>NW_027269266.1:0-5820000 GCF_023055355.1 Agelaius tricolor
ACCATAATTACACCTGGAATATTTTGGGTGTTATTTAAAGGCTCATGTGAGGGGAGAGACTGGTGTTCCTGTGTGAACATAAAAAACATGTAGAGCAGGTTGGAGCAATTACACCTGGAGTATTTTGGGTGTGATTTAAAGGCTCATGTGAGGGGAGAGATTGGTGTTCCTGTGTGAACATAAAATGGATGTGATGCACAGTGCCTGCTGTTGGATGAGGGAAAACTATCTTGCCTTCAGGCTTTTCTCCATACCCCTTGATTCTTCTTCCAGGAGTGGTTCCTAAAAGGTGGTGGAAAAATAAAATGTCCATGGCATGGGTTGGGTTAAAAGGGACCTTAAAGATCATCCAGTTCCACCTTCCACTATCCCAGGGTGCTCCAAGCCCTGTCCATCCTGGCCTTGGACACTGCCAGGGATCCAGGGGCAGCCACAGCTTCCCAGGGTCTCCCACCCTTACAGGGAAGAATTCCTTCCCAATATCCCACGTAACCCTGCCCTCTGGAGAAATGATTCAAGAATGATCAGATGGAGATGGAGCAGCAGCGTCCACTTGCTAATTGTTGTAGTTTTTAAAGACAATGGGGTAAAGTCAGACTCCTCCTCTGATCATCTGCTACAGCATCCTCAAGAAGCAAAGAAATGTGTTTAATCCCCATCATAATCTCAGGCTCTGAGCTGTCTAAATTCACTCTGAGGTTTTTAACAGCAGCTTTTCTGAATGGAAAAAACACTTATCTGTCATGAACATTCAAGTAAAACATCCCTGTGCTGGTTTTATAAGTAGGAGGAACATCAGAGATATTTTTGTATACAGTGCTAACCTTATTTTATATCTATTTATAGTGAGGTTATCTTTTTATGTGTGTTTATATATTTATTTTTAGTTAGGGATGTATCTATGTATACATGGAAGTTTTCAGGGCAGATGTTTTGAGGTTTTTTTACCAAATCCACACTCAGACATTTTCTCCATTTCCCACTGTATTAGGGATTGGGCTGAACTCAAAGAAGTGTGGGATCAGTGGTCCTATCCCATAGAAAGGAAGTTATTTTTGCTGTAGAAAATCAGCCAGGTTGTCAAGGGAGAGATAATTTCTTGGTGATATTTAGAGCCCAGTAACGCTGTCAGAGACTCCAAGCTTTCCAAGGATTTCATTAGGAGAAAATTTACAGCCCTGGATTTGCATTGTCCTGGCTACTTGTTCTGCTTTATGTTTTCTGGTGCTTCAAAGCTGTCTTTGCCCTATTTTGGTGTCTGTCTTGTATATATTATCTTCCTGTGAGTGGGTTTTGTGGTCAATATTGGGGGAATTCTGTTTCAATCTTCTTCTCTGTCATGAATGTGTTTCTCACTTGAAATGCTCACGTGGGAAATCTTGGGAGCTTTCCCACGTCGATTTTCACACCGGAAACTGAAGATCGCAGTAATTGATATATTTATGTTCCTTTCAGGCCAGAAAGTGCTAATAACAGAAGACCTGGAGGATGTCACTGTGTTAGAAGGAGAATCTGCCATGTTCAAGTGCAGAATCTCTCCCGTAGACTATAGCAGAGTGCAGTGGTTTTTGGATAAAACCCCACTCCATACCAATGAACTTAATGAGATCCAGTCCCAGCCTGGTGGATATCACCTGCTGACGCTGAGAAAGCTCTCACTGAAGGACTCGGGGGTCATTACATTTGAAGCTGGTGATAAGAAAACCTCTGCCAGTTTGGTTGTTAAAGGTAAATCCATCATCACAACTGCAGGAGAGAAATGCTGAGTGGAAATAAGCGGGGTTAATGTGGGTAGGTGGAAAAAATGAGGAGCAAAAATGCTACAAATTTAGCACCATCATTGTATATCTGTGCATTTTCAAGAATAACATTAATTATATAATGAAATTATGGCTGGAGAATGAACTCTTTGTAATCCTGGACAACTCTTGGAGTGTTTATTTGATTTAGATGGGAATGTTATTAATGCTGTGATGGTACAGTGGATGCCCCGTTCAGTTTTCCTCAAGCTGATAAGGTGATGATTCATGAGGAGCATCAATTAATTCAATAAAAAAAAAAAAAGGGCAACCAGTAAGTTTTAAATTCAGTTTTCATTGTTTGAAAGGAAATACTGCATGTGTTCTCTGCTATTCGTTGTTGACGATGGATTGTTTTCTCTGGAGGAGTTAAACTGAGGTAAAACTGCAGTGTTTGGTAGCAAAGATAAATGAATGAAATGAATGGCAGACAGCCCAAGAATGTGGATTGGAGAGATGTTTCCTGACTGGAAATATAATACTTCTCATGGCCCAGAGATTTTAAACACACAGTCTCCACTGTGTCAGATCATAATGTCATTTTTTTTTTCAGATGAACCACATTTACTTCAAAGAAAATTTCTTTTTACAAAAGTGGAAAATTTGCCCAAATTTTGTTAAGCTGCAGAAACGCAAATGGATTTCTTTTTCTTGAGAGCAAATGAAAGGTTTTATTTGCAAAAGGGTGAATATTGATGTTCTTCAGCAGGAATATTTTCTTCTCAGTTTCTCCCAGATATCATTTAACAGTTAAACGACACTTCAGAACATCACTGGTGCCTCCCTGAGGGCTTTATAGTCACAAACACCAAATTATCTGTTACTTACCCTGACACAAGCAATCCTGGATCCAAATCTCAAAGATTACTTGTGATCTGAGAATCCACTCCTCTTCTGAACCATGCCAGATGTTTTTTATATGAATTTGGAGAAGCCCCTGTGTCTCCACAAAGGAGCTGGTTGATGCTGAAAGTCGCTGAGGGAGGAGATGTGAGCCTTCAGTGTGAAACCTCCAGTCAGACAGCCCTGAGAAGTGGTGAAAAGATGGGAAGAGCCTTGGGAATTCTTCCAAATGTAACATCAGGCAGTCAGGGTTTGGAGCCAAGCTTGTCATTCACGGGGCAGAAGAAAGAGACAGTGACAGATGTGTGTGTGGCTGGAGCAGCCAAAAGGGGTGCAATTATTATTGTCAAGGGTAAAAACTGTTGGGGTGATTTTGGTCCTAGAGTAATTAATTGGAATGAAAAACATGAAACTACACTGAAAAGGAACCTTGTGGTGTGCACTGAAGTGGTTCTCATCAAGTCATCTGGAACAGCAGCCAGAGAGGTGGCAGAATGTGAAACAGGAGAATCAAAATCTGATCTGGCTCCAGCTCTGAGGAGCTTTAGTGCCTCTGAGAATCATGGAATTCTAGAATGCTTTGGGTTGGAAGGTACATGAATCCTCTCATTCCAAACCCCAAAAAGAGAGCAGCAGCAGAACACCCCAGGCTGAGAGGTAATCCCCAGAAAGGATGGATCACCTCCTGGAGCTGTCTCCAGTGATGGCTCTCCCCAAGGAGGGAGCTCACAGCCCCACATTTGTCTGTGCAATTGCTTTAGGCAGCCAGGTTTATTCAGAGCAATGCACCCAAAGAGCATCAGCGGGCAGGAGGTGCTCTCCTGCTTGATAGGACATGGGGAGATGGTTTAAAGTAAAAAATTAATTTAATTGAAAGCAATATTGTGTTTGTGGGGTGCCCTCTGGCAGGAAGCAATGATTTATCTGACTCCATGTTCTCAGAAGGCTAATTTATTATTTTATGATACTGTATTATATAAAAGAATACTATACTAAAGTATACTAAAGAATACAGAAAGGATACAGACAGAATGCTAAAAAGATAATAATGAAAACTCCTGACTCTTTTCAGAGTCCTGACACAGCTTGGCCCTGATTGGCCAATGAGACAAAATAATTCACAGCAGAATCCAATAAAACAATCTCCAAATACATTCTAAAGGAGCACAACACAGGAGAAGCAAATCACATAATTATTGTTTTCCTTTTCTCTGAGTCTTCTCAGCTTCCCAGAAGAAAAACCCTGGGTGAAGAGATTTTTCAGAAAATGTGAATTCCACAGATGTAAGGAAGAAGTTTTTTGCAATGAGGGTGGTAAAACACTATAGGATTTTGCCAGAGAGGTGGTAGATTCTCCATCCCTGGGAACACTGAAGATCAGGATAGGGTTCTGAGCTGCCTGGTCTGGTTGAAGATACCTGGGGACATGGCAGGGGGGTTGGAATAGATGAGCTTTAAAGGGCCCTTCCAACCCAAAGGGTTCTGTGATCTAAAGGGCTGTTGTCTGGGCTGAGGCAGAAGTTCTCTTCTTAGGTGAGTCTTTTAACTCTGAGTTGGGTATGGGTCGGGTCTCATCCAGGTGAGAACCAGGTTCATCAAATATCCTCTTATAATTGCTCCTGCCTCTGTGGGTTAAATCTCTCTGTGAATTAAATCATTGCCCTGAGCAAGTTTGGGCAGGTACAGGGAGGATTTTACAGGCACAGGCTGGGTTCATCCAGAGCACAGGATGTCCTGTGTGCAGCTGGTGTTGCACACCTGGGGTGGACTGATCAGAAGCTGTGTCTGGATTAGGGAAGTCAGCATGAACAAAAAAAGGATTTGGGTTGCTGGAATGGTCAACCTGGACCCCAGAGCACCAAGTGGGAGGTCAGGCTGCTCATAGGATTTTTCTAGAGCACAAAGAACCAACTTGAGGGTGTGCAAGAAAGAGAAGACCTTGATGATGCAATGAAGAAGGACTGGTTGTTAATGATCCTGATTTTCTGTCTTTCTGTAGCACAAGGATATTCTCCCAATTATCCATTACAAAAAGATCTGTGTTGACTCCAGTATGACCTGGATGAACAATTTTCTGTCAGAAAAGAGCCACCTTTGTAATTTTCCCACAACAGCCCCATGTTTCCCCTCACAGAGAAGGGTGTGGATGGACTGAGGATTTAAACACACGGATTCAGGTTAAGGGAGTCAAGTCATAAGGATGTCTACAAGGAATTTCACTGTTGGAAAACTTTCCTTTATCTGTCAGGGTCACATCAGAACAGCAGAATGCAGAAATAGAAAATAGAAATTCAGTAGTCATGTGACACTGAGTGTCCCAAACTGGAGGTAAAAGGGGAACAGGATAATGGGGTGTAGATTTCCAACAGCCACAGGTTTTGTGCAGTAGCTGACTTGTATATTCTTAAGACAGCATAATTCAAGAAGAATTTATTTTTTCCTTATCTGAACATTTCAG
Source organism: Agelaius tricolor (assembly GCF_023055355.1). Classification (NCBI taxonomy): domain Eukaryota; kingdom Metazoa; phylum Chordata; class Aves; order Passeriformes; family Icteridae; genus Agelaius; species Agelaius tricolor. The sequence continues at coordinate 5,101 of NW_027269266.1, forward strand.
TTGAGTTTGTTTTCCCCCAAAAGTGCCTTCCCTGCACAAGCTCACCTTAAAGCCTTGAAGCCCAGGCTGTGGCAGAGCCTGCGGGGGAATCTCCACAGGGACCCTGCCACGTTCAGCTGTGCTTCCCTCTCTGTGTTTGCTCTGTGCTGGTTTTATATCTGTATTAATGCTGGATAAAAAAAAAATACACTGTAGGGGTTTTTTAAGATGAGAAATCAATACTGCTGCTCACAACAGAAAGTGCTTTGCCATTCCTCTGTGTGCTCTGTGTTGTGTGTGAGTTGACCTCAGTGGAGTTTTATGTTTTTTGTGCTGGTGGTCCAGCTCTGAGCAGCCATCAGCAGGACAGTTTGTGTCATTAGCTGCAGTGCAGCATCTGCCACTGATGTTAATAAAAAGCAGTAAGAGCAGCAGCATCCTCAGCAGTGCAGACAGTGATTAAAAAGAAAATAAGCATCTGGCCTCAGGTTTTGGTTTTTTTCTGCTGTAAAGTGCTGGCAGCCAGATGTGAGATGTCAGCATCTGTTTACTCTTTGCTTTTTCATTCCTGTGGATTTCTGCCTCAAAAACAAAGTCTGATTCTAAAAGAGAAAAGTAATTTCCAACCTCACATGTTTCTTTTAACATTTCTGTTACTCCTCCTTTCAGAAACACCAGTTCTCTTCAAGCAAGAGCTCCAAAATGAAGAAGCCAAGGAAGGAAAGCAGGTCAGGCTGACCTGTGAGCTCAGCAAACCTGGTACCCCAGTGAAGTGGATGAAGGGAGACACTGTTCTCTATGCCAGTGAGAAGTATGAATTTAAGCAGCATGGGACTGTGGCAGAGCTTATCATTCGAGATGTGAAATCTGTAGATGCTGGGGACTACACCTGCAGTGCTGGGGAACTGAAAACCACTGCTCAGGTCAAAGTGAATGGTGGGTACAATTTGAGGCATTGCCACACTTAATCAGGTGCTTAATTAAACAAAAATCACATAACACTTCATTAGATCTAGTAAATAAAAATCACAGAACACTTCATTGTTCTTGTCGCAGCGCCATCCTTAATAAGTAAAATTTAAAGGTAATATTGCACCTTGTAGGCACCTGGATGTATTTCATTCATGTGATTTCATATTCTGTGTCTGGGGTTTTCAGTCTGTAACTGTCCACTGGGGGGAAAAAATAAAAGAAAATTAAGTGCAGAGGATTAATTTTCTCTGTGCTGTAGTTCCTGCCCTATCAGCTGCTTCATATGGCTGTATTAAAACTGGAGTTGGAGTGGAGACCACTAGTACTGGAGCACAAGGATGTGAAAACATAAATCCAATCCCTCAAAAATTGAAGGTGAACAAGTAATTAATAGACTCCAGGCTCCCCAAAACATCCTTTCAAAGACTCTTAGGTGGCATCTCCACTCTCCACTGCCCTTAAACAAATGCACTGCCTTTAGCAGTGTGTGCTGAAGCAGAAAACAGGAGAAATATAGGATATGAATGTTATTTCAGAGCCCTGCAGGAGCAGGGAATTCATTAGCAGATGGTGCCCAGAGGAATCTGAAAAGGTCCTTTTTAAAAATAAAAGAAACTTGCCCCACATTTCTAGGAATCCACAGTGAGATGGTAACATCAGAGGGAGAGATTTATTCCTGCTCCCAGGCAGAATCTCCTTGTGCCACACAGCCAGTGGAGGGCCTAGGGCTGCTCTGCTCATTTGGAAAAGGCCTGGATTTAAGAGGTGACAGCTCTCATGGGAGGACTTGATGTAGAGCAGATCAGGAGGGCCTGTCCTAACCCCTGGCTCTGTGTTCCAGCTGTGCCTGTGCTTTTCAAACAAGCCCTGGAGAACACGGCTGTGGAAGAAGGGAAATCCGTCTCCTTGCGCTGTGAACTCACAAAAGCCGATGCCACCACGGTGGTGTGGAAGAAGGGAGAAGCCATGCTCCAGGCAAGTGCCAAATATGAAATGAAGCAGAAGGGGACAGTGGCAGAGCTGGTGATTCATAATGCAGAGCCAGAAGATGCGGGAAGATACACCTGTGACACTGGAGACCAGCAGACCACAGCCCAAGTCCAAATCCATGGTAGGAATGAGACACCTGCTTGTCACCATTTGTTGTTGTTCTTGCCATGGTCCTGCTAACCATGGGCACTTTCAAAGAGTGCTCAGGAGGACAAGGATCAGCACAAACAAAAGGCAGCTCTGGCTGGGTCCGTTATGTTCTTTGTTTTTTGGGGTGATAATTTCATGCTAAAATGTATCAATCAAGGGTACTTGATAAAATAATATCTTTTCTTCCCTATGAGATGTCTCTTATGCTTTGGATAGAGGTGACTGTCCAAGCTCTAAGCCAAGAGGTAAGAAGGGTCTCAGCTACACCTTTTATGGAAGAACACTCCATTCTTCTCTCCACTTTCTCAACAAGTTTTTACATGTCCGTGACCAACTTTGGGCAGCAGAAGGATAATTATTTTGGTATTCTAATTATTAGGAAACAATTGTTCTTTTTTTATTTGGTACAAAACTCTTGTTTCTACTGTAAATATCAGCAGACTCCTGGAGGTGCAGGTAGGTCAGAGCTTCTTTTCTGTGTGTGCCAAGAGAATTTGAATTTGTGTTGACTTTAAGTCCTTGAAGTGTGGGGTCACCAGGTGGTGACGATGCGCCTGAAAGTAAACTGGGAATGCTTCACTCCTCAGCTGTGTCCATGCTCTTCAAGGAAGAGCTGAAGCCCGTGGAAGCTGTGGAAGGTGGGACAGCCACCCTGAGGTGCCAGCTGGGCACAGAGGCCCCCGTGGAGTGGAGGAAGGGGCAAACTCTTCTCCGGGCCAGTAACAAGTACAAGATGAGGCAGGAGGGCACCGTGGCTGAGCTGCTGATCCATGACCTGGAGCCAAAGGATGCTGGAGACTATTCATGTCTAGTGGGGAACCAAAAAACCACAGCAGCTTTGTCAGTGAATGGTAAAAAGGCAGAAATAACCTGTGAAACTCTGGAATGTTTTTGTCCACCTCTTTCCTCCTCCTCTCTGTACTTTCCCTCACAACAACTTCCTTCATGTACTGCTTCCACTGCTTTCTTCCATCCACTTGCTCGTGTCACTTCTGTCCCCAGTCTCTCTCTTCATTGTACCCCGTGTTGGATGTGTGTGTTGTGTTGTCTTCTCACCTTCCTTTGAGTGAAGGATGTTGTCCTGCATGTGTGTTTGCCTGAATTGGCATGGAAATATAAGATTCCTTAGGATTTTCTGTTTCAAAGGGTTCATCATGTGTAACGATGAGAATGAGTTTGTCTCTCTTTATGCGTGATCTCAGCCAAGATCATGCTTTTGTTGATTCCCACAGAACAGTTCAGTAGAGAATTTCTTTTACCACCCATGAAAAAAGACAGGATGTGCTTAAGTATTGTATTTGCAGGGTGCCCTGTGTCAGGAAGGAATGATGAATCTGACTCCATGTTCTTAGAAGGTTAATTTATTATTTTATGTTACTATAATATATGAAAGAATACTAAACTAAACTATACTAAAGAATACAGAAAGGATACTTACAGAAAGTATAAAAGGATACTTAAAGGATACTTACAGAAGGCTAAAAAGATAATAATGAAAACTCCTGACTCTTTTCAGAGCCTCGACATAGCTTGACCATGATTGGTCATTAAGTCAAAACAATTCACATGAAACAAATGAAACAACCACCTGTGGGTAAATAATCTCCAAATATATTCCACATGTAAGCACAACACATGAGAAGCAAATGAGATAATATTGTTTTCCTTTTCCTCTGAGGCTTCTCATCTTCCCAGGAGAAAATCCTGGCAAAGGGATTTTTCCAGAAAATACAACTGCCACACTTAAGGGATAAGGGTGTTGGAGTAAGGCTTAGGCAGACACACGATAAATCACACCTCAACCTCTGAGTGGGGTCTAGGGTGGCAACCCCTTTCCATTGTGCATCTCTCAGCCCTGCCAGTCCATTTCAAACAAGAGCTGAGGAACGAGGAGGCCACGGAGAGCGGGACGGCGACGCTGCAGTGCGAGCTGAGCCGGGCGGGCGGCTCCGTGCGCTGGAGGAAGGATGGGAAGGAGCTGGTCGCGAGCGGGAAGTACCAAACACGGCGGGAAGGGCGCTTTGTCGAGCTGGTGATCCATGACCTGGACCTGACGGATGCTGGGAGCTACACCTGTGTGTGTGGAGAGCAGGAGAGCACAGCTGCTTTGAGAGTGAATGGTAACCCTCCTACACACATTGCTCTTTACAGCCCAAACGTATTGCCGGCCAATACAAATCACAAACAGGATGGGAGTGCTAGGAACGTGCCTTGAGCTGTTTTATTTTCCAGCATCAGTCTCATTCCATGGCTATGACAATGGGAAAATGTCAACAGCTCACATCCCAGGCAGCAGACCAAGAACTTAATGTTACAACTCACTTTATAAGTTTTTTGACCAATCACACAAAGCAAAAGCTCATTGACAGTAGTTCCATCCAACCACTGTAAGCACAGGTACCTTTGGTTAAAACAATGCTTGCTTATTTCAAATACAATACCTGCCTGTAAGCCTTAAAACACAATGCACAGAGCTCCATTATTAAGCCTAGAACTTCCTAGAGCTCCATTATTAAGCCTAGAACTTCCTAACTATATCTCACTAGATAAACTTTTTTGCAGCTTAGGAGGTTATTCTAGACAAGCATTAATACACGGACCATTGTTCTATTTGTCCTTACTTTTCTACTTCTTACATAATTTTTCTGCTGACCAGTCTCATGGCTGCTGCTCAGCTCTAATCACAGTTCTGCTGTCTCTGAGGCCTGCCTTTTGTAACTTTCCCAAAACCCTCTGATTTTAAGGATTCCCACACAAACCTAGCAGTTTTGGGCAGCATTCCTGGCCAACCAGAGTGTGATTTCTTGGGGTTTTCTTAGAGCTCTTGGCTCTGTAGTGCCAGAGAATTGCCCTATTAGGGAATATTCCCTTGTGCTTTTTCTTTGCCTTGAGACAGCACCTGTATGTTGTATATTGTTTAATTTCTCTCCCCTCTAGGAGGTTTTACCTTTACCTTTTTCAATTGCACCCACCTAGAAACAGAGCATATTTGATTGAGTGTACACAGTGCAGCCCAGTAACTCCAGTGCATTTCATTCTGGTGCTGATTCCTTCTCTGTTGGTGTTGCATCCTTCAGCCTTGCCTGTCCTCTTCCAAGAAGAACTGATGAACAAGGAAGCTACAGAGGGGGAGGCAGTCACTTTGCACTGCAAACTGAGCAAACCAGCCCCAGTTGAGTGGAAAAAGGGGAACATGGTGGTCAAGCCAAGTGAAAAGTACAAAATAGAGCAGGAAGGTCCCTTTGTGGAGCTGACAATCCAGGATTTGGACTTGGCAGATGCTGGGGATTACAGCTGTGTGTGTGGAGACCGACAGACTACGGCTGCTCTGGCAGTAAATGGTAAAAAAGAAATTCTCAGCGCATGTTCCAAGCCAGCCTGTGTAATTCCAAGATCACTTCCTCTCTTACTTCTGCTTCCTCTGATCCCTGTGTACTTCCAATCCTTCTTTCTGCTGATTAATTTTCCTATCCTTTCTTCCTTCTCTCTTTTCCTCCTTTCACCTGATGCCTTCTTGATGTGCTTCCAAGGTGCTTTAGTCAAAAGACAAGTGGAGAACAGGTCCCCAACTCAACACAAACCTCCCTAGTCCAGAATAGCTTCTTGTTTAGAAGTTTTCCCATAGCAACTGACCTAAAAGTGGGAATAATACTGATTTTTCATTACTGAGACCATGGCACTTGTTGCTCCTAAGAGGAACAAGTTTTCATTAATGTATGATGCTACACAAGGACAGTCTTAATAAAAAATAGGCTTTTAATGCTCCTGCTATTCCCAACTCTTTTTTTTAAACCAATTTTGGCTTAATACTTCCCAAGCAAATATTTTATTTCTGCAAAAGCCTGACAGCATGTTTGCAACTGCTCTGCTTTAAGGGACTCTTGTTTATAAAAATTCAGACAGTGCCATGAATCAGGCCCTTCTGTAGAATTCCTGCTTTTCTCAAAGGAAGCAAAATGCTCTGGCTCTCATATTGAAATACAGCCTCTAATTTTTTGTCCTTGATTTTATGGTGTATAAAGTAAAGGGTGGTTGATTTGTCAACTAATTTGAAGATAGATTTGAATTTGAAGAAAGTTTTAAAGAAAGTTTTAAAACGTGAGGACAGAAAAAAAAAATTAGACTGAATTATCTTTTGAAGGGTTAACCCTTTTGAAGGGTCAGAGGCTGGAGAAAAATTATGGAGGAACTAAATCCTGGAGGAGACCAAGAAGGTCTGGTGGCTCCAGGGAGATAAGAGAGGGATTGAGTCATGGATTCAGGCTTTCCCAGGGTTGATGCCATGTCCGTGTTTGCTCTGCAGTCCTGCCTGCTCTTTTCACCAAGGGACTCGCGGACAAAGAAGCCACTGAGGGAAAAAGTGTCTCCCTGAGCTGTGAGCTGAACAAGGCTGCTGCTAACGTGGAGTGGAAGAAGGGCTTCAAGACCCTCAAGCCGAGTGACAAATACAAAATGAGGCGGGAAGGTGTCGTGGCTGAGCTTACAATCCAAAATCTAGACACGGCGGATGCTGGGAATTATTCCTGTGTGTGTGGAGACCAGCAGACCATGGCAGTTTTAACAGTTCATGGTAAAACAAACAAAACAAGGCACATCCTGAAAGTAACTACCCTGATTTCTCTGTTCCTTTGGGCAGACCCCTGGTTACCCTCCCATCTCCTTCTTCAGCCAGATCTTTATCCACAGCTCACCAATGCCAGTGAAATGCATCCATTGGCATCCATGCAGCTGGAATTTGTGGCATGACAGGGATATTGGTGTCCAAGCTCAGAGTAAAGCAACCAGGGTTGCTGCCACTCTTTTAATTAGGGGTCTTCATTTTGCTTTTCCATTGAAAGGTTCTTTATTAGACCTCCCCCCCCCCCCCCCCCCCGTTGTGCTCAAGACAAAAATGGGTGGCTTCAAAGGGATTATGTCTTAGGGATTTTAAGTTTTCATAAAATTCCAAAAGATTAGGTTATTCTGTGGAATCTTATGCCCATACTCCATTCCTGAGACAACAAAGTGCTTTTATGCTTACAGCCCAGTTGTCATGGAATTCAGTTGGTGTTCTGTGTAAAACAAGCCCAGAACTTCCAAAGGACAATCATTCTCAGGGAGAACTTTGATTTTTACTGAACCTGACATCTTTGAAAGGGTATGTCAGTTCAGGTGAAAATGCTTGTTTTCCCACCATGTATTGAAATGAACAATTTCATTTCAAACTGACATTTAAAATGAAACTCCAGTGTTTCATTTTTAAAAAAAATTGTAAAATGTCTCTTTGTTTGCTTAAGTATGTGGAAACAGCAAACATCCTCCCATTGTGGTTTAAAAAGTCATAAAAGAAAACCATTTTCTTTCCAGAAATTTCAAATTCATGTTTGTTCTTTTTGATTGAAATTTCACAGGGAAAAAAAATGGTGTTTTGAACTCTATTTGTATTGATTTGTGTAAAATACCTCTATGGATTACTGCAAGCATTAAATCCTCTCCTGGTGATGACATTTCTTTCCCAACGCTGATTCATGGAGACCCATGAGAATCTCTATTCTTGTGTTGATAAATCAAGTTCAAGATAAGAGGGGAAAAGGAAACTCAAACATAATTTTAACTCTTTGGAGTGCTACATCTCACTGCTGATATTGCTGTCCTTCAGCTTTGCCTGCATTTTTCAAGGAAGGGTTGAAGAACAGGGAAGCCACAGACGGTGCCACAGCCACTCTGCGCTGCGAGCTGAGCAAGGTGGGCGTCCCGGTGGAGTGGAGAAAAGGGGACAAGGCACTCAAACCAAGTGAAAAGTACAGGATGAGACAGGAAGATACAGCTGCAGAGCTGCTGATCCGAGATCTGGAGGTGGAAGACACAGGAGAATACACCTGTGTGTGTGGAGACCAGAAGACCTCGGCTGTCTTGACAGTCCACGGTAAAAAAGCCGCTCTCCGTTGGGATAGCTCGAGGACATCCCTTTTCTCTCTCTCCCTCCCTCTTGCTTTGGTGTTTTGATTCTGCAGCATTTTCCTGATTTGCTGGTGCTGTTTGATCCCATCTCCCAGTGTCTGTCACTTTGAAACTGATGGCTTTATATCAGGGTAAAGAAAAGCTGTGAGAATTTCTCATCTCAGGGAGGAGGAGAGAGCAGACCTCCAGCAGAAGATTGTTCTCAGGGGTTTTCTCATTGTGTCTCCCTGACATCAGTGGATTTTCATGCTTAACCTGGAGGAAAGTTCTTTAAATCTGCTGAGCTCAGTCAGTGAGAGGTTTTTCCATTCAGGAATGAGTGACCACACTCCTCTTCTGCAGGATTTTGGTATATTCTGCTGAGAAAATGGTACTTATATAAATCCCCACCCCTCAGCATTTTTCTGCAGGTCCTGGCTTAGGGAATGATGGGGGAAATTTTGTTCCTGGCTCTGCCATGGTGAATGGGGATGAGCTCTGGTTGCCCTTCCAGAATGAGCAGCTCATATATAGCTCCCATAGATGGAAGAACAGCTTTTATTTAAGGTATCTCTTATGGATAAAAAGCTGCCAAAGACAAAGGGAAACTGAGGAGGCAAAACTAATCTCCCAGATTTTCTGCACACTTTTTCTTCATCTTCTTTCTCCCAGCTGGGGGAATTTCTGTTCCTCCCCTCTTTTGACCTATCATTTTCATCCCTATGCAAGTCACTTCCATTTTATTTTAGTGGCACATCATAAGACAACTTGTTGAATGCTGCTAAAAAACCCCTGTAATCCTGATATTAGTGTCATTATGTCCTTGTACATTTTGTGTTAAAGGTGCACCTGAGGCTATATTTTACTAGGTTTTTTCCTGAACCAGAAATATCAATTATGATGTTAGGAAAGGCAGAGATCTCCAGCAGTGCTGTCACCCTGCTGATGACTTTTAATAAAAATTCAGGTCACTAATGTTCAAGATAGATTATTTCAGAGTGAAATAGGTAGAGACAAGTATTGGAATCAGCTGTGAAGTGGTGAATATGAACAAGTCAATGTTAGAAGCAGGTCATGGTGGAAATTATCCCAGTGGGATCCTGCAGTAGTTTTCTGTTAGGGGCAGCTTTCCAGACTGATTTGTTTTCCTGCAGTGGTGAAGGAGTGGCCACAGCCCCCAGCCCTGAGTTCCCCAAGGTCTGGTTAATGGTTTTGATGTCCTCTCTGTTTGTGTTACACCCCATAGCTCTGCCTGCACTGTTCAAAAGAGATCTTGCCAATGTGGAAGGCACAGAAAACAGGACGGCTGTTCTGCAGTGTGAGCTGAGCAAACCCGCCCCAGTGGAGTGGAGGAAGGGGCAGGAGGTGCTCAGAGCCAGTGAAAAATACAAAATGAGGCTGAAGGACACCACTGCTGAGCTGACAATCCACAGCCTGGAGGAGGGAGATGCAGGAGATTACACCTGTGTGTGTGGAGACAAGACAAGCACAGCTTCCCTGACAGTGCATGGTAAAATATCTGGGTTAAGAGGAATTTTCTGCATTGTCATCTGTGATCCTCCTGTGGGATCACAATCTGCTCTTGATCCCTTCTGTTATTTTAAGATGTTGTGGCAGCTGTTCCAACCACTGGGAATATCTTCCACTGAAAGCCCTTCCTTTGGGACTGATAAACAGCATCACAGATTCTTTTGAGTCCTTTCCTGTTGATGGAAGCTGGAAGTGGATAAGGAAAAGCTGGAAGTCAGAAATGAAGTCAGAAATAGCACTTTGGAGTATTTTCACTCATTAATTTCTTTAGGGCATATCACTGAGATTTCACTTGGTTTTCTTGGATGAAGTTGAAAAGTGATGAAATTTTAATTTTAAACAACGTGGTGTTCATTTTAATTCTTAATCTGGTTTTGAGAAAAAGCTGTGCATAGCTCCTTGAAATCTTGGGATCAGCTTTCTGTTGTTATATCTTAAAATGCTTTTAAGAATACTTCCCAGTACTGATATTTTAGTTTTATAGATTTCCAAATCAGTGAGAGCTGAAGGACTGAGACTGGTGTGGTTCTCCATGTCATGCCATGTCTCATATCATTAAAAACATCCTCTGATTTATGAATAAGGTGTTTTCCAGCTGTCCAAACTCACTCTTTTATGGTTTTCAGAGTTGTTATAAATCAACACTGATTTCCAAGTCATTGTGAGATGCTGAATTCTGTGAATTCTGTGAATGTGGTGTCTTGCAAGGCACAAGTCAGGGATTCCCCTGAAATCATCCTTAACTCCCAGCTCTGTACATTCTAAACCATTTTGAAGTGTTTTAATTCAGTGGAGCAGTCAAGACAGGGTGTTTGCTCAATTTTAAAGTGCTCTCTTTCACCTGTGATCTTCAGCCCTCCCTCCTCACTTTAAGAAAGAGCTGAAGAACGTGGAAGGCACAGAACATGGCATGGCCACTTTCTGCTGTGAGCTGAGCAAAGCTGGAGCTGCTGTGGCCTGGAGGAAAGGAGACAAAACCCTGGGGACAAGTGACAAGTTCACCATGAGGTGCCAGGGCACGGTGGCTGAGCTGGTGATCCATGATTTAGTCCTGGCAGATGCTGGAGATTACACGTGCTCTTGTGGAGAGCAGGAAACCACGGCTGCGCTCAAAGTGAATGGTAAAAATAAAAACAAGGAAATACATCATGAATTAGAGATGGTTTTCAAACAGTTTTTTGGTTTTTTTAAGAGTGTGGGAGTGTCAGCTTTGAAAGTGTTTCTGATGGGTTTAGCAAAATCTGGTTGGACATGGGAGTAAATTCCAGGATGCTTTGGTCGGTGTCAGGCACAGGTTGGAGGTTCATGGCAAAAATTACAGATATTCACCCTGGTGCTAACTCTTTTTTTTTGATCCCTATGTTCAGCAGTAGGTGCTGAGAAATGGAAAATCCCGTTATTGTGGTGTTGGTTGTAAAGATGTTGCAATCATAAAGCTGAGAAGATTTTTTGATGAGATGTTTTTGAGACAGTTACCAGTGTTTCAGTATAATTTGATGGTCAAGCACTGCTAGACCACTGTAGGAGGTGAAACTAGAGAATAGTTTGGGTTGGAAAGGACCTTTTAAAGGTTCCTCATGGAAAAGTGAAACTGTTGCCTCAGATATAGCTTCATTTATGAACTTTTTTTGCAACAATTTGTGTTTCCATAGAATTTAGATGCTTTGGTTAGGCTTGATTTTCCATTCTAGCAGGCAATATCCAAGGTAGGTCCCAGTCACGCAGGGTTGAAGTTGAGACTGATGTGGTTCTTCACTTCATACCATGGATTTCACCCTGAAAAACCCTCTCTGATTTATGAATGAGGTGTTTTCCAGCTTTCCAAAGCCAGTCTGATGGTTCTCAGATGGATTTGATTAGGAAAGGCTTTGCTTATCACTTGTGCTTGTCAGACCACACAAAATGGTTACTGGAGCTGCTGCCATGGTCCCACATTCTGCTCCTTTTGAACCCCCCAGCCCTGCCTGTGCACTTCCAGGAGGAGATGAGGGATGAGGAAGCCACAGAAGGTGCCACAGCCACTCTGCAGTGCCAGCTGTCCAGGGCTGCCCCCGTGGAGTGGAGAAAGAAGCACAAAGTGCTCAAACCCAGTGAAAAATACACCATGAGGCAGGAGGGCAGCAGAGCCCAGCTGCTGGTGCATGCCCTGGAGCTCAGGGATGCTGGGGAGTACACCTGTGTGTGTGGAGAGGAGAAGACAACAGCAGCACTGACAGTGCACGGTAAAGGGCTCGGAAATGGGACGGTTTTGGGTGATGGTTGTCCCTCCTCCTCTGCAAGCCTCAGTACTCACACTCCACAAGTTCTTCCTCTAATCTTGCCATCATTTGTAACAGACTTCCTTCTTTTTATTGTGGTTTTTGTCTAATTCTAACCATGATTTTAGTTCCATTGATTTTACTAATTTTTTCCCTGTTTATTCTCCTTGCTCTTGTTGGTGCAGGGCTGTATTTCTTTGTAAAGGTGAAGGATGTCAGGCCACAAACAGATTTGCTTTTTTTAAATTCTGTTTTACTCAATTTTTACTTGAACCTAGACAGATGGAGCAGCAGAAACATTCATAGCTCTTTAAAAGAACAATTTTATTTTAAGTTGCATAAGGATTTGACAAGAAATTTAACATGTAATGAAAAGAACACTTGGTTCAGTGTAATTTTCTTTGTAACTTTGTCCAAGAATAATGCTGATTTTTATTCAGGTACTCCAGAATACTCAGCATTAGAGTAGGAGAATATTTCACAATCCTCAGCCAAATTAATCTGCTAACTTCCCATGGAAGAGAGGGGAAACTTTGTTTTCACTATGAACACAGGACAGTCAGAAGTAGTTTCATCTTTCTCACCTGGAAATCCAATAAGTCTGAATTCAGGGAGTTGATTTCTTTGCTTTTCTGCCCATCTTTGTATTTTACAATAAGACATGGATTGCTTCAGTCTTGAACTTCCAATTTAACCATGAAAAATAGAATTGAAATTAAGTTGTACAGGTCAGTCCATCCTTGAGCCCCAAGTCACCATCATTACTGCCAGAAAGTTCTTCTTTATATCAACAAATGTCTTTCTTGAACTGGCTTAAGTAATTACTTCTTATAGAAACAGAGAAATATTTGTATGAAATTTAAACCAAGAAGTAGTGTGACAGTCCAAGCTACACATCTCAAATCAAGCCTGATTTGCATCAGGCTTGAACTTTTTCACCTGAATTTTTTCCACAAACTGTTGTAACCCCAATCCCTCACTGCAGATCTGCTTCTTCTTGTATTTGTGTTATTGACTGTTCCTAAATATTTTCCATCTGCCCTTGCTGAGTTGAAGACTATTTTTCCACCACTGCTTCATGCAAATCTTCAGTATCTGAATCCAGTTTAAAGAAGGGTTTTTACCCTTTCTCCCTTCCCACCTTGAGATCATCTTCAAAATTAATGAAGCTTTGCATTTCATTGTCCAAGTTGCTAAGAAAATGCTGAATAATCCTGAACTCAGACTAGTGAGAAACTCTGCTCAATTCATTCTTTCATTGTGAATGTAAACCCCAGTTCAATATCCTGCAACTGTGCTTTTCAGATTAGTAGCACTTCCCTTCTCTAATTCCACCGATACCAAAGTTAAAACTTTACTAAAATAATAATAATATAGAACATATAGTTTGTCCTTCTGTCAAGGAAGCCTAATCTATTAAAAAAAAATCATCCTGGTCCACTCCTTCATGAAGAGAAAAGCTCTTGGCAACTCTGAGTCTTTCAAAGAATTGAGTTCATAATCTCTCAGATTTTCTCTCTCTCTTTTTCTGTGACAAGCATTAGGAACGGGATTCAGGCTTCAAGACTGAAGAGTATTCCCAAATTCCCATTTTTGTCAATGGATATCTATCAAACTCAGACCATGGGAATCAGAAGAGACCTCCAGCTCATTTTAAAGCAGGCATTTACATTTGGAGCTCTATTGGCTCCATTGACTTTACACAAATGATTTTTCTTTCTTTACTCTCTGGGATTTGAGAATCTCAGTTTACACAACCAGAACTAAATGTGTGTATTTATATCTGAAATATATTTTTCACCTCTTACTTTCTGTTTTTTCCATAGTTGAGGAACATCAGCCACTCTTTGATTTCTCCAGTATCACTGTCAGTGTCTGAAATTGGTTGTGCCTGCACCTTAGGAATTCCAGGACAAATTTCATCACACCAAGCTGCTTTGAGAATATATTTATTTAAATATTCTCTAGTCCTTTTTTTTTTCTCTTCCAAGCCAGAATTTCTATTATTTCCTTAATTAAAACTAACATTTAATAATAATGAAGAAAAAGGAATTAAACACTTCAGCTTTCCCCATGTTCACTCATTATTAATTTACATTCCTGAAAGAGAGGCAGACCAACATCTCCCTCATTGTTTTCCTTCCTTCTAATCTATTTACAATAATGTCTGCACAGTTATCCTCCACATCCTTATTCTCAATTATTTATTTCTTGCTCGTCTGGGTCAGGAGTTGGAGACCATCCTCTCAAGCTCTTTCTTAGCTATTTTATACCCAAATGCAGCTCCCACCCCATTCCAAAGACTTAGTGGACGTCATCCAACCCTATTGGTTCCACATATTGCCACATTTCCGTCCAGTCTTACACTCTGAATAATTCTGTTTGTTGTTCCAAAAGGGATGAGGTGTCAGGAAGCACCTGAACTACCTGGGGTGTGGAAATTATGGCAGATTTCTGTAGTGGCTGCATCATCCTTCTCTTTCCTTTTTATTCTTACCCAAGCACTTTCAGGATCTCTCTCTGATTCTGCTCTTCAGTCTCATCCTGACTCTGGGCTAGGTCTGAAGGCATCCTTAAAATGTAAATAAAAACATTATATTTCTTTTCTTTAGCTTTTTTCCTGATCATGGTGTAACCTGTTGTATTAATCTTGTAGGTTGGATTATACTGAGAAAGTTGCAGTTTTGACCATACATGAGGTTTCCCCATTTCTGCTGTTTATTTTCCATACATCTCTAAACCAATCAGTAAATTCATTTAATATTTGCTGAAAGAAATAACGAGACCCTTTTTGTCTATGATACAAATCAGCATTTTCCTTCTGTGAGATGATTTTCATGTCAGTGACCAGGCAGGGGTAGATATTGGTGAACATTGTTTATTTTGGTGGTCGAGAGCTGCTTGTCATGAGAACCTTTGCTGCTCTGTTTCCCAGCCCTTCCTGCTCTGTTCAAAGAAGAGTTAAGAGATGAGGAGGCCAAGGAGGGTGAAGCAGTGACTCTGCACTGCCAGCTGACCAAACCTGCCCCAGTGGAGTGGAAAAAGGGACACACAGCCCTCAAACCTAGCGAGAAATACAAAATGAGGCAGAAGGATGTCACTGCAGAGCTGGTGATCCACAGTCTGACCCAGAGTGATGCTGGGGACTACACCTGTGTGTGTGGGGAGGAGCAGTCCACAGCTTCCTTGGCAGTACATGGTAATGACCAACTCCATCTGGATGCCATCATTATTGAGATTATGGTTTGAATTGTTTTTATCAACATCATCATTGTTATCTGTGCACAGTTCCTCTGAGTCTGACCTTGCATGGTATGACCAGGAGGATGAATTTTATGATTCAGGGGTAAAACCTTTCCTCAATTCCATGTACAAAGTGGATTTAGGACCTAATTCCTGAAGCAGATGTGAGGTCAAGCCTGAAGACACCTCCCCACCTGATGCCTTGTGAAAGCTGACCAAGAGCAGAGATTAGACAGAGCTAAAGAATAAAGCAGGGATTTATTAAAAGCATCTCCTCCATGGATGCACCTTGGGCAGCACAAGAGCCCAGCCAGGGCTGCACCCAAGATGAACCAAAATGGCCCCAAAATGCACCAGCGCTCCCGGGCTCTCTCCCTGGGATCAGTTCTGCTCCATTTGCATCTTGCAGTTCATTGTCCCATTCCAGCTTTAGCCCCTGCAGTCCCACCCTGCTTGTTTTTCTCTCTCCAGCCCACGGGGTTTGTGCTCCTGGGCTGAGATTTGGATCATTTGTCCTTGGTGCCCAGCTGGAGCAGGAATTGTTTTGTCTCCCTGCTCTGTGCACAGAGCTCAGCATGCCCTGATGTGAAGCTCAGACCCACACACTAAAGCAGCCCAGAATGTGAAAATAGAAAAGCTCAAACCTGAGACATCCCAGCCATGCCCTCACCTGCAGGCTGTGTTTGCTGCTCCCTTTAACCCTGTTCCCATTGCATCCTCAGTGCTGCCTGCAGGCATCCAGGAGAGCCTGAGGGACGAGGAGGTGACCGAGGGTCAAGCAGCCACTCTGAGCTGTGAGCTGACCAAAGCTGCCCCCGTGGAGTGGAGGAAGGGCAGCACTTTGCTCAGAGCCAGTGACAAGTACAAAATGAAGCAGGAGGGCACGGTCAGGAAGCTGCTTATCCAGGATGTGGAGCTGAAAGATGCTGGAGAGTACACGTGTGTGTGTGGAGAGCAGGAGACAACAGCAGCCTTGATAGTGCATGGTAAAAATAATATCTCTGTATTATTGTGGGTTTCTATGCCAGCTTGTTGATATTGGTTGTGTGTCCACCTGTGGCTGAGTTGTTTCTTTAAATCTGTAAACTCTCTGTAAGATCTGGTTGTATCCAGGCTGCTTTTCTGTCTTTTGGTTTGTCCCATGTCCCAGAATGATGAGGAAAACACCCTGTTTCCACCCTAAAGTGTTCTCTGCTTCTGTACCACCCGCCCCTCCTGTCACCTGTGTGCCACATGTCATTTTTAATGTCCTCTGTGCATTTTGTGACCTTCAGCCCTGCCAGCCCTTTTCAAAGAAGACCTGAAGGACCTGCAAGCCATGGAAAGCCAAACAGCCACTCTGAGCTGTGAGCTGAGCAAGGCTGCAGCTGTGGCATGGAAGAAAGGCAACAAAATACTCAGGGCAAGTGAAAAATACATCCTGAGGCAGGAGGGTGCCCTGGCAGAGCTGGAAATCCGTGATCTAGAGCTGCAGGATGCAGGAGATTACACCTGTGTGTGTGGGGAGCAGCACAGCACGGCCTCTCTGACAGTGAAGGGTAAATGCAGATTATTGTCCATTTTCTGTTCCTCTGAAAACCTCCATGGAGTGTCCACCTGGCGTGAACTTGTGTCCAGGTCTTGTATTTTTTGTCTGGTGTTGCTGAAAAGGGAGCTGAGCTCAGGACTGTCTCCCTGCAGAGACATTGCTGTGTTGTAGGTTTAAGGGAATTGCACCCAGGAAATGTTAGAGCAGATGAAATGTTCTGTCCTGAGATAAATCCTTCGAATTCTACCTTAAATTTTGTACTTTGGCCTGTCATCTCAGCACTTCTTATCTCACTGCTGGATTTGGTTTTCCAGGTCTTTGTGATGCTTTGTGAAGGCTGACCAAGAACAGAGATTAGACAGAGCTAAAGAATAAAGCAGGGATTTATTCAAAGGCCTCCATGGATGCAGCTTGGGCAGCACAAGAGCCCAGCCAGGGCTGCACCCAAGATGAACCAAAATGGCCCCAAAATGCACCAGCGCTCCCGGGCTCTCTCCCTGGGATCAGTTCTGCTCCATTTGCATCTTGCAGTTCATTGTCCCATTCCAGCTTTAGCCCCTGCAGTCCCACCCTGCTTGTTTTTCTCTCTCCAGCCCACGGGGTTTGTGCTCTTGGGCTGAGATTTGGGTCATTTGTCCTTGGTGCCCAGCTGGAGCAGGAATTGTTTTGTCTCCCTGCTCTGTGCACAGAGCTCAGCATGCCCTGATGTGAAGCTCAGACCCACACACTAAAGCAGCACAGAATCTGAAAATATAAAAGCTCAAACCTGAGGCATCATTTTTAGTGGTAACCTCAACCTCCCGATTTGGCCAGATTTGAACTTCAGCTGAGAATTCACAATGCTGAACATTTAGTTTAAATACACTTTCTATTGGTTTTCCATCCCCAGCCCTGCCAGTGCTTTTCAAGGAAAAGCTGAAGGATGAAGAAGCCCAAGAAGGAGCATCAGTGACCCTGAGATGTGCATTAACCAAAGGAGCTGCAGTGCAGTGGAAAATAGGGCCCAAAGTGCTCAAAGCAAGTGACAAATATCAAATGACACAGTCTGGCACCACTGCAGAGCTGGTCATTTGTGACCTGGAAGTAAAAGATGCTGGAGATTACACCTGTGTGTGTGGTGACCAGAAGACAACAGCAACCTTAACAGTTCATGGTAAAAAGAACTTATCAAAATTGATAAATATCTTTTGAGATAGACATAATTCTGAAATGTAGTAGTTTCTTCCCTGGGTCAGTAGTTTGTTTTTGTCCCTTCCTCTTCTTCATTCTGTTTCTTTCTGAGAAAGAGTCACTCATGGTGAATTTTATGGTAGTTATTAATCTGTCCTTTAAAAGGAGAAAATGCGAAGTTTCCATCTGTGCAAGTCTCTTCTTCTTGGATATTTGCATTTTCCAGCTCTGACCCCATAGATCACTTCAGTCCACCACAGTTTCTCCAAAACTCCAAAACTCAGCTCTGGGCTCTGAGGTGCCTCTTCCCCAGGAACTGGAAAAGAAGAAGTGAGGGTTGGGTTAGCAGAAAGAGGAGGCCATGGGTTTTTTTGAAGGCTCCAGATTCTTTATAGAAGTCAGACATGCAGAGTGAGACAAATGTTATCATTCCAGAGCTTAATTCCTGCAGGTGGTTTTGTCTTTGAGTTATGATTTCCAAAATGAGGAGTAGTAAGAATATAAAATTCTTATTAGGCGTAATGGCCCTTCAAACTTCAGTTTAAAACTAGGAGCAGTTTTATTTGGATATCTGTCTGCTTTTCTATAGATGGGGCTGTGACAGTTTAATAAAAACAAACCAGAAACTAACAACAGCAGCCTCCAAAAAAATGACATTTTTGTGGGTAAAACAGTTCTGTATGCAACAGTGTTATTTGTGAGTGATGTTGATCTGAGGTCTGGGTCTTTCTGGTTTGTTCTTTCACTATAAATAACAACAAAAACTCAGGGAACTGATCCCTCAGGGTGACTGAAACCACATTATTCTCAAAGAAAGACACTTTCAGAGTTTCTGAACTTGGTTATGGCTTTGAATATCTATAATAGTCTGAAAAAAAGGCAAGAGGGGAAATAATCTCAAAATGGAAATCAGCGTTTTAATTCTGGTTTTCTGCTGTCCCTTTGTCCATGTTGCATCCTCCAGCTCTGCCACCACTCTTTAAGGAGGAGCTGAAGGACCAGGAAGCAGAAGAAGGTGGAGAAGTGTCCCTGCTCTGTGAGCTCTCCAAGGCTGCTCCAGTGCAGTGGCAGAAGGACCAGAGGATCCTCAAACCAAGTGGGAAATACAGAATGAGGCAGGAAGGGCTCAAGGCAGAGCTGGTGATCCATGCAGTAGCTGAGGAGGATGCAGGAGAGTACAGCTGTGTGTGTGGAGAGCAGCAGACTGCAGCTGTCCTGACAGTACAGGGTAAAGCCATCCCTGACCTCCTCTCTCCTGGCTGCAAACCTCTCTCCTCTGCTCTGAGCTCTTCAATCTTCCACATCTGTCTCTTCATCCTTATTAACTGAACTTCCATTCAGTTGAAAATGTTCCCTGCAGGCTGTGGAATTTGGAAAGTACCTGTCTGCATTTCTCTGTGCCATCCTTTTGCCTTTTCCTCTCCTTAAACACAAGCCTGCTCTCCTTTCTTCTTTCCCTTCTGCCATTCCTTTCCTACCATGTAACCCCACTGTTCTTTGGTCTTACCTTTCCTGCATTTCTTCTCCAAACCACAAATCTGTTTGCTCTTTGCCATTCCTTTCTGGAATTCTCAATACCAACCATTTTAATAGAGGGAATAAGGAGTATCCAGAATAAGGCTCTGTTAGCTATAATTTCCTCTGCATTAAGTTGTGTCCATTTTGGGTTTTGTGCCCATCATCTCTGTCCTGATGCCCAAAGATAGATTTCCATTAGGAGACTGATTTTTCTAAGGAAATAATAAGTTTCTTTCTGTGACCTTCTGGTCTTCCTTTGTTGGAAGAACCATTTGCTGGACAAACAAGGCTGGTGTTTCAGCTTAACGCTGCTGGAATGGGAAATGTGCCAAATCAGAGCTAAGCCTGTTTTCTAACCTGGATATTTTAACTAAGTCTCTAATACTGGACACTAATTTTGAGATCTGCGATATCCAACCTTGTTAAACAGATGAAATATCCCATTATCCCACCTAGTTAATAGAGGGATATACGTGAAGGTCACCACATTCATTTCAAGGATGCAAGTTGCAGTAGGTACAAGAATTATGTTAAATGGGAAAAATGTGTTCTGAGACAAGAACCCAGGCTGGAATTCAGCAGCTGGAGATTTGCTTTGGGGTCTAGAAGAATCTGTGAGTCCTGGATGCTCCTCTTCAAGGGTATCTCAAGGAAGAAGGAGTGAGGATGAGTAAGGAGCTGTATCAACAGTCAGAGCACAGCAGGGCAGCTCTGAGTGGGAAAAGAGAGTGCAAAGCCATGAAGTTCATGGAAGACACCAGTACATGTGAATTGAGGAACTCAGAGCTGGTATTCTGGTTTTTTTTCTGAGGAGGAACCAGGTAGAAAGCAGGTGTAAATCTGTTGAGGACTGTGCAGCTTTGCTATAGGATGCCAGGGTAAATCCAAAATGATTAGGATGTCTGTTCCCACAAGGATATTTTCATTTCTCTTTCCTCTCTTTCTGGCTGATGCTCACCCATCCTTGACAACTTTCCTCTGTCACAACCTTCACACCTTTCCCCTGTCACTTCCTCACCCCTCCCTGGAGACACCCTCAGTTTGTAACACATTTTACCTGCATCCTTCAGCTGTGCCTCCATTTTTCCAAGAAGAAATGACCAGCCAGGAAGGGGTAGAAGGTGGAACGGCCACTTTTCACTGTGAGCTGAGCAAAGCCCCTGCCTGTGTGCAGTGGAGGAAGGGCCAGCACATCCTCACCTCGGGCCCCAAGTACAGCATGAGGCAGGAGGGACGTGCTGTGGAGCTGCTGGTCCATGGCTTGGACCTGAGTGACACTGGGGACTATTCCTGTGTCTGTGGAGACCAGACCAGCACAGCTGCATTAACAGTTCATGGTAATGTAATCCTTGGGGTGAACGTCCTCCAAACCTGCCCAAATCTCTGTGGTCTGTTCCTGTCTCTTTCTGTTTGCTTGGGCTTTTGGTTCCTTTCATAGTAATGTAATCCTTGGGGTGAACGTCCTCCAAACCTGCCCAAATCTCTGTGGTCTGTTCCTGTCTCTGTTTGCTTGGGCTTTTGGTTCCTTTCATAGTAATGTAATCCTTGGGGTGAACGTCCTCCAAACCTGCCCAACTCTCTGTGGTCTGTTCCTGTCTCTGTTTGCTTGGGCTTTTGGTTCCTTTGGATTCTCTGTGCGTCCTCCTTTTGTAGAATTGGGAATAACATTCCCTGCTGGTGTTTGTCCCCCTCAGCTGTGCTGGTTCATCTCACTTTCCTTGCCCTGATCCAGTGGCCAGGGAAGCTGGGGAAGTTTTTCCATCGTGTTCCACTGACCTGGATCAGGGCTTGGTGCTGGCCCACGAAACCTCTCTCACCAAGCTGCATTTTAAGGAACATTCACACTCTCTGTGGTAACTCTTTTACTCCCCAGTGCTGCCTCCAGAATTCAAGAGAGAGCTGAAGGACCTGGAAGCTGTGGAAAATGGCACAGCTGCTCTGCAGTGTGAGCTGACAAAACCTGCTGTGGTGCAGTGGAAGAAGGGGCAGGAGGTGCTCAAAGAGAGCAGAAAACATGAAATGAGTCAGGATGGGGCTGTTGCAAAGCTGATTATCCATGAGCTGGAGGAGGAGGATGCTGGAGTTTACACCTGTGTGTGTGGAGATCAGCAGACAACTGCCACGCTGACAGTCAATGGTAAAAAACTAAAGGGAAAAGGCTGTGATATTTTCTGAAAATTAAAATACCAACAGTGGTTTAGTGTTGCTTAAGGAAAAGATTGTAAATCATGAGGTGTGGAGAATAGCCTGGTCTACGCAGCTCATGGAGTGGCCAGGCAGAAAATGGGAATTGCAATGCAGAACTAAGTGCATTTTTTCTGTATTTTGCTGTCAAAATAATCAAAATCTCTCCTGCAAGTGGCCTGCCTTAACAAGGGATCCGAACCCTTAAAATTCCCTGCCTTAAGAGGGAGTATGAACTCTTGCAAGTTTCTGTATTAGGAGGGAATCTGAACTCTGAAAATTCCCTGCTGATCTTCAGGACACTTCCTCAGTGGTCAGGGCAGCACGCTGGCTGCTTTTACAGCAGGAAAACTCTTATTCCATTTTTAGATCACAGATTAGGTTCTATATATTTCATGGCAAATGTAACTTCCTGAAATCCATTTCTTCTTGTATTGTATTTGTGGGGACTCCTGTGGCAGGGAGGAATGATGGATCTGACTCCATGTTCTCAGAAGGCTAATTTATTATTTTATGATACTATATTATATTAAAGAATACTATACTAAAGAATACAGAAAGGATACAGACAGAATGCTAAAAAGATAATAATGAAAACTCCTGACTCTTTCCAGAGTCCTGACACAGCTTGGCTCTGATTGGCCAATGAGTCAAAACGATTCACATGAAATCAATGAAACAATCACCTGTGGGTAAACAATGTCCAAACACATTCCGAAGGAGCACAACACATGATAAGCAAGTCAGATAATAATTGTTTTCATTTTTCTCCAAGGCTTCTCAGCTTCCCAGGAGAAAATCCTAGGCGAAGGGATTTTTCCAGAAAATGTGAATGCCACATTCTTGCTCTGCAGATGTTCCTATTACTTCTCTGGGCAAATAGCTTCATAGTTTGAATCTAGAGAATTGAGGTTTAGAGACATCTGGAAAAAACCCCACCTCTTTTGGTGCTTCCATTTCCCCTCTACTTCCTTTTTCCCAAGCCCCAGCTGCAGCAGGTCCAAGTCACATTTCTATTTTATAGCCCTACCAGCCCTTTTTAAACAAGAGCTCCAGGACACCGAGGCAGAAGAAGGTGGCACAGTGACCCTGAGGTGTGAGCTCACCAAACCCAAGGCTCCAGTGGAGTGGAAGAAAGGGGATGTCACTGTCTACCCTGGTCTGAAATACGAGCTGAGGCAGCAGGGCTGTGCTGCTGAATTGGTCATTCATGACCTGGAAGTGGAAGATTCAGGAATTTACGCCTGTGACTCCGGACAGCAGCGGACAGCAGCCATGCTGGCCGTGCATGGTAGGCACTGGTGACCCTTGGCTCAGGAGGAGTGCAGTGAAAGGAGCTTGTCCTGGTGTTCTCTGCAGCCTTTGATTTGTTTTGTTGTTGGTCCATGCCAGAATAGTTGTTCTTCATGGGTGTGGCACACAGCAAAGCAGAAAGGTTCTTCTTGCGGCATCTGGAGTGATTAATGGCAATCAAAGCAATTGAATAGTTTGAGTTGGAAGGAACCTTAAAGATCATCCATTTCCATCCCTCTGCCATGGGCAGGGACACCTTCCACTAGACCAGGTTTTCCAGAGGTCCAACCAACTTGGCTTTGAAGGTTGTCATGGTGTAAAAATACACTGAACCCTGCTGCCCTGAGTGCAAGGTGTGGCTGGATATGGGAATGGGATAAGGGATGCCTAACAGGGTGTAATCCTGCCTGGGATGTTTAGAGATGCATCAATTAGGGGATAAGAGATTTCTAGGGTAGATGAATGTACTGTATTGTTACTGGAGGCTTTGAACTTCAGGTGCAAATGCTGACTGCAGACATCTTGAATCCACACCTGTGTTCCTTCACTCCTTGTACCATCCTTAGCTGAAATCTGGATTTCCCCTCCCATTTATCTCTTCACTGTGATCTCTTACCAAGAGATCAATACTAACTTGATCTTTTGTATGTTGATAGAAACCTTATTTGGGGCAGAAATTCTCTGTTTAATATTGCAAACTCACAGACTACTATTAAGGTTCAGGGATTTGTGTAAGAGAGGCTGTTCCCAGTGATCTTTGCCTAAAGCATCCATAGCTGGCATGGAAACTCTTCCTTAGGAAAGTCTGACTCCTTCAGACCCCAAACCAGGCCATTCTGGTGAACACTAAGACCAGATCCTTCCTAACTTTGCCTGTCCTCACCTCTTGGTTCCTTTAGTGGTTCAAGAAAGATTCTGCCAAGACAGAGAGATGCATAATCCCCAGGATTATGGAATCATTAGAATAAGCCAAACCTGAAGGAAAGGATGATGGTAGGAATGGATCCTTCTTGCACTAAAGCCCTCTTGAAATGTTTTCCTCTCAAATTTTCCAGCACTTCCCATCACGTTTAAGCAACCTTTACAAAATAAGGAGTTTGAGGAAGGAGGCACAGCCACGTTCTGCTGTGAGCTGTCGAAAGCCAGTGCTGCAGTGGAATGGAGGAAAGGAGGCATGGGGCTGCAGCCCAGCCAGAAATATGAAATGAGGCAGAGGGGATGCCTGGTAGAGCTCTTGATACACAACCTCAGGTTGGAAGACACAGGAGAATACAGCTGTGACACGGGGGATCAGGAAACCAGGGCAGCTCTGAATGTGAAAGGTACGTGGTGTGAGCTGACTCCTCAAGGAATAGGGTCCTCCAACAGGCAAAACAACCATTTCAATATGAATATTTTTAAGTGCATTATTCTTATTCTCTATGAATATTTTCCTTTTCATCTGATATATTAGGACTTTTTTTTAATTTTTAATAAGAATGGAAGAGGGTAATGCTTTGTTTTTCCAGTGCCGTGTTTGAGTTTTAGGCTCTAATAGGAAACACTTTCAAGCTTTGTACCTGAGGAGAAATTAAAGAAAAAGCAATGATTAAACATAACATCTGGACATGTTGTTTGAATATTTAAAAAGAATATTTTCTTTCAAATACTGGAAGAAGAGAGACAACGACATCCCTGACCTCTCAAGGCTGTCCATGGAGTTTTGAAGTTCTTTGCTCTTGAGATCATTGTTAGATGAACTGAGGGATAAAATCCTCCAATGAATTCACCACTGGGAAGGATTTGAGTGAAAGAATGAAAGAAATAAATGTTATGGGTGCAGATGGCTTCTTCTGATGCAGCAAGATCTCCTAGTTGTGCCAGGAAAATCAGAAAACCATGGACCCTACCTAGGAATATCACAGTGAAAAGCAGAGTATCTTGTTCTCCAGGAGTCAGTCTGTGTTAACCAGGCTTCACTAAAAGATGCTGTTGATCCTTTTCTTTTCTCTTTTAGCTCTGCCAGTTCTTTTCCAAAAGCAGCTCAAAGATGAGGAGGCAGAAGAAGGAGCTGCAGTGAAATTCCAGTGTGAGCTGACAAAGGATAACGCGGCCGTGGAATGGAGGAAAGGCACCATGGAGCTCTTCCCATGTGCCAAATACCAAATTAAATTAAGTGGGCGCAGAGCTGAGCTTGTGATCCATAACGTAGAGCCAGAGGATGCCTCTGATTACACTTGTGACACAGGAGACCAGCAGAGCACTGCAGTCCTCAGAGTGAATGGTTAGCACTGCACCCCCTGTGCTGGAGGAGGAGAGGCATTAGTGGAACTGTGTGAAAGGTGTTATTTAATCCAAAAGTTAAGATAAGGAGGAAAAGAGCTGCCCAGTCATAAAGCAGAGTACAGAGAAGTGGATCTGATGGGACAGGGTTCCTGTCTGAGCCTGTAAAGAGTGCAGTGCACTGACCCCTTCCTCTGATAAGATAAAAGCAAGGAATTCTGCGTCATGGGGATTTTGAAATACTAACAAAACTTCTCTTGCCACTTTTCAATTTTGCTGGTTCACTTGAATCAATAGCAAAATCACACATCATTTAAAAAAAGCATTTTGAGGTTGCTATTTTTAATCTCCCTGTGAAGATCCTGAGAATGCTGGTTTTATCCTGACCAGGAATAATGTCTGTGATTGATCACAGAATCACAGAACGGGTCACAGGTCCAACCTCCCTGCTCAAACAGGGCCATGCCAGCACCATCTAGGAAATGTTTGTGTTTGTCTCAAAGTTGGGTGGAATTTGTGGCTTTGATCTAAGCCATAACCTTTCAAACAACACATTTTTGCTGATTCTGACTCAAAAAAGCAGTCACAGGGTCAACTGTGGGTGAAAGAACCCAGTGATTGCTTTACCTGTCTCACAGTAGTGTTTTTAGTGGAACCACAGGCACTGAGATTCCTGTTTTTCCAACTGCTCACACACACCCCATGGATATCCCCTCCTTGCTTCCATCAGTGCAAGCTGTTTTCTGAGCTGTTCCATGGTCTACTTCAATAAATGTCCATTTGTGCATCATCTGGAAGGACTCAGTGATGATGATCTGGGTCTTAAAAAGACAGCTGAGAAATTAGAAATTATTTTAAAGCTTTACATGATTTAGCTGTTGAAAATCAGGAGTATTTATGTAAAAGTCAAAAGATTTACACTGGTTTAAACAGAAAGTGCCAGGTTTTGCTTGGTCAAAACCTTTGTACGTTGGAATTTCCAATATGCTGAGAAGATGCATAAATGATGTGATATGGATGCCCTTGACTTTATGGGCTATAAAAATATTTGGGGAAATTTCTGATCCTCTGGATGTACACAATTTAGGTCTGTTTATAGGAGGAAAAAATGCATTTATTATCGTATCACCACAATGCAAAATTGTACAGCAGCACCAGAACCCGGGTGCCTTGTGCTGACTTGTGCAGACCTTGGCATTCAAGCAGAGAGCTGATGCATTATTTATTTCTCATTTCACAGCCATCAAACCCCAGCTGAAGCAGCAGCTGAGGAACGAGGAGGTGGAAGTGGGAGGAACAGCCAGGCTGCGCTGTGAGGTTTCCATCAGCAAAGCAGAAGTGGAGTGGAGGAAGGATGGAGTCCTGCTGCAGCCCAGCTCCAAGTATGAAATGTGGCAGGATGGGACCCTCCGGGAGCTCCGTGTTCACCACCTGCAGCCTGGGGATGCTGGGGAATATTCCTGCAAGGCTGGAGACCAGACAAGCTCTGCCAAGCTCACCGTGAAAGGCAAGACCTGTTTATTGGAACAAGGAGATTTCTAAGATTTCCCAATGTGATTGAGTTATATGCACACACGTGAAATGAGTCATTGTGTGTTGTATTTGTAGGGAAGCCCCAACAAATGCAGGAATGATGAATCTGACTCCATGTTCTCAGAAGGCTAATTTATTACTTTATAATACTGTATTATATTAAAAAATACTATACTAACTATACTAAAGAATACAGAAAGGATATTTACTCAATGCTAAAAAGATAATAATGAAAA
This sequence comes from Agelaius tricolor, assembly GCF_023055355.1. Lineage (NCBI taxonomy): Eukaryota > Metazoa > Chordata > Aves > Passeriformes > Icteridae > Agelaius > Agelaius tricolor. The sequence continues at coordinate 31,866 of NW_027269266.1, forward strand.
CTCCTGACTCTTTCCAGAGTCCTGACACAGCTTAGCCCTGATTGGCCAAAGAGTGAAAACAACTCACAGCAGAATCCAATGAAACAATCACCTGTGGGTGAACAATGTCCAAACACATCCCACCTGAGCACAACACAGGAGAAGCAAATGAGATAAGAATTGTTTTCCTTTTCTCTGAGGTTTCTCAGCTTCTCAGGAGAAAAATGCTGGTTGAAGGGATTTTTCAGAAAATGTGAATGCCACAATTGGGAGCATATAATTTAAAAAATTATAAAAATTAAATTAACATTTAAAATTAAGAAAAATTAAATTAAAATTAAATTTAGAATTTTAAAAAAATTAAAATCTTATGGTCAGTGGATGCATCAAAGCAAAGATTGGCTTGATGGACAGGAGAGGATAAGTCAGCTGTAATCTGTGACTCATGGCTTGGAATATTTGCTTGACATCATGTGCATGGGACTGAACAGATGGTCCAGACCCAGCTTCCAGTCATGTGGCAGCTGCATCTGGCCTTAATATCATTGCAGAGCTTAGGTTGGAACATTGGTGTGGAACAAACACCCCCAGCATCTCCACGGGCTACCCCACGTCGTAGATCCCCTGCACATCACACCCAGCTGCACCATTTCTTGTGCAGATGGTGACCTCAGTTGTAGGAATATCCACTGTGCTTGCTCAGAGAGAGGCTGGGCTGATTTTTGAATGGTTTGACTCGATGATTTTAGAGGTCTTTTCCAGCCTTAGTGATTTTGTGATTCCTCTGGTATTCCCCAGTGGGTTTGGGATATTTACAGCTTCTGCCTGCTGGGGGTTGTCTGTATGATCCTTGTGCAGGTGTCCAGCTGTCCTAGAAGCAGGGCTCAGGCAAACTGCAGTGCAGAAGCCCTGTGCTCACACCAAACCAGTGAGTCCTGCTGGGAGGACAAAGCCAGCCAGGGCCTCAGCTAGTTTGGGGCATCAGCGTGGAGTAAATGCAAATCTGTTCACAGAAATACAATAGAGAGGGTCAGGCTTTAATGTTATCCTGTGAAGATATCTCAGTGTAAAGGGAACAAATTTCAAAATCTTGATTTTGAAATTTTGATTTTTCAAAATCCTTGTTCAACCAATCAAGCATAATTAAAAAAAAACAATATGCAATCGTAGCAGGGAGAAGTGGTAAAGCCACTAAAAATGACAAAAGTAATTTGTCCTGCTGCCAAGTACCCTGAAAGCAGAGTTTGAAATGGGGTTTGGGAGGCTGTACTGTTCCAGATGCTGCACAAATGGGCATTTATTCAAGTAGAGCATGGAACAACCTCTCAGAGGCTGTCCCCACCCTTGAAGGACAAAGTGCTGAGCAACCTGGGCCTGCTTTGAGCAGTGCTGGGAGCAGGTGACTCCCAAATCATGGTTCCATGATTTGATCCATGCTTTCCCTTTCATTTCCCATTTCTGCCTCCTTGCAGAGCCCGATGTGACCATCGTGAGTGGCCTCAAGGACGCGGTGGTGGCCGAAGGGGACGATGTCACCTTCAGGTGCCAGGTCTCCCACGAGAACGCCAGGGACATCGAGTGGAAGCTGCAGGATGTGGCTCTGCAGAACAACGAGATGAACGAGATCTCGGTGGAAAGGGGCAAGGTCCACACCCTGACCCTGAGGAAGGTGACAGAGCAGGACATTGGCACCGTCACCTTCCGGGTGGGACCCCACACGTCCACAGCAGAGCTCAGGGTGAAAGGTGAGGGCTCCCTGTGCTGTGCAACAGGGCCAGTGGGAACAGGGGGTGCTTTGCTTGTGCTGGCAGCAAATTCAAGGGCAAAATTCACCCCTTGTGTCTTGGGGGTGCTTGTGCTTCAAAGCATCTGTGGCTGGAATCACCAGGGATGAACAGGGGACATTTCACCATCTTCGTAAAGCTCACTGACTCCTGGAGAAATTACTAGCTTGGCTTCCCTTCTTGGGGGGGTAGACCTGGAATTTTCATTGCTTCCACCACCCTTTCTAGAATAATTGGGTTTGGAGGGACCATTTGGTCCAATCCCTCTACATCTTCAACCCGATCAGGTTGCTTAGGTTCCTCTTCTCTTCTCTTTTCTCTCTTCTCTTCTCTTCTCTTCTCTTCTCTTCTCTTCTCTTCTCTTCTCTTCTCTTCTCTTCTCTTCTCTTCTCTTCTCTTCTCTTCTCTTCTCTTCTCTTCTCTTCTCTTCTCTTCTCTTCTCTTCTCTTCTCTTCTCTTCTCTTCTCTTCTCTTCTCTTCTCTTCTCTTCTCTTCTCCTCCCCCCTTCCTCTTCCTCTCCTCTCCTCTCCTCTTTTCCCTCCCCTCCTCCTTTCTTTCTCCCTTTCTTTCTACATCATTTTGGCTAAAGTCTCTGTCCAAAATCCTTCTCCTTCTCTCTTAGAAGCTTCTTTTAACCCCTCAGTAAATAATATAGAACAGAAGTCAGAGGTTTTTTTTAATACTCAACCATTCAGCGGTAGCTTTAACACGGAGACAAAGGTGCCTGGAAAACAAAGCAAAGAAAACAAATCCTATGCTTTGTTTGTAATTTCAGTGCCACCTCCAGTCTTTAAGAAGAAACTGCAGAGCAGGGAAGTGCAGGAGGAGGACACAGCTGTCCTCTGCTGCCAGCTCTCCCAGCCCAGTGCTGAGGTGAAATGGGAAAAGGGCCCTCAGGTGATCTCCCCAAGCTCCAAGTATGAAATCAGCCATGACGACTGATAAATCAGCCCATACTTGAAAGATTTATCACATAAAACCAGAAGGCTCTGGCAAATACACCTGTGATAACGCAAATGAACAAACAACAGCCACTTTGACTGTTAAAGGTGGCTTGTGTTGGGTTTTTTTTAAGATAAGAAACTTGCCCCACTCCCTTAGTTAGGCTCTGCCAAGAGGATTTTTTCTATTGTCCTTGATTTCAGATGTGCTGTGCTGTCAAAAGCAGCTGAGTCTTTTTGCTTTTGGAAATTCTGTTGTGTCTTAAGCAAGGAAAATGCAAGGACCCAAGTGTGGGAATTACTTCTACACTTTGAGACCCTGTGCCCTCTCTCTGGTCACTCAGACAACCAGGGCTGGAGCTAAAATTAAGCTAGGACTATTTTTGATGCTTAATCATCCTTTGAGCTGCAGTTCTGCCTGGAAAAATGGTGATCCAGGTGAATTTGTTCAAACTTGGACACAACTCCAGCTAATGAGCAAGGCACCTAAATGCTTCCAGTGCCAAAGATCTTTAAAATAGATGTAATGTGAAAATTTATATCTGGTTTCTTTCAAATCTGATCTGATACAAATACAATATCAAGGTGACTTTTTCTGAGACACACAATCAGGAAAAACAAAGATGAGCCAGGATATTGTTAAATCCCACCTTTTGAGATATCCCTGAGGGCTCTCCCATGAAGGGCATGCACCTGCCTGCAGTCACACTGACTCCACAACTCAAGGATACCAAAATATTAGTGCTGTAAACAGGTCCTCTGATGGCCAATTTGTGTCTCTGTGTGTGGTCTCAGCCACTCCAGCATTCCTTGAAAAAAATTCCAGACCCAGGAACCTGAGGAAGCCTGTGCAGTCACACTGTAAATAGCAATTCGGCCAATTGGCTGGAAAAAAAAAAGATATATATATATTTTATATATATATATATATAAAATATATATATTATATATATATATTATATATATATATGATATATATCCCTATATATAATATATATACACCAATAAGTGTGGAGCCACTGTGGTTCTTCCAGGGAACTGGACTTGAGGAGCAAAACTTTTACATGTTTTTATATGTGGCACTTCATAAATCCACCCATCAAAACTCCACCTTGACCCACCATCAGCACAGAGACTGCCAGGGTTCCTTTCTCTGCTGGTCCAGTTTTCAAATAAGGACTATTATAGAAAGATGTTTCTCCATGCCCTCTCCCAAACACACAAGAACTTGGATACCAGCAATAGGCTGTTGAGGTCTGGTTTTGGTACCCATTTGGAGATGCATGCACTGAGATGCTCAAAACTCTGTATCCATGACAATGGCTGTGCAAGAAGGAGCACAATCCTTGAGGTGCTCAGTGTAAGAGCACTGTATGCAGTATCCAGTGATTCTTCAGGAGTACAGAATGCTTAGAGCTCCTGGAAATCCAGCACTGTGGGACAGTTCCCTTTTCCTGACCCAGAGCTGGGACAACTGAGAGGCATTTTTAAAACTTTTGTTCCATTTTCAGATTCATAAGAAGGGTGAGACAATACAGACGTTATAATTCACGCTTATCAAAATCAGAAGCCAATTTTTCCTAATTACAATACATTATAAAGTGCTTCTTGGCCTATCAGCTTTAACCACTCCATGCTGAAAATGCCTCAAGGCCAATAATCTCAAAATACCCCTTGTGGGTCTCACTACAACACTGTTCTATTTCTCCAAAGTATCCAGTCTTATTTGCAAGGCCATCTTTTGAATTTTTTTCTAGCTCCATTTCTTTCTCAACAATATCTGTCCTATTCCATAGCATTTCTGAATCACCATTTCTTGTCTCTAAGTTTGCATATGGATGCACATACTGTGTGGACCTTCTGTCAGGCTTGGAGAATTCCCTACAAATCAATTTCCCACACAGCACCCTCTGTCATTCCTTGTTTTGCTTTCAAACTAACTTTGGAATTGAGTTTGAACCAAATTTAGGATGGTATCAGAGGTTTCATCAAACACTGCAGTCAGCAATGGTACGTGAATTTTTCCCCCTCTGATTTTTCTTGATTTAGCTTCTGCAGTCACCTTCACACAACCACTCCAGAACCAGCAAGCTGAGGAGGGTGGCACTGTCACTCTGAGCTGTGAGGTGTCCAAACCCAACAGCCCTGTGCAGTGGAAGAAGGGGGGGACAGTGCTGCGAGCCAGTGACAAGTACAGGATGCGCCAGGAGGGGGCCGTGGCTGAGCTCACCATCCACAACCTGAGCCAAGCTGATGCTGGGGACTACACCTGTGACACAGGGGACCAGCAAACCACGGCAGCAGTGCAGCTGAAAGGTGGGGCTCTGCATGGGGAAGGGCTGGGCACAGCTTGGCACCACGGCAGGGGCACAGGATTGACTGATTTGGCAGCTAAATCTTGTCCTGAGACGGGGATCTCAGAGATGAGAGAGTTTTTACAGGGCTAAGAACTGTGTCAGTTACCTCTAGAAATGGGTCTTTGGTCACTGCTTCTGTGGTTTAATGCTAATTAATTTTCACCTATGAGAATATTTTGACGATTTTCTCATAGCACACAGGTTATGATTATACACATATTTAATATTTATTGTGCATACAACACAGTACAACTTGCAAGCTTTTAATACACATGCAGACATGAATCATGCATCTGTAGCACTGTAATATGTTGCTACATGCCTTTGTACCTATATTTTCATGAGTTTAGAATCACAGAATGGTTTGGGTTGGAAGGGACCTTCAAGGTAATTTAGCTCCAACTCCCCTGCCATGGGCAGAGACACCTTCCACTACCCCAGATTGCTCCAGCCTGGCCTTGGACACTTCCAGGGATCCAGGGGCAGCCACAGCTTCTCTGGGCAACTTGTTCCAGGGCCTCACCATCCTCACAGAGAACAATTTCTTTCTAACATCTAAGCTAACCCTGTCCTCTTTCAGTTTGAAACCATTCCCCTTTTATCTGTCACTATCTACTTCTATAAAAACTCCTTCTTCCTCTTTTTTTATAAGCCCTCATAATCCTTCTCTTCCAAGCTGAACACCCCCAGATTTATCATTTAGGGCCTCAAATAACAACAACATAGTGCTGTCAAGAAAGAGCCTAACGACATGTTTAACCCAGGAAGCATCACTTGAAAGCAGATCTCAAACTCTGTTGCCCTTTCCATGAAGAAGCAGCAGCCACCACCATCGTGGAGGGGCTGAGGGACGTGGCCACGTACGAAGGAGAAGACGCGGTGTTCGAGTGCAGGCTGTCCCGGGAAACAGCTCAGGATGCCCAGTGGTTCCTGGGGGATGTTCCCCTGCAATCCAACGAAATGAACGAGATCAGAGTGCAAGGGACACGTCACAGCTTGATCTTGAGGAAGGTGACCCTGGAGGACTGCGGGTCCATCAGTTTCAAAGTGGGGCAGCATTCGTCGGCAGCGCAGCTGAAGGTGGAAGGTGAGCAGCCTCCCTGGAAGAGGGGTTGAGCAGGTGCTGGCAGGCACTGCTTGGACTTCTGGAGAGGTGTATTTGGGATTAGGGAGCCTTGGAAATTTTGGGAGATTCTGCTAATCTAATTTAGCAATTTAGAGAGGTACATCTGAGCCAGTCGTTCCAGTTGTTTTTATTGTACGTGGAATAAAGATTAACATCCTTTGATGTTATTTGATATAACAATTAATATTAACATCCTTTGATGCTATTTAATATAATAATTAACATTAACATCCTTTGAAGACCATCCAACTACTCAGCTGATCACATGTCACAATCAATGCTGAAGAGTGTCGCAAATATACTCTGGACTAATCTCCTACTTATGATGCTTTCAGATCATATTTACAAAAAAAAAAAGTCTGAAAGCTCTGAAAAACCTTTCTTTTAAGATATATAGAAGGATTTTTGAATGATGGCCCGCTCCAATGCCTTGTGTTGCTTGTTCCTCTTCGACCTGGTTCCAAATGTAACCACAGACGCCCAGCTCTGCCCTGGGGGTGATGCTGGGTGAGGATGCTGCAGCAGCGCTGGTCCCCTCTCCCCACAGCTGCCCCGGTCACCTTTGTGAAGGCGCTGCACAACCTGGAGCTGCAGGAGGGTGGCACTGCCCACCTGTCCTGCGAGCTGTCCAAGCCTGATGTCCCAGTGGAGTGGAAGAAGGGCTCGTCTGTGATCCAGCCCAGCCACAAGTGCAGCATCCAGCAGGAGGGGAAGGTGCACACGCTGCTCATCCGCGACCTGAACCGCGCCGACTCCGGGGAGTACAGCTGCCACACGGCTGCTGGCAAGACCACGGCCAGGCTGGAGGTCAAAGGTAGGGGTTCCTCTGTGCCCAGCAGTGGTGAGAGGAGGGAACATCGATTTTTAGAGCTCTCTATTTCAAGACAGGCACTGATCAGTGGAGCAAGTGCAACAGAATCCACCAAGTTTGTCAGAGGGCTGGAGCACATGAAGGACATGGACAAGCCCTGTTGTGATAGGACAAGGGGTGATGGTTTTAAACCAAAAGGGGGATGATTTAGATTAGGTATAAGAAAAATTTAATTTTTTTTTACAATGAGGATGGTGAGGCCCTGGCACAGGCTGCCCAGAGAAGCTGTGACTGCCCCTGGATCCCAGGAAGTGTCCAAGGCCAGGCTGGACAGAGTTTGGAGCACCCTGGGATAGTGGAAGGTGTCCCTGACATTAGCAGGGCTTGATAAAAGATGAAAGTACCTTCTAATTTAAGCCATCCTGCCATCTAAGTGTAAGCAGAGGCAAGGGCAGCTGTGTTTGATAACTGGGGAAGAGAAAGTGGAAGGGAGACCTTGATGCTCTCTGCAGCTTCCTAGTGGAGATCTACAGAAGAGACAGGCACAGAACTTTCTTGGAGGGTTAAGTAAAGAGATGACAGGCAACAAGTGCAAACTGCAGTGAGAGAAATTCAGATTCAAAAAAGCCAGACTTTTAACATGAAGGGGTGGTCAGACTTTAGAACTGAGATCCAGAGGAGTGGAGGAATCTCCATCCATGAGGTCTTCCCGAGGTCTTCCTTAATTATTCTGTAATTGATCTCTGGCTGCAATATCTGAAGCCTTGGATTGTAACCCCAGATTTATATATTCTGTATATATTCTAATATAATCTACATATATTATTCTCTATATTAATAATATTTTATATAATATTTATATATATAATTCTATTTTGTATATTATATTCTATTATACTAGTCTGCATATTCTATATAGTCTATATTCTGTTATTTTCAATATGGTCTAATTTTCTGATATATTCTATATATTCTAATATATATTTATATATTATATATATTATATATATACACATATGTATATTTTATATTTTTTATATTTTGAAAATTTTTTTAATGTTTGCATGTTTTTTGAGTGATTTTACCCTTTCTATGGTTTTATTTCATAGGATGGAAAGCTGTATGGCCTTCAGTAATAATTACTGAACTTTGAATTCTTTGTGAAAAGAAGCCTGGGATATGGGGAGAGACATTTAGCTCACATAGATTATTCTGATTAATTTTTATTATGCTGATTAAATCCCTTTCCTCCTCCTCCTTTATCTAGGTTTGGCACCCTGGACATTCTCCTTAGGGAAACGCAACCAGAATTGTCCGCGAACTTCATAACTACCTCTATCCACACCTTAACAATAAAACACCCCTCTCTTTTCTATTTTCTACTTTTGCCTCACCCATTTTTTATTTCCCCCTGGCCAGGCGCGCCCGTGCTGTTCCAGCAGTGGCTGAGGAACGAGGAGGTGGAGGAAGGGCGCACGGCCGCGCTGCGCTGCGAGCTGACGCGGCCCCACGCGCGCCTGCAGTGGCGCAAGGGGGACACGGTGCTGCAGCCCGGGGACAAGTACCAGATGCGCCAGGAGGGGACACGAGCTGAGCTCCTCATCTACGAGGCTGAGGCTCAGGATGCTGGGGAATACACCTGTGACTCGGGGGATCAGCAGACCACGGCTTATCTGCAGGTCAAAGGTAGGTTGCCTTACGGTTTTGTTCATTTTGTGCTAATTCTGTGTCCTTTTGATTAGATCACACTGGTAGATTGTGGGTTTGGTCACGGTAACAAACTCCTGCTCAGAGCATGTGGTTTCAGAGGTTAAACATCCAAAATCTCACATGCCGAATTGGGGTTTTTTAACCATTTTATGCCTTGGTGCCTGAGCAGCCCATGAATTGTGATTCTTTGCCTTTCTTAGTGTTTGTGGTTTTGGATTTTACAGTTTTACTCATTTTGTATTAAGAATTCTTTTGGTTTGGATTTTACAGTTTTATTCATTTCGTACTAAGAACTCTATGGTTTTGGATTTTACAGTTTTATTCATTTTGTATTAAGAATTCTTTTGGTTCTGATTTTACAGTTTTATTCATTTCGTACTAACAACTCTATGGTTTTGGATTTTACAGTTTTATTCATTTTGTATTAAGAACTCTATGGTTTGGGATTTTACCGTTTTATGCTAAGAATTCCATGTCTTTTGGATTAGATCACACTTGTAGATTGTGGGTTTAGTCACCATAACAAACTCCTGCTCAGAGCATGTGGTTTCAGAGGTTAAACATCCAAAATCTCATGAGCCAGCTGAGGGAACTGGAGGTTTTTTAACCTAGAGAAAAGGAGGCTTGGGAGAGATGTTATTGCTCTCTGCAACTACCAACAAGTCAAAGGACAAGGCTTGTTTGTCTATCCTTCACAGTGGGGATCCTGGAATCTTCCAGGCCAGGCTGGATGGGGCTCTGAGAGACCTGGTCTTGCGGAAGGCTCCCTGCTCATGGCAGGAACTGGAGCTTTAAGACCCCTTTTAACCCAAACCATCCTCTGATTTAGTTTGAAAAAGATCTCTGAGATCACTGAGTCCAACCATTAACACAACTCTGCCAAGTCCACCACTAAACCATGTCCCCAAGTGCCACATCCACATGGAAATTTTATTGCTGAGTTATCACTGACACACTGTGAAATCAAACTGAAGTATTTCACCATACTTAGGACAAGTCCATTTCAAATTGATCCATTGTATGTCTTGGTGCCTGAGCAGCCCTTGAATTGTGACTCTTTGCCTTTCTTAGTGGCCGTATTTTTGGATTTTATAGTTTTATTCATTTTGTATTAAGAATTCTATTGGTTTGGATTTTACAGTTTTATTCATTTTGTACTACGAACTCTATGGGTTTGTGATTTTACAGTTTTATTCATTTTGTACTAAGAACTCTATGGGTTTGGGATTTTACAGTTTTAGTCATTTTGTGCTAAGAATTCCATGTCTTTTGGATTAGGTCCCACTTGTAGATTGTGGGTTTAGTCACCATAACAAACTCCTGCTCAGAGCATGTGGTTTCAGAGGTTAAACACCCAAAATCTCATGAGCCAGCTGAGGGAACTGGGGTTTTTTAACCTAGAGAAAAGGAGGCTTGGGGGAGATGTTATCAATCTCTGCAACTACCAACAGGAGGTTGTGGTGAGGTAAAGACTGGTCTACTTCACAAGTGACAAGCAATAGGATGAGAGGAAATGGCCTCAAGTTGCACCAGGGTGGGTTTAGATTTGGTATTAAGAAATAATTCTTCCCTGGAAGGGTGGCCAAGCATTGTCACAGACTGCCCAGAGAAGCAGTGGAGTCACCATCCCTGGAGATATTTAAAAGATGTGTAGATGTGACACTTGGGGACGAGGTTTAGTGGTGGATTTGGCTGTGCTGGATTAATGGCTGGACTTGATCTTAGAGGTCTTTTCCAACCTAAATGTTCTGACTGTGTGTTGTGATTGGTGGTGTTGTGCTCTATGTGCTTCCACTGATTTGGCTGTGCTGGGTTAATGGCTGGACTTGATCTTAAAGGTCTTTTCCAACCTAAAGGGCTGTTGATTAGTGGTGTTGTGCTGTGTGTGCTTCCACTGAGAATGGTGAGTATGGCATGTGAAGACCTTTAGAGGGCCAGAGCGGCATTGGACACCTTTGCAGCATCAGCAGTTGATTCCACGAGTGGCCAGCAGGCAAACCTGTGGTCCAGAAGGAGAGGAGCAGCTCAGCTGCAGAAGTCACAAACAGGTTTCCCACCTCCGAGCGCTGTCACTGATGCAGTTGCTTCTCCACCACAGTACTGCCAGTGCTGTTTAACAAAGAGCTGAAAAACGTAGAGGCTGAAGAAGGGGGAACGGCAGTTTTGCACTGTGAGATCTCCAAGCCTGATGCTCCTGTTGAGTGGAGGAAAGGAGGGGTGGTCATTCAGCCCAGTGACAAGTACGAGCTGAAGCTGAAGGGCAGCGTGGCTGAGCTGATCATCCATGGTGTAGAAGCTGATGACTGTGGGGATTATACCTGCAGCACTGGATACGAGATCACCACAGGGTCTGTGTACGTGCAAGGTAAGGTGGTGGAACATGGTGGAAATGCTCTGTTTTTCTTGCTCCAAAATTCTGGACTTCTTGCTCCAAAATCTTTGACAGTAACTGGCCAAACAGCAGAAAGTCCATTCATTTCTTTCCTGCTTTCAGCAAAGATATAAACACTCACCTCCAGGCTGACCCATCTTTTTAAGTTAAGCTAGTTTAAAGTACTAACCATACTGTGTTTCAGAGCAGATGGTTGTTCTGCTGAAAAACTTGGAGCAGTGGTTGTAAAAATACTGGGATTCTTGTTACAACTGATTGCAGCATCTATCATTGTTGATAATCTTATTACTCCTTTAAAGCACCCAAGTGAGCATTTAAATCTTTAAGTACCTCCCTGCCTCATACAATTTCTGCAGATGGTTGCAACACACAGGAGAGCCAGGGCAAGGAGTGGAGTTTCCTCCCAGTGAAATGATATTTGCAGACACACACCCTGCTCCTACAAGCAGCTGGAGGGATGGAAGGTGGTTTCTAACCCTCTTCAAGACAATTTTAGTTCTTTTTTTCCCTTGGAAAAGCCCTACACATTTAACTCTGCTGGAGCTGCACTTGGGCTTGGGTTAGTTCTGCAGGGAGCGAGGCGTGCGCGTTTGTTTTTGTATTTTTGTCTTCAAGGCAATTTTAGTTCTTCCCCTTGGAAAAGCCCTTCAAGTTTAACTCTCCTACAAGTACCTGGAGGGATGGAAAGTGGTTTCTAACCCTCTTCAAGACAATTTTAGTTCTTTGTTTTTCCTTGGAAAAGCCCTACAAGTTTAATTCTGCTGGAGCTGCGCTTCACTTGGGCTTGGGTTAGCTCTGCAGGGAGCGGCTCATGCGCGTTTGTTTTTGTATTCTTGTCTTCAAGACAATTTTAGTTCTTTTTTTCCCCTTGGAAAAGCCCTACAAGTGTAACTTTCCTACAAGTAGCTGGAGGGATGGAAGGTGGTTTCTAACCCTCTTCAAGGCAATTTTAGTTCTTTTTTTCCCCTTGGAAAAGCCCTACAAGTGTAACTCTGCTGGAGCTGTGCTTGGGCTTGGGTTATCTCGCAGGGAGCAGCTCGTGGGCGTTTGTTTTTGTTTTTCCTTTGGCACCTTCTCTTGCTCTGTCGCGCAGAAGAAGCAGCAGTGATAGTGTCTGGTTTGAGGAGCACAGACGTCTTTGTGGGCGAGTCAGCCACGTTCACCTGCGAGCTCTCGCCGCCGGGCGCGAGGAACGTGCAGTGGTGGCTGGACGGGACCCCCCTGCACAACAACCTGGTGACTGAGATCTCTCAGCAGGACGGCAGGATCCACACTCTAACCCTAAACGACGTGGCGTGCCACGACTCGGGCACTGTCACCTTCAGAGCTGGCTCCCTTATATCCTCAGCTAAATTATTAGTCAAAGGTATTGCCCTGTGAGCAAGAAACACGTGGCCACCTCTGGACTTGCTCCATGTGCTGGTGCTTCTGCCTTCCAGGCTACCCTTACTAAATCCTTCATGTGCCCTCCAACCCTCCCACTCTGCAAGTCACCCACTCTCACCCCAGTATTTTTCTGGGTACATCCACACTGATTTAGTTTTTTTCCCCCGCACCTTCTGGTGTTTTTGGATTTTATAGGTGAGGGAGGGTTGCAGGGTCAGGGCTGCTGCTTTCACCTGACATCAAAGAAGAGATGAACATAAATTTAGGTGCTACCACAGATGCTTATACCCCCACTTCAGCTTTTTTTTCCAAAATACCAGAAAATCTTGCAGGGGTGGTAATTCCCAAATTTCCACTGTGCTGCTCCACAGCTGGGCTACTGGTGCTGAGCTCAGCATGTTCACAGGACAGGTTTTGGGCTGTTCCTGGAAGCCAGTGGGTGTGTGACATTCCAGTAACACAGAGACAAAATGTGTCTTGTTTCTGAAAGCTCATCCCTGCACTGGCAAAGCTTTCTGGTCTGTTGAATAAATATTTTTCCCATTTGGTAAGGGTAGCCAAAAGCTGCAAATAACACTGAGCTCCAGACTTGATAAAGCAAGCTCCTTCCCACCCAGGACTTTTATAGCTGTGGGGAAGATCTGTTTTTTTTTTCAGTCAAAGTTAAGGCTTATTCCCTGCTTGGAAAATGGATATATAGAGATATAAAGGGTTAAAATATCCTAATGCAAATCTACTCCTGTGCTATAACTGGGCCATAACAGGAATGATCCACAATATGGAATTGTAGTCAGTGGTTGATGTCTCCTTCTCTGCATCATGTGTCCCTTGTACATTCAGGAAATTTGGTTCTCTGCAAAGATAAAATGTGAAATCACTTCATGAAATAGAATGATGCGGTGACAACAGAGGGCACAGACCCCACAAGTTCTGTGTCAGTTTGCATCTATTTTCAGACACAGAACCTGGTTCTGAGATCTCCAGGCAAAAAAAAAAAAACAAAAAACAGTGGGCCTAAAACATAAATGAAAAAGAAATGCATTGTTAGGTATCCTGCTCAGTGAATTAATGGGCTCCTGAGATATTTCTATTTCATGGAATCACAGCATCACTGATTTTGGAAGAAATATCTGGAGATCATCCAGTCAAACCCCACAGCTCGTGGAGGTACACATGTGTATGTGGATATTTTGTGCTTCCATGAAGCCAAGATTCCTGAATTGCAAACCTGAATCACACTAGCACTATTTTATAACTGGGTTGGGATAACTCCAGTTACACTGTGGTTAGTAACACTTGATTTCATAGAAAAGTGAAACACTTTTAAAATTCCAACCGTCCTTGTATTGACAATTTTGTGCACTTTATTTTGTCCACAAATTTAAGCACAAATCTTTGTTTGAAATATATTTCAGTCTATCAAGCCATCCATGGCTTGCTCTCCATCAAGGAGCGAGCTGACTTTGTTCCTTGTGCCTCATCCTCCTGGTTTAAGGCACGTTGGTAATTTAATTTATTCTGTAACAAGTGAGATCTCAGCCTTCCATACTGGGCCTCCACAGCATCACTGCCCTACAACTGCTTTCATTCCATGACCTGGAGTGATGGCTCCCAGGTGGTGGGGGAAGGATGGAGAAGGGTGAAGGAGCTGCTGCTGTTTCCTAGCTCCTCTGGGCAGGTGAGAATTGCAGGTTCCAGGGCACACGTTGGCTCCTCAGTCCCAAAGAGCTGCACAGGTGAACGGGGCCACCAAAGTCCTTGCCCTGGCCAACTGTTGTTATTAATAATTAATAACTGTGGTTATTAATTGTTGCAGTGTTGTTGAGGGTCTCCAGGACGAGGTGAGAGGTGAGAATTGATTCCCTAGTTTTCAGAAGGTTGATTTGTTATATTATGATATGTACTATATTAAAAGAATGCTATACTAAAACTACATTAAAGAAAGAGAAAGGAGACATCAGAAGGCTAGAAAGGAATGATAATAAAAACCTCTGACTGACCAGAGTCCTGACACAGCTGGACTGGGATTGGTCATTAATTAAAAGCAATTCACATGGAACCAATCAAAGATGCACCTGTTGTTAAGCAACTTCTAAACCACATTCCAAGCAATCAGATAATTATTGTTTTCATTTAGTTTCTGAGGCTTCTCAGGAGAAAAATCTTAGCAAAAGGATTTTTCATAAAATATGACAATAACAGCCAACAGCAAGGGGACAGTGGAACCAGGAGACCTTCTCCAGTACCACAGGTGATATTTGCTGTGAGAAACACATTTCTACATCTTATGGAAGGGGATCAGCTGCTCGTTCCTTCAGTCACCAGACATCTCCAAGATCTTCCACAGAGGCCTCCTCTCCATAAACACACGTGGCAGAGGGAACCTCAGTGAGTGGGATCAAGCCCTGCAGCAAGTCTCCAAGTGGTGTTTGCAAAGCTCTCTTTGCTCCCCAAGGTCTGCCAGGAGCACCCCAAAGCCTCAGCCTGCTGCAGCAGTTCCAAGAGGAGCGTTCCACACAGAGATCCTGTTGGGTTGTCCCAGCTGGCTTGTGAGCAGAGCAACTATGTGAAGAATAAGGACATCACAGAATTACAGGATGTCCTGAGCTGGAAGGGTTCCTCAAGGATCAGCAGAGCTCCTGATATCTCAGCTTTCTCTGACTCTCATCTTTTTATGTTCCTTTGCAGCCCTATAATATATTTTTATTTTAAGCTGACATAATTCTGCTAAGAATGATGGTTCAGAGAGACTTCCATTTTCAGACTGCATTGAGATTTTTCCTTTTGCCCTGCATATTGCATTGTAGATGGATGATCCAGTCTGACATCTCAGGAGGGCCCCTTGGCTGCTTTGGGAACTCACAGTATTTTAGGTCAGATATATCTACTGTGCCTTGCAGCTGCCTCGCAAGGAGCAGAACTTGGGTTTTAAAAGTGCTTAAAAGCAACTTTATGGATCTCAACACCTTCAGAGGAGCTGCATATCCAGCTGCTCTCAGCATTTTATGGGCTCTCAGTCTGAGATGTCAGTGATTTATGATCCCTCAGTGGTCTCTAGATTAAATACTGGAAAGGAAATCCTGTTGTTTTTCTCCAAATAATGTGTCTGCTGCAGGGAAACACACAAATAATCAAAACAATATTCATCTGCTCCTGTGGAGTGCCCTTTTTTGTCACAGTTGTCCTGGATATTTGCTCCTCACATGATTTCAGCCAAGACCACCCCAGGACAGGAATGAGTGTCTGCATTTGGGGACTGTGTTTCTTTCTAACGAGTGGTTTTATTTTAGTCACACAAGGAGCTTCCAGTAGGGTTTGTGGTATTTTCCCATTGCTCTGTGAGGCTGAGAGTTGCAGGGAACCATTCCCTGCAGTCCTCTGCATCACACTTCTGCTCCACATTTGGGAAGCAGAAGTGTTTCCCATCCAGTGCCTCCCAGCCTGGAAGATCTCAGAAACACTGGGAGAAGCACTAAATTGGAGAAGCAGCCCAAACTCAGGACTGTTCCAGCACAAGCCTCAGTTCCTGGTGGCCCATCTCCCAGTGTCATGGTCACATTCTAATGCACCAGTCTGGCTTCCATCCTGCTTGATGCTGCCACAGGCACAGACTAAACTGCTAATCCCCCTGCTTGCACTGCCACTCTGCTTGCTCCCCACGGGCTCTGTGCTTGGCAAAAAACCCTCCAAGGGGTGATTTCCACGGGGATCCACTAATGCATGTCCTTCCTGACGTGTTGGTTAACAGATCCCACCATTGAAGTGGTCAGTCCCATGCAGGACATAACTGTTGATGAAGATGGCCCAGCAGAGTTCATATGCCAATATTCTAGGCCAGTGCACGCCATCTGGAAGAAAAATGATCAGGAAATACATGCAGATGGGCAGCGAGTGATTATCGATCAGGACTGGAATGTGAGCATGCTAAAAATTAACCCCACGGTCCCAGAAGACACTGGCATCTATTCTTGTGAAGCTGAAGGCATTAAAGTGATGGCTACACTTGATGTTCAAGGTGAGGTCTTCCAGCCAGAGAGGAAGACTACCATGGGTTCCAAATAAATGAGGTAGAAAAGACATGGCAAGGCTTTTGCAATGAGAGACATGTCAGATACCTGCTCTTGGTGTTTGCTCCAGCACTGAAAATGAGGATAAAAACAGTTGGGGGATAATGGGAATCGAATGTGAAACTGCAGGGTTATCTGATTTCTAATTAACACTCACTCATTACACCAATTAGCCAGCCCACCTCTTCTGCAGTGAGCTGGAATGGGATGTGTCCTGCTGAACTGTAAAATCACAGGTGTATTGTTGGCCCAAAGGAATAATACAAATATTGTTTTGCTGTTAAAGAGCACCTTTTACAGCACTTTTTACATAAAACCAGTAACTGATGGACAGCATGGAATTCCATTTTATTTTGCTGGGTAAAGGAGGTTGGTAATTTACCTCTTTCAAACAGTGATCCCTCAGGAGTTACCTCCTCACTCAGCACTCATATTTCTAGAGACCCTGAGGAACAATATATACAAAATTAACAAAAAGTTAGGATTTTACATGGAAATTTCTTCTTTTTTTCCTGCTCCATATGGAATTCCTGGGTTTGGTTACCAAGTTAATTGGAGTGATCAGCAACAGCAGGTTCTGATTTCTCAATATTTGTGGCTATTTTGCCTTCTTGCTTAACTGCAGTTGGTTGTTAGTGCAGAAGAACAGGGTGTTATTTATTATAATGTTTTCTACATTGATAAGCACTTTCCATTGTAGGGATTTAAAAAGATTTTAATGAACATAATCTAAAAGTATCCCAGAGGAGGTAGGGTTAGCAATTGGCTGCTTTCCATAATTATGGAAACCAGTGTTTCCAAAGTACACAGATAAACAATTTGGGTTGTTCTAACAAAAATTACACCTTCTCCAAGAATAGTCTGCAACCCCCTTATTGTTCTCCATAAGTATAACTCTCATAAAATTCAGAATATTTTTAGTATTATAGAAGCCCAGAATACTTTGGGTTGGAAAAGACCTTAAAGGTCACGTAGTTCCAAACCCCCTGCCATGGGAAGGGACACCTTCCACTGTCCCAGATTGCTCCAAGCCCCATCCAACCTGGCCTTGGACACCTCCTGGGATGGAGAGTCCACACCCAACATCTTGTAATTAATAATAAGTTAATAAATATCTGGTGTCTTGTGCTTTTTGGGTATGTTTGTTTGTTTTTACCATTAAATAAATGCCTCCATTTGGATGCCTTTTAACATTTTAATTATTTTTACTAATTTTAGTTTTTTTTTTTTCTGGGCACAGTTCCAAATGACCTGTAGAGATCTAAACAGGGATGTCTTGGGGTCTTGGTTTCTAACACAAATCATGATGACCATTTTATGGCGTTTGTGCAAACTGTATTTACTCAACCCTTGTGCATGTCATTTGTCCCTGTAGCAACATGAATTATACCCACATGCACCAGCCCAAATTTAATTTGGCATCCAGCTGATTGTTTCTGTCCAGATGACAGCTGATGCATGGCTGGAGTGTGGAGCTTTGTGCATTTTTCTGACCCCACAACTCACCACAGAGCATGGGAAAATAAACCTAAATAGCACAGAGCTTTTATAATGATTCAGAAATTTACCATTCAAAGTAATCTTGATAGAGATTTTGACTTTGTGTGTTTCCTAGAGGCAGAATTATCTTGGATAATTGTCGCTATAGCTTTGCCAACCATGATATTCTCTTACATTTGCTTTGCAAGAAAAGTAACGAGATTTTATCATGAGCTGTCAGTGGATTCACATCTCCCCTGTCATGATGACAATTGTGTTATCTGGGAGATCTTTGGGAAACTGTCATAAGAAAAAAGGAATTTGATTGCACTTTATCTTCCTGAGCTATGCCTTCCTATTGACTATTGGCCTGATTCATACAAATATGACCATTTTTTTCTTTATTTATATAAAAACCAGGTTTTTGGAGGAAACCTGGATGAAGTGCTGGAGGTTCTAGAGGTTTATCATTACTTTTAAACTGTCTTTAAATCTTTTTATTGTAATATTTTATTAGAGGACAGATTGCCATCAACAATTAAACCTACAAGCACAGTTTATCACATCCACGTTTTTCCATCAGCTTTGCAGCAGTGGGAATCATCCAGTGCTCCGAGGCTTGCTAATATTCAGATACAGAGCCAAATAATTAATACTGTTCATTGTCCTTCTTTTCTAGCCAAGAACAGCATTGTCCAGGGCCTGGAGAACGTGGAGGCTGTGGAAGGAGGGGAAGCCCTGTTCGAGTGTTACCTCTCCAAGCCTGAGACCTACAATTACAACTGGCTGATTGATGATGAACCTGCCAAAACCACGGAAAACACTGAGATGGTTTACTTTGAAAATGGACTCAGGCATATCCTGCTGCTGAAGAATTTAACTCCCCAGGACAGCTGCAGGGTGACTTTCATGTGCAGCGATGCAGTGACCTCAGCCTTCCTCACAGTCAAAGGTAACTCAGGTGCTTGGGCAGGGGAAATCTTCAATTTCTGCTTGGAAAGGGGAAGGAAGCCAGGGAAATACGATGAGTAGCAGCAAAGAAACGTTGCATTTGTTGTTTCTCTTACCTAAATGTTCTTCCCACACAATAAATAATAATAATATCATTCAGGTTGGGAAAGAGCTCTAGGATCATCAAACCCACCACTAACCCACAGAATCACAGAATGGTTGGAGGAGATCTTAAAGATCACTCAGTGCCACCCCCTGCCATGGGCAGGGACACCTTCCACTGTCCCAGGCTGCTCCCAGCCCTGTCCAACCTGGCCTTGGACACTGCCAGGGATCCAGGGACAGCCACAGCTGCTCTGGGCACCCTGTGCCAGGGCATCATCACCCTCACAGCCAAGAAATTCTTCCTAATAACTCATGTAAACCTATTCTCTGTCCATCTGAATCCATTCCTCCTTGTCCTGTCACTCCATGCTCTTGCAAAACATCCCTCTCCATCTTTCTTGTTGGCTCCCTTCATGTAAAAAATAAGGTCATCCCAAAGCATTTTGCTTTCCCTGAAAAAATCCAATTCTCTCACCCCTAAATGGCTGATGCTTTACAATTTCCTTGTTTTCTTGCTCTGTAGGATGTGAGATGGTTTATAAGCAGGACCAACTGGCACTGAATTAGCAGCAAATTACAGTTTCAGAGCTGTCAGGATTCTGATGAGTTTGGTTGTGTTTATAGGCACTTCAGGGCTTCAGAGAGGAGGGTTTTATCAGCAACAACATTATCTCTGTCTCCTTTTACTTTATGCTATTACAGGAGACCCCAGTGGGGACCAGAAACCCTTTCTGTACAGGAAAATAAGAGTACAAAAGCAGAGATCAGTCCCTACTTATGGATTAGATTGGGTTTGGAGCAACATGGTCTGGTGGAAGGTGTCCCCAAGGCAGGGGATGCAACATGATGAGCTTTAAAGTCCAAAGTAAACCATTCTGTGATTCCAAACCTTCTGTTCTGGCAATGTACATAAACCTTTTAATGATCTCCTTGCTCTCCAAGGCCTGGCTGTTCAGAGTTTCAGCACAAATATTTACAAAATCTCCCGATTGTTTCTGTAACTGAGGGCTTGACCGCTGATTTTAATCTACAGGGTGGCGCCTGCAGCTCCTGCAGCCCCTCACGGATGTGGAAGTGTCTCTGGGGGAAAAAGCAACATTTAGCTGTGTCCTGAGTGAAGCTGTGCCAGTGAATGAAGTGGCCTGGTACAGCAATGACATGGAGATCCAGGCGGGGGAGGACTGGGAGGTACAAGCAGATGGAAACAAATACAAACTTATCCTGAAAAAAGCCCAACTGCATCATTCTGGAGAGGTGACCTTTGCTTCCAGGGAAGCCATTTCATCAGCCAAGCTTTCTGTGATTGGTAAGTGGGTGCTGTTCCAGCCCAAGGGCACTCAAAATCCCACACTTTGGTATTGAGCTACAGCATCGAATTTCCCAATCTTTGTGTTGATTCTTTCCACTTTGCCTCACATGTACCAAAATGGCGTTCTTAGGCTGAGAAGATACTACTGGCAACTTGTTCTTTGACCAGATCCACCTCATCAGAAGAAAAATACATCAGGCTAGTGATGGTAGAGATGCTCCCCAAGTTTCTTTAGCTGCAGTCTTTTGTAAAATGTAACATAAACTCTAACAAAAAATCAGTATTCTCAGGGCTCAACTTCACTCTTGGCAAACGTGGACAAGGGAGGGAGCTGAACTAGAGTCCATGTGGAAAAATTATCCAGTACAGCAGAGGAATCTTTGAAATCCACTAATCAGGGTGCAGGGCAAACAGTTTTCCAGATTAATGAGTAGCATATTAAAACCCTCAAGTGGGGGACACCCAGGGAGCACACACCTCCTGCTCCAGAGACCCAGAGTGAATAGCTAAGTAGGGAAGATGATAATTCCCTAATTCCCTCATGGAGCAGGTTGAATGATGCCATCAGTGTCCATTTCAGCAACCAGGATCTGGCTCCTTCCCACAGTGGGACCAGTGGGTGACCCAGCAGTGGTCATACAGCAGCATCCCAGTGATGGTTACGAGATAATGAAATGTATTTTAGCTGTAGCTGAGATGTTAAAGAGTCACTGATGGACCATGTATACTTTAAATGGCTACAGGCAATCTCAGTCTAATGATTTCTGAGACTTAAGGGATCTCTGTTACACATTCCGGTCATTTCCATCACAATTAGAAAAAAAAAAGTTTGATGGATTTAAATCAGCTTTTTCTAAATTTGGGTACTTGCATTTAATGAACTTCAAAATAAAAATACAATACTCTTCCTGTTGACAGATTTTTCTCTATGAAGTTTGGCTGACAACAGAGAAAAGACTTTATGTTGTTCTTGTGGTGTCCAGAGTTAAAAAACTGGCTGTTGACCATATTTGCCTTTCATTCTTTGGATTGCTATATCATGGCAGATCATTTACATCATAAATGTCTTGAATTCAAGACAGAAAGAATTATTTCTGTCTTTTAGGCCAAAGTGTAATGTAAGCAAGGAAGATTTTCCAGTGTACTGAGTGTAGGGGATTGGGATTAGATGATCTTCAAAGTCCCAACCCAAACCATTCTCTGATCATGGACAGCAGGACACCAGATCATTCCCATCACATATTTATTTGTTATTTCCTGATGCTGTGACACATACTGCAATCACACAGAAGTGGAGTGACTCGTTATTAAAATATTTGTGTTATTCTTTAGTCCCATAATAACTTCATTTCAATTAAGGCCAGACCTAAAATAAACACAATCAAGGCTCATTTCATGTGCTTGAAATTTTCAGTTAAATTCCTTGCTAATATGGACTGTGTAGGGTTATCTTTATTCTAAGCTTGGTGGGACAAGGAGGTTGATTATATATACACAAGAGGTTAATTATTTGAGATGAGAGTTGGAAAATGAATGTTTGTCATTGGCAGCATAGGGCAGACAAGGATAAATCAGTGGTGCACAGGTGCTCATGGTTGTGACTTTATGGTGACTTTACACTCAACTTTACAACAGAAATACTCAGTCTATTGTGCTTCCGTCCTCATGGCTTGCAGAAGGCTCTTGTGAAATAGGAGCCTCCTCGAGCCTGGTCTCATAAGCTCTTGGAGGTCTGTTTCACATCCAAGATAGCTCAGCTACCTTAGAAGGCATAAAATCAGCAGGATGGCTTCTGTTGCAGTGTTGGAAACAAAAAGGTTTTAATAAAAAGCAAAATAACGAACTCTTTACAGAGAAAAACCGATCTGGGTGCAAGAGGTTCTTGCTCCTGGTAAAATACCTCACAAAAGCAATTAGTTTCTTTTTCTCTTCTTTTTCTAGTAATATGCTCAGGTGGGACTTTTTGGCTTCCAATTAGCTATCCTTAAGTCTGAGGTGAAGCCCCCCAGGTCCTATGAGATGCCCTTTTCACCTAATCGAGGAAAGAAACTTCTGGGCTTCTTTCCTTTTTAAGGGGACAAAGGACAGTTTTGTCACTCCGTCAACAAGGGGCACATTCCTACACTCTTGGGTGCTTTAGGATGGAGTGTCCCTGCTCACATCATACATCACAGCACCTCTGTTGTGCCCCCAGCCCTCCCCGAGCCACCCGAAGCGCCAGAAGTCCTGAGTCAGAGCAGCCACTCCGTCACCCTGTCCTGGCACAAGCCGCTGGGTGACGGCGGCCAGGACATCCTGGGCTACAAGGTGGAGAGGAAAATCCCAGGAGTTGGCTGGCAGTCCTGCAGCGAGGGCCTCATCCCAAACACGGAGCTCACAGTGGATGGCCTCAGCCCGGGGGAGCCCTACAGATTCCGAGTGTCGGCCGTGAACAGAGCGGGGGCCAGCGAGGCGCTGCACTTCCCCCAGACGGTGCGGTTAGGTGAGGATGGACACAGGCTCCAGGGAGGGCTGCAAGCTCCTGCAGGCCCTACATTTTGCATGGCATGCCTGCTTCACCCATTCCAGGCATCTCCCAGTGCAGTATCTTTCAGTGCTTGGCTGCCAACACAATAGAGGACGACGAGCTTGGGATAAAAAAGTCGTTCTGGGCTGCTGTGAACAAAACCCAGCTGCGTTTTTAGCACTGTTCTTTGATGCCCTCCAAACTGCATCCAGCTGTCTTGCAGCCTGCACTGCATCATCCACGTGCTGACCCCTCACCGTGGGTTTCTTGTACTGCCCCCATGTATTGGCCACGAGTGTCTTTTCTGGTGGAGTTAGGACAGAATGAGTGAAAAAGGGCATGTGCTGGAATGTGTTTGGGGTAACCAAGACCATGAGTGGGCAATGTTGTCTTCTTCACCCATCTTTCTCCTTTTTTTTTTTTTTGTTTGTTTTTTTTTGGTTTTTTGTTTTTTATGCATCTTTTTCAAGAATTCCCCCAAAGAAATGCTGGGGGACAAAGTTCCTTTGCTGTCTGATGGTGAAACTTTGGAAGCTTCAGTGAAATGGGGAGTCTCTCTCAGTCTTTCTTTTCTTGTAACTCTTTCTCTGGTATCACTCATCTAAGTTCTTCAAAATAAGTATAATGATAAAAAAATACTCTTTTGCTTAAGGTTCAGGCACATGATGACATTTTTTTGTAACAATAACTGCTGCCAGTGCTGGTGACTCTGCACATGCTGACTTTGTCAACAACAAACCCAAGACATTTTGGGCAGCAATCCTCTCACCCTGGTGAAATGCACAGAGAGGAAGGTAACCTTGAGGGATGTGCTGCTTTTGGGAACCCAGAACTGTCTTTTACATCCTAATCAGCATCTCTGAGTTTAATGTGTTTTTCTTTGAGGTATCATGGTTCTACAAACAGCATTCCATTGGTAGACCTCCTTCCAAAGTAAAGAAAATGCAGAGAATTTTTGGTTTTTAAATATTTATGCTTTTTGATAATTTTTACTCTTCCTAAGATAGCATAAATATATATCTATATTTTTCTTTTTATTTCAAGGCAGAGATGAATGCTGCTTTGAATAATCTCTTTTCATTCTATTTATTGTTTCTTCTTTGTCTTGTATCCAACTTCTTCACTTTGAAACATTTAAGATCTAGAAATCTGTAGAACTTCTTTTATACTGATGATGGGTAAATGAAGACCAGCAAACAAACACAGGAATGTGGAAAATGCAACCACTTCTGCATGTATATGTTTAGATGAAGCTGATTTAAGCACTGGGAGAGCTTGGAAAGTTGTTTTGATATTATCTTTGGAAGTGCACACTTTGGATGCTACCAGTCTTTCATTATTTTTTTTCCCCTTTAGTTTTCTACAACAGCTGAAAAATCTGTAAATGATGGATGGGTTGCTTGGATATTTTATGGAGTGGAGTGCCTTAAAGCCAGATGATTGTTCTTTGTGTTAATTCACTTTATTTCTGTAATTGCAGAGCCTCCAGTTACCATCACCCAACCCTTGGTGGGAGGATCTGTCTCGGAAGGGGGGGTGGCTCGCCTGGAGTGCACATTATCAAGTAAAACTGAGGAGAAAGTGACTTGGTTCAAGGGTAAAGAGCAGATAAAAGCTGGAGGGAGATATGAGATCCTCTCTGATGGAACGAAGCAGATACTCATTATCCGTGGATTTAAACCTGAGGATCAGGACAGCTACACATGCATGGCTTCTCCAGAAGTCAAATCTGTCGCCAGCCTGTGTCTTGAAGGTACAAAGTGTGCATTTCTGGGGTGTTAAATCAGGTCTGGTATGGACATCCAGGGCCATCTCCACAGCTGGGACTGGAATTAATTTTCTTTTACAAGCTATGATAACAATCCACAAGGAATTGGTTATTTTCCTGTTTGGCATTGCCCCGTGTGTTCCTGCATCCCAAATGGTTTTGAGTTGCTCAGATTAGAGTTTCTGGAGACAGATATTTAAGGTGTGACATTATTGTCTCTACATGAGTTTTTGGTGCCTTTTGAGATGCTTTAGGGTATTCTGTGGATGTCCCAGACAACCTGGAGCATCTCAAAAGGGACTGGGCAACATGCAGAGGAGTGTGAATGTGTCCCAGACACCTTCAGACTCAGGCACATCCAACCAAGCAGGTGTGTCCATGTGAGATGGGAGTCTCAGCTCCCAGCACAGCCACTGGAGATCTCTTCAGGACAGACAGGGAAGCCCTTTATATCTGGGAGACTGGATGAGCCTGGGTAGCTTTCCAGGCCCCACTGGCAGTCTTAACAACCAGTTCATCAACTGCAACTATAAAAAGGGCACAAATCGATTTATTGGGTCCAAATGTGCAAGGAATAAATAAATTTTTAAAAAGTTGTTTGGTAATATTTTAAGTGCATGCATAGAATCACAGGACTGTTGAGTTTGGACGGACTTCCTGAAGATGGTTTGGTCCATCCTCCTCCTCAAATTGTGGTCAGCTAGAACAGGTTCACCAGGACCAGATTCAGTTATATCAACTTCCTAGAGAGGGTGTGAAGTCTCCTTCTCTGGAGATATTCAAAATCCATCTGGACACTGAATAATGGGATCTAGGGGACTGTGCACGAGCAGGGAGGTTGAACTAGATGATATCCAGCAGTCCCTTCCAACCTCCCCCATCCCGTGATTCTGTAAATTCCCATGTTTTTCTCAGTATGATGCTTAGTTAAATGCCTCTGAGATTCTCCAGAGTAGAACATTTCCATGTGCTTTCTCCAAGCTCACAGATTTTAACTCCTCATCTGTTTCACTCCCTGCAGTTCCCACAGTGTCAATGCTGAAGGAGATTGCCAGAGAAGCTCCCCCTGCCAGCTGGGCTGAGGAGCAGGTGGATGGACACATCCAGCCCAGCTTGCCCCCCGAAGCTGCCCAGGAGGGAGATCTGCACCTCCTGTGGGAAGCCCTGGCCAAGAAGCGCCGTATGAGCCGGGAGCCCACCTTGGATTCCATCAGCGAGG
Organism: Agelaius tricolor; assembly: GCF_023055355.1. Taxonomy (NCBI): domain Eukaryota; kingdom Metazoa; phylum Chordata; class Aves; order Passeriformes; family Icteridae; genus Agelaius; species Agelaius tricolor. The sequence continues at coordinate 57,756 of NW_027269266.1, forward strand.
TGCCCGAGGAGGATGAGAAGCTTCAGAAGCTGAGGAAGGAGGAAGCAGAGATGTCTCACTACTACTCAGAGGAGTACTCCACGTGTGACGAGCTGGCCAGGACAGGAGAAGCAGATTTCTCTTTCACAAGCTCTGATGACGAGTCCAGAGCTGGGACTCCTTCCCTAGTGAACTACCTCAAGAAAGCTGAGAAGAAGAGCACCAGCATTACCAGCAAGGTTCAGTCCACCTCCACAGGAAAACTATGGAAACAGTGGGAGACTACCACTGTGGAGACCACTGTGGCCACCACAGCTGCTAAGCCAGCTGAGCCAGAGCTGCCAGATTTGGACGACCCCTCCATGAACAAGGCGGCTGTGAAGATCCAAGCCGCTTTCAAAGGCTACAAAGTCAGAAAAGAGATCAAGCAACAAGAGTGCCCAGTGTTCACTGAGACCTTCAAAGATTTCTCTGGAGAGCCTGGAAGCACCCTGCACCTGGAGTGTGTGGCCCACAGCAAAACCGACATGAACGTCCGCTGGCTGAAGGACGGCAAGGAGCTCTCGGATGGTCGCTACTACCACATCGACAGCTACAGCGACGGCACCTGCTCCCTGATTATCGCCGGCCTGGACAGGAAGGATGCAGGTAAATACACCTGTGAGGCATCCAATAAGTTTGGCAAGGTCTCACACAGCGCCAAGGTGGTGGTTGGCGCTCAGGAAGCTCAAGCTCTTGCTAAGGAGAAGAGGAGTAAGCAGAGCACCGACAGCGAGACGGAGAGCTCGTCTGGCAGCGAGCTGGACGATGCTTTCCGAAAAGCAGGAAGGAGACTCCACAGGCTCTTCAGGGCCAAGATCTCCACAGAGATCTCTGATGTGGAGGAAGAGCTCTTTGTCAGCGCAGACGAAGGAGACATAGACGTGGTTGACCACCAGACGTACCGTGAGGATGACCAGTACATCTACATCAAGTTTGAAGTCATGTCCGAGGCCAAGACGGCTGCCACGCGGTTCAGAGAGATGTTTGGCGCTCTGGGAATTCCAGTGGAGATTGACATCTTGGAGCAAGGCCCGAAAAAAATAGAATTGCGCATTGGGAAGGCATCACCTCCCACCCTCGGGAAGTTTCCACCTCCAGCGAGACCTCCACCACCTTTGCTGACTTCTGACACAGGTAGGGGAAGCAGACCTTGCCTATTCCTTGGAGAAGACAGTGGGAACAGGTCACAATGTAATTTTTTCACTCTCAAGCAATTTTTTTTTTAGCAATTTTTTTTTTAAATTTGGTGCAGGTATTTTATGAAAGCTTTGCACTTTTAGAAAAAATAATGTCTTTCTTATTCTTTTTCATTTTGAGGGAGAGGAGGCACGCTGGTGGGAAGGTTATAACATATTAACTTACCTGTGAACCCCCTTGAGACCTACTACAACATGACCATAAAATGATTATTGTACTTAAATTAATTATGTAGGGTTTAGAATGGCCCTGAGGGAGACAAGACATTTTGGCAAGGATAGGAGCAGGGACAATATATAGTTGGCAGCTGTGGTATTGCTGTGCTGATGGAATATCTTTGTAATGATAGGGAGTTTCTTGACTCTTTTCTAGAGAAAATATATTACTCTGCAATTAAAAAACTGGAAACCAGAAGTCTGGGCAGCAGGGGCCTAAAATATACCTTTAGATCAAAACCAAACTTTTCTTTCTTCTCTCCAACCACCCCAACTTCAGCCCCCATGTTCATGACCGAGCTCCAGAACCAAGAGGTCCAGGACGGGTACCCAGTGAGCTTTGACTGCATCGTGATTGGCAAACCCCTGCCCACGGTTCGCTGGTTCAAGGATGGCAAAGCTATTGAGGAAAACGATCACTACATGATCAACGAGGACCAGGAAGGGTGTCACCAGCTGATCATCACCGCCGTGGTGCCCACGGACATGGGCGTCTACCGCTGCCTCGCTGAGAACAACATGGGCGTGGCTTCAACCAAGGCTGAGCTCCGTGTGGACTGTAAGTCTCAGAATCACTGTAGAGAAAAACAATTTAAGGAGTTAATTGCTGAGACCTGGTTAATTTATTTTTTTCCCAAGGAAAGCACCATTTGGTGCTGTTTGTAGAATTTTCTGTCACTCGGGGTCACCAATTGTGGGGGTGTTCACAGGGGTCCCAGGATGAGGGAAGAGATGAGAATCTTGACTCCATGTTTCAGAAGGCTGATCTATTATTTTATGATATATATTATATTAAAAGAAAATTATATATTAAAACTATACTAAAAGAATAGAAGAAAGGATTTCATCAGAAGGCTAGCAAGCAATAGAAAAGAATGGAATGGAATGATAATAAAATCTTGTGACTGACCAGAGAGCCCAAGCCAGCTGGACTGTGATTGGCCATTAATTAAAAACAACCACATGAGACCAACCAAAGATGCACCTGTTGCATTCCACAGCAGCAGATAATTATTGTTAACATTTCGTTTCTGAGGCCTCTCAGCTTCTCAGGAGGAAAAAATCCTAAGGAAAGGCTTTTTCAGAAAATCTCATGGCTACAGCTGTCGAGTCAGGGATGCAAAGCAAGACTCTAGTCTTCAGGTGGATTAGAAGGTTAACTTTAATGAAAGTAGCAGGTCTTTCGTAATGTGACTTGTTAAGGTGATACTTGATTGGTCTCAAAGTAGAAATAGCTCACACTATTGGTGACCATGAATAGCACACTGTGAAGAACCATAACTATAAACAATGGTTACAGAAGGAGAGATAATAATTGTTTTAATTCTTTCCTCTAAGATTCTCAGGCTCAGCCTGGGAGGAATTATCTCTGTTCTTTCTTTGACTGAACTGAGAATCTCACAACCATTTACATTTTAAAGGAAGATGTTTTGGCTACAAAATTTTCACTTGCAAACTTCTTGGGTTTAGCTGGGTTTTGCTAACTCCAAGGTGAGGTTCAGAGCAAAGCTTTTGGGGTGAACAGAGGTGTTTTCCATAATCCAGGGACATGTGGGATCCTGCTGCAGTACAATATAAAAGCTATCTGCCAGTCACTCCAATTAGCAAGAAAAAATAATTTCAAAGCTCAGATGATTCAGACCTATCTTCCATTTAACAGTGACCAGCACAGACTATGAGACAGCAGCAGATGCAACAGAGACATCATCCTACTACAGTGCCAAGGAATATATTTCAAGGTAAAATATGGAACTGTGGCTCTAACCTCTGACTCAATGAGATCAGTCTGTGTATTTATGTCAGGGCTGGGTTTGTTGTGTCGAGCAAATTTAATGCCATAAAGGAGCATCCAGCTCAGCTGAGATGCAATAACTGCAACAGCTGCACATTTATCATGGGCAGAATTGCTTTGGAGCCTTCAGGCAAGCCAAGATATTTCCTCAAGGAATGACTCTGTTACTTTTAATGTCAGATGGTGCTTGGTCTGTTCGCAGGATGCCAAAACCCACAGACTGAATTTACCTGAAATAGAACATTCTGATTCCAAACTCTTACCTGGCATCCTGATTTTCTTCTTTCTAATTCCAATTACTGCTTAGCCGAGAACAGGAGGAATCTATGACTGAGGAGGAGCAGTTGCCCCAGATCTTTGATGAGCTTCATGATATTCATGTGGCACCTGGAGCATCGCTGGCTAAATTTCACCTGAAGGTGAAAGGTGAGTGGATCCCATGGTATTGTCAGTTTTCCAGGTATGATATCAGGTTGAAGGGCTGGACAAGGTTTTCCAAGGTGTTCTTCTGCAGCTGTGACCCCGGGCTGAGCACCTTGCACCATTTCTGTAGAAACCAGCTGGGGAAAATGTTCATGCTGCTGAACAACTGTTGGGACTGTTGGAGTAGACTCAGGCAGATTAAGCCTCATTTTGTGTCCATATATCCAGGCATAAGGACTGGCATGTGCTTCTGAAAACTGAATTCTGGATTTCTCTGAGCACAGGAGCAATAAGGAATAATAATCTTGACATTATTTGTTATCATTATTAATAGTTATATATTACATATATATTTATATAACATAAAGAACTATATCTAGTATAATTTATTGATATTAATCATAATTATATTCTAATATCAATACATATAAAGTCAGTCTCCTTGATTCTCTTCAATAAATGAAGCAGTTGTCAACTTGCCTTCATCCATTAAGGGGTTGCTCCTACAATGTGAAAACTGCAAAAACATCCCTCTGGTGTTGACTCTGGTAGGGAGAGGTAGGGATTTGTCCGATTTCTCCTGTTGCTGTCTATAAAAATCATGAGAATGCATTTGGCTTCAACATTTTTCCTTGTGAACCTTTCAAATCAGACCTAAGTGTTGATTTTTCAACCTCCAAGGCCTTTGCACATGCAGTGCCAGAAACTGAGGAGACAGGGAAGAATTTTGGCTGATAAATCAAATTTAATGCCTTTTTAAGCATTCCTAATTGGTTAAACCCTTGAAACAGGAGCCCTGTTAAACCCTTGAAACAGCAGAGGATCCGGCAGTTTGGAGATGCTCCCAAATCAGTGCTGCCAATGAATTTTGTTCTCTGTATCTGTAACTGCTCCTCACAGGATACCCTCAGCCTCGTCTCTATTGGTTCAAAAATGGGCAGCCCCTAAAGGCCTCGGACCGGATCCTCAAGACTGACAGGCAGGAATTCCACTCCCTGGAAATCCGCGACGTCACCAAAGCAGATGCCGGCCAGTATTTGATATTTGTCATCAACTCTGCTGGCTCTGCTTATTCCTCAGCCAGGCTGGTAGTCAAAGGTGGGTGTTGCTCTATTTTGGGCTGTTCCAGAGGTTCTTGCCATGTTCTATAGTTATCTTTTACTGAGGAAACCTTCCAAGGTAACTCAGGTGAGGCGGGGAAGTCTGTAGGTAAAAGATGATGTGCTTAGCTCTTGGTTCTTTATTTATTCGCCTACACATTTGCTGTTTAAGAAGATGATGATGCCACTTCTCTGTGGTCTGACTGTCTCATATGCAGGTATTTTATTCTTGCCCATCCTCATTAACCTTAAAAGTTCATTTCATTAAAACTTAGGGGCTCCTACAACCAATATTTCTGCGTAGTATCTCCACTGGAGTCACTTTGGGAGCTTTTTTTCTGCAACTCCTGGATTAGCACTTATTTATATTTGTCATGTTCTTTTCTTTTCTTCTTGTGTTTCAGATCCTTATGAGAAAGAAGAGCCCTCCAAAGCAGGTGAGAGAAGGTACAGGAGGTGAGAACAGAAGCCCCAGGAATTTTCCAATCTAAACTCACTGTGCTTCTTCAATAATATTATTTCCAGATTCCCATGAGCAGCTGATACCGCCAAGATTCCTTGAAAGATTTACAAATAAGAAGGTGAAAAAGGGTGCAAGCATCACATTATCTGTGAAAGTCGAAGGTAAGTGAGCAGATACCCTATCTCTCTGAATAACACTTGAAATGTGTAATTTCACAACACATCCTTCTCTCTCTGCCCCCAAGTCATTGTAACCTCATTTCCTGTGTCTGAAGTCTGGGATTCTACTCCCAACTTACATTTCTTACAAAGACACTTCACAGTAAAGCATCTTATTTTTCTTCACCTCCATTTTTCTGTATGTAAAAATGGGGATAATGACACTTTGTAGTATGATGCACGTTGACCATGAATTGTATGGTGATTGACAATTTTGATTTTTCAAAAAGATTTGATGTCTTTATGAGCGTGCTGTAAAATGGTTTATCCTTCTCTATTGCATATTATGCCTGTTCTTGTTGGGAAAGTATCAGAAAATTGATCAAAACAGCATTTTTTTCACAGCAAGGCTCAACATTTTAAGGGAAGAACACAAACAGGAAGATTAAAGCTTATTGCACCCATTTTCCTTTAGGACATCCACCACCAACAATCACTTGGATGAAAGAAGAGTCTCGGGAGGACATCCTGTGGATCAGACCAGACACTCCTGGGTACAAACTGGCCAGTTCCAACATGCACCACAGCCTGATCCTCTTGGATGTCAAGAAGAAGTACAGTGGAGCTTACACCTGCATTGCCACCAACAAGGCTGGCCAGTCCATCTGCACTGCCAACCTGGAAGTTGCAGATGGTAAATCTTTGCTGCAACACAAACAATTTCTCTGTATTTCCCTTTTATGCAGTGCCTAAGGGGAAAAAAAAACCAAAAAAAAACCCAAGTGTGACTGTTAAGGAAATTATTCAGTCATACCCAAAAAAAAGCATTTTCTCAAGAGCAGCCATGATTTTGCTTGTCTTGCAAATGGCTACACTTTTTACTTCTATAATATTTTAGGTTTCTGACTCTGTCTTGTATAATCAACAGCATATTTTCTGTATAAACAGAAGGCAAGTCTCAAGAGCAACCAAATTAGGTACAAATTTTAAAAAACTGGAAAAGCAATGTAAAGTAACTGGGAAAAGTCACCTTTTGAAAAATTATTTTGAGTACTCCACTCTGCTGAGGTATTTTGTATTAGAGTTGTTTGATTTTTGTAGAGCTTTCCAAGGCCACTTTTAACACAATAAGATGAGGGAAAACAAGTATGCACTGGGAATAGGGGCAGAGCTGTGAAGGATTCCATTTTTCTGTTTTCCTGCCTTGCATCCCACATTTTTATTGTACCAAGAGCTGCAGGAGCATAACCTGAGCAGTGTGGAGAAATGGGGCAATTATATATTTTCCATGAACAGGGAAAGGGGGAGAAACCATTGCCATCACAGGACTGGGAATATATATCCCAGGTCAGGAGCTGCTGCAGTGCTCCATGTCTAGAAAATGTGCCTGCACTAAATAGCTAAAAAAGGACATTCTGTGCCTTCTGTTCTCTAATGACCAACCCCAATCTTGCAGTGAAAGAGGCTGAAGTCCTGACCCAGGAGCGTGTGATGGTGTCAGAAGCCATCATGACCACACTGGGGTAAGTTGGATGCGTGGGAGAAGGGGGGCATGTTCCTCATTTAGCTCTCCTTACTGCCCATTTTATTGCAACCTTTAACTCTCTTTTATTTTCTTTTCCAGAACTATTCAGTCCTCTGAAGGTAAGAGAAGCTGTTTTCTCTCTCTTCTTCCTGTCCTCCATATCTACAGCTGAGACTGTCAATGCATTTTATGTATCCACTAATTTTTGTCCACTTTTCTTGAAATTGTCTGAAATGTTGGAACCTTTCAGGACTGCTTGCTGTTCGAGGGTGAATTATGTGGATGAACTGAGAGCAAGCACCGTTTTAAAAAACGGAGAAGGGAAGAAAATTAAACCTTTGTTCCACGGAAGCTTCTATTACTCAAAAAGAGATGAATTTTCAATGACACTGCCAACTTAATAACAAATTCTCTTTCTTTCCAGGAGACCTTGAAGCTGGCAGAGAAGGTGTGCCCAAAAGCCCTATTTCATTAGCTGATGTTGGCTCAGAAGAGTTCTTCCAGAAACTCACCTCACGTATCTCAGAAATGGTATCTGCAAAAATAACTCAGGGTAAGGAATCTGGAAAACACAGTTTAATTATGGTAGAAAAAAAAGCAATCTCTTTTTCTAGGTGTTGTTTAATTATAAGTGAGGTTTATGCAGCAGGTTTTGAGACAGTCATTCTATATAGGCAAATGAACATTTGTCAATGCTTAGGGGTAAGAAATTTAAGTAGGAATCCATCCAACCTGCATATCTCAGTCTAGAATGTTGAACTAGGAAAAAAGCCATTACAGTAAAATGTAAAAATATAAGTGTATTTTGCATATTTTAGGTATTTTGAGTTCCTCAGATATTTATTATTCCTAAATCAGAAAGCAATCCTGTTTTCTGTACTTCCCACATCTTCAAGTTTTAGCTCACAGTGGAATTGTAAAATCAAATTAAGGCTGAAAACTCTGTGCACAGCTGTGCAGTAATCCAGTGATTTGTTGAGTTGAATGAAAAATTCTGGTTTGTGTCTGTCCTGGTTATCTTGTAGAAAAAGTTTAACTTTGAGCAAAAATAGAGGCATTAACTCTCCAACAAACATTCAGCAGTGCAGCAGCAATACATGCAGTACACCTGCAACACCATGTATTAAAACATCCAAATTATTAATTTAATCCTAAATATCAAGAGGAAATCACACTAACTATTACTGTGAATGCTCTTCCTAGGAAGAAGAAAAATTATGATAGATTTGGTTGATGTTTAAATTGGGAATACTTATTTAACACTGTGCTGTTGCTCTGTTTTTCAGCTAAACTTCGAGTACCAGGTGCAGAAAGCGATGATGAGTCAAAAACTCCCTCTGCATCTCCTCGCCATGGACGGTCCAGACCTTCATCCATTGCTCAGGAATCCTCCTCTGAATCTGAAGATGGGGATTCCAGAGGGGAGGTATGACATCTCTATGGACAAGTTGGACACAAGGAGAAAACTAAACTTAGAATGACCAACCTACTGTGGTGTAGGGATCTCCATCCCCTTTGGTGATGTAATTCAGTTTTGTAGGTGTATTTAGTCGTTAAATGTTGTGTCTGTGATACAGAGCACAGAGAATCAAATTTTGATGCTCGCCCTGTGATCCTGAGCAAGTGCTTCAAGTCAACATGGTCAAAACATGACTTGGCACCTCTTGCTCTCACGGCTGAAATTCAGGAAGTCAGAACTTGATTTTCTGTGGCCTTGGATAAAGTTGGCCAGAGGAATCTTGTTGGATATCTCCAGCTGGGGGCTATGTACAGATCACAAACAGGATGGGACTGCCAGGAACGTGCCTTGAGCTGTTTTATTTTCCAGCATCAGTCTCATTTCATGGTTATGGCAATGGGAAGATGCCAGCAGCTCACATCCCAGGCAGCAGACAAAGAACTTGATGTTATAACTTAATTTATAAGTTTTTTGACCAATCACACAAAGAAAAGCACATTGACAGTAGTTCCATCCAACCACTGTAGGCACAAGTACCTTTGGTTAAACAATCCTTGCTTATTTCAAATACAATACCTGTTTGTGAGCCTTAAAACACAATGCACAGAGCTCCATTATTAAGCCTAGAACTCCCTAATATCTCACTAGATAAACTTTTCTGCAGCTTAGGGAGTTATTCTAGACATGTGTTAATACACAGACCATTGTTCTATTTGTCCTTACTTTTCTACTTCTTACATCATTTTTCTGCTGACCAATCTCATGGCTCTGCTCAGCTCTAATCACAGTTCTGCTGTCTCTGAGGCTGCCTTTTGCAGCTTTCCCAAAACCCTCTGATTTTATGGATTCCCACAGTTGGGAAGTTCTTCATGAGGGAAATAAGAGCACAAAGTGACTGTAGTTTTGTGCCTGCAGATCTTTGATGTCTACATGGTCACTGCTGACTACGTGCCTGCAGCGCCGGACAAGGAGACCATCACCCTGAAGGAAGGACAATATGTGGAGGTCCTGGATTCAGCTCATCCTCTGAAATGGCTGGTCAGGACTAAACCCACGAAATCGAGTCCCTCTCGACAGGGTTGGGTGTCTCCAGCTTATCTGGACAAGAAATTAAAGGTGACTGATCACATTCGGTTATTTCTCATTTAAAATTTCTTGTTCCTGTTGCAGTTTAGAGCTGCCTCTTTTGCAAGGAGGAGGTTGTTGAAGGGGTCTGGAACAAGGCTGTACTTTTTCATGCTTTTATTAGACAATATTTCTGGTCTCTGCAGGGATTTCTGGGTTGGAAAGACCTAAAAACTCTCCAGTAGAAAAGAAATTTCACACTGGTTTAGTAATTGTTGGACTAAACAGGACTATGAACACATGAGAGATATTCCTGAGTATGTATATACAAAAACACTGTCCACTTCCAAGAATTATTTTAATTTTTTTTTCCTAATACTGTAGTTGTCACCAGAGTGGGGAGCAACAGAAATTCCAGAGTTTCCTGGAGAATTTGTTTCTGAAGATGAATACAAAAGGAAGCTAAGGTGAGCTTGTGTCACTTGGTATTTGCACCTTTGAATTTTCCTGCCTTTTGAACCACTTGTATTTTGTGATTGATTTCAGCTTAGGAAAATTCCAGGCAATTGAGATCACAGAATCCTAGAATGGTTTGGGTTGGAAGGGACCTTAAACACCATCTATGGTCACACAAGTCCCATGGACAGGGACACCTTCCACTGGCCACTGCCTGCCTTCCTCCCTCCCTCCCTCCCTCCCTCCCTCCCTCCCTTCCTTCCTTCCTTCCTTCCTTCCTTCCTTCCTTCCTTCCTTCCTTCCTTCCTTCCTTCCTTCCTTCCTTCCTTCCTTCCTTCCTTCCTCCCTCCCTCCCTCCCTCCCTCCATGTGATGCCTTAAGAGGCTACCTAGAAAAGAGGCTAGACAGAGTTAAAGTAATAAAATAGATATTTATTAAAAGGCCTTCAAAGGATACACCTTGGGCAGTACAACAGCCTGGCCAGGGCTACACTCAAGATGGACCCTGGGTCACAAGTTCTCATACTTTTATAAGTTTTGGTCCATTCATATATTGGGGTTAATTGTCTAATTACAGTTTCAGGTTATGAAATCCTATCCTCCCAAACTGCTCTCCTCAATTCACCATTGTTTGTACTTTTTGGGCTTGAAGCTGCAATGGTGTCCTTGGTTCTGGGGCTGGAAAAGGATTGTTTTGTGTGACTGAACTGTGAGGAGAACCTGCTAACACTTTATATGAAGTTCAGAGTTATATACCAATGCAATACAGAATCTGGAAAATATGAAAGCTAAAATTTAAGGCACCACATGCATCCATCAATCCCCAGAGGGGATCTTTCAACACACCCCAGGAGTCAGTTCCTCTGATCATAAATCCCTACTTTACAGCCTAAAAGCCTCTCAAGGACAATTGTGATGATTTTTCTGTGATTTCTTTCTGCCTCTCTGTCTCCCTTTCAGTGTTCTCATTCAGGAGCTGTTGATCTCAGAGGAAGATTACATTCAGGATTTGCAGTTCCTCCAGACTCATCACCTTAGGTACACTGAGACCTGTCCCAGTGTGCCAGGAGCTGTTGCCAGTCAGAAATCCACCATCTTCAGGAATATTGATGACATTGGTCGCTTCCATTCCAGGTGGGCATTCCCAAGTGCCTTCAGTGGAGACCAAAGAGTAGCATTATTATTATTATTATTATTACTATTATTATTATTATTATTACTATTACTATTGTTGTTATTGTTGTTGTTTTCATTATCATTATTATCCTTACTACTGTTACTACTGTTATTATTACTTCTATTATTATTACTGGAATAATATTATGGAATAATATTATTCCATATTATTATTATTTCTTATTATTCTTCCTGATGTGGAACACTGGCAGTGCTGAGGTGCAAGGGAATTGATGCTCCTTTCAGGAGGGTAAATGATGGCATGGTTTAAATCCTACCACAGGGTTAGGACTTCCATAATCCCCTTTTTAACTGAGAAACATTGAATTATGTCAAAAAAGCAGCAAGATCTTACAGACACTTCAGCAGTGTCTTCACAGAGATATTAATCCATGTAAAACTGATGTCAGCATCCATGAATTTCAGAAAACCTTCCACTATCCCATGGTGATCCAAGACCTTCTCAACCTAGTCTTGGACTGTTCCAGGGAGCCAGGGGCAGCCACAGCTTCCCTGGGAAATCTGTGCCAGGGCCTCACCACTGTCACAAGGAAGAATTTCTTCCTAATATCCCATCTAACCCAGCCCTCTGTCAGTTTAAAGCCATTCCCCTTGTCCTGTTCTTCTGCCCATTGTCCAAAGCCCCAGCTGAGAGGAATGGCATTGTGCTGGGTGAAGAGGCACTAAGCACTTTAATCCTAATGTGGCAACATCCCTTATTTCCCCCATCATTTCTGCTTTGGCTTGAACAGACAGGTGGCTGCTGAGGAAGGCAGCAGCCTCCCTTGAAATGGAAAATGTAAACCCTTTCCCTCTGAATTATTATAATTTTTGAGATTAAGAGGCCCTCAGGCAAAGATATGGGAATAGGAATAACAGTTATTTACTAGGAAAATTAAAAACAAAAATGCAATAGTACAAAAAAGAAAACAAAAAATTGACAGGGTCAGACCATGCCCTGTCCCCTGTGTGTCAGGGGGTGGCACAGCCCCATCCCATGGGGGCTCAGCCCTCCTGCAGTGCCAGCTGTGGCTCTGCTGGAGCAGGGATCCTGCACAAGGGGGGAGTTTTCCTCTGCAGCTCCAGGGCTGCTGCAGATGGGCCTGGGCTCCCTCTGGCCATGCAGGGCAGCAGAAGCTGCTCCTCTGGCAATGCACTGGGCAAAGGCTGCTGGGCTGGGCCAGGCTCAGATTGGATCCAGGGAGGAATGCTTGGCTCCTCCCCTGGGCGGAGCATCTCCCCATGGGATGCTGGGATTGGCTCAGCCCTGCAGGGACACTCAGTGGCCATGGACAGCAGAGATCTCCTGCAGGGAGGATTGGCTGGGGGAGAGAGAAAGCAAAAACTGCCCCATGAACAGCAGAGAACTGCCCCAGCTCTGACAGATGGAAATAGAACACCCCCAAACCGTATTTGACAATCCAGGACAATTTCCCCACAATAACCTGTGCTCACCTGACATCTCCTGATTCCCATCCTGGCAGCTGGGGCTGTGTTTTTGGCCTCATTGCAGCCCCTTCTCCTGAGATGTGCTGTGCTCCTGTCCCCACAGCGTGTTCCTGAGGAGCCTGCAGGGCTGTGACACTGATGATGACGTGGCCATGTGCTTCATCAAGCATGAAGCAGAGTTCAACAGGTACATCCAGTACCTGGTGGGAAGGGTCCAGGCAGAGTCCATTGTTGTCAGCAAAGCTGTCCAGGATTTCTACAAGGTAAGGCAGGACCCAAAGCACACGTGGGAAATTCATCCTGTAACCCACTGCATCGAGAAGTGTCATTATTTATCATAAATGTGACCCTCAAAGCATTTGTAGTGTCTTTTGCTAAATATAACAGCAAAAATTTATTAACTTAAAATTAATTCATACTAATGATTTTAAAATTATTAGTTTAAAATATTAAAAATTATTAAAACTTAAGATTTTTCGTTCACTTCCTAGCTTTTTCTTGTAAGTGTGTCCAATATGGGAATATATTTACATGTTCTTGTGCATTTATTAATATTATAAAGATTATACAGACATGAACATGGCTGTGTTTATATAATGGTAATTGAGGGACATTTTTAAGGTCACCACATTACAAGACCAAGAGAACCACATAAATCATAAGTGTAGATCAGCAAATCTTGTTTCTCTGCTCCAGCTGCTCAGGATTTTTTTTACTGCTCTTTATAACAACATTTCCTTGTTATTCCATGTATTTTTTCAGAGATACACAGATGAATATTTAACTAATGAAGATCCCTCACAGCCACTTATCCCACCACTGCAGCACTACCTGGAAAAACCCATTAACAGGATCCAGCAGTACCAGACAATAATTAAGGTAAAGAGATGTTGTTAGAGGTTTATGTTCTGCTCTGTGGAGCTTGTGCAGAAATTTTTTTTTTTTTTAATTTCCTATTTCTTGTCTTCCTTCTGATAAAACTATGATTGAAAACTGCTTGAATAAATAAGAGATTGATCATCACCAGTGGTGGTGTTCTCTAAATAGTTTTGTAAATGTAAATCCAGGTGGAGGTTCACAGAATCCAACCCCATAAAGTTCAGTGAGCTTTATCCTTAAAGATATGAAAAAATATTATATGATATAATAATATGTTAGTATATATTATATTACTATATATTATATTACTATATATTATATTACTATATATTGTATTACTATATATTATATTGGATGACAGGTATAAATTTGCTTCAAACTCAGCAACATTTATGTTACAAAAATAAGCAGTTTCCAGGTCTAAGATAATGACTTACCACTTCTTTTCCTTTTGTTTTATACTGATATTATAGTAAGATGAAATTCCTGTTTTCTGAAAAGATTTGCCCCATTCTACCACCCTGAAATATTTTGTCTTTCAGGATTGCATCTGTCCTACTGTCTTAGACCATAAGCAAACATTTCAGAGCAGCATTTTAAACAGTATTTTAATGGGAACTAGCACTGGGATGCTGAGGAAGAAAATAATCATGGCAAAATATTTGCGTATTCTAGTGTTGTATAAAGGAACAGTTTGGATATTTTGAAGAACTGTCTGCTTTTGAACACAATCTTGCACACAAACACCAACATTTTTAAGGGTCTCTTGGAGGAGAAAAGGCATTTTCCATGCCTTCCTTGCTGAAGGAGAGGAACAGGAACAAATGTGGGAAGAATAGGGAAAATGCCATTTCACATTTTTTCCAACCTTTCTTTTTATTTATCTAATGTTGACTCAGCACATGAATTCCTTGTTCTCTGCTATTTTGAGGGTAAGCAAAAGAGAAATGCAATGAGTGCATTTAGGATCACTTTGGAATTTTTGGTTTTTGACCACCAAAGCCTCTCTGGTGTTTGTTTCAACTTTATCTTTGCTTAATATCAACTGATGTCAGGAAAAGCCAGACTGGTTAGTCTTTAATACTGCTGAGTAGGTAGGAAAGAAAAGACTTTGTTATCTAAGCAGTTTGTGGTGAAAAAAATGGCATAAAAGTTGCTGAGATGAAAGAGACAGAGCAGGTATTGAGAAAATCTTTGGCTCTGAAGGAACTGCTTATTTCCTCTCTGATTATCCACTAATTTTTTCTTCATTTATCTGCAGGAATTAATCCGAAACAAGGCCAGGAACAGCCAGAACTGCACTTTGCTGGAGCAGGCCTATGCCATTGTGTCTGCCCTCACCAGAAGAGCAGAGAACAACCTGCACGTCTCACTCATTGAGAATTACCCAGGGACCCTGGAGAGCCTTGGGGAGCCCATCCGCCAGGTAACTGCAATGTCCCATCACTGCTGGCTCCATGGCTGCCTTCCCCAGTGTCTAAGGAGCCCTAATTAATTCTTGGAAGAAAATCCTTTAGAATTTATTTATTGTTATTGTTGTTATTATTATTTTTTATTATGTACTACAAAATAAAATTAAAATATTATAATTAATTATTATGTTAATTATTATATTTCATCATGATGTCAATACATTACTATGTTATTACTACAATAATATTGCAATATTATTAATGCATAATTATATATAAGTTATTATAATTGTTATATATTATTAAGTTATTATATATTATATTTATATATAGAAATATAAAAATATATTACATACTATATTATATTATATATTTTATATATATAGTTATTATGGTATTTATTATATCTCATTACTATATCAATATATTACTATATTATTGCTATATTAATAGTGTAATAATATCAATATATAATTATATATTGGTTATTATATTTGCTATATGATTAATTATTATGTATCATTAAATTGATACATAATATATAGTATATTTATATAAAAATATATTACATTACATTACATTTTATTATATTATTGAATTATATCTGAAAGAGTATTTCACTTACTGCTGTCCAGAAATGGGTGTTCTGGCTCCACTAACGTTTGAAACACCAGAGCATGGATGTTTATGGAATAATTCACACATAATGCAGTTATTTGCCTTTTTTAACCTGCTCATCAAGCAGAAATAAAATTGTTCTGGGCCCCTACATGATCTAAAAGGGTTTTAAATCTTTATTGGGAAGCGACATGGGGCAGCTCCTGAAGTTACTGGCCTCAACACACCCATGTGTTCCCCCAGGTTTCCCATGAACCAGATGTGTGGCTTTTTAGGTGCCCCAGCTATTAGGGCACTTTAGTCTAGGACCTCCAATATCCTCACTCAAATTCCTGTTTCTTTATAGATTTACTGTGTTCTACCAGGCAAGTAATTTATTCTGTCTTCATCCAGTGTTTTCCATGGGAATCACGGTGTATTGCTGAGTGGAGTTGTAAGGCTAAATTACAGTGACACTGTGGTGGGCATTCACCTCTGCACATTTAGGCATCCAAAAATTGTCCAGTCACACCCAAGTGTTTACTTCTCCCTAGAGGTGCCAGGGGAAACCCATGTCACTAATTGAGCTGTCTGTGTCTGAAGCTGTGTGAAATTAATGTCCTGCTCTGGTGAAGGTGACGAAATCATCATATAAAGAGTCTGTATAACACACAAAATACAATTTTCCTTTAATACTTCCAAGACTGTTTCCACCTAACAAGGGCTGTCTATTTTTCTGGCACCAAATAATACCATTTAAATATCAATGTAATGACAACCTCTGGCTGTGCCTGATGAGTCACCTTTAGCATTAGAAACCATCTGCTGTGCTTTAATAAACCAGAGATACATCAGAAATGATATATCAGATGATGCAACAGAAAATATTTATTATTTGGACACTGAAAAATGATGGTGAGACATAACTCTGGTAATTATTCCAGATGTATCACTGTGTGCTCTTCCTTCTTTTTCCTATCAGGGCCACTTCATTGTGTGGGAAGGAGCTCCAGGAGCTCGAATGGCGTGGAAAGGACACAAAAGACATGTTTTCCTCTTCAAAAATTATATTGTGATCTGCAAACCAAAGCGAGACACAAAGACTGACACCTACAGCTACATCTTCAAGAACATCATGAAGGTCTGATCACTTTAACCTCACATAAAGCATTTCTCTGTCAATTAGAACTTCACTTTTATATCCAGCTTGAACATTCTTCTAATCCTTCTGAGCTATTCCTGTGCTTCAGAAAGTGTTTGAGGCACATGTAGAATCTACATTTATCCCAAAATATCTATTTTACACATGTCAGAAACCATCAGGGTGGACTTCTACCATGCAGCAAGGAGATTACAAGTACAAGCATTTATTTATTTCTCTTCCCTCATTTAATTAACAGCATAAATACATTATAATGATATGGATTTTGCTGCCTACAATATTTTCTTGCATTTGTAAATCTCTGGTTTTGATAATCTGTAATACTGGGAGTGAATTAGAAGGCATCTTATTTGCTAAATTCTGTTGGGTTTTCTCTGCTGGTTATGTCCTTTCCAATTGGTCCTTACCAATTCCTGTTCAGAAATGGAAAAATTCAGAGCATTTGACCCACTCATCTTCAGACATTCAGGATTAAAACTGCCAGAAATTGAGGAAATTGTTTTCACAAGGCAGGAGATGCTCAACTCCAATAAAAGCCAGCCAACCAACCAAAACAACCATGGAGCTCTTGACCAACCCCGCCAGGACTTTCTGAAAGTCCTCATCAATATTCATAGGCAGATTTTCTTTTCCAAGATAAATAAAATGGAAGCATTTCCATGCTTTGTCCAGAGACTGCCTATTCTCTATTTTTTTCCATGTTGCCTCAGCCCAGCCCTTCAGGGCCAGTGTGTTCCACCCTTGGGATAACTTTTAATGCTGGACATTGTTTTCCTGAACAACTAACACCAGGAAAATGTCAGTTTGGTAACCAGAAAGTCATATATAGCAGGGAAAATAACTCTTATGGTAGCTCTGATTGCTCTTCATCCAAAGCCAGGTTGCCTTGCTCACGCAATCCAAAAAATCTTTGGAAAAGCACAAATTACCCCTTTTTGCTGTTGGGAATTGTTAAAAAACACAGGATTTGTGGTGACTTTCTTGCCCCTTCTGTCACTCAGCTGAACAACATAGATGTGAACGACCTGGTGGAAGGGGATGACCGGGCCTTTGAGATCTGGCACGAGCGGGAGGACTTGGTGCGCAAGTACCTGCTGCAGGCGCGGACCGTGAACATCAAGAACTCCTGGGTGAAGGAGATCTTGGGCATCCAGCAGAGGATCAGCGAGCCCATCTGGAGTAAGTGTGGCACCAGACAACCCAAATCTCATGGGTTTTCTTCTTGGGTGGTCTCCTTGGTTCACCAGACAACCCAAACCTCAACCTTTTCTTCTTGGATGGTCTCCTTGGTTTGGTGCCTTGTGCAGGCTGACCTAGGAGAGAGTTCTAGACTAGAGGCTGGACAGAGCTAAAGGATAAAGCAGGGATTTATTAAAGGGATCTCCTCCATGGATGCACCTTGGGCAGCACAAGAGCCCAGCCAGGGCTGCACCCAAGATGAACCAAAATGGCCCCAAAATGCACCAGCGCTCCCGGGCTCTCTCCCTTGGATCAGTTCTGCTCCATTTGCATCTTGCAGTTCATTGTCCCATTCCAGCTTTAGCCCCTGCAGTCCCACCCTGCTTGTTTTTCTCTCTCCAGCCCACGGGGTTTGTGCTCTTGGGGCTGAGATTTGGATCATTTGTCCTTGGTGCCCAGCTGGAGCAGGAATTGTTTTGTCTCCCTGCTCTGTGCACAGAGCTCAGCATGCCCTGATGTGAAGCTCAGACCCACACACTAAAGCAGCACAGGATCTCAAAATATAAAAGCCAAAACCTGAGGCATCAGGTTTAGGAAATTACAGAAGAGGGAGAGACGCTGTTTATGGTCATTAAATGTGGGAGCAGGTCCAGGGAGGGGGATTCTGCCCCTCTGCTCTGCTCTTGTGGGATCCTACCTGCAGTGCTCTGTGCATCTGTCAGGTCTCCAAAATAAAATGGACATGGAGCTGCTGCAGTGAGTGCAGAAGAGGCCTAAAAGATAATCTGAGGGTTGAAACACCTCTCCTGGAGGAGAGGCAGGGAGAGTTGGTGTTGTACCCTGATCCAGAGTCCTACACACCCCAGTACAAATGACCCTGTGCCTTCACTGGGTTCCAGACCCTTTGCTCGACTCCTGGCTTACACTGCTCTATCTTTTTACCTGTGTTTGCTTTGGAATTTTGTCTGGTCATTAATGTTGCATCAGTCTCAGTGTCATTTGAGATTCCACAAATTTTTAATCCACAAAATATATCAGTAAGAATATTAAATTTTTATTTTCCAGGCATCAGCTACAAATGGTTTCCACTATAGTCTAAGGATATTTGGCATCTTAAAATGCCAGAACAGCATTGGATTTAGTCCATATTCACTGAAAATAAGTCTGGGCACTGCATTTCTGTGCCTTTAATACAGTGTTTTAGTGAGGAAGACTATCAGAACAATTTTGCATGGTTTCATATGGTAGCAATGGGTTAAAATAAATGTCACTTAATAAAGGAACAAGTTGCCCAAATTTGTGGCTTCCCCATCTCTGGAAGTGTGCAAGGCCAGGCTGGATGGGGCTTGGAGCAGCTTGGGACAGTGGAAGGTGTCCTTGCCCATGGCAGGGGTGGGAATGCAATGATCTTTACGGTCTTTTCCAACACAAACCACTCTATAATTCTATGATTCAATGAAAGCATAGATTTTATTGTAAGGACATCAGCAGAATGCTGATTTGGATACCCAGGCTGCATTTTATTTGAGGAATTGCCTTAACAGTGACAGATGTGTGGTGTCCGAATAATGGATGTGCTTTTTAAAATCATGGTCTAAAATAATTCCAGATCAGCAAAAAATTCCCTTTTTTTCATATGGTCTAACTTTATAGCCAACAACAGACATGTTACAGACTGAATTGTCTCAGACAAGCAAGAAGAGCATGTCACCTCTTAAGTCTTGAGCTGCTAAAATTTCCTGTTCAGTTTTTTCCATTCTGAACCTCACAGATTTGCAAAAAATATTCTTATCTCCCTTAGCAGCAGCCATGCCGTGGACAGAGCCCCTTCCTCCAGACTAACACAATTCCTCTGGTATTTCAGTCCCTCCAGACTTTGAGGAAGAGCTGGCAGACTGCACAGCTGAGCTGGGAGAGACAGTCAAGCTGGCCTGCAAGGTGACAGGAGCTCCCAAGCCATCCGTCAGCTGGTACAAAGGTATGAGCAGCAGGGCATGAAATGCGCCCTCCAGATGTGCTCCCTGTCCATATTGCTGTGGTAGCTGGGCAGTGGGTTGATGCCTTAAGGGGCTGGGACAGAGTCTAGACAGAGCTAAGGGGAATAAAGTGGAGATTTATTGAGGAGCCTTCAAAGGCCACGCCCTGGCAGTACCCAGATGGCTCCAAGAGGAAGCCAGGAAGCCAAAGAGGGCTTGGTCATGAGATCTCAGATTTTTATAAGTTTTAGTCCATTTGCATATTGGAGTTAACTGTCCAATTAATGGCTTTAAATTATGAAGTTTCATCCTCCTTGCTTCCTTGTCCCCCCTCTTCTTTTCATGTTGTTCATGCTTTGGGCCTGAAGTTTGAAGAGATTGTCCTTGAGTCCAGCTAGAATAGGATTGTTTTGTCTTCCCCACCCTGTGAAAAGATCCTAGTAATACCTAATATAGAGATAAAAGCTGCACATCAACACAGAAAGAAAAACTTAAAACCTAAGGTATCAGGTAATCCAAGAGCTGATCCTCTAGAGATGCTCAAGTCTAGAGATTGTGTTTTTGGGCATTTTGGGCGTGCTCCTTTGGCTGGAAAAGCAGAATTATGACTGCACAGAATGTACTCTGGGGCAATTTCACTTTTAAATGAGGAGTGGTGATGTACGAGGTCCTCCAACAGTACTGTGCCCTGGATGATGTTTTATTGAGAGCTGGATGAAGAGGAAGAGCTGATTCCTCAACTACCAACACCAGCTGCAATAACACAGCTCTCAGCCCTCCCAGGACGAAAAGCTGGATGAAATTCCTAAGGAGGAAACTCTGAGCAAGCTATTTTAAAAGGAATAATTTCCCTTTCAGATGGAAAGCCCGTGGAGGTGGATCCCCACCACATTATCATAGAAGATCCTGATGGTTCCTGCACGCTGATCTTGGACAACCTGACAGGGGCTGACACAGGACAGTACATGTGCTTTGCTTCCAGTCCTGCTGGGAATGCCAGCACCTTGGGAAAGATCCTTGTTCAAGGTAATGTCCTGCACAGATGCAGTATTTTAAAGGTGTCTGCTATGAAATACCTTAAACTTGTACCAGCCATGGTGTGACCGGCAGGAGCAGGGCAGTGACTGCCCCCTGTGCTGGCTTGGGGGCAGTTTTGAGATTGCCATGACCAGAAAGGCATTGAGGGGCTGGAGCATGTCCAGGGGAGGGAGCAGAGCTGGGGAAGGGGCTGGAGGACAAGAAGGGAGCTGTGGGAGCTCAGCCTGGAGAAAAGGGGGCCCAGGGGGGACCTTGTGGCTCTGCACAGCTCCTGACAGGAGGGGACAGATGGGAGGGATTTGGGATCTTATCCCAGGGGACAGGGACAGGAGCAGAGGGAACGGCCTCAGGCTGGGCCAGGGGAGGTTTAGATTGGAGATCAGGGAAAATTTTCTCACCAAAAGTGTTGTCAACCACCAGAACAATCTTCTCAAGGAACTGGTGGAGTCACCATCCCTGGAAGAGCTCAGAAAACATTTAGATGTGGCACCTGGGGACGTGGTTGGCTGTTGGCCTTAGCAGTGTTAATGGTTGGACTCCATGACCCCAGAGGTCTTTTTCAACCTAAATGATTCCATGTTTCTATGATGTTACAAATATTAAGGCATTCCAGAGGTTCTATACAACATATACTGGATAATATATATTAAAAAATTATGTACAGGTGCAGGCAACTGTTTTTAGGTCAAAAAATTTGGTCTTTAGTATCCTTTATACCCTGTGAGAATTACCTGGTCAGGGACATGCCCTTCCTATCTGTTCATATTTCCAGCTGCCAGTCACATTTACCTTTGCTTTTTGCAGTGCCCCCACGGTTTGTGAACAAGGTCAGAAATGCTTATCTTGTCGAGGGTGAAGATGTCCAGTTCACCTGCACTGTGGAAGGAGCACCCAGGCCTCAGATCAGGTCAGTCCTTCAGCTCACATGTGAACAAATCCTGGTTTCCCTTTTGCATAGTCAGAAAAGTCATTTTGGGTTTATGACCCTTTCTTTACTGTGTCTTCCATCTTAGCACCATTCCAATGCTGGGTCTTCATTATCCAGACATTCCTGAGATTTTTAGCAGTTAATTCTAGCTAGAATTTGAAAAGCAATACCTGCAGATAGACCCTGAGGAGGACCCTGTCCAATCTAAAGCCCTGGAAAACATTTTATCATTGTTTATCCTCCCTGCCTTGGACCTGACTTGATTTTATCAGGTATTCAGACAAAGAGCTCAGCAAATCCTGTCTTGTCATCATTTAAAGCCCTTTTCCAGCACTGACTGAGGAGATATCTCAGGAAGAACCTCATAAATGTGTGCAGGTTCATACCCAGCTGTGATCTACCCACCTGCAGCCTCCCTTCCAGGATCCAAATGTTTGTCTAAGGACCAACTCCAGAGTTGTTTGATGGATGGATCAGTGATCTTGGGGACCTCTTGGTGCTGCATAATTTGTCCTGGCTTATGCTCCACGTTTTCCCACTCAGGTGGTACAAGGATGGGGTGCTGCTGAAGGACACCAGTAAATACCAGACTTTCAGTGAACCACGGAGTGGCATCGCAGTCCTGGTGGTCAAGAACCCTTCCAATGAAGACATGGGGCACTATGAATGTGAGGTAAGTGCAGAGAGATTTAAATATCTGTCATCTGAAATGATGCAGGCAGGAGAATTCATTTTACTGGCAGAGACCCATGGCTGAGGAATTGCTCATAAGATGAGCTCATAATATGAGCTCTTATTCTTGCTCATAAGAATATTATAGATAGACTTTAGCTAGATCTGGATTGTGAATATCCAAAAGTCCCAGAATATTCTGATCTGACAGTTTGTTGGTACAAGTAAGAATTGATGGAGCTTGTTCTGGAGCTTAAACTCAGATCTCTAGAGGAAACTCTTAAAAATTTGTGACCATTCTGATGTGATATTTTGTTTCTGGATTGTCTTTAAATTATGACTAAGAAACCCTCCAGAGCCAAAAGAAAGAAATCAAGTCTAAATAGAAGGATAAAGCACTGAAATTCCTGTTTTGTTTAGCAAGGATACATGGAAGTAGCTGATAAATTTTTAAAAATGTAAGATATTTTATCTAAATTAGTCATAGTCTATGCATTCATTGTAATAAAACAGTAATCAGTTCTGAGGGCTTGCCAATAAAAAAATGGTGTTGGTTTAGGAAATTCCTCCATGGTAAATGGTTCAGCTCACAGAAATATTTAGGAAGTTTGATATACTTTAAAGAATTCCACTGGAATTTTAGCAAAACCAATCCACCCTGCATTTGCCATAGACTAAGATCATAAGGTCCAGTATTCCCTTGGTTGAGTAAAACTCAGTAACTATTGGATGATTAAAAAAAAATCTTTTTATGGCCACCTAAGTGTGTGTGCAGCAGGAATCTGGGCCTGTTGGTAGAGACCAGGCTGCAGAGCAAACACACAGTGATTAAGTAAATAAGTTTGCAGATGTGCTGTAACTTGTCTCTGTGAATAATTTTTGTTGAAGACCACGCACTCCATCGAGCACCAAAGCATCCCTTCAAACTTCAGCTTGGCACTGTTCTCACACCTTCACCCATTTCTGCCAGCACTGAATTTCCAAGGGTAGCACAGGCAGGGTTTTATCATGACAAAAAAAACCAAACCATGCTGTGTTTCATGTGGCACTGCACCGTTCTCTCCAGCTGATGAACAGATTAGGGTCTGCCAAGAGTGGAGCAGAGCTTTACCACCACAGCGCCGCAGCCCTGACCCAGGAGAGGAGAGGAGACCAAGCCATCACCATTGAAGGTACGACCCTTGCCCAGCTCTGTACGTACACCAACCCTAAAAACAACAAAATTCCAGTATTTTTTGCCATCTTACCCACGTTGGTTGTCAGTGTCCATGTATCTGTACGTCTTCTGGAGATGTGCATGGGCACAGGGCGGCTCGGCTCTGTGCCCATCATCATCTGTTGATTTCCAAGCTTGGCAAATCAACTTCATATAATGTGAATGCATTATATGGAAAAGGAGGAGCAGATGAAGGGTTTGTCACGCCACCAATAGTGCAGAAAGAAATGTTGTATGTTGTTGGAAAACTTGGAAATGTGTGTCAGCCTGGCAGAAATGTTACAGGGGCCACTGAGTAAAGGTGGAGGTGTGTTGGGATTGTTCCTGAAATACCACTGAAGGACATGGGGAGTGACTGGGAAAGCAGAACTGGCAGCAGTGTGTCCTGAGCAATGATTAGTTCATCCATTATTTAGGACTGTCCAGGGATAGCCATAGAGTCTGTTCCTTTTTTTCCTGCCAGTTTCACCTGGGTTGGTAGGGCGATAAGAATTGATTTTACACCCATCCAAAAACGCATCTTTCTTCACAACTTTTACTCATTACTGCCTAAAGTTCCAGGGATTACTGCCTATCCCAGGGATTTCCACACAGAGTGTGTCAGTGCTTGCTGCAACCCCAGCACAGCCCAGTTTAAATCCATGGCTGCATCTCCCTAGGGAGCATTTCCTGGCATAGGGAATTGGTTCTTTGGACATCTTAATAATGTCCTTATGTGGCTGAGTGTGAACCAGCCAGTCCTGTCTCTCTTGAACAGCTCAGGAGGTGATACAGCCAAGGGGCCACCTTTAATGGATAAGGGACAGATTTGGAGGGCAAGAGAGGGGACTGGGATAGGCACAGGCCTTTCCCTGCCAGCAAACCTTGGTTTCACAGGCTTCTGTGGAGGCATGGTCAACAAAAGCCAGAGTTTTACCAACAGCTCTAGGACCTTCTATCCTCAACTTTGGTGTTCCCACACTGTCTTGTGATAATAACAGGAGTTCAAGTGTGTTGAACCCAGCTCAAGGGCACAATTGACATTATCAACTTCCATTAAGAGGCAACATTCTGACTCATGAAGCTGTTGGGCAGAAAATACTGGAGTCTGGAAAAATATTCAGGGATAAATGATCCTCTACTCATATTTTTTCATCATTTTCTACAGTCCTCTGCTGTTGGCCCTGTTTGAGACAGGACCCTGGTCTGGCTGGACCTTTGGGCCAGCCCTCTGTAGACACAAATGTTGTGCTATTACATTAAGAGGATTCATCCACAATAAATTATTTAGATTAGCATCCTGATCTTTGAACTTTCTTGGCTTCATTTTAAACATGTTTTCCTTTTAGTTCTTTCCCAGAGTCCCATCAAAAAGCATTACAGGGAGGATGGTGTAAGTGTAAAAACAGTAGAATTTTTTCAGCCAAATAAACCTTCAAGTACTTGAATTCTTTGTCTTTTCTATGCCCCAAAGAGAGAAAAATAAGTTGTGTGCAGGATGTAGAGGAACACAAATAAATCTCTGTCAGGGTGGTGTATCTTGATGAAGTTCACTTCAGGCAGATGTTATAAAGCAACAAGGGTTGTATAAAATTTTAGGAGCACTTTCAGCTCTGGGGGTTGTAAATGTGTATGTTCAGCCCCAAATTTCTCATCTGCTGTTATTCCTCTAGTCATAAACAAAAACAAAATAATCATTGTGAGCTTGGTTACAGAAATATAATTGGAGTTTGCCTGGAAGCTTCAGAAACGTCATGAAATACATTTGTTCTGTGATGTGTGCAATTGCTTGAACTCGGTAATAGGGAAGAAAATAGATCCCTGAGTCATCTCCAGGGTGAAACAGAGGGAGAGCTGCTTCAGGCCAGTGGAGAAAATAGGCTCATCCATGGAGCAAGAGGATTGTTGGGAGGAGAATGGCACCAGGGATGAATTTGGCATAATGCACTTGACTGAGGAGGGAACTCGTTGCTTTCTTGAGAATCAGTAACCAGCCTTGATCTGCCTGGGGAAAAATCAGGTTCATCTGGCAAAGACCTGGATCATGGTGGATCTCATGAAGGCTCTTTCCATCCTCCCAATCCTTCCTATCTGTGAACATGGGATTACTTGTAGCTTCACCAAGAGGACAACATTACTGCTCTCACAACAGGAAATAGATACCGTGTCTGCTTCCTGGCTCACTGCACCCTGGGTCTGAGTTTTACCTGATTTATCTCTGTTCCTGTGAAATCACCACTGTCTGGGTCTCATGAGGCACCCAATGGGCAACTATTTTAGTTTTTATCCTCCTGCCTTTCTGTACTGTTTATTCTGCTGAACCAAACCCATGGTTTGGGATACCATTAGTCCAGTGGTTTATGAGCCCCTGACCTGCAGCTGGTGATGGTCCGCAGTCCAAGACCATGGGTATCAAAACCAAAATTCTTTGGTTTAAATTCACATTATGGGGGTCTGCAGGTCCCTTGGATGGACCAAATCCAAAAAGGATGGAAACCACTGGACTAAGGGATCCCTTGTGAGCTGAGATCTGCCTTCAGCCACACCTGGTCGCTGGACTGAAGTCAATGGAGGGTTGCTTTAAAAAATCCTTTTTCTGTGGTTATTGGAAGAATTTGAGACACTTTAAAAAAGTGTAGCTGAAAGAAGATCCTTCTCTTTGACTTCCAGTTGACTGTGTCTGCTTTGCACCTTGCTGCTTAACCTGCACACAGCACACCTGGGCTGATGTGCTCTGGCATGTTCTGGTGTGATTTATCCATCCAGGCTCACTAACTTGATTATTTGTCAAGAAAAGCAAAGCCCAGTGCCTTGGAAAGGTGCTGCATTTCCATATGGATGGGCAGGTCAGGACCTAGAACGAATACAAGGGGAGGAGTCAGGTACAGGAGTGGAGACAAAGCCAAAAATAAAAATTCCCAAAGCAGCTACAGCCAGGCAATTCCTTCACAACTTTTAGATTTCATGCAGAGCCTTGGGCAGGTTCTACAAGGTTGCCTTGTAGCAGCACCTTGTTAAAAATCACCAAAGTACTTCTGAAGTTCTCACAAGGAAGATTTAAAACACAGAGGAGCCTCAGATCTCTCAGTGTTACTGAAGAAATAGGGCATAGGAGTTTGCCCCCTGTGGGATGTTCCCTGATTAGGGTGATGATTAGGGTATTTACCTTGTTATTTTTATTCCCTTATCACCATGGTTTAGTCTCATTTTTGGCCAGGCCAGAGGGTTTCCAGTGCAAATTCAGGAGAGCCCCATCTGCCTTTGCAACCATGTCCGTCACTGCAGGAGTGGAGCCTTTTGGTTGTTTGGGCTTGGGGGTTTTTGTTCCTTTGTTTAGGTTTTCGTGGGGTATTTTTGATAGAGATCCTATTTATATAATTTTAAAAACTCTTATATTGATGAGTTGAGCCACCAGCCTTGTAGAGATTTCAGAGATCTGTGGATGTGGAACTTGGGACAGGGTTTAAGGTAGCGGTGCTGGCAGTTGGATTCAATGATCTTAAGGGTCTTTTCCAACCTCAATGATTGCAAGAATTGCTCATTTTAGGATTAGTTTTAGCAGTTTTTGTCAGGTTTTGCAGATTAGCCTCCAAGTGTAGCAGAAGGAGGTGAAAACAGAGCAGTGCTCTTCTGGTTCATGCCAGCAGCATGAACTGAGCAGCAAAAATAGGTTTAAGCTTCTGTGAGTGGAGAAAAGAGACTTAAAAATTGTAATAAAGGCCACAAATAACCATCCATCCATCCATCCATCCATCCATCCATCCATCCATAGCAAGGAGAACTCACTTATCCTCAGTGTTCCATCACTTGTAAGCCAATGTTTTAATCTATTAACCAAAGAGATGTCTGGGCTGTCCCTAATGCTTACAGCTTTTAACCTGCTTATCAGGGGCTCCTGCTTTGCAAAGCTGTTTGCCTAAAATGCTCTTGAAAAGTTGAAATGATAAATCCTAAAAAATGCTAAAAATGGATGCAGAATATTTTCCTCTCGGGGAAAAACAA
Source organism: Agelaius tricolor (assembly GCF_023055355.1). NCBI lineage: Eukaryota > Metazoa > Chordata > Aves > Passeriformes > Icteridae > Agelaius > Agelaius tricolor. The sequence goes on from NW_027269266.1 coordinate 85,294, forward strand.
CAGGAAAAAAACGAACAAAAAACCAAAACCAAACAAACAAAAAACCAAAACAACAACAACAAAAAAGAAAACCAAAAAGAAAGAAAAGAAACCCAAATTCTCTCATCCTACTTTCATGTGGTTCTATCCTTCAATATAGGATTGCTCAAATCCTCCCTCACACCTTGGACAGCACATATACAATTTATTAAATGCCATTTTCAGCTTTCTTATCCCAGGCCTGCTGAATTTTTGAATATTGAATCTCTTTGACATCCACCACAAATAGAAATATCACAGTTGGTGTCATTTGGGAGGACTTCAAAACAGACATTCATAGAGCAACCATTAAAGAGACATTTTGTTATAGACACTGTGAAATTTCATTAAATTTATTCAACTATTTAGTTTATATTACTTAATTCTCATCTAAATACATTGTTGCTAAAATAATTGTAGAAAGCACCTATTATCAGGTGTATGATCCAATTAATTAAAACATTTCCATCAGAACTTCAGTATTTTTACTCATATACTCAGTGCATATGAATAAATCTCATAGCATTATTTAATGAGATTTCTAAAAGTTATTTGAAAGTTGCAGAATAGTGATTTAAAAATTCAGTGAAAATCTCTAACCTGAGTGTGGTAAATTGTTAGAGCACTCAGTTCATCTGCCATCACTGTATTATTATAATTCCACCATTTAAAACAAGGTTTGATTTATTTAAAGAAAAATATTAATTAAGGATAGGTAAATGGGTTTATTGCAATTGTGTCCAGGGATAAATATTTGAAAATAGTTTTGCTCTTTACTTACCCAGTTAGTGTAAATTCAAATCTCCAAACAGATTTTGTTTAAACTCACCCAGTTCTGCAGTAGCTCCTTTGAATCTCTGGGAAATTATTCCAGATTTTTACAGGGATAAACAAGACAAGGCCCTGCAAAAAAACCATGAGCTCTAGGTCAGAAATTAACATCAATATTTGCACAAAATTCTTTTTCATTATGGTCAAATTTGAGGTTTTACCTGAGGCAGGGAAGAGCCCTTGGAAGTGAAGTGGAAGGGAAATTAGGTTAAAGTATTCCATTTAATATTGTAGATGTATTTTTAATTTTCAGTCAGTGCAGGTTTGGGGGCACCATTGAAAACATTAGCACTAATCATCAGTTAATAAACAAATAATACAGACACTTGAAACTCCCTGGGCAAGAACTGTTTGTGATTTTATAGATATTTTTAAGTAGCAGTTCACTTAAATTGCACTGACTGAAAATTACCAGAGCTTATTTATTATAGGCTGGCTGGAAAACTGAAAACCAATTGCTGGAGATTAAATTATGGGGGTATTTTAGATATTTTGCTAGTTTATTAAATAAAAAGTGGGGCTTGCTGATGGTTTTTTTTTCCTAGATCTGAAATAGGTTCAGATGTGCTCAAAGCAGTGTTGTTCAAAGAATATCTTAATTTTATTCCAGTGGAGAGGATGGGAAACCTGCTGAAAATCCCAGTTAGTTCTTCAAACAGGATCTTTCTACTTTTTAGAAATGTCAGTTTTAAGGAATATTTGCCGCACCATGAAATCTTAACTTTTGATCTTGGTAATCATCAACAGCTTCCAGTTGGTTATGGGAGAAGGGTCAGGAAAATTGCAAATTAGAGCAGGAAGAAAAAGAGATGGAGCAGACACAGGGCTCTCCTGGGTTTCCTAGGATTTGGGGTTTGGTTTTTTAGGCTGATTTTCTCTACTGGTGATAATGATATTAGTTTTTATATTTATCAGTTGGATTTTGCATCCAGTCCACAAAAGCTTGGCCACAATCCAGTGTTTGGGGAACTCTTTTTTCTAGGAAGTGCAATCACAGTTTAAAGAATTTCAGCTCTCCAGGATTTTCCAGGTTGAGGCATTTTCAGATTTCTGACACCATCACTACCTTATTATAGGATAAAGAAAATTTAAATAAGGACCTTGTTTTCTAGCTTTGACATACGAAACAAAAATGGTAGAATAAAAAGTTTTTGCCAAATCGTTCTCCACAAAATATTTAATTTCAAAGCCAAACGTTCAGAGAGCATTCTGGATTCTCATTCCTGGTCAGAAACACCAAAGATGATGCTGGAAATAACCACAGAAAGCATGGATGGGATGGTACAGTTGGTTATTTTCACTCCAGTTTATGTTGATGAACTGAGCAAAGATAATTTAATCATTTCAGCTTTTGCCTTTCTTTAACCCCATGCTGTTCATACTGTTCTCTTTGTAGTCACTGAACAAGAGACTAAAGTGCCCAAGAAAACCATCATCATGTAAGTGCTGATTTTTTTTTTTTTTTTTTTTTTTTTTTTTTTGGGTAACATTTGTGGTTTTTTTGCCTTGCTGCCTCTGCATGATCCAATAACAAGCTTGTGCTCATTGGCCATGCAAGTGTGTTCATTCCCAGACCCCACAGAATTCTGTGCCGTGTCAAGTGACCACCTCAAAAAAAGTCCTTTTGTTCTTTTCCAAAAACAGCAGCACTGGTGTTAGACACAGACTGGGACAGTCATTTTTTGATATGACACAGGAAAAATATTCTCCCTAATGCTGGTAGAGTTTCACAAGAGCTTGGGAAGGGGGAAGTCTGACTTTCAGTGTTGAGTGAAAACAAAAAAAACAAACTGAAAGTGGTTTACCTGAAAATATCTACCAATTTAACAAATATCTCAGAGCTTAGAGTGATTTCTTCTGGCTTTATTTTCAACTTTTCAGGAAAGGCTTGTATGATGAAGCAGAAGGAAGGTGAATGTTTTTATCCCCTTCTATCTCTATATTTCTAATATAAGTAATTGTCCTGATGATTTGGTCTTTTTAGATGCTTTTAGCCTGGTTTATAGTGGATGTCTATAAAATACAAAGATTAGTTACTGCAAAAAGCAGTATTTTCTCAGTCATTCATAGCCTAAAAGCCAAGCAGCCATTCAAATCTTAATTTATCTTCTTAAGCACCATAGAGAAATACATAATAAAATAATTTCATGTGCTGGAAGGGGGACCCTGACCTGGGACAGGATTTCAGAGCAGCTCCAAGCCACTCCAACCATGTCCTGAGAGCAGGAAGGAGTTATGCAATGGATATTTTGGGGAAATGCCTTCCCTCAGTAGCTGCACTATTGCTAAAATCAGCCCTTGACTTGGACAAGAGGCTTAAGTGGATGTATTTTATTTTTGTTAGACATAAAATTGCAACTGAAGGATGGTTAAGGGTTGCTTACCCATTATCGTTTTTATTGTTTTCTGTGAGGATTATTCCTTTAGACCCATGCACTTGGTCCTTTTGGAGGCAGTGGTTTAGAAATTGTCTCCCCTCCCAGAAGATGCAGATAAGCTCAGTTAAATTTCCAGCCATTAGATCTTTTTCACCCTGCAAAAACCAGAAAATAGTGTTTTTACCTGTATTACCTCAAGGACCAGGATTCAGACTGGGGCAACTGAACAGAGTTATTTTTTTTTATATCACATTTGGAAATATTGCGAGAAAGTTGTGAGCAAGAGGGAATCTCAGAGCCAGTCCACATCTAAAACTTGGTAAATCTCATTTAACCACATCTCTGTGCCTGCATCTGGAGCAGCAGCATTAATACTGGTGGATTAAATAATAATATTCATTAGTACAAAATTCCATCAGTTAAGTTGATTTCTCAATTTCTGAGATCTCAGTTCCATAGGCTGTTGTTCAGGACAGCTCCAGGAGGGATCCCTCAATCAAGGGCTGCAGCCTCAAAGGAGTTTGGTAAATTGAGGAGTGGGATCTCAGGCAGAAATTCCCCTCCTTTTGTGGTCATGAATTTTAAATAAGAGTGACCTCAACTGAAATGGGGATAGTGATAGGGAAAAGTTTGGAAATAATTCTGAAAGGTCAGATTCCAACTCTTAACTTGTAGGAAGCTGATGAACAGAAACAGCTTTAAAACTACTGGCAGAAAATAATGGATAATAATAGATAATTGAGAGATGGGATTGGACAGTGTCCATATATGCAAATCCCAGACCTCAAAAAACCCATTTGAACTTTGCAACATAGATCATGGTCTGCTGCAAGCACCCAAGGATTCATTCTCCTCTAAAATGATTTAATTGTGTGTAATTGAGAAAGGCACCATGGCCAGTCAGAAGGCTCTGCACAGACCTTAAAGGTCTATGGAAAAACTGCAGAAAACTCAGAGAAAAGAGTAAAGCAGTGGAAATGAGCAGAAAAGAGGGTGTTCTGCAAGGAAATAAACCTCCCTGCAGCTGATCCAGTCCTGTACTCCACCATGTCCTCAAAGGGAGAGATTAAAGGTGGAAACAGACCTGATCTCTAGAGGAGAAGGAAGTACAAGTTTTTAAAAATAAGACCAGAAGATGAGAAAGGCTGCAATAAAGCCAAGAGGATTAGTCTTCCATGATGGCTATAAACAGACTCTCCATTCTCCAGGGCAAAAGTCAGAGCAGAAATATCTGAGGAGCATAGGGTGACCTTCAGTTCCACGTGGCTGTGACTGGAGAATGGTGAGGAGAAAGAGAGGAATTAAAAAGCTGCTGTCTCTACTCCTAATTTCAGTTCAGGCCACTGTTTGACCCTTCAGTTACTTCTTTGTTTTTAACCCCATTCTTTGGAGGTAGGGACAGAATCTCAAGACAGAAACAAAATGAGTTTTGCTGTGATTTCCACCAGAGCAGATGTGGAGCATTGGCTTCCTTGTGCTTGCCAGGAAAACACTGGCAGAAATGTATTTACCTAAAATAAAGGTAAGAAACACCACAGGAAAAACCTGCAGGAAAAACTGCATGAGAAGTATATAAATTAAGAGCACTGGATCCTGGGTTTAGGCCTTGGGTTAGAAGGGACTTTTAAAGATAATCTAGTCCAACCCCTTGCTGTGAACAGGGACAATTTCACCTTCATCAGCCTACTCAGAGCCCCATCCAGCCTGACCTTGAATGTTTCCAGGGATGAAGCATCTACCACCAGCCCAACTTCAGTCAAAAAATCTAAAGTAAAGCCAGCAGAAATATACTGAGAAATCATATTATGTATCCCAATTTGGCTTGGTATTCCTGTGTCTATTGGAGGCAGTAGGACCAGGCTGTGTCTGCACTAATGGTATTGTGAAGAATAAAATAATTCATTTTGGCATAGATGACTTGTGCAGGAGATGTTCTAACTTTCTTCTCCTGATCATCCACATTTTAAGGTTAATCCCTTTCAATGTAAATGTTCTGCATGTGGAAACGCAGATCTCTGGTCTCGAAAGAGGCTGTAATAATAATAAAAAAGAGAAATATGTTGCATTAATTAAATATTATTAAGAAGACACTGAGCCTACTGCAATAAAAGGCATTTAACCATTGAGGTGGAAGGAATCAGGATTTCAGCCAAGGATACCCAGGAAAAGGTTAAAGTCTTTGAGTGTTTAAAATTGTGGGGGGGTCCAAAGTAGCAGAGTAGGTGATCAACACAAGCACATGAAATACAGCAGCACCCAGCAGAGCATCTCTCAGCTGGACGTGCTTGTGTGCTCACACCCAACAGAGGAGGTTCATGGAGCTGGGGTTTTCCCTGGGGAAAAGGGCACTGGGTCAGGGGTTTTCCCTGGATCAGGAAGTGGAGATGGGGCATGTGGGTGTGTGCTCTGCCTGTGTGTCCCTCCCAAAATGACCGCTTCCCCAACAGCTGCAATGCTCACCCCAAACTAACCCCACGCGGCGCCTCGGCCGACCGTGGCATGTGCTGGTGGAGTGGGGCTCCCCAAAAAGTCTCATCTTCCTGCCAACTCCACCCCTTTCTGCCACCAGAGAGGAGACCATAACCACAGTGGTGAAGAGCCCAAGACAAAGGGGAAGGGTTTCTCCTGCACGTTCTCCTTCAGGTCATTCTCCTTCCCGCTCCCCGCGGGCGGAGCCGGCTCTGGAGCCGGTTTATGTCTCCAAGATCAGACAGCCTGTCCACAGACATGACCAGGAGGCAGCAGCAAAGTCTGCTGCTGTTCCCAGGCTGTATGTCACAGAACATGAGGACATGCAAGGAGCAGCGGCGAGAGACGTCGTTGTGGAGAGCACAGTGGAAGAGAAAAAGCCCAAGTGGGTCGAAGTGGAAGAAATAATTGAATTCAAGGTGAAAAAGTCACCAAAGCCCACAAGGAAAAGAGGTTCTTCCCCAGTAAAACAAGAAAAAGATGAGTCAGGGGTGTTAACGTTCACTTTTCCCAGCTCAAGGCCGAAGCGCTCCCCAGAAGATGATCCCAACACAAACAACTCCAACAATAAATTGGTGGAACAGTCAAAATCTCTGCCGAATGAGGGTCTCTCTGAAGGTGACATCCAGCCTCTGGTGTATACGACCGAGCAGGAAGGACCTCAAGTCAGCAGCGAAGAGAGAAACTCCCCGTGTGGGTCTGAACAATTAGGAAGTGATTCGTTTATGGATTATGGGACTGAAGGAAAGAGCTGCCCTCAGGAACCGCGTGCTGACTGCAGGTCAGGCGCCGCCTCCCCTCTGCTTGCCTGCGGGGGTGAGCCTTTGGTCTTCAGTTTTGGGACAGCTGTTGGAGAGCAACACCAAGTTCTGTTCTCCCCAGTGAGTCCAGAGGATAAGGAAGGGCTGGAGGAAGTGGATGTGTCTTGGCCTGTTGGAGAGGAGGTACCTGAAGTCATACAGGACATCCTTCCCGAAGAGGACAACATCATAGTGGACGAGCCAGAGGAGCCACACACCGACGACATCAGCGCCCGGGACCGCAAGATTTTAACCCACAACGGCAAACTCTTAACTCTGGAGGACCTGGAGGATTACATCCCTCAGGAAGGCGAGACCTACAGGTGTGAGGATCAGAAGCCCACGGCGGAGAAGCCCTGCGAGATCTCTGTGCTGCAGACGGAGATCAACGAGCCCACCATCGGCAAGCCGGTGCTGCTGAGCGTGGTCAGGCCCGTGGTGCCCGAGCCCAGGCAGAGGTTCTTCAGCCAGTACGAGGAGCACGTGCCCGGGGCCGTGTTCCTGTCAGCCTCTAGGGTGGCTGGCGTGCAGTCCTCAGGCCCTTCCAACATCTCCTTCCGCGTGAGCGACGCCCGCGCGGCACCTCCCGGCGCCTCCTTCACGGTGAAGCCCTCGTTCTGCACCGAGGTCCAGCGCTCCGCCGACAACGGGCAGTCCAGCTTTAAAACTGAAGTTTCCACCAGAACCCTCAGCTACGGGACTGTTGGCGAGCCTGTCACCTTGCACATCAGCACAGAAGACCTCTCCCAGAGCTGAGTGGACGCCAGCGTGGTTTTTAACACCAAAAAGAGCAGCTTTATGTAAAAAATATAAATATCAGAATTGTTGTAGGCAAGGAGAATTGGTGGCGAAGATTACAAGGGAATGCCTTAGAGGGAAATGTATTTAAATATAATGTGTCAAGCTTTTCCAGTCTTAAAGGGAACAGTCTGTCAGAACAGTTTGTAACTTTAAAAGCTTTGATCTAGGTGAACATGTATCATTCCATAGCGGAGCAGTGATGGGGAAAAGCCTGATTCTTCTACCTGTGACAGAAATCTAGATGAAGAAGTGTGGGGTTTTTTTGTCTATGAACTTAATAATTTTTTCATGTGCCAGTTTTTGGTGTGGCAAGGAGGTGAAAGTATCTAAGCTTTTCAGCATCCTTCAGTAGCCCAGGACAGGGGGTGTCTCCTGTCACCGTGTGGGCCCAAAGGTCATGAAGCTTTACTGTGCTTTGACTCTGCTCTACACTTGTGACACCAATTAGCTCTACCAAAATTTCTTCATAAACCTTTCAAGATGCACAGTCTGGTTGCATTTTTTTAACCGTCTGCCATATAGTGAGATATATAGTAGATATTACATATACCAGGGATTCAAAGGGCTGCTCAGGCATTTTTTTTGGTTGAAATCCCAGTTTGACTCTAGTCAGTGGAGAGAGTCCCACTGTCGTGAGGAAACAAGAGTTTTGTTGTTCTCTTCTGCTTTAAGTGAAAAAGACTGTCTTTTCTAAATGACTGATATTTTCAAATCCACTTCCTAGTTGTCTGATAATGTAGGTTTCATTATTCTGCATTCTAGTGTGGTGGATTGATAAACCATATCTTTTGAAATATAATTCAGTTAACGTGCACTGAAACATTAATGTGCTGCACAAAAAAATTTCTGCATCTGCAATCAAACATTAACAAGTACAAAGAACCACAAATGTGGTCTTCAAAGGACCACAAATGTAGTCTTTGCCAATAAATATTTCTGGATGAGGATTTGTTCTCCTGAACGTGCCAGTGGTGAAACATTCCTGCTAACAGATTAATCCAAGATGTCCCCTATATGTGATAAGAGGAATTTACCACTGAGCTACAGCAAAGTAGCAGGAGCACAAAGACAGATTAAATAAAAAAAAAAAGATAGAAAAAAGAGCTTTACCATAACTATTCAGTTGAAACACAGATCTGTTCCAAATGTATTAGGCTGCCAGTTGCAATTGCATCATTTTACTGTAACCAGGAAGGTGGAGATGCCTTGGAGAGGGAGTGACTGTGGGGTTCCTCTGGAGCTTTCCAGCAGGAATGCTGCACGAGGGGGAGGCTGAGGTGCACTGAGCACAGCCCATCCCTGTTGGCTTCACTAGAAATGGATGTAGCCCAGACCTCCAACAAGCTGCTCTGAAAAGAGATGAGCTCCCAGGCCCAAATCCTGGTGCCAGCTGGAGTCAGATGGAGCTCATTGATCTCAGCAGGACCCTGCACTGGCCCTCTCTGGTGACAGAGATGTGGGGTGAAAGGTCCCCACACCCTGTCCCAGCTGAGCTCTGGAGAAGTGTTCAGTTGTGGTTTCATTTGTGGTTTAGGGAAACCAGAAATGCTCAAGCACAGCCGAATTTCTAAGCAGCATGAGGAGAGAGGGTGGACTGAGTTTCTGCCTTGAGAAGGAATGGATGATGTTGGCTCAGGGTTTCCCAGCCATGTGATATTGAGGAGCTTGTTTTGGAGGCAATATTCCTGCCAACAGGGAATGAATTCACAAAAGGTGCTTGTAGAAAAGTTATTTTTTCCTTCTGCAGCTGCACCTTGTACTGACTAAAATGAACATATTGATTTCACAGCCTTTCACTTCCAACATCCACTCTGATGTTGGATCCTATATCTTCATGACATAGGATGCTTTTCCAGTGGTGAAGGAAATCAAGCTTCCTTTATGGTACTATCCCATTTTTTATAACATCTCCTTGGTTTATACAGTTTGTTTTATAATGAAGCAATAAGATGGATATATATATTACTGCTTTTTTCATATATTGCACTGTACATTGGAAAGTAACAGGCACACAACAGAGAAATGCTTTCAAAGCTAAAAATATTTCTTTTATTTTGAGCCTGATTCTGATCACAGTTATTCCAGTATCGGTCTTGAATAATCTCACAGAAGGAGGTGGATTTTATTCAGGTTTATGAAGATACTGCTGAGAAAAGATTTTGTCCTGTGATTGTCTTCCAAAAATGTAATATTCAAACAAAAGATACTGAGGATGTATAAAGGAACATGGAGGTTTCCTCCTATTGTGGTTGACACTCAGATTTTCCTAAAGAAGCTCTAAGGCTGCACTTCAGATGGTCATAGAAGAAATAATTATACTTTGATTCATTAGCTCAAAGCAATTAACATCTGTTTACATTTTCTTTTGATATTTAAGCAAAAGAGAATCAATTGAAGGAAATTTTTTAAATCCTCTGCAGGGCTCTGTTCAAAAAGTGAAAGGTTTATGAAAAGTTCATTACATATACTTTCAAAATATTTTCCTAGAGGTTAAAAATTATGCTTGTAAGTGATTAAACTGTGTAGATAACTAATGAGATGTGTGGGGATTTATTTCCTGTAGATGAAAAGATACAGCTGTATGAAAGGTTTTAATACAGTGAATGTTTTACTGAAATTCCTGGAGGTAAATGGGTATTAATAAAGTGGAAACTTCAGTTTGCTTGAGATACAAAAAAGAAAAATAAAAAAGTCAAGTGCGAGATATGCTGTTAGATGCTGGGTTTAAATTAATAAATGTCTTGCATCAGCTGTCACTGGACTTGTTGGGTTTCTGTGTTCTTTGTTACAGCACTTGATATTCCATCAGCTCATCCTCTTCTCCTGCTGACTTCAGCAGGAACTGGGTTGCAGTCCAAGAATATTAATGCAGTTGGGCTCTGGCTCGTTTTTATGGACAGTTTCAGGAGTGTTGAAGTGAAAAACCCCAGTTTTAGGGATATTTCCAACTCAGGAATCTTGAATGATTCACCTTCACTTGGGTCCTTCTCTGAGACCGAACTGGAGCTCCAAAGTATGTGTCAGTCTTGAGTTCCTGGGGATGGGCTGAAGTTGAGGGGTGGAAAGTCTCAAGGCTGAGATTTTAGAGCTGGGAAAGAGGTTGTCCATCACAGGGTGTCATCACTGTGGTGTTTGTAAGCTCTGTGTATCTTGGGGGATATTAAAGTTCCTTGGCCTGAATCAGTGTCCAAAAGAAGGAATTGGTGTAATGTCCCTTGGGCAGGGAGGGAAATGGTGGTGTTAGAGCATGGGAGAGACCAGTGATTATATATAACCTCTACATCTATATCTATACACCTGTGAATATATTTCCTAATTGAATGTTTCATGCCTTTCCAATCATTTCAGTCATTGGCAGCTGCCCAGTTCACAGGACAGCACCAGTTGGCAGAAATCACAGTAGAAACACCAGAGAATCCAGGTATTTCTCTAGGAAAATGTTTAATGTCTTCCTGCCATCCCAGTGCTGATGAACACTGAAGGGCAGTCTGGGACATCATGTGAGCAAATCTTGCTTTTTTCCATCAACAGATTCAGGAAATAAATATTTTGTCACCATCATGATCATTGAAAACAAAAATCAAGTGAGAGGTCTTCATCCACACATAGCCTTCAAATTTATTTTCTCAGGTCTATAATGGGAATTGACTTTCTTGAGGCCAGGAAAGGAGCAGAATCAAAACCCCTATGGGGCATGCTCATTAATGTCAATGACATTAAACAAGTCAGAGCTGTTTATTCCAAATGCTCTTTTTTATTTTCTTAAACCATGTGATGATTTGAGTTTTCTTTCTTGATTGGTGAGCATCTGCATCATGAACGTGATCGTTGTCTTAACCTGACCAGCATTTTCTCTGTTTTCATGATTACATGGGGGCTTCCCTAGGTACATCCATCCCTTTGTTGTGCCTGTTCAGGATTTGTGGGAGGTTTATCAGGCAGGAGATTGGGTGAGATGAGCTCCTGCACTCTGTGATCCCATCCCAGCCTTCTACATCCCAACCCATCAGAAATATTCAGATATTGTGAAGCAGGACAAACACATCACCCTAGAGCAAGGAGTGGCTTTTCTGCCAGACTTTGATGAAAAAGAACAGCCCTCCCTTCATTCCCCTGCCCTTCTCCAGACTCACTCATGGCTGATTCCTGTTTACTCCTTCTCCTTCCCTGTGAGATAACATCTTCCTTCATGTAGGGTCTGTATCAGTGCAATGGGTTCATTTCATTGGTCTTACCCAGTGGTTGGATTTTCCCCCAGAGGGTGGTTGGGCATAGCCCAGGCTCCCCAGGGAATGGGCACAGCCCCAAAGCTGCCAGAGCTCCAGGAGTATTTGGGTGGGATTGTTGGGGTGACTGTGCAGGGCCGGGAGCTGGACTGGATGATCCTTGTGGATCCCTTCCCACTGAGGATGTTCTGTGAGTCTAGGATTAATAAAGGTATTTTTGACAGACCAACCAATGCCAGGTTGAGCTGGGAGATGGATTCTCTGTTCCACTGTCTGGGAGCAGCCCAGATGTTCACATAGGTACAACTTTCCAAAGTATTTTCTGCCATCCTTCTTATTTTAACTCTCACCTACGCTCCCTCTTGCTGGAATAAGCATTTCTCCATCAACTCCCTTTTCTAGGAGGGGAAAAATAACACGGTGGCAGATATTTCCATGGGTTGGATGGTGCTGCTGCTTTCCTTTTTGCCCTGAAGGGAGAAAAGTTGTTGTTCTTGTCTGTAGGAATGGCTTCCCCCCAGTCAGAGACGGAGACTACTGTGCAGGCCTCACTGCAGCGCGCTGACAAGGAGATCAAGACAGCCCTGAAAAAGCTGCTGGACTCGGCGTCCCTGCTGGTGACACTTCCCCCTGGCATGAGGGCAGATGGTGGCCTTGGCCTTGTCCCTGCTGGCTCTGCTCCCTCAGAGCCCTCAGGGGCAGCAGCCGGGCCCTCTGTGGTGGTTCATGAAGCCAGCACCCAAACCCAGACTGCTGGAGGCCATGGTAGGTTTGGTGTGAAGGTGGGAGATGTTCCCCAGGAGCTGAGAGAAAGAGAAATATTGAGCATGCCAGTAATCATGTTTTTAAGCTCATTTTTCTGTGTCATTGTGTTTTGAGGAGATGAAGACTTAAGAGAGGGTATTCAAACCGTGGAGGGTGGGTTGGGGTTAGGTTGGATGTAAGTTTGGGGCCGACCTTTCTGGAAGCAGGAGGTGTTTGAAAACCATGGCTGAAATAGAGTTTGGTTCGTCACCTGCCCAAAATTAAGGAATAGGGGATCTTTTCCACCTTTGGGTTTTTTCTCTGGTCTTGCTTCAAGTACTTTTGGGGGAGAAGGTGAGGTGAGATCCCTCCTTTACACTGAGAGAATCATTTGGGTTTTGATTTGGTGGGGTGGGTAAGGGAGGTTTCTTTATTTTATCATTTGCTGTAAACAAGCTGGAAATGTCTTTAATATCCTAAACCAACTGTCAGAGACTTCCAGAGGGTTGGGGCCTCAAGTTCACCTGCATTTCAGTGACCCTGGAGCCTGGACAGACTCCTTGCAGCTTCTGTGTGACTAAACCCAACTGTGTATCTTGTTCTCTTGCCAGGAGAACAATTCCTTTGTCTTTCCGTTGTTTTTAAAAAATCATGGATGAGCGACAACCCTTCCACTCTTCCTCTGCTTCTGCCATAACAACTTGTCTAAGCTGTCTCTGTGTCAAGTCAGAATAACTGTTCTCCACCACTGTTAACTCAAAGGACAATGCAAGTAACCTTCAGCCCTCAAACTCCAGATAATTCCTTTAAAAAATAAATATTCTTACTCAAAACTTAGCAAGAATAAAAGCTGTTCATGGAATCAAACCCAAAATAACAGCATTAAAAAAAAGTTAGGGCTTTAAAACCTTTTTTCCTTTCTAGTCAAAAATCATCTTTGGAAATAATCCTCTGGTGGAGTGGGATGACTCAAAAATCCTAAGTAAAATGTCACCTAGCAGATTATTTCCTCAGTCACAGCTAAAGAGAAAATACAATAGTGAATGAGATGGTTTGGCAGGTCTTTCATCTTGTTATGGGAATTATTTTAATCAGATGCAGACTTGACACCTCTCTCTATGTTCACATGCCTTAAATAAAACGGAGGTAAATATTTAAATAGTGCTGGTGATAGGAAAGCACAATCCTACAACCTGGGGTCTCTGATCCAGTAATTCCTGAATAACCATGTTTTCCACCCCAATGGAGATGTTTTATGTGATTTCTAGAAACAGCTGTTCTTTTCCAAAACCAACCAGCACCAAAGATCCCTAGAGTGCTCCCTAAAATGTTCCTACCTGCTGGGTAGAAGACTCCTCTGGATTTAATCTTTTCTCCTTAAATGAAAAAGGAGATGATGCACTTTATCCTATGGTGTAATTCCAATGGTCAATAGCAAAAGACAATCAGGTACTTCTGGAATGTGAGATCAAACCAGGTTTTGAATCTATATCTGATAAAATAATTAATATTAAAAGAAGAAAAATAACTGAAATGGCTGTCAAGCCACACCATTTTTGGTTTTATCAAGCGCCATGTGACAGACCCAGTTCTGGTGTAACTCAGAGCTGTGCAAGGACATTTTCCAGTGGAGGTGCAGCAATGCTGGTGCTAAAACATCACCAGGTCCTCTGTAAGAGTCCATATTACCTCCATATCAGTCATATTGATATTGGTCTCTTTCTCCAGCAGCACTGGCACAACCAGAGCACACAGCCTCAAGCTGCACCAAGGGAAATACAGGTTGGATAGCAGGGAAAAGTTTTTCACAGAAAGAGTGATAAAGTTCTGGAATGGCTGCCTGGGGAGGTGGTGGAGTCCCCATGCCTGGGTGTGTTTAACAAAGCCTGGATGTGGCACTGGGGGCCAGGGTTTGGTTGAGCTGTTGGGGCTGGGTTGGACTCGATGACCTTGAAGGTCTCTTCCAACCTGGTCATTCTGGGAATTCTGTGAATATTCTCAGCCAGGACCTGCTCTGACCACCAGCTCACATGGATGTGAGCTCACTCATGTCCCTGGTGCTGTCTGGGATCACAGCAATGAGTCAGGAACTGTTCTAATGCAAAGCTGAATGGAAGAATTCATGTGGACAAAGCTAGCACTGGGTTATTCCCTGGAATGAATTTCAGGGGTGGACTTGGCAGTGCTGGGCTTTTAAAGGTCTTTTTCAACCTGGATGCTTCTGTGATTCCATGACTTCCTCACAGCCATGAGCCAGAACACAAACATGGTTAAATTATCTCCTCCAAAGGCTGGGTGAACCCACGGTATCCTTGCAGCTCACCTGTATTTCCCTGTCCCTACCAGCTGCCTTTCCCACTTTGTCTGTGTGTATTTCCTTACAGAGCAGCCAGTTTAGCCCAGTCAGCCAAGTGCCACCACTCTGGTGCTGTCCAACCCCTTTGTTCTGTGTGCTTTTTGCAAAAGTGCCAAATCCTCCTCTAACCTTCAGTGGCTGCACCCAGCTGAGCTCAGGTGGGCTCAGTTCTGGCATGAGGCACACCAGAGATGGCTCCAGAGTTGGCTCTGGGGTTTGGGTGTGATCTCATGGGGTGGCATGTCTAACTTGCCCAATTTCTGCTGCCAGCCAAAGCTCAGAGGGAGGTTCCAGCTGAAGAACCAGGGGTGCCAAAGCCCAGCCCTGCTCCTTCCAGGGAAGAGGAGGCTGCTGGAGGGGAAAGCACTCGGGAACGCACTGTTCCCATCGACAGGTAACTACCCACCTCCACATATCCAGGATATCCACGTGGATTTCTGACTTTGGTGCAAGAAAAGCAAGTCCCCTGTGGTGGACCCAAACAGTTTCTTGTAGGTTTGACATTATTTTCAGAATCCTGGTGACAATGCTTTGTCAAAGAAGGGCAAAAAAAAAGTTGGAGAGAAATTAATCCCCCCTCACCCCCAAACCAAAATTCTTCCTGTATTAATTTTAAGCAAATAACTCTTTGTCTGCTGGTTAAACAGATCAACAGCAGGGTGTAATCCTGCACCTCTTGCATGTGGCTATGCCATGATCTTTTCTCTTGGGTTTCTTGAAAGAACATCCCCAGATGCAGGGGCAGGAGGCTGGTACAGGAGAGAAGGAGACGTGGTCTGGGACGTGCGCAGTGAAGTTTACATCGAGACCACAGAAAGAACCCGAGTGTATAAGACTGAGGAGAAGACTCCAACAAGTAAGACCAAACCCTGTTTTCTTTTCCCAGTCCCATGATTCTCACTGTCTTCTCTTTTGGTAACAACTCCTGACTGTTTTGGTTTTTTTTAAGTTATTTTTTTAAATTAATTTTTTATTTAATTTTTTAAAAAAGTTTTTAGTGGTAACTGTTTATTAAACAAAAAGTAATAGGTAAATGTGAAGATAAGAAGCCTAAAGTAATGTAAGTAACGTCAACATGAAGAACCCCAAATATATTGCTGTTGTACCTCTTGATTTGACTTCAAACTACTGTTACATCCTAAATGGCCTGTCCTATAAATCCCATTGAGTAACTTCAACTCTGGCAGCACACTGGGAAAGAAGTTTCAGTTTCATTTGCATGCAGCAAATGCTCTTTTCTCACCAGGTCCTCCCTACATGCAAGTGACAATAGAGGATGTGCAGGTGAACTCTGGGGAACGTGCCAAATTCCAGGCAGTCATTGAAGGAACCCCTCAGCCCACAGTTTTGTGGTTCAAGGTGAGTGCAGACTCTTCTCTGGCTGAGAGTGAGGAGTGTAGTGCACAATTCCATGGGGAATTTCGTCTGCCCTTTCCTCCCACACCTCTCACACAGACTCTGGATTGTGTCTTTAGTTTGTGGAACCAGCTGTTCCCACTGAAGCATCACCTGTGCATCCCACCCTGTGTTGTCACCCTGCAGAGAGGGCACCCAAGATGGTTTTGGGGACCAAAAAGAGCAGGAAGAGAAATTGTTTCTACCTGAGTGCCACTGAGACGTGTGCTGCAGCCTGGGGGCAGGAATGGGATTGAGTGGTTTATCCCAGTTGTCAGTGTGACTTCCAGGCTCTGTATCTTTCCTGCAACTACTTAGTAAAACCAGTGTGACTAAGGACAATGGATATTCCATAGAAAGGAGAGAAATTATTCATTATCCCTTAGAATATTGCTGTCATTTATTGCTAGAACCTCCCTTCCAGGCTAAGGAGCCCCAATCTGCTGTCAATTCTCATCTGGAAGCTCTTACAGAGGACACTGATGATGATGATGTACCAAATAGTGCCACACCATGGGCAAACCAAGCATTTATCAAATGATGCTCTGTGTCTTATCCTTCATTTCTTCCCTAATAATTTCTAGGATCTGATACCTTTTAGCTCCCACCAAACACTGAGCTGGTGCTGCTGTGGAGTGATTTACTCTAACTTAAATTTTTGCTACAGTTTAATAAGGAAAACCTCAGAAACTGAGATTTTATGTGGGAAAACAGAATGGCATCACTTCATATTTGTGCTATTATGTACATATATGTACATATTGTATTATATATTTTTTTATCTTGCATTTTACTCTCATATGGACGTTTTGCAAATGCTCACAATCTGCTCTTTATCACACACACTCTATCCTGCCCCTTTCTTCATAGCATTTATGAAAAAAAAAGAAAAAACAACAGAATCACAGAACCATTAAGGTTGGAAAGACTTCCAAGATCACTGAGTCCAACCTTTGACAGAACAGCACCTTGTCAACCAGACCCACATCCATTTGTTTCTTGAACACTTCCAGGGATGGTGACTCCACCACTCCCCTGGGCAGCATTTTCTCCATGAGGATTGCTCACATAAATACTCTGGGTTGTAGCTCTGCTCCTGTCTCTTGCTTTTGAAGTGATGCTTTGTGAAGGCTGACCAAGAGCAGAGGCTGGACAGAGCTAAAGAATAAAGCAGGGATTTATTAAAAAAGGATTTCTTCAATGGATGCACCTTGGGCAGCACAAGAGCCCAGCCAGGGCTGCACCCAAGATGAACCAAAATGGCCCCAAAATGCACCAGCGCTCCTGGGCTCTCTCCCTGGGATCAGTTCTGCTCCATTTGCATCTTGCAGTTCATTGTCCCATTCCAGCTTTAGCCCCTGCAGTCCCACCCTGCTTGTTTTTCTCTCTCCAGCCCGCGGGGTTTGTGCTCTTGGGGCTGAGATTTGGATCATTTGTCCTTGGTGCCCAGCTGGAGCAGGAATTGTTTTGTCTCCCTGCTCTGTGCACAGAGCTCAGCATGCCCTGATGTGAAGCTCAGACCCACACACTAAAACAGCACAGAATTTGAAAAACATAAAAGCTAAAACCTGAGGCAACATCAGAAGAGCAGAAACATCTGTTTCCATCTTGGCTTTCCTGTGCCAAAATGTCATTTCCTTCCCTCAGGGCACTTCACTGCTGACAGACAGCGACAGGATCCATCAGGGGAGGGAAGGAACAACTTATTTCTTAGTTGTGGACAACGCTGCCCTGGAAGATGGTGGTGTTTATACCTGTGTTGCCAAAAATGCAGGAGGGGAGGTTTTGTGCAAAGCAGAGCTCGTCGTGCATGAAGGTAATACCACCCTCTCACCTATGAGAGCAGTGCCACCCTCTCACCTGTGAGGGCAGTGCCACCCTCTCACCTGTGAGGGCAGTGCCACCCTCTCATCTGTGATGGCAGTGCCAACCCTCTCACCTGTGAGAGCAGTGCCACCCTCTCACCTGTGATGGCAGTGCCACCCTCTCACCTGTGAGGGCAATGCCACCCTGTCACCTGTGAGGGCAATGTCACCCTCTCAGTTGCAGGAATTGCCATGGCAGTGTGTAATTTGTTGCTGTAATGTTCTGGTACCTGTATGGGATCTGTTCTGTGTTCCTGTGTAGTATTTATATATGGCCAGTATGGCAGGATCCAGGAAAAAAATCAAATCACAAAATCCCAAAATGGTTTGGGTTGGAAAGAACCTTAAAGATGCTCCAATTCCAACCCCCTGCCATGGGCAGGGACACCTTCTGCTACCCCAGGTTCCTCCAAACCCCATCCAACCTGAACACTTCCAGGGATGGGGCAGCCACTTCTCTGGGCAGCCCCAAAGTTCATTTTAACACATTCTTCTTATCAAAAACTCCACTTTATTGTCCTTTGAACTTCAGAAAACCCCTCTAATTTTCCCTGCCTTAAATTGTCCTGTAATAACTTTGCACACTATTAGCAAGGCATTGTTGTCTGAATATTTACCCCTTTTGTTTTTTCTTCATTTCCAAAGCTAAGAAAGACCAAGAAGGAAAGAAAGTGGCCACCAGGAGAAAGCTCCACTCCCATTATGAGGTTAAGCAGGAGATTGGAAGGTAAATGGATTTTCCAGCTCTACAGCCAGGGAATATCTCATTGCCCACCTGAGCTGCTAAGGCAGAGGTGGGTCCTGAGAATTTGGAAATAAAGGCAGAAGTGGGATGTCACTCCAAGGTGTGCTGGGGCAGCTCCAACCAGAAAAAAAACATCCAAAGGCTCACAGATTAGTGCCTGGATGTGGCTTCTTGGTAACAGGAGCATCCCAAGCCCGTCACATCTGGTCTGTCCAAGGGATGCAGGAGCACCAGCACAAGCCTGCAGCAGCTGCAGCAGCTTTTCCCTTGATGGGAACACGTTGCTTCCCTTTGGAGACAGCCAGGAGAGGGCAACAGCACCTCACACACAGTAAAGGAGCTTCTTGTGCTGGAGAACTGAAGCACAGAGCAGCAGGGAGCTGTCAAAGGCCAGGCTGGGGGAAAATCTCTGCCCAGGTCTGATCGGGGCTTTTCCTTTCATTCCTGCACAGGGGCTGCTTCAGCTTCGTGAAACGGGTGGTGCACAAAGGGAACAGGGTGTCCTGTGCTGCCAAATTCATCCCTCTGCGGAGCAAAACCAAGTCTAGAGCTCATCAGGAGAGGGATATTCTTGCCTCTCTGTCCCACGACAGAATTACCAGGCTCCTGGATGAGTTTGAAACAAGAAAAACACTGATTTTGATTCTGGAGTTGTATCCTTTTCTGTGCAGTTGTCTGAAGAGGCTGGGAAGTACTGGATAGAGCTCCTTTATTAAATATCTAAGTAATTAATAATTTTTTTTTGTTTTTCCTGAGAGAAAAGAGCACACACAATTCTCTGCACTGCAGGACAGCACAGCTCTGTTAGAGCTCCACTGCAATCCTTCAGCTTCTGCTGGGTGAGAAAAATCAGACTGGTATATACAAGTGTGAATGAGTTGTCAAGCACCAAAATTATTTCCTGACAACTCTGGAAGCTATGAGCTCTGTTTCCATGAGATCCAGTCCAGGTGAGCATGAGGGAAATGCAGAACAGAAACCCCAAAATCAACAGGCAGATTTTAGCAGAAGTGACACCAGGTTCAGAGCAGCCCATGATGATCCCATAGCCTAAGATCACCTCATGAATTCTGCTGTTGGCTGGATGGAGAAGGTTCCAGAGTGAAAATAAGCCTTTCCACATAGTTCTGTTGTCCCTTAATGCCACTGTCAGATGCTCCAATGAGGAGCTCCTGGATCGTTTATTCAAGAAGAGCGTGGTCACTGAAGCTGAGGTAATTTCTCATTTGAAAGCACAGTCAGTTCTTTCTGCATTTTCCTTTTGGAATATGATAAATGTCTTTGAACAAGTGATAATCTATCAAGGCAGAATCAGCCTTTACAATGTGTTCCTGGCAACTTTCATTGCTAGCTGGGTTTTTTTGGGGAATAACTACAAACAGCCAGGGGGGTTGACCACGAGCATTGCATTCAGCCAAAATAAAAAAGATTATGTTTGCTCTCTTATCATAATTTCCTTGCTATCTGTCATCTGGAGCTCCTATCTCCACTCACTTTATCCCCCTGTAACTGTATTCTATCTACTCTCTTTCTGTCTTTAAAAGAAAAGCTGAAATTATGGTTTCTAAGGGATTTTTTTTACATCCTTGGTGCTAAAAGTTCAAAATGTTTCACATCTCCCATCTAGTAGCTAGGTGTCCAATATTTATTGGTAAAATCATTTTTTTTTCAGGACTTCTCAGAGGGAAAAATCATAAAATAGTTTGGACTGGGAGGGACCTTTAAAGATCAAATCTTGGTGAAATCAGGGACTCTCCTATTTACTCTCCCTGTTTAATAATTGTTCATTCATTAATTGTTTAATGATGGGCTCAATTCTTAGGTCAAACTGTACATCAAGCAAATTTTGGAAGGAATCAAATATCTTCATGACAACAGCATCCTTCATTTGGACATCAAGGTAATGAACGTGTTGGCCAGTGATCGGGCGTTCTCTGAATTATTCTTACAACTGAAAATACTTCCTAGTCACAAGAAAAAACTTCCCCATTTATTTCTTTATTTTTCACTCAACAGCCACTGAATATCCTCATGGTTTATCCTGAGAGGGAAGACCTGAAGATCTGTGACTTTGGGTTTGCCCAGAGGATCACGCCCGTGCAGCCCCAGTACAGCAAATACGGCTCTCCAGAGTTTGTTGCCCCAGAAATTGTTTCCCAGTCACCAGTGTCAAAAGCAACTGATATCTGGTAATCTCTCATTTTCCCAAAAAGCTTTTCCAGGCTCTCAATGGCCTGAATTTCCATTAGCTGTTAATTAGTAAATGGAGCAGTGATTATAACACAGGAAACTGAAAGCGAACGCTGACAAACCAAAAGCCATCAAAGCTCTTTAAAGCTCCTTCTGTCTAATTTTTTTCAGCCATAATTGAACTCTGACTGCTAATTAATGCAAAGGAGCATCTTGGAGGAGATGATCTCTATTCCAGGCAGCAACTAGAGGAAATAATCCTAAAGAGCTTTCTAGAAAAGGCAAAAGAAGTTTAAAAAAAGAATTTTTTTGAGTCCTTTCCTCTACCTGTGCTTTAAGAATGAAGGATTGCTTGGGAACAATTAAAAATAATATTGAAGGGGGAAAATGAATGGAAATGGAAAAAATCAATAAATAGGTTTTGGGATTTATTGTTCTTGAAAGGTGAGGAGAAGGTGATCTTGCTGTTTCAGGGTGTCTAGTGGCAGGAAGAGGGGCTTGAGAAGGATAGAAAAATAGTGACAAAAATTACATTTGTGTTCTCTCTCTCCTCAGGGCTGTTGGAGTCATCACATATTTAAGGTAAATAAATCTTGGAAACACTCCCTCCCTTTGTCCATCAGAGCCCTCCACTACTTTGAAATGAGGGATTTGAGTGGAACATTCAGTCCTTCCATAATAAGGACAATTTATTTTGTGGTTTCCTCATTTCCTGGTTGCTCCTCATGAACAAATTGCAAAGTCCCAGACATGGAGCCCCTCAAGTATTTAAAAACCTCATGTAAGCATTTGTGCTTCTGTAATTTGAACAGAAAACAGAAACCTAAACCCTGTCTCCTTTCATTTTATGGTGTTCAATAAACAAGCCTCACGTGCAAGTCTCCATTTGCTGGGGAGAACGACAGGAAAACTCTCCTAAATATCCAGAACGGGGAAATTTCATGGACCATTCCTGATGTTGTTCACTTGAGTGAAGATGCAAAGGACTTCATGAAAGGGATCCTGCAGCAGCACCCCAAGTGAGTGCCCTCCTGTGCCTCCCTCTGTGCAGAGCTGTTGGTGTCTCAGCAGCCACATCCCAGCCCATCCTTTGATTTGAAAAGTAGAAAGCTGAGTGAGATGTGCTGCATTTTTCCCTAATCCTTCCTCATTATTCCCCATTACCCAACCCACAACTCGGATATTTGCCAAATTGGCCTCTCCCTGGTGTGCTGATGTCTTTGCTCCCTGCCTCCTCCAGGCTGAGGAGTTTCTGGAATGACACAGATGAGTGAAAAGAGCACAGACTGGTATGGAGGGAATTAAATAACATTGACCACATTCATTAAGCAATTTCAAGTACAAAAGTTGGCTTGAAGGCATATTTACAGGCATTTGGTTTTAATTTCATTCCTACTCTTTCTGCCTGCTGCCAAAGCTATTTTCACTCTGACCACCTAAAGAGGCAAAGTCACTCTCAGAGCTGCTCTGGACACCCTTGGGTTCCTGCAAAGAGCCAGGAGCTCTTCCTGAGCATCTGTGGGGAGTGTCAGACTAAAAAAGGAGGATGTTTTCCCCATCAGGGGAAGGAAACCTTGAGCTGGAAGCTGCTGTGTGTCTCTTTGGCTTCTGTGCTCCAAATCAGCATGCCAAGGACACAGCCCTGAGTGTAGGTGGGTGTCTGCATGCAGCAGCACCTTCAGGAAAATCAGTGGTTGCTCTTGGAGGGGATTTCCTACTCAAATGTCAATCTGTTCTCTTACCAGATCCAGGCCGAGTGCTTTGGACTGTCTTTCCCACAAATGGTTCATGGTAAGTTTGTCCTGGTCCTTTATTTGTCGGTTTTCCCTAATATCCAAACCTCCCTGGTGCAACCTGAGGCCATTCCCTCTTGTTCTGTCACATCAGTACAGAAAGGAAACTGGCCTTGCAGACCAAAGTTTATATTCCAAAGCCCTAAATCACTAAGGAAAAGAGTAAAAAATTGCCAACAGCAAAAATAATTTAATGACAGGTATTAACCAGGGCTTGATTTAATGACTGAAAAGCTGATTTTGTCTGCAATTTAACTATGAAAGAACTGCAGCATCTGATCTACTGCAACTTACCTAAATTAAACAATTGTGTAAAGAGAGAATTCTAAAAAAAAAAACAAAACCACAAAAATGCCTCAAGAAATGGAATCAGGATTTTTTAATCAATGGTTTTCCTCTCTTTCCACCTGGCAGCACAATGTCCCTCTTGAAGCAGCTCATTTCATTAACACCAAACAGCTCAAATTCATTGTGGCTCGGAGCAAGTGGCAGGTGAGTTGCCCCTAATCTGTGTTGGTTCTGTTTAGTTATATCTATTTTAAATTGCTGAATAATTTAATAATATAACTGATAATTTAATATCTGAATCTTTGAAAATCTTTTGGGTTAGGACAGCAAGCTCAGCAGAGATCTGAGCGTGGCTGGGAGTTGGGAAAAAGCCCAGGAGAGATGGATGTGTCAGGAATTCATTATCTAGGCTTTTACTGCCTGGAATCCCATGCAGGAGCCTGTAAGACACAAGGTTGTGTCTAAGTAAGGTGCCCTCAGCTGCCTTTGCAATCAGAGCTGAATTACAGACAGGTGCCAAGAAAATGCCTCTTTTCCTGAAGTTCTCTCAAATAATTGGATTGATTGCCTTCTGAACATACCATTTTCTCTCTGCTGGCTGGAAGGAGAGGCCCAGCTTCAACTGAGATGCCCCACATGGCAGAATTTAGAGCAGAGGAATCCCATCTCCTACACTTGGTAGGCCTTCTGCTGGCCTAAGTCACTGTAGGTTGTATTGCAGTCAAAGGATTTAAAACCATTTCCTGCAGCGAGTCTCTCATCTGATGTTTTCCATCAAAAACTCCTTTCCATCTGTTTTGAGTGGCAGATTGACTTTGGAAATCTCAGAGTCCTGTTTCCTCCCAGTCACCAAAGCAAGTGTGTTCCCTGAAGTCAATTTAATGTCATATCAGCGAAGAGGAAGATTTGGAGAGAAAATGAGTCCTGGATTGGTGACATGTGCCGAGGGTGGCAGTGTCTAATTAGACTCATGGGTGTGGTATTTAGGAGTGCAGGAGTTCATTTTGGTGTGTTTGCTTTCCATACTCTGACCATGTTCCCATCTCCTTGTGCTGTGTTGTTTTCCTTCTCAGCGCTCCCTGATGTGCTACAAATCCATCCTGGTGATGAGGTCCATCCCAGAAATCCTGGAAAGGACCCATGACAACAGCTCCCTGGCCATCTCCCGGCACCTCATTGAGGAGAGCACTTCATCCAGCACCAGTGGCTCCTCTTCAGACAATGAGAACTCGAATTTCCCCCAAAAGAGGCACTTTGGTTCCACCCCTGAACTGCACTTGCCTGTATTTGATGCCCCGAGCCATCCCGAGCCTCTGAAACGTGCAAGTGAACGGGAGCACTCCAAAAGCTCCATCCCTCCAGTAAAACCCATGAGGAGGAAATATGCTTCAGTGAAGGCTGAGGTGGGGGATAAATCACCCACAGAAAGCAAAGAGCTCATGGCAAGTATCTTACAGGAGAAAGAGGAGAGGCTCCTTCCCAGCCTTCGGGGAGAGCCATCCCAAAAAAGTGGCGCTGCTGAGCCTTCATCCCTGAGGGCTTCCACAGAAAGCACATTGCTTGTGCATCAGAAAGAAAAACCAGACACACCTTTATTGGAAAAGGACAGAGGTGAAGAGGCAGGGGATGGGGCAGAAAAGCCATCTGCCTGTGTTCCCAGGCAGAGCGTCATTAAAAGCACCTTCTACAGCCAAGCAACAGAGCTGCCTGCGAGGCCGCCTTCGTCACCAGGCAGGGAGTTCAGAAGGCACCTGGACAGAGCCAGGAGGACTTTCCGGAAGGCTGGCTATTCAAAGGTGCCCCTCAGTGGCCTCCGGGAACCCCTCCTTGAGCAGTTTGAACTGGAAGAAGAAGCAGAAGGAGAAGAAGGAGGAGATGATCGCAGAGAAGGTCTGCTGGGATCCTTGACCAAATCCGCGTCGTTTGACACGGCCAGGAAGCCCCCACACCCTGCCATTGCTGGTGGCAGCCGCAGCCGCTCCCTGGATGACTACAGGCTGAGATCCTCCAGATCCCTGAGGGAACAAGAGATTTTGGAGGAGGACTGTGATGTGCTGTCCCAGGAAAGCTGCCCTGAAGGCAGTGATCACTGCGACGTTTCTGCGGGGCCTAGCAAGGGATGTTCTGCGGGCACGGCAGAGCAAGGGGATGTCAGGAGAGCCAGCAAGGATTGCTCAGGAGAGAAACCCTCTCCTTCCACACACTGTGAGGGGAATGGGTGCCCACCTGCTCTCATACAACACATAGAGGGACTTCCAGTGTCACCTCACAGGAGTGAGAATAGGAAGCGTTTACTGAAGAAGTCAAAGGCCACTGAGATTGAGGAGGACGTTGAATGTTTGGAAGGGAAAAGCCCCATTCCAACTGCCCAGTGCTCAGATGTAACAGCACCATCAGCTCCAAAACACGAGAGCACGGAGGGTAAATCTGCCTCTGGCCGTGCCTCTGACTCTGCTTTTCAGGAGGGCAAAGAGCCCATTTCAACCCTCACACAGTCAGAAACCACCCCAAAGGCATTTCCTCCGAGCGAGGGAGGTGTGTGTCTGCCCCAGGAGTCTGCTCCCACCCACAGCCACCCAGATCTAACAGGTGGAAGCTTGCTTATTAAAAGGACAGCCCCAGTCCCACCTTGGAAAGACAAAAGGCAGAAACATTCAGATGAAAAGACTTCTGCTCATGGCACTGCTGAATCTGAAGTCATGGAGCATGAAAGCTCTTCTGCTCCAACAGAACAAACAGAAACTGATTCACTTCCAGTATGTAAAGACAAAAGTGAGGAAATTTCTGGGAAAAGTGTTCCAGCAGCTGCTGTCATGCTGGGCAAACAGCCAGGTACCCTCACAGCTGGTGAAGGTGTTCCTCAGAAGCTGAAGACCCATAAAGATGTGAGATCTGCTGTCCTGGAAGATGCAGAAGCAGCTGTTCCAGGAATCACTCCACCATCAGCACACAGTGGTGAAAGCCAAGCACACAAGAAGGCTCCTGTTCACTTAGACACAGCAGCAGCTGTCCTGAAGGGAGAGCAGCTTGCTGCTCCCAAAATCCCACCACCAGGATCAGTGCCAGCTCTGGTCTCTGATGGAGCACAGCAGGCTCTCAGCAAGGAGGAGCTTGCTGCTCTGAGGAGTAAAAGCTCAGCTGTCACAGGGATTGTTTCCAGTTTGGCCCATGAAGGAGCTGAACCCCAGAAGGTTCCTGAAGGCCACGGCTCAGAGCCTGCTGCTCTGGAGAGCAGACACCCAGCCAGAGCTGCCTCATCCCAAAGCACTGCCCTCCCTCAGGTCTGGGAGGGTGAAAATCAAGAACACACAGAGGTGTCAGTTCACAGGGAGATGAGATCTGTTATGACAGCAAGTGGAAGGCGAGCAGCTGGACAAGCTGTGGCTGCTCCTTTCCCCAAGGCTGGACACGGGGTGCTTGAGCAGCACAGGGCTGGGATTTCAGATGGTCTGGAGAGTGGCAGTTCAGGTGCATTAACTGCTTCACAACCAGAAATTGCTCCAGCTGCAGCCTATGAACTGGTATATGAGGAATATCCAGAGGGTTATGGTGAGGATGGAGGCATTGCCTTAGAAAGTGGAAGATGTGATGCTGGAGAAGCTGCCCCACCACTGCTCCGCAGGGATCACCATGGTCAGGAGCTGTCACACCACAGATCTTCTTTTTACAGTGATGAGGAGTCTGCTGTGCTGGAGGGCTTGGTGGATGAGATGGTTTCCCTCTCTGAGGAGATGAATGTTTGGGCAGAGTCAGTTTCTGGAGAGAAGGGAAGCAGGAGGCACATTTCTCCTCACAGAGAGATGTCCTACAAAGGCAGCCAAGCACACATGGACAGCTCCTTCCCTTCTGTCCAACAGGGTGGAAAAGGAGAAGTCGCTGAGCAGGATGACCTTGCAGAACCCTGCCTTGCTGTGAGTGAGGAGCCAGGAGTCCTGGAAGAGCAGGGAGCACAGACAGTTCCTCATGAATGTGAGCACCTGGAGGACTTGGCATTTGAGACCTCCCCTTCCAGCCCAGAGAGCCTCTCCTCCACAGAGAGCTTGGACACTGCAAGAAGACCCATCCCAGTCATCAAGGACACTGGCAAACACCCCGAAATTTCTTTGGTGAAAATCAAAGACCTGTCAGATGAAACACCCAGTGTTGGCAGCGGCCCCCAGAAATTTGACATCTCAGAAGTGGAGCCTGCCTATTTGAATTTCTCCGATTTGTATGATATTGTTTATTTCCCATTTGAGTTTCTGAGCTATAAGAAGCCTTCACCCAAACCAGTTCCTAGAAGGTTCATGTTCCTTGGTGAAAGGGCAAGGTCCCCTCCTGCAGGACATCTCCACAAGGATAAAAGACTGTGCATCAGGGAACAGGAAGACAAGAACAGGAAGAACCGTCTGGAAATATCCGAGGATTCAAAGGCAGCTAATTTACTAGCCATGGGGAAAGGGGCAGAGAGCCATAAAGAAATGTATGGCTCCCAAAAGGACTCCAGTGGGAAGCAGAAAAGCTCCTTCCACAGCAAGCCTGGACTCTTTAAGCCATATGCAAGGTCTCATTCAGTGGAACAGTCGGTGGAGCAGAGTCTGAAGAAGAAAGTAAAAGCTTCTGTTGCTCATATTTCAAGAATCCTAAAAGGAAAAACATCTCCTGAGCCAGAGGAAGGTAATTATTTCCCTCTGTTCCTTTACAGATTTGCTGCCATAACTGGGCTCTGCTGCAGCTGCCCTATTTTTCCCCAGCATGCTTGAAGCTGTGGTTAGACCAGAACTGCAAATCTGGCTGTGGCAGGTTCTGAATTCAGCAGTCTCCACCATCAGGTCTCTGTTACTGGCTGGCTTCAGTGCAGTCAGCTGGGTTAATCCACTGATGGAAGAGGCTCAAATTCCCTGTTTGAGGCTGCACAGAAGCAGAGCAGGGCTGGGTGATGCTTTCCTTGCTGCAGTTGTCATCTGAGCATGGCAAATCTCTCGGGTTAAAGTGACTGGGAGAAGCTGAAGTCACCCTGGTTACTGGACATGGGGATCTGTCCTTTCTTCTCTGCCATCCCTGGATAGTCCCTGTTCTTCCAGGACACTGTTCTGTTTGCAGCAGCTGTCACAGACTTCCCTGTTAATCAAATGCTGGTTAATAAGGGAACCTGTGACTATTTATGTGTGAAGGCAGAACTGTCACTGCAAATAGATGCCATGGGGAGAAGGGTGGCCTTGAATGACTTCTCATCCTTTCTCACAGCAGAGTTTGGTGAGCTGGGAAGTGAGGCAGCAGAAAAGGAGCTGTTAATAGGGGCTGAAGGATCTCTGAAGAGGAAATCAGCACTCCCTTCATTCAAGCTGCCAAGCCTCATCCCAAAGGAGAAAGGTATTGCTGTGACAGGAGTCATTGGTTTGTTTTACCCTCAGAGGGTGATTGAGTAAAGAATTGTTTTACCCCTGGCAGGTTTCCCCTTGGCTCCATCAGGAGCATTTTCTGAGGTCATTTTACTGTCCCAGCATTCAGCAGAGCCCAGACAAACACTGGGAAGGGCAGCTGTGGGAGGCTGGCAGCCTCTGGCCACTGTGGAGAAACACAGAAGAAAACCTGAGTTCACCCTTTCCCATGGAGATAGGAGCAGATTTGATGCTCTACAGGGCTTTTTCTTCTTCAATATCCATCTTTCATGTCTCCTTCTCTCTTCTTGTGTTGTCTCAATCATAGAATCATTTAGTTGGCAAAGACCTCTAAGTTTCCCAAGTCCAACCATTAACCCAGCACTGCCAAGGCCAACACTAAATCATGTTCCCAAGTGCCACACATCTGTTAAATCCCTCCAGGGATGGTGACTCCCTGGGCATCCTCCTCCAGTCCTTGACAATGAAGATATTTTCCCTGATATCCAAACTAAACCTCCCTTGGGGCAACTGGAGGCCATTTCCTCTTGTCCTATTTGATTCCCTCACCCTCAAAATTCCATAATTCAGTTTTGCCCCCACATTTAGGTTTGGCCTGAGGAAAACCCTTGTTGTGACAGGGTCTCTCTCTGCTCTGCTTCTGTTCTGTTTCAAGGCTGGGCAATGCAGATATTCCCCATGGATTTTCCAAGATCCATCTGGTCTGTCACACCCATAGGTGAACAGGGTTCCTTCACCTGTGTGCTCTGTGCCCAGGGGATTCTCCAAATGGTGGCCAAAGGAATGGGACACCATGAACCAGAAAGGTTCTTGACCCCATTAAAAATGCTCTCTGATGTCCTGCAGGGATTTGTTTTTGTACCAGGGCTGGGCAATGCAGATATTCCCCATGGATTTTCCAAGATCCATCTGGTCTGTCACACCCATGGGTAAACAGGGTTCCTTCACCTGTGTGCTCTTTGCCCAGGGGATTCTCCAAATGGTGGTGAAAGGAATGGGGACACCATGAACAAGAAAGGTTCTTGACCCCATTAAAAATGCCTTCTGATGTCCTGCAGGGATTTGTTTTTGTACCAAGGCTGGGCAATGCAATGGATTTTCCAAGATCCATCTGGTCTGTCACACCCATAGGTGAACAGGGTTCCTTCACCTGTGTGTTCTGTGCCCGGGGGATTCTCCAAATGGTGGCCAAAGGAATGGGGACACCATGAAGCAGAAAGGCTCTTGACCCCATTAGAAATGCTTTCTGATGTCCTGCAGGGATTTGTTTTTCCACCAAGCTCTCCAGGCCATCCTGAATCCCCCTTTCCCTCCTCTCTGCAGCCCCGTCGTTCACGGAGGAGCTCACGGACCAGGCTGCGGCTGCTGGACAGTGCGTGACGCTCTCGTGCCGGACTGCGGCTCACTCCTCCCTGCACATCAGCTGGTTCAGAGGTGACACTGCCATCCCTCCAGAGAGTCCCTGACCCTCAGGACAGGGCCTGCAAATTACACCTTGGTATAATTTGCAGGGTACTTATGTCTCCCATCTCCTGCTTTCCAGATGGGATACCTGTCCAGAGCAGCAGCCGGATCCTCATCTCCTCCACGCTCAAACACTTCCAGCTCTTGACAATTCTCTCTGTTAATGCTGAGGATTTTGGTATTTACACCTGTGTGGCCACAAACTCTCTGGGCTCAGCATCCACTTCTTGTGTAATAAGAAAAGCAGGTAAGAAAAGGAGTAGCTACAGAAATAGGTATTTAAATAATTTTGTCCCCAAAAATGTAACCTATCAATACCATTGAGATGAGATTTCTGCACATGGGAGCAGAGGAAGAGCTCTCCCTTGCTGTGGTCCACAGCCTG
The DNA here is from genome assembly GCF_023055355.1 of Agelaius tricolor. Lineage (NCBI taxonomy): Eukaryota > Metazoa > Chordata > Aves > Passeriformes > Icteridae > Agelaius > Agelaius tricolor. The sequence continues at coordinate 115,423 of NW_027269266.1, forward strand.
GGCAGGGTTCATTCCCTCCTCTTCACCATTTATTTTCTCTCCTGGATTAAGAGCCACTCCAAGACAAAATCTTAGAACTGAGTTTAAATTAGGGATGGCAAAATTGCTGTATTGCTATATATATATATGTATAAATAATACCTGCAGCTGAGACATGCTGGGTGTAGAGTTTTGTATCACAGCAGTGCTGCTGTTAACACTCATGGGGTTTGTGCTTCCTCTACACAGAGGTTCCCCCCAGCCCTCCACCCCCTGACATTGTGGAGGTCTACAAGGATGGAGTGCAGGTGGTTTGGAAACCTGTGGAAACCAACACCCCTGTCCACTACACTGTCCAGTGCAAGACTGAAGGTAAAGTGCTGTTCTGTTGCTTTGCAAGGAACATCTTGGTTTGTACTTGGTTTGTATCTCTTCACCAGCTGGAAATTTTATTGCTATTCAGAAACAGCTTGATTTAACTCCCCAGTTTAGAGTTAGGAATGGGATTCGTGCAGCTATCATTAGGGGTTGTGCTGGTTAAATCAACCTGGAATTTGCATATTCATACCAAGGCTTTGCTAAAGTGTGAATCAAACAAGGCTGTGTGGAAGCTACAACCAAAAAGTGAGCAGCTACAGGAGAAAATGCCTGGTCTGATATAATCTGATATAAACTCTGAGTAATCTGACGAAATGAGACACTAATGAAACATCATCATCCCAGGCTCAGGTTTCCTGTATGGTCTTGGAGAAAGATGATTTATCAAAAAGGCAATTTATCCTCTGCTGAGCAGCTGTGCTTTCTTTTTCCATTGACTATGGAGGAAGCTTAGGGCAAAGAGCCAGGACAAGATAACCAAAGTTTGACAAAACTGCATCACCCCTTTGACATTCTCTTTTGAGGCTTGGTTCAGAGGCTGAACCAAAAGGATCAGTGGATCATTTAATCATGGAATGTTTTGGGTTGGAAGGCACCTTAAAAACCATCAAATTCCAGCCCTTCTGTCATGGCAGGAACACCTTCCACCATCCCAGGCTGCTCCAAGCCCCATCCAGCCTGGCCTTGGACACTTCCAGGGATCCAGGGGCAGCCACAGCTGCTCTGGGCACCCTGTGCCAGGGCCTCAACACCCTCTGAATAATAAATTTTTCCTGACATTTAATCTAAGTCTCTCACAGTTTAAAGCCCTTCCCACTCATCCTGCCACTATCTGCCCTTGTCAAATGTTGATGTTTTCCTGTTTAGTAACAAAAGCTTTGTATCAAATCCCCAAGGCTGTTCTGTCTCTCTTGGGATGGATTTGCTGTTGTTATTATCAGTGTGATGTCTGATAGCAATTCCTGCTGCAGCCACACAAACACAGCCTGGATTCAGCTGCTCCATGTTCCTTCACTTAATTCTCCAAACAAAAAAATAAACACACCAACTCTCCCTTCTGGATTAGCATGGGCAGCAGCTTTCTGCCCTTCCCTCTGGAGCTGGTGTGAGTCACCTTCCCTCCAACACCACTTACTTTATCCTTATTCCTTTTGACACAATTGTGGGAGAGATTTTGGGGAGGATACAAACACAAGTTCTTCCAATTAGGAAGAGAAATGGGGAACAGCATCTATAATTTTCCACTGTGTTCGTGTATTTGGTAGGAACTTGCAAAATCCTGCTTTCCTGAACACAGGAGGATTAAGATAATCAGGAATAAATCCCTTGTTTTATCCATTATTTGAAAACAGGCTTTTCTATGCTGCTTCTGCACATATTTTTCTCTATTTCTAAGCTCTATCTGCTCCTTCTTGCACAAACAGCCCCCAGTTCAACCATTACCTGTAAAATCATTGATACCTTGGGTTTGGGTGGGGAATTGCTGCTTGTGGTTTGAGGCTCTTTGCCAGATTTTATTTGAATGGAAGGATGGGTTTAATCTCAGAAAGTTGCAGGGAGTTGGATTCAGCCTTGAGCACAGCATCATGTGGGAGGAATGCTGATAAAATGTTTGCTGGGTATTTTCTCCTTCCTAATTTAGTCCCATGAATAATGAGTCCAGAATGCACTTAGAATCCCAGTTCCATGAGAAATCATCTGAGTTTCATAAAAACTGAGTAAAAACCCCCATGTTTCAAACACTGGGTTTGCTGGGATGGTGTTAGTGAATGGTTCTGTCCAGGAATCCTGAACCTCATGGTCTCAGCTGGATCCAAAACAGGGCCAACAGGAAAAAAAAATATTCATCTTTTGTTTGGAGTTCTTGATGTATATTTCCAGTAGAGTTTGGTGGCATGAATTAGATAATGAGAAAAAAACCACAGGAAAATGTCACCATTCCTCTGGAACAATATTGGCACAAATTGGAATTATCAGATATAAACTAGCTGATTTCAAAGAAGAATGACACAGGTACAGCCCCAAAGTTGGCCATGGTAAGTTGGTTTCTCCACATTCCCAGCACATAAATAAAGCTGGTGAAAAAAGAAAAGAAACAACAAAAAAAACCAGCAAAAAAAAAACCCCACAACAAAACCCCAAATCTCAAAAAACCTCCAAGCCATTGTGACAACCTTAAAACGAGTCCTGATTTCTTTTCTTTCTTCCCCTGGTTCAGATGGGGAGTGGACAACTCTTGCTTCTGACATCACTGACTGCTGCTACTATGCCAGAAATCTCCCCCAGGGCTTCATCTACAGCTTCAGGACAGCCTGCAGCAGCAAGGCAGGGATGGGCCCCTACAGCAGCCCCTCTGCCAAAGTGACCATCACTGCCAAGGATCAGATGGGTAAGACCAAACACCAAGAAAACTTTGGGATTTTCCTGCATCAAACCCGCTGCATCTTTTTAGGTGTTGACCCAGAAGCCAAGAGCAAGTGAATCAAGGCCAATTCCACTTGGTTCAGGTTGTTCAGGGCTTTTGCATCTAAAATTAAATTATTTTCTAATGATTTTCTAGTTCTGGACAAAGGAGAATAAGTGTAAACATATTAAAACCCTCAATAAGATAACATTGTATAAATATAAGCAATGTGTAACAATATAAAATTTAATATGATAAAATATAAAATTTAATATAAAAGAAATATATATTATTCATTAAAATAATATATATTAAATTTAATAATAAAATAACAACCTGGGAGCTGTAGATTACCTGTTGAAGACATAGTTTTGATTTGAGATTATGAGGAAATGGGTCTTGTACAAAAAATATTTTACTGGAGGTATTTATCTACCGATACAGATCTTGCACTGGTGAAAACTCTGGACTTGCTTATATTACAGACTAAATCCTAAATTCAGTAGTTAACTTGTCTATTCTGGAGTCTTCCATTGGGAATTACTGTCCTTCTGTGGTGAATTTTCCAGCTGTATTTTGTCTCTGAAGTATAGAAATCTTGATTTACTATTTTTGCCACCCGTTTGACTACTTTGTACTGCACACATGTTTTTAAAATTAAGAGATCCATGGCCCCACAGCAAACATATCCTCATAGCAAAGGAAATATCCCTTCTGTAAAGAAACAGAAGGATGCTCTAGCTGGAATTTCCTCCCAATGGAGAGGATTGCTCTGTAAAAATCGGTTCACAGAGATATTTTTAAGTCACCCCAAGTCCTCTGCTTTCCTTTTTCTCAGGATTTCTTATAATATCTCAGCTTTCCCAACCAGATGCTTTAAAGGGATGCTTTAGTATTTCAGGGAGTGCTTGGACACAACCATACACCAGCACCAGAGCAATGAGTTCCAGCTGCTGCTCTGAAATGTCCAACCACAATTTTTCTAATTGCTTCTAATTTCTAACTAGATTTTCTAATTTCTTGACAGTTTTGTCCATATCCTGAGGATTTGTTGTGTGAGAAAATAAGAATCAGTGGCTAAGAGGTTTGATACCATAGCACACGACATAGAATCCATCTCCTTCTGTCTGCAGTGGCCACATCAGGGAATTTTGGGGTGGCCAGAGCAGGACCTGCTGCATTCCAATAGCTATATTGGGTGCTATATTCCAATATATATTCCAGCAGCAGCTGGAACACAGAGTCCCCTGGGGAAAGCTCTGCTTGTGGTTGTTCACAGAGAGCAGGGAAGACTCAGAGAGGCTCCAGTTTCCACACAGAGCTGTGTTCCCATGTAAAGCCTGTCCCTTTCTCCCTGCAGAGCCTCGTGCTGCCACACAGGAGTCCCCATCCGCTGCCCCTGAAGAAGAGAGTGAAATGATCTCACCTCCTGAGCCCTTCCCAACCTACCAGACCTACGCCTTCCAAACTGAGATCAAAAGGTAGAGAACCCAGCTGAGTTCTCAATGACCCAGAGGGAAATCCCACATGTGATGGAGCCGCTCTCCTACAAAGGAAGGCTGAGAAAATCAGGGTTGTTCATCCTGGAGAAGAGAAACTTCAGGGTGACCTAACTGCACCTTCCAGTACCTGAAGGGAGCCTACAAAAAAGATGGAGAGGGACATTGCATAAGGGGATTTAGGGATAGGACAAGGGGATGGCTTCAAAGTGAATGAGAGTAGGTTTAGATTAGATATTAGGAAAAAAATTCTTCCCCGTGTGTGGTGGTGTTCACAGGGGTCTTAGGATGAGGGAAGAGATGAGAAGATTGACTCCATGTTTCAGAAGGTTTGATTTATTATTTTATGATATATATTATATTAAAACAATACTAAAAGAATAGAAGAAAGGATTTCATCAGAAGGCTGGCTAAGAATAGAAAAAGAAAGAATGATAACAAAGGTTTGTGACTGACCAAGACAGTCTGGACAGCTGGACTGTGACTCGCCATTAATTAGAAACAACCACATGAGCCCAATCCCAGATGCACCTGTTGCATTCCACAGCAGCAGATAATCATTGGTTACATTTTGTTCCTGAGGCCTCTCAGCTTCTCAGGAGAAAAAACCCTAAGGAAAGGATTTTTCATAAAACATGTCTGTGACACCTGTGAGGGTGGGGAGGCCCTGGCACAGGCTGTCCAGAAGCTGTGGCTGCTCCGTCCCTGGAAGTGCTCAAGGCCAGGTTGTTTTACTACCATTACTGTAAAAAATAACTTTTTCCTCATATCTGGTCTAAATCAACCCTCTTTTAGTTTAATACCATCCCCTCCTGTCCTGTCACAACAGATGTGCTGGGCAGGGGGCAGCCAATTAATTTATCATTAAATGAGCCCAGGGCTAACAAAGTTTCTTGTCCTTGCTGCACCAATCTTTGCAGTCACGGTGCTGGGATTCAGCTTTCTCTACCTAGAAGAAAGACACTGATTTCTGTTACCAACAGGGGTAGTTCTCTTACTCCCTCTCTCTCTAGAGGAGTTAAGTTCTCCTGGAATTTAAAGTGACTGTACAGTTTAAAGACACAGGAGGATGTGCAAACTGTGACAGCAGATGCAGTAACTCTCCACCAGGCACAGATGAAAAGCACAGCACGGGATCCTGGTGGTTTTAAAGAACAGGAGAGAAGCTTAACGTGCCTTTGTGGTGTTCCTTTGCACCAGGGGCCGATTCAGCATCGTCCGGCAGTGCCGGGAGAAGGTGAGCGGCAAGACTTTGGCTGCTAAAATCATCCCTTACTGGCAAGAGGACAAGCAGGCTGTGCTGCTGGAGTACCAGGTGCTGAGGAAGCTCCACCACACCAACATAGCCCAGCTGAAGGGTGCCTACGTCAGCCCCAGGCACTTGGTGCTGATCCAGGAGATGTGTGTGGGGCCAGAGCTGCTCCACTCCTTGGCGTTACGGTAAGAACATGAGGGAAGAGCTTTCCAGTCAGGGCTGCTGTTGGGAGGAAGATACCTGTTGCTTCCTCCTGACAAAGTGGATCATCCCTCTCCATCTCCCCCACTGTGCTGTTATTGCACACAGGATTCATAAAGCGTTTGTTCTGCGTCTTCTTGTGAGATTAAAAAATTACTTGAGTTTCCTAGAGAGGGACAACTCAGGGCCACCCAGCTGAGATGCTGAAAGCAGTTTACAGTGGTTGATATGAAACTCTACTGATGCCTTGTGAAGGCTGACCTAGAACAGAGACTGGACGGAGCTAAAGAATAAAGCAGGGATTTATGAAAATGATCTCCTCAATGGATCCACCTTGGGCAGCACAAGAGCCCAGCCAGGGCTGCACCCAAGATGAACCAAAATGGCCCCAAAATGCACCAGCGCTCCTGGGCTCTCTCCCTGGGATCAGTTCTGCTCCATTTGCATCTTGCAGTTCATTGTCCCATTCCAGCTTTAGCCCCTGCAGTCCCACCCTGCTTGTTTTTCTCTCTCCAGCCCACGGGGTTTGTGCTCTGGGGCTGAGATTTGGATCATTTGTCCTTGGTGCCCAGCTGGAGCAGGAATTGTTTTGTCTCCCTGCTCTGTGCACAGAGCTCAGCATGCCCTGATGTGAAGCTCAGACCCACACACTAAAGCAGCACAGAATCTGAAAAACATAAAAGCTAAAACCTGAGGCTTCTCTGTCTCCCATAATGTGATACATGAAGGGTTTCCTTTCACCAACACCTGTTAACCACAACACCATGACATGGAGGTTACTGAGGGTCAGGAAGATTCGTTGTTTCTCACAGTGGCACAAAATGGATCTGCTGAAATTCTGTGATAAAAAAGAGGGAATTGTGGGCATCAAATTGGCTTTCTCTCTTTCAGCTCTACAACATCCTGTTGTTGCATGTGTAAACCTGCCTCACAGCATGGACTAGCCTCTCCACACAGAGCTGATTTGCTAAACTTCTTAACTCTTCTTAACTCTTAAGGGTCTGATGGGATCAGACACCCAGGGGAGGGTGACAGTGGGTGTTGAAAGTAATTTCTGGGCATGCAGACAGGACACCTGTGTTTTCTATCCCCTTTCTCTCACCAGGACATCATACTCGGAGGTGGAGGTCCGAGATTACCTGTGGCAGATCCTCAGTGCCACTGAGTACCTCCATGCAAACAACATCCTGCACCTGGACCTCAGGTCTGAGAACATGATCATCACCGAGCCCAACCTGCTGAAACTCCTGGATTTTGGGAATGCACAGTTCTACACACCAGACAAATTTATTACCATGGACAAATGCTCGGACTATGTGGAGACCATGGGTGAGTAGAGCTCAGTTACAGTGACCTGGGGCTTATCTGCAATGTGTGATAAACAGAAAGACCCAAACATTGGTCAAGGCAGCAGGTGGTCCCAGCAAGAAAAGCCTTCCAGGTGCTGCTCTCCAGTGACAGTGTGAGTTTGTGGCAGCAGTGAGTGGTGACAGCTGTCCCACTATCAGCTCACAGCAATGCCAGTCTGGCTGGCACCCACGTGTCCATTTATCCAGGGAGAAAGCATTGCTGCCATCTGCCCAGAGGCTCTCATGGTTTCACTGCAATCAGCATCCATGTGGAAGCTCCTCAACCAGCTCCCTGTCCTGGGAGCTGCCTCTTCTCCCATCTTGGGAAGGCAGCAAAGCATAAAAGTATCCACGGCCTTTGTGCTGCTCTCAGTGTGTTGGAGAGGAGCTTGCCTCACACAAGTTTTCTTTTCCAGCTCCAGAACTGCTGACAGAGCAAGGAGCCCTTCCCCAGACTGATATTTGGTCCATTGGAATCACAGCCTTCATCATGTGAGTCCATTGATTGCTCCCTGTGCTGTTACTGGCTTTAAAATCAGTTTCAGATTTTAAATCACAGCCTTCATCATGTGAGTCAGTTGATTGTTCCCTACCCTGTGAGTGGCTTTAAAATCCCAGTTTCAGAGAGTTAATCTCAGCTGTGCCCTTCCTTTGGGAATGCCATGGGAAGCTGGGGGATGGAGGGGATGGATGGGCAACCTGTGCCAGGGCCTCAATGCCCTCCCAGGGAAGAACTTCTTCCCAATATCTAATTTAAAGCTCTTTTCTTTTAATTTAAAACTGTTCATCCTTGTCCTGCCACTACAAGCCCTTATCCAAAGTCCATCTTGGAGGCTCTCCTGGAGCCCCTTTAGGCACTGGAATGGGCTCTAAGGTCACTCTGAAGCCTTCTCCAGGATGAACAATCCCAATTCTCTCAGTTTTTCCCCAAATGAGAGGTGCCCAATCCCTCTGCTAACCTTGGTGGCCTCCCCTGGACTCACTCCAACAGCTCCACATTAGAAAATAAACTACTCAAACTCTAATTAACTCTAATATATAAAAACATTGGTCTTGTAAGCCAAAGATTGAAGACTAAACCCTTTCTTAGAGTTACCCCACCACCCTATCTCAGGAAGAGAGGATTCAAACCCTCATCTCCAACTCCCAAAGCTGGCATTTTGAACTTAACTACTTCCTGACCCTTCCACTAAAGAGCTTGAATCGCCCCCCGAGATAGCCCCTGCACAAGCTCCACCACCACGAATAAAGTCAACAACAATCCTCAATTTTGTCAGCTGCTGGGAGCTGGAGGCAGCTTCATGATTTCAATTCTCTCCTCCTGGGGCAGGTTGAGTGCCAACTACCCCATCAGCTCAGATGTACCCTGTGAGTTCCTGAGAACAGCCAGGAAGGGGAAGCTGAAGCTGGCACGGTGCTACGCGGGCCTGTCCGGGGGAGCAGTGTCCTTCCTGCAGAGCACTCTGTGTGCAAACCCTTGGTAAGAGCCTGCCTGTCCTCCCATCACATCCTGGGTGTTGCCCCTTCTCTTTATTTGCAAGGATTCTCCTGTCATGGACATATTTTCTGAAAAATCCTTTGCTAGGATTTTTTTCTGCAGAGAGTCCAAGACAGCTGGACTGTGATTGGCCATTAATTAAAAACAACCACATGAGACCAATCAAATTGCATTATCTGTTGCATTCCACAGCAGCAGATAATCATTGTTTACATTTCGTTTCTGAGGCCTCTCAGCTTCACCAGGAGAAAAGAATCCTCTCAAAAGGATTTTCCATAAAATATGTCCATGACAGCCCCCCCATGCAGCACAGAGCCCTGACTGACCCCTCACCTCTGTCTGTCCTAGGGGAAGGCCCTCAGCCTCCGAGTGCCTCCAGAGCCCCTGGCTCCAGGAGACAGGTCTGGACAACAGGCAGCAGGCACTGGTCACCTTCCCCACCACCAAACTGAGGAACTTCCTCATGGAACGGGAAAAGAAGAGAGGCCTGCTGTGCTCCAAGTATGGCCTCATGATTGCACAGTGACGTGGATGTGGTGACAGATGGGGAATCACCTCACGGGGCCCTCCTGCACCGGGTGTTTGGTACCAAACCCTCCTGCCAAGCTGCTCTCTGCCCCACCCCACCGTGTTTTGTCCGTGTGTCCTGCCTGCCACGGGCTGTTTCTGTGTGACTCGTGGGGGCAACTGGGACACTGGACAATGAAGGCAGCAAACCAAAAAGTGACCTTGTAACGTGCAGATTTTGTAGCACTAAGAGACTTTGCCACTTTGAAGCTGAGCTGCTCTTCCCTGGGGAGCAGGGACACATCCACTTGGAGATGTGGCAGCAGTGTTCCTGGCTTAGGCTGAGTGTTTTATTCTTTTTAAAAATCCTGAAATGTCACGTTCCTTTTTGACCTTCACACCCTGCTTTCCTCTGCAAAGGATGGTGTTGGCTGTGTCATTGCTTTGTACTCATAACTTCAGTGTTCCTTTGAGTTTCTCTGCAGTGGTTGATGTATCCCTCAATTTCCCATATGAGCAGCAGTAAGAGGCTTTCTCAGAGCTGTGTCTGGCTGTGTTTAGAGGAAGGAGAACAGGAAAACAGTTCCTAATACATTACAGCTCAATACTAAAAGTGAGGCTGTTTATCCAGGAATGCTCTTTCCCAACAAGTTTAACCCATATTGTTCCAAACCTGAAAGATGGAGCACCATGACTCCTTCCCTTGCTGAGCATGCAGAGCAGGAATTGTGACTGAGAGCAGAGGAGCTTTCCCTGTGCTGTGGAGAGCAGGCACCAACTCAACAGATTGTAAAATTTGGAATGCTGAAGTGTGCTAGAGGAGAGAACCCCAAAGGCTTAGGGCCAGATGCCATGCTCAGTTCTCTGGGAGGAGAGGAGAGTTACACAAGACAGACACTGCAATGAGGGCTGCCCCCCAAGAAACCTTTCAGGACTCTGGATCCTGTCCAATTTAACTCCTCTCACAAATCCAGTCAGGTTTTTGTTGGCACAGGCTGGTTCTTTGCTCTTGCTGGTGCACTTTGGGATGGAAAGGTCAGTGCCAGGGAAAAACCTATCTAAACATAAAAAACAGAATTATAGATTAACTCATTTGGAGTTTTCATGCTCTTCCATATATGAATTATTTTCTTTTTTGCTTCTCACAATTGCATGCATTTGAGCATGTCTGAGCTCTTTTATAGACTCAACACTGTTTGGTTAAATAAACCATTCTGACAAGCAAATAAACCCAGATTTTTCAGTTATTACTTTTACATTCCTTCCCCAATCCCAGTCCACATTCGTGCAGCACACATCCCTCACTCCTCAGCTCTGACCCGGGCTCTTTGTGATAACCTGTAAACACTGTCTACTATCTGGGAACCACTTCCATGCAGGACATCCACATGAAAAATCCTTTTCCTAGAGCTTTGGAAAGAGGACATCACTTGGGCAGGATGTGATGATGGCTCTGATCTGCCCAGTTACCCCAAGGAATTCCTGGGCATGTTTGGAGCTTGCATTGACCAGAATGTGAGAAGGGCTTCAGAGGAGTGAACCCATGGATGACAAAAAAAATAGGTGAGAGCTGTAGCTGGAGCATGGAAGGAGTGAAAAGGTGCTGGAATTGTTAATGGAAATATCAGCTGTTGCAGTCAAGCCTTACAGGTAATTTTTGTTTTCCTTGGTCCTGCCACAACTGCTTGATAGTTTCTGCCTGAATTTCCACCACCACCATGAGGTCAGGGCTACCTACCAGTCTGGCAGGCTGGGATAGTTTGCCCTTAACATGCAGTTACAACATCACCCTGCCCTTTGCAGGACAAAGCAGAATCTGGATCTGATGTTTGGACACGTGTGAAAATGTTTGAGTTTCATTCCTCGACCACAAATAATCTCCAAAGTTCAAGGTTAGTGTCAGCATTAAAATCAATTCACTTTTCTCCACACAGGAGAGGCTTGGGTTTAACTCCTGTAAGGAAGTGGTGGGAGTTCTAATAGTTGAAGGGTGATAAAGCAAAGCAGAGCTTGTAGAGCAAAGGTTTATCCTCCACTGATTCAGCAGATTAAAAAAAAAATATTTGAGGGCTATAAGATCACAGTGGCTGTAGCCCATAAGGGATTGAGGTTGCTCTCTTTGGAGGCCTCATCAGATACAAGAAGGGAGCCATAAACAAGACAAAATTTCCCCAAGGAAATTTTTACATCTCTGGAGAGGATATTTGCTGCTCTCTGACCTTTCAGGAGTTCACCACAAGCTTGATGCCATCCTGCCAATGATAATTAATGAGGAAGATAAATTATCAGGTGCAGGATGTGACCAGACAAGTCTAGGGACCAGTCAGTCACCTATTTGCACCCAACCAGCCCTTTTCATCCCCTTACATCTCAATTTTCCTGCCTTAATCACCTAAATCCCTCCTTTATCCTCCTTTGGTTCCTCCCCCAAACACTCAATTATATAAAGTCCTGTTCAGTCCCAAAATGCTCTTTTCCTACACAGCATAGGGTGTCTCCCCTGCCTTGACACAATCCCACTTATCCCAGATGGTGATCCAGAGAGCTGTTCCTGATGACATCTCCATGAGAGTCATGCTGGGACTGATGCTCTGCTGGGACAGCCCTGGGAGGAACCTGGACAAAACCCTTATTCCTTGGAAGCCCTGAATTTGAGTTCCCACCTGCCAATCCTCCTGGCTTTCAGTGGGCTGATGGCCCCTGGGGTAGGACTGGGAGTAGCCTGGCAGGGGACATTTTGTCTCTCTGTGCAGGTTACCCTCTTCTATCCCATAACCAACACAACAAGCAGCAGCAGCAGCACACAAGGAGGAGGAGGAGGTAGCAACAAAAGCCATGACAAACATTGAGCAAACAAGATCATATCAGTGTTGGCACTGCAGGGATCTGATAACCACGGGATCAGACAATTTGTTCCACAAGTGACACCAGAACAAACACCAGGCCAGGAGTGCCCAGCTCAGAAGCGTGGCCGGTGCCTGAACCGCACGTCGCGCACAGGCTGCATGGTCCCGAACCCCCAGCGGCTGATGTCTACGGCTGGGATCTCCTCCTCCTCATCGACCAGCTCCAGGTCAAAGTGACTCAGCATCAAGAACACAAACAATTTCATTTCAGCAGTAGCAAAGAAGCGCCCGGGACAGGTGGAAACTCCTGCCCCCCAAGGCATGCTGACGAATTTCAGCTTCTTCCCGTTTCTGTAGAAATCTCTCCTGGTGCCGTCTGGGTTTACAAAACGGTCGTACTTAAATTTGTGAGGCTCCTCGTGGATTTCTGGGTTCATCTGCACGGAGATGTGTGGGAACAGAGCCACCCTGTCCCCCCTGCGGAGGGTGAACTCTGTCCCACTGCTTGTCCTCAGGGAGGTGTCCTCGAGGACAGCTCTGACCAGCACTGGGGCTGCCACCAGCCTCAGGGTCTCCTCCAGAGCACTGTCCAGCAGAGGAGTCTGGCTCAGCATGTCCCTAGTGACAGTTACTGGGGGGCTCCCTGCCTTTACTTCCTGACCACTCTCCTTCAAGACTTTATCCACCTCATCTCTCACAGCCTTCAGAGCCTCTGGGTGCTTCAGCAGATACAAGAGGAGCCAGAAGGCAGTCGGGCCCGTGTTGCCTTGGGATGCCCAGAGGAGCATGAACATGAAACGCTCCCGCATGTACTCGGGAACACCGTTTTCTGCCAGAAGTTTGTCTTGATCACTTATCCAGCCACTGATATTGTCCTTCTGCCAGACCTTCTTCACAGACAGCACGTTCCAGAAGTGTCTCTTCAGCCTCTCAGCCTCTCTTTTGTCCTTGGGAGGCAGCAGAGCATAGGCCAGGCGAGGGAAGAGGCGGTCGTACTTGCGAAACTCCTGGAAGAGCTGGTTGGAGTGGAGGCGATCCTGCTCTTCAGCTCTCTCCTGGCTCCCAGCCCCTCGGGGTGGCTCAGTGCCATACAGAGCCAGATACCCAGCTCTGAAGACGATGTTGTAGCAGTAGTGGAAGAGGTTTTCCTCCTGCCACACTCTCTTCTCTCCTGAGCTCAGGTTGAAAAGCAGCAGCTTCCGAAAGCCCTCCATGGTGGCTTGTGTGAGGACAGTGAGGCCATCTCCCATCAGGTGCTTTAGGCTTGATGTATGAACTATGCTAGAAGTGGCTTTGATGGGCTTGTAGCCAAAAGCCTGCATGACCAGCTGAGTTGCACTAGTCCTAAAGTCCAGTTTGGATCGCGATTCCTTCACAATGGTGCCAAAGGAGAAGGGATCCATCACAAAGGTGAAGTAATAGCCACCGATCAGCACCGTGAAAACATCCCCGTGTTTGCTCTGCATCCTTTTGAGAAACTCTGAGCTGTCCTTTCTGAATTCCAGCAGGTGGCCCAGCCAGGGAATGGTACCTTTGTCCAGGGGTGGCTCATTGGGTCTCTGTCTCCGAAACACGCCCAGGACATAGAGCCCACCGAGCAGTGATGACACCAAGGTACAGAGGAGAACCACCCAGAGCACCATGAGAGCTCTGTGCCCGTCTGGGAGCTGGGACTAGAGGCAGGCTGGGGCAGGAATGTGCATTTTATCCCCACCCAGCAGCTGATAGGCAGATGCAGAGCTGACAGCCTCTGTCCTCATTGGCTGTGAGTGTTTGCCTTGCCCCTGCAGAGTGCTCTGCTCGAGGTGAACTTGTCCCTGGCTTAACAGAGATTTTTAAGGTGGAAGGTATGTTGGAATGCTGTTGGAGTACCCATGCTGTATTAGGGGGATGGGTTTTGGCATGAGGCAAATTCCCTTCTCTAGGCTGCATGGAGCCCAGATTTTGTAAGGAAAATGTTCAGAGAATCCCATTCTGTGATTTTTGCCTTTAAGACCAGGCTATGGACACCCACTGAAAAAATGAAACCAAGAGTGGATGTTGGAAATGCTACTGGAAATGAGCACAGGACCCAGGGAAGGGGATCATAGCTGAGCTGATTTGGTCTCAAAAGCCAAGAGAAGGAAAAGTATCTGACATTTTGGTGATCTCCACAGCACATGGTGTCCCAGGAGTGCTTTGCCAATCAACAGTGCAAGTGCTACTGCTCTGTCTGAGTGCAAAGCAAAGCAGCTGAGCTGACCCATGAGTGAGGAGAGCTTGAGCCACTGCTTTTGCTTGGCACCAGAGGAGTCCAGGGTTTCCAGATGCTCCATCCAGCCCCTGGCAGGGAGCAGTGCCCATAGGGACCACAGCACTTCTGCTTTTCCCACTTTTCCTTCTGCTTCTCAAACTCCCCTGTTACCTCTCTCCAGATGGGGTTTGGGGACAACGTCAGGGATGCTGCATCCCACCTGGCACTGCTCCTCTGGGTGCTGCCACCCTGATCTACCCACACTGCCACCACAGCCTGTCCCAGCCCCTGGTGCTTGGACCTCTTCTCGTGCAGGATGGAGTGTGACATTAACTCCCCTCTATTCCTCACCTTTGCTCTTCCCTAGAGCATCTCATCAGAAGTTTTCCACAGTCCCAAGAGCCTTCCTCTGTCTGGGATCACAATCTTCATCTGTTTAGCTTCCCAGCTGCTGTCCTTTCTGTCCCTTCTGTCCCTTTCCACGTTCCCTACAGTGACCTGACCCGAGGAGTGAAGGCCACATCATAGCATCAGCTAAATATTTATTCTGGCTTTGTTTTTTTAAGGAAAGCTCCCAACCTTAGCATTTTGGAAAAATACTGTAGCAATGCTGGGAAGAAAAATAACAGCAGTGATCAACTTAAAGCCCTTCTCAGTCCTGTAACCTTATGTAGTAATAAAATAAATGTGATGAGTGCTTTCTCTTAAATTAATCATTTTATTTGTACAACTCTAGGCAACTTCCAGACTTAATAGATTTTCAGGATGAAAAGAGACCATTTAAGGTTCAGGAGCATTTGGGGTGAATAATGCCTTTAAATAAAAGTCAGCAAACTCAGAACCTTGAACTTCAAAGCTGGTAATAAGGATTGACCATCAGCCCTCTGTGGTCTTCTGTTCAGGCCATGCTCTCACTCTGTTGTGTTTCAAAGCCATTATTTATGTTACAGGTGGTACCCATGGTTCTTTTTTATCTTGTCAGACCGGATCTTGGAAGGCAAGTACCTCCACCACTGTTCTGCTGAGCCCCTTTTTATCTCTTTCTCACTGATTGTTACTGGTCTGGACTTTGTTCTGCTCAAACTGATCTCTAACCAAGGCTCTGCCCCTTGGAGAGCCACAGTTCCCTGCTCAGCAGGCACAGCTCATCATGACAGAGAACAACTCAGCTTAAAGGTGTCCAGTCCTTCCTGTTTATCTCCTGGTAGGAAACAAGATTGTCCTGGTTAAATCATCTGGCAGATGGTAAGAGCCAGGAGAAGCAAAGCCATCCCTTGGCAGTCTTTCTGGCCTGATGTATGAGCATGGAATTCCATTCCTCAGCCCACACCAGGGAGAAGGAGAATCTCTCCTCAAGTTTTAATTTGCATTTTTAAAGGCAAAACATTGAGAAATCTGATCCTTTATTTGCTACTGCCTCACATACTCCAGATGGGAACTGGGTTTCTTCCACTAGTGTAAATCCAGGACAATTCTTTCATAATAATTCCACTTGCAACAGAAACAGATCCCACATGTACTTTTCCAATCCCAGTTATGTAAAGTCCTCATCTCACGGCTGTTGCTAGGATGAACTATCTGGTTACACAGTGCTGTGGGCTCACACCAACTCCATCATGGGCAGGACAGAGGGCTCACACATAATGTAAATAATGTAAATAATGTAAATAATGTAAATAATGTAAATAATGTAAATAATGTAATTAATGTAAATAATGCAAATATTTATGAGGCATTTGTGATGCTCAACATTTCTATCTCAGCTGCGTATCTGCTGCAAGACGGGCTCGTCTGGGAGTCCTGGATGGAAAAGAAAGCACCTCTCCTAAAAATGGCCTGAGGGATCTTCCTCAAATATGCCCTGAACCGTTTCTTCACAAAAGCATAGAGCAAGGGGTTGAGACAGCAGTGGACAAAGGACAAGCTCTCTGTGACCTGCAGGGCATAGTCCAGTTTCCTGCTGCTTTCACAGCTCCTGATCACACCAACATCTTGCAGAGAGTGGAGGATGAGCACAATGTTGTAAGGACACCACAGCACAAAGAAGACCCCCACCAGAGTAAGGACTAAGCAGAGAGCTCTCCTGGAGCCAGGTATCTGGGAGGTGTTGAGCACACAGGCAATGCGGGAGTAGCAGAAGGTCATGAAGAGGAAGGGGAAAAGGAATCCCAGGATGTTTTGAATCACCCGAAAGACAACTTTCCAAAATAAATGTTTCTGGCCATAATCCTGGGTGCACATGATGGTTTTGTTGTGCATTTGCCTTGTGCTGGTGAAAAGGCCATCAGGAATGGAAAGAGCTATGGAAAGGACCCACATCACCAACAAGATGAGGATGGAATTTCTCCATACTGTGGAGCTGTGAGGAGACCAAGCATGAACTATCTGCAGGTACATGTCCAGGCTCATGCAGCTCACAAAGAAGATGCCACTGTAGAAGTTCAGAGTGTACATGGCATTTAAGAATGGGCACAAGATGTCCCAGGTGACCCACTGAGAAATGTACAGAGCCCAGAAAGGAAGGGTCAGTAGCAGGAAGAAGTCTGAAACCACCAGGTTCAGCAGATACAACTCAGTCATCTTCTTCTTCTTCTTGATGTACATGAGGAGGACAGTAAACAGGAGAGCATTCCCAGCCATTCCAAGCAGGAAGATCACAGTGTAAAATGATGGCAAGAACACCCTGCTGAAGGACAGCACCTCCTCTTTGGTGCAGAGGCCATAGAGCCCATAATCCTCGTCATCCAGGTACTCGTACGGGTACTCACTCGAATTGGCAGCATCCAGCCACGTGTCTGTGGTTGCTGCTGTCACTCCTGAGCTTGTGTTTGTCCAGTGGCTGCCTAGGAGCAAGGAAAAGGGATCAAATGTTGTTCCAATTCACACAGGAAGCAAACAGCACATCACAGAGGAAATGTGAAACAGAGATGTTTAGTTCATAGAATCATGGAATGGTTTGGGCTGGAAGGGACCTTCAAGATCATCTCATTCCAACCCCCTGTCATGGGCAGGGACACCTTCCACTTTCCCAGGTTGCCCCTAGCTCTGTCCAACTTGGCCTTGGACACTTCCAGGGATCCAGGGGCAGCCACAGCTTCTCTGAGAACCTGTGCCAGGGCCTCACAGCAAAGAACTTCCTCCTAATATCTGGTCCAAACCCACCCTCTTTCAGCTGGAAACCATTCCCCCTTTTCCTGTCACTCCATGCTCCTGTAAAAAGTCCCTCTTTGTCCTTCTTGTAGGTTCCATTCAAGTACTGGAATTTCATGGGTTTAAATTTCTGCCACTGTCTGGTGAGTATTTTGTGTCCTGAACAACTTTGCTTAAGTATGGGGATAGCTGTCTACTTGTACATATTAAAAAAAAACCAACAAAACAAAAACCAAAACCAAAACCCAAAATTAATTCTGCTTTCCTTACTCAGACACATAAAACTTAAAAATGAATGAGCATGGTTTCCTCTGACATAAGTCACTACTTCCTCCTGGCACCACCACAAGCTTTTAGTGAAGTTTCTGCTCTAAATTACAGGAAATTCACCACCACAGCTCACTGTGAGCTGCTTATATTCACCTGGGTCACTACTAAGAAAGCAACATCTCAATTCTTGGTAAAGAAGAACCTGCCACCAGCACCTTTATGGCAGTGGGGCTGTTCCCAGAGGGGAAATGCTGAACATCTCCCTGCTCCTGGGAGGACATGGACCCCTCTCCATGCCAGCTCTAGGACAAGAAGACATGGATTCTGGCAAAAGGCATTTGCAAGTGGAAAATATAGAATTCAGAGGATCCCAGAATGGTTTGGGTTGAAGAGACCTTGAAGAACATCTTGTTCCAACCCTCCTGCTCTGGGCAGGGACACCTTCCATTATCCCAGGCTGCTCAAAGACTCATCCAAGGTGAGTACATGTAGGCACCAGAATCCAGTCCTGAATTATGGTGAGAGGGAGAGATTCAGCTGGAAGAACATTGCTGGAATCACTTCTGCATGAGACAAGGCATGAGACAACCCCTGCAGCGGTCACTCCCTGGAACTGTGGGCGTCACAGATGGCTGCAGCCCAGATTTCAGGAAATGGTGAGTGACTGGGAGCCTTCTACTTTTGGGATCTGATTTTAGAGTAAAAAAGTTGTCACTGAGGAGCCCATTTCACAGTAGGAGATGGGATTTGCCTGGTGCTGTTGGCACTTTGAAGGTTAATGAGGAGTTTATAAATCAAGGTTAATCTTTTGGCAGCAAAACAAAAAACAGTTTTGCAAAAAATTGTGTAAACACCCCTCTACCCTTAAAGCAGACATTTTTTCAGCCATGGCCAAAGCTACCTATCTTTTCCCTGGAGCTCATTTTCCAGCAATCCCAAACAGGCCTGGCTGTGTAGCTCTGGTCTCTCCTCGAGGATCTGTTTGTCCCTGCAGAGATGTGCAGGGTTTAGGGATGGCTCCCTCCCCACAAACACCCAGGGAAAGGGGTGCCCCTCCACCCCAGAGCTCAGAGTGGGTGTGCAGCTGTAAAGGGTGAAGCTCTGGACATACCTCCTGTGGTCTCACGACTGAAATTGCTTAAATAGCCATTCCACATAGTTCCAGGCACCTGAAAAGAAAAGAAAAATGGATTTGAGCTGGATTGAAATGTTTTTGTGCTGTCTCAGTTCTTTGGCAAGTGCTGCAAAGCACTTCAGACAGAACAGTGGGAGAGCAGGGATCTGCCATGGGAAAGAGCCACAAAAAGACTTGTCTGGGAATGAGCTTTTAAAAATTTCTTTTCTGTGTCATATTTTGGAGGAAATTCACCCTCAGCTGTGACTGCAGACCTTTGAGAGGAAACGAAGGCTGTACACTCTGCTGATCACAGCAACACCCGAGACTCATAAACACCTTCCCCCTCACACCCCCTCTGCCCACACCAGCACAGACCATTCCCAAAATTTGCATTTGGGGTTTCTTCCAGCCCACTGAGATGCCTTTTCTCCCTCTGCCACATCCTTCTCCCTCCACATCAGCCCGGCACTGGCGTCCCCATCCCCACCCCGTACCTCAGAGTGGAAGGGAGGGCTGAGCTCAGTAATTAATCCCAGCCCCAAGCTGGCTACCCCTCAAAAACAAAAGAGAGCCTTGCCAGGTTTCTTGTGCAGCCTTGTCTACAAGCAAGGAGCAGAAAAGGCACTTACAGGAGCTTCTTCTCCTCTTTCCATCCTGCCAGAGGCTTGAACCAGGCTTTTACAAACTTCTTTCGTTTGTGCAAGAGGACAGTCAGGAAATGTGAGCTCAGAATAACCTCCCTGGTTTGGTTTTGTTTTCCTGCTTTTTATCATTCCTTGGCAGCACTGGAAGAATGCTCTCCACCCTGTGTTTGAGCACAACATCTACAACAGCTCCCAGGGCTGAGCCCCTGCTGTAAGATGTCCTTGTGTTTTCCAGGAAATCTGATGCTGCAGGATCCTCATCCTCTGACAGACCAGAAATGGCCTCTGCCAAAGGCATTTCTGATGAAGTGGTTTATTGCAGGAGTTTTTGGGCATCAGCATGGGTGAGTGGTCACACTCCTGCTCATTTCCTCATCTCACCAACAAACAGGGCCATGGGAACACCCTGGTTGTGCCAAGGCTTCCCCTGTGGCAATCCCAGTGCATTTTATTCACCCCAAACCAGCCTGGTAAAAACAGGAGAGCAGAGCAGCAGTGATGTCCACAGCTCCACATCCACACAGATTCACAGAGGATTCATAAAAAGAAATTTGTTATTTTTACCCATTTCCATGTTTGCCACAATCAGCTGCTGCTGCACTTAAAATATACCCTGTAATACATAAATATTATTATAATATGTGTGCAACACACACATTAACAGAGAGCAAGAAGCCACTCATAGAGCTGAGATACTGGACACACACACCAGAAAGCTGCAGGTGACAGAGGTTTCATTAGGCCAGCAATTAAAATGAAATAAGTTTTTGTTTTTAATTGAGTTTCTGCCCTGAAGCAGAGAATTAAATGTGCCTCTGAGAGTCACTGGAGAAAGTGGCCTTCACTGTAATTTATTACAAGATATTAACTCAATTTCAGGGCTGGTAATTGCATCGATTTTTTGTTTCCTTTCAGACTGCAGGGCCCTAATGGCTTTGGCAATTAAAGTAACCAGATTAGGGGTAATGGGCAGCACATTTAGAGAGATGCAGGCTTGTCTGAGCCACTTTATTTTACGCTGCCCAAAATGCCACATGTCGGTGGCAGAGTGACCCTGCAGGAGCAGCAGCTCTGCCTTCCCCCAGCTCGGAGATGGGGAGGTACAAACAGCACACAGGAGCACTGGGCTTAGGGACAAAAGGATTTATATTTGCTGTTTTTCTCTGACAAGCTGTTCTCAGAGTTAGGAGAAGGTTTTAGGCATCTTTGGGATCCCAGTGGATTCTTCTTCCTCTTCCAGAATATGTTTAAGTCAGGAGCAATTTCTAGGCTGTGGTTGGGCATCAAAATCCTGGCACAGAGTGGGGGTAAAACTAGGTCTGCTTGAAAGCTGAAATATGGGAAAACACAGTCAATTACATGATTCAGCAGCAAGAAAATCAGGCTGAGGGAAAGCCAGAGAAGCTGTGGCTGTCCCATTCCTGGAAGTGTTCCGAGTTGGATGGGGCTTGGAGCAACCTGATCTGGTGGAAGGTGTCCCTGCCCGTGGTAGGGGGTGGAATGGGATGAACTTTAAGGTCTCTTCCAACCCAAACCATTCCATGATTCTGACATCAGGTTGGGAGCTCTTCAGCAAAGGACTAAGTAAGAACCCAAATTTCACAGAATCTCAGAAGTGTTTATTGCTGGTTGGGGGTTTATGTACAAATCACCAACAGGACGGGACTGCTGAGGAATGCATCTCAAGCTGTTTTATTTTCCAGCATCAGTCTCATTACATGGTCATGACAATGGGAAAATGCCAGCAGCTCACATCCCAGGCAGCAGACCAAGAACTTCATGTTACAACTCACTTTCAAAGTTTTTTGACCGATCACACAAAGCAAAAGCACATTGACAGTAGTTCCATCCAAGCCCTATAACCACAGGTACCTTTGGTTAAACAATACTTGCTTATGTCGAATATAATACTTGCTTGTAAGCTTTGAGATACAATGCACAGAGCTCCATTATTAAGCTTAGAACTTCTTAATATCTCTAGATATACTATTGGAGTAGATACTATATATCTCTAGATATACTATAATATCACTAGATATACTTTTTTGTAGCTTAGGGAGTTATTTTAGATAAGCGTTAATACACAGACTATTGTTCCATGTGTCTACTTCTTGTATAATTTTTCTGCTGACAAATCTTATGGCTACTGTTTAGCTCTAATTGCAGTTTTGCTGTCTCTGAGGCTTGCTTTTTGTAGCTTTCTCAAAACCCTCTGATTTTAAGGATTCCCATAGTGTTTAGGTGGGAAAGGACCTTAAAGACCATCATAGGGAAGATGTGTGCTGATGTCTTTACAAACAATTCCATGGCTGAGGGGATGGCTACTAACGGCTTTGAAATGGGGTTTAATGTCTCTCCCAGCTTCAGCCGAGGGTTTATTACAGAACCTGGGCAGTTTGACTCCTAAACAGCCAAATGGGGCCGCACAACCCCGAGTTTCTAAACTTTGGGGTAAATAACCTGTTCAAGGGGGGATATGTGGCAGGCGGTTCGGGAAGGCTGCACCTCCCTGGTACCTCGGCCAGAGGGGGAAGGCAGAGGGCACCGAGCGAGCGGCGGATTTGGGATAAAAGGAACCTCGGGAGAGAAAACCCCGCGGGGATGTGCCCCAAGGCCTCTCTCCCTTTACTGACTGAAGCTGCAGGATCCTCTGTCTCCTCTATGGACACTGCCTTTTCCCAGAGGGATTTTCCGTACAATCCCATCCCCAGCCATGGGCAGGGACACCTTGCACTGTCCCAGGCTGCTCCAGGCCCCATCCAGCCTGGCCTTGGGCACTGCCAGGGATCCAGAGGCCGCCACAGCTGCTCTGGGCACCCTGTGCCAGGGCCTCACCAACTCCCAGGAAACAATTCCTTCCCACTATCTAACCTAAAGCTCTTCCCTTTTTCTTTAAAACTGCCCGCCCTTGTCCTGTCACTCCGTGGTGTTGCCAACAGTCCCTCCCTATCTGACTCCACGTCACAGTGTGACAACACGGGACGTTTTTGTAGCGAAAAGCGGACAAGCCGCAGAACCACCAGTAGCCGTTTTTCCGCCCTGTTGCCGAACCCGCTATTTTGCTGGTTTTGGGGCTAACCCAGAGTCCAAGCCCCCACCCGGCTCTCGGTACCGCGAGGCCGGGGCTGAGGCCAGGCCGGGCCCCGCAGCGCCCCCTCCCGGCCGCCACCGCCTCCCCGCCGCAATGCGGAGCACCGCGCGCTGACGTCACCGCCGGCCCCACCCCCGCGCCCGTATAAGGAAGCGGTGGTCGCGGTCCCGCTCCGGATTGGCTGTCGTTAGGCGCGCGGGCGCGGGGCACGCTGGGAGTTGTGGTTCCGGCGGAGGGGCGGGGCGGAAGCCGCCAATAAGAGGTAGGGGCGGGCCCGGGCGCGGCAGACGCCGGCCGGTATCGGATCAGCGCGGTGAGAGCCGGGTCTGGGGCGGGCGGGACCCCGGGCACAGAGCCTGAGTTCTGCGGGCGCTGCAGGTGCCTGGGGCTGGAGCCAGGAAGGGCTCCCATGTGGGGGGGAAGGTGACTGGGGCAGGAGTGGAGCAGAGGCCCCGTGTGGGGACGTGGGGCAGAAGGCCGGAGTGCGGTGAAGGTGCCTGGGGCCGCAGTCGGGAACAGTCCCCATGTGGGGTGCGGGGGCCTGGGGCTGGAGCGGGGAAGGATCCCCACGTGGAGCTGGGCTGACGGAAAGCAGCCTAGGGGTACCCAGGGCCTCCCCCTTGCCGGGAGGGATGCTGGGACCTGTCACCTCCCCACCCATGGTCCTCCCTCAGTGTCCCTCCCCGCGGGTGACACCGGTCACACAGGTGCCCTGACCTTGCCGAACCGAACAGGCCGGGCCGTGTGTTCCACCCAGTTTCTTCTGCCCTGTGCCCATCTTGGTCTGAGCTGAAGGTCACAGAAACTTCCCGTGGTGGATGAATTGTTTCACTTTTAATATAATTTTCTTGTGTAAATCTCACCTCTGGCTGTCTCCTCCTCTGCTGAGTGATGGACAGCTCTTGTTACCGTCTCTGAATGAGTCAGGCTAAAATTATAGTTTACATTCAGCAAATAAGAGTGGTTATAGCATGGGCCAAATCTTAGAGAGATAGAGAAACCAAATCCTTTTGCCTAGAAGAGGAAATGGTTTGAGAACCAGTCAGTCTGCTCGCATGGGTGTGCTCGAAATGCTGTGTAACCAGGGAGCATGCCACCTTTGAAATGTCTCTTCTGCCTAAGGTTACTGGCACCTGCTTAATGAAATTCCTCTTGGTTTATTCTGAGAGCTTGCAGCCTTTCTAAGTGCCCGTGAGCTGTGTTTTGCTGTTGGTGGCAGAGCTGAACAATAGCAGTAGAGATTTTTCTAGCAGGGCCCTCTGTGGTGTCACTGGCAGAAATTGTCATTAAGTGAGTGATGCTTATGCCAAGCACTGAGGAGGGAACAGGTCTTGGTGTAATCCTTGCAATTCCCAACACAAAAAGCTGGGAAGCTCTGGAGAATGGTCTCACTTTGATGATGATGATGGTTCTGTGAGTGGAGGCCTTCTCAAGATGTTGCTGCTTTTTATTTTCCTTGGGGGAAGGTGAGAAATCACCTGTGGATGAGTTCTCCTCCTGATGTGACCCCTCACAAGTCTGCACCTATTGAGGGCTTCAGGACTTGCTCAACTCCTTGGTGGTGGCTGTTTTCCATCCCTGTGTTCTCCATCAGGAATTGGGAGTTATGATGATGTGGGACAGGCTGCGGTGACTGAGGAGCTGCCAGGCAGGGCTGACCTTGTGCAGCAGCTCGTGCTTCCCAACCCAACTGCTGTGGCTGCTGCTCTTGGCAGGGAATGAGGGGGAGAAGTGAACTTTGCTGAGGTCAGAAGTGCCATAAAGGACCAGCCTGCGAAAGCCAAGCGGAGGGGTGAGGCATGGAATTCCTAAAAGGAAAGGCAGGCAGTGACCAAAGCTTTCTGTGACTATGGAGAGGGGTCACTGGGATCTCTTATGGTGTGAACAGATGGCAGAAATTTGTTGTTCTCCTACTTTTTTTGGTTTTGTTTCATTGTTACCTCTCCTGGTGAGCAGAGTCCTGCTTCCCAAGGCTTCCCTTGAATTAAACCATCTTTCCACGGTGCCTGTTCTTATCTCTCACTACCTGGATATTTGTGATAAGGGATTTTCTTTCCCTAAAGATTCTCTTTATTTGGGGTTTCCAAAGCCTGAAGGGAGGTTCTTTGTCTTCACAGCCACAATGTCACCCAGCCAGGAATCCGTTTACCCTGACTATGAGACAGAGACCAGCCAGACCTCGAAGCTGATAAAAAAGTTTAAGGAGACGCCGTTTGTGCCCATTGGTGAGTTCAGAAATGGAGAAATGTGTTTGCACAATCGATGTGGGAAACACCATTACTGTTCACCTTTTTTCTGTAAACAGGAAATTACTTAGAAATTACCTCCCCATAACAGTTGTTCTAAAAGAAAGAGGGAAATTAATGAGGTCTGTTACCTTAAATATAAAACTCAGAACCTACAAGTATTAAAAAAAACCCCAAACCTACAAACCCTGAAAGGCTTTTTAGGTGGGGCTACAAAACACGTGAAGGTGATGCTGTCAAGTGGTTAAGGAATGTGTTGTGCAGTTGTTCTGGAGCACAGTTCCTGGGAATTATGTGACCACTACAAAGTGACTTAAAAGCTGTAAAAATAGAAACTAGAAGGATTTAAATTACAGCCTGTCTGATAAATGTTTCTTTCACGCCTCTGCTACCATCACTTAGTTAAAATGCATTTTTTAGTAACTTTTATGTTACTCCAGCTTGAGAAAGTTGTTCAGTTCTCAGCCTTTCTGTTGAGACTTCCAAAAAGCTTCTGAGGAGAGCAGGGATCAGCTTTTGTGTGACACAGGACACGTTTTGATTTCCAGCCACCTTAAATGGAGAGCAGAGAGGTCACTTGGGGTGAACTGTTCCAAGCTTTTGCCAGCACATTTCCGTCACTGCTTCTGTGCTCACTGCACTTTGTCTCCACCTTGCTGGGCTGTACCATGAACTCAGGAGTTCCAGTTCCCTGAAGCAGATTGGCAGAACTCACCTTTGACCTGTGTCAGAGCTGGGCTGAAGGCCCTAAAACTGTTAAATGGTATTTAATGAGAGTGAATTAAGTGTTTACAGCTTTCTGGTGTAATGCTCTGGCTCAGGGAAGATAAACTGCCTGTGCTCTGCTCAGTAAAATATACACAGCACTTAAAACTTGGCATGCACCTATGAACTGTGCAAATAATCCTAAAAATGGAATGAAATAGATGGAATTGGAAAAGGTTGTGCATTTCTCTGTGTATTCTGAGAAAGCATCAGTGTTGGAGCTGGCAAAGCTGGGGCTGGTTGCTCTGCTGAAGGACTATCAGTGAATTCTGGCCCTGGGAAAGAGACCCAGCAGAGCCTCCCTCCTCACAGTTTGGGGACAATAACATGTGATTTGTCCTGTCCTGGTGGCACCTGGCCAAATGTGACAACACCCAAAATAGCAACTGCAGCAGGCCAGTGGATACATCGGGGAGCATTCACACACTGAGAGTCTAAGCTTCAGCTGGGTGGAGCTCTTGGCTGTGTCTGTGCCGGGAAAGGAGGTGTGAGGAACCCTGGTTCTGTCTGAAAAATATCCAGGGAATTCTCACACCTTGAGCTGTAATGCCAAAATCCTTTGGCATTTTAAAGCTGATGGAAGTCTCTTGCCTGCACTGATTGCATTGCATGAGGTAGCACTGGAGTGAAACCAGGGCTAGGATTTACCACTCCACAAAACCAGAGTGATTAAACCAAAACAGGCTTATTTTAGGATGGGAGAATTGTGCCAGGGGAGGTTTAGACTGGATATTAGGAAAAATTTCAGGGAGAAGGCTGCCCAGGGCAGTGCTGGAATCACCATCCATGCAGGGATTGAAAAACTGTATAGATTGACACTTGGGGACATGGTTGTGGGTTTCTCTGGGTCTGGATTGAAGGCACTTGAGACAGTAGTTCATGTTCACACTCAGGTGTTTATTATTTCTTATCAGTAAAACAGCCTCACTGCTGGGAGTTCAGCAGCTTTTCATTAGAAGGCACAAAATGGCCAACAATCTCTTGTTCCAAAGTCTTTTAAGACTAAATTATCCAATTAAGAACTGACACCTGGATTATTTTCCCTTTGAACCCAATCATTGATCCCACAGAGCTGCAATGGGGACTTTTCTGCCCAATTACAAAATGCCACCCAAACCCATGGAGAAGGAGGAAGAAGAAGCATGGAGCAGAAACCCAGGATGACACCCTGTGCCCTCCATCTGCTGCCATCCACAACACACTAAAAACCCCAAAACCTCAATTTCTCACCCAGTGACACACCTGCACTGCTCTCTATAATCTATTTCACACTTTTGTGGGTTCCAGTCTATCTTGAAGTCTGGGAAACTTTCTCCATGGATGAGGGTCAGAGTCAGTGCTGCCCTGGGGGTCAGGGCAGCCCAGAGCAGACACAGAAACATTCCCAGTGCCCTGGGTTTCCATACATGGTTTAGGGGTGGCCTTGGCAGTTGTGGGGGAATGGTTGGACTCAGTGATCTTCAGGGTCTTTTCCAACCCAAGCAGCTCAGTGTTCACAGGCTGTTTTGTTTAGGTGGGTCCCTTCACTCCTGGTGCCCTGGATCTCCACTCAGAGGGATGCTCTCGTTGCCTTGCAGGGATGGCTGGCTTCACCGCCGTGGTGGCCTACGGGCTGTACAAGCTGAAGCACAGAGGTGACATGAAACTGTCCCTTCACCTGATCCACATGCGTGTGGCAGCCCAGGGCTTCGCCGTGGGAGCCCTGACGTGTGGTACGTATGCAATGGGAGCTGTGCTTGGCAATGGCAAACCATGGAGAACCTCCTGGATCTCTCCAGTGGACAACAGAGCTGGCATGGCTGGCTGGAAGCATCCAAAACATGTATTTCAGGATGTTTGTGCTCCTTACTGCTGCTCAATCAGCCTTTCTGAAGTAATCTGATTTTATGTATTTAATTTCAGAGTAGCGGTTTTGATTATGTCTAGATGTGGAATGTGAGGTGCTGCATCTCTGCCTCTTACAGACCAAAAAAAAGAAAACATTCATCTGACATTAAATATGTTGCTGTTTCTGAATTTAATGCATTGGAAGATTTACAGCTTGTGTAGACCATGGTATTACATATTTTTATATATACTTATATATATATACAATATATGTATACAATATATATATGTATCTATTATATATATACATGTATACAATATATATACGTATCTATTATATATACACATGTATACAATATATATACGTATCTATTATATATACACATGTATACAATATATATACGTATCTATTATATATATATACATGTATGCAATATATATACGTATCTATTATATATATACATGTATGCAATATATATACGTATCGATTATATATATATATACATGTATACAATATATATGCGCATATATGTGTGTATATATAATATATATGCATATATATACATACTGTTATATGTATATATATGTGTATACATATATATATGTAATATATATTTATATGTATGTATTTTTTCAGGACTGGACTTGTGTCTCTGAATGTACACTGTGCCCCTGATCTGTACATGCCAGGTCTCCTCTGTGTGTAAATGTCCATCCCATGAAACACTGTTTGTACTACATTCCCAGCAGGAACATCAGAAAAGCTTGACTTTGGCCACAAAATCAACTAGAATTAACTCAGGATCTGCATTTTCATAAATTGTATATTTTTATACTCAGTTTCTCTGTGTATGAAGAATTTTGGAGTGTTTGTTTAAAAAATGTAGCTGAGGAGGAAGGGAAATTCTGTCTTGCTGACAACTGTTCAGATTTTGAAACCCATCCTTTCCAATTGAACACAGTTCTTTAATTGTGCTTTTTTTTTCCCTGTCTTGCAGGGGTGCTGTATTCCATGTTCCAGGAGTATGTGGTGAAGCCCAAGGAATAGTGGGAAGCTGTCTGAAATCCCTGTCCTGCTGGTGGCCTGTGTACTGCAGCTCCAAACCTCCTACTGAGTGAGGGGTTCTTGAAGAAAACAAATAATACATGGCATTAGAGAATTGTTCTATTTTGTGTATGGTACACTGTGCTGAACCTGGCAGCCTCAGAATGTGACCTGTGGCTATTGGGGTCTGGGTCTCTCTGATTGACGCCACCACATCCCAGTTTTTAAGGGATATTGTGGAGTGCAATCCCTCTATCTTCCCCTTCAACTCAGTCCTAAAACTGGTGATTTCTTCTGCTGTTGTTGCCCAAAACCATGATGTCTGAACTGGCTTCTGTCAGGAAAGCCTAGCTGTCATTTTCTATCCTCTGCCTCCAACTTTGTAATTTAGAAGCTTCCAGTAGCACTAAATGACTTCTAAAATATTGAGAGCTATATAAGCATCTATATTTTTTATTTAAAGCATAGAGATAAGTATGTTGCAGCTATTTAAATGTTATATTTATTCATTGTTAACGAAGACACAGGCTCCCTATTTTTGCTATATCAGACCCTTGGATTATGATATTTTGTAACTTTATTTACAGTGTTCTTCTGAGTAACATCTAAATGTAACATTTAAAATACAGATTGTGAAAACTGAACTTTAATTTGGTGGTTTCATGCTTTTAAAGTGTACGATCTAGCTGATTTCTGCAGTACTGTTCCGCACAGAAAATTCTAAACCATTTAAATCTGAAAAGCCCCCCATCACCTTGTCTGTGAGTTATTTTACACTCAAACTCCTTGTACTTCCAACAGCAGTCACAAAATTAAAAGCCAATTTCTAAAAAAGCACATATTTTCCTGTCAGCTCACATTGCATGGTGACAGTCTCAGATGTTACCCATACAAGGTACAAACTGCACCTACCTGTCTGTGACCTATTGTGCGGAGCGGGGGCAGATTAAACACAAATAAAAGTGAGCAGTGGAGGTAATAATTTCTGTGAGCTGTTCTATGGAGCAGGAAGAGATTAAACACGAATAAAAGTGAGCAGTGGAGGTAATTTCTGTGAGCTGTTGTACGGAGCAGAGGCAGATTAAACACGAATAAAAGTGAGAAGTGGAGGTAATTTATGTGAGCTGTTGTACAGTGCAGGGGCAAATTAAACATGAATAGAAGTGAGCAGTGGAGGTAATTTCTGTGAGCTGTTGTACAGAGCAGGGGGAGATTAAACACGAATAAAAGCGAGCAGTGGAGGTAATAACTGTCCGCCTATGAATTTGTTGGCGGGGGGCTCCCATCCCCAACAGAGGGATGGTGTGGGCAGAATAAAATTCCCCTGAGAAGGGAAAGGGAATTCCAGCCTGGTGCTCTCCTTGAGTCCCAGCTGCTATCACCCTGCTGCCCTTGGCTGCTCCCACGCAGATGGGGATGGGCCCCGACGCTTTTTCCTGTTCCTACCACCGTGAACGGGGGAGAAGGAGCCGCTCGTGGGGCCGAGGGGCCGGGATCGGTGCGGGAATTGCGGGAATGGCGATAGGGAGCGGTGTGTGAGGGGAGCCATCATGGCGGCTGCGCTGAGGGCAAGGGCGCGCGCGCGTTGCCATGGGCACCGCACCGGGAGCCGGGGCCACAACTCCGGTGTCGCCGCTGCCCAGCAGGAACCGGGGACAGCCGGGGACACCCAGCCGGTGCCACCCGCCCGGTGCCCTCGGGAACGCGGCTTGGGTAGGCCGGGGGAGGTGCGGGAAGCGCGGGCAGGAGCTCCCGCCGTGGGGGAACAGCGCGGCACTGCCGGGACCTAGCAGGTCCTGGCAGGACACAGGGGTGGTGGCAATTACAGCTACAGGTTTCCAATTAAAATATATAAACGTAAACACAAGAAATTCTGCCTCGAAATGGGCGAGAAGTTCTTTCTGCAGAGAGCTGGGAAGGTCTGGCCAGGGAGGGTGTGGAGTTTCCTTCTCTGGGGACATCCCAAAGCCACCTGGGTGAGTTCCTGTGTCACCTGCTCCAGGTGACCCCGCCTTGGAGCCCTCCTGGCTGGAGCCAGGGATGGTTTAGAGGAGATATTCTGGAATATTTAATCGATATTCTGGAATATTTCATCACTGGAAGGGTTGAACCGTGTGAAAAATGTGTATTTTTGGATTGGCTTTTCGCAAATATTGAAATGAATATTATGTTATGTTAGAAAGTTATGCTGTATTAATTTTTGTTAGTAGTGTGTTAAATATAGTTTTAGGTTATAATGTTAAAACAGAAACTATGCTATGTAAGCTACTTTTAAAGAAAGGACTCGCAGCGAGATAGCAGCCACAGGACACCTGAATCTTTCAGATGTGAAAAACGCCAATCACTTGTTTTTAAAATTTTAGAAGTTAAATAGTAATAAAATGGTTATAAAAATAGTAATACAATTAGAGTAATAATAATTTGGACAATCTGATTTAGGACAATATGAGACAATAGAAACAAAGAGTTAGGGACATCTGGGTACCTTTCCTGGGCAGCACAGGCCTGAAAAAGGACCCAGGTTAACAGAGGATTAACCCTTAAAAACAACAGCCTGTTGCATATTCATACACCTCATACATGATGCATAAATTCCATTCAAACACAGGATTCTGTCTGGTCATCAGCAACTTCTTAATCCTAACAGTGCCTTCGAGGCAGGAGAAGTTCATTTCTCCTGATAATGGGGCAATAAATTCTCTTTCTCTGAAAGATTCAGGTGTCCTGTGGCTGCTATCTTGCTGTGAATCCTTTCTTTAAAAAAAGTATCCTACATAGCATAGTTTCTATTTAACCTTATGTTGTAACCTAAAAATATATTTAACACACTACTTAAGAGAATTAATACAGCATTACTTTCTAACACGACACATGTAATATTCATTTTAATATTTGTGAAAAGCCAATCATAAAATACACATTTTTCACACAGAGAAAGAGAATTTATTGCCCCATTATCAGTAGAAATGAACTTCTTCCTGCCTTGCTCAGCTATGAAGATGCAGTTAGGATTCAGAGGAAGAAGCTGACACTGCCCTGACAGAATCCTGTGTTTGAATGGAATTTATGCATCATGTATGAGGTGTATGAATATGCAACAGGCTGTTGTTTTTAAAGGTTAATCCTTTGTTAACCTGGGTCCTTTTTCAGGCTGATGCTGCCCAGAAAAAGGTACCTGGACATCTGTAACTCTTGTTTCTATTGTCTCATATTGTCCTAATCCAAATTGTCCAAATTATCATTACTCTAATTATATTACTATTTTTATAACAATTTTATTACTATTAAACTTCTAAAATTTTAAGAAACAAGTGATTGGCATTTTTCACAAACCTTTCAGTGTGGAGCAGTTCATCCCTGGAAGTGCTCAAATCCCACATGGATGTGGCACTTGGGGCCAAGGTTTGGTGGTGGCACTGGGTAATGGTTGGACTTGGAGGATCTGAGAGGGTTTTTCCATGGTAGCATTGTGGGGTTGGAGCCTCACCTTGAGTACCATGCACATTTCTGGCCTATAGATGAGTAAATAACTCAATAAGTTATGAAATAATAAATTAATCAGCAATGCAGTCTAAGTAAAGAAAATTCTGAGAAAAATCATGAAGCCTAAAATAGTTACTCTGCTAAGAATTCTAGGATATTTTCAGAACAGAGACAGCTATTCTTTGAAGATGTTCTTGCTTATCTTTGCTATCTTTAAGGTCAGTAGCTAAACCTATCAAGAAATCCAATCTAATTATAAATTTAATTATCAACCCAAAGGTTACTGAACCCAGAAAAGCTGTCTAAATTTTATATCCAGTTTGCTTAAGTAAATGGAATGGGCTCCTTATCTCTGTAGGCTTTTTCTTAATCTCAGAATCGCCTTTAATCAATTAAAATTAATTTTCCAGCCTCACTGACTCAGTAATTCTTTGATCCCTCATGCCCAGAGCCCTGTGGGCTGTGCAGAGGCACCAGACTCTGCTCTTTGCACCTTGTCCAGGTGACTCTCTGCCCATAAAATACACAAAGGGACACTCTGCCTTTTGGTGCATTAATCAGGATAATTGGATTTCCCTCAGTGTGGGAAAGGCCCTGTGATAATTACTCAGTGCAGGGCGTGCCTTTGGAGGTATTTATGTATTATAAATAGACCAAAGGTGCAATAGGGTTTTTTTTTGCCCACAATAAATGTCAAACAGAAGGAGAAAGGGGCTGCAATTTATCAGAAAACTGGCCTTAGTCATCCTAAGAAAATGTTTGGGTAGTGATATTAATATTGAAAAATATCTATTCATAATATATTGTTATAATGAAATATACTTAATAATTAATATATTATTATTTAGTTATTTATTGGTATCACTCAGTTATTAGTAATTTGCAGGAAAGGTGTAAGCCACACTTTTGTCTTGCCTGAAGGGATCACAAGGAAAAAAATATTTTTCCTTCTCTCTCATGAACCCAAAAATGGGGGGATTTGCACCTTTCCTGGACATGGGCAGGGAGGCTGGAGGGTCCCAAACATTCCAGTGTGGCCTGGCTGCCACATTGGCTGGGATTTGGCCCCAACCTGCTCCTCTGTTAAAATGTTTATTTAAACAGGTCTGTTTAGGAACATTTGTAAACATTGCTTTTTGAATTCTGGAGTGAAAAAAACCCGAAAACTTTTTTTTAAAGGGCTGTTTAAAAGCCATTTATGGAAAAGGGACTTGAAGCAGGGCTGGAGATGAGGAGGAGGAGGTGGAGGTGGAGGTGGTGTTTGCAGGGGTCCCAGGATGAGGGAAGAGATGAGAATCTTGACTCCATGTTTCAGAAGGCTGATATATTATTTTATGATATATCTTATATTAAAACAAAATGATAAATGAAAACTCTAAGAAAAGAATAGAAGAAAGGATTTCATCAGAAGGCTTGAACAGAATAGAAAGGAATGATAATAAAATCGTGTGACTGACCAGAGAGTCTGAGCCAGCTGGGCTGTGATTGGCCATTAATTAAAAACAACCACATGAGACCAATCAAAGATGCACCTGTTGCATTCCACAGCAGCAAAACATGGAGAAGCTGAAGCTTCTCAGTTTCTCAGGAGAAAAGATCCTGGCAAAAAGGATTTTTCATAAAACATGTCTGTGACAGAGGTGGGAGACTGGGCAAGGTCAGGGAGGAAAAGCTGCAGAGCAGCTGCCAGAAGGGGATGTTTCTCAGAGCAGTGCTGATCTCTGCTCTCTGTCACTTCTTATTTTCCTCTCCTTATGCTTTTAGTAAACAATGGAGCCAGAGGTAAAAGTGATTGAAGATTTCAAAAGCCAGTTCAAGGCTTATCAGGAGCAGCAGCAAAGGCGGCTGAAAAATTTGATGGAGGCCAAGAAGGAGAAGCAGGACAGGCAGAAGAGCACTGGCAGCACAAAGGAGACTGTAAGAGCACTGAGTGATCTAAACCTGTTTAAAAAAGGACCTCCTGTAAAGGAAGATGCCAGCAAAAGGTAAAGGTCTGGCAGCACCATTCCTTCAGGAAGTCACTGGAGTGTATTTTGCTTATGATCTCGTGAAACTCAGTATTATTAAGCTGAGAGGACACTTTCTGTTTTCACACACTGGGCTCTCATTATCCTGAGCAGATTCTCCTTGTCCCTAATTATCCTCAGGGCATTGTGCTGTTCTCTTTAATGTCAGTATTTTACAAATGAAGGGGCAGCCAGGTACCACCTGACACAATCCAGCCTTTTGGGGTCACTGGCACCCTCTGAGCTGCTGCTTAGTTCCTGCCTAGCTTTAAACTAATAGGTTCTCTACAGGAATAATTTCCAAAGATGGACACAGGCAAAGCAGCTAATGGGAGCAAGCCGCAGGCCTGCAGTGCAGAAGTTTTCCCTGGGATTTCTTTGCAGTATATCCTGATTTGGTGGATCACAAGATTACCAGGACATTGGGCATTTTGGTATGGATCTCCCTTAATCTTGTGTTTTCCTTTGAGCTGATTACTGGAGCAGAGATTTAAAGCCCCAGCTCAGATCATTTCTCTTCCTCCCAGGATGCAGTCAGCCTTTCCCTCTGACCCAATGAATGCTTCTCCTGACTAGAGCAGGTCTGGGCTGGACACACCCAAAGGTGTCTGCACTGCTGGCTATGGGAATACATCACATGGGACTCCATTTCTTCATGGTGGAAAAAGCCCATTCTTTATTCACATAACTCCTTTTTATTCAGTTTTTCAGATTTCATGTGGGACTCCAATTGCTCAGTATTTTTCTTGACAATTACTTATTGGTTAGCAACAAGTTGTTACTCTGTATTGATTGGTCACTCAGATCCCCGGGGTATAAGTGCAGGAAAAGTTGTTTGTGAGGGATAGTTTTCATTTTTCTAACAGTGTAAAAACAGTTTATACAGGTACCCGTTGTTTTTCACCCAGGAATAGATTGTTATGTTAATGAACTGCTCACACTAGGATTGCTTTCACATGGGAACTGCAAACTATTAGCTTTGACCAGACCAGCCACTGATTTTAACAGAGCAGGCTTGATTTTATGATGCTTTTCTTTATGATTTTTCTACCTTACTGCAACATCTGCTGTTCAGGGCTTTGCTCTGTGGCAGTAGTGAAGCCAGGTGAAGAAATTTTCATGCACTCACCAGAGCTGTCTGATTTGCCAAGTTTAGCCCCCAATCCAACCCCTTCCCTTCAACATTGTTTTCTGATAATCTGTAGAAGATTATGATGGAAATTTGATTTTTAAAAAATTCCTGTGAGGCTGATTCCCATAGTTCAGATGTTTGGCAGAGGAAAGGGATTTAGGTGCTCCCATGGCACAGCCTGGGCAGTGTGCAGAGCACAGGAAAGCCCAGTAGTTCTCTGCTATTTAGAGTTCAGTACTTTAGGCCTGAGTAATCCCAGATTTTTTATTTACCTCTGTTGCTGTGTCACTGACTGTCAAAAGTCCTCATTTAACATGGCAGGTGTGGCAGATAGATCTGGATTGTCCTTTGCTTGTGTACATTCAGCAGAGTGGTTGTGAGTGATCAAATCCAGGCAGGATTTGTTTTTGGAAGGGATTCACCAGGATGTTCTCTGCAATATTCCCATGACAACACATCAGAGGCTTGTTCCAGGATCACAGGACTCCACATGGCCTGCAGTGACAGTGATTTGAGTTTGTCACTGCTGTTTATAGCAGCAATCAGAAAACATTTTCCTCTCAGAAGTCTCCCTTCCTCTGAGCCTTGGGAATTCTTTTTTCCTTCCTCCCATCCTACTCCCCAGTCTTGTTTAGACAAGTGTTTAGCTGATATTTCTGCCGTTCTGTTATGTTCTCTCTGTAACTTTATCCTCCCTTCTCTGTTTGTTGTACTTGAATGTATCTAAGTGACTCTCCCCATCCCGTGCAGAATCTGTAACAAGAGCTGGGAAAGACACAATTTGA
The DNA here is from genome assembly GCF_023055355.1 of Agelaius tricolor. Classification (NCBI taxonomy): domain Eukaryota; kingdom Metazoa; phylum Chordata; class Aves; order Passeriformes; family Icteridae; genus Agelaius; species Agelaius tricolor. The sequence goes on from NW_027269266.1 coordinate 151,133, forward strand.
CAAAAGTTAAATTATTCCTTACTTTTTTTGGCCTGCACAGGGCAGGCAATGTGGGAAACCACCTGAATTCCAGGCACAGCCCTGCTCATAAGCTCCACCTGGCTTTGATTCCTTGAAGGAGAGTGAAAAGGGGCACCTTTGGCAGCCCATTTCTTTTGGCTCATTTTCTGTAGCCTCTGTGACAGGGAGAGTCACTCTGGGGTGGGGTGGGAAGTTCCTCAGAGAAGACTCCAGCTCTGTGCACTTGGGATTTCTGTCCATCCTCCTCTAAGTGCTTTTCCTCAACACTTGGACTCCAGCTCTCAGAAGACTTCACTGCTCAAGTGTGTTAAGAGCTTAGAACCTTTTTTCCATGTTAATCCCCCAACTGTTCAAAATCTTTTGGTTCAAGTGTCTCTAATTGGATCTGAGTTTTGTTGCTCACTCCTCTGAGTGGTTCATGTGGGAATAGCTCAGTTCTGCCTTTGCTCACATTGCTCTTTGCTTTCTTGTCCTTTGTGAACAGCTGCCTTTGATCTCCCTTTTGATTTGCAGCTTTGAAACACAAGTGCATTTCTTAATTATGCATTGTGAATCCTCTCCTAAACTGCCTGTGCTGTTTATGGCAGTGCTTTCAGGGGTCCATGGGCAGATGGAGGGTGCATTTAAAAGCTCTCAGGTCCTAGGGGTGCTAAGAGCTTGCAAAAACTTTGGAATGAAAAAAATTGAGATGATTATTGAGACATCTGACTTGGTTGTGTTTACAGGTACCTACTGTATCAACCAGGTTTTGTCCAAACCACATCTCCAAAGTGTAAATATTGAGGGTTAACTGATAATCTAGGAGTCAATTCATCCAGCTGATTTAGGTGTCTGGATAACTGAGATGCTGTAGATTATCAGGAACTTCCACATGGGAATCCCAGGGCACTGGAGACCTGCATCTTGCACCAGCAGCAGCTGGGGTCAGGTGGGCAGCCCAAATGTCACCTGTGAGTGGGTAATTTTATTAAATCCCAAGTTTTCTCAAGGACCCTGTGTCAGTGAGCTCAGATAATTCTGAACTCCCACAATTGAATGGAGCCCCTGAGGCCACAGCTCCTGGATTTTATTATTTGAAGGACCCATCACATCAGGGCCATAAAGGGATTAAAGTTATTAATTCTCTGGACATCTTAGAGAGATGAAACCTTTAAATGTTGCTAAATGTCCTGAAGAATAGGAGAAGCAGGGCTGTTTCTTTCCATTCAGAGGGCTTTTTTTGAGCATTCTCTGTTTCTAAATGAATTCCAAAAGGCACCATTAACAATACAAACTGAGGCTCACAGGGTTCCAGGAGAATCAGCTGAGGACATGGAAAATTGGTCTGTTATGAATTGCTCTAAAACATTGATTTTTTAAAAGACCCCAGGGGCAGCTTTATAGTCAATGCTCTGTTGGCTTCTCTTGGCTTTGTCAAGTATAGAAAAGAAAGCCTGAACGTCCCACATGCTGAATGCTGCCTGATTTCCTCTGAAGAAGCAGGTAAGTAACACTGAGATGACACTATTTGGTAACCTCAACCTGTTCTGTGATGTTTTACCCCAGACAGCTCAAGAAAGTGCAATTTTATTTTTTTAAGGAGTTGTTATCTAAATAGATCAGATAATCAGCTTGTGTTCTTATCTGAGTTTTAGGACCTTCTGCCTAATTCAATAAACTCACTCCTGATAAGCTCAGCCCATCTATCATGCAGTTGTTCCATTATTTTATTTCTAGGAGCACCTCTTTGTGCATTATTTACCATTATGGTGAATTTTTCCCCAGTTTCTTTGAGGCTGAGAATGAGCAGCTGCAGGATCAGCTCCGAGAGCTCCGGGATGAGAACTGCAGGCTCTACAGACTGATGGCAGAGAAAGATTTTGAAATAAAGGAGCTCCAGAAAAGAGTAAAGGAGGAGAGGTTGGCTCTGTCAGGTAAACACAGCAACTTTTGTGTTCTCCCCGTGTTGGTTTGCTTAATGCTGATCACCAAAAAGTGTCCCTGAAAAGAACTGTGCTCTGTTAGGGTACACAGTGATTTCTGTTCCTCATAAAACTGTAAGCTTGCTGTTATTGGCACAAAAATAATGATGTGCCATAAAAATATTATTTTGGAAAACTTGCTGTTAGTGTCAAAGAGCTGTGCTGCAGCTTTCTCTGCTCTGTAGGGTTAAATTTCTTATTCAGGCTCCTTTTTTTCCTGCCTGAACAGGGCAGAGGAAGGATGCTGGATGAATGCAAAATTCAGGTTCTAAAGTGATTTTGGTGGTTTTTGACAACGGAACTGTGCAGGCTGCACCTCCTCCACTGGGTGCCGCTGTTGGTCAGGACAGCAGCGATAACCAGGCTTGAAGAGAAGGGGAAACCAGCAACGAAGAGAACGAAATATCATTAAATTCCACCTTAATCCTTGAAAAGCAGCTGTAGTTTGTGCTTAGGAGAGGTGATAATCTCTTCCTGGTCAGCAGCAGGAGCCAGATGTGCTGGTGCAGCTCCTCTGGCTGATGCCAATCCCTTGCCTCTGTTTTCCTCTCTGCATTGTGGCAATCCCCACATTGCTTGGGAGTGAAAAGCCTTGAGTGGGTGTGTGCAATGCATTTGAAGACCAGCAATTTAACATGGAAACAGCAACCTGGCTTTGGTTAATTTAGTATTTACTGTGATTCTCAGCAGCCATTATTTATCCTGAAAACTGTGGTAAAAGTAGCTCCTAGGTGGGAGGAGTAACACAAATCACACAAAGGAATAGTGCTTTTGAAAATAATGAATTGATCTAAAGTGCTTTTAAAAAAGCATTTTAAATACTTTTAAAATAAATTCATTTAAAACAATAAATTTTGCTCTTTAGAAGGTTTCTAAACAGTGGCATAGGAACAAATTCTGTTCCCACCTGTGTTCTGTGTGGCCCTATTAATGTCTCTGTATGGGCCTCAGCATTCACTTGGGAGTGATCTCTCACTTCTCATCCCACCCCAGTTCATGAATATCAGAGAAAAGTGATTCCTGCAGGGCTCTGAAGGAGGATGAAAGAGTTAATGACAGCAGCCAAGTTGAGTCTGCACACCCCCACCAAGGGTTTGTTGTTGCAGGCTCATGTTCCTCACTGAGCTGGAAGTTTCTGTGGACATTGTTTGCCCACGACATTGATTTTGCACTTGTACAAGAGCTTTGCTTCACCTGTGTGGTGTTAACCAGAGCCAGGTGACACAACAGCCAGGCCTGGGGTGTGCTCTGTTTGTGGCACTAATCAAACCCTCCCTGATGAGGGAGCCAGTGACGTGGCTAATTGAAAGAGCAATTAAAAGAGTCAGACAGTGAAGCTCCCTGTGTAATCCCAAGGGAGTTATAAATAGGCACAATGAAATTCCCTGGACCTTGTCCAGGAGCCAGCTGTAATATTGTGCCTGACCTTTGAGGACTGATGTCTAGAAACGTTCACACCTCTGTTCCAGCAGCTCCTCCTGTAGTAAACAACCAGGCAAAGCAGAGTGTTGCCTTTTGCTGTGAAAATGCCAAAAAATCCTGTTCCCAGCTGTCCTTCCCAGCAGCGAGCAGGAAACACCACTGCCCTCTCTAGGTAAAAATGTGGCTACTACCACCATTAAATCTCACTTCTAGGGTGTCAGGTAGACTTCTCCTTTTATATTTCTTTATTGAGTAATTCTGTTCTCTATTTGCTTTTTCTGAAATATTCTGGGCTGGATAGGATTTGGATTTATGTGTATAAACATTGCCACAGTGTGAAATGTGGCTGTGGTGTGCTGCTGAATCAAAGGACCAACCCATCAAGTTGGCACCTCTGCCATCTCTTCCCTCACTTGTTCATTGGAGTGCCTGGCACAGCTCAGAGAGGAAGGGATGGGACAATGCAAGTTCATTGTGCCAGGGAACAAAAGCCTGCTCTGTTCTGAATCCTGCCTGTGAGATGTGCCCTCTGCTTTGGTGTGTTCCTTTCAGGGGTGTCTGGTTTAGCTGGAGACGTGGCTGCCACTAAAATCGTGGAGTTGGCCAAAAAGAATCGGGAGGTGACTGCTGAGTTTGAGAGTGAGAGAGCCAGAGTGAAGCAGCTGAATCACAGAGTCAAGGAGCTGGAGAGAGAAGTGAGGCATTCTTCTTGTTCTTTTTGCATGATAAAACATGGAAATCCAGCCTCTGGGATAGAAAATGGGTTTGGTTCATGTTCCCATGTTGAATTTGCTCTTAAATCCGTGTTTGCTTTGGGTTGTGGTCATTTCTGTCCATGATGTTCCCTCAGCTGTTTCACCTTGGCAGAGGAATCAAATTTCACCTCTGCAGTTATAATGAACCAAGGATTTATTAAACAGCAATTAGGAATGTTCATTTGTAGAAGCTCAGAGACTTTTCTACCAGTTTGTCAATGCTATTTCTCTTATTATTTATTTTTTTGTGAGGAAAAGTAAATTTCACACCTTTATGTCTTACATTCCCACCTCGTTAAAACCAGTCACTAATTAGTTCTTTAATCTTTTAAGCTTTTGTTATCCCTGTAATGAAAGCTGTTTTCTGGAATAAGTACTTACAGAGCTGAGACAACACCAAACTCTGTCATATAAGACAGCAAATCTTAACTCAGGCAGATTAAATTTTCTACTTTACTGTGACTTTTTGCCAACCTTTCACAGAAGTAATTTTGCTCAGGTGGCTGCTGAATTGAAAAGGAGATGTCCTGATGTCAATATTTGCTTTGTCCTTTGGCTACTGCTCCTCTTCCTTACACAGTATTGGTGATTTTTTTATTACTTTTATTTTTTTTTTCTGAACTTTGCTTTCTTAGAAGACATCAGTTAAATAAATCAATAATGCTGACAGCTGCATTTTCACTCAGCCTTTCACCATCACTTATTATCATGACTCATGCATCTACCTGAATTGCACCCCAGCTACCTGAAAGATCAAAAAGTCGTAGATTAAATTAAATTTTTGAGAACTCCTGCATAAATCCACAGTGTTCTGGTCACAGGGGTCTTGTCAAACAGTTGGCAGCTTGGCAAACAAGTATCAGGTGTAGTTTGGGACCTACAAAATCACACAAGTAATGGACCAATTCATGAATAATTTAAGGAAAAATCAACTTGGTTCCTCTCCCCTACTGCAGAAGTGGAATGAACATTATTCAAACAGAAACATAAATATTCTCAGATTTTGGCCCAAAAAGAAAGGAACACAAACATTTCAGGAAGAAGATAAAGATGGAAATGATGTAAAATGAAAGCAAGGTTAGACACTGGGAGGTATCTATCAAAAATGTAGACTGATATCTAGAAAACACTGTTATTTTACCTATTTTTAGCTCTTTCCTTGCATGAAAACAGAAAAATCTGTAAATCATAAGTATTTTACCATAATTATGTACCCCAAACAGAATGGAAGGTGTGGCCACTGAACAAGCACTTGGCAAAGGGTGGGCCATGGAAGCAAAGGGATGTTTGCAGAAAATTTCCTCAGAACTGAAGCCAGCAGCTGCCAGCTCCAGCTGAAATTCCTCATTATCAGTTCATACAGAACTTTATGGACTGGATAGAAAGAGTGGCCCTAACCCCATAAAAAAGGGTGAAATTAGAGCTGGCCCTGAGTGAGTTTTTCCCCAGATGCCCCTTTTTAATGAAGGAGCTTTTCCTTAGAGCCTTCCTTAATTCAGGCAAATAATCAAGATTTTCCACCCACCTCAAAGAATGAAGTCCCAAACTTTTAAAGCAACACTTCCTGGCTTTTCCAGTCCCAAATTCCTGCACTCTCATCCATTTAGAAATCTTTGCAACAGCAGCATAGGGCATGATTCAGAGCAGGGGGGTTTCATGTCTGTTTTCCTTTGCTGTGGCAAGCAAGAGGAGATAGAGTTTTTATTCTTAAATAATAAGTTATTTCAAGCAGTTAAAAAATGCTGCTTTAGAGGTCCCAGCTAAAGAAAAAGAACCTTAACACCATTAAATCTCAGTTCTAGGGTGTCAGGTAGATTTCTCCTTTTGAGTTTCTCTATTAAGTACCATTTGCTTTTTATGAAATATTCTGGGCTGGACAAGATTTGGATTTATGTATATAAACATTCATTTGAGTTACTTTTTGTGATAAAATGCCTCAGGAGTCTCCATACTTGAAATTTGACCCCATCTCAGCAAGTCAGAGATATCTTCTGAAGTTTCCCACAGTAAAATACAGCATGATTCTTTAGGAAGCATTTCAGAAAAAAAAAAATATGCTTTCCTACTGATTGTGTTTTAAAAAAAAGGAAAATTAAGTTTTTTTAGAGTACATAAACATGCAATTTTAATTTTTTGCTAATTAATACTCCATGGAGTGATGCTGTTCTGTGCATCCATTCTACACTAACAATGGGGTTCTTTTCCAGCTACAGGCAGCTGCAGAAAAAATCCATTCCCTTGGTGGTGATGCTGCAGGAATCAAGGAATCAGCTCTGAAAAAGCTGGAAGGAAGCTTGGTAGGAATTTTAACTAAAATGAGGAAATCAGCAGCTGATACTCAGCTCCTTTGTAGAACTGTCACCAGTTTTGGGACCAAATTCCCCTGTACCCCCTCTATGCCCCAAAAATTATGTCTGGAAAAAATAATTCAGTGGTTCTGATGGCTCCATAGATGTTAATCCCTTCAGTTTTTCCCTGAGGGTTCTGTTCTCACCAAATCCATTCCTCTCCTCCAAGGCTGAAAATCCAGAGGTGAAAGCACTGCAAGAAAAGTTGAGCGCAGCCAACGGAAAAGTGACAGAATATCGAAACCAGCTCCAGAATTTGAAACAGGAACTGAAGCTGACCCAAAAGGTACCACTGCAGGGAGCAGTCTGGGGCTGGCACCCCTGCAGGAGGTTAAGTCTTGGGAAACTGGGGGGCTTTGGCCTTTGGTTGGCCCCCATGAGCTGTTCCAGTGGAGGAGGGAGCTGAGGAAGACACAAGGGTAGGGCTTGGGATTGAAATTGTGCTCCTGGACACAGGGATCTCATGTTTTGCCTCCCACTGTCCATTGGACACAAATCCTTCTGAGTTTTAAAGTCCCAGATCAGCAGAACTGTTTGTGACATCCAGGTTCATTCCTCCTTTCCCATACATTTAATTATGTATTTACTTTTAATGTAGCTCCAGTGCCATGGGAATCAATGAGATTCAAGGTCTTGCTTGAACTAAAGCATGTGTTTAAAGAGTTTGTTGGAATGACATCCAGAATAACCTTTTCCTCTGATTCATGATGGATTTAAGTGTTCTTATGTGCTCTGATTCTCTTTGGTTTCCCTACTTTGTGTAGGAGACCTGCAATGCAGATCAGAGTAGAGAATATGGTCCTAAAAATAGAGCTCTGCTGACCTTTTTATAAATAATTTAAATGCTCTTCATACTAAGTTTGGCTGTGTCAGAATTTTGCAAGGGAGATTGGTTCAATTCCTGGTGTGTATGAGGACAATACCTCTGCTCTGCTCCTGGTTAATTATGGGTAAATATTCATCCTATCAGAAATAATTGTGGATATTGAAAACTGCTTGTGCTCCCTGTTAGAGAGAGCTGCTTTTCCTTCCTTCTCCCAAACACATCCTTTTAAGCCTTATTGTTGATGTCAATCCCTTTTCCCAGATTTTAGCCAAAGAAGTTGGGGAAGATGTGAATATCCAAAGTCTCTTGACCAATTCTGGCAGCTGGCGTGGGCGAGCTCAGCAAATTGTCCTTCTCCAAAGCAAGGTGAGTTACAGCCCTGCACAGTGGCTGGAACACATTTCAGCTGGAATTCTCTTTCTAAGTACAGATATCACCTCCAATTAAGGTAAAAGTACTGTTAGTTCTTCATTAATTCTTAACATCTCTCTGTTGATGTGTGCATGCCATGTTAATGACTCTGCAGCCCTGCAAGCTTTGCTATTTCAGCTGGGAATCTTTCACATCTGTGTCAAAGGAAGGAGTGCAGTGACCTTGGAGAGCTGTGGCAGCCCAGTTCAAGTCCCAGGGTGTTTTGAAGGTGCTTCTCTCCACTGAGAACAGAAGGAGCCCTGTCAGTGTCTGTGCTCTGACTTAGACACCTTTGTTCAGTGCTTGGAGTCAGATGGGAAGAATTGAGGCCAGATCAGGTTTTCAAGTTGTTCCCTCAGGAGCTTCAGTAAAATCTTTAACTCTTGAGTCTTCTGAAGGGCAGAGTTTAGCTGAAATGTCAGCAGGAGGCAGGGAGGCAGTTTTGTCTGCATCTAAATAAAACTTCTCTCAGGCAATTTTATGTGTAATTTTCCTATTTTCCTGCTGTTCAATTATATGCCATCAAACTGATTTTTTTTTTTTGCATTTTGACTGTGATTTTTAACCTCTGCTTTCCCTTGAGCAAATTCCCTTTCCCCCTGTTTTATCCCTGCCTGGGGTTCATCTGACCACTGTTCCTACTGTTCTCTGCTCTAATGTGCAGATTTCTTTCTGATCCAGACTCCTCAGGCCCCTTCTGTAGTCAGTGGGGATCTTGTAAATCCAGTCACTGGATCAAAAGTGAGGCAGGTTCCTCCAAAGCAGGGCAGAGGAACTGAGCTGTGGAAGTGCCCAGTTCCTTCCACTGACTCTGAAAGCAGCCTGCAGTGAGCAATGGACAGCTGAGTTCCCTTGCATTCACACAGCAGCAATTCCAGTGCTCTGGAGTGCCTGTCTGGCCTCCAAATGTGGCTCCACAAAGGCACTGATGTCCCATGTGCCCCACATCTCCATCCTGCACAGCTGCCCTAAAATCTGCATGTTTATTAGCAGCTAAATTTCAGTTTGAAAGACCAGACACTGCTAGTGTCTTAGTTAACCATGAAAATCTCAAGCAATAATCTGAGCTGCCTTTGGCTGTGTCCTCTTTGCCCTGTGCCCCTGGTGAAGCTCTGGGTGAGTTGTCATCATTGTGCCATAGGTTCACGAGCTGGAGCATAAACTGAATCAGCAGAAGATCAGAACTTCACTGCTGGAGATGGATGAGGGACTGCTGGCATTTCCTGATCCAAGGAAATTGTCAGTCCAAGAGAAGAACTTGCTGAAGATTCGCAGCTTGGAGAAAGAAAAGAAGGAATCTCTGGAGGTAGAATCCTGTGAGCTGACAGAGTTCTGTTTGGGTGTGGAGCAGTGTGTAATAGCTTGTTCTGCCTTCAGGGTGTGTTGCACCCTACCTAAAACCATTTCATAAACCCACTTGGTCTGGTGGAGGAAGCTCTGCCCCACTTCACAGCCAAGCCCTGCTACAGCTGCACCCAAACTCCTTAGCAGCCCTCTCACCCCTTGGCCAGGTGTGCATTCTTCATCCCAAATACAGACATCCCCTCACACTCCTGGATCTGCAGGGCTCTGGGCTTCTCCATTTCAACAGAATAATGGAGAATCAGAATCCAGAATAATAGAGAATCTACCCAGACCACCTGGATTCCTGAGCAGACAGACCCTTTTTGGATGTTGGCAAGCAGGCAGCCAGTAGCATTTATAATTTCTATTTCCTTAGGAATAATACAGTATTCCAGTCCCATTTTTTAGATTCTACCAGGTAATGTGTGATTCTTTTTGCTCACCACAGCACTTGAGGCTTGGTGATAAGTTATAATTTCATTTCCTTTTACATCACTGCAGAAACTCTCTGAGCAACACAACACTCTCCAAAAAAACCACGAGGAATTGAAAAAAAAACTTGATGCCTCAAGAGCCAGGAACCAAATGCTGTGTGGAGAAGTGAAGATGCTGAAGGGCCAGATTGGAACCTTGCTGGAGAAAGGGAAACACGATGATGAGCTCATAGATGCCTTGCTGGTACAGTCTGTGTTGGCCCCAGCCCTGTTCTATGGGTGATAAAACATGATGTCCTTCCATGGCACACACAGCCTTAGGGTGTGCAGGAGCCTGATGGATCCAAGTGTGACAGCCAGAGGTTTTCCTGTCAGCTGAAGCCCTCCTGTATTTGGGATCAGGTCCTGTAAGGGCTGTGAGACAGCACCAGGTGTGACAGTGACAGCCAAGTGGCCCTGGGCTGCAGGAACTGCAGAAATATTTTGCAGAAGGATTGAAGTAGGTAGAGGAAGGGCTTCAGTCCTGACCCAAGGCCTGTGTTCTTTGTTCTGCTTTCAGCTCCACTGGTAGATTTTTTTTTTCCCTTAAAATGCCTGCAGTCCTGGAGGAATTTTTTGTTTGTAACAAAACTTCCATTTATTTTGTTACACAGCCCACCACACACAAGCTGAACCATGAGCACTAAACCATGTGCACACTCACCTGCAGGAGCTGAGAGGATTTGGCCTCTTCAAGAGTTTTAACAAAGGCTCAAAGATGCTGGGAAAGAAATAAATGGCTCCTGTCATGGTCCTGCCATGGTTTTAAGCAGCCTTCCTCAATTAAAATAGCAAATTTATTAGAGGTAGAAATAAATTTATACACCACCTCCTAGCAGGGTTAATTCTGTGTTTCCTGATCCAACTCCTCACTAGTTTCAAACCACTCAGATTTCCCTGCTGCTCTGGGTAGGTTTTAGCTCAGCTGGCATTCACCCTTCTCCCACCAGGCCCTCTGGGTGCTGACCAGCAGATTAGGGGTGCCAAAGAACACTTGTCACTTTCTCTGAGCATTCCCACTAAAATTAGTACAGAAAGATGCAAGTTTTTTTGGGAAGGGATGGTTAATCTCTTTTATCCCTTCTATCACAAAAGCACTTTACTTGCAGGTTGTTGGCCTGACAGAACAAACTGCCTGACAGGTATTAGATTTGTCAGTGTGGAAAAAAACCTCCAAAACTACTGGTGAAGCAGCCTGGCCTCATATCTGTCACCCCACAGTACCCTCAGCTTTTAATATCACTATCACAGGATCTGATCATGTTCTAATTCCACAAAAAGCACATTGAAATCTTGAGTTTCATTCAGTTTATGGAAAAAAAAGTCACTTCTTTATCAAAGGCCAGCCTTTCTTGTTCTGTTTTCTGCTACACTGAGCAGCTGAGCTGGCAGCAAATTGAATCTGAGCATTGCTCAGGTTAACATAACAAATCAAATTGCCAAAGTGACACCAGTGACACCAGTGTGCTCCCACCAAGGAATGGGCTTGGCAGGGCAGGGGCTTGCCCTACCATTCCTAAATGGATATTTGTCTTGGGGAGGTTTAAAATAATCATTGTGGACCAAATAATATCTCACCTGTTTCTATTTTTACCAGAGCCAGCAGAAGCAAATGCAGGAGATTTTAAAGGGCCTGAGCCAGAAGACGGGTGAGAACAAGGAGATGATGGACCCTGAGATTCAGAATCAAAGCACCCTGATAGATGAACTCAGGCAGGTGGTGGCTGACAGAGAAGCAAAGGTTAAAACTCTGGAGGAGGAGATTGGGCAGCTCACACATCAGGTAGGCAAACAAATTAATTAGAGGAGCACACTTGGTGATCACCTCAGCTCTTCCACTTCCTTGTCCCTTGTTATCTGACATGGTCACTGCCTCCAGACAGTGATCCCTGTCCTGCTGACAGTCTTTCCTGATAGAATGATAAAGCAGGAATTCTCTTTTGTAACTGCTCAGTTCCTTTGTGCATAACTTGAGGCTGTTTCAGCAGCAGCAAACACAGAAATACCAATCACATCCACACATGGGCCATGTCAGGACTGTCACTGGCTGACAGCAGGACTTGGGGCTGCACTGGGGACTCCTCAGTGCTCAGCACCTTTGGCTGCTGGAAGCAGGAAGCAAACAAATGTGTCACACCAACAGCAGCAGCTGCTGCTGTCTCACAGGCAGGAATTGTGAAGAGTATTTAGACATCCCATTCTCATTGATCCAAAACCCTCCTGGGGTTGGTGAGGCTGTGAATCTCCCAAATACCTCAGGAGTGGGGGCTGGAGCATTGAACCCAGGATCAAACCTGGCTTAGGGACACAACCCACAGTGCAGCAGCATCACTGCCAGCACAGTTGGTTTATTAATGCACTCTGATTTGATATAAAACTGTCCTTTTTACTGACTTCTGCTTTGTTTTCATCCTGCAATGGATGGGAATTAAAGCAGAGCTTCTGAGAAGGCCCTGTAAATCAAAAGTTCTGGCTGGCTTGTAGCAATAATCAAAAGCTGCTGCTTTGGCATCGGCGCAGCTGTTTTCCTCTGAACTATGTAATTGCTTTTACAACATGCTCCACCATTAACAGAAGAATTCTGCCCATCCATAGGACAAGTCAGGAGCTGCTCATCCACCACCCTCTGAGCACTCAGGATCACCTGAGGCTGGAAGGACAGAATCTGCCCGGTAAGATCAGAAAGTCAATATTTCAAGTTGTTTGAGTAACCCAGGAGCTTGCTTTTCCCAGGGAGTTTCATCAAACCACAAGTGCTTTGTGCCAACAGCTGTGGCAGCCTGTTTGCAATATATGGGAATCTCTAATCACATTATCTCTTGGACTTTTGTCCTGGAACTGAGAAGGATGTACAGACTTGCAGACATGACTAGATTTGGCATGGTGGTGGTGCAGCTATTTCTCCTCCTGCAGCTCAGCTAATGTTTATGTGGTCAGCTTAAGTGCCTGGGAATCTTTTCCCTTGTGAGACACGGGGCTTCTAAGGAGCAGATTTCTGTGAGCAGGGTGGGGAATGAAGGCAAAGTGCCATTTTAGGTAAGCACTAAATCACTGGTGCATTATTTAAATCAATAAATGCTCTTTGAGTAGGATTTACATGCAAAAATGTTGAAAACACACCACATCATTTGTTCTTACCAAACACCCTCTTTAAAGCCTCACTCAGGACTGTGTAAATTACACTAATCTTAGTGCACAATAAATCTGATTTGTGTTTACAGTGATGTGGCTCTGGGTCACTCTGGCTCTGTAAAGGGACCGTGCTACCACAGCAAGTTATATCCTTTCCTGTTAAATTGCTGCTAAAGAGTTCATGGTCTAATTGATAGTGAGGATTTGAGACTGGTCTGATGGGGATGGGGGAAATTTTTCATCAAGATAAAGTTACAACTGATCTCTTCTGTGTAATTTCCTACCTCATTACTTTAGACACCCAATTTGGCTTTAAAATCAGCTGAGTATCCCTAAGTAGAGCATTACCATAAAATTTAAGAATTCTATAGTTTTGAGTTAGACTTAAAACATCTTTAATTTGAAAGTTTCTGCACCCTTCTGACTGTGTTAATTCTACCCCTTCTAACTCTGCAGAAATTGCTGTGCTCTCCTGGAGCAAATCTATATTTTATCCCCTTTTTTTTTTAACCTCACATGTCTGCTGATGGTAAGCAGGAACCAAAGCTGGGTAATGGCTTTGTGGAAACCACTAAGTGCAATGCATAAATTATTGCTTGTGTACAGGGCCAAGGGCTCTGTTGCAGAAAGAGCTGACGTGTCAGGTGGGCAATGAATGATCCTGAAAAACTCTGAGAGCTGTTAATAACTTGGTCAGCAAGGCTCCTTCCTTCTGTTAACTTCAATATGCTGATGAACTCTCAATTCTGTTTGGCTGTAGTGAATCATCTTTTCCTATCAGAAAAGGTGCAATGAAAAACTCTATAAATAGATGCTAAACCTTTTGGAGATGGCAGAGTGAAAATCTGCATTTTTAGACTGGGCCAAGGCTGTCAGTATGAAACTTAAGTTGATTTTAGGATTAACCACTCCTAGCCCAGAAGGCACATCTGTCACTTCCACAATTCTAAGGCTTGTTAGCTACAGCTAAAGTAAGGAAATGTGGGGTAAGTTGGCCGGGACTTGGCTTTGGGCAGCTGAATTTGTGTTGAGGAAATGAACACCCCCAAGCAAATACCTCCTGAAATGGGGTGTCCCAAACAAACACACCAAAATCTGGTGTCTCAAACAAACACACACCTAAATGGGATGTCCCAAACAATCACACACCTAAATGGGATGTCCCAAACAAAGACACACACTGAAATGGGATGTCCCAAAGAAACACACCAAAATCTGGTGTCCCATACAAACACACACCTAAATGGGATGTCCCAAACAAGCACACACTGAAATGGGAAATGGGATGTCCCAAACAAACACTCACTGAAATGGGATGTCCCAAGCAAGCACACACTTATAATGGGATTTCCCAAACACACACACACCAAAATCTGGTATCCCAAACAAACCCACACTGAAATGGGATGTCCCAAACAGACACACACCTAAATGGGATGTCCCAAACAGACACACCCCTAAATGGGATGTCCTAATCAAGCACACATCATTATACATAAAACTCATCCAGGCTGGCAGTGATACTCCAGTGTTATCAGCTGGCTCCTCCTCTTACAGCAGTGAACCTGACAGACCTTCCTGAGGGTTTCCACAAAGCAGGTTTCATAGAGCTGTGTGAAATACATAAATCTGTGTGAAATATATATTTTAAAGGGCATTGGGAAATCCAAGTTGTGCCCTGCATTGCAGAGCAGGGGTCGCTTTGTTAGGAAAATCTGGGACATGCAAACCCCATCAAACTGCACAGAGCTGGGATTGCCTCTCCCAGTGCTGGGTGAAGGTGTGAGGTGAGGGAGCTCTTCCCTACAAAACACAGGCATTGGGGAAGGACTGGAATTTTGGGAAGACTGCCCTGTGTGAAGCCCTAACCCAGCTTTCCTGCCCCCAGCACAGTGTCCGCGATGGGCCACGTGCTCGTGGAGTCAGCAGCCTCAGAGCCTTTCTTCCTCATCCCACCTGCAAGGTGGGTACATAAACTTCATTATCACTAAGGAAAGTGCTCTGCCATGCTCTGCAAGCTGCTGGAAATCCTTGTCTTGCTTGCCTTGTTTCTGTAATGAAAGCTTCTTGCACCATTCCTCTTAGCTGAAGCTGTCCAAGAGCTCTAACATCTGATTTCTCTCTTAATTCTGTAATTGACTGCTTGTTTGACATCAATTTTTTTCCATTTTTGCTCCCAACCACAAAGATTTCTCCTGCTTTTTTTTTTTTGGTTTTTTTTTGTTCTAAAGAAGGTCTTCCTGAAAGCAGAGAGGTCAGAGAAGTAATGAACTACATAATAATGGGATGCATGGGAAAACTGCCCCTTCCTTTCAGCACATTTTGGCCACAAGAACAGCCATTGTGCAAGTGCTGCCTGAAGCCTTTCAGAGGGAGAAAATCAATAGCAGGACATTTAATAGTTTAGTGTAGCACTTGGGAGATAGAATCTCCTTTTACTTTGGCAGTAGCAGTGAGAGGAGAGTCAGGGATAATGAATTGATCAGAGTTGGAAGTTTGTTTTCAGGGGTGACGGGGAGGGGAAGCAATCTGGAAGCAGCTTTTTAATGACACTCCCAGTGACTTTATAGCCAAATATTTCTGTTCTATTTCTTGCAGTCTAGAGATGGGTGCTGGGGGGAGGTAGTGAGCCTGGCTCTGCATTCTGCCTTCACCTTCAGACAAGTGTATTGGAGATAGTGCTCCAATCCTGCCTTTGTTTCATTCCTTTCATTCCAGAGGTGGGAACCAGACTCTCTGTGCTTGTGCTTTCCTCAGGTCTGCTGGCACGGACAGCTTGAGCTGGGAAGCGCTGCTGGGAGAGCTCATAACACAGAGGCTTCTGTGCCAGCCTGCTGAAGAGGAGAGGGAAAAGCTCCTGGAGCTGGTGGCTGTGCTGCAGCAAAGGTACAGCCTCATCCTGCCAGCAGCATCCTCTGTGGGCTGCTGGGATCAGGGAGCACTGCAGAGTCTGGGACGTGCACTACAGTGCATCACACGCTGCCATCCTTGCCTTAAATAGGGGCTTTTCAATTTTATTCTGCTCAATTTCCCTGCCTGGCTGATGATTCATTCTTTTTCTTATTCTTTTAGAACAAAGGGCAGAAAAAAATGGAGCCATCTTCCAGCTTGCTGCACCTAGATAAAACCAGAATTGCTGTATTTATGTATGCATGGCTTTATTGAGGCAGCAATATTATTCATCAGTAGTAAATACTGTAATTATTGTTATAATATTCTCTTCCAAAGCTTTTCACATTCTTTTTAAGTTCCATTGTATCCTTTTCTAAATGAATTTATTCTGGTTTAACAGAGGCATAGTAGTGATTTTTTTTTAAATTTTGTTTTCTATGATTCAATTCAATGTAAGATGATAAAAGCCAACCATGTTTTAGGAGAGAAGGGAAAGCAAAGCAATTTTTTTTTTGACACCTTTCAGCCACTGTTTTTTTTCCCAGTATGTGTTATTTGATTCCCAAATCTGTATTCCAATATTGGAAATATATTCCTGTCTGTGTGCTTGGCAATACAATAAGCACTGTTTGCTTACTTGCTTTAATTTACCACAGTTATCATTCTCACTTGTACAACTTTTGTCCTGCATGATTAATCACAGTCAGAAAAAAATAGATTTTTTTTTCTTTTAGAACTGTGGAAAAGGTGCTTTTAAAGCTAAATTCTGGAAATACATGCTGGGAAAAATCTTTCTCATGTTTGTAAGCCCGGTGACTTTAATAGAGCTGTGCAGTCAGAGGAGGATGGGGCTGTGAGTGGTAACTGAAGTGTGGCCACCACCAATATGGGATAATGAAAAACAGAGTCAATGAAATGCACAATTGCTTGTAAAATGTGCCATAAAGTGATGATTCAGCAGCTCCACAGTTATCACACATTTATCAAGCAGGTAACATAAATTTTGTGAGACTCTGTGCAATAACTCTTGGAAGACCTCAGGGTAATATAGCACCAGTCAGATCTCAACGTGAATGTATTTTTAAAAATCAGGTTTTCCTCCTCTTCCCTCCACTGCTGGGCTGTAACAAAGTTCAGGTAACACAGATAATGCTTACATCAAGAGATGAGCCCTGGGAATTGTTACAAGTGGGATTTTTCTACAGCATTTTAGTTTAAATTATTCCTATTGACAGATGATTCCATTAAAAAATCCCACAGATCTTGCCATTTTTCCTCCAGTTTTTGTGCAAAGTGGATGCCAGAGGGACACCAGGGTCAAATGAAAGTTTAGTGAATGCAGAACCACTGAGAGGAATAAAATGTCTCAGAGCACACCACCAGCCTGGGAATTCACTGCCACAGGAAGTTGAGTCTTGCCTGTAGCTACATTTTTAAACCAGTGCTATAATTTTATTAGAGTTGTAATAATTTAATTTTTTTAGTTATGCCAGCTAGGAGGGAAATAAACTAATCAAATCTCTTGATTCAGAGAGTAACCAGCTTCCACCCATGGGGTCAGGAGGGAAATTCTCTTTTCCAGTCCAATCCAGTGAGTCAATCTGTGCTTTTTTTTAGCCTTAAACTCCTTGGAATCGCTTGGTGTCAGTCACTGCCCCACGGGCAGCATCTGTGGGTGCACATCAGATTTTTGCAGTTCATTTTCTGAGATGTCATGCAGGATGGAGAGAGGCAGTTTGCTTTTTTTGTGATGTAACCACCAGTTTCTTTTCCACCCTCTCCCATCCATGGTTATGTCTAATGTTTATTAAAAGCAGAAGTTTCTTTTCTTCCTCTCAGATAACTGACGCAAATGTTAGACTGTGTTTTTATAATCTATTTGCCTTCCAAGCTTTCCCAGAGTGACTGAAAAATTCAGTTTATTATTCCTCAGCAATCTGCAGCTTCCCTGCTCAGTTGAGGGGTAAATTCACACAGGGAGCCAGAATTAAGGGATCTGAGCAAACAAACCCATTGTTTCCAACTGTACTCATTAGTTAATTCTCTTTTGCATATTTAGAAGAAGTCACCTGATGCAATTTCACTGGGATTTCTTACTTTGGATGCATGGAAAATTCTTTTCCTTCTGTTGAAAAAAGCAGGATTTAGTACCAAGACAGATTTGACATAGACATGACACAAATGAGCTGAACTCTTTTTTTTTTTTTTTTTTTTTTTTTGCCTATCAGGGTGGAAGAAAGCAGTGACAAAGCCTTGGAAGCTGAGAAGAAGCTCCAGGAAGAGGAGTGGCTGAGTGACAGCCTGGAACAGCAGCTGGGAAAGCTGCAGGTGGATCCAGAGAGCAGCACAGCTGCCCAGGAGCCTGCCCTGAGGGGCAGAAAAGGTAAAGGGAAGCCCTCAGCTGTTCTATTTGTGGGGTGCCCCATGGCAGGGAGGAATGATGGATCTGACTCCATGTTCTCAGAAGGCTAATTTATTATTTTATGATACTATATTATATTGAAGGCTAATTTATTATTTTATGATACTCTATTATATTAAAGAATGCTATACCATACTATACTAAAGAATACAGAAAGGATACAGACAGAAGGCAAAAAAGATAATAATGAAAACTCCTGACTCTTTCCAGAGTCCTGACACAGCTTGGCTGTGATTGATCAATGAGTGAAAACAATTCACATGAAACCAATGAAACTAAACAATGTCCAAACACATTCCAAAGCAGCAAAACACAGGAGAAGCAAATGAGATCAGAATTGTTTTCATTTTTTCTCTGAGGCTTCTCAGCTTCCCAGGAGAAAAATGCTGGGCAAAGGGATTTTCCAGAAAATAGGAGTGAGGAATGCACCCTCAGCCACAGCCACATCCCCTGTTTCACCTCTGGCCTTTACAGACAGTGACAACACTTGGGCTCCACTGCCAAACCCAGCCCAGTGCTTGACCTTGCACGTGGTGATGGGACCTGCTCAGAGCCAGCAGCAAGGCAGGAGGCAAAATCCTGGCCCTTCTTCACTGCAGAGGGTTTTCCCCCAGGTCTGAGGGGCACCAGGATTTTTGCAGTGTGTTTCCATGGGATAATTCCAGGGAAAAAAAAGCTTTTCCCTACTCTGTGCTGCCCCCAGGCCCAGAGCTCCTTTTGCACTCGTGCCTGAGGGATTCAGCTGAAGGTTAAGAGCAGAATTAAAGGACATATCCCAATTTAAGGCCTGTCAGTGCCTATGAAAAACTATTGCTGGTGATGAAGTAATTAGATCTGGTGTAATTTATTATCCCATGAACGTGATAATCTCCTGCTATAAATATGAAAGCCTCCCTGGCGTAGTTAAAGAAGAAGAATTCATGGTGGGTGTTAAATTTTTATTTCCCTGATCAGATCCTTTTATTGCTTAAGGACTCTGATTCTGTAAAATGTCTAAACCAATAAAATGGCACATATTCTTAAGGAAAATTTTCCAGTGGTTTCCCTTTTTATGTGTATTTTCATAAAGTAAAAAGACTTCAAATGCCAGAAGATGAACAGCAGGGAGGGGAATTTCAATTTGGCAAATGTTGGGGTGGTGTCAGGCTGAGTTAGGGTGACCAGAGGGACCACAGGGCTCATCAGAAACCTTGGATGAGCCCTTCAGAGGAGCCTTTATACTGAGTGGGGACTGAATGGGTGCTTCAGACCTGCTCCTCTCTGTACAAGATGGATTTGTTTCCTTAGAGCAGGATTGCTGTGTCCTGGGAAGGGGCTCCAGCCCACACTGACTCATTCTCTTGTGGTTTTTTATGAGCACTGATTCTTAGAGTTGTCTCACCTGTATTAGCTGAGAGCAGAAAAATGTAGATCCCAGAAGTGTGGGAGCATTTTGGTGCTGTTTTGCACAGAATTTAACTGGGTTTCTGAGTGCTCAGACTTTTACACAACCTGGTGAAGTGTTGATGTGTTCTGTTATCAAATCTTCCCCTTGCAAGCTCCAAGAGAGACAAACTCTCCAGGTCCTGAGGCTTTTTGGTCAAGTTTTGTTGTGCTGTAGTAAAGTTTTAGTAACTCCCCTCTGCTGGCTGGCATTTCACAGCCAGAGGAAGAAGCTGTTTTCACTAGTGACAGATCCCTTCTCACTAAATATTTAGTTCATTAATCTCCTCTGCTTAAGGACTAAAAGCAAAAGTAGAAAAGGATTGGCAGTAAGGCTAATAAGGAGAAATCCTCTCTAAATCCATGAGATGAGTAGGTAACAATCTATTTCACTCCCTTGCTTTGATGAGAGCTTTGTGATGTGCCAAAACTGGAGTTTGTACAAGAACCAAGTCTGTAGTACACCTCTTCAGCAGAACATGGAGGTTATCTCAATGCTTTCATGCCAGTGGTTGAGGAAATAAGAAAAAATGAAAAGCTTGAATACAAAACAGAGACTAGAGAACCTGCTAATTAACATAATATTTTCCTTTCTTTCTGAAAGTACAAAATTGTAGAGAGCTGATCTAATTGCTAGTTTAATGTTTCTGGCCCCTTCAATTCAAGGGAAGTAGATAATGATGTTAAGGAGCTGCAAACAACCCAGTCGTGTTTTTAAATCATTCAGGCTTTTCATTTTCTGTGCTTTTGTTCCTGTTTTATCCAAATTCCAAATTATCAAAGAATAATCCCAGAGGAGGGATAGGTAAGTAACACCAGAATTTCCTCAGCCCTGTAAAGCACAGTCTCAAGATCAAAAGCATTTTTTAGCTGTACAATGCAGCCTTTTCTTCTCATTTGTTTTTGTCAGAGTTCAGTACTCTCTACTCTCCAACCAGGCTCTTTCAGATAATTCCACACGAGGAGGATTTAGTGTTTTAATACCAAATTTGGAGATATTTGATGTTATGAGGGATATGAATTGGGAAAAGGGATACAGAAATGTGCCAAGGTGACAACACAAGCACAAACCAGCAATTGCAGTGTACAGCAGGAGCACAGCACAGATTCCAGCCTGGCTGTTCCCTGTCCTGGTGCTGGATTCCCAGTTACAAGGACTGCAGCCAGCTCCAGCCTCTTCTTCTCTTCATTTAGCTGCTTTCTTGATTTTTATCATTTATTTGGGGCTTATCCACACAAATCCTTCCCCCGTGTCACCTGGCTCCAGGTAGGTAGTGCTGGCTATTGATTATTTTAGAAAAAGCCATTTATTGACATCTACTAAAATGATTCAGCCTTCTGTCTACAGCAGAGACCACCCTGCAGTCCCTCAGGGCTGGATGAGTTCAGCATCCTCTGCAACACCTGTGCTCCCTTCCTGCACTCCTTTCTGAGCTCCCTGAACCCTTCTCTGCTCCTCCTTCCACTGCAGGGATTCACTGGTCACAGGTTTTGCTTCTCCAGTCCCAGCTGTAAATTTGAATTCTATGTTTCTCTATAACCCTGAAAAAAGTTTCTGAATTTTTTTGGGGTGAGCAGAACTGCATGTTTTGGGTAGACTTTGATTTAGGAAAGCATTCCTGAGCGAGAACCTTGATTTGAAGTTCACCTTGAAATACATTTAACCCCTACATTTTGTTTATGCTGAGGATCAAAGTGCTTTACAAAAGTTGTTTCAATGGGTGCCACGTGCAAACTTTGTCCCAGACATTCAGGAAGCAACAGCTGTCATAATCTGAAACACAATTACAAGATTAATATCAAATCAATCCTTTTCAGCTGTTTGTGACCTCTTGTTTTGGTCACTTCAATATTTTGAATTCATTGTTTTCCTCCCTACATATGTAGGCATGTATTTAGCCCAGAAACATAAATTCACCATGTTTTCATTTTGCTGGAAGGAAATTAAAACAATTCTGTCATATATTTATGATATATTATGGATGTAACATAGAATTTAGGAGATTAAATATTTATTTAAGAGATTAAGTACATTATTTGAGAGAATAAATTCAGGTTTTTTTGACACTGACTCAGCATGCTGCCAAAACTGATTTGCTGTTTCACTAAAACTCCATTGTGTGATTGAATCTACAGCCCAGCCCAGCCTCCCCTTGCATGTGAATGACAGAGAGGAGCTCTCTGCATCCCTGTCTGAGCTGCCCCTGGAGTCTCAGGTGGAGGAGCTGAGCAGGAGGTATGTTCTCCCTTTCTCCATGCTGGGATTACCCTGTCCTGCCTCAGGAGGGAGAGGAGGAGCAGGTGCTCAGTTTGCTCTTTCCCAGGCCTCTGGGTTTCATTGTTTTTTCCCCCAGAACACAGGTGACTGTTCTCAATTTGCTTTGAAGCTCCCCAGCTCACAGGGAGGTTTTTCCTTTTGTTTCCTTGCAGGCTTGGCTTCCAGATGGATGAGAACAAAAGTCTGAAGGCTGCTCTGAAGGAGACTGTGACAGCCAAAGGGGAGGATTTTTAACTGCATCAAGCCACAGTGGAGGAAGTGAGGGATGGGTTTGCAGAGGCTGTTCAGCCCCACACACCAAAGAGTTCATCCAGATATTCCCAGTCCTTTGGGCTGCAGAGCAGGGGCAGAGCCCAGGCACCAGTGTCATTTTGCAGCCTCAGATCGTGTCATTTCTTCAGCTTTTGCAGGAGAGGATGAGAAACAGAGATGAAATACAAAAAGTGAAGGTTTTATGTGTCAGCAGTTTGTGGCTCTGAGGCTTGGCAAGCAGGGCTGGTGGGTGTAGTTTGGGAGTTCTGCAGGGGGATTTGGGACAAAACCTTCCAGGTTTCAGCACAGTGTTCCCTGGGAGGGCTTGATATTCAATCTGCTGCTGCCTTTATCAGCTCAGGAAGGAATTTGCTGTACAAAAGTTAGACCAGCCCCCTTCCTTAGAACAAAACAAGCTCTGTTTTTATCCCACACTGCTACCTGCCTGTCTCAGGCTTTCTGTAGCACTTCAGTGCTCAGACACAGGATTAGCCTGACCTGGGACTATCTGCAAATCAGCTCTGGGTGGGCTCCTCTCATCATTCCAGCCTCTTTCTTTGCTTGAACATGCAGCAGTTTTCTAAAACTCCAGTGAGTTTCCACTGAAGAGCTGTGCAGATTACCCCTGCAATGAGTCAACCTACCTTAAATTCAGCTCATTCCATAAAAAACTTCCCATCCAGGTTATGAATTCCCTGTGTCTGGGTCTCTGCATTCATCTGTCAGGCAGATCTTGTTCTCCCTGGGAAGAAATGTTATAAAATGCAGGCAGCTCTTCACTGCAGCAGTGCTGGGACTTTTGGAGCTGCTGCAAACCCTGGCAGCCCTGTCCTCCTCTGCTGCAGCACAGTGAGGACACAGAGTGCAAGCTAATCAGGCATTGCCATGCAGCCTGTCAGTGCAGAGCAGCCTTGGGGATTCCAGGCAAATGGAGAGCCAGGCATTTTTGTACAGTGCTGCTTTGTTTCTCACTTGAAAGTCTTGAAAGCTTTTCTTTATTCCCCTTTGCTTTGTCAGCCTCTTTTTATGAGCTTCAACTTTGTCAGGTTTTAACCCCAGCCAGCTGCACCAGTGCAAAGTGGATTTTTGGGCATGAAAACCACTGCTCCCTTCCCCAGCACAGGGATTTCATCCTGACCCCCCCTGTGCAGAGTGGAAAAAAGCAGAGCAGGAGTCACTCCAGATGTGTTGTCCCTGTCTTTTTTTTCCTGTTTAGGTTCAGAAATGTCTCTCTTCAAGAAATGTTTCTTTTCAAACAGTTTTGGAGGAAGTCAGGGAGCTGGGGATAATCTGGGAGTTAGCAGGGAATTAACCCTCTCTGTGCTCATGAGGCTGCTCCACTGCCCTGGAGCTCAGCCCAGCTCTCAGGGGCCTCTCTCAACAAAAAGCAGGACCATCCATTGCAATATTTTTCCTGCCAGTATCATCAGAGGAAAAAGCATCTTGTAACCCTCAGTCATCTCTGGACAACTTGAGGGATAAATCCTGGGTTGAAAGGAGCCACAGCTTTGGTTTCTGCTCCATCTGATGTCTCTGTAGAGGGGAGGAATCCTCTGATGGGGATTTTAAGGACCTGCAGGAGGGAGCAGATCCCTTGGAAAAGCTGCCTGAGCAGGAGCAGGGCTGTGGGAGCTGTGCTGTGCAGTGGCTGCTAAATTCAGGCTGGAACTTGGAGCTGCAGGTTCTGATTTCACTTACACAGGAGTGTGAATCAATAATATTTTCCCAGGAGCAGAGCAGACGCATCTGCTGCCCTTCCTTGTGCCCTGGCCCATGGAAGCTGTGAAGATCAAACCTCTCTCCAGGAAAAGGGCTCTGAGTCAGCCCCTGAAGCACAGGGAGGAAACTGGGATGTCACAGAACACACATGGCTCTCCTGCAAACCTCTTCTCAAGTGCTGCAACACTCATTTCTTTAACCTTGTGCTCGTTGGGTGCTGCACAGAAGCATTTTCTCCTTTTTTTCTGCACCACCAGATGCTTACCAAAGAAAGAGCCCAACCACTATAAAGCAATTTATTTAGGCAGCCTGTACCTGTAAGCAGCTGCTGCTCATGGAAATGTGCAATCTGTCTCCTGTCAGAGTGGGGAGTGCAGAATGTCCAGGGCTTCTCAGGATTTTGAAATGCACTTCCCCAGAGTGACCTGGCTTGAATTCTCCCTGTGCTGGTTCTTGCTGGTTCCCAGTTTTCAAAGGATGAGCCCAATTTTCTTGCAGCATTTTGCTAAATATAAGAAGCCCTGGCAGGCCTTGGGAGCAGCAGCCCCCTGCCCATCACTCAGAGATCAAAACCAATGACAATATTTTTCTCTCTGCCTGAAAAATCCCCACACTGGAGATCCTCAGCCCCAGGATCTCTCCAGCACACATTTCTTTCAGGGATACAGCTGATGTGAAATCACCACAAGCCTCTGCTTCCCTTGGAACTTTCAGTGATTTGTTTTGGTTATTTTTTCCCTCATGGATAAACACCAGCCTGTTAAAATCCCATGTTTCAGTTCAAATTTGAATTTCTCTAGCTCCAGTTTGCAGCCAGCCATCTATTTGTCTCTCTGGCTCTTCCTGGTTCCCAGTTTTCAAGGAATGAGACCAATTTTCTTGCAGCATTTTGCTAAATATAAGAAGCCCTGGCAGACCTTGGGAGCAGCAGCCCCCTGCCCATCACTCAGAGATCAAAACCAATGACAATATTTTTCTCTCTGCCTGAAAAATCCCCACACTGGAGATCCTCAGCCCCAGGGTCTCTCCAGCACACTTCTGGATTTCTTTCAGAGATACACCTGATATGAAATCAACACAATCCCCTGCTTCCCTTGGAACTTTCAGTGATTTGGGGGTTTTTTCCCCTCATGGATAAACACCAGCCTGTTAAAATCCCATGTTTCAGTTCAAATTTGAATTTCTCTGGCTCCAGTTTGCAGCCAGCCATAGTTTTGCCTCTCTCAGATAAAAGCACTCTGAGTCCCCAGCATTTCCTCCCTGGGACAACCCTCATCCAGTGAGAAGTCATGTCCCAGGCAGCTTTTTGATAAGCTCTGAGTTTTTTCAGCCTCTCACTGCAGCTGATGGTGGTGACAGGCTAAAGGTGACATCTCTGGCACAGGCTGGTGGGTACAGTTAAAGTTAATTTTACTGCCAGTATTTAGTTATGGGCACTCCTTGCTAGGATTTGGGCAGTTCCTAACTCCAAATATGAGTTCTCCAAACACTTGGGGAACCAAAATCTGTCTCCTGGCCTGGAGCTGGGCAGAGCTCTTCCATGGAGCAGCCATCAAGTGCCTGATGGATGCATCCCATTTCAAAGTACAGCTGAACTGCTGGGAATAAATGATCTTTGATGAATTGTCCTCCTTTCCTTTGGGCCTCTTGCCAGCAGTTTACCTGCAAAGAGCTTTCCAAAGTGGCTGTAAGATGAATTAAGTTGCATTAGGGTGGTTAAACATAGACAGTGTTGTCACAGGAGAGCTCTCCCTGCCCTGGGATCTGCTTGGACAAGGGGCACAGGATCAGCTGAGGGGTCAAAGCCCATCCCATGGGAATTCAGAGCTGTGGACTGGGGCTGTGGGTGTCTCCTGCCCTCCCAAAGCAGGACAGGGACAGCAGGAGGAGATGGATTTCAGTCCTTGATGTGGGAGAAATGGGGAAGAAGCTGGTGACACAGGGCAACTGAGTAGGAAACTGCTTTGCTGACCCCCCCAGCCATCAGCTGCCACTGCCCTGCAAGGCACAGTGCAGGACAAAAGGGAAGAGGTTCAGCTTTAAATGGAAAAACACTCTGGCAGAGCCCCTGTGCTCTAAATTAAGCCACGACAGAGCCAAGAGGGGTATTGGGTTTCTCATTCCTCCCTTCATCCTCTCCCTTTCAGCTCCTGAGCTGGCTGCTCCCATGGGACAGGCTGGCCTCACTCACAAATGCCACCTAAATCCCTGGCATCTCCACTTACAGCTCCAAAACCATCCCAGGCAGGGACCCTGGGCTCACAGCAGCTCCTTGGTCACAGAGAGGAGGGATCTGGGGATGCAGCAAGGAACAGAGGGGTTATTCCAGCCTGTCCCTGAGCTAACTGGGGCATTTCTGGGGAATAGGAGGGGATTGTGAGGGGAGGAGCTGGAGAAAGGGGGGTCTGACCTGATCTGGGTGAGGGGAGGTGGTGGGAGCCTCCTTCAGAGCCTTCCCTGGGGTGGCTGAAAATTTGGGAGCTTGGATGGGATCATGGGTGCCATGGGGGATGGACAGAGCCATTGTGGGGGTGCTGAGAGGAGTCCTGGTGGTGGGGATGGATGGATGGATGGATGGATGGATGGATGGATGGATGGATGGATGGATGATGGATGGATGGATGGATGGATGATGGATGGATGGATGGATGGGGGATGGATGGATGAGGGATGGATGATGGATGATGGATGGATGATTGATGGATGGATGGATGGATGGATGGATGGATGGATGGATGATGGATGGATGGATGGATGATGGATGGAGGGATGGATGGATGGATGGATGGATGATGGATGGATGGATGGATGGATGGATGGATGGATGGAGGATGGATGGATGGATGATGGATGGATGATGGATGGATGGATGGATGGATGGATGGATGATGGATGGATGGATGATGGATGGATGGATGGATGGATGGATGGATGGATGGATGGATGGATGATGGATGGATGATGGATGGATGGATGGATGGATGGATGATGGATGGATGATGGATGGATGGATGATGGATGGATGGATGATGGATGGATGGATGGATGGATGGATGGATGATGGATGGATGATGGATGGATGGATGGATGGATGATGGATGGATGGATGGATGGATGGATGGATGGATGGATGATGGATGGATGGATGGATGGATGATGGATGGATGGATGGATGGATGGATGGATGGATGGATGAGGGAGGGATGGATGGATGGATGGATGGATGGATGGATCATGGATGATGGATGGATGGATGGATGGATGGATGGATGGATGGATGATGGATGGATGGATGGATGGATGGATGGATGGATGATGGATGGATGATGGATGGATGGATGGATGGATGGATGGATGGATGATGGATGGATGATGGATGGATGGATGGATGGATGATGGATGGATGGATGGATGGATGGATGGATGGATGATGGATGGATGGATGGATGGATGATGGATGGATGGATGATGGATGGATGGATGGATGGATGATGGATGGATGGATGATGGATGGATGATGGATGGATGGATGGATGGATGGATGGATGGATGGATGATGGATGGATGGATGGATGGATGGATGGATGGATGGATGGATGGATGATGGATGGATGATGGATGGATGGATGATGGATGGATGGATGATGGATGGATGATGGATGGATGGATGATGGATGGATGATGGATGGATGGATGGATGATGGATGGATGGATGGATGGATGGATGGATGGATGAGGGAGGGATGGATGGATGGATGGATGGATGGATCATGGATGATGGATGGATGGATGGATGGATGGATGGATGGATGGATGATGGATGGAGGGATGGATGGATGGATGGATGGATGGATCATGGATGGATGGATGGATGGATGGATGGATGAGGGAGGGATGGATGGATGGATGGATGGATGGATGGATGATGGATGGAGGGATGGATGGATGATGGATGGATGGATGGATGATGGATGGATGATAGATGGTGGATGAGGGATGATGGATGGATGGATGGATAGATGGATGGATGATGGATGATGGATGTCATGTCCCTCTCTCCTGAGCCATCCTGGTGGAATTGACATGTTCCCAGTGATGTTTGCATGAGGAACCCAATGGGACAACCTCAAGCAATGAAAATAATCCATGTGAGGCCTGTGAGAACAGGAGAGGGACTCTGGACAAGGACATGGAGTGTAGGAAAAGGAGGAATGGCTTTAAACTGACAGAAGGGAGTAGGTTTGGAAGGGATATTGGGAAAAACTTCCTGGCTGTGAGACTGGTGAGCCCTGGCACAGGTGCCCAGAGCAGCTGTGGCTGCCCCTGGATCCTTGGAAATGTCCAAGGCCAGGCTGGACAGGGCTTGGAGCACTCTGGGACAGTGGGAGGTGTCCCTGCCCATGGTAGGGGATGGGATTAGAGGAACTTTAATGTCCTTCCCAACCCAAACCATTCTAGGATTGATTGAAACCTTCCCTGCTTCCCATTCAAATTTCTGCTCCAGCAGCAGCAGCCAGGGACTTTGTTTGGTGTCCCCATTAATGTCCCCAGCTTGTCCCAAGCCTCCCTGAGATAGAGCCAAGCCCCTTTCCTGGAACCCCACCACATTTCTCAGGCTCTGCAGAGGGGCCTGGCTCAAATCCTGTGTCACAACTTCCAGCAACTCCCCAGATATTTGAAAAAATATAACTTGAAGCAGCTTAAAGCCATAAACTCTGGGGCCATAAAACACAGAAATGTCCCCAGTGCTGAGGAAGACACCCTGGTCACATTAAAAATAATGTGATTATTACTTATTATAGTAAAAATCAGAAGCAAGGGAGGGGTTTAATTTTTATAATATCTATAAATTCAAGCTAAATTATTTTTATCACCACAGTTCCTAGAGCCTCATGAAAAACCAGTGTCCAGCCTTTCACCAGTGTTGCACTTTGAATTCAGCAGGATTACAGATTTCTCAGGATTAAATTAAAAAATAATATAGAAGGTGAAAATCCAATATCTGCCTGAAACTCTCTAAATGATGCCAGTGCCCAGGGGGAGCAGCACCATGGGGCTGTGACAAAAACAAAAGAAAAAAACATACAAAAAAAAAAAAAAAAAAAGAAAAAAGAAAAAGAAAAAACAATAGGAAAAATAATGGATTTGAGGGCTGCCTTTGCTTTCTGCATGGATTGGGATGGGGAGTGGGAGGGTTTGGGAGCCAGGGGGGTGACATTGATCTGCCTTTCCTCGTTGCCTCCCTGCACCTCCCCACCACCACACCAAACCCATGGCCATCGTGTCCACAGATTTGCCTCCTTGCTGGCCACAAACTCCTGCCTGCCACGGGCACCAGGAGATGGAGGAAATGTGAGGAATTGTGAGGAATTGTGAGGAATTGTGTCCCGTGCTTATCCGCAGCGATCTCTTAATTAACCAGTCAATTATGGCAGGGATGGAGCTGCAGCAGCAGGATCAGGGCTGGGCCATGCCAGGGGCTGCATCCAGATTGTTATAAATGCATATTGTAATATTGGCCTTTCACAAATATTAAAATGGATGCTATATGGATAATGTTAAAGTAACTTTGTCACAAAAATAGATTTTTTTATTTCTGTTAGACATAGCAGTGAAATAACCAATAGAAATATATTTGTGTTAAAATTCCTGCTTGGTTGAGATAACATTCAGTGGACATATGAAGAGGACTCCTGCTACTGATATGCCAACTATCAAACTTCCCATCAGTAGAAAACATAGAGCAAAGCCCAAACTAAAGGTGATAACAAGAACAGACTAAAACCACAGCCAAGAAATAAACACAGTCTGAAAAGGCAGACCCTGTGATGGTGCTCACAGGGGTCTTTGCATGAGGGAAGAGACGTGGATCTGACTCCATGTTTCAGAAGGCTTGATTTATTATTTTATGATATATATATATATATATATTACATGAAAACTGTACTAAAAAGAATAGAAGGGAAAGTTTCATCTCAGAAGGCTGGCTAAGCTAAGAATAGAATGGAATGAATAATAAAGGTTTGTGTCTCGGACAGAGAGTCCAAGCTAGCTGGGCTGTGGTTGGCCATTAATTGTAACCATTCAAGGTGGGCCAATCCCAGATGCACCTGTTGCATTCCACAGCAGCAGCAGATAATCATTGGTTACATTTTGCTGCTGAAGCTTCTCAACTTCTCAGCAGGAAAAATCCTAAGGGAAGGATTTTCATGAAAAGATGTCTGTGACAGACCCGAGGAGAAGCCCTGCTAAACAGTTCTCAGAACAGGTAAACTAGTTTGGGGAAAAGTTTAATATGCATAATTGTGAATATGTAACAGGCTGATGCAACAGAAATGGTATATAAAGGGTGTTTCCAAAATAGCAGGTGAAAGCCAAGCACCCAGCCATAAATCTTTGCTTTATTGTCTTTTTCTCCTCTTGTCCTTTATTAAACTTTTAATTTTTTACAGGAGGGTGAACCTTGTTTTCCACAAGATCAAAGCACCTTGTTAGGTGCTGGAAGTGTCAGCACACTGCCCTGGCTGGGAGAGCCTCTCTGTGTGCACCAGGTGAAAAACAAAACCATGTTAAAAAGCCTTTTTGTTCACAGCCAGTGCAGCAGCAGAGCTGGGCTGATCCCAGGGCTGCAGATCCTCCCTCCCAGAACACAGAACCTCACCCCAAAACTAACCAACCACCGAGGGATTTGTAAAATCCAAATTTATACAACATAAAATTATTAAAATATAACATTTTCATAAAATCTCTGCCTTGTTTCTCCGTGCTGACCCCTCAGGCAGCCCAGGGATGCTCAGGGAGGCATCCCCAGGGTGAGCTGTGCCCAGATGTCACAGGGGCTTGGTGACAGATGTGGGCACTGGGCACAGGCCTGGCCCTGAGATAACAGAGACCAGAACCCAACCCTGCCCCTTCCTATCCCCTGCTGGGGATGCTGGAACACCCAAAGGTGTTTTGTGGAGATTCCAGGACCGTTGAGGCTGCAAAAGAGCTCTGACATCATTGACTCCAAGTGCTAAACCATGTCCCCAAAGTGCCACATCTATGGGATTTTTGGAACACTTCAGGGATGGTGATTCCACCTGTGCTGTTCCAGCGCCTGACAACACTTTCAGTGAGGAGATTTACAGTAATATCCAACTTGAATCTCCTCTGGCACACCCTGAGGCCGTTTCCTCTTGCCCTGACTCTTCTCACCTGGCAGCAGGAGATGCTGCAGCCTCCGAGCCTCACTTCGATTTCAACCCTGCCCAATCTGAGGAGGAACCACGCTTCCTTTTGGCTCCGTGCCTCAGTTTCCCCATCCCCACGCACTGACATTTCCCTTTGGAACAAGGTGACGGGGACATCCCCTCCTAAAAGCGGGGACCCAAGCCCACCCTGGGAGGGGGAGCCAGTCCCTGCCTGGCGCTGCCGAGCCCCGGGGCTCCCCGGGCCGGCTCCCCTGGCTCGGGGTGAGTTTGGCAGCCAGCGCGGGTCCTCTCAGCAGCTGCGGTGACAGACAGCTCCCGAGCCACCCCCCTCTGCAGCGCTGCTCTAAAATAAAAATACCTCCCGCCTGCTCCGCTCCACTCCCGGCCAAACTTCCCCCAGGGCCAAGCTGGGGGGACGGCAGCCCAAAAACACCCCTGGCCCCCTCCCCGAGCCGGGCTCAGAGATGCTCTAGGGCAAACCGGCCGCCCCCAAACCCTCGGTGGGTGTCCCCTCTCCCTTGTCCCCCTGCTGTCCCCATAGCGCTGCCGGACGCTGGATCCCCGACCCTCGCCCGCCTCCCCCCGCGGCCCCGGGGCTCAAGGTCAGTAGCGATGCGGGAGCGATGCGGGGCTGGGGGGGCCACGATGCGGGTGGTGACACCGCTGTCACACCTCGGGGCTTTCTGTCACCTCTGCGTGTCCCCAGCGCCCGCCCGGGGGCCGCGGAGGGAGCGGGAGGGTGAGGATGGTGAGGATGGTGAGGATGATGAGGATGATGCTGCCCTGCTGCCACCGGGGCTCTGCTGGGACCCCCCCGAGCCTCCCTGGGCAGCCCGGAGCGATCAGAGTTAAAATCATCCGAGGGGTCCCCGTCAGCCCCCGAGGTTGGGCACCGCCTGCCGCCCGCTCCCTCGCCAAAGAAGGGAAAAAAAATAAATAAAAAGAAGCTTTGGAAAGCGTGGAAAGGAGGGGGAAAAGCTTTTTACAGGCACGGCCGTGCGCGCTCTCCCGCCGCAGGGGCACCGCAGAGCGGGGGCAGCGCCCGCCCGCAGCGGCCCCGCACCGGGAGGGAGGGAGGGACCGACGGCGGGGACAGCCCCGACATTCCCCCGGAGGAACCCGACATTCCGCCCGGGATGAACCCGAAATTCCCCTCGGGATAAGCCCGAAATTCCCCCCGGATGAACCCAAAATTCCCCCCGGGATAAACTCGAAATTCTGCCCGGGATGAGCCCGAAATTCCCCCCGGATGAACCCGAAATTCCGCCCGGGATGAACCCTAAATTCCCCCCAGATGAACCCAAAATTCTGCCCGGGATGAGCCCGAAATTCCCCCCGGGAAACGCGTTTGGTCCA
Source organism: Agelaius tricolor (assembly GCF_023055355.1). NCBI lineage: Eukaryota > Metazoa > Chordata > Aves > Passeriformes > Icteridae > Agelaius > Agelaius tricolor. The sequence continues at coordinate 183,360 of NW_027269266.1, forward strand.
CGCCGGGGGGAGATGGGGTCACCCCCCCATCGCTGCCAAGGACCTCCCCCACCCCCCGCTTAAAAACCCCGGCGACCAAACAAAAAATAAACGCTTAAAATGAAAACGATAATTTAAATATTATTTTAATATTATTTTCATTTAAATATTATTTTAATTTTAATATTATTTTCATTTAGTATTATTTTCATTTTAACATGGAGTGGTTTTAATAACCTCAGAAGCTTTTGCAACGCGGATGCCAGAGCAGACAGAGGGTGACCGGGCGCCTTTTGCGCCTTAATCCCCTCGGCGCTCTCAGGGATGGTGACAGGGGGGTGCCAGCCCCGGGGCTGTCCCCTGTCCCTGTCCCACTCCTCCCCCTGCTCCTCTCTGGACACTCAGCCGGGAGGCAAGGCACGTCGCGCCGAGGTTAATTAACCTCGCAGGAGTAATTAGCCCCTGGGCTAATTGCTGCTGATGCCGCCGGGGGGCTCAGCCGTGTCTGCGGGCTCATAAAGTCTCCTGGCAGGTGAATTTTGGGATCACGGGGATTTGGGAGCCCCCCGAGCAGGAGGTTGGGCGAGGTGAGCGGGGAGGTGGGGAAACCATCGCGTCCCCTCCATCAGCGGCGGCTCCGTGTCCTGGATCCCCTCCAGGGACCCAAGCAGGAATTAGAGGTGGGGACGCGCTGGAGGGAGCCCATCCTGGAGCAGCTCTGAACATCGGGATAACGGGAAGAACAGGAACACCTGGCCCCAAATCCTGGCTCCCGGGTGGGGTTTGCAGGAACCCCTTTGCACCCAGGTGTGACCCTCTTCTCCTTTCCCTTCAGCCTTCAGGGCTGGGGAGGAGCAGCAGGAATTTATGGGGTGTTTGAGGGACCCTAAATTCCTGCTCAATTCGTTTTCCCCCGGTTCTCCCCGCTCTGCTCTCTCCCTTGCCCAGGTGTGGATCCCTCCCCGGTGCCGGCCGGGGCTGTCACCTCCCACCATGGGGGTTAAGGCGATGCTCCCCAGCTACGAGCTGGGCTTCTATGCCCTCGTGGTGACCTGTGCCGTGCTCTACAGCGGCAGCGGCATCTTCGAGGCGTCCAGAGGTAACGCTGCATCCCCTGGGAGGGGCCGTGGCTCTCAGGCTCCTGCTTTTACAGCTGCTGGTACCAGCAGCAGATCCCCGGCTTTAACTGCTGCAGAAAACAGCTTGCAAATCCTTTTTAAAGGGATTTTTTGCCTGGTTGTCTCTTTGTCCCTGTTCCCACTGTCACAGGTCTCCAGGTGGTGCCACACCAGGCAACCACCACCCTGCCTACACAGGGCTGATTCCCTTTCTTGGTTGGTGTTTTTGGGGGTTTTTGTTTGTTTTGGTTGGGGTCTTTTGTTGGTTTGTGGTTTTTGGTTTGGTTTTTTTTGTTTGGAAGCCCACAAACCTGAAACTTTTATGGGATCAGCCAGGCAATGTGTAATGAGAAAAAGACTTTGCTGAAAGTTCCTGCAGAAACCTGCTGTCACTGACTCTTTTAGTTGTCTGTGGCAATCAGGCAATTTTGGGGTGGGGTATTTGGGCCCTGGTTGCTCATTATCACAATGATGAAGGTTCTGGGCCTGGCTTGAACCTGGATCCCATTTCCCAGAGCTGTTTCTCTCCCTCTAACTCTGATTCTTCTGCAGACAGCATGAACAGAAAAGCCTTTCGGGATGGCATAAAGCCAGGCTGGCACTACTTTGGCAGGAAGATGGTGAGTGAGGAAGGGCTTGGGCTTTTCCAGCTACAGACAGCCTGGGCAGTGGAGAAACAGAGCTGGCTTTTCTGCTACTGACACACTTCTGTGAGGTCCACCTGACTCATAATTTTCTCCCTAAAGTAGTGGGGAAAATACCAGCCCTGATGATGCCTTGTGAAGGCTGCCCTAGAATAGAGGCTGGACAGAGCTAAAGAATAAAGCAGGGATTTATTAAAAACCCTCCATGGATGCACCTTGGGCAGCACAAGAGCCCAGCCAGGGCTGCACCCAAGATGAACCAAAATGGCCCCAAAATGCACCAGCGCTCCCGGGCTCTCTCCCTGGGATCAGTTCTGCTCCATTTGCACCTTGCAGTTCATTGTCCCATTCCAGCTTTAGCCCCTGCAGTCCCACCCTGCTTGTTTTTCTCTCTCCAGCCCACGGGGTTTGTGCTCTGGGGCTGAGATTTGGATCATTTGTCCTTGGTGCCCAGCTGGAGCAGGAATTGTTTTGTCTCCCTGCTCTGTGCACAGAGCTCAGCATGCCCTGATGTGAAGCTCAGACCCACACACTAAAGCAGCACAGAATCTGAAAATATAAAAGCCGAAACCTGAGGCATCACTGCAGGGCTGTGGATGCTCCACTTTGTGTGTGCTGGGATGAGTGACCTCTGCACGTCCCTCCTGGGGTTTTATATCTGAGCTAAAGTACTTGGGAGCCCTTGGGTGGAAAATGGGAAGCAAAAGCCCTAAAAGTTGTGGAGCTGGGGGCAGTAAAGTTCCTGGTGCTGCTCCTGCAGGATGTGGCTGATTTTGAGTGGGTGATGTGGTTCACCTCGTTCAGGAACATCATCATCTTCGCCCTCTCGGGACACGTCCTCTTCGGCAAGATCTGCTCCATGACCGTGCCACAGGTGAGCAGGGATCTGAGAGCACCAGGGGTGGCCTGGGATCTGTGGAAGGGTCTCGAGTTTGATGTTGCTGAAATGGCTCCCAAGGTATTAAAGAATCTTTTGTTCAGCTTCACAACTGAAGAAGTAGAGATTCTTTGGCTTTGGTTTTCAAGGTTGTTTATTTTCTTTTATCCATTACATTCTTTCTCTGACCTGCTGAGATCTGTCCAGCAGGTTGGTTTGTGTCAGATTCACCACCCTTGGGGTGGTGTTGGCTTTTTATACTAAGAACTACCTGTAGTTTATTTACAATAAATTTTACAATACCTATCACCTATGTTAGACAGTCTGTCTCTACCCTAAACCAATCCAAAAGTGCCAACATCACAGCAGAAGATGGAGGACAAGAAGAAGAAGAAGGACAGGACATGCCCAGACTCCTCCATCTTGCCTCTTGAACCCCCATTCTAAATCCCCAAAATTCTACATTTTCACCCTGTGATAAATTCACCGTCATTCCACTCAAACCCTTGTGGCTTGTAAATCCTCACACAAAGTTGGGAATTGTTTCCATGGGCTAAAATCAAAGGCACAGGTGGTTTTGACTCTGTGCCAAGGTCTCTGAGCCCCCTGCCAGGGTCTCAAGTCCTCCAGGGAGGTCAGAGGAATGTCCTGGGCTCTGACAGGAGGGGTTTTGGGGACGTTCTGGGCTCAGGAGTCTGACAGAAGGGGTTTTGGGGATGCTCAGGGCTCTGACAGAAGGGGTTTTGGGGAGGCTCAGGGCTCTGACAGGAGGGGTTTTGGGGACGTTCTGGGCTCAGGGCTCTGACAGGAGGGGTTTTGGGGACGTTCTGGGCTCAGGGCTCTGACAGAAGGGGTTTGGGGATGTTCTGGGCTCAGGGCTCTGACAGAAGGGGTTTTGGGGATGCTCAGGGCTCTGACAGAAGGGGTTTTGGGGACGTTCTGGGCTCAGGGCTCTGACAGAAGGGTTTTGGGGACGTTCTGGGCTCAGGGCTCTGACAGAAGGGTTTTGGGGACGTTCTGGGCTCAGGGCTCTCCCCACACTCACCACAGCTGCTCTCTCCCCAGCACCGGGCTGTGATGTACATGGTCTACGGGCTCCTGGCTGTGCTGGCCAGCATGGGGCTGCTCTACCTGATGATCATCCTGTCCCACTGCCTGCTCCTCTACTCAGTGGCCCTGGCCAAGCAGAAGTGGCTCTGCTACGTGGCCGGGCTCTGCTGCCTGGCCTCCTTCAAGGTGGAGCCCTTTGGCTCATGGCAGGTGGGTCCTGGCCATGTGTTTGCCCCATTTCCAGCCCACTGGTGTCCATCTCCTCGGGGTCATCCCCCAGGAGGGCTCCTGGGGCAGCCCCAGGCCCTCCTGGCCATTTCTCCCGGCTGTATCAGAGCTCTCACAGCATTTTAGAGGGAAGGGACTGTTGAGGTGTGAGCTTGGGGGTAATCCCACAGTGGTTATGTCATGTTTTGGTGGCTTCATGCTGTTCCAGAACAAAGGACATGTGAGTCCTGCTTGCTGCTCAGGCAGCAATTTGTCAGCCTGTTGCTGCCCTGTGCCTCAGTTTCCCCAGCTGTAACACAGAGCTGAGATGGATTCAGTGATGCTCATCTCTTAGGTGACAGCCTAGGTAAGATTTTATCTCACTGGTGGGTGGAGAGAAGCTCAGGAAGGACTTTATCAAAATATTCAATCCCTCAGCAGGACATTGCTGTCCCTCCCTCTCCATCAATCCCAAAGCAATTGGCTCTGCTTTACTCTGTGGGGACACCTGTGACAGGGTGACATTGCCACCCAAACCAAAGCCTGTGTGACCAACAGCTGCTTGGTGACACGGCCAAGAGGATCTACCACTTCCTGACTGCTCTGAGCTGCAGGAGCCAGCTGGGAAATCGAGCCCCAGTTTTCTCTTTCCAGCTCATTAACTTCAGAGACAATTGGTGTCAGAGCATAATTAGAGGTTTTCCTTGAACTGAAAACTAAACTGGCAGAGGTCAGGGTTAGAGGAGATGCTAGGAAAAAATTCCTCACTGTGAGAGTGGAAAAAGGGGCCCTGGCACAGGGTGTCCAGAGAAGCTGTGGCTGCTCCTGGATCCCTGGCAGTGCCCAAGGCCAGGATGGATGGGGCTGGGAGCAACCTGGGATGGTGGAAGGTGTCCCTGCCATGGCAGGGGTGGCACTGGATGGGCTTTAATGTCCCCTGAACCCACACAATTCTCTGCTGCCCCAGTGTGGTGGTGTTCACAGGGGTCCCAGGATGAGGGGAGTGATGAGAATCTTGACTCCATGCTTCAGAAGGCTGATTTATTATTTTATGATATATATTATATTAAAAAGAAATGATAGATTAAAACTATAATAAAAGAATAGAAGAAATGATTTCATCAGAAGGCTTGGAAGGAATAGAAAGGAATGATAACAAAAGCTCGTGACTCTCAGAGAGTCCAAGCCAGCTGACTGTGATTGGCCATTAATTAGAAACAACCAACATGGACCAATCAAAGATGCACCTGTTGCATTCCACAGCAGCAGATGATTCTTGTTTTTCTTTTCCTCTGAGGCCTCTCAGCTTCTCAGGAGAAAAATCCTGGCAAAGGGATTTTCCATAAAATATCACAGCGACACCCCAGGAGTGGTGTCCCCCACCCAGCGAGGCAGCACAGAAGGGACACCACGTTCCTGGTGGTAATCTCTGTCTCTGTTAATCTCTGTTTCCTGCCCAGAGTGGGTTTGTGACAGGAGCTTTTGATCTCCAAGATGTCCTTTTCTACGGAGGCTGCACCTTCACCATCATGCGCTGCATGAGCTTCGCCCTCGAGAGCTCCCAGAAGGATGAGGGCATCTACTCCATCTTCGACCTCCTCAAGTACAACTTCTACCTCCCCTTCTTCTTCTTCGGGCCTGTCATGACCTTTGACCAGTTCCACGCCCAGGTGAGTGAGCCTGAGGCCAGGCTGGAGCAGGATTTCCCCCCAGAATTTATTTGCTTGTGGTCAAAAACCCCAACTTTTGCCACAGTGAAGTTGCAAATGGTTGTAGAACTTCTTGTGGTCACCTCTAGTCTGTGGCTGTGCATTTTTGTGGGGAAGGGCATAAACTGATGGATTTTTAAGCTTCTTTTTGGGTTTTTTTTTTTGGCCAATTCACAATGGAAGATCTTGCTGTGATGTCCTTGCTCCCTGGGCATCTGCACTGCTCCGTGCCTCAGTTTCCTTGTGTTGTCACCCCAGCACCTTCATGGTGAGGACCACACATGGGATCTCTGCATGCTGTGACAGCAAGGACATTTCTGTCTCCCATTTCTATGCAGCTGCTTCACCCAGGGATGGTTTGTGTTTCTTTAGATCCAGTTATTTCTCAGGAAACAAATAAGATTTGGTGGAAAGCTGAGCTCCAGCAATCAGGGGCTCCATTAATACCCTGGTGCCTCAAGTCTTGGCCCGTTCCACACAACCAAGGGAGCTTTTGGGTGAGCAGACTCCAAACAGAACTGGAAAACACCAGCAGAAGCCTGGGCTGGGACCTCTGGAGCTGTTCCACAGTCCAAGATCAAGGAAACCAGCAGTGCTGTGTCCCCCCTCGCTCTTCCCACCTCAACCTCCTTCTGCACCAAGGATCAGCCCTGGCCACCAAAGCAAGCTGGTGATGCTGGCAAAGGAGGGTGTTTGGTCAGCAGTGGTGCTGTGGAGGATTCCCACCACCACCACCACCCCTGGTTCCTTTTGCAGAAGAACAGCCACACTGAGTTTTTGGACCCAAATTGATGCCTGGATACAAGAATGTTTTGGAAAAACATTTGTGGATTCAGAAGAAAAACCAGCCCAGGGAAGGGGAGAGGAGTCAGAGCCTCATGGGGAGGAGGAGACTGAAGGCCCACCAGCCCAGCAGCTTCTCTCACACTTGGAGCTGGTTTTGGATGCCTAAGAAAGGGTTTGCACTGGAATGTTTCCTCCAGGATGAGCCATGATCCCGGTCCTGCTCCTTGCCTGCTCTTCACCTGTGGAATTTACAACTTCATGATGCCTCTTAAAAGGAACAAGAGCCCTCAGGTCTTACTGGACATATTAGAAATGATTTTTAGAGCATTGGACCCTGAAGATCATAAGGTCAGCTCTGGTGTCCCTATCAGGGATCCAGCCAGGTACCTACAAATGGGGACAGGAAACTCCTCATGTCTCCAACACCTGAGCTCCCACTGCTCCTGCAGAGCTGCATCCAGGGGGAGTTTTATTCCTGCTCCTTTGCACAACCCCAAACCAGGCTGTCTAAAGCCTCTTAATGAGCAATTCCCCTCTCTGCTGCTTCAAACCCCAAAGGCACAAGGATTAAAGTCCCCAGCCCCTCTCCCCTGCCCTGGCCAGGGGTCCTGGCTTGGCCTGGCCACCACTGCCATCTCCTGGCTACATCCCCCCTGCACGGCTGGAGCTGGATGCAGGGGTGAATTCTTAATTGCCCAAGAGCAATCAGGGCAGGAGGCAGGTGGAACCTTCCCCGGGGTGGGATGAATGGTCCCGTTGGAGATTGGATCTGTCCCTTTGGATCCTACTGGTCCTGCATCCTGGTGGAGCTCCTGCATTCCTATGTGAGATGGGAACTCATCTGTACCAGGGCTTGGCCAGCCAAATTTGGGTGGAGAAGCATCTTTCTCACTGAGACCAAGGGAACAAATCCCCCTTTCCAGGGCTGGGAGTGTCAGTGACACAGCCCTGATCCCAAGGGGGTGGTGGCCAAGTGCTGGCACCACACACAGATGTGAGAATGAGAGCAAACAACCTCTCATCCTCACGTTTGTTGTTGCACCAGGGGAGGTTTAGATAGGATAATAAAGATAATTTCTTCAAGGAAATGGTTGTTAAGCATTGGAAGAAGCTCTCCAGGGCAGTGGTAGAGTCACCATCCCTGCAGGTATTCCAGAGATGTGTAGATGTGGCACCTGGGGACAGGGTTTAGTGCTGGGTTAATGGTTGGGCTCAATGATCTCAATGGATTTTTCCAGCCTAAGGCATTCTGTGATTCCATGGAAGGAGGGTTCTGTGCCCACCCACACATCTCCATGCAGACCCTGTCCTCCCTCAGATCTGGGTCCGGCGACCTCTTCGTTTCCTCAAAGCACCTGGTACTTAACAGGCATGAAAAAAAATATGGCAAAGGCTTTAATTCTCAGGAATCATCTGGATTTGACAACAGGGCTGGTGCAGCAGCCTGTGGATTATGCAGGGAGAGCTCCCACCTCTCGCAGGGAATAAAGGGGAAGTAATAAACATAAGAGGATTTTGAATACAGCAGCGATTTTGCGGGGAAGCAAGGACATGGCTCTGCCCCGTGTAATCCTGAGAGCTCGCTCTGGTGATGGTTATGTGACAATGAGCAGAGATGTGGCAGCTCCTGGAGGCAAACCCCAGGCCCTGTTTGTGCAGGAGACAGCAAAAATGAAATCCCCATCAATCAGGTCCCGCCAATTCAGGACAGCCCCTCGAGCAAGTCTCCCTCTCATCTACAGCAGGAATCTGCAACAGAAGCCTCAGCCATCATCAGCTCTCCTCTTCCTCCCAGATGACCCTGAACAAAAATACACCAGGCCCTGGCAGAGCTGTCAGGCTGGGATTCCAACCCTGGAATCCATCCTGGAGATGTGATGGGTGCAAGCATTTGCTCCCTCTCAGTGCCTTTTGGAAGGGGCTGTCCTTAAGCAACGTTGATTTCCTGAGCACATCGCTGCAGAAAGAGCACGAAACCCTGGGAGCTCCCTGGTCAGAGTGGATTTCAGCCCACCTGGAGTCCTTGAGGACATCCAGGCTTTTGACCACAGACCTGCTCTGCTGGGAGCCCCCTGGGAACAGCAGGGTGATGCAGTAGGGACATCCCTGCTGTGGGTGGGACAGGTCCTGCTCCTTGTGCATGTGCTCACCTCAGCCAGCCCTTGGGAATTCCTTAATCAGTGGAAATTTGGGCAATGTAGTCCACAGTGTGACCTTGTCCTGGTTTAGGGCAAATTTGGGAGAAAACCTCCAAAGGGGGTCCCTCCAGAAAGCAAACCCACACAGCCCCTCTCCCCAACCCATTCAGGAAGGATTCCTCAGGGAGAAGTGGAAAGAACCTGTTTATTTAACAGGCACAGCACCCCCAGCACACAAAATGAACAATAGCAGATGACACCACTCTGAAAAAGATGACAAATTCAGAAAGTGTCTCTGGGGATGGTCACTCTGTTATCAGCCCTTCCTGTGCTGGGGCAGCTGCTGCAGCCAGAAGGTGCAAACTCTCGGTGTTCCCAGGTCCCAGTCCAGAGCAGGCTCAAGTAGGTCCAAAAAAAGGGAAAGGAGAAACAGTCCAGGAAAAAATTTGGACTGTTTAGCTAAACTAGCTAATGAGCAGAAGCAAAAAGCAGGAGCAAAGCAGAAGCAAGAGCAAAGCGAAAAGCCAAGCAAAAAGCAAAAGCAGCATCATGTACTGCCCTGTCTCTGTGTCCCCCCAGCCATGGGGGAGCATCTGATAGCAAAACCAAAACAAAACTTTCACCCTTCAGAGCCAGTCTTGAAGGCACAGAACATAATATCCAGCATAAACAGAACACACAAATGGGGATACAGGCATCATAACATCACCCTAGGACAGACCTCTAAAGAGGAAGGATGAATCAATCCCTGTTTGGACCTTGACCATCCTTGTGGATGAAGGAACAACGCCCATCCTGTCCCTGGGCTCAGCCCTGCCCTGTGACCGGGGTCCGAGGATGAGGAGAGAGATGAGGATCTGACTCCATGTTTCACAAGGCTGATTTATTATTTTATGATATATATTACATTGAAACTATACTAAAAGAATAGAAGAAAGGATTTCATCAGAAGGCTGGCTAAGAATAGAAAAGGAAAGAATGATAACAAAGGTTTGTGGCTTGGACTCTCTGTCTGAGCCAGCTGTGCTGTGATTGGCCATTAATTAGAAACATCCAACATGGGCCAATCACAGATCCACCTGTTGCATTCTACAGCAGCAGATAATCATGGTTTACATTTTGTTCCTGAGGCCTCTCAGCTTCTCAGGAGGAAAAATCCTAAGGAAAGGACTTTTCATAAGAGATGTCTGTGACACTGCCCCTGTTTGTCCCTCCCTGCAGGTGAGCACCCGCGAGCTGAGGCGCAAGGACGACGAGATGAAGAGCATCCGTGTCAATGCCCTGCTCCACGTGGGGGCCATCGTGGCTGTGGACATCTTCTTCCACTTCTTCTACATCCTCACCCTCCCTTCTGACCTGAAGTTCGTGAACCGCCTCTCGGACTGGTCCTTGGGTGAGTGGCTGTGCTCGGGCACCTTCACCCCTGTCCTCAGCTCCAAGGCAGTGGGGAGGGATCCAGATCTCCATCCACCCCCCTGAGAGGCTTTGGGAATGCCTGTGTTGGAAAGGTTTGAGTAAAAAACTCCTCATCCTCACTCTGGCCATGCACAGAGCTGGGTTGGTGGCCCTGGAGGTTGGGTTGGAGGTTGGGTGGCCCTGGAAAGCACATGGTGCTGGTCTGGCCTTTCCACAGGGTAAATTGATTCATTTGGGGTTTAGGAAGGTGAGCACCAAATTATTTTCGTTACCTTTGGACTGGGAGGGAGCTCAGCACCTCTGAAAAATCAGCAGGACAAAGCAAACCACGTGCAGCAATGCAAAGCCTGATTGCATGTAAGGAAAGTTGTCCATGGAGTGGTCAAACACTGGGAGAGGTGCCCAGAGAGGTTGTGGATGGTCCCAAAAGAGTCTGTTCAACACTTACATGGATGTAAGTCCAATGTCCAGGGCAACATAATCTCTACCTAAAGGTGGGTGTTCTCCAAGCATGGCTGGGTTAGCAACCTCCAGAAGGCAAATTCCCAGGATAAGTGATGGAAGCAGCACTGGCAGCTGGAGGGAGGGCTCCAGATGATCAAATCCATGTGTGATGGCAGCATTTCAGACACCCCCACACAGCAGAGGCCAAGCAGGGGCTGGAGGAGCCTCCTGTCTCTCCAGAGTGGCAGCTCGAGGCCAGGATAAAATCCTAATGCAGCTGGAGTGGCACTAACATGGATTTAGGGTGTCCCAAGAGCCCTGGCTAGGTGGATCCCATGTTACTCCAGAGGGAGCTGAGCTCTTCTGACTGTCCTGACCACGGTGGGAGTGGTCAGATTTTCCCTTAATCTGGGAGCTGGATCCCACCAAGACAGGGGCATTTTAGCAGCTCTTTGCAGAGACATTTGAAATCTTTAGTAGCTGTTCCTGCAGGGTTTGTTTCCCAGTGTCAGACCTCTCTAAGGCTGAGGTTCTGACCCTGGCTCTGCTGTAGCATGATACCCATGGCCAGGGTAACTGGGGTGGGGGGAATTTTGATGGAGGTGCCAATAAAACCTCAGAGGGCAGCCCTGAGAACTGTGATGAGTTCATCAAGGCTTAACAAGCCTCAGAGGGAAGGCACAATGATGGAATAAATTACTGTACAAAGAGAATTTCTTGGACTATTAAGACCAATAAGCAGTTTGCTCCCTAATACCCCGAGAAGAAATTGCCCTTTGGTTCAAGCCTCTTAAAAAAAAAAATTAGTTTTAAAAGGTTTGCTCTGCAGAAATCCTGATGCATTCCATGTTCCCTTTTTCTCTGTTTGTCTCCCATTTTTGCTCCAGCTGGCCTGGCCTACTCCAATCTGGTGTATGACTGGGTGAAGGCTGCTGTGATGTTTGGTGTCATCAACACCATTGCCAGACTGGACCACCTGGACCCACCCCAGCCCCCAAAATGCATCACCATGCTCTACATCTTTGCTGAAACGTGAGTACCCTGAATGGAGACTGTTTGAGCTGGACAGGACCTGTGTGGAGGGGAGGGCACCTGGGCCGTCCTGGGCAGCTGCTCTCTGAGCTGGAGACCCCCTGAAACCACAGCCTGGACCTGGCCAGAACCCAGGGAAATATTCCTAGGTGGGGAGAAATGGATAAGGAGAAAAGTTAAACCACGTCTCTAGTGGGATCTGTCCAAGGAAGGAGCCTGGAGGATTTCTGTGAGCAAGGTCCATGATGTGCCTGGCCAGGGGATTGGGTGTTTTCTCTGTTTCAACAGGTTTTTATTGTCATTGTGTGTTTTAACATGTTCTTATCTTATTTTCAGGCATTTTGACAGAGGGATTAATGACTGGCTGTGCAAGTAAGTGTCTGGTTGACCACCTCTAATCTGGTTCATCCATCCCAGAGCAATGAAGCATCACATGCTGTTCATCCCAAAGCTGGGGTGTCCTCTCTTCTGGATAAATCCCACTATTTGCTCTGTGTAGCCCCAAACCCATTGAATTAATTGCACAAAGAACAGCCCCTCCTCCAAAGCTGGGAATAAAAGAGTGCTGTCCCAAAATCCTTTTAAGGCTGGTGGGTGTAGGGTTCCCTCAGAGGAGGAAGAGCCAGCTTAGCTTTACATTTCTCCAGGAGGAAAGGGGAACTGAGTACTGTATCTCCATCTGCACCTGCCTCAGCCCTTCAGCTCCCTTCATCCACAAGTTCACACCAGCAAACCTCTGCTGAGGGGGGTGGTGGCTGCTTTGTGATAAAATCCTGAGCACCAGCAAGTCTGAGAGAACCCCAGTTTTACCTGCCAGAGGGGGAAAGGTGGATATTTTGTCCTTGAGTATTTATAGGTTGGTAGGAACACAAGTCCCAAGCAGTTGGGGCACAGCAAAAATCAATTTATTGCCATAACATCCCTCCTGTTTTACTGGGATGTTCTGGGCTGACCTCTCTGTGAGAGGAGCTTGGGAAAAGAAACTCCAGAGGGATCTCCTGGACTACAGGGAGCACCAGCCTGTGGTGGTGTTCACAGGGGTCCCAGGATGAGGGAAGAGATGAGAATCTTGACTCCATGTTTCAGAAGGCTGATTTATTATTTTATGATATATATTATATTAAAAGAAAATTATATACTAAAACTATGCTAAAGAATAGAAGAGAAGGATTTCATCAGAAGGCTTGAAAGCAATAGAATGGAATGATAATAAAATTTTGTGCCTGACCAGAGTGTGAGACAGCTGGACTGTGATTGGCCATTAATTAAAAACAGCCACATGAGACCAATCACAGATGCACCTGTTGCATTCCACAGCAGCAGATAATTATTGTTCACATTTCGTTTCTGAGGCCTCTCAGCTTTTCAGGAGAGAAAAATCCTAGCAAAAGGGATTCTTCATAAAATATGTCCGTATATTTTCATAAAATATATTTTATTTTATCATTACATATAATTTATAATTTATATATATAAATTATATATAATGATATATAAAACAGTAAAATAACTACAAAAAATAAACAAAACATTAAAATACAATACTATAAATTAATATATAATCATATATATAATATATTTTTTATTTTATCATTATGTATAATTTCTAATTTATATATATTATATCATTTTATAGAATATAATATATAAAGGTATATTATATGATTTATATAAAAAACATTAACCACCTTCCCTGGCCTTTAGGTACGTGTATGACCACATTGGAGAGAACCATGACAACATCCTGAAGGAGCTGGTGGCCAGCATCACCACCTTTGCCATCACCACGCTCTGGCTGGGGCCCTGCCAGGTCGTTTACATCTGGTCCCTCGTCAACTGCTTCGGCCTCAACTTCGAGCTCTGGGTGCAGAAGTTCTTCCAGCTGGGGCCCTTTGCCAAACTGGAGGTGAGGGCAGGGGGACAGCTCCAGGGGGCTGGGAAATGCCTGTGCCTGGAGGGAGCTCACACTGGGTTGCAGGGGTTGGGTTTTTGGGTGAGGAGGAAGAGCAGAATCCCTGGGGATGCCATGAGGCTCCTGCCTGGAGATCTGGAGGTCTTTGCTGTGGCCTTCAAAATCGTGGAATTATTAAGACTGGAAAAGATCAGCAAGTCCAGCTGGATCACCACTGTGGTGGTGTTCACAGGGGTCCCGGGATGAGGGAAGAGATGAGAATCTTGACTCCATGTTTCAGGAGGCTGATTTATTATTTTATGATATATACTATATTAAAAGAAAATGATATATCAAAACTATACCAAAAGAATAGAAGAAAGGATTTCATTAGAAAGCTAGCAAAGGAAAAGGAAGGAATGATGATAAAATGTTGTGCCTGACCAGAGTCCCAACACAGCTGGACTGTGATTGGCCATTAATTAAAAACAACCACATGAGACCAATCAAAGATGCACCTGTTGCATTCCACAGCAGCAGATAATTCTTGTTTACATTTTGTTTCTGAGGCCTCTCAGCTTCTCAGCAGAAAAATCCTAGCAAAAGTATTTTTCAGTAAATATGTCCATAACACCATGTCCACCACCAAACCACATCCTTTAGTGCTGTATCCATGGGGGCTTTTTTTGAACATTTCCAGGGATGGTGACATCCCTGGACAATCCTTGGGATCAGCCACTGAGCTGTGCAAGGGAAGCTCAGTCCTGGTGCTCTGTGTCCCCTCATTCCATGCACTTTGTCACCCACCCAGAGCAAACCAACTCCTGCCCCTGTGCTGCTTCACAGGGAATTTAGATTGGGGTGGAAATTCCAGAGGGAAAACAGAGGTCCAAGAGAAGCAGGAGTGAATCTCCAATGAGGCATCAAAGTGCCACAGATGGACACAAAATTTGAGATGTCTGTCAATATCTGTCCTTGGGAATAGGTCTGTGCATATGGGGAATATTCTATGGGGAATATCCAGATCCTAGGGGGAAATGTTTACATATTTCCTTATGGGATTAATTTGTTCTTCTTGGTCCACAGAGCACCTTGGCATTCTCAGTGGTTTTGATCTGATTTCTTTTAAAATCAAGTGTTTGGATGCTATAACAAATTATTTTTAAATAATAATAATAATTTATTTTTTAATAATAATTTTAATAATTTGTGCCCTGTCTTTGTTTGGGACCAAGATATCTCAGGGACATACTGGAAAAAAAAATCTTTAAAACTTCCACCCTGAAAACAATTATCTTCCTGTTGGAATCCAAAATGCAAGAAACTCTCAGAACTTTAGACTTGTAAACCCAAGCTTAGAATTAAACCAAAGATTTAATCTAAAACCTTAAAAATACCTTCCAAACTTAAATACTAAAATGAAAAACATAAATTTATAACTTAAAACAAAACCATGTTAAACTAAATTTTAAACATTTAATGTTTAAAATTTAAAATATAAAATATTGCAATAACTGCAAAAATAAACAAAAATGAAAATGTAATTCTATACATTTATATATAATATATATAATTATATATAATTTGTATATAATTATGTAATTTATATATAATATAATCTAATATATAAATGTATATAGTATAATTTATAATTATATATCATTTACATAATTTATAATTTATATATCACTGTATATATCAATTAACTAAAAAAACTTACACTATAACACAAATCCATACAACAAAATATTTAAAAATTAAATCAAAACCGTAATATCCTTATTAACAGTATTTTATTAATCAATAACTTCTTAAACAATCACAACTAAAAATCTTAAAACACTCTAAACCATGCTATAACAATATACGCCAAATTCACCCTTCCTACCTATAAAAAATTAAATATAAATATAAAATAGATAAACCACATAAATATAAAAAATAAAAATTTAATTTTTAAAAGATCACATCATCAAAATAAAATAAAAATAAAATTAAAATATAAAAATAATATAAATAAATATATAAAATATAAACCACATAGAAAAAAATAAACCACAATTCAAAAATCCCATCTCTAATTCCTTCCAAAAAATATATTCCTTCCATTAAAATATAAAACTATAATACAAATAAATATATAAAATATAAACCACTTATAAAAAAATAAAATATAAAAAAATAAACCACAACTCAAAAAAAATCACATCTCAAATTCCTTACAAATAAATTATCACAAGCTGCCCATTTCTTTTTCCCAATTTAAATCCTGGAGGTCCTAAATTAGTTAAAGATCTATTTTGAATACAAACTGTGGAGAGCAATCCTCCCGCTCGCTCTCCTGGTTGAACTCCTAATCAGATTAGGGCTCTCGAGGCAGTGAAATCCCCTTCCCTGCAGCACCACAATTCCCAGCCCTAAGTAGCCTGGAGGCTCTTTGGAGGCTGTTCTGAACTCCTTCCCTGCTCCACTCTCAGCAGCTGATCTTGGAGATTATGTGCCACTGACAATTCCACTCTGCTGCTGTCATTGGCTTCTGAGCTTTTTTTTTCTTTCCTGTAATTCCTAGGAAACTATTTTTACCAGGAGCCAGGAGTGATTTGCATGTAGGGCTAATAATAATCCTGGGATACAACAGATTCTTCTGCCTTGAGGAGTGGCAAGAGGTGGAGAAAGCAGGACTCAACCATTTCATTTTAAAGAGGATCTGAGAGAGCTGGAGAAGGACTTGTGACAAGGATGTGGAGGGATGGGACAAGGAGAAATGGATTTGAACTGACAGAGGGCAGGGATAGATGGGATTTTGGGAAGGAATCCTTCCCTGTGAGGGTGGGCAGGCCCTGGCACAGGGTGCCCAGAGAAGCTGTGGCTGCCCCTGGATCCCTGGAAATGTGCAAGGCCAGGCTGGACAGGTCTTGGAGCACTCTGGGACAGTGGAAGGTGTCCCTGCCATGGCAGGGGGTGGAATGGATGATCCTTAAGATCCCTTCCAACCCAAACCCTTCCATGTGTCTGTGATTCTACAATTACCATGAAACTGTGTCTAACATCTTGCCCCTACCCATGGGACCCAGCCCAGGGTCCCTCAAGCAGCAGAGCAGTTTTGTCCTTCCCTTGTCCTTTCCTTTCTTCATTCCAGAGGCACTTAAAGCTGCTCTGATTTTTGCCTCCTCTCTGGGATCCAGCTGGGGTTGCCCCAGTCACCCCCTTTCCCTTAGAGACCCTTTTCCCTCTGCTCCTCTCTCCTCCACAGGCCAAGCTGTCAGGGGCCATGTCTCGGCGGATCAGGGCAGCTTTTGGGGCTGTGAACTTCTGGGCCATCGTCCTCTACAACATCCTGGCCCTCAACAGCCTGGAGTTTGCTCTGCTGGTGACCAAGAGACTCCTCGTGACAGGTAAGGTGCTGCCAGCCTTCCCCACTGGGACACCCCTGTCTGAACTGCTGTGGGAGCTGAGCACTGGGATCTTGGATCCTTCTGGGTCCAAAGTGCCCTGGTCACTGGTTTGTGATGTGGCTGCTCCAAATGTCCTTAATTCTCACGCAAAAAGTGGTTTCTTAGCCCCTCCTGCTCCTCACTGAGTGTTCTGGAGTGCCAGCTGCCTGCCAGGTGTGCTTGTACAGCTCCTGGCCCAGCCTGAGCCTGGCTCAGCCTCCCTGGAGCACTGCAGAGGTCATGTTCACCTCACCAAACAGGGCTCAGTCCCTGCCTGTGAAATGTCCCCTTGCTGGAGAAAGGGATTGACCCCTCCTGCCTCATTTCCTCTGCTCCAGCAGACATCCTCCACCATCCCAAAGGTGACAGGTACAAATCCTCATCCTGCATGTCTTGGTTTGGAAAGAGAGGAGTCTGCTAAGGAAGGCAGGAGTGTCCCCTGAAATGGAGAATGTAAACCCTCCCCACCCCTCCAAATTGCTATAAATTTGAAATTAAGGGGCTCTCAGGCAAAGATATGAGAGCAGGAATAACAGTTCTTTAATAGGGAGGACAATAAAAGGATAAAATAAACAATGCAGTGAACTAGAACAACACTGACAGAGTCAGAACCCAACCTGACACCCTGTGGGTCAGGGTGCTGGCAGCAGAACCATTGGAATTGTGGCTCAGCCCTCCTGCAGTGTCAGGGCTGGTTCTGCTGGAGCAGGGATCCTGTAGAAAGGTGCAGTCTCTGCCTCTGAAGATCCAGTGGAAGAAGAGGCAGCTGCTGCTCCTCTGGGGAATCCAGTGGAGAAGCTGTGCTGGTGTTCCAGAATCTCTGGATTATATCCAGGTAGGAATGCTTGGCTCCTCCCTCTGGGCTCACATCTCCCAATGGGATGCTGTAGCTCTTATCAGCCATGCAGTGACATTCAATGGCTGTTATCAGCAGGTGTCCCCTCCTGAGAGAGGAGTGGTTGTGGAAGAGATAAGGCAAACTGCCCACCTGACAAGAGACAACTGCCATACAGATGGTGATAGAATACATCTTGCCTTGCAATCTGGATCAGTACATTTCTGATCAGTGGATTGTGGCACTGTTCTGAAGTATTCTTGAGCTGCCCAGGGTATAAATAGCCCTGAGGAGCCCTCTCTGGGATGGGGATGGATAATGTCACACTCGCTGTGCCAGGAGTGCCTGCCCGCTGAGCTCGCTGGCTTTTGCTGGTTGCATTATTCATTGCACAGCTCCTGTTTTAGCAGGAACAAACCCTGGATCCACCCCTGTGCTGTGGAGACCAGATTTGTGATTGCAAACATCATCAGACCTTTCCAAAGAGGAGGGAGAGCTCTGTCACTGACGTAGGTGACAAAAATATGGATTTTCCAGGGCGGACACTGTGTCCCCACTAAGTGCAGGACAAGAAGACTTCAAAACAGTGCCACAATGCACTGGTTAGAAATGTACAGACTGCAGGATGAGGATTTGTACCTGTCACCTTTGGGATGATGCAGGGTGTCTGCTGGAGCAGAGGAAATGAGGCAGGACAAGGCTGGGCTTGATCTCGGCATCAGTGGGGCCCAAAGATTCCAGAAGGTCACAGTGTTGAACAATGATAAACATGGGCAGGTTCAATGGGCAGAAAGCCAACCATGACCTCTGAACTTGGGGAGCAGAAGGATTTTTGGGGGTAAGAGGGGCTCAAAACCCCTCCAGCATTCCCCACTGCAGTCCACTGTGCCTTGGTGGGCTCAGGCACAGCTTCACCTAAAATCCAAGCCTGAGGATTTCCCTCTTGCTGAAGCTGCAGGGCTGGATCTATGACAAAAAAATGTCACTGGCCACCATGAGCTTGTGTGACCTCCCAAACCCGCCTGAGAGGCAGCTGTGCTGGGGTGAAGAAGTGGCCTTGCCAGGCCAGCACAGCTGCATGACCAGGTCTCCCTCCCTGCCCTAGGTTTCCCTGAGAGCACCTTGTCCATCTGGTTCATCACCTACTGCGGCGTGCAGCTGATCAAGGAGCGTGAGCGCATCCTGGCCATCCAGGAGGAGGAGAAGGGGGACAAGGCCAAGTTGGAGTAGAGGAGGCTTGTCCTGAAGCTTCATCTCCCTTCCAGCCACTGCTGCCAGGCCAGGCACCGTTCAGGGCTCTCCAAGCCCTCCTGACAATCTGACTGCTGTAGCTCATCCACGTAGAAGCCACCTGGAAGGCACAGGTCACCCCCTTGCTGCAGGGAAGATTTTCCATCAGGCACAGCGGGTGTTTCACAGTCTCCCCAGACGTGGCAGGATGCTGAGGCAGCTCCCAGGATGTTTTTTCCATGCCAGAGCCATCCCTGTTGTTTTCCTGACCCTCTGAAGTGTGCAGGCCCGGAGGTTTCACCCTCTGCTTCCCCCAATGCTCGGTGCACCAGCACTGGGCTCCCCCTCAGCCCTTGTCTCCCAGAGGGGACTCTCCAGGCCCCATGGCTGGAGGTTTTAGGGCCCTGCACTGCTGGATCTGAGACTGATGTGACCACCCTGCTGTGACATGTGTCCTGGGACTCAAGCCAAACCCCACCTCAGTTTTTTTACATGCTACGGACAGAGGTCTAAGCTCACATTCCTGCCCATGGCTGAGGGACAGAAGGTGCTGTAGCCACCCCTTGCTCATCTCCATCCCTTTCCTCAGCTGCCTTTGGTGTGCACAGCCCAGTGAGCACACAGCTGAACACAATCAAAGGAGGAAAACCCCAGGTGAAGGGCAAGGAGTGGGGCCAGGTGGTGGAGGGAAAGCCTATGGGAGACTCCTCGGAGAATCAGACTTTGGGAGTGTGTGAAACACAGTGCCTTGGGGAAAAGGTGGGTTTGTGACCCAGAAATAGCTCTCTTGCACTTTAGAGTAACTCTCAGTGGCCTTATGTCTGAGTTCTGTCTGTTTGGGGGCAGGATCCACACCCCTCTGCAGTGGGGTCGAGACCTTGGTGCATCCCTGTGGGGGAAGCAGGATGGGTTCCTAGCCAGCTTTCAGCTCTGCCAAAGCAATTCGTGAAGTCCTTGGTAAATGTCTCTTATTTATGTAGCCAATAAATGTTGGATAACTCTGGCACCTGCTGCTCATCCCCGTTAATGCTGCTGGCTGCAGGTGACACCCCTGGAAACACCCAGGCACCAGAGCTGAGAGGACAAGGATCTGTTTGCAGGTCCTCGCCTGCTCCCCCCAAAAAAGTGACACAAGACATTTGTGACTGCAGCAGAAACCCATTTGCCATCACCAGACTGAAGGTTGGGCTGCACTGGATTCATATTCACCTTTAATTTCACTCTACTATTGGGTGTCATCACCAGACTGGAGTTTGGGCTGCACTGGATTCATATTCACCTTTATTTTGACGCTGCTTTTGTACATATCTTGATCCTGTGGCCAGCAAACTTCACCCATGTGGGTTTTGGGTTAGAAGCCAGGTTGGTTTTACTTTTGGGAGCCTGACCAACAGTGCTGGGAGTAAGGGGCAGGCATTGTGCCTTGGTGGCATCTTGTCACATCCCTTTTTGACACATCTGTCACTGCTGGACTTTTCATAGATGTTTTTGGCATCTCCGTTATTTCAGATTTACTTTTTCCATCAGACCAGCTCTGCCACCGTGTGCTTCCTGCAGGGTTGGCTTCCTCCCCTGCCCTCTCTGGGGGTGTCCTTGCACAGGTGGCACCTCCCTGAGCTGCTGTCACCACGGGCTCTGTCCCTGGGGTGGCTCAGCTCAGCTCTGTGGCTGCCTGGGAGGACAGAGTCAGCTCCCAGTGTCCAAGTGGGTGACTCACATGGCAAAGCCCAGTGACTCTGCACTGCCCTCCTGACTGGGACACTTCAGGAGAGAAAATAGCCCATCCACTAAGAGGCTATATTTACCCAGCAGCTGCAGCTGCTGAAGCTGCCAGAAGGAGCTAATCTTAGACACCAACCCAGCCAGTGATCTGTTAGAGACAGTTCATGGGAGAATTTGGGCTTTGCCCTCCTTTTCCAGGAGTTTTCCCTTCAGCTTTTGCTGATCTGACAAGCCCAGGAGGTCTGAGCCCCCTGGTGCTGTCTCAACCAGCTCAGCCTTGCACAGGACACCCCCACCCTCACTGAATGTCTCTGTAGGATGGGATTTATCCACTCATTTGCTCTGATTATTGCCTGCCCCTTCATAAAACTCCACCAAGAAGCCAAGAAAAGCAATTTTTTATTGTAATTACAAATCCCACTTAACAGCCTTACACTGGACACTTCCTTGTTCAGCCTGACATGGCTGAAATTCCTTCCTCCATCCTTTTTGTTGTAACATTTTGTATGGGTGGGAGTGATCCTGCAGCACTGCATCCCTTTAGGATGTATCTGTGTATCCTCACTGTTGTGGTTTAATCCCACACAGTTTCTCTCTCACTCACTCACTCCCCCTCACCCCATAAGGAGGAGAATCAGAAAGAAAAGGTGAACAGGTAAATCTGTGGAGATAAGAACAGTTTAACATTTGAAACAAAACACAATGATGATAATAATAATGACAAGGAGAGGAAAAAGAGCAACAGAGCCCGAGAGGAACAAGTGCTGCACAACAATTGCTCATCACCCACTGGCTGATGCCCAGCCTGTCCCCAGACAGCAAATTGGCTCCCTTCTGGGTAATTTCCACAGTTTATATCCTGGAAATGATGTTCTGTGGTGTGGATCATCCCTCTGGCCAGCTCAGGTCAGCTCTCCTGGCCACGCTGCTTCCCAGCTTTTGGTGCAGCTCCTCCCTGGCAGAGCGTGAGAGATGGAAAATCCTGACTCAGGGTGAGGATGACAGCAGGAGCCAAAATATCAGTGAGTTATCAGCATTATCCTCATCCTAAATCAGGAAAAACACAGCACTGCAGGAGGAAAATCAACTCTCCCAGATGAAACCAGGACCTCCACCCCCTCCAATGTCCTGGGGGACTGTTGCCCACTTGGGGACACATTTAATGACTCTGGAAATCCACTGGTCGTTGGAAATCCCTGGCTGTGGCCCTGTCAGACCTGGGGCACAGTGCACCCAGGCTCTTGGAAAACCAGGGCTGCTTCCCCAAGCCTTGGAGCTGCTCCAGGCAAAGCCGCTGCAGCCCTTGGGAGTCCCCAGGGCAGGTTTGGGAGCAGCACAGGGCCCTTTCCCTGGGTGAGCCACCAGCCTGGGAGATGCCAGAGACCCAGCAGGTCCCAGAGCTCCTCTGGGAAGGGCTGCAGCTGAATTTTAGCAGTGGCAACCTGTGGGGTGGGGGATAAGGAAGCAAAACTCAGCTGGCAGCAGCACGAAAAGGAAAACAAGGCAGGGCTCAAGGGAGATTAAAGGCAGAGGGAGGGGGGAAATCCCAGCTGGTGGCACAACAACACAGGATTAAACCTGGGATGGCACAGAGCTGATGCACAGGGGGCAGAGAGGGGAGGGAGGGGGTGTCCAGCCCCAGAGGTCAGGGAGCAAAAATTCCTGAAGTTCGACCCAGTTCAAAGATCAGCACTTGGAGCTTGGTCCTGGCACAGATGAGCAGCACAGGAGAGCTCATGATGTGAGCTCTGAAAACTGCTTGAGATTATTTCCCTGCTCTGTTGGTACCTCCCAGCTGCTGCTGGAACCACACCAGTACAGAAGGGCTTCATACTGGTGCAGCTCCCTCCCTCTTGTAGAGATGACCATCATGGCAATTTTTATAAACACATCCCTGCCAGGGTAAGGGGTTGTGTGGCTTTAAACACACCAAGAATAATGGCTAATATTTTTTCATAGACTTAATTAAATCGTTAATTAAATCTGTGCCATCACTGAGTGTCAGACAGCCCAGAGGGTCCACAGCAAGAGATAAAACAGATTCATGTGCAAGTTTTACTATGGGTATAAATAATTAGAGCTACTCTGCTCGCCCATGTCTGTCAAAACTAATTTGCTTCTTTGTGAGCTCTGTGGGAATAGCTGGACCTGGACTGGCCATTTCAGGGCCCAGGGGACTTCCTAGAAATCCATGGGTAGGCAAGCAGGACACAAAAGCTGCTGGAGAGCTCAGCCACCCTGGAGCATCAGCTCCAGGCCAGGTTGTCCTGCTGTGCCTCTAGACTTCATCCAGAGGGGAACAATGAACCAGAAGGCCTGAGCAGGAGACCCTCAGTTTACTATAAGGTATTTGTGTTTAGATGTCTTAATCTGTGAGTTTGAGCCCACCCTTGCATTTCCTTTATTTCTATCCAGCCTCAGACACTCTCTCAGTCACCAGGATCTGGAAAGGATGGATTCATTGGTGCCAAGGTGCCCACAGACTGTGCCACTGGGGCCCATTTGCATGTGGGACAGAGTCACAGAATCACTGAGGCTGGAAAAGAGCTCTGGGGTTGACTCCAACCTGTGGTTGAACCAGACCATGGCCCTGAGTGCTGTGTCCAGTCTTTCCTTAATGCCTCCAGGGATGGAGACTCCACCACCTACTGCAGGGGAAAAGAGCCATTCCTCTCCCACAGTCCTCAAATCTCCTGCTTTAGTGAGGATTTTAAAGGAACTTCCAGCACAGATCTCGTATCCCACACAGGGCTGTAAATAAACACCTCTAACTCCATTTCCAGACCCCTGAAAAGTGACTCCAGAGGAGAATAAAGGACAAACCCGTGCAGCAAAGCAGCCCTGGGTGGGAGCTGGCTGGAGCTGGGGATGCCACAAAGCCCACACAAGACCTTCCCTTAGCACATCCTTCCAGCTTGGACTTCATGGCCTATTCTTAGCACAGCTAAAGGTCCAGCACTTTCAGAGCATCATCAGGAGGAAGCCCCAGCCTTGCCACCCATGACCCAAACAGCAAATCGGGCTGTTAGATTCACCCAGAGTCCTCTTCCCAAGCCCATGGGTGTCCCCTGTGGTGTCACAGCAGCCAAACCTGCTGCTCTCCCCGCGGTGACTCACGAGCTGACAGGCCCTTCCTGAATTCCTGGGGCTGGAATTACAGCTGTTCCCCCGCCCCCCCTCCCTTCCTCCTTGTCCAATGTGTCATATTAAAGGGTGATCGGCTTACACATGCTGCACTATGGATTCCTTAAGCCCTGCAGTGCTGTGTCTATATATAAAGCCCCGAGCTGGAAGCTGAAGTGCACAGACAGCTGGGAGCATAGCAAGGTTTCACATTCCCCGTGTGCCAGCGGTCTGGAAGCCCGTGAGGCTGTGAGCTCTGCTTTCTTTACTCAGGTTTAGGTACAGCCACCAATATTTATCCATAAAAGAAGGACTGGGGCGAAGAACGAGTGGTTATTCGCCACCATGGGTTTGCCTCTTGATCAAGTGGAAGAATTGCGTCTCTACCAGCAAACTCTTCTCCAGGACGGACTCAAAGACATGTTGGACCACAATAAGTTTCTGGACTGTGTGTTAAAAGTGAAAGGGAAGGAGTTTCCCTGCCACCGGCTGGTGCTGGCAGCCTGCAGCCCCTATTTCCGGGCCATGTTCCTCTCAGACATGGAAGAGAGCAAGAAGAGGGAGGTCAGCTTGGAAGATGTCGACCCAGACGTCATGGGCAAGATCCTGCACTACATCTACACCTCCGAGCTGGAGATCACCGAGCAGAACGTGCAGGACATCTTCTCCGTGGCCAACATGTTCCAGATCCCCTCCATCTTCACCGTGTGCGTGTCCTTCCTGCAGAAGAGGCTCTGCCTCAGCAACTGCCTGGCCATCTTCCGGCTGGGATTGATGCTGGACTGCGCCCGCCTGGCCGTGGCCGCCCGGGATTTCATCTGCGACCGCTTCGCGCTGGTCTCCCGGGACGAGGAGTTCTACCAGCTCTCCCCCGACGAGCTGATCGCCATCATCTCCAGCGACTCCCTCAACGTGGAGAAGGAGGAGAGCGTCTTCGAGGTGGTGATGAAGTGGGCGGGGGCCAAGGAGCGCGAGAGCCGGCAGAAGGCCCTGCCTGTCATCTTCGAGAGCGTCCGCTTCCGCCTCATGCCCGGCGACTTCATCAGGGAGCACGTGGAGAAGCACGCCCTGGTCAAGTCCAGCCCCGAGCTGCTCAAGAAGCTGCAGATGGTGAAGGACGCCCAGAAAGGCAAGTTCACCGTGGTGAAGAAGAAGAAAGTGAAGAAGAGCAGTGAGAATCAAGCAAAGGAGGATGTTGTCAATGGAGCAGTGGATGAAGGGGAGGACACGGAGGAGGATGCTCTCCCTGGGATCCTGAACGACACCATGCGCTTTGGGATGTTCCTCCAGGACCTTATTTTCATGGTGAGCGACAGCGGAGCAGTGGCCTATGACCCCAATGCCAACGAGTGCTATTTTGCCTCCCTGTCTACTCAAATCCCAAAGAACCACGTCAGTCTGGTGACCAAAGAGAATCAGATCTTCATCGTCGGAGGACTGTACTACAACGAGGACAACAAAGAGGATCCCATGAGCTCCTACTTCCTACAGGTACTACCTTTGTCTTTTGTTTCTTTGACCACTTGGGAACATCACCAAGCTTTAACTCCCATATTATTTGTTGTCATGTGATGTTAAAGTTGTAAATGAAGGAGAATGATCTGGGTTGCTTTACTGAAGATTCTTCTCCCTTTATTTTTAAGGATGATGCCATTGTGGGGTGGTTGTGGTAGTTGAGGAAGAAGGTTTGAAGGAGTAGGAAATAGGAATGAGCCTTCCTGATCCAAATCCTGAGGAGAGGATTGTTTAGGACAATGAATTTGGCCCAGCCCTGGCTGCCACAGGGTTCACAAACTGGGAGGTTTGTGGCATCAGACCTTGCATCCCCTGCCTTCCCTGGTTATGAACCCCAGGAAAACCCAAGGGTGACGCTGCCAGGTGCTGGGCCAAATTCACTGTCCTAAGGAGCAGCAGCAGCTGCAGCCACAGAGCAAACACCCCAAGGACACAGGGCATGTCCCTGCCTCCCAACATGCCCCATTCCCAGTGCTGTCCTGGCCCTGGAGATGGGCTTGGTCCAGCTCAGAGTCTCTGCCTCAGCCATTTCCATCCTGAGAGGGGGAAACCACCTCGAGCTGTCTTTGGGGATACCCCTCAGGGAAAGTGGCTGCTCTAACTCAGCAGTGACCCAACTGTGACTGGATTGAGCTGTGCAGGCAATCTGAGCCCCAGCCTGGGCTGCAGCCCAGATTTCTTTCCCTGTAGACAGCTAACACAAGGCTCCTGCCCTTCCTCCTGACCCCAAGGAATCCAGTAAATCCTCTATTCTTCCTCCCATACCCAGAAATCCTTTTTTTTGTTCCTCTCCATGGCTCAAATCTTCTGGGAAGAAACAATAACGTGTCTCAGGCTCGCATCTTCTGGGAAAAACAATAACATCTCCAGGCAGAAAGGATAAAAGGAGGGTGGTTGCCAAGCTGAGACACAGAGCCCTGATCCCAGCCTTGACTCATTGCCCTCATCAGTGGGGCTGCACATCACGCAGGGACCAGGCTTGTCCTCACCTGGAAAGGGGCAGGGGGTGAAGCCCAGGGAATGAGAAGCCAGGAGGAAGAAACCCCAGCCCTATAGAGCAGGAGGGAGTGGGAAAGCTGAGGAAGTGCTGGGGGTGCCCTGTTTGAGATACAGCACTGGACAGTCCATGATGACCGAGGTGTGGGCAGCCCCATCAGGTACCTGTGAAGAGCAGGGCTATGCATTCAGCCAAACCTGTGCCTAAGGATCAATCTTCCCAGCAGAGGAGGAGCAGGGTCCAGAGACCTCACAGAACCTCCACAGAATCATAGAATGGCCTGGGAGGCCATCCTATGGAATCCTGAGAGGGACCTTGAAGATCTCATAGTTCCAAACCCCTGCCATAAGCAGGGACACCTCCCACCAGACCAGGCTGCTCAGAGCTCCATCCAACTTGGCCTTGAACACTTCCAGGGGTGGGGCAGCATCCTTGGAAATATTTAATATTTGGCTGCACAAAGCCCTGGGAAACTGCTCTAACTCCAAACCTGTGCCCCTTTGAACATGTGGATTGCATGAAAAACCTTTGGTGGTCCTTCCCCTCGAAGTACTCTGTGGTTCTGAGCTGCAAACAAAGCAAGATTTCTCTGTTCAGCTCCCAGTTTGCCACTAATTCAGTGGCAAATGTCCTGAGCATCGTGGGGCCAGTTTCAGCTCTTCCCCACAAGAAGGGTCTCTTCACACATCACCATGTCATTTGTGCTTGGGAGAATCAGACAAACCCTGGGACCGGAGAGTGCCATCAGTTTGCAAATGTTTAATTTATTACATCAGTGTCATTCTGTAGCTCAAAGTTGCTGTATGAGCAAGAGAGGTTTGGAGCCCTTTTTTTCAGCTCAAATGACACATTTAGACATGCAGCTCTATGACAAGCCACTGTGCCACAGCTCCCTACACCTTCTGACTCTTTCTATCCCCCCAAATTTCACACTCCCCCTGCTGAAGCCAGGTGCATTAGGTCAGGGATAATTTAGATTTAAGGACAGGCACCAAAATATAAAAATGCTGATAAATCCCAGGGGCCTTGCAGATTTTGGCAGGAGCAAAATGATTCCATTGACATTTCAGATGGGAAAGGGTATCCTTTCTTTGTCACTTGAAAGATTTATGACTCGAAAACAATGCTGAACCCATCAAGAAGCAGGAACCACCCCGATGACTGAGCTGCTCAGGGTTGCACTATAAATAACACATGTGTGGACCACAGCTTACAAAGAGACAAAAACCACAGGCACCCAGCTGAGGGCGAGTCTTTGGAGCCAACCCATCAGGCTGGAGCTCCTTGGCCTGAGCCCATGGCAAACAATGCTCCAGGCAGTGCTGCGTCACAGCTTCATCCTGCAGCCCCACAAAATTGGCTGCAAGACATCCCTCCCTCCTCTATCAAGATATAATAATTTTTTTTCCCAATTCCCATTAAGGCACAGTGCTCAGAGTCTTTAGTCTAAGAATTTTTCTTTTTTTTTTAAATTTTTTTCGGGTGGGAGACGAGGCATTGCTTTGATCTACAGATGCCCAAGGATTTGGTGATCTGATCCAGCAGTTTGCTCTGGCACACTTTATCTGTGTAGCCAACATTGCTGGCAGCACCCTGTTACCTGGCAGAGATGGAAAATGCCAGGATGAAATACTGTGAGGTGTTTTCTATGCTTGAAAAGGCTCAGGAGAATTTCTAGGATTGAAATGCTTCCATTCCTCCAGTCCCAGGAACAATCCATTGCAAGTGCAGCAAGAAGCCTTTCACCCAAAGATGACCAGGCTTGTTCCAAGTTCCAAGTTGGAAAAGGAGACTGAGGAGAGAGCTTATTATTCCACAACTCTCTAGAAGGAGGCTGGAGCAGGTGGAGTTGGCCCCTTCTCCCAGGCAAACAGTGACAGGATGAGAGGACAAGGCCTCAGGCTGCACCAAGGGAGGGTCAGGTTGGACATGATGGAGAATTTTTTTACTGAAAATGTGGTCAGGCATTGAGATGAGCTGCCCAGGGAAGTGGTGGAGTCACCATCCTTGGAGGTGTTCAAGAAATGGCCTGATGTGGCACTCAGTGCCATGGGATGGACAAGGAGGTGATCGATCAAAGGTTGGACCCAATGATCTCAGAGGCATTTTCCAACTTTAACATAATTCTGTAAGGACCTGGATTTGATGAATAGAGCAGAAAATGTTGCTGCAGACCCATCTCTGCTCTTATGCCTTGTCATAAAAGGTTTATCATACAAATTGTGACTTGGGTTTGCTCTCAGATCTCCCATCCTGCTCCAGCTGACACAGGCACAGCCACAGGAGCATTGCAGGGAGTGCTGCTGGGGTGACCAAGCTGCACATGGGAACACACTTTGTCCTCCACCTCTGGACCCTGATTTTTGCTAATCAAATGGACACACACTAATGATCATTTGTTCCTTTCCAGTACGACCACCTGGATGCAGACTGGCTGGGGATGCCCCCCCTGCCCTCTCCTCGCTGCCTTTTTGGTCTGGGGGAGGCAGAAAACTCAATTTTTGTGGTTGGAGGGAAGGAACTGAAGGAGGGAGAGAAGACCTTGGATTCAGTGCTGTGCTACGACCGCCTGTGAGTGTTCCTTGGAGGAGAAATGGAGCAGCTGCCATGGGTCAAAAGGCTTGGGAGAAGGGCTTGAACTCTGTATGAGGATGCTGGGACTGTCCTCGAGCTGTGCCCTGGGGCTCTGAGCTGTCTCCTTCCAGCTGCTCCCTTTATTGAGCCTCCTGGAGAGGGAAGCCTTTATGGGCATATTTTGTTATTTGGGATTGACATTAGTAGATGTTCACATGAGACATGTACAGAGGTGGTTTTTTTTCTTCTGCTAAATCTCCTGCTCTTGCCCATTGATTAAAGGATCAGTGGCATTCACTGTGGTCTCACCAAAAGAGGTTTGAACAGAAAAGCTTGTTTTTAAATTTTTCAGATGTGTCACAGAATGGCTTATCCTGATTGATATCAGGCTTAATATCCAATTATTTTTGGACAATGGGCTCTGACCCATGCTAGCTCATGGGCTTTATTAAAAGGCACCATCCTGTTCTTCTCTCAGGAGACAGAAACTTCCAAAGCCTGCTGCTCTCTGCCCCAAAGAGACAGAGCAGCAGGCACCAAGAAGCCTTTTCTTGGTCTATATTTAGATGTGTGTGCTTCCAAGTCTGTTTTATAGGCAGATTTGAAACCAGTTCCATTCCCACAGAGCAGGGCATTTATCTGCCCCTGCAGACTCTGGGAAAGAATTTGTCTGCCCCCACTAAGTGTTTGGGGGTGGTTTGAGTGTCAGTTTGGAGCTGGTAGAGATGTGATCAGCACCATTCTATCTCTGCTTTTATTTGGTTATTATTCTGATTGAACATGGCTGAACACGAGCCAGCCATGTGCCCAGGTGGCCAAGAGGGACAGTGGATTGTACCCATCCATCCATCCTGGATGGATCAGCAGGACCAGGGAAAAGTTTATTCCTTTGTGCTGGTTACTGCGAGGCTGTGCCTCAAATCCTGCATCCAGTTTTGGGCCTCTCATGACAAGAAGGACATTGAGGGGCTGGTGTGAGCCCCGAGAAGGGAACAGAGCTGAGGAAGGGTCTGGAGCACCAGGAGCAGCTGAAAGAACTTGGGGGGCTCAGCTTGGAGAAAAAGAGGTTCAAGGGGTCATTATTGCTCCCTATTCCTACCTGAAGACCTCAAGAAAACAATGGATATTAGCATAAATAATCTGTTCATTTTATCATTTTACTGTCACCCTTTTTAAGGATAATTATTATTATTTTTAGGGTCATTATTATTATTTTTAGGATCATTAGGCATTTATTGTCTGAGCCTGTCTCCCATTACAGACCTTGTGATTCTGAGACTGAGTCCAACCCTGTGCTCACCTCCAGGCCTGGGAAATGTCATGTCCTCTAGGTGTCATCCAGCAAGCTACAAATCCTTTCGCTTCCCATCTTTTTCTGACCTATCTTTTCTTTCCCATCTTTTCCAGGTCCTTCAAGTGGGGTGAGGCTGATCCCCTTCCCTACTCAGTCTATGGCCACGCAGTGGTATCACACAAGGACCTTGTCTACGTCATTGGGGGCAAAGGAAGTGACAAGTAAGTGAAAAAGAAAGGGAAAATCGAGGAGGGAATCCCTCACACCAGTGGGAATGCAGTGTTGGTACCTCCTCAGCCTGCTTTAAGGAGGGCTGGATGGGATGGGAGATGTGGATCCTCCCCTCTCTGCTCACCTCTGTGCCTGCAGCCCTTTCCAAAACCTTAGGAGGCCAACAGGGACATCAGGAGGATGGCAGTGTCCTTTCAGGAGAGAGAATGCATTGTGCCATCCCTGGAAGCAGGCTGGAGGGGGCTTTGAGGGAAACTGGTGCAGTGGAAGGTGGCCCTGCCCATGGAGATTGGAATGAGATGTTCTTTAAAGATCCTTCCCAATCAAACCACAAAAAAAACCCCAAATGTCACTCAGATTGGGAGAGGCAGTGAAGAGCAAGAAGCCCCTTCACTTTTAGGGTGTCCTGTCGTGGGTTTGTGGAGCAGAGTGGTCACCATAGCCAAATCCAGACATGTATTTGCAACAGGAGGGAAAAACCTGATCCACCCTGACCCCATCCCACCCTCCTGCAGGAGATGAGCTCAGCAGGAAAAGCCTCTCTCAGGAGCATCACAGTGGCTGCCTTGCAGGGCACAAATGTGGCTGTTTGCAGAGCAAACATTCCACAGTCCAGCAAGGATTGGTCCTGCTCGGGAAGGGCTATGGTCTGAAAGATGTGAACATCCTCACACTGCCCACCTGGCCACAGGAGCATCACTGAGGATATTTGGCAGCATCACGGTGGATCAGGAGCAATAAATCAAAGCCTAGATGGCTGTGAGAGGTCCTAAGGGGCTGCCTGGACCTGTATCCAGGTGTGTGAGCACCAAGCTGAGCTCTCAGGACTTCTGTCCAAGGGTACAGCAGGAGGGGATGTGTTACACACACAGGTGGTGACTCCAGGCAGGGACATCCTTGGGTGCACACCCAACAAAGTCAATGTGAAGGAGCAAAATCCTCCCTAGGCACCCCACCTTCTTCCCAGCAGACACCCCCAAACCCCTCCAAGAGCAAAACCACCCCTTGGAAAGCGATCAAGGCTCCTTTTCCCTCTCCTTTTTCTCCAGGAAGTGCCTGAAGAAGATGTGTGTCTACAACCCAGCCAAGTTTGAGTGGAAAGAAATGGCTCCCATGAAAACTGCCCGCTCCCTGTTCGGGGCCACCGTGCACAAGGACAAAATCTACGTGGCAGCTGGTGTCACTGACTCTGGTTTGACCAACTCCGTGGAGGTCTATGACATTGCCACCAACAAGTATGTCCTGAGTTGTGGTTACACCAGGAGTAGGTGCAGGTGTAGGCTCAGCAAATTCCAACCATCCTGGAGTTTGTTTGTGGCTCCTGATGTCAGTTCCTCCAGTTTATACGCCCATGGGAGGGGAGTTGGAGCTGGATAATCTTTAAGGTCTCTTCCAACCCAAGCCATTCGAGGGTTCTATGGTTCCTCAGAGAGCTGGGCATCACCAAAGCCACTGTGGTTGGGCTGGAGATCATCTCAGGCTCATCCTCAAAGTGGTTTCACCCACTGTGCCATCCTTGGGTTCGCTGGAGCTTCACCCAACACAATAGACCCTCAGAATTTGGGTGGCTCTTGCAGCTGCTGCCCCAGCACTGGGACAAACTGGCCCATGCACCCAAAGCAAAACAAACTTGAACGATGATGATGGGAACAGTTTCCCTGGAAACAGCCAGGGTATGGTCCCATAACCACCTTGACCTGCACAACTGGATCTGTCCTAGTGAGCTCAGCTGTTGAATCCTGATTTGAGGCCATCCTCAGCGTGGGGGTGGCCAGGATGCTCCAACTTTGAGGAACATTTGAAGGAGCTGGGGCTGTTTAGCCTGGAGAAGAGGAGGCTCAGAGGTGCCCTTATTGCTCTCTCCAACTCCTGCACGGAGGCTGCAGACAGGTGGGGTTGGTCTCTGACAGAACCAGAGGACACAGCCTCGAGCTACTTCAGGGAAGGTACAGGTTGGATATTAGGAAAAAAAAATTGCACCTAAAGAATAATAAAGTACTGGAATGGTCTTCCCAGGGAGGTGGTAGAATCACCATGTCTGGATGTGTTTAACAAGACTGGCCATGGCACTGGGTGCTATAGTCTGGCTGAGGTGTTAGGGCATGGGTTGGGCTCGATGATCTTGGATGTCTCTTCCAACCTCATCATTCTGTGATTCTGTGATTCTGAACTTGTCCCCTCTCTCACGTGGCAGGTGGGACACCTTCCCTGAGTTCCCCCAGGAGCGCAGCTCTGCCAGCCTGGTCAGCCTCTCTGGGGTGCTCTACCTGCTCGGGGGCTTCGCCACGGTGGAGACCGAGTCGGGAGAGCTGGTGCCAACAGAGCTCAACGACGTTTGGAGGTGACAAACCTTCCCCAGGGCTGTCCCAGGGAGCATGGGAGGGATGTTAGTAATGAAATAGATAATTTCTGTCTGGTTTTATGCTGTCAGTGTGAGATGGAGGTTGTCGCCCCAGCACCAGGCTGCAGGCTCAGCACTCGGTGTCTGGGAATTTTGCCCTGTGCTGTGCTGGAGGGCACATTGGTGCTTCAGTGATCTCTCCAGCCTCACGTAGCAACAGACCAGGGAAAACTTGCTCCTTTGGCTTTGTTGTGTGTTGACATTTTGCCTGGAGCTGGTTCCAGACTCTCCTTTGGTGTGGAGCAGCATCTGTGCAGTGTTCCTCTCACTGGGAACAGCCAGTGCTTGGGCTGGGAAGCAGAGTCTGGGTTAGGAAGCAGAGAGTCTGGGTTAGGAAGCAGACAGTCTGGGTTGGGAAGCAGATAGTCTGGGTTGGGAAGCAGAGTCTGGGCTAGGAAGCAGAGAGTCTGGGTTAGGAAGCAGAGTCTGGGCTGGGAAGCAGATAGTCTGGGTTGGGAAGCAGAGTCTGGGCTGGGAAGCAGAGTCTGGGTTGGGAAGCAGACTCTGGGTTGGGTAGCAGATAGTCTGGGCTGGGAAGCAGAGTCTGGGCTGGGTAGCAGATAGTCTGGGTTAGGAGGCAGAGTCTGGGTTGGGTAGCAGATAGTCTTACATGCAAGAGGAGTGGGCAGAAAGCACTTAGTGACAGCTGCTAGTGCAGCATTGGCTGCTCCTGTCCCTCAATTCAGTGCTCTGGCACCCTCAGCAGGATCCTGCTGTTCCTCACAATGGATGTTCCACCTTGGTGCCATCAACCCAACTCCCAGAAGAAAAATATCCCCTCCCCTGCAAGACCACGTGCTGATATCCACGTCCCCCAAAGCAGAGCACGCCAGGGCTGCAATTCACGCCAGTTCTTGTGGCCAAATAACTCCTGTGGGCTGCCACCCCTATGGAGAGCAGCTGGAGGGAGGGAGAGGAGCCCTTTCCTCAGCATTGTCTGCCTGTCTCTCCCCAGGTATGACGAGGAGCAGAAGAAGTGGGAAGGGGTTCTCCGGGAGATCCAGTACGCCTCCGGTGCCACGTTCCTGCCCGTGCGCCTCAACGTCCTGCGCCTCACCAAGATGTAGTCAGGAGAGATTGCTCCTCTTTCCAGGGGCTGCTGGAGCAAGGAGGGGTGGGGAGATGCTTCTCAGAGATGGGGCATCTAAACACTGCCCAGGACATTGCATCTGTGATTGGTAATTTTTTGGATAAGTGGGAAAGAGGGGAGAGTATCTGGAAAACCTCCCGGGAAATTGAAGGGATTCACAAGGTAATTAAAGAGGGGATTTGGAGTCTGTAAGGAGCTGGGGAAGACTGAGAAGCACAGAAAAATTAGTTATTCCAGTCTCAGGAGACAGGACAAATAGATGATACATTTTTTAGCTTATTTCTTCATGTTTTTTCCCATCTTTTCAACTGCTGTTGGACCCCTCCAACAAACAGGGGATGCAGGAAGTGAGGACAAGGATTACATTCCCCAGGGAAAGGCATCCACAGAGTATTTTCCAGCCTAGGGTGTCTGTGAGCACAGTGTTCCTTGGAGAGGAGAAGGAAGGGTTAAAGTCAAGTGGCACAGGAGAGACCTGGTAGAATTTGATGAGTTCCTGAGTGAAGAGGGTTGTTGGGATAAGACAGGCAGAAGAAAAGATCATGTGAGCAGCAGAAGCACCTTGGAAGATGAGAAGAAAAGCAAATCATCTCAGTTCTTTGCCTCCAGCTTGACTGTGGAGTTTTGAGAGGCTGGGAGTTAAGTGTCAGAAAAGGAGGAGTCACGGAAGCTGTAGGGTAGGAAGGGGGAGAGATGGACAGAGGATGCCATGTGTGGCCACCTCCAGCCTTTTGGGCCCCTCATCTTCAATCACAGATCACAATGTCCTCACCTATGGATGGACAAATGCTGGTTTTTAGGGAAAGGTTTTATATTTTTGCTGTTTTTCTTATTTTTCATGTTCAGATTTTTTTTTTAAGAGTATTTTACTTTGCTAAGATCTCAGATGTGTTTGGCTCAAAGGGAGCTTCTGAGTGAGGAAAAATGCGTATTTATTTTAAAGTTGTCAATAATGAAGTTTTGATAGAGACACGACTGTACTGGCAGCAGGAAAAAAGATCTGTTAGAGCAAAATTCTCCTGATTTTGCCCACACCATCTGACCAGTGGTTTATTCAAAAATAAATGTGACTATTCCAAAAGAAACCCCCTGTGTCTGCACATTGATAAAGCTGAAACTGATCCTTCACAGCAACCAAAGACAAGGACTGAGCACAAGTTGTGATGGACACATGCAGCAAAACAGCCCCATGGAGAGCCTCATCTTTTTCTGGTTATTTTCCCTCATTTGAGAGCTGAAATTTTAGTATCCATATCCTTACAGCTCTTCCCTATGGGTGTCACAACCAGGAGTTTACCCGGGACTAGAAGGAAGCTGGATGCCTACACTGACAGGGTGAGAAGAAATGGCCTCAAACTGTGCCAGGGGAGGTTTAGATTGGATGTTAGGATGAGTTTTTCCATGGAAAGGATTGTAAAGCACTAGAAAAGGCAGTGGAGTTCCAGTGATGCAGTCACCATCCCTGGAAGTGTTCAAAAAAATGTGGATATGGCATTTAGGAACGTGGTTTAGTGGTGAACAAGGTGGTGGTGCTGGGCTGGTGGTTGGACTCAATGAGATTAAAAGTCTTTTCCAACCTTTCAATTATATGAATTGAATTCTTCCAACAATTCTATGATTCTTCCAACAATTCTATGATTCTGTGATGTCACAGTACTATTAACAGGGTTGATAATCAATAATAATTCAAAAAAAGAACAAAAACAAACCTTGCAAAACAATTGCCTCAAAGTGGTATGAAAATTCTGGTATCACAAATCTAGGTCAAAATGCAGTTGTGGAGAAACTGAAATATGTTTGGAAGAAAAAAGAATTCAAGAGAAGTAAAGGAACCAGAGTCTTGTCCTGGTTTCATTTGAAGGATTTAGGAAGTTACAGGATAAGCTCCTTAGAGGACAATCACATCAGAACAGTAATGAAATATTTCAAAAGAAAAAGAAATCCAAGGTGACTGGCTGTCACAAAGTAGCTTAAAAAAAAAAAAAAGGAACAAAAATCTTTGAAACAATCAAATGTGTGAAAAAGGCACGAAAAAGAAATAAACACCTTCTGCCTAGTTCTGCAGAAATTCATGTAGACAATTCCCAAGCTAATTAAAGATGACTCTTCCAAATAGCTTCTGGCAGAAAAAAAAGAGAAAAATTCAGGAAAAAAGATTAAAAAAAAAATAATCCCTGCATAGAATAACCATTAAAAAAAGTCATTTATTACAGTGTCAGGATCCCACCTCCTGCCTCCAGCAACAGCATCCCTGGAATTGTTCATGGAATGAGTGGAAGTTGCACTCAGTGCTCTGGTCTGGCTGACTCAGTGATCTTGAAGGTTATTTTCCAGCCTTAATGATTTTGTGATTCTGTGACCTTTGCTTCAGCTCTTCTTGCTGAATGCAGGCTGGGAAGTTGTTGATGATCCTAATAGAGGTTTGATCCCCACTCACTTCCTGCCACACTTCTTGGCTCTCCTGGAGGAATTCTGGGCTTTTTGAAGCCAGCAGGAGTTGTTGTGATGTAGTCCCTGATAAAGGCTCAAGATGCTTCAAATAAACTGGAGTTTGGTGCTTATGTGTGGTTCACATCCATTATAAAGCTGTGGAGAAGCCACCACTGGCACAGGGCAGGAAACTATAAAATAGAAAAAAATGGCTGTTGTATAAAAATATCCAGAAGAACTTGAAATATCCCACTGCTGGAACAGCAAGAGGCAAATCTCAGCACATGCTGGTCCGAGGAAGGAGGCAGAGTTGGACATCACCAAGTGAAGGTGTGGCCTGGGGATGTTCTTTCATATCTCCAAGAGGCTGTGTCAGTTTAAAGGCCATCACAGATAAGAAATGCCACCAGGAATGCTCAGAGAGACATCACTCTTCCCTGCTGCCTGGTGTTTTCCTGGCTCAGATGCAACAGCTTCAGTGGCACAGGTCCCCCTACAGATAATGACATTGGCAAAGAATGCATCCAAAGGGTGAGGGAAAACCATCTCTTCTTCCCCAATCTTCCCAATATCCATGCTGATATTGCTGGTGAGGTTCCCCCTGCTCCATTTTAAATTAATAAAGGCACTGGGTGCTTTTGGATGTGCTCCTTGGTTTCTCTTCTGCCAACAGAGATCAGAGAGCCCCTGCTCGAGAGTTCACACCGACCTGATGGAGCCAGTAGGATCAGGTGCTCAGTCCTTACCCCAGGGCTGTAAGCACTGAATTCCTTCTTCTATCCACTCATCACCCTTCCCTGAAAAGCTCTTTTTTTGTTGGCCCCACAACAGTCTCACACACATTCACACATCTCCCACCAAACCGAGCACAGAGCCTGCACATGTGAAGCAGTGGCAGCAAATTCCTCATCCTCCCCATCTCTGATTGCTCACACAGTTGCCTGAAAGAAACCCTTTTAAAAGAAAAGAAAAAAAAAAAGGGGGGGGGGAAGAAAAAGATAAAGCAAAATTAAGGTAACAAAAGAAAGTGGTGGAGCTTTCGGTTTTCTTTTATAAAAGACAAATCGTTTATTGATTCAGTCCTTCCACTTGCAACCTCTTTGGTAACAGTCATAACACTTCCAGACTGGGAGAACGCAGTGGAAAGGCCCAGTTCTGACCTCTCACCAATTTCAGAGCTCAGTGAGCCCCAACGTGCCTTGGTGAGAGGCCAAAAGCAGATTTCAAAGCATGGCCAAGGACCTGGCCTCGAGGGACAACCCAAACCAGCCTCCCTACCGTGACTTGTTGCGCTGGTGGGCAGCACAGAGAGCAGCCCCAGCACCCCCAGGCAGAAGATGGCTTGGGATGGGGATGTCTGACTGGGAGCTGTGCCCTGGGAGGTGGCCTTGATGAACCTCTTGGGACCTCCTGGACATTGGCCAGTGGGACCATCAACGAAACAAGACTCGCCCGTTCCTGCGGTAGACAACGACTTGCCTCAGTTGGCCCCACGGGGATGGACTAATCCAACCATCTCAGCCTCCCCCTCCTCACACCATCCCAAAGAGAGTAACTGCTGTACTTGGAGTTAAAGATAAACATATATTGATTACACATGGTCATAAAAAAAAAAAAAGGTAATAATAATAATAATACATTTCCTAGAACATTACTTAAGACGCTTCCGAAAAGCATCCAAGCTTCCCCTCCCCTCCCCGCCTTCCCTTAATCTATACAGAATAAAGTGCTTCGTTTAGTTTGTTCACACTTGTAGAGCCACCAATACACTCTTAACTTGGCATGTTTGGGCAACTGATACTGAATGCCGTAAAATAATTCAGAGCCAAACACCAGGCATGAGAAACTAGTTTTGAGGCAAGTGCTTGGGGGTTTCATTCATTTCCTTCAAGTTCCATGCTACAGCGGTTGTTCTTATTCCTTTTTTTTTTTCTCCTTTTTTTTTTTTAAATTTATTATTTTCTTCCTTTGTAAGTCCAACCCAACTCCCGTCGTGGTTCCGTGTCTCTAGGCAGGGCTGCGCGTGGGGAAGCTCTGGCCGTCCGTGTGAACAAAGGGCGTCTGTCCGTCTGTCCTTCCCTCCTGACTTCAGGCAAACCAAGAGTCACCTCAGAGGAGTTGTCTAGCAGCGGATGCTCGTCTCTATTGCACTGTCACAGCCATTCCCACCCATCTGTCCATCCATCCATCGCCTTCCCACCGCGCCAGGGTTATGGCTGTGGTCCGAAGGGCCAGCCGTGCCTCATAGATACGTGAGGCGAACTGGTCTGTGCTACCAGGCTCCTGGGATTATATAAACCAAAAGTGACCCTCCCCAACATGATTCCCTCCCTCCCCAAAGTTCAAATGAAGGGTGGAAAAAAAAAAAATTCCGACCCAGGCGGGTCTGGGGTTTGGGTGTGTGGGAAGAGCTGTCAGCTGAACATTGCGCTACGGCGAATTCAGGAACCGCGTAATGGAAATCGAGCCCCTCTCCACCCTCGCGGTCTGTCAAAGAAGGGATGTGAGAGATTAAGGTGCAAGAGTTAAAAAAAAAGAATTAAAAAAAATTAAAGTAAAACATAAAAAGCTTGAAAACAACGGACCCAACTCTCCTGCCTGCTGCTCTGTCTAACCCCAAGGGTGCAACAGCGTGGGCTGGGACGGGTCCGGGATGGACGAGGCACTGTGGGAGCGACTCGTCTGAGCTCTTAGTACACAAATGAAAACCAGACATGGAGACACACTGGGGCTGAGTCAGGGTGTAGACAAAAGGGCTTGGAGGCCTCATAGGACTCCTGGGAACTACCCAGGCCTTGGAGAGGGGAGGGAGTAGCAGGGATCTGGTTCTCCAAAGTGCTGTGTGCATGGTCACATCTCGACGTCTCCAAGTGGCTCTAGGAGCAGGCTCTCGAAGGGGATCGGACGTGGCTGGGATCAGTCACTGGGTTTTCTTCTGGGCTTCCAGCCTCAAGGAAGTGCTCTCATCTCCCAGAGATGTCCAAGGGGGGCAGGTCCTCACTGGGAGAGGATGAACTGGGACAGGAACAGGAAAGCCACCTCCAGGTGAGTGGAATAAGGGAGCACACAATGTTGGCATGGATGTTTACATGGGGGGAAGTCTATCAGCTGATAGGCTCCATCACAGAAGACCATAAAATAAGGGGACAGCACTCCCATCCTGTCTCAAGGCTGAACATGAGGGGAAAGAAGCACAAGGAAGCCCAAGGGGATGGGATCTGGGAGGCAGCAGAGGAGGAGACAGAATGAACCTCTCCAGCACCTCCATGGATTTCAGTGAATGCTTCTCCAAAGCAAAAATCTTCCAGTATGGGTCATGGTCCCTTCAGACAGCCAACGGCCCCAAGAGCCCTCATCCCTCACAGGTGTGTGTGAGGCTTTGTGCCATCCCAACGAGTCCCAGGGTCATGGAGGGGGCAGCAGAGAAGCCTTTGGAACCCACCTGAGAAGGTCAATGAGGTGAGGCAGCTCTGCCATAGCAACCTCCTCATGCTCAGAGCAGATGGAGATGAGGGTGAGCTCACTGGTACTGAGAGCCATGCTGGGGATCCACAGGATCCCAGCCAACACAAAAGATGAAAAGGACTTTGTAGCTCCAAAATGCTAACATCAGTCAGCTTTCCCATGATGCTGGGCACCAGTGGGGCACCACTCAGCAGGAGGTGACACCAGACACCTCAAAGAACACTCAGGAGAACAGCAGATGCTCCCTGGTCCTGTCCCCATCAGGCTCCTGCATGTCCCCAGTCAGCAAAGCCCCTGAGCATGTGTCTGAATCCTCCCATCTCTGCAGGCACAGCCCCAATGCTGCCCAAGTGCTTTGCTGATTTGGTCCAGGACACAAAGCACCAAAGATTTTCACAGAGCCAGGTGTGGCTCCCTGTCCCCAGCACTCTGCTGTCACCCAGCACAAGCTGCATAAGAGAAAAGGCTCCTGCAGCCCACTCAGTGACCTCTTTCCTTTTTACCTACCAACAGTGCTTCCACCACCTCCTCCATGACCTGACCCACACCAGCTTTAGAAGCACAGCATCAGCTGGAACACCCCCCACCTCCTGCCAGCCCTTCCCTGCCCATGCTGGGTGCTCTCTGACTCTAAAGGGGACACTTCCCCCAGGCAGGGACCCCACAGCCATGGTCAGGACAATGCATGGCACCCTGGGGCAGAGCACAGCACTGAGAGACCCTGCTGGGACCTCAGTGCCCAACAAAAAGGTGACAGCAAAGCCTTCCTCTTCTCCTCCTCCTCAGCATGAAGTCAGACACATAATTCGTAAGTGAATCATCAACAAGCACTAATCAACATCACAGGGCATCACCAAAACAACCACAACCCTCACTGGTCCCCTCTGGTCCCCCCAGACCAGGACAGGGCAACGGATGCCAGCACCAGAAGAAGTGAAGCTTGGGAGAGCAAAGCAGGCAACAAAATGGAGACTGGGACATCATCATCCCCAGGCTGAACATGGTCCTGCTTTAGCTCTGAACCTTGCAGTGGGACCGACCTGGAGCTCACCCATCCCTCAGGGGTTTGTTCAGATTGTTAAGGCACTATTCTGGGCCGATTCTGCTGAGAAACAGAAGCGTCCTGCTCCTCTGTCCCAGGCTCCCCTCCTGCCAGTCCCAAAGGTACCTGAGCTCTCCCAGGAACAGCTCCCCAGCTCCAGAGCATCCCCAGGAGCCCAGCTCCTGCTGGAATTAGCAGAAAGGGCACACCAGAACCCAGCTCCCTTAGGGCACCCCAGAACTGAACCAACAGCGAGTTGCAGATGCCCCGAGAGGCAAGGTGGGTGTTTGTGCTTTTGCCTGTGGAGGAGGAAAACCTGCTGTAGGGAAGGAAGACGTGTTGAGGGCTGCTAACGAGGGCATGCTAATGGCTTTCCAATGGGGACACCTGCTCGCCACGGGTCACTGGGGCTGGCAGTGGGGGGGCTCCCCTGGGGTGCCTACCTTTCAACCCCATGGGTGAAGAGCCTGACTTGAAAGACCAGCTTTACAGTACAGGGATTCAAGCACCACTAACTAGAATTCGGCTTCGAATTATTGATGCACCGGCCAGCAAGCTCAAGCCTGGATATCCTGCTCCTCCCAGCCTCACCAGCATCCCAGCAGGAAGGTGATGCCAGCGTGTGGGAAGATGAAACTGAGAGTGACACCTTTTACCTACACCCTTACGGACGGATGGCAGTTCCCCCCCCAACACCCACATTCCTCAGGGGGAGGCTTCCTCCAGCTCCCCCTCTCTGCAGAGAATGACGGGTGAGAGAAAGGAATAAAAACCCAAAACAACCCCAAAACGAGGAGGAAGGGGGGGTAGAGAGCAAGCAAAGCCTTGGCTCCCCGGGGGAAAGGCATTCCCGAAGGGCAGAGCAGTCCGTGCAGGCGCATGGCCGGGGGGGGTGAGGGGAGGGCACCTAATTGTTGTTTGAATTTATCCTCCCCGCGGGAAACAGGGGAGGGGGTGGCGGTAGGTGAGGAGGAGGAGGGAGGGTCTGTGGAAGAGGATGGAGCAGCGGCAGGGGCAGGGGGGAGACGCCGGGGCCGGGGGGCAGCGGAGCCGGGCTGGTGGCGGGCTGGGGCACGGCTGTGTCCGAAGCCAGGGGGTTGGTGACGCGGAAACATTTCTCCTTGTGGGCCTTGAGCATGTTGGAGAAGCGGAAGCGCTGGCCGCAGACGTCGCAGGGGTACGGCTTCTCCCCAGTGTGGGTCCGGCGGTGCCGCTTCATGTTGGGGCGGCTGGTGAAGCTCTTCCCGCAGATCTCACAGATGTAGGGCTTCTCCCCTGAGCGTGGGAGGAGAGGGAGAGAAGCTGCTGGTTAGGGTGAGTGTCAGAGATTGGGGAGATTTGATGTCTCGAGGTATTTTGGGGTGCATGCGCGTGCCTTGCCCTGGTGAGGCAGTGAACGGCCCCACATCCCAGCCCCAGGGCCTGTATCCCAGCCTGGCAGTGTCTGTCAATCGTGGCACACGGGGAGGCAATGCTCCATTCTCCCCTAATCCAATTCCTGAGGGCCAAATGATCAGAAGTCCCATGTGGGAGAAAGGGGGGAACCAAATACCCCTTGAGGAGCAAGAGGTATTTAAAGCCAAACACAAGGCCATCGCATTCATCTAGACCCTACCTTTTTCTTGGAAGTTCTGTCTGAACCCAGGAGTTGGTACCCTGTGCTACCAACTACCTGTATGTGCTTTTCTGTATCTTTTCTGTCCTTCTCTCTTTCTTCTTCTTCTTCTAATTCTCTCTCCTTGGAATATTTTGAGTAGCTCAACATTGAATGTATTTAAAGTTTGCTAAGTTGAATGGGTCAAGTTTAATGCTGTGAGAAGTGTTTTATGTTGGTTGAATGCTGTACTAAACCTTTTGCCAAAGCTCCCTGATTTTTCTCAAGTTTGCCAGCAAACCTTTGAGTTGTTTTGACCCCTTGAGAAGATCTTGTTGGCATTTCTCCTGTGTGTCCAGCTCAGAGATCATGAACCATTGTAAGCCCTTCCAAAAGTCTCCTTGAATAAATTGACTGGGGCCTTATCAGTGCTTCCCAAAACCCCATCCTGCCACCCACCCTAAGATGTTGCCCCCATCCCATCACTCCTTTCAGGGAGAGCCTGACTGCAGGGATTAGGGGCCAGGCAAGGGGCAGGTCTCACCCGTGTGTGTCTTCATGTGCTCATCAAAGTACTGCTTCATGTTGAAGTCCTTGCCACACCACTGGCACATGAACTGCTTGTGGCCGATGTGGATGCTCATGTGGGAGCGCAGCTGGTACTTGTACTGGAAGCGCTCGTTGCAGTTCTGCAGGGGTGAGGAGTTCTCGATGAGCACCCAAAATATCTCCACATTCCCCTCAAATCATCAGCAGCAAGGAAATCCTGGTTTTTTCCCCCCAAGAAACCCCCCCAAAACAGGTTTTTGGGACATACCCAGCCAGGTTTGCAGGCTGGGTGGGTGCAAAGTCCAGGCACTCAGGGACGGATCCTGGCATTGGACAAGTTTCATCATGAAGGTGGTGGGACTCTCAAACCAGGAGGTGATGCAGTTTGGAAAAGTGTGGGATCATCCCTACAGCTGCACTGTCACACAGCACAGTGGAAGCCCCAGGGAGTGGAAGATCTCTCCCCAGACCAGTGTTTCTGCCTTACCTCACATTTGAAAGGCTTTTCCCCGGAGTGCTGGAGCGAGTGGACCTTGAGGGACATGCTGCGCTTGAAGGACTTCCCGCAGGTCTCACAGGTGAAGGGCATGTCCTTGGTGTGTGCTGGTGGGGACAGTGGCAGGTCAGCAGCCTCCACACACCTCCACCATCCATCTCCCCACACCCCAGCTCTGGCTCCCCGTGCCCAACCCCAGCAAACCCAAAGCACCTCTGGAAGATAAATGGCAGCGACGTTTCAAGCGTTTCCCTTCCAAACCCCCATTCTTTTGGATCTCTTTGGTGGCTCCAAGGCCCAGGGACCCAACCACTACTGTCATATGGAATTTGCTTTTCAAAGCCCAGCACTGGTATGGTCTGGTCCTTTTACACTTCAAACCTTCCTCTGATCACTTCTGATCAATAAAATAAATGGGATTCCCCAGCACCACATCCAAACCCAGCACTGAGCAGACATTGGTTCAGCATTGAATATCAAGCCAAATTTCAAGACAGGGATGTGAGAAAGCTCACCCAAGAGTAAGCCAACATGACAGCAACAGAAAACACCTTTCATTGCCAAACTGATGGACCCCCAGCAAGATCTCCCCGTGGCGCCTCCCACACTCACCAACCATGTGTTTGCGCACGTGGGCCATGGTGTAGAACTTCTTCTCGCAGATCTCGCAGGAGAACTTCTTCTCTGCATAGCCATGGACAATCTTGTTGTGCTCGTGGAGAGACCAGAGCTTCTTGAACCCCTTCCCACATGTCACACACTGCAAGGACACAGGAGACAGTCAGGGAAGCAGGGGAAGCAGCTTCGTCCATGGAAAGGGAACATCGTGGTGAAAGCTACAGCTGATATCAAAAATCATAACTACCAGCAAGTCTGATATAGACCTTGTCGCTTCAAAACCTTCAAATTTCATATTTCTATGAAAATGAGCAAGGGGCAATGACCTTCCAGGGAAGGATGTGGAATTTTCATCAATGGCTGTATCAGGATTTGGATAAGCAACAGCTCATGCCCTATTCCCAGCTGGGAATTTTATTCCTAAATGAAGATCTTACATAAAATATCCTGACCCTCTGTGCATTGGAAATTTGCAAAAAAATACGAAAATAAGGAGAATCCCTATCTGGGGCAGTACAACTTCAGTCTTCAGCAGATATAATGGATACTTCACCACTAAATTTATTTTCCAAGCAGATCTGTGATTCCATGATATCCAAAAGGACCAAAATGGACCCAAACCACCAGT
This sequence comes from Agelaius tricolor, assembly GCF_023055355.1. Lineage (NCBI taxonomy): Eukaryota > Metazoa > Chordata > Aves > Passeriformes > Icteridae > Agelaius > Agelaius tricolor. The sequence goes on from NW_027269266.1 coordinate 227,919, forward strand.
CCATCAGCACAAGGAGAACAACGTGACATGCAAAGTCTTCCCGAAAAAGTTAAGGTAGAGAATCACTTCAGCTCCAACAAGTTCAGTGCTCCTCTGGAAGTTCCCAGGAAATGGTCCAGCTTCTATGTGAGACCTCTTGGAGGCACATGAGACCAGTTCAGTGCCCAGGAAAACACTGGAGAGAGATATCCACCAAGGAAACCATGCCAGGAGCCAAGGGTCAGCTCCTTCCCCTTCACCTTTCCATGGCTCATGTTCCTCTTGGTCAACAGGGATAAAACCACCCCTTCTCTCCTTGCAGACTTGTTTAGAAAACTATTCATGCCTTGAAGGCATCTTGCAACAACGTGGCTGAATTGTACCAGTGAACCTGGGCAGGGATTTCTCCACTTCTCCTCCTTCCCAGAGGAACAGATGCTTCTTGATGGGCTTCAACCAAATTTTGCTGGGATACCATTGAAAACACATCATTATGCTGTGAAGTCACTGTATTTCTCCAAATATATTTATATTTAGGTGCCCCAAAGGGAAAATTAGGGTCACAGAGCCATTCCCAAGCCTCCCCATCTTCATCTTGCCATGCTCAAATATCAACATTAGCAGTCCTCCAAGTCCCACTGTTCCCAAGTATGCATTTCCATGGATCAGAACAGCTTTATCTCTGTCTTAAGGGATATTTCAGGGCAAATTCAGGACTAGAGCCTGATATCAAAGACACATCAATATCCATTTTCTCTACTTAAAATGAAAGAGACAGGGGAATTTCAAAATGAAAGGTAGAGGGAAAGCAGCAGAGGTAGAAAAACCCCCAGGGCTGGGCCCAAACACCCTGGAGGACTGAGCTCTGTGTCCTCACTCACTGCTGAAAATCATCACTCAAAAAATAAGGAAGCAATGTCCAAATGAGGGGGAAAAATGGGGATATGAATTCTTGTAGGTTAAAAGGAAAACCATACTGAAGCTGGCAATAAAAAGAGTTTGAGGGACAACTCAATAAAGCAAAGGATGAATCACTTTTCAGGTGGTAGGATGCACATTATGGAGATGGGGAATGAACAGAGGGAGCAGGATGGTTCTTACATCCTAAAGCTTTATGGGTGAAATTTGGTGACAAAACAGGGAAAGAAAGCAGCAGATCAAACTGAGAAAAGGTGGATAGTCCCTTCATGGATCTGATTAAAACACAAGAAATAAAAACTCTTATAGGCAGAGTGTTGAAAAAAATTCCTTTTCCACCCAGACATAATTCCATGGGATGTTGATAAAGTTATTAAATATTATAAGAGCAAATGGAGTGGATTTGACTATTTGTAAAATTAAAAATGCTTAATTAGGTGACAGACAATGATCCCTTTTTTTGCAGAAGGAGGTCACTATACAGGCAGTTCTGGTTCATCCTATTCCAAAATGATTTGGAAAAGGGATAAAAAGGAGAGGGCAAAACAAAAACCAAGCAATGTGGTGACAGCCCCATGTTTTCCACCTGGAAAGCAGATGAAGCTGAATAAACATTCTGGTAAAATTCCTTTTTAACTCTTTTTTTGTTAGGCCCTGAAATAGCCACCACTGCGCAGCTATTGGAACTACACTCATCCATTCTGGGAAAAAGCATCCAAAAAAAGCAACTTCAGAGCTGTGGATTTGTCAGGAAGATGCACCAAAGGGTCAGTGACTGCTTCACCTATAAACCAAGACTGTTCCTGCTCCCATGTTCCCTGCTTGCCAAGATCTGCCTCATTCCCTGTTTTATTTGGGGTCTCATCACTGAAGGGCTCCAGCAGCACTTGGGTTGTGTTACCTCCATCAAGGAGAGCTGTGAGATCATTCAAAATCTGGTCACTGGTGGGTAGGGTGATGGGAGAAGCTGTCCATAAATTGTAATATATAATATTTGTATATTAATGTAATATTTGTATTTGTATATTATATAATATTTGTAATTATTAGCAGCAGCATCCTGTAAAACAGCTCATCAGGAATTAGGAGATGGGAATTTGGAGGGATCTTCAGGAACACACGTGTTTGCTGCTCTGATTGGGTGCCTCCCTATCCCCTCAAAACTGCACTGATTTAACAAAGTCAATTTGTTACACAGGATCTCATTAGCACAGGGGAAGGCCACACCAAGCCCAAGCCATGTGTGGATGTCAAACGCACCCAGAAATTTGCTAATGCACACAAAAAAAGCACAAAAGGCAGATTAAAACCATTTTAACTCCTGTCAGCAAATCTTCAAATTAAGCTAAAATGGGTTCAGTCTGGGTGGGAATGCTGGAGTGTGTCTCCATCAAGGGTGCGCAGTGTTTTATCCAGATTAACTGAATAAACTCAAAAGAAAAATTACTCCTCAAAAATTAACTCTGTGCTTCCACCCAGGCAGTCAATGGGAAGCCACAGCCCTGTGGCACAAATCCTCTAATTCCAGGCGACTGTGGGACCCTCCTGAGTCTGAATACAAGTCATGGGTGAAGGAAGGTTCCCTCCCAACTGCCATGTTGTGCTGGTTTTGCATACAGAAGAAAAATCTCATATCTCAAATTCTCAAAATTCTCAAACTCTCAAAATCTCAAATTAACAACCAAAACCACTACACATGTGCTAACTGCAACATCATTATCTGAGCACGAGCCCATCCCATGGTGTAACTGGATGGAATGACCTCCACGGTGCTTGGGATGCCCTTCCCTCACTGGGATGCCCCACAGTGGCGGGATTCTTCTCCTTTGGTGGGATGTCCCCACCTTGATGGCACACCCACCCACTCTGGAGGGGTATTCCCCCCTTGGTGGGACATCCATCTCTAGTGGGACGCTCCACCTTGGGGTAAGGCATTTCCCGTTGGTGGGATGTTCACCTGGTGGGATCCATGCCCTGGATGGAGCCATGCTCACCTGGATGTTCTTCTCACAGTCGGTCTGGTGGTGCAGCAGGAGCTCGCTCTCCAGCAGGAAGCGCTTCCCGCACTTGTCGCAGATCTGCATGCGGCTGTGGGTGACGTTCATGTGCTTCTCCAGGTACCAGCGGTTGTTGAAGATCCGCGGACACTTCTTGCACGGATAATGCTGCTTCTCCTCCAGCTTCACCTTCTGGCCCAAGCCATCTTGTTCTTTCTTCCTCTTCCTTCCCCTCTGGCCTTCTTCTTCCTCCTCCTCCTCCTCTTCCACCTTGGCCATCTCCTGGGACCTGGTTGCCATGGCAGGTTTAGTGGCTTTGGATGCCCGGCTGCCCCTGCGGGGCTGCCCGCTCTTTTCCCTTTTCATCTCTGAGGCATCCTCATCATCATCATCCTCTTCTTCCGTCGTCTCCTCCAGATCTTCCTCCTCGCTGCGCTCCTCCTCCTCCTCCTCCCCCACCTCCGCATCCTCTTCCTCTTCCTCCTCCTCCTCCCCTTCCTCATTTTCCTCCTCCCCGTCCTCCTCCGTGTCACGCCCATCCCCGTCTGGCCGCCCCATCACGGCCGCCTCGCTGGCGGCCGCCTTCCCCTCCGTGCCCTTGGAGACGTTGAGGGTCTGGTTGTTGAGGTTCACCTCCACGATGATCTGCTCCCTGTTGTAGGAGCCCTGGCTGTCCAGGTCCTCCTCAGACTCCTCACCCTCCATCTTACAGACAGCACCAGGACCTCCATCCTTCTCCTCCTTGTAGTACTGCTTGGCCGGGCCGGGGGGGAGCGTCCCGCTGCCCGTCCCGTCCTCCACGCGCACCGAGAAGGGGTCGTTGCCCTCCCGGGCGTAGATTTTGGGGTGGGGGGCGTCCACCTCCTGCTTGATCTCGCAGTAGTAGGGAGGGGGTCCGGCGCAGCCCTCGGCGGGCAGGGCCATGTCGGTGGCCAGGCTGAGCGAGCGCGTGTCCAGCAGGTCCTGGCAGGAGGACGCGATGTTGTTCATCTGCAGCACGGCGGCCGCGTTCAGCACGTCCTGCACATTGCAGGAGTTGACGAGCAGCTTGGAGGTGTAGATGAAGTTGAGGATCTGCTGGAGGCCCTGCGAGGTGAGGGCCTCCAGAGAGAGCTCCACGCGCTGCAGCTGCTTGTTCTGGGTGAAGAGGGAGTGGAAGAACTGGCTGTAGGCTGCCAGGACCCCCTTGTGCGCCGGGAAGATGCTCTTGTGCTGCACCAGCACGATGTCCACGTCGCACAGGTCCGGCTGAAAGAGGCGCTGCTCGTTCAGTCTGTCCATCAAACACGTGAAGTGGAGGGCTACATCCTCCACCAGGGAGTACTCAGCCGAAGGGTAGTCAGTCGTTTTTTCGACTATCAGCTGGGGGAGGAAAGAAATAAAATCATTTAGGGCTCTTTTCCCCCCCAAAAAACACCCTTCTGGCCATGCCATCATGCCAAGTCAGAGATGTCACCTGAGAAGCTCTACTGCCAGCCTCAGCTTGGAGGCGCCAACCAAAACATTCTGTCACCTACCCCAGCTTGGAGGTACTCACCATGGAGTTCTACCACCAGCCCCAGCTTGGAGATACCAGCCAAAAACACTCCATCACCAACGCCAGTTTGGAGATACCAACCAAAACACTCCATCACCACCCTCAGTTTGGAGATAGCAACTAAAACACTCAATTACCAACCCCAGTTTGGAGATAACAACCAAAACACTCCATCACCAACACCAGTTTGGAGATAACAACCAAAACACTCCATCACCACCCCCAGTTTGGAGATACCAACAAAAGCACTCCATCACTAACCTCAGTTTGGAGATACCAGCCAAAACACTCCATCACCACCCCCAGTTTGGAGATAGTAACTAAAACACTCACTCCACCACCAACCCCAGTTTGGAGATACCAACAAAAGCATTCCATCACTAACCTCAGTTTGGAGATACCAGCCAAAACACTCCATCACCAACCCCAGTTTGGAGATATCAACCAAAATAGTCCATCGCCAACCCCAGTTTGGAGTTAGCAGCCAGGAAACTCCCATCACCAGCCCCAGCTTGGACATGTCAACCAAAATGCTCCACCAGCCTCAGCTTAGGAACACCACAAAGCTCCACCACCAGGCCCAGCTTGAAGACACCAACCAGGAAGCTCCATCACCTGCTTGAGTCCAGGAGACTCAACCAAGGAGGAGAAGCCCCAGTGAAAGGGCAGGTCAGGGCCACACCAGCACCCACTGATATCCCTTCAAGGTGTGTAGGAAGCACCATGGCCACCCAGGAGGTCCAAAGGCAGGCTCAGGTGTCCACACTCACTCAGAGATGTCACACAGGAGAGGGGATGCCTTGACCTCTTGAACCAGATGGAGATCCAGGTGGGTGTTTGCCCCAAACAGGAAGCCAATTTTAGGCACCTGCTGAGATGTAACCACCCCCTAAATAAAAAGAAATTAGGATTTTATAGCTCCCTGTTTCTGCAGACAACAGCACAAAGCCCAATATCCTCTGATATTGCTGAATTACACCGCGTGCTCTCGCTCACGACAGCAGCTCACTCACAGCTGGATCCAATGGCATGATTTATGCACTTCTTAATGCTCATTTTCCATTGCCTGGGGAAAGGCACTACCTGGAAAAATTCAAATCAGGGAGCAGCACCCCCAGGCTGGGGAACGCTGTGCTGCCAACCCTCCCCAGGCTGAGTTTTCTGGGTATTTAATCCAACTCCCATGTATTTCACATGGTCCAGAGCATCCCTGGTGTTCATCCCCTCTCCTGGTCATACCTGAGCCCCAGGATGAGTCTGCCTGCTCCATCCCAAATCCAAGGGAAATCCCACACCCTAAATCCTGCATCCTGCATTAAAAGAAGGTGGGACACACCCAGACCCCATAACAACCCTTTTTCATGACCTTTGTAGGATGCGACCAAGGACATGGTGCAGAACAGTGGCAGAGAGGGAGGGTTCAACCTGCCAGGTTTATCCTGCACCTCCTGCCCCAAAAAGAGATTTTCAACTCCCATTTTTTCTGGAACAAATGGCAGCTTTTGATTAACACACAAATTCCAGCAAGACATGTTCTGTTTGTCTTTTTTTTTTTTTTTCTTCTGGTGAGCCAAAGGCAAAAGGACACACAGACAAAAATGTTTAAATAATAAAAAAGGGTGTTTTCTTCTCTGTTTTCCCAACAAGCAAAAAAACTCTTTCCCTTCCCAGCCAAATTTTTTCATTTTCATTGGATGTCTGCTCCACAACCAACCCATCCAACCAATAGGGATCTCAAGTTTTGCATGGTCCTGATAGCCCCGGAGAATCCTAGCAAGTGCTGGCACCCAGAGAAAACATGGAAAAACCAGTTCTGCTCCAAATTCTTGGCTCTGCAGCCTGGAGCATGGCAAAGAGGTAGTAAAAGGGTTGGGTGTTTACATATTTTTATATACTTTTTTATAATTTTTTATATATATATATATTTAATATTTCCAATATTTTATACATTCATGCTTATATATAGTTAAACTACTTATGTATAAAAACACATAAATATATAAATACATGAACATTCTTTATATATGTACTTGTTACAAAATGCTGCATAACCCAGCTGGAACATCCATCCACCTTCACCATTTCCTGAGCCTCTCACGACTGCCAAGAACATTTTGATGAGATCTTGGATGGTTCAGCCCCCCCCCCCCCCACCTCCTAGACACGTAGAAAATAATTAAGGCTATAATAAATATCAAAAACTGAAGAGACAGCAGGAATTCAGCAAAGCAGTTTGCTGTTTGCCAGGTTCTCTATTGAAAAAAATAACCCTAAACTCAGTTTTTATCTCCGGGGATCCATCTCATTTAGGATACCCCGAGCTTGGGGCACAGCCACAAAGGAATGGGTGCAAAATAGAGGAAAACGGGTCTGTGGGGAGGCATCTCCCAGCCTGGAAAACAAAAGGCGGCTTTTTTTGCCCTCTGGATGGAGGATTTTTGGCAGAGGGGGCTGATCCCTCACCCAGCGGCGCTCCTTGCCAGGCGGCTCTAATCAGTCCCAGCAGCGGCGAGGACAATGCGTGTCTTGGCCGCGTCCCGCCGGTGACTTCAGCCCGGGCTTGTCAGCGGGAGCCTTTTGCTCTTTATTGCTCTCAGATGCTTTTCGTGAGCTTGCCCCGCAGCCAGAGCCCCGGCCGAGACGAGAGGCGCCTGCCGGGGTGAGATCCCCAAAAAGACCCCGACTTGCCCCAAAATGCCCCTCCGGCAGCTCCTGTCCCTGCGGCTCCAGCGGAGCGGAGCAGCCTGACTAATGGGGATTAATGGCAGGGTTAAATCCAGGGCTCTTCCTCTGGGAAAACGCAAATATTTGAAATGTATATCACTTTTAATATTTCTTATATTAAAAATACATATTGAAGAAAGAAAAAAAACAAAGGAAAAGAATCACGAGTTTCGCTCTTTTCCACCACCACCACTCTGCCCCTCTGGCTCTGCCCACATCCCATCTCCATCCCCTGCTGCACACCTGGGCAGCTCACTGGATGCACTAAACCAGGGTGAACCCTAAAACTGGCCCCACCACACGCTACCAACCTCAAAGCAAGGTTCTGCCATCATCAGTGCAGAAAAACACCCCTAAAAATTATTAGAAAGCAGCGTGGCCGTGAGTTCCGCAGCCCGAAGGGCCGGCAGCGCCTCCAGCCAGCCCTCCCCGCCCTGACGCTGCCCTCCAGCTCTATTTTAAGAGAGTTTTCACGTGGTGCTGCCAAAGTCCCGTCCCAAAACAGCCCCTGGGGCAAGAGGACGGCCAGAGGATGGGGAGGATGCTTGGGATGAGGGATGGGGGGTGGAGGAGCCCCGAAGGCAGGGGATGGAAGGAAAGGATGAGTAAGGAATGGTGGTGGAAGGAGATGCTGGGGCTCACTGGGGCAGGGCAGCATCTCTCCAGCCAAACCACCAAAAATCCCACCAAAGAAGGGGGAGGCCAAGCTCCATTTCCACCTGCATCCTGCTACGTGCCTCAGTTTCCCTAAACAGCCCCACCAACACCTGCCCACCCGCCCTGAAAGTGTTTGCTGCTGGATTTAAATCAATGTACTACGACAAAAAGCACTTTCTCTCAGCAGCTATTGAGAATGAGATCCCTAAATGTTCCTGCAGCTCTAAACCTCCCCAAAGGACCAGAAGGTTGGGCCACTCTGGATATATTTAAATACTCAAATCCTCAGTCCCCCAAGAAGATCATCTCTGACCTTCACCAGCCTCTTCTTTATTTAATTAATTATTTGTTCATTTCTAGCACCCTCATCACCACAGCATCGAGGACCATGAGTAATTCCTTCCCACATAAGCACAAGGACAAGGGGTCTTAGGGCATAAAATTCACATTTAAGTGGTGACAAGACCAGCTGCCTGTGAACCACTTTCCATTCAGCACAAAATTTGGGGATTTCTTTAAATTTTTCACCCTCAAGATGTAAAAAAAAAGAAAAAAAAAAAGCAATCTGCTTTTCTGTATCATTTCCAACCACCAAAGCATTCATAGTTGACCTTCAGTATTAAATTGCATTAAAGAAAAGTGCTTTAATAAGGAGCTAAATACAATGTCAGCACTTCCTCCTCAAGAAAAAAAAAAGAAGTTCCCCATGCCCTCTTCTCAATTTGGACATTGCTGAACTTCAGGACAAAAGAGCTGGGCTGGAACTATTTAATGTCAAAACTTGACTTTTGCTGAAGAAAGAAATAACATTAAGAAATAACATTAAACCCCCATTTTTACAGATTAAAAAACTGTAAAAATTTCGGACGACACAAAGGGGCATCGTTACAAACCCCAAACATTCGCGCTTTCAGTTTTAATCCCCACCCTCCTACAACCTGCCCTCTGCCTTCCAGACCCTGTCATGAAACCTTCAGCCTTCTCTCCTTAGTTTTGAGGCCATCAGGAGATTTTTTTTTAAAAAAAAAGCTCCCCAAACCAGGATATATCAGCCCAGAACGAGCACTGCTGCCTGGACCGTCCACATCCCACTGCCCAACCACCCATTCCTGGGGCACGGTGGCAGAAGAATAAACCACATCCCAAAACTCCTGTCCCTCTCCAGTCCCCAGACCCTTGCATGAAACCTTCAGCCTTTTCTCCCTAGTTTTGAGGCCATCAGAAGATTTTTTTTTCAAAATGTTTTCCCACAGCTCCCCAAACCAGGATACACCAGCCCAGAATGAGCACTGCTGCCTGGACCGTCCACATCCCACTGCCCAACCACCCATTCCTGGGGCACGGTGGCAGAAGAATAAACCACATCCCAAAACTCCTGTCCCCCTCCTATCACCAGACCCTTGCATGAAACCTTCAGCCTTTTCTCCCTAGTTTTGAGCCCATCAGAAGATATTTTTTGTTTCAAAATTACACCAGCCCAGAACGAGCAGCACTACCTGGACCATGCACACCCATTCCTGGAGCAGAGCTGTGCCTGGGAAGCTGGCAAAGGGATAAACCACATCCCAAAGCTCCTGTCCCCCTCCTATCACCAGACCCCTGCATGAAACCTTCAGCCTTTTCTCCCTAGTTTTGAGGCCACCAGAAGACTTTTTTTCAAAATTATGTGTTTTTCCACAGCTCCCCAAACCAGGATACACCAGCCCAGAACGAGCCACACTGCATGGACCGAGCACATCCCACTGCCCAACCACCCATTCCTGGGGCAGAGCAAGCTGGCAGAGGGATACACCACATCCCAAAGCTCCTGTCCCTCTCCTGTCGCCTACCTTGACAGCTCTGCTGTCCCCTCCCTCCCCGGGGAGCTCTCCGTGGGTGCTCTCGGCACGGGACCGTGCTGGGGGTGGGGTCTACTCGCTCCTCCGACGGGTGTTTTTATTTAATTACGAGAGGCTTGTCCGGAAAAACAAGCAGGAAGGGAAAACAATAGCCCGGCCACAGCCCCGCCTGGCGAGGCGCCGGCCGGCACGGCCCCGAGCGAGCGCCCACCGCCGGCATCCTGCCCGCCGGGATGTGCCCGGCCCGCTCCGGAGCCCCCAGGGATGCTGCTGACACCATCCCAAGCGATGATTTTTATTTCTGTGCTGTCTAAAAGGCTTAAGGGTGCCCAAAGCAGAGCCATGTGCAGGCACAGAGAGCAGGCAAGGGGAAGGGGCTCAGCGATGCTCCCTAAGCCCGGCTCATCCTGGGGTGTTGGGCAGCCCAAAAAACACCTCCCAGCCTCTGCTGGGTGAAGAAGAGCATCAGTCCAGCTGTGGGACAGGCAGATGCTTCACAGGCTTTTTTTTTTTTTTCCCTCCCTTTTGGCTGTTCCTAATTTTTTATTAATGATATCCAGCATTTACAGGCTTTGGCTCAAGGATGCTTTTCCCAGGGAGTTGGTAGCAGCCCCAGGCCCAGCAGTGCAATGGAACAGGGACAGCTCCTTCCCCCATCCCTGTCTCCCTGCAACCAAGAGGACACCTTTGCAAAGGGGGAAAGGTTCATTTGGGATGTTTTTGGAAGCACCATGGCCACCAGCAGCGTGGGGAGAGGAGCAGGATGAGCTGGGATGAGCAACACAAAAGCTTCATCCATTGGGAGCAGGCATTGCCTTCCCAACAGCACAGCCCACAGAGGGTTAATGGCTTTGTGCTTTTTTTTTTTTTAATCTCATACTTTTAAATTTTTTTAAACCCTATCAGCTGCTGTGGGTGCTTTTCTCCTTTCCTTTTGCACACAGAGCTGCAAAGCCACTGTGACATTTCCAAGGATGGATGGATCAACCCCAACTGTCACACCCCATCCCCAAATCGTCCCAGTGAGGTGATGCTGCTCCTCGAGGATGCCACCACCGTGATGGCATCGAGGACACTGTCCCTCTGTTCCACCAGGGTGACAGTGAGGGCAGTGCCAAGCCTTGGGAGCCCATCCCAACACGTGGGAAGCCGAGCACTGTCCCCTGCTCAGACACAGCCTCTGCTGCAAAAATACAGAGGCTCCAGCAACGCCGCATCATTTTCATGCCAGGACAAATCCCAACCCCTCCAGGAGAGCAGAGGCACCAAACCCTGGATGGAAGCACCCTTCTGAGTGTCCCTGTGTCCTCGGTCAGGGCTGAAGGAGGTGTGGCTCAGTCAGACCCAGCAAAAGCTCTGCAGGTGATTCCAGAGCCAGGCAAAGCCAGGTCTGGGGTTAAATCCCAAAGGGATGCTGCTGGATTCCAGCAGAGCTGGCATGGCCCTGGCAAACGCTGAGGGCAGACAGGACAGCCAGGCCATGGGGGCACAGCCAGTGACACCCAGCTGATGGGGATGTCCCTGAGCTGCTGCACTGGCACGGGGATGGGATGGGATGGGATGGGATGGGATGGGATGGGATGGGATGGGATGGGATGGGATGGGATGGGATGCTGCCCTCCATCTGTGGGATGCAGGACTGCCCAGAGTCACTGCTGGGGTGGAAGAGCCCAGGGGATGCACACACACACACACACACACACACACAAAGCCACTGTCCCCCTCCCTCTCCTGCCCGAGAAAAACAAGCAGAGGGAAGGTTGAGGGAGGAAATGAGGACAAAACCCAAGGCTGACCTCCCCAGCCGGGCTGGCGGCCAAGCAGCTGCACCAGGGGCCAGCTCCAGAGGGGACATCACCCCAGAGAGCCCAGGGATGTCCCCAGTGCCACCGCCACCGAGGGAGGGCCTGGATGCAACAGGAAAGGCGGTGCTCAGAGCCCCCCAGAGCTGACAGGAACCCCAAATTCAGTGCTGGGAGCAGGGATGGGTGCAGGAGCAGGGATGGGTGCAGGAATGGGTGCAGGAGAAGGGATGGGTGCAGCAGGACAGCCACCATGTCACCTGTGCAGAGCTCAAAGGCATCATAACCCCAAGGCACCCCCTGCCATGTGCAGCCAGGGATGCAGGAAGGGGCTGGGATCACCAGCAGGATGGATGGAGGGACAGAGGGAGGGATGATGGATGGATGGATGGATGGATGGATGGATGGATGGATGGATGGATGGATGGATGGATGGAGCCACCTCCCAAGCACTGCTGAATGAGGTTTCCAGCATGCCTTGCCTGGCAGCCATCCTGGGGCATCCTGCCCATCCCTGGGGCAGCCACCAGGACCTTCCAGGTGGATCAGCAGCATGGTGGGATGTGACATCTCCAGGGTTTGTCCCACACTCAGCCCTCAGTAAAGCCTAAAGCCACAGCATTTCCTAACCCAGCCACAAACTTGCCAGAGAGATCCAAGACTGCACCTGTCTCAGCCACGATGCTGGGCAGGACTTTCCATCCCTGAGCATTTCTCCAAACCCTGGCTGACCCCAGGGATGGTCCCCATCTCCAGATCCATCTTAACCCAGCCTTGACCAGGGCTCTTTGGGAAGCACCAGCCAAGCTCCTCTAATCCAGCCATGGAATGGTTTGGGCTGGATGGCACCCTAAAGATCATCTTACTCCCAACTTCTCTGTCATGGGCCATCTTCCTTCAGATCCAGTTGCCCAGATCAAGGATCTGGATGCACCAGATCCTTCCTGCCCAACACTTTTAACATTTTTATGACATGCATTATTTTTATCCTTATTTTTATCACCTTTTTTCCTGTAGCTTGGGGAGCAGAGCTTTAACTCAGACAGGGTGTCAGCAGCCCTGGCTCCAGGCAAAAGATGTAATCATAAAAATAATAATAAAAAATGACAGTTTGTTGTAATTAAGTCTTCTACCCATGACATCTGCGCCACCATGGCCAGTCTTTCCCCATATCCAAAGGCATCCCAGTTTTCACCATCAGGAGAGGTGGATGAACACTGAGTTGGCTGCAGAGGGGACAGCAGCTCCAGAGGACACGGGGACAAGTCCCCAGGTGTGTCCCCATGCAGGAAACCCAATGGGGCCACCCCTGCCCTGCACAAACCATCCCAACAACACAAGCCATTTCCCTTAGGAATAAGGGAAAATTAGGGGCAGGAGGCAGAGAGCTCATCCTGCCCACCAACATCCACTCCTCCAGTTCTACAGGGACCCACGGAATGCCAGGGGACATCTAGGATGACATCTAGGATGACATCTAGCATGCAAACCACATGGAGGATCTAAATATCCACATTTTTGGGGCCAGGCAAACATGGCAGCAAATTAAAAACTTCATCCCTTGCTCTTCTCCCGCAGAGTCACTTTGTCAGGGCCACCACCAGGTCCCCTCTACAAAGGCTTAAATGCAGCAGCATGGGAGAGTCCTCAGTTTTCTCCTCCAGGAGGGAGAACAGGAAAATCAGCATTTCCCCCCAAAACCTTCAAAGACCCTCTGATGTTTTGACACATTCAGTTCAACCGCAAAAGGTTTGGGTTGTTTGGTTTTTTTTTTCCCTTATTTTTCCACGAGCAGAAAAATCTGCATCTTAAAAAGAACCAATATTTCATCAACTCTCGGGCAAGCAACCTCCCGTTTTTCCCCCTGTCTTTTCCAAAGGATCCATCTCCAAAGGCGGCAGCGGGTTATTTTTGTGGAGGGGGTGGCAATGTCTCTGCTCCAGACCCGAGAGACACGAGCACGGGGCCGTTTATCTCGCCTGCTGATAAGCGAACGCTCCGTTAATTCCTGCCGGGGAGAACAAAGCTCCGCCGTCATTCCAAGCCCAGGTGGCAAAGGGGACCCTGCGGCCACCCCGGGAAAAGCCCCCGGAGCGGGGCTGAGCATCCTCAGGGAAACTGCACTTGGAGGCAGAATGTTTGCACCCAGAGAGATTTCACCACAGATCCAGAGGAAAAAATAAAATTAAAAAAAAATATATATAATAAATCCCTTTCGTGTCTTTCCAAGGAGGAATTTTGCTTTGTAAAGCAAATCTTCCTCTGGTTCTTGCCGAGGTAGGGTGTGGAAGGAAGGCTGAATTCCCAACTTTTCCTCGTCTTCCTTGCTGGGGTGGGCTCTGGGTGTCTCCAGCTCCACCTCAGGGCACGAAAGGCTCCCCAAAACACCCCGGAGTGTCCCCCTGAGCCCTCAGCATCTCCTCTGGCAAGGGATGCAGGCGCAGGATTCAGCCGGGATTTCATTGCACAGGCCGAGTGTGACTGCCCAGCGTGAACCCAAACCCACTCCTGACCACTTTAACCCCAGCATTAATTAAACCCCCGCAGTCCTGGGGTGCCGAGCCCCATCCCACCATCCCATCTACCATCGTTTCCTCATTTTTCTGAGCTTGCACTTTCTTGCCCTTTCCAAAATTCCACTCGGACGCTTCCCGGGGCGTCAGGACGGGCACGGAGTCAGCGCTGGGGCAAACACAACCCCGCACTTTTTGGGATGGGGGAGGCACCGGGAGCACATCCCAGGGGGATTTCATGTGGATCTTTCCCAGCTCGGGCCTGCCCTCCGCAACTCCAACTAAACCTCCCCCAAAAAACTCCACCGGCCGATAAAATAGGTCACTGCTGCAGGCGAGAGCCCCAGCTCTGGTGTTATTATTATTATTATTATTGTTATTTTAAAGAGGAGCGCTGGAAAATCGCTTTTTCAGAGGTGGGGGGGATGCTGCGCCCTCCCTGCAGCTTTGCTCCTCCGGGATGTTGCGGAGCGCCCAAAACCCCCCAGACCCGCCGGGAAAAGGGGGCCCAGGACGGGAACCAGCCATGGAAAAAGGGGGGGGGAAGGAGGCGGGCAGGAATTGGCAAAAGGATGGAGTCATCCGGGGAATGGGAATGGCCGAGGAAGCGGCAGCTCCTGCGCACCCCCCTCCCTCACAGCGGATCCTCCGGCCTGGGGGGCTCCAAAAGTGTGCGAGTCCCCCCAGATCCTGCCAGGGACCCCCGAGCCGGGCTGGGCTCTTCCCAAGGGAGGGCTCAGACCCCTCCTCACGGCCCTTCCGCACCCCCATCCCCCTCTAAAGCACCCCAAAGGTGCTGGTGATGGTGGGGGGGGGGGGGGCGCGTTTTTGATGCCATTTCCACCAAACCCAGCCCGTCCTCGCCTTGCAGGAGGGGGGACCCTCATGCAACCCCCCCAGCAGAGCAGCACCGGGCCCAAACCTGGCCGGGCTGTGCTTTTTATATCCCCCAACCCCACAAAAAAATAAAATAAAAAATAATCCACGGCCCCCTCCCGTTTCCCCCTCAGGCCTGGATGCAGCATCGCCCATGCAGCCCCCCCACCTCCCTCATGCACCTCCGCCGCCCTGGCCGGGATTTGGGCAAGTTTCGAGGCCTTTGGGAAGTCGGCAAAGCCCCGGCAGAGCGAGGAAACGACGGAGGAAGGAAGGGGAAGGGAGAGGGGGGAAATAAAAGCGAGGAGAAAAGGGAGAAGGGGGGGCGGGTGGAAAGGGGGGGGGGTTCAGGCTCTACCATTTTGATGCAAAGGTCTCCGCGCTGAGGAGTCCCGGTCCTCCTCCGCTGGCCTGGGGTTTGTGCTCTCCATGAAAAAAACAAGGAATTGGTGGGTTGGGTGGGTTGCTGGTTTGGTGGCTTTTTTTCCTGTTTTTCTTTTTTTTTTTGGCCGCCTTATTTCTGCTTTTTTTTTCCTTTTTTTTTGCCTTTTGGAAGAGGAGGAGGAGAGGGGGGGGGGAGGAAATCACCGCGCCAGCGCTGCTTGCATCCCCGTCCCTCTTTTCCTTTTTTTCCCCTATATTTCCCTTTTCATCATTTTCCTCTCCCCCTGCTTTATATCTTTTCTCTTTTCCTTTCTTTTTCTTTTTTTTTTTTTAATTTAATTTTTATGTTTTTCCTCCTCCTCTTCACCTCATCCTGCCCATCGCCATGTTCGCCCCTTTTGGGAAGCCGGAGGAATGCGGAGCGGCGGCGGCTCCGGCTGCCAAGAGCCCCGGGGCCGCTGATTGGAGCCGCCGCATCAGCTGGGGCCGCGGCTGCCCCTTTAAAGCGACAGCAGCCACCGCCACCCCACGGGGGACACCCCTCTGTCACCCTGTGCCCGCACCCCAAGCCCTCCGCCACAGCCGCCAATGCAGCGCTGCATCCCCCCGGAGCATCCCCGGCGATCCCGCTGGGCAGGGGAAACTGAGGCACGCAGCTCCTCACCCCCTCCCCAAACCCAATAGAAAGATCCCAAGATTTTTTGAGCACATAAAACCTCAATTTGAGGTGTCATGGAGCTTAAAATTGAGTGTTTTCCTGCTATTTGGAGGAAATGGGGATGCCCCTTCTGGATGTGTTTAAGGCACATTTGGAGCATTAGTTGGGAGCATCCTCTGCATCCTGCTATGGTTGGGGAAACTGAGGCACGCAACCTCTCACCCCCTCCCCAAACCCAATAAAAAGACCCCAAGGCTTTTGGGTCATAAAATCTCAATTTGAGGTGTGTTGAAGTAACAGTGATGTACTTAAAGTGGGATTTTTCAGGTGTTCTCCCACTGTTTGGATGAAATGGGGATCCCCCACCTGGATGTGTTTAAGGCACATTTGGTTATAGGGAGGATCCTCTGGATCCTGCTATCATTGGAGAAACTGAGGCACACAACCCCTCACCCACTCCCCAAACCCAATGAAAAGACCCCAAGGCTTTTGGGGGACATGTTACCTCAATTTGAGGTGTCATGGAGCTTAAAATGGGATTTTTTTGAGTGTTTTCCTGCTGTTTGGAGGAAATGGGGATGCCCCTTCTGGATGTGTTTAAGGCACATTTGGAGCATTAGTTGGGAGCATCCTCTGCATCCTGCTATGGCAGGGGAAACTGAGGCACACAACCCCTCACCCCCTCCCCAAACCCAATAAAAAGATCCCAAGATGTTTTTGGAGACATAAAACCTCAATTTGAGAGGCTGTGGGGTAATGTCCATTTGATTAAAATGGGATTTTTGGAGTGTTCTCCTGCTGTTTGGAGGAAATGGGGGTGCCCACACCTGGACGTGTTTAAAGCACGTTTGGTTATAGGGGGCATCCTCTGGATCCTGCTATGGCTGGGGAAACTGAGGCACACAGCTCCTTACCCCTCTCCAAAACTAAGAAAGACCCCAAGGTTTTTGGGTCATAAAACCTCAATTTGAGGTGTTGCGGAGCAACAGGGATTTAATTAAAATGGGATTTTTGGGATGTTCTCCCACTGTGTGGAGGAAATCCCCACCTGGATGTGTTAAAGGCACATTTGGTTATAGGGAGCATCCTCTGGATTTTGCTATGGTTGGGGAAACTGAGGCAAACAACTCCTCACCCACTCCCCAAACCCAATAAAAAGATCCCAAGGTTTTTTGGGTACATAAAACCTCAATTTGGGGTGCCGTGGAGTAATGTCCTTTTGATTAAAATGGGATTTTGGGAGTGTTTTCCTGCTGTTTGGAGGAAATGGGGATCCCTCACTAGGATGTGCTTAAGGCAGGTTTGGTTTTTGGGAGCATCCTCTGGATCCTGTTATGGCTGGGGAAACTGAGGCATACAACACCTCATCTCCTCCCCAAACCAAATAAAAACATCCCAGGATTTTTTGAGCACATAAAACCTCAATTTATATATCGTGGAGTAACAGTGATTTATTTAAAATGGGATTTTTGGGGTGTTCTCCCACTGTTTGGAGGAAATGGGGATCCCCCACCCGGATGTGTTTAAGGCATGTTTGGTTCTTGGGAGCATCCTCTGGATCCTGCTATGGCTGGGGAAACTGAGGCACACAACACCTCACCCACTCCCCAAACCCAATAAAAAGATCCCAAGGCTTTTGGGCACATAAAACCTCAATTTGGGGTGTCGTGGAGTCCATTTGATGAAAATGGGATTTTTGGAGTGTTTTCCTGCTGTTTGGATGAAATGGGGGCCCCCCACCTCGATGTGTTTAAGGCACATTTGGTTCTTGAGAGCATCCTCTGCATCCCACTCTGGTTGGGGAAACTGAGACACATAGCTCCTTACCCCTCTCCAAAACTAAGAAAGACCCCAAGACTTTTTGGCTCATAAAATCTCAATTTAAGGTGTTGTGGAGTAACAGTGACTTATTTAAAACGGATTTTGGGGGTGTTTTCCCCCTGTTTGGAGGAAATGGGGATCCCTCACCTGGATGTGCTTAAGGCAGGTTTGGTTCTTGGGAGCATCCTCTGGATCCTGTTATGGCTGGGGAAACTGAGGCACACAACCCCTCACCCCCTCCCCAATAAAAAGACCCCAAGGCTTTTTTGGGGGTTGTAAAACCTCGATTTGGGGTGTTGTGGAGTCCCATTTGATTCAAATTGGATTTTTGGGGTGTTCTCCCACTGTTTGGAGGAAATGGTGATTCCCCCACCTGGATGTGTATAAGAAACATTTGGTTCTTGGAAGCATCCTCTGCATCCTGCTGTGGTTGGGGAAACTGAGGCACACAACACCTCACTCCCTCCCCAAACCCAATAAAAAGACCCCAAGGCTTTTGGGGCACAAAACCTCAGTTTGAGGTACTGTAGAGTAACAGTGATTTACTTAAAATGGGATTTTTTGGGTGTTCTCCCACTATTTGGATGAAATGGGGATGCCCTATCTGCATGGGTTTAAAGCACATTTGGAGCATTAACTGGGAGCATCCTCTGGATCCTGCTATGGCTGGGGAAACTGAGGCACACAGCTCCTAACCCCCTCCCCAAACCCAATAAAAAGACCCCAAACAGTGGGAGAACACCCCCAAAATCCCATTGGGTCATTGGGATGGTGACCACCTCCAAAACCCATTCCTGCCCCCAACCCTCCTGCAGACACCACCCAAAACAGCAGATGGGACCACACCACCCTAAAAACAGAGCAGCACAGTGGCTCTGAAGGGCACTGGGGGCATCCCCAGAGCCTTTGGGGATTTTCATCCCACCTTGGGGATTTTCATTCCACCTTCCCAGCTCCTCTGGCTCCCCCAGCCACTCCCAGCTCAGACATCCATGTGGTAACGTCCTGCACTTGTTTAGACTCAGCCCTGGTTGCTGTGCTCAGTAACTCCTTCCAGATGTGAGCAGCTCTTTGCATAACGTCCCCGTGGCCACGTCCTGCCTGTGCTGGCTTCATTGCAGAGCTTTTTACATTTTTTTAGTATTTTTTTTTTAATGCTCTTTCTCATTCTCAACCCTGCACTGCTCCACAGGAAAAAATTCCTGGCCAATGCCACCAGAACATCGTCCCTGTCAGAAAGGTTTTTGTGAGATGAGTGTTTGGCCTGTCTGACATCTCTCCTACCCTGGAAACCTCTCCAAAAAGCTACATAAGCTCCTGGAAATGCAGCCAGTGCTGGGGGTGAGGGTGAGAAGAGGCTGGAGATGGGACACAGGGATTTAAGCTCTGCTCCAGGGCCGAAATCCCTGTGGCCTTTTCATGGATGTGGCACAGGGGACCAGGGAGCTCCAGAACTTGGAGTCCTCATAGCTCTGAATATGAAGATCTACAGGGGTGGTCAAAGCCCTGGTGCCACTCTGAGGGCCTCACCAAGAGGTTTTTGGAAGAAGCTGAGCCCACCTCTCACATGGAGACCTGGTCTTTGCCAGATGCAGTTTCTCCTTCCTGATGAGAGAGAAGCTGTTCCTGAAGGGGCCACCAAGACAAGGGGAAAAAGCCTTGGAAGGGGCACAAGCAATGACACACTTGTGTGAAACCCTTTCTTTGACCACAGCAATGTTCCTGAGAGACAAAACACAGGTGGTTTCTTGGCCACAGCCACCCAGGGGCTACGTGGGGTTTGCTGAAAGAACCTCCTGAAGCTCCCTACAAATCCCACCCCACCCAGCTTGGTGACAAGGGGGAAAGCCTTGGAAGGGGCACAAGCAATGACACACTTGGGTGAAACCCTTTCTTTTGAGCACAGCAATGTTCCTGAGAGACAAAACACAAAAACCTTGTGAAAGAAAAACCTTGGGAAAAACCTTGGAAGGGGCACAAGCAATGACACACTTGTGTCAAAGAAACCCTTTCTTTGACCACAGCAGTGTTCCTGAGAGACAAAACACAGGTGGTTTCTTGGCCACAGCCACCCAGGGGCTATGTGGGGTTTGCTGAAAGAACCTCCTGAAGGTCCCTACAAATCCCAGTGGGGTGAGATCCCACCCAGCCTGGCTTGGGGGCTTTGTTTTGTTGGTTCATGGGGCATGTGGGTGATTGATCCCTCATTGGAGCTTCCTCAGCTGCTGGGAGGGTAACTCCAAGCTCTTGGTGCCTTCATACAAAGTTCTGGAAGTTCTGGAGTCTTCCTGGAAGGCTGTGGGCTGGGAAATGGCTCTGGCACAGCTTGCACAGCATAACTGACTGTGAAAAAGGATGAAGGGAAGGTTAGCAGGGTCCACAGCGGGATCTGAGGGTCCAGAGTTCAGCTCAGTTGCTGTTAGGGAAAAGGTTCTCCAGGAAGGCAAAGTTCTGGAGAAACTGGCAACAAGGGGTTTCTTGTTGACACAGAAGTGTTGGGTTTCCTCCCTGGGACTTTCCAGCAGCGTGGTGGCCACAAAAGGGACATCTCCAGTAGCTTTACCTCTTCCTTTCTCCCCCCAGGCCATGAGATGGAAACTGCAAGGGTCTTAAATGAAAGATCAGCCACAACAACACAGAGGAAAATGTTTAGGGAAACCAGGAGAGGTTCCTGTTTCCTTGGTTCAGCTGGTAATTCCATTTGCATTTCCATGGTTTCAGACTTCCCCAAAGTCTGAAACCTGAAAGTCTGAAGTGTCATCAAGGACAAGGGATGAGAAGAAAGCTGAGACCCCGTAAGAGCTCAGGGAGCTTTGGGTTTGTGAGGAATCACAGAAAAACCTGCAGGTGTTTGTGTAGATGGGGCACCTGGGGACAGAGTTTGGTGGTGGATGTGGCAGTGCCTGGCAGGTAAAGGTCAGACTTGATGACCTTGAGGGTCTTTTCCAACCTAAATGATTCTGTGAAGAGCCAAGTGGACCTGGAATGATGAATTCCAAGGTGGAACCGTGGCTCTGCCTGCCTGGAATCCTCTGCTTTTACAGCTGTGCTCTGCTGAGCATCTCCTCTAGGCTGCAATTCCTGTGGGGAGGTGCTCCAGGAGATGGTGAGGGGAGGTTCTGTGGTGTCCCCCCTTCCTGAGAGGGTCAGGGCTCAGGCAGAGCAGGAGGGAAGAGCCCTCCAGATTCCCTTGGGACACAGGATGGAGGCTGGGGACATATCCTGGGCTTGGCCAGAGGTTTTCACTCAGCAGCTGGTTTTCTGAGCAGGATCATGGAAAAGAAGGGATCAAATCAGGCCAAGGGAGGGAGAAAGAAAGAATAAAAAATAGAGGAAGCAAGAACATTCCTGGAGGCTGTCTGGCCTCTCTCCCTCCAACCTCCTGAGAGGAGCAGGAGGAGGAGGGAGACAAAACAAAAGGCACAAGAAAAGAAGGAGCCAAAATAGCACTAACACGAGGGTTGTGAGGTCCAAAGCAAGCAGTGCTGGGGCAGGCCCCTTCCCAAAAACCCGTCAGCCCTCAGAGGATGCGGGGGTCCTGCAGAAAACGCTGCCCTTTTATGGCCAGGCGAGGAGGGCCGAGCACAGGATCCTGCCCTACTAAGGGAAAACATCTCCTGCTCAGTGCTTGCAAGGAGAACACCCACAGTGAGTATAGACAAGCTCTCAAAGGACGACTGAAATACTGCTGCTCGTGTTGACCCCGATTCTTCTCTTCTTTTTTACTTTTTTTTTTTTTTTTTTCTTTTCTCCTCTCTTGGAGTTCTCACTTCTGCCTCCAAACCGGGGAAGGGGGGAAGCAAAAAACACCCAAAACCAAAACAAAACAAAACAAAAAAAAAAAACCACCAAAACCAAAACAAACAACAACAAAGAAAAAAACAAAAAATCCCCCAAAAAAACCCAAAAACAACACCAAAAAAAACCCCCAAAAAAACCCCCAAAACCAAACAACAAAACAAAAAAAAAAACCCACCAAAAAAACCCACCAAAAAACCAAAACCAGAAAGACATTTGAAAAGAAAAGTGATGATCCAGGCAGGGCTGGCTGGGTCCAGGTGAAACCCTCCCATGGTGGGGTGGGGAGCAGGTTCAGGAGGGCTGGTGGGGAGGTGGGTGAAGCCCCCTGAGCTGTTCCCCTTCCAGCAGTGGCTGTGCTGGTGTTTATCCTGCTCTGGCCTGGTGTTTATCCTGCCCTGGGCCGTGGAAGGGCTGTGATCCAAGCAGGGAAGACGTTTGTTACTCCACTCTGAAGCACGAGGTCTGTGCCAAGCCCATCCATCCACTGCTGCAAACCGCAGCCCTGGCTGACCCAGAATCTGCTGCCTGGGATGGAACCACCACCTCCCAAAGCTGCAAAAGCCTCTCCATCCCAGGGCAGGTGGGATTTTCACCAGGAATAACTTTTTGCCTCTGCTTGGCTGAAGCAGGGAGGGGAATCCACACTGCAAGTAAGACCCTGACTCATAGAAACCCCAGTGAATTTATATTTTTCTGTATTTTTCACGCATTTATCCACCCACGGGTATCTTCTGGATCCGGCAGTGGCCAGGTTTTAATTCTCAGAGGAGCTCAAATTGGATTCTAGGCCTTTTTTTCCTACCAATTTTGGAATTACCAGGTTTAATTTTATGTTTGGTAATACCAAAATTAGGAAGTTTTAACCTTTAAGTTAGCGCACAGCAATAAGAAGATCCAAGAATTAATGAAAAAATGATTGGAGGAGTGAATTTGGTTTGGTGGCCAGGTTTTGGTAGTGGGGGGCTACAGGGGTGGCCTCTGTGAGAAGCTGCTCAAAGTTTCCCCCATGTCCAGCAGAGCCAATTCCAGCCAGGACTGACCCAGCCTGGCCAAAGCTGAACCCATCAGAGATGGGAGCAGCAACTCTGGGGAAAACAGATTTAGGAAGTGGGAAAAAACCCCTGCAGCTGCAGACAGAGAGAGTGATGCCTCAGGTTTTAGCTTTTATATTTTTCAGATTCTGTGCTGCTTCAGTGTGTGGGTCTGAGCTTCACATCAGGGCATGCTGAGCTCTGTGCACAGAGCAGGGAGACAAAACAATTCCTGCTCCAGCTGGGCACCAAGGACAAATGATCCAAATCTCAGCCCAGGAGCACAAACCCCGTGGGCTGGAGAGAGAAAAACAAGCAGGGTGGGACTGCAGGGGCTAAAGCTGGAATGGGACAATGAACTGCAAGGTGCAAATGGAGCAGAACTGATCCCAGGGAGAGACCCCGGGAGCGCTGGTGCATTTTGGGGCCATTTTGGTTCATCTTGGGTGCAGCCCTGGCTGGGCTCTGGTGCTGCCCAAGGTGCATCCATTGAGGCTTTGAATAAATCCCTGCTTTATTCTTTAGCTCTGTCCAGTCTCTGTTCTGGGTCAGCCTGCACAAAGCATCATGAGGAGTGAAGATATGTGAGAGGAACAGCCCTGCAGACCCCCATGAGGAAGGGCAGGAGCTGCTGCAGGTGCTGGAGCTGCAATTCCCCTGAGATTCCATGGTGCAGCCTGTGGAGAGCCCCTGCAACAGCCCATGGATCCACCTGCAGGACCTGGAGGAGCCCATGCTGGAGCTGGGGATGCTCAAAGCACCCTGTGACCCCGTGGAGAGCCCAACTGGGGCAGGCTCCTGGCAGCACCTCTGGATCTGTGGGGGAATCTGCCCACACTGGAGCAGGTTCCTGGCCTGTTGGGATCTCTAGCTGGTCACAGTGACCCTGAGATGTGTCACAAAGTCTCTTTTCTCAGCCCGGCGCTTGAAGAAGGAGTCAGAGCTCTTCAGTTCTCGGTCTCGAGGCTGCTTATTGTTTCTTACCTATAAAATTCTTTCTTGTCCAGCCAAGGTCTGCTCAGCAGGACAGACAGAGGCACTCTGCCTGCCCCCAGGGCAGTGTTATGTCTTTATACTAAAAACTACATGTGCAATATTTACAATTACTTCCCAATACCTATCACCTATGTTAGACAGTGAGCTTCTACTCTAAACCAACCCAAAAGTGCCACCATCCCAGCAGAAGATGGAGGCCAAGAAGAAGAAGAAGGAGAAAGGCTGGACACGCCCAGTTCCCTCCATCTTGCCCCCTGAACCCCCATACCAGAAACCCTAAAATCTACTTTATCACCCTGTGATAAATTCACTATCATTCTACTTAATTTGTCATGGCTTGCAGATCTTCATCTAAGGTTGGTAATTTGCTCCACGGGTCATAATCAAGCCCACAGGCGTTTTTGTGCTCTGTGCCATGGTCCCTGAGACCCCTGGCAGGGCTCTGGGCTGCTCAGGACAGCCAGAGGGATGTCCTGGCTCCTGACACTGGAGCTGCATCCACCACAGCCCAAACATCTGCCCAGCTGCTGGACTTTGAGAAGTCCTCCTTGGCCAGCAGAGCTGGAGCCAGGTGAGGCTGTGCTGTGTCTCTGCTTGCTGCCTGGCTCCGCGTGGCCCCAGCGTCGGTGCAGCCCCGGCTGTGCTGATGTTGGCAGACACCGGGGGCTCGTTAGCGGCGAGACTCATTAGAACCGGGGCCCTGGGGGATGTTCTCATGGAATTCCAGAATGATTTGGGGCTGGAAGGAACCTTGAAGATCGTTCATTTCCAACCCCCTGCCATGGGCAGGGACACATTCCACTATCCCAGGCTGCTCCAAGCCCTGTCCAGCCTGGCCTTGAACAATTCCAGGGATCCAGGGACAGGTGGGTCACCTAAATGTGTTACAAGATCACGGAGCAGCTGCCGTGACCCTGCTTTTGGAGCTGGCTCTGCTCACCCCTTTGGATGAGTTACAGCAGAGCATTGCCAGGTCTTCCTTTTGGGTGGAAAAGGGCTCATTTGAGAGTTATTTAAGAGCAGGTTTTACAACCAAGGTCTGTGCTCTGCATGCACCGAGCCCAGCCAAGCCAAGCAGCCCAAGCCAAGTTGTCCTCGCTGCTGTTGTGTTGGAGGAACAATCTCTATTAACAACTTGACTTGGCAGTTTCAACATTTTGGGGAATGAAATATTTTTATTCTCCCACCAGGCCTTTCTCCAGCCATTATTGGCTACTGCTTTGCTGCACGAACAATTTAACCCCTGTGATGTTCAGGGCACTGGACAAAAGTAAATTTAGTAAAATTTAACCTTTTCCTGATAAAGCACATGGAGATTCTATTATCTAGGTGGGAAAACCACAGGATTTTACTTATTTCATTTTTTTTAAAGCCCTTCACAATACAATTAAAGAAACTATGTTGCCACATGACTGGGGGAAAGGTCCTTTTGTTGCTTGAGAACTGGTGAAAAAGACAGAAAGCAAGAGGTTTCAACAGTCATTTCTTGGGATGGAAATTTGTCCAGGGCGTGGTACAGCAGAGATTGAGTCCAGGGTTTTTTCAACATCCTCACCCACAACCTGCAGGAGCAAGAGCAGCCCCACATCTCCATTTCTGCAGGAGAGATCTTCTGAGGGCATCAAGTGCCACGCTGAGGGCAAGAAACTCCAAAAGGCTCTTAAAAAACGGAAAAAGCTGAGAAGAAATTTCAAACAAGCTTTGATGTAGGAATAGATAAAGCATCTGGAGAAATAAAGATTTGAGCAACTCTCGTGCTATGCCAAGGCTGGGACTGGCACCACGAGCTGAGTCTTGGACTGCCCCCAGAAATCACCGGCTCAGCACGTGGCCAAAGAGTGCTCAAGGTGGCAGCTAAAAAGAAAAAGACAAGAAATTGTTATTTCTCAGCCTTCCCTGCACACAGCCAATGCTCAGGGCATCGCTTTGCTGCTGCAGGAAACCCTGATGTGTTCTTGTTTCAATAACTCTGCAGCCTGAACTCCAAGGGGAGCGCAGTGGTGATGGAGAAGAAGAAAGAACAATTAAATGACCACAGGGATGGGGCAGCTGCTTTACACCTTGGACACTTCCAGGGATCCAGGGGCAGCCACAGCTTCTCCAGGAAACTTTTTCCAGGGCCTCACCACCCTCACAGCCAAGACTTTATTCCTAATACCCAATCTGAACCTATTCTCTCTCAGTTTGAAGCCATTCCCCCTCGTCCTGTTGATGCCTCAGGTTTTGGCTTTTCTATTTTTCAGATTCTGTGCTGCTTTAGTGTGTGGGTCTGGGCTTCATATCAGGGGATGCTGAGCTCTCTGCACAGAGCAGGGAGACAAAACAAAAGCTTATGAACCAGGAGCAGCAAATCCTGAAGGTGATGAGGTCAGTGAATGTGAGATTATTATCAAACTATAGAGATTGTAGAGTCCTATGGTTTGGGTTGGAGGGGACCTTAAAGTGTCACCAAGGAGGAGGAAAATATCCCAGGTGTTCTGTCCCACTGAGAACCCAAATTCCTCGAGGAAAGGCTACTGGTGTGGTGCAAGCTGTGGTGGTATCCATACTGGCCAGAGGGGTGAAAGCAGTGAAGAAGAGGAAGCACCAGAAGGCGCTCCATGGATGGCACCACAAATGAGAAGAAAAGAGGTTTCTCAGTGTCTCTGAAGAGCCTGAAGCACTCTGACTGTGAGGAGAAGCAGGAGCTCATTGAGGGAGCCAAGGAACTATTCCAGGGAAACCCAGTGGTGCCTCCAGCTGATCCTGGACTGTTGGATCCCAGTGGGCTGTCATTCCTTTACCAGCTCCTTCCTGGAATATTTTGCCACTGCTATCAGCTACCCAGTGAGGAAAGAGGGATACCAGATGGAATTCCCAAACACAGGGGAGGAAGGGGCTGGGCAGTCTCCCTCAGACACCTGTCACCCTGGTTTTTTAAGTTTTTCTAAGCTTTCTGATGTTTACATTCTTACAACAAACTTTCTCAGATGCTTATATAAGAGACTTATTGTTTTGCATTCTTTTATGGAGGAGGAGAAATTTAATGGGCTGTTGGTTTGTCCAGTGTCATTGGAGAGGTGGCACTGTCACAGCCCAATCCACTGTCACTTTTGGAAATCCATAAATGTTGGAGTCAGAAATTAAAAGTGCTCTTTTTACCTTGAGAGAGCTGCATGTCTGTGTTGTGTCATTTCATGTCCTACAGTGACGGACACCTCCCCACAGACACCCCTGAGGAAATTCCTCCCTGGGAGGACCAGAGCTGCCAGGGACAGGGAGAGCAAGAAGCTGGTGGAGTTCCTAGTGAAGACCAAAGGGGCTGAAGAGCATCTCCTGAGGATCTTGAAAAGTGGGAAACTGTCACCGTGATATTTCATGAAAAATCCCTTCGCCAGGATTTTTCTCCTGAGAAGCCTCAGAAATGAAATGTAAACAATAATTATCTGATTGTTTGGAATGTGGTCTGGAGGTTGCTCACCAACAGGTGCATCCTTGATTGGTCCCATGTGAATTGTTTTTAATTAATGGCCAATCCCAGTCCAGCTGTGTCGAGACTCTCTGGTCAGCCAGAGGTTTTTATTATCATTCCTTTCTAGCCTTGTGATGCCTCCTTTCTGTTTCTTTAGTATAGTTTTAGCATATAATTTTCTTAAAATATGATATAATATGATATATGATATAATATTATATACATGATATGATATGATATATGATATTATATGATTGATGATATAATATAATATAATATAATATAATATAACATAATATAATATAATATAATAGAACATAGTATCATATCATCATATCATATCATAATATAATCTATCAGCTTTCTAAGAACTTGGATTCAGATTCTCATCTCTCACCTCATCCTGGGAAACTGCAACAGGAAACAATCCTGCTGGCTGAAGAAATTCCTGAATTCCAGCTGGTACATAACCTGTGTGGAGACTCACTTGGAGGATGAGGAGCAGCTGGATCTGGTGATTGGGTACCTGAAGGAGGTGTACAGGGAGATGGACACCAAGAACCTGCAGCAGATCCTGGGGGATGGATGGCACCAGACTCATCTCAGTTGTGCTTTGTCACCTGAGGCCATCACCTGTGCCATTGCTGCTGTGGATGGCATTGATTATGAGAAGGCAGAAGTTCATTAAAGAACCACCTGTGAGCAAAAGAGAGAGAGTTATTTAATGAACAAATCCTGGGGAGCAAAAAGCTCAGGATGGAGCCAGAGCCTGTGGAGAGCTGAGGAGTGGCCCAGGCTGTCCTGAGGCCACCAGGTGTAAATACCCAGTGGTGATTTGTATAAAGGTGGCATTCTTTGTAAAGTCTGTATGTAAATTCCCAAATCCTCTGCTCCCAGCCCCAGCTGGCTCTCAGCCCTTGCTGCTTCCTGTGGCCTCGCTGTGCTCAGGATCCTCATCCATCAGTGCCCTCCTGGACACCTCCCACTAGACCAGGATGCTCCAAACAGCTTTTCTCTGTGATGATGAAATGTGATCTCCTTGCTTGTCTAGTAAAGTCCAAGGTAAAGAAGCAAAAAGGGCCTTTGCAGAATATCCACAGATGTTTAATTCAGCTGCATGGTGAGATGGTCAGGTCCCAGGCACATTCAGGGTCCAGCTTTCTCTCTCCAGGGGCCTGACCCTGATCTTGGGGCAGTACAAAGATAAGGGACAATGAGGGAAATGGGAGGGAGTGGCTCAGGGACATAGGAACAGACACAGGAACAGGGCAAGGAGCCAATGGGGTATAAATGAGGGGATGCTCCCCAGGGCCTCCACATTAAAGCTCATCCCCAACCTGGACTCCTCTCACTGGACCAGGATGCTCCCAAACCTGGTCTTGGAGTGTGCTGCCTCCTTTTACTTCTGGAAAAGACCAACAGTTTTGATAAACCCACAGAAAAAATGGGGCAAGCATGGGAGCAGACTCCCCCAAACACAGCGAGATGCACTTGGATCACTGCTCAGCACCTGCAGGCTTCACCAAGTAACAAACAATGAACTTAAATGAGGAATAAACTGCCAGAGACCCCCAGGGCTGTGCAGAGCTTCTGCTGCTCCACTGGCTCCCACGTGGGTTCTTTTAGCCAAACACCCACCTTGGGAAGGGAGCTGGTCCTGCTTGGTGGCCAGGGGTGCCTGGTGGCCTCCCTGCTCCTGATGAAACCAGGGGCTTCCTGGCAGGGAAGGCTCCTGGGGGTTCCCCTTTCCTGCCTCATGGAGCTCCAAAGGTGGGAGATCAGATTGGTGCCCAGAGCTCCCACCTGGATCACAAAGATTTGGGTTCTTGTTTTGTTGTGACGAGGAAAATTCCATGGAGGAGGAATCCAGGTTTTCTTTAAACAAAAACATTCCCTTTTCCTCTAACTGAACCAGTGGAATGCTGGTTTATTGCTTCTTCTGAGGCTGTGAATTTTGGGAGGTTTTAATTGTCTTTTTCTCATCCAAACTCCCCATTTAACCCTGCCCAGCTCCCTGCTCACCTTTGCTGGAGCTGTGGCACATGGAAGCAGTGTCACCAAGAGCTAATTAAGGATGAATAATGATAAATGGTACATAAAACCCCCTGATTAGGGTTTCTCTGTGATGATGAAATGTGATCTCCTTGCTTGTCTAGTAAAGTCCAAGGTAAAGAAGCAAAAATGGCTTTTGCAGAATATCCACAGATGTTAAATTCAGCTGCATGGTGAGATGGTCAGGTCCCAGGCACATTCAGGGTCCAGTTTTTTTCTTTCCAGGTTCCTGGGGGCTGACTCTGGCCTTGGGGCAGTACAAAGATAAGGAACAATCAGGGAAATGGGAGGGAGTGGCTCAGGGACATAGGAACAGACACAGGACCAGGGCAAGGAGCCAATGGGGTATAAATGAGGGGATGCTCCCCAGGGCCTCCACATTAAAGCTCATCCCCTGCCTGGACTCCTCTCACTAGACCAGGATGCTCCCAAACCTGGTCTTGGAATGTGTTACCTCCTTTTACTTCTGGAAAAGACCAACAGTTTTGATAAACCCACAGGAAAAATGGAGCAGACCCCCCCAAACGCAGCGAGATGCACTTGGATCACTGCTCAGCACCTGCAGCCTTCACCAAGTAACAAACAATGAACTTAAATGAGGAATAAACACCATCCCTCATCCAATACACAGGGCAAAGGTGGATGGGATGGTTCCTGTGTGCAAAGTTCAGGGGGGGATTCCTGTGGCAGCTCTGAAGGGCGTTGGTGTCACCCCTGGGTTTGCCAGGTGTGGGTCTGCCCAGCACGGGGCTGGCAGCTCCAAGGCAGCTTTGCATATCAAAGGAGAATGCAGTAAGAAGCAGCTTTTCATTAGCCAGGAAGTCACAAATTGATACCTTGATTGAAATAATTATCAAGAATTACAGGAAATACCCAGAGATGCATTTAATATTCAAGAGAGTCTCCAGGGAGTTGGGGAAACTTTGCCCCAAATAGGAGTTTCTGTTCAGGGATGCAGCACAAAATGAAGCCCCCACCTTTCAAACCCCCCATTATCAGTCCTGCCTTTTACCTGTCTTTTTAGAACAGATCCTTCCTTTTTCTTCTTTAGATTATCCTGATTTTTGAGGCTGCTGTGGAAGTGCTGGAGTTGCAGAGCAGATACAGAGGAACTGCAATAATTTCACTGCTCCTTTCTCTCCCCTCTGGTTTTTAGGTCCCTGAAATCCACAGGATCCATCACAACAGGAGTGTCCAGAGCAGCTGTGGCTGCCCCTGGATCCCTGGCAGTGCCCAAGGCTGGGTTGGACAGGGCTTGGAGCAGCCTGGGACAGTGGAAGGTGTCCCTGCCATGGCAGGGGGTGGGATAATCTTTAAGGTTCCTTCCAACCCAAACCATTCTGGAATTCTGTGAAATCGGTAATGGGAAAGACAAGAAACCATCTTACTCTGGAAATATTCATATACAGGAAATATCCAGTGAGTTTTCTTCCCCTGCCTAAGCCATGTTATATAATGCCCCAAAAAAAACAAACAGACAAAAAAAAAACATCCAACCAACCAAAAAAAAACCCAAACCCCAAAAAACCCCAAAACCCAGACAGGGAAAAAAAAAAAAAAAAAAAAAAAACAACCAGAAAAATAAACAAACAAACAAAAAAACCAACACATAAAACACCCAAAACCCAAAAACAATACCAAAAAAAAAATCAAAGAAGAAAAAATCCAGGATGAAGATCCCACAGAAATACTCTGATTTATATTAGTGCCAAAAATCCCCATAAACTGCTGGTATTTGTGCTGAAAATATTGAGCAGAGAAGGTTCCCTGCCCATGGCAGGGGTGTAGGAGTGGATGAACTTTTAGGCTCCCTTCCAACACAAGGTTTTCCCTAATTCTATGATCCTAAAGGACACAGGGGTGGAGTCAAGGCCTCAAAGAGGTGTCTCAGGGAAAGTTCAGGCTAAATTCAGATAGGAAGTTCAGCCTTTTCCCAGTGGGGTTTAGAAACACCAAGGCTCCAAGGGCAGGAATGGACAACAAACCATGGGCACCTTCTTCAGGAAGGTTTTTATAAGACCCAAATCCAGAAGCTGAAGTTCAAATTGAAGGTGAGACACCAGGCAGCCCCTGCTCACATCCCTGCAGCCCCAGCACAGCTGGAAGAGGGGAGATGGCAGGGACAGACGGCACTGGGGGAAAGCAGGGCTGCAAGGAGGGAGCATTGCTCACAGCAGTTATTTATGATTTGCCAGGAAAGCGAGCAGATACACAGCCTGGGACTCCCTGGGGATCTGTCCCAGGCCTGGTGCTGCTCAAAATATTTTTTTGATAATTACTTGCATGAATAGAAAATTTGCTTCTTCCAGCTGCGAATGATAGCGAGGAGGGAGGGACTGGGAGCGCTCTGGAGGATGGGCTGGGACTTCAAAACAAGCTTGAGGCAGCCTGGAGAAAAAAAATAAAATAGTCTGCAATTTAGGGGAAACAAAGGGAAAATGCTGCTTGTAAAAGAGGAGCTGGGCTGTGGGCAGGGAATGGGGGAGCAGGGATGAGGCAGAGATGTCGCATCCCTGCCTGGGATGGGCAGCCCTCCTTGTTCTGAGGGACAAGCAGCACAGCACAGGCAAGGGAAGGTGCAGGCTGCCTGCAGGACATGTGGAGAGGGGATGTAGATGCCTGTGGATCCATGGATCCTCATCAGAAGTGGGTTGTTTGTATAGATATGGGGATCTGGGGAGGCTGTGGGCTGGTGGTGGAGACCAGGGGTTGGTCAATCACAGAAGCTGGAAAAAGAAATCCAAACAAACTCATCCAAAATCCAAAAACCCCTCAAGCTCCCCCAAAATAATCAAGGGACTTGGGAGTTATTTATTGCAGAGAAGATCAAGTTTGGGCAAGAGCTACCTTGCTACCTTAGAGCTTTTACAAATATTTAAGGCAGTCTGTTCCCTTTATTTAAATATTTACAGGGGCCTGGAGTGACAGGACAAGGGGGGATGGATTCCCACTGCCAGAGGGCAGGGATGGATGGGATTTTGGGAAGGAATTCTTCCCTGTGAGGATGGTGAGGGGTTGGAACAGAATTCCCAGAGCAGCTGTGGCTGCCCCTGGATCACTGGAAGTGCCCAAGGGATGGGGCTTGGAGCAGCCTGGGACAGTGGGAGCTGTCCCTGCCCATGGCATGGGGAGGAATGGGATGAACTTTAGGGTCCCTTCCAACCCCATTCTGAGTTTCTCTGATTTTCTTAGAAGGAAATAGGTTGTTCTCTTCCTCTCTGTGACCAGCAGTGATGGGCTTATGCACCAGAAAAGGAGCTTTAATTGAGACAACAACAGCAACAAAATTGGGAGTTTTGTCTTGGTTTGTTTTTTGAATTTTTTTTTTAATAGAGTGCATAGTTCAGGCAATTTTGGTTTTGGCAGTCCAACTGCTCAATATCAGCCCTGAAATTTTTTTCATATATTGGCTGGATAAGAAGTGCTGTGATTTATACAGCTGGAGTTGATCCTGACTCTGCAAAGGAGGAGACTGTGCAGAGCTGAAAAGGGCCCTTTTTGCCATGTTCTCTGGCACAAACTCCTCATGAAAGGTGTCAGTTCAGAGCTATTCATGGAAATGAAAGATGAGCATGGAATCCATGCAGCTTCCTGCAGAAAGTCAGCAGGAAATCCATGGCTAAAGCAGGATTCCTCCATCAATATGTGGGTTTTGTTACAGAGAGCAGTTTTGATAAAACAGATTTTTTTTTTGCTTTGTTTTCCCTCGTGGTTCAATAGAAGAGAGGTGTATTGCTACATTCCTGAAATCAAAAATCACACCAGAGACACAACCAGGCAGCCTGGGTTTGAGATGGTGTGAGCTCACATTCCCAGATTCTGTGCTGCTGACCAGATTTTCCTCACAGTTCTCACTTCTGTGATAACCAACCCTGCCAAGCCCAGAAGGGAATCACATCCTCACAGCAACCTGTGAGCTCTCAGGAGCAGAGAATTGGCCCAGATGATTTTCAGTGGCTTTGGTGGCACAGAGAAACCAAAACGCACCTCAAAGTCCCTGCAAGGGCTCCCACTCACCAGCCCTGCTTCCCACAGATGAGAACAGCGAGTCCTTGGCATCCTTCCTCCCTCTTGGGCTTTTTTTTGACAATTTTTCATTTTTAAAATGAACAATTCTTTGAGACAAGGGCAATATCTGATCTTTGAAGAAGGGAGAGGGTAAGGCCCAGGTCTAGAGCCCATGGGCTGAGGGCGATTCCTATTTAGCCAGAGGTGGAGGACCTGTAGGTCTGTGTGGAATATGACATTTCCAACAGGTTCCCTAAAATCATCACAGAATCCCAGAATGGTTTGGGTTGGAAGGAACCTAAAAGATCACCCAGTTCCAGCCCTGCCATGGGCCTGGACAATTTCCACTATCCCAGGTTGCTCCAAGCCTCATCCAACCTGGCCTTGGACACTGCCAGGGATCCAGGGGCAGCCACAGCTGCTCTGGGAAGATTCTTCCAGAGCCTCCCACCCTCACAGCCAAGACTTTATTCCTAATATCCAATCTAAACCTATTCTCTCTCAGTTTGAAGCCATTCCCCCTCATCCTGTTGTTGCCTCAGGTTTTAGCATTCATATTTTCAGGTTCTGTGCTGCTTTAGTGTGTGGGTCTGAGCTTCACATCAGGGCATGCTGAGCTCTGTGCACAGAGCAGGGAGACAAAACAATTCCTGCTCCAGCTGGGCACCAAGGACAAATGATCCAAATCTCAGCCCCAAGAGCACAAACCCCGTGGGCTGGAGAGAGAAAAACAAGCAGGGTGGGACTGCAGGGGCTAAAGCTGGAATGGGACAATGAACTGCAAGATGCAAATGGAGCAGAACTGATCCCAGGGAGAGAGCCCGGGAGCGCTGGTGCATTTTGGGGCCATTTTGGTTCATCTTGGGTGCAGCCCTGGCTGGGCTCTTGTGCTGCCCAAGGTGCATCCATGGAGGCCTTTAATAAATCCCTGCTTTATTCTTTAGCTCTGTCCAGTCTCTGCTCTAGGGCAGCCTGCACAAGGCATCACTGTCACTCCAGGCCCCTGGAAAGTCTCTCTCCATGGTTCCTGTAGCTCCTCCAGGCCCTGGGAGGCCACAGTGAGGTCACCCTGGAGCTTCTCCCCTCCAGGCTGAACAATCCCAGTCCTGGGTGCCAAACAGCAATGACACCTGGGGAGCAGCAGCTGCTCTGTGCTGGTGACACCAAGTGACACCAGCAGCTCATGGGGACACCACTGGGCAGCCCTGATCATGCAACACCACAGGGACTGATCTGTCCCTTCAGCAGAGATACTGGAAATAATGGAAATGAAATAACAATATATTATTTTAATATATAAAATTGACATTGCTTCACAACGTTGTTTTTAAAAATCTTTCTTCATGCTGATACATGCTTCCCTCTCCATGGAACAGGTTTGTTCTCATTCCTTCTCAAATCTCCTGCTTCTGAAGGCCCACAAAGCTCTGCTGATTGATTCACCTCCCATTCCCAAGAGCCAGGTGTTTCTTCTGGAAGTGCAGCAATCCTCATCCTCTCCCCTTCATGAGGACTTTCCCAAACCTCCTCATGCTTCTTTGATGCCTTGTGCAGGCTGCCCTAGAACAGAGGCTGGACAGAGTTAAAGAATAAAGCAGGGATTTATTAAAAGGCCTCCATGGATGCACCTTGGGCAGCACAAGAGCCCAGCCAGGGCTGCACCCAAGATGAACCAAAATGGCCCCAAAATGCACCAGCGCTCCCGGGCTCTCTCCCTTGGATCAGTTCTGCTCCATTTGCATCTTGCAGTTCATTGTCCCATTCCAGCTTTAGCCCCTGCAGTCCCACCCTGCTTGTTTTTCTCTCTCCAGCCCACGGGGTTTGTGCTCTTGGGCTGAGATTTGGATCATTTGTCCCTGGTGCCCAGCTGGAGCAGGAATTGTTTTGTCTCCCTGCTCTGTGCACAGAGCTCCCCATGCCCTGATGTGAAGCTCAGACCCACATACTCAAGCAGCACAGAATCTGAAAAATATGAAAGCAAAAACCTTTGGCTTTCATATTTGCCAAAATTCACTGGGGTAAAATTATGTGGATATTGCCCAAGTGGGTGGTCAAGGCACCAAGGAGAGAGGAAGGACCTTCCTCATCCTCTCACAGGGTGCACCATGAGCTCGAAGGAAAAGCAGCCCCAAGAGGGAGGGCAGCCCCTTCCTGTTTGCAGGAATTAATTAAGGAATTTTGCAGCCTGAGGCCAGGACTGGGACATCATGGGAGAGTGGGAGCTACAAGTGTTCACAAGCTGTGTTGAGCTCAGAACTCTCCATGCCAAAATCCTTAAGAGGTTGGAAAAGAGCTCCAAAATCAAGTCCAACCATTACCCCAACACTGTTCACCACAAGCCCTGTCCCCAAGTGCCACATCCACGCATTTTTTGAGTGCTTCCAGGGACGGGGATTCCACCACTGCTCTGGGCAGCCTCTTCTAATGCCTGAGCACCCTTTCCATGAGGAAATTATTTTTGATATCTGGAGCCACTCCTGGTGCTCCAAACCCTTCCCCAGCTCTGTTCCCTTCCCTGGACACACTCGTCAGTGTTTCTTGTGCTGAGGGCTCCAACACTGCAGACAGAATTCCAGGTGCAAAGTCAGAGAATCCCTGGCATAAGGACATCACTTTCCCTGGGCTGCACCCCATTCTTGCACGGACAGATGTGGCTGGCACTGTGGTCACAGGAGCAATGGGACACTGGCAAGCAGCTTGGTGACCTCATCATTCTGTACAACTCTCTGAAGGGTAGC
Source organism: Agelaius tricolor (assembly GCF_023055355.1). Lineage (NCBI taxonomy): Eukaryota > Metazoa > Chordata > Aves > Passeriformes > Icteridae > Agelaius > Agelaius tricolor. The sequence continues at coordinate 263,700 of NW_027269266.1, forward strand.
TGGAGTCTGCCACATTCCTATTTTCTGGAAAAATCCCTTTGTCCAGGATTTTTCTCCTGGGAAGCTGAGAAGCCTCAGAGAAAAGGAAAACAATTCTGATCTCATTTGCTTCTCCTGTGTTGTGCTCATGTGGAATTTGTTTGGAGATTGTTTACCCACAGGTGATTGTTTCATTGGATTCTGCTGTGAGTTGTTTTGACTCAATGGCCAATGAGGGCCAAGCTCTGTTGGGACTCTGGAGAGAGTCAGGAGTTTTCATTATTATTTTTTTTTAGTCATCTGTCTGTATCCTTTCTGTATTTTTTAGTATAGTTTAGTATAGTACTCTTTAATGTCACATAGTATAAAATAGTAAATTGTCCTTCTGAGAACATGGAGTCAGATTCATCATTCCTTCCTTCCATTGTCTGGGGGCAACACAAACACAATAATAGTCAGGTGGGGTTGGTCTCTTTCTCCAGCAGCACTGACACAACCACAGCACACAGCCTCAAGCTGCACCAAGGAAAGTTCAGGTTGGATATCAGGAAAAAGTTTTTCACAGAAAGAGTGAGAAAGTTCTGGAATGGCTGCCCGGGGAGGTGGTGGAGTCCCCATGCCTGGGTGTGTTTAACAAAGCCTGGATGTGGCACTGGGGGCCAGGGTTTGGTTGAGCTGTTGGGGCTGGGTTGGACTCGATGACCTTGAAGGTTTCTTCAAACCCTGAGATTCTGAGATTCTGTGATTCCTCGTTTGACTGAAGGGTGCCATGAAGAGTGGCCATTCCCAGGCCCTCACAGAGCCCACCCAGCTAATGCTGAGTGCCCTGGCATGGGTGACGCTGGCACGGATGGGCTAGGAGGATCCAAGACAAAGGAACAAGACACAGGACACTCATGTGGACACCAAGGAGGCTTTACTCCTCAGTGGGACCAGGGACAAGTGCCAAGGAAAAAGGGTCTGGACAGCTGTTGTGGTGGTTCCAGATGTGGGTTTCTCTGGGTCTGCATTGAAGGCACTTGAGACAGTAGTTCATGTTCACACTCAGGTGTTTATTATTCCTTATCAGTAAAACAGCCTCACTACTGGGACCTCTGCAGCTTTTCATTAGAAGGCACAAAATGGCCACAATCTCTTGTTCCAAGGTCTTTTCAGACTAAACTGTCCAATTCAGAGCTGACACCTGGATTATTTTCCCTTTGAACCCAATCACTGATCCCACAGAGCTGCAATGGGGACTTTTCTGCCCAATTACAAAATGCCACCCAAACCCATGGAGAAGGAGGAAGAAGCAGCATGGAGCAGAAACCCAGGATGACACCCTGTGCCCTCCATCTGCTTCCATCCACAACACACTAAAAATCCCAAAAGCTCAATTTCTCACCCAGTGACACACCTGCACTGCTCTCTATAATCTATTTCACACTTTTGTGGGTTCCAGTCTATCTTGAAGTCTGGGGAACTTTCTCCATGAATGAGGGTCAAAGTCAGTGCTGCCCTGGGGGTCAGAGCACCCCAAAACACACACAGAAATATCCCCACTGCTCTGGGTTTCTGCAACTCTTATAAAGGGAGTGGGTGTAAGGGCTGGAAACACAAAACAACCAGTAAGGGAAAGCAAGGGGAGGAGTACAGCACCTGTCACACGCAACAGAACCAATAGGGACCCAATAGAGGAGGGAAGAAGCCCCTGAGACAAATCATCTGCTGAACAGGGGACAGATTTACACAGAACTTTCTGGAAGAAGGTAGGGGTGGTCATAGTGACTGACAGGAAAGTGGGGCAGCACAGCTGGCATGGACATGGACATTTAAGGACATGAGGGGAGGGACAGGGGGATTGTCACCTTGAGGGACAGCAAAGTGGTGGGAAAGGTAGGGAGTAAACAGCTTAGGGGGAAAGCATTCTGAGGGGATGGAATGGGGGTACAAAGGATCTAACCATTTCTCTAACTAACTGAGAATAGCTATCTTTTCTAATAGAAACAACAATAAAACTTGTAAAAACACACAACACCACAGACAGGTACACGGCAGAAATATCAATTAATCCCAAATTAATGCAAATCCCTTCTTTGGGCATCCACCTCCAATTCTAATTAAATGCAACAATGAATACAACACCAATTCCTTATACAGAAGGAGAAAAAATGAATACAGCTTCAAGGTCTAAAGAAGGAGCATCTTTGCAGAACACAAACCCACAAATTTATTACCTTCATTAAAAAGCCTCCCCAAACCTGCCACAGACCCTCTGATTCCACTCATGCAATCCCATCCACTTCCCAGGGATTACATGGATATGATGAAATTCAGGCCTAGGTCCCTTTAATTGTTCAGATGATTTGTAAGCAGTTTTAATGTACCAGGTGGAAAATCATTCCTGTTTCACTGCCACCACCTAAAAAAGCATTATTTACATGGATGTGAAGCAGGGGTGGGGCACTCAGAGCTTGATTTCCTCCTGATTTAAATCCCAGGCAGTGTTCCCTTTGGGAATGACAGCTGATGGGATTCCAGGGTGCAGCCCAAGGTCATCCAAACACGGTGCTCTGCTCTGAGTGGGATCATCAGGAACCACACAAAGCCAGAACAGAAATTTAATCCACTGCCACAGGCCCAGGGATTCTGGGGAAGAGCACTGGGAATGCTCCTTCCCCTCGAGCTCAAGGACAAACAGCCCTTGTTTGGGAGTGACAGAGTGGGAAGGGAATCTCTTGGCACAGACAGTGCAGGGAAAGTGTGTTTATGCTGTGGCTTTGTAAATCTGTGATTTACAAGTAGTTGTTGCAGAGGCAGATGGTTCATTTAATTTGAGACAAGACACTCACCTGCAACTGGAGACAGAGCCACTGCACATCCTGTGGATAACCCATTCCCACAACAACCCCAGACCTGCACACCAAACCTTGCTTAGAACCTTTATTTATTTTTTTTTTAATTTTTGATGAAATCACTCCTAATTGAGCACTGATTTCACTTCATTGCAGGATTTCAGACCTGTTTCAATCCTGAGCAGTCCATGCCTGGGTGTCACCACTCTATTTTTACCCAGCACTGCTCCAGCCCTGCCTCCACAGCCAGCTCAAGGTGACAGCGTGCCCTCCACAGCAGCAGCACCTGAGAGCAGCCCTGGGAGCCCCAGGACTGGCTCTTGCAGGGAACACAGTTCTGGAAGCATCCAGAACATTGTGTTCTTGAAGAAAGGTTGGTGACTACCTCCAGCCCCCTGCTGGGGAGGGGATTCTGCCCTTTCACCTCACCCTGCTGTGCTCTGTGTCCAGCTCTGGGGTCCAGAGGAGGCCATGGGGATGTTCCAAGGGCTGGAGCCAGGCTGGGAGAGCTGGGAATGTCCCCCTGGACGAGAGAAGGCTCCAGGAAGAACTCAGAGCCCCTTCCATGGCCTAGGGGGGCTCCAGGAGAGCTGGAGAGGAAGAGGGATAGGACACAGGGAATGGCTTCAAACTGAAAGAGAACTGGGTTAGATGAGACAATGGGAAGAAATTCCCAATTTTCTCTGTAATGGCACAGGTCTCCTAGAGCAGCTGTGGCTGCCCCTGGATCCCTGGCAGTGCCCAAGGCCAGGCTGGACAGGGCCTGGAGCAGCCTGGGACAGTGGAAGGTGTCCCTACCATGGCAGGGGTGGGGCTGGATGGGCTTTGAGGTCCCTTTGAAGGTCCCTTCCAACCAGGTGACTCCATGACAAGCTGGTTTGTGCTGCCCTGGTGCAACACTCACTGTTCCAGCTGCTCTGTGCTGGTGCCACTCCCCCCAAGGGCAGGCAGTGCCAGGTTATCCAGGTCACACTGCAGACCTGGCAAACACCAGGAACCCCCTGCCCTCATCCTCCTCACCTCCTGCCAAAGGCAGTGCTTGCACTGAAACCCAGGTTCTGTGGAGCAGGAGGTGTGAGAGCCTGGTGGATCAGTCTGCAAGGCACCACATCTGCTGCCCTGGGCTAAGAGCACATTTCCAAAATGCTGAGGGAATGGTCTGGGAATGTGTGTTTGGGAAAGGAGATTCAGCAGAGTGGAGAAGCTCAGTCCACTCCCAGATTGCTGTGGAGATCTCTTAACTGTTTCTCTTCACCAAGGAGAGGAACTTTTATAGATCTTGAGGAAATGGTGAGACCTCAAATCACTTGGAAATTTCAAAATATTTGCTCCTCCAATGACTATTATGTAAACCCAGAGTCCTGCTGAGGAATAGCTCCCCTATGTAGGTCAAGAAAAGGAAAAGCAACTTCGTGTCTGAGTCTTGCAAGGGACAAAAGTGGATTCTGAAAGTGTATTCTTAATTTTCCTGCCTGTTTCCTTCAAGCAGCACCCCAGATTTCTCCAGATGTAGAGAAAACAGCATTTGCAGATATGTACAAAAGTTTATTTTACAAACAGCAACTACTTTGGAATAACAAAATTGCAAAAACATAGAGCAGCGTTAGAAAACCAGCTCAGGGGGACATTTTCCATCTGCAGCACAATTTAACAGATTTCACCAAGTAAAAATACCCCCAGCCCTTCCCTCAACCCCTCCCCAACCATTCTCTACCTGATGGAATTGCTTTATAAACCTTTGACTAAAGATATGAAAGATTTTAGTGATAGTGCAGTAATTTTTGATAACTACAGTTAATTGTTTCACCATATTTCTATTACCTTTTTCTGGCCTTAAAAAGACAAATCAGATCTGAAATATGATAAAAATCTGATCCTGGAGCAATAGTTTCACTAATAGGTATTGAATACTAATGGTTATATTTGTATATTTTGTAAGACCATGAACCCTCTTGTTCTATTTTCATAGAAAGGGAAAAAAAAAACCAAGTTACAGCTGTACTGAAAATGATGAAACTACAACAAATATCACTGAAATATTTGTTCAGGATTCTGAGATGGCTGCTGCTGTTAGAAACATGTTTGTAAATGTATCCTGACTTGGATATTAACTGTATTTAATGCTAAAAAGCATCAGAAGTTTGCCAAAGGGTGGGAAGGTTGCATGCACTCACTTTGTCACTAAACTCTTAAGTGTAGGAAAGGGGCAAGAGCAGAGTTTTGGGTACTTCTAGAAAAGTGAAAAACCTCCATGGCCAATTCAAAATCAGGAATGTGCTGTGGGTGGGCAGAAATCGAGGGAATCATCACCATCTCCCTTTGAACTTGCTTTTCATAAGTGTACCAAAAAAAAAAAAAAATCAAATTTGGGGGAGCTTAATTCAATCAAAGAGAGGAACTGATGCCTCAGTGAGAAATTACTGCTTTCAATTGTCAGAGCTACTGGGTCCTGATGAGATTAAGAAAAATAATTTCCAATATTTGGAAATGAGCAAATGAAAGCATGTGCAGATATTACAGAGAGTCATTAATGGAAACTGTTATGGTACAACAGTGCTCATTAGCTTTAATCAAAGCTCGTTGGTTTTGTCACCACAGACCCCAATTTTCAGGTTGCATTATGCCATTAAAAAATCTGCTTCTCAGAACTCAACTTTCTAAATCCCCTAAGAAACTTTACAGATTGTTTTAAATCAACTGAATCAGAATATTGCAAGAATTACTCAATGGTCTTCAGCTTGAATCTATTTATATTTTTGCAAGCCATTTGCCTGGAACTTAAGAGTAATTTTTGGTACTAAACTTTACTTTGAAGGTATTGCTCATGCTTTTTATGAGGCATCCCAGTATTTCTGTAGTCCTGCTTTAACAAGATATAGTTCAATATCTGCAATATCAGTACCTGATATTCCCTATGGTGAATGGGATAGAGCTTTTTTTTATAAAGGAGGTTTTATAAAGGAACCTTTATGGCTGGTTTTCTCAAAAAATTATCATCATGTCAGTGTTTGAAAGAGTGCTTTGGACAAACTCATGACACACTCATGGTTTACAACACTCAAAATGTGTTGAAGGATGCCAAGCACTGTAATAGGAACTGAAAATCAAAGTCAGGAAGTGTTTGGAAACACATTTTTAGTCTCTGAAGGACATTGCTGTTTATCACAAAATTCCTCTTTTAAACATAAGAAGATTAGACAGGTTGGATATTAAGCTCCAAACTCATTCATCACACTTTTGCTCACTGCTTGTCAGTTTGACAATTCCCACTGGGCATCAGCTCACCTTTTCCAGCAGAATTCCAGAACACCACAGCTCAGGAGGGATTAAGACAGAGTGGCAGCCTTTGTTTTCCTCACCTATATCCTGTACAGAATGCAATAATCAACAATCAAGACAGAATGGAAACAGCTTCCAGCAATAAAAAAGCATTTTCATCAACTAGAAATGGCAGCCTTTTTAAGAAATTGACTTCACAGTTTAATAGTTGCTAGCACATCTTTCCTAAGGTGTTTTTGAAGACAGTCCTGACTGCTGCACCCAAAAAGTGGCAGCAGCAATTCACCTAAGTGTGTAATACATGGCTTGGAAAAGCTGATTCAAGGAAACCAAACTGGGCTTTTTTTATTATTATTTTGTAAAAGTTGCATTTGACATAAAAAAAATAAAAAATGACATCAGCTGTTGAGCTCAGTCCTTCTCTCTGTAAGCAGAGTTAAGTTTCAGCTAATTCAGCAAACAACCTTCACTTGTGACACTGTCAGAAGAGTTTTTTTTTGAATGTAACAGTGAAAAAACTCTGGAAGAGAGTTTCCATCCTGAAAGGAACAGCCTCAGCTGTATCTGCTGCTCTCACTGGGGCTCCTGTTGTTGGAGTAGCTGCGATCGCTGTCGCTGTCGGAGCCGTAGGACCTGCAAGGACAGAAAAGATTTAAATGCCCCAAAGCTGCAGTTTGAGCTTCAAATTTAAAATTGCATCATGTTAAAAAGTTGTTACAGATAAGAAAACACACCAGTCTTTTAGAGAATTATATTTCTTGTAAGTGAAGGATTCATTAAAGGATACTTAAAATGGAAATAATCATTAAATTCATATGATGAAAACTCTGTGTAACTCAAGTCAAACTGTAATTTCTTGCTTTCTCTGTTACAGCTAAAAACCATCCAAAATTTATGTTTTTATAAAAGCTAATTGAGCTGAGTGAGAAGTGTACTCTAACAACTGGAATTTTACACTGCAAGTATTTCTCAACTAGCATAATTTCACAAATCCTTGATTTATAAATTTTATTTTCATGTTTGAAGGAGGGTCTTAAAACTTAGGCCCCATAACCACAACAGAGGTGTGTTTGTGTGTCTGCAGTGTGGAAATTGTATTTAAAATGTTTTGGCTCCTCCAGACAAATTCCAAGCTCAGCACCTGGCCAAATGTCAACACAGAGCCCAGATGGTTCCAGACAAGCCACAGGCCACGTTCAAATTACACAGAACAAGCTTTCAGAGATTTTCCAGCCTCCTGCCTGTAAGGGAAGCTTTCTAAGTGAAAGGTGAGCATTTCCTAATCACACACTGAAGCTCCTCAACTTAATAAAGCAATGGTTTTTAAGTTTATTTTCACATTCTTCATTAAAACTCATTAATTTTCCCCCCTCCAACACAAGATGAAAGTTGTCTTGTGCAAATGGGTGAGAGCAAAGTCCATTGAGAGCTGGTATAAATCTGTGAAAAAATTTATATGAGGAGAGGATGAAATGTACAGTAGTCTTAGAAACCTGATTTATTACTAATAGAAGGCACATTAAAAGGTATAAAACAAATCATCAGTGTAATTAAATGTATCTACAACTCTCCATATCTCTGATCTCTGTGAAATGTGCTCACTTACACTTATATAAATCCCCTGGACTGAGGAGAATAAAATATATTCCAAACTCAGCAGATTTGCAGGTAAAAATATTCTTTCAAAATACATTCTGCAAAGTTAAAAATGAAATCTGGATTCCAGCAAAACTTTTAATTTCCCTTCCAGATTGTTTTAGATCCATTTCTGCAGCATAACCAAAAGGAATTTACCATACAGTGGAATTCTTTGCATACCAGGCAGCTTTTAATCCATAAGAGAGCACTTGAGTTAAGGCTTGTGAGCTATGTGGGTTTTTTAAAACACTTGATATTATTTAAAAATATAATACATCAAATCATGGAATCATTAAGGCTGCCAAAGACCTTTGAGATCACCAAGCTAACCCAGCCCCACTGTGTTCACTATTAAACCATGTCCTCAATGCCATTGCCACAAGTTTTCAACCCTTCCAGGGATGGGGACTTCATTTCTCTGGGAAAAAGTGCTGATTTTGAATGCATGGATAGAATGAACTGGAAATCAACTTTTCCTTATCCTGGCTGCTTCCCCATCCTCCTATTTGGAATGTCAAAACTTCCAACTTCCTCGCTCGCGTGCGCGCTCTGATTTTAACTGGAATTTAGTCTGAATTATTACTTTTGCTGAGTGTATTTCTTATTCTTATGGGGAAAAAGCAGCACTCTGGCCTTGTTCAACATCCTCTGTTTGTGTCCAGCAAATCCTGGTGCAGCCAGGCAGGATCAGACCCACCTGGATCTCCGGTCGTAGCTCCGAGATCTCCGGTAGCTGTCGCTCCTCTTGCTCCTGCTCCGACTCCTGCTGTAGTAACTGTCATAGGTGTAGGACCTGCTTTAAAGGGGGAAAAAGTAATACTGAATTCATATTTCTGGGCTAAAATGTTGTTTTAAATGCTGCTTTAAAGGATATTTATACAGAGGTATGAGGGCATGTATAGAAATTATGATGTGGCAAACAATTCTATGCTTTATGAAGGTTTCAACACAACAACAATCTTCAAAGTAACAGTAAAAATCTCAAATTTTATTAGGAAGGACATACTAAGCATTTATAAAGCATTGTGCCGTTCCTTTTATTTCTAGTAAAATTCTTGTTTGCTGATACTTCTGAAAGCAAGCCAAGCAATTCCATTTATAACTCAATATTATTTAAAAAAACAAAAGCAAATGTGTTCACTTCTACTTAGGGCATTACCTACAATTGTAATGCCAGGATGGTTTGGTGATTTTCAGCTTTTGAAAGTGTCTTGTGTTCATTTTGCTTTGATTCAAGTTGCCATCAGGATATTATAATAATAGTTTTAAGTACTACAGATGCCTGGAAGTGTCCAAGGCCAGGCTGGATGTGGCTTGGAGCACCCAGGTCTAGGGAAGGGTGCCCCTGCCCATGGCAAGGGGTTGGATCATCTTTAAGGTCCTGTCTAACCCAAACCATTCTGGGATTCTATGAGATAAAAGTAATCTTACAAAGTATTTTTATAAATAAATATGTATTTAGATATGCATTTGTATTACAGTATGTATAATAAAATAGGTAGTATGTATGATATATAATAGTTTCATAGACAATAATTATATGATAGTCTATTTTAAAGAAATGTAAATCAAAGTAAACTTATACTAAGATGATTTGATGGGCAGCACATTTCTTGCAGAGTTTGTACAAAAGCACAACCTGATACCTCAGGTTTCAGCTTTTATGTTTTTCAGATTCTGTGCTGCTTTAGTGTGTGGGTCTGAGCTTCACATCAGGCCATGCTGAGCTCTGTGCACAGAGCAGGGAGACAAAACAATTCCTGCTCCAGCTGGGCACCAAGGACAAATGACCCAAATCTCAGCCCAAGAGCACAAACCCCGTGGGCTGGAGAGAGAAAAAGAAGCAGGGTGGGACTGCAGGGGCTAAAGCTGGAATGGGACAATGAACTGCAAGATGCAAATGGAGCAGAACTGATCCCAGGGAGAGAGCCCGGGAGCGCTGGTGCATTTTGGGGCCATTTTGGTTCATCTTGGGTGCAGCCCTGGCTGGGCTCTTGTGCTGCCCAAGGTGCATCCATGGAGGCCTTTGAATAAATCCCTGCTTTATTCTTTAGCTCTGTCCAGTCTCTGTTCTAGGTCAGCTTTCACAAGACATCAAATCCATACCTGGATCGACTGTGGTGCCCATAGGAACTGCTCCTGGATCGGCTCCTGCTGTAGCTCCGACTGACAAAAACCAACACCACAGAGGGGTTTTTAGTCAACAGAAACCAGAAGTGCTGAAGAGGGCAGGGGGAGAGGGGGAACAAGAGCAGGGGAACATGTTTGGCACAGTTTCCAGCTGGGTGAACTCACCTACGGCTCTTGTAACTGTGGTAGGAACTGCTGCGGCTCCTGGAGCGATCTCGGCTGTACCAGCCCCGGCTCCGGCTCCTCGAGTAACTCCTGGACCTACAGCCAAGGACATCAAGAGAGAACACAGCTGAGGAGAAGAGCAGCAGAACATGGGAACCAGAAGAAGTTACAAAACTTTAGTTTTCTAGCTAAATATTTATTCCATACTTGCTAGGTGATATGGCCCCTGAGTTAATCCAAGGGCTGGAGCCCCTCGCCTCAGGAGCCAGGCTGGGAGAGCTGGGAATGTTCCCCTGGAGAGGACAAGGCTCCAGGGAGAGCTCAGAGCCCCTTCCAGGGCCTAAAGGGACTCCAGGAGAGCTGGAGATGAACTTGGGACAAGGGATGGAGGGACAGGACAAGGAGGGCACTTCACACTGGCACAGGGTGCCCAGAGAAGCTGTGGCTGCCCCTGGATCCCTGGAAGTGTCCAAACCCAGGCTGGACAGGACTTGGAGCACCCTGGGATAATGGAAGGTGTCCCTGCCCATGGATGGTCTTTAAGGTCTCTTCCAACCCAAACCATTCTGTTTCTTTTCTAACACAGGGCTGTCAAAACACAAAAAACACAACCTGAAAAGCATTCCTTGAAAACATCAGAACATTCAGTTTGCCAGGGCTGGCTGTGGGAGCAGCACATGCTTCTCACCTGTATGAATATGTAGAACTTCGGGATCGACTCCTCGAGTGACTGTAGGATATGGACCTGGTTCTGTGCCTGGATTTAGACTCAGATTTACTTCGTGACCTGCTGAGACTCCTGGAAGGGCTGTTGTCATCTCTGCTCGGAGATTCCTCCTCACTGGAACTTTCTTGGTTCCTTGGCCGACGATTTAGCCGGGCTGTTTTCCTCACTTCATCAAAGAGAGACCCAGGCCTTACTTTATTTTTTGCTTTTATTTCAATTCTTAAGCCTGCTGGTTTGGGTTCTGGTGCTGATACTACATTTTTAACCTCCGTGGTCATACTGATTGTTGCTGGTTTTAAGTTACCAACACCTTGCAAAGGCTTCCATTTATTGTCTATCATATTGCTTGGTATATTTTCAGAAATTTCACTTTTTAAACTACAGTCTTTAGCACCAGACACAGGGGTAGAGTTATTTTCTTGCCTTCCCGTTTCTTTTTCTTCTTTACTATTAATGAAGTCCCTTATGTTGTTTCCCAGTTTAACAGCATCTTGCTCAGGGGTCTCAACCTGTAACTCTTTTTTTACACCAGCACTTAAAGGTTTAGCAGTGAGAATGACAGGAGACAAAACATCCACATCCACCTTCCCTGGCGAGTTACGATCCGGAGTACAAATCTCCATGTTGTCATCTGTCTGAATAACATCTTCCAGCCCATTCTGGTTATTTTCTTCAGCTTGTTTAATCTCACTCTTGCAGGCAGCCACGTTTATTCCTGAGTTTAAAATACCAGTTGAAGTGCTTGTTTCAATGGGCTCTTTATTAAGGTTGCTGCGATCTGGCGAGGCCCCACATGTGGTGTTTTTATCTAAAAGGTTTTCATTCATACACGACTTTTCACCATTTCCCATTTTATCTGTGGCTATTTCATCCTTTTCATAAACTTGTTTTTTATCCTTTATGTCCCTGCTAAGCTGCTTTTCTTTTTTATCATCCTTGGTAACCGGCTTTTCATTTATCTCATCATCCTCTTCTTCCCCGAACTCAAGGGGGGGCTGCCAATGAAACATTTCTTTTCTTTTCTGGACTTTGTGTTTTTTCTCCTTTTTACCTTTCGATTTTTCTTTTGCTTTTTTGGAATGTGATTTTTTAGGAGTCTTTTTCAACCCATGTTTGTGTTTTTTCAACTTGCCTCGAGTGTCTGCTGAGCTGGAACAAGAACTCTCAGACTCAGAAGACGACAACTGTTTGCTTGTCTTCCACGTGCAGTCAGAACCCAAAAAGCCCTCTGAGGAATTGGATTGTTTTTTTATCCTTTTAGTAACACTAAGCTCTGTGTCAGACCCTGAGGTGGCCTCTCCTTCTTCTTTCCCAGAGGAGGGTCTGGAATCCCCCCTGTTATGCTTTGCCTCTCCTCTTTCAGAGTTGGACTCCGAGTCCCATTTGCTACCTGAGTAGGATTTGCGTTTTGTTTTTGCACCACCTCTGGGCTGCTCCGAGCATTTCTCCTTAGCTGCTTTCTTTTTGGAGTGATCAGAATCCCGCTCACCCTTGCCTTTCTCCTCCCCTCTCTCACAACTTAAGCCATTTTTATCCTGTTTCTCAGCATCCCCTTCTAAAGGAAAGCGGCCTTCTTTTTCTTGGACCGCTTTGGCTTTGGCAGAGCGCTCGCTGTCAGAGGACAAGTCTGAGGATGACAAACTGTCACTCTCCTTCAGCCCTTGGGAAGACTCATCGTAGTCTTTTGGATGCTTGTAAGGCAAAGTGCTATCAGAGCTTGTTTCCTGCCTCGGTTTGAGGCCCCGGGCTTTGGGATCGCTGGATGTGGATTTCCTTTTGCTCCTGTGCCTGTCCTCATCGCTGAGGGAATAGTCGGACGTGGACTCGCTGTACCCCGACCTGTCACTGCGGTATTTACTGGGGGACGGTGACCTGCCTGAGGAAGGAGATTTTGTCCTGGAGCTCGATGGGCTTCTAGACCTTGAGTAAGATCTTGAGTAGGAGCGGCTTCGAGAGGACCTGCTCCTGGACCTGGGCCAGCTCTCGGAGCTCCTGTCGCTGCGGCCTTTGGAGTAACCGCTCCGATCGCTCTCGGAGCTCCTCTCCTGCTTGCGATAGGAGGAAGAAGTGTTGGCCTCCTTAACCACCACTAAATTGTAATTAGTTTGGGTGGGAATTAAGTGGGTTGTTTTAGCTTTCATCTCCTGAATTCGCTCATACGATGGCTTCCAAGGTTTCTGCCCAGGTTTCCACCTTGAAGGTGGGGGGCTGTCACTTAAGGGTATGACAGGGAGGTTTTCTGGGACAACTGGTGGCACGATGACCTTGTCACTGGGCAGGATCACAGCTCGGACAGGCTCAGCAGTCTTGGTCAGCTTAGTGTCATTTAACCGTGCTGAAATATTCCGTGGAGAATTGGGAACAGTCTTTTGCTGCCTGGGGTTAGAACTTGACCGTGACCTACTTTGAGATCGCGAAGATTTAGAGGCTGATCTTGATCTAGAACTTCTTCTGGAGTAAGATCTTGATTTAGATCTAGACCTGGATCTGGACCTGTAGTATGATCGAGACCCTCTGCTTGATAAGGATGACAAGCTCTGGTCTTCCTTATCAGATTTAGACCAGTCCCTCCTGGATGAACGCCTGGAAGACAATGAGGAAGAACGAGATTTCCTCTCACGATCACAAGATGATTTTGTCCTCCTGTGGAAGGAATGAGAGGATTCTACATCTGACGAGGCTGATGTTTTCTTTTTCTTTGTTTGCTTGTGCTTCTTGAAGTGCTTCTGCTTTTTAGATTTCTTTTTATGTTTCACCTTCTTCTTCTCTTTCCTGTGCTTCTTGTGATGGCTGGAGTATCTCACAGTGCTCAGATCAGCGTAACCGTTATGGGACCAAGACCTGGATCTCCGGGATGCACTTCTCTCATCCCATCTACTGGTACAGGGGTCACTCAACCTGGAAAACAAACAAAAAAACCCCAGACTAAGTGCAAAAGCTTTAAAAACCTTTATATAAATTAAGTATTTTTAAACTTAATTTTAAATGAGTTTACATAAACCCTAGCACACATTTTATTAGCAGAGAATTGCTTTGAGTTCCTTACACTCATTTTAAGATGTAGAATTGCATCTCTATCAAGAGCTACTTCTCCCTAAGAAATAAATCAGCCAACACAAGCAAGTTGTGCATCTTTTAAGACCTGTGTAAAGAGATTTAAAGTTTTAATTACCTCAGTCTGCAGGACTTTGACCTCTACAAAACAGGATCCTAAAACCATATTTAAATACAAGTTTTAAAACATCTCAGTACATAAAAAAGAATAATCTGAAACATTTGCAATTATGCACTACTAGTTACATATAATATTTTTAAGTTTTCCTTTTAAGATTTATCTCCTGTAATTTGATAGAAGCTCCTATTTACTATCAAGCCATCAGGAATTCTGGAGAGCTGACTTCCATCCATCACACAGTTTGTAACTGCTGAAAGAACATACAACTAAAACAATAAAGGCTTAGTGGATTTGATTGTTTTACTCCAAAGAAACCATGTAGTCCACTTTGAGGAGAAGGAAATCACTGAATCCTTAAGGTTGGAAAAGATCTTTAGGATCACTAAGTCCCACCACCTGGTTCAGCACTAAACCATATCCTTAGGTGCCACATCCACATGTTCTCTGAACACTTCCAGGGATGGTGGGCTCCACACTTCCCTGGGCAGCATATTTTTTCTGCGAAAAAAAAAAATTCCTAATATCTAATCTATCCCTGGCACAACCTGAGGCTGTTTCCTCTCATCCTGGTACTGCTGTGGTTACATCTACACAAGCAATGAGGGCTTCCCAAAGGCCAGGACATCTCAGAGCTGTGGTGGGGAGGCTCTTACTTGTCTCCTTTGCTCCACTTCTCCCCGCTGGGGGCTCGGTACGTCCGCAGCCTCTGCATCTCCTCCTTCCAGTGGGGAGGGGTCTCGCTGCTCTCCTCATCGTCCGACTCGGAGCAGGAGCGCGACCGCGGCGGGGTGTGATAGCGCTGGCACAGCAAACACACACAGCAAGGGTTTCTTACACAACTGCTGCACCTTTTATACCTTTATATAGACTTCTAGGCCTGAGAGAGGCCAGCAGCTCAGGCAGCTTTTGGAAATGTGAAAGGAAGAATCAAGGAGGAGGCCACGGATTCCCTTTTGGAATAATGCAATTATTGCAGATAACCACCCTCGTTTTTAAAGCACAGATGTTTCACTTCAAACTCTTCATGGTTTGTAGGAGCAAAGACAAACCCCATTGCAAAAGTTACTGCTCTTCAGAAATGGGAATCCAGATTAAGTCACTTTAAAGCAATTAAAAAAATAAGAAACTGAACACAAAAAAAAAAACCACAAAAAACCCCTCAAAACTCTTTCACAAAAAAGAGCAATGAAGCTTCACATTAAAAAAATTATGCTTAGGCAGAGGATTTAAGTAGGCAACAAGAGCTACTTGTGCAGCAGAGAAAGAAGAACTCTGCTACTGCTAACTCATTATTTTCCATTACCCAGTGGGATACACACTTAGGTAAATTCTGTGAGGAAATCAGATCCTCCTTGACTCAATAAAAGCACATCTGGATTTGACTCAATTATTTTGAGCCACTTATAAAAGCAATAAAATGGGGGAAAAAAAGCATTGTCCCCCAGAATAAAGTCACAAAGATGCATGCATTTATTTATCCAGGTAATTGCAGGCAGCTTTAAAACATCCTTCTTATATAAAAAACCAAAATCAAGATAACCTGAGCTTCACTATTGTTTCAGCTGAAGCAATGACTACTTGAAAACCAGCTTTTATAGAAGAATAGCCTAAAAAATTGCAGGGTGTCATGGACCTCCCTAATTCTCACATTTTATACTCCAGAGTCTCGTGGAACCTACAAACAATTATTTTGAAAAACATCACACCTGGACAGAAGCTGTGCTAATAAAGACTATAAGAGATAGAAGAAAAATGTGTTTCTCCAACTGCCAGCCCTAAATGACATCTTTTGCATTCTTAATTTTGCTGAGAGGGTGCCAAAATGATGAAAAAAAAGACAGAAACCCCAATATCTGGCAGAAGCCAATTACACTCCACTTTAAGTTATTTTTCCCCAAGTCTTTATTTACCTAAGTATTCCCAAACATTCCATTTAGGCATTTTTTTCCTCCAAACAATTTTTAAGTTAAAAGAAGTCACAGGAAGGATGGAAAAGAAGTGTTATAAAATCAACTACCTGACAGGATTTCAATGCTTTCTAAACTGGATCCTACAACATGTAAATAAAGTATCATACAAAGCCCTCCAGGGAAATTCAAAGCTCAAAGTCAGGGATGTTACTCTGAGTGAGAGGAAATAAAGAAATAAATAAAATTGTCACATACTATTGTGCCTCTTCCTTTAATTTTTCGTCCAGATTTAGAGACTGATGGTTTCTGGTCAGTCAGAACTGGTGCAGCATCAAGAAGCTTCCTACATAAATTAATAAAGTATGAAGTTACACAGCAAGAAACACAATTAACTTACAATTAGTTTAAGTTAAAAATGAGAAATATTCATCATCTTATTCATTTTCAGACAGAATTCTGTGGTTTTTTTGAAGAAACAAAGCGAGAGAGTTCTGCAACAAAAGGCAAATCAACATGTATTTGTTTCCAACCAAATGTGCAGCCTGATCTCTTGACACAAATATTAATGCTAACAATGAACTTGCAAAACACTGTCACAAGAGGTTAACTTTTGTTTGGGGCACAAATCCTGAACATAACATGGGCAGAAGAGTTTCAGGATCTCAGTTCAGGATAGTTGACAGGTTTTAAAGCTTTGCTTCTTTCAGCCCCTGTAATATCCCCCAAAGAAGTGAGTAAATCTTTGGGAATGTGAGTGATGTTCCAAGAAAAGGGTTACAGGAAACTGTACCATTAGGGGAATATAAAAACCCAACACCAAACAAACCCAACATTGATTTTAGAGCTAACCCACTGTAATGGACTAGCTCAGCTACAAAAGCAATGAAATTTGACAGTGGAGGTACAAAAACACATTGAAAGCATCTCGTGAACTTGTGACTTCCTTAGTAGCAAAAGAAGAGCTTTTTCTCTTATTCTCAAACACTGCTAAAGTCATGAAATTCCAGATTGATTCTGAACCAAAGTTTCTTCATCAGTCTAAGAAAGATGAAAAATCACCTCTCCCAATCCCAAGTTCCCCTTGCAATCAAGTATTTCCTGTGGTTTGCATTGCATGATTACTTCTGAAATTATTCATTAATAGTTTTTAATTGAGTTTAACACCCTTAAAGATCAATGAAATCATCTGAAGATCTCACTGAAAACCCTTGGCACAGGTCACAAGGAAAAGAAACTGTAAAAAGGACAATGAAATGACCACATGCAGCAATTCTGACACTGCAATCAGCAGCACCAGGAAGAGAATGTTAACAGGAATATTTCATGCACAAATTTCAGCAAGTCAGAATAAAAAGCTCAGAGTTCCTTACGGTTCAGGCTCTACATTGACAACAGGCACATCTCTTCTGAGCAAAAATCTATTTTCAGGCACTGGGGGGATTTCCTCAGGACGTACCACGGGCTTGTCCCGCTTGGTGCTAAGGTCGACTTTGTCTGCGACATCGCTCTTGTCAGAAAGGCTGCCAAGGCAAAGAGCAGGGGGAGAAATCACACTTAGCTGGGAAATCAATCCCTTGGCCAGCTGGGTCCCAAGAGAAGATGCAGCAAACTTAGAGTTGGCTTAACAAGCAAAATGTGTCCACAACCCATTTTAGACTAAAGGGAGGATGGGCCATTATTACTGGAGAGAAAGTTCAGTTCTTGCCTTACAGCAAATAATTCTGCTTTTCATTTACAACTTGTTGAGAAATATTTTTAAAAGATAATCAAATATATGTACCAAGTTCTGCAATAAGCCTGAACTCTCACTTTTACACAGGTGTGCTGAGCCCTGAATAGTTTTACATGCTGGAACTGAGTCATTTCAACATCACTCTTGCTTTTATCTACAAAGATCTTCCATTTAATGGAAAACTCAACAGGCTCAACTTTAGGGTTTTTTGTTTGTTAATAAAATCATGCAGCAAAACTTAAAAGCATTTTCATATTTACTGCTTGAGCACTTCATGAAAACAAAGCAGAATTCCCAGATTTTACTGCAATTATTAGATTTTAGAGACCAGTCACCGTCTTTGGCTTGAGGTTCGCTTGCACCTTGAATCCTCCTTCTTCCTCTCCTCCTTCCTTCGTTTCCTGGACTGTTTGGTTTTAGCTCTTCTTTTCCTCTTTTTCCTCCTGCTCCTTTCATTCTCAGCCTCACTCTCAGAGGAGGATTCTGAAGAGCTGGATGCACTGGAAGAGGACTCTGAGGCTTCTGAGTCAGAGCAAACTTTCTTCTTCTTCTCCAAAGCTTGAAGAGATATTTTCAATTGACACTGTGCACATGTGTGTGCATGTAAAAGCACAAAGCACATCATTTTATAGATGCAGAAATACACAAATGGGCCATTTTAGAAAAGCTCTGTGAACTTTTTCACAATATCAAAGAATCAAAATAAAAATTCATCTGACTGTTCCCAGTCTAAATCCATGTTGGTATTATACAAATATTTTCCAGCAAAGACAAAATACTCAGATAAGCAAAGACCACTTATAGTAAAAAAATTAGGTACTTTTAGAAACAATGCACAGGTTACAAATCAAAGATTAAGAATAAATTAGTTGCTGGCCCAGTTGTGTATTTTTTATTTTCAAAACTTTGTTATTTCCTCTTTTCTGATTCCTCACACTTTTACACTAGACTTTTTCCTCTTGACTTTCTCTAAAGGAGATACATTACCACCTTATCCTAAGAAAAATCAGAAATTAGGTAGAAAATGCAAACTTATAACACTCCACTAATTCACAGAGACTGTCCAAACATATATTTAAGATCATTTATTCTCTATGAATCTTCATGAAAAGGAAAATAAGCTTGACCACATATATTGCATATACTGACTTTACAGAATCTTTAAACCTTTGAGAGTGCACAAAATCCAACTTTAAAAACAGTGCATTTGTATCTCCCTCTTTCAAAAAAACCCAGAAAAGTAATTTTTGATTCCTTTTTGAGTTTGTCATGTCAACCCCTAACATGAACAGGGGACAAATGCTGAGGGCAGAAATTATTTTTTTTGCTGTGCTTTGCTCTCCTACACCAAGATTTACATTTTACAGGCTTGCAAGAATTAATTAAGATTCCACACGTCTACCACAATGATTTTTAGCTGTTGGTGGAATTGTTGTACTCTCTGAGGACATGAGTGTTGGATTAGGCCCTTTGCTGACCCACTCATTTCTGTTTAAACTTCTGATACATCATCACCTATCTTATTTTTCAATTCTCAGTGATTACAGTCCCTCCTGTTCTGGGGGAAATCCCTGAGCTCCCAGGGTCACACTGGTACAATTCTATTGATTCAACTCCAGCAGACCTTGGGTTCTTCCCTATTTGCTTCAAGAGGGGACAAGGCACCCTGAGACCCATGAAGAACAAAAGGAACTCTGTCATTGGGAAGCTCCCATACCTTCTTGGTGATGTCTCACATGCAGCTCCTCACAGCACTGACTCCTCCTTCCTCACAGCACACCCAACCATCTCCAACTCTTCTCAGCCCCCTGACCCACTGTTTTATAGCACTCAACCTCACTGGACACAGCTGTGGCCTGTTAAGGGCAGGCCTGTCCCTAATCTTTGGTGATTCGTACAGCTGCAGCTCCTCAGGGGCCAGATCACCTTCTGCACTATCTTCATTTTCTTGCATTCTATCCCCACTCTGTCATTGAGCAGGTTCTGCAGCACAGCAAGAAGAGAGATCAGGAACAGCTCCTGGGAGGGGGGTGTTGGATTAAACCCTTTTCTGACCCAGAGCTGGGGCAACTGAGAGGTGCTTTAAAAACTTTTATTCCATTTTCATTCTCATGTGAAGGATGAGACAATACAGAGGTTATAATTTATGTTATTATAATTACAAGCTAACTATTATTTAATTATAATAGATGATAAGTGTTTCTTGTCCTATCAGCTTTAGCCACACCATGCTGAAAATGCCTTAAAGCCAATCATCTAAAATTACCCCTCATGGGTCTCACTCCAATGCACCTTTCCTGTTCTATTTCCCCAAAGTACCCAGTCCTATTTGCAAGGCCACCCTTTGAAGTTTGTTTCTGGCTCCATTTCTCCCTCAGCAATGTCTGTCCTATTCCATGGCATTTCTAAATCAGCATTTCCCATCTCAAAGTTTACACCCAGATGCACACACAGTGTGAGCCTTCTGTCAGGCTTGGAGAATTCCCTACAAATCCATTTCCCAGAGATGAACACGATGAATTTTGGGAATGTTGAGTGAACTCCTGGGAACTCACCCTCCTTGGCCGAGCTGGTGAGCAGCACCCCGCAGTCAATGACTCGCACGTCTGCGTAGGGCCTGCTGGCCGTGTCGGTTTTGAGATTTTCTATCTGTTCTATGACTTCAAAGCCAGAAATAACCAGCCCAAAGACAACGTGCACACTGCAGAAAGGAAGTAGTTACAAAGTACAAAACGTCTATGAATCATTGTGGTGATTTTCCAATTAATTCCACATTTCAAAAGTCACTCTGAGATAGAAACACTGAGCTCTTAACGCATTAAATAAGATTTTTTAATGATTTTAAGTTGAACATTGACAACAATGCTAAGATTTTTATGCAATGTGAAACAAAGATCCAGTCTGACATCAAGTACTTGCCTCAAACTGAAGCAGTCTCATCTCCTCAACAAGAGCAGGGTAAACAGATGAAAATTCCTAACCCACCCTTCTATTTTTGCAGTTTTGTGCAATAGAGATCAAGAGCCCATCTATAAACATGACAGAACTCCTCCCCAGAGAAGCAGAATTTATAGATCTCTACAAACCCAGGATACAATTCCCCTCTGGCATTGCAGGGACAGTTAAAATATAGGAATCCTTGGTTTTGTTTTGTGGTACCACATTTCTCTTCCTGTCTTCCATTTGCCCCATAAATTTTAGGGATAAAAACAAGCCCCAAAAGAGATGACTGCTCAAATATATTAAGTTTGGCAATTCAAGTCCCAAATTTATGGGCTGAGGGCAGCAAGCAGGTTTAAAGAAATAATCCTAGGATTTAAGACAATTCAAGTTTTTGTCCAGATTTAGGAAATAAGTTGCAACTTGAAATTTTTATAGAACTGAAACTTTTGTTTTCTATCTCATCCCATTGTATAATTTCCACAGAGTTAAGGATTTGTTTCCCCATTGTTGTCTACTTTCAATATAACCCTCAAACTTCAGCAATCATTTGAGAAATAAGAAAGGATTCTTACCCATCGAGATGAGGAGCAGGTTTTGTTGTTCTGTTGGACAAACAGCAAGATGGGAAGATGGTAAAATAAAATAAAATCAGGGATTCAGATGAAGTAAAAGAGGAGAATGACACAGAAAAAAAAAAAAAAAGAGGTGAAGGTAAGACAAAAATAGTGAAAAAACACAGTTAAATATATGGAATTAACAAATTAACATTACAGATTATACACACAGGCTTTCTTAAACTTTTACATGGTGTTTGTCTGAAGTTTAGCTAAGTGTGCATACTGAAAGCTGTACCAAGTATCATTTCATGCATGCAGTAAACGATTTCCAAGTGTCTTTAAATACACATTTAATGTAACTTTATGATTTTTAGAGAGAAGATACAATTTGGTGATAAATATTAGGTGACCAGTGGGATTTAAATGTTTCTGAGCTTGTTAGCTTCTTAGATTGCAAGGTCACTTTAAAGAGAGTTTATTTTAAAAAAGAAGAGTTATGATATGTGAGAGATTCTCTGCTTTCCCTCACCTCCCACCACTTCTTTCTCACTCCCCATTTACCTGCTTGGCCTCCTGACTCAGAATACAAGGCAATGTTTGTGTCTTAAATCATCAAACACTTCAGCTCAAACCCTCACAGGCTTCCCAAAATCAACAGCAGACATTCTGTGCCACCTACACTTCACTGATAAATGCAGATTTCCTCTCTATTTTTCAGCTTCTCACATTGAGCCTGAATGGAAAATGCAACTGCTTTTTCTACAAATCTTTTGGATTCTAATGCTGCGAATCCTTTTCTAAAAGAAAACTAAAGTTACTTCTCCAAGTGAGCCTGAATTTCTGCTGCACAGGGGATCCTGCTTTGCAGGAATATTGAGTAAAGAACATCAGAGCCTGCTCAAATATTGGGGGAGAATTCAAATAGAAATCACTTCCCAAAACATTCTCTCTCTCTCTCTCCTCCCAAGCACTATCGTGCTTTTAAAGCCTTCTTCCAATGAATTCCCTGCTCTCAAAATAAATAATCAATCACAGGTGATTTTTCTAGATTTACAATAACACCGATTTGGTATGAAGTTTTTCACTGCTAGAATAAAATATTACTTCTTAAACACTTCTCTTCCCTTGAGTTTTGAACTACTAGGTCACAAAACCCTGCAGTGCTGAACACATCCCAAAAGGTGGAACTGTCAATCAGGAGTGTTTACACTCTTGATTTTTTTGTTTTTTTTTTTTAAGCTCCAAATGTCAACCAGCCCACCCACTTCCTTAATACTGAATAATACAGAAAGCTTCTTTGGGTTAACACAGGGGAAGAAATGCTATTAACACAACATTAAATTTCTCAATAGCAGTAGGTGTTCTTTGATTTTTCCTTGCTAACACAGCATATTGCTACAAAAAGAAAAATCCTTATGGCTTTTGAAGCTCTTAAAGCAAGAGTTAACTGCATTAACAACCTGCTGCTAAGTAAACAGTTGGAGTGGCTTTAATTATGAAGCTGATTTAAAGGGGTGAAAAAACCAGAAGTGGGTTACTTCAATGAAACCAAATAGTAGTGAAGACTGAGGGTTTAGAATTAGCTGGAAACAGCAAGAAGCTCAAAACCAGGGCTGGGGAGGCTGCAGGTGCTCCTGCCATGCTGCAGCAGCATTGGAGACGAATTAAGCAAATCACCTAAGCAGGAGCTGCCTTTGCACTGGTGCTTACTGAGCAGAGGAAGGGGTGCTTGGTGCATTAAACCCATGCAGAGGCTGCCCCACTCCCCTGGCAGTCAGAGGTAAAATAAACAGGGTTTTGTCCTTGTTCACCAAGAGAGAACTGCAGGAGAAGCTTTGTCCCACAGGGAAACCTTTCAGATGCACCACAAGGACTTGGGTGACTGAGTAACTTCCCATGGAAAACAGAGCCCCAAATCCTTGTGGTGCCTTTGAAAGTTTTCTCACCTCAGTGTCAGGGCTGTAATCTGACATTTATTCTGCAAAGGTGCACTTTAAAAAAGCATTCCAAGGTTTTCTGCATCAATCCTTGAATATTTGCTTTGGCTTCAGAACTTAACCAGGAGCAAACCTACCTCCTGTCTTGGCACTAGAGAAACCTAAAGCCATGATGAGTTCATCCCCCCAAAATAATACTTTATTAGAACATTTCTATATAGAGCTCTCACCATTTAAACCATTCAAAATCTGCCTTTTAATAGACACTGTTATGCAGGTTATTTACAGAAGGACAAATACCTTTCTTCACTCAAGTTTAAATTGGTTTAGGATACTGCTGAAGAGAAAATCATCTTTTTGATAAGAGCACGTTCTTACCCACCCCCCCAAAGAACCTCAGGCCTAAGAAAGGGTTCAATGCACATAACAATATGATCAGAAAAACAAGAAAGAGAAAAACAGAAAGAAAAGGAAAGGACACAGCCTTAGAGGAATGAGACATTACCTTTGGAGCGCACGATGTAACACTGTTTCTGTAAATTTTACACAAAAATGGCAGAAATAAATTGTAATACATTTTCAGACAAAACTGAGTCTATGTTTTATTAAATACAAGTTTAAAATTATTATTAATCAAGTTGTATGCAGAAAAAGGATGCCTAAAAGAGGGCTCTAAATTTTCTTTAGAATACACTTTGAAAGCTAAAGTTCTCCTTAAAAACAAAAAGAAAACTGGAGACAAAACCTGCTTGCAAAACTACTGCAAAAACAAACAGTTAGAAAGAGAATGCCCCCACTCCCCTCTGAGTCTCAATCCAGCAAAAAATGCCCAACTTGAAGCAGATGAATAAGCAACTTCTGTGGGTTTATTCACATGCTTGCAGCTGCACAGGGCTTCAGAGGTTCTGCTGAATCCGTTGCCAAGCAGGGACTCCCCAGGCTGGCACAGAAATGTTTGGATTCACAGAGGAAACGTGTACAGCCAGGAGTTCCCAACTTCAGCCAGTTCACAGTTAGCTAACATCCTCCTCCTACTAGGAAACTTCTCTACAAGTAAGAAAAATCAGTGTTTTCTCTAAAATATCTGCATTGATTGCTTCTGCTCAGAATTTTAGAACAAAAACCACACTGCAGGTGCAAAAAAGCCCAAAGAAGTGCAGCAGCTGATAGTGGATTTTACCCTGGTGTAATTCTGAGCAGCAGCAGCAATGTCTGAAAACTGAATTATCAGCTGAGCTCATCCCCAGCCCTCCCACCACCCCCAACAAACTATCAGTGATTCATTATCTCTTTGTTACTGATGACACATTCAAGTATCCTGGGAATGTTTTTGTTTTTCCATAAACTTCTGATCAAGCCAATGGGACCTGCTTGTGTGAGAAGTCCATGTATACCCATAATGCTCAAAGATAATGCAACATCAGCCCCTTCCAGCTGACATTTTTTCATTTTTGTATTAGTCAATAATTAGCTCAAAAGGTATTTCATTCACAACAACAACAACAAAAAAGGAAATTATTAACTGTTGATTAGAAAAATACCTACTTTGGGACACCAAAACGATATGAACTACTTTTAATGAGCTGGTAACATTCAGAAATAATTTGTAAAAATCAAAACAAGAGTCTTCCCAAATTATTTTATCTTTCATTTAGCAGATCAAAGTGGTTCCTTTGTTTCAGTTTATGAACTGGGCATGGCACCACACATGAAAACGTTTTTAAACCATAAAATCCTATTTAGTTCTGAGCAAAAAAGCAGAGCTTGAGAGACACATTAAACCAACAACACCCTCAATAAGGAAAAAAAAAATCTGTCAGTAATAGGAAATCAGACTCAAGTTTTAAATAGCTGTGGAACAGAGAGGCAAGAACTCCAAGCATTTGAACTGATAAGGAACAGAATCCAGGACTCCTCTTTAGGTTGCACTAAGGGCTTATTCCTCACCACACTGCACAGCTGAACTATAATGAAATAATTATGACAGAAACTTCCCTCTTTTCACAAAGAGGTTACTTTGTTTTGCCTCCTATTGTTGCTTTACTCTTCCTTCAGCAGGGGCACTTGTGGTTTGTTCCAAATGTAGCTTGGCAGATTCGGTGTGAGGGGAAACAGAGCTGAGCAGTGGGAGGATCAGGAGTCATTAATGCTCCTTTATTTCTTCATTTTCACCAGAACTGCTCAATTCTGTACTGGGAATTCCTCCCTGGCAGGTGGGCCACAGCAATGATGGAATGGCTCTGAAGAGACAAGATATTTCCAGGAAAAAAGAGAAGGGAGCACATGGCTCCAGAACATCACCCAGAGGAATGAATGCAGGCACTGAGCTGGAAATGCAGAACAGCCCTGGGATCTGCTCTGTCTGTGCTCACCCAGGGACTGCTGGATAGCACCTACTGCAGATACAGAAAGAGAAAAGATGGTGCTGGAGTGGTTCCTGCCAATCTCTGCCACATCCTAGGGATTCCTAGCTTGGGATGGAAACAGGACAGTTCCAGATTGACATCCCCACGTAGGTTTAGAACACTTGTAAAATCACTGAGGGTTCTACAGGAAGTTATTAAAAAAAAATAAATCAGACTGGGGCTCCCTGAACACACACAGAGTCAATTTCTGACCTGGTGCCTTTACAACTCTCTCCAACACAAGCCTGCAATGAACTCCTACAAAGCTCTGGGTAAAGAAACTGAAATTGCAGAGTTTTACAAATCTAGAGGGATTCTCTCTGGATCCTTTCTGCTGAACTGCAAAATGCTGTGTTCCTCCAGAGCAGGAAATGTTTCTCAGGCACATGAGAACAGACTTGGCCTATTCACAGAACATGTGCATGGAACTCTCAATCCTCCCTCAGCTACACTTTCTCCTTCCCACCCAACTGTTGCTTCTACTCAATTAAGGGAAAAAAAAAAAAGGGAGGAAAATAGTCTGCAAGCACTAAACCCAGCACTTCTGATACTGCACAGACACATTTCTGACTCCTTGCATCTCTGCACTGTGCCACTCTCCAGCACAATTGGATTGCAGTCCATGCTTTTCCCTGAAGCCTCCCAACATCCCTTCCACTGCCTTTTCCATGCCCTGCTCTCACTGTTGCCCATAAATCCTCCAAGCTCTTTCATGCCAGAGAAATTCCTGACTCCTCCAAGAAAGCTGGTGATTTCTTAGGATGGTTTACAGTAAAATGAGTCTGGAGATTCTGTTTCAAGTAAAACTGTCCACTTGAAATCAACTTTTAGCAATTGCAGTCTTGTGCCTGGTTTGCTGGTGCAATATGCCAAAGAGACATTTGCTGCCTGATTACTTCCTTGAAGATTCATTACTCCAAATACAACTTTTCTCTGGAGAGCAGAGAATTCTGATGAACTAACAGAACTCTTATAGTCAGGATCCTTGTTATTATTTTAGCCCTACTTAGACAAACTGTTATAGAAAGGAAAATCACTTTTTTGCACTCCTTATCTGCCACATTAGATGTGTATAAGATACAGAGTTCTCACCCTGAAAACAAATGCAGAGCTCTAAAGAAGCTCAGATGAACTATCTCCCTTTCTATAAATTTAATCAATGAAATAGATACAAATATTTAAAAAAAAATAATAACCTGAAGGCTACCACTGAATATTGCCTTTCACACACTTTTCAGGTTAAACATTTGAAGAATACTTTACCTAATGATAAACTACAGAGAAACTGAGCATTACTGGGAGTATAAAAAACACATTTTAATTTCAGCTTAAAGTGTCAAGAAGAAAATATTTTATTAAAGAAAAGCTCTATAGATGCACTACACATTCCCTAAAGTAATCAGACAAATGGCACCCAGCAAGACTAACTGCTTTAATAAACTGCATTTTGCACAAACTGCCTGGATACAACCTGCAGGAGCTGCTTCCCACTTGGAATCCTGATTCTCTTCCCTGGCTCCAGGACAGGCTGGTGCCTTTTCAGACATCACAGACCCCAGAAATCTGCATGGGAAGGCAAAAGCTCCAGAGCATCCTCATCCTGAAGGCCACAGAGGACACCCCAGGAGCCTAAAGCTAAGCCTAAGCAGGGCTAAATCCAGCACTGGATTCCTGCAGGCAGCTCAGGTGAATCCAGCTCTCATGGAAGTTTGTAGTCTCTTACTCTGCCTCAATTCCCACTGAACTCACACTTTTTAAAGTGATTCCATGAAAAAATCCAGAATTTTTCAAGGAATCTGCATCTTTCAGAAAACTCTATATTTGATCAAAGTGCTTTTTAAATAATCTTCATTTATTGGCCTGTATTAGTTATAATTTAGTATCCAACACAACCTTGGGTTGTTTTGGTGTGTGGGGAGAGACAAGGTGTTAAAATCTGATTGAACAAGCTGAGCCTACCAAGCATCAGGGAAAGAAGATGACTTTGGAATCAAATGCAGGAGAGAAAAGAAACTTTAGAGCCCTCAAATGACAGCTGCTTGACTGATGTGACATCATTAGCTTTTCATGTTCAATGTTCAGATAAGCTTAAAAATGGAAAATGAAGGCAAGAGAACCCAAAGGCAAGTCATCAAGTGAAAAATAATGAAGCAATGCCTTCAGAGAGCTTATTAAGGCATGGAGTTTTATTTATATCAACTGTTTTCAATATTAATGTGCACACATATCCTTTCAGATTTATTGTAATGAAGCACAACATGTAAAATTTCCTTTGAAGGGAACAGAAAACAAGCTTTTGAAACAATTTTATCTCTATGAAATGTCTAAACAGTGCTAAGTGTGAGACTTTCTTTTAGGTTCCTATGCATCTTCCATTTTCAGGACATTTTTTAGGAAAAGACCTAAAAATGTTTCTTATCTGAACTACATCATATCATACTGAAGATCTTTTTCAGGCAAAGAAAAAAAACCCAAGATTTTTGAGGACAATTTACTCCTTTACTGAAGCCAGGGAAGCGCCATTCATTCTTATCCCCCAAGAAAGATGGCAAAGAAAAAAAGACTTTTTCTAGTTAAGTAACTATGCTAAAATTTACTTTCCAAACCCCAGGGTTGTTTCCCAAAGTATGTCCAGACTAAAGTTATCAACCTGCTCTTTCCAAATTCAAACTGGTAAACATTAACAGGAGGCAATTTTGAAAAGGGACTTAACAAAAGGAATAATCACATCAAAGTGTGCAAGCTTAAAAAACCTGACACTGAACCTAAAATACATTTGCTTTGACCTGGAAACCCTCAATTATCAGCCCTAAGTGTTTTACTTATGAGTAAAGCTAAAAGTGTTTTCTGTAGTTTCTAGAATTTAACAGAATGTGGCTACTAGAATGGCATTTTTTAAAGGTAATGAAGGAAAAATCTGGTTATCAGCACATAATTCTACATAGTGTTGGTATATGCACAAGTTAACAGAGTTAGGATGTATTTAAAAATTATGTCAGGAACAAATACTATTATTAATTTTTTGGAGTAATCACAATTACCAAATCAAAATCCCCACTCATTCTCCTCCTGAAAAAAAAACAACAAACAAAACAGCTCCCCAAAAGCAAATCAGAAATCATCATTTTTTCAAGAGCAAAACCATACAAACCACCTGTAGACCTCACTCCCCCTCACATACAATGCTCACCACTGTCATTTGCAGATTATCTGATGAGATTTGTGCACCCACAAAGCAAAGAATCTATTCCTGGCTGCTATAAATCATATTTTTAGGGCAAAAAGCCACAAAGGACAAACATCCATGGAGCACCAGCTTTAATCTAAACGAATGCCAGAAGGAAATCTTGATCTCTACCAATTCCTGGAGCAGGTGCCACTCCTTCCTAGCCAGGATCAGGAAGGGAGAACATGGATATGGATAATTTAGCAATACCATCTTTCTCATGAACAGCGCTTCTCTGTGTAAGAAAAGCTCCAGTGTGGGATCACTTCTACTCACATGAAAAATTGGGAACCATTGGTATGTTTCCCTCGGTTTGCCATTGACAAAAGGAACGCTCTGTCATGTTTGAGAATAAAGTTTTCATCTGTTTGAAGAAAAAATATGTTTGTCAGATTTTCCCTGGCAAGGGAGACAGGTTGTTTTCTTAGTAACTTATGGATGCTCTAAGGAGAAATTCTGCTGCTGCTGGAGAAACGGGAACAGGGTGGAGGAAAAACAACAATCAGGTTTAAACAAGTCTCTTCAAATTACAGTTGAGACAAAAGTTTCTTTCTTAAAATGGTGCAGATATAGTGCAAACATTTCTCATTTAAAAGAATTCATGATGAGGGTCTTCAATAAACATTAGATCACGGATTTATATCCTGAGTTATTTGGGTAAGAACAAGGTTGGCACAATTATTGACATTCTAAAGCAGGAATTAACATACATGATGCTGTTATTGACACTCCAGGTGGAAAGGTCAGGAGAAAAAGCTGATTATTTGCCTGGTATGGCACACTAAAAATGCCACCTCTACACTCAAAATTGGAAGTCTCAAAGCAGAGAAGGGAAAAAAACTCTCTATATCTGAATCTAAGTATAAAAGCTACTAAAAATAAACTGAACATGCATTTTATAGTGCAGTGAATTAAAGAGGAGTTCTGGTTGTACAGCAGAATATAAAACCAGATCTTCTCCAGGTCATTTCCAAAGATAAAAACACCAATTTGAATGTACAAAACTATTAATTTTTAGATCACATGTCAAAACACAATCCTGCATATTTAGCACTCGCCATGAGAAACAAACCCTGAGTAACTTCTTGGCAAATGGATCTGTTCAAGCCTTTCCTTGACTACAAACTTCAATAGTCCCATATCAAACTCTGTCTGTTTTGTAAGAGAAACTTAGTTTCATGCATCTAACCACACACAGAACCTGTAAACAGAACTTATTTACACCACAGAGGCTGTAAATAAGTATATTCACTGTCTTAACACTTGAATATCACAGCAACCACCTGGTTTTTTATAGAAATAATTGTATGTCTTTAAACAAATAATTTAAAACCTCACCATTTTCCTTCCAACAGATTTTTACAAGAGGTAATTGTACATTGATTTATCAATGCTTTGCAAGGAAAATGACTTGTGTAGCATGTAAATAAAGGCAGAAATGAACCCTAAGCATACAAACCTTGAGTAGGGAAGGGGAGGAAAAGGGACATTAACAAAAGAAGAAATCACTGTTCAGAGCTGGAATTATGTGGATTTTCTCTCAGAATAAGTCATTAACCCTCAGAAAGGTTAGACACAGAACTCTTTATTTCTCCAAGCAACACAGATATCCATCTACAAAGGGACTTAGCAGTTGTCTATATATTTACTAGGGAGGGGACAAGGGAACAGAGTTTGAATTTGTGTTACTGAGCTTTTGTCTCTTACCTTTTCATTTTGCAAAAGACCACATTCTCTATAAACAAAAGAATATGTTGACAGTTTTAGGCAGGAAGATAGGAGTTTATTCATGAATAAAGTTGCCTAGCCTCCATGCTGAAAGTCATGTTTAACCAATTATGTTAGCCTTAATTAATTGTCATTTTAAGTTAAATATTAACAAAAAATTATCTGAAAGTCATGCATATAAAAGGAATTCTCATGCAACATTAGTTTCATGCAAAAAGGTGATCTATGAGTGAACCTGTTTTCATTAAGTAGTTTGGGAATCAAGACTTGTTTATCTCAGGACTGAACAGAGAATCTGCAAAGACATATTTGCTCTTACCTTTGAAATAGCCACCATAAATAGATTCACCTCCTTTTCCATTACCTACAGATTTAAAAAGCAGCAATTAAAATTCTTTTGTTGAAAACTTTTTGTTTCACTTATACAAAAGTTGTGCATAACATTCCACC
Source organism: Agelaius tricolor (assembly GCF_023055355.1). Taxonomy (NCBI): domain Eukaryota; kingdom Metazoa; phylum Chordata; class Aves; order Passeriformes; family Icteridae; genus Agelaius; species Agelaius tricolor. The sequence goes on from NW_027269266.1 coordinate 294,515, forward strand.
AGCACTTGACTCTCAAAATAGGAGATTCCCTCCTCAGGCTCTTTAGGACAGGACACAGTGAAAAGAGACATTTTGGTAAGGATAGGTATTTCAGGAAAGGAACAAACAATCCAGGAAAACTCCTTCTGGAGATGTTTCTAGCTCATTCAATGCTTTATTATCAATTTTAAACTTATTCAATCAGTTACATTCCTGTACCAACAGAACATCACCAGGGCTGCCTCTACTGCAGACCCAGAAGTGCAAAGCAGTTCAGACTAGAGTTTGCATTTGAATTGTTTTAATAAGATAGAATATCATAAAACCCTCCAGTGAGGAGTTTTTAACACACTTCTCTAAACAAATATTACATCAGTTGAAACATTTGAGACCTTCCAAAATTAACAATAAAATGGGTGATCTATGCTCTACCTTACACAAATGAAGTATTTTTATGGCACTCTAATACTTTCATGGTATTTTCTAAAGTTATGAAGACATAAATGCTAACATTTCTGTTCCATTTCAAATTTGGCAGTTTGAAAAGCCCATTTTACCTTCACTGAAGTCCCCCCCCTGAATCATGAAGTTTTTAACCACACGATGGAATGTGGTGCCTTTGTAGCACAGCTTCTTCCCAGTTGTTTTGCCAATTCCTTTTTCACCTGCAAGAAGGGGAAACAAAACCAATCTACAGATTGTCACTGAACCAATTGCAAGGGTTTCCCTCCCTGGTTCTAAGGGATATGGCAGCCACAACTAAAAGATAACACAGTCCTACCTGCTGCCTTTTCACCATCCAGAAGGGGGATTTTTACAAGGGAACTCTGAGGTTAAAATTAAGTTGTTTCTTTAAAAAATTTCCCTTTCCCCCTCAAGAAGAAGCGTGTAAATCTACTCAGGGTAATTTATAAAAAAACCAAGAGTTCAGGATAATGGTGGGTTAGCTATTTTCTGTGGGTACAGCTACAGCCCTGTGCAGGTCACAGTATCCTTTTCAAACCACTCACACATCTGGATGTGCCAGATAATTCCCAGGAGAAAAGCCAGGAAAACAGATTTCAACTCAGCTTCAATGTGATCCACACTTGGAAAAGTGGGACTGAGCTCCTCCAAGCTTCCACACCTTCCCCAATCCTTGCACAGTGTCTGGCCACCCCTTTACAGCAGCTGCAGATCAGGTGGGCTGGTGATTTTTCAGTTCGTGAAAAATCACCACACAACCTCGAGTTTCATTTGCACTTCTTCCAAAATTCAGAAGAGAAGCTGCCCTGGGCTCATGGATGAGGTGACAATGACTGGCAGGGCTGACATTCAAGGCAGTAGGTCCATGAGGGATTTATGCTGGGCAAGAGACACTGACTGGAGCTTCCCAGAGGGGGGGAGCTGGCAGAATGTGCCAATTAACAGTTAAAAGTAATAATAATAATAATAATAATAATAATAATAATAATAATAATAATAATAATAATAATAATAATATACACTGTGCAACAGTTAAAGCCCCACATTATCCACATGTGAAGGGACTGAGCTACTGCAAGCTTCCACACCTTCCCCAATCCTTGCACAGTGTCTGGCCACCCTTTTACAGCAGCTGCAGATCAGGTGGGCTGGTGATTTTTCAGTTAGTGAAAAATCACCACAAAACCTCGAGTTTCATTTGCACTTCTTCCAAAATTCAGAAGAGAAGCTGCCCTGGGCTCGTGGATGAGGTGACAATGACTGGCAGGGCTGACATTCAAGGCAGTAGGTCCATGAGGGATTTATGCTCAAGAGGCACTGACTGGAGCTTCCCAGAGGGGGGAAGCTGGCAGAATGTGCCAATTAACAATAAAAGATAATAATAATAATAATAATAATAATAATAATAATAATAATAATAATATTGTACATTGTGCAACAGTTAAAACCCCACATTATCCACATGTACAGGAGATGCAGTGTACTGAAATATGAATTAAAAGAATAAATAACAGGTCAAATAAGCCAATGTTGATTTTCATCACTGGTTATGGAATAGGAATTTGACACACATAGGTAAGAGAACATTTCACCAAATATTCTGCACTCTAGAAATGCAGATACACTCATTACCCAGAGCCAACACTCCCCTGCTGCATTCTATTACTCTGCCACCCCAATCATCCCAAATTTGCCATTCCAAGCCCATCACTGCCAGGGCAAAGGGCACTGCTGTTTATCATCCCTCACTCATGGAATACAAATTTATTAGTTATTTACCTGCCTCTCCACACCCATAATCCCAATCCACACCTCCTCCTACCCCATTTTTGATTTCCACATGAATTATGCAAGCCAAGCTGTTTATGACAGGGATGGACACACTCCTCCCCTCTTTGTACAGCACTGCAAACCTTCATCCAACACCACCATGGAATATCTGCCTGCATGTTTGCTCATGTCTCAGGGGGTCCCTCAGGGCTATGGAAAATCCCCTCAGAGATGGGATCCTGCATGGCACTTGAGCTGGAGCAGTTACAGTCCTGTGCCAACAGAACATCACCAGGGCTGCCTCTGCTGCAGACCCAGTTCAGACTAGAGCTTGCATTTGAATTGTTTTAATAAGATGGAATACCATCAAACCCTCCAGTGAGGGGTTTTTACACACTTTTCCAAACAAATGTTACATCAGTTGAAACATTTTAGACCTTCAAAAATTAACAATGAAATGGGTGATCTATGCTATACTTCATATAAATGAAGTATTTTTATGGCACTCTAATACTTTCGTGGTATTTTCTGAAGTTATATATTATGAATACATAAATAACATTTCTGTTCCTTTTAAAGCTTAAAATTAAAATTCTTAAACAGAGCTGGTGGTGAGATGGGAGCTTTGGCTGTGGCCATAAATCCCAGTCCCTTTTCTTACCCCCTTTAGAGTATTGCCAGTGCTTTCCCAGTCAGGTAAAACCACAGGAGTTGTTCCAGTGGGTTAACCCTAACCCTGCAGCACCTCCCTGAGCTCAGACACTTCCACACAACATCCAACACACAGCTCCTGAGCTCAGCTTCTCCTCTCTTTCAGGCCAAACACCAGCCTTGCTCTTTTTGTCTAGACATGCATGGATTTGGTCAGGAAAAGAGAAATCATTGTCTTTGAGCCCCATCCTTCCTAAGCAGCTCTTTCCAGGCCCTGCAAAGCCCTTGGAAATGGGATGGCAGAGGAGAATTGGCTGCCCTGGTAGCACCTGGAGGGCAGCTCAGTGTGAACTGGGTGCCAAGTGGTGCCAGTTTGAGACCAGAAGGGAATCAGCTCCTTACAAAGCACCACAGCAGATGGGCCCAGCTTTGTTCCATAGGTGGGCAGCATTGCAAGGCCAGCTGCTGGAATTTAAAAAGGACATTTCCAGGGGCCAAATCTACTTCTGACAGCAATGCCAGCATCACTCTGTCCTCCTCCATCTGCCAGAAATACCCTGGCTTGATGATGGCTTTCTGCAGATTCTATGCTCCAAAATGGGACAGCATCACCTCTCCATTAGAATTTACCTCCTCAGGTGGGAACAGGCCTTGCAGATGGCTGTGGTTTGTACTTGGATAAACAAATAATTATTAATAACAAAAATCACTATCAGTTAAAAGCCCACTACCAATAAAAGCCCACTACCAATAAAAGCCCAATATTTATTATCAATTTTAAACTTATTCAAACAGTTACATTCCTGTACCGACAGAACATCACCAGTGTAGCCTCTACTGCAGACCCAGAAGTGAAAAGCAAATGTATGCTCCCAAATCTTTGAAAAAGACATTATTAATAAAGAAAAAATTGGTATCTCTGCAGGTTGTAAAATAATCCATAGAAGCCTCACTGTTGGGCAGAAAATGGAAGAAGACATTCATAATTATCAATAAAATCACTATCAATATAACTATTAACATTTAAAATGTTATTTATTAACAATAAAAATCTGAAATATCAGCTACATACCCGAGCACAAGCAAAGGAAGTTCTTACAAGTCTTTGGACAAATGTCTGAGAAGAGCTGAAACATAATTCGACCAACTAGAAAATAATTAAAAAAAAAAAGAGTTTTAGAACTGTCTGGAATAAGAAAATCTGCATATAAATCAATCTGAATGTTTTAAAATTGTAATTTTCTGAAAAAAGGTTATTTTATCAAGTAGAATAAGAAAACATCTGAAGCATGCATATATTAAAACACACAGCAAGAAAGAATAACAGAATAGTAAAAAATAGACAATAAGTAATAACATTCCATCCAATTTATCAGAAGACCTAGGGATTCCATTGTGATTTCAACCTGGAAAGCCAAGCTGATTTACTAAAATAGTTTAATCATGTCAGATCTTTTCCATTTGGAAAATGATTTCCCATAAATGCAGCTCCTCAGAGAGCTGGAGCAATTCCCTCCCCAATTACTGTGTTTATACAAATACATTAATAATCACATTTGCACAGTTTTCCCTGTGATCATTACCTACAAAGTCCAACTGGCTTGGCTCCATTTTATGCTGAGGATTACAGCTGCATTGGCACTCTTGGCCTAAAATCCTTCAGTTTAAAAAAAACCCAGATGAATCAAACAGGGAAGATGAAAGGCAGGCAGGACTAATGCTCCACTTGCCAGCTATTATAAACTAAATATTTTCTCTTTGCTACTGGTGGTAATTGTGTTAGGTCCCTTCCAAATCTATTAAAATACTGCTGAAAAGTGGTGGAATATAAAGAAAACTGTTTTAAAACTGATTTCTATTTTCTATTTTATTTTCCAAGATAGCGGGATAGTAAAGTACTAAAAAAAAAAAATCCATGACAAACTGCTCCCAAATGTATGAAATCTTTAAAAAATACATAATTAATAAAGAAAAAATTGGTATCTCTGCAGGTTGTAAAATAATCCATAGCAGCCTCACTGTTGGGCAGAATTACAAGGAGACCAGCAATAATCTATCAATGAGCACTACACTCTAGTGGTGCACACTGGTAAGACTTCATTTTAAAAAGTAACTACTCCAATAATAACTTCTCTTTATTTTCCTTTAAAGAAAAAAAAAAAGTTCAAATGTATTTCATTCAATACTTAAAAAAAATAAATTGAGAGGCTCCTAAGAAACTGCATTCAATTTTAAGGCTCTGTCCAGATATATGCAATTATAAGATGGTGAATTGTTGGTTCAGAAAGGAGGAAATAAAATAACAGCATCAGTACTTGATAATCTTAGATAAAAACTCCAGATGCCTCGAGCTGTTGAAAGGTCTGAATCTCATTAACTGCAGGAAGAATGTTCTCTAAGCATTCATCACCACAGCAGGAAAATCCAAAGGAAATGGGTAGGGAGAGTGTCCAAAGAATGAAGAAATGGAGAATATTCAAAGATCCCCCATCAAACAGCAGCTCTGTAACTACCACTATGACAGAAAGGCTGTTTGTAAGTGGAGAAACCATTCTCAGCTGTGAGGATTGCACATTCCTACCAGGAACACAACAGCCAGTTCAGGAGAAGAGTTCCCAATTTTCATTCTAGCCCAGGAATTCAGCAGAACACAAATCCCACTGCCATTCCCTGCTGCACAAGCACTGAGCTGAGCAGGGACCCAGAGCTTCAGAGAGCCAAGTGCAGGCTGCACAGAGCCATGGGAGAGAAGCCACAAGGGCTTGGGTTGGAAGGGACTGGAAACTTCACCCAGCCCCAGCTCTACTGCCACAGGCAGGGACACCTCAACTGCCCAGGGACACCTCAAGGGACACCTCCAGGGACACCTCCACTGGCCCAGGGACACCTCCAGGGACACCTCCAGGGACACCTCCAGGGACACCTCAACTGCCCAGGGACACCTCCAGGGACACCTCCAGGGACACCTCCAGGGACACCTCCACCATCCCAGGCTGCTCCAGGGACATCTCCAGGGACACCTCCAGGGACACCTCCACTGGCCCAGGGACACCTCCAGGGACACCTCCACTGGCCCAGGCTCCAGGGACACCTCCAGGGACACCTCCAGGGACACCTCCAGGGACACCTCCAGGGACACTTCCACTGTCCCAGGCTGCTCCAGGGACACTTCCACTGTCCCAGGCTGCTCCAGGGACACCTCCAGGGACACTTCCACTGTCCCCAGCTGCTCCAGGGACACCTCCAGGGACACCTCTACTGTCCCCAGCTGCTCCAGGGACACCTCCAGGGACACCTCTACTGTCCCCAGCTGCTCCAGGGACACCTCCAGGGACACTTCCACTGGCCCAGGCTGCTCCAGGGACACCTCAACTGCCCAGGGCTCCAGGGACACCTCCAGGGACACCTCCACTGGCCCAGGCTGCTCCAGGGACACCCCCAGGGACACCTCCACTGCCCCAGGCTGCTCCAGGGACACATCCAGGGACACTTCCAGGGACACCTCCACTGCCCCAGGCTGCTCCAGGGACACCTCCAGGGACACTTCCACTGCCCCAGGCTGCTCCAGGGACACCTTCCACCATCCCAGGCTGCTCCAGGGACACCTTCCACTGTCCCAGCTTGCTCCAGGGACACCTTCCACTGGCCCAGGCTGCTCCCAGCCCTGTCCAGCCTGGCCTTGGACACTTGCAGGGATTCAAAGGCAGCCACAGCTTCTCTGGGCACCCTGTGCCAGGGTCTCAGCACCCTCCCAGGGAACAATTTCTATTTAATATCTCATATAAACCCATCCTCCTTCAGTTTGACACCTTGTCCCATTGCTCCTTGCCCACGTGAGTCCCTCTCCAGCTCTCCTGGAGCCCCTCTAAGTCCTGAAGAGACTCTAAGGTGTCTCTGGAGCCTTCTCTTCTGCAGGCTGAACAGCCCCAACTCTGTCTCTGCAGGAGAAGGCTCCTCCTGCATTCACTGTGTGAAATAACACACGGCACTTTCCAGGGAAAAAGCTGTCACCACCCCCATTGTGCTCCCAGCCCAGCTGCTGCACCACCAAGGTGCCAGCTGCCAAGGAACTCAGGAGGGCTCTTAGTCCCTGCAGGCTCCAGAAGGGACTTGTGCTCTGAGGCATAAATTGTAGAAGGATTTTGCTGCAAAGCCACCACATTTAGCACCTGAGGCAGCAGACAGCAGCACCTTGGTGCTCCATTGGAAGAACTCTCTTGTGTTCTTGCAGATGACAAGGCAGAAGATGGAAGGAGACATTCCTAACTAAGGGATCACTTCCAGCAGTATTTTTCACCAGTGCTTGGTCAATAACAAAGTCTGCCAGGTGCTCATAAAAATCACAGAATGATTCCTGCTGGAAGGGACCTTAAATCATCCAGTTCCATGTGCAGGGACACCTTCCACTAGATCAGGTTACTCCATGCCTATCCAGCCTGATCCTTTAATCCTACAAACTGTAATGCACATCTATCCAAGCTGCAAAGATGACAGATGCACTTTGTAAGATGAGGGCTGTATAAAACCTGGAGCACTGCTTACCCAGCTCCATGCAGCCACACAAAATGCTGCTGTCTGCTCCTGAGACACAAACCACACACTGGGAATCCATCTGCTGGGTTACTGCCTGCATTTTACTGCAACTGCATGAATACCATTATCACTGAGAGGTTGTGTTTTCCACTGACAAACAGGCAATGAAATGTGCCAGAGAAAGATCAAACCCATTTTCACACCTTGGCCAAAGATGCAGGAAAGAACAGCTGCTAATCAAAAAAATAATAGAAGTATGTATGATTAGCACCTACAAATCTTTCTCTTGCCTCATCCCTCATCAAAAAAAAAAAAAAAAAAGAGAAAAATCTCATTTTAAACTTGGAACTGAGGTACATGCTGATATAACACAGATAAAAAAAGCATTTGAGATGCTACTTATTTCCCCAGATTTCGACACCTCTCCTCTGAGATGATCCACCTTCACTGCAGACAATTTCCAATGCTCTCTTCAGCTTCATTTCCCCAATATAAAGGTTAAGTGATCTGATCAGGGAACAAGCTCTCTGTGACTAACCATAATATTTGTACAGTAAATTGAAATAAACAAACAAAAATTGTTACAAATCACTCAAGTAAGCAACAGCAGCTCACAAACCTACCCAGAGTCCTCAGTTGGCTTTGAGCAAGAAATGACAGCACAGACACCTCAACTCCAGGCTAAAGTCAGAACTGCTGGGATTGCATTTGCCTATTGTTTATGAAACAATAATCTGATAAAAGCAATATTTGTAAGCAGGCTCTGAACTTATTTTTTAAAGAATCAGAGTAAGTGGTGAAAGAAATAGGTACATCATTCAAGTGATGCCTACATAAAATCTAAGCTGTTTGGAAATTTGATGAACTGCTCTCTGCAGCTAATGAGCCAATTAGGGAAACCAGAAAGAAAAATGACCAAAAATAATCCAATTTCAGAACTCTGGCTTCAAACTAAAAGAGGATTTTTTTTTTCTTTTGTTTTTGAACTCCTTAATTTCCCAGCTGAGGAAGAGCTAGTACTTGATTCTAATTAATCAGGGTAGCAATGCCCATGCTATACTGCAATAAGGGCTCCTGCTGGCAAAGTTTATTTTAATAATCATTGATTTCAAATGTTTATTGTTTCAAAGGTAAATCCTCGAATTCAGCTGCTTAACCTTTTGGAAAAACACCTTTGGAGGCAAACACACATTGTTTCAAGTTATTTTCCAAGTACTGGGAAGTGTTTTGCTACGTTTTATTATGTTTGAGGCACACAGGCATCGAGTTCAGCTACACACTCCCAAAACAAACCTGGGGTTTTCAGAACTGTATCTACTGGATTTTCTCTTTTCTCAATTTCTTAAGAGTAAAGCAAACAAGAGGAATTTTTCCCAGCCTATCAGCAGGAATATCCTGCTGAAGGAGAAAGCAGGGATTACAAGCAGTGAGACAATGATGCACAGCCCAGGATGGCTGCCAAGGGCCCAAAGGCTCAGCCAGATTTGCATACAAGTTTGAATAGCAGCTCACTAAAAGGACCCTATTTGAATTGTATTAATTTGTTTATCCCTAAAACTGCCAATGCTAAGGCATAGGGATTTTTTTAAAAACTTCTTCAAAGTAGAAATGTGGAGTTTTCAAGGAAATAAAACCTCGGTGTGGAACAATGATGGATTTGATTTAAAATATGAGTTTGAAGAATGGATGCCCCAATTGCCCTGCAGGGACCTGCAGCCCTGACACGTTAACACTTTGTTAACACCTCCATGCCTCACCTGCACTCTTTGCAAGGAAAAGCTCCATAAACTTCTCTCCCTGGCTCTCTAAGCCCATTCTTCCACAAACACCACCTGAAGTTCCCTCCATTCTCCACAAAACCAAACTTATTTCAGTCCTGCACACATCAAACCTTCCCTGGGCTCAGCTTCCCAGGGATATGGAAGTGAGAGGCAGCACTTGGCCTTCTGGAGAAGAGGCTGATCAGTTTTTCTTTTATTTAGTGATCCAACTTGTTCCAGACCTCAAGGTGAGATTTCAGGGTGTTTCAGCCTGTCCTGACAACAATTTCACATGGTTATTCTGAATAAATTGTTTTGTTGAATCAATTCCTTTCAAATTTCCATTTCCCACTCCTGAGAAGGGTTTTCTCCATATGGGATCCCCTTGGCTCCCTGCTGTCCCACACACAGTGGTTGCCCATGGGTTCATGGACAGCCCAAGTTCTGGGTTCTATTTGCTGCACATTTTTCCCTTCTAAAGACTAAAAGTTAATGTGGAGCCAGTTGAGAACAGTTTCTGTCTTTAGGAATTTAACAAAAACCCCACGAGGCATCATTGGGTCTATTACTGGAGGCACAAGAGAATGACTATTGCAAGGGTGCTCCTTTCACATAAATTCACAGGAAATCCAAAATACATCAGGCTAAAGTGACTAGAAAGAGAGAAGGGAAGAGCAGACTGACTGTTCTGGGAAGGGACACATCCCAGCAGTGAAAGAAACTGAAGTGGAACAAATCAATGAGCCAGGGGTCAAACAGAAACAGAAGAAAAAAAAAAGATAAATTATTCCATGAATAAGAATGAAACCAAACAAAACTGATGAAATTTATCAAACTTCATGATGGATGAAACCAGCCAGGGGGTGGGGGGGAGATGTGGGAAAAAGCTTTTGGATGGCCACAGGAGCTGCCAGAGCTGCAGACTGCATCTGTGACATCCTAGTGGGACATCTGTTCCCATTACCACGGCACCTGAAAGGCTCCAGCTTCACACAGATTTGCCTCACAGAGTAAAGACAGAATTATTTAAATAAGCATCTGCTGCCATCCCCAAATTCTTGGAATACTGGAAGCAGTTAATGCTGTGTGCACACTCAATGTGCCCAAACCCACTGGTGGGGGGCCCAAAAGAAAGGAGAAGCACTATTTGTGGCAGTATCAGAAGAAATGCTTCTTCCTGATTTGGTTTCCATTTGCCCTTTAAAAATTAAGAGCCACAACCTGCATTCATTAAAAAAAAAAAAAATGCTGAACAGGCTACTTAATTTAAAAGCAGACTAAATTTAGCTCTAAAAACCACCAAGCCAACAAAGTTTGCCCCACTGTAAGAGGCAAGTACAAGCTGGCACTGAGTTTTATTCCAAGGTTCTGTAGCTGTAATAAAATAAGGACACAAAAGCTGTAATAAAGCTTCTGGAAGCACAGCCAAAACAGAGCTGCACTCCTGCATTTTCCAAGGGATCTTATTAGAGTAAAACTGACCTGACTTTTAATTGCCACAGGTATCCTGGCACACCCTGGGCAAGCAAAGCCTGCAAGGGCAGAGCCAAGGTGGGTGGGGGGAATGCTTTTGGACTGGCAGCAGCCTAGAGTGTAAAAAAGGAGCCAGTTTTGTGTTCTGCAGGCAAAAAGATGCTTCCAGTGCTGCAAGAGGCACAGCCCCTTCTCTCTGCATCTTGTGGGGATGTTGGTTCAGCTTTTCAGTGCACACAAGGTGGGACAAGGCCTTTTTTCTTGGCTAGCAACAAAATGCAGGGCTGTTCTGCTGCCCACTTCTCCTGAAATGCAATAAGCATATCAGCTGATTTATTGAAGTCAAAATAAGCAAAATGTTCATTTGGAAATCTGCTGGCAGTGTAAAAGTTCAAATGAATACCTCACTAGTGCCAGCAGGAGAGCACATCCCTGAGAGTTAGTGCTTGGTGTCATCTGGAAGCACTGATTTACCACTTGATTCAGCTTTTGAAGGTCATCTTAAAGCTAAGAGAGCAACATTTAAGCTTTTTAAATATATCCTTAAATCCTGAGCCAGAGTTGCATGGTGAATTAATAAACAGGCACCAGAATAAAGCAGCATGACCAGACAGCACACAAGCCCCAACACTAATATTACAAACTGGCATTTTTCCTGCAAAAATCCAAGCCATGAGTCAGGTGTAATGCAACCAGCAGGGCTCCAAGTTTGATGTGCAGCTGGGAGATTCCTGTTACTTCCAAAAGAAAAGAAATGCAGACAGACACAAAGAGAGCCAAAGCCCTGGGTCTGCTCCAGGTAAGCCAAGCTCTGCACCACCAGGAACACCAACGCTGCAATTCCTCCCTGACAGCTCTATCAGTCACCAAACCCAAAGAGGTTGGGGGCAAAACAGGTAATCCACTTTCACTGGGGATGAACAGCTCAAGGCTGAGGAGGGGAGATTGTGAAATGGGAGCAGCAACCTGTGCAGGGAGAGCAGAGAGAACAGCAGCACAGGGAGAGATCCTTCAGATGGAGTCAGAACAAAAAAAAATAACAAACAAACAAACCCACACCAAACCTAAAATGATGAACAGCAATTGGGATTGAGAATGAATTGTCTTTGCTCTAAATCAACCCCATCAAATTACCATTCCTAAGGGGAAACCCACCCAACCTGAAACAGTGTCAGTTGTCTCACTCCATAGTAAATTCCACCTGAAATTAAAGCAATGGAACACGTTAGAACTCCATTTACATCATCACTTATCTCCTCACTGGAAGTACTCAGAAACCACAGTGCCAATCAAAATAACTCAGAGAGGAGTTGCAACAGCAACAGATTTATAGATATGCCCTATCAGGTCTCTGAAGTTAGAACAGAGCCTCTCTTCTGAAACTGTGGTGAAAACAAAACGCTAAAAGGGTTTCAGTTGCATCTGAATGAGGCTGAAATTTGGAATCTCTGAGATATAGGCTCTTAATTCAAAGGTTTTCAGAGAAACATTGAAGCAGAAAATGAAAGTGAAAGCCTAATGAAGCCATCACATACATTCATTTTTCTAGAGACAAGTGGTAGCAAGATAAAGCACGGAGTATGTGTGAGACAACTAATAGGCATTGATAAATGCTCGTTCAAAGAGATGGGTGAGCAAATCTCCACTCCCATCTTTACAGAGAGGGGGAAAACACAGGAGGGAACCAGGCTGCTGTTCAGCATTAAAACTCACAGCCTACTGCTTCTGAGCACCACACTTGTATAGGGAAAATATGAGTTAAAAGATAGATTTATTTTAATTTTTTTTTTTTAAACAGGCCAGCTGGTGAGGTGTTCCGTGCTTCTATGATTGAATGCCCAGTTCTTCCTTTACATTCAGAAGACGCATTTTGAGCAGGACAAGGAAAGATTTAGCCCAGATGACCTCTTTAAGTTCCTCCCCAGTTCTAATTACTGCATCATTAAAAATACTTATAGGAGTAAATATCCAGTCTCCTCACAGCCTGCCCCAATTTTCCACAGTTCACAGAAGTGGCATAACAAACATGTAATAGAAAAGGTATAATACATCACCGGACAGCTTTTTACCTTCAGAGCAGCGTTTATCAGCCCTGCCGAACCTTTATATTCACGCGTGCAAATAAAAATCGGTCTCAAGGGGCAATGAGGAGCATCCAGCACCCCAGAAAACAGCCGAAGTTATTAAAAAGTAACTCAGAAATAACGCATCAATGGCCAAACTCGCTGCTAGCGGCTTGGGCCCATAATGCAGGCAAACCCGTGATTTAAAAGCCCCGAACACAGCCTTACCTGGCTCCCTGTTGATCTCTATCTCGAAGAAGCACTGGGGCCGGTCCTGCACCCCCATGGCCGCCCCTCGGCCTCGCCACCTGGACACAAAGCACAGAAGGAGCCCCCGCAGTCCCTCCCTCCGTCCGTCCCTCCCTCCTCACCCAGGGCTTCAATTACAGCGGGGCGGCTCCGCCTCAGCCCCGACCCCGGCGGCGGGGGAAACTCGCTCTGAGGGGAAGCGGTTCCTGCCGCGAACGCGCAGCCGGGCTCGGCGCCGTCAGCGCGGCCCATCCCCTCCTCCTCTTCCTCCTCCTCCCAGCCGTTTCCCAGCCCGCCCCATCGCTCCCTTCTCCCGGGGTTTTACCTGGCGGCTCCGGCGCTTTGTCCCCTCACGGCGCGGCCCCCTCAGCCCCCGCTGCCTCCCCGCCCCGCCGCCAGGCGGCGCCGCCGCCCCCCCCGGCCGCCATTACCCGCCCGGCCTCAATGGCCGCGCCAGGCCACGCCCCCTGGCCGCCCTGCCCGCCGCGCTTTCCCGCCCTCTGCGTGAGGGGCCGGGGGGCGGTGCCGTGAGGGAAGGCGTGAGCGGTGTCCCCCGTGCCGCCTTTGAAATGATGAATGTTTAAATAATAATGATAATAATAATAGTAGTGTGAAAAATAAATTCAGTTCTTAAGTCATACTTTGCTGGGGTGGGTGGGAAAGGGAGTGGCGCCATGAGGGGTAGGGGGCTTCGCTCCCTGCTAGACATGGCGTGACCGAGCTTCTCCGCTGCCGCGTTTAAAACGATGAATGTTAAAAAAAATAAATTAAAAAATCCAACTCTTAACTCATGCTTTCCCTCCATGGGAAGTGTAATTGCCTGTAAGTGAGTTTGAATCTTGGAAATAGCGGCTCGATTCCCTCCGGTGTTTTCCCCTGGCTGTAGAAATGGGAGTGGGAATTTGCTTGCCCACCTCTTTGAACGCTGCTCGGGGAGGAGGAAGGGCCTTTACAGAATACATAACGAGAATAAATAGCATCATAAATAACCTTTGCAGAATAAATATAGTGAATAAATAACAATAAATAACTTTTACAGCATAAATAACCCCCTATGGTGGGGGTATCTCACTGTCCTGACCCCTCACCCTTATGGCCGTGCTGAGGGACCCCCCCCTCCAGTTCCTTCACCCCATTTAATTTGACGTGTCTAAGACAACTCTCCACGAAAGAAAAAATATTTTTGTGAGTATAAATAAGCCCTCAGAAGATGATGGATGGAAAATGATTGCTGCAATGAATTCCTGATTCCCCCTCAGGATGAGAACGTGGCTGCTGCCAGCCCGGGGTCATCCTGCCTCTTGCTCAGCCTGAGTCTTAAAAACTCCAAAAAATTTAAACCAAATACATTTTAATGATTGCAGCAGGCCATAGGTTATTTATTCTGCGTTGCAGATGTTGGACCATGCTGGAGTGTGGAAGCGGTAACGAGAAATTGAAGCATCAAACTGTTGAGGAAGGAGTGTTAAAACTGTAAATCCTCAGCTCAACACATCCTTCAGGCAAAATTACTTCACACCAAGGATATCCAGAAGCTTAAACCACTTCAGTTTATTAATTTAATTTCTATAAATCCTCTTGTAGTACTTGTAGTAACTCCAGAAAGAAGTTTTGTTTCTTTTTAAGCAGGAAGGACATTTAGTCCTCAGCACTCAAAAAACAAATTATTTCCAATGTTTCCCAAAAGTTGTACAAACCAGAACTCTGCAGTAATTTTACCTGGCAGCAGTATCTGCAATTATGTCCTTGTCTGAGGAGAAATTCAGAGGTTTTAGATGAAAAAAAAAAAACCCTGCTGAGAATAAAGCAGCAAAGTAGCAATGCTGAAATCACAGGATGTTTTAGCAGTTGAGAATGCAGCAAAGTGGGATTGTTTTAGATGTAATTTATCTATAGTCTAATGGTGGCTGTCACGATAGTGTTTGAGGATCTCTGGAAGTTTTAACAGCCAGATTCTGTCATTCTTTATTAGGTCTAATAATACATGATTGTGCAAGTGGTCCCTCAGGAATCCTGTCACTGGAGTTGTCACGCTGGTTTGCTGGTCCTTGGGGGGGGACACTTACAGGGTAAGCTGTCAAAAAATGAGGAAAAAAACCAGTGAAAAAAAAGGAATGAGTCTGGTCCTCAATTATTTGTAGTAGAAGGGTGTTATTTGCCTCGCTTTTCCACGGTAGCTGAGAAACAAAGCTACTGAGAGGTTGAATTGCAGGAGGTCTGCAGGAATTCCTTGCCAGAATTAAAATTTGAAACCACATCTCCTTGATTTCCTTAATCTTCAAATAGATTCTTGATTCCCTGTCACCTGCAGTTTCTTGCTTTTCTGTCCTCATGAATGAACTAGCTAGAGGCAGGTGAGCAAATAGAGCAAATAAATAAGCAAAAAGTCTCAAAAAAGACATGGAAATGTGCTGCTCGGTCATGATGAAAATAGCAAAGATTGTGAGCAAAAAAAAAAAAAAAAAAGCTGATTTCAAGCCCTGATTATTTTAATAAAAAAGCAAATTGGAAAGAAGTTCTGATCACTTGGGAGCTAAGCTCCTAAGATCATGTCTAGGACAGAGCTGATAAATATGCAGTTGGTGAAAGGAAGAGATACCCAAAAGAAGAGTTTCTGAAGCACATCTGAAGCTGATCTTTTGAAAGATGAAACACTGAGTTACAAATGAAGATTTTTTTCCCTCGTGTTCCTCTCTGGGAGCTGCTGCAGATGCTGCTCTGGTCACATCCTGTGTCCATTGAAAGCAGTGACAAAGTGCCCTTTGATGGCAGTGGCTCTGGGTGTAGGCTGTGTGAGGGGCATCACACTCAGCACAGTCATGAATAATTGCTTCTGTGTCATTCTAATTTTTGATAAGCCATAAGTTTGTGAAACACCCTCCTAAAATTTCCTGATTATTTATTTTCCAGTCCAAGACACGACTTCTGAGCACACCAAGATCCATGGATCCAACTTTCTCTCCTATCTCAAATTGACTTTAGAGATTTCTTGGTGGTACAATTCATGCCTAAGAATGCACATTGACAAATCTTGGCTGGAAGCTGCATTCTTGCCTGAGACAGAGCCCTCTTGATCTGGGAGGTTGCAAAGTAGGAGGCTGCAAAGCTACAGAGCCTGCAGGCACTTTGGGGTAAAACTGCTTGAACTGGGGCACACACTTTCATTTCCAAACAGTCTTTGATTGCCTTAATAGCTATTAGTCTCCATGTGGCCATGAAAATTTGAACTAAGCAGCTTTTGTTTAGGTATTTGTACAGGCTTTTCCTTATCTCTTTTTTTTTTTGCAAATTCCATGGATGGAACCTGAGACTGCACTGGGAAATGAGTTTTTTTTTTCTGGGCCTAGTGCCTGAAAAACCTCTGCTCTACTCCTTGGTGCTGAGTATTTTCCTACCTTTCTTCAGGCCTTGAAACCCATATTTCATCTGAGTTGCTGCAGGGTGATCTCTACTTCCACAACTTTCCTGTCTACCTACATGCTTATTTGCTCCCCTGCCTGCATTAGTATGAGTTCTCCCCAAATAATATTACAAAAATATGTCCATTTTGTTACTCAAGGAGGAGAAGGAATTGCCAGCAAAGCTTTTCATTATCTGGGTCATTTGGGTTCGGGGGCTGGTGCTCAGAATACTTTGGTGAGACAAATTCATGGCTGCTTGTTCAAAATCTCACTCTTCACTGTTCCATGCAGATTCTGCTCCAGGAGGGGGATGCAAAGTGTTGACACCAGGAAAAGAACTGACTCAGAGCTGTTCATGGGGGTCACTGAGGCTCTGAGCATTCAAAGATTAAAAAAGAGCTGGAAAATTCTACATTTAAATGTTCAAAACTTGTTACTGAAGAACAGACGAGCACCTGGAGTGTTCCCTTCAGTCAATCAGTCATGCCAAGCCATTTCTTTGGTATTTGTTACTAAAAGTAAATATTGCAGTCCAGAATAACTGAAAAGGGGCTTTAATTATGCCAAGCCTCAGTGCTGAGCACACTTGAAATTAAAAGTGAAAGGCTGGTAGGCAGTTTATCTGTTGAACAAACGGGAACAGCAAAAAGGGGCTTCATTAAAAAAATCCCCAGGTCAGCATTTGAGTTTAGAGAGCTTAAGGGGAGGAAATAGCACATCTCAAGCAAAGCTTTTATCCCAGGACATTTCCTGGGAAGGAGCATTGGTGTGGGGACACACTTGGACAGGGTACAGGGGTATCTGTGACCTCAGACATCCCAAGGCTGCCTGTGGTTCTCTTCACTCAGGCTTCCCTTTCCCCTGGGATTTCCTGTGAACCCACTTAGTACCTGAACCACTAACACACTTCCTGAAGGATTACTGAGCATCCCCCCATGCTGCCCTGAAGCTTCAGGAGTGTTTCCATCCCTGGCATGAGTAGGTGGCCCCATCTGCTATCCAGGCAGTAAACAGAATTTGTTAATGACTGCCCCAGCGTGATAGAAATATCAGCAACTCGTTAATCCATTATGTGTGAATTGCTTAATGGGGCAGGGAATATTCCTGTGCTTGTGGCTTCTTCAGGCCTTGAAATCCACATTTTATCCCAGCTGCTGCAGGGTGATCTCCACCTCCACGACCTTCCTGTCTACCTACATGCTTATTTGCTCTTCTGCCTGCATTAGTAGGAGCTCTTCCTAAATAATTTTACAAAAATATCTCAATTTTTAAAATATTCTACTGGGTATAGATAAAGGGGTTGATGATTTTACATCTCCTTAACTAATAAATAACTGATGTCTGGGTCGGTGTCTTGAGAATGTCTCAAGATAACACTCAGCCGGATCCCAACCCCAAAGTGATTATTTCTTTTTTTTTTTTTTCATTTTCTTCAGGGTGTTATAATTCAGAATTTTGAAAAAGAACTCCCACCCTGATGTCTTGCTAGCACTCAAAGCTATTCTTTATGCAAAGGCAGAAGTGTATTACCTCATATCAGACACGATTTACCCACTCAGTAGCACTCAAACTAGGTCAAAAACAAGAGGCTGGTTTCTGCAGTGTATAATTAACCAGTGAATTTGGGAGACTGGGGAGGTTAATGATGCCATGTCTGGTTCTGCATGTGGAGTTCTTACGTGGAAAGCCAGTAAGTGGGACACGCTGCAGAACAGCAGCACAAGGGAGTTTTTACCCTTCCCAATAAAATTAGACTGTTTGTGTTACTGTGTTCTTGCCATCTCCCATCTGTCTCCCTGTGCCTCTTGTCTCTCCTATTAAATCCTGAGCTCTCAGAGTGGGTGACAACAGAGAGCTTTTGGTAGGGACTGTGACAACCTCTATCGGTCTGCTGACGGGAAAAGGGATAAGGCAATTTTGCCTAAAAGCCTGCTCTTGTTCAGAAGTGACACCAAGGCAGAGATTAGAAATAAAAAATGGTTACTGAGCAAGTAGAAAAAGAAAATTCATGTGTATTGCTGGAGGCAACCACACAACCCTGTAAGAGGCTGTGATATCCCCAGGATCACTCCGATTGGAACTAATATTTAATTAATACCTTTTGGAGGGGAACATGGCACGAGGATTCCTCTCCCCTAGATTTTTCCCTTTCTTTTTTTCCCCCTAAAGTTTAATTTACCTTTTTTGCCTTTGCATTATTAAAGGCGTGTAAATCCAGCTCGATATTCTCACCCAGCACCATCTGAGAACACTCTGTTATGCAGCTTGAAACGCTTGAATCTGAGTCAGCTCAGGTGCTTCAGAGCTTGTTAGCTTTAGCTCAGACAGCTTCTGCAGCTCGCAGGAGGGATTGTTAATTAGCTGAGATGCAAATATAGGCAGAGATTCGGGGCCCTGCCTGTGCTGGGGACCATCAAAGCAGCTCTGCAGAGCGGCAGAGATTCATCACTTTGCTGTGCTGAGCCAGAAATGACTTCACGTAGTGCTGGTGGGACACCTTGTCACTGCTGTCCCAAACTTCTGCTCCAGGGGTGTGACATGTGGCACAGAGAGGCTGGAGCTGGCTCCAAGCAGAACCAGCTGAGCTCTGCATCGCTCTGAGACTCAAACTGGCCCTGGAACAAGTGCAGATCCATTTGTATGCACTGCTGGTCCTGAACCATTAAATCACATGGAAACCACGCTGACTCCACACAAAGCCATGGCGGGGATGGATAAATCCATACAGCTGCCAGTGCTTTAAAAATAAAGGATTCAAGGCACAGCACGAAGGGAACTGGGTGAAATGTAGTGGCCCCCGTGAGCTGGGAGGTCAAACTAATTGATACAGTGCTTTGTTCTGGTGTTAAAGCAGTGAATCTGCAGCTGAGGCTCCAGAGCAGAGTGATAATAACAGCAAGAGCAGTGCCAGGAAGGAAAAGCTGAGCAGTTGGCAGAGCCATGGCTGCAGCGAGCTGGGGAATTCACAGAGGATCTGAGTAGGCAAAAGGGAACAGCTCCCTGCTCTTGAACCTGAGGAATGAACAGAGGATCCTGGTAACAAATGAGGGCATGGAAAAATTCAGGTCAAGGGAGGTGATTCTGCCCCTCTACTCTGTCTTCATGAGACCCCACCTGGGGATGCCCTGTCCAGCTCTGGAATCCTCAGTGCAAGACAGACATGGATCTGTTGGAGCTGGTCCAGAGGAGGTCACAGAGATGCTCCAAGGGTTGGAA
The DNA here is from genome assembly GCF_023055355.1 of Agelaius tricolor. NCBI lineage: Eukaryota > Metazoa > Chordata > Aves > Passeriformes > Icteridae > Agelaius > Agelaius tricolor. Next base: position 314,075 of record NW_027269266.1, read on the forward strand.
CACCTCTTCTCTGGAGCCAGGCTGGGAGAGCTGGGGGTGTTCACCTGGAGAAGAGAAAGGTCTGGGGTGACCTCAGAGCCCTAAAGGGGCTCCAGGAGAGCTGGAGAGGGAATTTGGAGAAGGGCCTGGAGTGACAGCAATAGGGGGAACGGCTTCAAACTGAGAGATGGCAGGGTTAGGTGGGGTATTGGGAAGGAATTGCTCCCTGGGAGGGTGGGCAGGCCCTGGCACTGGGTGCCCAGAGCAGCTGTGGCTGCCCCTGGATCCCTGGAAGTGCCCAAGGCCAGGCTGGACAGGGCTTGGAGCAGCCTGGGATGGTGGAAGGTGTCCCTGCCATGGCAGGCAGGCTGGAAGATGATCTTTCAGGTCCATTCCTTCCCAAATAATTCTATGACCCTGTGAAGTTCTGGCTTGTGGGCACAGGCAGGATGGATTCCTGCAGGGAGTCCCAGCAAAGTGGGCGGTTTCTGTCAGGGGAATGAAGGATTGCCAGAAGTCCTGGATTGGCACAGTGCCTCCAGAGAACAGCAGTAATAAAACACTCAGTGCCTCTGGTAGCAGTGCTGGTAATGCCCATCCAGATGAATATTGATGGTGATATAAATAAAGCTCTATGCAATTACAATCAGCTAAGGTTAGGAAGGTATTATTTTTCTGGCTTCAACAATTAAGTGCAGTGTGTGCACTTATGGATAGAGCAGGTTGGAAGAAGGGAAGGATTTATGTTGTCTTCTGAAACATTCAGCACTGGCCACTGTCAGAGACAGGAAACTGCATCGATCTGTTTGGGAATGACAATTTCTCTTTCCTGCAGCAGCAGCAAAATATCTGTGCAGGAGCTCAGTGCCTCACTTAATTTGATACTAAAAGATATCTTGGTGGACAGAGATTTATAAAACTCTGCCATGATGTAGTGAAAATCTTATTTATGCCTCTGCATAGGAAGAGTTTGCCTTATGATAAGATAGGAGCCTAAAGTACAACCTGATTTAAACATATAAATAAAATGTGAATTAGGAAGCAGCCAAACTCCAGCCTGCTTCCTTCCAATGTATGCCAAACCTTCCCTCCCAGCATGAGAAATTAGGGTTGGCCATGTGAGAAATCACACAGAGATTTCAAAAATCATAGAATAGTTTGAGTGGGAACAGACCTTTTAAAGATCATCTTTTGCAGGAGTCATGTGGGTGAGGCATCCTGTACCTGCAGCTTGGATGTCCTGATCAAATCCTGTATTTTTGTCAGTCAAAGACAGATAAACGTTGCTTTTCTGATGGAGGATTATGGATCAGCTGGAAATAATTTCTGTTCCATTCTGCATCACCCTTTTAGATTTAGCCCTGGTGCTTGAATCTGCCAAGTATTTGTCCAGGGGATCTGCCTGGCCTTTGGGACAGTAATAATGAATAACTAAGCCTTTTACCATCACAGTAATAATGAAGTTTTAATGGTGAATTAAGGAACAGAATGAGGGAAAATGCAGCCATGAAGCTGTTTCTGTCTGTTGGTATCTAGCTAGACAGTCAGATGTGGAAGTGTTAATGGATGTGGGTGAATGAAGGAGTGATAAAATCACACAATGTCTATAAACATAAATCAGGATCAATACAAGAGTGGCTGCACAGATTCAGCCTCAGCTTCTGAGGCAAGAAACAGCTGTAAACCTACATGCAGGTTTGTATATAAACCCCCTGGAACTGGGGGTTCCCAGAGAAAAGGAGGCTCAGAGGGGTTTTGATCTCTACAATTCCCTGATGGGAGGGTGCAGTCAGCTGGGGGTTGGTCCCTTCTCCCAGGGAACAATGACAGAATGAGAGGAAAGGGCCTCAGGTTGCACCAGGGGGAGCTTAGGTTGGATATTAGGGAAGATTTCTTCATAGGAAGGGTGGTCAGGCATTGGAACAGGATGCCCAGGGAAGTGAGAGAGTCACCATTCCTGGAAGGATTTAAAAGATGTGTAGATGTAGCACTTAGAGACATGGTTTAGTGGTAGCCTTGGCAGTGTTAATGGTTCATTTTGATTTTAGAAGACCTTAGCAACCTAAACAGTTTTGTTATTCCATTCTGTGGCTCTTTTTGCCTAAGCTTCTAGGTCCTGGCTACACTAGAAAATGTTTCAAATGCTTGCCACTTCAGTGCTACTGACCAACATCTGCAGAGCTGAGCAAACTGAAACCCACAGAACAGAAAAAGGTTTTGAGTGTCATTTCTGACCCAAGCACTGGATGCACCTGGGTCTAGTTGGAACATATGAGCCAAGGAAAATAACTGGAAAACTTCTTCAAAGGGTATTCAATCACATCTCCATGGCCACATCTTCTCCTGCATCCCTGCTGGCACTGACAAGTAAGGTGTGGCTGAATCAAATCCTTCTGGTGCTATAAATGTGAATAATGTGTCCTTTAATTCTGAGGTGAAAGCAATTTATTTCTTGAAGTAAAACTGTGTCTCTACCTTAATTTTCTTCCTGTTTTCCTGCCAGAGCACCACATCAATCATTTTCCTTCTGTAAAGTCAACCTCAGCCACTGACTTGTCTCAAACAATTGTAGGATGAACCTGCTGTCAGAACCACCTTCTGCTGCTTGGCCTGACTGAGCTGCCACTGACCCCTGGCAGGAACTCACCCTCTCTACACCTTTTATTTGCTGTTCTACTTACAGGGAAATGAAGGAGAAAACCATAAAAATAACGAGCATGTAAACAACTCTGCCGGGGAGCAAACAGCTCTGAGGATGAGCCGTGAAAAATCACACAGAGCAGAGAAAGCCTCCCGAGATAAATGAGATAAACGGGACTATTTAGGGCAGCCAGACAGTAATTGCAGCATTTGCAAAAGTCAGCATGAATATGCCACATTATTCCCAGCAAACATCATGTTTGAGGGACATAGCTCATCTTCTGTTCCTGAGGCCGGTGATTTTCTTTTGGTTTGTTCTCTCCCTAATGGGGCAGAATTTCTGAGTAATTTTCCTGGTGCTTTGGTGTCTCCCTTGCAGTTTTATGGGCTGTTACCAGCACTGGTGGTACTGATGTGTGAAAACTGAGACAAGTTAATTTGAATTAAATGTAACTGGAATGTTGTAGTGCCACGGTTGGATGAGCTTTGTCCTAGAAGGGAGATTTCAGGGAGAAACAATATTTGTGAGCAAAGGCATCATTTGCTGAGAGCAGTGAAATGTGGGCTCTTGGGAGGAAAATTGAGAAAACAACACTGAAACCACCTGTAAGGCTGAGCCTGCCTCCCTGACTTCTGGGATTTGTGCAAATGTGAGCACATTGTCATTTTCTACATCCTTCCCTGCTTAATACCCACCAAATATTTGTTCTGCAGGCTGCAAGGGTATTGTATTTGCAGGGAAATGCCCTGATGAAGGCAGGAATGATGTATCTGACTCCATGTTCTCAGAAAGCTAATTTATTATTTTATAATAATATATTATATTAAAGAATACTGTACTAAACTATACTAAAGAATATAGAAAAGCTACTTAATGCTAAAAAGATAATAATGAATAATATTAATAATAATAATTGGCCCCAATTGGCCAATGAGTGAAAACAACTCACAGCAGAATCCAATGGAACAATCACCTGTGGGTAAACAATCTCCAAACACATTCCACATGAGCACAACACAGGAGAAGCAAATGAAATCATTATTGTTTTCCTTTTCTCTGAGGCTTCTCAGCTTCCCAGGAGAAAAATCCTGGGTGCAGGGATTTTTTCAGAGAATGTGAATGCCACACAAGGGATGTGTGGGCATTGCTCAGGAGGTAGCTCTGGATCAGGCTGCAATGAGGTCTTAATCTCTAAGCACATTCCAAAGGAGCACAACACAGGAGAAGCAAATCAGATAATTATTGTTTTCCTTTTTCTCTGAGGCTTCTCAGCTTCTCAGGAGAAAAATCCTGGGCAAAGGGAATTTTCAGAGAATGTGAATGCCACACAAGGGATGTGTGGGCATTGCTTAGGAGGTAGCTCTGGATCAGGCTGCAATGAGGTCTTAGTCTCCAAACACATTCCAAAGGAACAAAACACAGAAGAAGCAAATTAGGTAATTATTGTTTTCCTTTTCTCTGAGCCTTCTCAGCTTCCCAGGAGAAAAATCCTGAGCAAAGGGATTTTTCCAGAGAATGTGAATGCCACACAAGGGATGTGTGGGCATTGCTCAGGAAGCAGCTCTGGATCAGGCTGCAATGAGGTCTTAAAGGATGTGGCAGCAAGATGGGAAAGTTTCTGGCCCTGGCACAGGTTGTCCATGGAAGCTGTGGCTGCTCCACCCTTGAAAGTGTCCCAGGCCAGCTTGGAAGGGCTTGGAGCAGCCTGGGGTAGTGGGAGGTGTCCCTGCCATGGCACAGTCTCTGTGATATCTGGGTATTCTGGTATCTCAGGTACATCACCTCCAGATGCTCATCCCCTGAGTCTAACCCCAAAGGATCATAAACCCAAATGAAAGCCACTAAGATTTTTAAAGCAAAGACAGCTGGAGTGCTTTTTAAAAAATGCTTGCAGGGATTCATATTTTTGCTCTATTTTCCTGTTATAATATTTACAAAGTACCTTTGCTCTGGAAAGGATTTTCCTCGGTTTTTCATTATCCCAGAATTTTGAACCTTGAAACCTCATATTTTACAAATTTAGTAAAACACTTCCCTGAAAGTGTTCAAAAAATGGGTGGATGTGGCACTTGGGGACATGGTTTGGTGGTGAACGTGGCAGTGCTGAGTTCATGGTAGGGATTGATGACCTTAGAGATCTTTTCCATGAAAATAATTCAGTGAATCCATGAGACATCTCAAAGGTTGCATCCCTGTGGACAGGGATGTGAAGCAGGGGTGGAAGGAGCAGTAACTCCACTGTTCCTCTCTCTTTGGATGAGCAGGGTGTGCTGCTCCACTACTGTCACTCACTGCAGGTGCCACAGTTCCTCCTCCTGTGTGAATCCTTCATCAGGATTCATTAAACAACAGCATTTTAGGGGGCTCTGAGCTCCTCCTGGCTGCTGCTGCCAGGCCTTAATTCCCCCTCTAATTATCCCTGGCCACTTTTGATAAGCTTTTTTTTTTTTTTTTAAATTTGCAGCTCTCCATTGCTGTGCATTCAGCATGAAGGTGCTCCAGCAGGGTGTGTTTGTGTGGTGGATGATGTTGTTACTCTAAATCACTAATTCTAAGAATCCCCAGGGGGAAAAAAGGTTCTTTGAACGTTATAAAACTGCATATTTGCCTACTGCTAATTAGTCAAACATAACCTGCAGTCTGAATCTTCTTGGAGACTGGGAAGAAGAAAAATACCCTGAGAGCAGGGGAAGGGTTAAGAAGGGAAACTCAGGCTGTGAAATTGAAATATTCCTTCTGACTCAGAGAAAGCAAGAGCACTCATCAAGCACAGAGGCTCTTTATCTGGTGTCTGACAGTGCCACAGGGGACAGGAGACGCTGCAAACCAAGGTTGTTCCTTCCTCTGAAGTGCTGCACTCCTACTTGCTGGCACTGAGGGGAAGCTGGACCTCCAGCTCAGCCAGACTGGCCAGTGACACAGGTCAGGCAAAAAAAAAATAAAAAACAAAGCTGGAAAAGGCAGAAGTATCAGCACCCAAGTCCTCAGACAGTGAGAGCTAAAAGGGATGAGGAAATGGTCCTGTCTGACCTCATTTGGGATTGAATTTTTCCCCAAGTATTTCTCCATATAGTCTGTAACTTGGCATGTAAGAGGGGCAAGTAAGAGTCAGCAACCTGTGGATGGCAGGTACATTGAAATTCTCCCTTTTTGAGTTGGGAATCAGAGGAGAAAATAGACAGTATTTAGGATCAAATCTTACAAAGAATTAAGTTCATACCCACCCCAAGGACTTCATGGACACCTACAAACCAGTGAAGGTGGTCAAACACTGGTGTGGACACTTTTCTGTGGCTGTACTGTGCAGATGTTGGCATCACTTTGGGATGCTGTTGGCATCTCCTGACTGACTCATGGACCAGCAGCAGGAAGGACCAGCCTGTCCTGTGGGGAGAGCAGGAGCACAGTTCAGCTGCATCAACAGGAGCCCTGCTCTCAGGTCAGAGGATGAGCCCTGACCTTTATTTACAGGTACTGTCAATTAGCTTATTTGAGGGGCAGAAAAACGGCTGAGCTTTTAAACCATGTCCTGTCAGTGCTTTCAGCTGCCACAGCACCTCCTGAGGAGGAGGAGCAGCAGCAGCAATGATGGAAGAACTGTCTTAACATTTATTCTGAATAACCTGTTAGTTCCCAACACCTAAGCTCACCAGTATGAAGCTGTTGACAATTTTTAAAGTCTGAAGGTGCTGTGGATTACAGGGGGAAATGGAACAGAGAGAGGGAGGCTCTGTTTTAAGGAACACAAAGGTACAAACAGCTCCCTCACAGTCCCAGACAGCTGGAGAGGCTCCCAGCCTGTGTCTGGTCTTAAATGTTAATGCAGCATGACAGGAGGATGTAGAGGGAGAGAGGAGACTCCTCAGGGCCATGCATGCACCAGTGAGCTCTGCAGCCTCCTCTCTTCCCTGGGGTTGTGGCTGCCTGTGCTGGGGGAGCTGTGACAAAGTTCTGCCATGGCTTTGGGTCCTTCTGCTGAGCTGTGAGTGTGTGGGAGGACCTGTCTGGGGTCTCTTTGCTGTATTCCAGGAGCTGCACTGAAGCTCATTCCCTTGCCTGAGGGATGCTGAGGTCTCTGTGTGCCCTTCCTTGTGCCTTGCTGATCCTCACCTGCTCCTGGCTTTCTGCACCTGCCTCATGCTCTGGATCTGTCTGGCATCTGCTGGACTCTTGGCCACTGTCACTGGACCTGCTGTGCTCCCCTTGCCAGGTGCTGTGGGAGGCTCTCAGGAGTTGTCACCTGCATTTCTGTTCCCCTCCAGGTCACTGCCCCACCTGAGTGCCCTGGCTCTGTCCTGCACTCTCAGGATTAGGTCCAATCCTCTGCCTTGCACACAGGATTGTCCCCTTCATTCTCAGCCACAGTCCCAGATGGATGAAGTGACTGCCAACATCTTTTATGGAATCACAGAGTGGTCTGAGCTGGAAGGGATCATTCAGCCCCACCCCTGCCATGGCAGGGACATCTTCCACTATCCCAGGCTACTCCAAGCCCCATCCAACCTGGCCTTGGGCACTTCCAGGGGTCCAGGGCAGGCACAGCTGCTCTGAGCACCCCATGCCAGGGCCTCAGCACCCTCAGAGCCAAGAATTCCTTCCCAATATCCCATCTCACCCTGCCCTCTGGCAGTGGGAAGCCCCCTTGTTCTGTCACTCCAGGCTCTTGTCCCCAGTCCCTCTCCAGCTCCCTTGGAGCCCCTTTAGCTACTGGAAATTGCTCTAAGGTCTCCCTGGAGCCTTCTGTTCTCCAAGTCTCTCAGCCTGGCTCCAGATCAGAAGTGCAGCAGCCTTCAGAACGTCTTTGTGGTCCTTTTAGAGGGGACAGCAGGGGACAGAAGCCCTGACATGACAGTGCATTGAAGGGGACAGAAGCCCTGGCACATCACTGCCCTGCTGGCTGCCCTGTTGGTGTGATCCCAGCACAGCAGAGCCTGTTGGGAGCATCTGCAGAGCTTTGCACCCCAAACTGGTGGCCCCTGGACACCTTGAGGGGAATGTGGCCTCTGAGGGACGATATCTGTGCACCAAGCATGTCACACCTGCTCCTCCAAAGTGGGACCTTTGTAACGTTGTGGGCGTGGCATTCACATTCTCTGGAAAAATCCCTTTGCTCAGGATTTTTCTCCTGGGAAGCTGAGAAGCCTCAAAAAAAAAAAAAGGAAAACAATAATTATCTCATTTGCTTCTCCTCTGTTTTGCTTGTGTAAAATGTGTTTGGAGATGTTTGCCCACAGGTGATTGTTTCATTGGATTCTGCTGTGAGTTGTTTTTACTCTTGGGCCAATCAGGGCCAAGCTGTGTTGAGACTCTGGAAAGAGTCACAAGTTTTCATTATTATCTTTTTGGCATTTAGTAAATATCCTTTCTGTATTATTTAGTTTAATATAATATTCTTTAATATTATATTTATAATATAATATAATATAGTATTATATAATATTATAATATTCTATAATATAATATAATAATATTCTTTAATATAATATTATATTATATTATATTATATTATATTATATTATATTAAATAGTAATATATTACTCTTTAATATAATATAGTATCATAAAGTCATAAATTAGCCCTTCTAAAAACATAAAGTCAAATTCATCATTCCTGCCCCCTTGGAGACATTCCCAATACAATAAATGGGGACAAGCAGTGGTGGGAAAGGAGGTGACTGTCACAGCCCTGGGTGCACCGACAGGTTCTGCAGCCTCTTCCCTGCCCCTCCCAGGCCTTTGGCTGCAGGTGCTCAGGGTCAGCCCTGGTGCAGGGCAGCTGAAACGTTGGATCAGGCTGTGGTGGAAACCTGAGAATTCCTGCCTGGAGTTTTTCCCATGTACCTGCAGCCCTGGCCTTGAGGGCTCTGTTTCAGCACCGTGCCCCTGGTCCTTGCCTGAGCTGGGGTGCAGATCTGGCTCTGCCTGCCCTGCCGTGCCAAGCAGCTCTTCCTGGCAGAGGGAAGGAGGAAGTAATGTAATAAAATCAAAGCTAATCCCCATTCTGGTCACTCAAGTATTACAATGGTGGGATTCTTTGCCAGTATAAATGTGGAATTGATCATTAATTCCCTTTCCAGAGGCATCGTGCCCTCTAGTCCCCATTTCACACGGACTGCAAATGGACACAGAATGAAACCTCAGTGATGGGGCTGCATTTAGCAGACAGAAAGCACATCTGGTTTATTGCTTATGCTGTTCAGGCTTTTAAAAGTCAAAAGTACTCAGGGCTCCCTGCTGATAAAAATATTCCGAGCTGCTGCTTGACTCCAGGGTGAACGTAACGTGAAACCTCCTCAAAGCTTAGAACGCTCTCGCCTCCTCCTGAACTGCTCCTTTGGTTGCACCGCCTGCCCCGGGGCTCCGTGACAGAGCTCACACGGAGGAGTGGGTGAATCTCCTCTTTTTCCTGCCTTCATTCTCTGATCTGCCCTCACCAAAACAACCGTGGCAGAGCGGGACAGGGATGAGCAGCAGGGTGTCAGAAGACTTCAAGCAGTTGTGTCAGTTTTAGCACCACCTGGGCAGAGAGTGAAAAGCTGCTGGGAGCTGCCTCGAGGATGCGGCTCCTTTCTTTGTCCTTGGAGCCGGGGAGTGGAAGAGGAAATCCAGAGGCTCCGGGTTTGCTCAGCGTTCATGGCACAGGGACAGCAGCAGCAATGGAAATTATCTGTATGTAAGCCATGATAACATGGCAAAGATAGAACTCAGAGTAAATTCATCATTGAAAAAAAAAAAAAACAACAAAAAACAACAAACATAGAAAAGAAGGTCAGTGTGGATTTGCATATTTCAATATTAATACAGGGGAAGAAGAGATGTTTCTTCATGCTGTGGGCAGCTGAACCTTAGAACTCCTTGCCAGAGGTTGTGGATGGAGAAAGCTTTCCTGGCTTAAAAAGGAAATTAAGGCAGGACTTTAGAGAGTCCTGCTGAGGATTACCAAGTAGAAAAACCACATAAGGTTCACAGAATTCTCTGGGATCAAAGTAGTTGGAAGCTCTGGCTCATGTGGGAAATATCATTTATCCTTTCTTTGACATGTGCTTCTAGGTACTTTTGAAAACTACTTACACATTCCATCTGAATCAGTATCCCTGTCTCTTTTTATATATTAACAAGAAACCATTAACATGAATATTAAAAAGCAGAATAATTATTCAATGATTCTTTCCATATGAAGTATAAAACAAACCCTATATCCTGAGCACATTTAAACAAGCCAAAATGACATTTAAAGGCATGGATGCATTCAGTTCAGGGAGAGCAGTCAGACAAATAAACCTCCCACATGCTTATCAAATGCTCACAAGATTGAGGATTTGGATTACAAGTTATGACATGTTCTTCTGCAATAATGTACAGCAAATAAAAGGATTTACCTCCTGCTACAGTATCAAATCAGTTGTTCTAGATGTTAACCCAAATTCTTAGGAAATGGAAATTTAAGGCTTTATTTCCTAAGTTACTCCATTGTGGATGTTTAGGGAAGGAATGAAATGAACATTATGATGTGATTTGGAGACTGTCATTACTGTGTGAATGCAGAGCTCAGCCAGGGTCTTACACTGATGTGCTGGTGACACAAAATGTTTGATGACATCTCTCGTGACATGCTGTCACCCTTCTGACAGTGTGAGACAGAAATGTGGCTGCTACAGGAGGTGCTGAGCTGCCTGGTCCTGCCAGCCACGGGCAGAGGAGTGTCATGATCCCCTGCTGTGGGTGAGGCAACAAACCTGCCCCCAGAAAGGGACTGATGCCTCCTCCAGCAGCTTTTCATGGAGGCTCTGGTTCCTGGACAGGTGTAAAATGGAGCGTGCTGAGGTTTTCATCTTACACTCCTCCCCCACTTTGCAATGTTTTGGGTTCACTGTTTGCATATCTAAGGTGCCAGAATCCCAGAATGGTTTGGGTTGGAAGGGACACTAAAGCTCATCCCATTCTACCCCTGCCATGGCAGGGACACCTCCCACTGTCCCAGGCTGCTCCAAGCCCTGTCCAACCTGGCCTTGGGCACTCACAGGGATCCAGGGGCAGCCACAGCTGCTCTGGGAAAGCTGTGCCAGGGCCTCAGCACCCTCACAGCTGAGAATTCCATCCCAATATCCCATCTAAACCCTCAGATTCACAGCAGTGGTTTCACTCCACTACTCAGACACGCAGAAGGTGCATCCACATAACCTTTTTTTTATAAATAAGCATTTGTGAAAGGCATAGAGCCTGTCAGAGCCTTGCCTGTCAGACCAGGGTGTACCTTTCCTTTCAGGCAGAGCTGTGTGCTATCACTTGAGTCATTCACAATTATTTACCTTGGAACCAGCACTGTGGCCTTTTAAACCCAGGACTGGTGTCCAGCCCTCCTGCTCACTCAGGAAGTAGTGGTGAAGACATTTGAGCTCTAACAAGCCATTTTGTCTATTTTAACACAACCACCAAATGCCAACTTGATTTCATCCAGAGAGCTGTCAAGGCTTTTGCATGTCAGTGTGTTCTCTTCTAGTTTAATTTAAAATTTTAGGGAAAGTTCCAGTATTTGACATGCCTTGTTCTTTCCCAGTCATGGCTAGGATCATTAAATCCTAAAAAAATCCCAAAGGCAAGCAATCTAATAAAGCAGTCTTTTGTTCTGAGGCTGGCAGGATAATTCAAACAGGAGGTCAGTCAAAAAAATCACATTTTCCTGAGTGCCTTGGGGAGCTGAGTAGATGAGTACCCTGCCTCTTTCTAACCCCCATGCCATGGCAAGAAGAAGTGAATTTGCATTTAATACAGCCTAAAAACCCATTCAGTGAAATAACTGCAAGGTATTTTCACAGCAAGGCCCTGCTCATGCTGGCTGGCACTTCCCCAGCTCCCTGAGGATTTAGGGAATAATGCCTGAGTTTGTGTGACCCCCCTTGGCTGGGCTGCCTGACCCTGCATGTGCCATTTCTAAAGTGTGCTGACCCCACTCCATGGCACCCTGAGGAAGGAAACCTTCAAATATATCCATATTTTATATGCACAAACCATGCTGCCATTTCAGGATGTGCCCTGGGTTTGGTTGTTTTGTGGGTTGTTTGTTTGTTTGTTTGTTTTTAGTGCTTAACACAGAAAGATTCTCCCGACACTCCTCCAGTATTCAGTGGTGCAGCTTTATTTTTATGCCTTTTGCCCCAAATACTCAGTCCATGCTTTTCTCTACAGTTTTATTTTCTTTGACATAAGGATTTTCTGCTTAAAAATGGAAGCAAAGATTGGCTTCAAATTCCCTGGCAAAGCTTCTCATATGGGATACAGATTGTGTCAGCTTATCTGGCTCAAGCCTGTCTGCATGTGAACTTGTTTTCTTTGGAACTTCAGTGGTGCTCTGTGCCTCATTGTTCACATTCTTACAGCTGGGGTTGTGGCAGGGGAAAAATCAGCTTTTTGTTTCTCTCCTGCTCCACTGGGTAGATCATTGCTGATGTGTAGATGGAAATATTTTTTTCGTTATGAATATTTGGACTCAGCAATCAAACTGCAAGTGATCAAAGCCAGGTTAGACAGGGCTTGGAGCAACCTGAGCTGGTGAAATGTGTTCAAAGCAGCAGCCCTCAGCAGGGATGGCCAGACTGTGAAGCAAGGCAGACCTGCAGCAGTGGGATGTGTTCATGGGGAGTGGAAGCTGTCAGAGGAACAGCAGAACACCAGTGGCCATTCACTGCACGTGGGGCTGAGCAGGGCTGCTATTGCTTAGAGACAGCAACAACTCAGAGAACAGCTCCACGTCATGGCTTTCGAGTTCAGAGCTCCCTTGTTCAGCAGTGAGTTATTGTTGACTCTTTTTATTCTGCTGGTTTTTCAGATGAATGTCCTGTGAGAGCGGTTTGTGTTGTGGTGCTGCTGCAACACCTGCAATGCGAAACACAGAGTGATGTCAGAGGATGCTTTGGGTCTGAGAAGATTATTAAAGATCATCCAGTCCCACCCCTGTTGGAACCCTGGTTACTGAGAATTTCAAACTTTCTGTGCTGACAGGCACTGACCCCCAAGAAAACATTGCTTTTGACTTAAAGCCATAAAGAAGGCTTCCAAAATTGAATGATAAAACTGAGATTATAAGTGTATAGTTTGAATAGAAATGTGTAATATCACATAGTAGAAAACTTAAAGTTTAAGGTTTTAGAATACAATAATATATATAAAGCAAGATGAAAGTTTTAGAACAGAGACTTATCCTTCTTCTTCAGCTTCTTCTTCATAGGTTTAGGTGGTATTGTGTAATCAGATAAAATTCCACATTACAAGCCATGGGTAGTTAGTTGTTAGGTTAAAAGTAAAAGTAATCGAAATGTCATTTCTTAATTGGAGAGTCTATCTTTAAAAAACCTTATGAGAAAGAGGTAAGACTCCATTTTTAGTTTGTTAAAGTGCTGTAGAACTCAGTCTGTGAGACTGTAATATAGATAAGAATGAATAAACATCTAAGTCCAAACAAAAAATACCATCTCAGGTATTTAATCCCAACCCTGCATGCATCCCTATTCCCACACCAATCCTCATCTCTATCCCCATCTCCAGCCTCTCCCCATCCCTACACCCTGTCCCCATCCCCATCATTCCTGATAGGGAAGATGTGTGCTGATGTCTTTACAAACAATTCCATGGCTGTTAACGGCTTTGAAATGGGGTTTAATGTCTCTCCCAACTTCAGCCGCGGGTTTGTTCCAGAACCTGGGCAGTTTGACTCCTAAACAGCCAAATGGGGCCGCACAACCCCGAGTTTCTAAACTTTGGGGTAAATAACCTGTTCAAGGGGGGATATGTGGCAGGCGGTTCGGGAAGGCTGCACCTCCCTGGTACCTCGGCCAGAGGGGGAAGGCAGAGGGCACCGAGCGAGCGGCGGATTTGGGATAAAAGGAACCTCGGGAGAGAAAACCCCGCGGGGATGTGCCCCAGGGCCTCTCTCCCTTTACTGAATGAAGTTGCAGGATCCTCTGTCTCCTCTATGGACACTGCCTTTTCCCAGAGGGATTTCCCCACACGCCATCGCTATCCCGTGGTACCCCCAGGCCCGTTGCCAGCCCGGTTACCGGCCCCGTTCCCCAGCCCAGGTCCCAGTCCGCTCCCCACGGTCCCAGCCTGGCGCCCATCCCCGGTCCCCAGTTCTGTTCCCCGGTCCCAGCCAGTTCCCCAGTCCCCTTCCTAGCCCGTTCCCCAGCCCAGGTCCTATACCCGTTCCCAGTCCGCTCCCCCAGTCCCAGCCTTGTCCCTATCTCCGGTCCCAGCCCTTTCCCCAGTCCCGTTCCCAGCCCGGTTCCCCAGCCCCGCTCTCCATCCCGTTCCCAGCCCAGTTCCCAGTCCGCTCCCCCCGGTCCCAGCCTAGTCCCCAGTCCGGTTCCAAATCCCGGTCCCAGCCCCGTTCCCGCCCGCTCCCCACGTTCCCAGCCCGCTCTCCAGCCCAGTTCCCCAGTCCCGTTCCCAGCCCGGTTCCCAGTCCCGTCCCCCATTCCCCTTCCCCGTCCCGGCGCCAGCCCCGTTCCCACCCCGCTCTCCCGTTCCCAGCCCGGCTCCCGGCCGGTTCCCAATCCCGGTTCTTGGCCCCGGTCCCAGCCCGCCGTCCCGGTCCCAGCCCCGTTCCCAGTCCCGGTCCCCATCCCGCTCTCCCGGTCCCAGCCCCGTTCCCAGTCCCGGTCCCCAGCCCGCTCTCCCGTTCCCAGCCCCGTTCCCAGTCCCAGTCCCCAGCCCGGTTCCCAGCCCGCTCTCCCGGTCCCAGCCCCGTTCTCAGTCCCGGTTCCCATCCCGCTCTCCCGGTTCCCAGTGCCGGTTCCCATCCCGCTCTCCCGGTTCCCAGTCCCGGTTCCCATCCCGCTCTCCCGGTTCCCAGTCCCGGTTCCCAGTGCCGGTTCCCAGCCCGCTCTCCCGGTTCCCAGTCCCGGTTCCCATCCCGCTCTCCCGGTTCCCAGTCCCGGTTCCCAGTGCCGGTTCCCATCCCGCTCTCCCGGTTCCCAGTCCCGGTTCCCAGTCCCGGTTCCCATCCCGCTCCCCCGGTCCTCCCGGCGCTGTCCCGGCGCTCCCCGCGCGGCCGCTCCCGCCGCTCTCGCTGGTGAGGCGGGCGGGGCCGGCGCCGGGCGGAGCGGGGCCGAGGCCGCGGGGCCGCCGGGGGACGGGAGGTGAGCGGCGGCCGAGGGTCCCGGCAGGGCAGGGGGACACCGGCCCTGCTCCGGAGGGTCCCGGCTGGGCAGGGGGACACCGGCCCTGCTCCCCATCCTCTCCCTGTGCCCTCGTCCCCGGGGCGGGGCCGTCCGGGATGTGTGTGGGGAGCGAACCGGGAGGGGACCGGGGTGAAATTGGGGTGTGGGGGTGTCTGGGGGGATTGGGAGGGCTTGGGAAGGCGATGAGGGGAGTTTGGGGATGCGGTGGGGAGCAGGGGGATGCGTGTGTTGGGATATAGGATATAGGATTTGGGGGTTCCTTGAGGGGTAGAGGAGGAAGAGGAGGCGTGGGTTGGGTTGGGGATGGTTTGGGATGAGCAGGGATAACGGGAGCCTTTGGGGATGGGGGTAAAGGTTTTGGGGTGTCTGCATGCTGGAGGGATGTGTGGAAGGCCTTGTCAGCACAAAGCAGAGCCCTGGGTGGGGGCATGGGTGTGTTTGCTTTCGAGGTGCCGGGTTTTTTGAAGAGTGTGGGAAGGGGGTTGTTTTGGGGGATTTTAGGATGCTTAATGTGGGAGAGGAGAGGTGTGAGTGGGGGTGGTTCTGTGCAATGTGGATGGAACAGGATGGAAGTGGGATGCGTTCTTAGGTGGGATCTCAAGGGACGGGGATGAGCTGCTGGGCTTGGGGAGGCGTCAGGATTGAGGTGGATGGGTGGGTGAATATCTGGGACCGGGTGAATTTGGTGTTTCTGAGAGATGAAGGTGGGGCAGAGCCTCAGAGCATCACAGAGTTGTTGCAGTGTGGTTTGGAGGATTGTCTGTTGGAATAGTGGGATTGATGTGGGAGCTGGATGCTGGGGTTGGAGGTTTGTGTGTGCTTCATTTCTGGTAATCCACAGGAATGTGTGCAGACAGATTTGTGATGGCAAGGTTTTTTTCCACATGCTTCCCCTTGGGGATAAGAGTAAGCCTGTAGGATTTATAGGAGCCTAAAAGCTCTGGATATGCACAAATCCTGTGTTAAACTTTGAGATAGCAGCGTGTTTTCAAATTGCTTTTATTCACTGCTCAGTCTGGAAGGTGGGGCTGGGCTGTCTGTAGCTGCTCAGCACTGCTGGGGGCTTGGAGGCAGCTCACTGGGAAGGATCAGGTGGATACTGGTGCAATCTTAGAAAATGAGAAATTTAACACTGGTCTGTATTTGTTTTTTCATATATCTGAGAAGAAGATAAACTCCACTTTGTGATCCCTCAGGGAGGTGATAAATCTCCCTCATGAACCACATCCTTGTTGGGTGAGACCCAAAGCAGCACTGGAGCTGCAGCTCAGGTTTTGTGTCTGATGAGTCAACCTGAATCTCTTTCATGTTCATCCCACCTGTAGCTGTCCAGGACTCCCTCTGGAGATCACCTGCCTGAGGAAGGAAGCTTTAGGGCAGTAGTTGTGGTCATATATCAAGCTGTCATATGTCCAAAAAATTTCACATTCTGCCTCAGGGCCATGGGAACATCCACTAAAGCTTTTGGCTCTTCCTTCAGCAGGAAGGTCAGAACTGGACAAAGCAGATGGGATTGAAGCTGGACACCCCTAGAGAGCAGGGAAATGTGTCTGAACAGGGAGAGACAGTGAATACTTCAGAGAAATCCTGGTCACATATTTTGGGAGCAGTGTGGCATTCTTGGAAGGAAACCTGCTTTTGATGGTGAGATAATTTCTGAAAGAACCAGGTTTTTGATACAGTGTCCTTTATGAACTCAGCACTGCTTTGCATTTGCTCTCACAGCCTGTTGAGCAGATTGTTTTCTAAGTCCAGGCAATCAAGCAGGAGTTTGTTGAGCATTTGGGGAAGTGTGGCCTGGTGAGTTGGGTGTAATCTTCTTACCCAGAGGAGCTTGTGTAACACACAGTGAAGTGCAGGAGGTCTGATTGAGGCTGCCTTGATAATCCCTGCTCAGCCAGGGGAGAGTTGGCTGCTCCCTGGGAAGTGAGGGAAGGGGGAATTGTGCTCCAGGTCACTCAGATACACTGAGGAATGGTTTATTCTGAGATTGGGGCTGTCAATGTGAGTCTTGCACTAGGCAGTTTTACTCTGGAGCATTGTTGGATGTACAGGTGCTTCAAGAAATGAATACACCCAACTTTGTTTCCTTCAGTCCTAAATGATAACCTATTCTTCTGAAATTATTGCTTGAAATACTTCCCAAGGTTCTGCTTTGTGCCAGATGCTGCCCTGATGTTATCACCTGTGAACTCTGCAAGATTGGAATGCAGAGCCTCGAGTCCATTGTCCAAGCTCAGAGCCGAGGTCAAAGAGCTGCCACGTCCTGGCAGTGGCAGATCTTTGGGCTGCTGATGGTGAGCAAACAGAGAGTCTGCAGGAGGAAAGGGCAGCCAGGGTGACACAGTGACAGCACTGAGCCACCTGCCTGCAGGCACACCTTGCTCAGCTGTGACACTTTGTGCTTGGGCACAGGTGACGTGGCAGGGCTGCCTTGCAAGTGGTTAAAATTCCAAGGGCAGTGCCATTGGTGGCTGTCACTTGCCAAAAACACACAGCTCTGAACATCCTCTGATGGGAGAGTAGCAAGGGCTGTGCCAAAGGGAAAAAAAAACACCCAACACCTCTTCTTCTGAGGAAGGAGAGTGGATTCCTTTCTCCAGTGAAGTCTGGCATTTAATTTGGAAGTTTTCCTGGATGTTTCTTTCCCTCTGATGGGCAGCTGGCAGCACTAGGCACTGCAGCAGGAAGGTTTGTACATCTTGGAAAGTTGGAAAATTCTCTATGTGCACTTGGTTAACTGTAGGTGATGTTATCCTTGGTGATTAATAAAAAATATGGATATTTAAATTTGAACTCTTGCTGTTAGTGGCATAGGGAGCTGAATAATTTCATGGGCTGGGTAGGTTTTAGGAAATGTCTTTGATTTCTCAGTTTGATGCTTTTTCATTGTCCTGATCATCTTCTGGTTGTTTTGGAGTTGTTTTGGAGCTAAACCTCATCAGCATTACCAACCCTTCACTCTAAAACTGCAATTCTGAGCAACAAGTTGGCTGTGCTAAAGTTAATATTTCTGTTAAAGTTCATATTTTTGGGTTTATTTCACTTTCATCTGAAAATTTTCTACACTGTTTTATCAATGCTTATGGGCACATTGAAGATGGATGGGATGTTTCAAACTGATTTATAACAATCATGATTATTGTTGAAATTCTTTTTGATGTGTGTTGGAGTTTGTGAGCTTAGTTTGCTTTCACAACTTAAATGACAGCTGGAAGAGAACTGTCAGAGGGATTGTGGAAAAAAAAAATCACATCTAATTCTTTAATCTCCATTTGAAAAGTTCAAGATAACACTTCTCAAGAGATGTCTGATCTTCTGTAGTTTCAATCTGCTTTTCTAAGGAAACAAGTTTTGTGCCATTGTGCTTTCTGCTAATTCCTCTGATAATGATCCTGTGATAATTGCAGTTGCTTTAACATGCTGGCACCTTGGACAGAGGGATGGTTCCCACAATTTCTGTGGGAATGGTTCCTGTGGGGTAGAAATGAGACCCTCTCAGTGCTGCCTGTGGCAGCAACTCAGCCCTTATCAGATATCAGGAGAGTTTGTGGTGCCTGAATTAGAGAAGGTTTTGCTCTCTGGACTTCTCAGACAAGAAAGGCTCGTCCTGAAGAGCCACATTTCAAAGACACTTTGAGCATCCTAATCAATTGTGTGATACAGGGCTGGTCAAAGCAATTGTTCTCTTTATCAAAAGTTTGAGTTCACAAAGTGTTTTTTTCCCCTTTTTATTTCCCCAGTGCTTTATTTATGTAGTTTGCTTGAAGCCAAGTAAATGCCTTTGGTTTTCCTTTTTTGCCTTTTTTGAATTCCTTGAGTTGTTTGTGATAATCCCTTAAAATCTGCTGATTGAGAGCTGCTCTTTTACTGACATAACTTAAAATAATTATGATTGGGGCATCATAAATATTTTGCATGCCATTCCACAGCATCTTTGACTGAGCCTAGAAATGAATATATTAGATAAGAAAATGAGATGTTTGTTTTCCTTCAGGCAAAACACTTCCTAGGATATGTTTTCCCTCTTCACAGGAGATCTGATGGTAAAAATGCATGTAAATACAGGTAATTAATTCAGTTTTAAACCTAATTTTTACTTAGTTCATTCTGATTCTCTTTCAGAGATGATCTGAAGTGCTGTTAATCCTCTGACACCGTGCCCTGGATCCTCATGGTATGTCTGAAGGACACATCTCTGCATGTTCTGAATATGCCAGGTGAAGCCCAAGAATAACTTTCCACGGGAGTTTGTGACCTCTTAAAGAGGAAGAAGTCAAGAGAGGGCAACTTTTATTCTATATTTAGCCCTAGGTGAGTCTGTAAAAAGAACCTGATGGGCTCTAGCCTAAAATTTATTTTTGGATTTGTGTGTTACACTAGAAAATAGAGAAGTGCCATGCTCAGGAGGGTTTTTGGATGCAGCACATCAGTGGGATGTGGGACCAGCACAGCAGCTTCTACAAACACCTGTGAGAGCTTTCCTCAGCCTTTCTGATGCTTTGGGCAAAACAGGAGGGAAAACAGGAATATTTTTCAGGCAGATAATTGCCCTATCAAATCCTCTGCCTCATCTTTTAATCTGAGAGGCAAGAACTGGGCACAGCCATGAGTTTTGACAACAGTTTGGTTGCCTTGCAGTGGCAGAGGTGTCACCAGAGGTGCTTTGGAGCAGTGGCCGGTGAAAAGTGAAACGCCCAGGCTAGATAAGTGTCCAGCCAACCTCCAGCCAGTAAGGCACTTCCCCAACCCGGAGTCAGGGCTTTGTGCCCAAGGCGATGTCAGGCCTTGCGGACGTGTGGCCGCAGTAAAGAGCTCCGAAGTCGCAGGATGAAATGAAGAGGCGACCCTCAGTTTCTTCGGGGGGGTGGTTTTATTGGTAGGGAAACGTGCAGGTTCGGTGGAAGAAGCTGAGAGCCCCGAGGCAGGGAAAAAGCCTCGGTTTTACTGAGGGTGGGAGGGGTGAAAGATAGCAAATCAGAGAGGGATACATTAAGGATTGGCATGATCGGAGAACCCATCAAACACAGTTGCGGGAGGGACCCTGGCCCCTAACCCAATCACTCGACACCCTGGCCCGAACTCTCTAGAAAAAGAGGCAGGGGTGTCGAGTGACAGGCAGGCTGCCAGGGGTGGGGAACAAGAAAGATACATTTGGTATCCAAGACAACTGGGGAGGGGTTTGGGGATTGACACAAACTGGTAACAGGACAGGACTTTCTGAGAGAACAATGGAGGGAAAACTGAACAAGCATAAAACACACCACAACATCTCCCCCTTTTTCGTTTAAAAATAAAAGAACTGTAAGGGCAAACACTGTTCAAAATGAAGTTTCAGCCTGCTCCGCGTCGCTAGAAACCGAGCTGGAGTCTTCAGGATCGGAGTTTTCTGATGAAGCGGTGTCAACTCTTTCTCCTTCTTCTTCTGAGACTTCCGCTCGGCTGACGTCTGGGACATTGATGGTCCTGGATATAAGTCTCTTTACGAGTCCCCAGACTACGGAGCAGGCGATCAAAACAATAAGTAAAACTAAAAGGGTGGAAAGTATAGTTTTCAGGATGGACTCAGCCCAGCTTGACAGACCCCATCCTTGAAAGAGGTCCCCCAGCCAGTCTGATGTCTGTTGTTTTATTTGGTGGACAAGGCTTTGCATTTTATCTATGGCCACCCTTGCGTCCTCAGCCCGAGATGACAAATTAAGGCAGCAGAGGCCCTCAAACTCCTCGCAGCGGTGGTGATGCAGTAAAAGCAGGAAGTCAATTGCCGCGCGATTTTGGAGGGTCGCCTTCCTTGTAATTTCCTCGTCTGTGAGGAGGTCTGATAGCGTCGCTGACGTTAAATTGGCTTGCTTAGCTACCCAACACTCCAGGTGGGCCAATTCACCTAGAGACTTGGCCGCAGACACCCAGGGCAAAAGCAGGGTGAGGGCTACAGTTTTTGGTTTCGACCAATGTTCAATTTGGGAGTCACAATCCGGGTCGAGATCTTTGAGATCTCTTTTGGAGCGGGCCGAATTCGGTTGTGCTCTTTTCATTTTCCAATCGCGAATTTGGGTAATGTTGGGTGTAAGCAGCGACAGCCGCCCAAAAGTGCAGATACCTCCGGCTAGACGAGCGGGGATGCCAGCCCAAGCTCGGTCTCCGCAAATGAAAAAGATACCTCGGGGCAGGGACAGCGGTTGGCTACCCAGGGTGGAAGCAAGTGGCATCTCGATGGTCATTCGACACCACTGGGCAGCTTTGTACTCGGGCCTTGATGGTTTGATCCACGAGTACCTGCTGTCCCAAGGGTTAGGGGCGAACTGAAACCAAATACAGAGGGAAGCATTGGCTGAGCCGAGCAAATCAAGCTCTGGAGGTTCAGAGCTCAAAGGGACCAGCCCCTTGACTCCTTCTCCCCAGGCATTTTGTGCATTGATTTTTAGAGGAGGGGTCTTGGATAAGAGGGAGGTGAGGGAAGTATTGAAAGGGGAGGGAAACTCATTAAGGGAGAGAGGGATCCCCACAAGGCATGACGACATCGGGTCCTCTGCTGAGCCCATATCTAAACATATGTGTTCTTGGCCAAGGGCACTCGCGAGGGTGCGCCAAACGTTGGCCTTGGGCTGGGGGACGATCCATGGGCCCACTGATGGCATCAGGGTCCAGATGAGGACGGCTGTCAAGCGGGCTAAGATGTAGACACGTTCCATTGGGGGAAAACTAAAAACAAACAAGAGACAGACATAAGGAATGACTCTGAATCAGGTCCTGCCCGGGGCAGGGAGAGGGTTAAACTGGGAGTGGCTCCATCCCTGGGAGCTTCCGCCGCCGCCGCCAACATGCCTCCGTGACCTGTTCTACGTTTTCTGCTCTCAGAGTCTTCCCAGGGCGGAAGGGCTTGACCCACTTAGCGGGGATCCATCTCGGACCTGAGGGGGTGGACACGCAAGCGTATCCCCTTCCCCAAGTCACTAGATCGAAAGGCCCCTCCGTTTTCCAGGTCTCCGGATCCTTAATCAGGACAGGAGGCCTGACCCTGGCCTGCAGCTGCTCATGTCTCCCGAAATGTCGCACAATAGGCGGATTGAGATTTTCGAAAGAACAGTTTAGGAAATTAATGGTAAAAAGCGCCTTTGCGAGACGGATATGGGGGGACTCCACCTTCACGGCCACTCGCTGTTGTTCTAAAACTCTCTTTAGGCTCTGGTGGGTCCTCTCCACCACGGCTTGGCCTGTCGGGGAATAGGGGATGCCGGTCTTATGCTCTATTCCCCATTGTTGCAGGAAGCTTTGCAGCTCCCTGGATTTATATGCCGGGCCATTGTCTGTTTTCAGGACCTTGGGGATGCCCAGGACAGCAAACGCTTGAACTAGGTGTTTTTCACAATCTGCTGCCTTTTCCCCTGTGTGGGCAGAGGCATAGACTGCGCCGGAGAAGGTATCCACTGAGACATGTACGAATTGCAGACGGCCAAAGGCAGGAATGTGGGTAACATCCATCTGCCACACCTCGCAACTAGATAGACCTCTGGGGTTAGCTCCCAAGGGTATTGTTGGGAGCTGGTGGGACTGGCATTGAGGACATGTAGCCACGATCGCCTTGGCCTGTTCGCGTGTAAGATGGAATTGTCGAACAAGGCCAGGGGCGTTCTGATGAAATTGCTGGTGGCTGATTTTGGCCTGACTGAACAGATCAGGGAGTGGGGCAGCTTGAACAGGAGCGGCAAGGGCGTCAGCACGCCTATTGCCTTCCGCAATAAATCCAGGCAAATCGGTATGTGACCTGACATGCATCACATAAAAGGGTTGCTCTCGGTGGGAGACTAAGTTCACAAGTTTAGAGAGCAAGTTAAACAAAGGGATGTTTGATACCTCTTGTAAAATTGCATTTTCGGCTCTGGAAACTACACCCGCGACATAGGCTGAATCAGTGACCAAATTGAATGGTTCAGAGAACCTCTCAAAGGCTCTGACGACTGCGTCCAACTCAGCAACTTGAGGTGAACCTTCCACCTCTGTGACATCTGCCTCCCACCGCTGAGTCTGAGGATCCTTCCAAGTCATCACTGACTTGTGGGATGCTCCAGACGCGTCTGTAAAAACTGTCAAAGCCTTCAGAGGAGTTCTACTCTGAACTGATTTTAGAGACAATGTGAATTCCTGATTGAATAATTTGTGGGCCGGCCGATCTACTGCGATTTGGCCGGTGTAGCTGTCCAAAGCCAGTTGAAGCATCTCATTTGTTTCCAGAAGGTTATCAATCATCTTTCTTTTTAGATGGCCTGAATCGAATTTTAAAGGAATGTGGATGCAGTCAAAGTCACAACCTGCCAACTCTCTGATCCGCGATCTAGCCTTTCTGATCAATTCTGCCACCAGCTCGGCTGGCTGCGTCATCCTTTTGGACCTGTGATGGCTGAGGAACACCCACTCTATGATTAAGAGGGGATCCCCCGAGCCCCGGTCCTTGCCCTTGATGGAATCATCCCACTGGAAAATCACCCCATGGAGGTGTGGCAGCTTACCTAGAACAATGAATTTAAATGGCAGGCCCGGGTGATATCTGTGGGCCTGCCTGGCCGAGATGGAGTTTTGGATCTTCTCCAGCGCTGTCTGGGCCTCTGGGGTAAGGGACCTTGGAGAACTAAGCTCTTCTCCCCCTTTCAATAAATTGAAAAGGGGGGCTAGGTCTTCTGTTGGAATGCCTAGCCAAGGCCTTACCCAATTCAAGGACCCACACAGCTGGTGGACATCTGCCAGGTTTTTGATGTTAGTTTTAATAGCCAATTTTTGCGGAACAATGGTCCGCTTCGTTATTTCCAGGCCCAGGTACTTCCAGGGTGGCATCTGTTGAATCTTATCTTGCTGGAGCTCGAACCCTGCAACAACCAATGCATCGATTGTTAGGTCAAGCGCGTGGGTAAGTAGGTCGTTGGTCGGAGCGCACACTAGGATGTCATCCATATAATGGTAAATGATGGTGTCTTTGGCGGCTGCACGTACTGGGGACAGCAAGGAGGCGACGTACCATTGACAGATCATTGGGCTGGCCTTCAGGCCTTGTGGAAGAACTCGCCAATGATAGCGCTTGCTTGGGGCTTCACGGTTGATGGCAGGAACCGTGAAGGCGAAACGCGGAGCATCATCCGGGTGTAAGGGAATTTGGAAAAAGCAATCTTTTATGTCAATTACGACCAAATTCCAATTTTGGGGGAGCATCGTTGGGGACGGCATCCCTGGTTGGAGAGGCCCCATATCTTCAATGATGTTGTTAATTTGGCGGAGGTCGTGAAGGAGCCGCCACTTATCTTTGTTGGGCTTTTTGATAACGAACACTGGGGAGTTCCACTCTGACATGGTCTCCACCAGGTTGCCCTTGAGTAGCTGCTCCTTAACAAGCTCATTGAGCGCCGCTAATTTTTGCTTGTTGAGCGGCCACTGCACTACCTGTACTGGTTTATCAGATTTCCAATTCAGTTTCCAGGTAGGGCGCTCATCAGTGACCGCTGCCCGAAAAACCTGGGGAGCTGCTGGGAGGTCAATTCGGGCTCCCCACTGGGCCAAGAGGTCTCTCCCCCACAGGGGTTCCGTGTAATCTAATACGAATGGGCGCACTGAAGCCAATTGCCCATCCGGCCCCGTAATTTGTACAACGCTCTTTGATTGACGTGCCAATTGTAAACCCCCGACACCTCGGACGTGGCCAGGCGCGTTTTGCAATTCCCAATGTGACGGCCATTCCCGGGAAGGAATGATCGTTACATCTGCTCCTGTGTCCAACAAGCCTTTAAGAGGCTTGCCCTCTCCCCCTTTTGAGATATGACAGGTGACATGAGGCCTTTCTCGCCCCAGGACCTGGGCCCAAGCTACTGTTGGATTTTGGAGTTCAGCCGGAGGAAACCCCAGGGCCCAAGTTATTTCGGGAACAGGGATCGCTTGTGCGATCACCTGTCCCTTGGGCAGGAAAGTGGGGGGTTGGACACAGTGCAGCCCCACGGCGAACAGTCCCGGGTCAGATGGCAGAAGACCTGGAATTATGTTCACCTCTAAAGGTGTGTGCTTAGTGTCTCCGACAACGACGTACTTACACCTTATCCGCCCCCAGTTTCCTGGGCATTCCGGGCTGACTGACACGAGTTGAAAATCGGAGTTCTTAAGATGTAGTGGCTCCGTCAGCTGCAGCCGGAAGGGTCTGAAAGCAGAAAAGGTAGTTAGCACGGGTCTAGATTGGAGACATGCAACATGTGACAAGTCCGGTGAGAATATGTCTTGTTTGGCAGGCGGCGGTCCCTGAGATCTCCCCTCCCTGCGTGGTGTTAGTTGTCCCGCCCTATTTTTATCATGGCGCAGGGGGGAACTGCGCTCAGATGTTAGTTTTTTGTCTGGGTTTTCCCCAGGAGTCCCTGCCCCCTTTTGAATTCATAAAATTCCCGCCGCAGCGGGCAGTCGGGCATCCAATGCCCGAGCTTTCCGCACAGATGGCAGGGTGATGTGGCGGCGGAAGGACCGGGAGCAGGCGAGCGGCAGGTGGCTTCAGAGAAGGTGTTTTCAGGCGCTTCTTCTGCGGCGCTGACTCGGGGTGGCAGCTGTTTTCTCTTCTCTCCCTCCCTAGATGGCATGATTAGGACCTTCCGGGTGCAGACCTCGAGCATATCGTGCAGTGAGGGGGGTGGGTGCATCGGGAGGCTGAGGATGGCGTCCCTACACGCAGAGTTTGCATTCGTGGACGCTACTTCCTTCAGGATATGTTCCCGGGCAACCTCGTCCGCCACTTGCTGCTCGACAGCTTTTCGAAGACGTTCGACAAAATCGAGGAAAGATTCCTCGGCGCCCTGAAAGATTCTGGAAAAAGAAAGGAGAGGAGCCGCCCCCGGCAGCGCCAGGAACGCCTTCTCGGCTGCCCGCGCTGACTCCCGGAGTGCTTCCTGGGGGATGGCACTCGCCTGCGAGTGCCCATCTGCCCAGTTGCCGGTCCCAAGGAGTTGATCGATGGCTAGGACATTGCCCGTTAGGTCCAGCCCCGTGTGGGGCCGTTCCCACAGGCTCGGGAGGGCCTCCGTCACTCTCCTCTTCCAGGCTGCCTCCCACATAGCCCGCTCAGTGGGATTGAGCAGACACGTGAAGAGGCGCCGGATGTCAGAGGGGGTGACATCGGCTTCGGTAAGTGTTGCCTGCAACACTCCCCGAAAGTATTCGCTGTCCCGGCCGTAATCTTTCTGTGCCTTGCACAGCTCCTTAATTTGTGAATGGTGTAAGGGGACCCACTGGCGACGCACCCCACCATCTCCCTCTGGATGGTAAACAACCGGGGCTGCGGATGGTATCGCAGCAGACCCCGGTTCCCGGTTCCCAACTGCTGCCCCCCCACCGGAACCCAAAGCGCGGGAGCCGGCAGGGAGAGCGTGGGAACCGGGAGAGGAGGAGGTAGGGGCGTGGCTGGGAACTTGAGCAGGGCGATCCGATATCGAGGGACCCTCCCAGGAGGCGGAGACAAGGGGTGGAACCTTTTGACTGGCGGGGGGTGGAGAGATGGGAGGTGGTATGGGAGGGACCGAGGGAGGAGCTATGGGCGGGGATGTGGGAGGAGAAAGGGGAGGGACTACTGAAGAGGAGGTTTCTGGAAAGGAGGAGGGACCAGGAGGGGGGAAGGACGAGGGGGTAGAACACTGGGAGTGGCCGACTGGCAGGAAAGGGTTGGAGCTTGGGAAAAAGGGATTCTGGGGAGAAGAAGAGGGCTTTCCCGCCATTTCAGCCATGTGGTTGCCTCCATCTTGGGCCCCATAGGAGCCATTTTGGGGAATTGGAGGCGACTGGGAGCAAACTGGGGACTTAGAAATTAGGGTTTTGGATTTTGGGGTTTTAGAAACTGAGGACCTGGGGACGGGAACAGGGGAGGTAGGGGAAGACGAGGAGCCCCTAAGAGACTGGCCAGGACTCTTAGGGCGGGGGGGGCCGAGGATTTTGAAGGGGGCTAGGGGACGAATGGTCACCCTGCGCGGGGCTGGAGCGCGCTGCACCTTTCAGAATCCCGGTTTTACATTTGTGGGGACGGGAAGAAGGGTTAGGGGTAGAGGGAGAGGCGGGAGAACTGGGGCACGAACTAAAACTGACCGAAGGTTTTTCTGAGTTTCCTCCTGCTTTCAAGATAGATCGAATTTGTGAAATCCAAAAAGCTAACGGAGAAAGCGAGGTGTCTCGTGATCTAATCAAGTTTGATAACTTGGCATTTGCCCTCTGCCAAAAGGCAGGATCTTTAATTAGATCGGGGGAGACTTCGGGAAACTCAGAAAAAAGCCATCGGATTAATTTTTTAACTTCCTTTTTATCAACGGAACAACCCCCCCCAACTAGGATACCCACAACTTGGTAAAACAGCCCCTTCTGAGCTGCCGAGAGCGAAAACTTTGCACCCATCGCTCGATGTTATAAGTGGCAGCTGCGGAAAAGCCCCCCCCGTTCCAGTAAACGCGAAAGAAAAAAAAATAAGGGTGCCCACCCCCGGCCCCTGTCTAGAGAAAAAGAAGGGTGGTGACGAAACACCAATAGAGGGGAAGGCGACAGGGAGAGTAGCAGAATACTCACGAAGTCCGGAGGCGACAAACGAAAAGCTGGAACGAGGGGTTTCCTGCGACAGGACGACTCCCAGGTGCAAGGAGCTGCCGTCCAGGGTCCCCGGGGAGCGCTACCTCGCGAACAAGGTCTGCTCGACCACAGGGTAGTTCCGCGACCGCTGGGATTCTCGAAATCCCGTCCGTGGGGTCCACGAATCCGAAAAAAGGGGGGGCCCCGCGCCGGGCGCCAAAACTGGAGCAGTGGCCGGTGAAAAGTGAAACGCCCAGGCTAGATAAGTGTCCAGCCAACCTCCAGCCAGTAAGGCACTTCCCCAACCCGGAGTCAGGGCTTTGTGCCCAAGGCGATGTCAGGCCTTGCGGACGTGTGGCCGCAGTAAAGAGCTCCGAAGTCGCAGGATGAAATGAAGAGGCGACCCTCAGTTTCTTCGGGGGGGTGGTTTTATTGGTAGGGAAACGTGCAGGTTCGGTGGAAGAAGCTGAGAGCCCCGAGGCAGGGAAAAAGCCTCGGTTTTACTGAGGGTGGGAGGGGTGAAAGATAGCAAATCAGAGAGGGATACATTAAGGATTGGCATGATCGGAGAACCCATCAAACACAGTTGCGGGAGGGACCCTGGCCCCTAACCCAATCACTCGACACCCTGGCCCGAACTCTCTAGAAAAAGAGGCAGGGGTGTCGAGTGACAGGCAGGCTGCCAGGGGTGGGGAACAAGAAAGATACATTTGGTATCCAAGACAACTGGGGAGGGGTTTGGGGATTGACACAAACTGGTAACAGGACAGGACTTTCTGAGAGAACAATGGAGGGAAAACTGAACAAGCATAAAACACACCACAACAGTGCTTTTCAATTCCAGTGGTGAATTCACTCTCATCCTGCCTGGAATTTCAGAATGAACTGACTCAAACCTTTCCTTTCCAGGTTGTCCTCATGAATACTCCCGTGGAGAATGTCCATGATCTTCTTTGCCTGCGTGGTGAGGGTGAGGGATGGGCTTCCCCTCTCAGCCTCCACAGATTTCCATCTCAACCAGGACTTTCTGGAGTGCAGGAAGAGGCTGAAGGCTCTGTCCTCCATCCTGGCACGGTACCCCAGTCGGGGCACGGCCAGAGGACGTAACCTCAGCATCCAGTGAGTCCCTGCTCTGCTCTGCTCTGCTCTGCTCTGCTCTGCTGGGGGGTTTTGGCTTTAATTTTTGAAATATTGCTCTTGGGGGGTGGAATTATATTGAAATAATACCATGGGTGTGGTCTGCAGTGCCTGATTCCAGCCTGAATGCTACACTGCTTGTGTACGGTGTGAATTCCAATGGTTTTGAAGCTTATTCCTCAGTTGCTGCTAAGTGTAGTGAGCATGTGCTAAGTTATATATTTGTACATATTTATATATGTATTTCCATGTTCATATATTATATTTTGTATGTTAATTTATATAAATGCACTTACATAACTGTTATTTGTTTTATACTTGACTATATTTACATAGATTTCATTTTGCACTTACATTTATACATATAAATACACATACATTTATACATATTTACATATACACACACAAACAATATTTATTCATATTTAGTAATATATTTTATATACATACACAATATTTATATGGATTTAGTTATGTATTTTGTATATATACACAGTATATAGATGTATTTAGTTATATATTTTATATACAGACACAATATTTATACACATTTAGTAATATATTTTATATACATACACAATATTTATACACATTTAGTTATATATTTCATATACATACACAATACTCTTACACATTTAATTATATATTTATAGATGCCTACACAATATTTATATCTACTTAGTTATGTATTTTATATATATATATGCAATATTTATATATATTTAGTTACATAATTTATATACATACACAATATTTATACACATTTAGTTATATATTTTTATACATATACAGTATATATATGTATTTAGTTATATATTTTATACATATACACAATATTTGTATGTATTTAGTTATGTATTTTGTATACATACACAGTATATAGATGTATTTAGTTATATATTTTATATACATACACAATATTTGTACACATTTGGTTATATATTTTGTATGCATACACAATATACACATTTAGTTACATATTTTATATACATGCACAATATTTATACACATTTAGTTATATATTTTATATACATACACAGAATATATATATTTATTTATATATTTTGTAGACATACACAGTACTTATGCACATTTAGTTATATATTTATATATATAGATACCTAAACAATATTTATACGTATTTCGTTATATATTTTATATGCATACACAGTAATTATGCACATTTAGTTATATATTTATAGATACCTACACAATATTTATACATATTTAGTTATATATTTATTATTTCTTATTTTCATATGTTTTGCTCATGTTAATTTTCATTTTGGGTAGCAAAAATGTACAGTGCTTGTTACTCTTAGCAGCTGGAGAATCATGGATTTCTACAAATCCCTTTAAGAAGGCATCCAAGTACCTTGGAATAATTTAGTTTAGGAGAAGAAATTTATTAACGAAATTACAGAGAAAGAAATGAAAAAATTTGTTTAAACTCATTTAAGGAAGTGACTTTTACCTGGTGATTGCATTTCTGGTGAGCAAATGGAAGAAAACTTAAAGTGACCCTAAGCTAAAACTAAGCATCCCTTTTTTGGTGGGTGTTAAAAAATACAGGAATTTACAGCAGAGATTTTTTTCCTCAATTCCTTTTCACTCAAAGCCAACTTGTGCCCTTTGATGCCAGCAAGTGCTGCAACTTTTAATCTGCTGTGGTCTGTGCAGCAGCTCAGCCTGGCTCTGGAATGAGAGCAGTGCAATTGGATCTGTGGCAAAAAGGCCATAAATTATGGACAACTTGGAAAAGGTGCTTTCAGGCAGGCATGGTGTTGATCCCAGCTGGGAGCTGGGAGCAGCAGGAATTTGGGGAAGCTCCCCAGTGCAACTGGGCTGGCAGAGCCAAGCAAAACTGTAAATCCCAAGTCCACAGTACAGCAAATAAATAAAAAGGAGGTGAAATAGAAACCAGGAGTGGGAAATGAAGTTGGGGTAAAATACAGGAACAGGAGGAAGGAGACAAATTGTTCAGTTTCCAAACTTGGGTGTTGAACTGGTTTCCTGCTGACAAATGGCTGGGCTGCAAGGGAAGATGTCCCTGAGAAATCTCCTGGAAGGATTGGACCATCTGCAGGTGGAAACTTGTACATAAATATGGATTCAGTGTTAGAAGAGCCCCTTTTAGAGTAGAATTTTAACTGTGATGTAGCAGGAAGTGTTTGAAAATCTTGGGTCCTGCAAATAAGCAAATATTTCTTGCTGTTAATATGATGTTGCCATCAAGGGAAGGAAGGAATCCATCTGCTTCCTGGGAACAAAATTCCTTGCTTTTATTTTTTTTTTTTTCTGCATTTTCTTTCAAAATTGGTTTTCTCACCACTTTGGTTTTTATTCAGGTGATTTAAAGCCAGCCTGGGGAAAGAATGTCCTGGATTTGTACTCATGTACCAATTTAATAAAGTCTGGCTTGTGCTCTTCACTGTGCTCAGGCATCCTGGATGAGTTAAGAATAAATAATTGTGTAAGAAAAAATAGATCTACAGGGATTATTGCAGGATTTTGACAACAACAAAATCCTTTTTTTTTTTCTGCAGTCTGAGCTCAGTCTGTACATTTTGTTCTGACAGAAAGCACAGCTCCATCCTCACGTTCAGCAGGACTCTCACCTTTTTATGTTGATGTGATTATTTTTTTTTTAATTTCTATTTCAGTTTCCTTTCTTCTGGGGATATTGCCTGCATGGCAATCTGTTCCAGCAGCTACTCAACCATCATGGCCTTCTGCTTCCTGGAAGAGCTTCGCTGGGAATTTGCTGCTTCCTACAACACAAGGAGCATCACTTCAGCTTCCAGACCATATGCTTTTATTGAATTTGGTTTGTAACTTTGTTCTCTAATAGTAAAAATCCTCTCTGCCAATTTGATGGTGTTAAACAACATCTCCTGGCTAAAGGCTGATGATGAAAGTGACTCTGGGTGTGCCTTTGCCCTCGTGTGGAGGAGGAGGGGGAGATCTTAATGCCCTAAACTATTGGAGTGTTTGGTTTGGAGTTCCTGAGAGTTCATCTCTTGGGAACAAAATGCTGTGGTGATTGATGAACAAGCAGAGAAGAAAAAAGAAATTGACACCTCGGACACTTTTGAACTTAATTAAAAAAATCTGACAGGTGAGGACAGATGAGTTCAGGAAAAAAGGGAGACAGAGTAGATTATTATGGGCAGCTTTATTTCTGGTATGACTTGGAGTCAGAATACTTCAGAACCATGCCCAGTGGTTCTTTTTTAGCCTGAAATAATTGGTTTTCTTGCCAAGCAGGAGCTGCTCTACTGAACCTCACACCTTTGAAAGACACAATTCCCTTGCAGTGAGAAAGTTTTCTGGGAAAGGATAATATCCTGCAGTGTGTTTGCACTCTTCAGTCCAGATTTCAGTAACAGTGTTAAACTCAGGCTTAAAAACTTGAGAAATCCATTAGGAAAGCATCTTCTAGAGCCATTTTGGATTTTGGGTGGATTCCCTGCAGGGCACATTACAGCCAGGATGTAATTTCATATTGAGATTCACATTACTCTTTTTTTTTTTTTTTAACTTGAGTAGGAGTTGGGGAATTTCTAGCCTCTTTTAATTGCATAAAGCTTAGTTTTTAAAGAAAAAATACATTTCTAAAATAATTTTTACTATTTATTAAGTTGCTGAGTGCCTAATATTGCTGTGTGGTTATTTATTTATTTATTTATTTATTTAATCATCTCCATTCCTGTGTTTGGATCTAAGATGCACTTCATGCTCAAGATTTTAATATTTTGTGTGGTAGTTACAGATCATTTTTGTTATTTTTTTAGAGTAGATACTAGAAGA
The DNA here is from genome assembly GCF_023055355.1 of Agelaius tricolor. Classification (NCBI taxonomy): domain Eukaryota; kingdom Metazoa; phylum Chordata; class Aves; order Passeriformes; family Icteridae; genus Agelaius; species Agelaius tricolor. Next base: position 346,382 of record NW_027269266.1, read on the forward strand.
AATTCTTTCCTGTGAGGGTGGGGAGGCACAGGTTCTCAGAGCAGCTGTGGCTGCCCCTGGATCCCTGGAAGTGTCCAAGGCCAGGCTGGATGGGGCTTGGAGCAACCTGGGATGGTGGAAGCTGTCCCTGCCCATGGCAGGGGGTGGCACTGGATGATCCTTAAGGTCCCCTCCATCCCAAACCTTTCTGTGCTGTAAAATACTTAAAAGAAGTACTTTTGTTCCCTAACCAGCAATGGAATTCTTGGAAATGAAATGAAGAAATTAAAACAATCAAATCACCACGACACGATAAAATACCACCGCAATTAAGGTTTTAACAACACTAAGGATTAATTAAGCAGCCTTGCAGGGGTGACTTGAGCAGCTTTTCCTGTTGTTTCAGATAACACCATTCAGAAGGTGAAACACCATTTCAACAGCAGCCGTGGCTCCAGGGCCAAGGGCAGCTGGGAGAGGGTGGAGGAGGAGCTGAAGCTGCAGCCCCCAGTGCAGCTGCAGCTGGAGGCCACGGAGCTGCTGAACGGGCTGAGCAATGGAGGGCACGCAGGAGGCCATGTGGAGGTTGGTAAGTTACTTCTACACCAGGTGACAGGAGATCTCCTCACCCTGCACACCTGCCAGCTGGTGGGATGGTAGATGTGAAAAAACAATGTTCGCTCTTTGTTCTGGTTTGAAAGCAAAACTAGTGAGAGACTCCAAGTCAGAAATGCAATTTATTAGGAAAAGGGGAAGAAAACCCCACAAAATACATGCAATAATTCAAAAGAAAAACCACTGACAGTGTCAGAATACAACCTGACACCCTGTTGGTTAGGGTGTTGGTAGCAGTTCCATTGGAATTGTGGCTGCAGCCCTCCTGGAGTGACAGGTGTGGTTCTGCTGGAGCAGTGATCCTATGGATGGGTGTAGTCTTCCTCTGAAGATCCAGTGCAAGAGGCAGCTGTTCCTCTGGGAAATCCACTGGAAAGGCTGCTCTGGTGTGCCAAAACCTGAGATTGTATCCAGGTAGGAATGCTTGGCTCCTCCCTCTAGGCAGAGCATCTCCCAATGGGATGCTGTAGTTTTTATCAGCCATGCAGGGACATTCAATAGCCCATTAACAGCATATATGTCCTAGAGGGAGGATTGGTTTGTGGAAGAGATAAAGAAAACTGCCCAATGAACAGAAAATAACTGCCCCACCTCTGACAGATAGGAAACAGAATACATATTGCCTTGCAGTCTAGGACACTCTTCTGTGAAAATGTAAAAAGTTTAATAAAGGACAATAGGAGACAAGGACAATAGAGCAAAGATTATGGCTGGGTGCATCTTGGCACTGAGCAAAGAGCACCCTAATATCTTTGGGGATACCCCTTAAATACCTTTTAATTACATCAGCCCGTTGCATATTCATAGATCCTTGTGCATTGTAAACTTTTCCCCAAACTACTTTACATATTCCAAGAATTGTTTAGCATGGCTCCTCCTTGGGTCTGCCTTTTTAGAGCATGGGTATTCTTTGGTTGTGGTTTCAGTCCTTTTTTATCACCTCCAGTTTTGGGGTTTGGCCCACAGTGTTTTCAGACAGGGAGTGCTGATGGTTGGCAGATCTGTGCAGGTGTCCTCATCCTGTGGGCATTGGATGTTATCCCATCCCAGCAGGCATTTCAACACAAGCACACTTAGATCAGCTATTTCACTGAGCTTAATTAACAGCAGAAATAAAATCTGTATCTTTATAACAAAGTTACTTTAACATGACACATATAAAATCTATTTTAATATTTGCAAAAAGCCAATATTATAATATGTATCTATAACACATATCAGCTATTTCACTACTATGTCTAAGCTTAATTAACACCAGCAATAAAAACTATGTAACAAAGTTACCTTCAGCTATTTCACTACTATGTCTAAGCTTAATTAACAACAGAAATAAAAACTATATCTTTATAACAGTTACTTTAACATGACACATATAAAATCTATTTTAATATTTGCAAAAAGCCAATATTATAATATGTATCTATAACACATATCTACTATTTCACTACTATGTCTAAGCTTAATTAACAGCAGAAATAAAAATTATACAACAAAGTTCTTCAACATGACACATATAAAATCTATTTTAATATTTGCAAAAAGCCAATATTATAATACGTATCTATAACACATATCTGCTATTTCACTACTATGTCTAAGCTTAATTAACAGCAGAAATAAAAACTATATAACAAAGTTCTTCAACATTACACATATAAAATCTATTTTAATATTTGCAAAAAGCCAATATTATAATACGTATCTATAACACATATCTGCTATTTCACTACTATGTCTAAGCTTAATTAACAACAGAAATAAAAACTATATAACAAAGTTACTTTAACATTACACATATAAAATCTATTTTAATATTTGCAAAAAGCCAATATTATAATACGTATCTATAACACATATCTGCTATTTCACTACTATGTCTAAGCTTAATTAACAGCAGAAATAAAAATTATACAACAAAGTTACTTCAACATTACACATATAAAATCTATTTTAATATTTGCAAAAAGCCAATATTATAATATGTCTCTATAGCAGTAGAAATGCTGCAACATCTCTCAAAGCATCTCCTTCAGAAGCCACTCTGAGTAAGGCCACGAGAGCCATTTCAAATCCATACACACACCACAGATAGCTCAGGGGAAGAAGCACAGGAAGGGTCTTTGTGTGATGTATTCCAGCAAAGGTTTATTGCATCCACCATGCCAAAGGGATCGGGGACAGAGGCAAAACCATGTGGTCTGCACAGACTAAAGTATGGGGTCAGTGACTTGAGGGTACAGGGATGGTGCAAAGGGCAGCAATCTGAGTGGGGATGAGAGATGAACAATTGGGGTGAGCAGGGTCAGCTGGCCAATGGGGGAATTTAAATAAAATTATAATAATTCAGAGGGAGGGAGGTTTACATTTTCCATTTCAGAGGAGGCTCCTGCCTTCCTTAGTAGACACCTGTCTGTTCAAACTGAGAGAGATTTCTAATATAGATTGGCAATAGTGCTGCACAGCACCATGGGGGGAGTCCTCTCTTTCAGCCTAGGTGGGGAATATTCTCTGTGGTAGATCTTTCCAGGGCAAAGCTTGGTTTATTGCATTCCCACAGCTCCTCTGTTTTTTCCTACTATGAAATCTTCCCCAATGGATTTTTGCAGACACTTAACTAAACAGGGTAACTTGAGTAAAATGATAAAAACAGGGATTACAGCCTACAAAATCTGTCTGGCAAAAGATGGAACCCATCTTATCTGAAAAGTTCATTGATGTAACCTGAGTTTTTCTCACCTTTAAGTCCTTTACTTGCTCGTTCAGCTTCTGGATGTGGATAAATGTTGAGTGTGAAGAAAGGTTGAAGCAGCACATCTTTTCAAAGTCCTGGCAGTTATTTCCATGGGCAAGCAGTGAAAAGTCTGTTGCTGCTTGGTTTTATAGTGTTACATGCTTTGGTGTTACTGGCATTTGTTAGCAGCTCACTCAGTGCCCAGAACATAGCACTGGTTTGCTTACTTAGCTAGCACTTTTAATTTTCATATAATTTTTAAAGTTTTTGCAGCAGCAACCCCAGGGGCCAATACTGAGGCTGCTGTTTTCTTTTTTCTACCTCAAAAGTTAATTTTGTTTTGGCAGTCAGATTTAAATTGATGGACAAATCTGCTGTGCTTAATTTTTTGGTCACAAATTATGGCCCACAGCACGTGGCAGAAAAACACATGGGGGTTCCTTGTGTACCAAGAAATGTTTATTTACATTGTGTGTGTGAAACCAAAAAAGGATTTTTCCATCATAGTAAACAACATATGGGCTTTACATTGCAGCAGGTATGCAGCAGAGCTTTGGAAACTGCTGTGGAGTCTTTTTCCAGCCTTACAGCTTCCTCTCTGTATGGAAAATATAAGCTTGATATTTTCCATGTGATATTTTCTCTTCAAACCCTTGTTTGTTCAAATTTCTAAAGAAGCTCCACTGATTCATTCATTGCTTGTTGCAAACTCATAATGAAAGATCTGTAATTACAGTCTGAATGAGTTTCTTCAGCCTTGAGGGAAAAGAAAATGAGAAAAATATGAGCTGAGGGTAACCTCTTGTTCCCACATTGTCTGGCTTGAGGTCTCTTTGCTTTTTTCTTTTACCTTATATTTTTTTAAATTTAATCCATTTGACTAAAATTCTGAAAGAGGCTTTGTGTATATGTATAAATAACACAGAGGCTTGTCAGGGGCCTTTTTAATAATAAAACTTGATGTTTTACCTACCAACCCCTAATTCTTTAATATAAAAATGGTACCTCTTAGTTGTGTTTCAGTTGCACAGTCAAGGTCCTGCCTACTTCCTCCACAAATGAAATCAGAGAATTATTTAGGTTGGAGAAAAACTTGCAGATCATTGAGTCCTACCAGAAACCAAGCCCTGCCAAGTCCACCACTAAACCATTCTCTATTTTAATCCTATTAGCACAGTGGTTTAAATGCAGCTGGAGTGCCATGAGCTTGTATTTCCTTTTTTTTGTTGTTGTTCTTGGCTTATGAAGCACTAATAAAATTAAGTTCCAGTTGCTCAATCTTATAGTTTGTGATAGATGAGCTGGAATCTAATTTGACATAGGTATTTTAAATTAGAGTATGGAAGGGCACTGGCCAGGAGGAATTAAAAATAGAATGGAAAGCACTTTATTTGCCAGTCAGATTTGTGAGTGTTCCTCAGAGCTGTGCTTGAAGGTTAAATCTTTTCATGTTTTGACAGGGCTTAGAAATTCTTTGCACTTTTTCTTTAAATTTTGAACAGCTTCAGTGCCAGTAAATATTTGTGATCTAGTCTGTGTCCACAGATCAGAAATATATTTTCACTTCCCTTTTATTCCTAATTGCTTTCCTTTACTTTCCATCTGGCTTTTTATTTCTGGCTGTTCTCTCTGGTCTAACCCAAATACTCTCACAGATTGTTCTGCCTTTATTTTAAGGCTCATGTTTATGATCATCTGTTTGCCTCCACTGGAGTCAGCTTTCCTGGCTTGTGTCTCTCTCCTCTCATCATCCCCTCCCAGCTGAATCCCACTTTGCTGCTCTAAGTTTAGCTGTGTGCATAGTGTTTGTTCCATATTAATGTTATTTATACCACAGCTCTGCTCTACAAGAGGCTGTTTGAAATGCTGTGGCTGCAGGAGAGCAGGATTGAATTGTGCCTGCACTCCCTGGTGCAGATTGATTGATCCAGGGATGATCCAAACATCCCTTCCTCACATGGCTGGAGCTGCTGCTGGCCTCTTTGGAGTTGGCTGAGCTCATCCTCTGGCTCTTCAGTTTGCTGTGAAAAAGGCCAGAAGACTCAGGGCAGCTCTCTCCTTGTTAGTATTCTTGAGAACAAGAGATTTTTTTTTTCCCCTTCTTGCTTCCATTCTTTCTGCTGTTTGTTCTTTCCTTTTGTTAACTAAACCCAGCCCAAAAAAACCCAAAAACTGGCTACAAAAACCCTTATTTTGCCCCCTTGATCATCACCCCCAGAGCCCTGGGTGCTGCTCAGAGCCTCTCTGGTGTCAGTGTGGGCACAGAGGACATGGGGCTGTGTGCAGGGCACAGGGAGCTCTCTGGGGGCAGGGAGGGTGTCTTGGTTTGGAAAGACAGGAGTCTGCTAAGGAAGGCAGGAGCCTCCCCTGAAATGGAGAATGTAAACCCTCCCCACCCCTCCCAATTGCTATGAATTTGAAATTAAGGGGCTCTCAGGCAAAAATATGGGAGCAGGAAATAACAGGTCTTTAATAGGGAAGACAATAAAAGGATAAAATAAACAATGCAGTGAACTAGAACAACACTGGCAGAGTCAGAACCCAGCCTGACACCCTGTGGGTCAGGCTGTTGGCAGCAGAACCATTGGAATTGTGGCTCAGCCCTCCTGCAGTGTCAGGGGTGGCTCTGCTGGAGCAGGGATCCTGTAGAAAGGTGCAGTCTCTTCCTCTGAAGATCCAGTGGAAGAAGAGGCAGCTGCTGTTCCTCTGGGAAATCCAGTGGAGAAGCTGTGCTGGTGTTCCAGAATCTCTGGATTATATCCAGGTAGGAATGCTTGGCTCCTCCCTCTGGGCTCACATCTCCCACTGGGATGCTGTAGTTCTTATCAGCCATGCAGGGACATTCAATGGCTGTTATCAGCAGGTGTCCCCTCCTGAGGGAGGAGTGACTGTGGGCACTCAGAGAGAGAGATAAGGCAAACTGCCCACTTGACAAAGGCAATCTGCCATGCAGATGGGAATAAAATACCTCTTGCCTTGCAATCTGGAACAGAGGGTTTGCACCAGGACATGGGGCTGGGTGCAGGGCACAGGGGCTCTCTGGGATGGGCAGGGAGGGTTTGATGGGGCTGGGTGCAGGGCACAGGGGGCTCTCTGTGGGCAGGGAGGGTTTGATGGGGCTGGGTGCAGGGCACAGGGGCTCTCTGTGGGCAGGGAGGGTTTGATGGGGCTGTGTGCAGGGCACAGGGGCTCTCTGTGGGCAGGGAGGGTTTGATGGGGCTGGGTGCAGGGCACAGGGGCTCTCTGTGGGCAGGGAGGGTTTGGGGTTTGCACAAGGACATGGGGCTGTGTGCAGGGCACAGGGGCTCTCTGTGGGCAGGGAGGGTTTGGGGTTTGCACAAGAACATGGGGCTGTGTGCAGGGCTCAAGGGGCTCTCTGTGGGCAGGGAGGGTTTGATGGGGCTGGGTGCAGGGCACAGGGGCTCTCTGTGGGCAGGGAGGGTTTGATGGGGCTGGGTGCAGGGCACAGGGGGCTCTCTGTGAGCAGGGAGGGTTTGCACATCCCAGCTGCCTCTGGGAAGCAGCAGAACAGTTTGTGCCACTGCCCTTGTGAGGCAGCAGGTGAATCCTGCAGCTCCCCTTGGTGAGTGTTCTTCATCTCCCACAGGCACACAGGGAGTCCTTCAAAGGCCTTTTCAGGGGCTGTTTTTGAAGCTGTCTCACTCTCTGCCTTTTGTGTGCTTGTGTTTCAGTTGAGGCTGTTGGAGTGATTTCATTTCTCACTCCTGGTGCTCTTTCTGAGTCAGTGACTCATGTCCAGCCTTGTGCTGTGCCTGCAGGAGGCAGATCCAAGCTGCTGCTGCACACTCTGGTGTCTCCCTCCAGTGAAATGGCCACAGGCCTCTGCCAGAAAATCTTTCATGGGCAGAGGTTTCAATTTCTTCACTGGCTGAGGGTGTTTGCAGTTATTCTGCACATGTTCAAACCTGCTGGTGCATCACCCACAGCTCCCAGAATGTTTCTGTGTGGATCTTGTACTCTGAAGTGCACAACTTCTGTGCTTGAGGAGGCAGATCCATGTGAAGCCTAATTAGTGTTTATTTGTGCTTGTGCAGAGTGTGCTGTCCTGGACTGAGTGTTTGTACTCTTCTTTTCCCTTATTTAATATAATAGGCCATGCCAGTATGAAATTCTCTTGATAAAAATATGACTGACTTCACCCAAGGAAGTGAAATAATTTTCCCTTAGCAGGACCCATCTCACTTCTCTGTGCAATTTCAGTTTGTGAGTTAAACCTCAGAATTTAACAGCACAAATAAATCTCTGCAGCAAACCATTTCAAGCCCAGTTTTCACAAAATCTGAACCCTGAGCCAAGTGGATGTTTTAATCTCCCCTGCATCTGTGACAGCAATTCTCTTTATCCTCCTGGACTAAAAAATAATGTAACTTTTACATAATATTTCATGCTGCAGAAGCATGAGACTTACATTGTTCTTCCCTAGGGACTGGGAACTCTTGGCACATGTGGCTTGCAGGATTCTGCTCAATGAATGACATTTGTGTTTAATAATTATAATTGTTTGAGAGACATTTATGCCTCTGAAGTAAACCTTAAAATTTGAGGATCAGTCTTTATTAGGAAATATCTGTGGGAGAGTTACACACATATATAGCTGCAACATTATTTAATTAGTCAAAAGTAGGAATAGCAGGAAAAAAATAGAAGGAAACTGAATTCTGGGGTCAGGGAATGAATAGAGATGCTGCTAGGAGTTTTTTGTAAATGTCACTGTGTAGCAAAAGAAAAGCCAAATTGCCTTTGAGTGACAGAGTTACACCATTCTGTCTGCAGTACCCAGTGATGCTCCCTAAAGTGCCACACATCAAATTGAGTTGATCCAGTTCCTTTGGAGCTGAAATTATGGGTGTGTGAGTTCATGCCAGACAAATTAATTACAGAGACACGGATGAAAGGTGCTTTACATCTCTGTATTAATTTGGCACCAGAGTTTTTTACATCCATCTGTCAAAATCTGGCTTGAAGGAGAAGGCAGGAGTGTTTTTCTCTCTGAAATCATGTAATGGCTGTTGTGGTGATTCATCTGTCACTCAAAGGAAGCCAGAGGTGCAGTTTATCTGGAAAGGTCAGATAAATAGATAAATAGTCAGATAAAGAGGATCTGGATTCACTGGGCACAGGTTGGAGATGGTTTCCTTGAGGGCTCATTCATTCTCTCCTGTCTCTTGGGTTCAGCAGATCTGGATTTGATATCTGAGCTGCAAATTATCATTTTTTATGAAACTAACAGTGTCCTACTTGTGGTGATGCAAGGGCAGGAATGAAATGTAGCTGAGGATCAAGGTGTGGAATCTGTTATTGAACAAGTGCAGGAAAACTGGAGGTGTGCTCTTGGCCAAGCCTGAATTAAAGGCAGCCAATTCCAAAGCTAAACACACATTTATGATAATTACTTTGACCTTAATTAGGCATGTATCAATGGGATTATCATGCAGAACTGCTGCTCAGCAGGGTGGGTGTTAAGTAGTAGCAGAGAAAGTGAGAAAGGAAGGAGGCAGATAATTCCCTACCTGGGAAATGAGGGCAGCCTGAGCCCAGAAGTGGGATAAAATGTTTAATTACTGCTTAAGGAGGAGATGAGTTGCTGCCTTGCTGTGGTGATGGGTGAAATCTAACCCCTTCCCCAGACCTTTGGGTGGGGAAAGCCTCTGGCTTTTCTGCTGATCTGAGGAGTGCTGAGCATCCTCATCTGCTGGAATAAACAAAGAATTATCTGTGTGCACCACAGAAGACATTGATGCCAAATAGGTCAAGAAAAATCTGTTGTTGAATTGTTTAAAAGTACTCCAGAGCTCTTGGTGATTTCTGGATGTGTGAAGAACTGAATGCTGCAATACAACAACAAAAAAAGGGGGGATTTCTATTCATAATCAATCTTCCCTGGAGCAAGCATGGAAGGTTTTGCAAGTGTTTAAAACCCACACAAAGTAATTGTGGTGTTTTCTAGTAAAAGCTTGAAAGCAATAGTGCAAACTTTCACTAATGTCTGCTTTTCATTTCATTTCCAGTCCCTACTTACAGGATGCAGCCTGTAACCCCCCTGGGGATTCTGTCACTTGTTCTGAACATCATGTGTGGAGCTCTGAACCTCATCCGAGGGGTTCACCTGGCAGAATATTCCTTTCAGGTAAGCCTGATGCTCCCAGACCTGAGAATGAGGGAAAGGCAATGAATTTTTGGGTAACCACTTCAAGGGTGGCTGTTCTGCCCCTCAGCTGAGCACACATCTCTCCACAAAAAGTGTTTTGTTTCTCCAGGACTGCTACACCTTGTGTATTTTTCTGTACATCACAATATTCTGCATTTTATTCTGTTCTGTAGAAGTTTAAATTTTGAGAAATTTCTTTTTTAATTATTTCTTTTTAAACTCATTTTTTTAATTATTAGAATTCTAAAATTCCAAAAATTACTTATTTATTAAAATAAAGAAAAATTATTAAATTATTTATTCATTATTTATTAAAATAATTATTAACATAATTATGAAATAATTATTAAATAATTAAAATTACTAAATTATTTATTTAGAAATAAAATTTCCAAAATTTTTGATTTAGAAATAAAATTTCTAAAAATTATTAAATAAGTTTTAGAATGAAAACTTATTTAATAATTTTTAAAAATTTTATTTTTTAATTTATTTATTCTTACCAGGCTGCCTGGATTTTTTTTTTCTCCATTCTTGCATTTTATTTTAGATCCTTTTCTGTAATTTATTTATTCTTACCAGGCTGCCTGGATTTTTTTTTCTCCATTCTTGCACTTTATTTTAGATCCTTTTCTGTAATTTTTTAAAAATAAACATGAGAATAAACAACTTTAAAAAAAGGGGGGGAAAAAGTGTGTTGATTGTATCCTGACACAGTTTTATTTAGCAGGAGCTGTCACATAAGGCTCAGTTCTTGGTGTCTTATCCAATGATATTGATCTTGGTGTTTGACACTGTTACAGTCAATCACCATAAACTGGGCTAAGAGGTTCTTGACTATATTTAAAATGTTCTCAAATTTCAAGAAGCACTTGCTAAAAGCTGTGCCTGACATAGTTGTCACTTCTTTTAATCCCAACAGGAGGACCATGAAGGAATTGGAAATGTGATAGCTTTTTTTCTACCTTTTCTAGCCTGTGTTTTTCAGGTATGTGAACTGCAAATAAAAATTTTTGCTGATTATTTTGCTGTTACAATTCACAAGACAGAGCCATTTCCAGCTAAGCAGAGGTTTTTAACATCCTAGCCAGGTGATTCCACTGATTTATTCCAGTCAAGTGGCACAAAAGCAGTTCAAGGCACGTTTTGAGCCTTGGGAAATTGCATTTGCAGGCTTTTTCAGTGCTTCCATGTTCTGACAAGTCAGAGGGGGCTGGGTGTGATGGACAAATGCCATCCCAAAGATGGTTCCTTCCCAAAGGGATGGACACATCTTCTGTAAGTGTCAGACTTAGTGATGGGCTTTTGCAGCACAACCACCTTGAATTACAAGTTTAAAAAAAAAAATCTGCAAAAAGAACACCCCAAAAATCTGACACTAAAAACTTAACAGGACTGAGGACTGAGCAAACATTGGACAGCAACATTATTGAAAATGGTGTAATTTACATGAAAAATCACATTGAATCCTGCTGGTTCCTTAATGGGATTTTTCCATATTCCAATTTTCCACATTTTCAATTTTTTTTTTTCCATAATGGGATTATTTCCTCTGACCTTACACAGAAGAGTTTGAATGAGGAAAATACAACCTGTTCCAAATTGTTTTTTCTTGAAAGGCTCCTTGAATTCCTAAAAAAATTCCACAACCTTTAACTTGAGGGCAGCATATGCTGGAAAATCTTCAGCTTTCAGCCTGGCATTGCAGAAAGGTGCTGCAGTTTTGTTTCTAGGAATAACTGATGCCTACAGTGTATTCATTGTCTTTTTTCCTTTTGGACCATGGTTTGGGGACCACTCTCAGACTTTGATGTATTTATGGGATTATTTGTTGTATTATGATACAATTTAGTGTCTTTCAGCTTTCTTACACCTTTGCTCGTGGCAGAGCTTTGGGGTGAAGAGATGAATTTAGATCTAACAGATTTATTTCGATCTAATAGATGGATTTATACCTAATAGATTTATTTTGACCTAATAGATTTATTTCAATCTAATAGATGGATTTCAATCTAATGGATTTATTTTGATCTAATGCATTTATTTTGATCTAACGGATTGATTTTGATCTAATAGATGGATTTTGATCGAATAGATGGATTTTGATCTAATAGATTTATTTCAATCTAATAGATGGATTTTGATCTAATAGATTTATTTTGATCTAATGCATTTATTTTGATCTGATGGATGGATTTTGATCTAATAGATTGATTTAGATCTAATGGATTATTTTGTTCTAAGGGATTATTTTGATCTAATGGATTATTTGTTCTAAGGGATTATTTTGATCTAATGGATTGATTTTGATCTAATAGATGGATTTTGATCTAATAGATTTATTTCAATCTAATAGATGGATTTTGATCTAATAGATTTATTTTGATCTAATGCATTTATTTTGATCTAATGGATTGATTTAGATCTAATAGATTAATTTAGATCTAATAGATGCATTTTGATCTAATGGATTGATTTTGATCTAATGGATGGATTTTGATCTAATAGATGCATTTTGATCTAATAGATGCATTTTGATCTAATGGATTGATTTAGATCTAATAGATTAATTTAGATCTAATGGATTGATTTAGATCTAATGGATTGATTTAGATCTAATAGATGAATTTAGATCTAATAAATTAATTTAGATCTAATAGATGAATTTAGATCTAATAGATTGATTTAGATCTAATAGATTAATTTAGATCTAATGGATTGATTTAGATCTAATGGATTGATTTAGATCTAATAGATGAATTTAGATCCAATAAATTAATTTAGATCTAATAGATGAATTTAGATCTAATAGATTGGTTTAGATCTAATGGATTGATTTAGATCTAATGGACTGATTTAGATCTAATAGATGGATTTAGATCCAATAAATCAATTTAGATCTAATAAATTAATTTAGATTTAAGTACTTGATGGAGATTGTTTTTCACAAAGAAAGGCTCTGTGCTTCCTCTTTCCCTGTGAGTACCTGAAGCCAGGGAAGTTGAATAAAGGAGAATTCTCTCTTCTCCTTTTGATTTATAGCAGCTTCCCCCCAAAAGCTGTGCACAACCTGCACGTGCTGACCTCTGCCTCAGCTGTGGAAGCTGTGACCTGAGCTGACAGAGGCTGATCTGTCACTGCCTGAGGGGAAAAAGGGACTCCTCTGTCAGCACTGGGAGCTTTTCATGTTCTCCTGTGAGGGTTTTGCCCTTCACATGCTCAGCAGATGGGTCCCAGGCAGCAATTCCCAGCTGGATCCCTGGTTTTGTGCACACTTCAGTGCTAACTCTCCCTTCTGCTCCTTTTGCAGTGTTACCTGTACCTCTTCTACAGCTCAGCCAGGAAGGTGAAGACTTTTGTGCTCCTTTTCTGTGTCTGTTCATGCAACATCTACTTGTATGGATTGAGGAACCTCTGGCAAATCTCCTTCCACATAGGAGTGGCTTCTCTTTCCTCTTACCAGATCCTGACAAGGCAGCTCCTGGAGAAGCAGCCTGACTGTGGTGTATGAAAAAAACAAAAAACAACCAAACTTGGGGTTTGCTACTCTGTTTTTACAACTCTTTTTTTGTATTCACCTGGCCAAAAATAGCTCAGAGTGTTTTTTAACCATCCATGGCAATGGTTATTGCAAGGAAAACAGCTCCCAGCAACTTGGGATCAGTAGGATCCTGTAATTATGTCCAGCACACAGCAAGGGGTGCAGCTGTATTTGACATGGTGGGGCTTGTCAGGTGTCACCACAGATGGAATTCTTACCTTCAGCAGGCTTTTCCTCCTTGGCTGCCACCATCCTGACAGCATTTTGCCATTTGTCTCACTGGCTCTGTGAGAGCTGGGTAGGTCAGTCTTGCCCTGCTGCTGCAAATACTCCAATGGTGAAGTAAAACAGGGGTAAAGTGATGGGTAACATTTCTGTCTCTAGATTTGTCTTGGTAAATGTGAGTGAAGGGGTTGTTTGCTGTAATTAGGTGAGTGCAGAATCAGTGGGGAAAATGCTGAGGGTGAGCTTCAGGATCATTTTTCTAGGCTTGGAAGGACAGGGAAAGGCTGTGACTCTTTTATAAACCATAAAGTCTATAAATATCTCCTTGGCTGAACAGCACATTGCAGTTTAGTGTGTGCTCATGGGTTAAATGCAAATATGCTTGGGGCAGCAAAAAATAATCCAAGTGGGTGTAAGTGATCTGTCAGCTCTTGTGGCCTTTGTTTCCTTGGCTAAGGTCACTTCTAGGATAAGGGCAATTCCGTGTTTGCTTGGCCTGTATGGATCATAAATCTTCCAAGCCTATTTATGACAGGCCACTGACTCCTTCACCTTCTTTTAATAAAATGAGTAGCTGGTGAGTAGAAAGCCATTTCCAGGAATGGAAAGCAAGAGCAGGTTCTCTTTGTTCTGTAGAACACAGCAGCTGGGGTTAATGGTGGTGAATTCTTACACTCAGATGAGTTTCTGGGTGTGCACTTTGGAACTGGGGACTGGAATTCCCAACCTCTGCTGCACTGGCTGTTCTGCTCTGTCATGGATCTGGGTGCACAGGGCCATTTTAGGGCATAGATGAATAATTTAGGCTGGCTGTTAAAAAAATGCATAGCAGTTTGATGCAGCTGTCCTTGAGGGCTTGTAGAGATTCAAACTGTAGGTATGTTACTGTGGAATTATGGTCCTAAAATTTCTTTTTTTTTTTTTTTCTGGTCATTCCCATTTCTTTCACCAAAGATTTCTTTTTCCTCTCACATGGTCTCTACCTCTGGTTGCAAAGAGATTAACATGCAGCAGAGTTGTCTTTTTTTTGCAGGAACACTTGATAAAATTCCTTGTTTTTATGTTAGTGAGTTTTCCTGGAATCTCAGGATGCAAACATAAGGATAAGACCAGAAATTTGTGATGCTGGACTTTGGAAGCACTTCTGGATGCAGCAGCAGCATCCATGTGCAGCTCATTCCAACCTGGACAGTTTGTAGGACATCAGGGGACTTAGTGCCAGGAGGAGAATGTAGGGATTTCTTTTTCACTGCACTTACTGGAACAGCAGCCTGATAAAAACCTCCAAAGTGTGAGGAATAGTCTGCTAGGAATGATGGAGGAATATTTTAGCCAGGCATTTTGGACACAGCTCGAGCTGAGTGCCATAAGGGAAAGGTTTTCTGTTATAAGGCAGAAAATTCTTTTCTTTTATCTCAGTGAGTTCTTCTGGAATCTCAGGATGCAAACATAAGGATCAGACCAGAAATTTGTGGTGCTGGACTTTGGAAGCACTTCTGGATGCAGCAGCAGCATCCATGTGCAGCTCATTCCTACCTGGATAGTTTGTAGGACATGGGAGACTTAGTGCCAGAGCTTTACTCAGGAGGAAAATGTAGGGATTTCTTTTCCACTGCATTTACTGGAACGGCAGCATGACAAAAACCTCCAAAGTGTGAGGAACAGTCTGCTAGGAATGATGGAGGAATATTTTAGCCAGGTATTTAAGGACACAACTTGAGCTGTGTGCCATAAAGGAAAGGTTTTCTGTTATAAGGCAGAAAATTCCTTGTTTTTATGTCAGTGAGTTTTTCTGGAATCTCAAGATGCAAACATAAGGATCAGACCAGAAATTTGTGGTGCTGGACTTTGGAAGCACTTCTGGATGCAGCAACAGCATCCATGTGCAGCTCATTCCAACCTGGACAGTTTGTAGGACATCAGGGGACTTAGTGCCAGGAGGAGAATGTAGGGATTTCTTTTTCACTGCACTTACTGGAACAGCAGCCTGATAAAAACCTCCAAAGTGTGAGGAACAGTCTGCTAGGAATGATGGAGGAATATTTTAGCCAGGCATTTAAGGACACAGCTCGAGTGCCATAAAGGAAAGGTTTTCTGTTATGAGGCAGAAAATTCCTTGTTTTTATGTCAGTGAGTTCTTCTGGAATCTCAGGATGCAAATACAAGGATCAGACCAGAAATTTTTGGTGCTAGACTTTGGAAGCACTTCTGGATGCAGCAGCAACATCCATGTGCAGCTCATTCCAACCTGGACAGTTTCTAGGACATAGGAGACTTAGTGCCAGAGCTTTACTCAGGAGGAAAATGTAGGGATTTCTTTTCCACTGCATTTACTGGAACAGCAGCATGACAAAAACCTCCAAAGTGTGAGGAACAGTCTGCTAGGAATGATGGAGGAATATTTTAGCCAGGTATTTGAGGACACAACTTGAGCTGTGTGCCATAAAGGAAAGGTTTTCTGTTATAAGGCAGAAAATTCCTTGTTTTTATGTCAGTGAGTTTTCCTGGAATCTCAAGATGCAAACATAAGGATCAGACCAGAAATTTGTGGTGCTGGACTTTGGAAGCACTTCTGGATGCAGCAACAGATCCATGGGCAGCTCATTCCAACCTGGACAGTTTCTAGGACATCAGGGGACTTAGTGCCAGGAGGAAAATGTAGGGATTTCTTTTTCACTGCACTTACTGGAACAGCAACCTGATAAAAACCTCCAAAGTGTGAGGAATAGTCTGCTAGGAATGATGGAGGAATATTTTAGCCAGGCATTTTGGACACAGCTCGAGCCATAAGGGAAAGGTTTTCTGTTCTAAGGGAGGGGATTAAAGTTGTTTGTCTGTCATTATCCCAGTTTTCTGTCAGACTAGCAGTGGAGAAATGAAGCCACAATTCAAGCCCTGTCCCTGAGACACCAAGATGACCCCACAGATGTGAGGGGTTTTGTGCTGCTCTTAATTTTCAAACTGTTCACTCCCAGTTTTCCCTGGTAAATTCTGGAGGAGGCTGCAGGGAACTCAGTCACTCAGAGTTTGCATTACAAGTTACAAAAAAAAATTACAGGTTTGGATTACAAGTTTAAAAAAAAAATCTGCAAAAAGAACACCCCAAAAATCTGACACTAAAAACTTAACACTTCAGGGATAATGGATCTGGTGATTGGTGGTGTTTTCCAGGAGCATAAATTGAATATCACCCCACTGGATTCATGTGGGAAAGGGATGCAGCATTTTATCCAGACAGACAGATCTTCATGAAAAGGACTTCAGGACAGGAGCCAGCTCCCTGCTCCTGCCTTTTTATCCTCACTCTGGCCAAAGAGTCCAGAAGAGCTTTTCCTGTTTCTCCACACAGAGCATTTCCAGAGGGCATTCCCCAGAGCTGGTTGGAAAAGTTGGGACATTCCTGCTGCTTTGCCAGCATCCAACTGCTCTGTCCTGAAACAAATCCATGCCTGAGCCAGGGCATGGCAGCCACAGCTCTGCAGAGGAGTGCTAGAACAGGGTGTCTGGACAATTGTGCAATTAACAGAGTGGAGAAAGGTTAATTTTGGCTTTTTTTGAATTGTTTTCCTGAAAACATTTCAGTAAAATCAAACCAAAACAGTTGATTCAATTCTGCTTTTGTCTAACATTTACACACCTATTGTATTTTTTTCTTTGTGGATTTTTGGGGAATGTGGCTGAATCTCCAGCTGTTTTCTACCCAGTGACAAAGCTCTGCTTTGGTGTTGGTCTTAATCCCTTTGCAACCTTTTATTTTCCTGTAATAGGTGTAACCATATTAAGGAATCCACATGGATTAGTCTGTGTGCACTTCATAGGTTGGGGTTGGGGTTCCAGGATGAGGCAGAACACACAGAATTTGATCTATTTTTATTTTTAATTTGGTATTTATCCCATGTCCACACAGTATTTTTACAGTTAAACATTTTCTCTTGGCAAAACAGCAAGAGGAATAGAATAGTTTACATTGATCTCACTGCTTTAAGATTTGATAAAAAAGAATGACTTGCAGTTTGAGAACACAAAATCTGACTCATAATGTGGGATTTTTCCTGTGTTGAATCAAATCCCCAAAGAGAAATCCATCCCTTTTTTCAGCTTTAAACTGGATAATGTGGTTTGAATTGCATCTTCTTCCTTCTGTCACTTTGCAAGAGAAGTCTTTTGGAAACTCTTCATCTCACCCAGCAGCTCAGCACAAGCAAATTGGCAAAGAATAAACTTCAAAAATTTCCAGGTTTGCTTACTCAGTGCTTAGTCACTTTATGAAGCTGGTAATTCTCTGGTTTCTTTTTTTTCCCCTTTCTCCCAAAGAGCTGTTGAGTTTGTAGAAGGTGGGCTGGTACCTTTTTAGACATTTTTGCACTGTATTAATAATTGAACCTGTGTAAATGTGTATAAAATCATTTTGCATGTATATGTATATATGTACATACATCTAATAAA
Organism: Agelaius tricolor; assembly: GCF_023055355.1. Lineage (NCBI taxonomy): Eukaryota > Metazoa > Chordata > Aves > Passeriformes > Icteridae > Agelaius > Agelaius tricolor. The sequence goes on from NW_027269266.1 coordinate 364,088, forward strand.
TGGCTTTTTTTTTGTAATGGTTGTCTTCATTCAGTGTTTGGAATTTAGTGATTGTATGAGAAACAAGGTTAATCAATCATTTTTAATGATTGTTAATCATTTTTGCAGGTACCTTTAGTGATCCCTGTGGCCAATTCATCAGCTGAACTGTATAAACATATTTACACATCTTTATTTATAAATACATTTACAGAAATGTAGTTATCCAAGCAGGGGATTGCAGGAGGCTGAGATGGAATCTCTTTGTGGCTTTAACAAGCTTGCTCTTTATTTTCAGGGACTCCCAGAGGCTTTTCCTGTAAAACTTGTGTGTTGCAGTGGTGAAATGAGATGTGACACATCCCAAAGGTGCCTTTCCAGCTGCCTGGCAGGGGTAGTAGGGATGTGGCAGTGTGCAGGTGCATTTTTAGCCTTAATGAAAACAGGATTGTTAATTAGTCTGTCCTTACTGAGAACTTGTGGGCTTTTTTGGGGGAATTTCAGCCACCTTTGCTGATGGCTCTGAAGACACCAATCCATCAGTTTTAAAGCAGTGAAGGGGTTAATGTGGCAGAAAATTCAGCCTGGAAAGGGATGGGTTCATGTGTGGGGGACCTGCTTTGTGTGACAGGACCCAGAGGATTCTGCCCAATCAGGAACCAGAAAATAAAGCAAAAATCAAAGAGTTGGGAGAACCAGGCTAGAGGAACTACTGGTTTCTTCCCATTTTTCTGCTCCCTGCTTCTCCACAGGATATCTAATGGCTTCAAACTGACAGAAGGCAGGATTAATAATTAAATATTAGGAAATTTCCTCACTCTGAGGGTGGGGAAGCCCTAGCAGAGGGTGGCCAGAGCAGCTGTGGCTGCCCCTGGATCCCTGGAAATGTCCCAGGCCAGGTTTGGAGCAGCCTGGGACAGGGCAAGGTGTCCTTGCCATGGCTGGGGTGGCACTGGATGGGCTTTAAGGTCCCTTCCAAACCAAACCACTCTGGGCTTCTGTGGCAAAAGCAAAACAATGCTCAGAGAGAGGGAGAAGCCCCTGGAGTGAGCAGAGAGGCAGAGCAGGGGCTGGGAATCCGGAGGAGAGAGAGCCTCATTCTTCTGAGCTGCTCTGCCCTTTGAAATCCAGATGTTATTTTTGTTCTGTAAATAAATGATTGCTCAAAGCATGTTTCTTCTCAGGATGCCAGGGGAGGGGAACAGCAGCCTCTCCCTTTCTTCTGTGGTGAGGGGAGAAAGCAATTATAACTCCCTTTCTCTTTTGAAGATGCTGATAAAAGGAGGTGGGAGGATCAGAGGGTCCCCGTGCCGAAACAGAAACAACTCCTGAGGTGATAGAAATACATGTTTTTATTTTAAACAAAGGAACTCCACTTCTGCTGACTTTCAAAGGTGACCCAGTTGCATGGAAAAACTGTTTGTGGTGGGGGGAAGGAAACCATGGCCACAAAAGCAGGGACAGGCAGGAGTGGGGACAGGTGAAGTGTCCCTCTCAATTGGACACGGCTTTAAACGCCCTGGGCCACTTGTCCTGAGCTCAGGCCAGGGCTTGGAGCAGCCTGGGATGGTGGGAGGTGTCCCTGCCCATGGCAGGGGGTGGAATGAGATGATCTTTAAGGTCCCTTCCAGCCCAAACCATTCTGGGATTCTGTGATTCCCCTGGGCCACTTTTCTCCAGCTCTTGGAAGAATTCTTTACAAAGTAATTAAATGGCAACACCAAACAAAGAGCCCTAAAAAGTCTCTGCTTTCTGTTCCTACTTAAAGTACACAGAAAGCAAAACACAAAATGCTTTTAAAACTCCCTTTGGTGGAATAAATGTCTTTTGATGGAAGAATGGTAAGGAAGGCTTGAAATAATGACCATTAAAAGGTAAAGACCAGTCAGTACAGCATGGAAGGCTGAGATTAATCCTTTCATTATGCAGGGGAAAAAAATTAACTGTTGGAACCCTGGGTACTGAGAATTTCAGACTTTCTGTGCTGCCAGGCACTGACCCCCAAGAGAACACTGCACTGACCTGAGGCCCTGGAGAAGCTTCCAAAATGGAATGATAGAACTGGGATTGTGGGTGTGGAGTTTGGATAGAAGTGTGTGATATCACAGGGTGGGAAACTCAGAGTTTAAGGGTTTAGAATACAGGAATGGATATAAAGCAAGATGGAGGTTTTGGGGTGGAGACTGATCCTTCTTTGTCACCTTCACCTCCCTCCTTCTCCTTCTTCTTCTTCACCTTCTTCTCCATGGGTTTGGGTGGTTTTGTGTAATTGGATAAAAAGTCCCCATTGCAGCCATGGTGGTTGGTTATTGGGTTAAAAGTGAAAATAATTTCAGTGTCATTTCTTAGTTGGACAGTTGATCCTTCAAAGGCCTTGCAGAGAGAGAGATGGGGCTCCATTTTTAGTTTGTTGGAGTGAAGCGCTGCAGAACTCAGGGTTTGTAAGAGTGTGACAGAGATAAGAACTGATAAACATCTGAGTCCCAACAAGAAATACCATCTCAAGCATTTAATCCTGACTCTGGCAAAGAAAAAGCAAAGACTCCACAATTAACATCCCAAATCCCTTATTTCATAGGGAAATAGTCAAATGAGGCAGAAAGTTCAGCCCTGAAATGCTTTAGTGCCCACCAGAGGGCAAAGCAAGCACGAGGGTTTCTCCAGGGAGCTGCCACCTCCTCCTGCTGTGGTGGCCTTGGGCAGGAGCAAAGGGCACAGACCTGACCTGGTTGGCCCCAAAATTTTCCTATTATCTGCTAGATGAGGTCAAAAACCCAACCAAGCTGCAGTGAAGGTGCTGAACAAAGCTGTGCAGGTTCCACCAGGCTTGCAGCTGTGTTTGGGAGGGTTCAATGTGCCCTGAGTGCTGCTCAGAGGAGGTGACAGCACAACCACAGCAGCTGAGGGGACAGGGACTGGGCCAGTGGCACTCCCTCAGCCTGGCATGTGCTGTCTGTGCTTTAGGGGTGACCCAGGTTTGTGTACAGGTGGTTACCTTTGCCAGGTAAGGGGCAGGAGCAGAGGAAATGGCCTCAAGTTGTGCCAGGTTCTCCCTCGGCCTGGGGAGGGTTGAGTTGGATTTTAGGAGAGATTTTTGTACAGAAAGGGTGGGCAGGCACTGGGACCGCTGCCCACCAGGGAAGTGGTGGTTGAGAAACACTCAGGTGATCCAGAGCAGGAACCTCTGGTGCTTGAGGCATCCCAGAGCTGGGTTTTGGTTTGGACTCAGAAGACAAAATTCCCCTGATGAGTCACAATCACAGAATCAACAAGGCTGAAAAAGCCCTCCAAGGATTGAGTCCAACATCCTCAACTCCATTAAATTGTGTCCCAAAGTGCCACACTCACAGGTTTTTTGAGCACTTCTAGTGATGGTGCCCTGTGCTGGTGGTGCTGAAGCTTCTGCTTTGCATCTGGCCTGTATTTAAGTAATAAAGTAATTTTTTTCTCCTCTCTGAAGCTTCTTCCTGATTTGTTCTGTGGCTGCTGGGGCTGGAGGGTGCAGGTGGGGAGCAGCAGCACTTTGTGGTGAATGCACCAAACCCTGTTCCCCCCATTCCCAGGGCTCCTTGGCTGTTCCCTGAGCTCACACAGGATTTCCTGATCCCCCAAAACATGAACAGGTACATAACATTCCCCTATACTGGGGGTGTACACCACAGCTCGAGTGCTGTGCCCAGCTCTGGCCCCTAAGGTTGGGAAGGACCTTGGGACACTGAGCACATCCAGAGGGGACAACGAGGCTGGAGAGGGGCTGGGAACACAAACCCTGTGTGAAGGGGGCTCACAGCTGGTCTGTGAGTCAGGAAGAGTGAGCTGAAGAGGAGAAGCTGATCAGAGTTGCCTTTATCCCTGAAAGGAGCTCTACCAAGGCTGTTGGTGTGGAAATGGAGGAGAAGAAGAGATAAACGAGGGGCCTGCAGTCAGATTGTGGTGGGAAACAGTGGTGGGGACCACCCTGCACCAATGAACATTGTGTTGATCTGTTGTGGCCAATGAATAGGTATAAACTTTGTGAGAGGGTATAAAAGACAGCATGGTGCTAAAAGAAAAGAGAGAAGCCTTCTCAAATACAGGGGGTTCCTCTGTTTGTTACAACATCTCAGCAGTGACACTGGCCTGGCTCAGGAATGGTGTGGCCAGCAGGAGCAGGGAGGTCACTCTGGCCCTGCCCTGGGCACTGCTGGGGTCACACCTGGAGTGCTGTGCCCAGCTCTGGGCCCTCAGCTTGGGAAGGACCTGGGGACACTGAGCACATCCAGAGGGGACAAGGAGGCTGCAGAGGGGCTGGGAACACAAACCCTGTGAGGAAGCCCTGAGGGAGCTGGGGGTGCTCAGCCTGGAGCAAAGGAGACTCAGGGCTGCCCCCATCACTCTCTGCAGCTCCTGAAAGGTGCCTGTGCTCAGCTGGCCCTGGGCTCTTTCTGCAGCAGCACTGACACAACCAGAGCACACAGCCTCGAGCTGCACCAGGGGAAATACAGGTTGGATAGCAGGGAAAAGTTTTTCACAGAAAGGTGAGAAAGTTCTGGAATGGCTGCCCAGGGAGGTGGTGGAGTCCCCATGCCTGGGTGTGTTTAACAAAGCCTGGATGTGGCACTGGGGGCCAGGGTTTGGTTGAGCTGTTGGGGCTGGGTTGGACTCTGTGACCTTGAAGGTCTCTTCCAACCTGGTCATTCTGGGAATTCTGGGAATTTTGTGAATAACTCTTCCTTGGAGTGCTCAAGGCCAGGCTGGATGGGCCTTCAAGCGGCCTGGTCTGGTGGAAGGTGTCCCTGCCTCAGAACTTGATGATCAATCACAAAGGTTTTCCCCAAGCCAAACCTTTCTCAGATTCTGTGATTCTATGATAGCAAGAAATACTTTGATTTAAAATAAAAAATACTGAAACAATCTTCAATTCTTCTGAGCATTCTGCTTCTCCCTTTTCCAGGCACTGGGAGGCACCAGTGCACAAGGCTGGGAAGGAAGCTGAGGGGAACCTGCCACATTTCCTACCTGCTCCTACAAATGCTACACTTTTCCCAGCAGATTTTGCTGTAGGATTCCTGAAATGGAGATCAAACACCCTGGAGACTGTTGGATGATCACTTTGGGGCTGCAAATCTGCTCAACTGGCAGGGCTGGAACCAGTTTGCCAGAAACAAAAAGTCACTGCAATTTTCATTCAAACTGATACTTCCCTCTCAGCCTCAATCTCGATAAAAGTCAAAAAGAAAACATCCTGAAAATGAAATATTTGGTTCAACTCAAGAGAGTTTTTGTCCAGAAAAGCCTAGAAAGAGCAACAGTGGGCTCTGACCTTTTTTATTTTTTAGTTTTGTGTCTTCAAGGAACAAACCTCGCTCTTTGTGCTGAATAGAGACGCTCCTGGTCTGAGCCCTGGGGTTTTGTTCTCAGCCTCAGGGATTCAGGAAGGGACTGGAAGGTTTCTGAGGCACACATCCATCCTTTCCTGGTCCTTAATCCATCTGCAGAAACTGCCTGGAGAGTTGAGCTTTGGAAAGGGCCTTTGGAAAGGGCTCCAAACCTGCTGATAAATGGGCAAGGGGTGATGCTGCCCTTGCAACCTTGGCAAGAGGAGGTGGCACAGAGGGCCAGGAACAGGCAAACAAAATGGATTTTCCCCAGCTTCATCCCACAGAAAATTTGCTGCTGTTGAGGAGTGAAGGGGAGGAGAGTCCTGTTTGCATCTACAGGAAGTTTCTGCATCTACCAGAAACCTACTCCTGGTATCACCTGCAGTCAGGGAAAAAAAAAAAAATCCCAGCCACAATTTTAGGGATTTCATTCAGCAATTTCTTTCCCTGTAGTGGTTTTTTGGGTTTTTTTGTTTGTTTTATATCTGTTCCTGATCATTGCATGGGGAATGCTGAGCTGTCATGTACCACATCTTCCCTGGCAAAGAGTGAAGCTCTGCTGGGGCACCTCCAGTCCTGGGGTCAGTGTTGGGAAAAAGGACACGTGCAGGGAAGGGAATGGGGTTGGGAAAGGGGCTGGAGCAGCTGAGGGAGCTGGGAAGGGGCTCAGCCTGGAGAAAAGGGGACTCAGGGGGGACCTTGTGGCTCTGCACAGCTCCTGACAGGAGGGCACAGCCAGTTCAGGCTCTGCTCCCAGGGAACAGGAACAGGAGGAGAGGGAACAGCCTCAAATAGTGTCAGGGGAGATTTAGATTGGATGTTAGGTGAAATTTCTTCAAGGAAAGGGTTTTCAGGCATTGGAAGAGGCTGCCCAGGGAGGAGCTGGAATCACCATCCCTGGAAGTGCTCAAAGCAGTGTGGATGTGGCACCTGGGGACAGGGTTTGGTGGGGAACTCAGCGCTGGGTTAAGGCTGGACCTGGGAAATCTTTTCCAGCCTTTGTGGTTCTGTGATTCTGTGACTGCAACTGGCAGGTCCAGGCTGGGTGCTGGATACAAATTGCACCAGGAGGGAAGTGAAGCTCTGGAGCAGCTCCCCCAGGCTGGGGTTTCTCCATGCCCAGCCTGACCCATTGTGGCTGGGCAGAGCTGCTGTGCCCCAGGGCTGGTGTCAGTCCTGCCCCGAGGCACAGCTTGCACTCCAGTGGCACACTTTTATGGAAAATCCTTTCCTTTGGATTTTTCCTCCTGAGAAGCTGAGAGGCCTCAGGAACAAAATGTAACCAATGGTTATCTGCTGCTGTGGAATGCAACAGGTGCATCTGGGATTGGCCCATGTTGGTTGTTTCTAATTAATGGCCAATCACAGCACAGCTGGCTCAGACAGAGAGTCTGAGCCACAAACCCTTGTTATCATTCTTTCTTTTTCTATTCTTAGCCAGCCTTCTGATGAAAACTTTTCTTCTATTATTTTAGCATAGTTTTAATGTAATATATATCATAAAATAATAAATCAGCCTTCTGAAACATGGAGTCAGATCCTCATCTCTTCCCTCATCCTAAGCCCCCTGTGAGCACTGTCACACTCCATGTCCCTTCCAGCCACATCTCCCTATTTAATGCCCCTTCCAACCACATCCCTGTGGTTTGACAAACCTGTGGCACCCTGTGATTTAATGTCCCTGCTCACCAGCATGTCTGGCACTTCACCATCCTGTGATTGAGGGTTCTGGATGCTGCTCAAATGCTTCAGAGCACACAGGTCCTAAATTAGCACAGCATTCAAAAAATCCCCACCTACAACCCTAAATCAAATTTTTTCCCCTGAAGGCTCTCTTGATAGAAATTGAACATCAATAGAATTTAGAAAAAACTTTTATTTCCCCCCCATTATCAGGAATCTGATTCAATTTTCAGGTTTCTGATAGGTTTATGGGAGAGTTAAAATAACCTGGCATCACTAATGCCTTCCAAAGCAGGAAGGAAGTGTGCTGGGGATAGAAATGTGGTGTTGTTCCCATATCTTAAGGTAATTCACTTTTCTGATGATTGAGACATATCAGTCTCCAAAAAAGACCTAAAAATACTTTTTACTGCAGATTTGCATGACTGCACCTCCCCACTCCTGGAAATGTCCAGGGCCAGGTTGGACAGGGCTTGAACTAACCTTGGATAGTGAAAAATGTCCCTGCCCATGGCAGGGGGCTGGAATCAAATGATCATTAAGGTCCCATCCAACCCAAACCATTCTGGGATTTCTGGTGTTTCAGTCACAAACAGAAAAATCCAAACTTGTCTTTAAGAAAAACAAACTTGAAATGCTGCAATTTTCATTCAAACTGATACTTCCCTGTCAGCCTCAGTCTTGATAAAAGTCAAAAAGAAAACATCCTGAAAATGAAATTTTTGCTTAACTCAAGAGAGTTTTTGTCCAGAAAAGCCTAGAAACAGCAACAGTGGGCTCTGATCAAAGAGTTTAATCCCATAAAGATTTTAAAAGGCAGGGTATAACTGCTCTCAGCCCTTGTTCTGACAGTGTTGAGTCATTAAAATTCACTGCTCAGTTTTGTGGAGACCCCATTGCCTTTTAAGACTGACTTAAAAATTTAAGTGCTTAATAAATTAATGATTGCAAATTGAGTCATCCTTTGGTGCCTGGTCAGCTGTGTAGTCCCCAAATCCATTGATGTACTGAGGAATTATGGGCTTCAGTTGGTTCATGATGGCATCTCCTGCTGCTTTAGGCACACTTGGGGATGTGGGCAAGAAAGGAAAAGGCCTTTGAGAATATTTTTGACCCAGGTTATTAAGCAGCCCTTCCCCCTGGATCAGATCTTCCCATCCATCACTGCCAGGGAGGAAAATCAATCCTTTTTATAGCAATGAGCATATTCAATAATGCAAAAGGTCAGGGCATTAAACACGGTGTGCAGGTGTCTGCAGTGAGTGATGGGCTTTGCCTTTTCAAACCTGCACAGCCCCACTGCACTTTGGCAGCTGGGGCAGCTCCTGCACACCCACATTCCTCAGGATGCTCAAAAATACACATTCCTCAGGATGCTCAAAAATACACATTCCTCAGGATGGTCAAAAAACCTCATCCCTCAGGATGGTCAAAAATACACATCCCTCAGGATGGTCAAAAATACACACTTCTATTCAAACTCCACCCCCACAACCCCAGTTCTATCATTCCATTTTGGAAGCTTCTCCACAGCCTCAGGTTGGTCAAAAACCTCATCCCTCAGGATGGTCAAAATTCCCATTCCTCAGGATGGTCAAAACCCCCATCCCTCAGGATGGTCAAAACCCCCATCCCTTAGGATGGAAAAAAAAAAACAAAAACAAAAACAAAAAAACCCCATCCCTGAGGATGGTCAAAAACCCACATCCCTCAGGATGGTCAAGAATCTCCATCCCTCAGGATGGTCAAAAATGCACACTTCTATTCAAACTCCACACCCACAATCCCGGTTCTATCATTCCATTTTGGAAGCCTTCTCCACAGCCTCAGGTTGGTCAAAAACTTCATTCTTCAGGATGGTCAAAAACCTCATCCCACAGGTTGGTCAAACCCCCATCCCTCAGGATAGTAAAAAAAACAAAAAAACCCCTCATCCCTCAGGATGGTCAAAAAATCTCATCCCTCAGGATGGTCAAAATCCCCATTCCTCAGGATGGTCATAACCCCCATTCCCTCAGGATGTTCATAACCCCATTTCCTCAGGATGGTCAAAAAACCCCATCCCTCAGATGGTCAAAAAACCCCATCCCTCAAAAAGTCAAAAATCCCATCCCTCAGGATGGTCAAAACCCCCCATCCCTTAGGATGGTTTAAAAAAAAAAAAATAAAATACCTGTCCCTGAGGATGGTCAAAAACCTCATCCCTCAGATGGTAAAACCCCCTCATCCCTCAGGATGGTCAAAAAAATCTCATCCCTCAGGATGGTCAAAAATATTCACTTCTATTCAAACTGCACACCCACAATCCCAGTTCTATCATTCAATTTTGGAAGCTTCTCCACAGCCTCAGGTTGGTAAAAAACCTCATCCTTCAGGATGGTCAAAATCCCCATTCCTCAGGATGGTCAAAAATCCCCATTCCTCAGGATGGTCAAACCCCCATCCCTCAGGATAGTAAAAAAAACCCCAAACAAAACAAACAAACAAAAAAACAAAAAAACCCCCAAAAACCAAAAAAAACTCCACCTCATCCCTGAGGATGGTCAAAGACCTCATCCCTCAGGATGGTCAAAAATATTCACTTCTATTCAAACTGCACACCCACAATCCCAGTTCTATCATTCAATTTTGGAAGCTTCTCCACAGCCTCAGGATGGTCAAAATCCCCATCCCTCAGGATAGTCATAACTCCCATTCCTCAGGATGGTCAAACCCCCATCCCTCAGGATGGTCAAAACCCCCATCCCTTAGGATAGTAAAAAAAAAAAAGAAACAACAAAAAAAACCCAACAAAACCATTCCTGAGGATGGTCAAAAACCTCATCCCTCAGGATGGTAAAAAACCCTCATCCCTCAGGATGGTCAAGAATCTCCATCCCTCAGGATGGTAAAAAAACCCCTCATCCCTCAGGATGGTCAAAAATACTCACTTCTATCCAAACTCCACCCCCACAATCCCAGTTCTATCATTCCATTTTGGAAGCTTCTTCAGGGCCTCAGGTCAGTGCAGTGTTCTCTTGGGGGTCAGTGCCTGGCAGCACAGAAATCTCAAACTCTCAGTATCCAGGGTTCCAAGAGTTTTCCTTGTCCTGTGGGTGCTGAATGCAGCAGTGACTTTGGAGTGCAAACCATTCCTGCCAGGGATCAGTGAGCCCTGCTGGTGAAAGCGTTTGAGAGCTCAGTAAAACCAGGAGAAAAAGGAAAATTGCAGGTCCTGGGTGGCCTTTGGCTGGTAGGAGGGTTGATCATTGCTTAGAACACTACAAGAGAAATGAGGATGTAAATATGGGGAAGATGGAATGAAAGGTGAAGCCTGAGGAGCTCCAAAAGAGGAGTTGGAGTCAGGTTAGGAGGTATTGATGTGTTGGATGAGATATATGGAGATATCAGGACACACTGAGGCACCTGAGCTGCAGGAATGATTCCATAGCCCCTCTGAGAATTCACCTCCTTTCTTTAATTAGATTTTGAGACAGATTTCTAAAATTCATCCCACTGAACCCAGCTTACAGCATAACTCCATTTGACAGTGCTTTTCCAACTGGGAGGCTTCAATTGCTCCTATTTTGGAGTGAGCACCCCAGGGATCACTGGAGAGCTCCGTGAACCAAAGGGGTTGGGAGGCTCTGACACAGCTGAAGGGAGCTGGGATCAATTCCTGCTCTCCAGGAATTCCCTGTGTGTCTCCAGACAGATTTAAAATCATGCAGAAATCAGGTTTTATGGCCAAGCAGCATTTCTGAGCTCAGGGCAGTGAATTGGAGCATCTCCTCTCCAGGATCATATTCCCTTGAGATCCACAGATCCCAGATCAATGTGAGGCTCTTGTCATCCCCACTCAGGATATGGGGATTTCTCACTTTCTCTGTGCCTCACTTCCTCCTGCCTCAAACAGCTGCAGAACCTTTTTGTTGAACTGTTCTCTTCCAAAGAAAAATTCAGAAAAAAATCATAAAAAATCAAAGTGCCTATTTTGATGAAATTTCACTCAAAATGACCAGACAGCATTTTGAAACTTCCAGTGAAAGAAAGAAAAGTGAAACTTTTCTTATAGCATTCCCCCTTCATTACTCTGGGCTCAATTAAACAACCCTCAGTAGAATTTATTAAACAACCCAATAAACAAACCACCTCAGCTCGTTTTTTTCTCTTTTTTGTGTCATGACAATATTTTTGCAGGCACACCTGACCAGAAAGGAATAATCTGATCTCCAAGCAGATATTCCTCACTTCTGCATATAAAGCAGGACTTTCAGGAGTGCCTTTGAGCTGTGTGAACTCAGGCCAGGTAAGTTTTTATGGCATATTTGCCCAGAGAGAGGCCACCCTTTGTGGCTGCAGAGTGGATGGGGCAGAGTTTCAGTGCCCTGAATTTGCCTGGGGGCAAAATTCACATTTGTTGTGGCAGCAGATGTGGTTGTTCAGCCTCTTCCCAGGGGAGCATCCAGTTCCTGCCATAAAATGAACTTTACACAGGCAGGGAGTGATGGGACAAGGAGAGACAGTTTTAAATGGAAAGAGAATGGGTTTAGATAAATGAGTGGAGATGTTTGGCTGAAATTCTTTACTTAGAGAGTAGTGAGGCATTGGAGCAGGTTAATCAGAGCAGCTGTGGCTGCCCCTGGATCCCTGGGAGTGTTCAGGGCCAGGTTGGACAGGGCTTGGAGCAATCTGGGATAGTGGAAGGTGTCCCAGCCATGGCAGGGGATGGGGCTGGATGATCCTTAAGGTCCCTTCCAACCCAACCCATTCTGAGATTCCATGATTCCCTGGATTTGCCATTCTAGCAGTATCAAAGTGGGTAGATGCACTGGAGGGAATTCCTTCCACAGCTAATCCTGATTTTCACCAGGTTAGGACTTAGGTGATCTCCTCTAACCCAGGAGAACCAAGTTAAGCTGGACTTTCTCATCATTTCTTCTCTCCCTCTTCATTGTTTCATATAAAATGTTGCTGGGCTGCCTTTCCCTCACTGCCCCCCCAGCAGAGGAGTAATTACATTTATTGGAAACGCTTCCTGATCACATATTCATTTACCAGCTGCTAAAGGAAAATGAACTGGGCAAAGTGCCACTGGAGGCTTGGATTCACAAGCTGGGGAGAGCAACTGAAAGAACTGCTCAGTGTGCATTTGCTTTCCCTCTCCAGCCATTCATTATCCTCCTGTTCAGCTGATTTAGGAAGTCAAAAGGCAGTCAGGGTGGCAGCATGTGATACTTTTCAGCATGAGCACAGCTTTGGGGTTGCCAGATTTACCTTTGGCTGCACTTTAGAGGGCACTAAAAATATTCCAACTTCACATCTTAAATATGATGCAAGAAATAAACCCAGAACCACTGCATTCCTATTTCTTGGTTGCTCTCACTCACTCTCATTGGTGTTGCCATTGACCCATTTGCATCCTCCCTGTCCTTCTTCTCCCTCCCTCTATCCCAGGATCTCTTTTCTGTTTTCTGGACTCTACAATCAGCCCCAAAACATGCAGAAACCCCCACAGGCCACAGAGACACCTCTGACACCTCCAAAGCCACCGTGGAATGGTTTGGGTTGGAAGGGAGCTCAAAGATCATTTTGTTCCAGCCCCCTTCCACCATCCCAGGCTGCTCCAAGCTCTGTCCAACCTGGCCTTGGGCATTCCCAGGGATCCAAGGGCAGCCACAGCTTCTGAACCAAATCCCAAGCTTACCTGTATACATCCATAAGAAATATATCAGTACAAGATTGCCCAAATCCACCAAGTCTTGGACAAAGAGAGAGGTTTCATTCCAAGTATTGCCAGAGACCCCAGGAACATGAAAAAAACAGCCACCATGAGCAAATTAGTCAAAATAATAGAGTCAGAAACCCTCCAGTGTCCAGGTGAGAATATTTTTGCAGGCTTCACCCTTTCATGTCTGCTCAGTCATGTTCACCACCAGGGAAGACCAATAAAATCTCTTGGAACATGAGCCTTTTGAGTCAAATAGATCAATTTACTGGATGTAGAAAATCAATGGGCATTGATTTTATGATATTTTACATTGCCCCTTCCCCATGCTGTGCTCATTCCCCCCAGGCAGTGGCAGACAATTTATGATTAATTAATTTGATTCCCACTGTTTCCCCATCCCATTATTTTGTGTCTCAGGAGGTCAGATAAACTTTTAACCCTACCTGAATTCTGCAGGTGTGAACTACTTGCTACTTGCTAGTTGCTTAAATGTCTGGTATCATTAGATTTGGGGTATTTCCCTCTCCTTTTATTTTTGCTTTCAGTATTTATGGTTTTATTTCAGTCTGAGGGTTTGAGCTCACCCTCTTTGGTCTTACTTAACACATGAAGGGAAGGAACTGGTTAAAAACCTGTGCTAATGGAAGGATGAGAATTGAGTGAGCTTTAAGGTCCCTTCCATCCCAAACCATCCTATAATTCTGTGATATCTATAAAGAGCACAGGAAACTTCTCTGATTTTAAATTTAAAAGTTCCTTGACAGTTTTTCCATCATTTTGCACCTCGGGTGCTCTCTGACAGTGTGGATGCAGTGTGGTTTTTATCCAGAAATTTAGACAAAACCTGTCAGTCTGAAAATGGGTTATGAAACTCATAAAATGCAAACAGAGTGTGTAGTACACATCCTAGACAAGCAGACACTGGGACTGGATGAAAAAGGCTCAAATTACTTGAAGAGAGCTTAGCATAATTGCTGGTTTTCTTCTGCTAAGAGATTTCGACAAAGCACACAAAAGCAGTGCTTAAAGAGAAATGATTTGTGGCATAAGTGGTGTGATAAACTTCTGAATATTAATGTGGTTCTGGTGAAGAGCCCTGTCAACGTGTGCCTTTGAATGTTTATGTTCCTTGAGTTGTGCACAGGGACATTCAGGTGTCTGGATATCCATTTTTGGGTTTTGGGGTAGTGTGGTGGGGTTTGAGGGTCCCCAGGATGAGGGAAGAGATGAGAATCTTGACTCCATGTTTCAGAAGGCTGATTTATTATTTTATGATATGTATTATATTAAAAGAAAATGATATATTAAAACTATACTGAAAGAAAGAGAAAGGAGACATCAGAAGGTTAGAAAAGAAAGGAATGATAATAAAATCTCATGACAGACTCAGAGAGTCCGACACAGCTGGACTGGGATTGGTCATTAATTAAGAACAATTCACATGATGGGTAAACAATTCTCCAAATCACATTCCAAAGTAGCAAAACATGGAGTAGCTGAAGCTTCTCAGCTTCTCAGGAGAAAAGATCCTGGCAAAAGGATTTTTCAGAAAATATGTCTGCGACAGGGTCTCTTGTTTGAGGTCTCTTGTTTGGCCCCATGATCCAAACCCAAGAGTTTGGGTCTCCTCTGTGTTGTGGTCCAGTCCTGTGTGGATATCTTGGGTGTCTCAACCCTGAATCATGGAACCACAGGAGCTCAGAGCAGCCTGGGGTTGAAGCAACCTTAAACATCATCCAGCCCCACCCCTGCCATGGGCAGGGACACCTTCCACCATCCCAGGCTGCTCCAAGCCCTGCCCTTGGACACTTCCAGGGATCCAGGGGCAGCCACAGCTGCTCTGGGCACCCTGAGGCCTTGTATTGGCCTCATCCTTTTGTGTTCATCTGCAAATGTGATTTATTTCTTGAATCACTGATATAAGGGTCTCCTTGAGCCAGGTCTCATAAGCTCTTGGAGATTTATATCACACCCAAGATAGCTCAGCTACCTTAGAAGGCATAAAATCAGCAGGATGGCTTCTGTGGCAGTGTTGGAAACAGAAAAGTTTTTCATAGAAAGGCAAAATAACAAAGCTCTTTACAGAGAAAAACCGAGCCAGGGCAAGAGGTTCTTGCTCTTGGTAAAGCACTTCACAAAAGCAATTAGTTCCTTTGTTGTCTTCTTTTTTAGTACATTGCTTAGGCAGGACTTTTTGACTTCTGTCTAATTGGCTATCCTTAAGTTTGAGGTGAAGTCCTCAAGGTCCTTTTTACCTAAGTGAAGAGAGAAACTTCTGGGCTTTTTTCCTTTTTCAGGAGACAAAGGATAATTTTGTCACTCCATCAACAAGGGGAACATTCCAACAAACCCCACGTGCAATAAAGCAATCTCAGAACACAGAGCTCCCTTTCCCCCAGGCATGCAGAGATCAGTGAGCACCCACACAGCTGGTGGGGCTGATGGTGGGGTTAATCCTGCCCAGCTCCTCTGGGAGCTGCTGGATGGCTCTGCTTCAATCATCTGCTCTCCTGTTGAATCCAGATTTCCTGCTCTAGGCTGTCACTGTGGTGTAAAGCCAGTCCAGCTCAGTTGTGGCTTGTCCTCTGGAAGTGAAGTTATTTATTTCTCTATTTCCCATTGCTTCATGTTGTGTTTTTACCTGGAATTTATTTGGGGTAAATTTACCTTTTTATAAGTCGAGTCACTGGAGGAAGGTGCAGCCCTGGTTTGAATGGGAGGACCAGGTGACAATGGGGTCATTCCTCATTCCAAGGCTTCAATCAATGATCTTGGCTTGCTAATTCTCTCTATATTTTTGCACAATTTCAAGGTGTGAAGCTTTAGGAAAACCACCGGTGCCACAAGGCTGGTACACACTGAGCTGGCAGCAAGGTGAGTGATGTAAATGTTTTGTGATGATGCAAATCTTTGTGCCTCTGTGTTTGCACTGGGAGCTGTTCTGGACTCACAGAATGGCTGAGATTGGGAAGGACTTCTGGAGCCACCAGATCCAGCCACCACCTACATCAGGCTGCCCAGCACCATTCCCCCTTCAATATTGTATTTGTGGGGTGCCCCGTGGCAGGAAGGAACAATGAGTCTGACTCCATGTTCTCAGAAGGCTAATTTATTATTTTATGATACTATATTATATTAATGAATACTAAACTATACTATCACTAAAGAATACAGAAAGGATACAGAATGCTAAAAAAGTAATAATGAAAACTCCTGACTCTTTCCAGAGCCTTGACACAGCTGGGCCCTGATTGGCCAAAGAGTGAAAACAACTCACAGCAGAAACCAATGAAACAATCACCTGTGGGTAAACAATCTCCAAACACATTCCAAAGGAGCACAACACAGGAGAAGCAAATGAGATAAGAATTGTTTTCATTTTCTCTGAGGCTTCTCAGCTTCCCAGGAGAGAAATCCTGGGCGAAGGGATTTTTCCAGAGAATGTGAATGTGACAACTCAATAAGCTGAATTTGCTTTTGAAGCACAACTTTTGCTTTTAGAGCTTGGCTGGATCCTTTAAGAAGACTGATGAAAGCCCTTTATCACTGCAGAGGGAGGTTTGCCCAGAGCACTCCTGCATTATCTTGCACTGGGGGGCTTTTGCTTTGTTCTGAGGTGAGTTATGCCTGTGATCATTTTAACAGACTGCAGGAAACAAAGCAGACAGTCAGGGTGTAAAATACCTTCCATCCCAAAAGTGTATTCAGTCTCAAGGATCGCTCTCATCCATTAGGTATTGATTTGAGGGGAGGACACAGAACAAAGCTGCCAGCTGGCCCCAGTGTGTTTGAGCAGTAAATCCAGAGCAGCTCCTCGGGAATCAATGAAATCCCATCGATTCAGAAATGCTGCAATTAAATGAGCTAATGGATGAGGGTTTGGGGGAGGGAGCTGAGTGACACTGAGAGGATCAGCCTGGCCAGGTGGCAGAAGAGGTGAACTCAACACCTTGGACCATGAGGGGATTTGGGCACATATTTTTGTGTGTGTTTACTTGTTGTGTGTGTCCCCTGGGTGGGACATTGCTCAATTAGCAGGGACATGAGCTGGTCTGTAAAAACTTTCCATTGTGGTAAAGAGAAGACTCTTCAGATTTCAAAATAAAAGAGCCAGAGGTTGAGCTCAGGTGTCATGGGCTGGGTCATCCCCACTTCTAAATTGTCTCTTTTACCTCCAGCTGCACCTTTCCAAGAATGAGGGATGGTGGCCAATAGTTGAAGGGCTGATTGTCTTAAGTTGGAAATTCAAGATGTGACTGCGGTTGTGTGTTCTATTTGCCATCTGTCAGAGCTGGGGCAGTTCTCTGCTGTCCATGGGGCAGTTTTTTCTTTCTCTCTCCCCCAGCCAATCCTCCCTGCAGGAGATCTCTGCTGTCCATGGCCACTGAGTGTCCCTGCAGGGCTGAGCCAATCCCAGCATCCCATGGGGAGATGCTCCGCCCAGGGGAGGAGCCAAGCATTCCTCCCTGGATCCAATCTGAGCCTGGCCCAGCCCAGCAGCCTTTGCCCAGTGCGTTGCCAGAGGAGCAGCTTCTGCTGCCCTGCATGGCCAGAGGGAGCCCAGGCCCATCTGCAGCAGCCCTGGAGCTGCAGAGGAAAACTCCCCCCTTGTGCAGGATCCCTGCTCCAGCAGAGCCACAGCTGGCACTGCAGGAGGGCTGAGCCCCCATGGGATGGGGCTGTGCCACCCCCTGACACACAGGGGACAGGGCATGGTCTGACTCTGGCAGTGTTGTTCTGTGTTACTGCATTTTTATTTTATTTTTTATTTTCTTTCCCAATAAAGAACTGTTATTCCTATTCCCATATCTTTGCCTGAGATCCCCTTAATTTCAAAATCCTAATAATTCAGAGGAAGAGATTTACATTTTCCATTTCAAGGGAAGTTCCTGCTTTCCTAGCAGCCATCTGTCTGTTCAAACCAAGACACTGCTTCTCCCTCTCTCCTCCACTCTCCTGAGCCCCCACCTGCAGTGCTGCAGGGCTGGGGTCCCAGCATCAGGATATGGAGCTGCTGGGGTGGGTCCAGAAAAGGCCACAGAGATCTGCAAGAGCTGGAGCCCCTCTGCTCTGGAGCCAGGCTGGGGGAGCTGAGCGAGTTTAGTTCTGTTCTTCATTGTTGGGAAAGAGCTGGGGGGATTTTTTATCTTTGAGCAAGTGAAGGGAATAAACTCTTTCCCATCTCCAAAGGGAAAGGTACAGAAATCATAGATTGATGCTACAACAGGCAATTTTTAGTTAAATGTTAGGAAAGCTTCCTTGTGGTGAGGCTGGTTCAAAATCTGAGAGGATTTGGGAGAAGTTTCCATCCCTGGAGGAAGGAAACCTGGAAAAACATTATCACAACCATTAAATATCATCAGGTTGGTTTAGGCAGAACCAAGAGCTGATTCCAGTACCTATTCAATCATTTCTCCATGGAGAAAGCAGGGACAGGAGCAGAGATAAACCCTTTTTCTAAGAGGTGTGGGAAAGAAGATGAACTTTACAAAAGCTCAGGAGACCTGAAATTAATTCCTTGCCCTGCTGTGGAATTCCTGCGTTTTAGCCTTTCTTTGCCTTGACTTCCTGCCCATGTAAAATGTATTATTATTTAGTATTATTCATTTTTTATGCTAGTAAATGATTTGCCTGTTAAATAAACAAGTTTTTCCACTTTTCTCTGAAGAAATCTTTTCCCAACCCAACTGGAGGAAGGGCCACTTAGATTTGCTTTCTAGGAGACCCCAATTCAGAGGTTTCCTCCAAAATTTGCCCATAGTTTCATCCTGAATAAGCTTTTCCTTAGGTTTAAGTGAAATTTCCCCTACTCTGGGTTGAGCCTGTTGCCTCTTGTCCTGCCAATGAGAAGAATCTGGCTCCATCTTCTTTTCTCCCTACACATCAGGATTTTGTAGGAATTAATAAAACCCCCCCAGAGTTTTCTCTTATTGAGGATGAGCAGCCCCAGCATTTTCAGCAGAGGATAAATCCTACCTAACATGTAAAAATCATATTTTAAATCCAAACTGTCACCCAGGAGTCTTTTTCTAGGGAAACAAGAGACACCAGTGGCCCAGAATCCAGCCCCCTGACCCTGCACATCTCAGGTGGGATTCAGTTCCCACACACAGCTGCCAAATCCCATTTGGGATGGTGAGCTGAACCCCAAACCCTGTGGCCCAGCAGTTTTTGGGGAGCTTAACACCAAAAACAGCCCAGAAAAAGGCTTAAATTATACCAGAGGCTCCACCAGTCCCTGCAAAACTTGGTGAGGGGAGGTGTCCATTCACACTTGGACCCTGCAGAGCTGAGCACAAGCACAGTGGGAGCTGAGGGGGCTGAAATTTGTGTGTGTTAGCAAACAGAAGGTGTGGTTTGCCTTTTTATTTCCCCTGCTGGTTATGTCTGTGCAAAGGGGATATAAAAGGTCTCAGGGTGCTGGGTGCCTTCCCCTCTCTTTGCTCTGCAGGTTTTATGTGGCCAGGGTCATTGTGGTGCTTGTTTTCCTCGTGGGCTCCTGCCAGGAGAGAAGCAAAGGGAAAACCTGCTCCTTGCCCTCCTGTCAAACACAGGGACTTGTCACCCCAGCTCCTGGAGAAAAGGCAGCCAGAGCTGTGAAACTGGGTGTGAGGAGAAAGCAAATTTAACCCTGGCTGTGGGTGGTGGAGCAGGGCCCTCTTCTTCAGCAAGCTTGACACCCAGTGGCATAAATCATTTTAGTGGATAAACAAGGTAAGATTTCTCTTGCTGGAGATGCAGAGAGGTTGGAGGAAAAGCAGATACCTTTCCCTGAAGTATCACAGAGTTATTCAGGTTGGGAAAGAACTACAAGACTTTGGAGTCCAAGCTGTGACTGATCCCCACTGTGTCACCAGCACAGAGCACTGAGTGCCACCTCCAGGGATGGGGACTCCAACACCTCCCTGGGCAGCCCCTTTCAGTGGGAAATTTTCCCTAAAATCCAATCTAAACCTTCCCTGGCACAGCTTGAGGCTGTTTCCTCTGGTTCTGTCCCTGTCCCCCGGGGGTCAGGAAGTTTTAGAGTGGGAAAGTCCCCCCTGAGCCTCCTTTTCTCAAGATTAAACCCACCCAGGAATGTTAACTGAAGCTACATTGAGTGAAAGCACAACACTGCTGCTTTTTCCTCCTTCAGCATCAGCAGCTGGGGATCCTGAGTGGAGCAGGATTGTCACCAACATCTTTTATGAAAAATCCTTCCCTTAGGATTTTTTCTCCTGAGAAGCTGAGAGGCCTCAGGAACAAAATGTAGACAATGATTATCTGCTGCTGTGGAATGCAACAGGTGCATCTGGGATTGGGCTCATGTGGTTGTTTTTAATTAATGGCCAATCACAGCCCAGCTGGCTTGGACTCTGTCTGAGACAGAAGCTTTTGTTATCATTCCTTCTTTTTCTATTCTTAGCCAGCCTTCTGATGAAATTCTTTCTCCTATTCTTTTAGTATAGTTTTAATGTAATATATATCATAAAATAATAAATCAGCCTTCTGAAACATGGAGTCAGATCCTCATCTCTTCCCTCGGACCCCGGTGAGCACGGTCACACAGGATTGTGATGGGAGGCTCCTGACCCTCCATGAAGGATGATTTCCCTCCTTGGACACCTGGGATGAAGTTCAGCTGCAGCAAAGCAAACTCCCCATGTTTCACCTTTCAAGGGACAAGACATTCCTGACATAACACATGTCCTGATTTTTCCCTTGCCTTGTCAGTAGTTTTCAGCTCTGGCAGACCTGGGAGCATCTTTTTGATGTACCTGACAGTTCAAACAGGCTTTTTTTGTTTAAATCCAGGGAAATGTTTAAGCCTGGGTGATCTTTGGAGGGAAGATGCTCTAAAGAGCATGGAGATAAATCTCAGTGTCTTTTTGATTAGGGTTTCATTGCTAACCCAGGCAGGCTGTGTGCTTTTAAACTTCCACTGAAGTGTCTCATTAAAGAATTAAAAGCCTAAATATCTGCTGGCACCAAAAATCCTGAACCCAAGTGCAGGATTTATCCATACATTGCATGTTGGAGGTCACATAAACCATGCAGCATCACACAGGTGTGCAGGAAAAGGTCAGAAAAATCAGTGGCTTTGCTGTGGTGTGAGAGGGAGGCAGAATTTAAGTTGTCCTGTGTCATTTGATAACTGTATAAATCCATTTGGAAAGGCCTGGCTGTACTGAGCAGTCCTGGACTGGCCCAGAGCACCAGGTACAGACACACATGGAGCAGGGAAGTGTTGGAGCCCTGGCTGCTGAGAATTTCAGATTTCTGTGCTGCCAGGCACTGACCCCCAAGAGAACACTGCACTGACCTGAGGCCTGGAGAAGCTTCCAAAATGGAATGACAGAACTGGGATTGTGGGTGTGGAGTTTGGATAGAAGTGTGTGATATCACAGGGTGGGAAACCCAGAGTTTAAGGGTTTAGAATACAGGAATGGATATAAAGCAAGATGGAGGTTTTGGGGTGGAGGCTGATTCCTTCTCCTTCTCCTTCTCCTTCTCCTCCTCCTTCTCCTTCTCCTTCCCCTTCCCCTTCTCCTTCTCCTTCTCCTTCTCCTCCTCCTTCTTCTTCTTCTCCTTCTCCTTCTTCACCTTCTTCTTCTTCTTCACCTTCTTCACCTTCTTCTTCTTCTTCTTCACCTTCTTCTTCTTCACCTTCTTCTTCTTCTTCTTCTTCTTCTTCTTCACCTTCCTCTCCATGGGTTTGGGTGGTTTTGTGTAATTGGATAAAAAGTCCCCATTGCAGCCATGGGTGGTTGGTTATTGGGTTAAAAGTGAAAATAATTTCGGTGTCATTTCTTAATTGGACAGTTGATCCTTCAAAGGCCTTGCAGAGAGAGAGATGGGCTCCATTTTTAGTTTGTTGGAGTGAAGTGCTGCAGAACTCCCAGCTTGTAGGACTGTGATATAGATAAGAACTGATAAACATCTGAGTCAGAACAGGAAATATCTTGAGTGCTTCAATCCTGACCTTGGCAGAGGCAGAAAAGAAGTTAAAGAATCACCATTAGGGAAGGAGCTCTGTTTCTGTGATGACAAAGAACTTGAGTTAATTCCTCCTCTCTCTGCATTGCCTCCACTCTTTGATCCTTTTGTCCTTTTTGGACACCTCTTTCCTATGTAAAATGGACATCATAATTTTTTAGAGACTGAATTGTGTCCCTGGGAAGGGCTGCTCTCTCTGCCTGTGGATGGGTGAGGCAGGGTTAATTCGGGATATTTCGGCAGGGGTTGCTCTGTGCAGCAAATCCAAAGTGACAGAGCTGCCCACCAAGTCCTGGCTGTGCCTCACCTGTTCCACAGAATTCCCTGGGATCCAGGTGCTGTTTTCTCTCGTGCCATTAGGTGGTGGTGCAGGAAGCAGGACAGACTCGATCCTCAGAGTTTCAAACCAGGAAAATCAGAAAATTCCTTCAACTTCTCACAAGGGAAATATTTCTTTGCTCTCTGCTCAAAGGAATGAAAAACAGGGGGGAGGGTGATCCCGTATGTGAGGGACTGCACAGCAAAGCCAGTCCCTGCTCTTGGAGAGGACAGGGAGCACACAAACCTCAGGAATTGGGCAGGGGAATCACAGGGAGTGAAGCTCTGCAGATTTTTTTCCTGGGTAAAAATCTTGGAAGGAGATGGGAAAGCAGCACTGGAGGGGGATGAAGGAGGTGTGAGAGCCAGGCAGGGTCCTGGCAGCTCAATCTGGGGAACAAACCCTTCCTCTTGAGGGTGGATGTGTGAAAACTCAGACTTGGAGAGGAACAGGAAGGGGGGAAAAAAAAATAAGACAACTCAGAATAAGCAACCGACCACACACACAAAAATCCCTGCTGTGCTCTCCACAACTTTGATTGACTGTGAGGGGCTGGTTTGGGAAAAATCAGAAAATTATAGAATCATTCTGGCTGGGAAAGTCCTCTGAGATCAGTGAGTCCACACTTGAAATGATGTCTTGTCTTCAATGTCCTTGTGCTGTCACCTCAGCAGCAGAGGAGCCCTGGTGGGTACCAGGAATGCCCCACAGTGAATTTGTCTTTCTGTGGAAAACATTTGTGCCCTCCTTGGTGCCAGGAATGAGGGGCTGGAGCCTGAACACTCCCCTTTTGCCCCTAAACTCAGCCTAAAGCAGCAGCCAGTGTCTGTGTTGCTTTCCAGCTCTTGGATGGGTTTCACATCCGTGCTGTGACCCAGCAGGGCTGGATTTCACTCCCTGGCTAAATGAGGTGCAGGGAGGATGAGGAGCTCTGAATCCATGGGCTCCTGCAGAACCCTGAGCTGAAATTGTGCTTGCTGAGCAAAACTGGTGATGGGTGGGATTGAGCCAGTGTCACAAGACTGCAGGAACTCTGCAAGGGCAAACCTCCAAGGAAAGGCAGGACCAGGACTGGAGAGGGGAAACCGCAGCAACCAGGATGTGCCACACCCTTACCTGAGCCTTTACCAGTGAAAAACTGAATTAAAGCCTGAAAACTTCAAATATTTTAATATGAAAAGCTTCTAGTCCTTCAGAGGAGAATTTCCTTTTGGTTACTTCCTTTTGGATGCCCTTCTCCAGCTCTCAGCAGGGAATATCCAGTGGGATATCTCTCACATCCTGGGTGCCAGCATACTGTGTTTTCTTTTTTTTTTTATCCCTGCTCAGAGGTTTGGTTTTAGTTTTTTTTTTTAATCTTGCTGAGGCAATAACAGCTATGGAAACCCAGGGCACTGGGAATGTTTCTCTGTCTGTTCTGGGGTGCCCTGACCCCCAGGGCAGCACTGACTCTGACCCTCATTCATGGAGAAAGTTTCCCAGACTTCAAGATAGACTGGAACCCACAAAAGTGTGAAATAGATTATAGAGAGCAGTGCAGGTGTGTCACTTGGTGAGAAATTGAGGTTTTTGGGGTTTTTAGTGTGTTCTGGATGGAAGCAGATGGAGGGCACAGGGTGTCATCCTGGGTTTCTGCTCCATGCTTCTTCTTCCTCCTTCTCCATGGGTTTGGGTGGCATTTTGTAATTGGGCAGAAAAGTCCCCATTGCAGCTCTGTGGGATCAGTGATTGGGTTCAAAGGGAAAATAATCCAGGTGTCAGCTCTTAACTGGACAGTTTAGTCTGAGAAGGCCTTGGAACAAGAGATTGTGGCCATTTTGTGCCTTTTAATGAAAAGCTGCTAAACTCTCAGTTCTGTTTTACTGATAAGAAATAATAAACACCTGAGTGTGAACATGAACTACTGTCTCAAGTGCCTTCAATGCAGACCCAGAGAAACCCACAACTGGAACCAACACAGAGCCCTTCTGATGTGAAGGACAGAGTCTGGTTTCCAGCCTGCCTGAGGAGTTGGAAGCTGCTCTGTCTCACAGTGAAGGGCCCTCAGAGCTGGGTGATGGCCCTTGAGTGCTGAGACCAGACTCAGCTGATTGGGCAACCAGAGAGCTGAGAGGAATAAAATCCATCAGATCCCTGGGAAGAACCTTCAGGATCACCCAGTTCCAGCCCCCTGCCATGTGCAGGGACATCTTCCACTTGACCAGGCTGCTTGGGCCCCATCCAGCCTGGCCTTGGACACGTTCCCCTGCTCCCTGAGGTGCTGGAAACAGCAGCACTGGGCACTCAGCTGCAGATTTTGGCCAGTCTGAATCCAGAAATGCCCACATTTCATTTAAACTGTTCTCTCTGTGTAATCGCAAGGACTCTTGTATCCAACCTGGCTCTTGCTTTTCAGAGATGTGGATGTTTCTGCTTGGGCCAGCCTGGATCTTTCTCCCTTAGTGTTATAAAGCTTATTTAGAGAGACATTTGGTCACACCAGGCTCTGAGAAGACCTCAAATCCATCATAATTTTATTTCTGACATAGTTTTCCTGATTTTTCCCCTAAAAAAGTTGAAATGGATGCCTTTGAAAGACCAGCAGTCACCGTGCACTGCTGTGTGTGTATCTGTGTTTTGTATTTGAGATTCTGGATTTAATATTTGCCTCAGCAGGGCTTTAGCAAGGCCTGAATTTGCTGCCTCTGAGGCTGAGAGCCAGCTGTGACCATCACCCCATTTCCCTGATTACTCCTGGGAGTTTGCATGGCTCAGTGAGCAGAAATGGTGCCACCAGCACAACCAGGGATAAATTCTGTGCCCATGCTGCTGTGGTGGCCAGAGAAAGCCCAGGAGTCACATATTTCACCAGCTGCCACAGGGATAATCAGGATTTGCTCCCATCTGGAGAACTGGGAGCAGTTTGTGGTGCTTTTCCCCAGAGGAAGAACACAAGGAACCAGCTCAGTCAGGGGTGGCATCTCTGCACTGAGGAAGTTCACCACCTCACTGCTTTTACTTTTTCCTTCCCTGTTTTGTAGGGAATACCTTCAGCATGAAACACAATTGACCTGGTTTCTTATGGAAAGTATAAAATAGGAATTCAGGCTGCCCAAAGCCATTAAAGCCCCAAATTTGTGCTATTACAGGATAAGTGAGACTGCTCTGGCCCATTGTACATCCTGGCCAGGGACAAAGCTGCTGCACCCAAGTGTGGGGGGCTGTTTAAAGACAATAAGATGTTCTTTGGGCAATGGTTTGGGACTTTAAAATCACTTTTTACATGGGTGAGATCAGGGATGCTACCACCAAGATCAGGCTGTCCAAGTCTTGTCAAGGATTTTCTCACATCTGTGAAACATCCTTGTGGTTATCTTCTCAATCTTCTGTTTTATTTCTTTTTTTTTTTTTTTTCTCTAGAAGTCTTTTAAAACCATCTGCATCACTGTCCTCTGTCTGCAAATTGTGTTCTTCAGGCCATGTAAATGACTTCTTAGAGAGGTCTGTGTTCCCTTTGCATGTTTGTATGTTTGTAGTGTTTTTTCCTCTTTCAAGCAAAACAAGAAGTAGCCCAGACTGCCAGGATGTGCCTCCTCCTGGTCACTTGGCAGAGCTGGTCTTGGCTTTTCTGGAGGCTGAACTGAGTTTGATCACTGTGATAATGAATTGCAGCATTTTCACCTCCTTTGGAGCAAACTCAGAAGCTCCCCTTGGCAAAAGCAGCCCAAAAGGAGGAGTCTGGTGATTTCACTGCCTTGAAGTACACAGAGAATACCCAGTTATTTGTACTTTGAACAAAGAACTCTCAATTTTCCTTGTGCTGTTACCCTGCTCTGCAAAAGTCACCTGTCAGATCAAACAGTTTATAAACAGTGACTGTGAAGAAAGGGAATCAAATTCCAGCCTGAAGAGGAGCTGTGGTGCCTTGCTGCTTATTGAGTGTGGGCTCTCTCCCTGCCTGCCCTCAGCAAAGCCAAAATTGTCATTTCTGCACAGCCTGAGAGGGGAAAGAGGAGGAGGAGCTGTCTAAAACTTTGTGCTGATTGAC
This sequence comes from Agelaius tricolor, assembly GCF_023055355.1. Classification (NCBI taxonomy): domain Eukaryota; kingdom Metazoa; phylum Chordata; class Aves; order Passeriformes; family Icteridae; genus Agelaius; species Agelaius tricolor. Next base: position 390,142 of record NW_027269266.1, read on the forward strand.
CACGGCTTATAGATCATGTGCAGGGTGTCATGGCTTGGAGGCATTCACTGCTGGCAGGGGAAAAGCACTTGTCCTCAGCATTTTGGGCTCTGGAAATGATTTAATCTGTCAGGCTTTGCTGCAGACTGTGTGGAATGCCCTACACTGAAGAGGAGGAGGATGTACTTAGCTTTGGAGCCCTGGAGAGAAGCCTGGATCTCAGCTTGGCTGGGAATTGTCCTGGGTTGCAAGATGTGGTTTGGGGTGTTGTGGTGGTGTTTGCAGGGATCCCAGGATGAGGGAAGAGATGAGAATCTTGACTCCATGATTCAGAAGGCTGATTTATTATTTTATGATATATATTATATTAAAAGAAAATTATATATTAAAACTATACTAAAGAAAGAGAAAGAATTTCATCAGAAGGCTAGCAAAGGAAGGAAATGAATGGAATGATAATAAAATCATGTGACTGACCAGAGAGTCTGAGACAGCTCGGCTGTGATTGGCCATTAATTAAAAACAATTCACATAAGACCAATCAAAGATGCACCTGTTGCATTCCACAGCAGCAGATAATCATTGTTTACATTTCGTTTCTGAGGCCTCTCAGCTTCTCAGGAGAAAAAATCCCAGCAAAAATATTTTTCCGAAAATATGTCCAGGACAGGGTGTGTGTTCTATTGCCACCTCTCAGAGCTGGGGCAGTTCTCTCTGTTCATGGGGCAGTTTTTTCTTTCTCTCTCCCCCAGCCAATCCTCCCTGCAGGAGATCTCTGCTGTCCATGGCCACTGAGTGTCCCTGCAGGGCTGAGCCAATCCCAGCATCCCATGGGGAGATGCTCCGCCCAGGGGAGGAGCCAAGCATTCCTCCCTGGATCCAATCTGAGCCTGGCCCAGCCCAGCAGCCTTTGCCCAGTGCATTGCCAGAGGAGCAGCTTCTGCTGCCCTGCATGGCCAGAGGGAGCCCAGGCCCATCTGCAGCAGCCCTGGAGCTGCAGAGGAAAACTCCCCCCTTGTGCAGGATCCCTGCTCCAGCAGAGCCACAGCTGGCACTGCAGGAGGGCTGAGCCCCCATGGGATGGGGCTGTGCCACCCCCTGACACACAGGGGACAGCTCCTGTTCTCACTCTGGCAGTGCTTTAGGTTTTTGTTTTGTTTTTTTTTTTTTTTTTTGTACTATTGGATTTATATTTTAAATTTTTCTGTTAAAGAACTGTTATTCCTATTCCTATATCTTTGCCTGAGAGCCCCTTAATTTGAAAATCATAATAATTCAGAGGGAGAGGATTTACATTTTCAGTTTCAGGGGAGGCTCCTGCCTTCCTTAGCAGACACCTGTCCAAACCAAGGAATGCAAGAGATCAGCAAATGGCTGAGGGACAGCTCTCTGCAGAGCTCTTCAGATGACATTAAATGGCTGTGGACAAATGTAAATCTTTGTTTCTTGGCTTTCTGGAAAGCTCTGTGAGCCACATCACAGGAGGAGCAGCACAAAGGTTTGGTGCCAGGTTCCTGCCCTTGAGGGGATGCAGGGGTGTAGGGCCAGGGCTGCCATTTGTGGTGTCCTCAGGGATCTGATCTCTCTCTGCCCCATGGTTTTGGGTGGTTCCTTTATACCCATGCTGTGCAAACAGCTCTGACAAGAACCAGAGAATATCCCAAACTGGAAAGGACCCACAAGGACCATCGAGTCCAGTTCCAGCCCCTGCACAGACCCATCCCCAGTGAAGCTGCTGCTCCTTCTGCTTCCATACTCACCCTTCATTTAAGCATTTTAAAAAGCTTTCTTGGTCCCATTCAAAAGAGAAGATTCTTCCACTATCTTTGCTTGATGGATTCCAGAGAGTTGATATAACCACTCCCTTTGGTACCTTTGAGCTCCTTTCCTTCCCCTTCTCACCCCCTTTTTGTTACAGTGAAACAAGAAAAGGGGCAAAAGATGAAGACAGAAAATCACTGAAAGCCCTGATTTTTGCATCACCTGAGTCTTTAATAATTCCTGGTAATATTTGATGTATATGGCACCTTTTATGCTGAAGTGTATCCTAAATTCTATAAGTAAGTGCAAAGCTGTGCTAACAAGGTCTCAGCTCTGCCAAGGATGCAGCCCCAGGCTCTGTAATTGCAGGTATTTCCCATCAAAATCTCTTTCAGGTTTTTCTCTCACCTTCATCCTGCACCCAAGTGCTTACAAGGCTGCCTTGGGCAAAGGTGGATCTCTGGCTGGCTCAGTCACAGAATGGGTTGGAAGAGACCCTAAAAATCCCCCAGTTCCAGACCCTTTCCATGGGCAGGGACATCTTCCACTAAAAAAGGTTGCTCAGAGCTCATTGCTTGCTTGAGATGGAGGAAAAAGGCTGAGTTGAACTGAAGGATTGAGGAAAGATGTTGCAGTGAGAAGGAAATGCCTCAATTAAGCCTTGGGATTAAATTGTGCCTCTCAGAGCTGGTGGAAGCAGAAGGGACCAAAAAACCAGGGCTGGCCTCTGTGAACAGGGAAAATGAGAAAAAGGGGGGCTGAGAAGATGGCGAGGTCCCTGAGGGTGATTATGTGAGGGACAGGCAGAAACATGAACTCCTTCTCTTTCTAGATGTAAATTTATCAGCCCCAGATCCAGAGACAATGAACAGGGTGCCCAGGGAAGCTGTGGCTGCCCCTGGATCCCTGGCAGTGTCCAAGGCCAGGTTGGACAGGGCTTGGAGCAGCCTGGGACAGTGGAAGGTGTCCCTGTCCATGGCAGGGGATGGCACTGGATTGTCTTTAAGGTCCCACCCTACCCAAACCTTTCTGGGAGATTTTATGATGTGGGAAGTGGGCATTTCCCTCATTGGGCCATTTTAGGGATCAATTCCCACAGACCCCAGTGATGGGACCACCTGCAAATTGTCATAACAGGCAAAGTAATGAGAGAGGCTGAGCTGCAGCAGTGAGAGTTTCTCGTTTAAAATAACGGTGGATTAGAAATCAAAATGTTATTGCTGCTGTAAAGCTGACACATCCCCCTTGCAGTTTAGTCCCTCTTTTAAAGGCTGACATTCACAGGAGCTGGAGTGGTAATAGCAGCAGTTTCCCACTTATTAGGAGCTCTCAGAAGGATCTCAGTGAGCCAAGCAACCGTGGTTTTTATTAGCACTGATGGTGTGTGTCAGTGGTTGGCCTCTCTTTATGCCAGCATTAACAAGAGTTGGGAGAAAACTGTGTTGTCAAGCGCAAGCCAAGCAGAAATAATGGCACTTGAATTCTTTCTCTGCACCCACAAAGTGACAGCATTTGAGGTCTTTAGCATCTATTTCATGGCTATGTGTCACAGGCAAAGCCAAGCCTTGCAATATCCTGAGCTCTCCAGTATGGGTTCAATTTTGTCCTCTGTAAAGTTGTTTCTGGGGTGAAGAGCTCATTGTTTGCAGCCTCTTTCCCAACATTTAAAATCTGGCCTCCAAGCCACAAATGGACTGCAGAGATCCCACACAAGTTTCTCTGTCCTGCTCTTCCAGGGAAGTCCCACTGTGTTAGAGAGGCTCAGCTGATGTGCAGCTGCATTTTCCAGGCAGGGGTGTTGCTGTTTCCTGGCTCTGCTGTGACTGCAAAGAGGGATTTACTCCAGGTTTCAGGAGCTCAGCACATTTCAGGAGATCTTGATTTACTCCCATGTTCTGCCAAACCTCCCTAAGTGACCCTGGGGGAGTTGTACACTGTGCCTCACTTCCCAGCCTATAAAAGAACACATTCCTCTCAATTTTTCTTTCTTATATTTGGATTTGGAGACTTTTGCAGTAGGAATTGTCTGGTTTTTTGTGCTGTTTGTACCTGCATCAGTGAGACCTGCTCCAGAGCCTGCAGGGCTGGGGGATCTGCCTGGGGGATCACAGCAGTTCTGGAGGAGCTGGTGGCTCCTTCCAGGAGGAGCTGGTGGCTTTGAGGCCCTTTCCTGACAAAAGGACCCACACCAGCACAGCAGCATCCCTGGCAATGCTGGGGTGACTTCCAGGAAAACATCCCTCAGGATGAAACTGCAGAGGCCACAGTCGACTTCTTGCCCTAATCAATGACCCCAAGAAGCACAGAATTTTTAGTTCTTTTAATTTGTCTTGTCTCCTTATTTAACTTGAAAAACCAAGGTGTTCCTGAAGCTCTCCCTTAGTTATTCATCTCTTGCTGTCATTCTCTGGAGAATGAATACAGCAGAGCCCTCACTTCAGTTCTGAGTATGCTTGAAATCCATCAAGACCAAGCTCTAAAACCCCTTTTTCTTGTCCAGCTGCCTGGCTGTGTGTCTGCCCAGACAGCTTGTACCTCCCACTGCATTTGTCTGGTGAGTTAAAGGCCCTCAGCACAACAGATTGTTCATGCCCAGGAAATCAGAGCTCCATCCATCCTGCTGAATGAGGAGAGTTTGTCACAGAGGCAGAAGCTTTGCTGCCTGCTGGTCAGGTCACTCCTGCCCTGGGGGCTTTCCTTGAGGCAGTGGCAGCACAATTTCTTCAGCAGCTGTGAATGCTGAGCATTGGGTGTCCCCTGGGTGACCCTGGAGCTGCAGCCAAACCTTGATGGGGAGGGAATACAGAGACCTCTGCATGCTGTGCTCCTCTCAGGAGGAAGAAAGAGCCCAAGCTGGATCCATTGAGGCTTTTAATAAATACCTGATGCCTTGTGAAGGCTGGCCTAGAGCAGAGACTGGACAGAGCTAAAGAATAAAGCAGGGATTTATTCAAAGGCCTCCATGGATGCACCTTGGGCAGCACAAGAGCCCAGCCAGGGCTGCACCCAAGATGAACCAAAATGGCCCCAAAATGCACCAGCGCTCCCGGGCTCTCTCCCTGGGATCAGTTCTGCTCCATTTGCATCTTGCAGTTCATTGTCCCATTCCAGCTTTAGCCCCTGCAGTCCCACCCTGCTTGTTTTTCTCTCTCCAGCCCACGGGGTTTGTGCTCTTGGGCTGAGATTTGGATCATTTGTCCTTGGTGCCCAGCTGGAGCAGGAATTGTTTTGTCTCCCTGCTCTGTGCACAGAGCTCAGCATGCCCTGATGTGAAGCCCAGACCCACACACTAAAGCAGCACAAAATCTGAAAATAGAAAAGCTCAAACCTGAGGCATCATTTCCCCCAAGGATTGTTCAGATGCCTCACCAGGCTCAGTGCTGGGCTAAGGCAGCTCCCAGGAGGGCAGGTGGTGGCCAGGGCACAACTCAGCAGTAGAGTCTGTTCTATGTTCTCTACAGAAATCAGTCCAAAATCTGTCCCCACTCCAACCTGGTTAATACCTGTGTGTTTCTGTAACCAGGGTTGTCTGCTGGCATCCTGTGTTTAGAAGGATTTTTGAGACTTTCTCAATTAATGGGTCAAATCACAGAATCACAGAATGGCTTGGATAGGACGGGACCTTATAGTTCATCTAATTCCAGCTCTACTGCCATGGGCAGGGCCACCTTCCTCTATCCCAGGCTGTTCTAAGATCCATCCAGCCTGGCCTTGGACACTTCCAGGGGTCCAGGGCCAGCCACAGCTGCTCTGGGCATCCTGTGCCAGGGTCTCACCACTCTCACAGGGAAAAATTTCTTCCTTATTTCTAATCTAAACCAATCCTCTCTCAGTTTAGAGCCATTCCTCCTCATCCTACCACCACAAACCCTTGTAAAATGTCACACCTCAGTCAACAGCCTGAGATGGAGGAGTGACATTTAAATTTGCACTTCTGGATTTAAAATGATTCATCTCAATCATGCTGCCATCATTAGGGCTTATAAGAATGAGCTACTTTACATGCTCATAGCTACATTCCCGTGCCTGAACAGGCAGAAGGAAGGGGATTAATTAAGGGTATGTAATTACTTTCAGTGCCCATTGCACAACATTTGTGCTGGCCCCATGGGTAAGTTTGTCATCACTCAGCTGAGTGGCAGTGAGTTGTCACAGGGGAGCTGTCAGCAGCAGGAAATTGTGGAGCAAGGAAAGAGAGGAAGAACAACTCACAGTGGCCCAAGCCAAGAACACATCCATTAGCCAGGGACTGATGGCTCCTTCCATAACTTGTCACCCATTAAAATATTGCAGCTATATTGATGCTGATGTACTGCCAGCTGCACTAAAAATAGGCCAAGTGTGCAGCTTTTAGTGCCACAGGATTAAAAAAAAAAAAAAAAGTTTTAGTGCATTTAAAACACTTCACCATGACTCACATTCCTTGCTTGGCTTTTCCATGCCCTCAGATAGAGCATTTTGCCTGAGGTGTCTGGTGCACCCTGCAAGCAGCCTCTGCAGAATAAAATAAAAAAGCACTGTTCATCAAAGCCCTGTGATGGAGATCCCATCAGCCAGTGAGTCCCAGGAGGGGAGGACAGCTTGTGAAGGTGTCTCAGGTTGCAAGATGTGGTTTGGGGTGTGTGTTCAATTCCCATCTGTCAGAGCTGGGGCAGTTCTCTCTGTCCATGGGGCAGTTTTTTCTTTCTCTCTCCCCCAGCCAATCCTCCCTGCAGGAGATCTCTGCTGTCCATGGCCACTGAGTGTCCCTGCAGGGCTGAGCCAATCCCAGCATCCCATGGGGAGATGCTCCGCCCAGGGGAGGAGCCAAGCATTCCTCCCTGGATCCAATCTGAGCCTGGCCCAGCCCAGCAGCCTTTGCCCAGTGCATTGCCAGAGGAGCAGCTTCTGCTGCCCTGCATGGCCAGAGGGAGCCCAGGCCCATCTGCAGCAGCCCTGGAGCTGCAGAGGAAAACTCCCCCCTTGTGCAGGATCCCTGCTCCAGCAGAGCCACAGCTGGCACTGCAGGAGGGCTGAGCCCCCATGGGATGGGGCTGTGCCACCCCCTGACACACAGGGGACAGGGACTGCTCTCACTCTGGCAGTGCTTTAGGGTTTTTTTTTTTTTTTTTGTACTGTTGGATTTATATTTTTAATTTTCCTAATGAAGAACTGTTATTCCTATTCCCATATCTTTGCCTGAGATCCCCTTAATTTCAAAATCCTAATAATTCAGAGGGAGGGGGTTTACATTCTCTATTTCAGGGGAGGCTCCTGCCTTCCTTAGCAGACACCTCTCTGTTCAGACCAAGGCAGAGGGTGTTGCCAGTCTGATGCTGAGGAGCCTGGGGACAGCAGGGCCATCGTGGGCTGCTCCTGTGGCCCTGAGAGGGTGACAGGGGCTGGCAGGAGGTTTGGATAGAGGGCACATCCTGTGCAATTGGCAGCTTGAACAGCTGGAGTTGAGGTGGTGCCTGCTGGGGAGGGTCAGGCTGGGACAAAGGTGATTTTTATCCTCCTTTGGGACCATTTATTGGCAAAGAAGGAAGTAGAGGGTTCTTGAAATGCACTTGCTTTGGAGAAGAATGCTCTCATCAGCCTTGCAAACACACGGGGAAGATCTGTCTGGTTGAAGCCTTGATTTTGAAGCCAAATCATAGATCCATGTAAGAATCTGGGTTAGAAGGAATCTTTATAGGTCATCTAGCCCAATTCCCTTGCCATGGGCAACATCTTCAAATGAACAATGTTTCATGAAGACAAAAGCAAGCACAAAATGTCAGAGCATCAGCGAGGTGCTCATCCTGCTTGGCTCAGGCAGTCCCAGCAGCAGCCTCTGCACCAGGGCCATCATTTCCTCTGCCCATCCTCTTTTACCTGCTCAAACAAGAGGGAAGAACAGTTTTTGTCTAATATTATCAGATGTTTAAAAGATAACAGACAATTTCAAATTAGTCACCCAGGCTCCTTTACATCAGACACGAGAAGCAGAAGCTTCCAGAGGCCAGCTCATTTTCTGATGACATTTTTAAGCAGTTGTGTGGCATTCAGCCATGAATCAGTAGCTTTATGACCTTCAGATAGAATTTGAAGCAATAAACTGAATATTTTGCAGATCACTGACCACTTACTCTACATCTCTATTTTTAAATTTTCTGCTTTTTTATTCTTTTCAGAGCAGCAAACACTGTTTGCTCCTCTGTTCCCAAGGTGCTCCTGCAGATCCCTCATTCCTTGGTGACATTTGCCACCTGTGCCCTGCTAAGTGGTGCCCTGATGTGTCCCAGGAGCTCATTTATTCCCCTCACCAAGCTCTTTGCCTGGTTCATTACCATAATTACTTCCCTGCATTAGCTTATGCCTGTAATAAAATCCCTGCTCCTCCTGTTTGAAGCCACAGAGGTTGAAAGCTTGGTAATAAAAACAATCAGTGATTTAACAAATTACCTTCCCCTCGACTATTTGGCTGGTTTGGCAGAGCTCCCATTCCCTGTGCTGAGTTTTTCCCACTGTAGAGGCACTAAAAAACTCCTTTATTAGTGAGCTCACCTTGGTTGTGATGGCCAAGAGCAGATGTGAGGGAAGAGGAAATTCCTATTGCATAGAATTATATCCATTCCTAAAAGCAAGGACAACACTCAGTTCTGGAAATGATGGTAGGAAGAACCAGAAATTGGTTTTTAAGAAGACTTTTTGCACAATTCTGAGTCCTGTGTGTTCTGTGCTTTGCCTGGGATTGAATTGTCTTTAAGAAACAGCTTCTGTTCAGGTTTACTTTTGCCCTGCTCTGCCTCTTTCTGCCTTCCATGGGAATTATTTCACAATCTTGCAGGAAGACCTCCCAAACACTCTGTCCAGAGGGGGATTGACTGCTGTCTTTAAGAGGACATCACTGACAGGGAGGGGTTGGATGCTAAATGGGCTCTTTAATCTAGACAAAAACACAACAAAGCCAGGAGAAAAACATGAAAAGTGGGAGCAGTTCACTTATTAGAGCAAACTCTTCAGAGAATTGTGGTTTTCTCTGTCTCTTGAAGTTTGTGATCAGCTCTAAACACTGTTTGGTATCTTTGCACACAATCTGGGGTATTTTAAATATGTGAATGGCACAGGAGGGATGCACAAGGTGCTCAGTGCCTGCTGAAGCGGCAGCTGAGCACACAGTGGAGTCCCATGGCTCTCAAATAGCATTAAAAACCTGATTTTAGGCAAATAGATTCTATCCCTGGGCTCTGATAATGGATTTAGGGAGGAAGCTGGTACTTTAAGGGAGCAAAATGCTTGACCTATTTATGTGTCCTATTAAAGATGAGGTGAATTGTCCTCTAGACTGATTTCAGGTGGGCTGAGGAGCTCAGGGAGAGGCATCCAAACCTCAGGGGAAGCCCAGGGGAAGAGAAGGAATCAACCCCTGACTCTCAAGCCCATCTCCATTGCCTGTCTCTCAAGAGCAGCCAAACCAGAACCAGAATAACCAGAATAACCAGAATTCTGGGTTTATCCTGGCTGGGAAGTCGTGGTGACCTTGGTGCCTCAGCTGTGACTCGGCCATTTGTCACCTCCTGTGCCAGGCAGGCAAATTGCCCTGGCTCTGCAATCAGGGTAATTAGGGAAAGCAGTGTTTTGAGCTCCTGCAACCCTCAGAAGAAAACATTTCATTTGAATCAAAGTGCTCTGATCAAAGATGGTGAATTAAGATAACAAAAGAGCAATTAGGGAAATTTTCCAAATGAACAACTTGTGTGGGTGGAAATAGGTTCTTTCAAAAATGTCATCAAAACTCTTTCAGAATGCTCCTTTTTCCTTTTGTTTGGAAATTGCTCATTTAGGAGAACAACACAGGAACACGGGTGTGTCATAGGCTGGTGTCATCTGTTCTTCTCCACTTTTCTTCTCCTGAGAAGGGGTGTCCCACGTCCCAGGGTGATGGGGACAGCTCTGTGTCCCAGCTGTGTGACCCAGATCAGGGCCTGACCGCTGAAATGTTCACAGAAATGCCCAGAGCACTTCTAGGGACAAAGGCACACCTGCTGTTGTACAGCAAAGAAAGGCTCTCACTCCTTCCTGAGGATCAGGGGGTGTTGGAGGTTGGGGGTGGTACCTCAGATTTCAGCTTTTCTATTTTTCAGATTCTGTGCTGCTTTAGTGTGTGGGTCTGAGCTTCACATCAGGGCATGCTGAGCTCTGTGCACAGAGCAGGGAGACAAAACAATTCCTGCTCCAGCTGGGCACCAAGGACAAATGATCCAAATCTCAGCCCCAGAGCACAAACCCCGTGGGCTGGAGAGAGAAAAACAAGCAGGGTGGGACTGCAGGGGCTAAAGCTGGGATGGGACAATGAACTGCAAGATGCAAATGGAGCAGAACTGATCCCAGGGAGAGACCCCGGGAGCGCTGGTGCATTTTGGGGCCATTTTGGTTCATCTTGGGTGCAGCCCTGGCTGGGCTCTTGTGCTGCCCAAGGTGCATCCATGGAGGCCTTTTAATAAATACCTGATGCCTTGTGCAGGCTGACCTAAAACAGAGGCTGGACAGAGGTAAAGAATAAAGCAGGGATTTAAAGCAGGTGTCATTTGTTAATTGGACAGTTGATCCTTCAAAGGGCTTGTAGAGAGAGAGATGGGCTCCATTTTTAGATTGTTGGAGTGAAGTGCTGCAGAACTCAGGGTTTGTGAGAGTGTGACAGAGATAAGAACTGATAAACATCTGAGTCCTAACAAGAAATTCCATCTCACACATTTAATCCTGACCCTGACAGAAAACGAAGATAAAAACCCAACAGGAAAAGAGATGAACTTTCAGTGAATGCCTCTGATGAGCACAGAGGAGTGCAGAGCACAGAATTGCTCTGATTTTGATGAGTGAAGCTCAGGCTGAAATTGTCCCCTGCAAGGACAGGGACCCAGAGCTGCCACTGCTGGAATGGTGCAGCAGGAAGCAGCTCTTTGGCTGGAATGTGATTCAGCCAAAATCATCTTCTTATGCACCTGAGATGGTCTTACAAACCTCTTCCTGAGGTGGGGAAGGAAAAGCACACCTGGAACATGCAGGAAATCCTGGATTCTGTCCTCTGTTCTGTGAGTGGCCTTGGAAAGCCCCAGTTGCTTCAGTGGGGTGATCTGGTGGGATAATCAGGCTCACATTTCCCAGGAAGATCATTTTCTCCCAAAAAACCTTGATGTTGTGCTTTTCTTGCTGTAGCTGAGCACCCATCCTCAGCACACAGATATTGGTTTCTCCCACAGCCCCAAGGAGTGGGAGAGGGCCTGATATTCCCTTCAGAGATGAAAAAGGAGGGTTCCTTTCCCCTCATCCCAGTCCTGTGGTGTGGGGGGCAGTGATGGGGAAGAGGAGGGTCTGGTCCCTTCACGTAGTGTGGTGGGGAGGGACAGGGTCCTGATTCAGAGTGAGGGTTTTATCTTTATTTTTATCTTTATCTTTCTTTATCTTTTATTTTATCTTCATTTTATGCATCTGGAGGTCAGATGAGTTCCTGCACCTGGATTCCTCATCCTGGGATCCCCTTCTAACCCACAGCTCTGCCAAAGGCTCTTGGTCAGACTGACCGTGGTTTCTTATTTTAGGGTGAGGTGAATTCCCCTCTGGATGGGACCATTTCTCTCTCTTGACTACAGAGGAAACTGGGGGGGAAATCTCAAGCTGGAATATCTGATTTTAGCCAGGAGAAGGTGCCACCTGTCTGGTTTGGCTGTCTATCTGTGCCCAGACACGGGTAGGGTGGTTCTGGGGCAGCCCGCGTTTCAAAGGACGAGTCTGGACTCTTCAGTTTTTCGGTCTTCAGATTGTTTATTGTTTCTTATCTACAGAATTTTCTGTCTGCCCAGCAGAGGTCTGACCTGCAAGGCAGCCAAGGGCACTCTAACCACCCACGGGGCGGTTGTGTCTTTTTATACTAAAATCTACATACATCATATTTACCTTTATTCTCCAATACCTTTCACCCATGTTAGCAAGTGCACCTTCACCATAAACCAATCCCCAAGTGCCAACATCACCACAGAAAATGGAAGACAAGAAGAAGAAAGAAGAAGGATGAGACACGCCCTGATCCCTCCATCTTGTCTCCATAACCCCCCTGTACCAAAAACCCTAAAATCCATATTTCACCCTGTAAATCCATCATTTCTGCACCATTCACTCCCAAGTGACTCTCATGCCCTCAAACAGGTGGCACATCCCTGGAGGGATCAAAATCAAGCCACCAGACGCTCCTGGCAGCATTCCAGGATTTCCAAGCCCCACAAGGGTTCTCTCGGTAACTCTGGACATCGAGTGATGTGCTGAGTTCCCAGAGCCACCCTCACCTTCCCTGCTGCCAGGAGCAGCTGCACCTCCCTCAGGCTTTCAGGAGAGCCATGACTGCAGAGAGTTTGGTGCACAGGATCCAAAATCCCCACTGCATCTTTAATCTTTTGTATGCTAATACACGTCTAGACAGACCAGAGCAGCTTGTGCTGAGCTCAGCTCCCTGCTGCTCCTCTGGGATACTGAAAATTACATAAGCAGCAGTGAAGAGGGTTTTATTTCATTTTATTTTGTGCTGGAAAGTTTTCTGAATTTTCAGCACCAGGCTTTCAACTTGGCAAATTAAAATATGCCTGGAATAGGTGAGGGATTCATTTGAGACAGATTCTGTTATGATTGATTATGTACAAACACATTCTACATCCACAAAAAATAAAAGTTAAGTAGCCAAAACAAAATGAGTGAGGCATGAGTGCTCACCCACCTTGGGATGGAGGTACAGGGTTCATATTCTTTCTGCCTTGTCCTCCTTTTATCCTTATTTTCCCATTGGTGGAGACAAAATGGGAAAAGGAAAAAGTAAGAGGAAACCAAATGTTCAAACTGCTGAATAAGCTGCAAGCAGTTCCCCTCTGAGACCTGTAATCAAAAAAGGGATTTAATAGTCCCCATCCAGTCCTTCTCTGCCTGCATTTGGAAATTGTGATTATAGCACCAGAGGCACATGTCACAGCAATGCATATCAATCCTAAAATGCCCTCCTCTGGTGGGAATACAGGATGGGCTTATCCATCTTCATCAGAATAAATCAAGAGCCTTTGTAAAGAAGATTTCCAACCAGAGGTCACCACATTGCCTGGAAGCTGCAATTTAGGAAGAAAAATGTGATTAAACTTCTCTCGGTTTCTGACATGGGGGTGTGTGGCAGAGTGTTTAAAGCTGTGGAGTTACACATGGCCTCAAAGTTCCTCGAGGGAATGCTGTGTGTTCCCAGAGGAGAGGCAAGACAGCTAATTCAGTTACTCCCCTGCTAATTGTATTAGGATTTGGTGAATTTTGCTGAGCCAACATCACTAACAGTGATCAGAGGCTTCTCAGCAGTGGTACCCAAGAGCTGGGAAAGCTGGGAAATCTGGGAAAGCTGGGAAAGCTGGGAAAACTGGGAAAGCCTCCTGGGCTGCTCCTTTCATTGCATCAGGATGAGATGTCAGGGCAGCAACGGAGCCCAAGGAGACATCACAGCTCTGACCATTATTGAGATGTTACGACTCTGGAGGTGGAACCACAAAGAGAAAATGAGGTTTCCTTGGATTAGGGCAGCTCTCTGGAGCAGCTGTTTGAGCACCACTAAGAGAAAAGGAACAAACTGCTGTAGGGCACCGTGGGGGCTGAGACCAAGCAAGGAAAGGCTGTGATGTTCCTGCCAGGAAAAGGAGGGTGAGTCTGGCTGCCAGCTCCTCACCCAGGAAACATCTGGCTCACACCAACCTGGCTGATTGCTACCCAGTGATGGAGAGATGCTTGGTTTGAAAAGACAGGTGTCTGCTAGAGGAAAGCAGGAGCTTTGCTTGAAATGGAAAAAAACCCCTCCTTCCCAATTATTATAATTTGGAAAGCAAGGGGTTCTCAGGCAAAGGTATAGGAATAGGAATAACAGTTCTTTAACAGAAAACTTTAAAATATAAATACAATAATAGAAAAAAACCCCCAAAACCACTGCCAGAGTCAGACCATGCCCTGCCCCCTGTGTGTCAGGGGGTGGCACAGCCCCATCCCATGGGGGCTCAGCCCTCCTGCAGTGCCAGCTGTGGCTCTGCTGGAGCAGGGATCCTGCACAAGGGGGGAGTTTTCCTCTGCAGCTCCAGGGCTGCTGCAGATGGGCCTGGGCTCCCTCTGGCCATGCAGGGCAGCAGAAGCTGCTCCTCTGGCAATGCACTGGGCAAAGGCTGCTGGGCTGGGCCAGGCTCAGATTGGATCCAGGGAGGAATGCTTGGCTCCTCCCCTGGGCGGAGCATCTCCCCATGGGATGCTGGGATTGGATCAGCCATGCAAGGACACTCCCCCCTTGTGCAGGATCCCTGCTCCAGCAGAGCCACAGCTGGCACTGCAGGAGGGCTGAGCCCCCATGGGATGGGGCTGTGCCACCCCCTGACACACAGGGGGACAGGGCATGGTCTGATACTGGCAGGGCTTTGTTTGTACTGTTGCATTTGTATTTTAAATTTTCCCAATAAAGAACTGTTATTCCTATTCCCATATATTTGCCTGAGATCCCCTTAATTTCAAAATTATAATAATTCAGAGTGAGGGGGTTTACATTCTCTGTTTCAGGGGAGGCTCCTGCCTTCCTTAGCAGACACCTGTCTGTTCAAACCAAGACAATAGGGCACTCATCCATCTCTGTTTTCTCACCAGGAGGGTTGAGGGGAAGGTGTAGATACAAAGCTGAGCAGTGTTCTGCAGATTCTGGGGACAGTTACTGTGACAAATGCACGAGGCTTGTTCAGATGGAAAGTGCTGCCTGTAGAGATGCTGTCACCACCATGCATGAGTGCATTGCCTGATCCTCTTTCCTACCTGTTGTGGAGAGCCAGAATTCTCAGGCTTCCAGTCACAAGGTTTGGGCTTTTTTCCATATCAGCCTCCCCTTTTTACCTAGGTTAGCAACCCTGGAGCCCCTCTGAATTTCCCCACATTTCTGTAGTCACTAAAAATCAAAATCTCAATGCCAGGTTTGGGATTTTGGGGGCAGCTGAAGAATGAAAGTAGATGAAAAGATGAAATCTGGAAGTGCTAAGTGGCACCAGAGAGCCAACCTGATGTCTTGTCCTTCTCAGAAGTTTGCTGTGGGTAAATTTAAATGGGATTTTGGGAAGGAATTCTTCCTTGTGAAGGTGGGCAGGCCCTGGCACAGGGTGCCCAGAGCAGCTGTGGCTGCCCCTGGATCCCTGGAAGTGTCCAAGGCCAGGCTGGACAGAGCTTAGACCAATCTGGGTCAGTGGAAATTGTCCCTGCCCATGGAGGGGGGTAGAACCAGATTTTTAAGATCCTTTCAAACCAAAACTCTTGGGGGCTCAATGATTTCCCTCAGTTGATCTGAGTGCAGGCTGCACTAAAATGTGCTTGAAACAATTTAAATTTGCAGCCCAAGTTCAGCCATCGCTGCTGAAAACGCCAGGGAGGCAGCAGATGCAGAAGTGAATTTTTCAGGTTTCTGGATCTTACTGCACTCCCCAGACTGATACAGCAGCACAGAGAGTTCAAGCAATCCCTCGAGAAAAAAGAGTCTCTCAAACAAACAGGAAAGAAATGAGTGTTTGCTTAAAATGCTAAACATCTCCTAATTAGTAAATAATGTGTAATTCAAATTAGGCTTAAGAATTCCTGCCTGACACTGTTATGCCATTTGTGATATTTGTGTAGTGGGAGAGATGAAAAAACCCCACAAAACAGATGAAAATCAATGCAAAAGGAAATAAAGCTTTAGATTAAAAATGGAGATTGAGATTCAACTTTTTCTTTGAAGATCCTTTGCAATCAGCAGAAAATAAATCTCCCTAAACTTAATAAAATTCAGCTTCCCAAGAGCAGGGTTGTTTTTTTACAGGTAGGAGCTTAAACATGGACACAGCCACAGCAACAAACCCTCTTTTATCATAACAAATATAAAAACATATTTATTACAACAAAGAAAATGACCTGAATTTATTGAAAACAATTGCAGGAATGCCACACAACTTTCACCTCTGGGCAGCAGATCCCCAGAACTCTTTACAGCACTGCCTTATCTCAGTTTGTATAAGCCAGGCTGTTAATCATTTATTTGATTCCATTTTCTGATCTGTGACCAAGGAAAGTCTGTGGCTCAGTTTTCACTCCTGATCCTTTTACCCCTTGCTGAGCCTTTTCTGCTGACACTATTGAAGTCAAGTGGAGGTGTCTGTTTTCTCTTATTTGTGCTCCAGTGTGTGTTGCTTTCTGAAGCTCTGGTGCATTCATAAATGTACTGCCAAAGTCAATATACCCCATGGTGGTCATGGGGCAGAGCATGGCCTTGGTGAGAGCTTCTCCTCCACAGACAACATAAAATCCATTTATATCTCTCCAGGTACATTTTTGCCCCTCATTGCTGGAAGGAAAATCAGAATCCTTATTGTCTTGGTTGCAAGATGTGGCTGGGGCTGTGTGTTCTATTTCCATCTGTCAGAGCTGGGGCAGCTCTCTGCTGTCCATGGGGCAGTTTTTTCTTTCTCTCTCCCCCAGCCAATCCTCCCTGCAGGAGATCTCTGCTGTCCATGGCCACTGAGTGTCCCTGCAGGGCTGAGCCAATCCCAGCATCCCATGGGGAGATGCTCCGCCCAGGGGAGGAGCCAAGCATTCCTCCCTGGATCCAATCTGAGCCTGGCCCAGCCCAGCAGCCTTTGCCCAGTGCATTGCCAGAGGAGCAGCTTCTGCTGCCCTGCATGGCCAGAGGGAGCCCAGGCCCATCTGCAGCAGCCCTGGAGCTGCAGAGGAAAACTCCCCCCTTGTGCAGGATCCCTGCTCCAGCAGAGCCACAGCTGGCACTGCAGGAGGGCTGAGCCCCCATGGGATGGGGCTGTGCCACCCCCTGACACACAGGGGGACAGGGCATGGTCTGACTCTGGCAGTAGTTTTGGTTTTTTATTCTATTATTGTATTTATATTTTAAATTTTTCTGTCAAAGAACTGTTATTCCTATTCCTATACCTTTGCCTGAGAGCCCCTTAATTTCTCATTATAATAATTCAGAAGGAGAGGGTTTACATTTTTCATTTCAGGGGAGGCTCCTGAAACAAGACACTTGTGGTTATTGGAAGGAGTCCATTCTGGATGGAGTGGTCAGGGCCAGAGATTGGGTGTGAGCTGAAAGAGGGGAAATTTAGGGTAAATATTAGAAAGAAATTCTTCCCTGTGAGGGTGGTGAGGCCTTAGCAGAGGTTGTCCAAAGAAGTTAAGGCTGTTCTCTCCCTGGAAGTGTCCAAGGCCAGGTTGGATGGGGCTTGGAGCACCCTGGGATAGTGGAAGGTGCCATGTAGGTTAAAACTGAATTAAATTCTCTCCCATTCCAAACCATTCTGTTCTGTCACTTCATGACTGAAGGTCTCCAAGGGCTATGCAGTGCTTTCAACCATAGATTCTCAGCCTCTTGTGGGAGGCACTCCTCAAGGTTTCTCCCACACCCACACTTCCCAATCTGTGTACAACAAATTGATGTGACACCATCCTGACAGTGTGGCACCTGTTCTGTGACACCACACGGGCCTGCACAGGCCCAGGGGGACACCTCAGGCTGGGCAGGACAGGCAGGACAGGAAGGAGGAGCACATCCAGCCCTGGATTTGTGTGCTGTCCTTTATTTGGGCCACTTATTTGCCATTTATTTGTCTCCTTCCCAAGGGGTCCCTGCTGTCTCAGGTGATGCTTTGTGCTGCAGTGGGAAGGGAAGCGCTGTACAAACCACAGGGATTCCTAAATTAACTTCTCCCACATCATTTCCAGGGGTTTTTCTCCTCCTGTTTCAGTCCACATTGGACTCCACATCTTAAGGGTTTATTATTTATGAGCTGCTATCAGCTGAAGGGAAGCAGATCATGTTTTATTGATGTCCTTTCAGGTTGAACACAGGCTGGATGGCTCTTGGAGCATTTCCAGCATCCTCCACTTTGGCAGGGATTGCAAGCTTGTACCAGCCCTCCCCATTGCAGAACATTCTGCAGATTTCCAGAGTTTTAGCTGGAAGTTACTATCCAGACATTTGATTTTGACATTGATTTTTAAGAAAAAAAAAACCCAAAAAACCACAAAAACCAAAGAAAACAAAAAACCCCAAAAAACCACAAAAACTAAAAAAAATTTTTCCCACTTTTTTTTTTTTCTTAAGAGAAGCTGATAAATACAGAGGCATAAAAAAGGAGGATTAAAAAATGACAAAAATAAGTGACCTCAATTTGTCACAGATCCTTTTTACTCCCCAATTTTTGTGGGTGTGCTGTTGCACCACACGTGATCTTTGACTTTGCATGTCTAATGTGTTACTCCCCCACCTTTAATCAAGGGAATAATTGGCAAATCAGGGGAAAACAGCACTGGGAGATGCTCCAGGGCATTTTGGGCTTTAGGAACATCTTGTAAAAGCAGTTGTAAACTCAGGTACATGCCTTGTACCTTGTCTTTATGAAAGTGGGGCTGCTGCTCTGGCTGTGTTAAGCAATAAATGGTGAAATGTTTAATAAAACAGCTCCAAAATATTCCAGCTGCTCCAGTTTCTTTGAGGCTGCTGCATGGCTGATACACAGAATTCCAGGCCTATATTTTGTGCTTATTAACATGCAGAAAGCAGCAGCTTCTGCTCTTTTCCTTGGAATCCTGCTCTCCAAACCCAGCAAACTGCACAGGGATGCAGTGGGAAGCTCCAGGCTCCCGGAATTCCCAGGCAGGAGCAGCAGGGTCTGGTGGCACACAGGGAATTCCTGTGCTGCAGATGCTGTCCTTGAGGCATTTGCCTGCAAACCCACAGTGCTGAGAGGGAATAAATCCCATTTCCTGGGAAATTTGCAGCATTGGGAGCTGCCTTCCTGGTATTTTTTTTTTTTTGCAGACTGACAGCAGAAGTTAAGCATGCAGATGGTGTGCCTGTGGCTGCCCCAGTTTTTGGCAGGGAAGTCTGGACAAGAGAGGAGAATTATCCATCCCAGCACTGGATAATTCCCAGTGGCAGGATGTGTAGGATGGGCCTAGGACAGTGGGCACCTCCAGGGTTTTGGAATTTCACCTCTGAACGAGTGAAGAGTCTGGCCAAAATTATTCTCCTGGAAGAAAGGAAGGGGAAACTCCATTAATGTCTTCTTACCTGAGGTATGATTTTGCTGTGCCTCATCCCAGCCCTGCTCTTTATGAAATCAAGGGTGGGATTGCCCATAATGGGTTGAGCTCTAGGGAGGGTCCCCAAGGTCTTTGCAGTGTGTGGATGAGAGAATAAGAGCTGTGGGCTGCAGATTTTTGCTTAGGGTTACTCCCTGGGGAAGGAATAATTCCTGATGCCTTGTGAAAACTGATCTAGAACAGAGGCTGGACAGAGCTAAAGAATAAAGCAGGGATTTATTAAAAGGCCTCCATGGATGGACCTTGGGCAGCACAAGAGCCCAGCCAGGGCTGCACCCAAGATGAACCAAAATGGCCCCAAAATGCACCAGCGCTCCCGGGCTCTCTCCCTGGGATCAGTTCTGCTCCATTTGCATCTTGCAGTTCATTGTCCCATTCCAGCTTTAGCCCCTGCAGTCCCACCCTGCTTGTTTTTCTCTCTCCAGCCCACGGGGTTTGTGCTCTGGGGCTGAGATTTGGATCATTTGTCCTTGGTGCCCAGCTGGAGCAGGAATTGTTTTGTCTCCCTGCTCTGTGCACAGAGCTCAGCATCCCCTGATGTGAAGCTCAGACCCACACACTAAAGCAGCACAGAATCTGAAAAATATAAAAGTTAAAACCTGAGGCATCATTTCCCACCAGCCTGGAGCAGCTGGAGGTCAGTGTTAGAGAGAGTGGAGAGGTGCTGGGAGATGCAGTGAGTACAGCCAGACATCAAACCTTCATCCTGAGGCTCTGCTTGACCCAAAAATATCAGCTCTGTGGGGCAAAGCAGATAAAAAATGTCTCCACCCAGATCCTGGCCTCATCCTGGGCACAGCTCCAGCAGAAGGAACTGTTCAGGGAGCTGGGAATGTCTCAGGAGGCCTGGTGTATCCAATCCAAGCTTCCCCTCCTTTCTCCTGCAAGGACAAAGCTTTGTGGTCCCTGCTGCTGTCAGGTCTGTCCAGGCTCAGGTGTTGAAGGAGAACTGGCCTGACCCTGGCCCTCAGGGAGGGTGGCACCTCAGCCTGGTCCCTGGGCCACGAGAGCCACAGCTGAGCTGAGCTGCCCATGGTGCCAGCAGTGCTGGAAGGGCCCAGAGGGGCTGCAGAAAGTGGGAGTGAATCACAGATGGCATGAATCCACAAATTGAATGATTTGGGATGGAAACAATCTTAAAGCACATCCAGTCCCACCCCCTACCATGGGCAGGGACACTTTCCACCGTCACAGGGTGCTCCAACCCCATCCAGCCCGGCCTTGGACACTCCAGGGATCCAGGGGCAGCCACAGCTGCTCTGGGCACCCTGTGCCAGGCCTCAGCACCCTCACAGGGACAATTCCTTCCTTTCTCCATGAGGAAAATGCTAAACTACTGCTGGTTTAATCCCAAACTCCCTGGATGTGGATTTGCAACAGAATGATTTGGGTTGGGAAAGGACCTGCAACTTCCACTATCCCAGGCTGCTCCAAGCCCTGTCCAGCCTTGGGCACTTCCAGGGATCCAGGGGCAGCCACAGCTTCTCTGGGCACCCTGTGCCAGGGCCTCAGCACCCTCACAGGGAACAATTTCTCCCTAATATCCCACCTAAATCTGCTTCCTTTAGCTTAAATTCATTATGGTTAAACTGTGCATGGTGCTTACAGCTCCTCTCTCTCCCTATGGCCACCTGTGCTTCATCCCAAAAACCCCTCTTGGAAGACACATCCTGTGGGGACCTTCTAATCTCAGGTCAGGAGGGTTTCACGCTCACTGCTGAGAAACCAGCTCTGGGATTAGAAAAATAACCAACCTGACCAACTCCCTGACTGTTTCTGTGGCTCTTTAAGCTCTGTGTGCCTCCAGGAGGTCCCTTCTTAGAAGGAGTTTGCAGTTCTAACCCAAGGCTCCTCTGACACTCTCCAGTTCAGGGAAGGTTGATCTCCTGGAGGGGAGCTTGCCTTTGTGCTGAGCTGTGGAGAAAATCCCTGTGAATGCCTGGCTTTGTTAAATCTGGAGTTTGTATGAGTGAGCCCAGCTCTGGGATTTTCCCAAACACACCCAGCACTCACTCTGACTTTGATCAGCAGAGAAAAGTCATCTCAGGAGGGTGTTTATTCTTTTTTATCTTGGGTTAGGGCTCAAATGTCTTTGGTGGGCATCTTCAAAAGCTGCCCTGGCCCCAGCTGCTGTGCAGATAACAACGAGCTGCTCTTTGAAGCTGGGATCTGTGTGCCTGCTGTGTCAGGCCTTTGTAGCACTGAGCATCCTTACTTTGGGATCAAGGACCCCTCTGCCTCTGTTAAATTTCAGACATGGATCTGTATCCCTCTGTGGTGTTTGTGAGGTCCCCAGGACGAGGTGAGAGAGGAGAATTTGACTCCAAGTTCTCAGAAGGCTGATTATTATATATTATATTATATTATATTATATTATATTATATTATATTATATTATATTATATTATATTATATTATATTATATTATATTATATTATATTATATTATATTATCGCTATACTAAAACTATACTAAAGAAAAAGAAAAGATACATCAGAAGGCTTAACAAGAATGAATAATAAAAACTCCTGACTGACTCAGAGAGTCTGACACAGCTGATGGTGATTTGCCATTAAGAAAAAACAATTCACATGGAACCAATCAAACATTCACCTGTTGGTAAACAATGTCCAATCCACATTCCAAAGCAGCAAACACAGGAGCAGCAATCAGGTAATTCTTGTTTTCATTCCTCTCTGAGGCTTCTCAGCTTCCCAGGAGAAAATCCTGGGCAAATAGGATTTTTCAGAAAATATCACGGTGACATCCCTCTGACTGGAAACAAGAGAGACTGAACAGCTTGGACAAGGAAAGCCCACAAAAAGGAAGAGGAAACTGGGGCTCGTCATTTTGTGTCCTGATTTTGGCTGGGACAGATTTAATTTTCTCCCTAGCAGCTGGTACAGAGCTGTATTTTGGATTTAGCATGAGGACAATGTTGATACCACACTGATTTTCTGGTTGCTGAACTATGCTCACCATAACTCAAGGAATTTTCAGCATCTGCCAGGAAGGACAAGAAGCCATTAGAATGTATTTGTTGTAAATATTCATTATATTAGTTGAAAAATTGCTGGTCCCCAGGTTTATTAGTCTGCTCTCAGAGGTGGTGTGCTGGATCTCAGAGCTGTGCAGTGTGACACTTGCAGGGTGAGTTCCCTGCCATGCTGTTTGTCACCTGGGGGAACTGGGATAAGGTTATCCCATTGTTGGCTTTGTAGCACTGACAGGATGGAATTGCTGGTTGTAGAAATAATCTGGTGTTTGTGTTCATTATTCCCATCCAGACTTGGTGAGCCATCTGTTGGTACTTACTGGTTGTTATACCTTTTATCTTTTCCCTTCAGAGATTCAATCCATAGGATTGACACCTCCCTTTGTCCTTCTCTTCCAGGCTAAAAATGAATTTTGAATATCCTTGGGATGTTCAAACCATCATGTTCCCATTGCTGTAACTTCTGAATGTGATCCAGGCCTTCAGCTTGAACAGCCATTTCAGGATTCCAGGCAGAGATCTGCCCCAGGGCAGCATAATTCCTAGTGGCAGGATGTGTGGATGGGCCTGGGACAGTGGGCACCTCCAGGGTTTTGCAATTTCACCTCTGAACGAGAGCAGAATCTGGCCAAAATTATTCTCCTGGAAGAATAGAAGGGGAAACTCCATTAATGTCTTCTTACCTGAGGTAGTTTGCTGTCTCCCTGGGGTGGGATAAATGGCCAAACTTCCTGTTTGAATAATTTTAAGGTTCTGCAGAACTCTTACCAGGAACAGCTGTGACCTGCTTCTCCACCCCTCCTTCCAAACAATGTCTGGTTTTCTGGAGCCCTTTTCACACTCGTTCTTTCTCCATGGATGGAGCTGGACTAAGAAAAAACATCTGGATGCCCTTTATCCATTCCTGATGGTGCAGGCCATCCCCTTATCCTGCCAGAACTCATCCAGCCCATCCTGTAGTAGTTCTGTGGCACCAACACCACCTCTGTAATTGTGGGGTAGCACCATGTAAGATTTTGGATCCTTTGCATCTGGAAGAAGGAAAAGTGTGAGCATCATGTGAAGAGCCCCATGTTCAGGTATGGCCAACAGAAACATCCATCATCCCAATCTGAAAATGCTTCAGTTCTGAAAATTGAGGCCTAAACCCCTGCAGGCATCAACCAGCACAGCTCCAGAGGTTCCTCTCTGAGGTTCTTAATGATGCCACTACGCTTTTCCTAAAGGAGATGCTCCAGTTTCAGTTTTGGAAAAGATAAAGGGTCTGAAGAGTGCATGATGTGGCAGAGGAAAGTCATAGAATTGTGGAGTTGCAGGATGGTTTGGTTTGGAAGGGCCCTTTCAGATCATCTTGTTCCAAATCCATGCAGGGACTCCTTCCACCACCCCAGGTTGCTCCAAGCCCTGTCCAGCCTGGCCTTGGACACTCCAGGGATCCAGGGGCAGCCACAGCTTCCCTGGGCACCCTGTCCAGGACCTCAGGGTGGAATTTCTTCCTAATATCTCATTCAAACCTGTCTTCCTTCAGCTTAAAGTAATTTCCCTTGTCCTGTTAACTCCCTATTGGAGTTAATTACAAGTTAAATCCAATTCCAGCTTTAGCCCCTGCAGTCCCACCCTGCTTGTTTTTCTCTCTCCAGCCCACGGTGTTTGTGCTCTTGGGCTGAGATTTGGATCATTTGTCCTTGGTGCCCAGCTGGAGCAGGAATTGTTTTGTCTCCCTGCTCTGTGCAGAGGGTTCAGCATGCCCTGATGTGAAGCTCAGAACTGCCCACTAAAGCAGCACAGAATCTGAAAAACAGATTTTTCCAAACCTGCCTTCCTTCAGCTTTAAGTCATTTCCCTTGCCCTGTCTCTCCACACCCTCGTGAAATGTCCTTCTCCAAATGTCCTTCTCCAACACTGCTGTCTTGATGAAGTTATTAACTTATGTGTGATCCTTCAGCCTTGCAAAAAGGGCAAAATTATTTTTTCTACCAGCCAGATATTGGAAGATTTCGAACAAATCCTCATAAATCTTTAATGCTGATAAAGAACTCTACCCAAGCACTCCTGAAGCTGCGAGGCGCTGAGCTGGGTCCTCGTTCTCTGTGAGATTCTCTGCTCTTCCTGTGCCAGAGCTGCAGGCACAGCACCATGCATTGGTTATTCTGAGCATCTGGGAGGGTGACCCAGTTACTGCACAGGAGCTGTCAGTGGAGAGCAGCACAGAGCTCAGACCTGCCTGCAGCTAATTCATATTTCCTTTGTCACTTCCTAAGGAGCTGGGCAGAGGGGGATGTGTTGAAGAATATATTGGAAGAAAAAGCATTTCAGCAGCTTGCAGTAGTTTTAATTTCAAGCCTGTCCAGGGTCTTTCTGCCTGCACTTTGGGGTTGAACTTGTGAAACCCAAAACATATCTGTCTCTGTAACTATCCACACACGTGTGTGTGCATAGAAAAAGGCAGGAATACATCTGGAGAATCTGTCGAGCTCAGAGTGCCAGCATATAATTAACAGAGCAATCAATCTGGAGCATAACAGGATGAGCTGCACTTACTGGCAGTGAAGAGAGCTGTTTAACCTTTTCTGGGCCAGAAAAGTAGTGGATATTTATATGTATACATCTATCTATATCATCTATATCTATATCTAATCTTTATTTATATCTATCTATATCATCTATATCTATATCCATATCTATATCATCTATATCTATATCTAGATCTATATAGATCTAGATATATTTATATATAAATATTAAATTATAATTATATAATATATATTTAATAATTATATATATATACATATATATATATATACATATATATATATATATTTATTTATTTATATATATTTATATAATATTTCTAGTGGTGGAAATATCCACGGTCAAGCTGATTTGTCCTAAGAAAAGAATGAATTTTTACCCCAGACTTGACAAACCAGTTCTGGGAAGAGCCAAGAGCTGTGGGTTCCCATAATGTTGATGCCAGGGATGCACCATGAAGGGAGATTTGTAGATCTGCTGTGTGGAAAGAGGAGGGGTGAGAGTTTATCCACCACCCCCTTGATTCTGCACTCCAGAAGGGATTTGCTCATGGAAAAGGTCCTGGGGGTGAGGGTTGAGCAGCTGAATGTGAGCCCAGGTGTGCCCAGGTGGCCAAGAAGGCCACTGGTGTCACTGTGATATTCTCTGAAAAATCCCTTTGCCAGGATTTCTTCTCCTGGAAAGATGAGAAGCCTCAGCTTCTCCATGTTTTGCTGCTTTGGAATGTGATTTGGAGAATTGTTTACCCAGAATGTGAATTGTTTTAATTTAATGACCAATCACAGTCCAGCTGTGTAGGACTCTGAGTATGTCATGGGGTTTTATTATTCATTCTTTCTTTTCTAGCCTCCTGGTATCTCCTTTCTCTATAGTTTAGTATAGTTTTAATATATAATAAATGTAATATAATATAATATAATACAATATAATATGTAATATAATCAGCCTTCTGAGAACTTGGAGTCAAATTCTTATCTCTCACCTCATCCTGGGGACCCTCACAACCCCACACACTGGCACCTGGCTTGGATGACCAGCAGGGCCAGGGCAGGGACTGTCCCTCTGTACTGGGCACTGGTGGGGCCTGGAGCAGCCTGGGATAGTGGGAGATGTCCCTGCCCATGGCATGGGGTGGGAATAAGGGGATTTTAAGGTCCCTTCCTACCCAAACCACTCTGGGACTCTGTGATTTACCCAGGATTTCTGTCCAGTTTGGGTAACCCACAAAGAGGAGCAGATAACTCTGTATTTGTATGGGTGGTTGTGGGTTCCTCTGGGTCTGGACTGAAGGCACTTGAGACAGTAGTTCATGTTCACACTCAGGTGTTTATTATTTCTTATCAGTAAAACAGCCTCACTACTGGGAGTTCAGCAGCTTTTCATTAGAAGGCACAAAATGGCCAACAATCTCTTGTTCCAAGGCCTTTTCAGACTAAACTATCCAATGAAGAGCTGACACCTGGATTATTTTCCCTTTGAACCCAATCACTGATCCCACAGAGCTGCAATGGGGACTTTTCTGCCCAATTACAAAATGCCACCCAAACCCAAGGAGAAGAAGGAAGAAGGTGAAGAAGAACAACCTGCCTCCCCCCTAAAACCTCCATCTTGCTTCATATTCATTTCTATTTTCTAAAACCCCAAACTGTAAGTTTTCCACCCTATGATATCACACACTTCTAACCGGCTACACACCCACAATCCAAGTGCTATCAATCAATTTTGGAAGTCTGTTCCATGACCTCAGGTCAATTGCAGTGTTCTCTTGGGGGTCTGTGCCTTTAACCACAGAAAGTTTAAAATTCTCAGCGTCCAGAGTTCCAACAGGGGATGTTAATTAATGGTATCCTCCCTGGAAGGATCAAAAAAGACACAAAGAGGTGCAAGGAGCACAGCCCAGGAGAATTTCTGCCTCTCAGAGGAGACACCACCCCAGAGATTGGATTTCTCACAGCCATTGCCACCACAAAGCCACTTCTCAGAAAGGAAAATGAGTATTTGGCTGAATTCTCCCTCAAAAAAATGACACCAAGGACCACAAGAGACTTGACACAGACTTCTGGCTGCTGCAACTTTTGCTGCAGTTTGGAAATTCTCACTATTTCTCTATTATCTAAATCGACATAGTATTGAAAACACCTTTCTGTGGAAATGTTGAGATTTTAGTGATTTATTTCTGTGGAGTATATTTGTGCTCCATCTCCAGTTTTGAATCATGCAGTTTGCTCAGAAAAACTCTTCTCCTCTTCTGGATGCTGGATCTTAGAGGAAAGTATCTCCTCTGCAAATATTTCTAGGCAGGGAGGAGTGTGAAGAAAAACTAGGCAACATTTTACAGTTAAAACTTCTTTTTTTCCATGGGAGACATTCAGATTTAGAGGCCAGAAGGTTTATTCTTCTGGTTTAATAATAAAACAGAATGTTTATTACTGAATAATGTTTATTATTCAATTCATTTGTGTAGAAATGGGACAAACAGCAATTTTGAAACGTGCTTGTATTGCCTCTTTTCCTGCTTTTCAGAATTAAATCTTTCACCTTGTGGATTTGAATGGAATTTTGAATTTTTTCATGATGCCATTTGAGGAAAAAGCCCTTTACTACAGAATTCCTTAAAGAAAACATTTGAAGCTGAGACTGAGATTATTATTTACCTCCAAACTATGCTTTTGCACCATTTATTACTTTGTTTTCTTTTTTTTTTTAAGAATGGGATTTGTTTTATCCTGAAATTGTTTTTTTCTGTCAGATTTATGCACAAGCTGAGAAAGCAACACTCTTGGAACTTTATTAATAAGTGCTGTGAGAGGCCGTGGGCTGCAGCTGATGAAAAGCTACAGCATAAGTACAAATCCATGTTATTCTATACATTTATTAAATAAAAGGGGTGGTTTTTTCCCTCCTTTGACTTGTGCTGCTGCATTTATATGGGAAAATGGAAAATTTTTCTTTAGGTTCCAGAAACTTCTGTTTGAAGACACAACTACAAACTTGCTTTTCACTGCTGAAAACTGAATTTCCCCCTGCTAGAATTAGGAGGAAAAATAAGTCTAGGAGGGGTTTTGCCTGCCAAAGATACATGCAAACCTTTTTTAAGGTTCTGCATTCCTTGGAGTTTCTGGGGTGAAGGAATTTTAGGACATAAAATGGAATTTTGCTGCTATCACTGTGTTGGTAGCTGGGTCTGGAATGTTTGGTGGTGTTTTTTTAGCCATGATGCCAATGTGGACAAAACCCTAATTTGGGCAGCTGGGGATGTTAATTTTCCGGATGGGCACCAGGGACATCCTTTAGGGGAACAGGAGATGGTCCCTGTCCTATGGTGGCTGCTGAAGGACACCTGGGCAAAGACTGGGAAGGTGCTGCTGGGAGGCCAAAACTGTAACAAAAGCTTTTCTAAGGTCTCAAAGAGTTTGGGTGAGCCTGGGGCAGTGTTTGGTTGCTGGTGAAGATGCTTCTGGAGAGTTTCTCCTTTTTTTTTTTTCCCCTCAGGTCAGAGTTCTCCAATGCATCCACCTGCTCTGGAGGGATTTGTGGCTTGGAAAATAAGGATTTGCTTCTAGTGACAGCACAGATCATATTTTGGAGAGATCTGGTGTTAATCCCTTTTTCAGAGTGTACATTTAATGTGAACGCTAAATTAAATAATTAATAATTTCTTCTGTATAATTAATAGAATCAAATAATTGTTTTGTTTTCTCATCTCCTTTGAGATTTCCAGAACAATTACCTAGAGGCATCCAAAACATCCAAGAGAGGATGGAAGCTGTGATGAGGATTCAGTGAGAGACCTGTGTCATCCTGGAGCAATATCTGGAGCCAGATGAGGCACCTGGAAGCCTCTCAAAAGCCAACAGACTTTTCTGTGTGGTCACCTGGAATGAGTTGTTCCTTAAAAACTTCTCAAGAGACAAAATGGCCTCAAGATGGCTGAGCCAGAGAGGGTGGTGGGGATGGTGCTGCATGCAGCTGGTGGCCAGGCACCAGGGGTGTCCCTCAGGGCTCTGTGCTGGGGCCAGCTCTGCTCAATGTCTGTATTGATGACATGGATCAGGGGATTGAGTCTTTCATCAGTAAATCTGCAGATGACACCGAGCTGGGAGCTGTGTCCATCTGTGGGGAAGGTGGGAGGGCTCTGCAGGGAGAACTGGAATGGTTGGAGGGATGGGCAGAGTCCAATAAGATGAAGTTTAATAAATCCAAGTGCCCAGTCCTGCATTTTGGCCACAATAACCCCTGCAGTGCTCTAGGCTGGGGATGGTGTGGCTGGGACAGTGCCCAGGCACAAAGGGACCTGGGGATATTACTGAAGGGGTATCAGGGACAGTTAAAGATGATGTAGAGACTTTATCATCAGAAGGCATGAAAAGACATTTTATTATTAGAAATTTACAGTTCTTATAGAAATGGTGGACTCAAGACCTGATTGTCCTTTAGGAATCTTCTCTCACACTATTGGTGAACTATGAATAGTACACTCTGGAGAACTATATCTATAAACAATGGTTGTAGAAAGAGAGATAATAATTGTTTGAATTCTTTTCTTCTAAGTTTCTTGCAGTTTCTACACGGCTTCCCAGGATTTTCCTGGGAGAACTATGCTTCTCTCTGTTCAGAGGATATGTAATTACTGCATGGGGGTGCTGGTCAGCAGTGACTGCCCTGGTGGCCAAGAAGGCCAAGGGCTCCTGGCCTGGCTCAGGAATGGTGTGGCCAGCAGGAGCAGGGAGGTCACTCTGGCCCTGCCCTGGGCACTGCTGGGGTCACACCTGGAGTGCTGTGCCCAGCTCTGGGCCCTCAGCTTGGGAAGGACCTGGGGACACTGAGCACATCCAGAGGGGACAAGGAGGCTGCAGAGGGGCTGGGAACACAAAGCCTGTGAGGAAGCCCTGAGGGAGCTGGGGGTGCTCAGCCTGGAGCAAAGGAGACTCAGGGCTGCCCCCATCACTCTCTGCAGCTCCTGAAAGGGGCCTGTGCTCAGCTGGCCCTGGGCTCTTTCTGCAGCAGCACTGACACAACCAGAGCACACAGCCTCGAGCTGCACCAGGGGAAATCCAGGTTGGATAGCAGGAAAAGTTTTTCACAGAAAGAGTGAGAAAGTTCTGGAATGGCTGCCCAGGGAGGTGGTGGAGTCCCCATGCCTGGGTGTGTTTAACAAAGCCTGGATGTGGCACTGGGGGCCAGGGTTTGGTTGAGCTGTTGAGGCTGGCTTGGTCTCAATGATCTTGAAGGTCTCTTCCAACCTGGTCATTCTGGGAATTCTGTGAGGATGTGCCTGGGAAGGTTTAGGTTGGATATTTAGGAAAAATTCTTCACAGAAATGGTGGTCAGGCATTGGAACAGGCTGCCCAAGGAAGTGGTGCAATCACCGTTCCTGGAGGAATTTAAAAGATTTGGAAATGTGGAATTTGATGTGATTTAGGGGTGAACATAGTGATGGTTCTGACTTGATGAGGTCTTTTCTAACCTTAAGGATTCCATGATTCCAAGGTAGTGGCCATGCTCATGAGGATGCTGCCTGCAGGTGAGAATCAGGAATTAAAACCCTCCCAGGTTTTCCAAGGCTTGGAAGGCCGGGCTGTCAAGCCATCAGTGGATTAACTCAGGATTATTTCCAATAGGGCTGATTCCCTGAATTCAAGGAGCAAGAGGTTGCTCTGCACCTTTTTCCCTAACAAAAAAAATCACTTGCAAAATTCAGCTTAATTGCAGAGCAGCTGGATTGGTTATTTCATCACAAAAGAGTCATGACAATGCATAATCATGGACAGCAGGATATTTACAAAGACATAAAAAATAAGACCTTTTCCAGTGAATAATAGAGGGCAGGGATACATAGGAAATTATTCTGCCTTTCTTTAAATATGTACTTGAAAGAATCAGCTTTATCCCAGCTCCTTCAGCGTTCATTTTTTCAGGGGAAAATCAGGGTTTTTCTCAGGTTTCTTGAATACAGAACTGTTTCTAACACTTGCATATTGATGCCTGCAGCATTGCAAATTTAATAGATGCACCTCATTTGCATAAATCATTTAAGAGCACAGCTCCATGGGGGAACAGAGAAAAAATTAGCCTCAATATTTGATCCAAATCCTAATGAGGCCAATGGAGAGACTCATCAGGGCCCTCCCACCCCATTTCTGCCCCAGCTGGGAAGCCCAGTGGCTGCAGTGGCTGGATTGGGGTGGCAAAGGTGCAGTTTTTATTCTCACCTTTGACTTCTGGGTGACCTTTAACTCTCTGTGCTGTTTCTTTATGTCTCTCATTCCTCTGTCGGATAAAGGAGAGAACTGTTAAAGAGATTCTTGGAAAATTATCTAGGCCTGGTTCCCAATGCATCTGATTTATTAATTTATCCTGAAACTGGGGTTTTCAAAATTAATGCTTAACCCTTGCTGGCTACAGTCAGGTGCTGATAAAAGCCCAGACTATTTCAGCTGCCTCTTTCCAAATTAACTTTGCTGCCTGCAGGACACAGTAATTTGCCATAGAAACTTGCTCCCAATTCCATGGAGAAGGTCTTTGTAAAAGCACTTGTTCTGCTGATGGCAACGTGTTCAACCTGCAAGACAAACACGAATCTTCTGGATTTGATCTCTGAGGTCTTTTCTGACCTTAGAAATTCTGGGATTCTCTGTAGGTTTCCAATTAGCTCCCATTCTTGTACAGACTGGTAGATTTTTCATGCTGGGGAACTGTTTGCCAGCTTGGGGTTCCTGTGGACAGCCAGGAAGGAATTTGGGATGTGTCTCTGTGGGAAAAGCCCTCATGAGGCTAAAAGCTTGATCCCAGACTAGAACCTTGATCCCAGTCTAAAACCTTGATCCCAGTTTAAAACCTTGATCCCAGTCTAAAACCTTGATCCCAGAGTAAAACCTTGATCCCAGTCTAAAACCTGCAGGCAGCAACCTGAATGCCCTGATGTGACTTAACTGCCAGGCTTGGAGCTTGACAGTTGGATGGAAGTTGATTAATTATTGCAAATATTGGAGTAAAAAAATATCAAGGGAGGTTTTAGACTTTTTTTTTTCTGTTTTGAGTGAGTGCTTTTCTGGGTATCTTCTGCTGAGAGCTCACTCAAAGAAAAATTAATGTCCTTAATTCAATGAACAAAACCATGAATGGAGCAAGAAGTGTCACTGCTAAATTTGATATCTGTATTAACTTCCAGCAAAAGGGAGAAAATTTGCTCCAGTGGCTTTGGACTAGATCCTCACACCTGAGGAGGAAAATCTTCTTGTGGCTCAGCAGGCATCCCCTTGGGCCAGGCTGAGGGTCACTGCCACAGAAGAGCCCAGAGCTGGGGCTGACACTGCTTTAGTGGTTTTTGGTTAAATCCATGCATTTCTGAGGTGCTCTGTCAAAACAAAGGATTTTCTGTGGTGGTTCCAGTTTTGGGTTTCTCTGCATTGAAGGCACTTGAGACAGTAGTTCATGTTCACACTCAGGTGTTTATTATTCCTTATCAGTAAAACAGTCTCACTGCTGGGAGTTCAGCAGCTTTTCATTAGAAGGCACAAAATGGCCACAATCTCTTGTTCCAAGGTCTTTTCAGACTAAACTGTCCAATGAAGAGCTGACACCTGGATTATTTTCCCTTTGAACCCAATCACTGATCCCACAGAGCCCACAATGGGGACTTTTCTGCCCAATTACAAAATGCCACCCAAACCCATGGAGAAGGAGGAAGAAGAAGCATGGAGCAGAAACCCAGGATGACACCCTGTGCCCTCCATCTTGCTGCCATCCACAACACACTAAAAACCCCAAACCTCAATTTCTCACCCAGTGACACACCTGCACTGCTCTCTATAATCTATTTCACACTTTTGTGGGTTCCAGTCTATCTTGAAGTCTGGGGAACTTTCTCCATGGATGAGGGTCAGAGTCAGTGCTGCCCTGGGGGTCAGGGCACCCCAGAGCAGACACAGAAACATTCCCAGTGCCCTGGGTTTTCACAGTTTTCCAGCACAGAAGAAGCACAGAGAGACCTCAGGAGGATCTTTCTCACTTCCTCCGCCACTGCTGGGAGTGATGTCTCCATTTGTGGCAGGCCTCACCTCATCCAGCTTTCCCCACCTCCTCCTGAGGTCAAGACAAGTATTTCCATTTATTTCTCTGACTGCTGGATGAAGCTCTCACTGTGCTGACACAACCTTTAAGGTATATCCAAGACAGAAGTGCAGTTTTATGAAAAACCATTTGCTGGAGTTAAAAGTAACTGGATGGGGGCAGTTTAATGCTGCTTCATTGTTGATTAGCACCTAAACCACCCTCCAAAAATCTCATTTATAGATCCAATCATAGAACACAGAGTATTTATCTGGAGTAGAGACACTCAGCTGACTGGTTTTAAAGCACAGGAGAAAATAAACCTTGCCAGGCTCTTTCCCCAGGCACCCAGTATTCCACTTTCACCATCACAGTAAAAATCCCATTTCCCCTCTGCCAAAAATTGTTTTGGCCATGAAAGGCTGAGAAAAGAGAAGGGGCAGTACCAGGAAGCATTGCAGAGATCCCAAATAATTCCTGTTCTGGACCACTACCTGGACATGGATCTATTGCTCTCCCCTGAGTGGAGGTGAGAAACTGGCCCCACAAATCTGCCTGAAGTTTCAGCCTACAAATATGCCCCAAACATTTTTATAAATATAAAAATATACATTATGCTCACCTCATTTTCCTGTTTTCCTCACAAACTGAACAATTTGAGCTTGGCATGCCTTTCCATCCTGTTTTTCCTTTTGGGACTGTTTTTACAGGGAATGTGTTTCTGGAATGGTTGAGCAGGTTCCAGTGGCAGGGACATTTTTCCTTCCTTCACCTTACAATCTGTTTGAGGGACTCCAGCCCTGTTCCCTTTTTTTTTTTTTTTATGAGGTATTATGCACTGAAGTTGCATTTCAAAAGCATTTTTAAATCTGCAAAGCCAAACCTTCAAAAATTGGGCAACGCCAGTGGGACTTGGGCAATGCTAAAGAGAAGGATAAGGGGAAAAATCCTCTCCCATCTGCCTCATGCTGCCCCCGAGGTGAAATCCCAATAAACAAGTTACAAACCAGACCAATTCATTTACATGGCTTGTCTGCCTTGAGGAGAGACTCAGAGAAAAGAGGAATTACAGAGGGCTGGAATGAGTCACTGCACTGCCTGCAAGGCTGAAGGGAGATGTGATCATTGGGCCTGTGAAATACTTGCTGCTAAAAGTAGATAATAGGAATATAAATATCTAAGCATCAATTTAAATATAAACATAAATATGAAAGAAGCATAAATATAGATGTATTTCTTATAAATAAAACATAGAAATAGAAATATCCTATAAATTCAAAGCTCTACCAGGAGGAGAGCATCCACGGTCACCTCATCAATCCTACATGGAGCAATGCATGAATTTTAATGCCCATTTCTGAAAAGTCTGGGGAGAGGAGAAAGAAAATCATAATCCATGGAGAGCAGGGGTTGCCCTGAGGTCAGGTTTCTTCCTCATGAGTGGTTTTGGTGGCACTTCAGACACCCTAAAGCCAGCTCAGGGATGCAGTTCATGCCATCCTGCTGCCCCAGCAATGCCCTTATGACCTGTAAGGTCTGACAGTGCAAAGGGATCCAGAAAAAATGTGGAATAAACACTAAGGATACAGCTACTGCAGTGGGTGAGATAGGTTTGGGATCCTTGTCTGGTATTGGGGCCTGCTGGAATGGCCCATTTCTGTTTTATTAAACTCTGACTTTTCAAAATGTTTCCATCCAAAATGTTCATCAGCAATGACCCACTCCACCTTCCCCCATGGGACACTCCCAGAAATTCTTTGGGAATGTGCCATTTGTCCTCAGCACAAGGCACAGCAAGGAGTATTGTAGCAATATCACTGCAGGATTGATCAATTTGGGTGTCTGGAAATGTTCCCTGGCACTTTGTGGCCATCATTTCAATTGTTAACAGGACTGTCTATGTGGTTAAATCCAATTTTCAAGCCTGGTGTTGTGGTAGCAGGGCCGCAGGGCAATGCACCGGTGTCACTGTGATCCTTCATGGAGCCACAGAACGGTTTGGGTTGGAAAAGACCTTAAAGCTCATCCCATTCCAACCCCTTGTCATGGGCAGGGACACCTTCCACCATCCCAGGCTGCTCCAAGCCCTGTCCAGCCTGGCCTTGGGCCCTTCCAGGGATCCAGGGGCAGCCACAGCTGCTCTGGGCACCCTGTGCCAGGGCCTCAGTACCCTCACAGGGAACAATTTCTTCCAAATATCTCATCTAAACCTGACCTCTTCAAATCAAAGCCATTTCCCCTTGTAAACGTGACAAAAGTCCAGAAAACTGTCCTTGGACAAAAGGAGAGTCTTTGCCACAGTATCAGATGTTTTAGAGAAGGAGCTGTAGCACCTGAGGGAAACCCCTTGATTTTCTGTTTATTTCTGCTCTACCAACACTCAGCTGCTCCTCAGGTTTGATGCAGGGATGCAGCAGAACTTCCAGACCAGAAATCACCCAGGGCTCCTTGAGGGAGGGCAGGAATGAATGCAGCCCCTCCTTTTCCACAGGCTGGTGCAGAGATGTGGAAAAAGCTCATCTGAACCACATCCAAACCTGCTCCTCCTGCTGTGCCTCCATCATGGCAAAGCCCAGAGAAAAAGATTCGGAGAATTAAGGAGTGATTTGTGTTGAAAGGGACCTTAGGGATCATTCCTGCACTTGGGAACAGTTGCTTGAGGTATCATTCACAGGAAAGAAAAAGAAAGATTTTTCTTCATGCTGCAGGAATGGGGAATGGGAGAAGGACAATGAGTTAATATGCTTTGATCTGTCTTTCAAGTGCCTCCAACAGCTGCCAGGCCCTTCTCCCTCCTCCTTTTGGGCTCCCTGCCAGTGCACTGCACCTCTTGAGCAAGGAGAGAGCAGCTCCTGTGCATGTTAATGTTTACAGCTCCTACAGGGGCCAGGCTGGGCAGGACACACCTCTCACCGAGTGCTTTTAACTTCTGGCATGCAGAAAGGGCAACGTGCTGTGCAGCCCTCTGGGACACCATCATTGCCACCCCTAACAATGAAGGGATGGGGCTGTTTGTGGCCTAAGAATGGTTTATTGCTCAGATAAACTCCAGTCTCAGAGACTGTGAGATTTTAGAGGAGCAAGCAGTCAGCCATAGCTCAGAGTAGTCATAATTTCTTTGTTACAAGACAATATAGAACTTTCCAATCCAATGGACAGTTGCTATAGGGTTTATTTTGCTTTTCTGACCTATCACCTTTACTCACTTCTCCTGCCCTGTGGATTCTTTTGTCCAATGGGCTTTTGTCTCACATGCATAAATATATTTCTATTATAACTTCTAAACTCTCAGCTCACTCCATACAGCCACACCCCTACCTTATAAACCCTTCACCATCTTATCAGTACAGTTTCTCACTTACTTAGAGCATATTCCTACTTACAACTACAGAAACATAAGTTTCTGATTTTTCTGTTTAATATCTGTGTATTGTATTTTTTCCATCAATCCAAGCTTCTCCCAAGGCTGCAAATCAAACCCTTCCATGTCTGTGAAAGTTTCTATTTTTCTGATTCCCACAGGACACCCCCGTGGTGCATCCCCCTGCACAAAGGCTCCAACACAGCCTGCAGGAAAGTGCAAAGCTGCAGCA
Source organism: Agelaius tricolor (assembly GCF_023055355.1). Taxonomy (NCBI): domain Eukaryota; kingdom Metazoa; phylum Chordata; class Aves; order Passeriformes; family Icteridae; genus Agelaius; species Agelaius tricolor. The sequence goes on from NW_027269266.1 coordinate 426,201, forward strand.
CACAAAGCTGCATGTCAGAGCCCAGGACATTGCTCTGGCTGCCCTGGAGGACTCGAGACCCTGCCAGGGGCTCAGAGACCTTGGCACAGAGTCACAAACACCTGTGCCTTTGATTTTAGCCCATGGAAACCATTCCCAACTTTGTGTGAGGAGTTACAAGCCACAAGAGTTTGAGTAGAATGACAGTGAATTTATCACAGGATGGAAAAGTTCTGCTCTGATCAGTGGGCAGAAATGATGGTGTCTGGAAGATGACAAATAAAGCCAGCTTTTTGCCTCAAACACAGAGCCACTCATGGCTGTTTGGGGATCTGTGAATGCCTCTTCAACATCCTTGTTTCTCTGTGGTTTTTGCTTGGTAGACAAATATCAGGCATTCCCCAAAGATGCTGCGAGGAGATATTCTGTGGTAAAGGAGTAATAATTGCGGCAAGCCAACAAGGTCAGGGGATGAGTGAGAACAGGGACAAAAAGAGGTGAAATGTGTTTGGCCTTTTTCACCTTTAATTATTAAATTTAATAAATTTATTTCTATAAATTTAAATAAATTTAAATAAATTTAATTATAATTGTTTTTTACCTTGGATTTCAAGCTTAGCTCTACCAGCAGCTGTGAGTCAGTCACTCCTTCCTACCACTGGTTCAAGCCTTTTACAGCACTCCTTGAATTCTGCAGGTCTAGAAGCTGCCCTAAATCCCACCAGTGCCTGGGAAACGAAATCTCAATTACCTGATTTCCAGCTGGATTTTGTGGGGGGAGTGTTTGTGGAAACGCTTCTGGAAGCCAGTATGGAAAATGTGACTTTTTCCTCCAGAGTCAGACAGTTTATCTGTGAGGACACAAGCTGTCCTAATTTCTCTTAGGGCCAGAGAAAATGAGTCTTTCACTTTTCTATTTAGGGCACTGGTGAGGTTGTTCAGTCAGCTTCTTCTTCAGCAAGACCTTCTTTTCCTGCTTTTGCTTCCCTCTTAGACATCCTACAATGCGGATGCTGAGAGTCTGGTGAGAAAAAGAGCCAGATAAACTTTCCCAGACTGTGAAGTTTTAGGAAAGTTCAGAGGAAAAAAATTAAAATAATTCCTAATCTTTACAACTAGTGTTGTTTTCTTGTAAGATGTTTACAAGAAGGATGCTATTCCTTCTATTATTCTATATTCTATATTGTATATAGAGTAATATTACTCTCTATATAATATAGAATATAGAATAATAGAAGGAATAATCTATTCTATATAATATATAATATTATATTCTGTATTCAATAGAATGAAGAGTGCTAATTGAGGACCAATCAGGTCCAGCTTTATTTTAATTGTCAATAAAAAAATGTGTAGTGTCTAATAAACTTTACATTTACCTTCTGACTTAGAGTCTTTATGTCACTTTATTCACTCTTCCCCAGCACAACAGCGACACTACAACTCTATGGACAACTTGCAGCTACTGTGATGTATTTTTGGAGCCCAAAGCTAATTTGGAGAAGCATCATCAGCACCAACACAGGCTGCTGTGAGGAGAAGGAGCAGCAGGGAAAAGCCAAAAAGGATTCTGGCCATTTTTAAAATTCAAAGGCATTGAGGTGGATGACCCTTTTGCATACCATGCTCCTAGATGGCAGGAGGAACTGAGCCAGGACAAAAAGTCCCAGCAGCAAACCCTTCTTCTTGCATGAAGTTCTTGGTGTTTTGATGGCTGGTGTTTGCAAGGTCACCCTGTCTGGGAGCAGCCCCTTCCCTCCCCCTCGTGCCGTCTCTGGGGTTGTGGGCAGTGCAAAAGTGTTTACATCCTCCTGGAGAGCAAGAAACTGGAAATAAAACATGGGAAAAATGCGATTCCAGCTCAGTCGCTGAAGTGCTTTGATAAAAATAAGCAAAGACATCAGATAAATGCATTCCTAAGTCACCAGGGAGGGATGAAGTGCTCTGAAAACCACATTGGGTAATGGAATTACATAATTCCCTATGATATACAGTGGTTGTCCATTCCATTGCTGTCAGTTGCCTTTTCCAGACACTTAGAAAGTGCAGGGAAACAATTTTAAATCTTCCTGAAGGAGCTGAGAGCAGGCTCTTCATGTGCAGGAAGAGGGAGGAAATGGAGAAGGTGGAGGAAAGCAGGAGCTGTGTGAACATTTTGAAGGCCACAGATCTTGGCTCCATCATCAGCTACAGCCTCGTTTCTCCCACAGTGCCAGCTTTATCCAGAGGTTTGTTTGTTTTTTTTTTTTCTGTTTGGGATCTTGGAAGCCATAGTGTTGCCCTTGGACTGTACTGGCTTGTCCAGAACTGTCCCAAACAATAAATTAAAATTCAGATTAATAGATTTTGCACCCAAAGAAAAAAAAAAAAAAAAAGCTCCTTGTTTTGTAGCACTTACAGTCAAAAAAAAAACCACAATATGCAACAGTGGGTGGATTGTCCTGGCCAGGCATCAGACACTGATGATCTGACATCTCCAGCTGAGACAGCCCCAAGGAATCCTTTATTCAAGGGAAGAAATGGGCACTTTGAGTGAGGTTTTCAACTGCCCAAAAACAGGCTTGGAGAGTTGTAGCAGATGCTGTGGGGCTTGAAAAGAGAGTAGGTTTAGATTGGATATCATGAAGAAATTCTTCCCTGTCAGGGTGGGGAGGCCCTGGCACGGGGTGCCCAGAGAAGCTGTGGATCCCTGGAAGTGTCCAAGGCCAGAATTTGGAGCAGCCTGGGATGGTAGAAGGTGCTCCTGCCCGTGACAGGGGTTGGAATGAGATGAACTTTGAGCTCCCTCCCAACCCAAACCATTCTGGGATTCCATGGTACTGACCAAATCTCCCATGATTATAAAGAGATTCACTGTAAAAATGCAACCCAGGAAACGAAAACATGATTTCAACTTGCACAGACTCGTGACAAAGTGGAAAATTTGGCCTGAGAAGTTTTTCTGAGCTGGTTTCATGGATGCTGAGCTGGTTTTTTGTAGCCACAAAATGAACCTGTGGAAAAATGCCTCGATGCAATCGTGCACTGGAGAAGAGACAGAGTCAGCAGAGAGCAGCACACAGATCTTGTCACACGTGCAGCAGGATAAATGGAACAAGCAAAGGTCTGGTCTGTTATTGCTCCCATCTGGAGGGTAAACCTGACATTTCTATCTGCCAATAGCAATTTATTGTGAAGCAGAGCTGTGGGGAAGGTTTCCTTGTGCTAAATCAACGAGCAGGAGAAATGAACCTTGTGTTACAACCAAATAAGAAGCTTAATCACAGCCTACATGTCTGGCTGCATAAATAATTCAAATACACACAGCTGCAATTTCAATATATTAAACCCCAACCTCCCAAACAGCCCTGTGAAAAACAAAAATTAATATTCCATTAGTAAAGAAACGGAATAAATTGAAGTTCGGGTTTGTTGTCATTTTGTCTTTGGGGAAGAAAGAGCTTTTTACAACCCACAAGGAAAGTAATTGTATTAATGATCATCTGGGGGTTACTCCTTCCCAGTTAATCTCTCTTTGCTGGAGCCACAGTCAAATTCTCTCTGTTGAACCCATAGAGCCCCAAAAAACTGTTTCTGTTACTGAGCCAAGGTCATGCGTTTTAGGTGTATTACTGGAGGTAGAAAATATTTTCTCTACTTTCTTTAAAAGCTCTGAATTTATGTTATTCTTACAAATAGGAACATTCTCTAAGTGCTAATGTAGTAAAGATAATTATGTTCTTAACAACAGCAGTGTCCTTTTGGTGACAAGTGTTTATTAATACTCTAATAGTCAAGGTTTCCATATGCATTGCTCACCAAAAAATTCTTATGATAAGAATTTGATTTCGATATTAATGTAGAACAGAAGAAAACCCCAATTATTTCTATAAGGAGAGGGAGAGAGTATTAGACATCCTGTGAGGTGTGCAGGTGTGTATTTCAAACAAAACTATAATTGTTGTCACTTTCCTTCCCCAGCTTTGAAGGGAAACGGGTTTGTGTGCATCTTCTTCATCACACCTTTTCTACTGGTGTTGTTTCCCATGACACACATTTTTATTCACAAGAACTTGTTAGCAATTTTTGTATTCACTGATCTGACAGGAACCAGAGCAGCTGTGCCTCAGAAGGCCAAGGACAGCTGTGGACACTGGTGATCCATCCATTCCTTGGATGTCCAGTTGGAACCCTGGCTGCTGAGAATTTCAGATTTCTGTGCTGCCAGGCACTGACCCCCAAGAGAACACTGCACTGACCTGAGGCCATGGAGAAGCTTCCAAAATGGAATGACAGAACTGGGATTGTGGGTGTGGAGTTTGGATAGAAGTGTGTGAGATCACAGGGTGGGAAACTCAGAGTTTAAGGGTTTAGAATACAGGAACGGATATAAAGCAAGATGGAGGTTTTGGGGTGGAGGCTGATCCTTCTCCTTCTTCTTCACCTTCTTCTTCTTCTTCTTCTTCTTCTTCTTCTTCCTCTTCTTCTTCTTCACCTTCTTCTTCTTCTTCTTCACCTTCTTCTTCCTCTTCTTCTTCTTCTTCTTCTTCTTCTTCACCTTCTTCTTCACCTTCCTCTTCTTCACCTTCTTCTTCTTCACCTTCTTCTTCTTCACCTTCTTCTCCATGGCTTTGGGTGGTTTTGTGCAATTGGATAAAAAGTCCCCATTGCAGCCATGGGTGGTTGGTTATTGGGTTAAAAGTAAAAATAATTTTGGTGTCATTTCTTAATTGGGCAGTTTATCCTTAATAGAGAGAGAGATGGGGCTCCATTTTTGTAGTTTGTTAGTGAAGTGCTGTAGAACTCAGGGTCTGTGAGAGTGGGACATAGATAAGAACTGATAAACATCTGAGTCTGAACACAAAATATCATCTTGAGCACTTTCAATCCCAACCCTGACAGAGGCAGAAAAGAAGATAAAGACCTGACAAGTCCAGGTTCTCCTTGGCAGCACCTCTGTAGTCACCACCTTAGACCTTTGCAGAGGAGTTCACACCCATCAGGAGTCCCTAAATCCCTCCTGTATGGTTTCCATGCAATGCATTCAGCAAGAGGAGGACTTTGTGTAAGCCACATTTTGCCCCTTTCAAAGAGAAAAATTGGGAATTTCAGTGTCATCTCTGTCTTTTAGTTTCCAAAGTCTTAAATCAGACAACCCAGGGTTATTTAAGTATATTTAAATTGAGGATAAATTTATCTTCTGCACCTGCACAGATGAATTTCCCCCTAAACTGAATCTACATTGGCAAGAACTCCCTAGAAATTAGTTCCAATGAGTGGCTCTGCCATTAATAGCTGCTTAATTGACACCTAAAACCAGGTGAGGAGGTTTTCTCCCAGAAAGTCAACACTAAAATAACAAATATGCAAAAATAAAATAACAATTCTCTTTGTGTTTACAAAGCTGACAGTAGTTTTTCACACCTTGTCCCACCCAGCAGAGGGAAACCAGCGTTGCTCTGTGTGCAATGAAATGCAGTTTTTCAGCTTCTCTCTGTAGAGACACACTATTTTTCTGGAGAGAAACATTGGGTGGAAGGTTTGTCCACATTCTAGGGCTGAATTCTATTTTTGGGATCTGTTTCTGATGTGAGGAATTTGTGCTCACCCTGCTAAGGTTGGGTGAGGAAAGCAAACCTATCCAACTGAAGTGCTCACACCTGGAGTAGGTCAGGACAGCTTTAAATAAGGGTTCAGAATTAACAGAAATTCAGAATAAAGGAAATTTTCATTGTCCACCTCACCAAGCTGTGCTGTGTTAATTTTAATTTTTTTTTTTTTTTTTGTTCCTGAGATGTAAAAGCTTTGGTAGTGAGCTTCTGCAGACAGATGACAACAGTGAGGACTCTGATTTATCTTCCTTGCTGAAGTGCTTCAAGCCTGTGTGTCAGCCTGCACTTCTCCAGCACCCTGCCAGCCCTTGGCTCCTCAAGGACTTGTTTACCCCCTGACAAGAGATGTGTTCCAGCTGTGTGTGTGGGACCCCCTCTCAAAAGCTCCCTGGAAATTTCTTGCTGGAGCAATTTCTGCTTTAAACTTTGCCTTAATGACACCTCAAATGCTTTTTCCTTGTGAACAGACCATAGCACTTGATGTTGAATCTGAAGAATTTCACTCCTGTTCAAGGCTTGGGCAGCTTCCAGAGCTGGCATATTGCTATGGATGTGAGCAGCTCTCCAAAGAACATTGCATTAATTTACATTTTGCACTGTAATTAGACAGGATTTGAATGATGAGAGCTGCTGAGTTCTATACATGTTTTTTTTTTTGTTTTTTTGATGTTAGGAAAGGTGCTCATTGACTCTTGCTGCTCCTGAGCTCCACAGAACAACCCTTGTGTTTCTCACCTGCCACGAGAATGAGGTGTATTATAACTACAGACAAATAAATCATTGTGTACATAGAAAAAATGAACTGATGCAGTTGGATATTAAATCCCAGAATGGCTTGGGTTGGAAGGGGCCTTAAAAACCCCCTTGTTCCACCCCTGTCATGGGCAGGGACACTTTCCACTAGAGCAGGTGGTCCAAAGCAAGGACTCAGTCTTGATCCGAACTGTTGCCCTCACTTTATTTAGTTGCCCTGACTAAGATGAGTCAGTGGGAGGGAGGCAGTGCTATCTTTTTCTTTTTCTTTTCTTTTCTTTTCTTTTCTTTTCTTTTCTTTTCTTTTCTTTTCTTTTCTTTTCTCTTCTCTTTTCTTTTTTTCTTTTCTCTCTTTCTCTTTCTCTTTTTTCTGTATTTTCAAATGGCTGAAGTGAAACGATCCTTTTCATATCACAGTAAAATTTCTATTTAAGAGGTATTTTTATGATTCTATTTTCAGGGGAAAAAAAATCATAGCATGTGTGTTTTAAGATTTTGTTAAAAATAAAGCACATTCAGTTTAGCCTGGGCCCTTTCCTTTCCTTTCCTTTCCTTTCCTTTCCTTTCCTTTCCTTTCCTTTCCTTTCCTTTCCTTTCCTTTCCTTTCCTTTCCTTTCCTTTCCTTTCCTTTCCTTTCCTTTCCTTTCCTTTCCTTTCCTTTCCTTTCCTTCCCTTCCCTTCCCTTCCCTTCCCTTCCCTTCCCTTCCCTTTTTCCTCTCCTTTCTCCCCAGCAGCCAAACAAATGCAATCAGTTGCTCACACAAGCCCTAATCACTGATCCAGCTGATGAATTCCAAATCTTTCCTTGGAGATGGGGGAGCTGCTGAGGGCCCAGAATTGAGTTGTACTCTATAATTTTGATTCCAAGCTTTATCCTTGCCCAGTTCTTGCCAAAATTACAGTAATTGTCTCAGAAACTGAGGGTTCCTGGCCAGTAATGGAAGCAGGGGGAGGATAAAACCATCCAGTCTTCTCCAAATCAGGTAATTTGCAAAGAGATCCTTGGAAATGTGACCATGTGACCATCCCCAGCTGGGAAAGGGCTGAGTTCAGACCCAGCCAAGAGGGACTTTCTCCCATCATGGACCAATGTGTTTGGAATTTTCCCAAAAGCCACAGAATTCCTGGAGCCCCCCTGTTTAGACTCCTACCTAAACTAAAGATTGAAAGAGGACACGAGGAGGCTGGAATTTAGTGGCCAGCTAGATCCACTTGATAGGAAATACTTGATGGGATGGAATGAAAGCTTGCATGCATTCCAACCCAAAAATCACATTACACACACATAAATCTATTCCACGTAATAAATTCCTTCATCGCTGCCAACTGAGATCATATTTCTACCAGATCCCCATATTTTTTTAGCTGGGTGCAGATAGGACATAATGAAATATTATGGATTTTAATGGCTTTATGCCAAAGAGCTCAGGATTAAGTGGCTGATAAGGAACAGCCATTAAATTAGGTCTCCCAGAGCAGTAAATCTGTAAGAGCTGGGGGAGGCAGATTCTTGGCAGCAGTGCCCAACTCAGTGTTGGGGTCTTGCTGGTGGTATTTTGCTTCCTTTGTAAAATAAGTTTCATAAGTGGGTTCAGATAAAAAAAATGATGTTTGGGTGCAGACACTTTTCGGGAGAAAAAGACAAATCTGTGGGTGTTGGTTCAACCCTAGTTTAATTCACATCAAATATTGGCATCCCTGTGCTTTAAACGCCACTTCCTTGATTTGGAGCTGGTATTAAGTGACAGAACTCCTGTTTGTCACCCAGGACAATTCAACCCAGTTGAATCAATAATCCCATCCCTGGAAGTGTTTATGACTGCAATGACCAATCTTTGATTGGTCTCATGTGGTTGTTTTTAATTAATGGCCAAGTTGGATGGAGCTTGCAGCCACCTGGTCCACTCACCTGCCTTTGTTCTTATGATCCAACAAAGCAGTAAATGCAAAAGGGGCTCTACAGGAGGAATGATTTCCCTGTGAGCACTGCCAGTGTCAGAAGAGGTTTTTGGGCTTTCAGAAAGTGTTACAGCTGTGTCACCGTGCCTGGGCTCTTTGTGCCACGTGTCCTTGGGATCCTTGGATGACCCTCTGAGCTGAGGACAGCCAAATCCCTCTGTGCATTGTACTGAGGCACAGTTCAGTTTATATCCCCACTGGGAGGGTGTAGGTACAACCAATTGCATGTGGAGGGAAGATGATTTAACCACTACATGGGAATTGATCCACTACATGGGAAATCGCTTTAATAATCATGGAGATCACAAAATTCCTCATCCTGGTATTTTGCCATGGAAACCATGGGGGATAAAAGGAAGAGGATGTCATTTGCCATCTTTAAATGTGATTCTTTCTAATAGAGAAAGATGCTTTTGCAGTCATGAACACTGAACTTGCACAGAGAAGCCCTAAAAGCCAAGCTCAAAACGTTCCAGAGGCTGTGATTGCATGTTCCATCAAATTCAGAATAATGGTGTGTGCCTAAGAAAAGCCATGCTTTGCTCTTTGCCAGCCAGGAAGGACACACAGGACACACACAGCTGGGACCAAAGAGGCTTGGGCTGATTTTTTTTTCCATACTTCTCATGTGACCTTCATCAAACCCACTTACATTAATTTCTGAGCAGTGATTGGAGTTCCTCATGTGGAAGATGTTTTTTGGCAGGATGGGATTATCCTCACCTCTACAGACCCAGAATAAATGTAATTGTCTGGTTTTCCCTTTCCCCAGCCCTCACAAGCTGTTTTCCTGATTCCTGGCTTAACCCACAGTGAGATCCAGTGGAAGTCAGTACAAACATCTTCACTTCTCAGAACGGCCCAGAGCATCAGACCCCTTGATTTTAAAAGAAAGTGGTTAATCCATGCAGAAAGAAGGACAAATATAGCCTGGACCTGTCATTTCCAGTTGTAGGTTTGGCCTTTATCAGCAGTGTCAGCACTGGGTGTAAATCAGTTTAAGAAGGGTCCAAACTGGCCCTATGGACATGGAAAAGCTCACTGACCTCTTGTTGAGATCTATTTTCACTGCCTGATATTCGTGTGCATCAAATGATGTCTTTGATGTGAACAATTATGGTTCACTTGTGGCTGCCTGCTGGGCTTTTCTCCAGCACAGAGCAAGGCTTGTGCTTTGTTCTGAGCAATAAAGATGTTTGCTGGAGGATATTCCAGCCACAATCTCTACTTGTGTGTGGGGTTGTACGTTCCTGTGAATGCAGGAATCATCTCACACCCGTGGATTGTGACAAAGTGATCACAGTGTGGTCATGATTGCATGGTTGTCACCTCCATGCATCAGTCCTGCCTCCCAAGCACCATCCAGGCACCCAGCTCGTGCAGTGGAGGAGGTTTTGGGGTCAGTTATGTTGGATTTGGTACTGGTTCTTCTGCTGGCATTGATGTTCCCAAATAAGGTCTCCTCAGAACTCCCATCTACTTGAAGATGTCCCTGCTCACTGCAAGGACTAAATGGCCTTTAAAGGTCCCCTCCAACCCAAATATTTCTATGATTCTCTGATTTTAAGAGTGATTTGGTCTAGCTGATTAACCTTTCAAAGTATGAAGCCATTATGCTTCACTCTAAGCAAGAACCTCCCCAGCTCACAACTTCCTTCTTAGTTTTCCTTCTCATTGTGTCTTCTCCAGGACTGTGAGGAATAAATTAAAATATCAGGTGGAACACCTCAGACACAATGTCTTCACGATGGTTTTATTGCTTGTTTTCAGCAGTGTCAACCACAGAGAAGAACCCCCTCTGAAGCAAGGAGGTGAACCAAATACAAAGGAAAAAAGAAAAATTAAAAGACAAAAAAAATTAGCCATTTCATTGCATATGTACAGAGTCAGACCAAAAATAAATAACATCAGGCAAAAGGCCATGGAACAAGGCAGAGATTTCACCTGTGCTGAGCAAGCAGGCCTGTTCTTGCTGGCATGGAGGGTACATCACAAGCACCTGGTACAGAGAAGCCCACGGAGACAGAGATTCCCTGCTCACAGCCCGTGCCCATCACCCTCTGCTGCCAAAGCCTATTTACAGGAGGGCAGAGCAGAGGGGTTCACAGCTGGAGTGAGAAGGGTCAGCTGGCACCAGCTGCTGACCCACAGCTTGAGGTGTTTGAAACAGGCTCTGAAAAATGCACTTTGGAGTTCAAAACTGCCTCTTTGAACTCGATTTATCATCATCATCATCATCTGAGTATCAAAAATGTGGTGTTTATTTTATTTTATTTTTTTTTCTTTTTAAATGTGCTCTTCAGATTTCCTCTATGTACAAATGTACAATATCCACAAAACTTGGGTATAAAACACTGGTGCTCTGCTGCTGCCAATGTGTGTGTCCTCAGGGTCTGGCCCTCAGAACACAAGTGGGCATTATTTTCCTTACAGTCCTGTCCCAAATGTTTGTTTTCCCCCCTGTGATTTCACAGTATTCTAGAAATAACCAGAATTTCAAACCCTGGGCTCTTCAAGATATAGAACACCGTGCAAGTCAGGGCATTCAGGAAGAGGTGGAAAGGATGATCTGTGCTCCCAAGAAACTCCTGATTAAAAGCCATATTTGCATCTGCACAGGTCTCCAGGGGAAATAACAAGGTCAGTCACTGAAATTATACATAATAACAAGGTCAGTCACTGTAATTGTACCTCATCAGACTGAAAAGCAAATACTGGGTTTGGAGAGGGGATCAAATGCTGACTGACTGAAAGGAAATGGATTGAAATCCACATTTTGGGACATCTGACTCCACCTGCTGTCATGGACATATTTTCTGAAAAACACTTTTGCTGGGATTTTTCTCCTGAGAAGCTGAGAAGCCTCAGAGGAAAAGAAAAACAATGATGATCTGCTGCTGTGGAATGCAACAGGTGCATTTTGATTGGTCTCATGTGGTTGTTTCTAATTAATGGCCAATCACAGCCCAGCTGTCTCGGACTCTCTGGTCAGTCCAAAATTTTATTATCATTCCTTTTCCTTCCTTCTGATGAAATCTTTTTCTTCTATTCTTTAGTATAGTTTTAATATATAATTTTCTTTCAATATAATATATGTCATAAAATAATAAATCAGCTTTCTGAAACATGGGGTCAAGATTCTCATCTCTTCCCTCGTCCTGGGACCCCTGCAAACACCACCACACACCTGCCAGCCTGGGACCTGAATCTTTCCCTTTTTACAGCAGTTCAGTGCCTGGCTGATGCCAGCAGAGTCCTGGGTGGATGTGAGTGTGTGTGAGCCCCTGCTCTTCGGGGCTCATCTCCAGGGATGCAGCCTCTGGTGCTTGGCCCCATCAGCACCGGGGTGGGAAAAGTGCAAATTTGCATTGTGAGCCAGGGAATTCAGGATTGCAATCCCTGTGCCCAGGGGTTTGGCACATTAAGGGTGCAGAGATGCCACGGGGGGAAGCCCAAGGCTGGGAGGGAGCCTGGGCTGTGCCAAACACCCAGTGGGACACAGCAGGAGGAATGCTGTACGTGGGCTTTCCTGTTACAGCTGCATTCACCTGCCAGAGAAGGGACAGTGCTGCTGGTCCACCTGTGCTTCCACAGGCCATTTATCAAACCAAGATGTACCTCTGTGGTCAGAGTAAAATAAGTTTCATGGGGACACACGTTGGCACTTCCCAGTTTGGGAGATTCCCTTTTAGTCTGAAATTATTTTGTATTTTCTTTCCCTATATTTCCTTCCCTCTTGTTTAAACCCTGAGGTGAAGCTGGAAGGAATGGAGGCAAAAAAATTCCCCCCAAACCCCTTTAATCCCTGCCATGGAGCCAAGTGGTGTTCCTTCACTCCTGAGCTTTCTTTGGAACTTCATTTTGCTTTTGAAAAACTGCCATCAATCTTGCATTAATCAGCAGGTGCATTTCTCTCTGAAAGCATTTCCATCAGATTGGAGCAGAGATTTGGGTTTAATCCCTCTGCCCTGTGGCACAGACATGACCCTCATTGCTTTTGAGATGAATGGGAACCCAGTGGGGTATAGAGAAAAAAAGGAAATACGATGATTTGTTCATGTATAAAATATCTTTTCTCCAGCAACACCTTCCTGGAGAAAAACCTGACTTGTTTCCTAGCAAAAAACCCCAAACAAACCAAAAATAAAACAAAATGCTCAGATCTTTCAGCTTCTGGCCTTTTCTGCTTTTCATTCCACAACTGCAGTAATGCTGCTGCTCCTGCATTCACAACTCTGATTTTAAAAATTTGTTTGATTTTAATGGCCCTAAAATTTCGCAACAGAATTTCTTTTCTAAACCCTAAACTTGGTCATATTTTTATTTCTTGCTGTTTGTGAGGGTCACAAAGCAACACAGGACCCAGCTGAACAGAAATATCTACAGTCTAATGTCAGCATTGAACCTGCTACCTCTAGACCTTGACAACAATTTACTGTTTATGTTTTAATTTTTCTATACTTATGAATAAATTTAATAATTCAATCCCTGAAGTATAGAACAGGAGGGGCTTGCTCTATCCCTGATGTAAAAAGGGAGTAAGCATCTCCAGAATGAAGAAAAAGGAATTATTTTGAAGGCCAATCCCAGTTTAATGCTGGTGTAATTCAGGAGTCACTGCCGTGAGCTGATTGGTGCAAGCAGGATCAGAATTTGGCTTTATTTCTATAAAGAGTTTTGGAGCCCAATTCATGATCCTCAAACACATCTGTGCCTTTTGACAGAGGCAAAAGAAGTTTTCCCAGAATGACCAGGTTGGAAGAGACCTTCAAGATCATGGAGTCCAACCCAGCCCCAACAGCTCAACCAAACCCTGGCCCCCAGTGCCACATCCAGGCTTTGTTAAACACACCCAGGCATGGGGACTCCACCACCTCCCTGGGCAGCCATTCCAGAACTTTCTCACTCTTTCTGTGAAAAACTTTTCCCTGCTATCCAACCTGTATTTCCCCTGGTGCAGCTGGAGGCTGTGTGCTCTGGTTGTGCCAGTGCTGCTGCAGAAAGAGCCCAGGGCCAGCTGAGCACAGGCCCCTTTCAGGAGCTGCAGAGAGCGATGGGGGCAGCCCTGAGTCTCCTTTTCTCCTTTAATACATTTCAAGAGGCACACCTCTGATCTTTGATGCAGCAAATGGATGCAATGTCCTGCTGGGGTCAGTTTTGGGGTCAGGCTGGAGCTGGGGGAGCAGCAAAAGTGCTGAGCTCTGTTCTGTGCTCTGAGTGGGGCCAGGACAGCTCAGTCCACGCTGTCATCTGCAGTGAAGTCCTTGAATTCCATTTTATTGATGAGCTGGATGAAAACCAGAGTAGACCAGGCCAAGCTGTGGAGCCAAATTCCAGCACTGAGCCAGTGAAACAGGGCCCAATCCCAATGTCATCACTCACTTGATTGCTCACGTCCCCAGAGTGAAAAGATTTCTCTCTTTATAAAGTGATTTCACCCCCAGCTCCTCTGTTTTCCTGGAACACAGCTGGGCTGGCAGCTCTGCCGTGCTGACATTGCCATGCCTGTCACAGCAGGTCCATTCAGCAGGTTCACTTAACCCCTCAAACACCCCTGACAGCAGAAAGGAGGCAAGGCTGGATGTTCAGGGATGGAATAATTGTGAGCAGGGTGCCTGGGGGCACAGCTCTGGCATGCTGATGTACTCCACACTTTTTGAAGGAGCCCCTCAGCTCAGGGAAGATCCCATCTTCAGGTTCCTGTGCAGAACAGCGTGGTGGGGAATGTGACAGGCTGCAGAGGAGCCTGTGGTGAGGGTAAATATCCAGCTGGGGTTTTCCCCTGTCACATCTCCAAAAGGCAAACCTTTCCTGGCTGTCTTTGGCATATGACTGGTGCTGGCTTGGGTTAGCACAGGGCTGGGACACAGGAAAAGCTGCAAACACAAATTTCCTCCTGTGAATGGGGAGGGAAAGGGGAGCACAGGGAGAGAGGAAAGGGAAGGTGAAGAGCAGAGGGAAAATGCTCAGTGTGTCTCAGGATGGCTCACAGGCTTTCCCCCCAGCAAGGCTGCCTGGAACAGATGGGAAGGGATTCCCTCACATCCCACAAAGGAGGCTGCTGGCAGTGGTGCTGCACTTCTGCTCCACAGCTCTGTGCTCCAGCTCCTCTGCTGCTTGGCTGGGACCTGAAATTCCAGTTCATACCACAGTGGATGCATTCCCAAGACTGGGCAGTGCTCCTCTGCAGCCCATCAGTTTTGTTGGGCATAAATATTTACCATGACAGATGAACAGGGAGAATTGCTTGGCAGCCTGGTGGATCCAATCTTTCCCAGACTGACATTGCTTCAAAACTCTGAACCAGCGACACATTTCACACCAAGTGGAACAACTGGGAAGCTGAGACTGAATTTTCCCTTGCTTCTTCTGGGCTTCCTTGAAGTTAGTCATTCACCTGGAAAAATGCAGGTCAAATCCTTGCTTTGAACCAGGCACAGCAGCAGAACTGGTGGCACTGGTGGGATTTCTCCAGTATTTCCTGGGTGAGTCCTAATCCAGGTCTGAAAATTCAGACCTGAAAACTCAGCAGAGCAACACAAGCACCAAACACAAAGAGAGTCACAGAATATCCTGAGTCAGAAGGGACCCACAAGGATCATTGAGTCCAACTCCAGGTCCTGCACAGGACAACCTCCAAAATCAAACCAAATGCCTGAGAGCACTGTCCAAACTCTTCTTGAACTCTGACCAGGACCACTTCAAAGGTTCTTGCCTCTGAAAATATTGTGGGTTTCAATGGGATGTGTTTTGAGGGTTGTCAAGGCATAAAGGCTTCAATTCAAGAAAAGTGGGGAAATTTAGAGCATCTTCTTGTTTTCTCTGCATTTTGGGAATCAGGGAGCTGCATTTTGATGATCTTATGGCATGTCAGAGTTGGATCCTCACTGTTGATGTGGGCTCAGTGCAAAGTAGTCATAACAGAGCTGGCTCACACTGGCCAGCCTGGAATCACCAGCACTGTAATTCCAGGAATTTTCATGTCTTCCTAATGTTTTAGGACCCACAGGCTGGGTAGCCATGTGCCAGGATCTGAGCTGGCTCCCTGCAAACTCAGGACTGCACGTTTGCCCTTGGTGGATCAGTTCCTCATGGCCCTTTACTGACTCCAGCCCCCCTCCTGGATAAATACTTTGGGAGCGCCCAGCTCAGCTGATAACAGGCTCTGGAATGGCCACAGCATGGAACACTGCCCTGTCAGGACTCAGAAAGGAGCTGGATCTGCAGGTCTCCTCCTGTGATTTGTGTGGTTTGTTGGCACCCTTTGCTCAAGGCCAACAACCCCCAACCCCACCAGGCTGCAGGTGCTTCCCTCCATTGAACTACATTTCATTGTGGAGAAATGAAGCAGCTAGAGAGATCTCTGAGCTCTAAGAGAGGAGCTCACCTCCCTCTCCAGGTGCCTGTGGTGGTGACCCAGACACTCCTTCCTGAGGACATGATTTAGTAGGATGGGAGCAGCCCAGTTACTGAGGGTACTCATGAGCTGGGCAGGGATTTTCCACCCTCAGCATGAAACTTTTTCAACCCCACTTGATGCAGTTGAGTGGGACACAAACATGAGCATCTCTATCCCTGAATTTTGTGTCTTCTGACTGAGTTTGGGATTGTGGGTTGTCTCAGATGAGCAGGACTGGGCTTTAGCATTTCTCCTTTTCCTCTCCACCACGAAAACAAGAATTAAAAAAAAAAACTCCTACTCCCTTGGTTTTAATGGGATCCATGTGCATTCTTCAAGTAGGAATTGTCCCTGTATGGAAACTAACAGGCCTTCAGAAAAGAGGTAAAATGCACACACAAATCTTAAATATCTAACAATGCCTTCCTAGAGGATGAAAGCTCCCCAGAAAAGCTGAAGAAGAAATCCATTTAATAGCTCCTGCACTCCTTCCTCCCTCCTGGAGTGCCAGTTGTGTGCTGAGACAACCTTGTCCTGATGAAAGCAATTTCACCTGCTGCTGTGACAGGAATTTTTTTCATCTGGAGAGTGGCTCCTTATGGCAGCTCTGACTCAATTAAGGATTACAGGGCCCTATATTTCCCTTTCCTGACAGTGTGTGCTAAGCAAGTGCAAATGAATTACAGCCCAATTATTTCCCCCTGATCCCTAATGATCCTGGGTGCATCCATGCCCCAAGATCTATGGGACAACTTCGAGAGAATGAAAAAAACACAGCCATGCTCTGCTTTTGTCATCTGGCCCTGCTTTTTATACATGCAAATCGAGTTTCCTGTTCATGGAACACAACCAAGCAAAACACCATGTCACCAACACAGTGCAGAGAAGGTGCTCACACTGCTCCTTCTCAGTGATCTGCTCTTCCACAGGGTTCCTGGAAAGCTTCTGCTCCCAAGGGTGGTGGGGAAATAGCAGAACACACTGGGGCATCCTCTGAGGGGCTCTCCTGGTGCTGCAGCTTCATCTCCACCTGTGTAAAACGTGGGGGCCATGTGCTGGCCTCTCCCTTCCTGCTCATGTTCCTCCTGTCCCTTCTCCCTGTGTCCCCAGCACCATCTTTGGTGCTGTATCATCACCTCTCATCCACAGGAATTTTGGCACATTCATATGTTTGGTGTTTTTTTTTTTTTTTCCTGCTTCCTGCCTCTGTCTCTCCTTTACTGGCTCATTTAAAAAAAAAAAAAAAAAGTGCAATTTGTCTGTTTGAGAGATGCCAGTTCTGGTAAAGCCACCAAGGACTGAGGCTCTCCCTCCCTTACCCCCCAGTACATTATTTATGACACACCAGCATCTCCCAGGCTGTCCTCAAGCAAGTTGGACAATTCCTCAGAGTTATCAATCCCTGAGGGCTTGAAACTGAAGCTTAAGTTGGACAATTCCTCAGAGTTATCAATCCCTGAGGGCTTGAAACTGAAGCTTAAGCTGGACAATTCCTCAGAGTTATCAATCCCTGAGGGCTTGAAACTGAAGCTTAAGCTGGACAATTCCTCAGAGTTATCAGTCCCTGAGGGCTTGAAACTGAAGAGTGAAAGGCCTGAAAAGAGCAAGAGCAAAAGCGTTCCTCTGCCTCTTGGCTCGTCCGATCTCATCCTGGACGCCAGCGGCTTTTCCAGTTGTGTGTCCTCTGTTGGCTCATGCGGAGCAGGTCATTTCACAGGGGTTTGTCATGGGATCACTGATCCCCGGGGATCCTCGTGTCTCAGTTTGGGATGCTCAGTGCCTGGGGAGCCTCTCACACCAGGGAGAACTCGGCCTGGAAGCCGGAGCAGCGGCGCGTCTTTGGCGAGCACTTGGTCAGCATGGAGATCTGGGTGCTGAAGTTGGTGCCGTTGCTGCCCAGGGAAGGGTGGTGGTACTTCATGTCCGAGCCCAGGAACCGCTCCAGGTGCCACCTCCGCCACTTCCTCTTGAGCTCAGCTTGCACCTGGGCATGGGAAAGGGAAAAGGCAGCATAGGGCATCAGTTGGTGTTCACAGAATTCACAGAGTAACCAGGATGGAAGGAAGAGACCTTCAAGGTCATCGAGTCCAACCCAGCCCCAGCACCTCAACTGAACCCTGGCACCCAGTGCCACATCCAGGCTTTGTTAAACACACCCAGGCATGGGGACTCCACCACTTCCCCGGGCAGCCATTCCAGAACTTTATCACTCTTTTATCACTTTTTCCTAATACCCAACCTAAATTTCCCTTAGTGCAGCTTGAGACTGTGTGTGGCCACATTTCTCTTCACAGGGAAAAAAGCAAGGCACAACTTCCCAAGGATATTTCTGGGGACCGCAGTGAGGAACCGCAGAGAAAGAAAAAACAATTCTTATCTCAATTGCTGCTCCTCTTGTTCACAAGTGGAATGCATTGTGGAAGATTGTTTACCTGAAGGGAATTGGTAATTGGATTCTGGTGTGTTTTGATTCACTGACCAATTGGATCCAGGTGTGTGTGTGGGGACTGTCACTGACAGTCACCAGATGCTGTGCAGTTGAGTTGAGTGCTTGTGCAGATTCAGTTTAGATGTAGTGTAATATAGTATAGAATAATATAGTATAAAAAAGTAATTAATTAGCCTCCTGATATCAGTGGAGTCCTCCTGGTCATTTCTCCCTGCCACGGGGGTCATTTTGATTTCCGATAACTGTGTGCTCTGGTTGTGTCAGTGCTGCTGCAGAAAGAGCCCAGGGCCAGCTGAGCACAGGCCCCTTTCAGGAGCTGCAGAGAGTGATGGGGGCAGCCCTGAGTCTCCTTTGCTCCAGGCTGAGCACCCCCAGCTCCCTCAGGGCTTCCTCACAGGCTTTGTGTTCCCAGCCCCTCTGCAGCCTCCTTGTCCCCTCTGGATGTGCTCAGTGTCCCCAGGTCCTTCCCAAGCTGAGGGCCCAGAGCTGGGCACAGCACTCCAGGTGTGACCCCAGCAGTGCCCAGGGCAGGGCCAGAGTGACCTCCCTGCTCCTGCTGGCCACACCATTCCTGAGCCAGGCCAGGAGCCCTTGGCCTCCTTGGCCACCAGGGCACTCTGCTGGCTCATGGTCAGTCACTGCTGACCAGCACCCCCAGGTCCCTTTGTGCCTGGGCACTGTCCCAGCCACACCATTCCCAGCCTATTCTGACCTGATTATGTGAGCAGCCTTGGGTAACCCACCCACCCCAGGGCCAAGAATTACTTTATAAAAGTCACTGAACTTGGCTTTGCCAGAACTTTTAACCACATAAAGGGGACACTCCAGTCAGTAAATTACTGGAGCAGAAATCCCTGAGCTTCATCAGAATGAATATTCTTATTGATACAGTCAAGGTGCCAGACTACTTAACTTCAATGACAACACTTGGTGAGTGTAATTAAGATGTTTTCTTTTTCACTGCCCTGTTTTTGGTCCAAATAGAAATGATTTAACTACAGCTTGTTTGTAAATCTGTCAGTACAGCTGTGCTTTTTTTGACAGAAGCTGCTTGTTGCTGCTCAGAGTGTTTACAGAAATACCCTGGTTTATGCCATCCCAATTCAAATCCTGAACAAACCTGGCCACTGTCCTTGTCCCCTCCTGCAGCCCTCCAGTGCAAATTTTTAGGTAACAGCATGAATTAGATGGAAAAGCTGTGTCTGAAGGGCTCTGAGAAAAACAAACACAGGAACAGCACAATGCCAGGATGAGAATGCCAGGACTAAAATGTGGTTAAATCAAGATTATTCCTGCAAGGCAGAAACAGGTTCACCTGCACTGCTGTGTGCAGTCAAACCAATGCCTGTGCCAGTTTTGGCAGTGGGTGTGATCCTGGGGAGGATTCCTGGAGGCACTGAGCCTGAAAAGGACTTAGATGGGATTTATGCTGCCCTGCTGAAGGTGCTGCTTTGGGATCAGGGTTTGTGCAAGTTCACACAGGAGCTCTGCTGATGCTGTCTCATGGGGAGAGGATGGGCTCAGCAGCAACGCTACAGTGCAAGCACAAGTCCTGATGTGTTTATTAATTGTTATTAATTGTGCTGAAAACTGTCAGGCAAATGTTGGAATTGTTTTCCTGGAGAGAGAGAGATGTGATTTGGATGCTTCCCCCCAATATTGCAACACCAGGATCAGGACTGGGACACTTCCCAATCCACTCTCCACATGCATTCATTCTGTCCCAGCTGCAAACATTAGCCAAAAAGCCCTGATGGTCTGGTCTTACCTCTCCATTGAGAAAGCAGTACAGAACAGCCACCACAAACCCCTGGGGAAAGGAGAAAACAGGATTTTAGCACTGCAGACAAGGAGAGAGTGTAGATCCATTCAGCTCCCAAAGGAGAGATCACACAGCCACAGAAGTGTTCATGTTGGAAAAGACCTCTAAGGTCATCAAGCCCAACCATTCCCCCAGCACAGCCAAGTCCACCACTGGCCCATGTCCCCAAGTGCCACATCTACAGAGTTTTTGAACACTTCCAGAGGCCAGATGTGCAGTGATGATGATGCAGACAGGGTTGTTAATAATTCACCACTGAATGAAACTTGCTGCTCAGAGCCCCATCCACTCTGGCCTTGGACATGTCAATAATACAAAATCTGAACTGAGTTGTTTATTTTTCTCCCTTAAGTATGAAAAACCACAGAGACACCCATGTACAGAGGAATATTTTCTTTTCATTTCCTAAAATGAGGGAAGAGAATCTCCTTCTGGAAGGCAAAATATAAATTTATCTTTCCTCCTTGCCAGGCTGGAGTGAGTAGATTTTCCACAAAGGTACAAGAGCAGTATGGGGCATGCCCAGAAAAAACCCATGTCCAGCTTGTTGCATTTCTCCCTGGTGACAAACCTGGTGACCCAAATGGTGGCTTACCTGGAATGACCCAACCACGAGCTCAAAGACCAGCTTCACTTCTGCTTTGAAATTGTCAGGGAAGAAAGCAAACATGATGTAGTGAATGCCAAAGAGAGGGATCAGCAGCAGAGTGGACTTGGCCAGCCTCCTGTTGGAAAGACAAACATGAGCCAGGAGGGGAGAGGGAAAAGGGTAAGAGGCTGAGGAATCGTGCAGCTGAGCCCTGAAATAAACCCTGAAAATTTATTATTTCTCCTTGTTCCACAGACTGCAGATGGCTGGTGATTTCAGACCTGGTGGCACCATAAAATGTGACATTTTTATTCCCAGTAGCTCCACTGGAGGTATTTCTTTCTCCCTCCTCTCTTCTTCCCCTCCCACCAGAGATCTTTTTTTCATCTCCACAAGCTAAATCATCATCTACCAATGTCTTTGTTTGCCTGGGATTTCTGAAAATTACAGCTTCTGGGAGAGAAATGGTATGTTTAGCTCGGAATAATGACAGGCTACTGCACAATGAATGTCTCCAAAGGAGGGGGATGAACAGTATTAGTGCTTAATGGCATCATGCTGGGTAATCAGGGGTCTAATTAGGAAGAGATGATAATGTATTAAATGTAATCATTATTTAAAAAGTAGCTGGCAGAAAGAAAATGAAATCAAGGGTCTAAGGATGCTTGTGGGGGTTTTGTCTCCCTTGGTCACTCGCATCCTGTGACATCTCCCCCTCTCTCAGAGGCTTCTGGAGGGAATAAAGCAAAGGCTGGGATGTTGGAAATATTCATTTTTCCACCTGCAACCCCTCCACCTCCAAAGCCTCATCAGGCTCAGACCTCTCAGACCATCTTCATTTATTTGGCACCTGCAGGAGCCCACTGGAGGCTGATGGGGCAGCTTTGTGCAGAGGATGCTCATCCCTGTGCCTCCCAGAGCTCCTCTGTAGCTCTCCCTGGCCCAGAGACAGCTCAACATTAAGGCTGTGATTGGAGGCTGTGGCTCATCCCAGGCACAATGAGAGCCTGCAGGAAGATGAGGAACTTTACAGGAGTTTGCCTTTCTCACATCCCTCACTAACAAGCACATCCCTGCTCACAGGGATCCAAAATCAGAGTTCTCTGAGGAACATCAGCCTAGAGGAGGAGATGTGGTGCTACCTTTGTGTCCCACATTGACAGAGATGCTGTTTGCAACCTCCAGAGGATTAGAAAATTTCATCTTATCATTGCAGACAACACTGGGACCTTAATTACAATATTTTCCCTCCTGGCTAGACTGTGGTGATGAAAAGGACAGAAATGACAAGACTTAAGCCCCCTCCTCCAATTTGCACACCTCAACCCAGTCTCTTGCTCCCAACACTGAGCTTCACCAGATACTGAGTTTTAGATTTTATTTTGGCATTGAGGCAAGGGCCCTGTGATTTTTAAAAGACTCCACCACCTAAACACTGCACTCAGGAAGATCACCCAGTCCCAGTGTCATTTCTCCCAGGAAGCTGAAGCCTGGCTGTGCAGGAGGCAGAACTGCTTGGGGTATTGTCTGAAGCTGGTTAAATCAGCTGGAAACCATGGATTCTCAAACCCCTCATTGCTCTGATTCCCAGCACACCCCAGACCTCCCCTATCTGACAGCTACACCTGGTGACAGGTAATTTTGGGAGAACATGTGTCCATTAACCTGCATGAACCTGCTCCTGTCCTTGGGAGTGGGCTAGAGTGAACCAGCATTTCAGTCATGCTCCTTGGTATCATAATGGAAAAGTTACTCAGAGGAATTTAATGACAATATTGATCCACAGACATGGACAGAATGGAGAGATGAATTTTGCTCAAGTTTTCTGTTGCAGAAGACAAATTTTATTTGCCTGAAATATTGCTGTCCCATTCTTGCACATGTCCCTGTCATTTCCAGAAAACTGTTTTGGGAGACTTGTTTTTACAGCTTCCAGTACATGAAAGCCCAGTTCCCTGCCTGCAGCATTAATGAGGGAGTCAGCAGCACACCTGAACTTCCAGCCTGCAGCTAAGCTCAGACCTTTTGGAGTTGAACAATGCTGTCAGCAGGCTGTGTGTGTGGAAAATAAACAATATAAAATACACATGAGAAGGAGGGAGAAATGCAAATGAGATATCCAGGATGCTGTTAGTTTAAAACAGCTTTGTCTCAGATTTGGCAGGAGGAATGCACACAGAATCACAGAGGCATTTGGTTGGGAAAGACCTCCCAGCCCATGGAGTCCAAGCTGTGCCTGATCCCCACCTTGTCCCCAGCCCAGAGCACTGAGTGCCACCTCCAGGGATGGGGAGCCCACAACCTCCCTGGGCAACCCCTGCCAATGCTTCACAGCCCTTCTGGTGAAGGAATTCCTCCTGATGTCCAACCTGAACATCTTCAGGCACAACTTGAGGTGATTTCCTCTCATCCTGTCACTTGTCTGGGAGAAGAGCCCAATCCCCATTTGGCTCCAACCTCCTTTCAGGGAGTTGTGGAGAGCAATAGGGTCACCCTGAGCCTCCTCTTCTCCAGCCTAAACACCTCCAGCTCCCTCAACATTTCAGCAGCAGTTTTTTGCTAAGAACTGTTGGGTCCTGTAGGCAAACCCCAGAAGTCTCCACAGATTTCTGTCTAAAAGTAAAAATCTTGGGACCATGCTGAGAACTCGCCTTGGTGGGGTCCAGTCTTCAGTTTCAGACAATTAATATTTGTTTTCCTAGGAAAGTGTGGTGTCTTGTACCTACTGCAGTGAATTCAGTCAACAGAGTTTTCCAGATGTGGCTGGGGGCCAGGTGCCACTGTACAAGAGGACAAGTGTCCCATAGGTCCTGTGTCATGTGTGACAGGTCTGTGCAAGTATTGGAAGTGTCCTAAAGCACCTCATGCGCCTTCCTAAAATTTTAGGGCCAGGTTGGAAAGAGCTCTGAGCAACCTGGGATGGAAGAAGGTGTCCCTACCCATGGCAGGGCGTTGGATGAGCTTCAAGGTCCCTCCCAACCCAAAATGTTGTGGGATTCTATGATTCTGTGAAGTGAGCAGCTGATTCATTCCCCAGTGGAACTGAGCCATCTTTCCAGGTGGTGAAGGAAGGTGAGGATCTGTGGGTGTCAGGATCAGTTGTCCTTCAGCAGAACCCCCTGTTGAGCAGGTCAGTGAGGGGAACTCTGTGTTTTACCAACATGCCCTATGTTTGTTTACAGGGCAAAAAGAGCTTTCCTGGCAGCTCCACCTCACTGGAAAAATGTGTCCTGAACCCAAAGCCCAGCATGACCTCTTGACCTCTGAGATAATCTGGGCATAACTCATCAGGTGCACGTTGGCAGCACTTTTGCTGAGGGGAACAGGAGCCAGGAGTGCCAGGACAATGCTCCGTACTAGAAATTATTTAAATATGCTGATTTAATCTGTGCACCTGCTGCAAACCTAGGGTGCAAAGATAAAATTCCCAATTGGAAATCCAGAAGGGCAGGTGGTAGAAAGCACAGGGTCTGGTAATGTAGGTGTGTTGTGATGACAGAAAAATAGATAATTGGCTTTGGCTGCTGCCAGGAAAATTAAGGTCAAAAACTGGCATTTCCTTTCACAAATCTGAAAATCTCTTGAGGCAGATGAAATGAATAATTCACCAAAACCAGAGAGAAAGTCTAAGTGCTGTGGCTGGGCAGGATTTAAGGAACATATTGTTACCTTTTTCCATCCTGCAGGATGATGAAATGAGGTTTTTCAGGGAACCCAAAAGCACAACTCCCTCCGAAGACCAGGATTTACAAGCAGTGACCATGCAGACACTGGACACTTTTATTGAATTCTTTTCTAGGAAACATTTAATAAATATCCAGGACAGCTGAAAAGTGGAGCCAGAACAGTGGGAAGAGTCAAAAATAACCTGGTCTGGACTTTTATTTTATTTGTATTGAAGCCAGAATAAATCTGTGCAGATAGACATTTCTTTCACTCTTAAAATACTGCAGCTGAGACCAGCCTTGGCCACTGAGAGAGATGTTGATCTCTCTGGCATGTTGTTCATTATATAAAGCCCCGTTAAGGTCAACCTCATATCCCTGGAATAAAAGTATTAAGTCAAGTAAAACTTCTAAGACAGTGATCCTTCTCAACAGAGAAGAGAAATATATTGAGTTAATCCAATCTTGTTTAGAGATCTCTTTTAGGATGAGGAAAATTTGTCACAGATCCTACTGAATGGTAATTTTCTAGATCTCTCCTTTTTTAAAACGGAAGGTCAGGAAAATAAGAGCATATACTGTGAAGAGCAACTTTTTGTTTTCCATCAGGGGCTTTCTGCCTTCAGAATCCAATAAATATTAAATATTCAAAGAAAAATTATATTTGGCTTCATGATCATTATTATTACTCTCATTTCTTCATCATTAATCTCAGGAGAAATCCCTCTCACCTGCCAAAAACTGACATAAAACCTGACCAGCTCTTTTAGCAAATGCTCCATTTCCTGATTTCTAATCTGCTTTAAGCAATTAAAATTAATTGATTTTGATCAGTGCAGACAGACACAATCATGAAACAAGATGCAATCAAGAATTATCAAGCAGCCAAGCAGGTTTCCCAAAAAACACTTTTAGGATAGTGTTGGAAAATCTGGGACTTACGAATATTGGCTGGTTTCATTGTGCCCAACATCTGGGGAATGCAGCTTCTGGACTAAGATACGGATGATGCAGATGAAGAGGATGAAGTTCACCTGTGGAGATGGGAAGAGAGGGGTAAAACATCAGCATTTTCCTCCAGGGAAAAGAGCCCATCACTAGAGGGGAACTCCTCTCACTGGAATGGTTTTTGCCATGGAGGGAGCTGCCGTTTAACAAGCCATGAGCAGAGAGAGCCCCTTCTCGGGGGAGCACATGGAAAACCGACACAGGATGATGGCATCTTGGGCCTGACATCAGCCTGCTTGGGACTTCGTGTCATACATCCCAAGTATGATGATGTCAAGCCCATAGAGCACAGCTTTGCACGACGTCCTGGAGCGCGCGCGGGAGGAGCCGCACGTGGCGCCCGGCGGCTCGCCAGGCGGTGTGGCAGGCCCTGGGTCTGCAAGGGCCCCGTGGCGTGCAGAGGCCTGAAGATAGGAAATGCCAAGTCATGGTGAATGGGCTAGAAAGACCCCTTTTCTGCCTTTTGGAACCCCTGTTTTTTATCTCTCTGTAACCCTGTAGGTCACTCGCCAGGCGGTGTAGCAGGCCCTGGGTCTGCAAGGGGCCCGTAGCGTGCAGAGGCCTGAAGATAGGAAATGCCAAGTCATGGTGAATGGGCTAGAAAGACCCCTTCCTGCCTTTTGGAACCCCTGTTTTTTATCTCTCTGTAACCCTGTAGGTCCCTTTCCTTTAACCCTTGCCATTGGACCATTTCTGATCCCCCCGTATCCTATATAAAGGGCTGGTTTAGCCCGGTTCTGGCAGAAGAGCTGTCACTGGAACCCTTCTCAGAATTGGAACTCCAAATGGCCTTCTCCTCTCTCTCCTTGCATCTGCCTGCCTAGGCACCTAGCAAGCTGAAGGGCTGAAATCACAATGAGCTGACAATCACTAAAGAGCTGATCTCACTTCAGCTTGTGTCTTAGGATGACGTTTTGATGCTTGTATCCCCATTTGTGTGTTCTGTTTATGCTGGATATTATGTTCTGTGCCTTCAAGGCTGGCTCTGAAGAGTGAAAGTTTTGTTTTGGTTTCTTATCAGCCTGTTCCCCCACGGCTGGCAGGACACACAGGGCAGTACATGATGCTGCTTTTGGTTTTTGCTTTTTTGCTTTGCTCTTGCTCTTGCTTCTGCTCATTAGCTAGTTTAGCTAAACAGTCCAAATTTCTTCCTGGACTGTTTCTCCTTTCCTTTTTGGAACCAACTTGAACCTGCTCTGGACTGGGACCTGGGAACACCGAGAGTTTGCACCTTATGGCTGCAGCAGCTGCCCCAGCACAGGAGGGACTGAGAACAGAGCGACCACCCCCAAGAGAGACTTTCTGAATTTGTTATCTTTTTCAGAGCAGTGAAAGAGTGGTGTCATCTGCTATTGTTCATTTTGTGTGCTGGGGGGTGCTTTGCCTGTTAAATAAGCAGGTTCTTTCCACTTCTCCCTGAGGAATCCTTCCCAAACTGCTGGGGAGAGGGGCCCTGTGGATTAGCTTTCTGGAGGGGCCCCCCTTTGCAGATTCTCTCCCAAATTTGCCCTAAACCAGGACAGCTTGCTAAGGTTGCCTGCGGCTGAGAACTGCCTGGGAGCTTGGAAAGTCTGTCCCGAATAGGACTGTGCTATCTGGGACCCTGCAGCCTGCGGGGGACACCCTGAAGCAAAGGCCGATTTAAGGCAGTGACATGAGGCCAGCTGCTGAGCGTGGTGAGCCAGGCAAACCAAACCAAACCAAACCAAACCAAACCAAACCAAACCAAACCAAACCAAACCAAACCCAGTCAAAAACTGGCGTTTCCTTTCATAAATGTGAGAATCTCTCGAGGCAGATGAAATGAATAATTCACCATCACCAGAGAGAAAGTCTCAGTGCTGTGGCTGGGCAGGATCCACTCCAGTGGGCCTCTGCTCAATCCTATTCGATGCCGTAGGATTTTAGCTTTTACGTTTTTTCAGATCCTGTACTGCTTTAGGGTATAGCTCTAAAACTCCACAACCTATCAGCTGCTGTTCTCCCGTTTTATTCAGATAAAACAATTCCTCTCTGGGTCTGAAACTCAAGGACACCTGACTGTCTCAGGCCCTGAAAAGTGTAAACAAAAGTGAGCAGACTGGGGGTATATGACTTCATTACCTGAAGCTGTAATTGGAGGATTTGATGCTTTGGGTTTTAGATTTTTTTTTTCAGGTTCTGTGCTGCTTTAGTGTGTGGGTCTGGGTTTCATATCAGGGGATGCTGAGCTCACTGCACAGAGCAGGGAGACAAAACAATTCCTTCTCTAGCTGGGCACCAAGGACAAATAACCCAAATCTCAGCCCCAAGAGCACAAACCCCGTGGGCTGGAGAGAGAAAAACAAGCAGGGTGGGACTGCATGGGCTGGAGCTCTGGTTGGACAATTAACTCCAATATGCAAA
This sequence comes from Agelaius tricolor, assembly GCF_023055355.1. NCBI lineage: Eukaryota > Metazoa > Chordata > Aves > Passeriformes > Icteridae > Agelaius > Agelaius tricolor. The sequence goes on from NW_027269266.1 coordinate 453,800, forward strand.
TGGAGCAGAACTTACAAAAATATGAGTTCTTGTGACCAAGCCCTCTTTTGCTTCCATTAGCCATGACTGTGGCTCCAGTATTGCCAGGGTGTGGCCTTTGAAGGCTCTTCAGTAAATATCCTCTTTATTCCCCTTAACTCTGTCTAGCCTCTGTTCCAGCTGCTTAAGGCATCACATATATAACCCCTCATATGTAAAACCCCATCATATATATAACCCCTGGTATGTAAATGGACCAAACTTGTAACTGTATGAAAAACTCATGACCCTTGTCCATCCTGGGTGTAGCCCCTCTCAGAGGTTTCTGACTGCCCAAGGTGAACCTTTTGAAGGCATTTAATAAATACCCACTTTTATTCTCTTAATCTTGTCTAGCCTTTGTTTCAGGTAGCCACTCCAAGGCATCATGTTGGCCATGTTCTCTCTTGTGCAGCAAGGGACAGACCTCACCAAGGCAGCAGGGAATGCTCCCTCCTGGGATGTTAGACCAGAGCAGTCTGGCTGATACTCAGATTTTAGGTGGTTCTTTTCACCCCAGAATCTCACAGTGCTCTACCAATGTACTCAAGCAATGTGAACCTCATTTATTAGCAAAGGTGTAGAGCTAGGAATGGGAATGTCCTGATGGCATGAGTTGAATGCAAATCTGCTTCTTTCAAGGTCCTCTCTGTTGAGTCATCCTGTTAATCATGCAACACAGACAACAGAAAAGCAATGACAGATTTCTGGGGACTTAGTTCAGCTTTAGTTTGGCACACAACCCCTTTCTTTATCCTTTCATGGTCAGTGAATGTGCAAATGATTCTAGTTTTTAGAGGCTCAGCAGCTGGAAGGGATTGTGTTAAACCAGCCAATCTGATTCCCTGTAAAAGCAGATGATATGATTTCTTCCAGCAATTCCTACACTTATCACAACAATAGATGAATAAAACAGACTGAAGCCCATCTCTCAAGTAGACACTCTTTTTTCAAAGCCTATGACTGATTGGATATCCATTGCATTTCTTGGTTATGATGCATTGCTTAATCACTTCTTACCTATTTTGAGCAATTTATCATAGTTTCTGTTTGTATTTATTTCCTTAAAAAATGGTTTGTGTGTCTGATTTGGTGGGAAGTGAAATTTATTAGTCCCAAACCAGCATTATCTAGATCAACTACACTAATGATCATTGATAACACACAAGCTGCTGCAAGGAAGGCAAGAATGGAGCAATTAAATTCTGACTGTGTTGGCTTGGAGAGGTCAAGAACAAACATGGAGTGGAGTGTCACAGATGGGCTTGTATAACCTTGAAATTCCATGGTAAAAGATACAAGAATCAGGATATTGGAGCAGTTGTTTAGATTATTTTTTATCCCTAGAGTGTAATCGAAGAAAATCAATGTGTTCCCAGTGCTTAACACCTTGTGCACAAGATATATCTCATGTACCTTAAAGATCTTATAGATCTTGTATATGTGTTTTTTCCTTGTACACAAGATATATCTCATGTACTTAAACATCTTATAGATCTTGTATATGTGTTTTTTCCTTGTACACAAGATATACCTCATGTACTTAAACATCATATAGATCTTGTATTTGTATTTCTTCCTTACACTGAAATATCAGCTGTATTCCCATGGATTTGGAGGAAATGCTGCATTACCCCCTGGAGAAAGCTGCTGTTCATCAGCCAGTGGCTATCATGCCCTTCCTTTAGGACAGATTTAGAGGATATCTGCTGAGGGAAAATCAGGAACTGCTGGGTAAATTCTGTTTGGCAATGAGGAAAAGATTTATTGGCCAAAAGAAAATACAGACCCATTGATCTGAGGAGAATAAAAGGGTGTGTTTTTTGACTGAAAGCTTATCCCAGGAAAGGGAAAATGCTATCTATAGCTTCCCAGGATGATATAAATATTTGGAGATGTGTCATCTAAGTACTATATTTCTTTCCAGGGAGGTAAACAGAGCAAGATGTCATTATTGAAACTTTCAGTCTGGAATCCCTACATGATAAATGCCACAGGAAAAAAAAATCTTCTTGTAAAAGTCATGATGTACATGGAATAAGAAGTATGTCTAAGGAAAATGTTCTGTTTACAAGACATATATTTGATTTGATTTCTGTTGCAATTTTTTCTTTTTGCTTCCCTTGCCACGTCGCTGACTTCATTTAAGAAAACTCAAAACTAAGTTTAACTTCAGTCCATTTGATCTTAAGGCTTGGATCCATGCCCAACAGAGCAATGTTCAACAAGGATGGAAGGACCCAGAGTTCTTGAGAAGTGTCCTGGTTTCTATGGTCAGGATTGATCATATCCAGAGAATTAAAATAAAACACTTCTGTTGATTTTTCTGGAAATTAGCCAAACTTCTCCAGAACTTACTCCAAAAATACACAGCTGGAATGCAACTCTGTACTGCTTGAAAGAGGCAAATTCCTGAGGGAATTCATCTACTCCCTTTTTATCTAAGTGGAAATTCATGGTAGGACTTATGTTAATTTGTAGAGTTGACATCTACACCTGAACAAGTCATCCTGGTCAACTCAGAGAAACAAAGCCCCTCCTAGAATGGGTCATCTGATGGAATTCACTGATTCCTGGGGCAAAATGAGCCTTTCCTGGATGTCCAACCCCATTCCTCCATCTCCCATGGCCACCCCACCAAGGAGATGGAGGTGGTCAAAGCTACATCAAGCCAGCTCCACCCTGGTGGCCTGGTCACTGAAATTCCTCCTGTGGTCAATGCTGCAGGTGAGGGTGTTTATCTACAGGAGGAGTTTCCTCATCTTAAAGCAAATGTTCAATGTACAGTGGGATTTTACCTGGCAGTGCATTTTCCATGGACATTCACAGGACATTTCTCAACACCCCTTCACCCCTCCCCAGTTAGAACTAAAGATGGCTTTGCAGCCAGCAGAACGTGCTGATACTTTACCAAAATAGACACCAAAATAGGAGTTTTAATGATCCACCAGAATGGGGATTCCACTATTTCCTCCCAGCACCTAAAAAGAAACAAAGCCAGACTTAAAGCATCAAGCACAGCAAGCAAGCAGGTCTGTAACTTTCTCAGTTTTCCCTAAAAGCTCAGGTTTGCTAGGTTGGGTTGTATGAAGAGAACTAAACCTCGTGTGTATGGACTGGGAATGGCCAAAACTTGCTTTACATTGGCTGTGAGCACTGGTAGGTACCAAATATCCCAGATGTAATGTCAATTTTTTTCCCCTTGGCCATGGAATGGGCTGGAGGATGTTAGGCAGGGTGAATGTGGGGAAGGATGGTGATTTTTCTTAATTTCTCCGACACTGAGCTCTGCTGCAGGGAAATTCTATGGAAACCATGAAAATCTATGAAAAGATCCACCAGGGCTCCAGTGCTCTCCACCATCCTGGATGGAGGGGGTTTGATAAGCACAGGGCAATTGGCACCAACAGAAAAAAAACCAAAACCCATCACATCCTTCTGAAAAAAATACCAGCCAGTGGTGGGGTTAGTCCCATAAATGCAGCAAGCTGCACCTGGGCTGTGGATGGAGTTAGAAAAGTTAAAAAGGGTCCAGGGTGGGATTTATTTCATCCTGAAGCCAGAGCTGTCTGCACACACCACCCCTCACCTGGGACTGCATTTTAAAGCCAAGGAGGAAACGAAGGAAAGGACTGGTGTGGAAATGACTGATATTGCTTGGGACACCTTTATCTGCACAGCCAGGTGACAGAAGGTGCATTTTTTAGGAAAGCATTCATGGAAATTAGGGTGCTTTCATGTAAGAATAGATTAGTGGAGCCTGCTGCAGACAATTTCACCCAGATTCAGCTCCTCTAATTCCAAATGTTGGCCGTGAAGGCAGTAGGAGATGAAGAGAGGAACTTTTAGGGCACAGTTCCTGAGACCTATTTTAAGCATCAACTTTAGGGTGATAAAAATTGCACTCTGTGGACTACACTGACTAAACCTGCCCTAACTCTACAGGGAGATGGAGCAAATTTCTCACATCCAAATGCTTCCAGTTAGGTGTGTGCTGCCCTTTCATTTAGAATTAAAGTAGCCCTAATTTTGTCTAGTGCACTTCATTTTTGAAATAAATTGAGACAGCCTGAATGAAGGTCACTTGCACTTGGAGTTAGAATTTTTAAATAAAGTCTTAGTGTTATTTAACCAATCTTACCTAATTAGGGTTTATTTAATCTGGATTAATTTCCTGTAATTTTTCTCTGCAGGTAATGAAAAAAAAATAAATCTGTGTTAGGTATTAAAATATTCTGTAAATTCATGCTCTGTTTTACTCAGCACAAAAATGTAGGGCTTTAAAGCCCCCAGAAAATGCAAAGAATTCTGTATTTTTGTTAAGAATTTTTGGAGCTTAGTGGGAATATATAGTAAGAAAAACTGGCTTCCAGAATGGTTAAATGCTCCTGTCTCTGACTCATTGTAGAGGCTATTTATTAACAGAGTAAATAAGGTCAGTTTTATGCAGATAGAGTGAAACCATAAAGGAAGTGAGTTGCCCTCAGGAAATGTGCTGGCGTGACTATAAATCAAAAATGCAGTGAGAAATCTGAGCTTCTTCTTGTAGTGAAAAAGGGGCAAATCAGGACACATTTGGAGGGGAAGAATGCATGGGAGAAAATGGATTTAACTCCAGGATGCAAATGCAAGAAGTGAGGGAATGCACACTGAGGACAGAATAAGCACTTGTTTCTGCCTCTCTCCGGGGTGTTTTCCTATAAACCCCTTTCCAATTACTGCAGTCTGACTGCTTGAATAAAAGCAAGAATGAGCATTTCAGGATCAAATCCTCTTTACTTGCACATATCCTTGGATAACTCTGGTGTCTGCCTCATTTTCTTGGCTGCATTCTATCTGCTTCTTATACAAAATATCAAAGGCTGCTGCTAGGTTAAAAGGGATGAAGAATAGATCCTAAAATCTGCTTGAGAAAATAAAAAAAAAAAAAAAAAGAATTTTTAGCCTTTTTCTTTTGGAGAGAATTGGGTGTGTTTATAATTCCCCTGCTGCACGTTTAGGGTCAATTCTGCAGGGTGCAAAGCTCTGTTCTGAGCACAGGGCCAAATGCAGCCATCAGGGTCTGCTCACAAATTCCCTGCAGATATCCTGACCAAGGCACTGGGAAGTAAAGAGGGGGAGTGATTGACTTCAAATGACTTTTCAGGGAGACCTTGGAGCGTTTCCTGGTTCCTGGTGGCAGGAGAGAGGCGCCATTGCTGCTGGCTTTTGGGTTGCTAAGGCTGCAGGCCTTTCCTTGGCCATAAAAAGGATTTATAAAGGAAAATATAACTGATATAAGGAAAATATAACTGATATAAGGAAAATACACCTGATATAATTTCCTTATAGAGGAATTATAACTGAGTGCACAGGCTTACCCAACATCAAAAAAGTAAATCCTGACAATTGTCCAGGCAGTGATGAACACGGAGGGGGCACCTGAGGAGAGAAGAGATGGTGTTGCTGTCAGAAACCATGATCAAATGGTTCCCTGATTTCATTGCCAGATTATTTAAAATCTGCCTCATTTCTCAGGGCTGTTCTCCCTCGCTCCCCACCTCTCCTGAGTGACTGAGGGGGTGCTTTCCCTCAGGGGTGGGGAAATACTTCACATTTTCAACCCTCACATGCCAAACTGGCAACGTTGCCTTTCCCTCCCTGTGGCCATGCAAGATCAGCTCTCTGGAACTGCTCCCAGCACGCTGAAATTCCCGTTGAAGTGCCTGGAAAAACCTTCCAGGGGTGAAATGCAAGGAATAGGGGTCACTTGAGCCACCTACAGTGTGGACACCTGTACCTAAGGAGGTCACCACAGGCTCTCCTCAGCATTAAGGGGCAGAATTGTGTGTTTCTCACACACAGGGCATCCAGCTATGTTAAATGTTTGATTTAGAACAATAAAAATGAAACATCCCTGGACCCTTTTGCCCTGTAAGGGAACCTGGAGTGCCAAATTCACAGGTGAAGCTGCCTCTGCTCTTCACTCCATGATCTGCCACGTTTGGGTGGTTTTGTCCCATCCTTGTGCTGGCTCTTTCCTCTCTCTTATCTTTGACTGGATTTAGGTTGGAAATACTCCAGGAAGGACATGTCTCTTTGCTCTGTGTTCCTCACAGATTGTGTACATTTTATTACCAGTGATTTCCAAGTGCAATGGTACTAAACCCAGTAAAAATTAATGTAATTAGTGCATCCAAATTATTAATTCATGTGTAATCCATTCCAGATCCATCCCTGATGCTCTTGCAAATGATGGATGACTGAAAGGCCAAAATATCCCTCAAGCACTTGCCATGTTCTGGAATTGCCCCTCTGCACCCAAGCAACCTCAGGACACATTGGGAGTGCAAGAAATTTCCTTTGATTTAAATCATTACCTCCATGCATTTTTCTTTAAAACCCGCCAGCTCTCCAGTGCTGAAATAAGGCATATCTGGAGCACAAGGTGAGTTTAACAAAGGTCTGACCTGAGGAACTGAAATGAGACCTGCTCCCATCATCCCTCCTTCTGCCAGAGCATGGAGAAGCATCTCTGCTTTGCAGTGTGAAGCTGAGCGTAGCTCCTGCCACTTTTAATGGAAGTTACTCCATTACCCATGGATAATTGAGAAAATCCCGAGTCCTGGCATGTCCCTGGACATGGCTCAGTTTTATTTTACTTTTTCTCCTCAAGATTCTTCCCTGCTCTTATTATTTCTCAGTTTCAGCCATTGAGAGCAGGCGGTAGAAAGTTATTAGCTTACTTAAACATAAATCTTCAACTAAAAGGCATGAAAGGGGAAAAAAAATGTTTCTTTTTTTGAGAAATAAAAGAAGTTGATCTGGTGGGATTAATTTGCATAAGTCAGCAATTCAGTTGTGAGTTATTTTGTGAAGAGCTCAATTCTCTCTTCCTTACCATTTTTCTAATTTTATTTTGCTTTGCTTTTTTAAAAATATTTTTTAATTTTCATTATATTACATTAATTTAATTTTATTTGATGTGTTTGAGACTGGATTTGCACTAAGGCTGGAGAAATCACCAATGCAGTGAGCAGAAGGTTATCAGCACTAGCACACAGGTGATGGGATGATCTCAGGGCAGCTGGCTGGCCTGAATTCAGTGTCTGGTTCAGTCCAGGAGTTCTGCTTTGCTGGGATCCATCCTTACAATTTAAGGTCAGTGTATGATACCAAATTCAGGTTCCAGTCAGGATCAAGGAATTCCTTCCCAATATCCAATCTAAATCTACTCTCTGTCAGTTTGAAGCCATTCCCTGTGTCCTGTCCCTCCATCCCTTGTCCCAAGTTCCTCTCCAGCTCTCCTGGAGCCCCTTTAGGCTCTGGAAGGGGCTCTGAGCTCTCTCTGGATCTTTCCCTTCTCCAGGTGAACATTCCCAGCCTGGCCCCAGCCCTGGAGCAGCTCCATGACCTCCTCTGGAGTTGCTCCAGTTGCTCTACAACCTTTTTATTTTGGGAAACCCCATGGCTGGCAGCATCTCTGCAGGTGGATCTCAGATGAGGAGAGCAGAGGGACAGAATCACCTCCCTCAGCCTGCTGGTCACGATTCCTTTGATGCAGCCCAGGACTCAGTTGGGTTTTTGGGCATGTTTTGAACTCATGTCCAGCCTCTCATCCACCAATCACCCCAAATCCTTCTCGGGACTTAGGGGGGCTGGGTGCTGTCTACAACATCTGTCCTAGGGTGACATTATGATGCTTGTATCTCCATTTGTGTGTTCTGTTTATGCTGGATATTATATTCTGTGCCTTCAAGACTGGCTCTGAAGCGTGAAAGTTTTGTTTTGGTTTTGTTATCAGCCGCTCCCCCATGGCTGGCAGGACACAGAGACAGGGCAGTACATGGTGCTGCTTTGGCTGTTTTTTGTTCTTCCTTTTGCTTTGCTCTTGCTCCTGCTTGTGCTTCTACTCATTAGTTAGTTTAGCTAGGCAGTCTGAATTTTCCCTGGACTGTTTTATTTCCCATTCTTGGAACCACTTGAGCCTGCTCTGGACTGGGATCTGGGAACACTGAGAGTTTGCACCTTGTGGCTGCAGCAGCTGCCCCAGCACAGAACCAACTGATAACAGAGCGACCATCCCCAGGAGAGACTTTCTGAATTTGTCATCTTTTTCAGAGTGAAGAAAGGGTGTTGTCACTTGGTATTGTTCATTTTGTGTGCTGGGGGGTGCTGTGCCTGTTAAATAAACAGGTTCTTTCCACTTCTCCCTGAGGAATCCTTCCCAAACTGGTTGGGGAGAGGGGCTGTGTGGGTTTGCTTTCTGGAGGGGCCCCTTTTGGAGGTTTTCTCCCAAATTTGCCCTAAACCAGGACAACATCTCTGCCCCACCTGAGTGCCCAGGTATCTGTGCTAAATTCCTGCTAAAATCACCAGTCAGGATCTCGTCCTGGAGCGTACCCCAGCCGATCAGGATGTACCACCAGAAGTATTTCCTCTCCGAGAAGAAGGAGATGACCAGCAGGGTGTGAAGGTACAACCCCTCCACCAGCAGCCAGAAGAAGTTGGCCATGACACAGTACTGGAAGAAAACCATCATGGCCTTGCAGCCCACCTGGAAGAGAAGAAATGAGCAGTGGTGAACTGTTGGAACCCTGGTTACTGAGAATTTCAGACTTTCTGTGCTGACCCCCAAGAGAACACTGCATTTGACCTGAGGCTGTGGAGAAGCTTCCAAAATGGAATGACAGAACTGGGATTGTGGGTGTGGAGTTTGAATAGAAGTGTGTGATATCACATGGTGGAAAACTTAGAGTTGTAGGTTTTAGAATGCAGTAATATATATATAAAGCAAGATGGAGGTTTTAAAGCAGAAGCTGGTCCTTCTTCACCTTCTTCTTCACGACCATAAGTAATATTGTGCAATTAGATAAAAAAATCTGCATTACAGACCATGAGTAGTTAGTTATTAAGTTAGAAGCAAAAATAACTTGTGTAATTTCTTAATTAGACAGTTTATACTTAAAAAAAAACCTTATAAAAAAAGATACAGCTCCATTTTTAACTCATTAGAAAGAATTACTATTAAACTCACACTTTACGAGACTGTAATGTAATAAGAACTAATAAACATCTGAGTCCAAACAAGAAATATCATCTCACACATTTAATCCCAACCTTAACAAAGAAAAAAAACCAAACAAACAAAAAAAAAAAAAAAACAACAAAAAAAAACCAAAACACAAACCCAAAAATCCACAAATCCACACAGTGGTGCCCTGTGTTAGGAACTACAGCACATTCCCACAGGAAAGAAATTTCCACCAAATTACCAGTAACCCTTGCTCTGGGTGTATCTTTGGGGTTGCTTTGTGCAGCACCTGAACTCCTTATGGAATGAATTCTATGGTGAAAAGTCTACAAGAAGTTGCTCCTCTCTAGGAGAAGAAGGACTGGGATATGCATTTTTAAAATAAAGGATAATAAATAAAATAAAATAAAATAAAATAAAATAAAATAAAATAAAATAAAATAAAATAAAATATAGGCAGGAGAAGCAGGGAAAGCACACAAAACCATGCAGAGATTTTATTGCTGTGGAAGGGGAGAGATTTGAAAAGGGAAGGTGAATTGTTTACCTTCAGGAAATGAATAATTAAACACAGTAACTTGCTGTGTGGAGATTTCACTGCAGCTCAGGTAATGGGAACAGTTCCCTTAGCAAAGAAATAAATACAAATGGAAATTTCTGACACTCAAGGGAAATTTCTGACACTTGGCACCCACTGCATCATTACACACCCTCCAGGTGTTGGCTCAGCAATTGCCCTGCTGCTTTCAGTGGGTGACACTCTGCATTTTCTGGGGCAAGAGTTTGCTCTCACTCCCTGGCTGGTGGCACTTCCCTGGTGTCCTGCACGTGTAGAATATTTGATTTAGAGCAACAATATTAATTTAGAGCACCAGTGACAACACCTCATTTGTCCCTCTACTCCTCTCCTGCTGAAAGCAGTTGCTACAAAACACTGGTTAAAAGGAGAAGTGTGGGAAGAGTTTTTTCAATGCCATGTGTTTAGGGAGGAACTGTCCCCACCCTCACCCCCAAACCCATCAGTGTGTGACCCTGGGGACCCTGCTGGGCTCCTGGTAACCACCTGGGAGGTGAACTCCTTCCCAACTCAGAATATTCTGTATGTGACTTCAGGGGCTGCCTGAAGGAGGGAAGGCGGCACAGGGCTGGGCTGTCAAAGGTGGGGATGCAGCAGCCTCATCCCAATGGCATCACCTTGCCATTCACATTTTTTGGAAAACCCCTTCACCCAGGATTTTTCTCCTGGGAAGCTGAAAAGCCTCAGAGAAAAAGGAAAACAATTCTTATCTCATTTGCTTCTCCTGTGTTGTGCTCATGTGGAATGTGTTTGGAGATTGTTCACCCACAGGTGATTGTTTCATTGGATTCTGCTGTGAGTTGTTTTCACTCTTTGGCCAATCAGGGCCAAGCTGTGTAGAGACTCTGGAGAGAGTCAGGAGTTTTCATTATTATCTTTTTAGCCTTCTGTAAGTATCCTTTCTGTATTCTTTAGTATAGTTTAGTATAGTATTCTTTAATATAATACAGTATCATGAAATAATAAATTAGCCTTCTGAGCACATGGAGTCAGATTCATCATTCCTCCCTTTGTCGGGGATCCCAGCAAATACAATACATCACCACAGCTTTGGTTTCTCCCTGATTTTGTGTGCATGTGGCTGTGTGACACTGCCACCCCTCCTTCCTTTTCCCCAAAGCCTGCTTGGTGTGTTTGCAGGGATCTGTGTGTGAGTGAATTCCTTCATGGTTTCACTTTGTGGGTGTTTGGCCCTAATTCAGCAGCTCCCAGGTGAGACACTGTCAGAGCCCAGGACATTGTTCTGGCTGCCCTGGAGGACTCGAGACCCTGGCAGGGGCTCAGAGACCTTGGCATGGAGTCAAAACCACCTGTGCCTTTGATTTTAGCCCATGGAAACAATTCCCAACTTTGTGTGAGGATTTAGAAACCACAAGAGTTTGAGTAGAATGACAGTGAATTTATCACAGGGTGACAACGTAGATTTTTTTGGGATTTAGAATGGGGGTTCAAGAGGCAAGATGGAGGAATCTGGGTATGTCCTGTCCTTCTTCTTCTTCTTGTCTTCCATCTTCTGGGTGATGGTGACACTGTTTGATTGGTTTAGAATAGAGACAGACTGTCTAACATAGGTGATAGGTATTGGAAAATTATTGTAAATAAAGTACAGGTAGGTTTTAGTATAAAAAGCCAACACCACCCCAAGGGCGGTCAGTGTGCCACAAACCAACCTGCTGGACAGATCTCAGCAGGTCAGAGAAAGAATGTAATAGGTAAGAGAAAATAAACAACCTTGAAAAGCAAAGCCAAAGAACCTTGGTAGTGGGGCTGGGAAAAAAAGACTTTTTAATGCCTCAGGAGCCATTTCAAGCACACAAAACCTGAGGTTTGAGGGGGCAGATCTGATGCACCTCAACCACCTGCCTGTAAAACAAAGATTTCCTTTGGGGATTGTGCACCAGGGGATCACTTCTGGATGGTTGCACTGAACTCGTGGCAGAGGCAGGAGCACAGCACAAGGGGCTGCAAGGCTTCACAGGACAAGGGAAGGCTGCTCACAAACAGTGCACGTGGCTTCTGCCCGGCAGAAAAGGAAAGGAAATCCCTCAGGAAGGGATTTCCAGCCTGACTTTGCAGAGCTATTGCTGTACAGAGAGAAAGCTGTGCTGAACTCAGGCCTGTGGCAGCAGAAATTGCAGATCCAAATCCATCCCCTCTTCTCCCAGCACTGGCAAACATCAATTTTGTGGCAGTCTCTGACCCTAATCCCTCCCTTAAAGGGGTGGTGGCTTGTCACAAAGCTGAGGTGGATCATGGTTAGCAGCCGGATCTGATCATCCTCTAGGTCTGTCCAACCTTAATAATTCTATAATTAAATTAATTTATTTATTTTATGGTTTTATTTCTCCATGCACATGGGCAGCAGCTGGGTTTTGGCAACTTTTTCTTTTCCTGGGTAGCAGATCAATTCTTTTCTCCTTGCTGAGGGATATTGGCTTATTTGAGCAGTTCCTATCACTCCTGGAATTTTTGGTTTTACCTGGAGAAAAGACCTTTTTGTGCAGCATTTTGAGTGCATGGCAGTAATGTCTTGCAGCCAGGGATCCCCTGTGGCATTGGAACAGAGCTGGATGCACTGTCCTGTCCTTAAAATTAAATAATGACATTTTTCCACTGCCTGGGCTCGCTAGTGCTGCCTAAAGTGGGTAAGTTTAAAAGAGGTGCAGTTTGATTGCTGATGATCCAGTTGATCCTCTTTGACAGTGGCACATTTGGAAAACAGCCCTTCCTGGCTTTTGGGAGACCTTATTCCATGCAGCCCTTGGTAATGGGTCTCCACCTTCCTGACTGATAAAATTCAGCCTCAGAGAGGCTGGTTTAATGCTGGGGAATAAAATCCTCTTTTATGTAAGATATCTTACCCTTTAGATGACAGGCACAGGGCAGAGAGGAGCCATTACATCTCTAGAATTTATTTTTTTTCCATAAAGAGCAAACCTCACGATGTGTCACTGTTGAAAGACTAACATGGGCTATTTTTAGATCAGACATTTTCAAGAGAAAAAGCTGAATTACATCACTGCTTTTGCTACTCTCTCTTCTCCCACAGGCTCATTTACAGATTATTTCCTTGTCTTTCCTCAGGGATCTTGCTCTGCTCATGTCCACAGCAGATGTGGCAGTGAGATGGTTTTTCCCTTGGTTTTCTGGCTCCTCTCTTGTTCCTCTCCTTAGAGCTGCATCAAGGATGTACCAGTTGCTTTTCCCATGAAAATCCCTCCCTTTCCATGTGTGTAAATCCAGCACTGCCAAGGCCACCACTAAAACGTGTCCCCAGGAGAGAGAGAAAGAGAAAGGAAAAAGAGAAAGAGAAAGAGAAAGAAAAAGAGAAAGAAAAAGAGAAAGAAAAATAATAGAGAAAAAGAGAAAGAGAAGGAAAAGGAAAAAGAGAAAGAAACATAATAGAGAAAAAGAGAAAGAGAAGGAAAAGGAGAAAGAGAAAGAAAAATAATAGAGAAAAAGAGAAAGAGAAGGAAAAGGAGAAAGAGAAAGAAAAATAATAGAGAAAAAGAGAAAGAGAAGGAAAAGGAGAAAGAGAAAGAAAAATAATAGAGAAAAAGAGAAAGAGAAGGAAAAGGAGAAAGAGAAAGAAAAATAATAGAGAAAAAGAGAAAGAGAAGGAAAAGGAGAAAGAGAAAGAAAAATAATAGAGAAAAAGAGAAAGAGAAGGAAAAGGAGAAAGAGAAAGAAAAATAATAGAGAAAAAGAGAAAGAGAAGGAAAAGGAGAAAGAGAAAGAAAAATAATAGAGAAAAAGAGAAAGAGAAGGAAAAGGAGAAAGAGAAATAGAGAAAAAGAGAAAGAAAAAGAGAAAGAGAAAGAAACTAACTTAGGCCAACTCAGGCTTAGCACACCCAACCTGTTGTGTAACAACAGCAAAAAAGCAAAGTAAAAACAAACAAGCCAGACTGCCTGGCAAAAAGCCATCACTTTAATTTCTTCCCTCAGCTTAATTGCAGTTGTAGACCAGGTTCAAACAGGTGGGCTCTAAAAAAAGCCCCACAAAGTTTATGTTTGATAATCAAGGTGAATTGTCTTCAAAAACTCGAACGAGTAAATTCCTCCTAAATCAATTGGGTGCCTTTGACTCCTTCCCTCCCTCCCTGTCACAGGCTGTGACAAGCAGGGAATTTCCCACAATAAATTGCTGCACTAGTGAGTGGCTCTGCAGCTCCTCCTGGGAGATACACAGAAATTTAGGGTATTAGGAACAATATCTGTGAATGAAGAAATGTGATTGAAGAAATTCTTAAAAAGCCATCTTGACAGAAGCAAAGGGGCTCACCATGGACTCCAGTGTGAAAGTCTCTGTGAAAGCAATTTATGATCTATCAGGACTTATGAAAAATAAAAGACCTTCATGGGAATAGTCATCTTATGTCTTGATGATGAACCTTTCAGAGGCTTCAACTCTAAGTGTAAAAATGTATTATTAACAGCACGGGCAGATCAATTTAACCGGATTCATGGTCACTGCCTGCCTCAGGCATAGGAAGAAGAGCTCCCAAACCCACATTTTCCCTGTTAGCTTCCTGCTCTGCACCCATGGTGCCTCAGAAACATTATGCAAGAGCACTCTAAAGCCTTACCAGTAGCTAATTAATTCCATTTATCTTAACCTGCTTTCCTTCAGGTCACAATCCATTACATTTTCATGCACCCATCATTGCCCCGAGAGCACGCCCTGCAGTACTCGCCTCATGTCAGCTGTCACTGGGCAATTTATGAAGCCATTAGAACCTGGATTTGTGTCTGGGCTCGTGGATTTGTTACCACTTGATAAAGCAGAAATGCCATTCCCAGATGGATGAGCTGGACTGTGCAGCCTGACCCAGGCACACCCCCCTGCCTCAGCCAGGTAAGGCTTTCCTGCTCCCATCAAAATGTGGAGCAATGGAGACATCAGGAAGAAGCTTTTGGATCAGTTTATTTCTATTTCTATTTCTATTTCTATTTCTATTTCTATTTCTATTTCTATTTCTATTTCCCTATATTCTATAATATAATTTCTATTATTTCTATTTCTATTTCTTTCCTGTGCCTACCTGCAATAAAGGTTGGGCTATTACTGAACCTGGATGGAGCATTGTACCCCTCATTAGGGAATTATTTCTGCAGAAAGAGCTCAATCCAAAGTCCTAAGACTTAAATTAAAGCTGGTTTAAATTTGGGTTTTCTCTGTGCTTTCACCTCCTTAGTGCCAGCTGAAAATGGTAAGGCATTTATAGAAACAGAATCCCAGAATGTTTTGGGCTGGAAACCTTAAATATCAACCAGTGCACTCCCTGCCATGGGCCGGGCATCTTTCACTGTCCCAGGGTGCCCCAAGCTCTGTCCAACCTGCCTTTGGACACTTCCAGGGATGAGGTGAGGATTTACAAGGAAATTACATGATACAGCTTCTATTTCATGTGCAAAGCATGGCAGGGGCAGATCCTGCAGTGATTAAAACAAATGGAGTTGCACCAGTAAATTTTGTATTAAAACAAATTGAGTTGCACCAATGAATTTTGTATTAAAATAAATGGAGTTGCACCAGTGAATTTTGTATTAAAATAAATGGAGTTGCACCTGTAAATTTTGTATTAAAATAAATTGTACCACTTTACACTGATGAAAAATGTGGTGCACATGGCTGCTCTTCATGCCTTGCCCACTTCCCATGCAGGCTTCCTCAAATCCAACACTGGATTCAGGATTCAGGAAGAAACTCTTTTGTCTGCTTTCCCTCACACAAGAACCAACTTTAAGCCCCATGACTGTGATCCTCGAGGCGATTTAAGAATTTCTCTTTGCTGGTTTTAACAGGGGTTATGTAACTGTCAGTCTTGAAGGACTCAGCCTTTCTATTTTGTCTCTCAGGAATTCCTGTTTGATTTTTGGGGAGCTGTCTTGTGAGTGTTTCTGAGATGCTGATTAGCTCTGGCTGGTCTAACCTGGGTGTCAGATGACTCAGAGTTGAGTTCAGGTGTAAAAATAGAATTATTTTGGTAAATGAGTTAACTGTGGCTGTTTTGTGCTCATCAATCACAGGATAAAGGCACTCATGAGCACACCTGCAAGTGGCAAACCATGTCAACCACAAGCCAGCAACTAAAAAGAGAAGGTGATCAGGGTTTTAATAAAGCCCTTCCTCTCATTTTTCCCAATTCCTCTCTTTTTTTGTGTGTTGGTGCCAGCCCATGATGGTGGCACTGCTGTGTCCAGGATCACAGAATCACTGAAGTAAAGAAAATTCCTCCTCCAGAGCTCTGCCAATTTGACCTTCATTCCTGGGTTATTTCCTTCTGCCTCCATTCCTGGTTTTTTTTCCTTCTGCCTTCATTCATGGGTTTTCCCTTCTGTTTTATTTCCCTATTTATTTCCCATTCCTGTTTTATTTCCTTCAGCCTCAATTCCTGTTTTATTTCCTTCAGCCTCAATTCCTGGATTATTCCCTTCTGCCTCCATTCCTGTTTTATTTCCTTCTGCCTCCATTCCTGTTTTTTTTTTTTAATCTTCTGCCTCCATTCCTTCCCTCTGCTTTCTTTCCGTTGTTTTGCATGATTTACAGGACCTTTCTCTAGGGCTTGTTTGGTTTTTTTTTGTTTTGTTTTGTTTTGTTCTTTTTTTTCCATTCCCCTCTGTTTTGCTGTAAACCTTAGACTGTAGCAGTGATCATCAGATATCACCCAAGGAAACAGCTGACTCTCTAACATTTGTTTTGCTTTAACACAGGTGCATAAAAAACCTTCTACTGTTGCATTTCTCCATCAGCCTGCAAATCATGGTGCTCCCACATGGATCTGAGTAGCCTCACTGCTGGAAATGAAAACGTATCTGTCTTCAACTTCCATAAATAAAATTCATTTAGGGGCCTGTAGCTGTTATCAGTTTGTCCTGAGGGAATTAAAGTAAAAAACCACCAATTTTTCACTCTGAAAAGATGAGATATGCATGCAAATTCTCAACTGCTGAACTCCCACTCTCCTTTGCAAGGAATAATTTTTGCTTTGGATTTTTTTTTTTGTTTTACTGGAATAATACAAAAGGGAAAAGATAAATTATGTGATCTCCCTTGGCTGAATCTCCAGCAAGGGGAAACTTGCAGAGCTCAGAAAAAAACGCCAGCCTGAATTTAATCTGTAGAATCTGATCTTTGTTTCCAGCAAACTGTTGGCTTTGTCTTCAGCAGGGCTTGAAATGTAAGTGGTTCATCATTATTATGCCATCCAGATATGACAGTAATGAAACTATATCAAAACCTATCCCTAAACCCACAAAAAATTAAATAAAACAATGATTGAAGTGTTCAGTTCAATCCTTCTGCCACATTTGTTGTTTTGACTGTTGTTTTCTGCAGGGTGCATCCCAGGGAGAGAAGGAAAAGGGAAGAGAAATGGTGGGAATGCCAAGAGGGAAGGGCACTAAACCTAAGGAAATCAGGGATAAAAACTAAAACTTCTAAGGAGGTCTCTTGAGTCTGGAAGGGAAAAAAAACCAAACCCAAAAATAACCAAAAACCAAACCAAAACAAACAAAACAAAAACCCAAAAAACCAAACCAGAAAAAAAATAAAGGCAAATCCAGACTGTAAAAAATTTTTCACACACAATGAACAATCTGCAGATGTAAAAAAGCCACGTGTGGTGAGTTTTCCATCAGAAATGACCAATTAGTGAGACAGAACATAACCTGAGTGAGACAAAACCAATATTGAGGAAGCTGAATTGAAGAATTATTGAAGAACTCAGGGTGGGTGGTTCCACAGAGCCCTCTGGGCCTCATCATCTCCACATCCAAGTGCTTAAAGCCCCAGCTGCCAAACACACTCGAGCAGATGCCTGCTTTAATCCATTTAAGCCAATAGGAAGATTCAGTTACACATAATTATAATTAAAAGCTACATAAGTACTTTGTGAGAGAGAGGGAGGAGGTGGGTATGGTCTCCTCATGGTACCTTGAGCAGAACATTGTGTCTGTGCGTGGCCATCACACCCCTCTAGAAAATTCCCTGCAGAGTTTCGTTTCTTACTGGAAAATCCCACAAAAATCCAGTTTTGGAAGAGGTCAGTCTAAGGATTCCCCATGAGCTTTAGCACAAGTCTCTGTTAATTTGGTGAGAGTTCTTTATTTGACTCCTTATAGTATATATTGTGAATCTGTTAAGATTGTGGTGGTAATATATTTGCAGTCATAAGGTACTAGATCATAATAATATAAAATATTATATAATTTATAATATATATAAATATATAATATATAAAATTATATATAATATATATAAATATATAATATATATGTAATTATATATAATATATATAATTAAATATATATAATAATATAATTTATATATTAAATATTATATAGTTATATAATTACATAATATAATTATATAATTATATAATATAATTATATTATATAATTATAATTATTGATATAGAATTTTATAATTCTATATTAATATATAATATTATTAATATAATAATAATAAAAAGTGTTTTTTAATAGTAGGGAGAGCTTAAGCTGCTCTCTTTAATTGTTTCTCTCAAGCCTTTAATTATGTCGTGTGTCAGTGGTACATATTTGGGATTTGTATTTTGTTTGCCATATTTTATTGGTATGGCTATTATTTGTGTTGATGTCATGTCAAAATCTCCTTCCTTTCATGCTTTTTTTCTGATTTCTGCTTAATTGGTAGAATTTGGAATGTGTCTTGAAGGATCTTTTGTATTATTATTTGAGCTGACTCTTGGAATACGAGGAAATGAGGCCAATTCTCTGCTTTTATTCTGTAGGTTTGTGTCTCACAAAGATGCTCCTTCTTCAGGCTTTGAGGCTGTATTCATTCCTTCATTCACTGTGCCTAGGCACAAATCTAACAGGCTGGGACACCTGGGAGGAGGAGAAGGAGTGAGGGACATTTACAAAGCCACCAGTGCTGAGTTTCCTTGGTGTGGGACAAGGGGCCTTGTGCAGGTTCTGGGTTTAAAGGTCATTTAAACCTGCTCCCTTTAGTCATAAAAACAAGCCCTGCTTGCAAGCTCAGGATTTCTGCCCAGTGAAAACAGGTTGATTTTTTCACCCAAGCAGCAAGACTTTTCTTTCCCCCAGGAGAGAGTTTATCCATAAAGCAGGACCAAGGGCTACACATCACTCTGCAAACATCACCCACTGCTGGCTCACACCATCACTCAGTGATGCTCATCACATATATTTTATAATTTGGCTGCACTGGCCCTGAAATACTTACAGCCACATTCTCAGGCACTGTGGCCCATGGAAATGCTCAACAAATTAATTTTTGGGGGTGTTTGTTCGTGTTGAACTCAGTAGCAATCCAATTCTCTTTGAGTTTAAAGTGGTGGTGAGTTAAAACCATACCTGAAGTGTCCTAAACTAGGTAAAATGAAGAAAAATACAGAAAAGCCTACTAAAAATGTTTTTAAATTACATATATGTCTTCCTCTGTTGGAGTTCCTACTTGATTGAAGCATTGACACATTTGTTGGTTAATGTATTTTTGTGTGGTTGGAGCACAAAACATAATTTAAAGTCTTCTTACTGCAGCAGGTAATATCAAATTGAGGACTTTGGTGCCTACATCATAAATGCTGGCAGAGGTTTCTATTAATTTGGATTTTATAGCCCTAAATCTGTTCTGTCTTTACCCTTTCATTCCCTAAAGGAACTGAGTGTGGTGTTTCTCTTCCAATGAAACACCTTTGTTGCTTTGGGTTTGCCTTGTTCTAAACCAGAGTAGCAGTGAGAGCATTCAGCAAATTGTTTGTTGAAATCTCTCCCCAGACTGAAGGAGCTCAAGGCCACATCCATTACACACAGAGCCTTCAGTGAATTGTGTATAAAATCCTGACAATATGAATTAGCACCAGGACTCCCAAGTCCAGCTTTATCCTGCAAGTTCAAAGCACAAACTTAGCTCAAGCTAACCCAACCAACCCCACAGGAATGGATTTTATAACAATTTCTCCTATCTGATTAATGTTAGGAGAGGCATTTTGTGTCAGTGTTTTTAGACTGTGACCTAAAAAAATTGTCCAAAATGCTGGTTCTAGACTGCAAGGGATATGCTCAGCCTAATCTGGTGGTGACAGATTTGTTCCACATAATTTTATAATCATTATGCATCATCCAGCCATTCACCCTGAGCTGGCAATTAACTCAAAAATCTTCTGATGGGGAGAAACATAAAAATGTTGTACCCATGGGGGCTACCTGAAAGTTCAGGTATTCTGGATTCTGCAGGAAAATTCTGTATTTACACCCAGAAATGTTTCTGCATGGATGAGAAGCAAACACTGGATCCAGCAGAATCCAGTGCAAACTCCCACAGGGATGAGAGGTGGGTTCCCATTCTGTGGCCTCTCCTGGCTTGGCTGCTCTGCCAATTGGCATTGACAATTAATCTGTGGCAATTGATTCCAGTTTCCACATCTTTCTACCCATTCATGGACCTTCAGAAGAAAATCCCATTCCAAGAATCCAGAGAGGATCACAGGGAGGAGGGAGCACACAGGGAAAGGAATCATGCTGCACACAGTTCTCGGGAAAAGCTGAGAGGAGGCTGCTCTGAGCTTCAACTCAGACATGCTCAAGCAGAAAGGTCATTATAACAGCAGGGACAGGACTCAGGGTGAGGATACAGGAAAGCCAGAAAGCAAGGAAGAAATTGGGTGGATGGAGAAGAAAAGAGTATTTTTTTCTGGTGGTGTATGACATAAGAAACAGGTCCAGAGGTATCAGCAAGCAGCTCATCTAATGCTCTGAATTTACTATGGAGGGTTCCTGGGGTTTTTTTGGTTTTTTTTTTTTTTTTTTTTTTTTTTTTGTTTTTTTTTTTTTTTTTCCCTGGATAACTTCTGATCACATCTCTTCATTTTGGTGATTTCCATTTCCTGCCTAAATTTATTCATGACTGGTGTCCTCTTACGTCAGCGTGGCCTTTAGATAAACAGCCCTTCTCCCTCCTTAATGTTTGCTCCAGCTGATAACACTGACTTTGAAAGGCAAAAAAATAACTTAACTCCTTTATTCCCCTTATTTATCATCCCAGTAGGGAAATCTCACAGTTGCAGACAGCAAGCGTGGGATACTGATTCAGATGAAAAATGGATGATGATGATGATGGTGTCTGCACAGAGATTTCCTGCCTGAAATCCTGCAGAGATCTGGTCACTGGAGCCCAGAGAATCACCCACAGGCAGGGGCCTTTTCCCAAAGGACTGAACAGCATTCCAGCCTCCAGGGAACTGATTAATTAGAGCCCACTGTCTGTGGGTGCACATAACACACACAGCTCATGTGGAAGTACTTATCCCATAGATAACTAACATTAGTTATGTGAATTTGGATCTGACTCCCATCCTCATGGAAGGAAAAGGTTTTATTGAGTCCCTAAACACAAACCTCCTTTGACCAGGATATCCAAGAAATTAGCATGTGGCAGGGAGATGGACACAGGACTGACAGGAGCCCCAAAATCCTGTATAACCTCATTGTGGGTTTGATCTGATGAAATCCTTAAGGTTCAAAAACACCTCTAGGACCATCAAGTCCAGCTTCAGAAAGGACCAGATATAAAATAGAAATATATACATTTTGGACTCAGATAATCAATTGATTCCTTCTCCATATAAGTCAAATGGCAGCAATCATGGATTTCTTTTTCCTTTCAAATGACAAGAGGATTTGAAATCTTACCAAAGTTCCACCTCACATGCATTTGCAAGGTAATTATTGGTGCATTGCTTAAGAGGGGCAACAAAATGGGGTGGAAATTTCGAGCAAGGCTACTTACTGAACTCACAAAGCAGTGCTCAGACTCCCCACTTTCAAACAGGATGACATCCTTGATGAAGACTGCGATGGCTCTCATGATGAAGGACATGAAGAGGTGCATGTGAATGTAATTTCGAGTACAGTGTAGTTTTCTGTTGGGAAGAAATGAAACATTTCTGAATAGCAAATCTTCTCAAAAGCATTCTTTTTATATTTACACATTTCTTCTACTATGACATAGAGTCCCAATTAAACATTAGAAACCCTGAGACAGGCTCTGGTCTGATGAACATCACCACAAATCCACTTAAGCCTCTTTAATTCCACAGAATGTGGCAATCCATGTATCTGCAGCAGTACTGCTGCTTTTTCAATCCTCAGAAAAACAGGAAAAAATAGAGGATGACAGAAAACAGGTCCATCCCACTGCTCTCCACTGGAAAATAAATGTTTTTGACTGAGCAGACTGTGTTCATATTAAAGGGCTTTTTTTCTACAGAATGTTTCTGCTGCAATAATTCTTTTCAAAGTGAAATGTCTTTTCAAGCAGGCAAATAAATTCTTAGCATCTGTTCCCAGAATTAACACATATTACAGACTTTCTGGAATAATATGAACTGTATTTTCACTTAAAAATTACTGGTTGTTAACGATACTGAGAACTACACCAGAGTTTTTCTATCCCTTGCCTGCTAATATTTTGAAGACAAATTCTGATCAAGTGGGATTTTTTTTTTTTTTTCAAAAGAGAATTTACACCAGCTAAAGTGAAAGGCCTGATTGTCTGGAAATGGGTACTTTGTACAGACACCAGAACCACAGCAGACCTCACTCAGCAGCACATGAAATTAGCACCTCTTAATGAGCCAGTGGGCAGTGGCAGAGGTTGTGCTGCTAATCTCTGATGATGGCAAAATAATGGGGCTGAGCTGAGTCCTCTGTGTCTGCAGGCCAAGGCAAGTCAAGCCAAGCTGTTTCCCACCAAGGAAAAACAGGATCCTCAATGGTTTCACCCGCCTGGCTGGCTCTTTGTGCCTTGTGGAGGTTGTTGGCATTTGTCTGATTGACTCCTCCATTGTAAGGGGAGTGGAGAGAGCACTTGGGAAGAGAAGTGATAAGTTCCTGAAGGGTGACACCAGCCTTGGTGTAAAATACCCTAGAAAATGTGCCCTGTCTTAAATGAGGAGATGGAGCCTCATCCAAAGGGTTCTTCCAGCCCAGCTTTTAGCTGATCTCTCTTTACATAAATTAATTTATAATAGGAGATGGCATATATGCAGACATCTTCATTGGAGGCAACCAAATTTAGATACCTGAATCTACTGCAAAAAATAGAGAGCAAGAATGAATCCATTTGTTGCAGTCTGGGATTCCAATGCCACTTGGTGAGCTCCAGACTATGTGCCCATCCATCCATCCATGAGGCCCTGGGTCTCCTGCAGGCCCTGCATCCTATCTGCCACACTTGTGCACATCTCAGGGACACCAGCAAGTCAAAATGGCCCTGGGTGTCTCTGTCTTGCCATAGAGTGACAGCAGGAAGGGTTTTTGGAAAAGACTTTGGGAGGAAACGGGCTGCCCAGAGAAACTGTGGATGCTCCATCCCTGGAAGTGTCCAAGGTCAGGTTGGATGGAGCTTGGAGCAACCTGGGATAGTGGAAGGTGTCCCTGCCCAGAGGATGGAATGAGATGATCATTAAGGTTGCTCCCACCCCAAACCATTCTGGGATTTTGTGATCCTGGATATTTTTGGATGCAATTTTGGATACCAGTTTGAATACCTACTTAAGGTAGAAATTCCTTGGTATCCATATATAGGACTCCGTGGACTGTAACCCTCTAAAAGAGATCCATCATAGAACAATCTGCCTTTGGTGAGATGAATCCACCCAAATAACTGCATTTGGGTTACAACTCCCACAGGAACGTCACAAATCACACACCAAAACACAGTGACATTGAAAGATGGAGGAATCTTCCTCCCCTATCCAAGACAGATTGACAGAAATCATGGGCACCTTCCTGTAATACTTAAAACCTGCACAGCTGTCACCCTGTTCTTCTAAGCCTTCTGATATTTACATTCTTGTAATGAAGATTCTCACACACTTTTCTGTAAATAATTACTGTTTTACATTCTTTTCTGGAGGAGGAGAAATTTGATGGACTGTTGGTTTGCCCAGTGTCATTGGAGAGGTGGCACTTTCCTCTTCCAATCCACTGTCACTTTTGCAAGTCTATAAATGCTGGAATCAGAAATTAAACTTCCCTTCTTTTCACCTTGGAGGTTCCAGCGTGCGTGTCGTTTTATTTCATGTCCTACAGTGGCACAGCCTTATTTTGTGTCCTTTGTCCACACAGCCTGTAAATCACCAGCCTTTGAGCCCTTTCCCTGATTTTTTTTCTGCTGGTGGCCTTACCTGAAGAGACACAGGATGATCATGGCAGCTGTGAGGGCGATGAGGGACAGGGTGTGTCCGATGGTGTAGCCGGTCTTGACCGTTCCGTAGAACGCCGTTTGCTGGTGTGAAAGAAAGAAAACAGAGCTTTCAAAGAGGTCCAGGAAAATCCTAAACACAGCATCACTGACGTCTGGGACAAGGAAATCATCCTGCTCCATTCTCTTAGAACACCTCTGACTCCTTCACCCTTTAAAATCCCATCCAGTAATGAATGTGACTCAAACACCGCCGGTGTGAGCGTGGAGAATTCATGTGGTTGCAGCAGGGCTTGGACCACTCCAAACCTGGGTTAAAGTTACAAAAGGGAAAGGTTCCTGCTGGAAGGAGGCAGATTTGACACCTGCTCCAGCCTAAAACCTCGTGGAACAGGAGTGATCAAGGTTCAGCTAAAGAGTGCACGACACTGGGTCTGATGCAGTGGGAGTGGTGAGATTAATTTTATTAAGGAGGTCTGAGGGCAGAACTGTCTGGGAAATTGGTTTGCTTTTGTGGGATTTACACTGTTGTTTAGGCAAGTAAAACGTTCTCACTGTTAACTCAGAAATGTGTGGTAAGTTGGGAATTGGATCCTGGTTTTTCTCTTTGACAGCACACAGAGGGAATCTTTGAGCTTGGATCCAACAGGGAATCCCAGTCTAAATAAAATGGGCAAATAAGCTCTCCCAAGCTCTCTAACAACACTCTAAATCAATAGTTTTTTATTTCCAGCTTTAAAAAAAAGAAAAAAAATCAAGAGGTAAAATTATTTAGACGTTTATCAATTAAAAAAAAATATTCAAAGTTTTTATGAAAATCTAACTCAGTTTATGGAAAATTTTATTTTTTCCAGCTCTTGATTGACCCTCCTCTGCCCTCCTTGTCACCATCTTCTATAAACAACCCAAACAACCAAAACCACAAAGAGCAGGTTAGGCAGAAAATCTAAACCCAACCTTGTTTGGAGAAATACTCTTCCATAACATTGAGAGCTGACATTTTTATGTGCTATTTTCCCTGGCTTTGACAAGTATTGGGTACTTTACAGAAGCAGCGAGGCTGGGATGAGTTGCAATCCTTTAGCATTTGCACAAGCCAGCTTGGAGAGGTGTTAAAACAAACAAGAGATTTTTGAGAGATAACACTGGTCCTGTCTTTGACCACAGATCTCAGAGGTGGTTGAACCACTGTGTCCTTCCGGCCACACCACTGAGAGCTTTGGGTCACTCTGAATAGATCATTCGAGGCTTTCAGGACAATTTATCTGCCTGGTCTTGCCCAGATAAAGCTCTGCAGGTGGGGCCTCACCTGAGGGGGGCAGAGGGGTAGAATCTCCCCTTTCCCTGCTGCCCAGGCTGTGGGATCAGCCCAGGACACAATTGGATTTCTGGACTACAGGTGCACATGGTCAGCACATGTCCGGCCTCTCATCCACCAGCACCTACAAGATAAAATCTTCTTTCCAAAGATCCCAAAGGCAGCTCTGACTTTTCTAATTAAAGCAGTCCACCTCCTTCATGTTTAATCTTTCTCTATTATCTCTATTTTTTGATGGCACCAGAGCAGAACTGTTCCAGGAAAGACTTGGCCAGCAGAAGGAAGGAGCTCATGGTGGGGGACTGCAGGAGGAAGAGGTTGTCCCACACTTCATTTAGCAAAGTAGCCCTTCTGCCTCTTAGAGTCATTCCCAGGAGCAAGTTATGCACAGAAAGTTCCTGGTGTGATTCAACAAGCAAATCCCTGCTCTCCACTCCATATTTTATAGTGATTAATCCTTCTTGTGCAGAGAGGGATGGTTCTGCATGCAGCTTTAATGCAGGATGTGGGCTCATCTCTGCTCTGGAAACTGCACATAATGGCTTCTCACTCTTCACTGCACTTGCTAATGACAGTTGGTTCCTATTCCAGAGATATCCAAGCAGAGAATTTGACCCAAGATCATAAATGGAGTTGAAATTTCACTCAGGGTCCAGATTATAAAATATTCTTATTAGAAAAGAAAGGGATGTAGATAAGTGGAGGCAATGCATGCCAGGATGGCTGACTGTTTTACAGAATGAAATCAGGCAAATTCATCATTGTCTCTTTGACTTCTAAAAGCTTCTGCTTAATTTAACAGGAGTGTGATAATAACAATTATTTGAGGTAGGTGCTAAATTGAGATTAACTGAGATTTATTTTCCTTGGTTTCTATTCAGTAACTTCAACATTTGTCCCTTGGTTGACAATGGGAAACATTTACAATTTTGGGAGAAAAAAAAGAGAAATACTGATATGAAGTCTTTCAGGAGCCAAGTGTTTTGGGGTTCATGTCATCCAGCCCTAAGTCATTGGGGTTCTCCTGAGAGTAAATGAAAAGAAATTTCTTTGGAGAGAAATGTGGGCTGAACTGACCTCTGGAGGTGTTTCTTTATTTTGCCATTTTCAGGCAAAACCTACAGAGACCTGGTGTTGGAACCCTGGATACTGAGAATTTCACTTTCTGTGTTGAAAGGCACAGATCCTCAAGAGAACAATGCATTTGACCTGAAGCTATAGAAAAAGCTTCCAAAATTGATTAATAACACAAAGATTATGAGTGTGTGGTTTAAATAGAAGTGTGTGACATCACATAGGGGAAAACTTAGAGTTTAAAGTTTTAGAATATAGTAATATATATAAGGCAAGATAGAAGTTTTAAAGCAGTATCTAATCCTTCATCTTCAATTTCTTCTTCATGAGTTTAAGTAGTATTTTATAATTAGATAGAAAAATCCACATTGAGGAACACAAGTAGTTATTAAGTTAAAAATAAAGATAATTTAATTTCTTAATTAGATAGTTTTTCCTTAAAAGACCTTACAGAGATAAATACAAAGCTGTTTTGTAACTTATTAGTGAAATACTGTAAAACTCACAACTTATAATACTACAATATAACCAAGAACTAATAAACATCTGAATCCAAAATACCATCCCTACACATTTAACCCCGACCCTGACCAAAGCAAAAAACAAAACAAAACCCCAATAATCCTGGGGTGGCCCTTCTGAGCAGATGGAAACACAGCAGGGAGAAGAGCATCACATCTGGCAGAGGAGCAGGATAACAGCCCCACTCCCCATTTCCTAATGCACCATTTTTAAAGGTCAGCTTGGAGAAGGGCTCATCATCCCTGCATGGACCCCAAGAGCAGCATTTTGGTGCCTCCATCATCTGCTGCTTTAGGAACTGCCAGAATTCACAGCTAAAACCTCACACACTGCCCTTATTTACTTTTCATATTTTTTTTCTTGCTGTTTCTGACCTGAGACCAAAAGTTCATGAAGTTTTTCGCTCCTGGAAGCTTATCAGTCTTGCCTGGACCTCATGTCCTGTACAGCCTGCTGGTTTTGTTCTCCTCTCTTTACTTCTTGCTCCCCAAACTCACTGCCAATTCAATAACAAGAAAACAAAAATCTATTCTTCTTCACAGGCTGCTCCTGCATGTTTGCCCCTCCTCAGCCACCTTTCACACAAATTGGAAGAAAAAAAAGCAAGGAAAAAAAACCGTGGAAATCAAGGGAAAATAATTAAGAAAGAATTAAAAGAACACAATAGAGGTTCTCCTGGTAACACAGCACTCTGGCAATGCTGCAGGCTGTAGGGTGGCAGGAGCATGTCCCAGGAATTCCCAAATCCCCTGTGCAGCAGGAACACTCTTGTGGTCTCTCGCTGCTCACAGTGACCCTGAGATGTGTTGGAAAGTCTCTTTTCCCAGCCCAGAAGTCAAAGAAGGAGTCAGAGCTCTTCAGTTCTGGGTCTCAGGGTTGTTTATTGTTTCTTATCTATAAAATTCTTTCTCCTGGCCTGCTGAAGTCCACTTAGCAGGACAGACAGAGGCACTCTGACCACCTCAGACGTGATGTTATCTTTTTATATTAAAACTACATGTACAATATTACAATTACTTCCCAATACCTATCACCTATGTTAGACACTGAGCTTCTACTCTAAACTGTTGCAGACATCTTTTATGAAAAATCCTTTCCTTAGGATTTTTCCTCCTGAGAAGATGAGAGGCCTCAGGAGCAACATGTAACCAATGGTTATCTGCTGCTGTGGAATGCAACAGGGGCATCTGGGATTGGCTCATGTGGTTGTTTTTAATTAATGGCCAATCACAGCCCAGCTGGCTTAGACAGAGAGCCTGAGCCACAAACCTTTGTTATGATTCTTCCCTATTCTATTCTTAGCCAGCCTTCTGATGAAATCCTTTCTTCTGTTCTTTTAGTATAGTTTTAATGTAATATATATCATAAAATAATAAATCAGCCTTCTGAAACATGGAGTCAGATCCTCATCTCTTCCCTCAGCCTGAGACCCCTGTGAGCACTGTAACACAAACCAATTCAAAAGTGCCACTGTCACAGCAGAAGATGGAGGCCAAGAAGAAGAAGGAGAAAGGCTGGACACACCCAGATTCCTCCATCTTGCCCCCTAACCCCCATTCTAAAAACCCCCAAAAAATCTATTTTTTCACTCTGTGATAGATTCACTATCATTCTACTCAAACTATCATTGCTTGTAATCCTTCATACAAGGTTGGTAATTGTTTTTCCAAGGGCTCAATCAAAGGCAGAGGGGTCCTGGGCTCTGTGCCAGGGTCTCTGAGCCCCCTGGGCAGGGGCTCGAGTCCTGCAGGGCAGCCAGAGGGATTTCCTGGGTTCCCACAGGACACCAGCAGAGCTCTGGGTGGGGGTCCTTGCACAGCAGAGCTGGAGCAGTGGTTTCTGCAGGCACACAGCTCAGTCTGAGGGAAGGGCACTTGAGGATGTGAAGTGCTGGCTGAACCTGCAGGCAGACTAAGGCTCTATTCAGCACAACCCTCAAGTCCTTTGTGCACCTCTGCTTTTGCTCTTTCCTGTTTTCTTTGCCACTCAGTTCTGCTCAGATCCCCTGTTAACTCTTGGAGTGCCTTGGTAATGTGGGACAGTGCAGAGACCTCTCACCATATTGAGTCACAGAATCCCAGAATGGATTGGGTCAGAAAGGACCTTAAAAATCATCCCATTCCAGCCCTGTCCTGGGCAGGAACACCTTCCACTACTATCCCAGGCTGCTCCAAGCCCTCTCCAACCTGGCCTTGGGCACTTCCCAGGATGGGACAGTCACAGCTTCTCTGGGCAACCTGTGCTGGGGCCTCACCATCCTCTCAGTGAGGAATTTCTTCCCAATTTCTCATCTTAACCTGCCCTCCTTCAGCTTAACACCATTCCCCCTTGTCCCATCACTCCATGCTCTTGTGAAAAATCCCTCTCCAGCCTTTTTGTAAGCCCCCTTTAAATACCAGAAACACATATTAATTAATTATTGAGATTCCTATGTCCAACATTCACTAACACTAACACCGAGTTATGTTTTAAACAGCAACAACAAAAAAAAAAAGCACGAGCAGAGGTTTAATATAAACACATTAACCTATTATATAAAAACATAAATACTGCAACATGTGATTGCAGTGAAGTATAACTTTCCATGCATAAGCTTTTTCTTGTTGACTGTGGGACTGCTTCAGGTGATTAGTTTAGATTAGATGCTGAACTTTGAGTTAGGTGAGGTGAATCTTGCTTCTAACATTTGTTATCCTCTTTAGACTTTACCCTTCATGTCTCAGCATGCAGCAAACCAGTAACAAACTCCTTCCTGTTCAATGACAATACTCTGCAAAGCTAATTATACCCAGGTCAGTGATTGCTAATTTATACACAAACAATATCCCAGAGAACTTTTGGATTTTCTATCAAAATTTAGTATAATTTCATGAAAATATGTGTTCCCTACAGTGATGTGGATATTTAGCTGGTTGAGATGTGCAGGGCAGCAAAAAATAATTTTTATCCCTTTAGAGTTTTTGATGCTTATGTTGCCATAGAAAGACTGGAATCACAATATCTACTTAAGCATAAATATAAATGTGGAGGGCTTGTTTCAAAGTGCACTGTGGAAAATAAAACACCTGAAGTTATGTGTGGGCATCACATAGACAATGGTCTGATCTTCTCAGGTCTTGGCATCCTGGAAATTTTGGATGTCCCATCCCTGGGAGTGTTCAAGGCCAGGTTTGGAACAGCCTGGGGTCTGCTGCTCTGGAGGTGTCTCTGCCCACAGCAGGGGGTGGAATGAGATGATCCTGAAGTTCCTCTCCATCCCAAGCTGTGGAAACCCAGGGCACTGGGAATGTTTCTGTGTCTGCTCTGGGGTGCCCTGACCCCCAGGGCAGCACTGACTCTGACCCTCATCCATGGAGAAAGTTCCCCAGACTTCAAGATAGACTGGAACCCACAAAAGTGTGAAATAGATTATAGAGAGCAGTGCAGGTGTGTCACTGGGTGAGAAATTGAGGTTTTTGGGGTTTTTAGTGTGTTGTGGATGGAAGCAGATGGAGGGCACAGGGTGTCACCCTGGGTTTCTGCTCCATGCTTCTTCTTCCTCCTTCTCCATGGGTTTGGGTGGCATTTTGGAATTGGGCAGAAAAGTCCCCATTGCAGCTCTGTGGGATCAGTGATTGGGTTAAAAGGGAAAATAATCCAGGTGTCAGCTCTTCATTGGACAGTTTAGTCTGAAAAGGCCTTGGAACAAGAGATTGTGGCCATTTTGTGCCTTCTAATGAAAAGCTGCTGAACTCCCAGCAGTGAGGCTGTTTTAGTGATAAGAAATAATAAACACCTGAGTGTGAACATGAACTACTGTCTCAAGTGCCTTCAATCCAGACCCAGAGGAACCCACAACTGGAACCACCATCCCAAGCCATTCCATAATTCCATGAGTCTATGACATTAAAGGGAAGATAATTTCCGTGATCAAACATTTGAACTCTGCTTCCAAGGATCCTCAAGAGGACCCTTCCCTTTTGAGGAATCAGAGGGGGAATGGGAGAAGTTGGGCATGGGAAGATCATAGAATTTGGATTTTGATCCCTGTTAATCTCAATGTCCACCCACCCAGGTTTACCAACCTCTTCCCCTGGAGTGCTGTTGGAATCATATCCACAGGCTACAGCGTAGGGTGCAGGGTACACATCCGACCAGCCCTGGCTTGTACAATTCCTGGTCACATTCCCTGGAAGGAAAGAAAAAAAAAAAACCATGATTTAAAAAGAAACCTTCAGCTCACTGTAAAAACAACTTCTACCTCTTGTGGTATAAATGCCAAAACATAATTCTTGTAATACTTAGAGAAAAACTCTCATACTTTTTCCCTGTTATTAATTTTTCATATTACACAGAGCTCATAAATGGGAGTCATCTATTCTGTTTTAAAGTCCAGACCTCAGTAAAAAAGTAGATTTTAATGCAGAGGTGCACACAAAACATCCCTTCAAGTGGTACCATGCTGCCAGTTGTACCCAGACCTTTGGTTCCTGGCACTGCACCAGTATTGTTTGAATGTTTTATTGTCACATTGACTTTGTTCCTGGAAAATTTTTATCTAAACAAAGCAGTGAAGTATTTATGCCTTTCACTGTGCCTGTGAGAAGCCAGGACAGGGATAGATAAAGGGCTCATTTCACACCATGCAGATAAGGCTGGGGGTCTGGGAACCAAATCCAGTCCTCCACACCCAGACCTTGCCTACAACTGAGCCCTGAGCAAATGTGATTCCTGGAAAATGTACTGCACTCTGGTCTGTGAACAAAACACTTCAAAATTTGGCTGTGAAGGGAGAAAATCCACATATACTGACAAACTCTCTTGCCTGTTTCAACTTGCATACTCCAGGGCAGGAAGATTTCCTGGACTGTCAAGCTTGCTGAGTGCCTGGGGCCTCTGACCAGCTAAAAAGAGCTTTAATTAACACAAGAACATCTCACTCCTTCAGCCAAACTGTCAAAACTGAAGTTCACATGGCTCTTTGGTACTCAGATCTGCCTGATCCATCCAGGATTGTAAGAGCAAAGCGCTTCTTACTTTGTAAAACATCTCTGCTGTCCCAGCTGGACCTCAAACCCACAGCAGCTTAATCCAGTAAAAGCAGAGACCAGCACTCAGGATAAGCCTTACCCCAAAAGTTTGTGGGCTAAAAGGCCAAGATATGGGTTTGTCAAAAATAACAGAGCAGAAATGCACCCAACAGCACATTGTAAATTCCCCCAGCACCTTCCCTGACCACCAGTGCCCACCATGCCCACCTCACTAAAATCCCATTACTGGGGCATTCCACTGGTGCCATTCACCTCACAAAACTGGAAAACTGGTCAATACACCAGAATGAACAAACAGAAGTGAAACTTTGCTTCTTAAGGTGAAAAACGACACCAAGGAAGCTCAAAGTGCTTTGCAAACATTTCCAACGATTGAGCTCTTTGCACACAAGAGTAAGAAAACTGCAAATAGGACCAAATCAATTATGCAGCTGTGAGTCACAAAAATATTTGAGTATCACCTCCAGCAATTTCTGACACTTGACTCATCTGAGCATCTTCCCAGCCACGGGCCTGTTCTGCACTGAGAACAATCCCCTGCCTGAAGTCACTTCTCCAATCCCTGTAACAGATGGATTTTGATATTAAACTTGTCCCTCTAATCTGTCTTTGCAGCAGATCTGAATCTGGGAGGTATTGTAAAAACAGGGCCCCCAGTGCAGGGAAAAATGATGAGGAGGACTCTGTTGATACCAGAAGGCTAATTAATTACTTCATTATACTATTATTCTATCCTATATCTAAACGGAAAATGCACAAGCACTCAACCAAATCTCCTGACCAACCATCAGGACACAGTTTGCAGAGATTGGTCAAGAAAACAAAACACTCACACCAGAATCCAATCAAGCAAATTCCTTCAGGTAAATAATCTTCCAACGCATTCCACATGTTCCAAAACAGAGGGGCAGAAAATGAGATAAGATTTGGTTTTGACCATTCTTTCCTCTGCTTCTCTCAGGTTCAGAGACTGTGAATCCCACAGGGAGGGCTCTCAAAGGTGCTTTTCTTCATTGTCACAGCTGCTCCAGAAGCAGCCAAGTCCAGCCCAGCTCCATGGGCTGCAGGCCCAGGCTTTCCCTGCATGGCCACTGTTTGCAGTTCCTTCCACCAGGGTTCATATCAGGATCATAAAGGATCTCATGCAAACAAATCAAGGACACGACTGTTCGGTGCTTTCAGCTTTTTTGGGTTATGCAATTTCTGTTATTTCTTCTTTGTTACAATGGATCCCATTATCTGAACTTCACTGCTTCCCATTTCCTGCTCAAAACTCTGTTTGGGGATGGCTTAAGATTTCACGGTGGTTTTAGATCTTTGTTTCTTATTCTCAGTGAGCTAAAGTGTGTTCCTTTCAGCTTATTTTTCTCCTATTTCTTCTTTTCAATTGCTCTTCCTCACAATTTCATGATTATTTAAAAACTCACCTCTCTCAGTACTTTCAAAATTTGTCCCAATGCTTTAGCAGATGTAGAAACCAAGGTAGAAGGAAAATCAATGACAAAGCATCAGTGGGATTAAAAAAATAATAATAAAAAATTACTCTGATTTTAGGGAAACTCAGAGGAAGAATTTAGGGAAACTTCCCAGAGAATTTTTTCTATTACCCTTTGCAGCTCATGTCACTTTTAGGTGTGGAAATTCACACACATGGTGTGATACAAGACACCTTTCTAAAGCCTCTCATGTTCACCTGACGTCTGAGAGGTACAAAAAGTACAAGGTTAGAAAACAAAGATTTTATCACACCACAATTTGCCTGAAAATAATGGATAAGGTCTCTCCTCTGGCAAAATAACATTTCTAATTACTACTATTTAAAATGTCCCTTTTTATACTGAAAATGAGCATAAATTTTGGAAAGTGCCCCACAAGCTTTCCTCTGAGGTTTTTAGGTTAGACTGAAGTATCACACGGATTTTTATGTTCCAATGTCAAATCCCAGCTCTGCCACAGATCCCTGATGAAAATTATACATTTTTTGTGGTCTCACTGGCTCTTGTTTTTTCCAGACTTTGGTCATAAAATCTAATTATTTGTCAATGGAAAGGCAAATTTTTCAAAGCACCAGAAGTTGTATTTGCCATTTTTCAGAGCTGTTTCTCAGTAATTTGTGTAACACAAGTTCTCCCTAAAATGAGCACCAATGGAGTACCTTGAAATCTGGAGTACATTGAAAATGACAGTATCAGAAAACACAAACTTTCTGCACTTGGAATTTATCTCCAGCCTTTCAAAGTTCACTAGATTTCCCAAATGTTCCCACTTCCTATCAGACTGGAGCTAAAATTTTCAAACTGTACTCCTGGAGATTTAATGAGAAAGGAGACCAGGGGTTTATAATTACATGTATTTAGCAATGCAGAGCAGAGGAGATTCACTGAGAGATGGGAAGCATCCCAGTGCCAGCAGATTTGTGCTCCAGGCTCTCCTCTGTGTTGTGGAAAAAGAAGAGGCAAGTCCCTGGTGAGAACAGAGTCCCCTCATTCTCATGGTATTAGTTAAAGCCATGAATTAATCTGGGTTTTTTTGTGGGGTTTGTATTTAATTTGATCAATATTACCACTGTCAAACTGGTATGTCTGTTCCTAAAAGCAATGAGGTGAGGTTTTCCATTAAAAAAAAATTGGAAGAGCCACAACTAACTCTCATTTGTTTTAATAATAACCTCATTTTGCCTTGCAAGAGCTCAGTTCCTGTTTTCATGGCATCCCAGAATGGCTGAGTTTGGAAGGGACCTCTGGAGATCATCTGGCCCCAAACCCGTGCTCAGGTGTGGTCACCTAAAATTTTAAGCATGACCAGATGCCTTTTGGATATTCTTGGAATCCTTCAAGGATGGAGGCTGCACAAATCTTGTCTCAGAATTCAGAATCATGAAATCATCAAGGAAGGATTTGGGTTGGAAGGGACCCTAAAACCCAGCTCCAACCTCCCACGAGACCTCCTTGTTGTCACCGAGAGGAATTTCCTTCCATGATTTATTCATGACACAGCAGAAGAGGAGGGAGGAGTTTGTGGAACAGAGATAAAACCAGAACATTTTCTTTATCAGAGGTGTTTGATCTGGGTGGGAGTTAAACACTGAACAGATGAACTGAATAAATGCACAGAGCTGCTGTCTTGCTCTCAATTTTTTCTCCTACTTGATTTCTTTCTGCCTCTCATCTGTTTCAGACACACCCTTCAAACTCTGAGACATGTCTGAAAGTTCATGTTACAGGTGAAGTTTTACCTCTTTCATCTTCTTGGAAAAAACCCTCTTATTGGCTTTTAGTGGGAGTTTGAATTCAGACAAAGAGAATCTGAGGTCAATCATGGCTCAGGGGTGTTGGGTTTTGCTCCCCTCTTGCTTTCCTTGCCCTTTTCTGTAACAACTTCTAAAGCAGAGGGGAAGGTGCTGACTGATTGCCCAGCAATCAGTCCTGCTTCTCTAGCACCATATTCCATGGACATAAATCGATTTTTTCAAGCAGAAACGATTAAAGCAGTAACATTTCTATTATTTACCATTCCTGAGACACTGCTGAGCCCACTGGCACATCTCTACTTTCATTTTTATTATTGATCTGCCCCACTGTTCCTGGAAAACACTTGAAACTTGCAGACAGCTTTCACTTAGCTGGATGCTGAAGTGTTTAGGCCTGGGTAAAACTTGTGGGGAAAGTCATGACAGGATAATTTCCCAATTTGCTTCCTCTGTCTCAGTCGTGGTCTCACAATTTCATTCCTTCAGTGCAATTTCTGCCCACTGTTTAATGTTATTTTATATTTTTGTATTTCATAACTTTATGTCATAGTAGAACCTGTGGCATTGGGTCAGCACATCAAACAAGACCAACTTAATCTTCTCCCTTTGTTGTTTTTCACATCACTTGGCCTGCAGATATTGCTGTCACACGTCCAGTGCCCTGAAACTTCCTGCACCCCGTTTTTGTGGCAAAACTCAATTTTCCCTTATTTTCCTTTCCCCTTCCTGCACATTTCACTCCTAAGAGTGAAGATCCTGATCCTTATTACAGATAATTCCCCCTTTCTTAACAATAACAATGTTCCCCTTGATTAGGCACCTTTTGTAAACCGTTTGTTTTCTCATGCTAAAAACAGAGCTGTCAAATTTTAGGACAAAATTCTCATTAGATCTTTTGATCCTGCAATTATAGAATTCCAGGAAACATTTAGGGAAAAAAAAAGATGCACATTTTCGGGTAGAGGTGGAGGTGTATCCCCAGCCCTTCAGAGGAGTGAGGCACAAGTATTGTGACACCTCAGGTGCAAATAAATTATGGAATCATAGAATGGTTTAGGTTGGAAAAGCCCTCTAAGATCATCAAGTCCAATCATTAACCCCACACTGCCAAGGCCACCATCAAACCATGTCCCCAGGGGCCACATCCACACGTTTTTGAGCACTGCCAGGGATGGTGATGCCCTCTCTGAGCCTCCTTTTCTCCTTTCTGGTAATTTTGCATTTCTGATATGAAGGCACATGTGGACAGCAGAGAACCTGAGCAGGTTGAGGGTTCTCAGTGAACTCCACAAAACCCACACTCAACTTCTTGGGTATTTTAATGACTATTTGTAGCAAATAAATAATGGGTATGGTTAATTTTGGGGTTCATTAGAGAGGTGGTGTTGTCTTCTTCTTATCTGCTGCTCTCTGCTCATCCCTATCCTCATTTTATTCAATTTTTGCTCCAGTTTCAGAAGCTATGCAGAATAAAAAGTGTTCACGAAGGAGGGGAAAGGAAAGGGGAAATAAATTTAGAACACCCGAGGAAAAAAGGAGTTTGGCAAGCCCAAAACTCAGATGGATCTCACCTCTCTGAGTGGGATTCCAGAGCTTGGCTGTGCCCATCCCCACCCCCTTAGGTCAATTAATCTCAGAACTGAAGCTTAAAAACTGTCAGTGCTGATTTAACTTGTGCATGGCGGACAATTTGCTTTTGGAGAAACTGTGGGACATAAATCCCTATTACAAATGTCATCTTCCACGTATGGAAAGAGAGCTGGAACACCCTGGTCAAGAGGTGGAAAGCAAGGCACTTTAATAATGAAAGGTGCCAAAAATATTTTCATCCATCTCCCTCACATGGCACTGATGAACGTCATGAAATAATGAAAATTTTCTGGATATATGAATGCCATAAAAAATTAATGTCAAATGACATCAGGACAGTTTAAGGTTTTAAAATGCCACAAGACATTTTATCCTTTATTAACCATGAGATGGGATATTAGTCATTTGAACAGCTTATTCTCCATGAGGCAGGAAAATCACATTAACTCTTTGTTCCCTGGTATTTCACTCTTTTCCTGTTATAAACACAAATGACATCAGGACGTTTAAGGTTTTAAAATGCCACAAGACATTTTATCCTTTATTAACCATGAGATGGGATATTAGTCATTTGAACAGCTTATTCTCCATGAGGCAGGAAAATCAAATTAACTCTTTGTTCCCTGGTATTTCACTCTTTTCCTGTTATAAACACATTAAAAGGTTTTCTCTGGCTCACAACTTGATAAAAGCTTTCCTGTTCCTGTAAAGGGATCAAAGAGTACGACTCAAACATTACCCAATGATTGAGTTCCTTGAAAGCTGCTCAATGACAATCACTGCTACAAAGGAAGAGCTGCTTCACAACATTTAATGGCATTAATTTTGCAACAAATCCTATAAAACAGGAGTCAATCTCCCCCTCCCTTTATTTAAGACCGTCACTGCTTTCCCTGTTTGTTGATGGTTGTGTACAGAGTGTCTGACTCAGAGAGAATCAAAGCTGCTGCTTCTGCTTTGGGAATGGCATCAGTTGTTGTGCTGGTGCTCTGCTGAGGCAGAATTCAATCCTGTTGGAAGACATTCCCATCTGCCAGAGCCACTCTGCAATATTTTGATTGCAAATAGAGAGAAATATGTGGTTTATGGATGGTATTAAACTCATCCTGGAGTGGGAATCTAAAACCCAGCTGAACTGTACCTCTAAAGGAGCCTGTTCCTCACCTCTGACTGTAAAACCAGCACAGAGTCATTGAGGTTTAAAAAGGCCTCTAAGAACATCAAGTCCAACCATAAACCCAGCACTGCCAGGTGCACACTAAACCACAATCCTATTTTTGAACACTTCCCTGGACAACGAATCCAGCACTTCCCTGGGGAGCCTGTTCCACTGCTTGACCTCTATATATAATCAAATATACACAATATTCTCCTCATTGCTCAGGTCTGGTGGCATGATGTACTAGAAGGCATTTTTAAGAGATTTTTCTTGGTGTTTTACTAACTCTACTGGTATATAAAACCCAGGGAGTGAATGCTGTGCTCAGGGGAGGGCAGAGAGCAGGAACAGCAGGAAATTCTTCCACACAGCTGATCCCATGTACAGGGGTCTTGTCCTGCAAGATGTCATAGCACAGCAGCTTCTGCCTCTTCTCCCTGGGTGTGAGACAGGAATGATGAGCTACCAGGGAATTTTGGAAATGAGGGAGTTAGGGCTAGGATAGTGTTGGAACCCTGGCTGCTGAGAATTTCAGATTTCTGTGCTGCCAGGCACTGACCTCCAAGAGAACACTGCATTGACCTGAGGCCATGGAGAAGCTTCCAAAATGGAATGATAGAACTGGGATTGTGGGTGTGGAGTTTGGATAGAAGTGTGTGATATCACAGGGTTTAGAATATAGTGATATATATAGAGCAAGATGGAGGTTTTGGGGCAGAGGCTGGTCCTTCTTCTCCTCCAACTTCTTCACCTTCTTGTTCTTGTTCCTCTTCTTCTTCTTCTTCTTCTTCACCTTCACCACCTTCTTCTTCTTTTTCACCTTCCTCTTCTCCTTCTCCTTCTTCTCCTTCTTCTTCTTCACCTGCCTCTTCTCCTTCTTGTTCTTGTTCTTCTTCTCCTTCCCCTCCTTCTTCACCTTCTTCTTCTTTTTCTTCTTCTTCTTCTCCTTCCTCTTCTTCTTCACCTTCTTCTTCTTCACCTTCACCTTCTTCTTCTCCACCTTCTCCTCCATGTGTTTGGGTGTTTTTGTGTAATTGGATAAAAAAGTCCCCATTGCAGCCATGGGTGGTTGGTTATTGGGTTAAAAGTGAAAATAATTTCGGTGTCATTCCTGAATTGGACAGTTGATCCTTCAAAGGGCTTGTAGAGAGAGAGATGGGCTCCATTTTTAGTTTGCTGGAGTGAAGTGCTGCAGAACTCAGGGTTTGTGAGACTGTGACAGAGATAAGAACTGATAAACATCTGAGTGCCAACAAGAAATACCATCTCACACATTTAATCCTGACCCTGGCAGAAAAAAAGAAGCAAAGAATCTGCAGGATAGGACTCCAGGGATTTTGAATTTCCTTTCTGTGCCTGCAAAGAATTTTGGTGTGGCCTTGGGCAGGTCATGTAATCAGCATGTGCTGGTTAATGAGTGCAGTGTCCAGGCCTGTTGAACAGGGATGATATTGTGCTCCTATCCCCATTCCTAATTTATCCTGTGTGTTTGCACTACAGGCTTTAAAAATGGAGGGTCAGCTCAATGCAGGATCTCCAGTGCAAAAGAACTTAATTCTCTGTTAAGGCCTTCAGGGCTTCTATAATAAAAATAGTGAAAAATAACTGTACACTACCAGGAGGCACAATCAGCCCTGTTGCTGCACAGCCCCTTGAGACCTGAGTTTTAAACTAAAGCTTCTCAGAACACCCTGAGCAGTGAGTTGAGCTACCTCCTCCATTAACCTCCCCTACCCATTATTTTTCAGGCTAATTCCTTGGCCTGTGGTCAGACCTGTCATTCCAGCAGAAAAAAAACCCCCAACTTTATTACGTCCAGTTCCAGCTTGTTCATTTTCTGTCAGAGACTTAATTAATGATTGTCCTAAACTGCTCATTTTGCACAACAAACATAACTGTTCCACAGGTTGATTCAATTTTCACTGCACAACATCCATATTATTGGATTTCACCAGGAGCCATTTTTTGCATCCCTGTGGTCCACAGCAGTGCTGCTGCAAGTGCAGGGAGGATGTTTTGATGTTTGGGAATTCATGAATGGCTTGGAAACCTCCTTCACCTCATATCCAAACAGGACAACCCCCGTGGCAGGGAGGAATGATGAGGAAGACTCCATTGATATAATAAGGCCAATTAATTACTTTATTATACTATATTATTCTGTACTAATATTACATTACATCTAAAGTGAATCTGCCAAGCACTCAACTCTGCTCACACTGCACAGAATCTCGTGACTGTCACCAACAGTCCCAACTCACACACACACACCTGGCCCTGACAGGCCAAGGAACAAAACACCATCACTGTGGGTGAACAATCTCCATATTGCATTCTGCTTTGGCACAACACAGGCACAGCAAATGAGATAAGATTATTCTTGGGGAGAATTGTGCCTTGCTTTTCTCTGTGAAGAGAAATGTGGGGTTACACACCTGGCCCTGACAGGCCAAGGAACCAAAACACCATCACTGTGAGTAAACAATCTCCATATTGCATTCAACTTTTGCACAAACACAGGCACAGCAAATGACATAAATATTGTTTTTCCTTTCTCTGAGGTTCAGAGAATGTGAAACCCAGAAATATTCTTGGGGAGAATTGTGCCTTGCTTTTCTCTGTGGAGAGAAATGTGGGGTTACACACCTGGCCCTGACAGGCCAAGGAACCAAACACCATCACTGTGAGTAAACAATCTCCATATTGCATTCCACTTTGGCACAAACACAGGCACAGCAAATGATAAGAATTGCTTTTCCTTTCTCTGAGGCTCAGAGAATGTGAAACCCAGAAATATTCTTGGGGAGAATTGTGCCTTGCTTTCCTCTGTGGAGAGAAATGTGGCCACACACTCGGCCCTGATAGGCCAAAGAACCAAAACCAAGAACCATCACTGTGGGTGAACAATCTCCATATTGCATTCAACTTTTGCACAAACACAGGCACAGCAGAGATAAGAATATTCTTGGGGAGAATTGTGCCTTGCTTTTCTCTGTGAAGAGAAATGTGGGGTTACACACTTGGCCCTGACAGGCCAAGGAACCAAAACACCATCACTGTGGGTGAACAATCTCCATATTGCATTCAACTTTGGCACAAACACAGGAGCAGCAAATGAGATAAAAATATTCTTGGGGAGAATTGTGCCTTGCTTTTCATTGAAGAGAAATGTGGCGACAACCTCAGTCTAAGAGCTGGTTTCTCCCTCTTTATTGAGATGTTCCCCCCATGGAATGATGAGAAACCCCCCTGGGAGTGAAGCAGTGGAGCAGATTTGGGATTTGCTTACCCAGGTAGGAGGTCAGGAATCTGAAGTACTTGGGGCATGGCCGTACCACGACTTCTCCCACCTCTGCTTCAGGCCAGCACGTGATGTTGTCCCACTGCCTCCTGCAGCCTGGGGAAGAGACAAAAGCAGATGGTGGAGCATTCAGGAGTGCTGGATGCAGCAGAGCAGCTCTGCAAAGGTGTGCAGAGCCCCTCACCCTGGCACAGGCACCTTTTGGAATGAAACCCTGCTGAGTATTTCCTTTAAACACACAGCTTTTAGCTCCCCCAGTCCCTAAAATTCAGCACTGTAATTTTCCAGAAATCAGTATGGATAAAACAGCAGATAAGGGCAAAAAAAAAAAAAAAAAGAAAAAAATGGCAAATCAGGCTTGATACAAGAACAGTGTCTTCTCCTAGATTAAAAAGACAGAAATCCCTAATTAATTATCTCTCTTCCTTGCCCTTGTCACTCCTTGTTGCATTAAAACACCTGATCTGAGCCTGTGAGAAATTCTGTGTTTCCCCCAAATGCCATCACCTTTTCCTCCCCATTGCAATGACTGTGCAGCTCTCACAGCAGGAAGGGGACACAGATGACAATCAAGGACCAAAATCCCTTCACCAGAAGCAGTTTTCTTCTTAAAAAGGGAAAAGGCACAGAACACTGCTGGAGGCTGAGCAGGGACAGTGCTGTGGCCAAGAGAGGAGTGAGGGAAGGTGGCACATCCAAGCTGGGAATGAAGGAATGACCAACACAGGGAGAAAACACAGGGGTTTGTCAAAATGAGGCGTTACTGATTCTTTGATTCTACTCATTCTGGGTAGAATCAAAGCTTTAGTGGAAAGAAAAAATACCATGTCCTTTCCATAGATTTTTAAATGTTTTGATTTTGCCCTTTGATTTCTCAAAAGGCATTAATAACACCCCATGCATGCTGCATTGTTGGATCATGTAACGTTAATGCTGAAGCCAAAAGGAGTTGGCAGGTTTCAATTAAAAAAAAAAAAAGACTCAAACACATTTTTACATTGATATGTCACCATTTTATAGTTCTTAGCAGAATTTTGACATTTTCCCTCCTGCTTTATATTTCCAAGAGCCAGGCACTTCAGGTGCTGCCTGGGTGAGATGGATGGGTTGTCAGCACAGCTCCCTGCTTCCAGCACCTCTGCCTTCAGTTAGTTGTCCCATAATAAATGTTATTTAACATTTAACAGCCCATCAGATGGAAACACTCCCCCAAATGTGACTCAGAGCTGTTGAGGTCACCAGCCCCACAGGAGAGAGTCTGGGGTGTGAGGAACAAAGTGGTGACAAAATGTTGAGGAAATACTCCTGATGTGCCAGCAAAGGGAACTATGAAAACCCCTGTCAGGCTGCACTTGTTGGTAATTACACCCAAATTCCTCCTTTAAATCATCTCTTACTCCCTGAGCTAAGGAAAGGGCTGGTGTCATCACCAGGCAGATCTGTCTCAGATCAATAGAGAGCACACAGAAATGCTTTGAAGCTGAAAAAGAGCCCTTAGCTGGCTTTCAAAGTGATCTTGCAGGTTTTTCCTCCCCTCTTCTTTCCTGAACAAACTGAACTTTTGAAAGAATGAAGTCCTGAGCTGAGTTTATCAGAGCCTGGAAAAGGGAATAACTGATGGTATCTCCTTCATGCAGAGCTCATTACAAGTCAGGTTTCAGGTCCTTGCATCAGGTGCCCAGCTCAGCTCTCACAGCCTCACACTTATCTCCCACCAAACAGCCAGCAGCTCCAGCAGGGTCAGGATATGAAAGATTTCATGGAAAATGATTCTGTGGTGGAATATTTCACATTCTACAATCTTTTCCTCCAGCAAGTGCAATAAATTAGAGTGCAGCCATTACCTCATGATAGGTTATAATACAAAATAAAAGCCATCTGATAGCATCAGATGGCTTTTTAAATGCCCTGAATTATGCACTCTGAGAGTTTTGGTGATCTGTATCTTTTTGTCTGTTGACATTTTTCAGCACCACCTGTGATGTGTGAAGAAAGCTTTTAGATGCTCACTTTTGTATAAAAAGCTTTTTTTTTTTCTGATAAAAGGAAAGTGAAACTGGCCTTGCAAGACACATAAAGTGTATT
Source organism: Agelaius tricolor (assembly GCF_023055355.1). NCBI lineage: Eukaryota > Metazoa > Chordata > Aves > Passeriformes > Icteridae > Agelaius > Agelaius tricolor. Next base: position 496,951 of record NW_027269266.1, read on the forward strand.
TTTACAAATTATTGCTTCTGTAAACACTCCCTGTACCTGCCTGATAGCTCTTACCACACCAATCTTCCTCATTGCTGTCCCTGAAAATATTTCTGCAATAAATAAAGAAGGGAATGGAAAGAACTCTGGCTTGCAGTGCCTGTGAGGATCAGTGAATCAGGATGGTTTGGGTTGGAATAGACCCTCAAGATCATCTCATTCCAAATCCCTGCCACTGTCCCAGGCTGCTCCAAGCCCCATCCAGCCTGGCCTTGGACACTTCTAGGGATCCAGGGGCAGCCACAGCTGCTCTGGGCACCCTGTTCTGTGTCTTTCTTGTGCTAATTATCTGCAGTTCAGGAAAATCAGTAATTTTTAGTGAGTAGAAGAGAATAACTGGAGTTTAAAGAATAGAAACAATCAAAGATTGATACCTGCAAAATGCTTTGCATGCACAGTCCAGTGCTGTAATAATCCCATCACAAATTCAGGTAAAACTTTGTGCCCTTTCATCTGACCCAGCACACAGACATCATTTCCCAAGGAGCCTTCCAGAAAATGCTTTTCTTCCTCCCAGACTGACAGACTTTTGTGGTGGGGTTTGCAGGGGTCCCAGGATGAGGGAAGAGATGAGAATCTTGACCCCATGTTTCAGAAGGCTGATTTATTATTTTATGATATATATTATATTAAAAGAAAATGAGATATTGTAACTATACTAAAAGAACAGAAGAAAAGATTTCATCAGAAGGCTTGAAAAGAATAGAAAGGAATGGAATGATAATAAAATCTTGTGACTGACCAGAGACTCTGAGACAGCTGGACTGTGATTGGCCATTAATTAAAAACAACCAACATGGACCAATCACAGATGCACCTGTTGCATTCACAGCAGCAGATAATTATTGCTTTTCTTTTCCTCTGAGGCTTCTCAGCTTCTCAGGAGAAAAATCCTGGCAAAGGTATTTTTCAGCAAATATCACGGTGACTGACTTTATCTTGGAAAACTGCTGGGACTGGGGGCTTGGCAGGCAAAAATCCATCTGAGGGCAGAAAGAGCTGCAACTGTGCCTTGAAAGAAGGAAATCCCTCCCTTCCCTGTGGCATCACTTGGATGCAGCAAAGAGGACAAGTTTGGCCTGATCACATCGTGTTTGGGGATTGATAAGTGCTTCCCAACTAATTAATTATTTAATTAATCAGTATAATATATAATATAATATAATATAATGTAATATAATATATAATATAATATAATATAATATAATATAATAAATATAATATAATATAATATAATATAATATAATATAATATAATATAATATGTGTTCTACCTTCCACTCAGTGTCTGCAGGGAGGATACAAATGTATTTATCAATCCTCACCAAGCGCAGCAAGTGGCAATGAGTTAAAAACGCAGCTTATCTCCATTTCCATCAAAAGAACTGCTCTGCTCACCTGCCTGTCCCAAAAACCAGGGCATGCACACTGCCAGGGGCTGTGCTTTGCTTTGGCAAGGATCCCAGGTGAATCTGGAGGACCTGTATAAAAATAAGTGTGTGGCTTTTCCAAGTCAGCAGCATTTACCACCTCTCTGGGTGTCTCAGGTGCAGTTTTTAAAGTCAGGGCTGGGATAGTGTTGGAGCCCTGGCTGCTGAGAATTTCAGATTTCTGTGCTGCCAGGCACTGACCCCCAAGAGAACACTGCACTGACCTGAGGCTGTGGAGAAGCTTCCAAAATGGAATGACAGAACTGGGATTGTGGGTGTGGAGTTTGGATAGAAGTGTGTGAGATCACAGGGTGGGAAACCCAGAGTTTAAGGGTTTAGAATACAGTAATGGATATAAAGCAAGATGGAGGTTTTGGGGTAGAGGCTGGTCCTTCTTCACCTTCTCTTTCTTCTCCTCCTTCTCCATGGGTTTGGGTGGTCTTGTGTAATTGGATAAAAAAGTTCCCATTGCAGCCATGGGTGGTTGGTTATTGGGTTAAAAGAAAAAATAATTTAGTGTCATTTGTTAATTGGACAGTTTATCCAATTAAGGATAGTTTATTTTTTATAACAACTTGCCATTATAAAAATAAACTTAAAAAAAATTAAATAAATATTTTTAAAAATAAGATGGGGTTTTTTTTCCATTTTAATTATTTAAACTGTGACTCCCACACCCTCAGCTTTGCCCTGCCCTTCCTTGCCAGACCCTGAAGTGCTCTCTGGAGCTGAATATCTTCTCCTGGAGGGCTGCAGGGAGAAATCCTTCATGCCTCTAAAGAAGATGGAGCTCAGATCCCTCTATCCAGCACTCAGCCTTCCTCTCTGCAAGCCAAACACCCCAACCAGCAAGCCAAGAGCTGCACCAGCCTCACTCAGAGCCCTCCTCTAGGAGGTTCTGGCTCAGAAGTAGCTGCAAGAACCACAGTGACATGAAAGCTCTCATTTCCTCTCCCTTTGAAAGGTTAATAAACAGAAAACAGGTCAATTCTCACACTGGTTTGCAGAACTGGCAGGCTGAAGCATTAAAAACTCATTTATTGGATTCATATCTACACTCACAGCAAATTGTGGTCAAAGCTTATCTAGGAAGCAGCAGAGAAATAACTTTCCCTCATGAATAAACATGAATTCCAGAGCTTTGGCACAGCCCTGAGATGGGACTGGCTGAGGAAAGATGAATGGCAGCAGGCTGGTACCAGGCACTCTCTGAAGCCAGCAGAACTCCCAGCTCAGGGAACAACCCTTTGAGTACATCAGCCTTTCACTAAATCATGGAATTATTCAGGCTGGAAGAGACCTCCAAGGGCAGCAAGCCCAACCCTACCCTCACACCAAATTCTCCCTAATGCTTGGGGTGACTCCAGGTCTCTTCTGGAAGACATTCCCCCACATTTTGCTCTTGGAATCCCTATTCAGCTGCAGGGATGCCCGTTTGACCCCTGGGCTATCTCAGGAGCTCTCAGCAGCCTCAGGGACAACAGCAAGGCAAAGGCACAGCTCAGTGAAGGCAGGCTGAGCTATCCCAGGGCACCATCACAGCCTGCTGTGCTGCAATCAAATCTCATTTTCACTCCAATTTCATACCAGCAGGCAGTTTCCAAGCTCTCAGGACTGTAAACAGCCACGGGGTGACATTTATTGTCCCCCCTGTGACAAGCCCAGCCTTGTGGCTTGCCTCGTTAACAGCATCTCATTACAAGCAATTATCACAGCATCAATCTCCCTGTCCCAGCTGAGCTCTGATCTCTCCCTGACTGAAGGGAACAGACCCCAAAAGGTGGTGCCTGCACCAATCCATGACTCAGCACCACCCAGGAGTTGGAATTTAATCTCAGGGGAGGAAAATCCACCATGAGTCCTGGGTCACCTCTGCCACCACAGACTCCAGAGAGCAGAGACCTCCCAAATGAGGGATGGTTTTCTATTTAAAAGTTGTGTGAAATAATAAAAAAATACTGTAGACAGATTCTTTTTCTGCCATAAATTCTTGTAAATTAAATGCAGTTGAATTTTGATCCTGAAGTCAGGAAAATTTTTAGAATTCACAACCTCCCGTGCCCACCACCTGGGTCACCACAGCCACCACAGACTCCAGAGAGCAGAGACCTCCCAAATGAGGGATGGTTTTCTATTTAAAAGTTGTATGAAATAATTAAAAATACAGTGGATAGATTCTTTTTCTGCCATAAATCTTGTAAATTAAATACAGTTGAATTTTGATTGTGAACCTAGGAAAATCTTTAAAATTCACAACCTCCTGTGCCAAGACATTGGTCTAAGTGTCCACTGGCAGAAAGATTCTATCCTTTTCTGAATTCACTTTGAACCTGCTCATTGCTGCTTTCACTAGGAACTGCTCAGTTCTTTTACAAAGACACAAATATTCACAGCCTAACCACAACATCCTTTGCCCTGGGGAGAAAACCCATAAAATCCTCTTTAACACCCCTCCTCAGGCACCTCATTTTCCAGCTGAAGTGTCCCAGCCTATTCAGTCGCTTCCAGCATGGAAACAGCTCCCTGTCATTTCTCCCTGGTATCTTTGGTGGTTTAATTCTACCCCATCCTTTCCTGGGCTTGCAGAGTAGGGTTTTACTCTATTTTTCTGTGACAGATTGGGTTTGACTGGGGTTACTTTGGCTCTGAGGTGTCACTGAATGCATCCTCCCTCCTTTCCCTGAGAAAGTCACTGCTGTGCCCTCCTGTCCTCAATCCCACTCACACTCCAGCATCCTTTGGGCATCTCTCCGTCCCCCAGCTCCACCTCATCACATTTTCAATTTTTTATTTACATCACCACTGCCAGAATGCTCTGCAGCAACCCCACCAGAGCTCCCCTTCCAGCTTCCCACAGCTTTGTGTTTAATTTGGATTTTTTTTTTTTTTGCCTGTTGTGCTGCCTGCTCTGCCTCCAGCCCTGCAGGCAGGATGAGACAGAGAATCCAAGCAGTTGGGGGAAAGCCACAATCCTGCCAGGCTGTGACCCCTGGCACGGTGGCATTTCCCTCCCAGCACCCCTGAGCTCTGCTGCTGCTCTGGTGCTCCTCTGCTCATCACTCACTGAGGGATTTGCAGCCCCAGTTCAGCAGAAAAGCAATCCCAGAAAGCAAAAAGGATCCCAAAATTCAGGATAAGGGAAAAGAGTGTGCTTTGGACTTTGCCTCAACATCTGTGGCAAGTCCAAAATTTCATTTCTCCCACAAGCTGGACTTGATGATCTTAAAGGTTTTTTCCACCTTAACAACTCCATGGTTCTATAACAAGAAATCCATTATTTACTATAAAACCTGGTTCATACTTCTGCAAGTAGAAGCTGTCCAAGCACTCAACAGGAATATATTAAAAAATAACTTTCTCCCTAAATGTTTGGAGAAATTTGACCCAAAGACATAAGAAGGAAACCTCACCTTAAAGCCTCCAGACTGAGCCAGTCTAATCAACATGAAAGAAATCACCAGTGACTGTTGCTGGAGGGTGGTTTTTAAGCATGAAAATCCTGAGATTTTCCATCAACAACATCTATTGGGAAATAATTTCATTTAAAAAAAAAAGTTTGTAATCTTTCAGCCTTTTTTAACCAACCAACTAAATAAACACTCGGTTTTTTTAATCCCTGTTTTTCATAAATCAAATTTCTGAGCTGAGCCCTTCTGCCTAACTCAGAAGATGTAAACTGAAAGAAAAGATCCAAGATTTAAGAAGGTTTACACAGGGTGTTGCCAAACCATGACTTATCTCCTCAGCAGCCTCTAAACAAGATCTGCAGTGCTCTGAGACAGAGCATGAATAAAGGATTATTCCAGGGTTTCCTCACTCAAATCCCTCTGCTCTTCCAGGAGTTGTGGACAACTGGATTTATAGAGAATCAGACTTTGAATTTAGGGACCTTCCTAGATGCTTTGTCCCATATTGGCATCTCCAGAGAGAAATTCAGAGCAAAGACGAGTGGCTCAACCTCTTGGCTTTTCCCAGCTTCACTTTTGGTGTGTGAAGTTGGGAAAAGCCAAGAGGCTTTTCTGAATATTCCCCAGGTAGAATATTCTCCAGGTAGAATATTCAGAATATTTTCTGAATATTCCCCAGGTAGGATATTCCCTGAATATTCCCCAGGTAGAAAGGGTGGAGACCATCATGGAAGTGCTCTGATAAAGTCAATATTAATGGAAAAACTAAAAGAAAAGATGAGGCAGGAGAGACTTTTTAACCAGAAATCTCATGGGATTTGAGAGGGACAAACACAGGCTGCTGTCAGAAACAAAACCTCTGCATAGATGGATTTAATCTGAGCTCCAGATTAAATTATTAATTTAACTATCCAGAGCTTTGAAAATACTTGGAATTTATTTTCCATTGCACCAATGCCACTTTCTCCTTATAACTTTTATATGGCTGAGGCTGTGTGCATTTATCTATTATCCCATGTTAAAAACACAGAAAGGAACCAAAACTTCTGCTGGCATTTAAAAGTGTGGCACATTCTCCAAACTAAAATGCCTTTTCCAACATAAATGTATGTCCACTAAGTGGCTGCTGATCCTGACAAACCCTGGGGCAGCTGTTCCCAAATCAAACAAACCCTGCTGCCTCTTAGAGAGATTCCAGCCAGGAGTCAGCAGCAGCAAAACCAAGGCAAAGCCTCCACCCCTGCTGTGTTTTAAGGCAGAAAACAGATTTTGGAACATCTTAATATCTGTGCAAAGGTGAGGTCAAGGTGAAAAGCAGGGGGGTGATGAGGTGCTGTGTGGGTCCGTGCTGGAATTTCATCCTGGTTTTGGTGGATGTTTGCACATCAGGTGGGTGGGTGGGGGGCTCAGACAAGCAACTGAGGGACCACTGTTGGAAACATGGAATTTTTGAGGTTGGAAAAACATTTTGCAGGCATTGAGGCCAAAAGTTAACCCAGCACCACCATGTTTAGCACTAAATCACCAAAATTCAACTGGGAGTTAGCAGTGCTCACTGGAGAGGTAGAGCTAAATCCCAATCCCAAGCACCTGGAGCTAAATCCCAATTTTCAGTGAGGCTGGGGTTGCATTCTTCCCTTCTGAAATACAGAATCACGGAATAGTTTGGGTTGAAAGAGACCTTTAAAGGTCATCTTGTTCAGCCCCCTTGCCACGATTTCACCTCATCTGGCCAAATCCTCTCCAAGCCACTGAACACCAGCACAGAGATTTTCTGTGAAATGTGGGGGTTTTTTCCCCCTACACACCTGAACTGCTCATTAAAATTTTTAATATTTAAATATTCCCTCATTTTCAATATTTTGACAGCAGGCAAGACAATCTGAACAGGATTCATCACATCCTGAAAGAGCTGCCTGCACCTGGCCAGAACACAGCAGAGAAACCCAAAACCAAGTGAAAATTCATCACCAAAAGTCATTCCCATGCCATGGCTGTGTGTCCATGGAGCAAAGATGGACAGAAAAAGAACCATTTTTAGGGAAAATTTTGCTGATTACTGTTTGCTCAGAAAGAAACTCCTGGTCTGGAAGAACAGCATCAGCTTCAGGCTGGATCAGCCAACACCAAAGTCTGGGGCTGGTTTTACCACTGTGACGATGCTGCTCCTTCCTCATGTTTCAGGGGCCAGCTTTCACAGCAGAACCTGCAAAAGTTCTCCTTTGAAAAACCCATGGCTGATTTTTTTTTTATTTTGACTTTTTAGGGAGTGGGTTCCACCAGCATGAAGGTGTTTGGGAAGAGTCCCATGGTGATGGAAGACCATTTGGAAGGACCTGTCCTACTGTGTATCTTGATCGTTGCCAAAGAACTGGGATAAAAAATTCCTGATAAATAAAAGGGAGCTTGACTTTGGTACTGATCCTACATGAGAGTCTGGGGTTTAAGGTCTCCATGTCCCATGGCTGAATTTTCTACTGTTGAAGGAGAGGAGACCCTGTGAAGGAATGGAGGGGACTGATGTCACCTCTGGGAGATGCCCAGTGCTGCTGGTCAGAGCAAGAACGAAACTGAGAGACCCTTTGTATCACCTAGGCTGGAATAATAGGAAAAAAAATTAATTAAAAATTAATAAAAGAGAATATAGCAAAAAGTCCAGCAGGTCCTTTTGCCTTTAGAGAGACCACCAAGTTCAAACACATTTCAGACTGAGCTAAACTGGGTTTTTTTGAGTATGTTGACAGAGGTTTGATTGAGAGTTTGATTTAGCAGTCCAGCAGCTGCCATTTAATGCCATTCCTGTTGTCTCAGGGTTTTTTAAGAGGCTGATGGATGTGGTACAAGTCTCATGAGAGCTCTACACAGCTCTGAAATGACAGAATCACAGAGTCTTTGAGGTTGGGAAAGACCCCTAAGGTCACCAAATCCAACCACCAACCTGGCACCACCACATTCACCACTGATGCACGTCCTCAAGTGCCACATCCACAGACTTCCCCACCCTGCTTTGGGCACTTTCTGGAATTTTTGAGCTGGATCAGCCTTCTCCAGCACCTGGAGAGCTGCTGATAACAGGATTGTCCCACAAATCCCACTGACACCTCATCTGCCCCAGGAGGGCTCGTGCAATGGGGAGGTGAGAATTCACTTGAACTTTTCCAAGCAAGGAACTATTAATTATTTCTTATCTTGCTGCACTATAAACAGATGGTGATGAATAAACAGGCTCCTAATTTAAACTCCATCAATGTTTTTTTCCAGCTTGATTTTTAATTTCCATATGTTCACTGCTTCTCCTCCCATCAAACTTGATTTGACTTCTTTCGGGGGGGACTGACAGAGACCCCCCCCCCCCCAGGCTCCAAATTTGGCTTTTTTTTTAGCCAGTCTTCACTGTGGAGCAGCAAAAGCAATATTCAGAGTTTAAACAGCAGGGCCATTTCCCACCTGGATTTTTTCCCATGCCACAGTGCTGATGATGAGCTTGCAGAACTCATCTCTATCTCACAACAAGTGTGAGGCATGTGCAAGGTAGCAGATGTGAACAGGTATTGGGAGGGGGAATGCCACTATTTTTCCCCCATTTTCCATTTTTTAGACTTTTTTATTGGGTTTTATTCTGTTTACAAGACAGAAAGGCTCAGAGTGCAAACAAAAGAGTGCAGTGTTGAAGGACTAGGGGCATCAGGCCAGGTTGGATGGGGCTTGGAGCAACCTGGGATAGTGGAAGGTGTCCCTGCCCGTGGCAGGAGGCTGGAAGGAGATGATCTCTAAGGTCCCTTCCAACACAAACCACTCCATGATTCTGTGATTCCACAAAGGCCGTGCCCCCTGCACAGCTCTTGGTCTCCAGAGCTGCTCATCCCACCCAGACAGGAGTCATGGTTCCTTATTCAGCTGTTATCCCTAAATAACTCTCCTGCTTCTGAAGGAGTATCTGATTGCAGAGCAAATTAATTAGCAATAATGGGATAAACAGATAATGAGCTGAGCCAGCCGACCTAGGCCTGATTGATTTTCCTGCCTTTTTAAAAAAGAGAGGGCTACTTTTTAAAATTTATTATCATTTCATTTGTGTGCTTCAGTTTAAGCTGAACTGTTTGTAAATTAAAACCGTGGAGAAGCGAAGCTTTCTCCAAAAAAAAAAAAAACAACCAACAAACCAAAACCAAAGCAGAATTACTCCTTTGTGCATGAAAAAAGAGGCAAGTGAAAGAAGTCAGCAGGAAGCAATGCAGTGGTGGTGATTCCTGCCTTGCAGCCACCAGGAGCTCAACAGAGAGAGGGATTTGCCTCTGTCTGTGAGGCTGGGAAGGAAATCCTCTTCTTCCAGCCCTTGGGAGAGCTTCCCTCCTGCTGCTCAGGGCATTGTCAGCTGAGCAGCCACCGTGCTGCACTCATATATCCTGCAAAAAGCACCTGGAGCTAAATCCCAATCTTCAGTGAGGCTGGGGTTGCATTCCTCCCTTCTGAAATACAGAATCATGGAATAGTTTGTGTTGAAAGGGGCCTTTAAAGGTCAACTTGTTCCACCCCTTTGCCATGATTTCACCTCATCTGGCCAAATTCTCTCCAAGCCACTGAACGCCAGCACAGAGATTTTCTAGGAAATCTGTTGTTTTCCCCTACACACTTGAGCTGCTCATTAAAATTTTAAGTATTTAAATATCCCCTCATTTTAAATATTTTGACAGCAGGCAAGACAATCTGAACAGGATTCATCACATCCTGAAAGAGCTGCCTGCACCTGGCCAGAACAAAGCAGAGAAACCCAAAACCAAGTGAAAATCCATCACCAAAAGTCATTCCTGTGCCATGTGAATCTGGTCTCTGTCTACCTATTCTTGATTTTAATGGCAAAGAACCCACTCCTGTGTTGAATCACATATTGCATTTGTGATGGATGAGTAATTCCATGACCGACTCTCACAATTAATAGACAAATCTCACGTATATAGGTTAAGAAAAGTTTTATAGATTTACAGTTATGTTGTACCCCCTCACGTGGTTATCAAGGGACAGCTGGAGTTGGGACACCTGGGAGGGCTGGCTTGTCACTGTGGGGACATCTGACCTCCAATCAGGATTTGAGGAGGAGATCTCCACCACTGGACAGCAAAGAAGGGGCTGATGGACAGAACTTTGGGAGGGGTTAAAAGGGAAAACCTCCATTGTGAGGGGGCTGAGCACATGGCGGGGAAAATCTTTTGCTCCCAGCGCTGTGACCTTTATTCTTTATTCAGTCCCCTGTTTTATTTTTGATAAAGTTTAATAAACCTTCCTGAACTATGAAAAGTGAGTAGCTATTTCTCACACATTTGATGTCTCTGCCAGGTATTTCAGCATGGAAAGAACACCAGGGCAGAGCAGTGCAAGGCCAGTCCTGCTCACCAAATCCAGCCCTGTCCTCCAACACAGCCGCACCCCACACACCCTTCCAGAAACTGGGCAAGCTCTGCCACCAAGTCATAAAACTCTCCTTCCTGTAGACCTGCAGAGAGGCTGCTGGGTGTCCTCTGATGGTAACAACCTTCCTTAAATGCCCAGACTTTGATCCTGGTGCTGTTTGGTTCTCCTCTGTACACACTGCCAGCTTCAACTGCTTTTCCCTGTGGATTTCCCCCGCACTGCATCCTCTGCAGCCTTTCCTGTGCTGGAAAACTGTGGGAACCCAGGAAATTCCTCTGGCTGCCCTGGAGGACTTGAGACCCTGCCCAGGGGGCTCAGAGACCTTGGCACAGAGCCCAAGACCCCTGTGCCTTTGATTTAGCCCTTGGAAAAAACAATTATCAACCTTATATGAAGAATTGCAAGCCACAAAATTTAAGTAGAATGATAATGAATCTATCATGGGGTGAAAAATAGATTTTTGGGGGTTTTAGAATGGGGGTTCAGGGGGCAAGATGGAAGAATCTGGGGATGTCGAGCCTTTCTCCTTCTCCTTCTTGGCCTCCATCTTCTGCTGTGATGGTGGCACTTTTGGATTGGTTTAGAGTAGAAGCTCAGTGTCTAACACAGGTGATGGGTATTGGAAAGTAACTGTAAACATTGTACAGGTAGTTTTTAGTATAAAAAGATAACACCGCCCTGGGGGCAGGCAGAGTGCCTCTGTCTGTCCTGCTGGACGGACCTCGGCTGGACAGGAGAGAAAATTTTATAGATAAGAAACAATGAACAACCTTGAGACCGAGAAATGAAGAGCTCTGACTCCTTCTTCGACCTCCAGGCTGAGAAAAGAGACTTTCCAACACATCTCAGGGTCACTGTGACCAGCGAGAGACCCGAGAGAAAACAAATTAAATAAACTTCTCCTCATCAGAGCGAGGCAATATTTAGTGAGCACTGGGCTGTAGAATCACAGAATCATCAGGGTTGGAAGAGACCTTTAAAATTATCAAGTCCAATTGTCAAACCTCCTCAAATATGGGTAAATGCACAGATAATGAATCACTCTCCTAAAAGAGAATAGATTTACATGGATCATCTCCTTCCAACCCACTACCAAGGGCAGGGACACCTTCCCAGGTTGGTCCAAGCCCTGTCCAGCCTGGCTTTGGACACTTCCAGGAATGGAAGAAATTTAATCTGAAAAGAAACCAGGATTTGATGCATGTTCAGCCCCTGTGAGGAAGGGGTGGGTGTTTGAAGACAAAAAAAAAAAAAAAAAAGAGGGTTAAGGAAAGACATTGTTGTTTATCAGTGGAAATCCACCTGCTTAACCCGAGCCAGTGATCAACCTCAGCACCATCAAGTGCTCTTAACAAGTGACTAATCTGCCTGACACATCAAATTACAGCTGTGATTAAGCCCCTCTGATCAATACAATTGATAATGGCTCCTAAACAAAGCTTTCTTTCCAGAATGTACCGAGACACTGTGTTTATTTCCACTCTTTTGATTAGAAAGGATAACAAAACACTCGTTCAACCTCAAGTGGTTCTCCTTTTCCAGAAAAGGTGTGGGAAGTGCAGAAGGCAACACAACCACCTGGCCATAAATCAAAGTTGAACACTGCAGATCACAGGGAGCTTCAATTTTCCATGCAATTTTCCAGGAAAAACATGATTTTCACCCAGTTCCATCCCCCAGAACAGGAGGATGGAACTGGGTTAAAATCATATTTTTCCTCAGAGTTTTGCTAGGATTTCTCTTTCCAGCAACACTCAGATGAAACAGTCATCACCTTCATAGGATCTCATATCATCACCTCCATGAGATTTCTCTCCAGCAAACTCCCCCCTTGCCCCCACCCATCGAAGTTCAAAGTTTGATTTAACAGCTCAGCCACACTTACTGAGTTATGGGGGCCCCACTCCAGAAAAACACCTTGCTGTGAACACTCTGAAGGGGAAACACATCCCATGTAGGCACTTGGAAATTGTCTGTCCACACAGCACATAACAGAGTTCTCCACACACTCATCCACAGCACCCATTTAAAAGCCAACAATTCTTGCTTTTTCTCTTGCCTCCAGGGCAGTTGTGAGTGTCTGGATAATAAATTCAGGTATTGAGCTCCTCAATACCTGCTGATGTTTTGGGGTAAATGGATGCCAAATGCTTTCCACAAAGGAAGGGACCTTAAAATCAGCTCCTTCCACCCCCCTTCAATGGGCAGGGACACCTTCCACTGTCCCAGGTTGTTCCAAGCCCCATCCAACCTGGCCTTGGACACTGCCAGGGATGGAGCAGTCACAGCTCCTCTGTGAGAGTAATGATGGATTTGTCTTTCCAAACAAGCTGTGGGTCTGCTGGTAGATAAAACCAGCACTGAGATACAAAAGAAACAATGGGAAGGATTCCACTGACTGAGGAATGGAAAAAAAGATATTTGCTTTTACAAATAAACTTCAAGTTTGCTCATAAATGAAGGTGGATGTTGAAAGATGAAAGAAACAATGGGGAAGAAAAACCCCTAAATTCCATAAGAATTAAAAATTAAAAGGGAGGGTTATACATTAGAGGGAAATCTTTGGTATCGGGGAGTCTGAACCTCTCAAGTACCTCAGAAATGGGGAAAGAGAGAAGGGAAATGCAGATGGGAAATTGGGATAAAAAGGGAGGCTGTGTCCTCCAAAGGTTTGAGAGACCCCAGGGGATGCCCCATGGCCTCTCCCTTTATTTGAATAAAGACAAAAAAGACTCCACTGTCTCCTTTTTGGACATAAACCTCTGGTGTTTGTGAATTAATTTTCCTGATATCTGGAAACCTGTGTCAAGCCTCACCACCCTCCCAGGAAGGAATTTCTTCCTAATATCCAATCTAAACCTGCTCTCTTTGAGTTTGAAGCCATTCCCCATTGTTCTGTCATTCCACTTCCAGTACTGTACCCATGGACAAAACCATTTTCCTGTGCTTAAATCTGCAATTTCTGAATCAGTCCAATTCATCAGTAGTGACTGGTGGAAGTGCAGATTTATCCCAGTCCAATATTTCAGCATTCCATCAGGGAATAAAAACCTCCAAAGGATTTCTATATACTTGCTTTGGGATTAATGACTTGCAACATGGTTGTGTGTCTTTACTTCAGAATGGGGAAAAATATTTTGAATGGTTTAATTCTGTTGTTACAGAAAAAGAAAAAAAAAAGAAGTAAAAAAAAAAAACAAAAAACTGTTTTGGATTATGCTTTCCAATGAGAAAAAATCATTTTGGAAAAGCAGAAAAAGTATCATCACTTCAACTATTTATTCTCCTTTTAATGTATTGCATTTAATTTAATTTCTTTAAATATCCATGAAAATGAAATTAAGCATTTAGCTGGCTTTCAGATGAAGGTTTTTATCCACCCTTGAGTTTTGCCTTTACTGGATTCCAGAGGAACATTTCTTCAAAAGACTCCATTTAAATGTACAAGGACACTTGAAACAGCTTCCAAATCAAAGACAACCATCCATTAGCAGATAAAAGCAGGGGCCAAAAGCCTTCCTGGCATCCAGGAAGCTCCTCCTGGGATCAGCTTGCCCCAGGATTCTGCTCCATCAGGGCAGTCCTTCACTCTGTGGCCTGGCTGCAAACATTGCCAGACTGTTGGAGACTTTCCTCTTCCACTTTTCCCTCTTTTGGGAGGAGGGATGCAAATCTCAAGCAGGATTTCAGATTCATCTTCCCAGCAAAATTATCCCCCCCTTTTTTTTTTTTTTTTTGGATCCTGGCAGTCTCACCTGGGTTCCTACACTCCCTTTACTGACAGACATGGGGTTGGTAACTTGAGAGAGGCACTTGGAGGGGGAGAGAACCAAGAGATGCCTTAATTTGGGGTTCTGACAGCTCTGCTGCAGGACAGGGTGGGATGGGATGGGATGGGATGGATGGGATGGGATGGGGCAGCACCAAAACCTTCCTCCTTTGCTGACCATTGAAGCAAGAAGAGGGTTAAGAAGACTGGAGACCCTTCCAGGGGGATTTCTCAGGGTGGTGAGTGCTCCATGAACAAGGAGAGGATCTCAGCTGCCTGTCCCAACTCCAGAAAAACTTCACAGCCTTGGAGCACCCTCTGCTCCACCACGAGGACAGGAGCAGTTTTGGCACAGGGAAGGGAGGGCAGCTCAATCAAAGGAGATGGTCCCAGTGACTTCCCATAGAGTGGTCCAAGACTTAGGAGAACTTCAGGCTTTCAGTTCAGTTCCCAAGGAAAAAATGGAAAAATTCTTGTTCAAGGAGGTGGACAACTGTGATTGAACCCACTGAAACACCTCAGTCAGGCATTCCCAGCCAGGAGGCTGCAAGGGAACCTGCAGAGCTGCTCGAACCCTTGGCTGACTTTGGAAACATCTATTTCTCTTCCTCCTGAAGAGCAGCTGGAGGAATCCTTGCTCCAGCAGCAGAAGGGCTGGGAAATGGCCAGGACAAGGCAGCTGTGAGGCCGAGGGAGCTGGGTTTGCTGGCCAGGGAGGCACAGAAGCGTTGCCATACCTGAGGTCTGGTTGTCCCAGGTCAGCTCTGCCAGGCACTGGCTGCGCTCCTCCTCGATCTCCTGCATGATGCTGCACTCTGGCCGCGTGCTGGACGCCTGCAGGGAGGGCACAGAAGGAGACAATGAGCAAAGCCCACCCTCAGGGAGGCATTCCTGGGGATTCATGGCCTTGTGGGACAAGCTGGAGCTCTCCAGGACCATTGCACAGATCTGCAGCCAGCCTTATTTTATGTTCGCCCAAGAGGAGGGAGAACAACCCAGAGCTGCTGTAAAAAAATCAGCATTTCTCTCCATTTCCTTAGGGAAAAAACCCCACAACCTATTTTTTTCTGATGATCAGTGGGATAATTTGCTTGTGGGGAACTTTGGAAGGATTCAAGATGGGGCCTCTGAATTGTTTTTGATGATGCAGTTTATTTTCTTATCTTGTACATAGGCAGGAAGGGTGAGTTCAGCTCACATCTTCACTGCATGGCTCAGAAGGTCACAAAACCTCGAGTTACAAGACCTTTTAAGGAGTTATTGACCAATAAAACACTGCCAACAAGGATATTTATGTTTTTGACCCAATCCTTAAATATTTAGTCTTATGGACCCAAGCTACAGTGTGAGCTTTCTTAGCCAACCATGTTATGGCACACAAACCTACAGTGCTGCATTCTAAACTCCTTGTTTACATCTGTAACTACTTTTATTTTTTCTATATCTTAAACTCTAAAACTCTAAACTTTCCTTTACTTAGCTTAATGTGTCTCTGCTTTAAACTATAAACCCACATTCTTGCTTCTGTCATCTAAGTTTGGGAGCCTCTTCCAAGGCCTCAGATCAAATCCTGGGTTTAATCCTAAGCTTTGGTTTCCAGGCCCAAAGTTCTGAGAGTTCCTTGCATTTTGGGTTCCAACAGATGAGGAGCAATTCTGCTGCTCTATGCTCTGGAAACCCTGCCTGGCTCACCAGCACCACCAGCTATGTAGGGCAGGGCAGATTTAATATTTATGCCAGGACCAGTGGGACCTGTGCTTTGTGGTTTATTCCCTGGCTCTCACACTAACTCAAAGCACAACAAACCCCAAATCAAATAAGAACAGAATTTCTGATGCAGATTAGGAGATCAAGGAGCTAAAAAGCAGGAAATTTCCAGCGAGAAGGCTTTTCCCCTTCAAGTGGTTTCTCCTCAGTCAGCCCTAATCAAGTTGTGTTTGTAATACAACAGTGGCCATAAATGTTCAGGTAATTAATTGTGGACTCCTCACAACTTGAAATTCATGAACTGCCTCATTCATAAAACGTGGAAGTGGTGATTTTTAACTCAAAAAAAAGGAACTCACACATATCTCAGTGTCCCCTTGTCACCAACACACTCTCAGCTTTGATAGGACATCTTGGCCATTGCCATGCCCAGAAACTGAGGCTGCTCCCAACCCCAGCTCTTTTAAAGGGACTGCAAAGGGCATTCAACAGGGAGAAAAATGGATTTGGAGAAAAATGGAGCTGGATTTTCAGAAACACAGCTGCAAAGAGGTGGGGAGAAGGGAATCATGTCAAGAGAGCCAAGCTTTGGCTTGAGTTCATACTGACCCTGTTAAATGTAATGTGGGAAAAAGCATCAGTGGGGTGAACTTCAGGAACAGATCATGAGGACACAGGAGAAGTGATTGATTCACTGCTCCCTCTTGAGGGTTTTGGGAAAACCATACATTGTCATCAGAAATAGGAAGAGAAAATAAATTAAGAAAACAAAAATAATTTCCTGTCTCGTTTCAAAATGTGTTGAGTTATTGCTCTGTTGATATATTTGCCAGTCAAGGTTTTAAGACAAAAAAAGTCCAGCAATCCTTTGAAGGAACAATTGTTTGATGTAAATTTGGGTTTGGATTAGAAAATAATTTAACACAATAAATTAATCTCACCATTTCCTATTAACCTATCCTGCTCTCTTCCCTGTTTCATGCCATGCTTGGTTTAGATTTTAATTTCCTTTAGGTTGGGAGTGGGCCTTGATTAGTAGTGTATAAACAAATAATTGTGGTTTTCTAGTCAAATTAAAAATAAATAAAAATACAAACACCAGAAGAAGGGAAATCATTTGGAGTTGTCTTCGTTCTCAAATATTTCTTTTCCCCAAAGGGAAACAGATCTTTGGAAATTTCATCTTGGCTCATCTGAAATACCATAGAGTTATTTTGTTTTGATTTACAGTTCTTCTTGCCATTTTATTTTAACCTTTAAAAAGCACGAGGGGAAGCATGAGAGATTTGCAGAACACTTGCTGGAAAAATAAAGATTGAAATGTTTTCAAAACATTCTGACTTTTTCAAGGGGAAGTTTTAACTCTCTGGACTTAAACATTTGCCAAATTCATCTCACATCTATAAATACCTCTGGTTTTCACTTTATAAATTAATTAATTCATACTACTCTAACTTTGATCAGGGCTGGCAAAGCACTCTGTAGTTCGACAGTAGATCTGAATTTTTTTAGGCTGTAAATTTTACAACAAGCCCATTAGCAAGTACTTCACTGCCACTTCTTCCCTTCACTAAAATCTTATGCCTGAGTTGGATAATTGTATATTCACCCCAATGTTCCAATATTTACTCCTGAGTAAGTGGTTTTATCACCTTTAAAAAACAAATGAGGCTCAGTTTTGAAAAGTGGGCTTGTGACAGGCTCAGGTAAATTTGATTATACATAGAATCTTTAAAATCTCATCATTTTTTTGCCATACAATCCAAAAGAAAATACATCTATGTTAGGCAAAACTCTGTAAAAAGCGTCCAGCAGCTAAATACCAAAATAGAGAAGATCTTGGATTTGTGGTGCTGGTGCTGACTCCTTGTGAGCTTTTAGGGCAAGAAGGTGCTCACAACAACCCCAAGCAAAACTGCAGGGCAGGGGCAGAGGGACGGGAAAAGGTCCTGGGGGTGCTGGTGACAGCAGCTGAACAGGAGCCCAGGTGTGCCCAGGTGGGCAGGAAGGGCGCTGGCACTTGGACTGGATCAGGAGCTGGGTGTGGGGCAGGGATTGTCCCCTCTGCTGGGCACTGGTGAGGCCTGGGGTCAGTTCTGGGCTCCTCGTGACAAGAAGGGCATTGAGGGGCTGGAGAGTGTCCAGAGATGGGAATGGAGCTGGGGAAGGGGCTGGAGCACCAGGAGAGGCTGAGGGAGCTCAGTCTGGAGAAAAGGAGGCTCAGGGGGGACCTTGTGGCTCTGCACAGCTCCTGACAGGAGGGCACAGGCAGATGTGGCTCTGCTCCCAAGTAACAAGTGACAGGACAAGAGGGAATGGCCTCAATTATCAGCAGGGGATGTTTAGCTTGGATATTAGGGAAAATTTCTTCACTGAAAGGGTTAACCCTGGCACAGCTGCTCAGGGCAGTGTTGAATCACCATCCTCTGGAGATACTTGAAAGCCATGTAGATGTGGCCCCTGGGGACATGAGCCAGTGGTGGCCTTGGCAGTGCTGGGCTAATGACTGCTCTTGATGATCCTGGAGATCGTTCCCAAACTTAATGATTTTATGATCCCATAAAGAAAAGAGTGGGATGTATCTCAGCTTCTCTGTCAGTGGGACACATCATCCTCACTTTTAGCTGAGTCAGAGCTCTGGGCTTAGTCTGACCTGATTTTTTTTTTTTTTACCATTCCTCCAAGTCCACAGAGAGCAAGCAAACACCAGCTCTGAAGGCTTTCATCCCCCTCCACCGCCTGTGGTTGGATGGCTTCAAACTTAAACACCCAGCACTGAGCTGGAAAAGGTCAGTGATGTGTGAATTTAATGTCCACAGACCTTTAACTCAATCAAGGTCAACAAACAGATTCACACTGGAGGACCTGAAGCTTATGGCTCATTTTGCACATTAACTAAAGAAGTAAATAAATAACTCCATCACTCCTCCTTCCTCCTCCTCAGTGATAACAGCAATAACCCTCACGTGTCACAGCAGTCACTGATACAGGTTGACAAAGGCAGATGGAATAAAAATAAAACAAAAATATCACAGTTTTGACATCATTAGGAAACAGAAAGTGTGGGGTTTTTTTGCTTGGGGGTCATCAGGGAACAAGTTCAGCTGCCTTCATTCCCCCCCAGGTGACAAAATGCTCATGTGGTTGGAAAGAGCCCTGAAGAGGTGTCAGACGTGCCCAGCAAAGGGGATATTCCTTGGAGGAGAGGCTAAATAATGATCTTTCTTTGGTCTATTCCTCCTGGAAAAGTTGAATTAGACTTTATAGACAGCTTTGTACAAACTCACTTTACTAATTCTCCATTTCCAGGCTGTTTTTCACTAGGTTCTGTTGTTCTGTTTGGGTTTTTTCCCTATGGAAAAGGCAAAGATTTTGGGCTTTGGCCTCTTTCACTGCAGTGGGCAGCTGGCCACACAGACAAAGGGCTGGGGAGCACATGAGTTCACTTTTCCCATCCAAAAAGTAAATATAAAGCAAAAAGCACAACAAGCTCTGGTTAGCTCACGTTAACATCAGAGGCTGAGTTGGAATCCAGTTTCTTGGGAATATCCAGTATGGGTGAAGCTGAAATGTGGTAACCACCCCTCACAAATCCCTCCTGGCATGCCTCAAACACCCTGTAAAGGTGAGGTGGGTTTGTCAGGGGTTTTCCCACTCTGACCCATGAGCAGAAAGATGAAGGGATTGTTTTTCTGGATGTGATTTCTTGCAGCCCTGAGCTCTGCAGCAACTCTCACACAACAAGGAGTTGTAACCAAAGTCTTTATTAATGAGAGTTTTCCTTCCCAACAGATCCCAGGAATTGTTAGAGGATTACTGTGCAGTCTGCTGCTGCAAATAAAGCCTTTGTGTACACTCCTTAATTAAATACAATTCCAACGATTGCCAAGACTGGAGGAGTTGCAGCAATGTTTTGTCTCATCTGCAGGGCCAGAATATCCAGGGGACACGTGGCAGCTCCTCAGGGACAGGTGGGAGTCGCAGGAGAAGGGCTGTGAGCCTCAGTGTGCCCCTTTCTCCTGGTCCCAGGTGTGGGAAATGCATTTGTGGGGAATTCTCCAAGCCTGACAGAAGGCTCAAACTGTGTGTGCATCTGTGTGCAAACCTGGAGATCAAAAATACTGATTTGGAAATACCATAGAACAAGACAGTGTTGAGAGAGAGCTGGAACTACAAACAAGTTTCAAAAGATAACCTTACAAATAGGACTGGGTACTTTGGGGAAATAGAACAGGAAAAATGCATTGTAGTGAGACCCATGAGAGGTAATTTTAGATTATTGACTTTAAGGCATTTACAGCATGGTGTGGCTGAAGCTGATAAGCCAAGAAACACTTATATTGTATTATAATTAAATAATAGTTAGCTTTTAATTATAATAACGTAAATTATAACACCTGCATTGTCTCACCCTTCACATAAAACTAAAAAAAATTTAAAACACCTCAATTGCCCCATCTCTAAAGCAAAAAAAAACCCCAAACAAATAAAAACCCAAAAAACTAAAACCAGCACCCTGGGTATTCCTGGGCTCACTGGTTGGAGACTCCAGAGATGAGAAGCAGGGTGACCACAGGGATAACAGGATTTGGGGTCAAACAAAGGAGGAGAAGAACTGAAAAGTCTTCAGATGATGCAATCCCACCCCTCACTCATTCCTGTTCAGCTCAGTGGAAGTGGACATGGGTTCACTTCCAGTTCTAAGTGACAATTTCTCCCCATCCCCACCTTCCCAGAGCTTCTGTCAAAATAGGAATGCAATAAGACAAGAGCAAGTTGCCTTCCAAGAGTTTCTGTAATTTGACTTCAGTCACTGCTCGAGGTGAAGTTTCTTAACCCTTTCTTCATGTGAACCACAAAGGAAATGAAAGATTTTAGCAGGCAGGTCTTATTTCAAGCATCAGAAATAAAACTTCCCTCTGCCTTTCATCCATACTCTTTATTTGTAGGAACACAGGACTGAAGGGACTTCTCTCAAAACAACCCTGGCTTTGATTTCTTCCCTAACTTCATTCAGCTCTGTCTTAAAACTAGATTTTCAGATCCTTTTTTGTTTTTTTTCCTTTTAGACATCCTCAGGAAAATACAGCTTTATTCCTAAAACCCCTCTGAGCCAGCCAAAAAAAATACAGTGTAAAAGGGCAAGAATGAGAAAAGGAAGACACCAAGGATATTTTTCTATAGTGATGAGTGACACAATTTCCAACACTAAGTCTGTCAAAAGCTGCAAAAGCTCCAATGGCCTGGGGAAAATAAAATTTTTAAAAGGGAGTATTTATGAAGTATTATAATTATTTGCTCTTCTGAAGGACCATTGTGCAAGAATCCAAAACCATGTTACAAATGTCGTGAAGTAAATGTTAAATATCAGTAATATAGACAGAATGCGAGATAAATCCAAGTTTAAAACACCCCAAACCTCCTGTGTGCCCTTTGTAGGATCGATCCAGGAGGATTTGCAAACCCAGTGATTTTTAAACAGAGAAAAGTTATTTTCTCTTGTGTTGTAAATAAATTTCTCTGTGACCAACCAGCAGTGAGGGACCATGGGCAGCAGCTCATGTCCCTGGGAGACTTTCCCAAATAAAAGAGGCCCAGGCAAATTCCCAAATCTCTTGAGTCCCACTTAGCTGCTCAAACCACTGCACTTTATCATCCTGCCAAACATAATCCTGCCAATGACAGATCCATCATCGGACAAGGAAAGCAGATGTCCTTTCCCAGCTCATCCTGTCAAACAAAGGCAACTTGGCCAAATCAATCCAGCAGCTTGGGGGCTCAGAGCCTCCTTTTAGTCAGATTCTCCCATTTCTGTGGAAGATTTGAGGGAAAAAGGAGTGTTCTGCAAAGGGCTTGGAGAGCCCCAGGGAAAGGGGAGCTGAGCAGCTGTGCTCCTTAACTCCTTAGGGACAAGCTTGCAAATGCCTCTGCTGGGAAAAAGAAATGAATCGGGGTTTTTAAGGAAGAAGAGAAAGTCGCAGACATCTTTTATGAAAAATCCTTTCCTTGAGATTTTTCCTCCTGAGAAGCTGAGAGGCCTCAGCAACAAAATGTAACCAATGGTTATCTGCTGCTGTGGAATGCAACAGACCAATCTGGGATTGGGCTCATGTGGTTGTTTCTAATTAATGGCCAATCACAGCCCAGCTGGCTCAGACAGAGAGTCAGAGACAGAGCCTTTGTTATCATTCCTTCCTTTTCTATTCTTAGCCAGCCTTCTGAGGAAACCCTTTCTTCTATTCTTTTAATATAGTTTTAATGTAATATACATCATAAAATAACAAATCAGCCTTGTGAAACATGGAGTCAGATCCTCATCTCTTCCCTCATCCTAAGACCCCTGCGAACACGGTCACAAAGAGAACCCTGGAAATTCAGTTATGACACACAACTACAAGAGAGGCAGCACCTGAGTGAATTCAAACGAGCAGGAGACAGCTCTGGTGGGTGGGTGAGCACCTTCTGCTCCTTAAATTACCAGCTGGAGTAGCCAAGGATGAGTTTCCTCTCCAGGAAGCTCAGAGTGAGGATCTGAACCCAGGCTGGAATAGAGGGATGCTGCAACCCTGGGATCAGCAGTGCTTAGATCTGCAATTAAAGTGCTGTAATATCCTTCATGGCTGAGGGAAAATGAGAGAGGAACAACAAAAATTATCCCAAAAAGAGTATGGACAGAAAGGAGGGAAAGAAGTGGGCTCCACTACCGGGAGTGCAAATTATCTTTCAGTTTTCCCTGAACTACTGATCATTGACTACTTTTAATTTCCTTTTCCCATTGGGTTGAGGGAAGTCTGTTCTTTTTAATAAAAATGTTCCCAAAATTTACCCATTAAACTATTTAAACCTTCTGGATGAAATTCATCTCCAAAGCATCTGCTCAGTCAAGGACATGAACAGCAGGAAGACAAAAGAAAATGCAGATCCAGACCTGCCTGACCCCCAGGGCTCAGGAACAGGATTTGGGGATCTGTGGGCAAAAATGGTGTCTTTGTAATGTAAACATCTATATCTATCTATCTTCACACTGATTGTCCTTCCTCACCTGAAGAAAGAAGCAGGAACTTTCAGGGCAGGAGTCACTCCAAACTGAAGGAACTGTCTACAATAGGCAAAAAAGAAAACGTGCCTTGTACTGCTCCATCCAGGGAGCCCGAGGCTGGGTGGGTGGGTGCCTACTCTGCCAATAGCTGAAGTTAAATGAGCCAAACATCACAGACCTGGGCTCATCTAAACAGAATCATTCCCCTCCAGACAGTCCCATCCTCCCCCAGTGTGAGGGTGTTCACAGGGGTCTCAGGCTGAGGGAGGGGATGAGGATCTGACTCCATGTTTCACAAGGCTGATTTATTATTTTATGATATATATTACATTAAAACTATACTAAAAGAATAGAAGAAAGGATTTCATCAGAAGGCTGGCTAAGAATAGAATAACAAAGAATGATAACAAAGGTTTGTGGCTTGGGCTCTCTGTCTGAGCCAGCTGACTGTGATTGGCCATTAATTAGAAACAACCACATGAGCCCAATCCCAGATTGGTCTGTTGCATTCCACAGCAGCAGATAACCATTGTTTGCATTTTGTTCCTGAGGCCTCTCAGCTTCTCAGGAGGAACAATCCTAAGGAGAGGATTTTCCATAAAAGATGTCGGTGACACCCCAGTGCTCTCCAAGCGTCTGTGGAGATGATACCTGGCAGGATCCCTACAAAGGAGTTGAGTGAATACTTGTAAGGGCTCTAATTTGTTCACAGGCTGGGTTTTTATTCCAAGATACAGCAACTTTGACATGCTGCTATTCAGGAAAGGCCCTGGGCTCCAGCAGAATGTGCAGGTAAGCTGAAAATGCTGTCCTGAATTTCTGCTCATCCAGCCCTGAGTCATCTCCTGAGCAGCCACCTCTTCACTGCTGTCCACAGGAAAAACATTTCCTAATTCAGATGCAGGCTCAGAAGGGACTGAAAAACCTCAGTTCCCAATTTCTGACGGTCTCCATCCATCCATCCATCCATCCATCCATCCATCCATCCATCCATCCCTGACAACCCTGGGGAACCCCACTGTGCCCCCACCCAGCCCTGCCTGCTCTCCACTCCAGTCCATTCCAGCTGTGCCACCTGAGTCTTGTTTTCCTCCTGAACCCAACCCTGATGTCACCCCCCAGCAGCAGGTCCACCTGCCATGACATTCAGCCCTGGAGCTGAACTCGGATCTGGCCAGCTTCCCCAGAGAGCTGGGAGGCTTTTTGGGTGGGGATGTTGCAGGGAGGGTCCCAAATCCAGAGGAGCTGAGTCTGGCAGGTTGTCCAGAAGAATCCTTAACCTGGCAGGTGGGAGTTCAGTGCAGAGCCTGGCACAAAATTAGAGTTTGATCTGAGCCACAGTGATGTCCCTGAGGTTCCTCTCCTCGACCTCTCCCACTGCCTGGGATTGGTGCACACACATCACATCCACAAAACCTCTGGAAAAAAGGACCCCAGAGGATTCCTGCAAGGCTGGGTATTGGGGATCAGTTCTAACCAGGGAGCTGGACAAAGCAAACTGGGCATTCTCCACTTCTCAGAAAAGCTGCAGTGGTTTGGTTTGAGGAACAGCAGTTTTGGTCACAAACAGGCAGCTCCTGTTAAGTTTTAGGGGAAGTGAAAGCCCTGAGGTTGTTTAGAAATGCAGTGTGAGCCCAGGGTGACAACACCAGCAGGAAAGGAAGGGCTGGAGTGACACCAGGCTTGCCCTGCATCCCTACTGGAATAAGAACCAACTTCACCTGGAGCTCTGGGGATGTTTGGAGAGGAGGCAAATCCTGTCCACAGCTTCTCACTGTTTGTTTGGTTGGTTTTTTTTCATGCACTCAGGTAAGGAGAGCAAAGGGAAATGTTACAGAACAGCTTTAAACTGAAAGGAAGTGGGCTTTGATTGGACATTAGGAAGGAAATGATTCACTGGGGAGGCCCTGGCACAGGTTGTCCATGGAATTTGTGGCTGCCCCATCCCTGGAAGTGTCCAAGGCCAGGTTGGATGGAGCTTGGAGCAGCCTGGGACAGTGGAAGGTTTGGTGTCAGTATCACATCCTGGAGAAAGAAACAGGAAACAGAGAAAACAAGAAAAAGGGAATGCTTAAAATAATCCTTCCTATGGGCTGTGTTATCCAGCAGTCACCTCAGTGCCCTTCCAGAACACAGTTTGGGATAAGGTTTTAACCTGCTTGGCTATCAATACTTTCCACATCTTTTACCAAACCAACCTAAGAGAAATTCCAGGATGATTTTACTGTTCGTACATCACTTCCATTCTAAGCTAGTGGCCCTAAACAGGGCTTGTTTGTGACACTATTCAGAGCTTTCTATGAAAATCCAGGTATGTTCCTGGAACAATCCATAAGCACATCTCATTTCAAAGAATTCACTCTCAGAGGGCTGCTTCCCCACAAAGGGGAGCACAAAAAAACACAAAGGTGTTGGCACAAGAGGAGTTTGGTTCATTCAGACATTGGGCAAAAAAAGGAATGTTCCCTCTTTCAAATGGAGCAGAAGTGGCTCAGTCAAGGCTCTGGATGAGTACATTACTCATGGCTTTATAAAGCATTTTTATCAGAGCCCTCTAGTGAATGGCTCGTCACAGATGGTCTGAAGCATCCAGGTGTGCCTTCCAGGAAGGAGGACATGCTGGGATGAGCTCTCAGGAAAAAGGAATGAGCCTCAGGACAAAGGAAAAAGTCATTGTTCCTAAAAATGAGGGAGTCAAGAGTGCTCCAGAGGTTTGGAACCACTCCAGAGCTTCTCTGACAAAAATCAGGACAGAGCCACCTCTCCTCCCTTGGCTGAAGAGGGTGGGAAACAAAAGCACAAGTGATTTGTAAAATGAGTGAAGCAGAGCAAGGCTAGGACAGCTACAGGGAGCAATGCTGTCATGGGGACAAAGGATTCACAAAAATGGGGAAAACCACAGAGAGAGCAAGTGAAGAGATCCTGACCTAAGGAATGTTCCTAAAAATGAGGGAGTCAAGAGTGCCCCAGTGGTTTGGAGCCACTCCAAGCTCAAGAGTGACAACAACAAGACAAACAACAGGACAGGACCATCTCTCCTCCCTTGGCTGAGGAAGGTGAGAAACAAAAGGACAGGGCATTTGTGAAGCAGAGCAAGGTTGGGACAACTACAGGGAGCATTACTGCCATGGGGAAAAAGGATTCACCAAAATGGGGAAAATCACACAGAGAGCAAGTGAAGAGATCCTGACCTAAGCCAGCACAGGCTGGACACACGGACAGAGCTGAATCAGAAGAACAGAACATGCTGGAGGACACTGATTGCCCAAGGGTCTCCTGAAGGGGAGTGTCTAATTACATTTAAGTTTGCCAGCTTTGAGTAAAGACATTTTTGATAACCCTCCCGTGCCCAATGGCCAGTGCACATGGAGGACATCATGTGTCTGAGCAATTGCTGAAGAGGGACATCCTCATCAGGACTTAGGAGCCTGGCTGCAGATTTTAGGAGGAATTTAACAGTCCTGGAGGAGTAAACAATAAACAAAACTATCAGCACTCCCCCTGCACAGTCCTGTGTGCAGGGTCAGAATGAAGACATGGGAATGATCCAAAATGTGGTTGCACTCCTGATGCCTGAAAAGGGAGTTAAAGCCACAGGTTGGACAGGTTGTAACACGAGCCTAAGAGCCTGAAAAGGTGACAAATGGGACATGACACACAGGACATGACACACACTCGCCCACGCTGTCTAAACCAGGCATGCACACAGCTCTTCCACCTGAGGAGAGCACTGGCATTTCTCCAGGAGCCTGAGGGCCACATTTAATCCTTCTGACAGCTCCCACCACCTTCCTGCTCACAGAGAGATGCTGTAACAGGGCTGCATCCCTGCCATCAACACTCCTGAGCACACAGCTGAGTGCCAGGTGGGACAGGTGATCCCAGTGAAGTGTCAGATGGTGGAAATATCCACATTTCAAACCCAAACAACCCCAGCAGCTTCCATGTTTTAAACACAGAATCCTGGAATGGTTCAGGTTGGGAGGGCCTTGGAGATCATCTCATTCCAACCCTCTGCCATGGGCAGGACACCTTCCACTATCCCAGGCTGCTCCAAGTCTCATCCAAGCTGACCTTGGACATTCCCAGGGATGGGCCATGGTGAGGCTTGACCAGGGAAGTGATTTCCAATAGTTTTAAAGAAGAAATTACAAAATCGTCTTGCTTCCTGCAGGGATTCACCACCCCAGCTTGGCTGTTGGGCAAGAGCTTTGCTGCCCATCCATCCCCACACAAAACCAACTTCCAGCACCCCCAAACTGTGCACCAGCTCGTGGTGAACCTGATGCTCAGGAAGATGATTAATTCTGCTTTATTCCCCCAGGCATTTCCTTTTGTAATTCCCTGCCTGCTAACAGCACAGATGGGGGAAAGAGATTAGAGGGAAGATGTTTCTGCTTTGTCTGGTTAAAAGGGAAAATATAGAAGAGCACAAATGACACAGAAAATGAGTGCTTAGATGACAAAACCAAATCTTAGTGGTACAGCATCACCAGACCTCTCTCAGGTGATGCCACTGGCTGTAGATCTTAGTATTTTACAAAGGTAGTGTCTTTAATGTCTTTTGACAAATGGAGAAACCAAAGTAGAAAACCCAAAAAAAAAAAAAAAAACCACAAAAAACCAACCAAAAATAACCTCAACCTAAGGAAACCCCAAACCACAAAAACCCCACCCAAAAACCCACAACAAAACTGTCAGTTGGCCTCTCTGCCTCCAAAAACTCCTTCCTTATAGAAAAAAAAATAGACAAAGCAGTAATAAACCCCTCTAAATACTTCACACTCTCTGGTCCCAGCATTTGAATATCTCTAAAAGAACTTTCCATGTGCCAGTGTACATTGATATCCACATCTGTCAGAGATATGAAATATTGAAATATTCTCCTCAAAATACCCTGGACTGACAGCAAAGAGACAACAGAAAAAGGGAGAATTTGTGTGGAAGAAGGAGTGGGAAAGAAAATAATTGGGTCCTTCTTCCATAGGAAGAAGGGAAAGACTTCAAATCTCAATTTAGGAATTTTGGATATGAGGAAAACAACAGAGTAGGCAACTAGGAAGGTAAAACCTGGGATGGGCATCAGTGGTCAGGACACCTGGGAAGAGGATCTTGGAAAGAAAACGATGTTTAGAGCAGCAGGAGGAGCAGAAAACCTCTGAGCATTGCTAGAAGTCTCAGCCTGGCTGTCAGGATCAACTCAGCTGAGCAGAAAATGCCTTTGAGCAACAGGGCTAAAAAGAGAACAACAGGAAAAGAAACCAAGTGAGATTACTATGCAAAGAGCTGAAATTCTAGAGAAAGCCAAATATAGCAGCAAGAAAAGGAGAACTCACAGGGAGCCCCACCCCAGCTTCTGTTCACTGGCTTCTCCAAAGAACTGGAGGTGAAAATAGAATTTTACTAATGCAAACTGGAATAGTTGCACATGAAAATGATTTATCTTGAATAGTTGAGAACAACAACAGGGCTGGGTGTGAAGGGCTAAGGAAACTGATGTGGGGTGGAAGCCACTCAGGCAGGAAAAAGGTGCTCAGATGGGATGGTGGGAGTGGCACCATCTGGCTCAAAGTCAACAAATGTAAAGCTTTTTTATATCTAGGGAGGAGAGGGGGGGAAAAAGATCCAGACTGCTCTCAGCAGGTTAATCTGAGTTTAATACACAGGACTTTTGAACAGGACTTGAAAGGAAGAGTGATGGAAAGTGAGAGCAAATGGAGATGGGGACAAAACAGAAAATGTGGTTTATTGAGAGTAAATCATGGCAAGGTAACTTATAAGGTTGTTTTATAATGTAATTGTTTGGGTTGGGTTTTTTTTATGGGGGAAGAGATGAAAGTCAGTGAATTAAAGCTTTCTGAACCTGGGTAAAAAGTCTGATTTTGTGCTAAAAGGAATGACTGCCATAACAATGGGCATAAGATTAATAAAACTGGGAGGAAACTAAAGGAGATGGCCCAGTGAGGCTGTGAATTCCTCATCCCTGGAAGTGCCCAAGGCCAGGCTGGATGGGGCTTGGAGCAACCTGAAATGGGGGAAGGTGCCCCTGCCATGGGTGGAATGAGCTCTTTATTAATCACATGTGTGCTCACACCTGAAAATGGCCAGTCCAGATCTGCCTGTGACTAAAGATGGGGCAAATATCCTTAAAAAGGGACAGAGAGGGGTAATTTAAAGGATGTTGGTGTTGTCTTTGGAGTAATCAGCCCTTCACAGCCACCCCCTCCTTGCTTTAGCAGCCCCTACCTGCCTGGAACCTTTTCCATTGGGATTGGATCTTTCCTGGCTCTACCCCAGCATCCCATTAAATCAGGACAGCAAAAACACCTGACAGCTCCCCCAGAAACTGCAACTCCTACAGCAGGGCTACAGTTTCCTGACTGGAAAGAGAAGGGGGGGAATAGTAAAAATAAAGTAAAATTAAAAAAAAAACAAAAACAACTAAATTTAACTTTGGTTCTGAGGAAGAAAGCATGAAACCAAGGCAAAAACATTTTTCTAGCATTAAAAAAAAAAGGATAAAAAAAAAACCAATGAAAAAGCAAATTAAAAAAAAAGAAAAGCCCATCTAAACTTAGGGAGAGAGAAAGCAAATGTGTAATCAATCACAACCAGCAAGAGCCTAAACAATAAGATTTCTTCCCAAGGATATTTATTAAATGTGGAAAAAAGGGTTTAAATTCCAGGGACTGAACTCTCTAATGAGACAAATGAGGATTAGAAGCAAAGCTTTGCTTGGGGATGGTTTAATACTGCCAGAAGAGCCTCTCTGGAGTGTCTCTCCCAAATAATTTGGGTCTGTTTGTATTGCAGGTCCAAGGAAGAACCTGATGGTTGGAGCTATGCAGGTGGTAAAATTAAATTTCACAGAGGCAAACAGCTGAGCTCCAGAGGTCCCTTCCAAACTCAGCTGACCTGGTTCTGCATGAAAGTGATGTTGAGTTTGCCAAGAGTAAAGGGAGAAGGTGTAATTCTTGGGATTTTTCTTTTAACTATCAGAAAAAAAAACCCAACAAAGATTAGGACATTCCATAAGAGCCTAACTATTTTAACCTGTTTAGAAGTAAGAAACCCCAGAAATGGTTTCTATAACCTTTTGCCCCATCCTTTATCAGTGTCCCCATAGATCCTAACCCATTCCTGGGCTTCTCTCTGCTGACCATCAAAAAGACTTGACCTACATTTTGAAACTCTGGATTTCTGTGGCTGCAACCTTAAATTTGCAGTTCTACCCCACCAAATCTGTGATTCTAACCAGACTGGTTATGGAGCTTTTTCTTCCTCCTGCTTTCTATTTGCAGAAGTTTTATCAAATACTTAAAGACAAGTTGTGAGTTGTCCCTCAGTGTTTCATTTTCTAGAATAAACATTCCCAGTTCTTTCATTGTTTTTCTTCAGCAGCATTTTCCAGACCTTTTATCATTCTTCTGGCCCTGCCTGGACCCCAGTTTCAAGTGTTTTTACTCCAGAACAGATACACGTGCTCCAGTTAAAAGTCTGCCAGGGATTATTTGCTTCTTTTTCCTTGGCCAAAACAAAAGTTTGGTTCCAGTTTATTGTAATTGTTTATCTTACTTCCAGCCTAACATAGGCAGCAGCCAAAAGTAAAACAGGTTGTCCATGAACTCAGCCCAACCTCTGAAGAAAATGAACCAAGACAAAAAACCTGAGAAATTCTGATTTTTCAGGTGGAGAAGTTCATAAAGCTGGGGAGGATAAAAAGTTCTGTCAGGAACAGAAACTCAAGGTAATTTTTCCAGGTCCCTTATCTAAGTCTCAGTGACATAACCACCTCTCAGCAAATTAAAATATCAGCGCACCAGATGAACTTTGTGTTCCAGAGTCACAGCTGAACAGGGAAGAGGAACTGCAAGGAATAACATTTACCCCAAGGAAAAGGCAGGAAAAATCCCAGAAAAAGGCATCCCTCTAAATCCCTTCCTGAAGCAATAGCACATATTCCAATACCTTTTGGATATGTGTTCATGTTGAAACAGAAGGGTAAAAATACAGCCTTGTTCTGCAAAATCAACACCAAATGATAAAAATAGGAATTCTTAAAAAACAAACTCCAACACTTCCTCATATTAATCCCTCTCCATTCACACAGCCCAGCAGCTCACATGCACATGGGTGAAGCTCACTGAGGACTATCCAGTTGCACAAATTCCTGGGAATTCCCTTTTTAATAAGGACTGTATTGTGTTCAAACACCAGGAGGTTTGGACCTTACAGGAATGAAGGCAAGCAGGGAATCACAGCATCAGTCCTCTGTGGCTTTACTTTTCCCTGAGGGTTTGTAGAGCTGACAGGACCAGTCAAACCACACACCTTGACATCACAGAATCATTTAGGTTGTAAAAGACCTTTCAGACCGTTGAATCCAATCATTATTGAGTATTTAATGAGTAAATTTGAGGCTGACATTAAGCTAGGAGTGTGTCCATCTGTTGGAAGGAGGGCTCTGCAAGGAGACCTGGAATGGTTGGGTGAATGGACAGAGCCCAATAAGATGAAGTTTAATAAATCCAAATTCCAACCTTTTGGCCACAATAACTCCCTGCAATGTTACAGGCTGTCACAGCATATGGCACAGCTGAGACAGCCACAATACACAGAATACCAACATACAGAGGCTTTAAGCATTCACCCAAACAAAGTAACACCAGACCTCATCAGAAGGCTTCAGACATCCATCCCTGCAGAGCATCACATCACCTTAGAAGGCTCCAAACATCCACCCTTGTGTTCTCCAGCCCAACCTTTTACACCCCCCCATGTTCATGCATTGCACCTGTGTGCCCTCTGTGATGTCTCAGCACACCTGGGCACTCCATGGCTCATTGCTGTCAGTGCTGCTCACCTGCTTCTCACAGCTGGAGCTCATTGGGGATGAGGCTCAGCCACAGCCCAATCCCTGACATCACAAACTGTGTGCCCACAATAGGATGGGCATGGCTGGGACAGTGCCCAGGCACAAAGGGACTGGGGGGTGCTGGTCAGCAGGGACTGACCATGAGCCAGCAGAGTGCCCTGGTGGTGGCCAAGAAGGCCAATGGCTCCTGGCCTGGCTCAGGAATGGTGTGGCCAGCAGGAGCAGGGAGGTCACTCTGGCCCTGCCCTGGGCACTGCTGGGGTCACACCTGGAGTGCTGTGCCCAGCTCTGGGCCCTCAGCTTGGGAAGGACCTGGGGACACTGAGCACATCCAGAGGGGACAAGGAGGCTGCAGAGGGGCTGGGAACACAAACCCTGTGAGGAAGCCCTGAGGGAGCTGGGGGTGCTCAGCCTGGAGCAAAGGAGACTCAGGGCTGCCCCCATCACTCTCTGCAGCTCCTGAAAGGGGCCTGTGCTCAGCTGGCCCTGGGCTCTTTCTG
Source organism: Agelaius tricolor (assembly GCF_023055355.1). Taxonomy (NCBI): domain Eukaryota; kingdom Metazoa; phylum Chordata; class Aves; order Passeriformes; family Icteridae; genus Agelaius; species Agelaius tricolor. Next base: position 529,125 of record NW_027269266.1, read on the forward strand.
CAGCAGCACTGACACACCCAGAGCACACAGCCTCGAGCTGCACCAGGGGAAATACAGGCTGGATAGCAGGGAAAAGTTTTTCACAGAAAGAGTGAGAAAGTTCTGGAATGGCTGCCCAGGGAGGTGGTGGAGTCCCCATGCCTGGGTGTGTTTAACAAAGCCTGGATGTGGCACTGGGGGCCAGGGTTTGGTTGAGCTGTTGGGGCTGGGTTGGACTCGATGACTTTGAAGGTCTCTCCCAACCCAGTGATTCTCTGTGGGTCTGTGTGATTAACCCAGCACTGTGAAATCCACCACCAAACCATGTCCCCATGGCACCTGAAGAACAACCAGTGTAAGATCTTCACCTGCAATCCCCAACCAGCAGCAATGACCTGTCAGGATTTTAATTCAGGATGCAACTGGAAATGACACCTGCAAAGCCACATAATGGATGATTTACAATGAATCCAGCCAAGTTTACTCATTCAAGAAGGATAAATCTCAGGGCTACAAAATGGTCTTGACTGGGTGAGGGGTGGAGCTGGCAGGGTTAAGGGTTGGGCTTGATGATCTTTGAGGTCTTTTCCAATCTAAACATTTCTATGATTCTGTGGATGCAGAGGTGAAATTGCACAAGCAGTTTAAAAACTCCTTCAAAACTCCTTCTACAATAGCTTGAGCTGCCATCAAAGTTTCTAATCACAAAATGCCTTGGAGGAAATAACCACAAAAGACATTCTAAAGGATTAAGGTGCTTCATTAAAAATAAAAATTAAAATGATTAAGAAATCCAGCCCTCTTCCCTCCAGAGTTTGATCTTGAGCAGGTTTTTTCCTGGCCACATCACACACTCCTGGACATCCCAGATTTCCCACAGAAGGCATCCACCACAAGAACACTTCAAGCACGGACATGTAACAAACATAGCCCAGAGAATTTTCTGAAAACATCAACTGAAAAAACCCAGCCAAGCTCTTAAGCTGCCATCCATACCCCAGTGAAGAGGAATATGTTCTATAAACACAGAGATATCTCCACAAACAGTGATATCAAGCAGGAGATCCCCCTTTGCCTGCGTTCTAGTGACTGGAAGCTGAGTTTAATATGCAGCACATTCTTTTTTTTCTCTGGTTTTATTAATTGTACCAAGTGTAAATCCGTTAATGAAACAGCACTTAAATTGTTCATAATAACATGAAAACCACCTCCCTGTGAAATGATTGAGGTTCCCCTATCAGGTCTTCTCTGTGGACTGTGGGAAATTTCCCTGTGCTGTTTAGAGTATTTATTAAGGTCAGGTTTTGAGTAAACAATTGTTTAGGGAATTGATCACTGCTCTGTTGATCCTCTGCACCTTCCCAGGGAACACCATCCCAACAATGCCATTAGGATGACATTATCCTAGCCCCAGTGCCAAATTGCCATCCCTGACTCCCAAAAGCAACACCAGAATGTTGTGGGAGCCTATTAAAATATCCCTGCTGTCCCCCAAATGATGCTTCTTCAATAAAACCCATCTTCCTCTCATGATTTCTGCATCCTGACAGAAAACTTCCTCCTCCTGATGACCAGACACCAGTTTGAGGATGGGGAACCTCCTTCAAAATGGTCTGGACTGGGCCATGGGTGAGGAGTGGAGCTGGCAGGGTTAAGGGTTGGGCTCAATGATCTTTGGGGTCTTTTCCAATCCAAACATTTCTATGATTCTGTGGATGCAGAGGTGAAAGGAAGCAGAGCAGCTCTGCATCCTTCTGGATGCCCTCAGATTATCTCAGTAGCCACTACCTCTTGGTTGTCCTGTTTATGAAATCATGGAATTATGGAATGGTTTGGGTTGGAAGGGACCTGAAAGCCCCTCTCATTCCAGATCCTGCCATGGGCAGGGACACCTTCCACCAGAGCAGGTTATTTTTTTGCACACAGGTCATTGTTCTCCTGGAAGGAAGGGCCAAGCCACCAAAGACACGATGGTGATCCAAGCCAGGCACAGTTTCCCAATGGAAATTATTAACTTGGAGTAAAAACTTCATCACAGCTCAAGCATGAATTGAGCAGGGGGGAATCGGAAGTGAAAATAAATAAGTGAACCAACAACCCAGTGTTTACTAAACTAAGGCAAACAGAGATGAAGAAAAACAAACAAAGCAGCATGAAATTTTAGAAGCATTGTATGAGAACCTGAAGACATCAGGAAAACTCTGCAGCTGGTAAAGATAAGAGTTTAATGAGAAGTTAATATTTTTAGATGTTTTGTTGGTTTTATTATTATTATTATTATTATTATTATTATTATTATTATTAATTTGATTTGTTTTGAGTTTTGCTTCCTTGGAGGTTTTTGAGTTTGGAATTTTTTTTAAACAAACAAAAAAAAAAATTACAACAAACAAAATTTTACAGACCGTGCACTCCAGTAGAGGAAAGTTCAACATGTGATAATTTTGATCTGCATTTGGAAAGCAGCAGGGCAACAGGCATGGCTCTGCTGATGACAGAGAAGCTTTTTCCAGCTCATTAGTAACAAAGGCAGATGCTAAACAGCATCCACGAAAGATAAACATTTAAAATTAGCAGGCCTGGACAACTTGTAGCATTGTAAGTTGTCCTAAGAGCATTTGTAAAAGCTGGCTGAGATCTGTTTGAACCCAGCCAAGTGCAAAACCTGGACTCGAGAAAGAACAGACTCAGTGCAGATCTCCAATACAGCAGCCTGGATTTTGGGAAAGAAGTGATGTGGCAGAGAATTTGGGGATTAAAAGAGGTAAATAACTCCACTTTTACTCCCAGTGTGTGCTGCTGGGAAAAGGCAAACACGAGTGTTTGCTGGATAAACTGAGCAGAGAGGAAGGACAAGAAGAAAATTCTCCTTTTTTTTATACGGCACTGGGAGATCTGTCCCATGACACCACGTCAAGGATTTTAAAAGGTCAATAAAAACCAAAGGAGGGTGTGGAAAGGAAGCACAAAAGGAAGTAGAGGAGCTCTGCATCCTTCTGGGTGCCCTCAGGTTATCTCAGTAGCCACTGGGAGCACGTTCAGGCAACTTAACCAGGTGTTGAATGTGCTCAGGGGCCCTTTGCTATCAGAAAACTCAATCTAGCAGAGCAAAGCACAGTGGGACATGAATGGAAAATCTCTGAAAATCCATAACCCTCCCCAGATTACCTCCAATAACAGCAAAGGCCAGGGGAAATGTGTTGGGCTGCTCATCTCAGCCCCTTGAAAAGCGGAGTTCAGCAGAGCACGAGTTACATTTTATCAGAAACAGGTTGTTGGACTCGTCTTACTGGAGGTAGCTGGTGAAAATTAGCTGCTTTGAATAACTTGCCAAATAAAATAATCTGTCCTTCCCATCAGGGATTACTCTAATCTTAATATAGCTCCAACTGCACAGACTTCCTGGGTTTTGATGTCAGATTTTGGCCCAGGCAGTGAGATTTTACATTTTCCTTGGACTTTCCCAAGTAGCTGTTGTTGGCTTCCACTCATGAAAGCCCACTTGCTCTTGTCTGGAAAAAAAAAACAAACCACATTTAAATAATGAAGTTTCACTAATGTTCTCAACTGCAAGGGGAGGAAATGCTGCTCAGATATCCTTGAAAACTCCACTTCAGGGGCATTTCTCTTTGATTAACACCTTTGGGTTGGAAAAAGCCAGCTCAAGGTCTGTCTATCCATGTCATGGAGCAAGAAGAGGCAAAGAAAAACCATATTGATCCTGCTGGAGCCATGGGTGCTGCCAGTTCCCAAAGTTTCATCAGGAAATTTGCAGTATCTTTTATTTTTTTCCATATTCAGTACATCCTGGTCTAGTGGAAGGTGCCCCTGCTGAGAGCAGCAGCTTGGAATGGGATGAACTCTAAGATCCCTTCCCACCAAAGCCATTCCATGATTCTGTGATCCCAGCCAAGAGAGGAGCAGCAGCAGCAGCAGAGAAGAAAGATGCCCAACAGCTGATAAATAAATGAGAAATTCCACTTCTTTTTTTTTTTTTTTACTTTTTTTTTTTTCTGAATAATTTTATGATGTTTTGCTGTTAGTTTTTGGGGTTGCCAAAAGTGACCAGGAGCTATTGGTATTTCACCAGTGCAGACAGTGACATGGAGCTAGTCCCTGTGCATGCAGGAATGGACAGAGAAATTACACCCCAAGGCAGAATTCCTTTGCTGCCCAAGTCCCAGGCTGAATTCTCAAGAGCTGGGGGAGCCCATGGTCCAAGGAAAGGTGTCTGAGGGACCTGTCCCCTCTGCTGCCCTCAGCTTCCTGCACTGGCACAGGGCCCTATCTGGGGGCAGATAAATCCAACATCAAAGCTCCAGTGACCACAAAAGCAGAGCTGGACATCTTGATCTGCAATCCAGTCCTACCCTGGGGATGTTTTTACAGGACAAAAGGAGGATCAGATCCTATTCTTGCTAAAAATGAAAAATGCCTGGAGTCTCCCTGTCCTCTGCGTAATATCTCCCTCTGTTCCATGTGTGGGAGAAAGAAATCCATCTTGAATGAAGGAGATACTCTGCAGTTCCAGGGAAGAAACACCATTCCTACTCTTTTTTTTTTTTGGTTGTTGCTGTTTTCTGTTCTTCAAAGCAAGAACATCCATGTCATCAGTTCTGGGCTTGCTGGACCCCACGAACCCAGCCTGGGGCTGGGGACACAGTGAACTCTGGCTGCACCTGCCCCTCAGGAGCTATTTGGATGTTACAAAAGAGAACTGATTGTGCAATCCCTGTGCCTGCAGATGTGCTGTGGGATCCCACTTTAACCCTCTTGCTATCTGTGAGTGCCTCATTGTGGCATTCACATTTTCTGAAAAAACCCCTTTGCACAGGATTTTTCTCCTGGGAAGCTGAGAAGCCTCAGAGAAAAAGGAAAACAATTCTGATCTCATTTGCTTCTCCTGTGTTTTGCTTGTCTGGAATGTGTTTGGAGATTGTTTACCCACAGGTGATTGTTTCATTGGATTCTGCTGTGAGTTGTTTTCACTCTTTGGCCAATCAGGGCCAAGCTGTGTCGGGACTCTGGAAAGAGTCAGGAGTTTTCATTATTATCTTTTTAGCCTTCTGTCTGTATCCTTTCTGTATTCTTTAGTATAGTTTAGTATAGCATTCTTTAATATAATAGAGTATCATAAAATAATAAATTAGCCTTCTGAGAACATGGAGTCAGATCCATCATTCCTCCCTGCCACAGGGCACCCCACAAATACAACACCCCATCCCATAGAGGAGGATTGCACTGCTCATGGTTTATCAGACTCATCTGGGTCTTAACCTGGGAGCAGGGACCTAAAAAGCATCTTCAGGGCTGGGATTTCACAACCCAATTGTTTCACTCTTCTGGCAGAGTTCAACCTTTCCCCTGAGGATCCTCAGAGCTGAAAATGCCTCTCAGTGGCTCAAGCTCACACTGCTGTGGCAGAGGTTGGTCCAGCAAGGAAAGCTCTTCCAGACAAGAAATCCAGGCTATTGCCAGCAGGAAAACCATGCTTAAGGTCAGGAGCCCTTCAGAAACTCCAGCCAGCCCCATGAAAAATGAGGATTTTCTGTTCCACAGCCTGTGCTTTGCTCACTGCAGTGAACTTTGTGTTCACCACCAGCTGGTTCCTACCATTAACTTCCCTTAACTGGGTTTCCTGCCCCAAGGGGTTGTTTCCTGCCCAGAACATCCCATTCCCAGTCCTGTTATTGAGGGCCAGTTTTTGTAGATGAGAATTTATGGCACTTTTAAATCACAGCCAAACCAGCACCAGGACCCAGCTGTGCCCCATGCATCCATCACAGGTTTATCAGGCTGTGAGCATTTCTGGCAGAAATTGGCTTCTCCAAGTGTGGAAATGCAGCTTTGCCCCTTAATTTCACTCCTAAATTCCCAGCTTTGGGCTTCAGGGAATCACACACAGAAGGGAATCACACAGTCCTCCTGTCACCTGGCTGAAAGTCAAACCCAGACACAGCTCCAAGCCTTACCAAGCTCCCATTCCTGCCCTGCCAGGTAGATCCACAGCTGCACTTCTGCTTTGTTCCTGCTAAAGGTGGTCCTGCCTTGCTCAGTTTTTCCTGACAGGTAAATTGGCTTCTCCAAGTGTGGAAATGCAGCTTTTCCCCTTAATTTCACTCCTAAATTCCCAGTTTTGGGCTTCAGGGAATCACACACAGAAGGCACAGCAGCAGCAGAACAGGGTGAGGAAAGAGAAGAAGCACCAAAGCCTAAAATCAAAAGCCTGCAATCATTAGTACCTTTTAATGTGTGCTAATGTAAAGGCTGTTATTGCTGTAATTATAGCTGTGCTCACTGTCACTGCTAATGGATGTGCCTTCCACGCTCACAGGGCTGCAGGCAGGGAAGGAACCTTCTCCTGCCATCCTCCACAGCTTTCCCAACTGGGCATGGAGCCATCCATCCACAGCTCCCAGCACGCCCAGGACTGAGCCTTGCCAAGAGCTGGAGGAAAACCAAACTCAGTAACCCTGCCCCAGTGATTTACAGTGACACTCCACACCACAGTTGTGGTTATACAGCCTGGAAATATTCTTGCGGGTGAATAAACAAAATAAGTGAATAACTTTTTATTCTTTTTTTTTTTTTAATTTATTCTGCAAGAGATCTCAGAGCTCTGGATTGAGTTTGTAGGCATCACCTTGCTGTGTTTCTGCTCTTTTCTGTGTATCAGCCTTCTTCAGGGGGGGATTTGTGTCATTCATCTCCTTGGTGACACAAGTTGATATCAGACAGTTGTTTCTGGAGGTATTTGACAGCAGCATCTCGTGCCACAGCTAAACCTGGACCAGGTAAGGCTGAGCAATTTAAGGAGCAAAATAACATCTTTATTTGCTCCTAGGTGAACACACATTCTTTTACCAAGCGTGGCCAGAAATCCCCTGGATTCAGCCAAGCACCAGATCAAGGCTTTGCTCCACAAAATTAAATACAGGATAGGAAATAGAGGGAAGTGCTCTCCTCAGCACCAAAATACAGCAAACTGTGCAGATTTTCACTGAAAAGCCTTCATTTAAAGGCAAAAAAATCAAGGTTGGCTCCCCAGAGTGCAGCATCCCCCTGGGATGGCACCATGAACTCCTTAACACATGGAGTCAGAGCAAGGATGTCTTAAAGATGGGAAAGGAAAAAAAAAAAATCACATTTCTTCTGAGAAGCAGAGAAATTATCCCTGCCCTGGGATCCAAGCCACTGAGGATTAAAACTCTTTGGAACAAGAAGACAATCCCACTTTTTTTCTCCTTATACACAAAGCAATTTGCCTCTTCAATGGCATAAGAATTAAATCCAGCTGGAATGGCTTTTTAATTAAAATCATACTTTGCTTATCAGAGTGAGAGCACTTAGCTGATTACAGAGGGAACGTGGCAAACTCTGGCATTCCCTGTGCTAAACCCTGTATAACCCTTTGCAGCTGCCTCATCTGAGCTCTCCTCACCCCACCTATGGATCAGAAAATGTCATGTAGGGCACACAGAGTCTCTGTAAAAGTTGAGATAAAAGCTCCTTCCCTGAATCTGCTGGAGTTCAGTTTGCTGAATCCTGGGAATTTCCTAAGCTTAGAATCTCCATATATTTAATTTCATCTCCTTGGCTGTTTTTTATACCCATAGACAGCTGAAATCTTTCTCACTGTCCTGGAAGGGCCCTGAGGCCAAAGGCTGAGCCCATTCCTGGCAGGTTCCCCCCCCACTCCAATGGTTAAGGAGCCCTTTCCTCCCAAGCATCATCACCCACACTTGCTGTCAGATGGGGAGCACAAGATTCCCAGCTCAGGATAGGGACAAAGGCAATGTGGCAAACTCTGGCATCCCATTCCCTATGCAACCCTTGGCTGCTGCCTCATCTGAGCTCTCCTCACCCCACCTATGGATCAGAAAATCATGTAGGGCACACAGAGTCTCTGTAGAAGTTGAAATAAAAGCTCCTTCCCTGAATCTGCTGGAGTTCAGTTTGCTGAATCCTGGGAATTTCCTTGTTGTCATTATATTACAAAGGTTCTATTGTCATTACATTGCAAGGGCTCCATATTGCCAGAGTTTGGTACCTCCTTGATGTTTCTTGTAGGCAGCTCCTCCAGGCACTGACTCTTCCTTGTCCTCACAGCAGCCAAACAACTCCAGGTCCCACCCATCCACTCTTTTATAACACTCCAATTATTGGCTACAGCTGTGGCCTGTTAACATCAGGCCTGCTCCTCATCTTTAGTAATTGGTTCAGCTACAGCTCTTTAGGGGATAAGATTATATTCTGTACCACCTTCATTTACCCATACTGTATGCCCCTACATTTCCTAAGCTAAACATCTCCATATATTTCATTTAATCTCCTTGGCTGTTTTTTTTATACTCATAGACAACTGAAATGTTTCTCACTGTCCTGGAAGGCCAAAGGCTGAGCCCATTCCTGGCAGGTTCCCCCCACTCCAAGGGTTAGGGAGCCCTTTCTTCCCAAGCATCATCACCCACACTTGCTGCCAGATGGGGAGCACAAAATTCCCAGCTCAGGACAGGGACCAGGCAGGGTCACACGCCCTCCAGGTGTCCCCTGAGGAACACCCCACATCCCTGGGGTCTCTGGGAGGTCTCAGCCCCCTGGGGTTGCTCCTGTCACAGCTTCCAGGAGCATTAATGTGGCACAGCCAGGCTCAGGTTAGCCCAGCTAAGCTGATTTATCCTGGTGGCTGCAGAGCAGGATTTTCCCAAGCACAGCCAGGAGTTAAATTCCAAGGGCCCAATGAATATGTGACCCAATTCCTGAGGGCTTTTATCTCCCTGTGTCCTTTGCCTGCTCCTGTGAGGGGAAGGGATGCTGGGGGAGATGCTGGAGCTGAGGTCTTGGACTTGGTGCTGTTTGCAGTGATCCTTTGGGAATTGCCTTGAAATACCACAGGAACTCAGCAGCACTTTCCCTACAGAAAGAAAGGAGATCTGATGCTACTTGCATCAGGATAGACACAGGTTTTAGCTGCAGTAAAATGATTTCAGCCACAAGGTGCTGATTTAGGCTGAGCTAACCATCTCCAGGTCAAACCCAAGAACACCTGTTGCTCTTCATGTGCCTCCCACATGATGGAGAAAATGCAGCTTTTCCCTTGCACTCCTCCTGCCAAACAGGAATGCTGCTTTCCATCACACCACTCCAACGCCACCATCCTGCAGGGAAACACAACCCACTGATAAACCCCACAGGGGACACCTGATTGTGGTGTTGTGAGGTCCCCAGGATGAGGTGAGAGATGAGAATTTGACTCCATGTTCTCAGAAGGCATATTATATTATATTATATTATATTATATTATATTATATTATATTATATTATATTATATTATATTATATTATATTATATTATATTATATTATATATATAATATATAATATTATATATTATACTAATATAATATTATTATAATATATAATAATAATATAATATATAATATTATATATTATACTAAAGAAAGAGAAAGGATACATCCAAAGGCTAGAAAAGAATGAATAATAAAATATAATGAAAAGAATGAATAATGAAAGAATGAATAATAAAAACCTGTGACAGACTCAGAGAGTGATTGGCCCTTAATTAAAAACAATTCACATGTTGAATAAACAATTCTCCAAATCCCATTCCAGAGGAGCAAAACATGGAGAAGCTGAGGCTTCTCATCTTGCCAGGAGAAGAAATCCTGGTGAAGGGATTTTTCAGAAAATATCCCGGTGACACCTGACCTCAGTGGCCAGAATTTCTCAGATTCCTAAATACTTTAAAACTCCAGACTTAGCCCAATATTACATTTCTAAGCCTGAAAACATCCTCCCCCAATTAAGTCTGCTGCTGTTGAAGGGAGTTAGAGAACCCCAGACTCCAAGGCTCACTAGGATTGAAACTGATAATTGTGATAGAACTTTCAAAAGTGAAACTCTTCCACTCTCTGATCTGTGGCACAGGTCACGATCCCTTCTCTGAGAGGTTCAGACTGACAGCCTGAGAATCAGGAAAGTGGCATATCCCTCCTTCCCAGAAATGGCTCTGCCATCAAGTAAAGATGTGGCCATCCTGGCCATGTTCTGGCCTGAAATGAAAGTTTAAAAACAAGATTTTTTCCTTATTTACTCACCCCTCTGTTTAGAAAAGCAAGTTAGGGCTTCTGAATATATCCAGTTTCTTGGTGGGAAGAAAAGAGGGAAAGGCTATTCTGTTTTTCTTCCTCATGAACTAAGAATGAAAATGATAAATCCCTTCACCCCCTCTCAACTTCACAAAATAACCACCTTGGTGAGATTGTTACTCAAGTGAAGTTTAGAGAGTTTTTGTTAAGGGAAGGCAGAGTCAGCAAGGTCTAAAATGAAGAGACCACTCACCAACCCTCATATCTTGGCCTTAAGATCAATTAAATCTCATTTCCCAGTAGCCACATGCCCCAGTCTCAGAGGGCAGCTCTGGTCACTCACTGGTGAGCTCTGCAGAATTTTAATGGGTTCCCCACTGCAGACCTCACTGCTGGGGTACAAATTCAATTTTAGATTTCTCTCCCTCCTGCCCCTTGTCAGCAGCTCAGGTCCCTGTGCATGCAGAGCTGGAGGTGCTCACTGCATCTTTTCTGGTGAGAAGCACAATTTTTAATTTTGCTGTTGTTATTTTAGCACAGTGTGAAGAGTCTGAGTGAGACTCTCTATTGCTCATACAAGGACAATCAAAAATATCAATCTTCCTCTCCATTCCAGTTATTTTACAGGAAATGGGCCACATCTGCTGGGTGAAACACCCTGCTGGGACTGTCACCCAAGCCCTGGGTGACCACTGAGCACATGGCCTGTGGCATCCTGATGGAAACCATTCCCTGGCTCTGCTCCCTGACAAAACACTCCTTTCCCTTCATGGCCATGAGCCCCAGGACACTTGGCTGGCCCAGGAAGGCCAGATGGATGGATGGATGGATGGATGCCTCAGAACAAGGGGCGATGCTGGCAGAGGGCAGTGAGCCCAGTCACACCTAGAGAAACGCTGCCCAGTTGGCTTTGAGCTTCTGCCACACACACACAAATCCCCAGCAGCTCCACACACAGCCATAAATTCCAAAATAAAGAGCCTGGAGGAAGATTGGCAAAAGAGGGATCATCAGTGGGACTCTTCCACCAGGGATCTGGCAAATCCTCAGCACTGGTGGGACTGGGCTCTGAGGAGACACCACTGAAGTCTCCCAGTACTTAAAGTTTATAAAAAACAGGGAGAACAATTCTTCACATGGGCAGATAGAGACAGGGCAGGGGAAAGGTTCTAAACTAAGAAGAGAGATTTATTAGATGTCAAGAAGAAATTGTTCCTGTGAGGGTGGGCAGGCCCTGGCACAGGGTGCCCAGAGCAGCTGTGGCTGCCCCTGGATCCCTGGCAGTGTCCAAGGCCAGGCTGGATGGGGTTGGAGCAGCCTGGGACAGTGGGAGGTGTCCCTGCCATGGCAGGGGCTGGAACTGGATGATTTTAAGATCCTTTCCAAGCCAAACCATCCCATGACTCTGTGCTGACTACACAAACCTCTTGAGAGATCCTGCCCATCCCTCAACAAACCCCACTGGATTTCTACACTGGATTTTAATTTCTAAGCCAGAAGAAATGTTCCTCTTTCCAGGATGACCTGTTTCCACCTCCTACTCTCACCTGGCTGAAAGTCAAACCCAGACACAGCTCCAAGCTTCACCAAGCTCCCATTCCTGCCCTGCCAGGTAGGTCCATAGCTGCACTTATGCTTTGCTCCTGCTAAAGGTGGCTCTGCCTTGCTCAGTTTCTCCTGACAGGAGAGCTGGAGGGCGAGCCCAGCACTGGGAACAGGATCACATCTCACTCCCTCACCGCTGCAGACCTTCCCACACCCAGATAAATCCCATTCCATTGAGTATGCAACACTCCTGCACCAACACTAGCTCTTTACTTTAGAATCATAAAATCCTTAAAGTTGGGAAAGGCCTCTGAGATCACTGAGCCCAACCATAAACCCAGCACTGCCATGCCCACCACTAAACCATGACCCCAAACACCACCTTTACACATTTTTTGGACATTCAGGGAGGGTGATTCCACCACCAACAGGAGCAGCCTGTTCCAAAGCTTGAGAACACGTTCAGAGAAGGAATTTTTCCTAACATTTCCATGAAGAAAAAGATGCTTCCATTCCCTGATGTCACCACGAGTCCATGTCATCCCCATGACATCAATTAGCAATGCTAATCTAGCCAAACATTAATTACAATGCCTTTAGGATGTAGGCAGAAAAAAGTGAAAAGAAACAAGGCAAAAGGAAGTCTCATTTCCAGGTTGGGTTTTAGGCATTCAGCCACAAGACCACCCTCAGCAGAAATTTCATTTTCAGAGCCTGGAACTGAGCTGAGCTTCCCAGCTTTATCCTGAACTCTCCATCTGTGGCTGAATTTGTTGGTTCATCTCCTTCTCCTGCTGGTTGCCCCAGTGGATGCTGTTCCTTGCCTGTGCTTTTCCCCAGGCTACTCTGCAAGGGAAATCAGCTTTTATTTTTAGGTCCATTGCTCTCTGACTGGTTGGGCTCTCCTCCCAGGGCTGCAATATATATTTAATACTTGTTTTCAGAGCTGACAGCCCAGGAAGTTTGAGTGGTGAACTGGCACAGGCAAGAAATCATTAAAAAGGAGAGGGGCATCAACCTGCCAAACATTTTAACTCCCTTTCCAGAAAAAGAGACTTGAACAATTCAATTGTTCATGGGATTCAGCAATTCCATGGTGGGGAAAGAAGCAAGAATCAAAGACACAGTTGCTGTTTGATGAGGATGATGATGGTGATGATGATGGCTTCACTGTGCAATAACAAATCCTGTCAGATCAGCAGCAGAGGAACATGAGGGGGATACACGATCAGAGCAATTTGCAGAGGAAAAAAAAGGCAGTAAAAAAAAAAAAAGGCAGTACAGGAGAGAAAAGTGCACCTGGGCTGCTCAGCACTCCCAGCACAGGGAATGTCCCTGGGAGTGCTGGAGCTTTGGCACATTGGTGATCCAGGTGGGACCAGCAGAGCCAGGCTGTTGTATTTGCTGGGAATGCCCCAACGAAGGCAGGAATGATGGATCTGACTCCATGTTCTCAGAAGGCTAATTTATTGCTTTAAAATACTATATTCTATTAAAGAATACTGTACTAAACTATACTAAAGAATACAGAAAGGATACAGACAGAAGGCTAAAAAGATAATAATGAAAACTCCTGACTCTTTCCAGAGTCCTGACACAGCTTGGCCCTGATTGGCCAAAGAGTGAAAACAACTCACAGCAGAATCCAATGGAACAATCACCTGTGGGTAAACAATCACCAAACACATTCCACATGTGAGCAAAACCCAGGAGAAGCAGATGAGATGAGAATTGTTTTCCTTTTTCTCTGAGACTTCCCAGGAGAAAAATCCTGGAGAAATGAATTTTTTCAGAGAATGCGAATGCCACACCAGGGCTCATCCCACACGAGGGATCCAGCTCAGATCTGAGATCACTCCACAGTGGATGTCCCCAGGGGCTCTGCTTCCCAACCCTCTGCAGCTGGGCCCAGGACTCACAACCTCCATCCTCTCCCTCATCCCATAACCCGAGGTAATCCCATGCTGGGGTTGCAGGTCCTGGCCAGACCCTGAGCTCTCCACCACAGCCTGCAGCAATCCCATGGGTTCTTTTCCCTTCCCATTTCTTTCCAAAGAGCAGGGACAGTGCTGGTGAGTTACATGAGGCGTCACCATCATATTTTCTGAAAAATCCCTTCACCAGGATTTCTTGCCCAGGAAACTGGGAAGCCTCAGAGGAAAATGAAAACAATAATTATCTGATGGCTTCTCCTGTGTTTCGCTGCTTTGGAATGTGGTTTGGACAATTGTTTACCAATGACAATTTACAATTGTCCTTTACAATGAGAACTGTTCACCAACTGGTCATTGTTTGATTGGTTTCATGTAAATTGTTTTAACTTAATGACCAATCACAGTCCAGCTGTGTTAAGGCTCTGGAGAGTCACGAGTTTTTCATTAGTATCTTGTTAAGCCTTCTGTAAGTATCCTTTCTTTATTCTTTAGTATAGTTTTGGTACAGTATTTTTTAATATAATATCATAAAATAATAAATTAGCCTTCCAAGAACATGGAGTCAGATTCTCAATTTCTCCTTCATGCTGGGGACCCAGCAAATATCACACCTGAGGGGGTCTTCCCTTCAGGAAAACACCACCTTTCCTCAGCCCTTTACTTTGCTCCTCTTCCACAACTCAGTTGTGGTTTTTGGAAGATGTCCCCTCAATAAATCCCTGCCTTTGTTCCACCTCCCTGTATCAACAACACTCAGCAAAAAAATTTGCACAGACAACCAAAGCTTCAGCTTTGTAGCCGGGTTTAAAAAGATTTCCAGATATTTGCTTGGTCCCTTAAGGCTCAGGTCAAGTAGACCCAAGGCAGAGAGCTCCAACTCTAATTTCCTTTTCTGTCTATAAAACCATCAGGGCTTGGCTAACACAGATTAACCACCAGACATGTCCGGCTCTGGGAACAGCTTTCCAGTGAAAGCAGCACAGCAAAAAGGTGGATTTTAAGAAAATTAAAGTAAATAACTGTATGGTTAAAATGGGAGCCCTGTGTTGGCAGACAATTTAAGGAGAAAAGTTGTTCCTCTTATTAAATATAATAAAATTATTACTGTTATTTAATAGAATAAATATTGATTTTAATATTTTAATATTTATTTTAATAGTTTTAATAGAATTAGGTGACTTTAATTTTTAACTTTAATAGTTATTTTAATAGTAATTCCTACTTTTGATTATAATAGTTATTATTTATTATTCAGTTATTATATGAATAAAAATGATTTGTTATAATAGTTTAATAAATATAAACTATTAAAATAATAAATAAACTACAAATAATAAATTATTAAAATAATAAAATTATTATAATAAATATTAACTATTATTAATGGTACATAAATATTTTAAAAATATTACCTTAACTTCCTCATTTACTACTAATATATTAATCATATAAATTCACAAATTTTTATAATAGAAAATTATTTATAAAATATTTTTTTGAAAAATAAAAAATATTTATCAAATATTATTACATCCCCAAGTCTGTAAAATACAAATGAAAACAACAGCTGAGATGGAAGGCACAAACACACAAACCAACACCAGGAGGCCCTTCCTCATGATGTATAAATTTAATTATAGTGTAGATCACACACTTCCAGAGCACCTTCAGCCTCTGGCAGACACCAGTGAAGCATCTCCAAAAGAAGTAGGGACCAAGATAAATGGATCTCTAAAAGCAACATCTCAAAGCAGAGTTTTATTAAGTGCTCTTCCAGCCATGATTGACTGCTGATATATGACACAAGGTATTTTTTATTTGACTGACTAGCACAGCCAGAGGCAGAAAAAAGCTTTTAAAGCTCTTTACCCCTGGAACACAGCAAGGAAATTTCCAGCTATGCATTTCATGGGTCTGAAAAAAACTGTTCTGAGTTCTGTCAAGGTCGTTCATTACAGAAATAAAAATCAAAAAAGAGCAATTAGCACCTGCAGGAACTAAATCAGCCAGGCAGGAGGAGCTGGTGGGACCAGCAGCCCTTGGTGGGGATGTGAAGAGTTATCACCTCTGGGGCAGCATGGAGTGAGCAGGTGGGAAGGAAATTGTGGCATGACATAAAAATCCCCATCTCCACGGAGTTTGAGGGGTTTAGTGCCCACAAGAGCCAGGAATGTTAATTTGGGAGCTTGGCTCTAAATCTCTGCCTGTCACGAAGGATGGGAGAGATGGTTTTGCCACAGGACACCCTCCTCAACCAGCACTCTGATTTCATAATGGATTTTTTTGCTTCTATAGTACAATATTTTATATTGTTCCTTCTGTTATTTTAGTACTCTGCACCCTCATTTAGCCTTTGTACAGAAACTAGGCGTGCTGTTAACACCTGGGTGTCCAAAACTTGGATAGAATCTATAGCTTTACAGGAAAAAAAAAATCCAGTTGGATCATACATGAATCTAGGTATTCTACCTTCTTAGTAAGCACTGATTTTCAGGCTAAATCCACAGCAATGGCTTTATTCCTCTTTTATCCCTCAGGAAGTATTGCTACACCTGAAAGCACACATTTTTATAAGCAAAAATATATACACACATATATAAATACCCATTTTGTTCCAAGAGATGCTGTTATTTCTCTTGATAAAACCTTTCCTCATCTGCATTGCACACAAAGAGGCAAAGATAAGCCTTTGATACACCCTGTGCTGTGTGAATTCCCTGGAAAGGGAGAGGGGCAAGGAGGAAAAAAGCTTAATTTTGCTGGAGATGCTGCTGAAAACAAAACTGTTGGAACAGTTCCTGTGCCCCAGCCACAAAGCATCACCTCCAGCAGGTGAAAAGAAAGCTTTGCACAGAGAAACTCTGCAAAAAACCAAACTGTCCAAGGGGAGTCAGGGAGCAAAGAGCAGAAGAGGTGGAAAATTTCCTTGAGGGGGATCACTTGAATTAAGTGAATGGCTGAGACCCCAATTACAGACATGTTTAATGTCATATTCTCCCCCAAAAAATACACTCAGCCCTGCAGCCAACATTTGAGCACATCAGAAATTCCTGGTGTAGTGCTTGGGCTCCTCTTGGTGCCCTGGAAAGCTGGGAGCTCTCTCAGCAGCAGTGTTTTAATCTGCCTTTGAGGATGTCAAGCAAAAAGACAACCTGTTCCTTTTGTGAAAACGGGCTGGAAAAGCCCAATTGTTCTTAAAAAGTAGGATGAAAATGGTAAAAAAACCCAACAGATGGATGGAGCTGTGGAAGGAAACAAGTGAAAAGCCCAAATGTTCTTAAAAAGCAGGATAAAATTGGTAAAAATCCCAATAGATGGATGCTGATGTGGAAGGAAGCAAGTGAAAAGTCCAATTGTTCTTAAAAAGCAGGATAAAAATGGTAAAAACAGAATAGATGGATGCAGATGTGGAGGAAAACAAATGAAGGCCTAATTGTTCCTAAAAAGCAGGATGAAAATGGTAAAAAAACCCAATACATGGTTGGAGGTGTGGAAGGAAACAAGTGAAAAGCCCAAATGTTCTTAAAAAGCAGGATGAAAATGGTAAAAATCCCAATAGATGGATGGAAGTGTGGAAGGGAACAAGTGAAATGCCCAAATGTTCCTAAAAATAAGGGTGAAAATGGTAAAAAAAAGAATAGATGGATGGAGGAGTGGAAGGAAACAAGTGAAAAACCCAATTGTTCTTAAAAAGCGGGATGAAAATGGTAAAAATCCCAATAGATGGATGCTGATGTGGAAGGAAAAAAAAGTAAATTGACTCTTTTGCCATTTGCATGTTGCTTTGGAATGACCCCAGGGCAACAGGAAAACCCCAGGAACTCTCAAAGAGGGGATCCCAAAGCTCCATCACCCCCCCACAGAACTCCCAGCACACACTCAGCAAGGGGAGCAAAGCAGCCACATCATTCCTTGCTGAATTATCCTAAATTACATGGGGGAAAAAAGCAGCCAAAAAATGCCAGGCACAGCGCAGGACTGAGCCCAGGCACCGATGGTGAGGAGGATGAAGTGACTTTGGCTACTTTAAACCAGGCACAGGTTTAATCTCCACTCAGGAAACTCTAGAGTGCAGTGAAAGTTGACTTAAAATTAAAAAAAAAAATAAACAAAAAGAAAAAGAAAGAAGTAAAGGAGAAAGAAGGGAGGAGAAGGGAGGAGAAGGGAGGAGAAGGGAGGAGAAGGGAGGAGAAGGGAGGAGAAGGGAGGAGAAGGGAGGAGAAGGGAGGAGAAGGGAGGAGAAGGGAGGAGAAGGGAGGAGAAGGGAGGAGAAGGGAGGAGAAGGGAGGAGAAAAGAAGAAGAGGAGAAGAGGAGAAGAGGAGAAGAGGAGAAGAGGAGAAGAGGAGAAGAGGAGAAGAGGAGAAGAGGAGAAGAGGAGAAGAGGAGAAGAGGAGAAGAGGAGAAGAGGAGAAGAGGAGAAGAGGAGAAGAGGAGAAGAGGAGAAGAGGAGAAGAGGAGAAGAAGAAAGAAGAAAGAAGAAGAAAGAAGAAGAAAGAAGAAGAAAGAAGAAGAAAGAAGAAGAAAGAAGAAGAAAGAAGAAGAAAGAAGAAGAAAGAAGAAGAAAGAAGAAGAAAGAAGAAGAAAGAAGAAGAAAGAAGAAGAAAGAAGAAGAAAGAAGAAGAAAGAAGAAGAAAGAAGAAGAAAGAAGAAGAAAGAAGAAGAAAGAAGAAGAAAGAAGAAGAAAGAAGAAGAAAGAAGAAGAAAGAAGAAGAAGGAAGAAGAAGAAAGAAGAAGGAAGAAGAAGAAAGAAGAAGAAAGAAGAAGAAGAAAGAAGCAAGTACATGTGTGCCACACAGCCATGTGCAGGATGAACAAGTTCCCCTCTCCCCTGACAAATGGATGGGGTAGAAGATCTAACAATAATCACCACATTCACTAACAATGAAAGGTGGATCTGGCAAAATAAAGGTGGCAGAGGTGTAAACCCAGCAGGCTTTGGATCCTGGCCATTTCCAAGTGCATACAAATGCTGAGGGTCAGCCTTGAGGCTGGTTTTCATTTTGGTGCAGAAGTGCAGAGTTGTATGTTATGTCCTTTTTTCCAGGGGTGGTGGTGACCACAACACATTGAATTTTGTTTCATTTCCTTCCTGCCTGGCAAGGGGATGTGTGTTCCTCAAAGTCTGAGCTGCCACTTGGGAGAGATGAAATAAAATCTGATTTTGGGTAAGGAATGAAGCAGGCTGCAGGGAAGAGCTCAGCATGGAGGAAATTTCCTTTGTTTTTTTTTTTTTCACTCTTACACTACACAATAAACCAGTTTGAGGCTTAAGATCTCCAGAGAGAGGCGTCTGCCAAAGGAATGAAGTGCCACTGTGTCTCTGCAAGGTGCAGAATGAAGTCACTTTAATTTTGGTGTTCACAGCATCACAGGGTCCCAGAATCCTACAATGGATTGGGTTGAGAGGAACCTTCGAGATCATCTCCTTCCAACCCCACAGGGCATCTGCAGGGGCTTCCCTCTCTGCCAAGGGATGATGTGGGGATATTGTTCTATCCCTGCAGTGGTCTGGAAGTGGTCAGCAGTGAAGGCAGGTGTGACTGTGGTCACAAGGGTTTTCAGGATGAAGAAGAGACGAGAATGTTGACTCTATGATCAGAAGGTTTGATTTATTATTTTATGATATATGTTACATTAGATTATACTAAAAAGCAATAGAAAGGAAAAGGTTTCTTCAGATGCTAGCTAAGCTAAGAATAGACAAGAATGAATAACAAAGATCTGTGTCTCAGACAGAACAAGAGCCAGCTCTGCCATGAGTGGTCAAGAAATCCAAACACCCACAGGAGACCAATCATGGGTCTACCTGTTGCATTCCACAGCAGCAGATAACCATTGTTTACTTTGGTTACTGAAACTGCAGCTTCTCACAAGGAAAAATCCTAAGAAAGGATTTTTTTATGAAAGATGTCTGCGACAGGCAGGGTCAGAGGCAGAGCTCCCACAGGAGGTGAGACCATCCTGGTCACTCAGACACCCAAAATGCCAAAATTTGGGATGTCCCGATCTGCCAGGAGAATGCCACCTGCAAGGGAGCTGCCAGGCTGAGCATCTGTGACAGCCAGTGACATCTGGGAGGGCCCTGGGGACACTGCTCAGATGTTGGTGGGGATGTTCCAGATCACCAGGGATTAATTGGAACATCTGTTAAACACAGAATCCAGGCTGGAGCCTCAAATACATCTGTTCAAAAGACACCCAATGGATTTCAGCTTTCAAAAGGAGACACCAGGTATTGATATTCTGCCCTCCAGACAAGAATTGTGTTTAAATAGATTTTTTTTTTCCCCATAACTCTTGATGAGATGACAGGGATGAGGATAAAAAAAACAAACCCTGTGGAGCTGATAGAGGAGGAGGAACACCCCTGCTGAAAAAAGAACAGGGTCATGGTGGTGGTGGCTCAGCAGAGCTGGGATCTCTGCATTCAATTCCTTTGGCCTCTTCTCCACTTTAAATTGATGCAAATCAATGGAGCCAGGCCATGACAGCCAGCAGAATTCATCAAAACCACATCACCCACCCAGCTCATTAGTGAAACGTATCAAAAATAACCCCCCTTTGGTTCTGAATTAGAAAATAATCCCAATTTGTGCAAACACCAGAATTGAAATGGCAAGCAGATTTACAGAAGTGTAAACCTCCAGCTCCCAATGCAAACAGTGAAATGGAGAGTTAGGGACTGCCCTGCTGGGGAGGAGAAACCCACCTAATGCCACTGATGGAGGAATTTAAAGCTGTTAAAATCCACTGGTGCAGCTGACTGAAAAAGTGACTGTGTTAATTTAAAATACATCAGGGTCTCTATCTAAAATTCCTGTAGAGGAATAGGGCTTTACATCCTGGAAATCCTACATACATACATCTATATATACATACATATACATACATACATATATATATATACACACACACACTCTCTATATAAATATATATGTATACACACACTATATATATATACACACATACACACATATATATACACATATATTGTTATATACACACATATATATGGGCATATATATACAAATATAAACATTACAATTTATAAATGCATATTAAAATATATAAATATAACTGTAAATATAAATATATAAGTATATATGTATATATACACACTATATATATACATACACACACATATATACACATATATTTATATATACACATATATACATATACACATATATATGGGCATATATATACAAATATAAATATTAAAATTTATAAATGCATATTAAAATATATAAATATAACTGTAAATATAAATATATAAGTATATATATGTATATATACACACTATATATATACATACACACATATATACACATATATTTATATATACACATATATACATATATACACATATATATGGGCATATATATACAAATATAAATATTAAAATTTATAAATGGATATTAAAATATATAAGTATAAAAATAACTATAAACATATAAGTGTATAGATACACACTATATATATACACATACACATATATATACATATATACACAGATATATATGGGCATATAGATATAAATATAAATACTAAAATTTATAAATGTATATTAAATATATAAATATAAGTATAAAAATAACTATAAATATAAATATATAAATATATATTATATGGAACAGTAAGTGCTGGAGATAAGATCCGCCCCAATAAAGTACCAGCAAAGCAGCACTAATGTGAGCTCTGCAGCCAGGAGCAACCCACAGCACACATCCCTGCCCACAAAAACCTCCCTCCCACAAAATTCACTCCACAAACCAAATGGCCCCGCTGGGGGCTGATGCCACCCCCTCCATCCTCCAGCCAGTGATTAGTTATTAAGTTAAAAATGAAAATAATTAAAGTATCATTTCTTAATTAAATAGTTTAGCCTTAAAAAAGCCAGGGCTGCACTGACATCAGGGCACTGCATCTGCCTGGCACCCACAGCACTGGGGACAAAAATAACGGAGAAAAGGGCTGGAAGAGCAAGGAAATCTCACATCTGCTTGCTCCTCTCCACCTCACCTGCTTGCTCCCAGCAGGTCAGGCCTTGTTCACAGAGAATATTTATTTTTGTGTGGATTAGCAAGTATTAATCAGAGGTTCTTTGCTATTATAGCTCTCCCCTTGTTAGGGTTGATTCATGAGGCTGAGCTGGTTCAAAGTCCCAGCCAAGGGGATGCTCCTAAGAAAGCTGAAGTTTTGGGGTGGAAAATATTTGTGCTGTGTTAACAACATCCTCATCGAAGGGGCAAGTTACTGGTTCATCCTCAGAAAGTTACGTTTCTTAATTAAAACTATTTATCCTTAAAAAAAATTTATAAAAAATACAGTCCAATTTTTTAACTTATTAAAAGAAACTACTACAAAACCCACAATTTATGAAACTATTATAGAAATAAAAACTAATAAATATCTAAATCCAAACAAAAAAATTAATTAATCACACATTTAATCCCAACCCTAACAAAAACCAAACCAAAACAAAAACCTCAATATGCACCTTTTCTTTTACATCTTTAGGAGCTTTTAGTTTTTTCAGCAGTGCAGAAGCAGCCTGGTGTTGCCCCATTTAACAAATAAATGGGTTTTATACTGATGCAAGGAGCATCCAATGGCTCTGGGAGCTCATCCCCTCCTCGAAAATCTCCTTAGAACCTTCCCCATGACACTTCCTGAGTGGTAATGAATGAATTCTTCATGTGTCAGAGAGCTGAGAATTTTAGACTTTCTGTACTAACAGACTCTAACCCCCCAGGAGAACACTGCATTTAACCTGAAGCCATGGAAAAAACTTCCAAAATTGATTGATAACACTAAGATTACAGGTGTGTAGTTGATTAGAAGTGTGTAATATCACAAAATAGAAAACTTAGAGTTTAAAGTTTTGGAATCTAGTAATATATATGGGACAAGATAGAAGTTTTAAAGCAGTAACTAGTTGTTCTTCTTTACCTTCTTCTTCATGAGTTTGAGTAGTATTTTGTAATTAAACAGAAAAGTCTGCATGGGGGGCTTTGAGTGATTAGTTATTAAGTTAAAAATGAAAATAATTTAAGTATAATTTCTTAATTAAATAGTTTAGCCTTAAAAAAAAAAACCTTGTAGTGAAAGATTGTGACCTATTTTGTGCCTTGTTAGTGAAAGACTACAAAACTCCCTGCTGTGAGACTGTAATATAGGTAAGAAATAATAAACATCTAAATAAAAAAATAATAAATTATTATCTAATGATAAATAATCTAATCTAATAATTAGATAATAGTAAATTATCTAAATAATAAACATGTAAATAATACACTATCATCCCAAGTGCCTTCAATCCCAGCCTCAACAGAAGTAGAAAAACATCCCAGGAAAGGTGAAGGATGTGCCCAGAGAGATGAATCAGCCCAGAGAAATCCCTGGTGCTCATTCTGTGAAAAGGGATGGTGACCAAAAGGCTGCTCAGGTGGGGACCAGCCTCCTCCAGCCGTGCCCAGGACCTCCCTGCCATGGCAGGAGCTGTGCAGCTCTGGGTGGATGCCACTCTGAGGCTTGGCATCACACCCCTGGCCCTCTCACAGACCCAACTGTTTGGGTTTTCTGCCCCTGCAGCCCTCTGAGATCTCATTTGCAGAGGCAAAAGCGTCTCCCCTCTTGGCTGAGGTCCCACCCAGCTGAAGCTGTGGGAGCTGGGACTTCTGGAGAACATCAGGGAGCGTGGAGAAGCTGCACTCAGCAGCCACCGAGGGAAACCTGCACAGGGCAGCCCAGGGGGACAAACCCCTCCTTGGAACAGGCCAGTCTGTCTGTCTGTCCATCCTGCTGGGGCACAGCTCCAGCCCCTCCTGCTCTGGGCTCTGCAGTCACCTCCATCTCCTTTTGTCTGTGCCTTGGGGATTTTTTCTCGGCTGCATTTCCTAGATTGTGATTCTTGCAAAGCTCTTTCCTCTTCTTTCCAGCACAGAAGAGAGCAAGGAGTGGGGCTGTATTTAATGCCACAGCCTTTCCCAGGCATTGGAAAACCCCAAATCCATGTCCCCTGGGGCAGGGTAATGCAGCAGGGGAAGTGGCAGGAGCACAAGAGTGACACTGCCACACTGGTGCTGACCTGGTCTGAGGGCAGGGTGTGACCTCCTGCATTCCCAAAACCCAGCTGAATCCTGCTCCCCACCAAAGCCTGACCGAGATGTTTTATTCTGCACAGATCATCTGAGCCCCTTCCTGAATTTCAGCCACTCAGGGTGTGACAAATCTCCTCCAAGTGCACTCAAATCTGACTTAAAAAAAAAAAAGATCATCAAATCTCAGGTCTCGTTTTCCACAGTGTCTGGTGCCCTTCCCCAGGCTGCCAATAAATGGGACACTTGATGCTGAACAGGGAGATCTCCCTCCTGTCCTTCTTCCCTCTGTTCCAAAAGATTTGTGTCTACATTCTAGCCCAAGCACCAGAAAATTCCCACTCCTCCCAGGCTATCAGCAGATCATGTGGAAGATTGACTTTGACAAGTCACCAGTCTCTCCAGTTGTTTCTGCTGGAGACCATCTGGTAAAAACAAAAACCTCTCTATTTCTTTTTCCTTTTTCCCCCCCTGAAAATGAATATAAACTCTGCATGTTTGCCATTTCTAAGGCAGCCTTGCAGCTGAAACATCTCTTTCCTGGCATTACTCAGTCTCCACTTGCAATTTGCCAAATGTGCAGAGCATCCCCTGTTCTGCATCCCCTGACTGCCCTGATGCCTCCTTGGAAAGCCAAGTGTGAGAGGCAAAAAAATACTCAAAAACTCACTGTGAAACACTGAGAACAAAACGTTTTGTCAGCCTCAGGAGCCACCACAGGACAAAATGCAACTCACCTGAATTTGCATTCCTATCTGGAGCAGCCCCTCTGGCTCTGACACCTCTCACGGAGCAGTTGGAACCACAGGTTTTTGAAGTGTTATAAAAACGGAGGAAATGCACCTTCAGACCCAAAATTCACAACCCAGTGGCTTTCCCTGTCCATGGTCCCACCTGGCTCCTGCTTCTGAGTGTCTGGTAAAAATCCCTTTTTAAATAGCACCCAGGTGGGCTCTGCTGCTGCAGCCCATCCCAATTCCTGGCTGGCTGTCCCGAGTTTCCCTGCTGGACACAAACCTGTGGGTGTGATAATCATGGTGTGAATGCCCCTGCTGTCTGCTGGTGAGTAAAACACAGCCTGAAACAGCTTTAAGTATTTCCCCTAAATTTCTCTATTCCCCCCTCAAGATACTGTTCCACCCCAATATTTTACAATTTTGCTTTTTTTATGCCCTAAGTAAGAGCTCCCACAATATTACTCTGACTGATTTTGTGTCCTCTCTGAAAACTTTATAGAGAGGCAGAGAGGCTTTCAGAGCTACCCAGATGCAGGGTTGGGCAACTGGTTCTCCTGAATAAAGTCAGTCATGCATTTATACAAGCAAAAATGGAATAAATCATACACCCAGTGATACACACAGGGTTCGTGGCAAGGCCTTTGTTAAACACATATTGTTATTGCTAAAGGATCTTTGTGCAGGAACTGGCCTGGAGGATTCCAGTGAGAACATTGACTTTTGGCCAAAACCAGTGGTTGTTTTGTTTAAAGTATATTTATGTCACTTTACAGATTCTCAATCAATGACAGGAGGAGAGAGACACGGACCCAGCTGAAGTGGTTGTTCTGATTTCTGTGGAGCTCAGATTTCACTGATTCTCCACACTGATCACATCTCCTGATGAAGAATCAGATCTGAGTTGTTTTATTCTTTTCCATCACAAACCTACTTCAAGGCTGGAACAGAGCAAAGCTCTGAAGAAAAGCACAAATTACACCAGCTGGGCAGATTTGGCTAATTCAAGGAGCTTGAAGTCTGAAGGCACGTGGAATCCACCAACTGCTTCAAATTATCCACATCTCATGTTCTAGACACACACTGGGAGAAAAAAAAAACTGTCTAATTTGTAGCTCTTCAGGCCAAATTATCTTAATTACACCCCTAAAAGCAACACAGAAGAACCTAAAAGGGATTATCGTGCATTTACACCACTTCACCACCATTAACACTTTAATTCCAACTTTTCCAAGCTGCCCCTGGCAGGAGGGCAGGACTTTGGTGAGCATGGCCTGATGACCTCAGCAAATGAGATCTGCCCAATTCCCTCTTCTCCACAGCGTGCACGATGAGAGGGGAAAGTTTACAACAGCAATTAGAAACCACATGGCTGCAAGAGTTTTATGGTGCTGAACTTGTTGATCAGCCACTTGTTCAGAGGTTTTTTTTTCCCCCAAGGACGTACCAATAAAAATTATCACAAGAAATTAAACAAAATAAACCCAAACCAACCAAGCTCTGCTGAGCCATCACGGGTCCCAGAGCTGGGTTATGACTGCAGAGCTACTTTTGCTTTAAAAATCAGCACCAAATCCCAGGTTTAAGCTGAGAAACAAACCAGGGATTTTCTCCAGCAGTGAGGCAGTTCAGTATTAGTCACCTTGCAGATCAGTGCTGATAAGGAGCATGTGAATCTTTTTAACCCACCAGCATGAACCAGATCCCAGGAACATGAACAACAACAACAGAATAATAAAAGGGTTGGAAAGGAAGCAGTTACGGGATTGCACCCAGTCTTGTGCTGCCCCAAAGCTTTAGGGGTTTGTGCTCATTGGTGACAGCCCAAGAGCATCACCCACAGCCCGATCCTGCCACCCTTGCCCGGTGAATTTCAGCAGCCCTGTGACCTCACCCTCGGCAGGATCTGGCCCCAGAGGAGCCCATCATGCCAACAATCTTTAAAGAAATGGGAATTTTGCCAAGGGTTTCAGTGGAAGCAAGAATTGGAGTAGCTCCAGCAGCTGATGAGAACGCTTCCCCCTTCTCCTTTCCCCAGATCCAGCCCTGGACACTTGGGCTATTTTGGATCTTCCCTAAAGCAAGCTCTGTAGAATCCCAAGAACTCATTGCCTGGTCCTTTTTTTTTAGTACTTTAATCCATTTTCCCAACCTGTTCATCCTCTAAGGAATTCTTTGGCAATGCAGATGGGTGAGGGGCTCATGGCGACAGCCAAAAAAAATTACAATTAAATTTGTACATTTGTTTCATTACATTTGTTTCATTCCTTGTGGGACAAGGAGAGAAGAATGGGGAGAAAGAAGGGGAGACAAGTGATGCACTGACAATCTGGGTTAACTTCCACTCTCTGAGGCTCAGCTTGCTTGGTCTGACTCTGCTTTAAGACCAGGCTGGAAGATGCTCCTGAGCAACTGGTCTACTGAAAGCTGTCCTGTCCACAGAGCTGTGGAATCAGCTGCAATTTATTTCCAACCATGCTACAATTCTGTGATGGTTCTGTGACCACAAGCACCATCACCAGCCCAGCAGAGCAAACACAGGTGACTTGCAAGGGATGGTACAACCCAATTGTGGTGGGCAACCTCACCCAGCCCTACAGGAAAACAGCTGTAGGAGCAGGTCACACGTGAGAGGAAAACTCAGCCACAGCCAGCACCAAATCTCCCCCCAAGCCCAGGCTGCTAAATTAAAACCAGTCTCGTTCTAAATCAAACCCTGCGAGGAAACGAGCTGCCAGAACAAAGCGAGATCAGCGAACTGCAGACTCCCTGAATGGTCTGGAATGGAAAGGACCTAAAGATCCTCCAGTTCCACCCGCTGTCATGGGCAGGGACGCTTTCCTTGGAGCGGGGAGTTGAGCTAAGCGTGCAGGAGCCGTGCCCTGTGCCTGCTGCTGGCACGGAGGTTTATTTAGCTCGGCTCAGCTCGCACGTGTGACCCCGTGCGGGGCAGCCACAGCTCCAGGAGGAACAAACCCGAGACATCACGGACCCGACAGCGGGGAAATCGCACCTGGCAGGGACACGGAGCCCTGGAAAGCGGCTCCGAGCTTTGCCCAACTTCTGGCAGCTGCCGGCAGAGCCCATCCCAGCTCCCCTGGGGAAAAGCTCATCCCGTTATCCCCAGGTGTGGGGCGAGCACTGCAGGACTCACCGAGCTCCGGAACAGAAACCAAAGCGAGCCAAAAGCCACCAAACCCGAACGACAGCGAAACGCGGAGCCGCTCGTGGAACAAACCGCAGAAATCCCAAAGGGAATCCCCGCAGCTCAAAGGGCTCCTCTCACTCCCGGAGGGGACGCACACCTGAACCTACAGGCGATCCGAGCGCTCGCTCTTTCCCGCATTCCCACGCACGGGGAAAGGAGCGGATCCTCCCAAAGTTGCCCGAAGTTTGCCCGAGGCGCTCCCCGCTCGGGCACTCGCTGGAATTCACTCACCGCGGCCAGCAGGCAGCCCAGCAGCGGCACGGCCCCGCGCAGCCCCGGGGCCCGCATCCCGCCCGAGCCCCGCCGCATCCAGCGGGCACGGCAGCGGCAGCAGCACGGGAGAAGGAGGAGGAAGGAGGAGAAGAGGAGGAGGAGGAGGCAGCGGCTCCGAGCCCGCTCCGCCGAGCCCGCACCGCCCCCGCCGCCTCCTGCGCGGGGCGGCTCCGGCACCGCCCCCGCCCGCCCCAGGTACGGCCGGGACCGGGAGCCCCGGCTCCTTCCCCCTCCTTTTCCTGCCTTTTCCTTCCTTTTCGCCCCGCTTTCCTTGACCTTTAATAATTTTCCTTTCCCCCCTTTTCCCCTCTTCTTCCGTTTTTCCTTCTTGCCCTTTCTTTCTCCTTTCTTTCCCTGCCTTTCTCCTTTCTTTCCCATTTCCCTTCTCGTCCCCCCTTCCCTACTTTTAATTTTTTCCCTTTATCTTTTTCCATTCTGTCATTTCTTTTTATTTCCTAGTTCTTCTTTTTTTCCTCTTCTCTTCCCCCTTTCTCTCCTATTTCCTACATTTCCTTTTCACTATTTCCCCCTCTCCTCTCTCTTCCTGCTTTACTTTGTCTCCCTTTTAATCTTTTTCTTTCACCCTTTCTGTCCCCTTTTTTCTTTTTCTTTTCCATTTCCCCCTTGTTCTCTATTTCCCCCCTTTTCCTTTCCCCCTTTCCCTTTCCTTTCCTTTCCTTTCCTTTCCTTTCCTTTCCTTTCCTTTCCTTTCCTTTCCTTTCCTTTCCTTTCCTTTCCTTTCCCTCGCATTTCCACTTCTGGGAATGTGACCCAGCACTGCTGGGAAGGGAAAGGAATGATTGATTGAGGCATTTGGCTTCCTCTGAAATAACTGTTTGGTAAGAAGTGGTTCAATGGGCCAAAAATCCCAATCCAGTGATCTGTATGTACACTTTCCTCAGAAAATGGCAAAACAATTCCATGTTGCAGGTCACTGACATGGAATTTCTGGATTTCTCAGATTGGAGGAACAGCTCAAGACCGGGCTGACCTTCATTTTTTAATAAAAATGTGGAAATCCTTCCCCTTTCCAGCACACTGGGCAGCATTTCATTTAATATTAAGGGCAATGCTCCTTTCAATTCAAGACAACCCTCAGGTCTAAGCTTGCTTTAGTGTAGAAAGCCAAATAAGCCCTACAAATAAAGGTAAAAATGAGAAAAATGATACCCCCCTTGCTGTTCCTTTCCCCCCAGCCCCACTGGATTTTCAAGCTCCAACAGATGGACAGATTTATAGTTTTGTAAAGCACCTGCTGAAGAAAAAACCCAAAATCCGCAAGGAAAGAAAACAAAATCCTCATATTTTGGAGGCCCTGGAGACAGTTCCCAAATTCCAGGCTCTTCAATTTACTGACACAACCAAGAAAAATGTCATTTTTAGGGAAAAGGCTTAATGGTTAAAAATCCAAAGTTATATCCAGTCTTTAGCTCTTGTTAGCAAATCACTGAACCATCCACTTTTTAAAGCTAACCTGCAAAGGGTGAGAAAAAAAACAGTTCAGTGTTTTCCCCCCCACTTTTCTGAAAAAATGTGAATTAATTTGTATTGAAAATATTCCCCCTCCCTTTTTTTTTTCATTTGATATGAAAAATCCCCATCCTCTCCCTTGTTTCTCATCATAGATCTGATGGTGGCCAATAATTGCCAGTGTAAAAAGAGGGACAAGATGTTAATTACCTCAATTAGTTGTACAGAGGTTTATAAAGCTATATAAAGCTCAGTTTGGATCCTAAAATAACAGGGCCAGAGCTGATTAGCTGGTCACTGCATCCCCCCACTAATTACAGCCACTCTGGCTTTCATTATTTCATTTATTAATGCAGCCTGAGTGCTTCCAAGCAGCCTGTTAAGGATAAATTTTGGGGGAAAAGAGGAGGGGAGTGAGGTATTGGTAGGTGCTGCTTTTTGGGTTCTTTGCAGAGAGTAAATCTGAAGGATTTGGGATTTTACAGGAAAAATCTGAAGCACATTTTGCCCTGTGGACTGTGCTGGATCGAGGTCATTGAGTGACCTCCTGGAGTGTCCTGTGCTTTTGCTGTGTTGAGGGTATGGAATTTTGGCAGGAAATAACCCTCTCATGGTGGTGCTGCTGCTCCTCAGGGACCAGAGGGGCTGGGTTTAATTCTTGATCAAAACCAATCCAGCTCTCAAGTCTGGTCCTGTTCAACAAGAACTTCCACAGATTCACAAATAGTTTGTTTTCAACACCATAAATCTGGTTACATTCAATGGAGGAGGAGAGACACAGCCCTGAGCAAACAGAGCTATGTTCCCCTTCTCTTTTTTTCATTTTTCTTCATATTTAATTTCATCCAGACTCCTTCTGTGCTATAATTTTTGGCCTTGCCAAAGGGTTGGAACAATCACGTGCAACAGGTGTGTCTTCCTTTGCATCCTTAGGGGTGTGGAGTTAATATGCAAATGAGTATTAATGAGGGGTTTGGCTACTTTCAGTGAGAATTCACAGTGAATACAACAGGTAAAATAAACATTTTGGCCCTCTTCCACCCTTCTGCCTCACTGAAACCACACCAGGCTGTGGGACCTCTGCCTCCCTCCAGACATCATCACCCTGTTGTCACTCCTTGCTCTGGCCAGGTGCAAGAGGAAAGAGGGAAAATTCATGTTTTTCTCATCAATTCTTCTCCAAATTCAGATAGTTATGTAAAAAAATCCGATCATTTTTTACAAGTGAGCTCCACAGCACTGGGAGAAATCTGCTTGTTTGATTTGTTCCCACCTCCTGCTCGTTTCATCCCATGCCCCCAGATCTTACCCTGCCTCTCTCAGTGAAATCACATTCTCCACGTGGCTAAAGGCTCTGTGTCAGTGCAGACTGAAAAGCCCCAGGCTCTCTGAAGCCTTTGCCATGCCCTCTTCTTATCCCTGTGTATCCTCTTTAAAACAAAAATGGGTGCCTGAAGAATTCAAAATGTCAGCTTTATGGCATGGCCTAGTGCTGGTCGTGGTTTAAACCTGATTTTTGCCTTGGGTGGGTGGGAACAGGAGAATTCCCAGCTGAATTACTCAGGTATTACCATTCCAAGATGCATTTCCCCCAAAGCATGGCTCTGAAGCAGCTCAGCTTCCATTTCCTCTCTGCTGGTGGGAGCTCGGTGCTCACCTCACTGGAATTCCATCCAACCTCCCTGCAAAAGTCTTTCCTGACCTTCAGGCCTGGAAGGTGGCAGCTGCTTGGTGTTGAACAGCAGCCTCTCAGCTAATAAGATATTATTTTTGATATTTTTTTTTCCCCTAATCTCAGCTGTGAACAATTTGAGAAAGCCTTGATCGAATTCCTCTCCCCATCAGCAGCAGCACAGTGATCACTGTCTTGGGCTGGTGCACCTTCCCTGGGCCTGCTTTTCTTCATTACCATTATTTAACCCTCTCCCTCGAATTTAATTAACATTTCTGCTGTGGCATCCTTCACAAAATGGCTTTTCTCTCCCAGGGCTGCTTGGGGAAATGTCATATAAATAAGAAATTTTTGGTGGACACTGATGGCAGAGGTAAATAAAAGCAACCACATTGTTTCCTGCCCGTGTTTCTTTTTTTCCTCTGTGCCCCTGGCAATCAGAAATGCAAACACTAACAGCAGTGGTGTCTGGAAGGACAATATTTGAGGGCTGATTCATGCAGCAGTTTGCTGCAGGCTGGATTTGCTGTTCTGTGCCCTTGTTCCCCATTTAGCTTCCTCTCCAAAGCCAACACAATGCATCTGTTCTGCTTTCCACTGGGTGACTTTATTTGAATACAGTAACAGCATCCCATCCCCTAAACAAGCTGCAAAATGAATTCCTGTGCATTATTTGCATTGGGGATTAGAGGCAGGCAAACACTGGCTGTGGTGTTTTGCAAACAGGACCATTCCATCCACCTACAGGACTTCATTATTTGCAACATGAAGCACAAACAATTGGTGCTTTCCTGTGCTTTAAAGCTCCTTTTCCAGCGTGGGGTGGAAACACCAGAGTGGCCCTGGGGAAAATCTGAAGTGAGCTGACCACAACCCAGCAGGGTTGAGAGCTCAGACTTTCTTCTCTTTCTGTCCCCAGCGGTCCCCAAAAGTTTTTCCATGAAGTTCTGGAAATCTCCACCTTTTTGATGACTACATCTGTGAGGGCAGCAGAGTTGGGTATTTCATGAAGTATCTGAAGAGCAGGAGTGGGATATTTCAATTAAAAGGACCTACCTGATCCAAGCAGGCTAAAATCTTGTCCTTGATCTCTGGGGCAAGGGCAAATTATCCAGTTGCTGATGCTCACCTCACTCTGGAAGCTAAAGATAGCAATAATTACCTACCCAACTCTCAGGAGAGCTGAGGATTAATTGCTTCATAGTACTCAATATTTATTTTCACACAATCAAAGCCACTGGGAGCAGAAAAAAATAATAATCTTTGCAATTACTATTACATATCCACAGGGGACTATCCAACTCGCAAAATGCTTGGATAAAACAGTTTTCTTTAAAATAATTAAAAATAATAATAATCTTACTTGTGTTTGGGCAGAAAAAGAGAAAATCTTCAGGCTCAGGAAGAACAAATAGGAAAAAAAAAACCAAAACAAACTGTGCAAACAAACTAACAAGCAAGAACTTTCTGCAGACTGGGGATGGCAGGGATGGAATGAATTCAGGTGAGTAGCAAAGCATGCATTATGAAAGCAGAGCTGTTTACAGTGGGAACATTGCAGAGCTGCTCCAGGGCACGCCACGTGCCCAAGGCACAGGGGAACAGGGCACCTCTCCCTCCTTTCTCCTTGGGGCTCTGCAGGGCCAAGGAGGACAGAGCAGGTGGCCAGGAGGTTGGGAGGGCACAAAGCTGCCCAGCACAATCCTCAGAGTGAATCAATCACTTGTTTTTAAAATTTTTAAAGTTTATAGTAATAAAATGATCATAAAAATAGTAATACAATTAGAGTAAGAATAGCTTGGAAGATTTGAATTAGGACAATATGAGACAATAAATACAAAGAGTTACAGACGTCCAGGTACCTTTTTCTGGGCAGCATGAGCCTGAAAAAGGACCCAGGTTAACAGAGGATTAACCCTTAAAAGCAACAGCCTGTTGCATATTCATACACTTCATACATGATGCATAAATTCCATTCAAACACAGGATTCTGTCTGGTCATTGTCAACTTCTTCCTCTGAATCCTAACAGTGCCTTCGAGGCAGGAGAAGTTCATTTCTTCTGATAATGGGGCAATAAATTCTCTTTCTCTGAAAGATTCAGGTGTCCTGTGGCTGCTATCTTGCTGTGAATCCTTTCTTTAAAAAAAGTATCCTACATAGCACAGTTTCTATTTTAACAATTTTTATAACCTAAAACTATATTTAACACACTACTTAAGAGAATTAATACAGCATTCCTTTCTAACCCAACACATATCATATTCATTTTAATATTTGCAAAAAGCTAATCATAAAATACATTCATTTTTCACACTCAGCATGGCTACAACCACATTTCTTAAAATCACAGTGCCCAACACAGGCAGGTTCTGCCCCAGGTCGTGGCCACTGGGCAGAAATATTTTACCCTGACTACTGAGAGATTTTTATCTCCTCTAACAGTCACTGAGAGTGGTTTGGCAGCAGGAGAAGGCACAAGAAGCAGGGAAACCAACTTGGTGATTGACACCAGAGATTACACGAGCTACATAAAAGCTTGGGCTAAAACACGCTCTAGAGAGGGAGATAAAGCCTCTACCTTATCATTAGAGGATGTGACACAGCTGATGCTTCTGTGGAGGAGGCAGGAAATGGAACATTTTACACAGCCTGGCCAAATGCATCACGGAGCTGCTCTGCACAGAGAGGATTGGCTGCTGGTGTCCACAGAACAAGCCCCACTTTCTTCTGACTGGGTGATGAGAATTGCTGTTGTTAAAACAATGAACTGTTTTTAAGAGCTTAGCAGCAGGAAAGAGGAATTTCTAGAATATCATTATTTTTTGTGATAAGTGTTGTGAGGCTTGGTATAAACTGACAAGTGCAATAAACAGTGGATAAAAAATTCAGGGCTCTTCCCAAGGTGTCTGCTTGGACTTGCTGGTGGCACTCAGGGACATGGTTTGTTGGTGGACTTGGTGGTGCTGGGTTAATGGTTGGACTCGATCTTAGAGGTCTTTGCCAAGCTAAAAACTCCAAGATTCTATAAATCTATTGCTCTCCCAGATCCTATCTCTTATCCACCTTTGGCTTCACCATGGAGAAAAACCTCCAGAAGCTCTGAGACTGGATGGGCCTGATTTACTGAAATCAGTTTTGAGAAGGCTCAAAACACAGCAGAATCCAATGAAACAATGAACTGCCACATTCATTTCAGGCAGGGTTAAAGAGGAAAGCCCACATTTCAGAAATCAGCATGTGCAACGAACTCATGCTGTTAATGAGGATCTGCCTGATCCATGGTTTGTGCTCTGGTGGTGCTGGAGTCTTGAGGGGTGCAAAGAGCCCTGGGGACAGAGGCTCTGACCTGTGCAGAGCCAGATGCTGGAAAGAAGGTGGAAAACCAGAGACAATGCTCAGCAAAGCATTTTTGGCCACACTGTGGAGCCTGATCCTGTTTTTCACACCTGCTGGGCTGAGTTGCTACTTTCTATTTTCTAACCCAAATGAAAAGTGAAGCTGAGATCCAAAGCACTGGACATCCACCAGGACACTCTTTGGGATTTGTCAGTCACAAGAGTGAGTTTTTCTCTTTTCTTTTCCACTCCTCTTCTGAAATGAGCAGCGAGCTCAGACTCCTTTCCTCTCTTGCCTGCAGAGCAGGAGATCTTTCATCTCAGCAGCCTTGGTCTGTCCAAGCCAGCTGCTCTCACACAGGGCTGGGCAGCCCTGCCCCGTGCCTGGACCATGCCAGATTTTTCCTGCAGGCATCAGTCAGGAAAAAAAAAAAAAAAAAACCACAAAAATCACAAGGCCAGGCCTCAAACATGGTGATGGAGAATGGGGAGAAGGGAATAAAACCCCCTCTTCCCCTCAAACTGAGGGATATTTTTGCAGCTCGGTAAGAAAACACCTGAGCCTGAAGCTTGCTGGTTGTCCATCATCTGGACTCTGGTTGTTTCCACAGGATAAAGATGAAGTCAGAGGCTCTGTGTGTGCTTGGAGGGAAGGTATCTGCCTGTCTGAGGGCTCCCCTGTGAGCCCATTCTCCCACACCCCAAACAAACCAATGGCACTGCAAAGAATCCATTTCTGCCTCTGCCTGGTCGTGCTTTTGGCAGTCAGGGACCACTCCTTGGAAGATTATTGATTTTCCTCCTGCTTGTTTAGCTGGGATATCCCTTGTTTCCAGCTCAAACCTGCTCTTCAAAATCCTCCTTGCACGAAGAAATGAGAGCAGCCCTGCTTTTCCCATTTTACTCAGCTGTAATCTCTCAGAGAGAAAGAATCCAAGCAGGTCTTAGAGGGCTGGGAGTTCTTCCTCCAGCCCTCCTTGTTATGAATCAGATTTAAAGCAAGCCTTTCTGGCTGCTGCAGTTCATTTCTCTTGCTTGAACTGATGAATATCCCAGGGTTTGTGCTGCTCATTTGATTCCCTTGCCTGATGCATTCCTTACATATCTGCTGCCTCCAGGATAGATTTGTGCAAGCAAATTTAGCATCCTCACTATATGTCAGCAAAACATTACATCCACTAATGGAGGGAAGTGTTATGTTCTAAGTCCTTTCAACACACATGAAAAATAAAACTCTGTTTCTTGGGGGGAATAAGAAACGACAGCACATTCTCCTGAATTAATGCTGTCTGGGAGGAATTTGTTGCACATAAATGTAATTTTCCTGATAATTTTGGTGTGGTTTTTCTTTTCCCTTTCCCTGACAACTCTTCTTTCTCTGCAAGCAAAAGATAGTTTCATGCCCACAATCTGCCAGACTGACTGTACAAATCAGGGGAACCCTCTCCTAACCCAGACTAAATCGTGTTAGACTTAACAGGATTGACAATGACTGATTTTCCATGCTTCCCTTCAATTTCTGATAGTGCAAATGGCAATGACAAAATATCCCAAAAAGCTCCTTTCTCTTTTTCTGTATCAGAGGTGGATGAGTGAAGGAGCTGAAGTGTGTGGCATTACTCTGATACCTGTGAGTTGTGAGCCTCTCCAGGAACTTTGGCACTGGTTTTTTCAAGGAAAAAAGAGATTTTTAAACTGTGGATGCTGCTGTAATCATCTAGAAAAAAAATCAGGCATATAAACACACACTTCCCAAGGAGGGCTAAACATTATCCAAGGAGATGCCATAACATAGGCAATAACTGAGGGAAGTGAAGCATTAGGCTTTTAGGGAAGATAATTGAATTTATTGAGCTTTCCTGATGTGCAGGCTCTGTGCTGGTGCCTCCTGTGTTACCTGGTGCCTCTGAAAGGGATTTCACAGAGAGGTGAGTGACCTTTCTGAAGGGCACCAGAGCTTGGGACTGGATTTTACCTCCAAGGTGCTGCCTTGAACTCGCTCCTCACTCACATATCAAAGGCTTGGCACAGCCCCAGCCAAGTTCACAGGGGCTCAGCGAAGCTTTATTTGTTTTAACAGAAAATATGACCCTTGGCATTTGTAACATCAATCTTCTCCCTTATCTCTCTATTTAAACTCAGCCCTCTGTGTTTTTACAGCATCTTCTCCCTGGCTCCCAATCCCCTCAGAACAGGGCAGCTTTTCAGGTTTGTGCCGCTTTTGGGTCAGCAAACAAGAACTTTGGCTGGGGATGGCAAAGAGCAACCACTCCTGCTCCACTGCTCCACGCTGGGAGGGAGTGGCATCTGTGCACTGGGTTTATCTCCAGCCAGAGATAGCCTGAGAGCTGGGCTGTGTGCAGCTGGCAGAGGGAAAATTGTGGATGCCATGGGACAGAGAGAGAGAAAGGGCCAAGCGTTTCTCACAGCGGCTTGTGAGAATTTTTAGGGAGTCGTAAGGATGTGATGGCTTGTTAAGTATAAACAATCTGCAGGTGGTGTTTTTCTACTTCATCTTTCTGTTCTTCTCAAAGATGGTGAGTGAGGAAGGTGTTTTTATTAACTAGTCAATCAAATAGAGTCTCTCCTATCACTCTGTAAAAACCATGTGGTTCTCTTGAATAAAGCTTCTTTTCCTCTTTCTACAATGCTGCCTCCCCCCTGTTCCTGTGTCATTCTCAGTGCAAGAGTGACAAAAATTATCCCAGTGCCAATGCTGAGGGCAGCACCAAGCATCAGGGAATGGGCTTAGGGGAGTTTTGCTCTCAGGCAGGCAGGTTTTTGGAGGCAGTTATTGCATTTGCAGGGTGCCCCATGGCAGGAAGGAATAATGAATCTGACTCCATGTTCTCAAAAGGCTAATTTATCATTTTATGATACTATATTATATTAAAGAATACTATAAAAAACTATACTAAAGAATACAGAAAGGATACTTACAGAATGCTAAAAAGAAAATAATGAAAACTCCTGACTCTTTCCAGAGTCTCTACACAGCTTGGCCCTGATTGGCCAAAGAGTGAAAACTCACAGCAGAATCCAATGAAACAATCACCTGTGGGTGAACAATCTCCAAATACATTCCACATGTGGGCACAACACAGGAGAAGCAAATGAGATAAGAATTGTTTTCCTTTTCTCTGAGGCTTCTCAGCTTCCCAGGGGAAAAATCCTGGGTGAAGGGATTTTTCAGAAAATATGAATGCCAAAGGCAGTAATATCAATTACTCTTAAAGCCTGACCCCACTAAGGTCCTGTCATCTTCAGGCATTCACAGAAGCATTCCCAGGAGAAAATGGGGGTGACGGGGGTGTTTTCACTGGAGAAATGGGGTGTTGGAGGTGTTTTCATTGTAAAACATTGCTAAGAGCAGCTGGGCTTGAAAACTTCCAGTGTCTGTCCCCTCTTTAATGGGTTTAGTTCTCTGAGGGGGAATTTAGGCAGCTGTGCCACATCTCCCTCTGTCTGGGGACGTGAGTGGGTTGGCCTCGCTCCGCAGTGAGTCATCCCCATCTCCTTTTACTGCAGCTTCACCAATTTTCATTTGTTTATTTGTGTGTTCCAGGCACATCTGATCGATGATGTGGCCCTGGAGTCTCACTGCACCAAAGCTCCACACTTCCCATTAAAGTTTTCCAGCAGAAAGGGGGGAGACCAAAGGACAAAGCATCAAACACTCAGATGCAATTTGTAAAACTGGAGATGTTCTGCTTTTGCCATTTATCCATGCTCAGGTCAAACCAAGGCTTTCTGGTATTGTGAATATCAAGGACGACTACAAAATACAAGCCTGTAAGAAAGTCCAAGATGAAATTCAGTCTTTCAGTGTATTTACAAATGAGAAAATAATCATAATGATTTTAAACAATGCCAAGATAACAAGGAATCTCTGAACTGGGAGTTATAATCAGCTAAGATTTCACTTCAAGAAATTATCCACAATCAAGGAAAAAATCACTACAGACTTGGTCTAGATTTCAGTTTACATAAATCCTGTTGAAGTTGAGGAGGTTAGAGTGTCCAAATTTCAGTTTACTCAAATCCTGTTGAAGTTGAGGAGGTTAGAGTGTCCAAATTTCAGTTTACTCAAATCTTGTTAAGTTGGGGAAGTTATAGTTAGTGCTGAAAGCCAAATGTCTGTTAAAACTATTTCCTCTTTGGGGACTTACTCAGGGCTTTCCTGAACTGGGTCAAAACTCTTCCAGAGCACATAATTAGGATTGTGTGTTAGAGCAAACATTTGGACCCAGAGTTAAACATGACATTAAGAATAAGCAGGATGAGTTTCATTGCCAGACAGTCTCAGTGCCACCCACATTGATTTCCAGGGAAGTTAATCATGGTGGAGATCTTTTGGGGTGATGAAGATAACAAAACCCAGCTCTGCCCAATGTGCCACCTGTGCCTTTCATGCTGCTCAAGGTTTGCTCTATTCCTGGACAGCAAAAGAGCCCTGCAATAAAAAACCAGTATTTACATGTGTTTCTTCAGCTGTGGCCCCAAAAGCAAACACACTCCCTGTCAAGAGCCAGCCTGTAAATAGTGAAGTGTTATCAGAGTGCACCCCAGTTTGCATCTTCAGATAATCTTCCAACTTTACTGGAGCCATCAGTCCTTCTCCACATAAAATGAGAGCACTGCTCCTTTATACAACCTCTTTGTTGGGCTTCTGGGTGGAATTTGTTTGCTTAAACACAGGCAAAGACAACATTATTTGAGATTCTCCCTCGCAGCCCTGTGAGCGTGACAAACGGGGATCTGCAAGATCTGCAGCACATCTGTGCTTTACAGGGTGGCAAAATGTGGGTGCTGTGTCAAAAGTGTTCTTTCAAATGGTGGTTGTGGTTCTGAGCTCCATGTTGTGGAGCTCCATGTTACAGGTGTTCGTTTGGCTCCTCAGGTTATTAACACTGGGAGCTTAATCACTTCCAGCCATGGAAAGATGGAGATAATCCTGATGAAAACATCTGAAAGAAGTCAGATAACCCCCCTTCAAAAGTGCCTTATTTCTGTCCTTCAGCAGCAGCTGAGCTCAGGGCTGACAAGTTCAGGTGTAGAAGCCCAGAGTGTAAATATCTGGGGGATGGATTTCACTGGGATTCAGGGTTTTGTTGTATCCAGCTGTGATTAGGTCAGCAGAAAACACACGTGGGACCCACTTGCCCTGGCTCCTTTCCCCTGGGCAGTGCTCTGATCTGGGAGAGCTCAGTCAGGGCTGGGGAGGTGTCCCCAGAGGTGCTCTGGCTTTGGTCAGGTACCAGCTCACTCCAGGCATTAAATCACAGAATGAATGGGTGGAAATCCTGATGCTGGAATGCTCCCAGACTTTGTGCTGTTGGGAGTGTCAGAGACAACCTGAGAAGCAGGACCCTGCATTCAAAGCTGGTGCAGTTCTTCAGCTCTTCCAGAGGCTGACCCTTCTGTTTTCCCTTCAGTTTGGTTCGATTTTGGGTTATTTGTTCAAGCTGTAAAACCTTTCAAGTGCAATGGTTATACAAACAATAACAACCTGAGCTGAAGTTATCTGCTTGGACTGAATTCTGTTTGGAGTTGGAAACGGGAGCAGTGACCTGTGGGCTCCTGCAAAGAAAGGTTATCAGTGTGAGAGTCAATGCTCCTTTGATTTTGGTACATAATTTAAAAAATTATCCTAAACGTTTAACCCCTTGTATTCCATTCATCTCCAAAACTTATCAAGACTTTTCTATTCATCTACTGTTTAAAAAGTGGGGAAAATGAAGCCAGATCACTTTCAAATTCAATAATTTTCATTAGAAGGATTTTAAAAAAAATCCTTTTCTTGCCTACTCAGCGTTCTATTAACAATCACATTATGAAGGCAACCTGTAGAATATTTTCAGAGATTAAGCCATAAAACCTTTACATGCTCCGTACCCGTGATCCCCTTTCACATTTATCTCATAACAGTGATAACATTTGCACAGACATGCTTTTGAGGCAGCTTTCAGGCACGTCCTCTGCGTGTGTTTTAGTGAATTCTGTGTGGCAAAATATTTTGAATATCCCTGAGTGACTTCCAGTGTGAGGAATTTTGAAAGAATTTGAGATGGGACTATTTCTGGGGTGTATTTCTGGGGTGCCCTGTGGCAGGGAGGAATGATGGATCTGACTCCATGTGCTCAGAAGGCTGATTTATTATTTTATGATATTATATTATATTAAAGAATGCTATACTAAACTATACTAAAGAATACAGAAAGGATACACACAGAATGCTAAAAAGATAATAAAATGAAAACTCCTGAGTCTCTCCAGAGTCCTGACACAGCTTGGCCCTGATTGGCCATTGAGTCAAAACAATTCACAACAGAAACCAGTGAAACAAACCAGTTTACCTGTGGATAAACAATCTCCAAACACATTCCAAAGGAGCAAAACACAGGAGAAGCAAATCAGATAATTATTGTTTTCCTTTTTCTCTGAGGCTTCTCAGCTTCCCAGGAGAAAAATCCTGGGTGAAGGGATTTTTCCAGAAAATGTGACTGCCACAGGGATTCCGAGTTTCTTTAGATGGTGTGATTTATTTTTCTTATCTTTGACATAGGCAGCAAGAGTGAGTTCGGCTCGCATCTTCACTGCATGGCCCAGAAAGCCACAAGACCCTCAGTGACAAGACCTTTTAAGGATTTATTGACCAATAAAACACTGCCAACAAGGATATTTGGTTTGGACCCAATCTTTGAATATTTAGTCTTACGGACCCATGCTACATTGTGAGCTTTCTTAGCAAATCACGTTATGGCAGACAAACTTACAAAAACTTCTCGTTACCTCTGTAACTGCATTTGTTTTTTCTGTATTTGAACTCTTAACTTTCCTTTACTTAGCTTAACATGTCTCTGCTTTAAACTATAAATCCACATTCTCTCTTCTAGCATCTAAGTTTGGAAGCCTTTTCCAAGGTCTCAAATCAAATCCTGGGTTTAATTCTAAGCTTTGGCTTAGAGGCCCAGAGTTCTGAGGGTTCTCTGCATTTCAGATTCCAGCATTCTAGATCTGTTATTCAACATGGTCACAATGCTCAGGGCTTGATTTCTGGCTAAAAAATTATTTGTGTGGTACATCTGGGAGCACCAGGAGTGTGCTGGCCAGGGAATCCTGCCAGGCTGGGCTCCAGCACTGCAGGAAAACTTCAAATCCTTTGGATTTGCCCAGAAGATGGTTTGAGGAAGTCACAGGCTGGAGCTGAAGGGAAGCTAAGCCATCCAGGGAAGCTTGAGGTTTGAGGAAGGCACTGCCAGCATTCCAATGCTGGCTCTAATCAGCTCACTATTTATATCCCCAGGCAATTATTCATCAGGAGCTGCATCAGCAGACAAAAAAGATTGATTGCAGTAGAGGAGCCTGGGAAACCTCACACCAGCAGCATGAGGAAGGAATCCAAAGCAGGGCCCAGGCCTGAGGGAACACAGGTTTCCTCCTCAGAAGAGGATTTATTTGTCACAGTGAGTGAATCAGTTCGTGGAGGATGAGCCTGTTTGATCCGAGCAGTGAGACTCTGATCTTCCTTGGCTCCCAAACACCTCCAAGTTTTGTCTGTCCTCAGAAGTGCAGTGGTGTGTAGAGTTAATTTGGGAGGTTGTGAGTAGATCAGGCTTCTAGCATGAGGGAAGCATGCAGCTCTTGGCAATTAATTAACTAATAAACTAACTGCCTGATTAACTTGGGCAATCACCGTGATGATGTGATCAGTTTTCCTCTTATACCATATCTTGTCTGCCAATGTTTTAGATATCTCTGACTGGGTTTGAGGTGTATTTTTTTTTTTAAATTTTTTTTTTTGCCATTTCAAACCAGCTCTGATCACGGAATCCTGGAATAGTTTGGGATGGAGGAGACTGTGGTGGTGTTCACAGGAGACCCAGGATGAGGGAAGAGATGAGAATATTGACTTCATGTTTCAGAAGGCTGATTTATTATTTTATGATATATATTATATTAAAAGAAAATGATATATTAAACTATACTGAAGAAATAAAAAGAAGACATCAGAAGGTTAGCAAGGAAAGGAATGGAATGATAATACAATGTCGTGACTGCTCTGAGTTCTAACACAGCTGGACTGCGATTGGCCATTAATTAGAAACAACTCACATGGACCAATCACAGATGCACCTGTTGCATTCCACAGCAGCAGATAATTATTGTTTTTCTTTTCCTCTGAGACTTCTCAGCTTCTCAGGAGAAAAAAAATCTTAATAAAAGGATTTTTCAGAAAATATGCCTTTGACAGGAGACTTTGACGTTCATCTCGTTCCAACCTTCCATGGGCAGGAACATCTTCCACTGTCCCAGGTTGCTCCAAGACCTGTCCAGCCTGGCCTTGGACACTTCCAGGGATCCAGGGGCAGCCACAGCTGCTCTGGGAAACCTGAGGCCTTGCATTGGCCTCAGATCCTTTCATGGGTTCATTAGGGGTGAAATGTGAGATATCACAGAAGATCACAGGATAAATGTTTGTAAATCTCCAAAGGAACAAGCCCAAATCCTTTAATCAGAACACCTCTTGAAAATATCATCCCTCCACAGCCAGCTGAATCCATTTTACTAATGGAGTTTCATTGTTCCCTCAAAGT
The DNA here is from genome assembly GCF_023055355.1 of Agelaius tricolor. Lineage (NCBI taxonomy): Eukaryota > Metazoa > Chordata > Aves > Passeriformes > Icteridae > Agelaius > Agelaius tricolor. Next base: position 572,082 of record NW_027269266.1, read on the forward strand.
TAATGGGATGTCCTAAAATAACCCAATAATTGGGGTTATTTCCTCCAGAGTTGAGCAGTGATGTGCTGTAACACACAAGCCTTGTAAATTTGTTACTAAGGAACCTTCAATGATTTTGACACAAAAATGTGTTCCTTTTTTAAAGAGATTAAATCAAAAGGGGCACAAATATTCAGAATCCTTCATCTTTTAACAAATCCACACCTACCCCATAATCAGAGGCAACTCCTTGCCACACTCAGGCCGTGTTCCAGCTTGAATTTTTGACCATATTAAATCCACTACCTGAAACGGCAGGAAAAAGCAGGAAGTTAAACTGGGAGAAGTGACTGAAAATGTTCATGTTTATACGGCTGATAGTGAATTTCCAGCTCACCACTCTCACAGGGAAGATTTTGTTCCTAATACCCAGTGCAGGATGCAGTGGAGGAGAGGGGAGGATCTCCTCCATCAGCTTGCTGGTCACTCTTTTTTTGCTGCAGCCCAGAATTCAGTCTGTGAATCCACATTTCTGAGCCATGTCCATCCACACTCACGGTTCATTTTCTTCAGGGCTGCACTCAAAACATTCTGATAAATGCCTCGTGGTTGTGGGGCCATTTCAAACCCCCACTGCCACAGGGGTAAACTAAACCCTAACCTATACTTATCACACACTGCTAGATACTATAAAACAACAAATAAAAACCAAAAAAACCCCCCCAAAAATAAGTCAGAAACTACCCCAATCAATCAGTACACCAACCAATTTCCCAACTACTCAAATTATAATTAAACCAAACAAAACCACCAATTTAGCATTGTGGTTTTGGTTTGGAAATTTGAGATTTTGTTAATTCTGAGATTTTTTGGTTAATGTATCATTGAGTGTGGTGGGTTTAGTGTTGGTTAACCATAAGTGTATTTATTTTTGTCAGGTAGGATTAGGAGAAAGGTAAAGTAGGTTTAAAATTTTAAAAGGGTAGAAAGAAAAATTTATTAATAGTAACTAAAAGAAAGAGTAATAAGAATTAGAATAATACTTTTACAATATTTTCTTTCTCTTAGAACTTTTCTTTTTCTATTGATGATGAAAACAAATATAATTTAAAATTTTAGTTAGTTTACTATTTTTAGAATAGTTTTTTAAATTTTTTTTAGGGAGAGAAGTTTTTTTTGTTAATGTTATGGAGGTTTTTAATAAGAAAAAAATTGTTTTGTTGTGGTTTTTAATTTTTTTATGAATAGTAGTTGTTTGGGGAAATTTGTAATTGTGAAAATTTCTTTATTTTTTATCCATTTTTAACATTTGTGTTTCTGGGTTATGTTAATTCATGGGGTATTATTTTATTGTCCTCTGAATGACAGTGACAGTGTCAGCCTGTCACATCTCTGGATGTGGATATATCCAAAGCCACAGGTCCTATAACTGTGCAGAACCACTTACCACACAGGTAACTGGAAATTTATGGGGCACCACTAATCATATTTAATTCACATCAATCCCCAGTGAAACCACTGGAATCACTGAGACATCTTTCAAAAATGGAATGAATTTCAAAAATATAGCCACTTTTTCATCAAGACCCCTATAAAATCAATCTTCCACTTCAGAATTTAGCCCTAAGGCTTGAAGATGACTGAAATTACTTAAATGCAGAAAGGATCTTTAATTACATGCTCATTTGAGAGAAGGAATATAAGACTGTGTCCCCGGATGATTTTTCTGACTGCTTTAGTAGACTGTGTGTAGAACATTCTCCTCTGATGGTGGACTTGAGAAACACATCCAACATGGAAATTTGCCTTGTGAAGAGACCCCATTTCAATTATAGCTGAATAAAATTGAAATAAAATGTTCCTGTACTGGATGAAATCATGATCCATCCTTTGAGCTGTCTGTGACAGTGACAATCCTGTGACAGATTATATATATGTATATATAAAATATGGAAAGACTTGTGGAAGACACACACTGGGCTCTTCCATGGAGAGGGGGTAGCTCTTCATGTGATGGACATGGCCTCAGGTCAGATTTTCAATGCCTCAGGAAATTTTAGGACCATGTCCTATGATTCCAGCATAAAATGGGACAGGTCTGGTTTGGTTGTCAGCAGAAGGAGCCTTGAAGCTGTCAGCTCTGGGATAATTTAATCACATTGGTGGTTTCTCTCTAACCCCATTTCTTGGTTGTTTTATCTCTGGTGCAGAGAATGTAAATCCTTCTGCCCTCTCCCAAAACAATTCAGTATTTTTAAACCATAATATTTAACTCTGCATGTGCTTTTGAAATCTTGGCTGGCTTCAGCTTTTTGCAGGAGTTGGTTACCTTGGCTGTGTGGGAAAGGAGTCCCTGGAATCAGCTCATATTTCAGTGATTTTCACACATTTAAGGGCCAGATGGGATCATTAGCTCACTCACCTTGATCTTTTACACAGCCTGTGGGATGGGATTCACCTCAATAAATCAGTTATTTAAGGAATGAAGGTAGAGTACCTGTGCCAAAGTGAGCTGCCTTCCCTCTGCTCCTTTTGCAGGCAATGAAGAGGGATCATTTCTTTCACAGGGTAATCCATTCTTCCCTGTGATAGATTTTGGGTATAAATTACAGGAGCTGTGGCCTTCTCACAGGGGGTTCATCATCCAGTCTTTGCCTGAGGAATGTCAGCAATTTGTGCCTGAAAGTGTCAAGAAATGGAAAATCCACTCCTTTTCTTTCTTGTGCTACTGATTTATCACCCTTGGTCTCAGAAACCAAACTCCAAAGGTGTGACTGGCTGGGCTGATATTTGTTATAAGGGAATTTTGTGTGAGCAGCCCAGGGAAAGATACACAGTCTGCACCATGATGAATCCATCTCCATTCCCTGTTACTGCCTGCCTGATATCCCAAAAGGTTGAGTAAAGAGCAAAGATCTCCAGAACGAGGCGATAGCAATGGCTGCTGACAGGGAAAGGTTTCTGCAAGGGCCAGAGGGAGGAGATGGATGTGGAGGGATGTGACAGATGAAGGGAAAATGAGTGTTGAGGAAAGGTTTGTACAGAGAAATCGGGTTGTGGTGAGCTGACCTCAGCTAGACACCAGGTTCCCACCAAAACCACTGCATCATTCCCCTCCTCAGCTGGACAGGAGAGAGAAAATATGAGGAAAGGCTTTTGGGTCGATGTAAGGACAGGGGAGATCTCTCAGCAGTTGCTGTCATGGGAAAAGCAAGCTTGACTTAAGAAAAAAGAATAATTTAATGTATTAGCAATAAAATCAGAGCAGGGTAATGAGAAATGAAAACCAAATCATAAAACACCTTCCTCCTACCCCTCCCTTCTTCAACCTCACTTCTGAATTCTCTGGAGCTGGCTGGAATTGCCTCCCTCAGACACCACTCCCCCCCTTCTCACAGAAGCCACCCTGAAAGTCCCCTGTTACCAAAACCTGGTCTCCCAAACCCAATACACAGAAACACTCAGCTACTAAAACAAGAAGTCTGATAAAAGTGACTGATGACTGATTTGAAATCAGTAAAATCAAGCTTGTTTAATTACAGACCAAATAAATAACCTGACTAATTAATTATGATGAGATAAACTCAAAGCCCAATGTATGTTTTAGAGGGGTAGTGTTTATCTGAGGTGGCATCTGGGGACGACCACGTTCCACTGAAAATCAATGGCTAATAGGGGACAACTGAGTAAAACTGATGACAATGACAAGGTACAGACTAATGAAATTGTAGAAGAATCTGTACTTTCTCTGGCAGCTTCTTCTGAAAAATGCAGGATTGGTCAGTGCTTGAGCCAGACTTGCTGTGAAACTGATATTCTCTGCCACATTACAGTGCCGATGAAGACATTTTTATGACACTTTTTTGACTAGAAAATAATTACATGAACAGGGAATAGCCAGGGAAAAGGTAAAGAATATAGTTTCATGTCCTGATATACATTAATTCAGACACCATGTCTAACCCTCTTTGACTGCAGAGTTAAATGGAAATAGAAACCCTAAACTTTGAGTCATGGGCTTTTCTCTCTTGATCAAAAAGTCTGTGGGATTTGTAACTCAGATGTTGAGTACCTATAAGAGATGATGTGGTTAAATCCCTGAAGGATTTGTCTGAAATAATCCAAATAAGTTTGTAAAGGATCACGTAGTTAAATCCTGGTCCCTCCCCTAATCACTGGTCCAAGCTGAATTTTTAGACATGGAATGAGATGTAATCAACATTCATGAGGGTCAGAGTGGCCTGCAGATGAGTCAAGCTGGTATCCTCCCCCTGTCCAGCACTGCTGGGGTCACTCCTGACACCCTGTGGACATTCCTGCTCTCCCCACCCCTTCTAGCCCAGGAGAGATGTGAAGAAAATAAAAGTGATTGGGAAAAGGGCCACCAAAATGATCAGGGGCACAGCACTACACTCTAGCAACTGCCAGCACCGATCCAGGGGATTTTCCCACACCCACCTACACAGTTTGTACTTTGTCACAGGGACACACCCTCAGGGAATTAAAAAAAAGAAAAAAAAAAAAGAAATCAAGACGTTGGGGTTACATTCCAAATCAGTTTGTGGTGGTTGTGTGGTTATGCTGAGTTACATGAGTCATATCCAGCACCCTGAGAGTGTGCAATGATTTAAAGGAATGTTTCTCAAGCCTGGGCTTGGCTGGCATGGAGAAGGAATAGATTAAATCACATTTTGAGGTTCCTTTCATGCTTGTTTGTGTGATGCTGCATACTGAACATTTGTCTTGGCACTTTTGTACTGTATTTGCTGAGAAATGCCCCAACAAAGGCAGGAATGATGAATCTGACTCCATGTTCTCAGAAGGCTCATTTATTACTTTATAATACTATATTATATTAAAGAATATAGAAAAGATACTTACTGAATGCTAAAAAGTTAATGATGAAAACTTGTAACTCTTTCCAGAGTCTTGATGCAACTTGGCCCTGATTGGCCAAAGAGTGAAAACAACTCACAGCAGAATCCAATGAAACAATCACCTGTGGGTGAACAATCTCCAAACACATTCCAGATGTGAGCACAACACAGGAGAAGCAAATGAGATAAGAATTGTTTTCCTTTTCTCTGAGGCTTCTCAGCTTCCCAGGAGAAAAATCCTGGGTGAAGGGATTTTATTCAGAGAATGTGAATGCTGCACTTTTGGTTCACCCTGGGCGTAGAGCAGCGATGCTCCCGCTGTCACAGCGTGCACTATTGATTTACCACGCTGAAGTGAGTACAAGTGAAACATGGAGATTCATTAAGAGAGACCATTTACGCCTCTGGACTCAATATGTTTTCAAAATGATACTCTACAACCTCATTAGTGTCTTGTTCTCATTCATGGACTCACCTGTCGAGCAACAAGAAAAGAAACAACAAGAGCAGAAAATTGATCCTTGGCACCGGTGTCTGATTCCTTGGGAATTCAGCATTTGCCTCATCATTCTGGGATGCCAAGTGGATTCAATAAGCGCAGTGAAGCTCTAAATTAGAGGTATTGATGGCTCAAACATTGAGGAAAGAGGTTAAAAATACCGGATTGCTCCTACTCCCTTCCTTAAAAGTACAGCAGCTGCCTTTGTGTCATTCCCCATATGCTCTCAGATAAAAAAGAACATATTCTGATTATTTGTAACAGTGTTTTGGTCTCTTATGATCCCTTGAATAACTCCCCATGAATTTTCCAAAAGGTAGTCACAAAGCCATTTTTCATTCCTTTTTAAGGGATGTATTTTCTTCAGGACACATGAGTAATCCTCTCTGATGTTGTCTGCCTTAGATCTCTTTTAGCACTGAAAACTACAAAAAGGTAAATTAAATGTATCCACTTAGATGCTTTTAATTGGCAGCCAACGTCAATGAGAAACTTTGGACTGGATTTACCCAAAGGGAATTGCTAAAAGATTTATGGAGAGAAGTGAGATTTTTATCAAAATGCCTCTTTTTACTGTTTTTCCTGGACAGTGTTTGTATGAACTTGATAATTCCCATGTTCACAGCTGAATCTCTTTCTTCCCTGTTTCATGATCTCTCTGGAATGTGCTCTAGGTACATTCTCCCAAAGATTAAGGTTTTAATGGTTTTGGAAAAATGTTCAGATGGGATTAAAGGTGTTGGGTGCACAAAGGCCTGTGGAGGTTCTGCTCCCAAACCATCAGGAGCTGACTCCCCTGCAGAGCTGGTGCATGGATGCACAAACCCCCTGGATGTGAGCAGGAATCCTCATGGGAGGGTTGGTGCAGCGACAGTGACAGAGGTGAAGGTAAATTTGGAACACGAGGATGAGATTCATTCGTAGCTCCAGACACCAACATCTGACTCGGCCTCCCTGGGGACACGTTGGGTTAATCCTGAAATGTGCAGGCTGAGTCACACTCAGTAACCTCAGTAACATCACCTCTCATCCAGCAGGAAGGATTCAGGACTGGCTGCGTGGCCAGGCCCAGAGAGGGGTGGTGAACAGTGCTGCATCCAGCTGGTGGCCGGGCACCAGTGCTGTCCCTCAGGGCTCTGTGCCACCACATCTCCAGTTCAATGTCTTTATTGGTGACATGGATCAGGGGATTGAGTCTTTCATCAGTAAATCTGCAGATGACACCAAGCTGGGAGCTGTGTCCATCTGCTGGAAGGTAGGAGGGCTCTGCAGGGAGAACTGGAATGGTTGGATGGATGGGCAGAGTCCAATAAAATGAAGTTTAAGAAGCCCAAGTGCCCAGTCCTGCATTTTGGCCAGAATAACCCCTGCAGAGCTCTAGGATGGGGATGGTGTGGCTGGGACAGAGCCCAGGCACAAAGGGACCTGGGGGTGCTGGTCAGCAGTGACTGACCATGAGCCAGCAGAGTGCCCTGGTGGCCAAGAAGGCCAATGGCTCCTGGCCTGGCTCAGGAATGGTGTGGCCAGCAGGAGCAGGGAGGTCACTCTGGCCCTGCCCTGGGCACTGCTGGGGTCACACCTGGAGTGCTGTGCCCAGCTCTGGGCCCTCAGCTTGGGAAGGACCTGGGGACACTGAGCACATCCAGAGGGGACAAGGAGGCTGCAGAGGGGCTGGGAACACAAACCCTGTGAGGAAGCCCTGAGGGAGCTGGGGGTGCTCAGCCTGGAGCAAAGGAGACTCAGGGCTGCCCCCATCACTCTCTGCAGCTCCTGAAAGGGGCCTGTGCTCAGCTGGCCCTGGGCTCTTTCTGCAGCAGCACTGACACAACCAGAGCACACAGCCTCGAGCTGCACCAGGGGAAATACAGGTTGGAGAGCAGGGAAAAGTTTTTCACAGAAAGAGTGAGAAAGTTCTGGAATGGCTGCCCAGGGAGGTGGTGGAGTCCCCATGCCTGGGTGTGTTTAACAAAGCCTGGATGTGGCACTGGGGGCCAGGGTTTGGTTGAGCTGTTGGGGCTGGGTTGGACTCGATGACCTTGAAGGTCTCTTCCAACCTGGTCATTCTGTGATTCTGTGAATTCTGTGATTTATCCTGGAGTTGGTTTTGGGGAAGGAGTGTCTGGGAGAAGTAGTTAAACTATTTAAGAGTGAGGGGTTTCCCTTGGAAGGAGCCCTGGGCCTTTCAGCAGTGTTTTGGAAGGTGGGCAGTGCAGGGCTGTGTCTGCAGACATCCCTGGTTTGGGGAACAGCTTGAACCTTCTGATAAGCTGAATTAAAATGGGATTGGGGTGCCTGACATCTTAGATTCCTTGAAAAATCCCATCCTAAGAAGTTGCTTTCTGTTTTGCATGAGTTCTGTAGGTAGTCTAGGGTGTGTTCTTCCTCTGCTCTCACCAGCAGGAGCTTTGTCACATGCCTCTGAGCATGTCTCTGCTTTCATCTGTCCTGCAGGATAGATCCAGAACAAAATCCATGCAAGAGCTGCAGGACAGATGCAATGACTGCAGGATGTCACCTTGTAGGGTCCCTGTGGTTTTCCAAGCGTGAAAGGAGCCAGCAGCAGCCCTTCCATCTGTCCTGTCCACTGCAGATCCAGGGCCAGCTCTGTCCCTGATGCCTTGGTGGCACTTATGGACCTCACAGAAGGCTCTGAGTGCCCATGCCAAGGTTTCCAGTGGAAAAGGCTGAAGATCAGCTCCTGACCTCCACCCTGAAGTTATTTATGAGGGCTCGACTCCTGAACTTCACCCTGCAGTGATTTATGAGAGCTCAGCTCCTGAACTTCACCCTGGGCTGATTTATGGGACCTCATACACTCATTTCCCCCAGCTCTTCTGGGAGGATAATCCCAGAGGAGTGACAGAGCTGGGAGTCTGGCTGGCTGAACTCAGCTTTTCCCATCTGCAGGATGGTGCTGATAATCCTCTTACCTGCCAAGAATTTTGTGCTCTGCACCAGAGGAAAGCACAAGGTGGGAGTGTCTGGTGCTGATGGCCCAGTGAGAGTTTTGCAGACACATTTTTGGTCAGTCAGAGATACTGTTTGGTGCTGATGGCCCTCAGAGATGCTGTTTGGTGCTGATGGCCCAGTGAGAGTTTTGCAGACACATTTTTGGTCAGTCAGAGATGCTGTTTGGTGCTGATGGCCCAGTGAGAGTTTTGCAGACACATTTTTGGTCAGTCAGAGATGCTGTTTGGTGCTGATGGCCCAGTGAGAGTTTTGCAGACACCATTTTGGTCAGTCAGAGATGCTGTTTGGTGCTGATGAGCCAGTGAGAGTTTTGCAGACACATTTTTGGTCAGTCAGAGATGCTGTTTGAAGCCTGTGCCAGCTGCCCTCTTGGGAAGAAGGAGGACAATGCACATCAGTGTCATCTTTAGAGAGAAAAGACTCCAAAAAGGGTGGAAGGAGGCACTACCAGCAGGAGAAGTTCACATTCTCAACCAGCTGAAAGAGAAAAGAATGTGCTTAACAACTATTTGAAGAAATATAGATAACACAGCAACAAACAGATCCAGGATACCCAGCAGGGAGGCACTTGTTTTTTATTAGCTCCAGGGTGTTCTCATCTGGAATGGGAATTGAACCACCTCCAAAAACACCCAGGCAAAGCAATTGCAGGGACACACTCTAAGTGGGCTTTAATAATGAGCTGCTCGTGGAAAGGGCAGTCCTGGAGGAGGAAGCTCAGGGCTGAGCTGAAGATATTTAGCAGATGGGGAGGATTATTGCAATCCTTCTCCAAAGCAGCAAATATTTCATTCTGCTCTAACCAAAGCAGAGGCCCAAGCAGAGTGGCCAGCCTGGAGGTGTAAATGGAAGGGATTTTATGGTAATGGAAGAGAGGAGAGGTGAGAAAATATTGAGAACTGCTGGTTAGAGGTTCTGCAGGATAGGAGAGAGATGTTTTTTTATTTGCTGAAAAACCTAAGCCCCCTGAGGTTCACCCTCAGCTAGATCATTTATCCAGACAGCAAACCATAGGATAAATCCTACAATGGTTTGTGTTTAAAGGGGTCTATTTCCACCCCACACCTCCCACTGTCCCAGGGTGCTCCATGCCCCATACAACCCAGCCTTGGACACTTCCAGGGATTCAGGGGCAGCCACAGCTGCTCTGGAAACCTGTGCTGGGGCCTCCCCATCTCCCAGGGAACAATTTCTTCCCAATATCCCATCTAACCCTGCCTCTTTCTTGGGATTGTCATAGGGCTCTGTTAGGAGCCAACTGGCTTGACTCATATAATCTAAAGATGATTTGTTTGCTGGTCCTAAAGGGTTATAAAGAACAAGAACACCATTACCATCAAAATTAATCACTTAATGCTGAAAACATTAGCATTTAACTTCTGGGATGAGATTCTTGGTTTTTAGGAAGCCAGAGAATCACTGCTTAAATTCTGTGGAACTCATACAAGATGTTGAGTACATGGAGCAATAAGTCTCATGTTTACACATGAGCTGTAGCTTTTTGTCTGGGCTGGTTCTTCAAGCTGTGCATTTTTTTTTTAACCATTTTAGCTTTAATATTTTGAAATGTAGTGATGCTGGACATGAGCCAATTATGTATTTTTTTACCTAACACTGGGCATAACCCACAGCAGACCTTAATTCCACTCGGTAGAAGGCTGGAATCAAATTTAGAGGCAGAAGGAATTTTTATGCCTCCTGAATGCCTTTTTATGTGTCCCTTTTATGCCTTTTTTTTTGCCTCCTGAAACCAGCTGGGTGAAAGAACTCATCTGCTGAGAAGCCATGGGAGCTCAAAGGGCATTTGGACACCATGGGTGAAGATTTGTCATCTCTCTCCAGCTCACACTGGTGTTCTTAGTCCAGCATGCTCAGCCATGGCCATTAACATGCCAAACACACGTGCTCCTTAATTATGAAGTGATATTTTTGGATTATCATGCCCAGCTAGGAGAAATCTACATTTGCTGCAAAGAAATCCACGGAGGGCATCAGCCCTGTGAGGGGAGAAAATGGAACATGGGGAAAGCTTTTCTGCAGCACAGCTGCTTTTCCCATCACATTTCACTTGTTTGAGAAAGTTTGCAATCCCAAAATATACAGGGCAGGGGGAATCATGTAAACACAAATCTGGGATAGCAGGAAAAACATGGCTTAGTGCTCTGAGGGCAGAAAACCTGGAAAATGGAACACTGGTTAATGGTTATCTCCTGTGAAGGGATCACAGGGTGAGGTTAAAAGGCTGAAGGTTTTACAGGTTTTTTTTAATGATGTTTGCAGTGTAAGATCCAGGTTTTTGGATCGGTCTCAAGTCTGATATAAATAAATGAGTTTGGAAAGTGAACTGTGAAATCTCAGTTGATTCACAAACTGGCTTCTCTCAGCTGCACAAACCTTTACCTGTGTCAGGATCCAGCCCATGGAGGAGGTCAAAATACTCTGCTGGTGTTGAGTCCAGCCCACCTTCGTTTTTTACATTTTTTGTGTTTTCTGAGGCTGGCACCAGCCATTGGGACAAGCAGACAAGATGGGCAGGTTTGAGTTATTTTTATCCCCACAGCTGTTCAATCAGACTCTCATTTAGCAGCTCAATTCTGTGGATAATCCCAATGTAATTAGAAGGTTTAGGTAAAATTCAGAAATGTACTTAAAATTTTGGTAATTGTTATTCTAGAATCAGCACCAGTTACAAGCACATAATTATGCTTGGTGTAGTACAAACTCATTATGGGATATAATTCTGGCCTAGGCTGTTTGCAATAGAGCTAAAAATTTTCTTTTTGCACCAACCCTGTTTCATAAAGAATATTTTTTTTTAAATCTGTCAGTTAAAGGACTGGGGATGTTCCTGTACAGTTTACAATTAAAAAAAAAAAGAAGCTGGTACCTTTGAATAGTCTTATAATGCTGCATTGCTGATTTTGAACAGATGTTGTTAACAAATTATTCTCCATAAAAGAAAATAATTAGGATGAGAGTTAATTAGGATGAATGAATTGGTTGCCACAAAATAATTTTCCCCCTTTTTAGTTCATTAAGAAATTAAAGTTTTGGGTGTTGACCCAAACAACTTCTTTTCCATATTTCCGGTGGGATTTTTTTTTTTTGGCACTGCAAAGAAAACAATATTTAACTATTAAGTTGTGAAAAACAGAGATTGAATGAATGAATGAGGGACCTGGCAGGAAAACTCCCAGTAGCTTGAGGGGAACACAGAATTCCACAGGTTTCCAGCCCTGTGTTCCACCACTGTCTCATTCTCCCTTCCTAAGACCTCTTGCATTGTCTAACAATTAAATCTATGGCTTGAAACACAGATCTCTTTCAATTAATAAAATTAATTTTTATTAATTTTTCCCCTCCATCATTATTTATTTAGGATGACACAGTTCTTAGGTGCTGCCCTCACAAACTGAGATCTGCCAGCACACCTCCAGCCATGGAATATTGATAAGTTGTTTTCCCCACACTCCATCTTATTTATTTCATCTACCAAACATGTTTGTGTACTCACTTCCTACTCTGGTGCTGCTCTGTGCAGAAAAACCCCCAATAAATTCAAAATATGTTAAGTGAGGGGGTAAAACCTATGAGAGCATCATTATGGATCGGTGCCCAGATGGGTATCCTGTCCTCAATATGTCTAAAGCACCTTCCCAGGGACAGGTGGTGGAATATGAGAGGTTTCCTTCACACAGTCGCCCAAATTCCCCCAGGATGAGGCTTGGGTGTGAATGAGGCTTGGAGAACATCCTGAGATGGATTTGCCTGGTTTATGCATTTTCCTTTTCTGAATAGCTCCACTTGTTTGTTGAATTTGTCCCACCTTTTGCTCCAAGCTCCTTCAGAGAGTTCCACAGTTCCACATCCCTTTTTCTGGCATCTCCTTCCTTTGTTTTAAGCTGGGCACTCACTGATTTAATTTGTTGTGAGGTAATTGCTACACAAGAACAGATTTGCTGCCTTTTCATCTTCTCAGCCGCTGCTCACATCACTCTGGATTCTACAGGTGTCCATCATTCCTGCCTCACTCTCCCACTGCCAGGCTGGATTCCAACCTGTCCCTTTGCTCCTTATCCCAACACGACCAATCCATGATGGATCATCCCTTCGGTGATGGATTTTCCATGAGGATTTTACAGAATTATTATAACGTGACCAGAACCACGCACAATTGTCAAGATGTGAGGACATTACCCATAGAAAAATGCCTTCTGTTTTCTTCTTCATTTCCCTAGAATATCTCAAATTTCATTTGCTTTTTTGACTGACACTTCTGCTGAATTGACATTTCCATAAGAGAATTGCTGGCCCAAGACCTCGTTTTTCAGTGCTAGCAGCTGTGCCAGAGTCTGCCATCATTCAATCCCTCACCAACCCTCTTGAACCCCCTTTAGGGACTGGAAGGGGCTCTCAGGTCTCCTTGGAGCCTTCCCTTCTCCAGGATGAATAAACCCTTATATCCACAGGAGAGCTGGAGCCTGTGAATGGATTTGTTTGAATGCAGGTCCCAGGAGTCCCCAAATTTACATCAGGACCCGTTCTCTTATGACTTTTCTAAACATTTATCACAACACTGGGTAAGGCGAGGGTGGAAAAAGGCTGCCATGGGTTTTAAAAGGAAAAATCATCATTTAAATTAACAGCAAAATACATAGACCTTCAGCATAAAAAATTATACATCTCACCCACTCACCTTAAAAAAATACAAAACTAGTATTCAGTAGAGTCAATAAAAGTTAAATTTTCTTACGTGTAATCCACTGTTGGCTGAAGAACATTAGCATTTCAAATAGATTTGCTCATTAAAATGAAGATATCGTTTGATAAAATACCATTTCCTGGGATTTCAATTCTTGCACTAAAAAAGGGAAAGAAGTAAAAGCAGAATTCAATGGAAATTCCCTTCCCTTTTCCCTTCCCTTCCCTTCCCTTCCCTTCCCTTCCCTTCCCTTCCCTTCCCTTCCCTTCCCTCATTTTTGGCACTTCTCCAGGGACAACTGTGCAGAGATGTTGAGGGTGGTGGCCAAGGACTGATGCTCCAGGATGCCAGAGTTTTTACCAAATTCCTGGGATGGGTGAGGACTCAGAAATGTCCCAATTTCTGGTTATTTCAGTCACATTTGCAAGAACAGCTGTGGAGCACCAATGCAGAATGAAGGGTTGGAACTATGAATCCCCATCAGTAAGAAAAAAATCAGATTTTAAATCCAGGAGTTGCGTGTTTAATCCCAAATTCTGGAAAGTCGGTGGTTTTATTTTCATAAACTAAACACGTACCCTAATTGAAAAACCAAACTAAATCCAAAAAATCTGGCAAATGCTAAAAATACAACCCCGTGCCTCGTGCAATGCAGTTGTTACATTTCTGTTGATGCAATCAATGTTGTTTATGTCCCTAAATCCCATAAAGAACAGCCCAGCAGTAAAAAGCAGGCCAAACCCAAATCATGGGTGTGTTGGCAAGAGGCTGGAATGTTGGACACACAGACTCCTGGGGTGGAAAACCCTAAACCTAAACCAGAACTGGGGCTGCAGGAACAAACTGAGCACCACACACAGTGTGCTCCACAGGCTTGTTCATTGGGAATGTTGTAGGGGGAATTGTTTTCCTCCTGTGCAACACTGATTTAATGCACTGCTGAGCTGATGGTCAGTTTGATGCCTTGTGCAGGCTGACCTAGAACAGAGGCTGGACAGAGCTAAAGAATAAAGCAGGGATTTATTCAAAGGCCTCCATGGATGCACCTTGGGCAGCACAAGAGCCCAGCCAGGGCTGCACCCAAGATGAACCAAAATGGCCCCAAAATGCACCAGCGCTCCCGGGCTCTCTCCCTGGGATCAGTTCTGCTCCATTTGCATCTTGCAGTTCATTGTCCCATTCCAGCTTTAGCCCCTGCAGTCCCACCCTGCTTGTTTTTCTCTCTCCAGCCCACGGGGTTTGTGCTCTTGGGGCTGAGATTTGGATCATTTGTCCTTGGTGCCCAGCTGGAGCAGGAATTGTTTTGTCTTCCTGCTCTGTGCACAGAGCTCAGCATGCCCTGATGTGAAGCTCAGACCCACACACTAAAGCAGCACAGAATCTGAAAAATATAAAAGCTAAAACCTGAGGCATCAAGTTAATATCCTTAAATAAATGATCACCAAAGGCAATGGGGGAATGCTGATCGCTTCCAGTCATGGCTTGGCCTCTGTACTTTTCCTTCCAGGTCCATTTGTTTTTATTGAACAGATGGATGGTCCCATGGTCTGTGGGTTTTAGGGGGTTGCCCTCATGGACAAGCTTCAAAGTCTCCAGTAGCGGATGGGGAATGGGACCTGCAGCCCAGCCCATGGTGATGAAGACTCTCACTGTGTGTAGCCTTTGCATCCTGCACAGAAGTGCTGATTTCAGCTCCTTACTCATTAATCTCATCAAAGGGAAACAGTGCTAAAGACTTCAGCTCACACACAGGAGAGGAAAAAAGTTAGCTAAGGGTGGCTGAGCACTGGCAGAGCTGCTGGGCATCTGGTGGTGGAGCAAAACAGGGACTGAAGTTCCCAATTCCAGGGAATTCACTGTCCTGTTTAGGAACCAGGGCAGAACAGACAGATTTCAGGACTAAGATTTCAATGGCTCATTCAGTAGGGCAGGTGAAGAAGAGATAAAATATTGATTTTAATGATGCCAATATCAATTTCATCCAATATAAACGATGTTAGTAACAGTCTTTATCCCAGCAATGCCATCAAATCTGAGATTACATTGCAGTTATTAAATCCATCCTTTAATCTGATATATTTAGTGTGAGGACATTACCAATGTACTCATAATCCCTCTTTATCTCTCCACTATTGGTGGCTGTAGTGCTGAGTCTGAGATAGAATAAATGAGATTTGAGAAACAAGATCAATAATTTTGAGCAGCAATACCTGTCTGCCATCTTCAGAGATGGGAGAAGGCAGAAGATATGTGTTGATGTTTCAAGGAAGTCAGAAACATTACCCACTGTAGCTTAAATCAGGTGGATTAGCGGAACTAAGACAATTTAATAATTGGGTTTTTGCTGTGGTGGTTAATTGTACCACACTGATAATATCCACGGCCAAATGTTGCAGGTTCTTTCCCTTCATGGCTCCTAATGAATGGAAAATGGGTTGAAGGGGACTATTAGTGGGATTGAATATGTAGAGATACACCCCAAGATGTTGTTATCCCTTTGTGAGATGAGTCCCACCCAAAAATGTTCTTTGAAGAGGCATCAACCTGACTGGGAAAAAACATTATTTTGGGTACTGTGGAAAAAATGGATGGGACTGGCAAGTGGAAATGATTGGCTTCTCAAATCTGGGATTGCACAGAGGGGAACCTGCTTCCATTTCCTCATTTCACATCAAACTTCCTGTTTTGGGGAATCCATATCAGAGCACAACACTGGAAGTGTTTAGATTCTTCTGACATCCTCAGAACCTCCACTTAGGCACTCTCTCTTCATCCCAAAGTCCAGCTCTGCCAGGAAACCTCTAATTCACCTGGAAATACATTCACAGAATGGGTGAATGTTCTTTTCTTTTTTTTTTTTTTTTTTGCCAGGGTCAGGATTAAATGTGTGAGATGGTATTTCTTGTTGGAACTCAGATGTTTATCAGTTCTTATCTCTGTCACAGTCTCACAAACCCTGAGTTCTGCAGCACTTCACTCCAACAAACTAAAAATGGAGCCCATCTCTCTCTCTGCAAGGCCTTTGAAGGATCAACTGTCCAATTAACAAATGACACCGAAATTATTTTCACTTTTAACCCAATAACCAACCACCCATGGCTGCAATGGGGACTTTTTATCCAATTACACAAAACCACCCAAACCCATGGAGAAGAAGGGGAAGAAGAAGAAGAAGGTGAAGAAGAAGAAGGTGAAGAAAGTGAAGAAGAAGGAGGGAAAGAAGGAGGAGGAGGAGAAGAAGGAGAAGAGGAAGAAGAAGAAGAAGAAGAGGAAGAAGAGGAAGAAGAAGAAGAAGAAGAAGAAGAAGAAGAAGAAGAAGAAGAAGAAGAAGAAGAAGAAGAAGCTTCCACCCCAAACCTTGATCTTGCTTTATATCTATTATTCTATTCTAAACCCTTAAACTGTGAGTTTCCCACCCTGTGATCTCACACACTTCTATCCAAACTCCACACCCACAATCCCAGTTCTGTCATTCCATTCTGGAAGCTTCTCCAGGGCCTCAGGTCAGTGCAGTGTTCTCTTGAGGGTCAGTGCCTGGCAGCACAGAAATCTGAAATTCTCAGTAACCAGGGTTCCAACAGGTGAATATAAAAAATCCTGGGAAAAAAAATTGGTGAAGTTAGAGTCATTTATTTGAGGCTGTTTCCAGGTTAATCAGTGGCTCTTACAGGTAAAACTCAAAAATCTACCACGGACAAGCGGAGCCCCCTGGCCATTGCAGGGCTGAGGCAGTGACTGCAGTGAGGGGACACCAACCTTCAGCTGCATCAAAATCTCTGTGAAAGCTTCTGCCATGACAGGGCAGACTGATAAGGAGTGAAAAATGGAGATGGAAAATCAGCATTATCAATCTGGAGTATTAAACTGGAAATTACTTTAAGAGGGGTTATCCAGACCTTATATTCACAGGTCTCATGTGATCTGTCAGGCCAAGATTAAAGTGTCAGCTCTGTTTTGAGGGTTGCTGAATATCCACAGTGCCCCAGCTACATTATTCTGAAACTCATAAATCTTTCTAAAGTATGTATTAAGGAAAAAAAAGAGGGATTTTCAAGGTTTTCATTGCTGTGAGAGTAAATTTGGTGAATTTATTTTCTTATCACAGCAGAAAAAAGAGACTTAAAACAAGCATTGTTCTATTTTTTTGTTTGAAGTTAACTTCTACAATTTATTTTTTCATATGCTAAGATAATGACAGCTTACAACAGATAGATATACAACATTTGAGTGTAAATCAACAGGAAAAAATTAAATAACCTGTAATATTGACATAAAACTCAAGTATAAAAAATAATAAAAAACTGAAGGGATTGAGAGCAAGTCTAATGCATATCCTTGGGGGTTTTAACAGAAAAGAAGGCAGCAGTGCTGTCACCATTCACAGAAATATGAAATGTCTGAGCAGAATCCATCAGCTGCTAAGGTGGAGCAGAACAATGAAGAATTTGTGACATCCAAAAGCTGCAAGGTTTTCTCTCACAAGGATTATGCATTCAGGAAAATAGAATAATTCCTAAAATTCTGAATGAGCATTGATGCTGATTACTGATTTTCAAAGTCTGCATATAAAAACCTACAAGGAAATGGAACCATGAGTATGAGCCTGTGTTCAACTCAAACTGGGAAACCCACAAATAGTGAGGAATTATTTTCAGGAATTATGGCAGATCTATAACCAGGAAAATGCAATTAACTGAACCTCAAAAATAGAAAACAAACCATTCCCACTCTAAAATTGGCAGAGTAATTTTCAGAGTGAAGGCTCATAGGGTTAATGAGAAATGAACAGAAATTTAGCAGGGAGAAAAAAAGGAATTGTAAGAACATCACCAAGTTCAGGGCAAAAATCAGGATTGCCAAGGTTTGAAACAGCATTTCGAGATACAAGACAATCTCTGGGATACAGTTTCAACTTCTAGTCCAATAAATAAACAAATTTCATAAATAGTTGCATAAAAATAGTTTGGAGAAAAATAAAACATAATTCCAGCCAGAGCTGGGTTCATTAGGGGTGAAATATGAGACATCATAGAAGATCACAGAATAAATGTTTGTAAATCTCCAAAGGAACAAGCCCAAATCCTTTAATCAGAACACCTCTTGAATCCATTTTACTAATGGAGTTTCATTTGTGCCCTCAAAGTTAATGGGATGTCCTAAAATAACCCAATAATTTGAGTTATTTCCACCAGGGTTGAGCAGTGATGTGCTGTAACACACAGGCCTTGTAAACCCACCTTACCCTTTATGCATTTCATTATTTTGGAGCTGAGTCTCACCTGCCAGAGTTACCAGGATAAATTTAGCATAAGAATTAATTATTTCAGGCTAAAAATCACCACCAGAACCAGGATGACCACACAAGCTCCCCCACCAAGAACTGAGATGGATCCTTTCAGAAACCTGGGGCTGCTTTCAGCATAATTCTGTGAAATGAGTGGAATTTCATCATTACAGCCTGTGAGATCTGTGAAATACATGGCATTTGCACACAGACCTCTTTGAGTTGTGTTTAATATTGGTTTGGAATAAGCTCAGCATTGCATTTATTAAATAGCAGGGGACATTATTAGGCCATTTTACCTTATTTTGTGCTCATTTGGTCCTAATGATTTGCTCTGGTACAACCTAAACTGAGGCACTTGAATAATCAGATCAAACAAGTGGACCATAAATGTCAACCAGAGTCAAAAAGAAAGGAAAGGAAGAATTTTTGACATTAGTTTTCCATGCTAAGCTTTAACATAAATTGAACATTACTATTTATCCAGCTTTTAATATCATTGTGGAGGAAGATTCAGTTGGGTCCCAAATGTAGCACTACTTGTTTAAGATGTCCAGGGAAAAGCAGAGAAAAATGTTAATTAGAGGAGAGCTTATTGAAATAAGATTTTCCTCTGTTTATTAACAGCCTAGGGGCTTAGAGGGGGGATATGCAGCAGACTTTTAATTAAACTGTTTACTTTTAATGGGAATTTGCTAGAGTTCATCATTGTCAGGAATGTGTTAGTGGGACGATAAAGTGCTAAGGGTGGAAAATGTCCATTTTGGTAGGAGTCAGAGGAGAAAAACAACAAAATAAAAAATAGTCCTGGTTGCAGTATGATTTCACAGAATTCAGAGAATCACTGGGTTGGGAGATGTCACCATTAGGTTGGACATGACAGACACACATGTGATCAGGGTCCAAGAAGAAAAAACTTTTATTCTGTGTGTTCTCCAGTTTATATACTCTTAACAAAGCATGATCTTAAGTCATTAACTAAATCACAACAACTTATATTCATTAGTACAAAGCAATTAGCATCAATATATTTGGCAAAAGTTTTACAGAAATTTAATAAAGCATGTATACACATCTACTTATGCACGTAGTCTAGCTAACAAAAATTTTCACGTATTTTTTCTAATCTGTTTCCATGCTAACAGCCTTATCTTCTTCCTTGCTATGGATACAGTCAAAAATCATCAATTGTTATTTCTTCTATTAACTCAGCTTTGCTTGCAGGCCAGCTGTCAAGCCCCTCCATAGGAAGAGACCTTCAAGGTCACAGAGTCCCACCCAGCCCCAACAGCTCAACCAAACCCTGGCCCCCAGTGCCACATCCAGGCTTTGTTAAACACACCCAGGCATGGGGACTCCACCACCTCCCTGGGCAGCTATTCCAGAACTTTATCACTCTTTCTGTGAAAAACTTTTCCCTGCTATCCAACCTGTATTTCCCCTGGTGCAGCTTGAGGCTGTATGCTCTGGTTGTGTCAGTGCTGCTGCAGAAAGAGACCAAGCACACCTGACTACAAATTTTGGGATTTGCATTTGACCACAGAATATCTGGGAAATTTCTTCAGGGTTATTAGAAAGCAACAAGAGGCAAATAATGATTTAAAAAGAAAACACAGGCAACACCAAGCCTGGCACATGAATATCTTGCATGGCCACGTGGGTCCATGGCAGAATCATCCAGAGTCACCCAGAGAAGGCAGATTTGGAATTGCCAGACTGGCAGAGGCAGTGCCCTTATTGCTCAGCTGATTGAGCCCATCCTTGGTGTAAGGGTGGGGCATGGATCATCCCACCAGTTTAGGGCAGCTCTTTTAGGATCACTTTCTGAAGATGCTCATTTCTCTGCCTTGAGTTCAGAAGGAGCTGGAACAATTCTGGGCTGAATAGGTGTTTGCTTTCAGTATTGGAGAGGATGAATCCCATTTTGATGAGCAGAGATTACTGTAATTGGGATAGTTTCAGTGCGGGGTGTAGCATTCACATTCTCTGAAAAAAATGCCTTCGCCCAGGATTTTTCTCCTGGGAAGCTGAGAAGCCTCAAAGGAAAAGGGAAACAATTCTGATCTCATTTGCTTCTCCTGTGTTGTGCTCATGTGGAATGTGTTTGGAGATTGTTTACCCACAGGTGATTGTTTCATTGGATTCTGCTGGGAGTTGTTTTCACTCTTTGGCCAATCAGGGCCAAGCTGTCGGGACTCTGGAAAGAGCCAGGAGTTTTCATTATTATCTTTTTAGCCTTCTGTAAGTGTCCTTTCTGTATTCTTTAGTGTAGTATAGCATTCTTTAATATAATATAGTATCATAAAATAATAAATTAACCTTCTGAGAACATGGAGTCAGATGCATCATTCCTGCCTTTGTTGGGGCACCCTTGTTTACAATATGGGGTGATTTTGAATGGAGTGAAATTACCTTCATAGAACTGTATGAAAACCTCTGCATCACTGCAAGTCAGCTTGCTCTGTAAGTAAAAGAAATACTGATGTTGAAGGCAGTATTTGTCTGACCTATTCAGGTACCCAGTTTAGCAAAAAAATAAATTCTGTTCTGTACTCTGCCGACTGAAATTCTACTGGCTGCAAAGCCATCACTCTCCAGACCTTCAGGATGGGCCAGAAAAATTTCTGCCTGGGGTGGTTTCAGTGACTCCCACACTCAGACACCAGGGATGGACAGGATGATGATGTATGAAAGCTCCTCAGAGCCAAGTGTTTGCCAAAGACAATGAAACCAATAATCACTTCTTTAGGCACTGAGGTTTATCAGAACCATCAGAAATCTGCTGAAGGCTTTTTGTCAGAGCTCTGACAGAGGAGGAGCCCCAGGTCCCGAGTGGAGCCAGGCAGCCCTTGGGCGGGAAGCAGCACCATGGACAGGGGCAGCTGCTTCCCTCCCCAAATCCCAGCTGGAATTCAGAAGCAAATGCTCCTGATTTCAGGGATCTGGGATTTATGGATTCACACGATGGTTTGGGTGGGAAGGGAGCTTAAAGATCATCTCATTCCACCCCCTGCCATGGGCAGGGACACCTTCCAGTGGACCAGATTGTCCCAAGCTCCATCCAACCTGGCCTTGAACACTTCCAGGGATCCAGGGGCAGCCACAGATTCTCAGGGTCTCCCCACCCTCACAGCAAAGAATTCCTTCCCAATATCCCATCCAACCCTTCCCTCTGTCATTTTATACCATCCTCTCTTGTCTATCACTCCATGTCCTTGTCCAAAGTCCTTCTTCAAGTTTCTTGTAGCCCCTTTAGGTGCTATGGGATCTATTGCATTAATTCTACATTTTTTTTAATTGGAAAATCTGAGTGACACTCAGAAGTATTGGCTGTGACACCTGCATTGTCTTACCAGGAAATACAACAAAATCCCTGTTGTGCACAAGACCAAAAAAAAAAAAAAAAAAAAAAAAGGACATACAAAACCTGACTATTTCAAAAACCAAATAATAATAGGGCATAATCACTCAGATCACTCAGTATCACACAGGAGAATTAGAAAAGTGATCTTTCACATCTTTTATCCTCTAAGTTGTACCATTTTGGCTTTATCTTGTTCTTTTGTTATGAGCAATGTCAGTAAAGAGAATTTTGATGCAGTTCTTGGACTGCTATTCACATCATCACTTCATCAAGTTACAAGGTCATAACAGGAGACCAAAGCTAATCAGATGAGCAAACTCAGGTGACTTGACAACTCCAGCTGAATTGTTTCATTATTTTGATTAGCAAATGCCTCAGGAGTCATCTTGTATTTACAGAGAAAATGAGAAAATGCCATTGTCACCTGCTTGTTTCCAGAATTGCCTGTTCCCATCTTGACTGTGAGATTTTTATGAGGATTTTTCCCTCCCTGTGCTGTTTATCATCAATTTGCTCAACTTTAATTTCTCCAGGAGAGAAGCTGCATTTTGCTAAGGAACAGTGACAAGAAAAGGAGGAGATGTCTGCCCATTTCTGTTTGTGAACAGAGGAAATTGTGGCTGTACCTCTGAGCATTACCAGGACAAGTCCCCTGCCTCCAGTTCTCCTGTGGGGTTTGGGGTTTTTTTAATGTAATAATGCACCCAAAGTCTTTACAGTGATTTTCATGCACAAATTCACTCCTCTCAATGCTAATGACCTTCATTAAGTGGTGACTGGTGTAAATAAGCTTAAGCTATTCAGGATAATGTGTGTTTCATAGGCCTGCTAGATGATAAAATTTCCTTATTATTGCAAAGTTTATTGCCTTTGCATTTTCTCCTGACATTTTAAGTGAAAAGGGGTAAATCTTAGAGGTTTCTCTGACTGCTTTCACAGGTGATTACATTCCCAAGACTTCATGAGTCACCAGAGATTACCTTTTAGGCCTCTGGCAAGTATAAAATAAAATATTGTGCCTGCAAATCCCCATGACCTCTGCAAGTGTATCAGTTTACCTCCCCTGATATAACTGTACAGATTTTGTCCAGAGAAATTAAAAGATGTGGCAGATAAGAAGTTACAGGGGGCTGCAGGTTGGTGCCTTTATATTTAGATCCTGGGATTTTGTGGTGCAGCTCCATGGGCTGCTGGATGCTGTTGACCTGTGGGTTCCTGCATCCTCTGACCCTATGAAAATGGGATTAAAGTAATGGAAAAACAGCATCTTCAACCACAAATGTTTTCATCTTCTTCCTCACCCGTGCTTTAATTGTTAGAGTCTCTTTTCAGGTGGGAGGCTCTCAGACTGTGCTCTGAGCAGGGCTTTACATCAGAACCAGGTCTGGCAGCCCTGCTGTGGGCAGGAGGAAGGAAATTCCCTGTGCTTGTTGCAAGTCCCAGAGAGGGGGCTACACAGGTGTCTTGGTTTGAACAGACAGGTGGCTGCTAAAAAAGGCAGGAGGCTCCTTGAAATGGAAAATGTAAACCCCATCCTCTGAATTATTATAATTTTGAAATTAAGGGGATCTCAGGCAAAGATATAGGAATAGGAATAACAGTTCTTTATTGGGAAAGAAAATAAAAAATAAAATAAAAATGCAGTAATACAGAACAGCACTGCCAGAGTCAGAGCAGTCCCTGTCCCCTGTGTGTCAGGGGGTGGCACAGCCCCATCCCATGGGGGCTCAGCCCTCCTGCAGTGCCAGCTGTGGCTCTGCTGGAGCAGGGATCCTGCACAAGGGGGGAGTTTTCCTCTGCAGCTCCAGGGCTGCTGCAGATGGGCCTGGGCTCCCTCTGGCCATGCAGGGCAGCAGAAGCTGCTCCTCTGGCAATGCACTGGGCAAAGGCTGCTGGGCTGGGCCAGGCTCAGATTGGATCCAGGGAGGAATGCTTGGCTCCTCCCCTGGGCGGAGCATCTCCCCATGGGATGCTGGGATTGGCTCAGCCCTGCAGGGACACTCAGTGGCCATGGACAGCAGAGATCTCCTGCAGGGAGGATTGGCTGGGGGAGAGAGAAAGCAAAAACTGCCCCATGGACAGCAGAGAATTGCCCCAGCTCTGACAGATGGGAATAGAATTCACATCCCAGCCACCTGTTGCATTTTCAACCAAGATAATGGGATACCTTTGGTTCTGAACTGTTCCATCAGTTTGGGCTCAACCTGCTGTTCCAGAGCTTCAGTGGGGTACACTTACCCATTTCCTTTCCTAATTAGTCACGTCAATCCAGTAGAAGGAATGAGAGGTTCTGCAGGTGTCTAGAAATTTTCAAGGGAAAAGAGATGGTGCTGAGGGAATTGGAGTGTCTCTGGCTTTTGATGACTGAGTTATTTTAGATGTTGGCATTGTTTGAATTCTCATTTTAAGTTCAATTTGGATCATGTAGAGAGCTCAGTGTCTTGATGCCAGCAGCAGTTTTAAGAGGAAGGAGACCAGGAGGGAAATCAGAGAGTCCCAGAATGTTTTGGGTTGAAAGGGACTTTAGAGATCCCCTAATTCCAATCCCTTGCTGTGAGCACGTGCACCTTCCACCAGAGTTTCCCTGTGCTTGGTACCATTTTACTCCTTTTGCCTGTTTTATTTTTGGGGTTTATTTTACACAACAGTGTTATATTGATTGTCCCTACATTGCCCATTACCTTCCTTCCCAAATGCAGAAACTTTACTTCATATTTTTATGAGATGCTGAGGCACAGGTTCAAATATGATTGTCCTGTTCTTGAGCACCTTCAGGGTCTTCCTGAGATTGGAACTCTACACAGTGACATATATAAAATTTCCAGCTGCTAACACAAAGCTGTTAAAAGTCCCTTCAGGCCACACATGAACCTCTCAGGTCAGGTCAGCTGTGATATTAATTGCTAATAACAGCACATTTGTCTCCTTGCATAATGCAGCTGTGGCATTAATTACCACTGGGGTTATGGGTCAGGCTTAGAAACCAGTTGTAAACTTAAAGTATTTGACCCCTTTTTTCCATAAATCTCAAAATCTTCTCCTTATTGACTCAGTTGACATTAAATTCAGCTGTTCACCTTTTTAGCTGGACCCTTCTTGCTCTGCATAACAAAAGGCAACAAACATAGCCCAGTGTTATGGGAAAACAACAAGACACACTACATTAAGAGTTTGCAGGTGGGAAAATAAATAAACAGAAGAAATAAAAAATAAAACAAAAATCACCATCAAACCCAAACTATTGCAACCAACAAATTTTCAGATACAGCCAAAACACCCCAACTATTTATTAAGACTCAGGAACTCCAAGTCCCATGCACAGAGTGCCATTTTTCACTGTGGGTGTGCTCAGAATGGGGATTTACAGCTTGCAATATATTCCCTAAGTCATCGTACTTTCAAAAATCTCTGACAATAAAGTGGCCTTTCACCTTTCCAGGTGCAAACACATAGAAGTGCCTGGTGCTCTCACTGCATCTTTCATCCCATTTTGTCCCAGTATCCAGGAGGAAGTGGGGAAGGAAGAGAGAATTTACAGGCTGCTAAAGAGATGCTGAAATTTACCACCCTAGCTTTGGAGTACATGTATGTATAAATAAAAATAAAATAAATATATAAATATACCCACAAATATAAATAAAATAAATATAAATACTTGTACATACATGAATGTATGTATGCATGTATTTTATAAATCTATTTGTAATTTGTTATTGTCTCTCTAAAACCCCTCTGGCTTTACAAAGATGTTGCCTGCCTCAGATCACTGCCTCTAAAAGCCAATCCCAAACCTGATGCTAAAGAGTGACATTGAACAGCAGAGCAGAGGACCCATGGCTTGGCCCACATTCTCTAAAGAGAGTGGAAGGAATGAATTGGGACCATGAATTGGGACCTTTGACTCAGACTTAATTTTATTATTTGTGCTACAGGGTGAGCCAGAACATGGCTTCTTTTTGTGTTTGCCCACCAGCAAACTTATGGGCACAATCTGTATTTTTTTTTAACAATTTTCACAGGTTTTTCATAAACAAGTAGATGTAGCAGCCACTACAACAGCAGCACTCATAAAGATCCACTCAGGATGAAAGTTTACTGCTTTATTCAATACTAACCCCTTTTAAGCTGCTGAAAGGCCAATTATATGTTGCTGGTATGAGTTTTCATTTCCTAACAGTGTCATTTTCTGCTGTACAACCTGCAGCATGTACTAGAGTTTGAACAGCACCAGTTTATCTCTGCTGTTCATTCACTATTTCATTTTCCCTTCCCTTCCTGCCTCACAAACACATCTCCACCAGGCTCTGCTGGGTGCTTGTCACCATGATATTTTCTGAAAAATCCCTTTGCTAGGATTTTTCTCCTGAGAAGCTTCAGAAGAAAAGAAAAACAATAATTATCTGCTGCTGTGGAATGCAACAGGTGCATCTTTGATTGGTCCATGTTGGTTGTTTCTAATTAGTGGCCAATCACAGTCAGCTGGCTTGGACTCTGAGAATCGTGAGTTTTGTTCTCATTCCTTTCTATTCCTTCTGATGAAATCCTTTCTTCTATTCTTTTAGTATAGTTTCAATATATCACTTTCTTTTAATATAATATATATAATAAAATAATAAATCAGCCTTCTGAAACATGGAGTCAAGATTCTCATCTCTTTCCTCATCCTGGCACCCCTGTGAACACCACCACAGGTGCTGGCTGCTGAGGAGTGCCCTTAGTGCTGTTCCATGGGTGCTTCTGAAGGAGGGATGCTTTCCTTGACGTCACCTGGTGCCTGGTGGCTCTTTTGGGAACCTCTCTGCCTCCCCAATGGTGACGCTCCTGACGCGCCAGCGCCGCGCTTGGCAAACAGCTGGAGCCACCAGAGGCTGGAGCTCTGAATGCCACAACCTTTCCACTGTGAGGATGAGAATGCCACAACCTTTCCACTGTGAGGATGAGAATGCCACAACCTTTCCATGATAAGAACCCCCCCGTCATTCCAGGCATAAACTGCAGGAATTGTATTAGAGGAGCTCCTGGATCTGGAATGCAGACGGTACTCAGGAGGAAGAACACAAAGACGTTTTTAGAAAACTTCCATTGTAGAGAATTGTAAGAGCTGGAAAAATAAATACTTATATAGACACAAGACACAGGCTTTTATTGTTTTTTCTTTCCATAGCAGGAAGCAAACATTTATTCTGAGCTCAATCCCTGCTCTTAATGCATAATCCCCAAACAGCTCTAGCGTCACTAAGAGTTGCAATAAAATGATTTTCCTTTTTAAATAGCCTGGCGTGGAACTTCAGGCTGAGCAGAAATAAAAGAGACAACTGGAAAACCAAACAGAAATTCAGGTACAAAACATTGCTAAGACAACAGACAGTTGTATTACGTGACTAAACTCCCACATGTGGAAGGAGCTACAGGCATTAGGTGATTCACTGTTTAGTGCTAGATATTTGTATATATTTATGACCAAGAGATTGTTCTGCAGGCTTCTCTATAATGAAAACCAGGAAATTTTACATGGTGATTCTTAAAGAAACACCAACCCAACATTCTTACATGTTCAGCAGTGCTGATTGCTCTATCTCTCATGTTTCCCCTCTATATCAAGACCTCCCCACTTTAGGTGGAGGAAGAAGAGGTAGGGATGATGAACAGACTTGTTTTTTCTCACTGCAGGGTAGATTTCATATCAACTCCCATTCTCCCCATCCTGTCACATGTTTTATTTCACATTTCACATTTCACATTTCACATTCCACATATTTCATTCTGTTTTTATTTCCTACTGCTGTACAGCCCAGCTGTTGTACAGTTTGTTTTCCCTGTAAAAACTCTCAGCAAGACTGGTACCTCCACAAGGATGGGCCTGAACTGCACTTTAAAAAGGAATTATAAAATCCTAGGATGGGATTTTGTTGTCCAACCCATCATCTAACGCCATGTTGAGGTTCCATCAGAGCTCTGGTCTTCTGTGGGCTCCACTTCATATTTGGGAGCCTGGTTCAAGAGCCTCAGGTATCCCCAGACAGCTGAATCCTGTCCTTCTGTGACATGGGTTTCACCCTGTCAGTTAAGAACTGTAAATTTGGGTTTCTAAACCTGCAGGATGATAAGAAAAAACAGGAGGTGAGCAAAATTGTGGATCAAGATAACGATCATTGATTAGGGAAAGCAAAAGCTGCACACACAAGTAATGAAGAAAGAGGAAATTTTTTTAGTAATTCCCATCTCTGGGGAGATTCCAGCCTCTTCCTGGACAGCAGGGCCATTACAGCAGTCACTTGAGTTGCTGGGTACCATAATCACCAACAAGCTTTTATTGCTGAGCACATCATCATAAAAACTGAGTGTGACAGAAAATGCAATGGAAAATTAAATGCAGTGGAAAATGTAGAAATTAGGGAAAAATGGAAAACACCCAGATGCAAATATTGTGTGGAAATAGACCCCTGGGTTCAGAGGCATTGACCTAGACAGGATTTAATTAGACTGACAACCTTGGATGTAACTTGAGTGACAGCAAAAAAAAAAACCCAAAAAAACCCAGTATAAAACACAGTTTTCATAAAACCAGTTCAAGCTCAGGGAACTGGGAGGTCAGAGCTCCCACTCTCTTCCTTTCACAAAACACTTGACCCATTCAACTCCTGGGGGTTGCACCAAATTATGTCCAGAGGTTTCTTTCAGCCCAAATTATTCTCTGATTCAAATTTCCCTCCCAGGCAATTTCAAACAGAGATTCATTCCTCGACAGGAGAGGGCTTCCAGGCAGGACTTTTTTCCATCTGACACTGGTGAAGAGGATTTCTGGAAATCAGGAAATGGAGCTGGATTTTCCACCCAAGGTTGCCACTGTGTTGATAACCAAGTTCTGCAAAGGGATCTGCATCAATGACAATAATTTAAATAATTTTAAAAGAGAAGGTCATTAATTTCTTTGGGAAATGTATCCTTTCACCACTGGTTTCCCAAATGCTTTAGAAAATACGATCTACAAAGTCTTTCTGATACATGGTTGAGATTCAATGAATTACAATAACTTAGCTTCAAATGAAAATCTTGCAAACATAAGACCCAGCTCGTTAACATTCAACACAAATCTCTTATTCCAGTAAAAATCTGCCTTCTCATCTAGTTACAATTCTGTTTCTGCATTTAATGGGTTGAAGGGTAATTAGTATGGGGTGGGGGAAGCTGCATTCAGGCACAGCATTCTGAACCATCTCCAAACAGCATGCAGGTGTCTGTTTCCTGTAATTTCATTACTTGCTGAAAGCCTTGTAAATTCATCTTTTAAAACATCAGGGGAAGCAGCACCCTGAGATATCTGTTCTGATTAACTTCTACAATTAATAAAAATATTTCCACAGTTTAAACTCATCTATCCCAAACTCAGCCATGGGTCAGATTCAGAGAGATGTTTACTTTTCATTTAATAACCACAAAGATTCAAAGTTTAAAATGAATTAAAAACTTATGCAAGCAAAAATTAAAGAAAAAAATTATTTAATCTTTTAGTGTCAAGGTAAATCTTTCAGAGGTTTAGACAATGCCTTTATTAGCATGCTTTAACTTTTGGTCAGGCTTGGATTGATCAGAGAGTTGATGATCATTGCAGGTAAATTCAAAGCCAAATATTTCTATTCTATTCTCTCCTATTTTTATATCTCATTCCCACTTGGCTAGCACTGACCTCTGGCAATGTAACCTATAAAATAAAGGCAGGTATTTACTGACCCAAGATGTGTTTGTGTGTGTGTAGAATGGCTTGGAATATGGGGAAAAAATTCAATTCTACAGGAAATCCTGGCAGAAAGGCAAGTCTTGGTCACTAGTATGATGTCATGCAATATTTTCTCTGTCCTAAAAATAGTCAGAACGTGACAGCCACTGTTTATCATTTCAGCCAGTTCCAGAAAGTGCCACTTTAGCCCTAGTATCAATCAATTTTTATAAAATGTTGAACAACATTTACACAATCCCCTGTGGTGTCTGCACTTATGGTTAAAAGGAGAACAGCCAATAAAACAAATTTAATAAGTTGATTAAATCATTCAAAATTCTGCTTAGATAAAGCAGTGAACACGAGCCACAGTTCAATGGACTTCATGTCATCCACAACATTTCCCCCTACTTTGCATCCTGCTCTGAACAATTAGATGTGCTCAAATAGATATTTATTTGTGATTTTTTAAATCACATCTCAATAGAAGATGTGAGGTCATTGTAATGACACAAAACTCTCATGGGAGTTTCACTGAGTGGAGAACAAAAGA
Source organism: Agelaius tricolor (assembly GCF_023055355.1). Lineage (NCBI taxonomy): Eukaryota > Metazoa > Chordata > Aves > Passeriformes > Icteridae > Agelaius > Agelaius tricolor. The sequence continues at coordinate 602,027 of NW_027269266.1, forward strand.
GAAATGTGGGAGCTGTGCCCACAAGGGGAATGCCTTGGCAAAGGTGATGGAAAGACCATTTTTATGTATGAGTGGTGGGCTCAGGCTCCTTTACTCCCTGAAAGAGAGGGATATTCAAACTTTCAGAAAACAGAACATCCCAGGAAATGTGCAATGTCCCCAGGTGTGCTGCAGGAGAGAAATGGAAATGTAAAAGGAACTGATCAAGCTGATGGGAACAGGGCTGGTGGTGCTCTGGGCTTGACTGAGCCCACTGGGGTCCATCCAGCAGCCTGTGCACTCACCACTCCTTCTGCAGGAAAAAGAAATGTTCTTCTGTGTAGAGAGAATGCAGAGCAGGGAAGGAAATGGTGGAGACCTGCTCAGAGGATGATTCAGTCTCCTGTCATCAGCACTAGCACTCTCCTAAGTTGTTCAAGCTCCATCCTGAAAGGAGTTTACACTTTTACTGTAACTTTGGTACTTTAATCAATGTGCTGTCCCTGAACTTCATCACTTCCTGATGCCTAAGATTACCTTGACCTTGACTGAATGGCAGACAAATGTAGAAAACCAGTAAAGTTCACTCTTGTTGGAAGAATGTAAACGTTTCCAGTGGTTACTCACAGCTGGGGCAGTCCTTGACCACGAGAGTTTGAGAGGAGTGCATTGAAATCCATTTTCCATCCTCAGCATTTAAATGCATGGGAGTTGCTGCTCTCCTTTTGTAAGGAAGCACTGCCTGTGTGTCACAGCTTTCTGTCAGCTGGGTTCATTTTCCTAATGAAGAGGAAAACGATGGATCAAATCACATATTTCAATTTAAAACTTTCCATGCAGAGCCCATTCATTCAGGTGTGCTAGAACATAAAACCCCATTCACATCACTCTCTAATTTTAACTTGCTGATGCAACCTGTGGGTCATCGTGCTGAATTTGATTTCTTAGCATTTTGAACTTCTGAAAGGAAATGTTTCACAGTGGCACCTCGGCATTTGCGTTGTGGTATGAACATTGTGAGCACGTCATAAATCATGTTCCTTCCTTTCACACTGCAGTGTCACAGCAAAAGTGAAGGTTAAAGCTGTCTTTCCTGAGCTCTAAGCACACTCAGACAATGAACAGAAAAAGAATCTAACAACCTTCACCCACTTTCAGTATAACCCATCCAGCTAAAACTCAGAGGATGCAAAGGAACTAAGTTCAATGGGTTACAGCTCAGTCTTTATGAAAGTATCATTTTTAAAGCAAAGGAAAGGAGAGTTTCAGACTTCTCGTGTGCAGAACATGTCCTGGCACCAGAAAATGCAGAGCCTACAAGGAAGAGACACAGCACCAGGTCAAGAAGGACTGCTGGAACTAATCCCACTGACCCAAAGGATGTATCCTCCAAATCCAGTAATCAGTGTCCTGCAGAACGTGTCCCTAAAGCCTCAGCCTGTTTTCTGTGTGATAAAAAAATCCCAACAGTTTCCCCTTGAAATTTTGAGGAATGAAATGCTCACAGGGCTCTGCCAGTCTGAATGTGGCCTGGTTTTCTAGCTGAACACATGGGGATGTACAGAAAACATTTTCACTTGTCCCAGTTGCCCCTCAGTATATTTCTGTCTTGTTTTCCACTTTCTAAGTGCTGTAGACTGCACTGCCTTTTCAGAATTTCCTTTTCTCTTTCTCTGACTAAAATCTAGTGAGTACAAAATTAAGCTATAGAAGGCTGCTTGGAGTCTTCCCCAAACATTTGTGAAAAGTTTGCTTCCTGCTGGTTCTCATTTATGGCTGAGACTACAGCTGAAGTTCTTTAGCATAGCTTGGCTATGCCATTCACTTGTACTTCACTGGTGGTTTTGGTCAGGATGAGAGGAGTTGGAACTATGGAATGGTTTGGGTTGAATAGGATTTTAAAAATCATCCTTTTCCATCCCCTGCCATGGCAGGGACATCTTCCACTATCCCAGGGTGACCCAAGCTGTGTCTAACCTGGCCTTGAACACTTCCAGGGATTCAGGGGCAACCACAGCTTCTCTGGGCACCCTGTGCCAGGGCCTCAGCACCCTCACAGTGAAGAATTTCTTCCCAAAATCCCATCTAACACTGTCCTCTGTCATTTTAAACCATTCCCCCTTGTCCTACCCACATGGCAACACTTTCTGTAAGAACCCCCTCTGCCTACAAATGTTATCCTGAACGGCAGGATAAAAACCAGCTTGAAGTGCTCTTCTGTCCAGCTCCATTTCTCTGCATTGCTGCCGATCAGTCGGACCTAGGCAAGCTCAGTAAATGTTGGGATGTGGGCAAACACAGCTGAGGGAGATGTGTGTTGCTTTATTGCCTGCCAGTGGCATTTGGAACAAAACTAACTGATCACAACCCATGTAGAAACTGCCTTTCAGTGCCAGCAGCAATATTGTGGGTGTAACCTGGATGTAGTTCCTTGAAAATACCTCAATCAACTTAGAAACCTGGATTTGGGAAGCCTGGGGAACGTGTGGTAATATTTCTCTGAGTCCTGGGTTGCGGGCAGGATGATCTCCTTGCACTAATGATCTTTTCCCACAACACCAGATTTCCTCCAACCAGAAAAGGGTTTCTGTTGAGTAGAGATTCACAAACCTCCCGATACAGCACCCTGAAGGAGGGCTGGAGAAAAACTGAGTTCAAAGAAAGTAAGTCTGCAAAGGAAGGGTGGTCTCTCTTCATGATGTGATTGCTCTGTGTTTCCTTTTCTGTCTCCTTGTTGCTCACCTCTGTTTTGTGAGCAACTGTGACTTTGTTCTTTCCTCTGTGCAGGAGACACAGCTTTGAGCACAGATTGGTCCCATCTGGATGTATTTGACAGTTCTGGTTGCTCAGTCCTGAAAAGGATTTGCAGAACATGAATGAATTGAAGACACAAGTAACACTCTCAGTTTTTCACAGGGAGTTGCATTATTTTGGTGTCTGAGAGACCCCAGTGTGACACATGGGTGATTCTGCAGCAGCTGGACTCAGAACCTTGAAACATTCTTGAGACAGTCCAACATCCTCATATAGATGTAGTTATGGTGACAGAGAACTTTCAAGATTAGGTTTTTAAAAAGTATGAGTGAAAAGTATGAGAGAAAAATTACATTAATGTCAGAAGTTTCCTGCTTTAGGCTTTGCTACTGATTACAGGGATCAGACATGAGGATGAGGATGAAATCTCACTCTGGAATAAATTGCAGCACAGAGTGACATTTTTTAAAATCTAAGGTTGATTTCTCAGTGAGGTAAATACTTGGTATTGCCTGGAAAGTGGTTTGTCCTTGTTCTCCCCCGTGAAGAATTAAAACGCTGAGATGAGAAAGGAGAATAGGGTTAAGAATGAATAAAAAATATAAGATAAAACCAGCCAAACATTTTTAGCACAGCTGATTTGATTTTCCTTTAAATTGGCATAGCTTTTCCTTGAAGAAGGATGAGATGGGACCATTGGCTGTGATACATCTCCCTGCAAGAGCCATCCTTTAGACTTTGAATGAAAATCTACTTAATGCTAACAAGATTTGAGTCCTTTATTTATTCCCAACACAGAGAGGCAGGGATCAGACTTGAAGGCCTGTGATGGTTTTATTTGTAGACTATTTTGCTTGATGTTGGTCATGTCTGACAGCATTTGGCTCATTCCTCTTGTCATGATTGCACATGTGACACGTGTGGAATGACACCACTAATGCCACTGCCCTTAAATCTTCTTGTCCTTCTGTGGTGCAGAATCCCTGCCCCAGCTCCCAGCCGTATAAATCTGCAGGGTTTAATCAATCAGGAGCAATTTAATGCAGTCACTAAGCAGTCACAGGTCTGTAGTCAGTGACAAATGAAGCAAACATGCTGTCACCAAGCAGCACCGAGGCAGCCCTGCACCTCCAGGTGTGCAATGAGTTTCTCTGCAATGTTAAACTCCAAAACCTGGAACAGCTCCCTTGGCCTCCACCCTTTCACTCCAGTGTCCGGTCCGTCTGTCTGTCTGTGCCCCGACACGGGTAGGGTGGTTCTGGGGCAGCCCGCGTTTCAAAGGACGAGTCTGGACTCTTCAGTTTTTTGATCTTCAGATTGTTTATTCTTTCTTATCTACAGAATTTTCTGTCTGCCCAGCAGAGGTCTGATCTGCAAGGCAGCCAAGGGCACTCTGACCACCCACGGGGCGGTCGTGTCTTTTTATACTAAAATCTACATACATGATATTTACCTTTATTTTCCAGTACTTTTCACCCATGTTAGCAAGTGCACCTTCACCATGAACCAATCCCCAAGTGCCAACATCACCACAGGAGATGGAAGACAAGAAGAAGAAAGAAGAAGGACGAGACACGCCCTGATCCCTCCATCTTTTCTCCATAACCCCCCTGTACCAAAAACCTTAAAGTTTATATTTCACCCTATAAATGTGTCCCTTTTACACCCTTCACTCTAAAGTGATTCTCATGTCCTCAAACTGCTGTCACTTCTGTGGATGGATCAAAATCAAGCCACCAAACACTCCTGGCAACATTCCAGGATTTCCGAGCCCCCCAAGGGTTCTTTCGGTAACTCTGCACATCCGGAGTGATGTGCTGAGTTCCCACACTCCAGGTCAGAATCTGTTGCAGTAAGGAAGAAAAACCATAAAGGCTTCATAAAATCAAGCCTGCTCTTCTGGAGTCAATGGCTGGCCTTGTCAAAGCTGGCATTTTGCAAGTTCCCATGTGAAAGCAATCTGGTGTGAGCAGTTCATTAACATAACAATCTATTCCTGGGTGAAAACCAAATTGCACCTGCATAAACTGTTTTTACACCATTAGATAGAAAAATGAAAACCATCTTTCACAAACAACTTTTCCTGCACATACACATTGTGAGTCTGAATGACCAATTAATACAAAATAACAACTTGTTAATAACTAATAAAAGTCATTGGCAAGAAAACTACTGAACAATTGGAGTCGCACACAAGGTCTGTAACACTGTATAAAAATCAGTTATGTGAATAAAGAAGGGGCTTTTTCCACCATGAAGAAAATGTAGTCTGAGTGATTTATTAAGTGATTTCCTCCCATAAGCACCTGTGCATGGAGGCCTTGGATCCATGCAGGGATGATGCTCCACTTGAGGCAGCAGACTGGAAAGCACTCCTTGCTTTTCTATTCTGTTTTTACTGGATAAAGACCTTTCTAATGAAAATATCACCAAATTTGGGTTCCTTTAACAAAGCACTACAGATGGTGCAGCTGCTGATTTCTGAGGGATGAAGCCATCTGTGAATGAAGATCCAAGTAGATTCCAGAAGGTGGTGAACACTTAATATCATAGAATCATAGAAAAGTTAAGGTTGGAAAGACCTCCAAGATCATCCAGTCCAACCTTTGACCCACTGAGTCAATCACTAAACTTTGCCATTCTCACCCCTCCCCACTGAGACTCACAACCCTGAGGACAGAGTTTGGCTTCAGGTCTCCAAGCTGAGCCTGCTGAATTTTTCTTGAAGTTTTTTGGTGTCTTTATCTCCAAGGGATAATATAAACAGGAAAACTCAGAATTCAGGTCATATACAGGGGCTGAGCTCCTCTGTGTGTGAGATTTTTGAGCTCAGCAAGACAAATATACTTTTTTCTTCTGAGAATTCTCTCAGGTTTGGATTGACTGATGTGTTTCATTTAATTGTCACTTGGAGGACTTTGGGCTGTGTAATTTATTTCTTCTAAAAGTGAAGAGAGGTTCCGGTTCCTTGCACTCTCTTTTGCTATGAACTAAATGTCTGCTTGCAGGGACTGCTCCAAAATAACTCCAGGAGTTTTCTTTACTACACATCAGATCTCTAATGGGAAAAGCTGCTAGAAACTCAGTAGTGTTTTGTTAGGTTCCAAACTCCCTCTTCAGGAATTATTGACATTCCTGACACTTGTGCTGAGCTGCCAGCTCACACTGTCAGTGCCTGAAGATCCCAGTGCTGAACATCCCTAAATATTTCTGCTGATGCCTTTTAAGGCTCAGATTGAGGTGTGGTACCACTGGAACATCTTGATTCAGGCAGGTTCCCTTGTTAGCTAGGAAATGAAAGGCAAAAATTAAAGAAATAAAGATATTTTTGCCTTTTTTTGTTCCCTGACCTGCTCTCTTCCATAGCTCTTAATTTACATGTTAAGTTAAATATTTTAAATTACAAAGCTCTGTACAATTTCCATGTGAAATATGACAAAAATAGAATATTTATGAAAGAAAACACTAACAATTCAGTTCTTCCCATCTCCTGTCAGCTTGGATTCACCACCCAAGGAGCACAGAGAAGCAAATAAGACAGCATTTTTGGGTGGAAAATACTCTTGATCCTCAGCACACAGTGGCACCTCCAGTTCTCAACACGCTTCTCCCTGAGTTGCTGCCTGTTTTATTGAGCTCCCATATAAATGGTTCTTTTTCCTCTTCTGAATGAAAATGAATTTCACACCAGCCAGGTTTCATTACTTTGTTTATCCTTCCAAAACACTTGTGTATCTCAAACTCACAAAACATGCCTGATTTTGTTTGCAGATGGTTTTTGCCTCCCATGAAAAAAAAACCAAGAGAACATTTGGTTTGATTGCACTCATTTATTTGCCCATTAGTCTGTTTGTAGCTGTAATAAGAAAGCAAATGATTTCCACTGTATATTTTATTTAAGGGATTTTTCTGAAGATTAAGCTGCAGAGCCGGATTCAAATGTGAGAAATTATGGGGTTGTGGCATCCAAGGACCTAATTGGAAGCATTGTGCAGAGGATTTGTGAGCTGCAGACCTTGGGTGCAGAGTCAGAGGAAGAATCTGAACTTCCTGCTCCTCCTCTCGCTGCATTCAAAATTTGGGGTTGCCCAAATTCATGCAGAACACCTTTGCCCACCCTTGTCTAAGTCCTTGTCCTCCCTAAAGCAGGTAGGATCCATCAGGAATGGAGACATGGAGAAAGGGGTGGGAGGGATGGAACACTATGAGGAAAGACTGGGAATATTCATCTGGAGCAGGAAAGGCTCTGGGGAGACCTCAGAGCCCCTTCCAGGACCTAAAGGGGCTCCAGGAGAGCTGGAGAGGGACCTTGGACAAGGGCATGGAGTGATTGGACAAGAAACATTGGTTTTAAACTGCAGAAGAGTCAATTTAGACAAGGCAAAAGGGAGAATTTTTTTTACTTTGGGTGGTGAAACACTGAAATGTTGTCCAGAGAGGTGGTGGATGCTCCATCCCTGGAAAGGATTGACAAGGGTGAGGATTGACCCTGTTGAAGGTCAGGTTGGACAAAGCTCTGAGAAACCTGATCGAGCTGAAGATGTTCCTGCTTATGGCAGGGGAGCTGGACAAGGTGACCTTTTAATCTCCCTCCCAACCCAAACCATTCTATAATTTGATGTTTCTGTGATTCCAAACAAACCACGTTGGGCTGTCCACTGGTGTCTTTGAGTGAGTGCTGGATTTTGCTCTCTCCAGTGGGCTGGTGCCTCCTGGTTCAATAGTTTGTGAAACTTCCTCATTGTCCAGGGATCTAACGTGGAAGCAGTGGCAAAGCACCTCCAATTTAATAATCCCATTCAGGATTTCATTCAGGATCTCCCCTCAGAATTTTTCAGACCAGTCTGGGAAGTGTCATTAATTCTTTCCATTAATTTGATGTTTCTGTGATTCCAAACAAACCATGTTGGGTTGTTCAATGGTGTCTTTAAGTGAGTGAGTGCTGGATTTTGCTCTCTCCAGTGGGTTGGTGCCTCCTGGTTCAATAGTTTGTGAAATTTCCTTGTTGTCTCCAGGGATCTAAAGTGGAAGCAGTGTCAAAGCACCTCCAATTTAATAATCCAGGATTCCATGCAGGATCTCCCCTCAGAATTTTTCAGACTAGCTTGGGAAGTGTTATTAATTCTTTCCATTAATTGTAATTAATGGCATTTAGCAGGTTTTCCAATTCTTTTACTTCCAGTACTTTTGAAGCTCCAAGTCCTCCTGTGTTATAAACTTCAACATTGATTGCCAACATCATGGGAATACCTTATGGAGGAGTTTTTAGTAACAGGTTCTGTCCTGCCAGAGATGGAAGAAAAATGAGCTTGGATTGTTGTTTTTGAAGCAATGTTCTTTTTGTGAGTGTTCCTAATGATGCAGACATCAGATCCATTTCATAATTGTTTCTGCGTCCTGCTACGTGCAAGACACTTTAAAAAGTACTTTATTAGTATAAATGAAAGAAAAAATCCTGGCTCATAGTTCACTTAAACCTCTGTCTTGATGAGTCAGTGTGTTTCTTCCTTCCACCTCCAAGCAATTATTTTGATCTATGGAACAGCCTTGATGAATCAGATGGCGTCTTTTAGTTATAGAGGAATAACTTGCAAAGTTTTAAGGAAACAAATGACTTAGACTGAATTTCTTATTAAATACAAGAGAAAGTCTGGTAAACAGTGCTTGGCATGAGGTGCTCAGGCCCAGTGAAATCTTTTTAATCCACTCTCCATAGCTTTTCCCTGCCACACACAGACTCAGAAGTTAAACAGAAGTGAATGCAAATGGAAACTGAAGTAAAACTGCTGACCTACATATCTGCTGCCACAGTGACAAGGAATACCCAGTCTGAATATTAAATAATAATAAATGAAATTAAACTGTTTCCTGGGAGGATTTGTGAAGATCTTAGCTTTGGATTGAAGCCCTAGAATTAGTACTGTGTAGGGAACAGATCATGCTCACCTTAGCCACAGGTATTAATAGATTGTATCAGAATTTTGGGGTTGTATAAGGCATTTTGGGGTTCATTTATGGGGGAAATTACATTTTTTACATGCACTTAATTTTCAGGCCCAGCTTTTTCTCTTGATGGGAAACCTCTGAGTTTACACCCTTCCTGTGCAGATCTCCCTGTCCAGGATGGAGAGCTCAAAAATGGATTGAATAAACCCCCCAACCTTCCACAGCCTAGTTCACTTGGTCTATTTTAGACACCTATTTTAGGACCTGTATGCCTTTGAACATCCTGATTAGATTTCCTCTACCTGAAAGGCAGCCTAGGAGACAATCCATATTTATATTTAGGCAGATCAATCCCATGCTGTTGTTGCTTTTGTTGCTTCTCTTTTTTTTTTTTTTTTGGTACTCTTTTATTTGTTGCTGGTTGTTACATAATACTTTTTTTTCTTTCTTTTTAAAATAAGTCATGAGGTGGAGACAAACCTTTGGCTTCTGGGTTTGCACAGCCCTTGAGGACCAAAATAGAAAACCTTTGAGCCTGGAGTCCAGAGTTTGGAGGCAGTGGTGCCTCTTTGGATCCAGATTGGTTAATTGAGGGTAAAGTCTCATCTTGCCCTGTTTCAGTAACGCCTCAGTGAAAGCTTCAGCTAAAGGTCACACGCACTCCCATCCTGTGCTCTGTGCTCCTGAGGGTGGGCTCTTGCTGGGATCTTTCACTTTAGACTGCAGGTGGATGAATGTTTCAGCACACGCCACTTTCTGCTGGACAGACTCCTCTTGGCATTGAGGTGGACGTGGAGAGGAACCTGCACTGGGCACCACTCACCCAGAACGCATTTGCTGAGCGTAAACTTTGCTTTCACAGCAAGAAAAGCAGAACGTAAACTGAGCAGAGAAAGCTGAACCTGCTCTCCTGCAATCCCTTTCTTCCCCAGAATAACCACAAAAAATGTTTCAGAGGAGGAAATTGCTGCCTCATTTGCTGGTCAGTCTGAAACTCTCTCTCCCACGTTTTGCTGGCAAGGCAATAAATAAAAACAGCAAAAATAGAAATCCTGAAGCTCCAGGTGTTTTTCCCTGTGGGTTTGTGTGTTCTCCTTGAACAACCAGAAGATCACCAGGCCCATAGCTCGTGCTTTGGACAGGCTGGGGTAGGTGTCCCACCTCCCAGTGCTCCACCAGTGACATCTACTGGTAAATGCCACCCTCAGCATCCCAGGCAGTGCTGGGACCGGGTGGTGGGACCCGACCTGCTCCAGGCACCAGAGAACCACCACTGCTGGGAGGAGCAGCCATGTGAAGGGCTGGCTCACTTATGAAACCTTCCACATTCTTCAGGCCAGCACCATCCCTGGATCACGGCCAAATAGGATTTTCATAACTGGTTAATACTCAAAAGGGCACAATGCACATGTGGGAACAACTGCCTGGATTAATGTCAAATAAATCTGATTTAGTGCTGTAGTGCCTCTTGAGTAAGTGGAGTTTTGGGGTCAGCCCCATCTTTGGTTCCATTGGTTTATTTTATTTATTCTCCGAGTTAAAACTATTGTGCAAGTTGGTATTTTTATGACTCTTGCAAAAAGGGAAAATTTGACTACTGGTTTCAGCCCACGATAACCACATGAACACTGAATGAAATACATCCTGCTATTCAATCAGCTGTCACAATTTCCAAAAGATTCCCATTCCTAACTTCCAGGCTGTGCCTGTTAAGCCATAACCATGGGATTGGTAAACACCTAAAGAAACCACAAATAAATGCCCTGAAAAGAGGAATTTCTGAGTGTTTGCACGCAATGATGTTTTATATTTGGACTCTGGTACAACACATCAGTGAGTTTAACTTGTCATTCCTGAGCTTCAATCATCATTAGCATTTGGTTGAATTCCCTCCTCCAAAGCAAATACAAAATAAATGACAAACATCAAGCTGAATTCTAAAGTTCATCCATGGCTGTGCCCTTTAGCATTCACTGTTTGCAAACATTGCTCAACATCCAGTCGCTGTTTGAGATGAACTGGTGGTTGTTTGTTTGAAGCCATTGAACCATGTGAGGCAGCAGCACTTTGTAGCCTCACAGAAAGCCAAAAATAAAACCTGCTGTGTCCAACCCTGACAAGCAATGGTGCTTCTATCTTTTGTATTTTAGCATCCTGTGTCTTGGCCAAACAGAAGGGGCGGTTCAGTAACTGGATGAAGACATGTTTTTACAAAAGATCTTTCTGCAAAATTATTCCACTGCCCAAATCTCAACATTTGTGCAACTCCTGGAATCAAGGAGTCACAGAATATCCTGAGTTGGAAGGGACCCACCAGGATCATCGAGTCTAACTCCTGGACCTTCATAGACACCCCAGCAACCCCACCCTGGGAGTGCTGTTCAAACCCTCCTGGAGCTCTGGCAGCCATGCCCAACCACGCTCTGGGGAAGAACCTTTTCTTGATTTCCAACCTAAACCTCTCCTGGAACTGCTTCAAGCCATTCCCTCATGTCCTGTCACTGATCATTAAAGACAGGTGTTTTGAGTTTGTTTTTTTTTTTTATTCTAGGGTTTTCCTTTTCCAGTCAATTATTTCTTTGAATGGAGTTAGAGGGAGATGGCAGGCAGTGTCCTTCCCTGAAAAACAGAGAGGAGGAGTTCTTGCCAATGACTCCAGGTGATTAATGCACACAGAACTGCTTCATCAGCAATGCAAATTATGAACAGAGAATCACAGAATGGTTTGGGTTGGAAGGGACCTTTAAAACCATCAAATTTCAACCCCCTGTCATGGGTAGGGACACCTTCCACTGTCCCAGGACGATCCAAGTCCCATCCAGCCTGGCCTTGGACACTTCCAGGAACCAGGGACAGCCACAGCTGCTCTGGGCACCCTGTGCCAGGGCCTTGACCCACCCCCACAATAAATAGAATCCTTAAAAATATTTGTTGTAAATAAGAATTATCAGCTTTGCTAAGGGGGTTACTATAGTGGATATTTTTGCCCCGACGGAGGGGAGAGAATGATCCATGTGACTCCATCTTATCAGAAGGCTAATTAATTACTTTAATTTACTATATTATTCTATATTATATTACATTATATTACATTACATCTAAACTGAACCTGCCAAGCACTCAACCCTGCTCACACTGCACAGAATCTCGTGACTGTCACCAACAGTCCCAACTCACACACACACACCTGGCCCTGACAGGCCAAGGAACAAAACACCATCACTGTGGGTGAACAATCTCCATATTGCATTCTACTTTGGCACAAACACAGGCACAGCAAATGAGATAAGAATATTCTTGGGGAGAATTGTGCCTTGCTTTTCTCTGTGAAGAGAAATGTGGGGTTACACACCTGGCCCTGACAGGCCAAGGAACCAAAACATCATCACTGTGGGTGAACAATCTCCATATTGCATTCAACTTTTGCACAAACACAGGCACAGCAAATGAGATAAGAATTGTTTTGATCATTCTCTGAGGTTCAGAGAATGTGAAGCCCAGAAATATTCTTGGGAAGAATTGTGCCTTGCTTTTCTCTGTGAAGAGAAATGTGGCGACAGGTTGCTGTCTTTCCACCTGCACTAAAGAGACACATTTCTACATGGTTTTTGCTATGAAAAGCCAAAGGAATCCATTTCAGCTGTTCCCATTGCAGGGGACCTTCTTGCTCCTGTTATTTCACCTTAGCACAACTTCCCAGTGAAAAGTTGATGGATAAGATCATTTCTGCTAAACCACAGGTACCACTGTGGTCATTGCAATGATCACACCCCCCCATCTGACTTCTAGACATGCATTTAATTTCCTGAGATTCATGCTATAAAAACATTTTCCTTGTGGGCTCTGACACGGCCTTCACATTACATCAGACACTTTTAGTTGGACAATTATCTGAATGCTTTTTAAAATGGTAATTATCTCCCAGGGCCACAGATGCACTCTGCAGAGCCCAGAGAAGCTGGGGCTGAGCTGCTGTCAGGTGGATGCAGCACGGTGATTCAGAGATGGTTAAACCTAAGCAGGATGGACATGAGCTGCAGTTCCCATTTGGGCTGGGAGCAGGGAAATCTCCCTGCAGTGAATTCATTCCTCAGTGCAGATATGGCTTAAGCCTTTCCAGGCTGCATCCTGAGGCACTTCCAGAGTGAGCTGTGGGAGTTCACCAAATGGTCATTTCTAAATTTTCTCCAAAACAGCCTGATGTTCTACAGACCTGATTTAAATCCAAATGTGCTCCCAGGCTGAATTCTCCTGCTGCCACTTTGATATTACTTACTCAGTGGGCTTACAAGATGCTGTTCCCTGTTGAGTTCCTGTAAATCTGTAGTCACATCTATATTTTGGGCTAGTTTGGAGAATGAGAGAATTGTTCATTTGGGAAAACAATTGGAATAGAAAAATCATTTCTGCCAAGTAACCATAATTTCACTGGGCTTTAGCTCTCTGCAGCTGAGTTAGTCATAGTGCAGACCCTTGGAATAACCACTGGAGAGAAAAATGGTCATTTGGGCTATGATTGAGATACTCTGGTGCAATGACCCTCTGAAAGGGCTTTTTTTCTTTCCACTGACTGAAGGGAAACAGTTCAGATCTGGATGTCTGCATGACAAATATCTATATTTTGTCTACATCCTACGATTCCTCATTTTCACATTATGAGCTTCTTGGGGAAGAGGTTAACCTGCTCTGGACAATGTGCACAGCCAGCTCCTCTAAACAATGTCAAAATTCCCACCCTGCTCTTAAATACATGTATTTATACCACAAAAAAAAAAAAAAAAAAAAAAATCTTTGTGGCACTCTCCTCTGTCTGCCTCATTTGGTTTGCTGGCTTTGAGCCAGGTTTAACCACCCCATCGTTCCCTCTTCTGGTCCTTCCAACAAAATGGAATGGAGAACATGAGGTAAAACTCAGCACTTGGAAATCCCAATTTAATTAAAAGAAAGAAGCTGGGCATTACATAATGTGCCATATTAGAAAGTCATTTCAGGGTTTAAATGCACAATTCAACTGGAAAATGTAGCCAGTGCTGCTCTTTGGCTAAATTTTGAGCTCCTTACTTAATAATTATTCCAAAGAACATGAAACAAAGCCAGAAACCTTCCCTGGAGTACTGGGAAGTTTAGTTGACTTGGGAGTTATTAGAAAGGGAGATAAATCTGATCTCCTTTAATTCTTTAAAAGTCTCTGGCAAATCTTCAGTGTCTTTGAAATGCCATGCAAACATTGGTGCTTGGTTGTACATAACTAAGACATGCTCCTTCTCCCTCTTGTGTTCCTCAGTTCCCATTTATTTTCTCTAAAACAAAGACCTTTTTGGGTCTAAAATAAGGATTATTCCTCTAAAATAAGGACTGAATGCAAAGCTTTCCCTATCTAAACTCAAGGACACTGAGGGGAGATTTTGGCAATATTTGAACCATGGTGTGTTTGATCATTTTCCTTTACAGTGGACTGCAAACAAGACTTTTCCCTTAAATATTTTTCCATTCTCCTTAAAAAAAAACTTGAAAATTCCCTCAGAATCAGGCTGACACCTGAAAGCTGACTAACATCTCTGATGTGAGCAGGGTAACTACCAGAGTACCTCATGTGCTGCAGTAAGAGATAAAGGTTTGTGGCTCTCCAGGGTGAAAATAATATTTATGAGGAAAATTAAAAGAGGAAATTAGAAATATAGGCTCTGCTAAACAGCTCTGTAAAGGAAGAACAAATCAGCAGGACTGAACAGGTGTGGAAATGACCACAAATTGTACCTCGGGGAAGTTGGTGACTTGTAAAGACAGAACATTAAGAGCATCATTTATATGGACTGTCTCTGGAAGGTGTTTCTTCTTGCCTCCTCTGATGCCTGAGAACCTCCTGCTTGGTGAATGCTTAAGGGGAAAGAAAAAGGACAAAATTTCTTCTAAGGAGGAATTGCCCTCGTGAGATGCAGCATTTAAAACACCACTGTTAGATGGTTGTGGAAGGTTTGTAACTTGGGCACAGTCTCACACTTCAATGAACCAGAAGAGTGAGGTTTATGCAACTCAAATGGTGATTCATATCCCTTTTTTTTGATGTTTATATGTTAAGGATGTAACTCTAAGTTGTTATAAGCTAAGGAAGGTTCTGTTTATAGAAAACAGAGATAAAACAGAAGTTGCCTCCAGAAACTGATTCATTTGGTGACCATTTGTTACTGTAATATATGGAGATGAATTCTCCTCTGGAGGTGTTGATTTGTTTCCACTGTTGCTGAAGGGAATCCATTCTGACCAGTTCAGATTAGGCAAATGAGAAATGGGAGTTTGAAGTCAGGTTGCATGAATCATATTGATGTGATGATGTTATGTTCCAAATGTAATCAGTGGAAAAGCAATACAGAGGATTGGCAAACTCTGGAAAAGCTGAAAGCACTGAATTTTTCAAAGAAAGCAGAAGTTAGATCACTACTGTTAAAATCAAATTCTGCTTTAGCTCAATAAACAGGCACATGAAAATAGGATGGTATTTTCTAAATCTGTGAATTATCAAGGATTTCTTTTCATAGTTTCTCATTTCTGGGCTTACAACTCAAGTGATTCCCAATTTCACAGGGTCACAGAATGGTTTGGGTTGGAAAGGACCTTAAAGATCACCTTGTCTGAAATCTCTTCCAGGGGCATCTTCCACTGTCTCAGGTTGTTCCAGGCCCCATCCCTTTGAGTTTTGACATTACAACTCCTTGAGAATGGACTAGAGAGGAATGATCCTCTGAGTGAAATCATTTCACCAGGGCCACTTTTCCTTAATTTCTCATTAAACTCTCATAAGAAATAGTGTCAGAAGCCCTACCAATGCCACAGTACATCTCCTCAATTTGTTTTTCTTTCTTTTATCATAAAGTGCATAAGATCAGACCTCGTTAAGATGATTCCTGCTTGACAAATCCACACTTGCCTGTCACTCATCTCTTTGCAACCACGATGAGAGAGATTTAATTGCCATGTTTTATTCCCAAGGGATCCAGGGCCCTGAGGAGCACACATTGTATTTTCAAAAGCTGCTTAGTCACTGAAGAATGAAAATCCTTCTGACTTTCAGCCAGACAAGTGTCCCCTGATCAAAGTGGCCTGTGGATGGATTCTGAGCACACATCAGGTGTGGGAAGATTTGGGTACCATAAAGCACTGGGGGCAGTTTTACCTGGTATCCAGTTAAACTTCACTCCCTGAGGAGTGTGGAACCACAAAGGTCTTTCTACACTGTTTGCTTTCCTGAGCTTTACCAGTTTTAATAATAATTAATTTAGTTAATAGTTAATTTTAGTTAATTTTAATTTAACAGCTCAATATTTTTAAATGCTCAGTTCTTTTGGAAAGCAAGACTAAAACTCATGTTGGTGGTGCAATTGAAAACTGATCTTGTAGTGAGTCTATACATTTCCAAAGGAAATATTTACATCTATCTATATCTATATTTATATATATCTCTATTTTATATTTATCTATATCATCTATACATCTATCTGTCCATATGATATCAATATATGCACACCAAGTGCATCAATTCAGGAGAAAAGATCGGTATTAGTCAGGACTTCTTGCAGTGTTTGTCAAGTTTTAATGCACACTCTCAACCCTGAGTCATGACAAAGACTGGTGGTAGAGAAAACTTCAATATTGCAGTGGAGATGTTCACAGGAACCATGATCATGCCTTGGGACTGTGGTGTGGGAACAACCCAAACCATCACTCCTCACTTGTGCCCCTCTTAACTCAGAGAAAAAGCCCAAATGTTTTCTCCCTGTACTTTCTCAGATACACAATAGGAATCCGTAATTTCCCCAAATTCCTTGTCGTGCCCCAAGGCAACATGGCAGGCCAGCCTAAGGAGTATTTAATCCCAGACAAATAATACCAAAATAACTGACTTTTAATCTCTGATATTACTCCAGCTGGATTTTCAGCTCTCATAGCCCTGTGCACCTTTTCCAAGAGGAGTTTCATGTTGGCTTCTCTGCTGAGGAAAGTCTTGGCTGTGTTCTCCTGCCTCATTTCAGCTCTTGGGGTCAGTCAGTCAGAGTACTCCAGTCCTGTCTGTATTTTTCTGCTCTATTGGTCCTGACAACACTGATTGATGACCCAAGGGAGGAATGGGCACAGGGCTGAGCATGGAGGGAAAGATCCTTGCATGGCACATGGAATTCGGCCACTCCTTCATTACTCTGGATAAAAGGATCAGAAATTTCATTTTAAATGTACAAAACATCTTGATTCTATTTTTTTTTCAGGACTGTAGGCTATCCAGCATGCAGATTTTAAGAGATTTTTACTTATGGACATTGCTGCTATTTGGTCCTTTTTCTTACTTGTCTTATTCCCTACTGAGTATTCTCTATCAAGGAAAGTCAGTGTTTCACGATAATCACATAAAATTATTTCTTACAGTTAAATACAGCCAGAGAAAGACTGTCCAGCCTTGGATAAAATGGCTGTAGGTCTCCAAAGGAGTTGGGCTGATGTGCTCCTTCCAGGAAAAGTACACTTTGGCTTCTGTTTCTTGAGGAAGAGGTGGGTTGGATGTTTGGGGTTTTTTCCCTTCTGATTTTGTTTTTTTGTACCTCTAGAGCCTGAAAAGCAATGAGGGAATTGGGAACAAACAGCAAGCATCAAGCAGACTTGTGCCAAATCCCTGAACACACACTGCAGTCATGATGAACCAAATACCTGGTGAGAGCAAAGGGGTCAGGAGAATGTCCCTCAGGAATTTCCACTGGATATCCAGTGCTCTCACATCCCAGTTTTCAGCTGACCACGATTTTAATGTCCAGCTGAAGCATTCTCTGCCCCATGTGAAATGATCCAGGAGAAATGAACACCCAATTCACACCATCCTATGTATATTTTATATTTCTCCCCACTGATTATTGAGGCAATCTCATTCCACTTCCAGACTTCTGCTACTAAAACAATTTTATTTGTTAGTTAATCAAACTCTATCTTAAAATTAACCAGCGTGGTTGGTGTCTTCAACCTGCTGAAAGCTTGGCTTGGAACATGCTCTGCTTAAAAACACCTAAGTGTAGCCTAAATTTACAGGTGGCCAGTTTAAATCGATTTATTCTTGTGCCAGAAATGTCTTTCTTGTCTTTTCACAATAATTAGGAAAAATTACTGACACAGTTGATGATTCTCCAGCTGAGAAATGGGACAACATGAAAGCACCAAGAGATGGCTGAATGAAGTGTGTGTGTTGGCAAAGTCGATTTTCTTTCTGCCTTGAGATTTTCTTTTATTCTGCTGAAGCCAATAATGAGATCATGAAAGGCAGAACTAATCTTCCCTACTGCTTTGAAATTTTCACTTTAGGTTCAGTTTTCCTTTCTCTAAGGGAAGACTTTCAGACACTAAGACTTTTTTTTATCCTGTTGGTTTTGAGTGTTTGTCATTACACACATGGAATAGTTCCTTCTATGAATTACACAGATTCAGAGGGTCCATCTCAACAGCACTTGGAGAAACCTCTTAGAAGGATTTCAAGAAGAAAGTGCCTTGTCCTTTCTTTATTCTGCTGCTTCCACATTAATGCTGTCGCAGAGGAAGTTAATTAAAGATGAAGGGCTGGCAATGTATCTGAGATCTTGTTGCAGAGGACAATTGATGGGAGCAGATTTTCAGCTGATTTAAACCATGGTAGCTCTCTGAAAAAGGAGATTTGACAATGTGGGTCAGCAGGGCTCCAGGGACAGAATCTTCCTTTCAACTTGTTACAGACTGTGCAGTAATTAGAGTCCATGAGGAAGGAATAAAATGTATGTGCAAAGGATGAGAACACTTGATACCAGTTTTGAGGAGTCATAAAAATTCTTCTTCTTCATTCTTTTCTCTTTTCAGAGGAGCGTGCTGAGATTATATTGAAATATTTTAATTCCTTGCAATAAGGGGGGGAAAAGCCAGTGTAGAAAATAAAAAAACTTTCAGAGCTGATTTTTACAGAAGTCACATTTATTCTGAAGCAAAATCTACTCACTCCATGCTTGGCATATTTAATAATTTAGAGATGTAGTCTAAACCAACCGAAGAAAAATAAATTTGCAATAAATATGAGACAGGGATAAAGGTATAAAATCATTCCAGATTATTTAATTTACTCTGAAATATAAATGTTAACTTTGTCTTTCCTGCAGAGCTTGTTATTTTCAAAGTTTCCTTTGTTAATTAGGGATTGTCAATCATTCAGACTCGTGGAAAAATCCAAACAAGACAAAAGAAATACTTGGAGTCATTCAAAAAATAAATATACATGGCTTGAACTCCTGGAACTTGTCTTGTGCTGGTGCTCCAGGGCTCCTCTTTGCCCATCAGCATTCCTGCCCAAAGATTTGCCTGCTGACATTTACATGAGGAGGTGGCATTTGCTTTTGGGGAATGCATTTGGTGTCACGTATTCTTTGCAGTAACTCTTTTGTGATGGCATGTAAAGGTCATTTCTGCAGAGCAGGGAGCATTTGTAAACTTCCTGAGAAAGGATATGGGCATGAGGCATTCACTGAATAGGAAGGATGCTGTTTGTCTGAAAACTGCTGTGTTTTTCCCTCACACATTCCCCCATTTTTTCTTTCTTATTTTTCCCCCTGGTTTCTTTGTACGAAGCCTGCAGGACTAAAATTTTTTCCAACAAAATAATTTCTGCACTGTGGTACAGCAGTTTCTTAAAAAAAAAAAAAAATATATATATATATATATATATATATATATCTTAGTTAGAAAATGACAAATTATATTGCTTGTGAAAAGCCAATTATTCTACAGCCAATTATTCTGATTTGCCCAGAGAAGCTCTGCCTGCCTCATCCCTGGGAGTGTCCAAGGCCAGGTTGGGCAGGGCTTGGAGAAACCTGGTCTGGGGTTGTCCTCTATAGACATCCAATGTGATTACAGATATCCCTGAGCATCCCAGCTGGCTCCAGCTGTCAGCTCTTCTGGATGCTTCAAACACCTTAAGGCATTTCAAACAACCCCACTAAAATTTGTATTGCAGATAATGAAGTTTAATTGCTTAGTTTGTGGTTTTTAAGCCTGGTTATCTTGATAAGGGGATATGTTTATTTATACTGTTATATTGATATCAATATAAATATATTTATGTATATATTTATATATAAATATATTTCATATTTTTATGGGTTTATATTTTTATATTTATATATTTACATATTTATACAAAATCATGTTGGTACCAATGAACTGTGTAATAAATGCTCAATACAGAATGTCAGCAGCACCAATAGATCCTGAGAAGTTACTGAGCTCATCTCAAAGTCCCAACCTGTTTGTTCATTGAATCACTCTGTAAGCTCCACTAATTACATTGACTGGGGTTTTAATTACTGTCATGAGAATATAAATGCCTCACCCACATGGAGATATCTGCATCTATTGCCCAAATGTAAACACCCAAATCTCAAGCAGAATCTCCACCAAGGAGCCTTCCTTCCTCTCTATTCCCAGGTGATGGAACGACCTGAGCTCTGGGTTATTGATTAAATCCACACTGCAATGGGTCCCTGGGTCAGATTTGACTTTTCAGGATCACCTTATAAAGGGCTTTGCTGGTGCTGGGGCATGTAAGCTGAGAGTGACAAAAATACCCCTAAAATTCTTCCTTAGAACTGACCTGATATTATGGTTTTGTATGGGAAACATTTAGGGAAGTAATGTAAAGCTTTTATTTCTTTACTGATTTATTTCTTTACATTGTCAATGGGGAAAAAAAAAAAAAGTTGTGGGAAGAAAAGAAGTGTTATAAAAATTTTATCCTAATTTTCATTACTCTTTCTTTTAATTACTGTTAATGTTAACATTAATGTTACATTAATGTTAACATTAATGTTAATGTTTTCTTTATACCCTTTTAAAGTTTTAACCCTACTTTACTTTTAAACCTACTTTACCTTTGTCCTAATCCTACCTCACAACAGGAAGTAAATACACTAATAATTAACCAACACTAAAACACCAAACTCATCAATACACAACCCCCCAAAAATCTCAAAATTAGCAAAATCTCATATTAGCAAACCAAAACCACTACAGAAAATTAGTGTTTTCACCCAACTCCAAACTAAAACCACCACATCTGCAAAAACACCATTGTATTCCTGGCATACAGATAAAAAAGACTAAAAAGCATGAATTATTTATTCACTTCTGCCTTTGTATTTCTAAAGAAATAATGGAGCAGATGCCAGCTGAGGACAAACTGTTTTGTTGGGAGAGTTTGGGTTCCCATGTACAACTCTTGCCCACAGACAGAGAGGAGAGGAACCCCAGCTCTTTGGGGCATTGTCCTGGCTTGTAAAATATGTGTGTGAATTCTATTTCCATCTGTCAGAGCTGGGGCAGTTCTCTGCTGTCCTTGGGGCAGTTTTTTCTTTCTCTCTCCCCCATCCAATCCTCCCTGCAGGAGATCTCTGCTGTCCATGGCCACTGAGTGTCCCTGCAGGGCTGAGCCAATCCCAGCATCCCATGGGGAGATGCTCCGCCCAGGGGAGGAGCCAAGCATTCCTCCCTGGATCCAATCTGAGCCTGGCCCAGCCCAGCAGCCTTTGCCCAGTGCATTGCCAGAGGAGCAGCTTCTGCTGCCCTGCATGGCCAGAGGGAGCCCAGGCCCATCTGCAGCAGCCCTGGAGCTGCAGAGGAAAACTCCCCCCTTGTGCAGGATCCCTGCTCCAGCAGAGCCACAGCTGGCACTGCAGGAGGGCTGAGCCCCCATGGGATGGGGCTGTGCCACCCCCTGACACACAGGGGACAGGGACTGCTCTCACTCTGGCAGTGGTTTGTTTCCTTTTTTTTTTTTTTTTTTGTACTATTGCATTTTTATTTTTCCTAGTAAAGAACTGTTATTCCTACTCCCATATCTTTGCCTGAGAGCCTCTTAATTAACAAAAATTATAGTAATTCAGAGGGAGGGGGTTTACATTTTCCATTTCAAGGGAGGCATCTGCCTTCCTTAGTAGACACCTGTCTTTGCAAACCAAGACAGGCACCAACATCTCAGGTTTGAACCCCTGGAAAAGGTGATGAAAATGTTTTTCCTGATTGCTACAGCCCTGAACAGCTATTGTTGAAAACTAAGTGTTTACAGCCCCACATCCCAAAAAGGGCAAAACTCTTAGTCACTTTTATAAACTTGTCTTTTGGGATAGTCCAGAAAATCAGCTTTTGCTGTTGTCATGCAGAAGAAAGAAGAGCCATTTAGCAACAGACTAGCTCGAGATAAATCATAGTTATTGCATCCCAGTCTGTGGAGAAATAAATTACAACACCACAAGTAAAGCTGAGACTGGCTGCTCATGGGGTAGAAAATCAGTTTGGTCTAGAGCAGGTGTAGAAATTACGGACTCCACAAAAATATCATTTGGTCCTCAGATAAACATTCTGAACTCCAGTGGTTATCCCATCTTCTACACAGCTAAACTGAAGGGTTTGCATGTTAATTCTTACACATTGTTCCTGAGATATTTGGGATGAGTTCAGATGTCCTAAAGATCCTGAAAAGTCTGAATAAATTTTTTTTTTTTTGACACAGAAATGAATTAAGAATGACCACTCAAATATCTGTTCCTGGAGGGCTCATTTCAGCCAGGTAGGAGAAATCTGATTATTATTTCCTGTCCTCAAGCTGCCTGGCTCACATGAAATCTGTATTCTTTCTAATATTTATTTTTTAATGTTTTCTGCACTGTGTCCAAGGCTGCAATGTAATTAACAGCAGGTACATGTCTGATGCCAGAGCACCTCTAGTTTTGCCCAAAAAGTATCATTTAGGAGGCATCAGAACTTTTGCACACCTATATTTGTCATATCATTAAGCAGTGAACAAACAGAAAAAAACAAATGAGTAGAAGAATCAAGTAATGAATTTATAGCAATAAAGATTTTTCAGCTATGGAATGAAATGCAAACAGATGAAAGGGAGGGATGGTCAGTTTGAAAGGTTTAAATGTGGAATCAATCCACTGTAAGACTGAGCTGTTCTCAAAATTATTTTTTTACATTAGTTTTGTTAAGTGATTAAAAAAAGATAAAACTGAAACCTCCCAACAATTTCTGAAAATTGTTTCTGCTACTGCTGCCTTGGAAACACCATTACAGATCCCCTAATTTTGTAGGATTTATATAAAGAGATTTTTTTTCACTTTTCTTCCACTCTGAAGCCACAAAGACAGAACCAGATAAGTTGTTCAAGTTCCAGAAAGTGATCAAAACACCAGAAAGTGCTTTTAGAAGTTGGAGTGTATTTGTTATAATATGTGAGCATACCCAAAAATTTATACTGAAACATATCAATCTTTTAAAATGGGGTCATTATGACATTCTCTGATTCTCTTTTCCCTCTGAGAGGATGAGATGGTACCTGTTGGCAAAAAGAGACCCTGAGGAGAGCATCACCCTCCCAAACATCAGTGTGCAAACCATGGGAAATCTCAATTTCTTGATTGCTGATTCTGTTTGCTGGGCTTTTCTAGAGGTTGAGTTTTGGGGAGGTTTATGTTCTTTTCTCCTTTTTTTTTATAAGCAAGAAACATTTGTGGTTCATGTCACTGTGTCATTAGCCTTACAATCCTCTTCTCTTACTGTTCATAAATATTTTCACTATTTTACCAGATTCACTATTAATAATGAGGTTTTTCTTCTGGTGGAGAAAACAGGAGGTTGGGAAAAATATATCTGTAAAACTCTGCAGGAATAAGATCCAAACCACACTAGAACAGGACTCAGCATCCTCTTGAATATCTTCTGCTGTTTCTCTATTTATATATATATTTCTTTTTGCTTTTCCTCACATACAGTTTTCAAAGCTGTCTCAAGCATCAACTCCACTCAAGGCTTGATAATGGAATTTCATATAATTTCATTCCTTTTTCCCTTTTGAATTTCCTTGGTGCTTTCTTTTCCTTCCCTTCTTTATCACTCTTTCAGAGGGTTAGGCTAAGCCATAATTTTATTTAGCCTTATTTATACCAAGTAATTTCCTTATTTTATTGTCTTTGCCACAAGGACTGCAAGGGAGCCCTTACTTTTGTTTCATGTCAGCTAATTTGAACATGTCTTTTTACCTTTAGGCACAGACTTTTCAATATTTACCACGGATGCAACAACTTAGTTATGGGAAACATGGGAGGAAAAAAGTAATTAACACAAAAAGAAAATGGTAAAAATATCAAGAAGGAAAGAGAAGACAATAGCTTGGAAGCCAATATAAATAATAATTATAAAGAAAGGCAGTAAAAGTCACTATAATATAGATTTCCCAGTCAGCAGACAAACTGATCTGAATTTTTTTAACAATAGATCTATGAGTTGTGAAGGAATGTGAGAGAGAGGCACATTTCATTGGGCATTTCAGCTTGGAAACATTTCAGTTTGGAAACACAGTCAAGATTTTGATAATTAGATTTTTGTCCCACTTGGCTTAATCATTCACGTGTGTTGTGGGCAATACAGGCTGCCTTTCATTAAAGACAAATATTATCAGCACAACACTGTTTTATGGCACAAAAAAAAAAAAAAAAAGAGGTCTTGTGTGTGATAATCTTTAAAATGAATATTTTTATTGGGAAAATGCAACCTGTGCAAGAAATGAGGACCCAACTTTCACTGGGAAAAAAAACCAAATGAAAAAAAGTTTGCAGTTTGGACAGAACTGAGTATTGTTTTTTTCCTTAAAGGCTTCAGTTGACTTTGGACTAAGACATGTGATTATCTGTCTCTACTGCTCCCAAGGCCTGGAAATTGAATACTCAGCAATTGCAGTTGAATGAACCTCGTTTAACTCGGGCAAGAAGTATAAAAATCATATTTTATTAATGTGAATAAGAAGAGAGGAGATACATTTTTGTTGTTTGCTTTCTGTAGCTCTTTCAAGTCACAGCCAGTCCCTAAAACTATGCCAGGTTTTTGCTGAGGGAGCATATTTTTAATATTTGGTGATTGTTTTAAAATAAAAATGTTTTAGCTGCTGAAAATGAATAAAGCTCAATGCATTTTCACCTTCATGGTTCCCAGTTTACAGCAGGAAGAGTGAAAGAGAATGCAAAAGAAAAGAAAAAAAAATGAAACATTTTTTTTTCCTGGCTACAATAAAAAGCTTATAAATGTAATCAGGGAGAACTTTAAAGGAAAAAAACAACAACATGGCAAGATATGAGTTGTTTATTGTAGCAAAGGAAGGCAGGTGGAGGCAGGCTGAACATCACCAGGGGAATTCCAGGAAGGATCAACTGTTCCAGGCAGTAAAGGCTGAGAAACACGTGGACATCAACTGAAACTGGGAAGAAAATTTATATCCATCAAAACACTGAGTTCCTGAAAAGGCTCCTAGGAGAGTGTGGAAAGTGAAAATGTTGTGTGGCTTTGATGGACGAAGGAGCCTACAAGGAAGAGGGAGAGGGACTTGATCCAAGCACAGGACAAGGGGGAATGACCTTAAACTGATGGAGGGTAAATTTGGATGGGATATTGGGAAGAAATTCTTCCCTGTGAGGGCGGGCAGGCCCTGGCCCAGGGTGCCCAGAGCAGCTGTGGCTGCCCCTGGATCCCTGGCAGTGCCCAAGGCCAGGCTGGATGGGGCTTGGAGCAGCCTGGGACAGTGGAAGGTGTCCCTGCCATTAGCAGGGGCTGGAACTGGATGGACTTTAAGGTCCCTTCCAACCCAAACCATTCTGTGACTCAGTGATTCCCTGAATCACACTGCAAGGTGGGTGCTGGAGCTGAACACTGAGACACTGGATTATGCTCCAAGGTGCTGCTCCTAAGGCAAGATAAATTCCCTTTCCCCCCCTCCTTTTATCTCTGGATACTTAAATCAGTGCCACAGGTTTTCTTTTTTTTTGTTTTTTAGCTTTATTTTTTTAATTGGCAAAACTGAATGAGTCACAGGATTAGAGATTCTTCTTCTGTCTCTCTAAGATGAGTAAAGAAACTCTTCAGATAAGGAAATTCAGAACACTGAACTCTCTTAGTGGCAACCACTTGTGCTTTCAAGGACAAGGACTCTCTGCTTGGGATCTTATGCTGCCTTCAGGAAATGATATTTCCACTTCAGTCCCTTGTTTGGTTCAACCATTCATCACTGTTTTTTACATTAGCAATAGCCTTGGGAAAAAAGTTCTTCAACATTTTGAATGGGGACTGGGAATTTAGTGCCACTCCCTGAAGGTTGGAACAAAATAATCTGTAGGGATCCTTCCAACCCCAGCCATCCTGTGGTATGATTCTTGTCCCCTGCCCAAGACTGAAAGCAGCACTTAAATGCCATGTAAGGTCAAGGACTTTGGAAACAGAGTCCCAGACTGGTTTATCTGAATCCCATTTACAGTAGCACAGAAATAAAAAAAAATCAGAAATTATATTGGCTAAAATAGAAAGAGGAGGAAACCCAAGAAGAAGAACTTAAAACTTACTATTTGATCTGGCCATGCTAAAATGCCATTTCTCCTTCAGAGTAAAAATTCAGAAATGGGACAAAAAGTTTCATTTAATAGGAAGAGGACAAGAAAAGTTATTAAAAAATAATTATTTTCCTCCTCCAACGTGACACACGTATTTCTGATGACCATAGAGTCATTGAATGGTTTGACTTGGAAAAGATGGTAAAGATCATCTCATTCCAACTTCTGTCATGGGCAGGGATGCCTTCCACTATACCAAGTTGCTCCAAACCCTGTCCTTGGACACTTCCAGGCATAGTGGCTGTCTGTCTCCACAGGGAGAAGATACTCAGTGTCAAGATATTTTTTTACAAAAGTTGGGATATGCACAGCAGGAAGAAATGACTGTGAGCAGAACAAAAAGAACAGATCCAGAGCCTCACCACTCCCCTGAGTGATTGCACCTGAGGGCTGTTAAACAAACTGCCAGAGCCTGTGCTGTATTTACCAGCCTGTGATGTTTATAAAAGCAAGATAAGGAACACTCCTGGACATTATGAGTGAGCCAAACACGAAGTAGGCTTTAATCAGACAAGGTTTGTTGCCTCCCTTCAGGGTCTGGAGAGCAGCTGGGCTTGTGCCTTTAAAGGGAATGAAGCTTCTGCCACTTCAACCCACCTAGGAAAGTACCACGTGTTGGTGGGACTGAAGGACGAGCTGGAAGGTGCCTTTCAACCCATAAATATTTCTCAGCATCTCCACAAAGATCAGTTTGGGCATTTTAAGGGGTTTCACCTCTGCACTGGTGTGTCCACAGCTGGGTACCCATTGCCACGTGGTCATGAGCAGTGACCTGACCCTCTCACTGTCCCTGGGAATCACAAACACCAGACATGGCCACAGCTCAGAGCTGCCACCAGTCCCCAGAATCTATCCTCTTTATGCATCATTCAAATACCACAAATAAATTTTCTCAGAGAGCAAATTTAGTGGTTTGGAGCAGAGTCAGCCTCGCGGTGCATTTCCCATCCTGCAGCTGCGCCTCCTGCCCACTGCTGGGTACAAATGAGGAGAGTGCACTCTGGGAGGATTAGGGGGAGCTGAGATGGATGGCAAGGATGCTAAATCCTGCAGCCCACACACTGGAAAGCTCACAAGGTCAGTGCTCACAAAATACAGCTCTCTCTGTGCCTAAAATTCAAATGAAATGTTTTGATGGTTACATCTCCTTAAATCATGATACTTGGAAAGCCTGGTGCAGGTGGGAGATGTGGGGAGCTGGATCTCCATGGAGACACAGCAACTAAAGCACAGCCCAACATTAATGCAGCTGTTTTATCACGTGTTGGGCCTGAACTTATCCTTTTCCAGCTCTGAAATGAGCTGGATGCAGCTTGCCTCAGCTTTTCAAAGATCAAGGACACCCACACCAAAAGCTCTGTGGGAGCACAGCTATTCCCACTTGGAATGGATGCAGCTGGCAATTCCCAAACTTCCTTTTCCTCCTCCCAAAAGAACAGGAATTCTCTGCGCCTCTCAGGTTGTAGGGATGAGGTTTCTCTCTGAATTACTCTCCCTGGGACCAGCTGCTGTCCACTGGTGCTGTGCAGGAAGAAAAGGATGGGACACACTCCCACCTTATGGGGGGGTTCCATGCAACCCCTGAATTTACAGGAAACAGTGGGATGCAAATATTACTTCACCCACTACCTGTGACCCTTCTCCAAAAGCCCAGCAGAGCTGCACCCAGTGTGGATTTGATATGTAATAAATTTCCTTTTGTGCACCAAAACCCTTTTCCTAAAATCCTGGAATGCTGTGAGTTGGAAGGGACCTTACAGATCATCCATGCCATGGGCAGGGACACCTTCCACTGTCCCAGGTTGTTCCAAGTCCTGGCCAGCCTGGCCTTGGACATTTCCAGGGATGGGGTGGATTTTCCTCAGGTGTGTGATCTGCAGGGGCAGGCAGGACTGGGAGCTCCTCAGCAGCAATTTCAAATTTCCTCTTAAAACCCTGAATTAGACTGTTCTGCAAATAACCCCCCACAACCCTCAAGTGCTTGAAAAAGGTGTGAAACATCAAAATCACCTGGTTTAATCAACTCACAATCAGTTTCCTTTGGAAGAGAGATGTATTTGACCAGGGCTAGTCCTCAAGCAGAACATTTATCTCTCAGCCTTTCCCTCTGTTAGAATTTCATTCTCCAGAAAAACACAATGAACATGATTTGAGTTTGTTTTCTGGGCTCTACAAGGGCAGACAAAAGAAAGGAAAAGGCTTAATTTTCCCCAAGCTTAAATGAACCAAAGGAATTATCACAGAGGAATGGAAAGCAGTAAAGAAATTTTGGATTGAGTCTGAATCAGGAGCAAAAACTGTCAGGTTACTCAATGACTGCCACTTCCACAAGGTAAAGTGAATTTTTCTCAGACATAATTTTCTACTTTGAGGCTTTTTATTTGTTTGATAGGAGAAATTCAAATAACACTTAATATTTCTAAAAAAACTATTAAGACTTTACTTTTGTATGTCTGTGACTTGTGAATATCTCTGTTGAGAATAACCAGTATTTTTCTTCTGGGATAAGAGATCCAGATCCATGCTGGGTAAAGCTGGTGGTAACAGCTTAGTTGAGAAGTCCTGTAACAGTTTTTCTGGTTCCCATAGTTTTTCTGCATGTCCCATTCAAGGAGGATTTTGGTGTTCCTTATATCCCACCTGCTTGTCTTGAATCCTCAGGCTCATCTCCAGCCCTGTAGAATCCCATATGGCACCATGCTTAGTAGAAAAGCTGGAGAGGAAGGAAATGGGGGCTTTTGGAGTTTCCTCCATTTAAATTTTCTCCATTCAATCCAATTTTTATTCCCAAGTAACCATCATCCCTGATGGATCCCTGTTTTCCTGGGCAGGGCTGAACACTTGCCTGCCCATGGGAAGCCATGAAAGAATTCCTTGATTTGTTTTGTTGTGTGTGTGGTTTCTCCTTCACCTATTTAACAATATTCATTTCAACAAATGAGTTTTCTCACTTTTAACCCTTCCAATTCTCTCCCCATCCCTCTGAAGGGGTTTGGGGGAGAGGCTGAAGCGAGGCTGAGCTGCCAGCTGGGGTTCAACCATGACCACAGGTAGGATTGGCTTGTTCAGATGGGTAAAAATGTTGGCTGGGAATCAAGGAAATCTGTTCCTCTGCTCCTACTTGAAGGCAAATTATTTTTCTGCTAGCAAAAGTAGTTATTTTAACCCTTTGCTTTCTATGAACTACTTCCAAATTATTTCATGGGTCTGTTTTGAAGCTCCTTCTCTGTGGAGCCATCAACTGCAGCTCACCATGAGAAACCTTGGCTTTTGTTTCCAAAATACTCCAGGGACATTGCTTAGAATGTTTCAAAATACTAAACAAATAATGAATGGTTCATCACAATAATTTAAAAAACTGATAATTGAGTGAATCACTGTGTTTCTATCTGGGGGAGGTCATGTTGAAATATGTGTCATGTTGGTATTTATTCTGGCCTCTGCTAGAGTACCAAAACCCAAAACTTCTGAAAATTTATCAGAAATAAATGAAAATAAACAGGGTTTTGTTAATTACAACAATGATATTATTGTTGTATTTTATTATGATGTTGTTGTATTTTATTTAGGATATTATTATGATGATATTACAGTGAGAGTATTGGTAGCTGTTTATATTAAAAATTCTCTATGCATTCTGTAAAATACCAGTGGTGAGCCCTGGAAAACAAATTTGGAGACAATAATTTGGGACAAAGAAATAAACAGTGGCACTGTCTGGGAGAGATGAACGGTGCTAGAGATGAGAGTTGCTTGTTCTGTCAGTTGTTCTTTTCTTCCTTTTCCTGTCAATAATCCAATATAAGTGAGGGAATCCAGACTAAAGGATGGTTTCTTTGGTGCAGCCAGGCCTCCATGCATTTGTACTGCTTGAGGTGCTTCTAACCCAAGAGAGTTTTCCTGCCTTTTTTGAGCTCAGAGTTGCCTTTTCAGTCTTCCATTTGTTCAGTTTTCCCAGCAGTTGTTTGGTGTGATGGACCTGAGTGGAGCCTCAAGTCAGCCTCTATTCCAAACTTTGCACTATCAGAATAATCTCAAAACATTTTTAAGTCAATCTTATGTGAAACTCTATCTCTTTCAAATAGCTGAGGCCAAAATAATTGTTGGAGTTGGCATGGGAGAGGCCAAAAAAACTGATTTCCCTTCATGTCACCTTTCTTTCCTTGGAAAGCCATGGAATGTGTATCAGTCAAGAATCAGGGAACAGGAACACTGAGCTCTGCAGTGCCCACAGGACAGAGACCTCTGGGAACAAATAGATTTTTGGCTGGCAGCAGCAGGAATGAATTATCCATAAAACAAACAGTGAGCCTGGAGTAAGGTGATTTTTTGGGACATACTTTCACCTAGACCTGATCTAATCACGGATTAGGATCAGTCTTTGTATGACTGTCCAAAATGGAGCATGAAACGAAAGGTTTTATTTCAGAACCTGGTGAAAAGTCCTCTGTAAAAGCTCTCTGTTCTTCTGACCCTCCTGATAGATTTGAGTCCTGCTCAGCAAGTGTCCTTCTCTTAGAGGTCTCCAAAAAGCAATGTGAAGAAAGTTCTGAGAACTCTGCTCATCATGATGGAGTAATTTGCTTCTTTCCTTTCTCTCTTGAATCCCAGGGAAGGGTTAAGTTTCCCAATGGAGCTTTGATTCTTTGTTCAAGCCATGTTTAGCACAGAATGCCCTGTACCTCAGCACTGACACCTCTCTCTGCCATAAACTTTGAAAAAATTCCCTGGGGGAAAGTGCAATTAGAGCAGGAGAGGAGCACAGTGACTCAGAACACTCTGTTTGGACCTGGCAGGGAAAGGATGCTCTGCTGGAGCTGGGAGATGCAGCTGCAGCAGCAAAAAGAACAAAGAGTCAGAGTGTTTGCCCAAAAAATGCGTTCCACTTGGCCTCCAGAAGTGCCTGGGCTTCTCTGAGGTCGTTTTGCACTCTCCTGTCTCCTGCAGCTGATCAATATTCAGCCACATGAAAATAACCCTGCATGTCTTCTGACCATGGAATTGTCCCCATGGCCAGACCCAGCCAGGTGACACTGACTGTCAAAAGTTTCTGAATATTGCACTTTGCTGACAAGAGTGAGAAGCAGCGCTGCCATTTCTGGGGCTTTGGGAAAAGCTTAAAATTGGGGATCCCAAGCCCAGGTGAGGCACTGCAACCACCCTGAGGCCCAAGGAGAACCCTGGAGTTCTCAAAGGAACCGTTCCACCTGCAGCTTGTTTAAGAGCTTACAACAGATCTCCTGGGAGATAAGAAAGGGAAGGAAAGCTGCTATTCCCTTTTTTGTCCCCTCTTTGCAGAGCTGTTTGACATCTTTGCAAAGAGCTGAATCCTCTCAGATCCTGGGCCCATGCTGAGAGCTGCCTGGGCAGTAAGTCCTGGTGGCTGGGTGGGTGTGGAAGCTGTGACATCTGAGAGGCTGCTCCAAGTTTAGATCTTTATCTTTTGCTCGCCAATAAGTTTTTGATTTTTCCATTCCTATGATTCTGCTTGACTGAACACTTCAGAAAAATGTGTTTGGATCTCTACTAGAGATAATTCCCCAAAGGACAGATCCCACTAACTTTAAACACATGGCAACTGTGTAGGATGCAGGAGAAAGAGCAGGTGAGTCACTGTTGAGAAGCTTTTTGACATTTGGTGTTGCTTTATGGTCTGTAAAATGTGGCTATTTCTGAGAACACTGATGAGATCAAATGCTTCTCCTTCATTAATCCAGTTTTTCCTGCTGAATCTCCTTCTGCTCTTGGTCATGTTTTTGTTCATAAGCTGTGCCAGTAGCTGGTGACCATTTTCTACCAGAGGCAGGAATTTCTCAAGCTGTATCCATGTATTTATCCCACAACACAATCACACACAGTCTCAAAATACCCAATAATAACCTTGGTGCCCAAATATCAAAAACCTGATTTATTAAAATTCTCACATTGTTTTGAATATGAGTAATGTTTGTCCATTAAGGTGCTCCTAAAGTGATGCCATTCTCAGATTATTACCTGGTAAGGAAATTTCAGAAAGAAAGAAAGAAACGTGAAGTTCTCCAAAGACAGAAACAGAGCAGCACTGGGGCCTTTATTTAAGCAGTCTGACAGTAAAAAAATCATTGAAAGATGGGAATGGAAAGGAGAAAAAAAAACCTTTTAAAGTGCCCTTCTCCATCTTATACTTTTAATTGGAGAAAAATATAAATGAAGAACACTGGGCAATGGAATCTTCAACATCCCACAGGCAATTTTTCCACAGGCATGGAGTGACAGGACCAGGGTGAATGGCTTCAAACACACATAGAGGTAAATTTAGATGAGGTATTAGGAAGAAATTGTTCCCTGTGAGGGTGGGCAGGCCCTGGCACAGGTGCCCAGAGCAGCTGTGGCTGCTCCTGGATCCCTGGAAGTGTCCAAGGCCAGGTTGGACAAGGTTTGGATCACCCTGGGATGGTGGAAAGTGTCCCCACCATGGCAGGGAGACTCAGATTGAATTTCCCTTCCAACCTGAACCACTTCTTACCTGTCCTTGAACAAAACAGAATTTATTTACCCCATTTCAAATGTTTCCAGGAAATGGAAACCCCCTGTGTGATACTGGAAACCTCAGATCACAGTAAAGGGTAAAGAGCTTAAAAACAACAGGCAAATGAACAACAAAGAGGAGGATGATCACAGGCAAGCCTCTGAAATATTTAATTGCAAGCTGAACCTTCATTTATTTAGAGACAATGTAGATCTGTGTCACTGAACTCTGCAAATTGCCACGGGGTCTTTCCAATGCCCACTGGGCCTGAGTTCAGCAACGTGATGGATTGTTCAATTTACTGAGTAAACCAAGAGTTCTCTGTGAATTTTAGATGCTAATCTTCTGATTGAACTCCATTGCCAGCGAGACTCGCCCTACAAAGTTTGCTAATAAGAATTGATCCAGCTATTGATAAGGATTTAAAGGGTTGATGCAGGATATTAACCACATATTGAACTCAGCTGCTCCCCAGCTACTGTTACAAAAAAAGAGTAAGGCTGTTTTAAACCTGATAAAAATTAATAGATATCATCTCCACATGAAGTGACATCATTAATGTGTCATTAAGTTAGGGGACACCTTCATGTGAACAAGCTAATCATGAAAATTTGATATGTGAGAGAAGAATAAAAAGTACATGCCATTGGTGTGCATACAGAATCACACTTTTATCCCCATTGTCCTTCTTTCAGCAGGAATTTCTTCACAGAAATGGTTGGCAAGCATTGGAAGGGGCTGCTCAGGGAAATGGTGGAGTCCCCACCCCTGGAGGGGTCCAAGGAAGGAGTGGAGGTGGCACTCAGTGCTCTGGGCAGGTGACAAGGTGGGGATCAGGAAGATTAGGCTTGATATCTGAGACATCTTTTCCAACCTAAATGATTCTGAGAGGTTTAAAAGTGAAGAACACAAATTTCAAAAATTCTGGGGAAAGGGGCTCAGAGAAGATTTCAAACTGAACCCAGCTCTGATCTATCAGTGTCATCATGGTTGAAATTACTGTGGGTGGGCCTGGTGGTCTCAATGACAAGATCAGTATTGTGTCGGACCTGACATATCCAAAAAGCCGAGGACCTTTCCTTCCTGCAATTTTTCAAAAAGAAAAATCCATCAATGTGATTTCCTTGGCACTGTGGCAGGTCAGACCCTGCAGGCATTGGGATTTGGGTGTTTATTCCAAGAGGTGCAATGGGGGAAATCGTGGACATGTTTCTCAGCAGCCTCCCAGAGGAGTCTGCTGCTGATCATGCAGAAAAACCCTCCACATCCACAGGTTTTTTGAGCATTTCCAGGGATGATGATTCCACCCTGCACAGCCCATTCCAATGTCTGACCACCCTTACAGTGAAGAAATTTTCCCCAATATCCAATCTAAACCTTCCCTGGTGGAAACTTGAGGATGTTTCCTCTGGTTCCATCACTTTTAACCGAGGTGAAGAGACCTGAGTCATATCTTAGGAGAACTCAGTAGTTTTTTTCTGTTTCTTCATTGCTTATTACTCCTAAAAGAGATGGGGAAGGACAACAGAAGGAGAGACACAAAAAGCCCCAAAGTCACTGTCTTTTGTTGAAAATCAAGACAATTCAGATGTCAGGTTACTATTAGGGAATTTTAAGAGCTTTCTTAATTAGCCTTATGTTAGAAGGCAGTAATTAGGATGTGTGTGCAGTGCAGTCACTTCAACAAAAATTGATTTGGTTTAATTAGATTTAGGCATCTGCCATTTCTCTAAACCCCAAAATAATTTGAAGCTGTGGGTGGGCCTCCACATCCCTAAATCAGAAGGGGAAAAACAGACACGTAAACCTCCAGCAAGATCTGCTAAATCTGGTGGAGTGCAGCAGAGTCACAACCAACGTTCATATTCCAGAGTTCCTGGATACTAATCCCCTATAAATTCAGTCTGACTTTCATTCAATGATTCTGGACCCAGCCAAAACTAAGCTGGTTTGAGCACCCAGAACATCTCAAGGGATGGACACCTGTTTCTGGAATTATGATTTTTTTTTTTCCTTTATTGAAGGGACCTGTAAAGGCCAATGTTCTCAGAGTCACAGCAAACAGTATTTACTTGAGCAAGTATTGAATTGGACACACTGAGATGAGAAAATAATCAATTAATGCTAAAAAATCCTTATCAGTCAATGGAAAAGAGTGAAAAAACCCTGAAGGATGTGCCTTATCAACACTGAGATTTATGGATGGTTTGTTAATAGATTTTCCCTTAAAACTCAAGTTAAACAAGAACTGATATTCAGAGGAGTAATCACAACAGGCAGGATCAGAGATGCTGAATAAAAGGAATGGATTACAAACCTTTTTTTTTTTTTTGTCAAGATCCTCCTGGTGTTCTCAGTAAATCCACGGAAGTTTCTCAATGTGGAAGGTGAAAAATGGAGTAACAGCTCTCAGATATTTTCTCCTTGGCTCTACCAAAACAGAAATGCAAAATTAACGGTTTGGATGCAGTTCTCCCAGCTGAGTGATCCCATGACTTAAGGGAGGCCAAGGCACAAGAGGTGGAGAGATCAGGAGGGGAGAGGTTTGGTCAATACTGCAGAAAAAAATCATCTGAGAACTTTGCTGGGCTGTGCCATAAAGCATCTTTCAAGCTGTGTATGTTCACCCAAAAAAATTATTTCTTGCACGGAAGTTACCCACAAATTGCCTGTATGACCTATGGTGGCTGACACCAACATCCCCAGTTTTCTACCTTCCCTAATTCTAGACAAGAAAGACTGGGATTATTTTTTTATTTATTATTTATACTTCATGTAGTAAAAAAATTCAAAATTAAAAAAAAAGCTTTGTGTTTTTGTGTTTGAAGGCTGTCCTAGCAATCATCAAGATTCAAAGAAGCCTGTCTAGCAATAAATTTAATTTTGGATAGCCTTGACATACCACATCTGTATTATGACATGTCCAAATTTTTAATGGGATTTTGAGCCATCTCTCCATTTTGATTGAAAGGCTACAATATGAGCTAAGACCTAGAGAAAAAAAAGTCCTTTATTCAATCATAAAATCTGCTTTGATGCACCTAAAGGTATCACCCTTCTGGCCATGTAGGGAATTACTTTGCTCTCTCTCTTACACCTTCTAAAAACTGGTTTTGTGATAGAGATTTTAACCTGATGACTCCCAGTGCTTGAATCTGATGATGGCAGAAATCCTTGGCTGAAGTGATATCTCAGAAAGCCTCCCCCTGACCTCTGAATATTGAATCTTGTCTTTGGGAGATGATTTCGGAGAGAAAAAAACCCCAAACCCTGAACATCTCTCTAAAACCATTCCTTCAATAAAGTGAAATGTCAAGGTGATAGAGGTGTGATATCTCAGCTGTGTCTCTGGGCTTTCTAGATCTGTGAATAAAGTGTGGAGCACAATTCATCCCATCCTAAAAGAGGCATTCAGAAGGGGTCCAAAGAGCTGCATCCTTGAGGTTTCCATTCCTTCCCCCTGAGTGGCCACAGAGGAGTCAGGGGTGACTTCCATGGGTAAATATAAATATATACAGCTGGGGAATGATACATGAGTTGGGTCTAACCATGTAATTAATTAATTAAAATTTAAAAAAAATTTAAAAAATAATTAATTAAAGGAGATTAATTAATTTTATCTGAATTTTACCTGGGTAAAACCTCTATTTCTGTCTGTTCAGTGTAGATGAAAACCAGATTTTGACAAGCCTGGATAGCAAACAGGTTGAAACACTTTGTCTTGAATTTTGTTTAATGTGAATTACTCTTGTGTATCCTGTGGGATGGAGCTTGGAGCAACCTGGGATAGTGGAAGGTGCTCCTGCCCATGGCAGAGGGTTGGAACTGGGTGGGCTTTAAGGTCCCTTCCAACCCATCCCAGGATTCTGTGATCACAGAGGTGTGATTTCAACTGCTGATCTGATGACAGCAATCAGAATTTTGGCTTGATTCAGAAGAAATTTAATCGGGAAAAAGAGTTTTGTAGAGAATATTGTTATAAGCTGAGGCTCTGTGACTGAAATTCACAATAAGTTATGAAATGTACATGCTGATCTGATCCTGAAAACAGATTAATAATGCAGAACATAATAAAAATATCTAACCATGGCTACCTCTTGCTACTGGGAATGACTGATCAATCAAACTGGAAATCCTGACCTCGGTCAAAAGCCATGAGCAGCCTGTCATGTCCCTCTTCCTAATCTAGAAAAGAAAAGAGCAATTCAAAATTTAAGTAAGAACCTACCTATTTCAAAACAACAAGTTGAGGAGTGGATATTCCTCAGGGATTGTTAATTAAAGTCTGCTCTGTCTCTCGCTTTTTTTCTTTTTTTTAAACTACCAAACCTCTCAACTAGGTTCAATCTACCAGGAGGAGCCTGTTGAGGTGACAGATCCCACTGTGTGGAGATGGAGGGAAACAAACCCAATCTCACAAGCTGCTTCTAATGAAGCAACATTCTTTCAGTGCCAGCTGGCTCATTAGGATAATTTCTCCCACCAATACAATTACCACAAGCAAGGCCAGAGGACACCTCATGTATGCCATGAAAATTAACATTCCTTCCATAGCACAGTAAAGGTTGCCAGGTAGAGAACCTGGAAGGATAATCTGGATTGTCAGCTCTTGTGTGCAGAGTGGCTCTGTGATAAAGGACACATTTCCCATATTCCTGGGGGAGAGGGGAAAAGTCTCCCAAGGAAGCAAAGAACCTGGCAGGAGGTGTCTTGGACCTGCACACCCATGAGCATCCTGAGATGCATTGGTGTCCCATTCACATTTTCTGAAAAATCCCTTCACCCAGGGTTTTTCTCCTGGGAAGCTGAGAAGCCTCAGAGAAAAGGAAAACAATTCTGATCTCATTTGCTTCTCCTGTGTTGTGCTCACATGTGGAATGTGTTTGGAGATTGTTTACCCACAGGTGATTGTTTCATTGGATTCTGCTGGGAGTTGTTTTCACTCTTTGGCCAATCAGGGCCAAGCTGTGTTGGGACTCTGGAGACAGTAATAAGTTTTCATTATTATCTTTTTAGCATTCAGTAAGTATCCTTTCTGTATTCTTTAGTATAGCATTCTTTAATATAACATAGTATTATAAAGAAATAAATTAGCCTTCTGAGAACATGGAGTCAGCTTCATCATTCCTCCCTTTGTTGGGGCATCCCTGCAAATACAACAAATTGGATGCCTGGATTCCAAATTATCGCTGTCACTGAGATCACAGACTCAGAGAATTATGGAATGGTTTGGGTGGGAAGGACCTTAAAGATCATCCAGTTCCAACCCTGACACCTTCCACCATCTCAGGATGCTCCAAGCCCCTTTCAACCCAGCCAAGAGCAGAGAACCTGATAAACTTCTGAGATTTCCTGCCAAGATTCAGTGTGGCAGATTGGGCTCCAAACCACCATACATGAGTTTTTACTCCTCATTCAGCTGCCCTTCCACTGCATCCTATATAGTTTTTTGTAGTGTACTGTAGTGTTTTTTGACGGTATCAGATGCTCAATCAATAAAAATGTTTTAATAATATGACAGAATATGTATATAAAATATATAATATATAACATATAATATTATATAAAATATATAATATAATATAATATAATATAATATAATATATAACATATAACATATAACATATAACATATAACATATAATATTATATAAAAGATATAATATAATATAATTTAATATAATATAATATAATATAATATAATATAATATATCTGGTTATAGATGTCCTAAACATGTTGAGACAAATATTAATACAACTTAAATCAAAAATTATTATCCCACTGCCTTCAAAGGGAGAGGAAAAAAACTGAACTCATCAATTCATTGCTAAATGAAGAGAAACAACAGTGAAAAGTTATTCTTAATTTTTTTTTTCCAGCATTTAGTTTTGAGGAATGAAAATAAAAATCTACTGATTAATTCTATATTTTAATTAGCTAGAAATGTAAGTATTGTTTTTCCCCCCAGATTTCTAAAGAGCTAATTTTAGTGATTGTTTTTTGAGAAGATGGAGTTGAAGCTGCATACTTGAATACTGAAATAGAGCTGTTTTTCACAATTTCTGATTCATTACATATGGTGAAATTTTGTGTTCTAACTTGAAATCACAAAGCAGTTTTCCTACTCTTCAGTGTAGCAACTGAATCTGTTTTTCATCTGGTAACACAGATGCTTTTGGAAAATATAGAGCTGAACATACCATTGTGCAGGTTGCATCTGAAGAAAAATAATTAAAGTTATGAAGTTCCATTGAAGTCATAATTAAAATTATTCAGAACTCTGGAAACACTGAAAGAATTTTTCTCTGCAATCTCAGTTTTCTTTTCTATCTGAGAAACTAAAATTCCACCATACTTTTTGACTTTGTTAATTTTTGTATTAATTTGGGGTGGGTTTTGGGGGGGGTTTTTGGTGTTTTTTTAAAATTTATTTTATTTATTTGGTTTTTGTTGGTAATTTTTTTTATTCAGCATTTTTTTTTAATTCAGTTTTTACTCAAAGCCATTTTGGTTTCCATTCTGAGGTGGCAAATCTTCCTGGTACATTCTAGATGAAGTTCCATGTCCAGCAGCAGATCTGGGCTGCATTCTAGGAAGCTGTAGCTCAGATCATACAGAGGTTCAGGCAGAGGATTTCTCCTTGTAGTGGTTGCAATGTTCCCACTGCAGTCAGGGGGATTTATTCTTGTCTTTCCTACTAATTCTATTTCTGGTTTTAGAGCTGGTGAAGATGATCAGCATAAATTGCCCAAGTTCACACAGCTTTCCTGGGAATAAATTTCTCTGTTTCCTCTTGGGATCCACACTATTTATTTGTTTGAGTGGTTCAAACAGCCAACATAGGAAAGTTCAGATGTTCCTACAGATAGGTGCTGACAAATGTCCTAAAACACAAAGAAAGGATGTCTCAAGAAGCAGAAATCAGCTTTTTATATTTGCTGGCCTCAAGCTGGGTTTACAGCAACCTGAACATGACTTTTGGTTGAACGTGACTCTTATTCGCTGAAATAAAGCGAATTTAAGGCTGAAAGATCTCAGTAGTGAGGAATGGTTGAACATGACTCTTGGGAAGTTTCTTCTTCTTCTTCTTCTTCTTCTTCTTCTTCTTCTTCTTCTTCTTGTTCTTGTTCTTCTTCTTCTTGTTCTTCTTCTTCTTGTTCTTCTTCTTCTTCTTCTTCTTCTTGTTCTTCTTCTTCTTCTTCTTCTTCTTCTTCTTCTTGTTCTTCTTCTTCTTCTTCTTCTTCTTCTTCTTCTGCTGCTGCTGCTGCTGCTGCTTCTTCTTCTGCTGCTGCTGCTGCTGCTTCTTCTTCTGCTGCTGCTTCTTCTTCTTCTTCTTCTTCTTCTTCTTCTGCTGCTGCTTCTTCTTCTTCTGCTGCTGCTGCTGCTTCTTCTGCTGCTGCTTCTTGCTTCTTCCTGCTTCTGCTTCTTCTGCTTCTGCTTCTGCTTCTTCTTCTTCTGCTTCTTCTTCTGCTTCTTCTTCTGCTTCTTCTTCTTCTTCTGCTTCTTCTGCTTCTCTTCTTCTTCTTCTTCTTCTTCTTCTTCTGCTTCTGCTTCTTCTGCTTCTTCTTCTTCTTCTGCTTCTTCAGCTTCTGCTTCTTCTTCTTCTTCTGCTTCTTCTTCTTCTTCTGCTTCTTCTGCTTCTTCTTCCGCTTCTTCTTCTTCTGCTGCTTCTGCTTCTTCTTCTGCTTCTTCTCCTTCTTCTCCTTCTCTTTCTCCTTCTCCTTCTCCTTCTCCTCCTCCTTCTCCTCCTCCTTCTTCTTCCTTCTTCTTCCTTCTTCCTTCTTCTTCCTTCTTCCCAAGAGTCATGTTCAACCATTCCTCACTACTGAGATCTTTCAGCCTTAAATTCACTTTATTTCAGCCTGCCAACCCCATAGCAGTGAGAGGAACATCCCCTGGGTGTCTGTCTTGTCTGTCCTTCCCAGTTTGCCTTTCCCAGTGAGCAGCTGACCTGGATGGAGAGTTCCAGAGGCACTGGGAACCAGGCACAGGGAGCTGGGGGAATGCTGAGGGGGTTTGGAAGTGCTGGAGTCCATGAAATCACAGGGAAAATGGTGTGCAAATTCAGGCTCAAGCCTCTGCTCAGGTTTATTTGAGCTGTTTGTATAAAAATTAGTGTATGCATGTATAAATAATTGTATCAATTCATTAACACCAGTGGTATTGCAGCCTTCTGGTTACTGAATCCAGGTTGTCTCTCCCCTGGAATGGGGAGAATTAGCTCCAGCAATTTACCTTTAGCGCCTGCTAAAATTCCAGCTGAAAACAAATAAAGATTTGTTCTATTCCAGAGCTGCTCTCTTCATCACAGCTCATTCAGAACCCAGCTCTGCCTTCCACAGTGTGTGGGTGCCTGGGATCCTGGCTCACATCCCTGCCTGCACGGGGTCCTGGCTCTGTCCACAGCACACTGGCAAGATGATGATTCCACAAGAATTGTCCTGGAACCCTCTGGGAGGAAAAGTCTCCAGATCCTTGATGGAAAGCTGTTGCAGTAAAGTAGAAAAATCATAAAGAGAGGCTTCATAAAATCAAGCCTGCTCTGTTGGAATCAGTGGCTGGCCTTGTCAAAGGTGGCACTTTGCAAGGTCCCATGTGAAAGCAATGCTGGGTGAGCAGTTCATTAACACAACCATTATTAAAAATAAAAAATAAACTAGAACCTGTATAAACTGTTTTACACTGTTAGAAAGATGAAAACTACCTCTCACAAAATTTTCCTGCACTTACACCCTGGGGTTTGAGTGGCCAATCAATACAGAGTAACAACTTGTTACTAACTAACAACTTGTTACTAACCAATACCAATAATTAACAGAAAAACTACTGACCAATTGGAGTCCCACACAAGGTCTGTAAAACTGTATAAAAAGGAGTTATGTGAATAAAGAATGGGCTTTTTCCATCATGAAGAAAATAGAGTCTGTGTGATTTATTCCCACAGAAAGCACGGACCCAAGGCTATTTCAAAGAAGCAAGCCACCAGAATATTTCCTATAAAATTCACTCTGTGGTTATGTGAAACCCCTTTTTGTGACTTTTAAGTGCCTAAAAATAGCTGTTGAGCTTTGCCACTGCTCTGCCTGAGGCTGGTTTCCCCCTGAACCTTTTTATGGCCTTTCCTTGACCTCTGGGATCTTCTGCCAGCACTGAGGGCTGCCATCAATTGATCTCCCACTGCATGATGGAGCCAGCAAATTCATCACACTCATTTTCCATGCCTGAGGTCAGATGGAGCCTCAGAATTCCATAATATTTACCTGATAAACATTTACAACCTCCAACATTAGTTATTAGCACAGGAGGTGTTGGTGTTTGTATTAAACACTAATTAAATGCTCATTTCCAGGGCTGTCATGTGTATCACCCAGAGCACAGGATGAATTATGGCAGTGACAGATTTCAGAGAGCAGAAATATTTGCTTGAGGAATATTTCCTTGGAGATTTTTTTTTCCTTCCTATTCCCTTCATGGCAAAACAATCCTGTTTGTAATAGAGTAATCTTATTTATCTCTCTGTGCTTAAAATCATAAAGAGTATTTGTTTAGGAATTTATTGGAACAGTGGGAGAAGAGCAGAGGCAGAATGATTTTTTGGACTCTATTTGGTTATTCACAGTAATACTGGAAGCTGAAAAGGGAAAAAACCCAAAGAGCAAGGAAACAGGAGCACACATTAATGTTTTTTTTCTCAAACAGAAGCTGAGAGAAGCACAGCAGGAGAGAAAAGCCCACAGTTGCCTGTTGCACTGGCTGGTTACTCAGTGTGTGTTTTTACAAGCTGATTACTCATGGAGTAAACGTGAATCACACTTGCCATTCATGCCTTGCTTTCCTTCCCCACTTTGGCTGGAATGTCTGAGTGTGTGTGTGTGTTGATCCAGCTCTGCTCTGGAAAGGCTGTGAGGAGCAATTCCATGGAGATTCCTGCTGGATGGGCCTGCAAATTTCCCACTCTTCGTTTTCCATGGACACTCAGAGATCCTGGGGAGTGAGGAGGCTTTTTTATCCCTTTGGAAAAGCAGTGTAGGAGGTCAAAACTTCTAACCCAGGCCTGTCCTGAGAGCAGGGAACCCTCCCAGGCTGAGAGGCGTGGTTGTGAGCTGCTGCTTCTGCTGAGTTCTGCTCTGTTTGCATTGTCAACAGCCACTTTTTAATACCTTTTTCTGGCAGCACCACAATGCATATTTTCCTGGAGTTCCTATTCCCAAACAAAAGGCATTGCCTAACCCACACCTCTTGCAGTGTTTGCAGGAGTGGTGCAGTGTGTGCATTCTGGGGTTTTGGCATTCCAGAGCACACCTTGCAAGCCAGAAGCTTCTATATCTCAAAACAGGCATTAAAATTTACACCACCAAGCTAAGGGGGTGGCAACATTTGGGGGTGATATTTGGAGTTTTAAAAACCACATTATTGGGCATTCAAACGCTAGAAGTAGGCAGCAGCTACCATAGGCAAAAGCTTTTAGTTTTCTTGTGGAGAACTCTGTAAGTATCCTAATTATCTCAGAGAAAAATTGTAAAAGACTCTATCAGCTTGAAAAAAAAAATCAAGAATTAGAAAGGCAATTTATAGACATCTATTTAAAATCAAATCAGAGCCCTTTGCTTTCTGCCCTTATTTGTGCAAAAATGCTGAAGGGTTTTGCTCTTGGCAATCTGAAGGCTCATAATATTTATTTTCATTTTACAGATCCAGGTGTTTCAAGCAGATATTATTTCCAGAATCAGATTCACACCACAGAATCATGTGGTTTTTCTGAGAGAGTGAACTCTCATTTCACACTGGTTGGGTATGTTAATCCTCCACATCAGCACTTAGAAATTATCCAGAAGTGGAGAAAAATATTGAGCACATGGGGTGGCACCACCTGAAAACATGGAAGGAAACACAATGGTACAACAAAGGCTGTGAATTCTGCTCCCAAAATTCCTACTCTAGAAAAAAAAAATAAACATCTTTTCATGGCTGGTGGAAGTTTGTGAAAATAAGGTTTGCAGAGGAGCCTATTTAAATGAGGGACTTGGGTCTCCTTGGAAGCTTGGTACCACTCATACATTGAAAATTCCTTCTGCTAACAGTGCCAGGGAAAATCCCCTCTGCCACTGTTTTCAGTGCAGTTAAGTGCAGTCTATCTTGTGGAACAGAGAGATTAATTGCTGACCTCCAGCAATTAATTATAATCCAGAAAAGGATTAATTTATATATGGGCTGTAGTGAAAAAAAAAAAAAAAAGCTCTTTTCAGTAAGCACAGTCAAATAAAGGCTTGTCATTTCTTAATTATATCTAAT
Organism: Agelaius tricolor; assembly: GCF_023055355.1. NCBI lineage: Eukaryota > Metazoa > Chordata > Aves > Passeriformes > Icteridae > Agelaius > Agelaius tricolor. Next base: position 645,989 of record NW_027269266.1, read on the forward strand.
TGAAGGAACACCTAACCTGTGACCAATAAAATCCAGGGGCAACTTTCTGTGTCTGGGTGATTGATTGTGTTTGTGCAAGGAAAACAAAAATGGGGGAGGTCAATTTACTTAACATCAGCATGAGTAAATAAAGTATTGCTGGTTTATATACCTCATTAGATTTTATAATCAGGACTAAAATTAGGTAGTGGAAGCCTGCAGCCAAGTTGTCCGGTCCGTCTGTCTGTCTGTGCCCCGACACGGGTAGGGTGGTTCTGGGGCAGCCCGCGATTCAAAGGACAAGTCTGGACTCTTCAGTTTTTTGGTCTTCAGATTGTTTATTATTTCTTATCTACAGAATTTTCTTTCTGCCCAACAGAGGTCTGACCTGCAAGCAGTCACAGGCACTCTCTGACCACCCGCGGGGCGGTCGTGTCTTTTTATACTAAAATCTACGTACATGATATTTACCTTTATTTTCCAATACTTTTCACCCATGTTGGCAAGTGCACCTTCACCATAAACCAATCCCCAAGTGCCAGCATCACCACAGGAGATGGAAGACAAGAAGAAGAAAGAAGAAGGACGAGACACGCCCTGATCCCTCCATCTTGTCTCCATAACCCCTCTGTACCAAAAACCTTAAAGTTTATATTTCACCCTCTAAATGTGTCTCTTTTACATCCTTCACTCTAAAGTGATTCTCATGTCCTCAAACTGCTGTCACTTCTGTGGATGGATCAAAATCAAGCCACCAAACACTCCTGGCAACATTCCAGGATTTCCAAGACCCCCAAGGGTTCTCTCGGTAACTCTGGACATCCGGAGTGATGTGCTGAGTTCCACACCAAGTCTATACTTTGACTTGCTTGAAGTGTGGGAATAGGCCTTGTTAATTTGGATATTTGTCCTGGTTTAGGGCAAATTTGGGAGGAAACTTCCAAAGGGGTCCCTCTAGAAAGCAGATTCAAGAGTAAGGCATCTCCTCTTTCTCCTTCTAGGGGAGGAGACTTCTAGAGAAAGCCACTCCAGGACAGTTGGCATTTACATCTCTCCTGGGAGAGATTCACAGTGGGATCACTCAGGGGGCTCTGAAAGAGCTCAGTGTGCAACAGGGAGGAAGACAGACCATGCTGGGGAGATTTACATGTCTTGGCAAGAAGGTAAATTCCTCCTCAATGGGTAAAGCTGCAAGAAAAGAATTTGGTTTTACAGAAGTTGCTGAGTGGAAGGTGGGGCTGTAACACAGAATCTGTCATTGCATGGCTGGAAAAGCCCTTTAAGGTCACCAAGTCCAGCTTTCATCTTGGTAACATTGCCATAAACCACATCCCCAATGGCCACACCCACAGATTTTACACTTCCAAGGATGGTGGCTGCATCATTTTCCTGGGCAGCCTGTTCCAGTGCTTGACCAACCTTTCAGTGAAGAATTTTTTCCCAAATCTCCAGCCTGAACGTCCTCTGAAGCAACTTGAGGCTGTTCCCTCTCCGCCTGTCCCTGTTCCCTGGGACCAGAGCCAGGCTCCCCTGGCTGCTCTCTCCTGTCAGGAGCTGTGCAGAGCCAGAAGGTCCCCCCTGAGCCTCCTTTGCTCCAGGATAAACAAGTCCCATCAATTTTCTTATCCCTGAAATATCTCAGAGTTGCTCTGCTTCATCGTGGCACCACCATCCCTTTTTCATTCAATAATTGCAAAAAATATTCATGATTTTTTTTTCAATTTACCTCTTTTTTTTTGGTTTTCCTCTTTCCATGAGCTTCTTTTTAGTGGATTTGCTATCTCTTCATGTGTGCTGCCTCAGCAACACAGCAGCCTCACTGAATTGAAAAAAAATTCTCCAAACCCATTTTTTTTTTTTTTTTTTAGGAATGGGAAAGTGCCTGCAGAGTCAGCAGAGTGAGAGCACAGACCCATGGAATGAGAGCTGGGTGGGAATTAGTGAGCCTGGGATAATGTCAGGGAGCATTCATTATGCTGCAGGGAGCAGGAGGAAACAGGAACATCATTATGAGCAAATTCCAGCTGCTGGGAGGAGGGAACCAGCACCACTGTAGGAAACAAGAACAGTTGCTAATGGGATTTTAAGAGCTGCAAACCTGATAGAAGGGCAAATCACCCCCCAAAAAAGTAATAAAGCTTTGGTAATCCATTATTTATGTGTGCTGGAAGGGAATATCCTGAGTTCTTAAAGAAATACAAAAGTCTGCTTGTTTTCAGGGTGTTATTTTCCTACTAAATGCCCCTCCAAGCCTCAGTGCAAGCAAATTTTAATGCAGAAATTAACAAGGTTTATTCTTATTTTCTATTCTTATTTCCCTTTTTTAAAGTTTGATTGACTAATTAATTCCTGGGGACAATCCTATGCTTATCTTCCTGTTACCACTAAAGTAAGAAGAATTATTGCCCACAATTCCACCAGGCAATCTGTATCTATGAAGGTTTTTCATGAGTTAATGGGGAAATTCATATAAACATTATGGCAGCTGGATTCAGGCCTTCAACAGATAAGAGAGTTTTCTTCTCTGCTCCTTGTGGAAGAACTTTGCACTGAGGAAACCATTCAGCATTTAATTATGCAAAGCCAATGCTTTGTTTTATGAAAGGACGAGATTTGCTGGACACACTCCTTACTCTCTTGAGTCCTTCCTGTCAAAATTGACTTGAGTTTATGGAAACCCAGAATAGTTTGGGTTGGAGGGAACCTGAAAAATCATCCAGTTCTAGTCCTGCCAGGGACACTTTGCACTAGTCCAGGTTGCTCTGAGCTTCATCTAACCAGGCCTTAAACACTTCAATGATGGGGCATCCAAAATATCCATGGGCAACCTTTTCCAGTGCCTCACAACCTCATAGGAAAGAATTTATTCCCAGTATTTAATCTAAGCTTAGTCCCAGTTTGAAGCCATTCTCCCTTACCACCCTTGAGTTGCTGCTGTTTGGTGATTTTAAAAGAAATAATTTCAGGCTCTGTTTTATCCTGTCCTAGCATTGTCAGCCCCTGCCAAAATGCAGAACCTGTGGCCTAGATTAGAAACCCACTACTGAAAATGAGAAGTAAACCATTTGGACAGCTTATAACAGTAAAAACCAGTAGTCATTAATACATGGAGGTTTTTATACCACAATTGGTAAGCTCAAAGGCTGATGTTGCTGTGAAGGGAATCTTGACCTTATTTCATGAGGGGCAATGAATTTCTCCTGAAAATGATGAGTGGAGCCAATCATTGCTCCTCAGTCAGCTGCAGAGCACTGAATCACCCATCACTCTGCAGCCTCTCACAGCAAGCCAAACCATGTCTCAAACTGGTAAATAAAATGGGCAGCCTTAGGAGAGAGTCACTTTCTAGGAAAATGCTCCTTAACAATTTCATTTCTGGTCCTGGCAGTATCAGGTTTCGTTCCTGTCCTGATGCCTTGTGCAGGCTGACCCAGAACAGAGGCTGGGCAGAGCTAAAGAATAAAGCAGGGGTTTATTCAAAACCCTCCATGGATGCACCTTGGGCAGCACAAGAGCCCAGCCAGGGCTGCACCCAAGATGAACCAAAATGGCCCCAAAATGCACCAGCGCTCCCGGGCTCTCTCCCTGGGATCAGTTCTGCTCCATTTGCATCTTGCAGTTCATTGTCCCATTCCAGCTTTAGCCCCTGCAGTCCCACCCTGCTTGTTTTTCTCTCTCCAGCCCACGGGGTTTGTGCTCTTGGGCTGAGATTTGGATCATTTGTCCTTGGTGCCCAGCTGGAGCAGGAATTGTTTTGTCTCCCTGCTCTGTGCACAGAGCTCAGCATGCCCTGATGTGAAGCTCAGACCCACACACTAAAGCAGCACAGAATCTGAAAAATATAAAAGCCAAAACCTGAGGAGTCTTTTCTTGTCTTCTTAATGAGGTGGAAATAAAATTTGCTCTTTGGTCACAGCAAAAAAGACAAGGGCACACTGTGAGCCCTAAACTCTAGCAGGTGAGTAAAATAGATTAAAATATTCCTGTTCTAAAATCTCCGGAATTTTAAATGAACTTCTTGATTTTGAAGAACCTGGCTTCAGTGCTTTGTTCTAGCAACTCCACATGATTTCAATTTGAACTTTATGTCCAGAAAAGACACTTTGGCCACTATGTGCAGGTTTTTCTCTGTTTAGGGGGACTTTCCCTACACAACCCTGAATATTTGTTCAGTTGTTCTCTAGGGAACTATAAATGCCTTCTTGTGCAAATTCAAAATTAAAAGCCAGATATGATTTTCTGCCTCTCACTTTTAATTTAGTTTCATTCATTTTTTTATTTTTCTCTCCTTGTTTTCTGTCCCCTTCCAACCCCCCCATGCTCCCACTCCAATTTTATCATTATCTTGGCATTTTCCTTTCCCCTCCAGCCTGTCTTTCCTATATGCCAGGCTTCATATTCCTTAACAGTGAAGTGAAAAGAATGAATGAATGAATAAATAAATAAAAATCCTTCATGGGAGGAATAAACTCAAGAACCTCATGCTTATTTAAATTAAATTTGGCTCGGAGAAAAATAAAACTTCCTCAAGCCCTCCAAATTTTATCACTTTTTATTTGAAGTGTTACAGATGGAGAACATCACACATCTGCTGGGCTTCTCTCAAAAAGGGCAAGAAGCAACACCTGAAGTTATTTGTGCTTTCAATATTTCTACTGTGCCCACTGAAGAATAAAAATCGTGCTGGCAGCTTTGTTCTAAACTGATTTTTACATGATCCGGGACATCAAGGAGATGGAAGTGATTTAACTTTGCAGATGTGGACTGGAAAAAAGTCTAATTAAGCATTCTTGCTGGGACATTAAATACTTTAAACTTAATCTTCCATGATGATATTCTTATGGGTCTGGCAGAAAAGAAAAAAGAGAAGGGACATAATTGAGGCATGAATTATGGAATAGTAATACTATTATAAAATACATGGTTTTGTGATTGGCAGCAGAACCCCTCAAATTTAAATGTAGCCCTCTGCAAATGTGGTATTTAGTGGAAAGTGTTTGTAAGGGCATAGTTCAGTCTGAAATTAAGGCTTCTGTGTTTTGGATCTTCTGGAAGAGCAGGTCCCAAGCAGGAAATGAGTATTGTTTGGAAAGTCATCAGGCAAAAATTGACAGCTCCACCTTCCTGGGAAGCAAACAAATCAACATGGCAAAATTCCCTCCCATTTATAAAAATCTGTTTTCTGAACTCTTGACAATCTTTAGTATTTCCTGCAGATGCCAAATTAATTTTGCTTCATCTTGTGGAGTGGTCTGGAGGAAGGACAGTCTCAGACAGGCAATTAGGAACTGCATCTTCTAGAGATTGTCCAAAATTGGGTATATTCAGGCAGAACTGCACAGAGCTGTCTGCTTGTGTTGGAGGCATAAAAGAAAAGTTAAATGATAAAAGCAGAACTGAAAAAACTCCAGCATACAAAGGACAGAGCCCTGAATATCAAGGGGATTAAATTAATTTGCTGCTCTTGCAGAGCAACTGGTGTCTTGTCACCACATGTATTTCCATCTTCCCACAAGGACAGCTCTTGTTTTCTGGTTTAAAGCAGTGTTTGAAAATAAAATATGCCCCTCTTGGGGGGGAGCCTCAGCTTGCAGAATGGTGAAGCTCATCCTGACATGATTAAAGGCTCACACCTGCAGCAGGTTTTGTCCCCAGGGTGGAGGCAGGAGGGTGGGACCCTGGTTTGGGCTCCTGTTTGTGGCTGAAATGAGGTGGCAGAAGGAACAGCTCTGCTTTCCTCTCTGAAGGCTGTGGAAGAAAGGCAGGGTGGATATGGGGACATTGGGCTTCTCTCATGGAACACAGGGTCCAAACAATAAGGATGGGCTGGTTTCTTTCCCACCTTCTTGAGTGCAAGTGTCCCCATTACTGGGGGCTTTAAACAACACCAGCCTTTTTCTGATAATTCCTCTCTTTCTAATATTTAGTAGTTTACCTCTTTATTTAATTTTTTGTTTCTTAACCTTTATAATTTTTAAGATAAACATTTCGTAGCACTGTTAGTATCTTGAACTCAAGCATGATAAATATTTTTTCTTCATTTTCCATCTAAATAACCTTAAAGTGTTCCCCATAATATTGTATTTTCAGGGACCCCCATGGCAGGGAGGAATGATGAATCTGACTCCATGTTCTCAGAAGGTGAATTTATTACTCTAGAATACATTTATAAAGTAATATTCTATTTTTATTAATATTATAATTCTTTAATTATACTAAAGAATACTATACTAAAGAATACAGAAAGGATACTTACAGAATGCTAAAAGGATAATAATGAAAACTCCTGACTCTTCCCAGAGTCTCTACACAGCTTGGCCCTGATTGGCCAATGAGTGAAAACAGCTCACAGCAGAATCCAATGAAACAATCACCTGTGGGTAAACAATCTCCAAACACATTCCAGATGTGAGCACAACACAGGAGAAGCAAATGAGATAAGGATTGTTTTCCTTTTTCTCTGAGGCTTCTCAGCTTCCCAGGAGAAAAATCCTGGGTGAAGGAATTTTTTCAGAGAATGTGAACGTGACACCCACAACCAGCACTGTTGCTCAGAGCAATCCTTCAAGGGCAGCCTTTTAGGGAAATTGGAAGAATATTTCAATGCTGGGGCACAAATCCTCTGATCAGAACCTGGAGTTCCTCACAGGTGTTGTCTGATCAAAGAGCTGGAGTTTGGCATAAATTTTATTGCTGAGTTGCTCCTGCAGCCAGTGATAGATGTGGGTCCTTCCAAAAGGTCATTCTGCACCCAAAAAGGAGATCTGAGATGGATGCTATAAATCACACTCCTTTATCTCTCTCTCCTCCACCTTTCCTCCAATTATCAGTTTAGAGTGGGATATATCTGATTAGAGATCTGAAATTTGCACCCTGATGGGGACATGGTTTAGTGGTGGACTTGGCAATGTTGGGTTTATGGTTAGATTCAATGATCTTAGAGGTTTTTCCCAACCTAAATATTTATATCAATCTATGATTTAATGAATAGCTCCATTGGGGAAATGATTCCTCAGGGTTTAGCTTTTATATGTTTCACATTCTGTGCTGCTTTAGTGTGTGGGTCTGGGCTTCACATCAGGGGATGGTGAGCTCTGTGCACAGAGCAGGGAGACAAAACAATTCCTGCTCCAGCTGGGCACCAAGGACAAATGATCCAAATCTCAGCCCCAGAGCACAAACCCCGTGGGCTGGAGAGAGAAAAACAAGCAGGGTGGGACTGCAGGGGCTAAAGCTGGAATGGGACAATGAACTGCAAGATGCAAATGGAGCAGAACTGATCCCAGGGAGAGAGCCCGGGAGCGCTGGTGCATTTTGGGGCCATTTTGGTTCATCTTGGGTGCAGCCCTGGGTGGGCTCTTGTGCTGCCCAAGGTGCATCCATGGAGGCCTTTGAATAAATCCCTGCTTTATTCTTTAACTCTGTCTACTTTCTGTTCTAGATCAGCCTGCATAAGGCGTCAGAGGGACCTACAGTGACCATCTAAACTGCCTGGTCAATAACCTTCCATTTTCTGAGGGGAATGGGTAACTTTAGATGCCTGGTCTGAATTTTATGCCTAAAATTTTAATGGATTTCAGTCCATAAAGACTAATTCCTCCTTAGAAGCCCATGTTAACATTTATCTGAATGAACATGAATCAGCTTACTTTCATTAATCTCAATTAATCTGATATCTGAACTGCTAACGAGAGAGGAAAAGTGCTGTCAGACTTAACTTGAGGAAATAAATTTAATTTATTCCAAGTAAAGCAGAATGGGACAAGGAAGAAAAACAACCAATTTTGGAACACCTTACAACCACTCTTTCCTTCTTCTAATTCCCTCCTTAGCCTATTGCAGGTAATATTTATTTTAAGGCACAAATCTGTTCTGATTTGTTCTGAAGTTACTTTAAAGTTCACTTGCTGAGGCACTTGAGAACAGTAGTGAAATAAAGTAATTAAAAATCTAATATAACTGACAGGTCCTTGTTAAGTCAGCCCTGCCAAACCTATGCAAAAACAATTACTGTATGCAAATGATCCACCTTAATGCTATTCCCTGTTAAATGTCAAAGAATGAAAAATGCATTGGATTATCATAATTTCCTTCCTCTTATGATGATGCTGTAGTGATAAATCTAAATGTCGCTTTTCTGAGGTAGTTTATGGACAAAATCACATCACCACTGCAGGCAAATCAGAGTTGGTTTCTCTGGTCAGCTGTGGACAAGGAAATTAATTCAGCAATATTTTACTATGTCTTTCTGAAATTGAGTGAAATTTTGCCTTCTCTTGCATTTGCAATAAGAGGTGGGTATAAAAATTTCAAGCTTTTGAAATGTGTGAAATCCAAGCAGTTTTCCTTTAACTCTGTGTGAATATTAATGTATTAATTGTGGTTGATTGACCAAGGCTGATGCCACTTGTCCACCAAAGTCACTCTGTCACTTCCCAACTCAGCTGGACAGAGAAAGAATGTGCAACAAAAAGCTCATGGATCAAGGTAAGAGCAGGGAGAGCTCACTCAGTAATTACCATCATGGGCAAAACAGACTTAACTTGGGGAAATTAATTTCATTTATTCCAAATAAAGCCCAGTGGGACAATGAGAAATCAATCCAAATTTCTTAACACCTTCCCACCACTCCTTTCTTCTTCCAATTTCCTCCTTCCCAAGCCTTGCAGGGAGATGGGGAATGGGGACTGTGGTCAGTTCATCACAGGTTGTGTCTGCTGCCTCTTCCTCTACACAGCAAGGATTCCTCACACTCTCCTCCTGCTCCATTGGGGATCCCTCCCATGGGAGGGTCCTTCAGGGACTTCTCACATGGGAGTCCTCACCCTGGGCTGCAGTTCTTCACAAATTCACACAGAACTCCCAGAATGACCAGGTTGGAAGGGACCTTCAAGGTCATTGAGTCCAACCCAGCCCCAACAGCTCAACCAAACCCTGGCCCCCAGTGCCACATCCAGGCTTTGTTAAACACACCCAGGGATGGGGACTCCACCACCTCCCTGGGCAGCCATTCCAGAACTTTCTCACTCTTTTGTCACTTTTTCCTTATATCCAACCTATATTTCCTCTACATGGACCCTTCCCATTGGGTCTGCCCTGCAGGTCCTGGCTGCTCCAATGTGGATCCCCCATGGGGTCACAACTCCTGCCATAAACCTGTGGGGGCTCCTCTCTCCACAGGCTCTCAGGTCCTGCTCCAATATGGGCTTTCCATGGGGTCACAACGTTTTTTTGGGCATCCTCTTGCCCCAGTGTGGGCTTCTCCACTGCTGCAAGTTTATTTCCGCTCCTCCACGAACCTCCATGGGCTGCAGGGCACAGCTGCCTCTCCATGGGCTGCCACAGAGGCAAATCCCTGTTCCAGCTCCTGAAGCAGCTCCTGCCCCCTCCTTCTCCATGACCTCGGTGCCTGCAGGGCTGTTCCTCTCACATATTCTCTCATTTTCTCTGATTTATCCTGCACAGCAAATAATTTCCCCTTCTTAGCTGTTACCTCAAAAATGTTGTCAATGCCATGATGGCCTCAGCCTTGGCCAGCTCTGGGTTCGTCCTGGAGCTGGCTGGAATTGGCTCCATTGGACATGGAGGAATCTTCTGGGAGCTTCTCACAAGAGCCACCCCTTAACCCCTCCACCACCAAAATCTGGCCACCAAACCAAGCAGAATTATTAGAACAAATTATTTTCTAGGCAATGATGTTAGGGGAGAGACAATGGAGCTGCAGTTGTGAGGAGGAAGACACCAGAGTTCAGTCAAGTTCAGTCATGTGTTTATAAATAAAATGAAATATGAGAAAATAGCACACAAATACGATGTTCTGGAGTCCACAAGAGTGGCAAAAATCAGATCCCACCCCCAAAAGTTGCCTCAATACAGAATTGGCCAGAAAACCTATAGGCTTGTTTGTAGGACATGAGGTTAACAAACTCTAATAAAAAAAATAAAAACAAAACACAAAAACACCAACCAACCAAAACAACCCAAATCGACCAAAACCAAAAAAACCATCCCAAAACCCAAATAAACCCAAACCAACCTGTCCATTTTTTTACTTCTTCATTTTTATCTAATTTCTCAGTATATGTCGTTCCAGAGGTCTGAGCTTGTCTCACATACCCATTTCTCTTTAAGAAATAAACCTAAATAGATTATTTCATGCCTCTCCTAAAAGTCAAAAACCATGTCAAACAACAAACAAGAATATCTTTTGGTTTTTTCCACTTTCTGCCTTATTATTTGCTGTTTGACTCAGATGGTTATAAACAAAGATCTAAGGAGAATTTCAGCTCCTAGGGAAGAAAAGAAAATAAAAAAAATATTTCCTGATACTGCTTTTTTTTTTTTTAAGGATGATGGATTCTGCTGTAGTATTTCTAACTTAGTAAAATCCCTTATTGTGTTACAGCAAGGATTTGGAGCTGGTGAGCTGAGGGAGAGAAATGGAGAAGGAGGAAGAAATGAGGGATGAAAGAATGAGAACTGCTCATGTCCCAAATTCATTTGAGTTCTAGTCTTGGGGGTGAGTAAAAGAGTACAAGGCTCATAATACCAATGCCTGAATTTGAAGTTTAATGTTCACTTTATCCAGTCTGGTTTACAGATTTGTCCATGATTCACCCAGTGTTGAAGTATTTTCTTTTTGCTTCAGACAAATGCAATTCAATCAGTTCTTATCCTGAGGGACTGGAAAATAAATATTGTTTTATTACAACCCTGATGTGTTCTCTACAACCATACAGCTCTAAAATGTGGGATCACTCATAGAAAATAATATGATATTTGTAGCTATTTATTTCTGGGGACACTTGCCCTGGTACCTCTGGTATCCAAGTACATGGCAGGTTGTAGAACAGAGTGCTTTGATCTCCTGTGGGGCAGGATTCACATTCCATTGAGAAATCAGTCCTACACAATGGCTCTTCCTCCAAAAGGGGACAGCAACCAGCAAGAGGAGAAGAATAAATTGGGAAAACTCAATGGATCTTCTGGAGCTCACTCCTGGGAAATGTGTGCTGACCTTCAGTGCCAGGTGATGCCACCAGGGCCAGCCCTGCTCTGGATGGGTTCCCAGCCCTACACACAGGGTCACAGCTGGACCAGATGTGCAGGTCACTGTAGGAATGATGGGGGTAGGACAGTCAGGATGGATGGAGATGAGAGATCTCTGCAGCCAGGCCATGGAACTTGGGGTTTACTGGAGCTGCCAGACACAGCTCAGAGCAGGCCTGGAAGAGGGAGAGAGGTAAAGAGAAAGAAGGCAAGAGCATGGTAAAGAGGATGAGAGAGCAAGAAAGAGTAAGGGAAAACAGAGTTCCGATTACAATACCATAATTCTTCTTCTCTGCTGATTATTCTCATTCTCACTAACCAACCTAATACTGTTGTCATTAGAGAGCAAGAGTTCTATTGTTAGTACATTGCAAGGGCTCCATATTGTTAGAGCTTCATACCTCCTTGATGTTTCTTGTAGGCAGCTCCTGCAGGCACTGACTCTTCCTTGTCCTCACAGCAGCCAGCTGACCCCAGTTTTTCCACAACCAACCAATCCACTCTTTTATAACACTCTTATTATTGGCTACAGCTGTGGCCTGTTAACATCAGGCCTGTTCCCAATCTCTAATAATTGGCTCAGCTACAACTCCTTAATGGGGTAAGATTACTTTCTATACTACCTTTATTTTCTTATGTTCTATCCCCCTACATGATACAAGATACAAATCCTGTAGCATTCACATACAGCCTATAAGAATCATTACATGACCACACTGTGTTACATTTTAAACCCTAAAAACTCCTCTTTGGGCCCCTTCTGCCAAGCTGGCAGGGTCTGCTCTGATCCTTGGGCCTGTCTGCAAGCAGAGGTTGTTGTTCCATCAAAAGGGGATCACCTTCAGCTGGCCACACCATTGTTTTCCAGTTGTTCAGTAACTGAGGGATCTCAAAGCTTGATTTCATTTCAATCTCACTTATAGTTTCCATATTCTCAAAATCTTTTGCCAGGCAATCATATTTATAAGCCTTCCTGTTTCATCTTCCTCAACATCATGTGCCAGACCTGATTTGTGGAAATGTTTGTCTTCAAGTGAATAACGTGGAAAATCTTCTCATCCAGATGAGAGGATATTGTTACATCACACAACAGGATGTAACAATATCCTGCAACAAGAGGAGACCTAGGGAAGTCCCAGTCTCAGTTTTCAGCTTCCTCAGGAGGAGAAGTGGAGCTTTGGTCTCTTCTCTGGTGACCAGTGACAGGACCTGAGGGAAAGGCTGGGAAAGTGGGAAAGTGCCAGGGGAGCCTTAGGCTGGAGATCAGGAGAAGGTTCTTCCCCTGCAGGGTGATGGGGCCCTGGAGAGGCTCCCCAGGGAAGGGTTATTGCACCAAGCCTGACAGAGTTCCACAAGGTTTTGGACAACACTAAGGCACAGCGTGGGATTTTTGAGTTTGTCCTGTGCAGGGGTAGGAGCTGGACTTGATGATCCTCCCAGCTCAGGATATTCCATGATGCTGCAGTGGTTAATGCTGTTACTTAACTCAGCTACATCTTTTCTCAATTCTCATTTCATGTCCTTCACACTTGTGTCCATAACTCTGTTGATCCCTTAGGAGCAAATTCTGTATTTATATACCTGCACAATTTTAATAAAAACTTCCAGGATCTCTCTGTGGGGTATGGATCTGTCTGGATCACATCTGGGAACTTAGGAGAAAGAAATACAGACTGCAGGGAGGAAAGCAGAGCATTTCCAAATATCCATTTCCCACTCCTTCCTTTATTTGCCATGGGAACTGGAGATGAAGTTTTGGGGCTGTTGACATCTTTCCTTTCCTGAGTCATTTCATTTAATGAACCCTAAACACATCAGTTGGAAGGGCTGACATATGAGACCTGTCAAAGTGAGATCTGAGTCAAGGCAACTGAGAAATGGTGGCATCAGTCAAGGAAACTGGTTATTTGAACATCCTTCTCAGGGATTCTTTATTTTCCTGCTCATTTATCTGCTCCAGGGAAAATAGATGGAGAGGGGGAGAGAGACAAATAGAACATCTTTCCCCGGATCAACAAAACCTCTGTTCCACCAACTCCTAGATGGAATGGTCTAATGGGGGGTGGAAATGAAGATTAAAAGGTATTTTTGACACAAATAATAGGTTAGAAATACAGGGAGACTGGTCAGTCTTTGCAAAGCTCTGAGGATTTATTAGAGCACAGAGGGGTGTCAGCATTCTGGGAGGGTGGAGAGCAAATCTCCTGCCAAGTTTAGCATCTCAGAAAGAAATAATTTGCTACTGATTGTGTGAACAACCAAGATCAGATTAGGCAAGAATTCAGTTTTTTTCCAAAAAAATACAAGGATGCAACACCTGCCATTATCTCTGTACTGATTTAGTGGTGAATTTTGCTTTGCTCTATAGATAAAATGAATTCTGGAGGGAGATTACAGCTTCCTAAGCAAGATGCCAGAGTAAATTGAAAACTACATAAAATAATCTGAGGCTTTGAAGAGAATATATTTAATGCTTTTCTTTTCCAAGAAGAAAAAGAGAGAGAAGGGAACAGAGGCAGTGGTGATCTTTGACTGTTAGGTAAAAATTTGGTACAAATTTTTCTACTTTGGGTTTGCTTATTCCACATTCATTAGTATTCATTTATCATCTTCTTAGCATGTATTTGTTAGCCATAAATCCTTCCAGAATTTCCCATGGCTGTATTATTTGTGTCTCACTTGTAGCTGCAAATTTCAGAAAAATTACTGTTCCTGCACAAGGGGCAAGGGGTAGATGTGAATCCAGGGGATTCCTCCCATGCCCAAGGGAATTTCTGTCCTGATGTTCCTTCTCTCAGCCCCTTGCTTTGCCCAAATTTCAATCAAGCACAGGCAAGGCCAGATTTTGAACCTGGGGAGTTGCAGCATCTTCTCCAGGCTGCTGCACTTTTCTCCTGGGAGGAAGATTTCAAAGATCAATTTTTGGATGGTTAAAATTTAGTGGCACAAAGCACAGATTTAGTCACTACTCCAGAACCCCAGGAGGGGATTCTCTGTTTTTTTTTTTTTTAATATAAGACTAGCAAACTTGTATTTATTTGTCATCTACCCTCAGCTTCAGAGGGTTTGAAGGGATTTTGCTGCAGAGAAAAAAAGGAAGTTGCCTTTCTTTCAAGCAGATACCATGTGGAAACAATTTCAGTTCCAAAAATGGCTTTTGGGGAAATTCTGAGATTATTAAAAATGCCAATAGGCTGCCAAAAAACCTTGATGGCAACAATTTTTCTGTGGGAAATCCTGATTGTAACTGGCTTATCTGATCTGTGGGCACTTTTGGCTGATCTGAGACCTCTGACAGCTCCCTCTGCTCAATCCATAATAATTCATCCTTCTTCAAAACAGATCCCAGAGGAACCAGTGCCTGTCTGATCCATTTTGAATTTGGGCAGAAATTAAATGGAGATTATCACTGGGACCTTCTGAAATTTTACAAACAAAGAGATAAACCATTAATAGCTTGCTTAAAGAAAAAGAGTTTTAAAAAAATCCCCCTAGTCAACAGTGATTAATAATGATCAGAATTTCCTTTCAGGAAAAGATCCATTTAAGAAAAAAACAATAATTGCTAAAAAACTAATCAACAGATAAAGAAATGCAATATTTTATTGGTGAGAGAAATTTCAATTTTCATGTCTTCCAGCTGCAAAATTTACATAATATTTATTGAATGTCAAGTCCAGCTGGTGAAGAATTGAACTCTTGACTGATTTCACACCCAAGGGAGGATAAATTTCTTTTGCCTCTGCCTTTGCCTGTGTTAAGCTGAGCAATGAAAACTAAAAGTTTTCCCATTTGAACACTGCCTGCCAGATTAGAGCATAATAAAGCAGCCCACTATTTGTACATTTTGCAGAGATGTTACAAATACAATCCATAAAACCAATGAATTATCTGCGGGACACTTCTTGCTGATGAGGTTTTATCAATTTTCCTAGATATCCCAACTTTCCACAGAGGCTCCTCAAGATTAAATTGTCTTTTTCTTTGGGGATTCACAGCAAATAATTCAAGGCTGTGCAATTTCAATTAAAATGCTCGGCCAAAATCCAGAGAAGGCAGGTGGAATATTCTAACCAGAATAAACACTGTACACAGAGAGCAAACACCCCCTCAGAGGGGAAACCAACATTTCACATGTGTCCAAACCAGTCTGACAGACAGACTTTTGGGGAAAATTTTCATACATTTACCCTCTATTTCACAAGCTGCCTTTCTGTATTACTGGCCATGAAATTCATTTGAAATATTTAATCAATTTCCAGAGGAAAATTAATTTTTCCCAGCTAAAGTACCTTTAAAAAATAAAATTAAAAAAAAAAAGAAAGAAAAAAGGAAGAAAAATAAGATGAAGAAGAAACTTTTAAAAAAGCATAATTTTTCTAACCTTATGCAGGTTTCTTTAGAAGCCATAATGAAAAAGAAAGAAAAAGAAATAGGAAATAAAGAAAACCATTGGATTTTCACTATTTTCATAGCTTTGGTTCTGTCCCATTCAGCCTTGTGGAGAAAGTGTCTCAGTTCAGGGTCTCTCAGTGACTGATTTCACCTCCAGCCTCTGACTAATGTGGCCTTTATTATCTGATATGATGACACAAGGTTTTTTTCCCCTAAATATTGATCTGACATGGCAAGCAAGGGGAATGTGGACTTTGTTATTCTGTGCAGTCACAGCAATGAATTAAAACTTACCTTGTGCCACATATGAAACATTTTTGATGGGTTTTTTTCCTTCGGAAATCCTGTGGAGTCTTAAATTTTTTTTTTTTTAGGGGTGGGATTAAATGTGAGAAGGTGTTTCTTGTTTGGACCCAGAACTTTCTTAGTTCTTATAATAGAACTTTAATTAATAGAACTAATAATATAAGAACTTTAATTAATAGAACTAATAAATAAGAACTTTACAGTTCTTATTTATTACAGTTTCACAAACCCTGAGTTCTACAGCGCTTCACTCTAAGAAACTAAAAAATGGAGCCCCATCTCTTTCTCTACAAGGTTTTTTAAGGATAAACTGTTTAACTATGAAATGACACCTAAATTATTTTTACTTTTAACCTAATAACTAACTACTTGTGGTTCACAGTGTGGGCTTTTTTATCCAATTACACAATACTACTTAAACCTATGAAGAAGAAGCTGAAGAAGGACCAGCCTCTGTCCTAAAATCTCCATCTTGTTTTATTTATCCATTACTCTATTCTAAACCCTTAAACTCCGAGTTTCCCACCCTGTGATATCACACACTTCTATCCAAACTCCACACCCACAATCCCAGTTCTGTCATTCCATTCTGGAAGCTTCTCCAAGGCCTCAGGTCAGTGCAGTGTTCTCTTGGGGGTCAGTGCCTGGCAGCACAGAAGTCTGAAATTCTCTGCAGCCAGGGCTCCAACAAAATCCAAGGGCAGCCTGGAAAGAATAACACCAGAGTTCTCCTGGTGTGTCTGCCTGATTAAACTTCTCTTTGCTTTTAGGCTTTATTTTGCAATAAACTCTGACTTTTTGATTTCTAGAGGAAAAGACAAATAAAATGTGAATCCATTTTTTACAGCTCAAAACTTTGTTGTCATTGCACTGGGAAAGGTTTGGGGCTGCATCAGTTAACTTTAGGAACTGCATTACCTCTAAATTGCCTCCTTCCAACCAGGAAGAGAACACTTCAGAAGAGTCAATATTGTCCCTGCCCTAATGATCATATTTCTTTTAACCTTATTATATCATTGTTATCCCATTTTAAATGAACTGGATAGAAGAGGAGTAAGTTTAGCCAGAGGTTGGCTCTTTATTCTGCTTGATTGATTTTATGTACCTGCTTATATTTTGCTTCAAATCTGCTCGTTGTAACTCACTGACCCAGTGAAGGAATTCTTGATTTTTCCCTTTCACCAATAAAAAGAAAATTGGTTTAAAGGCTTCAGGGCTATAACTCAACCCCCAGAATTTTTATGTCCTCACATCTGGGTTGCTCTGGTGATTGATTGAATGTCATAGCCTAATTTCAAATAAGTATTGAAAAATGCAGGGGCAAACTCAAACAATTTTTAAATGAGACTCACAGAGCATAATCCCCATCATTTTTAGCTCTGCTTGTAAAAGATTTTATGATAATTTGGTTTTTGCAGCATTGTTTACATTGGAAAATGGTGTGGATTTGATAGTAAAATACTGACACTGAAAACCATTGATGCTATTTTTAAATCCTCAAAGGCCATTTGATGCCTCTTTGTCTCCTTATTGGACATGATTAGATTGAAAGCATCCGACAGCTTTCTGAAAAGTGCCACCAGTCAAATCCAAATCCAAATCCAAATCCAAATCCAGGCTGTTTTTCCACATTTCAAGTTAAAATTACAGCTCTAAATCCATAGTTGAAAAAGCTCCTTTTTGCTCTGGTTTTCAAAAAGGAAGCAGGGGAAAAAGCTAAATGGTATAAAAAAATTGGCTTGATAATTTATTCTAAAATAAAAACTATTAAAGTATAAAAATGCAAAAAAAAAAATTGCCACAAAAACCTTAAATTTTGAGGTTTATTTTTATCTCTTTTCTCTATTTTTTCGATTCATGTGCATTAAGTTTTGCAATATATCTATTATACTATCATTATATAGGTATTATATTATAACTTTATATTGATAAACAGTTTATATTGATAACTGTTTATATTGATAAACAGTTCTCTCATTATGTATCAGCTATTCATGGGAGTACATAAAAATATGAGTAACTTGTTGTTCAAACAAATTTGTTCTTGGTTCCCAAAATTTTCAATTATGCCTCTGAAATAAAGGGACAGTGTAATCCATAAATTAAAAGTGCTGTTTCATTGGCCTTTTTTTTTACTATTATTATATGCATTATTATGAAATTTGCATTATTATGAAATTACTTATCTGATGTTATTTTATTTCAGGACACATGTCTGAGAGAGGTGGTTGGGCTTTTATAATTATTTCATTTTGGAGCGAGGACTGTTTCTGATATTAGAGTAGAAAATAATGATAATGATAATAATGTTAATGATCATGACAATAATCATGATGATGATAATAACAATGTTAAAATGATGACAATAATTATGATGATGATTCGCAGTTGGCTTTTACTTATTAATTATGCACAAAAGCCATGAAAATCTCATGTGGTTTGACCCTAAGTGTTTAAAATAATAAATATTTTATTAGATAAAAGTCTAGAGCTGTCTCAGAGATGGAGACACCTCTGTTTTGTCCCTGGCTTTGCTTTTTTTCTGGTTCAATCACCTTGAGGAAAAAAATTGAGTTCCCTGGTGGCCCTACATCTTTACATGTTTTTTTCTCAGAACATCAAAACTTCAGACTATTTGTTCTTTGGGATTAGATCTGTGCCATAATTTATGGTCACAGAGCACTTAGAACAAATGACTTCAGCCTGGAGCTTCGAGGGCTTTCAGCAGCACAGCTGATAAATAATAATGGGATGGAGCCTCAAACAGGGAAAATGAACATTGGCTCTGAGGTGACAATATGGATGTGAGGCCTCAGGTTTGAGCTTTTATATTTTCAGATTCTGTGCTGCTTCAGTGGGTGGGTCTGGGCTTCACATCAGGGCATGGGGAGCTCTGTGCACAGAGCAGGGAGACAAAACAATTCCTGCTCCAGCTGGGCACCAAGGACAAATGATCCAAATCTCAGCCCAGGAGCACAAACCCCGTGGGCTGGAGAGAGAAAAACAAGCAGGGTGGGACTGCAGGGGCTAAAGCTGGAATGGGACAATGAACTGCAAGATGCAAATGGAGCAGAACTGATCCCAGGGAGAGAGCCCGGGAGCGCTGGTGCATTTTGGGGCCATTTTGGTTCATCTTGGGTGCAGCCCTGGCTGGGCTGTTGTGCTGCCCAAGGTGCATCCATGGAGGCCTTTGAATAAATCCCTGCTTTAACTCTGGCCAGCCTCTGATCTAAGTCAGCCTTCACAAGGCATCAGATGAAAAAAGATAACTGTTCCCATCTTTCTAACCTGGGAGGGGATCAGGAGATATTTTGGGGCTGTTTCTGCAAAAAGGTTCAGAACAAAGGTGCAGGTGTCTGCCCTTCATGTGAGGTGTAATAAAGTCTGTTGGTGTCAACCTGAGCTTTCCCTGGGAGATGGGATGAAGGAGTCTCTGTCTCTGAGGCATCTGAAGTGGGAAGTCAATCTTTACCCACATTCCATCCCTGTCCCAAAGTTCTCTGAGTGCTGAAGAGATGAAGAAACTTTATTTGTCAGTTTTATTGATAAAGCATCCACTGTTAAAAACCAGCTGAGAAGGTCTTGCAAATACTCACAGAATTGTCAAGGTTGGAAAAGACCTCTAAGATCATTGAGTCCAACCCTTCACCCAGCACCACCCTGGCCACCACAAAACCATGACCCTGGTGCCACATCTAGTTTTTCAAAATAAAATAAAATAAAACCACTCCCAAGGATGGTGATTCCAACACTTCCATGAGCAGCCTGTTCTGATCCCAAGGCCTCTCCATTTCCAACGAGTTGCTCCCCATTAGTGGGAGCCACAAGTGGGACTCTGCAAGACATTTTCTTTTACTTAATTTGGGTTCAATTAAAAAAATCCCACATTCTGTGAATTGTGTTTCTAAGAAATTAATGTGTTTTCTGAACTAATCAGATTAGGTAATTTTTGATAGTCTGGTAACACCAGGTAGCCTGGGTGAGCTTGGCCCCAGACAAAGACTCCACAAACGCAGCATGGCCAAGGCTGCCCTCAGGATATTTTAGTGCAGGTGGATGTTGAGTCTTAACTTCTTTTTGCCAGGATCAGAATTAAAAACACAAGATATTTCTTGCTGGGACTCAGATGTTTATCAGTTCTTATCTGTGTCACACTCTCACAAACCCTGAGTTCTGCAGCGCTTCACTCCAACAAACTAAAAATGGAGCCCATCTCTCTCTCTGCAAGGCCTTTGAAGGATCAACTGTCCAATTAAGAAATGACACTGAAATTATTTTCACTTTTAACCCAATAACCAACCACCCATGGCTGCAATGGGGACTTTTATCCAATTACACAAAACCACCCAAACCCATGGAGGAGAAGGTGGAGAAGAAGAAGGTGAAGAAGAAGGATCAGCCTCTACCCCAAAACCTCCATCTTGCTTTATATCCATTCCTGTATTCTAAACCCTTAAACTCTGAGTTTCCCACCCTGTGATATCACACCCTTCTATCCAAACTCCACACCCACAATCCCAGTTCTGTCATTCCATTTTGGAAGCTTCTCCACGGCCTCAGGTCAGTGCAGTGTTCTCTTGGGGGTCAGTGCCTGGCAGCACAGAAATCTGAAATTCTCAGCAGCCAGGGTTCCAACAGGTGAACAAGAGGGAACAAGGTGAGGTTGAAAGCTGAAGTGAATCAGGGTCACCTGGACCTGGATTCAGTCACTTAAAGATGTGATTTTTATAAATTCCCGTGTTTCATCTCAGTAGCCAAGTGGCCACTATTGGCAGTCCATGAGCATCAAGGCCAGACAATAAATTAACTTCAATTTTAAGTTTTTGCTTTAGATTGAGCTGATATTTTTTATCTCTTGCTGATAACACCATTTAGACATCCACAATTGGTGTTTACAGACCATTTTCACTGACAGACCCTTGCATTTAAATATCTGAGTTCCTCATATCTGAATTCCTTCAATGGCTCCATTTCTGTAGACCCATAGGAGGTTTCCCAATCTTGAAAATATTTTGCCTGATTAACCTGATTTTTATAAAGTGTGTTTGTTTGGGTTTTTTTTTAACCTTTGAA
Source organism: Agelaius tricolor (assembly GCF_023055355.1). NCBI lineage: Eukaryota > Metazoa > Chordata > Aves > Passeriformes > Icteridae > Agelaius > Agelaius tricolor. The sequence continues at coordinate 666,791 of NW_027269266.1, forward strand.
TTAAACAACCTTATTCCTCCATCTTTGCATTACTTTACAATTTCTTGAGAGATGAAATGAAGAATTCAGTGAGTCTTTTCCACCTCTCTGCTTCAGACCTAGGGATGGACATTCCTTGTGCCTTCTGAATTCTCAGTCTCCAATTCCTTCCTGTCAACAGAATTTTTAATTTCGTTTTATTTTCAGAGTCATTTCCATGGCTTCATAAAAAAATACAACAGGATCTCAGGAGATGTGTATAACAGTATTTATAACATGTAAATGATTTTTAGTAAAACAAAAAAATAATGATGAACATTGCTGGCCATAGCAATGTTTTAAGTGAACTTTACACAGAGAGTGCCACCACAAAAAGAGGTGGCAAGGCAGGAATAAATTCCTAGCAGTGACACTTTCTTCTGTGCAATGCTGCTTTGGATTTAAGCCCATCAAACCCTCATGTATTTTGACAGGCCTGACATGGTTAATCACAAGCATGATTTGAGGAATTTCAGACTCAAAGGAAATGTAATTAGAAGCTACTACAGGGTAAGAATGCTTTCCCATGGTGTATCAAGGTAGTAAAGGCTGCTGACAAGTTGACATGGAAAGATCTCACTTCTATTTTAAAAATAAATGTGCTAACTCCTAAATATCAGTTCTTCATCATTTAAACTACACAGCCCTTTGTGTGCTTAATAGGATGAAAAATGCAATAAAAATGCCACCCTGAGAAAGCAGCTGCCTCTCAGCACCACTAATGACAGCATCAGCTGCTTGTGGGCCCTGACTCTTCTGGGGGGAAGTAGGGAGAGATTATTTCTTTCAAATCCATAAAAAGGCTTAATTATATCTTAATTAAGCCTATTAGTTTCTCCCTTTGGGGGACAGTCTCACATTTCCACTGGAGGCAAAGCACAGATATCATGCCTGGCATTGTTCCCCACCCCCTTTGCTAAATTACATCCAATAAAAAAGGGGCAGCAATGCCACACCTGGTGCTTTTATTCCATCAGCATGGCTTGGCTGTGACCTTCTGGGCCACAGCCATTTTCAAACATGACAGTAACCATGGAATGTCTGAGTTTGCCTCAGAAATGTCTTTTTTGTTGTCCTTGTCTCTGATATACCTCGGAGCATTTGGGTTTGAATTGGTTCATTAGGCTTCAAAAAATTCAGGAAAAATTACACAGTTGTTTTTCTTGGGTCAGCATTGAGTTGCAAGTTTACTCAAGTCAAGGATTTATCACAAATTCTACAAGCTCCTGTGCTTCCCTTCCCTTCCCTTCCCTTCCCTTCCCTTCCCTTCCCTTCCCTTCCCTTCCCTTCCCTTCCCTTCCCTTCCCTTCCCTTCCCTTCCCTTCCCTTCCCTTCCCTTCCCTTCCTCCCTCTCTGGCTCCATCTTGAACAATTCTAGATATTCCTGATAATTTCTCTTTACTGGGAAATAAAAATAATCTCTTCTATTTACTTCCAAAACACCTGGCAAGGTGGATTTTCTCTCTTCTTTTTCCTTCCCAGCCTTTGTGGTCTTATAAAAGATTCCATCATGTCCCTGGATAATTCTTGGAATTCAAAGAAACCTCTTGAAGGGGTGTTCATGTCTAAAAGGAGCTTGTGTTCTAATGGTGGGCAGATGAAGTATTGGAAAAAGTGCAAAAGAAGGGAAATATTTGGTGCTAAGTACATTGATCCGAGCTGAAGTTCTTCAGGAAAAAATCTTGAGAATTAGAATATTTGTGTTTCTTCCTCTTTTGTCAGGTGTCAGAGTTATGGGTTTAAATCAGAACAGAAAAAATACTTTGGATATATTTTGGAAAATGAAAACATTAAGAACAAAAGGTAAATCCAGGCAAAAGGGAAAAAGGATTTTATTTAGAGACCAGTTACAGCCCAGTTCTCTCCTTTCCTTCCTCTCACTTTTTCTCATTTTAGCAGTTTTAAAATGCACTCTCCAAATTCACACAATTTCCGAGGTTTTGTTTGGGGTTTCTTGGCTCTGGTTTAGATGTGTAAAGGTTGGGTGAGATGAATTCCCCCTTCCAGCTCAGACACAGCTCTGCTCCTCCAGCCTTTGCCCTCCTCTGGAGATTTTAGGCAGGACCAAGATCCATTTGGGATGGTTCAGCTCCCAAAATGAGACAAGAGCAGGTTCTTTGAGGCTGATGTAACTGAGGGATTGTGGTCAGAGGAGAAACAGAGTGATTGTAAGGGAAAAAAAAAAAAAGTATATATATATATATAAAGTAGTACTGCAGTGTATTATGTTTAATTTTATGATTTTAAACATGTCCAGAGGCAATTCAGTGCCTGGAATGGCCATTCCATGAGCAGCCATCGTGGACACAGAGGGAAGCAGGAACTGCACATTTATTGAAAGGATTTGTTGATGTTAAGGCCCAAAAAGATCATCACAAGCCTGAGGTTTGATCCAGAGCAGAGAGCACTCACTCACTCACTCAGGCCTGGAGTTTATATTTTTAAAGAGTAACCTGAACCTATTTGAAATATGGCAAGCAGTGCAGGAATCCTCAGTTTTACTCCTTCCTTTCTATTTCTGCCTCTAAGTTTATGTGTGGAGTGTTCTTTCAAACACTGGGAAGTGCAAGCTTTGCACTTTTGCCTTTCCTTGGAATAATAATAAAATAATATTTTATTTTATAAATAAAATAATATTTTATTTATAAATAATAAAATATTATTAATAATAAATAATAAAACCCAGCACCATTCTGGTGCTGCTGGGAATTCTGCTCCTCCTCAAAGCCCTCAGCTGCTGTGGCTCAGCCCTTGGGTGTGTAAACCAGAACGTGCCTGCAAAGCATTTGTCAAAAAGTTTATTTTAATTTTTGGAAGATTTTTTTTTTCTGATTTAAAAAAAATCAAGAATTCTCCAAGTGATATATTAATGCATCCAAACACCTGGAAAATGTAATCTTGGGTGTGTAAACCAGAACGTGCCTGCAAAGCATTTGTCAAAAAGTTTATTTTAATTTTTGGAAGATTTTTTTTTTTTCTGAGTTAAAAAAATCAAGAATTCTCCAAATGATATATTAATACATCCAAACACCTGGAAAATGTAATGCTTTTCCCATGTATTCAGTAATAGGAGTTTGTTATTCTAGTGCAAGAAATGTCTTTTCATAGAGTTATTTCTACATTGGTGACTTCAACGGAGGCAAGGAATGTTGCAGGGTGTAAATTGGTTTATTTGTAAAGTTTTAAGATTTTAAAAGTTTAAGTTTTTAATCTTTTTCATGAAAAGATTAAAATTTAAGATTTAAAGTTTTAGGATTTTCCCCAGTGTGAGGAACAGCCTTTCTGGGCCAGCAGACTCCAGCAACACCCCCAAAAACCCCTGGGCATGGTTCAGGAATTCCAGTGCTGCAGGAGCCATTCCCAACAGGCAGTTTGTGTTTGGAATTGTTGGTTTTAGTGCTCTTTTAAATGCTTTTATTCTTTAAAGATGAGAGTCTCTGCATGAATTTGGCCTAAAAACCAGAAAATCACTTGATTTAACTGGACATTTGTAGCTATAAAATATCTAAGAAGTGTAAGCAGATAGGTCTGCTTCCTGGGGTTTGGGGAAATTATGAAATCAGAGAGTGTTTAAGCCACAAATTCCCTGCCAAGGGTCTTCAACTGGATGTTGGTAAAGAATCCTCTATGTTAAATTTATTTAAATTTATTTAACATACATTTTTAGTGTGTTATTTATGCTAAATCATAAAGCAGATTATTATTTGCATTCCTGGCACAAAGTTTAAGAAATCAGTGAGGCAAATAGAGTAAATCTGCCCCATCTAGAGATGTGCAGTCCATATTTGCAGGGCTCTCACCACTAAAAATAACATTATTAGTCTTGTTTCTTTATGTTCACTACAGCAGCAGTTTAAAAACTTTCCTGTCAGGTGCCATATCCTGAAAACTGACCATTCATAGAAATTAGAAGCAAAATATACTGTTAAATCCAGCTTTTCTATTTCCATTTTAAAGAGGAGAAATGAGGCCAATAGGGACTAATTATTTATCCAGTGGAGCCTGGAACAATAGTTGTTAGTTTGATTAATTATTGACAATTAGAAAGTAATTTTAATGTAATTTTTTGCTTCTTGCTGTCAAGGCACAATCCCTGTAGGGAAACAGACAAGAATTTGCAAAGTGGGTTAATGATTCACCCTGGGTCTCATAGAAATTTAGATTTTTATTGGGTTTTTATTGCTATTTTCACAACAGCTGAAATGCTGTGGAATGAAGCAATGCCCTTCCTTATTTTAAATATTTTAAAATATTTTAAAATTCTATATTTTAAATTTCTATGACAAGGGAGATCATCTCCCCTCCTCTGGAGAAGCCACCTGTCCATGCTGGCTGTACCTGGACTTGCCTCTTACACAAACCCACTCATTTTACATGGTTCCAGTTGGGTATTGAATCCCATCCAATCCAAATCCCATGGATTTGCAGTTTGTATCCCATCCTCTTTCATGCCTTCAGGGCTTCCTGGTTTTTTTTATTTTTCTGATGCAATAATCTTAATTTTCCTGTGGAGTGGCAGCTGGGAGGATTCATCCCAGCTCATATCAGCAGCCCAGGGCAGGTGGCAAAAGTGCCTGGAAAAAGAGAAGCTCCCTCAGAGATCAAATGAGAAGAGACACATCTGACTCTGGCTCCCCAGGAGGAGTTTCTGTTTCTCTTCACTAAAGAGACCAGAAAAAAGAAAAAAAGAAAAAAAAAATCTATGCTTAACCCTGATGTTTGAGATTGTGAGAAGTCATGGAAATGAGTATAAATTTTGCTGTATTGGAAAACTGAATAAATGTCTTTGAATTATTTAATCCAATGTCTCAAATTACCACAAGGCCATGCTATTTTTTCCTGGATGAGAAGATGTATAAAAATTTAAGCACGTTCTGATTTTTTTTTTTCCTTTCGTTTTTGGCACTGTGTTCTTTTGAATTTCTTATCAAACAGCATCAAAATACTACTTGTCATCCATATGTATCACTATAATAATAAAATAAGCAGAACTTCTCCAAAGAACTTTGAGAAACAGGAAAGCAGATGCTTTGTTTCCAATAACATATGTAACAACACTTCCATAAACTTTCAGCTTGAGATGTAATAAGATTATAACAGTGAAAAATAAACTTTTTCTAGAAAAGTCCAAATGCATATTTTTTGCTTGTTTTTTGCTTTTTTTTTCTGTTTGTTTGGGGGTTTTTTGGGTTTTTTTGTTTTTTTTGTTTGGTTGGGGGCTTTTTAGGGTTTTTTGGGTTTTTTTTTTGTTTTTTGTTTTTTGGTTTTTTTTGTGGTTGTTTTTGGTTTTTAGTTGGTTTTTTGGTTTTGTTTTTTATTGAGTTTTTATTGCCATATATTTTATTGCCTATAACCTAAAGGGACATCTTGTTTTTGTTATTTGTTTTTTTTTTCTGGCAGTGAACAATAATAAAACATTTCTCTTTAACCTGCAATAAAATCCTCCTGAGCTGCAGCAGGTGAGCTCTGCCACTGAAATATCTCCCAGGTAGTTCAGTTCCAGGTAGATGGAGTCCTGCCCAAAAACTGAGAGGAAAACTTGTTCTGCTTCCAAAACAAACTCGTTCTCACTTGGAGAAGTCGCACAAAAGAAGAGTTTTCAGCTTTCATGAACTCACCCGGGTGAGGTCAGGAACTGGCAGTGAAAAAGGGAGCACACCTGTGTTGGAAAAGGGAGTTCACAATGTGCTGCTCAAAGGATTTCGAACCAGCAGGACAAAAGGGGATTGTCTGCAGCATTCCGGTGTGGAAAAGCACATTCCAACAGCCTGCCCTGGGCATGGGGCTGATCCACCCCAGGCAGTGCTGGAGGGCAGCTGGAGGATGTTCCTATTGTTCCTGATGCCTTGTGCAGGCTGATCTAGAACAGAAAGTAGACAGAGTTAAAGAATAAAGCAGGGATTTATTCAAAGGCCTCCATGGATGCACCTTGGGCAGCACAAGAGCCCAGCCAGGGCTGCACCCAAGATGAACCAAAATGGCCCCAAAATGCACCAGCGCTCCCGGGCTCTCTCCCTGGGATCAGTTCTGCTCCATTTGCATCTTGCAGTTCATTGTCCCATCCCAGCTTTAGCCCCTGCAGTCCCACCCTGCTTGTTTTTCTCTCTCCAGCCCACGGGGTTTGTGCTCTGGGGCTGAGATTTGGATCATTTGTCCTTGGTGCCCAGCTGGAGCAGGAATTGTTTTGTCTCCCTGCTCTGTGCACAGAGCTCAGCATGCCCTGATGTGAAGCTCAGACCCACACACTAAAGCAGCACAGAATCTGAAAAATAGAAAAGCTGAAACCTGAGGCATCATTCTGCTTTGGGCAACCAACTGATAGGGACATCTCTTTCATTAAAGAGGCATTACAGGCCCATCCAGTAGAGAACTCCTGATACTTGAGGGGTTTTTTTGTCCTCAGTCAGTGTCACAAGGTGTTTGCTCCTTCCACATCCAGTGCAGGAGTCCAGGCTTGTGCTCCAAATCCAGGGTGACCATGAACTCATCCTGTCTCTCTCTGACACTTTGATCTTATCTTCAAGGCATCCATTTCCACTCCTGACCCTAAAGACATCCCAAAAATCCCACCCTGTTCCTGGGAGCATTGCACAAGCACTTCTGGAATCCTGGCACCCTTGGGGCTGTGACCATTCCCTGGGGAACCTGTTCAGTGCCTGACCATCCCCTGGGGGAAGAACCTTTTCCTGATCTGCAACACAAAACTCCTCTGACACAGCTTTGTGCCATTTCCACTCCTGGCATTTCCACTTCAGACCCTTGATCTGCTTGTGGAAAATCAGCTCTGCTCAACAGGGCTGGGCTGTGCCCATACCCAGCTCTTTCCCTGAATTCTCCTCCTTGGATGTCCACTGGAACCCCAAATACCAAGGCTGGCCTCTTCTTGAGGGCACAAAAAGAAGAAAAACTTCAGACAAATGAAAACAGCCTCTTCCTTTGGTGTCTGGAGTGGATGCTAAATCAATTTGGGTGATCACTCACTGCCCTGTCCCTCTGGATTTATGGTCCTGAGATGCTTTGCTGTAGAGTTTGAGGCATCCAAGCAGATTTTGGAGCTGTTTCTTCTGTCTATGTGCAGTTGGTGATACTTCAGAGGTTTTTGTCTTTCTCAAACCAGGCTCTTCTTCAGAACTGACACAAAAGCCACATCTGACAGAAAAGTTGGTGGTTCTGCCCTTTCATCCCCTCGGGGTTTCAACACCATCTTTTCCACCAGCAGCACAAGAGAAAAAAAAAAGGTGAAAGGCATTAAATTTCATTTTTAACATGAACAAGGCAACAATTTTTCTCTTTCTGTTGTTCTCAGAGATGGATTTATTTTTAGTTTTTAAAAATTAATTTTAAAAGGAGAAATCATCATGAGGCAGAAATGAGAACTGGACCATTTCAGCTCACACTTGTTAATTTTGCAAAGCTATAAGCTATGAAATAAGGGCTTATATAAATAAAATTCTTGGGCAGCTGTGACCATGAACATTGTGACTGTCCCTACCTGTGATAAAAATGCAAAAGTGAAATAAAATTCTCCTCATCAGCTCCAAGAGTTAATTTTCAAGATGGTCAAATATTTCACAATACTGAACTAAAAATAGCAATGTTCCTGTAAGTTATTTAAACTGCTGGAAAAGCTCAGGCTGTAAGAACAGGGTAAGGCCTCTCACACGTGCACAAATTCAAACATGTACAGTCATTTCTTTGAATTAAACTCTTTAGACAAAAGGAAAAGAAAAAGAAAACCAGAGCTACTATGCTGTTTGGTCAGCTGAGCTCATGTTGCCAGTGAATGTTTGGCTTGAGCACTATGGGTACCAAGCTGAACAAATGCAATGTTTACCACACTGTTAATAAAAATATTAATTAAAGGGCTTCTTTTTCTGATGTTTCACTTAAAAAAAAAAAAAAAGAAAGAAAGCAAACAAGGAGAAATTCAATTAAAAATCCAGAAAGACAAAAAGAACAAATACCAAATGAATTGGTGGAGTCATAAAGAAAAAAAGAACTGAGATCTTTATCACACATGAAGTTACACTCAGGGCAAACAGTCTGCAATGGGCAAGGATGAAATCATAAAGGTGAAATTCTACATATTTAACTTAAACTGTTCAGTTTTTAGCATCAGCCATGACAATCTGCATTTCCAGCATCTGCCTTTGTTGGAATGATTCCCTTTTAGGAAATGCTTCTATTTCCACAGCATGAATACTTGAGCATGGAATTAAAACCCCCTAATTATTAGGTAGCTGTGGTGAATTTTGGATTGGATAAAACATGAATCACATTTGGCATCTTTTGCCATTCTTTCCATAAATAGAGAAGTGGGTCCTGAGTTCCATGGGGTGTTACCAGATGGTTTGCATGGGATTATTTTGCACATTCCCGAAGAAGGAATTTGCCTCACCTTGTCTTGGTTGGTCTTTCAAGACCAGCCCCATGTGCTGGCCTAAATATGAACCCTTCTTTCCCCATCTGTGCCTCTCCTGCCTCAGAGCAGTTTAACAGCTGCTCCAATGCCAAGGGGGAGCCAATGCCAAGGCTCCTTCCTCCAACAGCTCCAGTGCTGGCCAAGGTTTGTCCAGCAGCTCTGTCCTCTCAGAGATCCAGCCCAGAGCACCCCCAGGAGCTCTCCTGGGATGGGGAAGTGTTCTCCAGACCCTGCCTCAGATACGGGTTGCTCCTCGCCTAGAAAATAGACAGAGCTAAAGAATAAAGCAGGGATTTATTCAAAGGCCTCCATGGATGCACCTTGGGCAGCACAAGAGCCCAGCCAGGGCTGCACCCAAGATGAACCAAAATGGCCCCAAAATGCACCAGCGCTCCCGGGCTCTCTCCCTGGGATCAGTTCTGCTCCATTTGCATCTTGCAGTTCATTGTCCCATTCCAGCTTTAGCCCCTGCAGTCCCACCCTGCTTGTTTTTCTCTCTCCAGCCCACGGGGTTTGTGCTCTTGGGCTGAGATTTGGATCATTTGTCCTTGGTGCCCAGCTGGAGCAGGAATTGTTTTGTCTCCCTGCTCTGTGCACAGAGCTCAGCATGCCCTGATGTGAATCTCAGACCCACACACTAAAGCAGCACAGAATCTGAAAAATAGAAAAGCTGAAACCTGAGGCATCATTCTCCATGTCCTAACTACCACAGTAATGGTGGTGTCAATGTGCTTCCAACCCCTTTGCCCATCCTCTCCTCTCAGGAACTGTTGTTGGTGCATTCCTTCTCCTCAGCCTGGTCCATGCTTGGCTTGGGACCTCTGCAAATCACCCCTGATCCAGCCATGGGTGGGATGGGAGCTTGCTCAAAGCCATGTGATTTCCTCTTCTTGCCCACATCATTTAAAGCACATTTAATCACTTCCAGAGCCTCACTCATGGTGTTGCTCTTGGATGTGGTGGGATGTCCAAGGAGCAGGCTGTGCCACTCAGGTTGAACTATTTTTTCACCTTTCTTGTTTTTTTGAAACTGACACTGCACCTTGATCTGTCAGGAGAGTTATTATCTGTGTGTCAGCAGAGTTCTGACCATGTTAAAATATTTGTAAGTATTTTAAATGATGTTTTGCCCCATTTACATGACCAGCCAGATGTCACAGTTTGTAACTACATTCTCAGAAGTTTATTGGTTAAAAATACTAAATCACCAGCGATTATATCTTAAATAAGTGGTTGTAGGATTTGAATTCTCATCCAAATCCAAGAATTGCAATTGCAATTCCTGTCCTTGAGACCAAACAAACCAAATCAGCCAAAGTATCATGATATGCGTGCAACATAAGGCAATAATCAGAAATATCTAAAGAAAATAATAAGAATTCTGGGGGAAAATAATTTTCTTTCCCAGCTCCTGTCCAAGAAAGTAGATTGTGGCAGAGAAAAGTGTTCCTGGAAATGTCTTTCTCTGAGAAAGCACAGACCTACTCTGAAGCCAGGGAGCAGCACAATAAATATGATTTCAGCATATGTAATGCAGTTTTAGCTCAGGCACAAAGATCAATCCTATTGACTTGAGTGCATGTGGGAAAAGCAGGGCTGGAAGTGGAGATCAATGACTTTGGGGTGGATGTCTCAGGGTCAAGGTTCATTCTTTAACCTCAGCTTCTCTTGCAGTGGAAACATTGAAAAATTATTTTGTTCCACCCAGGGCCCCTTAAGGAGACTTCTCTTCTCTTTTGGATTCCCCAGGCCATCCCTCTCTCCCAGAGAACTTTTAATCTGTCCTGGTTTTATCCTCCTCTGTGGCCATTCAAGCAGAGGAGTTGTCATTCAGGAATTTGCATTCATTCATTCCTCTCTGCCTTGTGGAGTCACCACAGGAGAAAGGAGAGAAAGCCACTGAAATGTCTTGTTTAGTCCTTTTCATAACTGAAACAAGGAAACTCCACCAATTTCTCTTCTCTTTGCCCAGCTGACACAAAAGCAGCTACAACATAATTTCCACAGCCATAAAATCCTAAGTGAAGGCATAAATCCACCATGCAATAATTCATTTAAGTGACTAAGCACTCTTAATAACCACTCTCTCGTTTTAAGGTTTAATTATTTAAGAGTTTGTCTGTCAGAATTAACTTCCAAGTAAAATAATAACTGCAGAATCCAGTAACAATTGTTCAGTATTTTATAAACTGTTGAAGTTTTTAATAGTTCTTGTATAAACTGTGAATGGGTGACAAACAGAAGGTCTAAAAAATGTTGCAAAAGAGATCTATTATGGGACCCTGGAAATGTTCTGAATTTCAGATTTGCCAAGAGTTTTGTAGGAATTTATGAGCCCAAGAGAAGAAAGCCATGTAAAAGCCAGGTGGTTCATAAAAATTATCTGTGTTAGGTTTTCTGCATAGATAACAGAGGGAGGCATCTCCAAAAGGTGATTTTTTTGGCAGTTGTGAATGTTAAATTTCTGTCTGAAAATATTAGTAATGCTCTATTGATTACATGGGGGATTTTAAAAGCCAGATCTGAATAAATGCTTAACTTTGACATATTTGAGTCTTTGGGTCTGAGAACAAAACTGCTGATGTGTGTCTGTAATTTATGACATTTGGAGAATTCTGAGACTCAGTATCTCACTCTGACAAAGTGTTGCATTTATTCCTGTTGGGATTAACTTTACTTTTTAATTCTCAAAGAAGAGAATGCAGGTAGTTCACAGATAGTTCCTTTTTTTCTGATAACACTTTTATCTACACATACCACATGCAATGGTAAAACACTTCAGCTGATTTTTATTTGCTGGGAGTGGAATGAAGATCAGGAGAATGGCTTCAGAGCTGGAGGTGTCCAACTGTTGCTGGATAAAGGACACTCAAAATGCACAAACAGAAAACAAACATTCTGGCACTCCAAAAAAAAATTGGCAGATTTCTTTTCTGGAAGGCATTTCAGAATCTCAAAAATAGTAAAAATGCTTTTGAATACACAGAATTCTAGAAAAAAAGGTGATCCAGTTAATTTTATGGGATTATTCAAATCAAAGCAGGTATTTTCTTGGAACAAATGAAGCTTTGCTGACCCATACAGCACTCAGATCTCTTGGTGTTATTCCTGTAAATGTGGATGCACAAGCTGAACTTGATTAATTGTTCAGTAGAAATCCAAAGGGATTTCTTGTGAAATAGCATTACCTGAAAAATAGGTATATGCAGATTAGGTCTAGAAAAGAAAACTACAGGAATTATTATACATATATAGGGACATAAAAGCAGGGGAATAGCAGATTTAGGGTTAAATATGTGAGTGTTCTATTAAAAGTGTGGTGACATCAGCTGCAAAAATCCAGGAAGTAAATACATTTCATACCTTTAACATAAATATGCATAGTGTCCAATTATGTGCATTATGCTCAGAAACAGGATGGAATTAATATTTAATTTTTAGAACTCGCTATCAATTATTAAACATTTCCCCATTGGAGATTTTTAAGGGCCAACTTACAACAGAAATTAAAAAATAACCAAATAGTTCTGAGTCACTGTCTGCTCAAACTAATATCTTCAGAGTGACTCATTCTGATGTATTTAGCCCATAAAATACCAGCATTTAAACTGTTCCTGAAAATACATTTATGTCCCCTGGAATCGAAGTTTTGTGTTTAAACTCACTGTGAACTATAACACGTGTCCTATAAAAGCCCATCAGCTGACCATTACAGACTCTTGCACAAGAGAAGATGGAAGATTCCTTGTAAAATTTATTTCCCCATTAATTACAGAGATTTGGCTCTTCCTGAATGAATCATTTCTACCTCATGGAGCCAGGTTCCCATAACATTTTTCAAGGCAGTTGAGGCAATCAGACAGCAAAGCACTTAAAAAGCAAAATCTCTTTCTCAGAATTGCTTTTGTGTTTCCCATGAGTTTCCTTCCTTCTTACTGTGCAGTGCCCAGGGCAGAGTTTCACAGGATGGTGGAATGGTTTGGCTTGGAAGGGGCATTCAAAATCATTTTATTCCACCCCCTGCCATGGCAGGGACACCTTCCACTGTCCCAGGCTGCTCCAAGCCCTGTCCAACCTGGCCTTGGGCACTTCCAGGGATCCAGGGGCAGCCACAGCTGCTCTGGGCACCCTGTGCCAGGGCCTGTCCACCATCACAGGGAAGATTTTCTTCCTAATGTCCCATCTAACCCTGTCCTCCTTCAGTTTGAAGCCATTCCTCCTTGTCCCATCTCTCCATCCCTTGTCCCAAGTCCCTCTCCAGCTCTCCTGGAGCCCCCTCAGGTCCTGGAAGGGGCTCTGAGATCTCCCTCTTTTCCTTTTTCCCTTTTCCCTTTTCCCTTTTCCCTTTTCCCTTTTCCCTTTTCCCTTTTCCCTTCCCTTCCCTTCCCTTCCCTTCCCTTCCCTTTCCTTCCCTTCCCTTCCCCTTTCCCTTTCCTTTTCCCTTTTTCCTTCCTTTTTCCTTTTCCTGTCCTTCCCTTTTTCCTTTCCCTTTTCCTTTTCCTTTTCCCTTTTCCTTTTTCCCTCTCCTCTCCTCTCCTCTCCTCTCCTCTCCTCTCCTCTCCTCTCCTCTCCTCTCCTCTCCTCTCCTCTCCTCTCCTCTCCTCTCCTCTCCTCTCCTCTCCTCTCCTCTCCTCTCCTCTCCTCTCCTCTCCTCTCCTCTCCTCTCCTCTCCTCTCTTTATTAACTCACATCTATCCTTATTTCTTCTATCCTAAGAAGTAACAACCCCACATCTGCCACCTGGGATTTCATTGGAAATTCCTCACCAGCTGCTCATTCCTGTTTTTTATTTGTCCCTGCTTGTTTGGCAGCTGGAAGGAATTGTAGGAGCAACATCCCACCTTCAGATTTGGGTGACAAACCCTTCTCCAGCCTCAGAATTCGTCTCAGTTCCCTCTGTAGTCACTGAGGGGGAAATGGGAGAAGATGTTCAATGATGCTGTGAGACACATCCAGCTCTGGAACACATTTTTATTTACAATGCTTTGACCTCTGCTGGCTGCAGAGGCAGAGCAGGGTGACTGTTTCACTGAACACCCCCACTGGAGATGGTATAAATAGGCAGGCACCTCTCAGTTTGTCCAGTTCATTGCTCCAGCTCCTAAATCTCTTCCAAATTATTGCAGTATTTTTTCCCCAGTCATTAATCTGTCCTGTCTGCAGAGCAGAGAAGGAACAGCCTTATTTTATGTTTTGTTGTGAAACAAACAAAATAAAAATAAAGCCCTGGAATAGCAGCTGGAGTTAATCCAGAATGAAACACACAGCTTAAAATGGAATGTTTAAAAGGCAGCATTTAACCCCACTTTCATTAACAATATGTTTCTAAATAAATAAAGGCTTTAAAACCAAAGAGAATTGCTTTGCTCTCAAAATGTCAAAGTTAATGTTTGGCTTTTACCAAGTATTTCACACTTCCTTCACTTTTTTAGACAATTAAGGAAACTGTCTGAGTGTCACCCCTCTTCCAAATATATTTTCCAGTCATTTTACTCTCTGCCAAAGAAAATCTTGCCCATCTCTAACTGTATAAGATGGAAGAGAATGTCTGGAGCCCGTCAGCCTGACACAGACAATAATCAGTTACAAGGAAGAGCCAGAAAATCTTTCCTAGAATCTTCAGTAAATCTGAAAAATCCTCTCTTTATTTTGTGCCAACAAATCAGTAATAGTTTGAGGTTCAGTCTGAGTTGCTTTCCTTCTCCACTTGCCAAATATCCTCATTTGTTTTCTGGGAATAAGGAACTGGTCAGCTGCTAAAAGAGTTCATCCTTCTCTGCATTGCCCAATAAGTTTACAAATTACAGAAAACAGCTGAATTTCAATTGTTCATTAAAGAACCAAAGCCATCTGGCAGAAATGGCAGTGCAGGTGTAGATTCTGATTTTTGGGAGAGCAGAAGATGAATGTACTCTAAATAAACCTGATGGGGTGATGAGGATGAGTTGGATGATTAACAAGACTGGTACTGGCAAATATAAATACCTAATTACCTTCTCAATCAGAAGCTGCAGAGGCAAAAAGCAAGTGGTGTTTTAAGAAAATGAGGTTTTAATGCAACTTTTCTAGGAAATTTTCACAAAGAAAATAATTGAAGCATTCTACATATATCCACTGTGGCTGCTCTCTATTTAATCACCTTTTTAATTATCCAAAAATCTGTGTACTGAAATCCTCACTGCCTGGTTTTAAAGGCTGCATAAAGGCAAAAAAAAAAGAAAAAATGTTGGCTATAAAAGCTGTGTCATGTACACCAGCAATCCCAGGGACTACAATCAATGCACTGAAAGTAATTATAAGCCAAGAGACACCAAATGCTGGGACTTGCAGCAGTGTTTGGTATTTTTCTCCAGAGGAAATATTCTGGAAACCTTTCTGGCTAAAAGGTTGAAGAAACTGGAAAACAGAACGAAGCTCAAGACTTGGAAGAGAGTAAAGGAAGGAAATGCACTCTGAATTCTGGAATACCCAGGAATAATTTATTATTATTCATGAGTATTAGCTGAGAGAAGAGCTGTGTTTGGGAAGACAGTAGTGATGTAAATGTCATGGATTGATGGCTTTTTCCCATCATTTTTGCTTCCTACATCCGATTTCCACAGCTGAATTAGGGTTTCCATGACCCCTCTATCAGCAGTGATGTCAGGTATGGCTTTTGGAGATTTTCCTACCCCCAGCTCTTTTTCTGGTTCTCTGAGTGCTCCTTGACCTGTTTCAACCAAGAGAAGATGATTCAGGGAAGACCAGGATTTTGCCCAAATGGATCAGGGAACAGGCAGAATTCCAGTGGCAGACTTGAGGGAAGAGCAGAATCACCACAGGGGCACACTGGGCTCAGCCTGGCTGCTTGGGAACTCCAAATATTTAGTTCATAGCTGGAGAAACTGGTTCAGGTTACCCTGCCCTTTGATTTAAACACAAAAAAACCCCCAGAGAACAACTGGAGATTTATAGGTCTTAAACACCAGAATCCAAGTGCTTGAGCAGGACAGACCTGCAGCATTGACACAGGGGAAAAAAAAAGGAAAAAAATTCGATTGGAAAAAAACCCACAAGCTCTAATATCCTGTTAGAACTATTCCTTCTGCACAAGGATCAGCATCCTTTCAAATTAATGGAGAATGACAAAGTATTATTGTTCTGAGAAATCATGCTGATGTCCCATCCTCAATGAACAGAGCCCTGGGAGAATAAGGTACAGGACTAATAAATGCCTTTTACTGACAAAATATTTTAAAAAGTTCATTTAATCATTTAATAATTCCAGGAATGTGTCTCTTAAAGGTCTTAAAGTTGTCAGAAAAGTCCTTTACTTTCCCAAATACATGCTTATCCATTGGTTACAGCCCACAGGATTCCAAGAAGATCTGGAATATTTTAAAAGCTACTTGAAAAAAAAAAGAAAAATAAATAACCCTCCACTACTTTTATAAGTTGATAAGTCCAATAGTCTCAGAATTTGTCTTTTTTTTTTTAACTGCCATGTGCCTTTTTTGCCTCATTTCCCTTATTCTTTCCTTCATGCAGAGAATTACCAGTGAACACAGGGATACCTTGGTGGCTCTTTTAACATTTCTTGCCTGATTGAAGTTCCCACAAATTTTGAAAAGATCTTTGCACACGGGCAGTGCCCTGGTTGGGCAGTCAGGAATGATCCTTATCCCTAAACTCCAAGTGGATCCCAACCATTCCATGCAGGGCTTTGTAGCTAACAAGGCACGAGCAGAAAGGATTTGATGAATGGGAATGGGATGAGTGGAATCTCTGCTGTTGAACCTTTGCTTAGGTTGGTCTTTTGATGCAGCTTAAAAACCCAGTCCTTGTGTCGCCCTGTTCATCTGAAGTTCTCCTAAGCCTTCTGATGTTTACATTTTTGTCATGGAGTTTCTCACGCACTTTTCATATAAATAATGATTATTTTGCATTCCTTTCTGGAGGAGGAAGGAATTGATGGGCTGTTGGTTCGACCAGTGTGGTTGGAGATGTGGCAATTTCATCCTCCAATCCATGGTCACTTTTGGAATTCTATAAATATCGAGGTCTGGAAATAAACACACCTTTTTTTGCCTTGGACATATCAGCGTGTGAGAGTCGTTCATTTCCTGTCGTATTGTGACATCCTTGTGTAAACAACTGCTTCTCTTCAGCATTGCAGTTCTCCCTGCCCTTGGAGACAGTTTGTATTCCAGAGGGGGTTTAAAAGGAAGGTTGTGATATTCCAGGGTGGATGGATGGCCTAAGTGCAGGCAGCAGCTATTCCTTTAATGCTACTTCTGTTGGGAAAATATGAACTCCTGGCTCTTGCTTAGACTAAACACTGGTCAAAATTATCTTCTTTTGGTGGTTGAGTGCTTCCAGTTTTCCATTTCATATCCTCATTTTTATAACTTGCAGTGGCAAAATAAGTTCAACCTAAAGAAGTTTCCCAAGACTCTGGCTGGGTTCTTCTGACAATTAAGGAACCACTGTAGAGATTTTAGGTGCTGGGTGCCCCAGCCTTGGGTTTCATCCAGAGGTTCCTCCTTCAGCAGCCTGATCCTTTCCCAACAGAGCAAAGTCAAATCCATGTGTAACACTGGAGTTACCCTTCACCCAATCCCAATTATACCCCAGAATAGCCAGCCTGAGGTAAGCTGAGCTTTGTCCTCAAGCTGGAATCCCCACAGGCTGTCCAGGGATTTCAGGGAGTCTCTGCTGTTAAACCTTTATTTAGGTGATGTTTTGATGCACCTTAAAAACCCAGTCCTTGTATAAATGACTGCTTCTCTTCACCATTGCAGTTCTCCCTGCCCTTGGAGACAGTTTGTATTTCAGAGGGGGTTTAAAAGGAAGGTTGTGATATTCCAGGGTGGATGGATGGCCTAAGTGCAGGCAGCAGCTATTCCTTTAATGCTACTTCTGTTGGGAAAATATGAACTCCTGGCTCTTGCTTAGACTAAACACTGATCAAAATTATCTTCTGAGTGCTTCCAGTTTTCCATTTCATATCCTCATTTTTATAACTTGCAGTGGCAAAATAAGTTCAACCTAAAGAAATTTCCCAAGACTCTGGCTGGGTTCTTCTGACAATTAAGGAACCACTGTGGAGATTTTAGGGTGCTGGATGCCCCAGCCTTGTCTTTCATCCAGAGGTTTCCCCTTCAGCAGCCTGATCCTTTCCCAACAGAGCAAAGTCAAATCCATGTGTAACACTGGAGTTACCCTTCACCCAATCCCAATTATACCCCAGAATAGCCAGCCTGAGGTAAGCTGAGCTTTGTCCTCAAGCTGGAGCCTCTACAGGATGTCCAGGGATTTCAGGGAGTCTCTCTCTCTCTGCAGACACTGCAAACCCACCTGGATGCATTCCTGTGTCACCTCCTGTGGGTGGCCCTGCCTTGGTAGGGGGTTGGACTGGGTGATCTCCAGAAGAGATTCCAACCCCAAGGGTTCTGTGATCAAGGGGAAAGGAGAAATTTAAATGCTGAAGATGCTCAGTCTATTGAGCAAAGGGCAGTGAAGAGTCCTCAATGTGTTCCTTTGCCATCAACCCCACAACTCAGTGGGGGCCTGCAGGGATGTTCCCACCCCTCCGTGGTTCTGAGGTTTCTGTAGCTGGTGTTGATGCCTTAAGTTTTAGCTGTCATGTTTTCCAGATTCTGTACTGCATTGGTGTTCAACTCTGAACTTCATATAGAGTGTTAGCACATTCTCTTCAGTTCACTCACACAAAACAATCCTTTTCCAGCCCCAGAACCAAGGACACTATTGCAGCTTCAAGCCCAAAAAGTGCAAACAACAGGGAATTGAGGAGAGCAAACTGGAGGATGGGACTGCACAACCTGGAGCTGTAATTGGACAATTAACTCCAATATGGAAATGGACCAAAACTTATAAAATGTGAAAACTCGTGACCCCGTATCCATCTTAGGTCCATCTTGGGTAGAGCCACAGCCAGGCTCTTGTCCAGCCCAAGGTGTATCCTTTGAAGGCCTTTTAATAAATCCTCTTATTCCTTTAACTCTGTCTAGCCTCTGTTCCAGGTCAGCCTCTTTAGGCATCAGTTCAACCCATCCCCTCCACATTTCAGCTCCTATCAGCGCTGCACCATTTGTAGCATTTGCAACAAGCTGGATGAAAACCAGTATAAAATATCTCATGTCTCTGTGGTGTGATGGGAGCAGAGGGCAGAGAGCAGAACTTCAACATCACAAGTGCAAGGGAACTCAAACACATCCAGAGGTGCTGTTTGTTACTTAAAGCATAGAGGGACAGTGTCAAATTTTTATCTTATCTTCTTTTTTCCCAGGGTTGGGACTAAATGCACAAAATATTATTTCTTGTTGGGACTCAGATGCTTATTAGTTCTTATCTATGTCACAATCTACATCACAGTCTCACAAACTCTGAGTTCTACAGCACTTCACTCTGACAAACAAAACGGAGCCCCATCTCTCTCTGCAAAGCCTTTTAAGGATCAACTGTACAATTAAGAAATGACACCTCAATTATTTTTACTTTTAACCCAATAACCAACCACCTGTGCCCCAATGGGGACTTTTTATCCAATTACACAAAACCACCCAAACCCATGGAGGAGAAGTGGAAAAGGAGAAGAAGGTGGAAAAAAGAAGAAGAAGAAGAAGAAGAAGGAGAAGGAGCAGCCTCCTCTCTATAACCTCCATCTTGCTTTATATCCATTCCTGTATTCTAAACCCTTAAACTCTGAGTTTCCCACCCTGTGATATCACACACTTCTATCCAAACTCCACACCCACAATCCCAGTTCTGTCATTCCATTTTGGAAGCTTCTCCAGGGCCTCAGGTCAGTGCAGTGTTCTCTTGGGGGTCAGTGCCTGGCAGCACAGAAATCTGAAATTCTCAGCAGCCAGGGCTCCAAAAGGACAGAACCATGGAGTGTGTGAAGAATTTCCAGAGAAGAACTCAGGAGGGAGCATTTTTAGCTTATAATCCAGCAGATGAACTTCTAAAATTCATCTCACCCCTATACTCTATTGTAAGCATCCTGATAAAATGAGTATTAAGGGATGTAATATTATTATAATTGTCCTCTTGCAAGTCTTTCCAGGTTAAGCATCTTTTGTAGGTGAGCAAGCACAAAATTGAATGAACACTGATTTTCCCAGGTTTCATCCTTATCAAGCTGCTTCAATGGCCAACAGTTAGAAACAAGCAATAAAATGGTTACTCCTGGAATCAATATTCAACACAAAGAACACGAAAAGAATATCTATAAAAATACATATATTAAAAATCCCTGCTTGTGTAGATTTACTGGAGCTGCTTGTGCATTTCAAGAGGGAGAAAGAAGATCTGTGTTACAGCAGATCTGTCATTTACCCTCCCTTTACTACAAGCAGTTGCGTTTAATTAAATTTTAATGCTGCAGTCATCTTCACTCAGCCAAGAGGACAATGTGTTACTTCATGCACTCACATTATCTGTGTAGCTATTTAAAAGCAGCACACTGCCTTTGTGTACCACCATTCCCACACCTCTCATTTTTCTCCTGCTCCACACCAGGAAGAATTGGAAGGAGGGAAGAGAAAACTGAATCATGCATTGGAGGGAACGTTCTGCGTGTAGGAGGCACCTCCTGCCTGCCTGAGCTACACCTGAGCTTGTTAATATCAATTTATCTTTCCTCAATTTCTACTCAATATATTCGAGAGTCCAGGATTAAAATCCTCTCATCCCAAAGCAGAGCAAGGCAGATGAGTCACATTTTGAGAGATCTCTGTCTCTGCAATGACTGGGAAAACTTCATGAGGTTATTTGCTCTAAACCATAGACATCTGAATTTTGGGGAAAATAGGTACACAGGGAAAAAGAGTGTTGTTGAGGGTCCCTCTGAAACTGGGAAACTCCCTCTGAAACTGGGAAACTCCCTTTGAAACCCTCTGACCCCCTCCCTGGGCCAAAGGCAGCTCAGTGTAGAGGTGACTGATGTTTCTGATACATGAAATAAATAAGCTGGGGCACATAATTTGTATCTCACGTGTCTTTATTTCATTAGAAATGCACATTATTGCTGGCTTTCCCCTCTTAATGTCCTGCTTTGGGAGCAATCTGAAGTCTGTTGAACTCTTCTGCTTTCCTGAGCATCCTGCAGCTCTGTCCTGAGTCATTTGTGGTGTTCATCCAGCACATGATACTCTAAAATATATTTTATTTTTGGTAGTAATGGAAAAGACTTGCCAATTTAAACATGGAAAGGCTATGGTTGTGTTCTGTGTGCTGGAAGGGGGAATTGGAAGCACAACACATGACACAGGTGCCATGCACAGATTTGTGCAGTTAAATACAGGTGTAACCAGCAGCAGGATCGGGATTTTGTCTACAACAAGGTGCAGAAAATTTTTTCTCATTCTTGGCAGTGTATATAAATGAAAAAAAAAAAAGAAAAAGAAAAAGAAAATGAAGATAAAAATAAGAAAAATAAAAACAAAACAAAAGCAAACCAAAAACCAAAAATAAAAATAAAAATGGAAATAAAAATAAAAATAAAAATAAAAATAAAAATAAAAATAAAAATAAAAATAAAACATTCTCAAGATTCAGTTACACAGAACTGTGACAAACCTTGATGGTTTCTCCAGAAGGTGGTAATTCATGCAACATTTATGGTAAAATATTTTATACACTCAGAGCTTCATTTTGTTCATTTCCTGGGGGCAAAATACCAGAAGGAACAACTGAAAGAGAAATTTCTGTGACTTTTAAATTCATATAAAAGAATAAGCAGTTAAGAGAGAGGTGTGGCATGATGGAAAAAAAAAAAGAGTGGACAGAATAATCAATTAATTGTGGTTCTATTTATCAAACCTCACTTGGTGAGGTATAATTTAAAGATACAGGACAATAGAATTCTGTAAAGCTTCCCAGGATATTGGTGTGACAAGTGCTGTGAGATTATTACTTGGATCACCTCTGTGTGAGCAGAGAGCAGCAGGAGCTTGGAAAGCAGAGTTCACCTACAGAAATGTAGGTGCCAAGTGTACATTAGGTGATTTGCATCCCCATGAGTCTGTAAGAGGAGCTCGGTGTGACAAGGTCAGCTGTAAATGGCATCACTGGAGATGCCTGAAGTCAATTATAATTTGCAATTTTTCCAAAGCCACAGAGCAAAAATATCTGAGAGCTAGCAGAGCTGCACCAAAATGTGTAAGTGGAATCAGGTCCCATTTCTTCAAATTTTAACTTTTATCCACTTGAATAATTAAGCACTGAAGTTAAATCTCCTTTTGAAGCCTGTCCCTCTGCCCTTATTTCACTCTGATGGCTGTCCTTGATCTGCCTGGGTTATTGATGCTCTGGGTGAATGACCAAA
This sequence comes from Agelaius tricolor, assembly GCF_023055355.1. NCBI lineage: Eukaryota > Metazoa > Chordata > Aves > Passeriformes > Icteridae > Agelaius > Agelaius tricolor. The sequence continues at coordinate 688,561 of NW_027269266.1, forward strand.
CACCATGAGATGGGTGTGGAGGCATTGCTCTGGCATTAATTCTCTTAAACACCACATTAATGATCATCCGTGCAGAAGCTCTGTGAGATGTGGGAGGAATGAGCAAACAAATCCCTGACTGCTAATCAATAAAGTGGAACATCTGAAATCATGACGTGGCAACTCTTAAAGAGTATCTTCAAATCCCTTTTTTCACTGAGATTATCTTTCAGCTTTTCTTTGTCCAGCCTTCACCATATAGACTGCTCTGGATTGGGCTATGTGGGACTGGAGTGATTTTGCCTAGCTGAGGGAGCTCTGAGTGCTTTTCACTGTTCATAAATGAAATAAATGATTTCTCTGCTGCCTTGATCTGGTTATGGTACCTGTGGAAGCTGGAAAGCAATTTTGAAATGCACCTCCCTTGACCATCATGGTCGTGATGAAGCACATCTCCAGTCCTCCCCAGATCCCCTGGCAAGGGGTGCTGGTGGTGGTGGCAGCTGTAAGGGCCTCTGTGTCAGGAGAAATTCAGTTTTCAGGACTGCTTATCCTTACCTGAAAGTTGTTTCCCACGTTCTACAGAATGGATTGGGTGTACAGCATGGAAATGGAAGATGGAATTTCTGCAAGCCTTCCCATTACCTCTAGCAACATCTAAAACTGCACTCTGATTTAATTTCAATTCCTAATGGAGAAATACTAGCCATTATCCTTTTGTTAAAACACTACTTGAAAAATGACCAAATTCATAAAGCAATGCAATAGTGTATATATAAAATGCAATTAAAATGACATACATGCACACACGATGACTTGGATTTTTTTGTAATCAAAACTTGTAATTTCTTAGGTCACCCAGTCCCAAAATAAATTTTGTGGAAAAGGAACAGCTCCAGCCAGCAACAGGATCAAATTTTATCTTACCATGCCACAGCTGCCAAGAAAACTTTGCTCCACAGAGTCTGCACAAGTCGTAAGTGCGGTTATAGAAAATCAACACAATAAATACTCCTTTGTTGAACTATTGGAAAATGATGGAGTAACAGTCTATAGAGTTCTCCTTGTCTACATTACAAAGAAATCAGGAATGCTTTAACATCCAGAGAGCAGCTGGAGGGTGAGGAACCCCAGCAACTACCAGGGAGAAGTGGAGATGGCTGTGGTTGGAACCCTGGCTGCTGGGAATTTCAGATTTCTGTGCTGCCAGGCACTGACCCCCAAGAGAACACTGCACTGACCTGAGGCCCTGGAGAAGCTTCCAAACTGGAATGACAGAACTGGGATTGTGGGTGTGGAGTTTGGATAGAAGTGTGTGATATCACAGGGTGGGAAACTCAGAGTTTAAGGGTTTAGAATACAGGAATGGATATAAAGCAAGATGGAGGTTTTGGGGTGGAGGCTGCTCCTCCTTCTTCACCTTCTCCATGGGTTTGGGTGGTTTTGTGTAATTGGATAAAAAAGTCCCCATTGCAGCCATGGGTGGTTGGTTATTGGGTTAAAAGTAAAAATAATTTCGATGTCATTTGTTAATTGGACAGTTGATCCTTCAAAGGCCTTGTAGAGAGAGAGATGGGGCTCCATTTTTAGTTTGTTGGAGTGAAGCGCTGCAGAACTCAGGGTTTGTGAGACTGTGACATAGACAAGAACTGATAAACATCTGAGTTCCAACAAGAAATTCCATCTCACACATTTAATCCTGACCCTGGCAAAAAGAAGATAAAACTCAACAGCTGTGACAAAATGTTGGGAGGAAACCACAAAGTTATGAAAAATTAAACCACCTCTTTTAAACCAAAATTAAAAATTACAACATGATTATTGCAAAATTATAACACACAATGTGCGGTCTGGAGTATGGAAAAACCAGCCTGGTAAAAATGTTCCATTTCCAAAGAATTCCATCAGGCAATGGCAGGTACAATGTGATGCTCTGAGCAAGCAGAGACAGATCTTTATTTGTTTATTTTCTTGTGTGTCTGTAAGGGGTAAATACGTTATGCAGAGATAAATCCATCCATGTTTACACAGAGGGAGGCTGTGAAATGGGGCAGCTACTCTGAAATAGGAGGCAGGACATAATTCAGAAGAACAAAAGAACCCTGCTTTTTCTTGGCTTCTTTTTTCTTTTTCTGTCATGATCGGGATTGAAGCGTTCAAGACGATGTTTCCTGTTCAGACTCAGGTGTTTATTAGTTCTTACCTATGTTACAGTCTCACAAGCAGTGAGTTCTGCAGTAACTCATTACCAAGGCACAAAGTGGCTATTTTTCTTTACAAGGCCTTTTAAGGATCAACTGTCCAATTAAGAAATGACACCTAAATTAGTTTTACGTTTAACCCAATAACCAACCACCCATGCCCCAATGGGGACTTTTTTATCCAATTACACAAAACCACCCAAACCCATGGAGGAGAAGGTGGAGAAGAAGGAGAAGAAGGTGAAGAAGAAGGACCAGCCTCTACCCCAATTTTTTATATCTATTTATATCTATCACTATATTCTAAACCCTTAAACTCTGAGTTTCCCACCCTGTGATATCACACACTTCTATCCAAACTCCACACCCACAATCCCAGTTCTGTCATTCCATTTTGGAAGCTTCTCCATGGCCTCAGGTCAATGCAGTGTTCTCTTGGGGGTCACTGACCCCCAAGAGAACACAGAAAATCTGAAATTCTCAGCATGTCCCCAGCTTCTTGAAAGGTTTTAAAAGGTCTGTATTTTCACCTCATGGAAAATCCCTTTTTCTTCTGTCCATTCTTAGTGTCCACTTGGAAAGCAATTTTGGAAGCTGCTTGGGTTTCTCAAGCAGTTTGTTGAGGTCCCCAATCCCTGTTTCCACATGTGCAACTCTTGGTTGTGGGGACTATTTGAACACCTGATTTCATTCTGCTTTCACACTTAATTTAGGAGGATAATCCCCCTTGTCCCTCTCTCCCTAACTGGCAGTTTGTGAACACTTCCTGGAGATGTTCATTTCTCAGCCTTGATTGCAGAAAACACCTACAAAGTTCTGTTTCACCTCTTCCAGTGCTGTTTCCCACCCAAAAAGCATAAAATATCCATGAATTTAAATCATTCCTATCTACAACTTGCAGCATGACTATTCTCTATGGCATGTGAATTTATTGTCATGATAATGGCAAACTCTGCAAAACATGCAATAGATATTTGTTATTCATATCTTTAAAATATTAGCTGGCACATATACAGTTTAGTAACTATGGCAACACTGATAAATTTGAAAATAATGGCTCTTATTTGCTTTGTACAAAAAGGTCAAGGACTGAACACTTGGAGCACAAACAGGAAGAGCCAATTTTGAGGATTAACTGCTGGAATTGGTGGTGTTAGCATTCCCCATCCTGGTAACATTCATCCCTGGGCACCAGGGACCCATTAGGGATTGAAAAGGGAAAATATCTCTCTTGAGAAGCCACCAGGAGAGATGAAATTTCCAGAAAATGTTCAATTTCCTCTTATTTTTCCCCTGACCTTTGAGTGATTTCATTTTTCTTAAAATCACCCTAATGACCTTAAAACAGAACTGGGATAATAGGCTATAGTATGACTCCACACATGGACAAATATTGACAGAGAACATTCACATAGGAACTTCCTGCGAGCCCTGCTAGGCCTCCACCCTAATTGTTATTGCCAATACCTGTGGCAGGCTTTTTATCAGAGAATTAATACCCTGGCATTGCCTCATGCTGAGCAAACAGGGGCTGGAAACCTAGGAAAATAGATCTGGATGGCCTCAGTTTGGACATAATCTGGCTGTGCCAAAATCTGGCATTTTATATGATTTAAAACCAATGTCTAAACAAGTTTTAATTAAAAAACTGGATTTAAATCAAAAGTGCTAAGGAGGAGTGGCTTCAGGACCTGGAGCAGCTTAAATAAGAAATACTGCAGATATCCATGGGTTTTCCTACTCAGAGCAGTTACAGTTTGCCATCAGCAGGATTTGTGTGTGCATGAGAGAGCTCAGGGTGCTGAGCTGTTGGAGCCTTGGCTGCTGAGAATTTCAGATTTCTGTGCTGCCAGGCACTGACCCCCAAGAGAACACTGCACTGACCTGAGGCCCTGGAGAAGCTTCCAGAATGGAATGACAGAACTGGGATTGTGGGTGTGGAGTTTGGATAGAAGAGTGTAATTGTGGTGTCTATGAGGTCCCCAGAACAAGGTGAGAGATGAGAATCTGACTCCATGATCTCAGAAGGCTGATTTATTATTTTATGATATTATATTTTATTAAAAGAATGGTATACTAACCAAACTAAAGAAAGAGAAGGGATACATCAGAAGGCTGAACAAGAATGAATAATAAAAGCCTGTGACTCCTTCCAGAGTCCCGACACAGCTGGCTGTGATTGGCCATTAAGTTAAAACAATTCACATGGAACCACTCAAACATTCACCTGTTGATAAACAACATCCAATCCACATTCCAAAGCAGCAAAACAGGGATAAGTGAATCAGATAATTATTGTTTACATTTCTCTCTGAGGCTTCTCAGCTTCTCAGGAGAAAATCCTGGGCAGAGAGAATTTTTCAGAAATATCACAGGGTGGGAAACTTAAGAGTTTAAGGGTTTAGAACACAGTAATAGATATAAAGCAAGACAGAGGTTTTAGGGTGGAGGTTTCTCCTTCTTCTCCATGGGTTTGGGTGGTTTTGTGTAATTGGATAAAAAGTCCCCATTGTAGCCATGGGTGGTTGGTTATTGGGTTAAAAGTAAAAATAATTTCGGTGTCATTTCTGAATTGGACAGTTGATCCTTCAAAGGCCTTGCAGAGAGAGAGATGGGCTCCATTTTTAGTTTGTTGGAGTGAAGTGCTGCAGAACTCAGGGTTTGTGAGACTGTGACAGAGATAAGAACTGATAAACATCTGAGTCCCAACAAGAAATTCCATCTCACACATTTAATTACAACCCTAACAAAAAGAAGTTAAAATTCCACACTGAGTGGGAGAAGAGCTCTGAGTTTTGGGAGAGCTTCAGCAGATGCAGCAGAACAAAGGGACAAAGCCATGGCACAGATGCCAGGATCTGGCATAATCATAAACCAAGAGAAACAAGGCACAGCCACTTGGCAAACAAAGGTAGGATGGGAATGCAACCAGGGCTCCACCTGCACTCAGTCCCAGAAGAAAAGGAGAGAAGTCCAGACTGGGCACCAGGAATTTCCCTATAACTTTCCACAGAAATCACAGAATTCCATAGTGGTTTGGGTTGGACCTAAAAGATCATTTTGTCCCAACTCTCTGCCATGGGCAGGGATGCTTTCCAGGGAAGGTTCTGATGGATGATTAAACAGGATGGGCAAGGTCAGCATCTTCTCTGCTCTGGACACTTCTGGGGTGAGAAGCACATTATCCTGATGGATTTCACAGGACATTTTGGTAGCACATGTAAATACTGTGAAAATGCAGAAATCCTCTTTTCTGCAGTGTTAAAACCAGGTGAGACTATGCTCAGCTGCTGCAAAGGGATGGCGTCATTCATCCTATCAAGATTTTTATAATTATTTTTGAGCTTGATTGCACAGTCTGCAGGGTGGGTCTGTTCTTAATATTCACTCTTAGTGTCAACCTGAGCAGAGCTGGGCAATAATTCCATTTCCCACTGTCTTCCCAGTGCTTTGAACCACCAAGGATGCAGTTGGGGAAGAGGAGCAGCTTGTAAACCTGTCACAGCAGAATTTCTCCTCTGCTCCCAAGCACACACGTGCTGGATCTTGAGCTGGTGTAGGAATCTGACATGCCAGAGAGTGTGACAGATAACATATGTTAGCCTGAGCTCTCATAGGAAGTGCTGGGATGTTTCTTTGAATTGAATTGCAGTTATCCCATGTGCTTGGCAATTTCAAACACTCTGTGTGTCTGTGTGTGTGTGTGTGTGTGTGTGTGGCAAAATCTTTTTACAGATTATTAAATTTAAAAAAAAAAAGTCATCTAATTTAATTTTCTGCATGGCAAAATTTATTGGTGCGTCCTAAATTAAATTAACTCCTGTTGAATTAGTACTTGTTTATGTGGGGGAAAAAACCCAAAAAAACCAAATTAATGCAAAAACCCCTTGAAGTAAAATTTTTTAGTAGTTGTTTCAGTTGGTAGCTAGATTCACATTGTTCAAAAGAGGCATTTTCATCCAAAAATATGTATTACAAAAAATTATTTTAGAGTAAATTCATATTCCATTTCTGCTTTACCCTTGATATTCTTTTGGTTATAACCTCCACTTTTATTCTGATTAAATAAGTGCTAATCAAGGTAATTTTTGCATGATCAAGAGAAAAGGATTGCTGATTTGTCACAATTTTGCTTTTAAATAAACACATTAAATAATACACCAGTCATTTAAAATGTTTTCCATTTTCTAACTGCTTTTTTAGGTCCATTTTTGCTATGTGACTTTTAAATATTATTATAAATGTTTGACTAAATTGTGTTTTGTTGGTTATTATGCTGATTGTATATTAGTGGCAGGGTGACTCACTCTGGATTACATTGTGACATCACAGAATATTGTTAACTGAGAATTGCTTGTTGAAAGCACAAATTATTCCTTTCATGACCAAATTTATTTATTTAGTTTCATTTATTTATTGCCATTAATCATGACACAGGTCACGAGTTTCCAGAGGAATAGGATAGGTTTTTTGACACAATTTGTAAACCCATAAAGGTTTACAATACAAAAATGGATGAGGTGAAAATAGGATCTCTTATTTCTTACAACCTAAACCCAAGAGTGAAGAGTGTGATTCCTGTTCACCCATCAGTAAAAATTAATAGGAGGGACTCCAGACAAAAAATATCCATGTGGTGTTTTCCTGTAAATGTTTGTATTCCTACAGTGAGGAATAAAATGAAGCACATTTAGAGAAAGTATTTTCCTTACGGAAACTCCAGCCTGGGGCAGAACTGATCTGAGACAAATTGGAAAGGGGGAGAGTTCTGCCATGGTGAAAGAACTACCCCTGCTGAACCTGGTTCTTTAATCTGCCTTTCTAGTCAGCTCCTGGAGAAGGACTTGCCAGGCATGCATGAAATCAGGGCTGCCAAAATTCCCTAGGGAAAAGCTGGCTTTTGGTTTGCTGGAAGGTGGAGGATCTGAGTGATGCAGGCTGAGGTGACAACAGTGCAGAAGGGACAAAGGATTTCTCTTTTATGTTTTCCTGAGGTTGTGGATAAGGAATTCCTGCTTGGGCAGCTCCCTCAGCCTTGTAAGTGCAGAGCTCCTGCCCCATTACCTCAGCTTGGGAAGGACCTGGGGACACTGAGCACATCCAGAGGGGCCAAGGAGGCTGGAGAGGGGCTGGGAACACAAACCCTGTGAGGAAGCCCTGAGGGAGCTGGGGGTGCTCAGCCTGGAGCAAAGGAGACTCAGGGCTGCCCCCATCACTCTCTGCAGCTCCTGAAAGGGGCCTGTGCTCAGCTGGCCCTGGGCTCTTTCTGCAGCAGCACTGACACAACCAGAGCACACAGCCTCCAGCTGCACCAGGGCAAGTTTAGGTTGGTGTGGAAACCCAGGGCACTGGGAATGTTTCTGTGCCTGTTCTGGGGTGCCCTGACCCCCAGGGCAGCACTGACTCTGACCCTCATTCATGGAGAAAGTTTCCCAGACTTCAAGATAGACTGGAATCCACAAAAGTGTGAAATAGATTATAGAGAGCAGTGCAGGTGTGTCACTGGGTGAGAAATTGAGGTTTGGGGTTTTTAGTGTGTTGTGGATGGAAGCAAGATGGAGGGCACAGGGTGTCATCCTGGGTTTCTGCTCCATGCTTCTTCTTCCTCCTTCTCCATGGGTTTGGGTGGCATTTTGTAATTGGGCAGAAAAGTCCCCATTGAAGCTCTGTGGGATCAGTGATTGGGTTAAAAGGGAAAATAATCCAGGTGTCAGCTCTTAATTGGATAGTTTAGTCTGAAAAGACCTTGGAACAAGAGATTGTTGGCCATTTTGTGCCTTCCAATGAAAAGCTGCCAAACTCATGTTTGTGAGGCTGTTTTAGTGATAAGAAATAATAAACACCTGAGTGTGAACATGAACTACTGTCTCAAGTGCCTTCAATGCAGACCCAGAGAAACCCACAACTGGAACCACTACAGGTTGGATAGCAGGGAAAAGTTTTTCACAGAAAGAGTGAGAAAGTTCTGGAATGGCTGCCGGGGAGGTGGTGGAGTCCCCATGCCTGGGTGTGTTTAACAAAGCCTGGATGTGGCACTGGGGGCCAGGGTTTGGTTGAGCTGTTGGGGCTGGGTTGGACTCGATGGTCTTGAAGGTCTCTCCCAACCTGGTCATTCTGGGAATTCTGGGAATTCCCAGCTCCATTCTCTTCCCTGGACACACTCCAGCCCCTCAATGTCCTGCTTGTATAAAGGGGCCCTAAAATGACCTCAGGATTGGATGTGTGGCCTCACCAGGGACAATCACTTCTTTGCTCCTGCTGGCCACCTATTTTTGATTAAAAGCTGACAACATTTCATTGGTTTTGGTGGACTTTCAATGCAACCCATTCTCATTGTCTTAAATAAATTCCATGTATCCCTTGGGATCTCAGTGCCAGCATTGAAAAGTTGTCTTAAAAGTACACAAAGAAATTATTAATCTTAGTAGTGAAGAAAATGTCATTGCTTTTGTTACTGTTGGAAGAGTTTATTTATTTAAGGTATTTTTAAATAAAGGTTTAAGTTCTATTTTTTAACAGCAGTCTCTGAGCTTACACAAATACGTGTTTTCATCCAAAATAAAATGTCACCTTCTGTTCCTGAGGAGTTTGATAGATGCTGGGAGAAAGAAGTGACTGCATTTTGTTTGTACAGACATGAACATCATCCAGCTAAATAAAAACAAATAATATCAACCACAGAACGGTTTGGTAAAAGTTCAATTTATCTTTACTTTGCAGTGTCATATCCTGTTAAATTTCAGAATATTTGGGTCAAAATATTTGCCACATACCCAAGGACATCCGGATTCAGCCTGTGAAGAGGCAGCTTGAGTTTTTGAGGTTTCAGATCCAACCATCCCACTTAAATTGCCACAGTGGAGTCTCTTGTCTCCCCTGCAGTCTGGTCCTCATCATGATGGTGATACCCAACCCTTGGAGGAACTCCATGATTCCCCAGTTCCTGCTGGGCTAAAAGGTCTGAGAGTAAAGTCCCAGGGCAAAGGAGGAGTGGGGTTTGCAGCCCTGGAGAAGGGTTCTCAGGCACAAAGAGCTTTGTGATGGCACCAACCAAAGAGACCCTACATTTGGTGTGGGAGAAATTCATGTTTCCTCAGGGTGACTCCAAGAGAGGTATTGAGTGGTGTCCCTTCAAATGAAATATGAAATTGCCTGCAGGCTTTTTATTTATTCATTTACTTGTCTACTTATTTATTTATCTCCTTTGAAGGGGATAAATATCTCAGTGTAACCTGCTTCCTGCTGCTCATGCTGAGAAATTCAACCTCAGTGACACAATTTGTCTCTTTCTATCAGTGTCAGGAAGCATTAAAACATTTTCAAGCTGATAAAGAAAAGTGATCTCACCATGCAATCCTCGATTCTTGCTGATATGACACCTACAGTAAATTCTGAGTTTTGGAATGGGGGTTTTGAGCATTTCTTCCTTCAAAATATTCATGCTACTTAAGAGTTGCCACATCAGATTATAATTGATACTATAATTTGTACATTAACACTTCAGGGGCTTCTGATTTTGAATATTCCTTTAATAAGTTATTTTTCCTCCAATTTCTCCAAGGAACTCCTGATGAGGAATGGCAGGAACAGCAGGAATTCCCTGAATATGCATTCCCCTGCTAAGAGCTGGCATTGATTTCCCATGTGCAGACATGAACTCTGCAAAAAGAGGTGCAGGAGGAAAAGGCAACTTCCTACACTTGCCCTGCCACCTTTGCTGCAGAAGGACTTTTTGGATTGCAGCAGAAGGGCATTTTGGATTGCTGGAGAACATTTTGGATTGCAGAAAAAGGACATTTTGGTTTGTTGCAAAAGAACATTTTGGTTTGCTAGAGAAGAACATTTTGGATTGCAGCAGAAGGACATTTTGGATTGTTGGAGAAGAACATTTTGGATTGCTGCAGAAGGGCATTTTGGATTTCTGGAGAACATTTTGGATTTCAGGAGAACATTTGGGATTGCTGCAAAGAACATTTTAGTTTGCTGCAGAAGGACATTTTTGGATTGCAGCAGAAGGACATTTTTGGATTCCAGCAGTAGGATATTTTGGATTGTTGGAGAAGAACATTTTGGATTGTAGCAGAAGGACATTTTGGATTGCAGCAGAAGAGCATTTTGGATTGCTGGAGAACATTTTGGATGGCAGCAGAAGGACATTTTGGATTGCTGGAGAACATTTTGGATTGTAGCAGAAGGATATTTTGGATTGCAGCAAAAGAACATTTTGGTTTGCTAGAGAAGAACATTTTGGATTGTAGCAGAAGGACATTTTGGATTTCAGGAGAACATTTTGGATTGCAGAAGAACATTTTTGATTGCTGCAAAAGAACATTCTGGATTGCAGCAGAAGGACATTCTGGATTGTTGGAGAAGAACATTCTGGATTGCAGCAGAAGGACATTTTTGATTGCTGCAAAAGAACATTTTGGATTGCAGCAGAAGGACATTTTGGATTGTTGGAGAAGAACATTTTGGATTGCAGCAGAAGGACATTCTGGATTGCAGAAGAAGGACATTTTTGGATTGCAGCAAAAGGACATTTTGGTTTGCTAGAGAAAAACATTTTGGATTGTAGCAGAAGGACATTTTGGATTTCAGGAGAACATTTTGGATTGCAGAAGAACATTTTAGTTTGCTGCAAAGAACACTTTAGTTTGCTGCAGAAGGACATTTTTGGATTCCAGCAGAAGGACATTTTGGATTGTTGGAGAAGAACATTCTGGATTGCAGCAGAAGGACATTTTGGATTGCAGCAGAAGAGCATTTTGGATTGCTGGAGAACATTTTGGATGGCAGCAGAAGAACATTTTTGATTGCTGCAAAAGAACATTTTGGATTGCAGCAGAAGGACATTCTGGATTGCAGCAGAAGGACATTTTGGGTTGCAGAAGAAGGGCACTTTGGATTGCTGCAGGAAGGAGAAATGGTGCCTGGGACCCTGTCAGTGCCTCCATGGTAGCAAATACACCCTGGCTCATTCCTTGTACAAGGCAAGCAGCTCCTGGGGGATGTTGCACCCCTTGCATGAGATCTTTTGGAGAGCTCCACAAACAGGACTTTCTGATGCCTCTGCACAAGTCCGAGCCTTGAAATGTGTAGTTTATTATTAATATTAAATTAATTCTTTGTTGTAATACTGTGGTGGGTGGACACTGGCTGGATGAGCACCCAAGCCATTCTGAGCCTCCCCTCTCCAAGTGGGGAGGGAGAGAAAAGGTTCATGAGTTGGGATAAGGACAGAGACCCATCAGTCACCAAATGCAGTCTCAGGCAAAGCAGACTCAGAATCAGGGATGTTAATTGAATTTATTATCAACGAACTCAGAGTGGGATAGTGAGAAGTAAAATAAATCCTAAAAAACCTTCCTCTCATCCCTCTCTCCTTCCCAGCTCTGCCTCCTCCCCACCAGAGCTGCAGGGAGATGGAAATGGGGATTATGGACATTCACATGTTGTTCCTGTCACTTTTTAGGGAGAGGAGCCAGAGTCTTTCCCCTGCCCCATTGTGAGGTCCCTCCCACAGGAGACAGCTGATCTCCACGTGAGATTTATTATCTGCCTCATAATGATGAAAAAAAAATACTCCTGCCTTTCATAATCACACGGGAGGTGAGGCAGGAATGGCTGAACTGTCTGGCCATACCAGAGGGAGCTGAATCACAGATTTATCACAAAGGCTGCTTTGGTCACCCAGGCCTAGAGGGGATCCTGGCTCATGGGGCAGAGGGGCTGAGGGCAACTGGAGCTGCCTCACTCCCTGAGAGCCCTGCTGGCTGCTGGAACAGGCCTGCTCTTCAACAAACACTCCTGAGGAGGAGTTTTGACCTTTTCATCTGCTGTTCTGTCTCCCACATAACATTACTGGAGGCCCTGCTTATGTCTGTTCATTTTTTCCTTCTTGACAGATGGTCTGATACAGCCCTTAATTCTTGACAGCAAAGGAGCAATAAATATTTCTCTGACTTTCCTCTATTTCTTAATTTATTTTACAGTACTTCAAAGTCCCAGAAGTATTATTGTAAAACTCGTTTTAATGGTACTCCTGAAATCCCAAGAATTAAAGCCAGTTGAGGGAGAATATATGTGATATTTTATTATGATGTTAAGCAGTCTCTCCTAGGTTAAGCAATCTGTTTCACTAATATGCTCCTTCTGCATTTTCATTCTTTTCTGACTCTGATGCAGCTCAACAAGATGTTGCTGTCTGTCAGTTAATTCTTCCAAGATCCTCTCCTTCTTTCCCTTTTGACATGTAAATGTAAATTATCTTGCTGGTGGGATTTGAATAACTTCTAGTTCAAATTTTAGAATTAGGACTTAAAATCTTAAATGCAGTGATAGGACAAGGGGGAATGGCTTTAAACTTAAAGAGAGGAGGTTTAGACTAGAAATTAGGGGAGAAATTATTCCCTGTGAGGGTGGTGAGGCCCTGGAACTGCTTCCCAGAGAAGCTGTGGCTCCCCCTGGATCCCTGGAAGTGTCCAAGGCCAGGCTGGGCTTGAAACACCCTGGTATAGTGGAAGGTGTCCCTGCCCATGAAAAGGATGAAAAAAGATGAGTTTTAATGTCCCTTCCAACCCAAACCATTCTACGATTTCATGCTCCTTGTCCCTGATTTTTTCCAAGGGTCATTCCCACCACACAGTTCCCCTTTGAGGGCTTTGTGGCTTTGTTAACTCACAGAATTCCCAGAATTCCCAGAATTCCCAGAATGACCAGGTTGGGAGAGACCTTCAAGATCATCGAGTCCAACCCAGCCCCAACAGCTCAACCAAACCCTGGCACCCAGTGCCACATCCAGGCTTTGTTAAACACACCCAGGGATGGAGACTCCACCACCTCCCTGGGCAGCCATTCCAGAACTTTATCACCATTTCTGTGAAAAACTTTTTCCTGCTATCCAACCTGTATTTCCCCTGGTGCAGCTCGAGGCTGTGTGCTCTGGTTGTGTCAGTGCTGCTGCAGAAAGAGCCCAGGGCCTCTGAGCACAGGCCCCTTTCAGGAGCTGCAGAGAGTGATGGGGGCAGCCCTGAGTCTCCTTTGCTCCAGGCTAAACAAGAGGTTTAACTCCATTGTTTTAAACCCCTCAGAACATGCTAGAAACACTGTGGACTCTGCTAAAACACAAATGAGCCCAGTATTGATTGCACAGGATGGGCATTCAAGCATGACCTCAGGTAGAGCTCTTGCTTCATGCTAGAACACACTGTACTGTCAATTAGTGCAGCTGGAAACACTTGCCAGGGTTGGCTTGTCCCCTTGAATAGGAAAGCAGCTGGGTCAATAAATTTGACATATTTTCCATTACCACAGTGAGGTCAGAGTCATTGTTCACTCCTGTGAATTCCTGTGCTGCCAGGCTGACACAGCAGCACAATGTGGGGAATGGACATGGGAGGTCTTCAGCTCAGCAAAACGATCTCATCAAGAGTGGCTAAAAATGAGCTAAATGAGAAGAAAACCCAAAACCTAACCCCAGCTTTGAATGATGTCCACAGAAATTCAGCTTCTAATTTATGTCGTGTTTTCGCTTCAGTGTTTGCATCACATTTGAATGTTTCTGAAGTTGAGATCTTTTAGCTGGAGAAACCTTAAATACACATCAGCTCTTTTCCTTTTTCATAGTAGGAGGTAGAAAACTGTCCCATTCACATTTTCTGAAAAATCCCTTCACCCAGGATTTTTCTCTTGGGAAGCTGAGAAGCCTCAGAGAAAAGGAAAACAATTCTGTCTCATTTGCTTCTCCTGTGTTTTGCTCCTTTGGAATGTGTTTGGAGATTGTTCACCCACAGGTGATTGTTCCATTGGATTCTGCTGGGAGTTGTTTTCACTCTTTGGCCAATCAGGGCCAAACTGTGTTGGGACTCTGGAAAGAGTCAGGAGTTTTCATTATTATCTTTTTAGCCTTCTGTCTCTATCCTTTCTGTATTCTTTAGTATAGTATAGTATAGCATTCTTTAATATAATATAGTATCATAAAACAATAAATTAGCCTTCTGAGAACATGGAGTCAGATTCATCATTCCTCCCTGCCACACAGGTCCCTGAAAATACAATAGAAAACCAATAATATTTAGGCTAAGGAGCCTAATTCCTATCAATTTGCTTGAACTCTTGCTCTCAAGTATCTCTTGGTGCAGTTTTCAATTCTCTCTTGTCATGAAGGGCCCAAAACTGAGCCCAGGATTTGAGGTGTGACCTCAGCAGTGCCCAGCAAAGAGGGACAATCCCTGCCCTGGTCCTGCTGACCCCACTGCTGCTAGCACAGCCTGGTGCCATTGGCCTTCTTGGACAGCTGGGCACTCCTGGGTATGGTATTTGCTGTCTGTGTCCTGACAAAGGCAGGAATGATGCATCTGACTCCGTATTCTCAGAAGGCTAATTTATTACTTTATAATACCATATTATATTAAAGAATACTATACTCTACTGTACTAAAGAATACAGAAAGGATACTTACAGAAGGCTGAAAAGATAATAATGAACACTTGTGTCTCCTTCCAGAGCCATGATTGGTCATTGAGTCAAAACAATTCACATGAAACCAATGAAACAATCAGCTGTGGGTAAACAATCTCCAAACACATTCCACACGTGAGCACAACACAGGAGAAGCAAATGAGATAATTATTGTTTTCCCTTTTCTCTGAGGCTTCTCAGCTTCCCAGGAGAACAGTCCTGGGTGAAGGGATTTTTTCAGGGAATGTGAATGCCACACCTGGGCTCATGTTCAGCCCCACATCCTGTAAAGGAAGGAGATTCTCCTCAGTCCTCCTCTTGCTGATGTATTTACAGAAAACTCGCCTTTATTCCTGAGTTCCACACAGAACTCTATGTTGGGCCAGGCCTGTCTTCTTATTTTTCAAATTTTCCATCATCTCCTTGCTTTGAATCTTGTGAGCCACAGGCACTGACCTTGTTTTTGTGCTATTTCTCTGACACTCTGGGACCACTGGAAAGACTTTAAGAACAATTTGCCCACATAAGTTTCTACTTTCTAGCAGCTGTGCAGAAATGAAGCCTTAAATTTGCTTTTTTTCAAAGACAACAAAGATTCTGGAGCCCTGTAACTAAACCCCATTTTTCTGGGATGTATTTGGGAAGGTTTTCTCACGGGTCTCACACAGCTGAGGCTGAGGAGAGTGAGGAATCAGGGATGTCAGACTGAATGAGAGTGTTTGTAGCTGAGAGGGGAAATGCAGCTCTCTTTTGTTTCGAGGTATTAGGAAATATCCTGCTGTGATTGCCATGTCTTTCATCTCAAACCACCTCAGCCTGGCCCTCAAAGATGAGAGGTTTTCATAGCACACTGATCATGAGCATGAATTTGTGATGATGCCCAAAATACATTAAGAGCAATAGTGAGGAAAATGTAATAAAGGACAGCATAAATAAAAATAAAGGTGAGTATGAAATTCTTTAAGTGGCAAATTCTCAGTGAAGGGAGAAGAGGCTCACTTCCCTGCAGAAATGTTGGTTAATATGACTGTGCCTGCTGAATTGTGGCATTGCTGGGTGTGATGCTCCTGCTGGGTATTCCCTGTGCAGATATCCCGGGCTTGCATTGCAAATCAGACCCAGTCAGGACAAAGTTTTATTAGACCTTCATTAGATTTAATCATCTTCAGCTTTCTATGAGCAGAATATCTGTGATTTTTAGTGGCAATTATACCCCTGCAAGGACATTCAGTAAACCTACACTCAGCACTACAGACTAAAATCTCTGAGGTATGTCCTGTCTCCTAAAAATTGTCCACAGAATGAAGAATGAACACAAATCACTGCTCTTGGCAAGAGAGCAAAAACAGCTTCCTCTGAAAGACTTCAGAGAGGATGGCTTGGATTGCTTTGTTCATGCACTCACCTTCTTGTCCTAATTTTGGAAAGGAATTGAGGTAAAATGAAGCGGATTGAACACGGTGAATAAATAATGCCTTGTTTTTATACAGCTTTATATGAAAAGCTTTTATATAGCTTTTTCTATACCCCAGTCTCACAGAGTCCTCGTGGCAGTGCTATTCCAGGCATTCTGCACCTTATGTAACAGGGCTGTCCTACTGCTGACTTTGAAATGGGTTTGCTCTTGGCCTTCAAATCATCTCCTGACAGAGCATGCCACAGATCCTCAGCTGCTTCTTCCAGCAAATCTCACTGCCTGCTTGTGGTTTAGTTTTAAATGTGCAAAGGGAAACGTGGAGTTCTGCTTTTTCCAGGTGAGCTTGAGCTGCCAGGTGCATCTCACCAGCAGAAAAGTGTTGGAATAGATAATTTCTCCCAACACACACATTGTTTCCCTACCACATCATCAATAATTTCCTGCACAAAATCAGGGAAAATGATAAAATTCACAACCCTGTGTAGCTTGCCACTTCTTACTTTGTCAGATTGATAACACAGATAACTGAAATGAGCTTTTCATGTCACCTCAGCCATCCTGTTTTGTTTAAGCACCTCCAAGGTGTAATTTATATCACCCAAGAAGAGGTATACAAGAATAAAAAACTCTCAGTATGCCTGGTTCTACAGGTGATGTGCTGTGTCTGTTACATCTATAAAGTGAAATATTCTTAGGTTTAATTCTACAGAAAACAGCTTTTCTTCTGAATAATAGCTGTAAGTTTTAGATATAAAGACTTTTTTCAACACAAATCTGATCCAAAAAGTGGCATTTTCCAAGCTCTTGTTTGTAGAATCTTAGGGGGAAAAAAAGTGCTCCTATTAACTAACTATATTTATTTGATAATTTTAGTTTTGTACTTAAATTATTTTTAATAAAGTAGCTCAGTTTAGTTCTTAATATAACACAGACCACAAGTCATCCAGAAATCTTGAAAGTGAGAGGTTTTCTTTTAGCACTTTATTTTTTACACACCACAGGAAAGAACACAGTGTTCATCTGAAAGCAGGAGAGCTTGTGCCTGATTATACCCAGCTATTTAAATACTGGTCCTTATTATACTGCAAAATATTGCATGCATTTATTAATTTTTTCTTCTTATTCCTCCAAGCTGAGGTAATCTATTTATTGACGTGCCATAAATCATTCTGTCCCACATCCTAATGCATCAAAGAAAACATATTGGGTGACAGGAATCAAGTGTCTGTTTAACTCAAGGACATATTCACTGGTGTTATTCCCAAATACCATACTGTAAATATAGGATTATAAAAGAAATTTATCCTGAAAACCAAAGAACGCTGCAACGTCATTTCAATAATTTTTTTTTCTGCTGTTCCCACGAGAGACCATTTTATGGTCTGAACACTGAGCCCAAACGGAAATATTCTGTGTAGCAACTCATGGGGGGAGCACAATTAGTCTCCTTTTTCATATGAAAACAAACATGACTGAGAAATGCAGTACAAAACCACTTGTGAGCTGACACAGACTAATCAGGGAATCATTTTTAAGTAACCAGACTGATGGAGGCAAAGCAGAAACATCTGTGTGACACGCTGGGAAAGATTGGGCTGATCGTATTTACCCATGGGCAGAGGGGAAATTCAGATATTTATTTGTTTTATTCATGCTAAACCTGCAAATAACAGAATAAACTGAAAACCTGAGTAAGGTGACATCTTAGACTTTGGTTCCAGGGTTGGCTTGAGCAAAGCCAATGAGAGCCCAAGGAATTAATGTCTCATCCCTCTTCCTGGGATGGCTCTGTCCCATCCTAAACTCCCAATCCCAAGGAATATCCACTCGTGAGCTGAAAGGATGAAGTGACCACACTCATTTGGGAGGAAGAACTGAATTCAGTCCTCTGTGGGTTAGCAATGATATTTTGTTTGAGAGCCCAGGTAAAGCTCTCTGGCCTGTTTTATCATTTCCTGTTGTGGTTGCAGTCTGTGGATCCTTCTCTCCCATCCTGTGGTGATTTGTTATTGCAAGCTCAGTGCTGTGGTGCTGCTACCTAACCTAAACCTCACCACATTTGAGTTGCTTTTCCTCTAAATTTATTAACCTCAATTCAAGCTGTGGGGTGCTTGACATTCAAAACTTTGCGGGTGTTCTGGATATTTGCTGTATGTTGTGGGATCTCAGCACATCGTTCCCGATGTCCAGAGATGCCAGGAGAACCCTTGGGGGTCTCGGAAATCCTGGAATGTTGCCAAGAGTGTTTGGTGGCTTGATTTTGATCCATCCACAGAAGTGACAGCAATTTGAGGGCATGAGAATCACTTTAGAGTGAAGGGTGTAAAAGGGACACATTTATAGGGTGAAATATAAACTTTAAGGTTTTTGGTACAGGGGGGTTATGGAGAAAAGATGGAGGGATCAGGGCGTGTCTTGTCCTTCTTCTTTCTTCTTCTTGTCTTCCATCTCCTGTGGTGATGTTGGCACTTGGGGATTGGTTTATGGTGAAGGTGCACTTGCCAACATGGGCGAAAAGCATTGGGAAATAAAGATAAATATCATGTACGTAGATTTTAGTATAAAAAGACACGACCGCCCCGTGGGTGGTCAGAGTGCCCTTGGCTGCCTTGCAGGTCAGACCTCTGTTGGGCAGACAGAAAATTCTGTAGATAAGAAACAATAAACAATCTGAAGACCGAAAAGCTGAAGAGTCCAGACTCATCCTTTGAAATGCGGGCCGCCCCAGAACCACCCTACCCGTGTCGGGGCAGAGACAGACAGACGGACCCGACAGTATGTGACCATGAAACCTGGCCCTGCTGTGAGACATGGACTAAAGAGTGGATTTGTGTGACAAGAAGTGGTGGAACAACTCATTTGCCTCAGGCTTTTGAGACCACAAACAGAAGCAGATAAAATTACAATGTCCCACACTGTCCACTGTCCTGGTCTGTGGCTTTTGCCAGCACCATGAAGAACATCTCATTTAATCCACAGAATAAAAGTGGCAGAGGGAAATTGTTGGCAACAAGAGTAGGAGCAGGTTGTATTTGTGATTTTGAGTTTCTCACTGAAAACAACTCTTCCTCAACAGTTATCCCAATAAAGTGACTGCCACAAGAGAAATGTTTCTATTCATCTGCTTAGAGAGATGCTCCCTCTGCATTATGTCTTAAAAAACCTAAAAATGTGTTCTCCATTCCTCAGAAAGTTTTCCCCAGAGCAGCAACTGCTCTGATTATCCCCATTACTTCATCCCTGACTCCTGGGTTCCAGTCAGAGAAGAAAAATCATATTTGCTTGCACACTTTGGAGTTTTGAAAAACTTTTACTGCTGTGGGAGACATCCAAGAGGCAGAACATTCAGCTTGTCTGACCTGTTTGCCATGGACCACATCAGTCCAATTCCTTTGGTATTTGTCATGTCTGTGGGGCTAAATTACTACACTGAATTTTTTTTTCTGAATGCTTTATCAGTTCCTTTCAGCCAGGATTTAAACTTCCTCCTTCTGCCTTCCTTTGCTGTGTGTAAAACTCCATTTCCTTTCCCTTTCTGGGCAGAGAAGATAAAGTGATCCAGAACTGAGCAGTATTTGTTTGGGGCCAGCTAAAAGCCCCACAGAGAGGCTGGCTGATAAACACCAAAAAATACATGGATTTGATTGCGGCTTTTTGTCTCTTAGCTGTGGGTTTAATGAGGAAAATGGAGTTACCTGGGAAAAAAACCACAGTTAAAACTGAAAGAGGGGAAATTTAGGTTACACATGAGGAAGAAATTTTCCCCTGGGAGTTGGTGAGACCCTGGCACAGGGTGTCCAGAGCAGCTGTGGCTGCCCCTGGATCTCTGGCAGTGCCCAAGGTCAGGCTGGACAGGGCTTGGAGCAACCTGGGATAGTGGGAGGTGTCCCTGCCATGGCAGGGGGTGGGAATGGATGATCTTTAATGTCCCTTCCAACCCAACTCCAGGATTCTGTGGTTCAATATTCCCATGGTGGATTTAAGGGAATTGGCATTATTTAGTGTGCAGCACACTCATACCTGGAGTTGTAGGTGATTGCTCAACCCCTTTCCTCACCACTTCTCTCTCCCCTCCCAGACCCATTTAATTCCAGGACATGAGAAGCCTGTAGGAAGAGAGAGGGAGAAAAAGGAGAAATTCATGGGAATGGAGTCAGAGAAAAGCTGTGGGGTGTGATTTGAATTCCAAACCAAAGGTGAAAGAAGGAAGCTTGAATCAAATCAAACCCAGCACAGTGGGGTCTGGATCAGCTCTGGATTGTCAAACCAGACAGGGAGAAATGATGCAATGTTTTATCAGAAGAAAAGTTCTCTGAAAGGGCTCTGAGAGCTGAGAAAATAAAAGATTACTAAGATTGGAACCAGCAGTGATGAGGGACAGCAAACACCTACATCTGGGCTTAGTGGAGCTGTACATTTGGATGGAATTTAGAGATTTTTGAGGTGTGGGAATGATGCCTCAGCTTTTAGCTTTTATATTTTTCAGATTCTGTGCTGCTTCAGTGTGTGGGTCTGGGCTTCACATCAGGGCATGCTGAGCTCTGTGCACAGAGCAGGGAGACAAAACAATTCCTGCTCCAGCTGGGCACCAAGGACAAATGATCCAAATCTCAGCCCCAGAGCACAAACCCCGTGGGCTGGAGAGAGAAAAACAAGCAGGGTGGGACTGCAGGGGCTAAAGCTGGAATGGGACAATGAACTGCAAGATGCAAATGGAGCAGAACTGATCCCAGGGAGAGGCCCCGGGAGCGCTGGTGCATTTTGGGGCCATTTTGGTTCATCTTGGGTGCAGCCCTGGCTGGGCTCTTGTGCTGCCCAAGGTGCATCCATGGAGGCCTTTTAATAAATCCCTGCTTTATTCTTTAGCTCTGTCCAGCCTCTGTTCTGGGTCAGCCTGCACAAGGCATCAGGAAAGCAACAGGATTTGGAAAACATCCCTGTGAAATGGAAGATTAATGGGGGAGAGGTTGATCTTCACACAGCCTGTGTGACAAGGCTGAGGACAAAATCAGGAGAGCTTAGACAAGATTACATTTGACTGTGACAGTCATCCTAAACCACCAGGGAGTTCAGCCAGCCTCCCTCAGATGAACTGTGAATCCTGATAAACCCATGTGCATACTTCAAACAGATTGAAACCCAGTGTAACTAAACCCATATTGAATTACAAACTGCTGCAAGGTTATTCCAGTTAAAACACAGCATTCAGAGGAGAAACATTAAAAAGCAGTGAAAAAATGAGCCAAAATATTGTATTTAAAAAACCTCTGTATATGGGCTAAATCAACCTCCTAATACCATCTCCAGGAGGCTGAAGACTGATTTCTCTGCTGTTGAGACAGAAGAGCCAGAGCACAGAGGAGTGAAATAATTCCTAAGAAAGCACTGGTAGAAATCAGGAAGCCTTGCTGAACTATTTGTTCTCTCCACTACACCCATTTCTTCTTATTCTCAAGAATGACCTGAGATTGTAAAATACTCCAGGTCTTACTTGCACTTGGTTCATTGTGTGTGAATTTAAAATACCTTTTTTTAGTTGTGTGTGAGTTGAAAGGGAAAATATTTAGTGACAGGTTCTTCAGACCATTTCAACACCTGCTTTTTCTCTCCCCAAATTATTATTTATTATTTCTTCCCCTTTTCAATGAGTTTAATGACATGGTATCACATTAAATTTTATTCTGATGCATTATTTCTCTTTGACTGCCTTGAGTAGGAAAAGGTGTTAATAGGGAACAAAATCTAACTCACAAGGACAGGAAATGGAGAACATTCCCTCTGTTTCTTTCCCCCTAAAAGTTGTGCAGAATTACTTTCCTTAAATGGGAACAGAGACTGAAAACTCTGCCAAAAGCTCAAGCTCAAAGGTAAATATTAGTGTCAGAGTACAAGTAAGGAAAACACTTCTAATTTTATAGTGCCTTTCATCCAAGTGTTTCGAAACATCCCCCAGATATCGATCAAGACTTTCTGAGGGGTTTTTTATAGGTCAAGCACCTCAGTACGAATTTCCCATCACAATGTAAGAGGTGAAGAGCCACTAAAATGGAAAAAACTGCTTTCTGTGGTTTATTTCTAACAGCTGAGAAAGAGGAATCAAAATAAAAGAGTTCAATTATTTTTTTGTAATTGTAATAATGCAGATTTTTATATGTGTGTTTAAAGATGTGTTTGGTGAGAAATCCATAACGAAAAAATTCCTGGATTCAGAATTAACCTTTTTATTCATCCCTTTGAAATGAAATTGATGGGCTTTAAATAAATAAACTTTATTTAAAGTTTATTCCATTGACCCTTGGAATAGCCGATTAAATGATACAGAAATCACATATGATGAAATTTGTTCATGTTCTTTCCTCATCCTGATTCCAGCAGTTACTCAGACCCTGTGGCCAAAGTTTTTTGCCCTTTCCATTGCTTGTGCAGATTTTTCCTTAACCACTTTTATTCCAGCTGATGCCAGTTTTATTCCAGTTTTATTCCAGCTGATGCCACAACATCTCATTTTCCATGAGATGCCTTTTCCAACCAGATTCCTTTTGGGTGTGGAGAGTTGCACATAAGGTTACAAATACTTTACACTGCTGGTGTGGAGGTACTCTCCAGAGTAACCTAGGAGTAGAATGTAGAACACAAATCAAAATTCACTCAATCAAAATCAACCCAAAATTTGGGTGACCTCATGATTGGTGTAGTTTCTAAATTAGCTGTACATTTATACTCTGTTGTGTGAGCTCAGCATCCAAAGGGATTTTCCCACCTTTTTAAAAACTGATGTAGGGGCAGCAGTATAAAAGCTAAGGGAGCTTGAAGGCAGAAAAATTCCTTTCCACTGCAAAAGTTAAAAGGCAGGAAGGCTGGAAGAAATCTTTAGTATTCAGGAATGTACAACACTGTAGATGGGGTTATTACTCTGACAATTGGAAGGAGAGTTCCAATAAAACTTCGCAATTTAAGGCATTTTCTTGTATTCCAATTGAATTCTTGGGGAACAAATTTAGGGGAGCTATGTGCAAATGAGACATTAAAAGTTGTCTTTTTTAATTATTCTTTTTCAAAACCCAGTTTCTCTGAAGCTTTCACAGTGACACAGGTGTTGTTTAAAAAAACCTAAGACGTAATTATCTGGGATTTAGAGAGTTACTAATGATTCTCAGCGAGAATGAGAAGCAATTTGGTCGTGCTCTGTTAATGTGTGAAGTGATTTATAAGGGGAGCAGTAATGAATGTTGTCACTTCTAAACAAAACAAAGCACTTGTAAAGAACATTGATCTGTCCTTTTTTTCCCCCCCCCCAGAACTTAGATGGATGAAGATTGCAACATCAGCAAGTTTAACAAAGTTAACTCTGCCAGCTACAAACCATTCTTCAAAGCTATTTCTCTCGTTCTACAGAAACCAGACTTTTTTCTTTTTGCTTCATAATATATTTCAATTTTGATGCACCTAAAGGCAAGTGCATATTCAAATAAAGCAAAATAAACTGGGAATTAACATTATCAATTTTTAATATTTATATCCTCTTACTCAAGATGACAACCAGATTCTAATTTTGTTTTATTCCTTTTTTTAATAAAGAACACCATCCCTGTGATTAGAGGAAAATTAACAAGTTTATAACCACAAGCCCTGCAATTTCAGCCAAATTATTCTGCTGGCACCTCTTGATTACCTGTGGATTCATTATCCTGTTTAATGTGGCAAAAAACTTCTCATAGGATCATAAAATATCCTGCAGGACTTCCCTCAGTGTAACCCCCTATTTATTTATTGTTAATGCCCCTTTGCCATCCAAAAATGTTTGAATAATGGAAGCAACAGTTTTTTTTAGTAAATGATGTATTCTTGGTTAAAAAAGGTAGAAAAAATTGGAGCTATTGCAAAGACAATCAATGAAGAAATACCCTCATGAGACACAGAAATTAATTAAAAAAATTAAATGTGCTAAATATATCGACTACTTTGCCTCTTATGAAAGATCAAACTTAATGACATTTGCTTACTAATCTTTCATTTTTCAATTAAACACAGGCAGAATATATTGGACCAATATCCTATTCCCTATCTCTTGATCTCAGGGAGAAAATAAATTCTTTGGTTTCTACAAGGGGACATCCCTGATGCACTTCCCAGGAAAAGGGTTCAGGTGTTCTGAGAAATCTGGGAGGATAAAAGAACGAAGAATTTGTAGGTTCCAGCTCTTTTTGGTTTTTTCCTACTAAATATTCCCCCTCCATCTCCCTGGGAGTAGGATGGTGATATCCAACTCTCTTTTGCTGTGGGACATTGGTGAGCACAGCAGATAAACCATCCCAAGGAGTATAAAACCAAGTAAATTATTTGGATCATCACACCTGAGTCTTGATCCTGTGCCATGGCCAATCATGAAGAGGTAAGAACTACTCCATATCCAAACAAATTGAGGATTTTATCCAAATAAGCAGCATGACAACACTTTCATAGATAGCTGAAAGTCATCCAGAGAAAAACCAAACAAACTGCAGTAATTTCTCCAGCTGTCAAAAGGCACTTGACAGAATTAACCAAAATTAGTGTGGATATCTCCAGTTTCTGAGTAAATGTGGCTTTAGTTCTCATTTTGCTTTCATAATTGGAACAAGATGCGGTGAAATTGTCTGGACGCCTCCGTGTTGGAAATAAATTAGTTCCCCTTCATAGTGTCTTCAGAAAAGGGACTTAGCAAAGCCTTCTGCTTTCTGCTTATTTACTGAGGCTCTGCAACTAAAACAAGGCAAATAGGACTTGCTAAGTAGCGAGAATACAGATGGAAAATTTAATCTCTGAGGGGCTGCCTTTGGGCACAGACAATAATTCAGCTGCACACACCTATTTGCATTTATTTCATCAGGTTGGAACATCAGAGCTCTGATGTTCCAACCTGATGAAATAAATGCAACCACAACATAAGCAAATGTGGTTTGGACTGAAAGAAGTGCCATGAGGGGAAGGTTTCAGATTCTCAGGTGGCTGAGATCATCTGAGATGACCTAATTCTGCTCAGGGTCCTCCTCCAGGGGATCACAAGCACATTTGTGACAAGTTTGACTGAAATGCCCGGGGATTTTCCTCCAAAAAAGTGCATCAGGGTTGATGAAGATGCATTGGTGCAAAGGAATGACAGAAGCATGGATTGGGTGTTGGGATAAATTGGTCAGTGCTTAAATCCAGACTGATTATGAGGTCTCCAGGAGCAAACATGAGAAAGAAGAGTTTTAACCAAATCTACCTCCATGTGCTTCTCCCAACCTCAAAAATCCAAGTTTTCCATGTCAGATGGGAATGATCTTTATGGGAACATTCCTCATCAGGCCTCCAATCCTTCTTCCTTTTATTTTTTTTTTTTTTCATGTTTGTATCCACATTTCCCTCACCTCAAAATCTTAAGGATAATGGATTCTCTTTAGTAACTCCAATATAATTTTGCTCTCTCTCTCCTTAACCCCACTGACCTCTCAGTTCATTTCACTGAGCATGTTGGGGCTTATCTCCTTGCAAATCCTTCTCTCTGCATCCCCTCCTACCTTTTAGCTTTCCTGGGGCTCCCATCTCATAAACACCAAAAAAGCCTTTCAAACTCCCACCAGCATGTTGAACAGCATTATCATCTCCCCTAAACTCCAAATAAGGAATAGTTTTTATCCATCCAAAGGCATGAAATAAACTTGGCACTCAGGAGCTTTAATTTTGAAGCTCATTAAACTCACCTTGTTTCACTGAAATTCATCTTGATTTATGAACACAAAGTGTAACCACCATGGTGAAACAGGTATCTCACACATCACTTCTCATACACTTAACTGTGGGGTTTTTTTTTGTTCCAAAAGACCCCAAATTTGTTTATTTACTTGTTTGCTTTATTCATTTGTTCTTAGGGAAAGCAACAAATAATTCTCTTCTCTGAGAAGGTAATAACTTCAGGGCAGTCTCTTGAGTATTCATATTCTTCAGAAAGTAAAATAATTTTTCACATTGTTAATAAAAAAAAGGAAGTTAGAGGTCAAGAGTCAAGCATCCATTGATGTTCTAATATTCTATTTCTTTATTGCCTTTGTTTGCAGTGAGAGAACAAAATTACAGTGACTGCAATTTTTTGAAATAAAATTGGAATATAGTGTTGGTAGATTGATGACACTCAGCACTCAAAGTCCTTGAAAAAGCTCTCAAACAGAAAATGCTGAAAGGAGACCCTCTTCTATTAAAGTCAAAATAATTTATAGTGATGGCTTCCCAAGTCCAGAATTTCGGTGTATTCTAAGTGTTCTTCAAACAGATTTGATGATGCACTTCAAACCTTGACTTTGACAGAAAGAAAAGTACTGTCTCTTGTCCATCTTCTCTCCATAACTTGGCACTCAAAGTCCTTGAAGAAGCCCTCAAATAGAAAATGCTGAAAGAAGACCCTCTTTATTAAAGTCAAACTAAATTTCAGTGATGCTTTCCCAAACCCAGAATTTCAGTGTATTCTAAATTCAAACAGATTTGATGACACACTTCAAGCCTTGAATTGGACAGAAAGAAAACTCTTGCCTCTTGTCCGTGTTCCCTCCATGACTCCAGAGTTTCTTTTGGTCATTTTTTGCCTTCTCACTGGTCTTCCGTCAAAATGTGAAGAATCCAGTCCTAAAAACTCCATCAGAGTTTTGTTTTTTTTTTTTTTTTTCTCTTCTTTCTCACTTCTTTCCACCACCCCTTTCAAAGAATTCTTGTGCTGGTCACTTCTGCAGTGCTGCTGACAGAGTGGGGGACTCTTACCCAGTAATCACCTGCACAGCCGAGGTGTCGGCTCCCTTGTTCACTCCTAAATTTAATTTATTTCTGCCTCAAGGAATATCTTGAGCATTTATGCTTGGAATTCTGGTTTGTTGAGTGGGCTTTCAGTCCTCTGGAATTTTCTAGATCCAGCTGTACAGGAGTGTTGTGGTTTAAACCCAGCTTGGAGCTCAACACCTCACAGCTGCTCACTTCTGATCCCAACAGGATGTAGGGAAAATAAATGGGAGGGTAAAAGTGAGAAAACTCTCAGGTTGATATAAGAAGTTTAATAATTCAAATAAAATAATCATTGTGATAAAAAGCAACAATAATAACAGCAACCATAACCATAGCAACAATAACCATAGTCATACCCTGAATCCAATATAATGAAAAGGGGAATAATTTTTAAAGCAGAGCGAGCACAATAAATCTGCAGAAAAGCAAATTATGCAAATGAAAAACAATTTTTCATGACCAACCAAGCAATGCCCAACCAGTCCCCAAGCAGCCATCCCTGGCCAAATTTCCCATGAGTTTATATGCTGAGCATGGTGCCACAGGGTCTGGAATACCCCTTGGGATGGTTGGAATCAAAAGAGAAAAGACCTTGACTCTGTGCAAGTACTGCTTAGAAATAACTCAAATGTCACTGAATTATCAATCCTGTTTTCAGCACATTTTCAAAATTTAAGCTCATATTAGCAACCATGAAAAAACTAATGCTGCTCCAAAAAAAAATTCAGCACATGGGGTTTTTACTGTGAAGGGGACAGGAAGGGTATCTTGTTCCCTAGAAGTCTTAATTCCTTAGAAGTCTTAATTCCTTAACACCTCCATTGGGACAGACAAGAACAGAAGTTGGCTACCATCATAATGGGGTTAAATTAACAGGGATTCGTGACTTTTGTATGTTTTTCTCCCTTGTGTCATTGCAGAAATCCCTCCTGACTTCATGGAATCTTTTCACAGAATTCGCCACAATAAATACTGGCTACAGAAATACATCATTCACAATGCCAGGTTAGATTTGATTTACTTCCTGGAGCCAAATTCCTTACCAGTTCCCAGGGAGCTGCAGTCATTCAGAGGAACATTCCTTTCCCATAAAAAACCTACCAGGACTTTCAAAAATCCAGCCTCTCCACTACAGTCCCAAAGGCCTTTCTGGGGGCTGTTCTGTGTCCTGAATTTCCAGGAAGGTCATTAAGCTGGAACATTGTAAGTTGCTAATAAATTTTAAGTTCTACGCCCTGTAAATAGAATCCAAGAGAAAATTAGGATCCTCTTGCAGTGACTTATATAGACACAGCCCCACTGCAGTAAATCTTTTCTATGTGCAGTGATTAGAGCTGTGATTTAGGATCATTTCAGACACCTACAGTAAATAACAAGGCTTTTCAGTGGTTATTACATCGTCATACATCCTGGAGCCTTCCCACTCCATTCTTTTTTGGGGATTGATTTTAGGGGACCTACAGGAGATTGTCTGGAATGGTTGACACTCTCCTCTTCCTGGATCTGTGTCATAGATAGATCTACAAAGGCTGCCTGGCTCCCTGCCCAAACAAAGCAGCAAGTCCCCTTCAGGAAAGCATCCAGAAGCTGCTGGCAAGATAAACTCAGCTCCAGACAATTGGCTCCAAGCAGTTATGGATGTGAACCGTGTCTAATTCTGGTGCCCCTCATTCAAAGCAATCCTTCAGTGCCATCCCAGAGAGATATGTGCATTCCAACACTTTTATTTCCAACCTATAAATGTGTGAATCAAGGAATGAAATGTGCCCTCGTTGCCATCCTGTAGAGACGGAGCTCTGGAGTGTTACCATGTGGGATTCACATCCTCTGAACCTGAGAGAAGCAGAGAAAAGAATGATCCAAACAATTCTTATCTCATTTGCTGTGCCTCTGTCGTGCCAAAGTGGAATGAATTGTGGAAGATTGTTTACCTGAAGGGAATTGGTAATTGGATTTTGGTGTGAGTGTTTTGATTCATTGGCCAATGGAATCTGGGTGTGTGTTGGGGCTGTCACTGACAGTCACGAGATGCTGGGCAGTTGAGTTGGGTGCTTGTGCAGATTAATTTAGATGTAATGAAATATAGTACAGAATAATATAGTATAATAAAGTCATTAATTAGCTTTCTGATAAGATGGAGTCCTCCTCATCATTCCTCCCTGCCATGGGGGTCGCTTTGATTTCCAATATTACAACTCTGTGCCCTCACGTGAACAAAGAAACCTCCAGTAATTCCATTTCTGATCTCCAAACCATCTCTGCCTCTCCCCACCTTCATTCCTCACTCAAATATGCAATCATAGAATCACTGAGGTTGGGAAAACCCTCCAAGACCATCGAGTCCAAGCTGTGCCAAATCCCCCATTTGTCCCCAGCCCAGAGCACTCAGTGCCACCTCCAGGTGACACCTCCAGGGATGGGGACTCCAAAGCTCCCTGGGCAGCCCCTGCCAAGGCCTGAGCACCCCTTACATAGGGAAATTCCTGCTGCTGTCCAACCTGATCCTCCCCTGGAGCTAACTGAGGCCATTCCCTCTCCTCCTGTCCCTGTCCCTGGGAGCAGAACCTGACCCCAACCCTGGCTGTCCCCTCCTATCAGGTTCTGTGGAAACCCAGAGCACTGGGAATATTTCTGTGTGTGTTTTGGGGTGCCCTGACCCCCAGGGCAGCACTGACTCTGACCCTCATCCATGGAGAAAGTTCCCCAGACTTCAAGATAGGCTGGAACCCACAAAAGTGTGAAATAGATTATAGAGAGCAGTGCAGGTGTGTCACTGGGTGAGAAATTGAGGTTTTGGGATTTTTAGTGTGTTGTGGATGGAAGCAGATGGAGGGCACAGGGTGTCATCCTGGGCTTCTGCTCCATGCTTCTTCTTCCTCCTTCTCCATGGGTTTGGGTGGCATTTTGTAATTGGGCAGACAAGTCCCCATTGCAGCTCTGTGGGATCAGTGATTGGGTTCAAAGGGAAAATAATCCAGGTGTCAGCTCTTCATTGGACAGTTTAGTCTGAGAAGCCCTTGGAACAAGAGATTGTGGCCATTTTGTGCCTTCTAATGAAAAGCTGCTGAACTCCCAGCAGTGAGGCTGTTTTACTGATAAGAAATAATAAACACCTGAGTGTGAACATGAACTACTGTCTCAAGTGCCTTCAATCCAGACCCAGAGAAACCAATGACTGATACCCCCACAAGGTTCTGCATAAAACCAAACTCAGAATCAACAAATTCCTTCCTGTGCTGCCAAAAACTTCCAAACTTTTGTGCAGAAACCAAAAGTGAGAA
The DNA here is from genome assembly GCF_023055355.1 of Agelaius tricolor. Lineage (NCBI taxonomy): Eukaryota > Metazoa > Chordata > Aves > Passeriformes > Icteridae > Agelaius > Agelaius tricolor. The sequence goes on from NW_027269266.1 coordinate 718,689, forward strand.
GAACAATTTTTCTGAGATGGATTCCCTGCTTTGTGGCAGCAATACTAAAAAAGCAAATTTTGTGTATTTTCCCTGGAAAATGCAATCATGGAAATAAGAGGGCCATGTCTAAATGCAAGCTGTGTTTTTTGAAATTATTTTTCTCTTTGTTCTCTATCAGCTGCTGAAAAAATGCAGTTGAAACTTGGTCTTTTTTTTTTTGATTGCTGCGTTCTGAAATAGAAAGTATTTAAAAATTTATGTTAAATAAGATAGAACTGCTAAATTTAAAAATAAAGGGAAATGTGGGTGTTGAAATAATAACACAGGATATATTCAGGTATTTTTTTTCTTGAATAGATTGATTTAAATTCTAATTAGAAAGCAAAAATAATGGCTTTTGGGTGTTCTTTTTCAAAAAGAAGTTTCTACACTTCTTTTTCAGCTCTACAAGCCACTGCTTTAGGAATTAAAAGAAACATATTCTTAAGAGAAACAAAGGTAAGGCTGCGAAGCAGCTACACATAACTTCAGGTTAAATTGCCTTCAGCCTGTCTTCTATCACAGCAGCTTTCAGTGCTTATTGGGATGTGGAAATGTCTCTGTAGTGGCTAAAAATAAAGCACACTCCAGCAGGGATGGAATGAAAAGCCATTTTTGTCTGTGTTTAAAGTGCTCTGCACTTCACACACTTAAGTCACAGCTGAGATTTTATTAGGTGGAAAGAGAAACCTCTTTCTAGTTTTGGTTTTTTTTAACTTCTAGGAGCAAAATGGTTTTTGAGCAAGAAAAAGAATGCAATTTTAGGTTTTCAATACAACAAAAACTCCACAACATTTTCAATTTTTGCAACGTTCAAAACATTATTTATTTCATGTCAGGCATAAAATAATAAACAATGTGTATAGAATATATACAGTATATGTATATACCTTTTAAAAGAGGACCAAAAGGTAACAGTTAGAATAAAACATAAATATTTTGACATTGGAGGAACTCTTGATCCAAAATTTACCTTGTCTTTACATTTTCTTCTCGCCTTTCACTTCTCAAGTCTGTGTAGCTCCATGAAAAGTTTGGCCTTAAGTCAAGTTTTTTTTGGCTTTTTTTTCAGGAAAAGTATTTTACTGGATCATTTCCATGGATTTCAGCACCTGGTTTTGATGGAAAAAGTAAAGATTGTCCTCTGGTTGAGTATTTATTTATTTATTCAGGTGTGTGTCTGGAGAAAGTTCTACCTTGTTCCTTCCCTTCTTTAGATGGTCTGTACAATACATCACAGTTTTTCAGGCTAAGTCAGAAAATTCTACAGTCAGAGCTTTTATTTGTGTATTTACTCAGATTCCATGGAGCCAAACTTTGCGAGACATTGATTAGAAAATTTTAATAACAAACAAAATGGCTAAAAATGTAATGGAAATTATTTCATCCCTGAAAATGGACAACCTTGGCTTTTGAAAGGGTATTTCTTCCTTTTCTCTGGCCCCACAGGAACAGGTATTTAAAATGGCCAGAGCATTTAATTTTTCAGTTGATTGAATAAAGGTAAAATCAGTTTAAGTTAATTTTCTAAGCATTTCTTCTGCTGCTCATTTCAACATTGGTTGTGGGTTGGGTTTTCTTCTGGGGGGGGGGATTTGAAAAAGTTTTTCTTTGCTTAATGTTTTGAGGTTTCTTTAAATATTTCCTTTTTTTTTCCCTTTCTGAAGGCAGGAAAATTTTTTTCTTCACTTATCAAGGTTATTTTTTTCACAATGGTAAAACATCATAACCCATATAATGCACAGAAAACGGTGTGGTGGTTCTGTCAGCCAGCCAAGGGAAATGCAGAGAACAGCACCTCATTTTTTAAACTTCCCACTTTTATTTTGGATTTCTGAAGTTCCCAGTATGATTTATTTCACTATTTCCTGTGTCTTTCCTATGCCAAAAGTGTCTATTAACGGGAGAGCAAAAAGTGAGCGGCTTTCATCCTTTATCAAATGGCAAAATCCATTTTGCAGGGATAGGACAAGGAAGAATTAAATAAATTTAGGGGAATTTAGGTCAGATATTGGGAAAAAATTGTTCCCTGTGAGGGTGCTGAGGCCCTAGCACAGGTGCCCAGAGAAGCTGTGGCTGCCCCTGGATCCCTGGAAGTATCTCCAAGGCCAGGTTGAACAGGGCTTGGAGCAACCTGGTTGTAAAATTTTAAAATAAATTTATGTTAAAGGAACTTCATCCTTTCATGTTTTTACTTGAGTGGAAACTGATCAAAATCACATCCAGAGCTTGAATTTTTAATAATCACATACAGATCTACAAAATTAGAACAGACATTTAAAGAAGTCAACAGTGTCAACAAGAATAATTTTTTCAATATATTTTGTTTCAGTTTAAGCTTTTCTCAGTCATTATGTTTTTCTTTTGATTACATTATTGGCTGGGAATATTAAAGTGGGTAACCAAACACACTTTGCACCTTTTTCCACAGGGACATGGCAATGCAAGTTTGCTGTAATATACTGAAACCAAATATCTGCTTATGCTTTTTGTTTCTTTTTTAAAGAATGCCGACAATCATTGGTGGAATACAGTCACAGACGACTGAAAAAATACTTAAAATAGTTGAAAATTTGGTATGTGATAACTGGTGATAACACTGCTTCCCAAACTGGATATGTCTTTCTCATTAATAATTTTTTTTTTTTTTTTAGTGTCAGACTGCATTTTTTATCCTTTGTTTGGAAAAAAAAATCCTGTTGAAGGGTTTTTCTCTCATTTTTAACTGAGCTCCATCTCAATCAGCTACAGAGACCTGAAAGCCTGCGGGTGTTGGAAAGTTTGGCTTTTCCACAGTGGTGATTCCAGGTATAATTTCCAATGGAATCAGACAGAATTGCTGAGCCTGGCAGGGATTTCTGGTGAACATTTATTCCTGGCCAACTGCCCTGCACTGATCAGAGCCTCAACTAAAGCAGGACTGTGGCATTCACATTTTCTGAAAAATCCCTTCCCCCCAGGATTTTTCTCCTGGGAAGCTGAGAAGCCTCAGAGAAAAGGAAAACAATTCTTATCTCATTTGTTTCTCCTGTGTTATGCTTATGTAGAATGTGTTTGGAGATTTTTTTATCCACAGGTGATTGTTCCATTGGATTCTGCTGTGAGTTGTTTTGACTCTTTGGTGAATAGGGGCCAAGCTGTGTCGGGGCTCTGGAGAGAGTCAGGAGTTTTCATTATTATCTTTTTAGCCTTCTGTAAGTATCCTGTCAGTATTCTTTAGTATAGTTTAGTATAGCATTCTTTAATATAATACAGTATCATAAAATAATAAATTGGCCTTCTGAGAACATGGAGTCAGATTCATCATCCCTCCCTTCATCTGGGGGTCAACGCAAATACAATACAGGACTTTGTCCAAACTGCTTTTGAACCTCTCCAAGGATGGGGACTCCACAACACCCTGGGGCAGCCTGTTCCTGTTCAGCCACCCTCTCACTAAAGATGAGTTTTCTTGTGCTTAAACTGAATTTCTGCCTTATTTTTGATATTATGTTACGTGGTATTTTCAGGTTCCCCAGGACGAAGGAGGAGTTGATGAATCTGACTCCATGTTCTTAGAAAGCTAATTTATTATGATATGATATGATATTATAGTATATAATGCTATATTAAAACTATACTAAAGAATAGAGAAAGGATACAGACAGAAAGCTTAAGAAGATACTAAAAACTCACGACTGACTCCTCAGAGTCTGACACAGCCTGACCATGATTGGTCATTACGTAAAAACAATTGACATGTTGGATAAACAATCTCCAAACCACATTCCAGAGCAGCTAAACACAGGAGAAGCAATCAGATAATTATTATTTTCATTTTTCTCTGAAGCTTCTCAGCTTCCCAGGAGAAGAAATCCTGGCGAAGGGATTTTTCAGAAAATATGACAGTGACAATGGCATTTATAGTATTTTAGTTTTGGCCTTATTGCTGTTTTCCTGTCACTGAGAAGACATTTGCTCTGTCTTTACCCGCCCAGTCAGGTGTTTACACCCACTGGGAGTTCCCCTGAGCCTTCTCTTCTCCAGGCTGAGCTGCTCCAGTCTCAGCCTGTCCATGTGGGTCAGATGTTCCCATCCTTTACCACCTTTATGGTCCTTCCCTGCCTCACTCCACGATCTCCCCCCAGTTTCTCCTGTACTGGTGCTCAGTGCTGGACCCAGCACTGCAATTGTCTCACCAGAGCTGAGCTGAGGGGAGATTGCCCAGAAAAATTATGGAAAACTCATCCCTAGAAGTGTCCAAGGCCAGGCTGTGTTAGAACCCTGGTTCCTGAGAATTTTAAACTTTCTGTGCTAACAAACACTGACCCCCAAGAGAACACTGCAGTTTACCTAAAGCCATAGAAAAAACTTCCAAAATTAAATAATAGAACTAAGATTATAAATATATAGCTTAAACAAATGTCTATAATATTACATAATAAAAAACTGAATGTTTTAAAATACAATTATATATATATAACAAAATAAAAGTTCTAAAACAAAAACTTCACCTTCTTCGTAAGTTTTAGTATTATATAATGAAATATAAAAAAAGTTTTAGTATTATATAATTAAACAAAAAATCCACTAACCACAAATAGTTAGTTATTAAATGAAAAGTAAAAATAATTTAGGTATAGTTTCTTAATTAAATAATTTATCATTAAAAAAAGCTTATAAAAATACAGGTCCATTTCTTTATTCATTGAAATAAAATTTATTAAAATAAAACACTGTAAAGCTCACAATTTATAAAACTACAATATGAATATAAACTAATGAACATCAAAGTCCAAAGAAAAAATACCATCTCACACATTTAATCCCAACCTTAACAAAAACAAAACCAAAACCTTAAAAATTAAAACTCCACAAGGCTGGATGGGGCTTGAAGCAACCTGGGATAGTGGAAGGTGTCCCATGGCAGGGGGCTGGAATGGGGATGAGTTTTCAGGTCCCTTCCAACCCAAACCGCTCTGGGAGTCAGGGAAGGATGATGTCCCCTGACCTGCTGCCCATGGCTCTCCCAAGAGGCTGGTGGCCCTTTTATGCCACATGGACACTCTTGAGGCTCATGGTCAATCATCATCCCCAAGGACTCCAAAGGAATTTTCTGCCAAGTTACTTTCCAACCTGTTGGCCCCTGGTGCATCCTTCTGCGTGGAGTTATTCCTGTTCAAGGACTAAAATGAAATGTAAAACTCATTTAGATTTAACGCTGAAATATTAAGATGCTGCTGCATGAATCACTCTCGTGGCAATGTACCTGCATCTAATTCCTCTGGGCTTTAATGCATTCCAACAGGAAGCAAGTGCTTATACACCTTTCAAGGGCTGGAACTAATCAGTCTGCTAAAAATCATAGAGAATATGCATGAAGGTTAAAAAACCCAGTCATTAATCCTTTTTCTGTTTCTCAGAATTACCAGAGTCTTCAGAGCTTCCAGATCTGGTCCATTTTAAATAATCTCAGCCTGACTTTTGATGCTGCTGTTTGCTTCAAGCTCCTTTAATCTTTGAAGAAAACTGTTCCAGTCAGAAAATTGAATGGATCATCACTGAATTAAAATCTAAGGAGGGACATGAAGCTCTGCTGGTCTGACTCTCCCTCCCACTGCCTTCATTATTTAATGCAACACTTGAGAAGTTGCCTAAACTCATGGGAAATTACAAATCCCCTCAGCGCATTGAACAGAAGGAACAATTCTATTTCCAGGGCAGTTTTTTGATCAGAAGCCTTTGTTCCATACAAACAGGTGTGTGCTTAAGTCATTTTGCTTTTCAGAGGGCAGAAACTCACCCCTTTAGTTTATTCTTCACACCCAAATGTGTCCCACCTCCAGCAGGAACTTTGAGACCTTCTCAGTGAAAAGGAGAGCTTTGTTCCTAACAGCACATCACACACCAAAACTGCTCAGAAGGAGAAAGGGTTGCACAATACTGGGATGGAGAATGGCAGGTAAAGGTTCTCCCTCTTTTCAGGTGTTTTCTTTGTGGGGTCTGAGCCAGCATCTGACAGCTTTGGAAACTGAGTGAAACTTTCTCCTTGAGCAACCCCACAGAAACCAAAGGAACTCTCTGTGGAAGGTGTTCTGCTCCCAGAGAGCAAAGATATTTTGATCTGGGAAAGATTTAAATTTTGATCTAGGCAAGAGCATATCCTGCTGCACAGGATTTGGACAGACAGGTGGATTAAAAGGCTTGTGGTAAGTTGAGGGACAGATCCTTTATCTGGCACCTTTTGGGACTCATTCACTCCTTTGACAGTCTGTGTTTTCCATTCTGTGGCCTTCAGCTGCCATGAAATGTTGTATCTGATGGTGTTCACCCTTGTGTGGGGTGATGCCACTCCACTGTCCCATCTAGGAGTGTGCAAAGCAGGTTTCTTCTCACATTTGAGGCAAGATTGTTCCTTTATCTGGTAGGTCAATATATTATTACTGTTTTCTCCTTCTTTTTGTAGGCAACTTTCATCTTGGGCCCTGGAATAACTGCACTGGGGTGTGACTGTGTTTTGAGTGTGGTTTTGTACCAAATGATCTTCAGAGGTCCTTTTAAATATAAATCAGTCTCTGTTTAGGGCCTGAAGCCAAGCCAGGAATTTAAAAGATGTAAATCCAGGCAGTAATTCTTAGCAGGCATTTCTGGGGTGGTGCTATGTGGGTGACAAGGTTCCACAGTTTAGATCAAAATGAGTAATGGGTCTGTCCCCAACATGCAGGACATCCCTGCACTTAATGGGACACACACAATGGGAGGGGAAGGGGAAAAGAGGACAGAGCTGCAGGCTCCAGATGGAAATTTTCTTGCCTTTCCTAGTAAAGCTTCCCTCAGATAAGTGATTTCTTTGAACCTGGGGCCTAAAGCTCCTCCTATTTATTGAACACCTGGGTGCTTTGTCACGGTTGTCATCTCCACAGGGCAACACAGATGGTTCAGACACATTTCTCTGTTGGCACCTGCAGTCTGTGATTCCAGCAAGGCTTTAGATATTATCCCAGAATCCCAGAATGGTTTGGATTGGGAGGGACCTTAAAGGTTATCTTGTTCTACACCTTCCACTCTCCCAGGTTGCTCCAAGCCCTGTCCAACCTGGTCGTGGACACATCCAGGGATTATGGGGCAGCCACAGCTCCTCTGGGCACCCTGCTCTGGTGCCTCATCACCCTCACAGCCAAGAATTTCTTCCTCATATCTGAGTTAAATATCTCAGATTTTACTCCAAACCTTTCCCATTTACACCTACCTCTTGGAACCCTGGCTGCTGAGAATTTCAGATTTCTGTGCTGCCAGGCACTGACCCCCAAGAGAACACTGCACTGACCTGAGGCCCTGGAGAAGCTTCCAGAATGGAATGACAGAACTGGGATTGTGGGTGTGGAGTTTGAATAGAAGTGTGTGATATCACAGAGTGGGAAACATAAGGTTTAAGGTATAAAGCAAGATGGAGGTTTTGGGGCTGATTCTTCTTCTTCTTCTTCTTCTTCTTCTTCTTCTTCTTCTTCTTCTTTCTTGTTCTTCTTGTTCTTGTTCTTGTTCTTCTTGTTCTTCTTGTTCTTCTTCTTCTCCTTCTCCTTTTTCTTCTTCTTCTCCTTCTCCTTCTCCTTCTCCTCCTTCTCCTTCTCCTTCCCCTTCTTCTTCTCCTTCTCCTCCTTCTCCTTCTCCTCCTTCTCCTTCTCCTTCCCCTTCTTCTTCTTCTCCTTCTCCTTCTCCTTCCCCTTCTTCTTCTCCTTCTCCTTCTCCATGGGTTTGGGTGGTTTTGTGTAATTGGATAAAAAAGTCCCCATTGTGGGGCATGGGTGGTTGGTTATTGGGTTAAAAGTAAAAATAATTTCAGTGTCATTTCTTGACTGGAAAGTTGATCCTTCAAAGGCCTTGCAGAGAGAGAGATGGGCTCCATTTTTAGTTTGTTGGAGTGAAGCGCTGCAGAACTCAGGGTTTGTGAGACTGTGACAGAGATAAGAACTGATAAACATCTGAGTCCCAACAAGAAATTCCATCTCACACATTTAATCCTGACCTTGGCAGAAGAAAAAAGAAGACAAAGAATCGACACCTGCCATTGTAAAAAGTCACCCTCCCTCCTTTTCCAGAGCCCCCATTAGGAAGGGACTCTAAGGTGTCCCCAGAGCCTTCTCTTCTCCCTGAATAATCCCAGCTCCCCCAGCCTGGCTATTGAAATGGGCTTCATTAAAACCCCAGCCTGATGTTGAAACCAGTCTCATTTCTTCTCATGTAGGATCCAAGCTAAACCAGATTTCTTATCAGGACACCACATCAACCTGGCACAACTGAAATCAAAACAGTGGTTAAAATCAAAACAGACCCAGTTTTTAAGGTCTTGTTAGAAATCAGCAATAAAATACCCACCTAAATATATTCTTGAAAGTATCAGAATATATTCTACACTCCTGTCTGCTGTCCTCAGTGCTTTGAAATGCACCTCCTGGCACCAGTGGCTCTAAGTCAGCATCTCTGCCTGTACAACAAAGCACAGGACAGAAAAAGGAACATTTTCTTTCTGCAGGAGATGATGTAAACAAATGTAGGAGAGAAACCCCCTTTTTGCTTCCCATTTCAATTAATTTTGATCCAACCTGTCCTACTTCATCTATTAAGCATCTGTTCCTGATCTCTGTCACAACAGGACTTGCTTTAGGCAGACTCTCAGTTCTTGTGCACACAAGGGAAAAAACTTGATTTACTTTACCAGAGTTCTTGGAAATTTATGACCCCCATAAAGTGAAGTTACTCCCATTTCTGTCTGGGGCAAACTATGTAAAAAGCTGGCAAATTTGTGGTGTTTGGGTCTCAGGTAGGAATCAAAATTTTGCAAAGACAAATTCGATTTTCTCTCTGCACAATTCCTGGTATGAAAGGAAGGGAACGTAGGGATAAAGTGTGAAATAAAAAGAGAAAACCTCCAGGAAGTGGATGCAGTTTTCTGGCATCATGATTCTTGCATCCCATGATTTTCTGCTGGTCTTTTTATGTATTTTACCTTTTTATGAGTAGGGAGAGGGACTGGAGGTGATGAGCACCTGGATTGAAAGGATGCAGACATGGGAGGTGAATAAACCCAAGGCAGGAAGCGTTTTTAAGTTCTTCAGATTTTCCTGAACAAAAAAAAAAGGACAAATTTTCTAATCTGGCTCTGCTTCGTTTCATCCACATGCAAAATGGGGACTGCAATATTAATTTCTCAGCTGTGTATGAAGCACTATGTCAAACTAGGAAAAAAAAAACATAATATAGTAAAAAACAGCTCTGCACAAAAAGATAAAGTTTTTGATAATAAAAGAGACAGTTCCCAAATCCTCTGTTTTATCTCTTTGATAACCTCACTTGAATCACAACCTTTATTTGCAAAGTGGCCACAAAAATATGTGAGCAAGAGGGTGAGGAGCCTCTGGACAAGAAATCTGTCTTGGTTTGAAAAGACAGGTGTCTGCTAAGGAAGGAAGGAGCCTCTCTTGAAATGGAGAATGTAAACACCCTCCCTCCAAATTATTATAGTTTTTTAATTAAGGGGCTCTCAGGCAAAAATATGGGAATAGGAATAACAGTTTTTTGTTAGGGAAGAAAATAAAAAATAAAATACAAATGCAGTAATACAGAACATCACTGCCAGAGTCAGACCATGCCCTGTCCCCTGTGTGTCAGGGGGTGGCACAGCCCCATCCCATGGGGGCTCAGCCCTCCTGCAGTGCCAGCTGTGGCTCTGCTGGAGCAGGGATCCTGCACAAGGGGGGAGTTTTCCTCTGCAGCTCCAGGGCTGCTGCAGATGGGCCTGGGCTCCCTCTGGCCATGCAGGGCAGCAGAAGCTGCTCCTCTGGCAATGCACTGGGCAAAGGCTGCTGGGCTGGGCCAGCACCTCAGATTGGATCCAGGGAGGAATGCTTGGCTCCTCCCCTGGGCGGAGCATCTCCCCATGGGATGCTGGGATTGGCTCAGCCCTGCAGGGACACTCAGTGGCCATGGACAGCAGAGATCTCCTGCAGGGAGGATTGGCTGGGGGAGAGAGAAAGAAAAAACTGCCCCATGGACAGCAGAGAACTGCCCCAGCTCTGACAGATGGCAAATAAAATACAGACATTACCTTGCAATCTAGGACAAAACCCTGTCTCTGAATGGCCTCACTTTGACACAGTGGGACAGAGGAAGTTGTATTTTACATTTTAAATGGGATATTTGAGGCTGAAGAGAGGAAAGGAAGCAAAACCCCAAAGCCCAGGTGTGTGTGCAGGTGCCTCTCAGGAAAATGTCACCTCCCTCTCCTGGGTTCACAGTGACTTCAGAGGTTTAAGAGAGGGAAAACAAAGGTTTGACAGCCTCAAACTCCATGGATCAAAGATGTAATGAATATTGTTTTACAGTGATATTTTTAGGCTAAATGAAAATAGGTGGGAGTCAGTGCTGGCAGTGGAATATTTGCTTGCAAAGGTGATTGATACTGAGTTTAATTAAAATAGATCCTCCCACGCAAGTCCCTCCTCTCCCATTAAAACCCTTCTAGAAATTACTATTTATTGTTTATATATAGCCAGAGGTTTTTATAGCTCCTTCTTGGCCTGACCAACAGCAGGTTTGACCTTGGCTTTGAAAGAAGTGGGGTTTAGAGTTAATAAATTTTATAATTTTCCGTTCCATTTCTCTTCTCATACAAAAGTATGTGTACTTTTTCCTTTCTCTTTGTCCTCAATCATCCATGCAGTGTCTTACTTTGTTCTACTTTATTTTCCTTCTATAGCGCTCTTATTTCTTTCCTTATCTTCTTCAATTTAATGTATGCTCTGTCAGTGTTTGTTCCACAGCTCAGTATATTTTACATTATCTGAATTAGGTTTCATTTCTACCTATAACATTGATCTTGCATGTAAATTGTTCCTGTTTTCCTTCATCTGGCTACTCCTAATTCCTGAAACTTTCATCCATTAGCTTGAAATATACATTTTTCAATACCCTAGTCATAGTTATTTATAAAAGTATCCAAAAAACCTGCAGACAGAGAGCAGATCTTTCCATAAATCAGTGACCCAGATTTGCTCTGAGCTGTTTTTAGATGGAGCACATTTACTGTGACAACCCTTAATTTATATTGGGAAAGATGAAAATGTAACAAGAACTGGTACTGGAAAAAATTATATTTAAGCCTCTTTCCCTTGTATTTAGAAGGGTCTGCCACCCAGAAACAGCAAGAAAACACAGTTGTAGGACCATTAAAAAACTCAAACAAATTTACATTTATCACCTCAAGACCTCTTTCCCACTAAAACTTATATTTTCCTCACTTTTTCTCTGCCCTTAGTGCACCTTGACTGGCAAGACTTTCCCTGGACCATGGCCTCTCAAGACTGAGGACTTTTGGGAAAAGTGAAAGTTCAGTTTAAACCAGCAAGAATAATGGGGCCACAGCAACCCCTGCCAGGCATTGTTCTACACTGAAATATTTCAGTTTTTCTGTAAACAGCAGGATGTTTCTGATAATTGCATTTTCCCTGCAGTTTGGCTGTGCAGAGGCAGCTCTCCCTGTTTGCCTGCTGCTCATTTGTGAGGTGGGAGCTGGGCAGAGTTTCACTCTGGCTTTTGCAGCAGAGACATTTGAGCTGGGCTTAAACCTGGGCTTAGAGACAGGGCTGGGCTTGATCTGTCTCATTATTTTTGTGATTCCTCCTTACACAGTGTGGGGGCGCCCAGAAGAAATCCCAGCTTTCAAAAAGACAGAAATATTTCCCCTTTTAGGATGTGGAGTCAATCTAAGTTAATTGTCTATAAATGTTCTTCAGCTGTGGGATGAGGGGTGTTAAGTCAAAATACCAGAATCACTGTTGTCAAACATTATGCAGCACACAGCTGATATTTCACCAGAAATTTCAGTGAAATTAGGAAGAAATTACCCTCACAATAAGGAATTTGCTCCCCATATTTAATCTAAATCTATTCTTTTATCTTAAGGCCTTTTCCCCTTGTGTTATCACTGCATGCCCTTGTGTAAAATCCCTCTCCTTTTCCATAGGTCAAGGCTGGGAGCTGTTTAAATTCCCATTGAAGTTTGGATATCTTTCAATTCTCTCAATTTAGTGGTCTTTAACAAGGCAAGGCACATTCCATATATATAGATATGCGTATCTATATATATATATATATGTATATATATATATATATAAACACACACATATATATATATGTGTATTTATACATATATATATATATATATATATATGTATTTTTATATATATGTATGTATATCCCCAAAGTTCAGCTGCTTATTTTATTCCCAGGGAATTAATTCTGGTGTTCTCCGATTTGGAAGGGTGGAAAGAAGGAAAGATAAAAATAGGAAACTTCTCAACAATCCAGTTCAAACCCTGTTTGTCACAGCCTTGGTACTTCATAATTCCCTTCAAAAATTTATTGTTCTGTGCTTTGAATGCAGATGGCCTCTGCTCCCCTCCTCTTCTTGAGAGGCATTCACAAAGCCCTGAAAACCATAAATCCTGTAATTTCCATTCTATATGCTTTTATATTCCATTTCTACCTGTTTTATCCTGACCCTCAATGGCTTTTCATTTAAATCTCTCTCCTTCTGCTTTCACCCAGCCTGTTCCCTCTCAGGCTTCATTTTTCAAGGCTGAAAGCAATTCTCTGACTCCTGGAGAGTTTCCCATTCCCCTGGCCAACCTGGACATCTCTGTTTTTCCAGCTTGGCCTTTCAGGTTCAATTGAAAAGTCCAGGAGAGCAGGTAAATATCCCTGATTATTGGAATTTCACAGCAATGGATATTTTTCACTCTGCTTTTGGCTCTGAATAATGAGTTTACTTTTCATTGTGGTGGGAATACTGGGATAAGAGTGCTGGACTAGATTTAGGGATGGAGCTGATGCCTGGTGTGTGTGATGAAGATTAACAATGGTTAAATACATTTACCATTATATGGTTTTTTCTCAATAAATCATTTGGTGAAGTTATGCCAGGCCCATTGTCAATGTGAAAGGGTTTAAATGAGGGGAAAGACAGAAAATGCTGCCAAACCCAGAGATCTTTCACCATAATTTGTTCATATCTTGGGTCCAGGAACATGAACTGGCATCCTCAGCTGCCAAGGCATTCAGGGATGCTGCAACTCCAATTTATCCTGCTTTTCTCCTGGACACCTGTGTAATATCCAGAGTAATTCCAAGAGACATGTTTATTATTGCAAATACTGGCAGGTGCTAAGAGATTTTCTGATCCGGGCATTTGATCTGTTTGTTTTGCACAACTGAATCTTTCTGTGAAGATGATGTTGAGAAAAACTTTTGCTGTTGGCCTCTAGAATTGCACATGGAGGCTGGAAAACACCTTAATCAAAACAAAACAAGAAAAGGAAAATAGGTGGCAAAACTTCAACACCAAATGTACTGAAATTATCAGAGAATTATCATAGAATGGGTCGGGTTGGGACAATAAAGAAAATATTTCCTGGTTCTCTCAGGCTTAGGTCTGAGTAGGAAACATGGTGTGTAACTCAGGGTTCATGAATTAAAGGAAACAGAAGAAAAAAACAGGGAGAAAGAAAAAGTCAGGCAGAAAACCTCTGTTTATGTCTCATGAGCTAAAACTATTGCCAGCATGTCAGGAAAAAAAGTATTATTGTGTTATTATTTTGAGATGAGAAAATAGAGTTCCTGTCGCAGACATCTTTCATGAAAAATCCTTTCTTAGGATTTTTCCTTGTGAGAAGCTGCAGTTTCAGCAACCAAAAGTAAACAATGGTTATCTGCTGCTGTGGAATGCAACAGGTAGACCTGTGATTGGTCTCCTGTGGGTGTTTGGATTTACTGACCACTCATGGCAGAGCTGGCTCTTGCTCTGTCTGAGACACAGATCTTTGTTCTTCATTCTTGTCTATTCTTAGCTGAGCTAGCTGCTGAAGAAACCTTTTCCTTTCTATTGCTTTTTAGTATAGTCTAATGTAACATATATCATAAAATAATAAATCAAGCCTTCTGATCATAGAGTCAACATTCTCATCTCTTCTTCATCCTGAAAACCCTTGTGACCGCGGTCACAAGTTCCAATGCTGGGCAATATAGAATTTTCTACCCATGCTGAAATTGTAAAAATTACAGGATTTGGAAACCTGAGGTAAATAACCATAGAATCATTTGGGCTGGAATAGATTCTTTAGGTTATTGAGTTCAACCATAAACTTCACACTGCCAGGTCCAGCAGTCTATATAAATAAAAGGTGCAATATGCTCTTTTTACCTTGTATTTTTCATGTTTTAAATTCTCTTGTCTCTGTCACCATCCAGCACCCAAAAGTGAAGAGGGTTGATACCGAGCTGGTGATAAATTGGTAAAAAGGGTTAAAATGTTTCATTTTATATTTGGCAGCTGTGACTGCAGAAATCACAGTGAGTCAGGCCAGGCTGGGCACAGTGAGAATTCAGGTGGAGTTCCACAGTAAATAATTGCACTGGTAAATTTGGTGGCACAGTTTTCCATCCAGTGCTGGAGACTCCTAGCCCACACAGCTGGTGGCACAGGTGCCTGCTTGAAATTAATGACAAATACAGTCTATTTAGGATGGTCCCAGGAGAGTTTTAGGCACTTTTTTAGAATGAGAATAATTGGTCCAAATGCTTCCCTATTGACTGATGTTAATGGGGACCAAAACTCAGCTTTTTTTACAGAAATATTTTCATTATTTTAATTCCTTGAACTGACTTACAATGACAAAGCAAAATTACGTTTGTAGAATGGTTTAACTTCCTCAACTGATATTTTCCACTTTAAGAAATCATAGGATCACAGAATGGTTTGGGTTGGCAGGGACCTTAGAGCCCATCCTCCTGTTCCAATTCCTTACCATGGGCAGGGACACCTCCCAGGCTGCTGAATTCATGGATAAAATTCCTTTGGCTGTATCTTTACTGCTTGGGATAGTCTCCAATCTGGGTGTTATTTGGGCTTGGATTAAGTAGCATTGGAAGGGAGAATGAAAAGATCCTGTGTGTATTCCTAAGATTTATTTCAGGATATTTTGCCCTCCTACAGGACGCTGAACACTGCTTGAATTTCTAGCAAGATGAAATTTTAGGTATGTGGTCCAACTTGGATTTTGAAAGTCTACAGGACAGAAATCAAATTCATGCAGAGATTAAAAATAAAAACTTCTTTCTTTTCTATTACAACACACCTCAGGGATATTACTGGAGTTTGAATAACTCTTTTTCTTATTACTTTTCCTTATTTCTTTTTCCTGAACAAATAGTCTTAGCAAATCCCAGTTGTATGACATTAAGTAATATCAATTTTAATAGCAGCTTTATGTTCCCGTTCTGCCAATGCACTCACTAAAATATCATCTTTTTCTCTTGACTCCACAAATTTCCAATGTAAACATTGGCTGAATTACCAGCAGTTTTGAAGGCTGGTCTCTAATGAAAGAAAATAGAGATTAATTGCTAAGAATGACAAATTATTATAGACAGAAAAAATGAGCAAAATCAGTCATTAAAGTGAGTGGCATTTTGCAAAGAGAAAATTCATCTTTCAGAACTCTGCAATGTCTGAATCAAAACTTTTCTGAGACTTGAAGCTGATCCATAATTACTCCTTTTTAAAGCTTGAATGCATACACAGTTCAGTGTGATAAAAATAAACTCGTTTGAAACACAGTTGTGAATAAATAAAATGAACAATAAAGAGCCCAGGAAGGCAAGGTCTTTTCAGCTATATCAAAAATAGTAAAACCTTTTTGATTTACTGGAATACAGATAATATACATTTATAATATAAAGCTGGAGTAAAAGTTGAGGGAAATGAGAACACACCTTGACACCTGCAAAAAGGAACAGTATTTGCTGAAGAAATTAAATCCCTGGTCATTGCTGGAAGGTAACTTCTGTCTTTTTGACCAAGAGGAAAAGAAAATCACATTTAATGCCAGGTTAAGAGTGTGTGCACCAACAAACCACCTGCAGAAAACCTAGTATTTAAAATTCAGACCTAGATCCAGCCTATTTTATGACTTCTGCTTGATCCTGCAATCCTCATTTGGAAGTGTTGCTTCTAAACCATACAAATTGCTTTGAGGTGGCTGCTTCCATACTTGTCTTACTGAGAAGCACAAATTCTTCTCTGATACATTTGGAAAACCTCATGAGGCTAGAGAACAAAAAAGCAGCAAGAATCTCATTTTGGGTGTTTTGTACTTATTATTTTTGGAGCTTTGAAGAGTTCCCAGTTATACTTTCTATTTCTACTGTCCCTTCCCCATAGTCTTTGTCCAGCTCTGTGTTATGAGGGCTAAATTGTAAATCTCAATATGTATTTGTGTTAATAAAGGATTTTTAAAACTAATCATGGGAGAAAAATTAGAATTATTTTTGTATTGTTTTTCCTTTAAAAATACATGAGAACCCTAAGAGTTCCTCACTGTTGAAACCAGAAATGAGATAATCAGAAGTTCAAACCAGGACATGCAAATCTGGTGGCTGTGAAATATCTGCACAAAATGTGGCTCAAATATTCATCAAAAGTCTCTTGGCTAAAGCAAGGACTGACTGCTGGTCTCAGAAAGTGAAGTGTTGGCATTGGGGCTGAGCCACTTGGTGAACTGAAGTGGCAAATACAGACACAAAACATCTTAATATTTCTTCCCCTGACATGAATTAAAGTGACAAATGTAACCCCAGAGAGAACAAGATCCTTTTAGTTTTTCATTGACTTCATCAAGGACTAAGATTGGACTTTCTTTCCTCTCTGCTTTTATGAGTCCTTTGTCTTTGTCAAACTTGTGATGCATTTTAGTCTTCTTCTATACCTCTGCTTTTCCTTTGGAACCTTGGGGCAAAACAATCAAAGAAAATAATTTTAAAAAAAGAACAGAAAGCAATAATACAGCAGATCTGTCCTTGTCAGGCAGTAGATGAGTGACTAGGGAGAGAAAAACTGGGGAGTGAGGAAGAGCTTTTTTCTTAGGTTGGAAATGGGGCTGTGTGTTCTATTGCCATCTCTCAGAGCTGGGGCAGTTCTCTGCTGTCCATGGGGCAGTTTTTTCTTTCTCTCTCCCCCAGCCAATCCTCCCTGCAGGAGATCTCTGCTGTCCATGGCCACTGAGTGTCCCTGCAGGGCTGAGCCAATCCCAGCATCCCATGGGGAGATGCTCCGCCCAGGGGAGGAGCCAAGCATTCCTCCCTGGATCCAATCTGAGCCTGGCCCAGCCCAACAGCCTTTGCCCAGTGCATTGCCAGAGGAGCAGCTTCTGCTGCCCTGCATGGCCAGAGGGAGCCCAGGCCCATCTGCAGCAGCCCTGGAGCTGCAGAGGAAAACTCCCCCCTTGTGCAGGATCCCTGCTCCAGCAGAGCCACAGCTGGCACTGCAGGAGGGCTGAGCCCCCATGGGATGGGGCTGTGCCACCCCCTGACACACAGGGGACAGGGACTGCTCTGACTCTGGCAGAGGTTTGTTTCCTTTTTTGCACTATTGAATTTGTATGTTTAATTTTCCTAATAAAGAACTGTTATTCCTACTCCCATATCTTTGCCTGAGAGCCCCTTAATTTCAAAACTATAATAATTCAGAGTGAGGGGGTTTACATTTTCCATTTCAAGGGAGTCTCCTGCCTTCCTTAGCAGACACCTGTCTGTTCAAGCTAAGACAGCTTTCCTTATACTACACTGTGGAAACTTAATTGTCATTGCTGTGTCTTGGGGATGGAAGGACAGGATCAGGGGCAGAGCACATCCCTCATGTTAAACCTGTTTCCTGAGAACATCAGAACCCTTTGGATAAAACTTTTCATGTGCTACAGAGAACCAAAAGGGATTAACTCAGTGAGTTTATCAGTCCTGGACTACTGAACTTCTAAATACTGAATTTTAAAGCTTCAGCCATTCCTCTGTCTTATTCCTTGCTATTTCTTCATCTCCAAGTATTTCAAGTGCTTTTGTATCTTGCCTTCTTGCAGTGAAGAACAAATCTGAAGAGCAAGTAAGATTATCAAAGATTTTGCTTCCCTTTTTCTTCCTTCTCCTTTACCTAGACTTCCTCAGGCTGATACTTCCTGAGATGTTCCAGAGGCTGATACTTCCTGAGGCATTCTGTGCTCTCAAATGAAGAACATATGAAAACTCACTGTTTTCTTTTCCTGTCAGAGAACTAAATGAGCAAAATAAGTAAATTAGGCAAGTACTTAAACCAGAAATCTGGTTTACTTTGAGATGTTACGAAGCTGACACAGGAACGTGTGTCCCAGAGCAGCTGTGGCTGTCCATGGATGCCGGGAAGTGTCCAAGGCCAGGCTGGACAGGGCTTGGATCACCCTGGGATGATGGAAGGCATCCCTGCCCATGGGTTGGAACTGGATGGACCTTGAAGATCCTTCCAACCCAAACCATCCCAAAAGTTAAATGATAAATTACTCCAGAACTGAAATTAATGTGCTCTTACCACTAAGGTCCCAACCCTGGGGCTAGACTGGATTTAAGTTGATGCCACCCCCATGGTGCAGAGTTTATTTGTTGAACCCTCATCACAACTGTTTCTGTTTCCATAACCACTTCACTGATCTGAGCACCTCACTAACAGAGATTTAGACATTTGTTCTTGAGCCTGGGAATTGTTTGAGGATGCTGTTTGGACCAGGAGGAAGACATACCAAGGATAATAATGTCTGAGGACCTCACAACATTTTTACTTGGAGCAATGCATTCATATTTTATTTCTGCCTCCTACTACATGGGCAACACTACCTTTAAAATGAAAACAAATTCATCACAAAATAAGAATGCAAAATCGGTCAACTTCTTTAGCTTCTTTAGCACTGCTGTCCAGCAATTTCCTTCCATGTTTATTCAAAACTTTCCCACTTCCATCCTAACTTCCAGCTGATATTAGCATACAGCTCAGGGTTGTGAGGAGGCAGCAGTGGGTCAGTCCGGAGTGTCACAGTGTCTGGGACTCACACTCAGTGGAGATGTGCCCAGCGGATTTCTCTGAGCTCAGCAGTGATTCTGGACTCTCTAGGATATGGTGAGAAAAATGCACCTTCTGGATTCAAGACCTCTGGGATTTCACCTATTGATTGGAGCTATGAAAATGAAATTTGTTCTTTAGTGGCAATTGTGGTGCAGCTGTGTCAGGATTTTGCTCTTGCATTTAAGCCATGAAGTCCCTGGCTGTCTCAGGGACTCTGTGACTGTTTGTCTGCACAGATGAGATAAAGGCTTTGGTGTCTGCTTTAGGATAATGCACAAAACTGTAACTAATGGACTGGCTGAACAATCAACCACTTAACTGAGTGTTTCACAGCGTGGGGATTTCAAACACTCCTGGAGATTCCCCAGACATGCCCTGCTCAGCCCAGGCCAGTTTGTGTGGTTAATACATTGATGAACACCCTGGGACGGGTGACTCAGGGCAGTCCAATGCTGAAGCTGTTGAACAGTGCAGAGATGTCTGCAAGCAAACATCACAAACTTTCCAGGGCATGCTGAGATGTTCACTCAGGACAGCCTTGTGGGTGGCTGAGTTTTAGGAGGGTTTTCCATGTGATTAATATTATTGATAAAGATGGATTGTAGATCTGCTGGAGGGTTCACATGGGACCACAGAGCAGGGGGATTATAGAATGTGAGCTGAAGAGTTTGGGAAGCTGCACCAGATACCAGATTTAAGTGAAGGTCTTTTTCAACAGAGACCCCTTTGACCAAAGCCAGTGGTGCAGCTCGAGAGATGGGATTTCACACCTGAACTCTTTTGTTTTTTGGGGTTTTTTTTTCTCATTTTAACAGGCATCCAACCTCTGAGCATCTGTTCAAAATATTTATTTCAGGATGAAAGGAGCTCCTCTGAAGACTCCATTCTTTAGAGGGGAGAGATATCTGTTGGCCACAAAGAGAGAAGTGGGTGGCACTGTCACAAGCCCTACGCTACTACTCCATTCACCAAGACACAGTACAAGCCACACATGGGCAGATAAATTCTATTTATATGAAATTTTAAAAAAAATTTGTATTTCAAGAAACAATGGAAGAGCTGATGGAAAAATCCACATGGGCTGCATGGCCATTTATAATCCATAGTGCCAAAGGTTCATTGTTATCTTTTAACTATGCTGTATTTCACTTTTGCTGTTTGCTAATCAAGACTATTTTTGGCTCCTTACACCATAGCATATAAAATATAATTTAGCATAGCCTGGAGGAGTTTTATTAATGTCAATGCAAGCTGAAAAGCCACATGGCACCCACTATTATTTAAAAATGAAATGTCTTCACACAGCTATTGAGAGGTGTTGGTCCTGTTAATTAATTAATCCAAGTAAATAAAATAGCAAACTATAATTTTTCTAACACCTAAAAAAATTCCATTTTAATATTTTAAGCTCACTGCATCTTTTATTGAGTTATGAAATTCAATAAAGTAGAGGTAAACTCAATTGTAAAAACAATATACAGTCATTTATTCTGTTTGGAAGTTTCTTTTCCTCTGTACCTAAAATATGATGCCATTAGTATCCACCAGGCTGGATACTGGCGATGCAAATCTTTCTGTCAAGGCTTTTTTGTGGGTTTTTCCAATGATATATAGCAACATTAAATGAGCATAAATACATTTCACAGCATCCTAGGTCTGAAAATTCAGTTTGCTTTTCCCAGGTACATAAATACCTGGTAAAAGAAGACACAGAATGCTCAGAAAATCAAGCCTGAACTGTTTAGAGGTTTAATGAGACAGCAGTTAAGGTTTTTAAATATGTAAGAAGGTTCCCTGTCTGCATCTTTCCCCTCCTCCTACTCACTGGAGCCATGGAGATCAGTCTCCCTGTTGGCCACATCATGGGAATAGTGTGCTCTAAAACTGATTTAAATTTGAGACAGCATACAGTTCCCTCAAATGTATTGTAAAATATATATATATTTTTAAAGGTTTCAGAACTCTATTAAGTAAAGAATCTCTCATGAAAGTATCCCCGTGTTTGGCTGCAGGACTTGCATCATTTATTTCTCTGTTATTTCAGTGGGGTGTTTTATAAAGCTGGGAAAGTGTTTTGCAGAGGGCTCTGAGCTTCCCTTGCAGTGGAATAAAGTAATATTTGCTTTAATGCAGGGATTAATGAGGGCTGAAGCGGATCTGGGGCAGAATTTGAGGATTTGCTGTGTGGCTCCTGACTGGAAGATGAGGTAAATTGAGAATTGTGCTGGGCACACATGAGCTGATGCCATGGGGGGTTCAGTGATGCCAAGGGAAGTCCCCAGGATCATTTCTGTGCTGCAAAGCCACACTCTGAGCCCTGGGCTGAGCTTTGCCTCGCTGACATCTCCTACTCCCTTCATTAGAGGGGTTTGGGCTCTTTGTCTGGGGGTTGGGAAGGAAAATCTGCGATTCTGGAACCGCAGAACTGAAAACACCACAGGGGATCAAGCCAGAGCCTGACATGCTCCTGCTTTTGGGATGAAATCAAAAGATTTCCTCAAGGCTCGAGGGCTTTCTGTTTCTTAAAGCATCAGTTTCTGAAATAATGAAATAACATGAAACAGTAACTTTCCAAGAGGGGAAAAAGCCACCCAAAAGAACCAACAAAACTTTGGGCTTTTACTATTGGAGAGACAAGCTTAATAAATGTTGGACTGTAATAAAAAACCTCAAGTGTTAACAAGAGTATATTCAGAACAAAAATCCCACAACTCATTTTCAAAAGCTCCCCCAAACCCATTCTTCTTTCAATTGCTGTGTTTTTAGTGGTTGTGACTGAAAAAAAATGGAAGCTGCTGATATTGAAATAATGTTTCTGAAGCTGACATCGTGCTTCCTACAACTCAGTGATTTAGAGTTTGTGCACAAATAAGCTTCAAATTGATTCTTTTCTCCTTGGACAGATGGGCTTGAAGGTGTTTTTTGGCTGTTCTGATTCAGCAGCATTGAAGCATGGCTAAAAGTGAAATTCTTTCTCTCCTGGTGGCGTGATAATACTGCCAAATATGAAAAATACCAACAGAAATAAAACCTGATGTTGAAAAGTCTGTCAATCAAAAAGCTCAAATTATTCAGCTTGATAGAGTGGGTTTGAGCATATAAAACAAGGCAAAAGAGTCCAAAAAGGAAGGGTAAGAAGATGTGATGTGACTTTGCTTTTAGCTTTGATTACTGAATATTTATTTTATTTATTTTTAGGTTTTAGCTTCCTTCAGTACTTGTATTATTCACATAATTTGTGACAGAAAAAAAAAAGAAAAAAATCATCAACAAAAAATATTTCTTCAAAATCCAAGAGGTCACAATCTTCCAGATTTTAAAATTTCGCTTCCTTTTCTTTTTGATTTTTGATATTTAAAAAACAATGATGCAAAGGATGGGACAGGAATGCACCTTGCTGGAGCAGCTGTCACACAATTCAAACACTGCAAAGAATCTGAGTACATTCTTCAGTTTTCTAGAGCTGTCCCAATAAATATTGTGTTACCTCAGCCATTAATTCTCCAAATAAACAAGCAAGGACATCTCCTGCTCTCTGCAGACATCTCAGGACAGGTTATTTCTTAGTACCCAAAGACATTCCCACATTTCCACACCAAATTATTAAATTTAATACATTTAATAATTTATTGGTTTGGGTTATCGTTATTTCCTTGGAGTGAATCAGGGGAGGGTTTGGTTTTGGTTGGGATTGTTTTTAGTTATCTTTGCGGTTTTCTCTTTTTGTTTTGTTTTTGGGTTTTGGGGGGATTCACGTGGGAGTTTTTTGTTGGAATTTGTGTTTCCCACTGAGATTTAAGGGACAACTTTGTGCGCCTGGATGGATGAAATACAGAAGAGGTGGGCAGGGAGAAAAACACACCCCATGTCCTTCCCAAACTGTCCAACAAGCCAGGGGCAAAACAAAGAGGGAAAGGAAACGTCCTCTGCTCCAACTTCTCTTCCTGATTAACTTCTGGCACAAAGAGGGACAAGTCAGGGCTACAAGTTCAGCCTTGGGGTCCGAAATCAAAAGCAAAATTCCCAAAATCTTCCATTCCTATCCCCTCACACACCCCCAGCACAAAAAACCTTCCCCCAACAGAACCAGAAATTCAATTATCTGCAAAATCTGCCAAGTGTTTGGGAAGTGAACAGTGCCATATCAATCCCAGGTTTTGTTAATATTTCAATTTTTCTCTGCCCTGGTGTGGGATTCCAAGGAGATCCTGCTGCCATTGAGTGTCTCTAGAAAGGAAATTCTCCCAGAAGTTCCCACATCTCTAACTGGTTTTATGTGATTTGTTAGAGAACAAATTAGATTTGACTTGGGCAGGAATTAACCCTCCTCCAATCAAGCAGTTCAGCTGAAAACAGCTTTGAAAAGAAAGAGATTTGACAACACAGACATTTATGAGCTCTGTATCATTTTATGCTCATCAAACTTTGGTATTTTAACCTGTGGATTCTATGGAATCAAAGCAAATAAAAAACCTGTGAAGTG
Organism: Agelaius tricolor; assembly: GCF_023055355.1. Lineage (NCBI taxonomy): Eukaryota > Metazoa > Chordata > Aves > Passeriformes > Icteridae > Agelaius > Agelaius tricolor. The sequence goes on from NW_027269266.1 coordinate 742,145, forward strand.
CATGAAAATGTAAACTACAAATGTTTCATCTCTAAGGAAATTAAATATTGTTATCAAACATGTTCTAACAAGCTCCACTCTTTTGCAGCTCCAGAGCTGGAAAACCTCTTTCAAAAACTGACACAAAATTTACCTGCCTATATGAATATCTAATAGAATCTAATAGGAATATCTAATAGAATATCTAATATCTAACAACTGCCAATGAGTTTGTCTTCCTTTATTTTAGGATTTAGACAGAATCCTCATCATCTGCAGCTTAAAACAAATAAACCAGGGAGAGAATGCCCTCAACACAAATACCCATGGTAGAGTGGACAATTTTGGATAATTCTGCAGGCAAAGGCAGCACTGTCAGTACATTTCTCAACATTAAATAAAAAATAAAACAACAAACAGATTATTCCAATATTTGGTGAAGATGTGGGGATCAGAACTCTGCTCATTTATAGGTTCTGGGAATTTGAGCCTCTCCAAGTGCCACTGAAATACCCAAGAAGTTGCATTCTTTGTTTATTTGGGGTCTTTTGATGGTCCCAGACTTGCTCAACTCAGACATTACTTTTTAAGCCAACTGAGTCAAATTCACTTGCTGTCATTTGCTGAATTCAGTAGTGGAAATATAGGTTGGGAATGTCTAGACAAGGTTTTATTGTCTCCATCCACAACCTGGTAACTGCATTATTCACCTCATGGAAATATATCTATGCAATTTATACAATATACACTTCAAAGGAGTGCAGGTGTGAAGGAAAATTACTCCTGAAGCACAGGGAAAAAGCCACATTTCCTGCACTCAAGCCTGTAAATGTTTCCTCTAGCTGGAGTTGTAAATGCCAGTGATCCTATTGCTAAGAAAAGCAATAATAACAATAATAACAGAGCTCTCATCACCATTCCTGGGCTCTAGTTCCCACAGGATTTGTAGATTTATCGCCTCCTGCTTTCTGCAGCATCTGAATTTTGCTGCATTGTGCAGAAATGCTCTTTCCTAGGAGTTTGCCACTTGTGGGGCTTTTCTTTCCCCTCTCTCAGTAAAGTGGCAATTAATGCAGACCAGCAATACATGGAACTAAGGGGTGGATTTGAGGGGTTGGTTGGGAATTCTTCCGTGCACTGCCACTGTTTACTTTTTTAGCACAACCTGCTTTTACAATTATACTGCAGGTCCAAATGGGACACATTGTCCCAAAATTACTCATCACAACAGTATTCAAACCATGCTAAAATCCCATCTAAGACCAATTCTCATTCTGATTTTTATAGGAGTATATTTAGCTTTTGGCAGAACTAATTTAGAAGAGGTAATTGATTTTGGAGCAGTCACACTAGGGTTGTTGAGATGGGGGCATTTTAATAAAAATGCTCATAATAATTATGAAGTGTTCTTTTGCTGTTTATTGCAACATTTATTTTATGACTGTCTCCTCAAGAAAAAGAGAAAAAAAGTCCCAGGTGGCACAGAAGAACAATAAAAGAAGAATTTAGGTATATTATATACAATATATATAAATAAAATATAACTTCATTTACATATTTATATGTATATTTATATATTATATATATTTATATTTAAAATTTATTTCCATTATATTATATTTATATTTCTTCTTGTTCCAGTATTTGTATTCTCAAATTTAATATTTTAATCCAGTTTAAAACTTCTTTTTGCCTTACTTTTATAAGGCACAGACTCCTCTCCCATTACCTCATGGTAATATTTCATTTCCAAATCAAAATTCCAAATTTTATTTATTTAGGGTCAGGGTCAGAGTTGTCCTGGCACAGCCTTGGGAGCAGCTGAGGCTCATTTATCTGATCAGGTTATTTGGGTTCCTCTGCATTTGTAGAAATAAATTTATTTTTTCTTTTCCAGAACCAAACACCACCTGCTTTGCAGAAAACCCTGCAGCCATCAGAAGCAACACAGAGCATGTCCTAAATCTGTCTGTCTGGAAACACAAATAGGCCTTGAGCTTTTATCTTTTCTATTCTTGATGATTTCTGCCACTGGTTGAGCTGTAAGCACCTAGGCTAGGCTGAGTGTGCTGGAAAATAAAATAAAATAAAATATTAAAGTAAAATAAAATAAAATAAAATAAAATAAAATAAAATAAAATAAAATAAAATAAAATAAAAGCAGTCTAGTTTTGAAAGATATGTTTTAGGTGTGCTTTATGCATCAGGAGATGAGACAGAGGGAGAAGGAGCTTTGGAAACTGCTTGTACTCAGGTAGGGGTGATGCAAATACTGGGAGATTCACCTGGAGACAGAATTCTGAATAAATGTGAAATTTTAGAGCCAGACAAAGTATCTGGGAGAAAGATAACTGTCCAATTCTTCTCTTTTTCTACGGTAGACAACAATTTTTTGCATAAATATTAGAAAACTGACATTTTTAAATGTCATTTTATGAAATACCATGGCATGAAAAGACTCTCCAGAACAACTCTTGGCATTTTCCCACTGTCCATGCAAAGAAGGCAAGGGATAAATCAAAAGTGCTTTGGCTACTGGTGAAAAGGATTGCAGCAATAACAAAAATTCCAGCTGGGAATTGGGAAGTGGAATTATCCACAGCAGTTGTTCCTTGGAAGCTTCTGTCCTTCAAGGAAGGAAAACGAAGCACCCAGTGCAATTTCTTGAGAAGAAATTGGGATTTGGTGCCACCATGAGTTGGATGGAGTTTGTCTGACAAAAAAAAAGGTCATCGAGGCTGAAGAACAAAGCCCAAACACAATTCCTTGTCTTGCTGTATTTGATCTCAAATCTTATTTTTCCCCTCAAACATTGGCAGTGGATCAGGTGTCTCTGTTGTCTCAGAGAGGATGGGAAAACAGGAGGGTGAGGCTGAAAGGTCAGTGCCAAGGGAGCTGAAATTACATGTCCTTGGTGACATTTTAAATGAATTACCGTGGATTGCAAAGAGTAGAAAAATCTGAATAAAAGGAACATTAAGGAATGTGCAGGAATGCTGCAGAGCCTTCAGTGCCATGGGCACCCAGCAAACAGCTTGCAGTCATTTTTATCTTGAAGAAATACGAGACAGACTCGTGCTGATCTATTTCTCCAAGTAAAATAACTGGCACAAAAGTAGGTTACACTGATCATTGCGTGCCCAAATTATTAATTACAAGTCTTATGGGTTTCCAGTTTGGTTTTGGTGGCACAGCATTATAAATCAGGCACAAGCTCACCAGAACTGGTGCAGGTTTAGGTTGGTGTGAGGCAGGAATTGAAATGTAAAAGCTCAGAGGAAAGGTTGTGTCCTTAAATGACAAATCTGGGGTGTGTTTGGGGGAGTGATTGTTGATTTATACCCCTAGGGAACTGAAATTGCTGTTTGGAAATGCGACCAAATATGGAATAAAATAATACTTCAGTAAAAGGGATATATTCTGTCCATCTGGTCATGCAAAAAATAACCCAGGGTTATTGTTGGGTTGTTTTTTGGTTTTTTTCTGACCGTTGAAATCAAAGTGTTTTGGATCAGTTTCATGCAACATTCAACACTTGTCTCAACAGGGGTTTTCAGAGCAGGAGTCTTCACCTACACCACTCACCTGTGCTCTGCATAATTTGGGTCACATGCACCCAACAATCCATAGAAACTGCAGAACCAACTGAAATTGTGTGATCCAGTGCTAAAATGTTATTAAAAAAAAAAACAAAAACCCTTAATCAGTTGCTAAACCAACTTTATTTTTAAAGTAAGAGTCCATCTGTAACAATTTCTGCTCCACATTTCAGTCTCAAGAAGCTATTTTTAAATAACACTGAACTAGAGACATAATTCACATAAAGGATGGGGCTTTACAAGTGGGGAGTTTACAAAGAGGGGAATTCTCTTATCTGGTGCAATGAATGAGAGCCAAGTGAAGGAACAACATTGGCCAGAAGTAAAATTCTTTCAGGGTTTTGAGAGGTGTTTCTGTTCAAACTGCCTTCTTACAGTAACATTTAGAAATTCAAAGGAGTTATCACCATCTACAAGTGCACGACAATTTGCTGGTGTCTTGTCAGCCATAGAGACATAATGGCCAGAAATTGGGAGAAATTTTGTACATGAGGAGGAATTTCTTCATGGAAAGGGCTGTTCAACCTTGGAACGGGCTGCAGGGAGGTGGTGGAGTCCCCATCCCTGGAGGTGTTCCAGGATTGACTGGACCTGGCACTCAGTGCTGTGGGCTGGGTGACAAGGTGGGCATCAGTCAAAAGCTGGACTTGATCTTGGGCCTAAATGACTCTGTGATAAGGGTTAGGTTCAAAGATTATAAAATATAGAACAAAAGCAGATGTATTTGTGCAAAAATCTATTTTCAAGACAAGTAGGTCAGGAAGAAGTGGTTTAAGAGTTTCCCGTGAGGTGAGAGATGGTTTAAAACTTCTTCCATTACCTTAAATATTGATGATTAGCAAAGTTCCTGAATTTGGAGTACCATGACAGCATCAAAAGGGGTTAATCTAAGAGGTGTAGAACAGAAAAAGAAATGGCAGGAAATAGAGGCAAGTGGGGGCACAGCCAGCTGTCTTGGTTTGAGAAGCCAGGTGTCTGCTAAGGAAGATAGGAGCTTCTCTTGAAACGGAGAATGTAAACCCCCTCACTTTGAATTATTATAATTTTGAAATTAAGGGGCTCTCAGGCAAAGATATGGAAGCAGGAATAACAGTTCTTCATAAGGAAAATTAAAAATACAAATGCAATAGTAGGAAAAAACCCCAAATACTGCCAGAGTGAGAGCAGTCCCTGTCCCCTGTGTGTCAGGGGGTGGCACAGCCCCATCCCATGGGGGCTCAGCCCTCCTGCAGTGCCAGCTGTGGCTCTGCTGGAGCAGGGATCCTGCACAAGGGGGGAGTTTTCCTCTGCAGCTCCAGGGCTGCTGCAGATGGGCCTGGGCTCCCTCTGGCCATGCAGGGCAGCAGAAGCTGCTCCTCTGGCAATGCACTGGGCAAAGGCTGCTGGGCTGGGCCAGGCTCAGATTGGATCCAGGCAGGAATGCTTGGCTCCTCCCCTGGGCGGAGCATCTCCCCATGGGATGCTGGGATTGGCTCAGCCCTGCAGGGACACTCAGTGGCCATGGACAGCAGAGATCTCCTGCAGGGAGGATTGGCTGGGGGAGAGAGAAAGCAAAAACTGCCCCATGGACAGCAGAGAACTGCCCCAGCTCTGAGAGATAGCTATAGAATACAAATCCCAGCCATATCTTGCAACCTAAGACACCAACAAGAAGAGTTGAAGTTGGTGTTTTCCACCAGGAAAAGCTGATGGAAACCCACACCAAGAGAGCTGCACAACTTCCATTCTCAGCATTCAACAAGTTGCTGCAAATAGAAAACAATTTTCTGAGATCAAAATGTGGGGATTAGAATCTGTGTTTCAAATTGGAATCCAATCCTTGCTGAAAAACTGGAATCCAGTCCCTAACAAAAAGGAACCATCTGCAACCCCTGGTCAAGGGCAGTGTCCTCAGCCACCTCAGAGCCTGCCTTTACTCCTAGAGAAGGAAGGGAAGCTGAAAACCCACCCTGACTGAGGTTTCCCAGCTCAGTGGGAAGCCTGGAAGCAGCCCAAGATTTAACAGAATCCTTCCAAGTCCTTGCTGGAGTGCCAAGCCCATAATGCAGGCTCTAGCCAGCATGGAAAGGGATAATAAGGTGTAGGCTGATAAAGTGAGAGCTCTGCAAGGATTAAATTGGCCCCACAGCTTCATTCCCACACCCCACAGGAGAGGGGGTTCATTGTTGGGGAAATGCTGCCTGCTCCCTGACAGCAGCACTCTGGAAATCCAGATTTAATGTGGAGCAATTTCCAAGTTTGTCCCCATCATGGGGAGAAATCAGGAGGTGGCTCATCCCTAATAGACATTTTTCCTCTCCAGGCTGATTGTGCAGAAGAATGGAAATGGCTCATTTGACACACGGCAAGTACATGACCAAAGGAGCCCAGAGTCCTGACACACTCTCAGAGGGGTTTTAAAACCACTTTTCCCTCCAACAGGCAGATGAGTGGAGTGGCCATGGAACAAAATTTCAATTACAGAGGGAAATAACCACTGACTGGAGTTCCTAGGTATGAGGTGTTTTATTGCCTCGGGCTCTGAGGATTTCTGGGAGTCAGAGTTGATTACAGCTGATGCCTCAGGTTTTGGCTTTTATATTTTTCACATTCTGTGCTGCTTTAGTGTGTGGGTCTGAGCTTCACATCAGGGCATGCTGAGCTCTGTGCACAGAGCAGGGAGACAAAACAATTCCTGCTCCAGCTGGGCACCAAGGACAAATGATCCAAATCTCAGCCCAGGAGCACAAACCCCGTGGGCTGGAGAGAGAAAAACAAGCAGGGTGGGACTGCAGGGGCTAAAGCTGGAATGGGACAATGAACTGCAAGATGCAAATGGAGCAGAACTGATCCCAGGGAGAGAGCCCGGGAGCGCTGGTGCATTTTGGGGCCATTTTGGTTCATCTTGGGTGCAGCCCTGGCTGGGCTCTTGTGCTGCCCAAGGTGCATCCATGGAGGCCTTTGAATAAATCCCTGCTTCATTCTTTAGCTCTGTCCAGCCTCTGTTCTAGGTCACCCTTCTCAAGGCATCAGAGCTTACATTTGGCCACGCTGCCTTAGGCAGAGGGAGGGATTTTCCTGGGCTCTTTTGTGACATCTGATTTCCTTTTTCCTCTGGGCAGTGCAGTGACAACCATTAAACCAGGATTCCGGAGAAAATTAGAGCACAGAAATGCCTTACAGGCAGCTGTGTTCAGTTTTTCAGATTTACAGAACCCCCTGCTCTGTTCTTGATATCAGCAATGAGGCACAAAACCTATCAGATGGAGCCATGCACATTGTCCTTAAGATTGCTGCTGTTGCAAATTCTGGGAAAATTTTCCAGTCCCAGGTCCTCAGAAACATTCTATTATTAAGTTTTAAAGTCTTGTACTCATTTAAGGACAGATACTGCAATCAGATGATTTGCAACATCTTCTTCTGATCAGTAAAATTAGGCTGCAAGCTTGATAAGGAATAATGAATCTCTTATATCCTCTCTCCCCTTGTCTGTCTTTTCCAAAACACTAAATTATTGCCAATCAGACTTTTTTTTTTTTTTTTGATTATGCAACATCTTCTTGCTACTTTCAGGGATTAATTTGGAGTTTTAGTTAGTTAATTGGCCAGTCATTGCCTGAGAAATAGGAATCATGGAGTATGATTGGAAGGGATTTATAAGGATCAGCACAGTTTGATTCCAAGCAGTATTTCCAGAGGTTCTTCAGGAATGGGTTTTTGCCTCACCATCTGTCACACCTGTAGGTATTAATGTTTTCTAAGACAGGTTAGGTGCATGAAATAAGTGATGGAGCAAAGGCCACATGGAGCTTTTATTATTTCTTTAAATATGTAAACTACAACCATTAAAAAAAAAAAAACATAAAAAAACCCCTTCAATTAAACAAACATTTCAGCTCCAAATGAAGCCTGGCTGACTCAGTGTTGCTACATAAACATTGGTTTAAGCAGTAACTGATGTAGGGAAGAATCAATTAACAGGCTAAATGGTCATGTCAATTTGCAAACTGAATTAAGTATTAAATGGAGAAACACCAATTTGTGGTTACTCAAGGTCTGGCTCTGAGTCTCCTACAGAGCAAATATCAGCCCAACAAATACCAGCAGAGGTAACTTGGGGGTTCTAATGCTCATTTAATATTTCTGTACTATAAAACAATCAACATCAGCTCCCTGACAGCCCAGAGTCTGAGACACTTCCAGCACTGAAGAAGCAAAATAAAAATCTTGAATGGATCAGCTCTGTTCCCTATGGTGTCCAAAAGCACAGCAGGCTAATGCACAGATAAATACCCAGAATATCTCTATTGGAGCTTTATAAAAGCAATTACTGAGCAAGATAACCAGGGTCCCCCATGCCCTTCCCAGACATCTCTTTTGGTAAAGGCAGAATTATATAAAACTATTTCCACACTAAAAAAAACAGAGTTTTCAAGATGCAGGCTGAATTTCCTTTTCAAAATCTCATCCTAGAGAATCACTTCCAGCCTAATAATCATAGCATTCACTTGGGAAGCAAAACTAAAATCAAATTCTGAGTGAAAAGGGCTGAAATTGTGTTCCCTGACATTCCAAGGTGGTTGAACCAACGTGTCCATGAACATGGATGCAGCAGCAGCATCGTTTCCCTTCATTTTTTCATGGATACGAAGAATTAAAAAGTAAAATCATTTGAGTAAATGCAGATAAATTGATAATTTTTCACTTTGTACTCCCTTCATGAGATTGAATCAGCCCCATCAGTGAAGTCTCTGGCACAGAGCATCCAAAAGGCCACGATGAACCACCCTGGAAGTGCTCCTTTCTTTCTCTGAGCTTCTTTCCACTGAGCTACCAACTGCACATCCCTCAAGTCAAATGAGAGGAATCTCAACATTTCAATCCAATTTACTTCATTAAAGAGCTTCCCTCACTAGATCTATAAATGATGAGTATTTTTAGACCACGTTCAAATCTCCAAAGTCCTAAAATGCCCAGAACGTGAAGACTAAGGCTGCCAGCAGGAATTGAGGAGTTAATGAACATTTATTGGGATTTACTGATGACAGATTTCTCAAGGAGAAGGGAGAACCTTGGTTCTAACTCTGCTTGGAGTCAGCTTGGAGGAAACCAGATCTTTCCTCACCCACAACCGGAATTATCTTGCATTGATGGATCTTAGGAGGCAAACAGGGTTAGCACAAGGCAATTCCCAGTAGAGAGTTATAAACTCCCTCCACCACAGAGGTGGGCTATAAATTATCCAGTTTTACTTGAAATGGCCCTTTTTGGCCCATTCAAGCCATGTGCAGTTTCCTGGCTCATATCAGTGATTGAATCTTGCATTTTTTACCTGCAAATATTGCCAGATAAATTGGTAAAATGAAATTATTTCCCTGCAGGGTTCCAGTTTTCTGTTGGACGCAAGATTGTGGAAATTTTTGGACAACCCTTACCTGTTTAATGACTCTGTGGGGGAAAAAAAATATTTTAAATTTGTTTCTTCTAATTCTTTCTTTGCAATGCCTTGTGTTCCAGAATCCAGCAGATGCCTGTGCACCAGCACCAGGAGAGAGGATGTGCAGCACTGATTATGGGATTTAGTGGATAATCCAGCCTGAATATCCTCCCTGTATGGGTGTCCCCAGAGATCAGAAGGGTGTGTGTTTATGTGGTTAAAGGCACATCTTCTGCCTTAATTAAACTTTCCCAGCTTTGTATCCCAATCCACAGCAGGATGGAGACCTTTATAGAAATTCCTGGCATAATTTGTGGTGCAGATAATTTGTTGTGTCCTTGGTAAGGTAACAGAGGAGCTGAAGAGGTCTTTGTGTTAAAAGCCGTTTCTGATGAAGAAGGTTTAAAACCAGAAGGAAAACACTGAGTCAGGTTCACCAAGGTTGGTAATACTGCAAATGTCACAGGAAAAATTGCACTAAGCCAAGAAAAATTCATATGAAATTTCTCAAGAGTCTTGGACTGTTATTTTAAAGGTAGAAATTCCTTTATCCACAGAAACAGGACCATAAAATGTTGCTTTTTCGAAACATCTGGCTTTTTGTTTGATTGACAGGATTTTAGATGAATGTGATATTCAGTTTTCTCGCCCATTTGTCATGCTTTAGCATTCCAAGTATTAACTGTGAGTAGGAGCACTTAATTTTTGTGGTTTTTTTCCTTGGACCAAGGAGGGAAAATTCTGTATTTGAAAATCACTGTTTTGTTTTTTTTTTTAACCTCAGGAACCACTGTAACATTTCCAAACCAAAATCAAAGTGGAAGTGTTCTTTTTTAACACCTTGAATGTTTTGGGAAGGTTTAAATGGCATCATGAAATCACAGAGCAAGTGTAAGAGCCAAGAGGAGAGACCTGATAGAGACAAGAAAAAGTCCAACTGGAAACACCATGAGAAGCTGCAGAGCTCTCTCAGTGGTGGCGAGAAAAGGTGCCAAGAAATTTGATTTTGGATTTAATATTTCTGCACTTAGCAGGAATTTTCAAAGGGAGCAAGCTAAGGAAATTTTAGTTCTCAGTGAGTAGAAGAGGTCACGGGAAAAATGCAATTGCATGCAGAGATGACAAAGAACTGCAGTGGAAGATTGTATCCAACAACAGCACACTCTGCAAGAATTTTTATTTGTTTCCTGAGGCTTTGTTGAAGAATTGTCTTCACTCTGGTGGCCTGGGGCTCAGTGCTGTGCATGTTTTATAACAATTAGAGCTGCAAAAGGAATAAAATACCTTAGACTGTTTCCAAACTTAAAGCAGAGACTCAGAAAATCCCTTTAACAAAGGTGGGTGTCCTTCCCAATCCAAACTGGTTGATGTTTTGAATGGAGCAGCTTTTGAGGAAATACCTTTCTAAACCACACCAGTTTCAATTCCAAGCAGAAGGCAGCACCAGGAACAGTCACAATTCCCAAAGTTCCCCTTAACTTCCCAAATGGTGTGGAGAAATAAACTTTTTTGGCTGTGATTTGTGTCACACCAACAACTCCAGACCCTCGGTGGGAAGTGTGAGACTCCACTGCAGCACCTCCGATGGGTCCCTTCCAACTCCTTCCTGAGCTGTAGAACTTCTCACATGGGGTTTTTTTTCACTCATCCTACTGTAGAAGTTCAAAATAAGTCAGCAAAGGGAGGAAAAATGCCCTTTTCTCCCCATGGACTGTGAAGTCAACATGAGCTTTGGTGGAGACACCTGTGACAGCCTGAAGTCATCAATCCTGAAATCTCTTCTCTTCTCTGGAGCTCCCTGGGGTCTGTGCTGAGCTGCTGCATCTCAGACTCTGTGGCCCCATATTTACTGTACCTAAAATGGGATAAATCCATTCCCTCCCATCAGGAAATCATCCAAACTGCTTCTTGAAAATCACTGATGGCTTGTGCTAATTGATGTGAACAAATCCAGGAATTGATTCAAATGTGTGGCCAAAACCATATTAAAAATGTAATAATTCAGCTGCAGGGGTAATGAAATCTGCCCTGGTGCTGCAGAGTTTGCTAGGCTGAAAATGTGACATTTGATTTAAGAGCTGATGAATATTTTTGATCCCAGCCTCCAACTGCCCACAAAAACCACAGGAAGCCCAATGAAATTAAAAGTATTGATGGGATCAAGCCCTGGGAATTTACACAAAATACTCACAGTGTTACACAGGACACATTTAATCAGAATATTATCAGCTACAGAGATCCAATTGGCAAAACACAAACTATAATAGAAAAAGAAACCATTAAGAAAAATAAAATTGATGCCTCAGGTTTCAGCTTTTATATTTTCAGATTCTGTGCTGCTTTAGTGTGTGGGTTTGGGCTTCACATCAGGGCATGCTGAGCTCTGTGCACAGAGCAGGGAGACAAAACAATTCCTGCTCCAGCTGGGCACCAAGGACAAATGATCCCAATCTCAGCCCAAGAGCACAAACCCCGTGGGCTGGAGAGAGAAAAACAAGCAGGGTGGGACTGCAGGGGCTAAAGCTGGAATGGGACAATGAACTGCAAGATGCAAATGGAGCAGAACTGATCCCAGGGAGAGAGCCCGGGAGCGCTGGTGCATTTTGGGGCCATTTTGGTTCATCTTGGGTGCAGCCCTGGCTGGGCTCTTGTGCTGCCCAAGGTGCATCCATGGAGGCCTTTGAATAAATCCCTGCTTTATTCTTTAGCTCTGTCCAGCCTCTGCTCTAGGGCAGCCTGCACAAGGCATCAACATAAATAAAAAATAAAAGAGAGGCAAAACCAGAAGAATTAAGTCTGTTCAGAGTAGAAAAAAGCACTGTATCTTTCTGAAACTTTATTTAATGCAGTAACTCCAAGAGTTAGTGATTTTAAGAGGCCTCTTTATCCCATCATCACTTAATAGAAAAAGCTAAAACAGTTCCAACTTGCAATTAAACACTGATCTTTCTCCAGAAAGCACAACTTTCTATAGAAAGTGCTGCCTGAATGCAACCGTTCCATCCATCATTGCAAAAGACAACTCCTAGAAACATGTCAAAAAAAAAGGCAAAAAAACCTGGGCTGTATCCAGGCTCAGCATGTTCTGTAACAACATAATTGACACAACCCCAGAGGAAAAGGATTTGTCAGACACTGTCAGCTCCAGCAGCTGCAGAGGCTCAATTTTCTCAAAATTATAAGGTTCCCCCTAAGCCATTTTTGTAGCAGAGTAAAAAAAGAGTAACGTGTTGAAAAGTTTCTTTTTGGGAATAAAAGAGCCGATTAAACCTCCACCATTAACCCCAAAATGCCGACAACTTGCAGGAGGCATTTAAATTTAATTTGCACTTCACTGTGCAGCCACTGCAAACACAGAGCAAGCAAGAGGAATCTGCAGGCTAAAAAACACTAATTGAGGTGAGACATTAGAGAAAAAGTGTGCTGAGCACGATAGGGGCAGCAATAAACAGCTTTAAATAGTTCAAAATCAGTGTTTTGGTGAGACAGGTACTGCTGTAAATCCTGTTTCTGTTTTATCAAGGACTGAACAGCCACAGCTGCACGTGGGTGAAACAGGCAGAGAAAGAAGGGTCTGATGTCCACTCTCAAAATAGAAATAGCAATGAAAGCTTCCTCCTCATCCATGTGTCACCTCATTGCTGTTTTCCAGAAAATTACAGTTTAGGAGAGAAAGTCAAGACAGTTGCCTTCTTTTTTTTTTTGTTTTTTAATTTGTTGGAAACAGCCTAATAACCCTAAAAACTGTAATAACTGTTTCAGGTGTTCTCATAATTTTGCTTCATTTTTATGGAGCAGAAGTTGAAGTTTCAAAGTAATTGCAGACAATATTCTGTGGAAATCAGTTAGGACCCTAATTTTGTTTCATTTTTATGGAGCAGAAATTGAAGTTTTAAAGTAGTTGCAGACAATATTCTGTGGAAATCAGTGAGTATGTAGGGCTTCCTTGTGCAGTTTTATAAGACCTGAGTCAAAATTATTAAAATTATTAAAATTATTTAATCCCATTCCAAAATACCCTTAAAAAAAACCCAAAAAAACAGGATTATCAACTTATTTCCAATAAATTCTGTGAGTTTCAGTATTGTATATTTTAAAAACCCAGTTACCTTTAAGAATCTGCTTCTTAATTGCCCTGTGGTCCCTAAATAGCTGAGTCAGAGAAACACAGCAGGTTCAACATTCCTTAACAGAAAGTAATAAATCCAGGCTTGATCTCATGGGTTTCAGCCAACTGTAGAAGAGGGATAATATTATGTCCCCATCCCTTAAAGAAGCTGTCAAGATAAATAAAAAAAAAAGCCTGAAATGCTCAGATCTCTCAATAATGAGGTCATGTAAGTGTCAGAATTAGATAAGAAGAACTGACAGTTCTGATAAACTACATGAAGATTGTATGGATATTCCAGCATGTCCCTGTAGATCTATTTTAGCTCCACAAATATTTTCCCAGTGTTCCATTCAGTTAAGAGAAAAATCAATCTAGTAAGATCAAATTGAGTTTGGGTTAATTGAATGAATGCCAATATCTGCAGCAATATTAAAAAGAGAGACAAAGTAGAATAGGAAAGGACCTGCAGCTTCTGATTTGTAACATTAAAAAGTTAAAACTAACTAGGTTGAAAAAAAAAGAAGCCAAGCTTGAAGGTCTGGGTTTGGGTTGGAAGGGATTTTAAAGACTACCTCATTCTAACCCCTTGCTGCTCTTTCCACTATCCCATTTAAGCATTTATTTGTTCAGATAAATAAGAAATGGCAGAAATATATAGGAAAAAGTTAAATAAAATTTAGAGGAGAGTTTTAAAATTCAGAGTTTTAGAAGCAAGCCACAAGGACTTGCAGGCCAGGGGAAGCCCTCACGTGGGGCCCAATGTAGAGTGCAAGGAAGGATATTTAACATGCCAATTAAACAGGAGATGTGCCCATCATTCCAGGGACCTTAATGCCAGATTTATATTATTTATTAATTGTTCTCAGCCTCAGAAAAGCTTCCTTCAGGCTTGTTTTTTTTCTCTGAAGCTGTCAGTGAAACACCATTTGATGAAAACAGAACATTGCTCAGTCTTTGTTCTGCGTGCCCTGTGACCCTGTGGCTGGAACAGTTCAGCTGCCGGAGTTTTTCATCATCAACATTTTAAATCCTGCAGTTACTTTTTTTTTTTTTTCCCCCAGAAAAAAAGTGTTTTTTTCCAAGAGGACCCAAACTATAGGAAAAAACAAGTAAATAATGTGCTGTGATCTTAGCAGGGCTAAGAAAGTCCTTTAAGAGAGATGTCAAAGTCAAATCCAAGCTCCAAACTGGATCCTCTGAATTTTACCTGTCCAAGGTCAGAGTCCTGTGTATCCTTAGGGATCTTCCTGAGATTCATGCAGGGTTTGCTCTCATATCCAGTATTTATTATAGCAGATACTCTGGGGGGTGGAAAGGCAAAGAATAACTAAGCAAACACTCAAAAACCTGACTACAGCAAAGGTCTGCCTGTAAAGAAGTATCTTTGCACTCTTGTTCAGGAGGGAAAGAGGAAAATACAATAATTAATCCATTCTTGGGTCTGCAGCACGCTAATCATCCCTGACCCTTGTTCAAACCTGGAAGGGAAGGGCACAACCTCTGGCTAGGGCAGAATATAAATGTTTGAGGAGGGCTGCAAGTGGGAGATCCCTGGGTCAGAGATGTAAATGCAACTGGAGGGGGAAAAAAACACTCATGAAAAGCTGGAAATGGAGCAAGTTAATTTAAAAATAATTAAATTGGAAAAAAAAAGAATATAACAGATTTAGAAGCTCGTGGAGAGCAAAGATCCCTTCCTTGGCTGGATGAGGAAGCTGAGGGATCTAAATGCCAAAGCTGGATGTGGGGCTGAGCTGCAGCAGTGAAGTGGTGGATGTCTGCTGAAAGCTGCTTGGTTTGAATCTACTGAATTTAACAGGGTGTCCACATTGCAGTGCTGGGATGGAAATCATTGCTGTCCCTCCCTCAGCCTCACTGGGAGACAGGCACAAATTACCAGGCCTAATAATTCCTTAATATCTCAGAATTATAGAATGGTTTGGGTTGGGAAGGACCTTAAAGATCATTTTGTTCCACCCCCTGCCCTGGGCAGGGACACCTTCCACTATCCCAGGTTTCTCTAAGCCCCATCCAGCCAGGCCTTGGACACTTCCAGGGATGATAATTATTCTGAAAATTCCCCAGTGTCCAGTCTTAACTTCTTTTTGCCAGAGTCAGGATTAAATGCCTTAGATGGAATTTCTTGTTGGAACTCAGATGTTTATCAGTTCTTGTTTATGTCACACTCTCACAAACCCTGAGTTCTGCAGCACTTCAGTCCAACAAACTAAAAATGGGGCCCCATCTCTGTCTCTGCAAGGCCTTTTAAGGATAAATTGTCCAATTAAGAAATTACACTGAAATTATTTTCACTTTTAACCCAATAACCAACCACCCATGGCTGCAATGGGGACTTTTTATCCAATTACACAAAACCACCCAAACCCATGGAGGAGAAGGTGGAGAAGAAGGAGGAGGAGGAGGAGGAGGAGGATAAAGAGAAGGAGAAGCAGAAGAAGAAGCAGAAGCAGCAGAAGGAGCAGGAGAAGAAGAAGGGAAGAACGAGAAGAAGAAGGAGCAGAAAGGAGAAGGAGAAGAAGAAGGAGAAAAAGGAGGAGAAGGAGGAGAAGGAGGAGAAGCAGAAGCAGAAGAAGCAGAAGAAGCAGAAGGAGAAGGAGAAGGAGGAGAAGGAGGAGGAGGAGGAGAAGGAGGAGGAGGAGGAGAAGGAGGAGAAGGAGGAGAAGAAGAAGAAGAAGAGGAAGAAGAAGAGGAAGAAGAAGGAGCAGCCTCCACCCTAAAACCTCCATCTTGCTTTATATCCATTCCTGTATTCTAAACCCTTAAACTTTGAGTTTCCCACCCTGTGATATCACACACTTCTATTCAAACTCCACACCCACAATCCCAGTTCTGTCATTCCATTTTGGAAACTTCTCCACGACACTCAGTGTTCTCTTGGGGGTCAGTGCCTGGAAGATCATAAAATATAAAATTCTCAGTAATCAGGGTTCCAACACCCCAGGATTTTATTTGGGGAAAAATTGTTGCTAATTCTGGGAAGTTCCTGGCGCTCCCAGCAGAAGCCTGCTCGTGGTGCAGCAGAGATACAATGCCCTTAACAAAAGTGGCTGTTTTATCCCAAGGAGGTAGAAATGAGATAAGGCTGGGAGCAAGCCAGCTAATCTGGGTCACCAGCTGGGATGCTGCACAGCAAAAGGCACAGGAGCCTGAATTCTCTGAATGAGAGCAAAACAAAAGGGCAGAGCCATTAGCAGCAGCTCTGATGTTTCTTAACGAGTGGGGATGGCAGAGAAAAATCTGCGGTTGACTTATGTTGGTTTTTAAGCAACAGATGTTTAGGAGAACAACACTGTACAAAACAGAAACTGTGTGGGCTGTTTATTGTCAGGGCAAGAGCAGTAAGAACCTCTGCTGTGGAGACAGAGAGAGCTGCCACTGCTCAGCCTGAAGAAAATAAGGATCCAGGGAGGTCTCATTTTGTCTTTCCAGTAAATAAAAAATGGCTTACAAACAGGAGGAATGACTTTTTACATGGGCTGATAATCATAGGATGAAGGGGAATGGTTTTAAACTGCCCAGTTTTAATGTGTAAGGCACATTTGGTGGTGTTCTAAAAACATACCTGATGCTGCTTTGTGCCTTTCATTGAGATTTACTCTGCAGGATTGAAGAAACTCGTATCTTGCTTTGAAACAGCAGCAAAAAGCTGCTTGGTGGCCACTTCACATGCTGGACTCGAGGTCTGTCAACATCTGGAGATAAAATAATTGTCAGCTCCTGTGAAGGAAGCATCAAAGCCCTGGGCAGGACAAATACTCTGCCTTGGGCTGAGGAGGAGATCAGCCCCTTCTCTGTCAGTAAGGGCTGACATGTGCATCAATTCTGCTTTCCCATTCTACTCCTCAAATTCAAAGTGTATTTAGGATTAGTTTGGAAAAAAAATTATAAATAATCCCTAATTATGCTAATTATGAGTCATTTGAGATTGTGGAAGGTGTCCCTGCTCATGGGGTGGAACAAGATGAGCTTTAAGGTCCCTTCAACCCAAACCTGTGATTCTATGCTAAAAAGTATTATATCTCCATAAGAAATATCAGCTTTCTGAAAACATGAGTGAGATGTGAAGGAAAAAAAAAAAACCACAACCAAAATTTCAAAATTGCTTTCACTTAAGAAAAAGAAGCATTAAAATGATAATGGCTGAGCAGAAACATCTCATAGCAAGCTCTACAAAATTAAAAGAAAATTACAAATCAAGACTCAAAAGTCTGTTTTTAATCAGCTGTGCTGGTTTATGGATTCAGCTCATCAGCTTGAGCTCTGTCTCAGCACCATCCTCTGCCAGCCCCCTCCTCCCCCCCGGGACTGAAACATCCCTGCTTGCTTGCAAGCAAAACCACTGCTTGTCACAGCATGGGATTCTCGTAATTAGGGCCTGAATTCTGCTCCCTCTGCCATCAGTGGTCACCCTGCATTAAAGCAAAAATCACTTTTTAATGAGAGGAAAGGCTCCTGACACAGGATATTTTCCTACTTCAGCAGTGAGCAGCAAAATGAAAGCTATCCAAAGCATTCTGAAGGAAGGTTTAAAGGAAAGAGTCAGCACTCAGGGCAGACATGTGCCAGCAGAGTTTTAACAAACCAAGCCCTATTCCCTCCTGAAGAACTCCTTTGATGGACTCTTCTCCCCACAGACTGCAGCATCCTTGCATTCTGAGCATGTCTTGTGTGAGCTGATTAAATTGTGCCTTTAATTAGCCCCATGAAATGAACTTGCTGCTGGACTGACTGCTCAGAGCTGGGCTTTGCTGTTCCATGTTGAGACAGCTCCGAGAGAAAAACTGCTCCCAAGGAAATAAAGTTCCCTGCTGCTTAAGGGAGATCAAAGAGCCTCCAAATATTAGCCAGGATTATTGGGTTAAAGGATTTGGTGAAGGGTCCCAAAGACAGACAAGATCTCCATCCACACACAAACAGAAAAAAAACCCACAAAAAAAAACTCACACACAAAGACTTCCTTTCCTTTTTCCTTTCCTTTTTCCTTTCCCACAGAACTTTTCTTTCCAGGATTCATTATTTCCTTGTCCAAAGGACTTCCCATCCCAGGAATTTAAATGCTTTTATCACAGAATTAAATTCTTCAATTCTGTGATATTAAGGAATTATTAGGCCTGGTGGAAACCAGCCCTGGTGGCCCAGCCTGGAGACCAAAGTTGGGCTAATTTAAATAGATTAATGACATTATCTATCCCAAATATATAACAAAAATAAAGATTTTTAAGGGGGAAATTAAATTCCAGACATTTAATTAATCAGCAAGTGAATAAAGAAATATTTACACATCAAATAATGATTTTTCCCTTTTCCCAAGGTCTCCTTTTAGTTATGATCTGCCTGATCAGCACAAAATTAAACATGGAGCAGCTCCCCAAGCTCAGATTAGGTGGAACATTGTGGCTTCTGCTCTCTCAGACATGAAGAAAAGACTGTGCTTTGCTTTTTCCCCTCTTTCATTGTGTGCCACTCTAATGAAAGGTGCCACCTCCCTTTCCAGGCTTTTCTCCATTAAATCCAGAAGCAATCCTGCTGCTGGCCAAGGTCAGAGTTTTCATGTTGCCATTACCCACAAAACAGACCATGGATATGTGAGGCAGCTGCTCACAAATCTGCCCTTTTCAAAGCCACACCTCATCAAGGCAGGCACCTGTTGCAAATGAACTCAGAGGAAAAAAAAATGGCCTGAGACAAAAGGAGGATTCCTACACATTAATCCAAAAGTTAAACTGGAATCACTCTAAATAAAGATCAAAAGAAAAATCAGTTTTTCCCCAAGAGCTGTCATGTTTGTCTGGCTTTGGAGAGTGATAGACACTAGAGTCAATTAATTCTCTTAACTAATTAGTGACTGAATAGGCAGCAAACATGGCAGAGTTTACCTTCAAGGGAAGGCAAATATGAACTAAAGTGTGTCTAAAATTGGATTAAAATGCACAGAGACATATTTTATATAACTTAAATTCTAGATGGTGATCTATACAAGGTATATGGATTGCTTGGAGCATTTAATCCCATGATGATAAGGAGGAAGCACATCTGCCTCAATTACCTTGGAAATGGGAAATACACTTTTAAAATTGCTGTAGAATCACCATTTTGGATACTATTATCATCCTGCATGGTGTTATTACGATGGTACCTGACAGCTTTGATCACTTTGTGGGTCCCTTGTTGAAGCTGCTCCATGTCCTATCGAGTTCCCTTAACTACACGCCAGGAAATCTAAAAATTATGAGCAGCCACCATCAATAAAACATTTTGGTTTGGGGTGGGACAGTTCTGGGATGGCTCAGTATTTGTCTGGGAGAGAATCTGGAATTTCAGGAGACCTTGAGCACAGGCAAAGGATCTCAGGGCCAGTGTTAGACCACAGGAGCTGGGTCTGTAACTTGCTGAAAAATGAGGGAGAAGAGAGAATGGAATATCAGAGGTGTTGGGATGGCATCTCAGGGCTGTCCCCACAGCCACGTTGGGGCTGGGAAGCAGTGAGGAGGGATCCATCTCTCTCCTGTGCTTCTGCAAAATGCAGCTTCTCAAACCCTGTGAGGAAGCCCTGAGGGAGCTGGGGGTGCTCAGCCTGGAGCAAAGGAGACTCAGGGCTACCCCCATCACTCTCTGCAGCTCCTGAAAGGTGCCTGTGCTCAGCTGGCCCTGGGCTCTTTCTGCAGCAGCACTGACACAACCAGAGCACACAGCCTCAAGCTGCACCAGGGGAAATACAGGTTGGATAGCAGGGAAAAGTTTTTCACAGAAAGAGTGAGAAAGTTCTGGAATGGCTGCCCAGGGAGGTGGTGGAGTCCCCATGCCTGGGTGTGTTTAACAAAGCCTGGATGTGGCACTGGGGGCCAGGGTTTGGTTGAGCTGTTGGGGCTGGGTTGGACTCGATGGTCTTGAAGGTCTCTTCCAACCTGGTCATTTTGGGAATTCTGTGAACTTCAGCAATTCTGTTTTTGCATTCCTGACCTGGGGAAAGCATCCCAAAGCCGTGCTCAGCACAGGGTGTTGGGTCTTGTGGTCCATGGTGGTGGTGAACGCAACCTCCCCCAGGAGCATCTTGTGCCAACGAGCAGGAGCCACGAAAGCACCAGCACACACACACAGTCAGACAGACAGACAGACACCCACCCACAAACAGCTTGCCTGGGAAGGAATGGGAGGGTCAAGGCACGGGGTTCCAATGAGAGTTTATTGGGGTCCAGTGGGAGCTTATTGGGATCTAACACTGAAGGGATCCCAGACCCAAAAACAAAGAAAAAGCAGGGTCCAGGGTATAAACCCAGGGAAAGAGGAGGAGGAGTAGAGCATCAAGGATCCAATGGTTTGAGGGCTCAGGGGCAGTTCACAGGGAAGGGACCAATAGGGAATGCCAGGGTGGATGGGCGGGGTTACACAAACCAATGGGAAAACAGGGCAGGGAGAATTTACTAGAACATGAACATATAAGGGTAAAAAGGGGTAGGGTAGGCCAGTGGGCCAATGGGGAGGATAAAATGGGGACATATTAACATAGTGCTGCGGAGCACCATGGGAGAAGCCTCTTAATTAACTTAATTATCATAGTGCTGCGGAGCACCATGGGAGAAGCCTCTGTCCTCACCCTGTTCTCTGGGGAATGCCCAGATCTTACTTTGCATCTCTCCAGGGCATTGCCATTGCCTGCTCCTCAACAGGCTCATGGGTTTCCACAGGATCTGGTTGGGACATATTTGATTTCCTTTCTGCTGTGGGGCTGTGGTAATGCAGGGATGTTTTTGTCATGGCTGAGTTGAACAGCCTCGAGGCCTTTTCTGCTTGTCTCTGACCCAGCGAGGAGGTGTGTGCTCCACAAGAGGTTTAAGGTGACACAGCAGGGACAGCTTTGATCTAAATTGATTTGAGGGATATCCCACACCTTATAGCATGCTCAGCTTATAGACCTGGCAGAGAAGGAGAAGGAATTTGGAGTGATGGTGTTTGCCTTCAAGTCACTCTTACACCTGATGGATCCCTGATTTCCAGGAGTGGCTGAACCCCTGCCTGCTCATGGGGAGCAGGGAATGAATTCCTTGTTTGACCCTGCTTGTGGGTGGGACTTTTGCCTTTCCTGGTAGTAAACCATCCTTTTTTCCACCCATGAGTTTTCTGGCCTGTACTCTCCTGATTCTTCTCCCCATCTCAGGGGAAGGAGGGCATGAGCACCTGCCTGGTCCTTATTTGCCAGGTTGGTTAAACCACGGCACAAAAACATTCCCAAACTCTTTGCTGCCTACCTTTGACCATCCCATCTCTACCTCCTTCCAAAATTCTCATTTCTCAAACCCCAGTGAAAAAAATAAATGAATAAATTTTAAAAACTCCCCTTTGAGAGAGCCATAAATCAGAGGGACTGAATCAAAGCCACTGCCTGTGCCACGTTTCCAAATCCCGGAGGGAATTTTGGCTTGGATGGGCTGGTGGGAGATGCGAAGAGCTCGGGGTCCCTCTGTGGGCAGGAGGAGAGGGATGGAGCACGCAGCCTCCAGCAGGTCTGCAGCTCCATCTAGTGCCACACTGCCAGGGAGAGAGAGAGGGGAAAGAGTTGGAAATGCTGCCAGAAAACTCTTTGGGATGTTAGAATCTTGGATACTGAGAATTTTAAATTTTCTGTGATGAAAGTTACAGACATATAAGAGAATACTATAGGTGATCTGAGGTTGTCGGGAATGCTTTAAACATTGGATGATAAAACTAGGATTATAGCTGTGTAGTTTAATTAGAAGTGTGTAATATTATGTAGTAAAAACCTTGTAGTTTAAAGTTTTAGGCTATAATAATAAATATAAAACAAGATAGAAGTTTTAGGGCAGTGGGTAGTTGTTATACCTTATTAGTGAAATACTACAAAACTCACAGCTTGTAAGACTATAATATAGATAAGAAATAATAAACACCTGAGTCTAAACATGAGCTACTGTCTCAACCAACCCTGACAGAGAAAAGAAGCCAAGGACCAACAGGATGTGAAGCTGGCAATGGTAGAAAGGGCTTGGTCTTTTGGGAAGTGTTGTATTGTTAGCACATTTTATTTTATTTTATTTTATTTTATTTTATTTTATTTTATTTTATTTTATTTTATTTTATTTTATTCCCAGAGTTTTGAAAGGCATAATTGATGTCTCCAAGGGCTAGAGATGCTCATAAGAATATTAATATATTCCAGAGAGTTGCATTTCAAAGAAAAGCTATAAAAATGTGAGGACCAAACACTAAATTACTGTTGACAGACAAAGCTTTATTTACTGACATATACAACAGTGCTATGTGATCTTTTTCTGTGCCAGCAGGGCATTAAAAAATCATCTTTTACTCAGTTTTCAGATCTTTTAGATCCAGAATAATGAAGGTGGATCTGTGATAAGTTTGATCTGTGATCAGTTTCCTTCACTGTTTCCTAGTGAAGGACTTTATTTTTTTTTATTTTTAATGAAAATGAGCCAGAAAATTTGAACTATCAGGTGATTTCTTCTAAGGGTTGGTCTCATGCACTGTTCATGCACAATAAAAAGTGATGAAGAGTTCATGCTCCACTCTATAAAACCTTATTTTTATTATTTCATCTAGATTGTCACTTTCTCAAGAGTGACTGAAGCAGGACATCGGATTCCAACTTTTTGGAGGGGAAAACCATTGAGGGCACAGAGATATACAGAAATCACACATTTCCTCCTCCATGAAGCCACTGAAGTGTTCACAGGAGGATTTCATTTTCAGATGCTCCATATCACTATTTGCAGAGCTGTGTTTTGCTCATAGATTTTGTCTGCCTGGAGCAGCAGCTGAAGACCAAGCAGAATGTCCCCAAAAATCTCAAATGAGGCCAGATGCCCATCCTTAGGCACTTGAATAATTCTTTAAGTAGCTGCCTGGGGAAAAGAAAAATGGATTATTTTATCAAATTCTCAGTAGAAATAATTTATTTTTTTGTTTTGACTTGGAGGGTTTCAGTAAAGCATCTGAACTTTTTGTATTAAAAAAACTCATCGAAATCACACACATAAAATCATGGTATTTTGGGGAGAAAAAAGTTACACCCATTTGGAAAATTTTGAACTAATTTTAAAAAACAGATTATGATTGTTTTGGAAGTGGAGTGAGACTGAAAGGACACTTAATTTATAATTACAGATTGCCTTCATCTCATAGCATTCTGCTTCCAGAATTCAGGATTCCATGAGGAAATAACCAATTTCCACTGCCTTCAGGTCTGGCTTTGGATATTCCATGGGAATGACAGGAACTCTTTGAGGCACAGTTATGAGCAATGCAGAGACCAGAGTGTCTCTACAAACATCACCCTGTTGGTCTGGTTGCAAATGTTGGATTCAAAGTGTGAACAAACACTTTTTGGGGATGTTCTACCCTTTCTCAGAAGTCCAGAGAACAATCAAACCTGATGATATATTTTTTTTTAATAAGGTAATTGGTTCTGCTCAAAGAAAAGCCCTAACCCAAAACAAAAGAAAAAACCCAACAAGAAAAAAAAACCCAAAACAAACCCAAGAAAAAGCCCCAAACATTATTTAGAATTCTTTTATTTCTGACTTCATTTTGTCTGTTCTTTTTTCATTTCACATGGGATTCTCATTTAAATTTATGCAGCAGCAGTTCTTTAAGGAGTTGGCTTTTTACAAACATTTTATAATAACTTTATAAATGTGCATTACACCAACATTTCTTAGTGTACCCACATTTCTGTATGGGTGCCATAATGAAGTGGAAGATTTTAATGAAGACCTAAAATCTGTCCATGTGGTTTCTATTAATATCTGTATGCCAATAAATCGTTGATTTTCTTGCACTTTTCTTAGCTCCAAACACCTTTCCAAGGGCCTGACTTGCCTCTGTTTTCACATAAGTGTGGCATTTATATTCTTACACTTTTCAATGTTTGGTCCCTCCTTACCTGTTCTAGCTTTGCAGAGAAATAAGGAGATAAATTCAGGTGACAAAAACATCACAGAGGGTTTTGGGGATGGTTTCTTTTTTACAGTGTTGATATTTACCATGTTACCTCAGGCAATTTGGGATTTTCCATGAACTTCACTTAAAAAATGGAGATTTCATAAAACCTAAGCATACTATTCCTACTTATTTAAGATTTGGGATTTTTTGGTTCAGTGGTGTGGAAGGGAAGAAACCCAACCAGGCCAGCCTGAATATCTTTCCCATTTTTAAGAAACAACAGCAAGGTGGAAAACCAATAATTTCTGCCCCTTCACTTTAAAAATCTCAGTTCTGTGGTACCTGGACTTTCACACTCTTTTCTTTTTTCTTCCCAACCAACAGCACTGTCTCACCTCCAGTATGAAAGAACTTCAGGCCACAAAGTATTTTCATTTAGCCAGAAGAAGAAAAAAGACAATCTCCCTCTTGCTGCCTCGTGTTCCATGAAATGTCTTTTTAATTATGGTGATTCTGCCTTGGTAGCTTTTCCACTATAATAAGCCTTCCCTGTCAGGAGGAGAACCAATAATAACAACAAGCCCTGCATTAGGAGGAAACATTTAAGCCCTCCACGCCAAGCTCGCTGCCATCTATTAATTAGCAGAGGCCACGGGAGCTGTTTTTGTCCCTCTGGGAAGAGAATTTTATTTGCAGCTGAGAGTTTATACCTCTTGTAATGGGAGCTGCAGAAATAACCCACCAATCACCTGGGTTCAACCTGAATTGAGGTGCTGAAGCTTCCAGGAAGAGCTCTGGGGATGTGTGCTCAGGCCAAGGATGTAATCATGGCTCTTTTCAGGATTTATCCCCCGCTCGAAAAGCAATTCCAGGAATCAGCTGCCAATGTGGAAAACTCCACGTTGCTTTCTGCATTCATCCTCGCCCACCTTCTACCTCTCTGTGTAATTTGATTTGCTGTTAGTATTTCCAGGCAGGATGAGATCCAGCAGCAAGTGTAAATAGGAGTGTTGTTATGTTGTTATTCCCTTAATAACATCTCGGAGAAAAAATCAGGGGCTCTTAATGGCAACCATTACAACAAAACATTATTGCTCCAAGAGCTTTTTATTTCAATAGCAGAATCAACCTTCCAGTCCTGAAATGTTTAAAATGAGAACCTACATTGGTTTGTTGGTTGTTGGGTGAGGGATTTTTTTTTTGTTTGTTTGTTTATTTCCTGCTTTTTTAAAGCTTTAGAACATGAAAACTGTGGTTGTAGCAAAAAGGTAAAAGAACATCACAAACATGCAGTGATCCTCCCAAGAATATCTGGCTGATTTCCAGCAAATCTGCAGCTCAGCAGCTCCTGAAAAATATTCTGGGCCAAATCTGAATAGTTTTGTGATTTTTTTCCCTTGGTCAGTCACTTTCAGCACAAAGGTTTAGGCCCAACACATTTGGGTGGCTGTTGATCCATTTGGCCTCTAGAAATTCATATTGACTGCTGCTAAAAGGAGGTGTTTGTAAAGGATGGTGTCTGATTTCATTCTTTAATCTGTTTGCACCATCACCATCCTGAATTCCTGATATTTCAGTTGCCCTGTGTGTAAATCTTGACTTTCCTCACAGATTACAGGATTTCTTTTCACCACCACTATTGCAGGGATTTTGTGATTTTGTTTTCTGATTTCATTTTTCACAATTATTTTACCTGGGAGAGAAGAAAACTCAGGGAAATAACCACTTTCATCATTTCACACACACACAAAAAGGCCAAATATTGAAATAATCACTTTAATTTTTGCATCAGAAAACCAAAAGCATAAGCAAAGTTGGTGTGATCAGAGCATGTAAAGGTACCACGGGCCTGAAGCTTCAAGTCACAGTTATTTTGTCAGTATGCAAGAATTATTCACCAATTTTTCAAATAATTCCTCTGGGAGAATTAAAATCTCTTTATACAAAATCAACTTCCAGGAAAAGGAGATCAGTGGATGTGTAGAAATGACAAACTGCTCAGCACAGAAAACTCTCTATTAAAAATATAAATGGAATTATCCCTTTTCAAGAGGGAAATTTATGAGTTTATGTTTTCTGGCCTGACTACTATGACTCTGGACTATAATTCCAGAGTTTTTCTTACAGTTTTTGACATACTGGTGGAGAAAGAAGAGGAAAGCAAACAGAACTGTCTTTAAAAATAAAAGGAATTTTTGACAAATAAAAGAATTTAACACAATAGAATCTTTGAATAGGCAAAGACTCTAAATCTCAAAGTTTCCCCTGTCTGTGCCTCATGAAACATTTATTTATTCCTGCCCTCCTAGGTGTAAATCAGTTGTAACCCTGAGTTAGTTTTTATGCCCATTCTTTTTGTGAGCTTTTCAGTACAGATCAGTCCTAAGGCTGATGTGGTTTTCACCCAGCTCTTTTCATTGGGGTTTTGCAAGAAGAATTTTCTCCCATTATTCAACAGAATATTGCATGAAGTAGGCTCAGTCTCTGGTTATAATTGTGTGATACACCTGCTATTGCACTGTTCTCTTAAAAAACAAAACCAAAACCACTTTGTGGTTGAATTCCCTGGTTTTGGTTTTGATTTTAGTACCGGAGACTGAGGGACCTCCTGTTTCCCTGGGGTAATTACATTTCTGGGCAAATACCAGTGCTCTGATGACCACAGCTTGAGCTGGAAGACCTGCAAGAAAGTTTCATCACTGCAAGACAAGATCCTGTCTCATTTGAGGGTTCTGACTCAGAAATCTTTAGTTACAACATTTTGCCCTCTCAGAAATGGAATCAATTATTTTCCCCTATGTACAACTTGCAGTGCTTGGCCTTGAGCTCACAAAGTTTCCCTTGTGGTGAAGATTTTGGTTCCTGCTATGATTTCCTTTTTCTTTCATTCTCCTGAGTGCCAACACTCAGAATAATGGGTCTCTAGTGAGCAGATCACATAAAGGATTTATGTGTTGGATTCCTTTTGTGAGGAATGCAGATGCATCAAGGATCTGGTTGGACTCATGGTAAAATGAAAGTTGGTAAATGGTAAAATAAAAACCAGGAAATTTTCATGAAAAAGAGATGCTTAAGTATGTTCTCTTTTTTCATTGGAAATAAAAGTATGGCTTGAGAATTTCAGGTGTACAAATATACCACAAAAAACTTCAAGAAGGAGAGAAGAACCTCCTTCTTTCTAGGATCAGGGATGAATGGATGAATGAATCAATCAGTGAGGAATGATGGCTGATGATACATCAGACTTGTGTCTCTATTTACTTCTGTTTAGATATTTTACATTATTTTTTAAATGTCATGGTTTTACTACTATTCATAACAAATTTTCTCCCTAAGTAAACTAAACTTCTCTCCATAAGTAAACTAAAGAGAAGACTATTTAAAAAAAAAGTAAACTTACTAAAATTTTAGGTTTGTTTATTCATTTTTCTTTTTTTTTTTGTTTCTGCATCATCAGCAATAAAAAAATATATGAAAAAGGGAAGTATTGAAAAAAAATTTATTCTAATTGTTATTACTCTTTCTTTTAGTTATTATTTATATATTTATATATTTATATATATTATTTATATATTTATATATTTATAAATAATACCTTTTTCTTTATACCTTTTCAAAATTTTAAACCTACTTTACCTTTCTCCTAAACCTATCTCACAGCAAAAAGTAAACACATTAGTAATTAACCAGCACCAAACCCACCACACTCTTTAATTCGTTAACCAAGAAATCTCAAAATTAACAAAGTCTCAAATTAACAAACCAAAACCACTAATAACAGGTAATAAAACCACCTAAATAACAGGTATTTTAAAAAAAAATTGAGTATTTATATCTTGCAATCTTGCTCTGTGTGCAATCTTTAGCTAATCAAAAGGCAATCAATCCTTAGCTAATTGCCCTCCTGGATGTCTCTAATTACACTGTCCCATGACTATTTAGAAATTGGCCCTTCCCAACAGTTTGGGGTTTGGGTTAAACTGAGCAAAGTGGGATATTTCCACAAAGCTGAGACTCTAGGGAGAAATGCTAAAGAAAAAAAAGTTGTGTTGAATGACAGGAGGAATTGGAACACACCAAGAACTTTGTTGTTTTTTAGAGAAAACAGTGGTGGAAAGAGCCTTCTGTTCCTTGCTCAGAGGAAGGTTTGTCTCATCAATAACAGAGCTGAGAACATTTCCTAAGGGTTCAGGTGAAGAGTAACACATGGGGGCCCAGAAACAGCTGATCTCCCATCATTTTTGGCAGCACAGAACTCTGGTTCCCACCAACAGGAAAGTTCTGGAGATCCCAGCAGTTTCCTGAACCAGCTCTTGTCACAAATCTGCTTTTTTTACCTTCCTTCCCAGAGTTTCAAATTGTTTTTGTATTGACATCCATCTTTAAAATCACCACAGAAACTGTTTCCTCTTAGTAGTGGGTGTTTTACCATGCCCAGAAAACTCAAGGATAAACTTTGTGATTCTTTACATGTTCTGAGCTCTTTAATAAGGGAGTCACAATGTGCTTGTAAAGTCATGGACATAAATCCTTTTTAATTGTGAGTCCAACCATAAATAATGGAAGATTCACTTGTGTGGTTCATTGTAATATGCAGAAATGCAACAAGCAAGAAACAAAATTCTTATGATAATCTCCCCTCAGCAAAAGACTATTTTTTTTTTCTCTATGTGAAATTAAAGAATTTGCTTTAAATAGAAGAAGTGAAATCTTCCACCAGATGATACAACTACAGAAGAAGCTCTGTGTCCTGAGGGAAAACAGCCTGGGATGGTGGGGACAATAGGTTTAGGTAAGGAGTTTAGGTAAAAAGGAAAATAGGCTTTGATAAAGGAAGCCAGGCTTTGCAATTCAATTAATCTTTGAGAAACACATGGCAAGGGACTCCTCTTACTGAAGATGAATGTGAAAAGTCAGCCAAAATCAGGTAGCTGGTCTGTCTGGGATTTATCTGATTTGATTTCAGGGCTTGATTCATTTCTCCACACAAAAGAATCTGGCTCCCTTTGCCCAGGCAGCCTCCCCCTGCCGTGCCTTCAGTGTCCCTGTGTCACAGCTGGCAGCTCCTGAGGTGTGGAATCAGGGAATCACAAACTGGGGAAGGCTGGAAGGGAGACTGGGGGTGTGGGGTCCAACCTCCTGCTCCAGCAGAGCCCCCCAGAGCAGGTTACTCAGGGTTTTGTGCAGATTGCTTCTGAAGATCCCCAGTGAGGGACACTCCATGCCCTGCCTGGACAATCCAGGGCTCAGGCACTGCACAGGGAAGTTCTTCCTCATGTTCAGGTGGAACTTCTTGGGCATCAGCTCCTGCCTGTTCCTCCTGTGCCTTTGCTGGGGCCCACAGGGCCTGATCTAACTTCTGACCCCTCACTGCAAATACTTAAAACCACAGATGATTATATATATATTATATTATATTATATTATATTATATTATATTATATTATATTATATTATATATTATATTATATCATATCATATCAATTATATTATATTATATTATATTATATTATATTATATTTTTATATTATATTATATTATATTTTTATATTATATTTTTATATTATATATTATATTATATTACATTATATTACATTACATTACATTACATTCTATTCTATTATTATATATTATATTAATTATAGGATCTTACTTGGTTATGGTCTCCTCTTATTGAGAAGCACAACTGAGCCTTGAACTGTGTGAATTTATGCAGGATCTTGGCCAGTATTCTACTCTAAAGAGCCATTCAATGGACTAAACTGACTGAAAGGTTCCCTTTTGAGGTGATTATTGACCCCAAAGGAAGCTGAAACATCCAGTTTGCACCTGGACGTGTTGATGTCTAAATTTCTAAATTTTGTCTTTAACAAACTCCACCTCACACCTGCCTTTGAAGTCACTAAAAGAGACAGGATTTGGCTTTGGTCTCCTACCACAACACAGCACAAAGGAGGTTCTAACAAGAACTGCAAGGGTAAGCTGACTAATTACCTTAGGCTGGTGATTAACCACAGTGGGAGTTCACTTTTCCAGCTTGCCCAGCCTGTGTCAGGCATTCATAGCCCAACGTGTGAAGTGTGTGGAAATTCACCCCCAAGCAAAGATCCAGAGCTGAGCTCTCATCCTTCCCTCTTTTCAGAGATGATGGTGGAGAGGAGGACACCCTGGGGAAATGATTATCTTGTCCTCCATAGACATCCAAATCATGTCAGGCACATTGCATTTAGTGCTGTCTGTGACTGTGAAAATAACCTGGAATAATCAGTTCACATTTACATTCTCAGTGTCTGAGACTGGGTGAGATGAGTACTGTTGTAGGGGGATGAGGTGAGGCCCCTCTGCAGTCTCATTGGAGAAATTGGGATAATCAGAGGGAAAAGGCTGGAAAAAAGATGCCCTTTTGGTGGGGAGGCCCTGGCACAGGGTACCCAGAAAAGTTGTGGCTGCCCCTGGATCCCTGGAGGTGTCCAAGGCCAGGTTGGAAGGGGCTTGGATCAACCTGGGATAGTGGGAAGTGTCCCTTGGTGTCCCCCCATGGCAGGGGGTAGAATTAGATGAGTTTTAAGATTCTTCCCAACCCAAAAGTCTCAGGTTGAAAGATGTGGCAGGGGGTGTGTGTTCTATTCCCATCTGTCAGAGCTGGGGCAGTTCTCTCTGTTCATGGGGCAGTTTTTTCTTTCTCTCTCCCACAGCCAATCCTCCCTGCAGGAGATCTCTGCTGTCCATGGCCACTGAGTGTCCCTGCAGGGCTGAGCCAATCCCAGCATCCCATGGGGAGATGCTCCGCCCAGGGGAGGAGCCAAGCATTCCTCCCTGGATCCAATCTGAGGTGCTGGGACAGCCCAGCAGCCTTTGCCCAGTGCATTGCCAGAGGAGCAGCTTCTGCTGCCCTGCATGGCCAGAGGGAGCCCAGGCCCATCTGCAGCAGCCCTGGAGCTGCAGAGGAAAACTCCCCCCTTGTGCAGGATCCCTGCTCCAGCAGAGCCACAGCTGGCACTGCAGGAGGGCTGAGCCCCCATGGGATGGGGCTGTGCCACCCCCTGACACACAGGGGGCAGGGACTGCTCTCACTCTGGCAGTGCTGTTCTGTATCCCTGCATTTCTATTTTTTCCCCCTAGTACAGAACTGTTATTCCTATTCCCGTATCTTTGCCTGAGAGCCCCTTAATTTCCAAATTACAGTAATTCAGAGGGAGGGGGTTTACATTTTCCATTTCAAGGGAGGTTCCTGCCTCGAAGGCAGACACCTGGCTTTTCAAACCAAGACACCAAACCATCCTGGAATTCCATGACTCTCTCTTTTAAACACAGAAGAAGCAAAGACCACTCTACACCAGTAACTAGACTTATGTGTTGTTAAAAATAGGCTATTCCCATTTACCCAAATTCAATTTTATAGGCTCAGTCTGTACCTAGGAGAAACATGAATATTTTCTTGGCCCTTAGGAAGGAAGCAAGCTTAGTCTTAAACCTGCGTTTTAGTGAATAAAAATCAGGGTTGTTCTCCTCCTCTTGGAAAAGAAACAGAATTGAAATTGAGTTGAAGTGGCCAGAGGAAAGCAAGGAAACCAATGAATAATACAATGAATAAAACAATTTCTGAGACAGGAACAGCTGGTCTGTCAACTCTTTAGAGACTATTAATAGGAATGAAGATTTCATTGCGTGTCACTGGGAAAAGCAACTTCCCTTAGGTTGGGAAAAATAACTTGCTTATTCTTGAATAAAATACAATGGAAGAAGAGAAGGGATCGCTGACAGATTTGTTTTTTTCAATGCTGAAAACATTAAAGGAGTTTATTTTTAAAACAGTTAAATGATATGTTTGTGGAAGATGAGTACAAGTCATATATGCTTTTCAAATTCACAAAGCACCTTAGATACTTGGGTGAAATTAAGTTTACAGATCAAACAGGTAGGACAGAATTCACATAATCCAAGGGTCTGTAATTTTTTTCTTTGTTTTGTGTCCCAGGTGTCCCTGGGGCCAGGCCAAGGAACAGTAACAGAATATGGGCACATATGGAGTTAGAGCCCCAGGACATGGCAGGAGTCAATTTTATCCAAGAAAAACAGTGAGGACATAACACAGGGAGGGCTTACAGAGAACACCAACTGGACAAATTATCCTCACGCAGCTCCAGGCACTTGTCTGATATTTAGTGCCTTCCCTTTTTAGTGTCTCAACCCTTTTGCCTTCAGTTGTTTGATTTCTCTGCTCTCACCCCTCTGTCTCAAACACCCCACAGAGATCACTGTCAGGAATAAAACCTCCAGCCTTTTTTTATACCCTCCTTTTTCTAAAGACCGTGAAGTTTTGCTGTTAATTAAAGTCACAATATGTTTCTCAGTAACACCATGTTCTGCCTGAGCACTGAATTATGTACTCTCTGTAATTGCAGCCTCCTTCTCATAATCCCAGGGCTTTTTGTTTTGCATCTTTAGTCAGATTTGTCAAAAGATTGTTTAGAAATGTCAATAAACTCACCTTTATGCTCTGGCTGATGGCTCATGCTGCAGTGTGGGGCTGGGGCACCCTATTTTCCAGCCTGAAGTGCTACTGGAAGAAATTCAGGTGCATTTTAGGAAGATTTTTATTACGAAAAACCCATTTTCAGGTAACATATGGCATCGAAACCCCATTCCCCAGCTTCCACAAAGGTGCTCAGCAAATGTCAAGTCATTTTCATGAAATGGCACCAATTGATTCAGAATATCCATGAGGGGGATTAGGAGGAATCTCAGGTCTGTTGCCTCATTGATTAAGTTTCATACCAACACAAGGGCTTGTTGTTGTTTAACAAGAGGAGGTTTTTATGCAGATCTGTTGAATTCAGAGCCCAGGTTGATGTTGTGGAGCAGCAGGAAAACAAATGTGGTTCTTATCTTTGTTGAGTTATCCTGTAATTCTTGGAGAAAATAAAATAATAATGTTTAGTTAGAGGCAGTTTATCAGGAAAGGACCTATTTTGTGACAAAAAGTAGCAAAATGCATCAGAGCATGTGAAAATATTATGATAAATAAATATGATTTTTTCCTGCATTTTTTTTCTTTATTGGAGCTTTGGGTACATACAGAGAAACAGCAAAGAGTAAAATGAATAAAGCAACTTAATATGACGAATAGAAATTAGTTTTTAGACTAAATAAGGTTTTAAGGATCTGTTAAAGTAATGAAGGGATGTGAGAAGACTGAGGAAATCAGAGACTTTAATGTAGGTGAGGTTTATAACTACAGTGAGATGCTACAAAAACCCAATAAAAACAGGCTTGATTTCCTTATTAGGATGGAAAAATATTCTTACAAGAGGAATTTCCAGGAAATTAATTTAAATCTCAAGGATGGGAACGTGGACTGCTTTTTTGATCAGCTGGAGATGAGATAGGAAGAGCAGATGGAGGAGAGAAAATGTATGAGAAAGCAAATATTGAGAGACCAGGTCTGCTCCACCAATTCCTAAAAACTTCTTGCAAATACTCATGCCAAAAACCTACATAAAAAAATAACTAAAAAAAAGTGGTTCACACTTGGGTTTGCTCCAAGCTGGTTGTGATGACCTAAAACCCCTCATTTAAGTGACCTTCAAGGCATTAAATAACAGAATCCAGGTGAAATATTGGAGGCTGCCACAAATGTTCCTTCAGAGGCATTTTTGTGTTTACAGGGTGGCTCCTGAGAGCAATTCCCTTTGAAACACAAATTCCTGACCGTGAAATTTGAGTTGTGAGGGGAGAGGGTTGGGGCCAGAGCTCTGTCCCTTGACCCGAATTATTCTGATATTCTCTGATCTTGGATATTTGAGTTGGTTGAATAAAATTCAGCAGGGATTATGAGCTGTCCCTCTCCTGGGGGTGTTTGACAGGTCTGCATTTTGCATTTTTCTCTGCATTAGAAGTAGGAACTGCCTGGCTGCATGTGTTGTCTGCCTTGTAATGGGATCCCAAAAATTATTCCAGGGTGACAGGAACCACCTTGCTGATGATTGAAAGTGGCCACAATTTTATGTTATCAATTACAGATGGGGAACAAGTCAGAATCAGACCTATTTTTTTAAGTATTTTCTCACAAATCTTATTTTTGGAGTAACATCTGAGGCTGTGCATGTCAGGGATCAGGTGCCATTTTGCAGTGATGAAAGACGAACATATAGAAAAGAGCAGATTAAATGAGAACTTGGTTACAAATGTTATATATTGTATATCTGAAATATTTAGGTGGAGCTGGAAAACCAGACACAGGACTTGTAGGAGAGCTGTACATCTATGGACAAAGCTGCAGAAGTAAATATTTCTTCTAATGGCATTGAATGCCTATTTTGGGGTAACTTAAGCCAGCCCTGAATCTCCCCTAACTGTACAGAACTCGTGTGCTTAACACCACTGGGAGCTGATGAAGGATAAATAGGATATGAAACAGCAATTCAGACTTATCAATGAAAACTGCTTTTTCCATGTTCATCATTTTGGTTCTCTCTTTGCTGAAAATATCTTGGTGCAATATTCAGTGGGGCAAAAGCCAGAGCTGGTGCCTGGGCCCTAAGAACCTGACATTTAATTTTTTTTTTCCCAAAAAAAAATCTAATCCGTAGGCAAGAAAAGCTTGAACTTTCCTAGCACCAAGAAATATAAACCTGAGCCCAAGACATCTTTGTGACACAAAGAGTCAAAAAGATCTTGTTCAAGTTGTGGAGGAAATTCTGTCATTGCACAAAATTTCCTGTCTGAGAGGAGGGGGATGCCAGAAACTCCATCTCTGAGTCCCAAAGGGAATCCCACACTGTCAGACCCACTCAGAAAGTGGCCAAAGTTTTATGTTATCCATTACAGATGGGGAAAAAGTCAAAATCAGACTTAATTTTTTTTTCCAAATCCTTGGAAAACCAGGAGGGGTGAATGCAGCACAGAGAATTTCTGCTTCCAAAACCACCCCAAAACCCACACTGGTGTCCCAGCTCCCTGCTTTGCTTTTTTCTGAGTCATGTTCATCATTTTGCAGCAGCCAGGTGCACAGAGGTGAATCCAACATCCCTGGGGTATTGGTTTCTCTGGGTCTGGATTGAAGGCACTTGAGATGATAGTTTCATGTTGGGACTGAAATGTTTATTATTTCTTATCAGTAAAACAGTCTCACAACCATGGGTTCAGCAGCAAGGCACACAAAATGGCCACAATCTCTTGTTCCAAGGCCTTTTCAGACTGAACTATCCAATTCAGAGCTGACACCTGGATTATTTTCCCTTTGAACCCAATCACTGATCCCACAGAGCTGCAATGGGGACTTTTCTGCCCAATTACAAAATGCCACCCAAACCCATGGAGAAGGAGGAAGAAGAAGCATGGAGCAGAAACCCAGGATGACACCCTGTGCCCTCCATCTTGCTGCCATCCACAACACACTAAAAACCCCAAAACCTCAATTTCTCACCCAGTGACACACCTGCACTGCTCTCTATAATCTATTCCACACTTTTGCAGATTCTGGTCTATTCTGGAGTTTAGGAAACTTTCTCCATGAATGAGGGTCAGAGTCAGTGCTGCCCTGGGGGTCAGGGCACCCCAAAACACACACAGAAACACTCCCAGTGCCCTGGGTTTCCACACAGGAGAATCCTTTTCCCTCTGCTCCCATCCTGCGGTGGGGATGCTCGGGGAGCTTCGAGGCTCTCGGGGCGGGCCCTGGGCAGGTGGGGGCGGGCAGAGCCTCGGCTCTTGGCAGCATCACAAACAGGCAGAGGCAGCGGCAGGAGCCGGCGGCTGCTGCGGAGGATGCGAACTTTGCGCTGGCTGCTGCTGCCGCTGGTGAGTGGGAACCGCTGGGGCGGGGGGAGCGCACATCTGGAGCCCGGCCACAGCTGGATGGCTCTGCAGCTGCAGAGGTGGGGGAAAAGTCCGCAGGAGCTGGGTAACTTTTCTCCTGATGGGGAGCGGGCAGAAAAAAAAACGAGAAACAAGGAAAGGATAACAAGAAAAATATAAAACGAGACAGAAATGTTTGAGGGAAGGAAATAAACAAATATCCCTGAGTTAATGTGTTGACCGAGCTCCTGTGATTAAAATTTTCCAGCCTCCAGATGCTGTTAATAAATGACTTTTCCATTCTTTAGAACTGCAGTTTGCAGAGGGCAGAGGAGCCTCCCCAGATCAGAAAGGGCTTTAGACAGACAGAAGGGGACAGGTCGCTGTCCCAGCTGTCCTGAGAAAGGCAACTTTGCAGGACAAGGAGGATAGCTAGAAAGGAACAGCTCCTCCTGATGGATGGGGACATTTACCTCTCTGAGAGGGCAGGGATGTTTTCAGAGCTGGAGGTTTCTAAAATCACCAGGCAGGAGCATGAGCTGTGTGTGTCTGTGTGCCCTGAGGGCAGCAGGTGAGCCTGTGCCGCTGGACATCAGGGAAGATGGATGAGCCCAGGGACACAATCCAGGCACAGCCATCCCTCCCTGATCTCCACACTCCACCACTGCCCCTGCCTGGGATGCTTCACAAAAATTAGTGCAAATCCAAGCTCAGAAATTTCTCTTTTTTTGCCCTCAATGCTCAGCCTCAGGGGAAGTGTTTGGAACCTTTCCTCTGGCTGTGATTACCAGGGACTCGTTAATTCAAACTTTACTCATTTCACAGTGAAATGTTCAGTGTGGGCTGGGATTCAGCAGGAAACAGAGAGTCACCTTCCCAGGCAACATTCCATCTTGTCCTGGGAAAACCAGGTGGAGTGGGTGCTTCTCTAGGGCCTGCTTTCCTCTCTGGGTAAATGTGAGAGCCTGAATGACAGACTGATCCTGAGCTTTCATTTCTGAACACTGGGAGATGGGATGTAAATTGTCACACCTGCACAACCCCTGGATCTTGGATTTTCCTCTGTATTCACAGAGATTTATCTACAAGGGGTAGCTTGTGGGTCCTTGCAATGCAAACCACACCAGTGCAGCTATTATCATGTGTAATACTGTTCTTCCATGCAAAACCAGGCAGCCTAAAAGCTTAGAATGCTGCAGGTAAAGTGATTTTGGCATCTGGGCCAGCCTTTTTTACACCTAAAGGAGGCCCAGCTCGTTCTTGCAGCTGTCAGCAGAGTGGAGCTGATCCAAAGTGATGGATTGTGCACATCTGGGGGCTGCCATACATCATTTTAATATTGCAGCATATTGCAGCAGGCTGTGCCCATAACAAGAGAAATTCTATGAACTGCATGATCTACAAAGCTTTTGGCCTCAAAATATGAACATCAACTCCATGTCTGGTGAGAGGCAGTGCTCTGGATGTTCAGTGGGGTTTGTGTCTCAATCTAGGGCTCCTTGCATGTTCTGTGGGTCAGGGAAGGCCTGAGACCCCTCAGATGTACTGAGGGAATAATCCCCTCCTGTTTCAAAGGATCATGGCTGAGCAGAGAAATAATTCCTGTGTGGATTCTGCAAATAAGTCATTAATCAGGTATGAAAATAAAGCAGGGGGCTAATCCTGAAAACTTCCTCTGTGGAGCTGGGCACTGCTGCCTCCTGTCAGCTCCACAGGGGTGTATTTGTGCCTTGCAGAATGGAGTCCTTGACACTAAAAGATTTACTATTCACTGCTAAGTGACAGGGAACAGAGAGCAGAGGAGGCTGAAATGCCTAAAAATGACTTTTTATGCCTTAAAGAGTTCAGAGTCTCAGGAAGCAGAGGACAAAGAGCAGAAAAGGCTCTGCCTTCACTGCTCTCCCTGCTGTGCTAAACTGCTTTCCTCTCTAAACCCCTACATTTCCCATTTCTGGGAAGGGCTTTGCTCTGATCTAATGAATGGGGGTGAGACTGGAAACACAGGTGGGTCACCACTGAGCTGTACAGTTCACCAAATTATTGTGCTCGTGGACACAGGGATCCAAACCCACGGCAAGATGCTGAGCTCCCAGTGAAACAAACCTGGGTGCCTCAATTTCTGTGTTTAATTTGTGCTTCCTCTGCCAGCCTGCTCCCTGCAGACCTTCAGTTCCTCTCCGTGGGGAGCTGGATGTGTGGAATAATCTGGTTTTAGGGTTTTTTTAAGCCGGGAGGGAGTTAATGAAGGGAGACAGGCTCCTGTACAGGCAGTCACTGTCCTCACACAGGTGTCTGAGCAAAGTGGGAGGAATCCTTCCCTGGAACTGCTTGTCTGCTTTCACTGATCATTAAGGGAGGCTTGATGGGGGAATTTAGATTAATCATCTACAATTAACTGTCTAAAATTAGGAATCTGGTCTAAAGCTACTCATTGAGCCTTCTTCAGTATTGCTGGGAAGAGATGGAGACACTCCAAGAATACAGATCAATTAAATGAACTTGCTGTAGGACTTTGACTTCCAGGTTTCAGGACTTGGGGATTAGATGACATGAATCTCACCTGCAGGCAAAAAAAAATGATACTGAAAAGGAGAAATTTCTCTTTAATTTACAGGAATACTTGCAATAGCAGAAAATGGGGATCCTCAGTTATTAGTGTTCTGTTATTCTTCAAGCATTAGTAATAATTAAATGCTCTACCCAATTTAGAAGAGCGCTGATAAATTAATTTTTCTCAAGGTAATACTAATTACACAGCATTCATAAACAAAATAAATTAGTATGGCTGTGTTGTCTCATAAAGAATACCTATGAGTGAATGAATATAATGATATACATGGATAAATATGTATAGCAAGTGCTGTTCTCTGTAAGGTCATGCAGTTAAACACAGTCATATAAATACAGCCCAATCCACAGAGGAGCATTCAAGAATTGCTTCAATGTCTTGAAAACAATATTGAAAATATGTAAATATGTTCCTCTAAATGACTGTGAGGCAATCAGTGTCTCAGCTTCCCTTCTTCCATAGGTAATCGAGTTAGAGAGAGAAAACAAACACAGGAAACATCCTCTAGGTAGTCATTTTCAGCCAAAAAGACTCGGGAAATAATCTATTTAACTGACTGAAGAGAAGGATTGGAAATGAGGCTTCAGATTGGGGCTTGGAAGCTCCTGGGATCAGGATGGTGTCAGAGCTGGAGGCTGAGGGCAGGACTTTGTGTGAGAGCTGAATTCACAGCTGGGCACTGCAGCTCTGTCACTGCTGGGCTCTCCTGGTGCTTTCCAGAGCCCACAGTGGCAAACGTGGCTTGGGGATGGTGGAAAAAAATCTGGATGGATGCTTGTAAGAGTTGAGCTTTTTACTGCATAAGAAATGTTTATTTTTTTTATAGTTCCTTGTTTTCTGACAGAACACAGCACTACACTCATGGCATTATAAATATTCCAGAAGTACTCATAGGCCGGGGCTTGGACAGGAAGGTTTTTAGGGCAATGCCTGGGAATGTGGCCATGAAATGGGCAGGAGCTCATGGAGCTCAGGGTGGGCCCCAGAGCCCTCCAAAGCACATGTGAAAATTGGCTTCAGTGCCCTGCA
Source organism: Agelaius tricolor (assembly GCF_023055355.1). Classification (NCBI taxonomy): domain Eukaryota; kingdom Metazoa; phylum Chordata; class Aves; order Passeriformes; family Icteridae; genus Agelaius; species Agelaius tricolor. Next base: position 781,584 of record NW_027269266.1, read on the forward strand.
CTCCCCAGTCTCAAAGATTTTTAATTAGCACTTGGCTTTTTGGGGAGTTAAGCAGATGGAAGGTTCACACACATTCAACAGACTGGGAAGTTTATGAAAAAGGCTGAGGTTTTCTTTGTCTGTTATTCAACCTGTCTTCTTTTTTACCATGAATCTTCCTCCATCCTGAAAGCCTTTCCCATTAAAATGTCACTGAACAAAAATGTGTGTATTTCAAAGCAAGTCCTGATTCTCCTGCCTGATGGCTTTGGCAATCCTGGCCAACTTTCAGGACTAACAGAACACCTCATTCCACACCTAAAAGACAACAGGAGTTTTCTTGGCTGTGTTTTTCTGTATTGTACAATACCAGGTGGGTTTAAATCCTCTGAGGTGGGATTCTGTGTGTGTGACATGGATGGCAGACAACTCTGTGTGAGGGAGAACTAAAATATTCAGGCATCAGAGTCCTGTCAGAGGAGCTGGGGAAGCACAGACAGAGGGGACTGGGAGTAGAGGATTAATTTCAGAGCATATCTGAGATGGGATCTGTGTGAATGCAGGCTGAGGAGGCAGAGGCAGAAAGAGCAGTGATGAATATTCTCAGTCAATGATTTATGTACTTGACGTAAAACCTATTTGTGAGGCTTTAGGATTGCAGGGCATGGGAAGCTGAAACAGATCACTGGAAAGAGCCTTCAAGTTCTTGAAGCCCTCTCATCTTGTCAATGAATTCAGCCAATTCTTCGAGCTTTGATTAATTTTCAAAAAAGACTGAGTGTTACTGCTGGCTCTTTGATCCCCTGGAATTGCTTTTTCAAAGGTGAATAATTTATTCAGTGCCCAGCTTTGAAGCACTTCCCTAATTTTCAGAGAGCATAGAAAATGTCCTTACTTTTCCCCAAGTGGGCTAATGGACTTGTTAATTAGTGAAGATCTTGTCTTTTGTGTGACATCTAAATTACAGTTTTTCTACCCCCACAGCAGCTTAGGGGCACCATTTTGGAATGGACTCTCAGGAAAGATTGCTTTTAATTAAATTGCACTAAGTGTGGCATGAAGATGTTGCTAGAAACACTCCTCCCAGTGCTTGCTAAATTTCCTGTTGTCCAGCATAAGTATATCTAAGCCCAAAGTGCCATTACTTTGATTTTTCTATGCAGATTTGGGGAAATAAATAAACTATCATGGAACAGAGGAAATAGAAAACCATGTTATACCACTCTCAGTGAATAAGCCACTTAAGGTTTCAGTGCAATAACCTTACAAGATGTGAAGAAAATGAAGTCTAAAATTCAATGCAAGCCAAACATTTGTCTCTCTAAGCTGTCTCAGCTTTTTAGCAGGCTCATGGTTGTCATAGGTCATTTTTTAGTGTTCAATTCATAGGTCATTTTTTAGTGTTCACTGTGTTCCAGGCAAGATTGTTTTCATGGCAAGGACTAGAAATCAAAATACCCCTGTGAACTTTGACTCAAGCTGGTCTGTAACATTCAATCCAGTAAAAAAAAACCCCTTTGTGTTATGATGCTCAGGAATGCAGAGCTCAATTCCTTGAGGACTGTCCACCTAAAATTTCAAAGTTTTATGTGTGAATCTTGGAATGAAAGCACCCCACTGTGATTTCAAGTGAGAGTCAGGCCAAGTTACTGCTGAGATATTGGGAAATATTGATCCAAGGAATAACATCTTAAATCAGCCTCTTACACTTCCTGCTGTGGCAGGGAACACTGTGCCAGATTGGACTTGTCTGCCTCAGAAAGCTCTGCTCTGCTTCAGTTCCTAAATTTTCCTTTTTTTATGATGAGCAGGAGCTACTTTTTCCCTACAAAAGCCAACTTTTCAGCAGATGTCTCCCAAATTGCCATAAAATGCCCCTGCACCAAATGCAGAGCTCCTGCTCTTTTAGAAAGCCCCATCACACAACACTTGCAGTCAGATCAGAGCAAAAACTTTTCACTCAAGGCACTGTGAGATTAATAACAGAAAATAAGCCACAGACAAAAAAATCACAAGTAATGCTCTGCCCACAAGGCTTTTCTTTCACTGTACAATGGTTCTATGTCTTTCTTTTTCTCAAAGCCTGAGGAAAAGCAACGAATTGAACCATCATCACTGCTCTTCATTTCTTGTATATGTATCATTTCTTCTTTTTTTTCTGTCCAACAGTAGGATTGCTTTGAGTGAGGCTGTATGTTTATAAATTAATAACACCACCCCTGTTTTGGCTTCTGCTGGGATAGTCTGTAGGTTACATCTGAAATAGGGTTTGATGTTGATTCTCAAGCCCTGAAGTGTCAGTGATATTTAATTGTGGTGGTTCCAGTTGTGGGTTTCTCTGGGTCTGGATTGAAGGCACTTGAGACAGTAGTTCATGTTCACACTCAGGTGTTTATTATTTCTTATCAGTAAAACAGCCTCACTACTGGGAGTTCAGCAGCTTTTCATTAGAAGGCACAAAATGGCCACAATCTCTTGTTCCAAGGCCTTCTCAGACTAAACTGTCCAATGAAGAGCTGACACCTGGATTATTTTCCCTTTGAACCCAATCACTGATCCCACAGAGCTGCAATGGGGACTTTTCTGCCCAATTACAAAATGCCACCCAAACCCATGGAGAAGGAGGAAGAAGAAGCATGGAGCAGAAACCCAGGATGACACCCTGTGCCCTCCATCTGCTTCCATCCACAACACACTAAAACCCCAAAACCTCAATTTCTCACCCAGTGACACACCTGCACTGCTCTCTATAATCTATTTCACACTTTTGTGGGTTCCAGTCTATCTTGAAGTCTGGGAAACTTTCTCCATGAATGAGGGTCAGAGTCAGTGCTGCCCTGGGGGCCAGGGCACCCCAGAGCAGACACAGAAACATTCCCAGTGCTTTGGGTTTCCACATTTAATATTTAATGTCACTGGTCTGTGATAACGTGTCTGGGCTCCTGTGGTTGTAGCCCTGCCCACCCCAAATCCAGAACCCAGAAGGAAACAAATCTGAGCCAATGATTAATTGCTCTACCTATGAATGTCAGTGGGATTTACTGCAGTACCACCGTGGGTATCAATCCCAGAATGGGCTGGGTTGGAAGGTGTTGGGGAAGATGAAACAGGAAAGCCTTATCAATATGATTGTCTGGCAAAAGATTTTGAGAATATAGAAACTATAAGTGAGATTGAAATGAAATCAAGCTTTGAGATCCCTCAGTTACTGAACAACTGGAAAACAATGGTGTGGCTGGACTGAAGGTGATCCCCTTTTGATGGAACAACACCCTCTGCTTGCAGACAGGCCCAAGGGTCAGAGCAGACCCTACAGCTTGGCAGAAGGGGCCCAAAGAGGAGTTTTTAGGGTTTAAAATGTAACACAGTATGGTAATGTAGTGATTCTTATAGGCTGTATGGAAATGCTACAGGATTTGTATCTTGGACTAGATTGGTTGGTGAGAATTAGAATATTCAGCACAGAGGAAGATTTATGGTTTTGTAACGAGAACTCACTGTCTCATCCTCTTTACCACGCCCTTGCCTTCTTTCTCTTTACCACTCTCTTCAGAAGGGACCTTAAAGATCAGCCAGGTCCAACCCCAACACCTCCCACTGTCCCAGGCTGCTCCAAGCCCTGTCCAGCCTGGCCTTGGACACTTCCAGGGGCAGCCACAGCTTCTCTGGGCACCCTGTGCCAGCACCTTCCCAACCTCTGGGTATCACTACCAGTGGATCAGGATTTCCAAAAGAAATCATCACATCTTTTTTTTTTTTTTTTTTTTTTCCTGATGATTTATCACCAGATAAATTTCAGAGGTAGGCCTGACTACCTGGACCTGTTTCAGCAATTCCTCTGTCATGTGTAAAACCAAGGCAGTGCCGCCTTCCCAGGGGTGGGGTATGATCTTCCCCAGCCATTGCAAATGAAGAATTCCATTTTTCCCACAGCTCTGATGAGTAATGGTGACTGAAGCTCTGGTTCAGCAGATGTGGATTTAGCAGGGGGAGAAGACAGGAGGTGCAGCCACTTTGAGCAGCAGGAGTCTGGCACACTCCCTCAGTGTCCCTCATTCCACCTGCCCGCGTCTCTCAGGCTGATTTCTGGAGAAAACAGAACTCTTCCTCCTCTGAAATCTTTTCAGAACTGCTTCTGTGTGTTTCTAGGATGCCCAACTTTTCTGGCACGAGGTGGGAGTTAATTTAACCCACCACTCCTCGGTGCTTTTTTCCTAAGACGTTGCAGATTTTGTGGTTTGTTTTGCATTTTGGGTTATGCCTTTTAGCATAAACTTTTGGCAGAGGACTCAGAGTAGATGGTAGAGCATCATCTCAAATTGCCCTGCCTGTTAAACTCCAAACCTAAGAATATTTCAAATACAAAATTATCACTATAACAGAATCCAGGAATTCCAGGAAGTAGAGGAATGGCATTTTCCCTGTCCAGCTGAATCCACCTTTATGAAATGAAATACTGAGAGATTTATGGAGCAATTATTTTGTTACTTCTACTCAGAGAACTCATTTGTTATGTGGGCAAACTGCAAAGTGAAATGTCTGTTTAAATGTAAAGTGATGAGCAGGCATCCTATTAATACCTGAAAAAATTTCATTTCAGAATTGAGTTACTATAGTTGAAGAGCAAAAAGTACTATTTTAAGAGTCACTCATGCTGATTTATAAAATGTATTTTGAATTACCCACTGGAGTAATATAAGTAAGTAATAAAAAAAGCACAATGTCTTAACTTCTTTTCAAACAGTGCCCCTAATCCTCTTTCTGTTCTAATATTAGCATGGATGAACCATCTCTGGGGCCTCATAATTAAGACAAATCTGTCTATGCTACTTTAAAACCCAAATGTAGGCAGAATTTTGAAAGGTTTTTAAAGATGAAGTTGCGCTCTAATTTTTGCCCCTTGGCAGATATTATTGCTGGGATGGAATTGTCTGCATAACTTCCAGTAACATTTCTGTGGAAGCTAAAAGAAATCTTGGTTGCTCTGCTCACTGAAAACATTTTGAAAGCCGATAAATCAGTTTTCTGAGGTTGAAAAGGCAATATGGATGTGATGTTTGCATCTGCACTGACTTTTTAAAGTCATTAGAGGTTAAAAGGGCCTACAGCCTTCCTCAAAAACACGTTGGAAAGTCTTCAGTCCATCCATTTTCCACTAAAATCCCTGCTAACTGACCCCCTGGCTTTGTTTTAAATAGCACAGGTCAGAAAGAAGCAAGAAACAAAACAAAAATTATAATTTCTATTCCATGTAAGACTCCCTATGTCTTGAAAATCCCAATATCCCAATAGTTCATCCAGTATCCAGTTCAGTGGCTTCCTTTACTCAGTTTAACTCAGTTTCCTAAAGGTGTAGAAGCATTTGAGACATCAAATAACGCATCTGAGATTTCAAATAACGCATCTGAGATTTCAAATAACGCATTTGAGATTTCAAATAATGCATTTTAGACTTCTGCACAGGACTGATGTAGAGTCTGTATTTGATGCAGAGTCTACACAAGAGGGCTGAGATATTTTCCAACATCCCAAACATCCCAACCATTTCTGGACTGTGGGTTACATCTGAGGGATGTTTAACATCCTGGAGATGCAACTGGGGGACTGAGACATCCTTGACATTCCCAAGGACTGCAAAGGATGAGATAAATCAAGTGCAGACACTGACATGCAGTTTCTTTCTCAGAATTTCTTTGCCTTTGCAGAGGAAGCTGTTTTGGGGTTGTGTAGGTTATTAAGAACATTTAATTAAGAACATTAAGAACATCTCACAATCACAGGAGTACAGGGGACATGAAACCCTCTGGAGGGGGAGATGGAGGTCAAGCAAAATACATGGCAATAAATGGGACTAAATATCTGTAACTAAGAGGATGAATTTAAACCCCATTAAACAAGTGCTGTCTAGAAATCCATTTAGCTGCTTCAATGTACCCTTATCTGTGAGAGGAAAAAAAATTCCTTAAGTTCCCCAATCAAATAAATTTTTTTTTTTTCTCATTTCTTCATCTGTTAAAATGGAAGCAGCTCCTTGGTCTAATGTGTGTGCAACATCCTTGGATAACACATTTATAGAATTTTTCAATCATTCAGAATAAATTATGGCCAAGACTAGCATTCTTTAAATAATTATTTAATGTTATTTGGTTTATGGAGAGGAAATATTTCTGTGGTCAGGCTGTATTTAAGTTGGAAGAACTTGATGTGAATAATCCCACAGCTGGTGGAGTCATCCAATTTTGGCCAATTGGTGAAATGTATGAACATCCAAAACCTGTGAGCATGTAATGTAAGTTTTGTGGAAAACATAACTGCAAAGGAAAGGGGATAAAAATATCCAGATTGGAGAAGAGGTGCTGTGTATGTTCTATTTGTAAAAAAACCCCAAAAACAACAAAACAGCTTCAGCTGGAGTTTTCACATTCACAGACCTCAAGATATAACTCATGAAGTACAAACTGGCTTTTCTCATTCTGATAATCACAGAAGTTCTTGTGTGTTTTTTTTTTTTAAATTTTTTTTATTTTGTTTTTGGTTGGTTGGTTGTTTTTTGGCTTTTTTTTTTTGTATTTGTGGGGTTTTTTGTGTCTTTTTTTTTGTGGTTTTCTTTGTTTTTGGTTGGTTGGTTGTTTGCTGTTTTTTTGTTTGTTTGTTTGTTTGTTTGTTTTCTTTTTTTTGTCTTTCTCTTGCCAAGGTTACGGGAATCCACCCAGAATGCAAAATATTCCAGCAGGTGGTCAAAGAGGAGGCTCTGTGCTCGCAACACAACGAATCTGCCTCACCTGATCTTAAAGGTAAAGCTCCCGATGGGCATCCCCTGGCTTGGAATGTCTCACTTTACTGAAGTCTTCTTTATTTACATCCAAAACCCCAAAGAAACTCCCCAGAATAGTCCTCAAGACCCTACTGAAATTGTATCACATTGGGAATCATTTCCAATCTGGTGAAAATATTCTTTGGGGAGGGGGCAAAAAAGTTAAAGAAAATCCCAAGTTTTTCAAAATGTTACATTTTTACAAATTTAGTGATTGCTTGTTTGCTTGTAGAGATTTATTGTGGTGGTGTTCAGAAGTCTATCACATGATACAAATTTTGAAAACTAAAATGAACACAAAACAAAGCCTGTAAAATGTATTTAGAATGCCGTGTAAGGTGTTCCCTCCTGGGGTTTTGGAAACATGCGTAGAAATAACTCAGCATGGAATTTCTGAATGGTCAGACTATTTCAAAACTCAGCCATATTTTATTCTGGCCAGCTTTGCTTAGAAAAATTGGAATCCACCTCAGTGAGATTTTTCAGTTCCATGAATTTGAAGATGTTTGTTCTCTGCAGAGGAATTATGAGACAAAGATACCTCATGCATTTGGTTGGGATAGAATATTTAGAACCACTGGGAAGTCTGCCTTTAGCAGCCTGGTGCAAATCAGAGTCTAACCCCAAAATATTTCCTTTATCTTTCGTATTATTCTGCAGAATTTCCAGTCACTCCCATGCTTCATGTTCCTCTTCTAGTTTCCTATTTTATTTTGGTGCTATTTCTCACACACACTTTAATAGAGTCCAAAATACCTCTTGGGCACATTTTGCATTTAGAACACACAGTAACCCACCACAAAAAATCTGTTATAAATTAGGCATTTTCAAAAATTAATTGTTACCTACATTACAGGATGTCATTCCAGGCATCTTCCTCTTCAACACAAAAATAATGACATGGTTTTAGAATCCTGTTTGTAACAAAAGAAATGAAAATCTCTGAGAGTTCTGTCAAACTTTTTAAAAAATCTTCAACCTCCTCTCTGAGCTTCTCAAAGCTCCCCTTTCCACTTTTTATTCTCCAGATAAGACTTTATGAAAAGTCTGTTCTAATATTTACAGCCTTTCTCAATATAGTTTGGGATTAAATATTAGGGCTGGAAAAAATTTGCAGTTTTGGTCTGTTAGTAAATAGGTGAAAATCCAAAAACTGTGAACATCATTTAAGCTTAATTTATCCCAAATGCTTTATCTGGAAGCTACACTAAGATGGGTACAAGTCCATTGCTTGTGTTTCGGTTTTCAGGAGCTCAGCTAGACAAACAGAGGGATCACAGTTTGCAGAGTCAAACCTCAGCAGTCACAGGGAATTTGGGCTGGAATCAGTCTGTGTGGCAGAGAGTTTAGTCTGAAGTTGTTCCACATTTTTCTTGTACAGAGCAGTGTCCAATGAATGCCACCAGCAGAAGCCAGGGTGAAATTACTCTAATTTTGGAGCAGATGTGTAAAATAGGTCAAATCAATCAAGTCCTAACTCCCTTTTTTATTTTTCCTTCACTGTCTAAAACTTCCTGGATTACTGAACAAGACTTAAACATCCATGGTGTCAACATTCATAGCTACAACTCTTATTTCACTTTTCTTTGTGGAGTCTTGGGTGATTTGGACACCACCAGACTCTTGAAAACCTTGGATGTAAAATTCCCTTTCAGTCCCTGCACTCAGCTGTTTCTTTGCTATGAACTGTAGGAGTCACCGGCAATAAATAATTTCTAAGACTTAAGACATACAAGTTCTGTTCCTATACAAGGTCACATAAATAAAATTTTTAACTCCACATTGCCAAATAAAATAGATTTTTAGACCCAGCCCCTCAAATCTCCCAAGCTTTTCTAAGAAAAAAACCATTTCAGCTGCTAATTGTAAGTGTGGGGGCCACTGCATGTCTAAGTGGGGCTGATATTACCTGACTTCATTAATTTGACAATTAGCAGCTGAGTTTAGGCTGTAAGCATCAGTGAGAGCCAGGTATCTGCAGAGTATGATTCATCCTGTCCTCAGGAAGAAGGCACCAATATTTGGGATGAATCAGCTCTGGAAGGCTCTGTCTCCTTCTGTTGATCACAAAAAGGACATAACAGAGATTAGCTGACTTATTTGAGGCAATTAAAGTTACAGCTAATGAATGAGGGCCTCTCTTTTCCCTGGAAAATTGGGTACACCGGGAATTTCATCCTCCCCAGGGTGATGTGAGGATAATTCTGTGGGAGATTCTCAGGACTATCCTTTTGAAAGGCAGTCAGGAACTTTGCTCAGCTACAGGCAAGAATTGCTTCCACATTTCAACTTGACAACTTCAGATTTGCCTCGTCATCCATCGTAGAGAAGAATCATGGAAGGAAATAACATCTCCCAACCCAACTTTATATAAACCCTGCTTTATATCCCCCTTATGGCTGCCTAGAGATTCGTTTTGGTTAGAGCCTGATGGGTTCTTTTTATTGTTTCAGGCACATTTACATGCTGGCAATTTTTTCTGTGCTGCCCCCACGCCCACTTGCCAACAGCTTGAGGTCTCAGTGTGATGCAGCTGTGACAAAGCTGTGACAAAGCTGTGACTCACTGAAACTTCTGAAAATCCTTTTTAGGGAGCTCAGAGCCAGGAGCACACCCTGTGTCGTCAGCCAGCAGTCTCTGCTTTAGGGAACCTCATGAATTCCACATTCAGACCCACTCCCAGTGAGGGTCATTTATTACAATGCTGAGATGTTCTAGTTTGGGATGAATTGAATCCCTTTGGAAATCCATCACAAAAATGCCATTGATTGCCTAAGACTGGGACTTCAGCCCTTATTTCCTTTAAGCCAGGTGAAATTGCTAGATTTTTAAACATGAAATAAAGAGGTTAATGCTGAGTTTTAAGTCTGATGCATTTCAGTTAGACTCTCTAATGAGAAATCTCAAGGAATGGGAAAGGAGTAATGAGAAATCCCAAGTGCTAATCATTATTCAATACTTTTATTTCGGTGACTTTTGTTTTGACAACACAAAAGAGCTCCAATTGATTTGACTTTGGGATTGTGTCTGCTTGAATTTCAGGTACATTCTCTCATGAGATAAGGAGGGGGAAGGTCCAGCTGGAATACCAAGTGTGAGCAAGGATGCATTCAAGGAGAAAAGGAAAACACTGCACTCCTTCATTTGCAGAGCTGCACGTCCTGCTGTGGCTCTTCTTGCATGTGAATGAGTGGGAAAGCCACAGTCTCATTATGGGAGATCAAATGTGTGATGTTCTCTGTGATTTTCTTTATTTAGAGGCACTTTTTTTTTTTTCTTTTTACAGGATGTGCCAGAGATTGGGATGGTTTAACCTGCTGGCCCAGAGCCACTTTTGGGGAAGTGGTTAAAATTCCCTGCCCACGATTTTTTGAAGAGTTCACCAGTACACATGGCAAGATTTTTCCCATTCTTCTTATCCCTATTTGGGTTTTTTTAAATTTTTTTAAAAGTGAATTCTAGTAGTTGAGGATTCTTTCATGTTTTCCTGATTTTCAATGCTCTTATGTCAGTCAGCATTCAGTAATTATCCAGATACACATCTCAGCTTGGGGTCAATATTGACACTCTTGTGTTTTGTGTTTTGCTCTACTGAATTATTTAATCCCTTTGGCGATGTAAATACAATAGACAAGTGCACCATGCTGCTAAATTTATAAATTAATATCTCCTAGAATCACTGATTTATAAAACTGTGCATTAATTTATATTACAAAGAACATCCTAAGGTCAGCCAGTCCAATCCTCCAGTCAGAGCGGGACCAAGATTAAAACTTGTATGGAGCTTCCAGTCTGGAAAAGATGGCTCAGGGCTTTGCCCAAAATCCCAAAATATGTTAGGAATATATAATTTGATTTCCTCTGTGGAAGGAATGAATTTACAGAGTTGATTTCCCATATGAAATGCACAAGTCCCACTGCATCTTGAAATGACTGGGAACGTGTCCCTCAATTTTTTAAAGGATAGATATAGAGAATATTGTCATTCTTATAGCTAATCTCTCTGAACATGACTCAACCTCTAAGTCCCTAACTTAGGAATCAAAGGGGTAATACGAAATCGTTGCCACTCATCACAACTTAAAGAACAGCAGCACCCCTAATTCATTTTCTGCTGTGTTTTCCCCTGGAAGGTTTCCTTCAGAGGAACTGTACACAGGAGGAATATTGGTCAGAGCCATTCCCACCATACACCATTGCCTGTGGCTTTGATGAAGGTTCCAGTAAAGGACCTGAGGATCAGGTGGGAGTTTCATTTCCTGCTTCTGAACATCTCCTGAGCAGCTGAATGCTCCAGACATCTGAAAATTGCCCGTTTTCAGTGCTAAACCCAAAACTTTTAGGTATACTTAGAACTTGTTTAAAAAATTGGGTTTAACATAAAGCAAGTGAGCAGCAGTCAGCACTGTCCTCTTCATCCAAAACTCTCCCATTGGTTAAACTCATGCTTAGTTCACCTGTCCAAACTAAGATTTGGTTCCCTGACAGAGGTGATGTAAATCCTTATCATGCACACATTTCTCAGGGAAACCCTACCCACCAATCCTCAGGGATTTTTTTTCTTTTCAGGGAAAATTCCTTTTTATTCCTCCTATTTGTATTTTTTTTCAGATTATCTTTGAGTCATAGAAAAAATATTTCTTAACTTTATAGCTTGGTGGTCAACACACACCCTTAGGAGGGAACTCTTGGATGCCACTGAATATTTCCCACTTTACATCAGGTATTCAGTGGAGCAGGAAGTGAATATTTTTCCTCTCTGAAAATCATCATTCATGCTCAATTAAGCTTCAGACTTTCTTTCACATCCACATCTTGATATGATTTAAATTTCCACATTCCTCCTCATCCTACTGGAGTTCATATCTAGAGCTCAATGACCTTCTATAAATAAGAATGTTTGTGATTTGCAAAGAAAAAAAGAGAAATGTTTTTAAAGCTTAAATAAATGCTTAGAAAATTTAAATAACAGCTTAAAAGCCTTCTAGAAAGATGCTGGAAATAACCTGAACAGTTCAGAGGGATGTAAATTCATAAAAGGAGGTGTATTCTGGAGCACACATCTCCAGCCCCCATGGGGCTCTCCCACAGGGCTAAACTCACTCTCCAGGTGGCTTCTCCATGCCCTCCCTGGATTATGCTAAACCAGGCATCATTTCTGGCTGGTCTAGGCTAAAATCAAGCAAGGAGCTGTATTTATATTTCACACAGATAGCAGATTTCTGCACAGAGCTGCTGTCTGTGCTCTGTCTGTGTTTAGCTTGTTATTCCAGTCAAATCCACAACGTTTGACCACAAAAGGAAGATAAAATCAGCAATCTCTGCTGCACTGCACACATAGGGAAGTGAGTAAAAATTAGAGCCACTTGCTTTGTATTTTGTATGTGCAGTGAACACTTATGATGTCTTTTGTGCTTAGTGTTGTTTCTTAATCCATCCTACAAAACCAGATAAAATAATTGAAACCCTTTATTATTAAATTAAATAATCTCTTTTCCAATTTTCATCTGTGTTTTGAAAATTCTGTATAAAAGATCAGGACTATTGCAGAAACACCAGGATGATTCATATCATGTCAGGTTTACAAGATCTCTTTATGGATCTATTTAAAATTTCTAATTTGTTGTCTCAACCTAGAATTGCAGCCTTTTTTATAAACAGATTTGGGATCAGTTAGAGAACAAAGTGTCCATTGGGTTTATAAGGAGGAAATTTGCCTGGGTCCAGAGAATTTAGTGTCATGGGATTTTAAATAATTAGGAGATCTTGTAGTAAATCAGAATAAAATTTGCATAGTTAAAGCCAATTAAACAAGCTTTATTTTTTTTTAGAACATAGATTAAGATTTCTTAGGATAAAGGTCTTAATTGAGAACAAGGAAATTATAAAAAAAAATTTACAGTGCTACAATACACAGCAAGGAAGAATTGTCCAGAGAATTCAGGACTGTGAGGTGATTTCCTTGGCTTTTAATTACCTTCACAACCTGATGTGACTCTTTATCAATGTTTCAGCTTTCTCACCATCAAATTGAGAGTTTTATTTCTCTTTCAGCTGTAGCTGTTTATGAAAATCAATACTTATTGAACTTGGCCCGGGTCTAAAGCAACAGCTTCACAAATCTCCCCACCAGAACGTTCCAGTGCTCCAGAGTTTTTATGTACTGACATGAGAAAAGGTGTTTACATACCACAGTTAATATTTTCCTGCAGAACATGCTCAGAGGGGTCAGATAAGACTGTGGAGTGTGAAACGTCTCTCCTGTGTAGGGTTAAGTAAGACTCAAAGGAAAACTTTTATTAGTGGTGGAAAATCCCGAAACAGATCTTAAGCATGAAAAACAGCACAGAGATTGTGGGACTGAATGAGGGAAATGTGTCCCAGTGGAATGAGCCCCCCAGGATGCATCCAGCACCACCACCTGCATTGGGCTGTGTTTTTTTTTCCCCTCAGAAATCCTATTATTCTGCATTTTGGCATGTCTACACCGCTGGCTATGCAGCATCCGTGACTTCGCTCATTACAGCTCTAATTGTCTTTGCTGCCTTCAGGTAAATATAAATGGGCTTTTTCTCAGCATGCCTTAAGACAATTTCTCTCAGATCCTCTGTGCTTTTGTTTTGTAGGATTTTTTTATGGTTGTTTTCTAATCATTCTAAGACATAAATCCTTTGATGGCGGCGGGTCCTTCCCTACTCGGGCTGCAATGTTTCAAATGTTACAACAATCAAGCTGGGCATTCTCTGTTAATCTCCTTAATGACACCATACAGTGGAAATGCTCTAACTTTAGATCAATTTTAACATTTTTTGATCATTCATACAGTGCATGGCAGGACAGACTCTGCAGAAACATTATCTCACATCCTGTGAACAGTTTCCTAAATTGTCCATTCCCTCTGTGAAGGGCTATGGCTTCCATAACTGAGAGCTATAACAAAGAGATTTAATTAAATTTCAATGCCTCATTTGATGATGTTGGTTATTAGGAAGTGGATCTGGGGTTTGGTTGAGGCAGAGCACAGAGCAGCTCCCTGACTGGAGCGGGCTGGCAGTCTCAAAGGCCCTTACAGAGGGACCCAGGAGCACCAGGCTGATGTGCCCAAACCTTGGGGGAGATTCCTTCAGCTGAAAGCAAAACGTGCACTGGGCAGTCTAGAGAAAGGGAACCAGAGGAATACTGGGCTGGAAAAGACATTTAAGATCAAGTCCAACTATTAACCCAGCACTGCCGAGTCCATCGCTAACCCAGGACCCCAAGCACCACAGCTACACGGGTTTTAAATTCCCACAGAGTTGGGGACTCAACTGATGCCTAGAGAGGCTGACCTGGAACAGAGGCTGGACAGAGTTAAAGGAAAAAATTAGGGATTTATTAAAAGGCCTTCAAAGGATAAACCTTGGGCAGCACAAGAGCCTGGCTATGGCTGTACTTAAGATGGACCCAAGATGGATGTTGAGTCATGAGTTTTCAACTTATATAAGTTTTGGTCCATTTCCATATTGGGGTTAATTGTCCAATTACAGCTCCAGGTTATGCAGTCCCATCCTCCCAGTTTGCTCTCCTCAGTTTGCTGTTGTTTACACTTTTTGGGCCTGAAGCTGCAACGGTGTCCTTGGTTCTGGGGCTGGAAAAGGATTGTTCTGTGTGACTGAACTGTGAAGAGAACCTGCTAACACTTTATATGAAGTTTGGAGTTATATACCAATGCAGTACAGAATCTGGAAAATATGAAAGTTAAAACTTGAGGCATCACAACCCCTTCCCTGGGCAGCCTGTGCCAGTATTGACAACCCTTTCCATAAAGACATTTTCCCTAATATCCAATGTCAAGTTTGGGTGACTGCCACAACCTGGGGCCTTCTCCTCTTGTCCTATCCTTGTTCCCTGGGAGAAGAGCCCAGCTCCATCTGGCTGTCCCCTCCTGTCAGGAGCTGTGCAGAGCCACAAGGTCTCCCCTGAGCCTCCTTTTCTCCAGGCTGAGCCCCTTCACAGCTCCCTCAACTGCTTCTCATCAGATTAAAGCAGTTTAGGGCAACTGCTCTGGAGCCATCCCATACCATGTGACTGGCACCAATTCAATCTTTTCTTTGACCCAAATGGGGCTGAAAAGCCTGATGCAAGCTTGTTTAACAAAAATGTTATTTAAAATAATTAAGAGGTGTTATCATAATCCAGCCCAAGACCCCCACAGTTACTCTCTGTTTCTGTCATCTCCTTTAAATGTGTGGTGATCCAAAGACAATTATCCTGGAATTTTTATTAGCTGAAAAAGGCAACAGCTTCTCTGCTCCCTCCTGTCTCTCTGTCTGCCTCTCAAATAGTGACAGATCATTTATTGCATTTACTGCAGTCTCGTGGGCTCCTGTTTGACTTTTGATGCGACCTGGAGTAACTTCTCTCAAAGAACAATTTTTATTTTCTCTTTCCATGCCAGAAAATTCCACTGCACACGGAATTACATCCACATGCACCTGTTTGTCTCCTTTATCTTGAGAGCAGTTGCTGTTTTCACCAAAGATGCTGTTTTGTTTGCAGATGAAACTATGGACCACTGCCTCATGTCCACGGTACTGGACCTCCCCTCTCTGTCCCCCTTGACTGAACATTTAATTCTTTACCTGAAGGCAACAGGGAGATATTTTCATACTATTTCTCCTATTGCTAAAGCTGAAATCTTTAAACAAACAATTTTATACAAACCCAAATACCAAGTGCTAAGTCTGCACTCAGCTTTGACATTTAGGTCTGTTGACGCTAATGAAGCTCTAACAATTTCTACCAGTAAAGAATTCAATCTGTGAGATAAAAACCCCAATATTTCCCTTTCAAAAATCTAAAATAAAGTTAATTTAAATTATGAAACCCTAAACCTACAGAAGTTTTGTTGCTTCTTCATTATTGTGTGGCAACATTGAATTTTGCCTACGGTTCTGTAGAAACCAGCCATAACAAGAGCAGACCTAAAAGGTTTTTCTTCCTCTGCACTTCCAGGTTGCTTGTAAGGCTGCAGTGGCCTTCTTCCAGTTCAGTATTTTAGCCAATTTCTTCTGGCTTCTCATCGAAGGGATCTACCTGCAAACCCTGCTGCTGCTGACTTTTGTTTCCAACAAGAAGTTTGTGTGGTGGTTCATATTTACTGGCTGGGGTTAGTACTCCCTTCCTCTTTGTGCCCTTCAGTGTTTCTGGTTGCTTGCAGAACTGGATAAAATCTGTGTTTTGAGGTGAAATGAGCCTGTCAAAGGTGACACTTTGCAGAGGGAAGTGGCCCGTTCATCCAGTGCTGTTACATCCAAGTAATATCATTTTATTCCCTTTTATATCTCAGTTATTTGCACCATGGTGGTGAATAATCCAGGCCTCAGGAGGATGAGTGATATGGCTGGATAATATCCTAGAAATATCTTGAATTCCTCCACTGACTACAGGAATTTGGGTGACTAAATTTCCTTTTGTTTTTAGCAAGCAGAATTTGACAGATTAATCTTAAATCATGTGAGTCCAGGCCAAGGAATCAAACAGCTCTGGTTTTCTTTTATTTTCAGAGATCTCCTGACTTTAAGGAATCTTTTGAGGTGATACAGCAATTGAAGTTATCTCTGATACTCAGAATAGGAATGTGAAATAAATAGGATTTATTTCACTGCTCAGAATTGTTGCTTGTGACTCTCAGATATTCCCATGTCTCACCTTGGCTGGTCTAAAATGCAGGCACCCAAACTGAGTAGTTACAATGACATTTTTGGCTTAGAAGTGAAATCCAAATTATCCTGAATAAATATTAATTTATCCTTCACCTTTAGAGTTTTAGACTTTATTTAATGTAATTAATTTCTTTTGGAGCTATTCCAAATAGGGTTGTCTGAAAGTAGACTCTCAGCCCTTGATTAATCATGGCCAACTTGAGATAAGAAAGCAAACAACTCAATTAATAATGTGGTAATCCTCATCTCCTTCTGCAATCAGTGGAAGGTGCGAGATACCTCAGGGATAACTCTCATCTTAGGTGATGTGGAGGGAAATATTTATTTTCCTTAATTAAAAAGCCAACTTGAATTTAACAAGGTCCCAGCTCAAAGGAGTTGAGCAAAGGGCAAAAATCTGGAAGGACAAATTCTGAGCCCTTCCCACACAGCTCAAATGATACTTAGAAATAAATTCCCTATATTTCTGTAGGTGCACCTGTTTCACACTAGAGTCCCTTTTGTGGCAGTTTTGAAAGTCACTTAGTCTTTGAAAATTCAATTCCACAGGAGGAGGGAAAAACCAATTTCTGCTTTATAGGCCTTAAAAACCCCCAGTCAAAAATGTAGGGCAGAAGGATAAGCAGTGATAAAGCAAGGCTAGAAATCACTGGATTCAGTTAAATTTTCATGGAATTCTTATCAGCTGATTGCTCTGGGGTGATTAGAGTCTTTAGGACAAAATGATGAACTCTTCCAGTTGCTGTACAAAGGGTGTTTGTTGGCCACAATCCACAAGAAAAAAGAGCCCCAGCTAAATAAATGCTTGCTCCAGCTTCATAAGTGCTTGTAATTCCTATCCCAGCCTTCAAGTAATTCTTTACATTTATTTCTGAAAACATGGTTTCACAACATCCCCTGTTCTCCTTTGTTATGATTTCATTCTCCTGCCCTTTTATTCCTTTCTTTTTTTTTTTCCTTTCTCTGAACTGCAAATTAAATTCTTTCATGAAGTTATTGAAAATTGTCTTACCCACAAACTGACCTTTAATCCAACCTGCTGCACTGTGAACCTATTGGAAAAAGGATTCCAAGGGACAGGATTTTCAAACCAATTCTTGTGTTGCTGTTGGTTTGCACAGGAGCTCCCACTGCCGTGATGTTTGCTTGGGTCCTCACACGAATCCATCAACAGAACACTGGGTGAGTCAGAGCTGGGATAAGGAACACAAAAAATCCTATTTTTTACAGTGTTCTGTTTTTTTTTTTTTGAAGGGGGAAAAAGGTGTGCACAGAAAAAGGTAAGGGGAAAAAACTTTCAGGATTCAAAGCTGTACCTTTAATTTTTACAGCTTGAACATAAGTGAAAAAATACCAAAAGTCTTGTGATTTTTATGTCCATATGTGGGGTAAGAAAACCTGGAAATATCATATTAACTACTGAAATTTCATTTAAGTTCCCTAATCCCAGTCCATGAAATAATTGTATTTCAAGAAAATTCCTGTTTCTGTATAAAGTCAACCATAACTAACTCTAATCCCTTCAAATGAGAACTTCCCAAACAAACAACATTGTCTTCAGTAATTTCTTCTTTTGTTTCTATTCAATTATTTTATTTTATTTTCATCTGTATCTTTTAATATGAGCCCCAGATAGAAATATTGTTTGCTGTAAGTTATCCATGTCCATATGTGGTGTAAGAAAACCTGAGAATATCATATTAACTATTGAAATTTCATTTAAGATCCCTAATTCCAGTCCTTGAAATAATTGTATTACAAGAAAATTGCTGTTTCTGTATAAATTCAACCATAAATAACGAACCCAAATCTCCTCAAATGAGAACTTCCCAAACAATCAACGTTGTCTTCAGTAGTTTCTTCTTTTGTTTTCATTCATTTTATTTTATTTTTATCTGTATCTTTTAACATGAGCCCCAGATAGAAATATTGTTTGCTGTGAGCTATCCTGAAGGCTTTCAGATTATTTCACATCAGCTGAAAAAGATTCTCTTTTATACCCACCTGGTCAAAACTCAGGAGAGTTGAATAAGAAGTTGATTGAGAGAGGTAAGAAGAGCAGGAAAGAAGCTTAAAAATACAAATGTGGTTTTCTTTCACTTTGCTTTGGTTCTTCAATCTGTGATTCTTGCTGATTGAGTTTTCTTTAGATTGGACCACAGGGAAACCAGGGACATTTAGACAGTGATATAAACTTGGTGTCCACCAATTCCCTTTCCCGTGGCAGAAGAGTTTCTGTGGGGAGGAAGCTCCCATGGGACAGATGAAAAACCTGATTCCATTTTTCTTTCAGATGTTGGGATGATGATGAAAATGGAGTGGTGTTATGGATCATCAAAGGCCCCATCCTGCTGACTGTATTGGTAAGGTTTCTCATTTTCCCTCGAGTTTCTGCATCTAGATAATTTTATCTAGTGTGCTTTTAAAATGAGTTCTTATGATTGTAAACTAAGACGAAAAAAATCCCCCTTATCCACGAATTTATACCACCTGAATTTAGGGAGGGAGCAATCTGGTTTTTAGGCCTGTATCTGGTATAATCCCTGTCATAAACAATGACGAGAACAGGGGGAACTTTTTTAGATCATTTAAAAATCTAAATTTAAAATCTAAATTAAAGTTCTGAGCAGAAGTACAAGGCATTAATATCAGACATAAAGTGATATTAAGATGTGTTGGTCTCCAATAATTCAACGTAACTTTCACCATATTTTGTGTACAACTATATTTTGGTGGGAAATATAATTATTAATTTTTAAAGCTATTGATCTGAGCTGAGAAGGGATGAGCACTGGTTTATAGCAGTGCAGCTCCTAAAAGTGGGGATTTTTAGTTATTTGTATCAACTGAAGGCATGTCCTGGATTGTAGTAAATTTACAGATTTTGTCTTGTCTTTGCAGATTAACTTTATTATATTCATTAATGTGATCAGGATTCTTGTCCATAAACTGAAATCCCAGGAGGGAGGAGGGAGCCATTCAAGCCACTTTGTGTGAGTATTTCTGTGTCTCTAAGGACTGACCTGTTCTAACTGCTGCAAAAATTTTATATGAGTAGGAGAACAGAATGTTCTACTCCTCTTCCAATAGAAAGAGAAGAAATGACAATGTGAACTTTCTTTTTCAGCCCAAATGTCACATGTCGTTTTTATTTCAGAGCAAAAAGGATGGGGTGCATGTGTCAGGGATAAAGAGAAAAGTAAAATAATAAAGTAGGAAACTTCAAAAGCTTGAAAGTGTAAACACCAAATGTCAGGTGATTGATCCATGTCACTCCCAGTCCTTTCCACACAAATGGCCACATATTGAGAAAGATGCAGTAACAGGATAAATTCCTTGCAGTAACAGGATAAATTGAGAAAATAAATAGAGAAAAAATAAAAAATATATAAATAAATAAAATAAAATAGATATCAATAAATAAAGATGCAGTAACAGGACTAAGCCTGGTCCTGGCTGTTTACAAACCCCTCACAACCATTGGGGATCCCATCAGTGCAGTCACAAGACCTTTCCACAACTTCTCCAAATTTCTTCATCCAAACGAATGCAGCTGCCTCCATTTGGAGCTGTTCTCTGAATTTTAAAACATTCCTACATGCAATTGCTGTCCCTCATTCCCTGTTTCTAACAGTGCATTATTCTTTCATTCTTGCTTTTCCAGGAGACTTGCAAAGTCCACGTTACTGTTGATCCCCCTCTTTGGGGTGCACTACATCGTGTTTGCATTTTTCCCTGAGAGCACTGGGCTGGAGGCTCGGCTTTACATTGAGCTGGGCCTGGGCTCATTTCAGGTGAGATGGACAAAAATTGAACAGCCCTGAGATGTCTGGGCTGTACCACCCTGTGGTGGTGTTTGAGGGTCCCCAGGATGAGGGAAGGGATGAGAATCTTGACTCCATGTTTCAGAAGGCTGATTAATTATTTTATGATATATATTATATTAAAAGATTAAAATGATATATATTAAAATGATATACTAAAACTATACTAAAGAAAGGGAGAGGAGACATCAGAAAGCTAGAAAGAAATGAATAATAAAACCCCATGACTGACCAGAGTCCTGACACAGCTGGACTGGGATTGGTTATTAAGTAAAAACAATTCCCATGCTGGGTAAACAATTCTCCAAATCACATCCCAGAGGAGCAGAACATGGAGAAGCTGAGGTTTCTTATCTTGCCAGGAGAAGAAATCCTGGCACAAGGATTTTTCATAAATGTGTCAGTGACACCACCTCACTTCAGGCTGGTTCTTAGAGCAGGATTTATTAATGCATCCAAATTCAATGCACACATCCCATCTCACTCCTTCAGGAGCTCTTCTGTTGTTTGCTCCCTTATTATTTGAAATCTCTGGGTCAGACTTTGCATGAATAATCACAAAATAAATAAAATATCTATGTTTCTTGAATAACAATGACAGAACACCGTGAAGACCAGGCTGTGGATTAAGGTGAACTGATTGAAAATGATTTTACTTGAAATAATGATAAGAGGGGTGGTGAATTAGAGGACATAACCACCTGCTCTGCCCTTACCCTTCAGGGGCAGTGAACCACGTTAATATCTCATTGTTGATTTTGCTGTTCCACTACTCAGAACATGGATTTGAGAGGGTCAGGGCCTGTGTGTGGTACATTTTGTACTGAACAGCTGATTTATTTTCCCTTCCCCTGCACCCCACCACAGCTTGTCCACATTGACATGTGTTGCAAATGATCTCTCTCCCATGCTTGCCTTATCTGAGGGAGAATTTGTTTGTGGGATACAGTGAACAGCAAGTTTATCTTTTTTGTCTCTGGACAAGAAATAAATAATATTTATTGTATATAAATAAATAATATTTATTGTATACAATATATAAATATATAAATGATATTTATTATAAAAATAATATTTATTATAATAAATAATAAATATGAAATGTCACCAGTCCACTGAGAAATTTAATTCTGTTATGAAAACTCAATAAATAGTGTCACACTGCCTGAACTCCAATAGAAAACTGGGAAATATGCATTATTTGTTGTCTTGCACACACTGTGAATGAAACTCGATGTCTGTTATTGATTCCAGATTTTAAATCCATGTTTTTCCTCTCCCTACCCTCCCTGTCCTAGGGTTTTGTTGTTGCTCTCCTATATTGCTTCTCAAATGCAGAGGTGAGTAACTAAAGTACATGAGATTATCAAAACCTTTAAAATTCACAGTTCCCTCTCATTTTTTAATTTCTTTTCCTATTTTCAGAACAGATCTGTCTTTGATCTGCTCCTGAAACCATGACATCCCCACATCTTTTTTTGTCCTTTGGTAGCTTTGTTGACTTTATTTGTATTCATACAGTTCTGGCAGGAGGACACAAAATAAACTTTGAAGCAATGACCCTTTAAAAATGGTTGTTGAGTTTCCTGTCAGGGCACATTTCTCCTGATTTATCTTTGATAGCTATCATGATGATAACTCAATGTAGAGCTCCTCTCTTTCTCTAGGTTTATTTTCTACTGGTGACTTGCTTACTTTCCCCCTTCCCTTTCCTTTCCCCTTTTCTCTTTCCCCTTCTCCCTTTACTTTCCCCCTTTCCCTTTTTTTCCCCTTTCCCTTTTTTTTTCCCCTTTCCCTTTTTTTTCCCCCTTTCCCTTTTTTTCCCCCCTTTCCCTTTTTTTCCCCCCTTTCCCTTTTTTTCCCCCCTTTCCCTTTTTTCCCCCTTTCCCTTTTTTCCCCCTTTCCCTTTTTTCCCCCTTTCCCTTTTTTTCCCCCTTTCCCTTTTTTTCCCCCTTTCCCTTTTTTTCCCCCTTTCCCTTTTTTTCCCCCTTTCCCTTTTTTTCCCCCTTTCCCTTTTTTTCCCCCTTTCCCTTTTTTTCCCCCTTTCCCTTTTTTTCCCTTTCCCCTTTTTTTTCCCTTTCCCCTTTTTTTCCCTTTCCCCTTTTTTTCCCCTTTTCCCCTTTTTTTCCCCTTTCCTCTTTCTCCTTTCCCTTTTCCCTTTTCCAGGTCTGCTCATGTAATCAAGACTTTTGTTCAAATACTTTCTTTTCTGTTTTTATAACAATGGTAGAAGTTGGCTGAACTCCCTGCAGTAGAATGTAGTGAGCCCATCATTTAAAAACCTCGCTAAATTTGCTGGTGTTTCCCCCTAAAGAGCAGAACAAATCAAAACTGATGAGAAAATGTCAAACTGCATTTCATCCTGAGAAAAGTGAATAAATAAGTTGAGAATGACACACTAATGGTGCCTCAGTCTCTGCAGTGGCTTAAACTTGGGCAATTCTCATACAATATGGAATTATTAATGTTGGAAAAGCCCTCCAAGATTGTCAAGTCCCAGCTGTGCCCCATGGGCACCTTGTCCCCAGCCCAGAGCACTCAGTGCCACCTCCAGGGGACACCTCCAGGCATGGGCACTCCAAAGCTCCCTGGGCAGCCCCTGCCAAGGCCTGAGCCCCCTTTCCATGGGGAAATTCCTGCTGGTGTCCAGCTGATCCTCCCCTGGAACAACTTGGGGCTGTTCCCTCTCCTCCTGTCCCTGTTCCCTGGGAGAAGAGGCCAACTCTCACCTACCACCTCATCTCAGGGAGTTGTGGAGACCAAGAAGGTCCCCCCTGAGCCTCCTTTTCTCCAGGCTGAGCCCCTCAGCTGCTCCTCACAGGATTTACCCTCCAATCCCTCCATCCCTTCCCTGGAGACACCCCAGCACCTCACAGGAATGGCTAAAAGGAGGTGCAAGGTGCAAGTAACCCTACCTGTGAGTAACTACCTATGAGTAATTCCCAAGCTATGTTTGTTACTTAGGAAAACAATTTATAATGGCCATTCTGAGAGAGTGCCTTCAGGACTTAGCTGTGAAAACAGAAAGCTCTACTTCCAACCTGCCTTCTATGGAGAGCTTTTTGGATAATTGGTTAGCTGAGAAAGGCCACTTTGATGTGATACCATTGGATAAGGATAGGGGAAACAAGCTGGGGATTGTGAAACCAGTGTCCAATCACTGCCAAAGGTCAACGGGAAGATGGGGGAGAAAATTGCTTGCCAGAAAATGAAAATATCCTAGGTAGAGAAGCTAGAAGAATGCAAACATAGAAACAAAATAATCATTAGAGCATAGAAGTAGGTGTGGTTGATCTAAGTGTGCTTTAACCAATAATGAGCTCAGCTTTTGCAATATGTATAAGCTTCATTAACACCAATATAAATATGGGTGAGCTTTCAATAAACTTTGGGATTTGCTATTCACACATATTGTGTGAGGCATTTCTTCCGCCGTTCACGACAGCCTTCTGTATCACAGACTCCTTGCCAGCAGCCCTTTAATTGCTTCAACAGCCTTTTAATAGCTTGCATATTGTAGCCCACAACACAGAAATGCAGTAGGTGTTAAAATCAGGACAGGCAGAGCCTGATCTCTGGCCCCAGGATGAAGCTGGGTTGGCTTTTTTCACATTCCTTAGGGATATCTGCTCCTGGAGCAGCTTGGCCACTCATTACCACTTGGCAGTGCATCTGCTGTGGTTCCTTGCAATCATAAAAACTAATTATTATTTTCTCTGTGTGTGTGTGTTTGTTCAGTTTTGAGTGTCTGTGACAATGTGAGAGGCTGTGCTGCTGCCAGGGGAGGTGTTATGAGTATGGATGAAACTGAGGAGTGCTGGAGGGCCTTGAGTTTGCTGGGGTAGAGCTGGAACACTGGATTGGTGGAGGAAATGATGCAGCTGGAATTGTATTCTTTCACCACTTACTAGCTATGAACTCACAATGTTCATACATTCCCAGTAGCTGCACACAACATGCCACAGCCCATCAGCATTTCATGAATGTTCAATAATTATCCAGTAAATACCTCCCTCTTCAAGTTTTTGTTTTCTTATTTTTGAAAATGTTTATGAATTCTTCAGTGTATTCCTATTGCTGTCACAGCCTTTAGTCTCCTTTTCTACTTCAATAGGACCAGCATTTGATCCTGAAACCAGACCATTCATATTGCTTTACGTCTGACCAGCCTTTTTCCTCAAACAAAACAAAATTGGTTCCAAAAAGCCTTTCACCATGAACACAAGCCACTCTCAGCATTTTCTATTCTGAGATCCACTTTGAAACCTTATAACCTGACAGTAACTCATATCAAAAATACAGGGTAGAAATTATCATTTTCAGAAGACATACTGTGGGATTGCACCCAAACAAAACTTTCAAACTACATTTCTGAAGTAGATTACTTTTGATGACCTCTTGTTTAGTTGATTGTTGGAAGATCCAGAGAGCCATCCATGAAGTTGTACCCAGGGGTTGTCTGTGTGCTTAACAGGGAAAATGAAGGCAGAATAGGGGCCACCAAAATGATAATTATTGCCAGCAACCTGCCCTGATGGCCAAATGTACTTCTGCATGCCATCCTCTGATTTTTTTAAATGAAATCTGTTTCTTTTCAAAAGGAATAAGGACAGAGATCAAATTCTTCTAAAAATGCGTTAAAGCTTAATCCTGGTTTATCTGGGCTAAGTACTCAAGCAGACTTCTGGCCGTATTTTACCTCCAGTGTTCATCAAGTCCTAATTTTCTCTTTGTTTGTAACTTCCTGCAGGTACAAACAGAGCTGAAGAAGCAGCTGTGCAAGTGGCAGTACCAGGAGTACCTGACCTTCAACCACAAGCACGGGGCCCTGTCCAGGGAAGCCAGCCCTGTCACCTACGTCACTCAGCTGTCCCTGCTGGACAGGATCAGCCCCAAGAGGAGAACCCCGGTGCTCCAGGATGGTGTCACCACGGTCTGAGGGGCTCCAGCAGGACCAGCTGCTGGCCCTCTGCAATGTTCCACCATGAGGCGCCCAACTGGATCCTCTGTGGCTTCCCATAGCGGCAGGAGCTCTCGCCCCCTAACAATGAAGGGATGGGGCTATTTTTGGCCTAAGAATGGTTTATTGCTCAGATAAACACCAGTCTCAGAGGATGTGAGATTTTAGAGGAGCAAGCAGTCGGCCATAGCTCAGAGTAGTCATAATTTCTTTGTTACAAGACAATGTAGAACTTTCTAACCCAATGGACACTTGTTACAAGGTTTATTTTGCTTTTCTGACCTATCACCTATTTCTCCTGGACTGCAGATACTTTTATCCAATGGCTTCTGTCACACACACATCAGCTTCTATTGTAACTCCTAAACTCTTAGTTTATCCTATACAACATTACCCCTGCATTATAAACCCTTCACCATCTTATCAATACAGTTTTTTACTTAAGGCATATTCTTACTTACAACTATAGAAACATAAGTTTATGATTTTTCTACTTCATGTCTGTGTACTTTATTTTTACATAAACACAGCCATCCATTCACTCCCTGAGTCCCAGTATCAATTCAGCTTTAAAAACCCTGCATTCCAGTCCCTCAGTTTGCCCTGCTCTTGGTTAATTATTTAGGTCAGCAAATATTTGTCTCTTGGAAATGCCTTTGCTGATTTTAGGTGCTTCATCTCTAGTCCTATTAGAGAAGAGGTGAATTTTCCAGGCTTCTAGAAATGATTCTAATAAGTTGTTTATTAATTAGGCATTTAACCCATTTGTCACAATACCATATGTTTGTTGTGATGAGTAATTTTGTCTATTCTGACCTTCTCATCAGCTTTACTTGTAACCTCTGTTCCTGTGTTTTGTTGCTGGGCATAGTAATGAGAATTTGTATCCAAAATGTATGATGTACATCTATAAAATGTAAGTGGCAATTACAGCTGTTGTGAGCTTGTACATTTACTTCATGTCAGTTTGTACATTCCATTTGAGTTTGTACATTTAATTTTGTGTCAGTTGGAATATTTCATTTGAGGCTTTATAAAATAAAAGGTTAATAATCCTGGGGAGTGCTAAAATTTATTGCAGAAATATTTGATTTGAGCTGTGAAAAGAACCCTGATCCCTTTTTGGTGACACACCTGAGTTCGTGTGGGTGTGTTAATGAGTCAGGAATGCTCCAGGCAGGGATATTTTGCTT
Organism: Agelaius tricolor; assembly: GCF_023055355.1. NCBI lineage: Eukaryota > Metazoa > Chordata > Aves > Passeriformes > Icteridae > Agelaius > Agelaius tricolor. Next base: position 808,058 of record NW_027269266.1, read on the forward strand.
TTTGGAAAGCCTGGGAAAGCAGCAGAACTGTCCCAAGCCGTGTTTAGCTGTGCTGTGTGTTCCGTGTGGAGCCACTGCCACCTCCTGGAGCTGGATGTGTGCAGCCACAGAGCCAAGCAGGGCTCCCAAACCTCTCATGAGTGAGCTTTAAACCACTCCCAAAGGGCAGACAATTCAATCACATCAGCTGCTTTCTCCTCCTCTAATCCCCTGGTGTCTTTGGCAGAGTTTAACTCTCCAGGAATTATTTTTGAATCCCTTTATGAACTACATGACACCCTTAAAAGATCAAAACCTACTTTTTCCAGCTGCTTTTTATGGTGTTGCAGCAATGACAGTTTGTTAAGGTGTCTGAAATTTCTGAGAGTAGATTTCTAACTCTGATAATATCAGCATGATTGTTTAAGAAATTTTGATTTATTGGGCTCTAAATTAAAAGAAATCCTTCCAGCAGGCAGCTTTATCTATTTTGCACATTGAGAGCTTCCCCAAGGCTGCCTAACACACCCAGAGCAAGAATTATTTGAGCATCTGAGGAGGATTTGTTCAATTGCAGAAAATACAACTGAATTCAAGGTAGTTGCTCCTTGACTAAATGAAGCTTTCCTCATTGAAATCAGGTGTGTGGGATTTGGAACAAATGTGCTTTTGTGTGGTATTTTGTCTTTGAAATAGTGAATATTTACACAGGCCTTGTAGAGTGGCTGAAATACTTTTGGAGGTGCCTTTTCTTTCTCTGTCTAAAAAAAACCCAAACACTGAGGCTACATAAAAAAATTAGAAATTAGAGGTTTTTCCAGATTACCTGGTCTACATTTGCTTTTTGATTTGAGTTTTGTGATTAGGGAGACACTGACTGGTGCAGCCATTCTGCACATGGTGGGAAGGGGAGACACATCCTGTGCCCCATTATCCAGCCCTCAAAAAAAAAAAAATAAAGTGCTGAGGCTGCCTCAGGTCATGGAGGAGATCCATGTGAAGGCCATTTACAGTGATTTGAAATGTAGCAAAAATGAAAATACGTAGATGTGCCCTGTCCTTCCCAATTCCCCACCTGCCCGTGGCTCCCTTTGCTCCCAGGTGCTGCCTCAGTGATGCTTTGGGGTGCTGATCTCCAGCCCTGCTGCTCCATGACACATCTCTGGCCTCAATTTCACTAAAGGTGTGTCCATTTTCCCATCACAGCTCCAAATACCTGCACTTTGGCCCAACAATGGGTTAAATGATGCAGCCTGTGGGGGGGATCCATGAGGGACAGGCAAAGGCTGATGGTAACTGATGGAGGAAGATGGGGAAAATCCCAGAAATAGTTCATCTTCTGTGGAATCCTCTGTTTCTGGAGTTTGAATGGAATTCCCAGAATTCCCAGAATGACCAGGTTGGAAGAGACCTTCAAGATCATTGAGACCAACCCAGCCCCAACAGCTCAACCAAACCCTGGCCCCCAGTGCCACATCCAGGCTTTGTTAAACACACCCAGGCATGGGGACTCCACCACCTCCCTGGGCAGCCATTCCAGAACTTTCTCACTCTTTCTGTGAAAAACTTTTCCCTGCTATCCAACCTGTATTTCCCCTGGTGCAGCTCAAGGCTGTGTGCTCTGGTTCTGCTTTAAAAATTTTTACTTGCTGCTTTAAACATTACCCTGATGATCAAACTCTTCAGGTTTGATTTGGCCATGAAAGAAAGGAAGCCTTGAAGCACTTCAGGTGTTACAGAGATCTATTTCCACTTTTGGCCACTGGCAACGTCTTTGTTTGAGGACAACAGAATTTCTGCTCCTGTTTACACCCTGTAGGAATAGTATTTAGTCCCCTGTGGATCAAACCCAGAGGCACAGGGGTTTTTAGAGAGTGTTTTACATTTGGCTTGGTGATACTGGCCCACAGACCTGTCTGATACTGATGCAGGGAGATAAGCACCAGTGGTTTATGGAGAAGGAACACTGCATGGCAAAGATCTCATCCCTGGTTGGGCCAGGACTGACTTTGCCAGAAGATTCCAGGGTCTCCTTCCCAGTGAACCCTTTTAGCCCAAAGAGCTTCTGCTGCAGGAAAAGAAAACACTACCCTGTAAGTTCACGGACAAAAAGTTCTCTTTGGTGCAATTTTATATCAGAACAGACTTTTACAAAATGATAATACATTTATTGTGTCATCTACAGCAGTATACATGTTAAAAACAATTTCTCAAAACACAAAAAAGGTTAGAAAGCAGCAGTTGATATCTGTGTTTCCACCTCATAACAAAGCTGAATAACCCCAGATCCCATTACCAATTAAACCAATTTTGACCAAAAAAGGTCAGTATTAGACCCAACAGGCCAGGAACTTTGTACCTTGACACAGTCAAAAGCCAAAATACAGCTTTCCATCCAATAACTTGGTTCTTCTCAGAGCTATAGCAGGTTGCATTGCCACTAAATTGACAAGTAGAAGGGAAAGAGAATGAACACACCAAATATTTGTTTTTTTACAGGTTATACTGATACACAAAGGCCTCTTGAGACTTCTCTGCAAGCACAAAGTCCATTGGGAAAGGCATATGCAGAAGCCTAAGTAATTTCAGACACTGAAGAGTGTCAGATCACACAGTGTCATATCACACAGTAATTCTTCACATGGATGAATTCCCCAAAAGAAAGCCAATGGGAAATTGCAGTTTGAATCATAAGAAGGTGAAAGACCATGAGGTTCAAAACATTGTCCAAGCTCTGCTGGTGTGTTTTCATACACAAAGTACAATGTGTATTTAGCTGAACTTAGCTCTTTAGTACAGATATACACAGAGCATCATCAACATCAGAGCATCCTCAGCTGCTGCTGCATCCTCCATATCCTCCTACCTGGCTCTTAAATGCAATTCTGAACTGGTTGCATGTGCCTGACTGCTAAAATCAGAGGGTAAAATCCTTTCTGTTTTATTTTCTTTTACTGCATGTGCACTGTTATTATGGTTTGTTCCTGGACACAGAAGTGCTGGTTGTGTGGACACAATCTGACAGGGAGAACCAAGCATCCTGAAAACTCTCCATGAGAGCTCTGACTCTTTACCAGGCATCCACCTCCCCCAAATCTGGTTGGTAATACCCAACAGGAGCCAGCTCAAAGCTTTTCAAGAGCATCATTTCTCAGCATGCATGAGACAGAACAATAGTGATTGGGCAAAGCTGCCAGGGAAAATTCATTTCTATCTAGGCCTCCCCAGGGTCAGCATCTGTCTCTAATCTGGTCAGGGAGGTGTCCTGGAGGAGAGAAAGAGCCACTTGCAAAGTGTGAATCATCTCACCCTGGAGCAGACATCAAAAATGTTTGATGCTTGTCCTCTGAAATTGCTCATTTCTCTCTTGAGACCAAAAAGGCAAAGTGCAGAAACCAGAATAAAGGAAGAAATCTTCCCTTTTGTTGTATATATGGTGTGGGTGTGTCCTCAGCCTTCTGCTCAAGATCTCTTCTGGTTTAGCTCTGAGCCAGAACACCTCATGCCAGTAGTGCCAGGTGTTGAAAGGCACACATCTAATACAGCCCTTGGTATTCAACTCCTAGGGAAGAAAACTACTTCAGAACAGATCTTTGGTTGTATTTTTGAATTATGTACGTTTTCACAACTGCAGGAAAGGGAGTCTAGGGAACATTGCCTCCACTGAGATGATAAAGTCTGAGTTTGGGCTGAATCCCACTCTGTGAGTTTATCTGTTTCCTAGATGTCCACAGATATGACTTAGGAGCTACAGCAGACACTGATCCTGTCAGGCAGGATCCCATGTGGTGTCCACAATCCTGTTCTCACCAAGCCTTTGGACCCTCCATGCTAGGACAGCTCTGCTGAGGTCACAGGAGAACAATATTCATAATATGAGCACACCTTGCTCTGGAAGCCTTGCCCCATGAGAAAGATCTCAGAACAAAAGAGAAGGTCTGGTATTGTGGAATCACATAATCTTATGGGGAAAATCTTAGTTTATTGAATTTTCTAGGTTTTTGATTGTGGAATCACATCATCTTATGGGGAAAATCTTAATTTATTGAATTTTCTAGGTTTTTGATTGTGGAATCACATCATCTTATGGGGGAAATCTTAATTTATTGAATTTTCTAGGTTTTTGATCACTGGGAGCCTTGGCATGAATACAGAAAGGGCTACAGCTCTTCAATAGCCTTAAAGAATCTATTGCTATACAAAGAATGAACTTAATTTTCTTAATAATCATCCATGAACACTTCAGAAACCATCTTAGGGCTCTGGAGCCTCCACAGGCCACAAACTGAAAACTTCTGACATGGGCAATTGTTTCTGAAACACTCTTAAAACCCAAGTTCAAATGCCAAGGCAAATAAAGCCAATTAAATTAATGGGGTTTGCATTTCTTTTGTTGCTACTGTTTGTTCAATTCACTGTGAACAATGTTTTTTTTTCTGCTATAACTCTGAAATTTTGATAACTAATTTCTGTCAGGGCAGAAAAAATAGTGTAAAGTTGGATATTTGTATGGTTCACAGGCCACATTTAGTAGAGATTTAGTAGTAGTGCCAGACAAAAGCACTGAAACCTCCCAAACTGACACCATTGGTGTATTTTAACATATTTTAATGATGATTTCCTGCAGTATTTTGACTGAATGTGTGTTCCATCTATTGGATTGGAAAAGCTTCCCTTGCAAGATTTAACTGAAAAACAAAAAACAAAATATTGGAGCTATTTCCCTTTTAGGTTTGGCTGAACAAAAATTGCTCAAACCCCAAATCTCATTTATACACTTTCAAGAACTGGAAATCTTTCTCTTAATTTTTATTGTTCCTTTTTTATTTCCTTTCCCTCCCAGGATGCTTGGCCAGCTGCTTCCAGGTAATTTTCCTGCTATTTTTAAAGAATCCATGTCTGTCTGTATTTCATTCTTTGCACTGGTTTTGCTGCCCAAATTTGGCTTAGAGCTGAGAGAAATGCAGCTTAATAGCCTGGCTATTTTTAGTCTTATCTTGCAGCTGTATGATCAAAGACAAACTGTAGATTTTATCTGAAATAAAGCTGTTTATATCTCAGGAAAAGAGAAGGAAACTGGAGGCAAGATCAGTATGACAAGGGAGCCAAGTGAGCCAGGAGTTATTTCAACTCCAGGTTCAGATAAGGGTTTTTCACTGCCAAAAATGTTTTACAGTAACTTTCCAATGGGAAGAGGTGAAAAAAAAAAGATGCTGAATTTTTAAAGGAGGGGTGATCAGTTTAGGAATGGGAGTAAAATATTATGAAAATAATGCCAAGTAAAAAGCTTCCTTCATATTGAGTGAATATGTTTTGTCCTTGGTCATTTTTGCTTTGCCTATTTTTAGTTACTGGTTTCTTTTGTCCGTGGGGCTTTTGAAAAAAACCCTGAATTTTTGAGCTGACCAGAGGTCCCTTCATATGCAAGCACTGGATCTACACTGCTCTTCAGAAGTAGAATTTAACCCACCTTTGACATGAAAATATTATGAAAAGCCACAATTTTAATAATAAATAGGCAAGGCAAATTATGGCAACTGATCCTTCTGTCACTGCTGAGGAGTCTCACAGTCAGGTTTTTAGCATGAGTCCAAGAAACTCTCTCTTGTGTCCCATTCTGGTCCTCAAAATGAAAGAAAGAAGTGGCCAGACTGGAGAAGGCCACAGGGAGGACCATGAAAATAATCAGAGGGCTGGACAATGGGGGCAGTGAAGAAAAACTGGGAATTTCTCCCTGGAGAAAAGAAGCCTCCATGGCCACCTCACCAAACTATTCCAGTACTAAAAGAGCGGTCAGAAAGAGGATGAAGGTTCTCTTTTCCACAAGGATCCACATGGAGAAGGCAAGGGTGACAAGCTGCACCAGGAGAGGGAACATCTTGATATAAGAAAGATTTTTTTTTTTAGAGTGAGAGCAGCCATTCATGGGAAGAACCTCCCCAGAGGTGAGGGGTGGTCCCTGTCGGGGAGGTTTTCGAGAGGTGACTGGACAGGGTGTGGGATAAACTGATCCTGGCTCCCTTTCTCAGGAAAGGTTGGACCACATTTGTCATCCAAGGTCACCTCCAGCCTTGGTTGTTGGTTCTATGAACTTCATTCCCTTCTGGAAGGGATTTCACACTTGCTATTGATGGTGGAGAGGGTTCAGGGAGAGTCATCTTTGCAAAGGGAAACTCAAATTATCAGTTCATGGTCACTCCTGGTTGTTATTTAGCCTTGTCGTTGCACTGTCCTTAAGGTGCAATGAGAGACAGATGCTGAGAGGGAGCAGCCAAACACCCAATAAAGTGTCTGGATTTAATTTCCAAACTGCATTTTCCTCTGGACTCACCTACCTTCATCCCTGCTCCCACCACCCCACTTTAACACCTGGTTTTCTAATGCAAACATTTAAATAATGCAGAGGAACTTGAGTGGTTTTCCTCTATGATTCAAAACTTCCCAGAACTAAGCATTAAAGGTTCTTTCCCTGGGCTCTGAGTTCCAGAAACACTAAAAGTGACAGTAAAAGGAGGTGACATCACCATGCAGCAATGAAACAGGCTCATCCTTTACAATCTAGGTTGTAGTTTTCATTTTTGGGATGTGAATTGTCCTGCAGTACCAGCACTCCACACTGACAAGTCAATAATCAAAACAGTGGTTAGATACAGTAAATAGTCACAAAACCTGCAGCACAAAAAATTTTCTGTACATTTATAAAAGCAAAATAAGAAAATTAGACAGGAAATACATTATGGACATGGTAGAAAAAAATGGCTCAAGGAGCACTGCACACTTTTTTTGTTTTGTTTTGTTTTAATCTTGTACTGTTTTTAATAACACAGCCTTTCTAGCTCCAAAATATATTTCACAGTGAAAAATCAAACAAAGCACTGTTACACTCAGTTGATATTTACACACACAGAGAAGCAAACTGCCTGTTGGATTCTTCCCTCCTGAAACAAAATGGAAAAACAGCCACTGTGGGGTGGCCACGCCTGGCCAGCACCTGCAGCTTACATTCAACAGAGAGATTTGTGGAGAGCTCATTTGTGCCAATGGCATCAGAGCCTGGATCCCACAACTGTGTCCACCTCAGGTGTGACCTGTCCCTTCCAGGGACACTGGGAAAGTTCCAGTGAATCAGGAAAAGCCAAATCTGCCAGTGCATCAACACTTCTATTCAGAGAAATAAAATCATAATAGAAGGTTTTGTTTTCCTTTTTTTTTTTTTTTTTTTTTTTTTTTGTGTAATAGATTTTATATTTAATATGTTGAAGATCCCATTTCTTCTGGTAAATTCAGTGCTGGTGAACAGATTCAGTTTTTCTACTGAACAAGAAACACAATGTCTGCAACAACAGAAATTTCCCCTCCACTGCTCTTCAAACTCCTGAGCATTGGCTCAAGGAATTAAGGGGCAAATCCAACTTTTCCCAACTTTTCCATCCTTGGACTCTCTATCTGGGACCACCAAAAATTAATGGTAATAACAATGTGCTGAGGCCAAATCCCAATTCCAGGTGAAGCAGTTTATTCTAACAAGAACAGCATTTTTCTGTACTGATTTAATTTAGCTGAGGACCTGGTCTCCAGTGTGCAGGGTCAGAGGGTGGTTTTGGTGATGTGGACATTTGCCCACAAGGCACTGGACTGACATCCACCAACTCAAACTGCAGAGCACTCTAGGATGGCCAGGAAAACAACAAAACCCAGAAGTAAGCTCAGAAAAATTTCAACAACGGCAAAAAAAAAAAATAAAGAAAAGATCCAAACACCTTCTTGCTCTGGGCTGAAACAAGAAAAAGTCTCCAGCTAGAGGCAGTTATTTGACATCTTTTTTTCCACAATTCTAAATTATTAATGATTGAAAACTGGCTAATAGCCATTCATGCAAAAAAAAAAAAAGCTATTTTTTTTAAATAATACATTTACAGTGTTGGCAATATAATCCTTGTGAAAGCCCATCCTACAGAAAATTGTCAAATATGCATTTACCTGATAAATCTGCCTTTCCCTAACTCTGTCTGGACAACAAAGTACCTGATTTCTGGAGAAACATTCTAAAATAGCTTTAAGAAGCATCTGAAGAAAGACAAAGGGCCAATCCATCAGTTAAAAACACTTTGACTTTTACAGAGAGCCGAGAAGAGGGAAACAAATTCTGCTCTCAGAGCAGCAAATCAGTGCTGTAGACTTGGGGAAAAAAAGTTGTTTGGATCATATAAATCCCATTTGTGAACCTGGAGTGCAATGGAAGTGGTTTCAGCTGTTTTGCTGGTCCTCTGTGCCACGGCAGATTTCACATGACAGGGCTGTCCCCATCTCTTAAGAGCATGATCCTGTACCAATATGACCTCAAACATTTCTGTCTGTTTTGAATTAAATTTACATTCATTTAGATGGCTCCAGCCAAGAGCAGAATATTCCCATAAAGGAGTATATAAGTGTTAAGTATTATTATAATTATTCTTTCTTACACAACTTTGAGACCTTTCTTTTTTTCTCCCTTTAAAAATAAGTAAACTAGGATTATCTTTAAAAATCTCTGCTTAAAATGACATCAAAACTCTTTTTTCTTTTGTACTTAAACTAACAAAAACCAGTGAAATTAAAAGCTCACACTCAGCTGACACTAATATTCCAAGTATTTCACTTTTTTTTCTGTTTTTTAGTTTATGATCATGTCAACTAACACTGAAGAACAAGCCTGAATTTTGAATTTCCTGGTTACTATTAGTTTCAGTTCAAAACTTCACATTTAAAATGCCATTTTCATCTTTGTTTGTAATATATGCATACACATACACGCACATATATATATATTTGATATATATATATATATATTTCTCAGTTCATAAATTCATAAATCCAAGATGAAGGGAGCGCTAGGACGGCCCTCCAGGCCTTTTTTTTTTGCGCTGTATAAAGACTCTTGAGAATTGACATCATTGACATTGGGTTGAAGTAGATTTGTAGCAGTCGTGGCTTTAACTACAAGGCAAAGGTTGAAAGAACATTTGAGTTCCTCTCCAAGAAAAGCAGTAAGACCATTGGTGGTGAAACAAACAGAATATCCCAAGAGAAAGAGAGAACTGCCAGGTGTGGGAAGTCATCCAAAGTCTTTATCCTTTCCTTCCATGCCATCCTAGTGTTCAGTTTAGTTGGTTTTTTTTCCTCACCAAATGCAGGTGATTTTTTTTTTTTTTTTACCTTCCAGGGTGATCCCGCCAGGTCCTTCTCGTGCCTCTTTGCTCTGGCAGGGAGGAGTCAACACTCAGAAGTCAACCAGGTGGCAAAGGCACGGCGCTCTGTGTGACAGCACTGCCCCCCAAGCCACCCGTGCCACGTGTGGCCACTGGAGCAGAGGGCTCAAGGTCATCTGGAGGGAAAGGCCACCCTGGAACTGCCTCTTGCTCTCAAGGTGGGAGGGGAGGGACAGTTATTGGTGATATAAAGAGTCCAAATGATCAATCTATCAATCAATGCCAAAAATAGACCTATATCTCAACTGCATGGCCCTTTTAGAAAATTCACAGCTTGGCTAGAACAGAAAGCATTGCTGGGAGTGTCCCTGGGTATGGAAAGCACAGCAGATCCCACTGCTCTTGCCTGAAGTTCCTACACTGATGTGCAGTTTAGTGTTGGCACAGCTGTTCCTCTGAATCCATTGGGGATGTCTGAATCCAGCCATGGACTCAGTTTTCTGGAGATCCTCCTGAATCAAGCTGGACTGATCAACCCAAGCACATTAGCTCCATCCTAAGACTCCAAAGAGAAACACTGCGGAAATTCACGTGCCAAAAGACAGGGACAGGCTAAGACACGTTGGACTAGGGAAAAACAAAAAAATAGGCAAATCCAACCCAAAATGGAAACCAGGTGGAAAAATGACTCCATTCACAGAGTAGGGTCAGTTTGGCAGCCAAGGATCACAACTGCACAGCAATCACTTGTTACTTTGGACGGACACGGATTACTCGCAGATGCTCTGAAATGGGAATAGTTCAGTGGGTGGGTTTGGCCTCTTGGTTGTCTTTGAAACATTCTCCATTAATGGCCTTGAGTACAGCTGGGTATTTACAGTGACTGTTAAAAAGAGATATTTACACATTTCCTTTGTTTTTTCACCTCTGGGGAGGAGAGGAAAAAGGAAAGGAAAGGAAAATGGAAAAAGGAAAGGAAAACGGAAAAAGAGGAGAGGAGAGGAGAGGAGAGGAGAGGAGAGGAGAGGAGAGGAGAGGAGAGGAGAGGAGAGGAGAGGAGAGGAGAGGAGAGGAGAGGAGAGGAGAGGAGAGGAGAGGAGAGGAGAGGAGAGGAGAGGAGAGGAGAGGAGAGGAGAGGAGAGGAGAGGAGAGGAGAGAGAAAGGAAAGGAAAATGGAAAAAGGAAATGAAAACAGAAAAAGGAAAGGAAAAGGAGAGGAGAGGAGAAAGAAAGGAATGGAAAATAGAAAAAAGGAAAGGAAAGGAAAGGAAAGGAAAGGAAAGGAAAGGAAAGGAAAGGAAAGGAAAGGAAAGGAAAGGAAAGGAAAGGAAAGGAAAGGAAAGGAAAGGAAAGGAAAGGAAAGGAAAGGAAAGGAAAGGAAAGGAAAGGAAAGGAAAGGAAAGGAAAGGAAAGGAAAAGGAAAGGAAAAGGAAAGGAAAAGGAAAGGAAAAGGAAAGGAAGTGAGACCTGCACCACCACCAAAACTATTATTTCCTTTTTTTTCTTTTTCAAGGGATGGTTTTTGGTTTGCTCGTTGGTTGCTTTGCTCTCCTCAGCTGCTCATGTCGCCAGGTTCTCTGCATTTATGCTGGACATCCGAATCTGAGAGCTGCTCTTGCTCAGAATGGAGAGTTGTGTCCCCCCGTTCACTCCGCTGCTCGCTAGAGAAGGATGGCGATGTTTGAAATCCACAGCAAAATACCGGTTGACTTTCCAGCTCCTCCATTTTCTCTTTATTTCTGATTGCACCTTTAGGGAGAAACTTCAAAAGGTCATTTTTTATGTACTTAGCCGCTCGAGGACATGCTGACAAATTATCAAGATTAGAAAAAACCCCACAATTCGACAGAACTGGTTTTAAGGTTTAGTAAACTGTTATTTATTATTAAACTCCTGTGTTCAGCAAAATCGGAAATTACTTTTCCATGGCTGGAAGAGGTTGGTCTGGGCATGTAGTGGGGAACTACAGCCCAGCCCAGGTTCTGTATCTGACTTCAGATAATTTAGGATCAGCCCAGAGGTGCATGGAAGACCTGGAAAAAATAGCCTGTTTTCATCATTGGCCAGTACCAAAGATACAGCAAGGAGCCAAAGAAACCAGCAATCAAAAATACTGGATAATATTGAAATACCTTGTCCACAGAGGCAGCTTCTCTCACCTGCCATTAATGGATGGATGTTTACACAAAATTTTGCCTCTTGCTTTCAGATCCTCTCCAAGCAGAGCAGCTCTGAGATTAATGCACATCTGTGCCATCCTCCTTTTCTTGGGAGGTTATTTTTTTATTGGCACCCACAGTAAATCACCAAGAGTAAAACAATCCAAGGTCAGAATTTCAATTAGTCAATATGTAAATAATCCCATAGCTTTTCTACTTTTCACTCATTATCAGTTTCCTGGCAACACTGCTGGGGGGTGCCCAAGTGTATAAATAGATAAAGTAGTAAAGATTTAATGTAAATGAGGTTGTAGTAGCTCAGGCCAACATTTACTTGATTACTCATTCCTGTATCGTATTTCTGAATGAAATAGTGTAAGAACAAGGAAATATGTAGAGATGTTTTCCCAATATATTTTTCCAATCTCCAATGACCTGCTGTGTCAAAGATGTTTGTCTTGTCTGTAACAGACATTGCTGGATTTCCCTGGATTGATATTGTCAAAATGTTAAATAAGAGCTTCAACTGTACAGACAAAAAAGTACAGGGAGGAAAAATCCAACTGGAAAACTTACATTCTCCTTCTAAGACCTACAAATTCCTATTTGGGTTAAAGTTATCTAAAACACAGATATTTAGAAATCAGATAGAGAATAGAGTTATATTTTCTCTCTAAAAAGGGAATAGTATTTGGATCTGGAAGAGTGTGATATTCCAAACATTTTCTTGCTGTAGGAAATTTAGTGGAGGCACAAGACATTCTCTAATTACTATTTTCTGATATCTTGAGAAGAAAAATGGCTTTATTTAACCTGGGTGTGTTGGTTTGGCTAAGAACTACCCCACACTCCTTCCAAGGGGCTTCAGGAGAACTTGACTATGCCCATAAGCAAAGAAAACCCATAAGTTTGTTTGATGAGCTTGGAGATTGTTGTGGTTTATCTGAGAAGGAATCACTTGGATCAAGGAGTTTGAGACCTCTTTGTAACAGAGATCAGCAATTCCAGGCTATACCTGCAGTCAGCCCCCTTGAAAAGAAGCAAATAAGGTGATTTTACTGTTGGGCTGCACAAGAGATGTGTAGCAGTGGAGGAGAGAACTCCACTCAGAGTTCATGGATGTTCTAGAGTTCATGGTTCCAGATGTTCATGGATGAACTCTCAATGTTCTTCTTCCATGCTTCTCTTAAGGCAACATTGAGCAGGGAACCCTTTTCCAGCAATTCAGAAAACAATTACCTCAGCTATTCAGTCAGATAAACAGGCAGGGAAATGCAGATTGGAACAGGAGAACCAGAGGAAACCACAGATGTGGCCAGCAGCAGTTGCCATGGGCTGAGAGGAGTGTGAGGCTTGCAAGGCACCCAGGTGGTGCCTGGGGGGTGGCTCTGGGCACCTGACACCCTTGGGCTGTGAGTGTGAAGGGGGGAAGGTGCTCAGGAGAGAAGCTGGCACCAGTTGGGTGGTGCCCAAGAAAACAGCCTTCAGTGAAGGGTTTGATATTGTTCTCCCCAGCCTTTTCCTAGGAAAGCTGGAAAGATTTAGGGTGGATGCATGATCTTCCAGAGAGGAAAGAGACCACACTGAGAGGTGAACAATGTTTTTTTTTATTTAGCCTGGCACCTTGTCACTAATGGTGTCCTCCAGGCATTGATAGTGGACCCCACACTGTTCCACACAGAGCATGGAATGGTTTGGGTTGGAAGAGACCTTAAAGGTAATCTCCTTCCAACCCCTGCTACGTGCAGGGACACCTTCTACTACCCCAGTGTAGCACTCACGTTCTCTTAAAAAATCCCTTCACCCAGGATTTTTCTCCTGGGAAGCTGAGAAGCCTCAGAGAAAAGGAAAACAATTCTTATCTCATTTGCTTCTCCTGTGTTGTGCTCACATATGGGATGTGTCTGGAGATTGTTTACCCACAGGTGATTGTTTCATTGGATTCTGGTGTGAGTTGTTTTCACTCTTTGGCCAATCAGGGCCAAGCTGTGTCGAGACTCCCAGAGTCAGGAGTTTTCATTATTATCTTTTTAGCATTCTGTAAGTATCCTTTCTGTATTCTTTAGTATAGTTTAGTATAGTATTCTTTAATACAATATAGTATTATAAAGTAATAAATTAGCCTTCTGAGAACATGGAGTCAGATGCATCATTCCTGCCTTCATCAGGACATTTCCCAGCAAATACAATACTCCAGGCTGCTCCAAGCCCTGTCCAACCTGGCCTTGGACACTTCCAGGGATCCAGGGGCAGCCACAGCTTCTCTGGGCACCTGTGCCAGGCCCTCACCATCTTCTGGTGTATCTCAGATTGAAAAAAGCACCATCACCAGTTTGGCTGCTGGCTCCAAACTGAGTGGTGGCAGAGACATGTCAGACCTCATGGAGAGACCTGAACAGGCTGGGACTGGCAAGAACAGGGCAAAGTTCAATAAAACCAGGGCAAAATTCTGTACCTGGGATGACATTTCAAGAGAGACCTGTCCGTATCCCACCCCTGTCAGGAAGCCTCAATCTGAGCCACCATCTCTGGTAAGGCCAATGTTTTGGTTTGATAAAGACATCACAAATCCTTTTTTCTTTTTTTTTTTTTTTTTTTCTGAGAATTGTGAGATTAAGACTAAATTATCAGGGATTATGGTAGATGAGAGTTAGAATGGACAGTTCGAACAGCAGTTACTCCCACAAGAAAATGGGATGTGGATGATGAGTGAAGGACATTTAATATTAAAAATCTTACCTCCCCATTCAAGAAGCAGTAGAGAACAGCAACAACAAAACCCTAGGGAAATGGGAGAGAAAAGAAAAAAAAAAGTAATTCAAATCCTGAAGGAATGACAGAAAATTGTGGCGTTCACATTCTCTGAACAAAGTGAGACATAATTCTCTCTCCCAGGGTTATTCCTGGAGAAGCAAAGAGACAAGAAGAGAAAACAATTCTTATCTCTACTTGCTGCTCCTGTTGTTTTTGTACATGTGGAATGTGTTAGGAATATTGTTTACCTGAAGGGATTTGTCAATTGGATTCTGCTGAGGATTGTTTTGTTTTCTTGGCCAATTGGGTCAAAGCTGTGTCCTGGCTGGCTCAGAGAGTCATGGGTTTTTCTTTAGTATCTTTAGTATCTCTTTAGTATAGTTATAATATAGTATAAATGTAATATAGTATTGTTTTAATAAAGCATTTGATAGAAAACAGCTGGAGTTAAAAAAAACACAACATGCAAACAAACAAACCCAGAATCCTGGTATACAAAACCTACACGTAAATGATCAGAGACACACTCTGAGAACTGTGCATGCAAAGTAGTTACAAAGAACAGAGGTTTGGTTCTAAGGAAAGCTGAATTCAGTGTGTAATCACCTGGAAGGATCCCAGTCCCAGTTCAAACACCAGCCTCTCCCTCTTACTGACATTCTCAGGAGAAAAGGCAAACACCGTGTAGTGAATTCCAAACAAAGGGATCAGCAGCAGGGTGGAGCGAGCCAGTCTCCTGTCACAACAGAGGGAAAGAACTTTAATGCAGCCTTGCAATTAGCAACCTGCACTTTAATTAAAGAAGAAAGCACAGAAAATATTTTGCTGACAGACTTTTGGGGAATACGTACACCGTGTAATTATACAAACAAATATGCAACATTCCTATTTGTTCCCAAAGACTGTTTGCACACACACTGCAGTTTGCTCCCCCTTCTTCACACTGCTACAGTAATGGCACGTTAATTATGCTTAATGCTCACTGCTGCTATTTTTATTTGCATTATTATAAGCAGGAATTTTCTCCTACCATGCCAAAAAATGAGGGGAATCTTGCTAAGGGATTCAGACTGCTACTATGGTACAATTATAAACCTCTCACCCAATTGCTTAATTCCAATGGAGTTTTAAATCACTTTTTGTTGATTTCTCTGTGTGTGAATATGCTTCTACACAGCAAAAAAATTCCAAAACAACCACACAAATAAAGCTAAAGAACCAACAGGCACAAATAAAAGTTAACCCCCCTGCATGTTCTTGTACTCACAACTATTCCTGAAGGTTTGATTTTGGTCTCAGTTTATACTGTTGGAAACCTAAGTGTAATTCCACTGTTTAACTATTTCACTGCTTCAGAATAGAGGTTTCAGAGGGAAATTAAGCTCAGCTGATATAAACCAAAGGGTTGGAAATTAATATTTTACATCTGGGCACTTAACTGGTGAAATTTTCCCAAAGCAGGGTCCAGCAAAGACTTGTGCATATTTTGGTGAGTGTCACTGTGTGATTGAGCGGCAAAAAAAACGAGCAAAGAGAAAGCAAATGTTCTGAAAATAAGGCAAGTGCTTTATTACAAACCAAGGGACTTAAGAAACCTGCAGGACATTTTCAGAGGGGAAGAATATCATTGGTTATGTTCAGGTAAGCGAAGAAGGCAGATGGAGATAAAGTAAGGTAAAAAGCTGTAAAGATTTTTCAAAGAGCTGCATATTTGTTCAAATTCAAACGTCCCCTCTGCTTTTATCTATTTGGTGCATTGCAGACAGATTTGAATTTGCTAATTCATGCTCAGTGATAACCCAAAATGATGTGTTTGTTTTAGAAGATTTAATTAACACGCTTTCAAGAATTTTGTGAGCACAATTATCTCCAGCAGTGATCTGGGGATGGGACATGAGTGCAGTGCTGGTGTCTCTCAGTCAGACTTTGGCCCCATTGGGATAAATTCATCCCAGCTCTTGCACTAAACACACCTGAGCCATAAATCTGATGGACACCAAACCTCAGGTCTTGGTGGAACACCCCACAAAACAGAGAAAACTCTTCTTGTGGGTTATAGAATTACACATTGGCCAAAATCTTTTGAAAAGAGAGGAACAATCTGGGAAGAGGGTGATGAAGAGCATTCAGAGTGCCCAGCTTTGATGATCTCTTAAAAAAGTAATTTATACAGGAGTGAGCCAGTGTAAAATAGCTTTTGGAATCCTTTCTAGTCCTTTTTCTCTATGGATATACAATCAGATTAATTAAAAGGAACAGAAATTTCAAGAAAGAGATTAAAGAATAATGTTATCTCTGTACAAAAGGGATGTAAAGAATATAAGTGTCTTAAAGTAGTCATGGAATAAAAAAAACCCCCATGTTAAAGGTAATAAACTGGACAAAAAAATATCATCTCTCCATATCTTCTATCATTTATATTCAGACTTGATGACAACAACAACAAAAGGATAAATGTTGTTTTGATCTAAAAGTCAGAACAGAATTGTCTATTAATGTGTTCTGTCTTGCTGCACTCTAGGGAGATTAATTTAGGGGAAGATGCAGAGGAAGTCTTTTTTTATTGTCAGTTTTCTGGCATTAATCATACCTGATTAATCACACAATCAGTTTGCAGGATCTGGAAATATAATGCCATCATCAAGTTATTTGAGGTGTTGTTATCAATATTGTCAGAAAAGTGAGGAAGAAAATGCCTTAAATAACATATTCAGAAGTTTAGAGACTGTTAAGATCAATAAAGAGGAAAAGAAGATTTTAACGATAAGAAAAACCTTGAGAGACATGAATGCCTGTAAAAATTACTTTTCTTCAAGAACATTGGGAAGAGAGAAGACTTGAAGCAGGTCCTGTGAGATGTGTAAGTTTCTGTGCAACAGGGAATGAAAATCTTAAAGGATACAGGGGAATTCTCAGGTGTGTAACAGCCAAAGATATGAATCCTCTTTTCTTCCCCCACTCTTTCAGACAGGCAAGAGACTTGGAGGGGGTAGATCTAGAAGTTCTGATGACAATAATAGTTCAGGTGGCTGGAAGATAATATTCTCCATAAGATCTAGCAAAAGCCTTGTTCACATTCCCATAGAGAGAGGAAAGTCATAAGGTTACTTTAACAAAAAAAGCAATTTGAATATAAATTTTTGTTGAGGCTGACATTCTGTTTTCCAGCTGTTATTTTCCTTAAAATCCCTTCAAATATGAGACTTTCTCCAGTAGCATGGCTATGAATGTTGACTTTCCATTAAGTGTTAGTACAAACAAATAATGGTGTCCTCTGTTCTCCCTCTCTCCTCTATGGAATAATGAAATTAGAACTTTATGCTAAAAGAAACCCTAAATAAGAATGTTATCTAATTTGACCAGTTTTTGAAAGAATCATGCTTTTATATTTCCACTGCACATCCACATTTATCAAGGAGACTGCTGAAGTCTCAACCTCTGAACCTTTTTGAGAGAAAAAATGAAAAAAGAAACAAAAATCTCCAAATCATAGAATCTGAAGGAAGATCATATTGTTGTTTTGCCATTTAGACCTGCCTCTCTAAAGTAAGAGAATTGCCCAGTTTAAAAGCTGTCCTAAGGGAAATACTTTGATCAAGTATAAACTTTTGCAATGAAGACATCAAGGTGTGTGGTCCTGAAAAGCAACATTCACCTCACCGAAGACTGGAAATACATAGTGTAGATATTGATAATGAAATTATTTTAAAATTGTCCCTAAAGTCAATGCAGAGAAAAATACACTTTTAAAACATAATTCTTGTGTGCTACAGATGTCTTCTGAACAAAAGGTGACTCCTGTTGTAAACCCTGTGGGTATTGAGTACATCTATTTATGTATATATTGATTAACTTAATGCTGTGACATATCTGCAATGATGGCATCTATTTTTAGTTAAATTAAAAGCAGACTTGAATTCCCTTTATTGTCAATGAAGAGCAAGAATCACTGACACAAAAAGACAAATCCTCTGCCCCAAGGAAATTCTTATCACATCCTAAATCTATCCATTGACCTCAAAGGGATCTGGACTGAGTTTGTCACAAAAATTTCAGCCCTGTAGATTTGTGAGGTGTAGATTAGAGGAACCCAAATTCTCTGGCCAAAGGTTCATTCCTCATCTCTGTGATAAATCTGTGCAAAAAAGAATAGTGACAATATTTCAAATTGAAGGATAAAGAGCAAACCATGAAGGCACAGGATGTCATTATAGTGAAATGCTCAACACAGCTCATGTTTAATAAACTGAAGATTCTGTTTTATCACAAAATGCTGAACATATTAATGTGACTTTCAGGAACCTCAGTAATCTCCGTGACAGATCTTTTCCAAAATTTAATTAGGTCTGCAGCATCACTTCCAAAACACCTGAGTTAACACCTGAATGATTCCAGATTTTTAATTTTCCCATGTATAAACCACATTTTCAGACCTAGGACTTGAAAACCAGAGAAGCTTACCAAGACTTTCCTACTTCAACAGACACAAAAAACATAGGTTTAAATGCCTCCTGTTTAGTCTGAACTCTTCTTGCCCTTGACTAGGTGGAGGATTTCACTTTAAAGAGTTATCAGTCTCCCATCTTTCAGAACCTGCATTTAATGTAAGATTTGGTTCTCTGCAAAGGCCCAACAGGATGCCTGTGCTGCCTCAGGATGTCCACTAGGCACTGAACTTTATATTTCAAACTATCTCCTCCTAAGCCTAACTCCTAGTTTTACCAAACTGTTCTTAGTCTTCAGCTGCTCTCTGTGTAGAAGATGGAGCTGCTCCTTTTTGTCTTCTCTGTTTCTGTCTGCTTTTGCACAGTTCTAGTCTGTTGACTGAATATTTTTCAGCATCTCCATTGTTCTATTTCTTAAATACCTCAATTATATATGAAATCACACAGAAAATTCACTTTTTTTTTTCTTAACTAAAAATCATAACCATATATGCAGTTAGGTTACAAACCAATCTTTTTTCCTTAATGGTGTTGAAGATAACTACTAAATATTCTTTAACAAAATCCTGGAGTTGGGGGTCTGTGTGTCAGGACACCTCAGAGAATGTTGGTTCACACTTATAGAACTGCTGTGAAATTCAGGAGACAGATCATCAGAAAACATATTATAGATGTCTGAAATTGCACATCATCTAAACAAAATGAGAGGATGACCTTGGAGCTCTTTTCCAACCTTAATGATTCCATGAATCTGTGAAAACCTGTGGGCTTCTTGTGCAAGGAGCAAGGGGTCAGATGGACTATGGGGTAGTGATTAACTCTTGGCTGAATGGCTTTTATTCACTCTTCTGGATGACTCACTCTATCTTTGATGATATTTGACAATATTGGACTGAACTTGATTATCTTAGAGATCTTCTCCATCTCAGTGATTCTATAACTTCTGATAGACACAATTCATTTTGAAATGAGGTCAACTTTAGCCTTTCCTCACCCCTGGGTGTTTATTAAGGTAACTTCATTCAGTTCAATGGACAAAAGATGTTTTATACCCACTGAGGGTCTGATTGACTCAACCTCACCCAGTTTATTCTAGGAAAGTTTTCAGGTGAAACATTTTCTCTCAGTATGAAGGTGCTCACCTCTTTGCTGTGCAATAAAGAGCAGCTATTAATTCTGTACAGACACTACCCAAAACCATCAATAGCATCAGCCATAATTAAAAAAAAAAAAAGAAAAAAGAAAAAAACAAAATAAAACAACCTTAAAACCCTCGATTGTGGCGCATCGGCAAAAGCACAGAACAAGAACAAAGAAAAAAATTCTACATGCAACAAGAACTAAATGAAGGCTTTGCTCTCTGGTTACTTCCCCTCTGCTCTCATCCACTCATTTAACTGCAACATGCACACATAGTAATGTCACGGGAGTGCGTACACTTACAGGGTAATGGTTGATAGTTCTGACATCTTGCAAGAGTGCTGGTTAGCCCTCTTAGGCTTACAGTAGCATTTCTGAACGCAGCTGCTAAATATGACAAGATTAGCATTTTTTTCAGCATATCGTGAACAGGCCAAGGTAGGTCACTTTCAACACATTTCATGAGACACGTCACAAAGATGGAAAGCGGACACGACAGGATGGACTCACGGCACGAACCAGCTGCTTGACTGAAGCAGAAATTAAAAGACCAAATAAAAATTGAAGTGCACTGGCTGTTGCTGGCCGTTGTGATGTGCTGATTCACGGACAAACCAAAACTCAAACGCCCTGAGGGCAGGGGGGCAGCGCTAACGCATCCAAAGTACACAGGACCTGAGTGGTCTGGTTTTGTACAGGGGGCCACAGAACAATAGATTAAATGAGAGTTGACTGCATGCTCATGGAGAACAATCAGAGAATAACAGAAACTCGTAGGATGGGGATCAATCTAAGATCTAATCCTCATTTTCGTTGTGGTGTGGATCTCTTGTTTTTAACAAAAGGTTCTAGTAAAGACACCAAAGCTGTTTTTCCATCTTCCTTGGTGATGGGGAGGGAGCTCAGTATGGAATCTGAATGTCTGGCTGGTGATTTTGGAGGTACCACTTTTTTTTTTTTTTTTTTGACAGTGTGCTCATCAAAGCAGCAAGCTCATACACTGTGGAGCAGGACCTTGATCCCTGCATGTTGGATTCTAGTAACAGAGAACAAAATAGTTCCTTTCCAACCAGCCAGGCGAGGCTCATGTAAATCAATCAATCAGAAGGGTAACCTGAAACATGGAGGCATTTGGAGGGATCCCATAAGATATTTTATATCTGGGCTGAAAAACATGAAAAATGAAAATAGTGATTTCTTGTCGACTTTCAAGGGGAGGACTTTTGTTTTGTTTTCAACATGTGGTTGCTTTGGTGGGATTCACCTCAGGAGAGGCTGGATGTTTACAGTACAGATGTGTAAGCAAAATGGACATCCTCAGGACCCTGAGACTCATCAGAATAAACATTTGAGAGAGAAATACACATTTACTGGCCAGATACATCTGACCTGTTTTAGATGTCCACTGTAGGATGGGATGAACACCAAACACCACTGAGTACTAAGTCTCCATTAATATAAAGGATATTAAAGGATAAATCCCCATTAATATAAAGGATAATAAAAGTTGATTATTAAAGTAATTGCCTTCAAGGCAAACATTTAAGTTTGTTCAAACAAACCCAACTCTGTTTCTGTTATGCAGTCTAAGGTCTTGTTCACAACTCATGGAATTTATAATCTGAACTCTAAACCAGGATGAATTGAAAACATACATTTCCCCCTACTTTTAACTGCTTTAAGTCAATCCCCATTACTGGAGTTATGTTTTGCTTCCTTTTGGATAATTAAAGCCTGATAACTGTGTTGTTATTAAATATTACAGTATAAGAGCTGGAAAGAACACAGTCTTGGGGCATGGACACATCCAGCAAATGGATATAGTCACTGTGTTTCAACTCATAAAATAAATTTCTTTTTTTGGATGTTGCTGAGGAAGTAAACACGAAAATGACTGCTCCTTTTGCACTAGAATTTATGTGCTAGATTTTTGTACCACCTGCTTTTTACAGAGCTGAGTTGGGCATTAATTGTCCTCTTAGACAGATCAAAAATGAGCAAGGAGGTTTAAGGGATAGCTCCATTTTATTGTGACTGAGGCTTTCAGAAGTGACTATGGATTTTGAGTGCCACTCATTTTTTTGATCACTTGATCTGAAACACATTTTTCAGACCAAATTTTACCACAAGAGGGCTGCTCAGCCTGTGTTGAAAAGAAGCACTTACAAGGCATATTAAGGTACAGAGCCTGAAAAGAAAACATCTAAAAAATCAATAATCACTTTGAAAAGTCTTAGCCATGGGTTGTTGTAGAGGTTTGTGGTCTTCAATGATATACTTAATGTTGCCATGGCAACCTAGAAATAAATTCCCATCCATGTTTCCTTTACTGCTTACGTCCTGTTTCATTTGACAGGGATTGATTTTTTTATAGGTTTTCCTGGTGAAGAGATCTAATGTGACAGAACTTGGTATTTACTAGAATTATTGAAAAAACAAGACTTGATTTTGAAAATATTATCTATGGATTAACTGCTGCTCCATACCCAGCGAGGAGACATTGACACACGAGTTTGTGATGGAAAACAATGCTAGTTCTTCTTAGGAAAACCTGAATATTTCAGTGCTGTTAGCACTTATTTTCTGCCATTTCTAATTTTGATAGAGTCACCTCTCTGATTTTAGATGGTGTTAAGTGTCCCAGATCTTTAGAGTACAGAATTCATAGACATTTTCTTTCCTTTCTCCCTCCCCTTTTATTTTGCAAACTTTATTCGCTATCAAAGTAGAGACCTTGGTGGAAGGAAAGGGAGAAAGAGAGAAGAGACAGAGGAGGCAGGAACCAGGAAAAAAAAAAAAAACATGAAGGAGGAAAAAAATATACAAATATAAGAAAATGAATTAAAATGAGAGCATGGCTATGAAAACACTGCACGAATCAGGGCGGGATCCTCAGACCTCTGTAGGCACACAGAGAACGGAGCTGGTCACATCTAACTCTACGTGCCAAAGACAGATTCCAAACTGAACTATCACCTTGAACTCACTCAGGGAAAGAGCAGGGACTTCCAGGCTGAGCTGGCCTGTGTGACAGAGACATCTAAGGCACAGGGGATGCTCTGTCTGACGGAGGTGCCCTGGTGTCCCCGAGTGACCATAGACGAGGACTGGACTGCTCAGATCGAGCACGAGACTTTAGACAGCTAAAGGCAAACAAGCTGAGTCTCACCGCAAGTGTCCTGGGCAGGGACTGCAGCTGCATCTGGGAGGAAGAGGGAGGGTGCTAGGGTGGAAGGGGAAAGAAAAAGTTAAACACTCCCGGGGTGAAATGAGCCATGGATGATGTGGCTGAAGGCCGCCCAACACCTGGACGTCTCGATGCAAATGAGAGAGAACACAAATTGGAGGCAAAAGGAGTTGTAATTTGGTTCTAGATGTCTCAGAGGTGCTTAAGAGGAGGAAAACGAGCATGCTGATCCAGGTTATGCTGCATTATCCAAGTACATCCATCATGAAAATGGTCAGGGTTCTGAATTTTGGTCGCTACCAACACGCAGGGAATGATGAGGTTTGTGCCTTGTCTCTGAATGTGCTGAAGGGGAATCCTTTGGGAAATGCAGTAAAGGTAGACCTTGATTCATGCAAATTAAAACTGCTCCTTCTGGAGAATCTTTGTGCACCCTGCTCGAGTAATTCTATGTAACCTCAGCACGAGGAGGATTGGCAGCTGTGCAGTAGCAGGAGAAGGAATGCAGAAACAAATCAATGAAATAAAGCATTGAAAATACAGTAGAAAGTTAACCAAAGTGGAAGCAGAGAGATCGTATGGCAGAGAGAGGAGAAAATTGAAAAGTAGACCTGTCTAATATATATAATTTATATCACACACCTTCTTCCCCTCAGCTGATACTTCTCTAGGCTGGGGGACATCTTCTCCTTGCTGCTCAGGAACTGAGGATTCCCTGGAACTGCACTTGTTTCCCTTTGAAACACCAACTACATTTACAAACCCCACGCCTTTACAGATCAGATGGAGCAGTTTGGAAAACAGAACTTGTTCTGTGAGCAACAGATCCTACACTTCCATCCCCCTGCAGCTCTGACCCACTGCGTGCAGGCAGAACCATTCACCCTCTCACCCAGACACAGAGTAAGCCCAGGTGCCCCTCAGAAAAGTTGTCTTTTAGTTGTATCTCCCCTAATTTTTAGCTGTGTGCCTTTTTCCTTGTCACCCCATGCCAGCTTGGTGAGAAACAGGCCATAAAGTGAGATTTATCTGACTTATTTTGAACTTGTTGTTTAAAGTGAAATAAGTTGTACTAAAGGACTTTCTTCTCTGGACTAGGTAAGTCTCTACTGACTGTGGAAGGAGCCCAGCAGGATTGATTTATTAAACCAGGTATATCCCCTGCTGTCTTGCTAAAAGTACAACAAATATTGTGCTCTTCATGGGAAAAAAAAAAAAAAACAAACAAACTGTGTCTCTAGGCTTCAATGGAAAACAAATCCCAAATTCTTAGTCTTGTTGTCTTGTTACCTAGAGTTCTACTTTTCTTTGCTAATGCCACCAAAATAAGAAGCTGAAGCTGAATGACTGCTTGCAGATTAATGCTGTGGTTAAAAACAAATGCTTAACAAATGTGAGTTTACTAGAACATTTTGTCCAGTAAATCTGACCCTTGAGTAGATCTGAGTCTTGAAGGTGAAACAGAATGGTCAGAGAGAGCCATAAATCCCATCTACAGTGCTCATTCTTGCCTTTTCTAACTTCTACAGAGAGGACATGAAAAGGAGAACACCATTGCTATACTTGGAGTTAAATAATGAAGAGATTAAGCCTAATATTTGCCTGTGCTCTAGAGAATAAAGCTGATAGCAGAGGGCAGAATTCTTCCAACTAAAACAACTGTAGCTTCAAGGTTCTGTGTCCTGGTTCTTGCCCTGTATTAATTCTGGAGCTCCTGTTTTCCCAGGCTGGGTTCTTGTCTCTGAGTGCAGAGCACAGATCCAAGTTGTGCACTGTGGAATTATTCTGATGGAGGTGCAGTAGCATCACTGAGGTGCAGTAGACAATAGGATATTCAATGAGAAAAATGTACCATGCCAAATGAGATTCTTGCATAAATTAACATTTTGAATACTTTACTGTTTCAAATGACGAATGTGCATGTCCAGATCCAGGCATAAATATCTGAGAATGGGATTTAGCTCATTGTCCTTGAAAGAAAGCAAATGAGCAAAGCCCTCAGAGAGTTTGTGTCGTCCCAGGCTGACACAAGAAGTGGATTTTCAAGCAGTACAGACAGGTTTTGGTTCCTGTCAGCTGGCAGAGCTCAGCATCACTATAACTACACTGGGTTTATATAATTTGCAGCTCTGAACCTTCAGTTACACTGTTTTGACTCCCCTGCCTTACATGTTCTACAATATCCCTGCAGATTCACGGTGCAACCCATCTCTGCAACTCTCCTTCATGAAAAAAGAGAGCACTGCCTTTGTTAAAAAAACCTGGGCTTGCAGACACTTAACCAGCTGAACAACTCCAATGTTTTCATTGGAATTTAAAGAGGAATTACAGCTTGGAAATCCCTCAAATCTCTCAATAATGATACAGGTGGGACTAAGACTGTGATATGAACCTTACGTGTGGTCCTATCTTGAGGTACTTTGCATTTATTTCAACAACCTTCATTGAGCCTCTGTAGCCTGGTGGCCTTTGAGGATGTTCTTTAACTCTCCAAGGCAGGCAGAGTTTGTTCTTAGAAAACTGATGGCCTGCTTTGCACCACACAGTTCCTTGGACACACAGTGTTAGTCACCAGATCCTCACAAGAAATTTGTCTTTCCAGATCAAAAAACCTCCTGCACTGGGACAGCACCATCTTCCTTGTCCCCTCACTACCTCAGGCTGTGTGCTTGCCTGGAGTACATCCTAAAAGTTCTCCAGATGTGAAACTAACCCCATTGGATGCGAAACAATGCCAGCTGCTGAAGTGAGAGACAATAAATCAATGGCAAGGAGAAACAGAGACACTGAGGGGAAAGTAAATGCCTGTTGTCCTCATATGATAGAGGCAAAAGTGTGAATGGTGGGAAAAACTAAGTGGAAGACCATGGCTGCTGGTGGCCATTGAGCCTTGGTATAAATTGAAAGCATCTTCAGGATCAGAGATGTCAGAATTATTCCCCATTTCCTGCAGCCTCGCATTAACTCCTGCATGACCAGCAGCCTCAGCTCCACCTTCACCTTTATGTTAAATTACTGATTCAAAGAATCAGAGGTGCAAACTGATTTGAGGACGAAGAAAAATTCAGATCTATCCCTTTCAGTCTAGCAGTGCACTCAAACCAGCAAACTTAGATATGAGCAAAGCATGAGGAAAAGGACAAACAGCCAGAATGGTCTGCTTTGGATATTCCCAACTTAACACTTGTCACTGTCATTTTCTGGAAAAATCCCTTCGCCAGGATTTCTTCTCCTGGGAAGCTGAGAAGCCTCAGAGAAAAATGAAAACAATAATTATCTGATTGCTTCTCCTGTGTTTTGTTGCTTTGGAATGTGGTTTGTTTATCCAACATGTGAATTGTTTTAACTTCATGATCAATCACAGTCCAGCTGTGTCAGGACTCTGGAAGAGGTCACAAGTTTTTCTTTAGTATCTCGTTGAACCTTCTGTAAGTATCCCTTTCTCCATTCTTTAGTATAGCTTACTATAGCATTCTTTAATATAATATAATACATAAAATAATAAATTAGCCTTCTAAGAACATGGAGTCAGATTCTCAATTCCTCCTTCATCCTGGGGACCCCAAAAACACCACAAATGCTCAACTTTGAAACTACTGAAATTTTTTCTGATTCTCCAAACACTTTATTTTTCCCAGGATCTAAGCAAGCTGCTGTGATAAAAGATCCTGCACCCAAATCCATGGCTAATTCAAAAAGCTGAGTGGCCTTGGGCACTGGACGTTTCCTATCCTGCTGATCTCCATGACAACTGAAGCGTATCAATACACATCAAAATTAGATTTCTCACTCTGACCCAGTGCAGTGACTCCAGAAGCACATTTGAGATCCATTCTGCATTTTCTTCCTGAAAGCCATCTCATTTTTGCTAATCAGGAAGCTCCAGTGTGTGGCAAAATGTGCAAGGTTACAGCAAATTTAGTGAAATGCAGCCACTCTCCCTTTACAATATGAAGCTTTATGTTGCGCACATTGCTAAAGTATTTGTGGCCTTTTAAGCAGCAAGGCTGGAACAATTTTAGATTTCTAAAGTGTTTCAGACAGCACATGCGTGGGCAAAATCCTAAATTT
Organism: Agelaius tricolor; assembly: GCF_023055355.1. Lineage (NCBI taxonomy): Eukaryota > Metazoa > Chordata > Aves > Passeriformes > Icteridae > Agelaius > Agelaius tricolor. The sequence goes on from NW_027269266.1 coordinate 834,981, forward strand.
ACACAGGCACCCTACAGATGCAAGCACTTATGTATAAATCCCTCTGGCTTGAGCCCCTGGGTGTTCTGAGTTCTGTTCCATACCAGTTATGGCAATCAAGCCATGATGGCTTTGCTGATGTCTTTGAAAGTGTTTATATCTGAAATTTCCAGATACATGACGTTAAAATTTCAATGAGAACTCATAAAACACCCTTTAGCCTTTTTTTGGTGCCTCAGACTCTGTGGAAACAGGGCTGTTAGGGCTAATCCAACCCTTGATAGAACTGTTGAGAGTGTAGCAAGCTTTGCTGTGTTTTCTTAGAAAAAAAAAAAAAAAATCATTTCTATAAAGGGAATTACCGTGTTGGATAAAAGCTGGCATTATTCTCTCCCTCACTAACCTGCACACCTCCTTGATCTTTCAAGAGAAGGAGCATCTTTTAGTGGCTTCTCTTCTAATGCAAAATTGCTCTTTTTCAGTTCATGGCTTGCTCTTGTGACAGATGGGGGGGAAAAGTCTGTGCTTTGCTATTTTAGCATGCAGCATGTGGACAAAGAACTTTGTTCCTAAAGGCTGCCACAGATCATGGAGCCAAGAAGAAAATTTAAGTCATCATTAGAGAATTCTTACATGTGAGACCCAGGCAGATTTCAAAATCTCATGAATTCATCAACCACAAAATCACCCCTGTATCCTTTTGTCTGTCTATATACCCATTTAAACAATAAAATGCCTTACAGAAGTAGTGTTAAAGACAAAGTCAGCCTATTTTTCAATACTACTGCAAGAGGAAAAAGGACAGGAGTCAGCCTCCACCACACAGACACCACCTGTGCAGGCCAAGGCCTTGCACCCTAAAATCTGCCTTCTCAAGATTTCCAAATAAAAGAAGCAGAACCCTTTTCCATGAACAAGAAATAAGATTTGTGATCCATGATTTCAAAATCAGATCTTGCCAAAGCTCTGGTCAGGTGCTTGTATATGACTGGAAAAGGAATTTCCTTTATAAATATTGATTTGCTCTTCTGGAATATTTCCCCAGGCTGGTGGCCCATGAGATAACAAAACCCCTGTCAAGGTAGAAATAGTTTTAGGTCTAATCTCATCATTCATGTAAGAATGTAAAGGATGCACTGGATGAAAGGCAGTGTTTAGGTTGGGAAAGTAGATTTGACAACCAAAAATTCACCTTCCTATCCTTGCCACAGGCACCTGAGGGATTTAGGTGCATTTTATCCTCAGTTGGTCAGTAGCAATAACAGCTCCATAAACATACTAAATATTCTGTCCTGTTTGATTTTCTAGCAATTGAAACCACAGATAGCTAATCAAAGCAGAATAGGGCTTTTGATTATTTTATCTGAAAATAAGTAAATCCCTGTTAATTACACTCCTGCTAATTATGGTACAAAGCCTGCATGATCTTAAATTCCTAATGAGTACACTCAGGTTTTTCCAATCCCTGCCTGAAAAGATTGGCACAAATGAACACCCCCATCCTTTCCACCCAAAACTTCCAAATTAAAAATCAAACAAAAAAAAAAATCAAACCAGCACCCAAAGTAATAATTTGCCTTGGGCAATTCACATGAAAAGTAGAGGAGGGAATGAGCACATTTTTTTAGTACTTTAAATAAAGAAATCAAGAATTAATGTTGATCAAAGCAGCAAGTATCTACACCCCTGGCATTCCTCAGACATGAGCACCAGGTCCTTGCTGATCATGCACCAACATCAAATGACCATCATCTGTGTGTCCCAGTGGATTTTCCTGTGGTGGAAAAGGATTAACCCAAGGACACGAGTTCCCTTTGTTGCTGGGTCCTTGGGTGTCCCAGCACCCAGCTGGCAGCACCTGGGGCTCAGAAACTGCAGTGCCCTCCTAGAGAACACACTGTCCATCCAACATCTGCCACCTGCTTGTCAAAAACTCAGCCTTTTGGTACCAAGACCCTGTCAATAATTACCAACTCTGGCAGTCTGAGCGCTTGCAGCAAGACAAAGCGGTAGCAGAATGAATCACTGCGATTCCAGTGACTTTGGAGGTGAATTTCAGAGGAGTGTTGTTTACCAAAACATCTGGGTTACAACATTGCTTTTGCTGCCCTAAACCCTCTAGGTTGCACCATAGGTAAAATCATACCTACCTATGATATATGCCATGATTCTCCTTTCTTTCCAGCAAGATGCTGATTGGAGGAATGAGGTAGACCTGAATTAGCTAGATATATATGTGGGGTTTGTTTTCTTTTCATTGAGCTTTCAACATGTGATACAAAATTTATGAAGAATCTGTCAAAGCAAAAGCAGAAACAAGCTTCCCCCTCCCAAATTATACCAGTCGTGAGAAACTGGAAATCATAATAAAATAAGAAGATTTTTTTTTTCACTTATATGTGCTTGATACTTGAAAATGAATGAAAAAACAAAGATTTAATGGAAATGTGTGGGTCTTTTTAATCTTAAGGATTATTACAGCATGCATCTACATCATGCACCTACTAAATATAATAGTGGTGGGTTTTGGTAGTGATGCTGATGATTTTCTCTCCAGAGTGAATATTTCAGCAATGCAACAATGCTTGTGAAAATAACAGTGTGAATTGAAGCTTTGTGTAGGCATTTCTGTAGCAATATGTTGGTTTGTTGGTTTTTGGTTTTTTTTTTTTTTTTCCTGGGGGGGTGATTTACTCTCTCTACAACAACTTGGCCAAAACGAGGATGTTTTGAAAAATATTCTGATATACCAGTTTATACACTGTTGGCTGAATTTTTCATGGTAAAAACAGTGAAGTTTTGCCAGATCAGTTTATTATTCATTTCCTAAAATTCCAGGGAAGAAACTGATAGATAATAAATCCATGCAAATAATGTGGGCCTGATGGGTTGCTGAACCAGCCACTGCAGGGTTGTGAATATGTGTTTGCAGTCCCCAGGACTGTGAGATTCCATTTAATTCATGGACTCCTGATGTGGTGCTCCTTGGCTCTCAGCACATGGGGTAACTATCCCTACATAATCTGCTACTTCTGATGCCTCAGGTTTGGCTTTTATATTTTCAGATTCTGTGCTACTTTAGTGTGTGGGTCTGAGCTTCACATCAGGGCATGCTGAGCTCTCTGCACAGAGCAGGGAGACAAAACAATTCCTGCTCCAGCTGGGCACCAAGGACAAATGATCCAAATCTCAGCCCCAGAGCACAAACCCCGTGGGCTGGAGAGAGAAAAACAAGCAGGGTGGGACTGCAGGGGCTAAAGCTGGAATGGGACAATGAACTGCAAGATGCAAATGGAGCAGAACTGATCCCAGGGAGAGAGCCCGGGAGCGCTGGTGCATTTTGGGGCCATTTTGGTTCATCTTGGGTGCAGCCCTGGCTGGGCTCTGGTGCTGCCCAAGGTGCATCCATGGAGGCCTTTTAATGAATCCCTGCTTTATTCTTTAGCTCTGTCCAGCCTCTGCTCTAGGGCAGCCTTCACATGTTTGGAATCATGTTAATTAATTTTTAACTGGATGGAAAATACTGGCAGCAATTTAGGACATGTTCATTTATTCTGTGAGATCAAATAGGACACGTCATGAGGGGAAATGGATTTAAATGGAAAGACAGTAGGTTTAGATTGGATATTAGGAAAAACTTATTTACTGTGAGGTTGGGAAGGCCCTGGCACAGGTGCCCAGAGAAGCTGCGGCTGCTCCTGGATCCCTGGAATTGTTCAAAGCCAGGTTGAACATGGCTTGGAGCTACCCGGGACAGTGGAAGGTGTCCCTGCCCATGGCAGGGGGTGGCACTGGATGATTTGAAGGCCCCTTCCAACCCAAGCCATTTTATGTCTGTAATCATGGGACATTAGTGCTGTTTATTTCACCAGCTGGGGTGAGAAACCTGCCTGAACTTCGTTAATAGCTGTCTTAATTACTCTAACAATACAATCAATAGCTCTTTATGCTTCCCCACCTCCTGGGGATCTCACACCTTGTCTCTCAGCTAAAAATCTATTTCATTTGCATTACTGATCTTGCTTTGGTTCAATGCTTAATTTGGAAGAATTATTCAGGACTGACACAAGATTAACTGAAACCAGACATGTTTCAAGAAAAAAATCTTACATCTTTGGCACTCCTCACACTAAAAAGTAACTCATGGTTATGAAGACTATTGGGAGGAAGTGTGAAAGTTTCTTAGAAAAGTAACCCAAAATAATAATAGAATTAAAATGATCATTACAGGGGTGTCTTTGATGTCTTTTTTTAATTCCTACCTCAGCTGCTTAGACATTTTGATGAATCTGTATTTTAGAGATCCCCAATATTTTTCAGTAGTAAAGAGGAGTTTCTCTCAAAAACATCAGCAAAAGAAAGATGGAGTGATTGCTCTCTCAGAACCTGGTGGGATTTTGGGGTCTCAGCAGCATGCAGGCAGCTCTGAGGGGAACTAAAGGCATGAGGAAAGGCTGGGGGGGCATGAGACTGGTGATGGATGACTGAACATACAAATGGGTAAAATGGAAGTTTATAACCACCAAAGCTCTTGGCCACTCCAGGAAAATTGTGAGGAATCAGCAATGTGATCCCAAGTTTATGCCAGCCTAAAGGCAAAGGCTGCTGCACACAATGATCAGGTTGTTTAGAGAGGAAGTCTGGATTTGTTTGTTTTTTTTTTTTTTTTATGGGAGTAAAGCTCTGGTAATGCACAGCAAATGATACAAATGATTGTTTGATTTATTTTAAGGTAGATCTTCTATTCTCCAGTGGCTACCCTGCATTAATTAAGCCTCAGTTCCCCTGCAGTGCTCTCTTCTGCCATGGTCCTGTCATAGCCCCCAGCCAACTTCTCCAGTGGGAGATTTTAATAATGAATGCACAGTGGTAGCAATAAATGATTAATCTTTGAATTTAAGCCCATCCCCAGGGCTTTAAAAATCAAATACAGGCTTAAGTGCTTTGCAGAACCATCATCACCATGTCTGTGAAGTAGAACCATAGGTAGATTTTTCTAACAAAAACAAACATTACAAGGACCTGAACCTAAATATATACCAAACATAAAAAAAATCCTGCTCAAGGTCAGTAGCCAAGTTTTTGGGGTCTTTAATTTTCTTTCTTTTTTTTTTTTTTTTTTTTTTTTTGATGATGGAAGTACAAGCTGTCTAAAGGGTTATTCAAAAAAATGGAAGACTGATATTAAAATAAATCTCAATCACTGCTGCAGATCCATGAGGAATTACCTTCAGAAACAGGCTGAAAATCCTTCCTCAACCTCATCGTTCCTCACCTACTAAAGGGAAAGTGCTTAAAAATGTTCTGGAATAAAGATCTGGATGAGGAATTTGGTCTGATGGAATGATGCTACAATAGGTTGAAACAGCAAAATAGAACATGGAAAATGCTTAATATGAGTCTAAATGTGAGATATTTCAATATGGTGACAGAACCAGATTATGATCCATTGTCTTCCTTCCCTACAAACTCTCTTTTTACAGGGTATGTGTGCACAGATATTGACTCTGTCTGGTGTATATCTGCACAGAATTATCAATTTCATTCCCTTTTATCATCCCTGTGTGAACTTTTCTGCTGTCAACTCTGTTTGGATAAACAACACTCCACTCCATAACACATACATCAATGCGAGATCGATTTATACACACCCGGTTATAAAAGTTGCAAAAAAACATGAGGAAAAAAATAATGGCAGCAAATGGAACAGAAAATATGATGTTTTCTCTTGGTTTTGGTGGCTAACTATACACATAGGAAAAACACCAGCAAAACCCAGTCACCATATTGATCCAGGATGACAAGGAATGTTTGATAATCCAGTTCAATCTTTGGACTCTTGTGGCATGCTTTGCTTCATATTGTGAGATGTGCAGCAGACACCAAACATGCACTGAAAAATTCAGACTCAGAACCAGCTCTATTAACATGTCAGGTGTTAATTGAATTCCAAGAACTCAGGGATGACTTCCTAGCAGAACATCCAAGCCTTCATGCAAGCCCTAGGCAGACCATGCACAAGTTAACCTAGTCACTAAGTCTCATCCTCACTTTTATTTCTGAGCTAAATCCACCCACAGAATCAATTGAAAGCATTATTTTTGGCTGTGGAAACACAGTTTAGAGCAAGATAAAAGGGGCAGTGCTTTCAGTAAGTGGATGTCTGGCTACAGACATGAAAATTGATGAAATCGATGTAGAAAATATTATTATTTAATGCAAATCTAAACTAGATAATGGGGGGGAAAAGAAAAATAGGCAACTGGAGGACATATTTTTCCCTGAAAATTCTCATTTAGATTGATAACATTATATTATGATTGTGGTTACTTAGGGTGAAACTGAATAATTTCTGGATAGTTGTATTTGCTACCAAATAAGCATCTCTTACCTAATCCTAACATCTTTTAGTTTTATTTAAGGTGTTCATAGCTTGCCTATTTTCATCAGGAGTTTAGTACTAAATTGAATAGTCCTTCCTATATCTATGCGTACAAGAAAACACTCAAGCTCACAAAAAAATCCCAAAACCAAATGTGTATGGTATTTAGGCCAGCACCAGAGGTGCTGCTCCATATCCTGATTATTCCAGAGGATTATATAATTTTTATATGGAGAATAACTGCATGCACTCAAAATCACGATGACAACAACTTCAGCTGGCCAACCTCTTCCTTCTTATGAGATGGAAACTAATAAAAAGGATTCCAGCTAAAAAAAACCATATAAATCACAAAGCTGCAAACATCTAGGGGGAAATTTTAGGATTCGTGTTTTTAGGATTTTAAAACAATTTTAAGGGGGTGTGTGCGAAATGTTTGGCTTAAGTGGAACGTATTTAAGTTTACAAGAAGCGTGGACATAAGCATGTCTAGAGGACCTTCCTACACCGTAATTCAGCCTAAAATTAATTAAAACTTTTCACCAAACCTCCCTGATTTCAGCAAACTTTGAACCATGTCCTGGAACTTATGAAGCACAGCAAACCATCCCATGAGGATAACAACAATTTTTATACCATTAGGTTAATTTTCAGATAGCTCACATGTAAAAACATTAGATTTGGTTTGTGTTTGTTTTTAATCTTATATTTATGCTTATTTAATGGGCCTTTTAAAGAAAGGTGAAAGCTGGCATTAAAATGCACTTTCATGGCTGATGGACTGAAAAATTAAAGTAAAAATCAAAAGAATTTAATAGACCTTGGAACTCTTTTCAAAAATCAGCCTAATTCAACTGATGTTTCTTTTGTACTTTGTGGGTTTTTCCTATGTGTATATCAATAATTTAAATTGATTACTGCTTTATTTGTACTTACAAGTAAATGCTGGATTCATTGCCCCCGATGTCAGGTGACTGGAGTTTCTGCACAAGTATCACAATTATGCCAATAAAAAGCACAAAGTTTATCTGGGGAAGAGACAAAAAAGTAAAAAATGGTGACACTGACATACTTTTATAAAGTGTGAAAATGAGACATTCCCAGTGACTTGCTGGTTACATTCCTTTTTTCTTCTCCAAACCACAGTCTGAACGTTTTATAGGGTCAGGAGTAATGGGGAAAGTTTAGAGAAAGGGGGTCTTATCCCCCTTGCTGCTGCTAAAATGAGGCAGAATTTCTGCAGTTTTAAAACAAGAGAAGAGAAACATAAATGGAAAAATGTCAACATTTTTCATTATCAACCTGTGCAGAGTAAAAAGAAAGATCTCTGTGCAAAAAAAAAAAAAAAAAAAAAAAAAAAATATAAAATAAAGACCTCCAGAGCAAAAACATTTTTAACTCCCATTCCCTGACCAACAGACTTCTCAGTTTAACAGTTTCCATCAGTTTTAAAAACCTGGAGAATGATAAAATTAGTTTATTTCAATGCTTTGGCTTGAGATTTGGCTGTCACCAACTCCACAGCTTCTCAGAGCCTGAACAGTGGAAATTTAAGTTGGTCCATTAGAAAATCTTATAGTCCTATAGGGAGACCAGGAACTGAGCATCAGCATCAGCATCAGCATCAGTTTCATAATCTGAAGGTTGTGAGTGGGATCCTTACATGGGGCACCATTATAATCTTGGGTTTTGGTTTGTGGGGTTTTTTGGGGTTTTTGGGGGGGTTTTGGGTTTTTTTTGGGGGGGGGTTTGGGTTTTCTGTTGGTCTGTGGGGTTTTTTTGTTGTTTTTGTTGTTGTTTTTGTTGTTGTTTTGGTTTGGTTTGGTTTTTTTTGGTTGAGACTGGGATTGAAGGTACCTGAAGGTACTTGACTCAAGTGTGTATTTTTTTCTTACTTATGTTATAGTCTCACAGGTAGGGAGTTCCATAGTATTCTACTAACAGTATATAAAATGGCTAACTATTTTTATAAGGTTTTTAAGATTAAACTGTCTAATTAAGAAATGGCATTTGAATTGTTTTCACTTTTAACTTAATAACTAATCACACAAAGTCCGCAATGAGGACTTTTCTGTTTAATTTTAAAACACTACTCACAGTTATAAATAAGAAGGTGAAGAAGAAGGACTAGTCTCTGTTTTAAAACTTCTATCTTGTTCTATATATATTACTATATTCTAAAACCCCAAACTCCAAGTTTTCCACCTTGTGACATTATACACCTGTAATTAAACCACACACTTGTAATCCTAGTGTCATCAATCAATTTTGGAAGCTTTTTCTTTGGCTTCAGGTCAAATTTAGTGCTTTCTTGGGAGTTGGAGTCTGCCAGTACAGAAAGTCCAAAATTCTCAGGATCTAGAACTCTCTTCCAGCAGTTTTTGTCTGATCTTAGGACTGCAAAGGGCTGGAGAAGCCCAGTTTTCTCTGGCTGGTTGTTTGGTTCTTTAATGCCTCTGACAGAAACCAGGTTTAACTGATTCTCCAAGCAGAACGTGATCCATCATAGCCTGTGCCTGTAAAACATGGAAATTCACACATGGACAAAAACTTTGGATCAAACCTCTCTGTTTTGGTGCTGAGATTGGCTGAATTTCCTTTCATTTATCTGACAGCTGCTGGATTTTACAGAGCTGTCCAAAGATTTCAAAGGAGAAACGCCAAACCTGATAAAACTTCCTGTTTTATTGGTTACCTGTGAGCTGGATGTCTGAATTCCCACAAAAGTCACTGAAAACCTGCTTAATTATGTCTGTGGAGTGTGGAGAGCAACTTAGAATGCCCAGAATGAGACACTTCCATGTGGAAAGCCTGACAGATTTTCAGGTGCTGCTGACCATATTGGCCAAGAGCTCAATTTATTTCCCTAAATGCAGGAGCCCAACAAAAATTTTTAAATTCTTATATTATTTGGAGCACCAGAATATCTCCTTCTCTTCAGATACTCAAAATCCATCTGTACACAATCCTGAATTATATGTTTTAGGGAATCCTGTTCCAACAGGTAGGTTGGACTAAATGACTTCCAGTGATCCTTTCCAATTTTAGCTATTCTGTGAAGGCAAAGAAGGCACTTTGGAACCTCTCAATCCCCTGTGTGACAAAATTTGAGCCAAATCCAAGAGTTCCATCAATTAAAGAGAGCTCAGATACCTTGCTGACAATATACACTATGACCAAGTGCTATTTTAAATATAATATTAGATAAATAAATGTAGCTGTGAAGTTAATCCCATGCAGCAGGCAGAGTGCATTTTCCTGGTCACTGACCAGGAAAACTTTACTATTTTACTACTTAAATTTACTAATTTTACTAAATTTGCTAAATTTAGATTCCTAAATTTACTATTTAAAATTTACTATTGTTTTAGGTGCCCTGGATTGTCCCACTTGGCCTTCAGCTGCCACCCCAATTGGCCCAGAATTTCCATGCATCCTATGACAGCTCTGCCAGCCCCAAACAAATGTTCCTCATGCTCTGGGGTCCTAATTATGGCATTTGTGTCCGTGTTTAACTGAATAAATCCTTTGCTTGCAGGCAGTGCTCCATCATTTAATCTGTATTAATCCTTCTTAATAATGAAATTCCTTGGCTTTGTGGGTGACAAATGATGGAAATTTAGAGAATTTGCCCACCGGCCCAGCACAGAGAGGCAGCACAGTTTGTAAAGTATTTGAAGATGTTTAAATTTGCCCTCAGGAGAGATGAAGAAGTGCCTTCTCCAAGTTCTACTCACCATGATTGACCCAACCACGGGACCCTTGATCACCCACCACAAGGCAGTGTTGTCATTCATGTCCCAGCAGCTGCAGTCGTTGGGGAAAGGATGGGATGGGGAAAGAGAAGGAAAGAAAACAAGACAAAACAATGAAATTAATGAACTTACAACTGTTTTTAAGGGGGCAGAATGTGGGAGATTGGTTTTGCAGCTAAATTATTTTATCTAAGTTCAAAGTGATAGTTCGTTACTTTGTCATATTGCAGCTTTTTTTTTACAGCCTTTCCACAATCATCTGGAAGTAAAATAAGTATTTTCGTGGCAGTTTTGATGGTATTCCTATTAAACAGCTTAGATATTTTGGCAAAACCCTATTAGTGTGTTTCTGTGTCAATAATACAACCCTAAAGTTGTCCCTTCAAAAACAAAGAAAAATAGATAAGTCAATGGATCAGGGTTTTTTTGAAGGTTATTCCAAAGTTTGATATCTCACTTTTCCAGGGTTAACAGATATGAATGTTGGTTTCTGGCCCTGACACAAGGATTTTTACACATTTCCAGTACACCAAGATCCTGGTTGTATTCACATATTGGAATGATTTTCCAGTCATTGGGTTGCAAATCCTATCCAGGATTCATCTGAGAAGGATCAAATAAATACTGGGCAACAGTTGGGGTCAGCTCATTTGTTAAGCTATTGCTAGTGAGTAATCATAAATAAAATGACATTTATACCCCAAAATTTAGAATCTTCTTCTGAAATCACCAGAGGATTCTGCAGAAGTTTATTTCACACAGGTGCACTTGGATATTCAAATATATGGCTTATATTAAAAGAGACTTTTAATGTTAATATACATTTTTAGAGCTAGAAAAATAATGAAAATAATCTTCTTTTCCAGGCCCTGCTACACTATTATAATGTCTACTATTTATTATTGAGAAATGTCTTCATGACTTTTTTAAGTCATCAAGAATTTGTCAACTAAAAATTATCTTTCATTTGCCTCCACTTTCTTCCCCCGATTTTCTCCCTAAAAAATATAAAAACCACGGAAATCTGTCTAAATTGTACTTGCAGTTCTGAGAAGGAGTTTTTTCTTTCCCACTGGGAAATGAGCCAAAGTCCCAGCAGAGGCTGTCATGGTGCATTTGTCAAATGCAAAAAAAACAATCGGGAAGAACACACAGGAATAAAACACTGCTGGTCTCATGAGAGCTTACTACAACTTCAGTGTCATTTAAATGGTTGTGTGGTAGCATCTGGGGGAAAAGTGAAAACCTTCAAACAAAACTACATACATGTGTAAAAGTGTGGAGGCAGAGCTAAAATCCCATCATCAAAGGGTGTGTGAGAGAAATCCCAAATGCCTGAGTGATGCCTGGTTTGGACATTTCATTTAAATTTATATTTGCAGTTGAACAATATTCATTCTTTTCATTCTTTCTCATTCTTTTTATTCTTTTCAGTTGAACAATATTTATTCATTTCAGATGGACAATACTTTACTGGATTTCCATAAAACCAACAATAAGGATTTGTATGGTACAGCTGGTGAGAAGTGAGAAAATTTACACTAAATTATGTATTTTAGCTTCTGTTTGCACAGCATGAAAACCTGAAATCACCCAAAATCTAAGGGGCTGATGACTGAGATTTTCCAAGTGCAAATCAATATTTCCTAGTTATCTCACTTTGGATGCCCAACTTTAAATATTTGAAAGGGGATAACTGCTCAGAGGGGTCTCCTCACCCACTGACTGAGTGTGGAAATCAGTCTTTTTGTCGGTGATCAACAATGGTATGGACCTAAAATCACCAATTATGTTTTAAATTCTTTTCATGCATTTATAAATTAGGTGCTGTTCACTGAAAATTGCCCATTATTTGCAGAGCTGCACCTCCTAATGATGGACATTAAATCTGCCCTGAAAGTCTTTAGTGAATTGACCAATGTTGGAAGAATCTGGGCAAATTATTAATTATTAATTTAGCTGTAAAAGTAGATATTGATGTATGGCAATCTGTGTAGGGATGAGGAATTACAGGGGTGGGAATCCACCTCTAATTCCAGTTATCTGGACTGTAACAGCCCAGTTAATTATCCCAGAATCTGGCTGGGACAAAAAGGACCTTGGAGGTTGTTTTGGGTTTTTTTTTCCCCCACACTGAGGTACTTTAAATGTGCACTCTGATGCATCATCCCCTACAAATTCCTATTCTTAGACCTCTCTGCTTTTTTCATCTCCTCTTCTTTGACCTTTTCTTCCACTTAAACCACTCCCCGGTTTTTCCAGGAGGTCAATTCCCAACTTCCACCTTGTACATGTCAACAACGAATCAGATCAATCTCACACAGAGATTTTCAAGGACTTTCAAGGATGTCCAGTCCCTATGACACCTACAGGATAAATGTGGGGGAAGGAACCACCATCTTCTCCTCAGATAAAAAAAAAAGTGGGAATGCACGACAGAACTTTTGGAATTTTCTGCACTCTGTAAACAAGCTCCCTAATTTCTGTCAAATGTTTCCCTACAGTGCAAGATGAAAAGATTATTATTATTATTATTCTTTTCCAGGATGGATGAAGGGAAGGGAGCCAGGGGGCTGGGGAAGGGATGTGATTTCCATTTGCAGAGGCCAGAGTCTGATCTCTGGCGCACGTCTGGAATAACTCCACTTAAACCAGGAGCAGAGCTCTGGATCAAGAGACAGCTGCATTTATCTCCTCAATCCTGTCACTTACAGGGATGGAAGTCAGGAGCTGAATTCGAGGGAGCTCTGCCAGTTTTGTAAGGAGCAGGCAAGAGGGGGCTCAGGCTCTGAGCCCGTATTTCAGTCCATGCCTTTGCCACTGTGGTTTTCCAGTTCAGTAATTTCCACAACGTTTTCGGGCTCGTGCTGGCTTCTCCCTCACTCCCAGAACAATGCTGGCTGATTTTTAAAAAGTAACCACTGAGAGTCTCAGCTAGAACCTGTCTAAATGTCTTGCATGCTAAATAGCTTCTCTAAATAACAGAAATGGTTTTGGTTGCTTTGGTTTTTTTTGTTTCTTTTTCTTCTTTTTCCTTCTGTGAGACGTTCTCCCTACCTGCAAAATGCAAGGGCTGTTTGGACTTGTAAGAGAAATTAGTGTTTTCAGGGCCAGTGCTGTAATCCTAATAATGACACAACAGGGGTTTCTGGCTTGTTTTGCATGAAAATAAATGATTTAATTTGTCTTAATGTCAAAATAGAACATTGGGTCACAGCACTGGCATCCCCAGTGGAGAAAAGGCTTTATTTGCTTTCCAGAGAGATTCTAAAAGAACAAGGATGAAGAAAGCCAGACAGAACAAAGAGTTTTGTGGAAATTTTGCATCGAGGTATTTCCAAATTAGGCAAAATTAAAGCGTAAGCCTCAATGACTTGGAAATGGGATTTTGGTATGAAGTGCCTTTCCCTCAGTTCTGTGTTTTCAAAGAACCACTGACTGATTTTGGAAATTTTACTCAGTCTGCCTCATTTTTTCTAACATTTCACCAAGTTCAAGCATAGCTCTCATGAAAAAGCATTGCCAGGTTTGTCTTTTCAGGGTGTAAATACTCATCCATTCCTACCTGCCACACCTGCTGCTCTATGGGAGCAGAAGATATGCAGGTGCTCCAGCTCTGGGAGAAGCTTTTCCTTCTGGTACCTCAGAACAGGATATTTGCATCTTTTTTTTTCTCTACCAAAAGAGACAATTTGGAAATTGTCTCTTTTTAATTTGAACCCTTTTGAATTCTTTATGATTTTTTTTTTCCACATAGAAGACCGAATGTGGATTTCTGTTTCATCTCCATTCATCTCCCCTGAAAAATTCATGGAAAACCCTCCTCAGTGGGAAGCTGAACTCCTGATTGCCCTGGGAAATCAAAGCCTTGTGCAATGCCTTGTGCAGATTTCCTTCATGGTACTAGATCTATCTCCAATAATTTCTACAGCTGAGCTCATCACCTTCATCTTCCTCCACAATCAGTGGGGAAAAAAGCAGAGAATTACGTGGGATTCCACTTGTAAGATGACACAAGCCATATCCTGGACTCCAGTAAATTAATGGAGCAGGGAATGGGGTCAGCTGCAGTTTTACGGGTTTGATGCCTGAATCTTTTAGGAATTCCCCACTGCAGTGGTGGCACAGACCTCAAACTGTAACTCTATGAACAGAAAAGTACTCAAACGTCTGGCTAAATTATGTTAGTACACAAATGGATGTAAGAAATGAAAGGAGAAAACAGAACAAGAGGAAATGGCCTCAAGTTGTGCCACAGGAGTTTCAGGCAGGACATCACGAGGAATTTTTTCACTCAAGTTTTTGAACTTTGGATGGGGCTGCCCAGGGAGGTTTGGAGTCCCCATGTGTCTTAGGTTGGAAATAGGGGTATTCTATTTTCCATCTGTCAGAGCTGGGGCAGTTCTCTGCTGTTCATGGGGCAGTTTTTTCTTTCTCTCTCCCCCAGCCAATCCTCCCTGCAGGAGATCTCTGCTGTCCATGGCCACTGAGTGTCCCTGCAGGGCTGAGCCAATCCCAGCATCCCATGGGGAGATGCTCCGCCCAGGGGAGGAGCCAAGCATTCCTCCCTGGATCCAATCTGAGCCTGGCCCAGCCCAGCAGCCTTTGCCCAGTGCATTGCCAGAGGAGCAGCTTCTGCTGCCCTGCATGGCCAGAGGGAGCCCAGGCCCATCTGCAGCAGCCCTGGAGCTGCAGAGGAAAACTCCCCCCTTGTGCAGGATCCCTGCTCCAGCAGAGCCACAGCTGGCACTGCAGGAGGGCTGAGCCCCCATGGGATGGGGCTGTGCCACCCCCTGACACACAGGGGGACAGCTCCTCTTCTCTGGCAGTGCTTTTTTTGGCACTATTACATTTGTATTTTTAATTTTCCTAATAAAGAACTGTTATTCCTATTCCCATATCTTTGCCTGAGAGCCTTTTAATTTCAAAATGACAACAATTTGGAGGGAGGGGCTTTACATTTTCCATTTCAGGGCAGGTCCTGCCTTCCTCAGCAGACACCTGGCTTTTCAAACCAAGACACCATTCCTGGAAGTGACACTCAGTGCTCTAGGCTGGGGACAAGGTGGGGATCAGTCACAGCTTGGACTTGGTGACCTTGGAGCTCTTTCCCAACCTCAAGGATTCTTTTACTCTGTGATTCTTCTCCAATCACCACACTCCTGTGGCACCCTTGCCATGGTGCTGGATGCACCTGGAACCATTTCCCACACAGCAACACCTACCCAGTGTCATCGAAGTGGAGCCTCAGCACTGCCCAGACAGTGACACAAATTGTTGGGGTACCTGCAGAGGACAAGACAGTGACACATGAACAGTCCAGACACACCTGATACTCATCAGTGATCATTTATGCAACCTCTCCACTGAGGTTTTGTTTCCTGACAGCACTTGTGCATGGCATAAAGCAATTTATTGAGTTAATTCAGAGCTCCAGGAACATCCCTGTCAGCCAGGGGTGGGGTTGTAGGAGCAGAACTGGGAGCAGGAAAGAATGATGCTGTGCCAGGCCGTTGTTGCTCAGTGCTTTGCTGTGTCTTGCTGAATGAGGAATAAAACAAGGTCTGGACAGAGGAGGATCAACCACATCCATGTCTAGAGCTACTGGAATCATGCAAGAGTTGCAGTGCCAGATGTTGAGCTGGAATGGCATTATTGGATTCTGTGTATTCTTCAGAGGTTTTGTTGAAAATGATTTACATATGTTGCATTTTCTCTGGTACTGTGTAAATAACTGGTTTTTCTTTACTTATTCACAGATGAGAAGTTTCCTCTGCTCACAGGATTATTTAATTTTTTCCATTAAAAAAATACCAGAACAAAACAACAGACTCCAAAAAAAGAGTATTGGAATAAGGATTTAATTCCTATTTCAGACATTTCTTCACTTTCAAAAAATGCATGTAAAATGCAAATTTAATTGAAACAGTAAGAACTCACTGAGAACCTGGACTTATTTTCCTTTCTGAAAATCCTAGAAATTTGATTTTTTTTCCAGTGGAAATATCTTTATAAAATTATGTATTTATGCAAGACAACCATGGGTAAGTTGGATCTCCACTGTATGGTAAATAAAATCTTTGACTAAGAAACTGCTGACATCTGTTCAGGCACCACTGGAAAAATGAAATGCTAAAACCCAAACAAAACAAGGACCTTGATAACCTCAGCTCCCAGCAGTGAACAAGACTGTGGTGAGTTGACAGGAACAATTATATTTAATACATTTTGCAAGGCTGTGTTGCTGCCACATTAATGAATCAGTCATTTGAACCACTTAGATGAGCCTCTGTCTAATCAAATTCCCACCATCAGAAATAAAAATATCCCTGTTAGACCTGGGTGGCTGATGGAGCCCTCCTCCTTCAAACAACCACACAGAGAAGAATTTGAAAGGAAAATTATATAAAGAAATAAAATGACAGGCTTTGGGGAGAAGAAATCATGCATATTAAATTTCAGTCGAAGTCTGAAGCTTTTCTCACAGGTGAAGACTTAGAAAACACTGAGAAAAATCATTTTTTCCCTTAAAGGAGTTAAGATTAATTTTTAAATATCAAATTTTAATTTTAATTCTATCAAATTAACCTTTAAATATCAGATATTTGCCCAGAGAAGCTGTGGGTGCCCTTGGAAGTGTCCAAGGATGAGGGTTGGAGCAGCCTGGGATGGTGGAAAGTGTCCAGGGAAGGGGGGTGGGAATGAGATGAGTTTTAAGGTCTCTTCCAATCCAAACCATTCTTTGATTCTATAAAACATGAGTCTCATGTTTTATTTAATTTCCTCTATAAAAACTTTGATGCTATGAATAGTATTCCAAATCTGTAAAATGTGCAGAAAGGCAGAATTAAAACTAAATGTGTCATAAAAATGCATTTAAAAAGCCCAAGTTTCAGATCAGCTTGGAGCTTTGAACCATCTGCTGTATGAATGTACATATCTTCACACTACTTTTCTTTACATCAAAAGATTTCTATCTCTCCATCTCCTCCTTTTCAGCTTCTGAGGAACGATAGGAAACAGAGAAGCCCTGAAGGCTCAGATTTATTCTTGCTGACTTGTGCTGCCCTAAGTTAGTGATGTCTTCTGAAGGCTGCCCTAGAACAGAGGCTGGACAGAGCTAAAGAATAAAGCAGGGATTTATTAAAAGGCCTCAATGGATGCACCTTGGGCAGCACAAGAGCCCAGCCAGGGCTGCACCCAAGATGAACCAAAATGGCCCCAAAATGCACCAGCGCTCCCGGGGTCTCTCCCTGGGATCAGTTCTGCTCCATTTGCATCTTGCAGTTCATTGTCCCATTCCAGCTTTAGCCCCTGCAGTCCCACCCTGCTTGTTTTTCTCTCTCCAGCCCACGGGGTTTGTGCTCTTGGGCTGAGATTTGGATCATTTGTCCTTGGTGCCCAGCTGGAGCAGGAATTGTTTTGTCTCCCTGCTCTGTGCACAGAGCTCAGCATGCCCTGATGTGAAGCCCAGACCCACACACTAAAGCAGCACAGAATCTGAAAATATAAAAGCTGAAACCTGAGGCATCATTAGGAGCAGGCATTAGCAGAGAGCTCAGGAAGACAGCAGTCCATCCAGAGAATTCACCAGCACATTGCAGATTTAGGAAGGCAAAGCTGCCTGGATCAACAGAGCCATATGCAGTTCTCATTAATCCCTCAAGATGAGGACACTGAGGTCTCAGCACATTTAGAGAAACAGATCAACATCCAGATGCTGCAAAGTGCTGAGCTCCTCTTTCTCACTGCTTCAGTGCAATTCCCTCCCCCCCAGCCCTGAGCTCAGGGGCTGCTTTTGCCCTCCAGGGATGGAATCCAAAAGTCTGGAAGTGCCTCTGTTGGCTTTGCAAATTGCCAATTGTTCCCACCAGATCAGGGGAAATGTGAGTCCAGCTGAAACATGTGGGAGATGAGAAAATAATTGTGTTTAAAAAAAAAAAAATTAAACCAGAACCATCCAAATCTGGAGAGTTATTAATGGATATTGCTGATGCTGCTTTGAATCTGAAGTGATTGGAGTGTTGTGCCCACTAACACAAGCTGGACCTGGACCAGCTATCCCAGCTATCCCAGCTGGGCATGGACCTGCTGAAATCAACCCAGAGGAGGCCACAGAGATACTCCAAGGGCTGGAGCCCCTTTACTGGGGAAAAAAGTTGAGAGAGCTGGTAATGCTCACCTGGAGAGGAGAAGGCTCCAGGGAGAGCTCAGAGCTCCTGGCAGGGCCTGGAGGGGCTCCAGGAGAGCTGGAGAGGGACTGGGGACAAGGGATGGAGGGACAGGAGCCAGGGAATGGCTCCCAGTGCCAGAGGGCAGGCATGGATGGGAGATTGGGAATTGGGAATTCCTGGCTGGGAGGGTGGGGAGGGGCTGGGATGGAATTCCCAGAGCAGCTGTGGCTGCCCCTGGATCTCTGGAAGTGTCCAAGGCCAGGTTGGACACTTGCAGCAGCCTGGGATAGTGGAAGGGGTCCCTGCCCATGGCAGGGGGTGCAATAGATGATGTTTAATGTCCCTTCAAACCCAAACCATTCTGGGATTCTGTGAAGTTCAGTGTTTAGTTTAATGCCAGTTATTATCTATGGCACTCGACTGAAAACAAAATATTTTGAGGTTGCATTAGAGAATTCATCCAGCTGGGCAGTTTATTCAATACAAGGACTGATTTAAAAAATACTGAAGTCAGTTAATATAAGCTGGTTTTCAATATTCTCACATTCAGACAAATCCACAGATATGAAAATTGTGCAAACTTAATTAAAGGAACTCAACCTCTGATTTATGTTTAGGTTACAAAGGTTTTACAAATTGCAATTTTGCATTGCTTTCTTTTCTAATTGTCAGATTTCCACGTATGTAACCTCCAATTTCTCCTTGGAAACACATTTTTCTCTCAGCTATAATGTGATTATACAGCTGTGGAGGGTACAAAGGAACCCTGAACACCTTTTCCAACAGTTTCTTTCCCAAAGGCCTTTTCCAGTAACCATCCATTTCCAACAGCCTTTTTATGGCACAGATTATTTATGGTAATTTGTTAACTCCTTTCTCTCCATACCTTCTCTACCTCTAAACCTTCTGAAAACCTTCTCTCCCTTCTGTGAGGAGTCTTTGCCAGCAGATGAAAATGTTGGTTTGTGTACAGCTGCTTCAGGAGGGAAAAAAAACAAGACCATCTGTTGATTTCTTGAAGGTTCAGGCTACATAAGAATGTTTTTTCAAAGGAGAGTAGTTTAAGGCATGGGGTTTGTGTGTAGATTTTACACATGAATATACAGGATTATTTCTATTTCAAAACGTGAATCTAAAGGACTATTTCTATTTCAAAAGTGTCTGTAAGTATAAAAATCAAGTTCAAAATTCTCAGGGAACATTTTAAATGAATGTATTCTTCTGCATTCACCATCTGACTTCTGCAAAAAAAACATCTGCAAAGAATTGCTTGCATTAACACATCACAGGAATCAATTTACATCCAGAAGGCCAGAATGAAAAATAATTATCATGGTTATCATCATTTAACTGGCTTTTCTGAAATAAATATTGTTCCTTCCCAGTGCAAGTTTTTATTTCCCATCCAGGTAGGATAAGCAGATGTGAATACCCTTTGGATCCATTTTCAATTTAGTTATTATCTGAAAGAAAGGCACAAATGAAGCCTTAGAAAATAGACTGGACTTAGCCTTGCAGATTTGATTATGCTGAAGAAGTTGATGTTAAGATCTTATCTTGCAGGAAGCAATTTTCTGTTGTAGATTACACCTCTGCAAGAGATGTGGTGTCCTCCAGATTTCAGTGCAACTCTATTCACACAAAAAAATCACAACACTTGCAGCTTGGGCTGCAGTGGTAATTCTATGCTGTGATAATTCACTTGTGGGGAATTTTGGAAGGAATTTGAGATGGGACCTTTGAATTGTTTCTGATGATGCAGTTTATTTTTCTTATTCTCTACACAGGCAGGAAGGGTGAGTTCAGCTCACATCTTCACTGCATGGTTCAGAACAAGACCAACAGTCACAAGACCCTTTAAGGAGTTATTGACCAATAAAACCCTGCCCACAAAGATATTTATGTTTTTGACTTAATCCTTAACTATTTTGTCTTATGGACCCATGCTACAGTGTAAGCATGGGTCCATATGTTCCTTAAGCATGGGTCCATGTGTTTCTTAGCCAATCATGTTATGATAGACAAACCTACAGTTCTGCATTCTAAACCCCTTGTTTAGCCCTGTAACTGCTTTTATTATTATATATCCTAAACTCTAAAATGCTAAACTTTCCTTACCTTAATATGTGTCTGCTTTAAACTATAAATCCACATTCTTGCTTCTGTCACACCTAAGTTTGGAAGTCTTTTCCAAGGTCTCAGATCAAATCCTGTGCCTCAGTTCAAATCCTTAGTTTTAAGGTTTGGCTTACAGCTCCAAAGTTCTGAGAGTTCCTTGCATTTCGAATTCCAACATCATTCCAACATAATTTCAACATCATCAAGACTAAAATTATAGTTTGAAACCTGACATGAAACTACCATGTCACAGTCATATTTTCTGGAAAAATCCCTTCACCCAGGATTTTTCTCCTGGGAAGCTGAAAAGCCTCAGAGAAAAAGGAAAACATTAATTATCTAATGTGCTTCTCCTGTGTTTTGCTGCTTTGGAATGTGGTTTGGAGATTGTTTACCCAACAGGTGATTGTTTCATTGGTTTCATGTGAATTATTTTGATTTATTGGCCAATCACAGTCAAGCTGTGTTGGGACTCTGGAAGGAGTCACAAGTTTTCATTATTATCTTTTTATCCTTTCTGTATTCTTTAGTATAGTTCAGTATAGCATTCTTTAATATAATATAGTATTGTAAAAATAATAAATTATCCTTCTGAGAACATGGGGTCAGATTCATCATTCCTTTCCTTGTCTGGGCACCCCACAAATACAGCAATACCACCCATGGTCTGTGGAGCCATCCTGCACACCAAGACACGTTGGAGACAAGAAGTGCCACCTACCCCAGCCAATGATTGTGTACCAGTAGAAATATCTCCTCTCTGGGAAGAAGGTCTCCACCAACAAAGTGAAGAGGTACAAGCCCTCAATGAACAGCCAGAAGTAGTTGGACATGACACAGTAGTGGAAAAACACCATCACTGCTTTGCATTCCACCTGCAGGGGATTGAGAACAAAGTTATTTCTGCATTGCTTAGGCCTAACAGGAAAAATGCTTTCAGCCTCCCCAGATCTCTCAGCGGAAAGAGCTGGGGCTGGTATTACATACTTTTAATGGTAAAGGTTTTAAAGAAGGTGAAGAATGGCAGGTATCACTTAGACAGCAAAGCCTAGGTGGGGAGGAAGCCAATTTTACCAGTGGGAAGAAGTCAAGGAGCATTTCAGAGCAGCTTGAGCACATCCTGTGCTGCTGAGGGCTCACAGCCCCAGTGAACAGCAATTGCTGGATTTAAACCCCCTCCCAGGATTAAATGCAGAGAAGAAAAAAGCCAGTTGTGTACTGAGAAAGCCAGAGAAGGATGTGAAATGGCAGGATGACTGTGGAAAGCCCTGAGAGTGGGATCTGAAAGGATGAACCCTCCTGTGTGCAGCTGGGAATTGCACTTTGCCATCCATCATCAGTGTTGTCACTCCAGGACAGAGAATGGAACTAAGTGTGAGGAAAAAGGAGGCTGAGTGATCAGCTGAAAAAAAGAAGATGGAAGCTTTCATTCATGGACAGGAGGGGGAAGCAGCAAACTAAAGAAAAATGAAAACTAGAAATAAAATTAATATAGAATATTAAAAATTTAAAAAATAATAAATAACATTTAAATAAAAATAAAATTAAAATAGAATAAAAAAATAAAATAGAATATAAAAATTTTGAAAAAAAGGAACTGAGTTTGTTTAGGCTTGAGAAAAGCTCAGGGAGGACATTATTGCTCTCTACAACTCCCTGGCAGGAGGTGGTAACAAGGTCAGTCTGTTCTCCCAGGTAACAAATGCTAGGAAAGGAGGAAATTGTCTTAAATTGCATCAGGGGAGGTTTATTTTGGATATTAAGGAAAATTTCTCTCCTGAGAGGGTTGTCAATCACTGGAACAGTGTCCAGGTCAGTGGTGAAGTCACCATGCATGGAGGTGTTGGAAAGATGTGGAAATGTGGCACTTGGGGATGCGGTTTAGGGGTGAATTTGGCAGTGCTTGGGAATGGTTGGACTCAATTTCAGAGGGTTTTTCACCCTAAATGATTCTGTGGCAAAGGCCTAAGGTGGCAACCAAGCTCTACCCTGTGAGAGTGGGACACACTGGCCTTTCCAGTGCTGCACCCCAGTGAGAAGCCATTAGTCCTACAAAAGTAGGATTTTCCAACAAATCCACTGGAAGGTGAATTTGTTGAAAAATGTTAAAGTTTGATAGAAGATTTACATAGTATGGAAGATGAATTTGTAGAAAAATGTTAAAGTTTGGTAGAAGATTTACATAGCGTGAATTAGCACGTAAATTTTGAGATAAGAAATGTCGATTTAGAAATGTTATGGAAGAGGATAGATATTGTTGAGAGAGAAATGGAATTAGAAATAAGTTTTAAAGGGTAGTTTTGTAAATAACATTAGATATTTTGGAGAAATAGAATTCTGAAAGATGTAGTAGGATTTATGAGGGATAATTTTAGATGGTTTGTTTTAAGGTTGTTATAGTATGGTGTGGTAAAAGTAGATAGGTTAAGACATGTTTATAATGTATTTTAATTAGGAAACAGTTGGCTTTTGATTGTGATGGTGGGAATTATAATATTTTCATTGTTTTACTTTTTACATGAAACTGAAAATAGAATAAAAGTTTTTAAAATGCTTTTTAGTTGTTTTATTTTTGAGTTAGAAAAGGGTATAATTTGATAACTTGGTGTTTTGTGTGAGGAAAAAGGGCATAATCTGACAAATCTGAGCAGAATCTGTGCAGAAAATGGAAGCTTCTGCTGGAGGCAGTGATTGGCTCCCACTTTGACTTCATCCCCTGGGCCAAATCTACCATTAAGGTGTTTAAACCATCAGTTCTTGAGTTTCTTCAAGGAAACTCTACCCAGGCTGAAGATCTGGTCATGAAATGGCTGATTTTAATGTGTTTTATGCTTTAAGTGTTTCCAAACAAAGAGGCAGATGCCGCCATTGGAAGAGTGGCAGGAGCAAACTACAGACCTAACATGGCTTCTGCTTTCTTGTGGAGAAGAACTGAGAGCAAAAACTAGTTTCAATGACAAAGAAAAGGCTGACTAAGAAACTCCACAGCTGCACTTGCCTTCTGGAAGTGACTCACAAGGAGTTTAGCTCATAACTGGATGGATAAAGGAGAGCTCAGTTTGTAATTCTATCATAATTACACCCAGTGAGCTGATTTATCATATCAAATACTAGCCTTAAATGCGAAAGGAATTGGGATTTACACATAATAAATGCTAAATGCATCAGTGAAAGAGTTCTCTGCATGAAGCTACATATTTAAGAGATGAAGATGTGGGTAATGCTGATGATTTTCTGAGTGTGGCCATCAGGTGTATTCTCTGTGTCTGAATGGTCACCCTGTTCACCCGTGACTCTGCCTGGCATCCTGAACAAATGAAGCTCTGGAGAAAAACCAGACCTTCAGATGAAGGAAATTGCTTGTGTCTGCTCTCATCCCACCTATCATTGAGCAGATCTGGAAAAAGGGAGGAACAATCAGGGCAGAGTCAGAAAATAAAACCCGTGGGTTTGTTCTGAAGGACGCTGGTGACATCACAACATGAAACATCCAGTCTGGCTGAGAACTGGGAGGAAATTAAACACCAACTACCTTTACCCCTAATAACTCATGATACTCCACAGACTGCTGCCTGCCCCACTGCTTTTTGTCATCTTGAGCTGAAAAAAAGTGAAGGAAAAGGATTGGGTTTCAGTTGGACTCACCGTGGAGATGAAGCAGTGGTTTCCATCCTGCTCAGCATAAAGAACCCCGTCCTTGATGAACACAGATATTGCACGGAGGATGAACGAAACAAAAAGGTTCATGTGGATGAAATTCCGAGTGCAGTGAAGCTTCCTGGAGAGGAAAGAGGAAGGAAGTGGGGGCAAAAAGAGAAATAAAGAAGAAAATAGTTTTATTTCGCGGAAATGCCACATTGGGCCTGAACACACTTGGCCAGAGCACCTTGGTACTAAGAACAGCAACATCTAAGCCAAGACTGTGTTAGTACTGCCCCTAAGCCTGAGAAAAAGGAGGATTTGGGGATTTTCTCATAAAAGGATGCAGAGAAGCATAAAATAGACAACAGAACAAGCCCAATGCAGCTTGTGAAGTTTCATAGACCAGACCCACAGCTTCTCCTGCTGCACTTACACTCTGCTGAAATGCAAGTTCTGGAGTGCGTCGAAGCTGGGGGAGCAGATCAGCTAAAGGATCTTCCCCTTCTTATTCTACTGTCACTGTCATGTTTTCTGAAAAATCCCTTTGCCAGCATTTTTTCTCCTGGGAAGCTGAGAAGCCTCAGAGAATTATCTGGTTGCTTCTCCTGTGTTGTGCTGCTTTAGAATGTAGTTAGAGATTGTTTATCCAACAGGTGGTTGTTTGATTGGTTTCATGGGAATTGTTTTTACTTAATGACCAATTACCATCCAGTTGTGTCAGGACTCTGGAAGGAGTCGTGAGCTTTTCATTAGTATCTTGTTAAGCCTTCTGTCTATATCCTTTCTCTATTCTTTAGTATAGCATTATAATATAATATAATATAATATAATATAATATAATATAATATAATATAATATAATATAATATAATATAATATAATATAATATAATATAATATAATATAATATAATCCTTCTGAGAACATGGAGTCAGATACATCAATTCCTCCTTCATCCTGGGGGCCCAGCAAATACCACATTCTGCCTCTGGTGAGATAAAACCTTGAACTCAGTTTGGGGCAGCTGAGCTACAGCTTCCTTCCTGCAGGGCCTGAGCAGCTCCCTGCTGCTGTCCCCACTCACCTGAAGCGACACAGGATGACCATGGCAGTGGTGAGGGAAACCAGGGAAGTGCTGTATCCCACCGTGTACAGAGCCTTCACTGAGAGATAATAGTAATCCTTGGGAGGCAAAAAAACCACAGGGTTAAAGGGTTCATCCACAGCCACACAGCTGCCAATGTGCAGGAGGAACCAGAGGCAGGATTTGTGTCTTTGGTTTCTCCTCATTTCCTCTGAGATCTCACTGCGCATCAAGCTCTGCTTTACAGCTGGGTCTGCACACCCTGAGGTTATTTATCACTGAGCTATCAAAGGCTATCTATATTTTTTTATAAGTATATGTAAAAAAAACCAAAACAGTTGGCTAAGAGATTCTTTATCAGCAGGGGTGGAATTGAGGGTTAGCCTGTGATTCTAGAAGTTCCAAGCTACATCAACACTAAAAGCTCATCTTCTATAAAAGTTCAGCACAGGTCCTGGAAGGACTCAGATCTCACTTTTCACAGTTTTATACCCATGTGTTGCAGTAAAGGGAGAAAAATCATAAAGAAAGGCTTTGTATAATCAGGCCTACTCTGGCTAGCCTGTTCTAAGGCAAGCTGGCACTTTGCAAGTTCCCATGTGAAAGCAATCCTGGTGTGAGCAATTTGTTAACATAACAAACAACAACATATTCAACATATTCCTGGGTGAAAAACAACTGGCACCTGTATACACCATTAGATAGAAAAATGAAAACCATCTCTCACAAACAACGTTTCCTGCACATACACCCCAGGGGTTTGAGTGAACAATCAATACAGAATAACAACTTGTTACTAACCAATAAGTTAAGTGGCAAGAAAGCTACTGACCAATTGGAGTCCCACACAAGGTCTGAAAAACTGCATAAAAAGGAGTTATGTGAATAAAGAATGGGCTTTTTCCACCATGAAGGAAATGGAGTCCATGTGATTTATTCCCATACCTATGTACATCTGATTGTTTGTTCTAATCATCATCAAATCAGAACATGACCAGAGGCTGGACAAAGAGCAAATCCCACTCCCCCCTTGATTTGTTTTAATTATGAGATTAATTCCCACCTGGTTATCAGACTCTGTTTCGTTCTCATCGAAGCCGCAGGCATCGTAATAATGAGGGAAAGGTTCAGACCAGCCATCTTCAGTGCAATTCCTGCTGATGTCCCCTGTGCCAATGCAGGTGGGAATGTCACATCCCAAGAAAAAACCCCAGGACATCCCTTCCCACCCCTTGATGCTAAGAAAACCCTACAGTTCTACTGGAAGCTCTGTTTATCTGCCTATCCATAGATTTAATTCTGGAAATTTAATGATGTCTTTAATGATCCAGTCCTACAACAGGCATGGGTATTACTACAGTTGGTCACCAGAGAGCAAAAAAATATTTAATTAGTACATTCAGTGTCTCCAGGCCACCAAAAATCTCATTCTCAAGAAGGTTCCTAAACCAAGGATCAGTTAAATGTCCATTTCTTTCAAAAAGGCACCTGGTGACTCCATCTTTGATGAAGATATCTCCACTCCACATGGACAAGAGGAAGTCCAGTGATTAAAACCAGGCTCTTTGTGCTATTTTTAATGGTTTACATCTGAGACACATGCATGGGACCAGTGAGAAACACCAGACTAAGACGATTTTTTGGTCCAGGTGCTGGAAGCCAGTCAGGATGCTGTGGGTTATCTCAGATAATCATGGGTTATATATCCATGGAGAGGCAGCTCGATTGCTCTCCTGCAGGCAGATAAATCACATTCCACTCAGTTATCTCCAAGCCCAGGCTCTGATCTCAGAGTGATTTGTGGGAAGGGCCTGGAGAAAACAAAGGAACATGGACTGGGAATTTCTCAGTTCCCAGCCTGAACTGAGACTGGGAGAGAAATTCCCAGTCCATGTTCCTTTGTTTTCTCCCTGTCTTCATGGCAATGTGTTCTTTTCCATCTCCATATGCCCAGGTTGACCTCAGTTGGTGAATTCAGAGCTTCTCACTTTCCTCTGTCTATTAATTATTCCAATCCTGGTTTATAACCTTAATTTTAAGCAAATATTGGCTTAATACCGTAATTTTTTTGGCTAATCTCATGTAAGAAGCAGCTCCTAAATGGTTTCACTGATAAACTTAGGCTTTAAAACCATGCTAGGAATGAAGAGTTGGGGGCAGAAGAGGAAGAATCTCCTGACACTCAGGAGATTTTACCTACAAAGCTGCCTGAGGTAGGACAGCCCCTGTGGGGCTCTTTTGAAGCTCCATTATTCTTTCCAAAGCTCAAGGGCTTTCCCAAAAAATTAGGGATGGGCTGCTGCTGCTGCACTTCTTCCTCTCCAGCACAAAGGAACAGCCTCAATTTATCAAATTACTCCACTTTTTGGAGTTTCAGTTGCACCTTGACAAAAACTGATGGAAATCTCCAAGTTTTGAATTTGCTCTTTGCTATTAAAGTTGTGCTGCTTTGCATTCTCAGAGCAGTTTAGTCTCTCATAACCTTATTTTTAACCTTATTTAAGAGAATCTGTTTGCCATCCATGCAGCAGAATATCTCTTTAATCACAGAATTCATTTAAGAACATTGCATTACTCAGCAAATTTTGTTAAATTACTCTTGCACATTCATCCCCAGTCTTCTATGGAAAAAAAAAGCATTGAATCATGGTGCTGACTTCTTTTAACACTATTTAGTAATTACTGTTAAGCAGGTAGATATAATTTATAGCAGCACACTCCTTAGATTGCAAGGTTTAATAGAGGAGGGCTAAATTTTCCTAATATTGCTAGAAGTAACAGAGCAGAAAATATGTCATAACAATTAGAACTGATTAGAAAATGATACCAAAATTGCAGGAAAAAAAAAGCTGAGAGCTTCCTTTTTAACAGAGAGATAAATAAAAAGAGAGACAAGAATTTCCATGGTTTTGTTTCTTACCTAGGAGAGACGGGGCTGTGCTTTCCAGCAGGTCATAATCACCTAGAAAAGTGGAAATTGGGTATGAAATGGTTTTGATTGTGTTTTCTATTAGAGCCCAAACTGGTCTCAGTGGAAAGCAGGGAATGCAGTGCAATTGATTTTTATTTGTTTAGATCAGGCCCAAAGGCAATAAATACTTGGTGCTGTCTTCTCAGGAAGTAAACACAGCTTTACTTGAGAGTTTAAATCAAAGCTGAACCTCTAAATTTAGGATTAAAAACAGACAATAAACAGGGGCAAACTTGATTGTAAAAATATAGAAGTCAAATATGGTTTCTATAGGAATTTACATTTATAATGCTCAGGTATTTAAATATGACCAGCTTTCAGAGAATTAATGAAAAATTATTTCCATCCATCAATGACAAAGAGAAGTAATTAATTGATTTAAATAAGGTAGCATAATTTTGTGGCTTTAGATAAAATCACACTGATTCACAGAGACTTATGAGATTTTAAATTTCACTTTTTGTGCAAGTGTTATAGTTAAGTACCAATGTATCATTGTCATAATTGTTGATACACTGACAACTTTTTAATAATCTGAAATTAACATGTGCACACCATTTTGGGGAACAGAAGTACTGAGGACATAGGCAGCAGAAGTGGCTCCTACCTGCATGGGTTTGCCCCAAATTATCCACTTCCCAACCTGAAATTAGAAGAATGAAAATAATTAATTCATCATGATAACAGGTTGCAATTTAATTTTGATAAAAGTTTGACTCCCATAAAAGAGGAGAACTGCAGGTTTAAATCTTTATTTTAGTATTAATCTTGCATATTTATGAGTGGAAAAAGGTTTTCAGAAGATGGAACATTGTTGAATATCTGGTTTCATGAAGTTTCATCAGACTCTAGGAAGAATAAGAAAAATGGATGTAGGAGCTTTTTTGTGGATTTTTTTTTTTAATTATTATTTTTTAGGGGAATGTTCTGATGTAAGAAAGACTTACACATTTCCAAACCCATGCTGCTCAAGATCCTAAAACCACAACTATCACAACGGGAAAAGATAAAACTATGGGCTTACATTAGAAATCTCCCTTTCTTTTTTTCTTAAAAAAAAAAAAAGAAAAAAAGATGGAATGATGCCAAACGAACCTCCCAACCCCCTGTGCTCAATGTTTAATCCGATTTGGGCTGAAATCAGATTTTCCTGGACCCTGTGTGGGTTCTGGCTCAGCTGGGGATGCAGGAGGAGCCAGGGAGTGGAGCTGCTGCACCGTGCACAGAGGAGCCTCAGGGAGCTGCTGCAAATCAATCTCAAAAAACCTTCCCAGCACTTTGCTGACCACTACAGCAGGTGAAATATTCACTTCAGTTTAGTTCTGCATCCTCTGGAGCAGCCACAGGCCTTCAGGTTGGTCCCCTTTTAACCCCAGTGGTCAAATGTTAATTTAGGGATTGGAAAAACCTTCACCAAATTGTAGGAAAAGGGGTTTTGTTAAAAGGGAAATCCAAACAAAGACTGATTTTGATCCTGTGGGAAAGGAGAAAGCATCTAAAGAAATAAAATAATAACAGGAGGCTTTTCAGCATGGCAAAAAATGCCGGGGTTTTATTTTATAATTATTGAAAATTCCTTGATTTCTGTGTCTTCTCTAAAGTAAATCTGATGTGCTTTTATACCATTTAAGACAGAAAAAAAGAAGGTTTAATGTGAAAATGATGGTGAGAGTATAGAAAACTCATCTGAAGCATCAGGCAGGCTGTATTGTGACTTTGGATGGATTATTAAATATCAATCCTACACATCCAACCAATGGAGGGTAGATCCTGGAAGCCACAGTGTGAGCACCCACAGTCCCCATCCTCCTCTGCCCAGCTCCAGCTGCTCCCAGGATTCCACAGGGAGGATTTAGCCTGGATTTAGGGAAAGGTTCTTGCCCCAGAGGGTGGTGAGGCACTGACCCAGGGAATGTCACATTCCCAAGGCTGCAGAGCTCCAGGAGTGACTGGACACCCCTCCCAGGGATGCACAGGCTGGCATTTTGTGCAGGGACAGGATGATTTTGTGGGTCCTTTCCAGCTCAGGATATTCTGTGACTCGAATTCCTGGGTGTTTGCAGATGTTGGGCAGATCTCTAAATTCTGAGAAGGTGTCTCCAGTGCTCTGAACAAACATTTTCCTGCAGCCAAGGGGGTTCAGCTGCTGCAGAAGAGCTGAGCCCGTGCTCCACATTCCTGGCAGAATATCGGGGATGGTGTGGTGGGTTCAGTGATGGTCAATATTAGAATATTAAATAATAGAATATTTATCTGTTCTGCTCTGCAGAATAGTTTGGGGAGACCTTCTTTTTCCTCCTCAATCCACCCAACCCCAGGTTTATTAGCTGTGTAGCTCAATTTTAGGAATCTGTTGCTAAAATCAGGATGTGTTGCTGAAATCTGAATTCAGAACATGGATGTCAGGTTGTGGTGTGGCAATTTTTATCTGTGGGCGTATCAGAGGATCAAAGAGCAAACCACCACTCCTTTATCACTTTTTTCACGGTGCTTTTCACAGCATCTGCCACTCCAGCCAGCAGCTCTGATGGAACTTGTCCCCTGAGTGAGGTCCCCCAGCTCAGCAGCCTGTGCCTCACACTGACCCACTCAAGCAGGGTAGAAAAAGCTGCGAGAAAATCTCCCCAAAACCTCATAAAAATCCAGTTTGAGTTTATTATTTGTAATTTGACCTTAAAACTGTGCAGAATTCTTTCTGGAGAAAGACCAGGCCAGTATTATGTAGATTGATGCCTGATGTTCCTGACATCCTGCTTATTACAGTGATGGCTGTAAAAAAGACATTTCTCTTAAATTTAAATGTTTTCAATGCAGCTATTTTTTCCCTACAATCTAAAAAGCATGACATAAAAATTATCATTATTTAATTCTAAACAGAGATAGCACTTAGTCTCATTGATATTAAAATAATAAATTTTAGTTAATTTTTGATTTCATGACATCCATAATAACAGTTAAAACACATGAATGTACTTTTTCTGAAAGGAATAGGCTTGCTATAGAAATATTTTTGTATATATACTGAAATTATTATTACATTTCACTCTGTTTGGACATTATGAAGGGATTCAGTTGTCTAACAACATTAATTTTCTGATTTGCAGTAGCAAGCAAGCCTTTTATTAACATATATTTCCATATCTCAGTCCTACCTAATGTACTGAAGAAAGTTCCAGTACAACATTTGCCTGTACAGGCTTTTAGGCTTGATTCATCAACTCAATTTTCACTAATAAGTTAAGATACTAAGAAGTTAATTAGATTTACATTGAACATCATGCCCTGAATTACAAAAAAAATGTCAAAGTTCATCTATTGAGTGTTGGGATAAAATGAACATATAAACAATTATATTTATTGGTGTGTGGATATATTTTTGTATTTCTATGTAATTATTTAAATAGATGTATTAATATATTTATTCATTTTGTATTTCTATGTAATTATTTAAATATATGTAATCAATACACATATATAAAATATATCTGGATATATACATCTATTAAAATATATGTATATTTATGTTTTCACTTATATCTTACCTAGATAAATATATAGTATAAACAGATATAATATATAATATTAAACTTTAATATATAAACACATATATAATATATGGTACATATTTTTATATTTATATATTATATATATAGACATTTTATATATCTATAAACAGATATACATATAATATATAAAAATATATAAATACATATATATAATATGTGTATATATATTATATATATATTCTATATTATATATTTATATATAAATATTTATAATATATATTTTATATAACCATATATATTTATGTAAAATATATATTATATATAAACAGATATATTTTTGTATATAAACCCAGATATATTTTTATATATAAAAATATATATAAAAATATATATAAAAAAATATATAAATATATATATAAATATATATATAAATATATATATAAATATATATATAAATATATATATTTATAGATATAAATATAGATATATTTATATATATATATAAAAGGACATGAGGAAACATACAGCCACCGCATGCCTTTGAATTCCTGCACACTGCAGCTGCTGCCCTGCCCTCAGACAGTGCAAGTTTCTGTATCCTGCAGCAAAATATGGATATTTATTTGACAGAAATCCATGGCATTGGTGCTGCTTGCTCACATGCCTGTGAACGAAATGGAGTTCAAATGGATTTGTTTTGTGCACAACATTTAACATGTTTGCATAGACCTGACCTTGCATCTAAAGGGTTGTAAGGAATCCCAGACACACTCTCATTTTTCCCAATACACCTCCAAACATTGTTTTTCTGGGTTATATTTTCACCTTAGTGCCTTTAAGACTCTGGAGTGACCTAAGTAAATTTTCTCTGCTGTCAGTGATGGAGTGAGCAGGACCACAGGACCCCTCACTGAGTGGGCTTCCCCACAGACCTTCTTGTTTTCCTACTCTTAGGATACAAACAATGAGTAATGGGTGTGTTTGACTTCACTGATGAAGAAGAGAAAGCCCCTTAATATGATTATGCAATGGTCTAGTAAAATGCATTGCTCTCTCAGAAATGAAGAATAAATAAAATATGATTCTCATCTGCATTCCACTGGAAACACATTTTTCCGGGGTTTAACTCAAGGGTTACATTTACAAGGGACTTTTGAGGAGAGCATGTAGAGACATGATGAGGAGGAACGGCTTTAAACTGAAAGTGGGCAGGTTTAGTTGGGTGTTAGGAGAAAATTCTTTACTCAAAGGGTGGTGATGCCCTGGCACAGGGTGCCCAGAGCAGCTGTGGCTGCCCCTGGATCCCTGGAAATTCCCAAGGCCAGGTTGGATGGGTCCTGGATCACTCTGGGACAGTGGAAGGTGTCCCTGCCCAGGACAGGGGGTGGCACTGGTTGAGCTTTAAGATCTTTTCCAACCCAAACCATTCCATAATTCTATTATTTCATCATGGCAACATCTTAAATATCACAATTTTATGACTTATTTGAATGACATCTGTGCTTCTCACATGTAGTTAAATCCAAACTATGAAATATGGACATGACAGCAGATACAAAACAGTGCCTTAGAACAGCACTTATTAAATCAATAATTCGTCTTATCAGTCAATAGACTCCTGAGGAAGCTGCTGATTTCCTCGACTCAGGATGGTTTATTCAGTGTATTGACAGGTTGTGTTATTTGCTGTTTGACCAGACTTAAGTAAGTGTCACTCTTTGGGAAGCAAATTTACAATTAATGCTTTAATTGACATTGATAATTAGATGTTATTTGTAGAATTGCTCAGAGTTCCTAGAGAAGATCTATCAGAATGCTGAATTACCAATTCTAAAGACCAAGTAATGACAATACTTCTTATTTCTGTTTTCTGCAGGAAGAGGTAAAAGAGGGAGGAAAAAAAAAATCCAAAGCCTTGCCAATGGCTCCCCACAGAGTTGGTGGCAGAGACCCAGACCTTTCCTGCCCTTTTCTTGCACATTTATTGGACTTTCCTCTTTGATTTTTATTTACTGAGACCCAGAACTCATTATTCACCCCTCACTATGCAACAACTGATGAGAAACTCGCCGACAGCAGTTGCTCCTGATTTAAAGTGGACAGAGATGGGGAAGCTGAAGCCAAGAGCCAGCCTGTGCACGATGAGCCTCAGAGCCTTTTAGATCTCCTCCTTGGTGCCAAATCTGTGCTGGCTGCTCTCCACCTGCCTGGCCTCCTGTGGCTTTGTTTATCTGAACACAACTCACATTTAACCCTTTTGTTCCAGCGTTTGTCCCTTATTAGTGGCGGGGCAGGAGGGGATGAAAGGCTTCCAAAGCTCTTCACTCCTGAATTGGCTTGCCCACACTTCTCCCATAGTCCTGTTGTTCTCATCTCTGTGTTGTGGGTTGGAGGGCTTCTCCAAAAAGGTAATTCTCCAAAAGGTTTTGGATTTTGACAGCGTTAAGATCAACGTGCAAAGCCTGCACTGTTTTTACATCACATTGTGTCCCTACAGAAACTGCAGCCACTGGGGCAGGGAGAGGCTGTGGGAAACATTTACAACCCCTTCTTATCCTGCTGTCCAGCTATGTGGATAGCGAGCTGGCTGGGCAGGAGTTTAATTTCTTCTTTCCTGCTTTATATAGCACTGATTAGAAGTTTTACATTCCATTTCTAAATACGAAATAAACCAGTGAGCTCTCGTGCCCGATTCCGCAGCATCCACCACGCTGAGCCTCCTCTCTGCTGTCCAGCTATGTGGACAGCAAGCTGGCTGGGCAGGAGTTTAATTTCTTCCTTCCTGCTTTATATAGCACTGATTAGAAGTTTTACATTCAATTTCTAAATACAAAATAAACCAGTTGTAGTGGTTGTGCGAGTTCTCGTGCCCGACTCCGCGGCATCCACCACGCTGAGCCTCCTCTCTGCCCTCCCCGTGGCTGCCTGCTGCTCTCCTGCTCCACCAATCTGTTCAGCAGGCTGGCAAAGCCACAGTCAGGAGCAGCAGGCTACTTAGCAGCTTTTCTGCACTCTCTGAGCTCCCCACACGGGTTCTGGTTCCATACCCTGCCCGCTGTGTCCCTAGAAGGGACATCAGCCCTCTGCCAGTCCTGTGCCTGCACACACAGAACCCCACACACACATTACCCAACCCTCCCAGCTCCTTTGTTATGGCTCTTTGTGTTTTCCAGAGAAGCTGTGGCTGCCCCTGGATCCCTAGAAGTGCCCAAGGCCAGGTTGGAAGGGGCTTGGAGCAACCTGGTGATGCCTCAGGTTTGAGCTTTTCTATTTTTCAGATTCTGTGCTGCTTTAGTGTGTGGGTCTGGGCTTCATATTATGGGATGGTGAGCTCTGTGCACAGAGCAGGGAGACAAAACAATTCCTGCTCCAGCTGGGCACCAAGGACAAATGATCCAAATCTCAGCCCAGGAGCACAAACCCCGTGGGCTGGAGAGAGAAAAACAAGCAGGGTGGGACTGCAGGGGCTAAAGCTGGAATGGGACAATGAACTGCAAGATGCAAATGGAGCAGAACTGATCCCAGGGAGAGACCCCGGGAGCGCTGGTGCATTTTGGGGCCATTTTGGTTCATCTTGGGTGCAGCCCTGGCTGGGCTCTTGTGCTGCCCAAGGTGCATCCATGGAGGGTTTTTAATAAATCCCTGCTTTATTCTTTAGCTCTGTCCAGTCTCTGCTCTAGGTCAGCCTGCACAAGGAATCACTGGGATACTGGAAGGTGTCCCTGCCCATGGGAAGGGGTAGGAACTGGATGATCTTTAAGGTCATTTGCAACAGGAACCATTCTGTGATTCCATAATTGATTGATTAATCCAGGGTTACCTGCTTGGGCTTTACAGTTTCATTAGCAGGATCTGTAGGAAGTAGCAGGCAGGCAAGGTCACAGACTACATGGCCCTACAGGTTCACACACCCTTCCCTGTGTTAAATGCTTCCCACAACAATTTCCAGAGGTTTGGGTCTCTCCAGCCCCATGACCGATGGCCAGTACTTTAAACTACAGATTAAAAAGTCATTTCTATAAGAGCAGGAGGTGACAGGACATGGGATAATGGCTTCAAACTGACAGAAGGCAGGGTTAAATGGGATATTAGGAAGAAATTCTCTCCTGTGAGGGTGGTGAGGCCCTGGCACAGGGTGCCCAGAGCAGCTGTGGCTGCCCCTGGATCCCTGGAAGTGTCCAAGGCCGGGCTGGATGGGGCTTGGAGCAGCCTGGGACAGTGGGAGGTGTCCCTGCCCATGGCAGGGGGTGGAACTGAGAAGACTTTTAAGGGATTTCTAAGGGATTTAAGGTTCCTTCCTACCCAAACCATTCTGAGATCCTATTATTCAATCATTTACTGCAGATCTTCATTTGCCTTGACAAAGGGATTTGTGAACAGAATGTTCACACAGAGACAGTACAAAGTGAATTGGTGTTTGTTTTATTTAGAAAACAAGAAAACTGGGGCAGAGGATAATCAAGGGTAAGATTAGGAAGCCTTTTTCATATTTGTGTATTTGAATAAGAACTGGTGCCTAAAGACATCTGAGTAACTGATCCTGTGAGGCAAAATCATTCCATCCAGTTTATCCACTGAAAATAAGTTCACCTGGATTTTAAATCTTCTCCCATTAGGGGCAGAGAGACTGGAATTTCCACGGGATGGTTTGGTTTAGATATCTGTCCTACCATGAGAGGAAAAAGCTTCAGCAGTCTTTGTTACCCAGAGGTTTGTGCAAGACATTGCAGTAAAGGCAGGGACAGACTGATATTTAATTAATTTTTTCCTATATCCCAGTTTACCTTCAGGGCACAGGGACAAGATCCAGAAATCATGGGAGAATTCCAGTGAGGCCCCACATGGAGAACAGAAAGGCCAGAGCACACAGGGCTGGCTAAGGCAGGATTATGAACAGATATGATCAATAACATTCAAGGGAAATCATGGCTTTATTCTTTTCTTCCTCTTTCCTGTTAAAGGATGTGAAACTAGAAGTGGACTGAGGTCACCATAGCAACTAAACATCATCTAAACATTATGTGAGTCCTTCCTTTGAGTCTGGCTGTCACAGGAGCATCCATCAGAGTGCAGGATCAATGCAATCACTATTGAAGGGTCTCCTAGCTCTGAAGAGGGCACGGATCGTATCTGAGAGAAAAACAAATTTTTTCTTTCAAACAAGAACCATGAAATAATTTGAAACACTGCCCAAAAGAGATTGTCAGTTCTGAAATAACTCCTAGAGAAGAAAGCAAATTAGATGCCTTGCTAAAAGGTAAGCATGAATGAGTGCCCACCACACCTAAAATCCTGCAGTCACCTGGAATTTTTTTCCCAATCATTTGGGTCAAGAGGACAAAGATGAACAGAGCAAAGATTATTAGGAAAGGTTGAAGGATCTGCTCATGTTGCCCCTACAGTGACACTTTAATCTATCACCTTTTGCAGTCCAAGTGTT
This sequence comes from Agelaius tricolor, assembly GCF_023055355.1. Lineage (NCBI taxonomy): Eukaryota > Metazoa > Chordata > Aves > Passeriformes > Icteridae > Agelaius > Agelaius tricolor. The sequence continues at coordinate 872,030 of NW_027269266.1, forward strand.
CTCCAAACCACTCAGCCGCCCTCAGCATCTTCCACCCTTGCGTTCTTCCCAAAGATGCAGGATATTTTTTTTTCCTCCCACCAAAGCCAGATTAGCTCTCAGAGCACTGAGAAAGTTCTTGAGCTGTGTTGCAGCTTTCCCCTGACCACTGCAGGATGTCCCCCTGCAGAGGACCAAGGACTTGATCTTCAGCTGAAAATCTCTTGTTTGTGCTGGGTATTTGAGTATCAGAGGCACAGAGCCTTATGTGTGACCGTGCTCACAGGGGTTCTGGGATGAGGGAAGAGACGAGGATGTTGACTCCATGTTCAGAAGGCTGATTTATTATTTTATTTTATATATATATATATATATATATACATATATATATATATATATTACATTATAACTATACTAAAAAGAGGGACAGGGTTTTCTCAAAAGCTAACTAAGCTAAGAATAAGAACAGAAAAGAAAAGAATGATAACAAAAGGCAGCTCTCTCGGACTTTGTCCGAGATAGCTCAGCCTTGATTGGCCATTAATTATACACATCCAAGATGGGCCAATCACACGTGGACCTGTTGCATTCCACAGCAGCAGATAACCATTGTTTACATTCTGTCTCTGAGGCCTCTCAGCTTCTCAGGAGCAAAATTCTAAAGAAAGGATTTTTAGTGAAAAGACGTCTGCGACACTTATGTCCCCATAATTTGGTGGGAAAGGCCATAAAATGTCTTTTTTTTTCTGCTAGAAAGCATCTGAGAGGCTCAGCTACTTGAATAGAATTGCAGATCCAGTTACTATTCTTTGATGACAGCATTTTCCTCCCATTTTCTCTGCACTGCAGATGGACTTCATGATGCTGTGACCATGGAGGCTTAATTATAGCTTGTCCTCCTCTCTTTGGAAAAGCTGGAGTAATCTCATGGCTTTACTGCCTGTGCAAAGCCCATGGATGAAAACCAGCTGGAAATGAATTGTGATCTATCAAGTGCCATTATATATTTTTTTTTCTTTCTTTTTAGTTTTTTTAATGGTTTATATATAAAATGGATACCTTTGCACTGAACTTGATTATGACTGCTATGTAGGATCTTATATAAAATTAAGGATGAAACAAAGGTTTCAGAGTCCTGGTTGCTTCAATAAATAAATATAAATAAGCTCAATTTCTCATTATTATTCCCATGATGAGAATGCTGGGATGGGTCATACATGTTTTCCAGAGAACACTCGGTTACAGGGCTTTCCTTCCCTCAGTTTCCAAGCAGGATGTTGGAATACTTATGCAGGCAAAACATCCTTGAAGAGAAATCCAGACCTTTGCATTGATCTTTTGCCTTTTTGACAGGCTAATGCAATTTCCAATTTCACTCTGCTGCAATGCTGACCTTAATTTCAGCAGTAGCAACAAAACCCTGCATCTTTTACCTCAGCAGAAAATAAGCACACAAAAATCTTCCAGGGATATTTCGGTTTTTAGGAGGCCCCTGATCCTTATCAGTCACTTTTTGTTCCTGTCTAAACAAAAAACTATCAATACACTACCCAAACTAATAGAAACTGTAGCTTGCAAATATTTCCAATAGTTTTCACTTTGGGAAGTCAGTGACTTTTATTGGCTTTTCACCCAGTTTGGGGGTTTAGTACCATTTTCCCATGTCAGCTTTTAAAGCCCTTTACCAGGACTGTCTCCCCAGAAAGGACACAAAAGGATTTGGAGAGAGAGCATCGCTTCCCTCCTCATTAACTCTTCTCTTGTCATCCTATTCTAATTGATTAGGGATAAATCTAAACTCAGGCCCAGACTGCTTCCCAAATCCAATTAACCCCGTGTTCATTAATCCCACTGTCCACCCTTGGCATCTCTACTGCAGCACTTACGAGGTTTGGGTTTCTTACACAATCATTTAATCAATTAATTAGTTCAACAAAGTACTTGAGTGTTTCCCTGTGTTTTAAATGGGATCAGTGGCAGACTATTTCCAATTTCTTGGCATAACAGAGCTCGTTGCCTGAGCACTGATTGTGTTCAACCAAGAGAAGCAACAAGCCAAAGAGTTTGGTTCTGAAATGTGAGCAGAGGATGTAATTCCCTCTTAAACTCTCTAATACCTGATTACATTCTTTATTCTACTGGATTTTAATTAGGAACCCTTAATCCTGGTGTCAACATAGGATAGTTTTTATGTCTTTGGTAAAAATCAGGAGAATTTTCTTTGTTGGACACAGTGAATCACATTTTGTGGTAAATGTATCAGGGAGTGTCCTAAACTGAGCACCAGATAAACCACCTGAATTGCTGGAAGATTCACTAAGAGTTGCTCATATTTATTATTTGGATTTGTGAATGAAAGCATTTTCCAAATGTGGAGCATATGGCAACGCTCAGAAACTGTCAATTATCCTTTGTATTATTTCTTACTGCAAATCAAAGGACTGAAAATATGTTCATTTCTGATCTGGTTATTGAGTTCCATTTGGGTGTGTTTATACATTCCAGAATATTTCAGCTGTACAGTGCCAAGCACAAAAAGCCACAGTTTTTGCTACTGTAGATTTCCATTGCCAGGCAATATCACCTCTGTCTGGAAAAAAAGAATAATAAGGGGGAAAAAGAAAGCAAAGAAGAGAAAATTCTCCAGCTGGGAGTGCAGATCACTGTGTTAGGACCATCTCCAGGTCTTGCTGTGTCCAATGAAAGGTAACATCACAGAAAATATGGGTTTCTTCTTTTTTACCTCTTCGAGGTAAAAAAATAATCTTTGGGAACTATCTAGAAGGAAAGGCACAGTAATCCCTAATTTACAAGATGAGAAAAGACTTAGGAATTAATGAACCTTTTTCCATTGGAGGAAAGGAATCTCCAGTGGAAAGATTTTGAGAATGATATTTTTTGTTTACAGCCTGCATCTGAAAGGAATGAAAAATTCTGGTGATTCTGCAGGATTGGAGAGGTGAAATGAAATTTTAGAAGGCAGGGTTGCCAAGCACACAGAATTTCACTTTGAACTTTCTGCAGGATATTGACAGCAGCTCAAAAATTACTCTGGTTTAATTGCAGTGAAGGTTAAAGCAGAGCAGACTAAAACCAGCAGCAGCTGGTATTTTTAGCTAAATACACAGCTAATTTTTCCAAAAAGCATCCCTCCAGATGACAGCTTAGTTAGTTAATTTTTCTTTTGTAGTCTCTTTTATTTTTTTCCCCATTTTAGTCCATATGGAAATCATTCATCCAAGTCCAGGCAGTCAGATTCCTTTCTGAAAGTCACAAAACAAGCAGTGACTTTGCTCACCTCCAGACAAGCATTTCAAAGGGGCCAGAGAAAGCATCTTCTACAAGAGCCTATTGATTTCTATTCACTGAACCAGAAATCCATGTGATCACTTCATAAATTCAGAGATAAATTTAAATATCCAAAGCCAGGTAAGATATTTCCCACCCACTCTTTCAGATCAGCACACCCCATGATTGCCCTGGGATCACGTTGTACCTCCAGGTGCTTCAGAGCACAAACTTTTTTAAAGTATAATTTAAAGTTATTGCTGCTTTTGTAAAAATTATCTATGGCCATATAAAAATGTTGCTGTACTAGGAGTGATTTTGTTATTAATAAATATTAGTGTCCATGCCCAGCCTATAAACAGAGCAGCAGCCAGAGGACACTGTAACAATCCCTAAAATGTGATTATCCATGTCTTAGAAACATTAGAGTTCTGTAATAACCCATTATTTAGGGAACCATCATGAAATGTGACTTTTTTCATTAAACCCTCATTGAACAAATACACTTGCCTAATTAAAATTAGCAGCAATAATGGCAAGGCTGATGCTGATTCACCCAGGAGAGTGAATGGGATGTTGATGATTGGGATGCTGATAATTCCACCTTGGGGTCAGCAGTGCAACCCCAGCCACATCTGCTGAGATTTCCAGCCACTCCAGGTTAAATGTTTATTTGTTTATCTAAGGAATGATGAATCCTGGGTGTGTTCCTGGTGAACAGATGTCCAAAATCCCCTCAAACCCAGCCCTGCACAAGGTAACAGCTGTCACTTTTATTGGGGATCCCATGAGGAGATAAAGAAATGGGACATATGTTTCCACTGGATGGAAAATTCTTCCCTTAGGGTCGTACTGTCACCCCACCAATGGGAAGTACAGGGCGTGAAGAGATCTGTAAATCCTGGGAAAAATATTTAAAAATGTTATTTCAGCCCTTTATTTGACATAGTTAAAATAAATAAAGCAATAAATAAATAAATAAATAAATAGAGCTTATGTATATAAACTTCTAAGCTTATATAATATATATTATATATAATATAATATTGTATATTGTACATTATATATTATATATTATACATTATATATTATATATTATATATTATATATTATATATTATATATTATATATTATATATTATATTACAAATAATACATTATATAATATCTATTATAATATTTATTTATTTATTTGCTCATCTAAAGGCTCTATAATTTTATTGAAAGAAATTATATTTTAATGCAAACAATTTGGTTTTTTTTGTTTAAATAATTAAGGTAAATGAATAAAATCTTAATTTAAATAAATAGAAGCCATTAATATATTAAATACAATAAAAATCTTGATTTTATTCAAATCTATAAAATAAATATAATAAAAATCTAATTATTTTTTATTTAAATAATCTAATTCAAATAGAAATTATTTTTTATTTAAAAGTATTTTTTCCATTAACAGGTAACCATTTACTTAATACCTGGAACAGGTCAAATTGAGTTGATCTTATGTCTAAAGTGGGTCATTGGTTACGTGACATTGGTGATGCCTGTGCCTGCACATGCTGAAATGGATGTGTTAAAAGTGAGGATTTCAGAATTCTTGGAGCTGTGTATGAAACACTGTCTCCTAAAAATGGTGCTCTGTGTGTGTGTGGCCATGCAAAAAAAAGCAGATTTTGGACTCAAGGCTGTAAATGAATAATTAATTGATAAAATAAATTTTGGGGAAAAGGATCCACAGTGATGAACTTGTTCCTCAAAGGATGGTGCTAATTAAGGGACCTGCTGTGGGTGCTGGGAGCAATCTGTGTTAATTACCAGCACAGGGACAGAAGGATCTTTATGTCTGTGTTTATGTTTATGGTTAATCAGACATTAAAAAAATCATCACACACAAAAAAGTGATGGAACTTCTGCCTCTCTCCAGAAATCTTTAATTCCCCCCTGAACCCCAACATGGAGCTCCTCACTGCTCATCTCAAGCCTGTTCTCCTTCAGCACAAGCAGAACCTGCTCTACATTTTAATTATTTCCTAAAATTGATTCCAACTGTGTTGCCCAAGACCCAGACACAGATTTGGGTCCCCACTGAATTCAGTGAGACCCAAAGGCAGAATATTCCCTTTAGCAGCTCAAATTTGTGATATTTTCATGTTGTGTAGTCTGTGATGGCTTCTTTTTCACACCTTCCCTCTCACCCCGTGCACACTCACGTACCTACACACAAATATCCTGGTTTTCTGTGATTTATTTATAGCTGGAGCCCAGCTGGAGAGGTTTTGATGTCTGATGATCTAGAGGGAGGTTTTACACTCGTGCTGGCCACGAGGCTTTACCAGGCAGAGGTGAAGAAGAAAGAGAAAATACTTTACCATCTTCAGAGATGATAAATCTGAAGAGTGCAGGACACTTGACAAAGACAATTTCTCCCACACTTGCAGGTTTCCAGCATGTGATATTGTCCCACATTCCTGGGCAACCTGTGGAAGAGAAGGAGGATAAAATACATTAGTGGTGGAAATCCATCCCTTTCCTCACACTGTTGCTGAGCTTTGTGCTTGGTTCTTCCTTCTATAAATAAAAATATTCTTATTTAGAATAATAAACAGTGTCACTTTCCCTGGGAAAAAATATTTTTCATTTATAGGAATAGGAAAAATTCCTTAGTGGCATCACACAGTAATGGCCAGGTTTACTCTCCCAGAAGATGACATTCCTTAGTCCCAATTAAATCACTCCAACATGCCTGAAACAAATTTTCTCTTGAGTATGAAACCTGCTTCCATTTAGTTATCTTTAAGAAGTGCTGGGTTAATTAAAAAAGACAAAACCCAAAAACTTTATGGATCATATCTTTGATTAAATGCCATGAATTTCTGTTGGCTTTAAGCCTTGTGAAGGTTTGGGATCTCACTCATTTTGGAATTTGTCTGAAAACTGAAAAGCAGTTCCTGCTTCATCCTGCAGCCATTTCTGTGGATATGTGAGACAAACTCACTCTTCCATCCCACTTATTTTCTTTAAAAAAAATGTCCTTCCTCACCAAAGAACTGTCCTAACATCATTCATTATTTTTACTGCAGTCTTTGCTATAGAGAATATAAACTCACAATGTCAAAAGAGGATTTTTTTTGACCTCTAATGATTTCTTGCATAAGCTAAAAATAGATGCAGGTCTTTAATAACAGTTCAAAGATGATGCCTCAGGTAACAAACTTTGAAGCAAAAGCCTGAGTGGTAAAAAATCCCAATTTCCTCCTGTATAAATGCAGGAAGAGGAGGTGATGTCACTATGGGTGGGAGCTGTTTTCTCTTGAGATGTAAGAAAATTAATTTAAAATTTATTGTAAATACAGTAAAGGAACCCAGCTCCTGCTTCTTTCTGGTCTCTGTGCCAGAGGTGTGAAAAACTGGCTTTCAAGAAGAATAAATCTTCCTGTAATCCTGCAAACACCATTTTACCAGCTTACAAACCTAGAACGTTTATCTAATGTACAAAAAATCTCAGAGAAATATCTCAAATTTCCTACTAATATTTAAAAAATATACTTAGTGAGTGAATCTCAAATAAAAATCATCTTTTGCCTCAGCAGGAAAAGAAAGATGAACCAAACCTGAACATTTCCACTGCTTATTTGCATTTGATGTTGAGATTGAGCAAATAATCCTATCAACTGAAAAAGAGCCTCCAGCTCCATGATTTTCTACGAGGTTTTCTGTCAAAATTCCCTTTGACTTTGTGCCAAGGGAAATAAAAACCTTCAGGAAAAGCAGATAATACTTCCAAGTATTTCTGCCTGGCATGGGTGCAGTTGAACGAGATGTGGGTGATGAGCTCGTTAAAGCTGTGTGGGCTCCCCCAGCTCTGGTGATTCAGCAGGTCCCCATCAGTGGAGGAGGGATGTTCTCAGCACTGGATTTGGTGTCTTTTTTGTTTTTTCCATCAGCTTCAGTGGTAGCAAATCCACTCCTAATTTTTTTTTTCCAGTCCTATGTTTTATTTTTCTCACAAAAATAGAAGGCTGAGAGTGCCACGTGTGGTGAGTAGAGCAGCTCTGAGGAAGTTGGTGTTTAAAGAATTAGGTCAATGTCAAACAACGTTGTTGTGATGTTCAACATCATAATAACATTGTTTGACCAAAATAAAAAATTGTGGTTGAAATGCTCATTAAATCATCACAGGAGGTGGAAAAAAATAAAGGAGTCCTTTACATTCACTCTTCCTATCCCAGATTGTTTCCTTTGCCAGATGGGGATCCCACCTCATGAGTGCTGTAATTCACTAGAATATTTCTAAAAGTCTCAAAACCTGGGATTTGAAAAGTTTGGACTCTCTCAGCACATGGTGGGGACATTGGAGTGTCCTGTGCCAGAAGTTGGACTCAATGATCCTTGTGGGTTCCTTCCAGCTCAGGATATTCTGATTTTATAATTTTGTGATACTGTTTATGTGCTAAGGATGGTAATCAGGACCATGTTGACTGCTATTAGATTTTATTATCTTTGATAGCATGTGTGTGTCCATGCAGCAGGAAATGTATTTTCCATGTAAATCTGAGGATGTGCAGTGACAGGTTTATAGCTCACTGAAGTGTGGCACTATGTACAAAAGTAAATTATGTGTGAACATCCACGTTAATGAGACATTTGCTTACAAGGGATGCTGGAAATAATCAGTGGTTAATGAGATCTTTGGAGAAACACCTGTTGGTCTTGCTTGAGTTAACAGTGTTGAATAGGAACAGGAAAAAACTTATTATTATTATTATTTCAACATAGGTATCTTCCAATATATAGATATTATCCAGCAATGGATAGTGCAAACCAGAGAAATGCAAGGATATCCTCAGGCTGCAGAATAGGAACATCCAGAGTATAAATATCCCATGGCAGTGTGGAGGAAATTCAGTTATAGCAGGTGGCTGATTTTGTGGTAATTCCATGCAGAGATAAGAACCAGCCCCATTTAAAAAGAAATTACAAGTTCATTGTGTTAGAAAACACTGATGTGCTGACATTGGGAGAGAGGGGAGAGAGAAGCAGCAAGTCAAGTAATTTACCTTAAAATAGGAGAGAGATGGAGGTTGTAAAGAATTCCCCATCAATAAGAGCATTGCCTGATCCTGCTTGGAAAAAGTGTACTTGAAACAAATGATTTAAAAGAGCAAAGAAAAGGATGGCAACAATAAAATAAATAAAAATTAAATGGAATAAAGGGCAGCATGCACAATCTCCCTACATTTGTAAACCATGCTGCAGCCAGCAATTCCTGCTGGGGGAAATCTGCCCACGGAAATCAAAGTGACTCGAGTGTGAAACTGCCCAGCAGGGTCTCCTCTGGCACTGATGGGGTCTCCCCACTGCCCAGTGACGTAGGGATGCCCAAGAAGGCTTGGAAAGAGGTGGCTCACGCACTCCAATTGAAGGTGGATAAATTTTCCTAGTTTTGAACATCTTAGGAAATCAGTAATAACAAGGAATAGTTTTAAAGAATAAGATTTCACATGGGAAGGGATGAAAAAAATAATTACAGGTAGTGGTCCTGGAATCGAAATAATCACAGATTTAGAGAGGCATTAAGGCTGGAAAAGCCCTGTCAGAACATCCAACCAGCACTGCCAAGTCCACCACAAAACCCTGTCCCCAAGTGCCACACTCACATGGTTTTAAAACACTTCAGGGATGGTGATTCCACCACTTCTCTGTTCAGCCTGTTCCAATGCTTGACCACCTTTCCAGTGAAGAAATTTTCCCCAATATCCAATCTAAACCCCCCCTGGGACAAGCTAAGGCTGTCTCCAGAAAGCCTTCTCTATCAAAATTATTATTTTGACATTTTTCTTATCTCCAGCAGCCCTTTTTCAAAAATGGGGGGCTGCACAAAGGAGTAATAGTGCAATGGGCAATGGAATTTATGGATTCATACATAGACAGAAGGATTCATAATAGACAAGAATTTGCATAAAATTTGTTCCCTTGGCAAATCAAGAAAAAATGTAATTACATAAATGTTAGACTTCTGTACTTTTCATGTAGGGAAATAAAGGCCTGAGATGAAAATCCACCCTTCTGGCTTACAGCATTCAGTTTGATTTTCAGTTCCTCTCCTCATTTATTGGTTTAAAATATCACCTTCAAGGTCGTATTGCCTTCAGGAGAGTAATATCAAAGGAAAGGTAATGTAACAAACCAGCATATTAAACTGAATTATGTGGTGCACAATAACTTCTAAAGGGCACACTACATATAAAGCCTTGCAGAGAGAGGGGAATATGAGATAGGAGCTCTCTGTTCCTTCATAAATCTGGGTAAATACCAAAATAAATAAGGGCTTGAGCCTGGCCTGGCTATGGGGATATGATTTCCAAAAGTAATTGACATTTCAAAGTGCAGGTGTCTTTGAGGAGCTCCTGTCACAGAATTGTTGTTCCTGGAGGTGTCTGGGGTTGGGCACCACCCCTGGAACTCTGTCAGACCCAGCACTGTGCACTCCCAGGCCAGAGAGTCCAAAGCAAGGTGGGCAGCAGGACAAGGGAGGGGATTCTGCAGCTCTGCTCTGCTCTGCTCTGCTGAGATCCCATCTCCAGCACACAAAGATGTGGAGCTGCTGGAATGAGCCCAGAGGAGGCCACAGAGATGCCCCAGGGCTGGAGCCCCTCTACTCTGGACCAGGCTGGGAGAGCTGGGAATGTTCCCCTGGAGAGGAGAAGGCTCCAGGGAGAGCTCAGAGCCCCTGGCAGGGCCTGGAGGGGCTCCAGGAGAGCTGGAGAGGGACTGGGGACAAGGGATGGAGGGACAGGACACAGGGAATGGCTCCCAGTGCCAGAGGGCAGGCATGGATAAGGTGTTGGACATTCTTTACCATGGGACCCTGGAAGAGATTCCCAGAGCAGCTGTGGCTGCCCCTGGATCCCTGGCAGTGCCCAAGGCCAGGCTGGATGGGGCTTGGAGCAGCCTGGGACACTGGAAAGGGTCCCTGCCATGGCAGGGGGTGGGATGAGGTGATCTTTAAGATCCCTTCCAACCCAAACCCTTCTGGGGTTCTCAGAATCTTTAGTTTCATTTGAAAGTCCAGACCACAACAGAGTAGAAATGTAACACCAACTGAAATTTCAGAGTAAGTTATAAGAGAGAGAAGGTTGTTTTTTTTCCCTCCCAGGTCTGCTCCTGACAAATTTTGGAATTATGAGAACCAAGTCTGTTTTTTTATCTGGTCATTTGGCCCAGTTATTACATCAGGAAGTATTTTTTCTATCCAAATAATGCTGTTGCTGCCCAGAGAAGCACCTTGTGCTGTCTAACCTGGTATTCATTCACCTCATCAGCATAAAACCTTTATGTGTTCCTCTAAGGGAAGTTCTGCATTTCTTTTACAGTGCACAAAATAAATAGAAAAAAAGCAACAAAACAAAACAGACAACTGTGGAGGGCACTGATTGGAAGCTTCTAATCATCACAGAACCACAGAATCATGGAATGGTTTGGGTTGGGAGGGACCTTCAAGATCATCTCATTCCACCCCTGCCATGGGCAGGGACACCTCCCACTGTCCCAGTAATGCCTTGTGCAGGCTGCCCTAGAGCAGAGGCTGGACAGAGCTAAAGAATAAAGCAGGGATTTATTCAAAGGCCTCCATGGATGCACCTTGGGCAGCACAAGAGCCCAGCCAGGGCTGCACCCAAGATGAACCAAAATGGCCCCAAAATGCACCAGCGCTCCCGGGGTCTCTCCCTGGGATCAGTTCTGCTCCATTTGCATCTTGCAGTTCATTGTCCCATTCCAGCTTTAGCCCCTGCAGTCCCACCCTGCTTGTTTTTCTCTCTCCAGCCCACGGGGTTTGTGCTCCTGGGCTGAGATTTGGGTCATTTGTCCTTGGTGCCCAGCTGGAGCAGGAATTGTTTTGTCTCCCTGCTCTGTGCACAGAGCTCAGCATGCCCTGATGGGAAGCTCAGACCCACACACTAAAGCAGCACAAAATCTGGAAATATAAAAGCCAAAACCTGAGGTATCACTCTAAGCCCTGTCCAACCTGGCCTTGGACACTTCCAGGGATGGACATCCACCACTTCTCTGGGCAACCTGTTCTAAGATAAATTATTTCCTGGAGATCCTTTTTCTTTCCATAATTAGAAAAGGCAATGAGAGAAAGCCTAATTTTAAGTTAAACCAGCTGGAATCAGAGGAATTCCACTGGTATAGTCCAAGCTTCTCTGCCAGAGTGGTATGTGAAGAACAATAAACTGTGATCCAACTCACCAGCACTTGACCCACCTCAAGATTTTCCATCAGCTGTCCTTAGTATAAAGTTTCTCAGAACTATATTAGGATTATTTAGAATCCATTATTTATATAATGGGACTTATAAACCATCAAAGCAATATCTACTGGTGCAGCATTATCAGTAAAGCAGCTTGTTTTATGGGATGACATTCTCAGAGATCCAAGTGCAGCACTTTTTGCAGAGAACTTTTTAAAATATCACCTTAATTAATAAAAGAGAACATTAGAAAAAATTATTTGAGATATTTGACTTCTACTGTACTGTGTAATAGATTTTAGTAATAGTAATAGATTTTATTAAAAACTAAAAGGGAAAGCACTCAAAACACTGAGTTTTTGATTGAAATACTGGATTTTTAGCACATTATTTTCATAAAATTTATATTATTTGTAAATATTATTTTATATTTTAAAATTTACTATTTTATATTTTAAAAAATATAAAATATAAAAAATACAAAAAATTTTTAAAAAATTTAAAAAAATTTTTTTAAAAATACTATTAAAAATATGACTGTGTGATAAATTCAACATATATTTCAATTATAAATACACATTTTTGTATATTATTATCCTGATTACATGATGTAAATATTTTATATTATTATTATTTATAAAATAATTTATTTATTATAAATATTATGAAATATTTTACAAAATATATCGTAAATATGCAGTATTTTATAACTTTGTTTTTCTTTGAAGATTTCATACATGGCAAAGATCAGCTTTTAAATCAGGTTTTTCTTAGCAGGTATCAATACAAGAGGAGCTGTTATTTACAATCAGAAAAGTGAGAATTCTTTTTTCTGTTTTTAAAGCTGTTTAGTTCTTTGCAGTCACAGGATATTTATTTCTAAGGTCACATTTATTGCTCCTCTTGTATTGATACCTGCCAAGAAAAACCTCATCCAAGAAAATCTCCAGAATCTTTTAAGTGCTGCCAGCCAACTGGCCTTAGGTGAGCTTTGAAGAGTTTTAAAGGGAAACTTCAATTTGGCAAAATCTCTGGAACATTTCTTTGTCTAATTAGGCAGCAGAGTAAAAAGCCAATAAACTGTGAAATCAAGCAGAGTTGTTGGTTTTTTTTTCTAAACCTGCTTTAAATATAATAAAAAGGATTGGCTGGTCCTCTCTGAGAAAGTCCCCGCTTTGCTGTTTGGGAGGCAGGGAGACTCTGTGAAATCACTGAAAAAATCAGGAGGTTGTTTTCTTTTCCCATCACTGCTGGAGGACAGGAGGACACTTCCAAGCTGCCAGAAGCCGAGGCAATGCCAGGCTCAGCAGCTGTACATAATCCAGCCTTGCTCAGGACAGGGTGTGTGGGAGAGAGACCACAGGGAGCTGCTGGGCCACCTGGTCCCCTGCTGGTTCTCAGCTTCTTTCTGCCCCTGCCAAGGGTGGGAGTGAAGGCACTTGAGATGATATTTCAGGTTCAGGCTTAGATGTTTATTACTTCTTATCTATATTACAAATGATGAGGTCACAGAATTCCCAGAATGACCAGGCTGGGAGAGACCTTCAAGATCATCGAGTCCAACCCAGCCCCAACAGCTCAACCAAACCCTGGCCCCCAGTGCCACATCCAGGCTTTGTTAAACACACCCAGGCATGGGGACTCCACCACCTCCCTGGGCAGCCATTCCAGAACTTTCTCACTCTTTTATCACTTCTTCCTAACATCCAGCCTGTATTTCCCGTGGTGCAGCTTGAGTTCTACAGCATTCTACTAACAAGCTAAGAATGGTTCACTATCTTCCTATACAAGGTCTTTTAAGGCTAAACTATTCAATTCAGAAATGACAGCTAAATTATTTTCCCTTTTAACCCAATAACTAATCACTCAAAGTCCTCAATGTGGACTTTTCTGTCCAATTACACAAAACCACCCAAACCCATGGAGAAGAAGGTGAAGAAGAAGGAGCAGCCTCCACCCCAAAACCTCCATCTTGCTTTATATCTATTACTGTTTTCTAAAACCTCAAACTCTGAGTTTCCCACCCTGTGATATCACACACTTCTATCCAAACTCCACACCCACAATCCCAGTTCTGTCATTTCATTTTGGAAGCTTCTCCATGGCCTCAGGTCAGTGCAGTGTTCTCTTGGGGGTCAGTGCCTGGCAGCACAGGAAGTTAAAAAAATTCTCAGCATCCAGGGCTCCAACAGTTCTGCTCCCTTATTTTTGGGGGCAGCCAGAACATCATCATTCTCCCCCAGCACTGGTTCTGACTCACTTCCCTGCCTTCTGAGGGGAAGGAGACAGCGTCCTGCACTTTTCCAGCTCAGTCTTTCATTAATTCTCCAGGCTGAGACAGATGGGGAGAGGGAGCAGCTCCATACATCACACTGCCACAAATTTTAATCCTTACATGGCTCAGACTAATTTCTGGGAAAAGCATCATAAAAAACCCTGCCTGAAGGTTGCACAGTCAAGGCAGAGTTTTAGAAGATGGGTTAATAACCATAAAAAAGTGTTGCTCTTCCTCATCTTTCCTTGGTCACATCCTATGGCCACAACCTGACCAGAAAAACGGATTGAGCAAGGATAGCAGGGCAGAGCATTGCCAGCTGTGGCCTGTCTTTGTTAATTGTTTAATTAATATTATCTAAGCATGCAGCTGGTTGTGGTGTTGAAGTAGCTGGATGGAAATAAATACATATCTATAAAATATTACATATATTTAATATATTTTTCCCACAAGTATTAATGTGCCTGACAGTGAACCTGACTTTCAGCTAGGGCTAAAAAGGTAAAATATCTTCCCAACCTGGAGAGCTGAACAGTTCACTGACAGTTTTGCCACCCTTGGAGTGATATTTGGCCCATTATGAGATTTATGGGCCTGTGAAGAAGACATCTGGAAAGATCTCTGGGATAAACAGTTGCCATGGAGACAGAGAAAGTAGAAATTTTTTCAGACTGTCTTTTTGGTAATTTGGAGTCTGCATTCCTTTGAAAATGGAGACAGGATTTAATGGCATGGAGGGAGATGAGGAGAAAATTTAACAGCAGGTCTCTTGAGCCTTGAGCCTTTATTATTCACAATAATAAATTCAGAGCTCCAAATCTTTTCTGTCTAAAAAGAGAAGAATGATAACATCTTTCTTTGATTTGTTCATTTCTTACTAATCCCACAACAGCACTGGAGTGGGACTAAAATGGGACACAAACCTTGAACAGTCTCCGAGTCTGAGTCTTAAAAAAATCCCAACACAGGAGAACAGGATTTTCAAAGGGAATTATTCAGGCAAAGCCTGTGGTTAATAATTGCCCAGTCAATAACATTTGTCAGGAATTTTGACTTGTTTCTAAAAGGATAAACAGACCAAAGAAACAGGCAAGCAATAAATGACTGAAAAGAGCAACTGAGCTAAAGTCTATATGATTAATAATTTCAGGAATTAAATAAAGTTGTGGCACACATATATTAAGATCTCTCAAAAGGCATTTAAAAATTATTACTTTTTCTGTTTCAGGGTAGCTCTGGGTGTTAAAAAGATTCTCTACTCTTTTTTTACAGCTGGAAAACAAAACCAAACAAACCACAACAAGTGGTGACACTGAAATCTAAATGGCTCTCCAGAGCCAGAATTGTAAAATCAAGCTGCCCCTTCCTATTCTGACTCCTGCTCCCCATCTTCTTGCTTTTCTGGTGTTTATAAATAGAATTATCTCAGTGGAAAATGTAGGAGAAGATAACTTCTAACTGATTTTGGGCCAAATCCACTCCTGATGTCAGCAGAGTGACGCCAGTGGGGACACCCCTGAGAGAAATTTGTTCCTTGTTTACTCCTTCAAACCTTCAGAGGATGAGAAACAACTGAATTAAAGAACTTAATTTCTTCCAGTGTGCAAATTCCATAATCTGTCCTGGAAATTGTTCTAGTGGTGAGTCAAACAACTCCTCATTAGAGCTCGTGGGACCTCATGGTCTAGTGGAGGGAGCAAAGGAAATAAATCCATTATCAACAGCCAAGTCCAGGCCCTGTTAAGGGGATGTGCTGCATTTCATGCTCCTGAACAGGAACAAATTTTAACACAGAGTTTAACAAAGCCTCTCTCCTCTTCCATATTGAACTTCTCTGAGTGCCCACAACGTATTCAGAGAGTGGAAAAAAAAATAACACTGCAAATTCAATGTGATCCAGCCTCATTGGAAATGGTATGAACAACATAGAAGATGTCAGAAGTATTTCTGATTTTTAGGTACAGGGAACACATCAGAGGAAAATGCCCAGAACACCACAGGAAGACCCAAAATTGCAGTGGTGTTAATGCAAAACCTGAATAAATAGAGGCAAGATGATTCCTCTTTGCTTGTCTTTGGACCAGAAGGAGTGGGATGGGTCTGGCTTTCTTTGTCTAAAGGCTGGCAGGATCCAGGAAGAAATGGGAAGTGGCTGCCAAGAGGACTTGACAATTTATGGTCAATTTAAGGGACCAGTAACACCAAAAACATACAGAAATATGGACCAAATCTTCAACAGTGCTGGGTTAGTCACTACCTCCATTAAAGGAAGTCACTATCTCCATTGAAGGAAGAAGTATTTTGGAAAGAATGTGGATTTTAACAAGATTTCTGAAAAAAAAAGTCTGCACATCCTCAATTTCATATGGCTTACTCCTGTAAATAAATAAAGAGTTGATTCCAAAAGAGCTAATAAGTTTCTCCATGTCTAAAGCTGCTTTAAGTCAGACATTGATTTGGAAAATTTAGAGATGGGTTAAAACAGAAATATGAAAATTAGGTAAGTATATTATTATTCCTCCTCCCCCTCTTCCTATTAGAAAGAGTTAAAGATAAGTAGAAAGGAAACTGTTCTCTATTCGTTCTCACAAATATGTGTGGGCAGGTAATTACCCTGCCATATGAAGTAATGAATAACTATGAAAATTTGCATACATCTAATCAATATTTTTTAATTGGAATATATGGAATCATTATGGAAAAAATGGAAAATAATCCTAAAGGGACCTGCAGAGTTCACAGAGATCATTCCTTGCACCCAGGCAAAAAAAAAACAACATAACTGAATTATCTAAAAGGAATTTGAGGAGTTCTCATTGTCTGTGACATTTTTATTAGCTGGACAAAGCATGAAAAAAAAAAAAGTATGAGAGGGCACCATTTTGTGTGCTTAAGTTACAAAGATCCAGAAACAAAATCTCTATGTTTCATATATCATATTGGGAATTCATATGTTTCATATGTCATATTGGGAATTTTTTACTTGCAGGGATGGCAATAACTTCAGTGTCATATATAAAGTCAAGAATGAATTTCTTCCTGATATTCTATGAAGGAACATGTTGTTCTATTTAGCAGATTTAGAATTAAATCCTGATGTAAACCTCAGTTAGTTAAATTTTTATAGCTGTAGGTGTGTATTTATGCAGGTATAGAGTATGGGTTTATATTTATATTTCTCTTCAGGTAGATTACTCTGTCCACAGTCTATTTGAGACACAGGTAGAAGAAAAATTAGAAAGCACACAAAAGCCACCCAGTTTATAACCCAAGTGAGAAATCTCACCCATGTGAGCATGAATGCTCATCTGCTGTAGCCACACCAGTGGAAAATCTCTTTATCAGTTCTCAATCCAGTGGAATAATGGGAAACAAATCAGCGATTCTGATCTGTCCTGCATGAAGATAATTATGAAATGGTCTTGCTGACTGGGAGCACTCTGTTTAATTCTGTTCAGGATTATTCAGTTGTGATAACACTGGTTCTGGTGTGGGCAATTTGCAGGTTAGCAGAGAAGGGGTGGAATTCCATCAGTCATTATTTTTTATGGCCAAAAACCTGGAACAGACTCAAGTCCTTTCCCGTCTGGGATTGAGGCACGTTCTTAAAATATGCCCAACAATCCTTCAGAGCATTTTATTAATTGTTTGTGTTTGTTATTTCAATTTGGCTTCGCTCTTGGCATATGGCTTGGGCATACTCATTACACACTCCAATAATTGTTTTTTCTCCCCTAAAGCATTTCTTTGTGCACTGACTTCTGTGTCCAGTAATTCTTCCAGCCAGGTCCTGGCTGGTCACTCAGTGATGGATCCTTCCAGCCTTGCCTTTTGTTTGGGTTGTGATTTGCACTTGTGTTGTTTCACTCTTCCTCCCTTCGATTTGTTTTGCTGCAAAAGGACACAAACCAATCGATTCCAGCAGCTCTGGGAGCAGGAAATGCATGGCTTGATTACCAAAAGTGCAAGCTGCCATGGAAGTCTGAAATGGCTTTTAGGATACTCAGAAAGGCAAGGAAAAGGATCAATAAGGAAAGCATCTGCAGGTGCTTGTCCTCAACACTCAGCTATCTGCTCTTGGAGGGTGAAAACGACATTGTTCAACCAATGCCCAACTATTTCTGTAGGGTTCCCATTTGGTTTGCCAAAAAACCAAAAAAACAACAACAGCAAACAAAAAAAAAACAAAAAAAAAACCACAAACAAACAAAAACCACAGAAAACCAAACAAAACTCACCAAAACCCAAAAATCAAAACCAACAACCCCACCACAAAAAACAAAACAAAACAAAACAAAACAAAACAAAAAAGCCAAAAAAACAAAAAAAAAACCAAAATGCCCAAAAAACCCAAACAACCCAACAATCAAAACACCAGCCAGAAAAACAAAATAATCTCTAAGAACACTGAAAATAAGAGGAATTCCAGGACTGGGAAGTGCAATAGGCAGCTCAGCTCTCCGAGATTATGGATACAACTTCAGTGGGACTCAGCTTGCTTATTAAGGCACCTTAATTTGGGTTTTTTAATATGCAAACTGAATATCTGTAAATCTTTGTATCTATCAACTCTCCATGGAGCCTTGGGGGAGATTCACCAGCTAATTTAGCCAATAATTTAGATGTCTAGCATCCAGTGATGCAATTTTTCCCCAAGGGGGGAATTTTTTCCCTAAATACAGAGCCCAGCACAGGTCTCTTCATTGAAACACACACTCAAAAAAAAAGTCTGTTGGATTCAGAGGGAGTTGAGATGGGATTGAGAGCAGCAGAATTCCACCTGTTCTTGGTGCTGACAGCAGAATCCTTCCACTGCCAGCTGGGGATTGACTGCTTTCATTTTGGTAAAAAATGTGTTTACTTAAGGAATCATCAAAATTTTAAAGGCGTGACTTGTCAAAAGATCTTTTTAAAAAACAAGCTGATCATAGCTATAAATATTTTATTAGCAGGGAAGTGAGGTATTTTTTGGGTATTTCCACATGGCTTGAGGCTCAAAAATATTCAAGTTAAAACTAAAAATGCCTCTAAACTCCATGTTTACAATGTTGTGCAAGAGACAGGTAATTGCTTTGATTCATCTGTAAATAATTTATAAGACATGATACACTCATTGAGCTGTCAAAATTGTGAGCCTTCATGGCATCTGGGAGCAAGATTCACAAAGGGAAAAAAGGAGGAAAGAACATTTATTTTAACAGATCAATCTGAAGTCTTGTTGGCAAGTTTTCTAAATTCTATTCCTTTCCAACTGTTTTGCAGGAATAATGGTTATACTGGGAAGAAAATGGGCTCCAACATTAAACATTCCTGTTGATAGGAAATGAAGGAAAATCAGATGACACATCAATAGGGCAGAAAGTCTCCTATCTTATTTCTGAAGTATCTTAAATTAATATATTTTCTTAAAATAATTAAAAAAACATAGGCTAGTCAAATCAACTTTTTTCCTCTTTTTCTTTTAAATTTTTCTTTTTTTATAGGAGAGCCTACATGTCCACTTTAGACAAATATTCTGCTTTCAGCCAGCTAAAGTGAGATTAATTTCACCTTTAAACCCAAGAGTGACACTGCTGAAGAATTCCTGCACCACAGGAATAACTTGTTTCTGCGGTGCAACTCATACTAGAAAATGAAATTTCAAGCTGAGAAGCAGAACAGCACAGGCCAAGTTAATTTGTTTTCTTGCACAGAATGCAAAGTTCTCCTCTCTGGAAGGAAATATTGATACATATTAAGCTTTATGACCCCCAGAATGAAATACGAGTTCTTTTTTCCTTCATTTCTATAACAAAGGACAGGAAAATCACATGACAAAGTTTTCCCTTTGTACTTCCCTGTTCCCTCCTTCTCTTGTGAGGAATTTGGGGAAGGAATCGAACATTTTTCATTCCCTGCCTTTTTCCAGGAGCAAATTGCCAGGTCCACTGTGAGCCAGCAGTGCTGGATAGCAGCTCATGGGCAAAGCCAAGGATGCCCCTTCCCCACCCTCATCCTCCTTTGCACAAAAACTACAAAAAAATACAGTGAAGACTGGATCTGCAGCTCCTCCTCCCTTGCTCTTCCACTGGTGGAAAAGAACTTTGTGGAAAAAAAAAAATAAAGCTTCCTAAGGGCTCAGGAAGTTGATATTTATGGAACAATTTGGATTGGAAAGAACCTTAAGGACCATTTAACTCCAAGTCCCCTGCCATGGGCACAGAATATATGAATGCAACTTTGTGCAGCTGCTTTTGAGGGTAAATAGGACTGAATTATCTCATTTTTGCCACGCTGAGATAAGTATATACAAAGATTTTTCTACCACTTAGCAGACAGAGCAGTTAAAGACTTGTTACAGCACTGTAACTTGCTCGTCCATCTGAAGATGATTTAACTTACTGGGCTTCAGTTTCATTTTGCTGAGGAAAAATCAATATGCAAAGCCTGTCAGGAGTCCAAATTATTACACTTATTCAGCTGCATGTATTATTGAGTAGGCAGCTCCTTGTAATGAAGTTCTTGGCTTAAGTTTGTGAGGTATATTAAGAAGGGGTGGATGTAGCACAGAAGAAGCTGCAACAAGAAATGCAATTGTACAGTTGGGCAGTTTTAAGCACTGGCCACCTGAGAATATCAGTGTGTGGTGAAATCTCATAAGAAAAAAACCATTTCATGGTAAGAACAGGCTAAGAAGACTCTTTTGAGTCTTTGGTCTAACAACATTTTATTCACAGCCAGAATTTTCCTAGTGATCCTAAAGTACAGGCAAATAGAAAAAGAAGAGATTTTAAATAAAAAGTCAGAATGTTCCTCCAGAAACAAAATGCTGGTGAAGAGGTGATTCTTAAGTGGGCACAGAAAAATCTTCCAATCAAAGTTATGAAAAGAAAGCCTCGAAATTATCAACAGAACACCATGGGAATTTCTTCCAGCCCATTCTTGCTCTCATCACTTTTATTGTTCTCCCAGCAGTGGTCTAAGCACAGACACCCATCTCCATGAACAAAGGAAGCAGCACCTGGCAAATGTGCTTTCCAGAGTGGCATTTAATGCACTATTGCCAACCTCCACATTTTAAGTTTTTGTGGGGATATATTGATGCCTTAAGTTTCAGCTTTCATATTTTCCAGATTCTGTGCTGCATTGGTATATAACTCTAAACTTCATATAAAGTGTTAGCAGGTTCTCCTCACAGTTCAGTCACACAGAACAATCCTTTTCCAGCCCCAGAACCAAGGACACTGTTGCAGCTTCAGGCCCAAAAAGTGCAAACAACAGCAAATTGAGGAGAGCAAACTGGGAGGATGGGACTGCATAACCTGGAGCTGTAATATGGAAATGGACCAAAACTTAAAAAAATGTGAAAACTCATGACTGGAGTCCATCCTGGGTAGAGCCATGGCCAGGCTCTTGTGCTGCCCAAGGTTTATCCTTTTAAAGCCTTTTAATAAATCCCTACTTTATTCCTTTAACTCTGTCCAGCCTCTGTTCCAGGTCAGCCTCTCTAGGCATCAGATAGGAACAGGCAGCTCTGGAGAACGTTGTCCTCACTGGAAAGCAGATGTTCAAAATGCATCCCATGAGCCACTCCCCCAAAAATCAGCTTTTGTCCTTGGACTGGGGAGGCAGCTTTGGGGCAACAGCCAAGCTGGAAGCACCTAAGGCACAGAAACTTCAAGTTCTGTGAGGAAAACTCACAGAATCCCAGAATATCCTGAGTTAGAAGGGATTATGGAGTCCACCTGTTGGCAAACCAGTCACACACAGAGTCTCTGCTGCAGTGGCTCTGCTCCTTTCTGTGCCCAGCTCAACACAAGGTCAGAGGAGCTGGGATCCTGATTGTCATCACCAGCAACAGGGAATGGGCAGATATTACAGATTTACCTCACACCAGGGGGAGAAACATGCCCTCAACACAGCCCAGAGTCCTAATTTCTAATTTCAGTCCTAATTTCAGTCTGTGTTGGTAGATCCTGTTATACTCACTGGCCATATTTAATGAATTAATTAGCTGTGGAAGCCCAGAGCTGAAGAATTAAGGAAGGATCAAAATCTGTATTTTTTCTACATTAATGTGTATATCAGCATCTTTTACATCCTTCTAGGCTTTTAAAAGCTCAAGCAGGGATCATAAATTTTTGCTGTACAGTCCTTTATTGCCTGCTTATTGTCCTCTCCTTGCCTTTGGGTAATTTGACTAAAACAACTAAATTTCCTGGATGTGCTGTGCACTAATCCTGTGTTTTCTCTGTTACAAACAACAGGTGCTCAGAATTATTCACTTTAGGAATATTTTTTTTTTCTTTGTGTCTACAATCAGTGCATTTTTTCATAGCTTGGTTTACATCCTCCAGGAAAAAAAGGAAAAAAAAAAACCTTTTTATATTTTTTTAAGATTTTCTTAGAAAACATGACAGCTTCTCTGGAAATGCCTTTCTCTTTTCCCTGAGATTCAGAGAATCATGGATTGGTTGGGGTTGGAAGGAACCTTGAAAGATAATCTAGTCCAAATCTGCTGCAATAACCAGAGACATCTTTAACAACATTTTCAGTGTCTCACCTTCCACTCCAGTCCCTGAAATAAATATATTAACTGAGGCTTTGAAGGTAATTCCAGGGATAAAATGAAGATGCCTCTGGGCAATGCTCTGCACTTTGAAATCCTCTATTTTCCATCACTGGTTATTCAGGGAACCTGGGTGACTGACTTAGACTGGACATGGGATTTTAGGAAGCTCTGTCAGGTATTTTGACTCTGAGGATTTAATTTCTTTTAACAAAGGTAAGGTTTTACTGCGACCCTAGATTTTTTAATTTCCAGTCTGGAGAGACACCAATCTTCTCAAGGCCCCATGTCAGAATGTCTGGATACCCTAAGGAATACAGGGACTCTTGTTTATGTGCACCTGCATCTCATCCTAAAAATCTCCACAGCAATTCCCTATTTCTCTTGTTTCAGGAGCTCACTGGACTCTAGAAATCAATTTACAGGCAAAGTCTGGGGTTCATGCAGGGTTCCTCTGAAAGGGACTCATTGCCAGAGAGGTGAAACCCAAAGCCCATCAGTGCTGCCTGGCTCCGTGTCTCATCCCTGGAAATCAAGATCCTAGAAATCAGCCAAGCTGTGCCATTGCCTCCAGCCAGGATGGAGCTCTCTCTCTCTCTCTCTCTCTTTCTCTGCTGTGTTTTTCAGGGACACAAACAATCTGAAGCAGCAAAAAAGCCTGGCTTCTTCAGAAAACTCAGCAGCCAGCCACAGAACAAGCCATGGGAACAGGAACAAAGGAGATTTTCACTGAATTCCCTTTGAGAAGAAGATGCAGTTGTCTGTCACCTGACTCACTCATTTTTACAGGTTGCAGTAAGGTAGGAAAATTATAAAAGAAAGGCCTCAAAATCAGGCCTGCTCTGTTAGATCAGTGGCTGGCCTTGTCCAGCTGGCCCTTTGCAAGTTCCCATGTGAAAGCAATCCTGGTGTGGACAGTTTGTTAACATAACAATCTATTCCTGGGTGAAAAACACCTTACACCTACATAGACATTAAATCTATGCCATGAGAATCAGTGAAGAAATGTAAACAATTATGAAGAAAATATAAACAATTTTAAGAATGGAGATATTTGCTGGATGAGAAAAATACCTTTTATTAACCAGCAGAGTAATTGGCAAGAAAGGTACTAACCAATTGGAGTCTGTAAAACTGTATAAAAAAGGAGAACATGCAGCAATAAAAAAAGCCTTTGGCACATTGCTCAGTGTGTTGTTTCTGGCCATCTCTACAACAACATTTACAGAAGCACAACACCTTTGCAGGACCTTTAGGAAAACACAATCTCCATGCAAGGAAACACTTTTTTTCCAGCACTATGGAAGAGTACAGGAGCTACCAGCTGGGATAAAGCAGTGGTTTAAAAGGTGTTGACCACCACAGATCATTTATCAATTATCACTCACTTATAATTCACTTATCAATTATCACTCACTTAAAATTCAGATGACTCCTTAACAGTTTTTTGGGGATTTTTTTTTTAGCTGTGGTACTACAGACATTAAAAATTCGATGAGTTCATGTTATCATAGCATCCAGCTGCTCATGACTCTGCAGATACCAACAGATTAAACCATCACTCATTAATTGGGTAAGTTTTATTGCTGCTCATCATTAATCTTCTAACTGCAGTGGCCTGGTAGAACATGATTGCAATTACATGTGCTGCTCACAATTGCTTGGGACAACATGAATTAGAAGAGTACCCACGTCCCAGAAGTAAAATCAGTTGCAAAGGCATCTAAAATCAAGGAATTATGGAATGGTTTGGGCTGGAAGGAACTTTAAAGATCACCTCATTCCACCCCACCATGGACAGGGACACTTTACACTAGACCAGGCTGCATCTACTATGCTGTGTATTTGAAAATGTTCATTAAAAACCCCAAACCAACCAAGCAAAAGTAAAAAAAAAACCCTACAAATTAAAAACCACACTGAAAGTAAACAATAGATGGGGAAAACCCTCAGGCTTTAACAATCTCTACATATACTGAAAAGAAACTGCCCCCTTTGCTCTAGATCATCGTGCACACCATGAACTAGATGGTCAGAGTAGTCTTCTTGATAATATTTAAGTCTGGACTAAATGAAAGAGAGGATTTAATAAACTGGATGTCACCATAGAAACAAAGAACTCACAGGTGGAACTGTGTAAACAATGCATATTTTATTTTTAAGCACACCATGCACAAAAATACCATTTTGTTCAATTAAGTGAGAGTTTTTCCTTCATCTTGTCTGACATGAAAACAAAGAGCCAGACAGGCAGAGAGGAAATTTCATTTTTAGCTTTTTATCTTGAATTTTATCATTTCTTTACTTCTTATCCCTAATCCAATTTAAGTACCAATACCTCTGAAACAATGTTCTGTTGAACAGAACAATATGAAATGGCCATATGTTTTCATTTTCCAAATTTGTTAATGGCTGCTATTTTTCAGCCTTAATTATTTTACCATGTAACCTGAACCTGCATTTTTCAATGACTGAACTGCTCGCAGAGAAATACTTTTATTCAATCTGGTTCCCAGAAACTCATCTTATCCCAGTCATTATCTTACCCAGCTGCCTGGACAAATTCTAATTCACCTTTCATTTTCTTTTAACTCATGTTCCTTGCCCATTACAGTAGGACTTCCTGGCAATTCTGGAGATGACAAAAGTAATGGCTTTGAAAGATCCAGGTGGGAATTATCACCATGAATACACTATGGGATGGGAGCAGTAGCTCATACACGTGTTTCACAGCTAATGGTGTTTTCAGAGATGTAAGCATTAAATTCCAGTACTTTTCTGTCCCTTTTTTCTCCTGAATGGAAGTCCAGCAAATGCTGAGATGACTAAATTCAGATTTATCAGCAGGGCATGCAAAGGTGGCAGTCCTTGTTTAAACCACCAAAGCGTGTTCCTGCTGCCGGAGGAGATAATCAAAATTTCTGCCCCATTATAGCAATTTTTACAACTTTTTACTCTGAGTCATCTTCCCTGATGACTTAGGGAATCCATAGGGCTCAACTCATCCTCTTCCTGAATCAGGAGAGAGGGAAAAAGGCCATGACAGAGAACGATTTATCCCCAAATGTCAGGAACCCAGAGCTGGAAAGGAACAGCTCCAAGAAAGACCCACAGCTCCACAGGGTTCAGACTTTGTTTAGGTCAGAGATTTGAGGTGTGATTCACTAAAAACCCAGAGAGACAAATTCTGTCCCTGACGACAAAGCAGTGAAAAAGAACTTGTAAGGTTTGAGGTTAAGATTCTTATGGCAGAGATTGAAGTCACCACATCTACCCTGTGATTAGGATCCTGCGTGCTGTGGGAAATCCACGGCAGAGCTGTGCCCAGGTGGTGCAGGACACGCCTGCGGCCCTGCAAACTCCACCTCTTTGCCATGGCTTGGTTTATCCATGGATGGCACACAGCACTGAAGACAAGGGGACACCACATTTAGGAATGATTTTCTTGAAAATGAAACCCACATGACGAAGGAGACTTTGCTCCTTTTTTGCCAGGGTTGGGATTAAATCTTGAGAAGGTATTTCATGTTGGGACTCAGATGTTCTGCATCGCTCTACATTAGGGTTCTGCAGCACTTCACTCTAACAAACTAAAAATGGAGCCCCATCTCTCTCTCTACAAGGCCTTTGAAGGATCAACTGTCCAATTAAGAAATGACACCTCAATGATTTCTACTTTTGACCTAACAACCAACCACCCGTGGCTGCAATGGGGACTTTTTATCCAATTACACAAAACACCCAAAACCCATGGAGAAGAAGGTGAAGAAGTAGGAGCAGCCTCTGCCCTAAAACCTCCATCTTGTTTTATATATATTAATATTTTCTGAAACTTTAAACCCCAAGTTTCCCACCCTGTGATCTCACACACTTCTATCCAAACTCCACACCCACAATCCCAGTTCTGTCATTCCATTTTGGAAGCTTCTCCATGGCCTCAGGTCAAATGCAGTGTTCTCTTGGGGGTCAGAACAGAAATCTGAAATTCTCAGCAACCAGGGTTCCAACAACATGATTCCAACCACACTGGGATCCCTGACTGAGGATGGTCCAGAGATTCCCACTCTAGTGACAATCCAGCTGGGCCTGGAAGAAAGAGCTGCAGGATCACACAAACTCTATTTCTGCTCCCAGCACCATGAGAGTTACAATGCCAAAGGAATATGCCTGCTCATCTGCCATTATCATTATCTCTAGGGTGCAGTGTGGATGGTATTTGAATCCCTTTTTCCAGGAATTCTTCACCAGAAAAATTAATTTTGTACTTTTTGCCTCCCCAGGAAGAGCATCTAGGTAAATACAGCCTGGCTGTGTATTAAAGAGGGATGAGGAAGAAATATTTTGAAGGCTTTTCCAATAAATCTGGTGTTTTATCCATTTGAGGTTTGTCCTGTCTGCACCCATGTCTAGCAAAAAAACCTTTCCTTAAATTATTCCAGGGCAGTTTGGGTGTGCCACCTTTCTGTTCCCTTGCTAAGCTGATCCTGAACTTTCCCAATGCACTTCCAGGCTTTCAGCCTCATTGATGTGACTGATTTCACAGTAAGTCAGCGTCAGCCATTTTAGCTTCAGCTGCTCCATTTGAGGAAAAGATTCTTTATGGAGGCAGAAGCTTGGTTCGTGCCTGGAAAATGAAGATTTTGGTCATCATCACCAACAGAATTCATTCAACTCAGCTTCAGACCTCCACAATGATTGTGTTAATAGGCAAAGCCAAAAAAAGGGCATTTATAATTCTCAGCAGAAGGTGGATGCAAAAACAGGACAAGTGTAAATTCTGTAAGTATTTGTGTCAGGGAGTTCCAAGTTCTGATTTTGACCTCTTGACTATAAATGCAGTTTCAGTATCCAGCACTGATAAAGATCTCTCTACTTTATAAACCCATTTTGAGGTGACATGAATTCACCCACTCTATTAGGTGAACAAACTTAGAGAATCCTAGAATGGTTTGGGTTGGAAGGGACCTTAAAATTCATCCAGTTCCCACTCCCAGCCATGGGGACACCTTCCACTATCCCAAACTGCTCAAATCTCCATCCAACCTGGCCTTGAGCACTTCCAGGGATCCAGGGGCAGCCACAGCTTCTCTGGCCACCTGTGCCAGGGCCCAGAAGAATTTCCACCCAATATTTAATCTAAATCTCCCCTTTTTCACTTTAAACCATTCCCCCTTTCCCAAAAACACCTAAAAAGCATGATGATAAAGTCAGAGAAATTCAGCAGAGAGTTTAAGAATGAATCAATGTTTGGAACACAGAGATAAGTGAAGCGCTTTTCCTTGCATTTGCCTGAGGAAAAGCAAAGTTTGATCACAGCTTGGGTCCCAAAGGGTGCACAGGAGACTTGTTCAGACAAAGACTCTACAGAATGGATACCAGAAATAAGCACAGACCCCGTGTCTGTCATCACATGCCCCTGGCTTCTCCCTTGAATATCTTCCTTGTTCTACCAGCTCCAATATGAATTTAGTAGAAGACACCTTATGCAGTGTCACATGGATAAATCCATCAGTGCCCAAAAAAAGCATCTTTGACCAAGGAGAGATGTATCCATAGAGATCAAAGCTACCTGGGTCTGTATTCTGCTTTAAAGGGAGCCACAGAGAAAACTTTCAGGTTATGGAGACATTTTCTTATCTATGCCCTTCCAACTCTAGGAATTCATTAGCTTGGATTCAATCTTAGCCCTGTTGTTCTTGGGCACAGCTGCTTCAGGGAGGGAGACACAGTGAAGTAATGTCTTCCCAGTGGTGCCAGGGGAAATAACAGCAGATAATTCAAAGGCTCTGAGAGAATAAGAGGCTGATGAGACACTCAATAAAAAATGTGAAACTGAAAAAAAACCAACCTGCTCCATCATCCTTGTGTGATGGAAACATAATTCAAAATCTCTCCTTGCATCACCACACTGCCTCCTAATTACCATCTCCTACCCCCTGGTGCCCTTACCAGTTTCTTTCCTGTTGATTTACAGGATTTAACAAGGATTCAATGTGATTCCTTTTAGGAATCATCCTGTCCCTTCAAATCCTTTTTTTCCTTTCAATTCCTTGACATGCCTGAGAACGTTGCTTCCTCTCTACATTTTTCAGAGGAAGGACAGGAGGAGTGGGACTGGAAAACAAGAGCTGATGGAGTTCTGGAGGTAAAGATTGATTTGACAGTGAGTCATGAACACCTAATCACCAACGAGGCCTCACCACTTCTAT
The DNA here is from genome assembly GCF_023055355.1 of Agelaius tricolor. NCBI lineage: Eukaryota > Metazoa > Chordata > Aves > Passeriformes > Icteridae > Agelaius > Agelaius tricolor. The sequence goes on from NW_027269266.1 coordinate 900,585, forward strand.
TCAAATTCTTGTGCTGAGTTCACTTTTGGCACACCTTGGCTCATTCCAGGTTAGTGCATTTCAGGCACTTTGAACACTAAATTGTAGACACAAATCTGCAAATCACTCAAGGAATTCTCCCTCCATTTGAGAGGGAGCCACACTCAAGGGACAAGTCTGCAATATCTGGTTCCAACAGTGGAAAACAAGACAGGGAACAGGCTGGGAAAATATTTCATGCCACTCTATGGTTCTCCATTTCATCAGCAGGGTTCTTCCCACCACAATTCAGATTTTTGGGGTAATCCAGACCTCCAGCATGACCTAGTCAATATAACAAAGACAGAAGCTAAAGGTGGGATATTTCTGATCAAATGTAGACACCCAAATGTGATTATTCAGAACTGGCACGGTCAACCTTTATTCCATGTGTCCAGAGAGAAAAAATAGACATAATCTAATCTGTGTTGAGGATGAAATAAATTATGTCTCAGGCTCTGCTTGGTAGACCAGAGGTACAAACTGAGGAAGGCGACTTGCTCATTGGTAGTGCAGATGCAATTGCAGGTATCAACATCTAATTAGATAAATCCCCTGCTAAATGCACCGAACCCAGGAAACTGTCATCAATATCTGAGTAACTCCTGTGTCAGTCTTTCCTAGCCCCAGGGTTGGGAACAGGTCAGAGGAGTCTGGATTGGAGCAATAGAAATTTAAAAAAGGATGCATGTGGATCAGCAGTGAGATTTATCAACTCTGATCTGGCAGAAAAGACCTGGAGGGCTGGTGAGAGGGGTCCAGCACAAACAGGGGCAGCTCCACAGTAGGACAGGGATGAAAACTCAAACAAAGGAAATTGGAAACACTGATGTAAGAAATAGCCTGGCACCACTGCCTGGGGAAGTTGAGTATGAAGTAATCACTGCTCTCCTTCCTCTCTTGTCTGCCTTTGGCTTTCATTACTCCCCTTTATCAGTTTAATTCCTCCTCCAGAGCAAGGGAGTCAGATTCTGGGTCCTGCTGAGATTTCATTTCCTTCAAATTCTCTTTTCCATTCAGGCTGTTAGTGATGACTGAACAGGAATGGACACATAGGGTCAGCACATGCCCCCTATTTCTTCTCATATAAAGTTTCCTAAAGAATTTAAAGCATTTAAGAGGAAGAATCCATCATAAAAATAATGGGAAAAAAAAAATAAACCAAACAGAAAATCTCAAGGCAATCATTGCCTCTGAAGCATTAAAGGCATGGCCCAGCAGCAGAAGGAGAGAAAACTGCTGTGAAGAATAAAGAAATAATGAGCAGAACATCTGGGCATGAGAGGTGGAGTGGGAGAGAAAGGAGGAAACATCAGAAACCCCATTTGGTCGATGTTTGTGTTCTCTGAGCACAGCAAGGGGGTAAAGCAAAGGCAGCAGAGCTGAATTCTTGCAAAATGGAGGAACCAGAAGTGGTTGTTCCTCTCTTGCCACCCAAGGATGGGGCTTCCCACACAGAAAATCCCCAGTGCTGAAAACAAGGTCCACAAAGAGCAGAGATTTTACCACTGGCTCATTTTGCACCATGTGGGCACCTTGGAGAAGCACCCTAACATTTTATAATATTGTTCTAGACACTGTAGAAATACAGAATACAGAGACTGTTCATGTCTCAGACCCTCTTTGTGCCACCTGCCATAAAAAGTGGATTTTTCTTTTAAGTCCCAGTAACTTGACCATGTTCACAAGATCCTACAGACTTCCTAAAAGCTCATGATCCCATTTCAGACCTTGCAGCCCCACTGAGGAGAAATAAATTCCCAAAAATTATATATATTGAATTTTTCTATGGGAATTTTCAGGCAGGAATAGTCAAAGAGGTAATTGTGTGCTTCTCCTCTGAATAAGCAGAATTTTGTTCACCAGTTAGGAGGGATTTCTCCCTTCTTTCAGCTATTTCTGACAAGCAAGGGAGTTATTCCCTATCTTTCTCTTTCTTAGAAAGAACAAGCTGATAACATTTCCACTGTCATCGTTCAGTCTTATTGCTGAATATAAAAAATAATATATATGAGCCAATTTTCATTTTTCCCAAATAAGAAATAGCTTGTGTGCAGCAGGAGAAATTCAAGAGGAATCAACACCCTGCACTTATGACTGGTTAACTTCTGGAGAGTTACTGCATCTCCAGGGAGTCTTGTGGTGAAACATCTCCCACAAATTCAACCAATAAGGAGGTGGTAGAATTTTGTTGATATTTTTTAACTGAGGAGATCAAGCTTTGTTGAGAATGAGGGTGGCAGGATCTGGCTTGAAATAAGTATCATGAAATAATGAAAGGCCAGTCTCGAGGTCAGGACTTAGAGTGAAACGCTGCAGTCCCAGAAGTGAAATGAAATCAATTTAAAACATGTCTACAAAAAAAAAAAAAAATTAAAAAATATCATTTAAAATGCAGAGAAAAAGGCCAGCAAGCAGGATTCGTGGAATGAAAGGGCTTTCAAACAAGAAATACATCAGAATCCTTCACTGGAAAATTAATGTTTTAGAGGGGTTATGTTGTTTTTTTTACTCTAAGCCACGTCAGCTGTGGAAGTCATTGCCACAGGATGTGGGGAACAACTAAAAGATGCTCAACGAGCCTGGGAAAATCTTCCCAGTGATTCAGCCTGCAAATACTGGGGGAGCAGAATAGGGAGCAGCTGGGTTCTGCTCAGAGTGAGAGCCTGAAAGGATCCGGTCCCTTCCTGCCTGAGTGGGTGATGCAATTCCATCACATTGAGATGCAAAAGCCTTTTCCAATGGCTCTGGGCTTCCTCCACCTCTGAGCTGTGTCCTTTCCATTGGGAACAGGCAGGAGGAGGAGTTCAGTGTGAATAGTCCCCAGCTGTCAGGGTTATTCTGGATTTGGGTGATAAAGAAAGAAAAGCTGGCTGGTGAAATGGTCTCCTCTCACCCGGGGAGTTCTCTGAATTCCTGAATCCAAACAGTAAGGAACAGGTCTCATGATCAACTTCTGGCACCATTCTGGGGGTAGGAGTAAGAAACAGGCTTTTATCCCCTTTTTTCCTTGCTCATGCCACTTCTGGACCAGGGAAAAATTGGGAAGTTCTTCTGTAGAGCACAAGGAGGGTCTCAAAACCACATCCCTGGGGGTGGAATGGACTGCCTGAGGTACACTGAGCTCTCCCCACTTCCACCATTCCCCACAGTTCCTCTGCCCAGAGCTGGGCAGCAGAACAGAAATGAATTTATGCATGAGATGAATAGCAGGGCCCTGATGGAAACCCTCCTCTCTGATGGAAATGCTCCCAGCACCTAAAACACAGGAATGGGAGGCTTTAGAGGACACTGATAACACAGGTCCCTGCACTCTGACCTCCTGTGCTTCTGCACTAAAATGCACCGCAAGAAAAAGGGGAGACAAAGCTCCCCTGTTTTATCACACACCATGTGTTCTATCAGCTTTTCTCTGTGCTTTTATCAATTCCAGTCACAGCAGAAGCAGTTTGGACAGGACTCAGTAAATGGACCCTGATTTCCAATTAGTTTCTTTGTCATTCTTTGCCCTTCTCTCCTTGGTGCTGGCCAAAGGCAGCTCCTGCTGCAGCCAGGAGGAAATAGGACAGGATATTAAACTATAAATTTCTTTGCTCACTGCCTCAGTTTCTTATCTCAGCAAAAAGCATGAGTATCCTTCATCAAGATTACAGACACCACAAGGATAATCCCTGCAAAGGGCCTCAGTTCATGGCAGAGATTCCCAAATTATTGCTGAGATGAGGAAGGAAAAGGAGCTGCTGCTCCAGAGCAGCGCTTTGTGTCACATCCTGTCCCCAGAGCTGTTGTCATAAAGGCAAAAATCATCCAGGCGTCATTTCTTTTTAATTTTTTTAAAATTATTATTTTTACAGACATATTATAACCTTAACTAAATAAAAAAAAAATTCCTGACCTCTGACAATAACCAGGAATGGTTCTTATGCACCCCCATTGATTGAATTTTTGGTTTTAATTTCCCCAAGCTCATTCAGCAGCGCTGATGCTCCTCTCACCACCAAGTGTTTGCTCTGACAGGGCTGAAAACCCCTCCAGGCACCCCAGGAAATGGTGAAAAGCATTTTTAAATTGTCAGCTCAAGGTGCAGGGTCTGAGACTCACCTGGAGAAGAATCATTGAGAGGGTTCAGGGCCGTCGCCCTCCGGATCTTCTCCAGACAAGTCTCTTGCTCCTTTTTAATGATGCAGTTGGAATGGGTTGCTGCAACCTGAAATATGGGGGAAAATGAGGGGAAAAAGAAAAAAAAAAAGCAGTTACAAAAATAAATTCGTTTGTGAGGTGATCAGGAAGTGTCAGTAAGTTTTAAGAACCCATAGAAAGAAAAAAAAAGAAAGAAAAAAAAATATCATTTAAAGCTGAGAAAAAAACTGTGACCAACTTCATTTTCTTTCCTTTTTTTCTTCTTTACTTTTACTCCATTATTTTTTCCTAGCAGGTCTAAGGCCTAATTAAGTAATTAAATTAGAAAAAAATTTTAATTAAGTAATTAAAAATCACATAAATTATTTGGGGGGTTTATATTGTTATCCTTGTCAAAATGTGATTTCTAACAGGTTTGTTAGAAATTTTTATTTTATTGAAAATTTTATTTTATTGAAAATTTTATTTTATTGAATGCCTTCTTAACATAAAGCTGAACAAGGGTGTCTCTTATATACAAAAATAATTTAAAGAACAATAAGGAATAAATTGCAGCTTGGTTTGATCTTCCACCAGTTTCTTGTGAGTCTTTACACAATTCAGTAAAATCTCTCTGGAATCTAAACCAAATTAAAAGCTTTTTCTCTTATTCTGTCACCCTGTTCATTCCTTAGTGTTGCCTTTATTTATTTCCAGAGAATTCAAGGCAAATTATTTTGTCAAAAACAATACAATGTCAAATAAATCAGGTTGACTTGATCCAAATATTTTCTTTTTTTTTTTTCTGTTTTCTATCTTTAACTGTCTAGTGCAGCCAACTACAAGAAAAAAGTAAAGGGGGAATAAAGAAGGGAATAAAAAAATTAGCTTATGAGAGGAACCTTGCAGCCAATACAATCCAGGTAATCCCAAAGCAGCAACAAAATAAGGATGTGACCCATTTCTGGAAATCAAGACAGGATTTCATTCCTATAGCAGACAGGAGCCAGGGAATATCAATTAAAGGAGAATAAAACCTCAGATTTCAGGAGATCACTGTATAGGGGCATGGCTGAGGTTCGAATCCAGTGAAAAGCACCATGAAAATCAGTGCCCTGGCTGAAGGTGAGGTGTTGGATTAAGCCCTTTTCTCACCCAGAGCTGGGGCAACTGAGAGGTGCTTTAAAAACTTTCATTCCATTTTTAGTCTCATGTGAAGGGTGAGAAAATCCAGATGTTATCATTCACACCATCACAATTAAAATTACAACTTCCAAATTAATATAGTGTTTAAAAGACTTTTAACATAAATACATTCCCCCAGAAATTACTAATAGTTCACAACAAAAACAAGACTTTTTAATTATAAACAAAGACAGCAATAGAATTCTTAGAGTTTCAATTTTTTAAACTGTCATCTAAAAAAATGATAATGAAGACTGATAACTTCAGCTCTTACTTACAATACTCCAATAATGATTCAACCAAAACCAACAATATTACTATTACATTACCATTAAATATAAATAAAGAAGTTATATACCGAAAAATACCTTTTAAAAACTTTAACCCAAAACCTAATGTCCTCCAGATAAAATATATGAGCAATGAACAACCAAAGCTAACAGACATTCTAACACACCTCAGTAAAACAATTCACATTACAAGTATACTAAACACAAAAACAAACATCACTATGGTTTCTCAAACAACTAAAATTTAGTAACACACATAAACAATCTCACAAAAATTAAAAGAGCTACTTAATATCTATGAAACAAATTCATAATTACTGTCAGAAATCCCAAAAAAAACCCCAACAAGCATCCATCCCTTCTTAATACTTTTACATTACCAATAAATATAAATAAAGAAGTTATATACCGAAAAATACCTTTTAAAAACTTTAACCCAAAACCTAATGTCCTCCAGATAAAATGCATCAGCAATGAACAACCAAAGCTAACAGACATCCTAACACACCTCAGTAAAACAATTCACATTACAAGTATACTAAACACAAAAAACAAACATCATTACGATTTCTCAAACAATTAAAATTTAGCAACACACATAAATACTCTCACAAAAATTAAAAAAACACTACCTTATATCCACAAAATAAATTCATAATCTCTGTTATAAATCCCCCAAAAAAGCCCCAACAGCCATCCATTCCTACTTAATACTATTACATTACCAATAAATATTAAGAAGTTATATACCGAAAAATTTCTTTTAAAAACTTTAACCCATTACCTTATGTCCTTTAGATAAAACATATCAGCAATGAACAACCAAAGCAAATATACATTCTAACACACATTAGTAAAACAATTCACATTACAAGTATACTAAAACCAAACCCAAACATCACTATGATTTCTCATACATTTTAACCAAACAATAAAAAATTAGTAACACCCATAAATTCTCTCACAAAATTTAAAAAAAACTACCTTATATCCACTAAATAAATTCATAATTACTGTTACAAATCCAAAAAAAATCCACAACTATCCATCCCTTCACAATACAAAACCTCATCACAATATTAAAGAAATGTATTATCCCAATAGAAAACAAAACTAAAAGTGAATTTTTAATAAAAGCTATAATAACTGTGGTTCACAGGAGCACTTTTCTTATTTTATTTTCCATCCCATTTCCTTCACTCCTGACAATGGAAAACCACAGAGGAAGGGGTGTGGGACCTGCTTCCCCTTATCTGCTAAGCAGGGGCAAGCAAACAGGGAAAGAGATCCCCAGATTTAATCTGCTCTGGCTTCTTTTGGAGCCCCATCTGCACAGCTCAACTTTGCTTCCCTCACACCCCAGGGAATGGAGTGAACAGTTTGGATCAGGGATGCACCACCCCACAAAACCTGAGAGCAAATCCCAAGGCAGGGGAAATCCTTTCAGCAGCTGAAGGGGCTTATAAATAAGAAGGAGAGAAACTTCTGCACAGGCAGACAGTGACAGGTCAGGAGGAATGGATTTGAAATAAAACAGGGGAGATTCGGTGTGGGAACCCAGGACATTGCTCTGGCTGCCCTGGAGGACTCGAGACCCTGGCAGGGGGCTCAGAGACCTTGGCACAGAGTCAAAGACACCTGTGCCTTCAGTTTTAGCCCTTGGAAAAAACAATTACCAACTTTCTGTGAAGATGTACAAGCCACAAAAGTTTAAGTAGAATGATGGTTAATTTGTCACAGGGTGAAAAAGTAGAATTTTGGGGATTTAGAATGGGGGTTCAGGAGGCAAGATGGAGGGATCTGGGCGTGTCCTGTCCTCCTTCTTCTTGTCCTCCATCTTCTGCTGTGATGGTGGTGGCACTTCTGGATTGGTTTAGAGACAGACTGTCTAACATAGGTGATAGGGATTGGAAAATTATTGTAAATAAAGTGCAGGTAGTTCTTAGTATAAAAAGCCAACACCACCCCAAGGGCAGTCAGTGTGCCACAAACCAACCTGCCGGACAGACCTCAGAGCACAGAAGGAATGGATAAGAGAAAATAAACAACCTTGAAAACCAGAGCTGAGGAATCTTTTCTTCTTCTTCTGTTTCAGGGCTGGGAAAAAGAGACTTTTTAACACCTTGGGGTCATCTCGACACCAGGGACCTCAACAATTCAGATCAATATTTAGGAAGAAATTGCTCCCTGTGAGGTTAGGCAGGCCCTGGCACAGGGTGCCCAAAGAAACTGTGGATATTCCATCCCTGTAAGTGCCCAAGGCCAGGTTGGATGGGGCTTGGAGCAGCCTGTGACAGTGGAAGGTGTCCCTGCCATGGCAGGGGGTGGGATGAGATTTATCTGCAAGGTCCTTTCTAACCCACATCAGTCAGTGACTCTCTAATAATCCAATTTGATGGTGCTTGTGTTGTGCTTTTGTTTGTGTGATGATGCTCTGAACCATCTGCACACTTTTATTTTTTGTAAAATTTTAAAAGCCACCACTGCCATGTCAAGGACAGAGAGGGTTTCCGATGAACTCTCCTGGAAAGCTTTCCTCACCATTTGTAGGAACTCATAATGCTGCTCAGTTTCATCATCCCCACGACCCCAGTAATAAATTTCAGGTATTTTCCCCTGGGGGAAACACCAGGCACAACCATATTGGATTTGTTTGTCTTCAAAACAAACACAGTTCTGTTTTAAGGGCTCCCAGGTGCCTGGAAAAGATAAATTGTCACAGATCTCCAGGATCTCCCAAGAACATAAGGGCTTTTGCTACATCATCCCCTAAGCATCCCCAAAGATAGAGAAAATTGCATTGGCTGACATTCAAGTTCTTAGAATATATTTAAAAAAAAAAAAAGATAAAAGGGAAATAGCAAGAAAAACAGAGTTCTGCTGTTAGTGCAGGTTCACCCTCCACAGTTGCCCATGTCTCAGAGGAGTGTCCAGAGGTTGCCTCAACACACAAATGTGGCAGTTTCTATGCAGTTCACCAGGTACAGATAAGAAAAGCTGCCATTTAGTAATAATAATAATAATAATAATAATAATATAATGATGTGTTGTCTATGCAAGAGGGATGTGACTAAACAAAAGTAAATATTTCTTCACACACTTCCTGTTTACTTGCAGAAGCCTTCAGCTTAAAATTGTGGATGAAAAATGCCACACATAGATGCATATATTTATCCAAAGTCCATTAAAGGATGGAGGCTAGAGACACCAGAACAGGTTATTCCAGGTTATTCCAGGTTATTCCAGGCTCTGGAATAACCTGGAATCCCTGGGAGTGTCCAAGGCCAGGTTGGACAGGGCTTGGAGCAACCTGGGATGGTGGAAGGTGTCCCAGCCACGACAGGGTTGGAACTGGATGAGCTTTAAGGTCCCTTCCAACCCAAACCATTTTATGATTCCACTCTAGAATATCAAGAAAACCACCATGCCCCTGTTCTCAGAGACATTTGATAAGAAAATTTTGATTCAATCTACAGTGAAAAGACTTTCTTTTGGTATCTTTGCTAGAGGTCTATCAAAGCCAGGGCATGATTGATTGTAAAGAAAGCCAAAGGCTAAAAGCTCAGACTTTACTGTTCTCCTTGCAGACTGGCACATCTAGTCAGAGGTCTCTGACTAAACTGAATGATTAAATTTGGTGAAATGATTAAATTTAGTCAGCTGTATCCCAGTAAGTCTGGCTTAGGAGTCTCAGGTGTGGACAGAGAGAGCACCAGAGCCACATGGTTCACATGTCCCTGCAGCTTTCCTCCAGCTTTCACTGTTGCCACAATATTCTGATGTGACTTCCCATCACCCTCTTCGTGCCATTTCGTTGCACTTCATCAACAGATTTTAAAAAAATAATTTTGGGGAACGTGGAAACCAAAACAGAGAGCAAAGAAAAGGAGGAAGCATCAACCTCAGTGTCAGAGGACAGAGCAGGAGCTGCCTGTCATCTCTGTTAACAAGTAATTCCATATCTGGGAAAATCAAAAGGGCTTGAATTGCTCATTACAAAAGGCATTATTATTGGTGCTTTAATTGATGGGATGGGACCACAAAAAACTGATTTATTGCTCAGATAAACATCAGTCTCAGATGCTGTGAGATTTGAGAGGAGCAAGCAGTCAGCCATAGCTCAAAGTGTTCACAAGTTCTTTGTGACAAGACAATATAGAACTTTCTAAACCAAGGGACAGTTGCCACAAAGTTCATTTTGCTTTTCTAACCCATCACCTTTACTTAATTTTGGTGCACTGCAGATAATTTTACCCAATAGGCTTCTATCACACTTATACACATCAGATTTTATTACAACCTCTAAACTCTCAGCTTACTCTATACAACCACATTACTACATTATAAACCCTTCACCATCTTATTAATACAGTTTTAAACTTACTGAAGTAATATTCTTACTTACAACCACAGAAACATAAGTTTAAGATTTTCCTGCTTAATATCTGTGTATTATATTTTTACAGCAATCCAAGCTTCTCCCAAGTCTTCAAATCAAACCCTCCTGTTTGGAATTTTCTGTTTTTCCATTGCCCACAAAAAGGTTTGTCTGTTGAATGCTATCACATTGTTTGTCTGTTGAATATTGTCTCTTTTAATGCTATCACATTTCCCTGAAAGGATCCAGGGGTTTGATGTTTCTCCATTGACCATGGAGTGGCAGAACCTTTAATTTGCCAAATCAGGTTTCAACAACTGAAGGCAGAGCCCAATTCCAATGGCAGCGCAAGCCTGAACTCCAGGCCTTGTGATCCCATTTCTTCTGCCTCAAGGACATTTGCAATTTCCTGTGCTCAGCAGAGACAGCCTGGTCTCAGTTTCCCAGAAGAGATCAGTGATATGTGCAGTTAAAAGAGTGTTTTGACACATACTAGAAAAAATCAAGAATCCGAGTCGATAGCGCATGAAATTCGCAGGTCTTTGAAAAATTTATTACTCTCAATGAAGTGAAAGATTCTGACTCACATCAGTTTAGAGAATGTGTATATTCATTTAGATACAGAGACAGTAAAATTCAATATCTGTTTGGTTCTGAGAGAGCACAAGAAGCTGGGAGGACATGCAGAGGTACAACAAATTCAGAGATTTCATTTCCCTCACACGGTTTTTATTAAGGTGGTCACCACAAATATAAACTGGCATGTCCTTTGTGCAAATTCCAGTACTTAACTCTTTGCTGTTCCCTTGAACTTATGGTAAAATTAATAACAATCATGTTATGTTACAACTTATGTATTTACAATAAATTTGATAGGTATAGTTATATTTTTCATATATATTTATATATTATAAATTTGGTCTATATAATTATATATACACACCAACCATGCAGAACAGTCCAGCCAAAAAACCTGAATTGTCTTTGACTACATTCAGTTATTCAAAAAGCACCATTTTGCTCATTTTGCTCATTTGACCTGATGGCCTTAGGTCAAATTCAGTGTTCTCTTGGGGGTCAGAGTCTGTCAGCACAGAAAGTCTAAAATTCTCAGCAACCAAGTCTTTGCATTCAGTTATTCACAAAGCACCATTTTGCTCATTTTGTTCTCAGTAAGAATATTCACAGCTGCTATGAATCTTGATTTCTCTGCATGAGTTTACTCAGAACTGAGATGTCCCCAGCACTCCTGAGAACCTCCAAGTTAAGGAAATCTGCTTTGAAGTCCTTGTAATGATGTGATGGTGAGATGGGAATTCACTTGGCATTTCTATAAAAGCCAGATCAAATATGGCAATATTCAGTATTCAGTATTCAAATATTCAGTACCATTAACTGTTCTTTCCTTCTCTGCATTCTTGTGTTAAGTCTTTAAAGTCCTGATTTTTTTTTCCTTTTTTTTTTTTTTTTAAAGTAAATGGGAACATTTCTACTCCATTCAGGATATGCCATATCAGGCACTGTGACAATGAGAGGGGTAATGAGGGGACAGATAAGAATCAAAACCAACAACAACAGCAAATCTTCATTAAATCTCCATGGCCATGGTTTTACATCAACACAAAGATGAATTAGAGTGTGATTCAACTTTTGCCTGAGTGTTGTTCCTAAAATAATGCAAGAGAGGAGTTTAACCCACAAGGTAGATGAGATCACTCACTTCAAGCTGAATTACACACATTTTACTAATTCTATTATGACTTCCAGTATTGAAAAGTTAGCTTCAAAAATGATAAATTGTTCTGTGAGCATTGCCAAAAGAAGCTCACTTTGTCATGGAAACAACACTGCTGAGTCCCTGTTCCCACCAAGCAATGATTCAACTGGTCACACCAGGGCCAAGACTTGCAAAAGGCTCTGTTAAAAATAGAGGGGTTTGGGAAGGAGCTCTGACTATCTGCATTTTTTTCCAGAACTGATTTGCATCATTGCTGGGCCCCACAACACTGACTTGGCAGCCCAACAAGTTGCTGTCCCCAGAAATGTCTGAGGTTTGCTACTTGATTGCGTTTCTTTCCTTCCTGTGCAAATGTGGGAACCCATAAAATCAGAGGGTTTTGGGAAAGCTGCAAAAGGCAGGCCCCAGAGACAGCAGAACTGTGATTGGAGCTGAGCAGGAGCCATGAGATTGGTCAGCAGAAAAATGATGGAAGTAGAAAAGTAAGGACAAATAGAACAATGGTCTGTGTATTAATGCTTGTCTAGAATAACTCCCTAATCTGCAGAAAAGTTTATCTAGCAAGATATTAAGTTCTAAGCTTAATAATGGAGCTCTGTGCATTGTGCTTTAAGGCTCACAAGCAGGTACTGTATTTGAAATAAGCAAGCATTGTTTAACCAAAGGTACCTGTGCTTACAGTGGTTATATGGAACTACTGTCAATGTGCTTTTGCTTTGTGGGATTGGTCAAAAAACTTCTAGAGTGAGTTGTAACACTGAGTTGTCTGCTGCCTGGGATGTGAGCTGCTGGCATCTTCCCATTGTTATAACCATGGAATGAGAGTGATGCTGGAAAATAAAACAGCTCAAGGCACGTTACTCAGCAGTCCTGTCCCATTTGTGATTTGTACATAAACCCTGGCCAGAAATATGCAAATGGTATCCAAACTCCTGTGATTTCAGAACACTCCACACTGAGTGAAAGGGCAAAGCCATTGGGATCTCCTTCAGTCCCAGCCCCAAATGGACAATCTGCAGCAGAACCTGGACACCACGCTTTAAACAAATTGTGCAGGAAAAAATAAAATCCCCAGCAGCAGAACACACTGCCAGGAAAAGGCATCGATCCCTTCCCAAGTGCCTGATGGAAATTTAAGATCTGGGTACCTTCTGACACTTTGGAGAGATGCACATCCCAGTGCAGGTTAGAAAACAGCAGCAGCACAATCAACAGGTCCCTTGTCTCAGTGGATGCCTTCTGAAGTGAACGCTGGACAAAGGAGGTGTTACACAACAAGGGGTAAAACTATTTTTGAGTTTGCCTGAACTGGATTTTTGTAGTGTCACAGAATTATAGGATGGCTTAGGTTGGGAGGGACCTCAGAGATATTTTCCCAGTTTTCCTGTCTTGGGCAGAGACAACTTCCAGTGTCCCAGGGTGATCCAAGACCCATCCAGCCTGGCCTTGGACACTTCCAGGGATCCAGGGGCAGCCACAGCTGCTCTGGGCACCCTGTGCCAGGGCCTGCCCACCCTCCCAGGGAACAATTCCTTCTCAATATCCAATCTAAACCTGCTCCCTTTCAGTTTGAAGCCATTTCCCTTTGTCCTGTCACCACATGCTCTTGTACATAACCTCTCTATATCTTTTTGCAAGCTCCCTTATCTTGGAAATCAGCTGTAAATGCCCTCTTTGAGCATTGTGAAGCATTCCCAGGACAGCTGAGGACTTCCATGGGAAGTGTCATCTTGGATTAAACCAACATATCCCTTTCCCCTGTCTCTAATAGCAGGTGATGCTTCTCAAAGCATTCTACTGGCAGGATGAACCACTCACTGGAAAAGTGATTAAAAATCCTGCTGGCCATAATGTGCTTGAGATGAAACTAAGGGTTTAATAGCCCTTCCGATTGCTGATTTTATATTGCATAAAAATGGCTTTCTCCAGCAATTCCTGGGAATTTCCTCTCCAAAGATAAAATTCTGAAGTACAACTCCCAATGGCACAGTTTGGATCTTTCTTTCATTCCTTAGAGGCCAATGTCAGTCTGAAAAGCTGATAACCTCCTGCCAGCATTGCAATTCCCACTCATTTTTCAAATTGCTCAAAAGAAAGGGAATTTAAGTGTTCAAATCAGGCTCGAATCCCTTACAAAGCTTTATGGGCAGATTCTCACCGCTTTGAGAGCTTCTAGCATGGGGCAAGACTGGGCTGCATGGCCTCACTGCAGGGTATCAGGGCTGTAGGACTTGCAAATGCCACTGACAATCTCTTCCAAGGACACTTTGCAGCTCCTGACACAGGTTGTGACAGGGCAGAGCTGTTGGCAAGAGAACAGCCCAGTGTGGATCCAGGGCTTGGCCAAGTCTCTGTCACAGCAAGAGATTTCCTGGCTGGGGTTACAAGCAAGTCATGCATATGTAAATTGCTGGAATTTGTGGTTGACAAAGGAGGAAAAATAATGAGTGGGTTTTTTTTCCTCTGTGGTCCTACTACTCCAGCCTCAGGTAACCATTTCAGATTTAGCACAGAAGTTCAGATTAATCAATTAATAAAAATGACTGGGGTGGAAGCTGGAGGGTGGGATCTATGTTTTTGCCTGGCTGAGAAGTGAGGATTTCTATCAGCATAAATCTGGGATGAGATGTTCACATTCAGCTAAACACCTGAAATGAGGGAGCTGAAACAGAAACACTTTAATTTCTGAGCAATCTGGGAAACACTGTTCATATAATCTGTGGAGCTGCTGATCCAGAGGGGTAAATCTGTAGGTTTACAATAATGTTGATTTTTCAGCTCCCAGATTTTCTCTGTTAGATCAATCTGCTGTCTTGGCAAAACTGCTGGTTACTCTGAACCCTGAAATTTCCCCATGAACTCTGAACAGGGGGTTCCAGGTGATCCTTAAGAAGATCCTGGAAAACACAGCTGTATTTTCTGTCAACAACAGATGGAAAGGCATCTTCTCCTCTCCTATTTTCTCCAGAGGAATTTCAGGAAAAGCACACCTTTTTCACTCCTTAGGCAGCACTGGCAATACAGGAATGCCCCCTGTTTAAAGCAGAGTCTGTTACACCTGCCAGAGCAAACCAAAATCAATAGGATATAAAAGATAACCTAGAGCTTTACTCTTCTCTTCCTGGCCTACAGATTTTATGTTTAAAGCTTCAGTCTCTCCTACTCTTTGCCTTCACCCATCCCTGTCTCTGGTGGCTTTCTCTGAATGATGTCAGCTACCACATGTGCCTTCCAGGGAGAGTCATGGGAGCACAGGATAATTCAGGTTGGAAGGGACCTCCAGAAGAATCCAGCTCAAGCTTCCACTGGAAGGAGGGACAGCACTGGAATTGGTTCATTCCAATTAACCAATATAGGGTTAATTGGGCTTTTTTCCACCTGCATTTTGGAAAACTCTGAAGAAGTTTTGAAGACTGCACAACCTTGGTGGAACTTACTCCAGTGCTCACTTCTTCTCAGAGTAACAAGGGTTCTCTCCAATACAAACCTCCCTTGTTTCAGGTTACACCAATATTCTGTTGTTCTCCTGCCACACAGCACAGTGAGAACTCTGGTTCTTTCCTCCATTTCCTCTTTCCTATGCTCTCCTCATAAATACCACAAGGCTGTTACAAGGTTGCCCCCTTTTTCTCTCCTTCCACCTGGCAAAAAAGCCAAAGTTCCTCATCCTCTCCTCACAGGCAATCTCAGTGCCCCTCCTTTGAACTTGCTACAGCTGACTGAGGGATTTTACCTATTGAGAATCCGAAAACTGGATGCAATATTCCAGAAGTGGTAGATTTAGATGAGATATTAGAAAGAAATTCTCTCCTGTGAGGGTGAGGAGGCCCTGGCACAGGGTGCCCAGAGAAGCTGTGGCTGCCCCTGGATCCCTGGAAGTGCCCAAGGCCAGGTTGGACATTGGGGCTTGGAGCAGCCTGGGACAGTGGAAGGTGTCCCTGCCTAGGACAGGGGGTGGCACTGGATGATCTTTAAGTTGCCCTCCAACCCAAACCATTCTGTGATTCTATGATGTACAACTGATCCATCAAGAGCTGAGTAGATGGGGATAAATATTTCCTTGCATCTCCTGCCTTTGCCCTTAATCCAGCCCAGGACACCGTTGGCCTTCTCTGCTCTCTTCAGGACCCGTGCAAAGTGCGCAGATTCAAGGCTCTCAAAAATTCCTGAATGATTTTTCACTCTGGAAAGAACTTTTGAGGACTTTCACAGAGGGAATGTGCTGACATCAGGGTTCTCTCACTGTGGGGATGTTGGGAAACAGAGAAGCTCTCAGGAGCTCTGCAGCTGTTGTCCCGCTGGATGCCACGTTCATTTGCAAAGCAAGCTCTTTCCATTACTTGTTATTATTTGCCCATTTATACTTCACTGCATTTAAACAAAACCCTGAAGAGAAAAGGTCCCTGACAGGAAATTTGTTTTGTAGAGGCTCCCATCAAGTTCATGGAGCCCCATCTGAGTCACACTTGGAACAGGAACGCGTTGATGAACAGCTACGGGAGGCTGCAGAAACACTTTCTACACACACGTGCCCTGCCCAGGGGAGGAAGCTTTAATTAATCTGCTAATTAAATTAAAGCTGTTTGCCCTCAGCTAGCACACACATTCTTCCCTTTCTCTCCTCCCTGCAGGCAGCTCCAGTGGATGCCTCGTGCTGCAGCTCTTACTCCAATATTCCCCAAAGGGGCTCTGGGAATGGGGAGACCACTGGAGAAGGAAGGCAAAAAGCTCATTATAGCAGTGGTAATTGGGAGTGCTTGAGCTTATTCTCAACTTCCCTCCTTCTCCTTTCAGTGCTCACAGACATTGGGTTGGGTATTGTGCTGAAGTGGAGGATGAAAAACAAATCACTTCACAACTGGAAAAAACCCCAAAGGAATCAAATCTTTGTACAAAAGGTTGCGCTTAGAGTTGTGTTCTCAGCCAGCCTTTCTTTCTCCTTCTTGTTTCTGGAAGGTTTCATCACTATTTTGCTGGGAAAACTCAAGGAGGGGAATAAAGTACATTTTTCTGAAGAAAAGAAGGGAGCAGACTGAATGGGATGTCAGAGCACCAGCGTGGGGCTCAGCTAAAGGGATCAGAAAGGAAAAGATGGGGCAGCCACAGCTTCTCTGGGCACCCTGTGCCAGGGCCTCCCCTCCCTCTCAGGGAAGAATTTCTTCATAAAATCCCATCTAACCCTGCCCTCTGGGAGTTTGAAGCCATTGCCCCTTGTTCTATCACTACAAGCCCTTGTCAAAAGTCTCTCTGCAGCTCTCTTAGATCCAGTTTAGGGGTAAGGAAAATTTTTACTTTGAGTTTTAAAAGGTGATGCAATCTCCTCCAAGGGGGGAAAAATAAATTTAAGCTAAAAAACCAAACCAACCAAACAAACAAAAAAAGACAAACAAACACACAAACAAAACCCTACAAGCAAAAAAAAAAAAGAAAAAAATAGAGAAAAAAGAAGAAAAAATAAGGAAGAAAAAAAGCTGAGATATATTAACACACTCCTGCAGGATGACAAAAGATATTAAAACAACTGAATTTTCCACAAAATAGAAAATTCCAAATTTTTCCCCTCTAATATTCTTATCCACCATGATCCCGCAGTCTGTGTTTATACCACAGAGTGTGTTGCTAATGCCACTTTTATTAGGTGATCTAGCAAAGAAAATTTCCTGCTTTTAGGATTGTCTGCCTATTGACAGTCACCTTATCTCTGTTTTTAGGGCTGTCTTAGAGCTGTGCTGCTGAGGAGCATCAGGAAACACCTCTGGCAGCAAAGTCATGCTTTGGACAGTTGGTTTTGATCAATATTTACGACTTAAGTTATCAGGGTGAAAAAAAAGAGAGAAGGAGACTTGCAGTGTCAGTGTTTGTGTCAGTGTTTGTGTCCTGCTGGTAACAAAAATGGGATCCCAAGGTGACACGAGCAGCTGCAGATCCACCACTGGTGGATCCCATCCCCATCCTCCTTCTTGGAAACTCTGATTTGTGCCTTATTCTTTCACCTTCAGCACCCCAGACTGTATAGGCCTGATGCCTCAGGTTTTGCTTTTATATTTTCAGATTCTGTGCTGCTTTAGTGTGTGGGTCTGAGCTTCACATCAGGCCATGCTGAGCTCTGTGCACAGAGCAGGGAGACAAAACAATTCCTGCTCCAGCTGGGCACCAAGGACAAATGATCCAAATCTCAGCCCCAGAGCACAAACACCGTGGGCTGGAGAGAGAAAAACAAGCAGGGTGGGACTGCAGGGGCTAAAGCTGGAATGGGACAATGAACTGCAAGATGCAAATGGAGCAGAACTGATCCCAGGGAGAGAGCCCGGGAGCGCTGGTGCATTTTGGGGCCATTTTGGTTCATCTTGGGTGCAGCCCTGGCTGGGCTCTTGTGCTGCCCAAGGTGCATCCATGGAGGCCTTTGAATAAATCCCTGCTTTATTCTTTAGCTCTGTCCAGCCTCTGTTCTAGGGCAGCCTGCACGAGGAATCACTGGGAGAGTGGAAGTAGTGGGCACATGGCTGATCACCAGCATTTAAATATCTGGAAACAGCTCTTGAACAGAATCATTTCAACGCAATTCTCAGGAAACAAAACCTCTGATGGTGCACAGTGGCACCATCCTATTCCTGACAGTGAATAACCAAGCTCTGGGCAGATAAATCCCTGCCAGAGGAGTGATCAGTTCCACCAACACAATTCCCCCACTGATGCAGCAGAAGGGTTTTGGTATGTTTGTAATTCATTGCTGTTTAACCACATGCAGCATTTCTGTCTTGGGCATCTGTAAGCTTAAAAATGACAATTTGATGTCATTTAATGATGCTCTGGACACCACTGTGATTAGGAAGACACATTACCTGTTTTATAGTATTTAACTCATTAAATCTTTTAATGTTTCCAATAATGCATATTAACAAATAATGACTTTCAGTGGGAGATTTGGCCTTTTTTCTTTAACCCTATAACCTATATTATAGTCATATTATTTATATTTTATATATATTATATTTTCAGAGCCAGAGAACATGCAGCTCTGAATTAGGATCATGCCTTGTGATCTGGATGCAGCACAAATGTGCCCCTCTCAAGGACATGCAGTGAACAGGTGATGAAAAATCACTTTGGACCTCAATTCCCCATCCCTGACGTTTCAAAGGAACAATAAAACCACAAAATTCTTTCAGAGATAACATAAAAGAGAGGCCCAGACTCACAGTCAGCAGGGACCTGTGCTTTAGCCACAATAAAACCAAAAGAAGCAGTAATTAATTACTGCCATTTTCACAGGAGCTTGAGAGACAGGGAAACACAATCACACCCAGTTCCTTTCTTCAATCACAAGAGCTGAACTCCAGAACATCTCAGACAAGGTGTGACAATTAGAGGGCTTTTCTTTTTACACATTATGAAAAATTCAGACACGTCCACCTCAATGCCTTTTCTGAGGAGTTGAGAGCAGCAGATACAGGAGAAGAGCAGAGATGGAACAGCAAATGACCAGAAAAAAACGGATTAAACCTCTGGTCCACATCACAGCCTTGGCAGAATATCCAGAATTGTTTGCTATTAACAGCTGGAGCCTTCCTATACCCTGGAAAATCTTCTCTGGTTGAAGTCGCCCCTGAACACTACTGATTTTTATTTTTTTAAATTTTTATTCACATTGCTATGGGATGAGATCCTCAAAATTGAGGTTTTGGAAGGATAACCTACTGTGTAAAAATCTGGGCTAGCATGGAGCAACATATTTGAGAGCAGTTCTTGCTGCAGGTATGTTTTACATGCAGCTCACTCTTTCTTTCCAATTTTTTTCCTATTTTTTTTCCCTTTTCCTAATATTTTATGTGTTAATCCAATTATTTGCTACTGCTGTATCAAGAATACTCTGCCATTACAAGCTGCAACTCGAAGTTCTTATGAACCATGAAGTAAAAATGCAACTTACTCCTTAATCCTGCAAAAAGTGCATTTCCTACCCATGTGTGATTCCATATCTGAATGCTTTATTTCACATGGCATCAGGATAGGAGCACAAAAGGTGTGCAAAAATGAATTTATCACCCATGCACTGCTCTAGAAAACCCTACACAACATTTCCTGAGCTGAACCTCCAGGAGGTTTCAAAGAGTTCAGAAATGTTGAATATTACAAAATATTACAAAACAGCATTGCAGAATTACTAGAAACCAAACTAAACCAAACCAAACCCTGTGCCAGATTGCTTACCCACCCTCAAATCCTTATTTTACTCTTATATCACTGCAGGGTAGGGTTTGATTTAAGGAGGGACAACAGGCAGGGATTGAGATGCTCTGGTGTTAACAGCAGATCTCCCCCTTAAAGGGTGACTTCATTCCAAACAAACCAGCAGGGCCTGGCTGCCTTTCAGACCCTGACAGAAAAGCCACAGGTCTCGCTGTCAGAGCCTTGTCATGACCCAGATTCTGCTCCAGCATCTTCTGCCTTTTGTGCCTCACAGAAATCTCCCCAGGAAAGGGATGCGGTACTAAAGAACAGGGTGGATTTTGTTAACCTGGCAGCACAAGTCCTGTTGTTCTCAACTGTGACAGCAGTTAATCTGCATTTCATTAAAAAATAATGAAAATTAAAAAGAAAAAGAAAAAGTTGGGGTTTTTTTTTAATAAAAAATTAATAAAGAGACATTTCTGAAGTGTTGGCAGGTACGGGGACATTGTGGATGCAGAGCTGGTGGCACAGGGGCTCTTGCCCAGGGTAGCAGAAGCCTCAGCTGTGCTGTTTGCAGCTGACTGCAATGCACAGCCTTTGAAAATCAGAGCCTTTTACATATTTAAACAAGAGACCATTTTTCTTTTTCAAGAAAGGGGAAAAAAAAATAGGGTTTAGAGCCAAAGTATAAATGGCTGCAGCTCTGCATGACAGATAAGAAGTGCTGGCTGATATGTTCAAGCATCTCTCCCTAAATTCAATGTGCTGAAGGTGAGAAGTGTCAATAAGTTGGCACCCTGGAGAAAGAGGTGAGAGTTCTGCTGGGGTTTTTGTGCATGCCAGATCAGTGGGGTCCCTGGCTGTTGACTAAGACACCTCAATCTTCTGTATTTGAGCTTGAAAATTCCAGATCCCACTTCATTTGTGACGGAATATCCTCAGCTGGAAGGGACTCATAGGGACCGTTGAGTCCAGCTCCTCACCCTGCACAGGACACCCCAAAGATCCCACCAGGTGAGAGAATTGTCCAAAAGTTCCTTGAGCTCTGCTGGGCTTGGTGCTACCACAACTTGTGGTGGTGTTTGCAGGGGTCCCAGGACAAGGGAAGAGCTGAGAATCTTGACTCCATGTTTCAGAAGGCTTATTTTTTATTTTATGATATATATTATATTAAAAGAAAGTGATATATTAAAACTATACTAAAATAATAGAAGAAAGGATTTCATCAGAAGGCAATAGAAAGGAATGATAATAAAATCCTGTGACTGCTCCCAGCCTCGACACAGGTGGCTGTCATTGGTCACCAAGCAAAGACAATTTCACATGCTGGGTAAACAATCCTCCAAATCATTTCAGGATACTGAAGATACAAAGCTCAGAATGTCTGAAAGCCAAGAGTCAGCCAGAGCTCCTTAGCCCTGGACAAATGGGGCCTCACCACCCTAAAAAAAGAAAATTTCTTCATGATATCCCATTTAATCTCCCCTCTTTCAGTTTAAAGCCATCAACCCTTGTCCTAAGATGAGCTCCAGTCTGGACACTCTTCTGTCTAACCAGTTTATTGAGTTTTTCATGAAATTTACCTTTCTGTAAGGAAATAAGAAAAAATATCTGCCTAAACATTTACATGAAACTGTTGGAAATTGAATTTTTCTGAGAATGTGGTTCTTCTGTCAAATTCAGTTGAACTGACCCACAGCATTCAGGTTTGAAGGAGGAATAGAAAACATGGAGGAATAGAAAAATCAACATATTTCCATATATGTGATCATTTTTGCTGTTCTTAGGGTATTAAGAGCCCTTCAGCATCTTTCCACCCATTCCCACTGATGCTGTACAAAATTCCTGGCATTCCCACAGCTGCAGTTTATTGAGTTTCTCGTGAAACTTATATTTCTGTAAGGAATCAAGAACAAATCTCTGCCTAAAAACTCACATTAAACCGTTAGAAAATTAATTTTTCTGAGAATGTGGTTCTTCTGTCAAATTCAGTTGAACTGACCCACGGCATTCAGGTCTCAAGGGTACATGGATGACATAGAGGAACAGAAAAATCAATATATTTCCATATACGTGACCATATTATTTTCCTGTTCTAAGGGTTTAAAAGCCCTTCAGCATCTTTCCACCCATTCCCACTGATGCTGTACAAAATTCCTGGCTCTCCCACAGCTGCTCTGCAAAGGAAGAGTTCCTGGGAATTCCCAGAGCTACAGCCACTTGTGGATGAACAGTAAATTCATCATTCTGGGGGGGCAAACATTTGAAACTGAAAATACACAGTGAGAGCAAATGATTATTTTAAATGAGATGCAGTTTGTTCACCTGGTGTTTCTGAATGAGTTCAGACAAAATAAACAACGTATGATGGCCAAAAGGCTTGGATCTCACATATTTATGTTGCTGGAAGAGGTGCTAAAATGGACTTAGATTGAAATTACATGAGAATTTAATTGCTGTTACAGAGCAAATCTGTTATTTCTTTTATGTTTTTTAAATAATGGAGAAAATTATCATAACTAACAGAGACCTAATAACTAAAACCAGCTCAGCCAGAGGGCAGCAGGGAAAGGAACATTTTAATATCTCTGAGGAAGTGAAAACAACGTGCTACCCTTGAGCTTTAGCATGTCTCTAATCCTACCCAATCTCCATTTTGCATTATCAGTTATCTTGCAAGCCTTTAGCAAACAAGAAAGCATAAAGTAAATGCCTAAAAAACACTTTTATGTCAAATATAAAAAATGTTCAGATGTGGCTATTAGGGAAGAAAAACAACCAAATTGAAATATATGGACTTCCCCTGACCAAATATGAAATTATCAGTGGGTGAAATTGTTGACAAACTGTTGTAGAAGTCTTCAAACCCAAGGAAATCCTGGATTTAAGCCTAACTAACCCCTCAATAACACATTTTGATCACAGATTCTGAGCTTGAGAGAGACTGTGGGGCCAAAATCATTTGGAAAGAGGAGACGGCAGATAAAGTGTTTTCTTCTGCCTAAAACTCTTAGAGAATTAATATTCCCTTAGAGAATTTTTTGCACTCCAAAAGGAGACCACAGAACAAGAAAAGGGCACTGCAGAAATGCGTTATTGGGAAGGGCAGGAACAGTAAAATCCTTTATCACTCTGAAATCCTCCAGGGAAATCCAGATCCAGAGGAGGGTGGAAGGGTGAGGTCAGGCACTGAGCATGCACAAAGGTTGGGAAACCATCAAACTCCCCAGAACAAATTAAATCTGCCTCAAAGATGTTCCTTGAGACAATTTTCCCTCAACATATTGATTGGATTTACAGTCTAAACCATATTGATAGCAAAAAACCAAAAAAAAACCCCATAAAAACCATTGAAAAACCCAAACAAACAAACTCAAAAACCCCAAAAACCACAAGCATCTGGCATTTGTTTCTTTCTAAAAGAGCTGAGTAGTGTTAAAAAGTGTTCATTTCTATATTGTTTCTTGTTTGAAGAAAATAAGTATCTAGAACTCTTGGATGCAAAAAAAGGGGGAAAAGTGATTTAAATTGAGATTGGATTCTTTGAACTCTATTGGAAGTAATAATTCTGTGAAAGTACCACAGAATATTTTTTAAATGTTGTTCTGTGGGGAAAATATTTTTGCTGTTTTATTTAAAATAGATCTTCTTTGGGTTTGGGGTGTTTTTATGATGATTCTGAAGTATTTAATGGATGCATTTATAATATTTTTTTTTACTCCAGACACAAAGATCCATTGGCATCTGCCCTCACTCATACAAGAGCATACATTTAATATTGAATTTTAAAAATGTGTTCCTTGAACCAAGAGTAGTAAACAGCATTTGTGATAACCTTACAAACCTCCCTACCAGGATGAGTCACAAGATGCTGAAAATTCAAGACAATCAATTGGGCACGGGTGAGTTACAGTCATCTATTCCTGATGCACATAACATTTATTATACATGCTCAATAAAAATGAGATTTCTGAAAACTAAAGAGACCAAAGTTTAGTCTAAAATAAATTTTTAAGGGGCCTGCAATAAAGAAAGCATCAGGAGGATTTTAGGATGGGTTTTACCAATGTCTAGAAGCATCAGAAGAAAATTAATTATAGAAAAATCAAAATTATATATAAATATAATATTATATTATATATAATATAATATCAAATCAAAATAAATAAATATAAATATAAATATAAATACAATATTATATATATCAATATATATATATAAATATAATATTATATTATATATAATATAATATCAAATCAAAATTATATATAAATATAGATAAATATCTTCATCTGAGGCCCTGGCAGAGCTTGGCCAGAGAAGCTGTGGCTGATCCTGGATCCCTGGAAGTGTCCAAGGCCAGGTTGGACAGGGTTTGGAGCACCCTGGGATGGTGGAAGTTGTCCCTGCCCATGGCAAGGGTGGCACTGGATGGGCTTTAAGGTCACCTCCAACCCCAGCCATTCCTGGATTCTCTGATTCTAATCCAGATATCCAACATTTAGGGGGCTAATTATTGCTCTAAGTGAATTTCCTGACTTATTTAGGGGCAGAACTCAGCCCTAACACACACATAGGAAAGTTCAGAGGCAGCTCCGATTCATTCATGGTGTCCTTTTAGGCCAAACTGGCATGGAAGTAAAGGATCACAGAGATCATCAGATTTTGGTACAGATGGGATCCACAGCTCCAAAATCTGCACTTCCACATGTGGGAAATAAATCTGAGAGAAACACAACTCTCTTGTCAGGAGAACAAGTTTCCCAGGAGTGAGCAACTCACCCCTTGCCCAGGGAAACACAGGAGGGTTTGTGGGCTTGGGTTCTGTGCCCTGGGGATGGCAATGACAGGAACTTTAGGGTTTAGGGCTGGCAGGGCTTTCTGAGGGGTCTCACAGAGCTTAAACAGCCAGGCTGTTATTCCTTTGGACATCAATTTTGGGGCTTTTGTGGGTAAAATGGGTCTGACCAGATGTGCTTGGAGGAAAGCACTATATAAAGAGTTTTTTCCAGGAACATTGTGGAGTCTAAGATGACTTTCAACTACTCTAATTATTTTAAAAGTCACATCCACTCCCTTGGTAGAAAATTGGAAGATCTGCATGACAGGGAAGTGCCAGTTTGAGGTCAGGAGCAGAGCACATTGGAAGCCTGGCAAACTCTGCTTTCCCAGTCCCACAGCTGGGCTCAGACAATCTTTGGAAGTTTGGTCTGCAGAGTTTGTGGGGTGGGAGCCACTGAGCCCACCTGCTCCCCCAGGAAGGATTCCAGCACCATTCCCTGACCCCCAGGCAGGGCTCAGCCCCCTTCACTCTGAGGAGCACCAGGGTTCATTTCACAGATTGGGAAAAATCTCTTTATTGCAAGACCTGGTGAGAGGGGCAGGAGGGAATACAAGAGGCAAATCCCTAACAGAGGAATGGTGCTGTAAATGTGATTTTTTTCATATTTTTGCCCTCTCTTGCTGATTTTTTTTTGCTCCCTTTTCCCCCTCCTCTCCATGCAGCTTTGGTTCTGCATCACAGCTCTCTCCACAAGCTGCCTGCACAGGAAATCCTCCTGGGCTGCTGAGTCAGTAAACCCAAGGCATTGCAGGCAGCACTCTTGAAGTCTAGAGATTTGAAAACTATCCCTCCTCCAGGAGCTGGCTATTAACAGCTGAGCAACATGGAAAATCACTGATTCTGATTTTTTTAATTTATTTTTTTTATTACAGCCTCCTTTTTTAAGAACTCTTTCTAATGCCCCGTTTGTTATTTGACCGCTCATCCAACCCTCCTGCAAGCTCACGAATGCAAAAGCAGCAGGGAAGAAAAAAAAAAGTCACAATGATTAATGCCTTCAAATCAGTGTTGCCATCATTTTATTTGCCTCTCACAGAAATTATTGCTGCTTCCAGAGGGCAAAAAAAGGAACATTTTAATATAAAATAGGGCAACTGTTTTTTGCTTTGTTACCTGCTGCTTTGCATTTCTAAGACTGAGATACTTTGTCTGTCCAAAGGAAAGTTGTGGTAGATACCTGTGTTTGTTCACAGTGTTATGAACCATATTTGGGTAGAATATGTATATTTTCAGACTTTTTTGTCCCCCTGTCATTCATCTTTTGTGTAAATCAGCTTAAAAAGCTTAAACATCTTCAAAACAAGGCTGGACAGGGCTCTGAAAATCTTGGTCTATTGAGAGGTGTCCCTGCCCAAGACACCTGACCTTTCAGGTCCCTTCCAACAGAAACCATCCTATAATTCCATGAAAAACATTGCAACATTTTTACATTTTAACATTTACATTTCTTTAGCTTCTGCAATAATCCTGACTGGCACCTGAGGTGCCCAGGTGAGGTTACAGTTGGTGCACAGACAGAGCACCAACACAATATCCAGGGCTCCCACCACCTTCAGGAGTGTAAAAACACTGAATTTTCTCATAAAAAAATCCACAGAGAGTTAGAGATATGGCAGAAGGAATCCCACTCTCACTCTGGCACTCTCTGTAAGCTCCCACCCCACCTAACTGACATGGTAACAAACTTCTGGGACTTGGAATCCTAATTTTTGTGCCTCTGGAATGTTCTTGAAGTTGGTTGTTACCAAGGCCTCTGTGGTTTGGCCACGGTGATTTTCTCAGATGATTTTTTGTGATACCAGAATTCTGAACCTTCTCTCTGGCACTGTTTTACCCAGTATTACACATCCAAAGACTTTGTTTTTCTATTTTAAACAAGGCTTTTAAGAGGTTGCTATTTTCTCCAGATTGCCGCCAGCACCAGCTCCTCCTATCAAAATGGAAAAGCTCCAGCAGCATTAATGCCTTGGTTAGCTGAGCTTTCATCTCCTATGGAGAACATTCCCAGAGTCTCCAGGCTGTGTTTGTATATAAAATATTTCTCTTTTCTTTACATAAATAACAGGGAAGTCACATGCAGCTGTGCACTGTGTTTGAGAAACCTGCAGTCCTACAGAGAGCTTGACTTCTCTAACAGGGTTATGAGATGCTACAAATCACCAGGCAGGTAAACTCATTAAAAGCTCTCTCATTAAGCCCTGGAATGGAAAAAATGGTTTGCTTAAAGAGCAGAGACCAATCCAAGCTTTTATGTCTGTGCCTGAGGAGCCTCACGTTTGGGCTAGGCTTAAAAACATTGCAGGCTGGGAGAGAAACTTGTAGAATATTGTGTCTGAAATACACTGTGCCTCATCTTTTAAAAATAACAGAGGCTGGAAGGTGGATGGTTCTATTTGAAGGTAGCCTGGCACTGGGAGTGACAGCCAGGGATGAATAATGGAGGATTCAGAGAGTTCTCTGCTCTGTAGCCTCTACACACCCTGAGAAAATGGAGAAATATTCCCCCCTGCAGCAAACAGGGGCTGAGCAAACACTTCAGCTCCTCTCCTCAGCTCTTCATGAATTACTGAACTCTCATCAGATCCAGTTTCAGTCTCTGCTCTGTGAAGTGCTGCCTGCACATCCCAATCTGTGCTTGCCCACCTGACTCTCACTCAGAGATCACACTTCAGTGTTGTTACACAAGAGGCATCACTTGCACCTTCCCTTTTCCATATTTCTCTCTTTTTTTTTAAAAGGAGAACTTTCTTCCCAGCTGATCAAACATTACACAGAATATTTTGCCACTGGAAACATTTAAGTGTAGCAATATCAAATAGGTACCCACAAGAAATCCCAAGTATTAGGTGAAGAAATACATCAGATGGAATTATTCTGGACAGTTGGAACACCTGCATTGCAGTTACATTTAAAATTCAGTTCATACACCAAGCCAACTTTGTGAGTCATGAAACTCATTGTTTTCTCAAGTACATTTGGAACCAGACAAAGGAATGATGGTTTGGGATCCTTTCTTCTCCATAATTTTATAATGACTTTCGTTAATACTTTCCAATTTAAAAAAACCAACAACAACAGCACATAGCCCAGTGTTATCACAGATGAATGGAATGCAAAGTCAATCCAAATGCCAGTCAGAAAAATCAAAATGCCAAAAAAAAAAAAGACATCATGGAATTCTAGAAAAGTTTGAGTAGGAAGGGACCTCAAAGATCATCCAGTTCCAACCCCCTGCCATGGACAGGGACTCTTCCCCCTGTCCCAGGTTGTTCAGAGTTTCATCCAAAGCAAAGAATGGAAACTACTGGGAAGAGCTGAGACAGAAGAAATGGGTTAAACCAGCTAAAATAGCAACACAGGTATTTCAATCTAGGAAAGCACTTAAATGGCAGAAAAAAAGTAAAGCTCAAGAATTCCTCTGAAGGCCTTGAAGGCATCATGGTGCCTTCAGTCCTGAGGGGTTCATAGGTTAGGTTAATGCAGAGCAGCCTGAAAACTGAACCACCCTTGACTCTGAGGGTTAGAACTGCCTTAAAATGGTAATTTTTAATTATTTCTTAGCATATTATTTTCTTGTTGTCTGGTCAGAGCCTATAGTTGAAGCCACCTGGAATTTCCCGCCCATGCTTTGTTCTCTTTTTGTCTTTTCTTGATTTGTTTATGGATGTGGACATCAGTTTGGGGCTTTTGTGGGTAAAATGGGTCTGACCAGATGTGCTTGGAGGAAAGCAATACATAAACAGTTTTCTCCAGGAACATTGTGGAGTCTAAGATGATTTTCAATTACTCTAATTATTTTAAAAGTCACATCCACTCCCTTGGTAGAAAATTGGAAAATGTGCATGACAGGGAAGTGCCAGTTTGAGGTCAGGAGCAGAGCACATTACAGATGGCTCACAGGGAAAGGGTGTGCCCCAGTGGAGAGAAATGTGTTACCACAAGAACTGCAAAAGAATGACAGCAAGGGAAGAAACATAAATAACATTATATCATTCCTGAAATCTGGTCTGTGAAAAGAAATGTAGGGATTTCATGTGAAATGAATACTTATACACAAATCATTGTGTAATCTCTGTGGTGAGCGAGCACACAAATTCATGTGTGTTAAATGGTTAACTTTAATGTCTGGATTCCTGCAAAAGACTGCAGTAAAACCTTATGAAGAAGATCACAAACTTTGCAGAAGCAGCAAAAAAACCCAGGTTTTTTTTTCTTATGAGCTCTGGTTTGCTATTTGGTATTTCATTAAGAACTGTTCTTTCCACAAGCTGGAGCTGATCACTAATTATCCAGCTCAGCAACCACAGTTATGTCCTGAAACGTGAGCAATTGGGAATTTGCTGTCCTTCTCCATCTGCCAGGAAGGTCACCCATCTGAGAGCTCAAGAGATTTGTTCATTTATTTCCCTTAATTAAAAACTGTTCACCTCTAAATAACAAGACACCTTTCAAGGGTCTCGAGCTGAGCACCAAAAATCTTGAAATATTGAAGGCTGTTGGTCATTTAACAAAAATGCCTTTTGTCTTTTGATCATTTAATTGGTTTGGTTGCAGTCTGTAAAATATGCTTGCATGGCCAGGAATTCAGCTTTCCAGTTTCTCCCAGGGCAGGATCCATGTCATCAACATTTCTATGTCCAAAACCAGCATCTGAATTGGAGCTAAACTCCTTTTATACTCAGGAATCTCCCAGTGCTTAAATCAGGTTAAATTTGGGGGTTTCCCCCCCTCCCCATTAGCTTAGATGAAGTTCACAGTAGTATTTTTAGAGATGTATTATAAAAATTAAACATACTCAGTTTTCAATAAGTGAGCATTTCTACCTGAGCAGGAAATCTAAGGAAGAGTCACAGGAGCCATGCTCTAGATAAAAATTCCAAGGCCATATATTTATATGTAAAGGACTGGATTATTTGAATGAACACAGCTATGGTACCAGTTCCAACCCAATTCTAAAGAATTTAGCTGAATTATGCCACATTTCAGATGTGCAGTGAAATGGACTCTAAATAAGAGCCAGAAGGAAATAAAATATATTTTTGTGTGCCAAAGTAAAACCAAGTTCTCTGTGCTGCCTGTATGCATGGTAGAAGACAGGCCACATAATCGATACACAAGAGCAAAAAACTCTGCAAAAACTGCTAAAAGATGCTCTGGTCACACCATCATCACAATAAACAGCTGTCATTTAAAAATAAAACCAACTAAATGTCATGAATTCTTTCAAATAATGACTATTGAAGCGCACAAATGTGAAAATATTCTGTGTATTAGGCAAGTGCAAAGCGTTTGCATGGAAGTTGTAGAAGGGTCTTTAGGGGAATGAGCTGGAGGATTGAAATCCTGGTGCTGTTTGTCACTGAATCCCAGTGAGCAATGCTCCTGGAGAAGAGCTGAAAAGCACATTTGTGAGCAATGGTTTAACACAGAATTGTGCTGAGTGCAACAAGAGGTTATTGCAGGGCTTGTGTATGACTCCTCACAGCTACAAAGGGAAAAAAAAAATCTTTTTTCAGTGGGTTTGTGGCTGTTTTGTGAGGAGAGGTGCAGTCACTGTGTGTGGGGACAATGGAGAGGGAGAGTTACAATTCCCAGATGTGTCAACACAGAGTTATTAATGGAAGAGCATGTTGTTTAGCAAGTAAAGACTTGTGGGGAAAATTAATCCCTGTCATCTTCATAAAGAGTTGAATATCTTCAGAAAGATGATGGATGACTTTAAGTGCCTTTAGTATCTTTAGAGTCCCATTTGTATTTTTTCTTCAAATTGCTCCTCTGAAAATGAAGGCCTCCAAAAGCACTGCCTGGAATATCTCAAGGTTTAAGTTTCATAGTGGGGGATGAAGGGAATATTTAATTTTATCACTCTGTCTGGAAAAAAAGATATTTTTAAATCAATGGATTTGAAACAGAAGACACATTGTTTTTGTTTTTTTGTTTTTTTGGGTTTTTTTCTAATTATTACTTTATTTTATTTTGAATCTTGGTTAAAAACAGTGAACAAATGCCCTCAAGGGATGGACTTGCCCTTCTAGGGATGAGCAATAATCACAGTCCTAATTCATTAACAAAGGAGGCTGGAAAAGTCTTAACCCAAACTATGAGACCACCCAGAAAAATCCAGAATCAGTGGCAGCAGCAGATCCTTCTCTCTTGGCACGTGCTGGCCTGGAGAACATGGATGTACATCAGAACAATGCAAATAAAATCATTTTTCCTTACCACAGGAAGCAATGCGAGGCTGAAGAAGCAGACCTTCCAGTTGATGGCCATTTTCTCTCCTAATTTTGGACAAGTTTTGCTCATGAACACTGAGATTAGGACTGAAGCACAGGCTCTGTTGATATTTTGAGGTCTTCACATCAAGATCTCTGCAACAAAAGAGGAAAATTATTATAAATATGTAAACCATGGAGAGAATGAAACAGAAATGGACAGAAAACAGAGAACCCAACACTTGAACTGCAAGTGGCACTTATAAGAGATCAACCAGGCTTTTGCAGATTTTAAAGGTGGTCTTGGATATTTAATTTAAAGGCAAAGGACTTGGTGTGATCAGTAATTTGTGTCAAAGAAATGCTGGAACAGGTTCTGTTAGCTGCAAACACCTAAATTGTACCCAGGGGAGGAGAAAGGGTGAATTATTTTGAACAAGAAAAAAAAGACCTGTCTGAAGTTGTGGTTTGCACTTCATGATCTTCAGGAGCGTCTTAAAAGCAAAATTGTCTGGGGGGTTTTTAGGGGTCTGGCTTCCAAGAGAGGTTGTCCAGATAACAAAATCCATCGCCAGACTTGTTAACAACCTGCTAATAATCTTGTTAATAACCTTTCTGAGAACTTGGCAGTAGGGGGGCAAAAGAATGAATTGTAGTCTCAGGCTAAGGATTCATCCAGGACATAATCAGGAATGATTTATATGAACAACAGTGTCACCCATATCTGTGATTTCCATTGCTTGGCCTCTGCCCTGAAAGAATTGAGGACTGGGGGGAATGTGATTTAAGATTTGGATTTATTTCTCATTATCCTACTTTGATTTGTAAAGGAATGACTTGTTAAATAACTTTAGAACCAAAGGACATTCAAGTTTTACACAGACTGCAACACGCTGCCAGGACATCACCATTTAGAAAGGAGAGAGTCTTTCAATTAAAAAATAAAAGAGGAAAATTAATCTCTCTCTAAGTTTTGGGAGAACGATGATTCATGAAATTCACTCTAAACTGATCTGCTTTCTTCTATCCTCACTTGATCAGTCACTCACGCTCTGTTCTGGCACTGAATTTAATTACTTAACTGTATTTCTGATGGTTTATCAAATAATGAGCAATTGATAAGATCTCAGCCGAGGAGGACAGCAAACATCCCTGGTGACATTCAGCCATGAGGACTTGGAATTCCATTAACAGCAGCAAGACAAAACCAGACAGATGCATTAACAGCCACTGGATTTGAAATTATTCCCTGAACATTTGCACTCCTGCGTGCAGCTCAGTCCAGAAACACCAGAGAGGGGTGGGGAGGTTGGATTCTATCCCTTCATTCTGTAATGCATCAGGAAATGATCAAAATGCAGTGGAAGGGTGGGAGATGCCTGCCTAGGAGATGGACACATACAGATGCCCTGGGTAAAAGGGGTGGCCTTTAGAACACCTCTTACTTTTTAACCTGGCAACCCCTAGGTTGGAAAAGTGGAGCGTGGCTGTTTTCTGTCTTGTCTGAGTGTCAAAGGAGCCTCCAAAGAGACAACAAGAACATCTGCAAACCATTCCATGGCTTTTCTCTCATATATTGCAGGGAAAATTAAAGACTCTGCTTAATTTTTTGCCTTCAAGGTAGTCATGGAAACCTGCACCAAATACTGGGCTGAGACCTTCGTGTCATCCAGGGAGACTGGAGTGTTTATTAGGGAATAACAGCTACCAGAACTTCTGCCCTGGACATGCAGCAGAACCTTTCATGCTGTTGAGCTGTTCCTGGCATGTATATTATACATACATTCAGAGTCCACCTGTTACTAATTAAGTGCTACTTATCTCTATTATCAATTAAAGGGTAGTTAGCTGTATCACCAATTAAAGCCCAGCTACCTCCCCAATAACTACTATCACCCATGTTATACTAGAAAAATAAACTTTTTAAAAATATATAGTATTGATATATATAGTATAAATATATATACTATATATATACATACTATATATATATACTATATATAAATATATAGTATTGATATTGATATAAATATATAGTATTGATGTTGCTCTCAATAGCATATTATATCAATATAGTATTGATATATATATATTGATATATATCAATACTATATTGATATAATATGCTATTGAGAGCAATATATATCAATACTATATTGATATAATATGCTATTGATATATATCTATATACTATATCGATATAATATGCTATTGAGAAAAAGAAATAATTATATCAGTAATTGATATGATTCTCAGTATTGAGAAATAGAAACTCAGTACTGAGAAAAAGAAATAATTATATCAGTATTGAACTTGGAAGGGAAGCTTGAATTATTATATTTTCTTCTGATGTCACTGGTTGATAAATCCCATAATTTCATTACTGATGCTTCATGTGGTTGTTTTATCTGCATCTGCCACTGTAATTAAAATTAGTGAAGTCAGAAGAGCCAATAACAGAGGGGTTGCACCTTTCAGCTGGGGATAAACAGTTCCTCAAAATAATCTTCAGTTATCTCTGGTGCAACAGAAGGGCTCTAGAAGTGTCTGAGACTCTGAAAATCAGCTGATTGTTGCTAAAACAGAATGGGTTTCAGGGGTTTGTTTCAAGCATGACTGATATACATGAAGAAGAAAAAAGAAAGAGAACATTGTTCTGGTCACCTAGTGACTTAAGAAAATAATTCATCCCCTCTGAAGGTGAATTTGTCCCCTGGAAACACTTTCAGTGCCACAGCAGATTCTTTATGAAAGCATCTGAGTTGCTTCAAGGGCAGGCTGGAAAAGCTCTGACAAAACTTGTTCTGCTGCAAGCTCCCATTTCTTTCTCCATCTAAAAAGGTCTCTGCAGGCTGGTGAGGACAATTCCTCCATGAGAAGCCCACAAGCGCCAAGTGCACAATCTGATGTCAATAATGAACAAAACCACACAGTGAGACCTTTCTAGTACAATGGGACTACTCCCAGGAAGGCATAAAAAGGGAATAAATAATTCCTCAAAAGGACAAAAAGTCCAAAAGGATCAAATATGGGTGAAGTTGTTATACAGTGTCACAGAGCACACCCACTGGATGAATGAAGTTGAGGAAAATTTCTGATGAATGAAAGAGGATTTTTTGTGGCTTTCCAAGGCAGTTATGAGCTTTTACTGAGATCTCACCCAACATGAACCACCTGGTCTGCTGGGCTCTTGCTGTGGTCCTCTGGGATGTGCGCCAGTGCTTTGAAAGGAAACCAACACATTTCAAAGCTGGCCCACAATGGTTTAGGCCAGGGATGATCCAATGGGAATTCATCACTTAATTCATCTCACTTCAGTGTCCAGGGCCTTCCACCCCCTTCCTCATCCTCTTCCTGCCCCACAACCAAGCTCCTGCCCAGGTGAGAAAATCTGAAAGCTTCTGACAACGTGCAGGAGAAATTGAGGTTTTGCAGGCTGAATACATTTCAGAAAAGTCAACCACCCCATGCACAGTTGCTCCAATGCTTCTTAGAGACATGAAGAAGATTTCCCTATGAAGAATCAACACAGGTGGATAATTACTGGGTGCAAAATATATGAACAGGTGATTATGTAATCCTAGAATGGTTTGGGGTTGGAAGGAACCTTAAAGATCATCATTCCAACCTCCTGCCATGGACTGGACCAACATCCACTAGAGCAGATTTCTGGCCTTGGACACCACAACTTCTCTGGGCAACCCGCTCCAGTGCCTCCCCAACATCACAGTAAAGAAATTCTTCCTAATATCTGATCTCAATCTACCCTCCTTCAATTTAAGGCCACTCCCCCTTGGACTTTCATGACACAAAAAGTTCCTTTCCAGACTTCTTTTAAGCTGGTGCCCTGAGGTCTCCCTGGATCCTTCTCTCCTCCAGGATGAGCAGTCCCAACTCTCAGCCTGAATTCACAGGTGTTCCAGCCCCCTGACCAGCTCTCCTGAGGGCTGGAACACTTCTCATTATGCACCCAATATTTTTCTATCTTTAGGCTCTTAGTAACACACTGCATTTTATGATTTCCCTCCTGTAAGTTCCTAAATGTGCTATTCCAGCTACACCATTTATTAAAAAGGCACAGTGCCCCTTCCTCACGTTTCTGCTCACCAGCAATGAACAGAATTAGGAAATCAACCCCTCAGTGACCTAGGACATGTCTCCTAATTTTAGAAACCTGGGAGAGACATCCTCACACATGAGCTCATTGTCAAGTTTCCATTTTTATCAACAGAGAGAAGCAGACATGTGAAGGAAGTGTTTTGTCTGACCTATTTTAACCATCTCCTTTAAACTTCCAGCTCCTCTCCCAGAGTGTAAAGGAATTCTGAGCAGCCAGCTTGTTTGTTGACATCTACCCTGTGGGTATCTAAATCTGGGCAGAATAATCCCCCCTCCAGTCTGGAATACATGGATCAGCAATATGAAACCAAAACCAGTGAAGTTTCACCTACCACAAAGGATTGAGAAGGAATGGGATTGTTTTGGGTGTCAATAAATTGATGCTGATATGTTTAAGGCCACAGAAAAGCTAAAAGAAGATTTAATACCAGACAGCAAGAGCTCTAAAGCTTTCCATGGAAAATACTCCCCAAAGAGCAACCCTACTAAGGCAAAGGAAAAGAACACCACGATCTTTCCACTATCTTTAATAGAGTAGTTATTATTTCTTGAAGTTTAAATATTTTGGGTGGATTTTTTTTTTACCTACTTTCTAGATTTGCTGAAATTAAAGCTTCTTCATGGGGTCACAGCAGCCAAGGGTCTGACTCTACTTTCTTTTATAATCCAAGACTTTTATTCTCCATTTATGTACTTAATTGGGGAAGTCCCTCAAGTCCTTGTCCCCACTCACCAAGTCTGTTGTCAATGACAAAACAGGACTCAAAGGGTCATTACATCAGGAGGTCTAAGATGTATTTGGACACCTAAGCTCTCATTTGCATATGAAAGTCTCAGCATCTGCAGTTTACAATTTCCTACTTTTGAAATCACACC
Source organism: Agelaius tricolor (assembly GCF_023055355.1). Classification (NCBI taxonomy): domain Eukaryota; kingdom Metazoa; phylum Chordata; class Aves; order Passeriformes; family Icteridae; genus Agelaius; species Agelaius tricolor. The sequence continues at coordinate 936,538 of NW_027269266.1, forward strand.
TTTATCTTCACTTTTAGAAAGGGAGTTCTAGTAAAATTTACAGGTGTCTTCTCAGTTTTATGCAAGGAAAAAAAAATACCAAAATCCTATCCCTCCAGAAAGTAAAAGGATTATAACTGAGTATTGCTAACAGACTTGGATATTCATTAACTAGGCATATTCTTATATGCCTAAGCCAGGCAGCAGCTGAATCCAAGTCGTAGACTTTAAAAAGGGATTTACTGCTACAAAGGACAAAACTTTTTTTCAGCTGCACATGAATGTCTTGAGGGTCTCAGGCAAAAATGGCACACCTTTGCCTGAAAGGGTTGTCCACAAAAAACATGGAATTTTTTCACAGCATGGTCCACAAGGAGGGATGCAGGCTGCCCATTATTCTAACATGTGAGCTGGTGTGGGAATCACAGGCTGAAAAATATCCATTCATGACAGATATATTCAGGCAGACCCTGCTGGTATCCAGTTTTTTCACTGTGCAGGAAAATTGCTCCTTAAGAAAACAACATTTAAAAGGGAACTGATACAGCACTTAAACCATTTTGCATAGATATATTTGAAAGAAATAGATTCAGCTGCTGCCTAGGCATATAAGAATATGCCTAGTTAATGAAGTCTGTTAGCAATACTCAGTTATAATCCTTTTACTTTCTGGAGGAATAGGATTTTGGTATTTTTTTCCTTGCATAAAACTGAGAAGACACCTGCAAATTTTACTAGAACTCCCTTTCTAAAAGTAAAGATAAAGGTGTGATTACAAAAGTAGGAAATTGTAAACTGCAGATGCTGAAACTCGTATATGCAAATGAGAGCTTAGGTGTCTAAATATTTCTCTATGAAGTAGAATTATCAATTTCATTTACTTCCACAAAGACTTGTGTAAGAAATAAATCAAAGCAATGTGGTTTTGCAAGAAGAATGACTGCTGAAGAGGATTCACAGAACTGGGGGTAGGAAGGACCTCTGCAGATTGCCCAGCCCAACAGCAGGTTATTCAAAACCCATTCTCAATCAGTTTCTGAATATCTCAAATGTTGGGACTCAACAATGTATCTGATCAACCTCTTTTAGTATTTGACCATTCTAGCAAGAACAAAGTGTTACCTTACAGCTGAATTTCCTGTGTGTCTGTGCTTGCTGCCTCTTGTCAGCACAGAGAAGAGCCTGGGTCCATCTCCTTTGCACCCTCTCATTAGGGATTTCTACATATTGATAAAATCCCCCCAAATCTCTTGCTGTAATTCCTTAATAATCTTTGTAGCTCCTCACAGAACCCACTGTGCTCATTCTCTCAGCAGCCCAGCCCTGGACCAGGCACTCCAGGGCTGAGAGAGAGGAATTATCACCTCCCTTGACGTGCTGCCAAGGCTCTTCCTCGTGCAGCCGATGATGCTTTTGGATTTCATCGCTGCAAGGCCACTTTGCAGTGATGAAATGTGGCTCAGGATCCACTCTGTGTCCACCCAGAGCTTTAGGTCCTTCTCTGCAGAACTGATTCCCAGCAGCTGATTCCCAGCCTGCCCTTGTGCATGGAATTATTCCTCTCCCAGTGCGGGGCATGCATGTCTTGTTCTTTTTCGTCTTTCTGCCTATTTCTCAAACCTCTCTGTGCAGGACTTTGCATGCCTTGTTCTTTTTCATCTTTCTGCCTATTTCTCAAACTTCCCTGGTTCCCTCTGAGCAGCAGAACAATCAACCTCTTGGTCAATCAGCCACTCTTCTTAAATTTGTGTAACCTTCAACCTTGTTGCAGGTGCACTCTGTCCCATCATCCTGACCATTAGTGAAGGCATGAACCAGCATTGCCACATCAAAAAGACCTTTATAGTTCAGCCCAGCCTGCCCAGGTTCTCCCTACAGCCAGTGGAGATGTAGGTAAGCTCAGGGAGCAATTTCTATATCCTAAATGCTTTAAGGCCGGGTTGGATGGGGATTGAAGGGACCAGGTCCAGTGGAAAGTGCCCCTGCCATGGCAGGGGCTTGGGCTGGGTGACTTTGGAAAGGTCCCTTCTCTCAAACCATTCTATGGTTTTATGACACTATGCCTAATTCTAGACAAAGTGAATCACTGCTTTGCAAAAACCAATTTTCTTTTCCTCTGTTTGTTCAGGCCTGATGAGGGCAAACACAGAAAATTCCATTCCCAAAGTTTAAGACACTAAAGCATTAATGGTAAGCAAAACAGAGTCCTGACTTGCCTCTCTGTTGCAGCCTTTTCTTTCAGTATTATCTTAGTTCCTTTTATTAACACAGCCTAATAACTTCCATGTATTTTTCACTTCAGCTGTCCCCCATTACAATTTTGGTGGAGTGTTGGTTTTTTTTTTTTTTTTTTAATTATTTTCCTTTGAGTGGTTTCAATTAAATTGAAATTCCCTGAAGATATGAGCATTATAATTTGTCCCTACAAAGTACACTCTTTATCACTTCTGTGTAACCTGACAGCTCCTGCATTTTGTAGTCCTCTAGTTTTATAGAATTTTCCTAACATATAAAATAAAAAAAAACCTATCTAAAGCTATTCCAAAACAGATTTTAATAAGTGTTGCTCAGCCAATTCAAGAAAGATATTCAAATTTACACTATATGAAGATTTGATTAATTTCTTGAATATCTGCAAATTATCAAAACCTCTTTTAAAGTCCTAATCCTCTATATCTCATTCCTTCCTAGATGTGGTCATAAAGGCCAGCCTTTCCTGAGCTTTGAAAGCTTATGCTTTTCTGGGACATACGTATAAAACTAAACAAGACTTGACACATTTTTACAACAAACTCCATTTAAAATGCCTGAATTTTATAAATAAAATAAATTCTCACAATGTAACAATTCTTCTCCTTCATGTTATGCTGCTTCACCAGTACAGATATGATGAAACATTGAAAGTTAATGACATCTGAGTTCTGGATATCTGAGTATTTTGACATTGTAATAACTTTGAATGTCTGTTTGATGGAGGTGCTGCTTCAGGCTCTCTGAAAATTCAAGTGGACACGAGTGGATCATGCATCCAGAGGTCAAGATTTTCTAGCTTATCTTTGCAGCGATGGACTCATGATAGCAAAGGCTATGGAATCCAATTCATCCCTCCCTGGGCACAGAATTGCTTTTCTTGGCAGGTCTCCTACGTAACACCATCAATAAAATTCTTGCCTTGATTGGCATTATTTTCCCTATTGCACTATCCATCAGATTTATTGTGCCCTTATGTTATTGATGTCCCCAGAGGCCTGGTGAGATGACAAAACTCCTTAACTAAAGACTCCAATGCAGGGAAATATAACTGCAAACTACCACACATTCAGGAAGCATTAGGCAAAGCAAAAAAAAAAAAAAAGAACACAAAACCATGTGAGAAGATTCCCTTTTCACAGCAGATCAATTATCCTTTTTAAGCATCTGTGGTATATGTGATACTTCATTGCTAATATGAAATTAATACTGGGATCATAAAGATAATGATGTGCTGCTCCATTCCAGCAGGGCTTTAAGTGCTGCTTGGCTAGGAATTCAGAATTATTACTCCACAACCAGGAAAACACATTCTCTACCCAGCATATCAATGTTTTGCAACAGCTCCTTGATTAATTTGCTTTCTTTGACTGGTGGTGTGCGTTTCCTTCCCTGGCTGTAGGTGTAAATGTTGGTTTTGATGATCACACAGGAGGTTGGAAGTGCTGTAACCTGTCCATCAGGCTCTGCTTTGAACCTGCCCAGCACATGTGGAGCAGATATCTCTCCAGAGATATTTCCAGATATATCTGGAGATATCTCTCCAGAGATATTTCCTCTGTCTCTCCAAGCAGAGGAAAGAGTAAGAGCAGAGCAAAAAGTGCAGCTCTGGACCAGAGCCTTTTATTCCCATTGTCTCTGAGGATCTTCCCAAGTGCAGTACTTGGATAGTGCCTTCAAAACAATTCCTTAACTCAAAATATTCTGTTTATCAGAGTGTGATGCCACTGTTAACACCCTCAATTAGCCCTCTTGATGTGCTGAGCTGTTATCTCAAGATCAAACTGTCATGATAAAGCCTCCATTGCTCCCCAGACCTGAGGCTCCATGCAAGGTGCTCTCAGCTGTGAGGAAATGCCAAGGGTACCTTTAACAAAACTTTTTACTCTTTATTTAGCATGGGCAGACTCCACAGGAGTTTTCCTGTAGCTGGTGATGGACCCAAGGGCAAGACTCCAGCCTTGGAGCTCCAGCAACAGCACCACAAACTCTTATCACCCCTGGGAAACAAGACAACCCTTCCTGGTTCAGAGCAGGAAAAAGTAATAAAATAGGAAATGGTTTGGAAGGTGGTGAATACAATAAGCAACTGATTGTATTTCCTGATGCCAAAGGAATAAATACAAGATGGTGTGACTGACACCAGTCTGATACAACCTTGGCATTGAGAAAAGGGTGCTTGGGAGTGTGGAAAAACTGCCAAGTTGTTCAGAGAGGAGGATCAGACAATCCTTCCTTGCCTCAGGTGTACAATTCCTTGCCATTTTCCAGTGCAAAGTCAGAGGCATTCTGAACACAACAGCTTGGACTTCACTGAGCATTCTGAGCTGGCAGTGTGTGGTGAGGGCCCAGATGAACATCCACGCTCCTTCATCCACTTTTAATCAACATCAAAAGTTTTCATGGGCCAAACTCCATGAAAACTCCTTTTTCAGCCCACCTTGAAAAAGGGACAGGCATAATGTGTTTCCCAACTTCTCACTGGGTAGGGAAAAAGATACCTCTACTATTGTGATTCCTCAAGCAAATATTGTGAAGGAAACGTATCCCAGAGCAGGCCTGGGGCTACAATCCTGTCTCTTCCATCACTAGGGAGGTGAAAATCCCTTTTTTCTGTTTTAACAGTTTCACTCTTCTCTACTACACTGAAACACAAGGTTAAGACACTGCATGAGCACTTGGAAACTGTGTAATTTTTTCCCCTCCACGTTTCCTATTGTCCTCCTTTCCTATTGCATTTCTGACAGCCTGGGCTCCCAGCTGTGTCCCATATTGTGCTTAATAAACTCATTACGTTTGGACATTATTAGGACCTTCCACAGCACGTGTTCTTGCAACAACAGGGATGGAATCCAAGGCACATAAATGTGGCTGTCTGAAAGGGAACCATCTCTATCCACTCTGGCTCCTCTCAGCTGATTCCACAGTGGATGGAAAATGAGTGATTGCCCTCAGCAGCACATGGCTTTGCCTTGCTCCTGGACAATGTGCTACTCATCTTGGCAAACAGAGGGGTAATAAAGCACAAAATCACTTTGATTAGCTCAGGAGAGCCTGTGTGGAATAGGCACAGCCCTGAGAATGGCAGAAGTATCAAACTAAAGAGGAAGGAAAGCGATTGAAATCAAAGTCACTGTTGGGTCAAGAGGTTAAGCTGGGAATTGGATGAGCACTTTGGACCATCAGCAGAAAAAAGACCTGAAAGTGCCTTCCAGAGAGAAGAGGAAAGTAAAAATAAACTTAAAATTTTGAGAGGACTCCATGTAATGTGAATACTTTGCAAACCAATTTCTCTGTCACGTGAAGACACTGCAGATACAGATTAATAGAGATTCCCAACCACACGGCTCTGCCTCAGAGCTGGATCCCACCTTTCACCTGAAAGCACGGAGTAAACTCATGTCTCTGCAATGAGAAAAACTTTGATGAAGAAAATTGCATCCCTGGAGGTGTTTCAAGGGTGTGTGGATGTGGCACTTGAGGACAGGGGTTAGTGATGGACCTGGTGATGCTGAGTTAATGGTTGGACTCGATGATCTTGGAGATCTTTTCCAGACTAAAAGATTCTATGATTCTAAAAGCTCTGACACAAATGGCAGTCATAGCCTGACACAGAAAGAAATGAGTCTAGAGAAAATATTGTCTAGAGAAAAGAGTCCAGAGAAAATTTTTTCTCCTTTCCTCCTTTCTTTTTCTTTCTCTTTCTTTTCTTTCTTTTCTTTCTTTCTTTCTTTCTTTCTTTCTTTCTTTCTTTCTTTCTTTCTTTCTTTCTTTCTTTCTTTCTTTCTTTCTTTTCTTTCTTTCTCTCTCTCCTTCTTTTTCTTTTTCCTTCCTTCCTTCCTTCCTTCCTTCCTTCCTTCCTTCCTTCCTTCCTTCCTTCCTTCCTTCCTTCCTTCCTCCAGATAATAATTCAGCTTAATTCATACACCACCAATTCACTAATATTATGAATAAAGTAGCTTTATCTCTTCTAGAAAAAAAAAAAAAGGGCAAATATAAATGAACAGAAGTGATTCATTTCCATGCAATCATCTTTTCAGCCAGTGACTACCTCTATATTCATCTTCATTATCTGCTCATGGCTCTCCATAGGAGAGTTCTAGAAGATGAGCTGGCCCTATGGTGCTCTATAGGGTGGCAGAATATGGCCCTAAGATCAGAACAATGCAGGACCAAAACAATTTCATATGAACACACACACACAGATATGCAAGTACATGCAGAACTCATTGGCCAATAAATGATGTGTTCTCTTGCGTTATCAATTCTAGAGGTGTCAAAAAAACCCCAAAAGAAACTCATCAAAACACAACTAGAAGATGTCAGTTGTATCCATTATAGCATTGTTTATACTTCTGTCAAATTCCATGCTACTACAGCAGCAATCTTATCTACAGATCCTGTGTGAACAGGAGACAATGGAAACTAAAAAAATGGGTAATTTTCATCTCTTGGATGTGTCTGTTGTAGTGAAAGCTGGAAATCCTGATTATAGATATTAAGCTATCCGATGAGGAAGTTTATAAATTGACAGGATGGCCATTGGATCAGACTCAACCCAACTTGCTATGATTCACATTTTCCGTTAGGCGTCATGTGGAACTGGAATATCCCCTGTGGCCCAGAAAACAATCAAAGTGCTATTCCTTTCCACTGGATAGCTTTGTCATTTTATGGTCATGCATCCCAGTAAAACCCAGGATACAAACACGTAAACCCAATCAAGCTGAAATCCCTTCCTCTCCAACGTGCCCACTGCTCAGTTTGAAATAGGTTGACTCATGTCTCAAAGACACAGTGAAAATTCCTCCCTCCCCCTCGGGGGTCCTTCAGAGCCCTGGGTGAGAGTTATCTCATTAAAATGTGAACCTCTAAACCCGAGATAATTTCCACAGATTTCCTTGTATAGTCCCTGAGATGTAATCAGCACGTCCCAGAGAGTCCACAGCATATGTTAGATTATCCTAAATTATGTACTTCAAAGCAACAGATTAATTACATCCTATTTCTCTATATTTTCTATCAGGAGGAAGGGAGGGAGAGAGAAGGATTTGAGAAACAACATTAAAAGATTCAGTCCAAACATTAAAAGTTGCCAAAGCTACGCTCAGTTGATGAGCAGCATCTTACAGTGGGCAGCAAATTAAGGTTACATGATGTGTTTAGCAACAGTTTTTTTTTTCTTGTTGCTCCAACCTTCTCCCCTTTACTTTCCTCACATCAGATCAAATGTAGATTCTGTTCTGGTCTTCATTTGCATCCACCTTGAGCTTAATATGTAATTTAAGCTCAGCTGAAATGGCACTGAGAAAATGATCATCACCATGTGCCTTTCAAGCATGTCAGGTAATGAAGGTTTGATCCTTCAGAAACTCTTTAGGACAAAGGATTTTAGCCAAAGATTTCACAATTTCATCATGGTGTATAATTTATCAGTTCTACATTATTCCCCTATTTCCTTGGATACTCTGTGGAGAGGGTTTCTTATAAGCTCTTGGAATAACTACAAGAAGAGTGCTGTAGAAAGGGAGAACTTCCCACACTGATTTCTCATGGAAACACAGGTCAGCATTTGACAAAAACTTTTAAAAATTATCAAGACACTTCCTAACATCCAATCTAAAGAAAAGCAACCTAAGAAAAAGAGAGCTTAATTGATCTCCAGCACTGGGAGATCCACTTCAGCAGCCTCCAAAGGATGCAATTTATTAAGACAAGAAATCCAGCTGTCCCAAAGCTCTCATTTCTGCAGGCTGCATTATTGATGACCCTCATGGCTGCAGATGGCACAGAGCAACATTCAAGTGGTCTCCTTGGGCTTCCTCATCCAAACAGAGGATTAAATAGAGGATTAAAGGTGGACCAGGACCAGAAAACAAAGGAGAAACCATCAATGGTACGTGAGAGTCAGCTGGCAAAACCTGGGGTAAATTTGGATGGTTTATCTGTGCTTTGGCTGACCTTGGAAATATCCTTGTGTTTCAACATGGAAGCAATCCTAGGAATTAGGTACTGGTAGCACAGAACAGCTTTGATTTATCTTCACAACATTTCCTGGTTCAGGCAACTCAGTCTTTTCTTGTTGTTCCCTGGGAATGTATTCGGCACCAAAGACCAGCTTTTCTTGTAAGGCATCACTCAAATAAAACCCCCAAAACCAACCAACCAAATGAAAACAAAACCAACCAAACAACCAAACAAACAACAACAAAAAAAGACCACCAAAAAAAAAAACCTACAAACAACAAGAACCCCAAAAAACCCCACCCAAAACAAACAAACCCCAACCAAATCCTCCACATACAGTAGAAAAGGTGAATATGCATTTTATGGTATTTCCTCCCTCATATCCCAGAGTTCACTCCAGTCCCTGGAGTTGGTTGCCAGATGCAGCAAATGAGGCATGGGATGAGTTTGTATGTTTTTCTGAAAGATGTAACTCACTGGGGAAAGCAGGGTAGGGACACAGAAAGGAAAGGAAGAGAATGATCTTCTCTCAGCAAATAAAACGAAATGTGTGGTAACCTGGAGTCAGCACAGTGGGAGCCTCTTTTGGACAAGCAGAATAAATTTTGTGCTGGAGTCTGGATAGGATGGTGCACAGAGGATTCTCCAGGGCACAGCTTGGCTGCCATTAGACATGTCCAGAGAACTGGGTATTTTATTGAAGATTGTTTTATTCAGAAAGAGCCACAAAATGAAAATCCTGTGTGAGGCAGACAATAATTTTTCCAGTAATACTCTGCACATTTTGGGTGTGTGTAGGTCTCCCACTTAGACGAAACCAAAATGTTGTGGCATGGATTAAGATGTCTTCTGGATTGTTTCACTATATCCAGCACTGCTTGACTCTAATTGATCACAAAATCTTCCTTGATGGACAATAATCACAGGTTTTATAGAAATAATTCTGGCTCATGTTCTGCAAAGGAGTGTGGCATTCTGTGTTATCTTCAAGTCAGCAATGAAAATATGGACAGTTTTTAAATCAAAGTAATGTAGGATAACACAAGAACAACCTTTCCAAAAAGCAAAACAAATTAATAAACAAATCCCAATTCTAAACCAGGACATTAGGCCTTATAGGTCATAAATAAGCAGGTGAATAAAACCTAATAGTTATTCAGTGACAGTCATCCAGCTCCAGTCCAAAAGGCCATGATTAGCATCTCTCTAAAATGGAAATTAATGTGTTTTTCTCTTTCTCCTGCCTTTTTAATGCATTTCCCACAGCAAAGCAAATGCCCCAGCTTGCTCCCACACGTAGAGGCCTCCTCAAGGCAATCATCTCTAAAGACAAAAGCAACAACTTCTGCAGAGTGCCTTGAATGAGAAAGGAGGACATTGAGTACTTCACACCAAGTGAACCTCAGTATTACAGAGGATCAGATCCACACAGGACCAATTTAGCTCCAAGTACCTGCTGTACCTTCTCTGATCACCAGCAAAGGGAATAACAGCAAATTCTCTTTTTTACTCTTTCACAGTGTTTTTCTTTTCAACTGTTTTTAAGTTACTGGTGTTTGCTTGCATTAGCTGAGAGGAAATTGAAATTTCTTCATTAGAAGATGTGAATTCTTTCCTTCTGCTGACCCTCTGTAGAAATGAGGTGTCCATCATTGGGTACAAATCATATAGGAATGCTTAAAATACTTCAAGGGGGCTACAGACACCCCTATCCCCAGCTCTGGCTGTGATGGAAAGGACGTTACCCCCAGTCAGCCTAGAGACACCAATCTGTGCTGCACTGCTTCCTGACCCCATCAAACTCCTTGCAGGATCCCTGACTGACCAAGAGTCATAGGTTGAAAGATGTTAGTGGGGGTGTGTGTTCTATTTCCATCTGTCAGAGCTGGGGCAGCTCTCTCTGTTCATGGGGCAGTTTTTTCTTTCTCTCTCCCCCAGCCAATCCTCCCTGCAGGCGATCTCTGCTGTCCATGGCCACTGAGTGTCCCTGCAGGGCTGAGCCAATCCCAGCATCCCATGGGGAGATGCTCCGCCCAGGGGAGGAGCCAAGCATTCCTCCCTGGATCCAATCTGAGCCTGGCCCAGCCCAGCAGCCTTTGCCCAGTGCATTGCCAGAGGAGCAGCTTCTGCTGCCCTGCATGGCCAGAGGGAGCCCAGGCCCATCTGCAGCAGCCCTGGAGCTGCAGAGGAAAACTCCCCCCTTGTGCAGGATCCCTGCTCCAGCAGAGCCACAGCTGGCACTGCAGGAGGGCTGAGCCCCCATGGGATGGGGCTGTGCCACCCCCTGACACACAGGGGACAGGGACTGCTCTCACTCTGGCAGTGGGGTTTTTTGTTTGTACTACTGCATTTCTATTTTATTTTTCCTCTTTAAGAACTGTTATTCCTATTCCTATATTTTTGCCTGAGAGCCTTCAGAGTGAGGGAGTTTACATTTTCCATTTCAAGGGAGGCTCCTTCCTTCCTTAGCAGACACCTGTCTTTTCAAACCAAGACCCCCCCAGGTTACTTCAGGTGAGTTGGTTTAAATATTGGGTTCATTTAGACTGGATATTAGAAAGAAATTCTGTACTCAAAGGGTGGTGAGGCCCTGACACAGCTTGGCCAGAGAAGCTGTGGCTGCCCCTGGACCCCTGGAAGTGTCCAAGGCCAGGCTGGATGGGGCTTGGAGCACCCTGGGATGATGGAAGGTGTCCCTGCCCATGGCAGGAGATGGAACTGGATGATCTTTAAGTTCCCTTCCAACCCAAAACGTTCTGTGATTCTATGATTTTGTGATTTATGAAATAATAAATCTCTGCCAGCCAAGGCCAGTGAGATACAATCAGGTCAGGGGACTCTCCTCAGCAGCTCAGTGGGGAGATTCAAGAGGTGATGATGAGATGGTGCAGCTGGCTGGAGGTTCTGGTGTCTTCAGGGAGCTGCAGGGCTCCAAAACAACTTCATGGACTTCAAAACTCATAGACCTGAGTTCTTCCTATGATCCTATGGGATTTATTTTCCCCATTTTTCTTGTATGTGCTGTTTCTTACTCTTGATGTTTATGATTTTAACTCTCAAACAGCAGATTCATTTTGTCATTCTTAACAGAGCAGGTAAAGCTGGGTCTTAGCAATGCATATATTCTAATTCTCTGACTGGAAACATTTTCCAGTAATAAAATATGCAACAAATTCTCCCGCTCTTTAATCTGCCATTTAATCGATGTGTTCACATCATGCTCAGTAAATGGTGCAGTGTCAGTTTAATTTGCTCAACTCTTGTTGTGCTGCTTGTTTTCACCCCTCCTTGCTTCCCCCCTCCCCAGTACATAACCAACGTATCATTTTGCGTCCCATGTGGGATTTCTCTGCTTTAACCTAGTAAATCTTTTAATTCCTAATTCAGTATTCTGCTCTAATAGATTCACCCATGAAAAGAGCCCGGAAGGCTGGAGCTAAGAAAAATCACTTTCATTTTCTCAGATACTATCGAGTGGTTTAATGTAAAATACACATGCAGTGCACAGTTTGTGATCTCAGATTTTATCAGCCACGTGTTGCAGAGCTGAGTCAAACCTGATCAGGTTTTTGATGAAGGGATAAAGATTCAAGTCTGGTCTGGAACCACTTAATAATGGTGAGATACTGAAGAAAATGTAGTTGCATAACAGCAAGGAACAGTTCACAAGAGAGACTGAAATTTGGCTCCAAAGCACTGGTGTGAAATGTGGATTCCAGCACAAGCTGTCCAAAGCAGAACTTAGCACTTAATTAACCTTGCAGCTTCATTATTAGGGATCTCCATTTAAATTAATGATCCAGATGAAAGTGTTAAAATAGCAAATGGACAATCTATATTTAACTATAAATGCTATTTCTGTTTGTCATTTACATTTTCAGCTTTTACCTTGCCCACCCTGAAAAAAGGTTGATGATAACTGAGTTGGAAGACAGAGTTCGGCAATTTTTTATTTTTTTTTATAACTGGGGAAGGTATTTCAGGAATATTTTAAGTGGATATACATTTTAATTTCTATTTTTTTTATTGATTTTTCCATACTGGACCATGCCACATGGTTCCTTCTGACTTAGTTTCTAGCAATTCATAATTTAATTAAGAATTACCGTCTAAGAATTGAACAGAAATTAAAAGCACATTTGGAAATGCACACACACAGTGTTTGAAGTCTCCCTGCCCTGACAGAGGAAGGGAAAACAAAGTTGCACATGACATTGAAATTTATTGAGAATTATGTGATGCTCTGAACAAAGAAAGAATCGTGGTGTTAGTGAATTGACTGTACAGCTCCTGGACAAAGAGTTCTTCCCAGCTAATTATTAGCATTTAAATTATAAGCAGAGATATTTCAGTCTCTTTCTGCTGTTAATAAAAAGAGCCTGACACCTCCGTGGCATGAATCATATTTTGACTTCAGTCACTCTTTGGTCTCTTTGGTTAAAGATGAATCCTGTACTGACTGCCCTTCTAATTTAGAAATAATAGAGTTTGTACTTTTTTTTTTCCCATGTTCTGCCTCAGTTTCACAACACGTCGTGACCTCTAAATGTTCTCCAGCTTCCAGACTGTGTATTTTCATGAGGGTTTCAGTCAGCCTTGGTTTCTTGGAAATCAAAACTTAATTCCTGTGAGTGTGCTCAGGATTAATTGACAGGATGAAGAGTGGTGCTCACCCTGCATGGTTTCCTCAGAAAAGACTGAAAAATTGGTCTTATTGCTATGACAGTCCTGTTTTTCAGCTCATTCCAGGTCATTCTCTTGCAAGGACATCCCATCCCTGGAAGTGTCCAAGGCCAGGTTGGACAGGGCTTGGAGATAGTGGGAGAGTGGGAGATGTCCCTGCCCATGGCAGGAGTTTGGCATGAGATGAACTTTAAGGTCCCTTTCACCCCAAACCATTCTGGGATTCTATGGTATTTGCTTCCCTCCATCCCCTAGACCATGTTACAAATTTATTCTTTTTCAAAATTTACTGTGGATGTTGACAGATACAGAGGCTGATGACTTTTGTCAATATTTGAGCCTTAACCATGATTTTATGTTGGGGTTTTTTTTCCATTTCACTGCTTTAGTTTTTCCTTTTACAAGTCTAGTTTTGGGGTTGGTGAGTCCCTTCCTTGGCAGTGGGATTGGCTTTAAGGAGTGTCCACCCTCCGTGCCCCCCCAGCACTGATGTCACAGGGATAACCTCCCAGCTTGCTACCATTTACTGGACATATTAAAACTCCTCCAAGATCTGTTCCTTCAGCTCCCAGGGTGTCTGTGGATTTAAAAATGCCAACAGCTTTAAGACAGATCCCTGTGATAAACAAAAATTCTGATATGTCAAGGTGAGCTACAAATAGAGAAAATAAAAACAACACAGTAAAAAAAAAACAACCCTTCTGAAGAGAAGTGCCAGTTGTACTCTGACTTCTGAACACCTCCAAAGCACTAAAAACAGACATGAAGAAAATGCTTTAAAATTGCTCTTGTTGTTATTGTCACTAAGGAAACAACTCCCCAGGAATCGGCAAGTTGAGTATACGGGCTCTTTGATGTGCAGCCAGCCCTCTCTTCCAGCACACTTCTCAATCTCTGGTGAACCAGGTCTGTCCACCAAGGGAGATCTCTCCTGCCCTGTCTCAGCTGAGGCCTCACTTTGTGCAGGGTTTGAACTCTGATGCTCCCTAATCCAGGCTTGCCACAACACACAATATCAAAGCACAGAGCCACGACTAAACTGAGGGATTTTGCCTTAAGATCCTTCTGCAATCCAACAGCACTGCCAGGAAAGCTAGAATAGCACAGGAGCTGGGGATTGTGGGAGGCACAAGGCAGAATTTTTTCTGTCTGTTCATTTGGGGTGGTTTTTTTTCAGCCACACTTCACACACCCCCACACACACAGAGTGACTGAGATGTGTGCTGGGTTTGGATTGAGGCAAATGGGTTTGTAGAAATTGTTTAACCTCTTCAGCCCTTCAAGCAGTGTGGCCATCTGCACACTGCCTGTTGGGAATGATGAACAAGATTGGAGCATCCCTGATTTGAGCCCAGGCATTGTAAAGGAGAATCTCAGCTGACCTGCAAACCCATTCAACATGCAAATTATTTATCATTCATTTAATAATAATTTAGTAACAGTTTAGTGACCAAATTCCCAGAGTTTAGGATGTTCCCTAGCGGTGTTCCATTTCCCAGCAGCAGCATAGCCAATGTTTTCCTGAGTTGTAGAGTCCCTCATATCCCAAAAGCTTGATAACAAATTCTGCTGGAATACATTCCAACAGGAGATGCAGAGCAGATATTCCCTGTAACCAGTTCTGCTGCAGACTAAGGAGCAAACAGTGGCTAAATTAATTGTAAAGAGACAGCACAGAGCAGGCAGCAACTAAGGAACAGAATATTTTTTTTTTTTAATTACTGGAGACTAAGCCAAGATGTAAAGAAAACTGGTAAAATAGAATCTGTGTAAAGGCTTCACTAATATAAAATCATTTCAGAGCATTTTGAAGTCTGAAAATATTTTCTCATTACCATGGACAGGTGTCCATGTCAGATCTCAATTCAAAGGCTCCCTGGAGGACTAAAGCACTTTTATCCAAGAACCAGAACATGTCTTTGTAGACAAGTTTATTTCTAGAGTGTCCTTATCTTCTTGCAGTCTCCAGTCTTCTATTTCCCTTCTCCTTGAGTAAAAGGGTAATCTGGTTCTCTTTAGCTCTCATTTCTGAGCTACAAAGACCAAAAAGTGCTTAAAAGATCTAAAAGCAAAGCTGTTCTGTCCAAGCCAACAGCTGGACCTCAGTGAATCCATCTGCCAATGGCAACAAATCAATAACCACAGAGCAATCCCCTACCAGGGTAAAAACCTCTCTGTGCAGCCAGCAAGGAGCCTTTGCTTTTATGTTAAACTCATCACCCACCTTTGGACCAGAAGTGATTTCTCAGCGACCCCTTTGCGAATGAGAGGGAGCTCAAGGAGTAGCCAACAACCACCAGCGGTGGTCTCATAGCAGAGGCAAGAAAATGGCTTTAATATTGCAACTGCAATGTGAAATACACCAGGTTTGGAACCTTCCTTGGCCCTGAGGTCAAATAATGCCTTTGCCATCCCTCTTGTTCACTCTGCCAAACTGCTTCACCACCAACCAGAACAGCCTCATCCCAAGTGCCTGTGAAAACACTCTGGGCCACGATGTTTGCAACTCCTATTTGCCTTCATTTAAATACCTTCATGCTTTCATTAAATACCTTATTTAGATATTGCATAGAGAGCTTGGAGATCAGATTCTCCCAGGCTACTGCAGATTCTTGCTGTTTCCCTCCCTTAGAGCCCTGTAAATGATTATCTGCCTTGCTCACCATTTCCAGTCTCATTGGTATTCATGCCAGTGCTGTCAAGCAAAAGCACCTCTGCTGAAGAGATCTTAATGAAAACAGTTTTCCCTCATCTAGGGAGATTCATTTCATCTCGAGAAGACAACAGAAATTTCTGTCACTGCGCAGCGTGGAGATAAAAAAGGCACAAATGCAAAACCCAAGCAAGAGAAAAATGTTTGGCGACGAGTCTGTGCCTGTCTGAGCACACAAGAGCTCTGACGTGAGTTTTCCTCAGATAATTCCTTAACTACCAATTTAGGATAATGACAGCGACACTTTTAAGAAATCTTTCGGGAGAAGAGTAAGTATTCGCTTTTAAATTCTATAAACTCCTGAAGGAAATATTTTGATCTCTTTTTTTTTTTTTTTTTACTTCAAATCTATTAACCCTATGTCCCATCCTTGACATGGAAAGCCTTTGTTTTGTAAATCCATAAGGGGAGTTAAGAGAGTGTTTTTCAAATCAAAGTGGATTTTCCTGCAGTAGTTTCAGATGTGTACTTTGTGGATGTTTATAGATAACCACGTCATCCCAGACTCCTGCAATGGACAGTGGCAAGGGGAAGGTGGGGGGAAACTATTATGCAGCACAAGACATCTGATTTATTTAAAACTTTTGCTTCAGGAAAGAAGATATTAATTGAACTTTATATTCTTATGCTCTGTAGATACAGTGTAGAAATTTATGTCTATGTAGATGTGATGGAGAGAGCCTATTTACAAGTAGTGCTAGGACAAGGGGGAATGATTTAAAATGGAATGAAAGCAGGTTTAGAGTGGATATCAGGAAGACATTGTTCCCTTGAGGGTGGTGAGGTGCTGGAACAGGTTTCTTAAAGGAGTTGTGGATGTCCCATCTCTGGAAGTGTCCAAGGCCAGGTTGGATGGGGCTTGGAGCAACCTGGGATAGTGGAATTTGTCCCTGCCTATGGCAGTGGTTGCAAGGGGATGATCTTCAAGGTTTCTTCCAACCCAAAGCATTCTATGACTCCATGACAATGATATATTGTAGAAATTTACTCGAAGTGTACCTCTCCAGGTGCCTCACACAGGGTGTTGTGATTTTGCAATGGAATTTCATTGCTACTGTAGCAGCACGTTGAATAAATCCCCAAATAAACAAACGAGTTTCACTACTTTGACTGATATCCTCCAAATGATTTATTTTAAAAGAATTCTAAGAACGTCAGTAGAATATTTGCTAAGAGGCATATTAAGAACTTGGGGTCATGTCCCATTTTTCCCATGGTATTGTTAAAAGGCCAGGTTGCAACAAGCTGGACAAATAGACCTGACCAACATTTCAGCACTGCTGACATTAATAACATGGGTTCCTTCCCTGAGCTCATTGCACAGCATTAAGTAGGAGCTCTTCCAGAGCTGCTCCCAGGAAGCTCAGAGGGGAAAACTCAAACCAGCAGATGGAGAAAGGTGTAGGTCACACTGTGCTCCTCCTGCTTTGTGTGGTAATTCATCGGTCACTGCAGGCAGCAGTCGGCTGAGAGAGGAAATAAAGAATAAAGTGTGGGATCCTATATTATAAAACCAGGCTTGAAAATACAGAGCTTCCAGCCATCAAGATCATGGTGATGCTGGCTGAAGTCATGGTAAGAACAGCCTGAATCCCAGCTGGACAAAGAGGGAACACAGCAAAAAAGGGTAGAGGATGATGATAGCACAGAGGGCAGTGGAAGGCACTGGGAGGAATGTGCATGGTTTTATTCTTTTGCCCATTTCATTATTAAATGGACTGGCAAATCACTGTGGTTCCTTTCACTGAGAGTGGAGGAGTTTATGTCTTTCTCAGAGATGAGAACTTCATTGTAGGCTAAGTCCAGCTTTAGAGAGTGTCAATACTACCTGTCCAATTCAGAGCACATTAGTGCTTTTTTCTTTCTTCATGTTCCCTTGCATCAGTGATTTTCTTAGCCTTCTTCAACTTAGAGGAGAAAAAAATTACCTCAAAGATTAATATAATGTTTAGAAGGGCTGAAAAGAAAGACAGGAGGATGTCAGGACAGCACCCTGGTCTATGTTTTTCCAGCAGCAAAGGAAAGTCCTGGGATGCATTTTGAGGAAAGACAGAAATGATTGCTTTCTTTAAATTAAGAAACCCTTAGAGATTAATTGCCTTCTTTACTCAGAGGATGGTGGGGCACTGGAACAGGATGCCCAGAGAAGTTGTGGATTCCCTTTCTCTGGAAGTGCCCAAGGCCAGGTTGGACAGGGCTTGGAGCAACCTGGGGCAGTGGAAGGATTGGATGGGCTTTGAGCTCCCTTCCAGCCCAAACCATTCCATGAATCTCTGATTCTGTGATTGATTCTCGGATTCCACGTTGAATGCAACTGCAGAGATGTGAAAGAACAAGGGTGAGCTCAGCCACCCTCAAGTCTGTTTTCTTTATCTTTGCCATTCCTGATAAAAATGCACTAAAATGATAAATACAGGTCTTGCTTTGTGGTCTGATCTTCTGCCTGTTGCAGGCTAAATGCAAACACAAAGGCACCAGAGGTGGTAATTTTTCAGTCACACAGAAGCAGTTGCACATTACAGGGATGCATTTTGGAAATGGCAAGGACGTGGCACAAGTACAGAAAAATTTGGCATGTTGAAACCAGCCCGTGAATCAGAAGCTGCAATATTTTGGGTTAAAGCTCTCAGAGCTGATTTATAAAATGCCAGTTTGAACATGCTGCTGAAGAGAGTGATTTGGATTATGCTGGCCATGCACTCAGACACTCCTGCATTATCCCTCCAGTCTCACCAGTCTACATGGGATGGGGAGATCTGTTAACTTTTCTTTTTTCAGATGATCATATCTGGCTTATCTTGCTCTTCCACAGCACTCACTGCCCAGTATTCCCCCACAGCTAATGGAGGTAAAAAGGATGTCCAATCCAATGAATTATTTTAGAGCCCTGATTTAGGATCAAAATAATTTAAATCTGTATTTCACAGGTTCCATTGTTGTAAAGACAACATTTAATAAACACCATTTAGTTCCACCCAGAACTGCACGCATAAAAACGTTGTATTTTACAGCAAGTAGTTATAAAAGAAGCAAAAAGGAAATTACATAAAATTATATATG
This sequence comes from Agelaius tricolor, assembly GCF_023055355.1. Classification (NCBI taxonomy): domain Eukaryota; kingdom Metazoa; phylum Chordata; class Aves; order Passeriformes; family Icteridae; genus Agelaius; species Agelaius tricolor. The sequence goes on from NW_027269266.1 coordinate 955,190, forward strand.
ATTGCCAGAAAATTCAGGCAACCCCGGGTTTAAACGAAAGCATTTTTAAACTTCAGCATTTCAGGGAATGACATTCATTATGGAACAGTCTGTCAGTTCATTAAGCAGAATATCAGGTTAGAGTTCCTGCAGTCAGTGAAGAAACGAACTGCATGTTAATGTTCAGGTGAACTTCCTTCCCACCCTTTTAGAAAATAACTGTGAGTTCCAAATTATCTGATCTAAGTGGTCTGGTTGAGATATGCTGCTGGTTTCATATCCATATTTTTCATGACATTTTACACACTGAACTTCTTCTGGCTGTGAATGAATTTGGCAAAGGGTCACACCCATGGTACTGCATAATACAGAGTACATGAAAATATGCATAATCTATTTATTGAGGTCTGCCTCAGAAGCTCTTTGAAAATAACAGAGTAACTAAATTATGTCCTTGTTCTAATTCAGTAGGGACAACGGGAAGGAAAGCAAGAGGTCGATGTAAAGATCCATCAGGAGAAAAAAATATTAATAATTTGGCATAATAGTATGTCAAAAGGGAGACTTTTAGTTTGGAGAAACCAGTTTTATTTCTGCTATGAAGATGGGAGACTTCCTTTTCCAGATGGATCCTGGAAAGGTAAAAAACCATTTTTCTTTCAGGGAGAGTATCATGAGAGGTTTTCCAAACCGATGCACATAAAGCTCCCCAGAGGACCTGGAAGATGCTGAGTCTATCAGAGGAATATTAAAGCCTGGTGCTTTGAAGAGTTTTGCTCTAAATAGGCCATGTTTTGTTTAATCACCTTGGACCCACCTCTGTGTTTTCTGGAGACAGAGAAGATGCCAGAAAAATGAAAGCAGACAAAAGCCACACAAACCTTCCCCAAACAAAGTGTGAGGTTGACACTGCTCATTCCAAAGAGGAGAGTTTGGAGAAACTGAAACGACCTGGTAGCAAAGCCAGCAGCACTTTGGAACCTGGACAGAAAGGTCTTTTCACAATAAAAATGCAAAACTATGTGCAGATGGAACCTACATCTCAAGGAAGCTGGGAAAAGGAGTTGCAAGGAAAAACTCCAGACTGGAGCTGGTGAATCACAAACATTCAAAGAATCCTGAAGTTCTTTCTCGCCCTAGAAGGAGAGAGCAACCTGGGCAACAAAAGCCAGGAGCTGTCAGTGGTAGCTGAATCTGGAGAAAGTCAAATACAGCCTCTAGGTTGTCTCATGAAAAAATGATTCCAGGAATGATTTGGAGCTAATAGATACACCTACAATGTAGATTTTTGGGGGGCTGGTTTTTTTTTTTTGGTTGGTTGGGCGTTTTTGTTGGGTTTTTATTGGGGTTTTTTGGGGTTTTGTTTGTTTGTTTGTTTGTGGGTTTGTTTGTTTGTTTTTGTGTGGGGTTTTGGGGTTTTTTGTTGGGGTTTTTTTTTGTGGCCTTTTTTTTCTTTGTGGCCCTTAACTGTGATTCAAGGCAGAAATTCAAAATGGTATTTTCCAGCCCTGCATGAGTTTATGAAAATCCAACAATTCTTTGTGCGTTTGGTGAGAGCACTGAGGCCAAGATTTGATCAGTCTCATTCTACGCCACCAGGAGGAGGGATCAGAAAGCCAGGACAGGTCTCAGACAGCAAATGAAACCATTTCAGTGGCATTTATGGAAGACTTTTGGGGCTAAAGAGCTACAGAGCTCAGTCTATAGCAGATAATTGTATTTATCCACATTGACTGGGCACTGGCCAGAGGCCAGAATCAGTAGCTGAAATGCTGGTGTTTGGTGCAGCAGCACCCCAGGGTATTTAAGCTGCCCTCAGGAAGAGGGGAAATGATGTGCTCTAGATAAACACCACACTGACAAATCCCTGATGGATGTTAGATACCCCAGGGCATCTCAAATGGCACTTAGCACCTCTGTTTAAGTGGCTGAATCATGTCCTAAATCTCCTTTTATTTTAACAGGAGTTTCTGCACTCAGATACAGCAGACACTGCAAACCCACACCTGCCTTGATCTGAGAGCTGGATCCCATTTGGGGCCAGCATCAGAAAAATTCTCTTAGCAAAAGGGACCTGCAAGTTCCATTCAGAGGAAAGGAAATTAGTTGAGTACTAGAGGTGAAAATCTGCCAGGGATACACTTGCTGGAGGCACCAAAAAGGCTGTGATGTGCTTTTCCTCTCCTCTTCTGAATGAAATTCAGGCTTTGGTAGCCTGTGAAATCTCTTTTCCATGACAATCATTGCTACATCCAGCTGTGGAACGAGCAACAGGCCGGAGAACAAAGAGCTGGAGAGCACAGAGCAGCATCCAGAGGCTTGGAGGATGCAGAGGAACAACTTCCACATGGCTGATATTGGCTTTCCACTCTGCTCCCTCCCTGCAGCCACCAAGAACTATTCCCCAATGTAGTTCATTCCAGCTGTTCACCCACTGTACGTAATCATCTCAGCTCCCAAACCCATTCAGCAGCACAAAAACCCCATCCAGGCTGTCAAAAGCCACGAAGCCCCAATGAATGAGCGTGGCCTGTGCCATGCAAGGCTGCAGTGACAGCTGTGACACATTCCCAGCCTTAGTCATGAAGAGCTCAAGCATCTGCGGTATTTCGGATGCTCTCTCATCTCCTCTGCATTTTAAGCTAGAGCACAAAACTCCTGGAAGGAATCCAAAGATCCAGCTCTCTAAAACACAGGAAATGAGTAACTTCACTAACTTTAACTTGGGTCTTTAAATAATGCACTTGTGCTGGCTTCTTTATAGAATTTGTTTCTAGGCCAAGAGAAAGTTCTGTTGTGTGTCCAAAATCTTAGATGCAAATTAAGCCCAAGCTCATATTTGGCTTTTGGTACTAATTGCATCAACTTAAGAATGCAGTTGCATGTGAAATGTCGTTATTACAAATATTTTGTTTTAAAAGGAAATGTTTTTTTACTTTTGACCATGACCGTGTCACTTTATGTTTTTGCTAGAAATAAAAAGCACCTTCTCTAAACCTACTTCAAAAATGTGACAGTAAGAGCAGAAACAGAAATGTTGTGATTTAATAAAGCCTTTCCATTCCAGGCAAAGGAATTCAGAGTTAAAGATATCTTAGCTATTTTAAACTCCCTTTCCAAACATATATAATTTATTTCTGCTGTGGAGAAATGGATCCCTTACTGCTACAACTTTAACTCCAGTCTATGTATCAATGTGTTCTGAGAGGTTCATGGTTTGGTTTTGTTTTTTTTTTTTTGCATTATTTGGTTTTCAGTAAATAATTTTAAAGGCAATAGCAAAGGAGGAAGATGTTAGTTAAATCTATTTATCAGCGGACTTTGTTAGCTTAGGACAGAGGGTGAAAGCATTAGAATAAAAAAGCACTGAGCTATTGATACATGGCAAAAAGATGCCTTTTAGGTCACCTAGTTCTGAGCACAAGGGCTCCAAGCTGGTCAAAATGTATTTCACAAGGTGCCAGCCCTGAGCTAATGAGGTCTGGTCAGCATTCATCTGCAGCTCCGTGCAGCTCCCAGTGCAGCCATTCCCATGCAGGGTAGAGCAGATGAATCTGGAGCTTTCACAGCTCCTGCCTGGCTCAGGGAACAGGCAGAGCCAGCTTGTGTGTGCCTGCAGAAAATCATGTCACTGTCCTAGATGTGTCCCTGTGCTGGTGCACCCACAAAATCACACCCCAGCTTCTGCTGGCAAATCCCTCTGAGTAACTGGGCAAAGGAAAAAAGTGTTGATACACCAAGGAAGCCTATCAGATCTCAAAAATCAAGGAATAATAATAATAAAAAACAAACTAGGGAGGGTGTTGTCTGGGACATGTGGCATGAATTCTGCAGCAGCTGTGTCTGCCCTTCATGGAATAAAGGGAAGATGTGGGGTCCACCACAGCAGTCTTGGGCTTTTCATAAAACTTGGGCTTTTCATAAATCTCGCCAGCTATCAAAATTTGTGAGCTAGTAAAACATCACCAGCCTTCCCCTCCAAAGAAAGATGGGAAAAAAGGCATTTCAGTGCTGGGGATGCCTCTGAGATAGCATGGAAGGCTCCATCTGGCTGATTGTGGATGTGTGTCTGAGTCAGCTGCTGCAAGGACCTCCACGGGCTGATCCATCTGACCCCCTCCAGGATGGCATGAACCACTCTGCCCATTCCTAACACAGTGGATTGGGGGGATTGGCTTGGATGTGAGAATTTCATTTTCAGATGCTTTCAGAGAGTAGATGAGCATCCTCCAGGCAGCCAAACACTTCCGAGTGAGAAATCCTTCCTTCCACATGAAATGACCCAGAGTTTTGCCAGGAGATCCTTTGGGGACAAGCTTCCTCTTGAGAATGAGCAAATTTATACATCCTCCAGCCCTCAGAGATGGACCTAATGATGAATCTGCTCCCCAGAAACCAAGAACTTAATTCAGTCACATTTCCATTCAACACATTTTTTTTTCCCCCCTTAAGAATCCTCCCAGAATCAGACTGGACAATGCAGTGTCCCTTGCAGGGACAGAAAGCAGCAAAATTTGCCTGATTCTGAGCAACAAATTAATAAAAATAAAAAAAAAAAAATCTAGGCTATTAACCCACCACACAGATTAAAACATCTTTTCCTGCCCTAACCCTCAGCTCCATTTAGCAAAGCAACAAATCATAGATAACAGACCATAATTATCCTTCCATTTGCAGCTCCCGGGCAGTCGTGACCCAAGCATCTCTGATGGGGTGCAAAAGCCACTGTGATTGAGGCACATTTCTTGTGAAATGCCTCCAACTGAATGGACAGACCTGAAAACAGACCTGGCAGATGTTTAATGTATGTTCAGGAAGGAGCTCTTAAACATCAATACTCCCAGGGTGTCACAAAATAAATTATTATTATTGCTATTGCCATAATTATTATTAAGAAGAATTTGACCATATTGTCCTCGTCCTCTTTTCTCTCAGTTTTAGAGTGAATTATGAATTACATTAACAAAAACTCGAATTATTGAGTTATTTGTTGGGTATTTTGGTGCTTGTTTTAGTTTGGGTTTTTTTTTAACAATGGCATTAGGCAGAGGTTTTTCCACCTTTAAAAACTATTTTTATAAAAAAACCTATGGCAGTCAAATAGATCAAAGTAGTTTCAGATTGTAGGTCTCTATCAAGGAGTAAAATATGACACCTGAACGAGCAGGGATGAGACTTTCATGGTGTCTGCTGATAAATGGAAGGATTTTTATTTAACAGAGCAGCAAACCAGAGTCCCTGCAGCTGCCTATTTCTGCAGGACCCTTCTGAGGAAATGACCCTCAGCACAGCAGCCACGCTGGCTTTAAATGCTCTGTGTGGCGATGCTTCCACCTTTTCTTTAGGAGATGGAATGGTTTAGCTTGTCCTGAGAAGTTCAGCCCTGAAATTATTAATCTGGCTCCTCTGGAGATGAGCTTGCAGGGGGACACAGTCACTGAGCTGCAGTGAGTTACATAAACAAGGCTTGAACAAGCCAGCGAGTTTCATACTCATTCCTAGTTCGCCCTGTGCAGCTAAAAGTGCAAGCCTAAGAGACAGATAATAAATTGAGAGAGCAAAAGTTGGCCAGAGGATCAAACACCAGCAAAGCAATGGGGTGAAGGGTGGACATTCTGCCACAAAGCTTCTGAAAAAATAATAAATCTGCCTTTTTTTTCCCCGTATATTTGTGCCCACTCAATTACAATCCAAACAGCGTTTCAGCAGCCACGACAGACACGGGAATTCTAGAACTTGTTAGTGCTGTGGAAAAGTACCAAACACCTTTCTGTATGCAAAGCATTCCCTAAGAACAGAACAAGTTCAGCACCAAGGGAACTGGGAAAGTCTCCTCAGGGATACTCTGAGCAGCCTCTTTCAGTGGTGCCACAGCTCACCCTGACCAGACACTGTCAGCAAAGATGACTTTCAAGTTGTGGATAGCAAAAAAAAAAAAAAAATAGAGAGAGTTCCTCACTGCTGCATTTGCATCCCTTTCAGCAGAGCTGTTCCACTTCTGTCCTGATGTGGAAAATTCACTCCAAAATCCTGTTGACTGCAGTGTGTGCCGAAGCACAGATGGTATGGGATTGGCTGGACGTGACAGGAGCAGAGGAAATGGAAACAAGGAAACACAAGCCAACAAAAAAATTCCCCTCCTTGACTTAAAGATTGTGGCTGCACTCTCTGGGCCAAGGAAAGGGGTGAAATAAAATTGAGCATCTCCACTGACTTCCACATCCTCAGATCAGTTTTCCTCTCCTGGGAGCAGTGGCAGATAAGCAATTTCTCTGTTTAAAATCAGGACCAACTGCAGGACCTGATATTTCTGCAGGTTTCTCCACCAGGCATGAGCTGCAGCATGATTCTGCCCTGAGTTCACTTTTTTCTCAGCTCTTCTTAACTCAGATACTCTGCTTTCATTAAAAGATAATCTGAGCTAATTTAGGAATTAGACTGTTTGTACTAAGTGTGCTCAGAAGGAAGGAAAGGCAAACAAAATCTGCTACATTGGAATGAATCAGCTCGGGGACACGGGGCTCAACTTAGCAAAGGCACAGGCACATATGGAACTCAACCCCAGGAAAAAAATATCACCAGGATGCTGTCTCAGTCAGCCAAACGAGGAGAGATGTGATGAACAAAGGTCTGAATGTGCTCAGCAGCACAGCCCACAAGCTCAGAAATCTCAGGTTTTCTCTCCCTGGTAGCATCCCACAACAGAGCTCCTGCCTCCCTGTTTTGTGAGCCTCACAAACAGCAGCAGATCTGGGCAGCTCCGTGGGGCTGGGGCACCACTGTGCCAGCAGCAGAATTCCTAAAGCCACTGTGAGCAAAGAGCCCCAGCAGCAGAATTCCTAAAGCCACTGTGAGGAAACACCCCCAGGAGCAGAATTCCTAAAGCCACAGCAAGGAAAGAGCCCCAGGAGCAGAATTCCAAAAGCCACAGCAAGGAAAGAGCCCCAGCAGCAGAATTCCTAAACCCACAGAGAGGAAGGAGCCCCAGCAGCAGAATTCCTAAACCCACAGCAAGGAAATAGCCCCAGCAGCAGAATTCCTAAACCCACAGCGAGGAAGGAGCCCTCCAGTTTCCTGCAGGGATCCCCATGGATGATGGAAAGCCAAAGCCCAGGAGCGAGCACAAAGCCTGTTTAAAGAGAAATAAAAGTATTTATCCCACAAAAAGCCCCCTCCTCGTGACCTTGAAGGCTGTGGTTATCCTCCCAGCCATTCACACGTCTTTGGTTGGAGAGAACAAAACAGCGGAAATCTTGAGATAAATGCGCGGGACAAAATGAGATCAATTGGAACTGTCCTGAATGACAGCAAAGCAGCAACCCTGGCCCACAGCTCATGGAAACAGGTGGGAATAAAACTGGAAGACCACAACCCACACACAAGCAGACACATCAACTCTAATCCATCAACTCTAACCCAACTCCCCTTATTGCCCTGACCAGCATTCCTTAATTATTCACCAAATTCCAACATTGCCTTACCCATCCTACAGGACAACTTCCTCCAAGCCAGCTCCAGGCTGTCTGGCATTAGCCAAAGAGAGATGCTTGTATAACACATTCTTTCTCTGCAGCTACACCAGGAGCACTTTCAGGAGTTTGCCTCTGTGCTATCATCAACCTCCAGCAATCAAACATTCCCTTGGATCAGCCACGGAAGCATTTCCCTGCTCTACCTGACCAGTGCTGCATAGGCTGGCCAGAGGAGTGAGGGGGCTGTGTACCCAAATAACAGCAAGTGCAAATCCATTTGTTGGTTTTTTTTTTTTTTACTCCAACAGATGAAATAGAAAAATCCAACATGCTGCTTCAGTTACATATTGCTGTACCAGTCCACCACACACACTGTAATTAACATGCACCAGACGGATGGTAATTGATAATTCCCTGAGAAAGAAGCACATCACTTTGCTGCCTTATTCACTTTAGTTAAGATTTTCTCCTTATTATAGCTACCTCCACTGCTACTCCAATACATCCTAAAGGCCAGATTCTGTTTACCTGCAGATCAGATGCAGAAGAAATCCACTGACTTCCAGGGAGTTCTTCCAGATCTGCTGCTGTGTAAGTGGGATGATCGTGTAGCCATAAACACCAGTGTGCCACTAATCAAATCTCCCTTTTTTTCCCCCCATGCATTTTCCAGTTCTGCACAGCAAGCTGCGTTATCACATTCTGGCTGCAAACTCCTCAGATTCCAACACATACCTGAACGCTTCCCATCCTAAATTCAGAGCACAGCGGGAGGGAAAGAGCCTGTCCTGCGTGCCATCCCCCTGACTGGGGATGTGCTCGGCATGAAGATGGTATTATTAGAGCCAGCTGCTCAAACACCGATAAGGAGAAGTGCCCAGACGCACACGAGCAGAGGTCAAAGGCACAGGAACCCGCAGTTTCTCCCTGCTACCCCACAGTAAAACCAAGCAAGTCCTGCTGCACCGCTCGGAGGCTGAATCAGAGTTTCTGCGGCAGGTGAGGATGCAGAGCTGCGTCGGGAAACGCCGACAGCAGCGGCGGGGCTGTTAGCAATCAGGTTTTATTTACCAGCCATATTGTGTTAAAACCAGACGTGATTCCCATACCGAGCGCCTCGACCTGTCACCGCCAGCAAAGGGAGATTGATTTGTTTGCAGGGAACCAAATCTATCTGGAGGACGCATCCTCCGAGCCCGCATGCAATCCTCGCTGAGAAGAAGTGTCCCCAGGAGCTGGGGACGAGGCGGTAAATCAGCGATCAATGGCACTGGCAGACAAGCCGGCGGTCCCTGTGGCATCCTCGGGGGATGGGGATGCCCCGGAGGAGCTGGGGGAAGGACTCACCATTGCAGCAGGGCTCCGTCCCGGCGCTGGCGATGCCGCATCCCCGCGGGGGGACAGTGGCCGCGGGGAGCGGTCCAAGCCCCGCTGCCCGCGCTGGCTGCCCCCGGCCTCCGAAGGGAATCCAAATTCCTCCTCCCTCGCCTGCCGGTCATGTCCAGGCTGCCTTTGCTCAGGGGATGGGCCAGCTCCTGGCCGTGAAGGAATTTGCCATCGCTAAATCAGGAAAAATCAAACAAAAAAAAAAAAAAAAAACCAAAAATCCCTAACAAACCAAAACACAGAACTCAAACAACAACAACAACAAAATAAAAGCAAGAAGGGAGGTGGGATATTTTAAAACTTTTTTTTCCCTGTCTATTTTTTGTTTTCTTTTTTTTTTTTAAGGGTGCTCGGGGCGGGGCGGGGGACGGAGGGGTGCTCAGGCTGGCTGGGATGCTGTGCCGGGGTGAGATGCTCCGGTGCGCTCGCCCCTGCCCCTGTGCCTGTGTGTGATTCTCATACCCAGACAATGCTCTGCAAAGCGAGCTGGTCCTGCGGAGAAATGCAAACACCTCCTCCCCCGAGTGCCTGAGCAAAGGGAAAGGCGATATGGAACCAATAGCTTCTCCTTGGCTGCTCTCATTAATATGGAGGAGAAAAAGAAACCAATGAGGAGGAGCGGGAGGAGGGATTTATTCAAATCAAATTTCCCGAATCGAACACCCTTTCTCCCTTTTTTTTTTTTTTCTCTTTCTTTTTCCCACGTACCCCAAATCTGCCTTCTCCCTGCCGCCTCAGCCCCGTTTTCGTCGTCTCAGAAATTTTTATTTCTTATTTCATTACTGTGACAAGGTCAGCAGCACGCGGCGATGGGAGGGAGGATGGCATCGCTGCCGGGAGCGAGCGGGGGCTGTGCGAGGGAGGATGAAAGGAGCCAATTGCTCCCGGACCTGCAGGGTTGATTGCAAAGAGAAGCGATAAAGTAGCTGGAGTTGTCGGGCAGGGGAACTGAGGGGGAGCAGAGCAGGAATTTCAGCTGGAATAAAACATTTTGCAGATGATGTGTGCGGATGGGCTGGTGGCCTGTGTCCAGGCTGAGCCCTCTGAGCTTGGAGAGAATCTTCTGCAGGAGATGCACACCCAGGGAAGGAAATGACAGCACAGAACAGCAGCATCTGCACTGCCCTGCAGCACCACAGAGCCACAGGACCCCTGGAACAGCCATGCAGGAGAGGCACCTGTTGCTGGAAAATGACTGGAGAGGAGCTGGAGAGAGGGGAAGGGGTTTCCAATCACAAGCTAAATCAAGAGAAATACAGGCTGGATAGCAGGAAAAAGTTTTTCACAGGAAGAGTGATAAAGTTCTGGAATGGCTGCCCAGGGAGGTGGTGGAGTCCCCATGCCTGGGTGTGTTTAACAAAGCCTGGATGTGGCACTGGGGGCCAGGGTTTGGTTGAGCTGTTGGGGCTGGGTTGGACTCCATGGTCTTGAAGGTCTCTCCCAACCTGGTCATTCTGGGAATTCTGTGCATTCTGTGGTTCCGTGTCCAGAGCAGGGTGGCCCCTGTCCCCTGCACAAGAGCATCCAGGCACTGCTCCCTGCTGCACAGTGCTCAGGGGAGGCTCTCCAGACCTGGGGAATGAGCACCCAAGGAGCCTGAGCAGCCACAGCAGGCCCAGAGGAGGCCCCTGCCAGGATATCCCACAGAGACACTTGGCCCCAGGCTGATCTCAGGCCCCACAGTTCCCTGTTGAGAATTTGAGGTGCTGAATGCCCACATCCTTACCCAAATTCTGTGAGACATGCTGGAAGAGCAGCTGCCTGCCGATGAGGTTTTTCTAATTACCCTGAAATTCCATGACACCTGTATGCCTTACGCTCTTCCAGCTGTGGAAGCCCTTTTGTCTGCTTATCTTTTCACAGGATCACAGAATCATTAAAGTTGGAAAAGACCTCAAGATCATGGATGCCAGCTTCTGACCAAACACCCCCTTGTCAACTAAACAGCACTGAGTGCCACCTCCAGTCATTCCTTGGACACCTCCGGGGAAGGAGATTCCAGCACTTCTCTGGGCAGCCCCTTCCAGTGCTTGACCACCCTTTCAGTGAAGAAATTCTTTCAGATGTCCAACTTAACGTCCCCTGGCACACCTTGAGGCCTTTTCCTCCAGTCCAGGGACTTGTTGCCAGGGAGAAGAGACCAATCTCCACCTGGCTACAACCTTCTTTCAGCGAGTTGTTGAGAGTGATAAGGTTCCTCCTGAGCCTCCTTTTCTCCAGATTTTTGCCCCTTCCCCTTCATTTTCTGCATCTCCCATCCTCTATTTCCCATGGCATGTAAATTAATTTCAAATCCTCCTTCCCTTCACCCTTGTGAGAAATGGATTTGTAAAGAATTTTTAAAACTTGACAGAAAGTTCACACAGCCTTGTACATCTGTATGCAAACACTGGGATAAGGTGTTCTGACTTAAGAAGACTATGGAAAAGAGATTACATTGTTGAGAGAGAGATTGAACTAGAAATAAGTTTCAACAAGTTTCCAAATATGACTTTGTGAAAAGACCAGATATTTTAAAGAATTAGAACTGTGAAAGATGCATTGTAGCAGGGCTACATGGAGAAAAAATATAAGTAATTTGTCTTAGAAGTAATAGCAGCATTGTGCAGCAAAAGCTGAGAGGCTGAAAAGCATTTATAAGGTATTGACACCAAGAAATAAGTCAGCTTCTAATAGAATAGAGTTAAATTTTACATCTCTTGTGTCTCACTATTCATCAAGACTGATAATAGAATAAAATGTTTTAAAAAACCTCGCAGTTACCCCACCTCTGTAAAACCTAAGAAAACCAACACACCCTACTTCCTTTAAACAAAGGAGAGCAAAAAAAAAAGGCAATTTTATCTTAAAAGGAACTAAATCCATGACATGCCCAGCATGAAAAGCCCTGTCCCCGTTGCTGTAGTGTCCCTGTGGCTCTGGGCCCACGTGCAGGAGCCTGGGGGGCACAGCCCTACAGCAGAGAGCAGCCCAGGCAGCCCTGCTGCAGTGCCTTGGCACAGCCACAGCCCCACGGCTGCACAGATGCCTCCTCTGGAGAAAACCTTGTACAGACATGCTGGGAGTGCACCCGGCTCTGGTTTCGTTCCAGCACCATGGAGCAGGCTGAAGAATCAACTGGAACTTCCAGAAGCTTTGCTTTGTGGATTTTCCTGCAGGTCTGTCGTCTTCTCTAGTCACGTGTCACAAAGAAAATAAATTAAAGGTTATGGAATAATAGAATGATTTATGTTGGAAGGGAGTTTAGAAATCATCCAGTTCCAACTCCCTGCCATGGCAGGGACACCTTTCACTACCTCAGGTTGCTCCAAGCCTCATCCAGCCTGGCCTTGGGCACTTCCAGGGATTGAGGGCAGCCACAGCTGCTCTGGGCACCCTGTGCCAGGGCCTCACCAACCCCATAAAAAATTTCTTCCCAATATCCCCTCTAACCCTGTCCTCTTTCAGTTTAAAGCCATTCCCTCTGTCCTGTCACTCCAGTTGTTTTCCAAAGTCCCTCTCCAGCTCTCCTGGAGCCCTTTAGGCCCTGGAAGGAGCTCTGAGCTCTCCCTGGATCCATCTCTTCTCCAAGTGAACACCCCCAGCTCTCCCAGCCTGTTTCCAGAACAGAGGGGCTCCAGCCCTTAGATCAAATTTGTGTTCTCCCCTGGACTCTCTCCAACAGGTCCATGTCCTCCTTATGTTGGAGATCCCAGATCTGAATCCAGCACTGCAGGTGGGGATTCTCCAGAGCAGAGTGGAGGGACAGAATCCCCTCCCTTGACTTGCTGCCCACCCTTCTTTTGACGCAGCCATGGCACGACTGACATTCTGGGCTGGGAGTGCTCAGTGCTGGGTCCTGTCCAGCCTCTCACCTCTCCTCAGGTCTTCTCAGGGCTGCTTTCAATCCATTCCCTGCCCAACCTTTTGTTTTTATGCTTGGGGTTGCCCCAACCCAGGTGCAGCACCCTGCACTTGGCCCTGTTGCCCTCCATGAGGTTGGCACAGTCCCACCTCTCCAGCCTGTCCTTTGGAGCCACCCCTGCCCTCCTACATGTCCACCACACCACCAGCTCACTGTCACTGGCCAAGTTCCTGCAGATGCACTCTATAATGATGACGGCATTAGATGATGTAGGACAGAAAAAACTTCACAGCAAAGTGTTTGTTCTTCCCACAAAAAGTCATCTGTGTTCACTCTGCAGACTTAAGGAAGCTGTTCCCCCGCTCCAAAAAACCCGCAAGAAAGCAAAAACAAAGCCCTATCTGTGTTCTCTCAAAACTTCCAGAATTTATGGCAGTCCTACCTCAAAAGCCCCGCAGTGAGCTGCTGCCTTAGCTTGCTAAGCAGGGAAGAAGACTCCCAGGTGTTCAATTATTGTGTGCTGATCCAACATCTGCTCCCTATCTTTCCCAGGAGAAGGGCAGTGGGCCAAGAGAATCATCTAGTGGCCCATATCCAGCAGCAGTTGGACTGCCTCAGATGATCTCAGCTGATTTTAGTATCAGGTTTCCGACTGAAGTAGTGAGGAGAGGCTGTCCAAGAACTTTGTTCCCCAAAGAAGGCCATTTTTATGAGTAGAAAAACAATTAAGCCACTCGCAGGCAAGTGGTGTTTTATTGTTATCCTCCTGAGCAGTGTGTTAAATAGGTCTTTATTATTTAAGTGTGTGTAAAGCACAATAACCATTTTTGGCTGTTGTGAGGCACTGAGGGGGCAGGAGGAGGCTGCCTGAGGGCAAAGTGTGAGTTCCTACTGATGACCTTGATATCCCTCCATCCATCCATCATCCATCCATCATCCATCCATTCATCCATCCATCCTTGTATCCGTCTTCCACCCATCCATCTCTCCATTCATCCATCCATCCATCCATCCATCCATCCATCCATCCATCTCTCCATCCATCCATCCATCCATCCATCCATCCATCATCCATCCATCCTTGTATCCATCCATCCTTGTATCCATCCATCCATCCATCCATCCATCATCCATCCATTATCCATCCATCCTTGTATCCATCCATCCATCCATCCTTGTATCCATCCACCCATCCATCCATCCATCCATCCATCCATCCATCCATCCATCCCTCCATCCTTGTATACATCCATCCATCTCTCCATTCATCCATCCATCCATCCTTGTATCCATCCATCATCCATCCATCCATCCATCCATCCATCCATTCCCCATCCATCCATCCATCCATCCATCCATCATCCATCCATCCATCCTTGTATCCATCCATCCATCATCCATCCATTCATCCATCCATCCTTGTATCTGTCTTCCACCCATCCATCTCTCCATCCATCCATCCATCCATCCATCCATCCATCCATCATCCATCCATCCTTGTATCCATCCATCATCCATCCATCCTTGTATCCATCCATCCATCCATCCATCCATCCATCCATCCTTGTATCCATCCATCCATCCATCATCCATCCATCCATCCATCCATCCATCCATCCATCCATCCATCTCTCCACCCATTATCCATCCTCCTCCTCATGTAATCTGGTTGCAGGAATATCTGCTGAGACTGGGTTAAAGATATTTTATTTATTATTTGAGGTTCTTGCTCTTTCATTTTTTACAGCTGAGGTGTGATTTAATTAACTGGACAACCAGGTCTGAGCTGGCCAAGCACCTCTCTCTTCATGTTGAGATCAGGTGTTATCAGTGCAGCCACTGGAATTTGAGGCACAATCCATCCCAGTGGATTAATCTATCCCAAGGAGATACTGGAAGCAGCTGCAAGGAACTGTGTCCTAGATGTGCCTGTTTCTCTCCACTCTAGACCTCTAAGGGTTAATGAGATAAATCCCTCTTGCACTATCAGGTTTGACAAGCCTGGAATGTTGAGTCTCACCCACGTGGTTTGTTCTGCTCTGCTGGATAGGAAGTGCCCCCAGACAGTGCCACAGCCTCCCACCCATGCTGAGATCCTCCTGCCAGGCCTGACTGGCCTGCAGATCCTCTGCTGTGATGGCCAAGCTGTGCTGGGCATCCAAAAGAGACCCAGAGGAAAGTAAAATTCTCTTGTGCAGTGTGAGGTTGAAAAATACCTCCTGACAGGTGAGACCCTCTGGCCTGCAAGTTCTTCAGTCACTTCCCACCAAGCAGAAGATTCCCAACAGTCAGAAAGAGACATTTCCTGGGTCCTGAGGACAAGATCTGCTGGGAGGATTATGCAGACAGTGCAGTCACTTATTTTCTGTTTAGCTATGTGAGCAAGCTGCCCTGTTTGAAGACATTTCTGCTCCTAGAACTGTGTCCACAGCCAGGGGGATGCAGTATCCTAAACCCCTCACCTGCTGTGGTCCCCTGGGACGTTCCTGGTGGGTAGGCAAAGGTCTGCACCACTGTGCTAAAAGGCAGTGACTCAAATCCTGAACCTGAAGAGCAGCAGGTATCCTGTTGGGTGACTACTTTTACTTTTTTTAGCAAATATTAAGTTGCTTATCCCACAGAGCTCTGCACTTCAGGATGCTGGAAGGTGTCAGAGCAGCCACCAGTGAGAGCTGAGTGCTGGAAATTCCATCCTAACTGGACAGAAGGCTCTTGAACTCAATACCCTCAGAGGAATTTGAAACAAACCTCTTGATTCCTGTATCCATGCATCTCCTGCAGCTCCTCTAGGAATGTTTTAGATCCACAAAATCTACTGAAAGTGTGAATAGTTCAAGTGCAAGGCTCCAGTATCCCACTGCTCTTGAAGTCAAGAGTACAGTCACGAATAAATTCAGGATTCTTTTCCCTACCTGACCTCCCTCCTCTTTCTGGAGCTCCAGCTTGGCATGAGGACAGAATTTGTTCTTTCCTCTTCTCAGGTAAATAAGCTACAGATGCCCTTTGACAACCTCTTGTGATTCATGATCAGCTGTTTAAAGAAATTACATTGTGTGAATCATCCTTCCAATGGAAGTTACATCCCCACTGAAGGGAGCCAGCAGAAGAGAATGTGTGTGAGCTCCTCTGAGACAGTAAAAACAGGTAAAGTAGTGATGAACAAGACACAACAGGAGGTCATTGTGGGAATTATACCTGTGGAATTGTTCTGGATTAGGAGCCTTCAACTTTCAATGGAGACAATTGAGACAGAAAATGGTGTGAACATACACAAGTGGTGTTGAGAAGGCAAATAAGGAAAAAAAAGCATCCACTGTCCTTCCAAATGCAAGGATGGAAAGATGCCAGAAAAGAAAAAAAATCAGGGGGGCCTGGTTCAAAGCAACAAAAAAGTTTTAAACTGAAAATGTGACATGACCTGACAGATGCTATAAGCTTCCAAGGATTCAAAGCTACTTCATGGAGAAAAAGTTCATAAAGGCAATTAAATATCCCGAGACCACTTCTGGCTCAGAAAGTTTCTGAAACACCTTTCAGTAAATTCTGGGAGATAATTTAGGGCAGTTCTGTGTTAAATTCTTCCCCCTTGATCCTATTCTCTAAAGGACCTTGCTAGACTTGCTGATTTCTGGTCTAACTCAGTGCAAACATTCTTACATTTTGTGTTGTCACACCTAGTCATCCACCAGCAGCCCCAAGTCCTTCTCCACAGGGCTGCTCCCCATCCATTCTCCTGCCAGCCTGTGTTGATGCCAGGGGTTGCCTCAAACACCTGCAGGACCTTACACTTGGCCTTGTTGGACCTCATGAGGTCCACGTGGGTCACTTCAGAGTGCCCTGGTGGCCAAGAAGGCCAAGGGCTCCTGGCCTGGGTCAGGAATGGTGTGGCCAGCAGGAGCAGGGAGGTCACTCTGGCCCTGCCCTGGGCACTGCTGGGGTCACACCTGGAGTGCTGTGCCCAGCTCTGGGCCCTCAGCTTGGGAAGGACCTGGGGACACTGAGCACATCCAGAGGGGACAAGGAGGCTGCAGAGGGGCTGGGAACACAAACCCTGTGAGGAAGCCCTGAGGGAGCTGGGGGTGCTCAGCCTGGAGCAAAGGAGACTCAGGGCTGCCCCCATCACTCTCTGCAGCTCCTGAAAGGGGCCTGTGCTCAGCTGGCCCTGGGCTCTTTCTCCAGCAGCACTGACACAACCAGAGCACACAGCCTCGAGCTGCACCAAGGGAAATACAGGTTGGATAGCAGGGAAAAGTTTTTCACAGAAAGAGTGAGAAAGTTCTGGAATGGCTGCCCAGGGAGGTGGTGGAGTCCCCATGCCTGGGTGTGTTTAACAAAGCCTGGATGTGGCACTGGGGGCCAGGGTTTGGTTGAGGCGTCAGGGAATGCGTTGGACTCCATCTTGAAGGTCTCTTCCAACCTTGTGATTCTGTGATTCTGGAGCTTGTCCAGGTCCCCCTGGATGGCCCCATCCTTCAGGAAGGTCACTGCAGCCTCAGCTTGGTGCCAGCTGCAAATTAGCCATGGCTGTGCTCAGTGTCACTGTTTCTGCCAATAATGAAGATTTTCATCAGTGCTGACCCCAATAAAACCAGTATGGGACACCACTGATGTCCATTAAAACCTTGAAGCACTGACCACAACCCTCTGGATGTGATCAATTCCTTATCCACTCATCAATTCCACCTCTTTCTGTTTTCTGAGAAGGATGTTGGAGAGAAGATGTTCCAAAGGCTTTACAGAATTACAGATAAATGATGGAATCATCCCATCAGGGGAGGACACTGGGACGGTCAGGCAGGATGTGCCTTTGGCAAAGCTGTCCTGAATCATTTCCCTGTTCTCCAGGAGCCTCAGCACAGCTTCCAGGAGGATCTGTTCCATGATCTTCCCAGGCACAGAGGTGAGGCTGACAGATCAGGAGTTCCCAGGGTCCTCCTTTCTACCATTTTTAAAAATTCTTGCAAGTTTCCCATTTTCCCATTCCAAGGGACTTCCCATTCACCAAGGACTTCACTTGACTGTCAGATAAATAAGTAATTTACAGGAAGATATTTTATGAATTTATCCTTAAATATGTGTTATGTAATTTATTATATAAATTTCTATTTCAATCTGAGCCAAAAGCTGCAGCATTCTTGCAGTTCTGCTTATAACTCCTCTATTGCTACATGGCCAAGATTCATCTTACCACACTTTAGATGTTTCGATGGATGAATTTTCAAGGGATTTCTGTGTTTTATGTCCTCTGTTTCTGGGGATTGAGCCCTCCTGTGACCATCAGGGGATTTCAGAAACATCTGGGAATTTCTCTCCTTCCAAAACCTGGATAAAACTGAAATTGGAAGGGAGACCAACAACGTTTACACTGTGTTTACATACTTGGCACTCACTGAAGGAATTGTATATTGTTATCTGACAGCACCTCTTTATCAGGAGGAAAAGACTTGCAGAGTCTCAAAGAGCACAAAAGAGTTCTCTGTGTCTGACAGAAAATAAAGCTGGCGATGAGAACTCCCAGTTCCACGGGAGTGTGGAAGGAGCCTGCTGCTCAAACTGCACTCTAAGCCCAGGCTGGGGCCCTGGATTTTGTCATGAGGAGCCTGTGAACCTCCTGTTGTCATATCTGAAGTGATAATCAGCTTCCAAATGGCAGACACCAGCTACTCCCACAGCTGAGGTGAGAGCCAGCCCACTGCTCTCTCTTCAGCTGCTTTGTTCCTGCCAGTCCAATTCTCCAACCATTCACATCCAGGGACAAACAATCACTGCTGAGTGAAGTTTTCTGCCCTCTAGAAACCATGGAATCAATAAGGTTGGAAAAGACCTTCGAAATCACCAATCACAGTTACCAACTCAACACAACACCATGTTCTCCCCTGAACCATGTCCTCAATTGCCAGTACACATGATTTTTGGACAATTCCAGGCACGGTGGCTCTACCACTTTTCTGGGCAGTCTGTAGGGACACAGAGGAGAAGATGGACTGGGTGTTGGCAGCACTGGCCAGGAATGGAAAGCACAACAAAGTGCTGAGAAGCTCCAAGGGACAAGCTCTGAGCTGTCATTTATGTCCCCCTAGGGGTCAGCACGAGGTTTGAAAGAGAAAATTGAAATTTGCAGTGAAATATTGTTATCTTCTTCTTTTTCTTGCCTTGTTTTGTTTGTTAGGGGCTGGTGGTTGCAGGAGCAGTGGTGAAATAGCACAGTGAGAGGCTTGTCCTTAAATAGCACCAGAAGTCAGTGATTTAATCAGGGATATTTCCAAATTCCCAAATAGATATTTAATTTAAAAAGCCCCACATTTACCAACATATTGGTTTTTTATTTCTCAGAACAGAATTTCAAAACCTTTTTTTCTCTAAAAGTTTTACTACATAGATTTATTTCTCGACCAAAGGTTTTGACACTCTGTAGAAAAATTGGAAAAAACAGCATTAAAATAACAATGAATGTAAATCTGTGCCTTCTGTGATATTTCAAATATCTATAATGAGTGATCTTCAAAAGGATTGATTGATTGCTCTGAATTCTCACCTATAACTATAAAGAAGCTCAATATACACAAAGCTTTTGTGTTTAATACGACTTTGTGATTGTTTCTAAAGAAAAGAAACCATAAATAAACACAGGCCTAAGCAGTACTCCTTATCTGTTCTTAGAATGATGGATATTGATTGTAGTGAGATAAGGATATTGATTGTAGTGAGATAAGGGGCTTAGACTAGAAATTTTTGAAGAAATAAATGTTCTCTGAAGGCTGAAAGTTGTCTGTGGTTCCTGTCTTGTGGTTCCTTGATAAAACCTTCCACCAAGCATTCAGACATTCCTGCACATTTGTCTGAGTGTGACAGCTGAGCTGAAGTCTCCTTTCAGGTGCATTAATCTATCCAAAGAGTGTGGACATCTATCAGAATCTATGAAATCCTCCTTTAAAAGCCACCTAATAAAATACTCACTTTCAGACCTTGAGGATGATTGAAGGGGATTCCACCTGAGAATTTTTGTGCTGCAGATTGATCCCTGAGGGTTTGTGGCCCAAGTCCTGGCCAAGACAACTTCTCCTCAATGAAAGCACAACAGAGACAGTCATGAAGCAGATTTGAGGAAGAGGTCACTGACCTCTCCAGCTCCCACCTCCAACTCACTCACACACCTTCCCTCATCTTCCAGCCACCTTTCTCAGCAGCTTGTTGGGAAGGAGGAAAGTTTGCCAAGAAAGTCTCACAGGTATGTGTGCTTGGCAGAAAGATTTTTTGAATGTAGAATTTGAAGAAGGAATAGAAATGAAAGCAAGTTTTGATATAGAAGAAAAGAATTGCTGAGCCAGTCTGACTGGCTAACCAAGGAGGCAAAGGCTGTGTGAGTTAGAAGGGGTTTTTATGGCTTAGAGCAAATGATAAACCCACCCCAAACAAGAAGATGTTTGTACCAAGCAGAAAGATTCCACAGGCAAACAAGGCAGCAAATGTTGCAAGGAGAAAAAAGGTCTCAGAATTTTCCACTGCAAGAAAGCTGAAAAACAACTTCTAGCTTAAACTGTAATGTACTAACTTTTAGTGATTGGAGAATAGCAACATGAACATGGTAATTATAGTAGTTATGATAGGCTACAGGTAAAAGTTAAGTTTTGATTTTTTAAGATTGGTTCTACTGTATTAAGATGCTCAGCAAAGTATATAATTCATTGTAACCAAAATTAAAGGGTCTCCAGGCTTGCCTACAGCAGCTGGAAGATGCAGTGCATCCTCCTTAGACAGCTCCTACTAAAATTACTAATGACCAACTTGTGGCAAATTCAAAGGTCATGCTCCCCATGTGAACTCCCTTGATTTATGAACTGTTTTTTCCACTTGGGACAGTTCTGCCTTCCTTTATCTGCAGGCACAGACAGATTGCTCTCTTAACCCTGCAGTCAAGTGTTTTTCTTTTAATTTCTCTGACAGGATGTCTTGAGTTCATTCCTTGCTGCGCTCCTGGTGAGGTGAGGATTTTCCAACAGCTCAAGGTCTTTAACTCTCAAAACACCTTCAGTTTTACATCTGGTCTTCTCTCCTTGCACAAATCACTTTGGGGGGAGATTCTCCACTGCTGTAAGAGGAGAAGTGGGAAAATTTTCAGCTATAGAAGACCAAAAAATTCTCTTTTCCTTCAAATGGAAGCAAATGACTCTCCAGTGAGGACTGCAAAGGTCTGTGATTGGCCTGAGCATCAAGTCTGGGTTAGCCAAGCCATCTGGAAGAGGTTTGAATGGAAGGAGCTCATGGCTACATCTGCAAATGCAACTCATGGAATTTTCTCTTGAGGAACTGATGCCTCTGCTGTTTTATCTGCTGCAATTCTTTATGTGGAACAAGGGAATCGTCTTTTATATAGAGAGAAAAATTTCTTTGTTTCCTATTTCTCACAGAACTTCATTGTCTCAATTTCTTACTCCATTTATTACTTTTTTTTTTTCTTTATACACTGTCTTGGGTCCTGGGTACTGTATGTATATAGAATTTATATGTGAAATAGCAACTCCCAAGATAAGTCAGGATTTGAAAATGCAGCTTTAGCCATTACAAAATATCTCCTACTTGTGCTTACACAAAGGGAGTAGCTGTGTCTGCTGCTGCTGGTAGTTTATCATCATTTAGGAAGCCAGACTGCAAAATAAGGAATATGCTTTGTCACTGGAGTGTAACTGCTAATTGCATTCAGATATGTTCTTTTTTTCCCTGCTTTTTCCCTGTATTTTTTATTTTCTGTGCAAATTTTCTTCCCCTGCACTTGGCTGAAAGCCAGTTTTCTGAAATGGGATATGACAAAGCTAAAAATCATTTTCCTTCTCTTGTAGAAATCCCTTCTGCTGTTCCAGTGCTGCACAAACCCCTTTGCATTGATATAAAATCTGATCTCCTACAGGAGCCTGAAAATCACAGAATTTTGGGGGTTTGAAAGAACATTAAAGATTATCCATTTCCACCCCCTGCCATGGTCAGACACCATCCACTCTCCCAGGCTGCTCCAAGCCCTGCCCATCCTGGCCTTGGACACTTCTAGGGATGGGGCAGCCACAAAATTCTGTGCAAACAACCAAAGGCAGGTTCATCCAAAATTTCTGTCTTCATCTCTAAAATGAACATAACAAAACCATGAAATTCGGTAAAATATTCACAACAGGAGAGCACTTTCTCCTCTGGCTTTGTCAAACCTAGAAGAGAAAAGCAGAAGCCAATGTATGGAAGTGCAGGCCAAGCAAATGCATTTCAGAAATAAAAAATCTTAAGAAGAAGAATCTTAAAGAAGCAGGAAAAAGAACCACTGCAATAAAGTGCCAGAGAAAGAGGAAAGCTTGTAATGTCTAAGGGATTCACCTCATCAGAGGCTGGATATATCTGCAGCGGAGGTGCCTGCAGCTGAGCTAATCCTTGTTTCCCTTCCTAGGCACAGAAATCTCCTTTATAGTCACCAAAACCAGAGCAGGAATTGCATCAACCCAAGGCAGGCATGCAAAATAAATGAGAAAAAATCATATCCTAAAAGTGCTGTTTCTCTCCAGTGGCTTTAAAGGAATCTGTGTTGTCAACATCTAAAGGTGGGTGAGGTGAATCCCACTCTGGATGTCTCCAAGACACGTCTGCCACTTAAAGGAGATGCTTTATTCAAAAATAAATCACTGACTTCTATAAATGAATAAATTGTGATATGAATAATGATTCCAGATGAGTATGAAGGTGGGGAATTTAGCCCTGATAAAGGGAAATACTTCATGAGACAATTTTCAGTGATGGAACACATTTTCATAGAAAATGACAGAAAACAAGAGTACAGTTTAAAACAAAAGGAATTGGATTTTTTTTTAAAAAGTCAAGATTCTCCAAAGGAAACATTAATAATATTGAAATAAATTTAGTAGGGTATGTTACAACTTGACAGCTTTAATCAGTCTGCAATTGCTAAAGGTCAAGGCAAAAATAACAAAATATATTACCCTAGACAAAAGATTCTTACATTTTCATCTAATTTACCTTTTCTGGGCAAAGAGAAGATGGGATTAGAAAAGAAAATGATCTGACAAATATAGGACATTCCTATATTCTCAATAATATCCTATATTCTCAAAATATGAGAAAGAAAATCCATTCATCCTACTTTTTGAGGCAATTATTAATATTCAAACAGGCAAATGAACAAAACCAGCATCCTCTCTTCTCATTTGGATCTGGATTTCCACTCTATTCTGAAATTTATCACTTCACTTTTTGAGTTTCTTATGTTTTTTTTTAAGCAGGTGGTAGGTACCTGATTTTGGCAGTTTTTCAACGGGAACAAGGATCATTATTAGAGTTACACAGAGAAATACCTGTTACAGAAAGCAAATCAGAGAATGAGTTAATTACAAAAATCAAAGTCATGCAGAACAAAAGGCCTCGTATTTCACATGGCAGAAAGACATGGTGCAGTGTCACTTGAGGGAAAAGCTCCCCAAAAAGGATTCTTTAGCACTTTCTTTTATCTTGGAACTGTCTCACTTCCATTTCTATTAATCATTTATACTTGCTTTACACGGCCTTACAATAAACAGTGAATAAATTCAACGGGTTTAATATCACATCTTTTGTATTTTTGTCACAGCAAGGCTGTCTCAGAAATCACAGTAACTCTGCACATATTTTCCATTTGAAATTAATAGTTCCTCACACATTGCTTATTTTAAATACCAGCTTTGTTTCTGCTCTCTGTTCAGTCAAAGCATTGTCTGATTCTAAGATGCTGACACGACAGAAGGTGGATATAACACATCCTAAAAATTGGTGGTTTATGAGTTGTTGGTTTTTTTTTCCCCCTGCACTAGCAAGATTAGCAAGAGTCAGATCTGCCTTTGCCCAAGACAAATAATTTTTTGGTTTTTTTTATTTTATGCCATCACCATACCATGAACTCACTTAATTCCTATCTTAAAACCTAATTCCTTTCCCACCCAATTTAGTCTAAACCCTTGTACAAAGGTTGCAGCATCCTTTCTCAAACCAGCTCTGATCTTTGCTCTTCATCCAATTGCAGCCATTTGCAATTTCTCTTCTTCAATTTCTCTTCTCCATTTCTCTTTTTAACCCCTCTGGCTTCTCCCCACCTGTGCTGCTGCTTTGAAGATGCTGCTTTTGTCATTTAATCAGATTTTTTTACACGGGCAGATAGTAATAGGAGTGGAATGATTTTAAACTGAAATAGGGTAGATTTAGATGGGATATTAGGAATAAATTGTTCCCTGGGAGGGTGGGGAGGCCCTGGCACAGGTGCCCAGAGCAGCTGTGGCTGCCCCTGGATCCCTGGCAGTGCCCAAGGCCAGGTTGGGCAGGGCTTGGAGCACCCTGGGATGGTGGAAGGTGTCCCTGCCCATGGCAGGAGGTGGCACTGGATTTTTTTTTCAGGTGCCTTCCAACCTAAAGCATTCTGTGTTTCTATGATTCCATGGTAACTGAGTGTCTCACAACCCTCAGAAGCAAACTTACTCCATCCTTACAAGTGGTGAATGAAAGGTTTAGAAACGTTGGCAAAGATACAAGTCTGGGATTCAACCCATTTTCTCTTAGTGAAGAGATTCTTAAAATAGCTCATCTCTGCTGAAAGTAAAAATATGAGTTTATTCCACCAAGTGAAGATGTCTGCAGTGTAAATGTTTACATTTATAAATGTGGAAGGACTATCACTACAGCCTCCTCTTCCATATGCACATCCACCCAGTGCAAATAAGGTCAATAATTCCTGTAATAATACACATTGCTCATGCTGATTTTAAGTGCTTTTACAGCCAAAGATAAAGTACATCCCTCAGATGTCTCCCATGACATCCTTGGCTTTTCACCAAGTACGTGCAGACTTAATACCATTACATCTACAGGCAGCAGGAATTTACATATTGCAAAATTGCTGCAGCACCTTTTCATCTCTCAAAACAACGTCTCCATGTGTTTTTTTTTTTTTTTTTAAGCAATAAATATACATCCTGCAAATACATTAAGAATTAAGCTGTGGTTGTTCCTTCTTCTAAGTGATGGCTGTGTTGATGAATAGAAGACCTGAGGTGAAGTTACGACAGCGATGGAGTGATGTCATTTCTCCTTCTTTTCCTCAGTTTCCCCATTTAGAAATGGCAATGGTGGAACTGGTCTCTCCTGGAGAACACCAACAACACAACTGTGAACTCCAGAGTGTTTTTCCTCCATTTCTTGGAAGCAGATGCTGACACACACACAACTTTTAACTGCACAATCCCTGGATACAGATGTTTTCCCAGCACACTTCAGCCCAGGGTCAACCACATTTCATTAAGGCTTTGCCATCAGCATGGAGAGGCCAAAGTTGAAGTTGGTTTTCTATATATTTGTGACAATCTCAGATAATTCTGAGGGATCTTTTCTGCTGAAAGATATTTCCATGAACCATGGAGCCAGTTTTCAGCTATGAGCTACACAAACACAACCCAGCTACAGAGCCTCTGAATGTTCCTTTTATTCATTTCTAGCTCTTTTTTTTTAAGAGCAATAAAAAACATCATTCTATCAATTCTGCTGTTTTACACTTTAGGGCCATAATGAAATGCTCTGAATGAACAAGGATTGGAAATCTAGGAAAAAAAAAACAATCAGAGAAGTCAGCACTGGTAATAACCAGTATAAGCCTTAGAGCTGCAATTTTTGTGGGCATCTCTTTCAGGTTTATTTTTTTTTTTTAAACAGCTTTCCAAATCATGTCAGGCAAGCAGGCTGGCTTAATACAATCATTTAGATTGCATGGAATTGTCTCCTAGTAAAATTGCCAGTGATCATTCTCATTTGAAGCACTTCAGAGCATCTCCTCGGAAATCCTCGGCAGAAATTTGCAATATGAGTGGGAATTGGCTCTATGGGGGAAGCAAAACAGCCTGGGGATTCCTGAATAGCAAACAAAGTGTTGGTGAAATAATAATTATTACCCTCAGTGCTTGGGAGATGGTTCAGCACAGAGCCCTGCAGTGCCTCAGGCAGCCAGAGCAGGGTTTGTGTTCTGGGAAGAGAAGCACAGAAGGTGCAAGCAGCCCTTCAGCACATGGATAATTCAATGTGAGAGAAGGGATAGAGGGTCAAGGGGAGGCTCTGACAGCCCCATGCCCTCTTTCCTTTGTGCTTTGATTCATTCCAAATGGAAAAGTACTTTTCCTGCACAGATGAGTGTAAATGTCAATGTGGTAGAGAATGAGAACAGCAGGAGAGGGGAGTGCTTGATGGATTTGAGATTGCTGATGATCAGAAAAGGATTTTAAAGATTCACAGAATTTTTAAGGTTGAAAAAGACCTCCAAGATCAAATCCAGTCTTTGACCAAGCACAAACACCCCCTTGTCATCCAAACCATAGCACAGAGTGCCATGTCCAGCTGTTCCTGGAACATTTCCAGGGATGGGGACTCCACCCCTTCCCTGGCAGCCCCTTCCAGTGACTGGCCACCTTTTCAAGGCAGAAATTCCCCCTGAAACCCCTCAATCTGAACCTCCCAGGGAACAAGAGGCCGCTTCCTTTTGGAAAAGGCATTTAGAGGCCTAGGATTTCCTAAGCATCCTGGCCTTGGAAACAAGAAGTTATGCTGCCCATATTTAATTTTCATCAGGAATGAGCCTAGAAAACCTAAGAAAGCAGTTTGGCAATTTTCTTGTTTCCTCCACTGTGTTTCTTCAGCAGTGATTTTCAGTATCTGATCATCTGTGAGCCCCTGGGTATTTTTTCCCTCTCCAGTGCTATGTGGCAAATTTAAGCCTAAAAAACATCTCAGCTGTGTAATTGCCACAATCAGGGAAAATGGGTGAGAAGTAATTTTAGAGTAATTCAAAATTATTACTTTCCAGGCCACAGGAAAACTGCAGAGGCAGGAAAGGAAGAGTGCAATGATACCAACCCCACCTTCAGGACAGGGAGGCTTTGGGTGCCAACAAACCAGAGATGGATTCAACTCTGTTCAAAGTCACATTTTGTGTGGAAATTGGGAACTGTATATTCATGGCTGCACAGAGAGTGGAAGGAGCAGTCATTTAATAAGTGGAAAATTTGGAAGGGATGAAGACTAGACCAGAAAATGATGGTGTCAGCCCCTGTGCCAGTCCTTCAAAGGTCTCTCAGGTCCATGTGCATGGAAAACACCCCTTCAAAACAGTTATCATTTTTTTCCAAGGGAAAAATTACAAGGAAGACCAGGAAATGAGGGAGGAAGATTGCCTGGTTCTTTTATTTTTGTTCTTTTTTTTCCCTCCTCCAGATAACAGAAAGGATTTACCAAGAGACTTTGGTCCTCCAGATGTATAAACCTGGGCTCCAACAATCTCCTGGAGCAGAGGTGACCCTGGAGGCATCAGGAACATCACTCCCTTCATTCTGGCTCAATGCTCACAAATCCTCTGGGCTCAAACACTCTCTGTTCAGTGTAATGGCTGGGGCTGGGGTGTCCAAGGGACAATTAAGCTGCATTTTCAAATTAATCACATTCAGACTGGGAGGAAGGAGCAGCATAATCTGAGCATTAGCTAATTAAAAGGTGGTGGGGGGAGAGAAAACTCCAGAACCCAAGTCATTGAAAGGATACATAACATCTGAGACAACTTTTGAGAACAGCAAATTTTCTCTGGGAAAAAATGTGTCTCATCAAGTGACATTTGTTCAGTAGTGTAACTTAGGGACCCAACTTCATCTCTTCATTGGCAAAACAGCTCCTTCCAAACATATTTTCCTACAGCCTCAGTTTTCTGAGCATTCTGAACATACTGATCTCAAAGAAATGTCAAATAGGTTTCATTTCCTACCATGTAATAAAGTACCTGAAAGGAGGTTGTGGTAAGGTGGGAGTCAGTCTCTTCTCCCAGGTAAGAAGTGGCAGGATGAGAGGAAATGGCCTCAAGTTGCATCACAGGAGGTTTAAATTGGACATTCTGAAAAATTTCTTCTCTGAAAGGATGGTCAGGCATTAGAACAGGCTGCCCAGGGCTGTGGTGGAACCATCATCTCTGGAAGTGTTCAAAAGACACATGGATGTGGCACTTGGGGACAGGGTTTAGTGCTGGATGTGGTGTTGGATTAACCATTGGACTCACTGATCTCAGAGGTCTCTTCCAACCTCAATGTTTCTATGATTCTAAACCTCTCACTCTGGCAAATTTCATTTTCAAGGAGTGTTTCAGTCTTCCAATCAGGCCTGAGAATCTTCACCTCTTCCCAGCATATTTTACAGAATAATTTGTGACATCCTTGCTGGGCAGTAACTCCTCACCCACAACTAAACCCTTCCTGAGGTGGGTAGGGGTGAGACTGTAAGCAAAGCACTTGTGCACCTGCATCTGCATCAGGAGAATATGAAAAATACCCACTTGTCCTCCAAGGGCCTGGTAAATGTCTCCAAGATCACAAGAGCCTCTTTTATCTCGGGCAGGTGATGGATAGAGAAAGAAGAGTGGAAATGATGGAAGAACCTGGGCTTTGAGGATCATCTCCTCCAAACCTTTGCCATGGGTAGGACAATCTCCACTGGACCAGGCTGCTCCAACCTGACCTAGGACACTTCCAGGGATCCAAGGGCAGCCACAGCTTCTCTGGACACCCTGTGCCAGGGCCTCCTCAGCCTCACTGTGAAAAACCTCACCCCTAAAATCAGGGAATTATCCCTGCAGCCACTCTGGAACAGCCAACAGCTCTGACACGCAGCAAATGGAAGCTGGGCTGTCCCTGAGCCCCTGGAATTTGTCACAGAGGGTTTTGCTTGTCTGGCTCCTGGCAGTTTCAAGCTGGGCTTGTTATCTCTACCTGGCCATGTCCCTGAGCTGCACATCACGATCAGTGTGAGCAAGGGCAGAGCAATGATGGCACAAAAATGCTGCCTGGGGCCCCCAAGCCCCAGACAGGTTGGGTTTGTGGTTCTGGTGGGTTTTTTCTTTTTTTTTTTTTTTTCCTTTTTTACATCACTCATGAGCAGGACCAGCACTTATTTGCTGTGTTTAGAAGTGCAGTGATGTAAGGGTGACGTCTGGAACGAATCAAAGACGTCATTCCTATTAAAACAAAACAGGGAGGTTTTTCTAAATATAATAAATATTAAAATACTTCAACTGTCTATCCTAACTGGCAGCAGGCAGCCTTAAAAATCTATTAAAGGAGATTAAGGATGTGGAAAGCTTTTCAGTTCATAAGCCAACAAATAAAAGGTCTTGAAGAGGGAGGGTTGGAAAGCTCCTCTCCTCTCACTGATGATAAATGTGGACATGATTTCAAACAGTGCAGAGGTATCCCCAGCCTCACACAAAGGGATGGATTAGGGAGGGAGCTCAGGACTGCAATACAAAATGCAGACTCCTGACTTGTAAACAAAGTTGTTTTCACACGGCCAAATCTTCTTTCAATCACCACTGCAGATATCTCATGAGCCAGCAGTTCTGGGTCTATCTTCCCCTGGCAGATAATGAGGTTAATTGACAGCTGCAGCATCCTGATAAGAGCTGATGGAAGATGAAATGCAGGCCCAGAGACAGATGGAACAAGATGACTCTAATGACCAGCATTAACAATGACGCTGACCATTATTAAATCTGTGCTTTCATGGAAAGAGGGAGGAAGAGTTACTTCTAAATGTGGTTTCTTTCCCAGCAAATAATCAAACAGCAAATGAGGCACTTGAATCCAAGAGGACCAGTGCAATGACTCCTTGTAATTTGGAGAGTTTAACACCTGAGATTTAGGAATGGAAGAAGAGTGTGTGTGTATGTGTGCATTTTGACAGGCAGTTATTTAAAAAAGGTTGCAGAGAGAGAGAAGATTCATTGTAATGCTCTTTGTCTGTCTGTGCAAGAAAAAAAAAGAGTGGGAGTGGTTATTGGCTGTGTGAAGAGGAGAATAATGTGTTATTTTTGCTCTCTATACAGTTCCTGTGGAATTCTTCCAGGAAAACTGCATGTCCTTGCACACTGCTGCTGAAAAAAATAAAAATTACTAAAGATACAGAACATGTTTAGCACTATTTGTCTGCAAAACTGGCATTTACTGCTGAACAGGTCAGACCCAGCTCATTTTATAGTCAGTGGGAAGGAATAGGCCCCTTTCAGGTGTGAAGATATTTCAGATATTTATTTTAGGGTATATATATAAATCGTGTCCTGGTTTCCACTGTCTCTTTTCACTGGCTCTTCAGTGGCTGCCAAGAGTCCAGAGGGAATAACTCCAGTAGAGATATTTCTATTGAAAAAAATTCAGACCTCCAAATCATGGTCTGAAAGACAGGCAAAGAAACAAAAAAGGCCATTGGTTATCACAACATGATTTAGACCAGATTGATAATGGTCAGATAATATATGAATATAACATCATAACATCTTGGAAGGAAATAAGGCCTCCTGATAAACTCTTTAACCTAATTGTAAAATACAGGGGAGGAGTGGCTGGAAGTTGAAGCCAGATTAGTTCACATTAGAAATAAAACATTTTTAGTACTCAGTAAACAACTTCAAGTTGAGTTATAAATTCTTCCTTTCCGATGACTTCAAATAAGCATAGAATGTCTTTCTGAAGGAGATGCTTCAGCCAGGACAAATCAGTGAGCGCAGGCTCAGTGTGGGTTGAATGCCAGAGAATTACAGAATTATTTAGTTTTGAGAAGACCCCCAAGATTGCTGAGGCTGGGCATGAACTTAACAGCACCAAGCCCATCATGGAGCCGTGTCCCCAAGGGCCACATCCACACCTTCCTCCAATCCCTGCAGGGATTGTCACTGAACTGATGCCTTGTGCAGGCTGCCCTAGAACAGAGGCTGGACAGAGCTAAAGAATAAAGCAGGGATTTATTCAAAGGCCTCCATGGATGCACCTTGGGCAGCACAAGAGCCCAGCCAGGGCTGCACCCAAGATGAACCAAAATGGCCCCAAAATGCACCAGCGCTCCCGGGCTCTCTGCCTTGGATCAGTTCTGCTCCATTTGCATCTTGCAGTTCATTGTCCCATTCCACCTTTAGCCCCTGCAGTCCCACCCTGCTTGTTTTTCTCTCTCCAGCCCACGGGGTTTGTGCTCTTGGGGCTGAAATTTGGATCATTTGTCCTTGGTGCCCAGCTGGAGCAGGAATTGTTTTGTCTCCCTGCTCTGTGCACAGAGCTCAGCATGGCCTGATGTGAAGCTCAGACCCACACACTAAAGCAGCACAGAATCTGAAAATATAAAAGCTAATACTTAAGGCATCACCACCATTGCCCTGAGCAGACTCTTCCAATGCATGACAACTTTTCCAGGGAGAAATTTTTCCTAATAATCAAACTAAACCTCCCTTGGTGCAACTTGGGGCCATTTGCTTTTGTTCCCTGGGAGCAGAGCCTGACCCACCCCTGGCTGCCTCCTCCTGTCAGGGAGTTGTGCAGAGCCAGAAGGTCCCCCCTGAGCCCCCTTTTCTGTGTCATTCTCCTGTAGTCAAGATTAAAATCCAAAGTGTTACCTTTCTCCTTAATGTAACTTTGCCAAATACTGTTTCCTGAAATAAAGATGATTGAGTTTTTCTTCCCACCTTTTGCTCTTTCTCATCCTTCTTCTCTCTTTCTTTACATGGTGTGTAACAGAAAGGGGTCAGGTCATTTTGCTTATTCATAGAAAATATCTTTTCTTCATTTACAAGATGTTTTCATGAATAGTTGTTTTATTTTTGATTTGTTTTTCTTTCTGGATTTGGGGATTTTTTAAATATATATGTTAAACCATGGAATGTAACAATGCTCAGAAGAAACGAAAAGCAAATTAAAGACTTTATAGTGTAGATTTAGAGATAACTGAATCTCTTCACTTCAGCAGGCTCCTATTCTCTACATGGTGCAGAGATCACACATTTTAAAAGGACAATACAAAACAGCAACTTGACATGCTGCGTATTTGGCAGATTTAGAGGTTGCTACAAAATCTGGCAAAACTTTAGGGATTTGTCTTAGGTTGGAATTGAGGGTGTGTGTTCTATTTCCATCTGTCAGAGCTGGGGCAGTTCTCTGCTGTCCATGGGGCAGTTTTTTCTTTCTCTCTCCCCCAGCCAATCCTCCCTGCAGGAGATCTCTGCTCTCCATGGCCACTGAGTGTCCCTGCAGGGCTGAGCCAATCCCAGCATCCCATGGGGAGATGCTCCGCCCAGGGGAGGAGCCAAGCATTCCTCCCTGGATCCAATCTGAGCCTGGCCCAGCCCAGCAGCCTTTGCCCAGTGCATTGCCAGAGGAGCAGCTTCTGCTGCCCTGCATGGCCAGAGGGAGCCCAGGCCCATCTGCAGCAGCCCTGGAGCTGCAGAGGAAAACTCCCCCCTTGTGCAGGATCCCTGCTCCAGCAGAGCCACAGCTGGCACTGCAGGAGGGCTGAGCCCCCATGGGATGGGGCTGTGCCACCCCCTGACACACAGGGGACAGGGACTGCTCTCACTCTGGCAGTGGTTTATTTGTACTATTGCATTTGTACTTTTAATTTTCCTATTAAAGAACTGTTATTCCTATACTGTATTTGCAGGGTGCCCTGTGGCAGGAAGGAATGATGAATCTGACTCCATGTTCTCAAAAGGCAAATTTATTATTTTATGATACTCTATTATATTAAAGAATACTAAACTAAACTATGCTAAAGAATACAGAAAGGATACAGACAGAATGCTAAAAAGATAATAATGAAAACTTGTGCCTCTTTCCAGAGTCCTGACACAGCTTAGCCGTAATTGGCCAAAGAGTGAAAACAACTCCCAGCAGAATCCAATGAAACAATCACCTGTGGGTAAACAATCTCCAAACACATTCCACATGTGGGCACAACACAGGAGAAGCAAATGAGATAAGAATTGCTTGCCTTTTTCTCAGAGGCTTCTCAGCTTCCCAGGGGAAAAATCCTGGGCAAAGGGATTTTATCAGAAAATATGAATGCCACATTCCTATTCCTGTATCCTTTGGGAATAGGAATAACAGTTGCCTGAGATCCCCTTAATTTCAAAATTATAATAATTTGGAGGGAGGGGGTTTACATTTTCCATTTCAGGGGAGGCTCCTGCCTTCCTTAGCAGACACCTGTCTTTCCAGACCAAGACAGGATTGTTGCTCTGATTAGGAGCAGTGTCTTCACTGAGTCTGGAGCAGAAGCTCATATTCTGCATCTTCCCTGACCTTCAGGGAAAGAATTTTGATACTGCTCACAACTCAACATTGCCTATTTATCCTCAGAGGCTGCAGAGATCCACAAACTATCTTTGACTAATTAAACCACCCAGTTTTGGTAATGCCCATTCCACTTACACACCTCTCCAAGTCTCAGCAAACATCTACTTCTTCTCCCTTCTGTCATTGGTTGGTGTTGTTAAATCTCCTCTAAGCTGCTATAAATTATTAATTAGGAAAACAGCCTCGTGTCTGACAAGACTGGTTCTGCCATTTTGTCAAACCCATTAACCTCGTTAGAGGTACATGTGTGTTCTGTCCCATTATCCAGCAAACTCTAACATCAAGATAAACAAGATTATCTGTCCCTTGCCTGCAGGAATATTTTACAGCTTTTTGCACTGCTGAGTGTTTCCTAAAACTCCCGTGAAAACAAGAAATGCAGATTTTGGCTGCCTCTGCCTGGTCCCTTCTATTCCCATGCCACTGCTTTTTTAGAACCGTATGATGGAAACAGTAGAACACAGACAAAAACTTATTTGAAGATTATTTCATTATTAAATAAGTTATTAGTCAATATCAAATAGCAGCAGCAAGGGTCATGATCCCCAGCTGACTGGAGTAACAAAATATTTGCAGGTGTCTGTGAAAAGAACATTTATAGCAAGATAATGAGATACTCTGGGTCCTTACAAGAGCTTCTTTCCAAGCACAAGGGAGAGCCCAAGCAAAAGATCACAGGGGAAGGTCACTGTAAATCTTTGTGAATCTTCATCACTTCTGGGTGATGGCCTCCACATGTGAATTTTGGAGATCAAGTTCATTCTTTTTCTTCAAAAACCACACTTTTGACTCCCTTTGCAGAATAAGTTGATGGATCTTAAGACCTTACTGTCCCAGGGTTTGGATTTATAGTTATGACCATATAACAAGAACTCTTGGTCGTATTATTTCTCCTCTCCCCTTCTTCCTCTGGTCTAAAAGAAAATAAAAATTGGTCATACCTTTACAAAGTGTTTTCAATTTATCAGACATCTTTCTGTCATGAAAAGTTCTTATTATGGCTGTCAACACCATTTCCCTCTAAAAGGAAAGTTTACCTGAAAATATTTTCTGATGTTTCGGAATTCTATGCTTTAAAAAAGTGACTTTTCAACCAGAGAAGGTTGTAAACCTCATTCAGAAGTAAGTGTTTTTATTCAGTCCATGCTGGGCACAACATTTTTATTGGGAACCAACAGTTGCAGATTAGATATCAAATCAAATGCACTGGAAGTTTGTTGGAAGGAAATGGCTTTTGTGGTTTCATATTTGTTCATTAAAATGCCAATAACTTGACAGCACAGTGCTTAGTTATGGTCAGCACTCCAGACACCCCTGTGCTCTATAAATAACATTTATATTGCCAATTTCTTCACATGCACAGGAAGTTTTTATTGTCATCATCTTGGTTCCTGTCTCTACCTTCTGGCAGGTTGTTGCTGCTTTCCCTTGAAGAACTTCCTCTTACTTCTGTCTTCTTTTCAAACTTGAGTCCTGTTCTGGAGGAAAATAGGATTTTCAAAAGGTTTGTCTAATACACAGAGCCCTTGAGCATACCCTCTTTAAAAATAGTTTTCCAGTCTACCCTAATTTTGAATTTTTAACTTTTCCATCTTTTCGTTGTTTTTTTTTTCTTAATCCATTCTGATCAGGCTCTTTATTAACAAACATTTTTTTTTCTGAAATTTTAATACCTTTAACACACATTTAATTCCCAGAGCTTTGTTCCTAATGCAAGATTCCAATGTTTTTTCAGCACCCTAAGTTATTTGGGGTGTACATCTCCATGGAACCGGGGGTCATCATCACAATTTAAAAATTTTAAAAAATAATACCATGACCCTTTTTGAAATAGTTGAAGGATAAAGAATGAAAGTTCAACTGTTGTTTGGTAGAATTTATAGGGTCCTTAAGTAGAAGTGAATTTCACTGTTGTCTATGGGTTTTTTGTGCTTATCAGGGAACCTTGTTGAAATTGCTAGGGAGGGTTTGATTTAATCTTCCTGGGGGGTTTTCCTAAGGTGTTCACTAAGGTAAATATCAGTATTGTAAGATGTTGCTTGCAAGTATTTTATTGTAATGCACTTAATTTCTCATTCCCATGACAAGCAAATGACTCAGTGTGTTATAAAAATATGAAATTATTATCTAGAAAGACAAAGAAACAAAAAATTCCCCTCTCCCCCCATTTTATGGAAAAAAAATGTTTCTAGGAAGGAAATGGAAGATGGTTAGAATTGTATCATTGACTAATTTTTCACCAAAAATTCATTCCATTATTTGGATGAAAAAGTTTTTCCAATAGACAATAAAACTACCAGCTCTTCCAACATATTAATCACATTTGTCATTGTTAATTTTTCAGCTTATTTTCATTTAGGGAATGGAATAAAGTCATGTCTTGAACAAGAAGCAATTTTTTTGTCTCTTCTGACAAAACAGGAATTTTATTCCAATACTGTGAGGACTGATTAAAAACACAGCCAGGAATGGGAATGAATGAGTCCATGTGGGTAAGATTTATCCCGCCAGACTTTAGGGGAGAAATCCATTTATTTGCCTTTTTGGAAGTACCTGTTGGCACTGGGGATGCTCACCTGCTGTGGGTACCAGACATCCACAGAGGCCTGGCAAACCTGGCAGGATGTGGAGGAGTTTTATGCCCTTCTGGAGCACAGCTGTGAAGCTGAGAGGGCAAGAAATTTGGTTTAGGAATGAGAACCCTATCCTAGATATGGTGCCCACCCCAGAGTGAAATTTCTGTAAGTGTTCATTTTTACTGAGCTGGATCCTGCTCATCCCCAACTTCCAACTGTGCAAAGCATCATCTGAAGGTGATGGAGCAGATTCCTCTTTAGCTTTGGCCCTTTCAGTCTGCAGCTTTGGCACAGAGCATGAGGCCACTTCATCTGAGATTTCTTCACCTCAGGGAGGCAATTTTCTGGTGTAAAATAAATGAAATGTTCTCCAATGCTCCTCTTTCCCTTCGTATCAGAAAAGAAGATTGTTGTTGTTTTCTCCACGGTGTTCCAAGCCAAAAATGTGAGATTTTGTAGAGTCAAAGGATTATTTAGGTTGGAAGGGACCTATAAAATCACTGAGTTCAAATGTTAACCCAGCACTGCCAGGTCCACCACTAAACCCTGTCCCCAGGTGCCACATCCACACATCTTTTAAATCTCTCCAGGGATGGTGATTTCATCACTTCCATGGGCAGCCTGTTCCAACATCTGACCACTCTTGCTGTGAAGAAATATTTCCCAAAATCCAATCTAAACCTCCCTTGGTGCAACTTGAGATCATTTCCTCTCGTTCTGTCTCTTGTTACCTGGGGAAGAGATCAATCCCATGTCATTCCAACCTCATTTTGCAAAGATGAGGAGCTCCCTTTCCAGGCTGAGCTACACTTCATGACTTTTTTTTGGGTATCCAACAGCCTTTGAGGGCTACATGCCAGCTGGGACTAGAAAATTCCACAGAATCCTCCAATATTCATGAACAACCCACACTGGTTCCAGGTAAATATTTGGACTGTGCAAGGTGAGTTAAGCATCAGGCCACACTGAGAGACAAAGCCACTTGTCACCATGAGCTGTTTTCTGTCAGGCACAGATTTGGCTGCTCAGTAGGGACTAAAGAGATGAGCAAAATTAGCTTTTGTTGTGCTGTGAGCAATGTCAATCCATTTTCCATGCCCCACGGTGGTGACCTGGACACAGTTTTTTGTTCCATCTGGCTTGTTTGAAGGCTGGGAGGGGAAAAATGTGAGTGGATGGGAGGGTTGGAGTGGATACATGCAGTCCTAAGTGTTTTCAATAGAGCATTAATTGAAATGTTGTAGATGCTGTTTGCCTCAGCTGTAGCTGTTCATAATAATTAGGTTGATGGATTCAGAGAGGAACAAAAAAAACAATGTCTCTCTTCTCAGAGAGAAGGATGTTTAAGCACTGGGTTGGGGATCTGGGAGTCTAGCAAAAACCTGCTCCTGGTACATTGGACATGTACAAGTGCTGCAGCTGGATGGGATGTATCCAGTAGGGAGCTGGCTGACAAAATACTGCCACTTCCCATCTTCACTGAAAGTTTGCTGTGCTAAAGAGGTGTCACAAGTGTAAATAAAATTAAAAAAAAAAAAAACCAAACAAAGAGAGTTTAGAGAGCTGTGTGGCACTTGCCTTCCCACAATCCCTGGGAATGAAGCAAACCCTCCCATGATCACTGCACAAGAAGAAGTTCAGCCTCATGTCTAGGAGGAATTTCCTGGGATCATTCCTGCCCCACAGGGCAGGGCCTGCTCCCTGCAGACAGGGACACACAGGGATGGGCCCCTCTCAGTCGTCTCTTCTTGAGGCTGAGCAGCCCCACCTGTCTCAGCCTTTGCTCACCACAGAGATGCTCCAGCCCCTTCATCACCTTCATAGTCCTCCTCCGGACCTGCTCAAGGAGCTCCACAGTTCTAGTTTACCCCTCTCCTCTCAGGAAATGCTTTTTTCTCCAAGTTGTCCTGTCTTAAAATATGCCCACACTACAAACCCAGCTGTGATGGGAAGAAACACAGTCTGGCCACCTGATTAATGCTGTCTTAGACAGGACAGTGCAGCACTGAGAGAACCCATTTCTGTTTCTCATTTTTCTTGATTTCCTTCTCCTTGACCTCACTCTTTGGAAGATTTTGAGTGTTTTATAATTACCTACCCCTTGCCTTCACTCTGCCAGACTTCCTTCAGCAACTCAGGATGATGCCTTGTGCAGGCTGGCCTAGAACAGAGACTGGACAGAGCTAAAGAATAAAGCAGGGATTTATTCAAAGGCCTCCATGGATGCACCTTGGGCAGCACAAGAGCCCAGCCAGGGCTGCACCCAAGATGAACCAAAATGGCCCCAAAATGCACCAGCGCTCCCGGGCTCTCTCCCTGGGATCAGTTCTGCTCCATTTGCATCTTGCAGTTCATTGTCCCATCCCAGCTTTAGCCCCTGCAGTCCCACCCTGCTTGTTTTTCTCTCTCCAGCCCACGGGGTTTGTGCTCTGGGGCTGAGATTTGGATCATTTGTCCTTGGTGCCCAGCTGGAGCAGGAATTGTTTTGTCTCCCTGCTCTGTGCACAGAGCTCAGCATGCCCTGATGTGAAGCTCAGACCCACACACTAAAGCAGCACAAAATCTGAAAAATAGAAAAGCTAATACTTAAGGCATCAAGAAGGTGTGTGGGATTCTCAAGGGTCTTTTGCTTGATCTGTCAAGCTCGTGAATTTGGATGGAAACATGGATGGAAAGCGTGGAAGCTGAGAAATGAGCACATCCCATTCTCTGTGGAGTACCCATGGTCTCTGGTCACAGACCCACACAAAATCTGAGCTGATGAACCCCCTTAACAGCTGAGCAGTGACTATGGGAGATGTGTCCAGCCCTAATTCCTGGGAATTCAAAGTAAAATGGGACATTTTGGTCCTGATGTGGCCGATTTGGGCTGCACATCACTGGAGTGACAGCCAGCACAGCCAGCTGTGCCACAGAAGGTGGAAACTTCAACCAGAGACACTTGGGATGCTCTGGCCTCAAAGCAGATGATCCACCATCCCTGTACATGCAATTTCCCTCAGGGCAAAGCTCTAGCAAAGCTGCATCTCAGCAGCTGTTGTATTTAATTTGCCACTGCCATGACCACAACCATACAAGCACAGGTAATTGCTGTTCCTGGTAAAACGGGTGCCCCCTCCAACCTTTACCTGACCCGTGACTCATGTCCCCACTCGTGTCCCCAGCCAGGTCACCTTGATGCCAGCTGGACAGGAAATCCCTGGAGCAAACTTTTTGGGAGAAATCTGGTAAATTGAAGTTGAAAGCGTGTCTTGGTCAAAAGTGTTTGCCTCAGTGACACTGGGGTCACCACTGAGCCCTGTCCCCAAGTGCCACATCGTTTAGAGACTCTCAAACATGGTGGCTCCCTGGGCACCTGTTTCAACACTTGACAACAATTTCCATGAAGAATTTTTTCCTAATTTCCAATCTAAACCTCCCCTGGCCCACATTGAAGCCATTTCCTCTTGTCCTATCACTTTTTCCTTGGGATCTGATTACTTGGAATGAAATCCCTCACAGGTATAAATAAATATTCAAACCTCCAAAGCAGTTAAAAGTTTTTATTTTTTTTTCTTGATTTCTACAGAGACATCACAACACATTTTATTTTGCTTCTTTCCTGTGACAATCAGAAAAGAGGGAAACTTATTTTCCTGTTCAATTATTGTTAATTTTTTTTCTCTCTCCATATTGACACAGGAACTGGTGCTTTAAGGAGAAAAAAAATATATTTTGGGCATTCATTTATATTATATATAAGGTGTCTAGGTAAAATCACAACCTGGAGATGCCTTTTTCTTTCAGTGACTATGGAGGGAGCTGAGGAAGGGGGCTTGGATGCTTTTGTGGAGTTCAGTGAAATGAATTTCACTGTCCTTTCTAAGACTTACAATAAATAACACAACAACTGGGAACACTCTGGTTTCCTCATCCATGACAAGCAGTATTTTTTCCTTCGTTGTCATTCTGGTGAAATGTTAGAATGATATTTTTTAAATTTTTTTATTAGAAATTTCATGTCTAATAAATGTTTGGCACCAGCATCATAACTTACCCCTTCCAGACTCTATCAGAAAATAAACTGGATTAAAACCATTCCATACTGATGGAGGATTATCCTTAGTTTTCCTACTTATTTGAACAAGAAATCCACATTTAAATTTCAAGTTTAGGATTCAAGAGCCTTTTTTTTTCCCAGAGTCGACTGAATTATAGATTTTTAGTAGCAAGGATAAGAAAACATTTATTTGCTCAGGTTGACATTGGTCATACCTTTTGAATTAAACAGGACAAGGGATGCTCAAAAACTCTGAAAAGGAGAGCAGACTGTACCTCTGCTGCTGCAGTCAGGGATCTGCTTCTGCTGCTGATTTTTCAACTGAAATAACAACTCTTCGTTTGAGAATTTCCATTGGTTGCTGTGGAAATAATGATGAGTCCTGGGAGAAAAAAAAAAAAAAAAGGCAATTCTAGGTGGGGATATGGAAAAGAAAGAGAGAAATTCCCAGAGTGGCAGAGAGAAATTCCCAGAGCAACACACAGGTCTTGTGTATAGATTTTTTAATAATTAAAAAAAAAAAAAAAAAAAAATGGGGAACAAAGAGAAGCAAATAGAAGGTTTTGGGCTAAAAAGCTTATTTTGGGTATCTATGTGATAAAAAAGGAGACAAGATCCATCACAAAGGATTTACTTTTTTTAGTATTCATAAGCACCTGAATAAAACAGACATTTCTGCCTGAGCTGTTCCCGTGGGGCTCCTTGAGAAGGTCTGATCAATTCAGTCAATGGACAGTGAGATCCAATCCTCTCGTCCTCAATTAGACATCCAGTGTAGGTGACAAAAGCCATGCTGAAAAACTGCCTGGGTTTGTCCAGTGATGGCCAGGGAAGCCCTGGGGGATGAAATTCCCACCCACATCTGTGCCTCAGGCATCCGAGGAGAGGGGAGGAAAATCCCACCCGGGGAAAGAGAGCAGGGCCAGCCAATTAACACTTTATAAATCAGGGTAATCAGTGCCACCTTGCTGGAGCCCTGGGAGCTCCAAATTACTGAGAATTTTGGGCTTTCTGTGCAGCCAGGCACTGACCCCCAAGAGAACACTGCATTGACCTGAGGCCCTGGAGAAGCTTCCAGAATGGAATGACAGAACTGGGATTGTGGGTGTGGAGTTTGGATAGAAGTGTGTGATATCACAGGGTGGGAAACTCAGAGTTTAAGGGTTTAGAATACAGGAATGGATATAAAGCAAGATGGAGGTTTTAGGGTGGAGGCTGCTCCTCCTTCTTCTTCTTCTCCTTCTCCTTCTTCATTCTTCTTCTTCTTCATTCTTCTTCTTCTTCTTCTTTCTTCTTTCTTCTTTCTTCTTCTTCTTCTTCTTTCTTCTTTCTTCTTCTTCTTCTTTCTTCTTTCTTCTTCTTCTTCTTCTTTCTTCTTTCTTCTTTCTTCTTTCTTCTTCTTCTTCTTCTTTCTTCTTTCTTCTTTCTTCTTCTTCTTCTTTCTTCTTTCTTCTTCTTCTTCTTCTTCTTCTTCTTCTTCTTCTTCTTCTTCTTCTTTTTTTCTTTTTTTCTTCTTCTCCTCCTTCTCCTTCTCCTTCTGCTTCTCCTTCTCCTTCTTCTTCTCCTCCTCCTCCTCCTCCTCCTCCTCCTCCTTCTCCATGGGTTTAGGTGGTTTCGTGTAATTGGATAAAAAAGTCCACATTGCGGGCCACAGGTGGTTGGTTATTGGGTTAAAAGTAAAAATAATTTAGGTGTCATTTCTTAATTGGACAGTTGATCCTTCAAAGGCCTTGTAAAGATAGATACAAGGCCATTTTGTAGCTTGTTAGCAAAATGCTGTAGAACTCAGGCTTAGTAAGACTGTGATATAGATAAGAATTAATGAACATCTGAGTCTGAACATGAAATACTGTCTGAAGTGCTTTAATCCCAACCCTGACCAGGCAGAAAAAGAAGATAAAAATGTGATACCACCTCTCCTCATGCCTCGTGTTTCATGG
The DNA here is from genome assembly GCF_023055355.1 of Agelaius tricolor. Taxonomy (NCBI): domain Eukaryota; kingdom Metazoa; phylum Chordata; class Aves; order Passeriformes; family Icteridae; genus Agelaius; species Agelaius tricolor. The sequence continues at coordinate 996,633 of NW_027269266.1, forward strand.
AATCCCAGAATGGTTGGGTTGGAAGGGACCTCCAGGATCACCCAGTTCCACCTCCTGCCATGGGTGGGGACACCTTCCACTGGACCAGGCTGCTCCAAGCCCTGTCAAAGATTGCTGAAAAAGTGACCAGAATTGGACACTGCCATAAAATTGCCTTATTTGGAATGCTGCAACACACAGCAGTTGGCCCAAGGATGTAATTGTTTCATTCCAAGGCATCTGGGCTTTTGAGCGCTAAGCTCCAGATCAAACCTGAGCTGCTCGGGGAAGGGAAAGGAGGACTCTTCCCTCCCCTGACAGGACTGTCTCCTCCTCTCCTTTTCTCCCTCAAAAAAAGATATTTCTGACCTTTTCTACTTGAATCAGGCTTTGTGATTTATTTTTCTCGGATTTATATTCACATTTTACAAGCTTCTTTTATGGAAAATCTGTCTTTCTTATAAAAGCAAAATTAAAACCGATAATTTGGGTGTAACGTACATCAATTAGCAAATGCTTCTGCACTTTCCCAACTCTTTATCAACCCAGCTGCCCTTTGCAGGATAAAGAGCTGGGAATTTTGAGGTAAACTTATGGAAAACAGAGTTTCAGGAAAAAAGGTCAGGACCTTTTTAAACAATTGAAACTATGCTACATTTGTCAGCTTCACATTTCGTGCACTTTTGTCTGAAATATTTGATTCTGAGCATTCCAGCACACACAAAGCTGATCAGACTGGGTAAAACTCTGAAATATTTTCATCTTCCAGCACAGAGTGTGTTCTGGGTTTTTTTTATCAACCTTTTTTTTTTACCATGGGGATTTATTTGATATGTATTAGCTGAATTCTTCTGAAGTTATTAGGTTTTTTCACAGAAACAATGAGCAATTTGTAAAAGTAATTCCCTGGTGTCCTTGGTCAAGCCTAAAGTGTTGTATCAGGAAGAAAAACCTGACACATTAACCTTTGTTGCCTTAAATGTTTGCAAAAAAAGAGGGTTTAATAAGCTGTGAAAGAACATATCCAATTAAAAAAAAAAAAAAAAAAAGCCAAGGCAACAAGAGACCACAAACTGCTAAAGGAAGAAAAGGAAATCAGGACAGGCCAAATTCTCAGAGTAGTAAATTGGTGAGATTCCAGTAAAGTCAGTGGTGCTGGGTCAAATTAATCTGAGTTGTGGATGTGGACTGAAGAGGATAAGTGTGTGAGAGCACTGCTGAATCAAAGGCAGATGAAAACACTGCTCAACTGAACTAAGTATTCCCATTGCCCTCCAGAATAGAGAAGAAAAAGAAAATCAGGTCATGTTTCAGCTGTCTTTCCACAGCTTCCAAAATAATCATGGTTTACTCCTAATACTGCTGTAATTTAGCACTATGCACTGCTTTATTTACACACACAGCACCATTTTAATCCACATTTTCCTCTTCTTTCCATTCTCCCAAATTAAATTATAGCCTTGATGGCTCTGGGTAATGCACAATGAAAATACTCTCCTTGAGCTATGATTCTAAATCCCCAAATGGATTTGTATAAATAAACTGCTGAGGTATCATTCCTCTGTCATTTGATATATTAAAAATTAGGATGTATTTTTCCCTCCATGCTGCTCTGAAGCAGGAAATAATTTTCATTTTCCTTTGCTGTACCACAATCAAAGTTTGTAGGCAGCAGTTTAGCTTAATCATACTTATGCAATTACTGTCAGAGCCTGACATTTTCCTTTCACCTTTACTATTCCCAGGAGATTAAGCTATCAACCCTTCAAGATCATTACAGTTGTTTACATGCAGGTGGCAAAAGGAGTCTCAGACAGCAGGAAATCTTTATCTCTGGCTATGGCATGAACCAAACTCTTTGTATTTTGGGTGTCACGGACATATTTTCTGAAAAATACTTTTGCTAGAATTTTTTCTCCTAAGAAGCTGAGAGGCCTCAGAAACGAAATATAAACAATGATTATCTGCTGCTGTGGAATGCAACAGGTGCATCTTTGATTGGTCTCATGTGGTTGTTTTTAATTAATGGCCAATCACAGTCCAGCTGTCTCAGACTCTCTGGTCAGTCACAAGATTTTATTATCATTCCATTTTCCTTTCTATTCCTTGCTAGTCTTCTGATGAAATCCTTTTCTCTATTCTTTTAGTGTAGTTTTAATATATCATTTTCTTTTAATATAATATATATAATAAAATAATAAATCAGCCTCCTGAATCATGGAGTCAGATTCTCATCTCTTCTCTCCTCCTGGGACCCCTGTGAACACCACCACGATTGGGGATTTTTTATTTAGTGGAATGGAATGGAAGCCATATCCACACCCAAGAAATGGACTAAACAGGGAAACACAAGCATTTTTTGAGACAGCAGTATAGGAATTCTGAAATGATGGGAACCACCTGGATATCAGATAAATCTTTCCATTTTTCTTCTCCTCTTAAGCCAACCTACCAAGGCTGACATGGTCGCTGCACTGAGAGGAAATGCAGAAGCATTGAGTAGCTGAGGAGGAGGAAGGAGCAGCAGATGTGTCTGACAGGTTTGGATTCCCCACTCTGTTTTGTTTTGTTTTTTTCCTTTTTTATGCAAGTTAAACAGAACCTCCTGCAGGTGTTCCTGCCCCTGGGGAGGCTGCTCAGAGCAGCTGCTCTTGGGCTGCCCAGCCCCGGGGCTGTGTGAGCTCTGAAATGTCAGGGCTTGAAAGCAGCAGCTGTTTCTGCAGGGCTCCCGTGGCTGAAAGGAGTTGGTAGAGACTTTAAAAACCTGTCTGGCTTCTCAGCCATCCCCTCCCTTGGCCTTTAGGAAGCAGCTCTTGCTCAGGTGAGATGTTCTTGCAGGTGCACACACTCTAGACAGTCCCTGGACTTTCCCTCGTGTTTATTGGCCTGTAAGTAGAGCCATAGCATCAAAATAGAGACTGGTTTGGGATGGAAGGGCCCTCAAACACCACCCAGTTCCCTCCCCCTGCCCTGGGCAAGGACACCTTCCCCTGGACCAGGGTGCTGGCCTGCAACTCTTCCATAAAACTCTGGACACCTCCTCTCTCTCATGCCACAGCAAACTTTGCTTCCTGTCCCATTTTCACCTGTCCAGCACATAAAATGCAAGGCACAAACAAAGCCTTCATCATTTTTTAATTGATTTCCTAAGGGAAAGGAAGTTTGTGCAACCCTGCTGCATGTCTGCCAGTCCCCACTATTCATCAAATACCTTGGCCAGGTTCAGTCATCATTAGATGAGGGGTGAATGCTTCAAGGATATTAAAGACTGCTAAGGATGGTTAGGAAGAAAGAAGAGATGGGCAACAGCTGGTGCTGCATTTATAAGAATTGGATATTCAGGATTTTAATCATAATATTTGACGGCAGAGAATCCTCAGCATGGAAAATAAACCAGATTTTGCAAAGCCTTCTGCTAACAAAGATCTTTATTCTTTTCTTTTTAAATCCCCTGGGCAACCAGCACAATCTGGTGAACATTTCTATGGTTAAACTTCTTGTTGTTTTTCGTTTTGTATAAATAAACTTATTTGTTTAATTACTCTGTTCCCTCAAGTTGTTAAAACCACATCCAGATACTTTTAACTTTCAGTATATTATATTCCTCATTTCATTAAACTGAAGCAGTTACTTAAAGCTTACAAAGTTCATTCCTCCAGCACAGACACAGAAATCAGAATTACCTTAAAGGCTCTCCTTATTTCTTTAGCTATGTAATCTCCCCTTTCTTTACAGTGTAGGGCTAAGTCTTCTATTATTGCTATGGAATATTTAAAACCCATTCAAAATGCTATCAAGGTTGTTTCCAAAGACATTTGGAATGAAAATCATTAAGAAAGCCATTTTCAGTAATTTCATGAACTCCATTTCTTCCCTGAATTTATATTTTACTGTTAAAGGTAATAGAATGGTCATGTAAGTAAAAATTACCATAAATTTAATTAACTGCATTGCTTAACATAATAAAAACTCCCCTCTGTTAAACAGAGGATTTCTTCATTTAAAAAAAAAAGAAAAAAGATTGTATATTTTTTGAACTGCTCTTTCCAGTGACAAGAATGCAGCAAACATTTCACTTGGCTGAATGAGGAAATTAAATGATGAAGGGATTTCTTTCCACACGTGATTCCTCAGGCCACCACATCCTGTGTGCAGCCTCGAGCAAATGCACAACCAGACTTTAAGCATTTGCTCAGTAGATTATCCTTCCTTTTGAACCAGAGTCACAAATTCTGCTCTTGTGCTGCAGTTTTCAACCTCCTCCTGCAGCTGAACTTCAAGCACAAGTTAGAAATCCAACTGGATAATTAGTGTCTTACTAAAGCTTTCATTAGGCAACCTTTTCATGTATAAAGGGTGGATGGGATTTCAAGATCTGATATTTCTCACATGGAGATAAAGGCGGCTAATGGACAAAAATTATCCTTTCCAAACACAAATGAATAGCTGGGCTGACTGGGATGCAGAATAAAGCAGTGGAGCAGCAAAAGGTTCACCATGTCACGGGAGAGGGAGGCAGACACAGATAATTTTGCTCCAGCAGAATTTGCCGTATTAAATAAATGTGATTCTTCAGCTTTTTTGCACGAATGTTGCTGATTCTCTGTGACTGCAAGGACTATAAATTTCAGGTTGCATTTTGCCCCTTGCCGTGCAACAGCTTGCAAAAAACTGAAGTATCAACTGTCAGTGTTGAACCAGCATGAACCTCAAGGACATTCCCAGCAGAAGGCAGTTCATTTAAGGATCTTTAATTAATTAAAGACAGGAATCAGGACCTGTCTGTCTTATAAGCTTCCAGGAGTGTTGTACTCTGAGTCTTGAAAGTCATGGATGCAAGAACTCTTGCAATGCTCAAGACATCAATCTTGGGGCTTAATTTTTTAGGCTCTTACTTCTTAAAAATCTTATGCAAAGAAAATCTAAATAATTGGCTCATTTTCTGTTTAATTACTGCTTTTTTGGCTTCTGGCTCTGTACAATAATATGGTTAAAGAATTTGTCCTGAGGACCAAGAACTACTTCATAAAGAGATTAAAAAGCATGGACAAAATTATCATGAGCAATGTGTTGAGTGGACTCAGTCCAGCTCCCAAAGGGCTCTAACACTGCATTAGGCAAAATATTTGTACAACTTATAAAGCTGTGAGCATGAATAAAATAACATAAACTCCCTTTGATCTTTCCTAAGGGCAAAGATAAAAGGATACTTACAAAAGAATGTGAAATTTCACCTTTCTGTTGCCAGTACCTCCTAAGTCACAGGTTGTGTCTCCATTTCTCATTCCAGTCGCTGAGCTCTTCATTTCCTGAGCACACATTTGTAACAGATTTTTCTCAAGACAACATTTTAAGTTTTTAGCTTAAAGATTTTTAATTAATTTTAGATTATTTTATTAATTTTTTCATTAATTTTTTGTTAAGTTTTAAGATTTTTTAGATTTTTTAGCTTAACATACAGCTCCCAGGAAACAGTAGTTCCTTCTCCAAAGTAAAACAAACAAATATCAACAGAATAATGACTCCAAGATTTGCCTGTTCAAGTTCTTTAAGGTTGCTACTTTTTTTTTTATTTTCACAACTGTAAGAGATTGATCTGAAATTTAATTACATTGAAGAGCCACCAAAAGCAGAAATATGAGGTGTAGTATTGTGTTTGTAAGTAGATATGGCCACATTTTTAGATGTTGCACTTAGAGACATGGGTTAGTGGTTGGGCCTGGCAGGGCGAGGTTAATGCCTGCATTCAGTGACCCTGGAGATTTTTTCCAACTTTCATGAGTCCAGGATTCAATGATTCTATACCCTGGTAGAGATGTAGAAACAGGAAAAAATGTATTTTACATTTGCACTTTCAGGTTGAGTTAATGGTTTTATTTTCATAGCATACCAGAGAGACTGGCAGGAAAAACAACCAATATTCTGCTGGAGGTTGTTATGACTGTTATATATCCTTATGTAACTATATGATAGTTATCTCCTAATCATCCTCTCAAAATCCTCAATCACAATTATCCCCACAAAATGTCCAGGAGGTTCAACCTGACTTTTCCATTGCCTGCAAATTAATACTGCCAGAACTGAGTAGCTTTATTCAAGTTACACGAAGAGCAAAGTTCCTTTCCTGAGACCCTGTCTTGGTTTGAAAAGACAGGTGGCTGCTAAGGAAGGCAGAGGCCTCCCTTGAAATAGAAAATGTAAATCCTCTTCCCTAAGAATTATTATAATTTTGAAATTAAAAGGCTCTCAGGTAAAGATATGGGAGTAGGAATAACAGTTCTTTATTAGGGAAAAAAAATAAAAATAAAATAAAATAATGCAGTAATACAAAACAATGCTGCCAGAGTCAGAGCAGTCCCTGTTCCCCTGTGTGTCAGGGGGTGGCACAGCCCCATCCCATGGGGGCTCAGCCCTCCTGCAGTGCCAGCTGTGGCTCTGCTGGAGCAGGGATCCTGCACAAGGGGGGAGTTTTCCTCTGCAGCTCCAGGGCTGCTGCAGATGGGCCTGGGCTCCCTCTGGCCATGCAGGGCAGCAGAAGCTGCTCCTCTGGCAATGCACTGGGCAAAGGCTGCTGGGCTGGGCCAGGCTCAGATTGGATCCAGGGAGGAATGCTTGGCTCCTCCCCTGGGCGGAGCATCTCCCCATGGGATGCTGGGATTGGCTCAGCCCTGCAGGGACACTCAGTGGCCATGGACAGCAGAGATCTCCTGCAGGGAGGATTGGCTGGGGGAGAGAGAAAGAAAAAACTGCCCCATGAACAGAGAGAACTGCCCCAGCTCTCACAGATGGAAAATAGAACACACACCCCAAACCACATCTTGCAACCCAGGACAGACCCCATAAAATGGAATCAATAGCTGGATTCATTTGATCAGGCACAATCCAATTTTATGCAGCAGCACCACTCTCACCTCTCAGGCAGCAGAGCTGGAGTGGGCTCTCCACACTGCACATTTTTAAGTGCCCTGTGTTCAGCCAGGTTATAAATTATCCCTTCACATCCTGAAGTAAAACTGGAGAGGTCCTTGCCATGAAAATACAAGAGCAGGCACAATGAAATGGGCATTTTGAGCAGAGATAACCTGTGCCTAGTTCCTGAAAATGAACAGCCAGGCTGCTGGCAATTATCTCTAATTACAGTCGGTACAAAAGAGTTTTCATAATGCACTTTTGTGCAATGTGCAACCTTGACATGAGATCCCAAGGCTGAATGTTCCCCTTTTCCATTAAGCATGTTTTAAAAAAATAATAATTAGAAGATCATTCAGGAGGAAAGATAACACTCTGACTTGGTCACTTAGTAAAGACATATAAGACTTATTATTTGTCTCTCAAGAGGCCTGATCCTGTCCCAGTGATTTAATAAGAACCATCCTGTAAACATTTAAATACCAGAACTGAAAGAAAAGAGAGAGAAAAGTATCATTAAACCCATTTTCCAGATAAAGAATCTGCCACAAAAAGTTATTTGCATACATTCTGCTTCAAAGCTCAGAAACTCCTAGCCTAAGGGTAATTTCTAGGACTCAAATAACTTGGAATTTGTCAGAAAAGTTCTCTCAAGAAGATCACAAAAAAGATAGATAAAGCCTCAGTAATAGTTTTTCTGATCATTTTTTAGGTTTAGATTTTGCTTTGCCCCTATTGCAGTGATTAAGTGTGAAGGAAAGAGATCAATACACCTTGATAAGATAGCAAAGGATAATCTTCCTTCAGTGCTAGGAACATAAATATTGGGCTGCTCTTGTCAAGCAGATCCTACTGCAAGTCCTGTCCAGGTGTTGCAGTTTTGTCCATCCATTCATCATTCCTTGCTTGGTCTGCTTTTTCCACCTGAGCTCTGTTGGCAAACAGCTGTTTTTGAGCAAGTTTTGGGATTGAAATTCTGCCTTTCCTTGCACACTGCTGATAAGGGGCGCCAGGGGAGCTGAGCTGAACATGAAAAATAAGCCCTTATTTATGGACTGGGTAAAATGAATTCTTTGGTGCCTCTGCCCTCTCTTGCTTCTTATGCTGCCACATGAAACCCTCAGTATTTACTGAATAATTTTCCTGACCCACTGCATTCACTGTGTTTAGAACCAGGATTGCTGTGAATACTCAGCTAAAAGCAATTGCCAGGAACAACAAATATCAAGATTTTAATTGCAATCCATTTATCTCTTGGTTCTTAGAAATTATTTGAAATGCCTATTTCATTAACAGAAAGAGAAGTAGAAAAATTGAAATGTTATTTGTCACTAAGTCTCCCATCTCAGGAATCTGTTTAAGTACTTTCTGAGTAATAAAAGTCACAAAAATCCCCTCTGGGGCAAAGAGCTTCAGCATATTGGTCTTGCACTTGAAAAGGTCTGATTTTGAGGAGGGCTTGTTGTACTTTCTTCCTTCAGAATTATAAGAAATTGGTGTCCCTTCTCACCTTCAATGATCAAAAGATTCTCTTGAGCCATTATGGTAATTAGTCTCACAGACAGCACTGAATTAAAATAGAATGCTTTCTACTTGTTAATTGCCTGAGATCCACAGATGAAGGTACTTGGATGTGTTGTCCAGAGAAGCTGTGGCTGCCCCTGGATACCCTGGAAATGTCCAAGGCCAGGTTGGATGGGGCTTGGAGCAAACAGGGATAGTGGAAGGTGTCCCTGTCCATGGCAGGGGGCTGGACTCAGATGGCCTTTAAGGTTCCTTCCTACCCAAACCATTCCAGGTTTCTATTAAAGGTATTTAAAATGAATTTCATTATTCCTAATGAGTACAAGGCTATACCAGTGAAGACAGAGCTGAAGGAGAACAGCTGGAGCAATGCTGCAAAAAGTGGCCCAATAAATATGATCATTATTCAGATAGCCCCAGAGAACTGTGGCAGCACAGATGACAGAGCACTGGGTTTGCTTTGCTATCCATTGTCACATTTTCAAGCTAATGAGCACTAGGACATGTTTGGTGTGATCTGCAGCTCTGACACTGTGGGTAGCATGAATCTAGAGAATTTCCTAGGTTTTATGGACAACAAAAAAGAATAAGAAACAATTAAAAGAACCTTTTTTTTTTTAACATATCACTAATTTTAGGTAACTCTGAGATTGCCCTCAGGGCCCAAACCAGAATATCTTTTTAAAAGGAAAGTCCTGTGGAACAGGAGGAGCTGTGTGCTTCATGCCTCGCCTCAGCAGCAGAGATGTTGCCCTAGAAACACAGCAAAGAGTAAGTTTGACAAGGCAGTCTCTGCTGTACAAAAAATATTAACTGTTTCCATGTGCTGCACTGACCATGGCTGTAGGTTTCAGGAATCTCCCACCCATTCTTGTTTGGGAAATCTTAAAAAGTTCCAGTGTGTGCTTTTCAAACACATCAGGGCTCAGTTCTGCAGAGGACTCCTGGTCTATCACTGACACCATGGTTTGGCAGGAGGTGTGACCGTGGTCACAAGGGTTTTCAGGATGAAGAAAAGACGAGAATGTTGACTCCATGAACAGAAGGCTTGATTTATTATTTTATGATATATGTTACATTAAGACTATACTAAAAAGCAATAGAGAGGAAAAGGCTTCTTCAGAAGCTAGCTAAGCTAAGAATAGACAAGAATGAATAACAAAGATCTGTGTCTCAGACAGAGAGCAAGAGCCAGCTCTGCCATGAGTGGTCAGGAAATCCAAACATCCACAGGAGACCAATCCCAGGTCTACCTGTTGCATTCCACAGCAGCAGATAACCATTGTTTACTTTTGGTTGCTGAAACTGCAGCTTCTCACAAGGAAAAATCCTAAGAAAGGATTTTTCAAGAAAGATGTCTGTGACAAGGAGGAACACCTGGTGTCCCCAAATTTTTGAGCCAGTGGATGTGGTGTCAGGAGATCAGGTGCTGGTGGCTGGAATGGTGATATCTCTGTGCTCATTCTGCAGAAAAACCAGCTCTAAGCAGAAGTCTTGGAAGCCATCCCTTATGGCAGCATCTCCTTGGAGCATCTGCTCCTTTTCAACCCTACAAATGGAGCTGGAGGAGATGCTGGCCATGCTACGATCATGAATTTGAAGTGAAACTTGGAGGCTCCAAAGGTGTGGAATGTGCGTGTCTCCCTCCAAAGAGACTATTAAAGAAGAAACTCTTCTTACTGAGAGAGAGGCAGTTTTGCAATCTCCATTTTTTATCAAAATAATAAAGGTAATTTTTCACATTCACTGCATTAACCAGAGTTAACTGTGGGCTCACAGGGAGATAATACAGCTGAAGTTGCCCAAAAAGAGGACACAACCAGAACAACAGAGTTTTCCTGATTCAGTCATGGTCCTGGCTTCCGATGATCAGGATTCTTTTTTGTTCCCTCCGCATTCCTTGGGCCTGACCAGGCTGTAGAACAGTAAGGATGAACCTTTTGTGCTTCTCCACAGAACAAAGGCTCCCCTCTGAGAGCCTGTGAAGTTTCACCCTGTCTCTGAGATCCATCCCCAAAACTTCAGTGGGAGACACATTTAAGGTTGTTCATTCAGGGCACTTCACACTTCATTCCAAGCCTAATTACTTCCATTCAAGTAGTATAAAAGATGAATTAATTTATTCCAGGAGCAGGCGTTTTCCTCCCTTATATTCCTCATCAGTATGGGCAGTTCTTCAAGCATTTCTAAACCCTTCTCCTCTGATCCAGCCTTCCTTTAATTCTCTCCCTCCCATTTTTCCCTGCTTCAAGTCAATTTCATTTGATTTTTTTGCTCTGCTTGCCTTGAAAAAAATGTCTTGAAGGCTCTTTTCTGCTTAATGCTCTCTGCACAGTGACTGACAAGAAACTTTTATTATCTCCACTCCTACACTCCGGTGGCTCCCTCATTTTGCCACATTAGGTGGTCAAAGTGCTCTTTTAATTCCATAATGTGATTTTGCCAAAGATGAGATGTATCTATTGCAAGGTGGGCTCCTTAAAGGGACATCTCTATTTCAGGGATGATCATTCCTGACTCCCTTTTAATTAATAAAAGGAGATATGTAGGGTACCTAAAAGTCTGTTGGTGTCTTTGGTACTCGGGTTAGCACGACCTGAAATATTTTCTGTTGGTGGTTATTCAACTGTAAGATGATTCTCTCATACCAACTCAAATATTGAACAGTCGTGCAGGGTTATACCAGTCCTACGCCAGAATTATGACTGAGAATTGGTGGAATGTATCTCCAGGAGATGAGCCCATGTCCTGTTCATGTCCTTCAGTGAAATAATTTTGTTTTTAGTTTCTAGCTGCAGTACTGGGAAAAAAAATAAGTATTAAAAGGTTACTAAAGATTCATCCATGCTACATTTTAAATAGAAATTCTATTCAGAAATTCTGAAAGCACAAAATGTCTTCGGAATCAGAGTGATAGTGTTGATACAAGTACAATGAAAATAACTATGTTTCTATGATAACCAGTTATTGACAGGCATAGTTGTTATCTTATTTTGCAGGGAAAAAAAAATAAAGACTAAGCATTTGCCATCAGAATTTTCTTGGATTCTTTGGTGCCCTGGCAGTTTCGAGACATAACCAAAGGGGAATTTTGTTTTCTTCTCTAAAAATGCATTTTCAGGCTACAGACAGAGGAAGGTTATTTCACCTCTGAGTGCAGAATTCAAACAATACCTTCAAATAATCACTTTTCTGGTGTAAAAAGCACATGCCATCTTCCTAAATGGCTGAAAAACACCACAAAGACAAGATCACGTTTGCCCTGTTTCTTTAGAACTTTGTCAGACACGACGCTGAGTTAGACAGAACTTCCATCTGAGCAGAGCAAATATTCCTACAGTGCCTCAAATAATCCTTTAAACATCAGTGTCAGTGACAAAAGGCCATGGAAACCCTTTATTAATTTTATTGCGATCATGAAGTTGGGATGAGACATGAGTTAGGATGAGACGGGGTGCTCAAAAACCCTGACAAAGCCTTTACTTAGATATTTTCTACAGACACAGATTTTTCACTCTTCTAAGGCCTTTACAGAAGAGCAGTATTGATAAGAGTCAACTCTTACAAAATTCACAAAATTCACAGAATGATCAGGTTGGAAGAGACCTTCAAGATCATCCAGTCCAACCCAGCCCCAGCAGCTCAACTAAACCCTGGCACCCAGTGCCATATTACATACAACTGCTGTATGGCACTGCTAAATATCACCTACAATATTAGATAATTTAGGATGTTTCACAGGGTTTTATGTTTGGTGAACCAAAACTTCATCCCTGGTTAGTAAAAAAAGTATCTACCACACTTTCCTTGTCATAATTTCTCATGAGCCAACAGACAAAATCAACAAAGGCCAGAGGTAAGACCATGTTTGCCAGAGCTTTGAAATTTTACCAAAGAATGCTTTCAACCAAAGAGATTATTTTTAATTTTGCTCTTGGCAAGATTCTGGCATTTGGGCAGCTGAACTGCCCTGATCAGCATGTAGGTTTATTTACTTATACCAGCTTTTGTGGCTGGGATAGCTGAGACAACCCCGCAGAGGTGGCAGATCCACCACAGACAGGGAAGATCCTTTTGAAATTCAGGTGAAGTTCAGGCAGGATATGACAAACAGATACAAAAATGGAAACAAATAAATCAGACTGCGATGTCTACTGAGCACAGAGAGGATTGATACACGCACCAAATCCGTGAATCTTTAATTAAATTTAGTTGTTTTTGTCTTTGGCTGAATCCCACCACACTTGCTGTGCCTGTGGGGTCACGCAGGCCGATCCAAGCTCAACACCCTCAGCAGCTCCCAGGGCTGGATTTTCTCTGCATGGAGAAACTCCCTGAGCTCAGAGCCATGCATGGCAAATTAGGAGAGCAGCACTTGTGTCTCCCACAGAGCTCTGTGTGAATATCACCATTTTCCCCAGCATTGCTAAGAGACGTTCATCTGTTGTAGAAGTGGCTGTGTACGGTCACTGGGGTAAACAAAACAACTCAAATAAACACAAAACCAGCCCCTGCCTTGCAGGAGAGAGGTGACATGGACAGAATTGCAATCAGAGCAGCTGCAGTGGAGATCTCAACGCAGAAAATCCAGCAATGCCACAGGGAGGGTGATGGAGCAAAGTTAATCCTATTATAAATTAGTTTGTGCTTCCTGCTCTGAATGCTCGGGTTGCCTTCTTTGTTTCTAGAAAACATGATTTGGGAGGCTTAGCCTGCACAAACAACTGAGGCAACAAGTCCTGTGCCTGCAGGAAAGAAACAGGACAGGCCTGCTTTGTGCTGATTCATGGCTATTTATTCAAGGTTTAGAGGTATGGCCATAGATCACCAGGATTTAAATTATTCTCTGAAAGGATAAAACTTGAATTAATTGGTTAATTAAGTCCTTTAGCCACTGTCAGTGAATCATGGCTTAGTAGGTTACTTATATGTAAAACACAAATCAGGACTGCAGGCTCCAGTCTAATCAGAAGAAAGGTCCTGCTGCTCATAGATCTTTCCTCACAGCTGTCATCTGCTTAAAGGATTCATTCAACAATCTAAATTGCAGAAAAAGCAAATAAACCCTAAAAATAAGTCAGGACTGTTTATCACATCTGGGATTGGATAGAGCCAAAACACAACTAAAGTGCAAAGTCTGCATCCTATTTGTGCTAATAATGAATTTGATTCCTTTTTTTTACTTTAATTCTTTGACACAAGTTGCTGGCTTTAATAAAAGAAAAACAACTTCCTGTTTTAGAGAAATCTTTGGGTGCTTGACATCAGTGAAATTCTGAAACACTCAGACTAGAATTTGTCCATGTAATTATATAAAATCTGAGCTATGAGCACTCTATTGATCACAGTGTGCTTTTTTTCACCTATAGACTACCTGGCATGAAGCCCCCAAAGCAGAGGATGTGAAATTCTAATTATTTCTTGAGCATTCAATGCCTCAAAAATACTCCAGGGTTTCAGTTTGCTTTTCTTTTCATAAATTTCTAGGTGTTTATCCCTGGAGGATTAGTGCCAGCACCAAATTAATAAGGTAGTTCTACATTAGGTGAATATTAAACAATTGTTAAATGACATCTTCAGACACAATAAGCAAACAAGAGCCTAATCTACCCATTATATAATTACCTTAAAATTATATATGCAGCAATATGGAATTAAAACTGTTGTTACAATTTAAAAATAGGAATCCAAACATGAGAGCCACAGCTATCCTTAGCAAAAAATGATTCACCATTAACCTGTTCCATATCATCATTTCTACAGGTGCTTTAATGAATTTAAGTGAATGCTAAAACCCTGAAGGAGAAAAGGAAGCACTTCTGAGTCCTGAAATAAAATGTTTTGGGAGAAATTCCTTCAAGTCAGAGTTTAAAGGCTTCAGTGAATCACTGAATGAGGTGACCTGTAGATATTACACCTCTAATGTCTTGGGGTGCATTCTACACCCAACAGAAAGAGAACAGAATCATAGAATGGCTTAGGATATAAGGGAATTTAGAGATCACCCCATTCCAACATTGTATGTCTGCAAATATACAACACACTGAGATAAACAATTCAGGAGAGCATTAGTTAAAAAAATATCCTTGCAGCATGAATTAATTCAGACAGGAATTTCTGGATCACAAACTTCAGATCTGAAAGGAAAAACATTTCAAATATGTACAAGGACCTGTCAGAACAAGTTCTGGTATTAACTCTGCCAAAATATCTGTTATGTCATTTGCATCATGTTCTAGATGTGATTCATTAGTTTTATTGTCATCTGCATCAGGTTTTCATGCCCCAGTGCTGCACCAGCTTTGAACAATTACAGAAGATCAGGCAGGGACCCAAAGGAAGCAGTGCATGTGAGCATATTTTTATCCACACTCTATAAAACCGGCATCAAAATAATTGACTTTTTACAAAGTGTGAAATAAGTCAGATCCAGCTGATTCTTCTTTCATGGAAGGGCTCAAGGCTAGATTGGATGGGGCTTGGAGTGGAAGGAGTCCCTGCCCATGGCAGGGGTTGGAACTGGATGATCTTTAAGGTCCCTTCCAAACAAAACCATTTTGGCATTCTGATTTACGCAGCAAGGAGATTTAAAAGACAGAGATGGTTGAAATTGTCGGGGACTTCTGGAGAATGTCCAGATCACCCCATCTCTTCATAGAAAGGTTGTCCAGGATTTTTTCCAGTTGGATTATGAATATCTCCAGAGATGGTGTTGTAGTTGAGACAGAAACCATACAAAGCAATACACTCCATTTGCAGGAGGTTTCAAAACTGGTTTTAGTCTATCATGCATGCTTTTTATACAGTCTTAAAAAATTCCTAAGTTTACACTTTGCTCATTGGTCATGAGAGACAAAAGTGCTCATTGGAACAGGCAGTTGCAGGTTTCTCTTATTTCTCCTTCTTTCTTTCTTGGTTTCTATGTCAACGACCTTGCCAGAAAATTCTTTCAGGGGTGAACAAGGATCCTCTTCTCTCTTCTTCACAGAAGTCACTGTAAAACCTCTTCCACAGGATGGAGGCTACACAGCCTCTCTGAACAAACTGTGACTGATCTCTCCGATAGGAAATGTGCTTTGAAAAAAGTTTGGATGGGATTTCCTCTTCTTGCAGGTTGCAAGTTCCTTCTCTTGGTGTTATTTAGAGTACCCTGGCTATGTCTTATTTCTTCCCCCCACAAGATATTTATCTCCATTGATAAGATGGGGATAAATTCCCTTCTCTGTTCTTTTGCTGGCCCAGCTCTCTGGGACTGAGGTTTCAAACACCTTTGAGGACTGCAGCAGCCTCAGTTGAGGCTGTCCCTACCTGTCCCTGCCTGATTTGCACCTCTGGGCCAGCACAGGGCACAGACCCCAGGAACATCCCAGTGGGGATGAGCAGGGGGAAGGATCCCCTCCCTCCACCTGCTGCCGGTGCCATTCATAATGCAGCCCCAGGTGCTTGTAATTTGCTTTTCTCTGAGGACACACTGCTGTTTCATGGTCGCCTGGGAGCCTTCAGGGCTTCTCTGCAAAGCTGCTTGCCAGCCCACTGCACTGGTTCATTCCTCCCCAGGTGAAGGATCAACGTTTCCCTTCAGTGACCTTCATGAGAATCCTCTCTGCCCATTTTCCCAGACCAACAGGGTTCTCTGAATGGCAAAACAACCCCTCCCCCTGGATTTTTATTGTCTCCAAACTTGCAGATGTCCCAGTCATTTATAAAACTAATAAAAATGCTACATGGTATCCATCCCAAAATCAACACCTGTGGTACTGCATTCCTGACTTGTCTCCTGCCCAACTTCCTGCTGCTGATCACATCCCTTTGATTTCACTATTTCAGCCAATTTTCAGTCCACCTCACTGTACATTTATATTCCATGTTCATGCGGTCACAGTCCTTGCATCTTTGCTCCCTGATTTGCTCCTGGATCTGATCAGATGCCCCAAAAAGTTGCACATCATAGAATAATAGAATCACAGAATGGTTTGGGTTAGAAAGGATCTTAAAGCTCATCCAGTTGCAACCCCCCTACCATGGGAAGGGACACCTTCCACTAACCCAGGGTGCTTCAGCCCCATCCAACCTGACCTTGAACACGTCCAGGGATCCAGGGGCAACTTCTGAGAGCTTCTCTGAGCTTCTCTGGGCACCCTGTGCCAGTGTATGTAAAGAATATGTGTTAAACCAGCCTTTGCAGAGCTGATGATGTGCACAGTGAGGCAGAGGCAGGAATACACAGGCTCCTGTTGAGCATTTCCAGTGCTGTAGTGAGCTGTGACTTGCTCTGAGTCAGTCTGCCAGTCACAGGGGTGCAGCTGATGCTCATCCCAGTTAATTTTAGCTGCCAACAAGTTTGCTGTCTGTTCTGAGCCAGCCTTTCAGGCTGACTCTGTTGTCAACACACAGAGACAAGTAACCCCAGAGGGCAATTCATCCAACCTCTCTTCATCAGCTCCAGAGAGACATAATGAAGGGCTTGGATTAGATGCCTAATTATTGGATGGTGAAGGTTAGGGAAGATGAATCCCATCAGAAAAAAAAACCCACCAAAAAAAAAAAAACAAAAACCAGTTGTAGGAAATGTCTTGCAGGCTCCCTGCCAGCTAAGGACTCCTCTCTGCAGTGACATCTGGCCCTGTTCCAGCTCCCTTCCCCTTCCAAGCAATGTGCAAAAGAGGAAGCAGGAGAAGGGAACAACTTGACTTCAATATTCCTGGAGCAGTATTTTTATTCTGCTCATCCCTGGGATGAGCTGAGAAGGAAGAACTCTTCAGAGTGACAGGGAGTGAATGAAGTGGGGTCAGTGTGCCCAGGTTTGTTTGTCCTTCCCTGTGCTGCTGTTTCCTGAGCCTGTTCTGTTTGCTTCTTGCACGGGGACAGATTGCATTCCCCTGCTCAATACCAACACGGCATTTGTGGTGCTGGAATAGGGCAGGGAGAAAATTCAGGGGGTAAAGGGAATGTGGGTCCAAACAGGGACAAACAGACTGACTTAGGGCTCCCTGCTAAACAAAGCCTCCAGCTCCATGCTGTGTTAGCACACATCTAACCCAGGCACTGAGCCATTGGGATTGATACCTGGCTTATGGACCATACCACAGTTATTATCTCAGCAGATTCTTCCCTTCAGCTTTTGCTTCACTCCCCAAAATAAAGGCTTCTACTTTTCATTTCCAGAGCCACAACCATTCCTTATTATGTCCAAAGTGAACAAGAGATCCAATTTCATTTCCAGTATCCCAACTTAGCCTAGGTATGATGCATATATCTAATTTTTTTTTTGCTTCATTTTAACAATAATAATACAAAGATCACCTCCTACTGCAGCTGCAATTTGTGAGGCATTATAGGGGAATTTAGCTAGGGTATGAAAAATTGGAACAGACTGGGGAAGAAACACTTGATGTGCTAATAATGCCCTGAAGATATGTCAGATATGTCACTAGATGTCAATCAATCCTGTGTTGTGTTGCCCACAGTAGGACCAGCCTTCACACATACAGTGAAAAAGTCTGGAAACAAAAAACACAAAAAAACCCCAAACCAACAAAAAACAAACAAAAAACCCAATCCAAAACAAAACAAGCAACAAAAAAGAAAAAAAAAAAAACAAAAACAAAAAAAGACTGAAACAAACAAAGGAAAAACCCCAGATGTTAAGGCAGGGATGAAGCCACAAAGAGATCAAAAAGACGTCCCTGGAGCTTCTCTAAAAGGGAGATTTCTGAGATCTGGTTCTCCCTCCCTGGTGAAGATCCCCTTACTGGCCTCCCTGAACACACTGCAGCAAATGGGTGACTTTTGGAGTAATTCTGGTATTTTTCTTACTGGATGTGATGCTTTTCTTCAAACACTGGTTTGTAGGAGTCATTCCCAAATCATGTGCAGCACTTCTCAGCCATAACTTGGGTGGTCTTTTTCAAGCCCACATCCCACAGAGCCTGCAGCCAGACTGAAAACCCTGACAAAATGCTGCCTTAGATTACAATCCCTCTTTAGTTGTATCACATATCAAACATTTATAAGCATGTTTACAATGCTAATTTCTTTACAAGGCAAACTTATCTTTCCCAAGCATCAAAAGAGGTTTCCCCAGAGGAATTTTTGTTTAGCTGACAATGAGAAAAGCACTCTCATCGATGAGAAAAGCAAACCCACTAAGCCCTTTTCATTGGAATGATATAAACACACTCCCAAAGAAGATGTACAAGGAGAGAGAAGCCTCTTCACTTACAGCGTGTGAACCTTTGGCTTGAAGAGCACTTAAATAGTATTGAGTTCTCTACATCTCCACACAGCTGAGAAAAATTCCACCCTGGTGATGCTGATCAGTCCTTTCCTGTGATTGAGCCCACTGCAGGTACCTGAGATAGGGGCATCTGCCTTCAGTCAGGTGAAGCCCACTCTTGAGTTGTTGTTGTTCTACTATTTCTCTAGAGTCCCATAATGATATTCTCAGACTTCTAAAGTCCATACCTCTTTGGTGTATTCTCATGGCTGCAGATCTTCACTGACTTCTTCTGCATGCAGTTCTCTCTCAGCTCAGGGCTCCTCCAAGGCTCTCCCTGACTGGCTAACCCACCCTCTTTTATCCCAGTTATCTCCATTGGTCACAGCTGCAGCCCAATTAAGGACATCACAGCTGCAGCCCATCAAGGGCAACTGGGACCTCTGGGGCAAAGCCTCTATACAGATATTCAAATACAAATATTCAAATACAATTCATTTCCTCTACTATATTTCCCCCTTTTCTTTTACTTGAGTTAACAGTTGTACAGATGTTCAAGTACAATACATACATTTTCCCCATGACTTACAGGCCATGTACAACGCACATAGCTCCTTGCTCAAAGGCCATACTCTTTCACAGCTCCCTGACCCAAAGGCTGTGTTCTGTCACAGCTCTTGGCTGCCACAGCTCTCAGCTGTCTTATCTTCTGCTAACTATCACGTCAGGGTCACCAATTGTTGTTGTTCTATTATTTCTCTAGAGTCCTATAATGATATTCTCAGACTTCTAAAGCCCATACCTCTTTGGCATATTCTCATGGCTCCAGATCTTCACTGACTCCTTCTTCTGCATGCTGTTCTCTCCCAGTTCAGGGCTCCTCCAAGGCTCTCCCTGACTGGCTAACCCACCCTCTTTTATCCCAGTCATCTTCACTGGTTACAGCTGCAGCCCAATTAAGGACATCGCAGCTGCAGCCCATCAAGGACAACCAGGACCTCTGGGGCAAAGCCTCTATACAGATATTCAAATACATTTCCTCTACTATATTGAGTGGCCCCATAAAGCAGTGAACAAACTGGATCTTCAGCAGCAAGCACTGGCACAGGCACCTGGAGAAGGCTTTTGATAGACACGTGGTAGGAAGCTCATGGCTCCTACCATGGATGGTGGAGATGTGAAGAGAGATTTTTCACTACACTGAAAAATAAAATCAACCCCCTACGGGCTCACAAACCTGCTGAGGGTAGCTGGATCCCTAAGTTTGATGCCAAACCTTGCCCTGGATTTGCACATCCTGTGGGCATGGTTGCCAGCTTTAAGGGCAGGGAAGTGTTTAGTTGGATGTCAGGTGGACAATGCTTCCAGCCAGAGCCTTGATTTATTTGGAGATGTCTGAGGTTTATCTGGATGTGTATTCAGTTATAATCTGTTAAAAGTGAGGCAGTTCTCCTCTGTTCATGGGGCAGTTTTTTCTTTCTCTCTCCCACAGCCAATCCTCCCTGCAGGAGATCTCTGCTGTCCATGGCCACTGAGTGTCCCTGCAGGGCTGAGCCAATCCCAGCATCCCATGGGGAGATGCTCCGCCCAGGGGAGGAGCCAAGCATTCCTCCCTGGATCCAATCTGAGGTTTGGGACAGCCCAGCAGCCTTTGCCCAGTGCATTGCCAGAGGAGCAGCTTCTGCTGCCCTGCATGGCCAGAGGGAGCCCAGGCCCATCTGCAGCAGCCCTGGAGCTGCAGAGGAAAACTCCCCCCTTGTGCAGGATCCCTGCTCCAGCAGAGCCACAGCTGGCACTGCAGGAGGGCTGAGCCCCCGTGGGATGGGGCTGTGCCACCCCCTGACACACAGGGGACAGGGACTGCTCTCACTCTGGCAGTGGTTTTTGGTTTTTTGTGGTTTTTGTTTGTACTATTGCACTTTTATTTTAATTTTCCTAATAAACAACTGTTATTCCTATTCCCATCTCTTTACCTGACAGGCCCTTAATTAAAAAATTCTAATAATTCAGAGGGAGGGGGTTTACATTTTCCATTTCAAGGGAGGCTTCCGCTTTCCTGAGGACACACTTGTCTTTTCAAACCAAGACATGAGAGCATCTTCACCTTCCCATTTGTGTCACTAACAAGTCTCAGTCTACTGACTGAGAGACACAGGGAGTGTGTGCCCTGCTCATTCCCCTGCCTGATTGTACAACCAGCCCACACTTGCCTGTGTTAGTACTCAACTCATCTCTCTGATGAGTACAGCTATTAATAGGAGCTCAGGAATCATATTTAAAGCAGACAAATCAGCATCTTCAGCAGCGTGATATGTTGGCACAGCAACAGGATTATGTGAAGGCTATTGATCTAGAGTACCTGTAAAAATAAATACACATTTTACAACTGTTTTTCTATTATATTTACTTTTTTTTTCTTGGCTTATTATAAAGTTTTATTTAATTATTAAATTTATAAATATGTTGATGCATTTTTTTTATTTTTGCATATTGAACACATGCTCCTTGCTATGAATAAACAATGAAGAAACAAATACTGAGCCTCACTACAGGAAGAGAAATGTTGAGAGCATCATTAGGGCTTGTGGGTCCTATTCCATGTTCATGCACACAAGGAAATTGGCCAGCTCTACTTCTTCCCCTACTGTGGTATTCCAAATATAAATTTTGAGACAGAGTTGTGATCTGTCTGTGATCTGCAGAAGGAATAGATAAAATTGTGATCAAAAGTAGATAAAGTTATGATCAGTAGATAAAAATTATGATCACCATCCCTTTTGTTGGAAAAGGGCATGAACAAAAGGCATGTGTATCTCCACTGCTTAACAAGTAGTTTTAAGCGAAAAAGGTATTAATCCACATGTTTTTCCTGAAAGATTCAGACATGACAAGCAAGGAAAAATAACAGCACAGCTGGTTTATTAATTGTTATCGAATTGTTGAATTGTCACTGCAGACTTCATTTATAGTCACTGGAATAATTATTACTAGAGCTGATTTGGTGGATTTGTCCAAAATCACCTTTTTTACAGTAAGAGAAACTGCCTCCTCCTCAAAAAAAAAAAAAAAATTCTGCCTCTAAAGTGAACTTAAAAACTGACAATAAATTTTCAAGTTCCTAAATTTGGGATAAATTGATTCCACCCCACATGTCACAGACACTGAGCCCAGGAGTTGTGGGAACTTCTAGACAGCTCCTAAGAGAAGGAAGAACACAGTAGGTGTGGTGACACAGCACTGAGTTCTCAGTTAACAAAATAATTGACTTTCTGCCCACACAGCCAGGCAGGAGGTCATTAGTCAGTGCCTAGAAAGCCATTGATTGATTCAGCCCAACATCCACAGGCACCTTGTAGAGGCAGCAATGAAAACAGCAGGGAGAAGCTCTGGGTTCTAAGGCCAAGTTCGAGATTTTGGCTCA
Organism: Agelaius tricolor; assembly: GCF_023055355.1. NCBI lineage: Eukaryota > Metazoa > Chordata > Aves > Passeriformes > Icteridae > Agelaius > Agelaius tricolor. The sequence goes on from NW_027269266.1 coordinate 1,018,682, forward strand.
CACAGGTGGATTTGGTTTGGATTTTGGATGAATTTGGTTCACCTCTCTGTTGGTTTGACTCATCAGCCTTGGTGGTTGTGTCTCAAGGTAAAAATAGAAATGGTGGTGATGCCACCAGAGATCTGAAGCTGCCCACATTGACTGGGAATAACTAAGTCCTGCCTACTGCCATGACAAGTTCTTTGGGGGAAGCAGAGAACAGGGAAACCTTAATTCTGCTTAAGCAGGACATCACCCAAAAAACCCCAAAAACCAGACAAAACCCCAAAAAACCCCACCAGCTGATTTCTTGCCAATATATCTCCCCTCTTGGACTGCCTTTCTAAAAAGTTTTAATATTTTTCATCCCAGTCTCAGAATCAGGCTCAGTCTTATCCCTCTTATCTGGCAAACAAATACAGATTTATCTCCTAGTGCCAAATACTTGTGTCAGTAAGGGAAAGAAGTTTCTAGAAGATCTTAAACCACTTTTGGTCTGATCTACTGAAAGCAAGTATGAGCAGATTTGGTTATGTCTTTCTTTGTCACACAACAAAGGAAGGAATCGAAAATCAAAGAAGGAAGAGAAGAGGCTGAGTCTCTGATTCCTGGACCAGTTGTTCAAGTATGAACAGAAACAAAAGAAATTATGGTGATTGTTCCTTCCAGCTGAGGAAGAAAAGGTTCAAAATAACAATGTCTAGGTTTAGTGCTCAGGGCAGAGCTTCTGAGAATTGCCAGGCAATTTCTGAAGTCCTGGCAGGGACTGGCAGTGCAGCACCACTGCCCTTCACAAAAAGGGAACTTCAAAATCAGCATTCTGGATTGTCAGCTTGGTTTGTTCAGCCTGGAGAGGAAAAGGCTCTGGGGAGACCTTGGAGCCCCTTGCAGGGCATAAAGGGGCTCAAAGAGAGCTGGAGGGGGACTTGGGACAAGGGTCTGGAGTGACAGGTCAAGGGGGAATGGCTTCAGACTGAAGGAGGGGTGGGTTAGATGGGATATTGGGAAGAAATTCTTCCCTGGGAGGGTGGTGAGGCCCTGGCACAGGGTGCCCAGAGCAGCTGATCCACCTCTGGATCCCTAGAAGTGTCCAGGGCCAGTTTGGATGGGGCTTGGAGCAGCCTGGGATGGTGGAAGGTGTCCCTGTCCATGGCAGTGTTTGTAACTATGTGACCTCTAAGGTCCCTTCCAGCCCAAGCCATTCCATGATTTTAGTATGCTTTGAAGAAAAAAAAAGTAATTTTTGGACCCTGGTCCTGAAAATCATTTCCCACAACAAAAAACCCAAAAGCATTCTCTTTGAGTTTCTTTGGAAGGATGTAGCATAAAGGCATTTTGATGTAGCACTTCTGCATGAATCCCATTACCTTCCTGGCAAACACAATGTGTAGTCATGAAACATAATTAAAAAAAAACATCTTTATGTTTGCACTTTCCCATCAACTGCAATGATGGAGGAAAATTCTTTAATTACTGCTCCTCTGTGTGACTCTTCTCAGATCACACATTCTCCTCAAATGAAAAAGAGTAAGGAAATATATAATACTAAAGGAAGGATAACTTCAAAATTGTATTTTGGAGTGGGGATTATTGTGGTGTTACCACAAGCTCTTTTTTGGCAAGGAAACTGTGCTTCAAGGGAACAGCTACCTCTGCCTCAAGATCAGTTAAAGCATTCAGCTACAGCCCACAGGAACTTAAGAAAAGATGTTTTTTCTCTCCCATTGCCATCTTTGCTGGTTTTCCAGTTGGCAGCTGAAATCTATAAATAGCTGGGGAGATGATTAGTGTGAAGGATGAAACTGAAAGATTCACAAATGAAATAATTACCCCACATCTGTGCAGAGCTCTGCAACAAAACTTCTAACACCAGCACTGGGCACAGAAGGGGACATATCCAAGATAAGATCAAGACCTGCTTTACATAATTGTTTCTATCATAATGAAGTGTTCATGCTGCATGGCTACTGCTTAAGGGTCTCATCTGTGGGAATTGGATTTAAAGAAAATTTTTAAAGTTTGACAGAAGGTTTACATACTGTGTATTTGCATGTAAATTTTGAGATAAGAAATATTGACTTAGAAACGTTATGGAAGAGGATGGACATTGTTGAGAGAGAAATGGAATAAGAAATAAGTTTTAAAGGGTAGTTTTGTAAATAAATTAGATATTTTAGAGAAATAGAACTAGAGAAAATGAAAAATATATTGTAGCAGGACTCACACAGGGTAATTTTAGGTGATTGGCTTTAAGGCATTTACAGCATGATGTGGCTAAAGCTGATAGGCAAGAAATGCTTAGAATGTATTGTAAGTAGAAAATAGTTAGCTTCTGATTGTGATGGTGGGAATTGTAACATTTGTGTTGTCCCACCCTTCTCATGAGACTGAAAATGGAATAAAAGTTTTTAAAACACCTCTCAGTTGCCCCAGCTCTGGGTCAGAAAAGGGTATAAGCCAACAAATTTTGTAAAATATGGTAATAGGCCTAATTAGCTGTTTCCCCTGTGAGTGCAGAAGTAAAAACTGCACCTGAAAAAGTATTTACAGACACATGAATATTTTTAAATTGCTATAGTTGTATAGGGTCTCATCCAAAAAAACAATGTCTTCTACAAAGCCCAGGACCTGGCTGTGTTCTCCTACCAGCATAATTTCATTTTTTTTATGTGTGTTTGTATAAATTCAGCTGCAGGCAGCAGTTTGCTTCCACAACTTGGAAAATCCCATCTCTCCATGAACCATTCATACACCATCCTGCCTTTCCAATAATGTTGTTGTTGGCCTTGCTCAGACAACTGAGTCAGAAAAAATTTGCTGTTGGTTTTCACCACGCTGCCTCTCGTTGTATTGATTTCTCTCCTGTGGTTTGTGAGTTGTTCTCCTTTTCCCTGGTTCCCAGGATTGCCTCCCTGCAGGAAGCAAGGCTCTGTTGCAAAGGCCTCTCTGTGCTGCTGTGGAATGCCTCCACTTGGCACCGGCTTTTCAAAAGCTTTTCTCTCTGCTTTCTGAAGACCCACAACAGGTTTTAGTTTCAATTGCCCAGGCACAGAGTTTTCTTACAGAATAAAAAAGGAAAAAAAAAAAAAAAAGGTGATTTCCCAGCACTGAAATCACCTTGCTTGAAAAGCTGGTAAAACCCAAGTGTGTGCTGAAGTGTATTTATTGTCTGTTTTATAAATGAAGATAGAGAAGTTCTGGTGTTGTGAGATAAGGTGATCAAACTCAGAATCATTCAGAATTGCCTTCAGATGTTATTAAATTCTTCTATGAATTATTAAATTCCACCATCCCTCCATGTGGTCTTGCTTCAGTGAGATTTGATAGGTTACTAACATCTAAATTCAAGACAAAAATCACAACTCAACCACAACAGAAATATCAAGTTGCAAGATGTGAAAATCTGTATCACTACACTGCTTTTCTTCTTCTCATTCCTTCCACAATCAGGACTCTTTCTTTATATATTGCCTGAATCAAAATTTATGGGTCTTCCATTGCTATAATGGATCTTTGTGTGCATCTAAAGCTGGGTTCACTCCCCATTATTTTAACCTTTTAGAAGTCTAGTTTGAGCTCATTCTCTGCATTTCTATTGTAACAAAAAAACTGTTGAGCATGTGGCAGATACTTAAAGAGAATTGGGAATTACTGAATATCAAGCAAATTTGCTCTGAATATCCAGAGCAAATATAATGGGACAGAGAGAGGGGATCACCTTTAGCAGACAGATGGGATGTTCCTCACAAAGAACATGCAAATACACGTGAAAAACATGATTTCTCATTCTCCCACCAGCAAGTACAACAATCATTTTAAGACCAGCAAAGATTGTTATCAAGACTTATTCTCCCTCCAGTCAAATTGGTTTCTATTTCCATTTACATTACACAGGAAGAGTTGGTACTTCCAGCAGCAAGGGTCATTTGGAGATCCTCAAGTCAAAAATATCATTTAAGTCTTGATTTTGAATGGATTGAATTCAAGGCAGTTGATCAACAAATCTGAAGATTAGGGGGAAAAAAAATCACAAGAAAAATGAAAAAAAGTTAAATAAGAAAGAAGATGATTGTCACATTCACATTTTCTGAAAAATCCCTTCACCAGGATTTTTCTTCTGGGAAGCTGACAAGCCTCAGAGAAAAAGGAAAACCATAATTTTCTGATTTGCTTCTCCTGTGTTTTGCTCCTTTGGAATGTGTTTGGATATTGTTTATCCAACAGGTGGTTGTTTCATTGGTTTCTGCTGTGAATTGTTTTCACTCAATGGCAAATCAGGGCCAAGCTGTGTCAAGACTCGGGAGAGAGTCAGGAGTTTTCATTGTTATCTTTTTAGCATTCTGTAAGTATCCTTTCTGTATTCTTTAGTATAGTTTCGTATAGCATTCTTTAATATAATATAGTATAATAAAGTAATAAATTATCCTTCTGAGAACATGGAGTCAGATTCATCATTCCTGCCTTCCAATGTCAAGCCATCCTGCAAATACAATAGATGATGAATTTTTTAAGTTCCTGAACTCCTCTGCTTGCTGCTTGACAGTCCAAGAGACAAAGGAAAGAATGAACTCTTACAACTAAATGCAACCCCACATAGCCAAGGCAGAATTGTGGTTCTGTGAGAAATTCCCAAGTGTTCCAATGCCATTAGACAGATGAATAGATTAATAGAAGCTTAGGGAAAAATGGAGTGCAGTCTTGTTAATTAGTCAGATACCCATCGTTATGATCTCATTTGTTCATTTGCTCTGAGTCACCACCAAAATCATGGTTGCTCACACAGGCAGCTTTTGGATCATCCATCACCAGTTAAACCCTAATTCACAATTTCCCCAAGTAAATGCATCCTAAATCACTCCTGAAGTCCCTCCTGACAGATTGCTGCCATACAAAACCAACACACAGCCTTAATCTTCCGTTTGCTGTCTGGGAAGACAACAAATATTTACAGAAAACTCTCACATCCTGCCACATGTGGAGGCTTCAGCAGCATCAGGCTCAGCTCAAGACTCAGCAGTGACACAAAAACAGGGCAGGCAGAACCCATCCAAGCACAACATTGTCTGGTATTTTCTGGAGTTCCTGTCATTGGAAGGAAAGATGAATCTGACTCCATGTTCTCAGAAGGCTAATTATTTTATGATATTATATAATATTAAAGAATGCTATACTAAACTGTGGTAGAATGCTATACTAAACTGTGGTGGTGTTCACAGGGGTCCCAGGATGAGGGAAGAGATGAAAATCTTGACTCCATGTTTCAGAAGGCTGATTCATTATTTTATGATATATATTATATTTTAAAAAATGATATATTAAAACTACACTAAAAGAATAGAAGAAAGGATTTATTCAGAAAGCTAGCAAAGAAAGGAATGGAATGATAATAAAATATTATGCTGCTCACAGCCTCAACATAGGTGGCTGTCATTGGTCACCAAGTAAAAACAATTTCACATGCTGGCTAAACAATTCTCCAAATCACATTCCAAAGGAGCAAAACATGGAGAAGCTGAAGCTTCTCAGCTTTTCAGGATAAAAAATCCTAACGAAAGGATTTTTCATAAAATATGTCTGTGACACTAAACTATACTAAAGAATACAGAAAGGACACAGACAGAAGGCTAAAAGATAATAATGAAAACTCCTGACTCTGTAGTCCCAACACAGCCTGACTGTGATTGGTCATTAAGTCAAAACAATTCACATGGAACCAATCAAACCACGACCAGTTGGTAAACAAAGTCCAAACCACGTTCCAAAGCAGCAAAACACAGGAGAAGCAAAACAGATAATTATTGTTTTCATTTTTCTCTGAGGCTTCTCAGCTTCCCAGGAAAAGAAATCCTGGTGAAGGATTTTTCAGAAAATACGACTGTGACAACGCTGGGAGGAACAAACCTCACAAGAAACTTCTGGAGCTCTGCTGGAAGTAAACAGATGTAAATAATTCACTGTGCATTCATGAGCTGCTTTCAAGAAGTGCCTGGGAAAGGGGGAGCAGAGACCAGCACAATGCAGCAGCCCACATTTTACCTGATGGAAAATAAACATGTTCAGTACTGAGCGTCAATGTGAAGTCTTGCCTTTCACAGTGCCTGTGACAAGCTCATACAAACATTCCATCTAATGGTCCTTGATTAGCAAGGAAGGCTCTTAAGTCTGCCAAGCAATTCTGCAGCCTGGATTTTCAAACAAAAAAAAATGGGATTTTTTTTTTTTTCTGAAGCATGGAAGGGGTAGCAACCCTCAGGGATGCTCCTCTGTTAAAAAATGAGGTGTATTTCAGAATCTTGAAAGCAGAACAAACAATTTCATTGATTATGGGATCATAGAATGGTTTGGGTTGGATGGGACCCTAAAGATAATCTAGTTCCACCTCCCTGCCAGGGGCAGGAACACTTTCCACTATCTCAGGTTGCTCCAAGCCCCATCCAGCCTGGCCTTGGACACTTTCAGGGATCCAGGAGTAGCCACAGCTTCTCTGGGCACCCTGTGCCAGGGCCTCACCACCCTCACAGGAAACAATTTCTTCCCAATATCCAATCTGAACCTGCTCTCTTTCAGTTCAAAGCCTGAGCATGGCCTTCTCCATTAGAAGAAGGAGTCAATCTATGTCCTGTGCCTGCAGGTTCCTCCTGAGGGATTTCAAATCCATTATTTATTTAAAATGAGACACACATCAAACAAAATAGACAAGAAGACAAACAGAAAACACAGATTTCACTCCATATTCAGAAAATATTTGAGCTTGGCAGAGTTTCCTGCTCCAACCTATTCCAACCACTCTGCTCAAGCAGGATTAGCTACAGCAGCTGTTCCAGGACAGTGTCCAGGAAGGTTTTGAATGTCTCCAGGGATGGGGACTCCAGAACAACTCTGGGAAACCTGGTACAGTCTTAGACCACCCACACAGTAAAGAATCCTTTCTTGCATTTAAAAGCCATTTCCATTATTCCTTTTTGTGCCCATTACCTTTTGTCCTGTCACTGAACACCACTGGGAAGAGCCTGGCCCCACCTTCTTCCCTTCCTCCCAACAGGAGAAGTAAGTACACATTCAATCTAAAAGGTAATTTCAGAACAAATATAAGAACATATTGCATCAACATTTCTACTTCAAGGGGTTGATTGAGTACACAGGGCTGCAAACAGACACTGCCAGCATGGGAATTCAAATTCACGGAGTAATATATTAATATGATGTTTAAACATAATATTTTATTTATATCCACACAACCAACAAATATGGTAACACAACCAATATAAATGGTAACAAGCCCTGAATTTGTTGCAAGCCCTCACTCACCACATTGGTTGTTTCTAGCTTTGGGTTTTTTCACTAATAAACAGAACAAATGGCAAAGCTCACCAGAAAAACACACAGAAGCTTTAGAGCTTAATTGGCTTCTACATTTGGGTCAGCAAATGTTCCTGCTACAAAGCCAGTGAGGGATTCTTGCAACCTATTCATGTTTCTCACCAGCACAACAGCAGCTAAAAAGATAGGCAACCATGGCTACCGTCATGGGATCAGCAAACTTCTTTTCACAGCTGTAAATATTTGTAGTGGAGCCAATTAGAGGCAGTGTGGTTTTGTCAGCATTGCCTAGGAAACATCAATAGCTGCTCCAAAGAATCCCCCACCTCTCCTGATCCTGCTGGAGTTTATTGAACAGGGCAGTGGCTGATGGTGCCTTCTCCACACACTGAGCTAGATCTAGGTGAGAAACCAGCTCTGGCAAGGAATAAAGCTGCTCCTGGAGGCACTGAGCTCCTCAGCTCTCTGGTGGGACTATGAAAGCAGCAGGGAGGCAGCTGGGGGAGATCCCAGGCACTGAGATTCATTTTAAACTAAGTGGAAGATTTCAGGTTCCTTTAGTACATCTTGTTTGTGTCAAAATCCCTGTTCTGAGCAAATGCCTTTCAAAGGCATTTGGGCACTGATGCATTTGCTCTCAGGGGAATTCTACAAGCAAGAGAGCCACGTGTATAGAAGTCATGGATAAAAGTGGTTTCTTTCTCTTTTGAGTGTAAAAGCAAACATAGCCTCATAAAACTGGGAAAATTTTAAAGAACAAGTACCTTATATCTTTCTATCTTTCTTACATCTCCAAAACACAAGGCACCTACAAGCAACATTCCTCAGCTACAGAACAAAGGAGTCTGTGTGTCCTGTCAGTTTTAAGGAGTATTCACCACATCTAAACATCCTTGACTTACACTTGTCAGGCACTTCACCGATGTTCAGGACAAAATCTAGTTCATGCTATGAAAAGGTGAAGGGTGTAGCACATGAATGGGTAATTCCAAAATGTTGTTGTTCTATTTCTAGAGTCCCATACTGTTGTCAGATTTCTAAAGTCAATGCCTCCTTGGTGTGTTCTTATGGCTGCAGATCTTCACAGCACTGACTCCTTCTTCTACATCTTGTTCTTTCTCAGTTCAGGGCTCCTCCAAGGCTCTCCCTGACTGGCTAGCCCACCCCCTTTTATCCCAGTTATCTTCATTGGTCACAGCTGCAGCCCATCAAGGACAACCGGAACTTCCCGGGGCAAAGCCTCTATACAGATATTCAAGTACAATACATGCATTTTGCTAGGACTCAAAGGCCACCTCTACTATACCAAAAACTGATTACAGAGTCATAGAATCCAAAAAGCCCTCCAAGATCATTGATTTTCCAAGAGTTAACGAAGTGTTGCCATGTTCACCACTGAACCCTGTCCCAAAGTGCCACATCCAAACACCTCTCGAAGCCTTCCAGGGAAGTTTTTTGCCATGTGGATGAGAGGACATTTGAAAAATTTCCTATTAGCTACACACTAATATCTCCTCTTTGATTTTTAGCAGCTCTCCAGCTGATTCCCCAGATCCATAGCAGTTTCTCCTGGCAAACCACTTTAATGTGAAGTATGGCTGCGAGCACATCGATGATGTTGAGTGGCTCTCTTTGTGCTGCATCTCAGTTCTCAGCACTTCCCCCAAAAGTTTTCCTCTTTAAAGAGAACATCACTCATACAAGCTGCCAGGTGACCAGAGAAACTGGACTGAGGTTTCCCAGAGGAACCACTTTATGTTTGTAATTATGGGAATGTGGATGCATCATGGGCATCTCTGCACTATGAAGGGCAGCTGAACCCAGGGTAACTATAGTGAAAAGGGCACAACTCTGCCCTGCTACAGCAAATTTTAATGCCAGGCATTTCTCCCTGCCCAGCCCTGCAGTCAGCAATACTGCAGCTCAGCAGGTAACACAGGTATGGCATGAAAGAAAGAGAGCTTAAAAAAATAAGTTTAAACCCCCCAACTTGTAAAAACATCCCTAAAGCCTTTCCTAATTTTCACTGAAGAAGGACAAGCTGTCAAACAGATCTGCCTCTTCCACAAGCATTTTGGAAGCTGGTTAATATCTCTCCATGCCTTTTTTCCTGATGCACTGACTGAAACTTCCCAGTTTTCCAGTGGGAAGCAGCCAGTAACCAGCAGAGCAGAAGTGCTGAGCTCTGAGTGTGAGAGGGTGAAGGAGCAGGAGCCACAGGCACCCTGCTGACACGTAGGAACACGTCTGCTTTTGCAGAGAAGTCGTGCAGTTGTTTACTGTCAGCTGGGATAACAGGATCATTGCTCAGGCACCCCGGGATGCAAACATCATCCACTTCCATGAACAGAAAGGTGACAGCTCACACTGTGATAACCACCCTGCTACCTCATTTCTCATGCTGTTACATAAATCCTCGGGAGGATAATGGGCAACAGACTTGCTCAAAAGACTAAAAAAATTTCTGGGATGTCAGTACATCAGGATTAGGTTAACATAATTCTCTAGTCAGGCAGATTTGGAGAGAACTGAAAAAAAATATACCTTCTCTTGTATCTGCTGGGTTCCCCAGATGGAGAAAGGAATGATGAATCTGACTCCATGTTCTCAGAAGGCTAATTTATTACTTTATGATACTATATTATATTAAAGAATGCTATACTAAACTATACTGAAGAATACATAAAGGATACTGACAGTAGGCTAAAAGATAATAATGAAAACTCCTGACTCTTTCTAGAGTCCCAACACAGCTTGGCCCATATTGGTCATTAAGTCAAAAACAATTCACATGAAACCAATGAAACAATCACCTGTTGGATAAACAATTTCCAAACACATTCCACATGTGAGCAAAACACAGGAGAAGCAAATTAGATAAGAATTGTTTCCTTTTTCTCCGAGGCTTCTCAGCTTCCCAGGAGAAGAATCCTGAGCAAGGGGATTTTTCCAGGAAATATGATGGTGACACCTTCAGATTTACCAGCCTAAACAAAGGCTTGTTGCTATTGGAAATCTCCTGCACACACAAGTCTTACCTAGAAATCTGGGAATTCCCATTCACTCAGTTCATTATCATGGAAGAGCAAATATCTTGGAACAAAATGGAACATAACCTGTTTCATCTGCAAAACCAATACTGACCAGTGCTGCCTCAAATCTTGACAAACCAGTGGTTTTCTGGATCGCAAAGAGAAAATGGTCAAGAGCCTCATGTACAGTAGCTTTTTGTCCACAGCACAATATTCAATGACATGATGGTAAAGCCATTATCAAATCAGAGGTGAGAGAATTGCTGGTCCGTTAACTCTGCCAATAATTGAGCTCATTACAGATCATGGTGCTGTGCTGTCAAATGACTCGATTTTAATAACACTATAAAGAAAATAGAGACCCTGCTCCAGTAATTTCAGCCATCTGAAAAGCTTGTGCAGGGAGGAGTTTATACCAAAAGTAACATCCAAAACCACGAGCAAAATTTCATGCTGTCAAAGTCCTGCAGAACAAAGTGAAAGGTAGAAGAACTTGACTTTTAGGGTTATGATCTCACTCTGTCCAGACACCAGAACCTTAAAATCAGAAGATGGGGCAAAGAATTGCATAATTTACCATCTAATTCCAGGTATCTAATATATTTGATACATTTGCAGCAGGATTTTGTGCTAGAAAGTGTTGCCATCTTATTGTTGGGGGTCCATACTGTTGTCTCCTTATCACAAAATTTCTTACCATTTTGATATTTTCTCATGGGCATCTCCTCAGAGCACTGATTTTTTTCTTCTTCATAAAGCAGCCAACTGACTCCAGTTCCCCTCTCAAGCAGCCACCCCACTCTTTTATAACCCTCTTCTCTTCATTGGTTACAGCTGTGGCCTGGTAAAGTCAGGCCTGTTCTTAATCTTTGATAATTGGCCCAGCTGCAGCTCCTTAGGGGTAAGATTACTTTCTACACAATCTTTATTTTCTTATATTCTATCTCCCTACAAGAAAGAATATTTCCCAGATTTTTACTGGGATTTGCATATTCTCCACGGGTTCCTCTTCCCTTCTGATAGAAATTAGCAAGGGCTAATGCTCCTCTTCTTATCAAGTCATTATCTCAGCACTAACAGTGCAAGGAGTTCTTGGGAAAGTGACTCATGGAATAATTTAGGTTGGAAAAGACCCTTAAGATCAAGTCCAAGATTTAAGCTAACTCTGCCACATCCATCACTGAACCAGGTCCCTAAGCACCACACCTACATGTCTTTTAAGGACTTCCAGGGATAGTGAATGGCTTTATCCATCTGTAGGAGATGATCCACTTTGGTTTACTCACACACAGGATCATCAAAAGTGGGAGATCAACCTCAGTATAACTACCGAGCAGTGTGAACAGGATTATTTTATTTGCTGCTTTCAAAGGTATTCATTTTTTTCAATCAGGGATTCCATAATTCCTATCATCCCACCTTCAGCAGCTCTAACTTAAAACAGGAAAAAAACCCATTGCAAACTTTCCCTGGAGGTGGCACTGGTGATACTTGGGTGTCCCTGCTTCCATGCCATCCAGTTTTGTCATATTGCTGAAAAACACCTGCCTTGCACTAATCCAGACCTTTTAGACCAGAACCATCCTCAAGTGCTGTGCCCAGCTCTGGCCCCTCAGCTTGGGAAGGACCTTGGGACACTGAGCACACCCAGAGGGGACAAGGAGGCTGGAGAGGGGCTGGGAACACAAACCCTGTGAGGAAGCCCTGAGGGAGCTGGGGGTGCTCAGCCTGGAGCAAAGGAGACTCAGGGCTGCCCCCATCACTCTCTGCAGCTCCTGAAAGGGGCCTGTGCTCAGCTGGCCCTGGGCTCTTTCTGCAGCAGCACTGACACAACCAGAGCACACAGCCTCAAGCTGCACCAGGGGAAATACAGGCTGGATAGCAGGAAAAAGTTTTTTACAAAAAAGGTGATAAAGTTCTGGAATGGCTGCCCAGGGAGGTGGTGGAGTCCCCATGCCTGGGTGTGTTTAACAAAGCCTGGATGTGGCACTGGGTGCCAGGGTTTAGTTGAGCTGTTGGGGCTGCATTGGACTTGATGATTTTAAGGTCTCTTCCAACCTTGTGATTCTGTGAATTCTGTGAATCCTGTGGATCACAGCAGAATCCAGCTGAAGCTGGGAAAAAATATTCTGGAGAAATAAAACTCAACCAAAGCATGGGCAAACCACTGAGGTGCTATTGCTGCAGAAGTGAAGCCACTGGGGGTGTGAAGATCAGACAAGCTGTGCAAAGAGGGACAAAAGGTGAGAGAGAACAGATGAATTAAAAGAAAGCTCTAAGTGTACATAGAATGAGGTTGAAGTCTTGCTATCATGTGATGGTCAAAGGTGCTCCTGCCTGGGCTGATCACACTGAGCCTCTGAAGAACACCACTGGTTCTCTTTCTAGGCCAGGCTCTGTGTGCCCAACCTCTCCTAAAGGTCCTTCAGCCAGTTTCATTTCTAATAAAATGCTTCTGAAGGGGTTTCTTTCATGTTTGAATGTCATGCTTTTGTAATTAATCAAGATCTAACTCTTCCCATGGGCTCTGTTCTCTTTGTGCTTTGCAGAGGAACAGAGCTGGGAGCAGCGAGGGAAAAGAGGGGGTGAACACAGAATGAGATCATCATTTAGGTTGGAAATTACCTCTAAGACCATCAAGTCCAGTCATTAATCCATCACTGCCTGCAGATCACATCAACAACTCCATTATAAGAGGAGAGCCCAGGTCCTCTCAGTTAATGCCACCAATCATTCTGAATTATTTTACACAAAATGCGCCTCTTATTTCACTCATTTCCTGCACATTAGTGAGAAGGAAAAAAAGGAAAGAGATAGAAAAGTAGGGTGCACACTGTAACAGCACTGCCATTTGCAAAAATACCTCCCACCTCCCTCTGTGACTATCATTAGAGAGCAGTTTGTGACACAAAAAATTCCCCCCAAGTCTACTTGCTTGCCTTTCAAAGATAAGGGCTCCATTTCCAAACCTGCCAGTTCCCTCATCCTCAAGTCCCTCTCTGCTATAATCACTCTATTCTCCAGACCTGAATTTTTTTAAAGTAATAGGCAGAGATATCACAGATGCTCTTACAAGCATTTTTTCCTTGTAATTTTGAAATCTTGATTCATTTTTCAAAGTCTCATATAAATTATGATGGTGGGTAAAATGATGTGACCCACTGTACACAGGAGGACAGACTGGAGGCTGTTAATTCTCCCCCTCAGGCTCTAAAAGCATTGAAGACTCAGGGCAAGCTCAGAAGCTGGCTAATGATTTAATTTTAGGCTTCTTGAGGACTGGTTCATGTATTGAAACTTGAATTTACATCAGGTCTATTCTTAAGAGAATGGAGAGGTAGAAGAACAGGGGCATCTCCACTGTCTAGAAGCAAAATGAGCAAAGTACACAAAAAGTTTTCTTAGAATCTACTTTAGTTGTAACTATATTTAGGTTTTGGTGAGTAAGAATTATTAAAAAAAGGCCACTCTGAACACACCACCCTGCTGAGTCCTGCTGCAGCTTGATTTCCTCATGTGCACACAACTTGTCTGAGTACAAGGAGCTTGATCTCATCTTCATTCAGCACCAACTGAAAGCAATAACACTCCTTTAAAGTAATTTTCTCCATCAGTGATCTCCCACAAGCAGTTTCTTAGAGATAATTTTCAAATACTGGGATAATAAATGCTCCTTCCACAGCACATGGTCATCAAATTCCTGCTATCAAAGGCTTTATATTTCCATATTTCCATGTTGATATTATATGATGGGTCCTGCAGAAGGGCAGTACATACTGGTACAAAATTTATCTCCCAAATTCTCTCTCGTTCAACAACTTTCTCCTCCAAAATACACTGTGACTCTTCTGTAAGCCTTTTTCAGAGCAGGAATATATGGATAAGTGAACAATTAAATTTAAATGATGCCCAACTGAGTTGTAAGTGCAACCTGTTCTCCTTCAGGAATGAAGTGGTGTTTTTCTGGACTCAGTAAAATCAGTGTTTCAGAGGGCACTGATGAGGATCCTGGTTCCTACCCCTTGTATTCCTTCAGAGGCACTGAAACCAAGCTGCTGCTCTTCTTTGGCAGGAAATCAGTTTGGTTTGTGTGCTGCTCTACATCTCAATCCACATCTCTGCCTGGATCTATTCTTCAAGAAAAATTATCAGAAAAAATAAAAAAATACTTATTTCCAAGGTGCTGTATATATAGAGATGTGGCATTCACATTCTCTGAACAGAGAGAGACAATTCTCTCTTGCAGGGTTTTTTCCTGGAGAAGCACAGAGGGAAGAAAGAGAAAACAATTCTTATCTCTACTTGCTGCTCCTGTTGTCTTTACACACATGGAATGTGTTAGGAAGATTGTTTACCTGAAGGGATTTGGTAATTAGATTCTGGTAATAGTTGTTTATATTAATTAACCTATAGAGTCAAAGCTGTGTCCTAGCTGTCAGCAGAGAGTCATGAGTTTTTCTTTAATATTCTTTTTAGTATAGACATAGTATAGTATAATGTAATATATTAATTTAATAAAACAATTGTTCAGCCTTCTGAATCAATGGAGTCAGATACCAATCATTTCCTGCATCAGGGGAACCCTGCATTTACAATATATAGATTTATAAATTTATGCATGGTGTGATTCTTGGAGCTGACCTGTACATGACCAGCAGCTGGCCTGTGATGATCCTGGTGGGTTTTTTTCCAACTCAGGATATTTTCTGATATGCAGGAGACAGCAAACCAAAGAGAGGGGATCCAACAAACATGAGGATGCTTCTCGCTTGGATCTGCATTTCATGTTTTCTACTCACCAGACACTGCTTGGACATGCTGTTAAGAGTAGAAAAGAGTTGTCTCCCTCATGGAATCCTCTGCTTCTTAGAAAGCCTTGAGAACAACCTTGCAGAGAGCCAGGAATCATCTCCTGGAAAATTACACTGCAGATATCCCTCCAGTACTTTTATTTTTCATCAGCTCTATTTGAAACTTTGTGCTGTGCTGTAATGGCTTTCATGGTTCATTATTCCATCCAGTTGTACAGCACACTGAATCCCATAATAACAACTCCCAACACTTCAAAATTTACTTGTTCTCCTTGTCATGTCTAATGGCTTTTTTAGATTGCTAGTTAATAATAATCCTAGGCAACAGCATAAACAGTCACAAAAAAAAAAAAAAAGGTAAAATGAGCATGTTTTCACTCCATGCTCAGTGTTCAGGCTGTGCATCTTTCTTTTCCCTTTTCCCCTGTGAATTCAAGGCATTTGAAGTTGACTGACCCCGTTAGCACAGCTCTGCTGGGAGCTACACTTTAAAAGTGAGAATTTCTAACTGCACATATCAATTCTGCAGCACACGGGTGCTCTGAAAAGCTGGATTAGCTTTGGGGAAGAGTTAACCTTGTCACTGCAGAGTGACAAAGCAAAAACTCACTGGTTAAGCTCAGCACAGGCCCTGTCACCCTCCTGTAGCAGGGGAAGGCAGAGGCTGTCACTTGGGAAATTGGAAGGAAAATAAAGTGATGTGCAGAAGGAGAAGCTGAATGATAATCAATCAAGAGCTGAGCAAGGGGAGTCAGGATGGGAACAGCATGAGGAGAAAATGGGAAAAATATGCACTGGGATGCAAAGCAGAGGTGAATTGGAATGAAGAGCACAAAGGGATTCATTTATTTGGCCAAAACAAAAAAAAAAAGAGATTTTACTCTGAGCATGGTGTGGCAGAGACACTGATCCATACCCAACACGCAAACCTCTGAAAAGAGCAAGTGATGAAGGAGCTGCCAACAGATTTTCCTCTGCATATGCTGCTTTTTTTGGTGGCTGAGGATGCCAGCTCAAGAGGAGGGCTGGGAGACGAAGCTTTCACTTCTCTGCTCGCTTTGGCGATGAGGGAGGAAACTGTGGAAAATTCCTCAGGTCACAGGAATGGCCATTGTCAAAGTTAGAATTAGGATTAATGCCCACCTGGCCCTCACCCTTCAGTTCTGCCTCATTTTTTGCTGTCCCACAGAGCCACAGGTTTGCCAAAAGCATCCAGCCACAGGAATAATCTCCAGTCCATCAAGGCTGATCTGGAAGAATATAAATTATAATGTACTGACTGTGGCATTGATCCACTGGTTCAATGAGCCACGGGAAGAAAACGGAAGAAGAAAAAGGTGATTTGTGGAAGCTGGTCTGAAAGACAATAAATAAATAAAGATTAAAATAATCAAATAAAATCAAGTCACTCTGTAGCCCCAAAATATTCATGTCAAACGGTAAGTGCATGTTCTGAGACAGCTTTGTCTCCTAGGGCTCTATTTCTACCCCTGAAGTGAAGAAAAGCTTAGAATCCAGAGTTTCTCAAAGAAATGAAAAAGCTTTTTGCTCCCAGTCTGGCAAGCAGAGCCAGTGGCAGGCTGGATATAAGGCAGAATGAAAACCTACCACGTTTTCTTTGTGAGAGGCTCCTCAGTGACACTTCAAACACAAGAGGTGACCTGATTTTCTCCCCAAAATCACGCACATCCCTCGAGCAATGTCCCTTCTAGAGAAGGCACATCAGTGCCTACATCCTGCAAAAATATTGGACCGTTGGGCATGGCTTATTTCCTTCATGTGGGGCTAAGTTTGGGGTTTGTGCTGGAAACGGTGAGGATAATTCTGGGATGGTTTTGTTGTGGCTGAGCAGAGCTTGGACAGAGCCTTTTGTGCCTCTCACCCACCCCACCAGGGATGGGGCTGGGGGTGCACAGGGAATTGGGAGGGGAAACTGTAGGGGGATAGAACATAGGAAAATAAAGGTGGTATAAAAAGTAATCTTACCCCCTAAAGAGGTGCAGCTGAGCCAATTATTGAGGATTAGGAGCAGGCCTGATGTTAACAGGCCACAGCTGTAGCCAATAATTGGAGTGTTATAAAAGAGTGGATGGGTGGGACCTGGAGTTATTGGCTGGTAGGAGGACAAGGAAGAGTCAGTGCCTGGAGGAGCTGCCTACAAGAAACATCAAGGAGGTACAAAACTCTGGTAATGTGGAACCCTTGCACTGTAAGGACAATAGAACTCTTGCATTATAATGACATTTAGACTTTTGCTCTATAATGACAATAGGAAACAGCTGGCACAGCTGACCCCAGCTGCTCCAAGGGATATTCAGGCCACATGGCATCATGCTCAGCAATAAAACTCAGGGAAAGGTTGTCCAGGGATAGCTGCTTGGGGACTGGCTGGGTATCACTTGGTTTTTATACAACAAGATTTTGGTACTTCTGGTGCAGATTGTGAGGTCTCAGTGGCCATGTTCAATGGTTCACAAGCAAGGAAGGAACTTTCACACTTTCTGTCGGAAATTTTTCTTCTTTCCATGAGCTCCCCTTTGCTTCACCTCAAGGAATGTGATCCTGCCAAGACAGTGGCGCATGGGAAAAAGCTGATGCTGCTTAAAAGCATTTAAAAAAAAAAGTGGCAGTGATAAACAAGAATCAGACGTGACAAAGACATAAAATGTGTTTTACTGTGGGACTGGATGGAAAAGATTTTGTATGTGGGCTGCAGTTTCATTCCCCATAGGAGAGAGAGTGAAAACATCACTGTAAACTCTAATTGAAGTGACAGCTGTAGGTGAACCACATGTTGTGTATTCACAGGTGTGAAAAATACAGGAATTAATACTCACACTAGGCTTGTGACAAATGCCAGTGTGGAAATAGGAACATATGTAGCACGGGGTGTCCATTGAGGAATTATCTGCAGAGGTGTCAGATGTTAAAAAAAGCTGTACAAAAACAAAGGTACCTTTGCAAGAAGTCCAAGAACTGAGGAGAGATTTCCTCTCTCAAAGAGGGAGAGTGAGTCTGTACCCAATCACAGAATGGCTGGGTTTGAGGAGACCTTTCAAGATCATTCAGTTCCAATCCCCTGCCATGGTCAGGAATGCCACCATCAGACCAAGCTGCTCAGGGCTCCATAAAACCTGGCCTTGGAAGCTTCCAGGGGCATCCACAGTGTTTACAGCAGCCTATTCCAGTGCCTCACCACCCTCATATTGAAGAATTTATTTGTTATAAATAATCTAAGGCATGAGGAAGGAACAGAGGAGTCACTGAGCTCAGTTGGTTGGAGTCTATAGGACTTAAAAATGCCAAGATTGCTGTTCCATCCCTGCCCAGGCCATTGTAGGAGTTGGACTCGATGGTTCTTGTGTCCCTTCCAGCTCAGAATATTCTGTGATTCTGTCAGAATTTTTCAATGCATGTATAGACTTGGAGGACAAATAATAAATAGATAAATGCTTTCTTTTCCAGGGTTGTCCTCCTGTCCACTGATAACACAGGAGAACCACTGTCTTCTGTGACTCCTGGCTTTAGTGGTTTGAAACTAAATGAGGAGAGACTTAGATTAGAGTCAGTTTTATGGATGTTTTTCAGACACAAGACATTGCAGCCCACATTGCTACTAGAGTGAAGGAAAACAGCTCTGACACCTTGCAGATTGTGCCATCTGATTTTCATGGCACAATTCCCTTTGCAAGGAGAGGGAAATAGACTGGCAATGTCTGCAGAACTTTGTTTTGTAAGGCCTTTATGAGATTTTTTTTTGGGGGGGAAAAGCAATTGAGGCAATGATGTGAATTTTACATGCAAACTTCTGCATCAGGCTGTAGCCTAGCAACATCAGCAACCCAGCATCCAAAAATTTTATCCAGCACACTGGTGAATTCAGCAAGTCAGACACTGGGGGAAAGTGTGTGGCTGGTGTCAGCTACATTTTTCTTTAAATTAGCTTTGATAGCCTCTTTTAAATCCCTTATCCACAAAGAAGAGGCTGTCATGAAGCTGGAAGGAGTTTTACTGTTTATCACTGCACTGCTGCACTCCTGGAGTGGAGGAGGACTTTTTTTTTTTTCTTTTTTTTTTTTTTTGCTGACAATTCTTTGCCTTTGGAGCAGTATCACTGTTGCTGGAAGCTGCAGATTGGAGAAACTCCCCAATTTTTTTTGGCAGGGAATTTGTAGTGGCTAAACTTTGGCTCCTAAAATTAAAGTGCAGGAACCTAGAAAGAAAGAAAGAAAGGAAGACCAAAAAATAAAAAAAAAAAACCAAACCCAAAACCAAAACCAAAAAAAAAAACCAAACAAAAAAAAACCCCAACAACAACAACAACAAAAAAAAAAAAAAAAAAAAAAAAAAAAACAAAACCCAAAAAAACCCCAAAAAAACCAAAAAAAAAAACAAAACAAAAAAAACCACCCCAAAACAAAAAACTTACTTTCCTTTTTTGCCAATGAACTTCCAGGTGGCTGGAAAATAGACCAGGTCAGCCAACTGGAGAGGCAGCCATAAGGAGTTCAAATTGGTAACTGGTTGTGAGCAAGGTTCTTCAGGGGTGACACACATCCCACCAGATTAAAATTGCAGCTAGACAGCCCCCAGCATGGGTGGAGCTGTGGAAATTACCTGACATTGAATATTGACAAACCATGACTCCAGTGAGGCTTTAGCTCTCAGGAGTGAAAACAGCAGGATAAGAATCTACCCAAGAGATCGACAGCAACTCCATGCACTTAAAGCAGTAACTTCAGGAAAAAACAACCAAAAACCAGGACCCAGATGCAAACATCTGTTAACAATAAAAGCTGACAAGATGCATTTATGCATCGCACAAAACATAATCAAGATTCAATCTGCCAGTTTTATTCTCGGTGCTGTTAAGAATTCAAAGTGCATTTTGGTGTACATGATCATGTTGCTTCAAAAAGCATCTGTTTTTCAGCCTTTTGTGCTCCAACAGGTGCATTTCATACCAAATAGATTCTGTTAACTGTTGTCACTCTTTTAAGACTGTAAAAAGATCAGGTGGATCATCTGGCATTTTGAAATATTGGCAACTCCTCATTAGATCGTGGGCTATTCTACTTTCCCTTCATTGACTTCACAGCACTAGAAACTGGAGGACCAATGTAAATCCCTTTTCTGCTAATTCAAGAAGAAGGTGCAAATAAAAACTGTTCACTTTCAGGGGTTTTTCTGACAGATTTAGTTATGCTAAAGACAGCTTGGGAATCCTTTTGTAACTCTAACTGATCAGAGTGCACATTAAAAGGAAGGCAAAACAAATGAAACTGTTTTCTAGGCCATAAAAGCAAACAATGTGTAGCTGAAATTAAAAGCAAAATTATGATCATACTATACCCATTTAATACACCTTGAAAATAAGCAATAACCTTAATAAACATTAGAGACAAGGAAAGAATGATTGAAAAAATTGACAATGAAGCAAAATTGATGAATAGGATTGTTGCATAGTCTTAATGCCTGTTGTAGGTGCAGTGCCTGGGGAGAAATAATTCCAGGCATGAGAACAGGTTGGGGGGTGACTGATGGAGGGCAGGAGAAGGAGCTGGAGGTGATGGTGGCCAGCAGGTCACTCATGGGCCAACAGTGTGACAAGAGGGTCACTGGGATCCTGGGGTTCATCAGGAACAGTGACCAGCAGCTGGAGGGAGCTGACCCTGCCCCTCTGCTCTGTCCTGGATCTGTGGCCAGTTCTGGGCTCTCCAGGTCAAGACAGGCAAAGAACTCCAGGGGAGGGTCCAGCAGGGGAGGGGATGATGACTGGGGGAGGTGGAGCATCTCTGCATTCCCACTATGAAACAAACTCCCTCCATGAAGCTGATGCCTTAGGTTTTATATTTTATATTTTCAGATTCTGTGCTGCTTTAGTGTGTGGGTCTGAGCTTCACATCAGGGCATGCTGAGCTCTGTGCACAGAGCAGGGAGACAAAACAATTCCTGCTCCAGCTGGGCACCAAGGACAAATGATCCAAATCTCAGCCCCAAGAGCACAAACCCCGTGGGCTGGAGAGAGAAAAACAAGCAGGGTGGGACTGCAGGGGCTAAAGCTGGGATGGGACAATGAACTGCAAGATGCAAATGGAGCAGAACTGATCCCAGGGAGAGAGCCCGGGAGCGCTGGTGCATTTTGGGGCCATTTTGGTTCATCTTGGGTGCAGCCCTGGCTGGGCTCTTGTGCTGCCCAAGGTGCATCCATGGAGGCCTTTGAATAAATCCCTGCTTTATTCTTTAGCTCTGTCCAGCCTCTGCTCTGGGTCAGCCTTCACAAAGCATCAAAGGGAACAAAGGCAAAGCCTCCCTGTTTTTCATGTTCTGCATTTTCCCTTTTTGAGAATGTTGCTGTGAGCAACAGAAAATGCTCCTTAATAAGGAGCATTTATTGCAAATGAAAGGAAGCAGCCTCTGGACTTCAAAGGTCATTTTTGGAACCGCTTCACTTGGGGAGGAGCAGGGTGGGAAACCTCTTCTTCCTGAGCCCTCCAAACACCCAGATAGGGAAAGGGAAAGGAATTGAGAAGAATGTGATCATATGACAAGAAATGCAGGAAAAGCCTTAATTGGGGAGCACAAAGAAAAGCAAATGTTTTCATTCAGAAATGAGCATGTTTATTGTTGGAAAAATAAGGAGATTTTACACTTTTTTTCTGTGCCGAAGAACAAAGTCTGCTCCATGTCTCCAAAAAGACAATATCCTGTCTTTTTGAGCTCAGAATCTGCTGAAATAATCCAAGTGAAGATCAAATTCCAAGATGGCACTTTGAGCCAGGAAATCTGTAATGTCTGGTGATTCCAGAGATTGCTGATGTCCTCCAGGGGACACTGTGAGCATCAAGAAAGATGCTCAGTGTGAAGACTCAAATGACAATAACAAGCTGGGGGTTTAATTTTTGCTGTGTTGAAGAAAATTAGAGGCATCAAAGACTATAAATTAGCATTTTCCTCTTGGCCAGGATGTATAGAGGCTGAAACTCAATAGCACAATAATGTTTGTCACTTCCTTTTTACAATTCCTTTTTCCAGCATGAGTCCTTGACTTCTTCAATATTTCTCTGTGTTTGAACTCCTGGCTGGTTTCTAAGGAGCCTTGATTTGAAATTATTTTTAATATTCAAAGAGCTTTTACATGTCAAACAGGCTTCTTTTTCTTTACTTCTCATTAGAAATCATTATATGAAGAAAGATAATTTTGATGTCTTATGTAGATATTTTATGAAAAAAAAAAGGATTAAAGCAAAAAAGTAGCTAGAACCACAATAAAATATTTTACTGAAAGGTACAGATAAGTACTAATTAAATAACTAGGGAATCCACATGAATAATTTCACAGAAGGGAAAGTCTTATTCCAAATATCAGCACAAAAACAGGCAAGAAAACTCCTTCATCCTTAGGAAGATTATCAGGAGGTCTGTCATTAACTATGAGGTTGGGAGTGAGTTTTTAATGTGAATTTTGATTCACTTTCTCTCTAGCTCAAACTATTTCAACCAGGAGCTGAGAAATTAGAAAAAAGATCTCCATATTAGCACACAGTGCTCAAAACAGTTACTGAAGGAAGCAACCTCAATAAATATTACAGATGATAAGAAATATTAATAACCCTCTACTGCCAGAGAAATGTGATGTGTCAACCTCCCGTCAGATCTCTCCTGGTTTTGGGTGGGAAAGATGTTTATCTGCTGCAGATTTATCTAAGGAAATTTTGAGAAGAGCAAATCTGGACTAAAATTTGCTATTAGGAGTAGGGCAAGAAAATAAACACAAAAAGAGTGGATGGGAAAAGAACTGCAGGAAATAAAAATAATAGTGGGACATGAATGAAGAGGAAAGTGGAGAAGAAAAGGTAAAAAATAAAAGCAGCAGAGAAGCACAGAAGAAAATGGAGACTTTTGATGGAAACTTATTGTTCTAATCCAGGAATTGAAAGGTTGCAGCCTAAAATGCCAACATTTCCCTTGCTATCAATATCCAGAATATGATCTATTACTGTAATTTTGCAGAGCTCACTACTCAGTGAATATGGGAATATTTAACTGTCAGCAGTAAATGTCCATATTTACAGAAAATGCAGGGGAACAGAATAATTGTTATAATTATTAGGATGAGAAGAAAATTGGGAAATGACATGGAAGTCAGTGAGGGACACAATTATAATATATGTTAAAAATATATTAAAATGGATGGGCAAGATCTTCCAAAATAATTGTGAAAAATAGGTTCAAGCAGCAATGACAATATTATAAGAAAAAAAATAGATGTTTTCTCAAAAGAGAAATAAGGTGGTTTGGGGCAAATGACAGATTTTTCTACTTTTAATTAAGGCAAAAGGTAAAAGAAATTAATCAGATACTAAAGAACTACTCTTGCCTCAACGAGAAAATTGCTGTATAGTGCCCATTTTCCCTTTGCAAAAAGGACTGTATTTAAAAATCTTATGACAAAGTCCAGAAACGTTTATGATCTAATTTTATGAAGCTGTTAAAAACAATATGAACTTTTGTACTCTCAGAGTTATTAACTCCATCGTGGAAGGTAAGCACATTCCTTCCTCTGTAAAGAAAATAATGATAACAAAAAGAAAGCTCATGGAAGAGCAAATAATTTAGTGCATATGAATCTGGTTTTTAACATTAAAGGTTTTAGTAAAAGCAATTGCAGTTTAGGGGGATACACAGAAGTCTTATTAGAGATCAGTGAGTTTTTGGTTTTTTTCCATGAAAACTCAAAATAATGTAGGAAGGAAGTAGGAACTGATTTAATACTATTTTATTAATGTGTATACACACACAGAATATGATGTTTTCATATCCATAAAAATTCCAGGATTAATTTATTACAGCCCTCTGGGGACAAAAAAATTTACTTGGTGAAAAGAAAGGGGATTTCTGTGGATGCCATGTTGGAGGAAGACTGCCTTAAATACAAGATGTAAATGTTTAGGGTTTTTTTTTTTCCATAAAGATCCTTGAGTTTCCATGCTCACTGAGGGAAATTCCTGAGATTAACATAAAAGGAGCAGCAGTGATCCCTGAGGCTGCCTGGGACTGTCTCAGCCGTGAACCTCTGGCCATTCCCATCAGTCCCAGATACAAAGGAAAAGGAATTAATCAGGAAATCAACACAAGCCAGTGTCCATTCCAGTGGTGATGCCTTGTGAAGGCTGGCCTAGAACAGACACTGAATGCAGCTAAAGAATAAAGCAGGGATTTATTCAAAGGCCTCCATGGATGCACCTTGGGCAGCACAAGAGCCCAGCCAGGGCTGCACCCAAGATGAACCAAAATGGCCCCAAAATGCACCAGCGCTCCCGGGCTCTCTCCCTGGGATCAGTTCTGCTCCATTTGCATCTTGCAGTTCGTTGTCCCATCCCAGCTTTAGCCCCTGCAGTCCCACCCTGCTTGTTTTTCTCTCTCCAGCCCACGGGGTTTGTGCTCTGGGGCTGAGATTTGGATCATTTGTCCTTGGTGCCCAGCTGGAGCAGGAATTGTTTTGTCTCCCTGCTCTGTGCACAGAGCTCAGCATGCCCTGATGGGAAGCTCAGACCCACACACTAAAGCAGCACAGAATCTGAAAAATATGAAATCTAAAACCTGAGGCATCAATGACAACGCTGCCTTTGTGCCATGCCTGCCTGAAAGCATTGCTTCTAAATATGTAGAGGATGTTCCATCTGCAGAAAAAAATTATGAACAGGGAGAGTTATTAATTCAGAGAGGGTTAATTAGGGGTTAGATGCATTTACAGTTTGGGTGGGTTGCAAGTCCTGCATTGTGGTGGAGGAGAGTGGAGTCAAGGATTTAATTTTCCATAAACAGTGGCTGTGTGGAGTGGGTGACACATTCTGAGATGATCAGAATAAACAGGCTTGTGAAGGCTGCCCGTGGCATTTCCAAGCTCTACAAAACCTGATCTTTCAGATGTTGTCCTCCAGCTTCTCACCCTATTGTGAGCTCAGATTTCCCCAGATTGTCCCTCTGATTCCATTTCCTGGTTAGGCCTGCAGCTCATCCTACCCTTGGTGTTTCCCTTTCATGAACTCTGCTCAGGCTGAGGTGTGAGCCCAGACTGGCTGACAAAACAACAACCACTGGGTATCAACTCTTTGGAAGGCTGTAGTAGCACCTGTCCCAAGCAGTTCTTGTGTATTTCACAATTTAGAGGAATTTTGATTGTATTTTAATTGTTTTAATGAAACCTTAGCAACATAATACTAATAAAACTGAATACAAGCATACAGGTTTGGGTATTTTAAATCAGAAAGCTTATGATCCTCTTCAGAGATGAACAATTAGATGGAAATTATATTGTTTCTGTGAACAAAAATAAATCTCTGGACACCCTCTATTGTCATATTGCATTTTGGTTTGACTGTTCATCCATAGAGGTATCACATCTCCAAAATTGGAATATTTCTTTCCACCAGAAGGAGAAGGTAAGGAATAGTTGTGAGAACACAAGTCCATAATTTATATATTGGTTTTTAATGTAAACTAAATTTATATCAATGGGCTGGAGAGCGATGTGGGGGATCAAATGTGGAGATATTTTAGAGTAAGCTAAACAAATTCTTAAGCTATTCCTGCAAGCAGATGAGAATCATCTTGAAAGAACATGGAAGGGAAACTACAAACATTCAGCAGTGTGAGTTTGCCACTGTAGGCAGCAGAACACTCAAACCTCAACAAGCACCATCACTCTGATGCCCTGGAGAGAAACTGGTCACTTATTTCAAGATATATTGACTAATTTGCACTATCATGACAGCAATCACTAGGAATTTTTTTAGCTCTGTTCCTGAAATTCCCAGAATTCCAAGTCAGCTGCTGCAGTCTTGTTCCACTATGAGAAAAGCAGGTCAAGAAAGTGAGGTTTGCTCTGATGAGATCACAGGCAATGGAAAGGAGAACTATGCATTGAGCAGTTTTTGTCACAGCAGCTGAAGATTTCCTCAGCCCTGCTCTAAAGGGACCCCAAAAACAAATTCAGGATCTCTCTTTTGTTTCCCTCACATCCACTTGATGCCTCAAAGATTCCTAAGGGATGAATCTCAGCCATATTCAGGGAAAAGAGCAAACACAAGGCTCCCATGTCTAGGACTGAGAATGTTCCCAGTACATGTTCATTATAATTTTCAAGTCAAGTTTTTTTCAATTATCTTTTAGGAGAAAAGAGAGATATTAGGAAGACAGACATTGTAAAATACTCAAACTGCACTCAGTGACATTTTTTCCAGTGCTCAGGAGAAAAATTTCTCAGATTGACTCTGATTTAATACTATTATCTTGTCTCTGTTCATTCACAAGGTGAGCAGGGTGGGCAGGTAAAATAAAGAATTCTCACCATAAGGAAAAATTATTTGTCCAGACACCAGCAATCTGTCATCTCTCACATCCACTGTTCATTTCCCAGCCACTTCGAGCCTGATCTGGGCACTTCTTTCACCCAA
This sequence comes from Agelaius tricolor, assembly GCF_023055355.1. Classification (NCBI taxonomy): domain Eukaryota; kingdom Metazoa; phylum Chordata; class Aves; order Passeriformes; family Icteridae; genus Agelaius; species Agelaius tricolor. The sequence continues at coordinate 1,045,283 of NW_027269266.1, forward strand.
ACGACTGAAATTTCACACCAATGTCTAGAACTCAGTTTTTAATACTGGAATATCCCCTCACCCTAACAAGAGAATTTGAATGTTGGTTTCAGAACTGATCCATGACCCAAGGTCCTTGTTTGTATCCCTGTTCAGAAATGTAAAGGGTCTTTTCTCCAGTCCCTTCAAAAATCCTCCTTAATTTAAGCAGGAGAGAATCTTTCTTTCCAATGCTCTGTGTCCAAAATGCACTTGGAATTAAGATTTCCTGCACAGCAGTGAAAATATCCAAGAACCTGATACCAGCAGCCCGCTCTCAACCCTGAATTTTGCTAACTCCATCATGCCACACAGAGGCAGCCTTTCTCCCAGTTTCAGGGTACAAAAGGTGAGTCTGGAAAAGCAAGGGATGTTTCTTTTCCCATGAAATGCAACCTGCACAGAGCTTCCTTTAGAAACTCAGCTTTTGTTTGCATCCATTTTTCTGGAAGATTAGAAAGACACAGAGCAGTGCAGTGTTGGGCATTTGGTTAGACTTAGCTCTTGTCTCCATGCCATTGCAGGAAACAAAGGGCAGAAGAGATCACAGGACAAGAGAAATATGATTAAAAAAAAAAAGATTTGCTCCATCTGAACTAAGTTTATGGTTCGGGTTAAGCACGAGCTGATTCTTAGTTTTTCTGTGCCTATACACACAGAAAAAGAATATTCACTGCACAGCTTTCCAAAGGGTAAGTTAATATGGGAGTAAATCACACAAAACTCCATTTTCTTCATGGTGGAAAAAGCCCATTCTTTATTGACATAACTCCTTTTTATTCAGTTTTACAGACCTTGTGTGGGACTCCAATTGATCAGTAGTTTTCTTGCCAATTCCTTTTTGGTTATTAACAAGTTGTTATTCTGTATTAATTGGTCACTCAGACTCTAGTGTCTATGTGCAGGGACAGTTGTTGTAAGAGATTGTTTTTATTTCTCTATCTAACGGTATAAAAACAGTTTATACAGGTGCCAGTTGTTTTTTACCCAGAAGTAGATTGTTATGTTAACAAACTACTCACACCAGGATTGCTTTCACATGGGAATTTGCAAAGTGCCAGCTTTGACAAGGCCAGCCACTGATTCCAGGAGGGCAGGCTTGATTTTATGAAGCCTCTCTTTAAGATTTTTCTACCTTACTGCAACAAGTTAATAGTGATAGCAAATACAGGCACTCTTACCTGAGTCTCTTTCACCTCCTCCATTTCAAATAAAAAGAAGCAAACAAAGCACAAACCCAATCACCAAACTCTCTCAACTCCCTGACAATTAATTTCTTTGAAAATATAAATTTTCAATATATTTTTGAAAATTTTTGATTGCTCCCACACTGGTTTCCCCCAGCACAGGAAATGCAGGATAACATCCAGACTGTCAGCATCTCTTTCATGCTGTCAGAGCAGATCAGAGGAGCTCACATCAGCCACATTTTGCTATTACACCTCAAATGCTGCATCTGCTCCCACAGCCATTTAAGGAATCAGAAAATTCTGCTCATGCACAAATCCCCAGCAGACACAAAGCTCAGCAGAGCCCTTCAGGGTTTGGGGAATGGCTGAAAAATCAACCCAGTGAGGCCTCAAAACAGCAGCAGGAGAAGCCTTGGGGCTGAAATATGCGTTCAAGGTTGCACTGAACTCTGGCACCCTTGCAAGAGCAGCTTTTCCCTTGGTTGGGACAATGGGATGTTTTCATGGCAGCCTGAGGAACACTCCATCACCACATGCTCAGGCAGCTCCAGGGTGCTTGAGAATGTAAAAAGCACAAAGAAATGGCTTTTCACAAACACATTGATGCTGCAAGGATGAGAACCCAGGAGCAAAATGCTTTACAATGCAAAAAGCACAAAGAAATGGCTTTTCACAAGCATATCCAGGCAGCAAGGATGAGAACCCAGGAGCAAGATTCTTTACTGGTGGAGAGGAGCAATCCCTCAGCCTGTCCCACATACACCAAACACACACTGCTGCAGGGTCTCACTTTACTTAAACCAGGTTGAAAATTGCTAAAAGGAAAATTTAAATTACTGGAGCTTGGAGAAAGATTTTGAACCTATTTAGGACTTGTCTCACAGTATCTGTCATGAAATATTTCAGACTCAAGACACCAATTTCACTATCTTTATACTGTCTGGATAAAAAAAAAAAAACCAACAAAAACTCAGATAACTGGGGACTGTGTTTCAAAAATTGTGTGTTTGGGATTTTTTAGTTCCCAAATCTGCTTTAATGAGTTGTATAGGAAAGATAAAAACCTACATGTGCTTCTGATTTGGAAAGAGAAGCCTTAAGGCTACTGAAAGTTTACGGAAAAGATAGTGGTAAATAAACTACCTTTGTTTATATGTAAACACACAAATATATAAAAGATATAACATACATCATTTATATATAAACAAAACAATGTATTTGTTTTCATGTATAAATATATATAATTTAGTACATATTTAATACACATATAAATATATATAATTTAATACACATTTCAAATTTCATTTCATATATGAGAAAATCATTCAAATATGCAAACTGATAGTGGGAAAATGTGAAGTCTTTCTCTCTAGCTGGAATGAAAGCTGATTCTGAACCAGCTGTTAATGTGAATAAAACCAGGGGCTCATTCAGGTCCTGCCTGAAGCCCAGGTCCCCCCTCTCTCCAATACCCTCCTTGTCAAGGTCTTCCCCACATTCTGCAGCTCAATGTGATTTATTTGAGGTGTTAGCAGAGCCCTCAAAGCATCTCTTAGGATCTTTTTCAAAGGAGCCAGAAGTCAATGCAGTGACTTCTCGGGACTTCTGCTGCTCAGTGGCTCTGAGATACGTCAGAAAGTCTCTTTTCTCAGCTTGGCAGCTGAAAGAGTCAGAGCTCTTCAGTGCTCGGTCTCAAGGTTGTTTATTGTTTCTTGTCTATAAAATTCTTTCTCCTGACCTGCAGAGGTCTGTTCAGCAGGTCAGACAGAGGCACTCTGACACCCTCAGGGCTGTGTTATCTTTTTATACTAAAAACTATGTGTACAATATTTACAATTACTTCCCAATACCTATCACCTCTGTTAGACAGTGAGCTTCTACTCTAAACCAATCCAAAAGTGCCTACATCACAGAAGAAGATGGAGGCCAAGAAGAAGAAGGAGAAAGGCTGGACATGCTCAGATTCTTCTATCTTGCTTCTTGAACCCCCATTCTAAAAACTCTAAAATTCTACATTTTACCCTGTGATAAATTCACTATCATTCTACTTAAACTTTCAAGGCTTGCAGATCTTCACATAAGGTTGGTAATTTTTTCTATGGGTCAAAATCAAAGGCACAGGCGTCTTGGTCTCTGTGCCAAGGTCTCTGAGCCCCCTGGCAGGGGCTTGAATCCTCCAGGGCAGCCAGAGGAATTTCTTGGGTTCCGACAGTGAGTAACAAAAGATTTTGTTAAAACTTTCACATTAAACCCAAAACTTTCAGGTTGGATATTATTTATTATGAGTTTGACCAGGATTTCTGTGGAGGAAGAACCCACAAGCACCAGATTCCCTTGGGATTATTGCTCCAGTGGTTCTGGAGCAGAGCTCCTGTCCTCCATGCCCTTCCAGAGAGCTCAGGGACAGCATCTGAAGGATTTGGTTCCTCTGGGGCAGCCGAACTCATCAGAGAGGATTTGGGAATGGCTGGAAGGGAGAGGCTTTGACATGCTTTGATCTCCCCCTGTCTTTGAAGATCCTGACTGCCCTTAGCAGGAGCTCATCTCAGCACAGGAAATCCCAGGCATGGAATGGTGATTTACAAGATCCTGGCCTGGGGAGAAAAAGAATCCTACAGACAAAAAAAAAAAAAAAAAAAAGTTGATCTAGACAGGTAAATTAGCTCCAGCAGCCAGAGAGTTAAAATTATATCAAAAGGAAAAAAAAGTAATTAAGAACAAATTAGGAATTTATGGATAATTAGATGAGTTCACCTCAACTCAGGACATGGTTCCTACTTATACAAACTGCAAATGGAGAAAACTGACAGTAAAACCTCACTTTTACTGCGTATTTACTCAGTAAGGTTTTAATTATAGAATAATTGTGGAATTTGTGGAATCCACTGCAACATTTTGGGGATAAAAGGATGAGATGACTGATGGATAATGGGTGCTCAAATTGAAAATCCAACTACATTTGCAATCTGAATCTCTAAACTGGAGAGGAAAAGCTTTGAAAATGCTGACAAAAGCATTCACAGGGAGATTTGCATCAAGAAACCAAATATACCCTAAGACTGATGTCTTGATACCTAGAACTGTAATAATATCTCCTCATCAGAAAAAAAAGGGGCAAATTCTCATTTATTTGCAGAAAAATGAAGGGATTTTTTTTGTTTTGTTTTTTTGGGAATAGGTTTAGATGTAAATATTATTGTATTCCTTGCCCATTCTTCTTCCCCCTCCTTTAATAGAGCTCTGTAGTGGTTCACAAAATCAAATTAAGTTAATTTTTTAAACTGACAATTTAAATGAAATAAAGGCACAATTTGAGTAATTAAGGCAGTGTAAAGCACAGAATACATCCCACTTAACTACTGAGCACTGACTGTGATTTATGAGGTGTCCCACAGCACAGAGGCCGTGGCAGTGCAGCCAAGAAGTATCAGGACTTTGGAGCTGCACATTCCCAGTCAAATTCTAAACACAATTCTAAGTTCTCAGATCTCAACATTTCATCATATTTTTTCTCTCATTTTAATAATCAAACTGGCAAAATCAAAACACTTCAATTTTTATTTTTTTTTTAACAGACTTCTCTCTTACTTTGTTCTTAGCTGGGAATTGAAGTGATAAATGCAGCTGGATCAGGATTTTTGCTGTTCAAAAGTAGATTTTGACTTGCAGGCATCAGTAATGCCATAAAAAGATTAACAGCACCATGGATAGGGCTTGAGGGAAATAAGCTGCAAACATAAAGTTGCTGAAGACTCACGATTTAATTGAAAGTGACTTTCTTACAAAATGAATTAGTGACACTCTTGTCCTGCAGCTCTGGGTCTCAGAGTGATTTACCCAATTTTCACGGAAATAAAAGAAATCTGAGCAAAAATCATATTAAAAATATAGCCTCATGATTTTTATCAATTATACAAGTGATTTTAAAGATGAAAAAGATCATTTAAGCCATCTTAGTGACTCTGTTAAGACACAAACTAATTAGTAAGGCCATGTCTAATCAATACTTGTTTTCTCAGTGAGATGAGCCACAGCACAGGGTTCTTTTCCAGACTGCGGAATTTCCTGGGAAGAAACTCTTACACTTGGGCGTGCCAAGGCTTTCTGCCTTTGTCGTCAGTGGTGTTTCCAGGCTGGCAAAGGCACCCCCACATATTCACAAACCACGTGGCACCTGAGAACTTGTGAAAGGTGCTCGAGCAGCTGAACAAGCTGACCAAAGCTTCTCCTGCTTCTCAGCACAAAGGGCAAGTGCTTGGGCGGGCTGAAGTATCATCACCCACAAGTGGCACTCAGCCCTTGTGTCTCCCAGAGGCCACGTGCTCAAAGAATTGGAATTTCTGGGGATTTTTTTCCCCTTGGAGGTTGGCATTGGGCTTGTGCTGTCAGATGCCACAATAAGCACCAAGGTGACCTGAACAGTGTAATATTGTATTTGCAGGGATCCTCGTGGCAGGGAGGAATGGTGAATATGACTCCTTGTTCTCAGAAGGCTAATTTACTTTTTTATGATACTATTTTATATTCAAGAATGCTATACTAAACAATACTAAAGAATACAGAAAGGATACTTACACAATGCTAAAAAGATAATAATGAAAACTCCTGACTCTTTCCAGAGTCCCGACACAGCTTGGCCCTGATTGGCCAAAGAGTGAAAACAACTCACAGCAGAATCCAATGAAATAATCACCTGTGGGTAAACAATCTCCAAACATTCCAGATGTGAGCACAACACAGGAGAAGCAAATGAGATAAGAATTGTTTTCCTTTTCTCTGAGGCTTCTCAGCTTCCCAGGAGAAAAATCCTGGGTGAAGAGATTTTTCCAGAGAATGTGAATGCCACAGTGTAAAGTGCAAAGAAGTGTAAGTGGCAGCTGTGTAATTTGTTTAATTTGCTCAGTTTACTCAGAAGTAACTCATGATTTCCAAGTCAGGCACTCGCTATTCCATGCTGAGATGTGCTCACTTCCCTGTGAAACTGAGAGCCAGAAATCAGCCCAGCTCTTCTGAAATGCTCCCTTTGAAAGCAGAATAACAGAGATACTTCTAAGTCCTTTCATCTTCAGTGAAAGCTCCAAGTAATTTTCCTCTTTTTTTCCCTCCCTCTCTGGACTGGTGACAGGAATTCAGTTCAGTAGAAGAATAATCTTGCCCAAGTCTTCAAAGACAACATGAGATGTCCAGTGAAAAATTCTTAATCAGATCTGGTGATTACAGCAGAGGTCAATCACACAGCCACTTTTTGAAGAGCTTGAAAGTTTTTAAGTCAGGTATTCTTTTATAGGCACAGCACTTCAATTGACTGCTCTGTTTCCACTTTAATTGCCAGCATTTCTCTTGACATGTTTTCTCTCCAGCTCATGTCTACTTTAACAAGTCCTGCAGCTCTGGAGAGAGAAACTCTGTTGAGCATAATAATTGGTGTTGAAGAGTCAGTGTTCAGACTCTGTGCTTTTCAGGAGGTTTTATTTTGAATTATCCCATCCCACTGTCCACTGGCATTTTACATGTTTGTCAGAATTGCATCTTCCAGTTAATTTGCACCCGAAAGAAATTCAGTTTATTTTCTCTGACATGGCTCCGCGATGTGACAAGACAGCATGGGAACCATGGAGAATTGGGAGAGTCACTTTCAGAGCGCACTTCTGATCTGTAAATAATGCCTGCTTAAATTTTAGACAGCTAAAATCTGCTACTTTTCAAAGTGTAACTGTTTTCCACAAGACAATTCAGATCCACAGGATACAAGATCATCATCAACATCAACTTGGCAGCAAAAAAAGCAGCTCACAGCAACAACTTTCTGCTACCAGAGAGAAGGTAGAAAGTCTGAAAACATAGAGAGGACATTGGTCTTCCTCACTCACCATTATCATATCAAGCAAAAAAAGAAAGCAAAGAGCAACAGTATGGTCACTATTTTATTCTCTGATGGGAAACTTGGTGTAAGATGAAAATTCCTATTTTATTTTTGTTGTGCACCTCAGCCCAAGGAGGTCAGCACACCTTCCAAGTGAAGGCTGGAATTTTTGTGAGCAATCTTGCAAAGCTGCTGCTTTTCAGTTACTGAACTGTGGGCTCCTTTTTTGTCCCTGCAGCTCATTGCTGCAAGGATTTTAATTTCTGAAATAAGTTCCGCTGTCAGAAGCACAAACTCTGACTGCTTGTTTACATCAAATGACACATTTCATTCATAAAGCTGCATCTCTGAAATATGCTTTACCCATTAAAAAGGAGGAGCAGCCTAAGGATTATCAACTGAACTTCCACGAACTAAGATGGTCCCTGCAAGTTTTCCTTGAGGAATTACCTTGAGTGGTATGACAGCCTCATCAACAGGTTTTTATGTATATATTGGGATGGATAAATCTGTCTTCGCATCCTTGAGGTATTCAAGATCAAAGAGAACTGACCAGCCTATGAGTTTCCCAGTAGCATGGAATGCTGGAATGTCCAGTGGTGACCTCACAGACTACAGCCTCTCTATCAAAGAAGGCCAGCATCCCATGCTGCAGAGGCTCAGATGGTCCACATCTAATATCCAACCTGAAGGAGGAGAGATTTAGATTCAATATGAAGAAATCCCAGCCTGTGAGGGTGGGCAGGCCCTGGCACAGGGTGCCCAGAGCAGCTGTGTCTGTCCTGGACCCCTGGAAGTGCCCAAGGCCAGGCTGGACAGGACTGGGAGCAGCCTGGGACAGTGGAAGGTGTCCCTGCCATGGCAGGAGTGGCACTGGGTGAGCTTTAAGGTCTCTTCCAACCCAAACCATTCTCTGATTCCACACTCTAGACACTCCAGGAAGAGAGATTCTCTTCTCAGCTGCCTTGCAACTGTGTCTGAGAAAAGAAAAATTTACCTGTGCCTTTTGAAACATCTGAGAGCATGCAGAGAGTCCCATTGCAATGATGGGGGCACAAGTTTTGTACTGGCTAAACTCACCTGTGTCTATCAGAACAAAGTCACATTACCCAAATGATGGAGCCTATAGCCCAGACGGCAAATTTTTAGCAAAGAAGGTTCTGGGAAACTTTTCTGGAAGAGCATTTCTCTCTCAGTAGCACCAAAAAACTCCTCCCTGGCTGGGCCAAACATTTCCTCACAGTGGTCAGAGACATCACTTATGGTTTTGGCTGGCCAACTACAATATCCAAAGTGACACCATCCTCTCATCTTTTTGCATGATCCTTCTCATTCCATCGAATATCAATCACTTGTCTCCTCCAGTATCAAGAAATAAGCACAACAGAGTAGCCAAATGTAGTTTAAGTGGGGAGTTTTGTATAGAGATAGGCAGGAACAGGATGTCTGTAAAAAAAAAAAAATTAAATTTAATCTGAACTCATACCTCATCTAAACAAAAACAAAGGACTTCAGCTGTAGAACCTTGATGTGATTTTTCTCTCCACTCTAGGCACAACCTCCTGGTTTTGCCTTGCACCTGACTGCTCTGTCCAAGGTGGTCCTAATCAAGCATTGTTCTCTGATTACTCTTAATGAATGTGTTGAATGATTGAGTATCAGCAGGGGTTTTAAGGTTGTCTTCCAACAGAGTCCTGAGTGCCCATTGCCTGGGGTGGTTCCAAACAAGTGCACTGACAATTCTGCCTCTTCTGAAGTTGCTCACAGACCTGTAGACACAGTTCTTTTCTTTCCAGTTCCCACTAAAACCCCCAAAAATGCTCACCCCATGTGGCTACTGCTAGCCATATCCCACCTGCAATGACAACCAGTTCTTTTCCTCATTTTCTCTGTGCTCACCCACTCACCAGTGTCCTTCTCTGTCTGTTTTTTCTCATCACACACACTTCTCATCATCACACACACTTCCCAAGGACAGAGCCTGTTTTCAGTTCTGGGCTCATGCAGCAGGATCACAATCCATGCTGAAGTTTCCCAGGTATTACAATAATTACAATAGAAACCACACCAAACATGGATTACTGGTGAATGAGTCAAGCAGTGCGTGTCCTCACGGTGATATTTTGAATACAAAGGAAAAGCTTAATGGAGTAGAAAACACATCCAGATTAACAGTGTCAAAAGCAAGTTAATGCTCATGGGGGATCCAAGCCCATACCACATTTGACTTTGAAAAGGTTAAATTCACCCTCTAACTATCAAGGCTTGCAGCAGACCCCACACTGTCCCTGGGCACACATTGTCAATTTGCTGTTCTGACAGCTGATCGTGAAGATGAGGAAATGATCCAGAAAAGTGGCATTGACTTTGAAGAGCAGCAAAATTTGCCAGTCATTGCTTGTTGCTAAGCTGCAACAACAACAACAAAAAAAAAGGCCTTCATCAGCTCTCAGTGTGTCAGCCCCAAATATCAATGAGGTGTGGTATTTACAGTGTTTGTGCAAGGCCCAGGGAAAGGCTGAGGCTGCATCCTGCACTTATTGCAATTTGGATGGGACCTTAAATACCAGGAACCTCCTCACTTGGTTTCACCAAATGAGCTGTGTGATGTTTTCCTTTGAGCAATTGGTGCTTCTCATCTACAGGCTGTGATCCATTTGTAAAAATGCAGGGCAGAAAATTTAGAGAAAGGGAAAACTACATGGCCTTAACAAGTCTGCAACTTAGACTGCAAGCAGGTGTTTGTCAGACCCTTCTCTTAGGAACCACATGCCCTTTAGAGCATTAAATCTCAACTCCAGGCCTGGAATTTGTTAACTAGAGCTGGACAGCAGAGCTGCAGCCAGAATAAACAGTTTTTTATGGCAAGCTTGTGCAAGGAACCAGCCTCAGTGGTCTATTCTTTCTTCCTTGCTCTAAATATTATTCATCTGTAACAAAACCCAGCTGATGACTTTTCCCCACACTCTATATGCCCTCTGAAAATCTGATGCAAGACACATAAATTTCCACACAGAAAATTTCCACTTGCTTTGTGTGCAGGGAAAGGAGAGAGCTGGCACGAAACTTTGAACCCTTTTACAGAAAAATCCCTGGGTAGTAGCAGGGAATATATCAGAGTAAATATTGCACAGCTCCTTTATACTTTATACCTTTTAATCCAGCTCCTTCATACTTTAGATATTTTTACCCAGCTCTGCAGGGTCCCCAAGGTCAACAAGTAATTTTGTGAGTATATTTACCAACAATAATTACATTACTAATATGAATAAACATATAAATCCACAGGTAGGAGGTGGGTTTTCTTGACAGACTACATGCAAACACCTTACTGTATGTAATAAATACTCTTTGTCATGACTAATGGCTTGCAGAAGAAATTTAAAGCAAAAAGCTCAGAACAATGACAGAAAGGTTTCCCTGCACCCCTTCTTTTTTCTTTTTCACACTTGTCACCCCTAGTTTTACACACAGTATTTTAGAGAGGTCAATAATATTGGTAAACAAAGTAAGGAGTGGAAAATGAAGTACAAACCTGTCAGGTGATGAATTCCTTCCTTAAGCACATCAGAGGCTGCACAGGTTATGAGATGACAAAGCATTATTTTCAGATGTCCAAATCAATCAAGAGCTCTCTCCTTCCTAATTTCATTCTAAGGTCTCATTTTCCCACTCCTCTTCCAACACTGCCAGATTAAAGGCCTCAATTAAAAACCTCCAACTCCCAGATCCACTTCTTTTATAATAACAAACAAAAGCTTTTATTATATGCCAAAGGCCTCATTTAAAAATCACAGAATCAAAGAATTATTTGGGTTGGAAAAGACCACTAAGATAATCAAGTCCAACCATTAACCCAGAACTAGCAAGGCCACCCCTAAACCATGTCCCCAAGTGCCACATCTTTTACACCCCTCCAGGAATGGTGACTGTACCACCTCCCTGGGCAGTGCCAGTGCTTGACTTCTCTTTTGGTGAGAAATTTTCCACTTCCTCTGGTTTTATCACTGGGAGAAGAGACCAACCCCCACCTGGCTACAACCTCCTCCAAGGGAGTTGTACAGAACAATAAATAAAATGGAGGAAGAGGACACAGACTCACACAAAAATTACAGACATAGTTTGATCTCCACCCACTGTAGCACTGAATACACCTTGAAAAGGAAGCAATAGCAGAAAGAAAAGAAAAAACAAACCCAAAATTATGCACTGCAGCATGATAAAAATAAGATAGTTCAGATTCTGAAGGCAGAATTCTAACAGCATGGAAAAGATTATTTTTTTCTTCATAAGAGGATAAAACAGAGCTACCTAAAGAAACAAGCCCAGAGCAAATATCATGGATCACCAACAGATTTAAAATCCTCTCTTCCTTTCCTCCCAGGTGCCCTGAGTATCTGCATGAGGCATTTTTCCATCCATCTGCAGTGTAAGCAAGAACAAGGAGTTGGGAAGGGATTGTTCCCCTGAAATCAGCACTTTTGAGGTTGCACCTTGAATCCTGTTGATAGGGAAGATGTGTGCTAATGGCTTTACAAACAATTCCACGGGTGAGAGGATGGCTGTTAACTGTGGTATTTTCAGGGTCCCCAGGACGAAGGAGGAATTGAGAATCTGACTCTATTTTCTTAGAAGGCTAATTTATTATTTTATGTACTTATATTATAATATATTATATTATATTATAGAATGCTATTAAACTATACTAAAGAATAGAGAAAGGATACAGACAGAAGGTTACAAAGAATGATGATGAAAACTCATCACTGACTCCTCAGGGTCCCAACACAGCTGGATGGTGATTGGTCATTAAATAAAAACAATTCACGTGTTGCATAAACAATCTCCAAACCACATTCCAAAGCGGCAAAACAGGAGAAGCAAATGAGATAATGTGATTTTTCTTTTTGTCTGAGGCTTCTCAGCTTCCCAGGAGAAGCAATCCTGATGAAGGGATTTTTCAGAAAATATGACAGTGACAGTCAACAGCGTTGAAATAAGGCTTAATGTCTCCACCTGAATTCTGTGATTCTGTGATTCTTTGTTTCTATGAACTGAGGGCAGTTTTTCAGCACTAAATGGGGCCCTCTAAGAACATCCCCAATCCCATCACCTGTTTTTCTCCTCCAGCCAACTCCAGATTGCCTTGTCCTTATCTGCCTTTCCTCATTCCCCCTTGTCTCTCCACAAGAACTGCACAACTCCAGCATAGGGACAGAGCAGGAGGGAGAGGTGATGAAGCAAGTCAAAGCTCTCAGTTGAGCTCAACAATAAAATTTGCATGAACTTGGAACCAAACCTCTTGTTTTGCTTGAAACCAGGAGCGGAAGAGGGACTGAACTCTCCCGCCTTGTTTTTATTGCTGCTCGGGGAGCCAGAAATGTCCACGCATCAATCAAGTTAAAAAGCAAGATTGTAAGAACCAGATGTTGAGATATTTTTGGATGCAATCATGGATCAGGCCACAGTGCTTAAGAGCTCCTGTCCAAAGCTAATTTTTGAGGGAACAGAGCGCACATCACGCACATGTTTGCTGGCTCAGTGCAGAGCCCTGCACAGTGCACAGAGTGAGAGCTTTTCTCAAATTGCTTTGGCTGGTTGGGTTCTCTTGGTTTAAATCCTCCTATTAAAGCTCACAGTGAATTGCATTTTTACTGCAGAATTATACCAAAAAGCCTGCAAAGGAAATCATTTAGCTATCCAGGAGGTCGATTTCTCAGTTTTGTTCAGTGATTGGTTTTATTTTTCATAGAGATCGTTGCCAGCTTATTTTCTCTTACTCACTCTAAAGTTTTTAAGATGTTTTCATGTAGGGCTAATATTCCTGCTGTAATTTTTGCTTTCCTTTTTTGAGATGAAAATAGCATAAAGGACACAAATGTCTCCCTCATTTCATTCATGAGAAATCACAGCAAATTCACCTGTGGGACTCAGCTTTCCTGGTAACCCAAAAGTCATGTTGCCACACGGGGACAGATGCACTAGGAGCAGTTTTGCACTTGATTTACATTTTATGAACTCTTTATGGCAAAAGAGTTCCTCTGGGGCCCTAAGGGTGTGGAAGATGGGAGCTCACCGTGGCTTTAGTAAGAAGAACCACATACTCCTATCTCTGCTTAGGAGATGGAAAAGAGAGGAAAGAAGGAAAATCAAGGCCAGGTTGGACGAGGCTTGCAGCAGCCTGGGGTAGTGGAAGGTGTCTCTGCCCAGGACAGGGGGTTGGAGCTGGATGGTCTTTAAAGTCTCTCCAGATGGAGCCAGTTCTTAGGGTCCAAGATATCTTGAGCATTGCTGTGTGAAATCACTCTTCTGTAAAAGTCCTGACCCCTTTATCACATCTCGAACCACTCAGAAAGGAACTGCTTTCTAAATAACACTGCCCTATTTATCTGCCTGTTATTCAGTCCTGCAGCTCCCACAAAAAATAACCCTGAAATCTTCAACAGTTGGGATTTCCAGACCTCAGCTGCTATTGATCCTTGTCCTCCATGGTCCCACATCTTCAGAAGATAAACTTTTTTGTTTGAAGTTTCACTCTGTCCTTTTATCCTTTTTTTAAATTTTATTTTTTCTCTACATGCTGCTTCAGTAAAATTCCTTTTAAACATCCATCCTGTGAATGAAGGCTTGGTTTTCCCATGTCACATTGGAGAGCACACTCTGACCCAGAAGAGCTGTCACAAACACTGAGGAGATGACTACAGGCTCCTGCCTGAGGATGATCAAACTGAATGGAAGATAATAGCTTCAACATGTCAATCATTGAGCCATTAGGACACCAACTGTTGGGCAAAAATTAATGAGCCAGGGTCTAATTTGACATGGATAGAACTGACAAATGTTGTGACCATGGTATCTTAGGGCTAAGAAAAAGAAATACAGCTTGCTGCAGGATTGTTTCTTTTCAATCCTTTTTAATGCTTGTATTCATAAAGTGAATTGCAAACTGATTTAAGAGCAGAAGAACAGATTTTTGCAGAGAAATTTAAGATCAGGCTGGGCCATTATAAATCCTCCAAGGAGAGGTAGGTGATAGAAGACCTAATAAACTATTTAATTTCAGGCAGTTGGGTGTTTGCATTAAAGGCCTGAGCATATTTCACAATCCAGGGAATGAGGCAGCTGTCCCCAAAGACAAATGAAAAGCATTGCCCCAATTTATATAAAGTGGCAGCAACCCTGACCTAACCTCACCTGCCACTTGCCATCAAAAGGTTCTCCACATCCCCACTATTTGTCTTTCTCCCAGATGTGTGAACCATGGATCATGAGGATCCATGAGGAGGAGAGAACCATGAGGGATGGTCCCTCACTGGTACCAGCTCCATCACCAGCCATGCTCTTGCTACGCTGAAATTAAAAACAAACTCCCGCTAAAATTCTCCCTGAAATTACAACAAATAATCAATCAATCAATCAATCAATCAATCAATATTTCTGTCCTTTCAGCACAGAAGTAGTTCAGGTAGTTGGAAAGATTTAGAGGTAGTTGGAAAGATTTTCCTTCCCCCTGGTTCTGCAGTGTTCTGGGAGCTCCACTGGGCTCTCTGAATGCAGAACAGAAATCCTGATGGTTGAAAGGACATAAAGGGTTCCAAAACCCCCTGGGACCTCCCCTGTATCCTGTATCAAACTGACAGTGATGCTGTGCAGAGCTCTCAGCAATTTAGGGCAAAGCTGTTTCTAATCACCTCTCTTTTCAAATGGGACGCACCAGGCAAGAGATACAGATAAGTGAAACCCCAAAAAAATCCCAAAGCTGCCCTAGGGGAGGTTAAAGATCAGATTCTAAGCACCTCAGTCAGCAGAAAGAGGGCAAACAACACATTTTCTCCTGAAATAGAGATTATAAACACAGCTTTTGTACCAATGGGCTCCTGTTCAAAAACATGAATGAATACCAGAACTTGCCCAAACCAGGGAAAACAGAATTAAAGGATGTGAAATCTGTAACCACATGATAAATTAGTGACACAAAGGATTCCCCAGCCCTCAGTCTCCTGTGCTTTGAGGTTTCACACTGGATTTTGCTAATAGCTTATGTATCTTCCCTGTGCACCAGTGCTCCAAGGCAGCTTTCACAGACGTGTCATATGGGCTCCCAAACATGTTGTGACTGCAAGGATCTTTATTTTGGCAGGACAGGCCTGGGGAGGGGAGAAGATGCTGCTGGAAAGCGAAATCCAACCCGTTCTCCTGTCAATACACTAATTAACAATTGGCAAGATTATGCTAAATACGACAGATCTTTAATTTTAACAAGATGTTCTTCATTAAGCAGGCTAATCAAACATGAGCAGCACCCTGAGAGAAAGCACAGACAAGCAAAGCAACACAACCATCTTCCCCTGCTCCCTTTGCCTTGCCAAGGCAATGCCAATCTCCAGCCCTGGGGGATGATGATTTTTCCTCTCCTTTCTCCAGATAATGGGCAAGGAAAGGTGCAGGAAAACCAGGAGAACTAAAGAAGGGAAGAGACTTATCTAGATTTAGTGGGTAATTTAATGATTACAAAGATACTTGTGTCAATTTTTTAAAAATAGAGGCAGAAATAGAAAGGTATTTTTTAATGTGCACAGAGTTTTGCAAAATCTCAAGTACAATTACAACTTTTTACTCAATTTTTTGCTCCTTCCAAATATGAAAGGAAAAGAAAAACTCATCCTGAAAGAGAAAACTTTCCTTTCTAAATTCAGTGCAAAACAACATTTAGGTTTCAAGTCCTTTCTATTTCTTTAAAATCTTAGAACAAATCAAGAAAAGTAGCAAAGGATTTATCCAATCCAAATATTTTGATTAAAATATTTTTATTGTCTTTGTAGTTTGAGTAGCTTGAGACTTCCAGATTCAAGGCAAAACAGTTCCACTAAATAGATAAATTACAGGGGTTTTTTTCTGCACAGCCTCTCTGGAAGACCTTGTTAACTCATTGACTGTCCTCATGGGTGAAATATTTATCCTTATACCCAATCAGAACCTTTCTTGCTTTAACCCATGTCAGTTTTCACTCATCCTCCAATCAGCACCATTATTTTCACAATTTAATATTCATTTCTGCATCCTCCTGTATTTCACTTAGAATTTTTGGTGTCGAAGGACACAAATGATCAAGCCAGAACTGCACTGAAGTTAAATCCATGTGTGCATCAAGTGAAAAAAAAGCCACCAAAAAACAAGCCAGGACTCTTCAAAACTCAGTCATAAGCCAGAGTAAACTTCATACTGAATCTCAGTTTCTAATCTCAGGAGAGGGAAGAAAACCTGCAGCTGAGATTCTGTCTCTGAGGTTATCAAGAAGTGTGACTGAGATGTGTGAAGGTCACAGCTGTGAAGGGGAGCAATAGCAGGGATAATGCAGCTAATAAGTCAGAAATCCAAATTATTATCAGGCTCCCCATTGAGCTGAATTCACTCTTGCATTGCCAGGCTTGGTAGTGGAGACAAGAAAATGAAAGCTGGAAGACACGTGGCTTTGCATCATCTGTAAAATATGAACTCAGGGGGATCCCTGAGGGGATTTAGCTCTGCTTCTGCCATGGAATTGTGGATATTTATTGGAAACTCTTCACACCTCAGAGCTCTGCTCCCTCACCTGTACCACCCCATGGCTGATTTTTCTATCTCAGCACAAGTTTGGTAAGACCACGGAGGAGAAAGCAGACAAGCACCATTAATTTAGTGCCTGTGAGCATGAGACCAACCTTCTTTTCATGCTTAAAGCTATAATATGACAAAATGTTAGCAGAGATGTAAGCATGGGTTCCCACCTGGTGGCTCTGTGAAGGGGAGTGTCATATCCAGAGAGGTACAAAGTGGACAGGTGATGACAGCTCAGATTGGAACTCTACAGTGATTTGATGCCTTGTGAAGGCTGACCCAGAGCAGAGGCTGGACAGAGCTAAAGGATAAAGCAGGGATTTATTAAAAGGCCTCCATGGATGCACCTTGGGCAGCACAAGAGCCCAGCCAGGGCTGCACCCAAGATGAACCAAAATGGCCCCAAAATGCACGGCCGGGCACGGGCTCTGTCCCTGGGATCAGTTCTGCTCCATTTGCATCTTGCAGTTCATTGTCCCATCCCAGCTTTAGCCCCGGCAGTCCCACCCTGCTTGTTTTTCTCTCTCCAGCCCACGGGGTTTGTGCTCTTGGGCTGAGATTTGGATCATTTGTCCTTGGTGCCCAGCTGGAGCAGGAATTGTTTTGTCTCCCTGCTCTGTGCACAGAGCTCAGCGTGCCCTGATGTGAAGCTCAGACCCACACACTAAAGCAGCACAGAATCTGAAAAATATGAAATCTAAAACCTGAGGCATCATCTTCAGCTAATGCTTCAGGTCATCCAACTCATCTGACACCTCCCTGGTTTCCCAAGAGCCTTGTGACACTTGATCTTGGAGTGACTTCAGTGGGATTTCATGACCATGGAGGTCTCTAGTGCTTCTGAGCACCTGGCACCAAGTTCCTTATCTTTATGCAGCACTTTGAAGTCTTTTTCTGCTAAGCATCAAACCAGGGTGAACTGTCTTCCACTGAAGGTTTCATTAGGAAGGTTTTACAGAACTCAGCTGGAGAAGAAGGAGCAAAAAATAATCCTTAATTTATGAATTTTGACTCTGAGCACAGCAACTCCCTGTTCAAGCTGAGATTTTCATATTCTGTTGTTAAATCCACGGCTTCAGATCCTGGTAGCAATTTGAGTTGCTGTTCTACACAAGTAGCCCTTAAATAATCTATCAAGACAATTGTACATCTAGAATGAATATCAGGCTTTCAAAAAAAAAAAGGAACAGGGAGCTTTAGAAAGTCCTGATTACCTTGCACTCTGTATCAGCTTTATTCCCTTTACTTTGTCTCTGTCTCATTCCATCACAAGTGAGCAACATCCATTATTAATCCATCTGTTTGGAGCCAGTCCCTGTGTGTCTCTGTCCCCCATTTGATCAGCTGTCTGGAAAACAACAGTTTCTTGAGAGCTTTAAAACATTTCCTTTTAAGCTGCAGCATTGTTCACATGCAGAGAGCGCATTTGACATGATGAGGGCTTTGATAGAAGGCTTTGGTAGCAAGCAGGGAAAAAAACATATGCACACTGATTAAAAAATGCAACAAACCAAAATATAAAACCTCACAAAGAACCCAGAACAAACAAAACCAAGACCAAGACCAAAAGCAAAAGCCAAAACCAAAACCAAAAGAATAGCCAAAACAAAACAACAAAAACCCCAAACCAAACAAAACCCTCCCAAACAAAACCACACAGAAACAAAAAAACAACCAAAAAAACCCCAAATCATCAAACATCAAGCTCAAAAAAGGGATGATTTCCAGTTCCATGACAGTTGTCAACCCGAGTAGTTCTACCTTGATTTCATCTGTTTGCCAACTCCAATCAACCTGTACCTCAGGACAACTAGAATGTGGGATAAAAGCACTGGAATTG
Organism: Agelaius tricolor; assembly: GCF_023055355.1. Lineage (NCBI taxonomy): Eukaryota > Metazoa > Chordata > Aves > Passeriformes > Icteridae > Agelaius > Agelaius tricolor. The sequence goes on from NW_027269266.1 coordinate 1,063,791, forward strand.
GTCATACAGAAATTTATATAAGTAGCCATTTCTGGGGCAGAGGGAACTGAGATAGAAAGAGTTTGTTTCTGTCATCTACCAGTCAATACTTGAATATATTCTAGTTAATGCTGTGATTTATCCAAAGTCTTAACTGCAGATATTTGCCTTAGTGATAACAGTAGCCAAAGGAGAAAAGACTCTTTTAAGTGAGAAGAGAAGGAAATTTTATATCACAGCTCCACGTAGGAAGAAGGGACAGTATTGTTCTTTTCTTAGAACATGACATTTTGGATGACTTGAGAGAAAGAAATTTAGAGTGAGTTTGTCTTTGAACAACAACAATAATTTTGTGGTGTTGTACAAAAATAAATGATAAGCTGAAAATTGACCAATGGGAAAAACATCCTGGAATATTTCAGGAGATCAATCTCTGACATAAGTAGAGTTATTGGATTATTTTTAATTTAATATTCTTATCAATTAATATTATATTTTTAATATTAATAGTAATACTTTATTATTTTATTTGATATTTAATACTATTTTATATTCAGTTTATCTCACATACAAGTTGTACAAAACTTTATTTAAAACACATGACATCTCTGAAATCAACACTCTGACAGCAATAATCATAATTTTAAAAAAAATGCTACAGATTTCAGTATTATTTGCACACTAATGAAAAACTTTCCTGTTTACTGTTAAGTATAAAGGTAAGCACACCAGGAAAAACAAATTGAAAAGTAAAAAGGCTGAGCTTGTGTTCATCTCATCTTTCCTAAAGAACCATCGGGAAGCAAGGCCAGCAGTGCAGATCCTCCCTGAAGCCAGGCTAAAGAAGACAGAAGGAAAGAAAAAGAAAGATAGGAATGTTTTTTACCCTTTGTCAATAACAGGAGGACAATTTGATGATGAGGATTCAAACTTAGGCTTCAGCTGAGTGCCTGGAGTTTGCTAGGATTTATCTAAAATTAGGTGCTTGTGTCCAAATGGGGAAGGAGACGCAGCAGATGGGAAGGGAAATGGGGAGGGGGTTTTGGCAAGACGCTCGTGTCGTGCTTCATGGGAGAAACGTATTTTGGGAAGGGACAAAAATGTCCACACACAGAATTCCAGGCATGTGGAAGAGACTACGTGTGAGACTGCACAGAGCCTCAGAGGAGAGGCAGACCCAGCAAGGATCACGTTGTGCTTGCATGGAGAGTGCCCTGCTGTGGAAAATGCTTTGGGAACATGAGGCAGGAGATTATTGTATTTGCAGGGAATGCTCCAACGAAGGCAGGAATGATGAATCTGACTCCATGTTCTTAGAAGGCTAATTTATTACTTTATAATACTATGTTATATTCAAGAATACTATACTAACTAAAGAATACAGAAAAGATACTTACTGAATGCTAAAAAGATAATAATGAATACTGGTGACTCTTTTCAGAGTCCCAACACAGCTTGGCCCTGATTGGCCAAAGAGTCAAAACAACTCACAGCAGAATCCAATGAAACAATCACCTGTGGGATAAAAAATCTCCACATTCCACATGTGAGCACAACACAGGAGAAGCAAATGAGATAAGAATTGTTCTTCTTTTTCTCTGAGGCCTCTCAGTTCCCAGGAGAAAAAGCCTGGGTGAAGGGATTTTTTCAGAGAATGTGAATTCCACAGGAGATCAGCGATTACAAACTCTCAGAAGTCAAAACAAGGCATGTTAACGTGACTGCTTTTTGATTTTCTCGTGGTTAACTTTCTCAAAGTCATACAAGGATGAGATTTCAGTATCTGACTGTGTTTGCATTGCTGGTAAAAACATAAAAGGTTTGGGATGGTATATGGGGAGAAGATTTTGGGAAGTGGGGTCTGGGGATCAATGTTTAGAAGTGCTCTAAAATGTAGAAAGTTGTCATTTCTTAGAAAGCACACACACACCAATAATAAGCACACAGAGAAGTAGAATCATAAAATCACAGAGTGGTTTAGATTGAATGGGGTCTTAAAGCTCATCCAGTTCCACCTCCTGCCATGGCAGGGACACCTTCCACTATCCCAAGTTGTTCCAAGCTCTTCCAATCTGGCCTTGGACACTTCCAGGGATGCAGGGGCACCCCCAGCTACTCTGGGCACCCTTTTCCAGGGCCTCCCCACCCTCTGAGTAAAGAATTCCTCCCTAACAGCTGATCTAAACCTGCCCTCTGTCAGTTCAAAACAAGAGGAAGTCCATTTCCCTCCTTTTTATGACCCCTTAAAGTAGTGGAAGCATCTCTGGCAACATTCAAGGTCAGGTTGGATTGGGCTCTGAGCAGCCTGGTCTGGTTGAAGTTGTCCCTGCTCATTCCAGGAGGTTGGACCAGGTGGTGTTTGGAGGTCCTGAACTGCTTCAAGATTTTTTGAAGGCTCCTTTTGAGCATGCCCTTGGGCCAGAACAGGTGAGACAGCCCCGTTTTGGATGCCCTGTGTTAATAATGGGTTTGGATCAGCACACAGCAAAACCCAAAAGAGAACAGGGAAGCTGGAGGGAAACCTCCCTGGGAGTGCTGCAGCCACCAAGTGAAATGCTTGGATGAACCAGCTGTTAGTGATAAGGAAAAGAAAGAATTGTTTCACAGTTTCAAGGCACATTCTCATCTTAAAGAAGCTAAGCTTAAGCTTTGCAATGTATTACATTCTTATGGGTTTATCCCTCAGCTCAGTTGCATATTTTTTTAATTAAAATGCCGCCCCAAAATGCCAATAAATCCCTGTTATTTGAGTTCAGCTTATCTACTAAAGTGGACAAAAGTGTTGACTTTGGCCCTTAGATGTTCTCTTGAATCTTCTCTCCTGAATCAAGGTGAAAAACTGGGAAGTTTTTTTTTCACTTCCCAGTACAACTCCAGTATGTTTTTTGGGGAATATGTTGTCTCAAAGTGCACACCTAGATTACAGCTTCCCCTCTGAACCCTCTAACACAAACTCTAACTCAAAAAACCCTTCCCATTTCCTCATCATTTCAGAGAGTTAAAGCAGCCAGATTTCTCATAGTTTACTTGTCTAAAAATACCCCCACACATTCAGTTTGGATTTTCAAGCAAAAATAATATAGTCACAGCTTAGTTCACAGTATTTTAGCCCAGCATTTTTATTTAAGACCAGCCTGAGATAAATAGAAAAGCGCAGAGTGGCATCAGCAATACCAGTGAGCAGATGATGGGTAGGAAAGACAAGCATGTGGTTGCTTGAAAAATAAGTTTATTTCAGGTACATTGCAAAGGGAAAGAGAAGGGAAATAAAACCTAAAGTGGAAAGAGGAAAATAATTTTTTATTTAGCAGCCTAAATCTACATAGCAGTTTAAAATTTAAAATTGAGCAGGCAGCTCAATTATTACGCTATAAAAAGCTAAAAAGAGAGGTATCTTGAGCTGCTATTTCGAGTCAGAGTTTTTATATGATGCTAAGAGGCCCCATATTCTATTTATTTCAGTACGATTCACTCTGTAATTTTTAACATGGTAGAAAACTCTGTCAGACACTCAATCTAAAGAACTACATTTCCTTTCAAGACAAATCACTGCCACCTGAGCAGATGTAACAGCCCATTTCTTTGTGCTCATCAGGAATATCAGCTGCTCCTTTTCTCCCAGAAAAAGAGGATGGGGAAGAACAGCAGTGCTAAGAAATCAGGAAATATATAAATTCCAGCAGAAATAGCAATGTGTGTTTTTATCCCCCTTAAACAGAGGGCACTGAGGCCATGTATTAAAGGCTGCTCCTAATTGCCAAATATTTGTTGTTCCTCTCTATTCAACCCTGAATAAGCTGTGAAGTGTAATAGCAGTATTTTCTCTAGTGTAATATATATTTTGAGAAAAAAAAAAAAAAAAGATGTTGGGTGCTTGGACATTTCAGACCACATGGCCCCAAGCCATGGTTAAAAAAACCAACTGACTTTTACAGGAATGTATTTCTAGAGAAGAAGGCAGTTTAGCACCTTCTTCTCTTAAGTTATTATTATGTGGAGAAGCTCAGAAATGAAATAAAATGTGAATGAGGTTGTGAAATTTTTCCTCTGCTGTCAAAACACAGCCTTGGGCTAGAACTGACCTAGAGTTCCTTTCCTAGCCGGGCACTTCATTGTTTTCATGGCTTGAGAAAGGGAATTTTAGCAGCTGGATGGTGAAGAATCTGCCAGATTTCAGATGCAGCTCTTGCAGGTGAAACTGGCATCATCCCTGTTGAGTTTTATCTTCTTTTTCTGCCAATGTTGGGATTAAATCGCCAAGATGGTATTTCTTGTTGGGACTCAGATGTTTATCAGTTCTTATCTCTGTCACACTCTCACAAACCCTGAGTTCTGCAGCGCTTCACTCCAACAAACTAAAAATGGAGCCCCATCTCTCTCTACAAGGCCTTTGAAGGATCAATTGTCCAATTAAGGAATGACACTGAAATTATTTTTACTTTTAACCCAATAACTGTCTCAATACAACACGAAATGAACGACACTTATGCACTGAGATGTCCAAGGCAAAAAAATGTGTGTTTATTTCTGGACCTCGACACTCAGAGAATTCCAAAAGTGACCGTGGATTGGAGGATGAAATTGCCACCTCCCTAACCACACTGGTCAAACCAACAGCCCATCAGTTTTCTCTTCCTCCAGAAAGGAATGCAAAACAATCATTATTGACATGAAAAGTGCGTGAGAAACTCCATTACAAAAATGTAAACATCAGAAGGCTTAGGAGAACTTTAGAAGAACAGGGTGACAAATAACCAACCACCCATGCCCACAATGGGGACTTTTTTATCCAATTACACAAAACCACCCAAACCCATGGAGAAGGTGAAGCAGAAGGATCAGCCTCCACCCCAAAACCTCCATCTTGCTTTATATCCATTACTGTATTCTAAAACCTTAAACTGTGAGTTTCCCACCCTGTGATCTCACACACTTCTATTCAAACTCCACACCCACAATCCCAGTTCTGTCATTCCATTCTGGAAGCTTCTCCAGGGCCTCAGAACACGGCAGTGTTCTCTTGGGGGTCAGTGCCTGGCAGCACAGAAATCTGAAATTCTCAGCAGCCAGGGCTCCAACACATCCCCACTTCCCAGATCTATCACACATCCCCAACACTGCCACATTCCAGCTCCCAGCTGAGGGCCAGGGAGGGCAGAACATCTGAGACAACACTGACATCCAGCACAGCAGGGCGGATCAACATCTTCACACCAGATCATCCAAAGCATCACTGAGTCAACAGGGAGGCAGGACCTGGTTTGGGTTGTAGGGATTCAAATTGTCCATCGATTATCATGATTATTAATGAGGTAATAGCTTCTATTTCACTTTTAAATAGCCCTGCATGGGGGTTTATTGAGTAGGCAGAATCCACAGAGAGAAAAAAAGATCTGCAGAAGGCTTTCAGTTAACCCAAAGGTCTTAAGTCTACACCAGGATTTAATCTGAGCCATAACTTTGCTCAGCCATGGGATTCAGCTGCAGATTTTTTACTACATGTTGATCAATGTGATGAGGAACCTCATTTCATTTGAATTCTCTTGGGTAAATGCTGCCTCAGAAGGAAGTTTTCACTTCCAGCAACAATCTTTTCAAGCCCTCCAGGTAAACATAGGATAAGTTTAGGAGTTTAGGCAATGTTTAATAGAAAAGTCAAATCACTGGCAAGGTATCAAAGCAGCACCTGCCTTTGTTAAAATCATTCTTGACAAATGCTTTAAAGTCATTCCTTTCATTCCCATGCAGTGACAAGCTGACAACAGCCCCATCCATAAAGAGCAGAAATCTCCCAGCAGATCTTCAGCTCCACACTCAGCCCAAGGGTTCATATTTTCTATTCTCCATGGCTCTGGGGTTCTATTCTGACACACACTATTGATGTTTTCAGCCCAGCCAAGCAATTGCTCCTGGATCCACGGGGTTCCTCCCTTCTCAGGCTATCTCAGTTCTCTCAGTTTAGTAGCTGGGGTCAGGCTGATTCTACAGACAAAGGACAGGTGAGGTGAGGCCATGAGCACTTTCTCTTTGTTGGAGGGGTTGCTGCTTTTTCCTTCCAAGCATTTTTTTGTACTCTGTGCCCTTTCTGAATCCTCACATTGTTTGGCTGAGGATTGAATTTCAATCTTCCTCTCAAATTAAATAAGTATTGCTATAAATGAGGATCTACCTGCCATCCCTGTTTGGCTGTTTATGACCTCCCACTCTTGGGGAGTTTCTCAAAATGCTTTCCCTCTTTCTTGTTGAAACCAGTCCTCTGTGACTCCATGACTCCTTTCCCAGCCCATTTTATTAATGAATCAGAAAGACTGATAAAGTTTTATTTCTCTTCTTTGTATTTTCTTCTTGCCTTAAAGTTTCTTATCAGGAGGAGGACAGACTGTGGCAACAGGCCTTGTCTTGGTGTATTTTCCCTCCCTATCAACTTAGAAGTTCATGTAGAGTATTCACATTGCCCAGAGGACTCAGCCCATTCAGGATCTCATTTTTGTAAACATAGAATCTACCTAGAGAGGGATAGGAGTGAGATAAACACTCCCAACCCTCTCCTTACACTTTTCTAAGTTGGTAAATGTTGCCTAACTCAGTCAACATTTTGTTTGTACTTTAATTTAAGGTCTCTAGTCAGGTAATTTTATAAAAAAGGCATAAAGGGCAGACACAGGGGACTGGGGAGACTCTAGGAATTCAGAAAGTTGCAAGAGGTTCACTCTTTTGGTAAAATTTCTTTCACAGAATCACAGAATCATGGAATTGTTTGGGGTGGAAGGGAGCTTAAATCATCCAATTCCATCCCTGCCATGGGCAGGGACACCTCCCACTATCTCAGGATGCTCCAAGCCCTGTCCAACCTGGCCTTGGACACTGCCAGGGATCCAGGGGCAGCCACAGCTGCTCTGGGCCAGGGCCCCACTACCCTCACAGGGAAGAATTTCCTCCTAATATCCAATCTTAAACCAGCTCTCTTTAACGTTGCCTTTTTTTTTATTTTATTTTATCTCCCAATGCTCATGCTGGTCTTGGCCAACTTTTAAATGATCAGCTTTAGTTACTTCACCGATGGAGCTTTTCCACAAAAAAAGCTGCAAAATTACAAGGTTGTCCTTTCCCAAGTGCTCACCCAAAGGTTTGATTCACCCAGTTCAGCTCGTTCTCACTCCCTTCACAAATGTTTTAATGAGGCAGTGGCAGGGAAAAGTGCTTACATAACAAATTGCATAACAAATCTTATCTTTGCCTCAGAAAAGTTGGGTCACAGCAACCATCTGGGAAATAAAAGCCTGAATCATCTGCCATGCATACACACACACATATATATATATATGTATTTATATATAAAAAAATATATATGTGTGCACATTTGACTCTTACATGAATCACACCCAAAGCTCTACTAAAATGCCACGCCAGCTGAAATCTTCCTCCAAAGCTGTTATTTCTGAATGAAAGCTGTCCCCCTTCAATGAATGATGCATTTGAGCCACTATAGATTTGCAAAGACATCTTGTTTGCACTGTGCAGAATCTTCCTACAAAGCTTTAACTACTCATCTCCTGTGCTGCTTCAGCACATGACTCAGAGTAGGTGGCACCAGGACCAGTGGAAGGGAAATGGGGGGAAAGTGTAATTTTGATGAAGAGACAGATTCCTGCCTGTTCTCCACTGGATATGGGAAAGATCTGTGATGCCATTAAGTTTTGGAGGGCAGAACACAACGCACCAAAAATGTGATAATTATAAATTCTGTTACTGCCACCACACATAATTTCTCAGGACTTTGAGACAAATGCTCATCTCCCAGATAAAAACGAGGTGTAAATGAGTCTTCAAACAGAGAAGTCTTGGCTAAATCATGACCCAACTGTAGCCCAGGAGACTCCTTTTGGAGTAAAGTGATGTGTAAGTCAGGCTGCTTCCATGGGTGCAAGACGTCTGCACCACCAGATTGCCCATCAAAACGTATTTAACTTGACCCAGGTGTGGGTGTGCACTTTTATTCCTTCCAAAATAATCAAAAAAACCTCCCGTGATTTAGTATTTATAGCAAATACTGTCTTAAAAACTGAATGGTGTCTGCTGAAGGGTACAGATGGTATTTGAGTTGACCTCAAGACTGTTAGGATATATTGCCCTGAAATTCTCATTGTTCTGTTTTTGGAACCAATTTGAAGTGAAGCTCTGTGTGAGTTGATATTCTTGCTCTGTGAGGTTATGGCTGTTTTGATCTGATGTTAAGATGCCTCTCCTCAGGTTTTCCTGTTAAATGGAACTGTGCTCTAAGTGTGTAAATGATAAAGTATCATTTGCATTACAAACCTCACACATGGTGTACAATATTTAATATAATTAATTAATATAATATTGAAAAATGACCTTATATGAGTGGAAAAAGAGAACATCAGTAACACAGAGACATGAAATGTCATGAATGATAAAAACCACCTAGAACTGCCAATAAAAGCAGGAGCAGTGGTGAATCAGAATCTTAACTGAAAGGAAATGACCTTCTCTGCAATGAATGCTGAAATGTTGATAAAAGATTTTTCAATGAAATGTGAATATCTGTGTAAAATTGTGAACTATCAGCTTAGAGCTTTCTTCATCTACAATCTGTATCAACATAAACATTTCCTCTGAGAGCAACATGAGAGGGATCAAAGCATTTGTTTGCAAAACTCTTTCTAGGGAAAAGTGTCATATTTTCCTTATGTGATCTAGTTCCACTTTATAAAAACCCTTACCCTTTGTGCTCCATTCACTACGGATTTTTACATACCAAAACTTGGGCCAAACAACTGTTTAAAAGGCTGTCAGAGAAAATAATCATTGCTGAATTAGAGAGAAGGACATTATTTGGTTAAAAAGTTATATAAAAAGTTGGAAAGTGATGATAAAGGAATAAATAAATACTTCTCCCAATGGATGACATTGAAATGGGATCCTTCTGAGTGCTCTGCTATTAGCTGGGATGGTCAAAATGTTTATAACTGACTTAGAACAGGAAAGGGTAAATGGTGAAGTGACATTTTACTGATGACAGTATTTGATTGAGTAAAGATCAAGTACTGCTGGGGGGATTAGAGAAAGGTATTTTGATACCAGTTGGCTTTTGATTGAGTAGATGAGGAAAATACAGCACAAATAATAAACTCTGAGATTGAAAATTGAGAATTATAAGGAAAATAATGGAGAACAAAATGAAGGTATCAGCATGGTGCTGATTCATGGACCTTGGGATGTTAACTCCTGATTTTTCACCTCCATGATTCATGGATTATGAAAAGGAGGAATACAGGATAACATTGTAATAAGGAAATACTTGATTAACTTTGTGAAGACTGAAAACAATTTACAATTACTTCCTTGGCCATATAAAATGTGCAAAATTATTTATTTTTATTTCAATGCATAATCCTGTGAAAAAGTGAATGGTTTTAATCAATGTGGGTTTATTAAATAACTTCCTGTTTCCTTCAGTATTAATAATGTAAAATGGGGAGGTGATTTTATCACTCCAGATTCATAAAAAAATATTACATATGTCATTGTGAACTTAACTGTAACCTCCTTACAAGGGAGAGAGCCTAACACCCAAAATATCTTTTCCAAACATTGCTATCTTTTGCATTTTTGGCAATATTCCCAGCAAAAAAAAAAAAAAAAAAAAAAAAATAGAGGATTGGAAGAACCTGAATATAATGTCCAAAAATGATTGCCTGGAGTCCTACCAAGTTTTCTCTCATTAGCAATAATCTCAGTGGCTTTAGCCAACAAGAAAAAAAAATCAAAATCTGGTGTTAGAAAGATTTTGAAAAATCTTGGGCAACAGTAAATGAGTAGTTGCTGCTATAGAAGGCAGAAATCTCCTAGGATTTGTTTTCTTTTATGACCTATTGTCTAAGCAAGGTCATCAGTACACAAATTAGCATCAAGGTTAACTAAACTTGCCTCATGTGGTTCAAATTTTGGGCATTTTGCATTGGTACACGAGTGCATTCTGCTCCAGACAGGAAGAAAATTAAGAGCCAGGCTGGGGAGCTGGGGGTGCTCACCTGGAGAGGAGAAGGCTCCAGGGAGAGCTCAGAGCCCCTTCCAGGGCCTGAAAGGGCTCCAGGAGAGCTGGAGAGGGACTGGGGACAAGGGATGGGGGGACAAAACAAGGAGAAATGGCTTCAAACTGAGGAGGGGAACTTGGTTTAGAGTTGAGGAAGAAATTCTTCCCTGTGAGGGTGGTGGATCCCTGGAAGTGCCCAAGGCCAGGTTGGACATTGGGGCTTGGAGCACCCTGGGACAGTGCAAGGTGTCCCTGTCCAAGGCAGGGGTGGGGCTGGATGATCTTTAAGATCCCTTTCAACTCAAACCATTCCATGATTCCATGAAGAAACAGCTCCTTATAAGATATTTACAAGTATTTTGTGTGCCCTGATTCATTAGAACACATATAGCTTCTACATGATATAATATTTGCAAGGTACAGTAAAAAAACTCTCATCCCCAGGCATGCTGTAGGAACTTGCCATTTAAGGGGGAGACTGTACAGGCAAAACCTTTTGAAACTGAAAATTAATTGTGATATTGGCCATGGGATTCCAGTTTGGATCATCCAAAACCAAAATGGACAGATATTCCTTTTCTCCTGGTACAGAAACCAATGAGAGGAAAGGGAGAGATTAAAAGATGTTTTTCCCCCATTAAGTAGCTGGAATTAAAACATTTTTCACTTTGGATTTCTACTCTTTCAGTCCTTTAAATGCCAATGTCAGAAACATCATCACTGGGGCATGTGACACAGGGAAAAGATTGACTTACAGCTAGGCAAGGGTCCAGCTGCTCAGCAGCATTCTGCCAATTATGTGCACTTTAAATTAAAGGATTTTCTTCTTCTCCCCAGTTGACTTGGGATATTTTTGACTCCCATTTAATTGCCATTCAGGCTGCATTTCATACATATACATACAGAAGGTATGCAGAAAGGAAAAAAAAAAATATAAATAACAGCAGTTTTGAAGTGACTTCTACTAAAATTTTCTTATGTAACAAAAGCTTTTTCCACTCCATTCTTTTTACCATTACTGAAACCTCAGATGAACAAGTCCCTGGGCAGGGTATTCCCAGGCCCTAAGATCAAAGCCAGCCCCACACCATGGAGCAGGATGTCTCAACACATGTTCCAGCAGGCAGCAGGCCATGGAGCACTTCTACATGTGAGGAAAAGAAGAAATTAACTTTGGCCAGTGTGATAATGATGCACACAATGGTTATTGACAAAGCGTGGGATTTATTGATAGTGTTTAGCGAGTGGCTTTGCCTTCAGCATGTCATGATCATAGAATGGCACTGTAAAGACGTAAACTCTAATTATTTAAAACACCAGCAGCCCTATTTATTTATTTTCAATTGTGGAGATACTGAACTTGAAGTCCAGGGCCTTTCACAGTTGCCATGGCAACTGGACACTTTGATGGGTGATTATAGTGGTACCATTTTGGCATCAGGCATGAACTTTGATTGCTATGGCAACGTCACAGCCATAACTTCTATTTCATTCAGCTCATACTTTGTTCCTGAGGAGCCTCTTTGCTTGCTGCTTGTGAGGAAGCTGAGAACTGTGTCAGCTGCATCAGAGAGGAGCTGTTAGGAGCAACACCAAATGGGCTTTCCCAGCTTAAAGAATACTCCACATCAAGGCACGATTCACTCAGTGCTCTCATTATCCCTGGGAAGGAGCTGAGCTTCTTGGCTGACGTAAATGGAGGTGGCTCCATTAAGGGCAGCAAAGTCTCTTGAATCCAAATTGGAAAAAAAAAAAACCCCACATTTCTCTGGTTGAATATGCATTGATAGAGGTGAAGAATCCCTCCCGTCTAGTTTGGCATTCAAACAGTGAAATACAAGAAAATGGTAGGGATGACAGAGATCAGAGGAAGAGAGGAAGATTCAAAAACAGAAAAGCAAATGAACAACAACAAAAGAAAAATCCTGGAAAAATATGTTTACCAGACAGTTTAGCATTTTGAAATTCATATCAGCTTGGAGATAAAAAAACAAATTTGTCAATATTTATGGAGTCTTAGCATGAGAAAATTCATGCAGGTTTTTTCAGGTACAATGACAGGAGATTCACCTGAATTGTGGGAACAATAGAGATTCTAAAAGGCACTTAATTCTTACAGGCAATAAGAAAGTTAAGGCCTTTTTTTTATTCCATACAGAACAATCAAAAGGATAAATTTCTTCATATAATTTCTTGTTAAACACTTATTCTTCACCAAGGGATGTTCCAGAGGTCAAACACTGCCATATACAGAAAACTGAAGACATTTAATATGACAAAGTCCATTGAGAATTATCAATATAAAGACAAAATTTTCTTTCAGGAAGTCTCCAAACTACAATTCACTGGAGGATGGGAGAGCACAGCAGGGTGAGATCACCACACAGCTGAGCTTCTCTCAAACCCTTCCATTAACAAGCACCAGTGCAAAAGGGATGCTGATCTTGGTGAGACTTGGGTTTGGTCGCTTGTGGCCATTCTCATGCTCTTAGACTCATTATTCTGTGAAAGGGTAAATAGATAAATAAGGATGTCTTCACAAAATCACAGGATGGCTTAGGGGGACCCAAGTTAATCTCTTCCCATCTCCCCTGCCATGGACAGGGACACCTTTCTCAAGGTGAGTTTGCTCAGAGCTCCATCCAGCCTAGCTTTGCACCCTTCCAGGGATGGGATATCCATGACTTCTCAGGGCAGTCTGTTCCAGTGCCTCACCAGTCTCACAGTAAAAACAATATTTCTTCATTATGTCAAATGTAAACCTATCTTAATTCAGTTTAAAACCATTTCTCCTTTTCCTGTCACTGTGGACCTTGTTAAAAAAATCCCTGTCTTCCTTATAAGCTCCCCTTCATTTATGGAATATATGGAATAAAGTTTCCTTTATTCAGGATGAACAATCCCAGTTCTCTCAGTTTCTCATCACAGCAGAGGTGCTCCAGCTCTCTGAGCATCTTTGTGGCCCTTTTCAGGATCTGCTCAGGCAGTTCCACGTCTTTCATGTACTGGGGACCCCAGAACTGGATGCAGAGTCAGCATCCAGAGTTTGGTGTTTAACAAAAGGGACATTTATACACTGTGAAGCACAGGTGACAATCTGTAACTCCTGGAGGTGACACATCTCACAACCAGTCACTTCTTCTGACATCTATCTTGCAGCATTAAGTAAATGCACTGACACACTGATTTTGCTAAAAAACTCAAGCACAAAAAGTGATGACTTGGAATAATTATAATGCTTAAAAGTCTGCTCAGACTTTCTTAATTTATTACATCAATTTCAGTTTGCACTGCTCAGAATAAAATGTCTGAATCCATCAGCGAAGAGCAGGACTTTCAATGAGTTGCAAAAGAGAAAAATATGCAATAATTTAACAGGCTTGATAATATTACTCATCTGTATCTCAGTGTAGTTATTTCTAGAACTGAACTCACCTCTCCCTGGTACAAGTATGTGAATAAATTGTACCTCTATATAAATAAATAAAAAGATGGCAGCACTGTGTGGGCTGCAGTAAAGGATTAATCATCTACCACAGAATGTCTGCCAGATGCTTTGGAGCATTAGATCCACCTGTGTATTTTAGCATCCAAAACTTTAATGTTTACAGGATTTAATCTGTTCTGCTCAGCTCAGACTCCAGAGTCCAACACCAATACCTAAATTGATCTTGAGATATGAAGCTATTCGTGAGTATAAAAGGTCACCACTACAACCTGAAATGTGCTGGGCTGAAATCTTTAGTTCCACATGAAATTGCACAAGGAAGGTGCTGAAAGTACAGCTGTGTTGGGCAGGGGTGTGTTCTGTATTTATATCATAGAACCCAGCAGCCCGACCTGCTCCTTCACCCACACCACTGAATTTAAGGAAACAATTGGTCAGAGACACCCAGGGGTGTTCACTACCCATAACCTTCAAGCACCTTCAAGCCCTCTAGGAGGGGACAAAGCTTTTTGCTAGGACCTAGTCCTCAGGGATCTGTGATTGTCCTGGATTGCCAAGCAAATTGTATTCTATTTGCCATCTGTATGGCAGTTGTCGTCTGTTCATTGGGCAGTTTGCCTTATCTCTTCCACAACCAATCCTCCCTGGGGAGGGGACATCTGCTGATAACAGACTATGGAATGTCACTGCATGGCTGATAAGAACTACAGCATCCCAGTGGGAGATGTGAGCCCAGGGGGAGGAGCCAAGCATTCCTACCTGGATATAATCTGGAGATTCTGGAACACCAGCACAGCTTCTGCACTGGATTTCCCAGAGGAGCAGCAGCTGCCTCTTCTTCCACTGGATCTTCAGAGGCAGAGACTGCACCTTTCTACAGGATCCCTGCTCCAGCAGAGCCACCCCTGACACTGCAGGAGGGCTGAGCCACAATTCCAATGGTTCTGCTGCCAACAGCCTGACCCACAGGGTGTCAGGCTGGGTTCTGACTCTGTCAGTGTTGTTTTGGTTTACTGCATTGTTTATTTTATATTTTTATTTTCTTCCCTATTAAAGAACTGTTATTCCTGCTCCCATATTTTTTGCCTGAGAGCCCCTTAATTTCAAATTCATAGCAATTCAGAGGGGTGGGGAGGGTTTACATTCTCCATTTCAGGGGAGGCTCCTGCCTTCCTTAGCAGGCACCTGTCTTTCCTAACCAAGACAGTGATCTTTTCAAAATGCTGAGAAAAGAAGATAACAAGTGCTACTGAAAAACCTATCTGCTAAGTACAGCAAGAAGAGCACACTTGGTAGAAAGTGCAGGAGAAGGACAAAAATGAAGTGCTCATGCTACCAATCCTTGCTTAAAAAAACCAAAACAAAACAAAGAAAAAAAACCACAAAAGAGCTAAAATAACACCAAACCCCAAACCATCACGACTATTTAGAGTTCCAAGAATTCTGCTTTTGACAAAACAGTGAAGGACAGGAACCAAAGTTGCCAAAACCTGAATTAATTAATGAGTGTCTGGAGTTTCAGCCTTTATTCAGTCCCATTTTTTAGTTCTAATGAAAGAAGCTGAATTTTAGGTGGGGAGCTGAAGTACACCTTCCTTCCTGGAAAGCAAAAGTGGTAATCACACTCAGATCAGTTCGTCACCAATAAAGCTGTGAACCCTTGGCACAAAGAGTCTCTGTGAGACACTCAGGCTCTTCCTCTGCCTCAGGTCAAAGGCTGTTGCCTGATGCTCATCAGTTACTTCACCTCCATCTACTCCATTATTCCAGCAGGGATAATGGGAATGATGTGTTATTCACAAGCTTTGTGTTTTATGTATGGGAAGAGCTGTCTGTGTTTTTTACTTCCTTACTGGGGCAAAAGAAGTTGATTTTGTTCCTTTCAAAAATACAGGTTTTCAAAGTGACAGATGGCCTCACTATTGTCAGTTGTCAGAGGCTTTTGATCAGCAGTGAAGCAGAAGAAATGTAGAATGGATTTTATCAGGTGTGCTCTAAAAAGCCTCAGCAAAGTAAGAGTTCTTGATCAATAGCACAAAGGAAAATATCACTTTTTTATTTGAATGCACGTGTGACTCTTCACAGACATGAAAAATGCGGGCTGTTCTGCAAAATGAAGTTCATCTTTTCAAGAGGGATACAAATTTTCAAGGTTGTGCTTCTCATTGAAGATTATGAAGTGTCAATCAAAAAAAAAATCACTAAAAATGCTTCCTTGTCAGGGAAAAACACCTGAGACAGTCACTCCTGCAAATATTCATAGAACCATGGAATGGCTTAGCTTGGAAGGGACCTTCAAGATCACCACATTCCAATCCCCTGCCATGGCAGGGACACCTCCCACTGTCCCAGGTTGCTCCCAGCCCTGTCCAACCTGGCCTTGGACACTTCCAGGGATCCAGGGGCAGCCACAGCTGCTCTGGGCACCCTGTGCCAGGGCCTCAGCACCCTCACAGGGAAGAATTTCTTCCTAATCTCTGCTTTAAACCTTTTCACTTTCAGTTTAAAGCCATTAAAGCCACTAACTTTATTTTTTTTTTTGTTTGCTTTGACCTTTCCAACACAGTTTTTGTACATGATGCTGGTGCCTGCCAGGAGGCTGCCATCATCCCCCAAATTCCAGCTCAGGAGATCAACTTTACTGGGTATTTCCTAACATACAGAAATTATGAACAGAGCATCAAGAAGAGAAAAGCACACAGTAAATATTTCTTGGCTGACACACACTATGGAGAGCAAGGGTCCATTCTCTACCAAGTCAAAGATTAATGCACTCATGACCCTAAAAGTGGCTGCTGGCACAGCTGTTTGCCCCTTTGCCCTGTTGATTTGCCATCTTTCAGTTCTCTGTTTCTTCCCTGATGGTTTTAATATCTCCCCATGTCCATTATTTTGTGTCCTGGAATGCCTATGCACCACTGGCTCAAAAATGTAACTTCTCTCACATGGCTTTAATACACAGACCTCCTCTCACATCTCAAAATCACGTTCCCAGCATCTGCTGCACCAAACTGGGCCAAATGGGATCACACAGATATAACCACAGGCTGTGGGCTACAAGAGAAGGGTTTTGGGGAGTTTATCCAGCTCTAACTGGACACAGCTCTGACTGAAAAACCGAGTTTCAGAATTTACTGCATGTTGGAAGAAGAGGCTGAGTGGTTTTCCTCAAGCCCTACAGTGTTTAGATTACCAGAACCTACAGGAAATGGAGTTCAGAAGATTAAAGTTAGTCAGGCACAAACAGTTCATCAGAAGAAAACACATCTGAAAGCAAATATCTTAATCATCTTTCAAGAACTACAAAACAAAATGAAACAACAAAAAAAAAATACATCAAAAAGAAGAGGGTATTAGTAATTCTCAAAAAGCCAGTTCACTTCCCAAAGAAATAATATAATATATAATATATAATATATAATATATAATATATAATATGTAATATGTAATATGTAATATGTAATATGTAATATGTAATATGATCTGGAAAATTATATCAATAGAATCCACAATCAGAACAACCCAGGATGATGTTCCAGCAGAGCTCTAACTGGACACAGCTCTGACTGAAAAACCGAGTTTCAGAATTTACTACATGTTGGAAGAAGAGGTTGACTGGTTTCCTCAAGCCCTAGAGTGTTTAGATTACCAGAACCTACAGGAAATGGAGTTCAGAAGATTAAAGTTAGTCAGGCACAAACAGTTCATCAGAAGAAAACACATCTGAAAGCAAGGCTCTTAATCATCTTTCAAGAACTACAAAACAAAATGAAATAACAAAAACCAAAAAATACATCAAAAAGAAGAGGGTATTAGTAATTCTCAAAAAGCCAGTTCACTTTCCACTGAATCTGAAAAAATTACATCAATAGAATTTGCAATCAGAATAACCCAGGACTGTTCCAGCAAAGCAACAAAGAGCATCTGATCTGATTCCTGCCAAGGATGTGCTCATAAATAAATGCAGAAGTGGTGACATAAATCTCTCATGAATGTCTAAAACAGGATTGTTAGCACCCAAACCTAAGCAAAAAATATACAGAGTGCCTGACATCTCAGCAGGACCTGCTCAGTGCAGCAAGTGAGGAACAGAAAGAACTCCTTACAATCAAGAATTGATTGACTTTTAGGAGGAAATTGATCCCCTTGAGGGTGGTGAGGCTTGACACAGGCTGCCCAGAGGAGCATTTTACTCACCAAAGAACCAGAATCCAGAGGAAATTGTCTAAAAAATTAGCAAAACTTGAAGAGAATGAGGACTTACAAAGTAATGCTCACAAGCACTAAATGAACCCTTTTACAGGATTAATATAGCCCCTATTTGTGTTTAGGAACCCCTGAGAAGAACAGCATTCGTTCTGCTCTTCTTTCCTGATTCATACATTCCTTTCTGGTTTATTTTTTTGTTTGTTTGCTTTAGGGGGTTTTTTGTTGTTTTTTGGGGTTTTTTTGGTTGGTTGGTTGCTTGCTTTGTTGGGTTTTTTGTTGTTGCTGTTGGCTTTTTTTGGTCGGGAGGTAATTCTCTTGCATGACACCAAATATCCTGTGTACGAAGAGAATGTCACAGTATCACTTTCTTCAAGCAATTAATGGAGAAGATTCATCTTCTGTGGGTCTGGAACAAAAGTGAAATATGAAAGAAATTATGAGGAACTAAAAAAAAAAAAAAAAAGGTAAAAATAAAGGTTTTATGCTCATCTTTTTTAAACCCCTGTGGTTCCACTAGCCTGCTCCTTCCTATAAGTAGGTACTGAAGGAAAAACTACCACCCTGGAGCTTCTTGTTATAATTTCTCTGCCAAAACTTGCTTATCCATAGCTGAATCAGCAGAGATAACAGCTCCATAGTTGCTCCTGTGAAGAGTTTGATAACTTAGCTCAAAGCTTCCTCATGAAGAATTTATTTGTGGCTGACTGATTCTTGGGTTAGAGCAGAATGCTGTCCCCTGATAAGCAGCCTACAGTGGTAAAAAAACCTCAACGAAAAGGTGAGTGCTTTGTGTTTTGAACCAGTGGTGGGAAAGAACAAATGGGAAAAAAAAAGTGGGATTTTAATAAATTTATTGGGATAAATTTAGCCATATTGCACTGGAGAGGTCATCATCATAGAATCATTAAACAGCTTGGGTTGGAAGGGACCTTAGGGAATATCTGGTTCCAGCTTTTCACCTGGACAAGAATTTACAGTCAGTGGTGACCTGGCCTGTGATATTGATGGTTTTACAGTAAATATCTAATATCAGGCTAATCATACACTGAAATGGTTGTTCTGCTAAGGGAATAATTGAAGTCCAGGTGACTACACTGGAGGTGAAAATTTTTACTCTGTGAAGATGTAAAGGAAGATGTACCTCAGCCTTAATGTCCTGATTGACTAATCCAGCAGGAAGGCACTTCCCACCCTGAACAGCCCAGGGAAGTTGTTTTCCGAGGCTGTCTGGGAAATTAACATAACAACAACAACAACAACAACAACAACAACAACAACAACAATAATAATAATAATAATAATAATAATAATAATAATAATAATAATAATAAATTATAAAGTAGTTATTAATATATATCAATAAAGTAGTTATTATTATATATCAATATCTAGAATAGATTAATAAATAATAATTATAGAAATATATAATAATTAATAAAATAATAATATAGACATATTTATATGTATATATGCATATATATAGGTGGTTGTATACATATATAATTATAATATGTACATAATAATTATATAAATTAAATAAATTTATATAAATATAAATGCATCTTGATATATAATATTAATTATATAAATATAAATGGTATGCATATTAACATATATATTAATATGCATACTGATAGATATTAATATGTGTATTATATATTTTTATATATTAATAGATAGTGTAATGTATTAGAAATTATATACATAATGATATATGCATATATACATATATATATGCATACATATAATATATTCTATAAAATAAATATAATAATAATAATAATAATAATAATAATAATAATAATAATAATAAACAACCTCATAACACTGAACCTGAAGAGACTGCCCTGATGGAGAGGCTCGCTCAGGGATGGCTGTGCACAGCCCTGGTGTTTGTGTGCCTGGGTGACCAATGGAAGCTGTGTGCTTTGGAGAGGGCAATATCTCCACTCCAGCTGTGCTGCTCGGATGCAGAGATGGAGAAGCTGATCTGCTCCCAGGGATTCTCTTCATTCTCTCAGAAATATCAGCAAGACAAAACCAGGAACTTTCCTGTTACCTTTGGGGATTTCTCCTTACGGGGTGTGGAGGGTTCAGGGGTTTGGGCATGTGGGAGGTGTGAGGGAGGGACAAAAAGCAACACCAGTGAATTTTACTTGCTGATATAACATAACCTTAACCCCTTTACATAAATTCCATGTGTGGAGTAAGTGGGTGAATCCACACCAAACCCAAAGGCATTTTTGTGATTAACTGATGTCCAAAAAGGTTCTTCCCCTGTGGTTGTCTCATTCCCTCCTCTGGCCTCCTGTGGAGCACCCAGCATAGAAATTGTTCTCTGCCTCAAAATCTCTCTGCTGTGGTGATTAAAACAACACTTACAGTTAGAAAACCTGCACAATTCTTGTGATGTGTCATTTAATTCAGTCCTGCCTCCAAAGACAGAATTTATCCTGTTTCTGGAGAAAATGAGAAATTGTGGGAGGTGCTTCTTGGAGATAATGGTCTTGAATAGCAACTTCTTGTCTAACCTAAATATTCCCAGAATACTCCAGGAAAATTCAGGAGGCAAATTTGAAAACTCACATCACTTGTGAGCCCCAGAATGAAAGAGCTTGGTGTAGAGAGCTGAAATACTTGCTGAAATTTGCATTCTTTTTTAATTCATCATCTATGCACATGGGAAATTTACATATATTTGCCCTCCCATAAATGCAATTCCCTGCAATGTTTTTTCAACTTCTTTCACCTCTCTTCCTTTTCTGATCCTTTATTTACCCCTCAAGAATCTCAAATACCAACATCATGGAAGTTCCTTAAGACTGAAACAAAGATTCAGGGTAAAAAACTCACTCAATTAATAAAGTCAGTGACATAAATCAAAAAACTTGGAGACAAATATCTTTGAAAAATCAGAAAGAGAGAAACGTGGGTTTCTCAGTGTTGGGTTTCATTTTGGAAATGTAAAGGTGATAAAAAAGATGTCCAGATCTAAAATAAGCCATTAGCAAAGTGCACATGCCCTCCAAACACTTGCTGGGTAAACAATTTTTCAAGCTGAGAAGAAGAGGCTGAATTCAGAGATTTACAAATTTGGATAAACTTCAGGCAAAAATGAACTTCCATAATCCAAATTATTCATGATTCATCTGCAGTGGTGGCATAGCTGCATCATGTTTGCTTCTGAAATTTGTTCTTTTTAGTGCCGGCTTTCACTGCACCGAATTTCTCAATCTACCCTGTATCTCTTTCAAACCTAACATATTTTTCTTGTCTGTGCCTCAACATCTAACTACATGTTTCCTTTTCAGCTGCTACATTTCAATTCCACATCTGAATTTATGGTCCATTGTTTCCCTTTAACCTTTCTGCTTGGACACTGAAGTTCTCTGTGCTGCAGATCCTCCTTGTGAGTCAACAGCAGCATGAAATAAAGGTCAGCTCAGTGATGCAGGCTTGTATCCTCCACAGAGAGCAGAGAGCAGTCTCTGCTCTGATGGAGGTTCCCTTTGGGATGACAGATCCACTCCAGGGGTAGTGCTGGAGAGGCTGGAATCATCAGCTCTTTCAGAAATACTGATTCCCATCGTGTTTCTCTCTGGAAAGAACATTATTCACCTGTGCAGCAAGGCTGAGCTGGCCATCAGCTCCTCAGGGATGCAGCATTTATCCCAAAGGCAAGAAGCAGGATCAGTGCTCTGGGCAGCTGAGCCTGTAAGAGCAGTAAATTCATCCACCCTTGTGGATGCCGTTTGTGCCATCAGCTCTCTGGGCTCTCCAGCACAGGAAGGACCTGGAGCTGCTGCAGCAACTCCAGAGGAGGCACCAGGATGATCAGAGCAGTTCTGCTGGGAGGAAAAGGCTGAGGGAATTGGGATTGCTCAACCAATCCCAGCCCAAGCCTGGAAAAACGGAGCTTGGGTTGTTTAGCCTGGAGAAAAGGAGACTCAGGGGTCTCCCCTGCAGCTCCTGAAAGGTGCCTGTGCTCAGCTGGCCCTGGGCTCTTTCTGCAGCAGCACTGACACAACCAGAGCACACAGCCTCGAGCTGCACCAAGGGAAATACAGGTTGGATAGCAGGGAAAAGTTTTTCACAGAAAGAGTGAGAAAGTTCTGGAATGGCTGCCCAGGGAGGTGGTGGAGTCCCCATGCCTGGGTGTGTTTAACAAAGCCTGGATGTGGCACTGGGTGCCAGGGTTTGGTTGAGCTGTTGGGGCTGGGTTGGACTCGATGACTTTAAGGTCTCTTCCAACCTGGCCATTCTGGGGATTCTGTGAAAAGAGGAGCTTTGGGGTGACCTCATTGTGGCCTTCCAATGCCTAAAGGGAGTCTGCAAGAAGGAGGGAGAGAGACAGTTTGTGAGAGTATGGAATGACAGAACAAGGGGGAATGGCTTCCAACTGGCAGAGAGGAGGTTTGGATTGGATATTGAGAAGAAATTCTTCCCTGTGAGGGTGCTGAGGCCCTGGCACAGGGTGCCCAGGATCCCTGGAAGTGCCCAAGGCCAGGCTGGATGGGGCCTGGAGCAACCTGGGACAGTGGGAGGTGTCTCTGCCCACGGCAGGAGTTAGAATTTGATGATCTTTAAGGTCCCTCCCAACTCAGGCCATTCCATGATTTTATGACTCTTCTATGATTTCATGACTCTGTGATTCTGTGAGTCGATGATCACAAGTGTTAGAAATTCTTCTGGGCAATTCTGTCAGCACATCAATAGTAATGGACTCTGCACAGGGCTCTATCACATCAGAATGCTCCTCCTGTCCTAAAATACATGGTTAAAGATGGAAAAGT
The DNA here is from genome assembly GCF_023055355.1 of Agelaius tricolor. Taxonomy (NCBI): domain Eukaryota; kingdom Metazoa; phylum Chordata; class Aves; order Passeriformes; family Icteridae; genus Agelaius; species Agelaius tricolor. The sequence goes on from NW_027269266.1 coordinate 1,086,274, forward strand.
TATCAGTATTACCATGCTCTGGTCTATCTGTACTTATTCTACTACTAACTGTGATGTCTGCCTTGCCTAAACACAACAGAATCAAGGAACCACAGAATATCCTGAGCTGGAAGGGACCCAAAGGGATCAGCAAGTCCAACCCCTGCCCTGCACAGGAAAGCCTGAAAAATCCTACCCTGGGCTTGAGAGAGGTGTCCAAGTGCTTCTTGATCTCTGTCAGGCTTGGTGCTGTGACCACCTTCCTTGGGAGATTTTTCAGGGTGAACCTTTTCCTAATATGCCACCTAAACCTTCCCTGACAGGGCTTAATGCCATGTGGAATTTATGGCTGAGTACAGACAGATTTCTGACCTTCACAATTAATTTCCACCCTCTCCTTCTATCTCTAAGTGAATCTTTGTTGTCAGTTCTTCACTGTTTCATTGATAGATATTTCACCTCTCACTTTTCCTATTCCCCTCCATGGTATTAAGGCAAGGACATCATATTTTTTTCCTGTTTCATATTTTTCCCTCTGTTTGGTCCAGATGGAGAATTTCATAGCAATCCTAAATGACACAGGAAACAGTTCTGCCTGACTGACTCAGTCTTTGCATAACAGGAGCTGTACTGGGAATCTTCACTTTAGAGCATAATTGTGGTAATCCAAAGGCATTCTCAGCAATGTGTATTTTCTTGTGTAGGAAACACACTTGAAGCTGTTGATTGATGCACTTAGAATTGCTTCATGCACCATCTGTATCCATCTGTGCACGCTTGAACACTGTTTAAAACCCTCACTCCATCACCAGTACATTAGAGAGAAGTGGTATTTCTGTTAATAGAGTGTATTAATAAAGATCAAATGATGCCTCACTTCATTCAGCCCTATCAAATACATTCATTGTATGATCCACTGAAAATTAGAGAAGTCTCACTTAACATGTGTTAATACTTCAAGCACCAACTCTCATCATTCTCACTAAAATTATTGCACAGAATGACAGACTTGTTTGGGAAAATAATCAAGAAGCAGCAGTTAAAAACTTAACGATTAAAAAACTGAAAGCATTTTTGGAAAGAGAAATGTTTAGAAGTTTTTCTCCCCTTTTTTATATGCCTATTTTGGTCTAACAGGCAATTTGACCAAAACCTTTGAAAGTCATCTCAAAAATTCATACAGAAATATTCTTCAAACAGAACCTTTTTAACCCAGGCCTTCTCATTTACATAATAATTTGCATAAATCCCAGAAAATACCAGGGATGCTTTCTTTCACTAATTATCAGTTCCTTGCCAGTGAACATAGGCATCTGGGATTTTGATAGGAATATAATGACTTTAAAATCATTACAAATACAAAATGATTTTAAATATAGCCTGCCCTAACAGAGATCCTCAGAACCTTGCTGGCATCTCACACAGAATCACAGAATCACAAAATCATGGAATCATAGAGTCATAGAATCATGGAATTATAGAGTCATAGAGTCACAGAGTTATAGAATCATAGTCATAGAGTCATAGAAAAATGGAATAATAGAGTAACACAGTCACAGAGTCACAGAGTTATAGAATCATGGAATCATAGTGCTGAGACACTGGAACAATTTCCTGGAGATATTTTGGTTGCCCCATCCCTGGAAGTTTTCTTGGCCATGATGGATGGGGCTTGGAGCAACCTGCTCTAGTAGGAAGTGTCCCTGACCATAGCAGGGGTGGTAGAACTGGATGATTTTTAAGATCTCTTCCAACCCAAACTATTCCCCTGATTTTATGATTTTGCCATCCATCAACTTGCATGGATATCTGGACACCTCCGAGCGTCTGGAATGACACCAGAGGACTTTGTGAGGACAACAGAATCGAGTCTCTTGTGAGAAAGTCCAGTGCTTACCTCAAAACACATTTCTCTGAGGAGCTGAATCACCCTCTGAATCCCACAGACAGCAAAAGGCAGCTCTGCCCTGACTGTGAGGGCCCAGACCTGCATGAGGATGCCCAGCACTGATGGCTCCCTCTGCCAACTGTCTTTCATCCAGGGACACAAAGGTGAGAGGTGTGGCATTCACATTTTCTGATAAAATCCCTTCACCCAGGATTTGTCTCCTGGGAAGCTGAGAAGCCTCAGAGAAAAAGGAAAACAATTCTTATCTCATTTGCTTCTCCTGTGTTTTGCTTGTCTGGAATGTGTTTGGAGATTGTTCACCCACAGGTGATTGTTCCATTGGATTCTGCTGGGAGTTGTTTTCACTCTTTGGCCAATCAGGGCCAAGCTGTGTCAGGACTCTGGAAAGAGTCAGGAGTTTTCATTATTATCTTTTTAGCATTGTGTAAGTATCCTTTCTGTATTCTTTAGTATATTTAAGAACAGTATTCTTTAATATAATATAGTATTATAAAGTAATAAATTAGCCTTCTGAGAACATGGAGTCAGATGTATCATTCCTGCTTTCGTCAGGATATTCCCTGCAAATACAATAAGAGGCAATGGATATGACTCAGAACTTCATGTTGTTAAATTCAGCAGAAGCTTATCTGGACCATTTTTCATGATGGACTCATTTTAGGGAGTCTTAATTCCAGGTAAAATCCCACAATTAAAAAAAAAAAGGAGAACACCATCCATAAATATAATGGGATTATCACCAGACAGGGATTCTTTCCTTCTCAGACATAATCAAGGGATGGCTCCAGCTGAATATTTCAGAGGGATTCCTCAGATGTGCATTCCATTAACTGCATAATGCCACCTCTTAGTCCTAAATCTGGATTTTTTTTCTTGACACATAGAGCTCTCAATACACCCTGCATTTCTCTGTTCACAGAGCTGCTTCCTTCTCAGGAAAGCTCATTTCCCAACAACCCCAATTACTGTCACCTCCTTTTACTTGACATTAATTGCAAGACAAGCAGAACTAGCTGTACTTAGGCCTGCCACGCTGATCTGCAACTGATTTAACAGCTGCATTTTTGCTTGCTGTTCAGTGCAGCAGTACAGAAAACAGCTGTGGTGCTTTCAGTTTAGGGGGAAGATAAGCTTTAATTTTGTATTTTATTTTAAAAAATCCTATCTAAGACATATTTCTAAAGAATTCTGTCGGAGACAAAATGCTTGCTGGAAATCAAGAAGTACAGGCAGCATCTCTCATGTATATACATAATCAGCAGATTTTGTTTTGGGGGGTGGGTTTTTTGGTTTCTTTCTTGATTCTAATAATCTTGAGGAAACTGATTAACCCAAAGTAAGTGATTCCAGTCAGAAAATGCTTATAGGGAGGGAAAGTGAGGAGGTATGGACCATTTTTGCTCATCTTCAATATAAATATTCTTTAGAAAAATAATTCTGCTATTTTTTGCTCAGCTTTGACAAGGCAAGAACTAATATTTTATGCCAATGATATAATTATTTCTGTACCTGTGTTTACATGCATTCAGTCCCAGGCTGAACTGTCCTCATCCTGCTGACTTTCAAAGGGTCAGCACATATCAAGAACTTAGAAAATCTGTGTATTAAACCAGGCTTAAAATTTCTTCTCTATAAACAGGAGATAGACCCTGAAGTTTAACCCATGGTTCTGCTCAGACACAGTCAACATCCCTGACCTCTGTGTGCCTCTGTTTTTGCCTCTGTCTCTGGGTAATCAGGACTTTAATATCATCTGCACCGCACTATTTTAATGTATTCAAACAATTCCATGGGAGTAAAGTCCAGGCATTTCCTCAGGGGGCAGCGAGTGGGAGCTGGCTCTGGTTTCAATTCCAGTAATTGAGTTCATTACCCATAGCTGTCTTTTGAGCACAAACAGGGTAGGAAGGCAGCGTGACCCCCTGGGAGAGGAAAGCTCCAGGAGTCTGATGTCTGAGATGATTTTGTTCCTAATCTGCTGCAGAAAAAAAAGGCTCTTCACCTCTGACATCCTTTATCTTGTCATTTCATTTCAAGTATTTTTAGTACCAAAACAAGGTCTGTCCTTCAGTGTATTTTTATATAATACTTGAAATGATGTGTTTCCCATCAGAGCTGGAATATCCATAAAGTGCTCATGTAGAACACCAGGTTATGATTTCACACCATGATAGGGGTCTTTCCATTTAATTCACTAGTTCTGGTATTTACATACCAATTTCTCATATAAGGACTCATTATTTCCAGAAAGAAACTGACTGTTTGGGTAAATTAAAGTTGTAATTTGGTTTCTTCCAGGACATGTCAGGTGAATTTTTTTTCTCCAATAATGTCTAGGGCCTGAAGATTACCCCTCCCTAAGGGGTCACTGGTGAGCTATAACTGCTTTTAACTCCCTCAGAGGTGGTGAAGCTCCAGATTGAAGCCATTTAAAATCCTCCTGGGCATCCAAATTCCTCTCTACATTTGTGGTGGGTTTGCATGGCAAGGTTCTGGCAAGGAGGTGAATACAGAGGTGGCTTCTGTGAGGAGCTGCCAAGACCTTCCCCTGTGTCCCTGTCCTGGGTTGTAAGACAGGTGTGTGTGTTCTATTCCCATCTGTCAGAGCTGGGGCAGTTCTCTGCTGTCCATGGGGCAGTTTTTTCTTTCTCTCTCCCCCAGCCAATCCTCCCTGCAGGAGATCTCTGCTGTCCATGGCCACTGAGTGTCCCTGCAGGGCTGAGCCAATCCCAGCATCCCATGGGGAGATGCTCCGCCCAGGGGAGGAGCCAAGCATTCCTCCCTGGATCCAATCTGAGCCTGGCCCAGCCCAGCAGCCTTTGCCCAGTGCATTGCCAGAGGAGCAGCTTCTGCTGCCCTGCATGGCCAGAGGGAGCCCAGGCCCATCTGCAGCAGCCCTGGAGCTGCAGAGGAAAACTCCCCCCTTGTGCAGGATCCCTGCTCCAGCAGAGCCACAGCTGGCACTGCAGGAGGGCTGAGCCCCCATGGGATGGGGCTGTGCCACCCCCTGACACACAGGGGACAGGGACTGCTCTCACTCTGGCAGTGGTTTGTGTTCTTGTTTGCACTATTACATTTGTATTTTTAATTTTCCCAGTAAAGAACTGTTATTCTAATTCCCATATCTTTGCCTGAGAACCCCTTTAATTTAAAAATCATAATAATTCAAAGGGAGGGTGTTTACATTTTCCATTTCAAAGGAGGTTCCTGTCTTCCTTAGCAGACACCTGTCTGCTCAAACCAAGACATTCCCACAGAGCCAATTCCAGCCATGAGATGTTTTCAACTAATTTCAGCAGCTGCCAGCATCTGCAGTGCAGGGATCAGAAGGAGATAAACCCTTTGCAATCAGAAGGAGATAAACCCTTTTAAGCATGGTTCCTCTAATGCATTAGCAATGCCTATCTTTCTGATGCCTTGATCTGCTCTCAATAAAACTTACTTCTCTCTTCTGATGCTAAGGAGACTCTCAGCTGAAGATGTTTACATTGTAGATGTCTATAAATGGTCAGGCACCAGCCTATATTTACAATCTGGATGTTCACCAACTGATTCAGTCTGAAACATGAGACTTCCTGGCTCTTAAAGTCCATCTTATGAAATTAGAATTACATGTCAAAAGCATTGCTTGTAGTCAGGCAAGGGAAACTGAACAAAGCACCTTGTGCCCCTGGAGCTGCCTTTGTATGGGTATTTTGTGACTGCATTTCTGAAAGGCATATCAGACACTCAGCTTCCTGGAGGTTTTGCCAACCTTAAAATAATTTCAGGCCCCCGAATTTCTGAATTTCAGCATTTCTTGATCCACCAGCTGCTCCATGTTTTCAGTGCACCCACAGATGCACATCTATCTCTCACTGCATACATCTAAATGAATTGGATTTTAATATGAGCAGGGGGAAGTACTATAAAACCAAACAAGATTATGTTAGAGGAATTAAATCAGATTACATCTCAGCTCCCCAGGTCGATGGGAGAATGGAGGGAGGGACTGTATTAATTAAAAAAGATGATGTTTAGACATGCATTCATGGCTATGTAAAGGCTGAGAGCAGATATTAGCTGAGGGTCACCATCGAGCTGACTGCTGAGCTTGGAAGGAGAGGTGCAAAATGACAGGTGAAAGAAAAATGCTCTTCTTGGGGCTTGGCTTGCAGAGAGGAGCTCCTGCCACAGCACTGTGGTGGTGGAATGTCCTTTTTAGAGCACCCACAGTGAGGGATTTGCTACAGAGTGGGGTTTTAGAGTGTGTTGTCACCACCCCAAGCTGGCCTTACATGACCAGTGTCACAGACACGTTTTATGAAAAATCCTTTCCTTAGCATTTTTCTCCTGAGAAGCTGAGAGGCCTCAGGAACAAAATGTAAACCATAATTATCAATAATTAACAATAACAGGTGCATCTTTGATTGGTCTTATGTGGTTGTTTCTAATTAATGGCCAGTCACAGTCCAGCTGTCTCGGACTGTGTGGTCAGTCACAAGATTTTATTATCATTCCATTTTCATTCCTTCCTTTCCTTTCAAGCCTTCTGATGAAATCCTTTCTTCTATTATTTTAGTGTAGTTTTAATATCTCATTTTCTTTTAATATAATATATATCATAAAATAACAAATCAGCCTTCTGAAACATGGAGTCAAGATTCTCATCTCTTCCCTCATCCTGGGACCCCTGCAAACACCACAGACCAGCAGTGGAGCCTGGTGCTAGCAGATTTTTGCAGTACTTTCAGATTTTACATTCTAACGAGGTAAAATCTCCCATACACAGCTCAGACAGACTCTCTGACTGCCCACAGCCATGCATGGGCACTGAGGTAAATTTGCAGAGGAATGATAATCCCTAATCCTCCCAACCCTTAACCCTGATGTCTCTCCAGCCTCCTCAATAAAGCAAATTATGCAAATTTTGCGTGGTTTCCCATCAGAACAAAACTATGATGGGCCACCAGCCTCCTGGTACTGCAGTAAACCTGGATCTGGCAAAGGAAAATCAAAGCAGAGAGAGGCAGAGAGGACTTTTTACCAAGAATCCTCCCTCAAATCAGCCTGAAAGCACATTTAGCTGCCTGTAGCATTTCCTTTTGACAAAGAAAAAAGTAATAATCATCCCCAGCTGTGACCCTAGCAATAAACACATTCCTATTGTCGTTCTCAGGCCATAAACCCACAGTTTCTCTGCTGGAAACAAAGACTCGTTCAGGTGCCAAGCATGAAGGGCTGTTATTTGTACAAAAATTGCACTTTTAGGGGAAGTTCACAATCACTCCAAGAAGTCTGTGTGCTTTCAAGCAGTGTGAACCCACCGTTCCCAGCAGTCTGCACATCATCGAGTTTGTGTTGACTTCTCTGCAGCCACAGAAGTCACGGAGTTTAAAATATTGTTGTGTTCTTCCAATTCAATTTACCAGCTTCTGCCTTAGATGGCTCACCTGCTGTGGACCTAATTCTGCTTCCAGTTATACAAGAGTAAACCAGCAGGAAAAGCACTCCCCAACCCTGAGTTATGTATTGGAGGGAGGAAAAAAGAAGCTGTACAGGTTCCCTTTGTCACGAGGGCTGTACAACAACACCAATCCTCCCACGAGCTCAAGAAAAGGGTTCCAAGAAACCATGAAAATAATTCACATTTCTTTCTTTGATTCCAGCAAAAAAAAAAAAAAAATTGGCCTACTGAACCCTAAAGGGGACTTCCACAGGGGTTGATGGAAATTCATTAGGTATTTCATTATTCATTCCTTTTAATTTTGGAGAATAATAATCATTGTTATGATAATGCTGTTATGACCCAGGATATCAGCTGGTCTCAAAGAACAAAGAATAGTCTGAAAAGAACCAAGAATTGTCTGAAAGGATATGATTTATCTGAAAATACCGTGTAGATGTCTGTACCTGGGTTGTTTCTCTCAACTCATTTAGAATCACTGGGAAATAAGGATTTGTTGGGGATGATTAATCTCACATTGAAATAAGCGTCTGCAATAAGCCAAAGGAATCTTCTGTTTCTCTGTGTTACTCATAGCAAGAAATTCAGCTCCTGCTGAGCCATATTCATCAACAATGCAGATATCTCACTTTATGGGAGATATTTAATCATGGGGTCAGACTGTAAGGTTATACTTCTACAGAGAGAAAAATAATTGATATTTTGAGGTAAGATTTCTATCCCTTAAATGCAGGTTCTCACAGGTTTTATGCTGCTGTGCACCAGCAGAATTTGCTCATCTTGAAAGTTTTTATGGGATGATGGGAATGGATGCAGTGAACAAGAAATTGACTCAGAAAACTGAGTTTCATCCATCTCTGCTTACTATGAAAATCATCCTATAAATTTTTGCTCTTCCTGTGGCCAGTAATTTTTCTATCCAGATAAACATGCAAAAATCCAGTTTCACTGGATTTCTGCATCTGTAGAGGCTGACTGGAAGGAGTGGGCTCCTCAGGATTCACTTTGAACTGAGTGCAGCTTACGTACAGTTCCCTTATAACTATTTCCTAGCATCTAAATCCCATTAGAAACCCCCAAATTCAGTATTTTCCATGCTTCTCAGGGGTTGTCCTGGCTTTATTCTCTCTATGAAAAGTGTTGAAAATCCAGAGGAGTGAAAATTATGTTTTCTTTCCTCCTTGTCCATGTGATGATCCCTGCAGTTCCCTGCCCTTTGCACTGTGCTTGACTCTAAGGAAGAGCACACAGCCCTTAAGCTTTAAGCACACTGTCAAAAATCATTTAATCTTCTAGACAGGAAAGACAGTTTGGTAAAAAAAAATGAAGTAAAAAGACCAGATTCTTGGAGTATATTTCAAGATGCTTCACTTTATCCTTAGGATTCAGAGATGCCTTATAATGTACTAATAAAAGAAGAAAACACTGTGGGTGGTTTTGTTGTGAGGTTTCTTTCCTTTTTTAATGTTTTTTGTCCTTGTTACTGCAGTCCTGCAGACCTGCTCAGCAGTAATTAGAGACAGGTTTTATGTGGATTTCTCTGTCTGTCCTGTCCCTGTGGAACCTGAGGGGCGATCAGGATGTGGAGTAGAGAGAACAGGAGGTGGCTGGAACAGCAGCTTTCCTCCTGAATTCCCCTCTGCACACTCTCTGTGCTTCAATACTCCATGTTCTCCACCTCCTAGCTGCAGGAAAGGCTTTTGTGAGCTGCTCTGCAGCTTTCACTGCCCCATCCACCCCTCCATGGCTCCTGACTCTGCCCCAGCCCTCATTCACAAGAGGGAAGAAATCTCCTGGGTTTGCTCTGGAAAAAGAAAGCTGCAGGAGCCAGTGGCATCTCATGCTGCTCACAAAACTTTCCCTTGGGGTGGACCAGAACAGGAAAACCCTGCCTTGGAAGGTGGTGTAAAAGCAGCAGGATTGAGGGAAGCAGTGGCACACCAGGAGACACTTTGCAGTCCTCAGGAGCAGTGGTTGTGCTCTCTTTTATATCTGGACTTTGCTGAGTTTCAAGTTGAAGGATCCAACGCATGAGGACCAGTATCAGAATCTCATTTTATCAGAGTGGCAGCACCCTTGTTTGTTACTTCTGAAGGGCTCCACAACTCCAGAGAATATTCCCTCAGCACCTAAAGACTTCTTGGTAATTCTCCATCAACACCTTCTAAACCAGCTCCTTTTCCAAGTCTTGCTGCCCCAAACTTTTCTGCTTCAAGCAGCAGGAAAGGGAAGGAAAGGGAGCTTGGAACAACACCTGGCTGTGTATTCTGTGCACTTAACAGGGATCATGACACTCATATCTTCCTTTCCTACAAACCCTCCTTCATCCTTCCCTTGCCCTGCTCATTGTGTGCAGTTAATTATCTTCTCTGAGACTCCCTTTAATTCCAGTGGAGGATAAAAGCTGGCTGTAACAATGAAGCACATCCCCATAAAAGCAGGAAAAGAAAGAAAGAGAGATTCCAGCTTCATACTGGGTGACAAATCAGTCAATTCTTGGCTGCCAGCTGATAGGATTATCCTAAATAGGCTTTGTGAGGCTTGGGGTTTATGCACCCACTCTCATCCAAATGAAGTGATAATGTTTTTGATGCTTGAATTAAATAATAATGTGAGGATATCAGGCACTGATCGCTTCAAACAACGACAAACACCAATCTGGTGTCTTATTAATCATTAAAATGAGCCCCATGAAAACAGCAGCTCCTCAGCTTTTATGAACTGGCATTTTTCCACTGAAAGCAGCAGCATTGGATTAATTTTCTGCTGTGGGGAATTCGACCCATTATGTTTTTATATTATTGTTAAATGTTACATTAGGGCTGGCACTGCATCGAGGCTTTGCAGGGAGAGATGTACATAAAATTATCATAATGATGTTAATTGTGAACACCTTTCCTTTTTAGCAGTGTTTCAGTTCATTTTTAACATTATTTGTTCAAAAGTGAGGTTCAAAAAAATATCAAGGCAGAGGTGCAAAGCACAGCATGGTGTTAAAAGAAATATAATATATCATTTAATATACATTAAAATATATCAATAAATATTTATTATAGAAATAATTCTTAATTATTATTATTTAATAATAATAATAATAAATTTAATAGCAAATTCTTATTTTATTATTTCTATTATTTATTGTATAATATTATTTCTTATAGAAATAATATTATAGAAATAATTAATAATTGTTTATAATTAAATTATATAATATAAAAGAAAAAGAATATATAATTGCGTGATTCTGTGGTATGTGACTGAGTACATGACAGAAGTTCTCTCTAATACACTCACACATTTCAGGCAAAGGCAAAATTCCCCTGTGTTTTTCAGCCCAGCTGTGAAGCAGAGAATGATATTACATGCAGAGGCCTCCACCATAAACCAAACTCTTAAAGAGCAAAGAATAATTTTCTCTTCAGGATTCAGTTTTGGGTTCTAATTATCACAATTTGGCAAGTTAACTAAGTTGTTGTAATGGCTCATATGCACCACATCAGCCTGCAGGAAACATTAATGCCTGAAAGCTCAACTTCTTTTTATGGATGCTTGGCCTTTTCACAAGTGCTAAGTGAAATATATTAAAATTATCTCAGTGAGTTTAAGTTACAAGACAGTTCATTACATGTGCCACGTGGCTGACAGAGTGCATCTCATCAGTAACCACTGCCCAGGTGATGATAGAACTTTAATTGGCTCATTAATTTGAGACTTCAGCTGGTACATTGGAAGTAGAATTTTCCTGGCCCGGTGGAGGTGCACAGACTTTCCAAACTCAAGTAGCAATTCTTGCCAGCACAGGAGGGGAAATTTCTGGTGCTGTCAATTCAGGAGTTTCTGTTGCCTGCACACCCAGGCACTGTCTGTCTGTCTCAGCTCCTGTCAGGATCTTCATTCCAACGAGCTGTCACACTGACTCCATTGTGTGAGCCAAAAGGAGCCAGTCTGCTCCTCCACACCAACTTCTATAACAGCCCAAAATTCCATCCCACCACTCATTTACCCATCCAGTGACTGGCCTCAAACCAATCTTGATTGAAAGATTTTCTCCATGAAGATTTAACTAATCTTTACTATCCCTGTCACCCCGCTTTATTATATGTTCTCATTTCTGGTTTGATTTGTCCAACTTTAATTTCCTCTTAGAGTCTTCTGTTTTCCCATCCTTTGCCAAGCTGTAAGGATGCCAGAGTCAGAATTATGTCTTCTGTAAGTACTCAGATATCAGACACAAAGGGATAACGTGGCTCATTATAAAGTTCCTTCCCTTTTACTCTTTTAAAAAGTTATTAACGCATAAAATTTTACTGCGCCGATTGCTGGTTCTTTTATCATTTTCTGCTGCTAAAAAAGCTGCAAAAATCTCTCACTTAATTCAGCACACCCATGAATTAATACTGCCAGCCCACTCTGTTTTATTTGGCGCCCTGACTCGCTAGACTGTTGGGTCTGCTGTAAATTCAATTATGCAAAGCACCCACTGGGCTCCTGAGCAAGAGAATGTCCTCGTGCTTGTGTTCCACACTGGTGTTTGGAGCTGCCTAAACTCTAAAGTTTAACTAGGGTGATGTTGTGTCTGGGCTAATTAATCCTGTTTCTCTGTGGAACTAATTAGCTGGGGTGCTGTGGTGTGGTGGCTGAGTTATCGTATCAAGTTTGGTTCTGTCTCGATTTCCTCCAGATTAGGGATCTCTGTGCCTTTCTTGAAACCATGATGTACATAGAAAACTGAACATGAAAAGAGTCCCACTGCAGGAAACCCTCAAATCCTCAATTTACAAAATACATCAACCATGAGCATTAATGAGGGTATCAGGGACTCATCATGCACAGGAAAAGCTTTTCATGCCAAAATCTTAGAAATGTTACCCCAACCCCATGTCCAAATCAGTGATGAAACCAGACTCTATCACAAAAATAAAACCCAAACCAAAAAACTGAAAACAAGTCACATAACCAGAAAGAGAAGAGCTGACAGAAGATCAGGGAAGCTCTCCACATCAGTTCTGAGTTTGGATCATTAATTCCAGTCATGGCTAAGTACCTGAAGACCATCAAGAGCCAAGAACAGCTGACTGGATGTGGTTTCCTCAGTTCTTTACCTCCACACAGCAGAAGGACATGGAATTTACCAGCTTCACAATCCTGATGTGATAGAAATTTGTTATCTATTGATGTGCAAGCACAGCTTGCTCCCAGTTTTAGGAGGAAGGGGTGTGGAAACCCAGGGCACTGGGAATGTTTCTCTGTCTGTTCTGGGGTGCCCTGACCCCCAGGGCAGCTCTGACTTTGACCCTCATTCATGGAGAAAGTTCCCCAGACTTCAAGATAGGCTGGAACCCACAAAAGTGTGAAATAGATTATAGAGAGCAGTGCAGGTGTGTCACTGGGTGAGAAATTGAGGTTTTGGGGTTTTTAGTGTGTTGTGGATGGCAGCAAGATGGAGGGCACAGGGTGTCACCCTGGGTTTCTGCTCCATGCTTCTTCTTCCTCCTTCTCCATGGGTTTGGGTGGCATTTTGTAATTGGGCAGAAAAGTCCCCATTGCAGCTCTCTGGGATCAGTGATTGGGTTAAAAGGGAAAATAATCCAGGTGTCAGTTCTTCATTGGATAGTTTAGTCTGAAAAGACCTTGGAACAAGAGATTGTGGCCATTTTGTGCCTTCTAATGAAAAACTACTGAACTCCCAGTAGTGAGGCTGTTTTAGTGATAAGAAATAATAAACACCTGAATGTGAACATGAACTACTGTCTCAAGTGCCTTCAATCCAGACCCAGAGAAACCCACAACTGGTACCCCCACAAAGAGGTGTAAAATGTGTAAAGTCACTGTGGAAGGCTCTGAACCTGCCTCCAAACTGAGGAGAAGACTCCTAAGGGGCTGTCATTAAATAAGAGGAAAAGAATGGACCATTGAGTGAAAAAATCTTCGCATTTTTGGAAGATCCCTGTTCTGCCAGCCCCCAAAATACACAGAAACTGGCACTGCAAGCTTTAAAACTTCAGGAGACCTGAGGGGATGATTTATTTGCCCAAAGAATCCTTGCAAACCACCTGACATGTACCTGTCACTCAGAAGTGACAGCATCTCTGAGAGCTGCACAAATCCAGTTGACATCCCCAGTGTGAACACAGCTTTCAGCTGCTGGCCAGAGCCAGGATTCTGTTGAAAGGTGTATTTGGCAAATGGAAATGACCTGCCACGACCTGGTTTGGTTGTGAGAACCTGCCAATGTTGTTCTAGACTAAAAGTTCCTGCTAAGGCTTGGATGAAGAAGGTCACGGCTTACTTGGGGCACTCTGCAGGTGGATAAAAACACAACTCCCATGAAGTAAAATGCAAAAATACTTGAGCTAGTTGGAGTAGTCAGGTCTATGTAGAAGTTTGTTTCTTTGTGGGTGCTCTTTGGGGTACATTCTGATGGCAAGACAACTTTTAATTGATGTTTGGAGAGGAATCTGGAATGATTTGCTTGATGACTTGCCGGGATGACTCATGTCCAGCAGGAAACAAGGCAGTGATAAACTCAAATGAGGCTGTGGGAGGCAACATGCTAAAAGCTCATTATAACCATCATTCTTTTAACCAGTTTTATGATGCAGAACAGATTCCAGGTTATTGCAATCATTTTACAGCAAAGGGCAGATAAGGACTAGGGCGGGACGTGCTTCCAGGCAATATCCCCTTCTCTTTGTAGAAAACCTGGAGAGTAATTTTCAAAAGAATCTGGACTCAGAGCAATCTGGTTCTCCTCTACACCTGGCATGCTCTGGAAACGTTGGAAGGAATTCTACTTATTTGAAGATGCTCTGTGAGGTGTCAGTGTGAATGTGATTTACAGAGAGATGAAATATAGACAAGTTATTATGAAAAGGGACAGGAAAAGTCCAACTCCACAACCACTCTGTGAAGGAAATTCCAAAAATCCCTGTCTTTAGTTCCCTGTCTTTCACTCAGATGAAGACCTGTACTGGGTTGACCTTGTCCAGCTGCCAGGTGGCCAGAACTTCATATAAAAGCCAAGAAAAAGGAGGAGGAAGTGGGATATTCCTAATTATGACCTTTGCCTTCTGAAACAACGTACTCTATGTCCTGGGAAGAGACTGGATATTCTCCATCTGCTGATGGGAAGCAGATAATATATATTTCATTTTCCTTTGGACCACACACAGCCTTTGCTTTTGCTTTGTTAAACAGCCTTCCTCTTGACCCAAAAGGATTTTTTCATCCTATTTTCTCCCTCTCTGTTCTGCTGAGGAGGGGAGTGATGGAGTGGCTGGGTGGGCACCTGGCACCCAGCAATGCCAACCCACCACAGCTTTTTTTTTATTTTTGGTTTCAACCACAGCCCCATCCTTCTTTGCCCTTGCATTGTGCAGTTTGGTCCCTGATTAAGGAAGGTCTGACTCACACTACCTGTTATTTGATAGCCAAAGGAAAAAAAAATGCTTATATATATATATATATATATATATATATATATACAAGGCGTGATTTACAGAACATATTTGTGCATCTCCTTGGAGTTGAGATCAGTAATGAGAAACTAAATTCGACTCCTTGATCATGGATGGACAGGAACTACTTCTGCTGGAAAATAAAACCCCTCATTATAGCAGATAAATCACATCTACCTTGTTTGGAATTCTGTCTTCATTCCACAGTAAATTATTGACTGCCTGAGTTGGGATACAAAAAAGATTTGCATTTCTGCATAACCAGTTAAATTGACTCACATCTTATTCATTTATCTGCCATTCCTGTTGTAATATATATGGAAAATTTTAGGGGTGTCAATATTATCCATGGTATCCTTTAATAACAATGTTTTGGTTGTTTTGAAAAACAAAGGCTTTTTTTTTCTGAAGAAAACAGTTCAGTAGGGAAAAAAAAGAATGAGAAGAAGCCTTAGTGGATAACTATAATTTTCTTATTCTTGTGAGAACCCTGCATTTCTGATTTCCATACACAGACTCTCAATGCACACTGGATAGCTGTGTCCTTGATATTTGCAAAATTAGCAGCAAGATATGCATAGGAAATTCTTGATAAGCACTCATTAGTCAGTCATCACTACCCAATTATGCTAATGAACCAGAAGGAATGGGAAGTGCTGAAGGAGGGACTGCACTTTTAGGATGAAGCTTCCAGAAGATGTGAATTGAGGGGGCATTTTGTGGCATTCTGCAGTGAAACAGAAATGGAAGAATTGTAGTGGTGATGTTTAAGGCAATTTACATGAAGTTCTTTATCAGGCAACCAGAAATAAGCCACCTGTTTGCTTGGGGAATTAAATCAAGCTTCCTGCTGGAACAGAGTGGAATGTAAATGGCACCAAGAGTGGGAATTTTGGGTGTAACAAGGAAATTTTGTAAAAACAAGGGAATTTTGGGTTGTAACAATTGGGTTGTAACCACCCAATTTTGGGTGGTTGTATTTATAGAGGTTTTAATAGGAGCTGGAAAAAAGGTGATAGACAGATATTTTGAGAAGAATCCTGCTGGTTTTAGCAATCATAAACTTACCTGACTAGTCTAAATTAAACTCTTAGGTACCCTCAGTGGTCTGTAAGGAGAGACAGATACTTACAGGCAGTGATTCATCCCATCTTAAAACATTTATTTATGATTTCTGCACAAAAATGCCTTCTAGAGGTACCTAGAAGTACCTTTCTCTTTTTTTCTCTCTTCTTTTTACTTGGCAGTAAAAGGAACCTTATAAAACAGATGACAGACATGTTTAGGTTTTGAATAGCTGTTAGATTTTAAATGATGTTTGGAGTTATCCCCACACCCGAGCAGGGCTGGGATTCAAGGCCTCTGAAATATTTCAAGTTGCTCTTCTAATGATGAGTATTTGATTAGAGAAGGCTGGAAATTCCCCAAGTGGATTTTCCTCCTCTTCAAATAAGGCTGAGACACAAGGGAGAACATGGTTCACCAAAAAAAGAGGATTTTTATAAGAACACCATATATACACATATATTTATAAGAATACCAAATATATACTCTCAGACTAATCTTGAAATTGTAAATCAAATTTCATGTGGAGAAGAGTAAAAGGTTTGGCTATAACATGGTTTCTTACCACTATACCAGCATGCTGCTCAGCATATACTTACTTTCACAGGTGTAACATAAATCTGGACCCAAAAGCAATGGAAAAAATATGAATTACATGTAGTCACTTATGAAGATTTCCATCTGTCTTCTTTGTAGTCTAATTCTGTGTCCCTCTGGTTGTGCTGCTTTGGCACAATTGCTCTAACACAACACTGAGCCTGTATTTCTGCCTTCTTTCCAGGCTGAAGAAGCCTCCCTGGATTCCTCTGTGAGTGGGATTGTGCTGTTGGAATGTGTAACTAAACCAGTCAGTGAGGCTGGCTGCTAAATCAAAAGTGACTACATCAATAAAATCAGTGTGTACAGCTGAGACAAAAACACCCTACAAACCCAAAAGAAAATAAACCACAAAACCCCACATTAACCCCACAAAATTAAATAAAAACCACAGTAGCCTAGAAGTATCCATACTACAGAAAAATAGTATGGACTCAAAGATTCTGGAGATCACTGCATGTGTTCAGCCAGGACAAGCATCTTCCCAGTTTCCTAATATAATCCATCCATCCATCCATCCATGAAGAAATTTTTGTATGATTTTGGAGAACAAGCCCCTTTATTTTTAATCTTTGCAGGCTCTGTTAAGCTTTTTGCAATCTGCAACTTTACACCATTATCTGGCTGAACAATTGAAGGGAAATGGCTATTTTTATCAAGCAATTTTCAAAAGAATATATATATATATATATATATATATATATATATATATATATGTAATTTCAACCATATCTAGTACATGTTTATTTCTGAGATGAACAAGCTTTTACCATCCCCAGTAAAATAACTATAAATAGCATTTTTGGGGATGGCAGTTCTTTACCAGTTGACACAAACCTGAATGGAAAATAAAAGGTATAAAGATCTGTCAATGCAATAGGGAGTTTTAAAATCCTTATTTTATGTCATCATGTAGCTGAATAAAGGATAGCATGGCCTAGACAGCACAAAATACCATAATAGCACCCCAATTTCTAATATTTCATCTTTAATCTCTTCTGTCATCTTCAGTATATTCTTAGACATAGCTCATGGCTTAATGTGAATCCAGAATAAACAGGAAAAAGTGGGATTTCAGGTCAGTTCTGAAAATGATGGGTCTTTAAGTAAGACTTATTTTGCCAGGTATAGTAAAAAAGGGGATGAAATTAATTTAGGAGGATGTGTGTAGTTCTGACATGGAAACTTGCACATTCAAATTTCAGCAATTGGTCAAGACAAGGATTAATCAACAAAAACTGACCCTGTCATCTGCACCTGAGCCTGTGACTCGTGGTTTGTATCAGAAGGGAACCAGCAATGAGAGTGTTGTTGAGAAAATAATTAATCCAACACCTTGAGCATTAACAACGGAATTTAGATGTCACTTCCCTGCTCTGTGACAGATTGTCACATTGATTTGAAGGTTTGTCACTTAGGGCCAGCCTTGACAGGGATTTAAAGGCAGGAATCACCACCAAGATATTTGGGGAGGGTTTCACTTTACAAAAATCTCAGTTAATGCCTCACACAGAAAAACTTACACAGGTAATAAACAGTACAAAAAGCTAAATTTCCAGAGGAATATTTCAATTCTAGGAGGTGTGTGGCATTCACATTTTCTGGAAAAATCCCTTTGCCCAGGATTTTTCTCTTGGGAAGCTGAGAAGCCTCAGAGAAAAGGAAAACAATTTTTATCTCATTTGCTTCTCCTGTGTTGTGCTCATGTGGAATGTGTTTGGAGATTGTTTACCCACAGGTGATTGTTCCATTGGATTCTGCTGGGAGTTGTTTTTCATTCATTGGCCAATTGGGGCCAAGCTGTGTTGAGACTCTGGACAGAGTCAGGAGTTTTCATCATTATTATATTTTTAGCCTTCTGTCTGTATCCTTTCTGTAATCTTCAGTATAGTTTAGTATTCTTTAATATAATATAGTATCATAAAATAATAAATTAGCCTTCTGAGAACATGGAGTCAGATCCATGATTCCTCCCTGCCCCAAGGGTCACAGCAAATACAATAGAGGTGGATTTACCTGCCTGAGCACTGACACAAAGTCTCAGGTTTGGTTCCCAGAGCTGATGGATCTGGTACTAAATCCTGTCCCCTTCTGGAGAGGCCAGCCTGGAGATGGCAGAACATCTGAAATTGCACCAGGTTTTTATGTTTAAGTATCTAAATCATATCTCTTTAAGGTTAAGGACCTAAATATTTCTAAAGGTTTTAGGACTTTTTCAATTGGGCAAGCACAGGGCTACAGCACAGCTTGAGATGTAAATCCACACTCTTTTATAGGGTGGATTTATGAAATCCTGGCATCATTTCACTTCTGCAACATGAAGAATGTGCCCTGATGTGCAGATGATGCTATTTAATTTCAAAAAAAAAAATTGTGGTGGTCAGGGGCTTGGTACAATAATCATTCTTTTTTTCAGTTGTAGCAGATTGCCTCTTCAGCCCTTCCCTTTAAAATGTTTTTCAGCTTGGAGGGAAAAAAAAGGCCAGAAAGGATTGACAATTTTCACATTCCTTTTTTCACTAATGAACAAGAAAAACAAAGCAAGAAAAGCCTCTAAGGAGCTCTCTAACTTCCCTCAGAAAACACCAAAATGCTAGGATTGAATTATTGACCCTGAGATCCACAGTTAATTCTCTTTTCAGCATTTAAAAAAAATCAGTACTCAGGTATTTTTTTGTCTGCAAATAACAAAAAACTGTAACAAGTTTTTCTTCCAGATTTTATATTCACCACTCTGAAAAAACCAATGGAATCTGCAAAGAACAGAATAATCTGTTCAATTCATAGGATGAAGAGCACTGAATAGTTTTTCCCCCTTAGCATACATTAACCAATGTCATGGTACCCTGATGCTCTCCACTATCACAAAAAATTGGAAATAAAATCTTCCTCTACTCTCTGAAAGTTACAGCAATCCCCTGTTAATATCAATACTCTCATTTTGTCAGTGGCAGCTTGCTTTAAAATGAGATTTTTCAGAAAGCAATTTGCTTACAGAACTGCTGAATATTTGACAGCAAACACCCAGGTTGTTTTCCCTGGCTAAGAAATTCCTCCTGCACATGTGGCTCTGGGTACTTTCACCTACTCACAACCACTTTCTAGAACACTGCTGTGGAGGCAGAAATAGTTTTATTTTTTCCCCTCTTATTTCAATATTTCATCTGAGGAACTCTGCCAGCTCCTAAGAGAGATGCTCTTGGTTTTCCAGGGTTCCTTTGAGGATTGTTGAACGACCCTGCCATGGTGATTCCCATTTGGCTCCAGGAGAGCTGTGCAATCCCCCTCTGGGTATAAATTATTCAGGGCCTCTTTATTGCTTCATAAGGTTAATGTGAGAACAGCAGTTGGTGTAGATCAGCTGCACTCAGCTTGTTCAGAGCTGAATTAAAGACAATATTTCAGTGCAAACCATCCCAGGACTTCCACAACATCATCTTAACACTCCATCAGTAGCAACAAATGTAAAGCTCTGCAATTAATGTTATGGGGGGAAGTTTGGAGATGCAAAATTTAATTACCTGCACTAAATTTAGCTGGAGAATCAGGTTAATTACCCTATTTCAAGGTGCCATGGAGAATAAAAATGTAAATGATGGCTAAAAAACACAGAGTGGTAACTGAAAAAAAGAAAGTCTTGTGAAAAGTTCAGTGGTGTTGCATGGCTGGGTTCACATCCCTTGTGAAGGTCATTCCAGCTCCACTGTGAGGGAAAGAGTTTATTAATTATTTAATTCATCTAATGATGTGTTATTTATTTAATAATATTTTATATTGATTTTAGAACAATTCACCTCAATGAAGTACCAAAATTGACGTGGAAGCTAGTGAAAATCATCATGGACAAATCAAACCATTTCTCCTGCCTATAATTTTATTTTCTTTTCCAGCAATAAGACTGAAACTTCACTTATTTGACCCAAGTTACATCGTGGTGCTGGGTTAATTCTGCTCCACATAAATCAGAAAAACTTAAAACCTTGTGGGAAGAGCACTGCAGACCCCACTGATATCCACCTGGTATCTGAGCTAATGTGGAGAATTTTTAGTCCCCCAACACTGGTGGTTTTTGCACCATCATTTGCTGAATATTTGACAAGATTTAAGTGGGTCTTGCAAAGGCTACAGGTGGATTTTCTGAAAGTATAAATTATCTGAGATTTGGGTATTATTAAAATCTTTTTGAGGTATTTAAAAGCTGTTTTATCAGTGGGTGCCCTGCCCTGGAGCAAAGAGCTCCTGTGGCCAAGGGCAGAGCAGGATTCAACCTCACTGGGATGTCCTGGAGAGATAAAGCCAAAGGACAGCAAGAAGGGATAAAAGCAGTCAGTAAAAATGGGAAAAAAAAAAATTGAACATCCCAAAAAATTGAAAAATAATAAAAAAAAAAAAAAATAAAACCAACACAAGAAACCAAACAAAACCACAAAAATAAACAAACAAGAAAAAACCACCAGCAACAACAAAAAGCCCCAAACCAAAATAAACACAAAACCAAATAAAATGCAAATAAAAAACTGCAATCCAAAATCAAACAAACCTCCCCTTAAAAAAAACAAAAAACCAATTTTTCCTGCCTATTGACCAATGAGTAAAACAGTAAGAAAAAAAAAGAAAAAAAAGCCTAACAACAAAACCAAATAATGTTTCTGACTTATTATTTCTTGTTCTATTGTTTGTCAATGCACACTGTATTCCTAGAGCCTGGCAAAATTACCTCAGTAGGGAACACACTTTTTCCACAGGAAACAAAAGAAAAAATGAGATTTTGAAGTTACAGGAAGAGAAATCCACAAAATCTTTTTTTTTTTTTTTTAATTTACATGTCAGAGTCCATGAATTTTAACTAAAATGCAAATCCCACAGCTTCAGGAACTTGCTGCAAAGCACTGAGACACGAACGCAAGGGTTGAATTAAAATCCAGGTCTACAGATTAAGAAATTTATTTATATATTATATAATAATATAATATATATCATAATACTCTAACTATATGTATAGTATATAGTTAATAGTATATAATATATACCATTATGTTAATATAGTATATAATACTATATTAACATAATAGTATATAATATTATAATATAACATACATTTAATATTAATATCAATATAATAAAAGAATGTATTAATATGTTATATCAATCTACTATTATATGTTATATGTTATAATATAATATATTTATGTATCTTTATTTTATTTATCTTTTTTAATATATTAAGAGAAATTAAGAAATGTATACATATTAAGATATTTGTATATTAATATTAATATTAATGCATCAATAATAAATTAATATATTAATTTATATATTAAGATATTTGTATATTAATAGTTATATATTTATATAATAATATTTATATATTTATTTATTTTTATTTTTATTTTTATATATATTAAGAAATAGTAAAAATTTTAGTTGGGAAGGGAGACTCCCATTATTTGCCCTTCCATATTAATAAATCATAAGAGGAAGTACTAAGAGCTGCACTAATCCAGATTATTTCAAGGCTTTTTTCATGCAGAAAAGCATGGTGTCATGATGATTAATAACTGAAATGCAAGAAATGAGCCTTTCACTGCTCAGTTGTCTTTAGAGCCAGGTATTTACCCATCAGCACTTCTAGGCTGCCACAAATCCTGAGCAGCACCAGAGGAGATGTTTAAGGAAGTGACCAATGGGCTTGGAAGTCTCCTGTGATAAAAGGAGAAAAAAAGAAGAAAAAAAAGCCATTTCGAAGTTGTAAATAAATTTTATTTACTTTGCTCGCTCACTTTTTCCCACTGAGATTTTATTAGTTAATTTAAAAGAACTGGTGGATCTCTGGAATGACCCAAGAACTGGAATATCCTGGAGAAGAGCTGAGCTGTGTGTGATGAAAATAAGAATTCATGTGAATATGAGACCATTCTTATGCTGTGCAAATACAACCCTATTAGAACACTCTACAGTGTCACCAGCAATGGATTTGGAAATTGTACACTCTGAAATTAGGATGACAAAAAGGAGTTCACTTTTCAGAAAAGATTGCCTTGATTATGCTTAAATTAAATTATTTCAAATTACCTCATCATATCTACCCGTAGCTAAACACAAGGTAGAAAAGATTTTTCTTTTTTTAGAAACTGGATTGTTGAAAATGAAAAAGAAAAATTATTACTTGCCTCGAATCTTCCCTCAGCTTTTTCTTCTTTTAATTTTTATTTTTCCCAAAAGATCATTAGGTGCTTGGCACCAGTGCAGGCATATGAATACATCTCCCAGTAATAGCTTTTACAAATCTGATGACACATTTCAGAGGAGAAAGCTTTGCTCTTAACTGTAATAACTCCTGTTAGCAGCCTCAGTGAAGGAGTGGAGATGGTGTTAAAAATTATAATCAATGACTCAAGGGAGAGCTACAAATTACTGTGCCACATTAGAGGAAAATCGAAACTCCAACAGCAAACTTGCCATGGTAATGGGTGAATAAACAGGGAATGAAAAACAGAGATTATGGCTGCCCTGCCCATCCTGCAAAGACATCCCAATGCTTCATGTTTTAGCTTTTATATTTTTCAGATTTTGTGCTGCTTTAGTGTGTGGGTCTGAGCTTCACATCAGGGGATGCTGAGCTCTGTGCACAGAGCAGGGAGACAAAACAATTCCTGCTCCAGCTGGGCACCAAGGACAAATGATCCAAATCTCAGCCCAAGAGCACAAACCCCGTGGGCTGGAGAGAGAAAAACAAGCAGGGTGGGACTGCAGGGGCTAAAGCTGGAATGGGACAATGAACTCCTATAGTAAAAGCAGGCAACCCCAATGAGGGGGAGAGAATGATGCATGTGACTCCATGGATATCAGAAGGCAAATTAATTACTTTATTATACTATATTATTCTGTACTAATCTTAGATTACATCTAAAGTGAATCTGCCAAGCACTCAACTCTGCTCACACTGCACAGAATCTCGTGACTGTCACCGACAGTCCCAACTCACACACACACACCTGGCCCTGACAGGCCAAGGAACAAAACACCATCACTGTGGGTGAACAATCTCCATATTGCATTCTACTTTTGCACAAACACAGGCACAGCAAATGAGATAAGAATATTCTGGGGGAGAATTGTGCCTTGCTTTTCTCTGTGAAGAGAAATGTGGGGTTACACACCTGGCCCTGACAGGCCAAGGAACCAAACACCATCACTGTGGGTGAACAATCTCCATATCACATTCCACTTTGGCACAACACAGGAGCAGCAAATGATAAGAATTGTTTTTCCTTTCTCTGAGGTTCAGAGAATGTGAAACCCAGAAATATTCTTGGGGAGAATTGTGCCTTGCTTTTCTCTGTGAAGAGAAATGTGGGGTTACACACCAAAACACCATCACTGTGGGTAAACAATCCCCATATTGCATTCCACTTTGGCACAACACAGGAGCAGCAAATGAAATAAGAATTGTTTTGATCATTCTCTTCTCTGCTTCTCTCACTGCTTCTCTCTCAGGTTCAGAGAATGTGAAACCCACAAACTGCAAGATGCAAATGGAGCAGAACTGATCCCAGGGAGAGACCCCGGGAGCGCTGGTGCATTTTGGGGCCATTTTGGTTCATCTTGGGTGCAGCCCTGGCTGGGCTCTTGTGCTGCCCAAGGTGCATCCATGGAGGCCTTTTAATAAATCCCTGCTTTATTCTTTAGCTCTGTCCAGTCTCTGTTCTAGGTCAGCCTGCACACAAGGCATCAATCCCACCAAAGAGAGCAAATCAGAAATATATGATGGGAAGATAAGACCTTAATCCCATATTAAATGAAAAAGGCTTTTGGAATTTGGCAGGGTGGCCAGTGGTCAGAGCACTGAGGTAAAAACTTTGATATTCAGAGCCATAAATGTAGTGGAAGGTGAATATTCAGAACATGGGCCGTGTTTGTGAACATCTGCAAAAGGTGCACATCTCCAAGGACACTGCAGGTAGGAGGTTATGAAAGGAGAACCCAAAGTTTACCCAAATTCTTCTTCATGAACTTCCTGTAATTCAGATATCCTGCATTCCTCTTAAAGGTTTATTAATTATTTTTCTTTAAAAACCGGCTCTGTGCCTTGTTGCACAGTTCTACCTGTTACATCCCTTGGCTTCTGTTCAGGATCAGGATGAATTATGGGATGTCTTCTTTGACCCAAATACCCCTCCAGGGTTTGGATGCCCTCCTTATTAAGCACTTGCACACCAAGAATATCCTGAGGAAGATTTATTTAGGAACATTTTCCCCTTCAGCCAGCAGCGCCCATTAACAGCTACCCAGGCAGCCCTTGAAATTCAGAATAAAGGGCACCAAGCAGGTTTTGCTCCCCTGGGGAAGCACTGGGGAGCTGCTCACTGCAGATGCACCAGCCTTACATCATTATTGTCTTGAGAGTGAAATGTTCATGTCTCTCCAGGCACCCTGGAGTCTTTCTTAAGACATCTGTCTTTTCGACAAAGACAAAAATGAGGTTATTTCAATTCTGCATGCAAAGCTCCAAGAAACAGTTTAGAGGCAGAGGAGCATAAATAAAAGATTATTAGAACTTATAAAAATCTGCATAAATAAAATTCATCCACTGAACAATGGGCTTGGCTTTAACCCAGAGGATCAGCCTCACTTTTAATGCAGAGGAGAAAAAGGCTGTCAGAAAGTTTATTGAGCTCACCTAATTGATGTCTGGTCTTCAAGCAATACCCTCATCCCCTCCTCTATTGAATAAATCATGATCTGAGCCCACAGCTGTCCTTATATGTTCATTTATACAAAAATTCAATATCTAGAGAATTCCTGGTCACATTACAAACCTCCAGCAAATCTTACATTTATTCTATTTACAATTATCTAAATTATAATTGGGTAAACATCTCAAATAATAAATTCAGCACCCAGAACAGTGACCAAGGCACCACCTAGCAAATGTGTTAAATCAATTTATCTTCCCCAATAATTCCCAGGCATGGTGCAGAAGTTGCCACAAGCAAAGGAACATTCCCATTTATCCATGCAGGCGTTTGATGCCATTTGGAAAGCTCAGAGATTTTCATGGATCAGAGCTAGCAAATGCTCTCTGGCCCATCTCAATTATTAATACAGTTTTAGCCTGGCTGTGGAGCCTCAGAAGTGCTGATTGTTTTGTGTGGGCTGGATGGAGCCATCAAACAGGGATGGACGGTGTGGATGGAGACAAGCAAACAAAGGAGGCTTCTGCCAAGCACAGAGATGGGCAGAGCTCTGGTTCTGCTTGGAGAAATCACAAATCCATGGGAATGTTGTGTTTCTCATAGACTAACAGTTTATCTTTGGAAAACCACGTGCAATAAAAGTTGTACTAAAAATCATTTGCCATAGGAAGAAAACTCAAAAAGAAGGCTTGGGTTTGGATGCTTGTTGCAGACACAATCCCAGGCAGAATAATTTATTGGGAATTACAGCAGTCTGGGGGTGAGTGGCCCTCTCTGGATAGCTCTAAGAATCACAGAGTGGTTTAGGAGAATTTTAAAACTGATCTTTTGTTCCACCCCCTGCCATGCGCAGGGACACCTTCCACTATCCCAGGGTGTTCCAAGACCCATCCAGCCTGGCCTTGGACACTTCCAGGGATCCAGGAGCAGCCACAGCTGCTCTGGGAAACCTGTGCCAGCACCTCCCCATCCTCACAGCCAAGAATTTCTTCCAAATATCCCATCTAACCCCACTCTCTGTCAGTTTAAAGCCATTCCCCCTTGTCCTACTACATCAATTATTCACCTCAGTTTGGGATGAATGACTCTCTCTGTCTGGCTCTCAGGAGTCACAGGATGCCCTGAAGGTCTTCCACAGATAAAGGAAACTTGTTCCAGGCACCACTTGCAAATCCTGACTATTTAATCCAAGTCCAGAGGCCAAGGGTGTCAGTTCTAGAGAGCTGATGCATCCCTCACCATTTTATGTGTCACACACAAAAGGAAGGCCCAGAGTTGTTAACAAAAATGAAAGCTCAGGATTTGTTGTGTACCACATCTAAAAATGGATGTGGTTTTTGGCTTTTCAACAGCACAATGCCTCCAGTGCAATCTGGTGATTCACTGGTGTGGTCACAAGTGATGGGCTCATTTATTCCTGGAGGGTGATTTACTGGAGTTCCTATTATTGTCCTAATTCTCCCACTGATATCATCACTAACTTCCCCCTCATAAATCAAAAATCAGAAGGCTTTTTATACCATCTACTTTTCCATCCTCTGGAGCATAGTCCAGGGATTTCTCTAGCTGGTTCTTCAACAGGTTTCTACTCAATTTATGAAGAGCATTCTGTACCAGTATTCTTGCTTTAGGTACTTTTATTTCTGGATAATTGCTCACAGTTTGTTTTAAATAGTTAGACTGTGGAAACCTCTTGGAATTCAGATGAAAATAAATTTTTCAGTTGTTTTCCCCTAAGGGTGGAATTCAGCTTTATGAAAATTAAGGTATCAACCTGCTGCCATCTATATGAGCCTTTTTTATTTAATATTAAACAGGTTTTGTTCATTATTTCTATATTAAATTATCCTTTATTCATTTTTTTATATTACACATACATTGTAACCATGTTTTCATCTTCAATCACCAGGAAACCTAACACTTAATATTTACATGAGGTTATAAATTATTTTACAGTTATTTTGTTCTCAGCACAAATTTGTCTCGTACATCCCACAAAGGAATAATTTAATATTTGTCTTGCAGATGTCACTGAAGTCTATATTAAAAACCAAACAAATCCCTAAATTTGAATCTTTCCTCAGAGAACATGCAGCAGGAAATGTTGTTTGGTGTAATGCAAAAACATTAGAGACTGCACACTGAGTCACTTCTTGGATATAAAACATCCTCCTTCTCATTCTGGGTCTCCAGGGTTTGATTTTTTAGCATAATTTGAAAAGCTTAAGGCTGTAATACACAGTTTACAAAATTATATCCTCTCAGATTCTGAGATGGGAATTTGTGACAATAAATTCAACCTGCAGATAGCCCTGCAAGGGGAAAAGAGCAGCTACAACAGGTTAGTGAATTATGGAAAAGAGAAAAATAACAAGAGGGGTTTTTTCTCCTTCACTTTCAACTCACTGATTCTCAGTATTTAATTTTTTTTTTTTCCCTTAATCAACAAAAGAGATTTCAAACCTGGGAGCTGTCAGAACAGCCGTCATGTTCTATATGGAACAATGAGAGGCACAATATGGAGACAATGGCCATTAGCTTTCTTCTAAACCCTTTAAGTGAAATAATTGGGATCAGGATAGGTTTCCAAACATTCCTACTGAACTTCTTAACAGCACATTTTCCCCTCATTGTTCAAAGCTGACAAATGGAAAATGGAATAAGGAAGAGGTCAGTGGAGATCATTCGAGCCTGGGGTATTTTATACCTGTTGCTTGTCAGATGTCTACCATTTCCATGTCTGTATTACACTATAATTCAATTTTGATGAGGCTTTTGTTTGCTACATTTGCTTGATCCAAGAATAAAAAAAATCAGGATAAGCTTGTGCTTAGAATTTTTATCTCTTCTCTACATTTGAAGCTGAGCATCAACTAAAAATCCCCTGCACCTTGTATAAAAAACTCAGGATAAGCTTGTGCTTAGAATTTTTCTCTCTTCTCTACATTTGAAGCTAAGAATTAACTAAAAATCACCTGGACCTTGTCTATTGTAATAAATTGGGATTTTGATACTTGGGGCTACTTTTAGGTCATGTTTAATACAGTTATTACACAGGGAAGGAGTTAGTGTCATGTTCTGATTAAAACCTAGTTTTGGCTCCTTAACAATTCTGCTCTTACTATTACTACTCAAGCAATTTTTTAACCTGGAAAATGGAATCAAACTTTACTCTCCAAGCAGTGGGACCACGATCCCAGGTGGAAAACCCAGCTGAACTTCCTTCTGCTCCTCCATTTATTCAGGCATTAATTCACCACCCTATCAGACAGCAAACATGGAATAAATAACTGGTATTTTAAAGACAGAAGCTTGCAAAGTCTCCCAGAATAATTCCCACCTAATTGGGAATGTCATTGATTTGTTTTGTTGCTTCACCACAGCAGCATAACTGAGATATTTAAAAATAATCTTTTCTTATTATTATTTCCACCCCCACTCTACCCCTAAATATGTTTAGATGCAGTTTATTATCTTTGGAAATCCCAGCCAGGAAGATTAACTAAGAATAACAATGTAAGTCAGGGACAGGCAGCTGTTAATGCTGATAAGAGCCAAGAGGGTTGATAATTGTCATCAGAGAGCAACTAAGAAAAGGAGAGAAAATCAATGGATCTAAGCAAATTTCCAAGGAAATCTTGCTTTAAAATACAGTGAGAAATCAGGGTGGGGGAATCACCTTGCTGCTGAATGTATTCTTGCCTCTAAAGATGTAGGAATAAAACACCTCTTGCTAATTCAGCCTCTTAACTCTGAGATTTTAAACTATCTAAATTATAAAAGATAAATAAATATTCCTTCTGTGTTTAACCTTGTACTATTCAAACAAAGTTCTATTTTGGGGCTGGAACTCCTAAATAACCATGAGTTATAGGTATGATCCCAAAGGGTCTGAGACATTTCTTAATTAATAAAATAGGATTTTTAAACTTTTTTACTTATTTAATTTTGTCTTAGGAAAAAAAAAAAAAAAACTGCAATGACAATATTCTGCTTGTTTGCTGAAGTAAATTCATTGCTTTCAAATCTTTACCCAGCTTTGGGTTGTCTTTTGTGAAAGTTGCTGCAGATTACATTCCATTATCTTTCACTTCCTAGCTTCAGTGCAGGACAGAACACAGGTGCTGGCATTTCTGACACTGAAAATGGAACTTTTAAAAACAATAATTCTAAAATTCTTTCCTCTTAGTGAAGCAGATTCATGGTGCCCTGCATTGTTGCCTCTATAGGTGCACTCTAACTCCATGAGATAGTTTATTCTAAAATAACATTTTAAAAAATATAAATGCAGTTGGAACGCAACATTTTTATAAGTTTCTATAAGTTTTATAAGCATTTTTATAAGCTTCTTCAAGTGAGATATTTTTAAATAGCACAGAAACACGTTCTGTATTGGCATTTCAGCTTCCCCAGGTGTTTTATCTTCTGACTCTCCCAATATCTGAGTAGTGAATGTATGAAGGTTCTACCCCATTTTCCTGAATTAAAGTCTGAATTATTCTGACATCAGTGACCCTGAAGGACTGAATTTGGGAGAAATGAGAAAATCCATTAAAAATGGATTTGTTTTTTTGCCCAGGAGAAAAATCCATTAAAAATAGGGTTTTTTTTTAAATGAGCCATATGTTTCTGTCTCCTCTGAAATGGAGGATTTCCATGAAACCATCTTGAGGGACCTTCCAAGGAGCCCCAGAGTGGCTGAGGTTGGAAGGGACCCAACCTCCCTGCTGACACCTGGAGCACTCTGCAAGGATCACCTCCCTGTGGGTCCAGAGAAGGAGATTTTTGTTGTAGGAAAGTGGAAAAATCATAAAGAGGGGATTCATGAAGTCAAGCCTGCTCTCCTGGAATCAGTGACTGGCCGTGTCAAAGCTGGAATTGAAAGCAGTCCTGGTGTCAGCAGTTCAGTTACATGACAATCTATTCCTGGGCAAAAACCAGCATCTGTATAAACTGTTTTTACACCATTAGAAAAAGGAAAACTGTCTCTCACAAACTACTTTCCTGCACATACATCCCAGGGGTTTGAGTGACCAACCAATACAGAATAACAACTTGTTACTAACCAATAAAAATAATGAATAGGAAAGCTCCTGGCCAATTGGAGTCCCACACAAGGTCTGTAAAACTGTATAAAAAGGAATTATGTGGCTAAAGAAGGGGCTTTTTCCACCATGAAGAAAATGGAGTCTGTGTGATTTATCCCCATACATATTTCTGCTCCCTGAAAATTACTTCTTCATGGAAGGAATCTCAGGAGAGCTGGGGAAGTCACTGTGCATCACAGAGCTGTGCAGGGAAGGAAACACTCCTGATCATCTTTGCTCTTCCCAGGCAGACGTATCCCAAAGGAAAAGGAAAAAACAAAAAAAGAAGAAGAACAGTGCTAGTAATTTATGTGCAGAAACAACCCATTACATCCAAGTGAAGGTGACAGTAAAACTCATAGACTACAAACCCTGCAGTCTTTTTATTTTTGCTGTGGAAGATGAATGTTCCTAATTTCCCACCTGTGTGGGCTTGTAATGGATTTACTCAGTGCCTTGAGGCAGCTGTTCCCAAGGTGTGGCTGAGAGGAGAGCTCTGAACCTCAATCTGCCTTTACTCCCATCCTTTGGGCAGGTTCTGACCAGGATGGAGTTCATTTTCCTCTCAGTATCCACTACAAGGCTGGGGTTTACATCTGGGCTGAAATGCTCTCAGAATATCAAGCGAGCGCCGATTTTAACCAAATAATTTCTTCATCTGAATGGGGTTTATTTCCCCAATGTTCCTGAAAGGAATCTGCCCAGCAGGATTAGAAAATGGACAGTGGGAATTAAGAGTGTTTGGAAGGGAAAGTGGATTCATTTACTCACAGTAATTATCCCCACAGTGCTCAGGGAATGCAGATTTAACACTGTCCTTGCTGTTCTTGTGGAAGGCATCCCTGCCCATGGCAGGGCTTGGAACAAGATCATTTAAAGGTTCCTTCCCACCTAAACTAGTCTGTGAATTTTAGATTTTTTGTTTTCTTTTTTTTTTTTTTTTTTTTAGATTTTTCTGTGATTTTTAGAATTTTTTGTGGGTTTTTTAAAATTTTTCTGTGATTTTTAGATTTTTTGTGATCTTGGTTTTTTTTTATTTTTCTGTGAATTTTTATGATTTTTTTTTCTTTTTAATTTTTCTGTTATTTTTAGATTTTTAATTTTTTTTTTTTAGATTTTTCTGTGATTTTTGGATTTTTTGTGATTTTTTTTAGATTTTTCTATGATTTTTAGATTTTTTTGTGATCTTGGTTTTTTGATTTTTCTGGGAATTTTAGAATTTTTGTTATTTTTTGTTATTTTACATTTTTCTGTGATTTTTAGATTTTTAGTGATTCTTTTTTTAGATTTTTCTGTGATTTTTAGATTTTGTAAGTTTTCTTTAGATTTTTCTGTGATTTTTGGATTTTTAGTGATTTTTTTTTAGATTTTTCTGTGATTTTTTGTGATCTTTTTTCTTTTAGATTTTATCTGTGATTTTTAGCTTCTCTTAGTTTTTTCTGTGATTTTTAGATTTTTAGTGCTTTTTTAGATTTTTCTGTGACTTTTAGATTTTTTGTGATTTTTTTAGTTTTTTCTGTGATCTTTAGATTTTTTTGGTTTTTTAGATTTTTCTGTGATTTTTGGAATTTTTTTGTGATTTTTTTTCTTTTAGATTTTATCTGTGATTTTTAGCTTCTTTTAGGTTTTTCTGTGATTTTTAGATTATTTTGTGATTTTTTTTTAGATTTTTTCAGTGTTTTTAGATTTTTTTTTTGTTTTTTTAGATTTTTTCTGTGATTTTTAGATTTTTTGGTTTTTTAGATTTTTCTGTGATTTTTAGATTTTTGTGATTTTTTTAGATTTTTCTGTGATCTTTTTTCTTTTAGATTTTTTCTGTGATTTTTAGATTTTTTTGTGATCTGTTTTTTTATTTATTTTTCTGTGACTTTTAGATTTTTTTGTGATTTTTATTAGATTTTTCTGTGATTTTTAGATCTTTTGTGATCTTTTTTAGATTTTTCTGTGATTTTTAGATTTTTTCGTGATCTTGTTTTTTTAATTTATTTTTCTGTGATTTTTCGATTTTTGTGATTTTTTTTTCTTTTCGATTTTTCTGTGAATTTTCGATTTTTTGTGATTTTTTTTTTTTCTGGTTATTTTAAGATTTTTTTTTTTTCTGTGATTTTTACATTTGTTTTGCTCTGAAAGCACTGAGCCCTCTATAAAAGTCCAAGCTGGACTTTTTATGTTTGTAGCTCAAGTCAGCTGTGGCTGTGGGTAAACCCACAGGTGTGGAGAGCCCGAGGCTCACAGCCTGTTCCAATGAGCCCATTTAATCCTGAAGCCAGCCCTGCAGAGGATGACACCACAAATGGCTTTGCCTTCCTCCTCTGCACTGGAGCAGGGACACTGGTGGCCATTTGTTTTTGTCACTAAGGCAACTACAGGCAGGGAGGGAGAGGGAAATGTTTTACAAAGCAATTTTCCTATGGCAGCTCTGCAGCAGCTTCCCCAACATACAAATCCTTCCTTTCCTGGGAGCACAGCAATGAATTCCTGCTTTGCTGCAGGGGAAATTATTTTCCCCTGCAATATTAAAAGAGCAGACAAGGGCTGTGGGAGGTAACAGAGGTGAAGCTGCTTTCTGCAGTGTGGTCTGGGCTCTGTTTCTCAGTCCAGGCATGTGTTTCATGAACAAAAATCAGTTTAGAGCAAGGCAAGATGCCTCCCTCCCACTCCCCCACCCACTCCCCCAGCATAACACAAACCAGAAGCTCCTCAACAAGCCAGAATGAGGGAATCAATTACATCTCTGTCTCCTAGGAAGAAGCAGAGCCTATAATGCAGATGTTTTTACAGCTGGGAGTACTGCTGATGATTTAGTGCTTTAGGATAATTGATCCCTAGCAGAGTTGTTTTTACAGATGAGGAGGGGGGGAACAAGGTTTGAGGGGGAGGGAAGGGGGAGAGAGTGATAAATGTTTGCAAAAAAGGGAGATGAGCTGCCATTAAATGCATCCCTCTTTGACAAGATATGGCACTTAAAAATAATATTTAATAGAGGTGGTTTGGAGAGAGGCTTAGCACACACCAAACAGCAATTCCAGCTCTTGCTGAGCCCTCACTGCCTCTGGAGCTGTATCCTGTGTGCACAGTGCTTCCCTGTTTGCAGAAATCCTGGGCTCTGCTCTCAGCAAATGACCAAAGGAGAGTGGGGAGCAGGCTGAGACACAACTCACAGCTTTGTTTACTGCGCTGGGAACTCGTTCTGCCTCTGACAGGTTTGCTTTGATAGCTTCGGTGCGGTAGCAAACCACGACACTTCTCACCCCCATTATCTCATAATGAGCAGCCAGCCTTGCTGTTTGGGAGGTCACTGTACATTATTTATCTATCAGGATCATTTTAGAGTCCAGCTTAATCAAATCCCAGTCTCAGGACACTGACAGGTGATTTTTTTTTCTCTGCTACTTACATAACAATTGAGAGGGACCATAGTGACAGTTAAAAACTCCAGCTGATCATTTATTATTGATCCCTACAAACCTTAGCAGATGAAACAGTTGTAAGAGCTAAAGAACCAGAGGAGGAGTGAGACAGAGAAATTCTCTGTTCTTGCCTGAAATCAAAACTCAAAACTTGCAACCATGTTAAAATAGTAAGATAAAAAACAGGTCTTTAATGGAAGCTTCCAGGTGCCCCCATGGTTATGGGCACACCCAGCATCAGATTTCTACAGTTTTTATAAGTTTAACAAATTTGAATATTTAACAAATATTGCCCAATTAGAAGAGCAGTTGGTTAGGTAATGTTTAGGCAATTAGTGTTCTGTCCCATTGGGGTTAGTCCAGAGGCTTCTTTGCCCCATTTCTTCCTGTGTCTTCTCAGATTCTGGCTGGAAAACAAAATGTCCTTTTGGAGGTTCTCCTTTTGAAAATAAGACTGAACAGTATTTCAGCCATGTGTTGGAAGGTTAGCTTATTGCTCTGAAAAAGAGGGGGAAAGGGCAGGAAAACTCCATAAGCTACAACCATCTATTAACAGCCTGAAAAGCTACAAATATATGGAAAATGTATAGAAAGCAAAAATCTGTTTGGCAACAGAAGCCAACTCTGGATTTCTAATAAACAGATTCCAAATTGGAACAAATCAATAAACACAAGAACCAGAATTCCTGTGCTGTTCACTTAGTCATAGTGCTTCTGTGTAGCCTCAAAATCCAGGTCCATATCTTTCCCAAATTATTAGATTTAGTGTACCTGATGGATTTAATTGATTAGACATAAAAGCAGTAATTGTTTTTGCCATAAATGATGCGTGACAAGAAATAAAAATAGATTTACTATTTTCTCCTGTCCCTGCACAGTTCTGATTTGGAATATCGATCTGGTATAATCACTTTTTATTTTTAAATCTATCTTGACACACACACTTACTCATATCCTCAGAACTGCTTGGCATGAATGTTTCTTTGCTAATGATGTCAAACCCAGAGTAACTTCTACCAAAATACATGATCTAATTTTGGATACTATTCAGAAATTTGGAGGTTATTTTAAATCCAAAGAGAGACTAAAATTTGCTTGCAGAGTCTGTGGGTGAGACTTGCAGGTAGTGTAAAAACTCCCCAAGATTTCACCTGCATTCAATGGCATTTTTCAGATTTATTCCTGAATAAATAATCAGGTGTGAGATCAGGAAGTCTGATTCTTTCTACTGCTGCTAAAACATCTCCAGGGCAGAAATTCAGGTATTGCTGATATCACAGTTTTGAGAATGTGTGTAGATGTGTGTGTGGAGATGATTCCTGTAACCACTGTCCAAACTTGTCACCTCTGTACAAACATTCTGGCCTTGGGCTGCTCTCATCTGAATCTTCTCTCTCCTCTGAAAGAGAAGGGAAGAAACCCAAGATGATTTAAGTTGAAGCAGGGATGGTTTTTGACAACCTTAAATCATGGGAAGGGGATGTGATGTGGACTGAGATGGCCACATTCTCCATGAGCAATTAACTGTTTAATTTGTCTTTATTGCTGGAAGTAGGTAGGAAAGCTTTTCTATGAGTTACAGTTGAGGTAAAACCTTCTTGTCAGAGATTCTGAATGCTCACACCTCCCAAAAGTTTCAGGAGAGATCACATTTAAATCTGAAAGCCTGTCTGTTTCTCATATGAGTTGGTATCACAAAAAACCCCAAGACTTTTCACTATGGGCTGCACCAAACATTTTTTGTCATAGACAGAAAATGGACAGATAAACAAAGAAGATTTGAGAACTCATGGGTCAGCTCAGTTGCCAAGTCAGCTGCTGGTTTCAGGCCACTGATTTCAGCTGAAGTTTGTTAGAATGTTGGTTCTCAGCCCATTTTTAATCATGGAGAAATATAATCAGGGCTTTTATTCATAATAAATGTAAACTATTTGATCAATGGCACAGACTTAAAAGACTGTGTCGTAAATGCATTTTTAGCAGAACAGGATACTGATGCTTGCAAGAGTTGTTTATCTGGGATTAGGGCT
Organism: Agelaius tricolor; assembly: GCF_023055355.1. Lineage (NCBI taxonomy): Eukaryota > Metazoa > Chordata > Aves > Passeriformes > Icteridae > Agelaius > Agelaius tricolor. Next base: position 1,121,950 of record NW_027269266.1, read on the forward strand.
TTTTTCAGACTTTTGTTCAAGTGAGACAACAACAGAATTCCACAGACTCTTTGTTCCTCAAGGAAGATAAAACAAATGGTCATCAGGTCACCTTCAATATGGAGGGAGCCTTGGTGGGAGGCAGTGTTAGAATCCAGCAGTTTCTGTCCTTGGGCTGCTTCCTGTGTGAAGCAGAGAATCACCCAGCAGTGATGAGACAGACTGCAGCTGGACCTGTCTGAATGATCATCCCCATCTGATCTCCTTCCAGCAAGCTGGTGGAACAACAACAACCTCCAAGCACATCCTGCAGACAGCAGCCCACCAGCAGGTTAACATCCCCTGGAAATGTAAAGCAGCTAAGGGAAAGGTTTTACACCTGCCCTACCCTTCTCCCAGCCCTGGAAGGAAATTCTGGGACAGAGAATGAGTGGGAAATGCAGGTTTCTTGGAAAGACCTTTTGTCCCTTTAACTCACAATATTGTGCACCCTGAGGAGCATGCACCAGCCATGGGTTGGGTTTGAGGCAAGGTCCCTTCAAAGCCTTATTTCTGTGCCATCATCCCAAGCACCTGCTCAGCAGCTCATTATTTTGTTACAGCACATTGCTGTTGCAACAGGTTTGCTTCAGAAGAAAATGAATCATGCCTTGAATATTGACTCCGTGGACTTGATGTGCATCGACTACAAGGGAGTGTGGGCTGAGTGAGTAATGGAAATGTCTGCATTTAGCCAGCACTGCTTTTGGAGAGATGACATCGAGGGCTTGGCTCTCCCCTGAGCTGCCAAACAGCCACAGCATCAGAAGATTGCAGAGGGCTGAAGAGCAGACCAAGAACTTGGGTGTCAAGGGTGGAGGCTGCTGAGAAATGTTTCCCTCCAGTGTTTGCCATCACTGTTCCTTCACATGAGCCTACAGGACAAAGGGAGTGAGTCTCACAGATGGGAAGGAGGTGGATGCTGGAGGTGGGTGTGGGCAGATTTGTTCAATATTTTGAGATGCTATAAAAATGGCCTCTGCAAAAAAGCCTACAACTATAAACAGGAATGATCCTGTGGTGAGTTGGATGCCACTTGTGATCAGGGTAACTGAGAACATGGAAAGGTTGGAGTGAGGCTAATGAAGTTTATAAGAAATAGATGTGACTGTGAGGCAACAATTCCATTATGTTTATGTGGAGATGTTAGTCTTCTTTTCAAGAATTTCTGTGTGCAGTTAAACAAGGGTTTATAAATGACTCATGATTCAATTTGGATTTTACAACAGGGTAGGAATACACTGCAGTAATTGAAGTTAGAAAACCATGAACCTAAAAGTATTTCAATGAACTTAATAGTGAGTTAAATATAAGGGAATTAAGAGAATCCTCACCATCCTCCACGTCAACATGAAACAGCAAAGGAATGGTGGAAAAAATCCATGTGTTTTTTGAGAGAGGGAAATCTGCAATGGAGCTGCTGTGGTGGAGGCTGTATCCCAGAATGCCAGAGAAACACTCATTTTACCCAAATAATCCCTTAGTCTGATTTGGATTTATTTCCCCAAGACAGACCACATCTCAAGAAGAAATCTGCCCAGGAAGGTCAGAAAATGGCCAGTGGGAAGTTGAGTGTTTTTGAAAAGAAATGGGGTGTATTTACTCACAGGAACTTTTCAGTGCTCAGGGAGTCCAGCAACCTCCTGACATTGCCTTTGCTGTTCTGGTGGAAGGTGTCCCTGTCCTTAGCAGGACTTTGGATCTGTAATGCTCCTTCAAACCCAAACCATTCTGGGATTTGACATTTACCTCCTTCCTCTTTCTCATCCCCAGGAGCAGTGTCTCCAAGGTCACAGCCATTTCTGTTGTTTTCTTTTCCTTTCTTTGCTTCCAACTCCTCTTTCTCTTCTTAAATCATTGTTTCCTTTCTCATGGACCTGGAAACGCTTGGGACAGTGTTGCCATTTCATCTTTTTTCCAGTAATGAGGTTTGGCCAAAGAGCACTCCAGCCTGTGGTTGTGATCTTTCTCAGCTGTTTTGTGGAGAAAAAAAAAAAGCAACAGAAGAATGGAAAGAAACCAGCACACTGTCATCTCCATGTAAACAGGGATATGTGTTACTTTCCCCCAGTGCATGAACACAAATTGCTCCCAGATTTTGGTGAATTTTCAAAGAGGATGCCTTATTTTGTTTTGAAGGAAAGATTTACTGACTGTGAGCATAACTGTGGGTGGCAGCATCAGGGATGTTACATTTGGCTTTAAATGGGGCATTTGGGGAGATTTAACATGCACAGAATCATAAAAGAGCCTGGGTTGGAAAGGACCTATAAAGATGCTCTAGTCTAAGCCCCTTTGGGGTGGTTCAGAGTCACATCCAGCCTGACCTTGAGTGTTTCTGGGGATGGGGCATCCACAGCCTCTCTGAGGAACTCATGCCAGTGTTTTCTCACCCTCCTAATAACAATCTTCTTCCATGAAGCTAGTTTGACTCTCTACTCTTTCATTTTGAAGCCATTACACCTTGTTCCATAAAACAGAACCTACTAAAATGTTTTTTCCCATCTTTCGTATAAGTTCCACTAAGTAAATCAACAGGAATTATTAATGCTGCCTTAGGTACTGTGGAACTGCATTTCCTTGTCTGGCTTGCCAGGGATACAATTCCTGTTGATACTTTAAAACCATTCTTAAGGAAATTACTTATTTATGAAACTTTTTCCCAGTGGCCAGGCCAGAAATGCCATATAAGACATCACTGAAGTATCTAATTATGACTTACAGCATAATTATGACATGGCCACAAAGAACATAATGTGAAATGGAATTGTAAAGAACAGTTTCTACAGAATCACAGAATCTTTAAGGCTGGAAAAGACCTCCAAGTTTGAGTCCAGCAGTTTACCCAGAGCCACCATGTTCACCACTAACCTGTGTCCCCAAGAGTCACATCCACAGGTTCTTTGCACACTCTCAGGGATGGTGACTTCACCACTTCCTTGGACAGCCTATTCCTATTCCTGACCACATTTTCAGGTGCACCTCCTCTGGCAGAACTTGAGTGTCTTGGTTTGAGCAGACAGGTGTCTGCTAAGGAAGGCAGGAACCTCCCTTGAAATGGAAAATGTAAACCCCCTCCCTTTGAATTATTATGATTTTTAAATTAAAGGGGTTCTCAGGCAAAGATATGGGAATTAGAATAACAGTTCTTTACTGGGAAAATTAAAAATACAAATGTAATAGTGCAAACAAGAACACAAACCACTGCCAGAGTGAGAGCAGTCCCTGTCCCCTGTGTGTCAGGGGGTGGCACAGCCCCATCCCATGGGGGCTCAGCCCTCCTGCAGTGCCAGCTGTGGCTCTGCTGGAGCAGGGATCCTGCACAAGGGGGGAGTTTTCCTCTGCAGCTCCAGGGCTGCTGCAGATGGGCCTGGGCTCCCTCTGGCCATGCAGGGCAGCAGAAGCTGCTCCTCTGGCAATGCACTGGGCAAAGGCTGCTGGGCTGGGCCAGGCTCAGATTGGATCCAGGGAGGAATGCTTGGCTCCTCCCCTGGGCGGAGCATCTCCCCATGGGATGCTGGGATTGGCTCAGCCCTGCAGGGACACTCAGTGGCCATGGACAGCAGAGATCTCCTGCAGGGAGGATTGGCTGGGGGAGAGAGAAAGAAAAAACTGCCCCATGGACAGCAGAGAACTGCCCCAGCTCTGACAGATGGAAATAGAACACACACCCCCATTTCCAACCTAAGACACTGAGGGATTTCCTCTCATCCTTTTGCTTAGGAAAAGACCCTGCCCTCCCCCTGGCCAAGCCTCCCTTCAGTAGTTGTGCAGATCAATGAAGTCTCCCCTGAGATTCCTTTCTTCCCAACTGTGGGAGCACTGCAACTACATCAGGCCGGAGATTTTTCAGAATGTGAGGCAACGGGCACAAATTGAATTACAGAAAGTTCAACTCAAGGATAAAATACCTTCTTTGCCATGTGAGTGATCCAATACTGGAGCAGGTTTCTGAGGGAGATTGTGGAGTTTCTGTGCCCAGGAATATGCAAAACCCTGTTAGAAACAGCCCTGGACAACCTGACCCACTTGATTCCCCTTTGACTGGTGTAATTGGATTTGAGATCTCCAGAGATCCCGTCCAACCTCGAGTATCCTGTGATTCTCTTACATTTAATAAAGATAAATCTGTAGGCAAAGAAGGCCAGCAGGTGAATCCATAGAATTACAAAGGCATCAGATTTGTGTGGTTTGGGAGTGAGGAGCAGAAGGATCACAACTCATTTTTAACTCCAAGGCTGCTCTCACAGCTGCTATGTTTCATTCTGACACATCCCATGTCTTGATAAAATTATCAGAAAATTGGTTCCAACAATGGAGTAGCAAACCTGCTCTTGGTGGCAATGCTGTTTGTGGACAGAAGCCACTCCTTTTGAGAAAATTGCAACAGATTTACAAGCATAGAAAGGATTTTTTGCTGCACAATATAAGTGATTATTTTTAGAAATGAACATTTAACTTGGTATTTTTTTGAGCATTGCCCTGTCCTGTAGCCCTTCTGAATCAAAACAGAGTAATCCATTTCTCTTATATCAAGTGAAAAATATTCTATCAACCCATCTGTATCCAACAGGATGAAAATTTCCCGACAAACAAAAATGCATTGAAATGTCAAAAATTATATTAGTTCTACCATGACAACAAATACAATTGCTGTTGATTTCCTGAATTTGTAGCTGTCTTTTTTGTTTTCTTCAAAAGCTTATTTGCAGGAAGGAACTAAAATTAAAAAAAAAAAAAAAAGAAAAGAAAAACCAAAAATACAAAACAAGACACAAAAAAAAACCCCAACCAGCCAAACAACCACATTGAAACACTTCTAATTATAAATGATATTGCACAATGTACTGCAATAAAGGAATTATGGTATTGCACTGCAACAGAGTGTTTTAAGTGTCAGACGTGGATAATTTGGGCAATCATGTGCTGCACAATTGCTGTAAGATTTTGAAGAATTATTTTAGTGACACATTAAGCGTGACAAGAAAAGCCTATTCACAAACACTTGCGCATTGTCATATTTGAAAAATGGCCCATTAATAACATTTCCATCAAACTTTTTCATGTCATGAGGGCTCAACACTTGAGAGAGAGAAATGAGAGATGATTTGTAGCTGTACTTTCAGGTGCTTTCTTCAATCCCTTCATCTCTGGGTAGAATTTAAAAAAAAAGACACCGATTTTGGAAAAAAATGCCAAAAACCCTGATGATTTGAAGTCAATATAAAGGACTGACAAGATGGCCACTGTATTTCCAAGATCCCACTTGGAGGACTAATCCCTAATTTAGAATCACAATCTGATTTAGGTTGGAAAAGCCCTCTAAGATCCCAGAGTCCACTCATTAACCCAGTAATGCCAGATCCCCCACAAAACCATGGCCCTAAGTACCACATCCTAATGGTTTTTAACACTGCCCTGGGCATCCTGTTCCAATGCCTGACCACTCTTTCAGTGAAGAAATTTGAAGGACAACTACCCTAAGAACAACATGGTTACGGTGAATTACTTACCAACTAATTAAAATGTTCATGTTTATGGAGACAAAATTAAATTATTCGGAAATTCACAGAAAAAAAAATCCTATTTACAATCTTTCCCATGTGAAGCTGGTCCAATTCTCTCTGAATCAGTGCTTTTTATCCAGCTGGCCACCTTTTCTCCTCTAGGTGCATATATCACCAGAAAGTCTTGACTACACGATGGAAAATAATGACAATCAACATCCCAGAGAACATTTCAGGATTATGAAAAATTTCCAATTTGCATCTGGCTAAATGCAAGACTTTTCAAAAGTTTTTCATTGCAAGCCAAAAGGAAATTACTCATTTGAAAAAAGCCAGTTGGTTGTGACCCCAACCCAGGAGCATCAAAGGGTTTTTGGGAGCCAAGACTTTGAAAAGCCAGTCATTCCTCACTTGTCATTCTCAAGGTTATAGTGAAAGATCACGGCAAAAATTGGAACAGATCCTCTGATATTTTTGGGTTATCAGCCACCCTACAAACAACCATCCCTTCTGTAAAAAAACCAGCCAGAATTTCACTTGAAAATTATCAAATCTGTGGCTGTGTTTCAGTTATTCATTAAGAAACTTGTCTGGACTTGACTCCCTGAGCTTTCATTCCTCTGAGTTTTCCTGCAGAGACTACGACTCAGTCTTGAAGAAAATGGGTGTCAGCTTTTGCCCAATGTGTCAAACTACCCATCCACTGCACAAATATGCACTGACAGGTCTTTTGAGGCTGACTGATTTTTTTTTAAAAAAGGAGTTTTTACTGAACCTGCAGTTTAGAGATTCATAAATCTTCATTGGCCAAAATTTGCTTTCTGACTCATGACTTCTTGTGATTTATACCTCAATGTATGTACTTTGTCACAGAAGAGTTTTTAGAGAAAAAATGGAGGTGTGAGTGAAGTTAAAAACAACACTCAGAACCAATCAGGACCAATTAGATAAATTACTCTAATTGTCCACTATTTGGTTAGTTGGGCAAAAATTAATAAATAAAATTTAAAAAAAGAAAAAAAAATTCCCACAACACTTTCCAGACAAAAGTCCTTATTCAGAGTGGTTCTCAGCTGAAAACATTTGGCAAGCCCCATTTGCCACTGCTCTGCCCTCAACATATGATAGATTCATCCATCTTACACATGAGCACCTCTTCATGCTGGGGTGAAATGCAGCCACCCCCAGCTGAATTCACATTACAGGAGTGCACCAGCACGTAGGAAATACTTCACAAATGTGAAAGTAGGCGTGTGTGTCTAAATTCTCAGCCTTATAAACTGCTAATCCTCCTCTCTTCCCACGCAGCTGTGCTAATGGTTCACCTACAAATCCACTATTGAAAAATCTGCGTAAAATTTCTGTATAATGCGTGTCTATATTTCCCTCCTGTTGTATCTACCTAACCCTGGTTCATCAGCTCACCTTTCACATACTGCTACAGTGTCGAGTTTTATCTTGTTTTTTGCTAAGGTTGTGATTAAATGTGTGAGATGAAATGGTATTTCGTGTTCAGACTCAGATGTTTATTAGCTCTTATCACTGTCACAGTACCATAAACCCTGAGTTCTACAGCACGTCACTCTAACAAACTAAAAATTGAGTAGCAGCCTTCTTTCTACAAGGCCTTTTAAGGATAAACTCTCCAATTAAGAAATGACATCTAAATTATTTTTATTTTTAGCCCAATAACCAACCACCTGTGCAATGGGGACTTTTTTATCCAGTTACACAAAACCACCCAAACCCATGGAGAAGAACGTGGAGAAGAACCAGCCTCCACCCTAAAACCTCCATCTTGCTTTATATCCATTACTGTATTCTAAACCCTTAAACTCTGAGTTTCCCACCCTGTGATATCACACACTTCTATCCAAACTCCACACCCACAATCCCAGTTCTGTCATTCCATTTTGGAAGCTTCTCCACAGCCTCAGGTCAGTGCAGTGTTCTCTTGGGGGTCAGTGCCTGGCAGCACAGAAATCTGAAATTCCCAGCAGCCAGGGTTCCAACCCTGCAGACCTTTGAGTCTTAGCTACCCCATGAGATGAATGGTGAGCTCAATTAAGAGGATTCACATTTCCATCAGCTGTTTTCCTATTTTTTTTTTCTATTGGTTCCTTGTTTGTCTCTCAGTGATTAAAGCTGCAGTTCCACTCATTAGTGAAGTGTATTAAATGCTAATATCAATAACTGACAACAGCACTGCCCTGGGACTGGCTGTTCCACAAATCTATATCAACAAGCCAAAGAGAGCTTTTTGAAAATGTTATGTCTTCAGGCATGATGGGAATGTTTACTCCCTGCTTCCTGCCTGGCTCAGGATCAATGTCAGAGATAGAACCAGATAGTACCTGTCAAACACAGTAGAACTGTGCTCCATGGTTTCAAATAAAACCACCTTACACTCAGAGATACCAAGATAAGCTTAGCTGGGCTTAAGGGAAAAAAATAGATTACAAAAAAATTTAAAAGAAAATAACTACCGTATCTACTCTATGTGAATTGCTTCAACAAACATCACTGACAAATTCACCAAGTTCAGGATTTTGATACATGCTTAAAACTTGTACTCTTAAAAATAAAAACTACGTAGAAATATCTTGTAATACTGAGGTTTCAGTCTAGAGAATTTTCCATTTTGGGAAGCTTCTATGACAGAAGCTATACACACTCTATAGAGATGTAAATCATAAATCATAACTGTCCTTACCATAGAGCCCACAGGTTTTCTAATTCTCTGTGGTTTTTCTATAAGAGTTTAAAATCTTTATCCAATTCAGATCCAATTAATCCAGCTGCTACCTTCCAGTGCAAACAATAGGACTGTTATTTGCATGGATTTCATGCCCCACCTCCTCTTTCCAGCCCATCTGGGTTTGGGTGTGGAGACCCATCCCTGACTCCAGCAGGAAGAGCATTCATCTCTTAATTTAAAACAAACCATCTTCATTACTTACAGGGTTTCTCAGGTTTCTAGAGGAGGGATATTTTGGCAGAATTAAAAGATCCTTGTCACTGCTCAAGGACAGTTTTGTTGGTGGAACTATCTGGGAAGTCACTTAAATCTCAGCAAAACTGATGACAGCATTTCCAAAGTTTAGTTCACATAACAGAGGCGATTATTTTGTTTGTCACAAAAGGAGAATTGCATGTGGTAAGCGACTAAAGGAGTTGCTTATTTTTAGAAATTAATATTTTTAGGTGTTGCTATGGAAGCAGCTTTGAATGTGATCAGAACGGGATAATGCAGGACTTAAAATAAACTTGCAGAGAGCTGCCTACTCACTCTCTGAGCACCCTAAAGATCTCAGGAAATACATCAGACGCCTCAAACTATAAACACAAGAGGAGACATTACATAACTCCAATCAGGTGAAATCATTTCGGAAATGGATGCTGAGATTTGAAGTGATGAGGTGCAGTCTTAAAACAGAACATGCACTGCAAGCTGGAAGATGGAACTTCAACCTTATTCAGTAAAGATCCTCTCTGAAGGAAGACATTTCCTGCACAACAGTGGACAGGTTGATATCAATTTGTAAAATTTGGGTGTTTAATCTGCTACTCCAGAAACAACCATCTAGATAAGGTTATCTCTCCAGATACCCTCCCAGCGAGCTCTTATGAGCTAAATGGATAAAGAGCAAGAGCTCTGTCCAAAATTTAAGAGCTTCAGGCCACATTGGGTCAAAAGTCCCCCAAATTCTGCCAGGTTGGTTATTTCTCCATGGATTTCTACTTAATGCTAGATTACTTTTGGTAATTCACTAGAGGTACCGGGCTGAATCTGTTCCCCTCTGTTCAAGTGAGAGCTCACCTGCAGTGCTGGGGTCTGCTCTGGGGCCCTGGGCACAAGAACCACAAGAAAAACCTGTGACTGTCCCCAACAGCCGATACAGCTTTGACCTAATTGGTCAATAAGTCCAAACAACTTTGACCAGAGTCCAATTAAGAACTCACGCTCAGTGAACAATCTCCATAACACATCCCACATGTGCGAAAACAACAGGAGCAGCAAGTAGAGATAAGAATTGTTTTCTCTTTTTCTCTGAGGTTATGAAAATGAATGAGTCCAGAGGAGGAAGAAAAAGATGATGCAAGGAGAACCTCTGCTCTGTAGCCAGGCTGGGAGAGCTGGGGGTGCTCACCTGGAGAGGAGAAGGCTCCAGGGAGAGCTCAGAGCCCTTGCAGGGCCTGAAGGGGCTGCTGGAGAGAGACGGGGGACAAGGGATGGAGTGATGGGACAAGAGGAAATGGCTTCACTGACAGAGGACAGGTTTGGATTGGATATTAGGAAGAAATCATTCCATGGGAAGGGTGGACAGGCCCTCCAGGGTGCCCAGAGAAGCACCCCTGGATCCCTGGAAGTGTCCAAGGCCAGGCTGGACATGGAGCAACCTGAGATAGTGGAAGGTGTCCCTGCCCATGGCAGGGGTGGCACTGGATGATCTTTTAGGTTCCTCCTGAAACATTCTTTGATTCTGCAATGTATCTGTAGCCACAGCTCTCTTCACAGAGAGCAGCAGGCACAATTTCCCAAGGATTTGTCCTGGGAAACATAGAGAGAAACCTCAGAGAAAAAGAGAAAACAATTCTTATCTCTACTTGCTCCTGTTGTTTTTGCACATGTGGAACGTGTTATGGAGATTGTTTACTGAGAGTGAGTTCTTAATTGGACTGTGGTGAAAGTTGTTTGGACTTATTGACCAATTAGGTCAAAGCTGTGTCGACTGTCTGGGACAGTCATGGGTTTTTCTTTAGTATGTCTTTAGTATCTCTTTAGTATAGTTATAATATATTATTAGTGTAATATAGTATAGTTTTAATAAAGCAATTATTCAGCATTCTGAATCAATGGAGTCAGAGCACATTATTCCCTGGCTGGGGGATCGCCTGTTTCTACTATATGTATCAGCAGTGAATATGAAGAAATATTTTTAGGAGTTAAATCCATGCAACTTCCACTGAAAGAAAGGTGAAGTGCATGGAAAAGGAACAAGTCCATGTTTTGTCTCCATAAAACCCTCAACCAGGCCAGATGTCAGTTCAGATTTTACAAAGCACTGGTTGTGTTTTGCCCCCTTTCTCCACTGAACCTCAGCCCCGGGGATGGAAGTCCACAGGCAGAAAGGTGAAAATGGAGAAGTCAGAGTTTTGTTTCTTCCTGTCACCCTCTGAAATTTCCACTTGAGAAAAGGTGCAGAAGTTCCTGAGACTTTTATAGGTTTGCAAATCTTTTCATCTTGGCTCCTATAAGGAAATTTATAGGGCTGAACTTGAGAAAAATTTCCATCTCTTACGTAGACTTTTTTCAACATTTGTTTCCCAGGGGTATGATTTAGCCCATAATTGAAAAGGTAAAAAAAATTAAAGAAGTAATTCAGTTTTCCTGCAAATGTAACTTTTGGGTGGATGAAAGTCTGTGGAAACGGAATAAAATGTTAATTTTTAGTTGTTCAAATCAATTTTATTTAAAAGTTATTAAAAATATATATATTTTTGGGGCATAGTACCCCAATACTGATTGACAGAGGAATAAAACAAGGTAGAAAATAGTGCTGAACTAGGGGATTGCAGCTCCATTAAGAACACATTAATGTGTGCCTGGACTTTTTGATGCACTACAATCATCTTTAGCTGACAGCACTGACATTTGTGAGTTCAGTCAGCCCAGGATCCCAGGAAGGAAAAAAGAGCAGGGCCAGGGAATTTGTCAGTGTCTTCAGGCACAGATGAGTTTCCAGTCAGCATCTGCAGCCTGACTTCCAAGAAACCTTGATGATTGCAGCATTTCCAGTAAATATTCCCATCTCCTGAAGGTTCATTAAAAATTTTGAATATTTTCTTAGTACAGCACACCTGGTCTCACACCTGCTCTGTTCATGGCTGGGAAATCAACAGCAATGTGTAAAAAACCAAAACAGGAACAGTAAAAACTGACTCTGGAATGTAGTTTGAAATACTAAATTTAGTGTGAAAATGCTTTTTTTAAGCAGAGAAGAAACTGGTAATTGAGGGTAGGATTTCCCTGGATGGTTAAGACACCTAAATTTAAGATTAATGAACTTCTCAGTGCCTCTCAGTACATTAGGTGTTTATTCAAAGAAGATTTAATCAATTAAACCAAATAGAGCCCAGAAAACATAAATTTCCAAGGACAGGACTGTGAGTTCAGCACCTTTCTTGAGGTCCTGGGAAAGACAAGTGAACAGCAGCACTGCAGGGGATTAAATCACACATTCAGTACAATAAATCAATTTAAAACACTACAGAAACTCTTCAGAATAACAACTGATTCCTATTTTGGGTTTGTTTGTGATTTAGTGTTTTGAGATCTTTTCCTTATCATTTTTCTAGGTCTGATTAGAAAGAATTTAGTGATAGAGCTGATTAATTTATGTCCTTGTCACCAACATCCTTGAAATTCCCAGATTATTTCTGTGCCTACATTTCTATCTAAATGTTCTCCTAGCCTGACATCATGAATGGACCTTCCAAGTGTAAAAACGGGATTGACAACACAATTTTCTCTGGAACAGGCAATATGAATTTTGATACTACCAAATATTAAAGACGTAATTGTATTTATCATTACCCATGAGGCATCTGAATAATGCTGACAAAATGCAGAAAATATAGGAAGGAATAGATTAAAGAAAAAACAAAACCACAAATGTGGAATAAAAAGGAGTGACTGACAAGGTAAAACAACGTGCTTTTCTAAACAACAGATGCATGAATGTGAGGAAACAGTTTAATGTTTAAGGAATTTAGACTTGTACAGCAAATTGGGGATTAGTAAAGAAAAAAACCCTGTGTTGTGAGGGATGTGGATATCCATATCCCAACAGACCAGTCCATCCCTGGATAATGTGTTTATCTGTTCTCTGAACTGCCCCCAGCTTGTGAGCATTTAATGCCTTTTGCTCTGCAAGCTTTTGAAGCTGGATCATTCAAACATTCATTTAAGCTCTGGTCAATAGTGCTGCAGCAGTTTATTGACAAATCCAGGTCTGGGTTCACAGCCTGGGTCACCCAAGGGTTTGCAGCATTGCAGGGAGTTAATCCAGCTGCTGATTTGAGGATTTAAAGTGCAGGATATGCAAATTTGCCAGGAATTACCTCAGTAGCTGTCCAGCTTCTTGTGGTCTTCTTTGCCTGGAAGGAAAAAATAAAATACCAACTCTTCTGGCTTGCTGCAAACAGAGGCTTTCCTCTTTCCTATTTTAAAAAAGGTTTATCTCCATGGTGTTTGGGGTCTTTTCACATTTGTATGCATTAAAACACACCGTGAAATCCACACAAAATCCTTTTCATGCATCTACTCCCCTTGAAATCACCTTGAGGCAACAATCCTTGCTGTAAACTGATTCAGAAGTGCAGCCCCTTCATACACTGTTTTTGAAATTCAGCACACCTTGATTTTCTATCACTCGTGTCCCCAGCAACTACAGAACAACTTTTAGGTGCTCCCTGCAGGAGAAATTGGAGGAAAAAGACCTAAAAAGCCCCTACTAGTTCAGTGCTTCTCTTGGCTCCAGTTTGCCTGGGACTTAATAGTGACAAATTTAAACACAAATGATAATATCCAGAGTGAAAAATAAGGGGAAAAAAATCCAATCTAATTTTTAGAATTATTCTTTGTCCCAGAATTTGACCTTATTTATGCAAATCCAGGAAAGATCTATTTTTTTTTTCCCAGTCTGGACATCCTGATTGCTTCATTCTTCATTACAGGATCCCTTTACTCAAGGACTGAAAACAAAGCCAAGACCTGATGGTCAGGGACCTGCTTTAGTGGAGGACCTGGCAGTGCTGGGTTCATGGTTGGAATCAATAATCTTGGAGGGCTTTACCAACCTGAATTGAAGTGTTCTCACTTTATTTTTTGTTAAATTGGACATTATTTCAATTACATTTGGAGTTTAGAAAAGAGAGGAGGGACCAAAAATCTGAAGAGAAAAACAAATATTAATCAGGGCATAAAATAAAACAAAAGCAAACCCATTTGAATAAGAACCTGGTGCAAAAGGACTTTATTCTTGCTGTTGAAGTATTTCTCACCAGCCAAGGCAGAAGCAGGTGAGCACTTAAGGGCTCTTGTAGAAATCAGGAGAAATCTGATTCATAAATAAACATTCCTGTGCCTTCCATCTCTGCACACACTACAGCTCCCTTGCAATTAGAGAAATTCAAAAATAATCAACTTAAATCCCGTGTTGGAATGAAATTTGGACATCATTTTGAGCTGTGCCAGGAGCCCATGGGAGAAAGTTATCCATGCTCATCTCCTCACCTTCCCTTTCCTCTCGGGTTCTGTGTTGCTGAAATGGCTCCTGAGGTATTAAAAGTCTTTTTTCCCAGCCCTGTGACCGAAGAAGAAGTCGAGATTCCTCAGCTCTGGTTTTCAAGGCTGTTTATTTTCTCTTATCTATTGCATTCTTTCTCTGACCTGCTGAGATCTGTCCAGCAGGTTGGTTTGTGGCACACTGACTGCCCTTGGGGTGGTGTTGGCTTTTTATACTAAAACCTATGTGTACTTTATTTACAATAATTTTCCAATACCTATCACCTATGTTAGACAGTCTGTCTCTACCCTAAACCAATCCAGAAGTGCCACCATCACAGCAGGAGATGGAGGACAAGAAGGAGAATAAAGACAGAACATGCCCAGATTCCTCCATCTTGCCTCTTGAACCCCCATTCTAAACCCTAAAATTCTACTTTTTCACCCTGTGATAAATTCACTATCATTCTACTCAAACTCTTGTGGCTTGTAAATCCTCACAAAAAGTTGGTAATTGTTTCCATGGGCTAAAATCAAAGGCACAGGTGTTTTTGACTCAGTGCCAAGGTCTCTGAGCCCCTGCCAGGGTCTGGAGTCCTCCAGGGCAGTCACAGGGATGTCCTGGGTTCCGACACTTTCCCACTTGTGCTGCTGCAGGCAGGCAGAGGGATTGGTTCAGCTGCAAAAACCACACCAAATTAATCAGTTTCCAGCTGATAAAGCCTCTGGTCTGTTCCTTTGTGCATCCCAGAACACAGAAGGTCTGTGGAGAGCAGCAGCACTCTGTGGGCTGGAGTGGCTGCACACCCACAGCTCAAGAATTGCTTTTGTCTGCTTTGGAGAAATGCTGCCACTTGTCAGGGTTTAGTACTTGCAGAGGATATTAAATAGTAATTAAATTGTAGGTGTTGCAGAAGAACAAATTGTTTCAGAAATGAAAGCTCATTTTTGGCTTCATTTCCCTCTTCTCTTATTCTGTGCTGAGCACACATGATAGGACTGTCCTGCAAGATGCAAACATGGAATTTCTGACCTGAAATCCTGGGAATAGTGCCCTGCCCAGTGCTCAGTGTACTCCCAGCACACCACAGAATGAGAGGTTAAGTGTTTTCAGAGGTGACAAAATCTCCAGAAGCTGCCAATTGCTTGATGTAAAGTCTCCTTTACATCAAGTGTCAGTGAATTGGTCACTTACCATTACAGAAGTGATGAAACTATTCCAAGTAAAAAACCTAAAAAAAATCGAATCAAAACAAGGAATGAAAAAAAAAGTTAAAAAAATAAATATTATATAATATATAATTATATAATTAAAAAATATATATGTATATATGTATATATATGTACATATACCTATATATAAAAATATATATGTATATATATAGATATATACATATATATATTTATAAGCAATTAAACATGAAAACTATATTTATTATATACATATATTTATATATAAAGAGAGAGATATATAGATATAGATATATAATATAAATACATGCCTCAACCTCTTCTTTCCCCTGTTTTCATATTTTTCTACAAAAAAAGGGATTAAATTTTTGGAGTCACAATTTCTGAACTCCCTCCCAATCCAAAATTTTCCTTCTTTGTTGCTTCATCCAAAAAACCTGAACTGGTCATTTATGCTCTTCTTACTGATCTTTGCCTTGTTTAACCTATGATCCCAGCTTTGACTTTAAGCTTTATTTTCATGTCTTAAACCTTGTTGAAGGTTCCCTTAGCAAGAGATCTTTTCTCCTCTATTTTCCACTTCATTTCATTTCACACCTCAGCCTGACTCTCAGCAATCTGTGCAGGAAATCTTTCCCCACTATTGTGGAATGAGGGGACACCTGGGGACACAAAAAGGGAAGGTCTCATCAACCCATTTCTCATTTCAGATCTATCAATTCTCAGAGAAAAATCTGTTACCTAATTTGTCACATATCAATTGAGTTGACAAACAAGAGAGAAGAAATAACTCTACCCTTGGAGCTGCTCAGTGATCCTGAGTTAGAAGGCATCAGATCCACTGTTTTCTCCTAAAATTATGATGCAATTTTTAACCTTTTCCTTCTAGTTTGGGTCATTAGGAATGTCATGGCTTCTTACTGGCTAGAGCATTGGTAATGAAGTTTTTCAGCTGCTAAATCATTGCTCATCCTATGCTGATGTAACAATAAAGCTTCCTAAAAGCCTCCTGATTGCTCAAATATTCAGTTACTGAATAGCTAAAAATAGCTTGGGTGCCCTCTGAAACCTCCTTTTATCTGCACAGTTTTTTCCTCCTCTCCCTATCCAAAAACTGATATTAAAGTGATTTCTTTTTCCTTCCCAGAAGGCATCTTTGCTAAATTAGAGCTGTCTAGTATTTTACAGTCTGGATCCTTTTTTTTCTTGGGGTTAGAAAATCTCAGATTGCAGGGATTTGTCACGAGTGCTAAAGTTAGTGACATTTTATTGCAGTAAGATGAAATTTTCTTTTTGTCAGACATTTTGAAGCCATGTTGAGACATCAGTACAAAATTTCCTGTATCATCCCTGGTGTCAGTTACATTTGCTAATCTGACTGGATCAGTCTGCAAATCTAAAATATTATTTGTGATTCTCTTACAAAGGTGCTGTGAATGTGGTGCCTGAAACAGCTCCTGTTTTGTCTTTTATTATTGCTTTTAAGGATGCTTTAATGAAAAAAGGTATTTCCCACTCCCCTCAAACTCTTCCTCACTCAACACTACTGAATTCATTTAATGTACTTGTGAAAATATTGCCCCAAAACTGTCAGGAATGAACATAAATATTAAAGTAGGGTTTGGATCAAGGCCCTGTTTCAGTATTGGCCAAACTCTTTCCATTATCAATGTGCTAAACCCCACAAACGTGTACAGCTGCTGGGTAAAGCTGAATCTGGTGCTGTCAGCCAGATGATGCAGATAATTATTTCAAAGAAACAGTCCTTTAAATGCAGATAATGCAGATAATTATTTCACAGAAACAGTCCTTTAAATGCTGTTCATTTCATCTTTTTTTTCACATTGAAGCCTTAACCACTATTAATGGTGTTACCCTTTAAATTCCCTGTCTTTTGTGAAATTCCTCTTTGCTGCTGTTTATTTTAATCCCAGCTTTAACAAGCTGCTCATCCTGGACATCCCTGGTATTCATGGGTTTAAAACCAAACAGAAATGCAAGTTTATTTAGTGGAACTCTGCACATCTGCAAAGCAGGAGATTTTCTTTTGCTTTGTTCTCAGGGGCAGCATAAGCTTTCAGGGAAGGCAACAATGAACAGGAGAAAGAAAATAAATTCACTGTGCTTCTAAATGTACTTGGACAAATATCAAATGTAAAATATCCAACTGGTTAAATTCCATTCTATGCAAATGTACTTGTTTGTAAAATAGTGTCAGGCAAGGAGTCTTTGTGTGAAATGACCCAGGTCAAGAAGTGTTTGGACAATGCCTTCAGGGTGGGATTTTTGGGGTGCCTGTGTAGGGGCAGGGTTTGCACTCACTGATCCTTGTGGGTCCCTTCCAGCTCAGGATATTCTGGGATTCCATGATTCCACTGCCTTGGGAGTTACTCTCTACTTCTCACTTGATAGTAATGCTGTCCCAAGATCTCTTTCATTTTCAGCTGAAAATTATCTTTACCACATCTGGTCAGGAAACAGAGTATATTTTACCCTGTACCTTGTAGGTCTCACAATGAAAAGGGGGAAATTAAAAAGTCTTTAAATGGGTCCAGTGTCAAAATCTAGATTTTCCTGTGTGGACACACAAGGTGTTGATTTGTGTCCCAATAAAAAGAGCAGGAATGTTAGGTTTGGAGAAATTCCCAAAAAACCCTTAATCTCAAAATAAATATTTCTGATCCTAAAACATATATATTCCCCAAAAATATGGAAATTCAGAAAATAAGAGATTTCAGTGAGCTTGAACTTTTCTCTGAAATGACTTAGTCAGTGCTAGTCCCACTGATGAGATTATTTCATTTAACCAATCTGGGTTTCATGAGCCACAATCCTGTAAAACACAACACACCCTGATGACATTTAGACAGTGTAATTGGTCATGGAAAGCAGAATGGAAGGGTAACAGGAATAAAAGGGTTACTGAACTCTTCCTTGATGTCCCCAAACTCCTGGGGCATCGTTGTACTTTGATAGCAGGAACTGGCTCTGACCTCGGTGGAATTTCTTTAAGAAAGATTTGGACAAGGAATTCTTAAATATAAAATCATTCAGGCAACCATAAACTCACACTAGATCTTTAAAAACTGAGAAATCAGCAATATCTGCACAAAATAAAATATCTGCACAAAAAACTCCACAGTTACAGTTCTGCTTCTCCATCTTTATTTATGAGTAGGTGGCAACTGAATATTTGAAATTCTTTGTGCTCTGTGAAGAAAAGGACTCCAATTTCCACTGATTTTTTTTTCTCAGTAATTTCTATTTAAATATAAAAAAAATTCATTTAAGTTCTTAGTTTAAGATCTTAAGCTCAAGAATTTGTTTAAATATAGTGGGATAGTGTTTTGCCTGATGAGGCTGAGATTTGGCCTCATACAAACACAAATGTAGTCTAAAAAGAGAGATCATAATCAAAAAAGAAGGTTCTATTTTATTTCCTGTACTACACACACAAATTCCATGTGGCACTGAAATAGGCCATGAAAAGAATGCAGAATGAGTGCAACTTATTTCTAGAGCCCTAACTCTAAATTAATTTAATTTCAGTTAAAGGAGAATTTTTCACTCACTTTCCTCTCATTTCCCCAAAACTCCAGGTCATAAAGGAGTTGATATTTGTAAGACAGCTTTGAAATTATTTTAATTATTCAAGGTTGTATCCAAAGAGCGACAGCAAGAATTTTACCATGAAGTGGGCACTGCCTGCTGTGTCTGTGGGATGAGGTGGAGGGAGGAGATCAAAGCTGAGCTTTAATTATTCCAAGGAATGCTGTGTGTGCATATTTTCCCTTTGCCTTTGAAGAAAAGCAGCAAAGAGTGGTTTCCAGGAGCCTGAATTTCTGCTGCTCCTGCTACTTCAGTAGATACTAAGAATTCAAAAGAAAAATCAGAACTTGTCATATACACTTTCAGCCTCTTCACAAAATTAACAGTCCCTGGAACTTAGATGAAATTCAAAAAGTTCTGATTTTAGTAATTTTTCCTGCTACAACGGTAAAAATTCTGATCTGAGAGAATACTTTGGAAAGGGAAATAACTCTTCCAGCCTGGCTGAATCACCAACACAGGCTTCCAAATCTCCAGGAGGACTCCTGAGACTCCTGTGTGGAAAATATCAATGTTTGGTTCATTTTAAACATTCTGTTAGGCAGAGAGGAAGTTAAAAGAAAAGTGTAAAAGGAATAACAGAAGTTTGATGTCTACCTACAGAATTCCAAAGCCCATTCCCATTCCCCCTAAAAGGGAAACACAGCACTGGCAGGGATTTCATTCAGGAGCAATCCTGGTTCTTAATGTTCCTATTTTCAGAAGGAAAAAAATCACTTTTGGTTAAAATTTTTATATGAGATACTTGTGCTCTGGCCTGACTCTTTTTCTTATCACCTGTGAGAGGGGCAGATGAGAAGGATGTGTTGGCATCTAGGAGAAAACAGCAAATTGGTTTTTATGCATCGCAAAGTACACAAAAAAAGACAAGAACAACAAGAACAACTTGAAAATAAATATATACACTTACTGGAGCAATAGATATAAAATATAGAGTATAACTCACCTTAGAGGAAAGAGAGAATTTGACACACAAAGTTGAAAGCAATATGAAATTTTTATTTTTTTAAGACACACTAAACTATTAAAACTTGGATTCATCGTAAAAAAAAAACCCTCTGTGTCTTTCCCTGCTTTTTCTACTTTGAGGCAAATTACCAGGAGAAAAATCTAAACAAAATTCTGAATATTTTAAATATGCACAGACAGCTGGTTGCATTTTCTTGCCCAAAACAGTGGCTGCAATAATAGTAGGGTGGTCCAAACTGAAAGCCACAAAGGCTCAAACTCAGGCAGTTCTATCCTACATGCAATCAGGGTTTGTTTTGTATGTGAGGATCAGGATGGTGGTGTCAGTTTTCTTCCTCAGAAATGCTGATTTAATCAAAACAACATACAAGAGGATAATTCATTATGAGCAGCTTTCAGCAGAAAAAAAATCAAGAGATGAAGGTCGGGTAAAGTTTGGTCAGAGTTATGGCAAATTTAACACCTCTTGATGAAGTCCTGGACATTTAGACTACCTTCTAAATGCATTGAGCCTGTAGAATTCACTTCCCCTGACTTTAGTGTCTGCAGGGGAGTCCAGACTGCCTTACATGAAAATATGTAGCTCATGATTCATGCAGCACATTTGAATATCTGCCTTTGCAGGGATGAATCAGGCCCGAGTCTCAGTGACTGTCTGGATGACTGTGCTGAACAGGCTGTGTTGAAAAACTCAGATCCTGATGATGCCTTGTGGGGAAAGAGTTGCACATTCCTCTGGCTCTGTCCAGGGCGTTTTGCAGATGCCTTCTGTCCCTTTGTGGTCACCAGAAACTGATGCCTTGTGAACAGGAACTAGACAGAGTTAAGGAATAAAGCAGGGATTTGTTAAAAGGCCTCCATGGATCCACCTTGGGCAGCACAAGAGCCCAGCCAGGGCTGCACCCAAGATGAACCAAAATGGCCCCAAAATGCACCAGTGCTCCCGGGGTCTCTCCCTGGGATCAGTTCTGCTCCATTTGCATCTTGCAGTTCATTGTCCCATTCCAGCTTTAGCCCCTGCAGTCCCACCCTGCTTGTTTTTCTCTCTCCAGCCCACGGGGTTTGTGCTCTTGGGCTGAGATTTGGATCATTTGTCCTTGGTGCCCAGCTGGAGCAGGAATTGTTTTGTCTCCCTGCTCTGTGCACAGAGCTCAGCATGCCCTGATGTGAAGCTCAGACCCACACACTGAAGCAGCACAGAACCTGAAAATATAAAAGCTAAAACCTGAGGCAACACTGACATGTGAAGTTGAACCAGCCACCCATCCTAAGGGTTTGCAATTGCATTGTCAGCTAAAGGTTGGTTGTTTGAATATTCATTCACCCTTCTGCTATGGAAATTCTCCTCCTAACTCCACAAGGAATCTCCTCCCAGTTATTTATGAGGAATTGAACACACCAGTTGCTGCAATGCCATATCCAGGAGGTGAGCAGCAAGTCCAACAAGAGCCAGCAGTGTATCCTTGGAATTCTACCCCCAGGTCTGAATTAGGGAAAGGGATGGCAGCAGGTCAAGGGATGTGATGTTTCCCCTCTATTGAGGACATCTCTGCAGTCCTGTGTTGAGTTCTGGGCTCCCCAGAGCAAGAGACACATGGACACCCCAGAGAGAGATCAGTTAAGGGTCACAAAAGTGATTAAGGAACTGGAGCACCTCTCCTTTGAGAGAGAATGAGAGCTGGGAGTGTTTGGACTGGAGAAGAGAAGGCTCAGGGGGGATTTTTTGATGTGTAAAACTATCAGAAGTGAGAACAAATCTGTTTAGTGAATCAAGACCAGAGGCAATGGGACCAAACTGAGACACAGGAGGTTCCCTCTGACCCTCAGGGAACATTTTTCACTCTGAGGGTGATGGAACCATGGAATGTATTTGCCAAGGAGTTTGTGGAGTCTCCCTCTTTGGAAATATTTAAAACCTGTCTGGACATGGCCCTGGGCAATGTCCTGAGTGGACCTTTTTGAGCAGGGGGGTTGGACCAGAGGACATGCAGATTTCATTTCCATCATCAGCCATTATTCTGAGACTGTGTAATAGGGGAATAATGGGAAATCTGCTCCCTTAATGGTCAGAATTTAAAACTGAATGTGTCAAGGAGATAGAAAAACTGACCTCACACGAAAACTGGAGGCAGCAGAAATGTACCAAGGCAGCTCCCAAGTGGCTCCCAAGCCCCTCCAAAATTTGCAACCCAGGTATAACAGCAAGTGGAGACTAAAAGATCAGCTGGTCTGTCCAGTCAAGAAATGACACCTAAATTATTTTTACTTTTAACCCAATAACCAACTATCCATGCCCACAATGGGGACTTTTTATCCAATGACACAAAACCACCCAAACCCACGGAGAAGAAAGTGAAGAAGGATTAGCTACTGTTTTAAAACTTCTCTCTTGTTTTAAATATCTTACTACATTTTAAAACCTTAAACTCTAAGTTTCTCACCCTATGATATCACACACTTTTATTCAAACTCCATACCCACAATCCCAGTTCTCTCATTCCATTTTGGAAGCTTCTCCAGGGCCTCAGGTCAGTGCAGTGTTCTCTTGGGGGTCAGTGCCTGGCAGCACAGAAATCTGAAATTCTCAGCAGCCAGGGCTCCAACAGTGGTGCTGTGAAATTCCCAGGGATTGTGGTGAGAATTGCTTAAAATTTTGGGAAGTTAGTAATCATGGAAGAGGTAGTGAGACCTAAAGGGAAGACAAAGCTTCCTCAGCTCACAGCCTCAGCTTCAGCACTTTACCTCTTAAACTCTACTCAGGAATTCTCTTTCCCTGGAAAAGGAAGATGAAGGAATCCCAAGGCTGTGCTAAAACTGTTTCAAGTAGAGCCTCTCTTGGAACAAGGTCCCCACTGCTGACCCTTTCTTCACATGCAACCATTTCTTCATACCTGGGACCAATAAACTCAAATTTGTGTTCACAGGCAAATGTCTCCACTGATGAAAGTCACCACTTGTTAAGAAGTATGCCAAAATCTTTTCATGTCAGAGATGCAGTGATTGTAGTTGAGAGATCTTCAAAACATAGTTTTCCATTTTTGCCCCTTTATATAAGTTTTCCCCTTCCCTACTATATTGCAGATACATTTTTTTTTTTTTGTCTGTATGTGAGAGTACACAGATTTTTATGTGTTGGACCTACATGGTGAAACTGAGGCATCTGAAGAGGACATTCATAGTTGCTGTTCTGGATATTCTTGCACAGGATTCGGCTGAGACTTTTCTACATATTTTCTGCTTATTTGGACATGCAGGTGAACAGTCAAGGCCTGTAAGGAAGGAGTCTGAGGAGTACCCTTTGCCAAATCAAAACTTTACCAATAAACTGTGAGAAGGCGATTAGTATATATATATATATATATATATATATATATATATATATTTTTTTTTTTTTTTTTTTTTTTTTTTTTTTTTTTAGGGAATGATACTCCCAAGCCAGAAAGATTTAACCAAGAAAAAATATGGATTTTTGTCAGCTTGTTTTGCTCTGAAACTCTCTGGATCCCTTTGTCTTATTCTAAGCAGATGTCTTCTACCACTGCTCACAACTTGTTTTTTTCTAAAGGTAATAAGAATAAAAAAGTCCCACTATTTTGAATTTTTAAAAGTAACCTATATTTCCAGCTCTCATCCTACACACCACCGGATTTTTAAACATTTACTTCCCCAGACAAGGGCTAAGTCCTGAGCTGGTAATGCAGTTTGCAAGACTTGTGTGCATAGGTCTGAGCTAGGCAAGGCTTGATTTGCCTTTTGCTTAGAAAAATCTAAAAAAAAATCTTTCTGAAAAATCAGGGTATGGAATTTAAATACAGGGAAGAGGAGTTTCTGGAAGTGCACAAGGTCATAGTCTGTAAATTGAAATATACCCATTGTTTTGAGGACTTTAGGTCTGAATCCTACTGAAATTAATCAAGGGGTTTCAAGTTATGTACTGGTTTTCCTTCAGGAAAAAAAAAAATTAAAAATCTTTATAAACTGGCTATTGGTTTTTCCTTTGCCAACCAGCAGACACACATGAAAGGCTGAATTTCTTGTCAGCTAATTACAGCACATCAGGCATAATGAAACATTTTTGAGAACTGATCCATAATTCTGCTCATGCCTTATAAAGCTGTTTCCTAAAAGCCAGAAATAATCCCCTCATAGAAATTACAATGTCTGAGGGACATTAAATGGAAAAAAAAAAAAGAAAGAAGGGCAGTGGGGATGGATAATTGAGGACTTTTGGACAAATAATGGCCAATATTTCTAATGCACAAAAAAGATTTTTATGAGAAACAAAAGTTGTTTCAGTGTCTTATTAAAGTGACTAAAGGATTTGTTTTTCTTACTTCACCTCTACAGGACAGCTGTAAATCTGAAGGTCTGTATCAGTGTTTCTTTTCAACTTTGCAGCTCTTGATGGTAAAGAGTTCACCTGTTCCTGGACTGTCAGAAGGGAATTTACTTGGAGAGGCTGGGAGCACAAATCACAGCATGGCCAGAGGATGGAACAAGGAATTGCTCAGGGCACTGCTGCACTGCCACCAGCCCTGCCCTTGTTCCTGTCACCCAGGAGGGAGCTGGGAGCAGGGGAAGCTGATGGGACATGAAGAGTGCTGCAGAGGACATGTGCAGAGTGAAGGAGTCCTCCTCCAATTAATTAGTTAATCTTTGGATGCAGCCCTGCACACTCTGCTCATAAAATCAGCGTAGTCACTGCATCTCTCTAAATGAAAATTGAAAAGAAAGCAAACCAGGGGGTTTGTGTGTGCATTTTAGTGGCTGCTATCCCCCTCAGTGAGGTGCCTGAAATCTGGTTTAATTTCAGGTTTGTTCATATTAACCACTAAGGAGGCTCAATCAGATTTTCAGAGTGGTGCCAGTGCTTAAGTGAAAAGTGAAAACTGCCAGAATGCTCCTCTTGCTGTTTGTTTCTAATGGAGAGCGAGGAAGCACCATCTGCTTTCTACTATTTTCAGGCACTGCTTGACAGTGAAAAGGCTGTGTCAGCACACAGACCTTGGAGCCTGAGGGATGAGGGTGCTGGAGCTCTGCCTAGGGACTGCTTTCTGAACAAAACAGGGTCTTCTGCATCAACAGGTTGAGCACATGGAGAAATAAAACTGTCACAGTATTGGACGTCCTTCAAAACATGCTCAACTTGGCCACTAAGTGCTGTCTGTGACAAGCCAGGAAAAGCACATTTCTCCTGGGGTGGGGGATTGATGCCAAATTAATTATGTGGTATATATTTACTGAAGGAACTTTTTAGAATGCACTGTGTTCAAATTAACTTAGGCAGTAGCTTTCAGCTGTGTCTGTGCTAATGCATTTCAGCATAACCTGACCCCCAGGTAAGTGACACACTCTCAGCTGCACTATTTAATATTTAATTCCCTAGGCTTTCAGGAAGAGGGATTGTACTCAAACTGTTCTTTGGGTAGAGCCCTTGGACAGGTCTAAAGATTGAACTGTTCCAGGAGTCCCAAATAACCCTGGCCCAAAGCAGAGCAAAGACAGGTACAGCAATTTACCACATCCATCCTGGATTTCAGTGCTTGGATGCTTTCCTTGGCATCTTTGGTAACATGGATACTGCCCATTCTCTGTAATTTCCCTTGCTAGTTATTTCCACTTTAAACAAGATTTGTGGTTTTTTCCCCACTATTTAGGAGTTCAGATGTTCAAAACAGTTTCAGAGTTACAGGTAGAGACCAGGATGGAAAAGGCTTATCTAGGCTTTCAAAACCACTTAAATGGCATTTAAACACTTAAGCTCTTTTTCTGAATCACATGTTAGTTTTACTTGAGAAGTGTTTGGGAACTTGGGATGGATGGATTGAATACTTTGGGAACTCGTTTGTTAGAAGATCAGAACTGGAGAAATTCTTCCCTGTGAGGGTGGGGAGGGCCTGGCACAGGGTGCCCAGAGCAGCTGTGGCTGCCCCTGGATCCCTGGAAGTGCCCAAGTTTAGCTTGGAAAGGGCTTGGAGCACCCTGGGACAGTGGAAGGTGTCCCTGACCATGGCAGGGGGCTGGGTGATTTTCAGGCTCCTTCCAACTCAAAGCATTCTGTGAGTCTTTCAATCTATAACTTCACTCATTTTAGGTTTAGTCATTCAGTCTAACCTCACAGACAAACTCCTTCACAACCAGTGGAAAGACACAGATTTCCCTTTAAATATTTATTTTGCTATGGCCTGACTCTGAAGAAATCCGTCCCTCCCTCAGATTTCAAAGGGAGTTTACATGACTGGCCTAATTTCCAGTAGCTAAAAGCAGGTGGGTTGAATCCTATTTTCCACACCAATCTGTGGTTGGTCCCAGCCATGGAAAACTGGCCTTAGAGGTCATATTTTATCTTCCAGTCTTTATTATCTGCCTTGACTAAGTATTTCAGCAAACCCAACAGATTTGCCATCAAGCACACAAGTACCCAGGTTGTGTTTAACATTTCTGATTCCACACAAATGCTGAAGGTAACGCAGGCCATATTTAAAATGGGAAACATTAGAGTTTATATTCCTTAACCACAGAATCACAGTCATCAAATAATTTATATTGAAAAGGCCTCTGAGATCATCAATATCCAAATCTTACCATTTTCTGCAAAAAGATGTGACATATTATTGTCCATAAAGTGATGTTTGCTGATACAATTTTTTACTACTAATGTAAAAAGATGGGAGCTTTGTCACTGAGTGAAAATGAGTTTTTAATGTGGAACTGCATCACTACCCAAGGCTTAGTTATGTTCAATTACTGATATAATGGAGAAGTTTCAGGGGCTCAGTCACTGATTTCACACAGTACTCATAAAACTCAGGAGAGGTTTGGCCACTGATTTCACAGTCCAGTCCAGGAGATACTGGAAGTTTTTCTATTCTTCTTGTGAGACTCTGCTTTGACTGAAACTTTCCCATTACTCGTCCCTTGAGCATCAAGATGCCTTGACAGGCAGGCAGGCACACTGACAGATAAAATAGAGGTGGTGAGGAAAACAATTTTTTTGGCAAGGTATGTCCTCAGCAAAGCTCAGAAATTTCTTCAGGCTAGGAAAGAAAACTTATGAAAGGCTGACAACTGAAACTCTCCCTCAAATCACTGGAAAACAAAAGTAAGGATAACCAAGACACTCCTTTAAAGGAAAAAGAACCCCAATTAACAAAAACCAAAACCAAGTAACCATGCACCTTGAATCAATAAAGATATCTCTTTAAGTAATTGTTCTGGACACTTTTACTCCAATTTCTAAGCCCCATATAATTGCTTATAATTTTAATTATGATGTTATTATATTTTTTCCTACTGTAAAGATGGACAACTAGAAGGAAAAAGAGCCAAGCCCTGACCAAAGTTATACAAGGAGTCTGTTGAAAATTAGAGAATTAAACAAGGTCCCTTAACTTCTAGGCTAAGAACATATTTAAAAACACCAGCCAACAACAGAAAAATGTCAAAAAATAAGAAACAACCATAACTCACCCCCTCTCTTTTTTTTTTTTTTTTACTAGAATCTAAGGTGTGAGAAATATTTTTCACCAAAGGCTGAAGAAAAAGCCCCAAAGCCTCATTTTGCACACCTCCAGAGCTGAGCACCACGAAGTGAGCAGCATTTTGGAGAGCCAGCACTCAGATGCAGTCACTCAGAAGTTGTGTGCTGTGTTTTCCCTCGCTCCTCCAACACCCAGGCACGTTTTCTGATGACAGCTTTATGCAAGTGACAGCTTCTCTGTCAGCAATATGCTGCTTCATGCAGGCAATTTGGCAAGCAGAAAGCCCCTTTTACCAGAAACAGGGTGTGAGATGATGTCATTTCTCTATAAAGATATCTTCTCCTAAAGAAAGCTCTGGTCAGTGAAAATACCTTCCCTAATAAATATTTTAGAGCTTTTTTTTTTTTTTTAATAGCTGTTCTGTTCACATCCTGCCTTCTATGTATGCACACCATAGATAAAGTATTGGAGATCAGCCCTGTGTGCCTTTGCTTTGTGTTTTGCAGGAGCAAGGCAACATTTTGGAGCTGGGGGTGCTCAGCCTGGAGCAAAGGAGACTCAGGGGTGCCCCCATCACTCTCTGCAGCTCCTGAAAGGTGCCTGTGCTCAGCTGGCCCTGGGCTCTTTCTCCAGCAGCACTGACACAACCAGAGCACACAGCCTCAAGCTGCACCAGGGGAAATACAGGTTGGATAGCAGGAAAGAGTTTTTCACAGAAAGAGTGATAAAGTTCTGGAATGGCTGCCCAGGGAGGTGGTGGAGTCCCCATGCCTGGGTGTGTTTAACAAAGCCTGGATGTGGCACTGGGGGCCAGGGTTTGGTTGAGCTGTTGGGGCTGGGTTGGACTCAATGATTTTAAGGTCTCTCCCAACCTGCTCATTCTGGGAATTCTGTGCCCCTTGCTTTAACACTGAGATTTGGGTTTAAAGGCAGGATTTGTGTCAGGGGAGGTACATCTGACCTGCACAGAGGGAGGCAGGGTGGAAGAATGTAGGGATGACTCCAGAGGGTGCTGCTCATGCCTTTGGATGAGAACAGATTGGAGGTGGCACAGGCACAATGTTGGCCATTTGCTGCAATGTACATATGGACCTTCAGCAGGGTGGAGCAAATCTAGGAAATGAACATTGCCAAAAATTGTCAACTTTTTGTTTCTTTTCTGCTAAGGTTGGGATTAAATCGTGAGATGGGATTTTTTGTTCAGATCAGATGTTTATTAGTTCTTATCTATGTTACAGTCTCCCAGAGTGTGAGTTCTGCAGTACTTTAACAAGCTACAAAATGGCCTCAAGTCTCTCTCTGCAAGGTTTTTAAGGATAAACTATCTAATTAAGAAATGATACTTAAATTACTTTTACTTCTAACCTAATAACCAACTACCCATGCTCTGCAATGTGGACTTTTTTTTCCAATTATACAAAACCACCCAAACCCATGGAGAAGAAGGATTAGCTTCTGATTTAGAGCTTCTATCTTGTTTTATATATATATTACTATATTTTAAAACCTTAAACTCTAAGTTTTCCACCATGTAATATTACACACTTTTATTCAAACTACACACTCATAATCTCAGTTTTATCATTCCATTTTGGAAGCTTCTCCAGGGCCTCAGGTCAGTGCAGTGTTCTCTTGGGGGTCTGAAAAGAAAGTCTGAAATTCTCAGCAGCCAGGGTTTCAACAAAACATCATTTAAACAAATGGAAATCTTTATTCTGTGATGTGCACTGGGAGTGCTGTGGGAGGCAGAGCTCTGCTCTGGCTCTGGAACATGGGAGGAGGATCAGAGAGAGGCAGAGCTGGTCAGTGGAGGTTGATTCTCACACTGGGGGTTTCATTGCTCAGGTCAGGGCATTCTCCTCGTGCAAAACCAAAAGTGAATGCAAACCAAACATTAGTCTGGATTACATTGAAATTAAAACCTACCATGCTGTCAAATAGAACTAAGACATTATACAGCAATCCTTTCTAAAAAATATAATGAATAAGGATAATCTATTTTTCACAAGGGTGATGGACAAAGAGTGGGACAAGCTCAGTATGCTGTACTGCAGGACACTGAGATAAGCCCTGTTGAGGCCTTTTGCTGTATTTCGTGCCAAACCCAGACACTCCAATCCAAAGGGGTTCATGGTCCTGGTGGGCCAATATTTACCAAAAAAATATTTACCAAAAGGAGATTTTATTTAGTGTTTCAATGTAAGGATTGGAATTCACTGTCACCTCTAGTCCTCTTGTCTTCTACTTGCAATTGTTGTCATTCAAATTGTGTATAAAATTCTATTTTTAAGTTATCTTTATTAATTTCATATTTTAGAATAAGGATTGCTGTATTATGTTTTAGTTCTATTTGACATCATGGTAGTTTTTAATTTCAATTTAATCCAGACTAATTTATCTTTATAATCTGACTGCTATGTATAAGCACACAACTATTTCAACACACAAACTACCCATGAAGATTCAGAAGCACAGATCTATTACATATAAAAATGTAGACAAAAATCCATCTGTGCAGACATAAAGAAATGCAGATTTAAAACCAAGCTGTAAATTTATTTCTATTTCTTTTTGAATTTATTCAATTCAAAACTTGAAAACAAAGCTGGCATAGAAGACAGCATAAATACTGAGATATGTCTAACACAAGTCCATGTGAATTGTACTGTCAGTGCTGTCTCCTTGCTTACACCACCAATTTGGGAACAACTTTTAGCTTTGATTCAAATGTCTGCTCATTTTGAAAATGACAAATGAGCAGGAAAACATTTCCACTGACATGGGGACATTGGTTTCTTAGAACCCTCAGCTACAGAAGCACTGGGTGGTCAAAATTATGAAAAATTGTATTCCATTTTCCCTGGGAGGGATGGATCTGAGACTGCCCAATTTCTTTTTATGCACTGCCACATTTATTACTATAGTAACAACATACAGCTCTCTAATTTGCTTGATTGCAGGCCGGGGATCAGAGAGAAAAGCAGATTGGGGAAATTCTCAGTAAGATATGAATATTTCTACTTAAAAAATTGTCCGAGAAGGAACATTCAGTTCTCTGCTGTTGCTATACAAAAATGAAGCCATTTTATTCTTTGTCCTCGGCAAGACCTGATGGAAGAAAAAAAAACAAATTACTTTTTCTTTCTTTTAGCTTTTTTTCCTTTTAGTTTTGTCACTGTGAATGTAGAACTTTCAGAAAACTTCCCCAACACTGATGCTTTCCATCCACTGTTCTTTTTTTTTAATTTCATTTTGGATTGTTTTATTTTGTCATTGTTTTAACACCAGTAGTTCTAAAATCCAAGATTCCACTTAAATTTGTTTTCTCCTCAAATGCCACATACAAAGAAAGAGGAATCTTCTCATTGCTATCATTGTCCAATGATTTGGAGTTAAGAGAAGTGGATTTACTGAGGTTTTGCCACGTCCTTTGCTCTGTTTTTAATCTTATGGACAACAAACACCATTTTTATATTTATCCTCCTGCACTTTCAGAAGGGTTGGGAGACCAGGCTTGTGCTGGTAAATTGGAGTATTCCTGAATTTGTATTTGCTGTATTTGCTGCCAAGTAGGGCAGCAATGACAAATTTTCCTGTGCTCCAGATGTCTCCTGTAGTTACAGACACCCAGAGAAATGCCCAGGGCAGGATTTCCCCCTCTTTTTCTCTGTATATATTTGAAAGCCTCTGGCAGAACTGCAAGAGAAGCACCCACAGGTTCTTGACTTAGACATTTACAACCAGCCTGGTTGAAATACAGCCACTGCCCCCCTCACTTCAAAGCAAAGTGCATTTTTGCCCTGCTAAAGCTAAACCTATTTTGGTGATTCTATACTATTCAGATTACATCAAATCAGAAAGCCATTTTTTATGTTGATTTTCACTTGAATGTGAAATGCTTTTATCCTGGGAATGCAAAACAGGAAATAAATTATATTTTGCTTGAGAAGAAAGTATTTTTGATAGAAAAAAAAAAGAAACAGCTCACTTGCCTGGAGCTGTTATTATGTCTACCAAAACCAAAAGTGCTCTTAAGTTACCCTTAAAGCAGCATAATATGCACACAGCAAAAAATATAAAGCAGAAACTCTGCAAGTTACTCTCCAGTGTAATTCATTTCGGGATCCAGCTCCTCCAAAGTCATTATACACTTGGTAATAGAATGCTCCAAACCAAATACAGGATATGTTTTCTAAAGCCTATTATGGCTGACATCAAAAGAGTCAGGAAAGCAGAGATTTCATACAATTTGAATAAACTAATTTAAATGCACTTCATCTGCCCAATGATCAAAACAATGTGTGGGACTGATAAGGCTTTTTTTTCTTTTTTAGTTTTCTTTTTCATGCTTTCAAGGGTGATTTTTGTTACAATTTCCATCCTAATGGCAACTGTACTTTTGGAAGGAACTCATAAGAGATTTAAGTGAAAAACAAAGAGAGAAATACCAACATGTACATGAAAGTGCAGAGGTCATATAACTTCATGCTGAGTTCTGTATAACCTGAAGCTCCATCAAGCAAATTGTCAGCAACCTCTGGAAAATCCCTGTGGATGGAAAGGCACCATGCCATGAAGAGGAGGATCAGAGTATGAAGTACAGGATCCTGAAAATTAGGGAATCATAAAATGCTTTGGGTTGGAAAGGACCTTAAAAATCATCCAGTGCCACTCCCTCTCATGGGCAGGGACATCTTCCACTGTCCCAGGCTGCTCCCAGCCCTGTCCAGCCTGGCCTTGGGCACTTCCAGGGATCCAGGGACAGCCACAGCTTCTCTGGGAACCTGTGCCAGGGCCCCAGCACCCTCACAGGGAACAATTTCCTCCTAAACTCTAAACCAAGTTTCCCCTCTTCAATTTGAAGCCATTCCTCCTTGTCCCAAATCCTTCTCCAGCTCTCCTGGAGCTCCTTCAGGCCCTGGCAGGGGCTCTGAGCTCTCCCTGGATTTTCTCCTATCCAGGTGAGCATCCCCAGCTCCCAGCCTGGCTCCAGAGCAAAGTTCTCCAACCCTCAAAGCATCTTTGTGGCCTCCTCTGGACTCCTTCCAGCAGCTCCACATCCTCCCCATGCTGTGATGAACCCATCACCAGCCCAAGCTGTTCTATAATGCACTAAATCCTCTACCACAGGCCCATGGGATGATCCCAGTGATAAGGACAAGGCCCAAAATACTCAGGAGATAAGGAGACGAGGTGAAGTCAAGCTTTTCTTTGAAAAGGAGGGAAAATCAGTTCCCTAGCTTGAAACAAGTTCTCAACTTTTAACCAATTTTGTGTTGGCATTGTTGGTTGTTTGGTTGGTTGGTTGGTTTGTTGGTTATTTTGGGTGTGTACTTCTTTTTTTTTTTTTTTTTAAACCAACCATACCCATTTAAAAAGGTAAAAGAGCACGAGTTTGCACATGCAAAGGCACAGTGGAAGTGTGCAGCTTAATGGAAAATTGGGGGAGGGTTGTACCCCACTTAACTCATAGCAGGAGAGAGAAAAAGAGTTCAGGATGGGATAGATGTGCCCTAATTAAATCCTTTTAAAGGCAGAGGTCTAATCTTGAGGCAGTCATTGCCTTTGACATCCACAGAGGGAAATAAACACTCCCATGGAATCATAAAAATTCATCACATGAGTGAGCTCTGGGGGAAACTGCTTCCAGAGACAGAAGAGAGCAGAAGGTGATCATTGATGTATTTGACAGAGAAAACACAGAGGAAAGAGTTTAATATCTTCCAGGTTAAAAAAAAAAAACAAACCAGGAGTTGCTTCCCCCAGAATTTCATACACTCTCCTGAATTAATAGATTTCTGATAGTTTTGTACATGAAGGTACAACCCAAGGTGAAGCCAAGCTCAGGAAAAAAGTTCCTTCAGAATTGGATGAATTCTGGAAGATGTTTTTCTAGGAGCACAGACATCCACTTCTCCCAATAATTACATTAAATATGAACTGGGTTTGGCACAGAAACAAGTTAATAAGTGTGAACCACTCAGAAGAGATGCTCCTCTAATTTTAATCAGTTTCACATGGGTAACTGTTAATTTCCTAGCAAAGTGAATAATCCTGTTGGAGAAACACAAATATGTGAGGGTAAACAAGCAGACTATAACCTTCAGCTGAGAGGGAAGGGGAAGGACTTTCAGAGCATGAAGTACAGTGAGTGAAAAATCAGCCATATGCCAGCTATTACCCCTTGATAGTTGCTTTGGATACCAAGGAGCATTACTCTGCCTGTTTGTGCAATGTGAGAAGTGGAATTAAGATTTCAGGAGCACAGTTTATTATTCAGAGAGGCTGATACATATGCATAAGTTAGGAGCATTAGTTTTAATAAGGAAATTCATTAGATTACCTAGAAGCATTTTATCAATTTTTATTAAAAATCCAAGTGGTACTCTGTTAAAAATAAATTACTGTTGGCTGATAAGCCCCAAATTATTTAGCTTCAACCTACTTTGTTATTTAATGCAATGAGAATATATGGATTCTTCAGTGCTTTTGTGAAATGGGGGGCTATTAATAAATCTGATTTTGCTTGGCTTTCTCTTCAAGGAGACCTTTAAAATAGTTATATATTAATATTGAATTTATTTTTGGGGAGGGACAGACCCTTAGCTGGCCATCACTACCTCTTTTCTACCAAGGGCATGATTTATGCTAATTTCCTTCAGGTGAAAACTATGAATATTCCAATACAATTAATTTGCTGAAGACAAAAGTAGATCCTAAAAAGGGGCAGAAGTGCAGGCTTGCTCTGCAGTCTCTAAAGCTCCATGTTCAAAGAATTTCCTATAGATAAAGTATCTTTTGCAGTATTAATTGAATCAGAAATTAGAGGAATTTTGAGGTATTTATGTACCTGGAGAGGAGCTCAGGTACCCAACTCCTTTATGGAGGTCTCAACTGCAACACCCAAATTTACAGTTCTGGAACCTTTAGAGAGAGGACCTGAATTGCACCCCTAAAAATAAACACCACAGCTTCTGTCCCTCTTTTTCCAAGATATTTTCTCTCAGTCTCATTTAAAGGTCTTAAAATTTTAGAGTTTGGACAATTCAATCTCAGTTTATAATGGATAAAGGAAGATAAAATTAATGATTGGGGGATTTCCTCTAAAACTATTACATTCTGAGACATCCGAGGAACAATAATTTAAATAATCCATTGTTGTGAAGAAATGGTCAAACTACACTTGTCTATTGTGTTTATTTAATAAAATTCTGTGGCTTTTAAAATCCCACAGCATTTCCCAGTCCAGCTTTGGCTGTGAACATTGCTTGAAACCAGACAGCAGAACATTTTAATGTGCAATCAGAGTCAGGAGTGTAGGGTCTCTCTTTTTCAAAGAAAATAGGGCAATGAACGTGGAGAGCCATGCTGGTGACAGACTGTGAAAAGGAGCAGGAATGTTTCAAGGTCTTTAATTGAGCTCCTTCATTCTTAAAATGAATCCCTGGCAGGAGTAGCTGGGCTGTTCTCGAGAGCTGCCTGACAGTAACCACAAGGCCAAATTAATTCTCCTGACACCTGAAAGCATCAGCCCATCACATGATGACTTCATACTCATTAAAGTCTCTTCTAAACCACCTTTGATAAGCTGCAGGACTGCAGAACAAAGAAGAAATAGACTTGGTGAAATTACTGCTCCTAATTTGTAGGACAAGGGTCGAAATTATCATTTTCTGTAACTCCCTGAAAAGAGAATGTAGCAAGAGGAGGGTCAGCCTCTTCTCCCAGGCAGCCAGGGACAGGAAGAGAGGACCTGGCCTCAAGCTGTGACAGGGGAGGTTCAGGCTGGACACCAGAAAGGATTTCTGAACCAAAAGGGTTGTTAAATATTGGCATGTGCTGCCCAGGGAGGTAGCATTCCATTCTAAAATTTTAACATCTTTAAATGAGACTGGGAGAAAATATCTTCTTGGAAAAAGAGGGACAGAAGTTGTGGTGTTTAGTTTTAGGGGTGCAATTCAGGTCCTCTCTCTAAAGGCTCCAGAAGTGTAAATTTAGGCGTTGCAGTTGAGACCTCCATAAAGGAGCTGGGTACCTGAGCTCCTCTCCAGGTACATAAATACCTCTAAATTCCTCTAATTTCTGATTCAATAAATACTGGAGTCCTCATCCCTGGAGGTGTCCAGGGAAAGCCTGGATGTGGCACTCAGTGCTCTGGGCTGGGGACAAGGTGGGCATTGGGCACAGCTTGGGCTTGATGCTCTTTGAGGGCTTTTCCAACCTCAGTCATTCTGTGAAATTCCATCCCACAATCCCTTTTGAGGCTTTTTGTTCTCCTGACTGCAGCATGAAGATGAGGAAGTGTTTGATATTGCCCTTTAGCCAAGAAGTGGTGGTTGGACCATGTCCAAGCTGCTTTGCCAGGTGTGGTGTGAAGTGGAACCCTCTGGGAAAGGAGCCTTTTCCTGATATCCAACCTAAACCTCCACAGAAATCTCAGGAAAACTCTGTTTTCTTTTTTAAAAGGCCAATTTGGCTTCCTTCATAGTTAACAGGGGAAAAGAGAGAGTTATTTCAGGACATGGTTGGTTTAATCTATTTTAGATATTTATTTGGCCAGGGGTGAGTTGGTCACACAATCCACTGAATCTCCCCTGTCAGAGGGAGTCAAAGGTCGAATATAAATATTGAAACTACAAATATTTACACTTTGCATATAAAGCCCATATTCCACCATATTCCTCTGGTTCCCAAACAGCCAATCTTGGGGAAAGCAGCAGGCAGCAACCCCCAGCAGCCTCCCCACTACCAGAAAGAGTTCCTTCAGTGGCTGCACTTCCAGCAGGCAGCTCCCAGGAGCAGATAAATGCTCCCTTTGGGACGTGCCCACAGCCATCTACATTTGGATGACGCAGAGCAGCCAAGCATGTAATTCATATTTATGTGCTGTCAGGATTTAAAACCCAATCATTTCTCCCAATCCAGTGAAAAGACATACAGAAAGAACATTTTGGCTGGAATTGTATGTTCAACAAATTGAGGCATTTTCTTTTTTCTCTTTTTTTTATCCAGTAACTAGTGGTGAGATTTGAAATTTGTCTCAGCCAAGGAGAGCTAAACCCACGTAAACCTTTCCTAACCACTCAGCTGAAGTCTGGTGGGTTCTAAAATTCTCCTGACTTTTTTTTTTTTGTTATTCCTGCTAATTACCAGTTACCCATGCTCAAGGAAGGAATAGGATTTGTGGTTAGCTGATGCACCCAGGAGACAGGGAGCTGCATGTTCACCATGCTCTGATGAATGCATACATTACACATATTAATTGGAAGAGGGACTGAAACCTTGCTCCCTTTCCTCCAGCAAGTAACTGGCCTCTGGGGCTCAAAATCACATTTACTAATCTCTCTCTCTCTCAGTGGTCCAATTCATGCTGAATTATTTCCTGCAAAGTGGAGGAGCTTAAGGAGAGAGTGGGAACATCTGCTTCCCACACACCAGACAAGTCCCCAGGAGCTGGGAGCCTTTTGGCTGCAGGGTCTGGTGCACACACAGAGGGTTCATTTTTGGGATTATGCCAGGGTTTCTCACCATCAGGGGAGAGGTTCTGCTGCCCAGGTAAAGGGTGGCAGCATTTCCTCCATGCAAGAAAGGATTCCCCTCGATTTTGGGACTTATTTTTGGTTTGTGTGTTTGGTTTTTTTTATACAGACAAAAGACTAAGTTGTTAAATTCCAGGAGCATACATAACTGTGAATTCCCCACAAAGAGAAGGCAGGTCCTTACAGTTCAGCATAAAACACTGAAATCCTCCAGATCAGTTCACAGTTCAAGGGACAAACCTTCTTTAGAGTTACTTTTTGCCCAGCCAGCATTTTCCTATGGGCAGGACTGGCTGTTTTAGCTCTCCTCCCCCTGCAATTCCAAAAGCTTGGATGCCTCTGGGTTGTGCTCAGAAGCCTGGCACCTGAGGCCACTGTCCCCAGTAGCACATTATCCACCACCTCACCTGTGACACAGAGGGATTTATTAACTCTCACACAGGAAGTGTGTGGCAAATGGCAGGGCTGAACCTGTTTCCTGAGCCTTAATGTAATATCTTATCTGCTGGACTGTGCTTTCTCTGAAGGTTTAAATTCTGAAAGTTTTGACAGCCAGATGCCTTTCAGTTACAATTTAATGTCTCAGAATTCAGTCATGCACATATTGCCCTGGTCAAATTCTGATTTGTGGTATCAAAGACAATTATTTTTCACTTTTTGCTTCCTGGGTAGGCAATTTGTAATGTGAAATGTAACTTGACTGTCCTATTTGATGTATTGATGGCTCCTTTCCTACTTCACCTGGAAAAGATTATTATTTTCCTAAAACATTTTTCACATGCAATAAAATGGAATTAGTCCTTTCTTTTTCTCCCCCTTCTTTTTCTTTTTTTTTTTTCCTAACACAGCATACAAGGGACTTCTCATTCTGGTTACTGAAGCTTGAAAGAGAAGAGCAATACCTCCAACAAGGCTCGAGCCCTCAATGGAAATAAAAGTAGCTGAGCAGGATTATTTGGACTAAAACCCCATTCATTTACACTATCAATTTTATTCTGTGTGAGAGGGTTCAGTCCTCAAAAATTAAAGCCATTCTACACCTAAAAAAACAGTATGATTATCCTTATAAATCTGAACAAACCACAAGGGAGGTGATTCTCCCTCTCTGCTCTGCTCTTGTGAGATCTCACTTCCAGGTCTGGGGTCCTCAACATCAGAAGGATGTGGAGTTGTTGGAGAAAGTTCAGAGGAGGTCACAAAGATGCTCAAAGGCTGGAGAACCCTTTTATGACCCACCTCTGAGGGATAATGAGTGAGGGTCTTGCTAATAGATCCCTTGGGGTGAATTAGAGTGAAAAAAACTGAGTTAAAAGGCAGGTTTATTAAAAAAAAAATGCAGTGGAAAGGAGGTATTTGGTTCCTTTCTGTAAAAATATAAACATTTCATGAATATTTATGTAGGGGGAAGGGAGGAAGGGAGGAAGGGAGGAAGGGAGGAAGGGAGGAAGGAAGGAAGGAAGGAAGGAAGGAAGGAAGGAAGGAAGGAAGGAAGGAAGGAAGGAAGGAAGGAAGGAAGGAAGGAAGGAAATAGTGCAGATGAAAGCTATCACTACCCATGCATCCAGTGGCAAGGCTTGAGCCTTGTTCTGTAGTTTAAAATACACAAATTTAGTTGTCTAAACACAGATATCTACACATGTGCAAAGTATCTGAGTGCTCCTGCTGGCCAGTGAAGGTCTGATCAATGCTGTGCACTCCAGAGGGCTGTCCCAGGCACCAGGCTGAGGGTGGAACACCAGGATGGACCTTTGACCTTCCAGCACCTCCCTCAGCAGGCTGAGCTTGGTTTTTGGAGTTTTTGGTCCCTTGGGCCATCAGTGACTCACTGTGGATGACTCAGTGTGGGCATCTCCAGGACCACTTGACACTTGTGTTATAACAACAGAATCAGGAGTGGGGTCTGGA
Organism: Agelaius tricolor; assembly: GCF_023055355.1. Classification (NCBI taxonomy): domain Eukaryota; kingdom Metazoa; phylum Chordata; class Aves; order Passeriformes; family Icteridae; genus Agelaius; species Agelaius tricolor. Next base: position 1,160,459 of record NW_027269266.1, read on the forward strand.
CACAGTGTCCACTGTGGATGAACAAGAGGCTGTTTGGAGAGAGGGATCAGAACTGCAGCCTGTCTGCTTTCACATGGGAAAATATTTGCAGACCATATTTGCCTCTTTGGGGTTGAACAATTTCCTTCTCCAGCAGAGCACGGAGAAAAGGTCACTCTGATTTTGAGATAATGGCTGCTATTATCTACAAGAGGGACAGGATGTGAGCACTGAAGCTCTTGCTTTGTGTATTCCAGACCATAAATTCCAGAGGGTACATTAGTCTGAGAGTTTCTTACAGGGAGGGCTACAAGGTTTCTCATTTCTAATGAGCAGTGAAGGAAGGAAGGTCATGTAAGAAGTAAAAAAGTCACAGAATCACAGAATGGTTTGGGCTGGAAGGGACCTTAAAGATCATCCCAATCCACCCCCTGCCATGGGCAGGGACACCTCCCACTATCTCAGGGTGCTCCAAGCCCCATCCAACCTGGCCTTGGACACTTCCAGGGATGCAGGGGCAGCCAAAGCTTCTCCAGGAAACCTGTGCCAGGGCATCACCACCTTCCCAGCCAGGAATTCCCAATTCCCAATCTCCCATCCATCCCTGCCCTCTGGCACTGGGAGCCATTCCCTGGGTCCTGTCCCTCCACCCCTTGTCCCCAGTCCCTCTCCAGCTCTCCTGGAGCCCCTTCAGGCCCTGGAAGGGGCTCTGAGATCACCCTGGAGCCTTCTCCTCTCCAGGTGAGCACCCCCTATTGTAAATGGAGGGCCACTGATGAAGGAAGGAATGATGAGGAGGATTCCGTCTTATCAGAAGGCTAATTTATTATTTTATTATACTATATTATATTTAAAAATACTATACTATACTAAAGAACACAGAAAGGATACTTACACAATGCTAAAAAGATAATAATGAAAACTCCTGACTCTTTCCAGAGTCCTGACACAGCTTGGCCCTGATTGGCCAATGAGTGAAAACAACTCCCAGCAGAATCCAATGAAACAATCACCTGTGGGTAAACAATCTCCAAACACATTCCACATGAGCACAACACAGGAGAAGCAAATGAGATCAGAATTGTTTTCCTTTTCTCTGAGGCTTCTCAGCTTCCCAGGAGAAAAATCCTGGGTGAAGGAATCACATTCAGAGAACATGAATGCCTCAGCCCCCAGCTCTCCCAGCCTGTCTTGAGAGCAGAGGGGCTCCAGCCCCAAAGCTTTATATTGGATAAACATTTATCTCAAATATTTGAGACACATAATACTCCTAAAGAACATTTATCCTACTGCTATCCAATCACTTTCTAGTTTTCACTTTCTGGTTTTGGTAACTGCTTCTAAAATCAAGCACCAGCTTTTAATTCTCATCTCACTTCCTCCTGCCCTAATTTTTTACTCTGGAGTAACAACTGATCATAGTGCCAGGGATTCACAATTCCTTGTTGCTCTGTGTCACAACAGGAGGACTCTCTGGAGAAATGGGTTTGATTCTTGACTCTGACATTGAGCTGTGGCACGGTTTTGGGTAAATCCCCTTTTGATTTTGTCTTGGTTCGTTGAAAATTCTCATGAAATTTAATTTGTTTCGTGTCTATATTTCTGTTTCTAGTCTTGGGTGAGATTTATTAATGCAAGGTAGGTTGGTTGCCTTTCAAAGCCTGAACTAGTCATCCTTTAAGATAAAAATTACATTCTTAGGTGCCTATTTTCCCCAGTCACTCTAAAAAAATGGAAGACTTGTATAGACTGAGAGATGTAACTTTTAAATGCTTATAATTAGGTGAGGTGAATTTCATGTTTTATAAGTAGGACCTCAGGCAAAAACACTTTTAATATGTTGCTTATTTAAGTGGCTTAAATTGAGAGCTCTCATGATAAAATTAATTGTGATCAATTAACATATCAACCTGAATCCTTCTCTAAAGCTTGGGGAAGCATAAGATCTTGTGGTTTGCGTTTGGCAGCAAAACCAAGGAAAAAAAAGAAAAAAAAACCCACAACTGTGAAAGCTTTGAGGTTTGTCAGCTTTATTTTCTGTCATTTATGTGGTCAATTAACAAAAAAAAAGCACAACACAAATATTTTTATTTGCCTTTTTTGCTTTGGGATTTCAGCAGGGGCAGACTTCATAAATAGAATTATTTTATAAAATAATCTTTTATTTCATAATTTTATTTTATATTTTTTTATTTTATAATTATCTTAGAAAATAATTCTTTAGGCAAGCAGGGCCTTCCTTGGAGAAGGAATATAGGCATCCTCTGGAGGGCTTCCCAGCTGCTTTCCAATGATCTTTTTGGTTTTGTGCTTGGCTGCAAGGAAAATCTAGAGAGCGTGTCTGTCGGGCCATGGCTTTCATTGAGAGGAAATTGAAGGAAATCAGGAGCCAGGCTGCACACAGAGCTTCCAACCAGCCAGCTGAGCTCCTTGTTAGTGATACATGACTCAAAATGCACAATGATCACTTTGGAGCTTCGTTACAGCTTCAAATTTCATGTTTGTATGATCTCCCAATCATATCAACATGTTGTTATTCCTCCATTAGCCTCCTCAATCATTTAACAGCACAGAACAAATAAATTGGCTCTTTTTAGGCTACTTGGAAGATGCTTGACAGGGAAATGCTTGATTTCCTGGTGCAGCATGTGCTATGGATAAACAGGCATGGAAATGGCTCCTTTTTCTCATGAATTAATGGCAGGGGGAAGAGCTTTTCTGGCATTCCAGGCTGGGAACAGTCCCTGAGCTTTTCTCTCCGGTGCTTTCCACAAAAGACATTCTGGAAGGCATTAGGTCTGGAGTGGCAAGAGAAAGGTGGCAGGAAGAGCTCCTTCTGAGCAGAACTCCATCCACTTGATTAATGTGTGGAGAGATGATTTATGCTGTAAATTAACAGCAACAGCTGTTTGCCGTGGTATTTTTAGTGGCTGCATCTGCAGTGAAGTCCTGACCACAATAAAAATCAAGCACTCACCCTTAATATATAAAATCTTCCATATTTCAGAGAACACCTCTCCCATGCTGGGTTTCTGTTGTGCTTCCTTGCTTCAGCTGTCCCTGACTCAGCTCTTCTGAATGAGAATTGCTTTCATTTTCTTCCAACTTTCCCTTTGCAGGGAGGAAATCATTCTGGGCTGTTCCACCAGGGAGAGAAAAGTGCTGATGTTCAAGTGGTCTGAGCAGCTCCGTGTTTGCCACCAGCTGACAGCAACGAGTCCTGCAGAGCAGTGGCTGCCAGATGATGGGCAGATATTGCTGCCTGGAAGAGATGAGCACGGAGGAAAACAGTCAGACAAGGCAGCAGATGAATAGATCTGCTGCTCCCTGACTGTTTCTGCTGCCAAGATTACAAGTGTAAGAGACTGACTGATTGATTATCTTCCTCCTCGATACTTAATGGTTATAATAATAGCTGGGGTCAATCTGCCAGCAGTTGCTCATGAAAAGTAATTAATCTGGTTCATACCCTCACCCAGGGGAAAATAAATTATGGATGTATCTTCCTCTGGTTGTCCTTTGCAGAATTTCCTGGCTTCTAAAGCACTCTCACTCCTGACACAGAGTAAGGGCTTCTTTATTGAGAGAAATAGAAACTTAAAAATCTGTGAAAGCTCTGAAGGAAAATGTCAATCATCTAAAGGTGAAAGCAATAAACTTGGAGTCAACTCTTCATCTCTGCATTCACCTCCTCTGGTACCCAGCAGGAATTGAGTTCTCTGTATGTTCACTGTCCTGCACTACAAACTGCTCGTGGGAATGAACAATCATCTTTTGAAAAACCCATTGTTTTGGGCAGACAGGTGAAACTGAATTTATTTCATCTAAAAGCAAAGTGTCTTTTCAAGTGAATTCATCAGAGGATTGGGCTGGGTCATCATTGTAGGTCCCTTCCAGTGGAGAAATTCTATTCTATTCTATTCTATTCTATTCTATTCTATTCTATTCTATTCTATCCTATTCTATTCTATTCTATTATTTCTATTCTATTCCATTCCATTCCAGTCAATTTTTGAAGCCAAATTTGTGGGTGGTGAGGGGAAACACAGAGACTCTTTCAAATGTTGCTTGAATCTCCCTCTAAAATGTGGCCAAAAGAGGTTGGATGAAGTAGAGGTGGGGAGTTCTGGATTCCATCTCCCTGGATTTTATTTTAATGACAGTAGAGATTTTCTGCACAACCAGCTGGGATCTGATTCCTAACTTTAGGCTAGCTAAAAGAAGGCAAGAGAACTTCACCTGTTTACTTGTTTTGTCTGCACTAATTTATTTCCATCACTCACTGAGACTTCTGTCTCTGAAGGCTTCCTGAACGTATTCCTGCCACCATTTCCCACAGTCTTCCCTGAGGCAATGTTTAAAAGTTACAATAATGTCTAAATTGGGGATTTAATGCTTGCTCCAGCAATTAGCCATGTAGGTTTAATTGCCATGCACTCAGATTTATGCATCATCTGTTATGCACCTTTGAAAAATCTTTCCCTCCACCTAAGCAATAAAGATACACAAAGGCTCTCTTCTGCTTTCAGGCCTTTAGCAGCTAAGAGGACTCAACACTACAGAGATGCTCTATGGGGCCATGAATTTTGATTAATTCCCCCACAATTTGCATACCTAACTAAACAGATTTCCTTCATCATCTCAGCACTGCCACCAGTTCTTAGGATTATGTTTGGTTCTCTTTCCAAAGCTGCATTTTAGCTTTATAATAAATATTTCATAAAAAAAGATGCTGCTTCTTCAACTTTTGCTGTTCCAGTTCTTTCAGGCTTTGTTTTTCCTGAGACTCTGAAATGCTTGAAGTCTCTGTGGTTTCATTTCCATCCTCTTGAGGAGACACTACAGAGAAAGACCAGAACCAAACCTTGCCTGTGGCTTCTAACCTCCAGACAGGCATTAAAAATAAAACAAACTTTTTCTCAACTCTAACACTGGAACCCTGTTTCTCTGGTAACAGTGTCACTGGGTGAGGGCTGAGATCAGATTTTGTGGGACCCATTCTGCACCGCCCTTGGCCTGCAGAGCTGCTCCTCTCACATAGCCTCACTCCTTTTTCTCTGGATGAAGTTGCAGGTGGCTTTTCCCCCCTTTTTAACTCTGGGATGCCAGAGTCACTCCCATTGTCACTGATGGGCTTGGCCTTGGACAGTGGCAGGCTCATGTTGGAGCCACATTGGACATGGGGGAATATTGGTTTCTCTGGGTTTGGATTGAAGGCACTCGAGACAGTAGTTCATGTTTGGATTCAAGGGTTTATTATTTCTTATCAGTAAAACAGTCTCACAACCATGGGTTCGGCAGCTTTTCATTAAAAGGCACAAAATGGCCAAAAATCTCTTGTTCCAAGGCCTTTTCAGACTAAACTATCCAATTAAGAGCTGACTCCTGGATTATTTTCCCTTTTAACCCAATCACTGATCCCACAGAGCTGCAATGGGGACTTTTCTGTCCAATTCCAAAATGCCACCCAAACCCATGGAGAAGAAGGAAGAAGAAGGTGAAGAAGAACAACCTGCCTCCACCCTAAAACCTCCATCTTGCTTCATATTTATTTCTGTATTCTAAAACCCCAAACTCTAAGTTTCCCACCCTGTGATATCACACACTTCTAACCAACTACATACCTGTAATCCCAGTGCTATCAATCAATTTTGGAAGCCTTCTCCATGGCCTCAGGTCAAATGCAGTGTTCTCCTGTGGGTCAGTGCCTTTAAGTACAGAAAGTTTAAAATTCTCAGCATCCAGGGTTCCAACAGAGGAAGCTTCACCAGCTTCTCACAGAAGCCACCTCTGTAGCCCTCACTACCCAAACTTCATGTGCAAACCTAATTTTCATGTGAAAATTGATACACCTCATATGTGAAATATAGAGAGAAAGAATGTATGGAAAAGCTTGTTCTAAAGCAACTTTATTTTAGAGAATAACAGAAACTAGACAGCTGAAATCCTGAAGAATTCATAAAGCAGATTATAAGGTTTTCTTTGTTTGATTGCTTCTTGTTTATGTAAAACTTTATTTCATGAACACTGACCAAGCAGAGCTGTAGAGAAAAGCAGATTGGAAAAATCAATTCATGTCGCAGATCTGCTTGATATTTTCAGTTTGCTCTCTGGAAGAATTCAGAACATGCAGCAACAGGTTTCTCCTCTTCACAGCCCTGAACATCTGAGATGTGAGGGGAGTAAATTAAACATTTCACTTGTTGAATGTGTCCAGAGCTGTCTCCTGAGTCTGCTGCAGAGGAGACTGAAATAAGCAGCACAGCAAACAAGAGGGGCAATGGAACAGGATTTGATGCTTCTCAGCAAGTTCACTGTGTCTCACCTGCTGCAGAGAAGCTGCCCTGATTTTCTGTCTAATGTGTAGCTCTGTCTCTTCTGGTTTTCTTGGGTGGGCAGCTCCATCTGCCATCTCTTTTTCAGCTTCTGTGCCTGCAGTGTCTCACAGAGTGCCTCTGTTCTTCGTTCTGCTTCTCCCTTAACTTTCCCTCTCACTCTTAGTACCCTGCATTTCTTGTTTCCTTAGGAAGCAGTGGGATACTGAAAGGGTGAAGGCTGTGGAGGATAAATCCTATGAGGACCAAGTGATGGAGCTGGGGGTGTTCAGCCTGGACCAAAGAAGGATAAGGCCAGGCTTTAGTGCTCTCTACAACCACCTTGGAGCAGGTTGTAGCCAGAGCAGGGCAGTTTTTTCTCCAAAAAGTCCTGAGGAACTTGAGGACTTGGCCTCCAGTTCCACCAGGGGAGGTTTAGATTGGATATTAGGAAAAACTTCTTCACAGGAAGGTGAAACAGGCTGGACAGGGAAGTGATGGAGTCCCCAGCCCTGGAGGTGTTCAAAAGACACAGATGAGGCATATGGGGATGGGGTTTAGTTACAGTTCTGGGTTACTTGTTGGACTCAATGGTGTTACAGAGTTTTTTCTTCCCCTCCTAAATTATTCTGTAGAAAAGATTCATCCCACTTTCAGCTGCAAGTCAGTTACAAAAAAAAAATCACTTACACATGCATGCAGTAGAGATAGGATTCAGCTGTGATTCTTGAATTGGGATTCAAATGCTGCAATTTAGACACTTTTAAAAGTCAGATGCCTAAAAATTAAACTTCTAAATTAAACAGAGAACAGTTTAAAAGCCACTGCTGAGTGATAACACATCTGCAGTGTGGTTCATCTCACTGTTTTACACATTTTGCTTAGGAAAAAATAACCAAATAACCAGCCCCTAGAGGTGCCTGTATACCCTGCTGACTCCCTAGGAAGCCTCTGACACACACCTTGATCTGGATCAGAGAAAATCCAATAAATGTGGGACAGTATTTAGGGTCCAAGACAAGTTTTTAGCAATCATCAGATTCCCAAAGTTTAGCCACTGTAGTTTAGTTTTGCTGAAATGTTGTCAGGAGAATCAGAAGAGGGAACACATGAGTCAGAAGGTCTGAGATAGTAATTTTTAAACTTTGCATCCCTGTAAAAGCAAGAATACTCTGTGTCTCTGAGCTGCCTTCTCTGGCTGACTTTTACCAGGAAGAGCTTGAGTTGCACTCTGCTTCTTAGGCTTGATCTCATTTATATTTCATATCTTGGCTCAAAGATCCATCCTGAACCTCAGAGCTGAATTCCTGATGCACCTCTGCTGAAAATGGCAAGGCAGCTTTGGCCTGACTGGGACTTTTTTTTTGGAGGTTTTGGTGACTTCTACCTCAGGCAGATTTTTAAGCACACCTTGCAAAGGAGAGTGTTGGAACCCTGGCTGCTGAGAATTTCAGATTTCTGTGCTGCCAGGCACTGACCCCCAAGAGAACACTGCACTGACCTGAGGCTGTGGAGAAGCTTCCAAAATGGAATGACAGAACTGGGATTGTGGGTGTGGAGTTTGGATAGAAGTGTGTGAGATCACAGGGTGGGAAACTCAGAGTTTAAGGGTTTAGAATACAGGAATGGATATAAAGCAAGATGGAGGTTTTGGGGTGGAGGCTGGTCCTTCTTCTTCTTCTTTTCTTCTTCTTCTTCTTCTTCTTCTTCTTCTTCTTCTTCTTCTTCTTCTTTTCTTCTTCTTCTTCTTCTTCTTTTCTTCTTCTTTTCTTCTTCTTCTTCTTCTCTTCTTCTTTTCTTCTTCTTCTTCTTCTTCTTCTTCTTCTTCTTCTTCTTCTTCTTCACATTCTTCTTCTTCTTCTTTTCTTCTTCTTTTCTTCTTCTTCTTCTTCTTTTCTTCTTCTTTTCTTCTTCTTTTCTTCTTCTTTTCTTCTTCTTCTTCTTTTCTTCTTCTTCTTTTCTTCTTCTTTTCTTCTTCTTCTTCTTTTCTTCTTCTTCTTTTCTTCTTCTTTTCTTCTTCTTCTTCTTCTTTTCTTCTTCTTTTCTTCTTCTTCTTCTTCTTTTCTTCTTCTTTTCTTCTTCTTTTCTTCTTCTTCTTCTTCTTTTCTTCTTCTTCTTCTTCTTTTCTTCTTCTTCTTCTTTTCTTCTTCTATTCTTCTTCTTTTCTTCTTCTTTTCTTCTTCTTCTTTTCTTCTTCTTCTTCTTTTCTTCTTCTTCTTTTCTTCTTCTTTTCTTCTTCTTTTCTTCTTCTTTTCTTCTTCTTTTCTTCTTCTTCTTCTTCTTTTCTTCTTCTTTTCTTCTTCTTCTTCTTTTCTTCTTCTTTTCTTCTTCTTTTCTTCTTCTTCTTCTTTTCTTCTTCTTCTTCTTTTCTTCTTCTTCTTCTTCTTTTCTTCTTCTTTTCTTCTTCTTCTTCTTCTTCTTCTTCTTCTTTCTTCTTCTTCTTCTTCTTCTCCTTCTCCTCCTTCTCCTTCTTCTCCTCCATGGGTTTGGGTGTTTTTGTGTAATTGGATAAAAAGTCCCCATTGCAGCCATGGGTGGTTGGTTATTGGGTTAAAAGTAAAAACAATTGAGGTGTCATTTGTTAATTGGACAGTTGATCCTTCAAAGGCCTTGCAGAGAGAGAGATGGGCTCCATTTTTAGTTTTTTGGAGTGAAGTGCTGCAGAACTCAGGGTTTGTGAGACTGTGACAGAGATAAGAACTGATAAACATCTGAGTCCCAACAAGAAATTCCATCTCACACATTTAATCCTGACCTTGGCAGAGTAAAGAATGGACAGAGAGCAGCTCCCCAGCACTAACAGCCTGCCCAGGGCTGAGCTGAGCCCGGGGCTCCCCTGCCAGCATCCCTCTGGCCCCACTGCTGCAGGACTGATTCCTGCTCTCCAGCTGAGCACCCACAGCACAGCAGCCCGTGCCTCCTGGCCCTGCTGGGTTATTTATCCAGCTGCACACCCCCCCAGCAAAGGGCTCTCACTCTGTGTTTTTCCCCCAGCACGTGTCAATCCCTGCAGTTCTCTGGCTTTCAAGGTGAGCACAGAGCAGCCACGGAGGCTTTGGACTGCCCTGCTGCTGATTCCTCTGCACATGTTCACCCAGTGGGAAACCAGCTGCTTGCTGTTTGCCCAATTTTGCTGCTAAAAGCCTTGTTTTTCTCATCAAAAAAAAAAAAAAAAAAGCCCTCAGCACTCAAAATCTCAAAAGCCTCATGTTTTTTATGAGGATCTTTTATCAGCATATGTTCCATTGTTGCTTGTGTCTACTCTTGCTGATGGCACTCGCTGGCACAGACTGGTTATAATCTCTTTATTGAGACTTTTTGCTGGTTACAGCTCCTGGAGATATTTTATAAGTGCTCAGGTAAACAGACATGCAGGGGAAAAATGATGTGGGATTAGAGAATCACAAAATCATGGAATGGTTTGGGTTGGGAGGGATCTTCAAGATCATCTCATTCCAGCCCCTGCCATGGGCAGAGACAGTTTCCACTATCCCAGGTTGTTTCAAGCCCCATCCAGCCTGGTCTTGTGTCATAAACGAAACCAATATTGAGCAGATACCTGTTCCAACTGCTCAGAGGAGCCCTAAGGAAAATGCCAAAGTAAGATGTTCATAATTAGTCATGGTATTAAATTGCATTGAGTTGTTCAGGTCTGACATCTGCATCTGAATTTTAGTTTTTCAGCTAGATCAAAGATTTCAGCATGCACTTGAAAACCTTTTCTCAAATCTGTGAAAAACACCTTGTTTTCATTAAGGAAGGATTTTTGACACACACATTGAACTGTAATGGGAACATTTCATTTTTCTTTTGTTGTTTTATAAATCATTGCTCAAATATGTGGCTATAAAGAAAGACAATTGGAGCACTCATAGAGGAGTAGTACATGACCAAAAGCTGAGCAGTCCTCTGTGAAGCAAAAAAGCAGAAAAATTAGAGGAATTTAACTTCCTGTTGTCTCAGTCTGTCATTACATGAGTCACCAAATATTCCTGTCCATCACACATCAGAAGCTGAGGTACCAATGTTCTGGCAGTTCCCTTGCTGGGTACAGAGGTAACAACTTCCTTCTAAAAGCATCTGAATTGTTGTGAAATAGCTGCTAAATGCAAGCATCAGAGAGGAGAGGAGAGGAGGGGGGAAAGGCAGAAAAAATAAAAAAAAAGAAGAGAGAGAAACAAAAAGAACCCAACATTTTAAATGCGAATGGTGAATTAACCCAATTAAATGTCCTCCACTGAGTCTCTGGGAGGAAAGAAAATTACTGGTGTTTCAAAAGCTTCTACTTTATTAAAAGCCACTCTATTTTTTTCTGCAAAGCTTTTAAAGCAGAGACAGATGGAGATTAAAATATAACCAGTAGTTAAAAGCTACTTTCCTTTTGTTACTGAGGTTCTGAAAGAGCCCTCAGAAAACAGATGCATTAAAAGCTGAGGCAGGAGGACAGACAGCACTTGCACCTGGTCACTGCAGTGTATTTTGTCCTGTTCCCATGTTTATGTAATGGAAAACAAAGCAAGTTTCATGTGCCAGGAAAACAGGTAAGTACATGCTTAGTTTAGTACTGAAAAAACCCTTCAGGATTGTCTGTGTAGTTGGGTGAGAGAAATCAGGATGTGAAAGAACATTGGGTGTATTTAATCTCAAAATAAGCTTGCAACTGCACTAGTAACCAAGACTGGGGCATTTTTAAGATGGTCAGAAGAGCTTCTCCAGCACCCAGAGCAGAAAGCAGGGAGAGCTGGGCTACCATTTTCTGATCTGTGACAAAATTGGCTGCCCCAAGAAATGGCTCTTGAGCAGCAGTGGAGCCAGGACAGAGAGATGGGATGAGCCCAGTGCCTGCATGGCCATGCAGGGCTCTGGGAGTGTCCTGGGTGTGAGCCCTGAGGTGTCCTGGGGGATGCTGACACACAGTGCAGAGTTTGTGCATGCAGGAGGTGCCAAGCAGAAGAGCTGACTGCTAAAACTGCTCACAGCTGCTGGGAGCCAGCTTTGAGGAGACCCCAGGGTGGTCTTGAAAACTGTAACTTTCAGAGAATTGTAGAATGGTTTGGGTAGGGAGGGATCTTAAAGATCATCCCATGCCACCCCCTGCCATGGGCAGGGACACCTTCCACTATCACAGGGTGACCCAAGCCCTGCCCAGCCTGGCCTTGGGCACTGCCAGGGATCCAGGGGCAGCCACAGCTGCTCTGGGAAACCTATCCCAGTACCTGACCACCCTCACAACAAAGAATTTCTTCCTAATGTTCTATCTAACCCTTCCCTCTGTCAGTTTGCAGCCTTTATTTTTTTGTCCTGTGCAGCGCCAGCCACCATTTCCTGCAATGTGTTCTGGGAGGGACCATCTGCCAAAGCATCTACAGCTGACCCAGGTGGGATTCCCTTGAAAGCCAAGGAGACCCAGCAAGGGGAGCCTACTGTGCCATTCATCTCATTTTTACACTGAAATTCTAAAATGGATCAGGTAAATCACACCTCAAAATGTTCTCTTCTGTCTATAAAGACAGCCTGGGTTGCCTGGGCTGAATTTAGGCACCTACCTCTTAGGCTACTAAATATTGTCAGATGAATCTCATCTCTTTGCACCTTCCTAGATGGTAAAAAGGATAAAAGTTTTATTCTCCTATTAAGAAAAAAAATATGAGACACACAGTTCCTCTGACATCTCTTCAGCAGGGAAAAAATAAAAGGTGGCCAACAGAAGGGAACTCCAGGATATTTTTCTGCAGTAGATGAGAAATGTATTTTGATTTTAAATGTTTTCTGCATTTCCTGATTAAAAATACTAGTGCAAATTTAACATTAATAGAAATGAAACCAAATGATTGCTTTGGAATAATATAGAATTAAGTCTGTGTTCAGCACTGAACATGGGAATGGGTCAATCTGGTTCCCACAGCTGGTGTGGATTGCTGCCCAAAGATGCAACAACCCTTCAGAAACATTACAGGGACTCTGAAATCATTGAAAAGAAAATGTTCATTTTCAATAAAATATCAATATTTCCAAAATGTTCCATCTAGCCCTGGGTATGACACTAATAGGAAGTTACTTTTGCCAATACTTGCATTGTTGAAGCCTTTTTTTTTATCAGGAGAAAATTGCAAAAGCTATTTTCAGTCAGAATGGGAATGATATTTTCTAATCCCCTTTATAAAATGTAAGATCTGTGGAGATTGTGACAGTGGTATGTGGAAAATATTTCCATTAACATTCATCATTCCATAACATCCATCAACATTCATAAAACCTCTTCTCTTCTCTTCTCTTCTCTTCTCTTCTCTTCTCTTCTCTTCTCTTCTCTTCTCTTCTCTTCTCTTCTCTTCTCTTCTCTTCTCTTCTCTTCTCTTCTTTCTCCCTTTTTCCTTTCCTTTCCTTTCCTTTCCTTTCCTTTCCTTTCCTTTCCTTTCCTTTCCTTTCCTTTCCTTTCCTTTCCTTTCCTCTCCTCGCCTCGCCTCTCCTCTCCTCCACCTATCCACAAAAAAAATCCATTTTTTTTTTACTTTAATAAAACCTAAAGATATCCAACCACCCACCAAAACCAGAATCCATCTTAACTTCAGGTCCAGGTTTTACCAAAACTGATCCTGACAGAGGTCACTATAAACCTACAAAGTTTTCTCTCAAAAAACCCACTAAAATGTATTTAAATAACATAAAATCTCTAAGGAAACAAAATAGCAGGGAACTGCTGAGGTTTTGTCACAATACTATGGTGGCACTTTACTAGAGCTGACCTCATAAATGTGTTCACTACTGTCACAACCAAATGACCAAGGGGACAACATCAATGAATTTCCCACAGCTGAGCAGCCAAGCAGCTGTGGCACTAAGCCCAGGCCAGCTGTTAATTTTTTTTTTCTTGACATCTCAGGTGGATTTAAAGCTTGGATTGACCTCTGTGTAACCACAACAACCCTGCTGCCTGCACTGAGCTCCAGGCTTGTTGGAACCCAGGACATTGCTCTGACTGCCCTGGAGGACTCCAGACCCTGCCAGGGGGCTCAGAGACCTTGGCACAGAGTCACAAACACCTGTGCCTTTGATTTTAGCCCATGGAAACAATTCCCAACTTTGTGTGAGGAGTTACAAGCCACAAGGGTTTGAGTAGAATGATAGTGAATTTATCACAGGGTGAAAAAGTAGAATTTTGGGGATTTAGAAGGGGGATTCAAGAGGCAAGATGGAGGAATCTGGGCATGTCCTGTCCTTCTTCTTCTTGTCCTCCATCTTCTGCTGTGATGTTGGCACTTCTGGATTGGTTTAGAGTAGAGACAAACTGTCTAACATAGGTGATAGGTATTGGAAAATTATTGTAAATAAAGTACACGAAGGTTTTAGTATAAAAAGCCAACACCACCCCAAGGGTGGTCAGTGTGCCACAACCCAACCTGCTGGACAGACCTCAGCAGGTCGAGAAAGAATGTAACAGATAAGAGAAAATAAACAACCTTGAAAAGCAGAACCCACGAATCTCAACTTCTTCTTTGGTCATGGGGCTGGGAAAAAAAGACTTTCTAATGCCTTGGGGGTCATCTCAACCACAGAAACCTGAGACAGGCTTTTGCTCCAAACCCACGTTTCCTGGGTGTTGGGATGTAGCCTGAGAGCCCTGCTCCTGTCAGGAGCTGCTTTACCTCAAACCCCAGCTCTGAGGCACTGATTAATCCCCCCAAATTATTCAGCCTTTGCTTTGGCAACTTTGCCATCTGCTGCTTCTCTAGAGTGAGGGGATGGCCCCACAGACCATCCCCTCCCAGGCACTCCACCAGCAACGCAAGGGCGTGCAATTTATTCCCACCATGCCTGGATTTGTCTGTCTGCTGCCATGGAATGTCATCGTGTCCCCAAGGGTGGGCTCCAGTGTGGCTGGAAAAGGGAAGTGACACATCTTCCACTTGGCTCTCAGTCACCAATGTCCTCAAAATCAGCTCCCAGGCTACGTGCTGGATGGTCCAGGAGACTCTGTCGCCTTGATTTTTTAAGTTTTTCTAAGTCTTCTGATGTTTACATTCTTGTAATGAACTTTCTCACATGCTTTATGTAAATAACTAATTGTTTTGCATTCTTTTATGGAAGAGGAGAAATTTGATGGACTGTTGGTTTGTCCAGTGTCATTGAAGAGGTGGCACTGTCACAGCCCAATCCACTGTCACTTTTAGAAATCTATAAATGTTGGAGTCAGAAAAATAAAAGTCCCTTTTTTACCTTAGAAAGAGCAGCAAGTCTGCACCGTGTTGTTTCGTGTCCTATAGTGACAACTCTGGATTTTATTCTGGGATGAGTGGGACCTCCAGCCATGCCTAAATCCACACCTGGGAATCTCACAACCTGCACAAGGTTTGGCAGGTTGGCCTCAAGGGCTGCTTGGGCTCACTCCACCAAGGGATGTCCAGCATAAATAGGTGGCACAACCTTCTTGAGGGACTTCCAGGTATTGTATTTGTGGGGCTCCCAGACAAAGGAAGGAATGATGAATTTGACTCCATGTTTTTAGAAGGCTAATTTATTATTTTATGATCCTATATTATATAAAAGAATGCTATACTAAAACTATACTAAACTATACTAAATAATACAGAAAGGAAACTTACAGAAGGCTAAAAAGATATTAATGAAAACTTGTGACTTTTTCCAGAGTCCTGGACTGATTGGCTAATGAGTCAAAACAATTCACATGAAACCAATGAAACAATCACCTGTTGAATAAACAATTTCCAACCACATTCTAAAGCAGCAAAACACAGGAGAAGCAAATGAGATAATATTGTTCTCCTTTTTCTCTGAGGCTTCTCAGCTTCCCCGGAGAAAAATCCTGGGCACAGCAATTTTTCCAGAAAATATGACTGCCACATCCAGGTGCTTTTGCAGCCATAAAATTGTCTAGATTGGGAAAAACATCTAAGTCATTGAGTCCAACCTGGACAAGAAGCAAGGGAAATAAAGATGTCCTGGCTGTAGGATGGAGGGTGGAGTTCATTGGTGTGGAATGCTGAGGGTGTCACTGGAAGGGTGGTGAGATAATTCACCCGCTGGATGGAACATCTTAATTGGTGTGTGCCGAGGGAATCCGGCAAAAGGAGAATCCTGTGGCACAGGGATGGGCTCTGGGAAGGTCCTGGCTGCCATCTAGTGGAGAAGGGATGTGTCTTTGGACTAAAATAAATATATAGTTAGCATATATCACAGAGATCTGTGCATATATCACAGTCTCTGATCTGTAGGATAAATCGCGTCTTTACGAGAGAAAAAATACATAAAAAATAAAGTAGCCTAGAAACCAGTGAAAATGGGGACAGAACCATGTTGTAATTGCAGGAAACGAGGGATGAAAGGTCAGGAGGTAAAAGAACCCCTTGTCACTCTTTTCTGGAACAGTTTGCATCCTCCCTCTCACCTCCATGGGAAACCATACAAGGATTTTCATTCAAACTACAGAAATTTGGGCCGTTTTCTGAGTAATCAGATGAAATTTCAGTTCCTCAGTTTGTGGGCTACTGTGTGCTCTTTGCAACAAAACTGCACTTTTTTTTTTTTTCTAGGAAAGGGGGCAGATGTTTTAACTGGAAGTTCATTTTGGAACTTTCTGATCAGCACTTTTTTAGTCTGTTCATCAGTGATGATGGTCAAACCTCACACCCAGAGAAGAGGGGAAGCTTAGGGCTGGCATGTGATATGATTTTTCAGATTCAGATTTTAATGAAAATGGATTCATTTCCATTCAGAAATGAATGGAAAATTTGGGCATTTTCCAAATTTTCCATTCATTTCTCCAACCTTGTCTTGAACCCACTTAGACTTTGCCTCTCTGGCAATGCTTTCAGTGTTGGGCAGGGTGTGAGGGAACTTTTCAAGGAAAAACCCTTTCACTTCCACCCTGACATTGTTCATTTTCCTTTAAAATGCTTCATTTTCCCTTATGGCATTTTACCTTTTCTCTGTAGGCCTCAGTGGCTAGGAAAGCACAGTTAACACAGAATAAAGGGAATATCTGGTGGTTGTTTTCCCATCAAGCTGATTTGGACTCAGAGTTCTGTTCTACTCACTGTCATTATCTGTTCACTCGGGAGATGGAGAAAATCCTTAACTTGTTAAGGCACTCTGTGGATTAGGTGTGGGTATTTCTGTGGTTTCTAAAATCCCTTCAAATCATCAGAAATTAACTCTGTTGCTGAAACCAGGTGTTTCTACAATTTCCTGTAGACCTAATCCTCAGGAACATGGGGCTTTTTCTGGCTGGAAACCCGAGTTATGAAAATAAAGCTTGTGCTTAGGAAGGGGAGGAGAGGCACTACCTCACCCTCTCATCATTTCCTAAACTTGATTTAGCTAAAACAGCTGGAGATAAATCCCACACCCAGTTTAAAGGTGTGGTTTTAGTTTGTCCTGAACCACAGAATCCTAGAATGAGTTGGAAGGTTCCTTAAAGATCATTTAGATCCAACCCCTTCCATGGTCAGCTCTGCAAAGACCCAGTTGCAATATAGATAAAATTATCTCAAAAGTTAACTGAGTATTATAGAGGAAATAAAGAAACACAGATCCACTGCAGACATTTGTGTTAAAAAAAATATATATATATTGTATGTGTTCCTGTTGCTTTAAGAAAGGTATTTATTGTCCACTTTGACATATTGGTTTTGTTCAGTCACATCCAAAATGACAGGAAAATCCTATTGATCCCTAAAATTACAAAGAATATTTTATCATTCTTTTGCCATACTCTTAAATTTTAATATATATTAAAAATTGGTGGCATTTGAAGCAAAATATAGTAGAAATAAACATTCCAGTCAGGTAATTTATGTTACAAAATATGAACACAATGTATTTTTATTTGCAGCTAAACAACATTACGTTCTGCAAGCCCAAAAATCATGAAATATTCATAGAAACTGCAATTCTTTTTTTTTTTTAAGCTCTTTGGATATAGGATTTTCATAGTGTGCCATAAAACAATTTCCACTGACCAAAAAACTTCCCCATCAATCTGACAAATTTTGCAGTGGGCAGGATCTGATGAAAAGCTTTGTCCTTTAGGGACAGTGGCAGAACTGAAGAGTACCATATTAACATCTTAATTTGATAATAGCAGAGCACAGTTGAGGCCAGACAGTGCTGGTGTAAATGTGATTGTGTCTCTTGCTATCAAAGCTGATCTCAATTTCAGTTTGCAGAGCTCTCCCTGACCAGCAGGGAACAGCAGAATCATCATTAAAGGATGTT
The DNA here is from genome assembly GCF_023055355.1 of Agelaius tricolor. Lineage (NCBI taxonomy): Eukaryota > Metazoa > Chordata > Aves > Passeriformes > Icteridae > Agelaius > Agelaius tricolor. Next base: position 1,177,984 of record NW_027269266.1, read on the forward strand.
CCAGGCTTGTTCCCAAGCCACCACAGACAGACAGGGACATCTCCCTTTTCCTCCAGGCACCACAGCACTTCTGGGATCTTACATGGAACAATTTCAGCTACAAATCGGTTCAGGTTAACAAATGATGCCAGTAGAATTTTTATTACAATAATCAATCTAAAGGACCTTTGGGCCACTTTTAATATTTTTATGTTTTTTCTTCTCCAGTGTCCTACTCTAAGATCAATGTCATCACTGTGGGAAATCCCTTGGAAGAGGTACCAAGGATTTGTTGCATCAGAGCTTGCATTATAATTCAAATAAAACAAAGTATTGAACAGTTATCTTTGCTTCACTGAAAATTGAAATTATTTGATGACATAAAAAACATAATAGTGACCTCTCCTTGATGTCAGATAAAGACAGAAGAACCAGGAGTGTTCTCTGATAGTTGTTATGGGATACACTGTTTAATTTTTTTCATATAAAATATATGCTGTTAGTAGAAGAGAATTTGCCATTAAACTTAGCAGTTACAGTGTGTGGGGAAGCATGTAAGGCACTAAGCTAGACAGAAAAAATCAGTGTAAAAGGGTTATTGCATGACTGAGTGAAGATGAAAAAAATAATGACAAAACTAGTGGGCAAAAGCCCAACAGAAAATGCCACCTGAATGTGAACATAAAAGAAACTAACCAAGTGCTCCCACAAAAAATGGGATATTTTCATTCAAAAAACTATTGGGAAGGTATTGCTTATTTTTAGGTATCTGGCAGGTGTTTTTGAGGATAGGACCAGAAAAGTTAACCAATAGCATACAATGAGTTGTGGTAAGACATTATTTTGAGGCCAAGTAATTTAACTTACACCTAAACAAGCAGAAACTTGAAAATTAACACCTTAAACTGAATTTCTTTTACTTCTGCAGCCTGCAGTGAGATCATCTCATGCCCCCAGACCTGGAAGCACCTTTTTATTTCTTTACTCATAGGATTATAAACCCTGTAGCAATTTGCACACCCTTGAATAATTTTCTGTCTTCAACCCAGCTTTTGTTGCTCTGGCCCTACTTCAAGTGAAAGCAAATCACACTTAGCCAAATTTATTCTTCAAAGGTTAAGGAGTTTCTGCTGCTTATACTTTTCATACTTTTGTTATCAAACCTTGCATGTGACAGACAAGAACGTGTAGAAAAATAATCTTATGTGATAAGTGTGCACATGCTCCTAAACTCATGTTAAGGCCATAAAAATAATCTAAATTCAATGCAATTCCCATCCTGAAAAGCTGAATTGCTTCAGTTTTTGAATCCTGCTCAACATTTTATACTCAATATAGGATTTAGTAAAAGTGTAATGCAATCCTAATCTCCATTTCATGCCTTGTCATAACTGATACTAATACTCTAATTAAATATTTTGAGTCATATCTGGTGATTTTAACCACTTCTGTTTCCAGTTTCAGCAATATCCAAGGAAATCATTCCCTAGATAATAGCTAAGGTTTATTTCAGGAAGGGAGAAATTGATATCTTTAAGATTCCTGCTCTTTTCAATGCTAGAAAAAGCTGAGATGACTGGAGAAGGACAAAGACTCCGTGTGTAATAACCCTATTTAGGTGACAATGGATGCCACAGGTACTGGAATGCAGCCAAATAATTGTTATTATAGGTGATACAAAGCCAATGGAAATTATTTGGACAGACCAACTGTTTTTGGGGTCAACCCCTTAATCCAAATTTCTCTAAAAAGAAGAGCCCCGAGAAGTCCCTGTGTTCATGTGTCTGCATATCTGTTACTAACCCATCCTTTTAAAGACAGAGTCAACGTGGAAACCCCATTTCAGAATTTCAGGGGCTAATTACAATCCAAAAAACCAATTTGATATGGTCAAGAGACTTAATATGACACTTTAAAACATTATTTGAGACAGGGAGACCAGAAAGTGCCATCACATATTCAGAAATCAGCTGAGCCTCACAGTGGTTGATCTGTTCAGGAATTTTATTTGATTTTTATTGCTTTTTGTCTTATGCTTTTCAAGCACGATGGTGTTCACTGTAAATTTGCTGATTTTCACACCAGCAGCAATGCAGCAGCTGCAAGAAATTTTCTATCTAAAGATTTATGGGGAGAGATGGGTAAAATTTATCTGTCCTTCCTGAGTTATCGTTTTAGCTGATAGAGACCATGATCTTTGGGAGGCTGAAAACCATTCCTCTCCAGGAAAGAGCTCATGTTTGCTGCTTATGCCACTTTTCCACCAGGGCTGGGGGCTGTGGGACACTGAGAGCCATGTGAAGGCTTCTCTCTGTTCATTCCTCCTCTCCACCCAGATCAGCTGGAATTCTTCTGGATAATGGAAGGAAACTAGTAAAAAACAATGTCTTGGGCTCCACATTGTAAAATGTGTTCCAAGGAGCCATTTCAGAAATGGAAATAAACAACTTCTCCCACCCTTAGGTCTGAATCCAGCCATTGCTGTAATTTTCACAGGTAGAAGAATAAAAAAGAAAAAAAAATTAAAAACAACACTTTAACACTTTTTTTTTAATCATTATTTTTTAAATTGGAAGAGGAAAATAATGGGCAGTGAACTTCTGTTCAAAAATTAGGTAAAGCAACATTCCATTTCTTCAGGTTAGCTGTAATTACCTGGACACAGCAAAGGGAAATTTCTGGTTTTTAATCAGATCTAGCAGCTCACTGAAATGCCCAGAAGAGCAGGATGAAGTGTATTGATGCAATGATCCTCACTGGTTGGTACAGCTTAACTTTCTTCACCCCTTTCCAAGCCCTGATATTCCCATCAAAAAGTTTAATCAATCTTTTAAGTTACAGGTTACAATAACCATTGTGGAAAAAAAAAACAAAATAAAACAAAACAAAACCACTCAAGTACAAACACTGGGAATCCAAGTTTATTTTCAAGCTTCTGAATCTTTTACAACACTGGAAAGCAAAAACAGTCACACATAAGAAAATATTTAGCAATATTCCCAGCAGTCTCCCAGTCCACATCCTGGGGGTCTCATTCTCTTTCTGTGCAAAATTTGGCTTTTTCTTTTCATTTCCTTGCAAAGAATTTCCTTAATGATTATCATATGGAGTTTTGGCCTTCCCAATGCCTCCCTTTCCTGCTACTCGGCTGTCAGGAATTTTCTAACCTGTAACTCCTGAAATAACATCAGAACCTGAGGGTGTTTTATGGTGAAATTGAATCTTTTTGCTACTTAAGAGACAATGCAAAAAGACAACATAAAAGGGCTTTTTTTTCTGATGCAGTTCAGCAAGACTTTGGGCTTCTTATTTATATGCCTATGGAATCAGAACATGGAACAAAGCTTGAAGAAGCTGGATAGACTCCAGCTCCCACTAAATTAGAATTTAATTCTGTTTTCCAGAGCTGGTCATCTATGGTGTCACTGGAGGATGCTACTGGTGTCCATTCACAAGTACTTTGTGCTCTGTCACCATCATATTTTCTGAAAAATTCCCTTGCCCAGGATTCTTCTCCTGGGAAGCTGAGAAGCCTCAGAGAAAAAGGAAAACAATATTATCTCATTTGCTTCTCCTGTGTTTTGCTGCTTTGGAATGTGGTTTGGAGATTGTTTATCCAACAGGTGATTGTTTGATTGGTTTCATGTGAATTGTTTTGACTTAATGACCAATCACAGTCAGGCTGTGACAGGACTCTGGAAGGAGTCATGAGTTTTTCATTATTATCTTTTAGCCTTCTGTCTGTATCCTTTCTCTATTCTTTAGTATATTTTAGTATAGCATTCTTTAATATAATATAATATAATATAATATAATATCATATCATATCATATCATATCATATCATATCATATCATATCATATCATATCATAATAAATTAGTCTTCCAAGAACATGGAGTCAGATTCATCTTTCCTGCCCTTGATGGGGGACCCTGAAAACACCACAGTGCTCTACCAGTGAAAGTGTAGAAGTGAACCAGAACAGGTGATTTTTATTTGTGCTGTGGTGCACACAGAGTTATCACTGAGAGGATTATTTTGTTTTAGAAGATTAATCAGGGTTTAATCTGTCCTTGCAATGCTTGTCCTGCAGAAAAGCCCCATGGTCAGAATTGGAGGATCCTTCTCCAATTTGCTCGGGATAAACTGTAATAGTTATGTTTGGTAAAATTTTGTTTGTTTGGTTGGATTTTTTCCCTCCAGAGCCCGAGGCCATTTTCAGCACACAGATGTGGTCATTTTCACCCCAGAGCTGGAGGGCACAGTCCACCTGGTCCTCCTCCACACTGGCACCAGCCCGTATCTCTTCCTGTGCCACCTCCGGCCGATTTCCGTTTGCACCTGAGGAACAAAAGGAAAAAGCTGCTTGAATTTTTGTGGTGGAATTCTTCTGGGGAGCAGACAGTGGGAAAGAAGCGGGACAGAAAAAGGGGCTAGAAAAGAATAAACCTTTTAGACATCTCTGGACAAGTTAGTTTCCTTTTTAGCTGATAGAAAGAAGTAGAATCCTGTCTCAGCACGGCCATCTTTCTGCACTGATGAAAACTTCTCCTGAAGTTCTATCAGTAGAAAGCTTGAGGTCTCTAGCACTGTAAACCATTTCTTCCATTTCTAAAAGATCTCAGCTTTTTTTTCATCTACCTTCTCCTTTTTTTTTAAATATTCCTATGAATATTTATTCTACCATCGATCTCACCAACGTAGCCTACACAATGAAATCTATTTTCTCCACATTGCCTGCTCTTTCTCAGTTGCTAAGGGATGTTTTCTTGGTTCCATCTGCTTCTAGAAAAGTGTAATCTGCAGCAAGCTTCTTAATCAGCATTCTCCAATTTGTGGCTGGGAAATAATGCTGCTTTGCCATCTGAGATGATGAGGGAAAAGCCAGCAGCAGTCAGGAGAGGTTTGCTGTGTGCTGTTGACAGCTGTGTCATTGTGTGTCATGTACTGGCATGTTCACAGGAGCACAGAGAGGGTCCAGGCCACCCACTAAAGCCTCCTGTCACATCTGATTCTTGTTAGGAGTGTGACTCCCCAGATGTTTAATAGGGAGGGAATTTCTGTATGGAAGTGCTGGGTGTCTGGATGTGCAGCTGTGGTCTGTGGTTAGAAGGGATTAGGGTTATTAATAAACTAATGACAGGATTTTTATCTAAACACAAGCATCATTAAACCAGTAATTCATGGCCATAAACCCAACCAAAAGGCGAAGAATGTTAATATATTTAAAAATATTTAATTTAATATTTCAGAAAATTCTGATAGAGTTCAGAAAGTTTGGCCCATGGCACATGTAGGTGATTAAATACTGTTTGAAAGCTTAATCAGCCCTTGAATTTAAACTGGAAAATGAAGGTTTAGCAATACAGTCCAGGGAGTCTAGAGTGATCAGGGGCAGGATTCATCTCCTAAAAACACCTTTGACCCTCCAGGGATGCCCTTTCTGGGGAGAAGGGTGGACATATGTGGAACAGGATTCTCCTTTTCAGGAGCTGCAGACAGAATCCAGCAGAGTGTTAGTCTGAAACTGAATCCCAGTCATATCCCAAAGGAGCAATCTCAGCTACTCTGGAGTCAGAAAATGAGGGAAAATCCCAGAGTTTCAACATATTCTAAAATGTGGAGGATAAACTTGCACGTTTTCTGTAGAATTCCTTTAAGATGCATTATTATCACATCTAGACTGGATATGGACACTAAGCTAAAAGACAGACTCCTCTCCCATCAACAGTAAAATTATGACTTATACATTCTAAACAGAAAATCAGATTTACCAACATGAAAAAATACTGAGATGCTTCATGAGACTATTAAAAATACTAAAAAATATATTTCACTATTGGGTAAAGGTATGTATTTAAATTGTTTCCAATTTAAACATAGACCTTCAGTACATGGAGATCCCTCTGCATCACTGAAGCAAATTGTATTTTCAGATCTGGACTTAGCAGGGGTTTTCCAAGCCCTGCTATAGGACAAAAATGTGCAGAAAGGATCAAAAATATTTGACAGAATAGCAAAGTAGTAAAAGTTCATTTCTCCACTAGATGGCTTCATTCCCATGAAGATCACTGAAATAAAATTCATCAACATTGCTACCCATGTAACAGTGATAAGAAAATGAAAGATTTGGTTATCTTTTGTATGAAATTGATTGTTAACTATATATTTGCCACTGAAGGCAGTATTGTGGAAAATATATCTGATATAGTTCCCTTACCTCTTGGTTCAGGAAACAGTAGAGAACTGCCACAATAAACCCCTGAAAAAGGCCAGAAAAAAAAAAAGTTTTGAGGGTTAACACAGTCTGAAAAAGCCCGTAACATTATCTGACTTAATGTTATGTGAATTAGTGAGTATCAATATAGGTGGGAGATTGCTGGAAGCTGAAAGATAATTTATGGATCTCCAATAAAGCTGAATGGCTTTAAAGATAAACACCTGGTTAGTGGCATTTCATCAAAATCAGGCACATGCTATGAATTCACAAATGTGATTGATGATTATGGAAGTGTGGTCCATTCTCCAGCCCAACTCACTGACAGCTGATTCTTTATGCACTCTAAAGAAAGTAAAACAGAGACTGCTGAAGCAGATCCATGGATGGGTCACACACCTCTCCAGCCAAATTCTGTATTTCTGTAGACTACCAGATGAGAGCCAATTCTGTGCTATTGAATGTGTTTGTTAAGATTCTGAACTGAGATAAATCCAGGACAAATCCTAGGAGGTCAAAGGATCTACATGACCAGATCCTGGCTCAACACCTTGACCTTTTATTCTATTAAATTATTCATTAACTACTCATTAGCTCAGTGAAGGTCCCCTCCCTGTACAGAGGGTCAGCATTGATGGACGGGGTTTGTTGGGCAGGACTGACACAGCAGAGTCAATCCTCAAGAGGAATAAACCAGCACCAAACTCATGGATTGCTGGTGATGCTCCCTGAGAACCATCCCATGAAGAATCCCATGGACCCATCCAGGGAGAGATCTGGTCCCTGGGGAGGTTTGGAGGCATTCCCACAACTGCTGCTTTGGACTGAGGCGCAGCACAGGGAACAGGAGGGAAGCAAAGGGAAATCAGATCCTGCCCAGCTCATAACTCAGGCAGCAAAACCACCTGGAGGGGACACCAGAGCAGGAATTTTCTTGTTGGCATCAAGCTCCTCAAGCTGTCCATGCCCTGTGTGCCAATCCAGAGCAGTGGGTGCCATCAACCCAATATTTTCAGGAGGGGAAGGGACGTGGCATTCCTTGGGACAGCAGCCTGTCACCAGGCACTGCTGGATGCTTATGTTTAATTATCAATTTATTCTTTAACAAAGAATTAGCAAGGCTGCTGGACACACAGCTTTGATTGCCTCTGGAGGATTTAAGTCAGCCCAAGTCAGCTTGAATTTGTTAGTGGAGTCAGGGAAGGCAGGTGGACAAGTACTGGTAGCAAGCAAGATTTTCCATGCTTGACTTTGGCCCCCCCATCCAATTTACACACTTATCTGAAATTTTGTATTTCCAAAATCTGGAGGCCAGCCTAGAGCCAAGCAGGATTTGTCACCTCTTCAGACATTTTAACTCAGCAGAGAACCAGGAACTTTGTGAGCAGACACTGGTTTCAGGATCTGAGGATTCTTTTTGTGCAATTCCTGTGATGAGGACAAAAGGCTAAAATAGAAAAACTGGTAAGAAGGAACCAAAGGACCTGTGGTAATTTTACCTGAAAAGATCCAACGCAGAGCTCCAAATAAAGACGAACCCCCAGGCTGGTATATTCTGGGAGGAAGTTGAAGACAATGTAATGGGTTCCAAATAAAGGAATTAGAAGCAGAGTTGACCTTGACAGACGTCTAGCACAGGAGATGAGAAGAAATAAGGTAATATTATTTTTCTGAGTAAAAACTAATGCACTCAGTGAGCCACAGTGGTGAACAGAAGTGAAAAAGAAACTAGTATATATAAATATATTTATAAAATAGAAGTAAATATGCTGTCTTCCTTTGCAGTTCTCATACAGAGAAAGGCAGATATAGAAGGTAATTTTTCCTGTCCTAAATAAGAGATTTAATTCCAATTGAATTAATTTCATTGTCTCCCCATTGATTTTAATTGGAAGGCAGACATCTGAGCTGATCTGAATAAATCCCATTGGCCAATATGAGGTGGCTTGAGTCTCACCCTTTGACTAATGTCCTTTGGAATGGGATAAGGTTGGGAATTCTAAAATTTAATACCAATTTAACTGAGCCTGTCTGTGACACTGAGCAAGTACTTCTCTGTTTAGAAAAGACAACATAATTTTTTATTATTAATATTGAAATAATTGATTTTTTAAAAAAATATTCCATACATTACCTGTACTGAGAAGAATTATTGAAGTTGATTTGTCTAGGGTCTAGTTTTTTCAGCAAAATTCTGATGATGTTGATAAATAGGACAAAATTGACCTGTTCATAACATTTGAGGGGTGAGAAGGAAGAAAAAGAAAAGGTTAATTTCTGATGGAAAACTTTGCAGAGAAAATCTGGTAAGTCTTCTTTTTTTATTTTAGTTACAATGTAATTTGTGCAGTTTGAATGTAAGGTTGTTAATGCTATCCCTGCTGGCAGCATGCAAGTATTTAAATAAGTTGCATTCCTGCTTGAAGAAATGGCTGAAGGTGAAAACTTGAGACTTTCACTTTGTTCAGCAAAATATTTTCATCACTTATGTTTTACCTCTTTTACCTTTTGTAGCACAAATCCGTTGGATTCTCCTCAGAGACAAACATTGCATTAAGTTCTGGCTGATCTCTCTGGGCACTATTAGTAGAATTTTTCTGCCTAAATACCTCTACAATGAGGTATTTCCATCAGAGCTGATCACCCTGCTCTGCCTTTGCAGTCAGTAGAGTACCAGCCAGGAGAGTGAATAGAGCTTCAGGTGGGCTTGGGGGCAGCTCACCTCCTCCCAAGGCAGATATTCAGGTGAATCTGAATCTGAAACTTGCCAGAAGTGCACATTTCCCTTTGTTGGCCCTGAAGGAGCCCTTGAGGAGCATTAGCTCAGCTCTAAAGCAGTCAGGGTCCATCCTAACTCGCAAATAAATTCTTCTGCAGTTGTAATTTGGCACAGCTTTATGCAAAGTCTGTGAGGCTGCTCAGTTTTTCATGATCAGAGGGATTCTCCCCAAGCATTTTTGGAGTGTCTGTGCACACCAGATCTTCCTTAGGTGAGGCTGAATGTTTAATTTTGTCTAAGAATGTCCTCATTTTACCAGAAAGTCCACTCTCATTCTATCCATTAGTGATGCTCTATGTGAATTCCAGCAGAAGAAATAACAGAGGTTGAAGGACATGAAATATTTTATTGAAACACAGCAAGCTCTGGCCAGAATTCAACTTGAGATTCTTCACTCACATTGTTTGTGTGTATCTTTAAGGTCCCTTCCAACCCAAACTCTGTGATTCCATAGCCCTCATTTGCATCCATCTGTCCTCCAATTAAATTAAGCTTTCATAGCTGACCTTAAGGTCATCCATTAACTGCTTTCTCAAACACTGCTTGGGTTTAATGACTTGTGAGAGTAAACATTTATGATGATCATTTAAAGCCCATCAGTTTATTCCATAAATGCCAGGCTCAAGAGCTGTTATCAGTTGTCAGCTCTGAACAGAAAACTATTTCCCTTGACAGTTTTGTATTAAAATTTATGTCTGATTCTGAGATCTTAGGCTAAAATTTTGTTTCAAATATAAGGAATATTTAGTCCACTAATTTGCTATTAATTTCAACTAAACTGACAGTTCTAGGAAAGTTTCAATTTGTTTGAAAGATGAACTTTTTAGTTTGCATTGGACCCAGGCAATTAACAGTAGAAATTTATCATTCCTGTTCCTACAACTCAGCAAAGAAACTCAATTTTAATTCAAAAGCCTTTTTTTCTTCTAAGTAATATCAGCAAACTGACAAGTACCTACCCCCACAGAAATTATAATTGGTCCTTTGATTAGCCACCAATAAGGAGAGCCTTGATTAATATCCCAGCATCTGTGAACATGACAATAAGTTTAGAAAAACATAAGTATGTAATCACTGCAATCAATTAAAAATATAACTCAAGGATGTGGAATAATGTGGGAAACAAAGACTTACGCTGTGTCTTCAAAGTAGAATTTTGTCAATATCCATATAAGGGTGAAAAGTGTTGGAAAACCTGACAGACATTGCAAAATAAGGTATAATTAATCCAATTGTCCACTGAAACTCTGGTGCAATGATACAGATCAATCATTTTTGAGAGCTGGAATTATCTTTTGGGGTCAGTTCCTGTAACAGGAATTGTTTTAAACACAGTCCCTAAAACACAAAAAGTGATTCTATTTGCTGAGTTGTCTGGCCTCTCTTAATCTTTGATGGCAACAGACGTGGGTTTCCCTCCCTGAAGCAATGAAATATTCCTCTGGCCAAGGGCATTCACCTGCCATGGAGGAGTGCTCTGCTTTTTCCTTCCCCAGCAACTCTCTGTGGGCACCCACTTGGTTTCAGATTCCTAAAACACCTCTGAGTGTTTTAGGAATCTAAAAATGAATTTATTCCAGACAACAACAAAATCAGAGGGGAGATGTTGCTGTTTCACTGTCCTGTTATTTAGTGGACAGAGCTGCTCCATTCATACAATATCTCAGTGCAAAAAATGGGCTGTAGAAATGCCAGGAATAAAAAAGTTCCTGATTAGGAAAAAAACAATTCCCTTTCCCAACCTGTGTAACCATTCTGCACAAAGAGAACAAGGCACATTGAATTCTGGTGTTTGTGATAATTCCTTAGAGGTGTTTTCAGTGGGGTGAAGAAGGCTGAGACTGCAGGATGTCTCTTTGTGCATTCTCAAATATAATTGATTTTCCACCCCTTTCACAAGGGCTTTATTGCCATAAAAAAACTTGATTGCTTCTGGCTAGTATGCACATAAAAATAAAATGGAAGCAAGGCCCAGGTTAGGTTCTTTAATTAGATCAACTGGCTTCCACATCCAGTATTTTTAATGGGAATGGATCATGGAATCATAGAATCATAAAATTGCAGAGTCATAGAACCATGAAATTATGGAATCATAGAGTCACAGAATCATAGAACTGGGGAATCATAGAATTGTAGAATCGTAGAATCGTAGAATCATAGAGTCATAGAATCATAGAACCATGGAATCATGGAGTTATAGAATGGCCTGGGGGAGAAGCCACCTTAAAAATCACCTGGTTCCAACCCACAGGACACCTTCCACTGTCCCAGGTTGCTCAGATCTCCATCCAACCTGGCCTTGGACATTTCCAGGCATGGAGAGTCCACAGCCTCCCTGGGCAACCTGTGCCAGGGTTTCACCACTCTCACAGTATGGAATTTCCCTGTCCCATCACTCCATTCCTTGGGAAAAATCCCTCTCCAGCTTTCTTGTACCCCTTGGAAGTTGCTCTGTAGTCTCTGTGAAGCCTTATCTTCTCCAGCCTCATTTAACACCCTGCCTTTTACTAATGTCCTTTAAAATTCGTAAAAACCTACCCCAGCCAAAGAGAACCAGCCACCAAAAATATCTTCTTCCATGAGAAAGGGATGAGAGCAGCAGGCAGTTCAGGTAGAGAGCCTCCACCAGCAGCCACATGAAATTGGTCATCATGAAGTAGTGACAGAAAACCACAGAGATCTTGCATTCAGTCTGAGGAACAGGAAAGTCACACTTTAGGCATTGCTTGGAGACACATCTCTTGGTTTGACCATGGAGGACACATCTGTGATATTGGCTGGGTTCTACCTAGAACAAGATCTCACTATTAACTGATGTTTAAACTGAGAGCTTCAAATGTAAAATGGATTTCTGAGTAGTAAGGCTTTAGCCATGATAACACTTTGGAATCCCCTCTGCATTTTGCTTTCCATCTCCATGTTAGAAATGTAACTTGGGCTCCTGAGCATGTGAGTTCTCTCACAAATTCACTGCCTTGAGTGTACCTTCAGTGTCAAATGCTCCTTGAATAAAGGTTCAGGGACCCATTTTTCTCCTTATGCTCAGCTCTAAAATTCTGTGTGGCTGTCAGCAGTGCAGAACCATCCCATAAACCTCAGCTTGAAAACCATTGCCAAGATCTGGGGCTGGATGAATGCTAAATTCATTGCCTGGTACCTTGAGTGCTTTGTGCTTTACAGATCAGAGCTTCCAACCAGAACAGGAAACCCAACATTTCCAGAAGAATAAGCTTTAAAAGTTGTTCTTTGATGTACTCAGAGATCTTCAATTTTAGACTTCAGGTTACTGACACATAACAGTGTAATGATACTACTTTGTTGCTATGTCAAAGTCCAAATTTCATTTAGAGAGCTGCAACATCACAAATGGATGCTTTAAGAACCTAGGAGACCATAATGTACATATTTATGGAAGTAAAATATACTGAATGAAAATTATATAATTTTCATTATCAGAAAAATTCGTAAAAAAGAGGGATGAAAAGTGAAACCATAAATAAATGGTACCTAAAAACATCAAATACCACAATATCCTGCTTTTCATGTGCTTACTGTGGAGAAGCTGCAGTGATCAATGCCTTCCTCCTGGAAAAGGACAGCATCCTTAATGAAAATGGCAATAGCCTTTAAGATGAATGTAAAAAAGAGCTGTACATGGATATAATTCCTGGGACAGCGAAGCCTCCTGGGAAAAAAGAGAGGTCACTCTGAGGTAATTAACTTTGTTGTGCTGCAGTAAATAAAATAGACAATAAACCCTTGTTTTATCTCAGGTACTTCCAGACACATTTAGGAAGAACATTTTGATCCACTGAGCTCTTGCAGAGAGAGGCAGAAAACTTCCTCATGTGATGCAAATCAGCCCCAATCTACATTTTAATCTCTTTACTTGTTAAGCAGAATTATAGGTTTTCCCTTACTTTGCCAAAGTTATTTTGATGAATTAAGTAAAAGCACAGAAGAGCTTTAAAACAATTTGGCACATCTGCTTTAAATTCAATTTGCACATCTACTCTAAATTCAATTCACACTTCTACCTTAAATTCCCAGTTAACTAAGATTAAATTTTTACTGTTATTATATACAGATTTTGAGGGAGTTATACAGCTTCATGCTTTCATTTGGAGATGAGGACTTGAGTTAATAATCAAAGTTCCACTAAAAGCCAAATTCTCTCCAGACCCAGTAATCTGAGGGTCACCTAATCTGAAAGTTCACCTGGAGTGTGCAGAATTTTATTGCTGACCTCAAATGTCAACCCCATTGTTAATTATGACTTTTTCCTCCCTATTACTGCGTCTCCTTATGTCCATTGTTTCTTTCTTTCCCCTCATTTGGGCTGGTTTGTTTTCCTGAGGTCAGAGTGGATGTCAATAAACATATCTGGTGGCTTCCAGACATGAACTAGGAACCAGCAGAGGTCAAGAAATTTTCCCTAGAGAACCCTGATTCTCACAGCATAATAATAAAACTCCTGCCTTTTTTTTTTCTTTTTCTATTTTTTTTTGTCTCACAGAAATACAATAAATAAATAAAAAAATTAATAAAATAAATCCCACATGGTGGCAGACATTAAATCTACATGAAATTATAAAATACTTTAAATACTCTTAATTAGACCTGAAAATATCTATAAATATGTATAAAATACCTAACTCAGTAAAAAAAAATTCTCACCAAATGTGACCAAATTCTGAAACTAACTTTAAAACATGTCTTTAGTGGTAAATGTTTCAATAGTAATCAATTCAATGAACAGGATAGGAACATTCATTCATTCAGAATCAAGTCCTTTGTGTATATTCTTATTAAAAATTCCCTGGAGCCATAACAGGCAGGCATGCATAGTTTATGAAAAAAATCTTCATTCCAGCCTAAAGCAAGTAAATTTTTCTGTTGGTTCTTCAGGATCAAAGTGAGTTGCTGAGTTTTGCCAAGACACAGCCTGGGTTTATTCCCCAGATCTGAATCTTATTCCTGGCTCTCTCTGATGCCTTTTAATTTCCAGCTTCAGTTTCATATTATTTAACCAACATAGCTGGAATTTTTTTTAAACTTTTATTCGCCTGAATTTCTACTTCTATGATTTTGTTATGTCTAATGTTGTCTTCCACAGTCTAAGAAATTAAGAACTGTGAAAAGAATCTTGGTTAGAGGACACCTTTACCTGAATGCAATCAGAACTGTCACAGCAATGATGAGGGAGGAGATGGACACGCTGTATCCCACAGTGTAGATGATCTTTATAGTAGAAAAGTAGGATTGCTAGAAAAGAGAACAATTTGTCACACAAGTTGCTGTTAAATGACAGGTTTTTACTAAATTGTCTCTTTTACTTTGTTTGGTGCTTCCATTCTGTTGACATCCCTGACTGCCTAATTTTCCCCCTCTTCTTTCCCACAGCAAAATTCAACTTAAATCACTCATTTTGTTTCTTTTGTGTAATCCCATTCCACAGTTGTGTGGATGCAGCCCAATCTGATGCTGAAATATGTATTGATCTGGGTAGTTTGAAGCTCATTCACAAAAACATAAAAACCCACACCAGTCTTCAAAAAGGCATTGTTCAAAATCTTACACAATTTTTATAAATGTTGTGTTCTGTACCATGTTTTCTCCCCAGCAGTTAGCAGGACAATGCTTCTGGCAGCATGATGAATACAGAATTCTATCAGCATTTCTCTATTTTTCTCCACTTTCCTGCTCTCTGCTTCCCTACTTCCATTTTTGCTGTCTATTCCTCCTTTCAATTTTTATTGTGTTGTGGTGGGTTGTTTTGGTGGTTTTTTGGTTTTTTTGTTTTTTTGGTTTTTTTTTTTTTTTTTGTTTTGTTTTGTTTTGGGTTTTTTTTGTTGTTGTTTTTTTGGGGTTTTTCTGTATTTTTTTTTCCTGGGGTTGTTTCTTTCCTCTGTTTTTCTTGCTGCCAAACTCAGCTGCTGCTCAGTTGGAATCCCAGTCAAAATCCATTTCAATTTAAGTGGCTCCTCTATCAGACACAATCCCTGAGTGAGGATAAGTTGACTTCAGCTATCACAGATGAAAGCAGAAAACAGAATGAATAAGCTCTAGGCTGCAAATCTAACTCCAGTCTAACATGATCTGTCTCTGGGGTCCCATTTCAATGCTTTTATTACCTAAAATCTGCACAGCTGTGCAGTGCATTCCTACAGTTCACTTGGGGAAAGGGAGATGCTCATTTTGAGCCTTAAATGGAACTTCAGGCATTATAAGACTGATATTTATTTAATTTATTTAGGTGCTTAAAAATTAGCTGCCTAAATATGAGTCTGTAGTAGAATGAGAAGAGCCTGGCCACGGTGTTGAGCTGTTTAATTATTAATAAAAATCTGTTTTTTCTCATCCTTTTACTTTTATAGTTAATGAAGGAAAACACTCTCAGAAGACAATCCAAGTCTTTAGAAAATGAGACCTTATTGGTTTCTGTGACCCACAAAAAGGATCTATCACTACAACTGCCTTAGAAAGAGCAGGTCATAGAATCATAAATCCTTTACTGGTTTGGTTGGAAGGGACCTCCAGTTTCATCTACTTCCAACTCCTGGATCAGTAGAGTGAAACCTTTTATGCCAAGGACTTTGCATCCAAGTGTGCAGATTTATGATTATCCACAGTCCAACCCAATGGGCTGAGCTGTTGTTACTGCTCAGAGCACAGCAGGTGCACCCTGAATTTACCTTCCAGTTCAATTTTATCCATAAGAAATCAGATTATCCTTTCTGGGAGCATGCCTCAGTGTGAATGCAGTAAGTGGGGACAGCCAAGAGACATCCCTGGAAAGTTCCCACCTGATCCTGACCAAAGCACTAAGACAGATCCATGGTGCAGAGATTGGCTCCAATTTTCACAGTATTCTTTTGAGACTGATGAAGTTAAATGGGGTGGAAACCAGGCATAATGGGGTTTTTCTGTCTAATGGGTGAACTGTGAGTCCTATAGGATTACCCAAATCTCTGACTATGCACAATTCCAGCCAGAGCTCACCGAAGTGCCTCAGAGCTCCAAATCTCGCCAGGAAGTCTGGATGCACCATTCCATGAGAAACATCAAAACTGTGCTAGGCTGGCCATAGCTGGCAACAAATCAGATGTGTAAAACAGAAAATAATCAACTTCTTAAGTGGATAAATCCACAACTGAGGAGTTTCCTTTAGGCAGAATAATGGAATCATTACAGAATGGGTTGGGAGGGATCTTAAAGAGCATCCAGTGCCATCCCCTGCCATGGGCAGGGACACCTTCCACCATCCCAGGTTGTGTCAAGCCCTGTCCAACCTGGCCTTGGACACTTCCAGGGATCCAGGGGCAACCACAGCCACTCTGGGAACCTGTACAAGATCTCTCCATGGTGATATGAGCCATGTTTCATCCTTATTAATTAAAGCACTATATTTTTCCTCTGCCTGTAACCTCAAGATATCACCAACAGTGAAAATCTGGCTGAAGAAATATGTCAAATTCTGATCTGCATTACAGAGATTTTGGGACTTTTTTTTGCCATTGTTGAATTAGATATTTAATGCAGCATGAGACACCCCAAACCCCTCTTTTCCTTAGATATTGCTAAATTTGGAACAGTGGTCTTTTAATAGCACACTTTCTGTACAGATGCTGTGATACTACAAGTTCATCTTGCTGACTGATATTACTGAAATGTCTTAATTCACATTTTATGAGCATTTTGTGGTACATCTTTGTCTGTTATACTTGTGAATTTACAGCTGGCTTTGTTATTGTTACACCTGAATAATAAAACATTCTCGGTTATCTTACAAAATAAGTGGCCAGAGTAAAAATTGGAATTATATCCCATACTTAGAAAGAAATTTCAACTTCTTTCTGAGTTTCTCTCTTCAGGGATAGAAAGGAATACTATAATATCAGCACACCACTCACATATTATTATTATTTGTGTAATTGAACTTACTTCTTCAAGAGGAATCTCATCTTCTACTGGACAGGCCACATGGTAGGGAGGGAATGGATCAGACCAGCCCTTTTTTGTGCAGTTTCTTTTTATCATCCCAGCTGGAAAAGAAGTCTTTAATTTTCTCAATGAGGGGCAAGATAATATGGGAAATAAAAGCCAGGAGAAGACCTCTGGCTGGTACAAAGTTGTACCAGGAGAAGATGATCATTAGCATCTCGCAGAGTCAGTAGGAAAATTTTCCTGTGCACATTCAGATACAAAACTTTTTATTTTATTTACAGACAAACAATGGGAAGAAGGGAGAGAAGAGGTGATGGAGTAGAGGTGGGAAGGACAAGGAAGGAATTATATCAGGCACACTGGAGAAGATTGGGAAGTACTTGCTCCATAAATTTCTGCTCTGCACAGCACTCACCCGTCCACCATATCCCTTCTCATTCCCACCTGCCCTGGGGCTTACTCTTCCCTAGCAGATCAGAAGCTGGGATAAGCAGCCCATTCCATGCTTCCACAAACAATATTTATGAGTCAGATGAAGGAGAAGTCAAGAATCCCAGGGCAGGAAATGAATCTGCACAGATGAAAGGGATTTTCCTTATCCCTCGGTTATAACAAGCATGTGTTGGATGTGGCTGAGGTTGGGCTTTGCAGATTCTTTTTCTTGTGGAACTGCCAAATCCAGGTCTTTCCTGGAAGGTGGTTTGCTCCTTGTGGGCTCACATTTTGTTACTGGCCACACTCACCCAGAGAGGGAGCAGAAACAAAGGCATTTGTTTGCAGTTTTGCAGCACATGTGCTGCTCCAAGGCCTAAATTCTGCTTTGAATCTCCAGCCTTGGTCTTTAAGAGCAATCACATTGTTCATTCCTCTGCCTTTCATTTCATCCCACACCAATCACAGCATAAATCTCAAGAAACCCCAAGCTTAAGTTCTGACCTAGACAACCTCCAGATGAGCTTTGAAGGAAACTCACACAACAAACTGATCCCAAAGCACATGGAAACCAAGGAATTACTTGTGGCATTCATATTTTCTGGAAAAATCCCTTTGCCCAGGGTTTTTCTCCTGGGAAAGTGAGAAGCCTCAGAGAAAAATGAAAACAATAATTATCTGATTTGCTTCTCCTGTGTTTTGCTCCTTTGGAACCTGTTTGGAGATTGTTTACCCACAGGTGATTGTTTCATTGGATTCTGCTGGGAGTTGTTTTCACTCTTTGGCCAATCAGGGCCAAGCTGTGTTGGGACTCTGGACAGAGTCAGGAGTTTTCATTATTATCTTTTTAGCCTTCTGTAAGTATCCTTTCTGTATTCTTTAGTATAGTTTAGTATAGTATTCTTTAATATAATATAGTATCATAAAGTCATAAGTTAGCCTTCTGAGAACATGGAGTCAGATTCATCATCCCTCCCTGCCACAGGGCACCCCACAAATACAATAATCACTCCTTGTGTTTCAGCATATTTTTGAACCAGGGCCTCATCAGAGACTATGGAAATCAAATCCAGTTATGGATAATCCTTAAAATATGAGAAGAACTGCTAAGGTCCCTCAGATCCTCCTAAAACCTTTGCAGTAATTCTCTGATCCAGCTCATGGGAACATGAAATTCTCTGTCTTCACCCTCCCTTTTTAGAAATGTTCTTGCCAGACACACATCAGAAATAACCATGGTAGGACATCACCTGGCTCCTTCATGAAGTGAAAGAGGATGTTTGGACATGGTAAGGCAAGAATCTCTCCAGCATCTGCCTCTGGCCAGCACAACAATTTGTCCCAAGTTCTCTTGCAACCTCAGACAGAAAGTGAAATATATTTTTAAGCATGGTTAAATTTGAGCAAAATAAAACCCCAAACCTTTTTAAACTCTGCCACTCCACCCCTTCCATATCTTATAAAAATAGTTTAGCCACAGTTTTTATTATGAGAAATAAACACCCCCAGAGTGCTATTTAATCTGCTTTAGTTAGACCCCTGTGTTAAACTGAGGTGAGTTTTCAGAAAGAATGCAATAAATGAAGAGTGAGGCTGGAAGAAAGATCAGATCACCATAATTGTTCAGGGGTTGCCCTATTTTTAAAGATTAACACATCCTCACAAACAAGCAAGCATGATGCCAAGGAATTGGACATGGTCACAAGGATTCACTCTGGTAAATATTTGAATGTGAAGGACTGTGGAAAAATAAAAAAAAAATGGGAAAGAATGGGAGTAGATGGAAGAAGAGCTGACAAGACAACAGCTTGTGGGAGCATAAATAAAATTCTCATGTCCTTTGGCAGCCTGGCCATGTCCTGACTCTGGTCCTTTCCCTCTCCCTCACACATGGATGGATACCTGGTGATGTTGCATTTCCATGCTCTTGTGGGGCATCCAGACATTCAGCCTCCTTTTTCTTCAGCTCCACCATAAAATCACATTCTGGGTGGACATTCCCAGCAACCTACCAGGAGGAGAATTTGGGGGGATTAGTTAGAAGGGATTGGATGGGATCTTGTCAGGCATTAAGTCCAGACCTACTTTTGCATCTAAAAAGGTTTAGGGACACAGAACAGTGCTTAGGGTTTCCATCCAAAGGCTGCTTGTCTCTGCACAAGCTGGTAGTTACAGCTCTGTACTGAAAAGTTTATCAATTCCTCTGGCTACATCCAGAATAAAAGATCTCTTTGCTAGAGCCTGAGTTTGAGTGCAGGATTCATTTACACCCTAACTTTAGCTAGACCCTGTTAAATAAGGCCCCAGAAAAGCACAATGCCCCTGATCAGGCTCATTTTCTTATCAGTGCTGCAGGAAATGCTGCAGAACCTGTGCACAGACAAAGCCCTGCCAACCTCCAAAGAAGCATCATCATGAAATCACAGACAATTACTGCAAAACTGTCACCTGAAAGAGCTCTTCACTCCAAAAGGAGTGAATCTGTTCTCTCCTTTCTGCCATCTGCCTTTCTTTACACAGGGTGGGAGGCAAAACTCCTTTACTGGAAAATAAAAAAGCATTCTGCACCAAAGCATTTGTTGGTTTGGTATGATGGCGTGAAGAAAAAAGTGACACCCAGGGTTTGAACAGCAGGAGACATTCAGTTGTTTAGTCCTTATTTAGACTCATATGGGAACCACAGAAGGATCTGAAGGTATACAGAGAACTTTGGGCAGTAAAGGACAAAATCTGCCCAGGCTGTTACACCCAGGATGCTGAGGATGCACCACCGGGCTGAAGTGTACAGGACTATTTCACAAAAATTAAAAAATGTGTGGTTGTCCAGCCTTAACCTCTGTCCCCAGTCCCAAAAGATGAGTTGTGATCAGAGACACTCTGACTTTTATCTCTTCACCCTGGCCACTGGTACTGGCATGCTCTGCATTTGTGAATATAGACACAAAAACACAGAGACAAAACAGAAAATGAACCCAGGATGAGACTTGCATGGTAAACAGGTGGCTGGCATATGGCTCAGTTTTCTTCCACCCATAGAAGATTAATATTCAGGGAATTTGGAAAATAACTCTCTGGCTTTCAGTTCATTCAGAGGGCAGATTGTGTCCTTTCCCCTCCATGTCAATGTCCATGTCTCCTGTTGGCCTGCAGAGCATTTGAACTGCATATTGACCAAAAAATCGAGGCTCTCAGGCTGCTGGAGAGCAGCAGATTAATTACACAACATTTGTTTTTCTGGGGTTTGGGCCCTGGTAGTTAAAAATGTCATTATCTCCACATGTTTGCCCTGCAAGATCATCTGCTTCTCATTTACTGCACTTTTAGGAGGATGTGGTTTTCCTGCCAAATTTGCAGACAGCAGTGCCATGGATCAGTTTAAGGCAGCAGTGAAAAGCAGAGCTCCTTCCCCAGGCTGAATGGAGTTTGGTGTGTGTTAGAGGAGGGGAACTTGGATGAATGGAGGGATGGATGGATGGATGGATGGATGGATGGATGGATGGATGGATGGATGGATGATGGAGGGATGGATGGATGGATGGATGGATGGATGGATGATGGATGGATGGATGGATGATGGATGGATGATGGATGGATGGATGGATGATGGATGGATGGATGGATGATGGATGGATGATGGATGGAGGGATGGATGGATGGATGATGGATGGATGATGGATGGATGATGGATGGAGGGATGGATGGATGGATGGATGATGGATGGTGGATGGATGGATGGAGGGATGGATGGATGGAGGGATGGATGGATGCATGGATGGATGGATGGATGATGGATGATGGATGATGGATGGATGGATGGATGGAGGGATGGATGGATGGATGGATGGATGGATGCATGGATGCATGGATGCATGGATGGATGGATGGATGATGGATGGATGGATGATGGATGGATGATGGATGGATGATGGATGGATGATGGAGGGATGGATGGATGGATGATGGATGGAGGGATGGATGGATGATGGATGGATGATGGATGGATGATGGATGGATGATGGAGGGATGGATGGATGGATGGATGGATGATGGATGGTGGATGGATGGATGGATGGATGATGGATGGTGGATGGATGGATGGATGGATGGAGGGATGGATGGATGGAGGGATGGATGGATGGATGGATGGATGATGGATGATGGATGGATGGATGGATGATGGATAGATGGATGGATGGAGGGATGGATGGATGATGGATGGATGGATGGAGGGATGGATGGATGGATGGATGATGGATAGATGGATGGATGGATGGATGCATGGATGCATGGATGGATGATGGATGGATGGAGGCATGGATGATGGATGGATGGAGGGATGGATGGATGGATGGATGGATGATGGATGATGGATGGAGGGATGGATGATGGATGGATGGAGGGATGGATGGATGGATGGATGGATGGATGGATGATGGATGGAGGGATGGATGATGGATGGATGGAGGCATGGATGATGGATGGATGGAGGGATGGATGGATGGATGGATGGATGGATGGATGATGGATGATGGATGGAGGGATGGATGATGGATGGATGGAGGGATGGATGGATGGATGGATGGATGGATGGATGGATGGATGGAGGGATGATGGATGGAGGGATGGATGATGGATGGATGGAGGGATGGATGATGGATGGATGGAGGGATGGATGGATGGATGGATGGATGGATGGATGGATGGAGGGATGGAGTAGAGCACAGACACTGCCCTGCCCCAGGAGGAGGAGATCTGACCTGTGAGGTGCCCCAGGGGTGTCATGCAGATCAGTTGAACCAGGGGGTCTAGAGAGACCCTCCATTTCTCTTCACTAAGAAATGCAATGGCAGGCAGAATTACAGAAAATTGGCATCTCTCTTGAAAAGCTTTGCTGTCTTGATGCCTCTTTTCATGCCAACATATATTATTTCTCCCCTTGTGCTCACCCTGGACAGTGACTGCAGGAAAATTCCCTAACCACAGTGTATGACAGCTATTGCAAGAAGCAGCTTTATTAGTCAGTAGAAAAAACAGTCAAACCATTTACTGAAAATCTCTTTTACAACATTCTCTTGGTTCAGTGAACTGTGCCCAGAAAAACCTCAGC
This sequence comes from Agelaius tricolor, assembly GCF_023055355.1. Taxonomy (NCBI): domain Eukaryota; kingdom Metazoa; phylum Chordata; class Aves; order Passeriformes; family Icteridae; genus Agelaius; species Agelaius tricolor. Next base: position 1,200,446 of record NW_027269266.1, read on the forward strand.
AGGAGGAAATGCACCCATTTTCACTATTCTAAATTATTTCTCCTGGCAAAAAAAGCATTGCGAGATTTTGCCTGGCAAAACTCCCTTTGCTCTCTGAAATGTTCATGGCAAGAGCAAAGCTTGTTTGGCTCATTCACCAGTCCAGGAAACTCCAGGAAAGTCTTTTTTTTCTACTTTTACTTTCTAAGTCTCCAGACTGGGAGAACACTTAATTTAGCACATGCATCTCAAATGTAAAGATGAGGCTGATCCAGTACCAGGTATTTAAATTGTTGCCTCTTCCTTCAAGAAGAGCCAGCCTTAGGAGGTGCTGTCACAGTTTATTTTCAAGTCAGCACTAACCACTGCCTGAGCAGACACTGAGTGCCAGATCTGATATGACAGAAACTCAGGTTAAATAAACTAAAAAGATTTATTCCACTCCCAGGCTGTGTATTAGGTATATTTATCACCTCAAACCACTTTACCTCTAGCAGACCCCCAGTTTAAGGAGATGAGAGTCAGTCTCTTAAGCATTCCAAACCTCTCCAGGAGCTGAGTTCATGTTGTCCAGAGAAAGCACATGAAGAAATTACACCCACAACAAAAACAGAGAGCTGCTTTTCCACCATTTTATACTCAAATGAGGGTTGTTCACCTATCCTCTAGTATGCAACCCAGGGTAGGAGATTTTCATTCTACACTAACACATAGACTTGGTTTTGATCAGTATATAATTGTATATATAGTAATAATTAATAATAATAATAATAATAATAATAATAATAATAATAATAATAATAGTATAGAAAGCAACCCAAATTTGTAGAAGAAAATTCTGTTTCTCTTGGATAAATGAGGCAGGTTCTTATGGAGACCTTCAGTCATATGTTTAACCATTAGCACTGAATCCTGATATTCTACTTAGGAACAATCACACTGATCTATTCCCACTACAGAGAAGTGGGTTTGTCACACAGGTGATACAAAGGAATCTCTTGTTTCACATCAGTAAAAAGTCTGTTCAGTCATTTCACAGTGGTTTATTTTCCTCAATGAAGAAAAAAAAAACCCTCAAGCTGCTGTGCCACCCCTCATGAAATGTCCCTTCAGGGAAGAGATTCCCAGGAAAGAAGAAAAGGATGTAGAGGAGGCATGGCAAAAGGAAGATGCTGAAGATGTGATTGTTCTCAAAAGCAAAGATAATATCCTGCCCCTGATTTGCACAAACCTTTCCTGATACTGGTGTGATCTTGGTTTGCCAATCTCTGTCCAAAGTGAGATATCAACAAGACCTCCAAGCTTTCTAATGGCTTTGGATTTTTCTAAATCTACTCTAAACATCCCTGCTGGTTCCACTCCTTTGTTACCTGCAGCATCTCTGCTGCTCACATGCCAAATAATATCAGTGCTACCACCAAGGCAGATGAAATTGTAACAAAAGAAACTCTGCAGAATCTGAAATTAAAGAAAACTCTATCAAAACTCAGCTGCTCTGGTGTAACAGCCCTCCTCCAGTTTTTTCTTCTTTGTCACTGTCTTTCAGAGCCCACACACAAAAAATAAGAGTTTCTCTTTATGTGTTTCTCTGTACTGAGTGTGTCATAAGAAAGCAGAGAAATAAACTGATATGAAGATCCCACAAAGTGGGTCCCTTCTGCTGCTGTTCACACTTTTCATTGCATCTTGCCTTGTTTAACTGGAATCCAAAGCAAACAGAGAGAAAAGAGACTCACGAAAAAAAAAAATTAAAATAAAGCTGTATCTGACCATCTGCTCCCACAAGGAAATGAACAATTATTGAAACACAATGAAGTAAAAGCTTTTTTTTTTTCCATGCAATTACTTACAAGCACTGCCAGACTCAGGGTGTGCAGGGCACAGTGATATAAAGAATAAGAGTTCATGTTCCAAAGCAAGAGCCAGACCTCACTTCTTCAGCTTCTCTTAGCATCTTTCACCTGCTTTTTGGCTTCTCTTTCTCCTCTCAGTTGCTGATTTGAAGCATTTATCTTTTTGCACAGAAGTGACGTAACAGGGATGTGAAGTGGGAGATAAATATTAACAATTCTCCACGCTGCATTCAAGCTTTGCAACTTTTTGATTTTTCCCAAAGACTGGACTGGATGAATTGAGTGATTGATGCCAGGATTATGGAAATTCTCTATGATCCTGGCAAGACTAATTCCTTTCTTTTAATACAAAAATAGTTTTGGGGGGATGGACAGTCCTAAATGTTACTAATCCCATATTAAATCAACATGATTGGCATAAGAGAAACACTCTCCTAAGAGTTAGTATCAATTAGTTAGTATCAATTCATTTTTTATAATGAAACCTTTTTCTTATATGGGTCCAGTGTATCTGGGTGTTTTTATGGAGTGTAATGACTGCCATGCTACACTTTAAAATGCAAAAATCAAAGCCTCCTGACAGGCACACGAACACAAATTTTGCTGCGTACCTGTTTGGGCGTTGAGTTGAAGGCAAAATTCACAGAGGATTCTTCCCAGTTTGCTTCAGACTTCTGAAAGTTCAGTGTCTGAATGTCAATGAGTTGAGTCCTTTAGCCAAAGTCTAGAAATACAAACACTCAGCTCATTCATCTCATCCTGAGCTTCAAGGCAGGCCAGCAGAATTCCATTTCAGAAATACCCATTCTTACTCAGAACTAAAGGGAAATTTATTTCATTTGTCTCTCAGTTTGTATCATCTTGATATCCTCTTGAAGGACTTCAAATTCCCCATCAACATTAGGCAAGTGTCAACATTGCAAGATCAGAGACTCAAAATATGAAATCTCTTTCAAATATCATTCTCTGTTCTTCTATTCTCATCTCATGTCAGTCCTTAAATTAATTTATAACCCCCAGCTCCCAGCTTTCCACACAAAAGTCCATCCTACAACCCTGTTTTCACCTCTGGCATGGCTCTTTGTCCATCAACCCTGCTCATCTTTTTCAATTCTTTCAGATATTTTCTGTCTGCTTCCCTACACAGATTGTGGGGATGCTGAGAGCCTGGAAAGAAGCCTCTCCCCTCCCAGAGTCACTACAGCTGTGAGGAACTGAAGTTGTACCTGCTTTTGGGAATATCTGTTGAAGCCTCCAGGACCTGGTTGTAGGTTGGGTCTGGGAGGGAACTGAGCATATCCAATGCAAGAAAGTGTCTTTGGAGAGCTGAAGTGGGTAAATGTTCCTTGTAGTGTATGCTTAAGGATTTATTTCAGTTTCCTCGGAAGCCTTATACCTTCCTTAATTATGCTAACTTTCAAAGGCTTGTCTAAAACAAAATTAGAGCTGTGTTCCTGTCAGTTTTAATCAGCTCATTCCAGAGGATGAAGCCCTAGACTGGTAAATGAACACTTGTAAATGTATTTATCATGGGCAAATCTCATACTTTTTCCTAAACTCATTTCAGAAGCTACAGAATCTCAAGAACTGCAAGATTTCCCTGCAGAGGTGTAACATGGAAAAAATTCAACCCATAATGTTACATCTACTTTTTCAGTAGTAATGAAAAAAAGCTGGTAAGAGAAATTAAACCTACAAGGTTTTAATTCACCATCACACATACCTTCAAAATAATGTTTGCTGACAATATTCAATTCTTACCTGCATTTTGCTGATTACCTTGTATTCCCACTTGGGGAGAATGTAAATATCCAGGTTGTCCTGAATTCCAAGTGCTTTCAGTAGTAAGACTGCAACAGTTAGATGTCTTACAAACATTTAATATTATAACCCTCAAAAATCTTATAAAACCATCATGACCAGTGCTGTCATCACAAGATCATGCCAGAATTTGGACACATTCCCCTCCTTCCCAGAAAACATTGCAGATTTAAGAAAAAAATTCTGGCTGAGCACCCATCAGGTTTCCTGCAATGCCTAAGTGCTTGAAGGTTAATAACCTTTAGGCTGTCCCACAAATTGTCTACTGACCATGCACCCCACAGCCACTTCAACCAGTGTTTGAAGAAGGATCATGAACAGACTCATTTCAGAAGAGCAACGTCTCCCATTCCTCGGGGATGCACTTTTTTGGTCCATGTATTAGAAAAATAAATTGCCTCTGAGTAAGCTTCTGGTGTCCACATCAGAATTTTCCATTTCAGCCACCACATCTGAAGCACTCTGTGTGTTTATTCAGTGCTGTTGAAGTCATGGCTATAAAAACCACAGAAGGCATTGCCTGCCACTTTTCATCCTAGGAGGGAACACAGAGAAAGCCCAGTGTAAGATATCTCAAAAGGTTTTCATTTTTCAGGCAAAATGAATATTGGTATAGAGAGGTTTTATGCTGAAATCTACAATATAGGAGCTCTGATCCCCATGGATCATCTTGGAAAACCTGGCTTTTCTGTGTTTTCAGCCTGATTCTGCCACTCTGCAGCTCAGACATTCCATTAAAATGAGTTCCTTCCTACTGTCGCTGTTGTGTGCAAATATCCAGCTGTTTGTGGTTAAGGAGAAAGACATGTCTAAAGGAAAATAATGAGCTTGTGGGTCTTTATTATTATTATTATTATTATTATTTCATTTAAATAACTTTTCTTTTTTTTTTTACATTTAAACAAAAAAGTTTCCACAATAACCAACAGAACTTCGAGCTGCTTAGCTTCACCATAAAAGCACATCTGAAGGACGAATTTTCCACAGGCACAAACTTCTCACTTCCTACCAGTCCTGGAACACCACCACCTCTGCAAGCGGGCTCCCACACTCCTCCTGAGCAGAGGCAGGCACGTAGTAGATCAGTAATTACTACATCTTCTCTCCACTCATCACCTCCACCATCAACTCACTCCCTGTTCCAGCAGCTCCTCTGCCAAGTTTTCTAGTGGTGGCAGTTTGCCTTCAGGATGGCACAGCTGCAGAGGAGACACTGGATATGCAGTAAAAGGAGCTGCTTTTCTCCCCTTGAGCTTTCCAAAGGTGAAAACCTGACATTTTCACGGCTCTCTCAAGGATTCCCTTGCAGCTTTTTGTGGAATGATTTTAGTTTTTGTTGAAAGTTTGCACAGTTTGTAAAATATTGGGTGATTTCACAACAACTTGCTGCCTCCTCCCAACCCTGCCATCCCTGTTTCTGCACTCTTGTCCCTACACATAGAACAACATCCCAAAACTTATAAAAACCTCTTGGATATTTTTTTTCCTGCCAATTTTCTCCCTCTACAACACACCTCTCCATTATCACAGAATCACAGAGTGCTTTGGCTTGGAAAGGACCTTAAAATCATCTGGTCCCAACCTTCCACAACACCAGGGTTGCTCCAAGCCCGATCTAGGCTGAGCTTCAATACTTCCAGGAATGGGGTTTCCACAACTTCTCTGGGGAAACTCTTGTACTTACAAAGAATTTACACATAGATTAATCTACAGCTGAAATGTTCAACAGGGTTGGGCAGGGCTTGGAGCCACCTGGGATAGTGGGAAGTGTCCCTGTCCATGGCAGGGGGTTGGAACTGGATGGTCCTTTTTGATCTAAACCAGTCCATAATTCATGATTTTAGTTTTCTTATGATGATGGAAAGACGAAGGACACCTTAACACTCTAAATTATTATTTCACAATTTAACTAAAAAAAGGCAGTAACAACTTACTTCATCGACACATAAACCCCATGGATTTTCCAAAGCTAAAAGCAAATAATTTGAGTTGAATAGTTACAGCTTCTGAGATGATGTTGCTGCAGCTTCATAATTCCCAAAGAACATGCCCAAAAAAAGGTATTAAATTCATTTTTTGGGGAAAAAAAAAGCTACAGGTGGCATTTTTCTTGAAGTCACTAACGCAACCAGCAGTGTCCAAAGTGAAAATAGAGCTAGGAATGCTTCTGTGGGCTACCAATGTCACTCTGATGGGCACAGACTGCTGTGGTGAAATTTGTAATACTGGGAGCAAATCTACAGAGAAATAAAAGGAAATTTCAGTCTCTACTGGTGTCTCACAGTCTCTTATTGCCATGATGTTTCTCTAATACTATTGAAATTTAGAGGGAAGGTGTGGGAGGGGAGGAGGAAGGCTGGGCCTAAGTCATTTAACCACAGTTCCAAGAATAGGCGGTTTTGCAGATGTGACGGATGAATATTTCATTTCCCAGGAAAAAAGGGAATGTTCAAAACTTTACACAGCCCAGAGCTCAAAGAAGAATTATAAGTGAAGCCCTGAATTATCATTTTTTAAGATTGAAAAATATGCAGAGTCAATAATCATGCAGTCAAATTAATTTTTCCTTGCACTGTAAGAGGTTGGTAATTTTTCTCATTTTGCTCATATCATGTATGAAATGGGCTGATGGATTTCAACTAAAGCTGCTTAAACAGCAAAAAATGCAGAGCATTAACTCTTTATCATGTGAAATTAAATCTGTTTAAGCACTTGAAATTAAATCTGTTTAAGAATATGGGGCCTGTACCAGCGTGCTTGATTGGTTTTATTTCCACTGGGATAATATTTTTTAGCTTGGCAGCAAGGCTATGGCACAGCTAGTTGCCCACACAGTGCTTCAGCTCTTCTTTCCTCTCCCATTTCAACTTCTTTTGGGCTGCTCCCTCTCTGCCACAACCATTTGTGTGCATTGCAGGGAGCAGGAGCAGGGAGCTGATCCAGACTAGAAATACACATTATCTTCCCCCAGCAGAATCAGTTCCCCAGGGCACCTCATAAATGCTGGCAGTGGAAGAGACAAGGCAGCCCCTGGTTAGAGAGTGGGGCCAGTTTTAGGAGAGGGCAGGTGCCCATCAGGTGATATTTCCAGACAAACAGACTTTGCCATTTGAGTGCTGCATTTAACATTTCTCTTAATGTGGTAGGAAAAAAAAACCAAAAAAAACAGAAGGTTTTGGATGCTGAAATACAGGAAGATTGTTACTGTGTGGTCCAAAATATCTCTCTTGCTCCTCTTTTAATCAGTTACTCATTAAGACCTTTCAAGTTCTAAAAATGGTCCTTAAATTCACAATTCCTCACTTTTCCAGCATCCATGGTTAATGAATTCCATTTTTGAATGCATAGTACTCTGGTATTGTCATTAGTCACTATCTGGTGGTCATACTCAACCAATGCCTTACATCAGAGAAGGAGAATACTTCACTTTCTACATTAAGAGTTTTGGGATAAAATATGACAGAAAGAGCTGCAAAAATCAACAGGCCTCCAAGAAAGCACCCAAGGGTTGAGGTGGCTACACAAGGTGATGTCAGTGATGTCATAATACCAGAGAAAGGGCAAAATTATTGGGTGTAAAAATGAAGGAATCGCTTATTGTGACAGTGTTCACAGGGGTTTTCAGGTGAGGGAAGAGACGAAAATGTTGACTCCATGTTCAGAAGGCTTGATTTATTATTTTATGATATATGTATTACATTATAACTATACTAAAAAGAATAGAAGGAAAAGTTTCATCTCAGAAGGCCAGCTAAGCCAATAGAAAGGAGAAGAATGAAAACAAAGTGGCTTGGACAGAGAGAGAGAACCAGCTCTGCCATGAGTGGTCACTAATTCCAAACATCCACACGAGACCAATCCCAGATGCACCTGTTGCATTCCACAGCAGCAGATAACCATTGTTTACATTTTGTTTCTGAGGCCTCTCAGCTTCTCAGAAGGGAAAAAATCCTAAGGAAAGGATTTTCACAAAAAGATGTCTACGACAACTTATTTCCCGCATAAAGCAAAACCTATGGTGGTAAGCAGTCAAACTGCCAGAGCAATTTGGCCAGTCTAAAATAAAGCCTTTTTAGGAAGTATTTTTCAAGAAAGCTTTGGATGTGCAGGAAAGAATCCAGAGGCAAGCAGAGAGTTTGAGGAGAGGCCAGGAAAATGCAGAGTAAGGGGAAAGGTCAGAAGGAAAGCGATGGTTTTGCCAAAAGAGAAGATGAAGCAGACACGTCACAGAAGCACAGGGTCATGGAATGGTTTGGGTTGGAAGGGACATTAAAGATCATCCAGTTCCAACCCCCTGCTGTGGGCAGGGACACCTTCCACTACACCACAGTGACATGACATATCTGGTACTTTAAAAGACCTTTGGAAAGGAAACAGGAATTATTTTGCTGTGTCAGGTCAGGCAAAAAGACACTGGCTAAAGGTACAAGAGGGAAATTGTGGATGGGATGTCTGGAAAAATCTTTGTGTCAGTAAAAACTGTTAAAATCTTTAAGAAATGAAGAGAAGAAAATGTAGAATCTCTGTCATTGGATGGGTTTTGGAAAAGATCAAACACCATGGGAGTGAGGTCTTAGACTGCCTGGAGGTTGGACAATGGCTCAGTTGATGTCTTGAAGTCTTTTCAAGCTGTTTTCCTATATTTTGTTGGAATTTTGTCAGTCACAGAAGATCAGTCCTTGAAGTGCTGTGCCAAGAGAGTTGTCTTTAGGGGTGGGAAAAGTGAGTAGAATTTGAGAGGAGAAAACAGTTTATAATAGCGTCATACTTTCTCTTCCACACCAGGAATTCATTTCCTAGCAAACTGGCAGAAAAAAACAGAATTAATTATTCTACTTTTTATTTTTTTTAAGTTCAAAAACTTATGAGAGAAAAGACAATTTTTCTATCCATTTTTTTTTCTAGACAACAGATTGAAACTGTCACTACCACTCATGTCTCTGAGATGACCTTCAGTATGAGCTCCATTGTACAAATGTTCCAAACCTTGTAAAATCACAAAATATTTTTACTGAAAGAATGAGTAGGAATAAGGTATAAAAGGGATATTATTTCTCTAAATTAATGGAACAATTTCTGGCAAAAAAAAAAAGATCTTAGTCAGTGGAAATAGGAATGTTTGCCATGCTCTCAGTAAGAAGTAAACCCATTTGTTCTTGATACACCATACAGAAAATCACAGATAGTGCTAGAATATTAAAAATAAACTAAAGAGACTCACTGAAGCAGTCTTTAGGGGCCTTTCTTTTTTCATTGAGTAGAGTAGGATTTAGGTATTTTTTTCCTAACTCTTCTCTAATAAACTGTTGCTATCCTCGCCAGGGACTAAGCAAAATTCACTCAGGAAGGAACATTTGTATTTAATTAAGCAGGTGGATAGCAATTTCATTACCTAAATTATAACCCTGTTCTTTTACAGGGTTATTTCTTTTGAGCCATTGCACTGCCAAGTTTTACTTTGGGAAGGGCAGTGGCTGTTCTTTTGATTGTATCATTGGCCAAAGGTTAAGATAATCAGTAAATCCCTGAACATCATAATCATGGGAGAGGCTGAGAAAAAAGTGGGCTGATGACAGACACCAATGAGGCTTTTTTGGTCTTTTTTTCCCCCTGACTAATGACAATACCAGAGTACTATGCATTCAAAAATGGAATTCATTAACCATGGATGCTGGAAAAGCCAGGACTCCGTGGTTCTGCTTCACCCTCTGTGCTGCTCATTAACACATCCAACTCTTTTTAATGCAAGAACACAGAGTGCAGCCATCTCATGACCTGAGGTGAACAATGTGATGAGACCTATAAAGGATGGCTGAATATCTTTCTTTTGGAAGTGACTTTTTTTACCTTCCTAATGGAAAACTGCCTCCTGACACATTGAAAAGGTCCTTGTGGAATTCCATGTGCACCCACACATCTGGGATGGGATTCAGTTACCTGAACATATGTGGTTGTTGATATTTGAGCTGTTCAGTTTCATCCTGCTCAGCCTCAAGCCAGGCAGGAATAGCACAGGTGTTCCCTGAATCCATCAACATGGGTGTGTTCAATACCCTGGCATTTCTCAAATGTCCACAGACATCATGTTAGGACAAGGACATTGAGTGCCTGGGTCTGAAATTTCTCCCTCTGCACACATATGTTTAGGTGCTAAAAAAAAAGGCATCCAGATTTCAGTCTGGACCTTGTCCCTGGCTCTGCTGGGCCTGGCTGAGGTGGAATTAATTTTCCACAGAGCAGCTGAGCTGTGTGTTGGTGGTTAGAAAGGTGTTGGGGACACAGAAGCATTTTGGCTACTGCTGAGCATCAACCTGTTGGAGTGAGTCCAGAGGAGGCACCAGGATGATTAGAGGGATGGAGCAGCTCTGCTGGGAGAATTGGGACTGTTCAGCCTGAAAAAGAGGAGGATTTGTGTGACCTTGTTGTGGCCTTTCAGTACCTGGAGGCAGCCTGCAAGAGAATGAAGAGAGATTGTTTACAAGAGCTTGGAGTGACAGGATAAGGGGAAAAGGCTTCAGACTAAAGAGGGGAACTTGGTTTAGATTTTAGGAAGGAATTGTTCCCTGTGAGGGTGCTGAGACCCTGGCACAGACAACCAGAGAAGCTGTGGCTGCCCCTGGATCCCTGGAAGTGCCCAAGGCCAGGTTGGAAAGGGCTTGGAGCAGCCTGGCACAGTGGAAGGTGTCCCTGCCCATGGCAGGGGAGTTGGAATGAGATGAACTTTAAGCTCTCTTTAACCCAAACCAATCTGAGATTCTATGATTTTGTCCAACATTTCTCTCTCACTACAAGGCAGGGTTTGGGCAGGATCTTGGTTTCCCAAGATCACAGTCAGGACAACTGATCCAAACCTCACTTAAAGGATATTCTGAGTTGGAAAGGACCCACAAGAATCATCAAGTCCAACTTTGAAATGAATGGCCCATAAAGAGATTGAACTCACAACCTAGCACCTGACCAGAGGGATGCTCCACACCATATCACATGTGCTCAGCAATAAAACTTAAGGGAAGGGGCTGGGAGGGCATTTGCTGTCACAGCATTTGTCTTCCAGAGCAGCCACCAAGTGTACTAAAGCCCCATTTCCCAGGGAGTGGGACAGCCCCTTCTGACACCAAGTAGAGAATAAATCTTGTGTTTTTCTTTGTTTCTGCATGAGGCCTTTGCTTTATTGAGCAGGCCTTTCCTGACCTGTGACATTTATCCATTTTATTTCCTTCCCTCTCTTCCTATCCTGCTGAGGAGGGGAGTGATAGGGTGGCTTGGTGGGAACCTCACATCCAGAGAGGGTTGCTAATCACACTAATTTAAAAGTTCTTATGATATGCTGCTTCTAGAATAAATGGACAGAAGAAGGGTCAAAATTTGAGTGAGGTCAGAGACCAACCTCTTGCTCAGAGGTTGGTCTTAGATTTCTTAATTTCTAGAGACTCAGTAATTATCAGACATCTTCACACAGCACCCATCAGAGTGGGGGCTCAGACTGGAAGGGAAAAAAGACCAATAATGAAGTCAGTGACACCCAGCTGGTGATGGTGGTGTTAATTATGAGTGGCATGAGATAAGTCAACTCTTCTCTCTTGGGGGCCCATGGGCCACAGATAAGCCCATGTCTGTGGTCATTCTGCAAATGGTTTCACACTCTCACATTCTGGGCCAAAAAGTAAGGGTTCTGGTTACAATAGTGATGAGAAAAGTAAGAAAGATATTGTTATTTTGATTGCACAGTAGTAGCTGAGTAATTACACAACATGGTGATTCAGGACTGACTAAAGAGAAAAGAGAACCATAATTAACTCCTCTATCTTGCAACACAGACCCTTATTTGAGGAAATGACATAATAACATGGAAGGGCTCTCTCTTTACAAACCTAAGGGCCATAGAAATAGTTCTCAGCTCAGACAAATTGTTCACCTTTGGGAAAAACTGGAATAAAAGATTTTGAAGGAAAACAGCAAGGAATATATACAAATAAAAGTAGAGATGAGTGTGGAAATGGTTCAACTGTGATGATTATGATACGTTTTCAAGTTTGGGGGAAGAATAAATTCTGACTCTTTTCCAACAATCCACCAGATTCAATGTCTTTTCATGCACAGGTTTGAACTGCTTTTCTAGAAAGATCAAGAGCTATTTTAATTTTGAAGACTGCATATTTGAAATCCTGAAACCAACTTCAGGGCTCAGTAGAAGGACAAAAGATGAAATTAACCCAATAAGCCAAGTTTCTGTTTCAGCCTCTACAGACAGATCAGGATATTTATGATATGATTGCCATATTTTATCTAACCCTTGAGTAGCTCCATAATTTAGCAGGAGTTTACAAAGACTCAAGGGTTTTGTCTGTGAGAAATTGTTGGGTTTTTTTTTTCACAGATTTTCTACTGTCCCACTCCTAAGTGCTATCTTTAAAAATCAGAATTGATCACTGCTCTTTTTGCTTACTCCTTAAAGCTCCTGGTACCCTTCAGAAGTTTGTGTCTTCCTGAACTAAAGCCCTGTGTAAGGATAAAAACCATCCATGTTTGCAGCAGAGAAGAAAGGGAGAGACAAATTTCAAATTTTAATATATTTTAATAATTCTATGATAAACAGAGAAGGGACAGCTCACCCATGACTTTTTTCTCACTGCAATTTAGACTAAGGCATATCTGTACCTCTTTTCCTTACAAGGAATTCCTTATTCAGCTTCCTGGGATGCAAACAGATTTTGGAAGTTTACTGGAAGAACCAAGAGACATATTCTCCATCTATCCCATTATATTTGCTGTATCTTGGTGGTTTCCTGTAATGGATAAATAGAAGGAAAAGCAAAATGTAGCAGCTGTTTTATTACACAATCCTTCACAGACACAGGGCATAACAAAAGGGGGAAAAAAGACAACAAAACCTGAAACGAAAAACAAAAAAACAGGTTTCACTTGGGTTATCCATAATTATGAATACCAGTTATGCAAGATTTGCTCTAACTGCAATAACAGCAATAACTAAGAATTTCAACCCTATTTTAATACTACAATGGAGATTAAATTCTGCAACAGATGGCTGTTCAACTACAGAGATCTTCTCTGACAGTGATTCACATCCTCCCCTTGGCAACCTACTCCACTGCCTGGTTTTCCTTGTAGCTATGAAGATTTTTTTGTAGTGGTGATGTTTTTCTTGATATTTGGTCTAATTCCTCCCTGCTGCCTTGTAAACCCTTTTCTCCTGCCCATAATGATGAGAAGGAATAAGTGATGCTTGTCTCTTATGTAACATCTATTTTAGCCATCCTCAGTAAATCACGAATCTTCCTTTCCCTCTGGAATCACACACCCAGTTCTTTAAGGTTTCTTCTGGATCTTCCTTATCCAGCTTCTCCATTCTTGCAGCTTTGTCTGAGCTCACTCTGGTCCCTCTGCTTTATTTAATAGCAGAGTTGCAGTATTTATAAGTATATTGTATAATAAAAACCCAAAACCCAAAAATTTTAAAGATTCTTTTAAATGCTTCCATGTAAGAGCCAATGTGTCAAAAGCTTTGCTCCCAACCTTAATGTGACCAAAAAACCCTGACAATTCTGCCAAAGATTGGCTATAGGGAGTAAGAAACAACTTGGAGAATTTTCTACCTTTTCTCCAGCTGTCCGGTCCCTCCTGCTCACAGAACTGGACAGTTCTTGTAGAACTTTGGGACTTCCACATCAATGAGTTGTCTGGAGGGTTTGACATTTTCTTTGTAAAGAAGGTGGCTCTACCCTTATTTTCTCCCAGTTGATCACAAGCCTGCTGGAACTTTTTCAGGGAAAGAGTGAGAAAGTTCTGGAATGGCTGCCCAGGGAGGTGGTGGAGTCCCCATGCCTGGGTGTGTTTAACAAAGCCTGGATGTGGCACTGGGTGCCAGGGCTCAGTTGAGCTGTTGGGGCTGGGTTGGACTCTGTGACCTTGAAGGTCTCTTCCAGCCTGGTCATTCTGGGAATTCTGTGAAGTTAAACTGCAGGGAGCATCTGGATTATGTGGTTTTCTAAGCTTTGTTCCTCGTAAAGACAAAAGGAGAGGGCTGAGAATGACTGAGCCATCTCACTGGAAATGGACAGTGTGACCCACTGACCTCTGAAACAGCAAAAGTCATTGAGCTTCCCGTTTGTTCTCTGCTCAGAACAGGGGAAGTGTAGCAATTTCCCCCTCTCATTCCCCTCTTGCTGTGTCAGGACAGCCACCCAACTATCAAATCACCACATCCATGCTGGAGTGGGGAGAGGCTTGTTACAGGAAGAAATCAAACAACTGCAAACAAAGCTGAGTTGTAAACTTAGCCAAGAGGCCTTGTCAGAAGCAGGAAATCATTTATAAATCTGCTTCACTTCTGGGAAGTTGGTGGTATAGGATGTAGGGAGGGCAGAACTTGTGCAACAGCAATTCTCATCAGGTAGGTTCCTAGAGGATAAGCAAGAAGGCTCAAAAATTTCCTTATTTATCATGTGGTAGCAGTGAAGTGCAGTGATCAGTGTGAGTGTGCATTCCTTGTGTAAGAACAATACAAATGAGCAGTGAAATGTATTGTCTTGCCCTGATGGGTGCAAAGATACACCCATTTCCCCCCATGAACAGTAAGAAAAAAGCAGAAATCTGCCTCCCAAACTAATTCACCATTTCAGGCAATGCCCCTGTGTGGATCTCACTTCCTGGGAAGTTCCAAGCAGTGAAATCATTCCTGACACCTTGGCCCTGCCCAAGAACTATGTGTGATTTTCACACCAAAGTGACTCCAGGATGGGAAGTTTGGATGAGGATAAGAGAGCAAAGTGTTGGGAACATCTTGATTTGTGTGACACAGGACACAAGAATGTCCCAGCTGGAATTTCTGTCTCCAGAAGTGCAGCCTTTGATGTTTACAGCAGGCATCTCACCATGGTTATTAAATCACTGCTTGCCTCTGATCACACCCATTAATGTGAGGTTGCTGAAACTCTGAATATCAGCCCAGAAATAGCTGCTGTCCTGTGGATAAAACACATTATAGAAATTTTTGTCCAGGTTTAGCAACAAAGCACAAGATAGACCCACTCTCTTTCCCTTTTCTGATGGGCTGGGGAGGACAACTGGAAAAGAAAATAGAAGTCATGGTTTGGGATAAGAACAGTTTCATAATTGAAACAAATAAAAGATAATAGTAATGATAATACTAATTATTACAATTAATAATGGTCATTACAATATAGCAGAGGAAGACAGTGCAATAAAACCCAAAAAGACGAGATATGCACAATGCAGTTTGTCACCACCCAGTGACAGAAACCCAGATTGAAACCCAGCGATTGAAACCACCCAAACCCATCCCCTGGCTGTGATTAGCCCCAGCCTCCCCCAGTTTATTCACTGGGCATGGTGTCCCATGGGATGGAACATCCTCTGGCCAGTTCAGGTTGGTGTCCTGGCCATGCTCCCCTCCAGATTCTTGTGCAGCTTCTCACTGGCAGAGCACGAGGCACTGGAAAATCCTTGATTTAGGGTGAGCACAGCTTAGTAACAGCCAAAACATCAGCGTGGTGTCAACATGATCCTTCTGCTGAATCCAAAACACTGCACTGAACCAGCCACTTAAAAGAAAATTAACTCTCCCTGAGCCAAACCCAGAAAATTTCAGAAAGCCTTTTAGATGAAGGGTTTAGGTTTTTTTATTTTGCTATTGGATTGTTTCTCCCTTTTCAGTACACATATAATCACTTCCACTTAGGCTATGAGGGCTGACTTTTGATTATTTTATTTTTCTTTTTCAGGAAATATTTGATTTTCCCTGAGTGTTACTATTGTGTACATTGTCCATACTTCTATATAAACCTTTTTCCAAAGACTACCTGACTAATATTGGTTGGGTTGTTTTTCTTTTTTTCAAGTTAGTTTCCTTGTTGCTAAAGAATAAACAGCTTTTTCCTTTTTCAGTTTTTGTTTTGTTTTGGGGTTTTTCTTGGGGTTTTTTTTGTTGTTGTTGTTGGTTGGTTGGTTGATTGGGTTTGAGTTTTTCTGTTTGTTTTGGTTTGGGTTTTTTGGCTTTGTGTTGTTTTGTTTTATTTTTGTTGGGTTTGTTTGTTTGTTGGTTTGGTTTGGTTTGGTTTTTTTGGGTTTGGTTTGATTTTTTTGGGTTTGGTTTGGTTTGGTTTGGATTGGGTTGGGTTGGGTTGGGATGGGTTTTTTGGTTTGGTTTGGTTTGGGTTTTTTGGATTTTGTTTGGTTTGGTTTTTTTGGGTTTGGTTTGGTTTGGTTTGGGGTTTTTTTTGTTTGTTTTAGTTTGATTTTTGGTTTTGGGGATTTTTTTTTTCTCTCTCTTCTGGAATCTCTGGAATTTGACCAGAAAGACCCAGCTGTGAGTGCAAGGTACCTCACCCCTCTGTCAGAATCTCCTCATTCCCTCTGACAGAGCCCGTGCAGGCCATCAGCACTGCTTGGGTGACAGTTCTGGGAGTTTCAGAGGAACTGTGTCTGCTTGTGGGTAAGTCCCTCACTGCTGAATCCATCTTCTGTGAGTTTGAAAAGGTCATGAGTTCATCCCACTTGACCTGGGCAAAAAGGCAGATTTGTGGCTGAAGATGAGAGTTTGAGCAATAATTCGCCAGAGGGTGACAAGGAACAGTTATGGAGGAAGAGAGGGAGCTACTTACAAAGCAATTTTAATTGTAAACCATCAGTGACATCAAAGTATCTGCTAAAGTGAACAAGTGAGTTGAAAACTGTATTAAAAAAAAACCTCAAAACTACATGAGTAGCATCTTCATGTCCTCTGAAGCACTTCTTAAATTGTGAAAGGGGGAGAATTATCTAAAAAATCCTCAAAAGGCTCCAAGAAAGCAGAAGTACCAGATGAGTGTTATCATAAACAGTCAGGCATTTAAATACTCAAATACATAGTGTTTCTTTTTGTTTTTTCTTTTCTATGCTTCCAGCTTGGACAAGAAAATTGGAATAACTCAGCTCAAAGCAAGATTTTATTGTTTCTTCTTTTTTCTTCCTTAATAGCCCTCCAGAGAAGAGCTGGCACAACTTTCAGAGAGTACCACGTTGTGGTGTTTTGTTTATAGTCACCACATAGAATATTTTCTGAGTAATGAAAAAGTAGAGGATATCTAAATTTAAAAAAAAAACCAAAAAAACCCAATAATTCCTCACAATGTGAAGAAAGAAAAAAAATACCAAATTGACTGGGACACCAGAGTGTCCTTTTCATTAATTACACATTAAATTGTTTGATGTAGATCTTGCTAGGGCATTGCCCTGCCTTTTTAAAATATTAAAAATACACACAGGATTACAATGCAGCAAGGACCAGATTTAAACCCTCAAACCTGAAGAAATAGATATTAAGCTAGAAATATTTGTTATAACTTCATCCTGTGAAATTATATCCATTAAAATGACAATAAATACTATATGAAAACTGTAACTCAGAGTATTTGCAGATCTTAAGTAATTAAAGTTCACAGGAACCTTGCATGGTAATAAAATGTTGCTTTTGCAGTTTTAATATTAAAATATTAAATTAATTTAATAATAAAGTGTCAAGAGAGATCTTGCTCCTAGTGATAGATTTGATGTAAAATACAATTATTTTTCACACACAACCCCTGTCCCAGACAGAGATAGGAAAACACAGAAAATTACACATCACAGGCATTCAGAAATGTGAGTAAATTAGGAACAGAAGTTCCCAGAAAATAAGGTTGAGATCTGAGCTCCTAATTCAGTCCAATATCTTCCAAAACCTCACCTGAGAGGAAGAAAAGTACAACTTGTGTGTTTGTCTTGTACATCCATATTTAGGTACATGTTACAGTGTGACACCAGAATACTCTGAAGTCCTGCAAATATTCCAGGTTTGGGTGGTGGGGTTTTTTGGTTGGTTGGGTTTTTGGTTTTTTGGTTTTTTTGTTTGTTTGTTTCTTTTGCTTTGTTTTGGTGATTTTTTGTTTTGATTTGGGGTTTGTTTGTTTCTTTGTTTTTAGGTGGGTTTTTTTTTGGTGGTGGGGTTTTTGGGGTTTTTTTACCAGCTTTTATTTGTATGCTGCTTCTTTTTCCTTCAGGATAGCAAATATTGGCTAACATGATTTGTCTGGGACATGAATGGAACTGATTGGCTGGGCCAGGAGCAAAACCCTTCCTCCACTCTCACTTTCTAGACATTAGCTCATGTTATTTGAAAGCTTCATGCTGCACCTTCACTGCTATCACAGCCTGCATTATGCTGTAAATTGGGATGACTTGGCTGCTGCTCTGCTTAACTGGACCCCTTATCACAGCCCAAAAAAAGCTCTCGTTGTGCGTTTTCCCAGAACACAACAATATTGGCACAGCCCCAGGCTGGCACTCTGCACCCTGTGCCCTGGCTGGGAAATGAAATCTGTAAATACATCCCCATGCACCCTCCAGAAGCGCTGCAGACTTATTTGAGATGTAGGAGAAAAAAAAAAAAAAAGCCACCTTGATCCAGTGTGAACACACCAGTTCCCACTCTTGGTGGCTGTGAGGTCACTGAAGCCTTTCAGACACCAGCATTTTGTAATCTCTTCTCTCCCTGTAGAAGATTTGCTTCAAATTTTTAAAAAAGGGTTAAGAAATCACTATTTTTTCCTTTAATTGGAGCACATCCCTGGTGGTACCCCTTCCTTTCCCAGTTCCTTTCATTGCTGGCTATATTTATGAAAGGCAGGCACCCAAATCTTTGTTAGTAGGGATGGAGAAAACACATTGGGCATCCCACCCATGTGAACTTCCTGGCAAGTTACTTGGGTCTCCCTGTCTCCTTATTCTGCTGGTGTGAAGGATCTATTTTTGTTTTTCTTTAAAGAGCAGAGTCCTTCAGACTGGTTAGTAACAAGCCCTGGCTCTGGCTGCCAAAGGGACAACACAGAGCCACTTTGTGAAGAAGAGAGAGGGGCCTGACCAAGAAGTGCACTTGGATGGTGCTGAAAAACATTTGTCAAGCTGTCAAATGGTCTGTGCACCTCACTGGAGCCAGCCCTGGTAGAGAGAGCAGGGAAATCTCCATCCCCAAAGTGTCTCTGTCACACTGGGAGGTTGAGAATTGGCTTTTGTCATTGGTAAGAGCTGGACATGAGAGAGACAACTCCTGGGAGAAACCTCCCTGCATCCAATGCACTGAGGCCAAAATCATGGAGGTTTCCCTTGGCAAGCTGCACTGGTCTTATCCCCTCCCAGTATCTTCAGGATGTGTTCTGATTGTCTTCAAAGGGCCTTTCTCTCACTAAATCAGAGTGTGTTCTGCTCATCCCTCTTTCCCAGCCAGTAAAAAGGACACTGGGCAAGAAGCATCCAAAGGAATTTGTCAGAATCCTGGATGCTGAGAATTTTAAACTTTCTGTTCTTAAAGGCACAGACCCCCAAGAGAACACTGCATTTGACCTGAGGATGTGGAGAAGGCTTCCAAAATTGATTGATAGTACTGGGATTGTGGGTGTGTAGGTGGTTAGAAGTGTGTGATATCACAGGGTGGAAAACTTAGAGTTTGGGGTTTTAGAATATAGAAATAAATATGAAGCGAGATGGAGGTTTTAGGGTGGAGGCAGGTTGTTCTTCTTTACCTTCTTCCTCCTTCTTGATGGGTCTGGCTGATGTTTTGTAATTGGACAGAAAAGTCCCCATTGCAGGCTTCCAGGGATCAATTATTGGGTTAAAAGGGAAAATAATCCAGGTGTCTGTTCTTAATTGGATAATTTAGTCTGAAAAGACCTTGGAACAAGAGATTGTGGCCATTTTGTGCCTTCTAATGAAAAGCTGCCAAACTCATGGTTGTGAGACTGTTTTACTGATAAGAAATAATAAACACCTGAGTCTGAACATGAACTACTGTCTCAAGTGCCTTCAATCCAGACCCAGAGAAACTGATAGAACTCAAGGTATTAACTCCCTTGGTGGTGCAGGAGGGCTCTGACACAGCTCAGAACCCTGAAGACAATGTGCTTTCCACTGCAGCAGGCCTTGGCTTGGCAAAGCCTTTCCATCCAGTGACTTATCTGCGTGGGCAGCAGCACTTCCCTCTCCCCCCTCAGCCATTGTCAACCTTTCAGTCCCAGCTGCAGCCCAGTCTAGCAGCCGTCATTTCTTTTGGCCGCCCTTCAGATTGTTTTAAACTGTCTGACAAAGCCTTGAAATGACTTAATCCATGGAGAAAACTCTTGAAGATTACATTTGCTGGAATAAAAGCTGGTTTTAGATTTCCTGTCTCTCCCTTAGCTCAGGGGAGGAGGTGTGTTCCTCGGTGACATAATGGCAGCAAACACAGGCTGGATACTGTACCCACCATATGATTTCTGCCTTTCTGCTGCTCACATTGCACTGATATCTCTCTGCAAGAGGCCTCAAGTCGTGTCCTGACATCTCAGGGATGTGGTTTTCTTGTTCAACACAAATATTCTTCAGAACTCCATCACCGAAGGATGACACATGTCCTTCAGCACTGGGATGTCATTGAAGGTTTGCTGCTCACTGGAAGAAATGTAAGCTTTGCCTTCAGGGAGTTCAGCTTGTGCTATGTCCCTATTTGTTTATTAGCCTAATATTTATTGTCATTTCAAATTCTAATGAGATGGTTGGGTAAAGGCAAGAAATCAAGCAGGACATCCAGATATTTTCAGCCAGCTGAAAATAGAGACAGCAACTTCTACAGCATTTTATGGAAATGCTCTAGACACAAATTAAGGAGGAAATCCAGGTCTATAAAATGTTTTAGGGCATCTTTTTCAAACCTGATATATTTAAGAAAAGTGTCCTTCTTCTGTGGAAAAAAAAAATATAAAGGAATTCAAGACAAAGATAATAAAACCAAAATAAATGGTCCATCATTAATAGTCCAAGTCAAAGCTGTTCAGTGGGAATGCTACTGGATATTTTGGCAGGGAAAATGAAAAAGAGACTACTAATTTTACCTACTCCAAAATATGGATGACCTGAATACATGGATGTGCCAGAAGCCCTGTGAGAAGGGTGGGAGCTGAGCAGCCCAGTGCTGCTGGCCTGGTGTGCTGCTGGGTGAAGAACATCTGCTCTGAAAGCCAATGAGGGAAGATGCTGCAGAACTGAGAAAACAAATTTCTTTTAAGGCAGTGACAAAGATGTGAAACACATCATCATCATCATCATCATCATCATCATCATTGATGCCTTGAGAAGGCTGCCCTGGAACAGAGACTGGGCAGAGTTAAAGAATGAAGCAGGGATTTATTCAAAGGCCTCCATTGATGCACCTTGGGCAGCACAAGAGCCCAGCCAGGGCTGCACCCAAGATGAACCAAAATGGCCCCAAAATGCACCAGCGCTCCCGGGCTCTCTCCCTGGGATCAGTTCTGCTCCATTTGCATCTTGCAGTTCATTGTCCCATTCCAGCTTTAGCCCCTGCAGTCCCACCCTGCTTGTTTTTCTCTCTCCAGCCCACGGGGTTTGTGCTCTTGGGCTGAGATTTGGATCATTTGTCCTTGGTGCCCAGCTGGAGCAGGAATGGTTTTGTCTCCCTGCTCTGTGATTGCTCAGCATCCCCCTAATATGAAGCTCAGAACTACATACTACACTGAAGCAGCACAGAATCTGAAAATATAAAAGCTAAAACTTGATGTATCATCATCATCATCATCATCATCAGGGACAGGTGCTAAGCAAAGAAAGATACCAAGACCAGAGAGTTTGTGGATGCCTCAACCCTAAAACTGTTCAAGGCCAGGTGGAATTGGCAGCTGAGCAATCTGGTTCAGCAAAATGTGTCCCAGCCCATGGCAGTGGGTTGGAATGAAATGACCTTTAAGCTCCTTCTCAACCCAAACATTCTATGATTTTAAAATCGAGGCTGGCCCAATGACATATTCCAGTGTGAAGAAGAGGAGAAACAAACCATGTCAGGTTAAAAGTTAATGAAGAATATATGAAATCAAAGATAAAAGAAAGGGAGAAATGCAGCATTCTGACAAGGGACGTTCTCTGTAGCACAGCCAGCCCTGTCCCATCTCCAGTCTGCTTGGCTGAAGGAACAAAGCAGGAGAACCTTCCTGAAAGGCTCTGAAAAGAATCAGAGAGCAGCTCCTGCTGTGGCTCATTTTTCAGTCTCCAGTTCAAACACAACAGGGGCTGTTTGTTCCCACAGTGCAGGCCTGACCTTAAAATCGCTCACGAGCTTTTACAAAGCGCAGCCCAGCTGGTTGCAGAGCTCCAGCCATCTGCTTCTATTTTTAAAACTCCAGGTTGCAGACGGTTTTCCTTAGTTACCACTCCTCTGGGATTGCCTTAAACAGAAGTGCACAGAGCAGCAAGGCCCCTGTTTGCATCCCAGGGATCCTGAGGGATTGAAGTGCAGCAGGAAAGGCACCAGGGCTGACCTTGTACAAATGAGGGTGTCTAAGGGAGCATCCATTCCTGGGAAAATTCCCAGAATTCCCAGAATGACTGGGTTGGAAGAGACCTTAAAATCATCGAGTCCAACCCAGCCCCAACAGCTCAACCAAACCCTGGCCCCCAGTGCCACATCCAGGCTTTGTTAAACACACCCAGGCATGGGGACTCCACCACCTCCCTGGGCAGCCATTCCAGAACTTTCTCACTCTTCCTGTGAAAATCTTTTCCCTGCTATCCAACCTGTATTTCCCCTGGTGCAGCTCGAGGCTGTGTGCTCTGGGTGTGTCAGTGCTGCTGCAGAAAGAGCCCAGGGCCAGCTGAGCACAGGCACCTTTCAGGAGCTGCAGAGAGTGATGGGGGCAGCCCTGAGTCTCCTTTGCTCCAGGCTGAGCACCCCCAGCTCCCTCAGGGCTTCCTCACAGGGTTTGTGTTCCCAGCCCCTCTGCAGCCTCATTGCCCCCTCTGGGTGCAATCTCAGCTGAAATCTCAGCTCCAGAGGGGTTGGGAGGCTTCAGGCCTCCACATGTAACCATCAGGCAGAAGGTGGAACAGCTGAGTGAACTACCAGCTGGATTTGGATATGGGAAAATGGAACTTTTATGTCACTGCCAGAGATTTCTTGGCTTTAGGTGGCTGCTGGAGGCCACAGACATGGACAGAGAAAGTTTTATACAAAGACATTTCACTTACCCTCCTGTTAGAAACATTGTTTTATATATCCAAATTCAAGGTTTCTCCTACAGCCTGGGACCCCATAGCCTGTCCTTCCTACTTCCATCTCCATTAGAGCAGATTTTGGCCCCAGGTATCCCCAGGGAATGCCCCCAGTTCTGTCCCAGGTCTCATGGAAGACTGAGATCCTGAAAATCTCTGCAGAGCAGCCAAACTGCCTCCACCAGCCTGAGGCACGGATTAATCAGACAACTGTGTACTAAAATTTTAGTGTTCTGCTGGATTTCTATTTCGGGACTGGCAAATAATTCCTGTCTATATCTAGATGTGATTGAGAGGCAGTTGACACAGTTGAATATAAAATCCTTCTTTCTCACCAGACAAGACTACATTTAAAGCCTTC
Organism: Agelaius tricolor; assembly: GCF_023055355.1. Classification (NCBI taxonomy): domain Eukaryota; kingdom Metazoa; phylum Chordata; class Aves; order Passeriformes; family Icteridae; genus Agelaius; species Agelaius tricolor. Next base: position 1,223,546 of record NW_027269266.1, read on the forward strand.
TCCAGTGCTTGTCATTCTGTCAAGGAAATACATTTTATTTTTGATAATTTATATATTTGCCTTTTAGTTGTCAAACTCAGCTATAAGGTAAAAACTGGAGTGTAAAGATCCATGTTAAATATTGCAAATCCTTTTATTTTTGTTGGATTTTTTGCGGTTTTAAAAAATATTCTCTTCAAAACTACAGATCCTGTCTTGGTGTCCTGATTATATAAATCTGTACAGGCATATACAAGGGAGACAGGTTTCTATTAGAGTCTATCAGGATCCCATCAATATTGTCAGGGAAGTTTTCGGTTATCCAGTTAATCCTAATTTTATCATTTGAAGAATTTTCATGTTTCACTAAGTGAATTCAGTAGACTTGCAGTGACTTTATTGGGCCTTTAGAAAATCAGCTCACAAGTGAAGTCCTGCCTTGCCAACATCTGAATTTATAAGTCTTGGCTTGCAAGTCAAAATACATCTTCCCTGGAATAACAGAATTATGCAGTGTCCTAACATTATTAAAAATAATAATCTGCTTCAAAACATTGACAGAATGCTGTATGAAGAGATAATGTTTCCCTCCGAAATAAAAAAAAGCTATAATTTAAAAAAAAATCCAAAACCTTTAAAGAAACAATAAAAACTGCTGTCCAAATCATGTCTATGAACTTAATATCAGCTGCCACCTGCATTTCCATCAAAACTCACAGAAGAATTGTTTTATATCTTCACTGGGCTAACAAGAGTTGGAGATGTGTGTTCCACACAGACTCATCAGTAATTTTACATAACTCTGGGCCACATCTGTGTTTTTTCCATATGTAAGACTCCATGGACAGTTTTATACAGCTACACCCACTTTTTATTGAGTCACAAGGAAGTCAGATGCTGGTCTGAGGATCCAGCCTGGCACAGTGTGGGATCCCACTGGTTTCCATACCCCAGCTACCACTAAATCCCATACATTGCCAATTAATTAAATCTGCAGACTTTGCAGCTCTTCCATTTCTATTCCATTTTTTTTATTCATGCAAATCATCCAAGTGACTTTACTGAGCAAAGTTCATAAGACTGGGCACAATTTAGATCATTTATGCTGGTTTATATTTGGAATAAATGCATAGTGGTGAAACCCTACGGTTTTTCTGAGGCCATTATTAAAATTTAACAATGAATTCAAAGTTTGAATGGGTTCAGGAAAGAGCTATTATGTATCAAGGAGTCAAAGTCAAGGCTTTTTAACAATATCAGACAAAGGCAGTTAATTGGACAAACAATCCTTTAGGGAAAGAAAGAGGCTATTGTTCATGCACTGGAAACCACAGCACAATAATTAACCACTCTGGATGCTTTGACAAAAGGTCAGATGCAATAGAAGCATGAAGTGCTTGCAATCCATGTGAGGAGTCCTCATGTGACAAGCCAAAGGACTTGAGTGAGGACAGCAACACAACTCAAACATGTGAATCTCAAGTGCCCAAATCACCCAAGCGTTCACACAGGGACTAGGTTGGTTTAGGGCCCCTCAAAGCCAAAAGTTCAAATTCTGAGCAGATTCACAGCTTCATTCCCGCCAAAGCTTGAGCAGGAGACAGAAATCAGTCATTTCTCCAAGTTCTCCAAAAGCAGCCACTCCCATACTGCTCATAACAGGAGGACAACCTTGTTGGAGTTCAGTTTTGGAAAAGCTCATTTCTGTGCACACACTGGGCAGAGAGAGGTGACAACTGAGAATGACACCCTCCTAAAATGTCACCAAGATACATTACTTCAGGATATGTTCATATTAGTAAATGAAATTATCAAGTTCTTGTCTGCTAGAGCCAAGAGCAAGTGGTATGATATGACTTCTAATAAAATAACTAAAATGTACCCCTCTGGTGGGTCTAGCAAAACCAGCACAACCTCCTATTCCAAGGTGGCTTCATCCAAGTTTCTTATGGCAAATTTTGAAAATTCTTGAGTATTCTTGAGTATTCTTGAGGTGTTTTTTTTTTTTTTTTGATAGTGAAGTACAACTCTCCCATTCCTTCCAGTCTTTTCCCTACAAGCCATGGAAATGGAAATGTGAACCTAGAGTCATAAAGCATTTTCTGTGCATTCTCTAGGCAAAGGTTAATTAAAAATGATGTAAATCTGGCAGCCTCAGAAATTACACAAATGGAAAAAAAAGTCCACAAAATACCCACCTGTGGCAAATAAATCACAGTCTATCTGATCAGGTACCCTTTATTGATAATGTTTACAAAGAAAGGCTCATTGAGGCACACTTTGAAGATTAACAGAAATCAAATTACATGGATTAGCAAGGAATATGTGTAAAATTGGCACATCACAGGTCTTTTTTCACAGGTTGGAATAGGTGTCTGAGATTCACTCCCTTGCCTGGCTCAAGTCTTGACAGAGCTGAGGTCAGGTCTCTTACAGCCCACATGAAAGCATGAACTGCCTCTCCCTAGTATCAAAAAAAAACCATTTCACATTGCCATGACAACACAAACCACTGTTAAGCCAGATAGGAATATAATTTAGTTCCTCTTCCACTCCTTGAACAATGTTAAATAATTTTGAGTAAATCAGATCTGGCTCCAAGACAGAGAACACAGTAACACTCTTCCCACACAGCACTGATAGGATATAGCATCAGGCAGGCCCATCGTTTCTCTCTCTCCCCTTTATTTCATGCCAGGTTCTTCTTGATTAAGCAATAATGTGAAATGGCGAAACAAGAAAAAGTTGGAGCTCCCCAAAGGAAATCAAGTGTGTGTTGCAGCTTGGTGTTTTTACAGTCACATCTGTCTTTTGGACAGATGGATACCTGCAAGTGCTCCATTTACTTCTCAGGGAGGGAAAAAAAAAAGAAAAACTATGACTGTTTCCAGCAATTGCACTTAACAGCCACTTTTAGTCAAGAGTTTCTGTTTGGCTCCCATGCTTCCAGGAAACATTGTTCTGTTTGCTTTCAATGGCAAAGGAAAAATGAATTATTAAATGGTCCCTCCAGGGTTTTGTCTAGGAGCAAGGATACACCCTTCAATGCAGGGAATTGAGCACAAGCTGAAGGGAGAAGAGATTAAATGCAGGGATCAGCTCTAATTGATAATGGTCCTTCTCATGACCTTGAAAATAAAGTGTAAAGGAAAAGGTGAGAAAGAGGTAAAAATTGTCTAGAAATGCTACAAAAATTGGGCCAATATTAGCACTACACTGATCATTTTCCACCAGCTTCTTAATTCCTGCTCTAAGACAAGAATAGAAAAAAACAGAGGAAAAGGCACAATGAGGGCAGTTCATGGCAAACTTAAGGGCATGACAGATCAGGAAGTTCAGGAAATCATGAGCAGGGGAGTGTATTGAGTTTGTGGGGTTTTTTTTAATCCAAACCTATAAACCTGATAACAAAATGATTGAACAAGGGGAAACCTTCTTATTCAAACAGGTGTAGCTCTGGGGCAGTAGGGCACAGAGTTCAGCCAAGGTGAAAGGAGAATGAATCCTTCTGAGGGCTATTAACATCCACAAACCAGTCAGCCTGTGTCACTTCCCTCCATCCATTCTGTGTTCCTGTGTTTATTTTGTGCTCTGCCCTTACCAAATCCTGGACTATACAGTAATTTATCACAGAACTACAGGCAGCAGGCCTGTAGAGGAACAGGAATGGCCATGGGCAGGCATCCATGGCTACTTGGGAGTGGTCAGGAGTACAGGTCCCTGGAAAGTTTTACTTTCCAATGGCAAAGGGGAGCCTTGAAGTCAACAGGGACTGAGCCTTCTCAGGAAGATTTCACAGCCCTGCCTGGCAAATTAATTTTGAGAACCTAAAGCGAAGTGATCTCATAGATGGCTAATGTCTAATGTCTAACTAGCAATTAATCTATTTAAGAAGAGTTTCTATTTCATGGTTCAGCTTTGGAAAGTCTATAAAATGATGCATTTGCCCCCAGAAAGAATTCTGGGCTAATTTAGGTAATATCAGACAACTTATATACAAAAAATTTGGTACTTTCAAGGACATCAACCTTGAATGAAACCCAGAACCTTTCTTGACACAAATGTTTGAACACAGATGTTTACACAAGCCCAGGCTCTAACTGAATCATAACATCCATATTCCTAATATAATTTATTGTGTAACACTTGGCGTGTCCAAACTTCAGCTGGGTAAAAACAGCAAAAACATTGAAATACGATGAGAAACTCTATATTTGTATTATTGTGTTACTCTAATTTTTAAAAACATTAAGCTGTGAATTGTGACTGGTGCAGCTGGTGGATATGGAAGGACAATGGAAGTTTCCTGGAGTGCTGGCTGTCATTATGTTAGGTTTCAATTGCCTTTCTTTCATTGCACGTGTTAAAAGTCTACGTAGAGCAAGATGAAATCTAAAATTAAAATTACAGCAGTTACAATGGGGAGGCAGAATATGCATTTAGTTCTAAAGATAGGTGGGTAAAAGTTAGGGCCCAAATCTGTCTATAGAGTCAGTGGAGGAACAGGGGTTTCTCAGGGATGAATCCAAAGCACCTTCCTCAGGCTTTTTGTAAATTGTCTTGCCTTGGAATAAGCAGAGGATGCTTTGTCACCTGGGCAAACCACAGAGTGGGAACACCTGAACACTCCTGGGATGGCACCCTGCCCTCAGAAAAAGCAAATTGGAACATCTTTGTTTTGCTCAGCTTTGCCCAGGAAAAATTTGGGATGTTTGGGGTGCCCCATATAGGCACTGACAACATATTCCTGTATGTGGGAATGTTTCCTTGTGCTCTTTCCTTTCCAGAGAGTGTGGGTGTTTGGGATGCTGTGGGATACCTGAGGCCATGGTAGGGGGTTCCTGGATAATCCAGGGAAGCATCCAACCTTTATCATCTTCACTCAGAGGGTGGGGAGGCCCTGGCACAGGTGGCCCTGAGAAGCTGTGGCTGCCCCTGGAAGTGTCCAAGGGCAATCTGGATGGGGATTGGAGCAACCTGGGATAGTGGAAGGTGTCCCTAGGTGTTCCTAGGGTTTGGAACTGGATGACATTTCAGCTCCCTTCCAATCCAAAGCATCCCTCTGACTCTGGTCCAGGGGGTTTTTCCAGATGCCTTCTGTCCTGCTGCAGTCACCAGAAACTGATGCCTCGTGAAGGCTGCCCTAGAACAGAGGCTGGACAGAGCTAAAGAATAAAGCAGGGATTTATTCAAAGGCCTCCATGGATCCACCTTGGGCAGCACAAGAGCCCAGCCAGGGCTGCACCCAAGATGAACCAAAATGGCCCCAAAATGCACCAGCGCTCCCGGGGTCTCTCCCTGGGATCAGTTCTGCTCCATTTGCATCTTGCAGTTCATTGTCCCATTCCAGCTTTAGCCCCTGCAGTCCCACCCTGCTTGTTTTTCTCTCTCCAGCCCACGGGGTTTGTGCTCCTGGGCTGAGATTTGGATCATTTGTCCTTGGTGCCCAGCTGGAGCAGGAATTGTTTTGTCTCCCTGCTCTGTGCACAGAGCTCACCGTCCCCTGATATGAAGAACTACAGAACTACACACTGAAGCAGCACAGAATCTGAAAAATAGAAAAGCTAAACCTGAGGCACCACTAGGATTCTATGGCCTTTCCCTGTTAGAATGTGTGATAAATACAGAGGTTTGTGCCCAGGGAATCACCAGGGCACAGACAACCCCCATCAGTCCGTGGATCAGGAGCTCTCAGTGCAGACACCACAGGAGCTGGTTGAACAGTGTCCCAGGCTTGCTTTGTCAGGGACATTTTGTTGAGTTTCTGGGCAATCACATTTGCCCACTTGACACTTGTTAGCAGTTTCGATATTTCTGCTTCATGCCTTTAATTTCTTTGCTGGGTATGTTTCAACTATTTTAATGAGCCAATGATAAGTTTGAAGGGTGCTTGTCTAGCACAAAGCAAAACCATTTGTGCCAGGAGTGGAAGCACCATTAGCAGCCATGCCCTGAATCCCTGCTCTCAGTTCAGGGTCTAAGTGCCACAAAAGCACTTTAAAATACACATTTAGCTTCTCCTTCTTTAAGAAGAATGGAGGGGTTTAAGCCTGGAATTCACCTTGAATACATTTTTTTTCTTAAGAGCTTTACTGTAAATTGTTTAAACATTATCCCTGTGAATAAAAGGTCTAGTGGAGTCCACAGTAGTGGATTGGAATAGAATGATTTTTAAAGTCCCTTCCCACACAAAACTTTCAATGATTCTGCTATTCTACAAAATACACAAACAAATCACACTTCATTTACTTTGATTTTTTTTGTTTGTTTGTTTCTTCACTAGGGAAACAATTATTGTACATCTTTAATCTATTTTATTTATTATTTTAATGATCTTAATCTAGAGCAGCTAATATGATGCAGTCCTATCACAACCCAAATGGAAAGACAGTGGGTTTTGTCTTCACAGTTTTGGACATTGAAGCATAAAAAAAATAAGCCAAGCTCTCTGCAAGGTGTAGGCTAAGGAACAAATTGCAAATTTCACATTTTCTGCACCATTAACTCTTAAGTTACCTGAAACTTGTCAAAACAAACTATTTACTGCAGGTGAGTCCTGCAACTGTTCTGGCTCTCTCTCTGGCCCAGAGATTCTGTAAGGTAAAAAAGGGTTAATTTGGAGTCAATGGAGGCACTGGGACAACAGCAGATAAAATTGGAAAGATATTCTAGGAAGTGGGTACAAGATCCTGGTTCTCTGCTTCATTTCCAAGTACAATTTGGAAGAGTTCACTTCCAGTTGAGGATCTGCTTTGCCTGCCATAAAAACAAAGAACATCTTCCCTAAAGAGAGGCATCAAGTGAAGAGTGGAAAAGCAGAAATTGGCAGGCTTACAGGTGGGCACCTGAAAAATGGTGCAGAAAATTTAATTGCATTACATGACAAATTAAAAATGAAGAATCATGAACAGCTCATATGTTAGCACAACTGATTTTGTTTATTTTTAAACCACCCCAAAATCCAATCATGCTCTATATACATAGGCAATACATGGGATAGCACACCAAATGTAGACAAGAAAGATAAAATATATTCTGGTTTATTTTGCTGGTAATTTTCATTTTTATTCTTTTTTCATTGTCCATCTGCTCAAGTCGATGAAATGATCCAACCCATACAGATTCCTCTGCCAATCCTACCTCACCTCCCAATCCCATACTGTCTCTCAGGGAGGAGAATCCATCCCATTACCTCTGGGGGATTTTGCTGAATGCTGGAATGTGCTGATTTTCTGTCAGTTCCTCTGGGCCTCATTTCTTATGGAAATTTTTTTAGAGCAGAACAAGTATATCAGCACGTGTCTGCTTGAACTATATTCTATTGTTAGTAGGTAAGACCAGCTAATGATTTGGGTTACTCAGGAAATCATAAGTAGCACACACACACACAAATTTAAACAGAAAATAATCTTCCACGTCATTTAGACTGTTAATTTTCTTTCTCATTTCCAGTGTCGTTTATTTTGCTAAGCACTGCTGCAATTCTTTCCACTTGTCTTTTTATGCTCTTATTTTCTTACAAAACAGTACACTAGGCTTTCTGTATAAAACATATATATAAACATTTATATATATATATATATATATATATAAAAAACAAAGCAACCACCCCCCAAATGGACTTACAGGTATGTATTTGTCCCTCATTAGAAAATAAACCGTGTGTTCATCTGTTTGTGGTCCCTGAATGTCACAGCGCTGGCTATTGGGAAAGGGTCACAGAGAAAGGGGACTTCTTTTCTCTTTGTTTTGCTTTAAATCACATGATAAATTTCACAAGGTGAACAAAAGCAGAGTAGTCACAGCAACCATCAGATCCTGTTTGCACACTGGCACCATGTCGCTCTTGTTGCCATTGTTGCTACTCTCCAATTTGAATTCTAGTTATTACTTCCCAGGAGTTAAAATATCTTTTTTTTTTTCTTTTTTGGTCACATATATTCTTCCCTCACAAGCAGCTGGATGTAAGTTTAGGGAGAATGAAACACTAGAACGTCTGAAAGATCCTGTGACTCTGGAAATTCTTACCCTGCCTTACTTTTCTGGCCCTTTTTTTCTCAAAGATGATCAATCATTTAGGAAATTATGGGTAATTTTACATAGCAACTAATCTTTAGTAACTTTTCCTTCCAAAAGATGCTTTTGAGCACTGATTTGAGACTGGTTTTTTTTTCCCATTCATTGCTGGCATTAGATGCCAGCCTTGCATTTTTGTATAAATACTGTTTTTTCAAGTGTAAGGCCTCTGTTATTGGTACAGATGATTCTCTGTCAATATCTATTATTTCAGGAAACAAATTGGTCATTGGAATTATTTATCATTACTGAGTGATGTGGTAGGGGATCCCCCCCCTGCTAAATACACCTCAAATTGGGTGGTACCAAGGGAAGGGTTAAACTTCAGCTCTATTTATTTAGGTCGTGCAAAGGTGACCTAAATAAACTTCACCCCATTTTGTTTATATCATGACTTCTCAACCTAAAGACTCTGTAATTGAAAAACCCCAGATATAAAAAATGCTATTAAGATTGGGGGCAGAAAAAAAAAATAAAAAAAGGAAAACCGTATTGAAATAAAAAAACAAAGTACTGCTTGCTGGTTTACAAAGAGTCTATAACACTGATAAAATCTTCAGAAACCAATGTGCTGCTTTTTTTTTTTTTTTTTTTTTTGCTTTTTTTTGCTTTTTTTTTTCCCTCTCTCCATGCCCTTCTTTATTTTGGTTTCATTTCAACCCGGGAGTTCATATCATCCCCTTCCAGGTCATACTCTTCCACTTGGCCACTGGTCCACACCTTCATGCGGTCGGTGAGGTCGCTGGTTCTGGGCGCCAGGATGAAGTCATAAATCAGGGCAGCACTGGCTCCTCCAATGATTGGGCCAACCCAGAAAATCTGGAATAGAAATCCAAGCCATTGCATCGGGTATTTCTGCATTTGAAGCTCCTCTGAGGATTTTCACAGGGAAATTTGCAGCCTGTCCACCTGAATGTTTATTTAACCACATGACATAACACCAGGAATTTGTCACCATGAGAGGTGAATAACTGTGACCATGCTGTCAAATTGTGATATTTAAAATCAGTTGCCTACTGCTAAAACATCTCTGCTACTCCAGATAGAGTTGGCAGGGGAGCTTAATTTCTAAAACAACAGGGCAGTAGTTTCCATTCTTCTATTAAATTCCAGTGATAGGTGAATTTGAAATACTTAATGAGGACTTAATTAGGGGCTTAATTTACCCCTAGATGCTGCTTAGCTGGTGATATTGCTGTGATTGAACTGGCCTAACCACTTAAGAAAATTAAAATTTAGAAGGAGATGTAATAAAAGGATTTTAGTAGACAAGTTGATTTTGTTGGAAATAACAGAAGATATTGAAGTCTTTGCAAGGCCAAAGCACTACTGAGTCTGGAAACTCTTTTATTCCATAATATCAGTAGTTTAACACAAATTATTACATCTATCTTCTTCTGTATCTACAAAGGATAATAATTTTCCTATGAAATTCTGAAAATATCAGCTCCTCACTTAGTTACTTCCCTTTTGTGTCCTAATAATAATGCTTAAGTGGTAGACATTGCCAAAATTTCCCCAGGATCCTCCTTTTATGTTTTACTCTTTAGATGAAAATGGAATCTATATCCAAAATTTTCACAACCCCATTGTATTACCACTAAATTTCCACCTGTGCCTATGTAACTGGCTGCCAAAATCATGAGTAGGAGAGTTGGAACAAGCCCCATTTTATATATTCAAGAACACATGTTCATTTACAACTTTATATCAGCCCTCTTTATTGAGCTTTAGTGAAATAAGTAAATTTTTGTGAAGAACCTCATTTTAACCACATTTAAACACAAGGAATAATCTAAAAATTTATAGTGTTTCCAGAGCACTTATCCTTGAAAACACATAAGCAGACACTCAGCTTTAAGATGCTGAACATTTTATTAGCTCTTAAATATTGGATGATCTGTTTCAGTTTATAAACCTGCTTAAGAATCTTTCTAAATTAAGCAGTAGCACTTTACAAATTTAATTTAAACAATAAATGCACAGTACAGGATTCCGTGTAATAAGGCTTAAACAATTAAAATGTTTGAAATAAATAAGCATAAAGGGGAACAAACCAAAGAAAATCTACTGTATTACTTTAAGTACAGAGACTGAACGAGCCTGAGGACTTTTTGTTTGCCTGAGGGTGGTCAGGATTTAAAGGAGAATATTCTTTGTTAGGTGAAATGGAAATGCCAACTCTCTGACTTGCTCCTAATGATAGGTGTTGAAATGTTTCTGATCTTGTAGGTTATGTGTTTGCAGAGCCTCTCGTGAGTTAAACAAATTTACTCAACTTACCCAGTGATTTTCAAAGTTGTTGGCGATGAGCGCTGAGCCGAAAGATCTGGCTGGGTTAATCCCACAGCCGGTGTAATCAATCTAGGAGGTGGAAAGAGAACCACAGGTGAGGCACAGATGAAGCTTCCCCATCATCTCACTGGCCCACGCCGAGGTGGGAGAGGGCAGATATAACCTCTGAGGGCTGAAACTTACAGCAAGAAGATGGCCCAAGGCAACGGAGAGACCAATGGCCAAAGGCGCCGATCCCGAGACGTCGTTCCTTCTCCGGTCTGTGGTGGCCAGGACACACAGCACCAGCTGGAAGGTGGCAATGATTTCAATTCCCAGCCCTTGGCCTGCATTGATTCCCTCTGAAAGCTGCATGGAGGCAAGAAGGAAAATGTTATTTCATATTCCTGCATGACCTCAAGCAGTGTAACAAAGTTCTGTGGTATCTAGTTCTTCAATATGAACCTGCACATCCGTTTCCCTCCTGGGGTTCTTTTTTGCTCAGCAGGGGGGGAAACATTGGAAAAAATAGAAAAAATTGAAGAGAAGTTAGTTTTGGAACACTCCCTGCTGTACTGAAGCCTAGGCATAAGCAGTTGTTTGGGTTTTTTTGAGTGGTTGCTTCTTCCAGCCAAAGTGAACACTCAGCCACTGGGCACAGTGAGAGTGGAAATGATCTATGGGTGAGAAACAAATCAGCCAGAGAGACACCTTCAGCAGAGTTTACTGTTCAGAAGTGAACCCTGGTGCCTTAGGACAGACACTCATTTCTTCAGGGACTTCCACATTAATATTTAAAGATATTAATGTTCCACCTAGACTGTAAATTAACATGCCACGGAAATACCCTGAGATTTCCATGGAGTTTATGGGGGACTGGTAGATGTGACAGAAGACCAAAAGTATGTAAAACCTCTCTAGATATTAACATTTAGTCAATGTATCTCTAATTTGCACAGATAATGGTGTAGTCAGTGGAGATGAGATCCATTCACCTGATGAAGTGAAGGGGATCATTTGAAAGCTCAGTCCTTTTTTTTTTTAATAGATCTCATTTGACTACAAAGAGCTTAAACACCTAACTCACAGCTGAACTGCTTTTTGCTTCCCTAGACTCAAACTGAAGCTCATTTAACTTCCTTGGGATACATTTTAAAAAAATCCCCAGTTAAGGAATCCCAAGGGGCTGACAGGAGTGCTTCAATTTCCTGCTGAAGTGGATTATCTAGAAAAACTGAAACTGTCAGGGATAAATATTCCAATGGAATTATTAGTCATGAAATCAGCAGAGATTCTTGTAAGTGCTGTAGAGCATATTGAAACCATGGTGATTCACAGAAATGGACATTACAGAGCAGAAATGCTGCCATATTTCAGGACTACTGCTAAGAACTTGTGCCTAACAAGAAACCATGGAGGTAAACCATTTGATGTTATAACAAGTTTTGAGTTCTGCTTTCAATTGCTGTATTCAGTGGTGTCTCCATTAAGTCAAGGCAAGTGTGTTACTGAGCTGAATAACTTGATGTTAAGCAGAAATAACTCACTTGAATGGATGGGATGAAACATGAGCTTGGCCACAGGTCAGAGAACTGAGAATGTGACTCAGAGTAGGAAGCAAACTCTGCAAAACTTGTATTAATTTGTTCTATCAGTGGGTTATCACATCTGTCAGAGCCCCTGCATTAAAAACTGCTGGGTCATTCGTGGCAAAAAACCATAATTACATGTTATTGTGACCTGTCCAGAACAATGAAACCACGGGAAATCCTGCTGTTAATCTGATTTTGTGGTTTATGCCCTAATTTCCCCAAAGCTAATATTTGAAAAACCTTAAAAGTTAAAGATGGTTAACTGAACTATTTCACTTTCCACAGGTGCTGTTCACATTTCTTGTTTCTTCTCTGTAACAAAGTTGAATATCAAATTCCTAAGCAATGAAAAAAAGTCATTTGAGACTTTTCTCAGCATAAATCTGATTTTTAAAGCCTGCTATTCTGAAACACTAATAATGTATTCTTATAGCTTGTTCTTTAACCTGCAGGAGTGATATCCTCTGAGTTGGAAGTAGTTTATTCACAAATAGAAGGGAATTCTGGTTTGAAAGGATGGGTATTTTGGTTCCTTCAGCATCCACAGAGTAGAAACTGAACTCCATTAATGAAACCTTTCATTATTAGCACTTACATGTGAGAAGTGTGAGTCTGACATAAATGCATCCATACAAGATGCACTGAAAATTGCAGGATCTAGAAATTCACACTTGATATCTCTGAATTAAAATTCTATTGCTTTTGTAAGTTTTAAAAATAAACACTTTTTTTCACTGTAGAAACTGTGGGATTTTTGTCTCTCAACAAATTAGGTTTCCAGTGTGTTTCCTTGTATCTAAACCAATTTAAGCATGTGGACTATGTACCCTCTGGAAAATCTTATCTCACATTTGGAAGGCCAAATGGCCACACTTAAAAGCCAGGTAGCAAATAAGTGACTGATGTGCACATGCCCAAAAGCAGATAAGAAACCAAATTCTTTTCTAACATAATGCAACCCCAGAGAACCCAGAGCTGATGTGTGACACATCAATGTTGGCATTTGACAAAGCCTTGACATTTTAAGATATTAAACACTGGCCAGCCATTGGGCTTTCCCTTCACTTGAAGGGCTTCTGTAAAAGACAATAAGAGCAAAATTATTCTTTAAAAACCTGTGATAAGGATTATCTTTGAGAGGAGGAAATCATATTCTTCCTTTCCCTCCAGGAAAAATACATCCTACAGCTGACGTGACTTGAGGTCATTCTCCCTGCTAATCAACACCTATTGATGGGCTGAGTGGGATCAAAGAAAACCTGGAAATATCATAGGAAACCTTTTGCTTTCCTCCAGCCATGTAATTTTACACAGCCTGCCAGAAACATTAATATTCTCCTGTGAGAGCAAGGACTCTGGGCCATGCTCCAAAATGGGACAAACCCTGGCAAACCTTGGATGTCCTGCTTTGCTGGGGCCTGTGGATCTGCAGTGTGTAAGTGTAGGATAACAGAATGTTTATTTGCCTTCTTATCAGAGGTAAATTTTCACTGCAGCAGCAGCCTGGACCATCCATGGTACACATGGAACAGCACCGGGGTTCACCATCCCAAGCACACCCCAGAAAAGGTTTAGAAAGGGAATGGGAAGGTACATTCCCTTCTGTCAAGTTAAAATGTACACGTACCTATTATTTATATTTATATTTATATTTATATTTATATTTATATTTATATTTATATTTATATTTATATTTATATCATCTCCATTCACAGTGGATTTGCAAGTCTTACCCAGATAACATTTTGCACCTTTTGAATCTGCTCTTTGAAGTTCTTGACAGAACCAGGGAGGCACAACCAACACGAGTTTGTCATCCTTTGCTTGTGTTTTCTTGATGTTATTCAGGTTTTTAAGGAAAGTTTGAACTTTTGTGGAAGATTTTGTAGAAGAAGCTTCAGTGTTGTCTAAAGCTTAATCTGAATTTAGTAGGAAGCAGTACCACATTTAGAGACCTGACTAAAAATCAACAGCTGTTCTTAACATCTGCCATTCTGTTGCTGAGAATATCCAAAATACAAGGTGTCCAATATCTCTGCTTCCTAAATAGACAAAAAATGCTTTGAAATGAGACACAAACACTTCTAGTGCAGTGTTGGGGTGCAGAGGACCCTTTCCAGTGATCTGTACCCACACTGCCTTTTTCCCTGTACTGGTACCTTGATGCATCTGCTGAGAAATCTTTGACATCTTCTCTTTGCAGTCCAATAATCCTCATTAAGGTAACAGAAAAATTGTCAGAGGGCAGAGAACAGCACAGCAACTCCCTGAGCTTTTCAGGCTTCAGATCTGGGACACTTGAGGAGTGGATTCAGAGCTTTAAGGAACCAAACATGCTCTAAGGGGTTAAATGAAACACACAAGCCCATATTCATCTCCAAGAGAGTCTACATAGGCTTCTTTTCCTTTTTTGTTCACATGAATAATTCCACTAAACTTCATTTCTACTGTCAGTGTTTTGACAGAAGAAGCACCAGAAACACACATAAGAAATGAGCTGAATCACTGGCAAGATGGGAGAGTTGTCTGTGGACACATTTTTATGATCAGCTGAATCAATCTTGGCTGCAGCAGCTTGCAGCAATTCCTCCTCGACCTCACAGCTCCCAGACAAGAAGCAGAACATGGAGACACCCCAAGGGAGGTGCATCCTCCTATGAGCTGAATTCCACCATTTCCACCCTTAACAATCCCATGATTAATATTTTTTCCCCTCAGTTCACTGTGAATCTGAACAAGGTCATGTAATAAAAATCTACTGGAATTCAGTAAATGTACAGAAAACACATCTTATTCAGAAAACTCCTGAGATGTACCTGATGGGAAACTAAGGAAGCATTGAAGGCAAAGTGGCTCAAGAGACATTCAAATGAAGAATGTTAAACCCCAAAAAACATATTCTAGACATGAACATGAGAGCAATTAGTTGAGAAGAACACCTGATTTATGTCTTAGGATATGGGCAGCGGCCACATCACTTCCAGCTCTCCATAACATCACACAGGAGATGGGAACTACAGAATTTGTTTTCCCAGAAGTGCCCTTAACTGCCATGTTTAGCTGACTGCCTCCCACAGCAATCATTTGGGCAAATTAATGATATGTTTTCTTTCCTTTTGAATTTTTTTTTTAAATTTCTTTTTTTTTTTTTTTTTTTTTCTAGGACAGGATATTTATGAGTTGTCCGCCTTTGGAAGAAGAAACGGGGACAGGAAATTAAACTGGCCCAAGGTAAACCCCACTGTGTACTTCTCTAGTGGCTTCATATTTTTCTTATTACCAGTGAAAGTATATCAAGTTCAAACCTGTTTCCCGTTACATGGATAAGACACTTTGTTATGCAAGGTGGTTCCACCACGTGGGATGGGCTGAGCTCCATCTCATCCAACAAACCCTCAGCCCTGGACTGGAGCTTCCAGGGCCCAGCTTCCTTTCATATAACAGGGATTAGTTTCTCATTGTTCCAGAAAAAAAAAATTAAAAAAAAAAAGAGAGGCCTCTGGTATTGCAAAAGTCTATTTTTTAGCAGGGGGATGTCAGCTTTCCCCATTCTTATGAAACACCAGAGCAAGTCCTGCCTGCTGGTGTGGTTTTGAGGGAGAAAATTTAAGCCACAGCATTTCACAGCATTTTTAATGGCTGAGACTTCTCTTCCTTTCATATCCTCACCATCTTACCTAAATTGTTACCTTTTGTCTGCCTGGGCAGACATTTTTCTTAAAATTAGCATTTTATTCAAGTAAATTCTTGCCGTCTTACAGCATTTTTTTCTTCTAGCTTAAAATTTCCCTTCTTTGACTTTCCTTCTTTTACTGAATAAGGAAAACTCTTCACAATAGTTTAGATGGTTCATTCTCTATTTATCCCCCACTTTTTTGAAATATTAATCATTCTTTTTTATGCCAACTAGCTATCATTTAAGTGTTTGGCTGGCAAAGTTCTTTAATGGGATGCTCTACAGATGTGAGAAATTCATATCTCTACTTCCCTCCAAACCACATCCCACTGTCTTGCCTATCATTTTGTTTGACTTTTCTCACTCTTTCAGCTCCAACTCTGTCATGAAAAGAACTTGATGATTTCCATATTGATAACATACCTTTATTCTCCTGGAAGTCTTTCCCACACCTCCACAGCTATAAACCTTGAGTGATAGTCAGAATTGATTCAGAGATTCATCCCTGGCTGCTTAACTACAGTTATTCACTTCTACCCTTGCTATTTAACAGTATCACTCTGAAATGGATGTTTCTATACCCATTAATTGAGTATTAGGGATTCAGGAAGTACAAAAGTCTCATTTCTTTAGTAAGGAGAGACAGGCAAAGATCTCAAGAGTTTCACTCAAAATTATATGACAAGAGGACTCAGAAGCTGCTTATAAATTAGCTTTGGATTGTATCCTACATCAACAATGGAAGCATTCAGCAGAACCTGGGGACAAAATACATTGTCCTCTGCTAGATTATCCTTCCTATAAATACAGCCTTGAGAGCCCTAAAGGGGACTCATTCAATTCCCAAAGCAGAGATCATATTTTCCATTCCTTAGGCAGCAGACACCCTCCAGGAACGAGGCTCAGCTCCCTCCTCCCACCCTCTGCAGGCCGAGGAGAAATTATCCAGGGCTTTGTGTTTTAGTGCCATGGAGAGAAAGAGGGGAGAATGATTATTGTATTAAACCAGAGCACATAAAATTTGCATGTCAGACCAAGACAGGCAGTAAAAGTTCCTCTACTGGACTTGTTTTTAGCACA
This sequence comes from Agelaius tricolor, assembly GCF_023055355.1. Lineage (NCBI taxonomy): Eukaryota > Metazoa > Chordata > Aves > Passeriformes > Icteridae > Agelaius > Agelaius tricolor. The sequence goes on from NW_027269266.1 coordinate 1,240,223, forward strand.
GCTGGTCAGACACAGACAATTTTTTTTATTTACACTTTTACTTTTTTGATGTGCCTCTGGGAAAGTTGCTTGGAAAAAGTTTTGGGGTTTTTTTTGTTAAATGTTGCTGCTGAGAAATAAACAACTTCTATTCAGAGGATGAGGATTTGTGAGGTTTTGTTGGTTTTTTTTTTCTTTTCCCAGCAAAACCCAAGCAAATAGTTAATTTTCTGTAATAGTTGAAGCACTCATTTATACCACAGAGCTGTTTATTATCTCCTCTATTACCAGCTCAGAAGGAGATAGTATTTCAGTGGGGAGTTTTGGGCATATCTGAATTTTGAGCCAAATAGAATCATCCTTTTTATGTTGTTACTGGAATAACACCTGGATTTGCAGAAACCTCACTGTATGGTTGTTGGCAATTCCACTAAAGTAATATTCATTTCATATTTTTAGACAAACTCCAGCAAATCTGTGAAGTTCTCAAAATTCATGAGCCATAAATAAGCATTGAACACTTGGCATTTCCATGGGGTTAAAAACCAGCTCTGAGCCTGTGCAACGCATTTCAGGAATTGGGGGAACAATTCCAACTCCTCCATTTCTCCAACCTTGCTCATCAAGCAAGAAGTCCTAACAAAGGAAGGAAAAGGGGCCAAACCTGACCTTACCCATTCCAAGCACAGTCATCAGTGCCCTCAGGAGGAGTTGTGTGTGCAAATGTGTAAATGTGTAAATGTGTAAATGTGTAAATGTGTAATGAAACGTGCCACCCTTCTGCTCTGAAAGCCTTCCTTGACTCCACCTGGCACAGAATTAGCCTGGAAAAGTTGAGTTTTCTGTGACACCTCCCAGTGGTTCCTAGAGAGGGGATGCACAGGACTCGTCCAGGGAAGCACACAGAGGATTTCTTTACTCCTTTCTAGTCCAGTTGTGCCTTGCAAGGCTCTCAGGCCACATTTTCGCCCTCCTGCTGTTTATAGTTTCCTCCAGGATGCCTGTCAGGCTCTGTATATTTGATTTAACAGGTTGATGTTGTGCCTCAGCCTCAGATCTCCTCAGTTCAATGAATGTGCAGCAGTCAAGCACCAGCCCCAGCTCTGGATGCCAGGAAGATCAGCATTTTCCCATCAATTACACATTAATAAATACTCAGGGCTCAGAATGTTCCCAGCCAGGCCAGAAAAACCTCCAGGAGACAATGGTGGTACCAGGTAAAGACCCCTCTGTTACTGAATTCTCCCCATTAAGCTGGAGAATGGACAAACAAGCAAAAATGTACTACTGCCCTAAAGAAAACAGGTAATTTCCTCTGGACACAAACAGGAAATTTTTCAGGGGCTATCTTTTCTTCCTTTAGTACTTGTGATGTGGTTTGGTATCCTTGCTTTAAAAATGCTTCCTTTAAAAATATCTATACAGATAGTGATATTTTTTAGGATTCTCTGATTAAAGAAATGTTTTTCTCAGCTCCCTGAAGGTTTACATTAACTGCTAAAACCCACGAGCCCTGCTACAAAAACCTAGATTTTTTTTTCCTTACCACTGCACCAATTTAACCAGATTTAATCCATAATATTCATTCTCTTGCTGTGGACATTTCCATTTGTTCTCGGGCTGTTGTCCTTGCCATGTCAGATCTTGGTTCAGAACCCACACCTATTATTAGATTTTTTTTTTTTTAACTTTCCAATTAATTTAGATTAAACATTGAAATTTGGATTCATCTCATCTGAAGAATCTTTCTGTCCATCTGTCTCTGGTGTGTGAGTGTGTTTGGGGGTGTGCAAACACATAACACACAAATATACACAGAATACTCAAATATATTTGGTGTGATCAGAGAACTCTACGGAAAGGAAACCAATTTTAATGGTTTATTGACCACTCAGGAAGGCTGATGCCAAAATGAATTTTACTTAAATCCTACTTAGCTTGACAGTTGATCTAACACAGAAAAAATTATTTTCTGAAAATCCCACTCCATTTGTATTTGTATTAATATTTGTTAACATTAATATTAACTAACCTACCAAATTAATGATGTTTTTAGATCTATGGCAACTAATTGTTTTAAACACCCCTGTGCATCCTTTTCAGGAATTTCTACCATTTCTAAGCAGAAATAAATGAAGAGAACCTTTGAGGCCTGCAGAGCATTTTCCAAATGCTCATCCTTGGATCCCCTGGCACAAAACCCATTTTGATCTCCTCTGTTTTAGCTCAAAAGGACAGGGCTGCAGGAGGATGAGCACCAAGGGCCTCTCCTTGTCCCAGAAGAGGCTGTGCTGCTGCATCCCTCCATGCTCCCTGCCAAAATCCCGGGATACGGCTCTGTTATTGGAGAGGCGCTAAGCAAATCTTCATGGAAATGGAAATCAGATAAAAAGCTCTGAGATCTGAGATAAGGATTAGAGCCATAACCCCAAATTCTCTGGGGGATGGGTGATAACCATCAGGTTTACATCTCAGCCCAGATGTTTCTGCTGTCACTGTGTGAACTCATTAAAAAGAGGCTGAGAGCGTGGCCAGTTTTGAGCAGGTGCCTTTCCTGTGTCCCACCTGCCCTGCCTGGGGCCTCTCAGTACAATGCTGGCAAGCCTTAAAAGCCCTCTGCTGCAAAAACTGACAGTGAACAATGAGCTATTGTTGTGACAGTCTTTGTTAAGAAATAAAAATCCCAGATCAATGTCATGTACCGGAACCATTTTGCTCATTTTAGAAATGGAGCAGCTTTTTGTCCCTTGTGAATGTTTGAGTCCTGGAGCATGCAGAGGAAAGGCTGGCAGTAGAAGCCTAACCTGGATCAAAAATAGGCAAGGCAAAGACAGGGAGAATGAAACTCCTCACTGTCCTAAACTTGAGAATGGTACAAAATATGATCTGCATTGAAAAAAACAAATAAGTTATCCAAGGATTTTTCAATAAGCACTAAAGGTCAGGATCTCAGCTGCGTGTCTCGTCCATCCAGCAGCACCTCTGGAGCTGCAATTTTCCACAGTGACTCAGAGGAAAAGCAGCATCACTTACTCAATTGTCCCCTCACACTGTCAAGCTCTCAGTTTATTTTGGATGTTCTTCCAACTGGAGCTGGCTTTGTTTAATTGGAGGTTGGAGAACGGGCTGGTAGGGCGCAGGCACGAGGAGCCAGGGAAATCACAAGGCAAACACTGAGTCACCCAGGGCAACCAGGCAAGCCCTGCTCCCCATGGTGAGAAGGCCACTGGTGTGGACCAAATGTGGGGAGTGTGGGATTCCCCATGGGGAATCCCCTCTGAGAGAAGTTTCCAAAGGATGGGAAGCATCCAATGGGGAACATCAGGGTAAATACTTCAGTATTTATCCCACAAACACCAGTGAAAGGTGTGGCAGGTCTCAACTACACAAAAGGGAATTCCCAGTGCTGGTGCAACATTATGTTTGCACTGGAAATGCAAATTGGAAATTTGTTAGGAGAAAATTCACCAGCCTGGATGCTCTAAAGGTCATCTGCAGATGACAAGGATCCACATACCTTAGCACATCCTTTGCTCCACTCTCCTGGAGACAAAAGATTGTTCATCTTCCCCAAGCAGCAGAATGAGCTACATGGAGCATGTAGGCAGTAAAGGAAAGAAAACCTAAAAAACTCCAGCATTGAGGTTCCAATTTGTTCTGATGCTGCTGGATCACAATCCAGCTAAGTGGGAGTAGTTGTGGAAAGAGGATTCATTCCCATCCCTGGAAGTGTCCAAGGCCAGGTTGGACAGGGCTTGGAGCAGCCTGGGACAGTGGAAGGTGTTTCTGCTCATGGCAGAGGGTTGGATCTTTAAGGTCTCTTCCAAGCCAAACTATTCCATGATTCTGTGGCCCTGTGGTGTGCCTTTGGTGAGGCTGGAAGGTCACAGCAGCAGATACTGGCCTGGTACGAGGAGTCAAAGACAGCAAAGGCCTCCTTTTTCCCTGCCCTTGAGCAATCCAGAGCTGGACACGGGGTGTTTATCCACAAAGGACGTGGCACCCTGGTGTGCACCAACCCTGCCATGGCTGATCCTGACCTGGGCAGCCCCAGGGAGCAGCAGAGACACAGCCAGTCACAGCAGAAATTCAAAGGGTGTTCCAGCAGCAAGGAACTCTCCGTGCTCCAGGAATAGCATCCATATGAATATTCACCTGTCTTAAAATGACCTCTGAATCCACTGACCACAGATCTCCTCTGGCTTTTCCAGAGAGCTCCTTAGTTACACAAATAACATTTATCAGTCCACTGGGTGTTTTCTAAACCCAAGGCCTCCTATTTGTTATTCTTGGTTGTTTTTCTTGTCCCTTTATCTACCCGAGCAACGTTACCTTCAGGTCTGTTTTTCTTGCCTACAATTTTTGATCCACTTATAACTTTTAAAATAATATCTTTCATCATAAACTCAAAGGAAGAGTTTTCAAATAGTTTCCAAATTATAGCCCGGAGAGTGTGGGGACATATTTCCTGGCACTCTCATCACTGTGCCAAAATACAGAAAACTACGAAATTGTGAAAATTGTGAAGTGGTGTCTGCATTTGTCACAAAATTCTAATTATTTATCTATACCTATATATTTAGCTCAGACTATTTTTCATATATATACATATGTATCTATATATATATAGATATATATATCTACAGATAGTTGGATAGAAAAATAGATATAAAAATATAAAATAACCTGAGTTAAGAAATTTTCTGACCATGTTTTTAAAAGTTTGCTGAAAGTTCTCCAGATAAACATTGTTCAACAGCAAATATTGTGTTACTTTACAGCACAGAAGTCTCTTCTCTCCTCTCTTTCCTGCTTGAGCTCTCTGTTGGTCATTAACTGCCTGTGCTGAGTAGTTTGTTCCATTATCTAAACTCCAGATCTGTCCTCACCAGACAATAGCCAGCTCTGCTGGCAGATGAGTGCATTTTGGATCTGGTATTCTCTATTCTTACAGCTTTACCTAATGGAAATTTGTAATGTGTAGTAATCCAACTTTCAAAAAAAAAAAAAAAAAGATACAAGATGATGTAAGGAAAAATATTTAAATTTTTAGAAGAGCAAACACACTGCATACTCCTCTTCCAGCTTCTCCAATTCTCAAAGTTTTTACTTTGGAGCACAAGCCACTACTAAAATATATTGGAAGTTAAGTGTCTTAAAAGGATTCAGTAATCTAAATACATCTCTGAGTGCTGTCCAAAATGTCTTACTTGGGACCAGCCAAAGTAACTAAAAATATGTCTGTTGACTTAAGCACAGTTTGGATCAAAATCCTAATGTGTGACTGGTTTGCTTGTCTTAGTGTAAACCAGACCTTAATACTGAACCTGTTAAAGGCACATCCTGCATTTTCATCCTCCTTTCTTTCTCCTCAGCCTTGTACTGTCCATGGCTGAGGTTTGTGCTTCATTTGATTGTGTTTACATTTTTTTTTCCTTTTGTGCAATGAGAAAGACACAGATTTATCCCACTTGATTTTGGATTCTTAGCAGAGGTTTCCAAGCCTGGAGCCTCAGCGTGGCAAAGAGTAGCTGGGTGTCTCTGGAAGCAACTCAACAGGTCTAAAGGTTGAGGTGCCTCTCTTTGTCCCTCATTCCCTGTGGATTAGAGAGCAGCCAGTGGAAATGGGTTCTCAGCTTGGTCCCTCAGCGCAGGACCTGCAGCCAGGCAGGAGAAATCCAAGTTCAGGCACACAACCCCACCCAGTATCCACTGGGAACACTGGATGGCCACTCACTCCATTACACACTGCCCCCACCACATTTTTCCTGTAAAAAACACCTCTCCAAGAGCACAGGGTCAGAACAGAGGACAAAGCCACAAACATCCAGACCCTCTTCCCAAACATCAGCACTCTCTTTCTATTCCTTTTCTGAGCAGGGAATCCACACCTCGTTATCCACAAGAAGGGCCAGAAGAGAGAGCAGCTGGCAGGGACGCCATCTCTGAGCCTCCCCTTCTTATCCTCAGGTTAAAAACCATAATAAAAGCAACTCTGGGGTTCCTCCTTGCCAGATCTTTGCTGGAGGAGGCACCTCAGTGCTGTGCCCCATTGAGATCAGCCCTGCACGAGCACAGCCCCTCTGCTGCTGCTCCCCCCTGCCCTGGGCTCAGACCCACAGCCCTCCCCTCCCCAGGCACTCCAGGCTTGTCACTGGGAAATGAATGGATTTGCTTTCCTTTCCTTTTCTTTCCTTTCCTCTCTCTCAAGGCAGAAGAACAGCTGCTGCCCTCACTATCCCCAGGGGGGTCTCCCCACTGCTCCTCCAGCCAGAACATTTGTAAGTGGATGTGAAAGAAAAAAGAAACAAATATCTGAATATTTTCCAATGGCAAACAGTGAGACCAGAGCTTTTAGAAACCATACTCTGTTATTTCATTGCACAGAAATTGCTGATCAATTTGTAAAATTTATATGATGGACACTTCACCCTGCCTGGTTTTGCCTTTGTAACTTGAGGAGTTACTGACTAAGGGGCAAGAATAGCTTCACCCCCCTTCACAAATGGCCAGGTTTAGAGCTTTGGTAAGAGGAAGGAACCAGTCATCAGGATTTTATGGAAGCAAAAGGGAAAAGCCAAGCTTAAGTGCTACCAAAACCAGACCTCCCGTGTTTAATGGCAGCTGGACCTCTCGAGGAAACCACTTGGGCAGACACCCTGTCCCATGTGGTTGAGCTGTTCCCTCTGTCAGTGGTTTCAGAGGAAAAGATCAAGTATCACACTCGCAGCCAGAACCTTCTGGAGTCAATAAAATTATTTGCTCCTCTTCCTCAAAATGTTTTGAGTTAACCCATCAGAATTTCCAAAGCGCTGGCAGGATGGAATAGCTGCAGGCACCAGGAGAGAGGGAGGTGAGCAGCCAACTCATGAGGGTGGATGATACTGAGCTGCCCAGGAATCACCTTAATATCAGACTTTACTCTGTTTTAAAAACTTGACTCATGTTCTGAATTAATTGTAATGTCAAATTATAGTATGCAAAACCATATTGCTGTTTTGCCTAAGTTATTTCAGAAGAGAGGTTGCATTTGCAGTTTTACGTCCCAAATACCCTTGTGACAACAAATGGGCAGAAGATTACAAATTAGCTCAATTTACAAACTGCAGTCAGGAATATTTTGAAAGAAAGAGGCCAAGGAAAATATGTAAAGTACTTGTTCTTAAGAGATCAGGTCAAGTAAGTGACCAGAAGGAATTTCCATTTATAGCACTGTGTGTCCTGCAGTGGCTGTAGCACTGCTCTGACACTGGGTTGATTTCAAGTTTAGAAATGTATTTATCCTTTTTTCTCTCCTATTATCCTGCAACAAAAACAGCAAAATGACATTTTGAGGAGGAGGAGTTGTGGCCAGCCAGTTTTTAGGCAGCGTGATGCGAGCATCTGCCTGGGAGAGAGCTGGAACCTGCACCCCAGTTACCTGCAGCTGCCTCACATTTTCCTCCAGTTTACACATGAGAATTCAGGATTTTTCCAATTTTTGCCCAGAAATGCACAGAAAGGGCAGCTGGGATTCTGCCAGGCAGGATCTGAGCACTCTGCCTAAAGCAACAGGTACTGCTCACATCTTTGGGGTTGGGATTTCTCTTGCTGCACACCTCTCTGCTCCCATGGGTTTTCACTGCAGCCATCACCAGTACACACAAACCATTAATTGAGTACTGAAAATTAATCACACTCCCAGAAGCCAAAATAACACTGGTGTATACACATTAATCAACATGTCACCTTAGGGACCCTCAGAACCACTAAACTGCCAGTGATTTCAGTGTTAAATTGGCATCAAAAGCCACCTTTCAGCAACCTGGGTGTACAAAACTGAACATAAGCAAAACTGATCATGACCAGAATGTCCTAAAGCTCCAAAATGAGGGTGGGGAGGAAGGACCATCCCTATGACATCCTGGTTATCAGTCAGGACTGGATTCTCTCCTACAATAAACAGCCAAGCTCTCCGAGCTCACCAGCACCAACAGAACCCCCGCGTCTTTAGTAAATTACAGCTGCTACATTTCTCCTCTAAAAAAATAAAACAACAAAATAAAGGAGGAATTCAAAGTTTGTACTTACAGCATTAAGCCCCAGGGAGTTTCCTGGGAGAGAGGAGGTGACTCCTGAGAGAATGGCCGTGGCCACCACTGCCCCCAGGCACTGGGCGAGGATGTACATGAGCGCCTTGAAGATGCTGATCTGGCAGCTGAGCAGCAGCCCCAGGGTGACAGCTGGGTTCAGGTGTGCCCCACTGATGTGGCCCACGCTCTGAGCCATGGTAGCAATGGATAACCCAAAAGCCAGGGAAACCTTCACGTTGTCCTGAGACCTCGTTGATGTTTTGTTGGCCACCACGGGGAAGTTGAAGCCCAGAGCAGAGCCAATGCTGATAAAAATGAAAAGGCTCATGGCCAGGAACTCAGCCACCACTGCCCTCCAGAATATTTTCTTTCTGAATTCACTAGCCATCTTTCCTCTTTCTCTCTCTCTCTCTCTCCCCTCCTCACTTTCCCTTCTCCCTCTCTCCCTTCCTTTGCCTGATATTTTCCCTTAGAGGTCTGAAGAGAAATCTGGAGGAAAAATACAGTCCTTGGATTATTTATAGGGCTTTGGGTGGTCTGTAGGAGGGAAGGGGTGTTGCACAAAAGGAGGAAAGAACATCTACATAGATGCTGACTGCTAGATTGATGTAAGACACTGTTTCCCTGCCAAAGTTTTTTTCTTCCTTTTTTTTTTTTTTCTTTTCCCCTCCCTTAACGGCGTTCGATCTCTGCCGCCGTTTTTAAGAGGCTTTTTGAAATTCTTGGAAAAATCCTTAGGAGAGCCTTAGGAATTTCAGCCTCACTTCTTTCACTCCTGTGTCATCTTTCAGCGTGTGGATCGGGATGAAAGCTTTGATGGGATTTCTGTCTGGAGCTGAAACAGAAAGCAAAGTTTTCAGTGCAGGCTGGTAAGTTATTCACACTCAGCTTCAGCGGCAGCAGATAACAGCTGAAAGTAGTAAATAAGACTGACAGCTAAATCCACACTCCAGAGGCTTCAGTAGCTCTGTTTCTTTTGAAAAACAAAAGGTAGAAATGTCCCTTCTGCTGGCTCCGTGGACTCGGAGATGTTTTGGATGCCAAGTCTGGCGGCTGCACGGACACTCTTGGATTTACACAGCTCACACGAGCTGCTGCTCACTCGTGAGGGATCATTTTTAATCTCTGTGTAAATCTGCCATAACACTGTGGTAAGCTGGAAGCTTTAAATGCATGTAATTTGGATGCCAAGGATGATTTTTTTAAAAAGTTATTGTTTTAAATTTATGTCATTTCTTCACTTTTCTGCTTCCAAGCATGGAGGCATCTCGGGGTTTCCCCAGCCTGACTGGAAAGAAAAAAGCCAATTTGGGGGCTTCCTAGCCCAGGTCCTGCAGGGAGAGCCCATCTCTCACCACCCTGCTGAAGGTCAGCTCAGCTGCCCTGGCTGTCTCCAGGGAGACTCTGCTGCCGCTGGGGCACAGGACTGGCCAGACAGAGGGGACAGCAAGGGAGAAGGGAAATTACATGCTTGGTTTTGCAGACAAAATGAACCTCCCGGCAGTGCCAGAGCCTCTCGGAGCTAAAGGTCCCAGTGCCTGGCTTTACCTCGGCGGGGCTGGGCCACAGGGCTCGGGTTAACCCCTGAGCTCTCAGATCCCTGCCTGCTCTGCAGCTGTGGGTGCCTCCAGCTGGAAATCCCGGGGTCTGCTCTGACTTCAAACCAAGGAAAATCTGTTCCAGAAGGAGGAGGTAATTCCCCAGGCACAACTCTTGAAGGATGGGTGTTTAAAAGCAGCCTGCTTCTCTGCCTCCCCTTTTTTCTCTTCTTTCTTTAATGCACTGGTAACATCTTCTGAATTGTTCTTAAATTAATTCAAGGCTTTTTCATGTGGACAATATGCCAGGAAGAAGGAAAAAATTGAGCACACACCTGGATAGTATTAGACAGCCAATAAGGGGGGTTTTAAAATATATTTGGTTTTCAAAAGATGATTCAGTGACAGAGCTGAAAACAGTTTAAATAAAAGCCCAGATGTCTGCAGCTTGACATACCCAAGTTCTTATTCTTTCTAGGCATCAGATGTTCTTGATTTTTCACACAGCCAATTTTATTTCCTTTTTGTTTTATGATACACTTACACAACAGGACTGCATCAGTGAAAAAGGAAAAGTAAAGAGTGGGACTTCAATGAGGAACAAAGTGACAGACAAAACAAAAATCTAATTTAGCCAAATAGTGGAATGCAGTGGAATTTTAATATAAGATACACTTGACTGTAGTTGTATCCTGTCCAGTGGAACTTTTTATTTACTACAAACACTGTCTGAGACAAAGATCTGCAGTGATCAGCTTCCCTGGTCCTTCCAAGAGGGTGCCCAAAACCCAGGCAGGACATGTATCACACACCTCAGGGAAGTGAGACAGCAGAGCTCTGTGAACGGTTTGCAAGAGTTTCCATGTGTCCCAAATTGGCCTCTGTGGGATGGAGCTACCCAGATAGTCACCCTTGTCCACAGGAAATTCCCTCTTTACTCACCTCTTCCTACAATTAGGAACTGGATGACCAAGCCACCTCTGTATCAGTACTGATAAGGTGAGGAAGAACCCCTCCAAGGAAAACTTGCAGAAGGTGGGAAAATAGACCAGGGAAGTCTTGTAAAATGCTCCCCTGATTTCTGCAGTCTCCTCTTGGTATCCCTGACTGGCCTGTGCCACAGACAGGAGCCCAGGAAAGCCAGACCTTTACGTGAGGAACACAAACATTAAATGTACCTCAAGAGGAGAAGATGGGGCACCACCTTGGTGTGGAACCCATTGGTCACCTCACACTTGCATTTTCTGGGACTCTCCATTTGTCTTTTCATAAATGTTACCAACCTCTCTTGTTATATTTTGGAACTTTGTGCCACAGTAAATCAACAAAACGGTCATTCAGACAGAAAAGGAAAAAAAAAATCTGAAATAAATTAAAGACAACCACAGGGAACACACACAAATAAAAGAGACAGATTTTTCCTGTACATAGAAGAACCTCCAAGTGAGGAAACAGAAAGGGATGGCAACAAAAGAACAAATATTCTGCACAAATAGAGGGAATTGTGGACAAATTAAATTATGCAACTGTGTGAGTGTAACAAGGAAAAAGGGGAGAGAAAATGTGAGCAGAGAAAGCACACATCAGTTGGACTTCTTCAGAAATGTCCAGCACCACACAAATCTAACTGGTGCCCAAAATGTCCACCACCACACAAATCTAACTGGTGCCCAGGGCACTATGTCACTTTTCCAAAAACCAAGCTCCATCCCATGTTGCTCAGGTTGATGGCAAAGACCCTGGAGCTTGGTAAAGTAAAAAAAGTACACTCAGACCCCAAAACCAGGAGAAGCCCCAAAAAAAAAAGGGCAAAATCCAATTTCCTGCATATCAGATAAGCTGGAGTTTCTGCAGACAGCTTTTCTGGGCACGGTTTTGACTTATCCATCACACTTGAAGGTTGTGGTGGTATAAGTTGGGTTTTTTGTGTTTGAATTGAAAGCACTTGAGATAGTAGTTTATGTTTGGACTCAAGTGTTTATTATTTTTATTAGTAAAATAGTTTTACTACTGTGAGTTCAGCAGCTTTTCATTAGAAGGCACAAAATGACCAACAATCTCTTGTTCCAAGGTCTTTTAAGACTAAACTATCCAATTAAGAACTGACACTTAGATTATTTTCTTTTTTAACTCAATAACTGATTTTAAAGATCTTGCAATGTGGACTTTTCTGCCCAATCACAAAATGCCACCCAAACCCAAGAAGAAGCATGAAGAAGAAACCCAGAACAAAACCTTGCGCCTTTTATCTTGTTTCCATCCACAACATACTAAAAATCCTGAAACTTAAATATCTCTTTAAGTGATACACCTACACTACTTCACAAAGGTAATGTTGGGATTTTTCTAGAAATAGAGATGATTGCCCAACTTAAGTCAATGTTTAGGACAGGCAATTAAGAACAGATCTGTTGGGAACAAGAAAGAAAAATGAGCTTTATGTCTGAGGGGTGTTTCTTCACATGTGACTTAGACCAGAGTATTCCCAACCTCTCTTTGATTACTTACACTAGAGACAGCTGAGTGAAAAATCAAGCTCATAGGAATAGGTTTTCCATTGCCAAGATCTCAGGGCTGACTCCTTTTTTGTGTGAAACAAATCCAGTTTTGGAGGGCTGAAGCACAAATGTCCCTTAACATTTCATTCAGAAAACAAATGTACTTGTTGAAGTGCTAGGCTTTGTTCTGGGATCCAACCCATCAGATTGTGCAGGATCTCTGCTTTCTGAACAAGAAACAAATGTCAGTGACTTCACATTTGGTCTTGGCTAACATGAAACCTCGTCGAATTTCCTTCTTAGATGAAGGAACAGTCAAAGTCTTGGCTAACATGAAATCTCTGCGAATTTCCTTCTTAGATGAAGGAACAGTCAAAGTCTAAGGGCAGAAGGAATGAACATAAGTCCAGCAGTCAAATGATTGAAAGATCCAGGGGGAGTTCAGCAAAATACAATTACTCCTCTTTTGAGAAGAATTAGTTATGCTGTGACCCTGCCAGATGAGTCTTTCAGCAGGCAAGCAGCAGTTCTAGGGAAGCTTTTTTACCTCCAGTTTCAGAGATAACAGAAATTCCCACTTGTGCCCATGGGCTTTCACCCCTCTGAGCCATCACCACTCTCACCACCACAGAGGACAGCAAAGCCATGGAGCAGGGAAGAACGAGGGGATCCATGTATCCTGCCTAAAACATCTCAGAAATGGGGAGGATTTGAGCACTGACGGATAGAATGAAAACATACAGAAAGTTGTAGTTCACAGGTGGAGTCTCCTGCAAGAATAACACTCACAAACTTCAACAGATTTGCAGCAACACTCAGAAGCTGCTTCCTGGGCTCAAATCACTTTCTGGATAGAAACAGAACCTCTCCATGCTGCTGATGTAAAAAGTACAGGGTGGAAATTGAGACAAGGTAAAGATGCTTGGAGATTTCTCTGCAGCAACTGCCTGATCACAACCAACGCCTGTCAGTGTGAGCAAACTGGGAAGGGCTTTAGACTGAATCCCTGACTTAACACTCCTAAATCTGGGGAAGATGGAATATTTCACACACTTCCCCCTCTCCAGGGGATTCACTACCAGCCAGTCTCACTACCCACGTGTGCTCCATCTGCCAGCTGATGGGAATTCTCTCCTGAGCTGCTCAGCTGGCTTTGCTCCCTGAGTGATGATCCAATTTGGTTTTCAGTCTCAATGCTGGCTGTCAGGGGTGTCAGAGACATGAGAGGGGAGGAAGAGAGGGAAAGAGTGCACAGGTGCCACTTGCAGGGGGCAGCCAGGAGTGGGGGAAGCCTCATCTCTGGGAAGCCTCAGCCTGGCAGCACCTCACATGGGGCAGTCGGTAGGAGACACGGTGGAGGGGCTTCTCCAACCAGGTCACGAAAAGGTCTCCATCAATAGGTGGCAAAGAAAGGATGGACTGGGCCAATATTCTCCACTGTCCCTGGGGCTTGCTGCTGGTTTTTGTCCCATTTTCTGCTTCCTTTGCCCTGCCCTTCTGGCTCTCCTACTCTGGCTGACTCTTGCTTGCCCTCGTGCCTGTCCAGCCTCCCTGTACCCCGACCAACGCCCTGCTGTAGCAGCGTGGGGTTCAGATGGTGGTTGCTGCTACCTATATCTTATTTCCCAATGAGGATTTCCTGTGGAAAAGCTGTTTGGCTAAGCATTTAGGCAAAGCAGCCAAGTCCATGCACACCACAGTCACCATGGCAAGCTCAGTGAAGAGAGGAAGAAGGGCCTTATATATGGTCACTTCCTGTCACTATAGGACATGAAAGAGCACAAGCGCACACTGCTGCTCTCAAGGTGAAGAAAAAGGGAAGTTTATTTTCTGATTTTAACATTTATAGTTTTCCAAAAGCGACAGTGGATTGGAGGGTGACAGTGCCACCTCTCCAATGACACTGGACAAACCAACAGTCCATCAAATTTCTCTTCTTCCATAAAAGAATGCAAAACAATTAGTTACTTACAGAAAGTGTGTGAGAAAGTTTGTTATAAGAATGTAAACATCAGAAAGCTTAAAAAATCTTAAAAAATCAGGGTGACAAGTTCCAGCAAGGTTCATTTCAGCATGCCGAAGGGGAACAAGGGACAAAAGACAAAGAACATGTGCAGCGCACAAGCTTAAGTATGGGAGGGCACAGGGGTGGTACAAAGGGCAGGGCAAAAGGCAGCAATCTGTAGGGGGGATGAGGGATGAATAATTGGGGTGGGCAGGATCAACTGGCCAATGGGTAAAGCAACCTGATGTAGATTGGCAATAGGGCTGCAGACCACCATGAGGAACTCCTTTCTGTCCGCCCACGTGGGGAAACACTCTATGGCAAGTCTCCCCAAGGCAAGGCTTTGGGGAGTTCCCTGAGGGGGGAAGATTCAGAGGATTTTATCTTATGTTCATTCCATACCCTGCCACTTCTCCCCCATGTCCTTGCCTGGCCTGCATTCAACCCTCCCTCCCCGACCCAGCCTGTCGGGATCTCTAGTTGGTCAGAGTGACCACGAGAAGAGTTTCAAAGTCTCTTTTCCCAGCCTGGCACTTGAAGAAGGAGTCAGAGCTCTTCATTTCTCTGTCTCAAGGTTGTTTATTGTTTCTTATCTATAAAACTCTTTCTCCTGTCCACCTGAGGTCTGCTCAACAAGACAGTTCCAGGCACTCTGCCTGCCCCCAGGGCAGTGTTATGTCTTTCTACTAAAAACTACCTGTACAATGTTTACAATCACTTCCCAATACCTATCACCTATGTTAGACACTGAGCTTCTACTCTAAACCAATCTAAAAGTGCCAACATCACAGCAGAAGATGGAGGCCAAGAAGAAGAAGGAGAAAGGCTGGACACACCCAATTCCCTCCATCTTTCCCCCTGAACCCCCATTCTAAAAACCCCAAAATCAACTTTTTCACCTTGTGATAAATTTACTATCATTCTACTTAATTTGTCATGGCTTGCAGATCTTCATCTAAGGTTGGTAACTTGCTCCATGGGTCATAATCAAAACCACAGGCATTTTGGGCTCTGTGCCAGGGTCTCTGAGCCCCCTGGCAGGGCTCTGGGCTGCTCAGGACAGCCAGAGGGATGTCCTGGCTCCTGACCCAGCCCATCACTGCCATCCTCACCACGACTCTGTCCAGGGTCCTGCACCTCCTGTCCGAGCGCCACTGACCGCGTGTGCGGCCGCCACCGTGGAAGCCGTGCCCGTGAAGCCACACAGGCCAGCTGGACACCAACAGCTCTTCCCTGATCAGCTGGTGGGAACACCCTCTTTTCCCCTCTGTTTTCTCCCTCTGTCCTTGTGGGAACACAACCAGCTGGGATGAACAGTAGCTTAGCCCTGGTTGCGAATACAGGAGGCATCAACCGGAGACCGTGGGAAGCAGGACACTGAAAGGGAAATATCGGGTCAATGTCACCCTGTTCTTCTGAGTTCTTCTAAACCTTCTGATGCTTACATTTTTGTAATGGAGTTTCTCAGACACTTGTATGTAAATAATGATTGGTTTCGGATTCCTTTCTGGAGGAAGAGAAATTTGATGGACTGCTGGTTTGACCAGTGTCATTAGGTGGCAATTTCATTCTCCAATCCAGGGTCACTTTTAGAATTCTATATATATCAAGGTAGAGAAATAAACTTCCTTCTTTTTTACCTTGGAAGTTTCAGCGTGCATGTAGTTCATTTTGTGTCCTATTGCGACAGGTCAGGTGAGAAGAGTGTGGTCATGGGAGTTGGTATGTTTATGGAATTATTCTAGAATAGGTCACGTTTCTTGTTCTGACCTGTGGTCAGAACCTGTGTCCTATGGTCACAGGTCAGGTCATGGTGAGAAGAGTGTGCTCATGGGAGTTGGTATGTTAATGGAATTATTCTAGAATAGGTCATGTTTCTGGTCCTTGTTCTCAGCTGGTTCGTGACCTGTAACATGTAAGGTCATGTTCTGAGTTCATGTTCATGATTGGACCCCTGCCCTTAGAATATCCCTATAAATTGTTATATTTGCCATGCCCCTCATCTTTGGATCTTGGCCCTCAGATGATGCAGTTTCTGCACTTGTTATTTTGCTAGTAAAGTTCTTTATTTTTTGGGCAATTCCATTGTTCCCCTCCCTCTATTTTTGCCATGCTCCCTCCAGCTGGACTGGTCTTGGAGTTGCAGAGAGCCAGACTGCAACATCTCCTCTCCCCCATTCCTTTTCCATTCCCTTTCCTTCTTCTCTGTCTCTTCTAGCCCTCTTTTGTTTGGGTGATTCCTTTTCCTTCTTGTTTCCATTACCAATAAGCAGTTCTCAGATACAGCACTGACTTTCTTTCACCTCTAGTTTGGCCTAATTTCATTCCCAACCACCCATTTTTAAGAGAACTCTCTCTGCAGTTCCCCACAGTGGAACACCACACCCTGTATGGAAAACTCAGAGCTTGCAATACCCTCATGGGGCCGGACACTGAAATCCCTTTGTGGAGCTGGACCTGGATTCTCACAAACTCCTCTTGGGGGGATCAGCAGTTATTTATCCACCACATGAGTCACCTGCTCTTTTGGGAGGCAAGATGGGCTGTCACCCTCTAACAAGCAAAATCCAAAGGCATAAAGTTCTCATGATGAATTTTCATTTAGGTACTTCATGATTCAGTGAAATCAAAGCAGGTTTTGAAGACTGAACAATTTTTTTTATTTCTTATACACAAAAAGTGTCTGTACATTCCTCCATGTTCACCTAGATAACATAATCCTCTTTTGATGGATTTTTAAAAAACTTTTCACTACATATTGAGCCTCCTTGCTACAGCAATTCCTTGTTTATGATCCTCATTTTCTTTCCTTTTTTGGTTTTTTTTTTTTGGTTTTGCCCTCCAGACCATAATAAAACAATAGAAGAGAAAAGCTTATTAGTGAATATAAAATGGGCAAAGTCTGTGTTTGTACAATTAAATTAAAAAGAAATTCAGTATCAGCAGAGGCTGATACTGATATCACCGACTACTTAGCCCAGAATGATAGAAAAGATGATTTAAGATTTGTTTTCTCTTGAAGGAGATTTTGAAGGCATCTGAAGAGAAAATCGCTCTTGAATGTCCTCAGAGAGTTTCCTTCCAATTTCAAGTTGTTCTCTCCTCTGAGAACAGAAGACCCCACTGGACTTCCAAAAAACAGCTATAATGCAGAGAGAAATTCATCAGCACAGCAGAGTTTTTCATCACAGAAACAACAAAGCCACATGGGTGGCATTTTGTCCCCAGTTGTAGGTGCCTACCATGAAAACAGCTGCAGCTGCTCTGATGTTCTTTGCCTGCCCCTCAATGAATGCTCATTACGAACATTTTCAGAGCATTATCACAGCCCTTGATTTCAGACATTTACACTGCACTGCCTGCATTTAACCAACTTTTTAGGCTGCCTGGGCTGCCCAGCTCCAGAGTCAGCACTTACCCTTCTCTGGAAATCCTGATTCTCTGGCCACGAGAGCTGCGCAGCTGCCAAACAGTGACAGGACAGCTATTACCCTTTTTCTGACACTTCTGGGACATGAAATAATAAAGATAACTATCTTCCAAACCAGACACAAAAGGGAATTTCCCAGAGAACTGCTAAACCAGCCTGCATCAGGAAGCAGAGCTCTTTATCCTTTTGATTTCCTTGTGCCACCAAGTTTGACAGCAGCATCTCTCCAGAGGATGCAGTAATGTGGACCACAAAGTCTTCACAACTGCCTATTCTCTGGCACACAGCATGGAGTGCCAGGGAAAAGGAACAGAAAAGTTCTCTTTCATCAGGAATATCTTCTGTCAGAAGGCAAAATTCAGACAAATTCTTCCAAACTGGGCATTTTTCTCCCCACGCTTATGCTGGAGAGAGAAGCCACACATTCTTCTGATAGCAGCAGCAAACTTCCAGCAGCATAAATATATTAATAATTGCCCTTCTAATATCAGCAATAGATATTAACCAAACAAACATCAATGCACACTGAGGGAAAGCCATTTTTGTGAGAAAGGGGGTATGAACACTTACCATAAAAGAGAAGAAAATCTTATGTCTTTCTCCAAACAAACCATCTCAAATACTTTTTATTTAAACCCAGCTCTCTTGTGAAATATTTTGTTTCTCAATCTCAGAAAATACCACCACATTGAGGGCTGAACTCCAAACATTATTCATTTTTCTTAGTGTACATATTTAGCAACAATTGTCCTTTTGAATTTCCTGTGCCCAGTTCATCGCTGGGAGGTTGACCAATTTTTTTTTTTCCTTTTTTTTGCCCCGCACATTGTGTTACATAAAATAATAAGTCTGCCAGGAATAGGAGGCATGACACACCAGTGACTGTGCTAATGAAAGCCTTGGTAGTTCATCACAAACACAGGAGGTGAATAAACCATTGTTATTGCTATAGGAATATTTTCACTGTGGAGCAGAGTTTGCCTGATTTTTTAAAGCACAGTCCAAGCTGCAGCTGCCTTAAGCTGCAAAGCTCCATGAGAGCAATGCTGATGATTTGGCTGTTTCCAGGGAGGTTTTTAATGTGATTTCCATGAGTTTTGTCACCAGATTTGATCACTGTGTGTGCTCTGTGCTCTGTTTCCCCGTGGCTCCACTGCTCAGGCTCACAGCTTGTCTCTGGCACAGTCCGAGGTGCTGATTCAACATCACAGACTTCTCCAGAATAATGAATTTCTTTTAACTGCCAAGTGTTATAGGGCACTGGATGTTGAACTGATAGGGAAAATAAAAGGGAGACCTCGAGGTGAAACTTGTGACCTATTTCCCAAGCAGAAAAAAAGCCTTGAGGTGAACTTTGTCAGGTTTATCACACAGACACAGCCTGGGAAGCGTCAGCTGGAATTGTCAAATCTGTGAGACCACATTGCAGCAGCAAAGGAATTCAGCATTTAATAAAGGCTGCAGAAATGAGGCAACCAAACTAAATCAACATAGGCAGAGCACTTGTATCTCTTACAGAAAGCTGTGCCAGAAAATTGCAGTGAATGGATCATCCTTGGGAGCTCCTGAGCATTCCCTGCATTTTCATTACACTAAATGGCCCTGACAGCAGCTCCTCTGGGCTGTCCCAAAGACCTTCCTCCAGGAGGGGGATTCCTGCACCCCTTTAGGTGGTTGATTCCAGTATTTTCATCCAGATTTTCCAAATCTCCCTTGTAATAAAAGCTAAAAAACATGGGTACTGGAAAATATTAATTCCCTCCCTCTCAAAAATTTGGAAGATTTTTAAAGGTTCTCCATCTTATTTTTTTTTTTATTGAGACTGATCAACTCATTTTCTTGCAAACTTTCCTCTTTTGGTTCTCTTGTTTCCTGTCAATGTAGCTCTTTATCAGATATTTTATGATCATAGTACAGTGAATTTTCTCTATAGAGAACCTCCTTTGTGCTTCAGACCAGTTTTATAATCCTCAAGGTTCATTTTAATTCTAACCTTGTGCCTCCAGGGTATGGCTGCCCCCTTTTAACTCAATAATGCTCGTGACTTTTACTCCTGCTCACTGTTCCACCACTCCAGACATAAACCAATGGGAAATACCACACCAGAACAAGATCCCAGCAAAGCCTTTACCTCCATCACTTCCTCAGTTTTGATCATGAATGGTTGATAATTATCTCTTAGCTGTATTTTTCCAGCTTACTGCAAACTCAGAATCCTAGCTGCTTTCATCCTCCTTTGCTTACAGGAGCAGAAAACTCAAAGCTTGACTAAGAACAAGTGATAACTATTGAAAATCACTTAAAAAAAGAGAAAGTCCTTAGAAATAGTAGCATTCACCCCATCTAACATAAGACACTTCCTATGCTGTTAATTTTATTTGTTGCCCTTGCAGTCAGTGGAAAGAAACAGGCACTTTTGGCACATGACTGTTTGTAAATCCACTTTGGATGCTCAGAGACACCATCAACCACACTGACCAGATCTTTACCTGCAAGTGAACTCTGATGCACAAAACCACAGTGCTTGTCTGTGACACCAATTATTAGCAAGACCTACCCCATTTCTTCAGGAACAAGTGGTGAATGGATTAATTATTCCTTCAATTACAACCTGAAATGAATTAATTATTCCTCGCAGAAGTAATTCTAAATTAATTCTAATAAATTCACAAAAAACATGAGTATATTTATAGGAAGCACCCTTTTCCTTCCTTGTAGAAAAGCAACAATGTGCAGCACCATGGAATATAGAAAGTTTGCCAAAAAACAGAGATGCACATCTAAAAAAAAAAAAATAAAAGAAGAAAAAAAGACAAAGAAAAAGAAGAAAAAATTATACAGGGTCCCAGCTTTCCATAACAGAAGCAAAGCTGAGATCCAGTAAGCTTTAAAACTTTCGGCCTTTCAAAGTCATCTCTCAATTTTGTAGTTCTGTCACTACTCCATTCTCATCTGAGCAGCAGCAAATGGTCCCTATTAAATTCCCTCCTAATTTTCCATCCCTTCCTGATGTCATAAGGAAATAAGACTCCAGTGTCAAGTGCTTATGGATTTGTGCTCTCTAAGGGTGAGGTAGCACCTCCCTGAGTGTGCTCACACTGATGCTGCAGCAGAGCATAGAACAGTGATGATGCCATAAAATGAGATTTTCCAGAGCTTTCTGTGGAGGTTTCAGACCTGTTTGTGCCATCCCTGCACTGCAGTCCCCATCCCATGGGTAAACTGGGGTCACGGTCCATGTCCAGGGAAAACTCACAAGTGCCCACAAGGCAGCAACTTAAAATAAACCCTTTGGCTGGGACAGAAATAGATTCTGGATGTGCACATGGTGTGGTGGTGTGTCTCAGCCAGCTGGGAAGAAACTTTTCTTTAACAAATGGGAAAAGAGAGTCAGAGAGGAGCCCACGATGGCCAATGTGGCACGGAGAGAGCTGGGTCACACCCTCAATTTGTGCATTCATTCCCTTCAGCCACTGAAGGCTGGGATAATTACACCCCCCACCAGGGTTTGCAGAGCTCTCAGTAATTCCAGACTCAGTATTTATGTTCTGCTGTAGAAATGTGTGTGTGTTTTTATATGACACAGTTTTCCAAGCTTTTTCTTCCAGTGGGGCTGTCAGGATACCCGTGAGTAGTTCAAATGCTTTGTCTGTGTTCATTGCTGTTAATAGCACATAAAGATTGCAGTGATCTGTCCAACTTCCAGAAAAAGAATTAAAAATAAAAAGAAAATCGTTGCCATTTGCCATAAGATTGATTTAAAAGAAAGAAGAGATTCTGAGAAACAAAGCTCACAAGGCAAAGCCCAAGGACAATCAACTCAGCGTAGGAATTTTAACTCTGAATACCAGTGAAGAGGAAAAATGGCTTCAACTGACTGCTTTTGAGAGACCTGCAGGAGTTTGTGGGCTTTAGAACTTATCCCTGCTCTGCATTCCCACTTGATCCCATGGATTACGTGGTAGGAGGACTTGTGTGTCTTCAGGAAGGGTGGAGAAAATGGAAGGCAGGATGGCACTCAATGGCAAAGACCTTCTAAACAAGGAAGAAACAGGAAAAAACAGTCAGTTGCCTGGTTTGACTCAAACTGCAGTCATTTCCCTCCCACAGCTCTCACCCCAACCAGATTTCTCCCATCATATGGGATAGTGTATCCACCAGCTCCAGGGCAAGGAGAAAAGGTCAAAACTCATGTCAGCATTCATTTTCCCTCCCTCTATGAGGAGGAGTTCACTCACATGACAGCTGGATCCCAAAACCCTGGAATTAGATGGTGGATGACTTTCTTCAATTGGCCCGGCATCTGTTTTTTGCCTTTGGAGGGAAGGAGAGGAAATGGGAATCTCCTCCCCAGACCCTTCAGCTGGCCTGAAAGTGAGGGGAGAAGTCTCTTAGTCTGATAGCATCCAGCAGAACTCCTCAGGGTGGACTTCAGCTTCCAAGGGATTCCCAAGGCAATCCCTTTAGATTTTTGCCCCCTAAACTGCTCCAGCTTGTGGATGAATGAAACACCTGTGATGGAAAAGTGTACAATGAGCAGGGATTTTGGAACTGGCACTGGTAAAGGTGTGGGTCCTCGAAGGATGTGTCTCTGCTCAGCTGGAGAGCAATAGGGGCTCAAGAGTGTTCCATAAATTAAGTCTGTCCTAGCAATTAATTCACTTTTCCATAATGACTGGATCACTGGAGGTGAGAGGAAGAAGAAGAAATTCTTCAGATTAGAAGAGTGGGTCTGGATGATTTTCCCTGGTCTGGAAGACAAGAAAAATAACAGGATTTGGCAAGTTTGAGCAAGGACATTTACAGCATGAATGTAAAGAGCATCTATGGGAGCTTCAGCTGTCCTGGAATTCAGAACCTTCCAAGCTTCTTGAGGCACAGTTGGACCCCTCAAAATCAGGGACAGTTGCCACTGCCACCGAGGAGTGACATTTCTATTAGCAAAGCAGCTGCAGATCTGGATTAGGGTGTAATCCTGTTTCCTTTGATTATCCACCACCATTGATCCAGACTAGTGAATAGTAAGGAGTGGAAAGCTAATAACTGAAGAAATTATTATAGCAAAGTTTGGCTCAGCTGTGTATGTTTCAGATGAGAATTATGCTTGGATTACGGTGGAAGGAAAAATGTCAGTTTATCTGAGAGAGGGAAGCTCAAGGGAAATAAAAAAGGAACAGCTGGACATTGTTCTCTGCACATGCAGGAGTTTTGGCTTTGTTGCATAAATTTTCTGAGATCTGAACAATAACTGAGCTCAGCTGGGCTTCCTAAATAGCTGGTTTCAGAATCAGGGACTGACCCTTTGGGAATACCAAACCACTCCAGGCCACAGTTCTTGTAGTGCCACAGAGGTGAAAGACCAACCATGCCTTGTGTCTCCATCATTCTGAAATCATGTAGAGGCCATCAAATTGTTACAAATTTTGGCTTTCATGGCCAAGGAATTGCAATGGCTGAAAAGAACATTCTCTCTCACCCAACTGGGAAAACTGGGACTGTGATTTAAGTTTTTTTAAATAATATATTTACCAAATGTAATCCCCAGTCTTTTTAACACTCTATACAATGTGAGTAATCTGAAATGGGACTGAAATGAGGAGTAAATATGCATATTGAATAAAATTACACCAATTAAATGAAGGTTTATTTCAGATTTTCCAGTGGATTGGCAGTTTGAAATATTTTGTTTCCATTTGATATCTCCCACTCCTAAAAAGCAATGATGTCAGGGCTATATTGTGGTCACAGAAGGTAAGGTGGGTGGTTAGAATATCTCTAGAATATCCCCTGCCACATGAATATTCAATACCATGCAAGATTTGGATGGAAATTTCTGATGCCTCACCCTACCCCAAAATATAGTCGAATTCCAATTCTTCAAGGTGTTAGTGTGGCAGTGTTTGTTTTCATTTTCTATTTTAACCTGCTGGAAAGCCACATATAAAGCAAGCTACAACATTTTCCAGCCTTCTCAAGGAGATGGGGATTGCAGTTCCAGGTAGAGCCATTAAGGTGGTGAAGCAGCAGCTGTTTTGATGGGATGACGTTGTTCCTTGGCCTTTTGCTGAGAAATTTAAGCCTCTTGGGCTCTGTAGTGAAAGATTTCCTTTCCTGCCCTGGATTGTGTTTGCAGTTCTCCTTTGAACTCTCTCCATTGTTTAGATGACTGGACACATCACTTAACAAGTTTTAAATGGAGCAGTTTATAGAGGCAAGGTCACTTCCCACCTTCTACTGAATGTTCTCCATGTACATCCAAACGTTCCACTGGTTTTTATTTTGCAATAGTTGCCATTGAGAAAGCTATCAGTGCCTCATTTGCCACTTGCCAGATAAATTTATCTCCTCCCACACACAGAACTTGCAGTCTTTTCTGCCAGACATTTTAGCCTCAGTTTGACTTCATTAAAACAACTTTGATTGGACTTTGAATAATTAATCTTTCCTTTCCTACTGATTATTTACTAAGTTGTCTTTCTTGTGATACCAGAAAACTGAACTCACAGTTTTCTCATGGGATGGTTCCTTACCATTAGACAGCACTGAAGCAACATTAACTTTAGTTTTTCTTCTCTTCAGTGGTTTCCTGAAGCCCAGAGAATGTGAAAGATCTCTGGAACACTTGATAACATAACAAATGTTTATCATATGATAAAATAAAATCATTGGCTGACAGGACAAACCACTTCCAAAAGCGTCTCTTCTGCTGACCACACAATGTTACCTGCTCTTGAGGAAGGGTCTTTCATTTCCTCATCAGGAGAACAGACAACTGCACTGCTGGTGGCTCACTGAAAAATTCTTTCCAATTTTTAAAATATAATCCTTATTGTTTCAGTACAAGACAAACCCGGCTTTTTGGTTTATCCACTTCACACATTTCTGGAGGCCTTTTCAATTTGGTCCAACGTCTACTGCATTTAAAATAAACAATTTCTCAGTTCCCTGCATCCATGCCTGTAACTTTTTCTGTGGAAGGTTCCTGCAGACTGCTACTTTATTTATTGCTTTTTGTTTTGAAGATGCACTTTGTTTCTCCATCTCTGGGGTTCCCAGTGTTTGTATGCTCCCTGTCTGCCCTTATCTCTTGACCCTTTTGCACCCAGGTGCAATTTTCCCACACTGGGAAAACCAAAGGAACTCAACCTCAGTCCTTCACACCCTCTGCAAAGTGGCCAGCAGTTCATGGGCAGCTGGACTCTTTGGTTCCTGAAGGATTATCAACATGAAGAGAAACACTTTTAACTCACACAAGACTTTCCAAAGTTTTCTTTCTGAATCTTTATGCCAAAAGCTATAGTTACAAACAAAAGTTAAATAACAAGCAATGGTGAAATTGCTTCTGTGACTTGCTGCTCTATGTCTGCATGGTCTGGAGAGTGGGTGAGGACTGCCTGGGGTCAAAGGCTCACACTTCTGTCCTTCCCCGTGCTCATCAGAACTCCAAAACTCTGCAGTTACTGCTTTCACTCACACTAAGGACAGAAATCAGAGCTCTTGAGGGGCTGGGGCTCAGGGTCTCACAGTGGAACTGAGGCTCAGATTTTGGTCTTCTAAAGGCTCATTTGCATTGACTTTTCCAGAATAAACACTTTGAGTGACTCACTGTAACCATACCACCTGTGAAAGAAGGGGACAATAAGCCCTAATGCAGAGTCCTAAATGATAAAGATATTTTGTAGGAACTTTTGCCTGCACAGGGGTGGGTAGTGAATTGTCCAGTGAGCAGATACATTGCCAGTAATCAAAAGTCTTGATATCTTTGGCAGGATCACATAAATAATGTTTCTCCTAGAATAACATGTTCTTGAACTGTTTCTCCAGTGTATTCTTGCACATATGCTTCCTATTAGTGGCAGACAGGGAAGTCTTACCCAAGAGCACTTGTATATCCAATTTACAGAGGTGAAAAGGAGAAAACTGAGAGGTTTCTAACACCATCTTAGAGTCTGGTTTGAAAACTTTCTATATGCCCCATGTTTCTTTACATCTGTGCATGTCTGAAAGGACATAAAGCCTGGGCAAGACTTTGGATGCTTCAGCACCATTTCCCATAATTGTGATCTCTGTGATAATTCTGCAGGTTAGGGGTGAAGCAGAATATTAAAGACAATTATCATTGTAATGGAAAGCAAAAAGGAAAGGGAAAGGGAAAGAAAAGGGAAAGGAAGAAGGAAAGGAAAGGAAAGGAAAGGAAAGGAAAGGAAAGGAAAGGAAAGGAAAGGAAAGGAAAGGAAAGGAAAGGAAAGGAAAGGAAAGGAAAGGAAAGGAAAGGAAAGGAAAGGAAAGGAAAGGAAAGGAAAGAAAAGAAAAGAAAAGAAAAGAAAAGAAAAGAAAAGAAAAGAAAAGAAAAGAAAAGAAAAGAAAAGAAAAGAAAAGAAAAGAAAAGAAAAGAAAAGAAAAGAAAAGAAAAAGAATCCCTCTGGGAGCTGAGGCTGAGATAATTGGGATTGTTCAGCCTGGAGAAGTGGAAGGGTGACATTTCTGTAGCCTGAAGGTACTGAAAGATGGAAATGCATCCTGTCCCAGCACAGCATCCAAGACAGGTGATGCAAACCATTCCCTGGAAGTACCAACTTCTCCCTAAAGAGCTGCTCCTTCATCCTCAGATGGCTAAAGGTGATATGCATCCTGAGCTTTCATCAAGCTCAGTGCACATTTTTCCAGTACTGTTTCTCTTTCTGGGAGAGGATGGAATGTAACTCACCCATAAGGAATCACTTCAGCCTCACCTAAATCCCTTTGGAAGCCTCTTTGACACACACACACAGGCTCATGCCAGCACTTCCCACCTTGACAAAAGTGCAGGACTGACACAATCTCACTCCAAGCTTGGAAACATAATGAATGGTGTGTCAGAATGACTCACAGCACCCCTGACCTCGTGCTTCCCCTTCCACCTCTCAACTCTGCCTCCTTTCCCAGCTCCTGCCCCTGTGCAGGGGACACACAGCCCTGTCCACTCAGGGTTGTCACCCTGCTCAGGGTGGCTTCTTCTCTTCACCTCCCTTTGAGGAACTAGAGATGAGCTGCAAAATTCCACAGTTTTCAAGGTTTCTGTGTTACTGGGAAAAACTTTCATGTCCGGAGTCATCCCACCTCATTCCACATAATATTTTATTTAATATTGCTTTTTCTGTCCATCCACTGAAGGGCAGATCTCATTTGGGTTCTTATCATCTCTTCTCTTTTATCCCAGATCTTAAGCTACACAACCTTGCCTTGTTATTTTGGTTACTTTGCCTTGGGAACATCCAAATCTAAAATCCTCCATGAGTCTTAACTGGAAGTTATTAATCTTTTGTCTTCCTCCTCTGATCTCTCATCTCGTTCCTTTCCTATCACATGAAAAATCATCCAATCATTTGAATTATTCAAATGATTGAAAAATCATTTTCATTCTCAGGGATTTTCAGATTAGAAGAGTCCAGACCCACTCTTCTAATCTGAAAAATCACTTTCATTCTCAGGAGTCATTTCTCAATGACTTCTTTTCAATCATTTAGTGTTTACAAGCTGATAGAAAAATCTGAGCAGGCAGTGAGGACAAAAATCTTCACCTATTCATTCCATTTTCTCGTGGTCTGATCTTAGACTTTTTCCCAGGTTATGTTTTATACACCAAAAAAATTATTTTTTGAAATGTTCTGAACAATTTTATTGTTTTACACTCTGCTTGTTCACAGAATGCCAGAGTGGTTGATGCTGGAAGGGACCTCTGGAGGGGATCTGGTCCATCCCTGTTCCACAAAGGGATGATAGCTCAAATCTCTGTGACAATAAGATCAACGAGACAAATCTCAGAGTTTTCTTTGGCTACACATTTCAAATGGTCAGTAAATTCCAGAAGCCCAGGTAATTTGTTTTCCCACAGCCTCACTTCATGTGATGCACCCTCAGATTCCACATGACATAATCCTTGGGGGTAAAACAGGGCAGTATTATGATTGAAACATGGTATTTTCCATGGTATTTTTTTTTCTGAGGTATTTTATTTTCCTGTCATTGGAAGTTCTATGATCTCTCTTCCAAGACCAGCTAGGAAATGATAAAATATTCACATCTTATACTAAACAATCCATGAATTCTGCCAAAAGAAACCAAACCTACATGCTGAAAAACTCATTACCTGTGTGAAAGTGCATGAACTTGTTAGGAACACCAGGATTTATAGCTTTGGTTTTTTTTTTATTAATGATGATTTCTGTTGTCATTCAGCTCAAAAAATCAGAAGCCTCAGTGTTCATATCTACATGCAAACTAAGTGCATATGATCCTTGTATGTTGAGATCTGGGATTTAAC
This sequence comes from Agelaius tricolor, assembly GCF_023055355.1. Taxonomy (NCBI): domain Eukaryota; kingdom Metazoa; phylum Chordata; class Aves; order Passeriformes; family Icteridae; genus Agelaius; species Agelaius tricolor. The sequence goes on from NW_027269266.1 coordinate 1,268,048, forward strand.
TAAATTACCTAAATATAGGTATCAAGGCACCATATTTTTGTGTCAAGGGGAATTTATTTTATTTGGGATTCCATTTTCCATCTGATAATCAGCTGATAGTCCATAAATCTGTAGCTCCTGATTATGCCCACCTTTTCCATATGGGTTTACCCCAAATGGCACAAGACCCCATCTTTAGACAACAGAATCAAGGGGTAAAAGTGACAGAACTCAGGGAGTTTTGAACACTGCATTGAGGAAAATGCACACATCCAATCCGTTTTATTATTCTCTAGACTGCACTGATTACATCCACAGACTGCAGTGGGAAATAGGACACAATCCCATGTAAGCACCTCAATATATAAATATCAATATATAAATATCTTCATCTCTCAGGTGAAACCCATCACATATTTCTAGACAACCTGGTTCCAATTTCGCTGTCTCCAACCCAATATATTCCTTGACAAGTCAGAGTTTCAAGTAACAGCTGGAAAAAAAACCACATGTAGAAGAAAAATACCAAATATTTTGAGGGTTGTTGGTTGTAGTTATTTAAGCAGAAGGTTTGGAGATCTTCCAAGGAAAGTGAAATCAGTATATATTAGGATTTGTTCAGCAGCCAAATGCTGTGGACAATTCCAATTATTTACAAAACTGAAGAGTCATATGGAAAGGTCCAGTTTATTTCTGGTTCCAAGAAACTTCTCCAAAATAATTCCTGGATGCAAACACTGAAAATGGAAATACATTCAGTTCAAACCATTATGGGTGTCTTTCAATTGCAGTGTTTATGTATTGATTGTCTTTCAGTTGTAACATTTATATATCAATTCTACATTTGCTTATTTTTATATTCCTTTTTATTAGAGTATTTTTATATTTCTCTCTCCAGCTTGAATTTAGATCTCTTCATTGTGGAGATTTATTTACTACCCTTGGAAAACTGGTCTAGGATCTGACAGGTCTCACAATTATAAAGCTGTTTATTGCATTAAGTTTAAATTACATTTTTTTTTCTTTCACATTGCTTTATCCTCCTGGTGATGTTCATAGAATCCTAGAATGGTTTGGTTTGGAAGGGACATTAAAGATCATCCAGTTCTAACTCCTCTGCATTAATAGCACTGGGTCTCTTATTCTCTGTTGCACTTATCTGCCTCATTATTTCAATATTATTTTTAAGCCACTCCAGCATTGCTGCATTAGGTTATTTATGAAACTTTTTTCTTCATCAGTTTTAGCCTTTTCATAGCTTTTGCTGTTTCTCTGGATTCATTGCTGTCTCTATGTAGAAGTTGTACATCAAGAATAATGTAGTTCACAACAATTTCTTTCCAGCCATGACATGTCAGATTTAACTATTAAACACTCAAAAACTTCATTCTGTGGGTTGCCTGCCTGTATTTTAGGATGATGATGTTTTCTGAATGCTTAGCAACTTTCACAATTGGACAAACATGATAAGCCTCAGTGCCCAAGGTCTGCCTTGCATCATCTTTAAATCCAGCTCTCTTCTGTCAGGAGCTGCATCTATTCTGAAGAGAAATGAGGGGTTCTGCATAACCTTTTCCATCATGGATGCACAGTGCCATTTGGCAAAGCAATATGCCAGCTATTCATGAGAACAAAAACACAGCGAACTCAAAATATCCACTTTTTTCACCCCCTTCTCACCACATGTTAAAATTAGAATAAAATAATCGGCTAGATATAAACTTGGTGAACTTAGAGTTTCCAGCTGCATTTTTCCTTCACCACCTGAAAATGGGATGTTTAACTGTCCTGGGCCTAGCTCTGAACCTTTTTACCCACATGTGAATAAGCAAAAATCCTGTGGAAACAGAACTTACAGAATGTGGGGAAAATAATTCAGGACCCTTCCATGATATTATTTGCCAGCACAGATCTTCCCAGGACAATAAATGGAAATGTTCCAGGAGAAGAAAACAATGGTGGTGCACTGTGAAGGAATGATGGAGAAAAAGCATTTTTGGTGGTGAAAAGAGCTGGGGCTGTGAGACTGCCTTCCTCATGGTACATTTGTGATGCTGTAACCAGTTCTCTAGAAATCAGAATCATGATGAATGGGGCATTGCACAGCAATTTATTCCAAGGGACTGTCAGCTTCACCCTGCTCATGTTGTGAAGATTTTGGCCCTGGGCCTTTGATTCAAACCTAAAATTGCTCTCCAACGATGCTCCTTCCCAGGGCAGCAGTTCACAGGCTGAAATTGCAGATTCATGGTTGGTTTTTCTGCCACTGACCACAACAGGCCATGGCCTACAGCAAAACCTGTATTCAGAGTGGTTAAATACCATCTACAGCTTCTTTAGAGCAACAACACACCATGAAAAATATACCATAGGCCTTCCTTGCTATGTGGCAAATCCACATTAGCACAGCTGATCTCTTCTGCAGGGGCTCAAGAGAAAAGGCTTAAGAAGAAAACCTTTACTTTTCAGGGGCCACACCATTTTTCTTTTTTAATTATAACTAGGACTGGCACAGGGTGAAAAACACTCTAATTTTGCTGCACTTCTTGTGAACTATCTTTAAAATTTAAATAACAGCAAAATAGTCTTGACAGCAACTTCCATGATAACAATGCATGGAAATAAAATGTGAGATAAGAGACAAAACAGAGTCCTAGAAGATGAGAAACAGAAATTAATCAGTGATCCATGGCCTTGTGGATGATACAGAGTGAAAGCAGATTGCTTGCATTGTTTTGAAGGCTTCAAATAAGGAGAAAATAGCTTATTTCAGGCTGGGGTTTAACTGGTATTTGGAAGACTTCCAGTAGTCACAGAGTGTTTGAGCTTTGTGCTTTAAAACAGAATACAAATGGCTTGACAAACCATTGGGAATTTGTGCAGCCAAGGGAAAGAGGTGGGGAGGGGCTGGCAGAGGCACATTCCTGACTCCCATCTGGATGGGATGTTAGAGTGCACCAGTCCTTGGCTGGTGTCAAGGATTTCTTGTAAAAACAAACCTGGGGGGGCCCACAGAGCTCTCAGAGCCTTTCCTGGGTGATCCAAGAGTCCTGGCTCACTGTCCACTGCTCTGCACACCCCCTGCTCCTGCAAAAGCGTTCAGAAATTCTGTTTGTATTTTGAGCATGGTAAGTTGCTAATGTATAAGGCAGATATTCTTTAATGGGTAAGAATTCCAAAGCTGTTTTCTAGGATTTATAAATACACTTATTCCATAGAGAGACCAAAAGCTTGAAAAGCCCTTAAAAAAAAAAGATCACTCAGAGCAATTTAAAACAATTTTTAAAAGAAAGACTTGAAGGTAGGATGATGCAGATATTGATCTTGGCTGAGTTATCAGTGCCAAGAGACAGATGGCACTCACTGACTCATGGTAATAATCACAGAGATCAGCTTTTATTACACTGATTGTCAACATGCAGAGAAAAACGTGATCAATAATCTATTGCTATTTTCTATTCTTTTCAACCAGTGCTGATGGAAAATAAGGATCTTTGGGGCTGGGATATACACCAGTAGTAGCAAGTGTTCAGCTGAGCACGACCCCACGTGATGACAGAAAATATATTTTAAATGTTTTGTCTCAAATCTTTCTGCATTCCCCTCCATATTCAGGAGTGACTCTGAGACTACAGAGCCCTGCTAAAACCAAGTGCCTGTGAAAGTATCCACAGCACTTCCAGAGCATGTGCTGTTTGAGGGAATAATATGTGAATCACACCACGTAGGCTCAGCTTCTCTACAAATTCAGGGGGGAAACTAAGGCCAAACTATCAGTAGAAATGTAGCTGGGTGCCTTCCAAAAGTTCAGGTGAGAAGCCAGTGAACTCCAGCATCCCAGCCTGTAACAACCAGGTTCTCAGCTTCATTGATTCAGCCAGGAAGTGTGGAGGGCTTAAATCCTCCTCTGGTGTTTCTGAAAAGTTATCAGCCTACCTTTCCCAGAGAAAAATCTGTGGAGACAGCCACACCATGTTAGAGATGATGGATGGTAGAAACTTTACGACACAAATGGTTTTCTGCAGGAGATACACCCCAGGACCTGGACCTGTTCAGTTTTATTGTACAAACACAGGCAGTTTCAATCACCTGGATGCAGAAGGTGTGTGCCTTAGGTTGGAAGATGTGGCTGGGGGTTTGTTATTCCCATCTGTCAGAGCTGGGGCAGTTCTCTGCTGTCCATGGGGCAGTTTTTTCTTTCTCTCTCCCCCAGCCAATCCTCCCTGCAGGAGATCTCTGCTCTCCATGGCCACTGAGTGTCCCTGCAGGGCTGAGCCAATCCCAGCATCCCATGGGGAGATGCTCCGCCCAGGGGAGGAGCCAAGCATTCCTCCCTGGATCAAATCTGAGCCTGGCCCAGCCCAGCAGCCTTTGCCCAGTGCATTGCCAGAGGAGCAGCTTCTGCTGCCCTGCATGGCCAGAGGGAGCCCAGGCCCATCTGCAGCAGCCCTGGAGCTGCAGAGGAAAACTCCCCCCTTGTGCAGGATCCCTGCTCCAGCAGAGCCACAGCTGGCACTGCAGGAGGGCTGAGCCCCCATGGGATGGGGCTGTGCCACCCCCTGACACACAGGGGACAGGGACTGCTCTGACCCTGGCAGTGATGTTCTATATCACTGCATTTTTATTTTATTTTTATTTTCTTCCCTAATAAAGAACTGTTATTCCTATTCCCATATCTCTGCCTGAGAGCCCCTTAATTTCAAAATTATAATAATTCAGAGGAAGGGTTTTACATTTTCCATTTCAGGGGAGGTTCCTGCCTTCCTTAGCTGACACCTGTCTTTTCAAACCAAAAGAGTGTGACAGGAGGATGAGGTGGTGGGATCTCCTCTGTGGACTTTCAGCAGGACTGCTTTCAGTTCTCCTGGGCAGGCATTAGGATGGTGACATGGAATATTTCCCATTCTTCCAGTTGTGCCACATGCTGGCATTGGCAGCAAAAGAAATTATGGATTAACATCTTCAGGGCAGACATTTGATTTGGTTCCTGTTACTCCTGCAGTGGAGGGCAGAGGACAGAGCTCCTGCCCTAAAGGTTTGTTCCTAACAATTCCAGAGGAGAGGCTCTGTCCCACTGCACTGTAATAATCTCTCCTCCTTCCTAGCAGGCTGCTGTGGTTTTCCATTTCCTCTAGCTGGCTTGGCCACAGGGCTTTTGCATTTTTTCTTTTCCTTTTATGTAACATGAGTATCAGGTAGTAAAGATCAAGTGGTTTAATGTCTGGCTGATGCATCACCTGGGTTTAATAACTCACAGAGTCAGTGTGGGGCCTTGGAGGGAGATGGGCATAGAGAGAGGCAGGATGGGCATGAGAAATGATTTCCAGATTCTTTCTCTTCCTATTGTGTCCAGAGTTCAAAAGCAACAAATGCCAGAGTCCGCAAAATGCAGACAAAGTTTCTCCACTTTTCTCTACTTTTGACTTTTCCCTCACACTGGACCAGTAGAGCAGTAGTAGTTTACAAGCAGTGTACTAGCAGTATATACTAGCAAACAGCAGATATATTTCTACTTCTATTTCTATCAAGAAGAACTATAAAAATTCCCATGATGGCAGGAATTGGTTCATCTAGTACAGGAGGTAGGAATAAAGGAATAAAGGAAGGAATAAAATTTGGAGTCTTTTCTGACCATGAAAGCCAACAAAGTCTAATGCAGCTTAAAATCCCTCAGGCACACCATAAAAAGCACCCAAAGAGGAACAGCTGGATTAAATTTGACTTAAAAGTCACCATAATTGGCACTGGCCAGTGGTCTCCAGTACAGGGATGAGCAGAGTGATTTTCCAATGGCATCAGTTATAGCCTGGTTCAAATTCTGACTCCACTATTTCAAATTCATGAGCTGATTGAGAAATTTGCTCTGATCTTGCTGAATGCAATGAATTGGGCCATGAAGGAGTAGCCTTGCATGTGCATCCCCATAAAATAAAATAGACTGAGATAACCGCACTGTTTTATTGAACACACAGCAGCCTCTTCATTTGCTGAGAACCACAGCCTGATTTCAAAAGCTTTCCTCTGCTGAAATCTTCCATATCCTGTCCTTAATCTCTTAAACCATCTCAACCCTGGAGCACAAATATTAGAGAAAAACAGGGAGATACATTTTCATTCCATGTGCTTCCTCTGCATGGATGTGAATGACATTCACAATCTCCTCACTGGCCCATGTGGTTTTGCCAGCATCTGTTTCTTGGAAGTGAAGTGAGTTGCATGACCTCTTCCATAATTAAATTCAATTCACTGCTGTTAAAAAGAATCCATATCATATTCTGACTTCAGTAAATGCATAAAGCTCCAGCTCACAGTCACCTCTACCTCTCTTTCCTCTGTTTCTCCCATTACAAAGCTGTTTCCAAACTTCAGTGCAAGCATGGCCAGGAACATTTCATTTCAAAACACATATATATTACTCTTCAGAAAATTCCCACTATCCCTGTGCCATGCTTTACCTTAAACAATTATTTTTCGCTTCTCCATCTTTCTTCAAAGTTACTACAAAAAAAAAAAACAGCCAAATCTGCCAAAGCTCAATCACTGCTTTTAGCCAAGTTTTTATATTTTCTGCTTTGCAGCCAGGATGACCAATTTAAAACAGACATAGAACAATGCCAGAGAGGAGACCTCTTTACATTCAAGAGTAAAAAATATTTATAAAGGTGAGCTTTGGCTCAAGTCAAATTGTATTTCTGCTCAACTTCATCCTGTCTCTTAAGATACACTTTTAAACTGTCTAAATTTTGTAGAAGGCTCAGAGTTATCAAGGATTCCTGCACTGGACTGAAGCAGCCAGCCTTGTTTTTCAGGCTAATCCAGACTACTTCCACATGGAGCATCCTTTGGTATTGTGTAAAGAGCCTGATAAAGTCCTCATGCAGTATGAATGGCACTTCATGTGAAATAAAATCATGTTTGGGGGAAAAAATACAATTCTTTTTTTGGTTAGTGTTCTTCCCAGGAAGCATTTTCTTCCTGTTTTCCTTCTGCTGCCCATACCCCTGCCCACACTAGGTGGGCACCATATCCAGCCAACTCTTCTTTGCTGGCAGATTCAAAAAGGGTTTCTTTCTCTTTTTTTTTTAAGGACCTGAATAAAATGTTTACCAATTTCTTTTTTGGCCCCTAACTAAGAAAATCAGGTAACCTGTTTCAGACCTAAGATGTAGATTGGGATGAAGAATTCCATTTATTTCCACATGTGCAATATGAGCAACTCATGGAGCAGATTCCCCTGGCTTATTTAGGTTTTGGGATCTGCACAATCCAGGCAGGATAAAGAGGAAGGTGGTGACCCATTAAGGCTCCCCTGGTTAAAATATACTGATTTACATGTTAATTATGGCAATGCAAATATTGCTGCTGCAGCTGCTGCCTTCTGACCTCTCTTCTCCTTGGCTTTCAGACACAGAACACAATTTTAGGTGTTCTCTGGGCATTGTCCTTGGCTGCTGACCAAGACTGTCCAGCACTTCGCTGCTCCCAGAGACTTTTAGCTGCTCACCCAAGCGTTTTCCACTGAACAGAGAAATGCAGGATATTGGAGGCAAGATTAAAGCCCCCCCCCCCCATTTCCCAGCACTGAATCAAACAAAACCTTCTTCCACCCACACATTGCTGTCTCAGCTTAACAACAAAAACAACCTGCCAATCTCTCCCCACACAGAAATCTTTAGAGTTTTCATCAAAAGTAGAGGAAAGATACTGCAAAATTTCTCAAGCCCACCAGGCATAAATTGCCGTAATTCCTTTCAAATTATCTGCTGTTATTTTCTTTGAAATCACTGGATGAATCAGATGAGAAGGGAGGGAGTGGGGTATTTCCTGTACCAAAAACATGCCACAAATAAAGACAAGAAAGTTTTGCTCCTTTCTAGAGCAGCACTTGTTGGCCAGAACCATCAACGTTTCTGAGGAAAGCTTTTATTTTTTTTTTGCCTTCCAGAGAGAGAGGGAGGTTAAAACAAAAAAAGTAAAAATAGGAGCCTTTAAATTCTATTGCATGTATAGGGGGGATTAATCTGGGGAAGGCGAAGAGAAGAGAAGAGAAGAGAAGAGAAGAGAAGAGAAGAGAAAAGAAAAGAAAAGAAAAGAAAAGAAAAGAAAAGAAAAGAAAAGAAAAGAAAAGAAAAGAAAAGAAAAGAAAAGAAAAGAAAAGAAAAATAAGAAAAATTGAAGATGAATAGGGACAAGAAGAGACTTGAAAATAGCAAAGTGTGAGATTCAGTCTTGATGAAGCTGAGAAAAAGGAAAGCAAGCAAAATATTTGCACTGACAAGGAATGAAGAGAACTAATGATGAATACTCAGAGTCTGATTCAAAGAATATGGCAGAGCAAGAAACTGAATTTTGGTATTCCCAGACCTGCAGCCATGGGGCTGTGCTGACTTCCTAGAAGCAAGCTGGAAAAATAATGAATATTAGCAAAAGGCTCATGAGAGTATGTAGTTTATCCAAGCTGTAGAACAGGAAGGGCTCTGGGGTATCATATGATTTAATGATGTGTTAAAAGAACAGAATCAGGAACTTCTTTGAATTATATATATATATATATATATATATATATATATATATGAAGTAATAATATATCACATATATATTATATATATATATACCCCTAGGAAGAGAAAATCCAGGACAAATTATCAAGGTGGAGGAGAAACTTTCCCAACAAGACCTATTGCATAATAACTCCCCTGAGGAAGTGATGAGCATAAAGCTTCTTGAAATACTAAATGTGATTTTTTTTCCAAACCAACAAGTGTGCACTGAACAGAAAACCTGTGCTGGCAAGGAATGGGAGCATTTATTAGACCTCTCCTGTGGGAAACATAGTAAAGGTAAGAAGACTTTCAGAAAGCTGTGAAAGCAGGTCTCAGAAACACATCTCTGGTTTGTGAAGATCTTTGGGGATTGAAGGAGCCACAGAGATGTTTTGCAGTAGTTTGCCATCAGTCCAAAGGGAAGAAACAGCTGGAGAGTTCCTAGAGCAGCTCATGCAATCTCCCAAACCAGATCACTCCAACCATCCCGTGACCCTGGAATGTGATGGAGCCAAGAGTGGAAGCATGGAATGCCCAGAACATCTGCTCTGCTCTAAAGACCATGCCCTGTCATTAACAGGGACATTCTAATTCCCTTGTTATTGTGATTACTTATTAATGTCATGAGGAAAATTCAGAAAAACAAGAAGGAAGATAATCAAAGCTGATGAGGCAGAGGAAGAACATTTTTTCTTATTTTCCAACTTCGTTCCCAGTGCATGCCTGCTGACCCACCTATCTCCAGACCCACCTATCTCCAGACCAGAGAGCCAAGGGCAGGGTCTCTGCCCAAGAAAACAAACTTGTGTACCCTCTGCACGTGGGTTTTGCCTATGAATCACCTCCTGGTGTCATTCCAGATATTTTCTGTGCCTGTATTAAAACCATTCCAAGAGTGGGATGGATATGAGATGAAAGATGCCTTGATAGAAGAAGCTCTAATTTCATATGGAATTGCTTCAGGATTTGTGGATCTGAGAAAACCTTGCAGATGTGTTTCTGAGCATTAACTTATCACTGAATAGGCACTGTTTCAACATAATTTATATTTCAGTCTTGGGATTTCCCTGACAGCCTCCTCTAAATCATTCCTGCCTGTTAATGTCCTGTCAGGTTTAATGATTCTGGCTTCTCTGACAGTTTTATCCTAATGTGAAATAAATGCCTTCCTGATGCTTCGCTCTGTGTTGCTGATGATGTGATAGATCAACATTTTTATTTATGTTTGTCTTTTGGCCTTCAGAGGATAATCAAAGCTGGCCACTGAAGGCCACAAAATGGATCCTGTTGGCTTCACTGGAAGCCAGAGCAGGCCCCTGCCCAGGTGGGAATGCAATGGTCACTGATGCAGATATGGGGTTCAGCCCCAAAGCAGGGAATAAATCTCAAAGGGAACCACTCCTTCTTGCTAACTAAAGACAGACGAGTGATTTGAGAGACAAAATCTTTTTTGCCAGAGGAAGCAGAAAGAAGGGAAAGTCCTGAGGCTCTGGGGATATCAGAGGACCAGCTGCATTAAGAACACACCAGAAGAAGGAAAGTTTTCCTCACTAAAGCTTCTTTCACTTCATACAAGCCAATATCCAGGTTGCACACAGCCCCTACAGCCAGCCCTGGTGCATCACCCACGAGGATTTACTCCAGACACAGCATTTCTTTACTCAGCCCTTGCAAGGAATAACATCTTTGACTCAAGGCTTAAATTTTGCTTCAGAGAGACTGGGTCCAAGCCAATGCCAGCAGGACAAATGGTCCTCCCTGGGAAGTTGTCCTCTTTCCAAAGAATAATCTTTTTCTTCAGTTTTTGCCTTTTCTGGGCTGCAAATCCCCATGCTGTGGTCCCTCAGGACTGATTATCATGGGAAGAGGATCACAGCTATGGGATTTGTCTCCTGGATTGAAGGAGAGGCTTCTCCAGAGGCTCTCACAAACACATCCCTCTCCTTTGAATAAGTGCATGGATCCTAAACTGCTGACTTTTGTGTCAAACTTTGAGTTTTAAAATGAGGTGACAGGAACATCTCCCTCCCCACAATGTCTATTCCCTGAATTATAGAGCCTACACAGGGATGCACATAGTTTTGGAAACTTGATAACTGAAAACTAAGACACTCCAAGGGCCATATTCCCCATGATAAGACTTGATTCTGACTTATTTAGTTGATTTTTCCATTCCTGCTTAATGTGACCAAAATATCCTTGAGATTTCTTGACATCTCAAGTCAATGCAAGAAAACAGGGCGGCCCTGAATAACAAAATATGAGGTGGAGAAGAAACTCCTGTCTCTAACACAGTAAAAATATTTCAGAAAACATCATTTTTCACTCCACTGTTTCCTTCTCTGATTTTTTAATCTCCATTTTTTTTTCCACAGAATAAGCCAAACCCAAAAAAAAAAAATCCAACCAATAAAGAACACCATCCCAAAACCCCAAACCTTCTCAAAAGGTCAAAATGATGAATAATATTTCATACTGCAGGTTGCAGAGTCATTGCATTCCTTTTCAACAACTCCAAAACCACATGAGAAAGTTTGAAAATACCTTTGAAGATAGCAGGGAATGAGTCCACTTACAGCGGGCCTCACTCTCCTACTTAGGCCAAATTCAGCCTATAAAACCTAATAACTGGTAACAGCTTCCATTATTAACAGCAAATCCTCTATAGGCAAAATATCCCTTAATCTGCCATTACCACTGTCAACGTTTAATTAATCTGTTTAAAGGCTTGGTGCTGCCTCAGTGAGGCAAAGGAATTTTTTACCATTTATTTAGAGCTAAATCATAACCCAATTTTTAAACACTCGAACGCTCTCTGACTTTCCAGATGTGCAACACCATTCTTTCCACCAGCAGCAGTTGGTTTCTAGACAGATTTTGAAGCTTAATTTCAGGGCTAATTTCAGTGTTTTCTTGTGGTATAAGTATTGTTTAAATATCAGGCACTTCAGTGGTACTCAGTCATCATTATTTGTCTTCATTCTGTAAATTAATACTCATTAATTAATTAATCCTAGGGCATGATGGAGGGATAAGCTATTTGTGTTTCACATGCAGTTTGTGCATATGAGAAATTTCAGCTTTAAAAGCTGTGCTTTCTTTTCCACAACTTTCTTTTCCACATAACTTCTTTTCTAATTCAACCCAACTCCTGGAAGGGGCATTTTTTCCAGGAATCAATTGGGTATGAAACTTCTTCAACCCAGAATATGAAATGGCCTCATGGTGTGTGCTCATGTAATCTTCTAATATAAAGACACCACTGCATGTGGAGTTACTGTTTTCTGATAAAAATAGTCAGGCTTTTTTGGTGGTATCAGCAGCACTTTCAGCAATCACTGTAACAGAGTGAAGTGATTTATGCCCATTAGGTCCCAGCTTCTTACAAATTCTTTCTCAAACAAATTCTGAATTTGAATAATTTTTTTCAACAACAATGACAACAATGTAAAGTTATTATGTTCCTGGAATTCTCCAGCATGCAGAAACAGTGGAAATAACAACAAAATTCCATTAAAAAATAATATACATTATATTATAGATATTGTACATTATATTATATATAATATACATACATATGCATTTGCAAAGTCCTCTCTTTTGGCCAATGCCCACACCCAGAACAACCTGGAGTTCATCCTGCATCCATTTGTTTAAACAACTGAAGAACAATGAAACATTTCTGGACATTCCTGCAATTGCCTTCTATCCATCAGCCCTGGCAGCTGCTTGGCAACTCTTCCCTTGACCTCCAAAATAAACCCACCCTCTGAAGAAAACACTGCAGACCTCTAGAGCCAGCCTGTTTGCCTGCATGGTGATTAATTTGGGTTTGAAACCAAAGCCAGTGTGCTGACAACATGAAGAAAACAGAGGGAGAAAAGTGTTGACCAGCTCGGAAAATTGTTCCTGCTATGCAGGATATTCTTCAGGTTTTCCAAGGGATGGGAAGTGAGCACTCTGGGCAAATTTGAAATGTTTAGGAGGAGATCTTCCTCATTTTCCACCTCCTCACGCCCATGGTTGTGGAGAAGCCCTTTTTAAACCTGCATTGAAGTCCTTCATGTTGCTTAAGTCTCTGTCAGCTGAAATTCAAGGGCTTCCCTCTCTGAGACGCCCCTGAAAATTCCTTCCATTATTCTACTGATAAAACAGGAATATTTCATAGAACAGCATATACTGATAAGAGGTGAGGGCTGAGATGAAGAGGTGCCTTATGAAACCCAGTTAAGAAACACTTGGGTTATCTCAACCAGATGTTATGAAACTCACCACAGGAATTACTGGCTTAGATATGCTGGCCTGGGTTAAGAAGTGTTCAAGCCACATAATTAAAATGATCTCATTTAGCTTTTAAATCCACCTATCCTTGCAGCTATTGAACTTGCTAACTTCTCTGGAATTCATGGGACAATATCAGTTTCTACTATTTTTTTTTCAGAAAATTATTTACAAAGAAAGGCTTAAAAAGCATCAAGAGAACAAAAGGTTCCCTATTCCTTTGATAATTTTCAAGTCAATATTGAAAGTGGGAGTCATCTGCCTCAGGATTTATAAATAATATGAAAAGTTAGAGTTCTTACCTACCATTTACACTTTTATTTCATACTCATCCAATTGTTTCTGGACATGCCCAGCTACATCCAAGGAAAACTTAATTAATCTTGACTTAAGTCAAAACAAACAATTTAAAGCATTTTAAAATCCTCTCTGGGGCTCAGAAAAAAAAGCAAACAAGCTTCATAACGGAAGACATGATTTCATTTCACAGGCTCTTACTAAGTTTTCTTCAATTTCCTTGAACATCTGCAGTGATTTCCAAAAAGAAAGCAACAAGTACTGCTTGTAGCTACAGAGCTTGAGTTCATGGCCCACCTGATTTTTCCTGACATTCCTCAAGATGCTTCTGGAATTTTTTATGTTTTATTTTATTTCCCCCACTCTTTCCTTCATGTATAGCAAAGAGCCATGGGGATTCATAATAGAGGGAATGGGGGCATCACTTTGCTTGTTCCCTTGAACAAAGAGAGTGTTCCCAGTATCCCAGGTGTGCATGGGGCGGCAGACCTAGGGCCCCCCTAAAACACTGAGCTCCTCGTGCCTGAGTGTCCTTTTTGGATGGAGACAAACAGAATTTTTGGTTTAGGTTGATATCAGGAAAAAGTCCTTCCCCCAGAACAGGATCCCCAGGGAAGGGGCACAGCTCCAAGTCTGCCTGGTTTCAGGAAGCATTTAGAAAACGCTCTCAGGCCCAGGGTGGGATTTTTTGGGTGTCCTGTGCAAGGCCAGGAGCTGGATTCCATGATCCTGGTGGGTCCCTTCCAACACAGAATATTTTATATTTCTGTGATAATGTATTTTTGCAACCAGCTCCACATGCACCTGTATTTACTTAACTTCAAAATGAAGTCTGGGCTGGACATTGCTGGATAAAGTATCATCCTCTATAACCTGGTTAAATTCTTTACTCTCCTCAGAAAAAAACCTCTGAAGTTGTTAAAGACAAGTGCTAAATTCATTTCAGGGCATGCAGAAGGTGATCTAAGTGGGTGGTTTACAGTTCATTGAGCTATAATTGGAAATATTTCCAAGATACACAGACCAGAGAGGCAGGATGGAGCAAGGAGGTATCAAAGAGCCCAGAAGAGCTGGTCAGGGCCCAGGAAAGAGACTGACCTGAGAAAGGAGCTCACACTGAGGTCAACAAGCTCCCATCAGAGACCGGCTATGAACAGCAACTTCCAATCTCTCCTAGGACTGATGCCGGTGTTTGGTGGTGCCATTGGAAATCCAAAGACAACCCTCAGCTTCATCTTTCCATGTAGATAACAACAGGACCTGTCTGTGTGTTGTCTTGAAGCTCAATGTCACACCGTTCATCCTGTTCAATTAGTCAGCAGAGGGCCATGGCTCAAGAGGGACCAGAATACAACAGGAAATCAGGGATATTAAGGATGTTAAGGAAAAAGTTTTATCTGCTGGTCTGTTCCTGAAAGGAAAAGGTTATGGAAACTGTATACTAAGCAAAATGTAAGAGGCAAAACTTATTTTTTTGCCTTTTTGTTTGTTTCCAAATATTAAAGGAAGGGAATTCCTCATTACCTTATAAAGGGGTGCACAGTTCTGCGCAGCAAAATCAAATTACATCAAATATCAGTGCTCAGGAAGGAAAATGTTTCAAAATCTGAGAAAACTTTCCTTTAAAAATTCCTAAACAGTCTTAACATTTTCCGTGCATGATATCAAGATCATCAGAGTAAGAGCCACAAACAACTCTTCTATGTAAAATCTTTGAGGCAGAAGAAACACTGACATTGTGACTTGTCCTCCCACCAGATATGGGAAGGACAAGCAGAATTCTTTTAAGGTAGATGAAATTTTATTTTGGATAGAAGTCCACCTTCTATTATTCACCACAATGGAAATCTGGTGGAATTCAGCCATAGACAGTCGAGCTGTGCATTTTTTTACTCTTTATGGTTTTCTTCTTTAGGTTCATTCCCCTGTTTGTTTGTTTGTTTTACTTCAAGACAACATTTTGCTGTCCTTTATTTCTTCATTATTCTTTTACTCAGGCATGGCTTCCTATTTGTTTTTCTTTATCATATTTGATCAATCTTCTGAAATGCTAAATGTGCAAAATTGATTTTTTAATTTAAAAAAATCTTTAGAAATGAAGGAATTATTAAAAAAATTAGATCAGGAAATACTTTCCTGGTAGTGTACATATGCATGACTTCTTAACTCTGATATTTATTCAATTTATAAAATCCTTGATTTGAAAACACTATTCATTATTATAGTTCTGACAGGTGATATGTGCTTGCTTTGTCTTTGGTTTTTTTTTTTTTTGAAAATGAACTTATAGATGGTTTTAAAATGTAAATTTGAAAGATGTCTATTAAAACAGAAGATGAAAATGTAATATGAAATGTCCTGGTTCTGAGCCACTGCTCTATTCTGGATGAAATATCAGACCTACCATTGATTCTGTGTTTTTTTCCTTCATGATAAGCGTGTCCATGCCATAAAACCACAAAATCCTAACAGATCAGTAAAATATCCAGCTGAAGAAAGGCTTTCTGTTTGGTGGGGCAGCAAACACACAACCATTTCCACCCCGAGCTGTAAATTTCCAGTGTCACAGGGATGGGCCCTTGCTCAGGAACAGTCCCCTCATTTATGCAGCCTCTCAAAGCCATGTGCTGTTCCCAGCCCGTGTTTGCTGTGAGCAGTGAATGCCATCCCTGTGGGGTCAGTGTCTGATGGGCCAGACCAAAACACCCCTTGGCAGAACAATTCCCCCATGCTGAGACCTCTGCTGCCCTGGCTGCTCCACTTCCACAACAAGAGCTGGCTTGGCTGAAGGTACCAGCTGAAAATAGGGGATAAATTCATCCCATGGTATCAGAATTACATTTACAGTGCAGGGCAAGACTTTGGAAAAAATCCCTTTTACTCGTTGAAAACAAGGTTTTCTAAATGCAAGGAAGCTTTAAGTCATCAGTGTTTTAAGGCAAGCACTGAAGATCTACAGAACTGCAGTGTTAGAAAGGTGAGATTTGGAATTCCTAGAACCTCAGGTTTGACCACATGTAAAGAAAAGCAAGAGAATGGGAAAGAAGTTCATCATCCAAGCTGCCCAGGTACCACTGAAATGTCAAATAAAGCCCTTTCCCTCTGTCCTCAAAACTGTCAGGAGCTGCAATAAACCTTCCACCCAGCAGAGCCCCTGAAGCAGGCTGTTAGCATTTGTCATCCTCCCTCTCCTGAAAAACAAAGCCTCCATCCATGTGTTCCACTGCAGAGCAACAAAACAGATAATGGAGATGCCAAAAAAGGTCGTTTTGTGTATTTCTTCTCCTTCCTGTTTCACGCAGCTTCTGTGGAAGATCCTGACAGGTGGTTTGAATAAAACATCCCACATGCTTTCTTTTTTTCATCAAAGGCTGGCAAAGGATAATTTGTTTTTCTGCATCGCTCCTGCAATGCCTTTATTGGGAAAAGCTGCAGAAAAGGCATTTTTGGGTGCAACAGTGACCCCAAGCATTTCTGAGTGGCTGGGTTGAGCAGCAGGTGTGAGCAGACAGATAGGGCAGACTGCTCTGCTGCACTGCAGGCCAACAACACCTTCTCTCCCAGCCAACCAGGGCTACCAGGGGTTCATTACAGCTGAGTCTTGGCCAGTGGGTGTCACTAAAATTAAGCTGCAAGGGAAATTAGGAAAAAAAAAAAAAAGCATGGGGGCAAGATAACCTGAATTTTAAAAGCATTCTAGACCTTACTTTTGGCCCCAAGCCTTGTTTTGAATCCTTCCTTTGGTCAAACAATGGCAATGAGATCAGAGCCAGGCATCCAGTGCCCGCTAATTACTGCGCGCACTGACGCTTGCAGGGAATTGCTGGTGGGATGCCTGGATGGGATGGGAAATGGTTTTACTGAGGTATCCCTGGTGGTGGTGGCATGTTTCTTTATGGGTTTCCTACTGGCCTGTCCCTCCTGCAGTGGGGGGACGCCAGCCAGGTGACTCACTGAGGTTCTGCCCCGTGTTTACTGCAGCAAACCTCCCCACAGGGAGTTGCTCGCCGTGCACAGCCTGATTTTCCCAAGAACACCTCAAAGGGCTAATTTTAAATGAACAAAAGCTTTGGAAGGCAGGGAGAAGGGAAGGGGGAGGAGGGTTTCTTGAGGGAGGAAAGAGATGGCAGAAATAGCCTCCTTCCTTTTTCCTCTCTCTTGTCCAAGATAAGGAAACATCACACGCTAAGGGCAATTTAAAAACAACTTAAAAGGCAGATAAATTTAGTCACGAGTATTTCACTGGGTGGACAGTCAAGATACAGAACAAGTCTTCAGCCAGAAAGATTTGAGGGAAAATTACCAGTGGTTAAGGCAAAGGGGCAAAAATCAAGGAAATGTGGTCAGCATTAAAACTACTGTAGGACAGGGTCATAAAACCCCAGTTCATCCACCCACAGCAAAGGGAAACTGAGCTGGGATGTTTCAGTATGCTTTGATTAGAGGTGTCCTTCTGTAAAAAAGGTGGAATGGCCCATGATGAGCATAAATACCCAATTTTCACATTAAAGAGTTCATGTTGCTGTTCTATCAGGATTCAGACTCTTTCAGAACTCTAAAAAGGTGAAAAACTTACAATTCCAGGAGATAAAAAAAGGAAGGTGCCGAATGGAGATCACAGGCACTGCTGTGGTCCGATGATCCTTCCATGAAAAGCTGAAGGGACTTGCAGCTCTGAGGCAGGGAAATGCCACCAGAAAATGACACCAGCAACTGCTCAGCAGTTGAGGTTTTGCATGGAACCAAACGTGCTGGAGTCACACACCAGATGAAATACAAGGATTATAATAAAGTCTCCTCCTTTTGTGTCTCCTTTCAACTGTCTTTTTGCTACTTTATTGACTGTCTTCTCAGTGGTCTTTGGTTATTATGGAATTTGAGCCGACTTCTAAAGTTGGACAGGCCAGCAAAGATATTCTATTCATCATTGTGGTGAGCATGTATCAACCACAGGTCAGCACTAGCTCGAGGACATCTGCACAATGCTCCATTGCACTAGGCAAACATGTCTTTAATCTCTCTGTACCATCTGGAAAATAATATTTCTTTTATTTTTCCCTTTTGATTTTCTTTTCTGTTGAGATTGCAAGTATTAAAAGGCAAGCCCTTTATCTGATTACAAAAGGATACACCAACACAAGCAGGACAAACAGTTCAGGACCTGTTCCTTGGCCCTGAAGGCAAGTGGTGTGATTCATCTTATGGACATATGACTAAATTTTTGTCCATGTAAAAAAAAAAAAAAGAGTGGCCTCACCCACACCTCCTCCTGGGAACAGGCTCTGACCCGTGGTAGTATTTGAACCATCTCTGAGAATTTTCTGGGAAAGAGAAAAACGGTACGGAGTGAAAATGTTTCAGGGAGTAGATCACTATGGAAGATTGCAGGCCCAGCCCTGGTCATCTTTAACAGCATAAACCCAGCTTAAGTGTACAATGCTCAAGACAAAAAGACACAAGGTTGTCTTGTCAAATCAACAAGGTTGATTTGGACCTGTAGGTATTGCTAGAAAAGAAAGAAAGAAGGAAAGAAGGAAAGAAGGAAAGAAGGAAAGAAAGAAAGAAAGAAAGAAAGAAAGAAAGAAAGAAAGAAAGAAAGAAAGAAAGAAAGAAAGAAAGAAAAAAGAAAAAGAAAGAAATAGGATTTTTCCAATTTTGTTTCTGGTTTGGCTTCTGTTAACTCGAATCCCTGGTCATGAGCACCTCCCAGCAGGAAAATACCGACTCGAAGGCAGCAGGCAGCCCCTACACAATCCAGCACATGCTCTGGTGCACTCCCAGCCATTTTTTACTTGGTTTTCCAGCCCTGGAAATATGTGTTTCCAGCAGAATATTTTACACCAGTTCATGAGGTGGAAATGCCATTAAAGAGCATGACTCTCTTGACAGAGCAGTGCTGGTGTGCATTGCTTGGCTTGGCTGTGGTGCACTTCCAAACACACAGCAAGGAAAGAATCACCTCTCAGATAATCCTTCCCAAGTGCAGCGAGAAGGAACTGCTGGTGCCACAGAGCAGAAAAGATTTCCAAAGCCTGGATTCTAATTTCCTGATCTTTAAAAAGAAATTGCTCATCTGCAGCTAATCATGTTTGCGCCTTTCGCCGTCTCCAAGAGCAACATTTTCCAAGGTGCTTTTAATGAACTCAACAGCCTCCTAAAGACTCAGGAGAGACAGAGAGACTGTCAGAGACAAATCCCTTTATTTGATTAGGCTTCACAGGATCTTGGTACATTCCTAACAGAAAAGAACACAACAAAGATTGATCTTCCTCCCACCCAAATCAGTTGGACTTTCTCTCCGAGGCAGGACCAAATCCAGCACATATTAATTAGAAATGGGTTTTGATGAAATGTTGTTCTGTAGTGTGAGGTGTGGAACCATGAAAGCAGATTGGGTTGCAGGAGAGACATAGCTGGAGGTGACTCCCAAAGGGAAAAGGACAAGGAGAGGCCAGGGTGGAAGATTTGACCACGAAAGGCAATGGGGAACAAGAAGGGGCAACCACACAACAAACCTCACCTCTTGTGGGAGCTTGGCCCCTTCTGTGGGACACAGTGGTGTAACCCCACCTACATTCCCAACTCTGGGCCAATAGATAAAGGCATTTCTTCCTAATGAACTGCTTCATGTGCCTTGGCAGAGAAGCACATAGTTGGGAGCAGTTGGGAGAGCGTTTTGTCAGAGGCGGTCTGGCTGAAGGTTTGCTTGTAGCACTCTTTGCTGCAGTTCTGTTGGGATACATTTCTCATTTACAATCTGTTCTGCTTTTGCTGCTTCATTTTTTCTTTAAGTAGTATTTCTACTCTATCTAAAAGAGCATTTTTCCCCAAACCCAGATGGAATGCTCAGAATTTTTAATTTAGTCATTTTGTGAATTTAGTGGCAGATTCTTGCAATTACCTGCACATAACAAGGTCTCATAAACACCTTTGACAGAAATCACAAGGCACATTCTGCACTTCTAGGCAGAGTCTGTGGTTTGCCTGTCAATTTATCTCCCACTTTTATGCTCTCTCTTTTTCTGGAAGCCAAATATTGCATAAAATTTGAGCACATAATTTGAACCAGCTCAACATAAACTGAAATGTTGTCAAAGGTTTATTCACAAGTTATAGATTCAGCTCTAGAGAAAAACAGACTTTTCTTTCTGCTCTGTTCTTTTGATGATAATCTACTTTTGAACAAATGAAAACCCACTTCAGTTTTCATCTGTAGCTTTCATCTGTAGCTTTCCTGACATGTGAAAAATTGACTAATTCCGTGAAATAACATTTTCTTACATGTTTTCCTTCTTTGGTACAACTGAGATTTGGCCAGGACAGAACACCAACCTGCCAGGATTATGCGGAAGGCGTAGGATTCGTGGTATTTCAGACCCAGTCAACACAATTAAGCCAGCTTCGTTCTATTTTAAATTCACAGAACACGGCAATCACCTCAGAAGTAACTTCCAGAAAGTTTTGATTTGTTTTGATTTTGTCCTTAAATGCAAGTTCTGGGCTGATTTCCAGGACATTTAAGTTTCAAACCCGAATAATCAACTTCTGAGAGATCACCTGAGCTGAACCTGCAGGTCCTTGACAAGAACTACCTGTTGGGAACAGGCAGATCTTCTCTGCACACAGAGTTCTGTTCAGCTTCAGGCCTCCCCGTAAGATCTTCTCTAACTGCCAAACCATATCTTTCCAGAAGTATCTAGCAAAAATCTTCAACATCTCTGACCAAACCTGTTGGGTAAATGAAAAATGAAATCATCTATAAAGCCCTCCAATGTTCCAACAGTGCTGGTCTATATGATGAAAAAAACCCAAAAATCTCAGATGTCTACATTAAAAAATATGAGCCATTATTCTATTTTTGCTTTTCTATTTGATTGCAAGCTGATTTAAATACCAGGTTAAATCTAGCTCAGTCTTTTCAGAGCTATGATAACCCCAAAGCAATTTGTATCCTCGGCTTGCTGACAGGAGTATTAAGGGTCAGAACTCTAAATTCCATCACATAGGTTGAGTGCCAAGTATTTTGGAAAGAGGAACAAAAAAGAATCAAGTAATCTTCATATGCATCTTAACAGATGCAAATAATTTTAATAAAACTAAAGTGTTGCCTAGGACTCTGCACTCTGGAGCCTCATTCAAGTTTTATTCTGACATGTAAAATAAAACCTAATGAGAAGTTACCATTGATTTATGGGAAGAGAAAGGGAAATATATTTTTTTCATTTCCAAACTGTTATGGAGCCAGTAATGGATGAGAATGATTTGTGCTGGATACCATGGTGTAGTTTAGATTTTGGTTACTAAGTTTTGGTTATGCCATAATATCAGCAGAGAGACATGGAAAAGAGTGAATTTTAAGGCTTCTTCTGGGCTTGCTGTACCCTTAGTTACCAGAACATTTTTTTTTGTATTTCGCATGAATTTCAACATTATTTACCAACTCCCTACTAAGTTGTTAGAAAACAAAAATCTGGGAGATTGGGATTCAAAATATGGAAGCCAAACACTCAGACCCCACTGTCTGTTAACAAGCTCTTGCTGCTTTTACAGAATCCCAGAAAAGTTTGGGTCAGAAGCAACCTGAAAGATGATCTTCTTTCAATCCCCCTGCCATGGGCAGAGACATCTTCTACTATCCCAGGCTGCTCCAAGCCCCATCCAACCTGGCCCTGGACACTTCCAGGGAGCCAGGGGCAGCCACAGCTTCTCTGGGTCATGTATTCCAGGGCCTCACCACCTTCTCAGGAAAGAATTTATTTCTAATATCTCATTTAAACCTGCTCTCTGTCAGTTTGAAGCCATTCCCCCTTGTCCTGTCACTCCAGGCTTTTGCAAACTCTTTCCATCTTTCCTGTAGCTGCCTTCAGGCACTGCAAGGCCACAATGAGGTCACATCTTCTCTTTTTCAGGCTGAACAATCCCAATTTTCCCAGCCTTTCCTCCCAGCAGAGCTGCACCATCCCTCTGATCATCTTGGTGCCTCCTTCCATCACCTCCACGTCCTCCCTGTGCTGGTCCCAGGGCTGGAGCAGCTCTGCAAGGGACAAAAGGGGAGAATCCCCTCCCTCAATCTGCTGCCCACACTGCCCAGGGTATGATTGGCTCAGCCTAATGACTCAGTCATTAGAGGGGAATGTGAATTCTGCATCACTTTTTGGAAATAAAATAGCTCTGGACATTATTGAAAGCTTAAGGCAGCTATAGCATGACTGAGACATCTCAAGTAGAGGTTAAAATGGAAATGGGTTCAACCTGCTCTGCTGTTTCCAAGCTCAAAGACAGAAAGCAAGGGAGTTCTGTCATTATATCAACAGTCCCTAAAGCTTCCCTTACCTTGACAGCTCCAAAATTGCGCAAACCAATTAAAAATGGGATTAAGTTTTCAGAAATATCTTTTAAAAGCAGGAAGCTGGGATGTCTTAGAGATTCCAGTATTAAAGTGCTCCACATGCAACAAATTCCTGCCTCTTCTCAGTCCTTTCTCTTACAGAACAAGCCTAAGGAGGCTGATTAAATACAGAGAAATTATTCTTTTGGCTCCTTGGCAAAAGAAGGCTCTGGGATCATCCACTCCACACCGCTTCCCTAAAAAGGAGACGAGGAGCATGCACTGTAAAAGTGCTTCCCAGGGAATGCTGAGGGACTGATTAGGCACTAATGATCCTCCTGGGGCAGGGAAAGGTCCCATTTCCCCTGGCCCAGGCTGGTTTTTCAGCTCATTTGCCTTGCTAGCAGTGCTGCTTTTTCATATCCCACTTTTTGTTGAATCAGTGATTCAGTTGTTTCAGTTCCAAGTTTTCTTAATTTTTTTTTTTCCCCTGCTAACCTTGGTAAACAGTCCTTCAGTTGTCAGGTCCTGAGTGATTATCTTCACCTGGCTAAAGACTCTGCATTTTTCCTTCTTTGGTAAAAATTTCATGGGTGCAGACATTTATTCCCTGATAGGGAACCCAAATTAACAGATAAAAAACAAGATCTTCGTGTAGCCAAATGGTTGTACTTTTTTTTTTTTTTTATATTAAGTGAACAGAATTTTTCTGTTTAAGTCAAGGCTACATTTTGTCTGGGACTCTGTAATTGCTCACCCAGTTAATTAATCTGAAAAAGACCATATGATTATTTTTGTGAGGAACCATCCATCACTGACTTAGCACTGAAAGTGCACCATGGCCATAAAACCCCAGCTGAAATAGGCCAGCCCAATGGAATATCACACAGTCAGTTGGTTTAAGACCATTATATTTATTTATTCTGTGCTTTGGGAGTTACCAAATCAAGAACCTATTCTCAATTATGGGTTTTTATTTGATTCCAGATACCTCAAAGCCGATTTTTAGTGAAATTATCTTTGCTTTGAAATCAAATCATATTGATTTCAGAAGGAGTGGAGTTTCACTTTTAAATCCTTTTAATGGGATACATCATCTTTCACACTGAGTTTCCTTCAACACAATGATAAAACTTTTCTCCTCAAAGAAGTTATGGGTGGAGATCAGCCAGACTCGTTAGCTGGGAATTAGGAGGGCACCGAGGCTGGAGAGGGGCTGGGAACACAAACCCTGTGAGGAAGCCCTGAGGGAGCTGGGGGTGCTCAGCCTGGAGCAAAGGAGACTCAGGGCTGCCCCCATCGCTCTCTGCAGCTCCTGAAAGGGGCCTGTGCTCAGCTGGCCCTGGGCTCTTTCTGCAGCAGCACTGACACAACCAGAGCACACAGCCTCAAGCTGCACCAGGGGAAATACAGGTTGGATAGCAGGAAAGAGTTTTTCACAGAAAGGTGATAAAGTTCTGGAATGGCTGCCCAGGGAGGTGGTGGAGTCCCCATGCCTGGGTGTGTTTAACAAAGCCTGGATGTGGCACTGGGGGCCAGGGTTTGGTTGAGCTGTTGGGGCTGGGTTGGACTCGATGATCTTGAAGGTCTCTTCCAACCCAGTCATTCTGTGAATTCTGTGAATTCTGTGAATTCTGTGAATGTCTAGGCCTGTAAGGGCCTGCTATGAATTACTCTAAACATCTTCTGCCAGTAGGGACAGAAGGCCCTTTAGACATGATAGTGATGGATTCTGAAAAGCATTAAAGGCACAACAGAACTTCCTTGATTAATTCTGAGAAAATCCCAAAATGTTTGAGGTTGGAAGGGATCTTTAAGATCATCCAGTTGCAATCCCCTGCCATGGCAGGGACACCTTCCACTATCCCAGGTTGCTCCAAGCCCTGTCCAACCTGGCCTTGAACTGTTTCCTTTCTAATTTTACAGCATCCACTCAAAATTACAGGGGAATTTTGCTTTTTATTTTGCAATGACACTCTGCATGTTAGAGTACAAAGATGCCAGTTTCATTCTCACACTCCATGACGTTAAGAAATAGAAATAATTGAAATAATTGAGATATTAAACTCAATCAATAAAGACTTCCCTGAATATCCTTAAGCATATTAGGACAGAAGTAAACAAAAGACAACTGGATGAGACCACTTTATTTGAATTTATTTGAAGTTATTTTCTTTCTTCTCCCAAATTCTCTTCCCCTTATTGCAATCATGTATTGCTGTTGTCATTATATTCTTTATTTTAATTTCAAATTAGAGAAGAGAGGACATTTTAAGTAGTCAATTTTAATTTAATAATAACTTGATGTCATTTACAACATGGGTGCTTTCAGAAGGATGTGAAGGCTAAATTGGGGCTTCCAAATGCTGCTCATTTTGGATAAAGCAGCAGTTTTACACTCCAGCTCTGGAAGATGTTGGAGCATTCACCCTTCTCACTCCTAATTTACACAAAGGGCAAGTGCACCGTGGCTGAGTTCACTTGTTATAGCAGCAAACATCTTGGCACAGGTTGGCACTGGCACAAAAAGCAGAGAAATGTCACCAGAGGCCGTTTCCTACACACAGCACTGGGACTGCTCAAAAATCCCCCCTGGAAAAGAGAATTCTGGGCCCTGAGAGCATAAAGGGCTCCTCGTGCATAAAAGACACTGACCCTGATGCTGAACCAAGCAGTTAAAGACTCTGCAAACTCAGAAAGAGCACAGGGAAAATGCCTCTGAAGTTATGATTCATCATGTGTTGCTGGGCTTTGCTTTTGTGGATTCCCAAGGCAACTCCAAAGGCTGGGTCAGGATGGTCCTAAAAGTTGGGTCAGGTGATGAGCTCCAATAAACCTAAAATTAAAATGGACAGGTTTTACCTCAAAAGGAAAGCAGCATTTCACACAATTCTGATATTCAGGTACCAATTCAGGTGCTCAGACCCCTGACACAGATTGTCAGAGCAGCTCTTCAAACACGTCCTCACAGCCCTCACAAAGAGAACTTTATGTTTGTCAGAGGGGATGAAAAGTAAAGCTCTTCCCCTCATTTTGCCCCATTTTTGGTGTAAAATGGAAAGCAGACCCATGCTGCAATAAACAAAATGCAACTTTGCTTCAGCTGGAAGGGACACTTGTTTTTGAACATAAAAGTGATTACAAGAAATAGGTAAGCTATGATTTTGACTTAAACCCAGATAAAATCTCCTGGCTAATCATCACTTTCCTGATCTGAATAGTTTTTTTCTCCAGTTCTCTGTTTTCACACTTAAAATTTGTGTATGATTTGCAGACTTTAATAGCACAAAAAGCACAATTAGCCATGAGTTTTCCCAGGAAACCCTGATTAAGTTAATGAGCTTGTTCATTAAAAAAAGTCCTTTATTTTTTAAAATTCTTAGCAATAAACTGAAAAGCACAAACCACAGATGAAAATCAAGGTCATGCACTGGTGAAGAGCAGGTAAGCACACCTAAGCATAAAATATTTCTGAAGATAAAGAACAGAAGAGAGTGGATCTGATTTTCTGTAAGGCTCTGGCAGTGGTTTGCCTTTGGATTTTCATCACAGATCAAAGTTACCCATAATATAAATTCTCTTTGCTTGTATCTGTCTACATATTGGATATTTTTTATAATGAGAATATTTTTATACTAATTGCCATTAAAACTCACAGCAAAGAAGAAGCTGGTGTTAGAGCTTCAGTGGGGTGCCATGGAGTTAAAAATCAGTAACAAAACTTGGTTTAGACACCTGGCATTTAATCTTGGATTTGTGATTGGATGTGATGTGATTGGGTTGGATGTGAGGCACAACACACTTGTTTGGCATTTCATAACTGTTCACCTTTATAATGGAAAAGATGAGAGAAAATATTAAATCAGAAACCCACTGGCCATGGAATTACATAATCCCAGAACAGCTGGGTTGGAAGGGACCTTAAAGCCCATCCAGTTCCAACCTCTGCCATGGCAGGGACACCTTCCACCAGACCAGGTTGCTCCAAGCCCTGTCCAGCCTGGCCTGAAACACTTCCAGATCTGTAGAAAATGGGAGAAAAAGAAAATCTGGACTGTTTGGCAAGCAAAAAGACAGAGATGATCTCATGGAAGAGGAAATTTGAAGCTCTCCCAGATCAAGAGTGGTCGTGATGTGACTTTGATGTATGTGTGCAGTGGAATGAAGGAGTAAAGGAGATTTCCCTGAGTTGCTGAAGTCAGCACACAATGTCCTACAAGTCCTTTCAGGACAGAATCACAGAATAATGAGGTTGGAAGAGACCTCTAAGATCATAGAGTCCAACCTATGCCCTAACACCTCAACCAGACTATAGCACCAAGTGCCATGTCTTATTTTAAACACATCCAGAGATGGTGACTCTACCACCTCCCTGGGAAGAGCATTCCAGTACTTTGTTATTTTATTTAATATTTATTTATTTTCTTTATTTTTTATTGATTTTATTTATTATTATATTTATTAACATTTGTTGAGGAACAACAGGTTCCCATCCCAGAGATTCAGAGCACAGGGAGTCCTCAGGGGATTGCAGTTGTCCATTAATGCTGTTAAAACCTTCTAAAGCATTAACATGAAATTTATTTCCCTTTTTAAAAATAGCTTGAAATAGGTACCCAAAAGCTTGGTCTCTTCCTTGGGGACTCACAGCATGACTGAAAGCCAATCACCACAAGCACCAAGGCTCAGTGAGGATCAGAGGGACGATGATTGGGGACTGTGGGTCAGGATGATGGATGTCAAAGGCATTTGGGATCCCTGTGGATGTGAGGTGGCCACAGCTCCACATCCCTCAGCCCTGCTTGCTGTGAGGCCCAGTGTGTGTCCCCACAGCTGTGCACACACCCCACAACCTCCCCAGAAGCTGCTTGAGACCTTCAGACCCTCCAGCAGCCAACTTGCCACCCTCTGGCCCCTCCAGTATCTGTCCCAGGGCTGCAGTCTCAGCCAGGCCCAGCTCACAGCCCTCTCCTCTTGTCCCCAGCTGGGCTGAAGTTCTCTCACCAAACCAGGCACATCCACGTGTGCAGGAGTGCAGCTCCTCAGGTGTAGGAGCATCGGGGGGTAGGATGGTCAGGATGGATGGAGATGAGAGATCTCTGAAGCCAGGCCGTGGAACTTGGGGTTTATTGCAAAGGGCCTGGGTGCAGGGCCCTGCTGGGAGCTGCCAGCCACAGCTCAGAGCAGGAGAAGAGAGAGGGAGAGAGGATGAGAGAGAGAGAGGGGATGAGAGGGTAAGAGAGTAAAAGGGTAAGAGAGCAAGGTTCCCGTTACAAAACCATAACTCTTCTTCTGTGTTGAATATTCTAATTCTCACTAACCAATCTAGTACAAGATACAAATCGTGCAGCATTTACATACAGCCTATAAGAATCACTACATTACCATACTGTGTTACATTTTAAACCCTATAAACTCCTCTTTGGACCCCTTCTGCCAAGCTGGCAGGGTCTGCTCTGACTCTTGGGCCTGTCTGCAAGCAGAGGGTGTTGTTCCATCAAAAGGGGATCACCTTCAGCTGGCCACACCATTGTTTTCCAGTTGTTCAGTAACTGAGGGATCTCAAAGCTTGCTTTCATTTCAATCTTGCTTACAGTTTCTATATTTTCAAGATCTTTTGCCAGGCAATCATATTTATAAGGCTTTCCTGTTTCATCTTCCCCAGCACTCAGGGAACACTCACTGCCTGCTCTCTCCAGTTCCTGGACCACACCAGCCCTGTGAGCCATGGCCCCTTCTCCAGCTGCTGGCACTGAGACCCCACACAAACCTGTGGGGGGCCTTTGCCCAGGAAAATACCTGGAAATGGAGTTTAATAAGGAGACAGGGCAGATTGAGCAAGAGCAGAGCGTAGCCAGCCCAGGTTTTTTTGCATGTTCTACAGCTTTTATCCCCTTATCTCTGTGTTTTCCCACACTAGCTCCTCCCCAAGCCACATTGATTGGTCCTTCTCTAAATATCCAACAACTCTCACAGCTCCTGTAAAATCATCTCCCTGTGAGTTTTATGTAATCTTCAAATGCTCCTCCCTTGCATCCCCATTCCTGTGAGGGCAGTAAACCCCACAGCTCTCAAGCTAAGACATTCTTTGGCCAAGCCAAGCCATCTCAGTGGGGCTCAGCTGCTCACCACCCCAATGAGACTGAGACAGAAAATCCCATTGGCACCAGTCACATTATTGGGGTTTCCTCCACCTAATTTTAGTTCTTTGGCTCCTTGATGAGCCTTTGGGTTTATAGTGATTAGCTGTTAATCACCAATGCTAATGGCTTAGGGAAACATTCTGCCTGGTTTATTGCTCTTTCTGGCCAGCCCTTCCATGGCACCAAGCATGACTTGCACAACTGCTAATTAAAAAAAAAAAAAAAATTAAAAATTCCCAAGGTCTGGGGAGCCCTGCCTGGTGAACATCTTGTGCTCTCTTCCTTTCAGCCATCCTGTATCAATCAGCAGCTTCTCCTTACCCACATCTGTGAAGACTTGAGATCCTATAAACCTCTTCCTGATAAACAGCTTCTGTGCCATTTGGTGGTGTGTGCCTTTCCCTGCAGCTCCCTCCCTCCAATTAAGCCACGAGTTTTATTTCTGAGTTTCCTTCTCATTCACTCTGAGCCAAAGATGTGTGATGCTGACAGCTGTGCCCCATTCACATCCCTACTCAAAGCTCCTTTTCCTGGGAAGGCTCACCAAATTAGCTGGTGAAACATTTTCTCCACTCCACTGTGAGATAGAAGGGCGGGAATGAGGAGATTGGTAAAAACCAGCAGCAACTGCTTTATCAGAGAAATATTCTAGATCGTTCAGGCTGGTTTTAAAGCAAATAAATCAATTTTGAAGCAGGTCCACATGAAATATTTTTGCTTTTCCATAGCTAAGAGTATCTCTTCCTTCCAGACTCACCCCAGCACCCACAGGACCACAGAAGGCAAAGAAAAAGCTCCACTTGCCCGAGCTGCATATCAGAAAATTTAGCAGCACCCCAATATGCAGCCTTGAGAACCCCAATAAGAACAGAATGTTCCATTTCCCCTTTACTTCATCAGTCGCTCCAGGACATATTTTTTCCATCCTCTTTGATGCTTTACTGGATCAGGGACTCTGCTCTGAAGGTGTGGCCATGGCACAGCTCAGAGGATTTACGCAGCCTCAAGACCTGGCCCCTCATTTTACCTTGGCCTTTCCAAGGTTTAATTTAACCCAAGGCCAAGAATTAAAATATTAAAACAAACCAAAAAACAACAAAAAAACCCCAACAATTCATGCCTGGTTACATTTGTGCTTGTGACCTACGCCTGTCCGAACAGGAGTTGGACAGGACAAAGCACAATGCACTTCCTTGCTTTTATTGCTCTCATTCACTTCATGTCATGCCAAAGAAGGTTGATTTAGGAAGTTCTAGTAATTAACTGCTGATGTTTTTGACTGCTGTTCCCAAGGGACTCACAATGACTTGTAATTGTTGTTCTGTAGGAAATGCTTTCTGGAACGATTGTAGATAACATATATTCTCTCTATGGATTTACTTTTACTTGATTATTTTTTTAAGCTAGGAACACGATTTTTTTTTTCCTTTAAGCAAAAGTCACCTGTTCCCTGCATCCTGGAAATCTCATAAATCACCTTTCTCCTCGCAGACCATGCTTACATTTTGCTGTCCACAAAATAAAGAAGCTTCTTATTTCAGTTACACATTAAACATAGAATATGTGACATGGAAAAAAACAAGGACAGAGTCAAAATTAATGCTGTTTTTAAACTTCAAGTTACAAAGTGCCTTTCTTTGCTCTTAGCAGCTGAGAAAACTTGAAAGGAGGAGGCACAGGGGCAATGTATATTTAGAGAGCACCAGTTGTTACAAGAATTTAAACCCGGGCCATTGCTATTAGAGGAGACTCTACAGAATCATAGAATGGTTTGGATTTGAAGGGACCTTCAAAATTATTCAGTTTCAACCCTCTGCCATGGGCAGAAACACCTTCCACTATCCCAGGCTGCTCCAAGCCCTGTCCAACCTGGCCTTCGACACTTCCAGGGATGGGGCAGCCACAGCTTCTCTGGGTACCCTGTGCCAGGCCCTCCCCACCCTCACAGGGAAGAATGTCTTCCTAATATGCAGTTGAAACCTGGCCTCTCTTTTTCAGGGTGAAGCCAATCTCCCTTGTCCTGTCACTCCACACCTTTGTAAATCCTCTCTCTCCATCTTTCTTGCAGGCTCCCTTCAGGTACTGGAAGGCTGCAATTAAGTCACTCACTTCTCCAGGCTGAATAATCCTAATTCTTTTAGCCTTTCCTCACAGCTCTCAATATAGCCTCTCACTCATCATGACATTTCCCTATGTTTTCACTCGCTGTTCTGTTAAAAATTAATTTGTGGGTGCCTTAGCACTATTGCTGTATTGAATGTTTCTATAGATTCTACTCTATAAATATAGAAATACTACTCTATATAAATATATAAATTCTACTCTATAAATATATTATATTTATTTATATAAATAAATATAATAATTATAGTTCTAATTCCTCTTTCTGTGACCCCTGCTACTCATGCACACAGACATGTGGTGTGATTTTTGGGGTGTTCTGTTCAGGGCCAGGAGTTAGACTTGATCCTTGTGGGTCCCTTTTACCTCAGGATATTCTGGGATTCTGTGATTCTGTGATTTTATGCATTTCTCAAGTGCACCTATTAAAAACCTATTTTCTCTCTCAGATGACTCAACAGTTGCATATCCAGAGCTATATTTCATAGTGAAAAAAAATAAATTCCAAAAGCCTAATTTTCAGATTTTCACTTTTTCTATTCCTCTGCTACTGACTGAGAACCAACCCCAAGGAACCCAGAGCAGATTCTACTGCTCGTGCTGTGTTTGCCAAGTTTACAAACTGGAATAACAATTTGAGAAATGCTGGATTGTTTCACAGGTCTGACCTGAGCAAGGGAAACTCAGGAAGGATATGGTGGTAGGAATCCAGCCCTGAGAAGGATGTCAGTCATAATAAAACTGCTCTGCATTGAAGTGCTCATAAAAGACCGGCTTTCTTCACACGCCATGGCAGAGCACTCATTGCTCATTTGTCACCCTGCCTGGGAGTGACATTTACCAGCTGCAATTTGCCATTGTGATAGTTTTCCCCTTTTGCTTCCATTGACCAAATGTAAACAATTCTTGACAGCAGCTCTGAGATGGCATCAACAGCGTGCTGCAGCCACTTCAAAACAGGAATACGGCCATGTGTCACTGACAATAAAACAGAAAGGCATGGACCATGAAGGTTTTCCTCAGCCAAGATGTCACAGCATGCAAGGGAGTGATCTTCCATCAGAAAGAGAAAAATGTAGAGCCCACCGAACACGGTGTTTAGCTGATTTCAACAGAAATGGGTCAGATTGGAAGGGAGCACAGTGAGTCCAACCTCCTGCTCCAGCACAGGATTGTGTCCAGACAGTTCTGGAATATCTCCAGATCCACACTTGGAATGAGCTTGGCCCTCAGTAGGCTTTTATCCTGACTTTAATGATCATAAGGCAAATGAAGCACAAGCCTAAAACTGCATCACAAATGAAAAATAATCTGAGGAACACAGAAGTCAGTGATTGGTGATGTCCTGTACCTCAGAGTAAAACACTTTGTATCATCTTCCATGTTCAATGTTTAAGGTGGATTTTTATTTCTTACTTGAGATACTAAAATTAATTTACTGTTGCACCTTCCACCTACCACCCCATAATGATGCTTTTATAATATTTGGGATTTAATACATACCAAAACCCCACTAATGTGACCCATGACACGTTCACAGCTCATCCACAACCTGCTGCTCCCTGCCTGGGATCTTCAGCTTGGATTTGCACATCTCTGGGGAAACAGCCTTGCAGAAACCCATCCATCCTCAGGGGAACTGCCCCCACAGACCTGCACAGGTGGAGACCCTGCACTGCTCCCTTTCCCCAGCCACAAGGGACATTTTTCCACTCTCCCTGCAGCAATGATTCAGCTCAGGGTCTGGAGACCTTGGCTGCCGTCCACACCACTCACCAAACCAAGTGCAGCTCAGCCAAAGGTATGTTAGTGGAATGTAACTTTTAACCTCCTCTTCTTTGTGTATTTTACAGAGGAGCTGAACACTTTTATTCTTTTTTTGGTTACACATTCTTCACCGGTGTTCTGTCAATTAATAAATATTTGCTGAATTCCAGTGCACGGAGTATTTTTACAAATGCCCAGAATATTTCTTAGATTAATTCAGAAGGCCTTGCCAAAAGATAAGATGATGATAAGGAAGTAAGCAGAACACCCACACAAGGTACAGTTATCTTGGGTGTTTTATCAGGATTTAGGGTTGTGACACAGCCCCAGAGCTGTTCTGCAAGAAATCTGTGCTTACAAATTCCCACGTCCAGGACACCTTCCAGGCCCCACCTCTGACATGGCTTCTGTGTGCCCACGAGGGTAACCTGATTTATCAGCAACTCCTTTTCCAAAAGCTGGCAAATTCCTGCTACTCAGCCTGTGCTTTCTTCCACAGAGGTGATTCTCTGTCACAGGTGAAAGCTGTGAAGTGGAAGCCAGAGGTGCAGGAGGAGTCTCTGGCCCATCAGCTCATTCACTTCTTCTGCCAAGCTCCATAAACACAACTTCCTTCTTTCCAGGCTTTATCATTCACACACAGTGAGATTCATTTGAATCAGTCATCCTGGACTCCTCTAATAATCAGTATAACCTGTGGAGATCCAGAGAGCAGCAGGCAGGGAAGAGAAAAATGCAATTTCTTCTGTAGCACCTAAACCAGAGCAGGTGACTGAACTCCACCAGTGCTTGTTTCTCACCAGTGGCTTTCAAGGTATTCCTGGGTCACTGGTTTAGATGGAGATACCCACCCTGTAAACACCTGTGAGGAGATATTTTGATGATGATGATGATGATGATGATGATGATGATGATGACATTTCCAGGGATGCAGGGGCAGCCACAGCTTCTCTGGATAACCTGTGCCAGGGCCTCACCATCCTCACAGGGTAGAATTTCTTCCCAATATCCCATGCCTCCCTGCCCTCTGGCAGTGGGAAGCCATTCCCTGTGTCCTGTCATTCCATGCCCTTGTCCAAAATCCCTCTCCAGCTCTCTTGGAGCCCCTTTAGGCACTAGAAGAGGCTTTGAGGTCTCCTCTTCTCCAGACTGAACAACCTCAGATCTTTCAGCTTTTCCTCAAAGGAGAGGTGTTTTATTCCTCTAACCATCCTCATGGACCTGCTCCAGACTCACTCCAGCTCAGCTGGAATTCAGTTTCAGAGCCATGTTAAAGTCATCCTGCAGATTTATCACCTCTGAGTATCTCTGCAAGACTCCATCTCAGCTCAGGCTGTCCACAGCCAACTCATTGTGCTCTATTTTTTCACAAATTGCCCTTGAAAATCGAGGCTCCCAGACCCAGGGGTTGCTACAGGACATTTTAATCAGTGTTGAGTAAGGATGTGGAATGCATGGGATGTGCACAGTGCCATGGAAAACACTGAAACACCACCTGAAACTCACTGTGGGGCCAAGAGGCAGAGATCAGAGGAAGTGTTTTAAGCTGAGGGTCTGGAAGAGTCTCAGGGCTATCATTGTATGGATATTTGGGTCGTGCCTTTAAACTGGAGCTACCCATAATTCCTTCAGGGAAAAAAAAAGAAATTTAAGGAAAAAAACAGCAGATGAAACAAAAAATGTTGAATGATTTATCCTGGGGAAAAAAACCAACTTTCTCCTTGTAAAATCTGTGCTTGATTCCTTGCTGATATAGTCAGCAACTATTAGTGGGGGATGTCACAAAATCTGGGTGTTTTCCATAGTACCAACAATACCCCCCAATCCTGTTTGAAATGACAAATAAAATACCTGATTAAGCCCTTTTTCCTTTTCTAGTTTTATAAACAAGGCCGCTAAGGAGGAGCTGCTTCCTTATTTCAGAGCTGGTGTTGAATTTATGATGTGAAAGCCAATGAAAACAAATCAATGAAGAGTGTGAGTGTACACAAAGTGTCCTTCATGGAGTGACTTTTCCTTAGGAGGTGCAGCAGATGGGATCATGCAGAGATGCAGGAGCAACCATTCCATTTTAAAAAAATCTCTGTTTCCAACATGATCTTTTTGATGAAAAAATAAAATAAAGCTATGCACATTAAGGCTTTGATGCTTGATTCTTAATTTTGACATTTCTGAAAACACAAACTGAAGAGACAAATTTATCACAGGACAAACTTTGGTGAGGGTAAAGTTTTTGTCAACTAAAACATAACTGTGCATACCCCACATATTGACAATGTGAAATTCAGAGCAGTTCCCTTCATAGTAAACTTACCCTTGGACAGGAAAATAAAGCAGAGTTACCAAAAGAATTGAAATTAATATTTTTAGTGCATTATGTCACTGCAATCATACCCCAAATCATGTAGGCTCTCTGAAAAATTACTATTTTACTGCTTCAAAAGATTGTTGCAAGTATTTTCAGGACAAAAACAGTGGTTTGATGTCTTTGGATTTTTAATGCAGCTCCCAGAAAAAATACTGTCTTCTCCCAGTACTTCACTCTCAGCAACTGAATACTCAGAGCCCCTAAATCACTTTTCCCTAATGGAAAACTTGGCTTCTGGTCGTGTCATTCTTCCAAGCTCTTCAGCTTTCCTTGATTACTGAAGTGACCATTTCCTGCCATTTCAAATTGGCCCATTAGATACATGGCAGACACCAACAAATCAAAATCTGCCCCAGGAAAGTGAAAAATTGAAAGCAAGAGACTCAAGCTGTCATTTTTAGTTTACCTGGGAACCAAACCCACAGTGACTGCAGGGATTCATTCATGGGATCAGCCATCACATCTTAAACATTTCCTAGATTTAACCAGAATAAGGACAGGCATGTAAAAAACAAACATCAGAAGGTCTATAAAACAGTGAAATTTTGCCCACAAAC
This sequence comes from Agelaius tricolor, assembly GCF_023055355.1. Classification (NCBI taxonomy): domain Eukaryota; kingdom Metazoa; phylum Chordata; class Aves; order Passeriformes; family Icteridae; genus Agelaius; species Agelaius tricolor. The sequence goes on from NW_027269266.1 coordinate 1,303,432, forward strand.
ATAATTTTTTGCTCTTGCCATTATTTTTCCACTGAGCTGATGAGGCCCATGAAACATTCACAACTCAGTCTCCCAGATTAATTTCCACTAGCAAATCAATTATTAAAAAATAAGGAGGAAATCTGGGCTTTTGCCTGACCCTTGCTTTAAATGTTTTCTTTGTATGAGACACTCTGTACAAGACAAAGCTAAATAAACATTTTGTAAAAAGGTGGTAGATATGACACCCTGCCAAAATAGTAACTCTGCTTCCATATTCATCTCCATAATCCATGTTTGTTATTAGTTAAGGGGTCAATTTTCAGCACAGGATGCACTTTTTTATTCCACAGAAGAGAGAATGAAATGAAGACACCATGCAGACCTAAGTGCCAACATCACTGGTGCCTTTTAAAGCTCAATTATCAAATGATCACTGCTTTGTTCAGCTCAGGAAGTCACATTATTTGGGAAATTAAAAGAAAAAAAAAACAAAAACAAAGAGAAACGAGGAAGAGGAATATATAATTTAAAAAACTGGATGCATGTTGTGCACAGGATGTATTTTTACACATTTTTCACTGCCACACAACATTTTGCATTGCCTAGTGTGATTGACACAAAAAGTCATGTCTTAAGGGAAATAATTTCTGCTGCTTTACGTTGAATAAAAATATGCAAACCTTGATGCAGGCAGCGACCAGGCAATGCTCTGGCATTGCTTTTTGAGAGTATTTAGGTTTAAATGAATGTTCTGGCTGTAGATTCCTTCCAGGAGCAAGGCTGGTGCAAGGAGCTCAGCAGTGCTGAGGTGCCCTGCCCAGCTGGGGCTTGGGCAGGTGGTTCAGGTTCACTTTTTCCTTCTTTGGGAGCGAGGGCCTGGGTGAATCTGGAGTTAATTCACTGTCAGGTGGTTAATGGACTTAGCAAACAAATATACAAGGGCACAATGACAGATAATAGGTAAGGAAAATCTGTTTTAACAAAAAATATTCTCCATAACCAGTGATGAAGGAGCCTCAAAGTTGTTTGGAGTCTGTTTTAGACAGAGGGACAGAGTTCAGGGCCTCTCCTCATCTTTGTTTGCTCTCCACAAGAACCCAAAAACCACATTTTCCAAACACATTTTCTTTCTCATACCCTAAAAATCTTTACATCTTCATGGGTGTGATGCACTGGACAAGACAATCCTCTTGGGATCCCTTTGTAGGAGCAACTCTCTCATCCTAAAACAGAACTCCACCACACCCTGGCAATCTCCCCTCCTCTGGACAGAGAACAGATCCCCTGAACACCCCTGCACTGCAGACATCCAGATTTCAGTCAGACCAAATCTGCCTGTCCCACAGCAGCTCCTCCTGCCCCAGAGCAGCCCTTATCTCTGCCTTATCTCCAACCTGACACACTTTAAGGCCTTGAAATAAATGGTGTGGGTTTACTAGGCTGGAAAAACCAGAAAGGAATTTTTTTGGTTCCAAAACCTTCCAACATTTGTCCTCTCCACAGTATCTTCTGTCCAAATGCACCCCTCAAAATTTTATATTATGGACGTCCTGTGAGGCAGGTGGGAAAATCAAACTGTATTTGTTTCATGAAACAAAGTGTGGATTGTAGAATATAGAAATTTCCAAGAGGCGAAAAAAGGTTTTACATCTGGGATCTTTGGCTGGTTGGGACTTGCCATGAACACTGAAGCTCAGGCTGAGGTATCTTAAAGACATTATTGAATCCAGCTGCAGCTGACAGCACACACATCCCCAAATACACAGGGATGGCAGAGGCAGCAGTCAGGAATGAGCATGAATCTGGTGCTGAATCTCTTTGGCAGATCTGGATCTCCCAAAGTTTTAAGTTCATCTGTCTGATCTACACCAAACAGATTTTATTACGCTGAAATGAATAAAATTAAAACAACTGCAACCCATAACTGCATATAATGGCTTTAAAGTGAAAGAGGGAGGTTTAGACTGGATGTTAGGAAGAAATTCTTCCCTGGCACAGGTTCCCAGAGCAGCTGTGGCTGCCCCTGGATCCCTGGGAGTGCCCAAGGCCAGGCTGGACAGGGCTTGGAGCAGCCTGGGACAGTGGAAGGTGTTTCTGCTCATGGCAGGATTGAAATTAGAAATCACAAGAGGATTTCTAATTTCCCTTCCCACCCAAACCATTCTGTGACAGTTTGATGTGAATGAGAAGCAAAGGGGGAGGCAGATCTTCCAAAGGCCATCTCAACCTTTCTGGCACTCCTTTGTAACTTATATTCAGGTTGGTTTTCAAATCAAACTCCAGTGCTAATTCCCTGAGATCTCCATTTGCACAGTCAGTTTGCACCCTACACCCAGAACAACATTGAATTTTTGCTGGAAATTGATTTTCCACCCATTTTTCAGGACCCAGAGCAGTTTCCACACTGACTAGGAAGAAGGTGCTACAATAAGCATCAGGAAGTAAAAGTCCTTTATTGAACTCTCATGAAATATTCACTCTCAAGAGAGGAATACCTCTAGAAACACCATTTATCTGCCTTTTTCCCTGAGGCATTTTTTTCCAACCTTCTGCACAGTAACTTGCCCCAATTTTGGTAAAGTGTTGCTAAAGCAGAATTAATCAGAGTACAACCTGTGGCTTCAGTACCTCAGTATCCATCTCCACAGTACCTCATTCCAGCACATGCATTTTATTTAACCATGGAAACTGGTACTTATCACAGATAGGCACCATTTGGATTTCAAAACTAACAAATCTCCTGTTTCCTTGTAGTTATGGAGAAGCAAAACCCCAGCTCTGATCTGCCACCTGGGTGTGAATAAACTCTTGTGTAGAAATAAGGGCATCCATGTAAAGACACTGATACAGCTGCCTCTTACCAGAAAGAAAAATGAGCTATATCAGCATGAGGCACTGTTACACACCAGCTGCACCTAGGAACTACCAATGGGATTATTTTGGTAACACACAACCACAATCCTTACTGCAAATTTATGACACAACAAGAACTTGGTATAGGCCAGGCTTTCCCCAAAAAAAGCCCAGATGGTCACCAGCCTATTTAGGCTTGCTAACACCAGGTAACTAGGTGGATATATGTTCCTTGGATGATGTTTTATAGTGGCACTGCAGCTTTTTCAAGGAAGAACAAGGCAGGACAGAGAAGGCTGTAAAGTGAGAGAAATCTGAGTTCAGCATCTCCCATCAGATGCTTCCAAACAATTGCAGGATACAGAGTGGATCCAGCAGGAGACCTCAAGGGGACGTTGATGACTTCAGAGCTTCATCTGTAACCTTGATTTGGTGGTGGGAACCCAGCCTGCCCTCAGGAGCTTTATGCTGAGGGCAGTGACAAGGAATTTACGTCAGTGTTGTTTATATTAAAAGCAAAATATCTGAAGCACGAGGTGACTGAGGTGAAACTCTGCCAGCCTGCAAACCTTGTCATTCTTCCTCATCTCCCACTGCCCTATTTCCTGCATTGGTGGGAATAGGAATGTGCTCATTCAGTCATTTCCTTTTGGTCTTCCCAAATAAAGAGCAGCTCAGATCAGTCACAAGATGGGTTCTGTGCCGTTCCAGTCGATGACAGCTCCTTGCCACCTAGAAATGAAATCATTCACATCCATCAGTTCATCACCTGAAAGGCCAACCCACACCCCTGATCCACCCAGGGAAACTTGGAGAGATTGGGATGGGCTTGTTTGGGGTGACTAATCCCATCCCAAAGGGAATGCAGCACAAGTGAGGGAATTTTACCCCCTGATTTTAGGTGCCAAGGTTGGATGTCTCTGTCCTGACCCTTTCTCCAGCCTCTCTGGGCAACACAGCAGCAGCTGATTCACAACAGAGACCTTCATGTTGGACAGAATAATTAGGGAATGCCCAAGATGGCTACAAGAATTAACCCTAAATAAATATTAACCCAAAATACTCACTCTCAGCTCTCAGTAGGCAATTTGCTTATTTTGTTATTTCTGTTTAGCCCTGATTAGGAACTCTGTGACTCTGAGATCCTGTGCCTGGATCACTTCACTGAGCACCTGTCTTTGCTCCTGACCTTGGCTCCTCCAAGCACTCCATGGCTCACTTTAATGGTGATGTTTTGCTTTTCCTGTGCTGAGGTTCTGCTTTTCTCTGCCCTTATTCCTCCTTCAGCATGACCCTGAAGATGGACACTGAGAACAGAATGATTCTGGAACCTTCCACCTTTCTCATTCCTGGCTCTGCACTGGCTGCCACAGCTCAGCTGCCCACCTCAGCAATGTGACTGAATGCAAAGGAGGCATCAATCTTCAATCTGCCACTAAATGTGTCTTCAAACCATGGCAAAAGACAGAGATCTGCCCCAAAACCTGGTGAAAGCAGGATGGTGCTCTGCAGTCACCTCCCTGAAGTGAGTCAGCTCACCCCTCGTGGCATGGATTCACCCTTGCCCTGTGGCTTTTCTCATCTGCAAGGTCATGGTCCCCATTTTCTGGGAACTAAACTGCTGCATTCCCAGTGCTGAGTATTTATATCTGTTCTGAAAATCTGTCTCAGAGTAGTAAGGCACTGGTGAGGAGGTGGAGGGAGCAGTGAGCTGCCAGTGCCACATTCTTTCTGTCACCGAGGACAGGATGTGTCAGCGAGAGTATGGCAGCTCAGTCCTTGAGCTGAGCAAGCCAATTAAGTGTAAAACAAAACCAAAAGCTGAATTCTTGCAGTCTTCAGGGCAATGTCTCAAAGGAAGTGGCCATCTGAGGGCTGTTGTGAAATTTTTTCCTTCTGTTTTTTACTTTGCTGAGAAAATTCAAATTGAGAATTGCAGAAAGGTTGCCTCCATCCCAGGAATACAGAGCAGGAATACACAGCAGAGATGCCCCACATCTTAATTAAAAGCAGAATTTGTTTCATCTGGGGTTATTCAACCTAAATCTGGTATTTGCCAGAGGTGAGAGCTGTCCCTGTCAGAGAGTTCAATGTCACCCTTAAACAACCAAATGGAAAAAACAACTGCCACCTTCTGTCCCCATTGGGTTTGTCAGGTAATGCCATCATAATTTGAGTCTGCTTAGATAAAGTCTGCAAAGATAACTCCCCTTATCTTTGAGTACAATCTTCCCAAGGTGCAATTTGCTATCTCACCAGGGTGATAAAAGCTTTGAGAGGGATCCACAGACACCAAAAAACCCCAAATGAGCCTGCACTGTGCCCTGTGGGATTGTTCACCTTGCTGACACCATTTCTTTACTTTTTAGTAAAAGTTGTTAATCACTGTGCAGTGAGGAATTGGCTTTTATTAAAACTGGCTTTCCATAAAGAGCTTAAACAGAGCAGAATTTTTGAAGCAGGACTGAAGGTTATTTTCAGAACAAGCCTCATCTCCTGGGTTTATTTTCAAACCATTTTTTAGACCAAAAAAAAGCTGCCTTTGGCTGTTTCCTTCTATGAGACAGGTCCAAAACGTTTTTCCCCCTCTTGCATCTGCATAAAAAAAGGTGTCAAAGAGTGAGGAATCTCACTCACAGATGCTGAAAAAGTCTTTTATTTCCAAACAGATACAAAATTTCCTGGACAATGCAGGTGATCACTTCCCCAAACTATCCTGCCACAGTGTAATTGCAATGTGAGGCATTTTCTAGCTGCTGATTCAATTATAATTTATCAGATTAGCAAAAGGAAAACTACATTTGACCCACCTGCCTCAAGTACAACCTCACCCAAGGGTCATGCAGTTAACGGGAACTGAGGAGGAACAGGTCAGGCCCTGAACAATGCTCAGTCTGGAATAGCACTCAGTGAGCATCTCCTGTGCTGACAATTTGGTATTGTTCAGGAGCACATCAATAATTCAGGATGAAATGCCCAGGCTCTGCTCTTCTCTCATCCAGCAAATCCCCTTTGGGTGTTTCGGTTCACAGCCAGCAGGTGAAATCATGGATCCCACAGCCTCACTACCACAGAGGGTTAATGAAAAACCCTGCTAAATTCAGGTTCTAAGAGCAGAGGAGAGTTTGGTCCCCCTCAGGCTGAGCTAACAGATGTTATTTCCTCCAGTGCTGAGGATCAGCACTGTGATATGAGAGTATTCCTCAGGGAAGAACAGGATAAGTTGTCTGCACGGCATCTACAAAACAAAACAGGGATGCACATTCCAGACATCCCTGGGCAGAATCCACTGCTGCCACAGATGTCTGGGGCTGAGAGCCACAAGAAAAGCACTTTTACTTCTCCTGTCTTTGGGGACCACCAGGTTACACTGGTACCTGGTGGTGACTGGTCATGCCAGAGGCAGCTGAAGGGTTCCCTGCTCTAAACTCAGAACTGAACTCTGCTGATGTTTTACACAACAGGGGCTGAAAACAGGGGCCTCCTCCTCCTGCAGAGGCAAAATAACCCTTCTCTTCTCATAATAATAATATTATTATTATTAAAAATAATGATGAGTAGTATTATTATTATTAAAAACTAAATAGAAAATTATTATTATTATTATTATTATTATTATTATTATTAATTATTATTATTATTATTATTAACTAAATGCCACAAGAAAAGCACTTTTCCTTGTCCTTTTTTTCAGGACCACCAGGTTACACTGGTTCTTGGTGGTGACTGGTCATGCCAGAGGCAGCTGAAGGGTTCCCTGCTCTAAACTCAGAACTGAACTCTGCTGATGTTTTACACAACAGGGACTGAAAACAGGGGCCTCCTCCTCCTCCTGCAGAGGCAAAACAACCCTTCTCTTCTCATAATAATAATATTATTATTAAAAATAATGATCAGTAGTTTTATTATTAAAAAATATTATTATTATTATTATTATTATTATTATTATTATTATTATTATTATTATTATTATTATTATTATTAACTAAATGCCACAAGAAAAGCACTTTTCCTTGTCCTTTTTCTGGGGACCTGCAGTTACACTGGTACCTGGTGGTGACTGGTTATTCCAGAGCCAGCTGAAGGGTTCCCTGCTCTAAACTCAGAACTGAACTCTTCTGATGTTTTAAACAACAGGGACTGAAAGCAGGGGCCTCCTCCTCCTCCTGCAGAGGCAAAATAACCCTTCTTCTTCTTCTTCTTCTTCTTCTTCTTCTTCTTCTTCTTCTTCTTCTTCTTCTGATATTATTATTATTATTGTTATTATTATTATTATTGTTATTACTATCTAAATGCAAAACCAGTCTATTACCAGTGCAGTTTTTCCCTTTAGGAGAGGGTAAGAGAACAAAGATCAGGCAGATATGAGGCACAGAACTCAGTATGCTACAGGATGGTGGTGCTCAGGTATTGGGGTAAGCAATGGGCTTAATTAAATTAATTTAATTAATCAATTTAATTTAATCCATTGTCATGGATTAAAACAGAACTGAGGCATGTGAATAGAAGCAAAACTCTCAATTAAGACTAAAACCAATTAATGATAGCTTATTGTCTCAGCTCTGAATGTCCAGACTGTGGAATTCTCCACTCTGCCTGAGAAATTATCCTGCCTTTTTTGAAGAGAGGTCTTCATCATGAATTCTTCATCAAAGTAAGTAACAGATCTTTGCTTTATTAAAAATTAGTTTAGGGGAGTTTTCCACAGTTGTATCATTTAAAAAATGAATTTTTTAATCCCCTAAATTGCTAAAAATTTGGTTATTTGGGTTGGTTCTTACTTTTACTTATATGGTGTTCTGTAGTTGGAAGAAAAAGTTCTTAAAAAAGCCAGGAAAAAATTTAACATGAAAAACCTCTTGCAGCAAGGCCACGCTTAGATAAATACCCTCAAAGCAAAAGGAGCACACTGAAAACAAGGAGCCAGCCTGCTCAGGGTAAATCAGACTGAGAATGCTACAAACAAAATAAATTGACACTGGAATTTGCTGGTAATTTACCTCTCAAGCAGATGAAAGTAGGGACCTTCAAATAAACAAACAGCAGCAGCACCACCACCACTGTGTAATTCTGACACAATGCCAGGAGTGGAAGATATACTAAGACTTTAAGTAGTTGCATGCATTATTCTCCCTGTGGGGCTTTCTGAGGTTATACATTATTTATTTTAGTTTGCAGTCATGCTGATGTGTCACTGGAAATGAGGAATCCATAAAATCTGTATGTGCAGGAAGGCTGGACTGATGTCACTGCTGTCACCTTGCAGGATGCCTCTTCTACCTTTCAGTGATTTTCTGATCAACACACTGGCAGCCACTGTTCTTATTTATTTATTTGCTGCTGGTTTTTTGGGGTTTTTTTGCAGAGCAAATTGTAGCAAGGACAGGAGGGAAACTGCAAGAGAAACCTGAAGCTGCCTGGCTGGCTGATTTAACAAATGTTATGGTCTCTGACAAAGAGGCTTTCACTTCTTGCTCCAGAGATATTCAGACAGTAACTTCCAAAGCCGTGCTGGAGTTGATATAAAGCTGAATTTTCTGCCCAGTTAAATTTCTCCATTTTGCTTCTTTCATGTCTCACTGAGCTGAAAATGTTCCCATTAACTTCAGTATGATTTGGATGATTGGTTATATAGGCCTCCAAATGGCCATGAAAATCCCAACATGAGAGGAATTATCCCTGTCTGTAAGGAGAGAACAGGAGCTAAGGGCTGTCAGGAATGACTGCACAAAACCTGACAAACCCTGTGCTCTCCACAGAAAACTGAGACTCTTCAATGGGCCTTCATGCATTGAAAATAACACCCAGGTCCCCCTTTTGTTTTTCAGAAAAGACTGATGAAAATGGAATAAATTGTCTCCTTTTCTCATTATAACTCTGCAATCAAGCACTTTTGGGAATTAGATTTATATTAGATTTAGATTTAGATTTAGATTTAGATTTAGATTTAGATTTAGATTTAGATTTAGATTTCGTTGCAACCAAGTTGTGCTCTCAGACTGAATTTGGCTCAGTCAGTTCTTGGTGATGGAAGTGAAGGTTCCTCTAAGAATGAACACCTTGGACAGTTCACTGTTAATTACAATAGCACACAATTAAATGTGTAAAATATATTAACACAGCCCGGCCCATTCAGATCCTTTCTGATTTTTAAGCATTAATTTTTCAGCTTTACTTGCTGAATTTTTTTTTGAGATTCCTCATGTATTTTACTTGTGTCAACAATTGAATGTATCTGTATGAAAAACTGGAATTTCACTTACTTTGTCCTAATACAGTGCTCAAGTGGAGGAGTAAGATCGTTTTCTTTATTTTCAGGGCACACCTGAGTTGTATCTGCAGAGACAAAACAGACATTGTTAGTGCCTGGGGAACCTTTTCTTCCTACAGAACCCCACAGAAAAGACCTCTCAGATGGTTTGAGTCCAACCTCTGCCACATCCACCACTGACCACTGAGCCAGGTTAGGTTTCAAGGAAAAACCACAGCTCAGAAAATGAAATCATTTTCTGATGAAAATGATTGAAATGTGCTGCAGGGCTGTCATGAGGCCTTTATTTTGCAATTGATGTTGTAATTACTGAGTAATTTTGTTAGTCAAATGCTAAAGACAGTGATGGTGCTACACTTGAACGTGAAACCCCGAGTCCAGTTTGAACTGGGTTAGGACCATTCCACCCTGGAAAAGAAGATTTTCCCTTTACTGCTCAGCAAGCAATGCACAGACAGGAGAAGAAGATGCTGTGTGGAACACTGTTGGGGAAGATGAAACAGGAAAGCCTTATAAATATGATTGCCTGGCAAAAGATTTTGAGAATATGGAAACTATAAGCGAGATTGAAATGAAAGCAAGCTTTGAGATCCCTTAGTTACTGAACAACTGGAAAACAATGGTGTGGCTGGCTGAAGGTGATCCCCTTTTGATGGAACAACACCCTCTGCTTGCAGACAGGCCCAAGGGTCAGAGCAGACCCTGCCAGCTTGGCAGAAGGGGCCCAAAGAGGAGTTTTTAGGGTTTAAAATGTAACACAGTGTGGTAATGTAATGATTCTTATAGGCTGTATGGGAATGCTACAGGATTTTTATCTTGAATTAGATTGGTTAGTGAGAATTAGAATGTTCAGCACAGAAGAAGATTTATGGTATTCTCTTACCCTCTTTTACTCTCTCTTTTATCCTCTCTTTTACTCTCTAATCCTCTTTACCACATTCTTGCCTTCTCTCTCTTTACCACTCTCTTTACTTCTCTTGGGCCTGCTCTGAGCTGTGTCTGGCAGCTCCCAGCAGGGCCCTGCACCCAGGCCCTTTGCAATAAACCCCAAGTTCCAAGCCCTGCCTTCAGAGATCTCTCATCTCCATCCATCCCCACCATCCTAAGCCCCCATGGCTCCTACAGAACCCCAGGGAGCCTCCCCAGGCCGTGACCATTCCTTGGGGGCAGAGAGGCCATCACAGCTCCAGGGAAAACAGAGAGGTCACTGTCTGAGCCACGGCATGTGTCACCAGTGAAAGTAGAGCTGAACTTCCCAGGGACAAAACATCCTGCCACCAGCTTGGATGTCAGTCTGCTCAGCTGTTTCCTGTTTTGGAGTCAGACATTTAAACTGCAGCAGCCCAAGGGTTGTTTTTTTGGTTTTTTTTTTCCTTTCTCTTTTTCTGTCTGTCGCCCAGCCAATGGAGCACGATGCCAAGGCAGGGTGCAGGATTTGGGTCTGCTTCAGTGAGACTGATGGAGACAGGATGGGAGGGCATTGTCCTGGCCATTCACAGCTGCCAGTCTCAGATCTAGCTGGCTCTCTCATGTCACAGAGAGGACCTGGCTCTCCCTTGTGTGTTGATCTGATGGGTACAAACGCATGCAGAAAACTTTGGATGACTGCAAGGTCGGAGCAGAGGGAAACGGACAATATTTAAAAGTACATGAAGTACTGGTGGTTTTCCTCTAGATCATCAGGAACTTAGAGAAATCTTTTAAGTTTAAAAGAGCCTTTTTTAATCATAATTTTGAAGAGTTCCTAACATACAATTTTAGAATAATAAAAGTTGAAACTTCGAAGATCATCAAGTCTAACCATAGATCCAGCACCACCACCGTGTTCACTATTAAACCATGTCCTCAAGTGCCACAACTACAGGTTTTTTTGAACACTTCCAGGATTGGTGACTCCACCACTTCCCTGGGCAACCTGTTCCAGTTCTTGACAGCCCCTTCTGTGAAGAAATTTTTCTCTAAAACTCTCCAGGTGCAACCTAAGCCACTGTCCTGACCATAGCCCTGGTAGCAGGACAGGTACTTGGGGTGGCTGCTTTTCCCACTCATGGCCAACTTTTATGAATATTGTCATTTTTAGACTTGAATTCTTCCAATCAAAAGTTTTGAATGGAGTGTTTTCATTCAAAGAAACAGGAAAAAAACATAAAGGTGTATCTGAAAGAAAAGGAATATGTATATTCTGCCCTTAATTACTGAGAAACTGAGTGCCAGCACTGCTACAGCTCTTCTCTGCCTATCTAAAATTTCTACCCCAATGGAAAGATTTATTGTTATTTTCCTCTCTTTATGATGGTATGTTGATGTCATTAACCTGCTTTTATGAAGGAACTTTATGTTTCTTGTCGACATTTTGGCAAATGGTTAAGTATGAGAAGCAAAGCAAATTCTCAATATAAAGTAGCAATTGCTGCTACTCCCAAAATCTAATTCTACTCTTCTGTCTTTTTTGCCTTTCTTGTCCAGTGCAATTTCTTTAATATTTCCTGAAATGTGATCTTGATGGTAATTTTACCTAATTATAATCAAGATTCCCATTTTAAGGAATCCAACTTTTTGCTCAAATAAAGCAAAAACATCTCCTGCTGCTGGGAGATGTCCCTGGGGCAGCACCCAGCTCCTCATGCTGCATCTCCAGGTGATGCTGCCTAAAAATCACCTATTGCTGGGATTTCCACAAGGGAAATTCCAGCAATATTTAGCATTCTGATATTTCCATCTGCTCCTGTGTGCTGGGTTTAGATGTTTGGCCAGTGTTACCTTTTTGGATGTAAAGTAATTACAGTTTTCTCCAGACCTAGCAAGGGATTACTGCACAGCCAGAACCAGGGCAGCGTTTTTGTGGAATGATGGAAGTATTTGCATTTTTACTGCCTTTTGCAGAATTTCACAGATAACAAAGAATTTACTGGGACACAGCCCTGGAAGGGTCTATGGCCACAACAAAGAGATATCTACAACTCCATGCACATTTTGGCTTTGAGGAGAAACACAAAGGAATGCCATGACAGGTTGGACAGCAAAGGGAAAAATTTATATGTGCTCTGGGGAATTTCTCATCCCGGGATCTTAGAGGGCTTGGCAGCTCATGATTTTGGAAACATTCTTGATGATGGAAAGACACATTAGGATACCTGTTTTGGACCAGATGTTATGTGGTACAACACAATAGAAAAAATGTGTCTCTAGTCCTGTGCTGAGCTGTATCATCCATGTCACTTTTGTCTGGGATGTGGGAACCAGCTGGCAACCACAGTCCTGTGAAAATTGATTGTTTTTGGAGCTAATATATCATGTGACCCCTGCAGTAGAATGACAGGGATTTTCTTTAAAGTAAGAGGATAAATAACAGGCAGAAAGATGATTGAACTCACTACCAAATCTCATGAGGGGCTCAAACTCCCAGAACTCCCAGCACAGAAACAACTTTGCCACATGGACTCAAGCAGAACATACAACACCCAGCCTGTGCAAAAACCTGGATGTTGATGCAAATAAAGAACAGAGACAACTTGTTTCTAAAGAGCAGACTGTAGTAGAGTGGCTCCTTAAGATTGAGAAGGAATTTGGTTATCAAAGAATCACAGGCAAGATTGTATAAATGTACCAAAGGAAAGAAAACAAAAGGTGAGTAGGATATTATTAGCAAACAGGGATTTAGTGGTGGAGAATGTATTGAAGTAGGTGCTTTCTAAGGATCAGAATACTCATCCAAATGCCTTCCAGTTGAAGAAGTATTTACTGTAAAAGCAGCTGTGTAATTTGGCATGGCCTCCTGAAAGAAGGAGTGTAACAAGTTGGAAGATCTTTTGCAGGCTTGTGCTTCCTGGCAGGTAAGAGACTAAACTTTTTTAGCAGAGTACTGGCATCTTCTTGCCTTGGAGGCAAGAATTTCATGTTTCCTCACCCTCTCTGCTCATTTTCTTACAGGCATATAGGGTGAGGAACTGGAGACCTGCACTTCCTGCTACAGTGAGATGACGTGAAGGAGAATAGGAGTAGAGAAACATATTTTGTAATCCTGGGAGTATGAATAAGCCAGAGATCACAACCTTTTCCTTGGGAATCAGTACCACTGGAATTTTTTCCCCAGTGTGTATAAAGTGACACATGCTCAGTGTTAACCCTTCCAAGAGCTTATCCTCAAAACTTCCCTGCGAAATGCAATTAATCACCAAAACTAATTATGGAAATAAGGCAACAGCACACAAATTAACGCTCACTGCCTGCAACCATCACTGTTTGTATTATTGGGTCCTCCTTTCTGCCCCCCCAGAGGTGAAATGCAGATTCAGGGAGCTGCTCATACCCACTGTCAAGCGAATCTCTTCATCCTGGTTGGCCAAGCCATCGTAGTAATAGAGATCAAACCTCCGTCCCGTTTTCCAGTCACTGAGTAAATCCTTCTCCAAACAGAAAAGCACACTGAAGTGGCTTTCACTGCAGACCAGCCAAATTGGGTACTTGGGGGTCTTCAAGTAACAACCAACCTAGAGGGAAAATACAAAATAGCAGAACGTCACTGGGTTTGGCGGGAGAAACAATTCATTGTGGAAAACATAAAATTTGGAAGATCATTTATTTATTCTAGGCTACAGACACTAATGAAGGCTCATTAGAGACTGTTGATGAAGCAGACCAGTACAGCTCTGGTAAATCATGGAGCATTATAAAGGAAGTATTGGGCCTTGAGTTGTGGCAGGTAATGAAATGCAGTTGTAGTGCTCTTAGAGCTCAAAGATCAGACCCCAGAAGAGCTGAACCAACAGGAGATATGTCCTCTGCAAAAGCTGTAAAACCACAGGAATACAACATTGGATCAATGGGAGGCTGTGCTGTCATTCAACAGTGACTGGAAACCAGGTAAGAGACTCGCAGGATCTCAAATGCCCTGAGACATCCCTGCCTGGGCAACTCAACTGAGCCCAAAATCTTGTGTTGAGTAGAGAAAGCAATGTATTCCCTTCACTTTGTCACCTCCTAGTTCACAGGAGGTGATACAAAATACAAAACATGCATTTTCAGCTAGAGAAGAAAGCAGTAACAGAAGCATTTGTTTTGCTTCGTTATTCTTAAAAATGAAACATGCTCATGGGAAAAGAAAACTTCCACCTAAGCCTTTTCTAAGCCTTTGTCCTTCTTTTGAAAGTGTATTTATAAATAATCTGAATATTCTCTAAGGAAGCGCACAAAAGCTTTCATATTCATTTAAAGATGTTTTAAACTAGAATACTCAAGAGATTTAATCTGTAAGGGATGGAGGAAGAGGATACCAGCAGCACTGCAGCTGGGTTTTGTACCTTTGAGAAATTGCTTAGGGAAACTGAAATCTGAAATTAAACATTTTGCTTTCAGTGAAATCATCTTGCTTTCAGTCATTTTGCTTTTCATTGAAAAAGCCCTAGTGGAAACTGAGGAAATTTAACAGAAAAATTTTCATACATGATTTCTAGATATAGATCTGTGGAAGCAGCTCCTCAGTTCTTCACCCTGGGCACAGGGGCAAATGGAAAAAACCAAAAGGCAGAAGCCAACATTAATTCTGTGGTAATAAAAACTGAGTGATAAGCAGTTTGTGTTTTCATCTTGATGGACATTTAGAATTTATATCTGAAGTGTTACAAGTGCAAATTCAGCTGCCTTACACAACGAGAATTTCTTCTGATGTTAGATAAGTCTCCAGCTAATTAAGTAACTGTTCCCTGACTCATTACTTTGCTAATATCTATTTAAAACAGCCTTTTATACAACAGTTTTGCTTTTTATGTGAATTCTTGGCTTAGAAGTAAAGAAATTTTTACAAGCTTCCAATAACACTCGTAACAGGAGTTATCAAGAAAGAAAATACACATTTTCAACAAAAGATGGCAAATTAGAGGGACACAGATGAAAAGATTCAGTCTCACAAACATGCATATTTTAATATGCAGATAAGTCAAAGCCAAAAAGAACAGCCAGTCTCCTCCTAAAAATGTGTTCTTCCTACGTTTGTCTGCAAAAGCAACTTCCCAGCTTCATCAAACAACATTTGACAAAGATTAGAGAGATGCAGAACTTTCAAAGCCACGTCCACTCCAGCTCTCACTCCCATGAGCCATCCCCCTGAAGCCAGGACAAACTGTTCAGATGATTGAGGGCTGCAGGAACATTCTCCAAAAATGTGCAGTTTTCAATTACAATCTTTGCAGAAAGCGGCGAGGACATGAACTTTGAGACGAGTCAGAGAGTCTAAAAATATTGTAGCTCAAATCCTCCTCTCCCAGAAGAAGGGAGAAGTCTTTGTTTTGGTCACATCCATTTAACCAGCTGAGGATTAGCTGCTGCCTTTGACACCAAGATGCAGAACATGTTTTGTACAAAATATAATGTGGATCCATGCTGATGACAAGGTAGGGACAACCCTCACTGTGAGGATTCCTTTGGCTGCTTCTTCAAGCATCAGCTGTGGTGTGGAACAGAATCATTTGAGTCATCTGGGTTGGAAAAGACCTCCAGGAGCATTGAGCCCAGCCTCAGACTGAAGATCACCTCAACAACCACAGCAGAGCACTGAGTGCCACATCCAGTGGCTTCTTCAATACTCCCAGGAATGAGAACTCCACCACCTCTCTGGGCAGCCCATTCCAACATCTGACCACACTTCCAGTGAAGGAATTCCTGCTGATGTCCTGCCTGACCCTCCTCTGCTACAGCTTGAGGCCGTTTCCTCTTGTCCTGTCACTTGTGGCCTGGGAGAAGAGGCTGAGCCTCCCCACACCTCCTGTCAGGAGTTTGGAGAGCAGTAAGGTCATCCCTGAGCCTCCTTTTCTCCAGGCTCACCACCCCCAGCTCCCTCAGCAGCTCCTCACAGACTCCAGACCCCTCCCATACACACAATTATGGCCTCATTTCTCTGCTCCAGCTGGTGAGGCCTGAGTGCTTCCTCAGCTGCCTGACCAGCCTGCTTGGTGGCAATAATACTGGATAAAACCTGGAATAAAACCTGGGAACAGGACAGGGAAGAACACCCAGTGTTCTGACTCCTCAGGAAACCCCTGAAACTCATCAGAGTGTCTGTGCCACCCAACAAGAGCCTGGCAGAGAACAGGGCTAACAGAGACCCCTTCTTCCCAGTGTCTTCCCTACATTTGTAGGGCTGAATTCCAAAGGAAAATCAGGGATATGTGACTTGCATCCTTTTTTATGATTTTTTTTTTTAAGAAGAGCTCAGTAGCTGTGTTTTTATCACTATTCAAGTATTGGTTTTCCAGCAGGTTCATTGCTCATTTTCAGGCAAAAGGAAAATAAAAGGGGAATGAATGAGGTGTCCTTCCATGCTGCATTTCTTCAATTCCTATGGAGACTTCCCTAACCCTGATCCTCTCCTTTAAAAAGCCCTCAAGAATGCTCATAAATTTCAGGAACACCCTTCTGATCTTTGGGAAACATCAACTTTTCAATAGCAAGCACCTTCAAAGGGCTCATTCTCCATCTGATATCTCTGTGTATTCACACAATGGTGAAATTCAGCCTATAGACAAGCATTTATTGCTGGAGAATTATCCCAACAGGTCTGCCAGAGTGAGTGGATGGTACCTCAACATTCTGCCCTAATTTGTTCCCTTGAACAAGGCCAACTTTTGCCATGTGTATTCAAAAAAAACCAAAAAAATCCAAGAAACAAGAGAATGTAATAGCAAAACCAAGCAGGATAACTGGATAGGATCTGATGGCATTTTTCTCGAGGAGTTTTATCATTTAACATAATTCCCCCCCCCTTGCTTGTAGGACTTTACTACTGATTTTCCAGTTATAATCAATCATTCCTTGCTTTACGTTTCTTTCCCTGAATACAGCTGCTAGACATGTTTATTTGAGAAGCAATCACAGCATGTCATGGTTCCACAGAGGGCTGGGTTCTGCCAAACTGAGGGATTTCTGGTAGGATTGACAGGCAAAAAGATAATTACACCAAGCTTTCAGAGTTACAGGCAACAGCCCATTGTTTGTTTGATTTTACAGCCAAAGCCCAAGGGCTAACTTGCATTAGAGGGCCTAGAAATAAATGCAGAAGTGTTCTGTGGGCTGAATCCTGATCTGTCTGTGTCATTGCAGTGATGTAACTCCCTGAAGTGGGCTACAGACTTTGTGTGTAGTGAGGAAATGGCAAAATGCTGAAATCTGAGGGAGGGTCTGAATCTCCCTCAAAATTCCTTCATTTTTTGAAGCATTCCAGAAGAGCAGCTGATTGGGACAGGGATAAAGAAAAGCTCTTGAGTCTGCCTGGCACCCTGAGGTCTTTTCAAAAGCAAGCACCTTCAAAGGGCTCATTCTCCATCTAATATCTCTGTGTATTCACACAATGGTGAAGTTCAGCCTATAGACAAGCATTTATTGCTGGAGAATTATCCCAACAGGTCTGCCAGAGCGAGTGGATGGTACCTCAACATTCTGCCCTAATTTGTTCCCTTGAACAAGGCCAACTTTTGCCATGTGTATTCAAAAAAAACCAAAAAAACCCAAGAAACAAGAGAATGTAATAGCAAAACCAAGCAGGATAACTGGATAGGATCTGATGGCGTTTTTCTCGAGGAGTTTTATCATTTAACATAATTTCCCCCCCCTTGTTTGTAGGACTTTACTACTGATTTTCCAGTTATAATCAATCATTCCTTGCTTTATGTTTCTTTCCCTGAATACAGCTGCTAGACATGTTTATTTGAGAAGCAATCACAGCATGTCATGGTTCCACAGAGGGCTGGGTTCTGCCAAACTGAGGGATTTCTGGTAGGATTGACAGGCAAAAAGATAATTACACCAAGCTTTCAGAGTTACAGGCAACAGCCCATTGTTTGTTCTGTCAGGGTTTTATTCCCCACAGCTGCAGTGACCTTTTCTGAGTGAATATTGAATATTGAACAATGTTCCTGGGCTGTTCAGAGGGAAGTGTCAGTGGTGTAAAATCAAACACCTTTTCAGCAGCCCCTGGGGGAGCAGTGACCCCACTGACCCAGGGCACCCCTGAAACACCAGCTCAGCCACATAAATGCAGATAATTAAGGGACACTGTGAGGGTGAAGTTATTGCCATTGCCAGATACTCGATTTCAATCAGATTGAGGAAAATAAAATTAATGCTTATGAGATCTGACATTCAGAGTATGCACTATGCCAGGTGAAACAGAAATTGAAGAATTTTTAGCCATATTAAATAATAATAGCCATAAAAAATAAATTTAGCCATAGAAAATAATATAAAATAATAGCAGACACTACTGCTACACTGGAGCCTTAAGTAATTTCTCTGCAGCTTTGGATTCTTTTTCTATTTTTTTTTTTCTTTTGTAGAAAAGGAAATCTTTCTGATAATGAACTGGGAAAAAAAAAAAAGGACATGACTGGAGAAGAACAGAAAGAGATGTGTGTTAAATCTTAGGATTGACAAAGCAAGTAAGAGACTCCTGGAAAGCACTGGCTTCTGATTAAAGTTCCCTTATACTGCCATGGTGTAAAAAGCAGCAGATGTAAAAAGGAAAAGAGACCTCAGGATGCCAGGCAGACTCAAGAGCTTTTCTTTATCCCTGTCCCAATCAGCTGCTCTTCTGGAATGCCTCAAAAAATGAAGAAATTTTGAGGGAGATTCAGACCCTCCCTCAGATTTCAGCATTTTGCCATTTCCTCACTACACACAAAGTCTGTAGCCCACTTCAGGGAGTTACATCACTGCAATGACACAGACAGATCAGGATTCAGCCCACAGAACACTTCTGCATTTATTTCTAGGCCCTCTAATGCAAGTTAGCCCTTGGGCTTTGGCTGTAAAATCAAATAAGCAAGACATGGGTACTGTCAGAAATTTAGACACTCCCATTCATCAGTGATGCTGGGAGTTGGCTGAACTCCTACCTGAAGAATTTTCATCCTAAAAAGCACCTGAAATGTGATGGGATAAATCCAGATCTGACACCAGCAGGGGGCTATTTACAAATCACAAATGGGACGGGACTGCTGGGAACGTGCCTTGAGCTGTTTTATTTTCCAGCATCAGTCTCATTCCATGGTTATGACAATGGGAAGATGCCAGCAGCTCACATCCCAGGCAGCAGACCAAGAACTTAATGTTACAACTCACTTTATAATTTTCTTGACCAATCACACAAAGCAAAAGCACATTGACAGTAGTTCCATCCAACCACCATAAGCACAGGTACCTTTGGTTAAAACAATGCTTGCTTATTTCAAATACAATACCTGCTTGTAAGCCTTAAAGCACAATGCACAGAGCTCCATTATTAAGCTTTAACCTTCCTAATATCTTGCTAGATAAACTTTCTGTAGCTTAGAGAGTTATTCTAGACAAGTGTTAATACACAGACCATTGTTCTATTTGTCCTCACTTTTCTACAGTCTAAGTAATTTTTCTGCTGACCAATCTCATGGCTGCTGCTTAGCTCTAATCACAGTTCTGCAGTCTCTGGGGCCTGCCTTTTGCAGCTTTCCCAAAACACACTAATTTTGTGGGTTCCCACAATTCCCCCTCTCTGTTCACCTAAAAAGAAACTTTCACAATCGCGTCGTTTATTACTTGTGTTTCGTAGCTTTACTATAATATTTCTGCTTATTACCTGCTTAAAGCATTTTCTTGCCTGTACTAAGCATTGCTATATTACAACACAGCAATTGAATGCTGTGAAAGTCTAGTCAGTTGAAAGGGCATAAATTAAGCCTGACAACAGTTACAAGTCACTGTTCAAAAAAGTCTTGTTGGTTCTGAGGTAAATTCCCACACAGATCCACATGCAGGTCTTTATGATCTAGAGAGACATGTGGGAAATATCTGACTGCTCATCTTCTGCTTTACCTGTTTGGAAAGCACACAGAGCTCTTCTAAACATGTGGGCTTTGTTATCCTTATTGTCCTAAATAGAACCTCTGTGATTCTGTTTCATTTGGAAGGATGTTGGCAGGGAAGCAATGCCAATACCCCAGCAAGAGTGACTGGCCTCTGGGAAAACAACTGGCCACAACTCAGAGGACAATGGGACTTCATGAAAGAAAATTTCAGTTCCAGGCTAGAAAGGGAGATGTAAAAACAAGGAATGAAGAACAGATTTTCTCAAAGACTTTGTCAGCCTTGTTTCAGTCAAATTTGAATGTACTCCATGTTTTTGCCCACAGTGATGCTCACTAAAGTCTTACAGAAATAGCAGCTTCCTCTGCTGTACCTACAGGGCATAACATTTACCCCTATTCCTGACAAATAAATGGAAAATTGGAGCCAACCATCAGTTTCCATTTTGCACTTGTGTGTTTTTGTGGTTGGTTTCTCAAAGGAGGTGGTTAAAACCCTATTTCCAAACTTTCCCCTCCACAACCCCACCAATGGCCTGGCTTGAATCCAGCCCATCTGATGGGGAAAAGGGATTTTTCAGGGGACACATTTCCCTGGGAAGGAGGTTATAGGAGGGCAAAAACACAGGTGAGGTGCCAGGAGACAGAGCATGTGTGCTGAATTTCATCATTCAGGCCTTGGCATAGCACAGAGTGGTTTCTTCAAAAGGACCAAAGATAATATTTCCCATCTGTGGAATTTTAATGAATAAATTCTGTTTGTTTCTGTTGCTTTGCTCCGTCTTTTTGAAAAGAAACAGGGAAAATGTGTGCAGCTTCTTTGTCAATGCCCTCCTCATTTTCAGAGAAGTAAAAACTGAAAAGCACCAGGTCCCTGGAAGTGCTGGGACAGTCAGGAATCAAGAGTGGGGTGAATTTTGGAGGTCAGACAAGAGGAGATTTAACTGACAGGACAGCTTAAAGCAGGAGAGAATTGGTGAAAACAAAGACAAATCAGAGGGAAGGCTCAAAAGAGACAAATAACTTTGAATATTTCCATTTCTTCACATATAACAGCACATACCTGAAGCAGTTTCAAAAAACATCTCAGAAGGATGGTGAAAATCATCAGCCAGCACCACACTGCCTTTAAAATGAGAGATTCAGACCTGTACTCATCCCAGTTCAGCCAGGAGCTCACTTTGACTTTATTCACCCATTACCCCTCTGTGTAAAGTGGAAATGACACCTGCCACTCCTGCAAAGCACAGATCTGCTAATAGGAAATGGCATGTAAATGCTATTTATTATTGTCATTATTATCATTATTCATGTTAATTAGCACTGTGGTGTTTGTTATTTGGTTGTTAATATTATTAAAGAATTAGCAAGTCATGAATTATAATAATGATAATAATCTATTTAAATTTATTACCTGAGAATTAAGATTATTTTTCCTTTTTTTCACCGTTATTTAATGACCTGGCATGAACATGAGGAGCCTCTTCTTCCACCTCTTCCTACTTTTAACATCTCAAAACATTTTGAAAGAAAGAATTTCATCATTCTAAGCCTTTTCACCTGCAATTTTAATGTGGCATTTAGGCCAAAGGCTCTGACCCAAACACAGGGATTTTCTCACCCAGGAGTGCTAAAATTGATCCTGTGCCTCATCCCCTTCTCCAAGGTCTTGTCCCTGCTGAGAAACCACTCAGCTTCCCTGAGACTGAATTGTTGCATGCTGCAGCTCAGCAGACAGAGCAAACCCTCAGCAATTTCATGTGGAAATGTTCCTATTGCTTGACATGCTCTAAATAAATCCCAGGAAACCTAAAAAATCTCAATTTGGGCTTCTAAGTTAAATGTGTACGATCACATGGAGTTGATGTTGCTTAGCACAAAGAAAAGAAACCCCAAGATGTGTAACTTGTCTGCTGAAAAGTAGCAGAATTGGACTTTTAGGTTTTTTTTCCCCCATTAAAATCCAAAATCTCACTGTGAAACTAAACATTTGCACATGAAACAGATGGAATGGTTCCATCTGTCATTGTGAAACAGTTTTCAGCAAGTAATTACACTGCAAAACCTCCACAGGGTTTGGTGATATGTCAGGACCGAGAGTGATGACTGAACATGAACAACTGCAGCCAAATGACTTGGGGCACACGTTTTTCTCATCAGCAAAGATAACACAGGATCCACTGGAGGAGATGAATGGATGGGGAACAGAGGGATTCTCCAGGCTGCAAAAAAAGGGATGGATCATTTTCTTTGCATTTGCCACTGCTGGAGTTTGAGGATTATTTCAAGTGCCCTCACAATATCTCGCAAGTCAGACGCCACGCCAAGGGAGCTGTGGATTACACACAAATGCTCCAAAAATTAGAAAAATAAGATAAAATGCTAGAAAAGTCTTCTTCCATGTGGATTCACTGCATCTAGCCTGGAGTCTTGAATATCCTAAATGTGTTGGTAAGTTGGAACAAGTCTAGAGCAGGGGAATAAAAACAAACTTTGGACAGGATGTGCTGATAAAAAAGGGAGGCACTCTTACATCAGCTGCAAATGCCCAGCGGATGGGGATCAATTGTTCAGGGGGCAGCTTGGATTATGAGTGAAATTATAATTAGAGGAAACTAAGTAAATGAAGAGTCTGATTTATTAATAGTATTTCCAAGCACAGGCTGTGTAGTAGAAATGAAAATCTCCAAATTCACAAGGACCTGCAAATCTTTATTTGCATTTATTCATGTTTTAGAGATGGATGACAAAAACTGTAAGATCACAGTTATATGCACTAAAATCAATGCAAAAATGGTCATCTCAACAAAAAGGCAGGAACTTGATGGATGCAGATTTTTAAAAGAAACCCTGCTATATAACAGGACACAAAAATATCCTGAGTTATCCCCTGAGAGATTGGCTGGATGTGACCTAAAGGGAGTTTTCTGACTCCAGTGTCTATGATTCACCATGTAGCACGCTCAGGATTTTCTTACTCCTGGAAACAAAAAATAAACCCAACCAAAAATGACAGTCCTGTTCCATGGCTGGCTTCAGTTACCAGCCTCAGAGCCACACTGTAATTGGATGCTGAGAGGAATAAAAGAGTCACTTTGAAAGACAAATTCTATTCTCAGTTCCACCTCTGCAAACTGCCACTGACATTTCTTTTTCCTGAACTGCTTTAAAGTTTATAACAGGAAGCAGAATCTGGCCCCTCACGCAGAAGCCACAGTGGAGACTCCCCAGTTTTGGGCCAAAATCCACCAGAATCTGACTTTTGTCCCAGTCCTAAGCAGACATTGCCTCTGAACTGAAATGCAGAGAACACCCAGATGTTCTTAATAAAATCCAGGACAATTTGCAGCAGATGCCCAACTAGTGCAGACTCTTAAAAATACAAAAAGGAAACTATGTCTACTGGAGTTTCTGTAACTGATTAAGTCACTGGCTTGGAAAAACAGATCCCTGCTCATGGGTCCAGCTCCCATGTAAGAGCCCAGCAGTGGAAAGAGATCCCCTCTACCATATAATTTGCAGAATAAGTGGAAAATGGTGTTGGAATCTCTGGGTAACTTATTTTATTTTTAGAGGGCAGGTGGGTAAGAAATAGCTCTTACCTGCCCTGACCTCATTTACCATTTTGCTACTCCAGAGTCATTTTCCTCACTGGAGAATGGAAAAAATGCTGGAGTGGTGCATAACCATTTTTTGAGGGTTTAAATGTCACATTGTTTATAGAAAAGAAAAAGAAGTGTGAACTAGACAGAGAAGTTTATTTATTTTTAGTCCACTCTGTTCTGAATTAATCTGATTTGGGTACACTGATAAGATGCCTTGACTGAATTCAAGCCTTTTGTAATCCTGTGAATAATGTAAATGATTGTGTTAATTAAAAATAACAAAATTTGTAGTTTGCCAGTAGCAGGAGGATGTAGCTGACTTCAGCCACATGGGAAGGAGTTAAAATCAAGCTTTGTTTTGTCACACATTTATATCAGATCAGTAAAAACACATCCTTTGGTAATCACTTCCAAACTTTTATAGGGGCGCTGCTGCTGCAAATGCAGGTGGGACTGCTACAAGTATCTAACAAAAGGAAGAGAATTCCAAATAATATTCCTGGATCAAACACAAGATTGGCTGTTTAGGACAGAACTTGTCTTAGGAAAGATGTCCATCCTGCCATCCTCCATCTCCTGTTGATGGAGAACTCATTACACAAGCTCTTCCTGAGGTAAATTAATACCTGTCACTCCTTTGAAAGGTTTCATCAATCTTCTCATTTTCATGATGACTACAATTAAAATATGACTATCAAAAACAATTAAATGGAACAATCCCATTGCATTAACAGCTATTTTAATTGTCTTCAATTTTTTTTACTGGTAATAGAACCACTACTACAGCACAGAAATGACAAACTGAACCAAGCCAATAACTTCTTTGCTGCTTTACCTACTCCAAGCTGATTTTAAAAGAAATTGTTTTCTTTTTAATGACATTTTTCATGGAAAGCATACCTGACAGACATCATAGTGCTCAAACAGGGACAGCAAACCAATATCACTGCGACTCGTGATGCCTTTCAAAATGGTGATATTGCCATTCCCAGAGTCCAGCTCAATCACATTGTTGAAAACATTGGACACAGCTTTGCCAGTCAAAAGCAAGTTCACCAATTCCTGTTTGGGACATGTTTGAAATAAAGAAGAAAAAAAAAACCAAACAAACAAAAAAACAGTAGTTGAGCAGCAGAAGACTGATTCAGGATTGATGTGAAGTTACACATGTACATGACTCCCAGTTTATGGATTTGCTTTAGGTTTATAGTTGGAATTAAAATTGATTATAAAAAGATTCCAGATATTTTGGTTGAAGTCTCCCAAAGTCAAATGAGGAAATTATAAAATCACAGAATATCCTGAGTTGGAAGGGACCCACAAGGATCATCCAGTGCAGCTCCTGGCCCTGCACAGACACCCCAACAACCCCACCCTGTTCCTGAGATCTTTGTCTAAATCCTCCTGGAGCTCTGGCAGCCTTGGGGCTGTGCCCATTCCCTGGGGAGCCTGGGCAGTGCCCAACCCTCTAGGGGAAAAACCCTTTCCAGCTGTGGGTTGGACTTCTTGTCCAAAAGGATTGATAACCCAGGTTTTAGCTTTTATATTTTCAGATTCTGTGCTGCTCTAGTATGCAGTTCTGTAGTTCTTCACATCAGGGGATGCTGAGCTCTGTGCACAGAGCAGGGAGACAAAACAATTCCTGCTCCAGCTGGGCACCAAGGACAAATGATCCAAATCTCAGCCCAGGAGCACAAACCCCGTGGGCTGGAGAGAGAAAAACAAGCAGGGTGGGACTGCAGGGGCTAAAGCTGGAATGGGACAATGAACTGCAAGATGCAAATGGAGCAGAACTGATCCCAGGGAGAGAGCCCGGGAGCGCTGGTGCATTTTGGGGCCATTTTGGTTCATCTTGGGTGCAGCCCTGGCTGGGCTCTTGTGCTGCCCAGGTGGATCCATGGAGGCCTTTGAATAAATCCCTGCTTTATTCTTTAGCTCTGTCCAGCCTCTGTTCTAGGCCAGCCTGCACAAGGCATCAGGATGCTGTGAGAGACAGTAGTGGAAGCTTTGCTGAAGTCCAAATATTAGAGGAGTTTTCAATTTTCATCCTTCTGGAGGCAAACTGCTGATAATTTATTTTCTCTTACATCCAACTCTCAAACATCTCATGTAAGGGTTGTTTTGGGTATTTTTTTTTTTAATGAAAACATTTTGGTGTCCCCTCTTCTGTACAATGAAAAGTACAGCATGAATGGTATAAACTCAAAGCCTGTCCAGTATTACATGAAATTTCTGTATGTGCTTAGTGATGTATTCTGTATGTTGGACAAGATTTGTTAAATTATGATTCTTTCTCACTGATTATTTCTGGATGAAAATAATCTCTTTCAGTAAAACATTTACCCAATATGGACCTTGATCACTAAGATATTGATATTTCCTAGAGATGGTTGCTGATAATTTCCTCTCCAGTTGAAGCAGGGGGGTGTCAGAGGCTAAATACCTGTGAGAGGGTGGGTGGCATTTGCACATGTGAGTGTGCCTGAAGTTCAAGAACAGAAACATGGGATATTTTTCTCAGCTAACATCCCACCAGGGCCAGCTGGGGTGCATGGAAGCAGAGCTAACAGCAGACTGTGCTGCAGCAGTGAACCAGCTCACTATTAATAAATAACATATGGCTAAAACCAGGAGAGGAAATAACAAAGAGAAAGTTTCCAGAAAAAATACTGCAAATTACCATGCCCAAAGACATGAATAACTCTGGTATGGCCAGTTTGGAACTGGTTTTAAAAATACTGCACACAATTACAGCTCTGTGTTTCTCCTGAAGGATTCCCTAGATTTTGGAGGCTTTTACTGATATTTTTAGCACTTTTATTCACCATCACTGATGTTCTACCACCTTCTTGAGAAACCATTGTGTGGTCACAGTACTAAAGTCCTCTAGAAACAAGAGAGGAACGTGCAGTTTGTCTCTGGCAGCCAGAAGGGCAAGAGATGGAATCCTGGAATCCCTGAGGAGCTGCAGGATCAGACAT
This sequence comes from Agelaius tricolor, assembly GCF_023055355.1. Taxonomy (NCBI): domain Eukaryota; kingdom Metazoa; phylum Chordata; class Aves; order Passeriformes; family Icteridae; genus Agelaius; species Agelaius tricolor. The sequence goes on from NW_027269266.1 coordinate 1,329,953, forward strand.
GGAACCTCGGGCATGTTTCTGAGAGGGCAGGGAGGGAGCACAGCAATATTTCAGCACTGAAATTAGCCAGGGAGTCCCAAAGAGGCAGATGAGAGCAGTGGGAGGACAAGGACACACAGGTACAGGCACCTGCAGGCCAAAAAACCAGCCTGCAAAGCAGAACCTCTGAAAGCAAAGACAACAATGTGCCAAAACACGAGGAAAAAGAAAAAAAGGATGAAGGTGCTTGAGGATATGGGAATAAGGGAAAAAAAACAAAAGGAAATTGGTGGAGATTTTATAGCATAAATCTCCACCAATTTATTTCCATAAATCATTTTTTTCCCATACCTAAATGGGCTGCAAAAGAGGTGGAGAGGGACTTTTCACAAGGGCATGGAGTGATGGGACAAGGGAGTATGGCCTCCAGCTGAAGGAGTGTAGGTTTAGCTGGTATTAGGAAGAAATTCTTTACTGTGAGGGTGCTGAGGCCCTGGAACAGGCTGCCATGAGAGGATGTGGATCCCCATCCCTGGAAATGTTCAACACAGGCTGGATGGGGCCTGGAGCAAGCTGGGATAGTGGATGGTTGGAAGGGCTGGAACAAGATGAGCTTTAAGGTCCCTTCTAACCCAAACCATGCTGTGATTCTGTGACTCTATGACTCAAAAATCAGAAATCCATCTCTCCCCAGAGGTCAGTTCACAGCAGAGGCACAGGACATCCCCAAAACTGTGGGGTTTTTTTAGCTCACCTGGGTGCAGTAGCCGTGGCTGCCGATCAGGCGGTTTGTGAGCACGTCAAAGTCATTGCGTACCCTGCAGAGGAAAACACAAATTTAAAACCAACCAAATGTCAATACAATTGCTTCTTTTCATTCTTTTGATCTCTAAATCTTAATGAAAACTGTTTCTCAGCCATAAATATAACCCTGTATTTTCTGAGTCCTTTCAAGGTGATTTTTTACATGGCAAAAAAAAAAAAAAAAAAGAAAATCTCAACTGAGCCTGTGGGAAGCAGAAGTTTGGTAGAGCTTGAAAGAAGCAACTGTAGAGAAAGAAATAAAGTCATTGTCACCACTAGTTAGAATTTTAGAAATTAGAACTACTGCACTGTTTGTGTGACAGAATCACAGAATGGGTGAGGTTGGAAGGGACCTCTGGAGGTCCCCTTGTCCACCCCACCTCTGGTACCTGAAGCAAACTTCCCAGGTCCACATCTGGATGGTTTCTGCCTCTCTCCAAGGAGACAGACTCCACAAAGTACCTGAGTATTCCAATACTCAGATAAGATCTGCTATTTGCTATTCCTAGCATCAATACTTGTAATATACCCATACAATCTATACACTACATTGAGCATAAAAAAAAAGAAAGAAAAAAAAAACAAAAACCCTTCTAGGTGTACACATTTATAATGGTGCTGTGTGGCCCCTAATTATATGTTGTGACACCAAAGAGAAAAGTCTGTGAAACTGCATTGCCCATAATGATGGAGTAATGTGTCCCCAACCTAAGTTCACTATCTCATAACCCCTGGAATTACTGAATTAGTGATTGGTTGATGGCCTAAACCATAAAGGTTGTAACTGTGATCATTTTTTATCCAGCAGATATAATGGAATTGCAAACATTATTTTACACATGAATAAATGTTTAATCTAGGTTTGAGGAAAATCAATGTACTATGTTCTGGGAGAGCTGTGGCAGTAAAACCCACTGATTAATTCTATGGGTCATAAAAAAGCTATTTTCCTTCAGTATAAAATATGCTGATCTCAATTGTTTTGACTCCATCCTTATTTTGATACTGCTACTGAGGTAGAGAGAATACTTGAATAATAATCAATAATTAATTAAAACTTAGTTATTCTACACACATCCAGGCTCCTCATTCCCATTTGACTTGCCAAACCTAGGCATACAAATATCCATGTTTCTTGACAATTGGCACAATTAATTTTGTTTAAAAATGAAAATATTTTGTTTCTGACAAAGCAGGAGTTGAATTGATGTGGTCAGGGTAATGCAAGCTGGAAATTTCCCCTTAAAATTGACACACATGCTCCATTAAAAATGTATTTATTAAGTGAAAAGCCAGGACGTTTCCTGTCTTCATCCCAAACTTGAGATAATTATTTTTCATAGGTTTTCTTTGAATGCCAAAATCAGAATGAAACATATAATTTCGAGGTTTTCAGCCCTAAAAGTATTTGAAATAATTGAAAGAAAGTGACAGTCATGGAATCACAATTCCCAAACTTTAGGTAATTATTTTCTCACAGGATTTCTTTGGATGACAAAATCAGAATTTAACATATAATAATTTCGAGGTTTACAGCCCTAAAAGTATTTAAAGTAATTTAAAGAAAGTCAAAGTCATGGAATCACAATTCTCAAACTTTAGGTAATTATCTTCTCATAGGACTTCTTCGAATGTAACATATAATTTCAAGGTTTACAGCCCTTAAAGTATTTAAAATAATTCTGAAAAATGACATAGTCACAAAATCACAATTCCCATTTTGAAAAATGCATTTTATCCCTTTTATAAAAACATATTTCACCCCTTTCAAAAACACCTATTTTAAAGACAATTCACAAGTTAGTGTCAGACATAACAAAGTGCCACTGACGTCTCTTGCCCATGTGAAATCAAAGGAAAGGCTGGGGAAAGTGTGCCCGTGACACGGAAAACTCCCTCGTGCACCACTGCAAGGCATGGATGGGATGATAAAAATCTCTGGATTTTGGCCATTTTTCAGTTTTAGCAACGGCCTCATCTCGCCAGCGCCGCGGGCAGAATGTCCAACATGCGTCAGTCGGGGACGAGGGGACATACGCCACACACAATGGCAGGAAGCTCTAATTCCATCTGAAGGCACAAACAATCGGGGAGTCTGGAGGTGGATCCCAGCTCCTGCAGAAGAAGGACAACATCTGCCTTTGCAATCAGCCCCGCCGCTGAGGAAACCGACGTCAGGCGCGCGGCCGCGGGATTTACACCTCCGCTCAACGCGGGATTTACACCTCGGTTCAACGCGCCTGGGGCTCCTCTTCCCACCTGCCCAAGGCTCCCCAGCCTCTCTGCAGGTGTGCTTGTGGTGTTCCAGGTGCAAGGGCACCTCGTGCTTTGTAAAAATATCAGATGGTCACAATTCTGTGGGTGGTTTTTGCTGGGGTGTGGAGATGTTCCCTGGGGACAGGCAAATCTGAATAGTTTGTTCGTTCTGCTGCCCTGGCTGTCAGATGTCAATGCAGACATAATCCATAAATCATTATCATCAATATGACTCCCCCAGCATGGAATTTTCCATTTTTAATTTTTAAATCACTTTAGAACAGAAAGAAAACCCATTAATTTGAAGCCAGGAGCCTTTTAATAATCCCAATGACCATCAGACAACGATTTGAGGCTTGACTCTGAATCCCTTTTACAGCCCAACATGCCACGTGCTGCTGCAACAGAATCACAGATCAGTAAACAGACACTAAAAATCAACAGAAAATAAATTTAATGGTAAATAGTCCTTTCTTGTGCTGTATTATCACTATTTTCCAGTGTTGTGCTAGTTCATATCTCAGCTAGAGAGTGGGGTAGGAGAACAGAACAGAACTAGGGTAGGAGAACAGAACTAGAGCAGAACAGTGGGGTTTGCCTCTCCTGGTAATATTATAAAATCTGTTAAAAAAAAAATATCCAGACAGAAAGCAAGATACTGATTTTTAAAATCTCCTGGATAAAGATTTTGAAGCAAGCATGTGCTCCACGGGTTCCATTCTTTTTTCAGCAGAAATCATTCCCTGTGCTGGTATGAATACAAAAGTTGACAATGAGACTTTGCTAAATTCCAGGTCACTTGTAAGATCTCCCAGCTTGGTTTTTAGTTTTACTTGTAAGGTGTGTGATGTGCTTTATGCCTGCCTGAAACCAGGGAAGACAGAGTTTGGATTCTAAAATATGTACAGAATGTGGATGTGTTTTAAAATGCTCACAGAACTTAAATAACATGGCAAAATTCAGCTCCACGTGGTTTATTCACTCTGAGCTGTTCTTTTAAAAAAATGTTTGTATTAAAGCTTTTTTTCCCCCAAAAAAAGAGTAATTGTGAGCTGTTATCCTGAGGCTTAACTGTCCTTTCAGTCCTCATGCAAGCAAACATTTTTTTCTCACATTATTATCACACAAAATGAACACCATCATGTGGTGAAACCAAAAGATCTGTAAGGTGGCTTCAGAGTAAAAACTTAATTCATAGCAACTGGAGAAATCTCCTCATGACAGAAGTCACCAAAATACAGCTGGTGTGAATTATACCTATATTTTAATGGTTTTTAATGCTGCCGGGTTTAAGGAAGGGATGCCTGAAACTCCTTCCAGAAAATATATTTATATATTATAAATTAATTTCCTCTCCATGCTGCTGTTGGTGAATCTGTGTTTATCTTCAGCCTGGTTGTAAGTGCTTGTTTCAAGTTATAAATAATGTGTTCATAAAGGGTGTTAAGCACTGAAGGTGGACAGATGTTCTGAGCCAAACCTTTGACTGCTCTGAATTGTCACAGCCATACTGACACCATTTGCTGACTTCCAGGCAGTTATTAGAAATCTGCCTAGAAATCAATTCATTTTGAGATATAAAAACAACAACAAAACCAAAAAAAAAAAATCTAAAAGTTAAAGACAGACGGACCAAACCACACTTGATAGAAGAAACTGTAAGGTCATTAAAAACCTTAGCAGTGATGGTGCATTGATAAAGTACACTTCAGTGATCTGCTTGGACTCAAAAAAGTTTTAAAAGTTCATAAATGCAAATCCAAAATATAAAATTTTTGAGCATTAGATTCTCCAATATAACATAACCTGCACTCAGATGAACTTTTCCTTCGCAAAAACTAAGTGAAATAAATGTTTTTCCAATGTTTCACATACATTTACTCTCAACTTACTTCCAGGAAAATTATTGACAAGTCCTCAATGGAGAATAATTAAATATTGAATAGAAAAGTCCCATACAATCTGTAACAGGAACAATCCCAGGCTATCACAATGTGAGTCAGTTCATGCCATAGGTATCACACTTGGCTTGATACCAAAATAAAATAATAGAAAAGAGAAATAATAGAAAAGAATAAAATAGTATAAAAGAAAAAAGAGTGCATTTCAGTAAGTGCTGGCTGGTTTACAGTCCTGAACTCTGAGGCAAAGCTACCACAGAGAATTGGTGACCTCACTTTGTTCATGGCAACAGACAGTCACATTAACAAACACACAATTACAAGTCTACTCCCAAAATAGATTTGGGGCTGGCAGGGAGAAAAAAACTCATCTTCAAGCATAAGGATTTCAAATAATTACAATGGGGATATGGAAAATGACAGGATGGGTGACTGCCTTATTGTGTAAATGTTCCAGAATATTTTTTTTTTTTTTTTTTTTTTTTAATACTGGCACATGGCAAAGGTTTCAAATGAATGTTCAAAGAAGAAGGAAAGAGCCTCTCTAAAAAAATATAAAATATTGTTTGGGATTCAGACCAGGGGAAGCAAGGAAGTGGCTCCATTCTTTATTTATCACTTTTGCCACATAGCTGCTAATTTCACCAAGTTCTTAAAATGGTCTGAGGTACTCATGCAGGTTAATTCATCAGTTCTGCTATTCCACAGTGCTGTCAAAATATGGGAACCGTTTATATTTCACAGGGATAGATCTGATGGGAAAATTATTAATCTATTGGCATGTTCAAGCCACTATTTAATTTTTTAAAAGGAATTATCTTGCTGACTGAATGCAATGTCCTCCTGAGTGCAACACAACAAGCAAAGATATTAAATCTGTATTTATCTCACCACACTGACCCTGAATAATCTGAATGTGTCAAAGTAATCTGCTGAAATTTGGCCAAAATCTGACAATTTATTTGTTACTGCTGCATTTTGTAGTAGAATCACACTTATTCTTCCACACCTCTGCAGTCTTTTAATCAATATCATTTATTTCCCAAAAATCAAAATAATTAATTTCTGAAATGCTTTGGTTTGCTAAAGTAAAGGAAAAAGGGAAAAAACAAGATTGGAAAGATGAAAAAGCTGATCAATCACTTCAGGGCAGGGTTGATATCACTGATTTTTATATCTAAATATGAACATATAAACAAGTAATCCCTCTGAATTCTTTACATCTGTGTGCATGGAGAGAAACTGGTACATCCTGAAGAGAATTTAGGTGACCTTGCTCAGGTAATTTGCAGAGGAAGTAACTTCAGGAAAATTCCATTTCTCCATCTGATGACCACACAGTAAAAGGAGCCTGACACAACCTGGCCATGGCCATCAAATTTCTAAATACCAAGGACTGGAGGGATAAATCACAAATATGCTGGCACTGAAGACAGACTGAGCCTGTTTTTTTTTTTTATTTTTATAGATTAAAAGCTGAGAAGTGAGAAATAAGGTTGATCTAGAAATAAAAACACCCTGTAGCCATTCTGTGAAGCAGACTCCTCAACTGGACAAAACAATTAAAAGTTCAATTTCTTTAAGTTAACTTACTACAGTTTTTAGCTCAACAGAACCTGAGCATTTAGATACTGAAGGGTGAGAGGAATTTCTGATGGTCAGAAGGAAGGACAGGTCAAAACTGGAGCAGTTTTCCTGTGGGAAGAGGCTGCAGGGACCATTTCACTACAGCAGGACACAACTGGTGGACTCCAAGGGAAGGAGATGATTAAGGAAAATTTCCTCACTACTTTTCAAAACATGAATTTCACATCACTCCTTGAATAGCACTGTAGGACATGAAATAACACAATGCAGAGACCTTGTTCTTTCCAAGGTAAAAAGAGACTTTTTAATTTCTGACTCCAACATTTATAGATTTCCAAAAGTGACAGTGGATTGGAGGGTGACAGTGCCACCTCTCCAATGACACTAAACCAACCCACAGTCCATCAAATTTCTCCTCTTCCATAAAAGAACACAAACCAAAAAGTTATTCATAGAAAGTGCGTGAGAAAGTTCGTTACAAGAATACAAACATCAGAAAGTTTAGAAAATCTTAAAAAATCAGAATGACACTTAAATTTATTGGGCAATTCAAGAGAAAAAAAAAAAAGGCAAAACTCTTTCACAAAACACATTTCTGCAGTGGGGAGCTCGTTGCCACAGGGGTTGTGGAAGCCAAAAGGATTAAAGGGTTTAGAGAAATTGGTGGAGGAGAGGTTTCATCAAGGGCCAATAAACTCAGTGACCTGGGCACAACTGGCAGCTTGGGAAATCCTGGGATTACTGCTGGAAACATGGAGAATATTCCAGCAGAATGATGCTTCACTGCATTTCTCAGAGAGTTTCCTGTTTTTTCCCCTGTTGTAGTGTGTTTTTATACTTTGTAATACTTCGAAGTAGTTTTGTTTTGTATTCCCATATTTTTCCCAAATGGTTTATCCCAGACTGTACCCCCCTCCCTTTACCTGTGTTATCCCTCTCCCGGGATGAGATCATCCCCAAACCCCCACCCTGGCTCTCTGTCAATCACTCAGATCCCATCCCCTCCATCCAGAAGTTTCAGTCCAAGTCGTCGAGTGATGAGCCAGAGGCCAGGGGTCAGCCCCCCAAGCCTTGCCCCATACGCTGTCCTATATGTCCATCCCCCAGTACCCATCCCTTAGAGTCACTCATTGGTTGGTAAAATGTTCTCTACTTTGGGTTTCCACCTCCCTTTAAATGTAACCTTGGCACATCTCCCGGGGCTCTCGGCAGGAGGCCCCTGAGGTGTAGGGGCTCCTTTGGGACTCCTAGAATGAAACCTTGGATTAACCCCTGCTAAGAGTCGGCCCTTTCTCTTCTACCGATGTCTCTGGTGTCTCTTGTGCTGCACAGGGGCCCAGCCCAGGTGCCCTCAGTACCCTCGGGGCACACACAGAGAGTGTCTGCCCCCAGCCCAGGTGCCCTCAGCACCCTCGGGGCACAGAGAGTGTCTCCCTGCCAGCCCAGGTGTCCTCATACCCTCGGGGCACACACAGAGAGTGTCTCCCTGCCAGCCCAGGTGCCCTCATACCCTCGGGGCACAGAGAGTGTCTCCCCCCAGCCCAGGTGCCCTCATACCCTCGGGGCACACACAGAGAGTGTCTCCCTGCCAGCCCAGGTGCCCTCAGCACCCTCGGGGCACACACAGAGAGTGTCTCCCTGCCAGCCTAGGTGCCCTGAGTACCCTCGGGGCACAGGGAGTGTCTCCCCCCAGTACCCTCGGGGCACACACAGAGAGTGTCTCCCCCCAGTCCAGGTGCCCTCAGCACCCTCGGGGCACACACAGACAGTGTCTCCCCCCAGTCCAGGTGCCCTCAGCACCCTCAGGGCACACACAGAGAATGTCTCCCCCCAGTCCAGGTGCCCTCAGCACCCTCGGGGCACACACAGACAGTGTCTCCCCCCAGCCCAGGTGCCCTCAGCACCCTCGGGGCACACACAGAGAGTGTCTGCCCCCAGCCCAGGTGCCCTCACTACCCTCGGGGCACACACAAAGAGTGTCTCCCCCCAGACCCAGGTGCCCTCAGCACCCTCGGGGCACACACAGAGAGTGTCTGCTCCCAGCCCAGGTGCCCTCAGCACCCTCAGGGCACAGAGAGTGTCTCCCTGCCAGCCCAGGTGCCCTCATACCCTCGGGGCACAGAGAGTGTCTGCCCCCAGCCCAGGTGCCCTCACTACCCTCGGGGCACACACAGAGAGTGTCTCCCCCCAGCCCAGGTGCCCTCAGCACCCTCGGGGCACAGAGAGTGTGTCCCCCCAGCCCAGGTGCCCTCATACCCTCAGGGCACACACAGAGAGTGTCTCCCCCCAGCCCAGGTGCCCTCAGCACCCTCGGGGCACACACAGAGAGTGTCTCCCTGCCAGCCCAGGTGCCCTCAGTACCCTCGGGGCACACACAGAGAGTGTCTCCCCCCAGCCCAGGTGCCCTCAGTACCCTCGGGGCACACACAGAGAGTCTCTCCCCCCAGCCCAGGTACCCCCCCAGCACCCTCGGGGCACACACAGAGAGTGTCTCCCCCCAGCCCAGGTGCCCTCAGTACCCTCGGGGCACACACAGACAGTGTCTCCCCCCAGCCCAGGTGCCCTCATACCCTCAGGGCACACACAGACAGTGTCTCCCTGCCAGCCCAGGTGCCCTCATACCCTCGGGGCACACACAGACAGTGTCTCCCCCCAGCCCAGCTGCCCTCAGCACCCTCGGGGCACACACAGACAGTGTCTCCCTGCCAGCCCAGGTGCCCTCAGCACCCTCGGGGCACACACAGACAGTGTCTCCCTGCCAGCCCAGGTGCCCTCATACCCTCGGGGCACACACAGACAGTGTCTCCCTGTCAGCCCAGGTGCCCTCATACCCTCGGGGCACACACAGACAGTGTCTCCCCCCAGCCCAGGTGCCCTCATACCCTCGGGGCACACACAGACAGTGTCTCCCTGCCAGCCTAGGTGCCCTCAGTACCCTCGGGGCACACACAGACAGTGTCTCCCCGCTGTGGCCGTGTCAGGGCTGCCCCCCGGTCTCTGCCGACTCGGGACCGGCCGAGGGTTCCTGAGAGGCTCCCAGAGAGCCCGAGGCATTCCCCTATCAAACACAGGCTATGAGGCTTGCAGAACCTTTCCTGGATCCTATAGGGGCAGTCCTATGGAAACAAGGGGCAGCTAAACCCACAAATCTCTCAGGTGTCACAGACATATTTTATGAAAAATACTTTTTCTACGACTTTTCTCCTGAGAAGCTGGGAAACTTCTGCTTCTCCATGTTTTGCTGCTTTGGAATGTGATCTGGAGAATTGTTTACCCAGCATGTGAAATTGTTTTTACTTGGTGACCAATGACAGCCACCTGTGTCGAGGCTGTGAGCAGTCACAGGATTTTATTATCATTCCTTTCTATTCCTTTCAAGCCTTCTGATGAAATCCTTTCTTCTATTCTTTTAGTATAATTTTAATATATCATGTTCCTGTAATATAATATATATCATAAAATAATGAATCAGCCATCTGAAACATGGAGTCAAGATTCTCATCTCTCCCCTCGTGCTGGGACCCCTGTGAACACCACCACACTCAGGTTCTCCCCAGAAGAATATTCCATGTTTATATCAGCCCTGGTGTGGATTACAGCCACATCCACGCTGGGATAAAGCAGAATTGTGGAGAGGGAGAAGAGGAGATGATGGTCTCTGCATCTGGCAGGTGAAACCCAGCCATCCCAGTTACTCTCTCTCACAGATATTCACATTTCTTGGTTGTTTTCTCAGCTTTCCACACTTTTCTCAGTGCTAGCTCAGGACTCTGGAATCTGCTCACACTCTGATGAGGTTCACTGGTACATTTTCTCTCTGAACTAACACTGATCTTTAAATTAAATCCCTTACTCTGCCTTTCTTGTTTATTTACAACTACCACCATCCCAGCTTTTTAGGAAACATTTATGTCCCACCTCAAAACTGGCTTTTTTTAAGGCTAGAAAACATAAAACCTTTTGTTCTTTTAGACTCCTTTGACAAAACAGATTCCTTCTTCCCCTGCTCTGTGCTTCTCCTACACTTCCCCCAGATTTGATGTGTGAGCCCAGCCTGCCACGGTGTTTCTCTAAGGACACATCAGTGCCTTGCACAATCCATTAACATTTCTTCACCTCCTAAAACTATTCTGATACCCCCTCAGAGCAGATCCAGGGCTGTTTTTCATGCTGGCTCAGAGTCACTGTGTGCTCTGCTGCTCCTCATGCTGCCATTTACAGCTGATGACCCCCCCAGCACAGTAGTGAGCAGGCTCTGTTTACAAGACCTTGCACTTTCTGCAGTGAAAATAAATTCCTTTTTTATTGCCCTCATCAGGAGGCTGAGCCAACTCTTTTTTACAGCACAATTTGTCCTCTCTATTGACAGGGCCTTTCAGCTTTTCAGTCATCAGGTCACTTCATCAGCACACCACTCCCTTTTTCCAGCTCAGGGTCCCACATGTTATTAAAAATAAAAAATAAATAGGGGTGAATATAGCTCCTCCAGAACTTTACATTAATATTTACACTAAAAATTTTGGAATCAAATCAAATCAAATTTGGCCCCTTACATTCCTGAAACACCCTTGGAACCCCAAGAATGAGAGCTCCTGGGTTCTCTGAAATTGGATTTTTTTTAAATACACAGGAAGGAATCAGTCTCAAACTTTTCAAAAGTTTCTCCCTACCACCCCTGTGTATAAGAATCAAAGCTTTTGATGCAATTAAACTTCTGGCAGCCTTTCTAAATCCAGTAATGCCCCCTCTGTGCATTGATCAGGAATGTTTATAGTTTATAAAGATCAAGCCTGGGCCTTATAATGGCTGGAGTTTTTTAACTAAAAGATTCTTTCTAAGATAGGTATGTATGTGATAATTTTTGATGATAATTGTATTAATCATGATACTTTTCAATGTGGGCAGAGATTAATTAATAAGGCAGAGATTAATAATTAAAAGAGTGGTTTTGGTGGAAAGGCAAAGGGGGGGATGTTGGGGTACACAAAGCACAGATACTTTAGACCTTATTAGCATAAGAGATTTGGTACCAGGATGCTTTGGCAAGAGCAAACACAACTTTGAGAATTAAATCGAGATTGCAAGAAGATAAATGAGATGGATTTACCAGAAAAAAAGAAAATTACATCAGACTTCTGCAAGCAAGAGATGTTTAAAATGTGCAAGTTTGTTTATGTGATCTTTAACACAATCATTGCAGTAATAAATCACTGGCCTTCATAGAACAGTATATAAGCATTTGTAGTCCACAATAAAATCACATTCTTTGACCATCACACCAAGTCCCCGTGTCCCTCTTCATCACTGATATTACTGTAAGGAATAAAACATTTTTAACCCCAGACTGATCATTTAGAAACTCCATCAGTCACCTTGCCTATGCTAACAACACCTTTCTGAGTCTCCTTCCTTATCACCTTTAGAATTCTTAAAAGATGTGTTATTTTCACATTAATAAATGAATTTTCATATTTTCATTTGATATATCAAATAAAAATCTATTATTAGGTCCCCATTAACTAATTTTATTCTCTCTCTCTTTTTTTTTTTTTTTTTTTTAGTTTAACTACCAATTCTCCACTTGCTCCTACAACTGCAAGTCAAGTTACTCAATATTTAAATTAGGCATGACAAAGGTAAGCTTTAGGATCAGGTCCATTCATAAAGTCTGGAAAAGCAAGAGAAAGCTTGGAAGTGCTGAATAAATTTAGGAATGAGGTGTAAGTACAAAGATCCTTGGTTTATTTTTTCCTACCTATTCTGTAGCCATCAGCACATTTTCAGGCTGAATTCCACCTGCCACAAATCTGATACAGTTATTATGCATGAACTCCAAGCAGCCATGCTTGGCTTTGCTCTGTGGTGCTCCCTTTACTGAAAGGCAGAATATTAATTTAGACTTGGAGCATTCTTTACATTATTCCTGATATCAGCCACCTCCACCATACACAGAAACCTCACATCTTCTCCTGGTATCTTTCTATTAATATGATAAGGAAATCACTTGTTGTGTCATTTCCTCACGTGTGACCTCATCTGAACCACATTTTTTCTCCAGTTTCCAACACCTGGACTCAGACCACTGATGACAAAGATTGTTGCTCACCACACTTTCTTCATTCCTCTGCACTATTTTAAGAAGTCAGAGAACTCCCCAGAGAATGAGATAATAATCTTCCCTTTCTTCAGCTCCTCAGCTTTTTGATTTATCCTGATCAGTTCCACAGGGAGCTGGATGTGTCAGGGGAGCAATCTGGTTTATTCCCACAAGTGACACCTTCCTGCTGTACATCCACACCAAATCTGCTGTCACTCAGCCTCTAGCTCTCCAATTCTGGTCTGTGAACCCAGCTGGAAATTCCTGAATTCCCTTACCAGGGGACAAGAGTCACGTGTCTCAATTATCTGGGCAAACTCCACATTTTCCCCTATTTATTATTTTTGGCATTGTTTCCCACTTCCCCAGTCTTTTACCAATCAAGATAACAAAGAGAACCAGCATAAAAACATCTTTGTCCTCTTGATTCAGCCCTTTTTTTCTTAGCTGAGTCTCATCACTCATTTTTCTTTACCCCCAACCTTTGTTCCTTGTCCTCCAGTGCAGCAAACACCTCAAACCCAATCCAACCTTTCTTCTTCTTTGCCTTTGTGGTCACATTCCCACTTGGGTCACGTTCCTTATTTACAATGCTAAATAGCCTCCTTATATTCACATTTTATTTGGCAAATCCTACACATTTCTCTAGAGTGAGACCCTACTCTCCTCTACTTTCTCTTCCAAACCCCCTTTTCCCACCACCTTTTGTCCCTGGGTCCCCCCTCTCTCAAACATTAGAAAGTGACATTTCACACATCAATCTGTTCCCCTTTTGAAAGCACAAAGCTTCAAATCTTGGTGTCACATCCTCCCACAAATATTGCTGAGGCTGTCACTGATTATCCCTGTATTCTTGCCTTTTTTTTTGAAGGAAAAACAGTAAATTCTTTCAAGCAATCTCCCTTCTTTATTACCCTTTATCAGCTGCATTCATTATCCTGCATTTATTAATTGATTCATATTGCAAGTAGCTTTTGACCCCTCAACATTTTGGCTACAAGGGCCTCTGAGCAATTCCCACAGGAATGGCAGGGAAGATCCTGAAAATCAGGAATTGCACACAACCCATGGAGCAGGAGGCACAGAAGTTCACTCACCCCAACAAAAAAGGGCTCAATTCTTCCCTACCAAGGTCTGGATCCCACAAAATCTCCCCTATTTGCTCCTCCCCCTGTTCCTGGTAAATCTAACCTGCTTTCCTCATGTTGCAAAATCACCAATGCCTCTTGGGGAGCTCTGAGACTCTCAAATATATATTATTTTTTTTTTCAGTTGTGTCCAGCTCCTTGTTTTTTAGCCCAGTAACATAATTGACAGCTGTTTCCCCTCAAAACCAGCAGCTTCCCTGTGTTTTCCAAACACCAAAAGCTGTAAAAAACCACAGTGACATCTATTTATATGACATAACTGCAAGCCCTGAGTGCAAAGTGCTCCCAGACACAACTTCCCCCTGCTGCTGCTGCTCTCCCAGGCACTCTCAAGTGTACCTTTAAAAAGGTTTTCCCAGAAAACTGGCTCACAGGAAAATCTACTTCCATCAAGAGCTGAGAGTGCCCCAAGTGATGGGAACCTTCATGAGAAGCTGGAATTGGGATCTTCCCCCTGGCCCAGCCAAAAGGATATTTCACAAAAAAACCTTTCTTCAGCATCAGGAGAGAAGGTGAATTTCAGGGGAACTCCAAATTAGAGATTGGCTCTGGCACAGGAAAAGGTGTGAGCAAAGGAAAGTGGATTGAGGGTGGGGGACCCTTTGTTCCACCCACAGCTCATGAGCCAGCAGAGCACCACTTTCCTTTTCAAATTCTGCATGACTGAAAGAGATTTAAAGAGTAATGTGTCAGAATTGGGGTTATTTTACAGTAAATGATACAGAAAGGATATAGGGAAAAAAAAATTATTACTGCAGTAATGATCATTTCCTGCTACTAAAAATAATAAATAGAATAGAAATAGAATAAAAAGTAATAGAATAAAAACTTCTCTTGATGAATAAAGGCAAACAGAACTGTTAAAATTACAAAAAAAAAAGAAAAAAGTAAAAATAGTTTGCCAATGGGCCAGAAGAGGAAGATTCTTGTAGGATTGTTTGCAACCAGATAAATGATTACAGAAGAAAACCCAAGATGATGAACAAATGATATTTGATATGATATTTGATAAGATGATATTTGACCATGGTAAAGGGCATAATAAAGGGCAGCATTTAACCTGATTTGGTGCTTCTGCATGTTTTTATTTCAAAGATGAATTACAATGGCAGATTAAGGAGATTTAACTTCTCCAATTAGGTAAAGCAGTACCAAAGGAATGAAGAGTAAGTGCACATAATAACGTAATTTTAATAATTTGATTCCCTCCAGTGAAAAACTGTTCATTAATAGATTTCAGTGAATGAGGTGAATTGGTGATAATCAAGGACAGAGTCACTGGCTGTGAGAAATCCTACACTGACAAGGAGCCATGATGTGATTTATTTGATTTAATAACAACTGGCTTTTGAAATAAATAAATCAAATAAAGAAATGCACCTCCAAACAACCAAAATTCCACAACACCAAAATGGGAACAGCACAAATAACTTTGAAACAGGTCTGAGTACCCATCTCTGGAGCAGTAAGGGCTACAGAAATGCAGTAGTTAACAACCAAAATTCCACAACAGCAAAATGGGAACAGCACAGATAACTTGGAAACAGGTCTGAACCCTTCTCTGCAGCAGCAAGGGCTACAGAAATGCAGTTAATAGAGCTGTGGGATCACAGCAAGGAGGAAGATGTTGACATGCATTTTCCAAGGTTTATGAGCAGCCAACCTTAATGAAGTCCACAGATTCCTCCTGACTCACAAAATCAGTCTCCTTTTTTATTTTTCCCACAGCTAAAGCCATTGTTTTACTTATTCTCACAGCAACACCTCAGAGAAAACAGGGAAAAGACACCCCCAGTGGCCAATCCTGACTGGAGAATGACACATGACCTGCTACCAGGAACTGATAAAATATCCCCATTTTGATTTGTGAGCAGCACAATGAGCCTGTGTTTCAGATCAGGCTCTCTGCATTGTCTCCATTGCCTGCAAATGGCAATACATTGGTTTTCCACCTGAGGAATGTTCTTGTTCCCTGTGTTCTTTGCTCTCCTGGGTTCTAGTAATGATGATTTTATACAATAAGTTGTTGTGGAGGAGGTTTTACAGTGACCTCTGTGTGCCAGAGAGAAGCTGGATAAGAGGATCCATGTAAAGCCCTGAAAGAATTTTCTGCCAAGGTCATTGACACAGAAACCAAGAAAGAAAGGAGGATAAATAAGAGAAAGCTGCAACTGCCTGTTCCAATGAGCACTTTGTTTGTCCCTTCTGACCAATGATTAAAGTGTAAAATGAGTTTTGTATGAATGCACAAAAAGCATGCATGCGAGAATAAAACCATTTGGAAGCCCTCTGAAAATGGAGTGTGTTGCTTTGTATTGTCTTAACAATAAAAACAAGATATTGCAGTGGTTAGGAAAAATGTGGGAACAGCGTTGGTGAGGAGCTGGAATTTAAAGAAAGCTGAAGATCTCCAGTGGGTGCATCCAAAGGAGCCACATCCCACTCCAGGAATGGCTTTGCATGAGTGAGCACAGCAAGGAAGGGACCAGGGGCCGGGGAAGATGAGGCAGGGAAAGCTGGGTGGAAATTCAGTCATGCTGGAGCCCTGGATGCTGAGAATTTTAAATTTTCTGTGCTTAAAGACACAGACCCCCAAGAAAACACTGCCATTGACCTGAGGCTGTGGAGAAGGCTTCCAAATTTGACTAACAGCACTGGGATTACAGGTGTGTAGTTGGTTAGAAGTGTGTGATATCACAGGGTGGAAAACTTAAGAGTTTGAGGTTTTAGAATATAGACATAAATATGAAGCAAGATAGAAGTTTTAAGGCAGAGGCAAGTTGTTCTTTACCTTCTTCTTCCTTCTTCTTCATAGGTTTCAGTGATGTTTTGTAATTGGACAGAAACACCTCCATTGCAGGCTTTGAGGGATCAGTTATTGAGTTAAAAAAGAAAATAATCTAAGTGTCATTTCTTATTAAATAGTTTAGTCTTAAAAGAGCTTGTAAGAAGAGATAGTTAGGCATTTTGTGCTCAAAACCCCACACAGTCAGACTGGGGGGATCACTTGAGTTGTCACTAAAAGCACTCCTGAATATTCCTATTTACATAGTAAGTAAATAAATCATTGAATCCTGGACTGGTTTGGGCTGGGAGGGACCTTAAAGCCCATCCAGTGCCACCCCTGCCATGGCAGGGACACCTTCCACTGTGCCAGGCTGCTCCAGCCTGACCTTGGGGACACTTCCAGGGATGGGGAATCCACAACTTTCCTGCTCTCAGGGGTGAGGCTCAGTGGGGGCTTGCAGCCCAAACTTTGAGCTCATTCTCCCTCCCGTGCATGGAAAATATCCTGCAGCTCTCATCAACGTGAAAATCCCAGCACACATCTTGCACACTCAGAAAGATTAATCCCTTGAGCTGCTATAATATGGCTTTTTTGGTTTTAATTTTTTTTTTTTTTTTTTGCTGGTTGTTTAAAAAGAAAAACAAAATTTAAATTAAAAAAAAAAAAACAAAACAGGTAACAATTGTTAGGAACCAGAATTCCTTCCTGTACCAGAAGCAACAACGCGTTCTCAGCAACTTCCTCAGGAATTCTCACTCCTCTCTGGCCATTTGTTATCAGCTCAGGCAGTGATGATCATTAGTGCCTGGAGCATGAAAAACTCATTACCCAAAATCTACAAAGCAGCACAAACTCCTGCATTTCCTGGCATGCGTCCCCCCTGAAATAAAAATGCTTCAGATTGCCAGTGATCTTAGAAGAACTGCCCAGCAGACCTGGCTGAGAGCTGGAATTTCCATTTGCAGGGGAAGATCTGGAACAATGTAAAAATTATGGAGCTGGACCAAAAAAACAGCAAAAGCAGCAGGAAACATCAAGGCAGAACACCAAAATGGGGGGACATGGGGATAACATCAAGGGCAGGGGGTTTAGGGATGCTGGAGCTTGCACCTTCCATTAATTGCTCTAAATTTACTTGAACCTCTTGGCCTCCTCGTCTCCCTGAAAGTTGTTTATGCTGTGGAAAAAATTAGAATTATGGTTGTTTTAACATCAAAGCCTGAGTGCTACCCTGAGAGCCCCCAAGTTTTTGGACTTTGAGGAATAATGTATTTGTCCTTGTCATGAGCGCCTGAATTTTTATTATTCAAGTTACTCCTCTTTGTTGGTGAAGAAAAAGGATTTTTTTAATCTGTGCAAATTAATGGGAAACTTTGTTTTTTTCTTCCACTTTATTCCAGTATTAATGTGACTTTACTGGCCTGGGGAGACATGACTACATGCAAGATAAAATATGCAAGATCATATATTTATATGAAGCCATTAATGTGTTTTTATTCTGTTATCAACTCTCAACACATGATTTATCTCTCATCTGTCACAGAAAATTGAACTGATGTGTTCAGATAATTAAATTTCTAATGGTAGTGACAGAATTTCTCTCCTTTTTTTATAACAGCCTATTTAAAGCCCATCACTAGGTGAGTACAGTTGTAAGAGTGTTTTTGTCATGAATAACGCTCTGCATTATGAACATTTAATCTCACATTTTTCACTGACCTGTCACTAAAAATCAGATTTCATTTCATAATTTGATATTTACAGTGCAAAATTTCTTTATGAGTAGGTTATTTAGATTTTCTCACTTTATAGAGGAGATAACCAAGCACTTCAGGAGATTATTTATGTCATTCTAAGACAGATACTGAAAATAAGTAAAATTAATCATGGGGTTTTTTCTCTTTTTTTTGAGTTTAAAGGCCTAAATGCAAATAATTACACAGAAATTAAATAAAACATTGAATCCTGGAATGGTTTGGGCTGGGAGGGACCTCAAAGCCCATCCAATGCCACCCCTGCCATGGCAGGGACACTTCCACTATCCCAGGCTGCTCCAGCCTGCCTTGGACATTTCCAGGGATGGGGAATCCACAACCTCTCTGGGTAATGAAGATCATTAAAATAGATAATTACACTCAAAGTAGGAAAAATCTAACTGCTGTCAACTCCTCAACTAAAATTAAATAACCTTTTTTTTTTCAGTGTAATATGCACACAAAAATCCAGACAACTGAAACTTCCATGGAGTTTTCTGTTGTAAAGACCTGCTGGTTTCTCTGTCAAAAAAAAACCAAAAAAACCAAAAACTGGGGCAGAACAATCCCAGGGAGATCTATTACTGGCTGAAAATTCCATTATCTAAAGCAACTCTTGTTTGTCTTCAGCTGTTCATCCAGAACTATGCCAGTTATGTAAATAATTGCTTACCATGCTGGTAACACTCTCTGAATGGTGCATATTTCTTGAGGATATCAGCACTGAGTTATTTGTCTTGATATTTTTAATATCCTGAGAGAAGCAAGGTGACATAGGCAGCTAAATCGATTGCTGAAGATTACATCAACAAGATTCAGTTTGCACTTAAAAAAAAAGGAATTGTGCAAAGGAAAGGTCTAAACCCATTTTCCAATGTGTTTAAAAAACAGAAAAATTCCCATTTCTTGTAAAAAAAAAAAAAGGTACCAATGCAGTGTCTTACACAGTACAAGCTAGAGGAGAAACAGTACTTTAAAATGAAGTTTTGTGAGAAAATCATGGCAATTCCTCAAAATAGAACTGCACTTCATGAACTGCTCTGACATTCTGGATCAGATCTGTAAAAATATTTAGACATTTTAAAATGCAAACAGGCACCAAAAGGAATTGTCGTGTTCACTTCAGGCACAGCTCCCCCAAATAAAACCACAGATGATTGATTTGCCTTGTCATAATCCATCTGGAGGTGATGAGGGAGAATATATCTGTGCTTAAATGATTAAAGAATATTTATCACTTCATAGCAAGCAAAGCAGTGCAGACAGCAGCAATTTATGAACCTACAGACCATTAATGGCACGAGTAACTTTACTCATCTGAACCCCTCTGTTGTAAGCAGCTCAAAAAAATGAGAATAAATGGCATGTGCCCTGAAATTATCACATAATTTGTGTTAAGAGTACAAAAGTGGAGTTGAGCCAAGGGCTGTAGTGTTACTATAAGCAAAAGAAAGGAAGAAATTACAATAAAACCAAAAAAACTCAATCTGCAAACCCTTGCTGGGATCCCAGCAGGTGAGCACTGATTGTGGATCCCAAATTTGGATTAAGTTGCTGTTTTTTTGTCAAGACAATGCAGAGCTGTCAGAAATAAAAGCTTCCATAAACCAGCCTCGTGCTGCTTTCAGGTGCAGCTGTCACTTGTTTATGGCAAACTGGCAGGGAGCAGCTTCCCCTTGCTCCTGGGGCCTTTCACAGCAGTGAAAATTTGACTTTATATTCTAAACCCACTGACACTCCCAGCACCACAGGAACACCTTCAGTCTGTGGAAAAACTCAGTGCCACTGTACATAAAAATTCAATGCCACTGTGCCTGGGCAAGCCTCAGGGAGTTTTTAAAGAGGTTTTGGTGACTTCCCATGAGTTAAGAGCCAGAATATTCATGACAGCAATAAACTGAGAGCAAATCTGTCGTACATTCCTTGCAGCTACCTAAAAATGAGCTGCCTCACCCATTTTATTCTGGATTTTCCTTTTCATTTTCACCGGCAGAGACTGGGAAGGCATCACAGGTTATTCCCCCTTACCTAAGATACCTGGGGTATGTGAAATAAATAACCCTTTAAACAAGTCTTGGTTAAACTGTCAAGGTAGAGAGAACAAAAAACAACTTCAGACATGACACCCAATGTTCAGATGGAGCAGATGTGGTGGAGTGACCACTACAACAGATATATATAGTTATATATAATTATATATATATAATTATATATATATATATATATATATATATATATATATTTATATTTATATTTATATATTATATATATTATATATAGATATAAATAATTATATATTATATATATCTACATATATCTATATATATCTATCTATATCTATATTATATATAGATACATAGATATCTATAATTATACATTATACCTAGAATTACACATATTAACATATTTTAGTAATATAAAATTATATCTATTATATAATCATAATAATACACACCAAAGTGTGCCTACACAACAAGAAAAGCCAAGATTAGGTGGGTAAATCTGCACAACTGCCCCATATTTATCAGAGCAAACACCAGGACAGATTAAAAAGGCCAGAGATTGAAGCACAGATGGATTTCTCCTCATTTTCCCAGCTCACTTTGCAGGTTATAAAACAAGGCTAGAGAGGCACTCACAGGTTGATGGATCTTGATAAGATGACAGACACAGTCAGGAGGATGCAGCCATAGGGACCAATTTCAAACTGAAAAAGGAAAGGTGTTATTTTGCTGTTATTCTGTTTGTTTGTCTAGGATTTTGGTGCTATTTTGTTTGTTGTGTATAAAATTTTTCGCCCAATTCTCCAGAAATGCAAATGGAACTGATGGAATGGCTGTGATTTATGCTAAAAATTCGTTGCTGTGTTTGTTAAAATGGAAAACATGTCCATAGAGTGGTAGAAACAGTGTTCAGAACACATTGTGTGAAACTAGTAAGACACAAAGGCTGGCAGCTGAACCATAATTTGATTAATTAATATATAATTAAACACAGTACCTGGTGAATATTCTGCTGTAGAAGTACAATCAGGTCCTCATATCTCGTGGCACTGTGAAGTATTAGCTGGGAAGAAATACAAGAAGGAGAAAAGATGACTTAAAAAACAGCAACTCAATTTTATAACCTGAAAGCTGAAATGAAGTAGCCAAAACTTTCAAACTGCCTGGAAAGATCTGAACTAACCAAAAAAATAAAGATCTGATGAAATTTACCTCTTACTGTTGTCATTTGGCATGGAATTATACCTCAAAACCTGAGATATTCCAAATTTTTCAATTTCAAATTTCAATATATACTGAAATTTTTCAAGTTCAATTGATGATTTTTAAGTTTCTTGAACAGACAACTCTGATTCCATTTTAAGCACTGTCTATGCAATGAAAAACAACCCCTAGGACAGAGGAATATTGCAGCTTTAGAAGACACAGGATGAGCAAGAGGCTCAGTGCTTTGTACCTATGTGGTGAGGCATTTACCACACTCAGAGAATATAAGCATTCCTATTGAACATGAAATCTGTATTAAATTCCTATTTAAGATGAAATCCCCATGCTCAGGGGTTTGTGTCTATATGGTGAGGCATTTACCACACTCAGAGAATATATGAGTATTTGTATTTAAGATTAAATCCATGTTAAATTCCTATTTAAGATGAAATCCCCATGCTCAGAGGTTTGTACCTATGTGGTGAGGCATTTACCACCAGAGAATATATGAGTATTCCCATTTAACATGAAATCCAGGAGAACTGACAGATCCAGGCCCTCACTTCAATATTCTTTGCCTGTTTTTCCATCTCCAGATTTTTTGAGACATCCATTCCCCTGTTTAGGAGGCCAAAAACATTTCCTGCAACCACTAAAGCCTGGCTGGAGGCAGCACTGCTTGCAAAGCCATCAGAGAGCCTCAGATGGAAACAAGGCATAACTGGAAAGTGTTCTGCCATTTGGAGCTTCTGGAGGGGGGAAAAAAGGCAAAGAATTCTGTGTAAGACAAGAAGAAAATAGAGCCTTTTCATGCTCATGGTCAATTGGAGGGGCCCATGTTCATTTTTACTGTGCGTCATTAAAAGCAGGCAGAGTTTTTAGGTTTAGAAGGTAAATATAAAAATATAAAAAAAGGATTTCAGAGAGCCCAACTGCCCACAGCCACTGGGACAACTCAGAGCCAGGCAGGCTATGGGATTTTATCTCTTCATGGGTTTTGGATCATAACTAATTTGATTTTAAAATGTTAGGAGAGCAACAGAAATCAGATTCATTGAGCTGAGACAGGGAAAGCAAGAAAGAGGATCTGGAGCATGGGAGTCACACAGAGCCTTACAGTTTCCAGGATTCCATCTGCCTTGTACTTCCCTGTGGGAGTGAACTGCTGTCTTCCTGATGGCCTGAAGGGGATATTCAGACAAAACTCATGTTAAAAGGAAGAAAATGGCATTCAAGAGAAATCAACGTGTTGTATGAGCTGAATAATGTGCCAAGGATTTACATTATTATTTTTTTATGACGTCAAAAAAAAAAAAAAGATTGCTTGTAGGTAAGTTTATATTGCAAACCAAGCTTCTATCAGTGAAACAAACACTTTATCTGTGCTGTGCTCTCTCAGTCTTACATGAATTAGAAGTTTCTCCACACAGAAAGAGGATAAATATAAGTTTAAGATGTTGATGACAGTTTTTATTGAAAAATATTTTTAGAGTCATGACATTCAAACAAGCAGAAGAACGTACGTAAAATATCACAGAGGAAATAGGTTTGAGATGTAAAATATGTGAAATATCATTTGAAATGTCTTTGAATTTGCTGTTTCTATTTCAGGTTCATGAAGGATTTCTGTGTCCCAAAGCCTCTCTGTTATTTTGCAGCTATTTTATGTCATATTCACATTTTCTGAAAAATCCTTTCACTCAGGATTTTTCTCCTGGGAAGCTGAGAAGCCTCAGAGAAAAGGAAAACAATTCTTATCTCATTTGCTTCTGCTGTGTTGTGCTCATGTGGAATGTGTTTGGAGATTGTTCACCCAGAGGTGATTGTTCCATTGGATTCTGCTGGGAGTTGTTTTCACTCTTTGGCCAATCAGGGCCAAGCTGTGTCAGGGCTCTGTAAAGAGTCAGGAGTTTTCATTATTATCTTTTTAGCCTTCTGTAAGTATCCTTTCTGTATTCTTTAGTATAGTTTAGTAAAGTATTCTTTAATATAATATAGTATTATAAAACAAAAAATGAGCCTTCTGAGCACATGGAGTCAGATTCATCATTCCTGCCTGCCACAGAGGTCCCTGCAAATAGAATAATTTTAGTTGATCTAATAAAGGAAATTAATTATGGCCACAAAACCTGACTCACTTAAAAATGTCCTTTAGGTTTCAGTGCAGCCAAAGCTAGGGATCTAAAAGTTGGATGGTTTCTGTCCAAGCAGCCTCATTGCATTACATAAACCAAGCAGGCAAATAGAGCAAAATGAGCTTAATTCCAGCCATAATGGAATATCCTGCAATACAGAGGCAGAATGCTGCATCTGGAAAAATAACTCTCAATAAGAAGATTTTGGGGGATCCCTACAATCAATTAAATCCAATCCATCAATTAAATAAAGATCCAGGATCTTTCACAGCAACCTCAGAGTGTTTTGTCTATTCTGTCCCAGCTACTGGGGCAGCAAAAATTACATTCTGCACTGCTCCTTAGGCTGCTTTAGGTGGCATAAACACAGCTTACAAAGCATTTCTGTGGTGTTTTCAGGGTCCCCAGGACAAAGAAGGAATTGAGAATCTGACTCCATGTTCTTAGAAGGCTATTATATTATATTATATTATGCTATACTAAAACTATACTAAAAAATAGAGAAAGGATACAGACAGAAGGTTACCAAGAATGATAATAAAAACTCATGAGTGCTTCCAGAGTCCCGGCACAGCTGGACAGTGATTGGTCATTAAGTCAAAACAATTCACATGGAACCAATCAAACAATCACCTGTTGGATAAACGATCTCCAACCACATTCAAAAGCAGCAAAACACAGGAGAAGCAAATCACATAATTATTGTTTTCATTTTTCTCTGAGGCTTCTCAGCTTCCCAGGAGAAGAAATCCTGGCGAAGGGATTTTTCAGAAAATAAGACAGTGACACATTTCTATTGTAAATTAGGTAGATTTGGGACAGATAGAGGTACAAGGGCAGTGTACAGTGACTAAAAGTGGTTTTTCTACTCACAGTGCCACCAGGGCTTTCTCGTGGCCACCTGCACGCCACAGAATGTCAGCAAGAGCCAGGGAGAGGCACTTGGTTCTGTGAGCTTCTGAGGGCTGGAGACAACTGCAGTCCAGGAAATAAAGGAGAGAGAAAGCACCAAAATGTGAGGGAAAACATATGCAGGGCAGGTTTGACCTTAAAAGAACAAAAGCATCTTTGGAGAGAGTTTTGTGACGATTAATAACATGGCTCCGGCGAGCTGTGTCAGAAAATCATTATTTAGGTACTTCAGTTCTACAGCTGAGAAAGAAACAACCTGGATGGCCAAAAATGCTGTGAGCTGGAGAGGCAGCTGGTATTGTCACTGGGGAGACATTCCAGGGGTAAAGGTAGAGCTGAACCCCACTTTTCTCTGGGAATGAGAGACCACGAGAGCACCCGTGGCGCACCCTGTGCTGAGACTGCTCAGCCCCTGCAGAGGGAGAGGACATTGATGCCACCACTGGGCTCTTTGGAACCATTCTCTGAGGAGAAACCTCATTTCAGGCATTTAAGAAGGTGCTTTGGACCTTGAAGATAATCAGACCCAGTGAAGGGAGCTGTAGGGGGAAAAACTCTCCGTTTAGATTGCTGCAGAACAAACTGGGCACACTGGGTGGGGTTTCTTCTCAAGTCAGAAGAAAAACAGGCATTGGAAGGACATTAATTCACCAAAATCAAATGTTAACAGCTCTGTGCTGCTTTCTGGGGGATTTCTATGAGTTCATGTTGCTCCTAATGAAGGTTATAAATAATTGTAAACTTGCCATGTCTCTGTGTTCTGTGACACTGCTCCTGTCATACAGGTGAATTTAAGTGATGAAATTCACAGCCTTCACTTCCAGGAGATCATTACTTAAGGTGGTGTCTGATTTATAAGGAATGATTAAAACAAAACTGGTTTTGTCATTAAAAGCCATGAATGAAAATCAGGAGAAGAGTAAATAAGGTATGATCAACAACAGGAACTGGTTAAGCACAGATCTGTTATCACACCCTGACCTTCTAAAAGGAGTTCCTCTTCCACAGAACAGATTTTTAACTGCTTGGACAAAAAAGCAGGTAAATGCTTCAGGGAACAAAAACATATTGGCAAATAATGGACAAGAGAAGCTACTTCATCTTTAAATCTGTATTAAAGCTTTTAATATTCTCCAACAGGATTATTCTGTTTTTGATTTTTAGTTTCTAAAGGCACTCATACTTAATTTCTTTCCAAAGTTTTTACTTCTTAACCCTTTTAAATAAATCTACACCATAATGTTTTTAACTACTATTAACTTGCTCCTAAATATTATCTGCAATAAATGCTGCTGACTTTTTTTTAAAATAAGGTGTGCCCCAAAATCAGGACCTAAAACATTTTAGGACCAGGAGGCTGAAAGTCCCAAAGCGGAGAACTGGCAGATTTGAGAATAAACCCAATATCCATGAGACTGAAGAAGTGGCCAAAAATCCCATGCCCCTGGGAAGAACATAACTGGAGTTTTCTCTAGTGGCTCCAAGAATGGCAGTCTTTGAAATTCAGATTTAATCAGTTTTTGAGTGTTACCAGCATGGGAGATGAGGACAAAACCTATTCCCACTGTTTGAGTAAAAGATCTAATAATTCAAAAGACTAAACAAGAAACACCAAATGTCAAAAAAATTAAACAGACTTTCAAGTTCAATGTCTGCCTTGAAAATAATGTTAATTTAGAGAATGTTTCCCTCTCTGACGGATGTGAGATATGGAAAGTAATTGGTGAGAGTTTTCAAGTGGAAAAAAAAAATTATAATCACAAGTTTCTCTTGTTCTTATTGTTGTATTATCTTCTCTGCCTGTGTTCACCCAGAAATTCATGGGAATCACAAGTGATTTCTGTGTCTGAGAGAGGCAGCAGAGGAAGAAGGAGACATGATAATTATTTCTTGAATGTTGAAGAAGCCTGAAATCAAACACTTCCTGTGAAGTGGTTGATAATTCGAAAATCCAGGTTAGAGTTAGGAATATTTCTCCTCTCATTTGAGGCTCTGAGGCTTCCCTTTCCTTCTGCCTGCTGAAAGGTTCTGCCCATGGCAGACACAGCATAAGAAAAGTGTGTTTATCTCATGAATAAAAACCAAAAATCTTTTCAAACCACGTGGATAAGAAGAGGAGGAAAACAGGAGAGGCAAATTCTGCCAAGTAAACAGGATTTGTTGGAGATGGCAGAGTTGGGACACACAGTTTAAAGAACTTGGCCTCCATCCACTTCTTTGGGTGCCACATCATTTTATTTCATGTATGATCTCTGAACCATGCTGCAAGAGGGAAATTATCATCTCTGTTTTCACTAAGGATGACCTGAGACACAAAGGGACCAAGGAGCAGATGATCAAAGGCTGTCCTCAGAGCTGAAAGAAATTCTTGCTTTTCACAACCAGAAATAATCCTTCTGTGGAGATTCCTGGTCATAAAATCTAAGTAAGCACTGAGGGTTTTTTTTTTTTTTTTAATGTAGACAAGAACCTTGAAAAGTCTGCCCTCATTATAATCTGAATTAGAATCTTAAAGTTTTGCAGGGTAACTTCTGTCACTTCCCATCCTGGATGCTGAAAACAAATAATGATGCTCTACAGGTACCTGTTTCTTTCAAAAATTGATGAAAAACAGCCCAAACAATGAATTTCAGGGTAAGGCAGACAGCACTAAGGAATATCAACACAGACCACAGCACTTTCCTACACAGTTCCAAGCAGAAAAATGGGAATTTAAGGCCAAAATTTAATAGAAGAGGACCATTTTTATACTGTAAGGTAATGAAGGATCTCAGCATGAAAGCTTCTCTTCAGACTAAATCCAAGTCAGACTAATGGAGGTCACAAATAAAAGAAGGTGGTGGCAGCATAAACCAGGAAAATAATTTTCCTTCTTAAACATTTTGTTCCCTTAAGGCACAGGGAGGCTTTGTGGAATTTGTCTTTTGTAAAGGACTGAAATTCTTATTGAAAACAAGAGGCAAATACATGAAAACTGGTAACAAAGTAATTTTTGAGGCATTATTTTCCAGAATTTAATTCAGTAACTCATTTGCCTTTAGCAACGTGACAAGCACATCATTATTATAGCAGTCCAAGCAATTTCCTTGTCAGCAGCAACACCTAACAAAATTCCTTTAAAGCAAGTGGAAAATACACAGAATATAAATTCAAATTCCATTAAGGAGTTTAAACAGGAATAATCAAAAGCAGTTACAAGAAAAAAAAAATCATTATAACTTTAATTTTTCAACCCTGTTGAGGTTCTTAGTGTCGAACACTGGATGAACTTCATGGTCTTTCAAACCTTGATTATTTTTTTGCTTGAAATCCAATTTCCATGAGGACCTCGAGGCTAAATAATTTTCATTGGCCTCAATTCAAGCTGTTTGGTTTTTGTAGAGGTTCTTGGGTTAATCACAAGCAATTACACAAATAAGACACCAACTTGTACATTCCTACAGTTCCACTGGAAGCAAACACAAGTAAATCAGATGCTGTTTTCTTTCTCTCTCTCTCTCTCTCTCTGAAACAAAAATAAGTTCAGTAAGTTCAAACTCAAAAGGCTCCTGAGTGGCTGCAGCAGAGAAATAAAATTAACAATAATAAAATTATTATTTATAATTAATTTTTTTTTTTTTTTTTTTTTAGTTCTGTAGGCAAAATTCCTGAAGTTTCAGTGCCTTACCGGGTGTCTTTGTTCCTGTTGGTGTCTGCAAAGATCAGCTGCTGCAGGACACAGGCTTGGACAGCAGCCAGAACCCCACATGGGCCACCCTGGGGGAAGATGGGACACTCCATGAGCAGAAATACTGCTGGATGCTGGGGAAAAGCCCTGGGAGCTCCCACCCAGCCCAAAGCCTTCCTTTCATCCCCCTCTCTCCAGCCAGGCCTTTACAGTGCTCTCTGTGGCTCTGGGATTTTGTGCAAGCCAAGGAAAATCAGGGAGTTTAAGTGTTTTTGTGGTTCCTGCCTATTTTTCCTGAAAAGACCAAGACATCTATAATGTCAAAAGAAATGTGGGGTTTTATTGAAATCTGGGATATATGAACTAAAAACCTCCTGATCCCTACTGAGCTGGAATTTAATTTTCAGAGAGAAATCAAATCTGAGTGTTTTTCAAGGACTGAAAACAAGCCTTGCTCTTGTACCTCCCCTCAGCAACCTCCACCTGCATCACTCCACAAAGATTTCAGGTTTCAGTAAAGCCCTCTGCACATCAGATCCTCCCTCTCTCCCTCTCTCTGGGAAGAGAAAGAAAACTAAAAAAAGTGTGATTCTTTAAAATTATCAGTTTCAGAGGAAATAGATCACAATACCAAGAAATGCCAAATTAACTTTAAATTTTATGGATTTATAGCTGGTTTGGGGCTACATGCACGACACAAGGCTGACATCACAGACACCACAATGCCACCCACCAAACTCCTCAGAAACCCTACAGAAGAAAGGGAGAAAGGGGGAAGAAGGGAAAGGGCAGCCAGCCCTGCTGTTTTCACACAATGTGATTAAAGGATCAGTTTAATTCTCTGATTGTCCTAAGTGCAGCACCAAGGGAAGGGGACCTGCAGGTAAATTTTAGCAGTATGGAAATTAGAACAGCTTAGATATTGACAGCTTCTCATTTCTCATTTCTATGATACATACTCTGCCTCTGTAGGTTTATTTAAATAACTGATGAGTGAATAATCTGAAATATATCAAGGAAAAAAGCAAGATTTGTGTCAGTCTATCACGGAGAACCTCCCACTCAAAAAAGAAATTACGGGATTCATTCTAAATATCTTCTTATAGCACCACAAAAGTTTAAGATAAGAAAGAAGTGAACAGTTGTTCAGCTGAATTGAATTTTGGAAGTGAGGAGGAAATATATTAACAAGCTGAAACTGGCACAATCTAAACAAAACACCATTCCTGCACTGGAATTCATGGTGGGGAATTTAATGGCCAGTGAGGGGCTGGAAGTGATGAGATCCTTTCTGCAGGCTGGAAACACTAAAGTAACATTTACTGTGGACCAGTGACCACCATAGCCATGGCTCCTTTTGGAGCATAAGTTAAGATTTAATATCTTCTTTTTCCACTAGGCTTTGTGAGATAAGCAGCTTTCTTCTGAGACCACCAGCCTAATGAAATATTTAACTAGATGAGGTAAGTTAGTTGAACATCTTAATGACATGTTTATTAGCCATTGTCCTTGCCTCAAAGCCTCTCGTCCTCTCATTTCTGTATAATGGTTTATTGTATTTGTGTTCCCCCCCAGATAAAGGAAGGAATGATGAATCTGACTCCATTTTCTCAGAAGGCTAATTTATTTTTTTTATAATACTATATTATATTAAAGAATACTATACTAATTATATTAAATAATAATAATATAATAAAATAAAATAAATTAAAATAAAGTAATAATAATATGTATAATAATAACATTATACTATTATACTAAAGAATACAGAAAGGATACTTACAGAATGCTAAAAAGATAATAATGAAAACTCCTGACTCTTTCCAGAGTTCCAACACAGCTTGGCCCTGATTGGCCAAAGAGTGAAAACAACTCACAGCAGAATCCAATGAAACAATCACCTGTGGGTGAACAATCTCCAAACACATTCCACAGGAGCACAACAGAGGAGAAGCAAATGAGATAAGAATTGTTTTCAATTTTTCTCTGAGGCTTCTCAGCTTCTCAGGAGAAAAATCCTGGGCGAAGGGATTTTTCAGAAAATGTGAATGTGGCCATGGTCTACTTCTCTCAAGCCAGATAAAGATTTTCTGCACCAGCACAGAGGCTTTAATGAGTGTTTTGGAAAGAGGAGCCTACAGGTGTTTACTGAATTCCTCAGATCCCTGCTCCTGAGGGGAGAGACCTTGTGTGGACACCCCAGGAGCAGAAGCACAGCCCCAGGGCTGGCACAAAAGCATCACAAAGCTGGGGAGGATCCGTTCTTCCAAGAGATCTGGTGGATTTTTGTGGAGGAGGTTTTACAGTGGCCTCTGTGAGCCAGAGAGAAATTTGATGGGAGGATCCATGTTTACCCCTGAAAGAGTTTCCTGCCAAGGTCATTGACATGGAAACCAGGAAAGAGTGAAGGATAAATAGGAGAAACCTGCAATGAGCCCTTGGTTTGTGTCTTCAGACCAATGAGTAAAGTGTTAGGAGTTTTTAAAGAATGTATAAGGAGCATGCATGCAATAATAAAAAAGAGTTTGAAGCTTTCTGAAAATGGAGTGTTGTTTTGTATTGTCTCCATCTCAGCCATGACCATCTCATCTAGGACAGATTTTGGGGACAGATTTTGGGGGCAGCTCCACGACCCTGTGGCACAAGGGTGGTCCCTGGGCTGAGCCTGATGAGGAACACAGAGCAGAGGGGGGGTGAAGCACTGTCTGGGAGCCAGGTGCTCAGGCAGGGCTGAAAGGGAGAGCTCAGAGGAGTCACTGAATCAGAGAGCACCAAAAATCTCTCTGGACTGGTGTAGTGGGTTTGGTTCACCAATCTGAGATACCCTGGCCAATGCACCAATGAGTGTGGTGGGTTCAGGGCTGGCCAAGCACCATGCAATCACTAGAATGTGCTAGAATGTACTCATTTCCTGCTGTGAGGTGGGATTAGGAGAAAGGCAAAGCAGCCTCAAAACTTTAAAAGGCTATAAAGAAAAATTTACGAACAGTAACAAAAAGAAAGAGTAATAAGAATCAGAACAAACTTTAGGACACTTCTCCTCCACCTACAACTTCTTCTTCCTTACTGACAGTGTAAAGAGACAAAACTTATAATTTTCAGTTTACCACCTCCAGAATATTCTTTCTTTAGTTCACTTAGGGAGAGGAGTCTTTCTTGTTAATGTTCTGTGATGCAAAACAAGCACAACTGGGCACGTGCTCTCCAGGCTGGCCCAAGTCATGGCTGGGTGGTTTTACCAGCTGTGGTCACCATGGGGACCTGCTGGACATTCCAGATGTGTCCCCTGCTGGACATTCCAGATGTGTCCCCTGCTGGACATTCCAGATGTGTCCACCTGCTGGACATTCCAGATGTGTCCCCTGCTGGACATTCCAGATGTGTCCCCTGCTGGACATTCCAGATGTGTCCCCTGCTGGACATTCCAAATGTGTCCCCTGCTGGCCATTCCAGATTTGTCCCTTGCTGGACATTCCAGATGTGTCCCCTGCTGGACATTCCAGATGTATCCCCCTGCTGGACATTCCAGATGTGTCCACCTGCTGGATGTTGCCAGGGAATTGATTGATTGATCCCAACTCCTCCCTACTCGTTTTAGGGAGGAGTTGGGACCTTGTGGCTGCAGGAGAGCTGAGCCCACCAGCAGTGCCAGTGTCCCAGGGTGCCTGCAAGGTGTTTGTCCCTTTTATTTCAGGAATGAACCTCATCACCTGACCCCAGCATCTTCAGGAAGTAAAAATCCCCATGTGATTTTCCAGCCAGCTCTTGCTACACCTCATTTTGAGTCAGGTCAAGCTGCATCTTCAATTTGTTTGGCCCCACATATCATTTTTCTCTTATACTCCACCCTTGATTTATGCTCTTTTATTCTTTTACCACCACTAGCTTTCACCTGCAGTGGCTCCTCCTCATCCTCCCTGTGAATAATTCCCCATCACACACACACACACACAAACATTTGCACATTTTCTGCAGCTTTTTCACTTTTTCCTCCATCCATTAAAGTCTCCCATCGTGACTTGACAAGGTGACAACATCCACTGGTAACCAGAGTTTAAAGGAAAAGTCTTTAGAAAACTAATTTTTTTCACTGCTGAAACACACAGCCTTTGTAAAGTCAGTGAAAAAAGCAAAGATCAGTGTTAGGAAGGAATTTACAGTACCTTTTTCTGCACAATGCCATATTTTAGCTGTGGGATATTGCTAAATGTAAAACTCTGGATTTTCCATTCTTCACTGAAGCAACAAAGACTGGAGCCAAACAGAAGATTTTTTAATTCCTATAAAAGAAAGAAAAAAAAATTCTGATTTTAAAAACAAATCTAAAACACAGTAATTTGCAGAAAAGAAAGGAGGAGTGGGGAAGGGTAATGACTAACTGTACAACCATCCTCTCCTGTTTTATCCCTACTGTAAATAGCAACACCCCAATGAAAAGGAGCAATATTTTCCTTTTCCTGCCATATTCCTTCCACTCATAATGCTGGGAGCTGCTCAGCACTGGAAAATATTTATGTCTAATGTCTGGGGCACAGTTTCCCATGAAAGCATCCCAGTACATTGCCTGAAATTTAACAGCCGGAAGAGCAACCAGTGGTGACATGAGGGAGAAGAGGACCCTCTACAAGATAAATGTTAATTAAATCATTGATTTCTGTATTTCAGGTGGCACAAATCCAGACCTTGGCCCTGAACAACTGCAGACCATGGCCAGCAATAGCCACACTGAATAAATTGCATTCATGCTAAAGCAGAACTCAGGAATTTAAAAAAAAAATCACTCAGGGCTTGGTAGAGTTACTCCAAGCTCAGTGGTCTAGAATGAAATTGGAAGATACCTTCGTTATTTGGTCTGGGATTTTTTCTCCTCACTCTGAATGGGAAGGAAAAATATTTAATAATTTTATCTCTGCTCAAAATAGGGGAGATAAGAAAAGCAGGAACAGTGAGAGGGGAATAATAAACCACTGTCAGTGAAAGGGCTGCAGAATAAGCACGTGAACAACTGACATGGGGCATTAAAGAAATAATACAAGCTTAATTAATTAAAGCTACTATCTGTGCTTCAAGTGGGCTGATTGCATGAGGGTATTTTTCTGAGTTTAGGCATCCCTAAATTACTCTGTCACCTGGACAAGGAATAGACTCAGAAATACAGCACATGTTCAAAAATACAACACAGAGCAACCCACTGCAGCTTGGGCTAAGGCAACTCAAATAACAACCCCACAAATCTGTTTATATTTACCATAATTACTCTTACTTTTGCAAGAGAAATGTCAATGGCCTTTGATACTATTTGAAGCATATAGAATGTTGAAAGATCTGGGGTCTTATTGACTTCTCCAGTTGTCTCTTCATCCTCAACATCAACTGAAAGAAAAAAAAAAAATCAAGTGTTGGATGGAAAGAATTGTTTTCCTCAGCACACTCAGTGCTAGGGGCTCATCAACATGAAAATTAACATTTATTGTCTTTATAAAAAGGAAAATAGTTTTAGCCAGAAAGGGCAGATAAAAAAACACGAGCCAGCCTTTGTCTGATTATTTCTTAATGATTTCTTTGTCTATTTAAAAGTTTATAGCAAATTAAATTGCTCTAAATCAACTAAGAGTTACAAAAGAAGCCACTCCTATGTATTTATTTGGCCACAGCTGCTCTGAACAATACAAAAGATGGCAAAATCCAATCTGAAACTTGACCCAATAACTTACCCAATTCTAGGGCTTCTTTCATCTGGTCTTCTTTACAGCCAGTGGATGTTGGAGACCTCCTACACGAAAATTAATCAAGAAATTAATGACAAAATGTTCATTTTAAATGAGAAAAGGTGTTTGAGTAAACAATAAGAAATAGGGAGCATTCCCACACAAACAAGGATATAACTTTTACATGTGTGTGTACATATATATATATATATATATATATATATATACACATATATCTCGGTATTTTATATACATATTTTTTTATTTATAAATTTTTTTTATTATTTTCTATAAAAAATAAATATATGGTCTAAGAAATAAGTGGTCTTAGAGAAAAGCCTTTTTCAGTGGAAGAAAGCTGCACTCCAGGAGTTTATCAGGAAAAGCAGCCAGCACAGAGCAATGCCCTGTGTTTGATTTGGGATTTCAGTCCTGTTCCAGCATCAATCTCATTTCATCTGTGTGATATGACAGATCAGATCATAAAATGAAATTTAAATCCCTGACAGGGATCAGGGTAAGATTCAAATTAGTCTTTAAACTACTTGAAATATCCAAATAATAAAAGTGGGAATAGGCCTTAGGATGGCTCCTTTACCAGAGTATATTTTTAATCCTTTAAGAGGGATCAGTTGTTCAACTCCTCTTGTGATTTAATTGTATATTACACAATTAACAGAGTAAATTTCTTATGAATAACTGATAAAAGGACTAAGCATTTAAACTTGGCTGTGAAGCCAAAGCTGAAATAAAACATTTGATTTTTGGAAACAAAATGGGTTTTATTCTTCCTGTTGAAATCACACCAAAACGAATTCAGAATCAAGGAAAACTTTTCAATAATCGTTTCTAAAAATGGCAAAAATTGACCCTTTTTTTTCTTTTTTTTTTTTTTCCCAAAAAAGCAATACTGTATCATTGGCTTTTGCTTTGGAAAAAAAGGAATTGCACTGACAATCCTTTCAAAAATAGAATGGAATAGTTTCCTCAGCAACATTCTTTGTAGGCACGATATTACAGCAACAACTGCTGTCATGTCACATACTTTCCATGAGCTTAATTTCCTTTTCAGAGAATGAAATAATAAAACCAGAATACAGACATATCACACTCAGGATTTGCCCAGTTTAAAGGCATTTTGGCAGCTTTCTCACAGATACTATTTGATACTATAAGAACAGAAACACTTCTCTTTTCAGCTATAAATAAGTTAAAGGACGGAGGCAATGAAATGTGGGTGGCCCTGATTCAGGCCAGACAGAATGGAAATGAATCACCCACATTCTAGGAATTTCAGGTAAAAAGAAATGGAAGGCCCAGCAGGTCAATAAAAATAAGAAGACTGAGAGCAAGTTTGTACAGTGGCATAAGCAGTCATGAGCTCCCATTGAGTATTACTGTATTTTTATGTGATACAGAATTGAATAGAGTTGATTGTGGTGCATTTTACAACACAGTCAGATCTCCCCTTGGTGTTTCCTGACATGAATTTCAGCTGAGATTCCCTTCCCATAGCTGCTTGCTGCTATTTTCCTCTCTCCTGGTCAAGGAAAGGGTCTTAATGACAATAAATTCACCAATAAAATACTTTTCAACCAAGTCATGTCACTCAGGCATAACCAAAAGCCACATTTTCATTTTGCCTGAGATTGCAAACTGTTCTCTCTTCTTTTCTAGGTCTTCTTCCCAGTCAATCCATTTCTATCTAATTTTGCAAGAGTTTTTAACACCTTCCAAGGCTAGCTTGGACAGGGCATGGATCAAGCTGGTCTAGTGGGAGGTGTCCCTGCCCATGGCAGGAAGATCTTTAAGGTCCTTTCCAACAAAACCATTCCGTGATTTTGTGATTCTATGATTCTATGATTCTGTGATTTTGTGATTCTGTGATTCTGTGATTTTGTGATTCTGACACTTTAATGCAACACTAGAGTTTCCATTTCTAAACGAAAATCCAGCCCCTCATGGTACAATTCACATGTAGCTCTCCTGGCACCAGTTTTTGTAGTGTTAATTCTCTCTGGAAAGTCTAAAAGATGTTGGTTCTACACCCATTCCAGGAAGAACCAAGCCCGGGATGCAAAGTGCTCGGAATTCTCAAAGTTGAGAATTCCCATCAAGCTGAGGAAAGCACTGACATCCAAGATTAATGTTGGGTGTTTTCTGCTTAAGTGGGGTATTTTTGCAGGTGGAGGTTCCCCTCCTTGAGGGGAATTTGTGTTTCTCAAAACAGCCAGGACATTTATTGCAATTTCCATTTCAGCACAGGGCTGCTGTTCCAGGAAAATTTATTGTAGGTGTAAAACCAATTGGTTGGAGCACTTAGGGAAGGGGGAAGTCATCCATCATGGCAGGAAATTGGGACAGGAAGAAAATATGTTTCATTCTAAACACACTATACAGTACTTTCTCTAAATATTTGAACATTCCTCTCTGGCCTCCAAGCATTGGAGGAAAATGGATTTACAGAGAAAAGTGAACTCGCAGAGAGGGAGCTCCTTGGCACAATAATGGATGTGCATTCCACCACTTCCTATTTACACCAACACTCACAAGAGGTCAAGTAAACAAAGGGGCCTAAAAATTAAACATCAGTGGCTTTAAGGTGACTGTGGTGGTAAAACCCATTTTCATTGCCAGATCACAACAGCTTTTCTACTGGATGTAGAATAGGCAGACATATCTGATATTCTTGGAATAGTGAGCAAAATCTGCAGAGTAGATAATTAAAAAATAGCCTCTAATGCTGTTTGCCAAAGGGTTAAAAAGGCCATTCTGTGGTGCAGCTTGTCACTGCTTTGGGGCACAATTATAAAATCAGAATTATTAAAAGAAATTGTAAAGATGCAAAGGACATGATCACAATCAATGCCAGGCAATATTTTTCTACAGGAAAAAGGTCTTGTCATGAGAATTTAATATAAATTCTATCCTGTTGGCAAGGCTGGTTGGCAAAGGTAACAGAGGCTCATGCACTTAATTTCCCCTAATTTCCTTTTCAGTGAAGACCTGCATCTGATTTGATTTGAACATTTGCAATGTGAAAAATTAACTGGTGAACAGATTTGTGAACACTGACAGATATAAAACAGGTAAATGAGAAACTTGGCATTGAAAGGGTAATTTCTAATAGAAGTGGTCACTTCTGATAGAAATAGAATCCTCATACATGAGTCTGCATTTGTCCTGCTGAATTTTACTAACTGTGACAATGTGAAATCTTTGTTGGGAAGGTTTGTATATAAAAAAAGAATTACTATAATCACAGGTTGAGCTACAAGGTGGTTTGAGGTGCCTGATAAGTTGGGCTCACCTGAACACAAAGCTCATCCATAGGCTATGAATAAATATTTATCTCCAGCTACAAAATCAGAATTATAATAAAAATGGAGCTGCTTGGTTCCTACTGTTCTCCACCAGAGATTTTGGAATGTGAAATTCCCTCTGGAATTTCCAAGGAGCTCAGTAGGAACTCATCATTGTGTTCAGCAGCTCTAAACTGCTGTCAGCAAAATAAACAAGAATCAGTAAAATTTAAAAAAGAAGGAGATAAAATTCCACTAAATAAAAATGCACAGCACCCACAAGACACTACAGAAGCACAGAAAAGGGTTTCCAGATTTTGGCACTCAATTCACATCACTGGAGATGAATCCAACCCTCTTCTCTGTTCACCATCCATAAAGTACCCTTTCTGTATGGTTTGGGCCCTCAACTCTTAGGCCATTTAATTTTTAAGGATGTGGAATATTTGGTCTTCCATTTCCTGTCAGAAACCTCAGATTTTTAACAGTCCAAACCATTGTAACAATGTAAATTATGTTCCTGAAAACTAATATCAACTGTTAAACTGGGAGACAAAGTTTACACTGAGGATGGGGTATTCTCTTATCTTATTATAAAAAAAAAGGTGAATTCAAGAAAACAGGTTACTGGTGAGCCCACAGAGATTTTACCTCCTGGTAAAGTAATTTTAGGGGTAAAAAGGGCTAAAAAACTTCCTTGTGCCACCTGCACACAAATGTTTTTTTTTTAGGAGCAAGTAATTCCACAGAGTCATGGAATAGCTTGAGTTGGAACACACCTCCATGATCCTCTAATGCAAATTCTCAACTGACTGACTGCATTTCAGGCAACAGGCTGGACCTCTCCAGATTTACCTCCTTTCCAAAAATAAAGAAATGATACAGAAGCCATTTGTCATTTCCAGTAATTGCAAAGTCCCTCTTCCTATGGAGTGCAGGAAAAATACTAAAAGGGCAAATGGCAGCCCCACAGATGTTACACCGTGGGCTCTGCTGCCATAAATCCATTGGCACCACACAAAAGTCACAATAGTTTATAATTTTATTTTAGGCCCTTTTTTCCGGTCCAAGCATTACGTTATAAAAGGTGTTACACAACTCCAGGCACTTGAAGGTTTTCACTCCTGATTTGGCAACCATAACCTCTCTTTCCATCCATGGGTGAGTTAAATCCGTATTCCCCATGGGTGAGCCAGTTTTGTGTGACAGACATTCCTCTGCTGCCAGTTGGGTGAGTCAAATCCAGGCTGACCCCCTGGAACACGGGATCAGAGCCCCTCCAGGAGGCTTTGGTTCCTCTCTCCAGGAAGGTGGGGCTGCACTGCTCTCACCATGTTTCCTGCCTTCAAACCCACTCCAAGCACTGGAGATGAGGCAAAGTGGGGCTGAAGGACAACACAGAGATCCCAGACAAAGGCAGAAGGACATGTGCCAATGTGATTTACCCTGGGCTGTTCCAGCACTGCTCTCACTGTGTGCTCCAAAGCACTGGAGATGATGCAAAGTGGGGCTAAAGGATAACCCAGGGATCCCAGACAAAGGTGGAAGGAAATGTGCCAATGTAATTTACTCCAAGCCTGCTCCAGCACTGTTCTCACCATGTTTCCTGCCTCCAAAGCCACTCCAGAGTACTGGAGATGATTTAAAGTGGAGCTAAAGGATAACACAGAGATCCCAGATAAAGGTGGAAGGAAATGCACCAATATAATTTACTCTTGGGCTGCTCCAGCACTGCTCTCACCATGTTTCCTGCCTTCAAACCCACTCCAAGCACTGGAGATGAGGCAAAGTCTGGCTGAAGGACAACACAGAGATCCCAGACAAAGGTAGAAGGACATGTGCCAATGTAATTTACTCTTGGGCTGCTCCAGCACTGCTCTCACCATGTTTTCTGCCTTCAAACCCACCCCAAAGCACTGGACATGATGCAGAGTGTGGCTGAAGGACAATGCAGAGACCCCAGATAAAGGTGGAAGGAAATGTCCCAATGTAATTTACTCCAAGGCTACTCCAGCACTGTTCTCACTGTGTTTCCAGTGCTCCAAGGCACTGGAGATGATGCAAAGTGGGGCTAAAGGATAACCCAGAGATCCCAGACAAAGGTGGAAGGAAATGTGCCAATGTAATTAACTCCAAGCCTGCTCCAGCACTGTTCTCACCATGTTTCCTGCCTCCAAAACCACTCTGGAGTACTGGAGATGATTTAAAGTGGGGCTGAAGGACAACACAGAGATCCCAGACAAAGGTGGAAGGGAATGCACCAACATAATTTACTCTTGGGCTGCTCCAGCACTGCTCTCACCATGTTTCCTGTCTCCAAAACCACTGGAGATAATGCAAAGTGTGGCTTGAAGGACAACACAGAGACCCCAGAAAAGGTGGAAGGAAATGTGACACCCTAATTTATTCCTAGGCTGTTCTCACTGTTTTTCCTGCCTCCAAACCCCCTCCACTGGAGATGATGCAGAATGTGGGTGAAGGACAAAGCAGAGACCCCAGACAAAGGTGGAAGGAAATGTGACACCCTAATTTACCCCTAGGCTGCTCCAGCACTGTTCTCACTGTTTCCTGCCTTCAAACCCACTCCAAGCACTGAAGATGATGCAGAGTGTGGCTGAAGAACAACACAGAGACTCCAGACAAAGGCGGAAGGACATGTGCCAATGTGATTTACTCCTGGGCTGCTCCAGCACTGCTCTCACTGTTTCCTGCTTCCAAACCCACTCCAAAGCACTGGAGATGATGCAGAGTGTGGCTGAAGAACACCACAGAGACCCCAGACAAAGATGAAAGGAAATGTGACGCGCCTGGGCTGCTCCAGCACTGTTCTCACCATGCTTCCTGCCTCCAAAACCTCTCCAAGCACTGGAGATAATGCAAAGTGTAGCTGAAGACCCCAGAAAAAGGTGGAAGGAAATGTGCCAATGTGATTTACTCCTGTGTGGCATTCATTCTGAAAAAATCCCTTCACCCAGGATTTTTCTCCTGGGAAGCTGAGAAGCCTCAGAGAAAAGGAAAACAATTCTTATCTCATTTGCTTCTCCTGGGTTTTGCTCACATGTGGAATGTGTTTGGAGATTGTTCACCCACGGGTGATTCTTTCATTGGATTCTGCTGGGAGTTGTTTTCACTCTTTGGCCAATCAGGGCCAAGCTGTGTCGGGACTCTGGAAAGAGTCAGGAGTTTTCATTATTATCTTTTTAGCATTCTGTAAGTATCCTTTCTGTATTCTTTAGTATAGTTTAGTATAGCATTCTTTAAAAATGCACAGCATTTATTATATATATATATATATATATGTAATATATAGATATATAACTCTATATATATATAAAATATATATATTTATTCTATGTACATATAATATATATATTTATTATATATTTATTCTATATATATATATATAATTCTATAATATAGAATTATAAAGCAATAAATTTGCCTTCTGATAAGATGGAGTCAGATTCATCACTCCTGCCATCATCGAGGCATTCCCAGCAAATCCAATACTCCTGGGCTGCTCCAGCACTGTTCTCACTGTGTTTCCTGCCTCCAAAACCACTCCAAAGCACTGGGGATGATGCAGAGTGGGGCTGAAGGACAACACAGAGACCCCCAGACAAAGGTGGAAGGAAATGCACCAACGTCATTTACTCCTGGGCTGCTCCAGCCAGACTCTGACTCAACTCCAATTTCTAGAAACGCCAGCCCAGCCCATTGCATCCCCTTCCTCTGATAGTGGGAAAAACTGATTTGATTCCTCAGGCATTGCTCACACACACACACACTGAGAATCCTGGAATAATCTGGGGCTTTCTGGCTGCTTTTAAATGAGATTACACCCAAAATGACCCAGCTGTGGGAGCCCAGCCCTCATTCCACAGAACTGGCTATCCAGGTGGTTAGGACGTTCAGGAACTGCTCAACACCTCCCAGGATCATAATTTCATTGCCAGGTATTACTTTAGACAGTGCCAGCCCATCCCACACACCAATTTTGTGAGTACCACTGAAATATTGCAGCCCACCAGGCAAACAATACAGAATATTCCTAGAAAACCTACAAAAAAAAAAAACTTTTACACCAAAATTCACAGTAGGAAAGACTAAAGCCAAGCAAATCTGCTGGGTAAATAATGTACATTACAGAACTTTGCTGGAACTATTTTACCTTTCAGTTGGAAATTCAATTTTATTTTTTTAAAAATAGCATTAAAGCTGGAATGTTAATTAGTATTCTTTATGAAATGAGACATTCACATATTAACCTTCAAGAGGCACTGAATTCTCCTGTTTCACTATGTCCAGAAATTATCAGTGCAGTCCAGAAACCTCCTGGGCTGCTTGTGCTCTGCTTTGCTGCTTACACTGGCTGAGGGAACACCAAATCCTGCTCAGGACTTGCTCAGAAACTCATGGCCAATGTTCTCTGCCAATCTCCTAATGCAGATCAGCCCAGATTGTGGCTGGGGATGATGCAGGATAAAAGGATAGGATATTTACAGTTTTAGGCACTCAACCATCTATAATTGACAGGTATTGGCTCAGCCCTCACATGGAAAATAAGCTTTTTTTATTCCTGCTAATAACAGAGAGCATGAATATCAATCCTTTAAGGACCATAAGACTTTCAAAATAATATTTTGAAAGTATTATGGTCCTTATAATATTTATACAATAATATTTTGTAAGTGTCAGATATCTAAAAGAACAAAAAACCAAAACAGCTAAACACCCCTGAATATATTTTTAAAGGATTTAAGGAATTTGTTTAAAGATCTGTATTTTTTTTTTCTTCTAGGGATTTCCTATTTCTATAAAAAAGTTTTCAGGGCTCTTTTTTTGTGGAATATATGAAAGAGAAAAAGCAGAATTCTCACTAACACAATGGGTTCACCTGTATTGTGATTTTATAACACTGAGGACCAGGCCAAGAGCAGAAGGTGGCAGCTCTTGCCCTGTTACCTGAGAGTCACAGTGTGACAATGCCAGAGACACCCCTAAATACATGGGGGAAATATAAAACAAATCAGTAAAACCTGAGAGAAAAACAACAGCAAAAGTTCAAAGCAGCAAAGATAAAAATATTTAGCAGACAGTACAAGCTTCAGACAAAAAATGCCTAAAGGAACATGAGAAATATTTAGAGTATTTTAAAAGAGGTGAATATGTAGCAAGGAACAGAAACACCACTCAAAAAATCAACTTCAGCTATGGACGAAAAATAGCAAATGGAAGGTGAATGCAACAAAAAAAAATCCTTATAATAAGAACTGCTAGAAAGTGAATGTATTATCAGGGGAGAGATGCCACCTGAGTCACTTAAGACTGAAGCAGACAAAACCTGGAAAAAGTATTTCAGCACATATAAATATACATAGCAGTGATTAATCTGCCATAGAAAGAAATGACCCTAAAAGTTCTTTTCCATCCATAATTTCTAAGACTCTATGAAATATGAGCAATGTTCCACTTGGTGTCTGTGGCAATTCCCTAACCCAACCCCATCCATGTTAAAACACAGGGCACTGCTAGGAAAAGGCTTCTCACCAAACAAGGAGGGATATTTTGGGGATGGGAAGCACTGAGCAGTGCCCAGCTGTGGTGAACTCAGCAGAGAGACCATGGCAGGAGGAGAAAGCCTGGCTCTGAGCTCACTGGCACAGCCCTGGAGCCACAGTGCATGGGAGGGGCTCAGCTTTGGCTTGGGAATGATGCCTTGAGAAGGCTGACCTGGAACAGAGGCTGGACAGAGCTAAAGAATAAAGCAGGGATTTATTCAAAGGCCTCCATGGATGCACCTTGGGCAGCACCAGAGCCCAGCCAGGCCTGCACCCAAGATGAACCAAAATGGCCCCAAAATGCACCAGTGCTCCCGGGCTCTCTCCCTGGGATCAGTTCTGCTCCATTTGCATCTTGCAGTTCATTGTCCCATTCCAGGTTTGTGGTATTCCCATTCTTTGAATAGAGAGAGACATAATTTTCTCTCTCAGGAGAAGTATAGAAGAAAGAGAAAATAATTTTTATTTTTATTCTCTGTTCCTGCTGGTTTTGTACATGTGGAATGTGTTAGGAAGATTGTTTACCTGAAGTGATTTGGTAATTGGATTCTCGTGATGGTTGATTATGTTTAATTAACCAATCACTCAAAGCTGTGTCCTGACTGTCAGGAGACAGTCACAAGTTTTCTTTAGTATGTAATTTAGTATAGTATAGTGTGATATCTCTTTAATAGAGTATTAATGTAACACAATATAGTTTAATAAAGCAATTGTTCAGCCTTCTGAATCAATGGAGGCAGATGCCAATCATTTCCTTTGTCAGGGGTCCTGACTTTTACAATACAGCTTTAGCCCAGCCAGGGCTGCACCCAAGATGAACCAAAATGGCCCCAAAATGCACCAGCGCTC
This sequence comes from Agelaius tricolor, assembly GCF_023055355.1. NCBI lineage: Eukaryota > Metazoa > Chordata > Aves > Passeriformes > Icteridae > Agelaius > Agelaius tricolor. The sequence continues at coordinate 1,373,610 of NW_027269266.1, forward strand.
CCGGGGTCTCTCCCTGGGATCAGTTCTGCTCCATTTGCATCTTGCAGTTCATTGTCCCATTCCAGCTTTAGCCCCTGCACTCCCACCCTGCTTGTTTTTCTCTCTCCAGCCCACGGGGTTTGTGCTCTTGGGCTGAGATTTGGATCATTTGTCCTTGGTGCCCAGCTGGAGCAGGAATTGTTTTGTCTCCCTGCTCTGTGCACAGAGTTCAGCATCCCCTGATATGAAGCTCAGACCCACATACTAAAGCAGCACAGAATCTGAAAATATAAAAGCTACAACCTGAGGCATCAGAAAAGGCACCTGAATCCAGTCTCCACAGCCATAGCCCAGTCCCTGGTGCCTGGAATACCCCTGTGCCCTGGCAGAATGCAGCAGCACTGCCAGGCACAATCAGGTAATTGAATCCAGGGGATTGCTCACAATGCAAGGATGAGTGCAGAATCCATTATCCTCCCTGCTCCTGGAGCTGCACACATCCCATGTCTGCCTCTGGACAATGGGATTCACTGCTGCATCCCTCTGCTCACCAATGGCAAAAGGAAATTTCTATTTTGACGTCACGATACTCCCAGTTCTTTGTGCCTTTCTGCTTCTGAGCCATTCCCTTGGAGTTCCTAGAGAATATCTTTAACTTCAGGTCCTTTTGTTCCCTTGGTCCAGTTTTACCCTTTTTTTCTGATTTCAGTGCTCTGATTTTAATTTTATGCTGTTTTTCCTGAAACTGGGGGAGGGAAGTTGGTTGGCTTTGTATGTGAAACCCAGAATTTCAAGCATCACATGCTCTTCTTTGTAACTACCAGAAGAGAAATGGAGCTGTAGAGACCAAACCTGCCCCTCTAACTCAGCAAAAGGTGGTTGCACCCCACTGCAGAACTGCCAGCTCAGATTTACTCATCCAGAAATTATTCAGCTGACAACTGGAGGGTTGCCACAGCACCACCCCAGTTTGCACTGATAGACTTAATGGAAAATTAGGAAAACACTTCAGGGGCTGCAGGAGCAACAACTGCAGCATGACACTGTAGTCAAGACAAAAGAACTGTTTCTCAACTGTTCTGAAGTGGGTTTTTCTTGCCTTTCCCCAATTTTATTTGCTCAACCTGTGAAATGGGGAAATCTTGACCTTCTAACCCCAGGTAACCTTCCCAAAAAAGTCATTATTCATTGTGGCTTTATTTCTGGAAAAGCAATACCAAGTCTTTAATGCAAAGACAGTCATCAACTTCAACACCCATTTATTTTTTATAATTTCTAAAGATGGTGAATTCCATTCCACTCATTCTTTATTCTGTGTGCTGAGATTAATGATAAATATTCCCCTCCAGTAGGGGATTCAGCACCAAGGAAAACCACAGGATGATTCAGAGGTCACCTCAAGATATTAAAGGAAGCAGAGAACCTTTCCTTGCTGCCATTCCAGGCTCTACCCAGGACAAAATACTCAGGAAAGTCTTCATTAATTTGCTCCCTGTGACCTGAGTTATGTTCCCTCAACATCATCTCTCCCAAGTCCCTATAAATCTTAAGAAATCACAGACACAGCAATTTTTATTTGGAATCTTGGACTGGGTACCTTTAAATTTAGGTTTTTATTCCCTTCAAAATCTCTTTAAAAAAAAAAAAAGGTAGTGAATAATCCACATTTTATTTGGCCTTGCACTCAAATAAGAGGAACAGAGACTCAACAAAAAAGGGGAATACTCCTTAGAAGATGAAAAATAAACAAGAGCATCAAAATTACCTGAAAGGGGTTTCAAATTCTCCACTGAAGTGGCACTTAAAACAAATTAAAAATGACACAAATAAATGTCATTTTTAATTTGTTAAATAAAACTGCTGAGAAGGAGCAGGGAGGAATTACTGACACATTCCTGTATAAATGTGTGTGCACTGCTTGCACAACACCACCACATCCCAGCATTTAAAGCCTGGCTCCAAATAAGATGGAAACTCCCTTTTTCCAAGGAATCACATGGAAAAGACAAGAGGTCATGGGTACAAACCACTCCTGGGGACATTCCAATTGGACACAAGAGGAAAATTTTTCAAGAGAACAATCAGCCATTGGGACCATCCCCCAAGGAAAAGAGCTGAATTCCCAAACCCTGGGCACTTTTAAGATTTGGCATAAAGGGTGCTGGGTCACCTTGTCTAGACTGTGCTTTTTCCAAGGAAGGTTGGACCAGCTGATCCCTGAGGTCCTCCCTGGTGTTGTGGGATTCTGTGAATTGAGAAATTTAACTGGCTGCTTACAGCTGAGGATCAATGAGGATTTGCTGCCACCTATATGCTGCTTTTCTCATAGATTAATGAAAAACAAAAATTCTAAAATAAAACCCACCTGTAGAATCTGGGTAGGTATGCAAACTCTACAGCATAATATATTTTTTTTTATTAAATAATCCTTCATGACTTGGCAAAAAATATAATCATGGCAATAAAGAACCATCACTGACCCCTGTAATTTCTTTCATTAAAAGGTGTGAGTCAAAATGCTGTGCATCTGCATTTCCCTAGGATATTTTACAGCCAGGTATTCTTTTAAAGCTTGGCAGTAGTTTTACTTCCAATTTTTTCTCCTATGTTTGCACAGGATGCCTTCAGCTTGCATGCTGTTACAGCACTTTTGGTATGGGAGAAAAGAGAATCAAAAAGTAAAGTAAATGGAAGGAAAAATAAGATTTATCTTTAGTTTTCTATGGGAATCAAAACCAGAATTGCAGATGCTGTGAATGAGCCAGCTGTGGTTAATCCTACAGAGGTTTTCAGCTGCTCATCTAAATAGTTAGATTGGGATTTAGTAACAGAGAGTGGAAGAGGATCCAGACAAATACCTGCTGTATTTACACTGCAATTTTTCACTGTATTACCACAATTTTTCATGCTTTAAAATTCTCAATCACTTTGACCAAAACCTGCAGGATTTGGCTGAAGGGAAATAAAACTTTTGCAAGAGCCAGGCCTGATATTGTGGGTATTTATTTGGAGCCTCTATTCCTCCCTCTGACCTCCAGGAGTCCCAGCAGCCCCACTGGGTTCGGTGGGTGCTTCCAGGAGCTCCGAGCTCAGCAGGGACCAAATGCTCTGCTGTGATGGTTGTGAGGGTCCCCAGGATGAGGTGAGGGATGAGAATTTGACTGCAAGTTCTCAGAAAAATATATCTATAATTATAATATATTACAATATAATTATAATATAATTGTATTATATATTATATATTTAATATATATTATTTATTAATTATATTTTATTTAATTTATTTAATTTATTTAATTTATTTAATTAAATATATATTATTACTTAATAAAAATTTAATTATATATATTTAATATATAATATTTATTTATTATATATATTTATATATCATATATAATATATATTTATATATACTATATTTACAAATATAATATATTATTAATAAATATATATTATTTATTAAACATATATTAATAAAAATATTATTTATATTAATTTATTAAATATGTATTATAAATTATTATATATAAATATATAAATTTTAAAAATATATAAATATATAAATTTATAAATATATAATTTATTTATATAAATATAAATTATAAATTATTTATAAATATATATGTATATTTATAAATAAATATAAAAATTTATAAAATATATATTTATTAATTTATTAATTATATGTTAGTAAATATATTATTTATAAAATATATAATATATATTTTTATATATTACTTATTTATATAGATATCTTTATTTTATTTCTTTAATTTATATTTAATTTATTTAATTAAATATATATTATTAATTAGTATATATTTATATCTATTTAATATATAATTATAATACATTATATAATATATAATATATCATATATTATATATAATTGTATATTATATTATATTATATATTAGAAGTATACTAAAGAAACAGAAAGGAGACATCAGAAGGCTAAACAAGAAATGATAATGAAAGCTCGTGACTCCTCCGAGTCTGACACAGCTAGTGGTGACTGTTTATCCAAACATGTGAATTGTTTTTAATTCATAACCAATCTCCAGACCACATTCCAGAGGAGCAAAACATGGAGAAGCTGAGGCTTCTCATCTTCCCAGGAGAAGAAATGCTGCCAAAGGGATTTTTTTCATCGAATATCAGGGTGATGCTCTGCTGCCTGCAGCTCCCCCTGCCCGGCAGGAATGAATAGGGAGAGGGCTCTGCTTAGGAAAGGGCTCCCTCTCCTGCTCCTGCTGAGACCAAAGCAGCTCTGAGAGGGAAGGGAATTGTTCCCAAATCCCTGCAGGGCTGGAGCACAGATAGGATGGCAGCACATCCTGTTGGTCACCCCCCTTGCAGCCCAGCTTCTCCAAAGGCTGGGAAGTGCCAGTGTCCAAACACATCCGAGTGAACCACAGAATGACAGAGCTGTTCAGGTTGGAAAAGATCTCTCAGATCATCAAGTCCAACCAGCATTGCCCTGTCCACCAGCAAACCCTGTCCCCAATGCCACATCCACACAGCTTTTGAGCACTTCCAGGGCTGGTGACTCCAGCCTGTTCCAATGCCTGACCATCATTTCAGTGCAGAAATCCTCCCTAATATCCAAACCAAATCTCCCCTGACACAGCTTGAGCCCATTTCTTCTCCTCCTGTCCCTGTTCCCCTGGGGCAGTGCCTGATCCCCCCGGCTGTCCCCTCCTGTCAGGAGCTGTGCAGAGCCACAAGGTCCCCTCTGATCCCCTTTTCTCCAGGCTGAGCCCCTTTCCAGCTCCCTCAGCCTCTCCTGGTGCTCCAGCCCCTTCCCCATCTCTGTTCCCTTCTCTGGGCACCCTCCAGCCCCTCAAAGTCTTTCTTGTCATGAGAGGCCCAAAAATGACTCCAGGACTTGAGTCAGTGCTGAGTAGAGGGGACAATCCCTGCCCTGGCCCTGCTGCCACCCTATTGCTGACCCAGGCCAGGTGCCATTGGCCTTCTTGGCCACTCCTGGCTGAGCTCAGCCACTGTCACCAGCACCCCCAGGTCCCTTCCCATTTTTCCAGCTTTTCCAACCACTCTTCCCAAAGCTGTGGTGCTGGTTGGGGTTGTTGTGACCCCCTTGTAGGACCCAGCTGCCAACAAGGGAGGTTTGTATCAGACTTTTCACTGGTTTTTAGCAACAGTCTTTCCAGGGAATTCCACACAGGGAATTCCACCACCCCTCTGAGGCTCATCCATAATGAACTCTTCATTCATTGATTAGCCAATATCAGGAATAATGCACTCAGTACTCTCAGCTTTGCTGGGGAGCTGCCAAAGGCCACTGAAGCTTTCTTCTCTACCTCAATTAATGCTGAGTGTGAGGAAAAAATCATCCTAAGAGTGGGAAGGATGAAGTGGTGGGGCAGCACTACCTTATAGGATCAGCCAAGCTGTATGAAACCAGAGCTTTAAGACTTTAGACTGTGGTACTTTGGCCTATTACACATTAATCTTTTACAAATTAAATGAATGTGGAATGCTGGCACTGTGAAATGCTCTTTTCAGCAAATTTTTGGTCAGATAGGAAGCAAGTGCCACTCCTGGCCCACCTGCAGCTCCAGCAGATCCCCAGTTTGATAATTCCCACAGCCCCTAACTTATAAATGTACTTATACCTATAATGTGTAATTGCTTCCTTCTCAATAGGGTCTTCACATATGGTATCTCAATAAGAAATTAAACTAGAAAACAAAATAGCAATAATAATTTTAAGAAATCAGTGTTAGTGTATAAATTTAAAAAATGCTCCCACTCTTACATTTCATGCAGAAAAAGCAAAAAAAATTAAAAATATCAATTAAGAACATAAGATAGAGAAAAGCCAAAAATATATATTTGGAGGGAGACACTTCTAAAACTTTTATATCACGAAAGAGTGCAGAAAAATAATAAAAAACTCTGTTTTAGCATAATATCCCCAGAAATACTCTCACCTGTGGCCTGACAACCGACTCTCAGTTTTCCTGAGGGATCTTTCCTTCTTTTCTCTCCCAGTCCCTGAATGTCTGTGAGGGACACTCACTTTAAGGCTTTTTTCACTGCTGTCTGCACCAGAGCTTGGAAGGGATTTCCTTTCTTCTGTCTTGGCCCTCTCTCTCTCAGACAGCAGCTTGGACACAAAGTCCTCTGGATCTTTGGGGCTGTTCCTTGGTTTTTCAGAGGCAGAACTGGTGTGTGAGCTTAGCATGGTCCTGGATGCAAATTCCAAGTGGGATTTGGTTGGAGATGCTTTGCTTTCCTGCAGATCAGGGACACTCAGGTCATGCTCCTCATGCTCCTCACCCCTGGGCTGGGCTGTGCTGCTGATGCTCGTGGATCTTTTGGAAATCCTCCTTTTTTGGGGATCCTGGAAGAAAGTGCCATGAAAACCACAGATCAAAATTTCACCTTGATCTTTAAATAACCCAAAAAGCAAAGGAAAGCTCTAACACTGATTTCTGAGCTGACCTATTCATTCATTTTTAGGAACCAGGACCTATTCCTCCATTCTTAGGAATAGAAAGTAAATCAGATTTTTTAAAAATAATCAGTAATAAATAAGACAAACACTTTCACTTAAATTTTGACCAGTATTAAAGATGCTGACCACCATTAAAACATGTTTTCCATGGTCTTACCAGGAAGAACAACAAATTACCTCCTAAGAGTTTAATTCTGGTATTGTATCTAGCTCAGGAAATCAACACATAAAGGATATTTTAGTGGTATCTAACCTAAAGGTATCTAGTCTTTACTTCTGAATCAGAGATATTTACAAATATCCAACTAATTAATTCAATTTCCATATGCTCTTCAGCACTACCTAAACGTCACAGTTAAATATTTTAATTTCTCATTATCACGAGCTTAATTTTACATTGGAAAAGTCCCTGTCATTATATAAAAGAAGCATAAAGGAAAAAAAAAATAGGGAAGAAATTTTTAACTGTGCTTTGAAAGCACTTCTTGATGGAATATGGTCTGATTTGATCAATTCAGAAACATATTTTCAACTGAAAGCAATTTTCAGTTCCAAACTACTACTGATTAAATCTGGGGTCTTGGAAACACCAGAGTAAAACAGATCCTGTGAAGGTAACAAAGGCATTTTCATGGGAAAAGTGGAAAACCCAATCTGTCGAGAGGTTTCAAGAGTGGGCAAGAATTATAAAGGAATTCAGTGACCTGAGATCACAGACATGCAGGGGGTGGTTGCCTGCAGTGGTTTTATCTGAAACTCTGAATGAAGCAGAACAATTTCCCTAACTTACCCCTTCTTTTCAGCCTGCAGATTTAATAATGCATTAACATGCAGAACATGTAAATGTTAACATGTTAACAGTTGAACATTATTTGCAAGTGATTTTTTTTTTATCCCAGCAGGCTGGATATAAAACCCATGGGCAAGCCAAACATTCTGTACAGTGCTGGGAATCACCTCTGGAGAACTTGCCACTGGTCCAGCCATCATCCCTCTGGCAATGAGACCAGCCCTGGGCCTGGACTTCTCCTTCCCTGTGCATTTCAGCTCCTCAGAAACCACAGCTGCTTTTAAATCCTCTTGACTGTCTTTTAACTTCTTGTCCCAAGCACAGGGTGAGTTACTGCTGTGGGTTGGCCCTGGGTGGCATTTTTCACTTCTGTGCTGATGTTTTCTGGGTGGAGGGATTTTATCCAATGGGTTCTCAGCATCATACCTAGAGAGAAGAAAGAGGAAAAGCTTGAAACAGCAAAGTTATGCACAAGGAAATTAATAAAACCAGATAATTAGAGCACTGCTGTCAAATTAAGATCAATTTTACCTTGAAATGGTAATCAAATGCAGCCACTTTTCACCTACACACTTGGAAGTAGGACTTCAGAGCATTATTTCATCATTATTATGTGTCACAACTGGTTATAATATGGGCAACACCATCCCATGATTACTTATTTTGATGTAAAAAGGGTTCAAACTGAGAGAAGGGAAATTTACATTGGATATTGGGAAGAAATTCTTCCCTGTGAGGGTGGGCAGGCCCTGGCCCAGGGTGCCCAGAGCAGCTGTGGCTGCCCCTGGATCCCTGGCAGTGTCCAAGGCCAGGCTGGATGGGGCTTGGAGCAGCCTGGGACAGTGGGAGGTGTCCCTGCCCATGGCAGGGGTGGAATGTGATGAGTTTTTAGCTCCCTTCCAGCCCAATCCTTTCTGTGACTGCATGATTGTATATCATAGCAGAAAGTACAATTTATTTGTTATATCAGACAGGTCTTAAGCTACAACCAGCAGCTCCTGTTCCTTCCCCATGTTTGAAAATTTAACACTTTTGCTCACATTCTCTGTTCTCCTGTAACTTAGACTGACTCTACTGACCCCTCTCATTCTCTATTTAGCTGTAGAACACTTATTTTAGTCCAAAAACAAAAGCACTTTTGTGCTGGAAATTATTTTACTGAATAGTTCCCAGTTCCCTGTCTGTTTATAAATTTATAAATTCTGTATAACTCAAAAACACTGGCCTTCCTTACTAAAAAGAAACAAGTCCCTGAACTTGCTTTTCCCTCTGGCATGTTTTCCTCCATCCTAATTCACTGTAAAGCAGCTCCATAAGTTGAAACATCTTGTACCACAAACATGTTTCTTTTACTTAACCCATTTTTCCAGGAGTGTGTCTCGTGTGGTGAGGACACGCTGTGGATGATGCCTTGTGAAAACTGCCCTAGAACAGAGGCTGGACAGAGCTAAAGAATAAAGCAGGGATTTATTAAAAGGCCTCCATGGATGCACCTTGGGCAGCACAAGAGCCCAGCCAGGGCTGCACCCAAGATGAACCAAAATGGCCCCAAAATGCACCAGCGCTCCCGGGCTCTCTCCCTGGGATCAGTTCTGCTCCATTTGCATCTTGCAGTTCATTGTCCCATTCCAGCTTTAGCCCCTGCAGTCCCACCCTGCTTGTTTTTCTCTCTCCAGCCCACGGGGTTTGTGCTCTGGGGCTGAGATTTGGATCATTTGTCCTTGGTGCCCAGCTGGAGCAGGAATTGTTTTGTCTCCCTGCTCTGTGCACAGAGCTCAGCATGCCCTGATGTGAAGAACTACAGAACTACACACTGAAGCAGCACAGAATCTGAAAATATAAAAGCTAAACCCTGAGGCATCATGTATGTAAACTGAAGAGAGCCTGATCTGTCTCTGGAATGATCAGGAAAAGCAAGGACTGCTACTCCCAACCCAGCTCCACATAACCCCTCACTGCCAAGGGCTGCTGGCTCAGAGGCTGCTTTCAGTTCCAGGCACTGACAGCAACCCCCAAGAGCAAAGTTAAAATCAAAACAGACTCATTAATAATGAACCAGTGCAGAGTCATGTCTGATTAAACTTTCCACCCCTGACAGCATGGTTAAAAGTTACACAGGTGGTTGAAATTAAAACTGATTTCAGGCACTGCCTGGCTGATCTTGGCAATCTCTGGTTTCCCCTTGCCCAAAGGGGATGGCAAGGGTGAGGCTGAGCCTCAGGGCAGAGGGCAGGGTTAGGTGGGATATTGGGAAGAAATTCTTCCTTGTGAGGATGGGGAGGCCCTGGCACAGGGTGCCCAGAGCAGCTGTGGCTGCCCCTGGATCCCTGGAAGTGTCCAAGGCCAGGCTGGATGGGGCTTGGAGCAAGCTGGGATAGAGGAATGGGATGGAATGAGAGGATATTTAAAGTCCCTTCCAACATTAACACTGCTGTGCCCTCCCAGAGCAGTGCCAGGAACTCCCCTGTGAGACAGACCCATGAAAGGGAAAGAAAAATGGAATAAAAAACCAAAAAGACGAAGAAAAAAAGAAAAGGGGAAAAAAAAGCCTTTGTGCTGCCTCCTTTTCAAGTGTTGCTTCTGAGCTCAACTTAAAACATCTTGGCTTTCTGCCCCTATAAGAAATGACTTCATGGGGCTTTTTTCAGGCACTGACGCTCAGACTTGGCTGCTTTGAGCATGCTGCATTTAGGATGAAGAACAAAACCTGATTAATTCCCTGAGGGTGGAGGCTGGGAAGCTGAATTGCACTTCTGTGCCCATTTTAAAAGCCTCCTATGGAGGTACAGGGCTGTTAATCCTCTTTGAGGCACCAATAAATGAAAAACTTGGTTACATGCTATTTTCAGGTATTCTGCAAGGTCTGAACCTACACTATTTGTAACAACACTGAATTTAAGACAGTAAAACTTGCTTTTGGAGGCAAGCAAGGCATGAATATACCTGTAGTTTGAGCACAAGTGGCTTGTTTTACCTCCAAATCTGCTTTGAGTATTTCCAATGTAAAAGGCATGAAATCTCCTATTTTGATGTGCCTCAGTGACTGAAAGATGCAATTGAGGTTATCAGTCTTCATAACTGGCAGAGAACATAAAAGAAAAGTTTTGAAGGATAGCTTGCACAGGAGATTTTCATAATCTAGAAAATTAAGTTTGTGTTATGAGGATAACTAATAAAACCAAGCTGAGCTCAAGATACAAATGATAAAACATTTAAAACTCTTTCCCTTCATTAAGAAAAAAATAAGTGCATACACAGGGCAAGGAGAAAGAAATCAGGCAGTACCTGGAGGCCTGAGCTTTGCTGTCATCCAGAGCACTGGCACTGCCATGATCCTCATCCAGGGTGTCAGGGGGCTGGGATGCTGAGCTCTTACTCTGAGGAGCTGCCAGAGCAGAGCTGGAACCAGAGCTCCTGGAGGTGCCACGGTGCTCCAGGAAATAATTGGTAATAATTTCCAGCAGTGTCTTCAGTGGGTTCTCCTTTGCCTGGCCAAAACAGAGAGAGAGAGTGTGGGAAATGGATTTGTAGGGAATTCTCCGAGCCTGACAGAAGGCTCACACTGTGTGTGTGCATCTGTGTGCAAACTCTGAGATGGGAAATGCTGATTTACAAATGCCATGGAATAGGACAGACATTGCTGAGGGAGAAATGGAGCCAGAAACAAGCTTAGAAATAGAACTGTGAAAATTTTTCAAGAGAACAATCAGCCATTGGGACCATCCCCCAAGGAAAAGAGCTGAATTCCCAAACCCTGGGCACTTTTAAGATTTGGCATAAGGGGTGCTGGGTCACCTGGTCTAGACTGTGCTTTTTCCAAGGAAGGTTGGACCAGCTGATCCCTGAGGTCCTCCCTGGTGTTGTGGGATTCTGTGAATTGAGAAATTGAACTGGCTGCTTACAGCTGAGGATCAATGAGGATTTGCTGCCACCTATATGTTGCTTTTCTCATAGATTAATGAAAAACAAAAATTCTAAAATAAAACCCACCTGTAGAATCTGGGTAGGCATGCAAACTCTACAGTGTAATATATTTTTTTTATTTTTTTTATTAAATAATCCTTCATGACTTGGCAAAAAATATAATCATGGCAATAAAGAACCATCATTGACCCCTGTAATTTCTTTCATTAAAAGGTGTGAGTCAAAATGCTGTGCATCTGCATTTCCCTAGGATATTTTACAGCCAGGTATTCTTTTAAAGCTTGGCAGTAGTTTTACTTCCAATTTTTCCTCCTATGTTGGCACAGGATGCCTTCAGCTTGCATGCTGTTACAGCACTTTTGGTATGGGAGAAAAGAGAATCAAAAAGCAAAGTAAATGGAAGGAAAAATAAGATTTATTTTTATTTTTTATTTTTATCATGAAAGATGCATTGGAGTGAGACCCATGAGAGGTAATTTTAGATGATTGGCTTTAAGGCATTTTCAGCATGGTGTGGTTAAAGCTGATAGGACAAGAAACACTTTATAATGTATTGTAATTAGGAAATAATTAACTTCTGATTGTGATGGTGTGAATGATAACCTCTGTATTGTCTCAGCCTTCACATGAGACTGAAAATGGAATAAAAGTTTTTAAAACACCTCTCAGTTGGCCCAGCTCTGGGTCAGAAAAGGGAATATTCTGACAATAAAGTTGTTGGTGACTATTGAAATGCTGTGTTAGTCTGGCTGCAGGGCATGGTTTGTACAGTGTACTGAACATTTTACCTGTTTCCTAGAGTTACCTGAGGGTGCATCCCAGGAGTGACTGTACAAACAATCCAGGGAAATGGAAGATGGCAGCTAGAGAATGCCAAGAGCTCAAAGGTGCTGCTGTGTTAAGTGAAGGAAGCAGGACACAAAAAACAACCTGTCACAGTGATTTCTGACCCTCATTTTAGCTAAATATTCCAAAATGTGGAAACTGTGCTGGAATGCCCCTTTTCTACACTGGAAGAGGGTTTTTTGAAGTGGCATTTATAGACTTTACATGAAGACACCAAAAGCATTGTGGTGCCTGGAGTTATGAGTGAACTGTTGATACTGCATCTCCAAGGATAACAAATACTACAAGTGTAATTTCCATCTGCTGTGCCATACAGAAATGGAAATGCAAATGGGAATGGGCATGCAAGGACCAGATGGTGGTGCCAGATATTCCCTCACCTTGTTCTGTTTGTACAGGGAGTGCAGGTGCAGGACATTCCTGAGCTCATTCCTGTTGTTGATGCTGAGTGCGGAGCGGGGAAGCTCCCGGTCCATGGTGCTGATGGTTTTCTTCAAACCCTGAGAAGGAAAAGTGTCAGACCCCAAAGCTTTTACTCTGGGTTTTGCTGGGTTTGTGGATGGCAGCAGTTTGTAACCAGGAAACCCTCAGAACCTGTGCTGTAATGATACAAAATTGAATTATAGCAGCCCATGGATGTGGGAATAATTGAGGTGGCTACATGAGATGGAAATTGCTGGACAGAAAAAACCAAAAACCTCTATGCAGGTGACTTCAGCTGCTAAACAACCTCCTAAGATTGATGGGCTGTATGAAATGCCCTGAGCTGAAGTTATTCCAGGCAGCCTCAGGTTGGAAATCAGTCAGATCTCCATGGCATCAGCTGCTTTGGGGTCTTCAACTTTGTGGTCAGCACCCATGGGCATCTCAAAGACAAAACCCATGAGCATCTCACTCTCTGGGGAGAGGCACTGATTTATTGTGAGTTGGATCCCAAAATAATTTGAGTGATACAACACCAGGCTACTGTTTTGAGAGAGAAAGCCCTGATTCCTTCTGTGGAGGGTTATTGTCACAACAAAGGATTTCTTTTTCTGCTGACAGAATGTCTGGCTCAGATTTATGAAATTGAGGGCAAATTGTGGTAAATAAAGGATCATCATCCCTGTAGGCTCTGATGTGCAGGAAAGATCTGGGGGGAGCAGAAGCACAAAGGATATCAGTGCCCCTTGTTTGGAAAACAGGATGCAAAATATGAGACTGAGGTTTGTGTAACATTTAATGAGGCAGTGGCTGCTTAATTTCTGATATAACTCATTCCTGACACAGGGGGTCCAACATCAGCGATATTTCCTAAGGATTGAACATAAATACAAAATAATAAGTGCTACACAGAAATGTGAAGGTGGCTTCCAGTCTGATCAATCCCACACTCCCCACATGCCTGTGTAGTCCAAAATTGGCTTTATAGTATTACATTTGTGACAGGTACAATGGCTTCTTTCCTCCCCTTCTCTCTCCCCTTTCCCTACTGCCAAAAAAATGGGTTTTCTGCTGAGCTATTACTAAAAAATGGAGGGGAAAAAATGCATGTTAGCAGTTTCTCTAAAACTGTAACCTTTTGCCTTAATTAAAAAAAGAAATAAATATTATTTTTAAAATAATATTAAAAGTATATAAAATATAATTATATTTATAATATATAGGATTCTAAAATAAAATTAAAATATAAAATATACAATTATATGAAATAATTATAAAGAATTATTTAAATATAATATATAAGTAATAGAATATAATATAAATAATATAATATAATATATAAGTAACATAATATAAATAATATAATATAATATATAAGTAATATAATATAATATAATATAATATAAATATAATATTATATAATATAAATAAATATAATATATTTATTTATATAAATATATATATTTATTACTTATATAATATTATAAATATATATTATAAATATATTATATTATATTATATAAATAAATGTAATATTATATTATATATAAATAAATAAAATATAAATAAATAAATATATAAATAAATATATATAAATTCTATTATATTATATTATATTATATTATATTATATTATATTATATATAAATATAATATTATATATATTTATATATAGACAGATATAATATGATATATTATATGAAATAATTACATTATATATTTTATATTTTATATAGAATTATATTAAAATTATTTAAAATATTTTTTTAATAGGCTTTGTATGCCTCTTGCAAATAGAAGGACAACAGCAAAAGAGGCAATTAACGAAGGAAAAAAAAAAAAAGAAAAAAATTAATTCATTTTTTTAAGCCCAAAAACCTGCAAACAACACGAAAACCCAAACTGGAAGCGCGTTTCTCGATTGAATTCCCAGTCTCGCGGGCGCGCGTGGGTAAGGATGCGCTTCCCCCGAAGAGGAGGAAGCAGCTCCATCAGCGGCAATCACAGGGCACTGTGGGAGATGTAGTCCGGCCGCTCAGCCCGGCGCTTCCCCCGTTCCCACCGAGCTGATTTGAGCTCGGATAAAGCCCCGAGCATCCCTCCCTTCATCCCCTTTGCCCCAAGCATCCCTCCTTTCATCCCCCTTTGCCCCAAGCATCCCTCCCTGCATCCCCCTTTGCCCCGAGCATCCCTCCCTGCATCCCCCTCTGCCCCGAGCATCCCCGCGCTCTCCTTGCCCCGCTGCCATCCCCAGCGGGGCTCGGCCGGCAGGAAAGGCACCTTTCGAGTTTACCTTTCTACTGAGAAACTCTCTCACCAGTGATGCGGCCACTTCTTCCACCAAGGCGTTGTCCATGTTTTAAGGCGGAAAAGGAGGATTTGGGGGTGCGGGGTTGCTGCTGCTGGGGCCGGGGCAGCCCCGCGGCGGGACGGAGCCCGCGGCATGGGAAACACGGGGAGCTCCTCCCACGGCACGGAGGGAGGGAGGGAGGGAGGGAGGGATGGAGGAGGGATTTGGGATGGAGGGAAGTTGGAGGAAACGGGGAAAAAAAAAAAAAAACAAACAAAAAAACAACAAAAAAACCAAAACAAAAAAAAAAACCACCAAAAAATAAAAAAAAAAACCGCAAAAAAATCCCCCAAAACCAAAACGACAGGCAAACAACCTCCACTCCCCCCAAAAAAACGCACACTAAAAAACCAACAAAAAACCACAAAAAAAGCAAAGAAACCCCAAAAAACAACAACAAAAAAACCACACAGAAAACAACTGAAAATAACCAAAGAACCCCAGACAAAAAATCCACCAAAAAACAAACAAAAAAAAACCCACAAAAAAACCCACAACCCCCCAAAAAACACAATAAAAAACTCCAAAAAACAAAAAACACACATAAAAAAAACACAAAAAAACCAACAAACAAACCCCAAAAACAAAGAAAAAAAACCAAAAAACACACACAAAAAACCCAACAAAAAAAACACACAAAAAAGCAAAGAAACCCCAAAAAAACAAAAACAAAAAAAAAAAACCAAAAAACACACAGAAAACAACCGAAAAAAATCAAAGAACCCCAGACAAAAAAACCCACCAAAAAACCAGAAAAAATCCACAAAAAAACCCACAACGCCCCCAAAAAACACAACGAAAAAAACTCCAAAAAACAAAAAGCACACATAAAAAAACACAAAAAAAACCACAAAAAAACCACAAAAACAAAGAAAAAAAAGAAACAAAAAACACACACAAAAAACCCAACAAAAAAAAAACACAAAAAAAGCAAAGAAACCCCAAAAAAACAAAAACAAAAAAAAACCAAAAACCACACAGAAAACAACCGAAAAAAAAACCTAAGAACCCCAGACAAAAAACCCACCAAAAAAACCAGAAAAAATCCACAAAAAAACCCACAACGCCCCCAAAAAACACAACAAAAGAACTCCAAAAAACAAGAAAACACACATAAAAAACCAACAAAAAACTCCAAAAAGCAAAGAAAAAAACCAAAAAACACACACAAAAAACCCAACAAAAAAACCACAAAAAACCAGCAAAGAAACCCCCCCAAAAAAAAAAAACCACACAGAAAACAACCGAAAAAAACCAAAGAACCCCAGAAAAAAAACCCACCAAAAACCCAAAAAAATCCACAAAAAACCCCCCAACCCCCCCAAAAAACACAACAAAAAAAAACTCCAAAAACCAAAAAAAAACACATAAAAAAACCCTACAAAAAAACCCAAACAAACCCCAAAAAACAAAGAAAGAAAAAAAAACAAACAGAAAACACACAGAAAACAAAAAACCGAAAAAAAGCAAAGAACCCCAGACAAAAAACCCACCAAAAACCCACCAAAAAACCAAAAAAAAAAATCCACAAAAAAACCCACAACGCCCCCAAAAAACACAAAAAAACCCCAAAAAACACACAGAAAACAAACTGATAAAAACCAAAGAATCCCAGACAAAAAGCCTACCAAAAAACCCACCAAAAAACAAAAAAAAATCTACAAAAAAAACCCAAAAAACCAAAAGCAACTTAAATTTGAAATAAAAGAATTAAATGATAAAATATGTTGTAAATGACAAGTATAGTTATCGGTTTTCATATTTATTTAGTAAATTCTGTTTTGCAAGTTACAATTGTGAAAAACAGAATTCACTGCTTAGGGTTTTTAAAAGTTTAACAACAACAACAACAATAATAATAGTTATTATTATTATTATTATTATTATTATTATTATTATTATTATTATTATTTTAATAATAATGATAATAATAATAATTTTGTGCAGTGCAGGAGGAGTCTGCCATAGAAAATTCCAATAATAGTAATGTAATAATAATAATAATAATAATAATAATAATTATTATTATTATTATAATTATAATAATTATAATAATTATAAATATAATAATCATTAAAATATATTTTAATATAATTATTAAGATATAATAATTATAGTAATTATGTATTTATAATAATTATAATAATTATAATTAAAATATATTATTATTATTATTATTATTATTATTATTATTATTATTGGAATTTTATATGGCAGACTCCTCCTGCACTGCACAAAATAATAATAATAATAGTAATAATAATAGTAATAATAATAGTAATAATAGTAATAATAATAATAATAATAATAATAATAATAATAATATTTTAATTGGATTAAAAAGGACAATATGTCCAGTACTGGGGTGCTCCTGGCCAAGAGGCAAAGAACACACCTGCCTGTACAGACACTGTTATTTTATGCTGTTATATCTCTAAGACACAAGCCTATTGATGTGTTTCATGCATTATTCAAATATTCTTTGGAACTTTCTGATATTTTGGGAACTCCTTTGTTTGACTTCACACTCAGGCTTACTGCATGACATCCTGTGGGTCAGCTCAATGTATTTTATTTCTTCTTGTGTCTCCATCCTGCTGTTTCACATCCTCTGATAAGGGTTTAGTGTGTCCTCCTGAAATTCAATGTGGTGTTCTCTAATGGTGCTCTGGTTTGTGTCAGGGTTATCACTTGGACAGGTTGCTCAGTGCATGGCTTGCACTGTTTAGGTACACAAAAGCCTTTTCTTTTTCCTTTATGTTTTGCTAAGGCCTATAACACAGTAAATTCATCATTTCCATAAGTGATACATGGATATTATATTCATTACATATATATATATATATATATATGTATATGTATATGAATATACATATATTCATATATGTATATGTATATGAATATACATATAATATATATATATGTATATATATGTATATGTATATGAATATACATATATTCATACTATTTCTATGAGCAATACTGTGCAGATTTAAACTGATAGATTATATTATACTAACATCCAGCTAAAAAGAGTTATAATTATATATATATATATGTGTATAGTTACACTATAGTTATACTATAGTATAGTAGTACTATAGCATATTAGTATACAGTTATACTATTTATAAATAGTTATAATCACTAACAACTATGCATAGGCTAACACATAAATGCAAAAACCAATATTATCTGGTCATTTTTCACATTATTGATGACCAAAATCCTAATAGAGTTAGGATTTTTATTTTATTTTTTTATTTATTTTTATTATTACAAATAATAAAATATAAATTATTTCTATTCTTTATATATATAATTATTATTATTTGTATTATTTATTTATATAGAAAAAAAATAATTATTACAAATAATAATTTGTAATTACTGGTTTTGTTATAGATACATATTATAATATTGGCTTTTTGCAAATATTATCATATAATTATTATAATATAATTATAATAATTATTACAAATAATAATGTTTAATTACTGCTTTTTGTTATAGATACATATTATAATATTGGCTTTTTGCAAATATTTTCATATAATTATAATAATATAATTGTAATAATTATTACAAATAATAATGTGTAATTACTGCTTTTTGTTATAGATACATATTATAATATTGGCTTTTTTGCAAATATTAAAATGGATTTTTTATGTGTAGTGTCAAAGTAACTTTGTTATACAGTTTTTATTTCTGTTGTTTAACTTTTAACCATGTGTGTGCCTTTAGTAAAGTGGCGCTCTATGAGTACAGCTGTATAAAAAAAAATTAAAAAAAAAAAAAATTGCAGCTGCTAAGTAAAGCTGAATTTCTGACCCTGGCAGTGTCTGGGGTGGGACATTCATCAGCTGAGCCTTTCCTTGTAGGCTATACCTGCATCAGGCAGTGACATAATGTGATCAAGGCTGAGATTGTGGCGCCACTTTTGGGCCTGGGGAGCTGATTGAAGTACCCTGTGCCCCTGGGGGTTGAGATTCCACAGCCTGGCCAGCCTCTTCCAAAATCTGGCCCCTCTCATGTGGGCCATTTTCCCTGTCTGTTCCAAATTCCCCCTGCTGTGGCTCCTGGCGGTTCTGTCTCACCCCTTGAGCTGAGCCCTCTGATGTGAGGGTTTTACTCTGGGTTTTCCTTCCCCCACAGTCAATAGTTGCACACAGCCTGTAAAGCCTTCCCAAGATTTTTATTCCACTGTTTTCCACTGAATCATGCACAGGCTCCATCCAAATTCCTCTGATGAGCAGGGGATCAGGCAGAGTTTGAGGTTTTATAGTGGTTGCTGCTCCAACATCATGTCAGGCTCAGGCTCTCACTGCAGTGTACCTGGCCTGGCTTGCTGTGTCCCTTCAGAGCTCCACAAATCATTCCAGCTGTGTTGTTAAGCTCAGTTACTTTTCTTACTTAACTTTTGGTATACAGTAGGTGTTCCCAGTGAAATAAACATGAGCAGAAGACTTTTCTCCTTTTTAATGCCTTTATTAAAAGTGATCAGCTCGGGGGGGAAGAACTGACAGGTCCGCGCTCACACCACTGCTGCTCCCAAGAGTAACTCGGAGGAGGAGGAGGAGGAAAAGTGCAGCTTTGTTCAGTGGTCTGTAGGCACAGGTAGGGGCTCTGTCCTCCATAGAGCAGCAGAAGATTTCTTAGTTTTCCAGTTTAATATTTGAGGCCCTCTGTCTAATCAACATCCCTTATGTTTGGGTGAGGAGTAAAAGGGGCCTTGGCAGATGCTGGATTCTGTTCCTCACGTCTAGACATCACTTTGATTCATCAATTTTGTGTTGGCTCATTGTTTTTGGCTAGGTTTGGGGAGGGGCTTCTCCCATTGCATGCTGGCTCTGATGTCATTTGCATGCTGACTCCATGTCCCTTCCCCTTCACCGTCTGGGTGCCATCCTCCAGGAAGCAGCAGGGCAACACCCGGCTAAGAGGGAATTCTTAACCCTCAACAACTGGTAGTTAATGAAAACAACAGGTGATTACAATAACAGTTAGAACTCCACCCTGGCAGCAGCTAGCCCAACCTGTGAACTCTGCAACTTTTTGTAAAAATGGGCAGCTTTTCTACTCATAACACCCAGTGTTGTTTCATTTATCCCAGGGCTGTGGCCCACTGCTTCTTTCAGCCTCCAGCCCTGCAGGCTGCATCCCTGCCCTGGGAAGGACCTTCTGGAGGCCAGGTTGTGCAGATTTTCATCAGAACTGAGTCTGCTGCCAAGTTAAGCTGAGTCTGAGGTGTTCAGTTTTCTGCAGAGCTGTTGTGGTGGATTACAGCCTTGGTGTTAACCACCTGCATGACCTTTTGGAGATGAGATTCACATTCTCTGAGATTTCCTTTCTCCAAGGCCTTCAGAATGATTTTTGTTTGCATTGGGTAGCAGCATCTGCTGAGGTGTGATGCTCTTGAGGCACAGAGGTGCCTGCCCACCTCATCCCTGTGGTGCTAAGATTTGATTATTCTCCTCCATGTCAGTGACAGCAAGCCAAATTTGGCAGCACAATGCTCTGTAATCCACAGACAAGAAACCAGATTGCAATGCCTTCATTGAGAAAAAAAATCACTTTTTTCCTAACCCACCAGCTGCATCCCACCTGATCCAGTTTCCCAGGTGCTGCAGATGGATTCCTGAGGCATTTCCCACATATTCCAAATCTCTGTCTGTGCAAAGGGCTGAGCAGCCACACTCTGGGGATGTGGCACTGCTGCCTGTGCAGGTCTGATAATCAACAGGAACTGGGGCTGCCTTGTGGGTTTCTGGTTTTAACCAGTCCTGGAGCTCACAAGTGTCCCTGTCCCTGCTCCAAGGTGGTGGCAGTCATGGCAGGCACGTGGAGCTCACCTCCTGTCACTCACCAGCTGCAGGAAAATCTGGTTGCTTCAGCATCACCAGCTGCTGATCATATGCAGTCTTGTCTTGGTTTGGAAAGACAGGAGTCAGCTAAGAAAGGCAGGAGCCTCCCCTGAAATGGAGAATGTAAACCCTCCCCACCCCTCTGAATTGCTATGAATTTTAAATTAAGGGGCTCTCAGGCAAAAAATATGGGAGCAGGAAATAACAGTTCTTTAATAGGGAAGAAAAATAAAAGGATAAAATAAACAATGCAGTGAACTAGAACAACACTGACAGAGTCAGAACCCAACCTGACACCCTGTGGGTCAGGGTGCTGGCAGCAGTCCCATTGGAATTGTGGCTCAGCCCTCCTGCAGTGTCAGGGGTGTTTCTGCTGGAGCAGGGATCCTGTAGAAAGGTGCAGTCTCTGCCTCTGAAGATCCAGTGGAAGAAGAGGCAGCTGCTGTTCCTCTGGGGAATCCAGTGGAGAAGCTGTGCTGGTGTTCCAGAATCTCCAGATTATATCCAGGTAGGAATGCTTGGCTCCTCCCTCTGGGCTCACATCTCCCAATGGGATGCTGTAGTTCTTATCAGCCATGCAGGGACATTCAATGGCTGTTATCAGCAGGTGTCCCCTCCTGAGGGAGGAGTGATTGTGATCACTCAGAGAGAGATAAGGCAAACTGCCCACCTGACAAAAGACAGCTGCCACAGAGTTGGTAATAGAATACAACTTGCCTTGCAATCTGGAACTAGTCTAAAACATTCTTCTGGTTAGGGGCTAAGGGAGGTGCTTCCAGAAATTTGACAGTTCCAGCAATCCAGCAAATGGGAGGTCTGGAATGACTCCTTAAAGTTTTCTTTGAGCATTGTGGTATCTGTAAATACCATTATTTTCCAGAGTGGATAACACTCAATGAGTGTAATAGTTCTGGCTTTTAAGAGACACCTGTAGTTGGCTATAAACTTTTTGGTAGAGAATTTAGAATATAATAAAGCCTGATATTAATGCAAAGTAATTAGAACAAAAGTAATTATGTATAGCTTGTGTAATTGTACACAGCTAGATGTGTGCTGCAGTTTGTTGGCTCCTTTGTTCCCTGCTCTGTGCTTTGGAGAATATAATTGCACATAAGCTTGATGTTTCATGCTCTGTTTAAGGTGATTTTATTCGTCTAGTTAATGTTCCTGTGGGTTTTTGTTGAAACGCAGAACATTTCATTGTATGTAACAGCAGAAAGTGAAATGCATTAAAAGAAATTTAAATGTCAAATCCAGCAACTTTTTGTGAACAAAAGGCATTTTTGTAAATACTGGGGTTGGAGAGTGGCTGATTTGTACAGGAAAGGAATTGGCTGGTATTTGTGGTGATGAACAAAAAAATTGGTTGTTCATATTGTGTTGGAGCCCTGGATACTGAGAATTTCAGATTTCTGTGCTGCCAGGCACTGACCCCCAAGAGAACACTGCACTGACCTGAGGCCCTGGAGAAGCTTCCAAAATGGAATGACAGAACTGGGATTGTGGGTGTGGAGTTTGGATAGAAGTGTGTGATATCATAGGGTGGGAAAATTAGAGTTTAAGGGTTTAGAATACAGTGATAGATATAAAGCAAGATGGAGGTTTGGGGTGGAGGCTGGTTCTTCTTCTTCACGGGTTTGAGTGGTATTATGTAACCTTGTTGCCAAAACTTTTTTGGTTTTTTTTTTGGTCCACAGTTGTTTCTTTTTCTATTGCCTGCCTCTTTTTTTCCCCCCTTAGCTTGTTCAGAGGAGTTGGGGGGGGAAATGAGTTAAAGGCATGAGAAAGAAGCAGATGAGTCAGACCCCTGAATATACACAGAACCACAGAATACAGAGTAATTCACCTGGGAGAGTTGTTGGAAAAAAAGCTTAATAAAGCACAGGACAGACTGCACTGACCTGGGGCAGACACACTGGCCAGCCCCTTCTAACTCCTGACCTTTCTCTTTTACTTGTACTGCGGTACCAGAAATGTGACATTTCCCCTGCACAGATCATGGGGATGTGACCTAGCGTGATCTAAACCCCTCAGAACCAAGGGGGTGAATAATTCCCCTCAGAATTTCTCCTCAATTCACAGGCCATGCTCCTTTTGGACGCTGCCAGGACACATCACTTGCTGACTGCTAAGAGCTTCACGTCCTTTCCCACAGACTATTCCCAATCACCACCCTTTCCTTCATGCAGAAACCTGTTCTGGCAGGACTCATTTCATCATTTCCCCACAAACTGAAGGGAAGCTGAGCACTTTGTGGGGCCCTGGGTAGAACTTCTGGCCTCTTTTTGAAGCAGCTGAAACATTTATCTTTCATCAGTGGCTGAGGACCTCCCTGGATGCCCACAACTGTTCAAAAATCCTGGACAGCAGCCTTGCCATGACCCCAGTCATGGGTGTGAGAGAAGCAGCACTTCTCTGAGCCCTTAAAATCTACAAACATGAACTGTGGGTTCTCTGGCTCTTCTGACACCATCTCCACGAGCCTTGGCAGCGTTTCTAAATTCCTCCATTGCACCCTGCAGTCCATCATGGAGCTCCAGTCATTCAGGCCTCTTGTGTTGATGTTCTCGTGGTGTTCCTTGACCCATGTGAAGGAGCAGCGAGTGCCCAAGGGCTGGGTGAGCCTGGCAGCTTCTCCTCAGCATCCCTGAGCCAAGGCCAGGGGAAGCAGCAATTCTCCCTGGACAGGGAGGTGGTTCTTTGTCATCTGGCTCTGGTTCCAGACCCCAGTGCAGGAGCTCTGAAATGATTTGGAGTCCTGATAGTGTAGGCAGAGAAGTGGTTTGATTCTTGGCCACCTTCTGAAATGTCTTTGGAAAGGGGATGGAACTGCCCTTTGAGGCCTCATGGGAGAAGCTGGAACAGCTTGCCCAGACAGCAGTGGATGCTCCATCCCTGGAAACATTCAAGATCAGGTTGAACAAGATCAACCTGTCCCTGATCATGACAAGAGAGTTGGACTAAATGAGTTTTAAAGGTCCCTTCTAACCCCAACCATTCCATGATTCTATGATGCCTGTGCTCCCTGGACCTGGCACTGGCCTTCCCTTGTCTAATTGTCACAGAGGTGGGTTCTCCTGTGGAACCTGGAAGTGTTGGTGTCCTTGTGTGTGTTCTTTGTGTATGTTCTTGGTCATTTGAGGTCCTTGGAAGGAAGGGTTGGGAGCTGGGCTTTGATAGTCTTTGTGGGCCCCCTGCAACTCAGGGATTCTGTGATTCTCAGTGTATTGACAGTAAAGATGCACCTGAGTGGATTTACAGAGGTTTTCTGGATGGCTTGGTAGCACCTTGACTGATTGCACCAGAATCTGTGGTGAACCAGATTCTTTGCTGCTTTAAAAAAAAAATAACAAATTACTGTATGTAGCTATAGTTTCACCCTCGATTTAAATTTCCTTCCTTTGTGTCACTTCATTTAAAGGATTGATCTTTGCATGTCTGCATTTTATAGATACAATTTTCTCTCCTCTGTGATTCATGGTCTTTATTCACATGAAGAATTTTCTCCTTGTTCTTTATTATTTAATGCAACAGTACTTGAAATGCTCCATTTCAAGCCTTAAATTAACCTTGGATGTGAAACATAGATTGGCAGCATTGTACTAGTGAAGAATCTTTGTTAAATAATTGACAGAGTCTTTTAAAGTGGTGCTTAAGCTCCTGAAGGCTGTGATACCCCCTTCAATGTATAGAATTTGGTTTTGAGCAAAATGGTGCATTTAGCTTGAACTTGGCTTGTTAGTGCTGGTATTGATTAGAAAAAATTCCATTTCAGTTTTGCAATTGTACATTTTATTTAAAAATACAAATAAAAATACATTTCTTTAAAAATGCTGACTGTGAACAGGGATACAGGAAATGCTGTTGATACAGTGAAAAAAAAGAATTAAAAGAGAGAAGGTGTTTTTGGGGTGGGTGACCTGCCCTTGGCAGCAGCTTTGCAGGTTCACATTGCAGAGAAGGAGAAGCAGTTCTGGGGGTTTATTGACACCTTTGGCTTGCTCTGTCATTTCAACAAAAAGTTTTAATTTAATTTTAATTTTTAAATTTTTCCAATATTTTTATTTTATTTTAATTTATTTTTAGTTAAAGTATGTCAGAGATGTGGGAATCTCCCCAAGGTCTGTGTCACAAAAGCCCAGTAAAGGGTGTTTTGGCTACATTTTCTTCATCAGGCATTCCTGGGGATTCCTTAGCTGGCCTCCTGCTTTAATGCTTTTCAAGAACTTCTTACCATGCAGTTGAGTGTCCACTTAAGGTGCTGTTCAAATTAATTTCCATCCTCTTAATTTCTTGTTTAGCTTTGACCTGCCATGTTTTATGCTTTTCAGCTCTCTGCATCTGGGCAAGTTTTCAACGTCTTTAAATTCTCACCTTTTCCTTCAGCCTCCTGAACTCCCTGTTGAGCCAAACAGAAATTAATTGGATTTTCTTTCTTCTTTTTTCCCCTTTGTTCCATCTTTTATCTGGCCTTCCAACCCAGTATCCTGTGTAGTCCTTAGGATGTTTGTAGGTGTGACAGTTCCTGCTTCAGGAGCTGTTCTTCTCATCATTTTCTTGTCTAACGGCCTTGTTTCTACATTGTTAAATTTCTTCACATTTTTTTATCCTGTGCTTTTTTTCAGCTCTTTTCTACAGCAACCCAATTTTGTTGTGAGCACCACTAGAAAACTGCTTTTCCAGTGATTCCACTTGAACTGTTTTCCAAGCACCACTTGAGCCTAAATCCAAAGCAGCATCTTTCCTGTGGATTCCTGTACAGGTTCTTTGAGAAGTTTTGGGTCTGCATCTCATCCTGAAGAGCTGCTGACCCATTTTGGGAATAGGTGATTTAACTGCTCTCAGTCCAAAATTTGCTCTTTCTGTGCTCAGCATGTCCTGATCACTGTCATTGACAGTGGGGATCCAGTTCCAGTGTTAAACTGGAATTGGATTAGGGGATTCCTTGACTCAAGGGTTCTTCCACACTTTTCCTGTAACATTTTCATGCTGTTACACTGCAAACATATATAATCCTCTAGGAATTCAAGCAGAGCACAATTTGCCTGTTTGAGGCTGCTGCAGCCCCAGCCCTGGGAGCCTGCTCTGGCTCTTCCCTCCAGAGAATCTGCCATTTAATCTCCAAAATTTTCCAAGTGTCATCTTCTTGCCTGTGTTTATCAGAGCTACCTTCATTTAAGTGCTGGAAATCAAAGGTAGAAATGACTGGGGAAGTAAAACAATAATGGCAAGAAATTTCATAAAGCTTTTCAAGGATGAGATACTTGAAAGCTGTTACATGGCTTTCCTGCTCAGGAAAGCTGCTGTGAATCAGTGCTGCAAAAATTAACCTATCACAATGAGATGTGAAGAATGCACTCTTAAGGAAAAAAAAATACTAAAGTACCTGCCACTCTCTGAACACTTCAATATCAATGTAATTTTGTGCTGCTGTGCTGACTGAAACCAGCAGGATTTGGAATGTTTGACGTGGATTCAGTTTATCTTGTTGTGTATTGTTTAGTCAATGTTGAATCACAGAACCACACAATGGATTGGGTAGAAGGGACCTTAATGCCCATCCAGTGCCACCCCTGCCATGGGGACACCTTCCACTGTCCCAGGCTGCTCCAAGCCCTGTCCAACCTGGCCTTGGGCACTTCCAAGGATCCAGGGGCAGTCCCAGCTAAGCAGGACTCCTGATGAAGCCTCACTGTCTGGAGTGGCTGGAATTCCATTGCCCTGCTGACTGTAATCCCTCTCCAGACACTGAGCATCTTCTGCTGGATGGGAGGAATGGGATGGATTGAGGTTCCCTTCTCCCAGTCACTTTAGTTTAAACCCATTATTATTATTTTTATTTTTATTATTATTAATGGCCCTGATATTTTAGACACGATTATCGAAACAAATCAAAAGACCTGTTTTGATAACTGTCGTGTTGGTTTGGATTCCTCCAGTGTGCTTTGGTTATTATTTCCTTAAGAACTGTTTTGATGCTGGATTTAAAAGCTGTTTCATTCTGTAAAAAAAGAAAAGACATGGCACCAGGCTTTTTTTTCCCCACCATTCTTCCCTCCCCATCAGTTTAAGGAGGATTGGGAACAAAGGCCTTCAAAACCCTTCATTTTTACACTGCCTGATAGCCTTGGCTGCATCTCTGTGCAGTTCTGAGCATTTCAAAATAACAAACAGCAAACAAGTAATCACAGCAGCACCAGCCACAGTTTGAAATACAGCATCACCATCCTTTGTATAACTCATAAACTGTGAGCTGCAGCACTGTTTCAATCTGAAACTTCATCCATCTTTTTGTCTCACTCCTCTGGTGAAGGAGGACTGGTTTAATGGAAATTTCAGCTTTCTATTACAGAAAAGTTATGAAACACAGCTAAAAATGAAATTTCTTAGAAGAAATGAAAGCCAACAATATGTACTTGCCCACCACTGGGTTTTATAATTGCATCCAAGGCCTTGAGAGGAAGCAGCTGTGTAATTTATAATGTTGTTGCAGTATTCCAGGTAGGAATATGATGGATGCCTTGTTCTTCCTGAGTCCTGTTGTTAAGGAACTGCTGGAATCCTGAATCACTGTTAACTATAGCCTGTGTGTAATGACATGTGTGTCTTTTGGGTACAATGCTGTTATTAGTTTCCTAATTTCAGGTTGTCATATCCCCGTGAATATTGCATTTTAAACAGTTAAAAGCTAATTTAGTCAAAATCTCTGGGACTATTTGCTAATACAAGGTGTTAGAGAGCAGGAGGCAGAGGTCATTGTCTCACCTTAATGCTTGGAAAATAGATATGAACAAATGTTGGCCATGATCCTGTTGGAAATATGGAATGAATGCAGCTGCACAATGGGGCTGTGCTTGGAGCATTCCCACAGCATCTGCTAGCAGCAGGATTTGCTGCTTTTTCTTTGTGCAGCCCTTCCATGGTAGCTGACAGCCTGATTTTCTTGTATTCTCCCTGGTTTTATTCCATCCTGTCTTATGAATGACTGTCCTGATGTCTGCTGAGGCTCTCAGGGAAATCCCTCACAGTGCTATTTATCCACTTTTCCACTGTTATTTTTATTCAGCAGTTCCTAATGTTGTGTCCAAAAGTTTTTCATGGTCTGTTCATCTGGCTAAACCTCATCCCAGTGCCCCAACTTCTTACAGACTTCAGCAGAAGCACTCTGAGTTTGGTGGCTCACATAGTTTTCTTTTTTTATAACATTCTGCCCCACAAAGACCCACAGAAACTTTGTGGGGAGATTTCACTGCTCCTGAATTATCTCCAGTACCAGCCAATGTGGCTGCATGGAAAATCAAGAATGTATTTTGGTATTTAAATAGGAACTGGTGCTGTTGTCAGGAAAATAATTCGCTCCAATCCAGCAGTGAACAATAACATCTTTTGGCACATAGACTGAGAAATAAACAAAATGCAGAATAAATTAGAGGGACAGAACACCCGCTCTGGCTGTCAAGTCAGATTTCAAATGTCCTTTTTCTCTTTTAAGGTTTTTTCCCTCAAGATACAAGATATGTTTAATACAAGAATGTGAATCAGAAGAATACAGGAGATGTTTTCTTTTTCTGTGCAAATCACTGTCAGCAGAATAAGATGTTTCCTTGTCCCCATCATGCTTTTGCTGGCTTTGATGGGATCTGTCAAGCCCCCACTTTTGACTGGCCTTGCTCTTACATCTCCTCTGAAAATCTTTATTCTTCTTACGGGTCCAGTTGTTCTGACTGAGATAAAAATAAGAGATTTTGATCTGAGATTTAGATTCCTTTCTTTTTTTTTTCTTTTTTTTTTTTGCCTTTCAGAGGGGTTTTTAAGAAGGAATTAAGGTGGAGCAACCACCTACCTTAATCATAGGTCATGCATGAATTGAGACTTTCTTATAAATTCCCCATGAAAGGCTTCAGACATTTAGCTGTTGCTTTTCTTCCCCTTCCTTTCTTCTCTCTTGTTTCTTAAGCTACAGAGTAAAATCCTCATTAACAATTTGCTAAAGATTGTCCATAATAAATGCTGCTGTTCTTGGAACCTGCAAAATAAACAGTAATTTACTGATTTGATATTAATTAAAATTAACCAAAATGTGCATCAAAACACTGTTAAGAATGAACCAAAGGCCTTTACTTCTCAAATTTTTGCCCTCAAATTTCTGAGTTCATCTCAAGCTTTTCCTCCTCCTGTGGGTTTTGAATTCAGGCAGGAATTATCATCATTATGCCAAGTTGTTGCTGTTCAGTTTGGTTTATACACAGTAACACTGAGGCACTGGCACACTGAGTGTTTTTCTTCCTGGTACAATCCTGTTGTCCCTTTTCTAAGGGAAAGAACAAATTTCCTGCATCTTTGGAGCAGTTTTGTCTCAGGTAAATGCCAATGTTCCCCCACCATCCCTGCAGGGTGGCTCTTCAGTGCTCTGCATGCTGCAAGAATTCTTTTCTTCCCCTAAAATAGTCCAACCACTTTCTGACTATTAAGGAATTCACCTGCTGTGGTGAATTGCCTTTATTTTTTTTTCTCTCAGCAATGAGCAAACTGCAGAAGATTTTATATCTGTCCCTAAAAAGTTGTATTTTGACCTTCCATCTTTTCCTTTTCTCTCCAAATTTGCAGCCCAGTGCACATTTCTGTTGGAATTGAAGTGTTTTCTGTCCCACTCCTCCTGGTACTTTCTGTCCTCTTCCTGAAGAAGGTCACTTTGCCTTTTACAGGGGACAGGCTGTGTGAAAAACATGGGTCTATTTTTATTTTTTTCCCTCTAGGCTGGTCTGTGTGATCCTGGAGTCCCAGAATGACAGAATGGGTTGGGCTGGGTTGGGTTGGTTGGGTTGGGTTGGGTTGGGTTGGGATGAGTTGGGTTGGGTGTGATTGGGTTGGATTGGGTTAGGTTGGGTTGGGTTGGATTGGGTTAGGTTGGGTTGGGTGTGATTGGGTTGGGTTGGGTTGAATTGGGTTGGGTTGGGTTGAATTGGGTTGGGTTGGATTGGGTTAGGTTGGGTTGGTTGGGTTGGGTTGGGTTGGGTTGGTTGGGTTGGGTTGGGTTAGGTTGGGTTTGGTCAGATTGGGTTGAGTTGGGTTGGGGGTGATTGGGTTGGGTTGGATTGGGATGAGTTGGGTTGGATTGGGTTGGGTTAGTTTGGGTTGGATTGGGTTGGGTTGGGTTGGTTGGGTTAGGTCAGGTTGGGTTGGTTGGTTGGGTTGGGTCGGATTTGGTTGTGTTGGGTCAGATTGGGTTGAGTTGGGTTGGGGGTGATTTGGTTTGGTTGGATTGGGTTGGGTTGGGTATGATTGGGTTGGGTTGGTTTAGGTTGGGTTAGGTTGGGTTGGGTGTGATTGGGTTAGGTTGGGTGTGATTGGGTTAGGTTGGGTTGAGTTGGGTTGGGGATGATTGGGTTGGGTTGGATTGGGATGAGTTGGGTTGGATTGGGTTGGGTTGGTTGGGTTGGGTTGAGTTAGGTTGGGTTAGGATGAGTTGGGTTGGGTGTGATTGGGTTGGGTGTAATTGGGTTAGGTTGAGTTAGGTTGGGTTAGATTGGGTTGGGTTGAGTTAGGTTGGGTTAGGTTGGGTTAGGTTGGGTTGGGTTGGGTTGAGTCGGGTTAGGTTGGGTTGAGTTGGGTTGGGTTGAGTTAGGTTGGGTTAGGTTGGGTTAGGTTGGGTTGGGTTGAGTTAGGTTGGGTTAGGATGAGTTGGGTTGGGTGTGATTGGGTTAGGTTGAGTTAGGTTGGGTTAGATTGGATTGGGTTGGGTTGAGTTAGGTTGGGTTAGGTTGGGTTAGGTTGGGTTGGGTTGAGTTAGGTTGGGTTAGGATGAGTTGGGTTGGGTGTGATTGGGTTGGGTCAGATTGGGTTGGGTGTGATCGGGTTAGGTTGCCTTTGCTTGCCTTGGCTTGGAAGAAACCTTAAAGCCCATCCAGTCCCACCCCTGCCATGGGCAGGGACACCTTCCACTGTCCCAGGCTGCTCCAAGGCCTGTCCAGCCTGGCCTTGGACACTTCCAGGGATTCAGGGGCAGCCACAGCTGCTCTGGGCACCCTGTGCCAGGGCCTGCCCACCCTCACAGGGAACAATTTCTCCCTAATATCTCATTTAACCCTGCTCTCCTTCAGCTTAAAGTCATTCTCCCTTTTTTAGGAGAATTACTTTCTCCCTGCATGCCCTGGCATTGACCTCTCTGCCTAAAATACGTTATTTTATTGGAAATTAAAATTTAAAAGGCACAAAGAGGAAGAAAAATTAGAAAGACAGCTGCATGTAGGCTGTATTTATGTAAATGGACTCATTTCTAAAAACCAGGTCATGAATTAATTGAGAATTTTGTATAAATTCCACATGAAATGCTTCAGATTTTTAGCTGTTGCTTTTCCCCCCTCTCCTTTCTTCTGTCTTGTGTCTTAGAGTAAAATCCTCACTGTCAATTTGCTAAGGATTGGCCATGGTAAATGCTGCTGTCCTTGGAGCGTACAAAATAAACCATAATTCAGAGATTTGGTATTAATTAATTGACACCAAAATGTGCATCAAAACACTGGAGTATGTCCATTTTGTTGTGAAATGTGAGATGAGGAAGCTTTTGTGAAATACTAAAGGAAAGACATCAGAGCTTAGGCAAGGAATTTTTTGGCTTTTATACAGATGAGGTGCACAGCTGACATTATTTATGGAAACATCAAGTAAAATATGAAGGGTTTTTTAGCTCCTCACTGCAGTATGATATTGAAACACTAGGGAGAGCTCCTGATTCATGCTTTCATTTTTCCAGAGGCTTTTTTGGAGAGCTGAACCTACTCATGTTCTCCTAACTGTAAATAAAAGAGAAACTTGCAACAGAGTACTGCCTTTTACTCCATATCATAGCAAATTTGTGGGTAGTTAATGTTAAAATGTAATTTAATACAAGAATTAAACATTTTTCTCAGTAGTGAATTAACAAAATGCTGATTTTACAGATCTTCATCTGCTGCTTATCCAATTTTTTTTTCTTACCAGAAAGAGTTGCAGGTGTTGGGAACCCACTTAACACAACTTTTTGTTTATTTATTCCACTCTGAGAACAGCACAGGAGTTTTACTGCAATATTACAATTTTGATCATGCATTTTTGGAATATCTTCCCTGTCATAGTGGTCCCAACTATTCTAAATTTCCTTTGTGGTATTTGGGAGCATTTGGGTAAATGAACCACAAGCAGTAGCAGCATTTCCGTTTCCTTGATTGAATGAGCAGCTCTGGCATGAATCACATTCTTGTGTGTGTACAGATCCTCTCTGGAGCCTCAAATATGCACCCCTGAGAACTCCAAACTAATTTCTTATGAGTGCTTCTGCTAAAAAAAGGAATGCCTGGATGTTTGCTGAGAGCCAAGCTAAAGTCTATCTGTCCCAGGCTCCTGCAGGAATCCCAGCCTTTTGTTACACGGTAATTTGAATGATTTCCAGCCCAGCAGCTTACAAACAAATTTACAAACTTGTTTGGGTTAGGTACCCAGGCTGTGTGATTTCAGTTTATTGAGAGATGCAGAACTACAAAATAATTGACAATGGTTAATGTTTGGATTGAGAAACAAGGCTGAAGTCAGACATAAATGTGCAGGCCTTGTGTATGTGATCATGTGTATGTAGATATTTTTAAGAAAAAACATTTTGTGGTTTGTTGTCCTGGCCATTTTTTCAGCCCTCAGCATTACTGCCATCAAAAACAAGGCAATTTTTCTCTATATTTGCACCCCAACCCTGGAGAATGGCAAGTTCCCACAGGGTCTTCTAAAATATGTTTGACTCAGAATTAGATTAACTGACCCAGACCTTACTGCAGGTTTGAAGTTCAACTTTTGGACTTAAATCCATGTTTTGGAGTACCAAGAGGATGAAATCTTGGGGTTTAAACTGGATCTACCCAGGTCTGGTCTAGTGGGTGTCCCTGCTCTGGACAGTGGAATTGGAACTAGGTAATTTTTAATGTTCTTTCCAACCCAAACCATTCTGTGATTCTATGTTTCTATGGTACTGGATGTTTCAAAAGAAGGAGCAAGAAAATCTGCAGTGCACAGGCCTGGCCAAACCTTGCTTATCTTCTCAAATTTTAATGGTACCCAACACCCCTCATTTCCATTGGATGCTCTCTTCTTAACAACAGTTCTGGTGGTGAGGACCTCCATCCATGCCTTAAAAACAAAGATCCAGAGAATTTGAGTTAGGAATGAGTTTAATGAGACCCATGAAGAGCACATTACTTGAGCTGGAGTAGAATTCACATCTTGTCCTCATCTCTCTTGCACCAGCCTGGGTCAGGCGGGTTTTGCTGCACAGGTGAGCCTCAAGAAGAGGTACCTTGTTTGGATGTTACCATGTCACCAGTCACTTTCCCCACCTTTTAGGAGGGACAAATCCTCATGGAGCTGAAGCTTCCAGCGACAGAGGCTTCCCAGGAGCAAACTGTGAGTGCAGGAGAACAACGCTGCTCGCGAGCTTCCAAAGAGGTGCCTGTGGCCTCTCTGTTTTCTTCTATTGTTTGTGGGTGTTCTCAAAGTTTAATCCTTTATTTATTGAGGCACGTTTCCCTCCTAATGTTTATGCATGAGCAAATCTCTATTTACTCCAGCATGACTGTAAGGTCACAGTTGTTGCTAGCATGAGTGTCACTTCTTTTGATTGCTCTGTTTCCTGGGGTGTTTATTCCCCTCTAACAATGCTCTTCCTTTTTTTGAACAACTGCTCTCATGTGTGTGGTGTTGTTTAATGATAATGTCTAATTGTTAGAGCCTCTGCTTCCCCCTTCCAGATGTGTGGGGAGGTTTTGTTTGTGGTACAGGATTGTTCAGTGAAAACATTCATGGGAGTGGTTTTGGATTGGGAAATGGATTGATTGCAACAGGAACATCCAATTGAAATTAGGTACAGTGAAATTGCAAGGGAAAGTAAAAATTATTTCTAATGGAGATTCTGGAGAAGAAGCAAGGCCAAAATGTTTCCCCTACAATTAACCTACAATTAAAATGTTAATTGGCTGATAAGAGCATTCATCCTCTATGATATCAAACTTGTGTTGTCTCCAATGTCAGTTTTGTTCTTCCCTCCTGTAACAGACTGTCCCTGGACCTTGAACCTCTTTCAAAATTCAGAGGTATTTAAAATTTGGATTTAAAATGTATTGTGCCTGAGGGCTGTTCCTACTTCACATTTTCATCTCATTTGAATGAAGACCTGAAGGTCTGCCCAGCCATCAAAGGTATTGGAATTTGCTCTTCTGGAGGAACATTAAAATTTTTCACTGGGGGGAATGGAAAGGTAAAATTCCAATGGAAATTGTGTCCTGCCTTCCCAGCAGCCCTAGCAAACATTTCTCATCCTGTTTCCCTTCCTATTGAAGGCATGCCTTCCATATTAGAAGCCTGTTCTAAATTACAAACATCCAGAAGGAAGCTTTGAAACATTTGTGGCTCTATGATATTCCTGTGCTGTCCTTAGGATCATCACTCAAGCTTTACCAAAAATATCTACGGTCTTATATTCATGTTTTTTTTGAGGGAAGCTAATTATAGATACTCAAACTAGCTGAAGTGGAGGAGGTTTTTTTTTTTTTTTTTTTTTTCCTTTTTTCTTTTTTTTTTTTTTCCTTTTTTCTTTTTTTTTTTTTTTTTCTTTTCTGGGGAGTCACCAAGCCAAGCTCCTCATACAAGGCTGCACAGTTTGTTGCCTGTGTAGGCTTGGGGAGCAGATGGAGGGAGGTATAGGGACTCTCTCAAGTAGAGCTGGCTGGGAATCCGTGCATCTGCTTTGTGAAAAATAGGGATGCTTTGGAATATATGTGGCTGCCAGTGTGGAGCTGCAGGGCTGGTGCTGCCCTGATGGATGGGTGAAAAGGCAGCTTCCTGCAGCAGCAGCAGCAGCTTTGCTGTCAAAGACGAGCTCTCACTGATGTCAGGTGCTGGTTTTGCAGCAAGATTTGAGCCCAGGAGTTGTTGACCAAACACCCCACAGAGAGGGGGAATAAGGAGAAGGGTGATTGCATGTGCAAGTTGCTCTAAAATGTTTGTAGTTATTTTTCCTTTTTTTTCCAGTTATTTGAAAGCATGGTACTGAAGCCTAAAATTTCACAGGGGCACGTAGGGACAGGACAAGGGGGAATGGCTTTAAGCTGAAGGAGTGTAGGGTTAGATGAGGATATTATGAAGAGATATTAGGAAGAACTATTAGGAAGAAATTATTTCCTGACAGGGTGGTGAAGCCCTGGCACAGTTGCCCAGAGAAGCTGTGGCTGCCCCATCCCTGGAGGTGTCCAAGAGCAGGTTGGAGCACCTGGGATAGTGGGAGGTGTCCCTGCCCATGGCAGGGGGTGGAACAAGATCATCTTTCAGGTCCCTTCCAGCCCAAACCATTCTGTGATTCTCTGAAAATGTCACTGAAGACCTGCTCTACCCATGGCTTTGATAAATTCTGGTCCAATGTCAGCTTCAGATGCGGAAGGATTTCCACAGTCCCAGCAGGAGAGATTCTCTTTCTGTGTTTCAGCTTGACATGGTGAAAGGTCTTGCTTGGATCAACCTTGCCTCTGCTTCACAAGGTTGTAAGGATTATAGAATTAATTTCAGAATTGCAGAATTACAGTACTACAGAGCTGTATCTCTGCTTGTTAGAAAGACAAAGCCTTTTAGGCTGGAAGGGATCTCTGGAGCTCCCTGGTCCAGCCTTGGTTTCCAGCAGGATGCACTTCCCAGTCAGATCATGTGCCCTGAGTTAGTTTATTAGCAGAGTGCTGAAAATCCTCAAGGACAGGGATTCCACAGACATTCCAGGCACCTGTCCCAGTGCTGCCCCAGCCTCACATTGAAAAACAAGCTGTTGCTTATTCCTCCCCAAATTCCCCTTGGTGCAGTTTGTGTCCATTGCCTCTTGTCCTTTCAGTCTGGTTTTGTCTTCCCCATAACCTTTGTCTAGACAGTTGAAGGCAGGAATTTGATTCCTTGCAATGATCTTTCTAATTTGGTGCAAATGGGACAGGAAAGGAGGGTGACTGCAGCCAAAGGATCACTCATTTCAAGTTGGCCACATATTCATGGATATTTCCCTGCTGACCCAACTCACCCTGTGGAACAGATTTCATCAGCTCGTCCCTGTCCCCCAGGTTAATTCCTCTAAGCAACACACCTCAGAGAGCAGAATTTTCCTGCCTTTTTTATTTTAACTGCTCTAAATTAGATAATTACTTAGAGCCCTGACAGATTTACAAGATTAATTGCCTGATTTTATGATGCAACACTACCAAAACCAAAGATTTCTTGATTTAAATCAGGTCTTGAAAAGGAAAGTCTTGCTGGAAGTGTTTGAATAATGTCTGAAAAATACAGTTTAGCTGGACTGAAGTTCAGCTGGGCACTGGGGAAGAATCAGTTTAGATTCTGGCCCAGCCAGCCCCGGGAAGCAGCACAGGGACCTGGAGATGCTTGGAACTTAAAACCCCTCAGTACACAGAGAAGTGTAGGACAAGTGGGAGGACACAAGTAAGGGGATCCACAATAATGATTTAAAGACCTTGATGAACCCCTTATCAACCAGCTGAATTCAATTTCCAACCAACTTCTTGGGGTTTTTTTCTATTTTTCTCTCCACTTCTACTAATTCAAAACAACTTCTTGTTCCAGCAGTATCGACCCTGGGTTGAATTTGATCCACTCTGTCCTCTTTCATTTTGACTGGCAGCATTTTTGGGCTCTCTAAACAGTAGGATACTCTAGAATAAGTGCATTTATTGGAAAACAAAATAGTAAAATACAAAATTATAGGAAATTTGTCTCTTGCCATTGTTACATTCTGCTCAAGCATTTTTCTGACTCTCCTCCCAACTGTAAAATGTCAAAATGGCTGCTGTAAATCAAACAGCAGGGTTTTGGCTTCTCTGTTCCTTCCTGATGTGCAAGGGGTCCCAGTTACTCCCTACACGTGGCATTTTGTCCCCCTTGCAATGAAACCAGCCCCCAGCTAAATTTCTCACTGTCTTTAGCACTGCTTTCAACACACCAAAAGGGATCCTGGAGCCAGGTGGGTTTAACAGAGTCATAATTTTATTGTGTTCAATCACTTCAGAATCCATTTTCCATGGGCATGCTGGGAGAACTAATAGTGGGATTTTCTGCATGTCCACAAGATCTGTACCAAAACCAAATCAAGAGGGCTTTTATTCCAAGAGACCCTGAAGGCAAGATCTAAGAACTGTGCAGGTGTGGTGGTGTTTGTGGGCTCCCAGGACGAGGGGAGAGATGAGAATCTTGACTCCACGTTTCAGAAGGCTGATTTATTATTTTATGATATATATTATATTGAAAGAAAATGATATATTAAAACTATACTAAAGAAAGAGAAAAGCATACATCAGAAGGCTAGAAAAGAAAGGAATGAGAATAAAATCTTGTGACTGCTCACAGGCTCGACACAGCTGGACCTGTGATTGGTCATTATTAAAAACAATTCACATGAGACCAATCAAAGATGCACCTGTTGGGAAACCAGCTCCAGACCACATTCCACAGCCATCAGATTGATATTGTTTACATTTCTTTTCTGAGGCTCCTGAGCTCCTCAGGAGAAAAATCCTAGCGAAATATGTCTGTGACATGCAGGTGCTGCATTCTCCCTGCAAAGTGAATCCAGTGGGTTCAGGACATCCCAAATTCCTCAGGTGCCTTTGGGAGCTGGGTTGGGTTTCTTCCTGCAGCAGGAACCATCTGGCTTGGAACAAGGTGCTGAATTTCTGAGTGGCTGAGCTGGGTTGCCTTGCCAGTGCAGGAGGAAGGTGGGATCTGGTGAGGGATTTGTGCCATCTGTTCCAGGGTAGGACCTCAGAAATTTGGGATGAGGCACTTCCTGGAGGTGCCAGTCTCCCCATTTCCTGGAAATGGAAGCCTGGAAGAATAGTTGGGATCCAGTGAGACACACTGTGCTAACTGAGCAGCTGGAGCTTACTGTCCTGCTCAAGAGGAGTGAAAATCAATGAAATTGAACCTTCTTGGCTGACATTTGAATTTCCTTACCCATCTTTGGTCAGACCAAATGATTAAACAACTATAGAGGATATTCCACTGAAAGCTAAAGGAATCCCAGGATGGTTTGGGTTGGAAGGACCATGAAGAGCATCACCTTCCTCCCTCTGCCAGGGGCAGGGACACCTTTCACTAGACCACACCTGGGTGGATCTAGTCTAAAAAAACATCAAGATTTTATCCTCTTGGCACTCCAAATCATGCATTTTCCTCCAAAAGCTGAACTCCAAATGGCTTTTTCTGCTTTTTGAGCATAAAGGCCCAGATGCAAATATTTCCACAGCAAGTACAATAAATTATAGAATCCTGTAACGGTTTGAGTTGCAAGGGACTGGAAAGATCACAATTCCAACCCCCTGCCATGGGCAGGGACACCTTCCACTGTCCCAGGCTGCTCCAAGGCCCATCCAGCCTGGCCTTGGACACTTCCAGGGATCCAGGGACAGCCACAGCTTCTCTGGAGAACCTAAAGGAAGACTCTAAGCCTGCTGCAGAAGTAAGAATCACAGAATCCCAGAATAAGCAGAGTTGCAAGGGATCCATCAGGATCACTGAGCCCAGCTCCTCTCCCTGACAGACACCAATCAGCAATCCCAGCCTGTGCCTGAGAGCATTTTCAAACACTCCTTGAACTCTCTCAGGCTGTGACACCACTTTGATACAAGGTCCTTATATGTGTTTTCTTTTAGATACTGACATTGCAGCTCTTTTATTGCCATTTCCTGTGGTGGCTCCTCTGCTGAGCCGGTGTTTTTTTCAGTACCAACCATCCCACTGCAAATTGCTATGGCAATAGAAATCAAGCACAAAAACAGTCCTGCCCAAACATGTAAAGATTTATTTACACACATTATTGGACTGCATACTTTCTCAGGAATATTTTTGGGGTATCAGACTCAGAACAGAACGAACTGAAAAATTGTGTTTAGTATGAAATATATGGATGGCAAAATGACAGGTCCTAGATGCCCAGTTATCCCAGGAGGATTGACTTGCAGAAAATAGGTATTGAACGTATTTCAAAAAACAAGAATCCTTCCTGTTACAACAGGGCCACTCAGTCCCTGATGGTCTTATTTACTTTTTTGTGGCAAAAATCACTCCAGAGTCTGCTATACTAATGAGGGACAAGTCTGCTCTGTCAACCAGCTTGGCTCCCTGCTTTCTCTGATCTGTTGTTGACCATGCTGGTTAATTCCCAGGCCCTCCAGCAGAGGCACAAATCAGCTCCTTTGGGAGTGAAGGCTGGCTTTGGTTCATTCCAGGATTTCTGTGATCAGTAGAGACAGGTCTGTGTATCGTGTGTCCTCCAATTTACATCTTGAAATGATTCCACGAGAAAAGCTACTCTGGCCATATGTGCCAAGGACTGTCAAGTGCTTGAGAGAATTATGATTCTTTTAGTGGAAAAGTAACAATTTCTTGTGGAAAGCTGTGCCAGGGGAGGCTTAGATGGAGCAGGAGGAAGAATTTCTCTACTGAGAGGGTTTTCAGCTGCCCATTCACCAGGGGCTTCTCTGAGAGCCCGGGGTTGCTCCCTGGTGTGCCTGCATTTAGCACAGATGGAAGATTAGGATTAAAGGGAAAAAATCCAATAAAAACCCACCAAAAACACCTCTTGGTGTTTTCAGACTTCCTAAAGGCCAAATGTTTAAACAGAAGAGTTGCCTTTTGGAAATTCTGTGCCATTGCTAAAGTGAGAATCCTTCAGAACACACTGCTGTATTTTAGACGTGCTTCCCCAGCCCCACTTTAAGTCCTTTAAATCACCCCAAATTGTCTGAGTGCCACTGCTGAGACACAGACTGAGACTTCTCTTTCCTTAAATCATACCAGAGTTACCCTTAAGATGCTTTCAGTGCATACATTTATGTGAAAATAAAGAGAGCTGAATTAAGTGTGGCAGAGCGCTTTCTTTCCAATTAAATCAGCCATGTAATTTATCACTGAATTTTATTCACAAACTCATATTTCAACAAGTGTTTTTTCATATCATCTTTTAATTAAAGCTGATTTACATCCCTGTGGAGGCTCTTAAAATGAACTACCATTATCATAAGTCCATAATCAATCACTTGTAGAGTGTTAACAGGCCAGTAACTGCAGATATTTTCCCCCTAACTATTTATTAAGAAGCATTTGTTAAATTTTCTTATTTACAAGCATCTCTCTGTTTTGGCAATCAATCTCAGAATCAAACTGAGTCTAAACATTTGTAGTTTACATCAGTGATGGTGCCCTCTGTGTTTACTGGGAAGTGAATTTATACCATACTGAAGCACACTTTGGAACCAAGAGTGGAATAATTTTGTGACTCAATTTTCTGCTAGGAAAATATCTTCTGGGAGGAGCAGAGGAAGCTTTCCATGAGGACTTGAGTGTGGCATTCACATTCTCTGATAAAATCCCTTCACCCAGGATTTTTCTCCTGGGAAGCTGAGAAGCCTCAGAGAAAAGGAAAACAATTCTTATCTCATTTGCTTCTCCTGGGTTGTGCTCACATGTGGAATGTGTTTGGAGATTGTTTACCCACAGGTGATTGTTTCATTGGATTCTGCTGTGAGTTGTTTTCATTCATTGGCCAATCAGGGCCAAGCTGTGTCAGGACTCTGGAAAGAGCCAGGAGTTTTCATTATTATCTTTTTAGCATTCAGTAAGTATCCTTTCTGTATTCTTTAGTATAGTTTAGTATAGTATTCTTTAATATAATATAGTACAATAAAGTAATAAATTAGCCTTCTGAGAACATGGAGTCAGGTGCATCATTCTCTCCCCTCGTTGGTGGCCCTGCATTTGCTATACTTGAGGATGTGGAAAGTGGGAGAAACAGCTGGTTTGGGGTGAAATATAAAATGAGAGCACCTGCTCTTACCTGGATATGCAAAGAGAGGGAAAGGTGAAACTGCTGAACAACCGAAATGGTGGAGAGGTGTAAAAAACTATTAAGAAGCTGTGGGCTCTTTTTTAATTCCTGTTTCCTAGGTCACAAATCAGGTGTCAGCTGGGGTTGCTCCCTAAAACATGAAAAGATGTCATTTTGATATTTGTAATATCACCAAGCTGGTGAAAGGTTTAGCCATAGAATCTTCATGTGTGGCCAAATTCTGGTTGTATCTCCTCTAACCTCACCCCTGCCAGGGCTCTTGGTAAGATGATTGTATCTTCTTTGTAGGCAAGATGCAGCCAGGTGTCACCTTCTCCTTCACTGTGCTGCAGAAATAAAA
The DNA here is from genome assembly GCF_023055355.1 of Agelaius tricolor. Classification (NCBI taxonomy): domain Eukaryota; kingdom Metazoa; phylum Chordata; class Aves; order Passeriformes; family Icteridae; genus Agelaius; species Agelaius tricolor. The sequence continues at coordinate 1,414,518 of NW_027269266.1, forward strand.
TATTTCTGGCTCAGACTCATTTTTAGGATGCTTTATGTATCGCACTGGCATCGACTGAATTTCTTTCCATTGCCTTTTTTTTCATCACCACAATAAATTGACAGCAAAGTGAAGATGGAGGAATGAGTCTGATTCCAGGAGAAAAGCTGATCTGGCCTTATGTGCCAGGGGCTGTCAAGTGCTTGAGAGAATTATGATTCCTTTAGTGAAAAAGTAACAATTTCTCATGGAAAGCTGAGCCAGGGGAGGCTTAGATGGAACAGGAGGAAGAGTTTCTTTACTGAGAGGGTTGTCAAACACTGGATTAGGCTTCCTAGAGAGGTTGTTGGCATTCCAAGACTGTCAGGGTTTAAGAAGCATTTGGACAATGACCTTAACATGAGTTTTGGTCAGGAAGATGGATTAGATGATCATTGTAAATCACTTTCACCTGAAACTATTCTATTCTGTTCTATTCTATTTTACTCTATAATTTATACAACAATATTTTTAATATAATTTGGGAAAGGTAATGTTTTCTTAATCATAGAATGGTTTGGGTTGGAAAAGACCTTAAATTCACCCAGTTCCACCCTCCTGCCATGGCAGGGACACCTCCCACTATCCCAGGGTGCTCCAAGCCCTGTCCATCCTGGCCTTGGACACTTCCAGGGATCCAGGGGCAGCCACAGCTTCTCTGTGCCAGGACCTTCCCACCCTGACAGGGAAGAATTTCTTCCCAAAATCTAAACCTGCCTACTTCAGTTTAAAGCCATTTTCCAATGTCCTTGTTAAAAGCCCTTCTCCATCTGTCTTGTTAATGTTTTTTTGGGGGTTGGTTTTTTTTCCCCATTTCCTATCTGTTAATCATTGATAGCCTTATTAGGATGACATGATTTGGAAGATGATGCAGGAAAGAGACCTGAAATCCTTAGCATTCCTCCAAGTTCTGTAAGTATCCTTTCTGAAAATCTGTGAGAGGTGCTGTCCCCAGTGTGGGTGCAGAAGACCAACTCCATTTCCAGCCTCAGGAGATCCTGTGTGGGAGAGGAACCCACAGAGGCCCTGACAGCAGAGCTCTGCCAGGGCTGAGAGAGGTTCAAAGCTGAGCCTTGCTTGGAGCAGGACAACAGATGGAAGGTGCAAAAATCACAATGAATTTTTTATTTATTTATTTATTTATTTTTTAATAATCTTGCAAACTACTTCTGTTTCTCCTTTGGGATGAAGTAAACAGAGCATGTTGAGAGTGGGCAGGAACCTCCTCTTCTCATCTCAAAACACGAAAAAAACCACCCCATAAAAATGAAGAAAGCCTCTACCCAGGGACTGATACTTGCATTTTCTCAGCTGTAGTAGAAGTGTGCCAAAAAGATGCTGTGCAGCCTAATTGAGGGCAATTCATTTAAAATGAGTAAAGAGTCCTGCCCCTCCAGTTAGCTGGGTGTGCTTGGAAACCAGAAACCAGAGCCTGTGTTTGCAGCTTGCCTTGGCTGCTTTCATCATTTAATGAATGAAATAATGCAGTCAAAGGCTGTGATTGTGAGCTGCTGAGTGTTGCCTTGCCAAGCATACTGTAATAGTGATTAAGACACAAAAGGTGGTAAAAATGTGTATAATTACATCATGTGCAACATGGCTTAATTGTTCTCTGCAACAGCCAGAGGAAATTCCCCCTGTGAAGTGTTATTTCCTTGCATTGGAGATCCACTCTGGTTGTCTTCTTAGCAGCATATTCTGATCCTTTCAAGAAGGTATGTCAGAGTACAGTGACTCCTCCTGGGAAAATCACATTTCTGAGCAGCATTTCTGTGCCCTGATACACCCATAAAACAATCAGTGGCATTTTTCCTGAAGCCTGTGGGATGAAACATCCATTTTCCAATATTTTAATAAGGTCAGTCATTAGCAGGTCTTGCTTGGCTTGAGGGTGAAAACACCACGATCTTGTTTTCCCTCCTGAACCGTGCCCTTCCATGATTTATTTCCTGTCACTGCTGTTCTGCCTTGTGTTGATCTTGGCAGCTTGAAAGCCAACAGCAGCTTTGTTTTGCTGCTGCAAGTCCTCTAGTTGCTCTTGTCACTAAAAGCCAGTGAGTAGTTGGTTTATTACCCACATAACACAATAAAAGAATTGCTAATAGAGACTCCCAGGAGTTAAACACTTATGGCCACGGGCAGGAATCAGAGGAAGGTGCTTTATAACTTGTAGCTGCTTCCTGAGTTGCTGTGCAGAACATGGATGTCTAATTCCAGGGTGAGATCTGATCTGGTGGATTCTTTGTTTCTTTTTTTTGTTAAGGTTGGGATTAAATGTGTGAAGGAAGGAATGTTGAATCTGACTCCATGTTCTTAGAAGGTTAATTTATTATTTTATGATACTATATTATATTAAAGAATGCTATACTAAACTATACTAAAGGATACAGAAAGGATACAGACAGAAGGCTAAAAAGACACTAATGAAAAACTCATGACTCCTTCCAGAATCCCAATACAGCTTGGCACTGATTGGCCAATGAGTCAGAACAATTCACATGACACCAATGAAACAATCACCTGTTGGTAAACAATCTCCAAACACATTCCACATGTGAGCACAACACAGGAGAAGCAAATGAGATAAGAATTGTTTTCCTTTTCTCTGAGGCTTCTCAGCTTCCCAGGAGCAAAATCCTGAGCGAAGGGATTTCTTCAGAAAATATGAGTGCCACATGAGACAGTATTTTTTGTTTGGATTTAGATGTTTATTAGTTTTTGTTTATATTACAGCCTCACAAACTGTGAGTTGTAGCGTACTTCACTCTAATAAATTAAAAATGGAGTTGTATTTCTTTCTTTACAAAGTTTTTTAAGGATAAACTGTTTAATGAAGAAATGATGCAAATTATTTTTACTTTTAACTCAATAACTAACTACTCATGACTGGTAATGTGGATTTTTTTATTTAATAATACAATACTACTTAAGCTCAAGGAGAAGAAGGTGAAGAAGAAAGATTAGCTTCCACTCTAAAACTTTTATCTTGTTTTTTATATTTACTATATTCTAAACCCTTAAACTCTGAGTTTCCCACCCTGTGATGTCACACACTTCTATTCAAACTCCACACCCACAATCCCAGTTCTGTCATTCCATTTTGGAAGCTTCTCCACAGCCTCGGGTCAATGCAGTGTTCTCTTGAGGGTCAGTGCCTGGCAGCACAGAAATCTGAAATTCTCAGCAGCCAGGGTTCCAACATGATCCCACTGAATGCAGGGGAGAGGAATTCCTGGCTTTTAAAACCCTTTGCAGAGCAGCACTCATTTACAAATGGGATGATATGATTCCGTGTGAAGTTGTGCATCACTGCGATATTTTCTGAAAAATCTTCTTTGCCCAGGATTTTTCTCCTGAGAAGCTGAGAAGCCTCAGAAAAGAAATGTAAACAATAATTATCTGATTGCCTTGGAATGTGGTCTGGAGGTTGCTTACCAACAGGGGCATCTTTCATTGGTTCCATGTGAACTGTGTTGACTTAATGACCAATCCCAGTCCAGCTGTGTCAGCTTTCTGAGTCTGTCACAGGTTTTTGTTATCATTCTTTTCTAGCCTTCTGATATATCCTTTTCTCTTTCTTTAGTATAGTTTTCGTATATAATATAATGTAATATAATGTAATATAATGTAATGTAATATAATATAATATAATATAATATAATATAATATAATATAATATAATATAATATAATATAATATAATATAATATAATATAATAATATATCAGCCTTCTGAGAACTTGGAGTCAAATTCTCCTCTTTCCCCTCATCCTGGGGACCTCCCAACACCACAATTTTGTGTGAAGTGCAGCAGCAGTTTCTGGAGTGCTGCTTCTCCCAGGCAATCTGACCTCAGCTGGGGGCACAGGAAGAGCAAAAGGATGCTCAGGACTGTAATTCCATCTTCCTTTGCTCCAGCCCATTTACCAGCAGGCTGCCAGCTCAGGGTGTTCTGGTTTAGCCCTGGCTGCATCAGGAGCAGACCTTGCAGTGTTTGATTTGATGGTTGCTGTTACAGCAGGATTGAACTGGAACTTGGAACCACAAGTGATCAAGTCAGATGAGAGAATTGTTTTTAATTAGCTGTAATTGAATTTGGAAAGGATTACATCAGTGGTCTGAGATGATAAATCACTCAGAGCAGCTAATTTTTCTGCTCTCCTGACTCCATTATCAGAATTTGCTTTCTCTCTACTACTTTTTTATAATAATTGAGACTGGGACACTGGAGAATTTCCAATCTGTGCCCTGGTGAGGAGCTGCAGGAGCTGCCTGACACAAAAACCAGTGTGAGCCTCAGGAACTGTGTTCTCATTCTTGATGTGTGGTTCTTTGGTGTGAAAACTGCCCAGACTGGGATTGCCTGCCCCATCTGAGCACAGAGAGCACAAGGGGAGCTGGACAAGGTGGAAAGTGTGTCAATTGAAAAGAAAAAATAAAAATAAGAATAAACCAGCCTCAGATGCACTAACAGAAACACAAAATACCTAGCCTTGAGATCTGCACTTCTTTATCACCCTCTCAAACTGTGGCATGGCACAGTGGACTAGAAATTGTGGGATTTGGGTTCCCTGGTGGAACAGTTCTCAAGGCTGCATGAGAACGTCATTCTGTGGATAACCCTCCCTTGGCCTTGTGATAACTTCTCAGTGAGAACAAAGTGGGAAAGGCAGGGGCAGAAAGAGAAATCTATTAAATTAAGTTTCTGCAGCTTGCTGGAGCAGAATGGAATGGACACTGCAGCATTTCATTCCCTGGAGCCTGGGCAGGATGCAGAAAGATCAGCCGTGCTGAGGAGCTGCAGGCATCACAGGCTGCCCCTGCACAGTTTGTTGGCCTCTTTCTCCCTCTGTTTGCCATCCTGCCCTAGCATGGGGTTTTTTTGAGCTCTTCCACCCTGCTCTGCTCTCAGCCAGGCACCACTTGGGAAAGGAAATGTGGGTGCCTCCATTTCCCCACACCCATCAGTTTTCTGCTCTCTCCAGTCTCTGGGAGCCTGGGCAGGCTTCACAAAAGATCTGTTCCCCTCCAGTGGCAGCATCAGGTTGTTTTTCCCACTAACAGGGATGTGAATGCACCCATGTGCAAAGGAGAAGAATTAATCACCTGAGCTGGCCTCTGTGAGCTCAAAATAACCCATCTCCATCTGCCCTTGTCACTGGTGGCTGTGGGGCCTGGAGAAATTGTCCCTCTGGGTTATGCCCTTTGGGATATCCTGCCAGGAGGGAATTGTCCCTGTGGGTTGTGCCCTTTGGGATGTGCTGCCAGGAGGGAATTGTCCCCCTGGGCTGTGTCCTTTGGGATGTTCCTGCCAGGAGGGAATGGTCCCTGTGGGTTGTGCCCTTTGGGATGTGCTGCCAGGAGGGAATTGTCCCCCTGGGCTGTGTCCTTTGGGATGTTCCTGCCAGGAGGGAATGGTCCCTGTGGGTTGTGCCCTTTGGGATGTTCCTGCCAGGAGGGAATGGTCCCTGTGGGTTGTGCCCTTTGGGATGTTCCTGCCAGGAGGGAATTGTCCCCCTGGGCTGTGCCCTTTGGGATGTTCCTGCCAGGAGGGAATGGTCCCCCTGGGCTGTGCCCTTTGGGATGTTCCTGCCAGGAGGGAATTGTCCCTGTGGGTTGTGCCCTCTGGGATGTCCTGCCAGGAGGGCATTCTTGGGTGGGCTGTGACAAGCTGGATGTGGTGCCAAGCCTGGTCTGCAGCCTTGGGGAGGGTGGGTGGTCTCTGGGGTGGGTGGTTGTGCCCCACAGTGCCCTGGCAGAGGGGTCTGGGGGGCTGTGATGCCTTGCAGGGGGTACCTGAAACAGAGGCTGGACAAGATTAGGAGAATAAAAGTGAATAAAAGTGAACCTTCAATAAGTTCACTTTGGGCAGTCCCAAGAGGGGCTACACCCAGGATGGACAATGGTCACAAGTTTTTCATACAATTATAAATTTAGGCCATTTACATACCAGGGGTTAATCCTCCAATTACTGCTTCAGTAAATGAAGTTATTTACTGTTGGAATCCAAAATCTCAGAATTTTAGGCCTTCCTGTAAGCCAAAGCTTAGAATTAAACCCAGGATTTGATCAGAGACCTTGGAAAAGGCTTCCAAAATTAGGTGACAGAAGTGAGAATGTGGATTTATAGTTTAAAGCAGAGACATGTTAAGCTAAGGAGAGGAAAGTTTTGAGGTTTAGAGTTTAAGATATAGAAAAAAGATAAAAGTAGTTATAAAGGTAAACAAAGAGTTTAGAATGCAATACTGTAAGTTTGTGTGTCATAACATGATTGGCTAAGAAAGCTTACCCTGCAGCATAAGTCCATGAGGCAAAATATTTAAGTATTGGGTCAAAAACACAAATATCCTTATTGGAAGTGTTTTATTGGTGAATAAATCCTTTAAAGATCTTGTAACTAAGGGTCTTGTGCCCTTCTGAACCATGGGGTAAAGATGTGACCAAATTCACCCTTCCTGTCTGTGTAGAAGATAGGAAAAATAAATCACATTATCAAAAACAACTCAGAGGTCCCGTCCCTAACTCATTCAAAACTCTTTCAAAAACCCCCATAATTTACTCCAAGTTTTCTCCCCCCAGTTCACTGCCATTTACATATCTCAGGGCCTGAGACAGTCCTTGAGTTTCAGACCCAGAGAGGACTTGTTTTGTCTGAATAAAATGAGAGAACAGCAGCTGACAGGCTATGGAGTTTTAGAGCTATATCCTAAAGCAGTACAAGATCTGAAAAATAAAATTAAAAAAAAAAAACCACAAAAGTACAATACAAAAAAAAACCACCAAAAAATTCCTAAGGCATCAACTGTAGTACCCTCCTGCAGAAAAACCCATTGTGCATCCCAGCCTCCCAACAAACAGAACAGCAGTGTCACCATCAAATTTTCTGAAAAATCCCTTTGCCAGGATGTCTTCTCCTGGGAAGCTGAGAAGCCTCAGGGGAAAAATGAAAACAATAATTATCTGATTGCTTCTCCTGTGTTTTGCTGTTTTGGAATGTGGTTTGGAGATTGTTTATCCAGCATGTGAATTGTTTTGACTTAATGACCAATCACTGTCCAGCTGTGTCAAGGCTCTGGAGAGAGTCACAAGTTTTTAATTAGTATCTTGTTAAGCCTTCTGTAAGTATCCTTTCTGTATTCTTTAGTATAGTTTTAGTATGGCATAATAATATGATATAATATAATATAATATAATATAATATAATATAATAGCCTTCTGAGAACATGGATTTGGATTCATCATTTCCTTCCTGCCACAGGGGACCCCAAAAATCCCACAAAGCAGCACCTCAACCCAGCCACAGGGAAAGGGCCTGGCAGTGGGAATGCTGCTGTGGAGCATGGAAAGCCTCACTCAGAATGTCATGTTTGCATTCCATTATTGGCACTGGAGTTTTGAACAGCAAACAACAACTTGGATGCTCTCCCATCACCGTGCAATAATTTTGCTGCTTTGTCTCGATGGATCTCGTTTTGTTTTCAAGCACTGCACTGAAAGCAGCCACTTGGAGTGGAACCATTTCATCCTCTCAATTATTTCTTTTGTGTGAGGCATGACTGCCATCAGTTTTGGCATAAACGTAAAAAGCTTGTACCTGGGAACTCAGGAATTAGGGAAATCATGTTTTTTTAATGTTTTGAAACATCAGGCTTCATCACCCTTGCTGCAATTTTCTTTGGCTGTAATGTTTTTCTTTCAATGCTTTTTATGCTCAACGTTGCTTTGAGAGGCAGGAATGACTTTTTTTAAAAATCGAGGATTTTTTGGGGTTAGGTTCTGTGAAAAATGCATATTATATGATTGGCTCTTTGCAAATATTAAAATGAATACTATATGTGTTATGTTAGAAAGTTATGCTGTATTAATCTCTTTTAAGTAGTGTAGTAAATATAGTTTTTAGGCTATAGCATAATATTAAAATAGAAACTATGTGATGTAAGATACTTTTTGTAACTAGATCAAAGTATGGATAAGATAATCAAGAAATTCTTCACACAGAGATAACAGAAACAAGTCACCAAGATCTCAAGAGAAGAATTATTGCCTCCTTATTGGGAAAACCCAGATTTTGTGGGGACCAAGGCGATTGATTTACAAGATGAGAGGGGAAAGTTGACAATAAACAGAAAAATCCCTAGTTTGAAAGGAATGTTTGCATATGTATGAGATATATGAATATGCAGGCTACTGCTTTTAAGGGTTAACCCTTTGTTAGCAAAATGTGTTTCTGTGGCAGAGGAAAGCACCCAGACATCCATAATTCTTTGCTTTTTATTGTCATTTATTATCCTAACTCTTATTGTCCAAATTCTTATTGCTCTAATTTTTATCCCTATTTTTATAGCTATTTTATTACTATTAAACTTTTAAAATTTTAAAACAAGTGATTGGCATTTTTCACAGGCTCCTTAACATGTCTCATTTCTTCAATTCCTTCAACTGTTTCATCCCCAAGTCTGACATTTCTGTTGGAGAACTGTGTGTTTTCTGAATATTTTGTATCTTGGTTTGAGTATTATCATACCCACATAATAAATAGGAGCTACTTGTGGTATCACTTTCAGACAATCCAGTTTATGGTGGGATGTGGTCAAGTGAGATGTTAATTTGGCCAAACAGGGTTTTCTGGATGCCACATGAGCCCTCATTCTGCTCCAGGGCTGCTGTGTCACTTTTGAGTAGAGATGTAGAAAATGAATGCCTGGGTTTGCACTGAGGTATTTTTCTGAATATAGTTGCTCAAACCATTCTGATGAGGGAGAAATAATCAGATTTTCAGTGCAGTTCTGAGGAAATTGGTTGTTATAACTCAAATTTCAGCATACAATTTTGCTGCTGTGAGATGAGATAGCTCTCAGGTTGCATTAAAAGAAAAAAAAAAAAAAAAGAAAAGGAGGAAAGGGGGAACCCAGTAGTTTTTGCAAGTATGAATTGGTGGCCAATTTCTGATTGAATTTGGAAGATCAAATTCCAGGCTGTGTGGAGAACAATGACTGCAAAGAGGAGAGGAAATCACCAGCACTAATACAATTGCAGCTCCCATTTAAGGGTGGGATTAGCACCAAATCAGTTACAAATGCTTCCTCTGCTATTCCAGGGCTCTTAAAAACTCAGAGGGTCCCAGGGTGGGTGCAAAGAGAGGACTTTGGGATGAGGCTGTGGCTGGTGTGGGAAGCAGCACCGGGGTAGTGATGCTGTTGATGAGGAGCAGTCTGTGTGTTGTGGCTGCTGTCAGACACTTCCACCTATTATATGGAGGCTTCAGGCTGTACAAGAGGGAATTTTCTGTCTGACTTGAGCAAAAATAGAGGAAAAAAAGCTTTACCAGGTCGGTGCCAAGGACAAACAGCCTGTAGCTGTTTGGTACTCTCTGAAGAGACCAAAGATGTCTGGACTCTGTTCTCAGCCTGAAAGATTTTTTGGTGACCCTTTGCAGAAGCCTTTTAATCATTTTGCCCCTTCAGTCTCCCAGTATAAAACAAGAATAACTGTCCCTGTCTTGCTCTCCTTCACTCTTTTCTTTTGGCACCATCTCCAAAGGATGCTACAGCAACGCCAGCAACAAAGCCCCATCTCAGCAGGACCCCTGATGCTGACATAATTAGGAGAATTAATGGATATTTTCATCCTTCCCTGGAAGTGTTTAATTTTGCAGCACACTTTGGAAGGGACCTTCAGCCAGCAGTGGTTGTTGTTTTTTTGTATCTTTTTAAATATTTCAGTTGTTACCAACTTTTTTGCTTCGAAAGGGGTTTTGCCAGGTAACTCAGGGCGCCAGTGCTGGGTGTAAAACTGACCAGCATGGGTGGAAAACCTTCAGGCTGAATGAGCATGGAAATGATGAGGCTTTTGCTTTCAGGGAAAATGTGCTATTTATTGCACAGAAATTTCTAAGTAGCTCTAAGAGCATCTGTTGAGGCACTTACTGAAGGCCCAGTGTTACCTCTTGGTGCTGAAAAATCAGTCCTACCACAAACTGTACTGGACAGACACAGAAATGATGCAAATTCCAGGTATCAGCCTCTCAGCAAGGCAGGTTAAATAGCTGCTAAATACCTAGAAAATGGAAAAAAGAATCAATGCAATGGCTTTGCCTTCAGCAGAGGTGTATAATTTTGCCTTAGTGTCAATATACTTGTGATAATGAGCTTCTCTGAATTTCATTTCTATTCTCTCCTAAGTAGCTACCTAAATATGTCTTTTTAAAATTGCTTATTCTCGAGGAGTGAGTGCATTCATGGCTCTAACAATGTGTGGGGTCAGTGTAATTTCTTGTCCTTGTTTTAAAATTACTCAGAAAAAATTGGAATATTAGCTCCACCTTTCTACAAGGACAGGCTGAGAGAGTTGGGAGGATTTAGCCTGAGGAATAGAAGGGTCCAGGGAGACCTTGGAGCTCTTTTAAATGCCTGAAGGAGCTCCAGGAGAGCTGGAGAGGGACCTGGGACAAGGGCATGGAGTGATGGGGGAATGGATTTACACTAAGAGAAGAGGTTTAGATGAGGGGTTAGGAGGAAATTCCTCAGTGTGAAGGGGGTGGGACAGAGAAGCTGTGGCTGCCCCTGGATCCCTGGAAGTGTCCAAGGCCAGGCTGGACAGGGCTTGGAGCAGCCTGGGACAGTGGGAGGTGTCTCTGCCATGGCAGGGGGTGGAACAAGTGAGTCTTTAACCTTCCAACCCAACTGTTCTGGAAGGAAACAGTCAATAATTCAAGGACTGGCTCTATCAGTGTTCCTAGGGAAATGGCCTGGTACTGACACAAACAAGGCACCTGTGGCCACCTGGGCCACTCTTCCAAGAGCAGCTGGCAGCAGGGCCAAAAGTATCAGCTTTTAAGTATCAGTTTTTAAGTATCAGTTTTTAAGCTTTTTCATGGTTCAGACTCACCATAATCTGTGGTGGTGTTCGCAGGGGTCCCAGGATGAGAGAAGAGATGAGAACCTTGACTCCATGTTTCAGAAGGCTGATTGATTATTTTGTGACATATATTATATTAAAAGAAAATGATATATTAAAACTTACTAAAAGAATAGAAGAAAGGATTTCATCAGAAGGCTTGAAAGGAATAGAAAGGAATGGAATAAAATCTTGTGACTGACCAGAGTCTGAGACAGCTGGACTGTGATTGGCCATTAATTAAAAACAACCACATGAGACCAATCAAAGATGCACCTGTTGCATTCCACAGCAGCAGATAACCATTGTTTTTCTTTTCCTCTGAGGCCTCTCAGCTTCTCAGGAGAAAAAAATCCTAACAAAAGGATTTTCCATAAAATATGTCTGTGACAATAATCTTTCCCAGCAATCCCATTTTAGAGTGGTTTTGGGTCAGGGTGAGTCCAAACCCAGATGTTCACCCAGCCTTACCCTGGTTAGATGCACAAACTTAAGGTCATGTTCCCCTCCAGGTGGTTCCTCCCAGTGGGACACACGTCAGATGCAGGACCCCAGCTGTCTGCTCTGCATTATTCTCTTACTTTGCACATGTTTCTCATCCATTTCTGGTTTTAAAAAAATAATGCTGTGCACTTATGGCTGAAAGGCACATGGGAAGTTGGCGTTCATGAACTTAAGCTGGTACAAAAAGTAGGATGGAAAGTTAGGAATCAAGGTGATGACAGGGAAGTTGCTGGAGCAAAATTTGGGAAAATGAGTTAATTCTTGATCTGTTGCTGTCAGGAATGAGTGTAGAGGAACCCCCTAACTCTGCATTTTGTGGTTTTTCATAGCAATAAAAATAGCCTTATTTTATTTTAGCTGGAGTCTGTCTTATCTAATGGACTCTTGAATTCATAAAGCTGGAGCTTTGTGGTTATCTGTGGGCATAATTTGGAAAATCATGAAACTCTTTGGGTTGGAAGTGACCCTTAGAGTGTCTGCTCCCAAAATCTTGCCCAGAGCAGTGCTGGCTTCTATCCCAGACCAGGCTGCTCAAGGTTTTAGTCCAGTCCTGAAAATCTCCAGTGATGGATTGCTGGTTGAACATTGTGGTTGAACATTGGAATACATTGGCTCGAGAGGTTGTGGAGCCTCTGTCTTTTCAAATATTCAAAACCCATCTGAACATGGTCCTGGGCAACCTGTTGTCACTGCTTTAAAATTAAAGGGTTTGGGCTGGAAGGTCTTGAGAAATCCCTGCTGATCCCAACCAATCCATGATTCTGTGGGGTTTCACAGCCTCTCAGAGGCTCTGTTGCTTCTGTTGTCATGGCAAAACCAGTTTTCATTTTTCAGCTGGGAGTTTGCCTCCCCTCACCCTGTAGCTGCTGTTTCGTGTCCATCTGCTGTGCCCTGCTCAGCAGTTTGGCTCCTCATCTCTATTTTCCCCAACTTGAGAGTTAAAGGAAGTCATTGAGATCCCCCTTGGCCTTCTCTAGGCTGAAAAAACTCTTCCAGGCTCTCCTCATGCATCACATCCCCCAGGCTGGTAGACCCCAAACCACCTTCATGTCCCTCACTCAAATTTCTCAACATCTTCCTTGTGCAGGAGGACACACACAGCATTCCAGAAGTTGTGTGCCACATGGAAAGGAATAATAACTTTGCACAGCCTTCCCAAGCAGGCAGCATTTTACCTGAGCATCATTTGCTGTCACTCCACCTGTCAAATCCTGAGATGTGTGTGTGGTGTTTGTGAGGGTCCCCAGCATGAGGGAAGAGATGAGAATTTGACTCCATGTTCTCAGAATGCTTATATTATATTATATTATATTATATTATATTATATTATATTATATTATATTATATTATATTATATTATATTATATTATATTATATTATATTATATTATATTATATTATCTAAAGCTATACTAAAGGAAGAGAAAGGATACATCAGAAGGTTTAACAAGAATGATAATGAAAGCTCCTGACTCCTCAGTCTGACACGGCTGATGGTGATTGGTCATTAATTAAAAACAATTCACATGGAACCAATCAAACATTCACCTGTTGGTAAACAATGTCCAAGCCACATTCCAAAGCAGCAAACACAGGAGCAGCAATCAGGTGATTCTTGTTTTCATTCCTCTCTGAGGCTTCTCAGCTTCCCAGGAGAAAGTCCTGGGCAAAGGGGATTTTTCTGAAAATATCATGGTGACCTGTGAGTTCAAAGGTGGCTGAAGCGAGGTGAAATCAATCTCCATCTCCAAAGGAATAATTGATACTGGGCTGGGTCCTGCTTCTCCTCCATCACTCTGGCATCTCTCTGGGTGTGCAGGGTTTACCTAACACACGTGGGCAGCCCAAGGCAAAGTCCTGATGCTGTCCTGTGACAGCTGGTAGAAAATCCAATATATCCGGAAAACCAGGAGGTAATGTTGGCATGAGGAATCAGAGATAGAGGGAAATTGCTTCCAGCTATGGGCAAGCTCATTTGTAAAACATCTGGAGGAAAAGGAAGAGTAATTTATTTCATTACTTCATTATTATTATTACTGCTGTTGTTGTTATCATTTCTACTATTACTGTTATTTATTTGGCTGTATCACAATGCTCATTTCCACTGTGCACATCTGAACTACTCACCATTTTTTAACTACACCTCCCAGTTGCTCCCACAGCCCACTTTGCCTGGGGTGAATCTGCTTTCTGGGCTAAGCTTTCTTGTCCTGTGAGAGAGAGGGAAGACCTGCAGAAGGGAAATGGATAGATTTGAGAAAGCTGAGCTTGCCCAGCAAAGGAAACTTTTTATATTGCTTCTGGTATTTCAGGAAGGAAAACCTTTGGAAACAATTCAGATTTTTCCAGCTGAAAACAATATCTGCTGAGTTCATGGAGGAGCGGGTTGATAAGCACAGGCTTCCTCTGGCAACTGCTGCCCAGTGCCTTGACTGAACATGGAATTTATGGAGGGATCAAACCAACCTGGAGAATAAATCAGGATGCTAAAACCCAGTGGATTGTGGTACACTTTCATTAGCCAGGGTGGATCTGGTTCCAACCCCCCTACCATGGGCTTTAGTGCCATTAATCATAAATCAAAGCACTGAGGAGATTGACAATATCAAAATTCATTGAATTTGTTGAATTGTGAAATGTGAGTAATGCCTGCAATGTTGCATAATTTGCCATAGGCAGGAGAAATGGGGACCTCATGAAAATCACATTTTTAAGCCTGTTTTCTGTATGTGTCCCCTCAGGACTGTGCTTCCTTCAGGGTACCCACATAGGAGATGTTAGATCAGCCCTCTGGGCCACTATACCAGAATGAAATTGCAAAAGATAACCCAGAAAACAACCCCCTGAGTTATGGGGAGTCTGGAACTGTGGGCAAGCAGGTTCTGACAGGGCTGCCTGTGTGGTTCAGGCTCCTGGGGTCACACGAGGAATTTTCTAACACATAAGGGCCTGCTGGGGCCAGTCCCCATTTCCAACATTAATGTGGAGTCCAAGATTATCTGAGGGACAAAAGATCGTTCATTCTCCCCCCACATCTCCACTGCATACTGACACAAGTCCCTGCCACCTGTCCCAGGATCTGCCACTTCCACACAGGAGTTTTAGACCTAGAACTTGAGGGGGAAAGATCATAAAGGTGCCTGCTGGAAGGTGGACCTTAACTCCCAAGTGACTTCAATATTCTGGGCTTTTCACCTCTTCCTTCTTCAAGAGTGAAAAAATCCAGTCCCACCCCTGTGGTCACTGATTGTTGCAGGGTTGTTGAGGGTCCCCAGGATGAGGTGAGAGATGAGAATTTGACTCCAAGTTCTCAGAAGGCTGATTGATTATTTTATGATATTATATTGTATTAAAAGAAAATGATATATTAAAACTATACTAAAGAAAGAGAAAGGAGACATCAGAAGGATAGAACGGAATGAATAATAAAAACCCATGACAGACTCAGAGAGTCTGACACAGCTGGACTGGGATTGGGCATTAATTAAAAAAATTTCACATGGAACCAATCAAAGATGCACCTGTTGGTGAGCAACCCCCAAACCACATTCCAAGCAATCAGATAATTATTGTTTACATTTCTTTTCTGAGGCTTCTCAGCTTCTCAGGAGAAAAATCCTGGCAAAGGAGTTTTTCATAAAATATCACAGTGACACACCCCCACCCCAGATTCCGGTGGGATTTCATTCCTGCTGACTGCTGAGATGAAAACAGCCTGCCATGGATTTGGCTGGAGCTGGGTTTGTCTGTCATTAAGTCTAAATCTGCCCAGAGGCATCTGTGGCACTTAGATGGCAGAGCTCCTTCCTGTCACAGTCTCCTTATTCAGAGATTGGCCCTCAAAGTAAGGCTGGCTGATCAGGAACAAGTTTAAATACTTATCCATTAGAAAGAGGAATTAAAACTGAATGTTTTGGTGTTCTCAGACGTCTGAGAAATTATACAAAGCCAGAAAATTCTTCAGTCCTTGACGTAGAAATAATAAAAGATTAAGGAACACTTAGAACAGACGTGGTGAATTGCAGGGATACATTAGCATGAAATATACAGGAGCTGATCTTCATCTGGCAAACCTAGATATGGCTCCACTGGCTTTTGGGGAGCTGCTTCCATCAGCTAAGACCCAAATCAGGTTTGATAGACGCTGGGGTACAGGTTTTGTACCCTGGAGGTGTCTGAGGGGCCACCTCACCCACCATGGGTGATGTTAAAGCAATAAATTCAACCCCACAGTCCCCCTTTGTGGTCGTGGCTCTCCCAGGAGCAAGGTGGGAGATGCTGCACAAATCAATGGTGCACAAATCCTGGCTTCCATCAGCTAAGACCCAAATCAGGTTTGATAGAGGCTGGGGTACAGGTTTTGTGTGGGGGTGTTCACAGGGGTACCAGGATGAGGGAAGAGATGAGAATCTTGACTCCATGTTTCAGAAGGCTGATATATATTATATTATATTATATTATATTATATTATATTATATTATATTATATTATATTATATTATATTATATTATTGATATACTAAGACTATACTAAAAGAATAGAAGAAAGGATTTCATCAGAAGGCTAGCAAGGAATAGAAAGGAATGGAATAATAAAATAATGGGATAATAAAATCTTGTGACTGACCAGAGAGTCTGAGACAGCTGGACTGTGATTGGCCATTAATTAGAAACACCAACATGGACCAATCACAGATCCACCTGTTGCATTCCACAGCAGCAGATAACCATTGTTTACATTTTGTTCCTGAGGCCTCTCAGCTTCTCAGGAGAAAAAATCCCAGCAAAAGGATTTTTCATAAAATGTGTCTGTGACAGTTTTGTCCCCAGGAGGTGTCTGAGGGGCCACATTGGGTGATGTTAAAGCAATAAATTCAACCCCACAGTCCCCCTTTGTGGTCGTGGCTCTTCCAGGAGCAAGGTGGGAGATGCTGCACAAATCAATGGTGCTGCAGCTTCTGACCTGTGCAAATCAAAAGATGGTGCCCTTTGCTTGAGGGCTGCCTTTGAGGTCTGATAAAAAGACAGCTTATAAAAGTTAAATGACATTTTCACTTCTTTCTCATAGCGTGTGAACGCCTACAAAACTTCAACAGGCGACTATTGCATGTGTACCTTAAATATTTGCTGTGTTTCTAAAATTTATATAAAAGGCAGGAAAAGACTGATCAACTCTGGGGACTAGAGATCTTGAAATTAAGAACACTCCAAAAGATTTAAAATCCCTAACTTTGTCAGACTCTCTTCTTACATCAGACTTGTGTATTTTGTGCAGTTCTGTACTTCCAGTGCAAATTTGAGATGACATGGAAGAGATCAGATTGTTTCATTGTTGTTGGGGGGTTTTTTTGACTCATTTATGGAACCCATAAATGTAAACCCATTGTCAATTGCTCTGACCATAATCAAAACCCACCACGACATTTCTAAATACACTTCAGCAAAACAATCCTGAAAACAATATGTTCCTGGTGCTGATTAAAGCCAAGCTCAGGTAACCCCAATTAACCCCATCAACAGAACCTGCAGGGCACTGCCTTGTGGCAACCAGGTCCCATTTTTTTCTTCCCAGCAGCCTCAGTTGAGCTGCCAAGAGTAACCCCAGTTCCCATCTACCAGAGGTGAAACAGCAGCCCTCTGCCCTTGGCTTTTTGGCTCTTCAGCTGAGCGTGGCATCGAGCCAAACCTAACAAACAGAAAGATTTGAGCCAGGAAATAGACACAAAATAGGCCCTGCTGCTGCTGCTGCAGGGGGAAGAGGTGCTCAGCCATCCCAGCCACGTGTGGCACAGTGGCACTGCTGGGGACAGCCCCCGAGCTGGTCTGCCTGCAGGAGCAGGTTTGGGGCACTGGGCAGTGCCTGCCAGCTTTGAGGAACAGCCACCAAGTGTCTCCTGTGCCAGGCTGCTCCCATCACCATCCAATGTGTCATTTTGGGATGGAGAGCTGCTCTGATGGAGCCACCTGTCCCCAAAGGAGAGAGAGGACATCAGCCTGTGGCTGCTGCTGCTGCTGGGAATGACCACTGGCAGAGGGAGCTGGCAGTCTCTGGGTGGAAAGCAGTGCTAGGAGGAGGGTGTCAGTGCTGGCATGGAAATGTGCCCACAGTGAAATCAGCTCTCACCCAGCTGGGCCACAGCCAGGGGGGCAGGTGGCTCTGTCCATGGTGGTGCTGCATGGAACTAATTAAGCAGGAGGGTTTGGCTGTTACAGGCAGAAACACTGACAGGAAAAGTGCCCTGCTGATGGGAATGAACCAGGCAGAACCCAGGAGATGCTCTCTGGTGTTTGTTCTACAAAGTGGTTGTTAATACTGACACATGTCAGCAGTGGGTCTTGTGCCAGGGCCTCAGCTGGTCCCCTCCCCATAGCAGCTCTGGCCTCCTGTCCTCACCTTATCCCTCTGCTTTCTGTGCATATTTCATCTGGAATCCTTCTTGCAAGCCCTCTTCTTTAATAGCCATCTTTTTAATCCTTTATTCCCCAAACTTCTCTTATTTTCCCATTATTTCCCTTTGTAGTGCTCTTTTATTGTGTAGAACCATTTTAACAACTTATTCTAGATTATAGATGTTGTTGAGGAAAAAAACATGCTGGAAAAAATGGGGTCACAATATGGCAAGTGTGGAACTCTCTTTCCAAGCTCAGGAATAAGGACCTGGAGTATTTTTCCTGACCAAATGATGGCACACGGTGCTGGATGTCTCATTTTGGCCATTGTTACAGTGTCCAGAACTCTAAGCCATGTTCACAGTTGTTCAAAACTTACAAAACAATGTTGAGGTCACATGTTCAGTTTGGGGGGCTTGGAATCTTTAAGGTCATTGCCAACCCAAGCCATTCTGTGATTCTATGAACCAAGCTGTTAATCTGGATTTCTGAACTGCACAAAGATCTGTCCTTTTCCAGGACCACCTTTGGCAGGAGGTCACTGGCCTGGGCTGGGCTGAGGAACCAGCAGTTTGCCCAGAAATCAAAATCCAGACCAGGGTATAGAGTGTTCTTACCCACAGGGACTGGCACCAAGGGCAAGATTACAACTTCTAAAGGCCATTTCTTTCAGTTTAATATTTCACTGCACTCCAGCTAATACAAATTATTTAAAATGTTCCTTTTACTGAGAGCTTTTGTGCCTTCTTCCTGCTCTGTATAATCATGCAGTCATGCAGCCTGACATTTATTTGTATGACTGCTTGCTGGAGAGGTACAGCAAGCAGGACCAAAGGCTGTGTAAGCTCTGGAGCAAGGGCAAGGTGTCTGCAGGGCATGGCTCAGAGCTTGCCTAATCCTCACAGCTTTGGCACACAGTGTGGAAGGCTCTTTATCCAGATTTTACAGATGTCAGGAACTGAAATTCTACCATGAAGCACCTTGGCTGAGAATCCTGGTCCAGTGTTTGGGCTTAGCTGAGGATTTGTCTTCTCCTCCTGGTGGATGTGGCTGTGCCAGCTGTGTCTAGACTGGGGAGGGGTGAGAGGATGACTTTCAGTTCTGCCTCCTGAAGTAGGATCAAATGCATTTTTCAGTGTTTGATAGAGAGAAGTGTAGGGCCTCAATGAGCCTTTCCTGGATTCCCATCCAGATTGTGACTCCAGCAATGTGTGTGCTGTCTGCCTCCCTTTAGAGGCACTGAAAGGTTACCTGCTGATTTTTGAATTAGCCAGAGGCCACATTAAAACCTGCAGTTTGAATCAAGAATTTTAGAAACAATATGTTGGGAAGGATGAAAGTTTGACAAGAAAGTCTCACAGATATGTGTGCTTGGCAGAAAGATTTTTGAATGTAGAATCTGATGAAGGAATAGAAATGAAAGCAAGTTTTGATAGAGAAGAAAAGAATTGCTGAGCCAGTCTCACTGGATAACCAAGGAGGCAAAGGGTGTGTTAGTTAGAAGGGGTTTTTATGGCTTAGAGCAAAGGATAAACCCACCTCAAAGAAGAAGATGTTTTTACCAAGCACAAAGCACAGGCAAACAAGTCAGCAAAGCTGCAAGTAGAAAAAAGGTCTCAGAATTTTCCACTGCAAGAAAACTGAAAAACAACTTCTAGCTTAAACTGTAATGTACTGACTTTTAGTGATTGGAGAATAGTAACATGAACAGGGTAATTACAGTAGTTATGATAGGCTATAGAAAATAGTTAAGGTATAGATTGGTTCTTCTGTATGAAGATGCTCAGCAAAGGAAAGTATAGAATGCATTGTAACCAAAACCAAAGGGTCTGCAGGGCTGCCTGCAGCTGGAGCTGACAGCTGTGGGCACAGGCTCTGTCACCCACACCCTGGGCTGCTGTAACACCTGGGATGCAATAAACTGCATTTGGAAGAGCTGCCTGGAGTCCTGCATCCCTCATTACAGCTCTTACAACAATATGTTCCAAAAAAAGTTTTTTCCCTCTTTCCTTTTTCCTAAGCCTTGACTTTTAGCCACTCTTGGTTTTCACCTGGGTTTTGGGGTGTAGTGGCTTCTGAGGATGCTCAGTCCTTGTGATGCTCTGAGAGCTGGAGCACCTCTGCTCTGGGGACAGGCTGAGAGAGTTGGGGATGTTCAGCCTGGAGAAGAGAAGGCTCCTGGGAGAGATTACTGTGGCCTTCCAGTACCTAAAAAGGGCTCATAAAAAGCAGGAGAGCAGCTTTTTACAGAGGCAGATAATGACAGGATGAGGGGGAACAGTTTTAAACTAAAAGAGGAGAGATTTAGGTTGGATTTTAGGAAGAAGTTCTTTACCCAGAGGAGGGTGAGGCCCTGGCACAGGTTTCCCAGAGAAGCTGTGGCTGCCCCATCCCTAAAAATGTCCAAGGCCAGGTTGGACAGGGCTTGGAACCAATCCCCATGGAAGGGATTTGGAACTGGATTAACTTTCAGGTCCCTTTCAACCCAAACTATTCTGTGACAATCTTGGCATTAATGGCCATGAAATAGCAGAGTCCAGGACCCTAATAGAGCACACTACAAACCCTGGATTTAAGGAGAGTGAAATTCAATTATAGTAGTATAACTCTTTTTTTGTACTGTCTCTAGCTCTGGATTTAATCTACAGAGATGAAATTTTTCTGTTAAAAAATAAAAAAACACAAAAAAAAAAAGAAAAAAAAAAAAGAAAAAAGAAGAAAAAAACACCAAAAACCAATCAAGAAAGGAGGTGACAAAGACTTTTAATTTCCCAAGATGTGTTTCTGCTCTCATGAGAGGGAGTGTGCAAATCCTGGGCTGTGAGCGGAGCTCCCTGAAGCTGTGAGACAAAACTGTTCACAGTGAGAGAAGAGGGCTAACTCATCCATAAATTCAAGTGGTAAGCACCAGATATTTCTTGAAACCTCTTCTGTGGCTGTGAGTTCACACATTTGTGCTTCCTTGAGCTTGCAGTGTTAGTGTGAAGTGAGTGGCCATGGGGGATTAATGCAAAGCCAAGCAGGGACATTTCCAGAGGAAAGGTTCTTTCCAAATGCAGTTACTTGTGGTATTCTGAGGGTATATCCTATTCTGGTTGCTATGGTGATGAGCAGAATATAGAATTATATAGGTAAATAAACAAAATTAGGTTTGTGTTAAGGTGTTTAAGTGGAGCTGGGAGCATCTTTTATTCAACTATTCATTATTTATTCAATCTCAGCAGCTCCATTGCAGCTCAGCTGGACAGAGCCCCTGTGTCAGAGCATCTCTGACAGTGGATTAAGCCCAAACAATTGGAAATGTCACTTTTTTTTGGGGGATTCAATGGGATGTGTCACAGGATTTTTTGAGAACTCAGCAAGGACCTAATTTTAGAAGTTTAAGTATCAAATAATCTGGTTAACTACATGCCAGTTTATTGGATTTCCAGCCCTGGGCAGAATTATGGAAAAGCTGATATGGGATTTGATTAATGAAGGCACAATTCAATTATCCCATGTGCCAGTGTGGCTTTATTGAACATGGGTCTGTTGGACACTTGATCAAGGAAAATTGGAAAGATTTGTGTATAAATACTCCAAAGCATCTTTCAAATGCTTTTAATTAATATTGAGCAATATTTGGGGCAATAATGAGCAATAGATCATGTGAATAGATATTCTTATCCATAGAAACACTTTCAAATGATTAAGAACAAGGGCAACAGCATCCCTGCAGCTAATGAAATGACTTTTTGAGATGCTTTACTGGCACTTTACAAGATTGGCTCTGAGCCCAGCACTATCACAGGGTCATTAATGATCCCAAAGTAAATATGCAATCACAGCCTATAAAATTTCTGGGTGCCAAAATGATGAAGCACCTATAAATAATAATGAAGACAAGACATTTAGAGGGGGGCAATTCTGCCTGCTTGTCAGGGAGGCTTCTGCAAATGGTCTTTCTATTGCAGACAAATGCAATCTGCTGCCTCTAAGAATGCAGGTAATTCTTGGAGAATAGAGAGTGTTTTGGAAACAATGACTCTGAGGACAATCTTGTGGGTGTAAATCTGAGCAGTTCAGTCTGCCCTGGTAGTCACAGTTGTTTGTGTGGTTTGGTGTCACTGCCATATTTCCTGGAAAAATCCCTTTGCCAGGATTTCTTCTCCTGGGAAGCTGAGAAGCCTCAGGGAAAAAGGAAAACAATAATTATCTCATTTGCTTCTCCTGTGTTTTGCTGCTTTGGAATGTGGTCTGGAGATTGTTTATCCAACAGGTGATTGTTTGATTTCATGTGAATTGTTTTAACTTAATGACCAATCACAGCCAGCTGTGTCAGGACTCTGGAAGAAGACACGAGTTTTTAGTCATTATCTTGTTAAGCCTTCTGTCTGTATCCTTTCTCTATTCTTTAGTATAGTTTTAGTAGAGCATTCTTTACTATAATATCATAAAATAATAAATCAGCCTTCTAAGAACATGGAGTCAGATTCATCAATTCCTCCTTCGTCCTGGGGACCCTGAAAATACCACAGTTTGGAGGAGGTGTCTGATCAACTTTTTAGGTGTTTTGGGAGGAGTCGGTTAAAAACCAAAACCTTAACTGGGAGCACTGGTCAGACCCAATGTCCGGTCCGTCTGTCTGTCTGTCTCTGCCCTGACACGGGCAGGGTGGTTCTGGGGCAGCCTGCGTTTCAAAGGACGAGTCTGGACTCTTCAGTTTTCAGTCTTCAGATTGTTTATTGTTTCTTATCTACAGAATTTTCTGTCTGCCCAACAGAGGTCTGACCTGCAAGGCAGCCAAGGGCACTCTGACCACCCACGGGGCGGTCTTGTCTTTTTATACTAAAATCTATGTACATGATATTTACCTTTATTTCCCAATACCTTTCACCCATGTTAGCAAGTGCACCTTCACCATGAACCAAGTGCCAACATCACCACAGAAAACGGATGGCAAGAAGAAGAAAGAAGAAGGACGAGACACGCCCTGATCCCTCCATCTTGTCTCCATAACCCCCCTGTACCAAAAACCCTAAAACCTATATTTCGCCCTATTAATGTGTCTTTTTTACACCTTTCACTCCCAAGTGATTCTCATGTCCTCAAACTGCTGTCACTTCCATAGATGGATCAAAATCAAGCCACCAAACACTCCTGGCAACATTCCAGGATTTCCAAGCCCCCCCAAGGTTTCTCTCGGCAACTCTGGACATCCGGAGTGATGTGCTGAGTTCCCATAACCCACATGATATATTTTGGTGTCAGCTAGTGGATAAATTAATCAGGGAGGAGAAGCAATATATAGGATTATTAGATGCTGGGGAAAGCACTTTTGGTGAGTGATTTAATGAGCTCAGTATCTTCAGTTTGTCAGAAAGATGATTGAGAGGTGACCTGATTGCAACCCAGAACTACAAGTTCCAAAAGAAAGAGCAAAGTCTTTAAGAGGTTATTTGAACACAAAACAGCAAGATCGAGTGTTGGATGGCAGAAAAAAACTCAAGCAGCTAGGCCCCTGGTTTTTTACCCCAGAACAAAAAGAAAAAAATCATCATTTCAGCCAAGGAGTGAGGGACTGAAGTCTCAAAACAAACTGCAGACACTCTGTGTGAGAGAGGCTGCTCCCAGGAGCTGCTGGGCTGTGACCCAGGGCAGCAGGGAATGACAGATGCTCAGCAGTGACAGGTGATGGCTGATGGGTGACAAGCCCTGTCTGCTGCTCACACTCCCAGAGCCTCTGCACTCAAAGCCCTGGCCCAGGATCCTCAAACAAAATGAGTGGTTTTGGGCAATGTCACCAGTGCTGGAGCTGGAGCTTGCACAAAGAGTTTCCACAGGTCATTAAATTGCTTAGAGCAGTGCAGTAAACAGTTATAGGCTCACATTTCATCCTAAAACAGCTTCCAAACCCACAGAGGGGGAAAGCCATGTGGGAAGCCCCTGCCCACAAGGAGCAAGCCAGACCTGGGACCCCTCCTGCCCAGATAAACCCCCATGGAGCCTGAGTGCACCCTCTGCAGGGCTGGTTTGAGGCACAGCACTGCAGCCCTGGCCTTGGGACATCTTTTTTCTGCACATCTCCATCCAATCCAGGTGCCCAGCTTGGTGCTCATGTGCTGCTGCTTCATCTTCTCTCCAAGAGCAGAGAGGCTTTCAGATGCTATTTCATTTTATGTATCTGTAAAAAGGCTTCTTTTTATAGCTGAAGCTGCTCAGCTTCAGAGCAGTGCCAAGCTCCATCCTCCCATTTCACTGCTCCTTCCCTGGAGCCTGGATGTAAAACCTGCCTGGGAGCTGCTCCTAATGTAGTCACAGTCTGTTGCACTGTGTTAACTTGTGAATGCATTGTCTGGCAGGCTCGTTTTTATCCTGAAAGAGGAGAGGAAGGAGTGGGGAAAAGAGGGGAGGAAATGGTGTTAATGGAAGCAGCAAGATGGGAATGGCAGAGATCAGCATAAGCTATCTTGATTTGCTGCACAGCTCTGGCTTTTGGCAAAACTCCCCCAGCTGTGGTTCAGGTCTGACTTTCCAGTGGCTCTGGTGACCTTTGGATGAGACTGTGCTGAGGCTGAGTCCTACATTCCTGCAGGTTCATCAGGTATTTGAAGCATCCACTCAAGTGCACCTCTGCTCCCCTGAAGGGCCACTGGGAACAGCTCCACCCACCAAACATGACCTGCTCCAGGTCATGGAGTGTCCACGCTGGGCTCTTTAGTGCTGGAGATAGCACAGAATCGTGGAATCCTGAGCTGGAAGGGGGCCAGAAGGTCGAGTCCAGCTCCTGGCCCTGCCCAGGAGGGCCAGGATTCCAATGATCCCACCCTGTGCATCCCTGGGAGTGTTGTCCAAAAGCTCCTGGAGCTCTGGCAGCCTCAGGGCTGTGCCCATTCCCTGGGGAGCCTCTTCAGTGCCCACCATACTCTGGGGAAAGAACCTTTTCCTGATATCCAACCCAAAACTCCCCTGACACAACTCTTGACCATTCTCTTGGGTCCTGTCACCGTCACCAGAAAGAAGAGATCAGTGCCTGCCCCTCCTCCTCCTCCTCCTCCTCCTCCTCAGGAGGAAATTACAGACAGGGCTGAGGGTCAAGCTCTTAAACATGGGTTTGGAGAGAATTGCAAGAGGACAGTGAGCAGGACATCCTTGATGGTGCCTGCTGCTCCTCACAGGCACCCAGGGAGCCAAGTGATGCCATCCTTCATCACCTCCATCCTCCTCATCTGCTCTCCTCCTCTTGGTGCTTAGAGGACGAGTTTGCCGGGGTTGGGAAGAAGTCAGCGAGGTGATAACACAGCTCTGGGTGGAGAGGGGAGGGAAGCAGCAGAGCCAGGAGCAGAAGTTCAGGGAGAAGCCAGAGAGAAGAACCACAACTGGGAACATGCAAGGTTTCAGCCTAGAGCAGAAACAACCTCAGCCAGCAGCTGGACCCTCTGTCACAGGCACCTTCAGGTGTGGAGGTGAGAGGACAGCAACAGCTCAGAAGAGGCCAAACCCTTCCCTCCATCCCCCAAGGAGACACTGGGCCATGTGTTTACAGCTTAAAAAGGAGGATGGAGGAAATGGAAAAAGCTCTGAGTGATTTCAGTGGATCAGTCCCAGAGGCAGTTTGAGACACATCATCTGCAAGGACTTCAAAGAGCAGCGTTGAGGAGGAGCTCCCTGCACACAGCCTTGGCCCCAAGCTCTCTGCAGGCTGATCCAGCAGCTTTATTGCCTCTACAGCTCCCAGGCATTGTCACAACCCAGCCCAGGGTGAACTTTGATGTGCACCTTGCTGGGAAGGGGCCAGTTCTCCCAGCACAGCCACAAAACAACGAGTCCCTTCGGCAAAAAACTTGGCTCTTACCACTCTGTTATTTTTATTAGTTTCCTAAAATACTGAGCACTTCAGAGGAGAAACAGATGGGCAAAGATACCCAGCGCTACCAGCTCTCATTTTAATGTTAAATAGAATGCATATTTTGGGGAATGAGCAGAAAAGACAGCTTGGAGGGTGCAAAGGACAGTCTTTGCAGGAACATAACAACATCTGTGTGCTGTTGCTGCTCTGTCATTTTATCCACTTAACTACCTGCTTTGTGTTTTTCTAATTCACTTGAAGCCAAAAACTACAGGATTTTACATTTAAGGCTTAAGGTCAGAGAGCTACTAACAGACACAGCTAATTTATACCCTCTAAATATGACCTTAACGTGGGAGCTTTGAGACAGGATGTAGTTTAGCCTTTAGGCACTTGATTTTCCCCAGAAATCTTTCTAAAGCTGGGATGGTTATAAAGGTATTACCAAGGTTCATGACCTTTCCTGAGAAAGCTGCATCCAATTTGAAGCACACCTGGGCTGTTCAACAGGTTTGCAAGAAACTGGAGCTCAACAGAAAGTTTATGATTCTTTTTAACATTATTTTTCGGAAACTTATCTCTAAAGGAAAATCCTAGTAATTTTTTTTTGTGCTAAAAATCAAAGAAAATGGTAACACCAAAGCAGGTGAGTGTAACTATAACTCACATAGTCCAGACTTCCTGCTTTTAACTTTGGGATCCAAAAGTTTTTAGTGGTTTGACTATTTCATAATATTATTTATGAATCCACTACAGTAACATGTGTTTAACAGTTCAAGGAAATGATATTCTGGGCAATACAGAGAGCTGACAACTATTTCCAAATGGTTCATGGCCTTTCCTCTGTTGAGATAGAGGGCATGCAGAGGTGAAGTGAAGCCTCCTCTCAGGGTCTCACACAAAAATCTGTGTTAGGTTTGGGAGTTAATTCTGAGTCTGGTGTGTTAAATCCCCTGGGTTGGCGTCAGCTGGAGTGTTTGTGGCAGGCCAACACATAATGTGGGAAGTCTGACATTTTCAGGAAGGATTTAGTTTAATTCTCACCTGGTGTAGACAGATCCAACATTTCTGGTTGCACTGAGTGTTATAAATGACCAAATCGAGAGCCAAATGATAGGAAAATTTAGCAATGATTTATGAAATTGTCAGCGAGACCGAATTTCGATCGTCAAAAACCACCCCAGCCAAGGGCAGCGTCGAACCTGGGATCGGCGCTGGGTGAACACACGGACCTGACCCCGAATGTCAGAGTGTCCCCTGTTCAGAGTGTCCCCTGTTCAGAGTGTCCCCTGTTCAGAGTCTCCCCGTTCACAAATGCTGCTTTGCCCAGCGAGTTCTTATACAGTTTATTCCGCCTGAGGCAGAAATGACCAAATGCTCCTTTGTGTCCCTTCACATGCAGAACCGGGGCCATACATGTGCAGGGGTAGACAAAAGTCCAGTCCAGGTGTCTGGATGGTGTCAGAGCATTCACATGTAACAGGGTGGCCTGGTGATCACCGTGGTAGATGCAATCTTCGAGGTGAAAATCTGGTAGATACAATCTTCGAGGTGAAAATCTCTCTGGAGAGGTCCTGGCAACCCAGGGAAGTCGGTGATCATCACTCAGGAAGGTTCCATTCTTAGGTTAAAGAACCTGATATTATCTTAATATCATCTGGGAACTGGATGAATAAGAATAAGACACTGCTCCTGGCTGGGGTGGTCAAAAGACATAGTTTGGATCTTACAATATTTTATACATTAATGGCATGAATTATCTCTATCATATACGACACTGAGCGTCAACAAATCCTCAGCTGTGACAAAGCCTCACATTATATTTGGCCAAAAAGCCCAGGAAGAAACCCAGGAAGAAACTCAGGGCATCTCCAGTGAAACCTGGGCTTGATCAGGGCCCCATCAAACCTAGAGGGTCTTTGTTTGCTAAAGCAAAGATGTTGCAGGGGGTCCCTGGTGAGGCAATAGCAGCCACATCCAGCATCTCATCTGTGTTCCCTGCTGCCCCATCTGCCAGTGCCAGTGGATGCTGCAATTCAGAGAGTCCTTGAAGCTGTCAGAGCACTCAGTGCTGAGGTACTTTCAAGGACTGATCAGCTGGGACTCTTCTCTTTAATTGGTTTTGTGCTGTGTTTTTAAACAGCTCTTTGCCAGGCCCTGGCTGTTCTCTCCCCAAGGTGGAAGCTCAGAGACAAAGCTGAGTTCCAAGGCTCAGCTCTCAGAGACAAAGGCAGCAGCCTTGTCCTCTCACTCACAGCCCTCTCTCCTTGTCTCCAGGCAGTGCTGGAGATTGGCAGGCAGAAAAGTGCTGGGCTTGACTTCACAGCAGCAAATCCAGCAGCTTCTGGGGGCTTTGTTCTGTTCCTGGCCCTTCCAGGAGTGCTGCAGGGGGATCTCAGCAGCCTCAAGGCTTTTCCCATCACAGCAACTCCGGGTTCAGCACAAGCCCCATAGTCCATAATAACTCTGGGAAGGGTGTCAGGGAATCAGAGGAAATTTTGGGTCAGAAAATACCTTAAAGATCATCCAGTTGCAACCCCCCTGCCATGGTTTGGCAGCTCAGCTGATCAGATTTAAAGATCTGGTGCAGGGTGAGCTGAACAGGGCTGCAGGTTGCAGTGAGATCAACTCCATTACAGTCAGCACAACCTGAGCTCAAATACAAGTTAGGGCAACCTGAGTGGCACTGAAAAATCTTTAGGAGTGGAGATAAAGAGGAAAAGGATCAACACCTCTGTCTAATCTACATGCCTAATACCTTTTAATCCTGAAGTAAACCTCCTTAAGGGATCTCATAAGGACCACTTGAGGGTCAGGGATGCCTTTTAGCAGTCCAACACATCCCTTTTAGCAGGGCAACACCTGCTAAATTCAAGTGTGAACTCACTGGTGCCTCTGGTCCAGCTCTGATACAAGTGTCCATTTGCATGGCATCACCTTCCACTCATGGGCATAAGGGAGGATGAGGAAGAGGAAGAGGCAGCTCTGTGTTTATCCAAGGGAAAACTAAAAGATCTGAGCAGCGACGACAGGGAGCTGAACTGCTTCGATTCTTGGATTGATTTTTGCTCCTCTCAGTAGTGCCACTCCTAAATTCCCTGAGCTCTCACTGCACATGGAGATTGATTGATCTCTGCCCTTTCTCACCTGCTGTGTGCCAAAACTCTGGGGGAAGGCACTGGCTGTGGAAGGGAGCTGGGCAGTGCCCTGTAACACCCCTCAGCTTGGGAAGGACCTGGGGACACTGAGCACATCCAGAGGGGACAAGGAGGCTGCAGAGGGGCTGGGAACACAAACCCTGTGAGGAAGCCCTGAGGGAGCTGGGGGTGCTCAGCCTGGAGCAAAGGAGACTCAGGGCTGCCCCCATCACTCTCTGCAGCTCCTGAAAGGGGCCTGTGCTCAGCTGGCCCTGGGCTCTTTCTGCAGCAGCACTGACACAACCAGAGCACACAGCCTCGAGCTGCACCAGGGGAAATACAGGTTGGATAGCAGGGAAAAGTTTTCACAGGAAGAGTGATAAAGTTCTGGAATGGCTGCCCAGGGAGGTGGTGGAGTCCCCATGCCTGGGTGTGTTTAACAAAGCCTGGATGTGGCACTGGGGGCCAGGGTTTGGTTGAGCTGTTGGGGCTGGGTTGGACTCGATGATCTTGAACGTCTTTTCCAACCCAGTCATTCTGTGAATTCACAGTGCTCTTTTATGGTCACCTCCCCTAGTTCTGGGTTTGCCCCTTGATGTGGCTGTGATGGGGCTGGGTAGTGTTTTGTTTGTGCTCTAAAAGCTGTTTCTCTCCCAGATTCTCTTCCTTTTGCACTGTTGAGTTGGTTTCTTGTTATTCCAGCAGCAGAAATTATGTGGCAGATATTAAGGAATCTCAGGGTAACACACCTTTGGGACAGGAAGGAGTAAGAAAACACAACTCCAGCTGGAGCAGTGGTACCCCTTTTTAATGGGGTTAACTAATTAACTCTTCATTTTCACAAGAGATTTACAATGCTGGGATGTCCTGACAAGAAAAGAAAATGCCAAAAGAACTTCAGCTGTGGTTCATGATGATAAATCCAGGAGTACAAATGTTATTTTCCTGCAGGACACACCTGGGAGGAAGAAGGCAGGTTGTTTTCAGGGAGCTGATGCTGAGTGAATTTCCCATCTGGGTAAGTACAATCTAACTGTGTGTTGGATGCCAGAGAAGGAAGGGCTTTAAAGGCACTTAAAATTAAAGGTGTTGTCTTGAGGGGTTAGAGCATCCAAACACTCTGATCCTCCCACTGCGGCTTTCTGGAATTAGCACCAAAGGGATAAATGGTGACTTGATCCTGTTTGCTGTTTTTTCTTCTTATTATTCCACTGACTTGACCAAGAGATAATTTAGTCCAACACCCATTATGCCTGAAATCTGTGCTCTGTACAGGCATAAAAAGATGCCATATGGGTCCCTTCTCACTTTCTGACCTCTCTGATGTTCTGTGCTTTGCACATGCATCTTCCAGTCAATTTATTACAGTCAGATTTTATAAATGTGAAACCCAGCACGAGATCAAAGAGCTTGAACAAAATGGCTCGTGGTGATTCTGGTAAAAACTCCACAAATGTGGGTAAGTTCCACCTCAAAGTGCTTGCAATGAGGAAATTCACTCAACAAATGCATAATGATGGAGCTTGGATAGAATGGCAAGGTCTATCAAAACTGAAATTGCTAATGTTAATATTAGAGTCGGGATATATTTGCAAATATGAGTGAAGCTGACTCTCCTTCTCCCTGTCAAGAATATCACCTGGCTTAGGAACAAATTGATTCTTTTGCTTCTTTTCTCTGCCAAGGTCAGGATTAAATGTGTGAGATGGAATTTCTTGTTTGGACTCAGATGTTTATCAGTTCTTATCTCTGTCAGTCTCACAAACCCTGAGTTCTACAGCACTTCACTCTAACAAACCAAACATGGAGCCCCATCTCTCTCTCTGCAAGGCCTTTTAAAGATAAACTGTCCAATTAAGGAATCACACCTAAATTATTTTTACTTTTAACCCAATAACCAACACCCGTGGCTGCAATGGGGACTTTTTATCCAATTACACAAAAACACCCAAACCCATGGAGAAGGGGAAGAAGAAGGAGCAGCCTCCACCCCAAAACCTCCATCTTGCTTTATATCCATTACTGTATTCTAAACCCTTAAACTCTGAGTTTCCCACCCTGTGATCTCACACCCTTCTATCCAAACTCCACACCCACAATCCCAGTTCTGTCATTCCATTCTGGAAGCTTCTCCAGGGCCTCAGGTCAGTGCAGTGTTCTCTTGGGGGTCAGTGCCTGGCAGCACAGAAATCTGAAATTCTCAGCAGCCAGGGTTCCAACAGGAACACAAAATGTGTTTAGAGTTGGAAAGAAGGGAAAGAAATCAAAACCTGTTTCTCTTGGAACTATGAACTGACCCTGGATGCTGATACAAGCATTACTAAATTCTGAGTTCTTTGGGGATCCTGTTGTGTTTGTGCTGCTCCCAGGTGCTTCAGGGCTCTCTCAAACCAAACCAGAGGAGGTCAAAGCAATCCTCACATCTTGCTGTGTCCATGGATCCAAAAAGCTTCACCCAGATGGACAAGAGGAAGGTGGTGATGGGCAGACACTCCTGGAACCCAGTTTCTGATGATGACCCTCACTCTGTTAAGAGCCATTGTGTCTATTTAGTGTGACACTGGCTGTTTCTCCAAGGGAATCTGGCCCTGGCACAGGACATCTCTGCACCCTGTCACCTTCTGCGGCCTTCCCAGAGATGTCCAACCCTCTCTCTAATAAGGTTTTTGTAAGGGAGGCCCCCTGGTTTGTCCTAAAGGAGGTATGAACCCACACTGCAGGTGGGCTCGCATCCCAGTGCCCTGGTGCACATTTGGCTTTGGCTCCACTTAGAAAAAAACCCCTGAATTTCACCTGTCTCAGGTGGAAATGTTTGCTGCCAGCACCAAATGTGGACACAAAGCAAAGTGACAGCAAAGAAAATGCCTGCTGCAATTTAAATCCCCAATTTAAATACACCCCAACTGTGCAAGCCCACAGTTGATGGTCTGATGTCACAGGGTGATGATGAGTGTGCTCACTCTGCTGAAGATGCCTTGTTATTCATAATTTGTGTGTTTTAAACCTGAGACAATATCAGCTAAGTTAAACATGTTGATTCAGTGGACTCTGGTAGCCAGCAGAAAATGTATCTCTTGGATGAAGCACTCCAAAAATAAATTACCAGCTTTTCTTTGACACTGACATTTCCTGCTGGCTAATAGCAAAATCCAAACAATAACATTGGGCTTTGTCAGAGTGAAATAGCTGGCACCAGTGCAGCCTGAAAAGGAATTTAAAAATGTTTTCCTTAGGATGAGAAATCCTAATTTTCAGCGACCTCATTCATGCTTTTTTAATGATAACTTGAATGAAAATGAGAATGTTGCAACAAGCCCTACATACAAGATCTCTATTTACCTGGTGAATATGAATGTATCTGAATGCCATGATGGAATAATCTGATTTTATTAGTCACTCTGTGGAGAGTATGATAAATGCTGAAGTCTAGCCAAGTTCTGTTAGTGCTGATAGGCTTATCAGGGCTTAGTCTGATCAGTGTCTTAAATGTGCCAGAGAGAAGCAGAGAATTCAAGGCTCTGACCTAATTTGTTCTATTCCACCTGGACTGCACTCGGATGTGTTTGAGCCCAGGGAAAGATTTAACAATTTATCAGTGTGCCAATTAGAGAGAGCTTTGCAATTTTGCCTGTTTCTATCACTTTGGACCAAAATGTTGTGAGATTTGCACAACTCTCAGCCTCGATTCAGCTCGGAGTGAAAATTCACAATCTGCTCTGGGGCCCAGATGCTTCCCTCTGCCTTTGGCACTGAGAATTCCTTCTCCTGCTTAAAATACTTCCCATGTTCCCACAGACTCCTGCAACTTGCTGCAAGTTTGTTGAGATCTGGGTATCCCAGAATGCTCAGGCAGTCCTTAAATAATCCCCATTCAACTCAAGGAGCTGAATTCCATGAGCTCCAGGGCTGGACTCAGTTGCTTGAATGGAGAAATCCGGTGGCACATCAGGGACCTGTGGGTGGCCAGCAGAGAGGTGACAGGGTTTAGGAGCAGCACAGAGGCTCCTGAGGCTGGGCAGGACCCACCCACAGTGCCTGAGATTACAACAGGTGCTAAACTGGGAGCTGCACATTCCCACATCTTCCTGTTAAAACCTTTCTGAAAAGGTCTTTTCCTTCCCATCTCATCTTTTCTCTTTATTTGCTCTTGCAGAGCTCGTGCGGCCAAATTTTCCCTTCTGCATCCCCTAACAGTGAGATTTATTTTCAGAGACTGTAACTGGATCTGGCTGGGAACAAAGATGTTTGGGAGCATATTTTAAATATCTCCAGTTTACACTGGAGAGTTTTTTTCCAGGTTTGTTTTTGGGTCTGTCTTTTTTAAATTATCAGTAGGATCAAGTCAAACCCCAGAATGAGGATATTTCGTGGTTAAAACTTGACCAAATCTGGTTTTCACTCATAACTGTGACTCATCTGTAATTCTCTGGAAGTGAAGAGCAAGTGAGGTGGCAGCTCTGCCACCTGTTCCACCTCACCCAGCTCGTTTGTCTTGTTTCTTTCATTTGTTGTGAGTGTTAATTAGAGGCAGACAGACTCTTCCAGTGGGTGATTAATTCTTCTCCCTCCCATTTTAGCATCAACTCTGCTTGGAGAAAGCTGCCTCTTTCCATTGCCTGGGAAACTCATTTAGGCCAAAGTCTAAACTTAGGGTAGATAAATACCTTTCAAGTGACTTGACCAGGGTTTTCCAGGGAGGCAGTGGCAGGAGTGAAACTCTTGTCTCCTGCAATCCAATGCACTTTATTTCTGCTTGACATCAGCCTAACTTGTACATAGAGCATGATCAAAACTCTTGGAAAGATCTTTCCCGTGGCAATTCTAGTTTGGAGAGTGAAAATTAGAGAGGAGGTCGGGGGTTTATTTATCTATTTATTTAATTATCTGTGTATTTTTTAACATACCGGGATCATTTAATGGAAAAAAAGTCAGTGGCAAAACAAAGGGGAAATTCCATTCAGGAATGGAGTCTGATGCTGTGTGTGCTATCAACACCTGGGTAAAAGACAACTGAAGGAATAGCAGCCAATTTCAGCTCATTAATAATGTATGTGTACCCTCCAAAACACACTGCCACGGGAAAATTAGCAAATATGTCAACAAACTCATCAGGAGTGCTGCTGTAATTGAGTAAAGGATCCTGTTGTTCATCTGAAACACAAAACTAATTCAGAGAGAAACGTCACAGCCAGGCACTGAGGATGGTGTGATTAGCACATTGAAATGTGCACTCAGACTCATTTCTGGGCTGACTCTTTCAATTTAAACACTCTCAGTTATCCCCTCATTCCTCAGAGGTGACATTCACACCTTCTTAATCGTGTCTGGTGAAGCAAGAGTCAATGCTAAGGTGATTTATCAAAGCTCTGAGGCAGGAAAAGCATCAATCTCGTTCCTTGCTGCAGTTCTCCCAGGCTGGCCCTGCAGCCCAGCTCAGCTCTAATGGATATTGTCAGGGGCTGGATATTGTCAAGTGTTGGATACTGGGATACCAGAGTTGTCCCTTTTCACTTACAGAATTCATGACTTAATTTTCAAAGTTATTTATTTAGAATTATACAACCCCAGAATGGTTTGAGTTGGAAAAGACCTTAAAGATCATTCAGTTCCACCCACCTTCCACTATCCCAGGGTGCTCCAAACTCCATCCAGCCTGGCCTTGGACATTTCCAGGGATCCAGGGGCAGCCACAGCTGCTCTGGGCACCCTGTGCCAGGTTCCCATCCTCATTGGGAACAGTTTCTTCCCAATATCTAAAGTAAACCTGCCCTTCTTCAGACCCAATAAATTAAATTAAATTAAATTAAATTTCCCCAGACATGGCTCTGCTGTGGGACACCAGCCCCTAACACCCAGTGGGTTTTACACTGATCAGCTCATTGCTCTTCCTTCCTCAGTGACCAGATTTGGGAATGGTACCTTGAGGTGAGCCAGTGTAAGAGCTGCCCTGGAGGAAGAAGGGCTCTGCTTCATGCTTAAATTACTAATTAAATTCCTGCTACTCATTCAGATTTAAATATCTAGGCTCACAGGACAGAATTATAGAATCATAGGCTCATTAATGTTGGCAAAGACCTCCGAGACCATCAAGTCCTTCCTGTTGGGATAAACCTCTGCCCAGTCCTGTGGAGAAAGTTGCAGCACTCTAGGAAGGCTGTGAGCTACTCTTGAAGTCATTGTCCTGAACTTTTATTGATGCCTGGTGGGATTTTTGCAAACTGTCTTTGAAGCTCTGCAGAGGCTTTGCAAAATCAGTAAGAAAAAATTCATCACATCCAGTCCAAATTCTCACCACTTCTAAGCAAAAAAGACCTAATTGCAGTTCCTGGCCATCAGGCAAAGAGTCCTGTCCATATGAGAAACAGCAAATAGTCCTAAAAATGCCTTGTTAAGGTCAACTCTTTGGCTGCTGGAAATTAGCACAGCTTGATTATTACTTACATGCTTTGAGTGTCAAACACCAGCTGAGACCCTGTGGCTGGAAGCTCCTTCTCCTTTTGGCTTTTTTCTGTTACAAATGAGAGTGTCAAGCTGAGCAGAGCCAGCTAATGAAGGCATCTCTCTCTAGAGGGGGTGAGGCCATTCTGGTGAAAGAAATCTGTTCCTGTGCTCAGAGAGAACCATCCTCATTGCCCCTGATGCCCGGGTGAAATGGGTTCACCTGCCTCAGGGCTGCAGCTTCCCCAGGCACTCGTTTGCATTTGCAAACACTTCAGGTGGAGGGACAGCAATAAAATGCAGCCAGGAATGTTCAAGGGGAAGGAAATGAGCTGCCACCACCCCTGTGTGCCCTTCATCAAGGGGGACACCTGGACAGATCTGTGTCCCCTCTGAGGGGATGTTACAATCCAGCCACTGCTTCCCCTGGGAATTAATTTTTGGGGTTATTTTTGATGCTTTGTGAAGGCTGACTTAGAACAGAGACTAAATGGCATTCAAGAATAAAGTAGGGATTTATTAAGAGGCTTTAATAGATTTATCTTGGGCAGTATAACTTAAAATGGTCCCAAAATGCACGACCAGTCACGGGGTTTCTCACTTTTATAAGTTCTGCTCCATTTGCATATTGGGGTTAATTGTCCAATTATAGGTTTTGGTGATAAAGTCCCATCCTTCGTTTTTCTCTCTCCAGCCCATGGGGTTTGTGCTCTTGGGCTGAGATTTGGATCATTTGTCCTTGGTGCCCAGCTGGAGCAGGAATTGTTTTGTCTCCCTGCTCTGTGCACAGAGCTCAGCATGCCCTGATGTGAAGCTCAGACCCACACAGTAAAGCAGCACAGAATCTGAAAAATATAAAAGCCAAACCTGAGGCATCATTTATGCTGGAATATACTGAATCAGAAATAACAGGGTTTTTTCCCACCCACAGCCCTTGAGTTTGTGTTATCTTCCCATTAACCTTATTTTTTCATGATCCCGAGTCACCCTATGGAGAAAGATCCAGAATTTTCCCACTGCCAGTAACTGCAGCTCCAAACTGCTTCACCTCCTGCACATGGCAAATCTGAGCCCCTGGCTGCATCACCCATTGAATCTGAAATATGTCTCAGTCTTAATTTCCCAGCTCGTCTTAATGATTACATATTAATTAATTAGACCAGTAAATCATCACATTGGATGCAAAAATGCCAACACATGCAACCATGATGGTTTTCATAGGGGCAGCTAAAACCCCCAATAACAGCTCTGTCCACCTGAAATTGCCTCTCCCATCTTGCAATGACCTCTGCTCTCCTTTCCCCTGCTCTGGGCTGCATGGTGCAGTTTGTCACCTGCTCTTGCAGCGTATTTAGGAAAAAAATAAAATATCAAATGTTTCATGGCAAAGAACCATCTCGTGATCATATTTCCTATAGATTAGGAAATGCTGGAGCAACGTTCAATGGAAGGTGTCAGAAAGAAGTGCCCTGCTGGTGACCATCACAATTAATGCACCACTGGGACCACAGTAACTGGGAGGTGCCATGAGACAAGGCAGCTCTGTGACCCAAATGGCTTCTGGTTGAATGCCACAAGTGGTCCCACTCTGTCACTTGAGTGGAGTGGCTCAGAAAATGGGGAAAGGGTTGTATAATTATCCCTTCATCTCTCTCGTCCCCACTCCCTCTGCTCATCATGCAAATTCAAAGTGGGCCAGAAAAAAATTACCGGAGTTCTCATTTTTTATTGATTTATTTCACTTATTCCTACTTCTTAGCATCCAAGGCTCTTGCTGTATCATAAAAATATGATCCAGATTGCTTTTTTGTCCAAGGATTGATTATTTTTTGTGGCATAGGACTGCTCTTCTGTGGGCCTTTGCCATCTTTGGTTTGTGATGAGATTTGTGATCCAATATTGAGGATAATGAACCCCTGTGACACCATGGCTTGGCAACGGCTGCAATTTTATTAAAAAGTCTTCAAATCCTTCCCAGTTTTCCTGAGATGACTTCAATCTTGGAAGTCACTTTTTGTTTTCATGTCCTCCTTCTGGAAAAAGAAAGGACCAGGGCAACTATAGAGCGACCAACTCCAGTTTTCCCAACCTCTTACACAGAAGTTCTTCGTTTCTTTTCACATATATTTTCATTATCCTATGTTTTACATCTGGCTTGCAGGTTTTGAGCTGCCCCACTGACAGGAACAAAGCCTAAAGAGAAGGCACCTGTTATTTGTGGTTGCACAATTTTTTTTCTGGCTGCTCTTTGACCTTGACTCTCTCCTGTAGCACTGCCTGATAATCACCATCAGTGCTCAAACATCCCAGAGGCTCAGCTCTTGGGCCTGCACAACTGCTGTTCAATTGCCTTAAAACAGTTGTGAAATGGATTTTTGGTCTTTACAGCCTCAAAGAACCCTTTGGTCACCTGACAGAGCAGGTACATGAACAGCTTCCATTGGGTTTTCCCACTGTCAGGGGCTCCACGCAGCAGGCTCCCCTTCACCCTGGAGTTTTTGGGCTTCACACAGAAAAAAAAAAAAACTCAGAGAATTTGACTGGTTAAGGCATCTTTAAAATTTATGACTCATCAGTTGCTTTATTTTCTGTAACTTCTGCTAATCTTGAGCTTGCAGAGGCCACAGAGAGGCTTTGCTGACCCCACTCTCTCATGGCCTTTATGGTGCATTTTTATTTCAGAGCTTGAGGGGAATAACAGCAGTAGGTCTGTGAGGAAGCTGTGAAAACCTCCCTCAGCTCAGCAGCTTCCCCAAAATTCTGCTTTCAAGCAGACATCTCCAATGAAGCAAGATTATTGTTGGTGACTCACTGTGAAGAGGCTCTCAAGAAGTCCCAGGAAATGGACTTGGAAGAGTTGGGAGCATCCAACAGCTGCAAGGGAAAATGAGCACATTTAGCTCTGACGTGTTTTGATGCAGGACCAGTAATTTCATTTTTTTTGGCATTATTATGGAAGCAAAACATGTATTAACAGGGTGTAATTTATTTTAAAAGGGAGACCAAGAATGTTTACTGTCTTCCTGGTAATGCAATTGGGCTGTCCTATGATCATCTATCAGGCATGACAGCATCTCCCAATTTTATTCAGATTTGTTATTTAAGCAAATTTTCTGTAGGTGAGGAACAGGAGGGGGTGTTCTTTCTTTTAGTATATACCTATAATTTATTTAAATCAGAGCTTTCCTGCAGGGAAGTAAAAATAAAATCTTTTGTTTGTGCTGCGTGACAGGAGCAGAATTTGCAAAGACAGCCTCATTTTTTGTCTCCTGAGAGGCAGCATTGGCAGGGTGGGACCTTCTGTGCCCCTCTGAAATTACCACACACTGAGACTTTGATCAGCAGAGCTACAACCAGGGTTTGGAGGCTTTTTCCCTCTCAACTTAAATATTAACAAAGGCTGTTGCAGTTTCTGGCATTCCTTTCTCCTGGGAGGGATGGTGAGGAGCAGGCAGAGGGCTTGGGGACACTGAAATCACAGAGGAATGGATTCATTAGGGTTGGAATAAACCCTCAAGATCACTGAGTCCAACCCTTCACCCAGCACTGATGAGTTCACCCCTAAGCCCTGTCCCCAAGTGCCACATCCATGTTTTTGAGCATTTCCAGGGATAATGACCCCACCACCCCCCTGGGCAGCCTGTGCCAATGCCTGCCCAGCCTTTCAGTGGAGAAATTTCTCCCTGTTTAAGAGCTGTCCTCACTCCCTGCTCACTCAGGCTCAGTTACCAAGCTCAATTCCCATAAAGCCCAACAGAGACTTCACTAATTTTCTCTCCCTCTTTTCCCTTTCCCTGCATCTTTGCACAAAGCCATGGAGTAAAATCCTTGTGCAATTAGTGGCAAAATTCCCATTGACCTCAGCGGGGCCAGGATTTCATCTTAGACCTAAAATTGCCTGTAAATTCCCTTCTAAATAAATTAGTGGGCTGAACTGTTTTCAGTGGTGCATTGAGAAAGAAAAGTTCTTTCCACTGCAGGAAATGGCAAGTTCAGTCCTACGTCCTGCACTATTTATAGGGGACCCACATCCTCCATCCAGCCTTTAATGCTGGTCAGCTTCCATAACTTCTTACCAATGGCAATCTCTTTCCACCTCAAGCTGCTGGAAAGAATTAAATTTCTTCAGTGAAAGACCATCTTCAGCATATAAAAAAATCTGTCTTTTTGAGAACTGATAGTTTCTCTGCTTGGTTACAGTGAACCTATAGGCACTAAATCAGAATAATTACACTGTGATGTACATACTTCCATTTTTTCTGCCAACACAGAGTGAATTAAAAGGTTTAATTTTCTTTTGTGGCACCCAGTCTGGCTAATTGATGCTATCTGGGAAGCTTGCCCAGAGGTAGCATGTAAGACATTCTGTGTCTGTCACACAAGAAATACCTACAAACAAACTCATCCCCCTCTGTTCTCTGTGTCTGAGCTCACAAAGAGAAAGTGTTCACAGTGAGCATCCAGAAATCTGATGAAAAGCACCAAAAGCCTCAGCCTTAACCATCCAAAACAGGGGAATTCCACAGATTTCTTCCTACCTTTTTTTTCCCCTCCAGCAGATGAAATATTTATTGCTCAGCAATTGCAGAAAGAGAAAGTGTTTTGCATGTTTTACATCCCTAACATCTATTTCCCTTGGCACAGATGAAGAGGGCAGCAGAATTACCAGGCAGTTCTAATGAGCCAAGAGGTCATAATTTATAGATCTGCCTTGAGATTTACAGGCTTTGCCATCTGTGCTGCACTTTGCTGGGTGTGAAACTCAGCCCAGGAAATGGGATTTCACACTGCTTCAAGGTGAGCAATCCCCTTCTGCTACCTCGTGGCACCAAGTCAGCCTGGTTCTTCCCCTGGGTGCTGCCCTCAGAGCACACATGGAGGCTGCAGGTGCAGGAACACCTTGTTAGTCCCTGGGATATTATGGGAATTTTCC
Organism: Agelaius tricolor; assembly: GCF_023055355.1. Taxonomy (NCBI): domain Eukaryota; kingdom Metazoa; phylum Chordata; class Aves; order Passeriformes; family Icteridae; genus Agelaius; species Agelaius tricolor. The sequence goes on from NW_027269266.1 coordinate 1,454,659, forward strand.
ATGTTCATTTGGCAGAATCCATTCTGTTCAACCTGGACGTGGTGAGAGATGTAGAGAATCACAGAGCCACAGGATATCCTGAGCTGGAAGGGACCCACAAGGATCACTGAGTCCAGCTCATGGCCCTGCACAGGTCACCCCAACAGTCTCATCCTGAGAGCATTACCCAAACACTTGCTGAACTCTGGACACTGAGAAATATTTCCCTGAGCTCAAAATGTAGTCAGCCTTGCTGGTTTCTGAGGAAAAAAAACTAAAAAGGAAGCGTGGTGGTGTTCACAGGGGTCCCAGGACAGGGGAAGAGATGAGGATCTGACTCCATGTTTCAAAAGGCCGATTTATTATTTTATGACATATATTATATGAAAACTATACTAAAAGAATAGAAGAAAGGGTTTCATCAGAAGGCTTGCAAGGAATAGAAAAAAAATTGAATGATAATAAAATCTTGTGACTGACCAGAGAGTCTGAGACAGCTGGACTGTGATTGGCCATTAATTAAAAAAAACCACATGAGTCCAATCAAAGATGCACCTGTTGCATTCCACAGCAGCAGATAATCATTGTTTACATTTTGTTCCTGAAGCTTCTCAGCTTCTTAGGAGAAAAAATCCTAACAAGAGGATTTTTCATAAAATATGTCCGTGACAAGGAAGGGGCAGCAAGAAAATTTCAGGTTTAATTCCATATTGGATATTGATGGATAAAACACATTTGCAGTGTCAGGGAGTCCAGGGCCTGTCCAAATCATCCATTTAAACTTTGCTCACCAGAGATGTCATCCCAGCACCTGGACACAGAGGTCAGAAGCCTCATAGCAAATTTTTCCCAGATTCCACAGATTGTTCAGATGGAAGGGACCCAAAGGATCATCAAGTCCAATGGCCCATGTGGGGCTGGAACCCTTGGCCTTGGTGGCATCAGCACCACGTTCTGACCAACTGGCTGTGCTGGTACCACTGCAATTTATCTGTGTGACCATGTGCTCCTGAGGTCCCAGCTGTGCTGGATTCGTGCCCCCAAAATCTCAGAATCATGGAATTGTTAGGGTTGGAGAAGACCCTAAAAATCATCCAGGCCAAGGATTACCCCAACACCACCATGCTGCTCACCACTAAACCCTGTCCCCAAGGGCCACATCCACACAGCTTTTGAGCATCTCCAGGGATGGTGACTCCACCACTGCCCTGGGTAGCCTCTTTCAATGCCAGACCACCCTTTCAGGGAAGAAATTTTTCCTAAAATCCAACCTAAATCTCTTATAGCACATCTTGAGGCTATCTCCTCTCACCCTGTCACTTGTTATCTGGGAGTAGAAACCAATCCCCACCTGGCTATGCTTTGTAATCAATTTCCAAGGAAAATAACTGTTCTCATCCCCTCCTTAAGGAATATTAATATACCACATTCAGCTTCCTCAGAGCTGTGGCCTTTGCTTATGGTGAATGTTTGAAGAGCCAGTGGGAGCCAGCTCACCCCAGGGTGGAACATGTTCCCAGTGGAATTGCCAGCAGAAACTGTGCCAAGAAATGAGCCCTCCAGGCTTCTGCTCTGTGGGGACTCCAGGGCATTTGTGCACTGGGAGACTTGCTGCTGTCTGATCCTGCTGGGAAAAAAGCATGGAAAAAACAACAACTTCCATCCCAGAGCTCTGTCCAGCCATACCATAACAAAAGTCCTTACTCTGAGGTAAGGGTTCACTTTCCAGCAGGTGAATTGGCAGCTCTGGAAAGTCCAGATTGCCCTGGCCATGGGCAGGTTTCCATCCCATAGGACAGAATCCATCTTTCCCATTCCCACACATTGTCTGTGTGCAAGGGAAGGCTCTGCTGGGATCATGGAGGTGACTTGTTCATCATTTCTCCTGCAGCCCTCACAGAGCAGAAACCCACAATGTGCCATTCTATGTTATTCCAATTAAAATGTGGTTGTTTGGTTTTTTTGGTTTGGTTTGTTGGGTTTTTTTTTCCCCAAAAGGAATTACAAACCTCAAGCTGTGCTCTCCTTCTCTCTTTAGCACTGCAGGGAGATGATGTTCTATAACCAATCTGCTCCTTTTAAAAAAAAAGCTTTCCATGGGCTCTGTGGGTTCCTTGGCATGTTTTCTATATTCTGTATTTATTTTTCACTCCTGCCTGCAGCTCCAGTTGGAGATAATTGCTCTTTCTTTGTCATCATGCAAGGTGAGCTGGCTCCCCAGAGTGCTTGAGGATCTTCAAAAACATCCAAGCTAGTCCAAGAGAAAGACAGAGTGCATTGTAAAACAGCTGCTTGCCTGCCCCAGCAGAATTTGAGCACAGGAAATACAAGATGACAGATTATTCAACCCCTAGGTAGGACAATTAAAAAGGGAAAAAACCCAACTCAGCAGCAAAGGCTCTTCTGTTATAGCTGGAAAAGAATTGCTTGAGAAAAAGGACTTCAGTGTCATCTAATTTTTGGAAATTGGTAGTTGCAGTGGGACTGGCTTAGAACAATGTCCTTTTTTTTTTGAAAGGAAGCTTTGGTGTCCTTAGAATTGCATCTTATTTACGTGTCCTGGTTTGAAAAGACAGGTGTTTGGTAAGGAAGGCAGGAACCTGCCTTGAAAAGGAAAATGTAAACCCCCTCCCTCTGAATTATTATAATTTTGAAATTAAGGTCTTGGGGCTTTAGCTGCTCACAGTGACCCTGAGATGTGTTAGAAAGTCTCTTTTCCCAGCCCGGTGGTCGAAGAAGGAGTCAGAGCTCTTCACTTCTCGGTCTCAAGGGTGTTTATTGTTTCTTATCTATAAAATTCTTTCTCCTGTCCAGCTGAGGTCCACTCAGCAAGACAGTCAGAGGCACTCTGCCTGCCCCCGGGGCGGTGTTATGTCTTTATACCAAAAACTACGTATATAATGTTTACAATTACTTTCCAATACCTATCACCTATGTTAGACAGTGAGCTTCTACTCTAAACCAATCTAAAAGTGCCAACATCACAGCAGAAGATGGAGCCCAAGAAGAAGGAGAAAGGCTGGACATGGCCCAATTCCTCCATCTTGTCCCCTGAATCCCCATTCTAAAAACCCCAAAAATCTATTTTTCGCCCCGTGATAAATTCACTATCATTCTACTTGAACTGTCGTGGCTTGCAGATCTTCATACAAGGTTGGTAATTGTTTTTTCCAAAGGCTAAATCAAGGGCACAGGGGTCTTGGGCTCTGTGCCAAGGTCTCTGAGGCCCCTGGGCAGGGGTCAAGTCCTCCAGGGCAGCCAGAGGAATTTCCTGGGTTCCAACATTAAGGGGCTCTCAGGTAAAGATATGGAGTAGGAATAACAGCTCTTTACTAGGAAAAGTAAAAATACAAATGCAATAATACAAAAAAAAAAAAAAAAAGTCTGACAGAGTCAGCATCAGCACAGGAGCTGCCCCCTGTGTGTCAGGGGGTGGCACAGCCCCATCCCATGGGGGCTCAGCCCTCCTGCAGTGCCAGCTGTGGCTCTGCTGGAGCAGGGATCCTGCACAAGGGGGGAGTTTTCCTCTGCAGCTCCAGGGCTGCTGCAGATGGGCCTGGGCTCCCTCTGGCCATGCAGGGCAGCAGAAGCTGCTCCTCTGGCAATGCACTGGGCAAAGGCTGCTGGGCTGGGCCAGGCTCAGATTGGATCCAGGGAGGAATGCTTGGCTCCTCCCCTGGGCGGAGCATCTCCCCATGGGATGCTGGGATTGGCTCAGCCCTGCAGGGACACTCAGTGGCCATGGACAGCAGAGATCTCCTGCAGGGAGGATTGGCTGGGGGAGAGAGAAAGAAAAAACTGCCCATGGACAGCAGAGAACTGCCCCAGCTCTGACAGATGGGAATAGAACACACACTTATTTTACAACAGTACAGCAGCATGAGGGAGTGATGGGGGAATTGTCCTGCCTTGCTTCCAACCAAGTTTTGCTCATCAGCTGGAGATTCTGTGCCCACTCCAGGAACAGCTGAGAGACATCCCTTGATCATGTGGATAAATGTGCCCCAGGAATGGGCTGAGTTAATTGGATTTTGGATGTAGAGCCAAAATGTTGGTTTGAGAAGCTCATGACCCAAGTGATTAAAGATGTGTGTAGATGCAGGAGCTGAAGCTTCTGGTTTGCCATCAGAGAGGTGAATATTGTACTGTCCCTTCAGTCAAAGGGTGGTTTAGCTTTGGAACAGGCTCTCCAGGGAAGTGGGGCAGTCACCATCACTGGAAGTGTTGAAAACACAAGTGGATGTGGCACTTTGCGGTTTGGATTATTTGGCACTGTGGAATTCCATGGAAGGTTGGACTTGATCATCTTGGAGGTGTTTCCCAGCCTTAATGCTCCTGTGATTCTGTGAGTGGCTCAGCCATTGCCCTGTGAGCTGCTTTCCAAACCCTGAGCAGTGAAATGGGCCCTGATTTCCCATCTGAGAAGTGAAGTGCAGGGGTTAGCCCTGACAGGATCTGCTGTGGTTCTGCATATCCTGAAAAAGAGAAGGATTCCTCCAGGGGCTGGGGCTGCTCTGGATGGAGGGACACAGCTGGGGCCCATCCCTGGACAAACACCACACCAGCAGTTGCAGGGGGTTGCTGCTGTGCTCAGTAAAGAATCCATCACTGCATTCCAGGCAGAGCATCTAATAAATGATAAAAACATTCTGCACCCATAAAACCCAGTGATAACTAAAACACAAAGCCACTGAGGCTGCAGCAGCTCTACTCCAGCCCCATAAAATGAGGAATCACACAGAGATTTGGAAAAAGCTGTTTTTTCCCCAACCTGGCAAGTGCTGTCTCAAGCAGTAAATCCCAAAGCCAGGAAGCCTGGGGGTGCTGCCTTGGGAGCTGTAATTTTGACTGTGATAACCCAGAAAAGGGCAAGGCTCTGGGTTAACACAGCCAGGCTCCTGCATTACACACTGCCTCAGACAGTCAGGGGGCAGAGAAATCACATTTTCATTTGTCTTGCCACTCAGCAGAGGTGTCATTGCTCCAGCTGCTGACCTGATCCTTCCAGTGCCCATTGCATCACTGCCCTCTGGCTCCCAGCTGCTCCACAGAAAAGTCATTACGGGGCTGCAGAGATACTCTGGCTTTTCCTTTTTAGGCAAAAACAAACAAACAAATAAAATATTCAGCTTTGCCTGCGTGGTCTCTTTGTGGTTTTGAAGAGGAAGGGGAGTGGTGGGGATTTTTTTTCCCAGTCCCTGCCATGAAGTATTGCACTCTCTTTTCCCAAAGTGCTTGTGATTTGAGGCAAGACCAAAAAAAAGCCCTATTAAAAAGTGCTAATCTTTCAGCCAGTCTATCTGATAGACACATGAAAGAGGGACATGTCTTTATTTGTCATCCAGCAGGGCCAAAATTGCAATCCCTGGTGTAGAATTGATCTGTTTTGCAAGTACTGGCAGGACAACAGAGAAACTTTTTAAAGCCTGTGGCTCGGTTTATAAGAATAAATGCAAAACATATAAGAAAGGTATGAAAAGGGATCTGGATTTTTCCTGCTGTTTTCCAGAGAAAGGTCACAGCAGTGTTCTTGTGGTCTGACTCTGTCTTTGCCTCAGGGCTTTACAGCAGCAAGGCCTTGGAGTGTCCCACATCTTGAACTTCTTTTCAGAAATAACACAAAAAGTCCCCCAAACATTTTTTCAATGGACACCAGGGTTCTCAATGAAGACGTGAAATACACCAGATATTTGAGACCTCTGAAACATCCCAGAGAAGCTGTGGCTGCCCCTGGATCCCTGAAAGTGTCCAAGGCCAGGTTCGATGGGGTTTGGAGCTCCCTGGGACAGTGGAAGGTGTCCCTGCCCATGGCAGGGGGTGGAACTGGATGATCTTTAAGATCCCTTCCAACACAAATCATTCTAGGGTTTTATGATTCAAACAAGAATAGGAGGCCTTAAACTGCCAGAGATTTTCACATCCAGCCTAATTAAAGTCTCAGTTTCCCCAGTACCCCCACAGAGAAGTATGGAAAATTACCTTGGTGAAGTCACCTGATGTCAGCACATCCTCCTGACAGTCTGGCACTGCAGATGCAGCATCTCTGTCCAACTCTTGAGGAATTCCACCCACTAGCTTGACTATTATGCACTATGGGACTTACTGGCTCACATTAGCAGGAGAAACTTGTGACTTTAAAATCCAAGTTTTGCCACCTAAACAAAGGAAGAGATGTGTAGGTCCCACCATGGGAGACCTGAACCACAGAGACGAATTCTCTATTCCCTCCCAATTCACACAATTGCACCTCCAGACTCTCAGGCTGACTATAAATATCCAATATAACTCATTTGTCTCCTCAAATGAGTCATGGTGTACATTTCTCACCTACACTTTTTTAAAGATGTGATTTAATTTCATCAAGCAGACAAAAGAGAAACAATATTGAAACAAAAGGGGATGCAGCAAAGTTTGCTGAGAAAGTTTTCCCAATGCAAATTGCCACAGCACAGAAATTAATCTGGCCCACAGTACACATCAACTATTTGTGAAATGTTTTAAAACCATTCCCACTAAATCAGTATGATAAATGCATTTAGAGCTTGAACAAATAATTTTGAGGAATAGCAAACATCTTGGTTTTAATTATGACTGTCACTTGGGAGCCTGAGGGCTCCTATGCAAATGCTCTTCTCCATCACCTGCTCCACACCTGTCTGAGTGCTTGGTGAAGATTGCAATGCAAGATGTTTTCAATTACCATCTCTATGGCAGATTATCTTTTGTCAGGTGGGCAGTTTGCCTTATCTCTCTCTGAGTGACCACATTCACTCCTCCCTCAGGAGGGGACACCTGCTGATAACAGCCATGGAATGTCACTGCATGGCTGATAAGAACTACAGCATCCCATTGGGAGATGTGAGCCCAGAGGGAGGAGCCAAGCATTCCTACCTGGATATAATCCAGAGATTCTGGAACACCAGCACAGCTTCTCCACTGGATTTCCCAGAGGAACAGCAGCTGCCTCTCCTTCCACTGGATCCTCAGAGGAAGAGACTGCACCTTTCTACAGGATCCCTGCTCCAGCAGAACCACCCCTGACACTGCAGGAGGGCTGAGCCACAATTCCAATGGGACTGCTGCCAGCATCCTGACCCACAGGGTGTCAGGCTGGGTTCTGACTCTGTCAGTGTTGTTCTAGTTTACTGCATTGTTTATTTTATCCTTTTAATTTTTTTCCTTTCCCTATTAAAGAACTGTTATTTCCTGCTCCCATATTTTTTGCCTGAGAGCCCCTTAATTTCAAATTCATAGCAATTTGGAGGGGTGGGGAGGATTTACATTCTCCATTTCAGGGGAGGCTCCTGCCTTCCTGAGCAGACTCCTGTCTTTCCAAACCAAGACAGTGCTTGTCTTTGCCTCCCAGGAGACAGTGATAGTAAATAGGAGGTGCTTTGAATTTCTCCTTTCCTGAGGGATAAACTGCCTTCTGTTCACCCCCCAGTGCTGTGCTCATAAACACCCAGGCAGGGCAGGCAGTGTGCAGGATCTTGCTGCTGGGTGAAATCCTTGGAATATCAGTGAGTGCAGGACCCAGATCTTCAAAGGGACCTGACTCCTACTGATTGAATTCGAATCTGGGGACCAGGGGCATTGTTGTAAATTGATGTTCCACTCCCACGCTCGTGAGCCACAAGTGAAAATTTGATTTAAGGTCTTACACAGCATAAGTCTTTTGAAAATGTAACTACTCAGAAACATGACTTATCTCGGTTAAACAGCCTTTAAAAATGATCACAGTCTGGCTCCATGCCTGGAACCAAAATGAGAGGCAATCTCTTGGCCTGGGAAGAACCAGACAAGCCTTGCAAGGTTAATTTTCAGCCATTTTCATCTGCTGTGCAAAGAGAAGATAAGGGAAACACAGGAATCAGGCCTAATAACAACCTGTTCTTTCTTGAAGCTTCTAATCTCCCTGTTAAGTAAATTAATTTTTATATATGGGGATCTATAAGGAAAGCATTAATATTTAATTACACTTAGTGCTTTGCTGCTGAGGGTAAGCCAAAGCAGATGTTTTTGTTGATGTCTGTGGTTTTAATTGCATGCATCTCAGACAGGAATATCCGAGGGGTACAAGGGAGAAAGAAAGCCCTGCTTTTAGAAAAAGGAGGAGAACTGGACTTCTAGGGGCACATCTGCAGTGCTTGACATCACCTGAGTCTACATGGACAGTGCTTTAGGAGCACCTGGAGCATTCAGGGTGTGATCTGACCATGTGGTGGCAAATCCCAGCTAATTTTATTTTTATTTTGCCCATTTTGCAGCTGGAAGAGATGCCCAGTTATTCTGAGTGGTTATTCCTGAGTACTGCACTGCCAAAATGGGTGAGAAGAAGCAGAGTGGTCTGTCACAGACATATTTTCTGAAAAACACTTTTTGCTAGGATTTTTCTCCTGAGAAGCTGAGAGGCCTCAGAAACGAAATGTAAGCAATGGTTATCTGCTGCTGTGGAATGCAACAGGTGCATCTGTGATTGGTCTCATGTGGTTGTTTGTAATTAATGCCAATCACAGGTCCAGCTGTCTCAGACTCTCTGGTCAGTCACAAGATTATAGTATTCATTCCTTGCTAGCCTTCTGATGAAATCCTTTCTTCTATTCTTTTACTATAGTTCTAGTATGTTATTTTCCTTTAATATAATATATATCACAAAATAATAAATCAGCTTTCTGAGACATGGAATCAAGATTCTCATCTCTTCCCTCATCCTGGGACCCCTGTGAGCACCACCACAGTGGACAGTGGTTTTTTCTGTTGCTGGAAACCATGGGAAGAGTGTTCCTGGAACAGCACCTACCTGACAGGAGAAGTACAGTAAATAAAGAGTGATTTTGAGGGAGGAACAGGGATAAAAAGGCATGAATTGATGGATTAGTCTGGGAAAGAGAGGCTGCAGGAGCTGGGGGGGCTCAGCCTGGAGAAAAGGAGGCTCAGGAGTGACCTTGTCACTCTCTACAAGTCCCTGACAGGAGGATGCAGCCAGGTGAGGGTCAGTCTCTTCTCCCAGGTTACCAGAGGCAGGACAAGAGGACACAGCCTTAAACTGTGCCAGGGCAAGTTTAGGTTGGACATTAGGAAGAGTTTCTTCACAGAAAGGGCCATTAGATGTTGGAATGAGCTTCCTAGGGACGTGGTGGAGTCACCATCACTGGTGGTGTTTAAGGAAAGACTGGATGTGGCACTCAGTGCCATGGTCTGGTTGACAAGGGGGTTTTAGGTCTCAGGTTGGACTCATGATCCCAAAAGCCTTTTCCAACCTAATTCTGTGATTCTACCTGCAGCAAGGCTGAGCAGGGCTTTGCAGGGCTTTGGGGCTCCTCCCCTTACCTGCAATTTCCAGATAAAGGAAATTACCCCTGCTTATTCTGGGTTTATCCCACCACATTGTGGGCTCTTGAATAGGGAAAGGTTTTCTCAGGGGCAGGAGAGTGACACCAGAGAGCACAGTCCCATCACTGGCATGTCTGGATTGGGACAGGAGGCCAGGGGAGCCCTTGTTATCCTCCTTGGGCCAGGCCTGGAGCTGCCTCACTGAGGGGCAGCTCTAGGAGACCTGGGAATATTCCAGAACAGAGGCAACCAGAGTCCCTGTCTTGGGTTGCTGTTGATATTTGCTGCCCTGGGATGTGCAGGGTGTCTCTTCTTCGGCCCACTTGGCTGAAGAACGAGTCTGGACTCTTCACTTTTCGGTCTTGAGGTTGTTTATTAATTCTTATCTATAAAATTTTCTTTCTGCCCAGCTGAGATCTGCTCAGCAGGGCAGCCACGGGCACTCTGACTGCCCCCAAGGTGGTGTTGTCCTTTTATACTACAAACTACATAGAACATATTTACACTTAATTCCCAATACCTATCACCTATGTTAGACAGTGAGCTTCTACTCTAGACCAATCCCAAAGTGCCAACATCACTGCAGAAAATGGAGAACAAGAAGAAGGAGAAAGGTTAGACACGCCCAGATTCCTCCATCTTGTCCCCATAACCCCCATACCAAGAATGCTAAAATCTACATTTTCACCCTGTGATCATTTTGTTATTACACCATTCAAACCTGTGTGACTCTCAGGTCCTCATACAAAGCTGGTAACTTGCTCCAGGGGTCAAAATCAAATCCCCAGGTGTTCTGGGCAGCATGCCAGGGTCTCTGAGCCCTCTGGCAGAGTCCTCAGCAACTCTGGACACCCGGAGGGATGCACTGAGTTCTGACATCCCTGGACGCAGAGATCCATGAGCAGCCCCAAAACTCTGCTCTTTGGGGAGGCAGGAGGACAAACTCAGAGGCACCAGTCCCTGAGAGATGCCTGTGTTCAGTCAGATGAATTCCTGTTTCAGAGCAGACAGTTTTCACCAGCTGAGCTGGAAGCAAAGCAGATGCTCAGCCCAGCCAGGAGGCCATTACTCTGTGATTATTATTTCCATGTGCTTCATTTCCAGCACTCTGTTGCCTGTCAGTGATGGATGCTGGGACAAAAAAAGTCCTCAATCCTGCAGATAACTGAAAGCACACAGGGACATAATCCTCTCCCTTTATTCTAGTAAATCTCTATTGTTCAGGTAAACCATCTGGTCATTATCCCCTATGCACACTTAGGCCCTGGAGGAATAAGTCCAAGTCAGGATAATCCACTGCTGAGCTGACAATGAGGGGTGACACGTGGTAAAATTAATTTTTTTTTATAGTTAGGAGCATTAAAAAGCCATTCAGCAAAATGAAGTTGTTGTTATCACAAATAAATTACAGTTCAGCGGGAAAGAATTACATTGAAAACTGATTGGCTGTAAAATTAATAATGTTTTGGGCAATGTGCCTGCTCTTGGCACTTCCCTGGAGTGTCAGCCTGTGGCAGTGCTCACTCCAGCCCCAGATATCCACACCTCACCTTCTAGGAATGATGTGCTGAGTGTTGCTGCAGGGTATCTGACATGAATTCCCAAATATCATGGAAGAAATGTGGGATCTGGGCAGAGCTCCACACAGGACATTTGCCCATGTGGATGGCTGGAAAAGAGCCCGTGTGCCTCTTCCAGCCTCAAAAGAGGGAGAAGCAAACCTTGTGAAAGGTGTTTCCACATCAGCTCTCTCAGTTTTGGTGTGTGGCCACTCTGACAGGAGGAGAGGAGGATTTTGTTTACCCAAAGGTGAATTTTAGTTTGAGAGTCTGGAGTTTCAGTGAAAGTGTATTTGAGTGGTGCCCAGTGGCAGGGAGGAAGGATGAATCTGACTCCATGTTCTCAGAAGGCTAATTTATTATTTTATAATAGTATATTATATTAAAGAATGCTATACTAAACTATACTAAAGAATACAGAAAGGATACTTACAGAAGGCTAAAAAGATAATAATGAAAACTTGTGACTCCTTCCAGAGCCCCGACACAGCTTGGCCTTGATTGGCCAAAAAGTCAAAACAATTCACATTAAACCAATCAAACATTCACCTGTGGGTGAACAATCTCCAAACACATTCCAAAGCAGCAAAACACGGGAGAAGCAAATCAGATAATTATTGTTTTCCTTTTTCTCTGAGGCTTCTCAGCTTCCCAGGAGGAAAACCCTGGGTGAAGGGATTTTTCCAGAAAATGTGACTGCCACAGAGATGTTGTCTCTGAGGCAGCTGCCAATAACTTGAGGAATGGTGGCCACATCTCCCAGGTGCCAAGTGCCCTTATATAAACAATTCCAGCAGCAAAGAAGAGCCAGGACAACCCCCTTCACCTGGAGAGCTGGAGGAAGCAATCTCAGGATCTGTCTGTTGGTATAGGATGTGTCTTCATGCAAGGAAAACCCAGTTTTCTTCTACAGACCCTGGAATCCTTGGCCTTCCATGAGATGACCCAAGAGTGTTGTGTGTGCTCAAGGGGTTTTTTTCCCCCTGTTCCATCAGAATGTGCCCATTTAGGATAATATGAGCAGGGTTTTTGCATGAGGATTTCTTTTCATGATGAACTCTCCTATCTCAGCACTGAGGGTGGCTCTGGGGTCAGGACAGGATGGACACAAGCAAAATCCTGCCCCAGCTCCTACATCAATAACTCCTCTCAAAAGTTTGGTTGCTTCCAGTCTCCCTCTCTGTCTCTCTGTCAGCTTTATCCTCCTGCCCATCCCATTAAGCAGGACTGATTTCCACCAAAAACTCCCCAGAGTGGTTCTTGCTGATGTCAGAAAATCCAGTTCCTGATCCAGATTGCACGGACACAGCAGTGAAATACCTCAGTTATGGTGTCATTAAAATTGTGCAGAGAAGGGAATGTGTCCTAAAGAGGCTCTTTGGAATACATGTAACTGTGTCAGTTGATTCTCTTTCAGCAAATATCAAGCCATAAAAATGTCACTGAGGGTTATATATATATATATTCAAGGAAGAAAAGGAATCATCTGAGTTCACAAATCCTCTGCTCCACAATAAAAATCTCTTCTGTAGTAATCATTCATTTCTAAAGTTTCTCAAATCTAAAATTGACTTGAAGCTATTTCTTGTTTCTTCAGTTTCAGAACCAACTGCAAGAGATTTATCTACTTCCAAATTGTCTTTGCAAACTGTCAGTACCAAAAGGCAATTAAGCTGGAGCTCAGTGAGGTATGATGAAATAAAAATTAATTAGAAAAGGCACGTTCCAAAAAAAAAAAGAGTTTTCTGGCAAAAATACATCTGTCTTTAAATTCAGACGTGCTGCAGGGATAGAGCTGAGCTGTTTGACTCCACTTGTGATATTCTCATCAAGCTCATGACACCACATGAGACAAAGCCAAGTCTGCAATTCTTATTTCAGTACTCCAGAGTATCCTGAAATTCCAGGGTACCCTGTAAGTTTAGGTTACTGCTCAGACTTGCAGCAACATCTGGAGCTGATGTGGATCTTCTCAGCTTCTAGAAGGCCACAGCCTCCTGCGGCTCCAGTTGTGTACAAGAAACCCAAAGCTGAGCAGGTTTTCCCAATGCTTTTTAAATAAATCTCCATCTCCTCGAGCTGCCATGGTGTGTGGTGACTGCACATGCTGCATCTGACTACACCCACATTAAGCTGTTGCTGCCATTGCATAAATCCCAATCCAGACTATTTTAGGTGCTGACAACACAGGAAATGTGTTTTCCCCTGATCCTGATGATTTTGGTTCCAGCCTTTCCAGCTCTTGTCTTGACCAATGTGAAATTATGAGAGGGATGAGAGGGAAGGCAGCATGGTGCACCACCTTGCATGGGTTGGACTGGCTTCTATTCATGAGGACACTGGTGTTTTCTCAGTGCCATTCCAGGCTCACAACTGCAGATCCAGGCAGCTCTGGAGGAGGCTGGAGCAAGGATCTGCCTTTGGATGTGTGTGCAATGGAAAATGACCTCAGCAAAATGAGTTGTCACAGAGCAGTGGGGTGCTGCTGTCAAACTGGAGCCAGCTGCTGTCCCAGCTCCCCCGTGCTCTGCTCCCTCCTGGTGCTCTCCTTCTCCCTGTTCCAGTGCCAAGGCAGAGGGAGGAATCTTTCCAGCACATCCTTAGGGCTGCACTGGGACCTGGAGTGACACACTCTGCTGATGCAGATGGAAAAGTGGCTCTCAGGGCTGACATCACATGCTGTTCTTGTGTTGTTCCCAACAAACACAGCTCATTCATGTGAAACCCCCAGTGCTGATCTTCCCAAGAGGCTGCTGCTCCCGTGGGACTGCAGGGATTCATGCAAGGACAAATCCCTTGGGGACACTCAACAGCAGAGTGGTGAAAATGGCACTGGCTGCTCTCTCTGTCCCAGGGCTGACACAGCTCATTCTCCATATGTTACCTGGTCCCCTGAGTCTTGCACATTCAGAGCCAGAGGCAAGGCAGGCTGTTGGCAGGGACAGGGGCTGGGATGCCATGGAGTGCTGGGCTTTCAGCAGAGTGCTTGGATTGCTCTTTGTGAAGGCTGGTGCTAATGCCAGGCAGCTCTGGGGCTATTTGTGTCCTTCCCTGAAGTGAGCAGCTGCTGTGGCATCCCTCGCTCAACCCCTCACTCTGCACGAAGCCCAGACAATCCTGTCTGCTCTGCTCACACTTTCTGCAGCTCCTGGCTCCTCTCCTTCTTGCATTTATTGACTCTGTGGTCTCTCAGATGTAAAACCCATGACCACTGGCTCGTGCTCCCCTCCAGACTCACATTTGCCTTTCAGTTTCTGGGGCTGTGTCCTCTGTGTTCTCCCACCCACCCTCCGTGGATTTTGGGTTGTTTTTTATTTTTTTTAGTACTTTATCCTTGATATAAAAATCATTGGTGATTAAAGCACCTCAACTCCAGCCCATAAAGAGATTCTGTGATTTTGGGTTGGTTTTCAGTGGATTTTGGGTTGGTTGGTTTATTTTTTTTCCTACTTTATCCTTGATATAAAAATCATTGGTGATTAAAGCACCTCAACTCCAGCCCATAAAGAGACCAGGCTGCTGGCTCTGAGGTTCTATTGGTTCAATTCCCCTTGAATGGAAAATTTTAGCATCTTTGTGAGGTGGCTTTGGTGTGTGGATCTGCCCATATGTATATTGTATATAAAGTGTATATTGTTCACCACACAGGAGATGGTATGGGAGGAGAACAGGGAGGCTCCAGAGCTCCTGGATTATCATGGACACAGTTGCTGGGACCCACACTCAAGTCCTCTAAAAACAACAGAATTGAACAAAAATATAAAATTGCCCTGTTTATTCCCATATACAGAAGTATGTTTATAGGGGAAAGGATCAAACAGCAGCAGCTACAGCCAGATGTGCTGTCCCAGTTCCCTGATCTGTGCATGGCACACCTTGGGCTCAGTTTTCCTTGGTCTCCTCTGTCTCTGCAGACTGGCTGGAAATCCTAAAGGGGCAAGGAGTGCAGAATATTTGCTGTGACCAGAAGCAAAAAGCACATGGCAAGAAGAAACTGATAAAAACCTGCCTGGTGTTACAACCTAGATGGACACAACCACAATAAATGGTTCCTGTCTGGGAACCCCATCAAGCAGGTCTGTGCTGGGTCTGTGTGCTGGAAATTCAGATAGAATCTATCAGTCCCTGCCTTAGACCTGTGTATCCTGTTGCTGCTTGCACCTAAACTGCATCCACTCATGATGGGAGGATCCCAGGGTCATTGCTGGAGGTGCTTTATGTGAGCTGGGCCATTTTTCTTGGCATTCCATTAATCACAGAATCGTGGAATCATTAAGGCTGGAAAACACCTCTCAGATCACTGAGTCCAATGTTAACCCAGCACTGCAAGTCCACCCCCAAGCCACGTCCCCAAGTGCCACACAGCTTTTGAACCCTCCTATGGATGGCAATTCCACCAGTTTCCCAGGAAATGTTCCAATGCCTGACTACCCATTCAGTGAAGAATCTGTTCCTCAGATCCAATCTAAAACTCCTCTGGTGCAGCTTGAGGCCATTTCCTCCTGTTGTGCCCTCTTATTTTTGTGGACTTTATAAAACCTGTTCCCTTCTCCCAGGCAATGTGGATCAGATTATTTGTGTTTAGGATGCTGTCCTCAGGCTGGAGAGGCTCTGTGCAAACTCTCCTTTCAGATCAGGAATGCTGCAGAGCCTTTTCCATCTGTGCTGTGTTTGCTGAGCTCATATGGTGCCCTGAATGGAAAAGCAAGAGCCTCCTGTAGCTGCAGCATCTCTGTCTCACTGCCACGGAGCAGGTGAGAGGCAAACACCCTGTGGTCTGACAGAGACCATCTGTGGGACTGCACACACAGAATTCAAGCACTTTTTGCACCATTTTGTTGCAGGAAGGAAGGTGCAGGAGGTGCTGAGGAGCTCTAATGCAGCACGCTCAGGGGGGCTCTGCCAGCAGACATTTGCTGCTCCTGTGCTGAGGGTTTGTTATAGAAGTTACCTCTGTGGCTCCTTGGAATGCCCTGTGCTCTCCATGGACCAGATATTTTTAATGAACTGTCAGCATTTGGCACAGCAGGCCAATGAAGGATTGATAAATCCTGGTGCACGAGCTGGTTTGCAGAACTCTGCTACACATCAAACACCAGGAATGGGCAATATGGGATAAATTCACTCCCAGGGTGGTGAATTTATCTGCTGCTTTCAAGCACAAAGCCAAGCATGAAACACTGAGCTGTCTGCAGGTTCTGTGTTTGTTTAAAATCCAGCTTTTAAAACCTTTCACTCAGAGGCCATTTCCCCTCCTGGGATAAGGGATACATCAGATTCTTAAAACTGGGTGGCACACGGAGCAGTGGAGGTGTCCCTAACACCCTTACAACCATTCTCCATGCCTGGAGAATCTATCCCAGCAGTACCTGCTGCCTCCTGTGCTCCTTCCCTTTCCATGGAAGCAAAGGGAGGGCACAGTCCTGTTGCATAAGCACAGCCTCCCCCAGGAAATCTAAGGTCTCAGATTTAAGGACCTCAAGTTTAAGGTCTCCATCCTGCAAGCTGCTCAGAGCCCTGCCTGCAGGAGGAGTGGAAGGAGTTTGGCCCTGTTGTGTGTTTAGGACAGGCAGGAGGCTGGTGACAGACCAGGTGTCTGCACAGATTTTTCTTTGCTTTTCAGGCTCCTGTCAAGGAAATTCTCCCACCACCCCAGGGGAGTTCAGTGTGACATTGTGGCACCCAGATAAATGCCAAACATTCCCTTCCACCTTTCCAGAGCAACCACAGCCTTACCCCATGTCTTGGTTTGAAAAGACAGGTGTCTGCTAAGGAAGGCAGGAGCTTCCCTTGAAATAGAAAACGTAAACCCCCTCCCTCTGAATTATTATACTTTTGAAATTAAGGGGCTCTCAGGAAAAGATATGGGAGTAGGAATAACAGTTCTTTACTAGGAAAAATAAAAATACAAATGCAATAGTACAAAAAAGAACACAAACCACTGCCAGAGTGAGAGCAGTCCCTGTCCCCTGTGTGTCAGGGGGTGGCCCAGCCCCATCCCATGGGGGCTCAGCCCTCCTGCAGTGCCAGCTGTGGCTCTGCTGGAGCAGGGATCCTGCACAAGGGGGGAGTTTTCCTCTGCAGCTCCAGGGCTGCTGCAGATGGGCCTGGGCTCCCTCTGGCCATGCAGGGCAGCAGAAGCTGCTCCTCTGGCAATGCACTGGGCAAAGGCTGCTGGGCTGGGCCAGCACCTCAGATTGGATCCAGGGAGGAATGCTTGGCTCCTCCCCTGGGCGGGGCATCTCCCCATGGGATGATGGAATTGGATCAGCCCTGCAGGGACACTCAGTGGCCATGGACAGCAGAGATCTCCTGCAGGGAGGATTGGCTGGGGGAGAGAGAAAGAAAAAACGGCCCCATGGACAGCAGAGAACTGCCCCAGCTCTGACAGATGGGAATAGAACACACAAATATTTTATAACCCAGGACAAAACCCATCTCCAGCTCCTGGCCCCCGAGCTCTCCAAATCAATGATGGCTGCTAATGTGGCCACATTAATGTTTCCTATTTGTGGTGAAATCTGTCACTGCTTCAGCCTGAAAATAGCTTGACCCAGTTTGGTGGAACAGTTCTGAAGAGGATTTCAATGTTTCTTTACATTTGCTGGGTTTTTTTCCCCCTTTAACTGCTTGAGTATTTTATGAGAGAGGAGCAGGATGCTTGTGTATTAGTAAGTAGATTGCCATCTTTTGAGGGTTTTTTAATAAAAGATCTCTTTTTGAGCTAATAACAGCTTGGGTTTTTTTACAGGCATGCTTGTCACTGTGCTGAACAAAACCTTTAAGAATAATGTATTTTTTTGAGTGTGTGATTTCAAAACAATATTTAGGGAAATCTTACCATGAAAAGCTGCTGATGCATATTTAAATTGTACTTTTCATAACGTCCTGGAACCTCTACCAGCAGATAATCATGAACTGCTTCATGCATGGGATGTCCTTTATATTTACTAATCTGAAGCACCACTATTTTAGTTCCTTTAAAAGAAGGAAAATTGCCAGAAACACTCCAAACTAAAAATAAAAATATCATTTTGCTACCAGATCCTGAAGGGCAGTATAAGGAAAATCATATAGGGGACCTGGAGGATGTCATCATTATTTATTTCTAGTTCATGCTTAGAGGGTGAGTGAACAGCAGGTCTTGTCCTGCACCAAGAATATCCTGAGCAAACAGGGCAGAACCTCAGAGGAGCTGCCAGCACGAGCTCCAGGACAAGCATGGGGCTTGAAGAAGAAGAATTGACTAAAAATTGAGATAAGAGAACACCCAGGGTCTGTGTGGGATCTCAGTCCTGGCACACAGCTAAAGCAGAGTGAGCTCAGCTCAGCAGCATCTTCTGCCCAAGTTTTTATCACTGTTGTCCCAAAGTCACATCGTTTTGCCAGCAAACTTTGCAGCCAGCCCTAGGCAGGTTACAGAGGATGATTCAGAGCCTGGTGAACTCAGCAGAGAGGTGATATTTAACTCTGGGAGTGGTGGTGGTGAAGGAGGGAGCACCACAGTGGCTGGGCTGGGGCTTGCTGGGAAAAGCAGCAGCTCCACGCTGCTCTGTGTGAATAAATCCCCATTTCTCATGAATTTAGCACCAGCCCTGTCTGCCTACACAGTTCAGATTTTTTTACCTGAGATGGAAATTAATGATTCCACACTCTCTGTTTATTACCAACAGCCCCTTGTGCTGCCAGTGGACTCAATCTGTGAGAACATGGGGTCACAAGGAAGGCTGTGGGTGTATTGCTCTGAGCAAACATCAAACACAGCAACCCCCAGAGCACAGAAATGGGGAGCCTTGACAAAAGAGATTGAAACAGAAGGAGGAGAATGCAGAGAAATTCCACTTTACCTCTACAGATGCAAAAAAAACCCCTGTTGATATGAAGCAAAGAAAATAACACCCAAGTGAAAACCTACTTGTTTCTCATCTAACATCTCTAAATTTCTCTTATTTTGATATTCCTGTCATACTTGATCTTAATTAACAGAAAATACTGTGCAGGCAGGTGTAGGTGGACAGTGGAAAGGGTTCAATTCCCAGGTGTCAATAAGAAACTTTTAGTCCCAGCCCATCCTACCCAGTGAGCACCATGGTTTTTAAGTCCTGTTTAGCCCAAGACAGCAAACCACAGCCCTCAGCAAAATGTCAAGAAAAAAAACCCCACAGGATTAGCAAGAAGTCAAGAAAAAAGAAATCAACTGGAAGTGTTCCAGAGTTGAGTGATGAGGGTGAGAATAAGCAGAGAGACAAAGACATGGACATAAGGGAAAAAGAAAGGAATTGCAGGGGTTGGGTAAACAGAAAAATAAACTGAAAGGGTTCCAAATAACAGATAAAATAGTTACTCTGATAGGTTGCCCACAGCTTGTCCTCACTTCTCCAACTTTTGTATTCTGCTTTGCTACATGTCTATTGTAGTTCAGCCTGTCTCCTTCTTTAAGAACTCTTCCCAAAGATGATGAAAAAATAACCCACAAATTGAGTATATCCTGGCAATTCCCCTCAGCTCCTTCCCTCTGACAAGCCTTGCTTGGGATTTCTACTCACTTGGAGCTCCCCTTTAAAAATTCTGGTCTTATCCCTCAGGACTATATGGGGTCACTGTGCTTTGTTTCAGGGGTGCTGCACAATTTGTGCTCTAAAAGCTCCCCTTCCAGCTGCAGTTTGTGATCTATATATTTTCTTTTTTTTTTTTGCATTGTAAAATTGATTTTTAATTACTGATTTAAATGCTCTTCATAATTTGATTACTTTTTCCAGCTGGTCTCTTATAAAATTCCTTAAAATCTTCAGTGCTCTTTGTTCCTGAGAGCTGCTTTCACAGTGCTTAACTCAAAACCATCTTCCAGTCACACCACATGGGACCCTGCATCTCATCAGAATTGATGTCTTCATCTTTAAACTTGAATCCTTGTCCATTTTCCCCCAGAAAAAGTCCAGTAAAATAAAGCCTTTTTTCCTTGCTTACCTCAGAGGACTCTGGCCAAACATTTCCCCAATATTGTAATGTGGTTTTTAGGCTCCAGCACAAGCCAGGATGGCTGGAGAAGGAGATCTTCATTTTCCTCAACCCATGAGGCTCTCCTGCAGACTTTTACAAAATATTCCAGATGCCTTTTGTCTCCTGAGATATTCAGTCATTTTGAGGCATATGAGGCAGGCATTTAGAAATGCACTGATTCCTTTCCAACCCCCAAAATGACCTTTACATTTAATGTTTCACTTTGTCGTGTGCATTAGCAGCAAATTATTTCCTCCCACTGCACAAGAGTCCTTGGGCCTCTAAAATATCCTTATTGCCTTCTTTAACCTCACCCTGGCAATGCAGAGGGAAGAGCAGACACCAGACAAGCTGTCAGATTTTTAATTCATGCTGAAAAGTGCTAAGTGGGAGCTGGAAGCATCAATTCCACAGACTGGAAGAATGAAATTGAAGCGAACCCATGCTGATAAACCACAGAAGTGACCTGAAAAGGGATTATTTTCAACTAAATATCAGGTCTGACCTTCAGCCTGGTGTTGGGAAGGATGAAAGTTTGACAAGAAAGTCTCACAGATATGTGTGCTTGGCAGAAAGATTTTTGAATGTAGAGTCTGATGAAGGAATAGAGATGGAAGCAAGTTTTGATATAGAAGAAAAGAATTGCTGAGCCAGTCTTACTGGCTAACCAAGGAGGCAAAGGGTGTGTGAGTTAGAAGGGGTTTTTATGGCTTAGAGCAAAGGATAAACCCACCTCAAACAAGAAGATGTTTTTACCAAGCACAAAGAGAGCACAGGCAAACAAGTGAGCAAATGTGGCAAGTAGAAAAAAGGTCTCAGAATTTTCCACTGCAAGAAAACTGAAAAACAACTTCTAGCTTAAACTGTAATTTACTAACTTTTAGTGATTGGAGAACAGTAACATGAATATGGTAATTACAGTAGTTATGACAGGCTATAGGTAAAAGTTAAGGTATAGATTGGTTCTTCTGTATTAAGATGCTCATCAAAGGAAAGTATAGAATGCATTGTAACCAAAACCAAAGGGTCTGCAGGGCTGCCTGCAGCTGGAGCTGACAGCTGTGGGCACAGCTCTGTCACCCACACCCTGGGCTGCTGTAACACCTGGGATGCAATAAACTGCATTTGGAAGAGCTGCCTGGAGTCCCACATCCCTCATTATGGCTCTTACAGCCTGGCAAACTTTGTGTGCTTTTGCCCTCCGTCATCACTTTGCCCTCCACTCTGCACCACGTGCTCAAGGATGCTCATTCCAGGTCACTGCCAAACCTCTGCCCACTGCCTTCTCAAGAAACATGAGCAGCCCCAGGGTGTACAGAAGCTGCTGCTGCCTCTTGAAATCAGCAGCATCATTTCCAAAAGTTGTTCTGCTTTCCGAGGCAGCTTTGTTCCTCTGGCAGCCTCTTTGATGGGCAGATGTCCTGCGAAGGAAAACCAAGAAGCGGCATCTGAGGAGCCCACGTTCCTCCAGATCTGCAGGCTGGATTCTCTTACACCAGCCCACCACAGCCCTCCAGAACCCACCAGAACCCACCAGAACCCACCCAGTCCTGCCCCACAGCCCCCAGGCTACAGGGATCCCAGAGGGACACACGTGCCAGCTGGAAAACCACAGACACTGGAAATAAAGTGTTCAGCTGAGAACTTCCTGCTTTTTATTTCCTCAGTGACCATTGATTTGGGTTTCTCCAAGGTGCTGCTTTTTGTAATACTTGAAAGAAATTATCTGTTTGGTTTTTATTTTATTCAAAATTGTTGTTGGATGGAGGTGAATGTTGCCCTGTTCTTCTAAGTTCTTCTAAGCCTTCTGATGTTTACATTCTTGTAATGAAGATTCCACGCACTTTTCTGTAAATAATTATTGTTTTGCATTTTTTTCTAGAGGAGGAGAAATTTGATGGACTGTTGGTTTGCCCAGTGTCATTGGAGAGGTGGCACTTTCACCCTCCAATCCACTGTCACTTTTGGAAATCTATAAATGCTGGAGTCAGAAAATAAATTTCCCTTCTTTTTACCTTGGTGGTTCCAGTGTGCGTGTAATTTTATTTCGTGTCCTAGAGCAACAGGTGAAGAGGTGGACACAGAACCTTAAGAAGCTGAGTTTGCTTAAGGACTCAGCTGAAATAGCATTTTCTCACAGTTCACCCAAAATCTGTTTAATTTAGATGATTACAAAGTCTGAAATTGCAGCACATTTGAACAAGTCTGTCTGGAACTGAACGGTCTCAAAACCATTTTGACTTGGGAATTTGGCCTTTACCTGACCCATGTGCCAGAAGGGAAGGCAAATCCACTGAACCAAAAAAATGGAAGGAAAATGCCATGTGAACATTTAAATTGGACTCAAAGGAAAGCTTTCAAGGGTAAATGGCACTGAGGAGAACGGGAGGCCTTTCCCAGCTGGGCAGACATGTCAGGGATGCTCCTGTGAGTCTGGTCAGTGTGCAGGGCTGGGGTCACACGGCAGGGTGGTCACTGCCACCCACATTTCACCAGCTCCAGGTTTCAGACACAGCGCTCAGTTTCCCTTTCCCCACTCCTGTGTTTGTATCAGCTCTTCCCCCTGTTCTCTGTTGAATCTATATCATCCTTGGATATCAAAACCATGCCCTCATTTCCATGCTTCTCTGCTGCATATCCTTAATCTGTTAATGCTCTTTTCTGCTGCACCCTGGTGCTGGGAACATCCACTGTTCCTCCCCATAAGACAGAGATCTCTTTTATTGGGTTTTTCTCCATGCATGATCAAATGATTTCTCAGCCTTCCCTTCTGCTGCAGCCATTCAAACTCTCCTTTTCAGACCTGCTGCACTGGAGGCTTCCTTCCTGCCATATCCTGCACAAAGAACATTTCCTGGGGAGTTAAAAGGTTCAGTTTGACCCTTGGTGCTGGGCTTGGAGGACACACAGCATGAATTGAGCAGATCAGCCTGTATGACCCAGTGCATCTTTATTAGAAATCAAGGAAATCAGGAGCTTTTACATTTTCAAGCAAAAGTCCCAAGCATTTTTTGACAGAAGTGCTGTGGAAAGCCAGGTTTAAGCTTATGCCCAGAGCAAGGGGTTGTTTCTGGAAATATAAAATCTCTGGTGTAATTAAAATGACTGTAATGTGACCTAAACCCAATCCTAGAAAGATTTGGCTTTGAAGGGCCCTAAAGAGCATCCATTTCCAATCCCTGCCATGGGCAGGGACACCTTTCACTATCCCAGGTTACTCCAAGCCTCATCCAACCTGGCCTTGAACACTTCCAGGGAAGGGGAATCCAGAACTTCTCTGGGATCAAAAGGTTTGGTGCTTTTTATTCCTACCTTGGCCTGGATTTTGTTCTTCCCTGTTTTACCTCTGTTCAGCACAGCCAGCTGGGAACAGCTCATGTTGCTGCAGAAGTGCCCAGCACCTCAGAGTGCCTGAGCTGATGTGGTAATTAATTTCATTAATTTTTCTGGCATTGTTGTCATGGCTTTTCTTTCTTTTTTTTTTTTTTTCTTCCCCTGGTGCTTTGATTGTATTCTGTGTACAGCTGCAATTACTGCACTGTTGAGCCTCAAATGGTAGACTGTTAGATTCAAATCCTACTTACAGACAATTTAAATTACAGGGTTTTAAAGTTGCAATTTGTTCTCATGGTTAAGCTGTCATCATAACTTGTAAGTCACTTTGGGGCTGAGTTTATGCAATTTGGTTTAAGTAGCATGTGCAAGTGATGGCCTTTATGTCAAAAATAGTGGCTGTCAGGGAGAACTTTGTTGCCTCTAACTCTGCTAGGCTGGAAATACTGCTGGAACACTATGGGGGAGAAAATGTGAATTGAGTTTTCCTGCACAACAGCCCAGTGGGATTTGTCTGGGGGAGCAGGGAGGGAACTGTGTCTCACCACCACTTGTGCACTGCCAGGCAAACACCACAGGAAGAAAGCGGGAAAGAGAAGAGCAAAATGAATGAAAATACCATAAACAAACAAAAACCCATTCTGCAGAGCCCAGACTGTATGTGGGTGGTGAAATGACAAACCCTGGCAGAGGTGAGGCTGCCACAGCTTCAGATCCTGCCTGCAGTGAGGCTGAGCCTGATTCCCCACGGGAGCACACAGGAATGGCACAGGAATTCACACACAGATGTGCACAGGCAGGGAGCACAGCCCTCACTCACTGACAGCACCTTGGGCTCACCTTGGTGCTCCTCTCCCCAAACTCTGCCTCAGGGGAGAGTCAGGCTGGGATCAGGAAAGGTTCATCCCCCAGAGGATGCTGGGCACTGCCCAGGCTCTCAGGGAATGGGCACAGCCCCACCCAAGGCTGCCAGAGCTCCAGGAGAGTTTGAACAATACTCCCAGGGATGCACAGGGTGGGGTTCTTGGGGTGTCTGTGCAGGGTCAGGAGTTGGACTGGGTGATCCTTGTGGGTCCCTTCCCACTCAGGATATTCTGGGATTCTGGGATTCTGTGACTGATTCTGTGATTCTAATTAGGATGGCAGTCTGTTTGTATAATGTGCTTAAACAGAAATATATACATAAAAATAGACAAGTGTATATATATATATATATAAATCCATATATCTCCATATATATATATAAATCCATGGATTTGTTTTGTTAGTAGAGCACACACACAAAATGTGAATTCCTCCAGTGGCTGTGCTCACACACAAAAGAGACATATGTCATAGACATAGGTCTATCCAGGAGCTGCTCCCTGGATCCCAGTTTACCCTGTTGCTGTCACCTTGGTCTAAGTACAACTAAAGAAGTGTTATCACAGAATCACACAATGGTTTGGGTTGGAAGGGACCTTAAGGCTCATCCAGTTCCAGCCCTGCCATGGCAGGGACACCTTCCACTACACCAGGCTGGTCCAAGCTCCAATGTCCAACCTGGCCTTGTTATGACCATAAAATCCCACTGGTACCAGATGGTGCCAAAATTGAAAGCTGCTTCTTTCTCTTTTCTGAGAACCTCCTCCCTTTCAGGGACACACTGAGGGAGAAGTGTCCTGAGCAGCAATTTTCACAACAGAGAACAGGAACTTTATCCCCAATCCTACTTAGGCTGGAAGTCAGCATGCACAACCTTTTCTCTGCCACCTCAGTTTTGCTGTGCTGTAATGCAATGGGAGAATTGAAAAGTTTTTTATTTGTTCATGTCACCAAATTTTGCTAAGGACACAGAGCCTGCTTGGGCATCTGCTGATGGTCGGATGTGGATGCTGCCACATCCTGAGCTGTGTAAAATCAGGTGGGATTTTGGCTAACCTGTCTGTGTGCTGAGCTCTCTTGTGTGGTACAGCTGGACCCTAAGCCAAGGAAGTTCTTTCTGCTTCAGGTGGCAAGTCCAGCCTGGAAAAGGTGCTGCCACCTGCCCCACATGTGCTGCACAGCTGGGGATGCCTGCAAGGCTTGGCTTTGGACACAGTGGGGACAGAGTTGCCTCCCTTGTTCTGAGGCTCTTTATGGAACCTTGTGTGAGCCCCATCAGTAACTCATGGATTTTTCTGCTATCTTGCAAATCAGACAGGTATTAATCCCTGGAGATGTGCTGGGGTTTCCTGGGTTGTAAGATATGGTTTGGGGGTGTTCTATTTGCCATCTGTCAGAGCTGGGGCAGTTCTCTGCTGTCCATGGGGCAGTTTTTTCTTTCTCTCTCCCCCAGCCAATCCTCCCTGCAGGAGATCTCTGCTGTCCATGGCCACTGAGTGTCCCTGCAGGGCTGAGCCAATCCCAGCATCCCATGGGGAGATGCTCCGCCCAGGGGAGGAGCCAAGCATTCCTCCCTGGATCCAATCTGAGCCAGGCCCAGCCCAGCAGCCTTTGCCCAGTGCATTGCCAGAGGAGCAGCTTCTGCTGCCCTGCATGGCCAGAGGGAGCCCAGGCCCATCTGCAGCAGCCCTGGAGCTGCAGAGGAAAACTCCCCCCTTGTGCAGGATCCCTGCTCCAGCAGAGCCACAGCTGGCACTGCAGGAGGGCTGAGCCCCCATGGGATGGGGCTGTGCCACCCCCCTGACACACAGGGGACAGGGACTGCTCTGACTCTGGCAGTGGTTTGTTTTCTTTTTTGTACTATTGGATTTGTATTTTTAAAATTTTCCTATTAAAGAACTGTTTTTACTATTCCCATATCTTTGCCTGAGAGCCCCTTAATTTCAAAATTATAATAATTCAGA
The DNA here is from genome assembly GCF_023055355.1 of Agelaius tricolor. NCBI lineage: Eukaryota > Metazoa > Chordata > Aves > Passeriformes > Icteridae > Agelaius > Agelaius tricolor. The sequence goes on from NW_027269266.1 coordinate 1,480,691, forward strand.
GGGAGGGGGTTTACATTTTCTATTTCAAGGGAAGCTCCTGCCTTCCTTAGCAGACACCTGTCTGTTCCAACCAAGACAGATGTAAAACTCTGTCCATGGCTCTCGTTTCCCTTGGAAGAAGCAGCTGCCTCAGGAAGTCTTTACCTATTGAGAGAGGATGGATTGTGGTAGATACCAGCATTTAACAACTTGCTATTTTTGAGGTCTTTTTGATAATTTCAGAGATCTGATTAAAGGTGTTGGCTGGATGGAAAATCCATGATATTGTAGGATCAGGGACTGGAGCAGAAGGTGAGGATCTGAGTGCTGGAGGATCTGAGATTGGATTCAGAATGGAGGGCTGAGAGATGGCAAAAGGAGCATCACTTTAAATAGTTCTTTCCATTTTACTATTTATCTGTCTCCCACTTGTAAAAACTCTCTTAAATCTGAAAGACTGGGTGCCTCAAGGAACCATGAGCTCCAGTTGTGACTCAAATATTCGTTTTAATTCACCCATTTAACTTTAGGAACTCAAATATTGAACATTTGGCCCCAAGTGTAGCCTAGCACCTCATGCTATGCATGGGACAAACATGAAATAGATCTTTGAAGAAAACAGGTATCTATTTTCTAGGAAATTTGTGTATTTGAAATTAAATTTTGATTGACTGGGATTATACTTTTGTCAGGCTTTGTAAGTAAATATTATTATAACACTGTCCTGCTTCAATTGATGTCCTCACCAAAAATTGTTAAAATACATCACCTTTGCAGCTCTTGGTTGTTTCTCCACAGAAATTTGAAAGCTGCTGATTTAAAGAGGAAAAAAAAAAATTGCTGCATGGCATCTCTCCTGTCAAACACTGTGATGTGACCAAGAATAGCTGAGATGTGTAACTAAGATTTAGCCCAGTGTGCCTTTTCCCTGGATATCATCCTTGGTGTCTCCCATTTGATTTTTGATTTGATTTTTCCCACAGCCTCCACAGACTGAACCACGCTCCCTTTGCAGAAGGATTTTACACATTAGCACAGATAGAGAAAATCTAGAAAGGAAGGAAATCCCTTCCCATCCTGGCCATGTCATAGAATCATAGGGTGGTTTGGGCTGTGAAGAACATTAAAGACCACCCAATCCCAATCCTCTTGCCCAAGAGCTGGATCCTGTTGCTGAAGGAACAGCCCCATTGCTCAGCCTCACATGACTGAAGCCTCCAAGTTCAGCCTGGCAGATCCTTAGAGAGAGGTCCTGGCTGGGAACTGAGAGCTTGAATGGTTTTTTTGGGGTGGTTTTTGTGCGTCCAAGACACTGTGGAAGATGGAATGATCCCTCTCTCTGTTCTACAGGTTGAAAATTGCTGTTTCATAAATGTCTAGACAGAGAGCTGTCGAGTTAAGAAATTATTCAGATGTAGCATACATAGAAATCAATTATTTGTCTGAGGTTACAGATTATGGGGAAGAGTTTTGCTTTGACCTGACTCTGAAGATAAGAGGATAACTCAGAATCTCACCATATTCTTTACTTCATTCTCCTGTTTTTTAACCAGCTGTCAGTGAATACCACATCTCAGCTCCACTAAAAGTGACCTTTCCTTCTCATGCACCTGTCATTTGTAGGTACACAACATTTATATTAAGAACAGGAATTGTGGCAAACATGAGGCCACTTGCAGTGTGTAGGATTAGGCACTTCAGGTCCCCAAAAAGATTGGGAAGTAACTGAGTACCAAAGATGGTAGCAGAATCTTGCTTTATGGTTTTTTTTTGGAAATCCTCCCTTAAAGGAGTTCTGTGATTGTGTGTGTGTGTGTATCTGTGCTATCCATTTTTACCAGGGAAAAAAGAGGCAAATTTTAAGGATGAGAGATGATTGATGATTCTGGGTTCCTAAAATGAAACCTCCTCAGAGGTGAGTGACTTGTGTTTCCTGAATATGTTTCCTGATAAAGATCTTTCTGTTCTTTGACATTCCCATACATTTTTCACTCGAATTTTATTCTTGGCGAGGACTGCCAGCATTCAAGGATTGCATTTTGCATTCCATAAATCCCAGAATGTACAAAAATGACAACAGCACACATGGGTTTATGTGAGAGCACATGCACACATTATTCATGGCACTGGCTGGATAGAGAGCTTTGCTTTTCACTCCCAGCAATTCTTAGCTGAGGCAATCTCACAGCCATAAATTCACTACAGAAAACATGCTAAAACTTAGGCGAGAAATGAAAAGCCTTTAATTCTGAAAGTGTAAATGTATTCAAGCTAAGCTGTGTGAGCAAAATATGGCTTTTAAATCCTTTACCCTGCCCTATTTTACTGCAGGTGCTTGTGACTACAGATTTAATTGCTACAAGAAGACAACGCTGAGGCTTTCAGCTCTTACTAACCCATTTTGACTGAGGCTTGGCTGACCTACAGGACCCCATGGAGCCACCCTTGTGCCATTCAAATGTTCTGGGAGCAGGTTGTTCAGAGAGGCTGTGGATTCCCCATCCCTGGAAGCCTTCAAGAGCAAATTCACAGGGCTCTGAGTGAGTGGTCACTCTGGTCCAGTGGGATGGGTCCCTGCCCATGGCAGGAGGTTGGAACGAAATGACTTTTAAGGTCCTTTCCAACCCAACCCATTCTGTGACTCCGTGATTCTGTCCCCACCACCCATTTCTGTGCTGCTGTCACTCCACAGGCACTGCCATGGCTCTGTGGCACTGGGGCTGTGGGACATGCCAGGTGATGTGGCAGTGACTCAGGGGGAAGAGCTCTTTGGAAGAGATTTGATTTCATTTCAATGCTCATCCTCATTGCTTTTTGGTTTCATTTCCTTTCCCCAGTGTATTCCCTCGATGGATCACTACAGGGAATGTACCCATTCCCTCTGGGTGCATCACTCTACACACCTGCATTAACATGGATAAAAAGTCATTATCCTTATTTCCATAAAGGAGTTGCATTGTTCAGAGAGCACATGCCTGTTTCCACCACTATGCCATTGTTTAAATGAGTTTTCAGGGCTTTACCCAGGGCTGGTCTGCAGAGCAGGTTGTTCCTTTCACTGCCTCTTTCCCAGGATCATGGTCTCACCACAGGTGGGCAGGGGTTCAATTTGGGTAGCTGCAAATGGGGCTGTGTGTTCTATTTGCACTCTGTCAAAGGTGAGGCAGTTATCTCCTGTTCATTCTTTCAGTTTTCTTTATCTGTCCCACAGCCAATCCTCCCTGCAGGAGATCTCTGCTGTCCATGGCCACTGAGTGTCCCTGCAGGGCTGAGCCAATCCCAGCATCCCATGGGGAGATGCTCCGCCCAGGGGAGGAGCCAAGCATTCCTCCCTGGATCCAATCTGAGGTGCTGGCACAGCCCAGCAGCCTTTGCCCAGTGCATTGCCAGAGGAGCAGCTTCTGCTGCCCTGCATGGCCAGAGGGAGCCCAGGCCCATCTGCAGCAGCCCTGGAGCTGCAGAGGAAAACTCCCCCCTTGTGCAGGATCCCTGCTCCAGCAGAGCCACAGCTGGCACTGCAGGAGGGCTGAGCCCCCATGGGATGGGGCTGTGCCACCCCCTGACACACAGGGGACAGGGACTGCTCTCACTCTGGCAGGGTTCTGTATTACTGCATTTTTATTTTTCCTAATAAAGAACTGTTATTCCTATTCCCATCTCTTTGCCTGAGAGCCTTTTAATTTCAAAATTATAATAATTCAGAGGGAGGGGCTTTACATTTTCCATTTCAAGGGAGGTTCCTCCCCTCCATAGCAGACACCTAACCAAACCAAGACAATAGCATTTATATTGGAGCAGGGAATTTCAACACAACTCCACCATTCCTGAGGCCAAACTATGCAGTTCCATTTGTCTGTGCTGCTCTCTGATGACACAGACAAGCTCCATTCCTCTCTCAGAACAGAAATCTTCAGAAGTTTAATTTAGAATCAGCTCCATCTGACATGAAAAACAGGGAGGCAGGGTGCTTGAAAGGCAAAGGCACAGACCTCTCCCATGTGTTTGGAAGAGCCCTGTCTGCTCTTGGCTGGTCAGACTCCACACGAGGCAGTGTGAGACAGGTGCCTGAAGGTCTTTCTTGGAGCAGAGTAGGAAACAAGTGGTACTGAACAAAACAGAAAATAGAGGGAGATGCTCCTTTTTTTATTCATGAATAATGATCAGTGCAAATGTCACTGAGAACAGTGTGATTTTGCAGAACACATTTCTCAGTTAGGAAAAGCCATTAGGATGTGACTTCAGGCAGCACTTTCAACTCCCCTATAGTTGCGGACTGATTTTTTATTTAGTGGTTGGAGCTGTCAGTTTGCACTTGCTGGCATCAGGAGAACAGGGATGGTAGACAATGCCATTCCCTGGCAGGTATTGCCTGCAGAGCAGCCAGTCCTCTCTGTGAAGGGATGGGTGTCAGCAATCCAGGCAGCCAAGTGCCTTCCCCAGCCCCTGAGCTTCAGACAGGTGCTCATCTTTGTGTGAAAAGATTTGATTTCAGCGCAGTGGGAATGACTCAAATCTGCTGGAGATTGAAATCACCTGTGCATTGCTCAGCCCTGAGCAATCCCTTTGGCTTTCTGGACTCAGCAGCAATTACTGTGTGAGCTGATTTGGGACAAATCACTGATATTAATTAGGATAACCTCCATGGGCAACTGTCTAATTTAGGCACCATTTCTATTTCCTTTTGTGCCTTTATGAAAATACTAGGACAGCTTTTTCCTTCTGCCTGCATTGGTGTTCATTAAAGCATTTCAGAAAGGAACTGAAATATATTTTCCCTCTCCATAATTGCTCTCATCAATAACAAGTCACTGCCTGGATTCCAGCACTTTGCCCTGAGCCACAGAAATGCATAGGCAGGGGAAGGAGCAGATGGAATTATGATATTTAAACCCAATTCTGTGGGGAGTTCTCAAGTGACAGCAACCTTTGCTACTGCCATTCATTATGGAGGCTTTTTGTTGAATGTGTAAAGAGAGCCATAATTATTGATTGCTCAGCAGGCTGCAGCTGACAGCTTAGTAAGAAGTATTAATAACTGGGATAAAGAAGTGACTAAGAAATCTTTTTTTTTTTTTCAGTGATTGGGTTTATTCCAGAGATAAATTGCAATTTTATAGCCCTTGAGAACATCAAGTGTAGGAGCAGAAAAGGTCTGTTCACACTTTCTGCCCGAGGAAACACAGAGGTGGAGCAGATTGGTTGTAAGTTAACATTCCTCAGAGGATGCTGAGCATTAACACTGAGGTGTTTTGGTGTTATTTCACTTTTCCCAAGCCACTGCATCCAGTGAATTTACAACTCATTTATGTTTTCATAAACAAGTTCTAAGCGCTTTAGTAACGCTCTGTACGAGCCATAATTATTGTGAACATTAGGAAAGAGAGAAGTGGCTTTAGGTCTTGCAACTATTTCAGTAAACTAGGCAGTGAATTTACTGGAAAATAAAGTTTAGAGAGACTAAAGCTATGTTTGGCTCTTGGCCAAATTTGGTAAATTACTTTGGACTGAAAAAGTCTTGAAAAAGAGCATGAAGAGCAAAGTGTTGCTCTCAGATTTGTTAAACAAAATATTCTGCTATTTCATTTTGAGAGCAGTGCTTTAGATTGAAAAATGACCCAAAAAATAATTGGTTTAATCCCCTTACAATCATGGAACATTTAATTTCAGTTCAAATGAAATTATTCAAAATGAGCTCCATATAATTTTGACTTCCTCTTCACTCCTTCATTTCAGATGGTTGGGAAAAAAACCTTAAAATGAAAATCCTGCACCTCTGTGCTTATCCCCTGAGCTGAACCATCCACACTGCCAGCTTTGCATTAGAGAATCCCAGATGTAACCAGGCAGGTTTTCCTGGGATGGAATGAGCAGCACTGCAGGGTCTGGCCCAGAGCATCAGGGGAAGAGGTCGAGAAATTGCAATGGCAGAAAGAAATTTGAATTTACAGTAGGGCATGGTGGAGCAACCCTGTAATTCAGAAATGGGGGCTGATCTGCCCCTTTGGGCTCTCTGAGGCCACCTTGAGAGAGAGAGAGGCACCTCCTGAAGGCATCTCCCATGGCTTTGCCCTGTCCTGGAATGAGTGGGTGGGTGAGGAGATGCAAAACAATTGTAGGTGATTAATGGTGGCTGGAGGTGGGAGATGATCCTCTATGGTTGCTCCATGCTTTTGCACAGCCTCATATATTTCAACTCCCTGGATCTCAAACTTAGGAAATGTAGGTCCTTACACAACTATTGTTGGTGCTGCTCAGCTCTCACCTGTCACTTGTCCTCACTGGATACCTGATTTATTCTTACTGAGCCAAATAAAGAATAAAATTAGAGGTAATTCAAGCTTTTACTTGGAAAAATTAATGATTTATCCTATTAAAAACAGCCTTCTGGAATCACAGTTTATTGAGTATTTTATTGGCTGGCATTTTTGTTTCCCTCACCAGGGAGAAGTGAAATTTAAGACATAAACACTTCAAATGTTTCCTTTTGGACTGAACAATGCATGACAAAGGTCAAAACATACTAACTGTAGTTTTTCACTCTGGTACTTTGTTTAAATAATGCCACAATATTGTTAGTTTGCTGTTTATGGATTTTTTTGCACTCAATCTTTGATTTTTCTGTTTCCTGCTATGCTTGATCATTACTGTAATACTTGGATGTTAGTAATGGACTTGGAGTTTTACAAAAAAACATGAATTTGGACACATGCAGCCCAATTCTGTGCCATTTACATCACAGAAAATAATTCATCACTGCCTCTATAACCACTGGGTCTTGCTGGGAATGCTCCCAGAGCAAGATACAACTCCAAGAATCTCAGTGGTGGAATTAATAGCATAAAATATAGCTTTAAACTTAAACATTAAAGTGTGCTGAAGTGAGTCTCATATCTCTTTGATATTCAGTGGAACTCAGATCCATAAATGCCTGTCTGACTTTTAAAAAATAAGACTTACTCACAAGATTTCTGGAAAATAAGTACTCTGAAGCAATTTGCTGTGTAAAATAGATCATTCCAGGGAAGAAAAAAAGAAAGTAATTGGTGCTATCAAACAAGTTGGAAGGTCATGGGTTGTTCTTGTGCCACACAGCAATCTCCAGTCCCTCGCCACCTCTCAACCTTGACGTAAAAAACGTCAAAAAAATTTAAACTTTCTCCTTTAGGTGCTTGAAAGTCAGCACAAGGCTTGGAAATGGATGGTCAGAAGGAGAAATGTGGGTTCCCTTGCAGTGGTGAGGGAAAACCAAGCTCAGGGGTTGCTGTGAGCTTGGCCATGGGAAGCCCCAAGGAACAATTTCCACCTGACTGGAACTGGGGGGCCCAGCAGAGCCAAGACTGCTCTTTCTCCTTGAAGACAAATAATGTGGCAGTGTTTTTTATCTTTAAACTGGACTCTGCCTTGCCCCTCATCTCCAAAACCTGGTGGCTTCATCCAGCTGATTCTTATTTTATCTAAAAGTATGGAAAAGGCAGAGCCACCTGGGCCTGAAAAAGCAGCAGCTACATTAAGAAAGGAAACAACAAAAGATTAATTTAACATTGCTGACATTTGTGAAGTATTTAACTATTCTGTGCTTAAAAAATGAAAGGCTTTGTTGTACCAAAGAGAACAAAAGCCCTTTGTCAATCACCACGTGTCTTGTGTCCCATTTTAGTGACTTTAAACATTTGTTTTCCATAGGTTTCCACAGGAAGCCTCTATTAGCCTTCTGCAAGGAGCCATGGTTAATTCTTGTTGTATTTTCTGTCTCCTTTAATTTGATAAAATAAGAATAGCTCAAATCAATCACCAGGAAGGATGTCAAATCATCAGAAAGGATGTCACACAAAGCAGCTCAAAATGAGATGGTGGGGGAAGCAGTGAAGGTGGAATATAAGGAGTGAGAGTTGCCTGGAAGAGCAGGAGGTGCTGGGTGCCCTCTTTGCCTCTGCCTTGAGTTTCCAGCTTTATGTCTCTGTGGCAATGGGCATTTCCCTCCCTCTGAGCCCTGCTGTGACTGGGTCTTGGTTTGGAAAGACAGGAGTCTGCTAAGGAAGGCAGGAGCCTCCCCTGAAATGGAGAATGTAAACCCTCCCCACCCCTCTGAATTGCTATGAATTTGAAATTAAGGGGCTCTCAGGCAAAATTATGGGAGCAGGAAATAACAGTCCTTTAATAGGGAAAGGAAAAAAAATAAAAGGATAAAATAAACAATGCAGTAAACTAGAACAACACTGACAGAGTCAGAACCCAGCCTGACACCCTGTGGGTCAGGCTGTTGGCAGCAGTCCCATTGGAATTGTGGCTCAGCCCTCCTGCAGTGTCAGGGGTGGCTCTGCTGGAGCAGGGATCCTGTAGAAAGGTGCAGTCTCTGCCTCTGAAGATCCAGTGGAAGGAGAGGCAGCTGCTGTTCCTCTGGGGAATCCAGTGGAGAAGCTGTGCTGGTGTTCCAGAATCTCTGGATTATATCCAGGTAGGAATGCTTGGCTCCTCCCCCTGGGCTCACATCTCCCAGTGGGATGCTGTAGTTCTTATCAGCCATGCAGGGACATTCAATGGCTGTTATCAGCAGGTATCCCCTCCTGAGGGAGGAGTGATTGTGGTCACTCAAAAAGAGAAATAAGGCAAACTGCCTACCTGACAAAGATAATCTGCCATACAGATGGTAATTGAAAACATCTTGCATTGCAATCTTCAAGAGACTGACAGCTGAATTTTGAACCTCAAGGAGCCATTTCAGGTTCCTGTGACCTCAGTGAGTCTGCTCAGCATCCCAGGGGCTCCTTAGGGTTCTGTGAGACACCACTGCAGCCCTGGCAGAGGAGCCCCAGAATTGCAGGGGGGTCCCAAAAGCTCCTTGGATTTCTGGAGGAACTTCTGCTCTTGCCCAGCTCTTGGCATCACAAATGTGAGCATGGAAGGGATGGGGCAAGCTCTGCCTTGGGTACCCCAGGGTCACAGGCAAGGGAATATGGGGGAATTGAGTAGTTTGGGCTGTGAGATGGGCTCCCAGATACAGAATCCTCTTCCAAGCACCATCACCACTTGTCTTGTGAGCAGGGCTCAGGGCTTGTCCTGGGATGTCAGACAATGCCCACATCCTCATTATCCCATCCTCAATTTGCTGTCTCAGCTTAAAAAAAAAGATGCAATAGTTTTCATGCTCCAGGATGTGCCTCCCTAAATCATCCTTTATTCCTGGCCTGTGTGTGTGTGTCCCCTGTTGCAAATGGTTTCCTGCACTGACGTGTTCACCAAATGGAAAATTGGTCCTTTCTGTCACCTTCAAATGCATCATTTTGGTTATCTTGTGAACAGTTCTTCCCTCACCCCCAACAAGACACAAGACAGTTTTGTGCTGGCCAGTATTCCAGTTTTTCATTTAACTGTTCATGTCTGGCTATGGAGATCTACTGACATTACCAGGGATTTATCACAGGGACAGATCTTATTTGTGTGAAAACACCCTGTGCCCATTGCTGGGGCTGGAGCAAAGAGTGCTCCTGCCTTGAGAAACACACAGGAAACAAAGGAAAACTTCTGCCTTAAATCTACAAGAGCAATTATTTAGAAGCATGGACTCACAGAATCATTTAGGTTGGAAAAGCTGTCTGAGATCAATGAGTGCAACATTCCCTCAGCACTGCCAATCCCATCATTAAACCCTGTCCCCAAGTGCCACATCTACACAACTTTTAAACACCTCATGGGATGGTGGCTCCACCACTTCCCTGGGCAGCTTGTTCCAATGCCTGAGCAGCCTTTCAGGGAAGAAATGTTCCCTAATATCCAACCTAAACCTCCCCTTGCACAACATGAGGCCACTTCATCTCCTCTTGTTCCCTGGGAGCACAACCCGACTTCCCCCCACTTCCAGCTCCTGTCAGGAGCTGTGCAGAGCCACAAGGTCCCCTGTGAGCCTCCTTTTCTCCAGGCTGAGCTCCTTCCCAGCTCCCTCAGCCTCTCCTGATGCTCCAGACCCTTCCCCAGCTCCATTACCTTCTCAGGACACGCTCCAGCAGATTTGGGATGTCTCAGGTGAATTTAACCCCTCTCCTCTGGGAAGCCCCAAACTGGAGGAGGATCCTGTGGCTCTGCCTGGATGGGACCATGCAGATCCTGGAAATCAGCTCTGTTTCTTGTGTGGGGTTTTTTGTTCTGCCAAAGTAGATCACACAGTTGTTACTGTCATATTTTCTGGAAAAATCTCTTTGCTTGGATTTTTCTCTTGGGAAGCTGAGAAGCCTCAGAGAAAAAGGAAAACAATAATTATCTCATTTGCTTCTCCTGTGTTTTGCTGCTTTGGAATGTGGTTGGAGATTGTTTATCCAACAGGTGGTTGTTTCATTGATTTCATGTGAATTGTTTTGACTTAATGACCAATCATGGTCAAGCTGTGTCAGGACTCTAAAAGGAGTCACAAGTTTCATTATTATCTTTTTAGCCTTCTGTGAGTATCCTTTCTGTATTCTTCAGTATAGTTTGTATAGCATTCTTTAATATAATAGAGTATCTTAAAATAATAAATTAGCCTTCTAAAACATGAAGATTAATCCTTCCTTCCTTCATCTGGGAACTCTGCAAATACAACACACGGCCCTCCTGTGAAGGCAGCAGCGGATAGATGGAAGTTTATAGGTCAGGAACAGAGAAAGGACCCATCCATGTGGGAGATGCTGCTTAGGAAGCTCCCCAGAAACGCCCCCACTCTCCCATTACATCCTGTATATTCTCTTTGTTACATGCTGAACCCAAATAACCAAATTCTTCAGCTCCATGTCCACAAGAAACCCCGGGGGAAAGACTGGGCTATTCCTCCGAGGAGTAACAAAGGTGGGATCCAGTCTAGACAACAAGAAAACCATCCTGGCTGACCTTTGAATTTTTTCCAAGGTCATTGTGGAGTTTTCAAATTGGTATAATTAATTTCTCTTTTTTTTCGCTCTCCATAATTACTGGGAAACGATTTGTACTGTGGCCTCAGAGACAGGGAGCACTGGGAGAGCTTTGCAACTTATTATTCAGTGTGAGAGGCTTTCAAAGGAATTTTGAATGTATAATGAACTGTGAACATGGAGAGGGATTTCTCCCCCTCTCACCTTTTTTTCTGAATTCCCAGCACGATGTGGATGAAATGTGAAATATCAGGTCAAGACAAATGTGGCTGCTAAACTGTGCAGGGAATAACTGTGTTCCCTTATAATAAGGCCTCATTTCCCAACTGCATCTGTTTAGCAAAAAGGACTCCTGCAGCAGGGTGTTCTTTCATGCAAGCTTTGGAATTCAGTACTTTCTTAAATTCTTTTTTGATTCCTTGTATTGGCTGCTTAGGTTAACATGTGTCCTGAAACTAAAAGGCAGGAGAGCAGGCATGTTGTAAAAAAAAAAAAAAAAATCACAAAAAAATCAAAACCCAAAATAAACAAAAACAACAAAACAAACAAACAAAAACCCCACAAAAAACAACAAAAACAAAACAAAAACCCAAACAAACAACAAACAAACAAAATATAAAACAAAAGCCCAAACCTTAGCAAGAAGAAAACAGGAGCAAGGGAAAGTCTAAATATGAGGGAATTTCAGGGGAGTGGTCTGAATGGTAACTTCTGCACCAAGAGTGTGAGGCATATGCTGGCCTTACTCCACATCAGAGGAGGATTTGTTTCAAAAATTAAAATTAATCTTTTTAGCCCCCTAATGTTAAGCGTCCATCCATAGTGAAAGAGGATTATTGGCTGTTGGGGGAGAAGGGAGGGAAGATTTACAATAAACTCTTGAAGCCCAGCAGCTCTCTGCAGAAGGGAATTTAGAGATCTCTGGGAAAATGCTTTCTCTGGGATCTGAACAGCTCACCTGGGTGCAGGATCAGGCCTCATGTGCACCTGTGTGAAGGGGACAGGGTTTGGTAATCTCAGTGCCAGCCCTAAAAACAACCTCTGCACTAAACATGGTCAGCTCAGCTCAACCCTCAGTTTCTTAAGTTCAAACTTTAAACTCCACCATTCACAGAATCAAAGAATTGTTTAGACTGGAGAAGCCCTCTAAGATCACCAGTTCCAACCACTGACCCAGCACTGCCAAGTCCACCACTGAAACCACGTCCCCAAGTGCTAAACGTACACAATTTTTCAACATTTCTAGGGTTGCTGATTCCACCACTTCCCTTCACTGCTCCAACCCCTGGCCACCCTTTCAGTAAAGAAGATTTTTCCTAATATCCAATCTGGACCTCCCCTGGCACAACTTGAGGCCATTTCCTCTTGTCTTCCACCCCATTCCTTTTAAAAAAACACTGGAATGCAGCTAATTAGACAAATTTCAATATTGAGGCTAAAATCTGCTTTAAAAAACACATCTCCACTTAGAGGTTGAGATGATTTATTAAGTACAAGAAGCTTGGTGATTAGCCAATGTTCTGTGATCTGGAAGTAAATTTCAATAAAAAAGATGTAAGACTGCAAGTCAACATGCAAATTAAGGAAGGAGGAATGCACAGCTGATTTTAGTGCTTGCAAAGTGAAGCTGAAAAACAGGATTCTCCCATAATGATATATATCTGTATGCACAGACATCTACTTAATGCACAGTTATCCCATATATTTTAAACTTGAAGTGGTGAATGTAACTCAGAATAGTAAAGGAGATGCTAATTTGACTGTGTAACAGAGAGAGAAAGGCAAAATAGAGGCGTGTAAAGTACAGGCTTTGTGTTTTAATGGAGAAAAGCAACTCACCTTAGGCTGGTGTCCATCTTTAGCTCAATGAAGCTGTAAGAATGTGCACACTTTGCCAACATCTGCAATATATCTGCAGATAGATTATGATTTATCTGTGGTTTTATTGCATCTACAGCAGAAAAAGCCCTGCCATTTCCTAGATTGTTCCTTTCCCTGCTTCATGACTTCTCCCAGGCTTCATCCTCAGGTTTCGTGTGTCAGCAATTGAAGGAGACAAACCTCATAAATTATGGAGCTTTAAGACAGGTTTTAATTAAACTCAGTGGTCCAACAAAAATGAAAGGGTGCAGTGTTGTGGTGGGGGAGGTTGATGTGCTCCCCTGTGAGTGGTGTCAGCTCTCACTGTCAAGCCAAGGTCTTTCAAACCTGGCTGAGACACTTCCCTAGAACCCACACATTTAATAATGCTGGGAATTCAACAGCTCATACAGACTGTCTTGGCAATCCTAAACTCAGAGCATCTGTGGTCCCATGGAAAATGAACAGCACTCACATTTCCCTCTGAAGAAGTAGCAGCACAAATATCCCATCCAAACCCTCCTCTGTTGCAAGGAAAAACCAAAATTTTTCTTCCTGACCTGTGTTAAGTCATCCCCAAAGGAGATAGATGACCCAAGGAAAATGGTTTGAGTTATTCAAGCTGAGGAGAATATCTGCACCCTTAGGCCACCAGTCACTGGTGTAGAAAACATATTTTGTGCCCTACAAAAGTTTCTTCTCAGGGTGATGGTCCCATGTGGGGCTGAAATGCAGTGAGAGATGTCTCCCATCTCACAGGGCTGTGATCATGGCCAGCAGCCCTGGTAAGGGGAAACTGATAAAGGAAACCTGAGAGATCTGCCAAGCCCTCACAGAAAGTCTTATCCAAGTATTTCAGTAATGATCAAGCATAGCAGGAAACAGAAAAATCAAAGATTGAGTACAAAGAATCCATAAACAGCAAACTAATAATATTGTGGCATTATTTAGACAAAGCAGTGGGGGCACAGGCTGAGCCCAGATGGGTTTCAGGGGTGGTCTGGTGTTACTGCTATATTTCCCCAAAAATACCACAGTCTGGTACTTTTTAGAAGGAATAAATTCCAACCACGTTTGCATTAGTCTGGCATGGAGTCAACAGCAGGGTGAAGAAGGAGAGAAGTGCAGAGAGGAGGCAAATCAAAGGCAATGGGGATCTGTATGCTGCAAAATGAAAACACTCAATCCTGGCCATTTGCATCCTCTGGAATTAGAGACTTTTGGGTTTTGGTTGCATTTGATGGGCAGTAGCAATCAGGTGAGAAAAGGTTCAAAAGTTTAAGCAGATTCACCAAAAGTCCTACCAGTCAGTTAATTTTTATTTATTACTCCCCTTGATATAAAGACAACCCAGGATTTACACCCAAGTTCATCTCTTTGGTAGCTGGGGGGACTCAGGAGCTGTGGGTAACCAGCAGGAGGAAAGGTTTTATATCAAATCCTCTCAAAACACTCCAAACCACCTGAGATGCCTTATTTCAATTATCAATTTAAAAATAGAATTGGTTTTTGTTCCCTGATCCACTGATTCCTGCATGGGTGATGTTAGAATCTCATTGAGGCCCAGGGGCAGCAAGCATTTAATGAGGATTTAGCTAAATGGGTGATTATTTCGCTGTGTCTCTTTTCTTTTTTAAACTTGAAGTGGCTACAAGTTATCCTGTACTGGTTGAACTTTTAAAATATGTCACCAGGTTCTGGTCTGCAGGTTAAAATTTTTAAAAATTAAAAAAAGCCCAAAGTTATAACAGATAAAAGTACTTAAAACTGAGTTAGATGTTACTCTATCCAAAACTAATACTCAGTCCCAAATCTTGCTGGAGATTTTTTTCAAGTTTTGAGGGGTTTTTTTGTTTTGGTTTTGGGCTTTGGGGTTTTTTTTGTTGTTCTTGTTTTGTTTTGGTTTTTTGTTTGTTGGCTTTTTGGTTTGGTTTGGTTTTGGTTTGATTTTTGGGTTTTTTTTGGTTTTGTTTGGTTGGGTTTTTTTTTGTTTGGTTGGGGTTTTTTTGGTTTTTGGGGTTTTTTTGTTTGTTTTTTGTTTTTTTGTTTTGTTTTGTTTTGTTTTGTTTTGTTTTATTTTGTTTTGTTACTTTTTTTTTATTTTTATTTTCCCAAAGTTATTTTTATTTTATTAGAAGAGCTACAGCATTTCAGGAAGAGAGAGTCAAAGATTTCCTTGGACATTTGACCTCAGTTGTGACTTAGGCCATCCCCAGCCACTTTTCTGCATGTGGCCTCAGTCCCCCACTTTATTTGCTTGTGCCACAGTCTGACTCCAGCAGACAGGACTGTGGGCAGCAACAACACCATCTTGATTTCTGTGTGAGATGTGGGATGTGAGATTAATCATACATTCCCCCCCAGCTTCTTCCCACTGGCAGCAGCGTGTGCAAGAACAAGTGGGCATTTAGGGCCAAGGGGGATGCGAGTTTGGGGCTGCTGAAATCTGAAAAGGTTTCCTAAAAAGGAATCACTATGATGACAAGCAGGAGATGCCTGTTTCTCCAGGGAGAGACTGGGGGGGATTTCTGATGCATGAGAAAGGCAAGTCAATAAATAAGCATTTGCTGAAGAATAAAATAATTTATAGCCTCATCAGGAAAGCAGCTTTCTCTAAACATGGATGGCAGCATGAAGGAATTGAACATCTGTGTAGTGCTTGTCTGCAGAGCAAGGAGGATATATAAAAAATAATAATGTTTCTGAGAGCAGGAGGTCTGGGGTATTGGGTAGTTGGGTTTTGAGGGGGCTGGTTTTGGTTTTTGAAGCAGCTTTCAGGCAATTTGCCCAGAGAAGTCTGCAATACAGATATCTCAAAGATCTAAGCCCTCATGTGAAATGGAACTGGGCTTAATGTGCCTTTCTCTGGCAGTCAATAAAATGGGAGGGGAGAGACACAGAGAAATTTCATTGTTGGAAAAAACCCCACAGATCTGAAGAGCCAGGAGTGTCATTTGAAGTAAATGAGGGCAGATAGGGACACAATCGATTTTAGGGAGATGTTTTAGGTCCTGCGGTTAAAGGCTTTTACCCTGCACATAGAGGAGCACAGAGAAACATTGTGGGAGGTGACAGACCCCAAAACCTACAGAGGAGCAATCCCAGGACCCTGCTGGCCCCAGGGCTCCCAGGGGAGGCTCAACCCCACGTGTTGGGTGACAGAGGTGATGGAGACAAGAGGCTCCTTGCAGGATGGTAGGGAGAGCAGTTAGAGGGGAAAGGGAGTATTTTGGCTGGTTGGGGAGGAACAAGCATGGGAAAACAGTGGGATGAAGGGGTAGGTCCGGGAGATAAGAGACGTGGAAGCCAGATGTTGGGATGGACAAAAGTCTGAGGTGGATATGGGAAGATGCAAGACTGCTGAGTTGGCTGATGGAGGGAGAGCCAGAGAGACCATGAGGCCTGCGGGTCTGCTGAGAGACTTCTTTGCTTCCTTATGGGTCAATTCTTCTTCTTCTTGTTCTTCTTCTTCTTGTTCTTCTTCTGCTTCTTGTTCTTATTCTGCTTCTTCTTCTGCTTCTGCTGCTTCTTCTGCTTCTGCTGCTTCTGCTTCTTCTTCTCCTTCTTCTTCTTCTTCTCCTTCTCCTTCTTCTCCTTCTCATTGTTCAGGGTAGGGGATTGAAAGCACTCGAGACGGTATTTCTTGTTGGGACTCAGATGTTTATCAGTTCTTATCTCTGTCACACTCTCACAAACCCTGAGTTCTACAGCACTTCACTCTAAAATACTACAAAATGGCCCCATGTCTATCTCTACAAGGTCTTTTAAGAATAAACTGTCCAATTAAGAAATTGCACCTAAATTATTTTTACTTTTAACCCAATAACCAACACCTGTGGCTGCAATGGGGACTTTTTTATCCAATTACACAAAACCACCCAAACCCATGGAGAAGAAGGGGAAGAAGGAGGAGCAGCCTCCACCCCAAAACCTCCATCTTGCTTTATATCCATTCCTGTATTCTAAACCCTTAAACTCTGAGTTTCCCACCCTGTGCTATCACACACTTCTATCCAAACTCCACACCCACAATCCCAGTTCTGTCATTCCATTCTGGAAACTTCTCCAGGGCCTCAGGTCAGTGCAGTGTTCTCTTGGGGGTCTGTGCAATTCAGCACAGAAATCTGAAATTCTCAGCAGCCAGGGTTCCAACACTGATGTGTCTGTGCATGAGGCAACTGGAGAGGATCAGATCCAAGATCAGCTTCTGGGTGGGCAGGGTCCAAGGCCACTTCCTGGAGGGATCTATATTTTATTTATTGCTGTAGGAATCATCTTGCTCTTGGAATTCCATTTCACACACCAGAGAAATTGCTCTTTGTGGGAAATAGTAAAGGTAAGAAGATTTTTAAAAAGATTTTTAGATTTTTTTCCTGCTTTGCTTTTCCACTGTCACATTCTCCAATTGTCATCACTCAATGTTGTCCTTTAGGATTAAAATCAACTTTCAGCTTCTTAGAACCATCTCAACAACATTTCCTTGTCTCCAGCTGCTGCTCCCCACCCTGCAGGGAGAGTTCACTCAGAAATGTCACACAAGTGGTCCAGGTATCACTGCATTATTTCCTGGTCCACCAAAAGCTGTTTGCCACAGCTTGTTCGATCCAGGAAGTTCTAAACAATAACATGACATAACTCCCCACCACCTGAGACAAAAATTGCTTTTTCTGAACCCTGAAAATGCATCTGCAATTTTTAAGGGTCATTTTGAGATTTGGAGTCAGACATGGCTCAGGAAGGAATTATACAGTTAGATATTTATCTGGCTGTCTCTGCCTAATTTCATTCCTGAAAACTACTGCTCTTTGCTAGGAATGGGTCTTTTAAATGAAGAATTTATTATCACTATGGTTTGCTTTCTTTTCCACTATTTTTTTATGAAGCAAAACCATTTATAATTTCACACCACATCACTGAGCTTTTCTGTCATATCTTTCAAGTTCTTATCATAAAATAAGCTTAACTGACTGGTGGGTAAGTCCAAACTCCACACAATGAGCCAGGATCCATTTCTTTATTCCACAAGTGTGGGCAGATTATTTTATCTATTATTTCAGGTTTCTGTTTCTGATTAAACATAGGTTTTAAGCTCTTCTTTAAGTGCCTTAATGTGTTGGATTTGGCATTGTTATAGGTTTTTTATATGGGAGATGCTGTCTGGAGATTGGGACAGCAACCTGAGAGCCAAAAATACTAAATGGGATTTCTGAGGTTATGAGCAGCTTCTGGCAGATTAATTTTGTCTTCTGATTCCTGCTATGGAAACAGGGAAGGAAATGGAAATTCTTTCCAAGGAGAGCCATGGCTGGTTAGACAGCAATCTAACACTGGGTCCAAATTTTCCTTGAAAACCAAATCATAATTATACTGCAGTGAATTTACAGAATTCCCAGAATGACCAGGTTGGAAGAGACCTTCAAGGTCATCGAGTCCAACCCAGCCCCAACAGCTCAACCAAACCCTGGCCCCCAGTGCCACATCCAGGCTTTGTTAAACACACCCAGGCATGGGGACTCCACCACCTCCCTGGGCAGCCATTCCAGAACTTTATCACTCTTTCTGTAAAAAACTTTTTCCTGCTATCCAACCTGTATTTCCCCTGGTGCAGCTCGAGGCTGTGTGCTCTGGTTGTGTCAGTGCTGCTGCAGAAAGAGCCCAGGGCCAGCTGAGCACAGGCACCTTTCAGGAGCTGCAGAGAGTGATGGGGGCAGCCCTGAGTCTCCTTTGCTCCAGGCTGAACCACCTGGAGAAATCTGGGTTTACAGCCTGTGTATTAGTGGAGTGTTTGGAGACCTTCAGAGAAAAAAAAAAAAAGTAAGAGAAGCTCAATAACCTTCAGGGGTGTGAACTGTTCCGGCTCTGACCAAGGCTTGTCCACACCTGAGTGCCCAAAGTTTCTGTTGCCTGGGTCAGACATGGCATTGATAAATTCCTGCCCTGGAAATCAGGAGTATCAGGCACCTGCTGGGAGGAAAGGGAGCCAGCTGGAAATGAAACAGGAAAATCACCATCCTTGAAATACTCAAATCTCAGCTGGGAAATGTTTTGGGCAATCTCCTCTAACTTTGAATCCAACCTGCTTTCAGTGAGAGGTTGCACTGGAGGCATCAGAGGTTCATTTTCAATCTAAATTATTATAAATCATTATGAGTCCCTGGTCAATTTATATTCTATATTTTATTACATTTTATGACATTTCTGATCTTTTTATGAAGGCTTATAATGAAATCTGGGAAACTTTGTAACTTTATTAATCCATTAAACTGGAATACACACAATATTGATCTGTGTATGTGATGGCTAACTCCATCCCAGTCTGACCCAATACATTTGGAAATGGGGGACACATTTCCCTTAATTTATTTTATCTTCTCTTCCTCGTTTTCTTGTCTTCCTTCATAAAATACTGTTTTCTGAAGCGATTTAATTTATTGATTTAATGCACAAGAAAGTGTCAGTCACTGAGGAATATCCTGTCACTTCACACAGTTTTTCCCAGGTTTCTCAATGGAACTGTGGATGGGTGCTTTAAAATCATCCCTATAATGAGAATTTGGCAAAAAAGTCATATATATATATAGATATAGATATAGATATATAGATATATATGGAAATGTAAATAATAACAAACCAAAACTAGCAAAACATTTAATTAAAAAAAAAAAGATACAACAGGAAGTTTCCACAGTGTTAAAGCACCTTTTCTTCCCTGTATTCTTCTGGGAAAAAAAAAAAAAACAAAAAAACCAAAACCAAACCAAAACAAAAAAAAAAACCACCCAAAAAAAACCCCACAAAAAACCCAAACCCCCCCCCAAAAAAAAACACACAAAAAAAAAAGAAAAATAAAACAAACAAACAAAAAAACCCCCAAAAACAAAAACAAAAACAAAAAAAACCCCAAAAACAAACAAGAAGAAAATTTTGGTAAATCAATCTAGCATCTTGGGATGTTTCAGGCTTTTTCTAAGGGTGTATTTTCATAGAACACTCATTAATTAAAAAAATATTTGCTCTACTGATGGTGCCTCTCTGAGTGTGACCGACCCAGCTGTCTTCCAGCAACAAACAGGGCAGATTAAGTTGTTCCTATGCCCCAAACTTTTGTGATCTTGGCACCAGGAGAGAAAGAAGCTGTTCCTGCTCTCAGGGAGATGTAACCTGTGGCTGCTTCTCCAGATCCCCAGCTACAAGCACAGCCTGTGCTGTTAAAATTCCATCAGAATGGGTGAGCAAGCACACACCTCTGCAGGGATGATTGCTGTTCTCGCCCCTCTACAGATATCTGCATTTGCCTGAAGATAAACACGAAACCACTAAAAATGAGAAGAGGGCCATGGGTCCATGTGAAGTGGTGGTACTGGAGGAAAAGTGCAGAAATTCAAGAGACTCAGATTCAAGTACAGGAGCAGAATAAAATCTCCTACTCACTTAGGAACGTTTCCTTACCCCTTCCATGCCTGTTTTGGCTGTCTTGGGTCAGAGCTGCCAGCACATGCTGGCCCTGTACAAAATCCATGCAGTGCTCTTGAGAAAGGCTCCAGTGCCTCCTCAGAGCCCTCCAGCCCTCCTGAAGGAGGAATAGCAATGAAGGAAGGAATGCCAGACGCCAGGAAGAAAGTCTTGACTGTAATGCCCCTCTTTATCCTCAGGTTTTGTTTGTAATGCTGTGGATTTAAAGGTTTGAGGGGATTTTGTTTAAAGACTACAGAGAGGTATTTAAGGGCTTGGGCCAGGTAATACTTAAGCAAACTTGTAATTGGTGAGCTCTGGGGTGGACTCCACCTTGTGACAGTGGTAGGGATGCATGTTGTGTGTGCTGGTGATGCTTTTTTGAGAGTTAAAAATGGACCAGGCTTCCTGTCTCTTTATTTTACCTGCTCAAAGAAAATATCCATGAAGCCTCCGAAGCCCAGTCAAGATGCAGATGCAAAAAAGCAATAATAAATTTGTGTTTTTCCTTTTTTCCTGCTATTCCTTTAACTGGTATTAGTGTGTTTTTCAGTCACAAGCAAAGATCTGAGATTTTAAAAGGCTATTCTTCCTTCACTGAACTTCAGTGCTAAGTTTATTTTGCAGATGGTCTCATTAGGCAGTAAAACCAAGAGTAAAAAGATTCTGCCTTCCTAATTTTTCCAGTCAGAGCTTCCAATGGGTGCTCAAGTGAGCTCTGCCCATCACCATCAACCTGCACACGAGACTGGAGGTGTTCAACACTCAGAACCCTCCTGTTCTCATGTGGGCAGTGGCAGAAAAGGCTGCTGCCCAGAGATCTGTTTGTTCTGAGAGAGGAGATTTCCCACCCAGCAGCATTTGTGTGACACAGACACCAGGAGCTCCCAGCTGCCTCTCCTGTCCTCACCAGCATCTGTTCAGTGCTCAGCTCCAGAGAACATCTGGCTCCTCCTGGTTATTCCTGGAGCATCTGCTGAGGGCAGGGGCTTCCTCTCCAGCCCTGCATCACACCAGGGTGTTGTGTTATCAGCTTGCCCTGATTTGGGCGATTCAGTGGGTCTGAAATACTCTGGGGGGCATCAAAGGTGACTGGCCAGCTGGTCCTAACAAGGTGTGGGAATCAGAACAGCAGGGAATGGGACTTGGCAAAGTTCTTCATTGAGAGAATGCCTGGTGCTCCTGGAGAGCAAAGCTGAGTGACCTAGGAAAGACTGGTGGAACAATCTACAGAGGAGGAAAACTCCCTTGGGACAGCAACCTTAAGGAGCAATAAACAGATGTTTCATTTTGCTTGCACAGAGCAAGTGCTTGATTTCCCCCCCCAGCTCCCAAGCAGCATTCCTGCCCCTGGAGATGGTTAATCAGGACCAAACATCAATTTCTTGTTCACCCACACCCACTCCAGGCCCTGAAGTGGACAGGGAAGCTGGAGTCACACAGGCTGGTGTTGGCTGCAGGGCTCAGGTGAGTGCATTGAGAATAACTCCAAGGAAACCCTGTCAAAGTCAACAGCTGTCTCTGGTCATCTTTCTTCACCTATGGGTCTTAGAAAATACATGGATTATTCCTAAGCAGGGAAGTTGTGATTCTTGGCTTGGTGGAGCCAACTTTGCATGGGAATGTCTTTGTGGAAGTTTATGAGAGTGGGTTGTTTCCCACTCCTGAGAGTGCTGTTGAAAAATTAATAGCTGCTGAGTTGAAAATCTGATTTTTCAGGAAGGTTTCTATGAGATCATATTGGTATAACAGGGTAAAAAAGAAAAACAAACCAACAAAGAACTGACTC
Organism: Agelaius tricolor; assembly: GCF_023055355.1. Lineage (NCBI taxonomy): Eukaryota > Metazoa > Chordata > Aves > Passeriformes > Icteridae > Agelaius > Agelaius tricolor. Next base: position 1,502,648 of record NW_027269266.1, read on the forward strand.
CAGAAAAACCATTATCGAGTGTCCACATGGCTTTTAATATTTTTGGTGGAAATTTCAGTTGGTAATTACTGAGTAACCTGTTATATCAGCAGAGGGCATTTTGTGAATCTAATGGCATCTCACCTCCTTGTTCCTGGCAGGTGTCCCTGTCTTAAAAAGAAATTAAGTGATAAGAAGCAGAGAGGGACATAAATCCTGCAAAGTAGAACAGCAGGGACTCCAGTGAGGTGGATGTGATCAGCACATGAAATCCCATTTTCTTTGGACCCATTAGGCTTTAATAGAGTAAATCTGGAGAGGAGGGGGCACAAGTGTAGGGAGGTTCCATCAGGAGACTGAAAAATATTGTGGGAGTGAGCCCAGGACTTGCAGACAGAGATCATTTGTTGTTGAAGGGATGTAGAGTACACGTGGTGCAAGTCAAGGAAATTTAAGTGGTAGCTGGGATATTCCTGCAAGAACAGAGTAGGATGTGGATATCGAGTTACATCAGCTCTCACAATCTGAGGTGACCTTTGGTAAAGGTTACTTGAAATTGCAAGAATAAGGAGAAAAATAGCACTGACATAGTTTTTTTTAAAGGTCTGGTATTTAAATTAATTAATAGTTTTCTTCTCAAAGTTTAAATTGGGAACTTGACCTGGTCTCTTGCTGAAGGGTTATTCCAGCTCCTGCACTGCAAGTCCAAGTCATTCTCACAATGCAGTTTCTTAGACCAATAGGGCTTTGTCCAACTGACTGACAGCTTAATTATTTTTGTTTATAAATATCAATTTCAACATTTTTTGTTTGTTAATAATCCACATTAGGTTTGCTGTTGGCACAGGATCAGTCCCCTCAGCAGTAGCACATCCTCCAGATATCCCTGGTGGAGGAGTGTGGAAGGAACTTGAGATGCTGTGGCTGGCAGCAAGAGAGAAATTAGGAGGAGAGTTCTGACACTGAAAATGAGATATGAGAGTCAAATTATTCCCATTACTGGCAATGGAGACAACAAAGGGCAACAACCACAAGTTGCAGCTTGGGGAGCTCAGGCTGGACACAGAGTGTGAGGTTTCCATCAGCAGGGGAGGGAGCAGAGGAATTGGTTGCTCAGAGTGTTTTGGTTTGAAAAGCCAGGTGTTTGCTAAGGAAGGCAGGAGCCTTCTTTGAAATGGAAAATGTAAATACCCTCCCTCTGAATTATTATCATTTTGAAATTAAGGGGATCTCAGGTAAAGATCTAGGAATAGGAGTAACAGGTTTTTTAATAGGAAAATTTAAAAAAATACAAATGCAATAGTACAAAAAAACCTAAAACTACTGCCAGAGTGAGAGCAGTCCCTGCCCCCTGTGTGTCAGGGGGTGGCACAGCCCCATCCCATGGGGGCTCAGCCCTCCTGCAGTGCCAGCTGTGGCTCTGCTGGAGCAGGGATCCTGCACAAGGGGGGAGTTTTCCTCTGCAGCTCCAGGGCTGCTGCAGATGGGCCTGGGCTCCCTCTGGCCATGCAGGGCAGCAGAAGCTGCTCCTCTGCCAATGCACTGGGCAAAGGCTGCTGGGCTGGGCCAGGCTCAGATTGGATCCAGGGAGGAATGCTTGGCTCCTCCCCTGGGCGGAGCATCTCCCCATGGGATGCTGGGATTGGCTCAGCCCTGCAGGGACACTCAGTGGCCATGGACAGCAGAGATCTCCTGCAGGGAGGATTGGCTGTGGGGGAGAGAAAGCAAAAACTGCCCCATGGACAGCAGAGAACTGCCCCAGCTCTGACAGATATTAATTAGATTACACACCTTTATTTCTAACTTAAGACACAGGGAATCTGTCAGATTTCCATCCTTGGCCCAGCATCCAAGACTCACCACCCCTGAATCAATCCAATGTTTGTGGTTTGCTTGCTTCAAGCAGGAGGTCAGGCTGGAGGCATACAGAGGCTCGTTCCAGGCAGGGAAGAGAGAATCAAAGCAGCAGAAATTCATGACATTTTAGAAACCTATCTTCCACTCAACAATCATTGCAAAATTCACTGACTCTTTCCTCCCCTTGTTTATTGCTTAAGTTTTAATTTGCACACTACACGTGGTGAGATATTCCTAGGAAAACGATGTTCAGCACCTCAAGATTAGTACAAGAAATTCCTGGGAAACCTCACAAATGTATTTTCCAGACAGCCTGCAGGTCAGAACAGAATCATTACCCGATTCCTTACTGCCTCCTGTCCAACAAACACCTTCTGTGAAGGAGCCCAGCTCTCAGCTCACACAGCACCTTTACAGCCCATGGAGCTGTTGCTATAACTGCTTTTAATCTCCAGTACACATTAACATATTCCTTAGTCAGGAGTTATCAGGAGAGGATGTTGTTATTTTCTGGAGAAAGGCCAAATATGTTTTTCAGTTGGTTGGTGTGTGATTTGGGGCAAGGAATAACAGCTGCAAAAGTGTTCTTTTATCTTGCTGGCTGACACTGTACTTTTGTTCCCCACAGCTCAGACAGCCTTGTTGAACAGAATACAGAACACAAGACCTTTCCTCATATTCCCCTCTTATGACTGCCCTGAGGACTTCAAAATGCCATCAAGTTGTTGAGGCCTAATAGGTTATCAGAGTCATCTGAGATGTCTGTGCATTTGTTCTTATCCCAGGGCAAATGGCAGGGGATACAAATTATCCTTCATTGACAGCCACACACCAAAATAAATGAGCTCCTCCAGCCCAGGGGCTGTAAGCACACACTGTAACCACATGGCTAAAATGGGCAAGGCTGTGGATACCCACAGCTGAGAACATTACCTGGTGCTTCATCTGTCATTGAAGAGAAATGGGAGTTCTTAGGGCACCAGGCACCTGTCAGGTTTGAAAAGTCTATTTAGGGCAAGATGAATAATGCCCAGCAAGCAGCTCTTTCTTCCCATTATCTCTGCAGAGAAACCAGGCAAAAAGCTCAAATGGCACTGTGGTCATCTGGCCTGATGAATCTCACCCACTGTCACTTTTTAAATCATCTTAATTGAGTGTCTGACATTTAAACTTGCAAACAAAGAGGAGAAAAAGAGGTGTCACACACTGCCTGTGCTAAGAGTTAATACACCAGCAAGGACTGGGTAGACAATCTTGATGGCTTCTCCATCAGGTTACTGTTCCAAGTTTGGTTTATAAATACAGCCATGTGGTATAATCAACAGATTTCAGGGCCCTAAGTGGATTCTAAGTGACATTCTGATTGGAAAAAGTACCTAAGGGACACATACACAAATGAAGAGCAGTTAAATGTCACAGCTTGGAAATGTCTGTCAGTAAAGGATTGCTATTACATAGGATATTTGTGAAGTTTTTCAGGAACTGGTGTTGGTCCTCGTGCTATTGAAGATTTCCTGCCACTTTTTGGGTATAGATAAAAATGATGTGTGACAATGAGGACAGATGAAGGCAGGACAGCAGTGCCCAGACTTTTCCTTTTGATGCTTGTAACAGAAAATCATCTTCCTTTCCATGCCCAGGCCTGTGGTCTACACATTGACCATATTCCACATCTGAGTTGAGGATATTTGGCTCATTTCCTTCAGTTTTTCCCAAAAGTGGACTCCAGGAATGCAGTCCAAGCCCTTACCAGAGTGGCACAGAATGCAGGCTGATTCCCTGATGGGAACAGTCAATATCTGGTCAAGCAGTGCTGGTTTCTTTTGTAACAAGAGACAATTTTGCATCATGAACAGAAAATATATCTGGGGCTTCTCCTCCACTGTTCCTCTCAAAGAAAGACCGTGGTCAATTCAGTCTCCCTTTTAACTGTTTTGTGGCATTCACATTTTCTGAAAAAATCCCTTCACCCAGGATCTTTCTCCTGGGAAGTTGAGAAGCCTCAGAGAAAAGGAAAACAATTCTTATCTCATTTGCTTCTCCTGTGTTTTGCTCACATGTGGAATGTGTTTGGAGATTGTTTACCCACAGGTGATTGTTTCATTGGATTCTGCTGGGAGTTGTTTTGATTCTTTGGCCAATCAGGGCCAAGCTGTGTTGAGGCTCTGGAAAGAGTCAGGAGTGTTCATTATTATCTTTTTAGCATTTAATACATATCCTTTCTGTATTCTTTAGTATAGTATAGTATAGTATTCTTTAATATAATATAGTATTATAAATTAATAAATTAGCCTTCTGATAAGATGGAGTCAGATTCATCATTCCTGCCTTTGTCTGGGCATTCCCTGCAAATACAATACTGTTTCTTTAGTGATAAGTGTTAATTAAATTTTAGCACCCAAACCATGTTGTCCTCTGAGGAACCCTCTTACCTTGTCCATCCTATTGCCTGGTATTCACAAACCTTAGAAAACTGTGAGATTTAGGTCAGTTCTTCAACACTTGTCTCTATGCCTGACCTAGTGCCCCCTTGGGAATTTGAAATCTTCCAAAGGATCTTGCTGGTCCCTCTGGCAATGAGTAGAGAAGTCTCTCAATGGCAACTTTTGAAATTCAGTCCAGTCCTAGCTATTTTGGCCAGGTGAAGCTGATTTAAATATCCAATTTGCCATAGTGGCAGTGGTGTACAGAGGGCAAGAGGAGCTGTGATTAAATCTGGTTTGAAGCACGACAAGCCTGGTGAGCAGGAGATCCAGCCTGAAGTTTGTGGCAATTTTTCTTTGTGGGAAAAATTGCAATTTGATTGATCTGAACAGTCTGAATGACTAACCTGGAATATTTTTGTAGTGTTTTCCATGTTCTATAGTCTCTCTCTGTGTCAGATGCCATGTAATGAACCATTTTTGTTTCTATAGCTGTCTGCTGTGAGGTAACATAGAGTTGCTGTGAAAAAGGAGGGGCTAATTGGACAGTCCAATGTCAAAGGGAAAAATAAAATCATCTGCTGTGCTTGTGGGAACAAAACAATTTGGGTTAGTGCTCCAGTGTGTTTGCAGAAAGCATATTTGAAATGTGTAAACAGAATTATTCCCTGAGGAAAAGACATGCTAAAAGCTCTGTTCTCTGAGCAAGGAACCAAAATGCAGAGCAGCTCCCCAAGACATCCTGAACTCTGATGCCTGTGTTCAAACCTATGGAAAAAATGCTTGAACAGAAGGTGCAGACTTAGAATCTCTCACAGATGTGATCTGACAAATATATTCATTCTCTGGACTGTTTGCACAAAGCAAACATGGCAGGAATATCAGGATAAACCAGGGTTTATTTAAAACCAGGAGTAAATATTTGCTGAACATCTCTTGCATTTTTGTAGATAAAAGGATCAAAAATAAAACCCATATGTACTCTATCTGCTCTGCTGTTTAAAGATTCTCCTTATTAATAAGTCTACTTATTTTTAGTATTGCTAAAAATCTGATTTCCATGTTCTCTGTGCACCCTGAATTAAAATGTTCTAACCTTTAGCTTATGCATCATTCCTGCAGGGGAATAAAGGTTTTTCTCAGCATAACAATCTCAACTTTTTCACCATTCCTGAAGCACTTCACAATTTAGGCTTGTCAACTGTTGACACTGAGGCAGCAAAATGCTACTGTTGTGGGTGGGTGAGGAATCTGAGCCAGCTGTCTCCCACATCCACTTTTTAAAGTGAGGAACAGGGAGGAAAACCACCCTTTGAGCACTGCAGCTCAGTGGCACAAGGTTCCCCAGATTTCAGGAGAAGGTGATGTCCTCTCAGGCCACAGGCCATGGCTGCACACACAGCAGCTGCAGGAACTCCAACTTCTCCCTCATTAGGTTTTTTGGTTTTTTTTTTTAGTATTTAGATTTTATTTAGAATTTTTTTAGTATGGACTCTGGTGTATTTTTGTTTGGACTTTGGGTTTGTTGGCAGGGATCACCCCACACACACTGGGATGGTGCTGTCCCAGAAACCATCAGCCTCATGAATTGTGGAGTCATTTGGGTGGAAATACCTCTAATATCACCGAGTCCAACCTTTAACCATGTTCACCACTAAACCATATCTTCACGTGCCACATCCACACCTCTTTTGAACATTTTCATTTGAACATTGCTGGTGACTCCATCACTTCTCTGGGCAGCCTCTTCCACTTCTTGACAACCCTTTTTGTGAAGGAATTTTTCCTCAGATCCAACCTAAACCTCTCATGGCACAACTTGAGGCTGTTTCCTCTCATCCTTTCACTGATTCTCTGGATGAAGAGACCTCCTGTCCGGGAGTTTTAGAGAATTACAAGGTCTCTCCTGAGCCTCCTTTTCTCCAGGATGAGCCCTCCCAGGTCCCTCATCTGCTCCTCATCACATTTGTGCTCCTTTGACCACTTTAAAAGCTGTTTTATTTCACTGTCTTCTGTCTGGATTCCATGGTGTCCCAGAAGTTTTGTTAACCTGTCAGAAGTTCAATGAGGAGAGAGTGATGAATTGTCCCTTATTACCTCTCATCTGCAGGAAAGAAGCCATTTCAGGTACATTTACATATCTATGTGCAGGGCTCTGGGTTGTGCTGCAGCTTTGATAATATTTATATATGAGAAATCATATCAGAATCCTTCTTATTTGGTAAATAACAACACAAAATAAATTAGATTCAGAAATGGCTGTGGAAGCGATTGCTCTGAAAGAGACTAATGTGATCCTAAGCAGGTTTGATAAAAAAAAAAAAAAAAATCCCTGGCAATTTAATTTTTTCCTTCAAAACTATCAGTGTTTTATGGAAATGAGCACAGCATTTCAACAGGGCTGTAATGTCTGGTCAAGTAAGGGTCTGACTGAATGAGCAATAGTTCATTGTTCATCCCAGGAGCTTTGGGACTGCAATTCAAATCACTCTCCTGTCAGATTTAGGCCAGGGACTTGTACTCACACTCCTGTGTCACCAAGGCATGCTGGTGCTGATTTATCCTTTAATCAGTAAACACCATCTAAGAACACTTTTGTAAAATAATTCTTTTTTCTGCCATCCACTCTCTGTCCTACAGACTCGTTCTGCTTATTTTCAGCCACACAGTTTTTATGTTAGCTGAATAACAATAATAAAACAATTATCACAGATAAAAGAACAGCTGTACCACTGCCCAGGAGAGAGGATTGTGTGGGGATGTGTGTGTCTGAACAGGCAGCAGAAATAGAGAAATGACAGCTCTTCTCCCAGTCAGTCACAGCTCTTGGAAATATAAAGACTCAATACCCAGGAAACAACATTCTGGTTTCATAAACACATTCACAACAGGGAAAAAGCTCTCTGGGAGGAGGCAAAATGAGGCTGCCATAGGCACTCACACATGGGCTGGCTGCTGTTGTTGGTATTATCACTGCAGGACCCTGCCAGCACCCTGGGGGGAAATTTGTCAGGAGATCTGTTGCAATAATCCTGCACCAGGCTCAGGTTTGATTAGCAGCCACTCTGGCCTGTCCAACGAGGCCAAGAACTGCCAACTCTTTAAACTGTACGACATTGCTGCCTTTCTGAGAGCAGGGAAAGCACAGCAGGGTGGGAGCTGGGAGCTGCCCCTCCTCTGGGACTGCTGTGAGCATTCAGCCTCCACAAAAGTGTGTGGGGCAGGACAAGGAGTGGCTACAGCACAGCAAAATCTCCTGTCTGGGGTTGGCTTGGGGTCACTGCTGGACCAAATTCTTCACCTGGTGCTGGTCAAAACCATGTGGAACTCTGGATGCTGCAGTGTCTTGGTTTGAAAAGCCAGGTGACTGCTAAGGAAGGCAGGAGCTTCCCTTGAAACGGAAAATGTAAACTCCCTCCCTCTGAATTATCTTAATTTTGAAATTAAAAGGCTCTCAGGCAAAGATTTGGGAATAGGAATAACAGGTTTTTTAATAGGAAAATTTAAAAAATACAAATGCAGTAGTATAAAATAACCACTGCCAGAGTGAGAGCAGTCCCTGTCCCCTGTGTGTCAGGGGGTGGCACAGCCCCATCCCATGGGGGCTCAGCCCTCCTGCAGTGCCAGCTGTGGCTCTGCTGGAGCAGGGATCCTGCACAAGGGGGGAGTTTTCCTCTGCAGCTCCAGGGCTGCTGCAGATGGGCCTGGGCTCCCTCTGGCCATGCAGGGCAGCAGAAGCTGCTCCTCTGGCAATGCACTGGGCAAAGGCTGCTGGGCTGGGCCAGGCTCAGATTGGATCCAGGGAGGAATGCTTGGCTCCTCCCCTGGGCGGAGCATCTCCCCATGGGATGCTGGGATTGGCTCAGCCCTGCAGGGACACTCAGTGGCCATGGACAGCAGAGATCTCCTGCAGGGAGGATTGGCTGGGGGAGAGAGAAAGAAAGAACTGCCCCATGGACAGCAGAGAACTGCCCCAGCTCTGACAGGTGGGAATAGAACACACAGCCCCAGCCACATCTTGCAACCTAAGACACACAGCAAGTGTGGAGGCCACCACAGACACAGCACTCTGCTGATGGAACCCAGTGCTGCAGGTGTAGAACATAGGATTATCTACAGGGGATTATCTACCAGTGCCTGAGCAGGGCTATTGTTTTCCCCCTCTTATGCCCAGAGCAGTGTCAATAACTAAAAAAGTGTTGGACAACTTATTTTTTAATGAATATTGCAAAAGAGCCTTGATAAAAAAAGAACTGTCCTGGTGTTCCTGCCCATTGCAGAGGGGCTGGAACTGACTGATCTTTTATGTTTAGACATTCTTATACAGGCAGCAAATATAAGAAGTCAGTCAAACCCTTCCAACCCAAAGCATTCTGTGATTCTGGGATTAGTAAGGGCCAAGTAAACCCAGCACCCCCCACAATAAGTGACAGAAAACATGACACACAAGAGTACCCCCCTCTCCAGCAGGCTCTGCTGGCTTGGAGCAGAAAACAACTGCTTGTTCCTCAATTAAGCCTGGTTCTTAAGAGTATAAAAGCTCCTTACTCAGAAAAGACTATTTACTGCTAATTGCTCCTTTCAGCTGGTAAACATGGCTCTGTGCAATCCAAGGATAACTCATCTTAAGAGTCATTCTCTTCCAAGGGGGCACAGAAACCTGCCACAGCCTCTCAGAGCAGGCTGCTTGCTCCATGTCATCCATTTCATTCTGGCACAAACTGCTGGGGTGCAGGTCAAAGGCTGGGCGTTACTTTCCGAAGCCTTTTGATAGGAATTTTGGGGAGGTGGAAAGGGGAGAAGAGAAATGAGAAATAACTGGGCAATTTACAAAGAGAAGCTGGAGAATAAATCACTCATCTAAGGGTATTTGTTCACTGTTGATGAATGTGTTACAATTCCCTTCATGCTCTCTTTCCCCGTATTGCCCTGATCAAGTTATGCTTGACCTTCTTTGTCTTTTTCAACACGACATTGACTGTTTCTATTTTTATTGATCCACATAATCCCTTCATGGACTTGGTGACATTAATATCCTCAGGGGTCTGTCTGGGTTCCAAGTCACTGAGCTGTTTTGCTTTCCCTTTCCCATCTGTGCAGGGCAATGGCATTGCTCCTGACAATTAATTCAATAATCCACTGGATTGAGGAACGCCTTTCCAAGAATCTTGTGTGAAGTGTCTTGTAAAAACATCAGGCTTGATTAGACTTTCAAACTGAGCATTCTGAGCTGACAGTGAGCTTTGTGGTTTAGCAAGTACAAACAAATATCCTGATTTGATCTGCCTGATTTAGAGCTGAAGGACTGTTATGAAACTATGAAAGAAACTAGAAAGGTATCACACATTTTGTTAATCCATAGGATTGGGAAGGTTGTTTAGTGTAAAAGATCAGCCTAGTGGTACAGGGCGTAATTTAGTGATAAAGGGACAGATCCAAGGTTGGGATATGTGTTGGGACATGTGTTGGGACATTGAGATTATTCAAACCTGGCACCATTTTCTGACCAATAGGAAATGCTGGAGAGAAGAACACAGCAGAAACACTTTCTCCTCTTGATTCAAGCACTTTTGGGGTAGTAGTTAAATACTGCCACAAAATAGGGTTCAAAGCCCAGAGGATCCCTTGGGGTGGATGTCTGAATCTCACATGGCAAGGGGAGGCAGAGAAATATTCCCCTTGGGTTGTTTCTAGAATTTGCATTAAATATCCAGGAGAGAAAAAATTCCCCTGACTTCAAGGTCTGATAAGGTTTCCACTTCAGGCTTTGCTGAGTGCTTGGCCTGTAAGGTAATTGGAGCAACATCTGGGGCACAGCTGTGTGCTTGAACCATCCTGGCTGTTCTCTGCTTTGCTTCAGCTCCTCAGAGAGCTCATTCCTTATGTGGGGGCTCTCTCCTGAAAACAGCCTGACTTCACTCCTGGGTGAAACCAATGCAAAAGGTGTCATTTTTATTTTGTCAATTTTATTTTGTGCTACTGTCACCACAGTGGTGAAACATCCTCTGCATAAAATCAGCAGGAAAAGCAATACCTGACTTTGACTTGAGCTGGGAAGGAGCTGAGATGCCTGGACCTGCTGCTGCACACACTGGTTTAGTATCTTCAGCTTCCTTTACTTCGCAGAATTTACCTCGAGCTGCTCCTGGGCAAAGGAGGACAGATTTAGACTGTTTAAAGCTGCCTTTCTAAAAATAACCCGACTAAAGCCCTCACCATGAGGGTCCTGCAGCTGCTGGGATTTCAAGGAAGAATTTGAAAGTTTGGCTCCACCTTCAGGGTCAAAAAGCCTCGTGCTGACACAATGGGAAACGCAGTGGTGAGGGAGGATCCTGTGGCAGAGACAGGCAGGCAGTGTTCCCAAACACACACTGCTATTTTTAAAGGAGAGCTGTCTTATGAAACAGATGACTTAGTGCTGCAGTCTCAAACAGGAAGTGTGAATGTGTGTTCTGCTAGCTGGGCAAGCAGGAAGATGATATTTGGCATTATTTTTGAAGTGGAGAGACAGTGGGCACAGGGCACCAGGCTGGAAAGGGTTGTTAGGATAGAAGAGCAGCATCAAGTCAAGGCATGAATATCCTGGATGAAAAAAAAAAACCCAAAAAACAATGCCTAAACCTCCTCAAATTTTCATGGCTATTATGTTTCCATTACAAACTCTGAAAACCTGATCAAATAAGCTTTCTGCTTCTCCCTGGCTGGCACACTGTAGGAAAGCATCAGTGGCTCATAATTTATTGCTGAAATTCTCTGGTTACTCTGTGCTACCCACCCCTGTGGAAGAGGGGTATGAATTTCATGAATCCAGACATTAATTTCATACCACACCACAATTTACTGCTGTCAACTCATACCCTGCACTATGAGTACCCAACTAGTTCACACTTCACTTGTTTCTCCAGATTCTGTAGTAAAACCACTGGAAAGAAAATTAGTGAAGAAAACCCTCAGAGCCCTCCAAAACTCTTTTTATTTTATTCTTATTGGTTATGGAAAGAGTTCTGAACACGTGGTGCAAGAAAAACAGAAATTCCCTATAAATACATGGAGAAGGTTGTAAATAAGCATCTTCAAACCCTGCCATTTGAAAGAATTTTCATGATTTTGAAAAGTTTAGCACTGGCAAGATCAATTTTAAAAATCTCTTCTGATCTTCTGGGTATTTACCAGAAACTGCCCAAGAAACAGAAAATGTTAAATCACAGGGCTGGTTTAGCTTGCTGTGCCCAATAACAATAATAGTTCTTGGATAACTTTTCATTAGATCTTAATAATTAGAGTCAAGATTGGCTTAGCCTAATGAATGAGACTTGGCAGTGGAGGTTTTTTTTTTTGTTGTTTTTGCTTTGGTTTTGGTGTTTTTTGGTTTTTTGGGGGTTTTTTTTGGGTTCCTTTGGGTTTTTATTTGTTTTTTTTAAAGTCTTTTACAAAGCCTTTTAAAGGCTCTCCAGCAATAAATACAAAGCCTGATTTATGATGCACAATGGAAGAAGGAAGGAAAAAAAAAACCAATCTATCTTTTCTTTTTCTTTCTTTGAGTTGTTTCCTTACCTGCTGGGTCCTCAATAACTTTCATTGTGATCAATATTTCAGAGGTGTGACAATTTCACCTGAGCAAAAGTCTTGGTTCCATATGGCATTTTCTGCAGCAGCAAGGATGCTTTGTGCTCCCTCACTTTTCTCTTCCTCACATCAGTTCAGTTGCACCCTCATGGAGCTGTTACAACTCAACAAACCAGATCCCTAAATCAACTGAGGTGGGAAAAAAAAAAAACAACCAACACAGGTAAACATTTTTTCTGCTTGTTTCTGCCACTTCACATGTCCAGAATATCACCTAAATGCTCCTCAGGTGCACTGCTTTCAGGAGGCTGGTGTAAATGGATTTTTTGACCATAGAGTTGAAATGTTTTGGCATTTAATCTGGAAAATACTATTTGCTGCCATGGTTCAGGCTGATTTGGCAAATATTCTTTGACCTTATCATCAGCTTGGCCTTTAAAGGAAAAAAAAACAAAACAAAACAAAACAATTAGAGACCATAATCTCTTCTTCCAGTAAGTGCCAAGAAATTCAAGTTTCATTCATCTTGTTAGAGAGCTAAACAACTGTTTCTTGGAATAAAGGAATTATGGTCCCCTCTCAAACTGACTTCTTGCATTTGCTGCCTGTTTAAGGATATTCAAATGTGATCAGCCTGAGTTTATTCAGGTAATGCCTCCTGGCTGAAGCAAGAGAGGGGGGGAAAATACCTGTTAATAATAGCTATGTTTTTAACTCCTAATTTAACCTACTGGTAGAGTAATGCTTGGCTTAAAGATCAAAAGTTTATCAGTTAGATTTATAAAAGTACTTCAGAGGGGAGGTTCTAATCAGTCATTGAATATATGCTCCTCTCCAAACTGTTCCATGATTTTATGATCACTGCTACCCAGTAGCACAAGATAGGCACTTATAATAAATGATGGAAATAGAAACTTTCTCTCCCCACAGATGAGGTTTTGGCTGCTGGGATTGCTCACCTCAGGGATTTGGAGCTATGAGATGCTCTTTAAGCCAGATCCCAAGTAATGAAAAATTTCTCCCCATTTTAAGGGGATTTGGCAGTTTTTCTGATTTTCCTCCCCTGGTGCAGTTGCAGGTTGTAGCAGACAGCTCTGAAATGCCCATGGCAGGGAGCAGCTGCTTCCCAAGGCAGGGGGAGCCAGGAGCTGAGGGGGATAAACCAGACAGGAGCCCCAGGAGCTCCTGGCCCTGATCCTGCCCTGCAGCACCCCAAAAAGAAGCTTTAACCACACCTGTCTTCATAGAGAGCAGGCAGACACCACTTCCCAAGGATATTTCCTGGGAATCACAGTGAGGAACCTCAGAGAAAGAAAAAACAATTCTTCCTCTATTCTCTGCTTCTGTTGTTTGTGCACATGTGGAATGTGTTAAGGAGATTGTTTACCTGAAGGGAGTTCTTATCTGGATTCTGGTGATGGTTATTTGTATTTTAATTAATTTATATTAATAAATTATTTATATTAATTGGTCCAAGCTGTGTCAACTGTTGGGGACAGTCACTGGTTTTTCTTTAGTATTTTTTCAATCTCTTTATTATAGTAGTAATATAATATCATATAATACAATACAATACAATATAATATAATATAATATAATATAATATAATATAATATAATATAATATAATATAATTTGAATAAAGCAATTGTTCAGCATTCTGAATCAATGGATTCAGACACCAATCATTCCCAGGTGTCAGGGGCACCCTAAATTCAATAGGAGGCGAGCCCAGGGATGGCACTGAGCTTCAGCCACAAGTCCAAAATCCTCAGGCAAGCTCATGGTGATGAGGCAAGTGCCAGGTTAAGGCTGGAAGTCAAGGCTGGATGAGGTGTGGGTAATCCTGCTCCTGCCATGCTGGCCCATGGTGACAAGGCAGGTCACAGGTGAAGCTGGGAGGTGTCTGAGTCCAGATCAGTGGTGTCCCTGTCCAAACACAGCTGGCACTGGCAAAAGGCAGATTTTCACCCAGCATGACCCAGGCCAAGGCTGGAGGAGCAGGACTGGACACAAATGCAGGTGGTGTCCTCAGGAGGGGTTGGTAAAGCCCCTCAGTGGCCTCAGGACTCTGTTTCTGTCCCCTTTTCCTATAAAGGGAACAGATGTTAATGTTCAGGAACACATAATCACAGAATGATTGTATGCAGGTGCTTTTATTGACAGCTCTGGGTGTCAGGGGTACAGACCCAAATCTGACTGACATGGGTTTGGGATAAACATGTTTTATATTCTATTGTTATACAACTTACATATTATTTATTAAACTTACATTGTTCTATTGTATACATTGATTTAATCCAAGCATGGGTTTCTCATGATCCCCCTCAAACTCCTAACATAGTTTCTCATGATTCTTTAAACAATAATATCTAATATCTAATGATTCTTTAACAATTATATCTAATCCCATCTAACAATTATATCATTTATCATGCACTGACTTCACATGATCTAGCAAATACAAGGTCTAACATTTTCCCAGGGTCTACCTTTAACATTAGGGCCTACTAAGCCTAACTTTCTTTCTAGCTCCCCGAATTTTGTGATTTTAAAATCTTTTACTATCACAGAGACACCTGCAGCTCATCAGATGCATCTCCCATCAAATCTAACACCCATATTTTCCTGGGTCATAGCCTAAATGAAACTCTGCTTCAAAGGAAACCTTTCACCCCAGTTAGAGGCAGGGCACTTTTGAAAACTGGAATACCAGTTATTCATGACTATATAGTTTCCATAGGAGGGATATACACTGCTTTCACAGAAGGGAATAACTGAATTAGACAATCCCTCCTCAGGATCTTTCAAGATCTGTCTGCTCTTGTGTGCAGGGCAGGCAGCAAGTTGAGGTCAGTGAAACCCAACCTGATGCTGCTGAAATGCAGTAACCAAATAGGCAAACTAGAATTTGTATCCCTGAACCATTATTTAGGAAGGTGGCATGAAGCCTTCATGAATAGTTTGACTCCTAAATCTTGGAAAATCCAGATTTTCCTAATGTGTACTGCATCTTTTCTGATGATTGCCATCTTTTTCTCCTGCTAAACCTCAGGAATCCATGCATTCATCTCCTTCAGGCTGTGCCATGGTGACTCTCTCAGTCACCTGGACAGCAGCTATAAAGAACATGACTATTTGTTTCCCCTGGGCTCTGTCAATTCAGTGTTTCCCAAACCAAACTATATCAAATCCCAGGATAAATCCCTGTGTGCCACCCATCTCCTTCTGTGGGACAATCTGCTCAAGAAGTTCCAGCAGCTCCATTCCCTGGTTTTCTTACTGAAAGATTCCAGCCCCTCAGTCTTGGAGGAGATCTCTTCCATTTTGAATTTCTCCCACACTTTCTCTCACCACCACAAAACAAAACAACTGAGCCAAAAAAGCAGTGTAGCCTTAAATACACTCTGAATCTGGGCAGGAGAAATGCCAGAGAATCTGTGGAATACTGCTGTTGCTCCTGATCCTATATGGAAAGCAATAACATATTTTTGTGATAGCTGACAGCAGATAGATTATGGATCTGTCTCCTGGGAAATATCTACGTTCTGCCAAGGCTGAGATATTCAGTCTAGTCTCAGCTAAGCTAATTCTGGACATGGAAACAATATAGTTGTGTTAGTAGGATGTTCCACTCAGATGAATTAGCCTTTGCAGCTGACCCATCCCTGCTCCCATCGAGAGGGATGTGGCCTGGGACACGATGAGTTTCCATGACTGTCATCCACAGCTTCCCACAGAAAGGAGGGCTCACACCAGGACACAAGGATGGGTAAAGCAAACCACTCTCAGACTTCCCACAGAAAGGAGGGCTCACACCAGGACACAAGGATGGGTAAAGCAAACCACTCTCAGATGTAAAATATGCCAAATTGCACAAGGATTAAGTCCTGTGTTCTTGCTTCATTGCTAAAATCAACCTGATTTTGTGCTGGTTATCCCATTGGAGTAGCCCTGGTAGCAGCCCATGCCTGGTAAAGTGAAGGTGTTTGTGTCCATGGAGATTTCTGTGCAGTCACCCAGAATCCTAAGGTCAGCTGGTATTTACATGTCTTTGCATCTTAAAACCCTTCACAAATTTTTTCTTCTAAGAATTTGCCCTTGCTACTGCAATACTTACTCTGATTTTCCTTATTAAATCTAAATATTTCTGTGGTTTCAACATTTTCTTTTCTCTTTCTGAGAGTGCCTAATTATGGTGAAAAATACACATTTTTTCTGTTCTTCCCAGCTTAACGGTGAAGGAGAATTTGAATCATCTTCCCCTTTTCTTAAATTAGGATATCTTGCCACAGCTACACACTGAGTCCTCAGCACCTCCCACCATGCACTTTAACCATTCCACTTCTGATTTGGGAAATACATGTTTTAATTAAAACCCGAGAGGGAAATAGGTTTTCTTTTTCACTTGAAATTCTGAACGGGGGAAAAAAAAATTGATTTTTCAATGGGTACTAGAGAAACAAAATTCCCCCTAAAATTAAATTAACAATTGCATTGGATGTCATTTTTGGGGGGGACATTAAAAATGTTTAATTATGATTGCCCCATCCCTGGAAGTGTTCAAGGCCAGGCTGGATGTGGCTCTGAGTAACCTGGAATAGTGAAAGCTATCCCTCCCTATCTTTAAGGTCCCTTTCAACCCAAGCCATCCCAAAATTCCATGATCTAGGATTCTATGATTTCTGCTCTCTTTTTTTTTTTCATGGGAAATAATGTAAAAATAAAAGCTAGTTTAAAATGGAAATCACACCCTGCTGCCCCTGAAAGACTGACAGGAGAATATTTCTATGGAAGTGTTCTATTCTGATTTTTCAACACAGTGTTTTATCAACTTGACATATTTCCATGATACAATTTTCTTTTGACAGGTTGACATTTCCTCATGGGAAATTCCATAGGAATGTTTCTGATGGGTTCTTTCAGATGATCTGCAGTTCTAAAAGTGAAGGCACCACTTGTGGGATGCTGAAAAGAGTTATAATCATTCTGGTGGGGGAGTTGGGAGCAGACTGATCACTGCATTTTGTGTTCTGCCTTAATGAATGCATAAACAAATTACAGGGCTTAAAGGAGCAGCTGACCTGGTGCCTCTTTATCATGAGAGCACAGATGCTGTACAAAATCCTTAATGTGACACTTAATGCCTTGGCTCTTGATGAGCATTCCCTCATTAATTGCTTAAGTCTCCAGATTTAAGCTCAGACACTGAGAAGGCAGAATTTACTACCAGTGTAAAATACACTGACTGAGAGGCATTTATTCCTTGAAAACAAATGAGCAGGATTGAGACTCAGCTTTTAAGCAGAGCTTCCCCACTGAGGCTGATGAGAATTCCTGCCTTTTTTGCATGCAGTGAGGGCCAGATCTGGCTCAGTAGTTTGAGCATTTTAAAAGTCTGAAGCCATATTCTCACTGGCTATGAAAGCAGAATAATTCCAGCTAAGTTGGCCTGCTTCAGCAATAGCACATTATCTCTCTTCTGCTTTAGATGATGTTCACAAAAAGGCCTGCATTTTTGTCATTATTTAAAATTAAAAAAAAAAACAACTTGTGTGCTTTTATGTCCTCTACAAAATGACTGTTTGTGCTATTACTTTTACTCACAACCAGTCTTCAGCCATTGAACTTTTAACTCAGATGCATGAACCTGGCAGTCATTATGTCCTCAATTCTGAGACAACCAGAATTATTGATCTTGGACCTTGAACTATCAGAGAAGGACAGGACAGTCTGTTAGCCAGTGGACCAAAAAAGGGCATGGCAAATGCAAAATCAAGGGGATATTAGCTAGGTTACCCTATTTTCATTTCACAGTTGTATTCTGTGGCTTTCAAATGGACTATATTGCAAACATAGTGGTGTCTGGAAGACTTGGAGCCTGAAGCATTTGGAGAAGGTGGTCAGGGAACATTTGTTTACTGTTTTCTTGCCTTGAAGAAGAATTAAGGATTGTAAAACAAAACTACCAAGGGTCACTGCCTTGAGCTGTGAAACTTCTGTGCTCACACAGACCTGTCAGGAATCAGTGACATCTGCATTTTGTGTTCATTGCAGACAGTGTGGTTTCATAACCATTTATTTCTTCCAGCTGAGCAGCCAGGTACATAATTTCAGATTTCAGGGAGGATGTTTGCCAGGGGGGCATTGTGCTGCTGAGATGAGCAGAGCAGATCTGCTCAAAGGATGACTCTGAGATACAAACCTTTACTAAACACATCCACCCTGATCGATTTTCCATGGCTGTGTTTCCTCAAGCTCCTGGAAAGTTTATCAGCATGTTTGTCATTGAAGTTTCCACTAACTTAAACCACCACTGCCTGTTGCTACATGAAATTAATCCAGACCTATTCACCTGACTGCAGACCTATTAATAACATTCTTTGCATGCTTCAGTAATCACAGACAAGCCATACATCTAAAAAGTGCTTTGGAACTACTGTCAAGCTCCTTTTTAAACCTCATTAAGATTGGATTACTTGGTTACATTAATCCTGGTGGCCTTATGCCAGTGGTCCTGACTCACAGTGGTTATTGTAACACATTGCCTGTAAGAATACAGGAACTAGCAAATTCAAAGGTGAGACTGAAAGAAAAAATCACAGAATAGTTTGGGTTGGAAGTGACTTTTTAAAGGTCATCTGGTACAGCCCCCTGTAATAAGCAGGGACATCTTCAACCACATCAAGCTGCTCAGTGCCCAGTCCAACCTGACATTGAATAATTCTATGGATGGATCATTTGTGCCACTGTTTTGCCTCTCTCATACAATAGTTCTTTCTTATATCTAATTTAAATCAACCCTTCTTCAGTTTAAAGCTGTTACCCCTTGCCCTGTCACTCCTTACCATTGTAAAAAGCCCTTCTCCAGCTCTCTTGCAGCCTTTTTAGGTACTGGAAAGTGCTCTCACTTCTCCCTGGAGCTGTCTCTTCTCCACACTGAAAGAAAAGCAGGAATTGGTCCCCCTGGCCCTTTTAGTGTCACAGAGTTGTCCACAGGTCAGATGAAGTGAGGAGCCAGCATCCTGTGCTTTCAGGATTCAATTATGGTGTAGCTGAGGCACTCAGAGCTGCCTTTAGATCACCTCCAACAAATTCAGTACCTGGTGCTCCCACCATGCAGTGGAAGGGAGCTCCCTGCCTGCCATCCAAGCACAAAAATATTGTTTGTGGGTATAAACACCACAAGTTCCATGCTTTGCAAACTGATGCTGAATTTCATGGTAACAACAGAAGCATTTTGGCCCTTTCTAAGTGGGGAAAGCAAAGAAGAGAGACTTAGCTTAAAACACAACATGTCAGCAGTGGAATGTGTGAGATTTGAATTCCTGGCTCTTGTGCCCTTGACATTCAAATATGGTGGTCTTTCCTTCATTTTATGTTTTGGGTTGGTTTTTTTTTCTGAATCCAAAAATCAAGATTCCTGCTACTTTGTTAGTTTCTGATGATTATGGGAACTGCATGTTCTAGAAAGTCTCATAGTGAAAGAGACTCATTTTATGGAGAGAGGGAGGTGAGGGGAGGATCAATGGGCTTCCTGCACAGAGAAACTGGCATAATGTGAGAATGCAGAGTATTATATCCTAATCTCTGGAAAATTTGATACAATCTAGCATTTGCATTTTGAAAATCACCCATCAGAATCATACAGTCATTTAAATGAGAAAAGACCTCTAAGAACATCGAGTCCAACCACTAATCCAGCACTGCCAAGTCATAGGCTTACCAACAAAGGGAGGAGAAATGGGAGGAGAAACATTTCTAAATATTCCTCTGAGTCCCCTTGGATATCAGTGAGGAGGAATTCTGTCAAAAATGAGCCCTTTTCAAAGCCAGCACCACAGGGGTAGAGGCACTGCTGGGAGGGCTCCCACCACTCACCACCACAGTGGCTGATGCCAGGTGTATTTAAATTTGCCTTTTCTTGGTTTTAAGCTTTACTTGTGTATCCTACAGTGTTGTTCTGTAAGTGTTTCCCCACTGGGCTCACGAGGATAAAGCCTGCTGCCTGTTTTAATCCTGACTGCTGCTTGAAGTAGGAGAAAATGATTCCCCTGGACAGAGAGGTCAAGGGATCAGTTGGGGTTTTTTTGTTAGAATTTTTTAGAAGGCAGGTGTGGTTCCATGCCAGGAAAGGGGATGAATCCTCCAAAGCAGGCAGTGTTCTCTGGAGACTCAGCTCTGGGAAAGCCCCTGTGTCATAAATGCCTTTTCCTTTCTTTCAGAACAAGTATTTTTGTCTGTGTTTCACTCTGTGGCTCTGTGAGCTCTGTTTGTCTTCTCCTTAATTTTAACCAGGTAAAATTTTAAAAATTCACTCAAAATTCACTTGATTGACACCATCCTTGGGAGGGAGGTGTGTGGAAAGCAAATCCAGGTGTGTGGAGAAGCAGGATATCAAACCCATCTATTCTACACCTGGCTCCTGGTGTAAATCACACAGGTAGAGCACAACCTGACAAGGACCACAATCTACTGCTGATAACCCCACTTCACTTTTTACCCCATCAGGATTTCTACAAAGACTTTTCCCAAAGGAAAAATGTAAAATAAATTGCAATGAAATACAAAATCATAGATAAACCTGGGTTGGAAGAAACCTCTGGAGATGTCGACTCTCCTGCTGCTCAAAGCAGGGCTGACGTCCCAGTCAGGCTCAGGGATTTTTCCAATGAGGTACAGAAAATCCCCAACCTTAGTTTTTAAACACATTACTTCCCTGTGGCACTGATAGGAGCTCTTTGAATGTCTTTTCCTTAAATAATGTAAAATACATTGGAGCTCTTCCCAATTTGGATCAGAAGAGATGTGCAAGCATGGCAAGAGACAACGTTGGTTTCATTCATTACTGCTGGTTCTTTCTGCCTCCATGTAGGGGAATTTCAACATTTGTACCTTTTATGGAATACTGAAAGACATGGAATTCTTGTGGAGCAGCTGCACAAATTTTAATTCAAAAAATATCCAAATATCCAAATTCTAATTCAAGCCCTATAAGGGTGATGTGGTTTTGCAGCCCAGCTGAATTTTGTGCTCACACCTATCAGAGATTCCCAGGCTGATGTGCAGGAGCCACTGTTTTCAGGACATGAGTTGTGTCTGTACCTCTCAGCAGCATCCTGAATTTTTCATGTGGCTGGAAAGAAAGATCTGTGGGGTCTGTCTGCCATTCAGCCACTAATGCTGACAGCTGCAGGTATCTGGGGAATATTATTCTGTCCATCCTTACGTGCTTTACCCAGCAGTTTTAAAGATTTGAAATTACTGAATAAAGCCTTTGTTAAGTCTGTCAAACACTTTCTGTACCTGTTCTTGGGGCCAAAAGGAAGTTGAACCATTTTAGGCACAAAATTTCAGTCCTATACAGACTAGAACTTGTTTTGTTTTGTTTTTTTTTTCTGGGATGAAACTCAAGATTCAGTCAAATGCTCCTACCAGTTTATCTGGAAGGAGAGTGTCTGGCTTGCTTTCCACCTAAAAAAAGAACACAAGACAAAAATTACACACCCTGAAGCATTTCAACAGCAGGTGTCTTTAGCTTAATATCTCTACCTGTGTTTTCATTAGAGGGTAAATTGCCTCAGCACTGACAGTAATCTCTTCCTTTCCTTTTCATGCCTCAGGATGTAAAGCAGCATTTATTGACAAACAAGCAATACCCAGAAAACTCCCATTTCTGAGCAAAAGGAAATTCTTTATTATCATATCTCTGATAAATAAACATGAAATGATTCATCCCCTTCCTGCTACCATAGCTCACAAAAATCCTGCTTGCAAAGGGTGCTGACACAGCAGCTCAGTACAGACTGGACCAGAAAAAAAAAAAAAGGAGAGTAGATGGATAAAAAGATGGTTTAGAAATGCAAAGTGGTGAGCAAGCAGCATAAAAATCTTTTCCTTAAAGGTCTGGAAGGAAATTTCTCTAAGTGCTTTAGTAGCTTCAGCGCTGCTAAGATGAATAAGTTGTGGAATTTCAGAGGAGTGTCTTTATATTTTTATGAGATGTTTTCCTGGTTAATCCACAGGCTGAGTCCACCCACTTTGCCACCTTCTCTGCAGTGTCCATGGAAACACTGGGGTAAAGCTAGAAATTAATTTTGTGGGCCCAAAAATCCAAATTGTTTTTATTGGCAGTGGGGCATCCCCTGCTAACTTCATCTGACCTTTCAGGTGAGAGGTTACAGTCCTTGCACAGGATTCAGGTAAAATTCAGCCTGGAAAAGGCTGAGCCATCCTAATCTTAGGCAGTGTGAACAAGGCCATTATTTCTGCCTTAAAGAAGTTGTGAGCTAAAAAAATCTGATGCAGAGAGCTGCTCTGGAAAGGGATTTTGACTGATAGTCAGCCAGGCCAGAGGAAATAAGACAAGCAATGCTGGCTGAGCCACAGCAGGCCCACCAGCATGTGTTTTAATTAGGTACTGCCTGAGTGAAGCATTATTCTGTAAAATCTCAGACCCTTTGAAGCTGCTGAGGCTGATTGCTGCAATATTTAGAGGAGTATTAACATGAGTGACTAACAGGTCCTCCAGCTCTCCTGCCTGGAAGAGCTCTCACGTACAGCAAGGCAGCACAAATAGCTTTGGTTCACACTCTGGGAGCCAGATGTTCATCACAGGGAAGGGTTGCCAAAGGTGGCACTAATTAATTGCTGTGAACAAGACAGGCTTCAGAAATCAAATGCTCTCATGCCTGAAGCTGGTGCCTCTCAGTGAGGATTTAAAGGTGTGGGGCCAGAGCATCAGTCACTGTGCACTGTCCTAATCCTGTGGCACTGAGGAACAGCAAAGTGGATGGCAAGTTGTAACATTTTCAGGGTGATTTCTTCTGTAGCTAAAGATTGGGTGGATTTGTGGGATTCACCTAATTTCAGTTATCTCCAATCCCCATCTGAACTCACTGTTTTCAGCTTCTTTCACAGACAAGGGAAGAAACAGGCCAAAGTGGGATGTGGGTGCTCAGATGGGCCACAGACACTTAGTCTGGGGTGTTGTGGAGTGAAGCTGGGCTCAGATCTCTGCTGACTGCAAAGGGGGAATGGAGAACACCCTATAAGACACCCTATAATAATTATAATGTCTTTTTTCAGCCCAGTCCTCCCTGTGATGGTAATTTGTTAAAATATAAGATGTCTTAGGAACTGACATCTCATTTCCTATGTCCTTGTTAAAAGTTTAGGGTCCCATGTTGGACATCTGGTGAACATCTTATGCAGAGACTGAAGTGCTAACAGGAACCTGTGCTCAGTATTCAATCTGTGTGCTTGCATTTATTTCTATTTATCAACATCATTTCCAGACCCACTGTTTACCACATGGAGCTTTGTGCTGCTGCTGGCTCCAGTGACTGGCAACACTGAGACAGCTGAAGGGCAAGAAGTGAAAGAGAAAAAAAAATCATTATGTGCAAATCCCTTGTTTCTCCTTTCTACCAGAAGATAAATAAGTTATTTGTTTATTTATGAGTGTCTTGGTAGCAAGATTTTTGCAAGCAGTTGGTATACCAATGGAAAATTGTAAAAGGAAACTCTATGGTCACATTCAGGATAAATGTTATATCTGTGTCCAACCTAAGGGTCCTAACTCACAGGGATGCCTAATTCTCATTTTTTTAGAATGTGTTGCACTGCCACAGGTTGCCCAGAGAAGCTGCTCCACCTCTGGAAGTGTCCAAGGCCAGGTTGGATGGACTGGTTTAGTAGAAGTTGTCCCTGCCCATGGCATGGGGTGGAATGAGATGAGCTTTAAGGTCCCTTCAAATTCAAACCATTCTGGGATTCTGTGATATTTAGTTTTAAGTCTGAAGTAACACAAATGCATTTGCCTCCATGCTTTGAGTCATTTCAGCCACTCAGAATAGAAAAAAAACCTGCAATAGAAAAAAACCCAGCAAGCACGATCCAAAATAGAAGGCAGCTATTCCTGGGAAGAGTGATGCTTTTCTTCAGGGATGACACAGCACCATTAGCTAGAGATAAAGAGAGATAAATTATGTTGACAGCTGAATTCTAGACAAGTGGATGTAGAAAATCCCCATTTCATGCATTCCTCCACTAGCTAAGCCTGGTTCTTCTCCTGTGTGTACCTCCAGTGTGG
Organism: Agelaius tricolor; assembly: GCF_023055355.1. NCBI lineage: Eukaryota > Metazoa > Chordata > Aves > Passeriformes > Icteridae > Agelaius > Agelaius tricolor. The sequence continues at coordinate 1,526,566 of NW_027269266.1, forward strand.
ATTCACTGAAACCCACATGGCTACAGAGTGTAAAATTGGATTATTATTGCTGTGACTGACAAATGGATATTTGTAAAACTGCTTCTGATTCATTCACCTGCCAACTGCTGAGTCAAATTTCCAGTCCTATCCACTAACACTGACAGTGTCAGGCAAGAATGGCAAGAAATATCCTGAACCTTTTTGTTTGTTTTTTGGTTCATGATATTTCTTGCCATTCTTGCCTTGTTCTGTGAGCTTCCAGAGAGCCTGCAAACAGTTCTTGGGGGGAAAAAGGAGAAAAAAAAAAAAGTGATTTTCAAACCTTTCACTAGAAAAGGTAAGTGAGCAGCATTGCCAGATGATGGCAAGAAATAAAACAAACATTGCACTGGCAAAGAAAAAGTTTTTTCCAAGGAAATTCCTGATGGGCTGAGTGATAACCCCAGACAAGGAAATCCTAAAATGACTTGGCAGATATGGGGACAGAAATTGCTGATAGCTCAGCTGCTAAAATAATTGACACCTCAAGGAATTCAGAGCAGCCTGTCAAGGGAAGGATCCTCCCAAAGCTTTGTCTGGTGAAACTGCACTTCAGCAGGGAAGTTTCTCAGGCAATGATAAAGCTTGTCAGAAATGAGAGTGAGCCCCAAGAGACATCTTTATTTGGCAGAAAAGTATATTATTTTTGTTTCATTGGGTTCCCTAGATCTCCACTGATTACAATATGGGCTCAGCATTAAAATATTGAGGCACCTACAGTTATTGATCTCAGTCCACAAGAGAAATCCTGTCCATAGTAACATTTAAATTGCAGAACTACATTGGATGTCTGAGCCTCAAGACAGAATGAAAGCTACTCTAGCATGTAAGGGGACATGGCAAGCTGAAAATTAATAACTTACTTGAGCCCAAAAACCCAGACATAATATTGAACCAGAAATATCCAAAGAGGAAGGGAAATGGAAGAGGAGAGGAATAAGTTCTATGAATTTCTTTGCAAAGCAGTGAATCTTCCAGTTTTGCTTTACATTCACAAAAGCATTGTAATAAAAGTTCTTTTTATTGAGGCCTCAACACTAAGTTATAAGTGATTTCAAGCTAAAAGAACTGGGAGTTTAGCCCTTAAGTTGTGACATTTATTTTAAGACTGCTGATATAAAAAAATCACTCCTTGAAGAGTGAGCATTGTATGAAGACACTGCCTGCCAAGGGGGAAAACAAATATAAAATTTAGGAAAGAATCCTAGAAACTACATCCTGAAGAAAGAACTTCAGCAGAAAACTCATGAGTCAGATTTTAGTGTAATCACAGTGGATTAAAGCTGGATGGAACTGTCTCAGTCTTCATTTGTTTAGTGCCAGATCTCCTTCAGTGTGGTAAAATACAGGTGAACACTGCAATCTAAATGCAAAATGCAGAAGACATTTCTGATAAAAGAGTGAAAGAGAGAGGCTGAATCACACATTTCTCTCTGCTATTTGGAAATCCAAGATTTATTTCCACAGAATTAACTTGAAAGTTATTTGGAAATAATCAAGTTTTACCAAGAATCCACCAAAATGTCTTATCTACTTAGAGATGTGTTTCTACTTATTCGGTGTGGCTTGAAATTCTTGAACCCAAATTAGGTGATTCCTCTCATGACACATTTCCCCCCTCCCCCATTTTTAAGGTGAAACATCTCTTGATAATACTTTTCACCATATTTTTAAAATTTGTCTCTGAAACTGCTTTGCCAGGGAACTTTGAACAGCATCCAGGTTGCCACTTGTCCTTCCCAGCCTGGAGCAAAGCACCTGAAAGCCCCAAGTAGCCAGATCAGCATCCCCAGATGTGGCAGCCTTGCTGTCCCACATCTGGCTGAGCAAAGGGGAACACCTGGCAGGGCCTGCAGCCACCAGAAGAATTCTACCAGCCCATTTTGGGCTCGGTGCTCCCTGAGGTTTGTGGTGCCCTTGGGAAGTGAAGAGCCAATTGCATCTCCTTGGCAATGGGATGTGCCAAACACTGAGCACCAGGAAAAGCCCTGGGTTATTCCATGAGAATACAGTGGCCACATGAGTTCCACAGTAAAGAAAGCCAGAAAATCTATTTTATGCTGAAGGGGGTGATGCTTTCAGATAATTTTCCTTCTTTCTCCCCACTCCCAAGGTTAATACTACACCCCAGAGACTTCACTATTAGGAGCCATTTCAGACAATGGAACTTTCTTTAAATATCACCATTTTTTCCTCCATCCTACTTACATCCCTCCTTCCAGTGCCATTGCAAGTACTGACCAACTGAAGAGGAAGAAGCTCTGTGCCTTTGCTTTGTCAGAGTTTTCCTGTTTTCCTGAGCCATGCTCGTTACCAACTCTGACCCACCATTATTTCAGGAAACCATCACATTCATAATTAATAACAACCCTCCAGCTAACTTTCCTCCCTTGAAGAAATTATTCTGGTTTCAAATGTCATCGTGGCACTCACTCATTCTGCAAGAATCAGGGGGGATCTCCTCCCATTCCTTCTCCCAGCTTGGCCTTTTCCAGGTCTGGCACACCCAGATCAATTCCCCTGCCACTCTGAAACAGAGCTGAGATGCAGACAGGAGGGAACAGGACAGCACAACACTTCAGAGAATTGTAGCTGTTCTGAGCTGTCACATCCCTGAAAGGGCTCTAACTTTGTTCCTTTAGGGGATGAATAAAACATCTGATACATTGGATTTAAAATTAAATTTAAATCCAATGTTAAAATTGGATTTACTCAGATCTTGCACAAGAGGCCTAAAACCTATCCAAGTTCAAATGGGGACCCAATTTGTCCCCAAGTGGGGACACATAGAAGAGGGCTCTGGAACTCACCTGAAGGGATGTATTTGGTATTTTCTGATGTTTCCTTTCAACTGAAAGACATCTCATCACCCTGAGAGGTCCTCCAGTGTTTCAGAGAGACAAAGTTGGCACCTGATTCAGCCCCATTTCACCCTTGGTAGCTGATGTCTTGTGTGATGCTTGTGGTTATTATTGAAATTGCTCTTCAAGTTATTTCATTGTATTTTAGAAATTCCTCAGGGCTATGGACACAGCAAGGACCTAGCTGTGTTAGATGTGACACCAAGAGCTGCCCATGCCCTTCCTCCAGTGTGGATTCTTTCTGTACAGCTTCACCACTGAGAGCATTGGGGATACTTAGACTTGAAGTTCTTTCAGGAGCTTTAAAGAGGAATAAAAATCACCACCAAACAAGCAAAAAGGAGTCATCCTTGTATGGGCATGACTGCAAGCCATGTCTGAAAGTCCTCTGGGCAAGGACTGAGCCACTGGGTCCTTGCCATGATCCCACGTGGAGACTCACTCCATCTCTGAGCATTGATCTCAGGGGTCTTGGTGCTCCCTGGAAGAACAAGGCTTACATTTCTCATGCCATATCCACACATGGCTGTGAGGGCAGGGAGTGATAACTCTGCTAGACACAGGAACTGGGCTCCAACAGGCTCAGGGGCATCCAAAGCTGTAAGATTCCAATTCCCTGATCATCAACATCCATCCCAGAACAACCAGAGGGCCAGAAGCTCCTTGGGCAAGTCAGCAGGAAGATGAGGGGTGACCTTGCTCTGCCTTTCCTGGCACTGGGGTCAAGCCTGGCAAATATCTGTAGTTAAGAGCAGGACAAATGTCTTTTGTTTCAGAAACAATGGCTGTGTGGATATCTGTGTGTCTGTAGGTCTCTGTTTCCATGTTAACATTGACCAACCTCCCCCAGAATCCCAGCCAGTAGAATTCATGATCCTACAAGTTTTAGAAAAGGACATGACTGGGAGAAGAGTCCCCCAAATGAAGGAAAAGCTGCAACATGAGCTCCACCCTAAAAGAATATCCAAAAGGCAGTGACCTTATAAGCAACCCAGGCAACAAAAACCTTTGGTAGGACTTTGCAACCCAGCTGCAAGGGAAAAAGCCTCGGGCACGAGACTATGGGAATGATTTGTTTAGTCCTCAGATAGTCACAGTTTTGGGGTTGTTTTGCTCTGTTTCAATACAACTTTAAAGATTACGAGGCTCTGGACAGCGCAATAAACACAGATAAATCAAAAGAGAAAGTCATGGAAAACCTTCCTGGTTCCAGGGCACTTGATGTCTGTGCACAGGCAGCTCCAGGCCTCTCTTACCCATTCCCATGAGTTCATGGAATCCTGTCACGTGTGAGTTTCCAGTCCCGGAGGTGGATGTTTAAATGCAATAAAAAATTGGGCTGGATTTATTCCGCCCTTTTGCATTTTCATGAACGAACTCATCTTAATTGGAAGCATGCAACTTTGGGATATGGCTTTGTTTTCTTTTAATAATGAAAGGAAACAAATGCTGGTGTGCAACAGGCAGAAAAGGGAAAACTAGGCAAGCTTAAATATTTACATGTATTCAAACTGTTGAATAACCAGAGGAAAAGGGAAAATAATGCTGTTTTTTGAGAACTTTTGCCAGTGTCTTAGGAGGATTCCAAGTTTTCTAGTGTATATAAGCACCCATCTCCTTGCTGTGATGTTCATGTTGTCCTAAATGGGATTCTCGGAGGAAATTAGGAGTGTAAGTCTTGTTATAGGTGTTTTAGAGAGGGTCAGAGGCTGTTTTATCCCTTCCTGAGCAAATGACAAAAAGCAAAATAATTCAGCAAGGCCTTAAAGGAAGATGTCCAGGTATTTCTGCATCTGAGCAAGACTTGCTAAGCTTCTGCAAACCCTGAAAAATTTGCTGAAACTGTTTCCTCTGTGCCACTATGACCTTTATGCCAGTTGATTTTGATTTAAAAAACCCCAACAAACAACAAGGAGGGCTGTGGAAAGACACTGACTTGGGGGAAAAGGAAGAAAAGGCTCCATCTCCCTGAAGGAAACAGCTGGCAACAGGTGACTACACAGGCAGGGTATGGCACTGCTCCCTGAGGAAATCCAGCTGGGCTGGGAGGGAGCTGCTCCTGTCTGCTCCTGCCCCAGAACTGTGACTGAGAGCTGTGTGCCTCAGGACACAGCTGGCCTTTTGGGGACAGTCCCAGCTGCAGCTGGGGGAAGGTTCTGACTGTGATTCACGCACAGCTGGCTGTCCTCTGGGCAGATGGGGTGGAGCAGAGGGGAAAATAATCTTATTAGGCTCATTGCTGGCATGGAGAACCCCAGGGCTTGGCCTGATGCCCACACCTAACAATGCCACAGACACATCCATTGTATGGAGAGGCCAACTGGACATGGAGGGCAGGGAGTGATAACTCTGCTAGACACAGGAACTGGGCTCCAACAGGCTCAGGGGCATCCAAAGCTGTAAGATTCCAATTCCCTGATCATCAACATCCATCCCAGAGCAACCAGAGGGCCAGAAGCTCCTTGAGCAAGTCAGAAGATGAGGAGTGTCCCTTCTCTGCCCTTCCTGGCACAGGGGTCTAGCCTGGCAAATATCTGTAATAAGAGCAGGACAAATGTCTTTTGTTTCAGAAACCAAGTGTAAAATGGTCAGCCAAATAGGCAAGTTTGGGGTTGCCTGGATAGAAGAGTGTACATGTATTGGGGAGTCCTACAAGGCTTGGTGCTGGGGGATAAAGGGCTTCTCATGGCAGCTGGGAATAGCAGAGGAGGTGCCCCACAGCCTTTGGGAAGGGCATGTGGATGAATTTGGTGACCAATAAGCCAGAACCTTTTTGCCCTGGGGTACAGAGGGAGATGGGAGATTTGCTTCTCATTATCTTTGAGGTGGAGATCCTCATCACACCTGGTAACATTGCATGTTGGGCTTGAGGGATGTCGTGTTACTCTTGGAGGACAGGCAGGTGGTTCAGAGCGCTCAAGGTCAGGGAGGATTCTTCCTTTCCTTCCCAGGCTGGTAGGCTGCCATAGAATCATAGAAAGACTCTGGTTGGAAGGGACCTTAAAGATCATCCTGTTGCAACCATCCTGCCAAGGGCAGGGACACCTTCCACTATCCCAGATTGTTCCAAGCCCTGTCCAGCCTGGCCTTGGACACTTCCAGGGATGGGGCAGCCACAATCCAGGGAAGGATTTCTTCCTAGCATCTAATATAAACTTTTAGCTTAAGAAGCATCCTATTGCTATGTGCTCAAGCAAAGAGTTGTTCTCCCTCTTTTTACAAAACCCCTCTGCACACTGTGCATGCAATGCAGTTTGTACCTGGGCACTGGGGGAAGCCTGTTGCTCCTGAAAGTTTTCAGGCAGTGGAGTTAACATTTTACCTAATGCCTGGCAAAATGGGGTGGTGAAGGGATTATTAATGCTCCTGGGGGGCTGTAAGGGGTGTATCCAATGCACCTAATTTTGGAAAATGATCCCCACTGCACCCAGAGCGTGGGCAGGGAGAATCCTCTTTCTCCTGGCCACTTTGGAGGCAGTGGAATTTCCAGCGTACGGGAGGGTGGAGGAGGCTCCCCGTTATTTCTGGAAGCTGGTGTGGAAGGAGTCCCCATCGCTCGGGGAAGAGGGATCTCCATCACCCAGCGCTCGGCGAGGGGGCTCCCCACGGCTGCCGGCCGAGTGCGGCCCCGCTTCCACCCAGCGCCCCATGGAAGGGGCAGCCCCTGTGGCGCTCGGAGCCGGGGCACAGCACGGTCCCCTCGGCTGCTGGAGCCTGTGAGGGTCGCGCTCCCCCGGCGGACCCGGGGGCCCCCCGCCGCCTCCATCCCCGAGGAATCCTGGGCGGAGGGCGGGCTCGGCTCCCCCTTCTCCCTCCCTCCCTGCCTGCCGGGGGTTTGCTCTGGGACGCGGCGGCAGCGCCGGGCTCGGCTCCGGGACGGCGGGCAGGGGTCAAGGGCAGCAGGCGGGGGGCGATGCCGGCGCCGGGGCAGCGCCGAGGGTCCGGCTGAGCCCCGGGCACCCCCCGAGCCCTCATGGCGGGGCGAGCGCCTCAGCGCAGCCTCCCCGCGGCAGCGGCCGCCGCGCTCCTGCTCCTGCCCGTAAGTGCCGGGGACGGGAACGGGAAAGGGACGGGGGGTGCGGGACCAGGACAGGGACCGGGACCGGGACAGGGAGGGAGCGGGGGGACGCCCCACGGCCGCGGGGAACGCAGCGGGGCAGCCGCGGGCGCTCGGGGCTCCGTGCGGGGACCGTGCCCCGCGCCCTCGCAGGTGCGTCCCCGGCTCTGGGGCACCCCGGGCGGGCACCGCTCCCTGGCAGCTGCTGCCCGGGGATCCGTCCGTGCCCGGGGCCTTTTCGGGCTCCATCACAGGTGCTCTCAGAGACACCCTCTGCCCGCTCACCTCTGGAGCGAGTCCCTGCGCCCTTTTTAGTGCCCCCTGCCCTGTGACACAGCTACCTTTGCTCGCCTGAAGAGGTGCCAGCACAGGGACCCCGCTGGGCTGGCAGCTCCTTGCCCCAGCGGGGTTTTCTCTCAGATCTCCTCGCTCGCTGGCGGTGCCCGGTGCCCCGGCCTCTGTCCCGGCACCATGTGCTCCAGCAGCCCTCGGCGGGCAGGGGTGGCGATGGGCAGGGCTCAGCCCATGCACCCAGCCAAGCACTTGCTCCGAGTTTCTCCCGAGTGAAACCCGCAGGAAGCTTTTCCGCGTGGTCCTTCTCCATCACCAGCGTCCCCCTGGGAGATGCTGGGATGAGGTAGAAATCAGGTTGGCCTCTGTCGGACAGGGCTTCAAGAGCTTTCCCGATTTGTTTGTTTTGAACGATGGTTTTAAGTGTGGTTAAGCCAGACTTGAAAAGAAAATGTGAGAGGTTAGGCAGCTTTGAACCTGTGCAGAATTTGTAAAGGCTGTTCCCACAGCTTAAAAAAAGTGGCAGTGACCCTTCTGAACCACAGTGTAATTGGTCTATCTTTAACATTTCCTTAGATAAAGAAAGAAAATCTGTCCAGTTTCCCTAAGTTCTGTCTATTTTGGTTTGGTTTGGGTTTTGTTTGTTTGTGGGCTTTTGTTTGTTTATTTTTGGGGTTTGTTTGGTTTTTGGTCCCCTCTTTAATTTAGAAAGAAAAAGAAAAGCCAGGTCAACGACAGGATTCAGAGACAAGCAACAATTTAATTTCATTTTATTTTTCACAGTAGCTTTCTTAGAAGTGAGAGAATACTTTCTCACCTCCGCCAGTGTCGGGTTTTTTTTATCCCCAAAAGAAGGAAGAGATCAGTGCACATAGGATCACAGTGGCATGGGTCTACACACTTGCTGTTTTCAACCCAAAACCACTTCTTTCTGATCTCTGTTTCTTATTATTTTTTGTCTCCTAGTCTGTATTTTCTCTTGCTGATTTATTTTGGTCCGTAAAAATCTCTCAGTTTGTCTTTAGAGTGTGGGACTTGTCAGTGAGGTTATCAAAACTAGTCAGGTACTGAGTATTTAGCCAGACTGATCCATTCTCAGTCAATCAAGAAATGCTATGTGTTTCCTCTGTGGATACAATCTTTGGATTTTCCAGGTTTCCAGTTCTGCTGCAACTTTGCATTTGAATTATTTCTGCTAATTTTGGTAATTGTGTCGCTGCTTTAAAAACAAAACTGCCTCAAAAGAAAGGGAGAAGAGAAGGTAGATTAAGGATCAAAAAGTGAAGTTTCCATAAAATGATTTAGTCCAAGAAATGTGAACTCTGAGTGTATTCTGTGCTTTTATAGAGGAGCTTGTTTGGGTGGAACATGCTGGTGTCTATCAGGGCCTTTTGTATACCTGTGTGGGAAAATAACATTTTGAATCTTCAGCTCTGGTTGCTCCAGCTGTAGCAGAAGGTTTTGCTGCTCCTTTGGGGAGTGTTTTAATCCCTGAATGTTGTCAATAAATCTGGATCTCTGCTTTCCAGCTGGAGGGAACTTTGCACCAAGAAGCTTAAGAGCAGCGTTTTAAAACTTTGGCTTAAAGCCAAAGCTCTTAAATTCTTGTTTAACTTGAAAACACTCGAAAGTGGACTCAAAGTCAGTGCCTTTATCCACATTTGTGGATTTGAGGAAAATAGCTGCCTGTGAGAGCAGGCCCTCACCCAGTTAAGGGAGTTTAAGTTTTCACAGCAGCCGAGCAATTGTGTTTTATGGGAGCTGCAGGTTTGCAACACCCACGAGATGAGGCAACTTTGTGGTACAGAATTAGATCTGCCACATGAAAATGCTGGTGCAAATGACCTGACAGATTTCACAGGGCTGGTCAGCAAAAGGGTGAAGACTTGAACTGAGATTTATGTTCTCTTAAAGGAGTTCTGGACATATGATGCACTTGAAAACACATTTAACTGAATGTGGGAAACAAAAAACAAACCATAAAACGAAGGCAAATGAGTCTTATGACATTTTTATATAAAGTCCTTGCTAAGTTCACGTAATTTGGAGAAGGGGGGATTATTCATCAAAACCAAAAGCAAGGCTTGCTATCATTTATTTGTTCTCCTGGAGCTGTTAAAAGAGCTGGGGCAGTGTGAGTGTATCAGCCAGTGATGACAAGTTAAATAGTATTCCTGGTCTGAGGCTGCCAAAATTCAGCCCCATTGTGAATTAATGCAGCATAAACATCTCATCAGGAGAAGCCTCTCCTGGGGCAGCACTTTGTCAGGGTTTAGTTTGTAACCATCCCGTGGCAATTACTGGGTGTTGGAGGGAGGTGGCTGTGTGCTGGTGTTGGCTGGCTGTAGTTTTGCCATAAAACATTTCAGTGATGATGTTCATCCCTGCCCTTAGCCAGCAAGAAAGCAGCTTTAGCTTTTGTGCATATAAGGCAGCTGCTTACATATTATTATCCTGTCAAGAGCAGAGGAAAAGTCATGATCAAGTCCTCTAAACTCTGTGACCTTCATATTCCAAACCAGAGCGTGGTTGTGGAGGAAAGGAGAGCTGGGATCTCTTTGCAGCCTGTGCATTCTCAGGTGCAGAATTTTAATTTCAGCCTCACAGGTTCTAACTCCACTGCTACATCAATATTTCCAGGAAAGCTCTCCAGAAAAAAATGCCAGGGAGTGACTTGTGCTCATGTGATTGAGCTCCTTCAGCATCTAAAAGAGGGAGATCCTGCACAGGCTGTGCACAGAGCTGGTCCATGCTGCTCCCAGATCATTCCCAGGAACTGGGTGAGATCCCACCACATTCCTTGGGGCAGCAATGTGGCCAGGAGACATTCTAAAAAACTGAACAGTAGAAGTGATTCAGGACTTAGAGCAGGCCTTTGCACTGCTAGATTTTTTGGCTTAGATGGAGAGTGCTGTGCTGCCATCGCTCTGGGCTCGCCCCAGGGAGGGGTTTTCCTCTAAGGCCAACTCTTCATTGCTTTGAATTTGGTGATGAGCTCTCTTTGTGTCAGGGATTCCCAAGTTCCTGCTGCTGATGTGCTGATCTGAGAGGTCCACCACGAGAAAAATGGGGTAGTGGATGTTACAGACTTATTAAGGATGCATTTTCCTGTTTTCTTTTTATTTTCATTTTGCCCTATATATTAGTAAACCAAATATTTAAAAAATATTGTATTAGAACAAGCATTTGCACATTTCTAGATTCTTTTAATAGTTCTGCAGATCTTATTTTTTGGGGAGAGGGGGAGGTGAGGAAATGTGGGTGGCAACAACAAGCTGCACATGCTGCTGAATCTGTTCCTTTGTAGTTTATATCACTTTCAGGTCTTGCAGAACTGCAAACCCAAAAAGGAGATTTAGGGAAAAGCTGATTTACTCTAGATTAAAAGTTGATCCAGCAGATGACTTTTTGCAGGAATTTTCTTTCCCACACCATGTCTATAAATTGCAACAGATCGTATCCACGCCCTTATTTCTTGTATTTTACACCACTTTTAATCCCAAATGTAGTCTGCTCTTCCTTAGAGTGCAAACATTATTTATTGGATGTAGAGCTGGAGCTGTCCAGCGAGCCCCTCTCACCTCCCTGCCTCATGTGGGTGCTCAATGGCCTGTGTTAAAGCAGGCTGTGTTTATTGCATAAACATTGTCTTTGTCTCCTTATCTTTCTGTTCATGACAACTAAACTCTTTGTGATGCTTTGCTTTATCAAGCTATTTCTTCATACAGAAGTGCTTTCTTTAACTGCTAATAATTCTTTTAATCTTAACAGCTTTGAAGGTATCTATATTTGATTTAAGTGTTGGGTAGAGTATTTTAATTTTCTTCTCTGACAAGTTGCCTAAATTTGGCTGTGGTCCTTGCTACAAGAGAAGACAAATAGAAAGTAGATCAGTCAACAGACAGGGCTGTCCTTGGGGTGACTGTCTGCTTGAATCTTGTCAGTCACATCCAAATACATGAAAATTTCATTTCCAGTTCGTGGTGCCAGCATGGGGATGTTTGTGGGATGCTCCCTGCAATGTTCCTTGACAAGGAGCACATTCTGTGATAGGCACTGCTCAGCTCCCTGGCCCTGGGCTCATCTGTGTTGGCTCTCACCAGCAGATGTTCTGCTGGATCTTCTCAAGGGCTGGTCCATCTGGCTGTGGAAGGGAGAGAGAAAAGCACCTCACAGAGGTGAATTCCAATGTCCTGTCCTGACCTCTGATTCCCAAATCCCTCCTTGCTGTGCAGAGGAGGCAACGCTGAGAGTCAGGTGCTGCGAGCATGCTGCTCCTTCCCCAGCTCTGGGGTGGAGAACTTGGAATCTGCCTCTCCAAACATCCCTTAAGCCTCCTGCACAGAACCTCAGCATGTTTTCACTAAATAAGAAAGAAAATCCACTGGATAATTCAAGAGCTGAAAAGTGCTTCTTCCACGGAGCTGCAAGAAAATGAAGCTAATTCCACGAAGCCAATTAAAGCTCTATAAACTTTTGCATAATGCTGGCTGAGTTAACTGTCCACTCTGGGCTGGGTATGCTGGGAAAGTAAATAGTGAGTAATGCAGATGGAGATTAAAATACATTAGCTGTCCTCACTGCAATGCTAAACCCTTGCCCTGGTAATAGTAGCTCAAGTGCCAGAGGGCTGCAGAGGAGCTGCTGCTTCCGAGGGCTGGGGGATAATCCCTGCTGCTTTCTTTCCCCAGCTCCCTGGCAGGCAGCAGAGCTGCTGTTCTCTCTGCACTGCCATGGTTTGGGAAGTGCTGTGCCCTGGCAGGGGTGGCTTTTCCAGCACAAAGGAAGGAGGAAAGGAGGCAAAAGGGAAGGGAAGGAAGTGTGCTGACGGGCCTGAACAGGTTTCCTGTGGGGCTGCCAGCCAGGCTCTGCTCGCTGAGGTATCCATTCCCTTTGAGTGGCAGGAGCAGATCCCAGGCCTGGCCATGGCTTGGGTTTCAGGGGGCTCAGGCCAGCAGAGGCTCCTGAGCCACGCCAGGGCTGTGCTGGGCACTGTGGCCATCACAGCTCTTCCCTTGCTGCTCGCTTGTTTTGTGAGCAAACATCCCTGCCAGGGACCAGGCTGCTCCTTCTGCTATCAGCTGGCTCTTTCAAAGCAGAGAGGAGGCCCAGGGTGTCCCTTGGCTGCTGAGAATGGTGTCTCAGAGCTCAGGAAAGCATTTTTGACCAGGTGTGCTTCCAGTCAGATGCACTGAGGATCTTTCCTCATCCTGCCTCAAAACTCACCTGCTGGGACATCAGCTGTTCAGTCTAGCTTGAACTTGAGACGCCTTCCAAAGTGTAAGAATCCCCTACTGTATCAAAAGAAGTATCCTCATGAGGGTTTTGAAGTCTTGTCAGACTTGCAGTATTTCTTTCCTTCAGAAAGTAAAAAAAAAAAAAAAGAATTAAAAGAAAATTTTAAATTTTATCTTTAAACAGAGTAATAATTTGAAAATGTATTTTTATAGTATTTGGAATAATATTTCAATTATAATTATGTGAACACAGTAAAAAATCTTAGAAACATGAGTGAGAAAAACCTCAAAGCCTCTGGATTGCTGATTATTGTTCAAGATACAGTCTGTAAGCTGTTTACTGCATTGCCCATTGAAAGGCTTGGGGAATAATTGTTATCTGTGATTCTTTTCACTGTAGGGACTATAAATCAAATAAAATCGAGGAATGAGAAAATAATTTGTGCTGGAAGGGATTGCTAGAAGGCAGGGTTAATTCCAAAACCAAATCATTCTCGTCCACAGTTCAGCTGTGAAAATCTGCAAAGATGGAGCTCTCACATCTCTGAAATGTCTTTTACAACATCTCTGTTCTGATGCTGTCGTTGTCATGGTGCATAATTTTTTCTTTATGTTCTATGAGATTTCCCTTCAGTTGGTGAATGATGCCTGTCTTGATGCTGTGCTGTCAGCTCTTGAGAGGAATCTGACTCCTCAGAGAAGAGTCTGTGATTCCCCTTCAGGTAGTGAGAGATAATTCCAGACCTGGAGTTAAATTTCACTGTGATACTTGGTTTTCAAATCCAGAAGTGGGCTCCAGCCCAAGAATTAGCAGTTTAAGGAAAGATGGAGAGAAAGTTCACTGCTAATACCCAGTGCCATCTCACTGGCTCATTTTTAAATCCCTGTCAGGAAATCTTGGGTCAGAGGAACATTTTGTGGAGGATACAGAGGTACCACTGTGGGCATTCCATGGGAAGCTGAGCAGATATCTTCAGCTGATAAAGTCTTGATCCAGATGGGTTTTTTTTATCTTTTTCAGGTGGCAGAGACATGAAAAACGAAGATTAGGAGCTCAGATTTGTTGAGCTGGGAGAGCCTGTGTGGGGTGGCTTTGGAAGGGTAGTGGTAGTGGTGACAATGGATGGGTGAATGATCCTTGCAGGGGCTCTGCATGTAGATAAAGGTTAGATGAGGGAGGTATTGGCATTCACTTGGGTAAATATGACTTTTAAACTTGAGCTGCTCTGGATTCCCTGAGTGTTTTGTCTCCAGTGCATGATTATCTCACCCTGGAGTCCATGTTTAAAACACAGGTGATGGATTGGTCCTTGACAGTGGTTCCTTCTTCTGCTGAGCACTGGGGAGCCTGAAGCAAAGGCTGCTGGAATAGGGGGGTGAGGTGAATCCCATTGGAGCTGCTGAGAGGATTCACAGGAATGGGAATTGGGTGGGGAAAAAAATTACTCACAGACCTAAGGAGAGGGCAGACATGAAGGCAGGAGTGCCCTGAGGGGCTTGCTCCCCTTCCAGGCTCTGACTGTGATACCCACAGGTGTGGGGAATGACCAACAAAACTCTTCAAGGATGTGAGATCTGAAAAGTTTTTCCATTAAACAATCTTATATCAGGAAAGCTGCAGATTGTGATTCAAATGGAGTTGTGCTCATTTTTAACATCTCAGGTTGCTTTGGAAGGGCTTGGAGGCCTGGTTGGACAAGTCCAGCCCGTGTGTGGCCTTAACCAGGTTTGGTTTGTATCCCATGATTCAGAAAATCCCTCAGCACCTGCGTGGCTTTCAGTGGATGAAGAACCTCCCCTCTAAAAGCTGCTTCAGCAGAGCATGTGCTCACTGAAGGCAAATCTCCAAGTTTCAAAGACAACAGTGAAGTTCAGTGGTGGGTTCAGTGTAGCAGGTGCTCGAGGGGTTTTTTAAAATTTATTTTTGTATAAAGATTGATTTCATCTCATGCCTTAAAACTGAGCATGTGTTCAGTTGCTTTATTGAACTGGGGTCCTAATTCCCATTCCATGCAGACTTTAAGTCTCTTTTTCCAGACTTCCTGGAAGAGCTGCAGAATACATCTGGCCTCTAAGATCATGGAGCAGTGTCTCCTGGAGCATTTGGTGCTCTCTAACAAGTAGCAATGTTTTATGTGGCCACTTGGATTAACTCAGAGGGAGTTTCAAGGGCTGAAGGATGATTTGAAAAGGAGCCTATTTTTCTTGAACTGTGCTCAGAGTCTTTCCCTTTACTGTAACCTTAGCTGGCTCAGGTTTCAGGTTGCAGGCTCCTGTGAAAACTTGTATTTAGACTTTCTATCCCAAATGGAAATTATTTTTCTGGTGAAGCCAAGCCAAACAATTGTACGCTGCCAAGTGCTGCTGCACGAGTGATTTTAAGTCACTGTGTTGAGAAAGGCCAAAAACATCTTCATGCAGAGGGCTGACCTTTTTGGTTCTCCAAAAAACAAATATTTCCAACACAATAGCCCTCTGACTACTGTTCTTTGATAAGCATCTTTTTCAGATGCATCTTGTGGATGAAATCACCACCTGGCAGTGAATATAAATCCATCCTGGCCGCTGTGAAGATGATTTTCCTCTCCTCTCCTGTGCTAATCTCTGGTTTTGTCCTAAAGTAGCAGCTTTCACTGTTCTGATCGTGCATATTCCTTCAGGTGATTGGTAGTCAGCAAATATTCCAGCCCTCCTCATTCTCTCCCATGCGTTGCCATCTCTTAGAAGGAAAGAGCTAATCAGATGAACACTGGCATTTTTTATAAGAGCATTCCAAGGAATATCTGATGGGTTTTTCCCCAAAGCATCTGTTTCCCCACACCAGTGATGTAGAACTTGCCAGATGCCCACCTGCCTTGGAAACTGTTCAAACAGAGGATGGATTTTGTCAAGGAAGTTTGATTTTGCTGAGTTGAGCTCTTTCACGAATTACATTTTCATTGTGAAGTTAGATGCCTTTGTTTCCCTAAACTGAGCTTCTCTGCACACAAACTAAATTTTTGCTTTTAATTGAGCCACCGTTCAGAGCATGCCCATCCCAGAAGTTGGGGTGAGAACTCAGTCTCATTGTGGAGATGGAGTGAATTTATTTGCATTGCCTAATTGAATAACTAAAAATTAAATACAGGTTTCCCTTTTCTCTCACATTCACTCTTTTTTTTTCTTTTTTCCCTGTGCAAAGCTACTAAGCAGCAGCTTTTCTGTGTGCTGAAGACAGTGTTGCTGCAATTTTGATGTTGAAACGAGGCAGCATTTGCAACCTCAGATATTTTAAAGAAACACATGGGAAAAGCTGGAGTCTTGAGAGCAGTGGAGGTTCCCAGAGATGAAGGGCAGGAAGAAGCATCCTCCTGACCTGATCCATGCCACTGCCAGAGGTGGTTTCTCAGGAGTGGAAAATGCTTTGGCTTTATAGAGAGCACAGTTAATAGTGCAGGGTAAGACTTTGTGTGGCAAAGAAGACATGAGATGGACCCTTCTCCTGTCAGCTGTGGGCTGAGCACATTTTGTGTTAATAACTCCACATTTTTCCATGTTGGAAGGTCACTTCATCTTGCTCAGTAAAAGAAAGAGCACAGATGATCAAATAAGATGATGGTGTGCTTGTGTGTTCTGCAGCCATCATCTCTCCTTTTGTATGCAGTGTCTAAAGAAAATTTAGGAGGGATGCATCTAAGTGACTCTGTCCTTATAGTGCAGAAGACCCAGGCAGTGGAGGTCATTCCAATTAAAGATTTAAAATACTGCATCTGGAAAATTCCTGCTTCTCTTCCTTAATTCCAAAGGAATCCCTGTGTGATCAGCTCAGCTGCTGCTCTCTGTTTTGAAGTCTAAGCTATTCAATACAAATCTCACTGCTTTTCTGGGAGTGGCTTTCTGCTCAAATGCTGTTGTACTTTAATGGGATGGATTTCTCTGGGACCTCGGGAGTACTAGAAACTACTTTTTTTTTTTTTTTTTTAAGAGTTTTTGCTCTGTTGCTTTGAGGCTGTGTCAGATGTCAGCACCTCTCAGCAGGCCACCAGCAGATGTTTGACAGGGAGGCCTAACAAGTGGCTTTTATTAGAGCACTGCAGTATGGCATCTGGGAATTCTTGTGTGAGGATGGGAAAGGGGAGTGTGTGCATCTGTCCGTGTGGGGCAGCACCCAAACTCACCTCCCCCTTGGCAAGGGCTGTTCCACTGTTGTGGGTCACCCTTTTCCTCTTTGGTCCTCCCCTTCAGCTTGCATTCCTGCTGACTTCTCCCACTGTGCTGCTATCTACTGTTGGATATTTAAATTTAGCAGATGCTCCATTGTGTCTTGTGGTGCTTGTGAGGGTCCCCAGGGTGAGGTGAGAGATGAGAATTTGACTCCAAGCTCTCAGAAGGCTGATTTATTATCATATCATATCATATCATATATCATATCATATCATATATCATATCATATCATATATCATATCATAGAAATTATATACTAAAACTATACTAAACTATAGAGAAAGGATACATCAGAAGGCTTCACAAGAATGAATAATAAAAACCCATGACTGACTCCTCAGATTCTGACACAGCTGATGGTGATTTGCCATTAATTAAAAACAATTCACATGGAACCAATCAAACATTCACCTGTGGGTAAACAATGTCCAAGCCACATTCCAAAGCAGCAAACACAGGAGCAGCAATCAGATCCTTATTGTTTTCATTCTCTCTGAGGCTTCTCAGCTTCCCAGGAGAAAGTCCTGGGCAAAGAGGATTTTTCGGAAAATATCATGGTGACAGTGTCTCTGTGGTAGCCCCATGCTTGTGTTGACATTTTTGGATCCTATCCATAGCTTTGGGGGCTGGTTTAAATTCCAAAGCCACTCCTTTATATTCCTGTCACCATTTCTTCCATGTTTGAGAGGAGAAAACAACCCCTCCCATGCAGGTGAATTTTACAACACCAGTGTTCATTTGGTTTTACATTTCTATATTGCTCCACAGTGGAACTCAGTATTTCAAACCAGGACTCTTTGTTAATTCTTCTTAAAATGATGTTACAAATCCTCTCTAAGCTGGATGAAATAACCACAAATACTGGTGGGAACTGTGAGTAGGCAACTCTTGCATCTCATAGTTGATGTCCTCTGACAGAGATAAAGATCTTTCATGAATTAATGAAGAGCAGTGACCATGTCCAAGGGGAAAGGCCCAATAAAATGCCCATTAGAGAGGCAGACAGTGACACCAGAGCAATTCATCCTTTTCCCAAAGTCCTCCCAGATGTAAATGGGAAGTTGACCAAAGGCTCTGTATCTATTTTTTTTGGAAGACTCAGAGCTGGCCTGCTCTTAGTTGGTGTCCCTGCTTTGGAAAGTAAAAGATTGATTTCCACCTCAATCTTTGGCTCAGCACATTAGTTTTATTTGTTCATAAATGTTCACAATGGCTCAGAGGAATTAAGTTGGACATTTCTGTGCATGATTTAGGTAAATTTTCAGGACAAAAAAGAACTGATTTGGTGGGCAGAGGTTACGGAATAGCTGTTTTAAGAGAAATACAGTTTGAGTAAAGTCATGCATTAGTGACCCAAAGCCATTATTTCAGTACTTCAAAATATAATTTCTGTGCAGTCATGGGCCCAATTATTTATCTTTAAAATTCTACATTACTGAAATGTCTCTCTTTCTTTGTTTGTTTTGCTGGTTTTTATTATTGTAAGAGGAGTTTCTCAAGGCTGACCTAGAGCAGAGGCTGGACAGAGCTAAAGAATAAAGCAGGGATTTATTCAAAGGCCTCCATGGATGCACCTTGGGCAGCACCAGAGCCCAGCCAGGGCTGCACCCAAGATGAACCAAAATGGCCCCAAAATGCACCAGCGCTCCCGGGGTCTCTCCCTGGGATCAGTTCTGCTCCATTTGCATCTTGCAGTTCATTGTCCCATTCCAGCTTTAGCCCCTGCACTCCCACCCTGCTTGTTTTTCTCTCTCCAGCCCACGGGGTTTGTGCTCTTGGGCTGAGATTTGGATCATTTGTCCTTGGTGCCCAGCTGGAGCAGGAATTGTTTTGTCTCCCTGCTCTGTGCACAGAGCTCAGCATGCCCTGATGTGAAGCTCAGACTCACACACTGAAGCAGTACAGAACCTAAAAAATATAAAAGCTAAACCTGAGGCATCATTTGGGTTTGTCTGCTTTAAATATAATTAAAAAAAAAAAAAAGTTTTGCACACAGCAAGTCTGTTCACTGTGGGTAGCGGAGAGAAAATGAAACCAAAAGTAACATAATCTGTGGAAGGCACTTTTCCCCCCAGCCAAATTAACCTGAGCTGACCCTAAGGCAAATGTGACATTTAACCTTTCCTATTCCTGCCCAAGCTGTGCTCAGCTTGACCTCTGCCTGTTCTTCCCCACCGTCCTGGGGAGGGCTCGGCTGAACACGCGGCGTATTTACAGTACACGGGGATGGCTTGAGTTTCTTCTTTGAAGTGAGGCAGCGCTTTTGGCCTGGGAAGTGGCAGAGGGGTGGAGGGGTGAGGGATGGAGGGGGAGAAATGCCTCTGCTGTGTCACTCCCGTGCCTGGGTCTGTCATGAGATGTGGCCAGTGCAGAGCCTGCGTTTCGGGAGCTCTGTGCCTCGGGAGGTGGAATCTGTTC
The DNA here is from genome assembly GCF_023055355.1 of Agelaius tricolor. Taxonomy (NCBI): domain Eukaryota; kingdom Metazoa; phylum Chordata; class Aves; order Passeriformes; family Icteridae; genus Agelaius; species Agelaius tricolor. Next base: position 1,545,654 of record NW_027269266.1, read on the forward strand.
CTGGCTTTATCTCCCTGACCTGACCATGTGGGGAGGGTTTGCTGCTGGGGGCAGGAGTTCAGGGCCTCCCTGGATGTTGGAATTTGAAATGTCAGGAACACTCAGAACTTTGGGCCTGTAAGGCAAAGTTTAGAATTTAACACAAGGTTTGATCCGAGAGTTTAGAAAAGGCTTCCAAACTTAGGTGCTAGAAGTGAGAATGTAGATTTGTAGTTTAAAGCAGAGAGCTGTTAAGTATGCGAAAAATGTGTATTTTATGATTGGCTTTTCGCAAATATTCAAATGAATATTGTATGTGTTGTGTTAGAAAGTAATGCTGTATTAATTCTCTTAAGTAGTGTGTTAAATGTAGTTTTAGGTTATAACAAAATGTTAAAATAGAAACTATGCTATGTAAGAGACTTTTTAAGGAAAGGACTTGCACTGAGATAGCAGCCACGGGACACCTGAATCTTTCAGAGAAAGAGAATTTATTGCTCCATTATCAGAAGAAACCAACTTCTTCCTGCCTCACTCGGGCAGGATGACACCATCAGGATTATGAGGAAGAAATCAACAATGACCAGACAGAATCCTGTGTTTGAATGGAATTTATGCATCATTTATGAGATGTATGAATATGCAACAGGCTGTTGTTTTAAGGGTTAATCCTTTGCTAATGTGGGTCCCTTTTCAAGCTTGTGCTGCCTGTAAAAAGGTACCTGGATGTCAGCAACTCTTTGTTTCTGTTGCCTCATATTGTACTAATTCAAAGTGTCCAAATTATTATTACTCTAATTGTATTACTATTTTTAAAACCATTTTACTACTATTAAACTTTTAAAATTTCAAAAACAAGTGATTGGCATTTTTCACAAGTAGAAGAAAGTTTAAAGTTTTAGAGTACAGTACTGTAAGTTTGTGTGTTATAACATGATTAATTAAAAAAAGCTTACACTGTGCTATGACTCTATAAAACAAAATAATTAAGAATTAGGTCAATTTGTTAGTAGTGTTTTATTAGTTAATAAATCTTTAAAAGGTCTTGTAACTAGAAGTCTGGGGAGTTTTTGAGTTATGTGGTGAAGATGTGATCTGAACTCACCTTTCCTACCTATGTAAAAGATAAGAAAAATAAATCACATTATCTAAAGCAACTTAGAAGTCCCCTCTCTAACTCATTCAAAATTCTTCACAAATCCTCACACCTGGAGGAGAAAACAGCCCCTTCATGGAGTTTTCTGTATGAAAAGAATGAAGTCTGGGAAAGACTTTCTGTTTGTACGTCAACACTTCCTATTTTATAAAATAACAGCAAAGTGAGAAATAGGTAGAAGAAGATGCTGTACAAAGAACAGTTGTTCTTTAGACACCAACATTGCTGATGGATTCTATTGTCATGAGCATTTACTCTCCTTTTTATTAAGCAACAGAGAATTCAGTGACATAAAATGGGTTCCTCAATCACTTCACACACTTTAGAGCACTGAAATATAATACCAACCTTCAAGGGATAGGGTTGTTTCCCTGAGTAAAAGCTGCTGAATTGTGTTGGAGTCATTCTGTGTAAACAGAAAAGCAAAGGCATTTTGTGTGTTACCATGGCTTTATATCCCCCCTCAGAAAGATTTTCAGCCAGTTTCATAGATGGAAAATGGAATTTTCTGTCATTGATTTGTCACTCCTGAATTTTCCTGCGACGTTTTGTTCTGCCTTTCTTAAAGGAATTTCCAAGAGCTTCTCTTGCTTCAGGCAGGATCCCAGCTTGGCTCTGTATTTTGGTGTGGGCTTCTCTCCTCTGTCTGCACTGGGTGCTTCATTTTGAGTGTGAAAATTAAGATATCCCCATTGATTTTCAACTCTATGTCCTAAAATTTACTTGGGGTTGTACTGTTACCTTGTACTGAACCTGCAGCTTTCTCAAAGTGCCCACATTGGCATTACTGCTGTTTCTCACTGTAAGTTGCCCCAGTAGAAGGCTCAGCCCTGAATGCTGAGGGTCAGAAACTTGTGTGTCTTCCATTGACTAAAAAGAGTCACAGGACACATTACAGGGATGCCCAGTTATCCCAAATATTCCATGGGAACACCTTCTTCAAGCCCTCTGAACTGCTCTTTGCCAATTGCTGTAATCTCTTGAATGTGCAAGGATCTTTGGCACCCATATACCAATTAAAAGTTCACTGAAGAAACTCAACACATGATCTTTAATGGGATGTGATTCAGCTTTGCTATTTCAGGTGTCTCCTTTTAGGTGAGACACAGTGGATCCTGAGCTTTGTTAAAGGCATTGAGCAGCTCCCACAAGGAGAGATCCAGATTGGGTGGTTAATTTGCAGTTTCCTGCATTAATCAGGTGAACTCCATGTGATGCCCTGGAGCTGAGCAAGTACAACCACAAACCTTCTGTGTCAGGGGGTGTCTGCACCTGAGTAAATCATGAATGGGAGCTGCTCTGAGGCTGCTGGGGGCTTGTTGTACTCATGAATGAGAAAATCTGTTCCAGGCTGCTGCTTTACCTGCTTGGTTTCTTTCTGTTCCTCCAGATCGTTCTCCACTGTGAATCCTCTGTGAACCTGCCCTTGTCTGTGCTGCTGGAAAAGTACTGCGAAGCTTTGTCAGCCCGCGCCAACGTCACAGGTATTTATTCCTCTATTTCTTGGTGGCTTCTTGTTACTGGAGGATCCATTTTCAAAGTGTCCTTGCTCCAGGCACATCTTTTCCTGCTGAGATAAATATACTGTCTCCAGCCTTGGCTTTCCCTTGGTGACAATGTCCAGTGGTGTGACAAGGAAGGAGAACTTGGAATTTTACACACCTGGAGTAGTTCCCTTCAGGGGAACTACTGACAGCTCTTTCTCATAGTTTAATCTATTGAATTAACTGTACTTACTGACTGATGTGATAGTTGAAAATTAATATATTTGAAATGTCTTCTCCATTTATCCAGACCAGATTTTAGAAGCAGGGCAAAGCACTTGTCTCTTGGCTAAAATGCACCAGCACAGAAATGATGCTGTAAGAAATCTGAAACTGGATCCAACTTTGTTTCAGAAGTGGGAGAAGCATGCTCAGAGCCACTCCTCTGCTGCATGACTTGTGTGCTGCAAGGAATGGTGCTTCTGGGGGAAAAAACTACATTTCTTCTCTTCCTCTTCACTTTCTTTCTCCCCTTGGTGAATATTTGTGGAGGGAGGAGCTTAAAATATAATGTAGGTATTATCATTCAGCCAGTTCTCCATCCCTGGAGAAATAGCAAAGGAAACGAGGCTCAGGGAATTAAAAACCTTTCTGAAAATTATGTTGGATCAGTGGTGTTTTATTCTGACTTAATCTATTCCTTAAGGACAATAAGCTGATCTAGATATCAGACTGAAGTGTGAAAGTTGTGGTGCCTGAACTGCCTCTCAATTTGCATATAAATGGGTGTGTTGACCTGTATTATGAACCTGCCCCAAGCTCTGCCCCTTGGTGCCATTGTGTTCCAGGAAGCAGCTCTGCCTCATGTAGCAGGTTTGTTTATATCACTTTAATGACCATCTCTTCCATTCCTTAGCTGGAAACAAAGGGAAGATAAATGAGGTTCTATATTTGGACCTTTCTTTTAGGTGTTCTTTGCCTCTTGAATGTGTTTGTAAATATTATCGTAGAACTTGCCATTTATTCATGAAGTGTTTTTCCTTGTGCAGAGCTTCTATTTTAGAAAAAAACCCCAAATTTTCACGCCAGGCTGTCTTAGAAGTGAGCAAACAATTTATTTTTCAGTTGTTGACAAAATATAATTTTCTGGGCTGTTTATGTGATGCATGAACACACAGCATATTCTCCAGTGGAGTGTGGCTACTGGAACAGAATTTTAATGGCAAAAGGGAAGGGAGAAGCTACAGAAGCCTCTCTTCCATTCCACTATCTTTGTGAGGTATCACTGATCAGAGGTAAAGCAATGGAAGTTGATATTTATTTAGTCAGTGCAACCTGCAGCTTATTTTAGAACAAACTTCCCTATGATACGTTAAAATCCTGAGAACCTTGAGAGTGGTTTTATACAGGTGATAAACCCCAAATATAGTAAAATATAGTAAACCCCAAATCTGCTCCATGGTCAGCCTCAGGTACAAGCATGAGGTGAACTTTGGGACACCCTAGGGACAAAAATTCACTTTAGCACGGACCAGTGATCTTTTCTCAGTGTGGAGGGTCATTAGCAAAACATGGTGGTTGCCATGACCTGTTGGTTTTGTGCTCCATGAAAACTGGATCTTCCAAACAGTCTGGGCTATTCAGCTGTGAGCCTTCTCATTAAAAATAGAGGTCTGAAATGCAATCACCACCTCTTCATGGTCAGTAGAGCTCTGTTGGTACAGTTAAAGACCAAAGCACCATTTAATCCTAAATTAAAACCTAAAATGGAGCAGAAATTAAATGCTTTTCCTTTATTGGGGTCCAAGCATAATGAGCTTCTGGAACTAGGTCTGCTGTAATATTTCAGTGTCCAAAATGAGGTGAGCTGTGTTGCAGCCCTCATTTTGAACCTGATCATGACAAGGATGTGTCCCCTGGGAACATTGGTGTGGATGGAGAGAGCCAGACCACAGAGCCTGCAGTGTCTGAGTCTTTCTCTGGCTCCTGTTCTTTGACATAGTGCAGATATATTCTAGAAGGGAAAAAAATCAAGAAAAGAAACCCAAGGAGAGCCATATTGAACAATCTTTATTTAGCTAGGAGAACAGTAAACATTAAGCTTTGTAATTCGTTATCTTCCCTGTTTCTTTTCCAGAAGATGCTGTTAATTAGTCCAATATGTTAATTTCCTCCTCTTATAATTACTAATTTCACCCCCAAATATGTTCACACTAAGTATCCCAAACAGATGGCATAAAATGCTTTTGAGAATGTAATGCATGGGTAATTTCACAGAATGGCTGAGAGAATGACATTGTAAATTCATTCTGAAACAATTTAAACCAAGAAATACTTTTTCAGAGCTTGAAAGCAACATAACTCATTTTCTCTTTTGGGCATTTTTTTCCTTGAAAAATCCCTAGATGGCACCTTCAGGATTGCTTGGATTCAGTTCCTGAGCATGATGGTGGTGTCAATGAGTGGTTTAGGGCATTACAGAATCACCATCAAAGCCATTAGCAGAAGTATGTTTACCATGAATTTGTAAAAGTGTGAGTTAGCAAAGTTCAGTGTCAAGGTCCACTCTATCACTTTTCACATGGATGAATCACACAGAGGAAAACCAAGTTAGAATTGAGACAGAATGATTTACACAGAGATGAAAAATGCAAAACGGCAAAAGGGACCCTTCTGTTGAGTCATGAGGGTCAGAGTAGACCTCCCTTGCTTGTTAAACTCATTACAGAGCTTAGGTGCAGCTCAGTTCAGCCTTAGTCCCAGACCTGGTGAATGGTTTGTCTAATCTAAAGGATTACAGATGTAATTAATTAGCATCACCTAAAGCACCACCATCAAATGTATCCCAGCAAAAGGGGATCTTAATGGGATGTTGTAAAAACACCAATTCACCACAGATGGAATTTTTACACGGCTTCTGAACCAGCAGCAGGATGAGGTTTGTTCACAGTTTTTAGTTGGAACTCTGGATGCTGAGAATTTCAGACTTTCTGTGCTGACAGGCACTGACCCCCAGGAGAACACTGCATTTGACTTGAGGCCATGGAGAAGGCTTCCAAAATGGAATGACAGAACTAAGATTATGAGTGTGTAATTTGATTAAAAGTGTGTAATATCACATGGTGGAAAACTTAGAGTTGAAAGTTTAGAATATAGTAATATATGTGAAGCAAGACAGAAGTTTTAAGGCAGTAGCTGGTTCTTCTTCACCTTCTTCTTCATGGATTTGTGTGGTATTTTTAATTAGACAGAAAAGTCTGCATTGCAGGACACAAGTGATTAGTTATGAAGTTAAAAAATTTAAGTGTCATTTCTTAATTAGATAGTTTAGCCTTAAAAGACCTTGTAAAGAAAAATAGTTAGACATTTTGTGACTTATTAGTGAAATACTGCAAAACTCACGCCTTGTAAGACTGTAATATAGATAAGAAATAATCAACATCGAAGTCTAAACACGAAATATCATCTCAAGAGCTTCAATCCCAAACTTAACAGAGGCAGAAAAAAGCCAAAAACCAACAGTGGATTACAAGATTTTTAGCAGTTCCTAATCACTGACTAATTTAACATTTGCAGAGGCTGTCAGTAGAATTTATTACAACTACAACAGTCAATCACAGAGCTAAGATGGCAACATTCATACTACACTTTCTGTAGGTATCTAAATTTCCATCCTGGCTACAATCTGGGTGGGTAATTACTGGAATCTTTAAAATTCTAGTAACAATGGAAGGTAAGAAATGTTCCAAGGCTGTCGGGGAATGACTGAATATTCCCACTGTCGCTCCCCACCCAACATGGTCTCTGCTCCCACCCTGGACACACAGTAGTCCTTGCTATGGGGTCAGGGACACTTCACCAAACTAATTTCACAAAGACCATGGCCTAGCAGGAATTCCTGGGATCACAGAACAATCCAGAAGAGATCTGAGTAATGGGGGAAATGCATCACACCAGATGGGAAGTGTCTGTGTGTTTGTGTACCTGAAAAAAAAAATTGTGTTTAATTATTACTTCACTTTCATATATAAGAGGAATTGGTTGAAATGGCAGAATTTTTTTTTAATAGGACTCAGCTTAGGATGTTTCTAAAGTTGTAATTTCCTGGCCTGGTTTGACTAGAATTACAATGATAACCAGGATGAGCAGGTGGCTATAATTCTATATTTGTGTGTGATACAGGCACTGAGTTACAGCTTGAATTTTTATAGGAACTTAGAGAACAGAGGTCCTCAGTTCACACTGATATTCCATGCATTGTGGAATGTTTTTGCATTATTCCCTTCACATCCCTTGCCTTTCCCATCTAACGTGTTTCCACAGGAGACTGCAAGTCTTGGCTTGCATCTGATCCTGCTTAATCTTGATCTGCATGGAAATCTTTTGATCCCCCTGTTTGTTCCATTGACACATTTGACCACACAATCTTTAAGACCTTGTCAAAAGACAATTCATCTGAAAACAAATTAAAAAAAAAAAACAAAACAAAAAACCAGCATGTGGATGGCCAATGCTACTGTGCCTTATCAGTATACAAATCATATTCTCTGTTTTTCTTCTCTTTCTTCCCTTTCAGTCAGTTTGAAGGTTGCAGTTTGCATTTATGGTGTTTAAGTGTATTCAGACAACCCAGTAAAGGAGAGGCAGTAAATCAGATGTCGTGCACTTCATTTCAAGAAGTCCTGGGATGCGCTGAAAGGAAAAATGATTTGTTCCCCCTGGTGACTGGATCCTCTTGAGCTGGGGGTTGGTTCCTTGCCCTCATTCTGGTCACTTTGTAGTGAAAAGTGAAAGGCTGTTGTCTCCCAGAAATGGTGGAAAGATCCTGATTCTGAGTGGCGCAGGATTCCACCCGTACAAATCCAGGCTTACACTGCTCCTGTGTTGTTGCCTGTGTTTTCCAAGTCTCTGGGGAAGCTGTGGTTTAATGAAAGTGTTGGTGCATGTGGGAGAAGTGTATCCAGGGATAGATCCACAACTCATCAAAGATGCTCATCAAGTCTCCAGCTAACCTGACATCACTTGGAGTTTGCCATCATTTTCCCAGTTGCTGGGACAGTGTTTTATTCCAGAGGCTCTGCTCAGAACTGGGAATGTATGAATAGTGTTGTTCTTGGCTGCCTTGTTGGTTTTAAATAATCAATTTCAATCATTCTTGAATCAATGATCCTTTCAGTGGATGAAAGTTTTATGACACAAGCATATTTGATAATTCACTTTCCATCCCCAACTGCGAAGGTGAGCCCCTCTCTGCTCCGGGGGTTATTTATTTCTGTACATCACACCATTCTGTTTCCTGGAAACAGAAGATTTGGCATCATTACATCCCTAAATGTCCCTCCAGAGTAATGGTATGGCAGAAATTCTCTCTGCTTCCCTCCTGATTTTCCCAGCAGGCCACATCAATGAGCAGCCCCATTTGGAACGAGCTTTGGATGGGCAATTTATTTTCACAGATGCTTTCACTCCCTTGGCTGCAGCTCCCCACGCTGCTCCTGCAGCTGCCTGGGGGCCAGGGTCACATCCACAGCACCCAGTCACTGCTCCCAGGCAGAAAGATAACCTCAGACATCAATGTTTGCACCATCACCACTCTAGCTGGGCACCAGCAGCCTTCCCAGTGCTTCCTATTTTCAGATGTTGCAACAGCACTGTTTAAATAGAGGTGATGATGTTGGTTTACTTTCCCACTGCCCCAAATGACATGCCAGGCAGTCTAGCTCTGCTTGCTTGTGCTTCCCAAAATAAAGTTGACAGTGCTGTGTGTTGTTGAACAATTTGTATTACTGCCCTTATAATTTTAAAAAGTTGCATTTTTTTTTTGAGTCTGGTGCAGCTCCAAACTGAGGATATGGAAATCCCTTGTGTATTAGGAAACCGTAGACAGTCCAACAAGTTTTGTGGTCCACTAGAGAGGATTATTTAGAGTAATAGAAAAATTTCATAATGCCAAGGTTGTGGGTTTGATCCATGTATGACCCATTCACTTAAGAGTTGGCTTGATAATCCTTGTGAGTCCCTTCCAAATCAAATTATTCTGTGATTTAGGTTGGAAAAAGCCCCTAGGACTATTCCAGTCCAACCACTAATACAACACTACCCTGTCCACCTCCAAACTATGTCCTTAAGCACCACATCTAATTTCTAAATTTGCTGTAGAAACAAAATATTTATGAGGGGTTTGGGGGTTTATTTTTTGGGTAAATGATTTATGGATGAGATAGGTAAACACATCCAAAGGTTCCCACTTTTATCCTAGGTGTCCAGAGGCTGATGAGCTCTTCCAAATCTACAACAACAAATCTCTAAGCTGTGCAAAAGAGGCTGTAAAATCTCAACATGAAACATGTTTCAGTAAGAAGCTGCCCCAGTGCCTTGGCCCCATGGAAAAGTGCTTTTGCAGAACCTCAGTAAAGCACCAAAGGAAGTAATCTGCCCTCTGATTTTACATGACACAGGAATGTAAAGACCCTGGGAGCAGACACTGAGGTTTTTTTCATATTTCAGAAGTGTGGCACACCTCAGTCCTGGCTCTGTCACCTCTGTCTGGTGCATTCCCAGCAGACCCTCAATAGTGACTGTTAAAATGCCCCACTCCATCAAATATACCAAATCTTTGAATTTATTCAGTTGGTACAATAAACACCATTTGCTGAAAGTGGTTTCTAAATTACATACCATTTTTTTTTGCACACCTGATAGATAATAATACACACTGTAGAAATTCTCATTTTGTCAAGTTCCACAGAACAGATCAAGTGCCTTTTCTGCTCACACAGAATCATCTCAGTGTGTCTGCTCCTAAATGAAAACACACCCTGCCCTTTAAATCAGCATTTCTTTCTGGGTTTGGGGGGTGATGAGCCCTACAAGGGTTAAAATAACACTGTGGCCAATCTAAGAGTAAACCCATCAGAGTGGTACTACAGAGGGCACTGGTCTGAAGGATGGGTGGGTCAGAGGATGTCCAACATCTGCAGAGCTGCAGGATGTTATTAGGTGCACTGTTATTAGGAAATGGGAGAGATTGGGTGGAACAGGCAATTTTTTTCTTGTTGTTTCTCGTTTCAGTTTAGTGCCCAAATGTAGGAAATGGATTTATAGAAAATTCTCCAAGCCTGACAGAAGGCTCACACAGTGTGTGCATCTGTATGCAAACCTTGAGATAAGAAATGCTGACTTAGGAATGCCTGGAATAGGACAGACCTTGTTGAAAGAGAAATTGAACTAGAAGCAAGTTTCAAAGGGTGGCCTTGCAAATAAGACTGGATACTTTGGGGAAATAGAACTAGGAAAGATGTGTTTTAATAGGATGTGTTTTAATAGGATCCATGAGGGGTAATTTTAGATGACTGGCTTTAAAGCATTTACAGCGTGATGTGGCAAAAGCTGATAGGTGATAGAAACACTTATAGTGTATTGTAATTAGGAAATAGTTGGCTTCTGATGTGATTGTGGTGTTCTGGGTCAGAAAAGAGCTTAGTCCAACACCCATGAACCTATGAATGAGTTGACTCTCCAGGTTGACTCTCCAGCAGTGAGCCTCTATGTGACCATGGTCACAGGGGTTCTGGGATGAGGCAAGAGACGAGAATGTTGACTCTATGATCAGAAGGCTTGATTTATTATTTTATGATATATATATATTACATTATAACTATACTAAAAAGAAAAAGAAGGACAGGTTTCCTCAGAAGCTAGCTAAGATAAGAATAGAATAAGAAGAATGAAAACAAAAGCAGCTCTCTTGGACTCTGTCTGAGATAGCTCTGTCTTGATTGGCCATTAATTATAAACATTCAAGATGGCCCAATCAAAAATCTACCTGTTGCATTCCACAGCAGCAGATAACCATTGTTTACATTCTTTTTCTGAGGCCTCAGCTCCTCAGAAGAGAAAATCTTAAAGAAAAGATTTTGGACAAAAGATGTCTGCGACACCTCTAGATGTGCTCTTGCTGACACACAGTCATGGTCTCACCTTTGTCTCCCTGCTTTGGACAAAGCCAATGTTTCCATGCTTCTTTTGAAGAGGTCTTCTGACCACACTCAGAGGAAGATTCACCACAAAGCCAGACCAAGGTGAGGCTGAGCTCCATCCATTTCCCTGTGAGGGTAAAGTCTGTGTGGATAAAATCATGTCTGCTGGTGCTGCCTTCCTTCAGTACCAACTACTGACAGCAGAAAAAGAGGGTGACCTTCCACCCTCTGTTCTTGGTGTGTTCAAGATGTGCCCAAATCTGTTTGAGGATCCAGCAGTGGATGCTTTGAGGAAGAGGAAGGGAAAGGAAAGGATACTTCATACTTGCAGGTGCTGTTCTACCTTACCTTGGACTAGAATTTGAACACAGAAAATGGATCAGAGATTCAACTTGAAGAAATCACCTGATGCAAAGCTGTAGCTGGCCGCTCCTTGTTTAACTCTTGAGTTGCATCACTTGCTTGAACTTTGATGAATAAACTCTGTTATGCAGGGAATTAATTGGCCTTGGCCAGCCTTGAGATAAGAACATGTTATTGTATAGTCATAGAACCACAGAACAACAGAATTGTCTGAGACCTTTAAAATCACTGAGTCCAGCCCTCAACCCAGCACTGCCCAGTCCACCTAAACCCTGTCCCCCAGTGCCACATCTACACCTTCTAAATACCTCCAGGCTGGTGACCCAGCCACTTCCCTGGGCAGCCCACTGTCCCATGTACATAAAAATAATAGTTAAGCACTAAAGCTTGTCAAAGTGCAAAGGGAACCTGTAGAGCTCCAGCTCTACATTGCTCAGCTTTCTTATTCCATTACCAAATAAGAACCAGAAGGGTTATTTTTTTCCCCTCCAGGCATTCATCTTACTTGTTAAACTGTCAGAGGGTGGACACTGGCTGTATAAGAAAGAGATAATGGAAAATGTTAACATGGTTTATGTAAGCCACTTGGACTTGAACTGTTCAACACTTCATGCCCTGTGCATCTTTTTTTGTAGCAGATTCATTCTCTTTGTCGTGCTACTGCTGTGCATAAATGGTCAGACAAAAGGGTTGTTTATGGATGCAGATATTTCAAGTTGCACATACCAGTAGCTAAGAGGTGACACAAATGAGAAACAGATTGCTAAGGGTATAAAATGCTGGGTGGTCTCAGCTCCACTGATGTAGAACAGGAGCCTGATTTCAAGGCTCCCTGCTCACCCTCTGGACTCTCCACCTTGTGCAGATATCCCTGGTACATCAGGCCAAGCATTTAGAAGCTGATCTCTTGCCTGCTGTCACTGTGAAATACACAGGGAGTTATTACCATGCCAGAGAAACCTTGTCCTGTATCAGGAAATCCTCTGGGATGAACATGGGAGCTGGGAGAGTGTTCATTTATCTCCTGTCTCTGTGTTGTTCCCTAAATATCCACTGCTGGAAACTGGAAGATGCAGTAGGTAGACCCTCAGGCAGAACCAAAAGGGCTGCCCTGGTATTTTTGAACAAGCCTGGGTTTTTTTTATTTATTGAGTTTAAAGGCAGCCTAAGGCCTGCTCAGCTGAAGATGCCTACTTTGCAATATCCAGAGTTACAGGAAATTAATCATTCCCCTAAGAACCTGCTCTTTCTTTGAAAGTATCCCTGAGGTAATTCCACAGCAGGTGGGAGACTATTACTCACTGCCTCCTGTGTAAATAAAGGGGAAAGAGTTAATATCAGCAGTGAGATGTATTTGCAATTTTGCTGTTAATCTGTTCAAGGAGAGTGCTGGTGAGTTCATCCCTGTGGGTGTGAAATCTTTAAATGAATCCTCAGTGTGGAGCCATACCTCAGTGGGCATGAGCTCTGAAATGTGTATCAGCTAAACACAAGATTTCTCACTAAGATGAGAAGCTTCATATCTGAGCAATTTGTGGGTTGTTAAACATACCTATATATTATACCTATAGAACCTATACCTATATATATTATAGGTATATATATTATACCTATATGTTAAACATACCTAATATATATTTTAATATATGTGTAAAAATATACACATAGAAGTATGTATCAATATCTGATTATTTTAGAAATCAAAAGTATCATTATGCTGAAACTGTCCTTCCAGTAACCACTGGGTAAACTCAGTTCTAGGATTTAGGAGTATGATCAGTATTTTTTGCTGTCTTCTCTCCAGAAAAATGTTTCTGTTCTCTTGTTTGAGTTAATTTAAAACTTTGCACAGATCTCCATTTTATTCATGGATAAATAAACTCAATTTACACATTTATTTATGCAGGATGCTTACCAAATTTTTTTCCCCCCTGTTACTCCTAGAGGTTTTAAAAGTCTTTATTTTCAGAGGAAGGAAATGGTATTTCAATGCCACTGTTGCCACCTAAAGTGCTTGTCACTTCTGCTTGGGTGAGTGCCCAGTTCACTCAGATGTGGCTGCTGTTCTCTCACATTGTTTTGATGGATTACTGGTCTTCTTTTATTTAATTTCTTATGAAACCTTCTCAGTTCCAAATGTAAAAATCTTATTAGCAGAAAAAATACAAGTTTTTTTTAGGTTGCTGTAAAATAGCTTGTTGTGCTACAAATCTCTGATGTAAGTAATACAGAAATTCACCCACTAGATCGACTTTTTAAAAAAGGAATTATTTTTTACATGATGACAGTGAAAATTAATGTAGCCATCCATAATATTAAATTCTGGGCTGTTATTTCCCCTACCTAGAGGATAAAATTTTATGACCATTTTCAACAGGGAGACAGAGAGCTCAGGGCCAGCAGCTGAAACATGCACAGTAAAAATTGTTATGTCTTCTATTTTTCTGTTAAAATAATCAGAATTTTATCAACATCCACAAGACAATGAAATAAATGTGTCTGTTTGATTGGGGAAAACACACAGTAAAGGAAAAATCTATGCAGCTTTATATGGTATCTGTAACCTTGTTTTTCTGCAGTCCCATAGTCCACAGATGGAACAAGCAAAGAATACTTGATTTTTGATCTGCATTGCAGATTTCAGAGCACTTTGTCACTTTTTATCTCATTCCAGGAGGCCTGACTGTGGTGTATTATGTGAAGTCCACAATTCTGCAGTTACTTCTTCCTTCCAGTGTTGCAATGAACAGAAATACTTTGTTCCGGTTAACTTTGTGTAGACTAAAACATAAAAAACTCATAGCAAAAGCAGAATCCGGGTAAGATGAGGGGTGGATATTTTTACCTCTGTTCTATGTACGGTGAAAGATGAAAAATGAAATTATTTGCCAAGAATTCAAAGGCAGCCACCAGAGGAATATCAGAACTTGAGCCTTTCTCACTCTGCAGGCTGCCTGCACTACTTGGTTGGGCCTGAACCCAGAGCAATTAAAAGCAGCTGACATTTTTGCATTGCAAAAGTTTTAAATATTCTGTGGTAGCCTGGCAGGCCCACACACAACCTGAGAGCTTTCTAATTGATTGATGCAACTGCTCTTGCTTTTAGCTGAGTGTCTCAAGTGTTGATATCTTCATTTGATCTTCCTCAGAAGTGAAGCTCATCCTTACAGTCCCTGCTAAAAGAATGGATTCCATTTGAATTTTTGTGGCTGTTGGGAAGTTCCAGGGAGCAGAGGCAATTGCTCTGGAGAGGGGAGTGCTGAGGTGTTCACAGTGAATAATGCAGTGACTGCTAAAAGCTCAAGTAAGGGCAGTGGAGATAACTTGTCCAGCATTAGCTGGAGCTGGGTTTGAAATTCCTCTCTCTGCACCACTCTCTTCCTGTATGAAATGTGCCCCTTAACATGTTCTGATGTGGAGAAAATAGGATATAAATGTTACGACACTGACAGTGGTTGGTGTGTTTTGTGCTGCAGAAAAGCCTTTATGTCCCACAAAAGATGGTATTTAAGAGGTTTTATGGAGCATGGGGAAGGTGATCAGCATTATAAAATCATCTGTCCTCTTTATCTGTGCCATGGATACAGCTGGTTACTGATATGGAAATCTTAATGGGGGATGCTGTGGGTGTGTTTATGGGGTAAATAAGTATATTTGCTTAATTAATTAATAGGCAAGGTGGGCAAGGATGTTATGGGAGAGGATGAGGATGTGGGCAAGGCAAAATCCTCATCTGAGCATGTCCAGCCTTTGTGTGATCTGAGCAGTAGCTGGGAAGTCTCAAACACGGGATCAAACCTGACAAGGAAATTGAAACACAGTCCAAGTGAGTTAAAGCAAGCTCTTGATTCACTTTGGTCCTGGCAGACCTCTCTGAATATTGCAGAATATTCTGGCACAGCGCCTAGGAGGGGTCTGCTGTGGGATTTTCCTCAAAGAGAATTTGCCCAAACACCTCAGCACACGCAGTTACAGGGTTTAAGGTGTGACAGAAGTGCTGCTAACCTTGTTCCCATGACAGCCTTTGGTCTGTCCAGCACTTCTCCTCCTGGAATCTCTCAGGCTGTCCATGAATAAGAAGCAGAAGTGCTGCATTCCAAAACTCTTTTTTAATTTCTCTTCATGTCAGTGCTGTCTGAGTCAGTGTTTGCCTTCACCTTCTCTACCCTGTTCCTGAGACAGTGAAGATTCAATGCTCATTTGGGAATTTCACTGGCTGGGGAGGGGCTGAGCAGCTGGGGCACAGCTGAGTGGGTGTCTCTCCCCTCTTCTCCACACTTTTCCTGTACTCTCTTCCCTCTTCCTTCCTGCTCCTTCCCAAATTCCTGAGATGTAAGACATCCATCTCTCACTCCATCTTCTTCTTTGGACCCTCAGGTCCCGCTCTGCACCTTGGTGCAGATTTTTAGGTGGCCCCACCAGTGCTTATTCACTTTACAGAGCCTGCTGGGCTGTTGGGAAGATGGGGGTCCTGGAGATGAGGTGGAGCAGGATCCAGAGCTGGACTTTGCTCTGAAAATCAGGGTGTTTGGGACTTCTTAGGGTTTTCTTCTCCTGCTGCCATTTCTGCACAAGCTCAGTGGTCTAAGACTGAATGGAGAAGCAGCTGCCACGGGATATTCCAAGAAAAATTTTCTTTCAGTTCCCCTGATGTACTGAGGGATTCCCAAGGAGGAAATACAATTACAGCCAGAGTGTTTGCTGTTCCTTTCTGGTTAGGAATTTCCAACATGATGGCAATGATAATATAAAATTTCCCATAGGTAAAAACAAACTTTAAAACATCTGCTTAAAAGCTTAATACTTCTGGTTGCTAGTCATTGCCTAAGCGAGGGTAAACTGAATTTTACCTTTAGGAAACTCCAAATCATGCAGATTTAGGAATGTGTTTCATTTTCAACAATTACTGCTAGAGATCAAAAAAAAAAAATCTTGATTTCTGTAACTGTAAATATTTTCCTTTAACAAGGGAAAATATTTTACAAGCTTGGAAAATCCATTTATTAAAAAAAATCATATTAAATCCATAAAGGAAAAAAATGTCCTTAAAATCTATTTCTCCCCATTATGTCTAATCGGAAAATGATTAGAAAATTATTAGAAAGTTAGAGGCTTGTCTGAGTAAATGCTGAGATTTCCACACTTTAAAATAATGAAGATAAAACTCACTCTCCACTGTGGATGCCTAAAATTAGAAGAGAATAATTCTGCCCCTCATTTTTATCCTCCTATTCTCTGATTTCATTCATTTTAGTGCAATTAAGGTATCATCAACATTTTGCAGCCCTTGGCGTGCATTTTTTGTGTGTTTCTCCAATAAACTGAATAGTAAATATCCAAGGAAATTGCTGTTCTGAACAACAGGGGTTCAATTAGGGAAAGCAGCAAGTTCATTTTGAAGAATGATCCTAGAATTACTGGAATCATTTGTGTGGAAAAGACCTTTACAATCATCAAGTCTGGCCATAAATCCAGCACTGCCAAGCCCAGCACTCAACAATGTCCCCAAGTGCCACATGTACACAGTGACTCCACCCTTCCCTGAGCCTGGCTCAATGCTTCCAGCCCTTTTGATGAGGAATTTTTTTCCTAATATCCAATTTAAACCTCCCCTGGTGCAGCTGGAGGCCATTTCCTCTAGTCCTATCACTTGCTGCTTGCCATAGAACATTTCTTTTCCATTGCTGTGGGCTTCTGCTTCCACAATTTGTGTGCCACTGAAGACCAGTTTTGGTGATTCATAACGAAGGAATCTACTTTAATGCTGAAATAACAGCATTTTTTGTGTCATCAGCACACTTTGGTGTAGATTATGTATGTTCAGAAACGTAAAGGAAGGGGCTGTTTAGACTTTGGCTCCTTAGAACTGGAATGGTTGTTAAAGTGCAGGCAGAATTACTTGAAAACTTCTCAAAAAACCTTTTGTGAGTAGCAAGAGGGACAGCTGGAGTCAGGTGATAAAGCCAAAGAGGGCTGGTTGTGCTGCTGCAGCTGGGAGAGGAGGACACATCATGTCCAAAGGCAAGGGAACAAGGATTAAAAAGATGCAGAGTCTGTTTCTAGCCTGTTCATGCTTCAACCTCAGTATTTTGTCCTCCTGCAGAGGGCCAGGTCACCCAGGTGCCTGCCTGCCTCTGAACCAGCCACTGTCTTTGCTGATTTACAGTCAGTGTAAGGAAAGAGGCATCTCCAGAGGGATGGCTCCTGCTAGGAGCAAGTCACAGGATAAAATAAATTGATTCATGAAGGAATTTGTATTCCTTGCTGGAAGGTTACCAGCTCTTCTTGGAAAACTTCATTTTCTATACCTGGTTCTTTGCAAATCCGTGTAAACTCGGCATTCATAGGTTCCCAGCTGCTTTCTATTTTAATCGTTTTTCCTTTGTTTTTACTGTTTCAGCCCATTAATGAAAGTTTTTAGGAGACCAGTGAGTTCTGATTTTCTGGGGCACTGCTAATCTCAGAGATGGAAACTCCAAATCTGGCTCATGGTTATAAATCATACTTTTATTGTTAGGATTCATTTTCTCATTAGGATAGGATCTAGAAGCTAAACCAGATCAGCATGTCTCTTGGGATAAACACTGCAGATCTCAACATAATCAGAATGGAGGAGAATTTTATCCTTTAAACAGTAAGAGTTTATTGTTGCTTGTTTGCCTCCTTCCTTCCCTTTGTATTTATTCTGGAAAGGATGTGCTTCAATGAGATTTTTCGTCTCTTAACTGCTGCTCTTAAAATTACATCAGTCCCAAACTGATGGGCTGTATTAAAAGTACAAGTGTAAATGCTGAAAAATTAAAATCTCTTTGTTATGCAAATGGCAGATACTCAGCAGAAAATCCCCCAAATCAGCACTTTGCAGTAGCTGGATATTTTCTGAGTGCTTTGCAGGAATGTGGCAATGTTGAGTTCTTGGTCCTGAACAGTCCAACTCCTACTGGGTCCAGAAAATGGGGCAAAATGAGCTGGTTTAGTGCTGTTGCTCTGGCTGGTTGTTTGTTACAGCCTCCCCCATGCTTCAACACACACCATGGATTTGTCAAGTCAGCAGGTGCAGTTACAGGATACAGCTCATTATTTCTAATTATTTCTTCACTTTATTCTTAGTTGGTGCTGTTGGTTGGTAAAAACAAATTTTAGAGTCATAGAATGGTTTAGGTTGGAAGGGATGTTAAAGACAATTTAGTTCTGGGCAGGGACACCTCCCACTGTCCCAGGGTGCTCCAAGCCCTGTCCAGCCTGGCCTTGGGCACTTCCAGGGATCCAGGGGCAGCCACAGCTGCTCTGGGCACCCTGTGCCAGGTTCCCACCCTCACAGGGAACAATTTTTTTCCCAATATCCAACCTAAAGCTCCTCTCTAGCAGTGGGAAGCCATTCCCCCTTGTCCTGCCAATCCAGCCCTTGTAAAGAGCCTCTCTCCATCTTTTTTGTTGGCTCCTTCAGGCGTTTGAAGGCCACAATTGGGTGACCCCAAAGCTTCTCCTCTCCAAGCTGAACAAACACAATTCTCCCAGTCTTTCCTCCCAGTAGAGCTGCTCCATCCCTCTGATCACCCTGGTGCCTCCTCTGCTCTCACTCCAACACCCCCTTGTCCCTCCTGTGCTGGGGACCCCAAGCTGGACACAGGACATCAGGTTAGGAACAGGATTCCTATATAGCCAAAAGAAAATCATCACAGAAAATTGTACAGAAACAAAAGCCAAAGCAAAGCCTCAGTGGAAGTGTTCAACTCTGCACAAAGTGAGGCTGTTTCTACAGGAGAGATCTTCCAGGCCTGATTTCAGATGGAATTCCTGTCCCTTTATATTTATAGCACAGACATGTCCCAGGGAGCAGGTGAGCCCAGGTTGTTTTGTTTTTATTGCTAATTGAGAAAGAGACACTTTCAGAGGACAGTTTATCTGATCCAATGTAAGTGTCTCCTTTATGGTGACAGAAACCATCCCAGAGAATCCACTGACTTCCCAGAGTGGATCCCTCTTGACTTTTAAGGGAACCTGGAAACTTCTCTGCCCTGACAGCTCCTCTGCAGACCATAAACTGAGACAAATGATCCCAGCCACATCAGCTGCAGCTCACAGGAGTGCTGGCATGAGCAGTGCCCATCCATCAATTTTTTATGGACTGCTTAGTTTATATTTTCTGCAGGTTTTGCCTCCAGAAAAGACTTTCCATAAAAACCAGTATAATTCTGCTGAAGAGGGGTGGTGTTTTCTTCTAAAAAACATAAATTGCTTATTCTTATATAAGAAGTTTTTTATGAAGAGATGATGCTGTGTTTGTTTGGGTTTTTTTTAATCTGAAGAGGGTAAATTGGGCTGCTCTTTTTTCTCCATAAAACAGTTTTAAATCCATGTCTTTCTTGCTGTGGGGGAACACTCAGCTATTGATTTCTGTGGAGAGTGGAATTTTAATGTTAAACTCACAGGACTGTGCTGGAGAAATAACTTTCACTTATAATCATAGAATGGGTTGCAAGGGACTTTAAAGTTCATTTAGTTCCAATGCCATAATAATAATAATAATAATAATAATAATAATAATAATAATAATAATAATACCGACAACAACAATAACAACAACAACAACAATAACAATAATAATAATAATATTAATATTAATAATAATAATAATAAATAGATAAATCAAAATATTGCAATAAAAAATAGAGGTGGAGAAAGCTTTAAAAAGTTTAATGTTTAATATACATAATGTAGACAACCACCAGTTAAGTCAGACACCTCAGACTCCACTTCTAGGACATTGCAAGTGTTGGAACAGGTCTCCAACAGGTCCAACCTGGCCTTGAACACTTATCAACATCTAAAATTTAAGGATCCAACCCATTTATTTCATCTGGGAAGCTGCAGATTTAAAAAAATAATCTAGGAAACTGATGTAAATTCCTGCTCAAAATCTTACACCTTTATTCTTCTACATTTTCTGTCACCTGGCAAGCTTAAAATCCAGTACAATTCTGACTAAATAATTAAGGTATAATTTAAATGACCCCTAGGATGTTTCAGCCCAACTCTAGCTAATTTTATATTCAAAGACAGAAGCAAAGGCCAAGAAAATCCATTTGTCCATTATCACTGGCATTTTTTTTTCTATCTGTGTTAGACTGTCTCAAAGGATTTGGGATAAAATGACCACAGCCAAGGCTCTTTATTCAAAGCTACTTCTAATTCATGGAAAATAAAGTATTTTCTGCCATGCCTGATGGGCTGGCTGGCTTGTGTCTCAGTTAGAATTAAAAATATTCAAGCTAACTCAGAGAAGTCATACAAGGATAATGTTAAAATCCACTTCCCTCTCTGGCTGGTGGGGAAAAAATTGATTTTGATTCAGGATATACCCAAGAGTTTGGGTGATCAATGAATGACAGAGATGTAGGGCACAGTTCATCCCAAATTATTATTCTGGGGTGATCAAAGCCACTTATCTTTTATTCTGGTACTCAATATGGCTTTAAAAAAAGATAGAAAAATGTGTTCTGTTTCCACAAAACAATTTAGGTTTGACTAACTCAGCCCTTCTGATCCAAAAGAAGCAGGGGAGAAAGAAACAATCAGAAATGTTCACTTGGCAATGGTCTGATGTTTGATGATTGATCCATCAAGAGAAAAATGAACCAGCCTGGGAAATTGGTATTGGGGTGGGAAATAAGTCAGAAATGAGCTGGCAGGAGGCTGAAATCACACTTAGCTGGAGAAGGAATTGGGTTGTGATTTCAGAGCAAAGCGATGGGGAGCAATGGGTGATGAAGGCAGGCACTGCTGGCCTCCTCAAACCCATAATCTCTGTGCAGCTCATAAACTTGGGTGGAAAAGGAAGTTTTCTCTTCAGGGAAATTCATCTCTTACTGTAACAACACTTTTTGCTGCCAAAGGCTGGACAGTAAAATGCATCTTTTTCCACATGTGGATCTCTGGATGAAGCCGTGAACTCTTCCTATTTTGATAGCTTTTTGATTGATTTTGATTTTGCATTCAGGTAACTCCAAGCAGGATTTTTTTTTTATTATTTTTGCAGTGTTTCTGTCCTCAATCAGACGTTTCCTTTGCAGTAATGAAGAATTAGGAGAGCCCTCCAGTGGCCGAGGGAAAGGGATGAGCTCTGGCAGAGAGCCAGACCAGCCTGGAAACCAGGGGCAGAAATAACTGCAGCATATTTCAGAGCTAGGAACTGTTAGGGATGGCTTCTACCCCACTTGCATTAGTCCTTTGTGCCAGAGGAATCCCACAGCACCTGAGAAACTCTGTGAGGGAAATAATATGTGGGTATTCCTTCATTATTTCAGTCTAAAAAGGGGCTATTTGCGTGAAGGGGATAAACTTTAGGGATAAACTGATTGTTTTTATACTTAATAACTTTACAGGAATTGAAAATGAAAATAAATTGGTGCTCACAAAGGTAAGTCTTAGTATTCAGAATGCAGTAACTGCCAAAAAAAAACCTCTTCAAAAGAAAATTAACAATTATTATTTCTTCATTTTGTAGTCCCCAAAGGTAAAGCTGTGATGAGCAGGTTCTTGTTGCCTGAAACATTGCTGTAAGTGATGATTCTGATGATCTTATTAACTGGGAAAGGGTAGAAGTGCTGAAAAATAACTTTTTCCAGGCATCAATCACAGATTTTGACATGTGCTTATGATAGCTGGCAGTTAGCAGCATCATGGATGGGCACTCTGGGGGGTGGTGGGACGTTTGGAAGGTTAACAAGGAGATTTGATGAGTTCAGAAGAGGAGCATCACTTGCTTAGCAATGAGATGTTGTTATCTTGCCTTTGCAATTGAGTGTGAGAGCATGTGAGTGACAAAATGTTTAATCAGAATGTTCCATGTTTTCCCCAAACTCATTCTTTAATATTCATTGGGGCGAGACGTGCAGTTTTCCAAATAAAAACCACATTAACACATCCTGGGGAAAGAAACCCAGCTGTGCTGTCAAGCAGATTGGGAGTGCCACACTTCCCAGGATTAATTTGTTGCTGCACCTGTTATTAAAATCTCCATCCCACTGTCAGCTACTTGATGACATTTACCCATGTTTTACAACTATGCTGAAATAAATCTGTTTCAATGTTGGTGCTTATTTCAGTTTTCAGGGTTTTGTTATTTCATTTTTTGCTTTGAATTCTTGTGGATTGATCCATGGCTTTTATAAAAATTCACTATAACCAATGCTGGTGGAACCAGTTACAGATTGAGAGCTGCATCTCCAATGTCTTGATAAGAACAGAAGAAACTTGGGTTTTGAGGCTTTAAACTGTTTTCCAAGGTTTATACTTATTCTGAAAGTTCTTAGCCATAAAATGGGCACAGACAATTTACAGGTGGCTCAAATTGTATGATTTAAAATAATAGGTTTCTGTAGGTTTTATACAAGATCATTAAAATTCAAATAAAAACATAGCATTTTAACAAATATATGTGCATTTCAAAGCAGCAGGAAGTCCTAGCTTTCAATTTCTGTCTGACATGTAAGTGAAGCTCCAAAACCCATCTCAGATATGTGATGTGTTAGCAATTGACAGCTCTTTCCAAAGTACAAACATATCTTGGGGTGAGTAATGTCCTACTAAGTAGAATATCTAAGAGTTGTAAATTTGAAGATATTTGTCTCCAAATCAAATGAATCATCATTCTCTGAAAGTGTCCATTTCCCTGGAGACTGTTAGGGAACCTGATTTAGTCTAGACACCCAAATTTTTGGTGGCTGGAATTAGGTGAGATGAATCCTTCTGCCTCTATGAACCTCTCAAATACCCTAAACCATGCAAGACCTGAAGTACCCGGAGCTGCAGAATCAGAAATACTGACCCTGGTGGTGAAAACATCAAGGGGTAGTGAGCCAAGCAAGGGAGGAGATCTGGAGAGGGTTTTTTTATGCCAGGAGGTGTCCAAAATTCTGTGAGGTGACTGATTCCAGACACAGGCACAAACTATTGCAGCAGAATTAATGTTCTGACATCCTCCCTGTTCTTCTGGGGCTGCAAATGTGTGCAGCAGCAGTTTGAAAATCACAGATCAGGCAATTATTACATTCTTTTTCCTCAGTTATCATGGCCATAATAATATTATGATAATCCATTTTCATGCCTAATCATTCCAGCTGGGGTTTGGTGTGACTGGATCCTCCTCACTGTCTGGTGAAAATGATGTGTTTGAGAACCCCTGTCTCAATTCTCAAAGTATTCTCAGTATTCTGTTCATCATTCCTGCCACTTCATTTCCAGGCTTTTTCTCTGGTGTTTGCTGAGTGGTGGCTGGCAGAGAGATGCAAATCTATTACACAGTGTTTGTGTTGTATTGATTTCCTCTGGTAAATAATTCCATTAAATCTAAGACATGGAATCTCTGAACATAATGCTGCTGGCATTGTGATAGTCCTGTCCTAACAGGACATTTTTCTTCTCATATTTATTCCTGATGTGTTTAATTTCAAATAGTTTTGCTTGGTCTCCTATGAAATGATATGCCCAAAGTTAGGGGATTACAGCTGCCAAACCCTCCAGGGAGACAAGGTGGGCGAGTGTGGAAAAGCTCAGCAAACAATTTGATATTTGTTCAGGGCATCTGGAGTGGGATTAATCTGATTAATGCAGACATTTACATCAATCCAAGCTGGTTCCTCTTCTAGACAGCAAAGATCTACTCAGGGTAATGGTTAGAGCTGAGGACAAAATCAATCTCATCAGGTGAATCTCATTGCAAAAGTTCTTGGTTTTTTTCTGTTGGAGTTAACTGGAATCTCTGGAAACATTTGCACTGGGGACCCCATAAAGGAAGTGTCCAAAATTTGTTTCCTCTCTGGGATGTGTTGTAAACATAACAATTCAATAAAGGGGAGAAAATTGTCAGGAAAACTTTAGTTGCTCTACAAGGCTTGTGCTACTCTTTGTCTTTTAGGAGGTTTGCCACATTTATGATGAATGATTTAAATTAACTCAAGGAATAAAAATCTACTACATAGAGTAAAGCCTATGTATAATAGTGAAAGCCTCCCTGTGACATGCTGCTGATGGGATTGTTCCCTTTTATGACAGGCCCAGGTTTTGCCCACTCTGATATCTCCAGGTGTCCCAGAACAGTTGGAATGCCTGAGTGCACAATGTTTGCCTTGTGGCTGCTGCTTCAGAAGGGATGGATCTTCCCAAGGTCCTGAGTTTCTCTGCCAGCCTCATGTGGCTATTCCAGACATGCTGGAGTACCTCAGATCTTGCAGGTCACACACTTCTGGGCAGTGGAATCAGAGTCTAGATCCTCCTTGCCAATAAATGGCAGCTTTGATAACTCATGGAAAGCAGAGGCTCAGAGCAGTCTTGAGAGCTGGCAACTCTGCAGTGTTTCACTCTGTTACAAGTCCTCGATTTTCCACTTGGCTTGGGCCCAAAGGAGTACAGAAGCCACTGGCCCAGGGTCCCAACACCAGACTGAGGGTGCTCCTCAAAGAAAACCCAAGCAAATATGAGTTGGATGGGAGTCACAACATTGTAGCTACCATGTGTGCTAGGCCGTGAAGGCAGGGCCCAGACCCCAAAGGGTTAATTTTCTTACTTCCTCTCTTAAAGCTGCTTAGGAAGCCCTATTAATTAGATCATGGCAGTTTGAAACAGGCTGGTTTTGTTGGTGTGTCTTGGTTTGAAAAGACAGGTGTCTGCTAAGGGAGGCAGGAGCTTCTCTTGAAATGGGAAGTGTAAACCCTCTCCTTCCAAATTATTACAATTTTGAAATTAAGGGGCTCTCAGGCAAAGATGTGGGCATAGGAATAACAGTTCTTTTATTAGAAAAAATTAAAATGCAGTAATACAGAGCAACTCTGCCAGAATCAGAGCAGTCCCTGTCCCCTGTGTGTCAGGGGGTGGCACAGCCCCATCCCATGGGGGCTCAGCCCTCCTGCAGTGCCAGCTGTGGCTCTGCTGGAGCAGGGATCCTGCACAAGGGGGGAGTTTTCCTCTGCAGCTCCAGGGCTGCTGCAGATGGGCCTGGGCTCCCTCTGGCCATGCAGGGCAGCAGAAGCTGCTCCTCTGGCAATGCACTGGGCAAAGGCTGCTGGGCTGTGCCAGGCTCAGATTGGATCCGGGGAGGAATGCTTGGCTCCTCCCCTGGGCGGAGCATCTCCCCATGGGATGCTGGGATTGGCTCAGCCCTGCAGGGACACTCAGTGGCCATGGACAGCAGAGATCTCCTGCAGGGAGGATTGGCTGGGGGAGAGAGAAAGAAAAAACTGCCCCAAGGACAGCAGAGAACTGCCCCAGCTCTGACAGATGGCAATAGAACACACAGCCCCTGCCACATCTTGCATTTGCAACCTAAGACATGGTAGCATCTGATTTGGGTCATTTTTAGAGCTGGGATACTGAGCAGCATGATCCTGTGGTTTTTGTCTCTCTTTGTGCTTTCTGAGCTACCTGCTGTTTCAAAATCAGGCACTGTGCAGTGCCTGTGAGTGTCCAGAGGAAATGAGGGATTGACTTCTGAAAATTTTGTTGTCTTTTGTTTCTGTACGTCCTCCCAGTTTATGCTGCATGGGAAGACCACTCAGATCTTCCCAGCATGCACTGAAAGGCAGCACAACAAAGCAGAGTGGGGGGCGGGGAGAGCAAAAGTTTGGCATATCCTGAATTAAGCCACAAGGAACTTTGTGGCTGATGTGTGCTGAAGAAGAGAACAGGACAAGACCTCTGAATCTTTACATCCTTTCTGACTGTGGTCCCATTGTACATAATAGAACGAGTGGGACTAATGAAACACATCCTCATGGTCATCATTCGTTCAGATGGGACTTAACCTTCTTTATTTTTGCTGTCTTTTGTGCTTATGCTGTAAACAGAGCACCAGGCCATTGCCAGGCATAGATAAATATATCAGATGGGTTCCTTTGTGTTTTTGTGTGTCTGTAAAGAGCTGACTCTGAATTTGACCCTGTATAAATTCAGAGTTATTCTGGAATGCTGCTGTGCTCTTATGCAGTAGATGATGTTCTGTACATTCATCCAAAGCAGCTCACTTCAAGAAAAATAGCTCTGGCAGTTCATTAGTGTGTCAAGGTTGGTTCTTTTGTGTGTTTTGTGTTCTTGTAATCTCCCTGCAGTGTCTCATCGTTTGTCTCATGTAACATGATTCACTCATGCAGGTTTTATAGCTGTAGAGAATGACAAGTGTATCAATGTGCCAAAAGAAATATATTGATACTGTATTGAAATGGCTACAAGCCATTTATTATTTACACTGTTGGATCTTTTTATACCCCCAGTAAATATTTTCTAGCATCAATGGAGCTGCAAAGATTCATCACCACAGACCTGCATTTATTAATTTTATCTTTGCTCAGTGGAGTCATACTTCATTTCTAGCAATAAAGAATGTCTCCTGTTTCTAACAAATGAGTCTATCAGCTGAAACGAAGATCTCTATGTATCTGTGTCTAATCTTCCTCTCCACATACAACAATTTTCAACTCTGAACTTTCAGTGTAGGTCTCAAGTAGATGCAGAAAGGACCAGATTTTGATTAAAAGTGTAGCTCTCAGTTTGAGAAGTTTTTTGGTTTTTTTTTAGCAGCGTACTCCTGCAGCAGAGTGGAATTCATTGTGAGGAGCTGGGGTGTGGTGTGGCAGAGAAGTCAGCAATATGTGACATATCCATGGCAGTTCTGGAGCTGTCTGTGGAGATCTTTAAGCTGTCCCCAGTCTCTTGCTATTTGAATTACCTTGCTCCCTATGGTCTGAACGTGCTCCCACTCTGTAAATTGCATTTACACACCTGGAATGGGAAGATAAATATTCTACCAGCTCATGGCCATGTTGTCACTGCATTTGAGGTGTGCAGGGAGAGCAGTTTTACAGTGCAGCTTGAGAAGGAGGGCCTTGAGTTTTGTGGCCCAGAAGCCACTTTGGTAAATTTGTACCTTCCTCAAAGTTCTGCATTCCTTACCAAGCTAAAAGGCAGGTAAGGACCTGCCTGCTCAGGTTAGAGTAGGCAGCCAACCTGTAGAACACCCATTCATCATCATTGGCCAGCTAGCCTCATTCACCTACCTCACAATCAGCCTAGTTTTATTCCCCCTTGCAGCACCCCTAGAGAATAAACTACTCAAACTCTAGTTAACTCTAATAGTTTATAAAAACATTGGTCTTGTAAGCCAAAGATTGAAGACTAAACCCCTTCTTAGAGTTACCCCACCATCCTATCTCAGGAAGAAAGGATTCAAACCCTCATCTCCAACTCCCGAAGCTGGCATTTTGAACTAAAAGGAAAGGACCAAGCTGCAAAGTCCCAGTAACTTGAAAGTTTGATGCTGAAAGGTCATTGCAATAACACAGGATAACTGGGGGACACTTTTTAGAGAGGAAAAGGAGATGAGAAAATAAATTATTGTGCCATTTGAAACCATCCAGCCTCATATTTAGAAGTGACAGCTCCATGAGCGAATTAACCGAGCAGTTTATACATGAGATGAGGAGTCTGGATGTGGATATACACACCTGGGTTAGGGGAAGAGAGCTGAAGAGCCAACACTGGGACTGTGACTCAGTGTGATACCTCCACACTGGTGAGGTAGAATTCCTGAAAGCCAAATGGCACTGAGGTACAGAGGACATTGGTGTCACCAGATGGACAGGGGATGTGCATTTCCTGCCCTGAGCCTTGTTGGTACAAAGCAGAGCACAGGGTGACTGCTGTGCCTGGAGAGCAGGAGCTCTTCACACTGACAGACAGAGAACATGAGTGATCAAACTGTCACTGTGGTGGGAGGCTGAAAACAGCACCTTTTCTTTCTCTGAGGAAGGGAAATGAGGAGAGAACTTGTGTTCTGGGTTTTTTCTATTTGTTTTTTTTTTTGTTTTTTCCCCCCTCCTCTCAGTTATCATCCTGGGTCTTGAAATACACCAAGGAATTTCTTGGTTTTGTGTAGATTGAGTGTCTGAGGAGAAGTCAGGTGGTTCTGGAGCTCCTTCCACCCTCTCCAAACACTTCCAGTGACTGCCTGAGTGTGCATAGAGCTGAATTTGGATGTTGCTGGGTAATCACAGCTCATCCTTGCTGCTCACTGTTAGTGGGGCAAACGAAAAGCTGTGCTCTGGCTAATTCCATCAGCTGTGGCTTGGAGTGGGTTGGAGATGAAGAAAGCAGCTGTGTAGCAGTGGTGGGAGGGCTGACATACAGAGGTTTCCACTGCCATTTATGAGCAGAGCTCGTTCCTTTCCCAGAAGAACTGCAGGTGACCTTTTAACAAGTCCTCTTTAAAGGGTCTTACTGAGCTCAGGTTTATTTGTCTGTCCTGTTCTCTTCCAGAGCCTTGCACATGCACCCAAACCAAGCAGTGAATAGCAGCATGCAGGAATGAGCCCACTTGGAAGCTGGCAAAGCTTTTCTGCCTGCCAAGAACCAAATCCCAGCTTTCTTGGGATGCTGAGGAATTTCCAAGGCAGATCTCTGCTGCCTGCCAAGCTCTGATTTGTGTCATGTGCACCACGGCATGGGCAGGGAAGCAGAAGTGTCAGCAGCTGCAGGATTTCTGTCCATCTTTCATATCACTGAAATTGCTTCTTGCATGAAGATTTTCACATCAAGTGAGTCCAACTGACAGAGTCAGGATTTCACTAGATCCAGTCAGAGGGAAACTTTGGTGAAGTGGTTAATTGTACCCAGGGATAGCTGCAAAAGTAGTTTTTTCATCAAGAGGTTACAGTAGTACTGGGATTATTAAAGAGTGGTGCTGATTTGTGGACTGAGGGACAGTAAATTATTTTCTTCATTCAGACTTAATCCTCAACATTCATCCCCTCTATATTTATTTTTGCAGTGGGTTTTTAAATTAATATTAAATACATGGAACACAACAGGATTGTGCAATACATAATGCTTCTAAGATTTTCTAAAATTTGAACTGAAAAGATGAAAATCAGTTTAGATTGAAGATTTTCTAGCTCTCCTCACTTAAATGAAGAAATCATTCTCCTGATCCTGAAAAAATATTTAGTTTAATTCAGGGCTATTGTTTCAGGTGCTAACCACTATAAAGAACAGAATTGAAATGAAATCCAGCTTAGTGTTCAACTCTGTAATACTTGAACCATTAAAAAAATCTTCAAGAGTTTATTCTGGAAAACACAGGGCAGAATTAGGAACATGAAACATTTACCAAATTTAAAAGTAGTTACTTTTTTTGAAACTGTCATTCTTTTTTTGTAATTTATTGAGTGATGAATTCCTCAAAAAATTCAGGAAACTCCAGTACCCAAAGCCTCTGAGCAGGATTTTGATTCCAGTGTGCTGAACAAACAGCATGAAAAAATAGAAAGGGCAGACAGTAGGTGAGAAATGAAGACTTTTGGCCAGGCTGTGTGATTTTTCTCCTGCAGAGAGGCAGCAGAAGCAGGAAAAAAAAATAAACTTAAAACCTCCTGGACCAGTGTCCTGCTGACTGCTCAGTCCTGCCTGGGTGGGAGCAGCCACTGGGCACATTCAGGTGCTGTCCTGTGAGGAGGTCTCAAAGCCACCCCTGAGGAAAAAAGGGAATTTTATGAGCTCAACTGAACTGTCAGGAAGGAGAAGATGAGGGTTTAGAGCACCCTTTATCCCTTACTCTTGGAAGCTGAAGAAAAAGGGTTTTCTCCTCAAAGCACTGTTCAAAGCCAGCCAGTGGGTTGGTCGTGGTCATGTTACATGACTGATGCTAAAAAAATTTCCTCACCTTCTTTTTGGGGTTGTAGGTGCATGTGACAAAGAGATCTGTTGGTGTTGAGAAGGGTTAATTTGTTGCAATTGAGATTTCTCCAGAGGGGCTGCAGTTTTGGGAACGTTCACTTGGGAAGGAGATCAAGGCTCCAGAGAGAGAAGCAGAGAGATGCATTCACTTCCTCAGTGTCTAGAGAGTTAGTACACTTGTTATTCTCAGGGGTTTTTTCATATTTCAAATAAAAATACTTATCCCAAAACCACAGTGGCACTCCTCCCCTCTCTGCCACTGCAGTCTGAAAATGTTAAAAAATCTCCAGATTCCCACATGGCAAAATAACATCCTGGCTAGTTCTCTCCTCAGTGCATGTTGTTAATTTATTTGTTGTTCTAACCCAGTTATTTTTTCTTTTTCCTCTCTCTGGATGCCACAATTCTTTTAGTCCTTCAAAAGCAAAGACTAAAGCCCTTCAGTCATAAATATGAATAAAAGGAAAGTCCAGGCCTTTGCAGGGTGGGAGATAAATATTATAGGAAGTACCACTGCTTTGAGCTCAGTGTAAGCACCTTGTCCAACCTAAAGCTGTGAATAGACTGGAAATGTTTCATTTTGCTATCTTCGCCTTCTTTTTCTGCATTCCTTTCTGCCACTTCTATATCTACTGATCTTGGTCTACTCCCTTACAAGTCAGTTTTTTGTTTGCTTCCCAAAATCCTTCTGAATCTGTAATCATAAATGATTCTCAGAAACCCTTTTTTTTTAAAGAATTTCCTCATAGCCTGGTATAGCAAGTCAGAAAGGCTGGCCAGGTCTGAGCTGCTCTCCAGCATGTTCCAGGGTGCTGCCCTTCACCCAGTTCCCACTCTGCTGAGTTTTGATTTCCCAAAGATAACCAGCCTTCTGGGCAGGCAGCTCCTTCCAAATTTCTCCTCCTTCCCCTTCACCAGACCCTTCTCCTCCTGTCCCACACTGACCTCAGTTTGTCAAGCCCTTTCCTCTTCCCTCTCTCCCCACACCAGGATTTGCTGGTTTAGAGGTTCCTCCTCTTTCTCCTGGTCAGTCTGGGTGCTCATCCTTTCTGAAAACCTTGCCCCCTGCTACCACTGGAAAATCACAGGGGCATTTCTTTTCTTCCTCTTCCCCTGAATGATCCATCCTTTGCTTCAGAGCCCTCTGTGCCTTGCCCTGCTCTGCTGTTCACCCCGTCCCATCCATGTGAGGGGCTGAAAGGTGTGTTCCTTTGGTGCCCTACTCTTCTCACTCTGTCTCTTCTGTGGGTCATAATTCCAGATTTCTTTACTCCAGACCAGGCTGGATGGGGCTTGAAGCAAGCTGGTCTGTTGGAAGGTATTGGAATGAGATGACCTTTAACATTTCTTCCAACCCCAACCTTCTGTGATTCTATAATTACTCCAGATCCCTTTATCCCAACACCTCTCTTCTGTCAGATCATCTCCTTCATCCCTGCTTTTATTATTTCTCTCCTTTCTCAAGGCCTGCACAGCAGCTCCTGGACCGGGTCCCTCCTTCCCCCCCTGCCCCAGCATCCCTGCTCATCCTCAACTCCACGCAGCAAAGGCAGGAATTGCTTCACTCCACACAAAACCCGAGGAGTTCTCCTCCTCTGATGGCTTTTCCTGTTCTCCCTGGCTTTCATTTGCAGCGAGTATTTTTTTTTTTTTTCTTTTTGCAAAAGCTCTCATCCCTGGAGCTAACAATAAAACTGTGCCTCAGTGTGTCGGAGGGAGGGAGGGAGAGGCAGCAAGGAGAGAGAGGGAGGGAGGGGGATGCAGCAGCACAGCGCTCTGGCACGGTGAGGCGGCATCTGCGAGCCCAGGGACACCGAGGAGAGCAGAGCCCCTCGCTCCGGGCTCAGCCCGATGCCATTGGCTCCCGAGCCGCTGGATTTAAAGGGAAGAGCAGCTCGGAGGGCTGAGCCGCACAGGCAGACGCAGCCTCAGCCAAGTTGTCAGCGCGCTGCGAGCAGCAGAGGCTCGAACGCACCAGACTGCGGGGTGCCCGCGCCTTGATGCTCCTGTGGCTCCAGAAAGGGGGGAAAAAAGAAGAAGGGACCAAAAAAAAAGCAGCCAGAAAGGAGTGAAGGAGCCTGATCCAGTCCAGCAGTCCCAGAGGGAATAATGGATGTGACCATCTCTCAGTTCATCTTAGAAGAATTTGATGTGAACTGCAGTCTCCTGGATCGTTTACACGAGACTTTTTTAGAGAGTTCCTCTCTCCCTTTCCTGGGCTTTGATGGTAGGAATTGTTACCTGGTGCAGAGCTCGGGAAAAGCTTTAGAAGTGCTGAGATTGGGTTTGTTTTGTGATGCAAAGTGCGTGGCTTTTGTGCTTTCTGAACCGCTTCTTTTTTGCCTTTCTGTCCCGTTTTTTCTAACCCCAGGTCCGTACTGCAATGCCACCACGGACCAGATCGGGACCTGCTGGCCCAGAACCTCCGCGGGGGAACTCGTGGAGAGACCCTGCCCCGAGTTCTTCAATGGGATCAAGTACAACACCACCAGTAAGTACAAACTCCTTTCTTCTCCCGCAGATCTCGTGTTCAGAAGGCGCCTGGGGACACCCAAAATCCATTTCCATTAAAGAAAAAAAACCAAAACAATAAAATAAAACCAAAAAGTTTGCTTGGGAATCAACATTTCCTCCACATTCCAGCCTGTATATTCAAAATTTTTGCCTGGAATGGTGCAGATTTCTCAGAAGCGCAGACTTGTGGACACTGTTTCCTCTTTGCTGGAGTGCATTTAGGGAGATCCAGGCAGAAAATATCCTCTGCAGTCTGGGGAGGGTTTGTTGTGTGTTGTGCTTTGTGTGTTTGTGCATGTGTAGCTGCCTACAGCTCAGTGTGTTCGTAGCAGTGCTTCGCCCACCTGGGTAATTAGACAACCTTGGGCTCATGGAATACTTAATCCTACCACCTAAACTGTATTTTCAAAAGACAGACAGTGCCTTTTCCAGGCTGTGTGAGCAGGGGTTCAGACCCTGCTGGGAGTTGGATGTATCAGACAGAAAGAAGGCTGAGGGCTGCAATCTGTTTTAGCAACTTCATCAGGGACTGGCTGCTGAGGCTGGAGCTGCATCAGCTCTGCACGGGAGACAGGAGAGGAAATTAGGAGGCAAATAATATTCAGAGCAAGGGAGCGTGGGGGCTCCTTAGAAATCTCCTGGATGCTTTATTCTTTGAGGTAAACAATCATGATGATTCACTACAAATTTGTTATTCAGGCTGTGGGACCCAGGCACTCATTTCCTTTTGCTTATCTGTCAATACCCTTTGGACCTTTCATTAAGAGTTTTTAAACATATTAATTCCAAATATGTGCACCCACTTGTTTGTCTCTCACTTTTTCAGTGTAGTTTTGATAGGGATAATTTCATTCCATGTAGGGATAATTTCATTCCATGTTTCACTCTGAACTTTTGCTTGGGTGTTGGTGATCTCACTTGCAGGTAGTGTTAATTTTGTGTGGCCAGCATCCCATAAAAGAGTGACCCTGACATTTTAGATCTTATTTTTAAACTTGTAGAAAGTGAATTTATTCCTTCCCCAGCTCTAGGTATCATGGTCAGATAACTGGCCAGAAGTTTGGTGTGTTGGTTCTGTGAAACAAAGTCCCCTGCCAGGTTTGTTGTCAGGGACAGACTTTGAGCAGAGTAAAAGTTGCCTCAGAGAGCTGCAAAATCATCCTAAAGCCCTCTAATCTCAGACCTGGCTCTTTGCAGTAAAACAGGGGGAACCTGGAATGGGCTGGGTGATGCTGGCTTTGATTACAGCAGGTACTTCACTGCTTGGACAAGTCTCACTTGAGACCAGAAGAAAATTTCTGAGAATTAAGGGCAGTGCAGAACACAGTGGAAAGAATTTAAATGTTTTTTCTGTATATGAAAGAAAAAAAAAATATTGACTGCCCCAGTTTGGTTTTTATAAACTCTGTTGATGCTTTCACTAGTTCATCAATGACCTGATTTAAAGTTTTCTTCCCTGCTCTCCTTCTCAGTGGTGGCTGGTGCTTGTATTGCAGTGCTAATGAGTTTCTTAAATTCTTTGCTCTTAAAACAATGGCATGTTAATTAAATTGAAGACTAATAGAAATATGTTACTTAAATGCTGAAGCATTATTTTCTGAGGAAATGGATATTTTTCTCTTTTCAACATAAAGTGTGAGTAGCTACCTCCAGTTGATTTTATGCATTTCCATGTATGTGGTTCCTCCAAGATGTAGTGCAGAAAACAGAGGGAAGGATTATATAAAAATTTGGTCAAATTTTGGAATCAGCAGCTCCTTGGGAAATAGCAGTTAAGTGATTAAAGCTTGGGAAAGCAGTAGAACAGCAGGTTAAGGTTTCAATACACAGGTGCAATCTCTTTTGGCATTTGAAAAATAAAATTACTGCATGCAGAACATGTTCAGAATTTGGGAAAACCAAATACTAACTAACACATTCTGACCACTTGCATGATTTCACCAAGTTGGTTTGTGGGCTGCCTCATTTGTAATGAGGCTGATTGTGCTGAAAACCTCAGCTGTGTTCCCCATACAGATGATAAAATGAGCACAGACAACTGATTAAAGAATGGGAAATGGATCTTGCAAATCTCAGAGGTGAATAATACAGCTCAAAATGAGGGTCTGATAGGAGATGGCTTGAATCAACATAAGATTTCTGCCTAGGACATGTAGTTTTGTTCTATTTTGGTTTGCATTTTGATGAGGCAGAGGGAGAAATGATGGTTTGTTATATCATACTGATTTTTTTTTTTTTGGAGAGCAAAATCAGACCAAGTTAGAAAAACCACCTTGCATTGCCTTTTTTTTTACTGAGAGCTTATCCAGCTCTAGGTTGTAACTCAGCATTTATTATACTACCAGGTATCCCATGTTCGTGAGCTGCCACCTTTTAGGAACTACAGCTTTTTTTTTTTTTTTGGCATTGATTTTGTACATCTGTGAGTATATTTTGTATATCTGTGAGTATATTTTGTATATCTGTCAGCATATTTCTCATTTGAAAGCCTGTAAAAATTTTGGATCCGTTTCGGTGATTTCTTTTTCAGTTTTAGAAATCAGGCTCTCAAAGATTCCAATTTCCCACCAGTTTCCTGAAAGCAGCTCATCAGCTGCAGGGAATGAACCCAGCAGCATTCCCTGTCAAGGAAAGCTTTTGAATTGTAGACACTGGCAAATGCAGACTGGGAAGTGCCCAAACTCGGTGAAAAGCTTTTGAAAAACTCAGAGAAGCACCACAAGACACTGATCCATGGCCAAGTTTTGGTACTCATGGGGCTGTTTCTGCCCCTCACTGTAGTCTCTGTGCATGTAGGGGATGGAATTCAAGACAAAAACTGACAGGTAGGTTCCTGCACAGATCAGCTCATCAGAGGCTTTGGCTGCACCTCCCCTGCTTTGTGTCCATCCTGTCACCTCTCAGGCTTTGCTGTTCGCTCTAACTCAGGTGGGGAATGCTATCAAACCCTGCCAATGCCAGCAAAATCAATCAAAAAGCATTTTAAAAGCTCCTTAAGAAAAGGAACTTGTGCTGAAAAAACTCCCCTCCTGTTTGCCACACTAGAATAAACTGTTTGTGTAAAATATTTCCATCCTAACTGCAAGAAATTCCCGTGGTGATTTCTGTGCCTGGGTCTGTGTTTCTCTGTGTCTCCTGGGAGC
Source organism: Agelaius tricolor (assembly GCF_023055355.1). Lineage (NCBI taxonomy): Eukaryota > Metazoa > Chordata > Aves > Passeriformes > Icteridae > Agelaius > Agelaius tricolor. Next base: position 1,580,995 of record NW_027269266.1, read on the forward strand.
TGCTGAGTGACTCAGATAAGTTTCAGCTGCATTCATAAAACAAAGTCTGTCAGTCTGTGAGGATTTTTTATCCCTGACATTTTGTTATTTTGGTGATATGTTGGGGGTTTTTTCCTCCCTCTTTATTTGGGAAGTAAAGTCACGTGGACAGATCACACTCTGGTTACTCTGAAGTGTGAATATGGGCAAAATGCTCTTTGACCAAGGATCTGAAAATTATGCTATCCACTTACAACTATGCAATTTTTATGTATTATTCTCAAAGGGGAAAAAAATTAAAAGAAACAGGGAAAAAAAAAGTCTGTGTTGGTGCAGTGTGTGACTGTGCACTTGTCTCTGCTCAGGTTCTATATTTAGTGGAAAATGACAATATCATTGCTGCCCTCTAGATGTGTTTATGCTTTGACAGTGTGAAGCTTTTAGTCTTGTTTTAGGAAACAGATTAATTCACTTACTAGGATATCCTGAAGCTTGATTAATTCAGCAAATGGCCCATAGTGAGCCTGGTTTTGCTGCTTGCTATAAAGCAGCTGTTCAAGCACGCACTTAGAGCGTGTTACAGGCTAAAGTATGTCTCCATTAACACTTCCCCTACAGATTGCCCTGCGCAGAAGGTAAAAAAGCAGGGTTAAATGTTCATCTGATGGACAAAAAGTGTTGGCTTTTGTAGCCTCAACTGAATTGAGTTTGTCTCAAACACCTGGTGTGGCAGGGGGGTGTTCTGTGGTGACACCCCTCCATCACAGGCTGCTCACTTTGCTCTGGGCTGCAAGCATTCAGAAGATTTCTCAGAATTAAAACCCACAAAGCCAGGTATTTCCAAGTAGTATCAACAGCTAATTTAAGAATTTAAGCTCTAATACAAGTCAGAGCTCTAATTGACAGAAGGGGTGAAGCCTGGGGAGTTACTGAGCTCAGCCTAAATGAGCAGCTCAGCTCAGCTCAGCAGCTCCTGCAGAAGTGACAGTGCTCTTAGACATGCCATGGGGTATTTTGGTGCTGTTTCAGCCTTGTTGTAGGTTTGTGTTTCATCTCTCAGGCCACACAGGTGTTGCAGATGCTCAGTGATAAATGATCCCCTGCCCGTGTTCCGGCAGTTGAATTCCTCCCTGGGCGTGTGTTGTGCTGAAGTGATCCCACACCTGGGGATTGAGATCAAACTGCTTTTTTGATCCACAGGAACAAAAGGTCTCTGTAGTTCCAGCTCCCTGCCTGCAGATCCCCCTCTCTCTCTCTCTCTCTCTCTCTCAGTTTAGGGAAGCTCTTTGACTGAAACAGCCACTTCTCAGGAGCGTTTTGGATATCACACAAAGCATCCTCCTCACAGGAGTGTTTTGGATATCACACAAAGCATCCTCCTCACCTTCTCCGGGAACTGTGCAGCTGAGAACAGGCACATAATCACTGCTAACCTTGTCCTGATGGGGACTTGGTTCCTCCTTGTTCTGAGGGGGTGGGCACCACCTTTTCCTTGGCCCTGCAGCTAGCTGCCTGCTGAGGAAGCTTTGGAGAGGGTTGGTGACTGAGCAACTGCTGTTCACCTGGATGGGCATGGGGGAAGGAGCCCCTGGCACAGGGATCACACCTGTACCTGCTAGCAGGGCTTGCTCCACAGTGAGAGAAGAATTCCTGCAGTTCATGGTTGTCTCATCTTGAAAACAGAGAAATAATCTTTTGTGTGCTGAGGGAAGGGGGAAGAAGTGAATTAATAGCTCTTGTGGTATGCATTTCCCCTCTTTGGAAAGGGTTTAAAGGGATGAGCCAATTTTTAAAAGAGCTAATTTTCATAGTTTAAAACCCTGTTCTTTTATGGAGATCTAACCTTTGCTCCTTTTCCTTCTGATTAATTATTGTTCAGAGTTCTGGAGATGTGGCTCCAGCCTGCATATAGAACATGAGCCTTGCTAGGAAATCAAGTCTCAGAGTCTTGTTCGTGTTTTGTGGGCAAGCCCTGTCCTGATAATTACAGAAATGTGCACTTTTAGAAGTGGCTGGCCCAGAGGCTCAATTAACATTTTCATTTATGTTTTATCTCATGTATTTTAGTGTCTTGACCACTTCTGTTGATCACATTCACATGACTTACTTGTTCCCCAGAGGTTTTTCTGGCTTGATTTCTAAAGGCTGTGTTTTTGAAAGCAAAGTCCTGCTGTAAATGACAGAGAGCCCTGAAGTTCTGATGGCTTTTCATCATTATTGGAGAGAAATAAAATGTCCATCAGGGGCATGCATATGTGTTTCCACATTAAAAAAAATTACTATCAAACCCTAAAACTACTCTCACCTCCTCTGTCTTCTGTAACCTTGTTAGATGTCCAGAAGGCTTTTATCCCACTGTTTAATGACAGGGGATTTGGGATAAAAATAAATGTTTTGTAGCCAATTTTAGTTATGGAATCACTAGAAAAAGATTTTCTTTTTTGTTAAAAAAGTCTACAGCCTTGCAGTAGCCATGTATCAGCCATCCTGGGGGGTGAAACACAATATTTTCAGCTAGGAAGTCAAGAGTACATGAAAACACAGTATTTTCACAGCTAGGAAGTCAAGAGTACATGAAAGTTAAAGGAAGGAGACTGATGAGAAATGCAACAAACTCGACAGTGGAAAAAAAGAAGTCCAGAATTGGAATTCTGGGGGAGGAAATAAAACATCATTTTTAAGCTCGTAAAGGTTCTCTCTGAGGAGATCAGATCTGCAGCTGATTAGGTCAGCTTGTCTCCAATAGCGCTGTGTCCAGATTAAGATTTCAACCATTTTTGTTCATTTTGTCTTGCTAGTTTTGCAGAGAAACACAAATACACACATCTTCCACAAATACAGTGGGAGGCTCTGGATTTCAGTCATGCACAGATGGGAGAGGCTTCACTTGCTCCCCCCCAAATTTTTCTTCTTTTTTTTTTTTTTTTTCTTTCCTTTGTGAAGCATAATTTGTGGGATGAGATGGCTCTGATTTTGTAGTCTGGAAGAAAAGTGTTGGAAAAAATATTTACGAGGAGGAATGAAAAGAATCCATTTTTCTTGCTCCCACTACTATCATCATGTAAAACATGTGATTTCTTCATTGAGCCCAGGACACAAGTTAATTGCTGTAGTAAAATAAGGAGGTTGTTAATGTTCCTTCAGTCAACATTCAAGGACCTTTTCTCCAGCCAGTTAAACATGGATTTGTACTTTTGTTCTTTGCTAATGACTTGAGGTAGCTTTGCTGTGGTCCTGTTGCACCTGATTTGGATTCTCTTCAGTTTAGGCTTGGCTTTGGGGCAAAATTCACCCAAAACTTCACCAAAACTGGAACTGTAGCTGCCATTCTGCACCAAAGTCAGTCAGACCTGAGCAGTGGCACATCTTGGAGAGGGCTTTAAACCCTGGGCCATCTGGAGGCTCAGCAAACAAAGGGTTGCCCACATTATTTTGGAGGCTTCTTTGTGATTCTTTCTTTCCCTAAGGCAGCTGCCCCATCCATCTCTCTGGAACTTGCTGTTGTCTAAGCTGGCAGTGACTTCCAGCTGGCAAACAGATGGACTGAAGTCCATTTCTTTCCACAAGTTTGGAATTAGATGATACTTGCAAAAATGTGTGCTTCTAGAGCATGAGGAGGAACAGGGAATGGCTCAGGAGCAGGTGGGGAAGGGAAAGAAGTAAATATATCACAAATCCTCATCACACCATACCAAAATGAAAGGAAAAATCCCATCCAGCTGCATGCAGCGTGGACATGGGATTTCTTGTTCCTTGTGGATTGGGATTTTTGTTTCTTTCTTGTTTCATGGTGCTTTATGAGCCATTTTCCACCCAGACAAGCTGTGGGAGGCTGAGGTGGAACTGTGAACAGTTGGGGCTGTTCTTGCCAGGTTCTGAACACCTGAGACTCTCTGGGACTCACCTGAGACACTCTGGAGCTCACCTGAGACACTCTGGGGCTCACCTGAGACTCTGGGGCTCACCTGAGACACTCTGGGACTCACCTGAGACTCTCTGAGACTCTCTGGGGCTCACCTGAGACTCTGTGTGACTCAGGGGGCTGCAGCCTGTGTTTGCTGTCGCCAGAGCTGGGGGACAGTGTCACCGGGGCCCTGGTCACCCGCCATTCCGCCTGCCAGCCACAGGGTGTCACTTAGAGTGCAGGTAAAGCCAGTGTCCCCTGCAGAGTGACCCTGCCCTGGGACAGAGCTGCTCCCCATCCTGCTGCACGGCTGAAGAGCCTCGCTGAGGTGGACAGGGACAAGGACACCGTGGGAAGGACGTTCTGGGATGGATCCTGTGTCCCCTCTTCTGTGGGGTGTCGCCTGTTTCAGCAGGGCTGCTCTGGAAAGCTGCAGGAAGGGCAGTGCTAAGCTTTGTTCCCAGCGGTGTGGTGGGGCAGAGGATGAGGAGCTGTGCAGGGCACAGTGCAGCCGTTCAGGGGTGAAACAAAGCTGTCAGAGGAGCCTGAGCAGGCTGCAGGAACCGGCCCTTGGATGATGCAGGGGTTGCTCATGGCTGGAAATGCTGTTTTCACCATGGCATTGCTGCCCTTTTTACCCTTCTGATGTCTCAGTGCTGTCCCTGGCAGCAGCTGTTGGATTTTCCCTCAGGACCTGGCAGATGCTCCAGGTGCTCCCACTGACCAGGACCCCTGCCAGGGGGCTCAGAGACCTGGCACAGAGCCCAAAACACCTGTGGGTTTGATTATGACCCATGGAGCAAATTACCAACCTTGGGTGAAGATCTGCAAGCCACAACGTTTAGGTTAGAATAATAGATTATTCTATTAGAATAGGATTATAGATTCTAATATAATTATTAGATAATAGAATTATAATTCTAATAGAATTATTAGAATAATATTATTCTAATAATTCTATTAGAATAATAGTGAAGTTATCACGGAGTGGAAAAATAGATTTTTGGGGTTTTTAGAATGGGCATTCAGGAGGCAAGATGGAGGGAACTGGGCATGTCCAGCCTTTCTCCTTCTTCTTCTTGGCCTCCATCTTCTGCTGTGATGTTGGCACTTTTAGATTGGTTTAGAGTAGAAGCTCACCGTCTAACATAGGTGATAGGTATTGGACAGTAATTGTAAACATTTTATACATTGTAGTTTTTAGTATAAAAGATAACACAGCCCTGGGGCAGGCAGAATGCCTCTGTCTGTCCTGCTGAGTGAAGAACAGGAGAAAGAATTTTATAGATAAGAAACAATAAACAACCTTGAGACAGAGAACTGAAGAGCTCTGACTCCTTCTTCAACTGCTGGGCTGGGAAAAGAGACTTTCCAACACATCTTGGGGTCACTCTGAGCAGCAGATCCCAGCATGTTACCAGTGGGGCAGTACCATCTCAGCTCTGACCTGCCTGCTGTGCAGAACAATTAAATCAATAAATTAGGCAGATTTAGGTTCTTTAGGTTTCCCTCTGTGCTCTGCTGTGACTCAGAAGTATCTTTGCTGTTCATGTAATGGTGAATCTTTGCAATTTCTGTGGCTTGGAAGAACAGACATTCAAGCTGCATCCTTGTCCAAATAAAATTCTCAGGCTCTGACAGTCATTCAAGGCTTTGCCTAAGGTTTGCTGTCCTGGGAAAGGGAACCTCCTACACAGTTTTGGACCCCAACATCCAGACTTGACACCCAGATTAGAACAGCCATTCTTAGCAGCTTGAGAAGTTGATGAGAAATAAGGTTTCCCATGGAAATTGAAGTGGAATGGATTTTTAGTAGATATTTTCTTTTTTTTTTTTTTTTCAGTGTGGTTTTCATTCCCCTCAGATGTTATTCTTGGAGTTCATAATTGGTAGCTCTTGGGACAAATTCATAAAATCAATAAAACTAGGATTGCTTTATGCTGACTTCTTTCTCTGCAGGGCTGGGAATAACAAAGGAGCAGATACTGCTTCATATGAGACTTGTGCTGGGAGAAGCAATACTTTGAAACAAATTATAGGAATAGAAACTCAGTGTTTTTTTAAAGAAAGAAAATACTCTCAAGTCTCATGAAGAGTTTTCCCTGGGAAACCAAAAGAGGAAGAACCTTTCCCAGTTTGGTTTTATTGTCCCAAACCCCTGGTGTCTGGAATGCCCTGATCATGCTGTGAGAGAGGAATTAATGCAGAGGAGCTGCATCCTCCTCAGTCAGCCAGGGAGTAGTAAACAGAGCATTGGAAAATAGAAAATGTGTTATGGAAATGAGAGAAACACAGAAAATAGGAAATTAGTTTGCTAGTGCAGAAAATAGGAAATTGGTTTGCTAGTGCATCATCACCATTTTAACTAAACTTAGATGTGACTTCCTAAGGATTCTTTTTCTCATTTCTAAGAATTTTTATCTAACTTAGGAATTGCTGAATTATGCCAGCAATCCCTGAAACATTGGCATTTGTGTATTTCAGAGTACCTCCTGAGCAGTCAGGACTTGTTGCAGGATCTCCAGGCTCCACACTGATTCCTGCTCTGCAGCTGGAGCAGCTGATGCAGAGTTTGGGAGCAGAAGGATTTTCAAGATTGTTGGTTCTGGGCTGATCTTAACACACTTGAACAACTGAAAACTCTGATCTCTGTGTGGGAACCAGTGTGGAAAATGGGAATTTGGGTGCTGGAAATGGATTTCTAGGATTCACAAGGAGGGGACACCCTATTCCTTTGGAGGACAGCAGAGCAAAAAGCTGGGGATGAAGGGGAAAGGGAGAAGCAGGATTCAGAGAGATTTCCCCATGTTGGCCTTCCACAGAGAAAGCTCCTCACAGGTTCCTTCCTAGGGGGAATTTTTCCTGTTCCAGGAGCTCTGGGGGGGACAGAGAGACTCCTGACTTGGAAAGCCCTTTTGAGAAGTCCTTCTCATCAAGGGCTTATTTTCCTTTTCAGGATGTGGATGTGGAGGGTGATGTCCTGGGTGGGATTGCAGGGATCTGGACAGGGCTGCACCTGTCTGGGTGAGTGGGGACAGTGACCCCATCACCGACAAACAAGGCCTTTGGAGAGAGAGCCCCTTTAAGGGGAAAACGTTGTATTAAAGTTTTACTGTACTTTGTATTAAAGTTTGTACAGGATCTCATAGGTTCACTTTTTGGTTAATTTTGGCCTTCTAATCCAAACTTCTGGATTTCCCACTCTACAAAACTATCCTGTATAAACTCACCCACTTGCCCCTATGTCATTAATTACCAAATTAATGTCTGAAAATGCACATTTCCACTAGAGCTGCCTGTGACTCAGGAAGTCTCCTTAGCAGCCCAAAAATCAGAAGGCTTTTGTTGGCTGTGAAAGTGAGGGAACAAATTGCCACTTGCTGCTTTCTGTTTCCAAGCCTGTCTCAAATGGGACAGGGATGAATCCAAGTGCAGTTGTGGTGGTTCACTGCATCACCCAGTTCCAGGAGTGGCTGTAGCAGTGGGAATTCTGAGATTTGCTGCTTCTCACTCCTTTTTGGGAAGAACTAAAAAGATCCCCACAAAGATCTTTTCACACAGTTAAGTCATCCTTGTCCACCTACAAATCCATTTTCAGTCTGGGTTTTCTTTTTTGCCTTAATCTGTTTTGAATCCCTTCATCTCTCCTGTGTTCACAGCATGTTTCTCCTGAGAAAAAAAAATCCAACAGTAATAACAGCAGTTTTATTTTCCATGAGCACTTTGCTTTATTCCTTCAGTGAATGCTGAGGGGGATAGAAGGATCTCTGAGCTGACCCAGTGAGGTGAGTGTGTCAGAAGAGCACAGACATCAGAGCAGGGTGTGATTCAGTTTATCCTGGGGATGTGTAAAAAGCTCTCCTGAAACTAGAAATAGGCTGATCAGTAGTTGGATTTTTCAGCAAACAGGGGCAAAGTCTTTGCTGTTTTACTGATTCTCTGTTAGATCTCAGCTGCAAATCTGTGGCTGAGTTCCTGAGATTACAGATGACCACACTCACTGCAATTACAGGGCTTTGAGAGAATCTAGGGGGTTATTTTTTCATCACTTCTTTGAGTGGTCAGATACCTGCCTGTCTCCTGGCTGAATTCAGTGCATTATCCCTCCTGGGCTCTTTATTCAACCCCATTCTCATTTTCCCAGGCCCTGAGCAGGCACAGAGAGGCATGAATGGGGTGGATGTGAATGAGTCACTGATGCTCTGGGACCAGCTGAAAATCAACTGTGTGTGCACTCAGCTTCTGGTGCACCTGAGCTAAAATTCACCTCCTGAAACCTCAGGGAAAGAAATTGATTTCTCAGTGGTAGGTCAGTTATGTGTGTGTGAGTCTTTAGGTTCCTGAGTAGCTTTGAAAACCTCACTGGGATTTTATTTCATTTCCTTCATGAAATGAAGCACTTCTGTGAATTTTGAGCATGGAGCTGAAGAAGCTCTAGCTTTGCTTGGTGAAAATAAGCCTGATGTAGCAATAGGACATTGCAAGTTAGATCAGATGTGTAGGGGGATACAGTATGGGTAAATAAAGGTGGTATAGAATGTAATCTTACCCCCTAAAGAGCTGCAGCTGAGCCAATTACTAAAGATTAGGAGCAGGCCTGATGTTAACAGGCCACACCTGTAGCCAATAATTGGAGTGTTATAAAAGAGTGGATGGGTGGGATCTGGAGTCAGTTGGCTGCTGTGAGGACAAGGAAGAGTCAGTGCCTGGAGGAGCTGCCTACAAGAAACATCAAGGAGGTACAAAACTCTGGCAATGTGGAACCCTTCCAATGTAATGATAACAGAACTCTTGCATGCTGTATATGACAGCACAGATGAACTCTGCAGACATTTCTGTGGTTCTGTGGTGTCCCTGCAGATCTCAGATAGATCCTTTAATAGCCCCTATCACCAACTGTTTGTTTTTCATGGATACCTGTGAGTTAGTGATGGTGTTTTCTCCATGAAGAACTTGAGCTACCAGATGTGCATCAGAGTGAGAGTGATCTCAAGCTCTTGCTTTGATTCCATTTACCTATTGATGCAAAATATGTGATTTTCCTGCACCATTAAAATGGTTTAGTTCATCCTTTGCTTGCTTTTAGGGGAATTGAGTGATACTCATGGGGCACTGACCTTTGTCTAGTTGCCATGTTACCTCAGTGAAAATCAGCTGGAAAAGGCAGGGCTAATTGCTTTGATTTAATCCTGAAATGTCAATGACTCAGTGATGGCTCATTCATGGAAGTTATCTGCTCGAGGTGGAAAGACTGGATAAAAATAAAAATAGCTTCCTTGGGATGAACTTTTAAGTGCTGGAAGTTTCAAATCACAGTATCAGAGAATGGTTTGAATTGAAAGGTGCCTTAAAAATCACCTAAATCTGGCATCTCTGCTATGAGAAGGATAAAGGGATGGGGCAAACCTATGGGAAGCATGCAGAAAGCATTTGTGTCTCAGAACTGCAGTGCCTCACCACTGGCATAGCAGGCAAAAATCTGAGTTGCCATCCCAAAGAACAGCAGGTGAGAGAAGGGAATTGAGGGTTAAATACCAGATGTAAAGAGTAAGGTGATACTGTCCCACATCCAAGGCATAACAGACACAATTCCTGAGTGCAGGGCCCCCAGAGCCTCTGAACAAACCAAAATTCAGCAGAAGAAAATGTCAGACCCAAAGTATTTGTCTTGTAAATGAAAAGGGGACATGCAGCTTGATTTTTAGTATGTTTGGCCTAAGTACCTTCTCCCTTCCCTTATCTCAACAGGAAAGAGATGTCCATAAATTGGTTTTCTTCATTATTTTTCCTTCTGTCTCTCAGAGGATGTTCCTGTCCCCTGATTTGGTGGGCAGGCACATTGCAGGACCACAGCCTCCCATTAGAAGCACTCTGGTTCTGGCTGTGTTGCCTTCAGAGGGAATTCCAGAGCTTCCCTGGCCCCAGCTGGCAGGGATCCATCTGGGTGGGGCTGTCCTGGAGCCCTGCTGAAGCCAAGAGGCAGCACTGTGTCCAGTTCTGGGCCCCTCAGTTTGGGAAGGACGTTGAGATGCTTGAGCTCATCCAGAGGAGGCAACGAGGCTGGAGAGGGGCTGGGAACACAAACCCTGTGAGGAGCCCCTGAGGGAGCTGGGGGTGCTCAGCCTGGAGAAGAGGAGGCTCAGAGGTGCCCTTATTGCTCTCTCCAACTCCTGCAGGGAGGCTGCAGACAGGTGGGGTTGGTCTCTGGCAGAACCAGAGCACACAGCCTCCAGCTACAGCAGGGAAGGTACAGGTTGGATATTAGGAAGAAATTTTTCACCAAAAGAATAATAAAGTACTGGAGTGCTCTTCCCAGGGAGGTGGTAGAATCACCATCCATGGGTGTGTTTAAAAAAAGACTGGACATGGCACTTGGTGCTATAGTCTGGTTGGGGTGTTAGGGCATAGGTTGGACTTGACAATCTTAGAGGTCTCTTCCACCCTCATGATTCTGTGATTTGTGGCTGTGCCAGTGTGAAGGGAAGGGATGGAGGCAAGTTCCACCTTGTTTCTGTCAGAACAGGCAGCAAATGGGACCTGTTCATACCCTGCAGCTGGTCCCTGCTCAGGCTCCTGTCCTTCAGCCCTGCCCTTTGTAAGTTAACTCCAATATTTCAGCCACTCTGAAGCTTTCCAACTCTGGAAAGACTTCTCTCCTCCTTTTTTTTTTTTTTGGTTTAGAGTGCAAGAAGTTCCCTGCTAACATGTCACCTTTATTCCTCAGTGTCATTAATTTCTTTGGGGCTGAGCAGGAGAGTTTTGAGGAGAGAATCGATGTTTTGCAGTGCTTTTTAAGAGTTTCCATACAAAGACTTTTGGATGTATCAAGTGCTAAGCAGGCAGCTGGATTTTAGTGCCTTAATAGTGTTCTTTTCAGGTCTCTTTTTCAGTAGTAAAAATCTTCTGTTCTCAATAAAGAGATGTGAACTAAATGGAAAGCATCCCTTTGTGTGGTCTGGGAAAACCAGAGATACTTTCATTAATCCTTTAGAACTGCAGAAATATCCACAAGGTTGGATATTTAATTTGTGTAAGTGCTGGGTACAGTCACCAATATATTTGTGAGTTTAGCCACAAGATTTCACAGCTCTGCGGCATTCACATGTTCTCAAAAAATCCCTTTGCCCAGGATTTTTCTCCTGGGAAGCTGAGAAGCCTCAGAGAAAAGGAAAACAATTCTTATCTCATTTGCTTCTCTTGTGTTGTGCTCATGTGGAATGTGTTTGGAGATTGTTCACCCACAGGTGATTGTTCCATTGGATTCTGCTGGGAGTTGTTTTCACTCATTGGCCAATTACGGCTAAGCTGTGTTGGGACTTGGAAAGAGTCACAAGTTTTCATTATTACTTTTTTAGCCTTCTGTCTGTATCCTTTTTGTATTCTTTAGTATAGTTTAGTATAGCATTCTTTAATATAATAGAGTATCATAAAATAATAAGTTGGCCTTCTGAGAACATGGAGTCAGATTCACCATTCCTCCCTGCCACAGGGGTCCCTGTGAATACAGTACAGCTCTGTATCTCTGTTTTCATGCCTTGCTGTCTTGGTGCAGGCCTGCTGGTCTGTAGCACCTGCAGGTTTTCTGTGTGCCAGATGAAGTGCTCAGTTATCACAATCACATTTATGCAGCTATTTGCTGCTCTTCTGCAATGCAGAGTTGTTTCCTAGGCTACATTTCCTAGTATAATACAGACCCTGTTGTCAGATCCCTTCCAGTGGTTTTGGCTTCATTCCTTGATCCAATGAAGATAAATTAGTGAACTATCCCGTTTTATCAGCAGAGATGGGCTTTGTTTTCAAAAAACTGAATTTTATTTTTTCCATTACTTTTTTTTTTTCTGAAAACACACTTCAAATACATCAGGCAACTTTGTAGCATGGATGAAGAGGAATTTCAAACTCTCAGGCAAAGTGATGTGAGCCACAGAGAGGAAGAAGCAGCCTTTGATCAGGCTCTGCATTACCTTTTTCTAAAGTGCTAAAACCTAAATAAAATGCAAAAACTTAAATAATAATGTATTGATTCCTTGAAGGCTTCCCGGTGTCACCCCTTGGGTGCAGGGGGCACTTTGGGTGTGATGAGGAGTGCAGGGTGTGTGTGACAGGGTCAGCAGCCCACAAGTGCAAGAAATGCAGCAATAGTGAAACCAGCAGCTTAATTCTGGGTCCAAAATGTGGGAAATGCATTTATAGAAAATTCTCAAAGCCTGACAGAAGGATCACCCAGTGTGTGCATCTCTGTGGAAAACTTGAGATGAGAAATGCTCTTAGAAATGTCATGGAATAGGACAGACATTGTTGAGAGAGAAATGGAACTAGAAACAAGTTTCTAAGGATGGCCTTGCAAATAAGACTGGATACTTCGGAGAAATAGAACTAGGAAAGATGCATTGTAATAGGACCCATGAGGGGTGATTTTAGATAATTAGCTTTAAGGCATTTACAACATGGTGTGGCAAAAAGCTGATAGACCAAGAAATGCTTATAGTGTATTGTAATTAAGAAATAGTTGGCTTCTGATTGTGATGGTGTGAATTATAACATCTGTATTGTCTCACCCTTCTTGTGAGACTGAAAATAAAATAGAAGTTTTTAAAACACCTCTCAGTTGCCCCAGCTCTGGGTCAGAAAAGGACTTAATCTGACACAAAAAAGTGCAGAAATCAGGGTTTGTACTGAAAATGTAGCAGAAGGCGAAACAAAGCTACTGTCAGGAGATGGAAGGAAAGAAGAAAACAAAATAGGAAAGTGTGGAGGTCCCAGTTGTGGGTTTCTCTGGGTCTGGATTGAAGGCACTTAAGGCAGTATTTCATGTTCACACTCAGGTGTTTATCATTTCTTATCAGTAAAACAGTCTCACTGCTGTGAGTTTGGCAGCTTTTCATTAGAAGGCACAAAATGCCAACAATCTCTTGTTCCAAGGTCTTTTCAGACCAAATTATCCAATTAAGAACTGACACCTGGATTATTTTCCCTTTTAACCCAATCACTGATCCCACAGAGCTGCAATGGGGACTTTTCTGCCCAATTACAAAATGCCACCCAAACCCATGGAGAAGGAGGAAGAAGAAGCATGGAGCAGAAACCCAGGATGACACCCTGTGCCCTCCATCTGCTTCCATCCACAACACACTAAAAACCCCAAAACCTCAATTTCTCACCCAGTGACACACCTGCACTGCTCTCTATAATCTATTTCACACTTGTGTGGATTCCAGTCTATCTTGAAGTCTGGAGAACTTTCTCCATGAATGAGGGTCAGAGTCAGTGCTGCCCTGGGGGTCAGGGCAGCCCAGAGCAGACACAGAAACATTCCCAGTGCCCTGGGTTTCCACAGGAAGGAGAGGGCTCAGCTTGTCCTGTGCCTTGTGGGGTTTGATGCACAGTGAGTCTGACAGGCTGACTCTGGAGCTTTGTGTGTCTGCTCAGCCCAGCTCTCACACACCCACCTGAAGGAGCCACAGCACTTGCAATAAATCAGCATTTTTGAGTGCCCCAGGCAGTGCTGATCCCAGCTGTGCTCTGGGGCAGGCAGATTTCCAGGTGCAATCCTTATTCCTGAATGGGTGTCATTAGCTCTCCCCTCTGCCCAACCTTCACAGCTGCTTTCACTGCCAGCAGTCGCTGAGATGAGCTAATTACCCAGATTATGCAATTTTGCTGCACATAATACATGTAATTTTGTAATGAAGGAGTGGTGCTATGTAATAACAGTTCACACAAACCTGCCTTTGACATGAGGCTCTGGCAGGAAGCTCAGCAGGAGAAACTTTGCATAAAAGAGTTAAATAAGACAATCAGATCATTGATAGGGAGAAAGATCTCCAGACATTTTTGTGTTCTTTTGGAATTGCTAATATATCCACAGAGATTTATTTTTTAATAAGTAGATTTCAGCTGCAATAGTAGCAGTGTCATGAATAATCAGATGAATTTCATGAATACAAGCAAACAAATGATTCACAGAAGACTTGAAATCATCTTTTATTTGCACGATCAGGCAAAATATTAGTTTTGCTTGTTGCCACACTGTGGCTTGTTGCTGTCCTGGTGTTTGTTGCAGTCTTCTCTTCATAAAATAATAGAATAATTAAGGTTGAAAAATACCTCTAAGATCATCAAGTCCAACCATTAAACCGGAACTTCCTGTTTGCTTCTTTCTGTGTGGACAAGATTATTGATTATTGATGGTAAAATTAGCTTCATTTTGCTGGCACTGTTGTGGGGCTTAAGGACCAGATTTTTTTTATTTTTTTAATAAGCTCTAAACAAACTCTGGAAAATATTTTCCCCAGGCAACTACTGGGAGTCCAGAGAAGAGCTGTGCTGGGTTCGCATGGCAAAGGTTTGGTAGCAGAGGAATGCAGGAGTGGTTATTCTGACAAGAGGTGGTCAGGGGCTGCCCCTATATTTACCAGAGCCAAATTAATTAGCTAAATTGTTAATTACTCACTAAAATGTCTTTTTCTCATGCTCCAAGTTTTCTATCTTATTTTATCCCCTTATTCTGGTGAGGAGAGATGGAGAGCAAGAGGTCTGGTGGGCACCTGGCAGTCACCCAGGGCTGATATCCCAGGGGGATATCACATTAATGCAGAAAAATTCATCCTGACATATTTTTTACAAAATTCTTCAAGCTTGGGAATACAGTTGGGAGGGCTGAATGCTGCAGAGCTCAGGCTGCTGTCCTAGGGAGAGACTTCCAGAAGGCAAACTGGGGCATTTGATTGGAATTTTAAATTGGAATATTTATTCAATCTCGTCTCTGACTGTATTTTACACCAGGTGGAAATGCTTTAAATCCAGCCTGTGGTTTATGGCTAAATGCACTCCCTGGTTTTCAGTCTCAGAGCAGAGTCAGGATTCAGAGTGCTGACTCAGAGACATTTTTATCTCTCAGTGAAGTCATGAAGAAATTCTCTCTGCCTGTAGCAGATATCTTTCCCAAAACAGACACACCAGACTAAAGTGGTGTTATTTTAAGTGAAATTCCAGCTCAGTTGTCTCACTTCAAAGAATATCAAAATTATTCATTTTTCATTGAAACAAAGGCCTTGATCTGGGGGATCATCATTCCCTAGAAACATTTTTAAACTTCCCTGAAGTTTCTGATGTCATTTGACATGACATATCCTGTTTGGCATGGTCCTTAAAATCCCACAGTAATGAGAGTTTCTGCCTTAGCTGAGGATCTCAGGCTCCAGCCTGGTGCCACCAGCTGATTGTTGAGGAGCTGTACCATGACACCTCCAAGCTCTCCTCCACTAAATGATCTCCATTCAACTTCAGGAACTTCAGTTTCTGCCATTTCAGCAGCGTTTGTGAATCAAATTCCCTCTCAGTTATCACAAGGAGGGTTGGCTGTTAAACTGCTGCTCTCTGGCTGCCCGAACCCTCCTACAAATGTGTTCTGTGTAACTCAGTGCTTCAGTTCTGAGGCCAGTCACTTCAAAACAGACCATAAACAGCACTGTTTCAGGGTGGGGAGAAGTGAAAGTGTGAAGAAAGTGGTAAAAAAACAAAGGAGAAAATAGATGTAAAGGAAAGTTTGTAAACTGGCAGTGGTCACTTGTAATCAAGCAGCATTTCCTGCAGTCTGAAGCATCCTGTGAGTGGTTTTCATAAATTATTTCAGTACAAAGGTAACAGATGCCCTTGGAGTCATTGGCAAATGCATTTTGCACTGTAAATCTGTTTAGAGAGATAATGATCTGTATTGTTCTCTCAGACTGAACTAAATCCTTAGTACTTCTCTGAAGTTAAATGTTTCTTCCTGACATATTTGTGATGTGCAGTCATGTAACAGCTAATTACAGTGATTAATTGCATATCACAGAAGATGACCAGAAGAAACTGTTACATGAGGTATATTGCATCTCCTTTGTGTTTCAAAAATAACAAGAGCAAATTTTAATTACCTTTGTGCTGTCATTAGAATAATCTGCTAGCTTCTTCTATTGATTAATCTAAAGATAAATTCTTGTGCACAGGAAAGTAAGAGACATTTTCTTCTAAACACTTCATGTGTAATTACTTAAAGAATCTTCTATCTATAGAAAGATTTAGATTCTATTTTAAGAGGAGAAGTGTTTGAGGGTGGTGCATCAAATTATCTCATTTCACATGATATAATTAAGATCAGACAGCTGAGAAGGGAAAAAAAAATCTTGTTAATCATTTAATTTTAAAAGCCATTATTGGGAACTACTCCAGCTACTCCAGGATGTTGTAGCTGCGTGACAGTAAATCATCTTTTACTCACTAACACTTCATTTGTGGGCTGCTCTGGGGGAAATCTTTCTTTATGAGGCACAGCAGGGGAAATGAAGGTTCAGCTGTGAACTCCCTCATCACAGAATCAGAGAATGGTTTGGGTTGGAATGGACCTTAAAGATCATCCAGCCCAACCCCCTTTGCCATGGGCAGGGACACTTCCACTAGACCAGGTTGCTGAGAGCCCCATCCAACCTGGCCTGAAACACTCCTAGGGATGGGGAATCTCTGTTTTTGTTGTGGATAGAATTTACAGAATCATAGAATCAGAGAACATCCTGAGTTGGAAGGGACCCACAAGGATCATCCAGTCCAGCTCCTGGCCCTGCACAGACACCCCAATAACCCCACCCTGTGCATCCCTGGGAGCTTTGTCCAAACACTCCTGGAGCTCTGGCAGCCTCAGGACTGTGCCCATTCCTTGAGAGCCTGGGCAGTGCCCAGCCCTCTGGGGAAGAGCCTTTCCTGATCTCCAACCTAAACCTGCCCTGACTCAGCTTCAAGCCATTCCCTCAGGACTTATCACCAGAGATTTGAGATCCATGTCTGCCTCTCCACTGCCTCTCAGGAGGATGTTGAAGACCACAGTGAGATCTCCCCTCAGTCTTCTCCTGTCCAGTTGAACAAGCCCAGTGCCCTCAGCCTCTCCTCATAAGATTTCCCCTCTAGACCCTTCACCATCTTCACTGCCCTCTTTATTATGAGTCAGGAGTGTCAAGTCTTAAGGTCGGGATTAAATGTGTGAGACTGAATTTCTTGTTCAGATTCAGATGTTTATCAGTTCTTATCTATGTCAGTCTCACAAACCCTGAGTTCTACAGCACTTCTCTCTAACAAACTAAAAATGGAGCCCCATCTCTCTCTCTGCAAGGCCTTTTAAGGACAAAATGTCCAATTAGGGAATGACACCTAAATTATTTTTACTTTTAACCCAATAGCCAACCACCCATGGCTGCAATGGGGACTTTTTTATCCAATTACACAAAACCACCCAAACCCATGGAGAAGGACCAGCCTCCACCCTAAAACCTCCATCTTGCTTTATATCCATTCCTGTATTCTAAACCCTTAAACTCTGAGTTTCCCACCCTGTGATATCACACACTTCTATTCAAACTCCACACCCACAATCCCAGTTCTATCATTCCATTTTGGAAGCTTCTCCAGGGCCTTAGGTCAGTGCAGTGTTCTCTTGGGGATCAGTGCCTGGCAGCACAGAAATCTGAAATTCTCAGCAGCCAGGGTTCCAACAAGGAGTAATTAGTAGAAGCCATCCTTGCTATGCTTGTTGTGGCCATCACTCTTTTGAGCTGGTGTTTTTTGTTGTGTACTTTGAAGTCTCCTCACTGCCTGGCTTGGATCCTGCACCCAGCCTCCAGTTTCTTGTTCTTACACTGTTTTTTTCCTAGCCTTAGCTCACAGGAATTTTGGAAAGGTGCTGTTTTCAATCTCAGCACCACAAGGTCTGGGTCTCTGCCTGAGGCTTTGCTGCTGGAAGTGAAGCCAGTGCTGTGCAAAACCTCCAAGTAGAAAGACTCCAATTCCTAAGACTCAAAATGTTCTTTTGTGGGTATTAATCCCTCACTACACCTGCTAAAATCATGGAGGAATCAAAGTCCAGACTCTGGGAGTGTTAGCATCTCTTCAGGCTGTGGCTTTCTGCATGGTCTGTGTGCACCTTAGGTAACCCTGCCACACCAGCCCATCCTGAGAGAATGTACAATTTCATTCAGATTTTATTACTATAGAATTCTTCTAAGCCTAGTGCTAGAAGACTGTAGCACTGAACCTCAATATCCAAAATAAAGGGGGTTTTGTCCACATGAGGTGGGCTTTACCTTGCTGAACTTGAGCCATCTCTGAGTGATGACTCCTCAAAGCCTTCTTAAATCCACTTCTGGTCAACAGAGAAACGGGAAGGGACCAAATCACCCTCTGGACATGTCCATCTTTAACAGTAATCCCAGAGGTCTCCACATCTGAACTGTTTCTGTGACTAAAAACAAGTGAGGAAAGCCTTTTATCTCATCTTGAAGATGGACGGGCTACTTGCACGGGCTTGGAGGGGCACCACTGCAATACAAGCGGAAGAGGAGGCTTGCAGAATTATTTAGGTGTATTTTGTGAACTGATAATTAGAATGTAGCACTATGGACCTTTGTATCATCATTTTTAACAAGTTTTTTCCCCCCCTTTTCTTTATTCTTCTCCTCCTATCTTGTCTAGAGATAAGTTCTGACCCAGCTCTGGAATTTCATTCCTTCAGGGGTGACAAATGGATCCTGAAGGAAGAACTGCAGGTGTTCCAGAAGGTCTTTGCCATTTGGCTTTGCTCTGGCAATGGGAGGTGACAGAGTAGTTGGACACAAGTGGGTTTCCCTATTGCTCTGTTTTAAAATAAAATTCATAGGGTAAAAAAGGGAACAAGCAGAGCTTAATAGAACAGCCCTTAGTTCATCCCTTGAGGCACTGGTCCAAAATGAGCATTTCCAGTGGAACTGTTAAGTAATTGCTTATTTTTCTTAGAGAGGAGGCTTGAGGATTTGGATGCACATTTGTGCAGAGGTTTTATATTGCACTGCAGATTTTTTTCATGTTCTCATTAAATTGAAAATAGGTCTAAACTTTCAAGCTAGCATATTTTTCAAAAATATCACGTAGCTTTTCTATACCCCATTCATGATGCGCACAGGAGGCTTTTCTTGCTGTAAAACATAATTCACTGTTCTTCAGATGCAATCAGTATTTCACTCCACCTTTTAAAAAAATGAAGCTACCTTTTAATTCGTCTATCAAAGAAAACAGCTTTAGTATCACCGTAGCACCTTTCCCACGTTTGATATACAAGTCAGTAGCTCATTATTACTTGGCAGAGGAAGTCTAAAGCTGAATTAATTTGAAATGTGTTAACATTTCAGACATTTTTTCATGCACTTTGGGTTCTTTGAAGTCCAAAGCAGTTCATCTGCCCATTCAAGCATCTTCTTTTCCTGGTGTTTGTAGGATATATTTTTTCTTTTTTTGTATTCTACACCACATTTGTGGCAAGTTTGGGATTTAAGGTTTTATGGTTTGGTACCAAGGAGAATATCAATTAAGCAGTCCTCACTTGACTACCCAGTGGTTAAATATTGTTCACTAAATTTGCTCTTGGGGAGCTCGTTTTGTAGTTGAAAAGCAAATGGCATTGAGGATAAATCTGCCTCAGTGTAAGAGATGTAATGTATGAGTTTTCAGTAGTTTTTCTTGTCATAAGAGAAGATCTGAGAAAATCTGTTGCCAAAGTCAGTAAATGTCTAAATGGCAGTCTCAGCTAAGTGGAAGTGAATTATGAGCACTAAACATTTCTCTGAGGTGAATGAGCACTTCCAAACATATTTTACCTGATCTAATTGCTCTCTTTGTTGAAGGAGATGGTAAATCTTTTTTTAAGAGATCTTTTTTCCCATCTAGTTTCTAAAACTCTTCCTGCATTGTCACTGTAAACAACCAATCTTAGTGCCCATCTTCTACATCAGCACGACACGAAACCAGCAGGTATTTAAGGAGCAAGAAAATCCAGCTCTGAATGACAGGAGCTTTCTGCAGCATCCTCCCTTCTAGCCCTTCCTGCAGTTACCTGTATTAAACTAAATCTGGGAAGTGCTGAAGCATCACCAACTCTTTTATCCTCGTTGGAACACTTGGAACATTTCCTGCTCCTCCAGTTCTTGGCTTATGTCCTTGCTGGATGCAGCATTTCTTTAGGGATGGTGTTGGCATAAGAAGACTGCCCTGCTCCCCTCTTTTATTGTTTAATTTCAGTCCAGATCAAATTTATTGTGCCATTGCCAAATCCCTGGTGCCACTGTTTATGTCAGGACAATGTCCCAGGAAGGTGGTACATAAATCTGTGGCATGGTTAAACCAGCAAATTTGGGGTCTGGAAATTTCTAGATTTGAAGAGAAGATCTTCATATCAGCTTTAGAAAAAAAAGGGAAAAAGTGAAGTATAGGGAAAGAATGTTGAGGAAAACACTGAGCTGAGCTGAAACAGTGACAGATGTCATTTTAGTGCTCTGAGAGGGGTCTAGAATATTTATGGGGTGGGGAGAGAGCTGTTCTGTCCTTTTTTGTACTGTGAGATTTATATGAGAACCCTAATATTAATGCCCTGCTTGTAAAGCTGTGCAGGGTGTGCAGTGCTCAGTGCCAGTGTGAGATGATTTATCCTTTCCATCCACATCCTTACCATTGTGGAACTGCATGGAGAATGAATCCTCCTATTTCCTGCAGTTCCCAGAGCTGTTTGAGTGCTTCAGGCAGCACTGAGATCACAGGTATGTGGGTCTTTAAAAGATGTGTGTGATGATGTTGGAGCTGCCACACCACGTTTGCCAGGCTGCAGGGAACCCAAAACCACATGGGATGCTTCAGAGGTGGCCCACTTATCATTCCTGCTTGAAATAAGCTCAGGATCTTAAGATTCATCAGGGAGTTTAGCCAAGAAATGAAGCTGGTGAAATGCTTTTCTTAGACTGTCACAGCATGTGCTGACAGCATTTTATGTGCTATAAAATTAGAAGAGGTTTTAAAATTCTCTTTCTCCCTCCCATGACATTTCAAACCCCCAAAGAGACAATCATTAGCAGGTGATAAGAAAGCACCTTCCCACATAACAGCAGGCTTCCCAAATGAGAGATGCATTGTATTAATCAGTTTATAGCAGGGGAACAACCTCTTCACCTCTTTTCCTCTTCCTGGCCAACAAGTGATCACTCAGCTCCTTGTGCATGGGGGAATCTCTTGTGGACAATCATTTGTGTGGGGGCTGAGAGATGTCTTGGGAAGCTGGGCTGAAGCAGAGAACCCAGGAGCAGTGCAGGCAGTTCCATCTCACCCTCAGAGAGCCAAAGGCATATCTCTGATCTGCATTTGCTGGTTGATAAGATGCTGTGGGCATGAAAACAGCCCTTACAGAACAATATGGTCCTTCACAGTTCCCTCTCAAAATTAATCTTGTACTTCTTCACTTCCTTTTTGATATCACTTGCAAACCAAATTTCCTGGTGTCTGTACAGCACTAGCAAACATTATATGAAATATTATTTCTCTCAGGTTTCTGATCTCACTTTAAGTTTCAATAAGTGCTGTCCTGGAGGGAAGGACTGGCACATGATTCATATTCCATGCTGTGTTTTGGGGAAGTCTAGAAATGCAGCAATGGAAGCAACAATATAAAGTATGGAAAGGGGAGCCTGGAGGGATTCAGCAGTTGGTCAGTTGGTGAACTTTTAAATCCAAGTAGCACCATCAGCCTAGCAATTGCTTATCTACAAACTCAGCTATCTCCTGCTGCCCTTCTCAGCACAGAAAGCATCTCTGGACACTGAGGTCCCCAGAGCAGTGCTGTGCTGGGTGATAATTCCATAAACTTTTTGGCACTGTTTTCAAGGATGGGAAGAGAAGAACTGAGAAGGAGGCAAAACTGGAGCTCAAAAGCCCAGTGCTCCTTATTGTAATTTATTTAATGAAAATTTCCTGTTCCTCGTTGTGGCTGTGTAAGAAAGAAGATCTGAGGTAGGTGTTGCTTTTCTCCTGGCAAGAACTGTTTTTAAACCTTATCTTTCACCCAGTGGGAGAAGGAATTTATGTGGAAGGACAGCCCACAGCAAAATGTAACACTGTTAAGTGTGTGTAAAAGGTTTCTGAGACTTGGAATTACTGTATTTCGCTGTATCTGCAGGGACTTGACTTTCTCATCTCAGACAAACCTAGTCTGTGATGGCCTAAAGAAGCTATTTATAACCCCCACATCTGCAATCTCCACAGACAAAATTCAGCCTCGTGATGTTGCTGAATATTTTGCTTGTCCCATAAAATTGTTTGGTTAGAGAAAGGGTTATATTCAGACACCTTAGGTTCACTTCACAGAAACTGGGAGAACCTGCCCATTCTCATCCCCTTTTTAAACTTGTATTATTAGAAGGGGAAATGTGGTTCAGCAGAATGGGCTCATATCTGCCAAGAAACATCTGGAATTTCTTATGTTCCTATATTAGGCTTTGCTATGAAAGCTGGCAGGGGCTGCTTTGGCAAATGGTCACTGGTCTGATGTTTGCAGGGTTTTTTTGTCTTGCAGACAGTCTGTTTCTTGCCTGCCTTCTCCTGATGAATATTTAGGCTTGGGGAAAACACAGGAACTTCCTGGCAAGCACACACAGCACGAGCTGACAGCAGCGGATGTTGTGTTTTTGTCCCAAGATGTGCAAGTGTGACAGGACCTGTCTGAATCATCCCCTAGCGCTGGCGTTTTTAAAAGGCAAGGGTTCTTATAAAATGCTGGATGTCTGATCTGGACAATGGTTTGAAATGGAAAAATAAATAAAAAAAACGACCCAAAACCACCTAACAAAGAGAATCCCTGTAAGGCCAAGCAACTGTTGTGGTTCCTGTGGTGGAGGCAAACCCCCAGTGCTGACTCAGGGATAATAATCAGGTTTTGCACATCCTCCTGGCCTTTTAGCCTAACTCATTCCCTGTGTTGTGTGTGATATTTCCTCTCAGCTCTTATTTTCTGTCTCTCCTGTGTGCTGCTTTCCTCTCACAGCCTCTGCTGCTGGACCAGAGGTTTCATGTGAATTCCTTGACAAAAGGTATTTGAACCTTGCCAGGCAAATACCACATGAATGAATGGGTGCATTTTTGGAACCTGCCCTCATCTCTCTTTTTCTCAGCTACCTTTCTCATTATTTTTGCAGAGTTCTAAGAGCAGGTCAGGATTATTCCCAGTGAACACTGAGTCTCTGCTACATCACAAGCCATCCCTACAGCTGCTGTGCTTTGCTTTTGTGACTTGGACTCATAAATTCCTGAATAAATTCCAGGCAGTGAAAGCTCTCTGAGAAGAGTATTGCTTCCCACATTCCCACTTTGCTAAGGCAAGAACTAAAGCAGAGGGAGGCTGCACATACTCCTTTCTTTCAAGGGGTTGTGCAAATTGTCTTCTCCAGTCATCTGTCCTAAACTCCAGCCTCCAGCTCCTTTGCTCTCCCTCTCCCTCCTGTGTTAATCAGTTGGAGTTTCTCAGTCCCACAGTGCTTTACTACAGGTAATAAAGCACAGTTACACCTCTCATTATCATTGCCATCTCTCTGTGCATTCAGTAATTATGCCAGGTGACTAATTGAATTTTGAATTTCAGCTAAGAAGCAATTACCATAAAGATGAAACATCATTACCAGCCTGTGCCCTCCCAGCCTTCCAGAAGGGGGTTAGGGAGGGAGTTTCATGGCTCTGTGCTCTCCTGGTGTGTCAGGCTCAGGCACAAATGGTGCTGCAGCCCTGGGTGATGCCTTTCCTGCTCCTGGTGCCCTGCAGGAATTCACTGCCACTGCACAACAAAGGAAGAATTACTGACCTCTTGGACTAACCAGCAGGAAGAACATTTTCTTAGCCTACACCTTTCTGTTTTTTAGGGAGCTGTGTATGTGGAAGTTCCCTCTCCATGCAGGTGGAAGTGTTCTGGGCTGGGGAATCTTTCCTGGTAATTTGTGCATGATCCATGCAAACACAGCTTGGATGATAGCCTCTTCCTTAAAACAAAAATTGCATTACTCAGAGTCAAATGAAGAAAGTCTTTAAAATAAACATAAAGTGATTGTTCCACATCAAATTACAGACCCATCCAGGCCAGTGTTTTGTTTACCCCAAGCACCTAAATTTAGGATTGAAGAGGCTTCTATTTGCTGTAGGTGATTAAATCCCTCCTGTTGTCATTGTGGGGTCAATGGAAGAACAACTCAGCTCCATAAAGTGAATGGCCATGGATCAGCTGAATCTGTCTCAACTGTGCTGGCTGCAATCTTGAGATCAATTAATTAGCTTAAATTTGGGGATTTAGTACAGTTTAATGGCCTGGGTTGAGTAGATGCCATGGACATGACAGGTGACCTCAAATAGTGCTGGATGTCTGTGGCAGGATGGACATTGGAACCTTCACTCACACATCAGCATCAGGACATCAGAGTTTAAATGGATTAATCTTGAGCTCCTCTGTAGAGAGCAGTGTAAGACTAGGACAAGTAGGACCATCACAATCAAAACCCAACTATTTCTTAATTACCATGCATTATAAACATTTCTTAACCTATCAACTTTTAACACACCATACTGTCAATACTTGAAAACCAATAATCTAAAATTACCCCTCATAAGTGCTACTACAATACATCTTCCATGGTTCTATTTCTTAAAAATATCTAATCTTATTTGTAAAACCATCCTTTAAAACTTATTTCTAATTCAATTTCTCTCTCACCAATATATATCCCATTCCATAACGTTTCTAAGTCAATATTTCTTATCTCAAAGTTTGCATACAAGTACACAGTATGTAAACCTTCTGTCAAACTTCAAAAATTTTCCATAAATCCATTTCCCACAGACTCTCCTGGGTGTTCTTGTAGTTTCCAGCAATCCAAGTGTCAGTGACTTGCTGAAGTACAAGTGATGTCTGTGCATCTTCTTTTGTGTGACACCTGTGTGACACCAGGCCTGTCAGGAGAGATTAATTTGAGTAACTGGGTGTGGAAATAAGCCCAGCCAGAATTTTATTTTCAACAGGGTTTTGGGGCGTTATACAATTTCTGATTTCCGTTCAGCTAAAAGTGAACAGGTTTGGGTTGGGAGTTTGGTTTGACTTCTAT
This sequence comes from Agelaius tricolor, assembly GCF_023055355.1. Classification (NCBI taxonomy): domain Eukaryota; kingdom Metazoa; phylum Chordata; class Aves; order Passeriformes; family Icteridae; genus Agelaius; species Agelaius tricolor. The sequence goes on from NW_027269266.1 coordinate 1,605,838, forward strand.
ATTTTGTTGGCTTTTTTTTTTTCTCTTTTTTTGTGCTGAAAAACAGATGAAGGCAAAAAGATGATAACCTGAGGAATAACCTGTGCTTTGTAATCTCCCTCTTTTATCTTTCTTTTAAAAGATACACGGAGGTCTGAGCTGGAAACCTTTGTGTTCTGTGTGTGCTCACCCCTGGGGTTGTGCTGTCTCAGGGCTTTTCCTGCAAACTGCACAAAGCCTTGGGAGGCTGCAGGCAGGACTAACCAAGCATTTGTCAAGTGCTGCTGAGCCTCTTCACTGGGTTTGCTCTCCCTGTCTGCTGGGTGTTCCTCAGCTGTTTCTGTAACATTTCAGAGCAAGAGTTTCCTCAATCACAAGCCATGAAATAATTTCTTAAGGAAGTTAATGTAATGTAGGGATAATAATGATATATTTGAATACTAATTCTTTTATTATTCAGTTATTAATAGGAGGGTTATCACAGGAGCTATGAGCAATTTGGGATGAGGAAGGCAGCTTCAGGATGATTCCTAAACCATCCTTCTCAGGAGTGATTGTCTTAGGAAAGGGCAGCTTTGGGATTTGCCTGTCAGTGCCCACACCTCAATCCTGAAACAATTCAAAACAAAGCTGTGATGAAACAGAGTATTTGCTATAAAAAAGTTGTATTTTATGGAACAGTTTTTGCTAACCCTGAAGGCACAAGGAGTGAAAAATATTGGAAGAAATTGTGTTTCCTGAGGTGAATCATGTGGGATCAGAAAGTCAAACAGAACATGTGGTATTTTTTGTGAGAAGCTTTACATTAGCAGGTATTTCACTGAACAGGGTTGAAAAGAGCCACTTTTCTGCCAGTTCTGCACAATTTAGTCTATGGGATGTTCCTAATGCCACTGTCAGGAGCCCCAGCCTGGGCCAAGGAGAGTCCAAGAGCAGGTTGGACAGGGCTTGGAGCACCCTGGTCTAGTGGAAGGTGTCCCTGCCATGGCAGGGAGTGGAACTGGATCATTTTAAACTCTTTTCCAGCCCAGAATATTCTGTGATCCTCTGTACAAACAGAACTGAGTACCTCAGGTGCCCTCAATCTCTGTAGGTCCAACAGAGGGTGCCTTGGGCTAGAAACCCACAGAATGTTTTTCTAAACTCTGAAGGAGCCTGGAGCACTTCTAAATTTCTGAAAGGTTCTGTTCCTGCCTTTGCTTTTGACCTGTTCTGTGACCTGGGTGAGCCACTTGAGCTCTTCAGCTGATGGGAAATCAATGCAGCAAGTGAGCATAATTAGGCTGCTCGAGGTTCTTGCAAACCTTTTTAGGATTTCTTGGCAAAGGAAAACAATAGAAACCTCATCAACATTTTTAATGTGCTTGAAAGCCTGAGGACACATCGCACTGAGCCAGACAGAGCTGAGTTTAGAAATATTTTTCTAGGGGAACATTTCTTGCCTAAATTATGATTTATCTGCCTTCCAAGACTCTCCTATAAGTGCATTATATTTCTGTACAAATTAAAAAAACCCAGCTGTGACATCCAGAGAAAACCTCTTGGCTTTCAAGCTGATGTTGGCTGATGTACAATGAGCATCAGTTGGATAACTGTTCTTGCCTCTCCTTATTTTTGTCAGAATATCCCTCATTCACAAATAAAATATGTGGAGAGAGATTATTTTTATTTTTTTTCCAGTCTCCTGGATGTCACAGTTCTATGCTGCTGTCACTTACAATTTCTAGAAATAGTAAGCAATTGTCCTGATGCTTTGTGAATCCTACCTGGCTCGAGTTGTCACTGCAACAATCAGGAAAAAATAAAGCACCAAAGAGGGAGTGTGGCACATGAATAAATAATTTATAGCCCCATGATTCAGCCCCTATTTTTAGAAGCTTGCTGTTTTTCTGAGACTTTGTAAAGGGGCTAAGAATAGTCTATACATGAAGGGATGTGTGCCTTATGCAACACAGGTTTTTTTCTGTCTCATTTGATCAGACTCCTGTGAAATCTGAGCAGCCAATCTGAGGAATTTGTATCATGCAGTTCCTGCTGGATTTACTGGGGATCATGATGGATAAATACCCAAGAGAAAAATTTTTTGCCTAATACTAAGCAAAATGTCTTGAACATTAAATGAATACAAATTGTTTGGAGGAGACACTGGGAGAATCTTGCAATGTTCCAGTGATTAGAACTCCTTGGAAAATAGGAATCCCTTAAAGTGGGTTTGAATTCCTCATGAAATCCAATATTGGAAGAAACAAAAGTTGAGCTTCATGTTGTGAGCAACTCCTAGGCTGCAACATTGGGCACTGGGATATTTTGGGCATTTTTGCTGTCCCAAAACTGCGCATTTCAAAATCCATTTATCCAGCTTTAATCATGGCATTGAGACAAAGCAGGATTTCTCAACTGTCTCTTCTGATTTAACAGACCAGCATATCACAGAAACTATTTGAATTTATATCTATGGGGAAATCTCACTTACTTGGGCTTCTTTTCCACTGGAAAATTTGGCATAAACACCTTCATGTTGGGGGCACCATGGGCTGCTGGGCTGTGCCCTGAAGCCAGAGCAGGAAGGGATTAGTGAGATGTGGACAAGACTGGCTGAAAGCTGATATTCCAAAATTATAAATTTGAACTCCACCTGTGGCAAATATGCAGAACTAACCTAGCCTGAAAAGGATGGCAAATTGCTCAGCTAGATCAGAAGTAAAACCAGTTTAATAGTTGTCTTAAAAAGTGAGAAAAAAAAAAAAAAAGCAGATATAGGATATTAACAAATAAGAATCACAGTGGAGAGATTTACCAGACTGTCTGTAAGAGTTTTACAAAATAATTACTGAAAATTCCTGAGTCTGTGCCACAGTCACCCCTAACCCCACTTCCCAAACCCCTCTGTGCTCTAGGGAGTGTGTTCAGGGGTGTTCTGGTTTTCTGGTGGAAGGACCCTTCATTTCAGCTCAGCTGACAGCTGCCATGGAGCAGCAAGCTGCCAAAGCAGCCACATACCCTCAGCTCAGGAATTTACAGGCTGTTTTATTTATTTATTCATTTTTCCATTTATTCTCTTCCCTCCAGTAGCTGATGAACTTGGCTCAGGATTCCGTGGCCACTCTGTAGAATCCAGGAGATGAGAGGCATAAATAGCCAGAGAAGTCAGATTTCCATTTTAATGATAACTGGAAATGTAAACCTTATCAAAAAGTCATCTACATGAAACGTGGCAAGACAAGTAAAATCTCTTTCAAAAGCAGCTTAGTTCCAGTAGTAAGGGACAAGGTGCATGATGGCAGTGCCTGCATGCAGGGTCTGGAATTGTCTTTCACTCACTAATGGCTGGGAGGAGGTGGTGAACTCCCTGCTGAGAATGGCATCCACTTACCTGCACCCAGTGCTCCTGTCTCCTGTTTGTGTCGTGCTTTTAATGGCCTTTTACTGACTAAACACCAGCCTGCCACCAGGCCAATCCATACATATTGAGTTACCACTGCCTTCTGAAAGGCTGTGTGCTCTTCAGCAGGGTCAATAAAAAAAGAAAAATACAAAAATACCACTCGTCAAACGCTTCCCTTTGCATACCCCACTCGGAAATGCAACATAATCTGCAGTTAGAAATGAAATTACGGGTTAGGTTTTACCTCATAAGATGATGTAGAACATTGTACCTGAGCTGTGTTATAAAGCTGTTCCAGGGGATAATTTTATGCAGTTAATCACAGAACCACAGGATGGCTGAGATCCACCTGCAGCCAGTTGCCCAGGAGCGTGTCTTAAAATGTTTTTAAGTATCTTCAAAAAGGGAGACTGCACAACCTCCCTGGGCAGCCTGTTCCAGTGTTCTGTCACCCTCACAGCAAAAAATTTTCAGTGGATTCTAAGGAGGGGACAAATCACAGCGAGGATGACAAATATTGGATGTTGCTGCTCCATTTTCTGTTTAGACACACACTGAGGGCTCTTCAGAAGAGCCCTCTCTGGCAGTGTTCTTAATAAAGGTGAAATAAATCGAGGTGGAATTCATTTTACATGAGTTCAGATGTATAAAAGGCACATTTCTGTTTGGGATAAAGGTCCTTGAGCTGATTTGTGAAAAACTGCTCTCATCCCATGCAAGTTTTCCCAGAATTATTCTGGTAATGGTGGTGCTGAGTCGCAGGGATGCTGAGGAGAGTTATGGGAAAACTGCAAACAGAGTTTGGATGTCTGCCCCCTTTATCAAACAGCAGAGTGTGAGGAGTCCTTCAAATGGGTAAATAAAAGTCTGTGAGTTTCTCTCATGTTCTTCTACGTCAAATGAAAATCACTTTCCATTATTATTGATGTATGGGCTCAAATCTAGCTTGATCAGCTTTTTCTTTTTTTCTTTTTATTGAAACAACAAAGATGCTGGAGTTCCTTAAAAGTCTTATTTACCCTGCAAACAGACAGAGCTGTGTTTATCACAGTCTGGGTTTGTTTTTTTTTTTAATAAATGCAATGTTTCCATTTATAAGCATTTTGATAAATACAATGTTTCTAATATAAGACTTTTATTACTGTATTAAGAATTTCTCTTTATTTGACTTTTTATCGTATGTATTGTGAATCTGTTAAAATTGTGGTGGTGATATATCTGTAGTCATGAGGTACTAGATCATAATTGCAGAAAGTGTTCTTTAATAGTTTTTTGAAGTATGGAGAGTTTAGATTACTCTCTTTTATTGTTTGTTTTAAGTTTTTAATTATGTCGTGTGTCAGTGGTATTTTTGGGATTTGTTTTTTCTCTGTTATAAAATAGCAGATAATAAAATACTATAAAACTCACAACTTATAAAACTATAATATAAATAAGAAATAATCAACATCTAAATCTAAACACAAAATATAATCTCAAACACTTCAATCCCAAGCTTAACAGAAACAAACAAAAAAAACCCACAAACCCAACAATCCAACACTAATTTTCTTCTTTATTCAAGGAACTTTTGCTCTCCACCTTGAATTTCTCACTTGCTCTTAAATGGTTCTACTCCACTAAGAATAAAATTCAGGCTCTCTGCAGCGTGGGTGTGTGTGTATAAATACATAAAAGTGAGACATTTCTGTGGGTGTTAGGTTGTTTATCTGGATATATTCTGTGAAGAGCTATAAAATAATAGACTGAGCTGGACTTTCCCAAGAGCTGGAGTCAGGGAGAGTTGGGTATCCCAGCCGTATTCCTGCCAAGGCTTTGCTGTGGCCATGCTCAGATTTTTTACCTGCCTTTTTGTGGTGTGGAATGAGGTTTTTCAGGGGTGGAGACCCCTTTTACATCACCTCAGTGTCCAGGAGAGCTGTGAATGGTGCTGCTGCTGTTATGTGTTGTTACCATCATATTTTCTGGAAAAATCCCTTTGCCAGGATTTCTTCTCCTGGGAAGCTGAGAAGCCTCAGAGAAGAAAGAAAACAATAATTATCTGAATGCTTCTCCCTGTTTTGCTGCTTTGGAATGTGGTATGGAGATTGTTTACCCAACAGGTGGTTGTTTGATTGGTTTCATGTGAATTGTTTTTACTTAATGACCAATCAGGGTCAGGCTGTGTTGGGACTCTGAAAGCAGTCACAAGTTTTCATGATCATTCCTTGTAACCTTCTGTCTGTATCCTTTCTCTATTCTTTAGTATAGTTTTAGTATAGTATAATATGATATAATAATAAATCAGCCTTCTAAGAACATGGAGTCAGATTCTCAATTCCTCCTTTGTCCTGGGGACCCCGAAAACACCACAGTGTGACTGGGCTCTGCCTGCTGTCCTTGGCTTTCCTGGTGGAGTATGACTCTGACCAGCACCCCTGAGTCAGCCCTCGGGGAAATAGGATGATGCATTTGCAGCCTGGAGGGGCTGAAATCCATTCTGTGGAAGCTGGAAACCCTGAGCACTCCTGGAAATTCCTTTCTGTCCAAGCAGTTCCCTTTTACCTCCCTGCCTGTCTCCTGGACTTGATGATTAGGCAGAAGAAACCAAGAGCCACTAATCTACAACGAAAGGAAATCAGCATTTTTAAAGTGGAAGGAGAGACCATAGACTGAGGCCCAGGAGTGAATATTGGATGATGTGTCAAGAGCTCTGTGCATAAAGGCTGAGTGCTGCCTGTGCCATCCTGACTCATCTACTGCTCATTATTCATTTGCATGAACATTCAATCTCCTTGTCCAGCTGTGTTTTACAATGACAATATATTATTGTGTTATACAATAACAGCATATTATTATGTTATATGATATTACTGTATTATTATATAATAAACAAGTGCAAGTGCACACAGAGCACAAATAACCACATCTTGTAACAACCAAATCTCTATTTGGTGTATTCCTTCTTGAAAATAAAGTCAGGAAGGAAGGGGAAATTATAAGATAAAGTATTCTGAGTTCTTCAGTATGTCATTTGTCTAGGAAAATGAGATTTTACACAATCGTTTTTCAACTAGGAAAAAATTAGTGCTAATAGCTACATTTCTTTATTATTAGCTCTTGTTGCCCTAGAAAGATCATGTAAGTGTTCTTTTCTTCTTGGGTGTTCGTTGTTTGTTTCTACAGTGGCGTTCTCAATTATTCAATTATGATTCTTCCTTTTTTTTTTTCCTTTTTTTTTTTTTTTTTGTGACAGTCACTAAGAAAAACTGAACTTAATCCAGTGTCTTTCTGCACACAGTGCAGGAACAAGAGCTGCTTCCTCCAGGTGCCTCCAGTGTAGGTCTTACCTCACCCAATAAAGGAGATGTTTCTCCTTCAAAGCACTGAATAAAAGAGCTGCATTTTGTCATTAAAAAAGAGAGAGGGAGAGAAAAAGAGAGAGAGAGGAAGGGGGGGAAGGGAAGTTCAGGGAAGTGAGAAGAGAAGAGAGAAGAGAAGAGAAGAGAGAAGAGAAGAGAAGAGAAGAGAAGAGAAGAGAAGAGAGAAGAGAAGAGAGAAGAGAAGAGAGAAGAGAAGAGAGAAGAGAAGAGAGAAGAGAAGAGAGAAGAGAAGAGAGAAGAGAAGAGAGAAGAGAAGAGAGAAGAGAAGAGAGAAGAGAAGAGAAGAGAGAAGAGAAGAGAAGAGCTTTACTGTGGAGTATAAATTAGCAATGACAGCTGGAGTTTGGATGAGAGGTTCCCAGAAGCCAGATCTGCTTGCTGCTGGTGTTGAGAAATGACTGATACTGGAGGAGATCCTGGACAAGAGAAGTTCAGAGTTTGATTTCCCCCCTCCTGTTCATGCCCTCACCCTGTGGGAGATGTGCTGTGACAGCTCAGAGAGCTGCACTGATGTGGGTTGTGCATCCCCAGTGCCTCTCAGCACGGATTGTGTTTGTGCTCTCCACAGCTGAGCTGGAGCGATACAGTCAGGGAAAATGAAGAGTCAGAATGAGTAAAACAAGGGTTTGAATGAATAAAATGATGGTTTCATGTGAGCAGTACTCTGGAAGTGGGACTCAGCATCCGACTAAGCATCAGCTCATCTGGAGAGTCAGGAGTTTGCTGCAGAGGCTCAAAGTCAGCAACAATCCTGCACAGGGAGCTTCAGCACTGGCCAAAGGAGGGGGCAAATGCAAGGGCTTTTAGGGATGTAAATCAGATCCTATCACCTGAACTCCACTCAGACTGTTTTGTTTAGTTTGTCCTTATCACTCCAAAAAGGAGCTGTGGAAAAGTGTCTCTAGACACCAGCAATGAGAAATTCAGTGATGTGTGCAGGTACAGTGTCATCTGGAGCATCTGCAAGGACTGTTATTTGTTGACTTCCCTTCTCAGTAAGAAAAAGGACCTTTTCAAAAGTCTTTTTACCTTTTTCAAAAGCACCTTTTCGAAAGTCTCTTGACCTTTTTCAAAGGCTGGTGTCAGCAGCACATTTAGGACCATTTGATTTTCCTGAACTGAATGACCGTGGCAAAGGCCCAAGAAGAAATTGGGTAAAAGGCAGCAACAACATCATGAAGAGTCCATCAGGAAGTTGCCTGTATTGGTCCTTTGGGGATCTTCCTGGATTTCCTGTTTTATTTTAATTCTCTTGTTTCTAAGAAACAGTTCAAAACAAGAATGGAAAAAAACCAAGGACCTCTTTCTTGGGATTGGATGTGCCTTTGAGGAGTGGAGGAAGGTTTGTACAGGAAAACTGCAGTTTTCTCTTAGAATTCCTAGGGATGAAGAGAGTGCTTGCCAGAAATTGAACTCCCCTCTTCACTCCAGTATTGCCATGTGTAGTTCCCAGAGCCCTGCAGGGTGATGTTGAATTTGGACATTAAATCTCTGCTTTGGCAATTTGTGATTTTCACTTAGGATCTGTGAGAACTGGCACCTTGGGACAACACCAGGCGTGGTTTCAGTTGAAGTGTTCTCATACCTTTGCTGTCTTCTGAACTGATACTCTGTAAGAAAAAGCTGTTAATAAATACCTTTAAATACTCATGGTCTGTAGATGTGTTTGTTATTTATTTCTCCTCTTCTGAGTGGGTTGCTCCAGTTATCACAGAGGTGGGATAAGTTGATTTGCCTTGTAAATAATCTGTTCTGTCAGTCTTGTCTTGAACCTGTGAAATGTCTAAGCTGTTCTAAGTCCAGCACAGAGTGTTCATCTCTCTTTTATTTTGGTCTGTACCAGGAAATGCCTACAGAGAATGCCTGGGCAATGGGACATGGGCTTCCAAGATAAACTACTCTCAGTGCGAGCCTATTCTGGATGACAAGGTCTGTATTTTTCCCTTCATTCTTCTCAGTGAGATTTCTCAGCATAAATGAATGCAAAACTAAACTTAAGGTTAATGTGCTAATTTGGGACCTCTGAAAGAGATTCCATTTCTGTCTCTGCAACAAAACCTCCCTGTGAATTGAGGCAAATCACTTATCCTCTCTCCATATCCCCTACTCACATGTTTTCTTAAAAAAGGATGCTTTATCTCACTCTGTCCCTGATGATGTGTGTTTATGCAGATTTTTCCTAGCTTTGTTCAGAGCCTACAGCTGCTACAGTAAATGTTAGCAATAATAACAATAAGACCTAAAGCCTCTTTGGCACTAAAAAATAAGTTCAGCCAGCTGATTCCACCCTATATCTGCCCATTCTGAGGTCTCATCAACAACTGACCTTTACAGATCTCAATGTCATTTCTCCTTAAGCAAATATGTAAAGGGGCAGCAACAGAAAAAATACATAAGAAGTAGACTCAGGACCCAGCTGTCTTTAAGAAATTGAACCAGTCTTGCATGATGTAAGAGTTATCGGATTTAAATTAGCATATGGGATTAAGTTCCTTCAGAAGGGCTGTGAGGAATTATGCAAAGCCCTTTTGTTTTCAGATGTCTCAGAGACATCATAGACATTCACCCTCACACAGTTTAAGCCTTCAAGCCCTTCATACTCTTCCTCCTGTGTTGAGTGTTGTGGTGGGACACAACCCCATAAAGGCTTTGTGCTGTCTCTGCCAGGAGTGGCTTTTCCCTCTGGGAACCAGGGTGGAGCCCAGCAGCTCAGACTGGTTTGTTTTGGTGATGCCTTCAGAAGGCTGACCTAGAACAGAGACTGAATGCAGCTAAAGAACAAAGCAGGGATTTATTCAAAGGCCTCCATGGATGCACCTTGGGCAGCACAAGAGCCCAGCCAGGGCTGCACCCAAGATGAACCAAAATGGCCCCAAAATGCACCAGCGCTCCCGGGCTCTCTCCCTGGGATCAGTTCTGCTCCATTTGCATCTTGCAGTTCATTGTCCCATTCCAGCTTTAGCCCCTGCAGTCCCACCCTGCTTGTTTTTCTCTCTCCAGCCCACGGGGTTTGTGCTCTGGGGCTGAGATTTGGATCATTTGTCCTTGGTGCCCAGCTGGAGCAGGAATTGTTTTGTCTCCCTGCTCTGTGCACAGAGCTCAGCATGCCCTGATGTGAAGCTCAGACCCACGCACTAAAGCAGCACAGAATCTGAAACTATAGAAGCTAAAAGCTGAGGCATCATTGGGATTCATTCAACTCATTGTGTCCTTGTAGTTGTGCCATGCCAGGGACAGAGAGGAGGAAGATGAGATCCCACATTTAGTGCTCAGGGGCTCTGTGCTGCACCCCAAAGATCCAGGATGTGCTTTGGCTCTGGTGCAGCATCCATCCTGTAAGGTCCACGTGCTTGGTCAGTCTGGGTTTTCTCTGGTGAATCAGAAAACAAATAACACACCAGCTGCTGAGGAGGAACCTGTTCTTACCCTCTGGCTAATTTAACCCCCCTCCTTTTCCTAGAGGCTTCTAGGAATTAGGAGAAGTTGTGCCAGTACCTGACTGCCACCCAGAGGGACATTCAAGGTGTTCTAGCACAGTGGAGAGGCTCCCAAGGCAATTTAGGCCAACCTAAGCTGGGACCACCCCAGTGCAGCCCCTCATCCTCATTTAAAATTAAAAGCTAACTTGCTGCTGGGTCATTTTTTTTGATGAATCAGGTCCCTAAAGCATCTCAGTGCATTGTTGCAGGAGTGCTGGGGCCAGCACAAGCTGGGGCACTGGAGCGACAGACTGGCCATGTCTTAAAAGGGAGCAAGAGAGGGGATGTGGAGCAGCCAGTGCTGATTTGGAGAATGGGGAGCAGAGCTGGGCCAAGATTTGAGATCTGTGGTGTGGTTTAGGTGGTACAGGAAACCTGAGCTGGGAGCAGTGAGCTGCAGCCACTCAGGAAAAGGCTGCTGCATTTTAATAACACTCATTATGTGTTTGCATGGGTCCCAACAGTGGCTGTCTGTGCACAAGCAAATACAGAGGGGTTTTATTTGAAAAGGCTGGAGAAGTGTTGTGACTAGAGGACAGGATTATTCCTTTTACTCTGTTTTGGCTTTTAAAAATTTTGCAGCTATGGTGATAGCTTAAAACTCCTTAAATAGCATGTTTCTTAAACAGATGAAAGTGCAGATGTTCCCCCACCCTTGCTTACAGAGGCTTAAAAACTCATTTATTAGATCTTTAAAGATTTGTGACAAGCTTTGCAAATATTAATATTTGTGAATATTTTTGAAATCTCTCATAATGCTCAGTGTTACAGATGAATACTTTGTGATCTCAAAAAAAAAAATAGAAAAAAGGAACAATCCCCACAGATTTGCTCCATTTTGATTAAAGGTGAGATTCAGGCACACAAGTGGGTCTATTGTTATTTGTTGAGTTTAGCAGATGCTAAACATCAGCTGGGGGGGTAATGCCCTGTGACTTGTGTTGATTTTTCATCCAAAAAACCAACACTGCTTTTAAGCTTGACCACTCACAGGCAGAGTGCTAAAGAATCACCTGATTTTAATTCAGTGATTGATAACAGGGGACAGGAACAGGACTTTTCAACATCAATCCCATGCTTTATGACAGAGTTTTGGTAATGTACCAATAGAAATGTTATGGTTTTCCCAGCTGTGGGTCAGTCTTAGGGGCCATCAGCTCAGTAACACCCATTCACTGGGTTTATTAATGCATCACTGCTCTGCTTGTGGTTGAGACCTGTAGAAGCAGCTGCTAAAACTCTGCTCTGGGACTGATTTGCTGCAGGATTCCCACTCTGACTGAGACCTAGTTCCTTAAATGTAGTTGTGTGGTGTGGTTTAAAATGTCCCTTGGAATGCCTGTGTCCTTCATGTCCAGAGAAGGGAATAGAGCTGGTGAAGGCTCTGGAGGACCAGGAGCAGCTGATGGAGCTGGGAAAGGGGCTCAACCTGAAGAAAAGGAGGCTCAGGGGAGACCTTGTGGCTCTGAACAGCTCCTGACAGGAGGGGACACCTGGGGGATTCAGGCACTGCTCCCAGGGAACCGGGACAGGAGGAGAGGAAATGGCCTTAAGTTGTGTCAGGGGAGGTTTAGAGTGGGTATTAGTGAAAATTTCTTCTCTGAAAGGGTTTTCAGACATTGGAACAGGCTGTCCAGGACAGTGGTGGAGTCACCATCCCTGAAAGAATTCAAAAACTTGTGGATGTGGCACCTGGGGACAGGGTTTAGTGGTGAACGGGAGGGTTGGAGTCAGTGATCTTCGAGGTCTTTTCCAACCTTAAAAATTCTGATTCAGCAGCAGCCATGGAGGTCCTGCCAGGACTAGCTGGGAATCACAAGTGTCCCCATTGCACCTCAGGGGACACAAGGTGCCTGTGTGTGCACAACTGCCCCTAACCCTTGCCTCGGACAGGTACCCAAGTGCTGGTGTCCTCCTGTCAGACTGATCTCACCCTCTCAACAAATAGCTGGCTCCTCCTCCAGGCACAGGAACAAGATACAGAAATAATTTTGATCCAGCTGGATGTTTAGTGGCACAATGTGTGACAAATGGAAAGATTCTCCTCAGCCTACAAGCTCCTGTGTTGAAAAGGCCTTCACTGCATCTGACACAAATCTCTGTTCTTAGTGAGCGTCTCAGGCAGCACAAAAAACATCTTAGCCTCCAAAAAGAGCTATAAATCAGGAACTTTGGTGCTGTGGTCTGTGGCAGCTGTATGTGAATTTGCTTCTGCTGATGTTTTGAGGTGGCTTCAAGCTGAGTAGCTGAGTTAGCACCACGCTGGGCTCAGGCTAATGTATCCTGCATAGGAGCACGGTCACTTCAGCCACAGCAGCTCCCAGCTGGCTCAGGATGGGAAAGCAGTGAGCTCAGAGTCATCTGGCATGACAAAGATACTTCCCAGTTGCTTCTGAAAGTCTTTGGAGAGGTGTCCTTAAGCTGTGCTGGTGCTGAGATCATCCTGGCACCGGGAGGAAATTGGAAGTGACTGACTGGCAGTGGCGTGTGCAGCCTCCCAGGGAGACATGAGCTGTAAATGCTGGCAGGACCTGTCAGTAAGTTCTGTTAGAGGAAGCCAGATCCTTGGCACATGGTCTGAGAGTGCTCTTATTAGGTGGTTATTGATTCAAATCACTCACTGAATTGTTTAGGGCAGGTTAAGCAGTCACATTGCAGCTGAAGCAAGGGGTAAAGTGCTCTAGACAGAACGAGTCTGTCATTAGCCTGGAGGGGAGCCCAGCATGCCTTAGATGTGCAAAGCCAGTGCAGGTAAAGACATTGTGCTGTCATTCCTCAGTTTAGAAGCTCTGGAGACACCTCTGCCAGGTTTTAGAAGCTCTGGAGACACCTCTGCCCCACCTGGTGTAACACGATTGTCACGTCTAAAGTCATGGAATGGGATTGCAGTGATGTGACCTGCTGTGGCCAGGGGGTAAAACCATCTTTGGATTCACCATCCCTGGATTCCCCATTCCTGTATTCCTCATCCTTGGATTCCCCATCCCTGGATTCTTCATCCTTGGATTCCCCATCTCTGGATTCCTCATCCATGGATTCCCCATCCCTGAATTCCTCATCCATGGAAGTGTTCCAGGTCAGATTGGATCAGGTCAGGGGTTCTGAACAACCTGTTCTAATAGCTAGCACTCCTGGCCATGGCAGGAATCATCATTGAGGTCCTTTCTGACCCAAACCTTTCCAGGATTCTGTGATCTCCTTCTCTAGCTCATTTCTAATTTCTAGCTCATTTCTAGCAACTCTCCTCCTAAGCCTGAATAGAATTTAAATCTTTGTTTTAGTGAAGCGAATCTTGCCTGCAAGCAGAAGGATATTGGGTAACAGGAGAAGGTTGTTGACATTTGAAATGTATTGGTGTCCAAGAGGGCGAGTCAGAAAAGAGCTGTGCAAGTGTTTGACATGAGCTGAGCTTTGGGGAGCAAACACATAATTTCTGGGCACGTGCTTTTCAGCCCTGAAGACGTTGCCTCCCATTCCAGAGATGCAGATTGCATGTAGGCTGGTGGAAAGTGATCTTGCCACCCTGTCAGCTTAGTTTTCCCTAGGCACCAAGGCAGTTCTTGTTTCTGTGATGTTTGAATTTGCCTTCAGGAAACCTCGTTAGCATCAGAAGCAGAAAATACGAAAGTCGTGCCTGTTTTTCCTTCAGCATCGGTGCATCAAAAAGGAGCTTCATAAGTTTATTTTTTCCAATTAATTTTCTCATGTTTTGAACCACACCTTCTTAAAACTTGAGTGAAGTTCAGATAGTGTTCAGGAGCCAAAGGAGGGTCAGACTGAAAGAGCAGGAACCTTGTGCTGGAAAAACACAAGGTTTGCCATCTCCCAGAAGATTTCTAGCCCTAAATGAGCAATTCTGAACACAGTCAGATGGGTTTGGGTTTTGATAGTTCTGTCAGAAGCAGTGGATTCAATGATCCTTTTGGGTCCCTTGGGATGCTCTGTGATCCTCTGGCTCTGTCAATTAAGCAGGAGAGTCAATGAGCCCTGCAGTTTGCCAGGGCATTGTTAAATAAAACAGCATTGCACAGGTAGGCAGAGCAGGTCAAGTGACTTTTCTTTCCCTTCAGGTGTCCCCTCAGCTGAAGGATCAATAAAACACAGTGTGGAATTTGAATTCTGTAGCTTCACTTTGTTGCTTTTTTTTTTTTCTTTTCACCTCCAGGCAATTCAGAAAATGGGCCCGTGGATGGGGAAGTTTATTTTAGGGGATTTTATAATAGACTTAAAAATACTGTGCGTGGTTGAGTTGTGTCCAGAAACAGCACATTTACTCTGTGAGCTGAAGATGCAGGCAGGTTTCAGCACAAAAATGATTCCAAGAGAGCTCCCTGGCTCTCTGGCAAAGTGCTGGAAGATGCTTATCTTCACAGAACAATGGAACAGATGAGCTACAGCTGCTGGTTGTAGTTTCAGCCAAACATTCATTCACTGACAAATTCCTTTCACTGGAGTAAAATGTTAAGGGAAATTGTTGGGGAAAAAAATGAAAAAAAAAATTCAACCAATTTTTTTTTAAATGATGCCATTTGTAGGATTTTACTTTCATATTTTTATCACAAGGGAGGAAATGTAGGTGGTTGGTTTTTAAGAGCCTTGTTCTTCTGAAGGAGGGCAACATCCCAATGTGGGGAAAGATCTGCTTAACTTGAAAAGAAATAAATGTCAAAACCAATAACAAATATATTTTTCAGGGACATTTAGTCTTCCAGTAGCAAACCTCTTTTTAGCCATCTTCAGTATTTATCTGAATAGTGTCTTTCTACTTCTTCCTAGCCAGGCAAAGAGAGGAGATGCTTCTGCTTTCTCCAAAGCCAACAGCAGCCCACCAATAAAGATGTTTCTGCAAGGCCAAATTTTGGTCTCTAAATCCCTAAATTCACTGATTTAGATGGGAGCACTTCTGTACTTAAAATTTTATTTACAGGATTAAAAACTTGCCAACAATCTCCCCCACATGCAAGGA
This sequence comes from Agelaius tricolor, assembly GCF_023055355.1. Lineage (NCBI taxonomy): Eukaryota > Metazoa > Chordata > Aves > Passeriformes > Icteridae > Agelaius > Agelaius tricolor. The sequence continues at coordinate 1,621,009 of NW_027269266.1, forward strand.
AATAGACACTAATACAGAAAATTTCACTACATATTTGGTATACCTGCTAAAAACAACAGGATCCCTGGTTTATCAGAACTGAAGGGACAGCACTGGATTCCAGCTTTTAGTCTGCTTTGGTTTGAAGGATAAAGATCACAGCCTGCAAGGAATGTCCCCCAGAGGAAAACCTGCCTGTGTGGGAAGGGCTTGTTATTTATTCTTGCTGACATTTTTGTTTGAAAACCAAGCCATTTGAGTAGGAAAATGGCATAACCTGGCTCATTAGGACCATGTTGTTTCCTAAGAAAATGATGTTTTATAACTTCTGAAATTCTGAGATGTGTCTTTAGGTTTGTCGCCTAAAATGACAAAGGTTTAAAACAAATAAATCTGAGGAAATGGGAAAAAAATAATAATAAAAAAAGGGGAAAGTGGGGACAAAATAACTTTTTTTGCAGATAATTGTAAGAAACTGTGGACAAATCCCAAAGTGAAATGACACCAAGCCTGTGTGCCTGGACAATATATTTGCCTTACACAGAGGCATCAGCCCTGGTACTATTATATCATTATAAAGTTGAGAAAAATAGAAGTAATGACTGTTTTCTGAAGTGCTAAACTGTTCCTGGATGGCAGTGCTGGGAGACTGATGCTGATTTAATGCTGTTATCTCTTTACCTCCAGAGGAAGTATGCGCTCCATTACAAGATTGCTCTCATCATAAACTACCTGGGCCACTGTATTTCAGTAGGGGCCCTCATAGTTGCCTTTATGCTTTTCTTGTGCTTGAGGTGAGTAATGTGTTTGCATGTTTCTAACTCCCTTGGGTGACACTTTCTGGGTTGCTCCAGCCCTCTCCTGACTCTGTCCAGGTCATGGGTGGTCCTGAAAGTGGTCATGGCTTTTATATTCTTGAGCAGATCTGTGGTGTTGCTGACTAATGTGCTGGATGAGCTCCTCCTGAGTGTAGGAGCTGAAGCCTGTTTGGGTCAGGGAAAGAACTGAACATGATTTATTGATGCAGGAAAAAAATTCAGTGAGCACAGTGTTCTTCATTAAGGGAGACCAAGATCTGAGTGTGTCAAGCTGCAAGTTTTGAGGGGAAATTTTGTTTTCTCCCAAGGCAGAGCATGGTAATGTCTTGCATTCCCTGACAGCTAAAACCTGGATCTAAACCAAAGGAGACAGAACAAAATCTTTCCATTTTGTTTTGGGTTAATTTTGGTTTTTCTTTCATTAAAGGGCTTAGAGTTTTCTTAAATAAAAAGAGGAACATCATTAGTGGAGCTTAATCCCCAGCAGTGCTGATGAAATGATGAATGCAAATCAAGGGGACTGCATAGAAACCCTTCCCTGATCTGGCCCAGGGTGCTGAAGGGAGTTTGGCAAATGGAGATGTCAGTGAAAGCAGAGTGAGGGCTACAGGGAAGAGAAAGGACAAGAGGAAAGGCAAATTGGTGGAAAACAAGTAAATGTGGATCAGTCATCATATGTATCTCCACAGCCTGAATCACAGGAATGTATTTTCATAGGAGTGGCCTGATGGGTTAATTCTGGTTTATTTCTTGTATTCCATGCCTGCCATTTCTGTATAATTTGTGCTGTATTGTCCAGGAGAGTACAACCTCAACTTCAAACCAGCTGCACTGAATGCTGTGCAATGATAATCCTTAAGAAAAACCTTGTTCTAATAGCAGAGGATGAGCTGTGGGTGGAGGACATCCTCCCCCTGGCCAGGAGTGCAGCAGGATGATTGACAGTGACCTCAGTGCAAGAATTACTGTTTTCCTGGAGCAGAGCATCCCCAAAGCCTTAGCTAAGTCTTCTGAGTATCCCTAACAAGGCCTTTTCTAATAACAATAGGAATCTTCTCGCACTCCAGAATCTAGAAACAGAATAATCTATGCTAATGGAAAGAAAAAAAGCACCTTAAAGCATTAAATGGGAACTTTTATGATGCATCAGTTTAAACTTCCATTTCAAGCCCTCTACAGTGCATACAAAGCTAATTCCCACAGTGCTTGGAGACCTGAATGAATTTGCACTGCATAAAGAATGCAAATTATTCATTGCAGGAGCTATATTCCCTGCTTTTATGCTCAGTCTTTTATAAATGCTTGAGTAAATAACACAGAAACAATTAGGTAGGATGATATAAATGTTATCCAGCTTCAAACACAGAGGTGGCTCACCTGCATTCTTCTAAATTGTTCTTCTGTTATTTAAACTTTAAGGTTTAAATTTTGCACTCAGCTTCAACATTAGAAACAACAACTGAGTAGTAGCAATTAAGAATTTCCTGTACGTGCTGTGAATTAAGATAGTGCATCTCTTCAAATCCCCAGTGCAAAACGTGTCCAGTGTGCAGCCAGAGTTAACCAGCAGGAGATTCCTCAGGGTCTTTCAATATACATCCATTTTCTAAAGTTCTAGAGATGTTCCAGGAAAGGCAACCCAAATTCATGTTTCCTTGCAGGTTGTCCCTACTCAAATTTTGGGCTATGGACATCTTTGTCAAATTTCCCTCTATAAAGTGCCCCAAGAACAAATCCGTTTTGATAATCAATTTCTATTATGTGAGGCTTTTTAAAATGCTGTTTTATTTTGGATGGAAGAAGGTATGATGGAATTGGGTGGAAGGAGAGAATTTAGGTAATTCCTGGCCAAAAAAATACAATCTGATAGCTCCTCATCTTGACCTAAAGTAGAAATCTGCCAGTTCTTTATTCTTGCCCTACTCCATCCATCTACCTCACTCCATGAGTCCCTGCTGAGGATGAAAATAGAGGAAAATGCAAGGAGGGTGAATCCTCACTGAGGTCCTCAATAGAGGACCCCCAGGAAGATTCAGGTTTTACATCTGCTCCCAATCTTTGTGCTTTTCCCCAGGACCTGCTCAATTTTCCTTTGCTCTGACAGTGCAGGTGGATCCCAAAGGCAGCTCTGTCTCAAGGGGGAGGCTGGAGCACACCAGAACTGCTGGCAAGGCTTTGGGATCTCTCACTCCGGGGGTTTTAGGAGCAGGTGAAATATTTGCCTGGCATGACAAAAGGTATTGCTGTTTTGAATCCAGTAAAGGATTTGTTCAGCTGGTCAGGAGGGTGTTCTGCTTTTGGAAATGAACTTCACCATCACTGGTGCTGCCCCAGCCCAGTGGGGCTTAGGCCTCAGTTGTGCTGAACTGGGAAGGGGGAAGGAACTGGATCTCAACCTGATTTTTCCAAATTTATCCTGTCACCTTGTACCCAGCTTCATTCTTCCTCCATTCCTTAAGCAACTTCATCCTTCGTTCACATCCCGCCCTTCATTTAGCAGAAAAGTCCTGCTGCCCTAAACACTGAGGAATCAGAGTGTTTTAAGGGTCAGGAATCTCAGATGGAGCAGCAGGTGATGAAATCATCTGCCATTTGTGTCCATAAGACCCCAACACAACTGGGAGGGGATGAGAGCTCAGCCAGGGCCCCCTTTTCCTGTGAAGACCCATTTCAGCCTTGTTTTCTCCAGTTCTGTTGCACCTGAACCTCTGCAATGACAACCAAGCCAGTAAACATTTCATTTAGCACCTAAATAATAAAAAGTGAAGGAGAGGCCTTGATTATTGCTGGCACAGTGGCTGAATGCCAGTGAGTCACTGTGGCAGCAAGTCAATATCACTTTCTCAAGGTCTAAATGTTGGTGGTCTAAAAATTGTGAGAGCTGTTCTGTCTGTACCATGTGAAACAAAAGAAACTCAGCAACAGAAAAGAATACAGCAAGAAGGAAAAACAAAGGACTTGTGCACAAAGTGTGCTGCAGAAGTGGATTGATGTCCAATACAGGCCTTGGAGAGATTTGCTCAGGGTACTTCATTTGGTATTGTTGAATGGATCTGCACTGCTGGGATTCTCAGTCTGTTTGTCCTCATTAATAGTCAAGGTTTGCTCCCTCCCTCCACTGACTCAGCCTCATCATCCCACAGAATCACAATCTCACACTGCTGAAGCAGAAATTTTCCATAGGAGGAATTCTGCTATCAATAATACCAATCAAGCTGAAGAAAAGGAAAATAATAAAAAAAATAAAAATCCAAAGGATTAAAACACTTGGTTTGAATCACATTTTTCCTTTGCTGTTGCTGATAATGCAGAAACCCAAATTGCTTTGTCCTGGATTTTCCTTTGTCACTGTGCTGTTAGAGCATCCTCTGAGGTAGAATAAGAGTCCTTTGTAAAACTCCTGACTTGTTATTCAACAATGTGCTGGCAGTGGCCAGCAGTGACCTGGGTGGATTCCATCAGAAGAAGTTTTATTTGTGCAGTGGTTATCAGAGAAGAAGTAGGGGAAGAAAGGTATTTGTTCTGGGAAGCATCCACGTCCCTGCTGAGTTTTGAATCCAATAAAGGACAGTGCTGACAGGAACACAGGCTGGAGATTAAAAATGCTATGTCCTTGCTGGATAAAGGCAGCTCTAAAAACAACCAAACCCAGAAACATTGTCATAACATCTTCTGTCACTGCTGTGGTGGCAGTGAAAGCAAATTGAGGTTTTGAGGGAAATTCTGCTTTCTTGTAGCCCTTAAATATAGCTCTTTCAATTTCCCCAGTAAAGCATCTGATATGTTCTTTTCTCACAGGCCTGAGGCAGTGTCCCCATTCTTTTTTATGATTACACACAGATTTCCTAAATCTCACATATTATTTCTCCCCAAAAGACTGGAACTTTTTATTTCCTCAAACAATGTAATCACTTTTTTTTTCATTCTTCTCCCCCCTAACCATCTCCTATCTACTTTCCTTTATCCTCTCCTGTTCCAAGCTCCTTTGAACTACCCTGTTGCTCTTCAGTCTGCTGCAGGCTTGGCAGGATTGCTGCTGCAGGCCTCTGTTGGTAAGAATGGAAGAGTTTGATGAAATAATTGTAGAAACCTGTCAGGAGAAATGCAGAGCATCAATACAGAGCAGGTTTCATAGAGCAAAGTGAAGTGACACCTCTCAGAACCTGCAGACTGGGGATATCTCAAGTGGGAAGGAGATGTGCACAATTAGTTCTGGTTTGCATTTAAAAGGATGAGGTTTCTGGTGTGATTAAAGCAGAGTAGACTCCACATCTCAGGCACGATCCTTTCTTCTCGTGGAGCAAGAGGCAGGAGCAGGTTAGAATATCACTTAACAGAGTTGATGTCAGTGCTCCATGTCCCCCCTCACCTCCTGCCTTCCCAGCCAGCCCAGCTCAGTCTGCTCCATCTGCCACTTCTAACAGCAGAGCCTTCGTTCATGGTTCAACACGTGGCAATTTTAAACTTCCCCATGAATCCTGGGCTGGGCTGGGGGCAGTTGGGTTTGAACACAGCTCTGTCCCACCCTCTAACAGTCCACAGTGAAAGCCCCAGAGAAAGGCAGGTATCACTGCTAAAAATGAAGGGATGGGACTATTTTTGGGTTAAGGAGGATTTATTGCTCAGATAAACATCAGTCTCAGAGCTGTGAGGTTTTAGAGGAGCAAGCAGTCAGCCATAGCTCAAGAGTAGTCACAAGTTTCTTCATTACAAGGTAATACAGAACTTAAGTTTCTAACTTAACAAACAGTTGCTATAGGGTTTATTTTGGTTTTCTAACCTATCACTTTTACTCACTTTTGCACTGTGGATACTTTTGTTCAATAAGCTTCTGTCTCACATGCACATAAATGCTTCTATTATAACTTCTAAACTCAGCTTATTCTATACAACTAGACTTTTACATTATAAACCTTTCACTATCTTATTAATACAATTTTTCACTTATTTAAGGCATATTCTTACTTACAACTGTAGAAACTTAAGTTTATGATTTTTCTACTTTATATCTGTATATTATTTATATTATATCTGTATATCTGTATATTACATCAATCTAGGCTTCATCTAAGGTTGCAGATCAAATCTTTCAGTGTCTGCTTTTTTGATTTTGCTTTTCCAATTCCCACAGGCAGGAATGAAAATTATGGAGCTCTGTAAATAAGAACAAACCCAATGAGGGAGGCATCTTTAAATACAAAACATCTGAAGTGCCTGTACTGCCTGAATCTCTGTGAAGAGTCTCATCTGATGAACTCAGATGAAGGCCAGGAACACTTTTCCTATTGATTAACCCCAGGCCACTGCCTTTGCTTCCCACTGCCTTTACTTGTCCCCTCTTCATCTCACATGTGCAGGACTTGTTCTTTACACTCTTTGTGTAGAGCCTACCCCTCACAAAATAAAATCCCAGACAGCGGGGCCCTCATGAGCTCCTGCAACAATACCAGTAATTAAAAATGTGCCCAGAGAGCTCTGTTCTTAAAATGTGAAAGGTTTCACAAGCTGCATCTGAAATTGTGGTATTGTAACCTAGCACAATGAAAGCCACTGAGGAGTGTTGTTGCTGCCTATAAATACATCACCATGGGATAAACACTGGAAACTGAAGAGCTGCTTATGATCAAGGACAGTGTCAGTGCAAGGAAAAATGGGTATGGGTGCTCTACAGACAGATTTGTGAGTGGATATGAAAGGATGATTTCCAGCCCAGAGCAGCATGGTAGAGGAAAAAAATTGAGTCAAACTAGAGTATCAGGAACTTATTAAATGTTTTTGCTCAGTTCCTTTCTTGATCTGAGGTTTGGAGGCCACTTTCTATCCTGTGCTAGAAGGTTGTCACTGCTGGTATGTTTCTGTTGCTGCCAAGATTTTGGCTGTAAGTTTTTGGAGATGGATATGAACTTGTTTGAATTCTGATAATAGAACTGCTCTTACAAGGTCTAGATCTATGTTGACTGACAGGCTAGAACTTGCCTGTGTTCTGCTTCTGATGATGATGGAATGGTTTTGGGAACAGTGGAGGAAATATTGCAACTTTTCCAACATTTCGGAGAAAGGAGGAAAGCAAAGTTGGGTCTTTGCAGTTTATATATGAATCATGCTCAGGAGTGCAATTTGATTAAAAAAAAAACACATCCTGAGTCATCTCTGGGAAGGAAAATCAGAAAATATGTTTTCAAGATGATGTTTAGAGTTATGACCTGCAGATGCACCTGCAGCTGTTCAAGTGCTAAATGATTCAATTTCAGTTTTCACCCATAGAATTGCATACATAGCTCCCTCACTAACTCCACTGTAGTTGTTCAGCACTCAGGAACCTTGTCCTCTGCCTACTCTAAAAGATCATTTAGGTGCTGGAGGGTGTCCAGAGAAGGGGATGGGGCAGGGGAAGGCTCTGGAGCACCAGGAGCAGCTGAGGGAGCTGGAAAGGGGCTCAGCCTGGAGAAAAGGGGGATCAGGGGGGACCTTGTGGCTCTGCACAGCTCCTGACAGGAGGGGACAGCCAGGGGGGTCAGGCTCTGCTCCCAGGGACAGGAAGAAGGGAAATGGGCTCAAGTTGTGTCAGGGGAAGTTTAGGTTGGATATTAGGGAAAATTTCTTCACTGAAAGAGTGATCTGGCATTGGAACAGGCTGTCCAGGGCAGTGGTGGAGTCACCATCCCTGTAAATTCTCAAAAACCTGGTGGATGTGGCACTTGGCGACAGAGCTTAGGGCTGCTGGGTCAGTGGTTGGATTTGATGGAGGTCTTTTCCAACCTAAACAATTCCATGGTTCTGTGAATTCTGCTGCTTCACATTGCTCTGTCAGCTAAAACATGAGAGAGGGGAGAGGTGGAGATTTCTGTCACCCCTAAATGGGCCATGGACACCCCTGGCAGCCCTGGGTTGCCTCTGCCTGTTATGGGAACAGCAGCTTCCCTGGGGACGTGCCCAGGCTGAGCCACTGGACACGATTCCTAATGCCCAGAGCACCATGAGAATGAGGAATTTAGACCAAGCTCAGGAATGATTATCTGGGAGGTTGCCAATCTTTCCTGAATTCCTGGCCAAGTGCTCCAAAATAATTAAATATTTCACACCATGTCTTGGTGTAAATGAGGCCAAGGAGAGTGTGAACAGCAGCATCAGCAAGTTCAGGCTTTCCTCCTTGGTTTATCACCACAGTACCTGCAAATGTGGATAATGTAATAAACTTTGCTAATTGTGTAATTGTATTAAAATTAAAAAAAAAAAAACAAAAACAAAAACATATAACCTTTGAATTCTCTAGCCGGTCATTTAAATTAATTTGGTTTCAGATTTTTTTTTTTTTTTTGTATAATCCCATGAGGGGATTATGAATGAGGACATGCTGTGCACTGTATTTCCCAAACAGCAGCTGTAAGGCAGATCAGCCACTCTGAGCTCTCACTGAGTGGCTTCTGAAGTCCTGTCTCTGATTTGTGCAATCTCATTGCAGTGGTCACTCTCCATGGAAAACATTCACCTTTCCACAGTGGGGACTGATAACTACAACCTGTGTCAGCAAACCTGAGCTGCAAGGTGCTTTCTGCTCAAAAAGACACTTTGCAGCCCTTTTTCTCTTTGTTCAAAAATTACTGGCATCTAACCACCATTGAGCAGAGGAAATTAGAGCAGAGTCCTAGACCTTTTTCTTCGGCCACAATCACAAGCTGCACTAAAGAAAGTCATCTGTATTTTTATCATTCTTGTGAAAATTGGGAATTTTCTGCAATGGATGTCTTGATAGCGCAGTCAAGGCTGGAGTAGTGTTTGTGGAGTTTGCAGGGGCTGGGTTTCCCTTATTTAAGGGAATTTGAGTTCTCCCTTATTTAGGCAGTGAGCACAGCCAGTCTGGGGCTGCCCTGCCTGTTGTGTGTTTTGTTGGCTGCATCCCTCCCACCCCTGGAACATCAGTGCTGGAGGCCCTTGTGTCTAAAGCAGGCAGGATGCCCCATGTCCTGTGATGATTAAAAACTGGCTTGAAGGCAGGAGAGTGAAGCTTTGGAAAAGACAAGCACACAGATGCTTCCACAGTGGGTTTATTTTTAGGGTCTTTGCACATCCTAAATACTCATGGAAGCTGCTGCTTCACCTCTTCACCTGAGCATTTCACTCCTGTCCTCCTGATAAAGCTGTCACCTCCTTCCAGGCTTCCATTCTTCCCTTGCTTTTCCTGTGGGAATACTTACATTCCCCCAGGCCACTGCCATCAAGAAGTTGATTTTCCCTGCCAGCCTCTCCAGCTGCTGTTCCCATCTGGAAGCATTAGCAGTTCCAGAATATGTCACTGATTGAGCACACAGGGGAAAGAAACCATGGGGGGACCTCAGGGGAGGCTTCCATGTGGGTGAAAGCAAATAGGCCCTGACAGGCACAGAGCCTGGGAAATAACTTGCTGTGAGGTATTCTTCCCACTCTGTGCCATTTATGGCTTGTGGATGTGCTTTGCCTGCCTCAGAAAAGACTAAAGAGGGGAAATAATTTTTTAAGTATTGTCCATGATTCTCCTTCTGGCCTATTCCAGTCGTGGGATGGGAAGGGTTCCAGCAAAGGGCACTCCTATTTCTCCTATCAACTGTTTCCAGAGAGACTTTGGGACAGCAGTCTTAATTGAGCATCATTATTAATGGAATACTACATGAATTAATAGAAGGTTTCCAAGCTTCCTTAATAAAGTTTTCATTTGCAGTTATTTCAATGCAGATAATTCAACTGCTTCAGCGAGCTTTCAACCATGCTGGCACATTATTATGATTGTTAATGTTAATTGTTTGTCTCATGCTTTGAATCAGAAAATAGTGGCTCTGTGCATCCCAGAGGAAAAATACCACTGTATGGATAGAGTGAGAAAAAACCCAATAAATGAACTGAAAGCTACTTTGAGTTTTAATAGGACTATTTATGGATGTCCATTTCTGAATCAGCGAGGCCACCTTTACAGAAAGGATTGATGTGATTTTCTTTCTGCCTTTCCAGATCTCACAATTTTGCAAGTAAAAGGAATGGGGTTTCTATTCCTCTGCTTTCTCTGTAGAATCACACAATTAAGGTCATTTGGTGGAAATAATAAGCAGGACATCCTCTCTCTGCCAACAACCAGAAGCTCTTCCTGCCCACCTCTGACCCAGGCTGCAGTCAGCTGCTGGAGAATTTTGCTTTTTTTCCCTTTGCTGATGTTTTCTTTCATGGAAGCCCAGCTCTGACACCCTGCACACAGTTCAGGATGTTGGTGGTAGGAAACTGAGTCAGGGAACAACATGGTCTGTTCTCAGATCAAATGAAGGGGTTCTTGTGTGCAATTGCTCACAATACACCTGGCTCTTGATTAACTAATTAGGAAAGCCAAGGAGAAGCATGTTGGCTTTCACCTTAATTGCTTCTTCATGTCCAACCTGCTGCAGAGCTGAGCTGAGTGCTCCGTGTGTGTGTGTGGTGAGAGGGAGGCTCATCCCAAATCCCAGATAATCTCATCTGCTTTGGCCAGCAGTGCCAGAGACAGGCTCTGGCACTCTGGATTCACTGGAATACACACATCTTCCTACAGACCATGGAGATTCACTGAGCTTGGAGTAGACCTCTGAGATCATTGACTCCAACCATTACCCCAGCACTGCCAGGTCCACCACTAAACCCTGTCCCCAAGTGCCACATCTGCATGGTTTTTGAACAATTCCAGGGATGGTGACTCCACCACTGCTCTGGGCAGGCTGTTCCAATGCCTGACCACTCTCTCAGCAAAGAAAAGTTTCCTACCACTCAATCTAAACCTTCCCTGGTGCAACTTGAGGCCATTTCCTCTGGTCCTGTCCCTGTCCCCTGGGAGCAGAGCCTGATCCCTACCAGGCTGCACCCTCCTGTCAGGGAATTCTAGAGAGTGAGAGGGTCTCTCCTGAGCCTCCTTTTCTGCAGACTAAACACCCCCAGCTCCTCAGCTGTTCCTCATCAAACTCCAGATGCTTTCCCAGCTTTGTTTCCTTTCTCTGCACAAGCTCCACTGGAGTTGTCCCCAAATTCCTGCAAATAACAAGGCACTTCATAACTGTCTCCCATGAGAGTGGGCTGTCACTTGCTACACGCCTCTACCCAAAGCCTCACTTCATCAGCCTTTGAAACAGGTTTGGTGTCATTTAGACCAACCCATGATGAAAAAAACCCCAAAATTCTCCTGGTGACACCATGCCCAGACCAGGTACTGATGATCTGCTGGCTCTTCCTCTTCCTTTCTTCATCATTCCCTCCAAATGGAAGGACAGAGAATGGTATTTGTGATTCTTATCCCTTAACCAGTTGTCTGGGTCATGAAGACATGAAAACATGAGGAGATAAAACATGAGGAGATGAAGACATGAAAACATGAGGAGATAAAACATGAGGAGATGAAGACATGAGGACACCTCTGCATCAGGCCCTTGTCAGAACCTCCTGCTCTTTCAGGAGGAGGTATCTGGATACCTTTCAGCAGGGAAAGCACTGGTTCTTAAGAAATCATGAGGAGCCAATCAACCCCTTAATTCACAAAGCCAAGATGCCTCCAGTGGCGATATCTTTGCTCTCCATGTCAGAAATTGTCTGTCCTTTTCTCTTCTCAAGGAAATCCTTTTCCTTCTGCCTGCTCCTTCACTCAGGGTGACACACACCCCTTGCTTGTGCCTGTCTGACCCTGCTGTATTTCAGGGGGATATTTCCTGCCCAAAATCAGCTCTCAGGCACAGCCAGAAGTGAAATTGCTGCCTGAACTGCGTGGCTGCAGGGTGCAGCACCAAGCACTCCTCCCAGTTTGCTCCCACAGCCCATGGATGAGCAATTTCTTGCTGTCCAGATCCAGGCTTTTTTTGTTCCTTCACCTTGCAGCTCCCACAGGACAGGAGGGGGTGCATTTGTGAGGAAATGCCTCCTCATCCAGCCCTTGGGAGTGGGCAGACAAGCAGAGAAGAGGAACCCACACAGACAAAGATGTTCTACTGGGAATAACAGGTTATGAGCTCTTCAATCCATCATGTTAGTGGAGTAACCCATGGTCTGACCCCAGTGAACCTAAACCACAAAAGGAGTCCAGTGGCTCTTGGGAGGAGTTGGAGCCACCAGTGAGGTCATTTAATGCATGTAAATGCAGCCTCTGAATCAGGAATATCTTCTGACTGCCAGGAGCAGGGAGGTAAGAGCAAGGACAAACTTGCAGTTCAACTCCCTTGTTTCCAATGCTCCTTCCCAAATTAATTTTTACTGATCCCCACAGGGACTGACCCCCAGCCTAAATGGCACATTGGTCTGGGTGAACATGGAAGTTCTTATGTCTTTATGTTCTGACCTCAATCTTTGAGTCTGTGGTCAGTGAATTCCTGCAATTTCTCTCTTTATTCCACCCATCCTCAGACCCATGCACCAGGGAAGAGCCAGCAGAAGAGTCCAGCCAAAGCTTTGAGCAGTGATTTTTGTCTGAAAAGGATTAGGGTAGGAAAGAAATGATAAATTCCTCCTCAGTGGAAGCCTGTAGCCTCAGTCTGTGGTGTCTTGTGATGTGCCAGCCTTCAGGATCTCTGGGGTGGTGATTTGTGCTGCTGTTCTTGCTCCATTCAGCACACATCAAGCCTTGTAAAACAAGTGGAAATGGCATAAGTGATGTTCCCTGACATGAAGAGGAATAGGAAACCTTCCATCATTAGATCCTTTGGGCTGTGGAGCTCTGCATGGCTCTGTAAGTCACAATGCCTTGCCAGCAGTGCTGTAATTGTGTGTGAAGCAGTTCAGCACTCATTTCTCCCCTCTCCCACGAGATTCTTTCCCTCTTGAGAGGCAGCTCTCTGCTCTCTGTGCTCTCATTCCCTTCATGTTGCCACTGCCACCACCCCTAGATTGGGATATTCCCCTCCTGAGGTAAGAACAACCCCCAATTTCTTAGCTTCTGGATTTTGGGGGAATTCATTCATGCCAACCCCCGTGCCTCCAGAAAAGCTCAGTTCACTAATTTGTAACACAGCTTGATGTGTTCTGAATTCCACCTCCTGCCAGTTTCAGAGTTATAGGAATATTCTTTTTCTGTGCTGCCTGTGAGGGCAGTTACTGCTGCTCCTGGAGCACAGGTTTGGTTACTTTCCCACTGCACAGAGCAAAGCCAATAATTAATCAAGGAGAAAGGAACTGTGGGGCTCATTGGCATAGAAGACTGATAGGAGTGTTTAAGTTTTCAAAATGGGACAGGTCATTTTCATGACTAACAGGGGTATTTACATTTAAATTAAGGCTCATAAATTTAAGCTACCTCCTATTTAACAAGAGCCAGGAAAAGACCTGTGGAGGATGAATTACTCCTATGAGTATTCTGAGTTTTTTTTCCTCAGGCTTTGAGATGAATGAGTGTGACAAGGTCAGCTTTGTCCTTTCAGCAAACATTAGCTGTGCTGCAGGTCTCCTGTTGTTCAGCACTTTGGCTGCCCAGTTTGGGAAATGTCCTTCATTCAGTGCCCACCTCAGACCCCAGCCTGGCTGCAGAGGTGCATTCTGTGCACAGGGTGAGCTCCTGAGCCCAGCAGAGCAGTCTCACCTGAAAAAAAAAAGCCTGGAATGGGGAGACCCTTTCCCCAGCACCCCTCCACATGCTTTACACCTGCCAAATTGCAGTAACTGCACCCATCAGCAGTGCCTGAAAATGAGAGCAGCTTTCTCAGGTGCCTGCCAAGAGATTGTTCCCCTGTTCCATGGACTGCAGCCCTGCTGTGCCCTGCAGCCTCCACACACTTTATTATCCTGCAGATTCTCCCTCCCCACTGCAAACCTGACACAGTTATTTCCCAAGCTTTCCCTGCCCTTGGCTGTTAATTGCATTATTGCCACTGATTTCTGTGCTGGTGGTAGTTAGAGGAAAGAACAATGGGCTCTGGGCTCATTGTGAGCAATAACAAACTTTCAGTGTCCAGTTGGGACTCATTAAAAGAAAATAAAATGGAAAAAAAAAAATTAGGGAAAAGGTTAAAACCATTCTGTGCCTGGGGTCACATCACTGCCTGAGTTATTTGAGAAAGTCTGTGACACTTTCAGTCATCTCTCAGGTTCCCTTTCATGGCTCTGTTAGCCCCAAAGACAGGAAGCTTTTCAGCAGGTAAAAGGGGCTGTTGACCATCCAAGCCACACACCCAGTGTCTCCAGAAGGGAATGGGGCAGTGGTGTGAGGTCACTCATACCCAAAAGATGGCTTTTGCTCAAGGCAGTGGGACAGGAGAGCCAGCTCTCCTTGTTCCATGTGCAAAGCCAAAGCTTCGGGCTTCATTTTGGTCAATTCCAGCTGCTGGCCACATTTATATACTTCATTTTACACCAGGAACACGCCTTCCCTCAACAGACAGGGCTTTTTGAAAACAAGAGTGTTTTAATGATTATCTGTTAAAATTGGGGGTTTCCAGCACAGACCAGACCCTCTTGCTCTGGGTCCTGCACAGATCACTAAAAGTCTGAAGGGTGCAGAGTGATGGGCAAAGAATAAAAACCAGTAGGAACCAAGAAGCAGTAAAGATCATGTAGGCAATAGATAAAAACACAGAACCATAGAATTGCTGAGGTTGGAAAAGAAGGGATCATCAAGCCCACTGAGTTTGTCAAAGAAGACAATGTGGTTCTGATGACTGGGGGAAAACCTGTTTTTTATGATCCCAAAATCTACAACTCTTTATTTGATCCTCTTTGCCTGTGTGTCCAGTCCAATGTCCTGCTGTAAATCTTGTGGCAATAAGATTTCCCCTAGCCAGATTCAGTGATGTTCCAGCTTATGGAATGATTAAACTAAAAAATATCTAAATATATCTCTATCTAAATAGATGCCTGCAGCAAGGATTTTTTTTCCCCACTCCTTTATCTTACCTTTGCCAAGAAATACATTCAAGTGTGCCAAATCTGTTTTGTTGTTAAAGCTCTCAAAAGCAATTCCTTTCATCTCAATAACTCACAGTTTGACCTGAATTTCCTTAGTTTTAGTCCCCTGCCTCCTTCTCTCCCTAGAAGCAATGTTTCAGACTCATCCTTTCATTTGCTAATCCTTGACCTGGAGGGGGTGAATAAAACACAGAGGTGAGGGGGAGCTGCAGGACATTTATGGGCAGGAGATGCACAGAGGACAGCCCTGAGCAGGATGGTTCAGAGCCAGGGGCTCTCCTGGGGCTCAGCATGGGCAGCTTGGTTTCCTCATTTCTTTGAAAGCCAAACCCTGAACCTCAGCCTTTTGTTAAAAGTGAAATTCTCCAAGTGAGGCTGGTCTGACATGTCTGAGAGCAGCGTGTTGGAGTTTGTAGCTTAAATAAAAAGAGAAAGGGGTCTGAGCAGCTGGAGATTCGTTCTCCAGATTCACTCACCATGAGTCACTGAGGCTCTCAAACCAAACACCAATTTAATTCTGGCAGCCTGACTTGTTAAACTCAGAGGTGATTTACCATTGGCTTAGCAGGGTTATACCTCTGAGTGTCTCTCTGTGATTTTAACAGAGGTGATTTTAACATTGGCTTAGCAGGGTTATACCTCTGAGTGTCTCTCTGTAAGTGTCTCATATGTGGGAGGTCTTCTGTTGTTTTTTTGTTGTTTTTTTTTTTTCTGAAGTGCTTGAGATCTCTGAGAGATTTGTGAGGCTGAAGGACACCACAGAATTGCTTCTGGCCCTAAGACTGACTCATTTAGCCCTAAGAACAGTACAATGAGCGAGGAAAATGATGTTTGTTGTTAAGAAGAGTGGCTTGTTTGCCTTGCAAAAGGCCTGAAGCAACAAAAAGTTGGTTTCTGGATTGTGCCTCTCTTTTTATTGTCCCTGGGGTGAGATCAGTCCCTTCCAGCTGAGAAGCTTTGAGCCACTTTCTGTGTTTGTCCCACATTATCTGGCAGCTTCCCTGGCAAGCAGGGAGCCTGATATGGCCACTGCCAAATCCCAGGAAGTGCTCTGGCTGCTTGAAACCCTGTGGAAGTGATTTTCATAAATGGAGAGGTGTTGTATTTGTGGGATGCCCCAGGACAGGGAAGGAATGATGAATCTGACTCCATGTTCTCAAAGGCTAATTCATTATTTAATAATACTATACTATATTAAAGAATACTATACTAAACTATACTAAAGAATACAGAAAGGATACTTCCAGAATGCTAAAAACATAATAATGAAAACTCCTGACTCTTTACAGAGCCCTGACACAGCTTGGCCCTGATTGGCCAAAAAGTAAAAACAATTCCCATGAAACCAATGAAACAATCACCTGTGGGTAAACAATCTCCAAACACATTCCAAAGCAGCAAAACACAGGAGAAGCAAATCAGATAATTATTGTTTTCCTTTTTCTCTGAGGCTTCTCAGCTTCCCAGGAGAAAAATCCTGGGCAAAGGGATTTTTCCAGAAAATATGAATGCCACAGAGAAGGGGTTTGCTTTGAGCTGAGAAAAGGCAATTTAATTGAAGATTCTGTAACTGCAACGCTGCAGCTTGGCACTTTCCATCCTTTACCAGTTCACAAAGAATCAAAAATGTTTTGGTCTTGAACGACTGAACCTGTCACGAGTGACTCTGTCTTGCTTCAGTGATGCTTTGTTTTCTGGCAATTGCATCATGCCCTGGCTGCCTCCTGGAGCCATTTCCAGCAGCAAGTATATTTGAGATGTGCCCTCTCTCTTTTGTTTTATGGCACTGCTATGGCACCCCAGCTTACTGTAGCTCATATTTTACATTGTGCTCATAATTTACATTGCACCAGAATGGGGGCTGGGGAGGGACTAAAGCCAGACACAAATATTTCCTGATGAAGGAGGATGTGCAGCTCTGCCTCATTTTAGGTACAAGTTTAAGCCAGCTAAGCCCAGGATTGAAAAGCAGGCAGTTAATGCTCTCCTGTTACATTAATTCAAACTCACACAGGTGAACCTGTTCAGGAATTAACCAAATGTAAACTATTCCAGCTTTGCCACTCCAGCACAAATATTTGTCACTAAATCTCCTCCTGTGAGCAACTCAGCAGCCTCCAGGGCAGCCTGGTTGTTCAGAGGCTTTTCTATCAATTCCAGTGGTTCTAGAGATGGAGGGAAGGGGAGCAAAACTAATAACCAAGGATGAAAGAACAGTTTGAATGTTTGATTTTTTTTTTTATCTTCCAGTAGATCCAAGCAGTTTCACTTGCTTGACTTGATTCAATTGTGTTGTCAAGACAAATTTGTTGTCCATGGCTTTGCAAAAACACAAACCTTCTTTTTCACAGAGTAACAGAGGGATTGCAGGGGGATAAACTATGCAATGAGCAGAATTTACTCATTTGTTCTGTATGGTTTTTGATGTGTGGGTGGATATATTCATTATATATGTTCACTTCAGTGTGTTTCCCTGCTCAGGAGTATCAGATGTCTGAGGAATATTATCCACTGGAACTTGATCACCACGTTCATCCTGAGGAATGTGATGTGGTTTCTGCTTCAAATGATAGATCACAACATCCATGAGAGCAATGAGGTGAGTGCAGGGAAGTGGCAGGGCCCTGCCCTGGAGCTCAGGGTGCTGAGTTTCTTTGTATGGATATTTCAAGGGACACTTATGACACTTATGACCCTTACACCACATGCTCAGAGAGGTTTCCATGCTTCTCTTCATTCCAGTGTCAGCTGGGCACTCATCATCCTTGATTAGCTCTTCAAATGTAAGATCTGACATCTGAACTTCAGTCCCATGCTTTGGGAAAACAAATAGAAATCATTAGTGCCCACATAAAGAAGATGTCTATGCATAAATCTCAATTATTACTCTTCCAGAGCTCCTTGGAGAAAATGTAAATTCTGTTAATTCAGTGTTTGCTCTGTCTGTGCTTCTGGCAGTGTCACACTCCAGAAAATGGAGTTTATGAGCTTTATGGTCAGCAGTTCCATGCTGTGTGACTTGCCCCCTCATGATAATGCTGCAAATCTCTAGTGAGATTTTTACAGTTATTTAGGAAAAATCTGTTGGAGACAGGACTCAAATACCTCTTAAAATGTGAGCACAAGGTGACAATGAAAATATAAACCTGCAAATATAAGGATGGGGCATCACATGCCCCAGTTTTCATTAACTCATCTTTTCTCTGCAGCCTTATTGGGAAAGGTGCTTTATACAAGCTTGGTGAATACTTTGTTATGTGATTGTGGGATAAGTCAGTCAAAGTAGCACCACCAGAATTAATGGGAACATCATTTATTCTGGCTATTGATGTGATCTCTTCTGTGCTGATCAGTGGAGATTAAATAACACATACAGAAGCATCAATGTGGAAATATTTTGCATTAAGCTTATAATGCTTGCAAAAAAAATCAAGAAGGAATGGGTGAAGTTATCTGGAGCCTCATGGTGGGTACATGTGGGGATCAAGAATCCTCAGTTAAATAAACAGAGAGGTGTGAACTAATGAGCTCTGCAATTTTGGTTTACTGTTCAATTTTAAAAAATCCACAAAGGAATTGCTCAAAATTCATCAGAATCTTCCCAATCCACCATCCTGTTCCTCTTAGTTCTGACACAGGAAAAATTGACTTGGATATAAAGGTTTTTGTACAGTTCCAGGAAAGTGAAAGGAAAAGAAAGGAAATTTTGTTTAAACAAACATTTGAAAACAAAATGTTTAAGCTTCTGGGTTGTTTTAGGCTTTAATCCTATTTTAAGGGTGAAGCCAAACTAATTATCAAATATTAATGAAATAATACAGAAATGAACGTGTTAACACATCCAAAAGATTTCTTCTTTTTATTTCCATTCAATACACAGAAGTGATCACAACTTGTGGATGGGCTGTCATTTTGTGACTGTGCTTCTTGCCCAGTAAATTCTAAAACCTCAGAATTTTACTGGGCTTGGTGGTGCATCTGTTGCTCTGTTGGCTGCCTGTAGACCATCAGTATCTCCTGTCTGTGAAGGCTAAAAAAAATTAACTGAGGGTCAGAGTTGGAAATACTTCACTAGAGCTAATTAAAAGGCTGGAGAATGGTGAGACCAAAATGACCCAGGTAATTAGAGTTGTTCCTCAGATGTCTGCTTGGCAAGAAGGAAGTTTTCCCAGATTTAGGTGAGCAGCACTGTGGAAATTACCCTCGGTTCCCTGTGATTTATTGCTGGGATGTTCCCATCTGGAGCTAATTGTGCCTCCCACAGCTGTGCTCTCACTGCACAGCCATTCTGGGGAGGAAAAACACATTTTCTCACATTTTACAAAAAATTCCTGTTGAGGTTGTGGCAAAATTCAGAGGTGACATGTGACATTGTGTGACTTACAGAATGAAGCACCAGTGGCAGGAACAGAGGGGATAAATTGGCTGGTAAAAACATGCTTTTAAAGTTTTGGTTTTTTTTCTTTAAATATCAGTTGTGCTTCTTCTCCTCAGTGGAAACCAAGCAAGACCATGACATTGACACAGCTCACCTGTGGTGACATGACTTGCTCCTCTTGGAGGCTTGTTCTGGGACCTGAATTTTCCAGACAGGTTTGGATACAGCAGATCCTGTGTGTTATGGTCAGAGCCAGCCTCAACAGAAGGTCACAGATGGATCTGGGAGTTCCTGTCAGCACCTAAAATACTGTGATTCCAAGCCACAGGATAAACCTGCATCCCATGAGTGAATTCTACCATTGATTTTTTTTTTTTTTTAAAGGGAATAACAACATACAGAGTCTTTGAAATGTTCTCACCATGACTTTAAAATATTCTTTTCTGTTCCCTTTCCAGCCCTGGTGTCGATGTATTACCACTGTCTACAATTACTTTGTGGTGACCAACTTCTTCTGGATGTTTGTGGAAGGCTGCTACTTACACACTGCTATAGTGATGACTTACTCCACTGATAAGCTGAGGAAGTGGGTCTTTCTCTTCATAGGATGGTGTAAGTGACCTTTGTGGTTAAAATGGTGCTCGGTGGTACCTGGCATTAAAGTGTTAAAGACAAAGAGAGGCAAGAATAGATATTATAAATCCCCCTGGGGTGAAATCTGGACCACTCACTCTGAATAGACTTTTCTAAGTGTGGAGCTGACTTGAAAAAGAGCCTCATTACCCACAGCTGCTGAGGGATTTGTTCCTAGAAAACAGCCTTTAGCAAAGAGTCACACATCATCTTTGGACTGTCCTTGGGGCTGCCTTTGGGATGCTGTGGTCAGTTTTGGTCCTTGAGGTCAGAAAGGGATGTGGAAAAACTGAGGAGATTCTCCAGCTGAAAATGTGATCAGGGATCTGAAGGCCATCAGCTGTGATGTGAGGCTGAAGGGGCTGAGCTGTTTTAATGTGGCAAAGAGGAAGATGAGGAGGGATCTGTTTGGTACCAGGAGTGATCTGAAAGAGAATTACAAAGATGATGGAGCCAAATGCTGCTTGGTAATAGCAGGTGTTGTAAAAAGGGACAAAATCCATAAACTGCAGACTGGGAGGTTCCAGTTGGGTGTTAAGGAAACAGAAAATGTACCAGGGGATGGTGGAACACTGGAATATGTGACATAAAAGCTGTGAAACCTCTGACCTTGGGGTTATTAAAAATTTAGCCAGGCTGTACCCTGGGTGAGTATTGAAGGTTCTGCTCAGAGTAAGAAATTGGAGCAAACACCTTCAGAGATCCTTCCCAACCAACATCTCCATGTTTTGAACTCTGCCAGGAGATGTTTGCCAGGACAAGCCCATGCAGGCAGTTTGTTCACTTGAATGAAAATCTAAGGTCAAACAGAACTAGTGAATCTAGTAGTTTTTTTCTGTTGAAGGAAGAAAGGTGGAAGAAAGTCACCAATACTTTCTTTTGTGAAAGCAGAATGACATTTTGTTCAGAAGTGCCTCTCCCTCTCTGCAGAAGTAATTGGATTGCAATTCTGAAGGCAGAAACAGCCTTTGAAACAAAATATGTCATTCAATCCAAAATCAAATGGGAGGAAAGAGGAGTTGTAGTAGAAAGAAAATGTTTATTTGGGGAGTTGATTCAATTTTTTCCCCAATAGTTTTCAATTCTCTCAGCAAACTGGAAAATCAGCTGCTTACACAGCTCTCACACACCCACAGACTGCTTTGATCCTTGGTGTTTTCACTCCCTACCTCTGTCAGAATCCTCTGGGTCTCTGATTACCAGTGTAGGAGTGTTGTGAGCTGAATAAACCTTTCCAGCCACCTTGTGGGTGCACTCTGGCTCTGCTCTGCCTCCTCATACACATTTTTTTACCAGTCTTATTCTCAAATCCCTATTCTTCACTTAACAAGGAAAAGTAAAATGTTTTCCTTCAGGAGAGAGGACATGGCTCCATTTTCCCTGTCCATTCCTCCAAGAACATGGGGAAATGAGTGCACCAGACCCTTTAAATGTGTGTGGTGAACAAGATGGAACAAACCCAATTATCTGAAGGGCGCAGGAGCCACCAGGGATGATGGGGCAGGAGATCAGAGCTGCTGAGGTTCAAGATGACCCCACAGCAACTCAGCCCCTCTGTGTTGTGGTTCTCTTTCCATCTCTTCCAAGTCTCCATTGCCCACAGAATGGGCAGCAAGAGGGAGGTTAAAAGAGACAAATTTGTGTCAGAGACAAATGCACCTCTGCTCCTCCATGGGGGTCAGAGTCACTGGGGCTCTGTCCATGCTCTCACCTCAGTGATTTCAGTGGTTTCAGAGACATCAACCTGCACTTTGGAATGGGGAATGGAGCTGCTGAGTCTGGGTTTTCCTGAGGTGAGAAGTTTAAGGGGGAATGGAGAGGCAAAAATCTCCCCTTTGAATTTTGACATCCCCTTGCCTAAGTGTGAGTCAGGAGGCCACTTCCATTTACTCTTCCTCCCTTCCAGGTGCCTCCTACAGCAAATCTCCTTCAAACCAGCTGGTTTGGAAGGCCTAACACAAACCCTTTATAGGGAGTGCAGTGATGTCTGTAAAGTTAAAAAGTAGCTGGATCCTTCAGAAAGAGAAAAAACCCCAAGAATTCTGATACTGCAAGATACCAAGCTATTCTTTCTCATAATCCTGTTTCATAAGGAACACTGAACTCAAAAAAAAAAAAAGTGGAAAGTTTTGAAATTGTGTTTCATCTAGAGATCCCAGTATGTTTACAAGCTTCTTGGAGCCTGGGAAATAAAAACCTAAACACTCACTTCCAAGTACTGTCTTTAGAGATTCTGCTGTACCAACTGCAGGAAAATGAAAAGGGACCGAAACTGCCTTTAAGTCAGCCAAAATTCTTCTGGTCACTTCTATGGAAGCATAGGTATTTATGTGTGTGTTTGTTAATATTTTTATTAACTTTCCTTACTAAAGTTTTGTTGGGATGATCTTTTTTCATTTTTAAATGAAAGGATTTTAGCAGTTGTGATGTCTCAAGCAGACTAAGATAGGACCACTATTGTTTAGAGTCTCCCATTCATTAACTGAGACTCTCCTCACACAGATATGAGTTTAATTTGGTACCATGGACACATCCATCCATTATTAACTCCTAATTTTTTTTTTTTTTGCCCCTGCAGGTATTCCCTGCCCAATCATCATTGCCTGGGCCATTGGCAAGCTGTATTATGAAAATGAGCAGTAAGTGATGTTAATGTTTGTGTTTGTATGGCTGCCTAAACAAATCAGGAAATGAGTACATATCTGAACCATGTCCCAGGTCACATATTCCTGCTTCCCCTGGCTGTGCATTTCCTTCTTCCTCAGTTTGAGGAGCTGCTCCTTGCTCAGCCATTCCCAATCCCTGCCTGTCCTCCCTGATTTCTCACACGTGGCATTGGGGAGCTCTTGTTCCCCAAGAAAAATGTCCCTGAAGAGCTGCCAGGTCTGATGAGTTCCTCTGTCCCTAAGGACAGGTTCCCAGGGGGATCTCATTCTCCAAACAGCTGGAAGTTCCTCTTCTAAAATGGAGGGTCCTGACTTTGCTCCTTGCCAGAGCTTTTGTCCATTTGTCCTGAGCACTGGGGGAGTCATGTGCTGCTCCCAGGAGGTCACACCCAGCCAGATGGACACAGGCAGCAAACATGGACTGGCTGCAGCTTCCTGTGGAAACCCAGGGCACAGGGAATGTTTCTCTGTCTGCTCTGGGGTGCCCTGACCCCCAGGGCAGCACTGACTCTGACCCTCATTCATGGAGAAAGTTTCCCAGACTTCAAGATAGACTGGAACCCACAAAAGTGTGCAATAGATTATAGAGAGCAGTACAGGTGTGTCACTGGGTGAGAAATTGAGGTTTTGGGGTTTTTAGTGTGTTGTGGATGGCAGCAAGATGGAGGGCACAGGGTGTCACCCTGGGTTTCTGCTCCATGCTTCTTCTTCCTCCTTCTCCATGGGTTTGGGTGGCATTTTGTAATTGGGCAGAAAAGTCCCCATTGCAGCTCTGTGGGATCAGTGATTGGGTTAAAAGGGAAAATAATCCAGGTGTCAGTTCTTAATTGGATAGTTTAGTCTGAAAAGACCTTGGAGCAAGAGATTGTGGCCATTTTGTGCCTTCTAATGAAAAGCTGCTGAACTCCCAGCAGTGAGGCTGTTTTACTGATAAGAAATAATAAACACTTAAATCCAAACATAAATTACTATCTCAAGTGCCTTCAATCCAAACCCAAAGAAACCAACAAGTACCCCTACACTTCCAAGACTGTTTGGGACTGCCCAAAATTCAGGAAAAATGGGAATTTCCTCTTTCTCTGTCTGGAGTATCCATTTAAGCTGTGTGGAGGTTGAGCTGGGGTTCAGGTAGTGCAGCTCCTCATCGTAGTTTAAAAGCTTAAAATAGAAAGAATGTTAAGAAAATGCTTCAAGCAACTTCTTGACTTTTTAATCTTTGTATTTAATAGAGATCTTTAATATCTATTAATATTATTTTAATAGAGATCTTTGTATTTAATAGAGATCAGTTGCTGCACAGTGAGGCAACTATAATTGGTACTGTGGCAAATATCCTGCCTGGGGTTTATCACTTCTTTAGCAAAATATGGCAACTCTGGGGAAAAAAAAGTGCTGTTAAATCTCAATTTAAAAAATCACCCACAAATTATTAAGAGCTATTGCAGTAGTTTCATTGATGGGCATTTGTTAAGGGGAGGAACATTAGTGAGATCTAATTAACAATAGTGATAAAACCAGTGGTGGATTTGGTTTTATAAAGAACTATCAGAGATCCCTGAAGAATATTAAGTAGTGCTATTCAGCAGAAATATGTTTTACATATCTGAGTCTTATCACAACTGTCTTCCTGAATTGTCCTCTTCAATATTCAGGGGGTGTTTATTTATCTTTCCAGAGGTAAAAAAAAAAAGAATAAAAAGTGGTTAAATGGCTTTTATTTCCCACAGATGCACCAAATAATAGTCAGTGATTTAAGTTTCGCTTTTTGCTTTCAATGAAATTATTTTATTGCAGGAACAATGGCTTGTGTTGGATTTAAAGTAAGAGTTCAGATGATTGGCAGAACAGTTTGCAATGTCTTAGCTAAAAGTCCTAGTTGGAACAGTTAAGACTCTAAATATGAAATATTTTTAATCAATTGCAGACATTTGTAATGTTTCTGGCAAATGACTGTCTCCTCTTGGCGTTACTCACCCAATTTATTAGAAATATTTACATTACAGTATAACAGATCTGGTTTATTACTAATGAGAATAACACAGACCTAAAAAAGCTGTTGGATTTTTTTTTCTTCACTACCTACAAAAGGAACCTTGGAGCATCAACACCCCTGGAGAGTCCTGTGTTGCAGAGTCTGTCCTTGGCCACAACCTTGTTTCCTCAGTGTGGAAATAAATCCACATCAATTCTTCACTCAGCACAACCTTGGTCTAATACTGGACTTCAGATAATAAATTTCAGCATTTTGGTCTTCGAGCTAAGCAACATTTAAATTCCAGAGAGCAACAAGAGCAGCCTTTGCCTGGAACCTCATTTGTGCTCTACCAGCTCAGTTCCAAATTCTTTGCTGCCTTTTTCTAGCCCACTAATTTCTGCCACATGCCTCAGTCCTGCTTCATGTAAGTCCCACTGCTAGGGCAGCCAGCTTCCCAGGAACTCTTTGCTCCTCTTAGTTCTCTGAGTTTCAGGCAATAAAAAATAGTTCTCCCAAAATACCCTTCAAAATCTGCTCTCAAATGTAGATCTTGCAAGTTGTAGAGAAATTTGTTTCCTGCCCTTGGCATATCTTGTAATTTTTTTTTTCATGTCTTTCCAGCTACATTAAAAAAAATAAAATTCAAAAACACAGTTTCATTCATTTAAGGCTGCCCTGGGGATTCTTCTTGGATGATAACTTGGCTGGAGGAAGAACCTTATTCCAACTCTTGCTCTCATGCCCAAATTTTGGAGGATGAGTTGCAAAATTATCAATTCACGCTCAGTGCACCGGGGAATAGCAGACATCTTTCACATTTCTAAAACATTCAAAGCTCCCTCATTCATTTGGAACTTAAAGGATGTGGGAACTGAGCCAAGAAAAAGCAAATAATTGTGAGGTACTGAACTGTTGCTGATTCCAGCTGTGTACCTCAACACCCCTGTCCAGTCAGAGCATCTTGCAATGGTCAAGTAGCTCCTCCTGTTTTAGCAAACACCACATTTTGGAGAGGGGCTTTGAGGGTGTGGCGTGATCCACAAGGATCCCATCTGAACCAGAGCTTTCCTGATCCCAGCTCATTTCCCCTGGACTTGTGAGGTTGTGTCTTACAGACTCCAACCTCTTTGAGGCAACCCATTACATCTTGCTGCTTGTAAAAGTGCAAATGTGGCTCTGTGGTCTCTGTGGCTCAGGAATTATCTCTGTTTCCATGGTTCCAGTGGCACTAAATTATCTGTTTCACAAAGAAAGCATGGGGAAGGCACAACTTTTACTGTATAGATTTGTTATGGGGTATCCATGACAGGGAAGAAAACTCCCAGACCCTTGAACTCCAAAATCTACTTCCTAAGGGATCTGGAGCTCCAATGATCTCAACCTTAAGGAATTATGAATGCGAATCTGTCTTAGCTTGGTGGAATCCTGGATGCAGACCCCATGGCTGTATCTGTGAAACTGAATTAGCTGGGCCTGGATTAATTCCTAGGGCTCGACTTCCAAATAGCATGGAATAATTCACAACCCCATCATTAAATCTTCTTGGCCTCCAAAATCAGGGGAGCTGCAGTTTGTGGACTATTGGGAATGTCCTCTGGCTCCTGCTAGCTCCAGATTTGTTCCCCAGGAATAGTTTTGGCCTTGGTTAGTTTTTGGCCTGGACCAAAACTACCCCAAGGAAAAGGGAATGGTGTGAGCTCAGACCTGAGCCCAGGCTCTCATTCATTTACCAACACAAACAGAGCAGATTTATTATTCTCAGGGAGGAGGATGAAGGGAGTGTCAGTGTGGGTTGCTGTGAAATCACGGGGCTCTTCTGTTGTGTAATACAGCAGGGAGAAAAACACTTGGGATTAGTGGAAGTCAGGCCATGTGTGGGTCATGTGTGACACATCCAGGCTCTCCTCTGCTCTGGGGCTCACCTGTGATTTCTCTTCACCTGAGTCCATTTCCCAGCCTGTTCTGGGTCATCCCAGACAGCTTGGAAAGGAATGTTGGAGCAGGAATTTGGTGGCTTCACATGATGGCTCTGCTCTGTCTGCTGGCTCTGGTGGCCATGGAATCATTAGGGTTGGAAAAGGCTTCTCAGATCGTGGAGCCCAGCCACTCACCAACACTGCCAGGTCCTCCACTAAACCCTGTCCCCAAGTGCCACATCCACATGGTTTTTGAGCACTTCCAGTGGTCCCCAGATTCCTTTAAAGCCAATGGGATGACTTCTCATCCATTCAGTGTTTTATTTAGACAGCATTTCCATGCAACTTGAGACATTGCTTTAATTAATTAATGTGTCTCTGGGCACTGCAATGGATAACAGGGGTTTTTTCTCTTACACAGAATATTTCTTTAATTCCATTCTCAGGCATCCTTCTTACAGCAGGTTCTCATATTTCTTACCAATATTCACATAGGCAACAGCCAAAACCATCAAGGGAACATGAATGTTCTAATGGAGGGGAAAGTGGGGCTCAGATCTGTGTCCAACCACAGGTCATGTGCAGCAGAAAATTCCATTACTTGCTAATTATTTTTATATAAACAGTGCAGTGAGCAAAGGAACACCTCTCTATAGTGTCCTTCATATTGCAGCCTAAAAGAAGTGAATCTATCTTACAAATTGCTTTCTTATTTGTTTTGTCTTTCACAGGTGCTGGTTTGGAAAAGAGCCAGGGAAATATATTGACTACATCTACCAAGGGCCAGTGATTCTTGTTCTCCTGGTAAGTGTTTATGTGGGTGGGAGGACACTGCCATCTCCCACTGAGAGAAAATTTCATCTGTCATGTTCCACGTCTGCTTTTGTGAAAAATAAGACACAAACAAGGCCAAACATCTTCAGGTGTTCTCTGAAAAGGCCACAGCAGATAACACTGCAGGAATTGAAGTGATTTGGTTTTGGCTGTTCCTTTGGGTTTGGGCAGTTCTTTCCTCCTCCCTCTGCAGTGCTGTTTGCCTTTGTAGAAGGTTTTGAGGGTAGAAAGGAAAAATGTTAAAATCCAGGGGAGCATTACAGTATCTGCTCATCCATCTGGGGCTCATGACAACTACAGCAATTCTGTCACACACATTATTTAGAAAAAAAGTAATAATCATAGTGAGGAATTTTATCTTGCACAATCAGCTCCACTTTCTCCATCACCAGCACTGCTGTGTGTTTGTTTCTGGATTTCCTGTTGTAAAGTTTCCTTCCCAGTGCTGCCCACGCTTACCAGGCTGTTTATCTGTTTACCCAACACTCCATCTCTTGTGCCAACCAAGATTAGGCAGAGGGAGAAGGAAGCTCATTCATAACCCATTCTGAGCCTTCAGCTGAAGCACAGTGGTGCTTTCCCAGAGACAAAACAAACCTGGGTGTGGATGGAAAGTATTAGTTAGCTGTTAGTAAGGACAAAGTTGAAAAGAAATTATTCTGCTCTTCCAGGTAGATGAACCAACAGTGAATTCCCAGGACTCAGTGGGTTCCCCCTGTTAGGGAACCAAGGTGTCTTGGTTTGGAAAGGCAGGTGTCTGCTAAGGAAGGCAGGAGCCTCCCCTGAAATGGAAAATGTAAACCCCTTCCCTCTGAATTGTTAGGATTTTGAAATTAAGGGGCTCTCAGGCAAAGATATGGGAACAGGAATAACAGTTCTGTACTAGGAAAATTAAAAATACAAATGTAATAGTATAAACAAAAAAAAAAAACACTGCCAGAGTCAGAGCAGTCCCTGTCCCCTGTGTGTCAGGGGGTGGCACAGCCCCATCCCATGGGGGCTCAGCCCTCCTGCAGTGCCAGCTGTGGCTCTGCTGGAGCAGGGATCCTGCACAAGGGGGGAGTTTTCCTCTGCAGCTCCAGGGCTGCTGCAGATGGGCCTGGGCTCCCTCTGGCCATGCAGGGCAGCAGAAGCTGCTCCTCTGGCAATGCACTGGGCAAAGGCTGCTGGGCTGGGCCAGGCTCAGATTGGATCCAGGGAGGAATGCTTGGCTCCTCCCCTGGGCGGAGCATCTCCCCATGGGATGCTGGGATTGGCTCAGCCCTGCAGGGACACTCAGTGGCCATGGACAGCAGAGATCTCCTGCAGGGAGGATTGGCTGGGGGAGAGAGAAAGAAAAAACTGCCCCATGGACAGAGAGAACTGCCCCAGCTCTGACAGATGGCAATAGAACACACACTTATCTTACAACCCAGGACACAAGGTTTGCTGTAGCTGTCCCTTATGTCACTCCAGCCCCCACAGGGAAGGTGCAAATGCTCCTGAGCAGGCACCACTGGCAGCTTTCTCAGGGCTAAGGAGCCTTATGTTCTCACCTTGTCAGTGCCCTGTTCATGGGATTCGGTGTAAAAAACGTTTCTGTGCTGCCCAGCAGCTGATCTGAGTGTGTGTCCTGAGAGCAGGAGAGTTCATTTCTGTTTAATTGTTAAGATTAACAATCTTAACAATCATTTCTGTGTTAATTGTTAAGATACAGCAAAAAGATCACCTGAAAAGAGGAAAAAGAAACCCATAATAGAGACAATTTTTATGTAAAAATTCTTTATGTTCTAAGGAGAGAAATAGCAATGGGTGTGATATACAAAATATAAATTGTGTAGCTCAGGGAGCCATCACAAAACCAGAAAGAGCCTCACAGTAAATTGCCCTCATTGATACAGAGATTCCCTCACAAATAAATCCTATTTAGACAACACAAGGTGGGAGATTTGTGACGCTTGGAGCATTTGGGTTTCGCATCATTGCCTGGAAATTTGTGACTCTGAATTTTCTATAAGCCCTTTAGTCCACAGGATCTGTGAAATCATTGGGCAGCATCTCTGACAGATACTATAGAGTCATGAAAATGGCTTTTTTCTCCCCAGAACAGCACTGTAAATACTTAAAGACCCCAGAGAGATCCAGAAGATGGAGGTATGGTTAGGGGCTGCCACTTTCTGTACAGGTCATTGTATCTGCTTCTAATTTGGAACAGCCTTAAGCCCCCTCTAGACTGGGCCAGTGACTGAAGAGCCCAGAGCTGACACTGAACTGAACCTTCCTACCTTGGCCTGCCTGCACTTGGGCCCTAATTAAAACACTAGTGAGATAACAGCAGTAATTGCACTGTGGGGTGGAAAGGAGCTGATAAAATTTAAGGACAAGCCCTTCCTCCCCTCACTTCAGGGTTATTCCCTTAGAGAGCACTGCTGGGGCAGGAAAGCATCCCTCTGCAAACAAAATCTAAACTGCAAATCTGAAACCTCCTGTTACAGCACAGTCCTGATTCCTAAAATCTGCTGCCCTGCTTTGTTTTATTTTTTATTTGAACTGTCAGTTCATTTTTGGAGTGTTTCTAATTAAAACCCACAACCCTACAGTGTCTTAAAGCCACTTGACATGCTTGCTTGTTTGATCCTTATGAGAATAAATTAAAACTGGGGATAATGACTGAAGCATCACTTGCTGTTATTGGAGTCAGTGACCCTTTCAAGGGTGCTGTGAAAAGTGCTGGATGAAGGGCACTGAAATTTGACATGTGCCATGTACCCAGGGCAGCACAGTCAGACATCACTGCCCTCAGATGGGATTATGTCAAAATTCCATTTTGACACACAAAGTGCTGCCTTCCTCTTCCCTCCAGTGAACAGTGGCCACCACAAGTGGAAAACAACAGGGATTTCAGGAAGAGGACAGTTCTGAGACATCTTTCAGTCACTGCTCATGAGCTGGAGTTGAATTAATGAGGAATTGAAGTGGAGCTGTAGCTCTGTTTTGTGAAATAAGAAACAGGACAGGGCACAGGCCTGATGGGACAAGGGGGAATGGCTTGGAGGTGATGGAGAGTAGCTTGAGATGGGATATTGGGAAGAAATTATCTCCTGTGAGGGTGGGAACCTGGCACAGGGTGCCCAGAGCAGCTGGGGCTGCCCCTGGATCCCTGGCAGTGCCCAAGGCCAGGCTGGACAGGGCTTGGAGCACCCTGGGATAGTGGAAGGTGTCCCTGCCATGGCAGGGGGTGAAACAGGATGGGCTTTAAGTCCCCTTCCATCCCAAACCATTCTATGACAACTCTGTGGGACAGCTATCCCAGGCCTCTGCTGGAAAAACAGAGAGACACAGAGGTTACAAGGAGAAATTGGTGTTATTTCCAAAAGAGGACTAACTAGAGGAGCACTAGAGGCTTTCCAAAAGAGGAGTAGAAGCTGAAATTCTAAATACTCCATGAAATTGCAGTTCCTGTGCACCTGGGGCAGTTACAATTGGCTTCAGCCACCTGAGTGAAGAGCCAAGAGCTCAGTGTCCAGCTCAGGTGAGCTTTGGTGACCCCCTGGACACATCTTGGTGTATTCCAGAAGCATCATTGCACCAACCAATATGATTGGAGTGCTGAATATTCTTAGAGGGATAAAACTTGCTTCTAAAGATGCAATTCTGTTGAAATATTATTTTTAAGGATTTTTTTTCTGTCAACAATTATTTCCACTGGCTTTGATTTCTCATTTTCTCACCTCTGTGCACTGAGCTGTTGCAGCACAGATGGTGTAACACAAGGATCAGGTCATGCAGGAGCTCTAAGCCTCACTGGGAAATAAAGATTGACCACAAAAATGCCTTTGATCATGGCAGCAGCCCTAAAGTCCATCTCCACATCACATTATTGTGTTGTGTTTTGGGTACAAGACCTTGAGTGAAGCAGTGGAGTTGTTGGATTGATTGATTGATTGATTGATTGATTTTCTTCTTGTCTGTGTGTGTAGAAGGAGCTCAGAGATTGACTTGAGCTGAAAACAGGCTAACTATTTTAGAGAAAATTGCAGAAAAAAAGGAAACTGAATATAAGTGCTGAATCTGTATATTGGGCAAGAAACCTGTATTTTTATTGACAAAACATCTGAAGGAGAAAATTTAGGTAATGATCTTTTTTTTTTTTTGTTTCATTCCTGAATGGATTTTGACTTCTACATATCCCACAAGAGAATTAATAATTGAGCACATTGGATGCTTTGAAATTTAACTTCTCATAGCATGGAAAGACACACTCTATTAGATATTTTCTCTTCAATTGAACACATTGGGTTTTTTCAATTCTTTTCTCAGAGTCACATAACCAAGTTATAATCACTGAAGCTAAAGAAGAGGCAAAGGGTTGGATAAAAATGCCAGGGAAGTGAATTCCTTAATAAAATCAGTGTATCTTCCTGATTTCATTAAGGAAAACACATTTCTTGTGTTCACTTTGAGATGTAAAACTGCCAAAGAACTGGTGAACCACAAAAACAGAGCAGGGTCAGAGGCCAAGTCTCAGAGAAGAGGCATCAGAGGCATCAGAGGCAGTTACCTGAGCTGTTTTTCCCTCAGTGAATTCTGCTATGAGCTCACCCCAGCTATGAACTGCTCTGCAATATTTCTCAGAGTTAAAACTGTATAAATTTGTCATTTTTCAAACAGGCAGATCAATTTTTTTCCCCCAAAACCTTTCATTCAGCTTTAATAGATATCTTTTTTTTTCCCCCTCTTGTGCTTGAGAACTGAAGAGTTTTGCACCCTCTGGAGTTTTTTGTGTCTGGTTAAAAATAATTCACTACAACCAGTTAGTTGCTGCAGTGAGTGGGTGTATGAGGTGGGGGAGGCCCTGGAGTTCACTTCTGCCTCTGCCTTCATCATTTATTTAACTTTGAATAAGTTAGATTGCTGCTCAAAGCTCAGCTTCTCCAGCTCTAAAGCCACTTTAATTATTATCTATTTAAAAATGATCTATTTAAAAGCTATCCTCCCTTGCTTTGAGATTCCTGGGTGACAAGTAGAGGAGTTAAGGGTCCTTATTTCAGTGTGGGATTTTGCTCAGGAGGGAAAACCAGAGATAGCCAAGAGGTCTTTATGATGTGCTGCTCTTTAAAGATGCAGCATTTTTGTGGTGCCAAGATCAAACCTAACCCCAGTAATCAAGGTGTGACCACACAAATGGATTTCTACATCTGCATCCTCTTGCCTGGTTTATCTTCTTTCTCAGTAATTCCAGGTGGGTTTTTTAGTTTCCTTTCTTCTGCTGGGAGCTGAGATGAGGTTTTCAGGGAGCCAGTGAGTGCAATTCCAGCATTTCTTTTGTGAATGAAAACTCCCAAAGCTCATAACCCTCCATGTAAAGCTGAGATTGTTTTGTCTCCCCATGGTGGTACCTTCCCATCAGGTGATTTCCAGTGCCAGGTTATTCCCTGATCACTCAGTCCCTGGACAGCCCTTTGCAATCAGTCTTGGTTTTTGCTGCTCTGAGCAGTTTGATGCCACTAAAAATCTGTCAGCCTGTTCTTCAATCCCTTTTACAGATCACTGGGATTGCTGTGAAACAGCACAGACCTGCTGCTGGCCTCTTTCTATTGAGAAATCAGAATAATAGATGTGTATATATCCATATATATATATATATGTATTCCTGCCCTTTTCCCTTGTGTTCTTATGCACAGTGCTCTTCCCCACAAGCCTGTAACAGCCAAATTTCTCTGGGAACCTCTGGAGTGTGGAATTGGAATTCCTTTCAGGGAATTGTCCACTGGGTCTCTCTTGTTCTCTAATTGGCTCTTTCAGAGGACTTCACAAACCACATCATTCTTCCCTTTGCACCTGGTTTCTCTTCTTTACAAGGAATTTGTCCAGACCAGCTTCAGGTTATGGGAAATATCAGTATCTCAATGCAGCAACCACTGGCTGATGCTCTGCAAGGCCTTGATAGGAAAAAAAAAAATAATTCAGTAAATACCTGAGATAGTTCAGTTTTTCAGAACCAAGGCTGTGGAAGGACAGGGTGTTTTTAAAGTTTGTCACATCAGAGAGTGGAGGTGCTTAAGCTTATCAACAAAATCAGCTGATTAATTGACAAAAAGGGATTTTTCTTAAATGAGAGTTATCCTTATCCACTGTCCCAGGGTGTTCCAAGCCCTGTCCAGCCTGGCCTTGGGCACTTCCAGGGATCCAGGGACAGCCACAGCTGCTCTGGGCACCTGTGCCAGGGCCTGCCCACCCTGCCAGGAAACAATTTCCTCCTAATACCCAATCTACACTAACTCTATTCCAATTTAAAGCCCTTCCCCCTTGTCCTGTCACTGTCTTCACTTATATTGATCTGTCATGCTCCATTTCAGACACCATAGTCCACATTGCTGAAGTTCTTCTGATCTGCTAAAGAAATCAAAGTTTTCTCAGCCACTATTTTATGTAAATAATTATCTCACCTGTGTATGTAGCTCTATACATTTCATTTATGGGTTTTTTTTTGCTGAAAAGCATTCTGTAGTCCTGTGTAAGCATCCTCCTTGCTGATACAATTGCTTCTCTGAATATTTTCTTGGTTTCTACTGACTCTCTTCACACTTCTGTTTCCACTTCTGCATTGTTCTGTTTAGACACTGAGATTTTATTATTATTATTATTGATGTATTTTTTCATTTCCCCTTCTCCTTCCTATCTGAATGGCTTATGTTTTTTCTCAAACACTGATCAAATTAGTTTTCTTATTGATTTTTTTTAAATCTCTTTCTCTAAAGATGAGCAGTTCCTCCACTTCTGCAGCTTTGCAGTTCATGACCTGTTGACATCCTTGAGTTCTTCTTGCAGGACTTTTATCATAATTTCTGCTGTTCTGCATGCAGGCTGTGCTAGCTGCACAGAGCACAAAGATAATGTGCTGGTTTGATTACAGTCCATCCAGAATTTATCTCCAATTTTGCCACCATTGCTATTATTGACCTTCTGCTATTCATATTTTGTAGCTGTGGAGTCAATAAGTGCCCAGCAAGGTGTCCAATATCATGTACCCTCTACAAATTTCCTGAAATTTCTACTTCTGTTTGTGAAATGTTCATTCTTCTTAATCACATAAGGATTTCTTAATCAAATAAGGATTTCAGGAATCCTTATTCCTAATTGTACATAAAAGTGTTTTCCAGCCCTTTGCCCAAAGGACTCATTGTGGTGCCTGTGACCTTTGAAAAAGAAACTTCTGTGATAAAAAGCTCTGTCTGAGGATCAGGTCAGGCCAGCATGGTAGAACAATTAAAACAAAGCATTAATTAACTGGTAGAGTGCTCATCTGAGGTCAGGGTGGCAGCATCCAGAGCTCTCACTCAAAGGACTGCTCTGATCCCAATTTGGGCTACTTAACCCTGAGGTGATTTTACAGCACTGCATAAAAATATGAAATCTAAATAGAATAATTTTTATGGTCCCTGGGAGCAAAGAGGAACAAACATTCTAGGAAGCAGAGGAGCACAGGCTTTCTGTGAAGCATGAAATACAAAACCCAGCTGAAAATGAGCAAAATAAAAGCCAGTTGTCCATTAAATTCTCAAAAGAAAGAGCAGAGCTTAATGACCTCCCTTTTAAACTCCTGGGCTTGAGGAAAACTGCAGAGAAGCCCTCAGAGTCAGCATTGCCTCTTTTGTGCACTTTGGCTATTTCATCTTCATAAGGGAGATAAATTTCCTCCCAAGTGGAGTTTGCTTTTTATGAGAGAAAAATTTTACCACCAAAATCATTTACTGAGAAGTTTCTTTTGGTTTAGAAGAGTTTCTGAGCTCGTGTGTTCAGGTTGTGATAGAACAGTGCCAAAACAGATGGCTCAAATACTTTCTGGATCACTGGCTTGTAACTCCATTTTGGGGGTCTGAATTTTCATCCCAATTTAGAAATGGAAAGACTAAACTTCTGGCAAGAAATGGAAACTTTTTTTTTTCCCATCTGTACTTGGAGAGGGTCTTATTCCAGTAACAATGATATTCTTAGCATGGCATAAATAAAGGAGAAGAAGAAATAAGCCATTTTATTCTATCTTCAAGACTTTGCCTTTGGATTCATTTTATTTACCAGTAAATGTCAAGGTAAAAATCCTTAGTTATATTTTCCATTAGGAAGCAGAAAACATGGATAAACAGAAATGGATGAAAATAGAAAATGAGCCTAAAGAGAAATAAAAAGGATGCACTGCCTTTTATCATTACCTCTCTTAAATGACCTTTCCTGGGTTTCCATTGATGGAACTGATGTGTGGGTTTTGTTAGAGCTGCCCAGCCCTGAGGAATTAATCTGTTGACACAGAGCTCTGATAATAACAAAGAAGTCCTTGACAAATAATTGTGAGCTTTGGTTAATACAGCACTTAGGCTCTTTCCTAGGAAAACTCACTTTGCAGTGGAGTGAGATCCTTCTCCCTCTGAAACACTGTGATCTAGCTGAGGAACAAAGAGCAGAGCCTTCATCTGCTCTGCTGTAAATCAGGCTCAGTCTGGTAGCCACTAGAACTGGATGGATTCTCTCCAGCTGAGAAAACAGCTCCATTTTCATCTCCCAGCCTTCAGCCCTTGCAGGCTGTGTGCAGCAGCCTCTTCCCTGCTTGATTCCCAGTTCATGTCCCCTCTCCTGAGCAAACTGCCCCCATCATCCCCACGAGCTGTGGTCTCAGGCCCAGCAAGGACAAATAGACAATTAAAACCCCATCTGATTATGCACCAAAAATTGATCTTCAGATCAATTCAGAAATAGTTAAAATAGTTTACTCAGACATCTCTGAGTGCTGCTAAAAGACCCTACTGAGCCAAGTGTCTTTCTGAAATGGAGTTCAGAGTGCCATCAGAGTGGGGGTTTTTTTAAAGAAATCATTAAAAGTGAACACACTGAAATGTGCTTCTAGAAAAGAAAGTATTTTTCTGTGACCACATTTTCCTCTTCTCCCTTGGATTTTTTGCTTGCTAAGATCTGCATTGTAGGGGTGACCCTATCCAAGTCTTGGAGATCTCTCAGAGAAACCTAAAGAGAGACAAAATGTTGGTGCCTTCAAACATTTTTGAGTTTCCATAGACTGCAGTGTCACAGAACCTCATTGACACAGCCCCATTCACTTCATTGAAGCTCATGTGGGATAACTTCTGAAGATCAGTGGAATATTTGTGTGGGCAACTGCTTCAAGTCCAAGCCCTGTTAGCTCAAAGCCACTCATTTAAAATATGTCAAATGAACCACTGTTGAAAAGTTTCCACTTCTTTGCAGTGAATACAAATAGATCTTGGGATAACCAACTGCTTAATCTGACAAGAAATTATGCCAACCCAGCTCAGTTCCTTATGCTCTTGCTCTTCTAATCCTCACTCTGGGATGGAATTGATTTATAGCCAAGGCCAAATCACTTCGCTTTTTTCTCTTAGGTACTAAATCCAGAATGGGGAAGAATCAGTTATTCCTTTTCCTGGAGAAACTGTGGGATGAAGCCAGCAGCATGAGCTGTGTGTGTAACAGGAATGCACCTATGTCCTGTTCTGCTGCAGAAACAGCTGGGCAGAGAAACTTAGGAGAAAGTGGAAAACTTTCTCCTAAGTAAGGAGATAGAATGTAAGAAAATAAAGATAGTGCAGAAAGTAATCTTATCCCTCAGGAGTTGCAGCTGGGCCAATTATCAAAGATTAGGAATAGGCCTGACTTTACCAGGCCACAGCTGTAACCAGTGAGAAGAAGATGCTATAAAAGAGTGGGGTGGCCCCTTGAGAAGGGAACTGGAGTCAGTTGGCTGCTTTGTGAAGAAGAAGGAGTGAGTGCTCTGAGGAGCTGCCCACGAGGAACACCAAGAAGGTCTGAAACTTTTGTGATAAGGAGACAACAGTATGGAACCCCTGCAATGAGATGACAACAGAAAACCAAGCCTTGAAGGAGCTTCACACATTCTAAAGGAGATTCTAAAGCCAAAAGGAGTTGTGTGAGGAGTTGTCCGGTCCAGCTGGAAAAAGATTGTCCTTCTGGGATGTCCCTGCTAGCTATCCAGCACTGCTAGCAGTATGGGGGCACTGTCCTGATCTCCATGGTTCGGGACAGCACCTGAGGCCAACGCTCTGTGCTGTGACAGCAGCGTGACTTTGTAGTAGGACATGGCTTGGCTTGTGGCTACAGTCAGCAGAAATCAGAGCGCGCTCTCCAGCTGTGGTGAATCCAGGTTTATTGGGTCCCAGGGGAAACCAACAGCCAAAGAGAATGAGGGAGCGGTTGCAACAGTTTATAAGGAGGGAGGGACACGGGAGGAGGCAGTCCTTGGATGAATAGGGTTTCAGAGGGGAGTGGGATACAAAAGATTGACTTAGGGAGAACACCAATGGGGATAACTTGAGGGTGGGGCCCCGGCCCCTGAACCAATCACTCGATGCTCTAGCTGGAAGTTTCCAGAGAGTTCCAGAGAGAAGGGTGGGAGCACCAAGTGACGGACAGGGCACCGGGGAGGGATTTGAGAAAGGGTACCTTGATCTCAAGGCAACTGGGGAGGAGTTGGGATAACTGGCACCATAAAGGAGGGAAGGGAGAACCAGGGCAGAACCATTGCATGATAGGGGAACAGAACAGTCCAACTTACACAGACACAACACAACAGTTGTGAATTATTTTTCTAAGCTCCCTTCATGTACTGAAAAGGCCAGAGGATTCTCCTGACTCAGTGGTGGTCCCCTGCATCCAAGCCATCACCTCTTGGGTGCACACATGAGACCCATTTTTCCAGCACCTTCCTTCCAGCTCAGGATACTCTCCTTCCCCCTGTCCCATTCACCAGCCTTTTAAAAAAAAACCCAATTCTCTGGTTTGCAGGTAAAGGCAGACTGGTAAAAGACTACAACAATGATGGAAGAAGCAGATTCAGAGTCACTCTGAAGTTCAGATGAGATTACTCAGGAGGAGGATTCAGTTTGAGTGGCCAATGCTGCTGTTACCTTCTCCTAGAAAATGGACTTAGAAATTATGTTCTGGCAGGGTTCCTTAGACACCTGGGCAGTTTTTTAAGTCAGCACTGAGGAATCTGCCTTCCTGGTGCTCCTGCAGAGAGGTGAGGTCTCTCACCAGCTTTGTGTCACATGTGCCAGTGCCACTCACAGGCTTCAGGGGTGCCTCAGGTGCTGCTCTGCTCTGGGCTTGGGCAGCTGAACTGGGAGAATTAAACCCAGACTTTTATAGGACGAGAGTGTTTCTGGTGAAAGAACTCCCAGAATTTTCAGCTAGCAATTCTTCTGGACTGATGAATCACGCCTCTGCAAATGAATTTCACAAAAGGCCAGAATCCCTCATTTTCTGATGCAGGCTGTGGCAATTTGAATTTCCAGTTCAGATGGCAGGATGCTGTCACATTGAAGCAGGACTCATGAAACTTGAAATGCCTTCTTCACCCAGCTCATCACTATAATGCCATGTGATCAGCCCCACTGATATTTGGAATTTTCTCTTACCTTGGAGTCTGTAATTCAGTCTGGCACTTTTCATTACAATTGCAAAACTGGCACATTTTGGATTGATGCCTTTTTTGCACCCTTGTTAGAAATAACTCAAGCATGGCTCTGAGCTGATAGAGAACCTCAAGATTCAGCAGCAGAATTGCAGAGGGAAGTTTTCATTCTGTGGGTGAAGGTCACCCCCATTCACCTCCTGTTGGGCAGAGTCTATCTGAACATCTCTCTTTGTGTTACTGAGAAACAGGGCAGGCACCAGTGTGAGGAGTTTAAGATTCAATTCAAAACCTCAGATATGGAGCTGCTTTTGTTGCTG
The DNA here is from genome assembly GCF_023055355.1 of Agelaius tricolor. Lineage (NCBI taxonomy): Eukaryota > Metazoa > Chordata > Aves > Passeriformes > Icteridae > Agelaius > Agelaius tricolor. Next base: position 1,659,837 of record NW_027269266.1, read on the forward strand.
ATAAATAAAGCATGAACCAGTATCAAGCTCTTAATATGACAAAAAACAAATCTGAGAAGAACAAGCACACAGGCTGCAGTGCTTTGTTTACTTCTTGTACTCCCCAGGGCCCTGCTCTGCTGAGGAAATCATTTCCAAAAACGCCGTGTTAACTACTAGAACAGCATTTTTGTATCTCACATAGGGTGTTTACACAATTCCCAGTGCTGCCAGTCTCCCAGAGTCTGCTCAGGTGTTTTATTGCTCCATTTGTTCTGAGCCATGGAGCAGGAGCCACAGGGAATGCTCTGATGGATGCCAAGATACGTAAACATTGAAATACACCCCATAGCATGGGGAAAAAGGAGCATATTTTGAGAACACCTTTCAGTTGGCAGCTCTGCTGGGGTGTTTGTAAATATTCAGATGTCAGTCACAGAATTGTTCCATTCAGGGGCTGAAAAATGCCAGGAGCCCCTGGGATTGTGTGTCAGGTAAATATTTTTTCCCAAGCTGTGCTGGGACTTCAGCAGTTGTGTAGTTCTGACAACTTTGGGACAGACCCATGTCTTGTAAGCTGCCCTGCTTTATGCTCTGAAAGCAACTCCAAACCTGCTCCTAAGAGCCAAATCCTTCCACTGATCACAGCCTAAAAATCAATCTTCTCTTCACTTTGTTGGGTTTTTTCATCTCCTGTTTGCACTATGCAAGAAAGTTGCCAGCAGATGGTACAGCAGTAATTAGAGCAAATATCAGTTCTCAGTGGTGAGGCTGCAGCACAAATAATAATTAGCCAGCTCAGCAGATTGAAAAGGGGAGTGGCAAATCCATCAATCCCACCTTTAGTTCCTCGCCAGAAAAGGAGAACAGGCAGTAAAAAGAAGCTCTTTCTTAGGGCAATAATGTACTCCATTTTCACTGCTGTTTTGGAAGCATTAAGAGTTGTTGGATCTTTGTTGTATAATCTGGTATTTCTAGTAAACTTCTGAGTCTGTTGCAATCAGTGGTAAAGCCAAAAGGCTGTTTTCAGTCAGATTGAAACTATAAAATGTGCTTTTTAAGGTGTATCATATCCTGCAAGCCATTTTACTGACTGGTTGCATTTTTTTCCTCTCTCTCCCTTCTTTTCCAGATCAATTTTGTATTTCTATTTAACATAGTTAGGATTTTAATGACAAAGCTGAGAGCTTCAACCACTTCAGAAACAATCCAGTACAGGTAAGTCAGCTTGTGATTTCTGGTGCTAACAAAGCTCTGCCTTGATTGTCCTGTCCTCGTCCCATCTTTGTCTTTCCAGGTGCCACTGTTGATGGAACTCATAAATTAGACCCACAGTATTTATGTGTGCAGGCTCTCCAGAAAAGCCTCCCTGCATTTTTCTGTCCACTCCATTTCAGTTCAGGCGTGCCCCAACACACAGAGAATCCCCTCCTTTCCATGAAATCTGAAGGATTTGGTCTCATGTGAGGACAGATTTACCCATTTCTGTATGTACACAAATGTTTATAGAGTAAGTGCTGCATCCAGCTCTGGGCTGCCCAGCACAGGAAGGACCTGGAGCTGCTGGAGCCAGTCCAGAGGAGGTACCAGGATGATCCCAGGGATGCAGCAGTGGGGAGAGGATGGGAGAATTGGGATTGCTCAGCCTGGAAAAGGCTTTGGGGTGACAGAATTTTAGCCTAAAGGGAGCCTGCAAGAGGGTGGGGAGAGACCATTGACAAGGGTCTGGAGTGACAGGACAAGGGGAAATGGCTTCAAACTGACAGAGAGTAGGTTTGGATGGATATTAGGAAAAAACTCTTCCCTGTGAGGGTGGGAACCTGGCACAGGGTGCCCAGAGAAGCTGTGGCTGCCCCTGGATCCCTGGCAGTGTCCAAGGCCAGGTTGGACAGGGCTTGGAGCAGCCTGGGACAGTGGAAGGTGTCCCTGCCATGGCAGGAGGTGGAACTGGATGATCTTCAACCTTCCAACCCAACCCTGGAATTCTGTGATTGATGTATTGTGGTGGTTTGACAGGAAATGTGTTTTTTGGGATGCCAGTATTAAAATCTGAATATCCATTGGCCCAACCATAGCATCCCAAAAAACACATTTCCTATCAAACCACCACATGTATGCATACAGGTATTTAATGCTCCATTTAAAATGTAGGGGAGGGGAACGAGGGGTGATTGTGCCCCTTCCTTCCAGCTGCTGCCAGAATTAGTGTAACCACTCAGGGGCTTGTAGCACAGAACTGATCCTCAGCTAATCAGTACCTTCATTTGGGTTTGGCTTCTCAGGGAAATGAGTTCCCACACCCAGCAGACCCCACAAGCACTGGGATGGCAGAAAGGAAAAGGCAGGAGGGAAGGTGGCCTGGCCCCTGCAGACAGCAGTGTGGGCTTAGATCAGCCTTAACAGCCTAAAAGCAAATTCTCAGACACCAGGAGATGCTGAGTGCCCTCCTCTTGTCATCTGCAGTATCTTGGAAGATATTTGAAGGACTTAGGGACTATCAGGTCCTTGCAGTAGGAAATGGCACAGGTTTTGTGGAGTGAGATCAGTCACTCTAACTCATTTCTGGATAAAATCTCAGCATATCAAGCTGAGTTGCATCTTGATGTCCTCAAATCAGGCTGCACTTTGGAGGCAGTTTTGCTGCAGTAATGGGCTCTGTTGTTTTGCCTGATTCCTTCCTTTTGCTCCTGTCAGGGTTTTGTTAGTGAAGTTCATACAGGGTCTGAAGTTCAGACCCTTCTCTGCACATTTCCTGAGAAATGAAGGGAAGAACATCCCTTTTTCTTGCTCAAACCTCATGCCATAAAACTAAAACTGGCCTGAAAAAGCCTTGATTCAAACCTCAGTACATTTTTATCCCTTCAGCAGCTTGCAGGGAGGCATTAGAAACATTAGAGTGAATCAATCTACAGCAACTGCCATTGTTCCTGAACAGATGACAATGATCCTTGCAGGCTCTCTGAGGGAGTTGTCTTTTCCAGCCTAAATGGAAACTTCTAGAATTCCAGCAAAGCCTTGATGCTCTAAGGCAGAGCAGTGCAACCCTTTGCTAAGCAGATATTAAATTGTGTGGCAGCTGGTTCCTTAAGGCTGGCACTTTATCCTGACACTGGTTTTGTGCTCCCCTGCCTGTCTTTATCTACCTCTTATGGCATTATCCAGGGATTTATACAGATTTAGCCAAATTTCAGCCTTGGTATTCATACAATGACATGCTGCTATCAGCTGACAGCCCAAGACACTGTTACAGCACCAATAATAAGGATTAGTTCCTAATAATTCTGTTAATCATTGATGATTATTTATGATCACTCTTTCACCACCTGCTTTGTGATTTGTGGTTCCTGAGACAGCCCTGAGCAGCTGAGTTGGGTGGGCAGATGTTGCAGAAAGTGTTTACACTGCAGACAGCATCAAATGCTGGGCACAGAGCGGGTCTCAGCTGAGCTGGGCACTGATCACATCTCCCTGGGGTGTCAGAAATCACTCAGCAAACCTGCAGAGAATCCCAAGGCTGCAAGCCTCGCTGGTAGGAGAGAAAAGGAGGAAGAAAGAGAGGGATATAAATCAGGTTCCCATTCACCCCCTGGAGTTCAGAGAGTGGGGGAAGCAGCAGATTCAAAGGCTGTCCTGGGACACTTCCCCAGGTGGGCAGGACTGCCCAGGCAGGGAGGGTGGCACTCTGGCCCTGCTCCTCCTTTCCATGGTTGTTCTTCCCTGTGTTCATGTTGTATTTTCAGGGTCCCCCATCATGGGGAGGAATAATGAATCTGACTCCATGTTCTTAGAATTTATTATTATATTATATTTTTTATATTTTATTTTTATATGTTTATATTATATTATAATTATATTATAATTCTATAATATTATATTATAATTCTATAATATTATATTATAATTCTATAATATTATAATTATATTATAATTATATTATATTATAATTATATTATGGAATACTATACTAAAGAATAGAGAAAGGATACAGACAGAAGGCTAAAAGATCGTAATGAAAATTGTGACTCCTTCCAGAGTCCTGACACAGCCTGACCATGATTGGTCATTAAGTCAAAACAATTCACATCAAACCAGTCAAACACCCACCTGTTGGATAAACAATCTCCAAAGCAGCAAAACAGAGGAGAAGCTAATGAGATAATATGGTTTTCCTTTTTCTCTGAGGCTTCCCAGGAGCAGAATCCCAGGTAAAGAGGATTTTTCACACAATGTGACAGTGACAGTTCATTTGTTTCCTGTTCCCTGCCCACAGGAAGGCAGTCAAGGCCACGTTGGTTCTCCTGCCCCTGCTTGGCATCACCTACATGCTTTTCTTTGTCAACCCTGGCGAGGATGACATTTCCCAGATTGTTTTCATCTATTTCAATTCCTTCCTTCAGTCTTTTCAGGTAAGAGAGCAGGCTTACAGCTGAAAGCTCTATCCTCTATACAGCTCTGTCCTCGCTGCTTTTCAGCCATGAAACTTCAGGCAATGAAGTCTGTGATAGAAATTATAGTTGCAAATTGTTAGGAAGGATGAAAGCTTGACAAGAAATCTCACAGATATGTGTGCTTGGCAGAAAAATTTTTGAATGTAGAATCTGATGAAGGAATAGAAATGAATGCAAGTTTTGATATAGAAGGAAAGAATTGCTGAGCCAGTCTTACTGGCTAACCAAGGAGGCAAAGGCTGTGTGAGTTAGAAGGGGTTTTTATGGCTTAGAGCAAAGGATAAACCCACCTCAAACAAGAAGATGTTTTTACCAAGCAGAAAGACAGCACAGGCAAACAAGGCAGCAAATGCTGCAAGTAAAAAAAAAGGTCTCAGAATTTTCCACTGCAAGAAAGCTGAAAAACAACTTCTAGCTTAAACTGTAATGTACTAACTTTTAGTGATTGGAGAATAGTAACATGAATATGGTAATTACAGTAGTTATGACAGGCTATAGATACTAGTTAAGGCATAGATTGGTTCTTCTGTATGAAGAAGCTCAGCAAAGGAAAGTATAGAATGCATTGTAACCAAAACCAAAGGGTCTGCAGGGCTGCCTGCAGCTGGAGCTGGCAGCTGTGGGCACAGGCTCTGTCACCCACACCCTGGGCTGCTGTAACACCTGGGATGCAATAAACTGCATTTGGAAGAGCTGCCTGGGGTCCCGCATCTCTCAGCAAATAGCTCAGCTTAGTTCACACAGGAACAATAGATGTACAAGAGTGTCATGTGGAGTGGGAAATCCTCTCAAGTGTGGACTGGAGGGATTCATCTCCCCTAAGTCAGCACTGAGTTCAGCTCCTGACATAAAATCAGTAGAGAGAGAGATGTTCCATTCCACCTGCCTGAGAGAGGATGAGGGGTCCCCCTCCTGAGGTGCCTCTCTCTTCCCAGGGCACACACTGGGCTCAGACTTGGACTCAGTGTTGCTAAACCAAAGGGAAACAGCTCCTTCCTGTTGGACTTGCTGCTCTGTTTGGCTTCTAAGAGTCTCCAGACAAGTTTTTGTTTATTTAATCCATCAGTCTCACCTTTAGTTCCTCATTGCACCCAGAAAAGGAGAAACTCTTTGTTAGGGCAGTAATGATATGTTGTTCTGTGCAGCCAACAGCCCATTATTTAATTAATGTTAGAAGTTATGTAATGTGGTGATATTTATTTTTAAGGGATGTTAGGAATTTATTTTAACTATTTTCTCTGATTCAGAAAAAAACGACATGGTGAGTGTAAGTTTAGAACTAGTTGGTTAAAAAGAAAGGAAGACAACAAAACATTAACCAGCTGCTTTCAGAGAAATTCCTGATATTTTCCATTATTCAAAGATCATTCATGTTTCAAGGGATGGATCACTGAACAAACTTTTGGTAGGAATTTCTCTGGGAGGAAAGGGACAGTGTTTCAGACACACTTGAGCTGTGCTGCCCAACCTGCTCTGAGCCATCAGCCCCATCTCCTCCCTGCCCTGGATTAACTGGAGCTCTGACAGGATGGAAAAGGCAGTGGAATGTGAGAAATTGCCCCAACTCTGTGAATCTGACACAAACCCAAAAACAACTGAACACCCTGAAGGATCTTTAGCCACTCCTTTCTGCCCAGGTGGGTCCTGCAGCTTTACCTCCTGAACTAGGGTGGGAATTTGTTTGACATTGATGTTTTTACCTCCTGTGTGCAGGAACAAGTGCTCTGATGCCCAGGATATCACTACAAGCATGCAGCTGGCAAGCCAAATCTAGGGTTGGGTTACTGCTCTTACTGATTGCATCCCACCAGAAATCACAGCTGAATATCCAAAATAAAAAATGTCCCCTTTAACCTGACAAGGGAGGAAGCTTGGCCTTTACCTGTGAAGTAATTCCACACTTTGATTCTCTAAAATTGATTGTATTTTTTATCTGCTGTTGCTCAGTATCTCAAAAAAATGCTGCATTGCTCTTTAGTTCTATGAAGATGTGTGTAAGAAAGCAGGCACAGGGAATCTCTGGTGGCTGGTTAATGTCTCTGGTGGTTCATGGTGATAATAATTACAGCCCTAAAACCAAGATGGGCAGAATTCCACTCTCAGGAATTCCAGCCTTTGCAGTCACTGCTGTCAGCAGATTGCCCAGAGCCTTTGAGCTCAGGTGAATTTAAGCAATCTGATGATGCATTTGCCCTCTTGGGACCATCTAAAGCCATTTAACACCCCTGTGAGTGCCTGGGGTGTCCCCCCAGAGCTGTCAGCCATGGCACAGCTCCTCTGAGGGGGATTGGATAATGTAGAGATGTTTCAGCCCAGCTGCAGGGACAATCCCCTCTGTCAGTAACAGTGTTCAAATATTTACCTAATAATTGCCTGCTTTCTCTTCTCTCCAGGGTTTCTTTGTGTCAGTATTTTACTGCTTCTTGAATGGTGAGGTAAGTAATTCACCCCTGGGAGGTGGAATTTGTTTGGGTGCCTGATTACAGAGACCTGAGATTTTTTTTACAGGGGGTCCCAGTCCCATCAGTCTCTTGTAGAAGGCTCTTAATGTGCACCTGAATTTTCCAGCCTTTGTCCTCAAAACTAAATCAATTTCAGACTATTACCTGTGAGATCAGGGCAGAGGGAAAGAAGTTTTGCCAGATAATAAATTTTCTGTTCTTCATCTTAAGACTTCTTTGAAGTTACTCATTAATTTAAAACTACAATTTCTGGGCATAGCTAATTACTTCTGAGCTGGACTCTGGTTAAGGATATGCTGCATACCCATTTTTATAGTACCATGCTGATCTGAGTGAGTTTGTCCATGTGGGTCACTACCTCTGAGTGATCACTGCCTGTTGCCTTCAGAAAAGAGGGTTGAAAACAGATTAAATCAGAATTAATATGAGGTACTGCTACTCAAGCAAGAAATGCTTCACTAATAACCCTCAGGGTTTGACTTCCACCCCAAAGTGTGAGAGATTTAAATCTTTCCCCTGCTTACATTGTCATTGACTCATTTACCTGCATTAAAATGTGTCATCTTTGTCCAGCTAAAATTTTAGTCTCTGCAGAAATCAATTCCATATTTCATTATTCCTGCTGTATTGGTATAAACTTTGTTTGTGCTGCTTCTTAATTTCATTGTGGGCTATGAGAAAGAATGGGCATGGCTTAAAGAGGCAGAATTTTATTTTAAATATTTTCATTTTACAAATTTATTTTATTTTTATTATATTTCTTTGTTTTATTTTACATTAATATCTTTCCCTCTTCCTCATTAATTCTGAGGTGATGCTTACAAGAAGCAGCTCAGTTTTCTGAGCTAAGCACATCCACTTTTATATCCTGGCATCAGGTTTCTCTGTTCTCTTTCCAACTTTCCTTCCATAAATTGTCACCATTACATTTGCCTCTTAAAAAACAGGGAGTTTAAATCTTTCTCCAAAATACAGGTGCCTGTAGAACTGCATTTACCTCAGGCTGTGTCAGGGGAGGTTTGGGTTGGGTATCAGGGAAAGGTTTTTCCCCAGAGGGTGCTGGGCACTGCCCAGGCTCCCCAGGGAATGGGAACATTCCCAAGGCTGCCAGAGCTCCAGGAGTGTTTGGACAACACTCCCAGGGATTCACAGAATTCCCAGAATGACCAGGTTGGAAGAGACCTTCAAGGTCATCGAGTCCAACCCAGCCCCAACAGCTCAACCAAACCCTGGCTTTGTTAAACACACCCAGGGATGGGGACTCCACCACCTCCCTGGGCAGCCATTCCAGAACTTTATCACCTTTCTGTAAAAAACTTTTCCCTGCTATCCAACCTAAATTTCCCCTGGTGCAGCTCGAGGCTGTGTGCTCTGGTTGTGTCAGTGCTGCTGCAGAAAGAGCCCAGGGCCAGCTGAGCACAGGCCCCTTTCAGGAGCTGCAGAGAGTGATGGGGGCAGCCCTGAGTCTCCTTTGCTCCAGGCTGAGCACCCCCAGCTCCCTCAGGGCTTCCTCACAGGGTTTGTGTTCCCAGCCCCTCTCCAGCCTCCTTGTCCCCTCTGGATGTGCTCAAGCTGGGATTTTTGGGATGTCTCTGCAGGAGTTGGACTCAATGATTCTTGTGGGTCCCTTCCAGCTCAGGATATTCTGTGATCTACTTGTCATATTCATCAGGTCTGCACTGTTCCAGCAGAAGGAGAATCTTCCTGTAAATAGCAGGCTTTTATTAAGTCTTTTTTCCTTTTTCCACTGGTGTCCCAGTGACCATCAGGGGCTGGAACCCAGGCCATGTGATCTCACAGCCAGTCAGGACTTTCTGTCACCCCACTTCCATTTTGTGGCACTCAGACTTGGAGCTGTTGGCTGTTCACAGCAGGTTTTCACTCTTCTGGATGTTCTGGCATTCTTTCAGCTGTTTTTACTGGGAGAAATATCCACACTTCCCCTTGCCTATACCAGTCTGAAGCTGTCTCTCCAAAGCCATGAGCCAACATCCCATGTCCTGTGGCCTTGATGAGTTCAGACATAATCGACCCTGTCAAAGGAGGGTGATTCACCTCATGCACTTCTAGGCCTTGAGAGCAATCTACTGGGAGATCTGGACTGATTCCAGACCTGACTTTCCAGCTGTATCACACTGGGAGTAGGTATTTCTGAGGGAGTCTGTCCAAGGTTGAGACACCCAGCTTGGGATGTTGATTCATGTCCCTAAACTCAGATATCTGGTGCTGCTGGGGAGGCTGCAGAGGATCTGAGGCAGCCCCATTGCTCTTACCAGCTGATCCAGGATCTGGAGGAGATTCTCATCTGTTGTATTTGCAGGGACCCTTGTGGCAGAGAGGAATGATGAATCTGACTCCATGTTCTTAGAATGCTAATTTATTATTTTACGATACTATACTGTACTAAAGAATACAGAAAGGATACTTACAGAAGGTTAAAAAGATAATAATAAAAACTGACTCTTTCCAGAGTCCTGACACAGCTTGGCCCTGATTGGCCAAAGAGTGAAAACAACTCCCAGCAGAATCCAATGGAACAATCACTTGTGGGTGAACAATCTCCAAACACATTCCACATGAGCACAACACAGGAGAAGCAAATGAGATCAGAATTGTTTTCCTTTTTCTCTGAGGCTTCTCAGCTTCCCAGGAGAAAAATCCCGGGCAAAGGGGTTTTTCAGAGAATGTGAATGCCACACTCATCTGGCTGGGAAGTGGGAAAGCCAGCTGGGATCCAATGGGGTTTTTCAGATGGCTCTTTGGCAGTAATTCAAGCCAGCCAATAAAACCTTTTTGCTTTTGGAGTTTTTTATCAGCTTGGTTTACAACAAGCATCTCCATCTGCTCACCTGAGCAGCTCCAGTCTGGGCTGGCTCTCCACTGCATGCCCAGACACCCTGCTGCCATGTGGGCACCCACAAAAGCTGAATTTGGGAGGGAAATCTTCCCTGTAGCTTTTTTTGACATCTAATGTGCAACTTCCACTTGATTGACTAAACCATGGCAACTCTCTGACTGCTTCTTTGAGGTGAACCACAAGTCCAAACCCCCAAATATTAAATATTGTCTATTTTAAAACTGTGAAAAAAACTTTGGGTTCATCTTAATGTACTGTGACAATGTTTTTTTGGAATATCAGGAAGCTTTTGCAGGATAAAATTTCCTGTTCTGTTCAAGCCTCAGCTTTGCACAGCACTGAAGGAAGCAGCAAACTCAGTGAATTTTCAGAGCTTTCTGGGTGTGTAATCACATTGTCCAGAACACAAATTTGCATTTCACAGTGCACTATTTTAAAAGCTGAGCTGCTCCCAGCCAGGCATCCCTACTAGAAGTGGTGATGAAGGCAATGCCACTCAATCCCCATGAGGTGCCAGATTTTGCTCAAAAAAGGGAAAAATAACCTGTGAGGAGCAGCCTTTCAGTAGCCTGAAAGCTTCATAGAAATCACTGAAGCCTTGTTGGTATCTCTTCAGTGAGATATCTCTTCAGTGTTCATGGCTGTGGTGGATGGATTGATAACTTGCTGTCTCAGAAGGTTTTAAATAATTCAGGTTTTCCAGTTACAGCAGAGCTGGGTTCTTTAAATGCATGTAAAGGTCTTTATCAGCTTACTCATCACCCCCCCATCCCCAGTGCCAGGCTTTCTCTGAATGATGACACAAGCAAAAAGCCTGGAAAATCCATCAATTTAAGCTTTAATAATGCTGTGATCTCAGCTCCATCCATCCCATCCTGTGTTTGATACGCATCCTGCTGGGCACTTACAAACTGCCAGTAGCTGTCTGTAGTAGAGCTCAAAAATTATGGATTGCCCTCAAAAAAACCCCAAAGTTTCCCTCATAAGATCTTCAATGAGTGCTTCATATCTGGGAGACTTGTCCCTTCACAATTCATGTGTTTCCTTTTGCTATTGGACTAAAAGCTGCTGCATTTAGTGGAAGGCAGAGGAAACACCATTGTGGGTTCCTCAGGTGTGAAAGAATGGCTGTAGGGATGTTCTACTCCCTAGGAAACAACATTAAAAACCCTGATTTGGGTTTTTGTTTTTTTTTTTTTTTTCCTGAGGCTCAGTGTGCGATTTCACTGAGTTTTCTCATCAGGAAGTATTTTTGAGGAAGAAGGAGAATAATAGGGACTAAAATAACAGACACATTCCACATGAGCACAACACAGGAGAAGCAAATGAGATAAGAATTGTTTTCCTTTTCTCTGAGGCTTCTCAGCTTCCCAGGAGAAAAATCCTGGGCGAAGGGATTTTATCAGAGAATGTGAATGCCACACTCATCTGACTGGGAGGTGGGAAAGCCAGCTGGGATCCATCCAGATGTTGCTTTCAGCAGCCACTGAGGGACCCATGCAAAATTCCTTCCCTGTCCAGGCTGGAATTGGATGCAGCCTTTGAAAAGTTGTGATGGATTTTAATGTTCTCAGAATAAGGAGAGCCTACAATTAACACCAGTCCCTTGTGAGGAAAGGAAATTGTGCAATGAATTTACTGCTTGTGTTTTAAAGTGCACGTAGAGATTTTGCAGTGAGATTTAGTAAATGTTGAGACTATTTCTCAATCTGATGTGAAAAAACACTTGGTTTGGGTACAGGGAAAGCATTAATAGCAGTTACTGGAATCTGAGCAAAAGGCAGAAATATTACTTAAGGCTGCATTTTGACACAGGAAATGGGACCATGTGTCCTGACAAACCTGCATGAACTGAAAACTAAAGAGTAAAATTCTGCTGGCTCTGGTAGCTTTATGCTGTACCCCTCAGTACAGTTCCCACAATATCTGAGCAGTGCAGTCTGTGTAGCTCCAAAACCTCTGCACAACTAAAACTGGGTTTAAAAATCAAAATCAGCATCTTAAAAACACTCAGGATGTGAGAGGCTGTTCCAAAGTAGAGTTTGCCTACAGAATTGGCAAGGGTTGAACTCGATGATCCTTATGGATCCTTTCCAAGCTGAGATATTTTGGGATTCAGGGATTCTGTTCTGTGAAGTTTCTGTCCCTTTGTCTGTGTTCCTAGAGTTCTGTCTGTGAAGTTTGGAAAATGAAACAGCTGAGAGTTTTTTCTCTGTAACTTCTGTTGATTTAAACAAACATGCCTTGAGATCTAACCAAAAATGACACCTTGGTAACCCCTGATACCACCACAAAATGTCCTGATTTTCAGGGATTTGGTCTCACAAATGTGGCAGCACTGGAGGGGAAAAGTGAAGCTTTAAAATTCAGTCCATGCAAAGAATTTCAAACAGTCTGATTTTATTTCCTTCATTTTTGAGTGGACATTTGACCTGGGCTTGCAGCCACCTCCCCTGCCCTCCTTTCCACAGAACACAGTGCTTCACACAGCTCCTGGACTGTGAAGCTGAAATAATTTCAGGCTTTTTTGGCTGCATGAGAGAGGCTGTCAGGCCCCTCAGCTGAAGATAAAAAAATCAGTAAATCAAAGAAACAATCTAAGATAATCAAGTTCAGCCATTCATCACACACTGCCAAGCCCCCACCACACCATGTCCCCATCCACAGCTTTTGAACACTTCCAGGGATGGGCATTCCACCACTTTGTCAGCCCTTTCAATGCCTGACCACCCTTTCAGTGAAGGAATTCTTCCAAATGTCCAATCTAAACCTCTCCTGCTGCAATTTGAGGCCATTTCCTCTTGTCCTGTTGTTTCTGACTTGGGAGCAGAGCTCAATCCCCCCTGGCTGTCCCCTCCTGGCAGGAGCTGTGCAGAGCCACAAGGTCCCCCCTGAGCCTCCTTTTCTCCAGGCTGAGCCCCTTTCTCAGCTCCCTCATCAGATTTGTGCTCCAGACCCTTCCCCAGCTCTGTTCCCTTCCCTCTTTCCAAGCCTTACAGACAAATTATTGCAGTGAATCCACGGAGGAGAAGCAGTTTGGATTAAAAGTTTGCAGCTTTTTGTGTTTTATTGCTTCTGAAAAGGTCTGAAGTTGTTTTGAATAAAGTGTGTGTGTGCCATGGGTGGGCACAAGGGGCCCTTGGCACTTGACTCATTAATTTGCTTAGAGACTTTATGGAAAAAAAAAAGTTACATTTTTTGGACAGAGAGAAACACTAGAGGGCAAAATATGCAAATTGCATTTAATCCAAGTGGAAAAGAGCATCTCTGGACTTCCAAGAAAATTGACAATGAGTGGTTTCTGAGAAATTGAGGTGTTATGAAAATTGGCATAATGAAAAATCAGTATGCATTTATGTTGAATGCCACTTCAGAGTGAATGCAGCTTGTGAACTTCTGTTTCAATGACTGCAAAAAAACAAGATGCTCCTCAAAATGTTTTCAGTCATCTCACAGATCACAAGACTGAATTTAATTTCAGGTAACACTGGATTTAAAAAAAAAAAAGGGTTTAGAATGGAGATTTTTGGAGCAAAGATAGACTTTACGTGAGCATGTAGTGACAGGACGAGGGGGAATGGCTTCAAACTGAAAAGGGCAGGTTTATACTGGGTATTAGGATGAAATTGTTCCCTGTGAGGATGGTAAGACCCTGGCACAGGGTGCCCAGAGCAGCTGTGGCTGCCCCTGGATCCCTGGCAGTGCCCAAGGCCAGGCTGGATGGGGCTGGGAGCAGCCTGGGACAGTGGGAGGTGTCCCTGCCATGGCAGGGGTGGGATGGGATGAGGTTCAATGTTCCTTCCAAGCCAGGCCATTCTGTGGTTCTGTGAATGGTGTGAAACTGGGCTGGAGGAATGAATGCCCACACACCTCCTACTGGAGCCTTTTCACTGCTGGTCAGTTTTTCCTTTCAGTTCTTTAGGGCAATGTCACCATTGAGTCAGGAATGGGAAGAAAGGTGACACTTGACTCCAACATTCTCGGAGGCAAAAGGCTCCTTAATTGCAATTTGACAATATTTCTAACCAGCATCATTCACCCAAAACCTGAGTGGTTCTTAATCAACAGCCCTCACATGATTTCTAATTAAGGAAACACCCTTTGGTGAACATCTTATGAGAAAACAACTGTTCAAAACACCAGCTGCAAGACTGTATTCATTCTTTCTCTCAGTCTTCTTAAAACTCCCCAGAACAATTCCTGGCAAAGTTTTTCTGTTTCTCTCTCTGACCAAACTGTCAGTATCCACAGGGGAAGATGGTACAGCACCCCCAGCATTTCTCTCCTGCCTTTGACTCATCCAAAGTTTCTTTAAAGGAAGAGGGATCTTCCATCCATTACTGGTGTCATGTCTACCTTTTAGCCAGACTTTAACAGTGATGGTTTTCTCCTGAGACAAACTAAAGTATTTCAGAGAGAGGCAAAGAGTGCATTTAAAGTGTTTCATATTCCAAATAGGGCTGGCTGCACTCCTGCTACCTCAGCAGTGATGATGGCAACCAGAGGATAACAGAGGAGTAAGAATCCCTGCTCCAGAAATCACTTTTCCTTGTTATCAAGTGTTTCTTGCAATTTCCAATTACCACCAGTTCCTTTAGAGAGTTTAGTGATCCTTGCAGACCTTTCCAACCATGATGGGAGAGCCCAGCATGGCCATCCCTAAGCAGGAGCTTGGGAATGGCAATTCAGTGATCCTTGCAGACCTTCCCAGCCATGATGGGAGAGCCCAGCACAGCCATCCCAGAGGAGGAGCTTGGGAATGGCAATTCAGTGATCCTTGCAGACCTTCCCAGCCATGATGGGAGAGCCCAGCACGGCCATCCTAGAGCAGGAGCTTGGGAATGGAGGTGAGAGGGTTTGAGAACAACCTACATCTACAAAGGGATGGTGCTTGATGAGGGGGTGCTCATGGAAAAGCAAGCTCCACTCTGAAGCTGAATGAAGGGAGCAAGGCAAAATTAAACAGGGAAGAAAAAATACAAGAGTGAGGATGATGAAGCACTGGAAGAGAGGCTCAAAGGTGTTTTGAGATCTCTGTCCTTGTTTGTGCAGAAAATGACTTGGTAAGACCCTGATATAATTTCAAAACTGGATAAAACCACTGTGTTGGATGTGCTCTGATCACGGTATGGGACCAGAGGCCTTCTGATATCCCTTCCTACCTTAATTATTATATAATTATGAGTTCTGTGTCCATAATAAAGTGCCTGTCCTTCATTTCTATCCATATCCTGGATGGATACATAACCAGCCAGACCTGAGTCTGAAAACATCCTTTTAGAGCCTGAATTCTTAGCTCAGGACTCAGACTCAGTATTATCTGACCAATATCAATAATCATCCATGAACCGACATTTAAAATGCAATTAACTGGCTTGGAGAGAAGACATCATCAGAGAGGAATAGATCAGATGCCACTGTAAATTATTCTCACAACAAGGTGCAAGGCAAAGATAAATATGTTTAATTTTTTTTTCTGTTGACCCTTTAGCCAAGCATCATCTGTCTTTCAAAATCTGTTAAGCTCAAAGTGGCTTGCTTTGATCTGATCATCTTGGGAGGCTGTTAATTAGAACTGCCAGCTCTGAGTCACCCCTGAAATGGTTTCTCATCCCCTGCCCATCAGCCCAGGCTGGCTCCACATTATTCATCCCAAGCCCACAGGATGTGCATTAAGCATTCCTTAAAATCTCTGAAAAAATATGAATATGGAGTTGGACTGGAGGGCTAAAGTTTAATTCCCTTTGCCCTGAGGGTCCTTTCCCATCCCATTTTCCTCCTCATTACACCACTGCTGATGTGAGGGTGACTCCAGAGCACCCCACAGCAAAGCCAGAGGGGCTTGGGGTGGGCTGGGTGCACCCCTGGCCTCGCTCTGCTGTGGGCAGTTCTGGTGCTTTGTGGCCCAGAAGAAAGGAGCAGCATTTGTTTCCAGACAAAAATGTGTGGCAAATCTAATGTATGGCTGGTCAGAATTATTGCAGCTTCTTGAACTGTTATTTAGGATACCAAAATTGCACTGCTGTGGCCTTACAAATAAACTTAGACATCCCAGGCTGTGAAAATATCCCCAGATTGTAATGAATTGCTGCCAAAGACCCTGGGAAAAACAACCAAAAAAAAAAAGGGATTGCAGACTAATTAAGCAGGATATTTTTTTTTTTAGGCAGAAAAAAAAAACCCATAACAATTACATAAATATTGGTGTGATAGAGGGTACCTGCTGAAACAAAACCCAGCATTGTGCCCAAGCTTTGTTTTTGTTTCCTTTGAGCCTTGCAGGTTGTTTTGACTACATCCCTTCCTGACCTCAGGAGGATTAAATCCAGATAATGGCATCTTCCTGGGGATGTTCAGTTCAATATTTTTCTGATGGTAACATGAGCACCCTTAGCCTGAGGGGTTGGGTCTGTGGGAGCCTTGCACAGGTGCAGGTGCTCAGTGATGTGGTTGATTTATAAAACATGGATAGAGACACTCCTGTCTCTCTGGGAGCATCAGAGCTCCTCACCTGGAGATCCAAGGTCTGTCAGCCCAGGGCTCTCTGTGCTGAGGCCACTCTGCTTCTTTGCCAATATTTGACCAATACAACATTTGCTATTAAATCCAGCATTTGCCATCCATCCTCCCTGAGGAACTGTCACAGACATATTTTATGAAAAACCCTTTTGCCAGGATTTTTCCTCCTGAGAAGCTGAGAGGCCTGAGAAATGAAATGTAAACAATAATTATCTGCTGTGTAAACAATAATGCTGCTGTGGAATGTGGCAGGTCCATCTTTGATTGGTCTCATGTGGTTGTTTTTAATTAATGACCAATCACAGGTCCAGCTCTGTCAGGACTCTGAGCAGTCACAAGATTTTAATATCATTCCTTTCTTTTCTAGCCTTCTGATGTCTCCTTTCTCTTTTAGTATAGTTTTAATATATAATTTTCTTTTAATATAATATATATCATAAAATAATCAATCAGCCTTCTGAAACATGAAATCAAGATTCTCATCTCTTTCCTCATCCTGGGGACCCTGCAAACACCAGCACAAGGAACACCCTGAACATTTGGAAAACTTGTAAAGTACCATTTAAGGCATCACCTTACATTTATTTAAGTTCTGCTAATTAATGGATGGGATTTTCCCACCCCTCAAATCCTAAACACCTAATACATGCACAGAACCAGCTGAGCTTCTCACCTTCAGCTTCATTTATGGGCAATGATTCACACAAATGGAGACCTATTTTAATTGTCTCTTTTTGATGAGGTGCTGCCAATACCTTAGGTCTTATTAAGTCTCTACAGGGAGAGGCCAAGACTTCAAAAATCTCATGAAAATTAATTTCACTGCAGAGTCAGGCACAGTGAGACCAGTGCCTTGAAATTTAAAGATCCACTTTGCTCATCTGGACATTGTTTGAAAGTCCCTCTTGTTCATCTGTAGCTTGCAAAAAGATCCATTCAAAATTCATCAGCCTTCCACAATTTGCAGAAATAAAGTCCAGAGTTATTCTCCAGTCACCTCCAACTGCAGCACAAGGATCTGGAACACAGCAAAAAAGGTGCTTAGATGTAGGTGGAAGTTGTTGAATTCACCACTGCAACCTGTTTTCAGAGAAAAAAAAAAAAAAATCAGTCTTTTTTAAAGCCCATCGAGATCTATGTAAACTTTACTCATTTAATTAATTTACCTTCTTATCAGGATTTCTGGGAATAAAAAATGGCATTTGAGCAGAGCAAGAACTTAATCAGCCACAGACTGCTGAACACCATGAATATACAGATGAGATGTGAGGAAGAAATTCTCCCTGTGAGGGTGGGCAGGCCCTGGCACTGGGTGCCCAGAGCAGCTGGGGCTGCCCCTGGATCCCTGGCAGTGCCCAAGGCCAGGCTGGACAGGGCTTGGAGCAACCTGGGACAGTGGGAGGAGTGGAATGAAATTATTTTTAAGGTCCCTTCCAACTCAAACCATTCTGGTATTCTGTGACTATTCTACAGACAGAGAGTGTTGAGATAGATATAGAAATAGGTATAGATATAGAAATAGATATAGATAGATATAGATATAGATATAGATATAGATATAGATATAGATATAGATATAGATAGATATAGATATAGAAATAGGTATAGATATAGATAGATATAGATATAGATATAGATATAGATATAGATATAGATAGATATAAATAGATATAGATAGATATAGATATAGATATAGATATAGATATAGATATAGATATAGATGGGTTTTTTGTGCTACTGTTGGGATTAAATGTGTGAGATGGTATTTTATGTTTGGATTTAGATGTTTATTAGTTTTTATCTATATTATAGTTTTATAATCTGTGAGTTCTATGGCACTTTAATAAATTAAAAATGGAGCTGTATTTTTTTAAATAACATCTTTAAAGAGAAATTGTTTAATTAAGAAATAATACTTAAATTATTTTTATTTTTAACTTTATAATTAATTATGTGTGGTTTGTAATGCAAATTTTTTTTATTTAATTATATAATAGTACTTAAACCCATAAAGAAGAAGGTGAAGAAGAATTAGTTTCTGTTTTAAAAGTTTTATTTTATTTTTTACATATATTATTATATTTTAAAATTTTAAACTTTAATTTTTTTTTAATTATGTGATATGTTATACTTTTATTTAAACTACACACTTGTAATTTTAGTTTTATTATTTAATTTTGGATGTTTTCTCTATGGCTTTAGGTTAAATGCAGTGTTCTTTTGGGGGGGTTAGTGTTTGTTGGTACAGAAAGGTTACAGTTAGGATTCTAACAAGAGAGGACCTGCTGTCCTTCTGGCCCTCACTTGTGAACACTTCCAGGTGAGGGATGTCCCCTGGGGACAGAGGGTGGTGACATCCCAATAGCCTTAATTCCAGCTTCCATTGCTGTGGCAGCTCATTTATTCCCACTCTTCTTACTGTTATAATAACTATTATATTTTAGAATATTATTATTTATAAAAATAAATAATTAGATATATAATTTAATATATATTAAATATACACTATTTAATATATTTATTATATAGTAAATATATATTTACTATATAATAAATATATTAAATAGTGTCTATTTAAATTTATATATACTATTATATATTTAAATATATATATATTTATTATATAGTAATATTGTATATATTATATTTAGTATATTTATATATAAATATTATTTTTATATATATATAATATTTTATTTTATATAATATTATATTATAAATATTGTTTATATCTCTATATATATAGATAGATAATATTTTAGTATATTTTAGTTTTATTACATCCAAAAGTTCCAGGTGAATCGTCCCCTTTGTTCTGTGTAAGTGGATCAAAACTTCTTCCTCTCTCCTAATGATACATGACATTTCTTCCAAAATGTTATTTCTAATGTTACTCAAGGCTCTTTTCTCAGCTCATTTCTAGTTGAAATGCAGTTTCTATCAGTTTCTTGCAGATGCAATTTCTTGCAGTTTATTTCAGCAGTGTCTAGCACAGGTAATAGCAGCACAAGGTTGATGTCTATTTTGTCAACAGAAAACCTTCTCTGAATGTTTTCATCCTTCTCTCCATCTCTTTCATTTATTTTGTTACTCTGCTGTGGAGGAGGGAAAAAAGAGGTTTTTAACAGTACTTTTTATTTAATATGCTCTATAAGTCTGACAGGTGCTCTGATTAGGTGATCCAGTCAGAAGAGAAAAAGTTCCCCACTGATTTCCTTTCATCCCATTATCCAAATCCTTTTTCTTGACTGTTCCAAAGCAGTGCCCACGCTCTGTAGGCACAAAGAATGTTGGCAAACCTGATTTGACCACAGCTCTGAAACTGGGATTATTGACTTTACACATGGCAGAAAGAGCTGAAAAGGGCATTTCTGAAAAAGGACCTGTTGCAAGAAAGAGACAGACCAAGGGTCAACACAGGCACTCTGTGCTCAGAGCAGGGGAAATTTTGGTTCCTCTCAAGCAACTAAAGTTCCACAGAGGTGAGGCTGATAATTTGTGTTCCAGGGCTCCTTGTGGAGCTCTAAGCACTGATGACAGCCCAGAGCATCCTTGGGCAATTGCAGGTCATAAATGTGCTAATGCTGACCCTGGGACATGGTCTTGACTCTAGAAAGGCTTAATTAATAGAGGAGGCTGCTCTTACAGAGATTAACAACCATGTTTGATAGTTGGTATTTTGCATTCTCTTTTTCTTTTACTCTTCCACTGTGCTATAGCCTTTTTTTGGTGTCTTTTAACACATTATTACAGTAGCCACAGCCACTTTTTTTTCTTTTCTTGCCTAAAGTTAACCTAGCATCTTGTTTCTGAGTTCAAGTACAGGATATAAATTTGGCCTTAACATTTTCTGCTTGCACTCTGGTCACATACTAATTGCAG
Source organism: Agelaius tricolor (assembly GCF_023055355.1). Classification (NCBI taxonomy): domain Eukaryota; kingdom Metazoa; phylum Chordata; class Aves; order Passeriformes; family Icteridae; genus Agelaius; species Agelaius tricolor. The sequence goes on from NW_027269266.1 coordinate 1,679,984, forward strand.
TTAATTATTCTGTCATTAAAAAATGCTTTGCCCTCACCCTTGAAAGTGCAGAGCCCATTTCCATGTGCCCAGTCCCTTAGGAATGGCTCCAGCTGTACAAGAAGACAGCATTTTTGTTATTTTTTTTTAATCCTGTCTCAGACCATATCACAAAAGCCAACTGCTTGTTTAGACTCACATCTTTATCTCCAGGTGGCTCTTTTTGACTTGGTTGGCTTGAAGCACAAATGATAAATCTAATCTGGCTTCAGTGGCTGAGTAAGTATCACTTCACACTGGTTCCTCAGGGGAAAAAAAAAAAAAAAACCACAACAACAAAAAAACCCACAAAAAATAAAAAATATTAAAACCCAAACAACAACAACAACAAAAAAAAACCCAACCCACAAAATTTCACTGCAGAAGAAAGGAAGAAAATTTTTCTAAACCTCAGCATTTGGTGACATCTGGGGAGAAAGGAGCATTCAAGAAGCAACTTCCCTGTGCATCTCAGGGCTTCAGGGGACAGCTTCCCATGACAGTGGTTCATGTGTTACTTAAACCACTTGTCTGGTTTAAGCATTCAGTTAGGCTGGGTTTGTCCCCAGAGGAGCAAGGAGTGTTTAATTCCACAGGTCTGAGTGCCATCCTCAGGGCAATTGTGTCTCTTTCTCCACTGTCTGTACTGGAAGCATAAATAATGGATCCAATAATTGGATGGGGGTTGGAACAACCTGGTCCAGTGGAAGGTGTCCCTGTCCATGGCAGGGGGCTGGAATAAAATGAACTTTAAGGTCTCTTCCAGCCCACACCATTCAGTGATTCTGTGATAATTGGCCAAGATTAGGAGTGAGTCTGTCAGGGGAGGTGCCTCCTCCTTTACATGGACTCTGGCACATGGATTTGCTTCTGGGTGTGCTTTATATCCTCCCTCCCATCCAGAACCTGGGGCAAGGATCCCACTGCAGGTGGAACCACGGTAGGTTTGCCAATAGTGAATTCCCAAGTACAACACCATGGCACAGCTTTCCAGTGTTCCTCCTGGTTCCCAGGAGGGCTCAGTGAGCCAGGGAGGTCATTTTGGGGAGAAGGGGATGATGGTCCAGGCTGCTGCAGTTGGTGATGGAGTCCATCCCTCCTGACTCTGCTGTTTCATATAACTGTGCCATTCAACTCATTTTATAACCTGATCAAACCCCATCATGAAACTGCTGGAGAGGTGTTGAAGCTACTGCTCCATAATGAGAGGCTCTTCCAGAAATCCTCTGCACTGTTGTTGAACCACATTGTTCTCATTCTCATCTCCAAATCACTCATGATGATCATGCTCTTCCTGGCAGTGCTGTCTTTAATTTCCCTTTTATTGGTGTTCTCTCTTCTCTTTCTCCAGCTCTATTCCCCCATATTCTTTGTTTCATTAGGTTCTGTCTGACCCCTACTAAGTGTAAAAAACATTATTATTTATATTGAAACAAATCATTGATTGAAAATTAGAAGAAACCCAGAGTAGCTTTCTCCTCACCTTACCTTAGAAATCTGCAGCTGCTTGTCTTAAATCACAGAAGCATCAATTAGGTTGGAAAAGACCTCTGAGATCACAGAGTCCAAGCTATGACCTAAAACCACCATGCCAACCATGGCAGTAGCACAGATCACAGCTGAGAACACAACGAAAGAAAGAAACCCTCTGCTCTGATTTGCCCAATCTCTGCCTCTAGAAGGGCTCTGATAGAAAAGCCACATTTCCAGGTTGAGGATTCCTCTGAAAAGGCCCTAAAGAGGCAATTGCAAAAGTGTTTTCCAGGCTGGTACTCAAAGACCTGCAGTATTCCATGGGCAAAGCTGTGCTGGGAGGGGATTGTCTGCTCACAGTTTCTCACAAGCAGTGCTACAGCCCAGGGCTCTGAAAGCCCACCCAGAAATGGGACAATTGAAACCAGCCAAGAGAAGAGGAGCAGTTTCCCCTTTTCTGTGTCCTCCTTGTGAACTCTTCTGTGTTTTAACCATGGGGCCTTCACCCTGTTCATCTGGGGCACCTAAAACTGACAGGGTGTGTGGTTTGGGTTGGAAACACCTCCAATCCTGAGGTGTTGCAACTCATCTGAGCACACTTAGACAGGACATTTGAGCTGCTCTGAAGTGGGGCTGGAGACTGTGTGTTCCTTGTGTTTTGAGTAGACCTCACAAAGCCCCTGCAGACAGTCCCCAAGCTCTCAAATAAATGAAGAAAAGCAATGTTTCTTCATCTTTGAGCAATTTTATTTTCAACTCCACCTTCCCTGCAGCGCCAGTGGTGGTGACAGACACGCCCAGGGTGGCTTGGGTTGACCTCACCCAGGTGCTGAGAGCTGAGAACCTGTGCCAGCAAGGGCTTCACAGGCTCTGAAAGCTCCTCCCAGGCCTTGTGCAGTTGCCATGGCAGCTGATGCCTTTGAGGTCTCCTCCACAACAGCATCACTGCTGATAATGCCCAAAGTTCCCCTTGTCTGTGGTAAAATGGGGCTTCAAACAATCCTTTACTATTGGGGGATGCAGTGAAAATAAGTACATGATAAAGACTAAAAAATATCCATGATTAGATAACAATATTGTCTGAACTTACCTAAATTTATAATCCAGACATCTTAAATAGAGCTTGTTGTCTAGACTCATTTTATAACCAATTAAAGGAAATAGGTATTTTTCATCTGACCACAAATATCTGGTCTGTTTTGGACACCTGCTTTAGAAGGAGATGAATCATCCTCTTTGACCACACTGACTGGTTCCCTCTTGGTGAGGAGGAGATCTATAGGAGATCTATAGATCTATAGGTTGAGGTGTAATGTCTATATTGCATTATCTATAACCCCTCTTTGTAAAAAACGATGGTTTTGGTTAAAGGAGGCTCTGGCTTGATATAGTTTTATGTAACAATGCTTCTTCCAAAGTTCACTAGATTCCAGGTTGGCAGCAGAACATCAGCATCCTTTCCAAGTGTCATGAACAGTCCAGGCTTTGGACTCTTCAGAAATCTGGGCCCAGATTCCTCTCACCTAATTTTGTAGGCTTATTTATCTCCCTGGGTTATGGGTTTGAATTGGTTTCCTCTCTACAGTAAGCAGATATCAACAAGAATATCCAGAAATTGGTCCAAATGCTTCATGCCAGGTTCTGACTTTGAGTCTTCCCTGCCAGGGATTTGGCAGGGATTTGGTCTATTTTAGGAGTATTTCAAGCCTTCCCTTTCATTGTGTTTAAGGTTTAGGGTTCCCTTCTCCTGTTTTTCTCTTGCTTATATATGTATATATTTGAGCCAGAGTTCCTGGGCTCTCTCTATACTCCAAGGGAGAAAAAAAATTACACTTAAATTCAAGGTTCATCTGACCTATGGGTCAGCACCTGCTTGAGGATGACCTTCTGCTGATGTGGAGCAACTTCCACTGCCTGCTGGAGGTGCTGGGTCAGGTGTGCCAGAGCTTGGTGAGATCCCCTGTGATTCTTCACATCCAAGGGCAGCAGGGGCCCCTGGGATGGGGCTCTCCAAGAATTCCATCAGGTCCTGGACAGACCTGGATGCACCATCCATCAGGTCCAGCCATCCTGAGGGCTCGATTCAGTTGTGAATGTTTAGACTTGTTGGAAATGCTCTGGGGTATTTAAGACACCAGATACAGGACATGAGGTGTGTAAAATGTTTTTTCCCTGAGTCAAGTACTCAAGAGAACATCAGTGAATTAGAAGCTCCCATTCAGGCATTTGAATCAGTCCCTGTGGTGCCTAAAGAGGCTGACCTGGAACAGAGGCTATACAGAGTTAAAGGAATAAAGTAGGGATTTATTAAAAGGCTTTCAAAGGATACACCTTGGGCAGCACAAGAGCCTGGCCATGGCTCTGCCCAAGGTGGACTCAAGAGGAACCCAAGATGGATGCTGGGTCATCAGTTTTCACACTTTTATAAGTTTTGGTCCATTTCCATATTGGGGTTAATTGTCCAATTACAGCTCCAGGTTATGCAGTCCCATCCTCCCAGATTGCTCTCCTCAATTTGCTGTTGTTTGCACTTTTTGGGCCCAAAGCTGCAATGGTGTCCTTGGTTCTGGGGCTGGAAAAGGATTGTTTTGTGTGACTGAACTGTGAGGAGAACCTGCTAACACTTTATATGAATTTCAGAGTTATATACCAATGCAGTACAGAATCTGGAAAATATGAAAGCTAAACCTTAAGGCATCACTCCCCCCCCTTTAAAAGCTTAAGGCATCACCTGTGACAATTTCAAGCCTTCCCTCCCACTGTTTGAGGTTTAGGGTTCCTTTCTCCTGTTCTTCACTTGCTTGTCCCAGCACTGTCCAGCTTCCCTTTACACCTGAAATGGTGCCTTGACGTTGTCCCCTGTGTTCCTCCCCAGGTGGGTTCTGCTGCCAGGAAGAGGTGGCACCACTGGCAGGACCACCACTCCCTGCGGGTGAAATTCTGAAATTAAACCTGAAATTGTGCCTTCATGTTGTGCCCTGTGTTCCTCCCCAGGTGCGTTCTGCTGCCAGGAAGAGGTGGCACCGCTGGCAGGACCACCACTCCCTGCGGGTGCGCGTGGCTCGGGCCATGTCCATCCCCACGTCCCCCACGCGCATCAGCTTCCACAGCATCAAACAGACCGCGGCCGTCTGACCCGCCACCGCCGCCACCACCACCAACACCACCACCACCACCCCGTGGCCTTCAGAGCTCTCCTGTCTCCACTCCCGCCCCAGAGCCCCTTCCTGCAACCTGCAAACTCTGCTCCTTTGGCCCCACTGATCTCTTTCCAGTGAGGGGCCCATCCTGTTTCATCTCCCACGTCCGCGATGCTGCTTGGAGGCAACCAGGAAAAAGCCTCTTGGAGTTGGTGGTGGTAAAACAGATTCAAAGAAGGAACAGGTTCGACCCTGACTGCATCCTGTGGAAGTTCACAAGGCAAAGTCTAAAACAGCACACTGGCAGGAATAATCAATTTTTTTTTCACCTTACTTTCTTTTTTTTGTTTGTTTATATTCCCCCTTTCATATTGCGGTGAGCAAACTGTTTTGAACACACTGCCCATCTCACCCTGTACATTGATTCCCAATGATTTCAACAGTTTTGGTGTATAATAGCCCATCCCTTTCTTGTTTTCTTTGTAAAAATGTTTCTTCTGTGCAAAACTGTCATTTGAGAACTTGTGGCAGCAAGAAAAAGAGCGTCTGAATGGTGAAAAGGTGTGAAAAGCCTGAATTTATCTGCCTTCCCCATTTCTCTCTTGGACAGACTGGGAATTGTCAGGGCATCGCTGGACTGTTCCACACAGGGCACTTTGCCTGGTGAGCACCATGCCCTGCTCTTACACAGATTTTCAAAGGACAGGAGTAGCTCTAAGTGGCTCTACAAAATACTCTCATTCCTCTTAGCCCCACGCTTCCAAGCACAGTGTAAGTGGAAAGCCTTTGGAAAGTGGTTTGTTTTCAGCTCAGAGCATTAGGGCAGGGAAGGACAGCTCTTCTGGGTTTAAAAAACACAAAAGGGAAGCACTGTAAAGATAATACGGATGAGAAGAGGATATTTGTGTTCCAAGGATAATGCTACGTGCTGCACAAAAGTATCTATTGAGCATTTTGAACTAGAGCAGTTGTATCTACCAGGCTTTTTATGTGATGTTCAAGAAAACTGTATATTTTCAATAATAAACACTACTCTGGGTTGGTTTCAATAAAACCAGGCATCGTTTTCTTTAACTCTGGAAAGGAAGAGGACATCTGTCTTGAGAGTGGTTTTGCAGCTAAAATCAGGGAAGGAAATCCTGTTTGGTATAGTGAGCCAAGAAGAAGAACAACCTCATGATAATATCCTGACATGGGGGCATTTAAATGCAAGAAGAATTGCCTCCCTTCTCAGCTCATGGTTTCGTACTGGATCCCTGGCCCTCTGCACTCTCTCCACTGGGCTTTGCCACAGCAGTAAGAAAAATGTTGTGTTATACATTCTCCATCACCTGCATCTCAACAGAGCTGGAGTAATTTGCTGTTTCCACTTTTATCAAGCTTACTCTGAATTTTCTTCAGATGTTTTATAGGACTTTTCAGCACGAGCTTGATTTAAACCTCCAGATTTATGTTGCTCTAGTTTTCAGGGGCTGGAAAATCTCTTGGAAAACATTGTTATAAATCCCCTGCTTATGGGGGGTGGGGGGGGGGGGGGTGGTTGTCTGTCCTATCAGCTCAGTCATATTCAACTTTGAGCTTGCTGGCAATGAACAGCAAATTTAAATAAACAACATTTTGTAACTTTTCCCTCTCCTAACTCATTTGGACTCATGTGCTTCAAAGAGATAACAGAGGGAGGAAGGAGATTTGAGTGCCTGACGAGAGAGGACCTGCTGTATTTTCTGAGACCCCTGATGAGAGGAATGTTGAATCTGACTCCATGTTCTTAGAAGGCTAATTTAATATTTTATGGTCTATATTATATAAAAGAATACTAAATTATACTAAAGAATACAGAAAGGGTACAGACAGAATGCTAAAAGAATAATAATGAAAACTCCTGACTCCTTCCAGAGTCTCAACACAGCTTGGCCCTGATTGGCCAAAGAGTGAAAACAACTCACAGCAGAATCCAATGAAACAATCACCAAACACATTCCAAAGCAGCAAAACACAGGAGAAGCAAATGAGATAAGAATTGTTTTCCTTTTCCTCTGAGGCTTCTCAGCTTCCCAGGAGAGAAATCCTGGGTGAAGGGATTTTTCCAGAAAATATGACAGTGACAAGGATTGGGTCAGTTCTTTTATTCCTCACAGCAGCAATGCACAGCCCCTGGCATCTTGTGTTTGAAGGGAGGGACACATCTACAGGTTAGAAACATGCACTGTGAGTATCTCTGTGTTTGCTCTGGCTCTGGGCCATGCTGGGAGGAAAAAGGGATTTGCAGGGCAGCAGATTCTGTCAGAAATTGCAGGTTATTGATGCTGCCAGGAGTGTAGCAGACATGGAGCAGGTCTGAGTAGAGATAGAGAAGAAATTTGGCAGCTGAAGCAGTGAACTAATGGTTAACTCTGGGGTCCTTTAGAGTTACCTCAGTGAGCCACTGGAATGTATCAGAGCCAGGGCACCCACTTTGTGCCAGTGTTTTGGGCTTTTGCTGCAATGCCCCTAGTCTCACTTACAATAGTATTCCCTGAACATTTAAGACAATAAATAGGTGAAGACAGTTAAATGTGGTTTGTGTCTTAGTAAGTCAGGTGGCTGATCTTCCACTCCACTTGGTACCTACCCAAGGAAATTGTGCAGCATGAAGAAAATTAAAATAACCTTGTCAGCTCTGCAAGCTCTCACCCCCAGGACTTTGGAAGAAGTTCTCAGTTCACTCTCCTGACAGCAGTTGTGCTGCTCTTGTCTCTGCTGCATCTCTGGTCCCACAGGTGGACAGCTAACATCTGTCACCAACAGCATTTGGGACATCCAGGCTGGATGACAAAATGCTCTCCTTTCCTGGGAACACCAGCCAGAGTAGCTGCTGGTGGCATCCCAAGGCATGGGGTGCTCAGAAATTGATTAATTTGACTTTAGCTCTTTGGAAATCAGCCCAGGAGAAAACACCTGGGAGCAAAACAGATAAGCAAGAACTTCCATTTTCCCCGGGTAGCCCTTCATAAAAATGCTGGAGGTGAGCCACACACCCTCATGCCAAGAAAACAAATAAATATTTCTGAATTTGCACTGAGTGATGTTGATCTTGCCTTTTAACTGTGAATCAATGGTTTGGTGATTATCCAGGATACCTGTGAGCAGAGCTGCTGAGCTGTTCCCCAGATGTCTTGGGCAGCAAAGGGGAGTTCCTTGGCCTCTCCTGAAGGTGAGGACTTGGCTGAGGAGCAGCAGTGTGGAAAAGCACCCAGGGAGCTCATGGATGCTGAAATCAACCCAAACCAGGCGTGTGACCTGGCAGCAAAGCTCTGGGATGTTTTGAAGGAAATTATTATTCTACTTTGCACTCCTTAGACCACAGCCAGATGCTGTGCCCAGTTTGGTGACCCCAGCACAGGAGATATTCATAAACTAAAGCAAGATCAGCCACAGGGGCACCAAAGTGCTCAGGTCTGGAGCACTGTCCATGTGCAGAGATGCAAAAGGACCCGATTCAAAATGAGGAAAGGATTTTGGATGGAGCTAACTACAGCCTGCCAGTACCTCAAGGTGGCTGACAGACCCAAGCCCTTCACAGTGGCTTGAGGCAGGAGGAACAGGCAAACTGTAACAAAAAAGGGCCAGATAAGATGGAGAAAGGAGGAAGTTTTTCCTCAGAAAGGCAGTTAAGCAGTGGCAGAGGTTTCCCAGTGAGGGTGGGAGATTCTTTGAGGATTTTTTCAGACCCAAATGGATAAAGCCCTGAGCAATATTCTGAGCTTGCTGTGAGTAGGGGGTTTGGACTGGAGGCTCCTGAGGTGCCTTACAACCTGGATTATGCCATCCTCCAAGCACTGGTATTGTCAGTCATGCCTCTGAGACAAGAGAAAAATGAACACGATCAAGGTCTGGCTGCTGCCTTTTTCCCTGTGCACCAGAGGCTTTGGAAACATGCTCATGTCTCCTCCCTTCAAAAGAAGCTTCTTCCTTTGCTGTCTCCTGGCAGGAAGGCAAAGATGAATAAAGTCACTCTCTTTAGGGAAAACTCTCCTCTTTACTTTGTGATGCCTTTTAAAGCCGTGCGTCCCTTTCAACAAAACAATCATTCATGGCACAAGTCTGGGCTGATTCAGATGGAGCTTTTGGATCAGCAGGAACAGTCTCAGCTCATCAGTGCCAGGAAAATGGTGGTGGGTCTGTTGCAGTGACAGCATCTGTGCACGCGTGTGTCTGTGTGTGTGCTCATGCACACGTGTGTCCACGGCCCCCTGTGCATTTGAAGAAAATGGATCAAATTTCTCTGGATTTATGGCTTATTTTGCAGGAGGAAAACAAAGCTGCTTGTGTTCAGTGAGTCATTATGGAAATGAACAACTATGAGCACTCAAGTGCTTGAAACAAGACTCTCCAAAGCTCTTCCAGGAAAATGTTTGCAGTGCTGAGCACCACAGATCATGTGTGTGCCAACTGGCTGGGGCACAAGTGTAAGCTGACTTTGGAGCTGGGCTAATTGCTTCCCTCTGACACTATTTAAATCTTTTTTTTTCCCCTTCTCCTTTGCAGTAAATGCCCAGTTCCAGCTTGCAGTGGAGCCAGCTGTGCTGCAGTTACTGAGATGCAGAATTGAGGGTTGGATTCCATCACTGAACATGTGCAGGACAGCCAAGGGATTGGGGCCTGAGTAGAGGGTGTGAGATCCACAGCTCCAGCTTCCAGCAGAGCATCACACCCCTGGGGATGTGCTCTGCAGTGAGACGAGGTCGGGTTTCCACCCCAAATGGCTCTGGGGTGGAAAATGAGTTTTGAATGCAGAGATGGAGTCACTCAGTGCAGCCTGGGGCAGGAGGATGGGCAGAGAGGAGTTGTGAAGGGACAGGCCCTGCTCTGACCACCCTCAGACTCATGGTTCCATTGCTACCTACTCCTGCAGACAGCCACCACAAGGCTCTTCTCTTAGTCCATGGGGAGAAAAAAAAAAGCAATTTTGGGATTGCAGTCCTCTGAGTACTGGGTATCCCTACATGGAAAGGATATTGTAGGTTCATTAGTGTGAAGGTTTCACATCAATCCTTGAAATTTTCAGAGATTAATTCACTTCATTCCTTTTCTCATATATGTCTTCTACAAAGCTGGAAGAAGCATCTCAGGAGAAACTTTTGGAAAAGTGAAAATATGTAATTAAACCAAAAACCTGGATCACCTGGACAATCCTGTTGGGTTCTACATTGGTTTCTTAAGTTTCTCCACTTGCTAATTAGTGCAGGAGAAAGCAAATGCTGGTTGGTGTAATTACCACAGAGCAGTGCTGTAGTGACCTTGTGCTCTGAGGGGCCAAAGCTTGGAAGAAGAACTCCTCCAGCTTTAATGAGATTCCAGCTAACGAGGCAGGCAGCCTCCAGGAGGGCTGTGTGTGCTCAGCTCTGTGCACAGGCTGTGAAATGACAGAAATGACCCTCCTGCCCCATCTCCCCTCTGCACCCCAGGCCTGCAAGGGCTCATCTCAGAGGCTGAGCCAATTAATTGCACTCTGCTGATTGACAGCTGTCAAAGGAGCACTGCAGCCTGCCCAGGTGGCAGAAGGACAAATTGCTGGGTGCTGCTGGTGAGGGCACAGGGAGCAGCAGGGTTGTGTTCACAGTGCTAATGAGCTGGGAATAGTTGTTAACCTGGCTCATCCCAGCCCTGGCCAGCCACAGCCAGCCTAAAAGTGCATTTCCACAGTAGAAACCCTGCATGTCCTGCCTGGGGTTTGGTGGTTGACTCACTCTGACCTTTGCTGGTTGCTGACTCTCAGCCCAGCAGTTCAGCCAAGGAGCAGCAGCAGTGGCAGCCCAGGGATGCTGGCTCAGCAGGGATCCCCTCCACGAGGGAAACTGGGATTGCTGCTGCCTGGCAGGACAGGAAAGCTGGATCTGAGGGCAGCCCAGCTCCTCTGGGGGAGATCTGAGGTTGCCATGGTGTGGTGGTGCTCACAGGGGTCCCAGGATGAGGGAAGAGATGAGGATCTGACTCCATGTTTCAAAAGGCTTGATTTATTATTTTATGGTATATATTATATTAAAACTATGCTAAAAGAATAGAAGAAAGGATTTCATCAGAAGGCTGGCTAAGAATAGAAAAAGAATGATAACAAAGGCTTGTGACTGACTGAGACAGTCTGTGCCAGCTGGGCTGTGATTGGCCATGAATTAGAAAGAACCACATGAGACCAATCCCAGATGCACCTGTTGCATTCCACAGCAGCACATAATCATTATTTACATTTTGTTCCTGAGGCCTCCCAGCTTCTCAGGAGAAAAAATCCTAAGGAAAGGGTTTTTCATAAAATATCATGGCTACAGCCATGGTTCTGTGTGTCCCTGCAAGCCTCCCTGGCAGGGACTGCCCCAGTTCTGTGAAATTATCCTCAGGATAATCTGGGATGGAGGGGACCCTTAGAGGTGATCTGGTCCAACCCCCTGCACTGAGCAGGGGCATCTTCAGCCAGGGCAGGTTGGTCAGAGCCCTGAGCAGGCACCTGTGCTCAGGGACTTCAGAAATTGAGACTAAGGATTAAAGAATCCTTCTCTCTAACAAAAGGATTGTGTTCAGGATACAGAAACAGGCATTTAAAAGATGGTTTATTGCAAAATCAGTCTCATGGAAGGGTGAGACTGTAAGGTTGTTGCATCCAAAGCCATCACATCAGAAGCCCTTATAATTCTAGTTACAATGTCTTTTATAAATTTCTTATCCAATCAGCTGCTTCCACAAAGCTCACTCTTATCTTCATAACCAATTAATTGCTACATTTTACACAATTTGCTGCAATGATTGCAGCAAATAATGCACTTATTTTCTATCCAGTCATAACTCTACGGAAACTTATTGCTCTATCTTTTTACCAACTCTACAAGTTCTATTGTTAGACTTTAATTGTCTAACAATAGAACTATATGGTTCTATAGTTCTATAGAAGTATAATTAGTAGTTATAATTAATTAATAATTTATTTATAGTGCCATACAAGTGTAATTAAATACTATCTTGCTTAGTCTATTTGTTTTCTTATATGAGCCATATTTCTACTTGTTTAAAACATATTTCTACTTAACCTACCAATCTTTATTCTTATTTTGTGTTTGTTTCACTACTGTATTCTAAAGCTCCAAGCCTTCCCCAAGGTCTTAGGTCAAACACTGTACCTCTCTCCATCTCTGTCTCCATCTCCATCTCTGAGCTTGTCTGTTCAGGGCCCTGGGAGCTCTCTGTGCTTGCATTTCCCACAGGACTGGATAAGCTTTTGGAGAAAGAAACCCAAACACAAATCACAGAATCATAGAATTCTCCCTTTGGGGTGCACAGGTCCCTCAGTGCCTGTTCACAGAGCAGCTCACACAGTGTGGGCTCTTCTTGCAATGTGCAACACCAAAATGCACAAAACCCCGTGACAAACTGACAGGCTTGCACAACTCAATGCACATCTGAAACCTGCTTTATCCATAGATTTCTGTTGAAAGCATGTCAGACTCAAGTGACTTTATAAATACCCTCAAACATTCTTGTGTGGTTTTCAGTGTATATGAACTTGACATATTTCTGACAGATCTGCTGCAAATATCACAGATCCACTGGAGCACAGAATGGTGTGGGTTGGAAGGGACCTTACAGATCATCTCATTCCAGCCCCTGCCATGAGCAGGACGCTTTCCACCAGAAGGAAAACACTCAGTCCTGGGTTTGGAGTAGGAGAGTGATGATTCCACTGGTCATGAGCTGCCTCCTGTGCACGAAGGTGCATTGTCTGCACAAAGCAGCTCAACACAAGCATCCACTAAATATGCTTCAAGGTTTTGTTTCAGCTTTGCTGATGGGCATTTTCTCCTTTTAATGAAATTACTCATTCTGCATGTTTTACACACTCCCTGAGAAAAATCTGCACCCAGCAATATTGCTCCACATTTGTGCTGTGCTCCAGGCTCACCTTCACCTGTTTGCAGCAGCTGCCTCTCTCATCCGTGTGCTTTTCCCCCTCTTGGTGTGCACAGCCTTTCAATATGTGCACATACTTGCTTTGCTCAGCACTGACAAGCATTGGGAAGTTGCTTGCAAAGCAAAAAAAAAAAAAGAGAAAAAGTTGCATAAAAACATTTTCTCAAAGCTGCCAACATCATAAATCTTCAGGAACCACGCAGTTCCCTCTCCTGCTGAACTCATAAAGGCAGGGATGTAAAAACCCAAACAGCTCCAATCTGCAGCCTCTCCAACTCACAGGGCTCCCAGGGGGTGGGAGGAAAGCCTTGAGCCTGTGCAGCCCCCCAGCTCCTTCCATAAATCAGATTTCTCACAGGTTCTGCAGTGACAGGAGCTCCCAGCCGCGAGATGTTTGTGGTTCACGTGGGACAGACTCCTTGTGAAATGATTGCAGCAGCCCCAGCTGAAATGCTGGGCAGCCAGAGCCAATTAAAAACCAAACCCATCAGACTCCTGGTCCCTTGTTCAGCAAGTGAGGATCACTTTGCTTTTCCCTGTCACTCACACATCAGCATCTTTTTGGGTGGTGTTATCCAGCAGTCATTCAGAAATGAATCAACAACCTGAGCAATCAAACCCAGCTCTGTTATTTTGCTGCTCACAGACAGTTTTAGAGGCACAGCAGTGTGTGTGCCACTGGAGCAGGCACATCCATCCCATCTGTGGCACTGCTGAGATGGGGATATTTTGTTTGCCAGGACCAGATTAACATCTGCATCCAGAATCAGGTGGAAGACTGTCTTAGGTTGAAAGATGTTAGTGGGGCTGTGTGTTCTGTTCCCATCTGTCAGAGCTGGGGCAGTTCTCTGCTGTCCATGGGCAGTTTTTTCTTTCTCTCTCCCACAGCCAATCCTCCCTGCAGGAGATCTCTGCTGTCCATGGCCACTGAGTGTCCCTGCAGGGCTGAGCCAATCCCAGCATCCCATGGGGAGATGCTCCGCCCAGGGGAGGAGCCAAGCATTCCTCCCTGGATCCAATCTGAGCCTGGCCCAGCCCAGCAGCCTTTGCCCAGTGCATTGCCAGAGGAGCAGCTTCTGCTGCCCTGCATGGCCAGAGGGAGCCCAGGCCCATCTGCAGCAGCCCTGGAGCTGCAGAGGAAAACTCCCCCCTTGTGCAGGATCCCTGCTCCAGCAGAGCCACAGCTGGCACTGCAGGAGGGCTGAGCCCCCATGGGATGGGGCTGTGCCACCCCCTGACACACAGGGGACAGGGACTGCTCTCACTCTGGCAGAGGTTTGTGTTCTTTTTTTGTACTATTGCATTTGTATTTTTAATTTTCCTAATAAAGAACTGTTATTCCTATTCCCATATCTTTGCCTGAGAGCCTTTTATTTTCAAAATTATAACAATTCAGAGGGAGGGGTTTTACATTTTCCATTTCAAGGGAGGTTCCTGCCTTCCTTAGCAGATACCTGTCTATCCAAACCAAGACAAAGACTCACCTCAAACCCTGCAGAGATGAAGCCAAATGTGCAGCTCTTGCACACAGGGAACATTTGGTGTGTGGGATTCAAAACAGGCTTTCAAAAGGTGGGGGATTCCCAAATATCTTTTTGCTTTATGACAACTCCACAGGATTACTGGCCCACCTCTGTCCCCAGTTAAGCAGGAATCTCAAATCTGCTGCAGGAAAAGGCACCAACACCTCAATTCCTGCTTCTCTCCAAGAGCAGGTGAAGCTTCCACCTTTCCGTCAGGATTCACCTCACTGAGAAAGACAAGCAGAATGAGGTACCCCCATGTGTGTTTTCTACATCCCCTGTTTTCTGGTAGGATTAAACTGAGAAGGGTAAAAAAAATTAGAGAGAGCAAAAGCCATAAAATAATTGTAACTCACACGAAGTGCCAAGGAAAACATTCCCAAGTCACAGAGGAGTTTTTCACGGCAGAACTGCTGGTCTTGGATGGAGAGCTGAAGGAAGAAAAGCCCATCAAAAGCAACTCTGAGGCTTTCCTGACTCAGCTTTGGGACTGGGATGTGCCATAACCCCTGAGGCAGGCACGTGGCTGCTGGGCAGCTGGGAGGAAGCCCCTGCTGTGGAGATGGAGATGGGAGCAGGCAGTGCTCCCTTCCCCAGCCTGTGGGTGGGGAATGGCTCCTGTTTGCCAGCCAGGGGCACCAGCAGAGCCTGCACACAGGGAAAACCTCTCCTGTGAGCAAAGGTGTGGGATTGACAGGGGTAGGACGGTCAGGACGGATGGAGATGAGAGATCTCTGCAGCCAGCTCGTGGAACTTGGGGTTTATTGCCAAGGGCCTGGGTGCAGGGCCCTGCTGGGAGCTGCCAGACACAGCTCAGAGCAGGCTGAGAGAAGAGAGGGGGAGAGAGGATGAGAGAGGGAGAGAGTAAAAGGGTAAGAGAGTAAAAGGCAAGAGCTAAGAGACAAGAGGTAAGAGTGCGAAGTTCCCATTACAAAACCATAACTCTTCTTCTGTGTTGAATATTCTGATTCTCACTAACCAATCTAGTACAAGATACAAATCCTACAGCATTTACATACAGCCTATAAGAATCATTACATTACCATACTGTCTTACATTTTAAACCCTAAAAACTCCTCTTTGGGCCTCTTCTGCCAAGCTGGCAGGGTCTGCTCTGACCCTTGGGCCTGTCTGCAAGCAGAGGGTGTTGTTTCATCAAAAGGGGATTACCTTCAGCTGGCCACACCATTGTTTTCCAGTTGTTCAGTAACTGAGGGATCTCAAAGCTTGCTTTCCTTTCAATCTCACTTATAGTTTCCATATTCTCAAAATCTTTTGCCAGACAATCATATTTATAAGGCTTTCCTGTTTCATCTTCCCCAACAAAAAGGGTGGGAGAATTGCTCAGCCTGGAGAAGAGAAGTCTCTGGAGAGACCTCACTGCAGCCTTTCAGCACCTAAAGGGGTTACAGGAATCCCAGAGAAGGACTTCTGACAGGAGAGGGAATGGCTTCAGACTGGCAGAGGACAGGGTTAGGTGGGATATTGGGAAGAAATTCTTCCCTGGAGGGTGGGGATGCCCTGGCCCAGGGTGCCCAGAGCAGCTGTGGCTGCCCCTGGATCCCTGGAAGTGCCCAAGGCCAGGCTGGACAGGGCTTGGAGCAACCTGGGACAGTGGAAGGTGTCCCTGCTCACACTTGGAAGTTTTTAATACTCTTTTTTAATACTCTTTAATAATGCCTTTTACATATGAGATCCCCTGGCTCACCAGAGAATTTTTGCCATTTTTCCACATGTTACAGAAGAGATCTTGCAGTTTTCAGTGAATTTAATTGCCTCCTTCATGAACAAGAAGGTAAGCAAAGCAGGATTTCACATGGGGCCAAACATGATTTATTTCCAGTCTTCTGTTGTGGTTTATTAGCTAATTCGTACACAGCTTGGATCAAGAGTCATTATGAGCTCGTGTTTTTCCAGCATAAATTCACTGTAAGTAAAGAAAAAATAGCTGCTCACATTAGTACTCAGCATAAAATTAAAAGGGAATTACTCAAGGTTTGGCATGAATTAGTAAATGCACAGGCAGTGGCATTTTAGAGTCAGACAGAGGATAGTTAAAAACCTCTCTTCTGCCTTTTTCACAGATGCAGGTTTTATTTGTAGTGTTTTGGAGAAATCAGTGAGTTTAACTGATTCCTGGCCATTTCATAATTGTCTAATTTCACAACAGTCAGGAGCTTTCAGCAGGTGCCCAAGTGTGAGATGGAAAAGATCTAGGATCCTCACATCCCAGCTTTTCCCAGATTTTTTTCCTTTCTTTACTGATCAGGAATATATGATTAAATCTCTCTATATAATGGATCCATCAACAGGTTTTTCAGACTCTAATAATCTATCCACAGAAGTTCAAAGCCAGGTTGGACAGGGCTTGGAGCAGCCTGGGATGGTGGAAGGTGTCCCTGCCCATGGCAGGGGGGTGGAAGTGGATGAGCTTTGAGGTCCCTCTCAACCCAAACCATTCCATGATTCCCTGACAGTGATGAATGAGGCATTAATTGAAATAACATTTTCCACTCTTGTTTGCTTTGTGCTGTTCCTGGCGAAGGGGTTGTGCAGGCCTGCAGGTAGCAGTGGCTGATTTTGAAGCAGCCTCAAAGCTCTTCCATATCCCTGAGGCTGGGAGCAGCCTGGGTGATGAGAATTGTGGAGATCTGAGTGTCATGGGCATATTTTATGAAAAATCCTTTTGCTAGGATTTTTTCTCCTGAGAAGCTGAGAGGCCTCAGAAACAAAATGTAAACAATGATTATCTGCTGTATAAACAATAATGCTCCTGTGGAATGCAACAGGTGCAACTTTGATTGGTCTCATGTGGTTGTTTTTAATTAATGGCCAATCAGAGTTCAGCTGTTTTGGACTCTGGTCAGTCACAAGATTTCATTGCCATTCCATTCCTTTCTATTCCTTGCCAGCCTCCGGATGAAATCCTTTCTTCTGTTCTTTTAATATAGTTTTAGTATATAATATATATCATAAAATTATAAATCAGCCTTCTGAAACATTCAACATTCTCATCTCTTCCCTCATCCTGGGGCCCCTGCAAACACCACCACAATCTGAGTTCACAGAATTCCCAGAATGACCAGGTTGGAAGAGACCTTCAAGGTCATCGAGTCCAACCCAGCCCCAACAGCTCAACCAAACCCTGGCCCCCAGTGCCACATCCAGGCTTTGTTAAACACACCCAGGCATGGGGACTCCACCACCTCCCTGGGCAGCCATTCCAGAACTTTATCACCATTTCTGTGGAAAACTTCTTCCTGCTATCCAACCTGTATTTCCCCTGGTGCAGCTCGAGGCTGTGTGCTCTGGTTGTGTCAGTGCTGCTGCAGAAAGAGCCCAGGGCCAGCTGAGCACAGGCACCTTTCAGGAGCTGCAGAGTGATGGGGGCAGCCCTGAGTCTCCTTTGCTCCAGGCTGAGCACCCCCAGCTCCCTCAGGGCTTCCTCACAGGGTTTGTGTTCCCAGCCCCTCTGCAGCCTCCTTGTCCCCTCTGGATGTGCTCAGTGTCCCAAGGTCCTTCCCAAGCTGAGGGGCCAGAGCTGGGCACAATCCCCAGCCCAAACCATTCCAGGATTCTGTGACAGTGATGGAAGAAGCATTAATTGAAATAACACTTTCCACCTTCTTGTTTTCTTTGTGCTGTTCCTGGCAGAGGGGGTGTGCAAGGAGCAGTGGTTGATTTTTAAGCAGCCTCAAAGCTCTTCCATACCCCCGAGGCTGGGAGCAGCCTGGGTGACAATTCCTGAATTCTTTCAGGAAGTTCATGGCAGGGTTTTAACAAACTCCCAGGAATGTTTGGTTTTCCAAAAAACTACCCTTATTATGGAAAGTTCTCCTTTGCCAAAAGTTAACCCCCGGATGAGATCTCAGACATTTTCCTCCAGCCCTTGTTCTCAGCACATGGGAGAGATCAGAAACGTGGACACTTTGAGATAAAAACTATGAATGTTCTCAAGCAGCTTTTATTCAGATATTTCCACTCTCAGGCACCACTTTGTGGCTGAACCAGACCAAGCCCCAGCCATTCCAGGCTGATGGCAGAATCATTCCTGCTGCCACAAAGGGTGCATTTCACTCTCAGCCACTTCTGCAGGGAGAAAGCAAAACCCAGAATCCTTTCCTTCCCCATGGCTACAACAGCTCTGTCTGTCAGGAGTTCCCTGGAAATCTGTCATTGCATCATAGCAGAAATTAACTTCACCAGGACCGTCTCAAAGGGAGGGAAAATTGGAAGAAAACATTTTGCAAAATGTTAATGAACTTGTTCGAAAAAGAAATTTCTTTTTTATATTAGTCTTCTAAACTTTTATCACTTTTATCTTCTACACCTTTATCACTTTTAATGAATATTAATCCAGAGTTTGGAACCAAGAATGATTTTCATGATGAAAAAAAAAATAAAACTATGCAAAAATGGACAATGTCAGGAATGTTATAACAAATTAATTTTGGGTATTCATAGCTTTTATCCCTTGAGAGTTTACAAAACAAATGAGTTCCCTTAGTCAGCTCTTTTTTCAAGTGCTTGCTACCTTCTAGAGTTTGATCAGAAAATTCAAGGCCTCCTTTTTAATCCATGGTTACTCTGTAATTTAGCCCTGTCATAATTCAAACCTTGGCCAGGAGAATCTGGTTAACATTAAAATAAACCCCTAAATAAATTCGAAGTGCAGATCTTGCTGTCTTCATTCAAAAAGTCTTAATGCCACCCACCAATTGCCTTGATTTCCTCTTTCTTTTTTATAGTAGAGGAAATGTATTGTATTTGAATATCTGTATAGAGGCTTTGCCCCAGAGGTCCCGGTTGTCCTTGATGGGCTGCAGCTGTGACCAATGAGGATAACTGGGATAAAAGGGGGTGGGTTAGCCAGTCAGGGAGAGCCTTGGAGGAGCCCTGAACTGAGGGAGAACAGCATGCAGAAGAAGGAGTCAGTGCTGTGAAGATCTGCAGCCATGAGAACACACCAAGGAGGTATGGGCTTTAGAAATCTGATAACAACAGCATTATGGGACTACAGAAATAGAACAACCATTGGTGACCCCGATGTGATAGTTGGTAGAACATGAGACAGCTAAGAGCTGTGAGAAAACATAGCCTTTGGGTCAAGGAGCTGTCAAAGAGTATGGCCTTTGAGCAAGGAGCTATGTGTGTTGTACATGGCCTGTGAGTCATGGGGAAATGGATGTATTGTACTTGAAGTATTGTATGTAAAACCTGCTTCTGTAAGTAAAAGAAAAGGGGGAAATATAGTAGAGGAAATGTATTGTACTTGAATATCTGTGTATAAGCTTTATTCCAGGAGGTCCTGGTTGTCCTTAATTGGGCTGCAGCTGTGACCAATGGAGATGACTGGGATAAAAGGGGGTGGGTTAGCCAGTCAGGGAGAGCCTTGGAGGAGCCCTGACCTGAGAGAGAACAAGATGCAGCAGAAAGAGTCTGTGCTGTGAAGATCTGCAGCCATAAGAACACACCAAGGAGGTATGGACTTTAGAAATCTGATAACAACAGTATGGGACTTGAGAAATAGAACAACAACACTTTTTGTCCTTTATGACTAGAATAAACTAAAATCAGTCACTTTAACCCCAATTTGTGTTATTTTTGGACATGGCCTTGCCCTGTAGATGACAAACTCCAACAGCTTCTCAAGGTACAATGAGGATGCATCCTCTGGTGATGGATGAAAGGATCCATCCTAGCTCATGTGGGACGTCCAGGATGAGGGAATGCACCTTTGAGCTCCTCACTCAGTAAAAGGGAGAGGAACAGGCACTGTAAGGATGAATTCTCCTTTTATTTTATATATGTGCTGAATTCCCTCAGCACAGAAATTATCCACATTCTGAACCTGCTTCAATCCACCTGGATGGTTTCACTGGGGCTTCACTTTTATTTTGGTCTGATGTGATGATGAATCACATCCATTGTTTTCCATGGAGCTCCTTTTGGATCCAGAGTGGTGCAAGTGGGAGGAGAAAATTGCTAATGATATCATTATCATCCTTTTAGGGGAAATCAGCTCCTGAATCAGACTGTCACTACAAAATTCATTTTGCCAACTTGAACACTGCAATATGTATTTATGCAGAAATTCTATGTGGGGAAAAGTACAGAGAAAAAAAATATATTTTAAAAATCTGTCTTCAATGGAAACAATAGGGGTAAAGCAACCACTAACTAAAAAAAGAGGAGAAATCTCTTCTTCTGGAGGGATAGATGATATGAAATGAATCAGACAGAACAGAAATGAAAATACTCAGAATCTTCATTATCTGCAGTTTCTTTTTCATTCACTTTCAGAGGAAGCAGCCAAGGAAAACCTCAGGAGATCCCAAAGGACAGGAGATACCTGAGTGCTGCCAAGGGAATGAGACCCCTGGACAGTGCCTGGGGCCATTCCCAGTGTGCAATAGGCCTTTCCAGACTGTCACAGGAGCTGGAAATCCCCACCAGAGGCAAATGTCACTCTCAGAATTACTCTTCACTTCAACAGTTTTACTCCATTATAGCCCCAGTGAGTCCTGCTGCTCTGGTTTATATCAGCATTCACCCAAAACATTCCTTGAACACCCTCAGCATTTATTAGATATTTAGATATTAGATGTTTATTTCTACATATCTCTGGTGTGAACCACAGGGAGATTTGGTTGTGGAATCGGCTCTAATTTAAAGAACATAGAGGACCAGAGTGAGATCTAGCAAAAAATGCTCACTCTGTCCTTTTTTGTTTTGTACTTCCACCCCATGCTCCAGTAAAACAAAGCAATTTGGTGCTTTTTTGGGGCTGCCTCCTCTCTTATCTACATATCCATCTACCTGAGGCACCAAAGAAACACAGAGCACAAAGGGCTCCCCTAGAGGGATAAGAATATGCCAGAAGAAAATTCCAGGTTGGACAGGGCCTGGAGCAGCCTGGGACAGTGGAAGGTGCCCCTGGCCATGGCAGGATGTTCTTTAAGGTCTCTTCCAACCCAAACCCTTCTGGAATTCTAGGATTTCAAATGCTCCTGGTGAGGCCGTGGAGATGGAGGTGCCACTGCAGGAATTCCTCTCTGCACAATTCCTTCTCCTGGGCCAGGAGAGAAAAAGCATAACACAAGTGAGCACCACAGAAACTCAAGCACCTCTTATTTTTTAATTTTTTTTTTTATTTGTAAGAAAGAAGCAACAGAGTGTGGAGTGAAGCCAAATTAAAGAAAAAAAGTCAGAAGAAGGAGGTGACCTTGTATTTCCTCTCTGATTAATGCAGGTTATTTATTGTGAATAGCACCCCTAGAGACTGTACCTTGTGCTTGAGGCACTTTTCTGTCTATAAATAGAGAGTGCTCAAGGCTGTTTGAAAATATATATAAAAAATGAAGAAATAAAACATCCCAAGAGATCATCCAAGGGCAGCTTCTACGGGAGCTGAGGTCATAGAAGAGAAAGTACAGTGAGATTTAGAGGTGTGTCCTGCCTCATCCCAGGATTCTGAGATCTCTGGTGCCTTGCTGGAGAAAAGCAGTGTCTGTGGAGAGATCTGAGATGATCTCTGTATTGTAGGTGACTCATCCTGAGCTGAATTCCCTCCTGGAGCTGGGGACTCATTGGACTCACTGGAATTCCCCAGGGTACTGGAGACCTCTCCATGGAGCTGGGCCAGGTAAAACCAGCTGGGATAACCCAGGTGGGGCATAGAATCATCAAATTGGAGAATAACTGAGGTTCAAGAAACCCATCAGTGCCAGTTCCAGTGCTAAACCATATCCTCAAATACCTCCAATGGCAGGAGATGCTGTCTGGGCACTGAATCAGGACTCCAGTGTTATGTACTAAATGTTCTCAGTCTCCTCCATGGGGCATTTTTCCTTCCCTCGTAGCCCCAGAGAGCCAAAATCTGGTAGGATCTGTGATCTCAGGTGATTTGTCCTTGTCCCCAAGCACCTCACCACCTCTAACATGGTTCTCCAAGGAGAGGGAGTTGTGCTGTTGTTTTGGACTCAGTGAATTTCAGGGGCCCATTTCTGTGTGGATGAGGCACTCACAGCTTTGGACTGTCACAGTCACTTACCCTAAACAGTAAACACCTGCATTCCCTGGGAGTGGAGGGCATTTGGTGTGGAAACACTGAAATACAGAGCCTGAGCAAGGCTGATCTTCTGCAGAGCCACTTCTCCCCACTTCCACCACAGCAATTTTGTCCATGCAATGTGAAACCATTGCAATTTGAGAGTTTCTGCTGCACTGCAACCACTCCACTTCCCAGCCCCTGCTCTCCTAGAGAGAAATAACTTCTGTGTGAGAAGGAGGTAGGGAGGTGAGGTCACATTAAAGTGTTCATTATCTGGAGAAAACATGGTGTTTTCTCCAGACAATGGTGTTTACTCCTAGAGTGCTACTTGGGAGAAGATCAGAAAAAAAACCAGAGGTAACTAACTACATAGATTAATAATAATAGTAATAATAATAACAATAATAGATAAATTATTAATTGATATAATAATGATTATGATAATTGTAAATGATAAATTATTAATTGATATAATAATAATGATGATAATAATAATAAAAAAAGGAAAAAAGCCTCGCTGAGATAATCCAGTCCTGGAGACAAGGCACACCAAGCCATGGGGTGTTGGCCAGGTCAGAGCCAGGTTTTGCCTTGCAGGTCAGGTGGGTTGAGGGAAGGAGCACAGGGTTACCATCCATCAGCTGAGCCCTCCTGCTGCAGCACCACGTGCAGCCCTGACAGGCAGGGAAAGGCTGGGGCTGCCTGAATCAGCTGCAACAAAGCTTCTTTTTCATGATCAAATGTATTGGTGTGAAGAGACAGGTGTCTGCTGAGGAAGGCAGGAGCCTCCCTTGAAATGGAAAATGTAAACACCCTCCCTCTGAATTGTTAGGATTTTGAAAACAAAAGGCTCTCAGGCAAAGATATGGGAGTAGGAATAACAGTTCTTTATTAGGAAAACTAAAAATACAAATGCAGTAGTACAAAAACAGAAAACAACCCACTGCCAGAGTCAGAGCAGTCCCTGTCCCCCTGTGTGTCAGGGGGTGGCACAGCCCCATCCCATGGGGGCTCAGCCCTCCTGCAGTGCCAGCTGTGGCTCTGCTGGAGCAGGGATCCTGCACAAGGGGGGAGTTTTCCTCTGCAGCTCCAGGGCTGCTGCAGATGGGCCTGGGCTCCCTCTGGCCATGCAGGGCAGCAGAAGCTGCTCCTCTGGCAATGCACTGGGCAAAGGCTGCTGGGCTGGGCCAGGCTCAGATTGGATCCAGGGAGGAATGCTTGGCTCCTCCCCTGGGCGGAGCATCTCCCCATGGGATGCTGGGATTGGCTCAGCCCTGCAGCGACACTCAGTGGCCATGGACAGCAGAGATCTCCTGCAGGGAGGATTGGCTGTGGGAGAGAGAAAGAAAAAACTGCCCAATGAACAGAGAGAACTGCCCCAGCTCTGACAGATGGCAATAGAACACACAGCCCCAGCTGTACCCTGCAACCTGAGACATCAAGCTTGAATGGTTTAACTGCAAAAGCTGCCTCTGTCAAAAGTCACTCATTTCTGCCACTGTGGACACAAATTATGTGTCCAGTTTGGCAGTGAAATCCTGCACAGGCATCCCCAGCACCCAGCTGCTGGCACTGACCTCGGGTAGAAAAGTGTCTTCTATTTGATTGCCCTGTGTTCCTTCTGTGGTCCACAGAGAGCCAGTTAACAGCATCAGGAGGCCAGAGATGAGATAATCATCTAAAAGAGGAATTTGTAAGAGATTTTTAGGCCTCTGTAAGTGTCTGTTTCTCTCTGATGGTAATAAGTGAACTGAGGGGAACTGGTCTGGGTTTAAACAGAGACCCATTGAATCACAGAATAACTGAAGATGGAGGGGACCTTTAAAGGTCAGAGAGTCCAATGAGCAGGGACAACTTCAATGAGATCAGGTTACTCCAGCCCCATCGAGCCTGGCCTTGAATGATGGCAACTGTGACAAGGCCTCACCCCCTGACTGTTAAAATCTTCTTTCTGGTATCTACTCAAACCTACACTCTGTTGTCTTGTTTTTTTAAGTTTTTCTAAGCCTTCTGATGTTTACATTCTTGTAACAAACTTTCTCACACACTTTCTGTAAATAACTTATTGTTCTGCATTCTTTTACAGAAGAGGAGAAATTTAACAGACTGTTAGTTTGTTCAGTGTCATTGGAGAGGTGGCACTGTCACCCTCCAATCCACTGTCACTTTTAGAAATCTATAAAGGTCAGAGTCAGAAATTAAAAAGACTCTTTTTTACCTTGGAGAGCTGAGTGTCCACGCTGTTTTATTTCATGTCCTGTGCAACAGCCCTCTTTCAGTTTGAAGCCATTGGCCTTGTCCTGTCACTCCATGCCTTGTCCCCAGTCCCTCTAAATCTCTCCTGGAGCCCCTTCAGGCACTGGAAGGGCTCTGAGGTTTCCCTGGAGCCCCTTCAGGCACTGGAAGGGCTCTGAGGTTTCCCTGGAGCCCCTTCAGGCACTGGAAGGGTTCTGAGGTTTCCCTGGAGCCTTCTCCTCTCCAGTTGAACACTCCCAGCTCTCCCAGCCTGGCTTCTGAGGTTGTCAGATGGATCTTTCCTGATCTGTTTTTCCCCAACCCACACAACCTTAACCAAAACTAGCTGAGGATCCAAGGCATTTATTGAGGACAATTCTGTGGTAAAAGCAGAAGACACCACCACAGCACAGCCTGGTCTGAAACAGCCCAGCTGTTACACACAGGCAGCCAGAAAACCCTGAAGAACAGCAATTTTCTTGTGTCAAAATGTTTTGCTGACTGCAGGCTATAATTAAAGGAGGGAAAATAATCTTGAAGGCTTCTTTTTGTCAGTTCAAGGCAATGCTTTAAGTTTTAGCTTTCATATTTTCCAGATCCCGTACTGCATTGGTATATAACTCTGAACTTCATATAAAGTGTTAGCAGGTTCTCCTCACAGTTCAGTCACACAGAACAATCCTTTTCCAGCCCCAGAACCAAGGACACCGTTGCAGCTTCAGGCCCAAAAAAGTGCAAACAACAGCAAATTGAGGAGAGCAAACTGGGAGGATGGGACTGCATAACCTGGAGCTGTAATTGGACAATCAACCCCAATATGGAAATGGACCAAAACTTATAAAAGTGTAAAAACTCGTGACTGGAGTCCATGCTGGGTAGAGCCATGGCCAGGCTCTTGTGCTGCCCAAGGTGTATCCTTTGAAGGCCTTTTAATAAATCCCTACTTTATTCCTTTAACTCTGTCTAAGTCTCTGTTCCAGGTAGCCTCTCTAAGCATCAAAGGTCCTGTTAAATATCTCCAGTTCATGAGTGCTTTGATGCAGCTGAGAAACTGCTCCCAAAAACACATTTTCCCTGGAGCATCAACACACTGTGATCTAAAGAAATAGGGCAAGAGTTCTCAGCAAAAAATCCCAACCTCTTTAGGTCTGACAGTGTGTGCAATTTTAAATCCATTATCCACCAATCTGCCAGCTGTGCTTCTTCCACCACTTTTTCCAACAAAAGTATTATATCAGAGGCTGATAGCTGTCATAAGGCTTTGATCCATCTTCAAATTGCCATTCTGGATTGAATATGACATTGTTAGCTGAGTCAAAGCAAGAGACATTTCTCTAATTCCAGCATTTAACAGCCTTTCTGTCTGCTAGCCCTCCTCAGCCATGGGAACAGGGGAATATCTATCTTGGGTCTGTGTCCCTGTGCTCTGAGATAGGCACTGGCCTAATCTTTGTGTTTCAGGCACAAAAGTAAACCCACAACACAAGCCCACCCCACCCTCTGAGACTGTTCCCTGACTCCTTTTTTTTTTTTTTTAAAGTAGGAGATAAACAGCTTTGACAAGATAATCTACTCACTGCAAGGGAAGGAGCTGATGGAGACAAAGTGCCTGAAATAACCCCCAAAACCCAGTTCAGGGGCATCCACAGAGCAGTGGCACCATTGCACCATCCAACAGTGATGGATTTCTGCATTTTCCATGGCATTTTCCCTGTGGGGGAGGAATCAGGAGCCCAGAATCAGCTTTGTGCAGGCTTTGGTGTCAGTACAACTCACGTGCACACCCACAGTTTGCAGGGCAAGCCCTTGGCAATCCCAGCAGAAACATTTGGGATTCAACAAGTGGCTCTTGACTGGAGCTTTCCAAAATTAGCAAACTCACTCCCCACCCACAGAGGCCATCCCTGCCCAAGCTGTGAGTGCTTTTTTGGAGTAAAGTAGTATTTGTGTAGCTTGTGGAGCTCCAACACAGCGTGGAAAATGCTGCTTGTTCAAGCACCTTGTTGTGATGTACAAAAATAGACAGGGTGTGTGTTATCCTTCCATGTGAATGGGAACAGGGTAGGAAACAGGGACCATGGAAGGAAATTATGGAGGGGTTGTGCTGTGCTTTAGTCCTTTGAACAGCCTGGGCTGGGACACCAGCTGAAGCCACAGCAGGAACGTGGACATCTCCTGCAAATCTGATGGGAAGAATGGGTCAAGGTTGTGATTTCCTGGAAAACTGATGGGAAAAATGGGTCAAGTTTGTGATTTCCTGGAAATCTGATGGGAAAAATTGGTCAAGGTTGTGATTTCCTGGAAATCTCAAGGGAATAATGTCAAGGTTCTGATTTCCTGCAAATCTCAAGGGAATAATGTCAAGGTTGTGATTTCCTGGAAATCTCAAGGGAAAAATTGGTCAAGGTTGTGATTTCCTGCAAATCTCAAAGGAATAATGGGTCAAGGTTGTGATTTCCTGCAAATCTCAAAGGAATAATGGTCAAGGTTGTGATTTCCTGGAAATCTCAAGGGAATAATGGATCAAGGCTGTGATTTCCTGGAAATCTCAAGGGAAGGATCTTCCTCAGAGATGTCCAGGAGCCAATCCCAATGAAAGCAGGTAGAAGTCATGGGATGAGGCAGTCACCCACTGAGGCTAAAGACTGGGTGTGTCTTGGTGTTCAGCTGTGAAAAGACAGCAGGAATTTCAGAGTAAAAAGGTTTACTGGCTCCTCTGGTTTATGCAGCAGACTCATTTAGCTGTCTGGAGTGAATGCTAAACCTTCAGAAAGGAAAATAAATCAGGTTGTAAAAGGAATCAAGGTAAAAGTACCCAAATAAATGCATTGAACTGCTGAGCACCAAGTGAAAATGCAAAATGCTGAACACAAATTACAGATGTGTACCGAGAGCAGCCATTCCTCTGTCCCTTCAGAAATGCCTCAGTGAGAGCAGGCCTTTCCCTATGAGCATCCCTTTCTCAGGCTGGACATGTCACATTCCTGACACCATCCAGGGGCTGTTTATTGCCACTGTGAAAACTCCAGGGCAAAGCAGGACAATCATGGAGTCCCTGCTCAGCCTGGTTTCACCTCACAGTGCTGCAGAATTGTCTTCTCCTGATCCTTTCTTACATCTGCCAGGAGACTGCAGCTGCTCAAAGAATCCAGGAAGTGCAATCTGAGAAAAGATCCTTCCTACCCAGGTTGGGTTTATGTCATGAAAGCTTTGAGAAGCTTTCTGTTCCCACTGAGGAGCTCTCAAGTTCCCATTCCACCTCTGAGTCTGAAATCCTTGTTGGATTTGCAGAATCTGTGCTCGAGGGGCCATCAGATGCATTGGACTGGTGGGGACTGGAGTCTTCTGTTCTCTCCCCATTTTCTTGCAGACATGGAAGCCAAAGTTCTGCAAGTTCAAGCAGGGATTGGCCTTCCTGTTCCCAACCCTCATCTCCCTTTTTAGCCTCTCCAAAAAGACACCTGTAAGCCCTCCTTAAGGATAATCTTAGTCGGCATCTTCTCCAAACACCTTGAAAAGCTCATGAAGAGACCCCAGATCCCCAAGAAAGCACCAAAATTCCACAGCTCTGGGTGTAAGATCCATAATGAGGGATGCAGGACCCCAGGCAGCTCTTCCAAATGCAGTTTATTGCATCCCAGAGGTTACAGCAGCCCAGGGTGTGGGCGACAGAGCTGTGCCCACAGCTGCCAGCTCCAGCTGCAGGCAGCCCTGCAGACCCTTTGGTTTTGGTTACAGTGCATTATAGACTTTCCTTTGCTGAGCATCTTCATACAGAAGAACCAATTTATACCTTAACTATTATCTATAGTCTGTCATAACTACTGTAATTACCATATTGATGTTACTATTCTCCAATCACTATAAGTTAGTACATTACAGTTTAAGCTAGAAGTTGTTTTTCAGTTTTCTTGCAATAGAAAATTCTGAGACCTTTTTTCTACTTGCAAATTTGCAACATTTGCTGACTTGTTTGCCTGTGGAATCTTTCTGCTTGGTAAAAACATCTTCTTGTTTGAGGTGGGTTTATCCTTTGCTCTAAGCCATAAAAACCCCTTCTAACTAACACACCCTTTGCCTCCTTGGTTAGCCAGTGAGACTGGCTCAGCAATTCTTTTCTTCTATATCAAAACTTGCTTCCATCTCTATTCCTTCTTCAGATTCTACATTCAAAAATCTTTCTGCCAAGCACACAAATCTGTGAGACTTTCTTGTCAAACTTTCATCCTTCCCAACATTTTCCTCTCTGCAGACCAGAGAGCTCCGTGAGCTGCCCTCCTGAGGGGTTTTGTTGTTACCCACGGAGCAGCCCTGGGAAATTTCCTGTGTGGTTTGGAAACTGCCCCTGCTGGTTCTGGGCAGGGTCAGTCTGTCTGTCCCCCCTCAGAGTGCTACCCTGATGTACACCGGCATGGCTGTGATGTCCCTGCTCCTGCGCCCCTGGGCCCTGACATCTCCTCTGCCTTTCCAAGCCCTCGCCTAACCCAAGCTCCCCTGCAGGTCATGTTGGCTGCAGCTTTCCCCCTTTCTAGAGAGCTGCTTCCTTCTCCTCGTCCTCCCAGGCCTGCTGAGGAGCTCTCCAAGGAGTTTGCAATGTCAGAACCCCCTCATAAATCAGATCTCTGCAGCTTTCCCAAGAAGGAGCGCGCCGGCGCCGCCGCGTCCCTCGGAGCCGTTTCCCACCCTTCCCTTCCAGGGCATCCAAGCTGCTCCCTGCATTCTCAGCCCCCAGAAATTCCCCCAGTGTTTTTTCTCACTGCGTTTCAGAGAGCACGAGTAGGTGTTTGCAAACAAGCCCAGCCAAACACGACGCCCCACGCTCCCCCATCCTGACTCAACCCAGGCATCAGGGGGGAATTTGACAAATTGCAATGCATTATCTCATCCCTGCTGCAGCTTTCACCCACGCCCTGTCCAATCAGCAGCCAGTTAGCCCACTAAAAATGTCAAACCAGCTCAGAAAAGGATGCTCAAAAATACCTCATTGCTTTACAGAGCCTTATGCCGTTCATAACTCTTTTCTGCAAGGTTGTTTTGGTTTGGGGTTTTGTAATTGTTTCAGCAAACTGGCAGCTCACCCAGCCTGTGACACTGAACAATCAGCTGGGTACTCAGCAGCAATGAAAGAACACTTCTAAAGTTGCCATCCCAGCCTTCAGGGCCTGATGGCTGTTGGTAGCAAAGTGATTCCTCACACTGACACAGCTGAAATCCACTAATAAGCTCCTGCTGAGATATTGCTTTCTCACCCATCCAGCAGCAGAGCTGCTGAGAAACTCCCTGCCAAAATAAATGCCACTGAGAACTCCACCTGTCCTTCCCTGGACTTTCCAGAACAATGTCTTGAACAACAACAACAACAAAAATAAAATAAGTGGCATCAGGAGAGGAAGAGAGTCTGACATAAAGCCCATCTCTGACCTTATGATTGCAATGAGTCTTTTATAATACACAGGAAAACCAAGTGACTCTGGAGAAGACAAGGAGGGAAGGGGGACCATATGTCTCACCTCTGTGGCTGTCAGCACGTTTCTGACTTGTTAGAAAACCTGGTCCTCAGCCAAACGCTCTGTTGTCACTTTTGTGAGCAAGGCCTGGAGGGCACAGCCTTGCACTGGCAGTCCTTGGCTGTGTGTGAGATCCATGCTGTCTCCACAGCAGCAAAATGCCCTCAAGAAGTGCAGTCAAAAGAGTGATGTGGCTTGGGGTTGTTTGATGGGAGTAACCCACTGAAAACCCCAAACCCTGCAGTCGGGAGGTGGTGCTCTCAAACTGAATTCTCAGAAATCTCAGCAGTGTCTTTGTACCCCTCCCTCTGTGCTCTAAATACATCTCAGATTTTAGCACAGCACCAGCACAATAGGATGCCTCACTCAGAATATTTGTCCCCCTGTATTTTCATTCTGGAAAAACGTGCCCATGTTTGAGACAGGGTGTTAGATTGTGGCTGGTCTGTCACCCAAGTCCCCAGGCTCTTCCAAATGCCAGGTGTCCCAGGGAGAAGCAAAACCCACTCACCTCTAGATGGCAAAAGGCATCCCCAGCATGCCCTGTCTGGTGCCTGGGGGTAATTCCTACTACCCAGCTGTGCCAGAGAAACTCCTAAAGCTTTCCATGAGATAACCCCACCCCAGAACCCTCAGGGAAAGGTAGGATTTGGTGCACCTGCCATGGCAGAATGCCTCCATACCCCAATCATTGGGGACAGCAGCTTTGCTTTCCCTCCCTGGAGCTGCACAGCTTGGTGCCAAATATCTGTCAAACATCAACATCCACCCCCCTGCCCTTCATGCACAGTGTCCATCCTTCTGTCCTCCTACCTGCCCATCTGAACTGCTGAAAATCCTGGGGTCCCTAGAACCCCCAAGGATTTTCCCTTTACCAGATCACAAATAAGTGAAGCCCTTTCCATCCTGCTCACCACATCAGTTGATAAACCCCATCAAACTCCTCCCTCTTTCACCTCCTTCTGCTTCTCCTCCCCCTCTATCCACCAAATTACCCAAACCTGCTCCAGCCACAGGTTCACAGCTGGTTCATGAGATCAGTGCACAAATCTTGAGGAAAATCCAGGAGGAAAAGCCAAACATCTGGTTTTTTATCCTTAGGGCAGATCCAGGAGCCATAGCTGCTCTTTAGCCAGGGAGAATATCAAGGAATAAATCTCTGGCCAAAACAGCTTTTAAACCTGAGCTGAGCTAAGGTGTCACATTGCCTGGACTGTGAGCTGTGGCCTTACCCTAGGACAGGTAAAGGACAGGTAAAGAGTTTCCCCCAACCCCAAACTGGCACTGAGACTCTGTGAGGGCTCCCTGGCCTGGGCTGACCCTCTGTTAGCACAGCCAGTCCTGCCTAGGAAAACACTGACTAAAATTAGCAGTGGGAAACACAGAAGGGCTGTCATGAATAAGGTTCATAGGCCAAAAAAAAAAAGAGCTGGAAGTAGAAATAACTTTGATTAAATTAACTGGTGGGTCTATAGAAAGTAAACAAACTGTTGGGTGCACAGGATGTTTCCTCCAGGAGCAAATTTTCCTCCAAGCTGCTACTCAGCCTTCAAAACTCAATGTGATTTTGAGCAATCACACAGATTTGTAACCAGTTGCTAAATCTGGCAGAAAAACAAGGCTTCCTTGCTGTCCCAAGTGCATATGGAATTCAGGATGCTTGCCAGGGAAGGGAGGATGGATGTCTGGGAGTGTGATGTGCTTGAGTGATGGGGAGAAGGCAAAATGTTTTGTGTTTATTTTTGTCTGGGGTCAGCGTTGACTCAGAAGGAAGGCAACAGAAATTTGGGCAAACAAATAAAAAACAACCAGGTTTTCTGATGGCTGGAGCTGCTCATGCCTGCAGGTGCTGAGTGGTCACTGGTCTCATGAATCATTTGGAGGTGTGAGGACACAAAGCCCTTTCCTTTATTTCTCTGAAAACCAGCCTGGGGCTGGGAAACTCACAGGGAGAGTTCATTGAAACCTGGATTAAATACTCCAGCCTCAGCCTGAAGATATTTTTAGACTGAAGTTTGTTTTGCTGTAGAATCTCCCACAAGCTCTTCTTAGCTTCCATCAGCTTGGAAAGCACCAAAGGAGAAAAGACAAAGGAAAAGCTCCCTACAGGTCCCTAAGGCCATGTCCATGCAGCTCTGCACCAGGCTGAACAGCTTAGACATGCCCAGGACAAGGGTGAAAGAGCAAAGAAATCCACAACTGGGCAGCTCATCCCAACCCAGACATCACAGAATCACCAAGCTCCAGGTTGGAGGGCACCTCAAGGATCATCTGGTCCAATATTGCCTGGGAAAAGCACAATCCAGACAAGACAGCCCAGCACCCTGTCCAAAAGAATCACAAAAGTCTCCAGTGTTGGGAATCCACCACTTCCCTGAGAGATATTATTCCAGTGGCTGATAGTTCCCACTGAGAAGAAATTTCCTCTTGTGTCCAGCTGGAATCTCCCCAGTGTTGGAACCCAGGAAATTCCTGTGGCTGCCCTGGAGGGCTCCAGCCCCTGCCCAGGGAGCTCAGAGACCTTGGCACAGAGCCCAAGACCCCTGTGCCTTTGATTTAGCCCTTGGAAAAAAACAATTCCCAACCTTTATATGAAGAATTACAAGTCAAAAGAGTTTAAGCAGAATAATAGTGAAGTTATCACGGGGTGAAAAAATAGATTTTTGGGGTTTTTAGAATGGGGGCTTGGGGTCCCAAGATGGAGGAATTTGGACTTGCCTGTTCCTTCTTCTTCTTGGCCTCCATCTTCTGCTGTGATGTTGGCACTTTTAGATTGGTTTAGAGTAGAAGGTCACTGTCTAACACAGGTGATGGGTATTGGGAAGTGATTGTAAATATTGTACATGTAGTTTTTAGTATAAAAGATGAGGTGGTCACAGTGCCTCTGTCTGACCTGCTGGACAGACCTCTGCAGGCCAGGAGAAAGAATTTTATAGATAAGGAGCAATGAACAACCTTGAGACCAAGAACTGAAGAGCTCTGACTCCTTCTTCGACTGCTGGGCTGGAAAAAGAGACTTTCTGACACATCTTGGGGTCCCTGTGACCAGCTAGAGATCCCAAGACCCCAGGAGTAACTTGTACCCATTACCCCTCATCTCTTCCATGTAGCTCCCCATAAAAAGTGAATCTCCATCTCTGCAGCCACTCTTTAAATACTTTGAAACACCAAGAAGACCTTGATCCATTACACTGAGATCCATGGAAATGGACACAGTCCTGTGCTCCAAAATATCTGTGTCCCTGAGCTCCAGACCCAGAAAGTCAGAATTATGAAGGAAAATAGGTTCCTAGGCTCAGCCTGGGTAAAGCTGAGCCCATATTGCCCCTGGGACCTGAGCCTCAGACCTAGAGGGTCTCTGTCTTTTCTCCTCTGGAGACACAAAGTTTTCTGGTGTTCTGTTACCTTCCAGACTGCAACAGATTTCCCTTGCCAGAGAAAAAAGAAATCCATGTTCACCTGCTTGTACAGGTCCTGGAGGAATCTCTCTGGCAGGCAAGAAAAAGTCCCTGGGAAGAAATTTAATCCCTAATGTAAAATGTAATCCCTATTCTTCAATTAATCACTTCATCTGCAATTAGGCTAAAGCAGTCATATCAGATGTCTGGGTCAGACCTCCCAGTTCCACTTCCATCTACCAGGCTTCACCTTAATCAGACACAGAGAGTGATAAGAGCTGGTCTGCAGGGAAGGTCACTCATTTCTGTGGGTAATTAGTGATCCCTGCAGTAAAAATGCTGTTGTGCTTCCCCTCACAAGCTCAGTGCTTCAAGGGACTGTACTCCAGCCAACCAAACAAACCCAGGCTGTTCATTCCTTCACAGGATGCATTTTCAGAGCTGTGACTGTGCATGAACTGTGACTGTGTTTTTCTGTCTCACATTTACATTGTGCTGGTCTCTGGGGGGAAAACGTGACAACAGCACACAAGGCACAGGGCCACAGGGCTGGAGAGGGCTCCACGTGGTGCCACGGATGGATTTATTTATTTATTCCTCTTGCACCTTCCAAGGCTCCTTGTGCTGTGCTAAGGAAGCATCATGCAGGAATGAGGAGAGCCCAGAGGCAGGAAGACTGAAGGCAGGAGTTGATAAATTGCAAGTGGGTAAATGAGGTGAAATGGGAAAATTCCAGACACACAGTGCTTGACTGTATAAAACTTCTCCAGGAATAAAAAAACAGTGTTGCAGTAGCCATGTCACCATTGCCTTTCAGACCATCACACCATCAGGGCTTTGGAGCTGGGATCCAAAGGACCCAAAGGATCCAAAGGCTGGATCTTTTGGGAAAATTGCTGGTAGACTCCCAGCAGAACTTGTCTTTCCACATTTCCAGAGCTGCTTTAGAGAACTGGAGGGAATGTCACCTTGTTAGGAGAAAGATTCCCAGGGACACTTCCAGGCTCCTCTGGAAGAGCATTTGCCCAGTGTGCATGTCTGTGCATTGGGAGGACAGGCTCAAAAGCAGAGCAGAGCAGGTGAGGGGTGCACCTTGCACAGACTGTCCCCTCTTGGGAGCAGAGGGATCAGGGCACTGGAGCTGCTGGGCAGCCACACAGTCCAAATTCTGGCTGCAAAGGGCAGGGGACTCAGAGGAGAAGACAGCAGGTCCTGTGTGCATCTCTCATCCCAGAAGAGGGATATGATGAGGTGTTCATCGTTTCTGGTGGTTTTATGGATGTGTTGGTGACAATTTGTCTCTAGTTCTTATTTACCACATGTAGTCTGTTACATACATTCAGAACATACAAAAATATTTATATTTTATAGGGGTGTTTTTATACTAAATCACAGAATCACAGAATAACGAGGTTGGAAGAGACCTCTAAGATTATCAAGTCCAACCCATGCCCTAACACCTCAACTACAGCATAGCACCCAGTGCCATGTCCAGTCTTTTTTGGTTTTTTACACTCAGAAAACCTAAATATCAGCTCAGCCCAAATAAACCTTGATCCCAGGACCCACTGTACCACCACTGGCACTGGCAGAGGTGACAAGCACCTTGCTTGCTTGCTTGGCAATTGCAGTTTCCAGCTGTCTGCTGAGTTTTCTGCCTCTCTGAGTCATCTTATGGAATATTAATGGCACACAAATTACTCTTTGAAATGCTCTTCATAGGCTGTCCAGGCCAAAACCAAGGCTGAATCCAACAATGTCACTGTTTAGGATGAAATTGCCTGGGTTGGAAGGGGAGACAGGATGTTCCCAGCTCTGGGGCTGCTCTCCTGCTGTTCCAATTAAATTTATGTGAAAAGGCAATTTTATAAGATTAACCAATTGGAGTAGATTGCCAAGAGCACGACAGTGCAGGTGGAAATATTTCAATGGCAATACCCCGTGCAAAACTGGCCAACCACATTTGGGTAAATCACAACGAGCTCTACCAAACCACTCACAGTTTGTGAGAGTCTTTGCTGAGAAGCAGCTGGGAACATATCAGAGGAATGAAATCTGGGGTGAAAAATCCTGGAAAACTCCAAGTTACAATTCCCGATGAGTCAGGCCAGCTTGCCCTTTCCCACACATCTCCCAGACAACGTTTGGAATTCAGCAGGAGGTGGGACACATCCATCCACATCATCCCTGTGAACAAGCTGCACCAAAATGATGTTCATCCCTTTTTACAGAGACATGGAAGATCTTGGTCTCAGGAAAGAGTTAAATTAGAAGCTTGTTGCTTTTTTCAACGTATCTGTATCTTTTAAACACAAAGGATAATACCTGCAATCACATAGCACAAGAGATGTTTTCTGCTAGTTGGGATTTAGCACAATAAGACTTCTTTGTTTGGGAAGGAAAAAATTATTCTCTGCTTTAGGAAAAAGAAAGGGAGAAAAAAAAATCATATATCTTCCATTTAGGCTTCTATTGAGAGAGATTATAATGAAAAAAACCCTCATTTTAAATACAATAATTTCATTCTGCTCATTTTAACTATTATGAATTGACACTAACAAGTGAAGAACGTGGCTCCTTTTTCATCCCTTTCTTCCTGTGCTTTTACACTTTTGTCAAGGTCAGAGCAATTAAGCTTTACTCTTTCCACATGATCAGCTGGTCAGAAGCCCAGGAGAGGAACAGGCTGACCAGGCAGAATGTGATTCCAAAGGCAGGATGCTGAGGAGAGAGAGAAGAGAAGAAACACTCAGGTGCCATTTCTCCAGATTAAATATTATGCTGGGAGGCATTCAGCCCTTGCTCACTGCAGAAATGTGTGTGAGACCTGGTGAATTTTATGTTTATTGCTTACTTTTAATGACCAAGATTGTGATCAGCCCAACCCAACAATGACCTCCAGCTCACTGGAGCCTTTTTGGTGCCTTCTCTGGAACACTCAAGTTGAAGATTGTGACAGTCTGCAGAATAAAGTGACAGAGTGCATCATGACCAACGTGAATTTCTCTCACAAGAATGGAGTGGTTGGGCCCATGGTTCACCTTTCCAGCCCATGGAAACTTCGGGGTGATCTCTCTAACCTTATTTTTGGGTGTTAAATAAGACAATAATAATTTAGATAATTTAGAGCATCCTGCCTGGCTGCTGATCCAGAATGTCACAGCAGACACCATTAGAAATCTCCAGCAGCTCTCATTAAGCTGACTGAATCAAGCTCTTGCACTCCAGGGAATGGCACTTAGACACCTAATTCATGAATAAACTGAGTTTGGACTTTGAAATGTCTTTGCCTCCCCCACAAGTTGTCCTGTCAGCTCCAAAGGCAGCCACCTCCACTCACCACCAGAGTCAGACACCTCCAGGCCCATTTGAGGTCATCAGAGAGAAACTGGCTCTTCTAGATCACAAATTACCTACCCCGGGTTTGGATGAGTGAGATCTCCTTACGAATGTCTAATCCAGAAAATATAAACTTATGAGTGATTGTCTCCAGCTGCATGAAAAAACATTTTGTCTTCTCCTTCCCAGTTATCATCAATGATTTAGGCAAAGCCTTCCAAGATTTCTGTTCCCAGTGGGAGGGTTCATGAGTAGAAACTCCTATTTTATCCAGGAGTCAGTATTCTCTATTTTATCTATTTTAGATATTCTCTATTTTATCCAGGAGTCAGTAGAGCTCTCCCTTTTATCCAGGGGTCAGTATTCCTTGCCTCAGGAGACCTGTAGGTCACAAGACAGGATTTCCAACCCATTCTGTTTCTACATGGAGTAGGTGGCTCAGAGATGACCAGACCAGGTCAGGGTTGTGGAAAAAAGAGATTGAATAGGATTGTTTGGAAAGCACTCTGAGCTCCCCACCATAACATGGAGGTATGAGAGAAGCAGAACATTTCAGCCAGGGGCTAGAGCTCCCCTTCTGTCCCTTGATGGCCTTCAGCATTGTATTGGTGAGTTCTCTTCTCTTCTCTTCTCTTCTCTTCTCTTCTCTTCTCTTCTCTTCTCTTCTCTTCTCTTCTCTTCTCTTCTCTTCTCTTCCCATGTGAGCTGTCCTTCCTGGAAGAAGAGCAATTGTTTCCCACTCAGATCTGCCTCCCTTCCTGTGGCACTCCTAACTGGAACCTAAAAATGTCATAAACTACAAATAATGAAAATACACTACAAAGGCCCAGAAGTCTAACCCATCATCTCACCACACAGACTCCTCAAAGGATAACACAGGAACCTTCCCCAAGTAATTCCACCCCCTCTCCTCATCTCCCTCACTTCTTAATATCTCCATTTTTCATCAAAACATCCTGTTTGTCTAAAACCACAGATCTCTCATCTGGGTAAATCCTATAGCAGTGGATCTCATTTGTATGTAAAAAAATATATCAAAAGAGGCACCAGTGTTTTTGAAGAAGCTCACTGTGTTTTCATCCTAACAATTTTCCCCTCCTACTGTCAGGGAGCTGTTTCTGTCACTCGTTTCAGGCAAGAATAAGAAGTGGTGATAAAAGGAAGAAAGCTTGTGAAGTGGCACCCTGCCAAAACAGCAAAACTTGCATTTTCCCCTTCCTCCATAACCATATCAAACCCAATGGTTTCTCACAAAGAGGAACCTACAAACTGAGGGGGTTGCAGAGACATAAATAATAACACCAGGGGAACAAAGGAATAGAGGCCATGGACAAGGAAACCCCAGGGACAAGGGTGAGAAGGAAAAGGCTCCTCAAAACCCCATGTGCTGCTCTGGGAGCCACTGCTCACCAGGAGCCACAGGCAAAGTGTGTCTGCAGCATTTCCTTTTTCTCTCAATTGAATTCTTCATTTCTGCCAAAAAAATTCTTCAGTGGTCTGTGGTGTTTTCAGAGACCCCCGCTGAGGGGAGGAATGATGACTCTGACTCCGTGTTCTTAGAAGGCTAGTTTATTATTTTATGATCTATATTATATTAAAGAATACTATACTAAAAAATAGAGAAAGGATACAGACAGAAGGCTAAAAGATAATAATGAAAACTCCTGACTCCTTCCAGAGTCCCAACACAGGCTGTGATTGGTCATTAAGTTAAAACAATTCACATGGAACCAATCAAACAACCACCTGTGGGATAAACACTCTCCAAACCACATTCCAAAGCAGCAAAACACAGGAGAAGCAAATGAGATAATATTGCTTTCCTTTTTCTCTGAGACTTCTCAGCTTCCCAGTAGAGAAATCCTGGGCAAGGGGATTTTTCAGAAAATATGACAGTAATCTATCTCTTGAAATGTGAATGATCTCTGAAGGCAAAATATTAGAATTTTCTCTGAAAGCAGCTGGGTAAAGTTTTGTCTTCCTATGGGAGTGTCTGCCTCAAGTTTCCCTTTAAACAATTATACCCACCATGTCTTATTTTTCTGAATCAGAGAAAATAGAAATACATTCCTATCATCCCTAAAAACACATCACATTAAATAATAGCCTCTAATATTAATTATAAATTGGGCTGTTGGCTGCAGAGAACAGCACATAAACTTTTGGCTGGTGATTCTTACAACCTGCATCCACCTGCAAACATCCCTAAAATTCAATCTTTCAACTTTCTAATGCATTCACTTTTTCAACTCTTTTCTTTTTCAACTCTTTTCTTTTTCAACTCCTTCTGTGTGTTTGGGAGCTGGAATGATTGACCCTCTCTGCAAACATCACTGCCAAGGCAGACACAGCCTGCTGAAGTTGTCAATTGGCTCCTGTTGTGTTCTCTGTCTGGGGATTTCACAGGCAAAACCTGCCAAAATGAGCAGTTTTCTGTCTTATCACAGCTCCACAAGGGTTTTGCAAGAGGAAAAGTGGGCTTTCCATGCTTTCCCTTTTTTTTGTGGGATAACTAACGCATGTTTGGGGAACTCGGCTCATCCTGTGGGAATTTTTCAACTTTGGCAGTGGTAAAAATCTAGCAAATGGGGATTTCCTGGTGGTAATTAATTACAAAGGCATCAGTTAAAGTTACAGATTGTTAAATTTGAGCATCACTTTTAGGCGTTTTAGAGGGTCCATTCTGAAGCAAGATTTTGTCAAGCCCTTGAATGAAATCTCAAGACTGAACCCACAGAGTCCCATGGATGGCTGAAAAAAAGCATAAAAAGCTGATGATGTGGGTGTGATTTTTGCAGGAGAGGCTCTGAATCTGATGTTTATTCCACTGCCTTGGGCCATGGCAAGGCAGAAGGCTTGACTGATTTCTAGAATGAAAGAATGTACAGCTTGATAAAGAGCTGACTGATTAGAGGCACTTCTCAGCTAATGACCGTCAATTAATGCTAATTTCCAAAGAGCAGCAGAGCAAAGAATGGATTCCCTCTGGCTACAAGGAGCTGTCTGCAGAGATCAAATAACTTCCTTCTCTGCATGGCTGCATAAAGCAAGGAGTGAAAAGTCTCAGAGCACAATTGGGTTGGGCTCCATGATCCTGAAGGTCTCTCCCAACCTGGTCATTCTGTGAATTCCAGGCTGAAGGATCTGGAGCATCCTGACTGTGTTTACACTGTGCCTGCCTGCTTTGGATTTTAGGACTCAACATTCCTGTCTGTCCACACTGCTGAGAAATATATCTTGGTGATGCCTTCTCCCCTGCATCCTGTAGCACAGAGCTGACTATTGTTGTAATAGGACACATAATGAGTGACATGGAGGCTGAAACTTCTAAGGTAAAAAGAAGGAAGTTGATTTCTTGACTTCAATATATATAGAATTTCCAAAGTGACTCTGGATTGGAAGATGAAATTGCTACTTTTCTAATGACACTGGTTAAACTAATAGTCTATCAAATTTTTCTTCTTCCAGAAAGGAATGCAAAAGCAATTATTATTTACATAAAAGTGCATGAGAACTCTATTACAAAAATGTAGACATCAGAAGGCTTAGAAGAACTTAGAAGAACAGGGTGACAGACTATGGCACTGGCATCTCCTGGGCTGGTGGACTTCAGATTTTCTCTTGAACAATTCTCTGACTTTTCTCAGCAAGTCTCAGACTCCCATCAGACACTGCCAACACCTTCCTACCATCCAGAGGATGGCTCTGACACAGAACAGCTCTCAAATAGACAAAGGAACAGGAATTC
Source organism: Agelaius tricolor (assembly GCF_023055355.1). Taxonomy (NCBI): domain Eukaryota; kingdom Metazoa; phylum Chordata; class Aves; order Passeriformes; family Icteridae; genus Agelaius; species Agelaius tricolor. The sequence continues at coordinate 1,720,353 of NW_027269266.1, forward strand.
AGCTGTTTCATGGCTCCTCTTCACCCCCTCCTTAACACTGACAAAGCTTCAAGTAGGGCCAGGGCAGGGCCCTTCAGAGAAGGGGACACAACCCTGTCACTACCTGGCACCAGCCACGCAGGGCTGGCACTGCTGGGACACTCCAAGAGTAGTTCTAGAGGCTCCCAACAGACCCTAAAACTGGATACTGGCAGGAGACTCCAATCTCCAACCTGCAATTCCCAGTGCTGGGGCACAGACTGATGCTGCAGAAGTTGCTCTGCCCAGCTGGAGTTACTCTGGGCAAAGCTTCCCATGGACTGGCCTTGCCTCTCACACTGCCTGGGCTTTAGGAAGGGAAGAGGAGAGGAAATGAGAGCTTGGCAGGTGGATGGGAATGGGAAATGGGGGGATCACCACCCCTGGAAATGCTCATAAGGTGTACCAAGGTGGCACTGTCTTAGGTTGAAAGATGGGGTTGTGTGTTCTATTTCCATCTGTCAGAGCTGGGGCAGTTCTCTGCTGTCCATGGGGCAGTTTTTTCTTTCTCTCTCCCACAGCCAATCCTCCCTGCAGGAGATCTCTGCTGTCCATGGCCACTGAGTGTCCCTGCAGGGCTGAGCCAATCCCAGCATCCCATGGGGAGATGCTCCGCCCAGGGGAGGAGCCAAGCATTCCTCCCTGGATCCAATCTGAGGTGCTGGCCCAGCCCAGCAGCCTTTGCCCAGTGCATTGGCAGAGGAGCAGCTTCTGCTGCCCTGCATGGCCAGAGGGAGCCCAGGCCCATCTGCAGCAGCCCTGGAGCTGCAGAGGAAAACTCCCCCCTTGTGCAGGATCCCTGCTCCAGCAGAGCCACAGCTGGCACTGCAGGAGGGCTGAGCCCCCATGGGATGGGGCTGTGCCACCCCCTGACACACAGGGGACAGGGACTGCTCTCACTCTGGCAGTGGTTTATTTTCTTTTTTGTACTATTGGATTTGTATTTTTAATTTTCCTAGTAAAAAACTGTTATTCCTACTCCCATATCTTTTCCTGAGAGCCCCTTAATTCCAAAATTATAAAAATTCAGAGGGAGGGTGTTTACATTTTCCATTTCAGAGGAGTCTCCTGCCTTCCTCAGTGGACACCTGTCTCTTCAAACCAAGACAGGCACTTGGGTTTAGTGATGAACCCAGCAATGCTGGGTTAGTGATGGACTCAGCAATGCCAGGTTAATGGACTCAATCTTATAGGACTTTTCCAACTTTAATAATTCTATATTTTCCCTAAAAAGCATTCCCCTCTCAGCAGAAATGTTGTCACAAGTGCTGAGAAATTTTCTTGGAGATTTGTGGGGGAGCCTCTGGAGGGATTGTTCCTCATGGGTTCTGCTGTGTTGAGCATGTCAGCTGCCATCATCACCTCTTTGGGGTGTGGATCATGAACCCACCAAGTTTCACAGGCAGCCTTTTCCCCCACAAACTGCCTGGCATATGCTGCTCCAAATGAGAAGGAGGAAACTGGGTAGGGATTTTTCTGGGAGAACCTTAGGTGTGTGAAGGGGGCCAGATGGAATGAAATAACCCAGAAGAGCTGAGAAGTCACATGTTTGGGAGCTTCTTAATTTTTTGAGTGCCATGGAAATGAATTTTGCACTGCCCTTTGCTACAAAAGTCCCCTTGTTGATCACACATCCCCCAGAGAAAAGAATGGGGAAAAGCTTCACATTTCTTGATCATCACCAAATACAGATAACCTGAATTCTCCTCAGGAAAGATGATCACAGCACTGTCCTCCCTGCATTTCCAGCCATCATTTTCAAATTACCACTTTCAAATTTTCGAATTCCCATCATTTTCCTCCCTGTCAGTTTACAAACACATCCATTATCATGGGACATGACTTTTGCTTTGTTAGCACATGAATGAAGGGATTCCAAGACAAGGCAGAAGTAGAGTTGGCAGTATTCTCCTTCCACATTCCTGTAATCACTGTGGGTCAAATAAAAAACAGGAGGAAAACAAGAAACATGCAAATATGATTAAGTGGGACCTGCAAAGTCAGGAGCAGAGACACGAGGGGCTTCTGTGCAAAATGTCCAATGCAGAAAGGCTGGGAGAGCTGGAGGGAGGAATATTCACTCAGAAATAAATACCTGGACAGTAAATACCTGTCCAGTTCAGTCAAAAGTAAATGCCTGGCCTCCATCTGAGTTAACCCCTTCAGAGCTCCTGAAACCAGCAGAGATCTGATCAGTCTGGGGAGGGCACAGCTCAGACATGACCCAAAACAACCCAGATAGACCATGATGTGAAAGAAACTGTTTTCTCTTTTACAGCAAGGTACTCCACAGTGATTAACTCAGCTGCCTGCTTGGTGAGGAAGGACAGTTGCTTTGGACATATTGGCTTTATTTTACTGGAGCCTTGGTTTTTCTCACTCTCTGGACACTCAGTTCCTCTGTGCAGAGAGACTAAGCACTCCTGATATTCCTGGAAACCTCAGTTATTCTGTTTCACTTACTGCTGCACCGCTTGAAATCACATTATTACAGAGAATCTCAAGTTTCAAAAGATTTTTTTTTTCAAAAGATAAATTCAGAGCAAACTTTTTTTTCCCCCTTATCCTTAAATCCTTTTTAACAGATTTCATTATTTTAGAAAGAGTTTTAACTCAAGGGGTTCAACTTTGGCAAGTTCAACCAGCATCTCTGGGGAGCAGCTGACAGGAGCTCCAATCTGGCTGATTTCACAGGTCCTGTTATCTTTGCTCTGGAGGAAAAAAAAATTCTCCATCTACTGATAAAAATATACTGAGAATTCTAAATCCTGACAAGTATCTTTATTTCTGACTGATGTTTTTCCTCAAAAAAGAGGTCAAAGCCTGAAAGTTATTGGAAGAAACAGCTTTCCAGCACAAATGTCCTCCCTTGGGTGAGGAAAATGCTCTTTTCTGCTCCTCCCTTGGTGAGCAAAGTGGGCTCCTGAGTGGAAATATCCATCTGTGAGGACATTTGGATCACACAGAATTGGCCTGGTTTTGTCAAATGCAAGTTCACCTGCTCTGATGTGGAAGAATATTCCAATTAGCTGCTGAAATGTAGATTTTTATTGCCTTTGCACAGCCTTGATACCCACAGAGGGAAGAGAGCCATGAGACAGAGCCTTTAGAGACTTGTGCTCCCTTGGGATACAAGCTGGAAGATGCTGGGGCAGAGCATCTCAGAAGTCAGGAAATATTTATGTTTAATCCACTGAGCCAAATCCACATTTTCTTTCTAAACCAACCTCACAGATATCAAGGAGACTTTCTGCAGACCAAGCAGAGGGTTTATCTCCCCTCCTTTTGGTGATCTGGGTGTCCAGTCTAAGGCAGATGTCCAGAGAAATAGGATTCCCTAGAGCACAATTTCATCCCTTTTTCTTTAGGGTTGGGCTAAAACCCATCATTTATTGACAGCAGAGGGACTGCAATGAGCAAAACTGCCTCAAATGTCTGAACTTAGCTGAGATGAGATGAATCCCAATGTGCTGCTCAGCATGGGTGGGGTTTTGGGATCTGCTCCACAGCAGGATGCAGCAGGCTTGGAAGGGTTTGGGATCTGCTCCACAGCAGGATGCAGCAAAGCTGGGAAGTTGTGGGATCTACTCTACAGCAGGATGCAGCAGATTTGGGAAGGGTTTGGGACCTGCTCCACAGCAATTTGCAGCAGACTAGGAGAGTTTTGGAATCTTCTCCACAACAAGATGCAGCAGAAAAGGGGGGTTTTGGGATCTGCTCCACAGCAGGATGCAACAGAGCTGGAGGAGATTTGGGATCTGCTCCACAGCAGGATGCAGCAGAATGGAAGAGTTTTGGAATTTGTTCCGCAGCAGGATGCAGCAGGCTTGGGAGGTTTTGGGATCTGCTCCATAGCAAGGTGCAGTAGGGCTGGGAGGGTTTTGGGATATGCTCCACAACAAGATGCAGCAGAATATGTGGGTTTTGAGATCTGCTCCACAGCAGGATGTAGCAGAGCTGGATGAATACAGGAGAATACAGCAGATCTGGGAGGGTTTGGAATCTACTCCACATCAGGATGCAGCAGAGCTGGATGAGATTTGGGATCTGCTCCACAGCAGGATGCAGCAGAGCTGGGGAGTTTTGGGATCTGCTCCACAACAAGATGTAGCAGAACAGGGGGGTTTTGGGATCTGCTCCACAGCAAGATGCAGCAGAGCTGGGAGGGGTTTGGGATTTGCTCCACAGTAGGATGCAGCAGAGCTGGGAGGTTTTGGGATCTGTAAGGTGCAGCAGAGCTGGGATGATTTTGGGATTTGCTCCACAGCAGGATGCAGTAGAGCTTGGAGGGTTTTGGGATCTGCTCCAGAATGAGATGCAGCAGAATATGGGGGTTTTGGACTTTTTTCCACAGCAGGATGCAGCAGAATAGGGGGGTTTTGGGATCTGCTCAACAGTAGGATGTAGCAGAGCTGGGAGGGGTTTGGGATCTGCAAGATGCAGCAGAGCTGGGAGGATTTTGGGATCTGCTCCACAACAAGATGCAGCAGAGCTGGAAGAGATTTGGGATCTGCTCCACAGCAGGATGCAGCAGAGCTGGAGGAGATTTGGGATCTGCTCCACAGCAGGATGCAGCAGAATGGAAGTGTTTTGGAATTTGTTCCGCAGCAGGATGCAGCAGGCTTGGGAGGTTTTGGGAGATGCTCCACAACAAGATGCAGCAGAATAGGGGGCTTTTGGATTTTTTTCCACAGCAGGATGCAGCAGAATAGGGGGGTTTTGGGATCTGCTCCACAGCAGGATGCAGCACAGCTGGGAGGTTTTGGGATCTGCAAGATGCAGCAGAGCTGGGAGGGTTTGAAATCTACTCCGCAGCAGGATGCAGCAGAGCTGGATGAGATTTGGGATCTGCTCCACAACAAGATGTAGCAGAATAGGGGGGTTTTGGGATTTGCTCCACAGCAAGATGCAGCAGACTTGGGAGGTTTTGGGATCTGCAAGGCGCAGCAGAGCTGGGATGATTTTGGGATCTGCTCCACAGCAGGATGCAGCAGAGCTTGGAGGGTTTTGGGATCTGCTCCACAGCAAGGTGTAGCAGAGCTGGGAGGTTTTGGGATCTGCAAGGTGCAGCAGAGCTGGGAGGAGGAGCCAAGGCAGCAGGCAGGAGAAATATGGATCCAGAACTTGGAAATCCTCTCCAAGCACGAGGCTGGGATTGTGCCACCTCTGTGGATTGCTGTTGGATAAACAGCCCCATTTGTTTCAGACACACCACGTTTCCACTTTGCAAAGCTGAAACACGCTCTACTAAATAGACACAATCCAGCAGCCCTCTCAAAGGGAAACCTCAGGAGCTCATTACCCAGCATTAGGACTGTGGCATCAATTCCGCTTCCTTCTGGAATGAACACTGGGATTTATTGGCTGAGAAGACTGGAGCTTCTTCATCCCTGGAGGTTTCAAGCAGGTGTTAGACATCCCTGGATAATGTGAACACTGCATTTCATAGAAGAAGGATTTGAAGTTTGGCTCGTTTGGATAAAGCTTTCTTCATGCAGGCCAAAGAAATGCAGTGGCACTGCTTTCTAAGCAGGATTGTGCCAAAGAAACACAAAAGAGAGGGATGTTCCCAGCCAGGATGAGTCACTGATTTCTGTTTAGCTCTTCAGAAAGAGCTGGTCACTAACAACAATAAAAAACTAATTTAAAATCATTCCAAGAGGGAATAGAAGCACTGTAGGCTAGATGTCCTGTCCTCCTCCTCCCTTGTGGGATTCAGGTTCTCTGAACCTGAGAGAAGCAGAGAAGAGAATGATCAAAACAATTCTTATCTCATTTGCTGCCCCTGTGTTTGTGCACAAGTGGAATGCATTATGGAAGATTGTTTACCTGAAGGGATTTGGTAACTGGATTCTGGATTCTGTGAGTGTTTTGTTTCCTTGACCAATCTCTGCAAGCTGTGTCCTGAGGGTCGGTCAGGAGACAGTCAGGAGATTTTGTTCAGTTGAGTTCTTGTTCAGTTTCAGTTTATATGTAGTGTAACATAGTACAGAATAATATAGTATAATAAAGTAATTAATTAGCCTTCTGAATCAATGGAGTCAGATGCATCATTCTTCCCTTCATCAAGGGGTTGCCTGCAAATCTGATACTCCCTTATTGACCATCTAGGAAAGTGGATGGAAGCTTGGGGTTTATTCCCAGCAGTGTGTTAGTGCTTTATAACATGGGGTAAAAGTGCTCTGGGCCTTGTTTTGCCCACTGGTGAAACTGGAGATCCTGGCACTGACCTTCCCTTCCCAATCCCCTGCCAGGGAGCAGCAGGAGTGAGGTGTCCCTGCTTCCAGGAGCACCCAAAGCTGCCTGAGGGCTGAAGGGGTTTGCAGTGCCCAGGAGTGGCTGAGGAGAGGGAAACTGCACTGGGATGTTTTCCCAGGCTGCAGGGATCCACAGGGCTGGGGTGCCTGAGGCTGCTCTGAGTGCAGCAGCTCTGGTTGGTGTGACAGCAGCATCTCACTGTGCTGTGCCAGTGATGCCTTGTGCAGGCTGACCTAGAACAGAGACTAGATGGAGCTAAACAATAAAGTTTAATAAAAGAATAAAGAATAAATAAAATTTATTTAAAGCCCTCCATGGATGCACCTTGGGCAGCACAAGAGCCCAGCCAGGGCTGCACCCAAGATGAACCAAAATGGCCCCAAAATGCACCAGCGCTCCCGGGGTCTCTCCCTGGGATCAGTTCTGCTCCATTTGCACCTTGCAGTTCATTGTCCCATTCCAGCTTTAGCCCCTGCAGTCCCACCCTGCTTGTTTTTCTCTCTCCAGCCCACGGGGTTTGTGCTCTGGGGCTGAGATTTGGATCATTTGTCCTTGGTGCCCAGCTGGAGCAGGAATTGTTTTGTCTCCCTGCTCTGGGCACAGAGATCATAATATGATCATCCCATAATATGAAGTTCAGAACTACACAGTAAAGCAGCACAGAATCTGAAAAATAGAAAAGCTAAAACCTTCAAAATATAAAAGCTAAAAGCATCACCAGGAGATCAGACACAGCTGCCAAGGATGGCACAACCACAAGCAGGTTCCACTCGTGCTGTGCTGACTCCAGGCCACAGAACCATAAAACCACAGAATGGTTTGGTTTGGAAGGGGCCTTAAAGATCATCTCCATCCATGGGCAGGGACACCTTCCACTAGAGCAGGTAGCTCCAGGTCCCATCCAGCCTGGCCTGGAACACTCCCAGGGCCAGGCAGGAAGAGAAGCACCAGCCTCTCTGGGTCTGGAGGCTGTTATAGATGTTTGTTGTATTTTTGTTCAGGTTTAATAAACCTTTTAGAATTTTTAAAGTGAGCAGTTGTCTCTCACAAGGCTGAGCAGGCTCCTGCCAGGAGGATCCTCCATGGCCTGGGTCAGGACCCAGCACAGAGCAGGGCAGACACTGGTGCTAACCTGAAACACAGCTCAGACACCCCACAAAACACCAGAGCAGACAAACTCTGACCTAAAATTTGGGGGACTGAAAGAGCAGACTCTCAGAATGGAGAGAGCCTGGTTCCTCTCCAGCAGGAGCCCATATTCAAAATCCATTGACTCCAACAGCAGAACAACAAAGCCCTGGCACATCAAAGGTTTCTTTTATGGTGCTTTTCCCGTTAATAAGCATCATCTGCTCCTTTCAACAGGAGAGCCATCCCCTGGTTTGCTCCCAGCACTTGGCTGTGTTTGTGTAACCAGGGGTGGCCAGAGAGGGGACTGACAGCTTCCCAGAGCACAGGAGCAGCTCTGGGTGACAGCAATGGGGCATTTGGCTCCCAGCAAAGGCATTGTGTCTGCCTGGAGAGTCCTCCTGTTCCCAGTTCTGCAGCACAAACCACCAACTCAGCCCACAGAGCTGGAGATGAGTGTTTGGGGTCACTTAAAATGACTTTTAATGACACACAATTAGCGTTTGTACCAGGGAGTTGCAGCAGTTTTTCTGGAGTCCACAATACAATGGATGTTTTTTAAGCTGGGAAAGCTCTTGGAGTGTAAAAGCAAATTTTTTTTTTACTAAAAATTGCAGAAATTGGAGGTATTCAAAAGTCAGCTGGGCATGGTCTTGGGCAGCCAGCTCTAGGTGACCCTGCTTGAGAGGAGGATGGGCCAGGTGACATCCAGAGGTCCCTTCCACCCTCAGTCAGTCTGTGATTCTGAGTGAAATCCCTTTAAATACAGGAATAATCCATCTGCTGGGCTTCATGCAGTTTTCCTAGAGAGCAATTTGATATCACCATGGACAGCCCAGGGTGCACACCCAAAGTAAATCTGTGTATGGCCTAAGGAAGAAAGGAGAGAAGAGGTAGGAAAAGAAGTATTGTTCTGAATTTCTGCTCTAACCCAGTGGTGCCAGCACGTGGGGCAGGGTGGGTAGGGCACAGAGGGTGTGAGAGCCATAATGAGGGATGCAGGACCCCAGGCAGCTCTTCCAAATGCAGTTTATTGCATCCCAGATGTGACAGCAGCCCAGGGTGTGGGTGACAGAGCCTGTGCCCACAGCTGCCAGCTCCAGCTGCAGGCAGCCCTGCAGACCCTTTGGTTTTGGTTACATTGCATTCTATACTTTCCTTTGATGAGCATCTTAATACAGAAGAACCAATCTATACCTTAACTTTTACCTATAGCCTGTCATAACTACTATAATTACCATAGTCATGTTTCTATTCTCTAATCACTAAAAGTCAGTACATTACAGTTTAAGCTAGAAGTTGTTTTTCAGTTTTCTTGCAGTGGAAAATTCTGAGACCTTTTTTCTACTTGCAGCTTTGCTGACTTGTTTGCTTGTGCTCTCTTTCTGCTTGGTAAAAACATCTTCTTGTTTGGGGTGGGTTTATCCTTTGCTCTAAGCCATAAAAACCCCTTCTAACTAACACACCCTTTGCCTCCTTGGTTAGCCAGTGAGACTGGCTCAGCAATTCTTTTCTTCTATATCAAAACTTGCTTCCATCTCTATTCCTTCTTCAGATTCTACATTCAAAAATCTTTCTGCCAAGCACACATATCTGTGAGACTTTCTTGTCAAACTTTCATCCTTCCCAACAGGAGGGGTTTTTGATTTGGGAGCATCACAGCCACAATCCTTCCTTCTCCCTCCTGACAGAGCAGGACAGAGTGACCAGGAGCTCTCCCCAAGAAAACAAAACCAACATCAGGTTCAAGAAGTCTATTGACTGTAGGAAGCAGATAAGTCACTGTGATCTGGCCAGGCTTGAAATCAGCACTGGCCCCATTTGTGCTTACACCAGTTTTTCATTTTGAGCTGTTATCAGATGAATATGATGGATATGGAGGCAGCCACAGACACTGCAGTTGTTTTCTTTGTGGCAGGAGGGGAAACTGTGGGCTTGGGCTGCACAATGAAGCTCTAAGACGCAGGTCAAAAAAAGAAAATATTTCCTTGCTAATCAGATGCTCAAAAGCAATTAAAGAAAAGCAGGGGGTTGGAATAGCATAGAAAATTAGTTGTAATTTTGAACACTTTATTCTCTTGTATCACATTTGCCTTGCTGTGAGAGCTGTTTCCTAAATTAACACAAACAATCCCTAGTGCAACAAGGCAGTGAGGGGCTCCCTCAGCCTCAGCTGGCACCTCTCATGTTTGCAAATCTCAGGAGCAATCACAGGCTCACCTGAACAAATAACTGGGCTCCCTGCTGCCTTCTCTGCCCACACCCAATTGTCCATCCCTCCTGCATTGTGTGTACCCAGCACAACATCCCACCTCTTGCTCTGAAGCCTCCTGGATGTGATTAATTGTGGCATCTTTAATAAAACCTCTGGCAATACTTCCTTCTAAATAGGAAAAAGAAAAGATTTCGTTTACCCATCCTCCTTCATTTTGCCAAATTTCATTTTTATTCCACTGTATAATTAATCAGGCAGTGGTGCATATGACAGCTTGGCTTAAATTTGGTTCTCACTTCCCCTATGTAGCCCTGTCAGACACAGCTGGCAGGTCAAACACGGGGTTGGGGTTGTCTGAAAAAGCCACACAGAAATCTCCAGCCTGGATCAGATCTTTTCTCCACCAATTTCAGCATCTTGTCTCCAATGGCAACCAGCTCCAGGCCCTCCAGAGAGCGAGAGGTGCACGGGTGCTGGAGGAGAAGGATTCATAAACACCCAACCTGCCCAAAGGTGTTCCTGAGCTAGGGGGGTCCTCTGCCATCAGAGGGTGGCAGGACACACTCCCACAGCCCTCCTCTGCCTGGTGTGGCATTCACATTCTCTGAAAAAATCCCTTTGCCCAGGGTTTTTCTCCTGGGAGGCTGAGAAGCCTCAGAGAAAAGGAAAACAATTCTTATCTCATTTGCTTCTCCCGTGTTGTGCTCACATGTGGAATGTGTTTGGAGATTGTTCACCCACAGGTGATTGTTTCATTGGATTCTGCTGGGAGTTGTTTTCACTCATTGGCCAAGCTATGTTGAGACTCTGGAAAGAGTCATGAATTTTCATTATTATCTTTTTAGCATTCAGTATTTTTTCTGTATTCTATAGTATAGTATAGTATAGTATAGTATAGTATAGTATTCTTTAATACAATATAGAATTATAAAGTAACAAATTAGCCTTCTGAGAACATGGAGTCAGATTCATCCTTCCTGCCTTTGTTGGGGCATTCCCTGCAAACACAATACCCTGGGTGGCTGCTGATCCTTGTTCCCTCTGAGTGCCCATGGGACAGTCCAAGCCACCCAGAGCTTGGTGGCTGCTCAAGGGTTCAGCCCTGTGGAAATGTCAGGGGGTAAAATGGGAGAGGTAATTATGTTGTATATCATTAAAAATTATTTTCTGCAAAGTACAGGACTTCAGGCACTCTAAGGCAGAATTTGAGGTCATTTCAGTCCTGTGCTGATCTCTGCACAAGGGAAGTGCAGCACAGAACCTGCAGGTGCACAGGGCTGTGAGATTGACTTTTCACCCTTTCTCCATGTAGGATTTCTCTCCTAGTTTCATTCATTTCACCTTCCCACCAAACACCTGCAGGCTGGTTATAGGCACCACTGCAATAATTTGCTTCTACTCCTTGATCCCTTCCCAGCTCTGTGCAGATCTGTTCTTACAGGTTATTAATGCCACAGATGGGTAAGCTGGACCTGTGTCTTGCCTTTTGCTGACCTGATATGAGGAATGATCTCCCAAAGGAGGACAGGGCTTGGACATGCCATGCCAGCACCTCTGTGTTTCCTGGAATGACTGTTCATATCAGGACATCAGATCATGATGCAGAGGAGAGGATTTGGCAGGTGAAAATCTTGGAGGATTAGGGGGGTTTATGAGGAAAGGAGCTTGGGGGTGAGATCCGGGTCTGGGAAGACACTGGGAAATAATTCTCATTTAAATAAGAGCAAACAAAGGCAAGTTTATAATATATATTTGGGAAACAGAAAGAAATGTGGAGAGAAACAGAGAGGATGAGAGCAAAACACGTTCACACATACATACTGCCTAAATCCAAGAGACTTTATTAGACCAAAAGTGAAGCATTACCTTAACAAACAAAATAAAACAAACAAACAACAAAAATAATCACAAAATCCCCACAATGTAACAGCAAATTGTCCCAAGTGTGAGGCTTTCTAAGTGGGAGAACCAGGCAGGGCTTTCACTGGCATCTAGTGGTGGATTGCAGAGGCAGCTGATGGCACAGCTTCACTTCCAAAGTGGATTTCCCTGGGATAGTGGAGACACTTCAGGCTGGGGCATCACCACTTCCAAACTGGGTTTAAAGAGATGCTTTTGGACCCAGCCTAACTCTGTCAAACTGTCACAGTTTTCTGTGTGAAACACTTTGTGCCTGAACATAAAATGCTTGGAGTCTGTGTTTCACCACACGAGCAAAACCTTGGGATCGTACCTAGGAATATTTGGTCTCTGTTTCCTTGGATTTTGGGGCTTGGCATGAGTCTGAGGGGACATCAGGCAGATCTGGTCTGTTTGGAGGAGAGGCTGAGCTGGGGCTGGGGAAATGCAGGTGTCAGTGGAGAGGAACAGGAGCTCTGAGGGTGCAACTCCTCTGCCCTACAGGAGGTGACCACTTTGGAATAAGCTAAATTGTGTCCCAGTGGACAAATGGACACATCTGGGATGGCACAATCCTGGCCCCTTCCTCCAGAACCTTCTGGAAGGCAAAGAAGTCAGACACAGACAGTCTCCACCCCTCCAGTTCTTCACCCTGTTCCCACAGCATCCATTCCAGCACTCTTGGATGTGTGTGTCCTGGTGGTTTTTGCATCCTCACAGATGCTCCAGCCCCACTGTGGCTCTGTTGTACCCACCTGGCAGCCACTGAGAACCTGCCATGAGGGACATGGTTAGGGTGAGGGTGTGAGGAGTGCAGGAAATCCTTCAGCAAGAAGGAGACCCTGAGGTGGCACCAGCAGATCCACAGTGTGGGGGTGTTCACAGGGGTCCCAGGGCGAGGGAAGAGATGAGAATCTTGACTCCATGTTTCAGAAGGCTGATTCATTATTTTTTGATGTATATTATATTAAAAGAAAATGATATATTAAAACTATACTAAAAGAATAGAAGGAAGGATTACATCAGAAGGCCTGAAAGGAAAGGAAAAGAATGGAATGATAATAAATTTTGTGACTGACCAGAGTCTGAGACAGCTGGACTGTGGTTGGCCATTAATTAAAAACAACCACATGAGACCAATCCCAGATGCACCTGTTGCATTCCACAGCATCAGATAATCATTGTTTACATTTTGTTTCTGAGTCCTCTCAGCTTCTCAGGAGAAAAGATCCTAAGGAAAGGATTTTTCATAAAATGTGCCCGTGACACCTCAGGGGAGCAGAGGAGCTCTTCCCTTGTGGGGCTTCACCTGGGACCACCTGGCCACCCCCAGAGCATCCACACAGGGGAGAGACCCTTTCCCCTGGGGATGTGCCTGCCTGCCCAGCAGAGGACTCACACCAGGGTGAGATCTGCCAGGATGTCTCCAGGATCTCCCCCAGGGCCCAAACACACACCCCTGGCGAGGGGAGCGCGTTGGCCTGCGCCCAGTGCCAGAAGAGCTTTGTGAAGAACTCTCAGGTTTGTTGTTGCTGAAATGGCTCCCCAGGTGTTAAAAGTCTTTTTTCCCAGCCCCGTGCTCGAGGAAGAAGTTGGGATTCCTCAGCTCTGGTTTTCAAGGTTGTTTATTTTCTCTTATCTATTACATTCTTTCTCTGACCTGCTGAGATCTGTCCAGCAGGTTGGTTTGTGGCACACTGACCACCCTTGGGGTGATGTTGGCTTTTTATACTAAAACCTATGTGTACTTTATTTACAATAATTTTCCAATACCTATCACCTATGTTAGACAGTTTGTCTCTACTCTAAACCAATCCAGAAGTGCCACCATCCCAGCAGGAGATGGAGGGCAAGAAGAAGAAGAGGGACAGGACACACCCAGATTCCTCCATCTTGTGTCTTGAACCACCATTCTAAAACCCCCAAAATTCTACCTTTTCACCCTGTGATAAATTCACTATCATTCTACTCAAACTCTTGTGGCTTGTAACTCCTCACAGAAAGTTGGTAATTGTTTCCATGGGCTAAAATCAAAGGCACAGGTGTTTTTGACTCTGTGCCAAGGTCTCTGAGCCCCCTGCCAGGGTCTGGAGCCCTCCAGGGCAGCCAGAGGGATGTCCTGGGCTCTGACAAAGAAGGGCACCCTCACAGCCCACAGGGAGCTGCACAGGCAGGAGAAGCCCTTCAAGTGTCCCCAGTGCAGCAGGGGCTTTGGGCAGAAGGCCATGCTGCTGGCTCACCAGAACGTGCACCTCTGTAATGTCTCCTCAATAAATAAATATTTAAAGAATAGAAGGAAAACTGAGCCTCTTTTCTGGTTTCTTGGGTGGTTTTATCACAAGCATCAGTGAAAGAATCCACATTTTTTTCTCCCCACACCGCAACAGGTGAGCAGTGCCAGAGCCAGGTGTGCACCTGTGGCAACCAAATGGGTTTAACTGGAGATTATCACAGAATCACAGAATGGTTTGGGTTGGAAGGGACCTTAAAGATCATCCACTTCCAACTCCCTGCCATGGGCAGGGAGATCAGGGTTGAACAAAGCAAAATCTCCTCAGTAGCAAAACAGCCTTCATCCTTTTCTTTCTAAATCCATTAAAAAGGCTTCCAGATAACAACAAAATGCTTAAAACCCAAATCATTGGCCCATTTTGCACTGCATAGATGTAACAAAAACCCACCTTTGTAAGCATTCCCTGAGAAGTGTCTGTCACCAAGGAAAAGGATGCCCACAAGTGAATTGAACAGGTAAAACTGAAACCAATGGAGTTAAACCAAAGTAAAAGTCGTGTTAATGAAGAGAGATCCAAGCTCTGATGACTTTTAAAAAGAAATCTGGTTTTGCACTATAGTAAGGTGTTGCTGTCGAGGCGGTCACGACATAAAGCAGAGACTACAAGCAGTTTCAGTTGGTAACACTTTATTATTGAATATGGCTGATTTTTATACACTTTCTAATTGTTTATCTTTCTTCTATCTTTACTATTGGCCACAATAAATCAACATAATACTATTGGTGAGAAGTTATAGTGACTTAATTAACTTTCTAAAAATGTTTCATCTAGTTGCAAAGTTCTTCTATCTTTCTTCTCTCGGTCTCCTTGGCTACAGCCTTGGAGAGAGCTCCTTATCAGTTTCTTCTTACTTCTCAGCTTCTTCTTGCTCCTTTAGCTAACAGGCCCACTGTTAGCCCCTTCCACAGTAAGGCTTGTCTTGAGACAAGCTAGGCACATTTTTTCCACAGAATTCAGGAGGAATTTGGCCGACGACTGTAGCCATGATATTTTCTGAAAAATCCTTTCCTTAGGATTTTTCCTCCTGAGAAGCTGAGAGGCCTCAGGAACAAAATGTAAACAATGATTATCTGCTGCTGTGGAATGCAACAGGTGCATCTGGGATTGGTCTCATGGGGTTGTTTCTAATTCATGGCCAACCACAGTCCAGCTGTCTCAGACTGTCTTGGTCAGTCACAAGCCTTTGTTATCATTCCTTTTCTATTCTTAGCCAGCCTTCTGATGAAATCCTTTCTTCTATTCTTTTAGTATAGTTTTAATATAATATATACCATAAAATAATAAATCAGCCTTCTGAAACATGGAGTCAGATCCTCGTCTCTTCCCTCATCCTGGGACCCCTGTGAACACCACCTTAGAGGATCACCTCACTGACCATCTGTGTGCAAGACCTCAGCACCAGTTCTGTCTCCAGCCTTCAGCACAGCCTGCCTGGATGGAGATGGAGCTGGGCACAGGCTGTGGTGGGAAGTGTTTGAGCAGGGGAGCTCCTCTCATGCTCAGTGGGACACACTTGGTGCTTGGCGTGTCCTCTGTGGTGGGAACCAGAGGGTCCTTGGCTCCAGAGCAAACATCTGCTCCAGCAGAAATGCCTTGGGATGTTTACTCGTCCTTTGAGAACAGGATAGTTCCCATGAGAACTGCTTGGAGAATCCCAGGCTGTGGAGAGTCTGATGTCCCCAGAGATGGGGAGTGAGGGGAGGAAAGAGAGCAGGGTGAAAGCTGGGTGAGCAGCAGGGCTCTGAGTATCCCACACTTCCAAAGGAGCTTTGCCTTCTCAGATTTGACACTGAGGAATGAGTATTTGCCCTCCAGCACCCCCCTGGCTGCCTCTCATGCCATCCAGAGCCGAGGGGAAGCTGCCAGGCAGCACCATGTGGGACCATGTGGGGCTCAAGGTGTGCTTGGAGCCACCTCCTCCATCTCCTGATCCAAATCCCTCCCTTCAGAGGGATTTCTTGTGCAGGAACAAAGCCAAGGGCAGAGATCTCCATCAGAGCTCCAAAGCTTCTGGTTTGTCATCCCCTGCAGATCTTCTGAGGGGATGAGGCCCTCAGGAGGCCCTAATGAGGCCGTAGAAAAATTTTCTATGGCCCTTATGAGACCATATTAAAATCTGTGACCTCAGCCAGCTTTAAGGTCCCTTCCACCACAAACCATTCTGTGATTCTATGGTTTTATCCCCAGGAAATGTACCTGGTGCAGCAGCACAAGGTCACAGATGTCAGGGGAGCTGTTCCCTTCTCCTCTGCCTCTTTTCTCCTGCCTTCTTCTTCAACAAACCAACTGCTTCAATGTGTCACCCCACATCCTTAAACAAAAACTGACAGAACCAACAAAAACAGAATGAGAATATGAAAACATCATCTGTGACAGGGCATAATCCAGAGTGAAAAATGGAAAACTGGAGCTGTGCTTCCCAAGATTTCAAATATAATGGCATTTCCTCCCCCTGAGGATACGAAATTCCTGTAAAAGACAGGTATAGCTTTTCTCCTATGGAAAGGGAGAAACTAAGGGAAACATTGGATCTCAGCAAAATCCCAAAAGCAGGATATGTCAGAGGCACACCCTCATCCTTCTGTTCCTCCATCCCATGCTTTGAAGCAGTTGTGGGCTCATTTAATCTGAATAATGACTGAATAAGGAGAAATTGGTTTGACTTCTAAGTGACACACATGTGAAATCAGAAAGCACAAACTGCACAAAATATGCAGTGCCCAACACAGACTGAACTCCTTTTCACAGTACTATTTTTTTTTTAATTAATAGTGAATGAATTAACAACATTTTCTTTAAAACCTCCTAATTCTGAGAGTGTGTCCCCAGCATTTTGACCTGTGCTGCCAGAGGAAGGTGCTGCTGATAAACAGCCAGGCTGAGTGGCTGTGTCTGGAGTTCAGCCAGGCCAAGGACACTTCTCCAGCCCTGAGGGCACCCAGCTGCCCTGCACCCACACAGATGAACCCCATTTGGGGTGGCATCATCCAGCTCTGCCATGGGACCCATCCCTGGCTCCAGCCCTGGCTCAGGCTAAAAGTTTCAGCATGAGAGTTGAGAAAATTGTGCTGTGTCACAGACACGTTTTATGAAAAATCCTTTCCTTAGGATTTTTTCTCCTGAGAAGCTGAGAGGCCTCAGGAACAAAATGTAAGCAATGGTTATCTGCTGCTGTGGAATGCAACAGGTGCATCTGGGATTGGTCTCATGTGGTTGTTTGTAATTCATGGCCAATCACAGTCCAGCTGGCTCGGGCTCTCTGTCTGAGCCACAAGCTTTTGTTATCATTCTTTATTTTTCTATTCTTAGCCAGCCTTCTGATGAAATCCTTTCTTCTATTATTTTAGTATAGTTTTAATATAATATATATCATAAAATAATAAATCAGCCTTCTGAAACATGGAGTCAGATCCTCATCTCTTCCCTCATCCTGGGACCCCTGTGAACACCATCACAGTGCTGTGCACAGGAATATAATTTTTTTTTTTTAGTTAGTTGTCCCTTCAGCCTGAATCAGCACATGTCCAGCAGCCACCTGATGCTCCAGGAGCTGAGCCAGGCAGGCAGGAGCGTGGATTTATTGTGGCTTTCTGAGGGCATCAGCACTGCTGGTTGTAGCACAGCCTAATCCAGGCAGGCTGCTCCAGAGCTCCCAGGAACAGGCTTCCCTTGGAGCTGGAAGGAACCATTTTCCTGGACTCCACCTCACCCTGTCAGGCAGAGGATGCTGACCTGGCTCTGCCACTATCACCCCAAATGTCCTTTTTCAGTCCCCTCACTACATTTCCCTTTTGTGGGGAGTTTTGATCTCCACAGACAAAAAGGTCATGGAAGAGGAGAGCAGGAGAGCTCATGGAGTGATTCCTGGGGGTGTCTGTGCAGGGCCAGGAGCTGGGCCTGATGCTCCTTGTGGGTCCCCTCCAAGCCAGGATATCCCATGAATTCTGTGATTCTCTCCTTGCCCAGCTCTGAGGGGTTCAGCCACAGAGCAGAGTGAGAGCATCCACGTGGACAACACGGAGGTGCCTGCTGGGGTTTTATAATGAGCAGCTCAGTTTAGCTGCAATTAAAAATCAAAATTATTAATTTTATTAATAATTAAATTATTAAAATTAATTAAAAACAGCAATTAAAAAAAGACAACTCTAGTAAATAAAAAGCATTTCCAGCCTGCTGCAGCACAGGCACTGCATCCCCCTAAAACAACACCAAACTTTTTATTTTTGACAGATTCCATATGCTGCATTCCCTCACTTTATTCTCTCCCAGTAGATCTGTTTGATTTTGAAGATTCCCTCCAGCATTTCTGTCCTTTCAATTGGCCTTTTTTCCCCCTACATTTGTTTCACTGGTGGTAAATCCATCAGCCCTAAACAGGCAGAGTGATAACAGACCGTGATAACAGCAACACACACCAAACCCACATGAAAAGCTGAGAATGAATCCATTCACTGGGAAACAGGCCGTGGTGGAGGACTGCTGCTTCCTGAAAGCTTTGTAGCCTTTTTTTTCTTTTTGTTTTGTTTTGTGCAAGATGTTCTTGCTCCAGTAATCTTTGCACAGCTCTGCCCTATTTCTGCAAGCTGCAGACACAGCAAGGCTGGCTCAGCCCTTGTCCCCAGTGCCCCCCTCCTCACCCCTGGCTCGGGGATTTTCTTTCAGGAATGAAATGAAAGTGGGGAATAAATTACCCAGAACGCCTTTTCTCACTTGTTGGGAAAGATGAAAATTGGACAAGAAAGTTTTACAGATATATATGCTTAGTAGGAAGATTTTTAAATGTAGAGTTTGATGAAGAATAGAGATGGAAGTAAGTTTTGATATAGAAGAAAAGAATGGTTGAGTTAGTTTTACTGGATAACCAAGGAGGCAAAGGGTGTGTTAGTTAGAAGGGGTTTTTATGACTTAGAGCAAAAGATAAACCCACCCCAAACAAGAAGATGTTTTTACCAAGCACAAAGACAGCACAGGCAAACAAGTCAGCAAATGTTGCACGTAGAAAAAGGTCTCAGAATTTTCCACTGCAAGAAAACTGAAAAACAACTTCTAGCTTAAACTGTAATGTACTAACTTTTAGTGATTGGAGAATAGAAACATGAATATGGTAATTATAGTGGTTATGATAGGCAATAGGTAAAAGTTAAGGTATAGATTGGTTCTTCTGTATTAAGATGCTCATCAAAGGAAAGTATAGAATGCATTGTAACCAAAAGAAAAGTATAGAATACATTTGTAACCTAAACCAAGGGTGCAGCTGGAGCTGACAGCTGTGGGCACAGCTCTGTCACCCACACCCTGGAGTGCTGTAACATCTTGGATACAATAAACTGCATTTGGAAGAGCTGCCTGGAGTCCCACATCCCTCATTTCAGCTCTTCCACTCACTGATTTCTTTTGCCTGTGTTTTGTATTGCTAATTATCCCTCTGCACACAAACAAACGGGAGCTGGGATGGTGGAGAGGCAGCCATGGACATCACAAAATCGTGGCAAAACTCCTGCCCTGATGAGGTGACAGCTTTTCCAGCCAGGGGATTGTGAGTGATGAGTACCAGACTGTGTTCCTGGAGCAGGGATACAGGGAGAAAAGGCTTTGCCTCAGCATCTTCCAAATGAGACCCTGGAGATCAATTAGAGAGGGAGCAGGGCCTGGCTGGACACAGCTTTGGAAGAGAGAGGCAGCTCCCTGTTTATGGGATGTGCCTGGGGCTTTCTAGAAAAGTCTGACAGCTGTGGGGTGAATGGAGATAAATTCTCATAACAAAGCCTCTCACCTGCAAATCTTCCCAGTGTGAGTGAGGAAATTCACAAAGTTTGGAATAGATGTGTTTTTCCCTGCCTCAGTGGCTGCAGGTCCACAGGGTAAGATTTTGGGGGGTGCTTGTGCAGGGATAGGAGTTGGACTCAATGATTTTTGTGGGTCCCTTCCAGCTCAGGGTATTTTGTGGTTCTGTGATTCCATTTTGAGTTGGACTCAATGTTTCTGTGAACTCAGGGTATTTTGTGGTTCTGTGATTCCATACTTTATCTTACCTGAACTGATGGAAACACCTGAGCTGGCCACCCTGTATTCAAAACCAAGTGAAAGAAACAAAGAGATGGGGAAAATGATTTTTCTGCTCCATTTACATTATGACTCTGGGATCAGACTCCAGGACTCTTTCTGGCTGTGTCTCCACAAGCAGCAGAGGGGAGCCAGGCTTGGAGTGAGACATCCCTGTCAGTCCATGGTGCTTTTAGCCTACAGAATAATTTTATAAATTATTTTCTTTATAATTTATGAAATTATTTGGGAAGAACAGTGAGGAGTTTTTACTTATCAGACAGAATTGGTGCATGGGGTCAGCACTGCAGATGCCTCTGGTGCAAAACCTCTCTCTGGCAGAGTTGGCTGTGCTGGTGGAGCTCTGCCTGCAGGATCTCTCAGGGAGATTTCTGCTGCAGGCAGGAGGGTGGAGAGGCTGGTATAACCCCAAAATTTCCCACTTATATCTTTTATGACTTTGTTTCCATTTAGTGGTGGGCAAAAGGTATCTGGGCAGGACATGGAGTAACATGGAGTAAGTAGCAGGAGTGAAATATTAATATATGATCCAATGTTGTTTGCTGTTCACGGAACAAAATAAATGGAATGTTGTACTTATCCTTCATTTTAACATCACATCCCAGCATGCTTTTGCTGTGTAGGATCCTCCAGCTATGAGACTCACTCATCCCCCTAGATTTTTTTGTGTACGTGCTCTGATTTGCAGGTAATTTGCTGTAAAAGAAATGAAATAAAATAAATAAAATAATTAATAAAATAAATATATATTATATAAATATATAAATATATGAATATATAAATGATAAATTATATAAATATATAAATATGTGAAATTATATAAAAATATGTATGTAAATATATAAAATATGTATAAATATATATCTAAATATGTAAATATATAAATATATAACGGTATAATATATAAGTATTAAATTATATAGATATACAAATAAATATAATATAAATATATAAATATATAGATAAAAATAAAATCTGTACTAGAGAAAGATGTGCATCAGTGCTGTCAGATTCAAGTCATTCTGAATGTGGGGGGAAGTGAGAGCTCAGGATGGAAGCATCCACTTGGGACCATCACCCTCATCTTGATCCAGCTGAGGGGAGGATGGTGTGAGGCTGAGGTTTTCCTGCAGGAATCACTGAGAAGGAGCTCAGCTTTCCAAGTCTCTCTTAAACATCTTGGAAAAACACACTCAGGGTCCTCACTCATGTTGGTGTAAATCAGTCAGGAAAAATCTGTCACGAACAGAGGTACCTGGGATGCTCCTCTGGGGACATCTCTGGGCCAGACATCACCTGGTGACCCAGTGGGATGTTTCAATCCAGGCTGGATGGGTTTTGGGGCAGCCTGGTCTAGTGGGAGGTGTCCCTGGACATAGGAGGGGGTTGGAAGAGGGTGAACTTTCAGGTCCTTTCCAACCCAAACCCTTCCATCACTCTGTGATTGTTTCCTTAACTGTTTTCTGTCACTGCCATATTTTCTGAAAAATCCCTTTGCCAGGATTTCTTCTCCTGGGAAGCTGAGACGCTTCAGAGAAAAATGAAAACAATAATTATCGGATTGCTTCTTCTGTGTTTTGCTGCTTTGGAATGTGGTTGGAGATTGTTTATGCAACATGTGAATTGTTTTTACTTAATGACCAATCATGGTCCAGCTGTGTCAGGACTCTGGAAGCAGTCACAACTTTTCATTATCGTTCTTTGTAACCTTCTGTCTGTATCCTTTCTGTATTCTTCAGTTTATTTTTAGTATAGCATTCCTTAATATAATATAAGTACATAAAATAATAAATTAGCCTTCTAAGAACATGGAGTCAGATTCTCAATTCCTCCTTCATCCTGGGGACCCTGAAAATACCACATTTTTCCAAGCAATGGATACCACATTTTTCCAAGCAACTCTTCACTGAGCAGGTGAATTTCTGGATTCTCCAGCCTCCATCAATCCCCACTTCCATTTGCTGGTTGAGGGAGCAGCTCTGCCCCTTCTCCCCCACAGAGGACATTTGTTATTCAGAACAAAAATATTACATTTCTGTATTGATTTAATCAAGTCAAAATTCATAGGCAGCATCTGTGCAGAAGATAAAATGTTCTGGGACAGTTTAGTCCTTTTCTTATCTGAGTGATTAGGGTTATGTAAAGTCTTTTCTCTCAAACACAGAGATGGAGTTTCATAAGCAATGGACCAAAATAGTGCCAAGTATCCAACCACCTCCCCTCAAACACACAGGATTAGTACAATTAATCTGTGGGCATTAGTGACCAGCAGGGTTTTGCTTGGAGGATATAATATATATTTATTATTTCATATCTGATTTCCCCCAAGAGCAGAAAATTCACCTGTGGGCTTTGCTCTTCATCGTTATATTTTTTTTCAAATGGCTCTGTGGGATTTGGAAAATTATTGAGGGGCTCCTGCTGAGAGGAAAATAAAGCTCAGGGGTATTGGTGAGGTGGGAGGTGATTGTTCCCCTGTACTTCACTCTCAGGTAGAGCTGTGCCCTGCTTTGGGGTCCCCAGCACAAACAGGATTTGGATCTGCTGGAGCAAGTCCAGAGGAGGCCATGAAGATGCTCCAAGGGATGGAGCCCCTCTGCTCTGGAGCCAGGCTGGGAGAGCTGGAAGTGCTCACCTGGAGAAGAGAAGGCTCCAAGAAGACCTTGGAGCCCCTTCCAGGGCCTCCAGAAGGGCTGGAGAGGGACTGGGGACAAGGACCTGCAGTGATCAGACAGGGGCCAGAGCAGCCAATGGCCACCAGAAAATGCAAAGCAGAGGAAGAACAGCCTAAACACAAATCTTTCCTCCTTCCCTTCTTTCAAAGCTGTCACCTTCAAATTCTATAAATTATTCACCACTTCCTGTATTAGAAGAGAAAATGAACTTTTCAATTTTACTCCTTCTCTTCAAACACTTCCTGAAAGTGGGGGTGATCCTAATCTGAATCCACAGCTGATCCAAGGGATGGAAGGGGAAACCCTGAGGGGCTGAAGTGTGTCCAGGGAAGGGAACAGAGCTGGGGAGGGGGCTGGAGCACCAGGAGAGGCTGAGGGAGCTGGGAAAGGGGCTCAGCCTGGAGAAAAGGGGGATCAGGGGGGACCTTGTGGCTCTGCACAACTCCTGACAGGAGGGGGTCAATATCTTGTCCCAGGCAACAGGAGATAGGATAAAAAGAAACAGCCTCAAGCTGAGACAGGTGAGGTTTAGATTGGATATTAGAAACAATCTCTCCACCAAAAGTTGAGTGGTGGGCTTGGCAGTGCCAGGTTAACAGTTGGACCTGACCAGCTCAATGCTTTTCTCCAACCTAAGGGATCCTGTAGTAAATTAGAAAAAAAACCAGCAGGGTTTGCCAGCACTTTTCATCTTTCTGAGCTGTATGAGATGAATGGGCAGTGTTCTCCTGTCCCAAAGCAGGGAGATGGCTGCAGATTACAGAGGTGTTACATGATCAGCCTGGATGGGAACATGGAAATGAGGGTGGCAGAGCCATGTGGACTCAGACTGAGGCTCAGCAGCCCCTGCTTATAAATACTAAACTCTGCCTGTGTGGCACAGAGGGTGAATTGCAGGTCACAGCAAAGATAGGAATCAAAAAGGTTTAAGCTGAGCTTCCAAAGTGCATCTGTTGGAGCCATCTTTGTTAGGACAAGCCTGTCACCTTCATCAGTTTTTCTTTTTTATCAGGGTGATTTTTGCAACGCACCAGCGAGGTAAGGTTAATGTTGTTACCTTCAGACTCCTTCCCACAGCATCCCATTCCAGCAGCAGAGCAAAACCAGAGGTTTCATGACACCTGTTTGCAAAACCTGCTTGAGACTGAGCCAAATCGTGTCCTGGGCTCTGCCAACCACAGAGGCTGCACCACAACCATCCACTCTTGGGGTGGTTGGATGGGGCTTGGAGCCCCCTGCTCTAGTGGGAAGTGTCCCTGCCCATGGTAGGGGGTTGGAGCAAGATGGTTTGAATCTCCCTTCCAAAACAAGATGGTTTGAATCTCCCTTCCAACTTGAACTGTTCCATGATTCATTCCAGGCACAGTTCTGTGCACTCCCCTGAGGATGAGCTGCCACAAGTTACATTTCTCAGCCTCTCACAGGTTTGTTGTCCCACCTGCATTAAAATCCATGCTGCAAAGCCATTTTCAGCCATTGAATTAACAAAGAGCATTAGAGCCAGGCAGTGCTGGAGGTTCAGGGCTGCAGCACAACGGAAACACCCAGGAGAGTTAAAAATAAGCCATTTCAGTGCCTGAACACCATCTTTCCACTGCTATTTTCTGCCTGACAGCTCCCTCTCCTGGGAAGCAGGTGCTGTGCTGGCTGAAGGTGCTCCCTGCTCAGCTCCCATCGGTGCTGAGAAGCAGCAGGACAAGGACAGAGCCTCCCAGGGTGAGTTCAGGCAGAGTGGCATCAGGCAGCCCCTTCTGAGCCATTTCCTGCAGCTGCCTTTGGAGGAGTTGGAGATTCCTGCATGACCAAGTGCTGGTCAGTCACAGCACCCAGGTATGGGGGACCCACAGGGGATGGGAGCAGCTCCCAGCACTGCTGCTTGGGGGTGCTGGAGTTAAATCTGCACTGTCCTGCCCTGAATTTCTGTCCTCAGATATGTCCCAGCCCTTTCATTTGTGTGAAACACAGGTGAGCCATCAACTTTTTGGAAATCGTGTGAGTTTTAGAACAATTGTGTTCAGCTGGGTACATCTCCCAGGCTGTGAAATAAAAAGGAGCTCAGGGATGCTGGGCAGGGCTGGAGCACCACCATCAACATCCATCCAGCAGGGGTCCAGGTCCCACCTCCTCCAAAATCCTCATCCTTTGCCCTCTGCAACAGCAGGAGCACCTCACTTGTGGAGGAGTTCAAACCCCTGTGCCTGGCACTGGTCTGGTCTCCACTTGAATTAAACATCATGCAGCTGGCTCAAGAGCTTGTTTTATATTTCAAATAACAAGGTTTTTAACTACAAACCACACACAGGGTGACCTGCATCCTGGGCTAAATCTCCCCTTTGAAGCCCAAGCAGTGAAGTCATGACAATTTGCTGTTTAATGAGTTCCCTGGCAGTGGTTTCCCACTCCCTGTGAACTTTCCCAGTCACTGCAATGTTTGCTGATTTTCCATGAAGGATATAGCCCTGCTGCATCTGCTGGGATGTTTAATTACTTTTATCAACCATGGACAGCAGCAGGGGCTGGGAGATGGATGGAGAGGAGTTGTCCTGACTCTTCAGCCACTGCTGAAAAGGTGGACAGAGGGAGTGTCTGGCAGTAAGCAGGTCTCACACTTACTTGGAGGCAGACAGGTCCTTCAAGGCAGCTCCAAACCCATATCATTGCAGGGACTCCTCAAAAGCAGGGACACCCCAAAGCACTGATGGCATTGGAAAGCCCTTGCTGCCCTTCTCCAATGCCCCTGGTCCATCTGCTTCTGGAGAAGCTTAGCTAAAACTGAAGGAAATCACTCAGAAACCTTCCCTAATTGCTGTTTGCCTGCCAGGCTGAAGAAGGCATCAGCTGCCAGTGCAGAGAAAGCTCCCAGTCACATGAATCCCATTGATGCTTTCAAGCATCCTCTCCTGCATCCTTTTTTTGAAGCTTTTCCCTGCTGAGTGTCAGAGCTTCTGATGCCAGGGACTAACACAGCTAATGCTTCCCAAAGAGGATCAGTGCCCCTACAGCTGACAGAGCCAAATCCTGCTTTGGGATGCAGAAAGGTTGGGATCAGTCCTGATTCAGTTCCCACAGGCTGCCAGGTGGGGCAGGCAGGTAAAGCACAGAGGGGAAAGTGTCCTGAGCTGCATCAGAGGCAGGGCAAGGAGGGGGATCCTTCCCCTCTGCTCTGCCCTTGTGAGAGCCCACCTGCAGTGCTGTGTTCAGCTCTGGGGATCCCAACATGGGAAGGACCTGGAGCAGCTGGAGTGAGTCCAGAGGAGGCCACAAAGATGCTCTGAGGGCTGGAGCCCTTTTACTGTGGAGAAAAACTGAAAGAGCTGGGAGAAGAAAAAGCTCTGGGGACACCTGAGAGCCCCTTCCAGTGCCTAAAGGGGCTCCAGGAGAGCTGGAGAGGGACTTGGGACAAGAGCCTGAGTGACAGGGCAAAGGGGGATGGCTCAGAGTGCAGGTTCAGATGAGGTGTTAGGAGGAAATTCTCTCCTGTGAGTGTGGGCAGGCCCTGGCACAGGGTGCCCAGAGCAGCTGGGGCTGCCCCTGGATCCCTGAAGTGCCCAAGGCCAGGCTGGATGGGGCATGGCACAGCAGGAGGTGCCCTGCCAATGGCAGAAGGTTGGAACTGGATGATCTTTAATATCCCTTCCCACCCCAACCATCCCAGGATTTGTGTTTTCTGACTTCTCTTTAAATGAGTGTTTAAACCCAAGCAAGAACTTGGAGAACACTTCCCAGCCCTCTAAAGGGAAGGTTTCTAGCCCAGGGATTTCTCAGTGGGATGAGAGTCTGCAAGACAAACTGTGAGGCCTCTCCTACCTGGCTCAGGTCAGGAGGGTTTAAGGCTCCTCAAAACCAAGGTACTCCAACAGCACAGGGATTTGAACTCCTCCAGTGCCCAGGGAGGTGAAAGGGTGCCTGGATCTTCTCCCACCTGCTCAGGGCAGTCTCTGGTTTCAGCCCTTGCTGCCAGAAGACACTGAATGAAAAAACAACCCTGCCAGCTCTTTGCTGCTCGCTCCCTCAGCCAAGGAAACCAACCGTGTCCAGCAGGAGCAAGAACTGGAACAGGATTTTCCAGCCCTGCTCTGTCCTCCTGTGTGCAAGTGCTCCCAATTCTGCAGAAATACAGGTATGAAACACCTGCAGCCAAAAATACAGCACTGAAGCCATCTCTTGAGGTGGCTGCTTGAACCACAGTGGAGAAAAGAGGACTGGCACTGGGATCACCCCTTCACAAACACAGCCCATGCACCTGGAGCACCTTCCACCAGAGCCCAGGGTGATCCAAACCCAGATGAAATCCTGTGCATGAACCTGTAACACCCACAGCCCTGAGCAGGAGGGCAAAAATGAGAGAAAAAAGAGGCATTTCTAAAGAAAGCACAAGGCTGCAGGAACAGAGAGGCAGGCATATACAATGGTGGTTTTATTTGTAACACCTTCAGCTCAGGCTGCAATTATTTCAGTTTTTAAAGTTAAATCTGATCAGCAATTGAGGAAAAGAAAAAAATATCCAAATAGTCCCTGTGTGCACAAATAATGCAGCTTTGAATAATACATGGTAAGTTTATTTCATATTAACATGAACAGTAAAAAGTGGACATTTTGACAGGATTTTACTTCAGGTCCTTTTCTTTATTCCTCTATTGTGTCCTTTTTGCCAGTCTCTTGTCCCTCAAATTGTGGATACTTTGCCTCAACATCAGCCCAGGTGAGATAACCGTTGGCCAGGTCTCGGATGATGCCAGGAAGTTCAGAGATCTGCAGGAAAAGCCACAAAGACAGAAGAAACACAAAGTCACCAAAATCAAGCTGGATATTGGGCATTTTTTACATCAGCAATAGAATAGGTTCAAAGTATCTCCTGGAAGATCATTTTTGGGGAGAAAAACATTAATTAGGACACCTTAGATCAATCTGTTATTAGGGTGATCCAGGAGGGAAATGGTCAACCAAAGCAAGGTAAGGTTGTGCAGCAGTTTGGGAAGGGAAAAAAAAACCCAAAGTTTTTTTACACACATCCCAAAGATGCTGTAAGCCAGGATTCAGCTAGGCCCTACCTACTGTAAGACCAGCACCAAAGAAGCTGCAAGTTTCCTTTTCTTTGCTGCTCACAGCACACTGTCATGGTGCAAAGGATCAACCAGAAAGCTGAAAATGTGCAGAAATTGAAGGATAGCAAAGTCTCATCTCTGCTGGTCAGCAGTGAGAGGTCACCCAGGTGACAGAGAGACAGAAGAGTGCCCTGAGGAACTGGCACTGCCTTTTACAGCCAGCCAAAACCCCAGCCTGCTCAGCAGCCCCAGGCACTGCAGGTGCTTCTGTGGTGCTACAGCTCAGCCTCACAGGTGAGCACCATCTCCTCCTGTGCCTGGAGTGAAGGCCAGGGAGGAAAGAACATCAGGGAAAAAAGAAAACCCTGAAAACCTCCCAAGACTGCAGATCCACAGCTCTGAGCAGAGGCAGAGCCCACCACACGGAGGATTTTGCTATTCCAGTCTGCACTGCAGCCACACTGGCAGAGTGTGCTTAGGGCACACACAGCTTTGGGGCAGTGGTTCATCAGCTCCTGTAGTGCTGCACAGGCAACACCAGCTGCAAGGCAAACCCCAGTGTTCTGCCTCTTGGTGCCTGTGGATTACAAGGAGCCCAGCCTTTGAAAGCCAGACACAACCCAGTCAATGATTGAACTCAGCAGCCTTCTCTTGGAAAGAGCCACTCCAAAGAGCAGTGTAGTCAGCACAAGGCATGGCTTCCAGGTAAGATCAACACCTCTGCATGCAAGAAAAACAAAAGCTTCTGCTCACTTTATCAGCTGGGCCAGCACTTTCTGTCTGACCCATATCTGTTCCTGGGGATTTGTCACAACAGCTAAATTGTTACAGAGCTGGAGGCAGCTCCCACAAGGATTACTGACAGATCAGAACCAGCAGGGGATGTTGTCCTCAAGGCCAAAAGGAGCACCCTTGCCTGTGCCAGCCCTGAGCCTGGTGGGGTCACACCTGGAGTGCTGTGCCCAGCTCTGGGCCCTCAGCTTGGGAAGGAGCTTGGGACACTGAGCACATCCAGAGGGGACAAGGAGGCTGGAGAGGGGCTGGGAACACAAAGCCTGTGAGGAAGCCCTGAGGGAACTGGGGGTGCTCAGCCTGGAGCAAAGGAGACTCAGGGCTGCCCCCATCACTCTCTGCAGCTCCTGAAAGGGGCCTGTGCTCAGCTGGGCCTGGGCTCTTTCTGCAGCAGCACTGACACACCCAGAGCACACAGCCTCGAGCTGCACCAGGGGAAATACAGGTTGGACAGCAGGGAAAAGTTTTTCACAGGAAGAGTGAGAAAGTTCTGGAATGGCTGCCCAGGGAGGTGGTGGAGTCCCCATGCCTGGGTGTGTTTAACAAAGCCTGGATCTGGCACTGAGTGCCAGGGTTCAGTTGAGGTGTTGGGGCTGGGTTGGACTCAATGATTTTGATGGCCTCTTCAAACCCAGTGATTGTGTGAGTTGTGTGAGCTGTGTGAGTTCTGTGTAAGATGTGTGAGCTCTGGGAGCTCTGTGAGCTCTGTGAGCAGTCTGAGCTCTGTAAGCTGTGTGAGAGCTGTGCAAGCTCTGTGAGCTGTGTGAGAAGTGTGAGCCCTGTGAGCTGTGTGTGAGCCCTGTGAGCCGAGTGTGAGCCCTGTGAGCCATGTGTGAGCCCTGTGAGCCGTGCCCTGCCCTGTGAGCTGTGTGTCAGCCCTGTGAGCCGAGTGTGAGCCCTGTGAGCCGTGTGGGAGCCCTGTATGAGCCCTGTGAGCCGTGTGTGAGCCCTGTGAGCCGTGTGTGAGCCCTGTGAGCCGTGCCCTGCCCTGTGAGCTGTGTGTGAGCCCTGTGAGCCGTGTGTGAGCCCTGTGAGCCATGTGGGAGCCCTGTGAGCCGTGTGTGAGCCCTGTGTGTGAGCCGTGTGTGAGCCCTGTGAGCCGTGTGTGAGCCCTGTGAGCCGTGTGTGAGCCCTGTGAGCCGTGTGTGAGCCCTGTGAGCCATGTGGGAGCCCTGTGAGCCGTGTGTGAGCCCTGTGTGTGAGCCGTGTGTGAGCCCTGTGAGCCGTGTGTGAGCCCTGTGAGCCGTGTGTGAGCCCTGTGAGCCATGTGGGAGCCCTGTGAGCCGTGTGTGAGCCCTGTGAGCCATGTGGGAGCCCTGTGAGCCGTGTGTGAGCCCTGTGAGCCGTGTGTGAGCCCTGTGTGAGCCCTGTGAGCCCTGTGAGCCGTGCCCTGGCTGACCTCGGCGCGGATCTGGCGCATGGAGTCGCGGTCGCGCAGCGTGGCCGTGTGCGGGGTGCGGTTCACGGTGTCGAAGTCGATGGTGATGCCGAAGGCCACGCCGATCTCGTCCGTGCGGGCGTAGCGCCGGCCGATGGACCCCGCTGCATCATCCACCTTGTGGGAGATCCCGGTCCTGGTCAGTGCTTCGGCTGCAGGGAGCAGAGCAGGGATTGGTGCATGGCCCCAGCACAGGCTCCCCCATACCCCTGATGCCTTAAGTTTTAGCTTTTGTATTTTTCAGATCCTGTACTGCCTTAGGGTGTGACTCTGAACTTCATATAAAGTGTTAGCAGGTTCTCTTCACAGTTCAGTCACACAGAACAATCCTTTTCCAGCCCCAGAACCAAGGACACTGTTGCAGCTTCAGGCCCAAAAAGTGCAAACAACAGCAAATTGAGGAGAGCAAACTGGGAGGATGGGACTGCATAACCTGGAGCTGTAATTGGACAATCAACCCCAATATGGAAATGGACCAAAACTTATAAAAGTGTAAAAACTTGTGACCCAGCATCCATCTTGCATCCATCTGGGGCAGAGCCATGACCAGGCTCTTGTGCTGCCCAAGGTGTATCCTTTGAAGGCCTTTTAATAAATCCCTACTTTATTCCTTTAACTCTGTCCAGCCTCTGTTCCAGGTCAGCCTCTCTAGGCATCACCCCATGAGGTCACGCCTGTCCCAGGTGCAAGCAGCATCTCAGAGCCCCAGTTTTACTCTGACAGAACATCCAGTGTTCCATTCTTTGTAGGACCACAGGGTCAGACCCACCCCGTTCTCCCAGCTCTCCACATTGCACTACAACCCTCACTCCAAGTGCAAAGTCACCAAGTTTTTCCCCTTGTCATCAGTGCCATGACTCTGCTTTAACACCAACCCCAGCCCCACTGTGCAGGGCACATCCAGAGCAGGGAGACCAAGTCCAAGGCAGAACTGGTGCTGACAGCAAAAGGCACTGTCTGACATGCAAGCCCTGTTCCTACCCTTCCTCTGTTCAGTTTTATGGCCCCTATCTTTGCCCATGATGCTCACTACCAGTGGGCAGCTTGACAGAATGGTTGCAGGCTCAGCAGCTCTGGGACAGACTCAATATATTAGGTGGCCAATAAAAGCAAAACAAACTTTAATTACAAAACAAAAACCCCCACTGCTCCAGCTTCTCCTAAGCAGTGGGAAAGATTTATTTTTGACAAAAAAGGAAAAAAAGCAATGTCTTTTACACTCCAAACTAACAGAGAGACAAAGATGGTGGTGGGTTTTTTGAGCATAGCTGAAGAGTTTGATGGGATACCCAAAGCTTGTGGACACTCAGCTGGTTCAGGTCAACAACTCTCCTTGTGCACTTTGGAGAGCCACATGATCCAAATGCTATTTTGAGAGCCCTCTCTTCCCCATGCACAGCCCCATCAGCCCCAAAGTGCTTAACACACTTACATAATTCCTTGACAAAAGGCATGAATTCCTGATTCTGGCTCAGAGGAAGAACGGAGCACTTGAACGGTGCTACAACAGCTGGGAAGCTGAAGTACTGTGGAAAAAAGGAAAAGCACAAGTCAATAAATACAAGTTTAATGGTCAGATCAGACTCAGAGGTGAGAATAAGCTCTGACTGAGGCTGGAGGCAGGGTGAGTGTCCATGGGGAGTCTCTGGCCTACTCTAGGGCATCAGCAGTGACATCTCACACCACTGGAGCAGGACTGGTTTTCTCCAGCCTCAATTCCCCCTTATTTCCTGACAGGTAAATGTTACCTCCCACCAGAACAGGTCTATTAGAGCCTTCCAAAGAAATCTAACCTCATCTGAATTACAGAAAAATTAAGGGTGGAGGTGTCTTTCCAGGAGATTTAGTCTTAGGCACAGTCTAAACCAAACTGTTTGAGACTCCACACACATGGAGCATATGCAGCAAAAAGGTTTTTAGAACCCTTCACAGACACCCTCAGAAAATAAAAATGTACCAGAAGTGAGGGGAAAAATAGTAAGATCTTTCCTGGCAATCAGCAAGGTATCAAAGGGACAGAAGCAATGCATGTGAGATGTACCACAATATAAAGCAGCCCAGGCTACATGAAAAGTAAATGGGTACTAGAAGGAAGGTAAACCCAGTATTTTATACTTCAGGAGCAGTTTGGGATTCCAAGTCAGCTGTGTCCTAACTCTGGGCTCCTGAACCTTGTTCCCTCAGTCATAAATGTACCATCCTGTGACACCCCAGAGACACAAAGAACACTTTTTTAATGTTATATTTCTTTTTTATGAACACAGTCCAGGAGCCAGGAACAACGAGCAGGAAGCAGCACAAAGTTTCCAGCCAGCTTCTCATGTGCCACCAGCAATGGCACAGAGCACCACACCTGGGCACTGGCTGGAGGAAGCTCTGTCTGAAACACACACTTTCCTCTGGCCCCTGCTACAACAAAGCTTCAGGTCAAGGTTTTAGGGGTGTCCAGAACCAGAAAAGGCTGAATTTCACAAGGGACTGAGCAAACAGTCCATTGTCCACCCTGCTGCACAGAAGTATGATTCCAGGAAAAGCAGCAGCAAGAAAGGGAATTAAACACTGAAGATATGCCATTCTCTGAGCCATGGAACACTGTCAAGTGTGGATCCAGAGGAGGAATTTCTCACCCCCTTGCCAGGAATCCAGCAAGAGCCTCATGCACACCTGAGCAGAATGCTCTCATGTAAAAATGAAAAGTACTCCGGTGTCACCACGATATTTTATAAAAAATCCCTTCACCAGGATTTCTTCTCCTGGCAAGATGAGAAGCCTCAGCTTCTCCATGTTTTGCTGCTTTGGAATGTGATTTGGAGAACTGCTTCCCCAGCATGTGAATTGTTTTTAATTAATGGCCAGTCACAGCCAGCTGTGTCAGACTCTGAGTCTGTCATGGGTTTTCATTATCACTGTTTTCTAGCCTTCTGTCTGTATCCTTTCTCTATAGTTTAGTATAGTTTTAGTATCTCATTTCTTTTAATAGAATATCATAAAATAACGAATCAGCCATCTGAGAACCTGGAGTCAAATTCTCATCTGTCACCTCGTCCTGGGGACCTTCACAACACCAACACTCTGGCAAAACCAGCAATGCCACAGCCCAGCTGGGCTTTCCCATCTCTGCTGGGCATTGTGCAGTGCTGTTTCAGCCCTTTCCCTGGATGCCAGGGGAGGGCAGGTGCCTGCAGCTGGCCCAGCCCTCACCGTTCTCTGCTCGTCTCCTTCGCGGATGCGGAATGTGTGCTCGAACACTGTGTACATGATCCTTCCGATGCCAAACGACGGCTCAATGACATTTGGGATGATTTCTTCCACTGGAACACAAAATAATGCACATCACCATTAAAAATGTGTTTAGACAAGAAGAAAGATGTGGTTGCTGATGCTGTCCTTTTGCTCATGTGTGGATGAGTATATGGAATAAAAGATTAAACATTTCTGCTCTAAATACAAATACCTGAAATAGAGATTTGGACTTAGCTCATGTACAGGACATATTTAGGCTGTAGAAAATAACTCAGGGCCCTTTCTCTGGCTTCTTTGAGGAACTAAATCCATGCATTTTGGAAAAAGTTTCCTTCTAGCCCCCTTTCCTGTATCAGGACTTATCTCTGTGGAGATGCAGTCATTGACTCTCCAAAAGCCTTCCTACTCTTAAATTTTGAGGAAATTACATTTGGCATTTTTCCTATTCTGTGTTACAATACTAACAGGACAATGCTACCAATAAAGTTCATACTCAAAATGTATCCTGATGATGCTCAAACAACAAAGAATCAAATTTACCATGTAATGTTTTCTGAAATCTCTTCACAGTAACCATGTCCTTTGTTAATATAAAAGTTTTCCCTTCAGTTTCAACAGTGAATTCCCTGCAAATGAAAAAGAAGTCATTTAAAAGCTACAGCAATAAACAAACAAGTTTTATTTCCTTAATTGCATCACTTGTTTGACTCTGAGAGTGTGATGATAGAAGCCAGGGAAAACCCCAGAGATGAAAGAAACATGTAGCATACCCATTAAAAGAAATTTGCATTAATAATAAAATTACTACGTGTACATTAAAAGCAACCATTTTCATAATCACAGTGAATTTGCTGTGGTTAACAGCCTGAAGCAAAGTCAATTGGGAAATACTCAGGATGAAGCCTACACACCAAAGAGATAAAGGGAGGCACACAAAGCAGGCACTGGACTATCAATAAAAGCAGGGATATTGCTTCTAACTCATCTACTGAACCATTCCAGGGAGATTCTGGATGGACTAAGTTTCTTCTCTGCAATCATTTCTCTGCCCATTTTGAGTGCTACTGTTTTTTCCTACACTCTCACATTCATAGAGATGTGAAAGAAATACATTTTAGCTCAGGGGAAGAAAGAAAGATGTAAGTGTTACCATGCTGTAATGTGTTCATTTATCCTACACCTTGTACCATTTCAAGCAGGAAATTAAGTTTATTTTTTTGTTACTGCACCATTAGCTTTCCCCTAACACAGACTGCTGCTGGCCTGCTTCAGCCAAATCTGACAACTGCAAAGACTTCTCATATTTTCAGTTGTTAGGAGGGCAGGTCAAAGAAAATCATACAAATTACTGCCACAGTAAATTAAAGGCTGTAACAGGTCCTAAAGCAGCTCACTAAACACTGGAGGATACTCAGGCATACTTTGTTTCTCATTTAACTATTTTGTTCCATTGGTCACAGAATTATTTTATTAAAGTTTTAAATCAGTCCTGGTCCACTCTCAAACCAGAGTGGGGAAGCTGTTAAACAATTCCCATTTCACCGAACTCTTTCTCTTCTGGGATGATCCTACTAAAGCCAGCAGCTCATTCCCACACAGACAAACAAATATTTATGTGCATACACCCAGAAATATGTTGATGAGTGACCAGCACTGCCTGGTGAGAGCACTCAAACATCTCAGATGACCCACACAGCCTGCTCTCAGCAGGAAACTGGTTTCAAGTGGCTCAAATAAATGCAGCAGCCCTTTGGGGCCCACCTCAGGGTGTCAGAGGAAGGTACCACACACACAGGGCTCACCCTTTCTCGTTGAGCAGCTGCTCCATCTCGCTGATGTAGCACTCATCACACATGGCAAGGTATTCCATCACCACCTTGGCATCCTTCTTGTAAGCTTTGCCAATGGCTCCCTTATTTGCCTCAAACTGAACAATGTTGACTGTTCTGTACAAGGCTGTTAAGGAGCTTGTGAGGGTAGAAAGCAGGACCTGGTTCCTTCATTATGTCTAAGTTAATTGCTGCACAACACAAAGACATCTCCTCCACTACTGGATGAAGGAACTTCCCTCCAAGAGAGGAAGGGAGTAACAAATGCTCAATTCTTTCCAGGTCACTTCCCAAAGTCATGCTGGCCTGTAGTTGTAGGTTTCCCTGTTAAATAAACAGATGTAACTTGAAACAGAGCTGTGCAGATCTCCAAGACATCTCCCTGCCCAATCCCTTTCCACTTGAGGAGAAGCTGCTTTATTCTGAAAGGATATAGGTTCTTTGAGATGCTTCTCAGCTATGAGAGGAACTTTGGTGGCACGGGCATGGCAGGAAAGGTCATAGCAGGAACGATCAGCACAGCCAACGATCTCAATCCAACCCTGAAAAAACAAAACTGGAAGCTTTCACCAACTCACTTTTTTGTCCACTTAACCATCAAATATGTTTATTCACCCTTAAGCCCTCCCTGCTCCCATGGCTGTTTTTTCTACATAATTAGCTCTGTTACAATAAGCAGCCCTCCCTCACCAGTTGCTCCCTCATTTGAGTGATTCCATTTGTTTCCAGAGGAAACAATCAGTCATCTGCCCAGTGCCTGTGTTCAGGGCCAGCTTTTCCACATGGCTTGGCAGAGCAAAGCCCTGTGCCAACAGCTCGGGCTGGGGCCAGAGCACACGGCCCTATCACTCACATGCCACAGGCACACAAGGCATCATGTCCCCATGGGACACACAGCAGGGAATCAACCACCCTGGAATGGCCAAAAGCCTGGCTTAGGAGCTGCTACAACAAAGATCACATTCAAGGGAAGCTCTTAATTCAGTATTTCAGCATGTATGGCAAGGAGCAATCTCAGAATACCAGTCCCACTGGATTGGTGAAGCAGCAAATCCAACCTCCCTCTGGATTTCCTAACAGACAATCCCATGTAAGACAAGGCTCAGCAGCTGCTTCCCACTCACTGTCACATCAGTGTGGGATGTACAGGCAGCCAGATGTTGTATGGCTTTCCAAGCTGGAGTGATATAGGAGGGTGTCAGAAAAGGTGTGTCAACAGAAAAAATCCCTGTGCTTGACAATCGTGGTGCTTCAGGGTATGTTGGGAGGATTTTTTCAGAAATTTGGCTATTAGGGTGTTGCAGCTACTTCTCAGAAAACACAGAATACAGGTTTATGTGGTTGTTCAACCTGGAGAAGAGAAGGCTCTTCCAGTGCCTAAAGGGGCTCCAAGAACTGGAGAGGGACTTTTGGACAAGGACATGGAGTGACAGCACAAGGGGGAATGGCTCTAAACTGAAAGATGGCAGGATTAGATTAGACATTAATAAGAAATTCTTCCCTGGGAGGGTGGGGAAGCCCTAGCACAGGTTCCCAGAGAAGCTGTGGCTGCCCCATCCCTGGAAGTTCAAGGCAGGTTGGATGGGGCTTGGAGCAACCTGGGATAGTGGAAGGTGTCCCTGCCCATGGGAGGTGGGGTGGATCTTGGAATCCCTTAACCCACACCATTGTGTACAATACATTTCTAGGATGGATTTTAAGCTACTCAGACCACTTCCCTTCTTACAACTGAGTGCTGCAAACATTTCTGATCAGACTTAAGCAACAAACCAAAGCATGGTCCAGCTCCCAAGGTGCTCCTTTCACACCCCTGGGATTGCTGTGCTCACTCCTGGGTTAGGCTGTTGGACACCCTGCTCTGTGAGCATTGTCCTAAGGCTTGCAAAGTTGAATAATCTTATTTACATGGTGGGGCTCACACCATGTCCAGTTTTGGGCTGGCTGGAAAGATTGGCTGTGAACTTGTGGAGGTCAGCTATGGACATTTAGAGGAAGCCATTCCTTCAGGTCTTTTCTATATGAAGAAAAATCACTCATCTGAGCTGCAGGAGGTTTGGTTTTTTCCTAAAATTCTTCAGTTTGGCAGAATTTTACTGGCTGCTATTCCTCTAAAATGCTGTAATAGAACATCACTAGTGATGAGTCTAAATCCAACCAACAATACATGAGGGGAAAAAAAGGCACTCAACAAGGCTTGAATGAAAAAGCTCTTAATGACTCAGCAGGAAGATGATAACAAATCCTTGAGGAATTTTTCTTCCAGTACCAGCTGTCTGAACTGGCAGGAGTGAACTCATTTCTCACAGCATGGAAGAGGGAAAGGAAGAGTAAGCATTCAAACAGGAAGCAATCTGCCCTGGAATAACACCTCCAGCAAAACAAATCCTTCCCCACTGCTGTTAGAGAGGTTACAGGATTTGGAAAGCACCAGGACTCAGTTTCCTTTAGCTCCAGATGAAATTTGACCAGTGAAGTGTCCCCAGGCTACTTCAGGCTCCAGCAAAGAAGCCTGGACCTCCCAAAGCAGCATGAACAGTTCAGAAACTTTGTGCAGGGAGCTGAGCTGCCCCTTGGTCCTGGATACAAAATATTTCAACTGCATTATGTGTGTTTAGACCAACATGAAGCCATAGAGATGCATCAGACCCACAGCCCTAACTTTAAAAAGCCAGAAATCAATCAGATCTGACAGGGCTTCCCCTTGCTGTTTGCACTTTTGCCACTTACATAGGAGGTTTTGGACTCTGCATCCCAGCAGTCACAGGCATAATGAGCCATCTCATTCTCCATGTGCTGGCGGAAGCGCAGCTTCTCCGGGGATACGCCGACCTTGGTGAGGAAGAGGTAGATTCTGCCGATGAAGTAACCCAGGACAGAGTTATTGATCACACCCTGCAGGGAGAAGAATAAGGAAAAAACCCATGTGAGTTCCTAAGGAAGCAAAGTCATGATTTGTTGAACTTCTGCAGGCAACCTGACATGTTACACATAGAACTTGTGGTTAAGTTCTGTCTCCCCTGGAGCTGTTACTTCTCTTCAAACTCACCTCGTGGCACTGGCACCATCTCCATCTGACCAAACAGTGGGTTCCTGTCACTCCAGGACTCATCACCCACTGGCTCTGAGGATCACCTACTTGTAAATCCCCCCCTGTATGCAGCAGTGCAGTCACTGGCATTACAACAGCTGCACCTTGCAGTTCACAGCTGCAATACAACAGAGGGGTGGTGTTCTTTTTATTTTTTTGGCTCTTTTTTGGGACTTTTTGCTTTGTTTGTGTTTTTTAAAGGCAGTGTTTTAGTGGTTTTTGGGGGTTTTTTCATTTGGGTGTCGGAGGAAATGGGGAGGAGGAGGAGGTTGGTAAATCAACCCATTCATAATTAGATTAATCAGGTAGTGATTCATCTAATTGTGCAAGCCACATACTCATGGGGATCAGCAGCTGAATATGAGGTTCCCAGATACTGCTTGTATTAATCATCCTTACTGCCCCTCTTCACTAGCTAAGTGTGAAGTTTAGCTTTCAACCCTTATCCCAACACCACCTGCACTCTTCTGGTAGCAAGGACCAGGCCTAGATCTCAGTCTCACTGATTCACTGAAGAGAAACTACTCATAAATCTGGGAGCAAACCCCAGCTGGCACAAACACAACACAAACTTTGTGTAGGCCCAGTGATCCATGCCCTCAGTCCTGGATTCAGACTATTCCAACAACACTACATGAGTTCAGACCAACACAGGACTGGACAGACACATCAGTCAGAGCCCTAATTTTAAAAAGCCAGTTTGTAACTTAGCCTTGAGTGCCATACTGCAAGGAGCAAGCTGGGTGTGGCTGTAGGGGGAGGGTTACCTGCTGGACAGCATCTCCCAGGCGCATGACGTGCGCTGACTGCCCGCTGACCTGCGCCTTGGCCGAGTACAGGAGGATGTTGAGATCTGCCACGTTCTGAAACTTGGGGTGGTTCTTCTCACTGGGGTCCACAAAGTGCTCAATTTCTGCCATGGTGAATTCCCTAGTGAAAACAAACACACACTTATTAAATATTTTATGCATTAGACCCTAATAAACCATTGTGCTTCAGCCTCTCACAGCAAGCCAGTGATTTAAAATCCTATGCAGAACATGGACCAGTCTCATCACTGGATTTAGTTTCATCTCCAAATTCCTAGCAAAACTTTCTACAGATCCATCTAGAGCTCTCCAGGCCGTGGTTAACCCCACTGTGAGTCAGAGCAGAGAACACCACCTTTGGAAGTACTTCCAGAAATTCTCTAGAGTTTTTCCAGACAGCTTTGATGCCCATATTAGAAGCAGTTGTTCCTTACAGGGTCTGCTGATTAAATCAGTAGCTTTAACTCATGTCAGAGGTGCCAAAAATAACCAGGTGAGGTGGTAATTTCCTGAAGATAATGATACTGCTGCATGCAGCAATGGCATGAATTCTGTTTTAAGAACTTGTCTTTAATATATCTTTACTCAGAGATTGATTCTAAACCTTCTCACTTGAAATCACTTTCCACTGAATTAGCTCATTATCAACAACCTTTAAAAAAGCTCTAGGTAATCATTAACTGTAAATCACAGCCATCAGGGTGTAATTTGCTGTGATTGCATAATAACAGTCTCCAATAAATGTGCCACAAGCATATCATTTATATTTGACTGAAGATGATTTCAATGAGAAAAGTTCTCATTTCCAGATGAGCAAAACAGAACAGGAGGAGTGAGGAAATTCCTGAGTTCCCTCTGTGCTAAGGATGCCATGGCCTCTCAGTGACATTTATGGCACCACAAAACAATCAATTACCAGGTTTACAACATGTACTGCCTGTGCATGGGAGCCCTAGTTCCAAATAATATGGAAGAGACTTCCAATTAGGATAGATCAGTTTAAATACAGAGATTATCCCTAGTGAAAGGCAATAATCACTTTTATCCAGAGACAGAACTGCAAGCAATTCCCAATAACCCTGAGCTTTCCAGCTTGACTGATCTTGCAACACCAACACTGGTCCTGAGTCAGGTTATCTCCCAACTTCCTCTCTGCAGCAAGCTGTAGAGCTGCAGAATCTGCAGGAACTGAGACAAGGAAATATTGCTGCAAGGTCAAGCACATTTTGATTTCAGTTTCAAAGGAAATTGCACAAACATAACTAAATAAGCAAAGCCCTGTAGAGAACACAGCTACCTTGGACATGATTTTTTTAGACTATAATGGAAGCCAAATTCTGTCAGTGAAACTGAGTCTATCTCTATTGCAACAACTATTTCAGAGATTCTGCTTCTCACAAGCCAATCTTAAAATTCTCTACTTAAAACCTAAACTCTGAATTCATCTGTAGAGCCTGAGGCTCACCAGGCACAAAACCAGGATTCCTCTGGGAGAAAGCACTAAAGTGAAACAATGCTGCAACAAATCCTGGAAGCAAAGGAAGATGTTCCCTGCTCCCAGG
Source organism: Agelaius tricolor (assembly GCF_023055355.1). NCBI lineage: Eukaryota > Metazoa > Chordata > Aves > Passeriformes > Icteridae > Agelaius > Agelaius tricolor. The sequence goes on from NW_027269266.1 coordinate 1,760,709, forward strand.
TGCCCTCCTGCTGGAAGAGAAAGTTGGCAGTACCTCACTCTGATAAGGCCGGAGCGGGGTGAGATTTCATTCCTGAAGGAATTTCCAATCTGGGCAGCAGCAAAAGGCAATTTGCCTTGGTTAAACTCCAGCAGACGTTTGAAGTTGAGGAATATTCCCTGTGCAGTTTCTGGCCTCAGATAGCTGAAAAGAGATGGGGGAGAGGAAAAATCAGGAAGATTTAAGGGTGGGGAAAGCGGGGAGAAAGCCACAGTTGTTACAAAACTCACAAGTGAAAGTTTTTCTCTTCAGACTTTTAATTCCAGACAAAATACCCAATTAATCAATAGACTGAAAAGGAAAAAACTTCACCTCCTTCCTCCAACAGGTATCCTGAAGTAGGTTTTCTACAGCCATGAAGTCACTGACAATTGCAGACCAGCTTTATGAAAACTACTCCAACAGCAAGGGCACAGCTGGGATCTGTATTTTGGGTGCTTTTAAGTATTTTCATGTTCTCCAACAGCCCCTCGTTTCTCCTCCTTTCCCCAAGACTCCAAGGAATGCTAACCTGCTACAGGAGGCTGGGACTGAGAGGCAGGGGAAGGCTACTCCAGAGACTTCATTTTTATTCCAAATCATCTCTAAAGCAAGGAGAGTGTGAGCAGAATGAAATTAGCACCTACCCAGGCATATTTCCTCCAGGCCCAATGGAGGTCTTGAACATCAGATTGAAAGAAACAGGAGGGGACAGGTCATTCCCAGTGACAGGGGACTTCACATTGTAGTTCACAAAGAGATCTGCAAGCTCTTGCTGGCCATAATTGTCCAACTAATACCAAAACACAAGAGAATTATTTTAATTACTAGACAAGATAACAGGAATGAATGTCCTCCTTATTTTTTCCTAAGCATGATCTACAGCTCTGAATCACCTGCCCAAAATATTCTCTTCTAACCTAAATTTTCAAGCAAGTTTGAACCAGTGATAGAAGAATATACTTTGCACATTTGCAAACCCATTTTAGTAATAGGTCTGGGATTTAGTCATACCACAGGAGGTCTGAGCTTAAGAGTGGGTGTAAAGCACAAGGAAAGTCATTGGGACTGCACCACCACCCACCAGAACAGACTCTTTTGAACAGATTCAGCTAAAATATGGGGAGATCTGTGCTGGGAGCAAAAAAAATACAGCAATGAGAGAAAAGAGAGCTAAAATTTCTGCAGGGCTTTGTTTGCATTCATTTCTTTTTTCTTCTGCTGCTTGAAACACAATATTCAAGCTATGCATTAGATGCCCTTTCAGAGCTGTTCTGCATTTCTAGTTGTCATGATCTTTCATATATCAGGAAAACAAATCCAAACACAGGATATAAAAATACTCTATTATTGACAGAGAGATTTCCCTAAAGGATGGTAAAAGTTCAGTATTGCAGTGTGGAAAAACTAATGACAGCTGCTCAGTGATGCAAAACACTGACAAATAGTTTCTCTTTCTGGAAGGAAACATTCATTCAATGCATGGCTTTGGAAGCATTTATCCTAGAAGTCATGAGAACAAACATTAAAAACAAAGAAAAACAAAAAAATAAAGGCAAATGTTTGTACAGTTGTTCAGGAATGTCAGACTGAACACCAACTATTCTCATGGTAAACACAGGAAAAATCTTTGTGGGGTGTCAGAGACAGAGGAACAAATCTCCAGTGCTTCAAAGCACTGAGACAATTTCAGAACAAAGCAAATCAGTGCTGAGCTGACTCAAAAAAAAAACCCTGACAAAACTTGTGATCCATCTCTGTTCCTTTGTATGACAATCCCACAGAAGGGACTGAGAAATGTAAAAGCTTTTTGCCAGAGTATGAAGTGAAACAGAGCAGACCAACTCCAAGACTGAGCTTTAGCCCTACCAACCCAACACTCAAAAAATTCATTAATATAACAGCAGAAACTCTCAAAAAGAGGGAGATGAGATTCAGCAGCAAGCTCTGAGTATTTATTAACAATTATATTTTCTGTATTTGAGAGGATCTCTGGGGTAAAGACCTCTGAGCATCTTCAGGAACAGAAAAGAGCAACTGCCTCTGGACCCTATCACACACCCCTCTCTCTGAAGCAGCCACCTCCCTGTGCAGCACCCACCTGTGTTAGAACATTCTCCATTTCCTCCCTGTGCAGCACCCACCTGTGTTAGAACAGTCTCCATTTCCTCCCCATAGAGCACCCACCTGTGTTAGAACATTCTCCATTTCCTCCCTGTTCAGCACCCACCTGTGTTAGAACATTCTCCATTTCCTCCCTGCGCAGCACCCACCTGTGTTAGAACATTCTCCATTTCCTCCCTGTGCAGCACCCACCTGTGTTAGAACATTCTCCATTTCCTCCCTGTGCAGCACCCACCTGTGTTAGAACATTCTCCATTTCCTCCCCATAGAGCACCCACCTGTGTTAGAACATTCTCCATTTCCTCCCTGTGCAGCACCCACCTGTGTTAGAACATTCTCCATTTCCTCCCTGTTCAGCACCCACCTGTGTTAGAACATTCTCCATTTCCTCCCCATGCAGCACCCACCTGTGTTAGAACATTCTCCATTTCCTCCCTGTTCAGCACCCACCTGTGTTAGAACATTCTCCATTTCCTCCCTGTTCAGCACCCACCTGTGTTAGAACATTCTCCATTTCCTCCAATGCAGTACCCACCTGTGTTAGAACATTCTCCATTTCCTCCCTGTGCAGCACCCACCTGTGTTAGAACATTCTCCATTTCCCTCCTGTGCAGCACCCACCTGTGTTAGAACATTCTCCATTTCCCTCCTGTGCAGCACCCACCTGTGTTAGAACATTCTCCATTTCCTCCCTGTTCAGCACCCACCTGTGTTAGAACATTCTCCATTTCCTCCCTGTTCAGCACCCACCTGTGTTAGAACATTCTCCATTTCCTCCCTGTTCAGCACCCACCTGTGTTAGAACATTCTCCATTTCCCTCCTGTGCAGCACCCACCTGTGTTAGAACATTCTCCATTTCCCTCCTGTGCAGCACCCACCTGTGTTAGAACATTCTCCATTTCCTCCCTGTGCAGCACCCACCTGTGTTAGAACATTTTCCATTTCCTCCCTGTGTAGCACCCACCTGTGTTAGAACATTTTCCATTTCTGCCTTTTTCTCTGCCGTGCACTTCTTGTCAGACATCAGTTTCTGCAGATGAGCTGTAAGAAAAGTTGGTCATGAGTTTAGATTGCAACTCCATCATTGACCCCAGTATAAAACAGCTCAGGAGGATCCCCCAGCATGAGTTAAGTGATGTCCACAACTTGTCCTGACAGGGTAATTCCAGTCCTGTCCTCAGGACAGCGGTGACCTACAGTTCACTGTACTGGAGAGCCACAGGGAAAACAACAAATTCTTATCCAGTTCCTTTCCAATATTATGTCTCTAAACCAAATCAGTCCTTTGTAGTCCTTTTCTTGCTTTCTGTTTTACAGACTATAAATTAAATCTAGTCTGATCCCAAGCAGCAAGGCTGATTTTATTCTCAGAGGCAGGTACAGAGCTGGTACTGAGGCTGGACTGCATTCCACGTTCCAGCACAACATCCTCCCTGACACACAAGGGCACACAGTGATGCCAAGGCTTTCCACTCTTGTTTGAAAAAAGCAATTTGACTTTTTAGTCAGTAACAGCTCAGTTTGGCAGTAACAGCAGGTGGCTGTTCACAGGGAGGGGCTGCACAACACAGGGACACACTTGTTTGATGAGGCTGCTCAGCAAAGGAGGCAGAGGTTGGATGGGCTTGTTTTGAAGTTTGGGTTTTTTTGACAAAAGAAATTCTTAATGAATATCATGAAAACTACTTTAATGCCAATATAGGTTGTTCTGCATACTTGAATTTAAAGGAAAAAGCTCAAAAACCAGAGAGCACCACTAATTTAGGCAGAGTGGAACAATCCTTCCATTCACAGTGGAACTGTACCTGTGAAAGTTTTCAAACAGGCTTCTTATTTCTGTGACTTTCTTGGTTTGTTTTTCCAAACAGATTTTAATAACCAGGAAGAAGTGTGAGGACTTTGCAAATCAAAGAAATGCCTGAAGTCTATTTCTAAGGTACACATGAAAGTCATCCACTGCCATGTAATTCACCTCTCACAGGTAAAACATACTCTGACCCCTCACAGCATCAATAAATTGTTTTTCAGTACTTAAAAAAGCAACTGAAATTCAAGAAAACTAAGACTAAAATGCACTGGAGTACAAAAATCTTGTTATCTAGGGAGTCCTTGGCTTAGACAACACAGTAATCTTTCATAGCCTGATGACACTGGGTTTTATTAAAAGGGACACAACTGTGTTTTCACCAGAGATCCTGAACCTCACTTAAGACACAAACAGAACCTATGGGGTTTTTGGTATGGTATGATTAATTACTGCAAACACAAGTATCAAAGTCTGGCCACAGAAGCAGACTTTCCTTGAGAAAGATTCTATTTCCAGTGCTTGTACCACTGCAAGAAATCCCCAGGCCCACCTAGCTTGGAACAAAATCAAACCTTTTAAGAGATGATCAGCACGAAAACATTCCCCATTTTTCACATCTTTCACCATGAAATCAGCAAACTTGTCCACGTGGCCAGAAGTCCTAGAAGAGATGACACAAAACAAGGAATGTGACAGCTGCCACCAGACAGTTCCAGGTCTGTGTGATCCCAGTGGACAGACCTTTATCAAAGTGAAATCCTTCAAAAACTGCAGGCTCACTCCTGCTTCAGATTACAGAGTCACGTTAAGCAGCATCACCCCTCAGAAAATATGATATGTGGGAAGTATCAATGCATCTAAATCTTAAAATGTGTCACAAAGATGACACTTAATGCCTTCAGGAACTGCATCATGATCAAAACTAGACAGAGCTGCAGTAGTGAGGAGTAACCAGTAATTCAGGTGGAGATATTCCCAGTATTTTATATCTCAGCTGAATTGAAGTTTCTGCCCTTTCCTTGTCTTCTTAATCTTTTAGAAAAAGAAATAATGACAATTTCCTAACTAATGGGACTTCTAGGAAGCTTTGAACTCTCAAATGTGAATGCCACTGCTTTCCCTGATTTACAACAGCTTATCACACTGACCTGTGTGCTGGAACCTAATTATGGAATGAAACTGGGTGACCCAGACTCAAGATCTCTGTGGATAATTTTACAGAACACTGTAAAAAGCACCTATGACCAAAAATTACATGCTGCAGGTAAAAAAAAAAAAACAAAAAAAGACCCATATTTACTTTAGAACCGGCTCAGGTGTGAGCATGGTGCAGTCAATCTCCAGGATTTGCTCTTCCTGAATAAAGTGATGTCTCCATGCTTGGATGATATTGTTCTTCAAAGCACACCCAACAGGCCCAAAGTCATACAGACCACTGACTCCTGCAAAGAGGAACAGGTCAAAGAAGAAGTGTGAGATTGTACAGTGTGAGATTGCACTGTTTGGAGGAGATGTCCTCCCTTCTCAGCATTTCCATCAGCTGGTTTCATTTAATGAGCATGAAGCACAGTTCAGCTGCAGAGCCCTGAGGCATCAGGTAGTGACAGAATTTAAAACTGATAAACTCCTGCAACCAACAACTCTAAAAACCACATTCCCTCCACCAATGGATTCTGTTTTGTGGGAGCAATCTGTGTGAAGGAGGAATCTGAATACAGAAGAAGTGACCATGCAGGAGCTGAAGCAGTGTTACTGTCAGTAATAAATAACACATATCTGCAAATCACCAGTGTGGCTGCAAAGATTTTTTAAAAAAGCCAATAAAACAAGTCAGAGTGTTTAATTTAGTATCTAAGGTGAAAGAGCAGTAACCACAGAGGCACTGTGCTGTTTCCTGAGATGCTCATATCAGCCATCTGAAGAGGTTTACAGCCACATTTATTCTGCCATAAAGTTCATTGGCAAAGTTCATTGAGGGAACAGGTTCTAAAGCTCACAGTGGGTTTGAGCACTATTGGTGTCCTGTTGGGTCATTCACTTAAGAGCTGGACTCCATGATCCTTGTGGGTCCCTTCCAGCTCAGAATATTCTGTGATTTATTTGCCAAGAGAAGCTCAGGTAGAGATGAATGGTTACAAATAAGTTGATGATCTCCTTAAGCCCCAAACACCCTACCCTCAGCAAAGAAGCCATCTTCTACCAATGTAATCCTCAGGACAGGCATCTTAAAGTCCACTCATTTCCATTCAGAGAGCACAAGACAAAAATTGAGCCCCAAACCCAACACAAACACTTCAGGAAGGGGGAATTTTTGAAAGGTTTACAGACTCAAGCAGGAAAGTTTAGAGCAAACTTTAAAAAAAAATCTTGTATGCCACATTAATATAGCATTGCTAGAGTGCAGCATTTCACCCAGCTAGAAAGACCAGAAAATTAGCCTAAACAGATTAAAATGTACATTTCTTCAAACCCATACCTCCATAAATAGAAAAGGCTTGGTCATAGAAAAACCTCCTTTTGAGAGTGTCTTCCATCTTAACTCTGTCCACGATGTCATCTTTGGGCTGTAAGGCCAGCTCCTGTAAGTCAGGCAAAGCAGAACCAGTTAATAGCTCCTGATTCTGGCAGGAGGAGAAATCCTCTTCACTCACCACTGTGAATCAAAAGCCTGCAAAGACACTTTGAAGAAAAGGTATCCTGTCAACATGCTCATTTTCCAAAGAGGAATCTTCCCACTGAGATTCAAGTGCTCAATTATGAACATCCTTGTCTGAATGCAGCATCATTTCAGACACTTGAGGTGGACTCATGACCTAACTTTCCCTGAGTGAATTATCCTCAGCTTTCTTCACAATCACTGCCAAAAAATGCCAATTTCCAAACCAATTCTGACCTTCTTCCCTCTCCTGACTATGAAAAGAGCTTTAAGTGACCATCTCAGACTGCACACATCCAATTCTTGGCATACATAAACCTTTCAGTAAGGTGTTCCTCACATGAAAGAATTTTGACTACGAAGATTACAAGCACCATCATCCTCATGCTCTGCCAAAGGAGTGGTTTTAGGTATTTGTGCATGGCAAATCTATTTGCAATTTTTTTTTTCAGCACTCAGAAAACTTAGGAGTGCCTTAATGCCCTGACAAGATACTGTGACAATGTTTAAGAGCAGACTCACTACTTTATCTGAAAACCTGTGATTTTTACAATCTAATCCATTAGTGAGGTCAACACTTAAAGTTTTCCTTCAAGGCAGCTGTTTTGATCATTAAGGCAGAATTAAGCCCAGAAGTGCAATAAATTCAGATCCCCTTTAAGTGTCTCAGACTATCACTTGGAAAAGCCTTTGGGTAACAGAAAGTATTGTGTGTCCATGTATTTCAAATTTCCCCTTTTCTATCATCTATAATGACAAATAAATGTGGTCTAATTTTAAAAGCACTGGACTCTGTGTACTCAGCTGCTCCACCCTGCTCAAAGCTTCAAATTCAGAGCTGCTCTGACATCTTCAAGTAGGAACCACAGAGCTTGAAAACCACCAGTGCTGCCTTCCCCCAAAGGGGGATCTGTGATCCTTGCTGGGAACAGCATCAGGAGAGAAACACTCCCAGTACTGGAGTGCTGCACTCCCAAGGGCAGATGCTGCATTTGCAAGGTCAGCCTTGCACTGACAGCCCACACAAATGGTGTAAGTGCTAAGAAACCTCCCCACTGCATCCTACAGGCACCCTCCAACACAGAGGTGGGGCTCACAGGGATACCAGAACTGCAAACCTGACTGCTGACATCCCCAGGGACACCAGAACTGCAAACCTGCCTGCTGACATCCACAGGGACACCAGGACTCCAAACCTGCCTGCTGACATCCACAGGGACACCAGGACCCCTCACCTGCCTGCTGACATCCACAGGGACACCAGGACCCCTCACCTGCCTGGTGACATCCACAGGGACACCAGGACCCCTCACTTGCCTGGTGACATCCACAGGGACACCAGGACCCCTCACCTGCCTGCTGACATCCACAGGGACACCAGGACCCCTCAGTTGCCTGGTGACATCCACAGGGACACCAGAACCCCTCACCTGCCTGCTGGCATCCACAGGGACACCAGGACCCCTCACCTGCCTGCTGACATCCACAGGGACCCCTCACCTGCCTGCTGGTATCCACAGGGACCCCTCACCTGCCTGCTGACATCCACAGGGACACCAGGACCCCTCACCTGCCTGCTGACATCCACAGGGACACCAGGACCCCTCACCTGCCTGCTGACATCCCCCCAAGCTTCTGAGGGTTGGTACACAAAACTGGGAGAACCCCTAGATGGTATTTCCTGCAGGATGACCAAGTTATCAATGCAGGTTTCATGCAATGGTTTCAAAGCCCAGTCCCTATGCTGAATACTCAGTAAAAATGACATTTTCTTGGGTTCAGTGTATGTAGACAGGCAGCCACAAGGCCAGACCTGACAGAGAGCAGCACCTGTTCATCCCACATGACCCAGCAGGACAAACAGGGTCAATGGGTTTCAGTTTAGGTGAACTCACATTCTCACAGTCAGGCAGCTGTAAAAGTGCTGTATTTACTCATTAAGTCATTATTTACATTACTCATTAAGTCATTATTAAGAGTATCACCCAGGCACAACTGCAAACATGTTTACATGAAACTGATATTAGAACACAGGTGAATCTGCACAAGTGACTGTTTTTAAGCTTCAAGAATTTCTTTTTGTTGTTTCAGTCTGGGAAGGGGAAGCTCACAGGATAAGAAATGTATTTTACTTCTTTATGGATCTAAAACCAACAAACTTAAAGTTTCATCATTTCATTTGCACAAAGACTTCAGAGCTTAGCTGTATTTAAAAAAGGGGATACAATTTCACCTCTAAGGTCAAGAATAACTACAGGTTATTTGAAACATCTACAGAAACTTTGTTACTGTAGCAAAATGGGTGGTTTCTAAAGAAACATATTCTATGACAATCAGGTAATTTCAATGCACAAAAAATCTGAAAATTCACCACAGTGAACAGCATGTGCTCTCACTCTGCACATAAAAAATCTATATAGCAAACAAAGATTAGTGAATATGCACTCAATTTCAGCTTTGATTACAACCTGAACTCATATGTATTTGTTTCCACATTGATTTAATGCTAACAGAAATTAGTGTAACAGGTAAAGAATGAAATTGCCACTAGCTGGAAACCTGTAAAAACTATTTCAGAAGCGATTCAGTCTAAGACTGAATCTAGGACTGAATTTGTTTAGACCAAACCTGCAATCAAGAATTAAGAAGAGATTTCAAGGCTTTTCAGACAAAACTGTGGAGCTCAGAATTTAATTTCCAGACTCACCTTTGCTTCTAGAACCCTCTTCCGAGCTTTGAGCTCTGCTACAGCTCTGTCTATGTCCACCTGGGGAGCTTTCTCTTCCTTCAGCTTCCTCACCAGCTCTCCCTAGGGGAAAAAGAACATTATAGATTCATTCTTTGCCACAGAGAAGATCTCTCTTTCTTCCAGCTCCCCTGGCAATCCAAAAGGAGATTTCTGTCCAGCCTGCACACAGGTCTCCAGAGGCTGCAAGTGAGAAACACACTTTAAAGTTAGCAGACTCTTTTAAACACTTTTAAGAGTTAGCAGAGCAGACTTCATTAGGGAAATCCAACCACCCCACACAACTGTTAAAGCACAGAGCTGCTATTCAATCTCCATGTGGGATTATATATTATATTCCTCTATGTACATCACAAATTCCTGGTTTCTTTCCTTGAGGATGCACTAAGTGGATTCTCAGATGGTGAACACAGGCTTTGTGCTCTCCATCTCCTTCCAGAAGGCTCCTCTTCCTTCCACCCCTTCCCTTTTCTTCAAAGCCTATGACCATTTCAGACTTCTTTTCCTCTGTTCTACCTGATCAAAACTGGCCAGTAAGGACATAAATTTTCAGAAGAAAGTCTCACAGAGGACAGACATTTGCAGCTCAATGTATAAGCAAAGAAAACTATGCATTTTGAGTAAAAATTGCTATCATTTTAAAAACCTGTTCTGTAATTTAGAGATACAACAAAGTCAACAACAAAATAAAAATACCCTTAAAAAAAAAAACCCCAAAGCCTAAATATTTCAGAGCAGCAAAACCCTGCAGTGGGCTTACAGGAGGTCTTGACATGAGTCAAACCACCACCAATTCCACTGAGGTCTCTCTGCCCTGTGGGGATGACTCTCCCCTTTCAGCCCATGGAAATCTCAATCCCTACACACCCAAAAGGGCTCTTCTATGAACATGATCCTCAGCTGTCAAGCCCAGCTTGCTTGGGAGATAAATGAACTAAAAGTCTCCCTTTGAGTCCACTCTTCTTCACCAAAACCAAGATCTAGCTTGAATTACTGAGAAGGACAAAGGTGCTGGAGGAAAAAGCACAGAGATGTCAAAGCTGCCCCAAGTGGGATGTTTTAAAAATGGAATACTCCAAGTTCAGCATTTTTCTTGCACCTTGCATATCTTGAGGGAAAAAAAAAAAAAAGGAAAAAAACCACAATCCATAGAGATTACAACATTTCCACAATACCAACTTTTTTTCCTAAATTTTGAACTTTCCTGACAAAAACATGACAGGTAACTGAGAAAGCAAAGAGAAGAGAATAAACAGATTGCTATTCTGTAATCAGATTAGAAAAGATAAAAGTGCTCCAGAGACTGAGGGGTTCAAAAGTGCATTTTATTAGTAAAAGGATGTCTCCAAGGACTGCATTAAAACATACACAATGAGACGAAGGAAAAATAAGAATCCTGTCAGGATTAACCCCATCAGCTACACCAACAGAACAAATCTGCTGTTTCCTTCCTGTTAACTACTTAAACAAAAACGTGAAAGTTTCACTCTGGGGCTGAGGACTGCAACTGCCATTCCAGGGTAACGTGGCAGAGGGAGGGATCTGATCTGGTGTTTTTCTCTTTTAAAGTAGTGAGTCCAAATTGCCTTTGTTGAGCCAGGGGGGTCGCCAGTGGAAAAACATCAAGGCAGCAGCAAAGCAGCTCCTGCTGACTCAACAGAGCCCTCACCCTGCTCAGTGCTGAGCATCCAAAAGCAGCACACAGCAACTCTTTGTCTTGACCTATAAGTAAGAGTGCTCAGACATACGCAAGGAGAAGGGAAAAAAAAAACCAAACAAACACAACTGAAGCAAATAATTATCCCTGCTGACAGGACTCAATCTAATTAAAGCTCCGATCTCCAGCCCTGCCCAAAAGGAGGAGTGCACAGCAGCACTCGATGTGGCAAATTTTGCTGCAGCTTTGTCCCACAGACCAGCAAAGCAGGGAGGGATCCACCCCTGGATCACGGCAGCTTATTGCATCAGGCACTGCTGCAGGAAGATAGGCTGCTCCCTCTCCATAGGCTGAGTCCCTTAGGTTTAATTAAACCACTTCTCCCGGAGCTGCCAGACACAGACTCCTGCATCCAGAGGCATCAACCACCCCGATCTCTGTTATCCCCTCCCTCTCCTCCTGTGCAAATATCTCCGGGAATTACTACAGCCAGTTGTACAGCACAATATGTGTGGCCCCAGCTGGACTATTGTTTATTTTTCCCTTGGTGCCTCACACCCCAGTTTAAACCCCTGAAAAGAAGGGGTGCCTTGGTATTCACAGGCAAATGACACAGGATTTTAAACTAAATAAATTGGCTGGTTCTAGAGATCATTGCTTTATTTACAAGCAGCTCTCTTGCCAAGGCATTATGCTGTACAGTGATTCATAATAAAAACTCACTGAAGTGCTGGCATAATTAGAGGGCCATAAATCCACTCATTTAATGGGGAAACACACGCACAAATCTGCAAATACAAGGGACACACGCATAGCTCTGTGTGCAGCTCAGGAGAATAATATGGATTCAGCCACTTAAGGGAGACACATGGGGGACACACAGACACAGGTCTGGCAGGTGGAGAAGAGAGGAGAAGGAACTCCACAAGGTCCATTAAAGTACACAGCCAGAGTGACAATATTTATTTAGGAAACGAAAAGACAACCAAATCCTTCTCAGGTAAGAAGAATGATAAAGGTAAAAGGAGGGAGATGGGAAGACAACGCGATGCAGCCCCAGCTAAAAGGACACATCACCCACCTTGATTAATCAGAATGATGAAATGGAAAATATGCAAAGGAATTACCATCCCTTACTGCATCAGACAAATATGCAACTCCAAATGAACGTCATTTACCTCCGAGACCCGGCACAAACTCAGCTCTAAGGGGACATCACAGCGTGACCCCGAAGGGACGAGGGGGCTGCTTTACACGGGGGACACGAGCAGGGGCCTAAGGCAGGGCACAGCCAGGGCCAGCCCGGGCACAGCCAGCCCAGAAGGGGACACCGAGGGCCAGCCCGGGCACAGCCAGCCCGGGAGGGGACACCCAGGTAGGCTGAGGCACAGACCCAGCCCTGCCAGGCAGCCCCGGCACCGCGGCGAGGGCACAGAGCCATGAGGGGAAACCCACACGCGGCACCCTGTGCCTGAGGGACCGCCCCGCACCCGCGGAGCAGCCCCCGGGTGTCCCTATAGGTGTCCCCATGGGTGTCCCTATGGGTGTCCCCATGGGTGACCATATAGGTTCCCCCTGGGTGTCTCCGGGGTCCCCTCCAGGCCGCGCAGTGCCCGGAGCCGGAGCCGCCGCAGCGCCCGGGGAGGATGCGCCAAGACCCCTCCGCAGGGCGGGCAACCCCCGGGGAGGGGGGGACCGGGGGCACCTCCCACAGCCCGCCCGACCCCCGGGAGACAGCGCCGAGCCCCTCGGGCGGGGCGCGGGCCGGGCCGCGTTACCTGCTGCCGCACCGCGTTCCGGAGCGGCGCCAGCAGCGCCTCGGCCTGCGGGCCGTCCATGGCGGGGGGGGCGGCGGCGGAGCGGAGCGGGCGGGCGAGGCGGCGCAGCAGGGCGGGCAGGACGCTACGGGGAAGCGGCATGGGGAGGAGGAGGAGGAGAAGGAGGGGGAGCGGGCGGAGCAGCGCCCGCCCCCCGCATGATGAAATCGCGACTCCGGGGTAAAGCGCGGCGCGGGTGGAGCGCGGCACTTTCCGCACTGGGGCAGCGCCCGCAGATTCGGCACGGGGGGGAACGGGAGGGCGCGCGCGGCCGGCAGGGGGCGCGCGCACGCCGCGCCGCCAATGCGCGCTCCCGCGCCCCCGCCGTGAGGGGAGCGGCGCGCCCCCGGGCGGCGGGAGCGGGGAAAGGCGGGACCTGGCACTGCCCTGAGGGGAACACAGGGCACCCCTAAAGTGCGGCGGTGCCCAGGGCGAGGGGACAGCCCAGGGCACCCCTAAAGTGCGGCGGTGCCCAGGGCGAGGGGACAGCCCAGGGCACCCCTAAAGTGCGGCGGTGCCCAGGGCGAGGGGACAGCCCTGGGCACCCCCCTCCGGCCCGCATAAGAGTTTGTGTATGGTGAGAAGTGCTACACCCTCCCGAGTGGTCTGCCCTGCTCCCCCAGGTGACACATGGCACCCCAAAAGTGTGGGTGTCCTTGGGGATGGGGACACCCCGCTGTCCCTGAGCACGCCCCCAGCCCCGCAGCAGGGTTTGTGTGTGGTGGGAGTACTGCGCCTGCTCCCCCTCAGGTGACACATGACAGCCCCTGAAGTATCGCTGTCCTTGGGGTTGGGGATACCCCATTGTGTCTGAGTATCCCCACAGCCCCACACCAGGGCTCATGCTGTGTCCCCCTGCAGTGTGTGTGAGGCAGGGTGGTTCCTGTCCCCGCCCAGGTGACATGTCACCCCAAAAGTGTGGCTGTCCTTGTGGCTGGGGACACCCCATTGTCCTTGTGCACCCCCACGGCCCCACGCCAGGACTCTGCACCAGCCACCCCCAGCCCTCTGCTCAGTGTCACATCCTGGCCTTGGGGCAGGGACTCTCCGGGGACAAAGGGGATCACGGCGGCTGAGGGCGCTGTCATGTTGTTTTTCCAATCAGCTGCAGTACTTGAGCTCCAAAGGCTTTGTAGCTTTTGGGCTGGGCGCTGTTTTGCTTTGCGCTGATCCACGGCCGTGCCTGCCTGCCCAGGGGCTCTGCAGGGTGGGTTTAGGGCCAAGCCCTGCTCTCCCCACTCTGGGGGGTCTTCCCTGGGAGCCAGGCCAAGCAAGCCCATGGCAGGAGCCACGAGGAGCATGGTGCCACAGCAGAACTTCCCATCCTCAGGAGTTAAACCCTCCATGGAAGAGAATCCAAACACTGGTTACATAAAACAAAATTTAAGGCGAATTTTAAATATATATATATATATATATTTCCCACACATGCTTTCCCCACTGCCCTCCTCCTCCTCACCCTCTCCCCTTCTCCCCCTCCCACTCTCAGAGCCGGGAGCATCGGCACTGATGCAATGTTGGCGTAATTGGAGTATTCAGGCTGCTATTTTGTACCTGTCTGTTTATTTGAGAGACAGCCTCAACCTCCTAATGAACGCGTCTGAATATTTATCTGCTGCTCCTGAATGGTGCATTTGTGTTTCAAATGCTTAACTGTTATTTTTATTTAGCTGCAAATTGCTGTTTTTGTTTTGCTGGCGTACCTGCTTGGAAATTGCTCTAGCATGAGGTTAATGCCGAGCTGTTTTCTATTTCTGAATTCTTTTTTAATTAATCCTGTGCTGATAAAAGTGTAAGGACTGGCTCTGCAGTCCCCTTCTAGCTTGTCATGGAGCTAAGATGTGAAGATTGTGGAATCAGCCTCAGAAGGAACTGGCTCATGTGTAGAATGAGGAATCCCAGCCAGCTGGGATGGTAGGGAAAATATGGGCAGAACCCTGGAAGATGGGAAACCCCAGTGACATGGGGCAGCTCTGTTCTCCTATGCTACACTTGAAGGTACCTCTACCAAGTAGCACCATTTCTCAGAAATTTCTTTTTTTCCTCCTCTTAGAAGGTTTCCTCCCCTCCTCAGTGGCAGAGGCTTGGTCCCCAGGGCAGCACAATGCAGGATGGAGATGGGCCAGACTGGTGCCTTGAGCCTTTTCCCCTGGATAAAATCCTGCCTTGCACAGGGTGCTGACCTCTCCTTGGAAAAACAAACAAAAACGTGCCTGGGACCAGTTCCCAGCACAGCTGGTAAAGGGCACCCTCAACACAAGGGCCAAAAAGCCTCCTGCCTGCCCATTCCCAACTAACTGTGGGTGCAGCACTTCACACAAAGGACTTCAAGAAGCATCTGGCTGAGAGCACCTATGGAACTGTCCTGGTGAATAAATCCTTCATTATGTATTTGACTGTCCTGGTGAATAAATCCTTCAAGATGTATTTGACTGTCCAGGCTCTGGGCTAGCACAAGGTTTGGGCTGTACAGTCAACTTGAACTTCTAAAGTTGTGTTGGGGTTTTTTTAGATAAAAGAACAAAGCAATAAAAGAAGAAAAAAACAGGGAAGGAAAAAGGAAGGTGAACACATTTTTGGAGCAAGGTTAGAGGCAGCTGAGTGGGGAGAACACAAGGAAACCCCAAATGTCCCTTTTGCGATGGCACTGCTGAAGATGGAGAGTGTTGATTTGGAATCCTTGGATCCAAGGTTATGCAGGAGGGCAGGAAAATCAGGCATAGCTGCCACAAGAGACCATGAGCAAACTGCACCCCCAGAACTGGGTCCCATCTGGGGTTGGTTGGTTGGACCTCCCCTCCAAGCTGATTTCAGTGGGAAGGGCTTTGTGCATCCTCTGCCAATGGAGGGGCTCTGGGCACAGACCCACACTGTCCCTGTGCCATCCTCCCGCTGCTCTTGAGTCCTGGGGTGCTGCCAGGCTGCTCTGACCCGCTCCATCAGAGATGATCTGTGTGCCTGGTGCTGGTTTGCCAGGAGCACCCATTGCTGGCACCATCTTTGACTCCTGAGCACACCATGGCTGACATCTCCCAGCTGCCCAGGGCCCAGCTTTCCCTCTCCTTTTAAATCTGATCCCAGCTCTGCACCTCTTTGCACCTGACAAGCATCCTGCTGGGGGCTGTTAGAATATGTCCATGTTAGAATATGTCCATGTTCGTTTTCTGCTCTGTACCCCTCAAAAGGACCCCAAGGGGCAGGATGAGATTTAGGAAGTGCATTACTCCATCCCCTGCTGGGGTGGCCTTTGAAAAGCCATCTCCATTTCCTTCCCTGGGTATGAAATGGGACACTGTCACCCCCAGAGTAAAGGGGAGCTCCCAGCACAGCAGGGGAGATTTAGTGCATGATGGAATTTGCAGGAAGATACAAAGGAAGGGGGGGTTCATGTCCCCCTTTCAGCTCCCAAACTTCTGGGTGCAGAAACAGAGGTGTCAGCATCCCTGAAAGATCGAGGGGTGTTAAAGACACACGAGAAGGAAGAGAAGAAACGCGGCTGTGTGTCCCCCGCTGCTCTCCACGGGGACCAGCAGCCGTGGGGGAGCAACGAGGCCACAAATGGGAGGCAGGAGGGAGCCTGCAGTGAATGCGAAGGGATGGAGGGGACGGCAGAGCCCTGCTCCTGCCACGGGTTATTTCTTTTCATGGAGGGAAAGGAGGAGAAGCCCTTCGCAGAGGCGTAAGGAGCGGGCGAGGTGCAGGACGGGGAGGGGGAGAAAGCCCCAGGCAGGAGTCCATGGCTGCTGGATCGATCGGCGCGGCTCCTCGGTTCGCAGACACGTTCACGCTCCGCCGCATTTCCGTCTCGGCGCGTTTTCCACGGAGATGCTCCAGCCCCGCTGGCAGAATCCCCTCGGAACCCCCAAAGCCGAGGGCGATTCCCGCGCATGCAGAGGGATGGCGGGGGCTGTCGGAGGGGTCTGGGCTGCGTCCGGGGGTTCCCTCGGCCGGGGCAGGGAGGGGACCGGCTCCCGGTGCCACTAGATGGCAGGCGGCCCCGCTCCGAGCCCGCTCCGCTGCCGCCGCATCCCGGCCCCGGCGCTGGGCCCCCCGGCTCCCCGGCATCCCCGCTGCGCTCTGCGAGCAGCGCCCGGGACAGGCTTTCCGTGCCGGCATCCCTTGGAAAACCGAGGGGCACCCGAGCCAAAGGCTCTTTCGCAATGCGAGGCGACGGCGGGGACAGTCCTCAGAGGCTCTGACGCCTTCCCGAGACAAAATCCTGCCTTTCCCTTCCCTCCCGCCTGCGCTTTTGGTTTCCTTCTGGTTTTCTTTCCTTTTTTATTTTCCCCTATCCCTCTCCAAAGGGCTGCCTGCTTTTCCCTAGCTCATTTCAAGCGTCAGGATTGCAAAATGAGACAGATGCACCCTCTGAACGCAGGCTGAGCTGCAGCAACGTGCACACAAGGTCCAAGCTGATTTCCCAGCACTGGGGGATTTTTAAGCTGGCAGTAAACTAGGCAGGGCCTGAGGCAGTCTAATAAATAGCTTTACCTGGCTTTCTTCTACAGGACTGCATTTTTTCAGCCTTTGAAACAGTGTGGCTGCATCCAGCCTGCTCCTAGGGCACAGCCCCCAGCTCCTGCCTTCCCCAAAGGAAAAATGGTGAGAGAAATACCTAGGGCACAGCCCCAGCTCCTGCCTTCCCCCAAGGAAAAATGGTGAGAGAAATACCTGGCCCTCATCCAGACCCATGCCACAGAGCATGCAGATAAATCTCTAGGCCCTGTTATCATCTCTGGGGGTCAATTTGGCTGCAACAACCACCTCTGCTCCTTTCAGTGTGTACCTCCTCCTGTGAGCCATTCCAAGGATGATGCTGCTCTGTCCCTGGGCTACCTGCAGGGAAGGATGTTCTGAGGGTTCATCTGCATGTGGAGTTTCCACGTGCTTTACTGCCATCACCCCTGGGCTGGATACAAAGAGTTGGAATATTTGGCGTGTGTGTGTGTGTGTGTGGGAGACACTCTGGATGTTACTGAAACTCACCCCCTCCTGGGACAGGGCTTTTTTTAGACTGAAATAGGAAGCACAAACCTCACCCTGAGCTTCCTCTAGGGTTTGGTTCTTCCTAGAGGTTTGTCCTTACTGGAAATTTCTTTTCTGCACCTCTGGCCCAAATCCAGCCAAATGCTTAAGCACAGGCTTAGCTTCAAACCTGCATTGCCACAGTGTCTTCTTGGACGAGTTGGATTCTCTTGGTCCCGCTCACCTTGGAAAAGCTTGTGCCTCTCCATGCTCCTGCTGTGAGATGATGGCAGTGGGAAGCAGGAGTATCAGCTTGCTTTCCTTGTGCACCAACCACAAAATTAACTCTGCAGGTTGCAGGAAGAGAGTTATCAAAGCTGTGAGGGCATGGGAATGCTGCATGTGAAGATTTGGGGTCCCCAAGCATGAGCATCCCTGATGTCCACAGCTCAGCCCATCCTCATCCTCTCTGCTCTTCTCACCAGGTGACAGTCAGGTAATGCTTAAATTGCCAGTAGTGCCAGTGAATATTTGATACTGGCTGAAATGGCCAAGCAAAATCACAGCTGCTGTCACCAACAGGGACTCAAAAATTTGCTTCCATATCAATGGCAAGCCACAACACCCGTTCCCCATGGATTGGGACCACCAAAAAAGTCTGATCCATTTGGTCACATCCTCCCAACAGCTTGGACCCTACTGATCTCCCAGGTCTAGCTGTGTAAGAGCTCTGATGGAAATTCATTATGATTTCTCGACCCTTCCCCTGCCATGAATTTAAATTCCTCAAACCCTAATGCAAGGAATTGAAGCGCATATTGATTAAGGGCCTTTTATGGATGTCTTGCAGAGCATATGAAAAATTATTTAAAACTTGCATCCCAGTATTAATGACTCTTGTCTCCGGCACTTTGCAGCAATTCAGTCTTGACTTTTAATTGAAAATCTTTAGTTAAGACAAATTCTTACAGCCAGGGAAGATGAAGTGCTGTTCCAGGTATGTGCCATGGAGGGGCTTTCAACCTCAAGGTTCCCAAGAGGCAGTGAAATTCTAGAGAGGAGTCTCTGTCCTTCCAGTGGGTGGGCGTGGGTTGTTCTTGGAGAAGACAGTTCTTTGGGCTTCCTCTCTAGGTGCTGCAGAGCAGGTCTTTCACTGCTCCACTGCTCAAAGCAATGACATGGCAAAGAATAACAACCTCCTTCCAAAGGGCAGTCACCGCATCCATGTGCAGAAAAATGTGGCACCTCAGGTCTGGTGGTGCTCTCACATCCCACCTCCAACAGCACCCATGAATATCCACAAGCCAACAAATCTGAGCCAGTTACTGCTCTCACCAGGTCAAACACCTCGTGCCTCCTTAGTCCATGTTTTCTTCTGCCTCTGCATCTGATTCCAGGGGGCTTCTTCCCAGCCATGAAGCTTGGGTCTGAAAGGGCACCTTAGCTTGAAAACACCCCCAGAGAGGATGTGGCATTTTGTAGAAGGAGCAGTGTGGTACTCACATTCTCTGAACAGAGAGAGACATCGTTTTCTCTCCCTGGATTTTTCCTGGAGAAGCACAGAGAGAAGAAGAGAAAACAATTCTTATCTCTACTTGCTGCTCCTGTTGTTTTTGCACATGTGGAATGTGTTAGGAAGATTGTTTACCTGAAGGGATTTTGTCAATTGGATTCTGCTGAGGATTGTTTTGTTTTCTTGGCCAACTGGGTCAAAGCTGTGTCCTGGCTGTCTCAGACAGTCACGGGTTTTTCTTTAGTATCTTTTGTATAGTATCCTTTTAGTATTCATTGGCATAGTATCTCTTTAATATTGTATAGTATAATGTAATATAGTTTAATAAAGCAATTGTTCAGCATTCTGAATCATGGAGTCAGGTGTCAATCATTCCCTGCAATGGGGGCACCCTGAATTTGATAGAGCAGCAAGAGATGTCACTTGGGACTGTCAGCACCTTGGTGGAGACAGCACTTAATTTAATGTTTGGTGGCTCAATGGTGGCTGACAAAGGAGCCAGGAGTTTGCACTGTGGTCTGGTGTAGGAAACCAAGATACTGCATGTTACAGAGCCTTGTGTTATCAGTGTTATCTTCCTGCTCCATTCCCTGAGCCTTCAGCATGACAGAGAAAGGGGCTTTTTCTTTGCATTCCCTTTGCCTCCAAGGAGAAACAAGCCCCCCATAAAAGCATCTCTGAATGTGCCTCCTCTGAAAGGAAATCAATATTTTCCATCCAGTCTCTGGTGGGACAGGATGTTGAACAGCAATCAGTGCCTTCACCCCCCTGCATGGGCCTGGAGCCAGGGGAACTCCAAGACCACAGGGGTTTCCAGGTCACATCAGCACAGGATAGGAGAGTCCCCCTGTGCATCAGAAGGGACCTCTGACCATGTCAGCAAGGAATCAGTACTGGCCATAACTTGCTGTGACTCTGGTTTAAAAAACCCTTCCTCCATCCTCTTATTGCATGCTAAACGATTGTTTGATTTTTTTTATGATTGCATGTAAAACATGAACCAGCTGGGACCCTAAGTGCTTCTCTCCACCATGAGTGGCTTTCCTGTAAGCCTCATCAAAGCCACCCGTCACCAGACACTGCCCCAGGGACTGAGCTGTCCATTCAGCCCATCACATGTGCAGTACAGCTGCTCTTCTTATGCATGGGGGAGTTGGAACTGGATGATCTTTATGGTCCCTCCCAGCCCAAACCAGCCTGTGACACTGTGATTTACATCCTCAGAGGAGTCACAACCACCGGTGCCATTCAGATAGTGAATAACCATTACCCCAAGAAAGGATATAAAAAGGAAATATTTTGCCACATGCTGCAATTTTTTCTTAAATATACATTCTGTTCCTTCTCTAGTTTTAGTTTTTTCAGGCCATCCTTTTCCCATCTTCTCCTGAAGAGACAGAAATAAGCAGTTTTACTTTCACATCCAAAGAAGGTCCATGCCTCCTTTCCTCCCAGGTGGTAAAAGTGCTGCTCCATAACTGACTGGAGTCTACTCGTGTTTCCAAGGATTTTTATTGTTCTTATTTCTGGTTTTTCCTTGTGAGTCACACAATTATTGCCTTGATTCTCTGGGTCAAGTGCTTGGCTGGAAACCATGGAGTTCATCAGACTGCAAGCAAACTAAGCAATTACCCCTGTAAGGTCCAGGAGTTAAAAACCATGAGCTAAACCTTCAAAACCTGAGCTGAGGCATCCTCCAGGCCCAATGCCCACATATTGGCCTAATTTTTTTCAGACTTTTAACCAACAGTAAGAGCTAGAAACTCCAAGGGTAGGCAGGAGTGCATCACCTATGCCTTGACTATCTTAAGGAGTGTGTTTGGTGCTGTAGTTGGGTGTATGAAGAGGACCTTGCCAAAGACTCCCCAGACTTTCCAAATTATGGACATGGAGAGAATTGAATGCAGTCCTCCTGAAAGAGTCCATCACATAACCAACACATCCTTCTCCTCCCCAGTCTCCAATGCCCACAGAAGGCATTACAAAAGGACTTCCAGCAGGCAGTGAGTAATGATTAAAATCTTGGTTATTTATAATAGACAGAGCATTCAGATGGAAAACTCTTCTAATTGTGCCCCGAGGTGGCTGCGTGCTCAGGGACACCCTCCCCTCACTGTTGTACCACAGCACTGTACATCATCTTCCAAAATCATGATGAAGTGACTTTGGTTTTGCTTTGAGACATGGGTTTTGTTGTTCAAGGAGAAAGCAAGACCCTGGCCTCTTCCCATACCCCTTTCATTTTTGGGTTGTTTGTTTTTTTGTTTTGATTTTTGGTTTTTTAATTTAAATGGAAGGCTGGAGTTGCTTTTCTACACACAAAATGAGGGTGATGGTGGAAAGCTTTGCAGAGATGGTACATTTTATGTCCAAGCAGTCCCAGATCCCAAATACCCAAGCCAAGATGCTTCTTTCCTTTTCCCTCAAGTGCTCAGCAGCAGGAGTTTCTAGCTGGGATGGAAATGACCTTCAGGTGAAGAACCACTTGGAGGATGCCACAGCTAAAGCTGAAGAAAACCCACACAACACCATGTGATGTTTTCACCCTGGGGATTCTGAGGGGTTTTTTTAAAGTCTGATGTGTTTCCTGAGTGGAGACACAGATGCATTGCTGTAATATTAAGCTTCTTCAAAACTGAGACACGCAGAAGGATTTCACCTTTCCAATGACCCCTGTGAAAATACTCAACCCAGACACTCCTCACCACTTAGGGCAACTCAGAAGACAGAAGTGAAGTGTTGTAACTTGAACTCATCTCTAATTATCTGGAATTTGTTCACACTAAATCAAACAAAGTGAAAAGTCCTACAAGCATAGTCTATAATTCATGACTCTGTTGATTTCTCTCCTAGGCTACAGTGACATCAGTAAATAACAAAAGACTTTATCCTGTCAAAAAAATCAAGGGGGAGATTTCTGAGGAACTGGGCAAATGCTCTCCAAGGGACATGAAAACTGCAGCAGCCTGCCATCACCCTGTGAGAAAAATAGAGTGAAAGCACATGAGATTTACCTCATTAAAAATGTGGGTTTAATGCAGATTTGTGTTTTTATATTGTAGCATCTGGAGTTTCCAACGAGTGTGACCACATCCTCCTTGGATTCAGCCAGCCTTTAAGAGTGAACCACAAAGGAAGAACAGAAATTACTTATTTAGGGACAAAGAAAGGCTTTTGTTTTCTGTTATTTTACACAATGCCATTCTGACAGAACCCTGCTTATTCTGGGACCTGTGTTATGGAAGCAGATCCTCCTTGTCCCAAAGGACATATCCCAGTCTTCCATCTTTAGGACATATTCCATTCCCCTGCCTTTAAGACAAGTTAATAGTATTTTCCTAGCACAATAATATTGTGGTTTTATACTTCTACAGCATCTGAATAACATGGCAGAACAAGGAGACCAGACCTCACCTGCTTTTTTTCCTCTTCAAGCTAGTGACAGACCATATCAGAGCATCCTTGCTTTTCCATCTCTCAGCCTCCAGCAGCACCTGTCAGCAGCCCATCTGTTGGAGAGAAAACCCATTTGGCTCTACTCTGTAGTTATTTAAGGAGAGGGACGACAAATGCTTGCATCATTCAGGAGTCTGAGTCCTGGGGGAAACCATCAGTGTCTTAACACACACCAAACTTGAGCATTGCCTGGTGGCACAAAGCTGATGGGATAGGGGTGCGTTCCCATGCTCCCAAGGCTGTGTTTTTTCCCACTTCCCACATTCCAAGTTCAGCAGTGCCCTGTAGGGACAGTGGCCCTCAGAAGTGGCCTTTCCCCTCGAGACAGGGGTGGAGATCAACACCAAGCCTTTGTGCTGGGCCAGACGGTCAAGAGGAAGCATCACCAGCAGGATCAGCAGCTTTTTTCCTAGAGGAGGATGAATCAAAGCCAGCGAGCTCCTGGCTGCTGCCCTAGTGTCCAGTCCAGGAAAAGAGAGAGAGATGGTGGTGGCTGGGTTGGGCCACGAATGTGGGAAGATCTCAGAAGGAGGGAGAGCCTTGAAAGCAGGAAAGTGAAGCTCAGAGGGATGTGCTGAACTCACTCTAGACTGGGTGGGGCAGAAAACCAAACCATGAATCAGCTCCTGAGCACTGGAAAGAGGCTGGTCTTGGCCATTTGGACTTGGCTGCCACTGACTCTTCCCATGGCCGGTCAGTCCAGCACAAGCTGGACAGGATGTGTCTGGCAAAGGGCCTGCTGAAGGGAATGATAAAATCACCATGCTGAGGCTGCCTGAAACCTCCTACACCCCCTTCTGGAGCAGGAGCACCACTGATCATTTCTCAGGTGTCTTCCCATCTCCCAGCTCTCCACCCTCCTGGGAAGGGTGGGGCAACTGAAGTGTGTGCTGGATTAGTAAAGGAAGATGGATCATTGTACTGATTGTTGCTTTTCCCCTGAAGGATATAAGAACATAAAGGGCTGGAGCAATGAACCACAGCTCAGGAGAACCAAAACCACCATGGACTTCTGTGGCTGTCTCCCTGTTCTGTAGGAACCAGGGTGGATGAATCAGGAAGCAGGACAACCTCCTTGATCATGGGATGGGGAGACACCTGATGGAGATGGACCAGTGGAGAGGTGGGCTGGAGAGACAGAGAGCTGAATCCATGAAAACCAGGAAGCTCTGCCTGACTCCCAGTGGGAACCTGGAGAATATCAAGGAACAAGATCTTCCTGCAAGTCCTGTCCTATTTCTCCACAGGGGCTGACCTGGGCCCTTTGCTCACACCTACCAGCTCTGCCTCATTTTTCTTTCTGTAGGTGAGTTGAGTTGCTCAGGAGTCCAGGATGTGGGATGTTCTTCCAGTGAGTTTCATAGGAAGGAGCACAAGCCAGGGCAGTCCTGCCCTGATTATGAGCAGAGAGTTTTGTTATAGATGTAGGTCACAAAGAGTGGGGAAATATGGCCATAGGTCAGGAAAGGTTGGGTGAGTATCCAGCAGAAAAGGGCAAACTCAAGACAATTTGCATGCAGTGCCACAGTTATTTTGAGATTTGGAGCACAGAGAGCAGAAGGATGGGTAAAGAACTTGGGGAAGATGAGCCTGGGCCAGCTGCAGGACATCCCAGCAGGGAGGTTAGAAGAGGAGCAGAGGGATCTTATGGTAGGTAATCTTTCAAACAGTGCAAAATCTTTAGAAACGTCACAACAGTCACTTTATATCAGGTTCAGTATCTGGTTCTTGTAGCCCTGGTGTTTACATCTGGCCCTAAAACTCAAATTACTGCACTGTCTGATGCTGATGGCTTTAGGTGTCTTGAAAATCTCATGTATTTTCTGCAGTATAATTGGTCTAAAACATGTTTTCCTTGTTTTTTCTGGTGCCAGCGCCAGTCAGAGCTCCAAGTTTTGTAACCTGCTTGTTTACACTGCTTCAAGCAAATCAGAGTCAAGCCTCTGGATGTTGTGGTGCCTTTCACCACATTCTTCCTTCAGTCTTTTTTTTTCTGCCTTTTCCACCCCATCCCTGACAGGGGAAGCACTGTTCTTTCCGTGCTCCTTGGTTCTGTGTTCGAAGCAGTCACAGAAAAAGTGACAATTAGGAAAGAAAGAACCTTCAGTATCTGCTTTGGCAGGCACAACACATCCCACTGCTAAGCTGCAGCAAGGCAAAGCAGCTGCTTGCCTGGGTCAGATGGAGATTTTGCTGCCTTGTGCTGTGGGATCTCCCCAGAGAGCCTGGTGCTCTGCCACACTGCAGAGGCAGTGAAAACACAACATCAAAGTCAAGCAATGCACGTTTATAGCAGTCCTGAAAGGAGCAGGGAGCTGGACTTGTTGATCCTTGTTATTTTTCACTTTTAGGGTGCTGAGGCCCTGGCACAGGGTGCCCAGAGCAGCTGTGGCTGCCCTTGGATCCCTGGAAGTGCCCAAGGCCAGGTTGGATGGGGCTTGGAGCAGCCTGGGATAGTGGAAGGTGTCCCTGCCATGGCAGGGGGCTGGAACACAAAGATCTTTGAGGTCCTTCCAACCCAAACCATGCTAGGATCTTTCTGGGACCCTTCCAACCTGGGATTCTATGATTTCAGGATGCTCAAGTGCAATTCAGAAAACAATAGTGATTAGAAGCAAATAATAAGGTTAGATAAGTTAACATTTAGGAGATCAAGTAACCTGGGGCAGGGGAACAGACATCAGCTTCATCCTTCCCACATTATTGTGCTCTACCAAAATGATTTAAAGGTTGCTAAGCAATGTCAGTGTTTTTCCCCCAAACTGAAGGAGCATAGCAGAAGCAAATGAGTTCACTGCAGCAGAACCAAACTTATATAAAATCTAAATATATATATATATGATCATTGCTACTGAAGGTTTTTGTTTCTTAAAGCATTCCAGGCAGCTGAAAAATCTAATGAAAGCCAAGATCCTTATTTTTGTCATTTGAAGTCTTCTGGATCAGCCAAGGTAGACCTGCAACCCCTTTCTCCAGGTCTTACCTGGCCCTGGTTCAGTGTCCAAGACTGTTGCTAAATGTTGCATGATGCCCCATTTTCCTTCCTTTTTTAATCCAGGGAAAATGAACTGAAATCTCTGCCCCAGATGATAAAAAAGAAAATCTTATCAAAGCACAACTTTATGAAGGGCAAGGCAGACAAAGAGAGTGGGAAGGAAAAGAAGATAATGTCCTAAATCATTAAACAAGCCTTATTTTCCCATCACTTCTCCCTCCTTATTTTAATGAGGCAGCAACCAGCCCCTTGCTGTCAACACATCACCTCTGTGTTTGGTGGATGAACAGGGAGGATTCTGGGCCTGAAGGTCCCTCTGGAGCCCTCTGCTAGTCCTTCTGTCCCTGCTGGTCACCTCTCTCATTTCCTCAAGACACTCTCTGGTGCCTCCACAGCACCACAATCTAGAGAGGACCAAAAATCAGCGTTTTCATTTTCATGCCACGAAAGGGAGAATTTCCCAAATGGACTTTCGGGACTATGGTGGAGTGACCAAAGAAGTCTGGGAGTGACACAACAAAACAGCAGATGCCAGAAGATAAGAGATGAGGACTTGAAATTATCCTGTTATGCCTCACAGGGACACAAAAAGGACACTGAGGTGAAAACTCCCAGTAGGACAGGAGCCATCAGCACTTCCTGGAGGTTTCACCTGCTCCCCCAGGTGAGGACCAGGCAGCACTGGAGACATGGAATGATGTGGAGCTGGTGCTGCCAGCTCCCTGCAGCTCATCCCTGCAGTGCACCCTTCCAGATTTCTTAGTATTTGTTCTCCTGTTCTGGGAAGAGTAGAGAGCTGCAAGAGGCCCAGCTCATAGGCATGTTTAGAGAAAGGAAAGACCATTGTGTGAAAGACTTTGGTATTTCAG
This sequence comes from Agelaius tricolor, assembly GCF_023055355.1. NCBI lineage: Eukaryota > Metazoa > Chordata > Aves > Passeriformes > Icteridae > Agelaius > Agelaius tricolor. Next base: position 1,787,333 of record NW_027269266.1, read on the forward strand.
GGTTTGTTTTCCTTCTGACACAGAACAAAACACCACCATGTCAAAACCCTCTGCAGGGCAAAACAGAACAACAACAACAACAACAACAATAACAACCACCAAAAACCCAAACCAAACAAACCAAAAATTATCAAGCAGTGGCATTTTGGACATGGTCTGTGGAAGTGTTTTGGGCTTTTCAATCTCAAGATCTACTGTGGTAGCTATTGCAGGAAAATTTGTAATAAAGGGGAGAAAAGAAAGAATTAAAAGAAAATAAAAGCCACACCAGAGCAGAGAAGAGAAGCCTTTCCTGTGCCAGGGTCTGACCCTGCCTCGGTGGGTTTTCTCTGCAGTGGCTTGAGGATCAAAGCGTCTCCCCTCTTTCTACCCTTGGCGGGACGCAGAGCTGCAAAAGGAGCCTCCAAGTTTTAAGCAGGAAAACTTGGAAACGAGCAGTGCAGCCACCCTGTGTGACATCAGCAGAGCTGTTTTGCACCAGCTTTGCTCGAGCAGAACTCGGACCAAGCAGCCCAGAAGTTTCAGAAAGGTGGAACATAAGAGTTGGATCCCAGGAACAGAGCTGGGGAAATCCACTGCTCTGGGCGGTGTTTGAGTCAAAGTTCTTTCACTCCAAGGGCTCCAAGCCCAGCTCCTCGCTGCCCTGGGGGGTTCATGTGGTTCCTCACTCTCTCGGCCCTGGCTCGGGGATGTTTTGGGGTGGCTGGGTGAGTTTCCCGGCGGGGCAGCCCCGGGTGCCGATGCCTTCCCCGGCGGCAGAGAGCAGCTGGCCACCAGCTCTCTCCCCGCGCTTGTCACCACGCCCGGCCGCCTTTCACTGCCGCCTTTTCATTCGCCTTAATTCACTGCGTTTCCTTTCTTGCTCCTTGCGAGGAACAGAGGGAGAGCTTGTTCCAGCAGACGGGCCCCATCCGCCCCGCCCGGCTCCGCTGGAGCGAGGGCTGGAAAAGCGGGATGCGGGCGAAGGGGGGAATCTCCCACCCCTGCGGGGCCCCCGCGCCGCTTCCCAGCAAATACGGTAAGAGCTGAGCCTAAAAATGTGAGGCTGATCTCATGACACAGGGTGGCCCTGCATTCCTCACCTCTGACATAACCCGCTGGGAGTGTGCTCCGCACAAAAACACAAACAAGATGTCCTGGCGGGCTGGCGGCGGGGGCCGGGCAGCTGGCAGATGTTCCGCAGAGCCCCCCGGCTGCCAGAGCTCCGGCACAGGCTGTACCCTGGCGGGCAGGGCACGGCCACAGCCCGGCACTGAGCCCCCGGTGCCTGGCTGGGCGCCCGGGCTCTCCCCCGGCCCTGGGGAAGGTAACGCGCTGTGGTTCTGTATCAGCCAGGGAGGCTGCTGGAGCTCTTCCCAAAATCTCCCCGCGATTTTGCTTGGCCGGTGCCCCAGGGCGTTTGTAAGGACTTTGCGGTGCTGTTGCAGGAGGCTGGTGGTTGTTGGGGGGTTTTTTTTTTGCCTTGTTTTTTGTTTCTTTCCGAGTGTCCCTGGGCAGGCTCTGCTCCGGCTCTGGCTCTGCCATGGCTGTGCTCTTCTGCCTCCCTGTGACCGTGTTCACAGGGGTCTCAGGATGAGGGAAGAGACGAGGGTCTGGCTCCATGTTTCAGAAGGCTTGATTTATTATTTTATGATATATATTATATTAAAACTATACTAAAAGAATAGAAGATAGGATTTCATCAGAAGACTAGCTTAGAATAGAAAAAGAAAGAATGATAACAAAGGCTTGTGGCTCAGACTCTCTGTCCGAGCCAGCTGACTGTGATTGGCCATTAATTAGAAACAACCACATGAGACCAATCCCAGATGCACCTGTTGCATTCCACAGCAGCAGATAACCATTGGTTACATTTTGTTCCTGAGGCCTCTCAGCTTCTCAGGAGGAAAAATCCTAAGGAAAGGATTTTTCATAAAAGATGTCTGCGACACCTCCCCATCCCACAGCAGCTCCTCGGTGATTCCCAGGCCCTCTTTGCTCCCTGTCGTGCCCCACAGAGCTCAGCACCCAAAGCCTGGGGTGCTGTGGGGTGCTCAAACCTCCAGTAAGTGCTGATGGCTCCTGTCCTACTGGGAGTTTTCTGCTGAGCACCTCAGTGTCCTTTTTGTGTCCCTGTGGGATGTAACAGGACAATTTCAAGTCCTCATCTCTTATCCTCTGGCATCTGCACCCAGGCTCAGCCCGGGATGGGATGGGATGCTTTGCCAAGGATCACGCGGAGAATCCGAGTCCTGCTGCCGTAAACACGAGGCTGCCTTTGCTCCCAGCCAAACCCTCCTTCAAAGCACAGCCTTGTCCGGAGCAGGAGCAGATCCTGCTCTCCCCTCTAGCCCGGCCATGCTGCACCACTTGTTTACTTTCTTCTGCAAATGCCCTAAACCTTGACAACGACCTATTTTCCCTTCTGTTACGCAAAGCTCCTTTCCTAGAAAGAGGCTTTGTAACGCTCGGTCCAACCAGCCCAGCTCTCCTCCATGTGTGTAAAAGCAAACTGGAAGAGCCTGGCAGGTTCAGCTCAGCTCCAGCACATCCAAAACCCACACAGGGATGAGTCAGGAGGCTCGGGCAGATGTTACCTGAAACCATCCTGCCAGACAGCCGATTTGTTTGTGGGGAATCAGATAAGCAGTGAGGCAGCCTTCAAGTCCACTCCTCAAACTTTGCTTTTTATTAATGCTTTTCATCCATCTTCTCCTTTTCCAGCATTCAACAAAGCTGGGAAACAGCTTTTTTCCCAGACATTTCTCTTTCTCTCCTTACTTTTCACTGGCAGGGAAAACATCTTTTTTTTTTTTTTTTTTTTCACATTTTTAAAAAGGAAATAAAAAAAAAATCTCGTCCTTCCTCCACATTACTTCCAAGTTTTCAAGATTGCTACTCCTCTGGCAGAGGATGCTTTGCAAGCAAACACAAGACAAACAGTGGTAATGAGAAACAATAGTAACAAGAGAGTAAAAATTGTTTCTAATTTGCTCCTTCAGAGCACACAAGGCTTGATCCCAGAGCAGAAGAGAGCCTTTCCTCATGGGTCCAAGGCTCTTTTCAGACACTCCTTTATCCTGGGGCTCTGATCTTTTTTTTTTCTCAAGGAGGTGCTCTGGCCATGCTCAAGCTGTTGGCAGTATGGAGTTGTCTCCTCCTCCCCTCACAAACAGCCCCTTCCACCATTCCTTCTACATCTCTAATCCACAGCCCAGCTTTTTAAGCTAACACAAAGTCAGGGATGGTTTATTTTAACATGCCAGGCTGTAACCTGAAGCTAGAGATACAAATTCAGCCTAACAAGTTTCCCTTGGCCAGCTAAGAGTGCAGGTTAGAGATTAATCCAACAGCAGCAGATGGTCTGGGCTGGACTCTTGCTGCTTCCCACAGCTGCTCTTTCCTGTCCCCTCAGTACCTGCAGCCTGCCTTGGCTCCTATCCCTGCTCTTGCCCGGACAGGGACAGGCTGCTTTACACAAAAACAAAAGCAGAATTTGAAGCCTGATGTGCTCTGGCTGTGAGTGGTTCACAACACCAACACCCACACGTGCACACTCGTGTTTTCCATCACTTGGAACCACCAGGCTTCAAACCACTGCCAGGGACTCCTTGTGCCTCTGTTATCTTGTCCATGCAGGACAAGGATGATGGGGAGGGCTCAGTTTAAGGCAGAGAAATTCTGCTGTAGGTCTTATCCCCTGTTCAAACCAGTTGGAGGTGACACAGTGGGTGCAGGTCCTGGGGTAGGTAACAGACCCCTGCTCCTTGGGAAGCCACTCCTTGGAGGAGTGAGTGATCCCATACATGACCTGGTCTTCCCTGGTTGTAAGAGTTCAGGTTGAGCCCTTGGGTGGGTTCTTGTGTCCCAGAAATAGGAAATTTCCCTTTTTCTCTCCCTTTCCCTCCCCTCTATACCTGGCTGCCTGTTGGCACAAACCTTGTTGGCTTCAGCTCTTTGGGAATGCAAAGGTCAAACAAAGCTGGAAATTATCCCTTGGTTCACAAACAGTGAACAGGAAGTGACAGAGAAGCTGTCTGATCACATCTGCCTGTTTTCCTGCCACAAGTCCCAGGGACTGCTTAATCCCAAGGTGCTAATGAAGACTTTGGCTATGTTACCCATAACACTCTATGCCAAACCCCCAATTTTCCATGCTTTTAGACCAAGAGGAGGCAGCTAGAAATTCAGCAGGAGTAAAAAGCATAATTTTAATTTACCTGGAGAGGCATGGATCAGGTGAGGAGGAGGTGGACATTCCTTCCCACTTGGACCTGAGAGGGCATCTCTGGCCACACAGGAGGCATGAGGAAAGCTTTCCCTGCTCTGAGGATGCTTAAGGGAATGGTGGATATAAATGCACTGAGGGGTTGTACAGACACCCCCTTTCCACCTCTGGGATTAAAGAAAGCAATGGAATTAAAGGAAGCAATGATTTTACTGGTAATTTTGAAAAGCATCACATGGGGCTTTTCCCAGCTAAGGGCAAAACTTGCACAGGGTCACCAGGACATTGTGACTTCCCAAATCCTCCTGCCTGGCTGAGTAGAGCTGTCCTGCTCCTCTCCCCCAGCCCCTGGCCAAGGCAGGGGTCTCACAAATGACTGGAAAAGGTTTAATATCCTTGCAGGAGGCAGCAGCCTACAAGATGGGTTTGTAGGAATTTTCTTTACTTATTCCAGCTGGCTCCTTTGGGGTGAGAGGAGCTGTGCTCTAAAAGGGTCATTCCTGGCTGGAGAAGGAGCACAGGGAGATTTACCCAGGGGCTGCAGCTGTGACCCAGTGGAGCAGCAGACAGCCCTCAGCATCAGCCACTCTTGACTGTCCCTGGCATCAGAAGGATGCAACAGGTTCCTGTTTGTTTGGGTTTTTTAAGGGACCCAGGTGTCCTGCTTGGAATCTAGTGACAGGACACAAAGCTGCTTTCAGTACCCACCAGTCTTCCTCCCTGAAATTCTTTCCTGAAAAAAACCACGATCCCTATGCCATAAGCTCTGCCTGGAAACCCCATGGAATAAAGGGTCCTTGACTGGAGCTCTTCTTTGAGCTTTAATTTTCCCAGATCTGCTGGTAAGTTTTGAATGTGCCACTAGGCTGAGGTGATCTGAAGTACAAGTGACCTTCCAAGGAATGGTATCCACTCAGGCTATTTTATTTTTTTGCCTGCTTTTAAATGCCCATTGAATGGAAAGAAGTCAAGGGTTGGCTGCTGGGCTGATTCCTGTGCTTGCTTACACAGGGATTATTTGGCACCTGGGATTTCCAGTGGCACAAGATTTATTAGGGGTGCTGTGGAAACCCAGAGCACAGGGAATGTTTCTCTGTCTGCTCTGGGGTGCCCTGACCCCCAGGGCAGCACTGACTCTGACCCTCATTCATGGAGAAAGTTTCCCAGACTTCAAGATAGACTGGAACCCACAAAAGTGTGAAATAGATTATAGAGAGCAGTGCAGGTGTGTCACTTGGTGAGAAATTGAGGTTTTTGGGGATTTTGGTGTGTTGTGGATGGCAGCAAGATGAAGGGCACAGGGTGTCATCCTGGGTTTCTGCTTCATGCTTCTTCTTCCTCCTTCTCCATGGGTTTGGGTGGCATTTTGTAATTGGGCAGAAAAGTCCCCACTGGGGGCTCTGTGGGATCAGTGATTGGGTTAAAAGGGAAAATAATCCAGGTGTCAGCTCTTAATTGGATAGTTTGGTCTTAAAAGACCTTGGAACAAGAGATTGTTGGCCATTTTGTGCCTTCTAATGAAAAGCTGCTGAACTCATGGTTGTGAGACTGTTTTACTGATAAGAAATAATAAACACCTGAGTGTGAACATGAACTACTGTCTCAAGGGCCTTCAATCCAGACCCAGAGAAACTGATAGGGTGGCTAACAATGTGCTGGAGCAGGGGCTGGGTTTTGTAGTTGATGTGCTGGTTGTGGTGCTTTGGCCCACAATGATGAGCAGTCATTTCACAGGGACACAAGCTAAAAGTTGGGTGCTATGAACAGAGCAGGGCTGGGATGTTGGCAGGCACCTTTCCCATGGAGGCAGCACTGATATATTTCCAGTTTCATTTGTTTTCCCCATTTTAAAACTGGAGTCAGCAAGTAAGGGAATGCCAAAGTTAGGATTAAAAATAAAAATAAACTAAAATTGAAAAAAAAAAAAGGGCAAGAAAAAGCTTTCTTTTGAGCATCCAGGCACAGCAACCAGAGGGAAATAAACCAACAAGCCCCAGAGTTATTATCTTACTGTAATTCTGTGCACAGTGACAGGATAAATGGCCTATTCCTGGAAGTGCTCTTTCCATGGTTGCGTCTACAGGCTTGGATTTAAGGTCAGATTACCTGATTTAACAAACTGGAGAGTGTCAGCTGATCCCAGTAACCAACCAAGTGCTTGCTGTGCCTCCCAACCTTCCACCTCAGTGTCTGAAACCATCTCCCTAAACCAGCAGTTCTCAAACCTCAGTGTCTGGGCTGTGATTCAGCAGCATAAGGAACATCCCAAAATACAACCCCTAAAGTATTCAGGCATCAGCTAAAACCCATGCATGGTCCCCATACTTGGAAATTCCTTTTTTTTCAAGGCTTTCAACATTTCAAAGCTTGAAACTGCCTTTCACATTCACTTCTAACTAAAGGATGTGTGTGGGAAAACCCAGCCCTGTGTGCAGTCACTGCTGGACAGAAAAGCCCCCACTGCTGCTTCCTCCATCAGGCAGGAAGGACCTTCAGGCTGATGCTGGAAGGTCACATATTCCATTGCTATCTTGTTTTCCATGGAACTGCAGCCAAAGCTGAGGATCTTGCCCCTCTGGGCTCACTTAGGGGATGTCACTGCCTTGCTGCCACCCCTTGGTTTCCCTGATGAGAAATGGGTCAGCAAACTACTGATCCTCATTCCACTGGTGGAATTTCCATGTCTGGAAATCTGCTCAGCTTTGCTCTAATCCCAGCACAGCCTCATGAACCCAGGAGCAAAACAGTGGCACTGCAGAAGTCTGCCATTTTTAATTCTTCACTCTGATTTCCACTCTCTGAACCCAAATGTGTGGGCAGCTGGGTTTTCTCTTCCTTGAGTCTCCCAGGGCTGTAGGCATGCAGCAGTGGGTGTGGGATTTAATGAGGTTTGTGCTGTTGGTTGATCCAGGGAAGGACTGATGTGGATAGCAAGGCAATTCCCAAGATCTGCAAGGAGAATTGCATGGGCAGCATCATTGTGTTGAAAAAATAATTTTGTTTCTAATACCTTTATAGAATGAAACACAACCCCAGCCTTTGGAAGATGTGTGACATGGAGGAGGAGGCCTGGAGCCAGTGACCCTGAGATCCCCAGCTGGATTGTGCCAGATGCTTCCTGAGGCTGGAAAACCTCAGGAATTCACTTGGGCCACATTCAGCTCTCTTCCTGTGGAGTCTGATAAAGCCTGAACATCAGCAGGGCTAGGGACAGGTACAGGCACTGCCACCCAGAGCAGGGATGGACCTGGCATGCTCTGCAGCCTTCAAGCAACCCTGAGGCAGTGCTTTTATTTCTCCCCCACTGTGAGGTGCAGAACTGAGGGCCTGGCAGCCCTGGAAATGGAAAATTCCTGATGTAACCATGGTTTTCATGATAACAGTGGGCACTGAGTCTGTAACAAGCTCTGTGGCTGGCAGCCCTTGGAGAGCCCTTGGTTTTACAGTGCTGTATCCCTGCAGAGTGGCCAGTTCTCCCTGATGTTTGCAGCTGGAAAATTGCAAAGAAAAAAGCCCACAGTGCCTCATTTGCTGCAAAATACAGCAATTGAGGAGCAGGAGCACTCCTGAACAAAGTGCTACAGAGATGTGATGCTGTTTGTTCTCTCTGGAGCTGGGCCCAGGGCCTGTGACTGAACCTGTTGAATCCACACCTTCAAAGCCAGAGCCTGGCCTGTGCTCAGGCTCTCCTATCTTGAGGTCTGAGCTTTCCTGGAGCCACCAGAAGAGCCCAGACCCTTTCTTCTGTAATCTGTCCTGCCTGTCAGGGTGCCAAAAGCCACACCAGATCTGGAACCTGGGCCAAAACTGCTATGTAGACATGCCCAGAGAAGAGAGCTGGCACAAGGGGCTGAAAAAAGTGAGATATGTGAGGCTGCAGGCAAATAGTTTGGTAATCACACAGGTAGGTTGGGCTTGGCATGTCTGCTGATCAAGAAAGAAAGAGGCAAAACAGCTTGGGAAAGGTTTGGAGCCTGGTTTGGTGGGAGCTCAGGAGAGCTTCAAGGGGTTAAACAATCATTCTCTGAGGAAGGTTGAGGTGAAGCACTCAGTGATATCCCAGTGAGGCCACAAAAACCCTTCCACAAGAGGTTTCCCAGGCCACAAAAACCCTTCCAAAAGAGGTTTCCCAGTGGGGGAAAAAATGACCACATTGCTGATAATGGATCCCATCATTCCATGGTAGGGTTCATGGGGGGAGGAGGAGTGTGTACTTTGCTTAGCTCATGTGCAGGGGGATTCATGCCCTGGGAGGCTGCCCCTGGTGCTCATGGCCAGCCAGGCCCCCAGTGAATATTTCTGATCAAAGCCTTCCCAAGCTGATCTATTTTCAGCCCAACCCACTCAATACCTTGATTGCCACACAGCTCTTTTAGCTGCTCTTAGGTAAACAGGCTGTCACTCCTTGGCATTTTGCCTCACTAAGCCCAAAAATACAAGTGGCACAGAAAATTAGAGAAGCTGCTCTCCCTCGCCAGGAAAAATGATGCTATTTCTGAAATAAACTGGTTTTAATACACCTCACTGGCCATGCAGGGATAAATATGCATAAATACACTTGAACTGGAGGTTCAGCTGTTGACATCTCAGTGTGGAGACTGAGACAGAGAGAATTATGTGTCTCAGGGGAGATGAAGCACTGCACAGGACACTTTTCACATGTCCTCCCTCAGCCAGCATCCCTGGGGCTGAGCCACAGGCTCGAGCAGATCGAAATCAGAGCTCCATCCATAACAAATCTTATTTTTGAGGAATGGCAGGAACACTGGCCAGAGCTGGAAATTGTGTTTTCAGTTTCCCCTTAGTAAGTAAACACAAAGAAGTCAACAACAGATGGAGCATCACATGGAGTTACACAGGTCAGCACAGACTGCAGAGAACCCCTGAGTCTGAAAAAGGAATAATTTGGAGGGGGGAGCAGCTGGGAGATTTTTCTGAGAGATTGAGAAAGAAAGCAAAAAATACTGGTGTGAGCAAGCTGCTCTGCAAGCAGCAGCTGAAAACCTTGGGTTTGTGGAAGGAGGCAAAGATGGGCAGGCAACAGGGCAAGCTGACAGCTCCTGGGCAGGACAGGTTTGGGGGTTTTTTATTTGGCTGGAGACTAGACAATGCAAGCAAAAAAAGGTGTTGAACTGATCACAAAACGAGCAGGACTACAGCAGGCAAAAAGCAGAACAAAACTGGATTTTGTGTAATGAGCAGACAGAAGCTCTGCCAGACAGAGGAGAGATTTCCAGGAGTTTATAGAGTGCTCTGGGGAGTCTGGGGTGAGGCATGAGGGATTCAGGTGAGTGCAGTGCTGCAGTAATGGGCTGCAGTGTGGAGGAAGATGAAAGGGAGGAAAGGGAGCAGAGCACACCTATTAATAAAAAAATACCCATTTCTTTTCAGATTTATTGATACCTCAGAGCCTGAGAGTCTCCCATGCCTTTGCATCTTTGTGCTAACATTACCCAAGAGTGGGCAGGATCTGTGATGCGCCTTTGAGTTCAAGTGGGGAAGAGCTCTCAATTTGAATTTGTAGAAATGAAAAGAAGACTTTGGTTAACAGAGATTTCAGCCTGAGGAACCTGTGCTGCAGGAGAAAGATGGCACCAGTGTTTCTAAAAACCCAGCTGGCCATTGCTGAACATGCAGTACCACACATCAAAAATGCAATCACTCAGCTGGGATGGTGGCTGTGGATTAATTCAGCACTGCAGGGAAAATTGATGGTTGCCCTGGGACCAGTGTTTGCTGGCCAGTGACATTGAAAGAAAGGACAGCCCCATCTGGTCGTGGGGAGAGCAGTGACAGTGCAAAAGGATGAAGTGATCACAGTGGACAAAGAGCAGGTCATGAACTCACCCCAAAGGAGGGGCAGAAGGGGTTTTGTTGGGGGCTAAATCCATAGGAGACAGAGGTAAAGTTTATTCCTTGCAGGGTGTTAATGAAACAGGTACCGAGAAGTTCCTGTCAAAAACAATGCTGGGAAGTCAGGGATGGTGAGTCACCAAAATATTGTGATAATAAACGTGATAATAAATATTTATCACAGGGAGAGGGCTAACAAACAAAAGCTAAAATTGGGAGTGGACTTCATTACAGCTGAGGATTGCTTCCGAGGGGAGAGGATACAGGATACAGGGCTGGCTGACCTCTGGGAGAAAAATGTGATCACAGCAGAGAGCTGGCAAGCAGGTCCAGGGGAATTTGTATTCCAGAGGAGGCACTTTGGTAACATCGAGGCTGACGAATTATTAGGGCACATTTACAGGGCAGCAGCCTCTATTCCTCATTCCACACCTTGTGTGCAGCCAGCAGGCCTTGCAGTGCACCTTCAGGGCACTGCAACTCATCTGCTCCAAAACTCTCATTTTGGATTCCTGCTGGAAATTGGGACAACAGCTTCTTGGTCCCCATCAGCTGCTCCAGTAGCATTTCAGCAGATTTAAGCAGATGAATGCAGTGCCTGATACTTTGAAATCAGTGCTCTCATGTGGTAAATGGAGCTGTGAGCCAGAAGATGGGCTCCCAGAGGGGTGACTGGTACCTTCAACAGCCTCTGAACCTCCACAGGTTGGGATTTTCCTGGCTCCAGCCCGTGCATCCCCACTCCTGCCATGTAAAGCATGCTGAAGATAACAGAGGCAATTTTTACCCATCAGCAGCTCTCCATGCTGAGCAAATATTTGCCTTATCATGGCTTTAACTTGCCCATCCCAGCTGCAGCTAAATGTCAACCACAGAATAAAGCTGTGCCACCTGGGGAAGAACCTGAGCTGCTTGTGCAGCTCCAGACTGACCAGAACATCGGGAGACAAAGTCTGGATGTGAAGCAACACAGGAAAACTCCTCAATTTCTAAAAGTGGCATTTGACAGGGGCCTTGTGGCCTGTTGAGGGTGTTTCTGAAGTCCCTGCCGAACTGGTGCTGCTGGTGAATGACGATCACTGAGCGCTCCCCTCTCTCCCCCCGTTCTCAGGCTCCGTTGTTTCTGACGCTGCTTTGCTCTCTCTGGGGTTTGCAGCCAAATTTCTCGTCCGGTGACCGAGTGTTCCCCTCCGGAAGGGGCTGCAGCGGGGAGCCGCGCTCCCGGCCAGGGTGACATTTGCAGTGAGCCCAGGGTGACATTTGCAGCGACCGGAGGTCACTCAGAGGAAGAAAACAAAAGCAGCGCTCGGCAGCCACGGAGCGGCCCCGCAGAGAGGGGAGAGCACCAGCGGGGCACTGAGGACCGGCATTGGCCTCACACCATATTCCTTCTACTTTCCATAAAACATTTTTTTAATCATTGGCAAAACTTTTCTCTTTTTCTCTTTTTTCTCCTTTTCTCTTCTCCCTTTCCTTTCCTTTCCTTTCCTTTCCTTTCCTTTCCTTTCCTTTCCTTTCCTTTCCTTTCCTTTCCTTTCCTTTCCTTTCCTTTCCTTTCCTTTCCTTTCCTTTCCTTTCCTTCCCTTCCCTTCCCTTCCCTTCCCTTCCCTTCCCTTCCCTTCCCTTCCCTTCCCTTCCCTTCCCTTCCCTTCCCCCTTCCCCCTTCCCCCTTCCCCCTTCCCTTCCCTCCTTCTCCTCCCCTTTCCCCTTTTCCCTTTCCCCTTTCCTTTCTGTGCTGCGCATGTCCAGAGAACAGAACAGAGTTGGGAATGGGTCTGGAGCACAAATCTGATGAGGAGCAGCTGAGGGAGCTCAGCCTAGAGAAAAGGAGGCTCAGGAGGGACCTTCTGGCCCTCCCAAATTCCCTGACAGGAGGGTGCAGCCAGGTGGAGGTAAGGCTCTTTCCCCAAATAACAAACAACAGCACCAGAGGAAATGGCCTCAATTTGTGCCAAGCCCCAGCACAGGCTGCCCAAGGAAGGGGTGGAATCACCATCCCTGGAAGGTTTAAAAGATGTGTTAGATGTGGCACTTGCAGACAGGGTTTAGAGGTGGCTTGGGCAGTGCTGGATTAAGGGTTGGACTTGGTGGCCTTAAAGGTCTTCTCAACCCAAGTGGTTCTGTGACACTCAGGTCTGGAGGGAGATGTTCAGCATGGGCTGAACTCATTCAGTTCTTCACCTGCACGTTCTCTTCATCATCCTCAATGCAATCTGCACAAGGACCCTGGTGAGCTCAAAGACTTGTGCTTGCAGGATCAGAGACTAAATGAGGTTGGAAAGGATCTCAGGAGGTCACCAAGCCAAATCTTCTGCCAAGAGCAGGAATCAGGAATAACCAGGCACTTGTTGTCAGTCTTCCCCTCTCAGCTGGCAAGAACCAGCTTAAAAATGCCTTAAAAGTACTTTTGAGTATGCACAACGTGTTTGCAGCATCCTTTGAGTCAGAATATTGTTTGTTATTGCAGTGCCTGTCCACATGTCACCTTCCCTTGCTTCCTCTTGTGCTTTCTTCCTGTGCCACTCTTCACCTTGGAAAGGGCTCTTCTTTGCACCTGCTCAGAATAAGGAGAGGGGAGGAAAAAAAAGCTTTGGTAAGTTTTACTATTGGTTTTTTGGGAAAGGTTGTTGGTGGTTGTTTTTTAAAACTTTAATGGAAAATTTCAGTACTGAAGCTTTCTGTCCTGGTAATGGGGCTTTTTCCAGAAAACAAAAGAAAGGGGAGGGAAGCCTGAAAGAGCAGTTAAATTTAGCTTTCCAACTCCATTGCATAAAGAAACCCTGACAGCTTTTCCCAAGATCTGCACTTGCAGAAAGACATTTTGTGGGAGCTTTGCAAGGTCTCTTTTTACTTTAGATGCAGACAAATAAAAGCAAAGTCTTTGCTACAACACAGTTCGTGTTTATCTTTTCCATTCCACATCTCAGGAGCAAGGAGCCACAGTCAGAGCTGCTCCTTAGCTCTGGATTCAGGTGCAGCCTCCTCCTTGCCTAACCCAAGGAAGAGCACAGACCCATGACAGCAGAGAGACAAAGCAGAGTTCAGGGCTTCCAGGAGCCAGAACCTCACTCCTGGTTCTTGGGCACCCATAAAGAAGAGCTGGAGAAGCAGCACCCTTGGCTATGTCATTGTGTCATCTGTAACAAGCACTCATGGCCTGACCCAAAGCCCTCCGAGGCCAGTGAGGAAAAGAGCCTTGCTTCCAGGAACAACCTGGATGGGGTGCAATCAGGGAGAAAGGGCAAGAAGAGTTGTGCATTCTTCTCTGGGAGAAAATAAACACCAAGAGCCCCTTCTTCCCTCCCCTGTTCCCATCCCCTCCTTCAGGGAGAGCCCCAAAGGAAAAATCTGACTTGTTTTGCATTCTGGATGGAGGCTGGGCCTGGGGTCAAGGCTGCCAGCCCTGTGCTGGGGACACAGCACGTGAGCAGGTTCAATTAAAATGTTTCACAGCAGTGGGATCATGGGCACGAGGAGCTGCCTGACCTATTGCTGACAAATTGGCCTTATAAATAAAATGAATGTGTGCAGGACAAACAGGGAGCCTGTCACCCGAGCAAGCCACGCTGGGGCGCTGGGAAATATTTTATTGGGATATAAAGCCTTAAATGCCATTCTCCATGCATGGATGGGGGCTGTGTGGCTTTTCATCAGCCAGCCCTGCTGCCTGCTCCTGCATTTTGATTCATGGCTGAGCAGGAACCTTCAATTGCCTTTGGTGGCTTCAGAGAGCAGGACTGACACCCTGCAGGACAGAGGCTGACTTCAGGTCCCTGGTGCCCACCAAGAGCAGAGATCAGGGCTCTGGGGACACCACTGAGAGGAGTCCTGTCCTTGCCAGGCCAGGATGCAGGAGCCCTGCTAGTCCCCATCACACCATCTCCCCTCCACTGATGCTGTTAGAGTGGGGACAGAGGGAACAATCCCTTCCCAGTTGTGTTTGTTTGTTTTTTTTTTTCCCAGCTCCATCCTCATATCCTTCCCTCCTTGGCCAGAATTAGGAAAAAAAAAAAAAAACAACAAAACAAAACAACCAAAACCAGCCCCAAGCTAAACAACAAACTGAATTCCCATCTTTTTCCCATTGAGTTTATTCACCCTGCAAAGGGCTCAGCCCCTCTCACCCTTTCTGAGGACGAGGGGACCTGGGATGTTCAACAGGGTCAGACCCAACCTCCTGAAAGCCCAAAATAGACCAGGTGGGTGTAAAAGAAGCTCTCCAGCCCCAGCAGACATTTAATGGCACTTGTACCAATGCTAATTACATCTTAACATTTTCTCTCTGTATTTTGGTGTTTATTTTGGAAAAGGTCCTCCCTGGACTCATTTTCTTCCTCAGCTTTAAAACAATAACACCACCACGCTTGCTTTTCCCTTGGCTGTTTCCCTCATTATTTTAACTCTGCCATTCTGCTCCTGTGCAGTCAGCAGAGGAGTTCAATCAGCCTGATGAGTAAAAGTGCATAATTTTATGGCTGCATATCAACTGACTGTTATTAAACTAATCAATCAGCTTCAGCACAGCCACCAGAACAGCACGGGAGAGGACAAGGCAGAGGAAATGCTATGCTATTATTTTTCCAAAAGGAAAAAAAAAAATAATAAAAATACAATCTGGCCAACCAAATTCTTCAGCTTGTCCTTCTCTGCAGGAGGAAATGACTCAGTCAGTTATGGAAGAGGCGACCTGCAGCAAGGTGGTGAGGAGGAGTTTGCTCTGTCCTGCTCACCTGCAGTGCTCAGCCATAATGCCCAGCAACTGCCATGCTCCAGAGAGCAGGAAAGTCATCACTGCTCTCCCATCCCACCTTGCAGTGTCCCCCTGCAGCTGCCTCTGACCTCCTCCAGCAAAGCATTTAGGCACATGCTCAATTAATCCCTTTGGAGCCAGTAAGGCCATCATCACCTGTGCCCATTTTCCAGCCTTGGGGTCAGCAGTCATGGAAGAAGTTAGGGAGCTGATTTCCAGGTCTTACCCCTGTAGTCCTCTCCTGATGACCCCAATGAGGCTTATGGGGTGGCACACAGGAGGAAAATATGCCTGAACCTCCTTTCCCAGGAATAATTACACTCCTTCACATATTCACTGCCAGGAAATGCAGAACTGACCTCCCCATCCCATCTGGGACATGGCACACAGGCCAAGGGCTGCTCCTGAAGGGCAGGACAAGCAAGGGACTTGCTACCAGCAAGAGAAATCTGGGAGAAGTCAAAGCTTTCTGCTGGACAGGGGTGAGCAGGGACCAGGATGGGCTGCCAGGAGGCTGGGGAGGTCTCTTGGAGCAAGCAGCAGTTGTTGCTTCTTTTACAGAAACACCTGCTAAGGCTGGACCTGGTGAGATCTGCTTGAAGCCACGGGTGGGCATGATGGCCTTGGGGGTCTCCTGCAGCTCTGAGTCCATGGGAAAGAGCAACCCAGCTTTCCTTGACTTCCAAAAGATGGAGAAGATGTAACAGGGCTTTGAACCTCAGCACAAGTCAGTGGGACCTTAAAAAACATGAGGAGAGGGAGGGAGAGAGGGAGAGAGGGAGAGAGGGAGAGAGGGAGAGAGGGAGAGAGGGAGAGAGGGAGAGAAGGAAGGAAGGAAGGAAGGAAGGAAGGAAGGAAGGAAGGAAGGAAGGAAGGAAGGAAGGAAGGAAGGAAGGAAGGAAGGAAGGAAGGAAGGAAGGAAGGAAGGAAGGAAGGAAGGAAGGAAGGACAAAGACAAGCAGATCACTTGCCAGTTTGTGCTTTTCCCAACATAGCTGGCACACTTTGTGCTTCCCTCTCTCAGCCATGCCCCCTCCTTATCCTACAGATAAAGAGTCAAATGGTGCAGAACAGAGCAGGCAAAGCTCTCTGTGCTGCATCCTCCAAACACTTTGAGCCTGGACATGCATCCTTAGACCCACAGATGAAAGGAAAGCTGTTCTCAGCCAGCCTGAGAATCCTTCCCCACTTAACTGCATTCACTTAATACAGATTGAATTGCACTGGCTGCTGCTTGGGCTGTTTTTTATGCCTGGTTTTACTGTCACATCCACAGGTGCTGAGTGCTCTGTGCTGGCCACTCTGGGCCATACAAATAACTGTTCTGGAGCTTGACACAGCAGGTGACCGGCAGGAACTCGCTGTGGACCCGACCCAGAGGCTTTTCCCGGGCAGGAAAGCAGCCCTGCAAGCCCCCAGGCCATCCTGCTGGCCAGGGCTGACAGCTGCTGTCCTCCCAGCCTGCTTCCCCTGGCTGCTGCCAAGCTCACAGAGCTCTCCTCCAAATGAATTTTCTGAAAAACAAATTAAAGCAAGGCTTACATCACGCAGCAGACAGCCCAACCCGTGCTGGCAAACCCTGCCTGGATTTTGGGCTGTGCCAGAAAACCCTGCCTGGATTTTGGGCTTTACCAGGAAACCCTTCCTGGATTTTGGGCTGTGCTGGCAAACCCTGCCTGGATTTTGGGCTGTGCCAGAAAACCCTGGCTGGATTTTGGGCTGTGCCAGAAAACCCTGCTTGGATTTTGGGCTGTGCTGGAAAACCCTGATTGGATTTTGGGCTGTGCTGGCAAACCCTTCCTGGATTTTGGGCTGCACTGGCAAACCCTTCCTGGATTTTGGGCTGTGCTGGCAAACCTTGCCTGGATTTTGGGCTGCACTGGCAAACCCTGCTTGGATTTTGGGCTGTGCCGGCAAACCCTGCTTTGATTTTGGGCTTTACCAGGAAACCCTGCCTGGATTTTGGGCTGTGCCAGAAAACCCTGCTTGGATTTTGGGCTGTGCTGCTTTGCTCACAGCTGCTGCTGGCACCCAGGCTGAACAATAAACTGATCAAAGAATCCCAGTATCGCCCTGTGCTCTCTGTGAGGGATCCCAGAAACCTCTGCTTGCTTTCATTTTTTTGGGTTTTTTTTTTCCCTGTGCAAAACCACAGACAAACAAAACTGGGGGGAAGTGAAGGAGACTCCAGTGGGTGTTGCAGCACAGGCGAGGTCTCAGGAGTCAGGAAATTCCAGTCCTGGCAGCCTGCTGGTTGGAGCACATGGAGGCCAGGGGTGAGCAGGAGGGGAAGGGATCTTCTGCCTGCTGGGAAATCATCCTGAGCCAGGCTGGGTTTTACTGGTGATCTGGGCTCCCTCCCCTGCACTGCCACATCCTCCTCACACAGCCCTGGGCACATCCTCTGGCAGGAATCCTCACCCTCCATCAGGTGTGCCCATCCATCAAGAGCTTCCCTGGAAAACCCAGCGTGCCCCCAGCCCTTCCTCTGTTGGATACTGGAAAATGAAGCAAGCAGGGATGAGATCCCAGTGCCAGAGGCACAGCACAGCTGTGGGAAGGCACGGCAGCAGCTGGAGCAGCATCAGGATGGGGATGGGAATGGAAATGGGGATGGGAATGGGAAGGGGAATGAAGTCTCTGGTCTTTGCCCAGCACAGAGGGACTGTGCCAGCCCACATCTTGGCTTGTGCAAAAACCTCCAGCCATCCATTCTCCCCCCCAAAAAAATCTTTATTCAGGTGAGCTCATTGGTGCTGCCATGGAAAACAAGCGCGGCTGCAAATGAGTAGTCATGAATAATCATGCTGGCTATTTTGAAAAGCTTTTTATGCTTTTCATAAGAGATCCAAAGAAGATATGCTTTTGAATGGAAGAATGGTCCTTTTGAAATGCTTGGTTCAGTCTCCAATCAGGAGATGATCCTCAGGAGCCCTGGGATCTCACCCCAGGGACAGCAAATTCCTGCCATGCGCTGCTGCAGGGTCAGCCAGGGAAGGAGGGAGGATGGGGCAGCAGTGGCAGCACCAACTTCTGAGCATCCTCTCCTCTGCCATGGGCTGTCTGCAGGACCTTGGGCTGAACCTGCCCTGCCTCAGCTCTCTGACTGCAGGGTGGGGAACAGAGCCATGAGCACGGGCAGTAAGGGCTTTACAACCATTACAGATGATGAAATTCTATCCTGGACAGGCTGAGGGAGCTGGGGTTGTTCAGCCTGGAGAAGAGAAGGCTCTGGGGAGACCTTAGATCCCCTTGCAGTGCCTAAAGGGGGCTACAAGAGAGCTGGAGAGGGACTTTGGAGAAGGGAAATAACCTTAAGCTGGAGGAAGGTAGATTTAGATTAGATATTAAGAAGAAATTCTTTGCTAAGAGAGCAATGAGGACCTGGCACAGGGTGCCCAGAGCAGTTGTGGCTGCCCCTGGATCCCTGGAAGTGTCCAAGGCCAGGTTGGATGGGGCTTGGAGCAGCCTGGGACAGTGGAAGGTGTCCCTGCCCATGGAAGGGTGGTTGAAATTGGAGGGTCTTTGGGGTCTCTTCCAACCCAAACCATTCTATGATTCCATAATTTCATCCTCTACAGAGGCAGCTCTTTCAGTGACTGAAACTGAGGAGTGCAAACAGCTTTTGCATAAGAAAACCCTAAAGCCCAGCTTCTGCTTGTGCATTACCATGGCTCCAGTGAGAGGAGTTACCTGTTTCCACTCAAGCTGGGTACATAATACCTATTATTTACACAGATAATTTAATTCCTTTCCCCCACTCAGTTCATTCTCTCACTGCCTAGGACACCCCAACCAGGAACTAAGTGTACAAATGCAAAATCTCCACTTGTTCTTTAATGGAAGCACTTAGTCCATCTCTCCAGCCTGCCCTGCCCAACCCAGGAAAGCTCCCAAAAAAAAGGGAGAATAATGAAAATGAAGAAAATGCTTGCTTTGCTGTAGTTAAGCCTGTAGAAAAATATTTCTTTTGCTACCTATTTATTAGTATTCTGCTAGACCAGTGGAAGGGTTATCAAAACAGTTACTGGGCCATGGGAAAACTCTTTTTTTGCTGAGAATAAGAGATTTTTGGTGAGCCTCCTCTGGTAGCTTTATGCACTTCTTTTCTGAGGAGTATTTTCATATTCTCAATTTCAGTGCTTGATGACTGTTGTGTTGGGCCACATGGTGCACATCTGGGCTAGGCAGAGCAGAGACATGCAGGGCATGTTCTCAGTGTGATCCTCTTGCATTACACCTCCCCTCGAACCCAAACATCTGCCATCCTGCCCGGTGATTTGAGCCAAACAAGCCACCTTCAGAAAACAAAACCAGATCCAACTGATGTTAGCAAAAAGGAGTAAAAGCATGGCAGGGGAAGTGAAAGCTGAGAGAAAAGTGGGAGGAAGAAAAATGCAAGGAGGAAATAGCTGGAGAATGATCCAGTAATCACCACAGAGCAGCAGCCCCTTACTTGGAGAAGAAAAACCCAAACAGAAAGCAGGTAAAAATTGCAGGGAAGAAGAAAACAAGATTGGTGGCAAGTAGCCATGGGCACAGCCTGGTTGTGCAGGCAGGTGCTGCTGGCTGAAGTGGGCACCACTGAAAACTCATTTTGGTGTGGCCACAGGAAAAGAGGAATGTTTTGGAGCAAGTGATAGGGGTCACACCTTAGGGGATGTGTGTAGGGGGCACACATCCTGGAAATCAGTGACTCAGAACCAACTGGAATGGTCCTGGTGGACAATTGCTGGTGTTTGAACTCCCAGCAATGCCTTAGCCAAGAAGGTTGGAGTAATCCTTGGCTGTGCAGACAGCAAATATGAAGTGGGAGTGCTGAACTGATACTATCTCTGTAAACAGCATTAGTGAGACCATTTCTGAAAAGTTATGTCTAGTCCTGATGTTCACATGTCCAAAAAAGATCTTAAGGAAACAGCAAAGATTCCTGCCAGAGTGATTTGGAAGCACTGGAAGCCTACTTTAAAGAGAGAAAAACATATCCAAGGGGAAAATGAAGTGACTTTACTACAGGTTATCAACATCTGTGCAGGTATAAGCCCTGGAAATGGCATCAAGGAAAGTTGTAATGAGATGGAGTCTGGGAAATTCAGATTAAATCCAAGTGAGAGATCTGAACCAGCTGTGCAGAGGTCAGGTTTCCCCCACAAGGTCCAGATGTCCTCCTAGCACGCAACACAGCTAAAGGTTGGCGGGTTTTTCATCAAGGGGGCCTCTGGCTCAGTAATTGGCTGACCCCAGCTTTGGAGGAGTAGAATGGCTTGGTTTTGGTGCAAAAGCTTGAGGTTATGCCACTATGGACCCAGAGATGTGGGTGGACCTCCTGTTCTTGCTGCAGGTCATGGTTTTGGGGAGATTTGGGGGACTGGGTGAATCACAGCACACAAAGTCACTTTGTGTGTTGAACAGAAGGCTGGCACAGGGAGGTTTTTCTTACATTACTCAGCCAAAAAGGTAGCAACAAAGGTAATGGAGCACAAGGGCCCTGCCTTTGCTAACTGCTAAAAACCATGGAGGAAAACAGATGGATCAAAAGTTGTTGACGTTGATGGGGATCTTTCCAAGCTCCTTCAGTGGGTTTTTGGCTGAGGCACATATGCTCTGGGATATCAGTAGGCTGATCTCCACAGCAAATGAAATGGCCCCTGGATGTCACTGCTGTGCTGCAGTAGAGCAGCAGGAGAGCCTCATTCTATGGGATGTAAAGAAGATGGAGTTAAGGCCCGGAGACAAGGCCTGGATAACTGGAAGTGTTGGCTCAGGCCCTTGGTCTGCCTCCAGCACAGATTGCAAATTGCTGTGAGTTATCATCTGACAGATGCTCTGTCGTGGCTCCAGTCCATCTCCTACTGCACAAGTCTATACATCACAGCCCGCGTGGTCAAACCAGCCTTGCCTGCTGCTTTCCCTCCAGCTTCTCCTCTTCACCTCTTCAAACCCCTCCCTCAAACAGGGAAAAAAAAAAAAAAAGCCCAAACCAACCAAAAACCCAACAAAACTCAATCTGCTCTCCACCACGAATTTAATTGGTTTCAACACAAAGTCTGAGCCACGTGCTCTCGTAGAACACGTAGGAAACCAATTCATTGATGTCTCCTTCAGTTTGAAAATTCCACTGTGAGAGATGCTGCAGCTCTTAGCAGGTTGGTCACAATGAAACCTAATGATGATATTTAAATGTATTATTTCTACCACCAGTCTACCTGGGGTTTAATTTGATGACATCCAAATTTTATCAACACTTTGCCCAGGGCTTGGTCTGATGGAAGGCCTTCAGATAAGTTGCTTGTTCCTGGGAAGGCACAGGAACTGGATTTTTTGGGGTGGAGGAGAGAGAGGAACCCAAATTCCTCCCATTACCCCCACAATAATTCTCATGAGGGAAATATGTGTAAGTCAGCACAAGAACTTGTGGGAAGTGCAGACTGTTGGGGTGGAATACAATAGTTAGAATTTAATCTGAGTAAGAAAGACTGGGAAGAGTGGGGCAGTTGCATCACTCATCTTCCTGTTGGCTGCACTAAAAACCTTTCATTCATCTCTGAGATTTCTGCTGAATTCTTGTCCACTGCACTAAAGTAAAACAGCCTTGCTTCAAAATTGACTTTGACTTTGCAAACAAGGAAATCCTGCAGGAATTCCCACTCATCTGACCGCTGCCATTTATTTAAGCAGCTCAGTGCAGGATTAGGTAGCCCTGGGGCCTGGGATGGCCTTTTATCTTGAGAAGTGACTGTTGCAGGTAAGAAACAGAGATAGAGCAGTGGGAGATGTGGGATTTCTCTCACCTGGCTTCATGTATCCACAATGCAGACATTTCCAGCAGAGCTGGTCACCCTGGGCTCCCTTTGTAGTCAGCAGAAACAGACACTTTCAGGGCATGATTCATCTGCCCTATTTTCCACATCTGGCTTGGGTTGGGATAAATTACAACCAGGACTACAGAGTCTGCTCCACTGAGGGCCTCAACCAGCTGTCCCCAAATATTCTGTGCTTGCAGATGTCCCCCCTGGTGCAGCAGCTTCCCATGTGGCTGCTCCCCAGACCCACTGTGCAGACACCTCTGGTCCCCTAAAAGGGCACAAGGTGCCTGCAAGCCTGCAGGGCTTCTCATTTTTTGTTTTATTGAAGCTGTGACACCTAAAACCTCTTGAGATTTGTCACCTAATAGAGTTGTGAATTCCCCAAGGTGGTAAAGATTCAGCTCAGGATTGACAGAGGAGGATATCCAGCTTTTTGGGATCCTCTTTAGGTCAAGGGGAGGCTGTTGCTTAAGTGCCTTGGCACTTTATTCTGAGTTGAGACCCCAAGAAAAGTTTGGGAATATGTGGGACACTCTCAGGTTGACTTTTCACTCATTTGGCAGAGAGAAAGATGCATTACTTTTGGGGAGAATCCATACATGGTAATTTGGCTCTAAAGAGGCCACAGAACTAAACTCATTGTTCCAGATTGCAATGCAAGATGTATTCTATTACCATCTGTATGGCAGATTATCTTTTGTCAAGTGGGCAGTTTTGCTTATCTCTGTCTTTGAGTGACCACAATCACTCCTCCCTCAGGAGGGGACACCTGCTGATAACAGCCATTGAATGTCCCTGCATGGCTGATAAGAACTACAGCATCCCATTGGGAGATGTGAGCCCAGGGGGAGGAGCCAAGCATTCCTGCCTGGATATAATCTGGAGATTCTGGAACACCAGCACAGCTTCTCCACTGGATTTCCCAGAGGAGCAGCAGCTGCCTCTTCCACTGGATCTTCAGAGGAAGAGACTGCACCTTTCTACAGGATCCCTGCTCCAGCAGAGCCACCCCTGACACTGCAGGAGGGCTGAGCCACAATTCCAATGGGACTGCTGCCAGCACCCTGACCCACAGGGTGTCAGGCTGGGTTCTGACTCTGTCAGGGTTGTTCTAGTTCACTGCATTGTTTATTTTATCCTTTTATTTTTCTTCCCTATTAAAGAACTGTTATTTCCTGCTCCCATATTTTTTGCCTGAGAGCCCCTTAATTTAGAATTTATAGCAATTCAGAGGGGTGGGGAGGGTTTACATTCTCCATTTCAGGGGAGGCTCCTGCCTTCCTCAGCAGACTCCTGTCTTTCCAAACCAAGACACCCATCCACAGAAAATTCTGGGAATTAATAATTTACAAATCCATCTCAGCCTGCTCTGTGGGTTTTGCTCAGTGGGTACTATTGTTTTTCAGGGTCAAGCACCTATTCCTAAGGAATCTGAAGTGTGCCCTGGCCCATCTGGGATGGGTTTTCAGTGCTCTCCCCATGTATATTCTCTGGGCTGGTTGGAGATGTCCTTGCCTATGGCAGGGGGACTGGACTCGATGGCCTTTAAAGGTCCCTTCCAACCCAAAACATTCTATGGTTCTGTGACCTTCCTGCCCTGGCTCTTTGGCTTTCCAGCCACGTGGAATCTCAAACAAAAAAAGACAAACCACACGTACCCACACACAGTTTCTGAGCCTTTCTGCCCTAAATGTGGTCTCTCTGCCCCTTAACACTGGCTGGAACAGCTGGTGTGTGGTCTGACCTACAACAAGGCACTTTTACCTACTCCTTTTTCCGACCCTCTCCTTCCACAACCCAAAACTTGTGCTCCAGTAGTTCATGGATCCTTCCAGCATCCTTCATGGGTCCTTCCAGCATCCCTCCTTGTACAGCTCAGGGATTTCTGAACCCCCACACCCTGAGGTGTGTTTGTCCATCCATCTGCTGCTCCCAGTGGGGATGCACACTGAAGCAGAGGCAGGACAGGGGCTTTCTGAAGGGCCAGCAATCCCTCTGAGGCAGAACTGTAATTACACTGCAGTTATATTGCAGTTGCTATGCAAACAGCAACTCGTTTTGCTTTTCAATATGTAATTATCACTAAATCATCGGGGTGGAGGGAGGTTTAACTACCTAACTCGTTTACTTTCCTCACCCCTTGGGCTCTCAAGGCATCAGCTGTCAGGGCTGACCACCTGGAGGAGGCTTGGCAGGCTGCAGCAGTGCCCCAGGTCTGTGGGTACCCAGCTGCTGAAGGAGATAATCCCAGTAAGATCCCAAAGGTTGCACTAATGGGGAGCTATCACTGCTCAAAATTCAAATTGCTCTTGTTCAAACTCAGCCTGTTTCTTACCACTGCTCAAAATTCACATTGCTCTTGCTCGAACCCAGCCTGGTTTTTACCAGTGCTCAAAATTCAAACTGCTCTTGTTCAAACCCAGCCTGGTTTTTACCAGTGCTCAACATTCAAACTGCTCTTGTTCAAAACCCATTTTTTTACCAGTGTTCAACATTCACACTGCTCCTGTTCAAACCCAGCCTGGTTTTTACCAGTGCTCAAAATTCACACTGCTCCTGTTCAAACCCAGCCTGTTTTCTCCCCTTACAGAGGTGGGGAGCCCTCAGCCCTGATAAGGAATCACATAGGCAGAATGTCATCTTGAGAAGAGGCTGAGCAGCGGGTGGTGACCCACAGAAGTGTAGGATGGCCCATGGAAGGTCGGATCAGCTGCATTAGCTGTAGGAAAATGCTTCCCCAGAGGAGACAGGGTCATCCATCACCATCCATGCTCCCATCTGGGCTCTCCGTGAGGTTTGGGCCTTCAAACCCTCTACTGTGCACTCTAATAGCAATGTCCCCTACCCTGGGGGCAAGACAGAGGAGATAAATAATTGATTTTGTGGTGGACAATGACAAAGATCCTGTTGTAGATGGATAATGAGATGATTGGCTCTTGCAATTAAGGAATGACTATTGTGTAAAGATTAAGAAAAGTTTTAGTGATGTATGGTTATGTTATTGTAGTTTAGATGACCTCTGTTCTCCCCATAGTTCCCTTTTCCCCCTGTATTGTTGCCATCAGACAGTCTGGATTGTCTAGGACAGGTACAAAGAAGGCTGCACGTGTGTCCCTTGCATGGGGCAGCTGGGAATGGAAAAACTTGGAGCTTAGAGGATGGGCATGGCAACACCTGACCTCCAATCCAGTTACAAAGCAGTTTCCACTGATAAATGGCAAAGAAGAGCTGACTGACAGACTTTGGGAGGGACCAGGGCTGGCTGATGCAACTCCCAGGGGTATAAAAGACTGAGCATCCATCTTGAAGATGAACCAGCCATGTGGACAAGGACAGTTCCCAGTGCTGCAGCTTCTTCCTTATGTAGTCCCTTGTTGTACTTTTGTTAAGGTTTAATAAACCTCTTTAAATTTTCAAAGTGAGCAGTTGTCTGTCACAATCCCCTTAGCGAAGGCCTCTTAGCTTGAATCTCCTCAGCCTTCAGGTTTGTCAGTGTATAAACCGTTATGAGTAGAAAAGTTGCCCATTTTTTTAAAAGGTTGCAGAGTTCACAGGTTGGGCCAGTTGCTGCCAGGGTGGAGTTCTAACTGTTTGCTATTGTAATCACTTGTCGTTTTTTTTTAACTACTGTTACAGACATCTTTTATGGAAAATCCTTTCCTTAGGATTTTTCCTCCTGAGAAGCTGAGAGGCCTCAGGAACAAAATGTAACCAATGGTTATCTGCTGCTGTGGAATGCAACAGGTGCATCTGGGATTGGCCCCTGTTGGATGTTTGTAATTAATGGCCAATCACAGCCCAGCTGGCTCGGACAGAGAGCTGAGCCACAAGCCTTTGTTATCATTCTTTGCTCTTCTATTCTTAGCCAGCCTTCTGATGAAATCCTTTCTTCTATTCTTTTAGTATAGTTTTAATGTAATATATATCATAAAATAATAAATCAGCCTTCTGAAACATGGAGTCAGATCCTCATCTCTTCCCTCAACCTGAACCCCTGTGAACACCATCACAAACTACCTGTCCTTGATGGTTAAGAATTCCCCCTTTTGTCGAGTGACACTCTGCTGCTTCCTGGAGGATGGCACCCAGATGGTGAAGAGGAGGAGACCTTGGAGTTAGCATGCAAATGACCTCAGAACCAGCATGCAATGGGAGAAGCCCCTCACCAAACCTAGCCAAAAACCCCTAAAAACAACGAGCCAACACAAAACTGATGTCTAGACGTGAGGAACAGAATCTAGTATCCACCAAGACCCTTTTTACCCCTCACCCTAACCTAAGGATGTCACCTAGACAGAGGCTCTTGAATGTTGTACCAAAAATCAAGGGAATTTCCTAATGATGTGGTGAGGATGGAACCCCCAGCTTTGCCCACAGACCAGCAGACACAGCTGCACTCTTCCTCCTGCTCCGAATCCCTCCTGGGAGCAGCGGTGGCGGGAGCATGACCCGTTGGTTCTCCCCCCAAGCTGATCACTTTTGATAAAGGCATGAAAAAGGAGAAAAGTCTCCTGCCTGTATTTATTTCATAAACCACACCCAGGGACCTTGGAGCATCCACAGCATCATCCCTCTACTCCCCAGGACTGAGGAGCCATCGCCTCATGTCCCCTCTCCTTCAGTGGTGTCTGCACTGCAATTATTTCTGTGGCACACACACACACACATGTTGAGCTGGCATCAAACCACGGGCTGAGAGCTGAGCCAGCTCCAGAGCCATTAAGAACCTCTGGAATTGTGCAGCCTCCCTGCTGGCTGCCTTTTTACGAACCCTTTAAATTGTCAGCTAACAAGATGGTGGGGGATGTTGGTTTAATGATCATTAGCAAGACCCAATTAGCAGGGAAGCATAATGAATCCTCAAATGCAGGCTTGCTAATTTAAATACAGATAATTCATGGCACCAGTTGAGTGCTTAAACAAAGATTTCAGAGGTCTTTCTACTTGTCAATAGCGTGGGCACAAGCCTGATCGATCTCCATGAATGACAATGGATTGGAGGCTTTGGCGTGTTTGTGAGAAATTTAACACAATTTGTCTGCCCAGCAAATGCTTCAATAAAGCTCCAGCTAAGAAACAGTCAAACTTCCACAACCATTTATCAGATTATCACACAAGAGGAAGGAGTGAAAAGCAGAAGGGAGGGGGAGAGAGAGAGAGAGAGAGAGGAAAAAAAAGGATCTGAGCACAGCTGCAAAATTTATTATCTTATTGTACCCTGAAACTGTATTTCTTCTTCCTATTGTGCATGTGACTGGGTCGTTTTACCAGCTAATTCCTGCATCTCAGAAGCACTCAGTATCACAAGGCAATGGGCCTTGGAGTCCAGGCTGTCAGCTGAACTCTGGAAGTTAATGGGCCAGGCAGCTTTCGTTGGCGGGAAGCATTCCAGGAGAAAACATCTTGATAAAAGAAAAAAACATCCAGAGAGTGAGAAATGGCCCTGTGAGGCCAGAGAGGGAGCAAAACCAAGACAGTGGAAAGAAAATAGCGCTGGGAGGAAAATAGAGGCTCATAAAAAATATACATTTGTGTATACATGTATGTGTGTGACAGGAAGAACTCAATAAAAACAGGCAGGCCGGGCACCAAGGATGCAGGAGCAGATGTGGTTTCAGGCAGATTTATCACAGAGAGGGGTTGGGCAGCTTGAAACTCGCAGGAGGAAAAGGAGAGCAGAAGAAGTTGATTTGATGAAGTAATTATGAGCAGGACAATGTGATGGGGAAGGGAAGGTTTCACAGCTTGTCAGGCAATTGAAAAGGATGATCAGATCTTGTGAAGGATGGAGGGTTTAGCTCCCTGTTTTCATCTCCTCACGTCTCTTTCATGGCCTGAGTGATGGGTGAGAGGGGCTTTGCCCTCTCCAAGCTGGGGAGGGCAGCAGCTGGATGAGGCACTCCAGCTGGAGCTCATTTGTCTCTGCTCAGCCCCATCTGCTCTCCAGCACTGCCCTGGATGCCTGGTGCTCCCTCCCCCTTGAAACAAACACGGCCAGGAGACTTTTCTCCTTTTTCATGCCTTTATTAAGAGTGATCAGCTCGCATGGGGAGGAGTGACAGGTCCACGCTCACGCCACCTCTGCTGCTTCCAGGAGTGACTTGGAGAAGGACGAAGAGTGCAGGTGTGTCTGCTGGTCTGTGGGGTCCATCCTCAGGAAAGCATCAGGACATCCCCAATTTTTTGGTTCAACATTCGTGCTCCTCTGTCCAGCCGACATCCTTAGGTTAGGGTGAGGGGTAAAAAGGGTCTTAGCAGATGCTATATTCTGTTCTTCACATCTAGACATCACTTGGATTCGTCCATTTCATGTTGGCTCATTGTTTTTAGGGGTTTTTGGCTAGGTTTGGTGAGGGGCTTCTCCCATTGCATGCTGGTTCCAAGGTCATTTGCATGCTCCCATCACCATCTGGGTGCCATCCTCCAGGAAGCAGCAGGGTGTCACTCGACAAAAGGGGGAATTCTTAACCATCAACGACAGGGAGTTAATGAAAACTACAGGTGATTACAATAACAAACAGTTAGAACTCCACCCTGGCAGCAACTGGCCCAACCTGTAAACTCTGCAACCTTTAAAAAAAATGGGCAGCTTTTCTACTCATAACACCCCTCAAGCTGCCCTCCTTGCTGAGGCTGCAAAGGCAGTGAGGACTCCCCAAATTCCCCCTGGAGAGCACAGGAGGGTGAGGGTGCAGTTCTTGATGTGTGAGATGGCAGCACTTGGGATGAAATGTCCCCGGTCCATGGGAGACCATCCCCATCTGCTCCCAGAGCCCCACCAAGGCCAGTGCTGAGCTCTTCATTTCCCTTCTCACACCTGCCCTTCCAGGAAAGCCAGGCATGTCCTTCACTGCTCACACACAGTGAATCAGTAGCCAAAGAGGCAAGCTCAGAGATTCCTCAGCAGCAGCAGCAATGTGCTTTTTTTGTTCATTCTCAGTCCTGAGAGGCGGGGTGGGCACAGCAAGACACAGGACAGAGGATTGTCCCTGTCAGCTGCAGGCTGAACAGGCTGACCCTGACATGCAGGGATAATTCAGTCCTTAACATAAGCAGGCAGTGGGAAAGCTCCAGAGCATTCAGGACAGGGGGCTGACAAGCCTGGCCTAGGATTTGCAGGAGATATGAGCCATTCTGGCCTGGTGGAGCCAGCTGGGACATCCTGGCTCCACCAGAGAGCCAGGGATGGGTTGTGGCCCTCTCTCAGTACAAGCATTTATATCACAGACATGCAGATAGGTGGCTGGTGAACCACCTCACATCTCCTGACCATCAGAACACTCCACTCCACAGGGAGGATAAAAGTTAACGTCCCTCAGCAGCTTTGGTGGCCTCGAGCAGACAAAATTCAGGGGCCAATCTTCAGTCTGAGATGTTCAATTAGTAATTGTGACTTCTTCTTAGTTTCATCTGTGCTTGCATGCCTAAAAATCACATTTAGAGCCCTTCAGCTGAAGATGGAAACCTGTGATTCTCACACCCTCATAGGCTTGTGACTGGAGTTTTATAAAAACATAAAGGAAAAAAATGAGACCTTTGTGAAAGTCAAAAGTGAAATTCCCAGGGCCTGTTCTGGACTTCCCACCACCAGCATGGCAGCCTGAGACTCCAGGCAAAATCATGAGAAATTGAATTGTCGCTTTGCAGCAGCTTTACCCAGGCTTGACCCAGAGCTGAGCTCAAAAAGCTCTTCCTCCACGAGTCTTGAAGATCAAGAAATTTCCTCATTTTCTCCTTCCAGAGAAGGTCACCCTTGCACAGTTTTCTATGACTTCGAATCCCAGTATCATTAAGGTTGGAAAATACCTCTGAGATCATTGAGTCCAACTGTGCTGACACTTTGTTGGTGCTCTTGGCAGATCAAGGGTTCTCTGGGCTGGATTTATTTTGTGCAGCAGCACAAGCCTGTAAAGAGTGTTTTCAGACTTTTGGAGGGTTGGCTGAGCTGTTCCCAGAAGCCAAGGTCTCTCATTTTCTCTAGAGACATGTGTATTCTTGCCCATTTGGAAAGCTTTTATTTGGTCAGAGGAGCAGTAAATAAGGTTTTACTGACAACACCAGTCCTGTGAGCAATGATGGATTGTCACCACAGGAGCGTAACTTCTCAGTGAAATAAGAATTCACTATTTAGTGAAGAAATGCTCCTAAGGGTGACCATCCACAGCTGAGCCAGGGGTTATCTTTTTGAAAATGACAGAGCTGAACAGAATATTAATTGTCAATATCCTTATTGTACCTAATTTTAAAAGCAATTGGAAATTTAATTAAAATTAAACTCTCTGTTTTTGAGTAGTTGTTCAGTCTTGTTGGTCTGGAAGCAGAAAGCTGACACTGAAATTTCTTATCCTGGCATGTGATTTATTGATAAAGGTGCTCAAGTATGGAAACTGGGACTTTGATCTTTTCATGAGAAATAGTTTTCCCATCTGTAATAGAGGGGCTTTTCTATCAGCTACTTTATAACTATGTAATAGCTGCCAAATATGAAATAAGTCTAAATAACTATTAAGGAGGTGGGATTTTCCTCTAATCAATTAACTTTTGAAAGCTCTCATCCTCCAGCAGCTCTCTTAGCACCAGTCCACAAATGGGATTGCTCATGCAGAAAAAAAAAAGAACACACAGGGGTTTTTCCACAAGCCTTGATGCCATGATGGATCTTCCTCTTCAATTAATTTGAAAAAAAAACTCCATCATTTCTGTGTATGGGGTTGGCATCACCAGGACTAAGGACATTCCATTATTTTTCCCCTCTCATGAGCTATGTTAATAATATCAAGACAAATCTGCTCTTAGGAAAAATTGCCTGGTGCAAGTGAAAGGAAAGCCTTTGATCCATGAACCTTGTGCTCCACAAAAAGAGCTCCCCAAGCTTGCTCAGTCTACTGAAATGGGAGCTGGGATGGGATGCAGCTGCTGTCTGCACATTTATCTCAGGGCTAAACAGGAAAGATCAGGCAGAGCAAAATTGAGGGCAAAAGAGCTGAAAGTGAGTCCATGAGACTGAGTGGTTACAGGAAAGTTTCTGACTCCCAGAGCAGAGCTGGCCTGGGACAGCCTCGGGGGAAAGGAGAAGGGGCAAAAAAACCTCAGCTGATTTAACACAGAGGGTCTGAGTAGGGAGGAGTCCTTGGAAATACTTTATCTTGCCAGTTCCTGCCTTCTCCTCTCCCATCCTGACTGTTCTGAGCAGCGACCTTGGCCACTGGACAGTGGAAGAGGGAGGAAACTTCAGAGGAATTGAAGAGAACAAATGGCAGAGGTTAAAAAGCACAGCACAGGTCACTGAGAACCTCTGGAGAGTGGTTTCTGCACCATGCTGGGGCTGCAAGGATGGATGGATGGATGGAGGGATGGATGGATGGATGGATGGATGGATGGATGGATGGATGATGGATGGATGGATGGATGGATGGATGGATGGATGGATGGATGATGGATGGATGATGGATGGATGGATGGATGGAGGGATGGATGGATGGATGGATGGATGGATGATGGATGGATGGATGGATGGATGAGTGATGGATGGATGGATGAGGGAGGGATGGATGGATGGATGGATGATGGATAGATAGATGGATGATGGATGGATGATGGATGGTGGATGGAGGGATGGATGGATGGATGGATGGATGGATGGATGGATGATGGATGGATGGATGGATGGATGGATGGATGATGGATGGATGGATGGATGGATGGATGGATGGATGGATGAGGGAGGGATGGATGGATGGATGGATGGATGGATGAGGGAGGGATGGATGGATGGATGGATGGATGGATGAGGGAGGGATGGATGGATGGATGGATGGATGATGGATGGATGGATGGATGGATGGATGGATGGATGATGGATGGATGGATAGATGATGGATGGATGGATGATGGAAGGATGGATGGATGGATAGATGATGGATGGATGGATGATGGAAGGATGGATGATGGATGGATGATGGATGGATGGATGGATGGATGGATGGATGGATGGATGGATGATGGAAGGATGGATGATGGATGGATGATGGATGGATGGATGAGTGATGGATGGATGGATGGATGGATGGATGGATGGATGGATGGATGAGTGATGGATGGATGGATGGATGGATGGACAGATCCATGGATGGATGGATGAGGCAGGCATGACTGTCACTCAGGTGTAACACCCCAAAATACCGTGACCAACCCCAGCCCTGCCCTGTCCCACTGGCACCCCATAGCTCCACATTTCCCCCCTCCCAACAGCCTCCTCCCCCAGGTCCAGCACTTCTCCTCCATTTGGAGCGTGGTCCTGCAGCTCTCAGAGCTGGAGCCCCTCACATCAGCAGCATCTCTGTGCAAGATGAGCGTGCCTGTGAAAGAGATCAGAGATGCTCTTTGAAGAGTCGGCAGAATTTTTCATTACAGATTCCCAGCTGCATTTTCCTGCTAACCTTGCATTCCTGAGGATGCAAAGTGAGACGGGGACGTACGTATGGAGAACGTGTTACCCCTCTCATAGCCTACTCCCACAGCCAGGAAAATATGTCCTGTGAGTTTCCTCCCTGAGGAAGGCCAAAAATCAAATCAGTTTTTCCCCTGGAATTTTCCAAACACTCTCTGGGCTGTTCCTGACTGTGTAGAAAGCACACATTTCATCCCACAGCCCACAAAGGGTCCAGCATGGATATCTATCACAATAACACTGCCATCATCTTCCCCACTGCAGCTACCATTATTTAATTCTTATTTATAGCACTCGGCTCGGAGAGGAGCAGCTTGTGTTAGCACACACACAGTGACAATAAGTGACTGTTGACAACCACTCACCACTCCTGTACTTGGGGAGGGAACTGGCTTTTTTTTTTTTTTTTTTTTTTTTTTTTTTTTTTTTTTTTTAATGTGTTATTGCAGTGCCCAACACAAGGTGCACAACAATGGGTAAGGGTGGGTTTTGAGTGTTTCTTGTTAAGTTTCTCTCAGCTCTGCTGTGGGGAGCACAGATGTGTGTTGGAGCTTGGTGAGGGATAGGGAAAAGGGAGACAGACCCAGCTGCATAGCAGGAGAAGGTGCAGGAGCCCTGGAATATTCCAGTTCCACCTCCTGCTCCCAACACCTGCTCTGCCCAAACCAGGGCCCCTCCCAGGTCCACAGTCCTTGAAGGTGATGCTGAGGTAGGGAAAGTGAGGAAAGGCTGGATGCAGTGCCAGGAAGGTTTCCCTGTTCCCTCCTCAGGGACAGCCAGGACTGATCAGTGCCTGTGACCATTCCCAGAGCACATTCCTGATCCCAGTGGTGTCAGTCCTGCTACTGCCTCTCCAAATACAACCCCTCGTTAATTATTGCTCATTAGCAATAGTATTATCATGACTACTATTGTATGAACATATATAATTAATTATTCACTTTCTTAATTAAATGCTTAATGGTGTTAATGGTTTAAATCAGGCCATCAAAGCTCTTGCAGCTCATATAAAGTGATACCAGCACTGAAAGAGATCCTCATCCCCACCAAGACCTGTCCATTTGCTTCAGGGTTAAAAATTATTAAAAAGTCAAAATAATTAGTAGAATTTAATATAAAATATTAAACATTAATAAAGGAATTAAGAAATTATTTGGGTTAAAACCAGTGTGCTTAGATTCACCACAGCATCACCTCATCACTCTGTCTTGATGTGTGAAGTCATACAAAAAAAAAAAAATTAAGGTGAGATAGACAAATGTGTGAAGAGACAGATGTTGAAGGTCCACAGCTGGAGCCACTGCAGCATCCCCAGCCTGGGTGCATCCCATGGGGAGCAGGTGTGCCCAGGCTGCTGCACAGACAGCAATCCTTCCACAAGGTTGTGGTGAATAAAGGAGTTCACTCCATGCAAACAGCCAGGAACATGCACTTTTTACTGTCAGAACCCAGGACATCCCTCTGGCTGTCCTGGACTGCCAGAACCCCTGCCAGGGGGCTCAGAGACCTGGCACAGAGCCCAAAACACCTGTGGGTTTGATTATGACCCATGGAGCAAGTTACCAACCTTGGGTGAAGATCTGCAAGCCACAACAGTTTAAGTAGAATGACAGTGAATTTATCATGGGGTGAAAAAGTAGATTTTTGGGGTTTTTAGAATGGGGGTTCAGGAGGGAACTGGGCATGTCCAGCCTTTCTCCTTCTTCTTCTTCTTAGCCTCCATCTTCTGGGTGATGTTGGCACTTTTAGATTGGTTTAGAGTAGAAGCTCACTGTCTAACATAGGTGATAGGTATTGGAAAGTAACTGTAAACATTGTACAGGTAGTTTTTAGTATAAAAAGATAACACAGCCCTGAGGGCATCAGTGTGCCTCTGTCTGACCTGCTGAACAGACCTCTGCAGGTCAGGAGAAAGAATTTTATAGACAAGAAACAATAAACAATGTTGAGACCGAGAACTAAAGAGCTCTGACTCCTTCTTCGAGTGCCAGGCTGGGAAAAGAGACTTTCCAACATTTCTCAGGGTCACTGTGACCAGCGAGAGGCCCTGAGACATTTTGCCTCACACCTGGGTGAGGCAGAGGATCCAAAGCAACCAGCAGCCACCAGAGTGGTGAGATCAAACCCTGCTGCTCCTGTGCAAATCCTCTCCTCAGATTTGGGGCTTGATTTTGCTGCTCACACAGAGTGGTGCAGGTGAGATGCCACCAGGGATCTGCAATATCCCTACCAGCTCAATGCAAGGGCTGCAGAACATCTCCAGCATCCTGGAGTTTTGGTGGGAGATCAGGAGAGAGACTCCAGGGTACCACAGCAACAAGAGATCTCTTTGTTTGTGTATGGACCCCCCATGCATGATGCCAAATCTGGAGTTTAAACCTGAATTGAGCCTACTGTAACTAACATGCAAAAGGGAAGGCCCCCAGGCATTTTATCAGTCACAGCATGGTTTGGGTTGGAATGGACCTTGAAGATCATTCTGTTCCACCCCCTGCCATGGGCAGGGACACCTTCCACCATCCCAGCTTGCTCCAAGCCCTGTCCAGCCTGGCCTTGGGCACTTTCAGGGATTCAGGGGCAGCCACAGCTTCTCTGGGCACCTGTGCCAGGGCATCACCAGGTCACTCTCTTCACATTGCATGGGAACTTGGTTTACTTAGGACAGAATGAAATCCTCCAGCTCCTGCTGAAAAGTGAGATCTGATTCCATGACTTTGTAGCTCTTCAGCACTGGGTTTCCCTGCTGCCAGCATAAATCTGGGGTCACACCACCTAAACCCTTGAATGTGCTGTCTCCTGGGTCCTCACCTTCCTGAGCTGCTCAGTGTTGGCTCCTGTCCTCACTGATTTCTGCAGCAATTCCTGCTCACTGTTTTCCAGTGGGAGGGAATGACCTGCTTGCCACCCTGTGCTGACAGATTTGACTCTGCAGCCTGCACTGACCTCAGCTCCCACATCCATCCCTCAATCTCCTTCCCCTCTGTGAGGTGGCAGCAGGTTTTGATCACGGAGTGAGTGCAGAACATTTACAGGTTTTGGAAACAATATTCAGCTAAGTCATGGGGGGAGAAATTCCTGTAGGGCTGTTAAATGCAGGGACAGCACTTCTGGAAGTCCAAGAGCCACAAAGTGAGTGTTGCTCAAGGCAGTGTGTGTTTTCCCTGTGTGTGTTTTACCACTGTGTGTTTTCCCTGCTCTCACTCTCTGCTCTGAGCTCTTGATCCTCTGCTCAGCTCCTTGGCTCTTGAGCCCTGGGTGGACACAGGACTAGAGCCAGAAGGGCCATGAACCAACATGTGTGGATGTTCTTCATGCTCTGCTGACTCCAGGTGCCCTTTAGTGAAGTTCCTCAGCTTGCAGCAGCCCATCCAATTCCTTTGAAGTCAATGTGACTTCAGGGTGCAAGGAGCAGCCTCGAGGCACCGCTGATCTCCTCCTTCATGTGTCTGTGCTATCTGGGCTGCCCAGACCACAGAGTGGAGGAGGCTGGGAAATGCACCAAGACAGAAAGCCCCATTGTGCATGGCTTGGTGTCAATCAACTCCAGGAATGCTCTGAATAAATTAAATTATGCTGCAATCTGAAACGAAACTGATTCTTAATTAAAAGATAAGTTATTTCTTAATCCTCAGATGATTTAAACAATAAAAAAATAGTCGTGGGAATTGCAGACACCCTTGTCAGCTGGCTGAGCAGTTTCAGAGTAACCTCAGAGTAACCTCAGAGCTGCCACTGCCACAGCCCTGCTTGGAGCAGGCTTTGGGCAAGGTGACCCCCAGAGATTTCCTTCAACCCAAGTCAAGGGCATGTAGGGATAGGACAAGGGTAATGACTTTAAACTGAAAGAGGGGAGATTTAGGTTGGATATTAGGAATAAACTCTTCCCTGTGAGGGTGCTGAGGCCCTGGCACAGGGTGCCCAGAGCAGCTGTGGCTGCCCCTGGCTCCCTGGCAGAGTCCAAGGCCAGGCTGGATGGGGCTTGGAGCACCCTGGGATAGTGGGAGGTGTCCCTGCCCATGGCAGGGGAGTGGAATTAGATGATTTTTAAAGTCCCTTCCAACCCAAACCATTCCATGATCCTGTAACTCTCCTTTTCTGCTTGCACTGCGAACTCAGCTGTTGGATGCTGAAGAATCAGGATCTGGTTTGGAGACCTTGGTGATGAACAAGTGCAGCAATCAAGTGTGAAGCAGCATGGTGTAATGTGTCAACAAAACCACAGAATATTTCCTTTTTTATTTCTGAGGTTCATTCTGGAGAACAGGGGGTGGATTCCTTTAATACCCACAGAGTGGCCTCTTTGTACTGAGAAGTCCTTATTCCCAGGACCAGGAGTTTATGTTCCTGTTTCTCACTGAGCATGAGGACTTGGAAATCTTCCTTTTATCAGCCCCCAATAAATTGTAGGAAATATGGAGAAAAGCCTCATTCCAGTCACTACAGACAAAAAACCCAAAAGGTTCCTGCTCTGTCTAGCTGCTTACCAGGGTATGTGCTACAGCACAAAGGGATAACTTATGGCTAAATAACACACTGCAAGGAAACATAAATCACCACCAAAAGCCAAGAAGGAAAGTCTTATACAAGCACAATCCAGCCCGTGGGAGACAGTGGGTTTTGAGGCTGTGAGGAATGAAATCTCAGGCCTGATGGTTTCTTACAATGATTTAGTCCCACCATCACCTGAGCAACTCCCCCTTTATTTCAGTTGTGTGAGTGAAGAATAATTCTGAACAGTCATTTTGCCTTCACAGTCCCCATGCAGGCTGTCTTTTTGTTGACTCAAACTCATAATTTTTTCCCCCATTATTAAAATTATTCTTTTCAGTCATGAGATGTTCTGCTGCAGCACAATAAAGCACACATTTTGAAACATTCCCATAAAGCTGAAAGCACCACCACAGTCCATGGCTGATCCTTTGCTTCTGGAGGAAGCCCTCAAGACCCTGGACACCAACAGAGCTGTTCCTGATTTATGCTGGTGCAAACAAGGGGAGAAGTTGCCTTCCCACTTCATGGCTCATCACCTTGAGTGCCAGAAGAATTTAGGTTCTTGCAGGATGTTGACTTGGACTGGAGCCTCAGCTAAGGTCCTAAAAGAGTCTGTCTCCATAAAATCACAATAACAAACTGCCCCCTCATGTTTCTCAAATCCCTCTTTCCCTCTGCTCCTGCAGTGAGCTCCATTGTATTTCATGGGGTTCCCATCTCTGAAAACCTGGGCACAGCAATTTTAAGACAACTTCCCCTATAAACAGCAAACTTCTATGTTTTTCATAATGGCTATCCTGTTATATCTTAAAGCCATAATTATTTATTGAATTCTTTTCCTCTCAGATCCATAATCTGTTGCAATAAACAAAATTCAATGATTAAAGAGGCTGTACTCTCTCCTTCACTAAGGATTTTTTTCAGCATTTTTATTTAAAGGCCCATCCTTCCCCAGCTGTAAGGATTTTATGGATGTTCTCACAGAGAGAATCAAGATAGATATGCAAAGTTAAAGCTTTATCAGCTCACATAGAAGTTTTTATTTTCACGCTTCCACTCTGGAAATTTAAAGTCATACCATCTTCTCACAGATACAGTTAAAGGACTCCTTTTCCTTTCTGTGTCAGAAATTCCAAAAGGAAATTTACAAAGCTGGCCCAAAAAGTCATAAGGAACCTATTTTATATACAGCTCTCTTCCCAAGAATGCTGTAGGTTTAGGGCAATTACTTGTTCTTGCAGTTTTGTGGGTTAAAATAAACCATCACTGTAGTTT
This sequence comes from Agelaius tricolor, assembly GCF_023055355.1. NCBI lineage: Eukaryota > Metazoa > Chordata > Aves > Passeriformes > Icteridae > Agelaius > Agelaius tricolor. The sequence continues at coordinate 1,825,165 of NW_027269266.1, forward strand.
GTTTTTCTTACAGCCTGATGTTAAGCTTTGCATTTCTGATTTTTAGTGGAGCTGGGCCTTTGGAAAAGGCTGAAGGATTAAGAGTTTAACATAATTTAATCTCTTCAAATCTTTTAGCAGGAGACTGTGTGGTTTGCAGACATTTTTAGTTTTAGGGTTTTTGGGGTTTTTTTTTTTGTTTCATGGTGTAAACCTGGGGCTGGAAGATGGAGCTGGGAACCCAAATCCTGATCTTGCTCTGCCACTTATTTCCTGGGTGGTCTGGAAGAAAAAACTCTTGAATTTCTTGTCTTGAGGAGTGGGTAGGGCTGTTCCCCTCCCCTCGTGGACATTCCCACCCTTGGGGCACTGAGCAGAGCAGGTGTTGGGGTGGGAGCAGCCTGTGGGGCTGGGGGGCTCAGGGTCTGGAATCAGGGAATCAAAGAGCCATAAAGTCATAGAATCAGAGTCATGGAGTTGTGGAATCAGAGAATCAAGGAATCAGAATGATCAGAATTATTATCATGGGACCATAGAATCCTAGAGTCACGGAGTCATAGAATAGTTTGGGTTGGAAGGGACCTTCAAAGGCCATCCAGTCCAGCCCAGCTGCAGTGAGCAGGGGCATTTCCAATGAGATCAGGTTGCTCAGAGCCCCATCCAAGCACCAGACATCAAATATTTACAGGAATGGGGCAGCCACCACCTCTCTGAGGAGCCTGTGCCAGTCCTTCACCACCCTTGGGATAAAAAACTTCTTCACTTGGAAGCCACTTCTCCTTATCCCATGGAATCCCGTAGGGTGATAGGCCCTGGCACAGGGTGCCCAGAGCAGCTGTGGCTGCCCTGGATCCCTGGAAGTGCCCAAGGCCAGGCTGGATGGGGCTTGGAGCAGCCTGGGACAGTGGAAGGTGTCCCTGCCCATGGCAGGAGGTGGGACTGGATGAGCTTTAAGGTCCCTTCCAACCCAAACTCTTCTGTGCTTCTGTGATTTTATGACTCAGACAAATGGTCTGGGTTCTCTGGGAGGGTAAATCTGGCACCTCCATCTGGGAAGGAGTTTATCAGTAACTAACAAGGGGCTGGAGGATGCAGATACAGACACCCTCCAGAGAGATGGCAGCAGGACTTGTTTATCATGTCTGATGATTTTCTACCCTTTTAATTTTAACCTCTGTATCCATAAACAACACCACGGCTCTTCTCCCTGCACCCGGCCCAGTGGATACTCACAATCCCCTGTGCTGGGGGTGTCCCCTGTCTGTGCTGGCCCCTGTGCAAGCCCAGGAGGTTCCAGGGATGCAGACCAGGCCCCCACCATGGCCATGACCAACACTACAGTGACTGAATGAACATATCCCTCTACAGGCACACATTTCCTTATTTCCTGCTGCTTTATGAGCATGCCCACTGCCCCAGCATCTGCTTAGTGGAGGATGACTGATCTTAGAAGAGGTCACTTGTGTGATAGGATCTTCCTCCTGCCTGGAGGAGTCACCAAAACCCCCAAGGTAGGGACACACAGAGCTCTGTGTCCCCCAGAGCCTCCCATCGTGCTGCCTGGAGAAACAGCCTCGCCCTCAAGCAATTACAGAAAAGCCCAGTGGTTTTGGCTCTCCCAGGAAAGCTCAAATGGACTCAAGTGGAAAAGCTGGGTGAGGGCGTGGTCCCTGCTGCAGGGAGAGCAAGGCAGAGAGAGCAGATAGGTAGGATTAAATTTGGCCTCAAATGGAAAAACAGTTCTAGATTCCTCATCCCTGGACATCAGTGTCATGAGAGGGCAGAGGGGACAGCAGCACCACCACCCTGTGCCATGGCAGCTGTGTTCCCTGTCCTCTTCCCACAGCCACAGCCTGGGACTGGGCCTGCTGGTACAGCCTCAGAGTGAACAATTTGCAATCATGCAGATGTACAAATCCCACCAAGCTATTAAAGTGCTGGTGATTTATTATTCATAGAGTCATTGAATGGTTTGGGTTGGAAGGGACCTTAAAGATCGCCCACCTTAGGAAGGGCAGGGACACCTGCCACTATCCCAGGCTGCTCCAAGCCCTGTCCAGCCTGGCCTTGGACACTTCCAGGGATCCAGGGCAGCCACAGCTTCTCTGGGCACCCTGTGCCAGGGCCTCACCACTGTCACTCAGTTTGTCACTGGGCAGTGCCTGCCTGTGGGAACCCAGAATATCCCTCTGGCTGTCCTGGATTGCCAGGACCCCTGCCAGGGGGCTCAGAGACCCTGGCACAGAGCCCAAGGTGCCTGTGGGTTTGATTATGACCCATGGAGCAAGTTACCAACCTTCTATGAAGATCAGCAAGCCACAACAGTTTAGATAGAATAATAGTGAGGTTATCACAGGGTGGGAAAGTCGATTTTAGGGTTTCTGGTATGGGGGTTCAGGGGGCAAGATGGAGGAATCTGGGCATGTCCAGCCTTTCTCCTTCTTCTTCTTGGCCTCCATCTTCTGCTGTGATGTTGGCACTTTTAGATTGGTTTAGAGTAGAAAGAAGCTCACTGTCTAACATAGGTGATAGGTATTGGGAAGTGATTGGAAACATTGTATATGTAGTTTTTAGTATAAAGACATAACACTGCCCTGGGGGCAGGCAGAGTGCCTGGAACTGGAACTGTCCTGCTGGATGGACCTCAGCAGGGCAGGAGAAAAATTTTATAGATAAGAAACAATGAACAACCTTGAGACAGAGAAATGCAGAGCTCTGACTCCTTCTTCGACCACTGGGCTGGGAAGAGAGACTTTCTAACACATCTCAGGGTCACTGTGACAAGATAAAGGTCCCAACACCTGCCCTTTGCTAGATGTGTGTACTACCAAAATTACGTCCATGGCTTTTGCAGAGGTGCAAAGCCCCTCTCTGAGCACACCAAACTCAGCTGCACCCCAAGGTGACCCTGCAGGTCCTTGTAGGCATCCCTTGTCCTGGAGGATGGTCCCTGGCAGTGACAGCACCATCCCTGGGGTGATGGCTGCAGGAACCAGGGAGCTGGGGAAGTCTGGAGAGCCTTGCAAGCCACCTTCCCTTCCCCTCCCCAACCATTTCTATCCCTCCAGCCCTTCCTCCTCTAAGATAATTAAGGGCACAGGAGAAATTAAGCTAATTCTGTTGGGGCTGCTGCAGGTCTCTTATCATCAGCTCTGCCTTCCCTCCTTCCCATGTATGTGTAATTAAAGCAGGTTTTTCTGCTGTAAGATAAAACTCCCTTTTCCTCCAGACCAGTTTCAGTCACAGCAGTGCTTGGCCTAAACTTTTAGTCCTTCTCATGGAAACTCCTCAAAAACTCATCCAGAATGCTCAGCTGCCCGTGGATTCAGGGTGAATCCCCCTTCCCAGCCAGTTCCCAGGGCAATCCTGCTGTGAAGGGCTGTCAGTCTGTAAGGGTCACTTTGGGTCACTGACTGACCCTCGCTGCAATCCCTGCCCAGCCGGCATTAAATGACAGCCTGTGCCATTTTTAAATGCTGCCATGGCAGCCACCCTGGCAACCTTAAAACAGAGCCCTGTGCCAAGCCCTAGGGCTGCTACAGCCACCCTGAGCCCTGGGGACAGATTTAGGAGAGGCAAAAATCAAAATAGCACCAGAGGGCACGAGGACAGCACAAGGCCCTTCCTTCCTTCCTTCCTTCCTTCCTTCCTTCCTTCCTTCCTTCCTTCCTTCCTTCCTTCCTTCCTTCCTTCCTTCCTTCCTTCCTTCCTTCCTTCCTTCCTTCCTTCCTTCCTTCCTTCCTTCCTTCCCTCCCTCCCTCCCTATCCCTGTGCCTGATTTTGTGGGAGAAGGGAAAGGGGAAGGAGGGAAAGCTCTCAGGCTCCTCTGCCTGCAGGAAAGCTGAAAACAAGAGGCAGGGCTGTCAGGGAGCAGGGAAATGCCCTGGCCACCAGCAAACAGAGGTTATGGCCAGTGCTCAGAGGGGAAAAAATGTTGGGTCAGCAGCCCACAGACCAGGAGGGACCTGGGTGAAGGCTTTCTGCAGGTCACAGAACTGCTCTTGTGATGTCACCCATGCCCTGGAAGGGCACTGAGCACTGATGTCCCCCTGCAGGTGACACTGACCCAGCCAAGAGCTGTGGTTGCCTGTGCACACCTTAAATCAGGGAGTCACAGAATGGGTTGGGGTTTAAGCCACCTTAATGATCATCCACTTCCAAAACCCCTGCCATGTGGGGTTTAATCCTCTAGATTAGGTTGTTCCAAACCCCTTCCAACCTTGAACAAGTGTTCAAGGCAGCCACAGCTTCTCTGGGCAACCTGTGCCAGGGCCTTGCCACCCTCAAAGAGAATTTATTTTTAATATCTAATTTAAACCTGCCCCTTTCAGTCTTTCCTCATTGTTCCAATTCCCTCTCCAGCTCTCCTGGAGCCCCTTTAGGCCCTGGAAGGGGCTCTGAGCTCTCCCTGGAGCCTTCTCCTCTCCAGGTGAGCACCCCCAGCTCTCCCAGCCTGGCTCCAGAGATGTTCCAGCCCTGCAGCATCTCCGTGGCCTCCTCTGGACTCTGTTCCAACAGCTCTGTGTCCTTTTTGTGTTGAGGGCCTGTCCTGGATTGCCAAGCAAGTTGTATTCTATTCACCATCTGTATGGCAGCTGTCTTCTGTTCAGTGGGCACTTTGCCTTATCTCTTCCACAACTGAGGAGACACCTGCTGATAACAGCTATGGAATGTCCCTGCATGGCTGATAAGAACTACAGCATCCCATTGGGAGATGTGAGCCCAGAGGGAGGAGCCAAGCATTCCTACCTGGATATAATCTGGAGATTCTGGAACACCAGCACAGCTTCTGCACTGGATTCCCCAGAGGAACAGCAGCTGCCTCTTCTTCCCCTGGATCTTCAGAGGAAGAGACTGCACCTTTCTACAGGATCCCTGCTCCAGCAGAGCCACCCCTGACACTGCAGGAGGGCTGAGCCACAATTCCAATGGTTCTGCTGCCAACACCCTGACCCACAGGGTGTCAGGCTGGGTTCTGACTCTGTCAGTGTTGTTCATGTGTACTGCATTGTTTATTTTATCCTTTTATTGTCTTCCCTATTAAAGAACTGTTATTTCCTGCTCCCATATTTTTGCCTGAGAGCCCCTTAATTTAAAATTCATAGCAATTCAGAGGGGTGGGGAGGGTTTACATTCTCCATTTCAGGGGAGGCTCCTGCCTTCCTGAGCAGACTCCTGTCTTTCCAAACTGAGACAGGGCCCCAGAGCTGGACACAGCACTGCAGGTGGGGCCTCACAAGGACAAAGAGCAGACTGGGACAATCCCCTCACTCTGCTTCCTGGCTGGATTTGTGAGACTCCAACCAGGCAGTGCTTTATCAAACCTTGGGTCAGAGCCCCTCTCCCTTCCTTCTTAGCCTGCTGCCTCAGGTTCAAGGGCACAATTCCTACAGTGTAAAGAGTCACAGGGTGATAGCTGAGCCCTGGTTGCTGCATTTCCCAGTGCCAGGTGTTCCTCACAAAGGCAAGGTGGCATTTTCACCTCATTTCTTTCATTACAGCTATAGGTGTCCATTCTTTATCTCTTTAAGGCCCCTGTGAGTCCCAGGATGAAGACCAAGGCTGAGGGTGACAAAAAAAGGGATTTTTTAGCACAAGGTGCAGTCAGCAGCATCCAAGGAAATGAAAGTTGCAACTATGTCACTGATAGTGAATCTCAAATTTGTGCTCAACCCAGGATCACCCAATTCCCCCATAAATCAGAAGGATTTTTGTGGGGAAAAAAACCCACGTTTTCCTAAGTGTTTTGTTGTTTTTTTTTTTCTTCCTGAGAGTTCAGGCTCAGCAGGAGTGGGTGCCTCTCCCAAAAACTCTGTGTCAGGTTAGGCCAGCTCTGAATTTGTTCCTGCAGCTGGTTTTTGTGAGCACACTCCCATAAACAGGAGCTGAGCAACAATTGCAGGGAATATTGTGGTTGCCCCTGCCAGCACCTTGAGGCTTTACTACAAGGTGGTTATTGATCCTGGTAGATAACAGCCTTTCCTGTGGAAACCAGTAGTATCTCCCACAGCTGATTAGGCTGTAAATTATTGGGGGTTATTTTCATAACTTTGGACTTGGCTCTAGTTTGTTGTCTTTTTCTGAGGGGAGAAACAGTCATGGTTTATTTTCATAAAAATCTTCTTAAGGCTTATTGATGGGAGTCAATTTCAGGGCTCATTTAAATGAGACACATCCTCAAAGCCTTTGCTGAATCAAAGCTCAGAGCTCTCCTAGCATTTCAAGCGTTTCTTTTTTTTTTTTTTTTTCCTTTTTTTTCTTTTTTCCTTCCTCTTCACCTTTTAGTTACACGATCCTGAGGGCAGAGATGGTGTGATAGGAGTTCCAGCTGTGAGGCTGGGGGTGCTGGGATTGCCAGCAGGATGAAACTGGTGATAAGGCACAGCTCCCTCCTGTGATGGGTGCTCCCAGTGCTGGCTGCATTTGATCCTGAACCATGCAAAACAAGAGGAACATTGCATTCCTCTGCCTCCCGTTCATGTATTTCACCACAAGGGCTGTTCTCTGGCTGCTCCACGGTGGGTGTGAAAGATTAACATCTGCCACAGCAGAGCCAAACCCTGGCTGCAGATAATTATGCAGAAGGTATCTCATCCTCCCCGGGGTCACCCTTCTACCAAGTGTTTTCACTCAACCTGCCAGTTTTTTGGGGGAGATAAACCTGCTTGAACATGTCTCCTGAGCTGCAGAGCAGAGCTGTTAATATTGGATAGAGCTGGCTGCTCGTTTCCTCTTCTACCTGTTCTCTTCTGTTCTCTGACAACAAAAAAGAGAAATGCTTTGTGCTTCTTAAACTGCAGTGAGGATGTTCCCATTCCTCATAGCATGAAAGCACCAGGGCAAAGAGGCACTCAGCCATTAAAGCTTGGTTTGGAATGCAAACATGTGCCCAAAACAGCATCTTCTGTCCCCAGTATTTGTCAGCTCATCAGGAGATCAAGGGAGCAATGATCATAAAATCCTTGGTTTGAGCTGGAATGGACCTTAAAGATCATTTCATTCCACTCCCTGCCATGGCAGGGACACCTTCCACCATCCCAGGCTGCTCCAAGCCCCATCCAGCCTGGCCTTGGGCACTGCCAGGGATCCAGGGGCAGCCACAGCTGCTCTGGGCACCTGTGCCAGGGCCTCCCTGTGGTGGTGTTCACAGGGGTCTTAGGATGAGAGAAGGGATGAGAATCTTGACTCCATGTTTCAGAAGGCTTGATTTATTATTTTATGACATATATTATATTAAAACTATACGAAAAGAATAGAAGAAAGGATTTCATCAGAAGGCTGGCTAAGAATAGAAAAGGAATGATAACAAAGGCTTGTGACTGACCCAGACAGTCCAGACAGCTGGGCTGTGATTGGCCATTAATTACAAACAACCCCATGAGACCAATCCCAGATGCACCTGTTGCATTCCACAGCAGCAGATAACCATTGGTTACATTTTGTTCCTGAGGCCTCTCAGCTTCTCAGGAGAAAAAATCCTAAGGAAAGGATTTTTCATAAAATGTGTCTGTGACACCTCCCCACCCTCCTAGGGACAGATTTCCACCTGATATCTCATCTAAACATCCCCTCTGCCAGTTTAAAGGCTTTGTCCCCTTGTCCTGTCTCTTCATGCTCTTGTCAAAAGCCCCTCTCCAGGTCCCCTGTACCCTCCTTTATTGATGAAGCCCAATGGCCTCTTCTTTGGGCTTGTCCCCTTCCCACAGCCCACAGAGGAAACTGCAGAACGTGTCCAGATCCCTCCAGTTAAGGGATGAGACTCACCTCACCCAGGATTTTCACAGTTCTCTATGCCCAGGCTCTCTTCAGAGCCAGGGGTGAGAAAATGGCAGTCCCTGAGGGGACCTAATTGACATGTCAGTTTTGGGATTAAATTAACATGTTCCAGCAGTTCCCATTGCTCTCCACTGTTACAAGCAGGGTTTTGAACATCCCAGAGAGAGACAAACTCCCCAGCAGTGCTTGCTGTGAGTGCTGTGGTCCCCTCTCCCAGTGAGATGCAGCCTGCCTTCATGTGAGGAGCAACAGGAGATGGGGCTAGGCTGGGTAAAAGTAAGGTTATTTCCTTTCCCCCTCACTGTTACTGAAGGACAAGGAAGGCAGCTCAGATTATCTGCTCCCCTCAGGGCTTCTGGCTTCGTCCTTTAACTGCTGTGATTATTAATTGATCAAATAGAAAAGCAGAAGAGGGTTTGGGATGCGTGGCTCTGCCACCCCATCTGGTGAGATGAGCAGACTCAAAGCAGAAAATTGGGCCTGCTCCTGCAAAGGGCCCTCTTAAGATGTCTAAAGCTGCATGCACCAATCATTTTGTATTAAGTTGATTTGGCACAGTTTGCTCTGCTGCCTCTTTCATAGAGAAGAGCAGCCTTCCTCCAGAAACTGAAAACCACCAGCATTTTCTAGAAGTGGGCAGTGACAAAAGAAAAGGAAAATAGAAAACCAGCCATTAAAAAAAAAACCCAAAAACTAAAAACAAAAACCAACAAAACACTCTTTTAAATAGCAGATGAAAGACATATCATGCAACTCCCAGGGAACTCAGACAAACCTTGAGATGCTCCAGTCAGCAGAGGTGAAAATGGAAATGTAGGAAGTGTGGTGTGAAATTGCAGGACCCTCCTGGCTCTGCAGCCCGCGCCTTGGCATGTTTCTGAAGTGCAGATTTAGCACAGCATCCTGGGAGAGCACATTTCAGTTCCTGCATTTCATTCATTTTTATGCCTTTCTAATGCAGATGCAGCTGAACTATACCATTGATTCATGCACACACCTCTTTTCCATATAGATGATGACTGCATCAAAGGAGCCAGCGCTCTGAAATAGCACACAGTGAAATACCACAGCAATTCTCATTTGGAGTCTATAGTGGGAGAGCAATTTCCAAAAATGAAGGGCAAGGTTCCTAATCCATAGCAGCTTTCTGCCAGAGAGATGTGGGAGAGAAGAAACAGGATGCATCCTGCATGAATCATCGCTGTAACCACCCTGGATTTATTAACTGAAATTATGAGGAATAACCAAAAGTGATTAAAACCTCAGATGTCTGGTGAAAGGCGTCGCCTCAAGCACTGGGTGTTGTGAGATAGTGCCACAGTCTTCCTGTTGATTTCAAAGAATTGAGGGCTAAAAGGTCAAGTTTTCAAGAGCAAATAATTCATTGTTTAAAATTATGGGGCAACCACCTATCACAGAGAGGGGTAAAGACATCCCCAGACTCCCCAGGAACCTCATCCTTCCCCAAAACAGGGTGACTACAGCCACCCCTTCTCCTTTTCACTCACCAGCTCACTGCTATTTGCACAGCTGCTGCCTCCCACTCCTGCCTTGGAGACCCCACATTCCCCCTTCATTTCCACCACCTGTAGATTCACCCTCACCAAGGTGTTGAGCCACGTCCTTTGCATGGAGAATGTCCAGGTTTGGGGCCCAGGTTTTGGCAGCCACAGTTTCTCCTTGAGTTTCTTCCTCCAGGTGTTGCTTTGTGACCCCACCCCAGACTGCCTGGCCAGGAGAGGGGACACAGGCCACCCCACACTGGAAGTGGTTTATCTCTATCCAAAATTATGCTCAGTGCTGCATGTTCTGAGCTGCTCCTTTGACCTTCCTCCAAAGCCATCCCTGAGGTCCCAGAAGCTCAGGGAGCTCTCTGAGCTCATGGGGTGATCAGTGGAAGGAGCAGCAGGACTTTTCTTGCCCTTCAAGTCACATCCCTTGCAGTGCCCTCACTCCATATTTTATGAGCTTATTTGTACATTCAAATTCTCCTGGGTTGTGTCCTGGCTATCACGGGTTCCAAATCAAAATTCCTGCTCTGTCCAGCTGGTTCTGCAGGGCTGTCCTTGGCAGCTGGCTCTTGCAGGCTCCTGGAGGGGAGCTTGGGTTTCCTTTGCTGGTTATCTCCCAACATCAGCTCCCCCTTTCCCTGTCCTTGGATATCTTCACTGTGCCCAGGCTCCAGAGCCCTCCCTGCTGTGCTTCAGCCCCATGAGCTCCCTTTGGGATAAATGTGCAGGAATTTTTTTCCCTCCATCTGCCACATCCTGGCCTGAACTTCTGCCCACCCTCAGCTTCATCCAAATACCCCAGGAGGGAGCTTTATGGTCCTCAGCAGAGAATTCTCACTGCAGTGAGAAATGCTGGAGAGTCCAGAGCACCTCCTGAGTGCCCTGAACAAGCTGGAAGAAAAGTGTCCCTGGGTAACATCAAGGACACACATCCAGGACTCCCAGTGAAGCTTGGGGTACCCAGCCCTCATCTCCCTCTGTGCTCTCTCAAGGGGTGGGTCTGTTTTTCTGTCCCTTTTTGCCAGCTGCTGATGGAGAAGTGAGGAGGGAAGCAGAGATGAAGATGTTCTTCCTCCCACAGGGGTCTGCTTCTCCTTGGGCAGCCCTGGGGATCTGGAGATAACAGTGTGCTTCCTCTGTATTTTAGAGAGGCAGGGAAGCTCAGAGCTAAGTCACCAGCCAGGTCATTTCCACTTCATGCTGTCAGAGCTCAGGCAGAGGGAGGAGAAGGTTTTTGTTCTGTTGGTTTTGTTTTGAGGGTTTGCTGTTTGTTGGTTTTTTTCCCCTTCCCTGTGCTCATCAGTGACACTTCAGCATCCTGGAAAACACAGCAGAGGTAGGTGGCTCTACCCAGGAGCAGAACAGCCTAAATTGTAGCACTTAAAGACAGGGACATCCTGTCAACATGAGGGTTTCTGTATAAACCAGCGAAGGGGTGAAAAATCTGGAAGGGATGGGTGTGAATTTGCCAGGCAGAAGGGAGGGTGAGGAATTCCTGGGATCAGGGACTGAAAAGGGCATTGAGAGACCAGGCAGCCTCTCCATGGTGTGCATGGCTCAGCTCTGGGCTCTGCATCCTTGAAGGCTCTCCCCACATTCAGGGCTGTTCATCTGGGGAGGCTGGATACCCACTCCTTGCTATTTTTAAAGCTGAATGTTAATATCTTTAATTGCCAGAGCTCCAGGAAGAGAGCCAGAGCTAAAAAGTATCTACTAAGAAACTGCCAAGAAACACTGTTAAACAGGATCTAGGAAAAAAGCCAGGCACAAAAATTTATGATCTTTATCTCTGCAATAATAATTTCTCAGTGGTCAACCGAGGAGCAGAACAAAGGTCACTGGTTTTGTATCAGCTGGAGTTTGTGAAATCCTTTGTTTCCTTCACTCTGAGCTTGTCCTGGGGGTCTCCTGAGGGAGACCCTACAAATGAACACAAAAAACCTGACAGTCCTGACTGACCCATTTGTCCCCACTCTTTCCCCAAGACCCAAAAACTCTGCAATTCCAAGTCAGAGACCTTCCCAGCACTGGGAAAAGGCCAGCCTGGATCCTCATCGTGTTTCACCTCATTTATTAAACAAAATATCCATAGGAATGGTCCAGTGAACTTCTGTGCTGCTAAAGCCACCTCACATGAGCAGTCAGGTTGATTCTATCTAAGAATTTTGCATTTGCAGAGATGCAAGAACCAACCTCATCTCAGGTTTCCCTCTTTCCAGCATGATGGGGGACAAGCAAGGGACCCATGAAGACCTCTGCAAATAAATTAAAGGAGAAGAGGCTCTTTTTTTTTATTATAGACCTCTGCAAATAAATTAAAGGAGAAGAGGCTCTTTTTTTATTATTATTATTTCCTGGTTATATAGTGGAAACAATTCTAGGCAAAATATACAAAGTTTGCTTCTTGACATGGCTGCCAAGATTTCCAACTTTACAACAAGGATCAGATTTCAGAATGCTTCCAAACCAACCCCCACAAAAAAAAAAAAAAAAAAAAAATTAATTGACTATCCAGGAAACTCTTGGCTTTGGATGTTGTTTATTTTTAAGGTAAAGTTCTGATCCCAGTGACTGCAGAGGGGAACTTTGCAAATATGATCTCTGTGAGCCTTAATGACTCAGGGGGTGGCATTCAGTGCCTACACACAGGAGCCTGGTGCCATCTGAGATGCCCTCGTGCATCTGAGACATCCCACAGTGCTGGCAAAGGGACACAGAGCCCAGGGAAGACAAGCAGACCTCAGAAGCCAGAGCTGGATACCCCAGAGCTCCTAACTTGGCTCTGGGAATGGTGTTTGGACAGCCCAGCCCAGCCCTAAGACACACATATAAAATGTATATAATCAAATCAATCAGCCACTCAATCAATCACAGGAGATACTTCCAGATCTTGAGGTTTCATGTCAGCTCTGGAGGCAATTTAAGCAGCATTTCAACACTCAGGACTGTGTTAGAAACACACTATTTGCTTCACTGACACTTCCAAGCATGCTGAAGCACTCAGCTGGCCCGGGCTCCCTGCTCCCACCCTTGCTGCTCACATCCTCTCCTCCATCCTCTGTTCCTTCTGCAGCTCTACCACAGATTACAAGAGAAAAAGCAGAGGTTTTGGTGTGTTTTTTTTCCAAAGGAGAGGTGTGCAAAATGCAGGAGGCAAAGACTTTGCACAGGGCAAAGCTGTGATGAGGTTTATGGCACCCTGAGGGGTTGTAGAAGGGGCTGGCACATGAAGCACAGCAGCTCTGGGGCAGCATTACCTCAGAAAGTCAGAGCCCTCATGGAAAAGCAGGATATTTTTAGTTTACCAGTGTATTTAAATCATCATGGAGTACATTAAAATTACAGTAATTATCCCACCTTCTCATGTGGGATCCTGGGAGGTGATGGATTGGTGGATCGTGTGCTCGTTGGAGTCATCTTTGGTGAGGTCCTTCTGCAAAACAGAATTGTTTTGTTTTCCCCATTTCACAGCTGCAGCATTCCTGGCCCATTAATGCCTGTCATTTGAATTCTGGGATCTGTTCACAAACCACCCTTCCCTCTCCAGCAGCCAGACAACCCCTGTGACACCAACTCCTTCAGAAACAAAAAAGCATTTACACGCTCCTGGAGTTGTGATTTCCACATGCTGATGTTTCCTGCTTGGCAGTATTTAACCTCTGAATTATTTCTGCTTCCCCCTGCATGGCTGCACTGAGGGGAAATGCAGAGAAACATGATGGTCCCCCAGCCCCTGCTCTCATCTCACCAGTGCAGGCAGAAAGGGATTTGTTCTACTGCAGCAGCAGCAGCAGCTTTGGAAAAGAACTGTGAAAAAATGCAACTTTTTTCCACAGGAAAAAAAAAAAAAAGGCATTATTTCCCAGATCAGAAGCTTCATGTTTCTGATTGCAAAGAAAAAATAATTAGGAAGGGATTGAACAGAAAAATCTCGATGAAGAAATCATTTCCCTTATAAACTGTCATCACCAAATTCTGGGTTACCTCCATTTTTAAACCCTCTCTTGAAGGATGGTGCATCTGATTTCAAGATGAGGTCTCTTCTTTTTGTTTCTTTTCAGGAAAACAGGAATATTTGTCTTAAAAATGGTTCCTGGTACTTCTTGAAGGATCAGAGGTGGGGAGAAGTCCCCAGCATCTCTCCTGGTGGAGTGCCAGGTTTCTGCCAAGCCTTGAACTGTCCCCAGCCCAGCAGCACCTTGCAGGTCCCCCCAGCCCTGGTGACCTCATGGTCCCAAACCCTGTGGCAGCTCTGGCTCCCTGTGGGGTGAGAGAGTCCCCACTGTCCTCTTGTGCATGTGGGGAGCCTTGCCAGCACCTGGCCCTCCCCTGCCTCCCAGCCCTGCTCTCTGCCCCCTTCCCAGCTCCTCCAGCAGCATGCTCCTGATTATTTACTCTCTCAAAATGCTGCAGAAAAATGCTGCTTCTCCTGAATACTAAGTAAGGAAGGGGGAAAAAAAAACCCATTCCCTTGCTGGACTGTGTTTGGTCCGTGGTTTGAAGTTTGCTGTTGCTGCTGAAGGCTTTTTTGACCCTTGCAGGTATTTGATCCAAGTGATCTCTGGCATTTGGGGCACTGATTCAGTCCCACACCGAGCTTGTTCTTGCACAGATCTTAAATATCTGTGCATCCATCTATCCATGCATATAACTACTTTCCTCTCTCTCTCTCTCATTCCAGTGCTATCTGATCAGTTCTTGGCTTTCCTTACACTTCTTTCATCGAATTAATATCATTCCCTTGAGGATGTGTTCTCCCTCTCCGGGATTTTCTCTTTTTACACCCTGTCATTTCCCTCTCCCTGCTGACCCGCTCCCCTTCCCTCCATGCTGCCAGTTTGCAGTTGCCTTATGTAACTATAGCAGATATATATATATATATATATATATATATATATATATATATATATATATATATATATGTGTGTGTGTGTGTATTTATATAAAATATATATATTTATATAAAATATAAAATATATATATAAAATATATATTTTTATATTTATATAAAATATATATACACACATATATATACACACACACATATATATGTGTGTGTATTTATGTGTGTGTATATATGTGTGTGGATATATATTTTATATAAATATATTATAATATATAAATATAATATGTTATAAACTATAATATTATAATATATAAATAAATATATTATATATTATCTATTTTATATATGTTTTATATATTATATTGTTTAATATAGATATATATTATATATAAACAATATAGATTATATACATAATATACTATATATAAAAATATATAGTATATGGGGTATATACTATGTATATATATAATATACTATGTATATATAAAAATATATATATACTATATACTAAGCATATATATAAAATACATATATAAATATGTATTTATAATATACTATGTATATATATAAAATATATTATAAAATATATCTATTTTTAAATTTTTTTGTAGTTGTTTTGGGGTTGGGGTTTTTTTGTGGGTTTTTTGGGTTTTTTTGGGGTTTTTTTGGTTGTTGTTTTGGTTTGGTGGGGTGGTTTTGGGTTTTTTTCTGGGGTTTTTTTGTTCTTTGTGGGGGTTTTTTTGTTTGTTTTTGTTTGTTTGTGGTTTTTTGTTTGGTTTTTGTTGTGTTTTTGTTTTTTGTTTTTTGGGTTTTTTTTATGGGATGATTATTTCCACTCATGTAAGGAGTCTGGCCCATTAATTTCAATAGTGGAGCTGACAGCCCAGGCCTGGAGTCTCCTTGCCTGGTGCCACATGAGTTCAGCTGCTCAAACCTGACAGGGAACTGTTTCCAGCGCCCCGGCTGCACATCTGCAGCAGGAAGGAAATTCTTTCTGTAGCACTGGAAAAAATAAAGCTGCTTAGATTTCCCTCCCTCCCTCACTCCCCCCGCCCCCAGATGATGATATTCATCATTCAAACGTTTCAGCTGAGTGGGTGTTTAATTCAGAGTTTGGAGGGGACATTTGTGGTGTGTTACGAGCTCTGCTGTTGTGCCTTTGTTCCTGCCAAGGTGGTGCTGCTTTTACCAAGGGCTTCTCCCAAACCTCTCAGAGCACCAAGCTCATCCAGCAATGCTGGGGACCCTGATGTTCTCAGAACCAGCTGCTGGATTGAAACAGAGGATGTGTCTTTCCTCTGTGAGGTTGTTGTGTTGATAAATTAGAGCAGGGGGAAAACCAGAGGGATTTATCTGACATGGCTCTAGCAGGACTTGAACAGACAATGCCAGTTATGGGTCAAGTCCTGGTCTGAGGCATCACTGAGGGCTTAAGGGCTTTGAAGATGGTGCAAGGCCTAGAGGGGAGCCCTATGAGGAGCAGCTGAGGTCACTTGTCTTGTTCAACCAGGAGAAGAAGAGACTGAGAGGAGACCTGACCACTGTCTGCAGCTTGAAGGTCAGGTACTGCTCTCTGGACCAGAGACAGGACCTGAGGGAACAGCTGGAGCTGTGCCAGGGCAGGTTTAGGTTGGATATCAGGGAAAGGTTCCATATCCAGAGGGTGTTTGGGCACTGAACATTCTCCCCAGGGAATGGTCCTGGCCCCGAGGCTGCCAGAGCTCAGTGCTCTCAGCCATGGGAGCTGATTCTGTGGGCTGGGCTGTGCAGGACCAGGAGTTGGACTCAGTGATCTTTGTGGGTCCCTTCCAACTCAGGATGTTCTGTGATTCAGTGATTTTATGACCAGCTTTGCTGATGGGACCCAGAAGACCACATCAGCAAAGCTGCAGCAATTGACTCAAAGTTTTCGGAGTTTCGCTTCCAGCTGTGCCAGGAAAATGTTTTCATTAACACCAAAAACCCCTCCAGCTTTTCCTCCTCAGAGTCAGCTGAGTATTCTCACCCACCACACCCTCAGGTGCCCAGAAGGACTGAGACACCTGTAGGAGAGGTTTTGTGCTGCCACATTTCACCCTGCATGCCATCTTCTCCTTGCTGGATCTTCTCCTTGTTGGATCCTCCTCCTTGTTGGATCCTTGAAGGACCATAAATGCCACTCATGGGATGCAGCCATGGGGGAAAATCAGTTCAAACCTGAGTGAACATGAAAAGAAGGGAAAGCCATGGAAGCAGGGCTGTTACTTTCAATTGAACAGCAAGAGAAACCAAGTCTGCAGCATGGACTACACATTCCCCTCCCTCAGAGTACAAACCAATGTTTTCAATCTCTGATGTTGCTTTCCCATCTTTCTGAGCAAAAATCAAGTGCTGAGGATATTGACCTGTCAGTATTTATATAATTCTTGCTGCAGCCTGCACCAGCTTTGCCTGGAAATGGAGGATGAGCACAGGTCCAAATGTGTCACAAAGTGTCAGAAAGTGCATTAAACTCTGGGCAGCTCGAGGTGAGACACTGGGGGCTTTGGGCTGGTTTTGGAGGATAATCAGCTGCTTTAACGTGGAGGAAAAAGAAATAGCTGCCACTGAATTTGTGGGGCTGGAATTCAGATGATATTTAGAATACTAGTGAGGAAATATATAGGGAAAAGTCACCCAGTCTGCTGTGCTGCCAAGATCTCCCTGGATTAAGTCTTGGAAAGCAGAATTTTTACACAGTTCCTGCTGAAGGAGAACAAACTCAGTCACAGACCTTATTTCTGAACACAGGCTGAAGAAGTGTAAAGATATGAGCAACTGTTGAAGTTGGCCCTGCTTTGAGCAGGGGGATGGATTGGATTATTTCCAGAGGTTTCTTCCAACCAGATTTTTTCTAAGATTCTGTGGTTCTATGCTAACATTTGCTGTATCTAGGTGGAAGCTGAATTCTGTGGCTGCTAAAATACAGTGGGCTAAAGAGTTTTGACCTTTAGGTCAGAGATCTTGTGGGAGACCTCATCCACCCACTCTCCTGCCAGGCTCTGGTTCCCTCTTCTTGATGAATAGAGAATTTGTACAAAACAGGTTTGGCAGTGCCTTGTACCATAGATACCATGGGCTCTTTTTTTTTTCCTGAAAAGAGACAAATCTGGTCTAAATTAAAAAATCAAGATCATCTTTCAGAAGTCTGTTGGAAAGGCAAAAGCAAGAACCATTGCTCTGTAACTGAATAACCAAACTGCAAGAGCCAGTTGACTGATCCAGGGCACATATTTGCATTCAATAATATGGACATTTATTGCACCTTGTGACCCACTGAAACATGAGCAAGGGTTTTCCTTTCCCTGCATTTCACTGAGTTTCCTTGAAACACTGCCCCCAGACATTTGACATAATGAGCTTGGCTTTTCCAGAGAAAGCTCCTACCTGTCTTGTGGCTTTCATTTTGTACCCTTTCTAGAGCAGCAAATATCCTAGACCAGGTCATAAATCAGAGGTGGGAGGGAAAGGAAATTCTTTTCCTTAATACAGTTAAGAAAACCTCAGGTTTTGTGATGCTGAGACACCCTGGGAAGGTGATGGGCAATTTTACACAAATACCAATGCAGAGCCAAACTCTGCATGAACAGCTCTAAGGGTCTGTGTCCAAGCATCCCTTTCACCTTGGTTTGGTTCAGAGCAGGTAATTAGGTGTTTCTAGTTTGTTCTCCTATCTCATGGTTGGTTTGGGGCTGAAGTGATGCAACCCCAGCCTGTGGTGGTAGTGCTGAGCTGAACCCTTCTTGAGAGCTCTGTTTACTAATCCAGATGGATCCCAGGGGCAGGAGACCAAATGATCCAACAAAAATCTTCTCAGCCACCTTTTCAGGTTGCATCCCCATTCCCACCACCTCTAAAAGCATATTTAAAGACCCTGCCTTCTCTGGTTGCTTCTCGCACAAATCCAGCCCTACCTGGGCATGCTGAAATATAATTCTCTTAAACCTGAAGTCCCCAGGAGTCCAGTTCTGTGATTCTGGAGGCACAGGACAACAAGCAGAAGCCTGTCCTCCCCTCTGAGCCTCTGTCCCAGCCCACCAGCACTGCCAGTCCATGGCCCTGCTGCAGCTTTCCCCAGAACACAGGGGATGATGATGTCTAGAAGGGTTCAGACAAGATCAGGTGACTCATGCTGCAGAAATGAGCCCTCCTCTCCACACAGGGAGCCTTCCATGACCTCTCCTCTAGCAGACATCCATGATGTGGCCATCTAAAGGCTGGTGAGATGAACCCTGGTCCAAGAGCTCAGAGAGATTCCTCCTGGGACCTGGGTTGGTCACATTCTTTCCCATCCTTGCTTTCAACTCTTTTGAGCTTGTTGGCTGATTGCAGAGCAATAAAATAAATGTATGGCTGCTCCCTTGCCTGTCTCTGACTTTGAATAGGGCTCTGAAACACACAGCAGGAATGGTTCTGGGCTGCCTTGAAACATGGAACACATGGTAAATTATTTATTTGCCTGTTTATACCCTGCAATAAAAAAAAATACACAAACAAAACCTTCCATTTCCCCCTCTTAAATGTCCCAATTTATGTGCATGGATAGTTTACACAACCCCCAGCTCAGTTTGTTTGGATCATACTCAGTGTCTGAACAATTTGCAAGCACTTGGAGAGCTCAGGGGCACAAACAAGTGCTGGTGCCCCTAGTCCTGCAGAGAGGGAACTGAAGAACCTTTGGACCCAGCTCCTTGCCAAGGTCACAGGCAGAACAGGATTTCAGGTCCAGGAGGACAAACGTGGGAAGATCTGCAGAGGATCTGAACTTTGCAGGACCCAAGTCCAGAGGCTGTGGTGTCCTGCCTTGCATCTTGTTTGTTACTCTGATTCACACTCCTTTTTTCCAGAGAGCTCTCTGGGTCAGGAGAAGATTCTCTTTGCAAGTTTGCAGCCAGTGCAGGATAACAGGATCTTTCTCTTGAGTAACATCCATCTTACATCTCCTAACCTAAATAGTGAAGAAAACACAGCCAGAGGTTTCCTGACTTTGCAACTGATTGTGGACTGAGATGTGCTGGGATGCACTCAGTGAGGGATGGATTTTACAGTGTAAAATGTGTAGGGTGAGCTAAATCCCCCAGGACAGAGAGGGTTTTGAAAATGGGCATTGCCCGTGAGTCTCACAGGGCAGATTTTGTCCCAGAATTAATGCAGCTTGTAGACATCACCTTGATAAGTAAAAGCAGGCTGGAAGTTTCACTCCTATCCAGCTGGATAAGTGCACCCCATGAGTCTCTGCCATGGAGAAATGTTGCAGCATAACTTGTCTCCTAATCCCCTAAAATGAGTGCTCAGGACATCCAGCTGGGACTGAGAGCTGAGCTTCACATGAGGAAGGACAGAATCAGCTTTCTGAGCTGAAAGGAAGATAAAATGGTGTTTTGGTGAGAGATCATGTTGAAAAGCAGGTCAGAGAGAACAGTCAGCCTGTTGACAGTCAATCAGCTCATCTTGCTCAGGGTGCTTTCCAGAGCACCTGACACCATGGGATGTGTTTGCCCTCACAACTCACTGTGGGGCTGTCACAGGCCAGGAGAAAGCTGCAGCGACTGTCTTCCTCAGATCTGTCTCTATTTGTGTTTTCCCAGCTCAAACCTGACCTTTTATCCCCTTTAAGTCACCTGCTGAGTGATGGGGGGACAGGAGGCTGATTTGGGCAGGGCTGGCCCAGAATTACCAACTCCACCATTTAAAATGATGCCTCCAACCCCATCCACCCTCAGGAAATCTGGGTGTTCCCATTAATCAAAAATGATCCTTCTGAATCTTCAATGCTGACCCTTTTCTTCATCACCACAGGACCCTAAAACATACTTTCCTCAAAAAATGAAACCTTGAAGGGCCTGGTAATTGCCTGACCCCAGGGAAATGGAAGAAAAGCAACCAACCTTATGGGTCTGCCAAGGAGAGATGGAGGTGTGTTTTCTTTTGTGTCTGGTCAATGGTGCCTAAAATGCCACATCCACCAGAGACATGCAACTCTTGATGAAGCCTGA
Source organism: Agelaius tricolor (assembly GCF_023055355.1). NCBI lineage: Eukaryota > Metazoa > Chordata > Aves > Passeriformes > Icteridae > Agelaius > Agelaius tricolor. Next base: position 1,845,291 of record NW_027269266.1, read on the forward strand.
AGGAGAATTGACCTGAGGGTTGAATGTGCTACCCTTTCCTTGTTCTGTTTAACTGCACTTCTTTCTGAGCACAGAGAACTTGCTGACGGCTTTCAGAAATGCATTTCTTCTGCTTCCCATTTTCTGCTCATACAAAGGCTATTGTATGTTTTTATAGTGACTTCAGTCACTATAGCTACAAGAACATGATTGGTACCTTGATATTTGGGCTTTAGTGTCCTTGCTGTGCACGTTGGGATTCAGCTCTTAGGCACTGAATCCTTTAAAATTATGTCAGCATTAAAAGTCGTGGTGGCATTAGTGTTGCTGCTAAAACTTTGACAAGCTTCAAAAACAAGCATGACAACAAATTCAGATCCGATGTGGCCATCTGAAACTTCCTCTAGGGCCACCACATCCCTGCCAGACATGGCCTGTTACTGTAGGACATGAAATGACACAGACACACTGCTTCTTTCAAGGTAAAACGGGACTTTTTAATTTCTGACTCCAACATTTATAGATTTCCAAAAGTGACAGTGGATTGGAGGGTGACAGTGCAACTTCTCCAATGACACTGGACAAACCAACAGTCCATCAAATTTCTCCTCCTCTATAAAAGAATGCAAAACAATGAGTTATTTACACAAAGTGTGTAAGAAAGTTCGTTACAAGAATGTAAACATCAGAAGGCTTAGAAAATCTTAAAAAATCAGGGCAACAATGGCCACTTCTGTGGTTTTTGCCTTGGCTGCCAGCAGGTCATTCCAAGAGGAGATGCTCATGGACAGGCCACCAGGAAAGCACAAATAACCACCGTGGCCACACCCAGGAGCACAGCTCACGTCTCTCCCCTAGGACAGGGCAGGTGTTGCAGGCTGAGAGGAGCCACAAAAAACAGGGCAGTGATTTCCTTCTGAGGAGTATCATTCTCGAGATCTTTTGGTCGCTGTGACCCCAAGAGATGTTAAAAGTCTCTTTCCCAGCCTGGACGCTTGAAGAAGGAGTCAGAGCTCCTCAATTCTTGGTCTCAAGGTTGTTTATTGTTTCTTATCTATGAAAAATTTTCTCCTGCCCTGCCGAGGTCCACTCAGCAGGGCAGTTCCAGGCACTCTGCCTGCCCCCAGGGCAGGGTTATGTCTTTATACTAAAAACTACATGTACAATGTTTCCAATTACTTCCCAATACCTATCACCTGTGTTAGACAGTGAGCTTCTACTCTAAACCAATCTGAAAGTGCCAACATCACAGCAGAACATGGAGGCCAAGAAGAAGAAGGAGAAAGTGCCCAGTTCCCTCCATCTTGCCTCCTGAACCCCCATACCAGAAACCCCAAAATCTACTTTTCCACCCTGTGGTAACTTCACTATCATTCTATCTAAACTGTTGTGGCTTGCTGGTCTTCATATAAGGTTGGTAATTTGCTCCATGGGTCATAATCAAACCCACAGGCACCTTGGGCTCTGTGCCAGAGTCTCTGAGCCCCTGGCAGGGGTCCTGGCCATCCTGGCCAGCCAGAGGGATGTTCTGGGCTCCCACACATCATGGCTTTGCCCAAGTCCTCACCACATGCAAGGACCTAAATTCAGGTAACTCAGTCACTGCATTGCAGTCATGGGGCTCCACCTGAGTTATTCCTCAATCTGCAGGAGACTGTGCCCAGGGAATGTGGGATTTGTTGTTAACATTCTTCATGGGAATCTCTGCTGAGGAAGGTCCTCTGGTCCAAAGCAGACCTTGCCAATCTCCAGCTGCAGGAAGCATTTCCACATGCCTGTGCTAGGAAGCATCTCATTTGGTTTATCTCCCTGTAGATGTAGATGTCTACCTCTAAGCTTTTCAACCTGCACATTCTTTTTTTTTTTTTTTTTTTTTTTACAATTCAGATATGTCTAACCAGTCTGGGAAATGGAGACTGGCTCACAATTCATCCTGGAGTTGGCATCTAAACCAGAGCAGATGAATCATGTCTTAAAAGTGCCTGTTTCAGTCCCCTGAACTGAAGGAGCAACCTGGGACAATGAGCTCAGAGACAGACAGTGGTGCTGGAGCCATCTAAGGAGAGGTGAGTGGGATGCAAACTCTGATTTCTGAACCATCCCCACCTTTACCTGTGTGAATGAACAGGGCAGAGCTGCACACACAGCTCGGGAGGGATCCCCTCCACACTCACTGGTGGGCACTGGAGCCCAGAGGGCTGTGAGCAGCTCCCTGCCACCTGCAAGCCAGGCTGAGAACCAGAAGCAGATGGGAAGATGTGAGACCTTGATTGATGGTGATTTGGATGCCAGCTCTCTACAAAAGGCAGATCTCATCAGCAGATCTCAGCGTGTCTCACGTTGGTGTCTGAGGAGTTACCTGTGATCCCTTTGCAGCCAAACAAGTCTCAGGAGACCCAAGCCCAAATTGGCACCATGTGTGTCTCCTGAGCAGACCAGACTCAAACCAGCCTTCAAATGCATAATTTTGGAGTCAGATCTGGAGGTTGTCTGGATGCAAACTCAGAGGCAGGTCTGGGATCACACTAGGGATGGCCTGAGGCACAAGACACATGTGAGGGACAACTTCATGTAGGGTTTCTCTTTTTTTTCTCTTCCATGCCAATCTCCTGGCCTTTTCTCTACCTCCTGTGGCAGGACCTGTCCTGCCATCTCTCTGCCTGTTCTCCACCCTCCTCTCACTGAAATGCTTGTTGCCTGGTTGGGAACTCAGACTGGAGAAAAGACATTTCTCTTTGAGAGCAGGCTCTCCTTGGGCTGTCCAGCAGTTTCTGAACTTCTCCACCTTCTCGCTGTGAGAGGCATAAAATTTTAGCACACCAGATGAAAACCCTCATTTAAAACCAGCAGGACCTGGGGGCCTCTGTGTATCCCAGAGCCCGTGTGTGCTTCCCTTGCAGCCTGGTGTTCCAGACACATTCCCTGCACCCCAGCAGCTGTGACAGCCACGGCGGATCCAAAATGTGTTTGCACAACTGCTGCAGCTGCACAGGCCCCCCATGGCCAGGCACACGTGCACAGAGCCTGCTGCACACCCAGAATTCAGCTGTGGGAAGCACCAGCAGCCCAGTGGAGCCATCCAAGCCTGTGGAAAACCTGGCAAGGTGGATGCAATCCAGAAAAATGCCTTTCTTCATCCGCTCCTTTGTGCTTATCGATTGGAATATTAATAAAAACTTGTTCAAAGCACCCTCATCCTCCCAGATTACTTGGGAATAGTCCAAGGCTTCAGCCCCAGCCATGCTTGTAATGAGGGGACTTGGGGATCAAAAGCATTTTAAAATGGCCTTGCTAATCAATCATCAACAATTGGGTAAATTAAGCCCTGCAGTGTTTCCTCTGCGAGCGAGGGATCTGCCGGACGTGTCCTTAATGAGCAGATTCCTATCCCCTTAATATTCCCTAATACCTTTCTGGAGGAAATGAACCACAGGGAGACTTTGTTGGTGGAATGAGAGGAATGCAGATAACCCTGGGCCTCTGCTTTCTCACACTGAGGGCTGAGAAACCCCGACTAGACAAGGGATGTTGGGCACAGCAATTTCCTTCCCAAGATCCTGATAACGCTCCTGATAACTCCTTTGCCCACTGCCATTGCCAAAAGCAAGTGTTTGTTTTCCTTCTCATGGCCAAGCTGAGCTCTTTCCTTACTCATCCCCTCCAAGGATCATGTCCATCTGTGCTTTTGAGGGTCATGCCCATCTGTGCTGAGGGCTCGTTTCCTAAACCCACCAGGAAGAGGAGCACATGCCCAAGGTAATGGCCCTGGAAGCAGATTCCTGTTAATTATTAACACTCAAGAGGCAATGCAAATATCCCAGGGAGGCAATGAAGCTTGGCTCATCCTGGGGTTTTACTGGGATTGCTGGCATTTGTCACCTTTTTCCATAGTAGGAGGCATGGCTCATTCTCCAGCTCCCTCTGGGAGGCCTTTAATGAGTCCCTCTGGGTCTCAAGTTGTGCCAGGGGAGGTTTAGATCAGATAGAAGAAAAGATTTCCTGACTGAAAGGGCAGCCAGGCTGCCCAGGAAAGTGGTGGAATCACCATCCCTGGAAGTGCTCCAAAGCTGTGTGGATGTGGCACTTGGGGACACGATTTTGTGGTGAGCAGGGTGGAGCTGGACTAATGGTCAGACTAGATGATCTTGGTCTTTTCCAACCTCAGTGATCCAATGATTCTATGACTTAGAGCCCCTGTGTGTCTTCCTCATTTCCTGGGGCACACTTTACTTTTATTTTTGGTCTTCAGCCTGTGAAGAGGGGGTTAGGAAGTTTTGTGGCCTATGGGATGATGGGTTCTGCAGGCCTTCTGTGCCCACAGACACCTCTCTCACTGCTGTAATCCACCCTAAGAATCAGGACACCTGCACTTCTTGGCAAGTTTCAGAAGAGGGGAACTTCTAAGCCTGGAAATCGTACCCATGTCCAAGCAGCACCTGTGTGGAAAAGGATGGGGCTCATGAGAAGGGGCTCTGGTCCAGGAAAGTGGTGGAATCACCATCCCTGGAAGTGCTCCAAAGCTGTGTGGATGTGGCACTTGGGGACATGGTTTTGTGATGAGCAGGGTGGAGCTGGACTAATGGTCAGACTCGATGATCTTGGAGGTCTTTTCCAACCTCAGTGACCCAGTGATTCCATGACTTAGAGCCCCTGTGTGTCTTCCTCACTTCCTGTGCCACCTTTTCCTTCTATTTTTGGTCTTCAGCATGTGAAGAGGAGGTTAGGAAGAGTTTTGTGGCCTGTAGTAAGCCTTGGCTATGGGATGATGGGTTCTGCAGGCCTTCTGTGCCCACAGACACCTCTCTCACTGCTGTAATCCACCCTAAAAATCAGGACACCTGCACTTCTTGGCAAGTTTCAGAACAGGGGGAATTTCTAAACCAGGAAATCCTACCTGTGTCCAAACAGCACCTGTGTGGAAAAGGATGGGGCTCATGAGAAGGGGCTCTGGTAAATTCAGGTGGATGCAGACATGAATAATTTGGATTCTTTGGGCACTCATTGGAAGATCAGCTAATTATGAGTAGGGAAATTGTGCTGTCCCTACATGCAAGGACTGTCCTGGTCTGAGCCCCAGGAGATGACTCTGAGCGGATGTTACCCTACAGGGATGTTTTCCAGCCACGGTGTGGGCAGAGGATTCCAGGTGTGGGCAGAGGATTCCAAGGAGCTCTAATTCCTCCAAAGGGAGCCCAGCTCGGCAGTTGTACCCCTGAAGTGCAGCTTTACCTCTGCAGCGATGGCACAGCAATTAGCACATGCAGCTCAGCACCCTCGGGGAGCGGGGTGGGCAGGGGGAGCAGATCCCACCTGGAACGGAGGGACCTGGGAATGCTGTGACCACCTGGGGACCCCTCCCTCCTCCTGCCTCTCCTGAAGCACCCGTGCTCTGCTCCTCCTGCACAGCCACTCCGAATAAAAGGGGATTTATGAGATTCTGTCCACAGGCAGCGAAAGCCGCTATCGATTACTGCAAGGCTCTTAAATGAGAGTAATTCACAGCCCGCTCCAGTTTGGAAGGCAAGCTCTAATTTAATATCATTATGTCTTCATGCCCCCACACATTCCACTGTCTCATTCACTGAGCTTTTATTGGGCTCTGGATAATTTATGGCTAGATATACTGCCTTTTATCTGACCTATTTTTAGCTATTCTTGCTTTTTACATTTTTTTTTCCTGCCATCACAACTGGCAATTAAAGTAAAAAGATTTTAAAAAATTATAAAGTTCCACCCAGCTTTAACCTTTATTTCTTCTCTTTTGTGTGCTGGAGGATGCTTTTGTTATTGCTACAGCATTTCAAAGACAGGAGATAACAATAAAAACAATTCCCCCAGATTTTCTTTCTTTCTTTTCTTCTTCATTTCAACAAAGTACAAAGTGACCCAGTGATTGAGTACTCTTAACTCATTCCATTTTCCTTCTGTAATTGAGGTCCAGAAACTTTCAGAGACTTTTCCTGAAAGAATTCAGGTGTCCTCAGTCCTCAAGAGCTTCAAAGGAGGTTGATGATGGACACCCCCAAGGTTGGACCCCAAAGTTTTCAAAGCTCTTTGATTCAGAAGGAAAAACATGGACAGCTTGTACCTAGGGGTCTGTGTGGGTGTGCTTTTTTTTCTTTTTAATAAGGAATGTTTGGTTTCTGATAATATAAATATAAATATAAATAATGTTTCAGGTTTATTATTTAATTCTACAGGAATAAAGTATATACTGTACATAGCTTTATTTATAACTAATATGTTATTATTTAAATGTTGCAGACTTGAATGTCTTAAGCATTGGAATTATTTATCTGAAACAACTGAAGAAATTAAAGAAATTTTTCAGACTTTGAAGGCTGAAGATGTCCTTGTGCCCCTGAACCTTTGTTCACTTTTTCCAGTAATAACAGTTGATCTGCCTTTAAAAAAAGCAACCCAGCCACTCCAGATATCTATTTTTCATGCTGTTTGGATTACAAGTAAGGCCACATGATGGTGTAAATCACTCCCACTGACTTCAAAGCTCTTATTTCCTAAACTTTTTCCACTAAAATTTTGCTCCATCAAAGCTCTCTGTGGGGAAGGGTTTGGCCTTTTGCTCCCAGGCTGCAAGCCTTGGGTGCTGCATCCCCTGACTTCTCCTCTGCTCTCCGGGATCAAACCTGGGCTTCCCTGGGCTGGGATACCCAGGGTTGGTAGATGGAGAGGAGGGTGGTGGCACTGCTGTGGCACTGGGGGGACAGGCAGCTCAAGGGGGACACACAAAGAGCATCAGTTTGGCCAAGGGCACTGTGTCACCATCACAGGAGGGACCTGCAGGCTGTGGTGGAGATGGATCTTGCCTGGTGTGTTAGACTGGAAATGGGGGTGTGTGTGTTCTATTTGCCATCTGTCAGAGCTGGGGCAGTTCTCTGCTGTCCATGGGCAGGTTTTTCTTTCTCTCTCCCACAGCCAATCCTCCCTGCAGGAGATCTCTGCTGTCCATGGCCACTGAGTGTCCCTGCAGGGCTGAGCCAATCCCAGCATCCCATGGGGAGATGCTCCGCCCAGGGGAGGAGCCAAGCATTCCTCCCTGGATCCAATCTGAGCCTGGCCCAGCCCAGCAGCCTTTGCCCAGTGCATTGCCAGAGGAGCAGCTTCTGCTGCCCTGCATGGCCAGAGGGAGCCCAGGCCCATCTGCAGCAGCCCTGGAGCTGCAGAGGAAAACTCCCCCCTTATGCAGGATCCCTGCTCCAGCAGAGCCACAGCTGGCACTGCAGGAGGGCTGAGCCCCCATGGGATGGGGCTGTGCCACCCCCCTGACACACAGGGGGGCAGCTCCTAATCTGACTCTGACAGGGTTGTTTTGTATTACTGCATTTTTTTGTTGTTGTTGTTTAGGTTTGGTTTTTTCTTCCCTAATAAAGAACTGTTATTCCTATTCCCATCTCTTTACCTGAGAGCCCCTTAATTTCAAAATTATAACAATTTGGAGGGAGGGGGTTGCATTTTCCATTTCAAGGGAGGCTCCTGCCTTCCTTAGCAGACACCTGTCTTTTCAAACCAAGACATCTGGACACACAAAATTTGCCATAGGAGTGGGAGATTTTGCTGGTATCCGAGTCACCTGCAAGGCCTTTACAGTTCTTGCAGAACTCATCCATGAGAAACTTTTGTCTTGCCTCGATGCAGCTTGAGGCACTCAGAAACATTTCCTTTGGTTGAGGAATTTTATATAATTTTTCACTGCTCCCTCCTTCACCTTTTCTGTTCACTCCCCACCTCTGTAAACTGAGGCAAACCCCCAAGCTCTGGAATGTCTCACTTCAGCCCTCCCACATTTACTTGCAAAAAGTTCAGCTATTCTGAGGCTTTTCTGATATTTTCAAGAAAAAAATGTCATTATGTTGATATTTCCTCCATACAACAATTCCAGTTTCTGGATGTATTTTTAGACATATTTGGTTCATAACTATTAGATCACTGTCATGTTTTTTTTTTTCCTTTTTTTCCCCTTCTGCATTTCTGGTAAATTGAAAATTACTTCATATTATTTCTAAAAGCACACATAGCTGAGTGCAACACTATAAATATTACTCGTAATTAACTCTGATATTGATATAATTATCCCAGATGAATAGAAGGGTGTTAATTAAACATATTGAACACATCCAACTTGCCAAGTGCCAAAAATCCATCGTTTAACTCAAACTCCTGGTGAGCCATGCCTTGACTTCCATAGGTGGCTGGCCCTATGACCCTGTGCCATGGATCCCCCTGGACGTGCCAAGAATCCTGTGGGGATTCCTGGCTCACCCCAGTCCTTTTGGGGGGACACAAGGGATGCTGCACTGGTGCTTTCTGTTGGAGGGGCACGTTCCCACACGTGGCAATGGTGACAGTGCCACTGAGGAGAGCCCAGGATCACGAGGCAGATCTCCCTCCCCGCAGCCAACACATTAAAATCATGAGACTGGATTTGGAAAAAAACCACAGGGTTTTAAAGACCATGAGTGTTAGTTGTTTTCACAGATGAGTTTCTTTCAAGCGGCTTTCTCCGGTCACGAGGGAGAGAAACTTTTTTTTTTTTTTTTTTTTTTTTTAAATTTAAGAAGGAAAAAAAGTTCTTAAACTGATAAATAATCACCAGGTTCCAGGAGCTGGGAATTTTGAACAGGCACTGCATGAAGCCATGGGTAAAAGGTAAGTTTTAAAGGATATATTTTGTGCTTGAGTCACACTGCAGCTCTCCAGTCACCATACACAGAGAAGAAAATAACAGAGAACAAATCTAACATAAACACTCTAATCCTGCAACACTAAAATATGAGGAGGAAAATATGTGGCAAGAGTTTACTCTTGTGTCTGCCTGCTTATTGTGTTTGCCTGCTTGTGAGACACTGTGCAGGCTATTGTACCAACCCTCAGGCAAAATCTTTCCTGGCTGGAATACGCAGCAAAAACACCATAAATAAATAATGTGAGGGTCTTTTAAAAAAGAAAAAAAAATACAACCTTAAATCACCTGATACCATCTGATTAGAACATCCAGCTACTGTGTTTAAAGAAAAGGAAAAAAAAAAAAAGATGAGTATTTTATCACTGAAGGTAATGTGGCGTTACTTTGGAGATCTCCTTAGGAGAGAGGAGCTCCCTGACAGCAGCAGTTGCTGTAATCTGTGCCCTGCAGAAAACTCAGGGATGTAGAAAAGGGAGTGAAAAAAGTACTGTGTACCCTGGCTCATCAGAAGGGCTCTTTTTAGGTTATATGGTGCTTTCCTCATGGCTTATATGGGCTTTTTTCAGGATATATGGTGCTCTCCTGCTGGGTTACAGAGGCTCCTGTAGGATGCACGGCTCTTGCCCTCTTGGTCATATGGGTTTTTTAAGGATATATGGTGCTTGCCTGCTTGGCTTTACTGAGGTGCAGGGGTGAGCAGAGCTCTTGCACTCCGGTGTCACCCAGATATTGTGGAACCAGGACAGAAAAATCACAGCCACACCAACTCCAAGCCTCCCAGCTGTCCCCAAAGCTGATTTTTGAGTGCTCCTGTTGCAGGGCAGGCTGGTGGCAGATGCTGAGGTGGGGAAGATGGAGTGGTTTAAATGTGTGGAATGGTAAAATCATCAAGGTTGGGAAAGGCCTCTGAGATCATTGAGTTCAGCCCAGCAGAGTTTGCCCTGGAAATCAGAGCAGGTCAGGCCCCACCAGGGGCAGGAGGAGGATGGGGCTGTGCTCAGCACTGAGATGAGTGCACAGGTGCTCTACAGGGAGAGGAATTTCACCAAAATCCATAAATTAACTGGATCTTTTATCACTTTTAAATCAACAGTGCACTGGCACACTGAGCACTCTGATACCTCCAAAACAGCATAAATAATAAATGCAAACAGCAGCAATTTCTCAGCTCAGTGTGGTTTGGCTGGATCAGTATCGATCCCTCTTTATAACTACATATTGTCACAGACAAAAAAATAAAACATCCCTTACTCACAGAGTGGTTAATTACTGCCTGAAATAAATCAATATTAACTGGCCAAGAAATATAAGACATAAGGTGTGTTTAAAGTGAATCAGTTCATGGGATTTTTTTCAGGCATTATTTTGGAGGGGAGGGTTATTTACATTTCTAGGTGTGAGGAATTTGGGTCAAAGAAACCTGATAACAAGCACTTCGTTAACTAATTAAGCTGATAAAGCTGCTCAGTGACTGGTATAGTTCACTGAAAGTTCAGATCTAAGCTAACCAGAAATGCAATTCTCAGAAAAATTTGAAGAGAATCAATCAATTAATGAGGAAAAAAAACTTGCTGAAGAAAGCATTTCTTTTAGCTGGCAACTAAGGGAGTTCTTTCCACTTGGAAAGATTTTAAACACTTGTAAAAGGTAGAATTAGGAAAACACTAAAACCAAGAAACTAATTGTAAATGTAATATTTTTTTCTTGATTTAATAATCCTGGAAGGCAAATATTAGATTTTATTGAACATAATTCCCACAGACTCTTTTTTAAAAAAAATAGAAATGTTATTTTAGACGGTTCAACAAAAGCTGACGCAAATCTGCATGGCGTTTCTGGATAGCTGAATTTCTTTTTTTCCCTAAAAAAAGATTTGGTAAAAAAAAAAAATGGCACTGCAGTTTAAAAGTGTTTGAATAAGAGCAGAACCTTGTGTTCCTTTCCTCCTGAAGTGTCCCTGTGCTTTGTGCTGAGGATATTATTAGGACATTGCTGTCCTGCAGGAAAAATCCCAAACTGAGCTCAGGGCCTCACCAAGTGCCTTTGCAAAGGGAGACTTTCTTCAAAGCCCTTCAGAAGGGGGGATTGAAAGCCTCAGAGGAAGGATGGAATTGAGGGGGAGGAGAGGACAAAACCCATCCTGTGGCAGAGCCACGTGCTCCTGACACTGACAGGATGCACCTCCCTTACCTTCAGGTACCCTCAAGCTGCCCTGTGCCTCAGATCCATTGGCCTCAGCCCCACTTTGTGCTTCATGAAGAAAAAGAAACACTTCTAGGATGAGCTTTTTCTGCCCTAAGTTATGTGATAGATTTAGGAGAAGAAACCCATGCTGGTCTTGTTGACTGTGGAGACCAACCCAGATTTGTCTGCTCTTCCCATGTTTGGGACCAGGAGCAGCAGATGGAGCTGCTCTGTGCATCCCCTCACCTCTTCCTGCTCAGGGCCTTTGATCTGGGAATGCTTCAAAAGGCTCATCACCTCTGGCTGAGTTACAGTCTAACAGCCAGAAGAACATCCAGATGTGATTTAAGAGCTTTGGGTGCAGTTGTAACGTTTTCACCTTTCACTGGGTAATCACTGGTGCTGTTAAAAATTATATTTCATTTCTGCTTTTTTCTGGCTCTGCCTCTCGCTCTCTGGTCACTGCCCAGCAAGGGCTACCTGTCCTCCAAAATCTGTTCCTTGCACAGATACTGTCACATATACCAATATTAAGGTGTTCAAAGCTTTGTAATTTTCTGTTGGATAAGCCAAGTGCACCAAACGACTTAATTCTTTACTCCTGCTATGGAGCAAATGGCTGCTCCCAAACAGCCTCAGAGGCCTGGGTTTGGTCCTTTTCCACAGGCTGGATGCACTTTAAGCACTCTGCCAAATGCCTGGAGCCCTTGGGTCTACTGTGTCCATGAAAACCTTGAACCTCACGTAGGGTGAAGGACCTACACCTTTGCCACAGCCAAGCAGAAAATTCAGATTTTCATTGACAAGATCAGCAAAAGCAGCAGCAGATCCCAGCTTAGGAGCCATTTTCCAGGTGTCCATTTTAACTGGCTGATGCCAAACACAGAAACCTCTGAGACCTGCTGTGAATTCTGTCCTTCAGGTTTCACCACAGAGCCTCAGGTCCAGCCCACCCAGAAACTTCTTCTGAGGCACTGAGACAAGCTGGTGATCCAGCACTGCCTTGGTGATGTGTCCCAGGAAGCCCCAAAATGTGATCCAGCCCTTTCCATGGGGGTCTGAGGGGGAAAGGCAAGGTGGGTGTTTTGCTAGCACAGGCAACTCTCAGGATGTTATGTGAAAGCAAAAACTGACTTGTGAAAGCTGTCATGGAGCAAAACAGGCTGGAAATCCTGGTTTATCCCAACCTGTCAGGAGCCAGGACATCCCTCTGGCTGTCCTGGATTGCCAAGACCCCTGCCAGGGGTCTCAGAGACCCTGGCACAGAGCCCAAGATGCCCGTGGTTTTGATTATGACCCATGGAGCAAGTTACCAACCTTAGATGAAGGATTACAAGCCCTGACAGTTTAAGTAGAATGATAGTGAAGTTATCATGGGGTGGAAAAGTAGATTTTTGGGGTTTTTAGAATGGGGGTTAAGGGGGCAGGAATTGGGGCATGTCCTTCATGCCTTTCTCCTTCTTCTTCTTGGCCTCCATCTTCTGCTGTGGTGTTGGCACTTTTGGATTGGTTTAGAGTAGAAGCTCACTGTCTAACATAGGTGATAGGTATTGGGAAGTTATTGTAAATATTGTACACGTAGTTTTTAGTATAAAAAGATAACACAGCCCTGGGGGCAGGCAGAGTGCCTGGAACTGTCCTGCTGGATGGACCTCGGCAGGCCAGGAGAAAGAATTTTATAGATAAGGAACAATGAACAACCTTGAGACCAAGAAATGAAGAGCTCTGACTCCTTCTTCAAGCACCAGGCTGGGAAGAGAGACTTTCCGACACATCTCGGGGTCACTCTGAGCAGAGATGTGTTAGAAAAGATCCTGACACCAACCCAGCAGAGGGGCAGCTGCAGGTCTGTGCTGCACACACTGAAGCCCACAGCAGATGGTCAGGAAGGCTCTGTCTGGCTGCCCTGGGTTTGAGCAGCCTCCCAAAGTGCTTCCCTCTGTCACTGCTGACCGGCTGCACACTCAGCACTGCCCTGGCAGGTGGTGGGCTGGTAAACAGAGCACTTGGACATTGCCTAGTGATGCCCTGGCACATGCTCCACAGTCCTGCCTTTTGGGCAAATACCTTGTTTTTCTCGGGTTTCTCAAGAGTAAAAAAATAATTCAGCTTCTGTTTAGTGGCAGTGGCCAAAGGGACACTCACACATTTCAGTCCATTGTTGGTTCTCTGGGTTTTGCACCATCACTGGAGGTGTCTAGCCAAGAAATTGCAGTGCTTTGGTAAAATAATTCTTGGAGTATGTGAGATACCAAGGGTCCTTGTGAACACAAATCCCAGATGTTCCTCAAACATTTGTTCTCAGACACAAAGGTGGATGTGGAGTCCAGGTGGGAGGGAATCTCCCCTCTTCACCAGAGAAGGGAACCAAGGAGAGGAATGGGAGGAAAGCAGTGGTGAGGATGTCTCAGGACTCTAGCTGGTCACAGTGACCCTGAGATATGTCAGAAAGTCTCTTTTCCCAGCCCAGCTGTCAAAGCAGGAGTCAGAGCTCTTCATTTCTTGGTCTCAAGGTTGTTCATTGTTCCTTATCTATAAAATTCTTTCTCCTGGCCTGCAGAGGTCTGTCCAGCAGGTCAGACAGAGGCACTCTGCCTGCCCCCGGGGTGGTGTTATGTCTTTATACTAAAAACTACCTGTACAATATTTACAGTTACTTCCCAATACCTATCATCTACGTTAGACAGTGAGCTTCTACTCTAAACCAATCTAAAAGTGACAACATCACAGCAGAAGATGGAAGCCAAGAAGAAGAAGGAGAAAGGCTGGACATGCCCAGATTCCTCCATCTTGCCTCCTGAACCCCCATTCTAAAAACCCCAAAAATCTATTTTTCACCCCATGATAAATTCACTATCATTCTACTTAAACTGTCGGGGCTTGTAATCCTTCATCTAAGGTTGATAACTTGCTCCATGGGTCATAATCAAAACCACAGGCACCTTAGGTTCTGTGCCAGGTCTCTGAGCCCCCTGGCAGGGGTCCTGGCAGTCCAGGACAGCCAGAGGGATGTCCTGAATTCTGACAAGGATGCACCTGAACGTCCCCTCCTGCAGAGATGGTCTGAAGGGGCTGGAGCAGACAGCCTGGTGGTGTTGGAGAAGCTGCTTTAACCTGGGAAAAGGGAACAAAGGAATGAGTAAGAGACTTGCTGTAGGAGCGACGGGGGTAGGACAGTCGGGATGGATGGAGATGAGAGATCTCTGAAGCCAGGGCTTGGAACTTGGGGTTTATTGCAAAGGGTCTGGGTGCAGGGCCCTGCTGGGAGCTGCCAGACACAGCTCAGAGCAGGACTGAGAGAAGAGAGGGGGAGAGAGGATGAGAGAGTAAGAAAGTAAAAAGGGGTAAGAGAGCGAGGTTCCCGTTACAATACCACAAATCTTCTTCTGTGCTGAATATTCTAATTCTCACTAACCAATCTAGTCCAAGATACCAATCCTACAGCATTTCCATACAGCCTATAAGAATCACTACATTACCATACTGTGTTACATTTTAAACCCTATAAACTCCTCTTTGGGCCCTTCTGCCAAGCTGGCAGGGTCTGCTCTGACCCTTGGGCCTGTCTGCAAGCAGAGGGTGTTGTTTCATCAAAAGGGGATCACCTTCAGCTGGCCACACCATTGTTTTCCAGTTGTTCAGTAACTGAGGGATCTCAAAGCTTGCTTTCATTTCAATCTCACTTATAGTTTCCATATTCTCAAGATCTTTTGCCAGGCAATCATATTTATAAGGCTTTCCTGTTTCATCTTCCCCAACAACTTGCCCAATCTGCCTGTCCTCAGACAGGCTCACATCCAAACCCATCCCTGCCCAGACTGGGGTGAGGGCTGAGTGCAGGGTTCTGGTTTGAGCTGCTCTCGAGCAAAGACGTCAGGCACGCTGGCTCAAGGCTCTCATTTTTTACTGCAACACTGCTGCCTGCCAAATCAGCTGAGCTGGGAAAACAATCTATAATTGACTACAGAGGCATGAGGTTATAATGATTTACTCCTTTCCTGAAGCATGCACATAACCTCTGCCAATTAGCCAAAAGTTAGAAAGATTTTTAATGGCAAAACACCCAGAGGAGGAGGCACTTGGGTGGGGTGGGGGGAATTGTGACTGGGAATTACCAGAGTCTGAGCTGCAAGTCATGGGAGCTGGAGGTCTAATGATCAAAGAAGAGAAGGTTCAGTGAATAAATTTTCCAGTTGGACATGGGAGGCAGCCTGGAGCTGGTTAGAGGGTTTCCCTTGCTGGGTTGGAGGCTTGGTGCTGTGCCCTCCTTTCCTCACCATCACCCAGCACCTACACGTGACACTGTGGCTCAAGGCAGGCAGAAGCAGAGTTAGGAATGGACATCTGTCCTCTCCCATGGGCATCTGTCCTCTCCCATGGGAAATGTGGTGGCTGAGACCTGCTGCAATGCCAGGGCCAGCGCTGTGCTGGGACAAAACCAGCTGGCCCCAAGGAGCAGTGCCAGCATGGCAGCAGCCAAAGGGAGCTTCTTATTAATGGGGCAAGAGAATAACTCTTCTCCTGAAGAGATAAAGTAGCTTGGAGTGAGTAATCCCATGCTGAGCACAGAGAGAAATTACTGGCAAGTGCCATTACCTGGGACCCAGGGGCAAGACAGGTCCTGCTTCTCCTCCCATCCCTCCTCTCCCTCACTCCCAGCTCCGCTATCCTCCCTCTTCCCTTGTGGCTGCTGGATTCCACTCTGAGTGGCTTCAGGGAGAAAACTAACTTTGCCAGGAAAAAGACACAAGAATAGGGGTTTTTCCAATGTCATGAGTTGAACTGGCTCAGCCAAACCTTGAAGAAAAGATCTGGGCTGGGCTGCCTGGTGGAAGAGGATCAGGTGCCCACAAAACCTCATGGAGATTTGCTGCTGTCATCATTGCAGGGCAGGCAGGGAAGAAGCTGGGGGAAGGTCAGAGAGCCTGTGGGTTCATCTCATTGGAGTCTGGTTTATATTTCTTCACAGAATTACAGAATGGTTTGGGTTGGAAGAGACCTTAAAGACCACCTAGTTCCAACCCCCTGCCATGGGCAGGGACACCGTGCTTCCTGGGATGAAATTCCTAAAGAAGCTGAAGAAAAGCAGCTTTTGCCATAAAGATCCAGAGCCCTGAGTCCCTTGGTGCAAGAGAGAACCTGCCCACTCCAATGCCTCTGAGATCCTGCTCTGCTGAACAGCCATGAAATCAATGGTCTTAGCTGGGTATTGATTGCACCCAGCGGGTGTAAATCTGACCTTGACCCTCTTTAATCTTGATGGATTGGCCACAACTTCACCAGCACAGAGCCCCAAGGTTGGAGTTTGGGAGCCCAGGTTTGACAGCATGTGCTGCATTCTCTGTGTTTTGGATCCAGCTGTGCTGGAAACATAAATCACAGCTTTGCACTTCAGATGTTCACATCTCAATATATGCAATAAATAAAACATATAACAATTATTGCCATATACTCAGACCAGCTTACATAAAAAAGGAGTGATTCCAGCTTCTGGCCCTTCCACATCAAAAAAGCTGCAGAATTAGGATTGATTGAATACAGGTGCAGGATCCTGACAGTGTGCAAAGTGCTGAGAGGAGGTTTTTGTGTGTTTGCTGCATGCACCGCACTCCCCACTTGGCCATGGCAGCCACTGCTGCCTCTGGATGGAGACCTAAAGATCTGACGCACTCAGACAAGGAAAGGGAAATATCTGATGTCTTGTTCTCCCCATGAAACCAGCTTAAGCTTGAAAAAAAGAGAAGCCAAGCCAGCTACTCTGCTCAAGATAGGCAGCCCCTTCCCTCAGCTCTGCTGGCTCTGCATGCTTCTCACCCCACCTCTGGTGTTTACTATCACTTTGGGCACAAACATATTTGTTGCTAGGAGGAGTCCTGGGCAAGATTAGCAATCTCAGAGCCAGAGCACAGCAGGCTCCATGCAGGGATTGCTCCAGCTGGAAATTCAGGGCTGGTGGGAGTGAGGGCTCAGCCCCAGCTCCATGTGGAGGCTCTGAGCAGTGACAGTGTCAGTGAAGCCTGCAGCCCTTGCTCCTGCAAGACCCAGCCCTGTGATGCCAACCTGTGCAGGGTCAGGTAGGCAGGAGGAGCCTTGAGGGGGAACAGCCACACCACAGCCTTGGGGAGGTTGCTGGGGTTCCTGTTGCTGATTCCCCAACTTCTGGGATTCTGGCTGGGCCCTCCCAGGGGGCTCCCCTGTCGGGGGAGACCCTCCTGGAATGGTCTTGTGTCAGGAAAGAGATGCACTGGATGTTTTTGGTCTTCAGGTTCTTGTTTATTGTGATCTTATCAAGATTTTTGCACACTGTCCACACCAGGCTCAGCACGCTGGAAAAGCACCACAAAATGGCCAACAATCTCTTGTTCCAAGGGCTTTTAAAGCTAAACTGTCCAATTAAGAACTGACACCTGGATTATTTTCCCTTTTAACCCAATCACTGATCCCACAGAGCTGCAATGGGGACTTTTCCACCCAATTGCAAAATGCCACCCAAACCCATGGAGAAGGAGGAAGAAGAAGCATGGAGCAGAAACCCAGGATGACACCCTGTGCCCTCCATCTTGCTGCCATCCACAACACACTAAAAATCCCAAAACCTCAATTTCTCACCAAGTGATACACCTGCACTGCTCTCTACAATCTACTTCACACCTTAGAGGATTCTGGTCTATTCTGGACTTTAGGAAACTTTCTCCATGAATGAGGGTCAAAGTCAGTGCTGCCCTGGGGGTCAGGGCACCCCAGAGCAGACAGGGAAATATTCCCAGTGCCCTGGGTTTCCACAGGAGCTCTCCCAAGGCCACAGAGCCCGTGTGGAACAAGGTGGCCCCGTGCATGGCAGCAGCAGCAGAGCAGAACCTGCCTGGCCACAGCTGGTGTCCCCCAGGCCTCCCCACATGGAGCCCTGTCCCCTGGCCTGTGCTGCCCTCCAGGCTCACCCAGGGACCTTGGTGTGATGCCCTCAGCCCCTCAGGCACATCTGCCTTCCCAGGCAGCCCACCTGGGAGCCAGGACTGCAGAGCTTTCCTGGGAGCACAGGGGGCTCTGGATGCCTGCTCCACACCAGCCTCCTCATGGCATCTTTGACTCCTGGGCAAATGCTCTAGGGGTGATGCTCTGGGTAATGGCAGCCAGGCCCTATCTGTGCTGATGTAGGAAAGCTTTAGGATAGAAATAATTCCCTTGGCAGTAGGTTCAGGGAGAAAACACACGGAAGGGAAAGTAAGCAGTATGTTGCCTCTTTATTATCTTGTGAAAGAAAATTTATATCATACCCCAGAGGGCCCTAAAGCCCTATGGAACACATTTGCACAAGTTTTCATGGGCTTCTGGCTATGTCCAGAGCAATCTGGGCTTGTGGGGGCAGTAACTGTGCCCTGGCACAGCACCTTGGCCTTGGCTTTCACAGGTGCCCAGCCCAATGATGTGAGATGCTCCTCTCCTGGTGCTGGGCTCCCCAGCTGCAAAAACTCCCCGTAACTTCAAAGGCTGCAGAAATCCCAGTCTGTGCTCCAAGCCTGTTTGTTTTCTTTGGGTCCCTCTGCCTGACTAATTTGCTGTTGTGTTTATTGGAAATAGGAGACACATTCTTGATGAAGTGGGAAGCGCTGTGTTTAATGGAGCTCTCCAAGAAGGTTAGAGCAGGAGCATTTCTTGAACAAACAAGCCTCACACTGCACCATAATCTTCAGGCTGAAATGAATCACGGGCTGCAGATAGCAGTGGGGACTGTGACACGTGCAATTTGCATCAGACCTTCACTAAACAATCATTTGAGGGCCCATGAATGTAAAGGAGGCTTGGCTCTTATCAGCTTTGATCGCAGAAGCGCTCGCAGGAAAAAAAATTATTAAGCATCTACATGAGCAAAACTCTTTGTCTTCTTCAGCTGAATTGCTACTTTCATTTGTCTTTAATAACATGGTATTTGCTCACTCTCAGACAGCCTTTTGCAAGGTTGCTCAGATCCAAGGCTAATTTGCTCAGGCGCTTGGCTCTCCCAGAGTGATCACTGAAACTCCTGGTACACACAGTACTTTTCTTGAATGTTAAAGCATTTAAAGCTTTTTTTTATTATTATTATTATTTTTCCTTCTCTGTGCCTTGAGTAAGTATTTACACCTAGTCAGAGACAGCATATAAACAAGTTAATGTTTCGACTGGGGAATGTTTTACACCTCGTTACACAGGTGGAAATGGGGCCTGTGCAGAGCAGGGCCAGGCTGTTTCCAGTAGGTCATTTTCTTGTTCTGGTCAGCTCTTATTTTAGGCCAGCCCTGCCCCACAGAGGTATGTGCAACCACGCCACTGGGTCCTGCCTATTTCTGGGGGCTGCTGCTGAGTTTGCATCACACCAAGCCTGGAGTTATTTTCAACCCAGCTTTGGCCACGGAGCAAAAGCAAACAGCTCTCCATGCACAGCCTCCTGTGGGGGCACCAGCTTGGAAGTCCCACCAGAGAAAATTGTCAAAGGTGGGTCAAGGGCCTGTCTGACCTGAGACTGCCACAGCAGGACCAAGACTCATCTGATTTTTGCAGTCTCTCATTGCACAAAGGAGAAAAAGACTCCGTGTCACACCCCACCACATTTGGGCACCAGCCCTTTGAACATCAGGGTGTGCAGCTGCTGATGAGGCCTTGGGCTGGTATTTTTGGTCAGAGGAAACAAGCCTGCTTGGAGTGGTAAATCTGTGGTGTGGGTTGTGGCCACTGAACATCTGCTCTCCTTCTTCCTGCCTTGCTGGGAATGACAAGGAAGCCTCGAGCCAGAAGGGATCACTGTATTCTCTCCTCTGAGCTCCAGGATCCAGCAGACCCCATCTGTCTGAGGTCCAGCACCCAGGATCTGGTGGCATGATGAGAAAATGCTCTGCCTGGATCCCAGGAGATGGAGCACAGTCCCCTCCCCAGAGTGGTTTCAACCTTCCCAGTTAAGGGGAATTCACAAATTCAAAATTCATAAATCCTTTTCCCTGCCTGGCGTTTGACTGGCTGTGCACTCCAGCACCAACTTCTTCCTATGGCTTCTCTGATAGATTAAAGACATACTCAAAACCTGGTTTTGCTTTGGTTTTGTTCAAGAGGAGGTACTTGTGAGCTACAATGTCCTCTCCATCTTCTTCCTGATAAGCTAAAGAGCTCGAGCTGTGCAAATCTCACATAAGCCATTTCTTTCAGCCCCTGTATCATTTTTGTGGCTGTTTTTGGCACCTTCCTCAATTTTTCAACTTCCTTCTGAAAACGTGGGCATCAGAACAGTACTCCATGTTCCAGCTTCGGGCTCAGCAGCTCTGACACTGTCTAATCAGCAGGACCATTTCCAGTGTCAGAGCCTCAGAGGAGGGAGAGGGGGAGGGAGGAGGATTCCTTGGCAGCAAGCTGTGCTTCATCCAGGGCCCTCTGCTTTGGGATTCACACTCTTCTCCCAGCTACAGAAACCAGCCTCTGTCAGAGAAGGTCTGTTTCCACAAGCTGTCTCCTCAAAGTGCAAGAAAACCTTGTCTTGTACCCTCCAGGACTCCTGATTGGGCTGCCCTGGAATTTAGCTGGTTTGGTGTTTGCCTCTGCATCGTGCAAATATGTACACGGAAGGCCTGACAGCCACCTTTCACAGGCCTTAAAAATCAACATTCTGGCCTAACCCTGCTCTCCTGTGCCTCCTGGCTCTCTAACAGGTAAGCCTGAACAACTCTGAGCCCGAGGATGCTGGCCTGAGGCAAATTTCTGCCCATCTTCGTGGAGGCTGCAGAGCCCACGAGGGAGCAGCAGGTTATTTATAGCAGTTCCCATGTCCTCAGCAGCTCTCTCTTTCGAGGATGGTGTCACCATTGCTGTGCTGCCCTGTCACCACGCCAGGGCTGAGCTCTCACACCAGTTCCAAGCCACCCTGGCAGCACAGGAGCAGATGACTGCGTGGTTGTTGGCATCCCCGTGCCCATCAGGGAGGCAGGGGGGGCAAAGGTGCCTGTGCAAGCCATCTGCAGCCACAGCCTCTCCATTCCTCGCTGCTCAAGCAGGGTTTTTCATCACAGATGGACAAAATCCCCAGGTCCTGTGTGTTTGCTTTTGGCCCTGCTGCATTTCTGCAGCTTCTCCTGAACTCTCACGGTCACACCCAGGAGCTGATGCCTCCACCAGGACTCCAGGGAAAAGAGGTGTTGTTGATAAATGTATTCCCTGTATTCCCTGGGCCTAAGACTTCTAGGCTGCC
The DNA here is from genome assembly GCF_023055355.1 of Agelaius tricolor. NCBI lineage: Eukaryota > Metazoa > Chordata > Aves > Passeriformes > Icteridae > Agelaius > Agelaius tricolor. The sequence goes on from NW_027269266.1 coordinate 1,866,368, forward strand.
ATGCAGAAAATCAGGCTTTCCACAGTGCTACATATTTAATCAGTGCATGAAAAGGCAACTCATCCAGAAAGACAAGCACAGAAGTTCCTCCCAACTCTGTCCTTGTGGCTGCATCCACAGGCAAGGCCGTACAGCCCTGCAAAGCAATAGATCACCCCAGCAAAGCAAGTGAAGTAATGTCTTATTGCAAGAGCCAGGCCTTTCCAGGGCTTTCCTAGAATGGAAAACACTTTCAAATTTCGTTTCCTGAGCACCACCCTATTCATTAGTAAAGTCATGGATCACCTTCTGCTGCCCACCAACAGGCAGCCACTTTTCCATGAAAGCTTTTTTCTTTTTTCACAGTGGTCTTATTCTTTGAGTGCAGGAATAAGGCTTAAAATAGCATGTTTTGGAATAAATTCCCTTCCCAGCTATGTGAATGGGAAGTTCAGGTTTCTCTCCCTCGACACCTTTGCTGTTCAGCCCATGTTTCCAACAGAGCAACCAGACCAAGCAGGGACTCTCAGCCTGCATGAAATGAGAGCTGTGCCTGAGACCTGTCAGGAGAGCCACAGCACTTCAGAGATCCCTGATCATGGAACAAGTGAGGGAAAACATCAGATCCAGCCAGCTACCAGCATGGCCACCAAAGGAAACACTGAAGAAATTGGCCAAAAATGGAAAAAATCTTTGGGAATTAATCCAGATTTTACTGCAGATTTGATATACATAGTTGTGAGTGGAGGCTTTACCCACTGGAGCCATGTGAGATTTTCCTTTTTCCCCTCATTTTCCCCATCCTCATGCAGCTGAGGAATGTGTTTCCCAGGCTTGGTACCCACAGGTGCTCTGGGAACAATAGCAGCCTGAGCTGGATTCAAGATACGCCCAGAAAAATCATCACTCATCCCTGCTAGACATTTTTATGGAGCTCCTCAACTTATCCCTCGAGTGTCTTACAAATATTAACATACAAATCCTCACACTTCCTTCCTCTAAGAGGCTGTTACTGCCTGGGCTTTAAAAGTAAGGAAGCTGAGGCTGAGAGGTGAATAGACTGGCTGAGATCACAGAGGAAATGGGTGATCTTTGTGCTCTGGGCACTCCTGATCACCAAATCCTTAACCTGCCTTCTTGCCCGTGGCAGATAAGACAGGGTAAAAGTTTGAGTCATGATTTTAAGGGGACGATTCCAGCAGCTTTAGTGTCCCCTGCAGAGACAGCACAGGGCTGGTGTGTCACCATCCCTGTAGGGGCTGGTGGGACAAAGACCCCATGGGCATGTGGCAGGAGGAGAGCTCTCCCCCCGTGGGCACCCCTGAGTTTTCTTAGGAATCCAGTGGAGAATTCTGCACTTTTATTTTTATTAGGGCCATTATAAAGGCAGGTGACTGTGGCCTGCCCCATCCAGCTGGATAAAATTCAAGGGCAACCCAATAAACCTCTCTGGTCCTCTGCAATGGCTTTGCTTTGTTTAAAGCTGGCACTGATTTAAAGTTCAGTATTCCAGGCTGTGCTCCTGCATCTTCCCTGAGATGACAGTGAAGATGGCAGCACTTAGAGGAATTCCTGGCTGCAGCACAGCTCGGGCTGTATGATTTTCATTAGCACTAACGAGCATTAGGCAGCTGACGTCCTGCTCAGGAAAATGACTGAATCTCCAAGTATTCCTCCCAAATCAACATGCTGGGGGAACAACAGGCTCTGCAGCCTTGGATTTCTCAGCTTTGGAAAGGGATTTACCTCTCCCTGGGTTTTCCTGCCCTTGGTCTCTTTCAGTGGTGCTGACATTTGATAACAAGCCTGTGTACGATTTGGAATCTGCTTTTCCAGCTTCCCCAGCTCCCCCAATCTATTTGGTTTTTTTTATTTAAATGAGCCCATGGATCCTGAAGCTGAAAACTGTGTGACACATCATTTTGGTTTTTAAGATGATTTTATGAGTCTCTCATCCCTGAAAGGAACACTGGAAAAGCAAAAAGCACCACAGCAGCACACAGCCCAGCCCTACACAGTGCAGCCAGCCAGGCAAAGTACCCCATGTATCTTATTTTTTAAAATAAAATTTGATGGAGGTGTTATTTCCTCAGTTAATCTCAAGATGCTGTAAAGTCTGGCTTACAATTTTGGGGTGGTTCAAGGCTTCAAGAGGCCTGGGAATTGGCTTCTGGTGAGGTTGGGGAGGTGACAGGATGCTTAAATTGAGCAGGGGCTCTTGCTCTGCCCTTGGCTGTGCCCAAGTCCTTTTCTCTGTCTGCAGAGAAAGGGCTGGGGCCGTCCTCACCCCACAGCTGAGACAAGGATGCTCTGCTGACCCTGCCTACTCCTGCAATGAAGTATCTTTGCCCCTGTCTTAGGTTGTAAGATGTGGCTGGGGTTGTGTGTTCTATTCCCATCTCTCAGAGCTGGGGCAGTTCTCTCTGTCCATGGGGCAGTTTTTTCTTTCTCTCTCCCACAGCCAATCCTCCCTGCAGGAGATCTCTGCTGTCCATGGCCACTGAGTGTCCCTGCAGGGCTGAGCCAATCCCAGCATCCCATGGGGAGATGCTCCGCCCAGGGGAGGAGCCAAGCATTCCTCCCTGGATCCAATCTGAGCCTGGCCCAGCCCAGCAGCCTTTGCCCAGTGCATTGCCAGAGGAGCAGCTTCTGCTGCCCTGCATGGCCAGAGGGAGCCCAGGCCCATCTGCAGCAGCCCTGGAGCTGCAGAGGAAAACTCCCCCCTTGTGCAGGATCCCTGCTCCAGCAGAGCCACAGCTGGCACTGCAGGAGGGCTGAGCCCCCATGGGATGGGGCTGTGCCACCCCCTGACACACAGGGGGGCAGGGACTGCTCTGACTCTGGCAGTGGGTTTTTTTTGTACTATTATATTTGTATTTTTACTTTTCCTGTTAAAGAACTGTTATTCCTATTCCCATATCGTTTCCCGAGAGCCCCTTAATTTCAAAACTATAATAATTCAGAGGGAGGGGGTTTACATTTTCCATTTCAAGGGAGGCTCCTGCCTTCCTTAGCAGACACCTAGAAAGCCAAGACAGCCCCACAGAGCAGTTCCTGGGGAGTCACTGCCTGCAGTTGGGCTGATATTCCCCCTGCTCTGGGTGGAAGCACCATGGAGACAGCTGGGAGACAGAGGGAGGTGGGTTCATCTTCTCATCATGATGCTTGGCCCATACATCTTGCAGACTCTACTGCACGCATTCAGAAATTTATTAATTGAGCTGGGTTGGGTGAATTTATTGCTGACATCAGTGAAATTCAAAGCACTGCTGCACAGGAGTGAGCGCTCACCCTCTTTGTGGTCAGAAGTTCCCTCTGGTGCTGCTGCCCGTCCCATCACCACCAGCAGCCCTTGCCTCACCCTCAGGGTGAGGGGTGAGTCTGGGAAAAGCTGCTGGGTCTGGGAAAGTCTGGTGAGCCTGGCATGGTTTGTGCTCACAGCTCATCTCTGCCTTTGGTGTTCACAGAATCACAGAATAATGAGGTTGGAAGAGACCACTGAGATCATCGAGTCCAACCTATGCCCTAACACCTCAACCAGACTATAGCCCCAAGTGCCATGTCCGTCTTTTTTTAAACACATCCAGAGATGGTGACTCTACCACCTCCCTGAAAGAGCATTCCAGTATTTATTATTCTTTTGGTGAAAAATTTCTTCCTAATATCCAACCTGTACCTTCCCTGCTGTAGCTGGAGGCTGTGTGCTCTGGTTCTGTCAGTTCCTGGAGAAAGAGCCCAGGGCCAGCTGAGCACAGGCACCTTTCAGGAGCTGCAGAGAGTGATGGGGGCAGCCCTGAGTCTCCTTTGCTCCAGGCTGAGCACCCCCAGCTCCCTCAGGGCTTCCTCACAGGGTTTGTGTTCCCAGCCCCTCTCCAGCCTCCTTGTCCCCTCTGGATGTGCTCAGTGTCCCCAGGTCCTTCCCAAGCTGAGGGCCCAGAGCTGGGCACAGCACTCCAGGTGTGACCCCAGCAGTGCCCAGGGCAGGGCCAGAGTGACCTCCCTGCTCCTGCTGGCCACACCATTCCTGAGCCAGGCCAGGAGCCCTTGGCCCTCTTGGCCACCAGGGCACTCTGCTGGCTCATGGTCAGTCACTGCTGACCAGCACCCCCAGCTCCCTTTGTGCCTGGGCTCTGTCCAGCCACGCTGTCCCCAGCTCGTAACATTGTAGGGGATTTTTGTGGCCAAAATGTAGAACTTGGCACTTAGACTTATTAAACTTCATGCTGTTGGACTCTGCCCATCCATCCAACCCATCTAAGCCTCTCTGCAGAGCCCTCCTTCCTTCCAATAGATCAAGACAAGCTCCCAGGTCAGTGTGCTTCATTGCAGCTCACACTGGAGTCCCGAGGAACAAGGCCACTGCTCCTCTCAGAGCAGCTGCTGGGATGGTTTTATCCTCCCTGTAGCCAAGCTAGAGGCAATAAATAACACCTCCATCCAGGGAAAAGGCAGGTGTTATGTGTAACAGGGGAATCCAGCCACGCTGGTGAGTGGGACTGGCTTCCAGGGAGAGATGAATAATAACACATAGATCTCAGTTAAATGGCAGCCCTGAGAGGCAGCACTTAAATCTATATGGTTTTCAAGAGCATACCCTTAGATGAAAAATATTTAGTGGCAGGCCAAGGGGACAGCAGTGAAGGAACTGAATTTTTTTTCAGTCTGTCTTGGTATGAAGAATAAAGTCCATGTGGGTGCACTGGGAGTGAGGAGACACCTGGAGAATCTGAGCACAGGCAAAGCAGCCAGGATGGAAACAGCAAGTTTGCCTCTGTGGTGAGTGGCTGGGCTTATCAAGGCTTTAATCAGTCATGGTAAAGCAATACCAAAGAAACAGCCAGAGTACCAGGCTCTCCACATCCTACAAGACCTTCCCTGCAGGAAAAATCAGTGGTTTGAGGTGCTGGATAAAGGTGAGGGATGGAGACAGGCAGACACCAGAGTCTTACGAGGGAGGAGCAAGCTGTGGGCTTTGCTGTCAAAGTATCCCAATTCCCAGCTGTGCTGCCAACTTTTACATGCCCTTGGGCATTCTTCCCCCCATTTGGCATGTGTGTAGTGAGGGTGAGGATGCCACCTCCCTAAAACTCTGCAGAAACAGGATCTGTGCTGGGTAGAGCACAGACTTTGTGGGGCAGAGCAAGCAGAAATGCTGCTCTGTCCTCCATACACACTGAGGGTCTGCTTGGAGAAGGTGAAATCATGAAGCAGCAAGCATGGAAGTGAGAGAAATTAAATATAACACATTTTTAAGACAAATATGTGACTTCTAGAAGCCATCAGATGATGTTTAATGACAGACTGAACATGTCCTCTGTCCCATGCTGATCAAAAGACCTGGGAAAGGTCTAATCAACTGCTTGTGAGCATTTTTTTCCTCCTGTAAAAATGGAATTTAATTAAAAATGGAGAGTCAGAGACTCAGCTGACTCAGTGGGACTTTGGCCCCTGCCTCGCAGAGCACTTGAGGACAAGTTTTAAGTCACAGCTGATGGCTCTGGAGGATCAGTTACTGGCTGCAGGATGGATTCCCCACTATGTTTGACAGTTTTGCTCTTGGGGGTGGATTTAAGCACATGCTTAATCTTAAGCATGTGCCAAGCATCCTGTTAATTGAGGATTTTTCTGAGAAGGTCCTGATGTTATTGTTTCTCCTTGGAGCCTGTCCCTGTGCACATGTGAGCAGGCACATCACAACAGTCTGGAAAAGCAAAGCATTTCTAAATGCTTTCCCAGACAGTAAACTCAGGACAAACTTATTTGGTTTGAACGTTTTGGCACTGGTGAATGTAAACCTCTCCTGGTTTTTATTTCCCTCTGCTTTCCACTTTGAGCAGTATCAATGTCAAGCTGCTCTCCAGTCCTTGGGCAAAGGGAGGCTGTAAATGGGTAAAGGTGCTTGCAGCAGCCCAGGGGTGAGCTGGGCACTGCACATCTTCACACATCTGCACTTCTTCTGGGGCCAGGATGGGGCAAAATTGTTCTCAAGTATCCCAAAGCTCAGCCCTGGGACAGCAGTGACTGATGGCAGAGGGTCCTGTGCTCAGTTTGCTGCTGGAATCCCCCTTCCCAGACCTTTAATGGTTCCTGCCTGTCTGAGGGGATATAAATGGAATTATATCAACCTCATGAGTGAAGGATGTGATAGATGAGCAATGCGATGAGTGACTCTCACAATTAATGGACAAATATCATGGATATAGGTTAAGAAAAGTTTTATAGATTTATAGTTATGTTGTACCCCCTTACATGGTTATCAAGGGACGGCTGGAGTTGGGACACCTGGGAGGGCTGGTTTGTCACTATGGGGACATCTGACCTCCAATCAGGATTTGATAGGAAGAGATCTCCACCACTGGACAGCAGAGAAGGGGCTGATGGACAGAACTTTGGGAGGGGTTAAAGGGTTAAAAAGGGAAAATCTCCATTGTGAGGGGGCTGAGCACATGGCAGGGAAAATCTTTTGCTCCTGGCGCCGTAACCCTTTTTTCTTTATTCGTCTTCTGTTGTATTTTTGATAAGGTTTAATAAACCTTCCTAAACCATGAAAAGTGAGGAGCTATTTCTCACAAGGACCAGCTGCATGGCTGTGCCAGAGGAGATCACTGGGGCCCTACAGCAGGACAGACAACCTGAGGGAGAGATGGCAAAGGCTGCCAACAGCCTGCAGGAGTTTCTCCCCAGGGTGGTGGTACTGATGCCCTCAAGGATGCTTTAGTCCACTGTCACCATCATATTTTCTGAAAAATCCCCTTTGCCAGGATTTCTCTCCTGAGAAGCTGAGAAGCCTCAGAGAGAAAGGAAAACAATAGTCTCTCATTTGCTTCTGCTGTGTTTTGCTGCTTTGGAATGTGGTTGGAGATTGTTTATCCCACAGGTGGTTGTTTGATTGGTTTCATGTGAATTGTTTTGACTTAATGACCAGTCACAGTCAGGCTGTGTCAGGATTCTGGAGAGAGTCAGGAGTTTTCATTATTATCTTTTAGCCTTCTGTCTGTATCCTTTCTCTATTCTTTAGTATGGTTTTAGTACAGCATAATAATATAATATAATATCATATCATATCATATCATATCATATCATATCATATATCCTTCTGAGAACATGGAGTCAGATTCAATCATTCCTCCCAACGACGGGGAACTCTGAAAATACCACAGTCCACTCTCTTGCTCTGGAATTATTTCAATGTGCCAAAGACATGCTTAAATCCCATTTATCCTGCAGCTAGCCAGTGACTGTAGGACCCAGGGTGGGATACTCTGTTTAGGGGTATCTCCCATGCTTTCTGCCTGCCCAGCTTGGCACTGCTCCCCTCCTGAGCCCAGCACTCAGAGCCAAACCCATCCCCAGTGCCTGCTCACGGAGGGGCACTGAGCCCTGCCTGATGGGGAATGTTGTAATTAACGTTGCCTGTGCTGGCTGAAATGTTAACGCTTCTATTAACACACTTTTGGACTTGCTTTTAACACCACAGGTGGCTTTTCAAGAGCTCAGGCTTGATTTAAATCCCATCCACTGCTTATTGCTTTAATTATGGAAATGGACAGAGCAAGGGAGCAGTTTCTGGGTCTGGACCCCCAAGAAATGCATAAAGGAAGCAAATTGGTGTGATTTTGTTTTCTGAGTGGATGTATGGAGATCAGGGAGAGGACTGAGCATGGATGGCTCTCCACAGCCTGGCCTGGACCTCCCTCAAGGATTTGCCATGAGCATAAAGAGAATCCACCACTCAGTGTTTTCCAGTGGGGTAAAATTGTGTTTGTGGTGGAGCTGGGGTGAGAAATAATACAGAAATACAGAAATAATACAGAAATATAGAAATACAGAAATAATACAGAAATACAGAAATAATACAGAAATATAGAAATACAGAAATAATACAGAAATAAAGAAATAATACAGAAATACAGAAATAATACAGAAATATAGAAATACAGAAATATAGAAATAGTACAGAAATACAGACATATAGAAATACAGAAATAAATACAGAAATATATAAATAACCTTATCCTTCAGCTCAGAGCAGAGAGCTGTGGTTAAGCTTTGTCCCCAGTGTTGCTGACAAACCTGGATCCCAGCAGGCTGGAAAGCTGAGGAGGTGCAGGACCTCAGCTCCAGCCTCCAGACAGGAGCAGGAGCCTCCTCTGGGTCCATCTGGCCCATCCCAAGGCTTTGCTGCTCTGCTGCTGACTGGAAATCCCAGGAGGAAACAAGTCCTCTGGCATGTCAACAACCCCTCATGTTACCTCTCACCTAAATACAGAGCTGGAATCGCAGGGGAAGAAGCTCAGCAGGGAGGAGCAGAGCAGGGAAGGCAAAGTCCCCCACCAAAGGATGAGGGAAAGGGACTCATCTTCACCCTGACCCCCAAAGTGCTGCCATGAAGGAAGGTGTAGGGATGCCCCCTTACCTTTCCCTGCACAGCATTCAGCTTTCCTGCAGGGTCCCTTCACTTTGCAGGGGCTGAGGCTGGAGCAGGTGAGGCCAGAGCAAGCCCCTGTGGCTGCACAGAGAGGCTGGAAAATGGGACAGCACTGCCTGTGCCCCACCATCCCAGTGCCAAAGGGATTTTCCTTCCCCTCAGTGTCCCCAGGGCTGCATCCAGCCCTTGGTTTCCATCAGCACTCTGCATTTCTCCCACTGCCTGCTCCAGAGGCATCTCACAGCTCCTCCAGAGCCTCCCCCAGCACATTCCCCCTCCCTTCCACTCTTCCACAGGCTCTGGACTTTGAGGGAAAGCCTTTCCCCCCCTGTTTTTATCTGCATACCATTCATGGCACTCAGCCCTTGTGCTGTCATGCAAAACTGTGAGGAATGAGCTGGATGATAAAGCAGAGGGAGCCAAAGCATGAAGGCCGTGAACCCCCTGGTTATATTTTGGAGCCATAAATTACACCCTTCAGCCAAGGGGTTAAACAGGTCATTAAAAAGCAAAAAAACCACTGTGAAAACGTTCAAAAAGCAGCACCCCTCCCTCACTGCAAGGGAGGAAAATCCCAGCCCCTTTACCTGTGCTCTGGGATGCAGCCTGCTATGCCAGGTATTTTTGGCATTGCCCGAGCTGTAAATCTTTATTACCCTGCCAGAAAGGTTTGTGATAAACTGAGTGACCCCAGGGTGGAAATGTGGAGGGAGGGATGGCAGGGGCTGTGTGTGGCACCTTGGCTCCATCTCTGCAGTGCCAGGTCCATTCCCTCTGCTCCTCACTGCTCCCAAGGTGAGGCACTGCCAAACTCAGGGCAGGGATGTGGGAGGAAGAGGTGCTGAGCAGAGCTAACACAGGTAGGGACCAGAAAAGGCTGGTCCACGGGTACAGCCTGGTACTTTCCAGTAAGTTAGAGCTTATAAATCATTTTGACAAAATAATTAAAGCATGTATATGCTGTGATTTATAACACTGCCTCTCGCTGCAGTGCCCTAGTCTGGAGTGATGCTGGATACAGGGAAGGATCAAGCCAAGGGAAAACCTGTCAGAGGTGCAGCTCAAAAGCTCTCCTTGCCCTTGCAGTGTAAAGTGTAAAAAATCCAGAGTGACTCCAAATCAAAGATACTGCCCAGAATCAACGTGGGTGTATTGGGTGACTCCAGCTGAGACTTGCTGAGATCAATCTCCATCACAAGTAAAAAAAATGGGGCTTGGTTGCCTGGCTGCACCCTCTGTGCTGCTTGAGTGGGAATAATGAGGAAGACAGAGTAAAAACTGAAGGCACAAACAGCCACCTTCTTCAACCCATGTGTGTGACAGTGTTCACAGGGGTTCTTGGATGAGGCAAGAGACAAGAATGTTGACTCCATGTTCAGAAGGCTTGGTTTATTATTTTATGATATATATATATATTACATTATAACTATACTAAAAGAATAGAAGGAAAGGTTTCCTCAGAAGGCTGGCTAAGAATAGAATAGAAAAGAATGATAACAAAAGGCAGCTCTCTCAGACTCTGTCCGAGATAGCTCGGCCTTGATTGGCCATTAATTATAAACATCCAAGATGGGCCAATCCCAGCTGGGCCTGTTGCATTCCACAGCAGCAGATAACCATTGTTTACATCTTGTTGCTGAAACTTCTCAGCAGGAGAAATCCTAATGAAAGGATTTTAATGAAAAGATGTCTGCGACACACGTGGTATTAAAGCAGAGGGAAAGCCTTTTGCAGAGGCAATTACACAAATGCAGGTCTGGCTTGAGAGCTGAGCCTGACCTACAGCTCTCAGGGATGGGCAGACATTGTTATTAAAGCTCATCAGGACAGACCCTGTGCTGTGGAGGCCAGATGAAAACATCTGAAAGGTATTTACTATTTGACTTTGCTCCATATGTCATAAAAGGGAGAAATAAAAGAACTCAGCATCAGGACAGTCCTTTGGGTGGAAGCAGAGCACTGGCACTGGGGGTTTAATAGGGAGGTGACCCAGAGGGTTTGGACAGAAGGGAATGGCTCCTTCTTCACATGCACTGATGAACCACATCATGAGGTTTTATTTTTATTGTGGCTAGCCCAAACATTAATAATCTAAAATTAATGTAGGAGGTTATTTTACCAGGGAAGAAAGAGGTATGTGGGATTTAGACAAACTGTCAGATCTTCTCGAAGAGAAAAAAATGTAATTTCTCAGCAGCTTCGTCTCAGCCACCCTTTGAGGATCTTGCTTTTCAAAGTTTCCCTTTTTTTTTTGTCTAGACTTGATCAGTTCAAGTCACACATTCATTTCCCTCTCCCCTTCCAAATCATCTGCTAGTGACTGACATTTCAGTGGAGTGCCATCTTACTGGCATATAAATGAAACTTTTCAGCATTCTTAGAAGGGGTGGTCGTCTTCTGAGATTCTTGGAAATCAGTTGAAGATGAAAAAAATATATTTTTTTTAAACCTGCAAAACTTAGGAGGTTTTTTTTCCCTAACAGATGCTCTATGCAAATGTTGAAATAAGTGTATTAATATCAAGCTCCGCCATCTGCCTAAATAATTTCTCAGAGAAAAAAAAAAAAAAATTCAGCATAAGAAACATGAAAAATTAAAGCTGGGTAGCAGATTTAAACAGGGAATGTCCTGTCAGGCTGCATGGATTAATGGATGAGGCAGTCAGGGCACAGAGCAGCCCCAAATTCAGCAGAACTGGTGGCTTTCCAGCACATGCTGCACCTTGCAAGATCATCCTCTATCCCAGTAGCTTCAATTCCTGCAAGGCCAGGGTGCTGCTCAGTTTTCCAGAGCAGGAAGGGCCTGATCCAGCACCAGAGATGCTGAGTTCATCTTCCATCCAGGCTCCACTGGAGCTGAGGAGGAGACACAGGTGATAGGAGGATGTGAATCACCTGCCCTGCTTTGGGGTGGGCTGAATCATATCCTGGGCCCTTGGGAAGGAGCCTCCCAAATACCCCAGCCTTGCTGCTCAGTGGGTCCCTGGAGGGTGTGGAGAACAAACCTTGTCCAGGAGAGGGACTGGAGGCTGTGCTGCCTTTCTCTGTGCCAGGGCCCTGCCTTCCTTAGGGATCCTGTGACCGTGTTCACAGGGGTCCCAGGATGAAGGAAGAGATGAGAATGTTGACTCCATGTTTCAGAAGGCTGATTTATTATTTTATGATATGTATTATATTAAAACTATACTAAAAGAATAGAAGAAAGGATTTCGTCAAAAGGCTGGCTAAGAATAGAAAATAAAGAATGATAACAAAGGCTTGTGGCTCGGACTCACTGTCTGAGCCAGCTGACTGTGATTGGCCATTAATTAGAAACAACCACATGAGACCAATCCCAGATGCACCTGTTGCATTCCACAGCAGCAGATAACCATTGCTTACATTTTGTTCCTGAGGCCTCTCAGCTTCTCAGGAGGAAAAATCCTAAGGAAAGGATTTTTCATAAAAGATGTCTGTGACAGGATCCTCCATCCTCAGGTGGGAGATGGCAGTGATGAACCCACAATCTCCATATTTTATCCCCAAACCTGTTGGGGAGCACAGAGGGGGCAGCCCTGCCTGCAGGGAGGGTACAGGGCTCTGTTCACACCAGGCAAACCTCCAGCAAGGCAGAGCCTCCTTAAAAACAATCCTCTGCCCTTTCCAGCTCTGGAAGGCTGGAAAGGGCATCCAGCTGTGCTGATGGAGTCCCTTGGAATGAGCCCAGGGTCATTTGCAGAGCACCCTGGGGCTGCAGATCCCCACAAGTGGTGCCTGCACTCCTCAGGGCACCTTCTTGCCATCCCTGCCTCTGGGGCTGGTGTGTCCCAGTGGGAAAAGCTGTAGGAGGGGCACTGTGTAGGGGGATAGAACAGAAGTAAATAAAGGTGGTATAGAAAGTAATCTTATCCCCTAAAGAGTTGCAGCTGAGCAATTATTAAGGATTAGGAGCAGGCCTGATGTTAACAGGCCACAGCTGTAGCCAATAATTGGAGTGTTATAAAAGAGTGGATGGGTGGGATCTGGAGTCAGTTGGCTGCTGTGGGGATAAGGAAGAGTCAGTGCCTGGAGGAGCTGCCTACAAGAAACATCAAGGAGGTATGAAACTCTAGCAAAATGGAACTTTTGCAATATTTTGCAATCTATGATAACAGCACTGCACCCTCCAAGCTCCACCTTCCTGTCCCAGTGAGCCTCCCTCCACATCCCAGGGGCCAGTATCAGGCACTTGCCTGAGCTCCTCCTCAAAGTGAGGATGGGGGGAAATGTTTCAGGCAAGGCAATAAGGGAGTTGGATTGACTTCCAAAAATCCTCTCTCTCTCTCTGCAGAGATGGGAGGAAGGAACAAATAAACAAACAAGAGGACTTTCCCCCAATCCTCTTCAAAAATTCCCTCTTAGAGAAGATTTAGGGGATGAGCAGTGACCATGAGCAGCCTGTGAGGGTCTCACCCAGCCCAGTGGGATGAGCCCCTTGCCCACAGTGCCTACACATCCCATTGCAACAACCCAACCTGGACCTAAATCATTTATTCCAGTCCTTATTTGGATTTTTACACTAAAAAGTAAAGCTGATTCAGGGGGTGTGTGAGTGTAGCTCAGCACCAGTGACTTAGGACATGGGTGGTGGAGTCAAAGCCAGCCTTGGTGGCCAGGGCCCTGCCAGGAGTTTTATGGCTGGTGCTTAATCCAGAGGAGAAATTTTCTGGGCAGATTGGACACAGCATTCAGGAGGCTGATGAGGCACTAAGGAACCCACTGGGCTTGGCTCCCAGGTTGTTTTTTCCAGCTTATTTTTGCCTTGGATCATGGTTCCCAAAGCATCCATCGACTCTCAAAGCCCAGGCAGTTCTGCAGGGGCACAATGGCCTTGGCTCACTTTGTTACCTCATGTAGAGGTGAGTCTGTAGCCAACATTTCTACCTGAGTGACCTTCCTGCTGTCCCAACCAGGGCTGCAGTGCTGGGAGTGGCACTGGGGGGAGTTCACTGTTCTGGGACAGCACACATGCTGTGGATGATCAGCTCCAGCCCTGGTCTTGGTTAGGTGACACAGACACAGCAGATGTGCTTTTAAGACAGAGAAAAAGCCCTTAAAAGCCAAGATTAAAAGGGTCTTCCAGGACTTTGCTGGTGTTAGACCAACACAGTGAGCTACAGCATCACCCTCAGGAAAATGAAGCTGCAACTCCTGACCGGTCCCTGCTCCTCAATTCCCAGTGCCAAGAGCAGAGCAGAGTCCCACAGACCTTGCTGAGGTTAGAAGTGACTGGATTTGCAGCCACTCAGCCCATTAAATACCGAAATACTGAGGCACAGTCCTGCCCACATCTGGGTAACCCTCACCTCAGGGGAGATCTCACCCTCCAGAGGGAAGGGGAAGCTCCTCTCTCCCAAAAAGAGAAGAAACAAAGAGGGTTTGGGAGATGGGAGCCCACCAGGGCTGTGTCTTCAGCTGGAAAGTGAGTCCCACCCCAGGCACATGTGCTGCCTTCCCCCGTGGCATCTGTCCTTCTGTCCCATCCCACCTTCTTTGCTCTCAGCTGCAGAGCTCTGGGGTGAGGCCAGGGCTGAGAAACCCCAGAGATCAGGGAGGTGAGGGGAGCAGCTTTTGTTTACTGCAAGCACAGGGAATGGGTAAAAGATGAAGCTTTCCTGCCCAAGGAAATGTTTTTATTAATCTTTGGGGGATGTGAGGTTAAATCTCCCACCCTGTGTGCAAAGGAGATGAGCACTCATGTCTCACCCTCTGGGCAAATCTCAGTGCAGGCAATCAGTTGCTATTCAAAACCATCCCTGGGGTTTCCCTTGCACCTGGAGCCCCTTCCCTCATCCCAAAGTTTTTCTCATTTACCCCAGTATGGACAAGAGTGATTGCTCATGAGATAACAGCATGGCCCAAGAGACTCAGCCCATGTCTGCAAAGTGATGTAAAAAATCTCCCCTGCACACTGTGGTTAAACCAAATCACCCTGGGCTCAGACAGAACTGCACTTTATCAAATATTAAACAAGTGAATTTAATTTTTTTTCCCCCTCATTTGGGGCTTTCTTGATCTCTGGCCATACAGATCTGTATCTCTTCCATTAGTGTAGGGAAGAAGATGCCTAAAATCAGTGCAAAAAGCCTTGGGAAAGGCTTCCAGGTGAGAAGCCCTGGGAAAGAGAATTATTTCTGTGACAGGGTTCGTCCCACTCACCCCAGATCCTCACCATGAAGCCCTTGGTGTTGCTCAATGGGTCAGCATTACTCCTAGGAGTCATTTTGCCTCCTTTTTCCTGGAGGACAGGCAAGGGCTGCCAGGCTGGAAGCAGGAGAGCACACACAGAGCAGCAGAACAAGACCAAACATCAAAAGATCTCATCTAACATGACCAGCAGGTGACAGATTTTTGTTGCTGCCTTGCTTTCTCTTTCCCCATCTCCCCTTTTCCAGCGTGGCTCCAGTCCTTTTGCTCTGTGTTCCACTGCATGTGGGGTTTCTTTAAAATCAAAATAAAAAAGCACATTTTACACCACTCCACACATGTAAAAATAGAAAAGGGAGCCTTGAACAGAAGCTGCATTCTGTTTGGAGCAGGTTCCTCCTGCCAGGCGTGACGTGATGCTCCTTTCCAAGCCTTGGCATGTTTTGGGAAGGGTTCATCCTTCCTGCAGGCACTCAGGGGAGCTGGGGCCAGAAACCCAACAGCTCCACTCACAAATTCCTGTGCAAACCTCGTGGGCAGCCAGCCAGGGCATGAATCACAGCCCAGGTTGAGGCTTCCGGGGGGATTGAGGCTATTTTTGTCCCCTTTTGGCTAATCCAAAAGAGGAGGTGTCCTACTGCCTCTGGCTTAGCCTCTTGAGGAGAGATCCCTTTGTCTGTGCCTTCCAAAGCCTTTAGAGATTTGAGTGGGTGGGTTTATTATCCCCATAAAGGATAGATTAAGCCAGGCATGTTTAATCCAGCCCATCCCAAGGTGACCATGGAGACCAGAAGCAGCATAAAATATTTTCTACCTCGGGCTCACAGTCCCTGAAGTCCCCAAGTCCCCAGGGGTGTGACGACCTGGGGATGCCACTGGGTGCTCAGTGGGCAAGGCCAGGTGCTTCTGGAGGTGTGATTCACCTGGCAGCATTTGGACAGCCCCTCCTTGGCATTCACTGGATCTCCATGGCCTGGCAAAGGGAGTTGAGATGATGAGATCCCAGCAGGACATCCCTGCCTGTGTCTGGGAGGAGCAGATGGAGGTGTGTCTGACAGAGTCAGAACCCAGCCTGACACCCTGTGGGTCAGGCTGTTGGCAGCAGAACCATTGGAATTGTGGCTCAGCCCTCCTGCAGTGTCAGGGGTGGCTCTGTTGGAGCAGGGATCCTGTAGAAAGGTGCAGTCTCTTCCTCTGAAGATCCAGGGGAAGAAGAGGCAGCTGCTGTTCCTCTGGGAAATCCAGTGCAGAAGCTGTGCTGGTGTTCCAGAATCTCCAGATTATATCCAGGCAGGAATGCTTGGCTCCTCCCTCTGGGCTCACATCTCCCAATGGGATGCTGTAGTTCTTATCAGCCATGCAGTGACATTCAATGGCTGTTATCAGCAGGTGTCCCCTCCCCAGGGAGGTGTGATTGTGATCACTCAAAGAGAGAGATAAGGCAAACTGCCCACCTGACAAAGGTAATCTGCCATACAGATGGCAATTGAAAACATCTTGCATTGAAATCTTCAACAAGGTGACAAGGAGGTGACAGCCTGACCCCAGCTGGGGAGCTGCTCCCTTCCCCAGGCAGGAGAACTGGCTGACCCAGTGACAGCACCTTTGCAGAGCCACGGGTAAAGGAGAAAAGGAGGGAAAGGAAACACAGGCAGCAAAACATCTCAGCAGAGCTCTGGACTTTTGAGCATATGAACTGTCAGGATATTCCTGAGCACTTGGGTACATAAATATTAAATAAGCTGCAGGGAGGAGGAGAGAGATGTCTGTGCTGCTGGCAACCTGGGGCAGGGAACAGGGATTTGGCCATTCCAGACATCCCAGCACAGCCTTGGAGCAGGCAGGGCAGCACTGAGAGCCCTGGGGGGCTCTGCTGTCACACAGCAGCTCCATGGCAGAGGCTGGCCCTGAGGTTCTCTCTTGTTGTCAGGGCTGCTGAGACACTTAGCAAATCCCATGTAGCTAATTACACTCTGGTTCAATGCCTCACAGCCTCTGGTACTGTTTCTTATGTTAATTAGCAGTGCCCAGCAGGGAGAGCACATCCCCACCATGTCTTGTTCCCCCCTCACCAGGAGTGAGGGATGGGGAGAGCTGGTGGGAGCTCTGCTCCACATCCCTCAAGGAAGAGAGAGGGGGACACGTTCCCCCACACAGTCAGCCTTGCTGCAGGCATTTTTGTGGAAGGAACTGGTAGAAAACATCCCCTTGTCAGGGCCTTGCACCCAGCAGGAAAACTCATGGGAGGCGATATGGTGTGGCTGAAGGAGGAACAGACTTTCCTTCTCCTTAGGGAAAGTCTTCTGGCCTGGTTCCCATTACACATGGCAGTGTTTCCTGTGGGCTCAGAAGCTCACAGGAATTTTAGGGACCTGTCTGTGCATTAATTTAGTCCAGACCAATCTTCTCCTGGCCCTGTGAGGGCCAGCTCAGCTGGCAGCATCTGAAGGCCCTTGACAGCACATGAAATCTAAGCAGCACTCATGCAGGCACAGGTGGGGGACTGAGTTTGCTGCAAAACCATTAAATCTTGGCTCAGAGGAGGAGACTGGGGGCGGACAAGCTCCATCTGGCACCATCCCAGCTGTGCCTTGGCACTGAGCACACAGCCAGTGGCACAGGGAGGGCTTGCACACAGCTGTGAGCGAGGTGCCTGGGCCCAGCTGGGATGGAGAGCCAGCAGGGTGACACTGGGTCCCAGCTGCTGCAAGCTCAGCTGCAGAGACATCTCCTGAAGGAGCAGGAGGAGCTGGATGGACCTCATGGGGCAGCCAACACAGCTCTTGTTGGGCCAGGGGTGGTCAGGACACAGGGCTAGAGCCAGGTCACTGGGCTGGTCACCCCAAGCTGTGCCTTATTTCCAGAGGAGAGGATGGAGGGGAAGTGTGTGACAATGGTGCCTGAGCCCAGAAAGGCCTGGGGAGGCAGAGGGGACCTGCAGAGCACCAGACAGTGGAGCAGTGTTGGGGTGAAAGCTGGAGAGCAGGGAGGGCTGGCCTGGACCTTCCTCTCCTCACCAACACAAGAGCATCCCCAGGGGTTCTCCAGAAAACCTGTGTGTGTCCCTGTTGTCATCACAGTGCAAGAGTTCTGTTATCATTACATTGCAGAGGTTCCATATTGCCAATTTTGTACCTCCTTGATGAGGTAGGCAGCTCCTCCAGGCACCAACTCTTCCTTATCCCCACAGCAGCCAACTGACTCCAGATCCCACCCATCCACTCTTTTATAACACTCTAATTATTGGCTGCAGGTGTGGCCTGTTAACATCAGGCCTGCTCCTGATCTTTAGTAATTGGTTCAGCTGCAGCTCTTTAGGGGATAAGATCACATTCTATACCACCTTCATTTACCCATACTGTATCCCCCTACACAGTGTCGCCTCGGTCAGCAAAGGCCAGGCAGGGTCTTTCTTTCCCTCTCAGGATCTCTCTCGCTGGTCACAGTGACCCTGAGATGTGTTGGAAAGTCTCTTTTCCCAGCCCGGTGCTCGAGGAAGGAGTCAGAGCTCTTCATTTCTCAGTCTCACTGTTGTTTATTGTTTCTTATCTATAAAATTCTTTCTCCTGGCCTGCAGAGGTCTGTCCAGCAGGTCAGACAGAGGCACACTGATGCCCTCAGGGCAGTGTTATCTTTTTATACTAAAAACTACCTGTACAACATTTACAGTTACTTCCCAATACCTGTCACCTGTGTTAGACAGTGAGCTTCTCCTCTAAACCAATCTAAAAGTGCCAACATCACAGCAGAAGATGGAGCCCAAGAAGAAGAAGGAGAAAGGCTGGACATGCCCAGATTCCTCCATCTTGCCCCCTGAACCCCCATTCTAAAAACCCCAAAAATCTATTTTTTCACCCCGTGATAAATTCACTGTCATTCTGCTTATACTATTGTGGCTTGCAGATCTTCATCTAAGGTTGGTAACTTGCTCCATGGGTCATAATCAAACCCACAGGCACCTTGGGCTCTGTGCCAGGGTCTCTGAGCCCCCTGGCAGGGGTCTTGGCAATCCAGGACAGCCAGAGGGATGTTCTGAATTCTGACATTTCCCTCCAGACCACTCCTCCCATGGGGGTCTGCAGTGACCTGCCTGTTTTATCCCTGCTCAAATCCAGCCAGCTCTTGCATGGTGAAATCCCCCAGCCTGCATCCTGGCTGAACCCCACAGACACCCCCAGGCTCCCAGAGCAGGGGGAGCTGCTGGGACACCCCCTTTTTGTTGGCCAAGCTGCCGGGTCCTGCCTGGCTCCCTCTCTGTGGGCTCAGAAAGCTGCCTCTGCTCACCCCACCCCAGCAATTCTTTTCCTTTTCTCCTTGGATTAAACAAACCCCGCGGTGTTTCCAGCATGACTAATTCCATAATGACAGCAATATCCCCTGCCTCCCGTGCAGCCCAGGAAGGTGCCAAGCACCATTAACGTGCTGGTACACATTGCTGTTGCATAATCAGCTGGATCTTCCTGGGGGAAAACGAGCTGAATTAGACACTCTCCTTTGCTGGAATAGCAGGGACCAATGGGGATTTCCACGAGAGAGATGGTTATAAAAGGAAAATCCATATGATGCTGCCTTGAGAAACTGCTGTTGTCTGGCAAATGCCAAAAGGGAGCCTGTATCTCTCCCTGACACACATTCATGCGGCTGTAAAAGCGAAGGGGCTCTTTTCTTCTCTCCTCCCATGCTCCATGGGCTGCTGCTCTCACCCTCTGTGTGCTTCTGTTCATTTCTTCACTCGGGGGCCGAACCTATGGCAAAGGCTTCTGCAGGGTTCCTTCAACACTGCTGGGGCTGAGCTGAGCTGAGCTGTGCCCCACGGATGTGTTCACCTCAGCCCAAGGAAAGCCTGGGAGCGCACCTGGAGAGGCTGAGCACAAGGCACAGACCAGGTGAGGTCTCAGCACAGGTGCCCTGCCCCTCAGACAGCCCAGCTCTGCCAGGAGGGATGCTGATGTGATCTGGTGTGTGGCATTTGGCTGTCACACACCAGAGGAAAGGACTGGCACAGTCTCTATCCTGTTACCCCAGGTGGATTTTGGACAAGCAACCCGGTAAAGAACGGAATTCATTATTCTGCTTTGCCGAGGAAGACGCTGCCCATGAAGTCTCATTACTGATGCATTGCCGTGGAAATGTGTGGCAGGAGGGAGGAAATCTCACCTGCAAAGTACTTGCAAAGTAATTCCCTCCTTTGTGCCCGAAATTAAAAGCCAATGACTGGAAATGCAGCCGAGAAAGGCTTTAACTCGCAGCCGCTAAGTGTTGAAAACTGACACACCTGATGATGGATAGTGAAACATCTCTTTAATTTCATTGCTCTTGCCAGCAATAACAGCCTTTGCTGGCTCTGATCTCGGGGCTGGCTCTGCTGAATCGGGGGCAGGCAGTTCCCCATCCCCTCCTCCAGAGATCCAAGCCTCTGGGTCCAACATTCCCCCTTATCCTCACAGTCCCTCTTTGCTCATCTGCTGGATCTCCCTGACTTGGAAGCATTAACCCCTACCCAGGATGCAGGAATGTTCCAGACGACTCTGTTTATTATTAATAGCTTTCTATACGTGTGTGAAAGTCCCTGCAGCTCCCTGGAAATGAACCTCCAGAGGCAGATTTTGTACTGCTTCCCTTGGCTGCCTTCCCCCTCTCTGCAGAGCGGAGCACAAACGGGTTTCCAGCAGCACACGGGGGCTGAGGAGCAAAGAGGAATCAAATCAGCTCTTGGGAGCTTTGTTTGCTTGTGACCAAAGGTGTTTTCTCAGTGATGGCTGAGCTGTGAATTGGAAGCGTTACCTGCATTGTTTCCTGCCCACCGCAGCCATTGTTTATAGCCTGGAGCTGGCTCACCTCAGTTTTGTTTGGGAGGTGAATGTTGGCTGGGACATCATCCAAGGCAACCCAACACTCACGTCTAATAGGATCATTCTGTGGTTGTCAAATGCTTGTTGGAGAACCCTGCAATGTTCTGTAAGTATGATTCATAGAATCATGGAATGGTTTGGGTTGGAAGGGACCTTAAACTCATCCAGTTCCAGCCCTGCCATGGGCAGGGACACTTTCCACTTTGCCAGGTTGCTCCAAGCCCTGTCCAGCCTTGGACACTTCCAACAACATCCCTCAGCAATGTGTTCCAGTGCCTCACCACCCTCAGAAGGAAGAATTTCCTTCTCCCATCCAATTTAAATCTACCCCCTTTCAGCCTAAAGCCATTAATGAATCTCTCCATCTTACAGAGAGGAGACAGAGAAAGGCAGAACGAGTGGCCCAAGCTCAGAGCTGGGGTGAGAGCTGCAATCACAGCCCAGCACGGCGCCTTTCCTGGTGATTCCTGTCAAAAACAGGGCAACAAGAAGGTTTTTGGCAAGATCTTTTGTTTTCCTGGGGAAACAGCAGCCTTCCCAGGTTACCACCAAGGCTTTTATTTCTGATTACTCTTCAGCTCAGCCAGGCTGGATGAATTGTCCTCCAGTGTAAGCACCAGTGCTGCTGTGCTGTCAGGCACCTTTGATCTACAGCACAGCACTTACCCAGGAGGAGCCCAGTGAAGAGCTCCTGGTTCCCTCTCCCATAAACCACTTTTCCCCAGGTTTTGGCTTACACACATCCAGAGGGCTGTCACCATGTGTTCCTGACATCCACTTCCACAGCTCCTGAGCTGGACTTGCTTTGTGGATGTAAAATCCATTTACACCCCTGTCACTACAGGACACGAAACAACATGAGCGCACACACCGCTGCTCTCAAGGTGAAGAAAAAGGGAAGTTTATTCTCTGACTCCAACATTTACAGTTTTCCAAAAGTGACAGAGGATTGGAGGGTGACAGTGCCACCTCTCCAATGACACTGGACAAACCAACAGTCCATCAAATTTCTCTTCTTCCATAAAAGAATGCAAAACAATTAGTTATTTACAGAAAGTGTGTGAGGAAGTTCATTACAAGAATGGAAACATCAGAAGGCTTAGAAAATCTTAAAAAATCAGGGTGACACACCCCTACCTGTTGAAGGAGGGGATGGTTAACAGGGTGGCTGCCTGGATAATGTCAGGGGGTTCTCCCACAGACAAACCCCTTCCCTCTCACAAATGGCCCATCACAGGAAATTGGATTGACCTCCACTTTATTTATTGTCACCATCTCTTGCTCTGCTTTGTCAGAGACTGATGACTGCTCCCAGTGTTTCCCATCCACCCAGAGCTCAAGGAGTGCTATAAGGCTCTTTGGAGAGATGCAATCACAGAGCTGTGGGCAGTTGGCCAGATTAATTCCTGATTACAGTGTAGAATATATGGCCAGTGATTTCTCAAATCCCACAATCAGCTGTTTTAGGCAGCCATAAAATATAATACTGCTCATATAAGGACTAAAATCCATCTACAACACCAGGAGGATTTAGTCCCTTCTCCTGGGGCTGGCTCTCCATTCCTCTGACCTTCTTCACACTCCTTTGGGTGGAAATCCCCCTCCTTCTACCCAGGATGAAAACTTCCAAGCTCTCCATAAACATGATGGAAACACTCTCTTGATTTTGAAAGCTGGGGTAAATCCGTGGTTTTCTGGCACATTTTTCCACTGTCTCTTGCTGACTTTGTCACATTTTGTGGGCTTGCTTAGATGAGCAATTAATTGGTTGAGGCAGGATTGCCTGGGAAAAGTCAAGTGAGAAATGCCTTTCATAGAACATCAAGCTGGATTGAGTGTTCAAAATCACAGGAGAAATGCTGTCACAGGACATATTTGCATGGTAAGCCAAAGGAAAAAAAAAGGTGATGAAGATGAACATTGAAGTGAGCTGGTTTATACTGGCCAGCTCTGGTGGTGGGAGATCCTCACCAGGACCTGAAATATCAGTGCTATGGCTACCTCTGCGACCTGCTCTGTGCTGCAGGACCCCTCAGAGTCCTGAAGGGGTCAAAGCCCTAAAATCTCCCTTGGTGACCTGTCCTAGGGGCTGCCTCTGGCAGGCAAAGCTGTTCCCAAAGGATTACAATCCCAAAGGATTACCCCAAAGGACACATCTTCCCCATATCCATCCCAACCCAGCAGCTCCCCCGAGCAGGAGCTGTTGCTGCTCTGAGCAGCCCATGGTTCTCTCCCAGGAGGTCTCCCCCTGTGGGAACCCAGGACATCCCTCTGGCTGTCCAGGACTGCCAGGACCCCTGCCAGGGGCTCAGAGACCCTGGCACAGAGCCCAAGGTGCCTGTGGGTTTGATTATGACCCATGGAGCAAATTACCAACCTTAGATGAAGATCTGCAAGCCACAACAGTTTAGGTAGAATGATAGTGAAGTTATCATGGAGTGGAAAAGTCGATATTGGGGTTTTTGGTATGGGGGTTCAGGGAGCAAGATGGAGGGAACTGGGTGTGTCCAGCCTTTCTCCTTCTCCTTCTTGGCCTCCATCTTCTGCTGTGATGTTGGCACTTTTGGGTTGGTTTAGAGTAGAAGCTCACTGTCTAACACAGGTGATGGGTATTGGGAAGTGATTGTAAACATTGTACAGGTAGTTTTTAGTATAAAAAGATAACACAGCCCTGGGGCAGGCAGAGTGCCTTGGACTGTTGTGCTGAGCGGATCTGGCAGGACAAGAGAAAGAATTTTATAGATAAGAAACAATAAACAACCTTGAGACCCAGAACTGAAGAGCTCTGACTCCTCCTTCAAGCGCCGGGCTGAGAAAAGAGACTTTTGAACTTTTCTCGGGGTCCCTGTGACCAGCAGAGATCCCAACATCCCCCAGACTGCAGCCACTGAAAGCCCCAAGGCCCCTCTCAGCACGCTGGCACTGCTGTGTCCCCAGGGCAGCCCTGGTGGCACCCTGCCCACTCACAGGCACGGTGCCCTCTGTGTCCCCAGCCCAGCTGCCAGCCTGCTCACGGGGCAGGGGTCCCTCTGTGTCCCCTCCAGCAGGTCTGCATTCCATGCCAGGGGCAGGAGAGGCTTTCTGAGCCTCTGCTTCCCTCCCTGTCCCTCTGTCAGCACACAGGATGCTCACACAAAGGAGGGAGCATATGTGTGGTTTGGAGGGAGCTTTTGGACACCTCCCTCGCCCGACACCTCTCCTACCTCTCCTATCCTTTTATTCCTGTGTGTGGTGGAGAGCAAAACCTCTCTGCAAGCCTGGCTTATTTTTAGAAGGCTGCACAGCCAGAGACACCCTCTCACTAGCCAAAGTAAGAGGACACCAAATGGTCCTGACCTTTCTCTCCAAGGCCCCATGTGGGGCCCGTGCATTGAGCACGGTGCAGGTGGAACAGGGCAGGAAGGAAGGAAGGAATTTGTGTTTGCTTGGCCGCCTGCCCTCGCCTGGGGCTTGGGTTTATATAAAGAGGATGAGGACACCGTGCAGGGATGAAGGTTTGCTGGCCATCACAGGGTTCAGAAGCTCTGCTGACAAGGTCATGGGCTTGAAAAGGCTTTCAGAAGCCTCCCCAGCAGATCTCTTGGGAATGCTTCTCCTCATCTCTCCCAGGTGCCAACCTGGGCGTGCACAGGGACTCTTCCTACAGCCTGGGATTTTTTCCCTATGTTCTTATGACACCCCAGTGCTGCAGCAGGAGCTGGATGCAATTCCTCCTGCATCTGAGCCACTATTTGAAAAAAAAAATAGCAAAATAGCAAGGGGTTGATCCTTGGGAGGCAGAGAAAAGGAGTTCCAGATTTGCTCTGCCTTGTGTAGACCCTCAGATATCTCTCCCTTTATTTAAATCCAGTATCATCAGGCTTGGTGCTGTGACCCTGTCCCTGGGGAACCTGTTCAGTGCCCCACCACTCTCTGGGGAAAGAATCTTTTCCTAATATCCCACCTAAAGCTGGCTCCATCCATCCTGAGGCCATTCCCTCAGGTCCTGTCACTGGTTAGAGAAAGGATCAGTGCCTGCTCCTCCTCTCCTCCTCATGAGGAAGCTGCAGACCCTGATGAGGACAGACCTGGTTCTCTGCTTTTGCAATGTATTTTGGAAATGACCCACCTGCCATCCTCTGTCCCTTGGACTCACAGCTGTGCGGTGGCACTGCCTCAGTTTAAATGATGCTTCCTGCAGGTGGAGCAGGGCCCTGCAGTGCTGGATTCTACACAAACACTGAAAAAAGGGAAACTCTGGCTCCAACAAACTTGCAAGATGATTCTGAGACAGGAGTGAGCACACAAGTGCAGGTGAGCAGGGTGATGAGATGCCTGCTGTGCCTTTTCCCCTGGCTTTGTCACCTCTGCACCCATCAAAGCCCAGCAGCGAACGCACGGACCACGGGCACAGCAAAGGGCTCAGATGTGTTCTCAGCTTGGATAATTGATAAAAACAGCCCTCAGCCCTGGCTTGGATGTGACAGCCACACCAAGGAGGCCTTTAATGTGCCTGGAACTGCTGCAGACAATGGGGAGGCTGGATTCCTGGGAGGGCAGCAGGAGAAGAGGAGGAGTTGCTGCTTCATGACCCATCAGCTCTCCAGAGCATAAGGAGGCCTTTGTTTGCTTCTCCTTCAGCCTCCTGTTACCCAGAGTGGGAGAGACAGCAGAAACCTGGGATTTTCAAACATTTTCTGAGTCAGATGCAGTGGGAGAAGGGGAGGAAAGCATTCCCACACCCAGCCAGGCTGAAGCAAACAGGCAGTGCCTGGCTTGGCCCAGAGCAGACACCTGAAAAACACCAGCACCTGTGCAAACCCTAAGGGCTATGGGGGTCTGCTTGGTTATCTCCCCCAAAACCCATCAGGCAGCTCCTTGCCTGGAGGCAGCATCACCCACAGCCTCCTGTTCATGGGGTGTCATGATGGGAGCTGAAGTTTTCCTCCAGGGATGTGCAAAATGCTTGGCTTCCACTCACCCAGCCACAGCCTTGCCTGACCTCAGGGTGTCTCCTCATCAGGCTGTTCCTTCCCCAGATGGAAAAGTTTTCCAGCCCCAGGATCTGCTCTGAGACAGAGACTCCCCTATAGGTTTACCCAGAGGTTTGTCAACTTGGGGATTTTTTTTCCACCCCAGATTATTTCAGAGAGAAGTTTTAAATTCCAGCATCTGCCCTTCCCTCCTTTTCCTCCTGTGCAAATGTTGTATGGGACTGGAATTACCTGAAGGTTGGGTTTCCATCCAAATGCTGGGAGGAAGAAGGCAGAAATGCCATTCAGTATCTCCAATTGATTTCATTTCTCAGCTACAAAGGGGCCACTGGAAGCTAAACAGACTTTGTGTGGGTAAATATGTTCAAAGGGGCTGCTCTCATTTAATGGGTGAAATGATAAGGAGCTTTAGCATGAGGTGATGCTGGCACAGAACTCCAGGACTCCTTTCCCAGGTCAGGAGGAAAAGCTGAGGACAACTGCACTGACTTTGGCTCACCCAGTGAATTATTGCAATGATTGTTTTTAACTTGCAGTCAGCTTGAAGGCAGCAAAAGCAGCTCCAAACCTGAAGGAAAGATCACATGCCTGAAATCCTGCCTGATTTTTTTCCAACTATATCATCTAGTCTAATAAAAGACAATAACTCCTCCTCCCAACCTTGCCTTGCTCAGAGCCTGAAAACACCAGAGCTCCAACAATTCTCCTGTAACAAAGGGAATGAGTCATTCATCAAAGCAAGCATTTGGAGGAAAAAAAAATTCTGCATATTCATTTATTCTGGTATTTAGCTAAAAAGATTTGGTTTACCTGTAGAAAATGATATTTAAAAAATATTAAACTCAAAAAGCCTAATCAATGGCTCTTGAAATTCAAAGTCTGGGTGCATATGGCTAAAATATATTTTTGTGTGTGAATAATATAATTTCTCAGGCATAGGCAGAATAGTGGGAACAAAGGACTTGCT
The DNA here is from genome assembly GCF_023055355.1 of Agelaius tricolor. NCBI lineage: Eukaryota > Metazoa > Chordata > Aves > Passeriformes > Icteridae > Agelaius > Agelaius tricolor. The sequence continues at coordinate 1,892,731 of NW_027269266.1, forward strand.
GGAGGATTGCAGCTAGAGCAAGATCTGAGGAAATCATTTCAACAGACAGATGGATGGAAGGACACCCAAATGTCAGGAAATGGCACCCAAAACCTGACAATATCCAGATTTCCTGAGCACGCTGGGCAATGGGGAAGCTGCTGCCATTTCATACTGCACATATGGATTGTCTGCACACACAAAAAAAAAGAAATCCACGTGGCTTTGAGACATTTTCTGGAGCGACAGAGACGAGGTGACCACAAGGTGGGCACAGTGTCAGCTGCAGAGTTTTAACAGCACTCCAAAACCCCTTTTAAAAATGTCCTCTGGTCTGCAAGGCAAGCAGAATCTCTGGCTTCAGTGACATTTCCCTGGATCTTCATAAAGCTTTTTTTTTTTTTTTTTGTCAGTGGGATCTGTGCTGGTTTGTAGCTGTGAGCACTGGGAGGTGCTGCCAGGGCCAGCACAGCCTGGAGCTGCAGCAGTGCAGAACATCCCTCCCCCAGGCTGAGGCTGCTGCTGTCTGAACAAGGTGTCTTTGCCCCAGCACCTGAAGAATGGTGGGGCTTTGGAAGCTTCAGTGAATCTTAATTGCACCCATCCAGAAGCAGTGACCTCAGCTGCACTAACCATAAAACACTGCTCACTGCTTGGGCTTAATGGTGTGTGGCCTGCCAAGGAATCTTTTTTTCTCTCCCTTTCAGAGACAATCTGTGGGAATTTATTGGCTTTTTAAAGCTGTCTGATCTTTCACTGAAGGAAACTAATGGAATATCAATGACACCAGGTATTTGTCACAAGTATCATTTATGGAGGAAATATGGGCCTGGCTCCGAAGGGCTCTCCTGCACATGGTTAACCAATTCCACACACAGGTCCAGGCAGCAGCTGGGATCAAACCCAGGCTTCTCTGTGGCTGCAGGCTTATCAGCCACCACCAAACACAGAAAAGCAAAGAGCATTCCTAATTCAGTTGACTAATTCAATTTAAAAACCCGGTAAGGACAAGGCAGCTTGAATTTTCATGGGAGCTTTAATTTAGGACGACACCTTTGCAGCTGGAAGGAAGAGCCTTTGGTTGATTTTAAGCACCTTTTGAAAATAACAGGTAAAAAAAAAAAAAAACCACTTTTAAAAAGATGAAAACATTCTTTTTCCTATTTTTTATTGGCATCTCCATTTTTTCTAGCTCTGCATTTTCACTGAGGTACACCCTGTTTGGAGCAAGGTCTCCTCTTTTTTCATCTATTTTTCTGACAGGTTAAGAGTTACCTAAAAGAAAATGATGCCTCAGAAGTGTTGTGATAGATGTGAGGCTTCAGGTTTTAACAGAAAAAAAAAAAAAAAAAGAGCTTTTTACAGAGGCTGCATCCTTATGGGGTCACCTAACCCTTGGGGAGCCTCCTGTGCTGGGGTTTCACCCCACAGGGCAGCATCAAGTCCCCAAAACTGAGATGTGCAAACATCCCAAGCTTAAACTCTGTTTTTTTGGGACACAAATCTTCTTGCAGGTTTTCTCCCCAGCCTTAAATCCAGCTTGGGTTCTCAAGAGCCTGCTAAGGACTGTGCCCAGTGATGAGTCCTTTTCTGCAACATGGTGGAAAAACTGCTCTTAATACATGAAATATGCCAGAAAGCAACAAGCAACACAGCTCATTCCTCAGATTTTTTGGAACAGGGCTTGAATAACAGAGGGGATGGAGGCAAAGGGAAAAAAAGGCCACTTTTGTGCTCAAAGACTGGAGAAATGTTTAAGTACCCGGAGCTCCGTGTTAAATTAGTGCAACACACGGTGATTTGCTGCAGGGTTTGAATTTCAGCTGCTGCAAACCTCTCTCAGGGGAGAAGTGAAAGGGAAAGTGAAGGTCCCAGGTCTGAGAACAGGGAATAAATGAAACTCGGGATCCTTTAGCCCCGGGAGGGTGTCAGGAGAAGCCTCCCCAGGACAGTGAGGGAATTTCTCGCAGAGCTTTGGCAGCACAACCAGCAGTGGCCTTGATCCTAAGGCAGGGAATGGGAGCAAGGGGATTGTTTGTGCCTCTGAGTGCAGAAGCCTCTGTTGCAGCTATTCTCTTAGATCTCTCTTAAACCATGGTGCTATGTGGTACCCTGTTATTTTACAGTTTGTTCTTCTGTAATACTCCGTAAGTTTGCAATGGTTCATTCCATGTACCCCATTTGGCTTCCCTGACAGTTCAGTCCTGAGTTGTGTGCACCAAGATTTTCCCTGCCAAGTGCATGTCAATCCTCCTGTCAGTCTCCTTGTACCTCCCTTATTCCCTTGTCTGTCAAAGATAGCACATCCCTTTCACTCTGGAATGTTCCCCGTCCTTCATCCCTTCCTTGAAGCAAGGTTAAATTGTAAAGTTTGCTCCTTCCCCTTGTTGGCTTCTATTGGATAGCCCTTACCCTGCACCCCTGCCCTAATGCCTTCCTATAGGTGAAGAATTGTGTCCTCCCCTTATTCCCTCCCTTCCTTAAACACAGTTCTGTTGCCCTCCATTAGTGTCACTTGTCCCTGACTCCCCTGGGGAAATAAACTTCCTTGGAACTCAAACAAGTGATCACTCCCTATTCCTTTGCCTTGGGTCTCCATCCTGTGCTGCTGCTGTGCTACTCACACCACAGCCAACTGCTACAGGGAGCTGTGTGCCCCTTGTGGGCACTGTGTTCCAGGCTGCAAGGCAAGATGTATTCTATCACCATCTGTATGGCAGTTGTCTTTTGTCAAGTGGGCAGTTTGCCTTATCTCTCTCTGAGTGATCACAATCACTCCTCCCTCAGGAGGGGACACCTGCTGATAACAGCCATTGAATGTCCCTGCATGACTGATAAGAACTACAGCATCCCATTGGGAGATGTGAGCCCAGAGGGAGGAGCCAAGCATTCCTACCTGGATATAATCCAGAGATTCTGGAACACCAGCACAGCTTCTCCACTGGATTCCCCAGAGGAACAGCAGCTGCCTCTCCTTCCACTGGATCTTCAGAGGAAGAGACTGCACCTTTCTACAGGATCCCTGCTCCAGCAGAACCACCCCTGACACTGCAGGAGGGCTGAGCCACAATTCCAATGGGACTGCTGCCAGCACCCTGACCCACAGGGTGTCAGGCTGGGTTCTGACTCTGTCAGTGTTGTTCTAGTTCACTGCATTGTTTATTTTATCCTTTTATTTTTCTTTTCCCTGTTATAGAACTGTTATTTCCTGCTCCCATAGTTTTGCCTGAGAGCCCCTTAATTTTTAAATTTATAGCAATTCAGAGGGGTGGGGAGGTTTACATTTTCCAATTCAGGGGAGGCTCCTGCCTTCCTCAGCAGATTCCTGTCTTTCCAAACTGAGACACACTGCCACCCGGGAGAGTCCCCGCACCAATCCAGGGATGGCCCCTCTTGATTCTGCATTGGTCTTGGGGAGTGAAGGGCCAGAGAACATCTCCCTGTGACTGCAGAAATGCAGTGTCAGTGCCCTGTCCCACAAACTCAACCCCTGGGCTCTCATCCATCCACCATCCCACCAGGAATTGCTCCTGCCTTGCTCCAGGAGCTCCCGGGGCTTGCCTGCCTTCAGGGGAGACGGGTCAGGGATGGCTCAACACCCCCGAGCCCTTTGGTGCCTCTGTTCTGGCAAAGCTTCCCAGAAATGAGCTGGAAATTAGGGTAGGAAGAGGATTCAAAATGTAATTTTTTAAAAATGCCATGACCACATTCCGTGGGTTTCGTGGAGTGATGTTTTGGAGTGATCCCTAAATCCGAGCCCAGCAGTGCTGTGGGTTCACATCTGAGCTGGGTCTGTGTGCAGAATGTGCTGCAGCTCCTGGGACACAGAGCAGGGGAGGGGGAGGAAGAGAGAGAGCAAGAGGGAGACATGCTGCAGATACTTGTACACCAGAACATCACGTGAACATGTTTAGTATTTTTCCAGAGGAAAATATCATCCAAGAGGCATAATTATATCTTAGGTTCCAGGTTCCCTTTTTTTTTTTTTTTTTTTTTTTTTTTTAACAGGGCTTTTAAAGCAGTTGTTTTGTTTCATTCTTCTCCTTTTTCTATTTTCGAATTACAGCATTTGCAGAAACAGGAGGAGGATGACAGTTAACACAAGAGAGAAGCCACGGGTCCCTGAGAGGGAGATAGATGATGCTGTTCCTTCCCATCCCTGGAAGTGTCCAATGCCAGCCTGGATGGGGCTCTGAGCAGCCTGGTCTACTGGAAGGTGTCCCTGCCCATGGCAGGAGGGTTGGAATGACATGATCTTTAAGGTTCTCTCAAACCTGAACTCTTCTAGGATTCTGTGACTCGAAAGCAGCTAAATTTAGGCCTTGTTCTGCAAGCTGACTCCCCCATGGTAACTCACAAAGGGATTCTTGCTTGGTGCTTGTTCTCAAAGGACAAGACCTTGGGAGGAGAGAACTTCTTTGTGTTCCCACCATCCCAACATGTCCAGAGCTCAAATTTCCCTGGGAACATATTGAAGAAGCATCTCTGACAATCTGGATATTTTGTACACCTCTTTCCTGACAGGTGAGATGCTCACCCACAGGCACCACTGGTGATGCTCACCCTCTTCCCAGTCATCACTTGGAATCATTTTGTGCTGCTCCACTGGCTCAGGGCCCCAGCTGGATGCCAGGGGAGCTGGGAACACAGCACATTTTCACACACACACAAGTGCCCAAAGGCATTTCAGATAGCAAACTCACTCCTTCTAGGCTGTCACCACAGTAACACGGGGCTTCCCAAAAATAATCAACAACATGATTCTGAGCCGCTCACTTGTCATCTTGGAATTAGCAGCTACTCAATATTTTGGCTGAAAAATGAAATACCCAGCAGGCATTGGTGAGTGGGTGTTTCAGAGGGGAGATTTACATGAGGCACCTTGTCCTTGGTCACCTGTGGGACCTGTGGCAGTGGAGGAGAGATCCCTTCCTGGCACCAGGATTCTGTCTGTCCTAAAGCATGAGAACTGGTGACAGCAGAGAACCATGAAAGCTCTTATGGGTCATTTAGTCATTGGGGTGTAAAAAACTCTATTTACTGTTTGAGATCCCAGCTCTATCCATTGCCTCCTGTGGCACAGACACCTTCCAAGGAGGAATTTCACACTCCAGGCATGGAGAGGGTGAGGTTTCCAGTGATGCTTTTATTGCTCAGCTAACAGTGTTAACCTCTTCAGTGAGGATGTGCACCCATCTAGCAATTGTCATTTACTGAAATTAGCTTTACATTTCAGGATCTGTCAAGCTGCAATTGTACTAAATGCTTTACTGGCTGCAAAGTGACAGTCCTGACACAGCTAATGCCATGACCCTTTGGCCTCAAAGCAGTGTGAGCATACCCCTTGGTCCCTTTCCTCTCCGCAGGATTTGCATCTCCTGAGATATATGTCACTATCATTTCGTATTTTTTGTTTCAGCAGGATACTTCTTTTTCACATGTAAGAATTTCAAGCTGTGCATGGATCATGTTTTCAAAATCTCTTCCATATTTACAAGGATCAGAAGCCCTTTTTTATGTCTACACTTAATTACTTCATCAAACATCAGACTTGGGAGTGGGGAACACAGCACTGGGTATTTCAGGTCTCAAAATAAAATCAGGTGAAAGAAGGTGCAAATCATTTGCAGGGCTGCAGCAAGGACAAGAGACAAAGGCCTTCTCATGCTGTTCTGTTGAGGAGAAAGAGCCAAGTGAGGGCAGGGGTTTGGGGCCCAGTCCTGACTGGACTGAGGGCTGAAAGAGCAAGATACCAGCTGGTCCCAGTAAATATTTAGTAGAATCAGATCTCCTGGTCCTGCCTGTACAGCACCTTGTGCTGTCACACAGGGTGGTGTTTAATGTCTGGAGAAGCCACCAGAAAAAACCCAAACATTAATCTTAGCTCAGAAGGTGTCTAGTCCTATTCCCAAATCCATGGCACTGCCCAGCAAAGAGATTCTGTTTCCTTGAGCAACGGCAGCCGTTCTCCAAGCGGCACCTCTGGGATGTGACACCGCTGAAGCTCACCTGGCTGATGAACATTTGTGATTAATTAAACCCCCACTGCCCTCCTGTTTTCTCTACAGATGTCCCATTAGGATCCAAGCAGCAGCCACAGTCAAGAAGGCAAAGACAATTATGCACTGGAATTTAAAGAAACCATTAATTACCAAGATGCTCTGGCAGATTATGGCTCCAACAATGCTTATTACAAGAACCTTCATCAAGTTATCTGCTCTTTCATGTGAGCAGAGGTAACGATCCCCACTGAGATGGGAAAAATAATTAAAAACCATACAACAAGATGTTTTATTAATGACATGCACATCCCTATAGCTCTAAGAAAATTGGGCAATCTGTTCCTACACCACAGCTCTCCATCAAGGGTTTGGATTTACCATCACTTTAATAATGGCTTGCTAAAGTGCTATCTAGTTCCCTTGGGTTGGCTCAGAGGAGGAGAGAACAAGGGGAAGATTTATTTACGAGTGGCACCCATTGAAGAGCAGATCTGTGGCAGAGAGTGGAATAGAAAAAAAGCCTTGCAAAGAGGGTCCCTTCTTAACTCATTGGTTTTTAAAGAAGGGGTTCAGCAATGCAATAACAAAACTCAAAGTGCTTGAAAAAACTATCTTTAGGAAAAATACTTCCTCAAACAAACAACAAAAAACCCACCTTGGTTTCTCTCTACAGGTCTAGATCTGATCTCAGATCTGGAGTCAAATGTTTGAATCAGGGGATTCACAAGGTTTGCTGAACCTGAGTTCAGTGACGGGCCAGCAGCGCACAGCCCTGGGACACGAAACTCCTTTCATTGCCCTTCACGGAAAGCATGAGGCTGCCATGCATGAAAATGGAAGCCCTGTCTTGGTGTCTGACCAAAGCCCCAACAGGACAAGCTTTTCCAGCCTGCTCTGCCAGCTCAGCCCTGCTGCCCGAGGACTGCAGCAGGAGCATCCATCCGCTCCTCCCGCCCTCGGGCTGGCACCAAGGACGTGACTCACCACGGGCCAAGCACCTTCCCTCTTCCCACTGAGCTCTCATTTACTTAATCACCACAGATTAAAGCCTGTCTAATTAAGGACAGGCGTTAGATCTGATGAGGACCCAGCTCTTTCCCTGTTCACACACTACCCGGCGTCCCTCACCCGGTTTCAGGCTTTCAAACGGAAATGTTTTGTTCCTTTCCCAATGGAAGTTCAAAGTGTAGGTTTCACCTAAAAGAAGAGGGTGTAGAAGAACCTATAAAAATACTTTAGATCCTGAAAGTATTTTAGAGGAAACTTTTTTTGTCTGTCACAGGTATTTACATGCATGGGCTGGGTTGCAGCAGGGATGCAGAAGCTTAGAGTGGGATGAAAGAAAATTGTTTTGAGGGCTACGAAATTGTTACGAGGGCTACAGAAGGAAACTCACTGGCCACAGGCTCGCTGCCCAGCATGACCACAGCTCTGCATGGAGACAAGACAGGATCAGGACCTTCTCTGCAAGGGTTGCTTTGCTCTGCTAACGTGATCTTCAGAGCAGGTACAGCCTCAAGGGTTGTGGCACTGAAATCAGTCCTGCCTCATCCACGTATTTCTGGGTAGCTGTGAGTCACTCAGCCTCACTCAGATGCACACTGCACAGCCAGGGAGGATGGATACTCCTTTGTACTCCATGGACGTCATTTGGCTGATGGAATTGTCAAGTCTCTGTGGTGGCCTCCACTGGTTACAAGGTGTGGGCACATTTCTGACATTGGAATAAATAATAATGGCAGTATTTGGCTTTTCTAAGATACTCAGCATAAGCAGATCTTGAAGTGCCTTCTAAAAGGTGTACAATTTCATTATTCTTGGTTGGTAAATAGGACCTTAGCCCAGGCAGGAGTTTCTAGAGACTGCCACAGAGCCTTTCATTCATGTTATTCATGGTGTCTTTGAAATTCAGTCAGCAACTGAGTTGCCTCACAGGATCACCCACTGGTGGCTCCTGACTCTCATTCATCAGGGCACACTCACAGACGTCTCCCTGACCTCCAGCAGAGCCATGTGCCTGCTTGGGTTACAAACAGCCTTCAGAAGGCATCTGCTGGGCTGGCTCACTGCAGAAGCTCAAGTTTCACTCCCCAAAATGATGAAACACTGAACACTTTTTTTTTAGCTGGATGTAGCCATGAAGTTACTCAACTCCGCCGAGGTTTCACTGTGAGAAAAGACCAAACAGTTGAGGACTAGGGCTTTTCTTTGATATTTAAATAATTCCAGCAGAAGAAGCGCTTGCCTAAGGCTGAGATGAACCAGGGCATGCCCAGGGGTGTGCAGCACAGTGAGCACCACAGCTGCCCAGCCCAGCACTGTCAGCGTGTGGCCAGCACCACGTTGAAGACCTGCAAAGGGTCTCTTGTTGTAATAGACCACAACATGAGGTGCCAAGGGCTTCCCCACGGGTCTGGCAGCTCCCTCCCAGCACAGGTGGGGTTTGTAAGAGGCAGAGCAACCAGCATAGTCATCTTTCTGGTTGGAGAAGAGATGGCTGCAAGGTCAGGCTGGCAAAGAGGGTTCTGCGAGCACCGTCTGTGCTGCCAATGCCGCGACGCCGAGCGAGGGAGGAACGCTCTGCCAGCCAGGGAGAACACCAGCCCAAGGCCAAGGGAAGGGACATCTGCCCAGGAAAAGCAGGAACTCTCTCCCCCAGCAGACCCTGCAGGCTCACAGGCCTAAGAGCTGGTGACAATGCAGACACCTGCTGCCAGCAGTGCCCTGAGCCGTGCATGCACAGAGGTCACTGCGGGTGCAGTGGGGACATTGAGACCTCCCCAAAGCCCATCATCCCATCTCCCCATCATGGAGAGGCCCTGGATCTGTGGGTGGATGCCTCACTGGGATGTCAGGGGCTGCCAGGAGCAGAGATGGGAGCAGCAGGGAGCACACGTCTGCATGTGACCTGAGTGACATGAGGCTGCATGCACAAATTACACACTTTGCAAGTGACATTTGCTGTCATGGGGGGAGGTTAGAATGAGGCTGTTTAAAATTCAACTAAACTCTGTCCAGAAGGAGGGCAGTCCATGGTCCTCTTTCCTTTTCCACCCTCCAGGGTGACACTGTGATGTTTCCAGCAAGGAAGTCCCTCTCCTGCTCACAGATTTGGGAGTGGGTTTTGCCCCAGGGGTGGGATTCACATTGCATGGGAATGTCTGGCTGCTGTGCAAGCTGCAGGCCAGAATCCCTGTCAGTAAGTACTAGAGGAATTGATTTACACCATCAGAGGTCTGAGTTAGACTGGGTAGACCCCTAACAGCTGAGGAGATGCTCAGTAGCATCCTACAGCTCCACTGTGCAGGTGGAGAAACTGAGGCACAGCAGCTCTGTGTTCCATCAGGAGAACTCACAGTAGGATCAAGACCTCTGCAGAGCAATCCTGTTCTTTTTCTTCCTCTAGAAATGATGAAAAAGAACTGAAGGTTGTTTCTGAATTCACAGCTCCAATCCACTTTCCAGCTAACTCAAGGTGTGAAAGTAAAAGGAATTATTGCTCCCCTTCTCTCTTAGCAAATCCTAACAGCATTCCTGTGACTACATCCATTGGATATTCTCCCTCCATTTTTCTGGTCCTTCTGCCTCTCTTTGGACACACACACACATTCATATATTCTCCCATCCATGAGTTGCTTGCACAAAGCTTTGCTCTGATTTGTCATAGATGGCTGTACCATGATGATGCCATTAGGGCAGTTATCTCATAACACAGAATTACTTAATAATTTGCTCCATTTGTCCTCATTGACGGAAACAATGTGCTCAACAATATCTTATCTCGGTTCTCAAGGATTTTAAGCACTCTGTCAAAGCCTTGAGCAGCTCCAGCTCTTCATTTTATCAATGGGAAGATCAGAATATGTGACTCACTGCAGTGCTGAAGGATCCTTCAATCTGCAGAAGAGAAGCAGGACATAAACTGAGCTGGGCAAATTCAGATGAGACAATTACCAGTCACAGAGAATATCTATCAAAGGAATTGGTGGACTGTCTGTGTCCTGAAGGTGCAATTCTTCTGATTAATGCCTGTATCCACAGGGAAAAGCCAACAGTAACTCTGTCTTGATGTGCACATTTAGACCCTGGAGAGTTCTAGTCAATGTGCTCAGGAGAGCCAAGGGGTTGTTCTGATCTCTCTAGAGGTCACTTCTCACTGGGCAGATGAATTCTGCCCTTGGAGTGCACATTTCCTACCACCTATGGCAAAGGAGCTGGGATTGGCCTCGTTAGATATGACTGTATTGTAAATGTCTGGTTTGGAGAGGTGAACTCCAATTTTGGTGCTCATCTCTGTTTCCAAACTGCCCAGTGCTCTTTGGATGTGTTGGGTATCTGCACACATCCCTGCTGGCTGACATGATAAAGGAGACCTTCATCTCTCTGGAATTTGGTGTCATGCAGACTTGGGTCTCCTTTAAGTCCTTTGTCATGTCTGCAGATGCCAGAGGAATCCATGGTATGTGCTGGCTGGGACAGGCTGGAGCATCTCACAAATGAAAAAATGCCAGTGCTCAGAAAGCGGAGTCCCTCCTACCACAGCCAACAGCACTGCTCTTCTGGCCAAAGGAATCACTCCCTGGGGTCTGTGGACAGGATGGACAGACACCATCCTGCAGACACTGTAATTCAGCTGTGCCTCCATCTCTGAGCTCTACCCCTCACACCACGCAGGGAGCTCAGCCCTGCTGACAGCACATCGCTATCTCACACCCCTGGAGGGCCTTGGGCCTATCTTGCCCAGCTTTCAGCAGCTGCCCCAAGAGGGAGGGAGCTTGTAGGCCTGCATCATTTCCTGCCAGATGCGTGTGGATGCCTCAGATTCTCACAGCATCCCAAAAAACCCCCGTACACCTCCATTCAGACACGTGAACAGTGCCCTGTGTGTTTTCCAGGAACACATACATTACTCAAGAATGCATTGCTGGATACATTGCACAAACACAGGGGTGAGTTCTTGTGGTGTGTGTACACAAATGCTCAGACTCAAAGACCTTGTCTCTGGCCATAAAATTTCCAAATGATCCTTACCTATCGTCCAGGATGTTTGCTTTGCTCAGTTCATTAGTGCAGGCAAGACACTTTTCCTGTGTTTTATCACAGGATCTCAAAGGGTAAACTATTTATATGAATACCAATGTTTATTCTATCATCAGGAACATTCAGTGAAGTTAAAATACAGTCAAACAAGATGCACTAGGACAGAAAACCACAAGCTACATTTCATGCATGGCCATAAACAAGCTCAGCTTATCAGAAAAACAGGTCCAAATGTGTCAGGAGCCAGAGAAAGGTTTTGATTACACAGCATTGAGCCCGTGGCCAATGTGGCTGTTGGCCTCTTTTCAGAAGAGCAAGTTATAATCCATGTTGGCATGTGTGAAATAAGGAATTGGTGGCACTCATTAAGAAAGAAAAGGAACAGAAAAGCGTGAAAAGGAAAGTAGCTTTACCAGTATTTCCAGTGCTGAATCACTGGCATTCAGGGCTGTGGCCTGGCTAGGGCAAGAAGGCTTCTAATTTGGGTGCCCAACTCTGACAAATCCTGCTAGGGAAAAATGCTAACCCTCTTCCCCTGGAAGGAGAGAGGGAGGAGGGTTAAGGCTTTGCTGTTGCTGCAAGGGATTATTTTTCTCCACTCCCCCCAGGAAAGCCATCCCCCTTTCAGGCTCCTAACTCCACCCTGGCCAGATCCCAGCATTCTGTTCCCAGCCCCACAGGCTGTCTTCAGCCCTGTCTACAAAGATGTTCAACCCCTCCTTTCCCAACAGAGAGGGAAAGTCCTGGTTCCTTAAAAACCAATGTCAATATTCTCAGAGACTGCAGGGAAAAATCCAGAGGGCTTTAATGTTTTCACCATCTTCCTGAGTCTGAGCTCTTACTGGTGCAGACTGGGAGCAAACTCTGGTCCCTCTCACCAGCATTGCTTTCCCTATAAAAATAGGAGTTTCCAACAGAACAAGTTTTCCCTAATTGTTCCTGGCAGGTGTTTCACTGTCAGCCTCTCCGTGGGCAAACCTGCTACTGGTCCCTCCACTAAAACCACAGCAAACAAGGTCTGGAGAACACAACTCAAGATGACAGGGAGATCCTTAAACACAAAGGAAGGAAGAACAAAACCTACAGCAGGCACATAATCAAGAGAAACCAAAGGGCTTGTCCAAGCCACCAACAGCTGTGTGACAAATCTGCCTGTCTGGCATGCAAGAACAGAGAAAGTGGCTCAGCAAACCATGCAGGGGCTGAAAGTCAGCACCCTGTGATGAGTCACTGGGGCCAGGACTTGAATTTTGGGTGTCTGGGAGTGAGGAGGACAGCCCAGGGCTGCCTGGAGCACTGAGTTCTCCAGGGAGAAGAAGGCTGTCTCCAGCTGGCCCAGCACTAGAGGGTAACAGTGAGTCAGGCTGTGGGCCAGCTGCTGGGATGGGTTGTGCTGGTGGTGATGCAGGGGTTGGAGGTGGTGATTCCAGGGAGGTCAGAACAGGCAAGAGCAAAAGAAGGGGCTGGTTGCACTGCCCTCATTGTCCTTGCTATGGGGCACCAGTGGGGCTGGGCTGCCCCAAGGACAGAGCTGTGGGATGCTGGGATGTTGGGGGATAGAACATAGGTAAATAAAGGTAGTATAGAAAGTAATCTTACCCCCTAAAGAGTTGCAGCTGAGCCAATTATTAAGGATGAGGAGCAGGCTTGATGTTAACAGGCCACACCTGTAGCCAATAAGAAGAGTGTTATAAAAGAGTGGATTGGTTGGTTGAGGGGTCTGGAGCCAGTTGGCTGCTGTGGGGACAAGGAAGAATCAGTGCCTGGGGGAGCTGCCTACAAAAAGCATCAAGGAGGTACAAAACTGTAGCAAAATAGAACCTTTGCAATGTAATGACAATAGAACTCTTGCACTATAGTGACAACACTGGGAGGGGGTCTGTGTGCACTGGTGGGAGAAGAAATGAGGTGGCATCAGAAATGGGCCACTGAGCATTGAGGGAGCACAGGGCCACGGGGTGGGAGCCCAGGGAAGGGAATGAGGAGCCTGGTAGAAGGTGCTTTCTGCTTTCTTTTCTGTGCTCACAGGATGATTTTGAGCCAGGAGCCAACTCCCTGCTCTGCTCCTGCACCCACTGAACTCCATGTTTTACTCTCAAAGCCCTGGTTGCTCATGTTCAGCAGCTGGAACACTCTTGAGCACATAACACACCCAAAGCCCAGCATGAGGGGCAGACACACAGCTTGTGCTGCTGCAGTTCAGGACCTCATCTGCTGGACATGGACAAGCAGAGCCCTGGCAGCCACCTGAGCAGCCTGTGGTGGCAGGAGCCAGATCTGTGCCAGTGTCTGTTGGCATCCAGCCTGGGACCTCATGTGAATGCAGAGCATTGGGCAGAGCAGTGTCCTAAACAGAGTCTGTATTCCCAGGGGGCTGTGCCCAGTCACACATCACTTGGTACAGTTGTAGTGAATTATTTTTCCTTTAAAGCTTCAATTTTATTTTTTTTTTACTATTTAATCAAAACTGTGAAGCCTGAGAGCAGGTTGTCTAGCAATTGAAGTTAGGTATCTAGTGGTTAGGAAGCACCAGCAGTCAGGGCTCCTGGGTCCCATTTTCCAATCTCCCACTGACTCTTTGAGTGACCTTGAAGAAGTCAATTAATTTCTGTGTCATTTTCCAGACAGGTAAAAATGAGGAAATAATTCTTCCCTAGTTCACTGGGGGATTTTGAGTGTTAATTGTTTGCAGGGCACTTTTCTCTCCCCAGATGAGAAGTGAAGGCTGAAGGTTGGCATGGCAGGCCATGAACACTTCAGGACCCCAGTGCAGTGCTCAGAGAGCACATCTGTCTTTGCTGCAAGGAGAGGCAACTGCTTGACCCTCCATCCCATGCCCTGTGCACCTGGATAGAAACCTCCCAGCACTACCTGGGCTCCAGCTCTCCCCACAGCTGCCCCAGCCTCCCAGCAGCTCTGGAGGCTGATGTCTCCTTGCAGTCACTTTAAGGAGGCAGAGGCAGTGAGAAGGAGCCAGCTGTCTCCATCCAGAGCCTCTCACACATGTCCATCTCTCATCCCCCCAGGCTCCCAGCCTTGGCATGTTTGCTGATCCTCACCAATAACATGCTGATACCTCACCAATGGGGATGCATCACCAGCTGGCAGGCTCTCAGCAACCAACCACAGCTATGAATTCCCATCTGGGCTATCAGCTGCTTTGTAGAACCTACCAAAAAAATCCCTTGAGGACTTGGCTTTGCTCTAAAATGGAATATTTTCACATCTACAATGAGGTGATCCTTTTTCTGGGGTGCTCTGGTGAGTGGAGCTGTGTCAGGCCACACCAGCCTGCCCTGGGGTGGGAATGACTCCTGTAGGGAAGGATCTCTGAGCTCATAAATGTGGAAGTTTATTTTTGCCTTGAAGGGAGGCTTGTCACTGCCCTGTGTGCAGAGCTGATCACTGCTCAGGTTTCCCCAGGCAGGAGGGAGGATGAGGAGCTGCCACCCGGGAACCCCATCCAAATTAACCTACTTACCAGGCTGCTCCAGGAGAGGGCTGTTTGTTTGCTTTAGGCCATTTCTGAGCAAGCACTAACCAGAGATGAGCAAAATTCAGAAAATTTCCACTCCCATGGGAAATTTCAGCCTTTCAGAGGTGGTTTGCATCCCAAATCAGGCCACTTCAGCAAAATGAAATTCTGGTTCAACTCACTTGGAACAGTTGGATTCTCCCTGGTGAAAAAGTGCAATCTGGAGAAAGAAGGGAGGGGAGAAATGGGGGAGAATTTCTTTTACTTACAGGAAACTTCCCTTTATGAAAAATTGTATTTTTTTTTCACTTGTTCCAGTCCCAAACTGCTCCAAAACTAATGCCAGGAATTCCCTCATCTATTTGTACTGTTTTGCTGTCTGGGTCTTATTGTACCTGGCATTTGCTGTGACATATGACTGTGCTGCAAATAATACCAGGAACATTTACCTTGTGGAAGTATCATGGAGGGAAGGCATCCAAAAGGGCCTTTTATCAACCTGCTGTCAAAAACCTGCAGGGATCACCCCAGGCCCCCCAGCCCTGCCAGCAAGGGTCCAAAGCCCTGTGGGTTTTAGAGCACTGCAGCTGCAACAGTGTGGGCGTGTTTTGGGCAGGATAAATGCTTTTCCTGGTGAAAGAAAGCAGCAACACTGTGAATTTCTGTCAGTTTTGCCAAGTGAATTCATTTAGAGTTAAAAACCATAAGTTGCTTGAGATGGATTTCACTATGAAATGTGTCTTTGTTCGGAGATTTCCTTTCACTCTGTTTTTCTTCTTACCGTGAAAAATCCTTAAAGAGTGAACTGAAATGTTTTCTCTGGGATGGAGTGGAGCTTTTTTATTAGATCAGGAACAATATAGACATGTGCAATTATCTCTCAGCATCGCCAGCAAACCAAAACATCTCTTACTCACCTCGTTGTAATTGAAAGCATCGTGGGACACCCTGTTAAAACTGAAGCTGCTCACAATTGGCTTGAATCCAAACAAATAACTCTTAACTGAAACTCTTGTTTTTACAAAGGGAGCCATGAAAACATTACCATAATGAAGATCTGTCAGAGCTTACTTTGGGGGACAACTGCCAAGTGGTGGTTCTGTACCTAATCTCATCAACACTGCTGTAATTACAAGCAAAATCAGGCCCGTGGATTGCTGCTTTCTTGGTATTAAGTTAATGTCAGTGTGAGACAGACCAGATCTGGGATGGAGTTTGGCTGATTGCATGTAAATGTCTACATTTAAGCTCCCTTCACAGTCACAGGAGTCTAGTTATGACAGCCTGTGGTGTTTAGGGAGCAACTCACTGAAGTAGGTGTCTAAATCAGTTTGGCTAAACCCCACCTTGAAAGAGCTTGTGGCACTGCTGCAAGAACAGCCCAGCTCTGATGGAGATACAGGGTGTAGATGTGCAAGAAGGAAGCCAGCTGCCTAAACACAGGCATTTCAGGCCCTTTGGGATGCCCTGGTGTGTCTCACCTGGCTTCTGGTTGCTTCTAGAAAAGGACACAGGTGACACAGCCTCATGTCCTGGCTGACATGGGGCATCCAAAGCAGCACTTGGTCACTGATTTAATTCTCCTGAAGCTGCATGAGGTGAAAATCATTCCCAAAGTGCCCAGGTCAGCAGGGCATGGAAATACCCCATTTGGAAGCTCTCCTGATGGGCCTCTGTTTCCAAAGATGGATCATGTAGCAGCAGCCTGCAGCCCAGCTGAGCAAGTCAGTCTCTTGTTACCTTGCATAAAACACACAGCCAGAGGAGGAATTGCTGTGGAGCCTGCATGGGGCTTTCTTGGAAAGCCCTGCATTCACTTCCAACCTTTTGTCACCTCCTGCAGAATGGCTTCCATGATTTTCCTGCTGACAAGTCACACCTCTTGCTTTGTGGGGGCAGGGCCGTGCCAAACTGCCCCCAGTCTTTGCAGAGGCAGAGTTTGTTTGCATCAGCTAGGAAGCAGGAGATTTACACCAGTGGGATTGCACAATCACCCCAGATAAGGGGAATGTAACGTGTCAGCAGTGTCCATGTCCTTATCTCTGTAGGAAAGACATACAGGAACACTCAGATCTCTGTGGCATTGATAGAAAAAATATCCTTCCCCTGCATTTCATCTGAACATGAGCACTGAAGAGTGAGCAGCACTGTTTCACCAACAGCCCCAGTGCTGCTTATCTGCTGCTAAACCAGAGCTGGCACTGCTTTAAATCACACATTTCCCTTTCCCTGTCATTTGTAATCAATGGAGATAGTTTATGTTTGTGCAGTTTCTTTCATCCCAAGGATCTCTCAGTGTGTTATGGGGCACGATCCAGATGCTGCCCTCCTGTTCTGTAAGTGCATTCACTCATGAGGACATCCCAGAATCATGAAATGGTTTGAGTTGGAAGGGACCTTAAAGATAATCTCATTCCAATCCCCTACCTTATGTAGGGACACTTCCACAATTTTAGGTTGCTCAGAGCCCCATCCAACCTGTCCTTGGACACTTCCAGGGATGGGACATCCCCAGCTTCTCTGGGAATCTGTGCCAGGGCCTCCCCACCCTCACAGGGAAGAGTTTCTTCCTGATACCTCATCTAAACTTGACCTCTGCCCATTTAGGCTCATCCCCTCTTGTCCTAACACTACATGCCCTGGTCAAAAGTCCCTCTTATAGGGTACCTTTGGGGACTGTGGAAGGTTTGTGGAAGTCCCTCTTACAGGGTACCTTTGGGGACTGTGGAAGGTTTGGGCTTTCTGCCCTGGTGGCTCCTTTGTTCATAGAGTACTGGTTAGTGGTGGTGTCCCAAGCAATGATGGAAAGAAGCACAACCATCCCATTTATATTCCTCTGTTAAAAATACATCCTAGAGGATGGTTGGAAGGACAGGTATGCCCCAATGCAAGAAACCTGTGAATGCATGGCTTCTGCAAAGGGCCATAGGTGTAGATTTTAGGGACTGAGTTCACATTATATCTTCAAAAAAGGGGAAATCCATCTCCAAAGGTGACTTACTGAAGGGAAAATAGACTGAACAGAGGTTTGTTTTAAAATCTGAGACCCAGTAAAAACAAGGCTCTGAACCTGAGGCTCTCCAACCAAATGTGAACATCTCAGCTGTAGCTGTCTGTCCCTGAGCTGATTTGATAGACCCCACTGTGGGGGTCCCAGTTGTGGGTTTCTCTGGGTCTGGATTGAAGGCATTTGAGATGCTGTTTCATGTTCAGACTCAGGTGTTTATTATTTCTTATCAGTAAAACAGTCTCACTACTGAGAGTTTGGCAGCTTTTCATTAGAAGGCACAAAATGGCCAACAATCTCTTGTTCCAAGGTGTTTTCAGACTAAACTATCCAATGAAGAACTGACACCTGGATTATTTTCCCTTTTAACCCAATCACTGATCCCACAGAGCTGCAATGGGGACTTTTCTGCCCAATTACAAAATGCCACCCAAACCCATGGAGAAGAAGGAAGAAGCATGAAGCAGAAACCCAGGATGACACCCTGTGCCCTCCATCTTGCTGCCATCCACAACACACTAAAAACCCCAAAACCTCAATTTCTCACCCAGTGACACACCTGCACTGCTCTCTATAATCTATTTCACACTTTTGTGGGTTCCAGTCTATCTTGAAGTCTGGAGAACTTTCTCCATGAATGAGGGTCAAAGTCAGTGCTGCCCTGGGGGTCAGGGCACCCCAGAACAGACAGAGAAACATTCCCAGTGCCCTGGGTTTCCACACCCCACTAGAGTCCAGGAAGACAACCAGGGGTTTTTAGAGCATAACCCAACAGGGTAAGTGCTGAAAATGTCTACTTCAGGATGAGGTACATTGCTGGACTGTAAAGGGAGTCCAGGATGACTATTCAGAAATAAATGTCCACGTTGCAGATGTCTGAAGTTAGGAGAGATGAATCTTACCATGTAGCAGCACCTGTGAGCCCAAAACTAAACAAGGGATCTAACCAGAAAACAGGAATCCTTCTTTCATCTTGGCCAACACCTCTGTGTTCTCTGTCCTACACCTTTCAGAGAAATGGAGAAAAGGTGGCAAACAGCACTGGGCTCTTTGCTGTTTTGGATGCAGGTGAAAAAGCAGTGAAACAGGCCTTACCAGAAAATCCTCTAAAAGTAGCCAAAAGCTTGCTTGGTTTAATTACCAAGGCCAGAAGGGGATATAGAAATCAGCAAGGGCAGAACCAGGATTTCACACCCAGAAATAACAACCTTGATATTTGGTCCACTGAAATAAACAGAGTGTGCTGGAGATGGGATGAGAAACAATAATCTTTGAAACACAACCCATTTTAATGTTTCTTTGGAGATCATAATGAGAACTGTGGAATTACAGGAGGAGATGAAAGTTTCCTATTTAGCAAATTAAAGAGAGGTTTTGAGGTTTTCCAAGAGCTTCAAAACAGAGTGGACCAAAACTAAGCATCACCCAGACTAACCACAGCTCTGGTCAGAAGAACAGATCCAAGAATATTCTCTCTGAGCACCTGAGTCACAGCTGATGGGAGTATTCCCACTGACTTCCCTGGGTTTTGGACACATGTGGAGTTTTTTCCCCTCAGACAGACAATCTTAGACCCCTGCCTAAAGCTGCTACCAGAGGCAGTGTTTGCCTGTCTGCATTCCAGAGCTAAAGCACATTCCAGCCCCTGCCAGGAGGACTTTGCCTCACCTCGGATGCACAAGGTCACCTCACCTTTGATCCTCTGCCTCTGTGTCAGGCTGCCCCAGGAGGGCTGGGGAATGACTCAGCAGCTCCCAGCCCGCTCTGCTTCTCCCTTTAACCGGATTTCTTGCTCCAGTGGAGCTGCTCCCAGCCTGGCTGGAGCTCACATGCCCCATCTTGAAGCGCAATTACGCAGCAGGTGTAAAGGCAGCACAGCGTGCCCCAGGCACCACAGGCTGGCAAATCCTGCCACGGGGAGAAGAGCATCAGGTAACAACACACTGTCACATGTCACCTTCACCTGCCCCACCAGGAGGAAGGGACAGTGAGCTGGGAATGCTGGGGATCTTTGGGACAAGTTTGGTGAGTTCCGTTTGAGTTGCTGAACCCCAGCAGTGACTGGTGTAGCCATGATATTTTCTGAAAAATCCTTTCCTTAGGATTTTTCCTCCTGAGAAGCTGAGAGGCCTCAGGAACAAAATTATCTGCTGCTGTGGAATGCAACAGGTGGATCTGTGATTGGTCTCATGTGGTTGTTTCTAATTAATGGCCAATCACAGTCAGCTGGTTTGGACAGAGTGTCTGAGCCACAAGCCTTTGTTATCATTCCTTCCTTTTCTATTCTTAGCCAGCCTTCTGATGAAATACTTTTTTCTATTCTTTTAGTATAGTTTTAATATAATACATATCATAACATAACAAATCAAGCCTTCTGAAACATGGAGTCAGATCCTCATCTCTTCCCTCATCGTCAGACCCCTGTGAACACAGTCACAGACCGGTTGTCCTGAGCTCATGGGAGATGTAGCAGAAATTTAGGATGGTCAAAAGCTATAAGATCAGTGACCAGTGGAATGACAGATTGAAGGTAGGGCTTGAGAAGCAGCACATAGACCAGGTTTGTCAGCCGCTTCCCCTTGTGGGAAGGGGTCTGGCCATCTGATTTAGAATCACAGAATGATTTGGGCTAGAAGGGATCTTTAAGACCATCTAATTCCAACATCCCTGACATGGGCAGGGACAGCTTCCATTAAGCCAGATTGCTCAAAGCCCCATCCAGCCTGGCCTAAAACGCTTTCTGGGATGGGGAATTCACAACTTCTCTGTGCCAGTACCTCACCACCCTCACAGTGAAGATTTTCTTCCGAATATCTTACTTAAATCTGTCCTGTTCCAATTTAAAACAGGTATGGGCCAAGACACAGGGTGACAGCCCTAGGTGGTCCATGAGAGTGACTTCAGTAGGAATCTTGCCTGGATTCCTGCCTAGTTTTGCTTCACTCCATATCACTGGCCTCCCACAATCATGACTCAAAAGTCCCACTGATCACTGCCCCACATCCCACCACACCACACAGCTCAATTTAAAGCCCTTCAGGACCTGGCTCTGAAGACACCACAGGTACCCCCAACACACCTGCTGCTGAAATTCTCCCTGAATTTCAGCCATCATTTATGTACACTAATTAGTACTGGTTGGAGCCCTTGAGAAAAGCATGGATAAATACTAAGAAACTACTTAATGCCCCAAAGCCTAAAACATCTTGGCTTTAGCTAGTTTATGCTGTATCATAGTACCCAACTTGCAGCACAGGGCACAAAAATAGCTTCCAATGATATTATCACTTTGTTCTAATGGGCTAAATTCAGCCCTGAGGGGCTGTAAAAATTAACAGAGTTTGGCCCAACATGTAGTTAATGAGGATGGTCTATTTCAAACCCATAAGGTACCACATTCTGCCACTACAGATTGGCTGGGAATAACTCACCTCTTTAGAGACACTGTATTCACTTGCAGCCCTGGCTATGTTTGCTCTAAATAGAGGCAGCAAAAATAGACATCAAAAACAAAAACATTTCTTTCAGCCTCCAAATGCCTCTGGCTCTGATTTTGATCTTGCATGCAGTAGAAGCTCAAGTGAGTGGAGAGGTTTATTTCTCATTTGTGTCAGTAAAAATGAAATGGGCCCACTATGTTTAACACTGCTTTAGGATGCAGAACATTTAAGACAGTATCTAACAACTTAGAAATTGTTAATCTTGGTTCAACAAGGCTAACCTGTACTTCTTCCAATCTCTACCTATGGATAATCTCTTGGCATCTTTTGGTTTCTGTACCCACTTAGTTTCTAACTTCCCCTTCCCATGCAGCCAGACTCTCCTTGGCAGAAGTCCCTTCTCAGGAGCTTCAGAATCAAACTCATCCAGCATCAGATTTCTAGCTCTGCACAGCCCTCTCTTCATCTCTACAGAGCTTGTTCATCTAGCCAGACCAATATGTGTTTACCTGTTAGAAGAGATGCATAAGCATGGAGTTTTCTTGGAGTCTGCCCTGCTGCTCCCTCCTTTTGCATCTCAGTCTTAGCCCCCAGCTTGAACTTGACCTTTAAGCCTTTGCTGCTGTCTGTTTGTTCTGAAACAGGGCACAACCACAGAGGCTCAAAATGTACCCTCAGTTCCTGTACCCCAACTCTCCATCATGCCTTGTATTTTCCACAAACACTCTAATAAAAGCAGAATGATCCAGAAAGTACTAAATTTCAAATCAAGTGGTGCCAGATCTTCCAAACAGTCTTGTAATTTTTCATGTGGATGATTTGTGTTAGAAATTTCCCACCTTCCCTCTCCCTCTTACATCTTATCCCAGCTGTTCTTAGAGAGTAAGCTGAGGAAGGATCTCTCCTGAACGTCTCTTTTGGCTTCTTGGAGTGGACTAAATTCAACCAGGGGACATTTTATGGTCCAGAAGCCAGCTGCCACATTCCAGCTGTGTCAGAGTCCTCCAGCCCCCAGAAAAGGGTGACTCCATCCACACTGCTTATGGGGAAAGATCCCTCAGCCATGCAAACCTCCAAACACCAGCTGGAAACTGTTTGGGACAGGTCCAGGTGGTCTGGGCCAAAAGTTGTGCCAGGGATAATTCTAACAATAGAAAGAAAATTCTAGAGGCTCAAAACTATTTCACTATTGTAGATGTATACTTTAAAATCTTCCCATCAGTATATCATGGAAAACTATACTGGATCTCTTTTTTTTTTTCCTGGATCTCTTTTTTTTCCTGGATTACTTACTTTTATCTTAAGAGTTGTTCTCCTTTTCCCAGAAAGAAAGAGAAGTGTTTACTGCTGATGCAGGCTGAGCTGAAGAGGAGCACATCCACCTCTTTCCTTTGGAATAAGCTTCAGATTGAATTCTTACAGCTCATAAACTGAACCCCCCAAACTTGCTGACTTTCAGCATGACAGACAAGGGTGGGACTTGGGACTGTGAGTGTGGGCTCACACAGACTGCAGCTTTGGAGATGAGGACTTTCCAAGCAGGAGAAAGAGCCCACCTCCCTCCCAATCCAATGGTTCTTCCCTGACACAGACAGCACCTCCCAACACCACTCCACGTTCCAGTCAAGATGAATGGGCTGATAACCAGTTTATTATATTTGATCTTTTACCACATCCAAACACAGTCCATTCATTACTTGGATCACAGAAAATAAAGAGCTGATTTGAGATTCTCATCCACTTAGTCATTTGTTAACTTCTGATAAAACTGAGCTTTGTCTTCTTATCTCTCTTTGCCAAACAAAGAGGCCAAGGCCAGCAAGTGAACCTCATCTTTCACACTACCCTCCTGATTCAATCAGTCACATATTGTAGTTGATCATTAAATTTTTTGGATAACTACTTGCCCTCTATTCTAGGATGTAAGAAACATTTGGTGCACTAACCAGCTAATAGGAAGGAGGAGGAAATGCAAAGCTCCACTGATATCACATTGTTATCAATTTATTTGGTGTAAAACTGGCAGTAATTTCACAATTTATTTGGTCCCTAACCAGATGGAATAGCTTATCTGAGTGGAATGAAAAGAGTCTTTATCCTCAATGTACATCCATTATACCTCATTCCCCAGGGACCATTCTAATACAAGTTTCTCAGCAAACAAATGTCACCATCTTATCTTTTATCATTATAAAAAAGCTGCTCTTTCTTCAGGGAGTTGAGACACCACTTACTACATCTCACAACTCAGGTTTAAGGCCTGGCCCTTACTCTGTGAGTATCCAAACTTTCTCTCAAATACCAACATCACCAGGTCCATTTTTCTGGCTAATGTTCACATCTATCAGGCCTCTCATTTGGAGGATATTGGGACTTTTTTTGGGAACAAGATGACATCTCTAGCCTACACTCTTTGAAGTCACATTCCTAATTTGTCACCACATCTAAGGGAAAATGGAAATCTTGAACATTTTGAAAATCAACTTTAGAAACTTCACAATCAATTCTGAAAATTCTCAGTGTTGGGCTGATGCCCTAATGGTTGAAAGATCTGACTTCATTTTGTGGCAGTTGATAAAATTTTGCTCTCATTTTGAACAGCATCATTTTGCAGCAGATTTAATTATTCCCTGCAAACACTTCCTTTGGCTAAGGGTAGATTTACATGTGTGTAACAGATCATGACCTTTCTCCCACCCACCCCAAAGCTCTGGCACCACGTGTGTTCATGGCATGGTGCACACATCACCCTGCAAGACAGGAAGGCAGCTCTGGAGACTGAGTTGTTGCCAACAGCAAAGAAGTGGTTGGTTAAAAGGGTGGTTAATGTTCTGACATACTGAGTGGTTAACAACACGTCAAGTGGCTGTGGAGAGAACGCTCATATTTACTCAGAGGTCAATTATTCACTCATAAATTTATTGGTTTAATTTCCTTGTAGTCTATTTCCTCTATTACATATTCATAATCATCTTCTCATAAGTTCTCCTCCTACAGCTACTAATTATTCTCTATGTTCACCACACACCCTTTTGTGCCATATAGATGGAGAATATTAATTTCTGTAGAGCAGAGATTTTTTTCTTAATTAAAGCAACGTTCTTTGGAAATAAATGCAACAACCATCAATTAAATTCAACAAATAAGGAAAAGTCATTACACAAAAATGCCAATCAAGATGCTGAGCTGAAATTCAAATGACATCAATCACACTTCTGTTGTTCCAAAACGCTGATTTAATCAATGCAAAGTCCACAGGGCTTCAGTAAGGGAACCATTCTCACACATTACTTTTTATTTCTCTGGAAGATGCAGTTACAGCTCTGCACCTGGAACAATCAAACATCATCTCAGCTACTCTGGGAAAAGGTGTGCAAAAGGTCTGCTCCATGCTCTGGGTGTCTGAGAAATCAACATAGGACACATCTCAGACTCTGCATGATATCTTCACTCCTCCATGTGAACAAGAGTGGGTACAAATAACTGAAGTATTTGAAATATTTCACTGAAAATAAGGGCTCACATCCTCTAGGGGCTCAGAACTATTTACTTCTATGGGAGACAATCAGGTGTCACTCCTTTTTCAATGAGGATCTTCCAAGATCCTTGAGCCTTTTAAGGTCTGCAAGGGAGTCTTTCTGCATCAATGCTTCTCTGTTGTATTAAAAAAAAAAAAAAAAGCAGCAAAGAGGGAAGAACAGTCACCAAGAAACTAGAACTAGATTAAGAAAAGTAATCTGGTGGGTCTTAAAAAATTTAAGGGAACAGGGTAAGAAACTTGCAACTCTGTAACTGGTGATGATGGAGTATTTATTTCATACAGCTACATGTTACATAGGACAGAGCAGTTTCACACGGTCATTCATGCTGTAGTTACACAGAACAACAACAAAAAACCCATAATGTGCAACTTGCCAATTGTGTTTGGCCCCGAGCTAGAAAAACTTCTGCAGCAGAGGAGCCTCTTGGTCCAGAGGCTGGATTGTGTCCTGGAGCTATCCCATAGATCTGTTTTCCAGAGTGGTGGCCAGACGCACACAAGGCCCATTAAAGTAATTGATTGCTCTGTGAGCTTAATACTTCAACATCCCGGGATCCACAGATTACAGCACGATGCACTGGCTCATAATATATGGCAAATTGCACTGGAGTCAGCTGGCCCTGGCCAAGCAGAGACCAGGGAGAAGATGGATATCAGAGTCCAGGAAGAGGCATGAGGGATGTGTTAGAAGCCAGCAGCCAGCTGTGCAGAGTTTAACCTGTCGACGATATTTGTGTGAGGGCTGCACGCAGCAAATCCCATCCCATTATCTCCAGAGAGGGAAGAGGGATCATGAAGAGAGAAGGGTGAATTATTAAAGGATGGGCCGGGTATGACTGAGAGCTTATTAAAAAGGGAGGAGGATGGGTAAGTGGAGAAACAGCTTGCTTGGCTGGTTCTATTAAAATCTAAGGCCAGATCCTCTGTGTAAATTAGCATAGCTCCATTGACTCGGGTCGACTGGTTGACTTCTCTGGCTTTATGGCAGTTTACCAGCTGACATTTTAGCCCATTAACTTGAAGCATTGCATGTTTTCCTGGGAGCTTGGTCTTTGTTCTGTCCCCCACTCTTTTTTTTTTTTTTTTTCCTGCCAGAACCGACAAAATTCTTCAGCTGAAACATCTGAGGAACGACATCTCATCAAAGATGGACGTTTCCATGGAAATGTGTTTCGGATGAAATTTTTTGAGTCTTTCACAGATAAAATATAAATAACTGGTTGGACAAGTTTTCAATAAATCAAAATAGAAACTTTGCTGGAGAAACTGAAATGTTGTTTGGGTTGCATTTTTCCTCTGTTTTCTCAAATAAAGAACATAAAATGCCTAAAGAAAAAAAAAGGCCAAAATAAAAATTTGCTGAAAAACTTCCAAGAAGAGACGAAACCTTGTATTGGGTTATTCCCCCACAGATGCCTACATTTATACCCCTGAGGGCAGAAAGAGATGACGAAGAGCTGATGGCAGTGAATGCAAGGCAGAGGAGGGAGAGGGAGAGATAAGCACTCCTGGTTTTTCTCTGGATGAGAGCCTTTTCTTTTTTCTCCCTCTTTTCCCTGCTCCTTCTCTTCCCACTCCTTGCAGCTAGTGCATCAAAATGTAATCTGGTGGAAAAAAAACCCAGAGCAAGCTCTGCCTCCCCTGCACCAGACATTGCTGATAGAGAGATCCTCTGACATGGATCCAGAGGGGTTTTTCTTCCTCATTTTGAACCCTGATTCACCCACACAAAGGGACCAACATTTAATCATATGGGGAAATACATTCCAGGGGTGAAACTGCTGGGGCTGTTTCCCAAAATATGATCCTCAGGAAGAAGAACTGGTTATGGAAGATTATGCCCTGGAAAGCATTTCAAAAATGAATATGTAAAATAAAATAAAGAGCTTTGTTCGAACACATAGAGGAGTCTGACCACAATAGAAGTTGGTAACTACATCCCTGAGGGTCTCATGGGGAGTTTCATCCCAAGAATATTAGAAGAGTAGGAATGCACAGAGGATCCTGGACATATCATTACACCTCCACATGTGCTGGTAGTCCCATACCCCAAAATAGCACTGGGGAACCACTCCTGGGGACCTTAACCTGATAAGTTTAGTGACAGCCAAGGCTGTGATTTGCAATGCTAAGAGATTATCAGAGATACAAGACTCAGTTGAATATTTCCATGGCTTTACCTTACATCAACGGCCCAGAAAGCTCTCCATTAATGAAATCACAGAGTTATGGAAATATAGAATGGTTTGGATGGGAAGGGATCTTAAAGACCATCTCATTCCAACCTCCTGCCGTGGATAGGGACACCTTCCACAAGACCAGTCCAACCTGGCCTCAATTGCTTCCTGTGATGGGGAGTTCACAACTTCTCTGGGCAACCTGAGGACCTCACCATCCTCACAGGGAAGAATTTCTTCCTAATACTTAATCTAAACCTGTCCTCTTTGAGTTTAAAATCACTTCCCTTTGCCCCATCACTATCTGCCCATGTAAAAAATGTTCCAGCTTAATCAATCCCTGGTTCTGGAAATGAAGTTCCAGCTTCCTTGGCACAGCTCAGAATACCAAAAAAATTAAGACGCCTCCTACGACTGGGGAAGAGAGTTTGAGCTACCAGCTGCTTTGAACATTTGTAGATGAATACTTGGGGACTGGGTTGCAAATACACTGCTATATTCCACTTTCCAGCAGCCTGAAGTGTGTTTGGCAATATACAAGAGAGAACTGCTGTTGATGTGAAACACCAACCAGAACAGGGCCTAATCCTACACATGGGTGAATATGGCCATGCCATTTTACTGCTGTGCATGAGGTCCCATAAAGAATATGTCACTTGACTTACTTTCCCCACATAAAGAATAAAAGGTATGTTTAAGTCAGTGCTTAGCTTTAGGCAGTGATTAGCTTCTGACCAGCATGGAAATCCCATCTGGAAAAGATGCAGATTCATCATCACTGCCAAAGTGGTATTCTACAGCAAGTGCTAATGCAAAATGAGACAAGAACTACTTACTTTGGTGCAGGCAAACTTCAGCTTTTTCTGTGAGCCTGTTGGGTGAGGTCAGCCTCATTTAAAAAAAAATGGTTTGCTAAACTATAAATACAATTAAAACCAAAGAGGGTAAGAGGGTGCATATTCAGATTGTTTGAGGGGATGCCAGAGTCTGGCTCTGAATAGTTTTGATTAACAAACCTGGGTCTGAATTGCTGGAGAACTGTTCATTTCGTTAAGCCATTATTCATGGCCTGTGACTGGTCATAAGTAATGTTCTGCATCCTGATGAGAGGATTGAAGCTTAGGCTGGCATGATGAATGCCTGACAGCAGATAATGAATAGTGTACTTCCCTCACAATTCACAAGTGCTCCAGGGTTTCTGAATTGTAAACTACCAGGCCAACTCACTGAACAAGTACATTGAAATAACATTCCCAAAAGCAGCAGGATTTCAGCTCTTTCTCTATGGGGCAGAGCTTAATTTCCTTAAATCAAAGCAGTACAGGTCAAGCAGGTGTCCTAAGAGCTGTTTATTGGTTTTGTCTCAGGCCCAAGCACCCTGCAAATAAAACCCAACCCCTGTGACACAAATCCCTCCTCAGGGAGAAAGCTCAGGGTCCCCACCAGGTCAGAACACAACTTTCCCAAAAAGTACCATCCCTCCATGACTCTACCCGTCCCACTTGTAGCTGGAGCTGTTTAAATACTTGCAAACAACAAACCACATGGTCACATAAATAGCAGCCAATGGAAGCCCAAGTAATTCATTTATCAGTATATTGGCCAGCGGACTGTTTTAATTATTTAACTATTCTGGTAAAAGCTAATACATAAAGAACCTAAACAGTGTGTGGATCTTGCACAGGGCCTTCAGCCAAGGGGAAAATTCAGGCTGTTCAAAGCCTCCCCTGCATGCAAATGGGTTGGAGAATGTTCCTGCTGCGTGGAGCTGTGGGATGACTGGCCAGGGGCAAAGCCTTGCAAGGGATGCTTGGACCAACACACTGCCATGCTGTTTTCCAGCTTTATCACAGTCTCTAAATACCAGTTTGACTTGTCCCCAAATATATCCCCAGCTGAACATAACACAAGTATGCAAGGAAAGTATTTCATTCACTGACCCAAGGGGAAGTGAACTGTAGGATAGCTGCACTGTGAAGCCTGGAGAAAATCACCTGGGAACATCAAAATGCAGGTGCTGCAGCTGAACACTTGACAGCCAGCCATGTATAGAACACTTTACCCACAGCAGACAAAGAAAAAATTGTTTGGCTTGAGATGTTTGTATTTCATAGGCTGATCTCTCAACCACGCTGAAGAAGCAATTAATTGAATTAACAGGGCATATCAGTCTCTGGAGCACTCAACACTGTTGCTGTGACAGGCCTGCCCACACATCTTCATCTGAGCGTGCTGCACCTCTCTGCTTCCACTCCAGCCACGTCCTTGCTGTGCATGACAGCCCTGGCACTCATTAAATTGGTGGCTTGGGACAGGCTTTAGGTTGGGAATGGCTTCTGTGAGAATCCCAGTTCAGCGGGATCCTGCTGGCATGGCAAATCCAAAAATAAACAAGTGGAGGCTTCCCACTGACCCAGTGACCCAGCATGGGTTACGTTTTCACACTTGGCACCTTCCTAACAAACAATTATTGCTCTGGGGCTGCGTGAGGCCATCGTGCACGCTCCGTGAGCCCTTTGTGTCCGCTCAGAGTGCCGAGCTCCCCATCCCACTGACCCACAAGGGCTTCTCTTCCTCATGCATGGGGGACAGCACCAGGAATTATGGACACTGCCTGTCTTCCAGGAGGGGTACACTATCCAAACAGGACGACCCCCGTGGCAGGGAGGAATGATGAGGAGGACTCCATCTGTCGCCCTGATTTTTTAAGATTTTCTAAGCCTTCTGATGTTTACATTCTTGTAACGAACTTTCTCACACACTTTCTGTAAATAACTTATTGTTTTGCATTCTTTTATGGAAGAGGAGAAATTTGATGGACTGTTGGTTTGTCCAGTGTCACTGGAGAGGTGGCACTGTCACCCTCCAATCCACTGTCACTTTTGGAAATCTATAAATGTTGGAGTCTGAAAAGAAACTTCCGTTTTTTTCCCTTGAGAGCAGCGGTGTGTGTGTCGTGTTGTTTCATGTCCTATAGTGACATCCATCTTATCAGAAGGCTAATTAATTGCTTTATTATACTATATTATTCTATATTATATATAATATTATATATTATATAATCTATATTATATTACACTATATTACATTACCTCTAAACTGAACCTGCCAAGCACTCAACTCTGCACACACTGCACAGAATCTCGTGACTGTCACCGACAGTCCCAACTCACACACACACACCTGGCCCTGACAGGCCAAGGAACAAAACACCATCACTGTGGGTAAACAATCTCCATATTGCATTCTACTTTTGCACAAACACAGGCACAGCAAATAAGATAAGAATTGCTTTTTCTTTCTCTGAGGTTCAGAGAATGTGAAACCCAGAAATATTCTTGGGAAGAATTGTGCCTTGCTTTTCTCTGTGAAGAGAAATGTGGCTACAGTACACACCTTATCACACCACCCTACCTGTGCCCTACCTGCCATTACCAGGTTGGTTTTCAAGCCCTTCAAAGGTAGCTTGAGCCTCAGACAGGAGAGGGAGCAGCATGGGTATTCCCATCCCTGCCAGAAATTCCCTGTGTAATTGCAGTCCAATTACTCTTTTTATGCTTCAGTTTTCCACAGGAAATTATATTTCCTTTGACACTTAAAACTATAGATCTCTATGCTGTGGGTCACTTCCTACTACTTTTTGTACAGAACCCAGCACAATGAGACTAGTTTTGACAGGATTACTGAACTATCTTGATCTCACAATCAAATATTTTTATTAAGCTCAATTTCATCCTGGTCGTCCAACATAAGTGCTTCTTCCTGAGGCTTAGACACTTCTGTTATTTGTAGATATTTATCAGGGAACATTTTTCATGGCCTTTTTACTGGAACACAAATTTTACAGTAAAAAGTGGAGGATATTGCTCCAAACTGTTGGTGGGTGGCCAGTGCCTCTGGCTTTGGGGATCTCCAGAAACCAGTCAAGCAGCAGCAACTGTGTTGCTTTACATATTCAGAAAAGCAAAGGTATATGGAGCCCTTGCTGCATTCAGACTGGTTCCTTTTTATTACACAGGCAGCAAAAGAGACAATTGGAGAAGACAAAAATACTATTTCCAAGGATAGCCACAGAACTCCTTTAAATCATCTCTGCTTTTCCAATAAAGTGCCTTTTCCCAACAAAGGTCACCAGGTTTCTTTGCAGCTCTCCAGCAATCAGGTGCTGAAGACTACCCTAGATTTGAAATTCCGAGGGGAAAGACACTAGGATTGAAATGTCAAGATTCCTTGGGAGTTTTTCTTCAAGGATTTCCTATTTCCTCCTCTTTCTGTAGTCCATTTTCCTTTCCTCTGCCTTACTATTTCCTCCATCTACACTTTCCCCTCATAGCCTGTGTACAGAATTCACAGACGCCTTTCAAAAATCTGTCCTCTTTCCTTCACTCAAAGCTCCCCACTTTCACTCTGATTTCTCTACTAGCCACACAGACCACACCACATCATGAAAAATGCTCTTTCACATTCCTGACACTCTCAGGTTCCACTAGCAGCCACGTGAATGAAATCTCAATTGGAGGAATGGTGTAAGTGGAAGTGTCATAGCTCCAAAGGCTTCAAAGAGTGCCTGTGGTTCCCATGCCAGCATTTTTTGTGGTAGTCACTCACTGCTGGTAGGGTCTGGTATCAGCCTTAACCAACCAAGCCACTTCACTTTCCACAGCCAGCCCATAATTTTAAAAGGCCAATGGACTCTCGGTGATGATGCAATGATGTGTTCTCAGGTGCTTCTCTAGGCATAAGGCCAAAAGCTAAGTTACCATTTATGCGATTTGAAATGAAAAGCACAGAATTAGGCAGTGACTAGAATTTCTCATTGCAATTCTTTAACATTTTGACTTTATTTTTCCAACAGTCAGCAGGTTTTTCCTGTGAGGAGTCCTTTAAAAAATAAATTAGATGGCTACTTACCATGACTATCAGTTGACTCAGATGACAGGACATTGCACTTACAAGACCTTTCACGTTCCTCACTCCTCCTTTTCTGTTTCTCAATTAGGCCAGATTCTACTGCCTTTATTCATACTATTGCTTTATTCCATAGCTCACACTAATGATTTCAGCAGTGACTCCTGGAATAAATTACTGCTCCTGTGTGCCAAG
This sequence comes from Agelaius tricolor, assembly GCF_023055355.1. Classification (NCBI taxonomy): domain Eukaryota; kingdom Metazoa; phylum Chordata; class Aves; order Passeriformes; family Icteridae; genus Agelaius; species Agelaius tricolor. Next base: position 1,924,495 of record NW_027269266.1, read on the forward strand.
ATGACCTGAAGTCCTTGCTGAGGGCTGTTTCAGGCCTTTGTCATGACTTTCTTATCCCGTTTCATCCTCCACAAAGCCAGGAGTTTCTCACAGCTCATCAGCTGGTTCCCCCAGAATCAGAAGACAAATACCTTCCCATGTTTGCTGTGCCTCATGGGGAACCACAACTGTGTCACTAACATGGCATGTACCAACCATTGCTCTCATTAACTCAGAAACCCCACCATGGAACTATCAGTAAGAAGGTGTTTGCTGTCCTGTTTTATATGTGACAATGGTCAATGCCTCACTGAATCAGGTATTACACAAACATTTCCCACATTTACACACTTTTAAAAATGGGTACCAGCAGTTGGAATGAGAATGCTGAACATTCAGAAGCATTTAAAAATATTAACCTCTAAGACTTACCAAAGCATCATGGACCCATCCTATTTCCCTGCAGTGAAAGTCCAGTCAATCCCTTTTAAATGCTATGAAATCCTCACTGGAGCTGGTGCACAAGGAAGAGCCTAATTATGGAGCCTCCTTTAAATCAGTTGGAATCTTTGTAAGCATAAATCATAGAGCAAAATCAATTGTTTCTGAATCATGTCTCAGAAAGAATTACCAAGAGCATGCACAAAGTCAAATCCCCAAAAGACAGAGAATGCCAGAGTTAAGATGATCATGACCTAGTCTGGAAAGGACAGGCTGCTACACTTGATGCTGCGTAGCCTCAGGGGAATGTGCAGTAACTGGTTACCCCAGTGCCTTATAAAATCCACTCTCAGGCTTTCCACAGTTGCTATTAATAGGAGTTATAAACAGCTACGGAACCATAACATGAGATTAGCTGTTGTTATATCTGTTTCACAGATAAACTCTCTGACAACCAGTGAAACTGAAATGGAAACCAAGTCTCTACAGCAGTATTGGCAGGAGTGCTGCAGCAGGATTCTGGAGAACAGAGTGCTCACAATGGGCAACCAGATAAGGGCAGAGCCACCTTTTATCCTGCCCCACTCTTGTGCTCAAGTGAAACAGCACAACAATCAAAAGTGAAGCCCTGCTACTGTTGACATGTCCCACCTCTCATCTCTCACCAACATCAAACGGTGGTAGAATCATGGAATGGTTTGGGCTGGAAAAGACCTTTAAAAGTCTCCTAGTCCCACCCCCTGCCATGGGCAGGGGCACCTTCAACCAGATCAGGTTGCTCAGAGCCCCATCCAACCTGACCTTGAATGTTTCCAGGGATGGGGCATCCACCCCCTCTCTGTAGCATTAATATGGTCTAAGGCAGCAGATAAATAAGTATTTACACTGATGCCTCCTAAATCGTTGGGTTTTGGCCCTGTGCTATTGCTTCTGGAGTTTGAAAGATTCAGAGTAATCTCTGATCTGATCTAGGACAAATTATTTGGGCTAAAGAACTCAGCCTGCTGCCTTCAGTCACCTGGGTTTGATGGAGGGAGAGCTTTGGTACAAATGTTTCTGCCAGCTGCATCCTGGCAGCAGCTCCCCTCCAGCTCTAAAAGGTAGAGGAGCACCTTAGGGCAGCAGGAGATGGTTTAAACTTGACCAGATGAACTAGGAGATGCAATGAGCACATGAATGGGACTTTTCACCAGCCTCTGACAAGGCTGGAAGATGATTTGGTTGCTTGCCAAAAGAAAAAAAAATTAAAAAAATAGCAGGCTGCCTTGCAAAGGTGTAGCATTTGCAGTTAGGTAGAACTGGATATGTCACTTGTAGGTCACCTGGTGATGAGCCCTCAGAGCCTTCCAGCTCTGGGTCACCAGCTGAATTCAACCCAGAACCAAAATTACAGCCAGGCATTTTAATTATATGTTTGCTTCCCTCTGGGTCGAACACTTTCCAGGCATCGTTTCTCCTGGGGGTGTCTGACATCTGGCACAGTCAGGCTTCGTTTTAGTTGGATTCCTTAATCAAAGCTTCTGGATTAGCAGTCTACAGAAATTTGGGATTAAACATAAATTGTTAATGTTAGTAAAAAACCCATTCACCTTGTCTTCAGCACTAATTTAGCCCAAGGTAAGGAACTACATTTTCTATCATGTGCACAGTAAAAATCCCAGGAGAATAAAAAAGTCACAAGAACTCATAATTTCCAGTGTTATTTTTTTCCCTAAAAACCTTTATTTGGGAGAAAGAAGAGAGACAATTTCTGCTACAGTACTTGAAAGCCAGTTTCATGACTCTTTCTCAGATTGACAGTAATACTGATTCCACCCAAACAACTCAGCCTGAAAGAGACAACTCATAATGTTAAAGTTCAGGACAGTTACAGTTGACTGAAAAAGGGACTCAGAATGGAAATTGTTGTACAACTGCTACGTTATGACTTGCTGCCAGATCTGGAGATAAAACTAAAAGCAGCCATTTCTTCTGATTGATTTGGTTCTCTCTTATCCTTCTGTGGAATGACAATAGTAACATCTAAATGACAGCACTGCTTGGAGTTTTCTCAATTTTTTTTCCACAGGAATAAATGCATTGTATTCAAAGGCACAAAATCCTCAGAATTCACAGCACTCAGTGAAACCAAAAGTGATCAAACAAGCACTAGTTTAATAAATTCTGATATGCACACATATGTTCCAACAGGGAATATGCTGTGTTTTACTTGGGTAAAAGCAGAGTCCCAGCACACTTAAAGCTCAACTCTTTTCTCATCAGAATCTCTTCTGTCATAGCAAATAGGTCACTGTGTGGAAATCACAGCCACATTTTGAGTAGATTGAGTTAACTTTATGAATGCATCATAAAATGGGAACTTCATAACTTCCTATTGACACTGTTTTACTGTTGCAATTTACCATTCTAATGGCACTATTTAGGAAACAATGACTGAGCTGCAATGAGATAATTAAGGAATAATGTCCATTACTTCAAAGTATACAAAGCAGTAAACAGCTGCCAAACGTGATTAATAGCTGAGGTGAAGTTAAGACATTTAATCAATCTAATAAACCATTTATTGCGAGAATATAGCTGCTTACACTAAGTATGAGACATTTATCTTATTGATACAAACTGCAGTATTTTCCTTTCTTTAGGATATAATATCACGAGACCTTGATTGTTCTCCCTTTAAAGTCAAGGATAAAACTCCCATTGTGGGCCCAGGGTCAAGACTTCACAGAACTGATACCAATGAAAATAAATGCTTCCTTTTAATGTAGAATAGTTCTGCTAAAAACATCCCCCCTCCCCCCCCATTATAAAACATCCTGTGGCATTGAGAGAGGGACACATTTTAGTAGCAAGGACAAATGTCAGAAGTCATGATGAAAACCTGGATCTCCTATAAGCTGGTGCTGCAATTCCTTGCTAAGTATTGCTTTGTCTGTACCTCCACCTCTGATCTGTGACAGGGAGATGAAACCATTCCCTTGTTCCATGGGATTATTTAGGATTTAGCTCATGTAGCACACAAAGAAACATAGACAGAAGATACTGTACACACTTCAGAGTGTTCCTACAGTGAAACCAGAAAGGATACACCACGGATTGCTCTCGATTCTGTAACATCTATCTCATAGCTGGCACGGGACTGGGAGTGGTGGCGGCGGGAGAGGCTGATCCCACGGCCAGGGGAAGGGACCTGTTTCCGAGGTTACAGCCGGGACAAGAACAGCCGCCTTTCCTCAGCTTCCATTCTGCTTCTCACTGCCCTGCAGGAGTATGGACTCTCTACAGCTCCTTGTGTGCTGCCAGTATCTTCCCTGTTTGCTCTGCACCTTAGGCTGGAGGAGTGAGGCAGCTTCATGCAGCAGCAAAGGGACAGGCACGGGAGAGACAGCCCCTCGGGCACATCCTCCCACCCTACTTCCCCCTTTTATATCACCACAAACAGCAGTTCCCCCTCTAAACTGAAGCAAAGACCAAATTCCTGACGAAGATGAGAACACAGGGAGCCGTTGGACTGGAGTTTTACCACATGAGTTGCAGAAACAATCTTACCAGCATTAAAATCACACAGACCACATTGGCTCGAGGTGAACATTGTATTTGTCAAGCCTTGCAAAACGTGCTTTTCATCAGACAAGATGTTTCTGTCTCCTCATCCCTGCATAGAAAGGAGGCATTGGAAGGCTTGTTCTTCCACCACACGTTACAATTTCCTTTTCCCTGCACAGAAGTGGAAGGTGTTCTTAGTGCTGACTGACTCCTGAACTTGCTCTGAAGCAATTCTTTTGTCTTAATGGTAGCAGGAAGCTCCTTTGGTTTTTACCCAAATATAAATATTGATACAGAAACTCATACCAGATAATAACAGAGGTATGAATTTATTGTTTCAGCAAAAGCTCCTATGCAAATGAACCCTCAGATAATTAAAAATGCCTGCAGTGCCTGGGCGGGTAAAAGATCAAGCACTTGCAGGGTTACAACATAACCAGAGCTGTGATAAAGCTGCATAATAGCTCAGGAGCAGCAGCTCCCAGCCTTCCCAGGCAGCAGGGCTAATTCCACCAGCCAACATGTACCAACTCCTGCTCCTCTGTGCCCAATCCAGCCTGTGAGGGACTGTTTGCAACTGCAAGGCTCTTGTCTGGGGGAGCCAGAGCCAAGGAGCAGGTTGGAACTTGCACAGCTGGATGCAATGCAAGCAGTGGCATCACGCTCACTCCCCGTGCGAGTGTTTGTCATAAGAGTAGGACAGGAAAACCTAAAATACGAGTCCCAGAAACCTGCAATACAGGTATCTCTGCCTGTACTGCTCTGTTGGGAGTGTAAGTTTTGGAGACAGAAAGCACAGGTAGATTTGGAATGACTTTTTCTACAGTGAAAAAAACACAGTGATTTGAAGGCTCGCAGCAAAGTGTTTAAAATCTGTTGACTGCAGGAATGAAACAAGGCCCCCGAGCTGTTAAGTCATTTTCTCCAGAAACTGGATGTGGCACTGCTGCAGAGCAGAAATTCCTCGAGGCTGGGCCCATAGTCTTCTTTCACAGCAAGGAAGAGCTGCAACAAAAACAGCTGCTTAAATTGCTTGAATTAAACAAAATGGTCGTTTCTGCAACCCAGCTTGGCAGCTGAAAGGAATCACAGAATCCCAGAATGGCTGGGGTTGGAAGGGACCTTAAAGATCACCCAATTCCAACCCCCTGCCATGGGCAGGGACACCTTCCACTGTCCCAGATGACTCCAAGTCCTGTCCAACCTGGCCTTGGACATGTCCAGGGATGGGGAGTCAATGCCATGACTTTGTTACTGTTAGGGAAAACTGTTCATAAATAAATTTCTAAATATTTTGTTAATGTAAATTGTCACTGGTTTCCCCTTTAGTGCAAAAAGAAGATAATTGTAACCGACATTACTAAAAATTCATGTTGCCTGGGTTTCTGCTGGCTACAGAAGGATTTTCCTCATTTATTTAATTAATTATAAAATTATACCTATCTTTAGTGTAGCAAGGTTACAACAGAGGCTTGAATATACATGAGTTTGTTTTTTTCTAGGAGGTGCAGGAAGTTACAGTTCTTTATTTATGTTAAATACACCACCATGCTTTTTTTAAAGGTTTTCTCCTGGTTTTACACTCTGGCAGTCCCACAAAAGAGCCATAATTTGGGGTGGGCTTTTTCCCCATGTACTTTCCCCAGTATTGGGCCCGAGGCCCTGGGTAATGGCAGGTACCAAGAAGGGTGGGAGCAGGACAGGTACACCATAATTTATATCCTCATGCACCAGCAAACAGCAGCTCTGGGAATTCCTGGAGAGCCAGACATGCCTTTTAGGAAAAAGACAGAGGGTATTTGCTGTGAGAGAAGCAGCCAAGCTGCCATCACTACCTCTGCAGTGCAAGAGGGACATGGAGCTCCTGGGGTGGGTCCAGCAGAGGCTACAAGGAAGATTAATTGACTCTTTTGTGAGGAAAAGCTGAGGAAAAGCTGTTCAGCCTTGAGAGGATGCACTGAGAGGACCTCATCAATGTCCATCAGCATCTGCAGGGAGGGCTTGGAGCAGGAACCAGGCTCAGCAATGGCACAGGAGGAATGGGCAGGAATGATCCCAGGAATTTCCCCCTGGACATGAGGCAGAACTTTTTGTGCAGTGACCAAACCCTGAACAGATTGTCCAGAGAAGGTGTGGGGTCTCCCTCCCTGGGGATATTCCAGAGCCATCCAGACACAATCCTGTGCCATGCCCTGCTGGGGTCCTCTCTGCCGGAGCAGGGACACGGGACCAGGTGACCCACTGTGGTCACTCCCAAATGGAGCGATTCTGTGATTTGAGCTGCACACTTGCTACTGAAAAAGACACATTCACTGGTAAAAAGACTTCACTCCATACCTCTTCTAATAGAAGGCTTATATCTGTTCATGAATCTGTTAATATTAGGTCCAGATGGCCAACGGAGCTGAGAAGGGGTTGGAGCACCAGGAGCAGCTGAGGGAGCTGGAAAGGGGCTCAGCCTGGAGGAAAGGGGGATCAGAGGGGACCTTGTGGCTCTGCACAGCTCCTGACAGGAGGGGACAGCCGGGGGGATCAGGCTCTGCTCCCAGGGAACAGGGACAGGATGAGGGGGAACAGCCTCGCATTGTGCCAGGGAAGATTTAGCTTGGACATTATGAACAATTCCTTCACAGAAAAGTTGATTGATTAGACATTAGAAATAGGACGCGCCAGTCCTATTGGTGGTGGAATCACGGTCCCGGGATGTGTTTGAGGAAAGCCCGCACGTAGCACACGGTGGCTGACAGAGCAGCGCCAATCCCACAACCCTTTTCCCACCTAAACAATTCCGCCGCCGTGATTTATTTTTTCCCGCGCAGCCCGAGGCGGGAAATGGCGGCCGGGCCGGGCCGGGCCCGCCCCGCGCCCTCACGGCTGCCCGGCCCCACCCCCGCTGTAAGCCCGGCCCCGGCCCCACCCCCGCGGTGTTGTGCGCGCTGCCCGCCCCGCTCCGCTCCGCCCGGCCCAGCCCGGCCCGGCCCGGCCCCGCCCCGTTGTTTACCGCGCACCGCCGGGCGCTGCCGCTCCCGCCCCTCGCTCCGGACCCGGCGCGGGGCGGGCCGGGCGCGCTCACGGGCTCGGGGCGCGGCGGCGGCGGCAGCGGCGGCGGCAGCGGCGGCGGGCGGGTTGTGGCGCAGCGCGGGGAGCGGCTCGGCCCCTTTCCCCTCCCTTCCTCCCCTCGCACCGCGCTTCCCTCCTCGCCCGCGACCCGGGAACGGGGGGAGGAGGAGGAGGAGGAGGAGGAGGAGGAGGTGGAGGGGGCGGCCCGGCGTCGCTCCGCCGAGCGCTGCCCGCGGGAGGAAGGGGGGCGCGGGGATGAGATAAGCGCGGGGGCGGGCGGCGGGGGGGGGGAATGTAGGGGCGGCTCAGGTGGATGCGGGGGGCGGCGTGAGGCCGCGGGGGGAGGCGCGGAGCGGAGGGACGGGGGCTCTTCCCCCGCCTCGGGAGGCGGCGGGGGCTCGGGGGGCAGCGCTCGGCGGGCTTCCCGCAAGGGTGAATTGGATTAATTCGCTTTTTTTTAAAGGGGGGGGGAGGTTTGCGCTCCTTTCCCCCCCCCCTTCGCCGTGCAGAATTGGCGCCGGCAAGAGGCCGCTGTGGCATCGCGTTTGGCGTCCTTCCCGCCCCCTTCCCCTCGGTTTCGCTCCTGGAGGAGTTGCTTGTTGAGGTTTTGGTTGTTTTGGGTTTGGTTTTTTTTTCGATAGTTTTTTATTTTTTTTTTAAACAAACAAACAAACCCGCTCCCCCCCCATAACCCCCCTCCGCACACAAGCCTGCCTCTGAGAGGGAAATAGCCAGGTGGAATCTCACTCTGTTTCCATGGACAACCCGTCCATTATCACCCAGGTGACTAACCCCAAAGAGGAGGAGATCCTGTCCTGCACTCAGGATAAAGGTGAGCTGCTTTCTATCTTTCTCCGTGATTTTTTTTTCCCCCCCTCTGTTTAAAAATGCACGTAGTAACAACTCGCATTCTTCAGTGGCCGTATAATCCTCTCCAGGCTGCTGGGAATAGAGGAGGGCTTGTTGGGTTTGGGCTGGTTGTTGTTTTTATTTTTTTATTTTTTTTCGTGCGATGAAGGTATTTGCGTGAAGGGTGTCTGAAACTGCTTGTTGGATACAGCTGAGAACTTGTTAAAAGTGTTTCAATACCGAATTTCATCACTCATTTCAAAAAATACTCTTGTTCCTTGATGTTTGGGGAGGTAACTTTATAAGGTGGTCACTGTGCATTAGTGCCCTGCTTCAGGGAAGGGATACCTGTGCTGGGTGTGTTGGAAGGTTTTGAAATATCTGCTGGAAAGATTTTAAATTCTTTCCCCCCCCCCCCCCTTTTTTTTTTTTTAAACCAAATTTCTTTCATATATTCCTCCCTGCCTCCCCATTTCAGAATCTGTGCAGCTTTTGGGTTTGTTGGAGGTTACTTGTGCCTCTCAGAGAGAGACACAGGCTACTTGTTAAAGCAGGCTCTGTTTGACTCCTTAGATAAATAGTTGTTGCTTGCGTAAGGCATCACACTTGGACCGGGTTTTACTCCCAAATGAGATGAATCCAGCCTGGCTGAAGGAGCTGCTTCCCTCAAAAGTCTGGATGTTGACGAGTGCCTTTAACCTTGTTTGCTTTCAGAAGCTTGGAGCACTCTTGGGGCTGTAAGTGGTTCTGTTCTTGTGTCTGGTGGGTGAGCAGGAGGGTTCAGGTTTTGGGGGCTCGTTCACGGCTTTGGGAAGTTACTTGGATGTCACTTTTATGCTTTGTGACAGGCAGTGCTGGTAAACAGGGGAGAAAGGGCAGAAATCAGAAGTAAAGAGTTACGTCTCCATGTTCCTTAGTAGGTACGGTCAGATCTCTGAGCAGTCGTCTGAAATGGTAGATTGATAGCTCTCCCCCTGAAATTGGTGAATTTAGTGCCCAAAAAGCTTGCATTTTTGTGTGGCTCATCTTGGAACTAGTGAGGGCTCCTGTATTGTTGGAGAAGTTGCTCCCAGTTACTTTTGACTGTAAGGCCATACATGAAATCTGTGTCTTCTTGCTTCACTAGTGCTGACTGCACAAGTATGGAAGTAGAGGAAAAAAAACAAAAAAAAAACCCCAAACCTGATGGTTTGGGGGGTGTTTGAACAAAAAATTCTTTATTTTTGGCATAGGAGTGTTTATGTAACTCTCTAATTCCTTTTGCTTGTGAGATGGTAGTTCCACCACGAGGCCTGGTTTGGCTCAGGAGATTTTTGATGCTTTCCTCTGTTTTGGCAGTGTGGAGTGTGGGGTATCTACAGTAACTGAGGTGCTGTGCTCTGCCTGCCCCATCTCCTAAGACCTGGTTTAGGGTAGACATGTGTGATACTGAGCTCAGAGCTTGTGGTTTTAATGGCCTAGATGATTGTATGTCATGGAAGGGTTTCGTTGATATCTGTAGCAACTGCTTGAAATTTTAGTGCAAAAAAAGCCAGTTGAGACAAGCAGAGGAAGATTTGACAGCTGGGAATAAGAGTAGGCATCCACATCAAACAAGTGGCTTCAGAGTCCTCGGCAGAGCGAGTGAAAATATGCATCTAACTTGCATAACTCTGCAGTAACTTGCATAATGTGCATTGTGTTCTTGCTATTGGTTTGTCTTTGGCAGAAAATCGTGATGGTCTTCTTCGCAGAGAAAGAGCTTTTCAGGCTTGGTGTTAGCAGGGCTGGGGGAGAGGGGAAGGAGGGGACCTGGAGTTGGAGATGAGGAAACTCCAGCGTCATCTTCAAGCAGGAGGTGAATTACCATTTTTTTCGGCTTTTGGGGTGTGTGTGGTTTTTTTTAAACGTGGTTGGGTTGACGATGAGCTCTGTGGTAAGACTTTCACATCACTCCAGAGCAACTTTTGCAGCAGGAGAACCGCGGGTCTGTCAGTCCTGGGCTCTGGAAGGAGAGCACTGCCTGCTCCAGCCTCTTCCACTACAGGTTTTCCCGGTGCTGGAGGTAGGCAGCTTGTGGGAACCCGTGGCTCTGCCTGCCTCCCTGGCGTGGCTGCACATCCTCACCCAAATTTCTGTCAGATTTCAGAGCCTTTAGGTCCGGTGAGCTTCGAGAGAAAGAGCCCGGAGCGCAGATAGGGAGCCCAGATAACTCAGCTGTGCATGAGTCTCTGCTGCTGGTTCAGGGGATTGGTACAAAATGGCTCACAAGTGTGTTAAGGCATAATGAATTAACTCTCTGTTTCATGAAATCCACAATCAGCTGAGGCTGAATTCTGGAATTTTGTGATAAGGTGAAATACAGCAGCACTGTGCTGTGTGAGGCAAAGCTGTTCAGTTTAATGAAAAGCTGGGTTTTTTTTTTTCCTCTGAGTTTAGCATTTGGCTGCAGAAGGAAATTCCAGGGTACTAAGTGGCATGTGTTGGCTTTGGGAATCAGGGTTTCCTTAGGGTCCTTGAGACCTTGTGTTGGTGTTTGTCGTGGAAGAAGAATCAGTTATTTTCTTGTTGTTCAACTGGAGAGAGGCAGTTCCAGAGTAACTGAGCAGCTGCTAAATAATGCATGTGTATACCTTCAAGGTTTTGATTTTTTTCCCAAGATTTTTTTTAAGCTTTTAATCAGATGTGAGGCCAGCATTTAGCTTAATTTATTTATTAAAATGTATTTATGTTTTAAAAGGAATTCGATGTGCAGTTTAAGCTTTTGCCAGATTTCTCCTGTGTGAGGGAGCGAGGCTGGCAAGAAACAGAGCTGGTTCTCTGGTCCTGGGGCAGTTGTGTTTTTAGGTAAATATTGTGTTTTACAAATGCTCAAGCTTTTTCTTGCTAGTCCAGGTGTATTAACAATAGCCTTGGAGATGAGTGAAGCTGTGGCAACTTGTTAGGGGGATCTTTTAAACGCTAAGAAGGATTTGTTAACATTTATTTTTTAGGAAATAAAAAATTTTGAAGGTGGAAAAAACCAGGTCTTGGTATGTGAACCATTCCCTAATATGTTGCCACATGGTGGTGCACTGGATTTAGTTGTCTGTCAAGATGAAAGCTGAGCATGGAAGGTTTGCTACAATCATATTTTGTTATTATTGTTATTGTAATGTTCTCAAATGCCTGTGGTGTTGGTGCTGCTGGAGGATTTTGGTCTCTATTTGTGTTGTTAAATTAGTTCTGGGAAATAGAAACTTAGATTTTCTCAACTGGAAGTGATTCATAGGTGCCTGGAAATTCTTTTGACGCTAAATTCACAGAGAATTCAATTCTCTGTTAGTTTTTTAAGTAACAGAAATAGTAGTTCTTTGCAGAATATTTTATGTTGTGGTCATCTGGCACTTCTGGAAATTGGGAACATTAACAAACTTGAAGCTAAAATGGAGACCTAAGTATGTGAAAAGGAGTTTTTTTTTAATCGGGGTAAATGTGAGCAGAGAAGAAAATAGAAGAAAAATATAAAATGAGAAAAATATAAATAAAAAGTATGAAGAAAAACTGAAAGTCTGGATCTCTATAAATCATCCCCGATAAAATCAACTGGTTATTTTATTTTTAAATTTGTATTAGTTCATATTACTCATAGACCTCTAATGTAAAATCTGTATGATTAAATGTACAGAAAACTGAGCAGTGCTGACAGAGCTGCTCTGAGTGTCACATTGAGAGAGTGTGGTCATGGATGGGCAACAGGCATTCAGTCCAGAGAAATGAATTTCCTTTTTTTTACCTGCCTGCATTAATTTGATCCTCATAAATGATGCAGATTCTTGGCTGTTTCCAAGTGCCAAGTTCAATAGTAGTAAAAAAAACCAGTCCAGTCCTTCAGGTACCTCCTTCAGGCTGTGGTGGTTTGTTTTCTGTCTTCAGCTACATCTTTCCTGACTTCTCTAAAATTTTCCTGTCAGCTGAGTGTCTATTTTCAGTTATTTAGAGTAACAGAATGTTTTGGTGTCCCTACAGATGTGAATTGTCTTCTGCACTAAATTGGATGAAAAAGGTTCGCAATGGAACCTGAACCATTAGAGTTTTTTTTAATCACAGTGTGAATGAGTCTCTGGAGTTGTTTTCACAAACTTTTTTACCTTCTTTTCTTTCAAATAGAGTTGGAAAAAGCCAGCAATGAGAGCAATACTCATTATAATTTTAAATAGAGAGTTCTGAAGATCTCAAGTTAAAAGCCAAAATAAATGTCTTTAATTGTGTCTTCAATAAAAAAAACCATTTTGAATATGGCTGAAAATATTTTGAATGTACTTTTTTGCCATTACATCACCAGGATTCAGAGTATTCAAACACTTGAACATATGTTAATGATCCTGAGACAGTGTCTCAACAGATTTTTATAATACTGACTTCAGAATTTTAACACTAAAGTAGCATTTAAAGGGGAGAAGAAAAAAAAAAAAAGATTTGGAAACCACTCCAGCAATCCACTGGAATGTGAATTGCTTGCAGAGGGCAAAATTTTAAATCATTAACTAATGACATAGTTGTTATATGAAACCAGAGTAGCCATACAGTAGGTTTTATGTTCCAGGGAGGCTGTAGTAACCCAAGATTTGATTTAGGGTCCCAGTTAACAGGCAGAAGTGCACTGGCAGATGGGAATGGTAATTAGTCTGAATATCAAATATTCAGCCAGTTTATAACCCCTGCAGTGTGATCATTTCTTCACAGTGCCTGTTGTCACCTGAAATTCCTACTGGTTTCAATGTGGTGATTTCACTAAAGTGTTCAGAAGTTTAACATGCTTTAAAAAAAAAAAAAAAAAAAAAAAAGAAGAAACCCAACAAAGTTGACCTACATTTTGTTAATTCAGTATTCAGAAATGCAAATAGCATTTTCTGACATAATCAGTAAAATGCAGTGTGATCGATGCCACGCTTCAGCTCTCAGAGTTTAAGCTGAACATTCCAAATAAGCCTCTGGATAAGGGCTCCATTTGTGTTTCTTTAAAGGGATAAAAACTGAAATGCTGAGAAGGCAAAAGGCCAAGAGAAATGAAACTCCCTGACTTGGGCATTGTTGTGAAGGACTTTCCTGTTGCCCTCATAGATAGGTTTGACTGTGGGAAGCTTGTTTTCCCTTCATGGAATGCTTAATTTATGAGCTTGACTGTCCTGTAAAAGTCACCATTCTGACATGAAAATGGTTGCAAAATAGGTCTATCTCACAATTTTTATGTATATGTCAAATCTTAGCTGTTCCCTGTGTAAGGAAGTGCACTTTTGGTATCTTTTGAATTTTGAGTTGTTGGCAATGACCACCGTGGTTGGGGCTGAGTATTATATTTTCAATTAAAAATCCAGTTTCGGGCAATCCTGGCTATGGAAATGATAACTTAGGGGTTTAATTTGTCCATTTCTCATGCCCAGCCAACAGAGAACTGGACAGAAAAAATTTGAAATTTTTCTGTCAACAAGAGCTAACATTTTCTTAAAAAAAAAAAAAAGACTAGGAAAAGCAAAGACAGTTCTAATTACCTCCATTCTTGCTTAGGTTTTGCCCACTGTGTGAATCAGTGAGGGAAAATGTGGCTCATCCTTCTTTCTCCTCCCTGCCTGGGGGATATATCTTGCTGGGAGGGCAGAGGAATGTGGATGCAGGTAGGACCAGGAAGGAGCAGAGAGGTGCCCGAGTGCTCCAGCCTGTTTGGGGATGGAGCAGGGAGTGAAATCCTGCCTGTGCAGCCCAGGCAGAGGCTGCTGGGGCACAGGGAATAGTTCTGGGGTTTGGCATGGCCTCCCAGCCTGCCCTGAGCACTCCTGACCAGACTTCATCAGTGTCTATTTTCAGTTATTTAGAGTAACAGAATGTTTTGGTGTCCCTACAGATGTGAATTGTCTTCTGCACTAAATTGGATGAAAAAGGTTCGCAATGGAACCTGAACCATTAGAGTTTTTTTTAATCACAGTGTGAATGAGTCTCTGGAGATGTTTTCACAAACTTTTTTACCTTCTTTTCAGACCACTGATGAAGTCTGAGGGTCTCTGCCCACACATTTGGGTGGTTTAGTGTGCCCCCTTATCCCAGCTCAGAATTATTTCCAGAAAGGGATGGAATCTTCCAAGCTGAAACAAGAGAAGGGCTGATAGAACTCCAACGGGCCAAGCCTGTTTAGATGTTTATAAAGATCACATCTGGATTGCTGGTGAGGATTGTAAACCTTCCCATGCTTCTCAGCAGTGGAAACCTGGCTGGAAGAATCTCCCAGAAAAACATTCAGCAACATCTCCTAGGTCTCCATCAGTTGGGTGTTCCTGATCTAAACTCTATTTTCTGTGCTCAGCTCAAACATCTCACTGGGTTTAAATAATTATTTGTTGAACTCCCAGAGCTGCAGGCAGGCACAGAGGAAGAGCCTTTTGTGCTTTTATGTCATCACAGACAAATTTCCAAGAGTTTCATGCTGGAAATGTTAATCTTCTCTAAATTCTGCTTTGCTGGAGTTTGAGGGGAGCTTGCTTTATTTTTACTTGGAGAGGTTGAGGCATGAAATGGACGTGGATGGGATGGATATGGAAAGCTTAAGTAGCATCTAAATAGATCTGAGTGAAAATATGTTCCACGTGCTCTGCTGTGGTATAATTTTGGCCTTTTTTTTTTTTTGTATTTCTGGAATGTTTGCTGTAAGACAAGAAAAAAAAAATCTTAAGAGTTTTATACAGTTCAGTCCTTTCAGTGCCAGCTGCTACTGTGTAACACAAATACAAGCAGTAAAAATATCAACTTTAACCAAATGAGCAGAGAAAGTCCTGTTCTAAAGCTTGTAGGCTTTATTCAGCCTGTTATCAAAATGATCACTTGCAAAGTGCCACTTATTGTTTTCTTTGTACAAGATAATAAAGTATGATTTGTAAAAAGAAGAACCCAATTATTAGAAGTGATTGGCTGCACTAGAAATGAGAATTCTATTATCTAGAAAATTTATGGCGAGCTAAAGCTGAATAAATACATGATAGACTTGGATTCTAAGGGTGTTGGGGGGTTGAAATGAGATTTTTTTTTCTTTATTTATGTTTTCAAGAAGCTGTTAGTCTCTTCTGAATGTTTATTAATATATTTAAAGCCTGACAGATGGGAAAATAAGACGCTGCAGGACCTATTTTGTACAGAGGAGCAGCCCCAGATAATGGATGCCTGATCAAAATCAAATGTGTCTATAACTTTTAAAATGTTTCTAAACTATCAGAACAGGTTTGTAGGAGGCAAATATTTCCTGAACCTCAGCCTGCAGTTACAGTTTGCATATTGATGATATTGTTTTTAAGCCAAGTCCTCTCTGCTGAGTGACTTGCCAGTTGTTTGCTTCCACTGTTGCAAACCTTATTTTCCTGGTAGCAAGGGAAGTATTGATTTTTATTCGCTGCCCTGCTCTCCCCACCCCCGCAGCTCTCTGCTTCCTGACTTGTCCTCCAGGATTCCCAGCGGAATTGGCAGTAAAAAGAATCTTGCTGTGTCCTGGCCTGCTGTAATCAGCAGTAAAATTTGAAACTTTCTTGTTTATTTGATGATTTGCAAAGCTTGGCTGTTCCCTTGGTGTGTGGGACTCCTCCCCTGGTCTCTGGGAGCCAGAGGGAGGGATGTGCTTCCAGCTCTTGAGCATGAATTCCTGCCTTTGGCAACACTTTGGGCTAGATAAATCAGTTTCCATCCTCATAATCACCATGAAGAAATTGTGCCACAAAGGTGCTGTTACAGTGGACATGTGTAGAAAAATTCAGGTGTGGGTTTCTTTTTGAAGTCACGTTAGTAAAAAGTTTTTTTAAAAGATACAAATCTTAGACAAAGTCATTCTGAGCATGCATTTAACAATTGGCAGACAGTGCTGCTTTATTTCTGTCCACAAAAGCTGTCTTGTATTTTCATGCCTGAATATTTACACACTTGCATTCGTTGCCCATGAGTGCATGTCCATGTGCTTACCAGGGATCTGATTCCAGGAAAGCTTTCACAGGATCACAGAAGGCTTTGGGTTGGAAGGAACCTTAAAAACCCATCCAGTGCCACCTCCTGCCATGGGCAGGGACACCTTCCACTGTCCCAGGGTGCTCCAAGCCCCATCCAGCCTGGCCTTGGGCACTGCCAGGGATCCAGGGGCAGCCACAGCTGCTCTGGGCACCCTGGGCCAGGGCATCCCCACCCTCCCAGGGAAAAAATCTCTTCCTAATATTCCACCTAACCCTGCCCTCTGGCAGTTCTGAGTCATTCTCCTTTATCCTGTCATCCCAGTCCCTTGTCCCCAGTCCCTCTCCAGCTCTCTTGGAGCACTTCAGGCACTCTGAGATCTTCCAGAGCCTTCTCTTCTCCATGCCAGAGGTTTCCTCTTCCTCTTCTCTTCCTCTTCTCTTCCTCTTCTCTTCCTCTTCTCTTCCTCTTCTCTTCCTCTTCTCTTCCTCTTCTCTTCCTCTTCTCTTCCTCTTCTCTTCCTCTTCTCTTCCTCTTCTCTTCCTCTTCTCTTCCTCTTCTCTTCCTCTTCTCTTCCTCTTCTCTTCCTCTTCTCTTCCTCTTCTCTTCCTCTTCTCTTCCTCTTCTCTTCCTCTTCTCTTCCTCTTCTCTTCCTCTTCTCTTCCTCTTCTCTTCCTCTTCTCTTCCTCTTCTCTTCCTCTTCTCTTCCTCTTCTCTTCCTCTTCTCTTCCTCTTCTCTTCCTCTTCTCTTCCTCTTCTCTTCCTCTTCTCTTCCTCTTCTCTTCCTCTTCTCTTCCTCAGAACCTCTGGCATGGAGACATACAGAGGGTTGCTAACACCCTCAACCCTCTTGAGGGGTTTGTCTCCATGCCAGAGGTTCTCCAGCTCTCAGAGCTTTTTTTTGTGGCCTCCTGGTGTTTCTGCAGCAGGTCCACCTCAGTGAAGCTCAGAATGGTGGGTGTAGAGTTTGAAGTTGGTTTGCAGTGTGAGGTTTGGCAGTTTTTCCTAGTGATAGTCAGATAGAAGCATTCTGCAGAGGAGAGGTCAATAGTGACACATTCCTAGAAAATATTTAATCATTTATATACTTGCTTCAGCCAAGCACAAAGAAAGGTTTAACATTTACCACCTGGAGAGAAGGGTACAATTGTAAAGTGTCTCATTACACCTTCACAAAACCCTTAAAATTTTTTCAAATGGGCTTATGGGACTTCTTTCAACAAAAATTGGTTAAAAATACGCATTAACAATTTGATGAATGCAGTGTAAAGCGAAGCATTTCAGGGAAAACACTTCAAGTATGTATTTCACAGGGATTTTTGGAATTAATCTTTGACCTTTTGGGGTTTTTGAAAATTCTCTCCCTTGCTTTGTTTTGCTTTCTTGCCTTTTTATCTTCTCCTCAGAAGATCTGGGCTGCAGCAGCTGCCTCTGTGCTCTGATGCTGTTGAAGCTCCAGGGGCTGAGGTGTTTGGTGGCAGAATTGTCCAGGGATGATTCTGCTGTGTCAGTGTTGTGGTAAAGGTTGGACTCTACCTCAGAGATCTTTTCCAAGCTTTGTGGTTCTGTGAGAAGTTGATGTTTGGGGCTGAGGAGGAGCCCTGGACAATCCTGTAGGGACAGATTGTCTCCTGGGAAGTTGGTGATGTAGGAGCTGTCTTATAAGGAGAGATGTTCTCTGTGTTGAAATGTAGGAAAATAAAGGTCTTTTGTCACCTCCAGTGGATGTTGTGCTGTATTTAAAGGGAGGAGATGCATGAAAAATAACCAGAATAATAGAGTAAATACTCCAGGGCTCTTCCCAGGGTACAGCATGGCTTCAGAGTGAAAGGCAGAAGGTCCCATTTGGGTTAAAGGAAATGTTAGCTCATGCCTCATACAGGTGACCTGCATAACCTGTGAAGAAATGGTTTCCAAAACTGTTTATCTGGGAGTTCCTAAACAGGATTAACTGGCAGCAATTTGCATTTGTTATAACTGATGCAACCTTTTAAAGGTACTGAAAAGCAGTATTAGAAAGGTACTGATTGTGTTTCAGCATATGAATTGTGTGTCATCAGTCACAGAATGGTTTGGATTGCAAAGGACATGAAACATCATCCATTTCCAACCCCTGCCATGGGCAGGGACACCTTCCACTAGATCAGGTTGCTCCAAGCTCCATCCAGCCTGGCCTTGAACATTTCCAGGGATGGAAATGGGGCACTAGAGGAAGGAAGGGTAAAATTTCATTACAACTGAACACATCAAGTGTTTGTGCTTGTATTTATCCTGAACTCACTGACACTTTTCCTATGCTGGGTGCTGGAAGATGATTACCTTTGCCAAGTCATTTGTTGGCCAGCTGCCAGTTCTCATTACTTTTTATGATGTGAAGCTGATTTTGTTGAGAATCCACAAGTTGAAAGTGATTTGGAGAGTTTTGCAAGTGGAGAAAGGGGGGAAGGTTATGTTAGTTGGGGAATTAAGAAAAGAAAAGGAAAAGAATACTGAATGCAATCTGCAGAGCAATTCATTTGCTAATTACACATTGACATAAATTGGAAAGTCCCAGAAGGAGGGGGTTTACAGCATAACTGGAAAACAATTTGCATCTGTGTAGAGGTCTGTGCTTATCCACAAAGGAATGAGATTTTAACTGGATTTCTTTAATCGGGTTTATCATGAGTGCATAGTTATGGGCTTCCTTTTTCCTCACATTGCAGCAGCTCCTGTCTTTCTGGAAGATTCCCTCTTGTGTTGAGATTAGATATGTCAAAGAAGGATGTATGGTGAAGTTTAATGGAGATTGAAAGTGAAACCTAAGAAAAACCAGGAAGTGTCCTTCTGAATTTTAGAGTGGATTGAATACATGAATGTTTCTGGCTCCAGATTACCATGATGAAACTGACAGCTTAATGCAAACTTGGCCCTGAAATTCAAATGCCCTTTTTTTTTTTTTATCCCTGCCCTCTAAGAAATCTGAAACACTCCAGCAAATTCTTCCTGTCTCTACTGGGAAGGTTGCTAATGACTAATTGTACACACTAATTACATGCTAACTAGTATTGCTACAAAGAGCATTCAGTGTTACTCTTATGATAGTTTGAGGGGTTTTTTTCCTATAAAGCTTTCATATTTATTAGTGCTCAACATGTTACCCTATAGTTGCCTCCGCTCTCCCTTTGGTAAACATGTCATGATGAAGAAAAGACAAAAATTTGAACAAAACTAGAAATCAAACTTGACAGTTTTGAAATAGGAATCTGTTCAGGTCTCATGCCTGTATTTACTTGTGCTGCTGCTGCACATCATTATAAATTACCTGTTTAGCATCATTCTGGCAGGCAGGGGAGCTCGGAGAGCAGAATGTTTTTAAAAATGTCACTTGTAGCAGTGATGGATTCTTTTCAGTACCTTTAAATCAATCAGTTGTTTATCCTAAACATAAGAGCTAAATACTGTTACTAGCTCATGATACAAAACTGTAATAATATTCAAAGGAGAAAAATGAGCTTTCAGAGCAAACCTGGCCCAGATGCAGGGAACAGCCTCAGCAGATTCCTGAGGACCAGGTGTCCCTGGATCCCTCAGCCAGGTGCCATTTCCACAGGATGCAGAGTAGCATTCAGTAACTAAAAACAAGAGATCAGAAGGAGGTTTTGATTTATAATTTTCCTAAGTGTCCTTTCAGGAAAAATCCTAAATAGAATGAAACTCTGCCATTTCATTTTGTGTGATATGCTGGATTAAGCCCTGAAGTACAGAACTTTTTGTTGACCATGTGCAGCTGTGGTTCTGTTCAAATACAGCTTCCACAGTGGTGAATTTCTGATGTCCCAGATGGTTCTGGTTCTTTCCCTCATCACCCAAAATTATTTGTTTCACCAAACTCCTGAAATAACACTTGCAGTCTTCTTAAATTGTAAATATAAAAATATTGATTATGGCTTTACAACATGAAAAATAATTACCTGTTCTCCCAAATCCAAGAAAACAAAAAACCAACCCAAACCCCACCCAAGAATAAAATCAAGCCAACCAGAATAAAGCACAGAAAGAATTCCCAGTAATATTAGCAGGGTTATAAGCTGTGAGTGTGAAACTGCTCCTGGAAATGTGGAAGGTGACCTTGTGGTGGTGACCAGGAGGACACAGCAGGACAATTTTTAGCAAGGTGACGTGGCACTGAGCCTGAGCAAACCACTCTGCAGCCCCTTGAGAAAGGGGATGCTGCTCTACAAGGGTGTGCACTTGTCCAAGTGTTGTTTATACTAAAACATAGAAGTAACTCTGGTTTTATTTTGGAAATGCCTTCAATGGGCACTAAAAGACAGATAAGAGTAAAATAATTCTGGGCTGACTCATTGCAGAATGTGCTGAGATAATCCTGAGTTCCTGTTAAGGTTAATATCTGTTTAGTTTAGGCTTTGTTTATCCTTGTGCTGTGCATAGAGGGTGTTGGAATTCACTTGAAATAGTTTTAGAAGTTCATAGGTAAAAAAATCATTATTTTTTCAGCAAACAATGCACATAGTAATAAACAAACAAACAAAAAAAAAAACTTGATTTTTTTTTTTCTATTGCTGATGGTGAAAGGCTGAAGTAAAATGTTTCCACTGGCCACTTAAAATACCAGGTGGAGTCAGATGGGAAAACAAAACTTTATGGTGCTGTTTTTAAACTGTTTTCCAGTAATTGTCAGCCCAATACATGCTACTCTTGAAGAAAAAAAAAACAACAATTTTTCTTATGAAGATGATTTCTGAAGTCCCACTGTAGGTGGTCCTTGTATAAAAGCCTTCAAGTCATAAATGGCTTTATCTTCTCTTCTGCTAATAAGGTCAGTAAAGGTTTCTCTTTTGGATAATAATAACAAGTTTCAAAGGTGTAAAAATCCTGAGTGGAAACACGTTAAAGAGTTATCAGGTGATTGGCAGCTGCTGCTGCTAGGAAGTGTTGTACAGGAATAAACTCCTTTTCTTGCTTTAATTGGGACCATAAGTGTACAGCAACTGTGGTTGTCTGGGAAGCTGCATCCTGTATTTTCAAATAGCTGCTAAAATGTTGCAGTTGTGGAAATCACTACCAAGTCCAGTGGGCAGATATCTTGGAAAACTTTTGGTTTTGCTTTTTATTTATTCATTCAGAGCAGTCAAACATTGATTGAGGTTTGATGGTCTTGTGCTGGAACAAAACAGATACAGAATATTTCCCTTAGGTGATAAAATAACTCTTTGGGCCCAGTATCCAAAAACATGTTTAAAAACCCACCAAATTCCAAGTTTACTAAGCAACTAAAACACCTGTAAATTGTTGTTTTCTTTGCAAAGTCTGCATGGATTGATTTCTTTGCAATCAGTTGTGTTGCATGGTAAATTATAGCAAAAAATAACAAGAAATGGACAAGAGAAATTAATATGAACACATTTGTGTTCTAGTGAAAGGGACCATCAGGTATTGGCTAGAATTTTTTTTTTTATTCTAGAAAATTTTAGATTTAATTCTAGAATTAAACCTAGAAGTAATTCTAGAATTAACATTTTAATTCTAGGCTTTTTAATTCCAGAAATAAAACCTGTCAGCTGAAGGAAGGGCTTGGATGCTGGACCTAAAGATACTTCTTTGGCAATGTTTGGGTAAAAGTGACCACTAACGCCCTTCCCTCTGGAAAACATCCCATTTATTTATAGCACTTCCCAGAGGATAAATGCAGCCCTTGGAACACTCACAGGAAATAATAGCAATGTGCCTCTAGCCCATGAGCTGCCTCTTGCTCCAAGTGGCCAAATAAGCCACTTTTCTTGATTGCTGGAGTGACCACATCTCGTTATTCCTGCCCTGTGTGGAGCCAGGAGATGTCCCAGGGCACTCCCTGCCCACCACTGACTCCCCTCTCTGCTGGGGACAGTTTTTTGTTGGTTTGGTTTGGGTTTTTTTCTGTGTTTACTCACAAACACCACTGTGTTTCCACCATCCATTTCAGCCTTTTTCAGGAGAAGCTGAGCCAGATGTTCTGTTGTCTCTCAGCTGTGGGTGTGTGACTGAAAGAGGCAGTGTCCTGCTCATCTCAGATCATCCTAATTTGGCAATAATTGTCTTCCAGACAAGGCTTTCTGCCATCATTGGTGCTTGCAGTTCAGTCATTTGGCTTGCTTGGAGGGGTCCTAAATAATGCAGCACTTAAAAATCTGGTAGGATTTTTTCAAAAATGATCAAGTATTCAAACTGTTGCTGGAACCATTTCCATATCTGAAAAAAGGAAATATTGTTGTGCCTGTTCCTTACCAGGTGCTGAGGAACAGGAGAGTTTTCGTTTTTTTGGTGGATAAAGTTTGAGGTGAGGGCATCTTGTGTTTGAATAGTTTTTGGGTTTGGTGGGGTATTTCTGGATAAAATAATACTTGATAATAAAAATTTTAAGCATGGCTTTGTCCTGTGTGCATATAAATAAAATGGATTTGAAATCCTAAAAGTTGGTGGAGGAATCACAGGTGCTGTAGGATGACATGAATTTGGGGACTCCATTAAGAGTGAAGAAGCCTGTACAGATTTTCACTGACTTTTATGCAGAGATAAGTTAAATAGAGTTTAAAATCCTCATTTGTCAGCTTTGCCACCAGCTTTGTCACCCTGTGTGTCAGCACTGGGGTTTGGCTCCATCACAGTGGAACTGGGGATATGGACCTGCAGAGTGCCACCAGTCTGCTCCTCTTCACAGGAGAAAGGAGGAGAAGAGGGGAAAACTTGGCAGGAGAAATTCAGTGCTTGGTGGTGGTGTTCTGCCTCTCTAAGTTTAGCAGCCTTGGGGGTGGTTGTTAAAATGAATTTTCAGATTTTTGAAACCCAGCGTTGGGAGCAGCGTTAGGTAACGTGCTGGAAGCCCATCAGTGCTGCCAAACCCCCAACACCTGGGTGAATTTACAGGAATTCAGTAAAAATGGAAGAGATTTAAAAGCTCTCCCTGTTGCAGGCAAGAATTGTGTGCTTTGGTCACGGATGAGCTGGAGGCAGAGTATTTAAATTGGGATTTGTGGAAGTTTCATGTCACAGCCAAGTCCTGTCGCTCTGCTCCATAAAGCAAACCTGAACCCAGCATCAGCAGGGGCTCGTTGTTTTGCCACTGTAGAGAAATTTCTTGTGTCTGGTACACAGCCAGGAGAACAATATAGAGGCTTATGGAAAGGCTGCATTATCCCAGGGGCCTTTGGGATGGATGTCACTGTTTCTATAGGATGGTAGCAAATCACCCATTGCAAAAGGCTGCGAGTGAATCAGATAAAATATCACCAGTATCACCTCTCCTCATTCTTTCTCTGATGGATTTTGTCAGCTGCCTTCCTGAGTGAGTACCACCAACTTTTTTTTTTATGTTTATCCTTCAGCATTGCCATGAAATCTTGTCTTAATTGCCTGTTTCTGAATGAAATTATTTTTGCAAGATCTGGATGCTTTGCATGATTATTCAGGAAAAGTCTTTGTAAGAAATTTTTCATTTCCTGCTTTTTTGAAGGAAGAGCATTTCCTGCTCTTTTTCCCATGCATCAAAGGGAAATCAATACTCAGGTCTGGGAAGGGAGGGGGATTCATCTGAGATAATGACTTAACACTGGCTGGAGAGGGAAGTGGGATGCTGTTGTGGAGTGAGGGAAGAGATCACATGAACCCTGGGTTCTGACTGGATTTATCTTCTATAAATTTTGATAGGCCAGGGAACTGCTAATGGGAAAAAAAGAAGTCCAAAGCCTGCATCCCACTAGAAGAATTCCATACTGTCCTGTATTTCTCTTTTAATGTATTCAGGAAGCAGAAATTTGCTGCACTCACAGTAAAATAAAATTTTCATAGCTGTTTAGAACTTAGATTTTATATTATTTTTAATGAATTTCATTGGATTTTCAGTGATTTTGGTCTTCAAGGTGCTCTTGTCAGTGGAGAGAGACAGATGCAGGAATGGGGAATCCTTGGCAGAGTTGTTCCCATGGCTTTTGCCTCCCTCATACCCATCCTTCTCCTCTTGTGAACTTAGAGCTGGGATATTTTGGAATCTTTTCTCATCCTGCAGGTATTTGTGCCTGGCCCCTGTACAGGAGCTTAACTCTGGTTCAAGGGGAGGCATTAACACAGGTATTTGTGTTTTGGCTTGGGAGGGGGTTGAATTTACAGCCAACTTTAAACTCCTGCCCTGAAATCCTCCCTTAGGAGCAGATAAAATCATTCTGCAGACTCAGCTGTGAGCTCAGGGTGTGATTTTGGTGGGGCTGGTGCATGGCACTAGGGATAAAATTCAGCTCACTGCTGGAGCTTGGCAGGGTGAGATTCATGATCAAAGTTTGCAATTTAGGAAATATTTGCAGGGCATTTAGCAGACAGTGAAACTCTTAACACTGTTCACCCTTTTTCTGTGATCACCGATCAGCAAGGTGGTGTTTTATTTCCACTGGCAGACTGTGAGATTGCTTGCTCTACCTCTACTGTCAATGTCTCAGGAAATAATTTAAGGGAATGAGGATGCTTGAAGAGTTAAGATCTAGAAAAAGAAGATATTTCTACAGTAAATAGAAATCTGAGAAAAAGGAGAGCAAGGTAACTAAGAGAAAACTGGAGGAAAGCTTTTAAGGAATTCAGTGTGATGTAAATGTCAGTTTAAAAAAAAAAGTCACCTTTCAGGTGTCTCACAAGCCCTTTCAAGGTTTTCTTCCTTGGCAGTATAGGTTTTCAAGATAAAAATACTAAGCTTTAATTTTTTTGCTGCAGAAAAGAATTTCAAAGAAAAGGCTTATTGTTCATACAAGACTGGCAGACTAATGTTAGAGAGGGATTTTTTTTTTAAAGCAGTGGGGTTTTTAACCCATTAATGTTATTTCAGCCATTGCAAATAATTCTTTGAGTAGCTGAGGGTGAGTTTGTGCTCCTGTAATCACATGGAACAAGTGTAGATAAATACCTGTTGCCTGCTTTTGGGGTAGTTACTGTGACAGGGGCTTCCAGGCTCATGGCCCTGCCCAGGAATTCTGGAGATCCTTGTTCAGAGCAGGGCTGAGGATGCTCTGAGCATCCTCCTGTCAAATTTGGATTTCACAGCCTGCCTGGAACCCTGTTTGAGTGTTTAACCACAGTAATTATTAATATTTAGGGGAAATGTATCCTGCTGCAAATAGGATCTGTTGCCTCTTGTACTGCTCCTGTGTCTGTAGCTCCACAAATCTCAGTCCATGTTCTCCATAACCTCCTCAGAATCTGTATCTGCTTAAAATGTTAACCTAGGTGTGCAAAGGACTAATAAATGATTCTTTATCAAGTGATTCTCTCTTACTCAGGCAGTTCTGTGTTTACTTAAATACAATTTATCTGCAGAGATCCTTCTCTTCCACAGTGTTTGAGGTGATTTTCAGTTTTGAGACAGTGCTTCATTCTGTCCTCACACCTGCCTTGGCTGTATTTATTTCCTGAAGATACTGTGGCTATGGATTCCTCCTTAAAAAATAATAACAATTTTGTCATGCTCTCATCTAAGCCATTTTCTGGTATAGTATAATTATCTGTTGGGAGTAGCTGTGCATGCACAGCTTTTCAGGTTTTCTAGAGTAAATCAAAATTCCACTTTCAACTAAGTCATACTACATGCCAAAACCCCCTCAGAATTGTGAAGTCACTTATTTTGATAGAGATGTTCCTCTTTTCCAGCCCTCTTTTGATAAAGATTTAAGGTGCTGGTTCTTGAGATGCTCTAGCCAAATTACTGAGTGTTCCTAAAAAATACAAATTGTTCAACCACCAACTTTTTTAATTTGCCCAATGATGTATCCAGAAAAATGAGTGGTGTATATTCATCCTCATTCTTGAATTCAGCTGAAGTTTGGAGTCAAAATTTAGATGACATTCTTTACCTCTGAAATGCTACATTTTCTGCTTTAAAATTCAGCAGGTTTTAATATCCTATAGCAATTTTGTGTGGCACTTTGATAGATTTTCTGTAAAGCACACAGAATCTGGGTGTTTATAATTTCAGTGAGGATGAGAATGGCTCTTGCAAAGTGTAGAGTGGATGTGAGGAGGCTTTGGGCAAAAGGGTTCCTGCTCTACAGAAAATTGGAGTGAGGACTTCAATGGCACAGGGTGATTGTGGCCTCCTCCAGAAATGAGATGATGATCCATAAACAGCTCAGTGAAGAAGCTGAAATGATGGGTTACTTCTAAATAAATTTATATCTGACAACTTTTCCCCCTTTTTTTTATGGTGTTTGTGGTTTTTTTCCCTAAATAGATAACAGCTCAAAATAGAATTTGAGGTTATGCTGTAAGGTGGTGTCTGTGGGGGCTTCATGTACAGAAGGTTGGGTTTTGAGGGAATGGCAGCAGAGGAGACCTTGGTGCTTTGGGTTTGGGGGCATTTTCAACCCTTCTTCCCTTCTGTCTGTTCCTGTTTGCTGAAGCTGCCAATCTTCCTTCTGAGATTACAGAAAATAACTGTTGAGAATAAGAAGGGGATTTTTTGTGGCATTAGTTCTGGGAGCTCTTTGTATTCTTTTTTTTAATATTAATTTTTTCCTCTTTTTTTTAGTTTTTGTGGGTAGGATAATTTTCCTGCTGCTTGACTTTCCTAGGACATGTAGGAAAACCATGTTCTAGGTACTGCTTTTCACCTGTAAGACTCTGTGGTCTTATTTCACCACAGGACCTTCAGAGGTGAAATAACATCATGCTTCATACAGCCTGCTGTTCTCACAGCCTCAAGAATTTAAATAATAATAATAATAATTAGTATTATTATAATTTATTCAGAATATGATGAATGTTATTTTTCAGTGCAGAATATTCAGAAAAATCGAGGGCTAGATATCCCTGTAGAAAATCTCTACCTCATTTTACAAATCCCTGTGAATCCAGTCTTTAAGGAAAAAAAAATTATATATAAATAATTATATATATATTTAAAAATTATATAAATATATATAGTTAATATATATACTAATATATATAAAATTATAAAATTCCCTTTGTATCTCCCAGTAAGATTCTGACATCTCCTTTTTTTTAACCTTCAGCTTTACATTTTGCAGTGCCCTTTGTTTTATTGCTGTAACACCAGCTAGTCCATAAGAAGCCAAGTCCAAACTGCATCATGAAGGCAGGTTGCTTATATTCTGTTAATTCTCACAAATAAAACAATTTGTGTTAATTACTGCCTGGGTTTCTCACATTATTTGGGCAAACAGCTCTGTTACACTCAACAGCACATTTTCTGATTGTTTGTTTGTTTGGGGAGAGTATTAGTGTTTCCCTTCAGTGTTTTGCTTTAAGATTAACATATCATTAAGCTGCATAATAAGGCAGAGTCTTTATTCTCGTGCAGTGAAATGGCAAGGGAAGGCAGGGCATAGTCTTGCAGTTTAGTCAAGAGAAATGGAAAAAAACCCAACAAACAACAACAAAAAAACCTCAGAAAGTGGATTAGGGGCTTTCTGTCATGGGATAGCAATGCCCAAAGTGAAGCATCTGCAGTAAAATTCAGTTTGTGGAGGTGGTTATTTGTCCATTTTTGCCAAATGTTTCAAAACGTGGACTTCTAGTACCAAATGAATCCATGCAGGCAGGTTTTGCCCAAGGGGAAAAGTATTCTCTGATTCATCAGCACTATTTAGTATATTTTATATTATATATTCAGTATATTTTATATTACTTAGTATATTTTATATATATATATTAGATTATGCTCTGTGTCTCTGGTATGGATGAATTGAGTTCCCTCTAATAACTGCAGTTTGGGAGATTACCAGTTAAAGGAGTCTTTGCTTTTGGAGGCAAGAAGTCAATCTTTGACAGTGTATTTTTGACATGTTACTGGAAATCATTTTCTGCTGCTATTTCCAGCATTTGTTGTGGGGCTCATTTCAGCAAAAACTGAAATATTTTCAGCAAAACTGAGCTGTCAGAGCCTCATGAAGCAAAAAAAAACCCCAGCTGATCCACATGTGTTGTATCCAGGAGTTAAGCACTTCACCTAAATGGAACAGAGACTTGCATGTACAAAAACCCTCTTTTTAATGGGGTGCTCCACCTCAAATCCTGTCTTCAGTTTTGGGTTCCTTGATCCAAGAAGGACTTTGAGGGGCTGGAGTGTGTCCAGAAAAGGGAATGGCTCTGGAGCAGCTGGGGGAGCTCAGCCTGGAGAAAAGGAGGTTCAGAGGGGACCTTCTTCTCCTCTCTGACTGCCTGAAAGGAGGGTGCAGCAAGGTGGGGCTCAGCCTGTTCTCCCAGGGATCAAGTGACAGAACCAAAAGAAATGACCTCAAGCTGCACCAGGGAGGGTTGAAATTGGATATTAGGAAAAATTTCTTCACCATAAGGGTTATCAGGGCTTGGAACAGGCTGCCCAGGGCAGTCACCACCCCTGGAGGGATTTAAAAGAGGTGTAGATGTGGCCCTTGGGGACAGGGTTTAGTGGTGGGTTAATGTTGAACTCCTTGATCTTGGAGGTCTTTTCCAAACAAAATGAGTCTGTGCTGCACTGATGTGACAGCCTGCTGAAGCCTCATCTGTTCCTTCATGAGTTTGGCTCCCTTTATAACCTAAGTTTAAACAGGAGTTGTATTAGGCAGAAGAAAGACAAACTTAAACCACACAACCTTTCTTTTATTCTTTATGCTTCATAGGACTCTGCCTTTAAAACATGATTCCATGTGGAACAGATGATGGCTGTTCCTCTTCTGGCTTTTCTCTTCAGCTCCTTTATTGACTAGTACCAAAAAATGTAGGACACTGGGCTATCTACTAGCAGTGCTCCACTTAAAGTTCAGTGAGTAAAAGCTTTTGGCAATCCTGTGCTCTGAAAAGCTGCTTCAGAAGTTCTTGAAACATGTGGGCTTCTTTTCTCAGCATGGAGCCTGGTGGTGCAGTCCTGGTAGTTGTCCATCCTTGTCTGCCATTGATACTTGGTGGCTTCTCATTTCCTAAAGCAAATGGTGTGTTTGGAGTGAGATTAATATTCATTTTTACGCTTCTGTCCACAAAAAACTGGATTATTAATGTGCACTTACATCTTCTTAAAAGGGGTTACACACACACAGCCCTGTTACTTTAAAAAGGGACCATCAGGCTGAGGGTTTCTTGTGGGAACCCAGGAAATTCCTCTGGCTGCCCTGGAGGGCTCCAGCCCCTGCCCAGGGGGCTCAGGGACCTTGGCACAGAGCCCAAGACCCCTGTGGGTTTGATTTTAGCCCTTGGAAAAAACAACTCCCAACCTTTTTTGAAGAATTATAAGTCAAGAAAGTTTAAGTAGAATGATAGGGAATTTATCACAGGGTGAAAAATAGATTTTTGGGGTTTTTAGAATGGGGGCTCGGGGTCTCAAGATGGAGGAATTTGGGTGTTCCTTGTCCTTTTTCCTTCTTCCTAGCCTCCATCTTCTGAGTGATGTTGGCACTTTTAGGTTGGTGTTTTAGATTGGTTTAGAGTAGAAGCTCACTGTCTAACATAGGTGATGGGTATTAAGAAGTTATTGTAAATACTGTACATGTAGTTTTTAGTATAAAAGCTAACACTGCCTCTGAGGTGGTCAGAGTGCCTCTGTCTGTCCTGCTGAGTGGACCTTGGCAGGCCAGGAGAAAGAATTTTATAGATAAGATACAATGAACAACCTTGAGAAGGAGAACCTGAAGAGCTCTGACTCCTTTGACTGCTGGGCTGGGCAAAGAGACTTTGTGACACATCTTGGGGTCCCTGTGACCAGCAGAGATCCCCAGAGTTTCTCAAGTCTGACCTCCTACCATCACCTTCACAAGTGCCACTCGTTTTCCTTAGGATTTATCCTTTTCTCCCCACTCTTTTTGACTTCATGACCCACTTGTAGAGACAAATGTGCCAAACAGGCTGTTAATTGTTGTGGTTGCTTCAGCTGGGGTCTATAATAAGACATCTCATGATGGAAAGGTGGTTGCTTCTGTTGAAAACCTGATAGATGAGCGTGTCACCAGCGACACAGAACACGACAAATGTGCCTCCAGTCATTTCATTCATCACTACAAATGTGATTCTCTTCATCTGCTTGGCATGAATGTATATACAGAACAGATTTGAGCATTCCTGTGTCAAGTGATAGTGTAGATTGAGTGTGGTGGTAGAAACATTTGTAGTTACAAGAGCTCTCTTAAGTTTGGGGACCTCCTCTGTCAGCTCTGCAGTGTGGTGACAGTGGTTATTGCTTGACACATGATGGGAACCCCTTGATGTCCCTCTGAGTTGTCATTTGGCCTGGAACATTCTGTTTCGTCTTTTTTTTGCACTCCTTGAACTCTTCAGGTCTTCATTTTTTAGTGTTATAAACAGTTGAGCATACAAAGTGATGTTCAGAAATAGTGTGTAAAAAAAAAAATCAGTTTGGGAAAACCACAAAATAATTTTGATCTTTTCTTCTAAGTGTGTTTAATACTGATTAAAATATTGGTGACCAGTTTAAATCCTACCTGTAAGGAAATGCATAGGTGTTGTACAGACCCATGTGTTTTACCAATGCACCACACTGGCCTCAAAAGTTCATTTAAAAACACTACAAAATTGCACAAAGCTTGGTTTTTTGTTTTTTAATCCTCTCTCAAAGACAGTTAAGAATTAATTTTAAAAAATGCTTAAACAAGCAAAAAAAAAAAAAAAAAAGCATTAAAAAACACCCACCAAACAAAAATAGTTGGATTTGGTGTGGTGAAGGGGAGCCTTGGTCCCATTGATGACTTCCTTAAAAGCAGCTGGGCAGAGCTGGTCCATGTTGGATCAGAGGGGAAATGTAAATCAAGAGGTGAGTGTAAACCTGAGCTGAATTCCAGATCACTTCTGTGTGCTACTCTGCCTCTCTGGCAAATCTCAAACTCTGTAAAATACAACCTAAAATTGTCTTGGTAGGAAAGTAAGATTCATCCCTTAAGAATTAATAGGCCCCTCTCAAAATATGACTTTCATATTTCATCTGGACATGAAGATTTGTTACAGCCCTCAGGTTTTTAAATATCTCAGTTGTGCATTGGTGAGGAAGGATCAGTGTGGGCCTCATGGTGTGGTTGGTAAAAGTGTGGTTGTGAAAGGAAGGGATCAGGAAGATGCAGGGTCTGTCACAGGAGGGGATTTTGGTGGGGACAGCCCTTCACCTGTGACAGGGACACCTCTTCAGTCACAGCCTCACAGAAGGCTTTGGGTTGGAAAGGACCTTGGAGCCCATCCAGTGCCACCCCCTGCCATGGCAGGGACACTTCCACCATCCCAGGCTGCTCCAAGCCCCATCCAGCCTGGCCTTGGGCACTGCCAGGGATCCAGGGGCAGCCACAGCTGCTCTGGGCACCCTGTGCCAGGGCCTCCCCACCCTCCCAGGGAAGAATTCCTTCCCAAAATCCCATCCATCCCTGCCCTCTGGCACTTACAGCCATTCCCTGTGTCCTGTCCCTCCATCCCTTGTCCCCAGTCCCTCTCCAGCTCTCCTGGAGCTCCTTCAGGCTCTGCAAGGGACTTTGAGCTCTCCTTGGAGCCTTCTCCTCTCCAGGTGAGCACTCCCAGCTCTCCCAGCCTGGCTCCATCCTTTGGAGCACCTTTCTGCCTCTTCTGGACTCATTCCAGCAGCTCCTTGCCCTTCTTATGCTGTGGCTGTTGTTTAAGCCACATGAGGACTCTGGAGATGCTGCAAGGGACTGTCCATGGTCTGTGTGCAGACTCAGCACCTGCTGAAGGGCACTGAGATGTGCTTGGTGTGGAGAGGAGCAGTGCTGAGGACCCAGGGCACATCAGTGCCACCTGTATCTGCTGTTTGAAGGCTGCTGTGGGACATCACAGCAATGTACCCTCATTGTGTCCTTGCTCACCTTCAGATTGATGCTGCTGTGGAGTGCTGGGGCACCAGCAGCCTTGGGAAGGGTCTCTGTGACACAGTAATTAATAGCTGAGTTTCATTTATGGGGCTATCAAGAAAGGAAGATTGAGATGAAATGTTAACAATAAAAAGAACTGACAAATAAATGGTAGCACCAGAAAGCTGCAGCAGTGGGCAAGTTTCATTAAAGCTCATGTGTCCCAGCAGAGCAGGCTGTAAAATGAGCACTGCTGGTGTCACTACAGCCACATTGCAGTGGAAATTTTCCTTGGAAAACCTTACAAACCTTCACAGGGCCTTCCCTCATCAAGTACCTGCCCTTAGTGGGTGCCCTGTGGTGGGTGAGAGTTTACATTTTTTTGGGGACAGGGCAACCTTGCAGAAATACCACTGCTGTGATAGAATGGTGCCAAAGGGCAAAAAGGCCTCTGCTCTCTGCTGCAGCTTTTTAGATACTCAAAGCACTTGGTGTAAGTTTCTACTAAAAGCTAAAAATCTATATTCTAAATCTATGTTTCTATTTCACTTAGTGGCTTCATATATCTCAGTTTCTCCAGGGGTTTCAGTTCAATCCCTGTGCCCTGAGGGAAGCCCCTCACTCATTCCAACAGGTGAGTGCTGCAGAGATTCCAGCCACAGAGGGTGCTGGTAAAGTGATTTTTTTTTTTGGCAATAGAAACTTGGGGAAGGAGTACAGCAGGGCCTGATGTCCAGCACATCTTGTATTCCAGCAGGCTTTGATGCAGGAAGGGCAGCTGAGAGAGATCCCTAAAGGCATCACAGGACAAGAGTGGGAGGTGGCTCAGAAAGGGTGGCTGAAATGGTGACATTTACCTGAGGTTCAGAGGAAGAAAGAGCAAAATCATGAAAATCAGTGAGAAAATCAGGGAGAAAGTCAGTGAGCTGCAGGGTGGCAAACTTCACTAAGCTCTGAGAAGCTGAAGACATGACTCAGTTCCTTCAGATGCAAACCTGAAAGGAAAACAGGATTTAAGCTGCTGATGATGTAGCAGTTTAACAGGTTTTTTATTGTGGAGATGGGCACAGGCTGTGCCAGTTCAAATGAAGCATAGGAAATATTGTAGTTCACTAACTTGATAAGTTTTTCCAGTGCAAGGG
Source organism: Agelaius tricolor (assembly GCF_023055355.1). Classification (NCBI taxonomy): domain Eukaryota; kingdom Metazoa; phylum Chordata; class Aves; order Passeriformes; family Icteridae; genus Agelaius; species Agelaius tricolor. The sequence goes on from NW_027269266.1 coordinate 1,957,256, forward strand.
GAAGGAAGGAAGCCTGCAAAAAGTCTGCCCTAGTTTCCAATAGGGATGCTTTGAGCAAGAATATTTTTGCTTCCCTGATATTTTTGGATGTTGTTTTTAATTTTTCCTTAATAACTTTTTTATGTTCTCCGTCTTGTGCTTGCCAGAACATGCACCTGGCAGTGGCTGTGGAGAAGGCAAAGGATTGGCAAAATATTGTAGTAATGAAAGGAAGACAAAGGATTTGGTTTGGTGCTCAGCAGGAAAGGGAAGTCACCAACTTCTGACACTAAAATATTGTATTAAACTGGGGGAGGGAAGCTTGTATCAGTCTTTGGCTATGACTTTAATTGGGAGCAGATGGTAAATTAAATCACTGGGTGCCTAGTGGCTGGTGTGAAACTGTACAACTTCAGAACTGTGAGCTGTTACCTTTGACACCTTGGGAAGAGTAAATAAGCTTCTAAAAAAACCCTGTAAGAACTAAAATAGTGTTTAGGCTGCCTTATTCATAATTTCCAATTTCAGTTTTCAGAAAGGAACACAGAAACTTGAGAAATATTGCAAGAAACCAGGGAAGCCAATAATACCCAGCAGATTTTTCTTCTCAAAAATAAACCACGCCACAGAGACTGAACTTAATTCTGTAACATGCTAACATGGGGAGCAAAAAGGAGTAGATTGCCAGGAGCTGAAAAGAAGCTTTTAAAGAATAAACTAGAAAAATGTTGCTCTGCATATAAGCTGCTGTAAAATGGGTGCAGAAATGTTTGCTGGTGTAGCACCACCTTTGGAGGGATGTGGCAGGTTGGAGTGTCCAGGGCTGGTCACTCATTGATGTCCTGGCTGGTGCAGTGGAGCAGACTCTGACTCTGCAGCTACTGAAATCTGAGGCACACTGGGTGTTTCCACTAAAAATAGAAAGGGACTGGAGGAGCAAAACATAAATCATGTGTTTTTCATATTACTCAATCAGATTATTTCAGGTTTTTGTGGAATAAATCACTGCAAACACCGAGAACGAGAAGACAGCTGGTAGTGTTGGTGGACCTTAGAAAATCCTGAGGTATTTGTAGTAGTCAGATCTGACATGTAGCAGTAAGAAAAAAAAGAGATATGTGTCTGTTTACACATTCCAGTGTGACAGCTGATTTGCAGGAATGGTGAAGTTGTTCTGCTGTACCCTGTTTTGGAAGGACTTCTCCTTCTCTGAGCTGCTGTGTAAAGCTTTGTCCTCTGGATTTAGAGTTGAGAGCTTTCCAAGGAGCTGGGAGAAAGCAGAGTAGAAAATCTGACCTGCAATAAAAGGCTGAACAAATTGAGAATTTCTTCTTTTTGTCCTGTGAAGGGGTATCCTGATTTTTATTTTTTTATTTACATATCTGCCCCTGGTTTCTGTGACTGCTGTGACCACAGCATTTCACCAGTGAGTTTGGCAGTAGAAATCACAGTAATGTGACACTGGCACACAGGTTTTCATGCAGAGAGGGTGTGATGGTGTGGTTAACTCTGCACAAAGTTAATCCAGGTATAGTCACTTCTTTTCCTTTCTTCCCACCTCTTGTTGCTATTCCATTATTAACCATTACATCTGTAGTTGAACACAAAATAAAGAGTGAGGGTTTAAAAGCATCAAGTTCATTCATACCATGGGAAGCATCTTGAATCAGCACTTCAGACAAATAAATCACTGGAATAAATTACTTCAGCTGGTGCTTTGAGCAGTGCCTGTTCTTCCCTCCCTTTTCAGAAAGCACCTTTTCTCTTACTCATCATATTAAATGCTTTTTGCAGAATACCTCCACTTCAAGGAGGATGCTTTAAGGCATCCTTGATTTGAAGGAGCCCTTTGCACATCCCCTGGTATTTCCATGAGTAGCTGCTGTTCCTCAGCCAACCACAGGCATCAAAGAGGCATCAGCTCCTTTGGCTGAGGCTCTTGCTTCAACAGTAAACAGCATTTTGCTGCTGTACATCTTAAATGGCATAAAATTATTTAGTGTAAAGCCTGGAAAAGTTGTGCTGATCCCAGCTGAAGGAAGGGTGAGTCTGGGATCCAGGCAATCCTGCCCTTCCAAAGTGCCATGGATGCATTTAAGCAAATTGCAGATGTCTTCATGTGTGGTGTAGGAGTTTTACCCACAGCCAGTAATTGAGGAAGCACCAGAATAATTGGAAAGGATGACAGGAAGGCTTTTTTACTCTATTTTAGGCTATGAGGTTCAGGAAGAAGGAATTGAGGAAGCTGCTGGGAGGGGACACACACACAAATAGCATTACAAAACACTGTGCTTCAATTTATGATGCTTGCTTGGTTTTTCCCCCCTGGAACATACTGGGATGAACCTGGCAATGCTGTAATGGCCAAGAGACAGGAGAAGGAGGTTCACCCTTCCAGGCTGAGAAAGAAACTGTTCTGAGGATGGAAGGGGCTGGTGGTGCAGTCCAGAGGCTGGCTTGGAGTGAACAGGCAGAGAAACTCAGCAGCTTTCAGAGAAAAAGGAGATGAATTAGAGCTGTACATGACTCCTTCCTCATTTTACTCCCTTGATCTGATGTTTTGGGTTCCCAGACTGCTGTGGCCAAGCTCAATCTTCTTTCAACCACATCTTCTCCATCTTTCTCCCCATCTCCCACAAGTGCTGCTGCTGTTGCCTCCCCAACCCCACAGGAGTGAAAGTGCTTGCTGAGTGACACTGAAACCTGTGAATAAAGACCTTGGGACCTTCCAGATTTTCTGGCCATAGTGGTGTTGCAAAGTTTGTTTGTACCTTTTAGATTTGGATTATCTGCTTTCTGTCTTGATGAATAATGTTCAGCGTGTTTGTTCAGCTGCAGGAATTTGTTAATCTTTCCTTCAGTTTTCTCCCAGTAAAACAAAAAAAAAAAAAAAAAGGAAAAGGAGAAAAAAAAAAGAGAAATAATCTCACCGTGGAGAATTTTAGCAAAGATTGGATTGCGAGAGCTTTCTGTGCCTTTTTTTTTTTCTTTTTTCTTTTTTTCTTTTTTTTTCTTTTTTTTTTTTTCTGAGAGAGTACATTTGTAGTGGTAGCTGGAAGAGCAGAGAACTGAATGTGCAGGATTAAGTTTGAGAGGCCCCAGCTTCCTGTATAAGGGGAGAGGAGCTCACGAAGCTGAGGCAGCAGCCAAAAGGAAAAGGGTAATGGACAAACATGGGCTGTGTGGATCAGGGCATTGCTTGCCAGCTGCTTCTGGGGGGACATCCTGCTCTGGGACACCAGGGACCCTGGGGACAGTCACTGTCACTGCAGAGCTGAGCACAGGAGCTGGCTCAGGGAGCTCCTCGTGGGTTTAACAGCTCAGAACGCAATAGGAGTTCATTTCTGAGAGGTGCAAGAGCTCCGTATGGATTCTGGATTCAAGATGATGGCAGAGAAGGAGGAAAACAAGTTAGTGGGGTAAAAAGTAACAGAGGAAATCCACAGGTCTTTAGTGGAAGAGACACAGGTTTGTAGAGCTTTTTTGTGGATGCTGCAAAGCCAAGCAACTTCTCAGTGCAGATTCAATGCCTTGCTTGGAATCCACTTCCCTTTGAAAGCTGGGTTAGAAATGTGTGTGTGACAGGGTTTACAGCTCAGTTCCACAATCTGTGATCTGGGAACAGATTAACAAACTGTGTTTGTAGATAATTCTGTGCAGAAGAGGCATGAGAGAGTCTCTGGTTCCCATGTCTTGCACCTTAAATCTGCTTTTTTGGGGGAATGTGAAGAGAAGTCCAACCCAGAGTGAAATCTTTGAATGCCAGTCACTAATGATAATTTTTATAATTGTGATAAATTAGGTGAAGAAGTAAGCTTTGTTTCCTACTGTTTTGCTGTAGTAATGAGCAGAGTATCCCAACTCATGTGGAACAGGATACCTTAAAGAGAAATTAGAAGTTATTTTGAAAGTGTGTTGGGGGGTGATGGTTGGCTGAAATCTGTAGTTGTAGCCACACAGTCAAGTTCATAACATTTCTTTCAGTCACCTTAATAAAAATAACTCTTTTGCCATTTCTTCTCTCCCATTTGACTCATGCTTCCACCAGGCAATGCATGGAAATCCTAGAATCATTTAGGCTGGAACAAACCTTTAAAACATTGAATCCAGCCCTTAGTCCTGCTCCGTGCTGAGGCTGCCCTGCTGGCCCAGCCCTAAAGAGTGAAAGCAAAGTTTCTGCTGCTTAAATTTGTCCTTTGTGCTGCAGATTGCAGTGTGTGCTCTTTCTCAGAGGACACCTTGTCCAGTTCTCAGAGTGTCATGAACTTGCTGCTGGCTTCCTGGAGAAGATGCTTGAAGCCTCCAGGGAGCTGAGCCCCGACGGTGCCGCCTCCCGCGAACGCTTAAAAATGCTTCTCCCGTAGCAGCACGATGGGACTCCTGCTTTCTGAGCCCTGAAACATCTGGGTTCGTGCTCCACAGTCTGTTTATTTTTGTTTATTTTTGTACGAGCCTGAGAAGGGCTGGGAGCCTGGGGCTGTGGCAGAGCCCTCAGCCTGCGGAGTCAGGGCTGGAGCAAGTGGCACGGGATCGATGCGGTTGCTGTTCTTAGAAGGACTCTCCTCTTCCTAGAAGTTTTCATCCTTTCACCAGGCATTTGTTTCCCTCCCTCTCCTCCCTTACATCATTTTTGCAGCTGTTTTTTCTTGTGGGTTTGGGTTTTATTTACATCTGCTCTTAGTAACGTGGCCTGGAGATGCCTCCTTGAAATCAGGATTCTCCTCCGTGTAAAAAAACTGGGTTTTGTGAATGGCTGAAAAAAATCTGTTCCACTTCAGATTGTAACACTGGGTTATGGAACAAAATGTCTTACACTCCTTATTGTGGATATGGTAAGGAATTATCTTTTTTAATGACAGTTACAAAGCTTTACAGAATTGTTACAGAATTGGGCTGATAAATGGTGAAATATTGTGTTGCAGCTTAATTATGGAGAACAACAGGAGCTTATGGTTTACCCTTATTTAAATGTGTTCATGAATCTTTTCAGAGTAATAGGGCAAATATAGTACTGTTTCTGGAGGCTTAAAAAGAAGATTTGTGCTCTAATATTAAATTTTTAATGTATTATTCATGAGGAGAGCCAAGCTGAAAGCTTTTTTTCTTCCCCTCGGTGGAAATGAGCTTGAAGAATACATTATCTGTATAGAAAAAAAGAAAAAATGTAAAGGATTCTAGCTCTTGCTAATATTGGTGTGGTGCATGCAATTTCCAATACTGGAATTTCCTCAGGGAAACAGAATTTGGTTGAAAATAAGCTGATACAATCATTGAATAATTCATACAACATTACTGGAATTCAATTCCTAAAATAAGTCAGGGTAATTCCAGTTAGAATGTGCTTTTTAGAATGATGGAGTGATTGTTTATTGAAGTTGCTTTAAACTCCATGTCTAAGAGTTATTGCCTCTGGTTTGGATACAGGGCTTGGCTGCATATTTTTGTTACTTGTGCCACTTTCAAGCTGGCTTTTGCAGATGTGTGTATGTGCACACCATGTATTCCTGCAGATCTCTGTGTACTTTTGGGTTGTTAAGGCTGGAAAAATGTGTGTGAGCTTTGGAATTTGGAGAAACTCTAAAGCATTATGTAATACATTGCATCTTTTCAATATGGAATATTTTATACCCGGTGCAGACTGATGTTTGTAATTATATTTCCTGCTGTGGTATAACTATAAACAAGAAGTATAAGCCAAGTGACATAATTTTTGGTGTTCTTTTTCCTTTGTACTTTCTCATTGCTAGATCATGCTTAGTTCAGTTGCCTGAGATGACTCCAGGAAAAAAAAAAAACAACAAGTTGCATGTTCAAGCAGCTCTAGAGATATTTTTTCCATTGCCTTAATAGAATCTTAAACAACAATTAGTTTATGAATAAGAAAAAGATCAGTAATTAGTAATAGCCAAACACCACAATTATATCTTATTTTAAGGCCTAACTTGAAATGTTACTTAAATGCTAAGATTCATCTAGCAGGATTTCCTAGATATGGTTAATGTCATTTCTAGACATTGGATAAAGCAGTAATATTTGCTTTGTGTGATAAGGGAATAAAGTTAGGATGTTACAAGCTAAATGCTCCTCTAGAACCTACTATTAAATTATATGAGCCCCTCTCAATTTTTAATATATATTCTGCCCCAAGGTCCTACTCAAAGGCTCTGTGTGTGTGTGTGTGTGTGTGTGTGTCTTGCCTAAGAATAAAACTGAGTCAGAAAATGTTCTGTAGTTGGTTTTTACCCTGGATTTAAAAAATTATGAACAAGGAACTGTTGTACAAAGACTTGGAAGCTGCTTGTTGAAAAAATGGAAATTTGGAGTGGAGCAGAAAAGTGGATCAGGGCTCTCTTTGGACTTGAACTGGTTTTCATGGGTGGGGCTGACTTATTCCCTGTGCTTTGCAGGACATACATCCTATTAAGAAGTACAAAAAGTACGTTTTTGTCACTTGATCCAGGGTTTAGGAAGCCTCAATTCTACGTGCCCAGCTGTCATTTGGTACAGTTAATACCTTCTGGCATTACTTGGAACTTTTGAATTGTCTTTCCTTTTGATGGGAGTGTCCAGAATTTGGGCTTGCAAGAGAAAATACCTGTCTGATACATACTGGGAGCCACATTCCTTCAATATTTGCTGTCAGACTTTCAGTGATGTAAATTACAAACTGATACAGGAGTACCCTAAGCAGAAGAACAGAAGGATGGTCCCAGATTTATAGAAATTGCCATTTTTTAATGTTAACCCTGGGTACAACAATCTTGGGGATTGAAGAGAAGATGCAAGGTGGTGATGGGAAACTTAAACCCAGAGAGCAGATACAAACATCCCAGGAGTGTTGTAATCACCCCATGGTGCTGTCAGGTGGTGCTGGAAGCATGTTTTGACATGTGGCTTGTCACAGGTGTTTGGAAATTGTGCTCATCCTTCATTAAAGGCTGGGCTGAAACAGCTTCCCCAGTGCTTGGGCTCAGCTGTAGGTGTGCACCAGCTGATTAAATAAGGCTTTTGAACAATTGAGTTTCCTAAAATGAGAGAGGGGAAAAAAACCCCAAGTTTTGTGGATAATGTGTTTGCTTAAGTGCTCAGTGGCCAAGGCATCCTCTGCCTGAGAAAACTTTCCACTTTCACCTCTGGGCGAAAGGAGGAAGGAAGAGAGTTTAAAAAAAAACCAAAAAAACTCCTGTGAAAGCCCATCCAGAAGCTTTGCCCTGTTTGTGTAATCTCTCCCCCTTGGGAATTGTGTTGTGGTCTTTCAGCTGGTACAAAAAATACTTGGAGCAAACAATCCTCCACTAAATGTTCTGCCATCAGAATTTTCTGTATGGTGGCATTTTTTTCACAGCACTTCATGGAGAATTCCCAGGGTCCCTCAGAAATCCTGGAGGCAGCACCTGAGAGGTGCAAGAAAATGTGCTGAGTGTCCAGAGCTCCCAGGTCAGCCTTGCTGAGGAACCTCATGTCAAGTCCTAGTCCTGTGTTTTGTTTTCCTTATGAGCAACATTTTCCATTTTGCATGTGCAGATCAGTAGCGTGGAGTGGTCAGGAAATAGCAGCACTGGGCACAGAAGCAGGAGGATTAAATGAAGGGGTTATTTTGCAGCATTTTTAGGATAAGCAAGTTTTGCTGGACTGTTCCTGGTCTTGGCCAACTGCAGTGACTTACAGGAAGGACTGAAGCAGTGATGTGGGGGATGGTGATCTTTCCCTTAACTGTAAATGTTTGCAGTATAAACAGCTGAGCTGTTCATCAGGGCTTCCCAGGGGAGAGAAGAAAAACAATATTGGCATTTTTAGGGTGGGTTCTGGTGTAGACAAATGAGATGCATTGTGCCCTACAAGTGCTTATCAGCTTGGCTTTGTGAGCTCTGCTGTGGTCAGCTGGGCTTGGTGGCTGGGCTGCCTGGAGGGTGAGGAGAAAATTCACAGAAACTACTTGGGAGCTATAATGATGTAGTTAAAACAAGAAAATAAATTTTTTTTTTTTTTTTTTTTCAGTGTCAAGACCCATTACTACCCAGAGATGTCCCCCCTCCAGCTGGCTGGGTCTTGGCAGGAGGTTTTTGGCACTGAGTGTCTCAAACACACTAGGCCTTATTTTGTTGGGTTTTTTTTGTAAGGCTGGAATTCCTTGTGTGTGTGGGGACCCGTGGGAGGCGACTCAGGCCTTGATTTCTGCTCCTGTGTCACTGGAGTACAGTTCTTCAGCAAAAGGAGAATGTCCCTGCAGCACTGCAGGAGTTGTATCAAGAGTACAAATCTGGGTGTTTGTTAGGTTTTGATCTCGGAAAATCCTGTTGGGTTATGGATTTTACAGAATCCCAGAATGGTTTGGGTTGGAATGGGCATTAAAGATCATCCAGTTCCACCTCCCATGCCATGCTGGGACACCTTCCCCTGGACCAGCTTGCTCCAGGCCCCATCCAACACTTCCAGGGCCTTGGGCCCTTCCAGGGATGGGGCATTCACTGCTTCCTTGGGCAACCTTTTCCAGTCTTTCCCTTGTCATGTTTTTCTATGTCACCAGGAGGAATAAGATCTAAGACAGGCCCTAATGAAGCCAATAATGCAGCTATTTGTCCTCATTCTGGTTATGTAGGAGTGGGAGAAGTGCCAGATATTTATCTTGCTTTGCAGCAGGCATGCCAGAGCATACAGAGCTTTCCTGCTGCAGCTCTGTAGAGCTTTGGGAGAGCAATTGAAATGCAGAATCTGTTTAGATTTGAGTAATTCATTGAATGTGCTGGGGCTGGCCAGAAGGAGCCAAGTGAGCTCTGCCCAAACTGATAGAGCTCAGCCAGTAGCCAGAAAAAGCTTTTCAAATTGCTTGTGCCGTGGTATGGTGCAGAACATAATACTTACTGTTGGTGCCAAAAGGGATTTTTAAAGCTCTCAGGATAAACAACACACCCAGCTGTGCAGGTGTGACTGTGCTAGGCACTGCTTTTCTCAGTGCAGCTTTGCTGCACACAGCTGGGGGGGTCCTGGAGGCACCCAGAGGGTTTTCAGTTAGAAATTGTTGGTTTTGTAGCCCTGTTTCCCTCAGTCTGAGTTACAGCCCACGTGGCAGGGGGTTGTTGTGTGAACACCTGGGTGTGTGGGGTCAGTGCAGCCACTTGAACTGCAGAGGGGCATGGGTGAAGCAGCTGAAGAGGAGTGGTGCTGGTGGCAGGGCAGCCCTGGCTGGGCTCCCTGGACTTGGAGCTTGTTACCTGCTGGGAGAGGAGGAGCAGCAAGAGCTCAGCCTGGCTTTCTGAGTGCTTGGGTATTTCTGTAAGTATAGACTTGATGGGATCCAGCATTTATGGGTCCTCATGCCTGGGGTTTCCCATATGAGCTGAGTGCAGGAAATGGTTTGGGTCCATCATCTGCTCAGGGCTCCTGGCTCAGCTCATGGAGAAGCCTCATCTGCTTCTCTGCCCTGAGCCAAAGTGGGACCTTTGGGAAGCCTCATCTGCTGCTCTGCCCTGAGCCAAAGTGGGACCTTTGAGAAGCCTCATCTGCTTCTCTGCCCTGAGCCATAGTGGGACCTTTGAGCAGCCCTCATCTGCTTCTCTGCCCTGAGCTAAAGTGGGATCTTTGGGGAGCCCTCATCTGTTTCTCTGCCCTGAGCCCAAGTGGGACCTTTGCTATTGAAAGTGCTGGAGGTGAGGCAAGGCTCCTGCCTCCCTAGGAGATGAAATGTGCTTCCTTCACCTCTGAGAACAACAGGGCTGTAAGATCTCTCACCCCATCCCTGGAAGTGTCCAAGGCCAGTTTGGACAGGGCTTGGAGCAGCTTGGGGTAGTGGAAGGTGTCCCATGGCAGGGTGTGGAACCAGCTGATCTTTAAAGCCCCTTCCAACCCAAACCATTCTATGCTGCTGTGACATGTTTGATGTAAATGGTGAAAATCTGGCTCTTCCATGCCAAGAAAGAAGGATGCAAAGCAGTGGGGATAGCATTGCATCATTTTGTACTAAACACACAGCTCACCCTTGCCTCTGCATCAGTGCTGGAGGAAAGCAGCAGGGATTTTTTGCCAGATTGGGCAGAGACCAGCTGATCTGGAGTGTTCTGCATAAACAGCTTGGGCAGGAATGTAGGCTAAGAGAGGCTGCTTGGACAAGATGCAGAATTAGAATAATTTCTCTTGCCTCATGCCTGGATTCTCTCTTAAAATTAGCACAAAGGCACATGCTAAAGAAGTAAGCTAAGGAAGAGATTCTGCTTTGTTAATGGGGTCAGTTACAATTTTTTTAACTCCTTTTAGTCTACCTTTGATAAGGTCAATATGTGGCCTTTGTTATGAATCAACATAGTTAACAATTATCATCATTTTTCCTCCAGTAAGCAGCAAAAAATCACTGTATACTGGTTTTGGGGTTTTTTTTCCCTCTAATATAATTAAGGAAACAGTTTATTTATAAAGTTTCTAAACTTGTAGTCCTGAAGACACTGGTTATTTAATATCCTCAGTTACACAGCACTCAGTTATTCATACTTTCTCATGCCTCCTCTGTGAAACAGCAAGTGGGCTGCTCTCAGTGCTGCAGGATTGTCAGGAGTTCAAGCATGGGCATTAAATCTTGTGCATTCCTTCAGTACAAAGTTTAGGATCTTTCAAATAGGTCAGAGGAGAGGCAGTTAAACATGTCTGCAGCTGTTCCAACCTGCAGCTGAATTGTCAGCATGGTGGAGGCATCTGAGTGCTTGTTCAAGACACCAAAATGCTTTTTTAAAAATCCCCTCCTCTTAAAACTTTTTATAAAAAATAATTTTTCTTATTAACTGAACTTCTCAACAGGCAGTAAACTGTGGCTTTGTTCTAGAAAGGAATTGCTGGAAGTTCATCAAGTTTCACTGCTTTTATTTTTTGTCAAAACTGTAGTCACTTTATCATACAGAGCTTGCTGTTTCCTGTATCTTTTGTTTCATTCTTAATCTAGTTTTAGCTTTCTAAATATCATATTTCCAGGTGGGAATGTGCTGCTTTTAATGGTCTGGGAATGCTGAACGGATAAAATACTCATGACTCCAAAGTACAAGGTCAGAAGATCTAGGGTTGAATATTTTCCAGCTTATTTCTTGGAATCAGTTGAAAACACAGTTAATATGGAAAAAAAAAAAAGAGTTTGAAAAGTGAGGGAGAGATGCAGCACCAGGGCAATGTGAGATATTTTAGCAAATTATTAATGAGCCTTTGGAATGTGCTTCTGTGGGGGATTTTTCCTTACTTCTTTCCTTAGTGTGTAACAATAGATGCTCTGTTACAGCTTCAATTTTTTGTCAGAGATACCTGGCAGAGCTGCTGTTCTGCAGGTGACACTTCAATTGAAGTGAAAACCCAGGGTGGTTGATATTGTAATTACTTTAGATCTAAAATAGTTACAGAAGATGTGTAGGTTTTACTGAAAACGTAAATTGATCAAAATCCTTTCCAGCTTAACTGGTGAGGGTGGATTCAACAGGTTGAAGAAGAAGGCAGCAAATAAAATTACATTTTTCTCTCTGTAATAGGCATTTGTATTACATGTCTATAAATATTGTAATTATCTTTAAAAAAGAATTTATGAAGAGTAATCCAAGATAGGGTAAAATCTGCTTCATGAAAGCTAAAGCTGGAGAAGAAATGACCTTGGCAACAATTTCTCCAAGTGAGATTCTGTCCCAGCAGATACACTCCAGTGTAACCCAGACCTCTTATTGAGAAATCCCTGCAACAAATAAGTTTATAATCAAAACCTGATGTTTTTATTTTGCTCCCAGAAGGGCTGGATTCAAGTAACATGCTAAGTTATACTTGCTGTATGATGCCTGTAAATTGATTTTAAGAGCATTTTGAGTTGTTAGAAACAGCTGTTACTTTCAGATTCTATTAATGACTGAAGCACAGATAATACAGTGATTCAGGGAAAGTTTCCTCTTCCAAGTGAGTGGGATTCCTCTTTATTCCTTTGTATCTGGGTTTCATCATACAGAGAAATTTGAGCAGGGGCATGGAGGAATGGGGAAAACCAGTAAGGACACCAAATAAATCTACATCTCTGTTTAATTCAGTGTCTTTTTGAAGCTAAGCCACCTTTATTTTTCTTCCAAAACACAAGGTAAATATTTCATACATGGTCACACATTGTTCCCCGCTCCATTAAGAATCTTTTCCAGAATTTACATGATACAAATGGCTTTGGTTCTGTAGAACATGTCACCAGAAGCAGAATCATTTTAGATGTATATTTTCTCACAGGGTGAATGTTTTATGAGACCTGCACTCAATATCTACAAAATACCAGTGGGCTGAGAGAAATAAATGGGGCTTAGAAAGGGAAGTCAAAGGAACTGCAGAAAAGATGTCCCAGTTTGATTTTTTGCTATTAGGGATGTGTCTTTTGGGGAGCAAACTGTGGATGAGTGAATTTCCCTGGCAGGAATTAGACTTGTAGCCTGGCCCAAAAATATCCCCAGGAGAGAATGAAAAATTCATGAGGCAAAATGGAGAAACAAAACTTTTCTTTGCAGAGACCCTTTAACATACTTGTGCAAGATGAATTTGTTAGAGAAGAGCTGTTCCTAGGAAAGAGAGGAGAAAGCTTGCAAAAATAGACTAATGCTTTGGATTTGATGTCTTGCTGAAGTATTTGCTGCAAAAAGTACCATATAGAATGTTGCTGTCTCTATGGGAACATCTTTGGGCTATATTTAGGAAAATTAAATTAAGCTTATTCTCCTCAGATGAGCAAGGTTTTGATAAGGCTTTGGTTGGAGGTGTAATGGTATTTTTTGGGGGGAGAGAGTAGAGGAATTTCTTTGACCTTTGTGTTTAGTGAACCACTTGTCTTACACTTTTCAAGTCAAATAAAAGAACTAAAGCTGTCACTTCAATTTGAGTCAACCTGCGTGTGGCAGGAGGCAGGAAGAAGCTCTGCTTAATTTCACAATCCCAGGCTCTGAATTTGGTCACTGGGAGGAAAGAAAACCCCATTAAAACCTTTATAAAGACCAATTTATTAAACTGAACTGATCTGATCAGGAAACGAGCTGATTATAGGTCCCATGTCCAGCAATATTCTTCAGGTTTGGATCTCTCTTTGTCTTGAAAAATCAATGCTTGGGTAAAAGCTGTGTGGCCAGGTGGGGAGCACAGAAAAAAGAGGTTTTTGCAGCTCTTCAGTAACTTCACACTAAGTTCATGGCATAAATTCTTCAGGAAAATGTGGCCTGGGGCTGCAGAGGCTGTGTGTGTGTGTCCGTCCTTCTGTCTGTTCGTACCCGGTGCAATAAGAAAATACTCTTCCAAACAAGCTAAAGAAAAATTTGTTTATCCCTCTTTCTTCTATCAGCATTGGTTCCAAGACTTTTTTAAATATGATGATGATGATGATGATGATGATGATGATGATGATGCCGCCAGCTGTGAGTTACATCAGTGTGTGGGGTAGCAGTGACTGCCTGGGCTGTGTGACGGTCCAGGTGCCGCCTGTTTCTCGCCTGTTCCTGCTTTTCCCCTGGGTTTGAGCTGCTGGGGATGGAGCAAATTGTCCTTCCCTGCCTTTCCCAGCATGTCCCACGTCAGCAGAGGCTGGAGCAGAGCGGATGCTGGACATATTTCTGCTCTATAAACACGTGCTTGTTTACATTCACTTCCCTGCATTCCCACTCGGATCCTCTCCCCATGCCAGAGGGGCTCAGCCCTGCCTGACAAACGCTGAGTTCTGGCCATTTTGACCCCGTGTGCTGCTCCTGTTCCCATTTGTTTGTTTCTCCTTTGTCTTCCTTCCCAAGTATTTACCAAATCATTATTAAATATTTTCCAGAATATTTTTTTCAATCAGGCCAACCTTGGAGTGATTGGAGTTGAGATATGCAAACATCTGATCTGGTTGCTTTGTGTGGTTGATGGTGGAAAACAAACTTTAAATGCTGAGTAAAATGGAAATAAAACAATCCTTTTTATTGTAAGCTGCTACTAATATTTGGCAAACCCTCCTCAAGAGAAAGCCTCTGCTGTGGGTGCAGCAGCTCAGGGAACCTCAGCAGTGCAGATTTTGCAGCTTTAAGCTGCCAGGTCTTTGCTGATCCAGCTCCACCAAACCGTGACGTGACACCAACATTGCAAATACATTGAATTCTTTTTATCAGCAGAAAAGGCTGGGTTGGATTCACAGGCCACATCTGCTGGTGAACTTTGTGCAGTGTATTTTTTCCCTCTCTCTCTCTTTTACTAGAAGAAAGGTTTGTTTGTTGGCGGCTGCTCGGGGCGGGACAGGAATGTAATGCATGCACAGACTGCGCAGTATTTCCTGTTCAACTGCCGCTCCAAACCCCAGCACTGGGAAAACATCCAGATCCAGCAGCTCCAACCTTGCTCAAACTGCAGAGAAACACCACACAGGCCCAAATGCTTTGTTTTTTCAGAAAAACTACCATTTTTAAAGGGAACAGTCATGGTGTGCCGGTGCTGTAAATGGATCAGTGTGTGGCTGTTGCTCTGTAATGTTTATAAATTATTGGGCTGAGACAAAACACTTGAAGTGCTACAGGGACAGGGAAATGGCTCCATAATGGCACTGCAGAAAGTTCTGTTTATTTTGTATCATAATACATCTCCCTAGCATTGCTTGCATGCTTCAGTTAGCTTGGTTTACCACCCAGTTGCAAACCATGGCAATCTCGTGGCACTGCAGCCACTTTCTTATTATTTGCTGTGTTTTACTTGGCCCTTAAACTGGTTTAAGGCATCACTTTTACACTACATGAGTTTTGTTCCAGGAGTGAAAGATTTCAAGGCAAAAAGCTTGGAGTCAAATCACTTTTGCCAGCTAGTACCGAACTCCAGTGCTGCAAACCTGGCCTTGAGTGTAGTGTGAAATGAGGGTAATGTAGTGTCAGATGAGTGCGTTGTTTCTTTAAATTTTTCATCTTTTTTTTTTTCCTTAAGTGGTTCTGGTCCTTTGTGTTTCAGACTATCAGCTGATAGAAGGGTGATTGTGGGGTGTGGCTACTTACTTATTTACTTACTTAATCATTTACCTCTTTAAGCACATGTGTATTTTGAGCATGTGTGTTCACAAGCTGCTCTGGAAGCTATGAAGTGCTATCACTCTTCTCTAAAAGAAGCACATACTAGGAAAAAGATTTTACTGTGAACTGTGTATGTGTGCATTAAAAATTGTTGTATATCCTTGTAGCACCTTCCTTAGTGTGTTCAGTAGTTTTTCAGCCCTGTGCAAAAAGGAAGTGTGCACAGGTAATCCTTGAAGGATGGGGCACATCCCTCCTGGCTGCTCCAAGGAGAGCACAGGCAAGGCTGGAGGGGCACATTCAGCTCCCCTTTAAAAACTGTCCAGGTATTTATGTCAAAGGCAAAGGTACAAGCACCTCCTTGGTTCTTCTTGCTGGGGGAGTTACTGGAGCTGAGCATCTCCTGACTTCTCCTTGTATTCTCATCCATCTTCTGATCCCAGTGGCTGTTTCAGTGCAAGCAATACAGGCACAAGAATGAAAGTGCTGCTTGTTAATTAGTTCCTTCCTGGATTACAGGAGCCCTACTTTTCAGTCCTTTGGAGATACAGATCTACATGTGCTGCTTCTCAGAATTGGAAGTGGTCTCAGTGTAGCCCTGTCAGCTTGTCAGGCACTGGAGCAGGGGAGGAGGCAGCCAAAATCTGCCCTGTTTAATTTGAGTTTGAAGGTATTTTGCTCAGAACATGGTTCAGCAGGTTAATTGGTTTCTTAAAGCAGTATTTAACTTTTGAGCTTCTCTCTGAAATGTGGATACCCCTGAAGCTGTGGATCTGCCTTCAGTCTTAGGGCTGAATAAATGCCAGAGTTGGGCTGTGACAGATGAATTTATTTTTACATGATCTTGCCTAGTAGCAGATCTCCTCACTTGTGGAATACTGCAAAAGATGTTTAAATCATGGCTTATATGAGAAGCTGACACATACATGGAGGTTATACCATCATATACATGTCCAGCCAAACCACAGTGTGAAGGCTGAAGTGCAGCAACAGCTTTAAAAGGTTTTGGAATTTGCCTTGAGATCCATCAGGTTCTTGTGCTGTTTTGAGCCTTTTCATGGTTTTTTTATCCCTCCTTGTCATTTAAGAGGCTTCTGTGTGCAGTTGGTGTTCTGAACATTTACTGGCTACATTTCATGAAGCATCACAGCCCTTACAGAGACAGCAGCGCTGAGTTCTCAGTCGTGTCTTTTAAAAGTGACTTCAGAATTTCACTACCTTTGATCCTTAAAATATGAGCATCCAATAACCAATAGCAGATATTTAATCTACCCAGATTTGAGGGCTGTAATAAATACTTTATGTAGGGCAAAATAAGGGAGTTTTTTTAGCTTTAAGCTGCTGCAACAGAAACATTTCCAAAGCTTTGTTTGGTTGGAATAGAGTTCTTTTTTCTTCATATAGCTTTAGCTGGTTTGATGGATGAATTAATATCCATCCTGATGATTTTTGTCCTAGGTATTATGTGAAATTGTATTTTAGAGGACTTTAAGAGGTATAGAAGTGAAACTGTAGTTTTCTGATATCCACTGGATAGCTTCTGTTACAGTAAGTAGTAGAAGGATAAGTTGGAGGAAAAGCAGTTCTTGTGTAGCTATTTCATCCTAGCATGCAGGTGCAGCTCATCAGCTTGTTTTCCAAAGCATCATGGAATCATTTCCTAAGAGTCATGTTCAGTTTTTTCCTAAAATTCCCTAAAAGCTCCTAAATCATGTTGACTTTTTTTTTTTTTCAGATCCAAGGGCACTGACCTAAAGAAATCCTCTCAAAAATAAAAATAAGTTACTCGGTTATTTTTCCCTCCCGTCCCCACCTACCTTATGTATTCAAGTTTTTTTCCTTGCCCATCAACTCCATCCAGAGCAAACTACTAATGGAATGCCTGGGAAACAGGTTGGTGGAGAGGGAGAGTCAAATGTTTTGGAAAGATTTTTTGTTTCACTGAACTAGTCTGGGATCTCTCCCTTCAAAGTAATAATTTCAGTGGAAAACCCAAAACCTTACTTTTAATTAATTGTGCTGCTGGGGGGAGAAAGATTGCCAGTTTCAGTTGAAATGAATGTAATTCTGGGGTATCACATGCTGAATTTAAGCAGAGCAATTTGCTTGGGCTTTACATGCTTGAAGGTTAAACCAGTTGTGGGTGGTTGTTTCAGGTATGTGACAGTGCTTTTATTGCTGTTTTTGCTGCAATAAAAGGAGATGAAACCTTTCAATGATAAACTGTAAATGGCATTTTGAAACCAAAGTTATGAGAGCATCACATGCAGATTTGGCACCAGGTGTTGTAAAACAATTCCTGTCCTGGTCACATCACAGAAAGAGGAGCTGTGTCAGCAAGTTGATGATTTTCTATTTAACTGTTTCTGAGGCATGCAGGATATAAAATTTCTTATTTCTGAGAAGATCAGATACAGCCTCTTAAGAAGTTGGAGAAATTGGGCATTTCTAATCATGTATAGATTTTAAAACTGCTTCCTTTGAAGAAAGGCTTTGTTTAATATCACTTAATTCTGACTCTCCTCTTTCCATCCTGTGTTACAAACAAACTGATGGTGAGAGCTCACCACACCCAGATGTTCATTTTATTGCATTTATTGAGTTCATCTGTAAGCAGAGAAGTCTCCTCATTACCCAGCTGATACTATTTGGAAGAACTGGATATTGCATTCATTTAATCAGGACAAATTCAGCAGTAATTAGCTGACTCCTGGCTGCAGAGGGGTGGCCTCAGAGCCTTCCAGTCATCCCGAGGTGGCTTCTTGTGGTGCTGTGGCTGCACAAGAATCTGCTTTTGTCATTTCACACCACCACAGCAAAATCTGATGGGGGAAGCCCTCAACTAAACTTTTTTAGAGTACAGTGCATGAGAGGAAAATCTTTTCCTTGGCTGTGTAAGTTGTGCTGCTGCTGGAGGTGTCCTGGTGGGAGAGCACCACAGCCCTTCTGCCTCCTCTTTCCTGTGTGTGAAAGGAGCTTGGAGAATGTGCTGTAAATTGCTTCTATTAGCACCTCTTGTATTAATTTCTGTTTTAACATTTGAGTTATTATACTGTGTGTATTAATACCTGGGGTTTGTTATGGCCTTTTTCTCCCTGTTCTCTTGGAAACCACCCAGTATGGCTCCATACTTCCCATTTAAGCTTATGTGCTTGCAGTAATTTATTTTAAAAATTGCTTTTATCTTTCCTTGGGCTCCTCCCCAGCCTTAGCAGTGCTATGGGTTTGTTAAGACTTGCCAGAAGACTTCCATAAGCACAGTTCTGGGACTGGCTTTGAATTCCAGACAATTCAGGGATTAACATGCCCTCAGCCCCTGGGTGGCACAGGGGTCCTGGGCAGTGAGCCTTGTCCCTAGAAATGGCATCTGGAAATTACAGATGAGACCCTAAACTGGGGCCAGTCTGCACCAGAGTTACTTCCCTTCTAAGACTGTGCTGTTTCAGACCCTGGCTGCAAATAATATTTTACAAATTCAAGGTAATTTGGCCAAGTGTTTCACTAAAGGCTCTTGCAGACCCCCAGGAGTGAAGCAGTTCTGGATCTGTGCACTCTGCTCTTCAGGGTGGCCTTAAACCACATGGAAAAGGAAAGAAAGTGCTCAAAATTAGTGAGGGAGAGGGCTATATATTGGTTGGTGTATGTAAATAGATGTGTGTGTTTATATGGGCATCTGTATATAGATTTAAAATTTAACTGTGAAAAGTTGTAGGAAAGCAGCATGACTTTGAATGACTGGCCTTTAAAATAGCAGATGGAATTCAATGTAGATACATGTGACATTTTCTGCATGGAAAGATATAAGAATTCTTGATTTATATTTGCAGTGATGCCTGAAATCCGTTCTAATGAAGAGATCTTGGTGTCATAATCAGATCTGAAAAATCACATTAGCCCAATGCTCACTTGTTGTAACCCTCAAGTAAGATATTAAGAATTATTAGAAAAGCAAGAGAACAAAGCATTGTGTGGGTGTATAAATTCAAGGTGGAATTCCTTCCTTTCATCCTGGATATTGTGTGTGCTTCCAGTCCCTCTCTTCCTGCTTCAAAAATACCAATTAGGGCCTGCAGAAAGGTAAGGAACAAGGATGCTCAGAGTTCTGAAGCAGCTGAACTCTTGGCTGAGCTGTGGACTCTCCTGCCATGTGATACTTTGGGCTCTAAAAGTTGGTATAGGTGCAAAAAGTGATGGGGCAAGGCCATGAAAGGGGAATTTGTTGAGGATTTTTGCACACACACATTTGGTGTGTTCAGGTCCTTCAGCTGCACTTGGAGTGAACCTGGGCTGGTGGGAGGGGAGAGCAGCTCCAGCTCACCCTGAGCCTTCCTCAGCCCTCCTGCAGGCACCTGCTGCTCTCAGCCTTCTCTGCTTTCACAGATAACATATTTTCATGTTGTGGGCTTGCTCTGCCTGGGTTTTTTTGGGCCCTGGTGTTGATGTGTTCCTTGTGCAGGGTTTGAGATGGAAAACGTCCCTGAGGTGTCCTCGGTGCTCAGAGTGCTGGGGTAATGATGCTTCACAGTGTCTGGGGAGGAAATCAGCTCCAGAAACTGAGCTTGTAACTTCTAGCAGATGGAGGGGGGAGAAAAGAAAATCTTCTTTATTTTTTTTTAAATTCCATATGTTGGATGCTGCTCAGACTTGCAGTTTGGATAACTCGGTTTGCCCTTCTGTTGTTGTTAGTACCTGCTCTCACCTATGAACTTTTTAAGGAATGCCAAACCTTTTTAAGGTTTTGTCCTCAGCATTTTTTTCTCCTTAAAATTTGCTGCCATCCAGAATGCCTAAATTAATGACGGTAATTCAACATCAGTGCTTCTTTGCACTTTTCTAGTTGTTACATTTGTGCTGTCACTGCTTCAAGGAGAAGAAATCCAGTAAACAGCACACAGATTGCAGGTGGCCCAGGGTAACTGAGGAGGGAGGAACTATTTTCCATGATGCACAACACTGTCAGAGTTACTAAAAATGAGATATGGGTGCAAACATCTTCTGTGTGTGCAGTACTTGTATTTTAATGTAACACAGCACATAAAACCCGAAAACTTCTGTTCCTTGCTGCATCCAAAATTATCATTTGTTAAGTCACTGTGAAGCCTCTATAATAGCTTATTAAAGAAAATCCTGTTAAAATAACATTTAAATTAGTGCAAAGACCTGTTTGAAACAGCGCTGTGTATGAATGGCAGAATTGTCAAGACTAAAAACCAACATGAAGGATTTTTTTCCTAGTAAAATGTTTCACTAAGTGAAGGGAGTGGCCAGATTTCAAATGTATGATTCAATCCAAGTATTCTTAGAAGGTTTGGATCAATCAGCATTTTTTTGTCTAGAGGTTTTTGAATGATTATTTAGATAATTTATTGTCTTTTTCTGTGGTAAGTAGAGATGATACAAGTATCAGTTGTGGAGTGGTTTTTGTGTTCCCATTGATCTGTTGTGCAGCTGATGCTGTGAGTTAGGAATTTAAGCACCCTGCTGTAATTGATACCTGCATTTAAATGAGATAATTTGCCCTCATATTTTTAAGCAGGGGCTGAAAACAATCCAGAAATTATTAGCAAGGTTTCTGTGGCAGTAGCTATAGGCATCAGGACACAGAGCATTGTTCCTCCTGTTCTAATTCCAGCATATTTCAATTTTTAATGTCGGAAAGGAGTTCTCCTTGCCAGGATTATATTGCACCTACCTTGCTTGTGCTGCAATACCATTTTCTCTGAGTGCTTTGAAAATGTCCTTCCCAACTGCCCAGGTACCCTTTGGGGATTTCTAAAACTGTCTTGTTGCAAACAGAATATGACATTTTGAGAATTAGCCTTTGACTGTAACTTGTAGCACTGGTGGCCAGAGTTCTTCCTGTGTTTTGTGTTTAACTGGAATATTGATGCTGGGTTGGTTTCAGTTTACAGGTGTTTTTTAAAGTAATGAAACACTTCCTTGAGAACACAAATCTCTGCACAGTTCTGACTTCATCCTGTTATCTGAGCACTTTTTAAAATAGTGAAAGTCTATTTAGTTTTTGATATTGGTACACTTTGCTCTTAATAGCAATTAATAACTGAACTTGAGCAATGCTCACTGCCTTAAAGTGGAAAAGTATTTTGGCATTTGGATACGGAAATGATGGGACTTAGTAAGAATTTCATTTACCCTCTAATTTTGGGATGGGTGGGGGGGGGGGGGGTGATTTCCTACCCAAAGCAGGAAAGAAATACTTCTAAATAAACATTATCTCCAAGCCTGATAATAGATCATTAAAATATTTGGTGAATAAATCAGATATTACTTAAAACATTCTAAAACTCTTCTTCAACTCTTTTATTTTATTATTTTTTACTTTAATGTGTATTCAGGAGTTTTTTTTTTTCTTAGGGGAATCCCTAGATGTCTTAGGTGCATTTCTTTTCTCTAAACTATTGCTTTCAACTATGTTTTCATTCCTTAAAAATGCTACCCTTGCTTTCATTCAGCTGTATGTAATTTTTTACCTCTTTAGGGTTATTTTTATCCTGGTAGACCAGTGAGCAAGTTGAAAGTCAAGGCCAGGGCTCCTGTTTCTTGAGAACCACCCTTGTTGTAGCCTCTGTGTTGTGTCTTCTGTCCTCCAGCAGTGCTGTCAAACAGAGGAAACTCAGCAACATCTCAGAGATTTTCCTGACCCTTGCAGGACTTGTAAATGTTCCACACACGATGGTGTAGTTGTGTAGAAACACTGCAGGAAGCATTTAGTGCATCTCTGGTTTTAGATCTCTTTGCTTCCTCTGTCCAGAGATGAATTTTAGCAGTGAGTTATTTTGTGTAATTACAGTATCCACCTTGGATGTTACTGGGAAAACTCTCTGTGTTGTCTCAGTGTGATTATGCAGAGTTCCAGGATGTCACTGTACGAGTCTGGCAAGGGAAAAAATGTGTTAAAAAAGAAGAAGAGCAGTCTCAATCTGCTGGAAAATCTCAGTAATCTTAAGACTTGATGATAAAGATTTCTGTGTACAGCAACCCTACATCTTCAATTCAGTTGTTGTAATCTAGAAAAACAGATCTGTACCACATGAATTTATTTTTCTGCTGTGTGCCCAGTGTCCCAATGTATTATCTGGAAAATCTCAGTAATCTTAAGACTTGATGATAAAGATTTCTGTGTACAGAAACCCTACATCTTCAATTCAGTTGTTGTAATCTAGAAAAACAGATCTGTACCACATGAATTTATTATTCTGCTGTGTGTTTTTTCCCCCCAGTGTCCCAATGTAATACCTGGAAAATCTCAGTAATCTTAAGACTTGATGATAAAGATTTCTGTGTACAGAAACCCTACATCTTCAATTCAGTTGTTGTAATCTAGAAAAGCAGATCTGTACCACATGAATTTATTTTTCTGCTGTGTGCCTTTTTCCCCCCAGTGTCCCAGTGTAATACCTGGAAAATCTCAGTAATCTTAAGACTTGATAAAGATTTCTGTGTACAGCAACCCTACATCTTCAATTCAGTTGTTGTAATCCAGAAAAACAGATTTGTACCACATGAATTTATTTTTCTGTTGTGTGTTTTTTCCCCAGTGTCCCAATGTAATACCTGGAAAATCTCAGTAATCTTAAGACTTGATGATAAAGATTTCTGTGTACAGCAACCCTACATCTTCAATTCAGTTGTTGTAATCCAGAAAAACAGATCTGTACCACATGAATTTATTATTCTACTGTGTGTTTTTTCCCCAGTGTCCCAATGTAATATCAGCTTGAAGAAGCAGAGGAGTCGAAGTATCTTTAGCACCTTATTCTGCTGCTTTCGTGACTACAATGTCGAGCCACCATCCACCAACAGCACCAGTGCTCTGCCTCCTTTGGTGGAGGAGAATGGAGGACTTCAGAAGGTCAGGATTTTGCCTTATTTTGCTGTCATGTGGGTGTTTTGTAAGCAAGGATTAATTCTGCTTCCAAAGGTTTGTCCTGACAGATTTCCCTCGTGGGGAACAGCTGTGAGGTACAGGAAAAAAAATTGCTGGCTTGATGGTGGATTGCTAATACTGACTATTTATCTGGAATATAAAACTGATTTTTCTGTTGTGGGTGTTGGCACTTTACATTCTGTAAACCAGCATTTAAAACCTGACTAAGACACTAAAAAAATGTAGACTCCTTGTAAAATTTCAGCTGCTGAGTTGTCCCCAGCTTTGGTTCCCTTTCCTGGCTACAGGAAAGTTAAAATGTGTCCCACTGGAGCATACTGGAACCTTTTGAGCATCATTTTAAAGGGTTCTCAGTGACATAAAAACAAATCAAAAGAACCATTATTATTTAGACTTCTTTTTTCTAAGCAGTCCACTTATATTCAATACATACAGAGTCCAGGGATAGCAGCTTTTGACCATTATTTTTCCAAGTTACTGAGTTTTGTTTAATGAGTTAAATGAATGGATGGAGATTTTAGATGCAAATACAGATAGAATACAAACAGTGCAACACAAATTTATTCTTTATAAATCTGGTACCACTGAGAGCATTTGTGTTATGGACTGAAGAATTTCAGATCAATATGGCAAATAATGCCAAAGTTTTCCATGCAGTTTCCAGGACTCTGAGGTTGTGAATCCATGGTGGAGAATAATGGCAGAAATGGAGATGTCTCTGAGTTTTTTACCCTTCTGCTTTTCACACAATTTTTCATGTCTGATGCAGCTGATTCCTTCCTTCCCTTGTCCGGTCCATATTATTCTGGTTTGAATTCTGCTGGTTGTGTTTTGAATTCTGAAAAGCTCAGGAGAAAGAGCAAGGAACTGTTTGGTGGGAGAGAGGGAAGGAGAGCAGATGAAAGTGATGGAGATTTTGGTGTGGAGGTAAAGTCTGAACTGTAACAGTTCCTGCTGAAACTGCTCTCACAGAGGTAAAATGCCCTGAAAATCCTGCCAAGAAGAGG
This sequence comes from Agelaius tricolor, assembly GCF_023055355.1. Classification (NCBI taxonomy): domain Eukaryota; kingdom Metazoa; phylum Chordata; class Aves; order Passeriformes; family Icteridae; genus Agelaius; species Agelaius tricolor. The sequence continues at coordinate 1,981,150 of NW_027269266.1, forward strand.
GATTGTCCATGTATTTTTAGACCTCTTCTGCTAGCCAAGGTACATTTTGAGTGAAAGGAGGGAAATCTAGCCTGGATGTGCTGAAGGGAAACTGAGGAGTGTGTAACATGGATGCACACATTCATCTGAGGAAAAAAAAGGGATGGGAAGCTACTTTAATTTTCTTTTCCACTATGCTGGGGAATGGAAAGCAAAAAGAAGTGAGGCTACTGGCAAAACTACAGCTGAGAGAAAATGGGACTTCAGTAGAAACAAAAACATAAAACCAAGTTTGTTTTTTTCTGTAGAAAAACGTGAGTGGAAATGGTCTGGAGTCAGTAGTGTCCAGATTGCATTTTGCAAAACAATTCTTTTCAAAATGTATCTTGTGCCTTGAGAGGTTGCATGGGTGTCCACACAAGTTTTCATCCTCACTCTGTGCTGCCTCACTGAGCAGTTCTGGAGTTTTACAATACTTGGGCACAAGACCAGGACACAAATCACAGCATTCCTAAAATGACCAGATCAAAATGTACAAGATTAAAAAAAAATTCAAAGAATATATTGAAGAGAATTTAATTAAAGAGTGTTTTCTTCAACGGAATGAAAGGCACTCAGATTATTAATCTTTTTAGAAGAAATCAATATAGCTGAACTTTCAGGTGGTTCTTGAGGTAAAATAAGTCTGTGCCATTGCTATTTTAAATGCTGTCTTAAAGATTAATAAACTCTATATGTGTTTATGCTGTTTTTATTTTGAGTGCTAACACAGTGTAAGTAGGAAACTCTTCTAAAGAAATCAAAAGAGCACTGAAGACTTTTGAATATGTTTGAATATTGTTCCACCGTTGGACTGGTGATTTTGACCAGGAGAGCTGTTTCAGAGCTGTGCAGGCTGCTTGAATTTGGTGGGGTTACACTGAGCATCTTGTCTGGATTCAGAAATAAGCAAGGTGGGGGAAGCACCAGTGGGTCTTGGATTCTAAATTGGTGAAATGAAATGTCCAGGAATGACAAAATTGCCTCTCAGGAAAGAAAATGAAACCTGACAACCCACTGCTTAAATTCCTCTGCTGTTTCATTAAAGCTCTTTTTTTGCATTAGTTTCACTGCCAGGTAGGAATTGTTGAAATTCTGTTAAGCTGCTGCTCAGATGGTCACTTGGTTAAATCTGCTCTCTTTTCTGTGTTTTATTAATTATTTATCACATCACTGTTCACTTCTGGCTGGGCCCAGTCAGTTCATGTGTTGTGACCCTTTCTTTAAAAAATGGACAAGGAAAATTGCACAATAATGTCAAGCAGTTACCACCAGAAATGAGTATAAAATGGCTTGGAGGTACTTCCCTCATGTCTTTGCTGTTCAGTGGAGTTGGTACATGAAAACTGATGATAAAGACTTCAGAGGAAGGGAAGGAATGGGGGAAGCTTCTGCTGATTTCACTGGAATTCAGAGTCCTGTGTTGCTTCTGGCACATTCTGAAGCTGATGTGATAAGCCAACTTCCTTCTAATTAGGAATCTTGATTTTTGTAAATGCTGCCCTGTTCAAAAGGAGAGAAAGTGGGGGAAGGGTATTTTATGAAGTAGTTGAAAACACAGCACTGAAATTTTGTTCAGAATAATTGGGATGTGTGAGACAATTCTTATTGTTGTTATTATTTGGCTCTAGTAGAAAAAATGAAATCAGTGCTTCAGATTAATCAGTGCTTCATGAGGTGACTTGATGGTGCTTGACATGTCAAGTGTTCTGTCACTTTTCATGGGGTTGGAAGAAACACCAAATTGAGCATGGTTTTGATTTAAGATTTACTTTCAGTGCTGAATTCTGTTCTGTAAGTGGGAAAAAAAAAAAAAGCCCAAAAACTTCTTTAAAGTATTAAGGTCTCTTTTAAACCTTCTACTCACAGAGCAGCTGCTTGTCCAAGTGTGACTCTAATACTGGTAATGAATGGTCCATTCTGTCTCTAAAGTTTCAATACAACATTTTTTTCAATAATAACTTGTATTTACTGAAACTGTGGCATATTTGTTTTCCTTCAAATGCAGCAGCTATTCAGCAGAGCAGAAGATGCACTGTAAGATGTAACATTTGTGGGTATATCAGCCTGCCTGCAGCTCAGATGCTGAGCCAGATGTGTCACTTGGGAGCACAAAATACTGAGCCTCATGAACTCCTTTATAATATTTTCCTGCCTCTTCTGCAGCAGGCAGCTCCCCAACACCTTCCAGCCACTGTTTTTTTTTTTTCTTTAGAGTGTTTTGTTAGAATTGTGTTTTGTTTTCTTTGGGATAAATTCAAATTTCAGTTTCCATTCTTCAGTTAGCAGCTTGAATCAATTTTTGTATTTTCTGCATGTAAGTTCTTTCTTCTGGGTGAGTTTGTTACCTGACTTTTAAGGTGTTTGTGGGTACAGATTTGATTCATTCAGACTTGAAGGGGGAGTCCAGATAGAAAAAGGTGAGAAAAGCAAGATACAAACTCTTTTTTCCCTTTGCTTTCAGTCGTGGTGGGTGAGGGAGCCCTGACAAGTCTGTGGGCACTTTGCCATTTCACTCCCAGCCCACTTCCACTGGAGTCATCCTTGCTTTTGTTTCACAGCAAGATCCAGATCAGGCTGATGGCTCCAGCTAATGAGGTGAAGCATGAATGAGGAAAGGGATTTTTATACTTGCTGGGTTAGAGGAGAAGCTCTTGATCCACACACAGCAGGGAAGAAGACAGAACTAAGAGGAGGATTTTTCTGGGGGCTACAGCTGCTCCTTCTGCTTTTCCTGTCACTGAATTTCCACCTCACTCCAAAAGTTGTGGCTCCTCCTCCCCACTGCATGATGCCATCATCTCCCAGATGAATTCCTGTCACTAAATTTCCACCTCACTCCAACAGTTGTGGTTCCTCCTTCCCACTGCATGATGCCATCATCTCCCAGATGAATTCCTGTCACTGAATTTCCACCTTACTCCAAAAGCTGTGGCTCCTCCTCCCCACTGCATGATGCCATCATCTCCCAGGTGGTGTTGGGAAGCTGTGTAGATGCCCTGTGGTTGTGTCTCCAACACTCTCTTCTGCTTCAGGGGTCTCTATTTATAACATAGTACAGGGAAAAGGATCTTCTCTCAGTCCCACATGAATGTGGCCCAGCAAAATGAGAAAACAGCTTGGAGGGAGCACGTTCTTGAGGTCAAAGTAGCACCTGCTTCGTGCTGGAGACCTTGAGGAGCAGCAGGAGTGTGGGCTCTGTGATGGGGACATCATTAATGACAGGCTTGCTGAGCAGAGGTGGGAATCCATCTCCATGTGGAGGCAGATGGATGAGATTGATGTAAATCTTTGTGCTTTGTTTCCTGCTTAACCTTGGCTGATCAGAGCAGGAAAATTGCACGTGTTTGGTTCTGTTGGTCACCATTGAGATGTGGTATGGAAGATGTGTTTAGAAAACAAGATCTCCTCTCCATACCTGTTCACAGAATTCCCAGAATGACCAGGTTGGAAGAGACCTTCAAGGTCATCCAGTCCAACCCAGCCCCAACAGCTCAACCAAACCCTGGCCCCCAGTGCCACATCCAGGCTTTGTTAAACACACCCAGGCATGGGGACTCCACCACCTCCCTGGGCAGTCATTCCAGAACTTTCTCACTCTTTCTGTGAAAAACTTTTCCCTGCTCTCCAACCTGTATTTCCCCTGGTGCAGCTCGAGGCTGTGTGCTCTGGTTGTGTCAGTGCTGCTGCAGAAAGAGCCCAGGGCCAGCTGAGCACAGGCACCTTTCAGGAGCTGCAGAGAGTGATGGGGTTCCTCTCTTTGCCCACTTGTTCTGACCTTCTTGGCTTCCCAAAAAGTCTTCTTTATTAAGAGACAGCTTGAGAGTTTGTCAAATCATTTAATTGTCAAATAATAACTATACTGCTGTTTTAAAAGAGCCTGTCATGGTCTAGAGCAAGCCTTGTGCTAAAGAAACTAATAGGATAAATCTGTTATTTTGGTCAGCTTCTTCTCTAAAGTGAAATAGCTCCTTATCTTTCAATACAGACTACTCTGAAAAAAAGCAAAATATTGTGGCCTGTCACTTGGTGCTCATTGAGGTAGTGTAAGTGAGGAACACCGTGCTGGAAATTGTTGTTTCAAACTAAAAATTATGCAGCTAAAGGAAAAGATAGGATTTATCATTCCATCTGTATATAGCATGGAAAAAATAAAACCCATTAAAAAAATCCTGTATTCAATGGCTAGGGACAAATCAGTTCCTGGGTTGTCTTAGGGATACAATAGGGAAATTTTGGCATTCTAGGAACAGCTTTGTTCTGTTACCAACATCAGGAGCTCGTGGAAAGCCTTCAACAAATGCAGTCATCTGTCATCTCTTTCAACCTCTGCTGCTGTGACCCATTTCCCTTCCTGTTCCAAGGCATTAGGAAATGAGGCAGGACCTTGTAAGAAGTTTCCCAGAGCAGGCTTGTTTTTATTTGCCTGTTCAGGAACACTTTTGCTTTCCCAGCAGACTCTTGCACTTCTTTCTTCTTGTTTTTCCTGTTCTCATCTCTCTTACTACTATTTTGATTTTTGCATAGGTATTTCCAGGGTTCCTCTTAAGAAATTTGCTTGTTTCCCCTTTTTTTTTTTAATTTAATTTAAGAAATTCTTTGAGAGAAATTAGGCAAACAGTAATGCAACTTTGGTTTTGGGTTCCCATGAAAGTCAGTTCCACTAACAGGACATTAACATATTGAATTATATTTTTTTTTGTATTCTTATTGCTGTTACCCTGAGTAAAACTTGTATTCTTACCAACTTCTGTGTGTGTGTTTTTCTAGAAATCAGGTACTTTTTACTAGTGCCAAGTTTTTGATAGTTCATGGTAGTTGCTCTTTCAGGTTCTCAGGATTTTGGGCAAACTTCAGTAAAAAAATTTCTGCTGAGCAGCACTAAAAAAGAGCACTTCAAAAATAATACAGAATTATTTCTGTTTGTCAGTGATGTGTCAACACTGGTAGACTTGAAAACAAATAAGCAGGAGGCTTCTTCAGCTGGAAGAGGCTGTTCTAGAATTGAAAACAGCCCTTTCAATAATTTCTCTGCTGGAGATCACAGCCTGTGTTGCCCAAATATTAAAGAATAAAATCATCTACCCAAGCAACATCTATGCTAGAAGGATCAGCTTCCTTTTTTTTTTTTTTTTTATAAGTTGTTTTTGAAGTATTAGATCAGAAAATAGAATTCTAGCTTCAAAAATCTCTTAGATATTTGAGTGAGAGTTTGAGAAAATAGAATTCTAGCTTCAAAAATCTCTTAGATATTTGAGTGAGAGTTTGAGTTGAATGAGAGTTGCCCATTTGAGCCAGGCTTTGTCCATTTTGGGGCTGTCCTTGTTTCTGGATGTCCCAGGATGAGAAGGAAGGATCAGGCTGGCCAAGAATTTCCTGCCTTCTCCCAAGGGTAGTGCAAAAGTTGAGACCATTGGGAGCAGCACTGGCAATGCTGGATGGAGCAAGTGGAATTCCTTGGATTAGTTTAACATCATTGTTGACCACCCCCATGTCCTGCTCAGACATTCTGCTGTTGCCTGAATAAAAATGCTGTTTTTTGATGTCAGTTGTCTCAAATGAAGGTGGGCTCAAGGAGTGGGGTTCTGCCAGGCTCTGGCTCAGCCTCTTGCTGCTGCAGTGCAAATTGACAAATATACCCATTATACCCATTAGTAGATCTTAAAGCTGAAAAAGTTCCAGTAAATACAGGTACTTTCTTATTGTCATCTCTTATTAATCATAGCATGGGTTTTATCAGTCCAGTCTCTTAAAAATCATAAATGGCAGTATACTAACAGATCATATCAGCAACTAAAATGCAAAATCCTCTTTGTTTTGTTTTTTTTTTTTTACCCTGGTTTCTTGAATACTTGGAACTTTTGGTTTAAAATGTTTGAGTGCTACATTTACTGCTCCAGACCTTTGTTCTACCCTTTAAAAGCCATTTCCCTTACAGTGATTTTTTTTTTTCTTTTTCCCCAGGGTGACCAGATGCAGGTCATGCCTATACCAAGTGTATGTATTTTTATCCCTTTTTCTTTTAATAATTTTCATGACTTTTGCTTTGATTCATTTTATGTTGCAGTCTAACAGGTCTGTTTTGTGTTGCATGTTAACAAAAGGATTTTATGTTCTGTCTGTAATGTTGTATCCCCAGAGGTGGATTGAACTGCATGTCTTCTACAGGGACTGAAAGAAGAGTTTGGGTTTTATCTGGGTTTCTTCTGAATTTTTAGCCTTTTGAAAACACATGACATAGTCTGAAAATTATAACAAGAGGCAAAAGGTGATTCATCATCATTATGTGAGACACAATTACAAAAACCTTTTCCTCTCATTTTCCTCTATATACCAGTTGAAAAGAAGAGTTGGAAACTGCATAATTTATTTGAAATAAGTCACATTTAGAAAACAGAGCACACTGACTGTTGCTCATCCCTGCACTTGTTTGAGATGATGCTCTTGGTATCAGCTGCTGCTTTATGAGCCTCAGTATTTCTGTTTATCTTTCCTTGATTAAACTTGGAATGCTGTTTGGCATCTGAATTATTTTTCAAAGCTAAATAAAAGGAAGAAAAAAACCAAGTCCTTCAAACTGAAGCTTTTAATTTAATTAGTTTTAACCTTTTTTGGTCAAAAAGCTGCTCTTTTCTTTACAAGGATGAAGGCTTAGGCTTTGTAAAGCTGAAAATACTTTTTTTTTTGAGCTCCTTTGCTGTTTACAAGACTTCATCATTGCAGAGTTTCCCAGCAAACAGCAATGCTGATGTGTGGAGATAATGACCCAGCCCTCTTGTTTGAGATATTTGGTAGCTTTTAAAGACCTGGATATTCCCCAAGATGCCATTCTTTATCTTCTTTCCCTTCCTTCTCACGTAGCCCAGCATTCCAAATCCTGCTGTAAGAATCCATCCCCCTGTCTGTGCTGCAGTGCACCAGTGCCAGGAGATCCCTGGGACTGGGCACATCTTCCCTCTTCCAACAGCTTTTCTTGGGTTTGAGAACTGTTGGAAATTCCTCTTTATTGCTTACCTGTTATTTCTGGTGTGGCTCATGCATGGTGTGTATGCAGGCAGGCATGGACATGCATGTGATTTGTATTTCTGCAAGTCTAGGAATAGAAAGACCTCAAATGTAAATCAGAAAATACTGATTTCCAAACGACTTTTCTTTTTTACATACCTGCCAAATTCTGTTAGGTGACTGTAGTTGCTCCACCAGGAATTATTTGAACATGAAACATGTTCTGGCTGTGCTCTGACCTGGAATAAAACCTTTCCCAAGAGTGACTGTAGGTACTAACAGAATAAGAATTCAAACAGAACAGAATTTTGGAAGGATAAATGAGTAGAGCTCTGACAGGTACAGAAATTAAATCAGATGCTTTGTTAGAACACTGTCTTTGCAATGTTAAAGCAGTGCTCTGTTAGATTTGGGCAGTGGTAGGAAAATGAATGATTCAAGAAGGGCCATCTTTATTTTTCCTCCTTTTTTTAATTATTTTTTTTAAGCTCAGCTGTGATTTTGCAGACACATTGCCAGCACTAACAAGGCAGTAAAATCAACTTCTCCCTGCAGTCATGATGTAGAGTTCTGAGCAAGCAGGTGACTTTAAACACTCCTTCCCCTTCTCCAGTGCCATTTGATGCTTCTCCTTGCAGCAGGGCAGGGCAGTGTTGTCAGGCAGCCATGGCCCTTGGGCACTGCTGTGACATTTACTCCCAGGATCAAAGAGCTGCTGCCTCTCAGGAGCCAGCCAGCAGCACTGTGTCATCAGCTAAATAAAGCTGCAAGGGAGCTGCACATGCAGGGAGTGCTAGGAAGGAAAATGCAGCCTTGTCTTAGGACAAACACCTAAAATTGAAGTGTTGCTCTGCTGGTCTTAGGAGGGGTGTTGGTCCAAGACAGCTCTAATTCTGTGTTTCAGACCCATTAAGGCAGAAATTCTTGATTTTCTGCTACCTAGGGATGAGAAGTGGGGCTGTGTGAGCTGCAGTGTCTTGTACAAACCAGGAGAAAAATCTTCTGAACAGACCCAGAGCTTGGTCACAATTCAGTGGACATTTACATTTTACAGGGCTGGTTGCAAATCTCAGCAGTTCAAGTGTTCAGAGATTTCCTGAGTGGCTCTAAAAAGAGCTCTGCCCACTCCCCACTTTCAAATTGAAGCCTCCAGTCAAAATATGAGGATTTCTGGAGCTTTTTTGTGCTTTTTATTGTGTATTAAACCTGGCAGTGTGCTGAGGTCACCTGTTTGAAAGCTTCCATTGCTTCATGTGCAGTTTGCATTGCTTTTATTTGCATTTATGTGTGCAGTTCAGTGAAGTGGATCTTCTGCTCAACCAGATTTGTCCTGTATTAATTGAACTGGATTGAAAAGTTTGACTTAATGTGAATTTTTGCTTGGTTATTGATAAAGGTGACTGCTAAACAAGAAATATTCCAGCTTCAAGTTAGTTGCTTCAGAAAATAGAAACAGCATTACTTCGGAGGTTTTTTTTTAAACATGAACTTTACTGTGTTTGTAACTCATATTTTGAAACTGTTTCCAGTTAAGGCATAGGTTAAAGAGCAGCATAATTGATTATGTCCTTATACTGCAAAATTAATTATTTTTAGGGCTGAAATAAACACAGAATTTTTAAAAAGGCAAGCCCAAAACATCCCCAGCTGACACATTTTGATAGACCTGATGACAAATGTAAATGTAGCTCAGGATGCCTGTGTTTTCATGGATTTTATTCAGCTTTGTATGGAAAGGATATGGTAGAGAAATCATACAATGGTTTGGGTTGGAAGGAACTTTAAAAGATTATCTCCTTCCAACCCTCAAATCAAAGTAAACCCATAGCTTCACTGTTCTATATTCTTTTGAATGAAGATGGAATTCTTTTGAATGTAGATGGAAATAAAAAGCCATGCTTATGCAACAAATTAAATGAGATATTGTCAAACTTCAACTCTTAAATGAGTTGGAGTGTCCACTTTTGTTCAGCTTAAAATTCCACTGCTAAGGAGTGCTATCAAAATTATCCCTCAGAATCCCTGCAGGAGTTAAATCTTAGCACAGGGATATTGGGGCTTTTTTTCCACTTGTCCTCACCTACATTAGCTAAATCCTTGTTATAACTTCTTGTAGAAGAAATTTTGGGAGCTGCCTGCTCCACAAGAGGAGCTGGCATCTTCTGGCAGCTGTGTTTTAAGTAGGAATGATTTATCTTCTGTAAGAATATTTCTGCACATAGCTGCTGGGAGAAGCTGTTAGCCCTGCAAGTGCAGCCCAGAGTGTGAGCAGAGGACACAAACAGTAAATTAATGTGCTGCACTTGAGCTTAACAGCACTGCCAGGACAGAGAGAATAAAAAAGGCTTATTAATTCTGATACCTGTGGGAAATACAGGCCTACAGGGAGTAGAGCTGATGGTTGTTCTGTACAGTGAATTTCTGCAAGATTTGTGTTGACCAGCTGTTGATGCTTCAACCAAAAGTCCTGTTCTCTTGCCGCCACCATCCCCTTTTTTTTTGTTTTTTTCTTAGGGAATTTACTATTTCCACGGGACTGAAGCAGTGCAGCAGTCGTTCCACTACAAGGTCTGTTGAGCTGATCAGCCCTGAGACCTGGCTGGAATGCATAAATCCCAACCAGTGACTAGTTGAATTTGTGTACAGTTTGTGTCTTGTTGGAATTGAAGAGCAAACCAGGGGGATAGCACGTGTCATTTTTCTGCTGAGTTCTGTGGAAGGCTTTGTGCAGCCTTTTGGGGGAGTGTTGCATAGTAAATATGAGTTGCTGTTAGCCACAATGAAATATTCTTAATCATCTCAGATGTCTTGAAGTGATGTGTGTAAAAAAATCAAAGACATTGTCAAACTTCCATAACTATTCACTGTTAACTGTGATGGAACTCTGGTATTTAGAACTCTTCTTGGGTATGTCTCCATTAGTGAGAAAATTAAAATACAGTGTTGAGTAATGCTTGTTTCTGACTAAAAGCTTTGCTGCCCTTGACAGGTGGAAATTGCTTTAGATCAGAAAGCTTGAACAGCCAAACAAATGGGCTGATACTTTGCATACAAATCCTTTCAAGTTCCTAAAAGCCTCAAAAATGCCACCCTTGCTCCCAAGTCCTTCACCAGCTATTTAGCAGCCTCACAGCTTGCAGTGGCTTCAGCTTCAGAATCATTTCCTTCTGCCTATTATCAAAAGGTGATTGTTTTCACAGTTGAGGGCAACAGAATTGCAATTTGTGAAATGGAAAATTCATTCTTCAAAAGTGTGAACTTAAGGAAACAAGATCAGGCTGAACTCAAGATGCCAAAGCTTGTGGGAGAGTTGGTTTTGCCCTTGTAAGATGAAGTTAGGTCAGAAACTGCACATGACCTCCTAAAGCAGTACTGAAGAGGGAGAGGAGCTCCAGCAGTGACCAGAATCTCTGGGTGGGTACCACAGAGGAATTGTGCCTCTCCCAGCCACTGCTTTTGGGAAAGCAGAGGTGCAGGTGGGTGAAAAAAACAGTTGCAGGTCACCTCACTGTGTGCATTCAGGGAATTTGGGCTCTCAGAGATGAAGGTTCTTGCATTTTGTAGACCTTGGTGTGTGTCCATCCTTTTCTTGATGACAAATGCAACAGTTTGCAGCTAAAAAAATAAAGATATCTGTAAGACAGTGCTCATATTTTTCCTACATGCATTGTTATGTGGAAAAATATATAGTTCCATTTATTTTCCATAGATACAGATATTTTCAGATATTCCTTGGATAAGGGATTCACATAGCAGAAGGAATTTCTGGCTTTGAACTGCCTGTGCAAATTAATGTAGTCAAAAATTCAAAGGAGATAAGAGTTTTAAGTACAACAATAAACTGAGCTATTATTTTTTTAAGAAGTATGTTTAAGGTTTCCTGGGATGTTCCTACCTTTTTACCATCCTCAAAGACAAGAACTATTGGAATATGGGTTCTGAAGATTACTGTTTTTAAATGGGTCGAATTTTTCTGTCTATAAGCTTTTACTTTATTTAGGTTGCAAGTTTGGATCCTTCTTAATATGAAAAACTGAGGTGGGGTGCTGAATACCTTTTAGGCTTTGAATAGAAGGAAAAAACCAAAATTCTTTAGGTCTGGTTCTAGCTGCCCACAAGCAGAGGTGGAACTGAAGCAGCTGTGGGGCTGTCCATAGCCTAGCCCAGGGTGTTGTATAAATTCCAGCCTGCTTGGGTGGCTGTGGAGCCTTTGCAGGCATTAGGCAGAAGCTGTTTTGATTGGAAGGTCCTTGTCAGATGTGTGCTGAGAGGAAATGCACTGAGAAAAGTGGTTTTAGGCAGGGCAGCTTCCAGTTTGGTGGCTGAGAAAACTGTTGTCAATGTTAATTGTAAGGAACTTAATCAATTGCAGTGAATGCTCCTAAAAATCCCCCAAGAACTCCTGCTTTAGCTAAAACCACTTAATTTAAGTCCAGAATCTGATTTGTTAGGTGCTTCATTTAAGAGTTTATTAGGCATCACTGGCCAGTATCTATCAAGGTGATAGATTGAATTGAATCTATCTAACCACTTGAATTCAGCCAGTGGTTGATGATCTGTCCTGGCTGCTGGAGGGTGGCCCTGCCCCACCTGTGTCACCCCTGCCTGCACAGGGGTGGCCTCAGATCTCTGCCAGCACCCCTGCAAAGAGCAAACCCATAAATAAATATAAATGATAAATGATGAATCCTCACCAGAGTCACAGTGCACAGATAAAAAAATAGGAAAAGAATGGAGTTAGAGTTGTGTATCCAAGACTGAATTAATTTAATTTCCTCTCTGTCTTAAGCTTCTCCCTACTGATGCTTTTCTATTTTTCTCTAAAGCTAATCCTTTTCTTTCATCAAAAAAACCCCAAGTGGCAGCAGTGTTTCAGCTCCAAATGGAAGCATTCTCTCCCATTTCGGTGATTTCAGGAAATATGCAGTACCAAAATCTAAAGCAACATATTTCTATTGCAAACTGGGGTGTTGAAATGGGAAATGATCCAAAGAATATGAGACTCTGCATTGCTTTCAGAAAAATTATCAATTCATGGGATTGGTGCCATTTTTAGTAAGGGCAGTGTGCTGTAGAAGAGCCCAGTTCAGGTTCTTCACTGCAGGTTTAATACCTTGACTGGGAGCATAATTCACATGGAAGTTGATTTCCACCCTCCTAAGTGGTAAAAACAAGAGTGAAGACATGTCCTGGAAGATAAAATTAGTAATGCTGTCTTCCATCAGGATGGATTCCTCAGTTTCAGCATTTTTCATGGCAAACAGAAATAATGATTTGTGTAAATGTCCATCAGCCTGATATGGCTGCAAATGACATTGACTGGAAATAGGATAACAACAGCAACCAAACCAGGCATTGGGAAAAGAGCCACTGGAAAAAGATGTTGTATTAAATATCCTGGTTTTATGATTTTTTTTTATAGTGGTGGTGTTTTACCATTTTCATTTCCAGTGCTTTGGAGGTCATTCTAAACAAGGCTCTAATTTAAAAAAGAAAAGTTTGTATGGGTATTGCAATTGCATGAGCCATTAATATCCATACATAAACTTGGGATGAGCCCAGAAAATCATTTGATTTCAAGTCATGTATTCCAGCTGCCAGTAATTACTAGAATAGTAATGTTGACAGAAGGGTGCCTCTTCCATAGATGTTTTACTTTCTTTTTGTTGTCTTCCTCTTTTCTTTTTATTTATAGCCACCAGCTAAATACCTCCTGCCAGAACTGACAGCATCAGACTATGGGAAGAAGTGTGTGGTCATTGATTTAGATGAAACTTTAGTGCACAGTTCATTTAAGGTAAGTAAATTCAAAAGGGATCTCTTGCAGCTTGAATCTGTCAGTGAATGCTGCAGGAACTGTTAAGCCTCTTAACACTTGAACTCCTCTTACATCCTCTGCCTGGGAGTCCTCATTGCCTCTCCTGTGATTATTCATCCTAATTTAGCTCTCAGGGGAGTAACAACAGAGATTGCTTTCTTAATTTTATTTTATTTTTTTGAGAAAATCACACTGACTGCAACAAGGCCTGGAATAGGCATTGACTGCAGGGCTTTAAGTATTCCACCACAGACCTGTGTTTTGGACAGGTCCAGAAATTCATTGCTTTGAAAATAGGGGTTTGTTTTTGCAGTTTAAATAATGCCATAGTTAGTGTAGGAGAATGGAGAATCAGCACAGCTTTGTGCTGGGTTAGATGTACCTTAAACCAGGAGATTTTGGGCACCAGGGGTGGCTCTTCTCTCTTGCTGGAGGGTGTTGTTTTCCTGATCCCAGCAATTGTTTTTAGGTAGTTAGTTTTCAGAGCAGGAAAGCAAATACCATTTAGCTGTTGGTGGTGACTCAGTCATCTTCAAGAAGCAGCTTCTGTAACCCTTCAGAGTTCAGCATGTGCTGAAGGTACTGGTATTTTTTCTGTTGTTTAAGCAGGGCTAAAATTAGGAGACTTCAGAAATACAGAGTCTGAATTGGCTTAGGGCACTGATAGCATTTCTGGTTAGTACAGCTAATACTGATAAAGCATCTGCTGGTTTTATACATTGATTGGAGAATTTATAAAAATTGATAATGTTATTTTACTACTCCCAAACCAGATTAACCACCCTTACAGTCTTCTAGCTGCTTGCACTGCATTTTTCACTGGAAGTATCAACTCCACTTTTTAATCCTTCACTTGTTCGTTGCCAATATTTAAAATGCAAACTTGTAATTCATGTTGTGGTTAGAATTTGGCAGCAGCCTCTCTTTATTGACTTAAAGAAAACCTTATATGGAAATATTAGAACAAATATTCCTGTGCCTCAGACTGAAATGAAGATTTTTTTTTTTCTCTGTCTTTGTTGTGCCTGATGGTACAAAATAATTTCTTGTACAGGAACCTCCATGCCATATTTGTCTTGTGTAGCCAGACTGAGCTTGCTCTAGAGAACTTTTCAGGGAGATAAAATCCACAGCTGGATTGGGAAGGGAGGAGCCAGACCTTCCTATTTAAACAAGAGTCAAAAACAAGAAGGGAAAGCTCAATGTAAAAGTCTAATTGTGTATAATAAAATTGAAGTGTTAGGCTTATTGTTACCTGAAAGGTAAAAATACAATTTTGCTTTCTGAGTGCTGTGGGTAATTTTGTGCTGTGATTTTTTTTTTCTGGTTTTGAAACAAAATGAGATTCAGTTTAAGTGGTTATTAGTTATTTTTTAAACCATTTTAAAGAAATGCATGTTTAATGGTTGACACAGTTGCAAATCTCTCTTGTAGGACTGAGATTTGCAGAGTGTTTCTTAGAGGCCTCCTTTTAATCCTCCCACATTCAAGTGATATTTAATGGGTATTTAAATGATGTTGAGTAGATATTTAAGAAAAACCAAAAGATTTTTCTGCTTGATGATGAGCACTGAATAATGTTTTGTGTGAAGGAAAGAAAACTGGTCCTTTTTTGTGTGAGGTCAGTAGAGTTGGGCAGATGTTGGAGTTTCTGCAGAATTGGAGTTTCAGGGTGACAGTGGTGTTATTTCAATATGAAATATTGAATCACCCTGTGATTGAGGGTGTGTAGGAGAAAACCAAGTGCTGGAGGAAATTAATTTAGTTGTTCAGAGGCTGGCCCTGTCCAGTGGTGCTGTCTGGGGTTTGTTTCATGAAGGGAAATTCTTCAGCTGAATTCAGACCATTGATTGCCATCATTCCAGTAGAGCAGGGGTTTGAGCACCTGGGTGCACCCTGCTCTGCCTGGATAGTCAAGTTACTTTTGTAGTTTTTTATTTTGTAGGAGTTTGGGGGGTATTTGGGGGATTTTTCTTCCAATAAAACATATCTGCTCTAACCAGGTAGGTCCCCACTTAAAAGCTTGAAAAGCATACATAAATTTGAGAATTTTAGTACAAAAGGCTTTATTTAAAGCACCTGATACTTTAGAATTTGTAATTCTGTTATGAAATAGGCTTCATATTTCAAATGCAGATTACATGTTTTTTTGACACCACCAGAGAGGCAGAATATTTAAAGTGCTCTTTATGAAAGCAGCAACATCTGAGGGAGGGTAATTCTCATCTTTTTATGCCCCTGCATATTTGTGAAGCTTTAAGGAGGTACTGGTCTTTCATGTTAGGTGCATATTAAAGGAATAAAGTTTGGGGTTCTTTGGCAAGAGTAAAAAAGGAATAGATAGACAGGGTAGTTATCATTCCCATCATAAAACAATAATAGAAGCAAAAAATAATAAATTATTCAATCGAGGAGATGTAAACACGGTTTTGTATAAAATGTATTAAACCACATGCAAGCCTGGAATGTAGTCCTATTCAAAACTGGCAGTGAAACACCTTTAGAACATTTAAAATGCTGAAAGTTTGGGGTTTTTTTAATACAAAAGTTCAAACTGAGCTGAAGATTTTCAGTGGAAATGCATTCCCTTCTTCCAGGCTCTGTGCTTCCCACTGGAGGCAGGGATGTGCTTCATGTGCCCAAAAACCTTTGCCCAGCAAATTGCTGCAGACTTTTCTCCTCTTTTCCCTCCCTGAGGAGCACAGAACTCCAGGCTGTGCTCCTTTCCTTATCCCCAGTGCCAACAAGAAAGCAACAAAACACCTGAAGTAGAAGTGGGGGAAGCAAATTGGGAGTAGTTTGGTGACAAAGTCTGAGGCTGAGTTTTATTTGTTCGCAAAAACCAAAGTTGCTCACACTGAATGTGGTTTTCTCTGGCATCTGGTTGATGTTGCTCCTGATAGGATTAAATTCTGTAAAAGCTGTAGTTTTATCAGTGGATTTCAAAACCTCTGCAGCTTGCAGTGACCTCTTCTTTTTCTGCTGTTGCTGCTGCAGAGTGTTTCTCTTGCTGAAGGGAGTCATGCATATATAAATCCTTCAAGTGTGTGCAAGCCTCTTCAAAGTCTGCAGGCAGCTGGCACCCACTGGAAAACTGGTGGCTGAGGCTTCTTGACAATTCGTTTGAGGTTTGTTTTTTTTTTAAGGTGAAGCATCAGAACTTTGGTGTAGCTGTTCTGTGGCTGTTGGAGCTGCACAGTATCTTCTTTATCTGAAGGGCTTCATGCAGGGAGCAGATGGGAGCCTCCCCTTTGTCTTTTTCCACAGCAGAAAGGGGAAATTGCTCAGTGTTAGATAAGAAAAATACAGATTGATCTGTGTGTATTTGAGGAATTATTCAGATCACATCAGCACAGGGTCAGTAAGAGGTCTGTTGCCAATCCTGGCTGGTCAGGATGAGAGGATTCTGTGTATCCTCTCCTGTCCCCTCAGACCCAGCACTTGCAGGTGTCAGATCAAACCATCTTCTTTATTTCTTTTCTCCTGAGAAAGGGTGTTTCCCTCCACAGAAATTCTTTGTGGTCACTTTGCTCTCCTGGCAGGGAGGTTGTCTGACAGGGGAATTAGAATCTGGTTTATCCAGGGAGTGGGATCAAAGTGCTGCTGGCAGGTTAATACTGCAGGATCCTCTTTTCCCACCATTTTTTCACAGAGCACCTGTTTAGACTCCCCAGTTTGTGATCTGCTTCTTAAATCACTTTACCTCAGCTGCTTCTCTGCTTTCTTGGCACACCTTTGCCCCCCCCCAAATGAGTCTAAAGTCTGTTTCCAGTCCCACAAATACTTCAGGGGCATCTTTTTGGTGGTTCCTGAGATCAGCCTGCTGACTGATCCAGAGGAGAGGTGGGACCATCTGTACAAATCTCCCAGAGCTGAGTGAAGATGTTCTCCAGCCTGGGCAGTATCCATGCAAGACACTGGCTGTGAATCAGTCATGTTAAAACTGTCTTTGGCAGCTCTGTCTTAGCCATTTCCAGGCTGCAGGTGATGCACTGAGCTCCAGGCAGGTTTACATGACTGTTTTTTTAGCATGGGCACAGTGCATGAGCTGTACCTAAGTGTGGTGTCCACTTGAAGCAGTAAACATTGGCAGCAGCCTGTTCCCAGCTGCCCCTGCTGTGTAGCCAAGATTAGATTATGAACTCCTGAACTGTCTACAAGGCCACTCTGCTGCTTTCCAAGGCAATTTTACTTGACTGGCAGTTTTTCACAGTAAGTCTTGAGAATTAAGTTGTGTTCAACAGGCTGGAAAAATGGATTCCAGGACTTGGGTAGAGTGTGCCTGCTCTTCCTTTTGGAATTAAAATGCAATTTTACATGATTAGCTTGATTGAATTGGCATGTTTACAATCCTTTAGTCTTGTTGCAGCTGCTGATTCAAATATGACCATTAGGTATTACTTTTACCACTGTCTTTATTTTTAATTTAGTACCAGTTGATACCCTCGAGTAGATGGTGTACAGTACACAGTTGATTTTCTTGGTGGTCATTTATCCATAAAGACTGGATGGAAGAGTTTATCCAAAGAGATGTTTTCCTGATGAACACACTCAGTGGTAGTGAGGGTTATTCAAGCAGTGAAGCATGCTAGGTTTTATGAGGCTTAAAAATAGGAGAGAAAAGGGAAGGGCAGCATCTGAAATTACAACTGGGAGCTTCTGACTCGTGTAGGAGCACACACAGAGTGCATATGTGTGCTCAATAATGGTTATTAACTTGTTTCTTAGAAGTTGGTACTCTTCCCTTTCATGGCCCTGAAATTTTCCCTCTAACCATTTAGTTTTTAATGCTGATTATTTCCTTGTCATTCTTTCTAGCCAATTAGCAATGCTGATTTCATCGTTCCTGTTGAAATTGATGGAACCATACATCAGGTAAGTGCTGGTTTTTCCTTCAGCATTGTGTCCTGAATCCCAGAATGTTCTCTTCCTCCATTTGCTGCTTTTTGTCCAATAATTTCTCTTGCAAAGCATGGAAGCTGTGTATTCTGGAATGCAGACAGGCATCCCTGTGTGCTCAGGTGGAGTCTCTCTCTCAGGATTTCAATACTCAACTCTTTGTCAATTTTAAAACATATTCCAGCAGGAAATGATGTAAGGGTGGGGTTTCAAACGTTGCTGGGTCCATAAAAAGCTGTTTGAACACTGCATTTTTCATTCCTTCCAACATAAATAGGACATATGTTTGCTTTAATATATGTTGGTAGCTCATATGCTAAAGGTTATTTATATTTTATAAAAGTATAAAAGAAGAATAGGCATTTATTCAGTTTTTGTGGCAATCTGTGTTCAATTTCTGTCCCCTTTTATTCCTGTAAGTAATTCAAGTTCCTCTGATAGGAGTTATTATATACTTCAGCATATTTAAAGGTCTGGACAAAATCATGAGGAGACTGATTTCTGTGTCTTACTCTTTAAGAACTTCACTTAAGGCTCTGAGAAATGGTTTTGAGTAAATGCAAAACACCCATAATTTGAAAATCTGTCCCCTCCATGTATCTTGGATTGGTGTCTTTAATCAGTGATCATTTCTGAAGGATTGAATCAAATAAATTACAGTGCTGTTAGTTTCCCTCTTCAGGCAGACATTGAAGTTCTTGCTGGAGATGAATTAAACAGGTTAATGTCAAGTTGAGCCTTTCTGATACATGAGCTCTTTAAATTGTTTGAAACATCTTCTGTTGGGTGTTACAGTTAGCAAACCTTCCCTCCAGGTGATTTAACAGAAATTTTAAGTACTTTAAATTCTGAGATGTTGTTTACATAATATCTTCGTGGATTATTTCTACTTGGACAAAGAGGTTTGTATATTTTAAGAGGTTTTATATTTTATTTGTATATTATTTCTTGTACTAATTGGTGGGTCATAAAGATAGTTCATAATTTTGTCTGATTTCCTGTGATGGAAGCTCTCCATGTATTTGTCACTCTTAAAATGATTACTGAATATTAGTCAGTGGACTGAAACGTGCTTTAAAGTAATAGTTGTTTTTATAATTGTTACACTGTGTCTGTTTTATGTAGGAAAAAATCAATATCTGGGGTACCTCTACCTGTAATGTTCACCAGAGCTGATGCTTACAACATTTAAATGATGTTTTGGAGATTTGTGGTTTGTAATCCTGATTTGATGTGGACTTTATCTGTGTTTGGTGCTGTGGACAGACAAATTCTCTCTCTTAAAACTTTACAAAATCCTTTGAAAGTGAATTTTTGAGTGGCTTAGAGTTGTGATCACTTAGCTTGTCAGGATGACATATTTACATTTGGAAACAAATCCCAATAAAAGTCTTGGGCTTTATAGTCAAACATTTCAAAAGCCGGTTGTTTTTCCATTCCCTGCTGCAAACTCTGAGATTCTTCACCAAAAATGATGCAGTTTGGCACTTGGACATGACTCCATGTGGAGAAAAGAGAAAATAGCAAGAAAAAAAACCCTGAAAACAAACAAAAACCCATAGCTGGGTCCAAAGGGAGTGGATTTGTGCATCTCCCTCTCCTCTGACAGAGGTGGTCTGGTGAAATTGGTCTCTGTGCTTTGCTAGAAAGTCCCTGCATGATTTTCAAGGAAATTGCTTCACTCTTTGAATTTCAAGTTCTTAGCCTCTAAAATAGATAAAGACCCGGGGCACATTTGAATGGTAAAAATGAAGGTAATTGTAAGGAATTTTGTGATTCTTGAAATAAAGGTAATTTGTGTGGCACACAGGATAGGCAAAGCCTGGGTGTGGAATACCTCTTGTGATATTGCTGACATGCAGGAATCTTCTCTTTTTTGTTTTGCACTGTGAGAAAGGGCAAAAATGGATATTCTGGCTGAGTGTGATGTGCATTAACACAGCCTGTAGAGCTCTGACAACCTGTTCCCACTTCAAACCTGTAATTCTGTAGTCACTTAGAGCATAAATGAAGTGATCTGAGCAATTTCTGTCATTTATCAGGATTTGTCATCTGTGTAATGCGTGTCCATTTTCTTAAGCAGTTTATAAACTCCAGGATTAATCACTGACATTGAGAAATGTTTCCACCTGTGCAAAATATCCCAGGAGATGGGAAATATTGTGGAACCACACTTTCCATAGTGCATATCCCTGTTTTACCAGTGAGCTTGGTACCTTATCAGGCAGGAGGTTGACAGATTTTTATTGTCCTTGACCTCTGCCTTAGGCAGAACCCCAGTGGAAAGGAAATTTCCTTGCTGAGAAACACCATTTCAGAGGTGCTCATTCATATAGAAACTTGGAATTATATGAGATTGTTCAGCTCTCATATACCAAAAAATACAAGTTGTGGCAAATGGAATTGCTGTACTCCTGAAAGAGTTTTGAGATTGACTTATCTAGCAAGTTTTTTCATGGTAAATGCTGGTTGGGTTTGGTTGGTGTTTTTTTTTTTTTTTTTGCAGTTCAACAGAAGTCTTAAAAAAATAATGTCTTTAGTTTGGGGAATTTGCTTTCCCTTATATAATTTATAATCCAAAGGTCAGAAACACTCTTGGGGTTTTTTTTATAGGGAGGACAATTCATCATCCTAAAGGGTGCTTGGGTAAACGAGCTTCCCTAGATTAAAAACCAGCTTTTCTTAACATCCCTTCTCCCTTTCCCATCTTTCTTTCTCCAGCCTAAATTACCTCATCTTTTGAAAGGATTTGTCATTTTACTTTAAGAAGGAAATAAATCAAGTGTGAAGGAACCTTCCTTTGTTTCTCCTGTGGGTCTCTGGATGCCTCCAGAGCTGCCCATCCTGGGGCAGCTGAAGTTCCAGGGATGAATCCCAAATTTTCACAGAATTCCCAGAATGATCAGGTTGGAAGGGACCTTCAAGATCATAAAGTCCAACCCAGCCCCAACAGCTCAACCAAACCCTGGCCCCCAGTGCCACATCCAGGCTTTGTTAAACACACCCAGGCATGGGGACTCCACCACCTCCCTGGGCAGCCATTCCAGAACTTTCTCACTCTTTCTGTGAAAAACTTTTCCCTGCTATCCAACCTGTAGTGGTTCCAGTTGTGGGTTTCTCTGGGTCTGGATTGAAGGCACTTGAGACAGTAATTCGTGTTTGGACTCAGGTGTTTATTATTTCTTATCAGTAACACAGTCTCACTGCTGTGAGCTTTTCATTAGAAGGCACAAAATGGCCAACAATCTCTTGTTCCAAGGCCTTTTCAGACTAAACTATCCAATTAAGAACTGACACCTGGATTATTTTCCCTTTTAACCCAATAACTGATCCCAAAGAGCCCACAATGGGGACTTTTCTGCCCAATTACAAAATGCCACCCAAACCCATGGAGAAGGAGGAAGAAGAAGCATGAAGCAGAAACCCAGGATGACACCCTGTGCCCTCCATCTGCTTCCATCCACAACACACTAAAAACCCCAAAACCTCAATTTCTCACCAAGTGACACACCTGCACTGCTCTCTATAATCTATTTCACACTTTTGTGGATTCCAGTCTATCTTGAAGTCTGGGGAACTTTCTCCATGGATGAGGGTCAAAGTCAGTGCTGCCCTGGGGGTCAGGGCACCCCAGAGCAGATACAGAAATATTCCCAGTGCCCTGGGTTTCCACACCAACCTAAACTTCCCCTGGTGCAGCTCGAGGCTGTGTGCTCTGGTTGTGTCAGTGCTGCTGCAGAAAGAGCCCAGGGCCAGCTGAGCACAGGCCCCTTTCAGGAGCTGCAGAGAGTGATGGGGGCAGCCCTGAGTCTCCTTTGCTCCAGGCTGAGCACCCCCAGCTCCCTCAGGGCTTCCTCACAGGCTTTGTGTTCCCAGCCCCTCTCCAGCCTCCTTGTCCCCTCTGGATGTGCTCAGTGTCCCCAGGTCCTTCCCAAGCTGAGGGCCCAGAGCTGGGCACAGCACTCCAGGTGTGACCCCAGCAGTGCCCAGGGCAGGGCCAGAGTGACCTCCCTGCTCCTGCTGGCCACACCATTCCTGAGCCAGGCCAGGAGCCATTGGCCTTCTTGGGCACCAGGGCACTCTGCTTTGTGCTGGCCCAGATACACAAGGGAGGTTCTGCTGCAAGCTGACCCTTCTGGCCACTCCTCTCATTCCACTCTGGTTCTCTGGATGAAAGGAGATCAGAGCTGGACCTTCTCTCCCAAATACAAGTGGGGAGTCCAGTGGAGTGTGTTGGAGATAGAGGAGGCTCACTGGGGGTGGAAGTGGTGGCTGGAGATGTTCCACCTGTTGGGCACCTTGGTTTAACTCTGCAGAACACACCCTCTCCTTTGGACCCACCAACCAAGAGCAGAGTGACCACAGCCCCCAGACCAGAACTGCATCAAATACAGCTTTAATCCCCAAAGGGTGAAGGTTTTTAGGGAATGCTTGTCCTTCATCTTTCATCCAAATTGAATTCCAGTGCCTTTGTGCCTTGCTTTTGGTGTCCAAGAGTAAAGAGGGCAGCCAGGAAGAGTTTGATTTGGTGTTATTTTGAATTTTATTTTTAAATACAATTGGTTTATTGAGTAAAACTAATTCTTAAGTATTTGATTGAGGTGAGGTGGGAGTTAATTCAATTAATTGCTTATTTTTAATTGTTGAAAGCTGAAGGAACACTTGGCATGTATACTTTGAATATAATACCCAAATTTCTTTTCTTTTTTTTTGATGATGGGGGAAA
Organism: Agelaius tricolor; assembly: GCF_023055355.1. Lineage (NCBI taxonomy): Eukaryota > Metazoa > Chordata > Aves > Passeriformes > Icteridae > Agelaius > Agelaius tricolor. Next base: position 2,003,616 of record NW_027269266.1, read on the forward strand.
AAGCCTGTTTGAATAATAAATTTCCTTCCTGTAAAGCACAGAATTCATGGATTTTCTTGCAGGAGGCTGTGGCCTGGTTCAAGTAATCCAGGATAGGCTGTATCCATTCTAACTGGCCTATTCTTGGTTACTTGCACTGGGACACAGCCACAACTGTGTGACCCAGGACTACGAGGGACACGTGGGATTTTCTGCTCAGAAGAGACATGAAACAGGAGATTACAGGAGTTGGAGTTGTCATGGGCAGAATTTTTGGCCATTACTTGCAGATTTCCTCATTGTAGAGCTGGTTTGGAAAGGCAATTCTATGTGTCCTGTTCAATTGGTTGAAAATGAGCTAGGTTTGTCTTTGGGTTTCACTAATACTGAGTCTCTGTAGGCTGAGGCTGCTTTGAGGTATGGAAAATTCATGTGGAAGTATGAAATGCTTGAAAACAATTAAAGATAATTGCTTGTGTTCTGCCATTAGCAGCTGTAAGAATCCTGTGGAAACATGCCTAGTGCCTGATTTGTGCTTAAAATGTTGAGTAGGGTTCATTTTAAATAATAAAAAAAATACTGTATTCCTCTAAATTCTTGCTATGATAAGGAAAAAAAATTAGTGAGCATGAAAGGATGGATTTTTTTTTTTAATGCCCTGAAGACAGTATATAAATCTCAGAAAAATGCCAGGAGCCAGTTAGTCTAGAGATTTCAACTGAAGACATCAGGCAATGGAGGAAAAAGCCAAGCCACAAACAACCATGCAGCATTGAGATTCAAGTCCAGCCACTAACAAAGTAAAGGGGAAAAAATTCCAAATGAGAAGGAAGAGGAGAAAAGAGCTGCACTGTCAGCTGAAGAAAGCTTTCTATGTGGAGTAAACCAAAGAGGTTTTGTAGCCCAGGATACCAATACATTTTGGAGTTGCTTCCAGGCTCTAAGTAGGACTTCTCAAAGAAAACTTCAACTCTGGAGAATAACTATCCAGAGTATTAAGATATTTTTTTTCTGCCAAAAAAAAGGGAAGAAAAAAAGTGAAGGAATTGGGGCTTTGTACAGAGGAAAATAATTAAGGGAAAAATTTGGTGAGACTTCATCTGAAGAGATGACATTTATTATTAATTAGGCATTTAACATGAGAAGCAAATCTGTTGGCCAGATCCCAGTAGGAGGAAAAGATTTAAGGCAAAGCAGAGGAGAAACTCAAGTAGAGGAGGCTGTGAGTGCTCTGTGGTGGAGCAGGAGCCCTAAACTGCAGAATGGAGACCATCCAGCTAAAAATGCTGTGTATTCACAGCTAATCCTGAATTAGGGGCAGAATTAGGAGCCCTAAAAGAGCCAGAGGAGTGTTTATTGCCAAGGCTGCCAGTGCAGCTCAGGGCTCTGGGGCTGATTTACAGAGTGCTCCTGATGGAGGAGGTGGCTTGTGTTGCAAGCAGCAAAGTTCAGATCCTTGGCAGGGAGTTTGTAATTACATTCCAAGTGGAAATACTTCAGTGACAGGGGCAGAGATAGGGATGGAGAGCAAAGAGGAGACTTCTTCTGCTGAAGCTGGAAGCACTGGGCTTTAAAAGGGAAATTAATATTAAATTCCAGCACTTACTCTCCAAGAATGATGTTAAGACTCTGGGGTGCCCCTCAAAAATAAGTGTAGGAATAAAATTAAGGCTAAAGAATCAAGAACTTAATTATTAACTTGGATCCTGCTGTCTTTCACATCTGGGAAGTTGGAAACTCTCAGGATACCCAAAAGCAGAGGGACTGCAGCTGTCTTTCTGTCTTTAAAAAAAAAAAAAATTCAAAGGTAGTATCTGGAGAGGAAATACTACAGCAGAACTTTGTGTAGAAAGAATTAAATGAAAAATTAATTGCCTTGTTATAGGAGAGGAAATTACTTGGTTTATGCCTGGTGAAATACAGGAAACATTGCTTTAATTATCTGGAAAGAGAGTGGTGGTGAAGTACATCTGTTAACTGTCTTTAATCCATAAAATGTCACCATTATTTGATGTGTTAGGTGCTGCAGTGGTTGTTTAAAAAAAATCAGGGTTATAAATTGTTATCTGTATCAAAGTTTGAATGTAATGTTTATGGGGTCAGAAATAGTTTAGATAAATTTCATAGAAATAACTTAAAAGAGATAAAGACTCCATGGTATGATCTGTATGCTGCATAAAGGGGAAAATTAACATTTCTGCTTTAGTCATTAAGGTACAGCTCCTCATATGTGTTTTTAAAAAAACTTTACTTTCAATTTTAGGTTTTCAATTTCAATTACACAGTTTCTTTTTTTCTTCTTTTGCTGAAGGCTTTAATTGTTACACTTGAGTTCAAGCTGCTGTTTCCATATTTTTCTCCTTCAGGCTTTTTCTCTGAGTACCTTGATTTTTATTTTTTTTTAATCTCTTATTAATAGGAATCTAGTAAAATACATACAATTAATCTAGTTTTACATATCAAAGAATGAAATTCCTGAAATAGCATCAGTCTTGCAATTCTTCCTGAATTCAGCTCTATGGCAGACTTCTCCTCTTGAAATTTCCAGCATTAGGGATTATTTGCCAAACAAAAGAAGATAAAATGCTGCCAATATTTTCTCTCAAACTTTTAATCTAACTGCAAACAAGACAGATAAATATTTTTCAAGCAGACTCCCCTCTTCAGCTTCCCAGTATATTGTGAGCTGTTTCCAAGCTTTCTGAGCAGCACTTTCCTTGTTCTGGTATCTTCTGTGAGCACAAAATCATCTTGTATGCTCTGCAAGGAGAAGCAGGGAGGTTTTAATAATCTGCTAATCAGGTTGTTGACAGCAGGCAGCCAAGGCAGTGCTAAAAGGCAGCAGAGCACTGCTGAAGAGGACAGAAATCCTGGGAATTTGCCATCTTCTGACAAGGTCCTCTTTAGAAGATGCTGTAGACTTTGTCAGATTTCAAACCCAGCACTTTTAGGCTTTTCTGCATAGTGCTGTGAAGATTTTTGGTGAAAAAAGTTCCCTGTAGAGCTGGAGGGCTTGATCACTCTCCATAGTGAGTTATGGTACTTAGCACCTGGAATTTCAGAAATGAGAGAATCAGCCACAGAAAGAAAACAGGTCCCTATTGAGCAATTCCTGCTGTCAGAGAGGTTTAATCAGATTTATTCCTTCTGTGGAGCTCCTCAGCTTTCCAGCACCAGAATGGGTTTGGTGGAAAGATCCAGATCCTGCCTTCTTGAGAAGCCCTCCTGTCTCCCTTTGCCTTTAATGAGATTTTTTGAGGAGCACCCTCCTGATGATGCTCAGTGTTTGCAGTTCCATAACCAGCAGGGGCTTGGCAGCCTGTGTGTGCCAATCTCTCATTATTGGAGCTCTACTTTTATCTTGCATACTTTCCTTTTTCCCCAGCATTTCATTTGAACTGCTTCCCTGTTAACTTTTGTTTCAAGTGCTGGCATTGCAGGAGTGGTTTTGTTTTTTTGGTTTGTTTTTTTTTTTCCTTTCCTTGAGCAGCATCTGACCTAAATGCTGTTATCATTCCAGGTTTATGTATTGAAACGACCACATGTGGACGAGTTTCTTCAGAGGATGGGAGAGCTCTTTGAATGTGTACTCTTCACAGCCAGTCTAGCCAAGGTTTGTTCCTCCCTTCATCTCTTTAACCCTTATGGTGCTGGTCAGTGGACTTTTGGTTGGGTTTTCTATGGATAATTATTTCCACAGTTGGTACTATCTTAATTTTTCCCCTTCTTTTCTGCTTCTTTGTCTGACAGTGTGTACTTTGTCTGCTAGTGTGTGGGTAAGTGTTTCCATGGTAACACCATCACATATGGGCTTGTCTCATAATGTAGCCTCCATGCATTGCTCATGATGCCAATATGAAAGGCTCCCAAGTTACCATGGTTATAGTGAGAAATTAGAACAAATAGAGTGCCAGTGAAGCAGCACACGAAAGCTGGGCATGAAATAAAACACCGAATTAAACCCTGTCTACACCATCAACCAGTGACTCAGAAACTCACTGGAAATTGGGAAACCAAGCTTCTTGCTCTCTTGAGGTGCAATTTCAACCTGGAGTTAGAAAATGAAGCCTTTTTTGCAAAGCTTGAAACGTCCCCAGGAATATTTTGTGCCCTCTGGTCCTGCAGTAGCAGTAGTGGCTCGTAGGTAGTTTTTGTGGTAGATGTTCCAGTAGTAGAGTGATCTGGAATTCTTCACTTCCTTCAGTGTATTGTATTTGTGGTGTCTTGTTTGTAAAATGACATTGGTTATTTCTAAGTAGTGCTCTAGCATGGCAAGCTTTTGCTCCAGCCTAGTGTAGAGATGGTGGCAGGGGACAGGACCCTGATCTTCTGTAAAGCCTTTTTCCCTGTATTCTCTTTACCACATACTGTTCAGTCATGTTGAAAAAATCCTAAATACTGCCCCAGTTTCATACTGAAATTATGTGCCTTATTTCATAATCAAAAGATGATTGATTTTAACATCAGGTTTTTTTCTTGGTTTAAAATATAGGAAAATGGTGACTCCTGTTGTGCAATAATAAGATGTAACTACCATTTTCAACTATGTGGTTATTCATGTTTGAGTTTATTTGGATGCTTCTTCTTGGTCACTTTATATAAATTGTTGGATTCTAAGCTGTGCCTCACTTAAAATACCATCTTATGTATAAAATGAGAATTTCCCTGGTATTGTACATGAGTATTTTTATTAATAACATCTTTGGCTGGTCCTTTTTGGCCTAATTATGCAATTTGGTAATATTAAGAGTCTTGCTGACCCAGTTGCTCCAAGGGCATCATTTGGCAGAGCCACATCAGGCTCAGATTTGTTCACTGCAGTTTATCTTCAGAGGCACATGGAAACAAATCAGCTGGGGAAAAGCTTCATATTGATTTTCTATTAGCATTGGCTGGTTTTATGGTAATGGCAGGTGAGATCTCTGGATCCATCAACCTCTAGAAAACTCTCAGGTTAACTCTTAAGCTGGCCCTGAGAATAAAACCTAATTAATAAATCACAGAAAACATTTAGAGTGCAAGTTAGCCTTCTCTATCTAGAAAGAGAATTGTCCTACTTTTGCTTTATCTCTTTATTAATCACTTCAGGTTTGCAGGCAATTGAGTTAATTAACAAGGAACAGGGACGAAAATGGAGAAAAGAGGCATTTTATCTGAAACTATTTTGTGTCCCTTCTCTGTGAATCAGCCTTTTCTGCATGTTGCTAACTTGATGTTTCTGACTTGTATTTTTAAGTATGCAGACCCAGTAGCTGACTTACTGGATCGCTGGGGTGTGTTCAGGGCAAGGCTCTTTAGAGAATCCTGTGTTTTCCACCGAGGCAATTACGTGAAGGATCTGAGTCGACTGGGCCGTGAGCTGAGTAAAGTTATTATAGTAGATAATTCTCCTGCATCTTACATCTTCCATCCTGAAAATGCAGTAAGTATTCTGAGTACTCCAGCCTAACTTCATCTCTCTGGCCCTTGCCCAGGTTTTGTGATTCAGAAAATTGACTTTTCAGAGCACTGTGTCAGATTTTGTGGGTTTTTTTAGGCTGCACTGGGTTTTGGGGTTCGCTGTCAAGTGGTGAAGGACATGGGCAAAGTGATCTTGACAGAGTGTCACAGCCATGACTGCTCCTGTGCTCTGAGCTTTGGCTGCTGCCTTGAGCTCCAGCAGTTTTGAGAAATACCAAGTGGTGTGGAACCTGAAAAACCAACCCAGCTCTGAGAAACAAAGCTGCCCTGCAGCACAGATTTTGTTCTTTGGAGTAGTGGTTGCAGAAAGAATGGTTTGCTTGTGTTGTATTTTCAGGCACCCCTGACAAAGGCAGGAATGATGAATCTGACTCCATGTTCTCATAAGGCTAATTTATTACTTTATAATACTATATTATATTAAAGAATACTATACTAAACTATACTAAAGAATACAGAAAGGATACAGACAGAAGGCTAAAAAGATAATAATGAAAACTCCTGACTCTCTCCAGAGTCCCAACACAGCTTGGCCTTGATTGGCCAAAGAGTGAAAACAACTCCCAGCAGAATCCAATGAAACAATCACCTGTGGGTAAACAATCTCCAAACACATTCCACATGTGAGCACAACACAGGAGAAGCAAATGAGATAAGAATTGTTTTCCTTTTCTCTGAGGCTTCTCAGCTTCCCAGGAGAAAAATCAGAGAATGTGAGTGCCACGTGCTTGAACTTCTTTTGGGTACTCCTATCTTTTTTCATTGTGTGAACAATATTTTATTAGGCAAGATAATTAATGATTTACTGATTGCTACTGAGATCTGCATTTGTTGTAAGGGAAAGAAGGAAAAAAAACCAACAAGATCCTGTTGTGTTGTTATGCTCCTCCCTCAATTATTTTTGTCATAGCTCCATAATTAGAACTGTTAGTCAACAAGTTAATCAAGGTTTAGGAATAAGGATAAAGGGCAGGCAGCAGTTCTGTAGGGCAGAACAATGAGGAGCAGTGTGCATTTTCAGTGTGTTTGTACTGGCTCTAGGAGCTCTGAAGGAGAGGTCTGGGGTTCTCCATCCATGGCTGCAGCCAGCACAGCTGCTCACATCTGCTTTAGCTGCCAGGGGAGAAGCTGGAACTCTTAGATCTGCTGACTTTTAGACAACCAGGCTGTGCACTGTTTGCTTTGATGTTTTTAGGTTGCCTTCTTTGTGAACTGTTAAAAATCAATGTAGGAAATCTTTTATTAAGAACACTGCTTTGCACAGTCCTGCCTCTCCAGAATCTTTTTTCTTTTTATTTCAAGAGCTATTTATCTTCCAGCAGTCAGCTTTCAAGTTCAGATCCTAATATTGTGATGCCCTAAGTGATAGGGTGAAAACATTTTTCTGGTTGGTGCCACACATGGTTTAAAGCTGCCATTTATAATAACCAGGACCTGTAGCTCTAATTTATGTTCATGGTTAAAATTAAGAACCTGATCCAAGATCATCATTTGGTATCTTGGAAATCAGTGCCAAGGAAATAATGAGCTGTAGAAATTTGGGAGATGAAATTAAGGGCCTTGTCAGAGTGGTTTAATCATGTATAGAAAAGTGCTGCTGGCTGACTGATACTGGAGTCTCTGCAGAAACCAGAGCTTGTAACAAGATCCAAGATAGTCTTGGAAAGACCTCAGTGTGCTGAAGATACACAGAACACCTTCCCCAAATCCAGCCTGCATATTTAAGAAGGGTTATTATCTGTGTTGTTCTCTGAATGCACTCACTAGATCTAACATTTTTACCTGAGCAATGTTCTGCCCTTGCAGTTAAACATTTCCTCCAAACCCCATGCTGGAAGGGGTTGTTGCTGCCTGCTTGTGCCTGGTGACTCACTCTGATAATTCTTAGAGGGGAAAAAATAAACTTGCCTGCAAATACAGTGTCAGTGCAGCTTCATAAGCTGTGCCTGCCTTCCAGTCTGTTCTGGATACCAAGGAGGCAAAGCAAGGAGAGCTGCCCAGTGTGGGGTCATGTGGGTCACCTGGACATGCAGGTGAAGCTCAGCTGTCCTCGTTGGGCTGGGGGTTGTCCCTGCTGCTCCACCTGCATGCTAATGAGTAGCTAATTGCCATGATTATTACAGCATGGTGGTGATGGTTACAGAACACCTACACAGACAAAACTCACGTGTCTTTTACATCATGAAACCCTCTCAGTGTTTGTTGGTTGCTTTGTTTCAGGTGCCTGTGCAGTCCTGGTTTGATGACATGACAGACACAGAGCTGCTAGATCTTATTCCTTTCTTTGAAGGACTAAGCAAAGAGGAAGAAGTTTACAGTATGCTTCATAAACTCTGCAACAGGTAGCCCTTAACTCTGACTGACTCCTGCTCCTAGATTGCAGTTGCTAGAGGCTGTCTCCATCTCTTTCAGCTCTTTCAAATGTAAGCTTGGGGAGGTCACCCCAGTCAGAAGTGCTACTCTTGATCTTCCTGTTACATTGGACACGAAGGACAATCATGAGTGATGCTATTAAGCCTTCAGAAGCCTGACTCCTAAGGTCATGTGTTCAGACTACTTTTTTAAAGGAAAAAAAAAAAAGCTATTTTAAATGGGACTCTTTTAATTAATTTCATAAATGGACATCTTTTACTGGATCAGCTTTTCTTAAAACATGCCAAAAAAAAGAAGCTTGTATTTCAGCAGTTGAATTTCTCTCCCTTTCTTCCCCTCCCACTATGCAGACAATTTTACCCCCCTGCTTAGAGCAGTTGACCTGACTCTGAATTTTTTCTTACAGAATGAAGTGCCTTTTTGAATGTTATTTTAAGATAAAAATTCATTTTTGTATAAGACGTATTTCCAGACATCTTTTAGTCTTGTATTGTCTAAATGCTTTAAAAGGAAAAAGGAAAAAAAAAAATTTATAGAGCACTGTAATATATAACAAAGGAAAAAGTTGAAACCAAGATGCTGGGTTCCTGTCTCCACGATGACAATGAGTTGTGTTACACTTTGTCATGCTCAGAAGGTTCAGGCGGTCGTGGGAGGGGTGAACTGGGGTCATTAACATGGTTGTTTCACTGATGAGGATTTTGGGCACAGTTTTAAAACATATCTGCAGTTGTTTTGAGTATTTAGGGAGTGATGGAGTTGAGGAAATGAGGTGGCTGATAGACCTGAAGCACCTTTAATTGCAGGCAGATGAAGTTCTGCTGTCTCTGCTCACGCACAACTGCCATGCCTCTTCTTTTTTGGAAAACCATTATCTTGGGAGAACAGCAAGGAGATCTATTTATTAGCTTAAGAGTCTTTTCTCAAAACAACCCATCTGGGGAAGCTGGATCTACATTGAGCTGTCTGGAGTACTTTTTTCTTTTCATTGCTGCTACTGTATACTCACCAAATGGAGTTGACCATCGGCTGTTATACTGTTTTTGCCACTGTGCCTGTGCTATGAGACATTTTCTGTAAGCTGCAAACTTGGGCAATAAATAAAATGCAGGCTTCATAACCCACCCCCATGGATTAATACATTGGTATCTGATATACCAGTTAAAGGTGACCTGTAAAGGATTTTTTTTTTCAATTTTTTTTTCAATTAAGATGAAGCCCTCTCCTTTTTTTGATACATGAAAATGCAGGAAGTTTGCTGCCCACACCTTTGATTTGTATTTCTTGTTCCCCAAGGTGGAAGGTGCAGATTATGAGCTGTATCAAGTCTTGCTGGAAGGGCAGAAGTTACTAGCCTAGACTAAAATTGACCCTCTGGCTTTGGAGTTGAGTTAGACTCATCTCTGAATCTGAGAGCCTGCTTAACATCTTCTGCAGTGCCATAGGTATTTCAGATGAATGATTTTTAAATTTTTTATGCCTTTGAAGAACAAGGCACACCTTTTTTTCCCTCCCCCTTTCCAGTGTCACCTTTCAGTTATTGTCCACAGCAGAAATCTGCAAACATAAAAAGTGCAGCTGTGTTTGGCTGTCATCAGAGAAGACTAAATGGATTATTTGGTGCTTCTAATTAGCCTTGTGCTAAATTCTGAATTGTAGACCCCCTTTGCCTTTTCTCTTTTCCTTGAAAAGTCCCAATGACTTGGGAAAAAACCAAATTCCTTTGTGATGGACCTGGGGCTTGTGATCCTCGTCTCAAAACCATTGGTGAAGCAGCTTAACAAATCCATCTGAGAGGGGCAGGCCAGTCTGCACAGGCAGTGAGTGGGTGCTGGTGGGTGCAGTATCAAACTGAGCCCCCCTTGCAGTGCAGCTGTGCTCCAGCTGTGGCTGGGCCCAGGGGTGCTGGAGGCAGTCCCATCACACCCATGAGTCTCTAGGGCATCACCCTTTTGTTTCTCAACCAGCTGGCATCACCTTAGTACTGTATAAATCTGTGCCACAACAAAAAGACAAAGTGTCGAGTTTAAAAATGAAAAATCTGAAAAAAAAAAGAAAAAAAAAAGCCTACTTTGTTTAAAAGATAACAAAAAGAAATCAAACAAGAAAAAGGACGTGTGGATTCTGGTTAGTCCATTAACGTTTACTTTCAGTTTAAGATGGTTTAATTTTGTATTTGACTCCAGAGTAATGAAACTATAAGCTGCCAAAAAAAAAAAAAAAAGTTGTTCTCTGAGCAGTATTTTCAACTGTGCCTGTGGCTCCAGGGCCCCAGTGCAGTTTGCAGGGAAGTATTCAGGTTGTAGTTAGTCGTGCAGGTATGAGAGGAATGGCTGAAGAAATTCAAAGACTTTTTCTCGTTAGCATTAGACCAAACAATCAGACCAAGAGTAAACAACCCACGAGCCAGGGCCGTGTGACAGTTGTGACCTGTGGGACGTGAGACAAACCGTGTCACCCGTCTGCATCTCTGCAAGCAGCGATTTCATGAACCAGTTGCCTTAAGTCTGTGAATGAATGTTGATTATATTATTAAAGTGTCTTGTATTGTTTTCCAATCCACATAGAATGGGCAACTGAACTTCTGCACCAGCCTCTGGAGGAACAGTTCTGATGATGCTCTGTACAGCCATACTTGTACTGTATCATTTTGGCTCTTAAAACCCCCCCAAATTTTAAAAAACCCAACTTACTGTAACTTAGTACAGCATTAAAATGACACTTAGTGACAATACAAAGACAAAAAACGTAGCACAGCTTTGATCTCTGTTAGCATTAAGAGTATTTTCTATAAGTTCTCATCAGTTCTATTTTTTTTTAACCCACCCAACTCGTATGGGAATAAAACTCAGAGTGCTCTGCAATCAGGTTTGGACTCCCCTGGGTATTCAGATTTGGCCAACAACTGTCACAGTTGTTTATTTTGACACTATCATCATACTTGAAATTTCAAGTGTTGAGTTTGCGTGGATATACATACGCTATATATTTAGAGTTTCTAGATTCTGAAAAAAGCAATAGAGTTCTGTCCATAAAGTCAGAGAACGAGTGGAATGTTTGTAAAATTTGCAATACGGGTATTTGATTGTATTTTAAATACAAGATTTAAAAAAAAAAAAAATCAAATAGGAAAAAAAAAAAAACAACCCTTGTTTCCTAAATGTCTTGCATATTTTGAAGTGCAGTTACTGCATGCAGGTCACCAGGGCTGTTCTAAACCCTGGGTTTCAATTCTAGTTCTGGATATTATAGAAATATTAAAAACTCTTTTTCCCAGTTGGTCATTCTAAAGACATGCTGCCTGGCCTGAAGTTCTGTTGTCCTTTTATGTTGGGTTAAAAAACGGTTTTTTTTGCCTGTATGGGTATTTTTAAATGAAGCTGTAAGGCAGAATGCCTTAGACCCTTGAAACCCAACAGAAGTGTTCACAAAGAAATTGCCATTTGTAACCTTAGGGCTGTGCACAGAATCTTTGGTCACACCACGAGGCGTGGCAGGCTGGGCATGGGGAGGTGGTGGCAAATGTACAATATTGCTGTGTTCATTTAGGTAGCTTTGGAAGAATAATTTTGTCTCTTTGTTTCGCCCTTTTGATCTTTATTAAAACAGCAAAAGTTGTACGTGGAAGAAACTCAACACCTGGAGGCGTTTTTGGTTGTCGGTGTACGCAATCACTTTTCTTACAGCATGATTTTGATTAGACTGGTTGGGGACAATAAAGTATCTAAATGACACTGGTGTGTGCTGATGTTGCAGCTTTTGAAATTTCAATGTAAAAAAGAAAAAAGAAAAAAAAAAAAACAAGAAAAAGAATCTGTAGCTGTGTGACTTCCGAAGGCGTAACCCTCTGTTGGTCAGATTGTTTTTAACCTAATAAACCACAGTTCTGCACAGCCCTATTTGTAAAACAAAAACAAGTTTGTGCCTCTGATTCCAAGGTGCTGTGATGTTTTTTGCCTTTGTGGGGTGAGGAGGGGCAGGTGAGGCTGGCGTGGGGCAATTGCTTCAAAATCTCTGGGCTAACTATGCAAAGCCAGCTGTCAGTTCTCTGTTTCACATGATGTTGTAAAATCCCAGCTGACTCTCTCTTATTTCTTGTTAAAGATCTATTGGGAGCTCCTCAATAGAGGAGTGAGCAATGGAAATGTTTCTTTTTTTCTTTCTTTTTTTCCTTTTTTTTTTTCCTTATGATGGAGCTGTTTACACTTTGATGCAATGAACAATCCAGCAATACTTGAGAAACACTACAGATACCATATGAGTGTTTGCAGGAGAGAGAAGTGTTGTCAATCAGGTATTGAATGGTTTCTTTACTGTCACAAATAAAAAATTTTAACAATATAGTTACTTGTGCATGTAATACTTCTCTGGGAAAAAGCATTTCTGCACTTCTCCTTCAGTACCAGGCACTGATTCAGCAGGGGCTTCCCTCCTGCTAATGCACATCCATGTCAGAGGGTAAAGCCACCCATCCCTGTCCCAGCCTCGTCCCCCTGTCCTCTCTCAGTCACGTGCAGGACTCCTCAGTGGCTGCCCTGGCACCTGCTTGTGCAAACAGAGCTGATGAACTGCTGATGAACTCTGCTGAATAAATTGGTGGCGACTCTTGCAGATGTTCCAGCTATTTAGATCTCTTGGATGAGATCATACAATAATTTGTTCAAGTCTCAAAGCTGTGTGACTTCTTTTGAAGGGCTTACTTCAGCTACTTGAATAGCTGTTCTTAACATCACTGCCATATCCACATGAATATCTGAATAAAACACTTTATTTGGTTGGAAAAATCTATTTTGGGACTTTTTATCTGACACAGTAAGACTTAGGCAGAGCCTTCCTTTCTAGGAAAGGCACATATTGATGCTTTATGAGCACAAAACCTCAGGCCTGTTGGAATTAGCAGCTGGCTCAAGATAGCACATTAGTTGCAATTAAAAATATTCTTTAGTTAGTCCTATAATTGGTTGGAATGACCTGGCCTGCCTTTACTTTGTACTGGTTGGTCAGGTTTTTGATTATTTAGGTTTGGTTTGGTTTTGGTTTTGTTTTTAATTTTACCAATCTCCTTAGCTGCTACTTAGGATAAAGATGAGGATAAAGATGCCTTTCTCTTTTTTTATTTTCCACTTGGTAAAACATGTGTTTCAAAATTGATAAAACAGCTCATTTATAGTGGTGAGAAAGCTCCTGTTGTTCTGTGCTGACAGAAACCAAGTGTCTGCACAACTGAATACACAATAGTCTGTACACCTCAAGGCTTTCCAGTGGGTTTTCCCCCTTTTTGTTGTCTTTTTGACTCAGAAGGAAATCCAACTGCTCTGCAGTTCCCTGCAGGGTGGGGTGGGGCTGCTCCAGGTGGGATGCAGCCTCCAGCAGTTTTCCTGGCAAGCAGCCTTTGCCATCCAGACTATCCAGACTTCCACCAGCCCAGCCACGCTGGCAGGAGCCCAGGACTGTTCTGGAAAGTTCTGGACTTCTCTGGCTCTGCTGGAGAAGCAGGGATCAGTGGGTAACCCAGTGTTTTGGACAGTTGTCAGCCTTGGACAGCTGCAGGAGTTGTGCTGGGAGCAGGGTGTCCATGGTTGAAGCCGTGTTCAGGGCGTTTCTGAGCGACACTCAGGGGTCAGAGTGGCTCCACAGGGCAGGGTTCCCTCTGCACTGTCAAAAGGGGAGGTTTGGCCGTGGCTAAAAGGGGCTCACAAGGAGTTTGGGAGGTGGTGGCTGTGGCTGTGTCCCCCTGTGGTGCCTCCCAGCTCTCTCCCCAAACCAGCAGCGCTCGGTTTTGCACCCAGGCTTTGGTTTCATGACATGGACACACCTGGGGATGGAAAAGGCAGGAAAAGCACAGCTTTGGACACAAGCACAGCTGGCACCCATCACCCTCCTCACCTCGGGCTGCACCCCAGCAAGGACCAGGCTGCTGCTGCTCAGAGGGAACAGAGGAGTCACCACTCAGCCAGACACGTGTCACCCCCTCAGAGAACCTGTGTCACCCCCCTGGAGAACCTCTGTCCCTCCAGATAATGAGGGGCTGATCCTTTTGTCCCTACAAACGTGATGTCACCGCCTCTGAATTCCCAGCCTTGCAATAAATGTTGCACTCAGAAGCTCAGGGGGGTTGTTGAGGAGTTGCTGGCTTGACAATGGGTTGTTTTCTTTGATTTTAATGAGCTTTTGTGATGAAAACCAAATTTCTTTACAGTGTAACCTTGTAATTTTTTTTTTCATGCTTTGATTCAGTTTGACAATAAACTCTGTGTTATTTTTTTTTCATTCTCTTCATGTCTGATAATGCAAATAGTTTAGGTCTGTTCCCAGAAATCCCCTTTTCTCTGTCCACATGCCATTCTCTGTGAGGAAAGCATTGGGAGGGGGAAGCAAAGACTTCAAGAGAATCAGGCCAGAAAGTTCTCATTCCATTCTTCTCAACTCTTGGGAGCTGCTGGGCTTTACTAAAGATGAAAGCCTTGACTGCTGAGCACCAAGGCCTTCTTCCTGTGCCAGCAGATTTGGCAGAAAAGCTCAGCTCCTGTTCCTTTTGGTTAACCTGCTGAGGTTTGGATAAATCCATCTGGCTGCTTTCCAAAGCCACTGAAGCCTGTAAGATGGAGCTGGGAAAAGCAAGATCCTGGATTGTGGGAGAGGGTGAGGGGACAGGAGGAAACCTGATGGTGGCTGGGGTGGGTTCTGTACAAACCCCTTCCAGTCCCGGCAGGCAGCACCCCCTGTATGATGCCATTCCCAGCATCCCTGAGACAGTTTGGTTCCTCACCTGCCTGTGCTGGGTTTTTGGGGTAAATGGGGCTGAGAGTGGATCAGGATCACTGCCTTCCTCCCAGGCTGTGGTGTCACCTCTCTGTGGCAGTGTCTGCTGTGCGTGCTGCTGTTGGGCAGCTGAGCTGGCACAGGTCTGGGGTCCCCCGGTGTGCAGCAAACATTCATCCCCTGAGGGAAAGGAGAAGCTGGGGGAGCTGCTGGACCTGGATGGGGTCAGGGTGCCCACGGGAACACCACGTGTTTCTCACCTGGCTCATGTCTCTCTTGGGTTTTGTGTTGCTGAAATGGCTCCTGAGGTATTAAAAGTCTTTTTTCCCAGCCCCACAACCGAAGAAGAAGTAGAGGTTCCTCAGCTCTGGTTTTCAAGGCTGTTTATTTTCTCTTATCCATTACATTCTTTCTCTGACCTGCTGAGGTCTGTCCAGCAGGTTGGTTTGTGGCACACTGACCACCCTTGGGGTGGTGTTAGTTTTTTATACTAAAAATTACATGTACTTTATTTACAATAATTTTCCAATACCTATCACCTATGTTAGACAGTTTGTCTCTACCCTAAACCAATCCAGAAGTGTCACCTTCACAGCAGAAGATGGAGGGCAAGAAGAAGGAGAAGGAGGACAGGACATGCCCAGATTCCTCCATCTTGCCTCTTGAACCCCCATTCTAAATCCCCAAAATTCTACTTTTTCACCCCATGAAAAATTCACTATCATTCTACTCAAACTCTTGTGGCTTGCAAATCTTCACACAAAGTTGGTAATTGCTTCCGTGGGCTAAAATCAAAGGCACAGGTGGTTTTGACTCTGTGCCAAGGTCTCTGAGCCCCTGCCAGGGTCTGGAATCCTCCAGGGCAGCCAGAGCAATGTCCTGGGTTCCAACATGTCTCGAGTTAGGTCTGCATGGAAGGATCCGGCTGAAGAAGGTGGTTGCAAGTGAAGCATTTGCTGCAAGACAAACCCACAGAAAGGTGAAAGTCTGGCATTTTCATGTGTGTTTTTAATAGGAAAAATATTTTATAAATGCTGTTAGGTTTCTTTCTTTCTAATCTCTACCTGATCCCCTGGTTAATCCCTGCTGTACCCTCAGAGACTGAGAACCAGAGATCTGTGTAAAATTTATCTGTGGGGTTTTTAGTGCATCTTTCTCCTTCACAAGCAAATGCATCTAGAAGAAGAGGGGGAAATTTTTGTCAGAAGAACCTAAAGAACCCGTTTAATGACAGAATTACAGAATCATTTTGGTTGGAAAAGGGTCACAGCTGCGAGGGCCCAGGTGCTGTGTGGGAGTAGGGCTGGGGCTGAGCACGTACAGGTCCTGCCCTTGGCTCTGCACCACAGGGCTGGAGCTCTGTGACTCTTAACTTTCCCTCTGATTTTTCCTCTCCATACTGGAGCCCTGGTCTCACTGGAATCCTCTGTACCAGATCTCAGTCACCCTCAGCAGGTTGAGATGAGTAACCAGCCCTGACCTGCTGGATAGATCTTGGAATAACAACCAGAGGGATCAGGCAAATGCTCAGGGTGATGATGATGCTTGGAAAACAATAGGATTGTTGCATCCCAAAGAGGAGCACGAGGGAGGAAAGTCTGGATGGCTTTTGTGGTGGGGATTGTGGTGCTCCAAGCCGTGCCATGGTCTGGCAGTGGCAGCGTTTGGCTTTGACGTGTCAGTGATGGAAGTCTTGGAAAAAGGCAGGTTTGAAAGGCTCTGGCCGTGCAGGGCTCGGTCACACCACGAGATGGTGCAGCCGGGCAGCGCTGCCCTTTAAAGGCGCCCTAGAGGAAATTTAAATGACTTTATTATCTCATGGAGCATCACCACAGCTTTGGATGTCCGAGTGCCCTGAGGGCCAGGACTGTGCTCCACAGGTCCATGGATAACACCTCCCTTCAGGTAAAAAAAATCCCTTTTGGTACTTCAAAATCCCTTTTGGTACTTCAAAGCAATTTCTTCATTGCCTTCATTGCCCAGTTATTCCTGAGTTTCTTTTGACAAAGGAACTGGTGGCTGCACACCTGAACACAGGATAAGTATTCATGATAATTCTACTCACTGGTTATTTTTTCTTCCATGAAAATGCAGAAAAATAAAAGAGGGAAATCAGTGTTTCTCAAATAGTTGAGCTCTAAATCATGTCCTTACACCTCCCCTAGTGTGCTAAACCATTTTTTCCTACAAAAGCTTCGCTGCTCACCTTTTTTTTTTTTTTTCAAGCAACATCATTTTAAATTGAGCTTTGGCTGAAGTTCACAAGGAGAACTGTGGACAAATGTTGAATCTCCAGGAGGGGGAGGGAAAAAAAAAAGAAGGAACAGAAGTGGTGCCAAGCTGGCAGGTGTGTGACAAGGCACATTCCCTGTGCCAGTTCCACTCCCTGCCAGTGTCCAGGGAGTGGGGGCGAGGGGACAGGGCAGCCAGGGGCACAGGGACAGGGGACAGCCTGCACCCAAGGGTGGGACCTTTCCAGGGAATGGAAATGGGATCCTTGTTAGTGACTGCAGCATCTGCTTCTTGGGTTTTTTGGGAGAAAGGTGGGTTTGCCAAGCCATTAGCCACCCCTTTCAGCCCATCTCCTTGGCTTTCTGCTCTCCTGGCAGGCTCCTTCCCACCTGGAAGCACCTGAGGAAAAGCCAGAGGAGCTGGGTCCCTGCTGCCTGGGGATGAGGAGGCTCAGGGGGCTCCTCATCACAAGAGCCCAGGGCTGAAAGGTGCCACAAAAAGGATGGGGGCTCTCTCCTCCCCTCTCTCTTCCCACAGAGCCATGGAGAAGACAACTAGGAATGGCTACAAGTTGCCCCAGAAGAGGTTTTATCTTGACACAAGAAATCTTTACAGTCAGGGAAAATCATGAAAATCATTTTCATGAATCACGGAAACAACTTCCCCAGGGATGTGGTGGAGCCCCCAAGGCTGGAGGGTTTCCAGGTGGGACTGGACAATGATGGAAAGCCTCACCAGGCTCCCTTTCCATTCCATGAGAGGCTGGAGCAGATGATCAGGATCTCTTTCAGCCTGGGCTCTCCTTTGATTCTGTGATTCCCATTTCTCACCCTCTCCCTCCTGGCCGGCTGTGCCCAGGAATGGGGTGACCATGGTGAAGCAGGGGGGCTCTGCAGCCCCAGCAGCTGAGGAGGAGCCACCCAACCTTGGCTGTTTCCCTCTGGCTTGGATGGTGCCAGAGCATCGGGGGGTAGCACAGTCGGGATGGATGGAGATGAGAGATCTCTGAGGCCAGGTCGTGGAACTTGGGGTTTATTGCCAAGGGCCTGGGTGCAGGGCCCTGCTGGGAGCTGCCAGCCACAGCTCAGAGCAGACCTGAGAGAAGAGAGGGGGAGAGAGGATGAGAGAGTAAGAAAGTAAAAAGGGGTAAGAGAGCGAGGTTCCTGTTACAATACCATAAATCTTCTTCTGTGTTGAATATTCTAATTCTCACTAACCAATCTAGTCCAAGATACAAATCCTACAGCATTTACATACAGCCTATAAGAATCATTACATTACCATACTGTGTTACATTTTAAACCCTATAAACTCCTCTTTGGGCCCCTTCTGCCAAGCTGGCAGGGTCTGCTCTGACCCTTGGGCCTGTCTGCAAGCAGAGGGTGTTGTTCCATCAAAAGGGGATCACCTTCAGCTGGCCACACCATTGTTTTCCAGTTGTTCAGTAACTGAGGGATCTCAAAGCTTGCTTTCATTTCAATCTCGCTTATAGTTTCTATATTCTCAAAATCTTTTGCCAGACAATCATATTTATAAGGCTTTCCTATTTCATCTTCCCCAACAGATGGCTCCTCCTCTTTTGCCTCAATTCATGAGAGCAAGACTGCCCTAAAAGTTAAATCCCATCTGGGATCCCTGCCTGGGCCCAGTTCCTGGCTTTTCCAGGAGACACCTTTGGTCCAGCCAGACGGGACCCCGGGGGCTGTTGGAGCTGAAGGGAAGCTGCTGCAGGGAACTCTGCATCTCTGTTAGCAAAACAAAGACATTCTTGGCTGCTAAAATCAGATTATCTGCAAATCCATGTTCCCCATGGGATGCAGGATGAAGGGGTGTAACTTGATGAATGTTACCCAGCCAATATGAAAGATTTAAATTAAAAGGAGAAAAATTCCTTGACAGGCATTTCTGAACCTTTGCAGTGTGCCAGGGAAAAGGTCAGGCCCCAGTTAATGATTTGATGGTAAATCTGGGTCTCTCCAAGATCCAGTTTCTCCTCAAATTCTTTCAGTTCCTTGGATGCTGTTGGGGCACAGGCACTTCTCACTTTCACTTGAATGAAAGGGAAGGAAATTATCTATACCTCATTGTCTTGGTTTGGAAAGACAGGAGTCTGCTCAGGAAGGCAGGAGCCTCCCCTGAAATGGAGAATGTAAACCCTCCCCACCCCTCCCAATTGCTATGAATTTGAAATTAAGGGGCTCTCAGGCAAAAATATGGGAGCAGGAATAGCAGTTCTTTAATAGGGAAGAAAAAAAAATAAAAGGATAAAATAAACAATGCAGTGAACTAGAACAACACTGACAGAGTCAGAACCCAGCCTGACACCCTGTGGGTCAGGGTGCTGGCAGCAGTCCCATTGGAATTGTGGCTCAGCCCTCCTGCAGTGTCAGGGGTGGCTCTGCTGGAGCAGGGATCCTGTAGAAAGGTGCAGTCTCTGCCTCTGAAGATCCAGGGGAAGAAGAGGCAGCTGCTGTTCCTCTGGGGAATCCAGTGGAGAAGCTGTGCTGGTGTTCCAGAATCTCCAGATTATATCCAGGTAGGAATGCTTGGCTCCTCCCCCTGGGCTCACATCTCCCAATGGGATGCTGCAGTTCTTATCAGCCATGCAGTGACATTCCATAGCTGTTATCAGCAGGTGTCTCCTCCTGAGGGAGGAGTGACTGTGGTCACTCAGAGAGAGAGATAAGGCAAACTGCCCACTTGACAAAAGATAATCTGCCATACAGATGGTGATAGAATACATCTTGCCTGGCAATCTGGAACACTCATTGTCCAAGGGGTAAAACCATTCCACAAATAACAGATTTTCTTTTCTATTCTGTAAAGGTTGTGGCCTCATGTCATTTAATTCCACATCACTCTTGTTCTCCTGAAAGTCTTTGGGTGCTGGGGGATGTTTTTTTATCTGCCTGCAATGAGTCAGCTACAAGGCAGCAAAGGGAGCCAGATTTTCTAAATTTCAACTTTATAGAAAAATCAAGTTCTTCTTTTAACTTTTTCATAACCAGGTTGTCAGCTGTGACACTTTGTTGTGATGTTTTTTAAAATAATGAATTTGATGTGCTTGCTGACAGGCTGGATCACACAGGCACTGGGTTTGTGTGCTGTCACCCATTTTTAGGGATCTCACTACCAAAATAGGTCTCAGCTCCATCTTGGAGACAGCCAGAAATGCTGAAGCAGAGCCACTAATTAGTCATAATGGTGGGTTCTTTTCCCTGATATCATCTTGAGCTTTAGAGCAGGTACCTCCTGAGAACTGATGTGTGATTATCAGTGAAGCAGAAATGGGATCATGAAGAACCTGGGCAAATGAAGAGAGCAGCAGCTCATCCTCCAGCAAGTGGAGCCCATCCTGGGCTGCATCACAAGGATTGGCACCTGCTGGTGGAGGGAGGTGATTCCCCCCCTGCTCTGCCCTCCTGCAGGGCTGGGAGCAGCTCTGGGGCTCCCAACACAACAAAAACCTGTTGGAGTGACTACTGGAGGGACTCCAGAGGAGGCCATGGGGATGTTCCAAGGGATGGAGCCGGGCTGGGAGGGCTGGGGGTGCTCACCTGGAGAGGAGAAGGCTCCAGGGAGAGCTCAGAGCCCTTCAGGGCCTGAAGGGGCTCCAGGAGAGCTGGACAAGACAAGGGATGGAGGGACAGGACACAGGGAATGGCTTTAAACTGAAAGACAGAAGATTTGGGTTGGATATTAGGAATAAATTCTTCCCAGTAAGGGTGGGCAGGCCCTGGAAGAGGTTCCCAGAGCAGCTGTGGCTGCCCCTGGATCCCTGGAAGTGCCCAAGGCCAGGCTGGATGGGGCTTGGAGCAGCCTGGGACAGTGGAAGGTGGAACTGGATGAGTTTTAATGTCCCTTCCAACCCAAACCATTCTGGGATTCTAAGAGATCCCCCCTGCCATGGCCCTGCTGAGAATGACAGCAATTAGAGATGGGTCAAAGAGCTCTGAGCTGCCTCTTTAAATGCCAATATTTTATCCAAACAAACCTCAATATTGATTACAAACTACAAACTTTCTGCTCCCCTCTCCTATTCTTAGGCACCTCTGGAACAATGAAAAAAAAAGTCAGTTTTTCAACAGCATTTTCAAGGTTCATAACAATTCTGTGATTATTATTTTATTTCTTTTTCTTTAAACAAGCAGCAACTGCAGCTTTACTGCTTTATCAACCAACAGCCTTGAGGCTGTCATAAAAAAGCTGCACTGCTGTAATGAAAGAAACACAGAGATGGGAAAACTAAGGCTGCTGCTGTACCATGGAGCTGTATGTGGCCTCTGAACATTCAATTTTAGCTTGCAGGTAGCCTAAACCACTATTCAAGGGAGAGAAGGGGAGACAGAGGCTGAAATCTAAATTATCCCAGTCCAGCTCTGTAAATTATGTGAAAGCACAGCCCTGTTTTCCTAAATGCTCAGAGCTTATCCTGATGCTCTATTTAAAATTGCACAGTGCAAGGTGGGAGGGGAGGATGACTGTGTCAGGCAGGAGGGAGGATGGGGAGCACAAGCTGTCAGGAGCTGGAGCTGCCCTCAGATCTCCAGCAGCAGCTTCAAAGCACCAAACCTGAGCTGGGAAACATGCAGGAGTGGGGAAAATAACATCAGGTGCCTGTTTCACAGAATTCCCAGAATGACCAGGTTGGAAGAGACCTTCAAGGTCATCGAGTCCAGCCCAGCCCCAACAGCTCAACCAAACCCTGGCCCCCAGTGCCACATCCAGGCTTTGTTAAACACACCCAGGCATGGGGACTCCACCACCTCCCTGGGCAGCCATTCCAGAACTTTCTCACTCTTTCTGTGAAAAACTTTTTCCTGCTATCCAACCTGTATTTCCCCTGGTGCAGCTTGAGGCTGTGTGCTCTGGTTGTGTCAGTGCTGCTGGAGAAAGAGCCCAGGGCCAGCTGAGCACAGGCCCCTTTCAGGAGCTGCAGAGAGTGATGGGGGCAGCCCTGAGTCTCCTTTGCTCCAGGCTGAGCACCCCCAGCTCCCTCAGGGCTTCCTCACAGGGTTTGTGTTCCCAGCCCCTCTGCAGCCTCCTTGTCCCCTCTGGATGTGCTCAGTGTCCCCAGGTCCTTCCCAAGCTGGGGGCCCAGAGCTGGGCACAGCACTCCAGGTGTGACCCCAGCAGTGCCCAGGGCAGGGCCAGAGTGACCTCCCTGGGAAAAACAGTGCTGGGAGAATCCTCTCTCATCTCAGGTCAGTCCAAGGTGGGAATGGCCAAAAAGTCATTCACAGAATCATGGAATGGTTTGGGCTGGAAGGGACCTTAAAGCTCATCCAGTCTCATGGGCAGGGACACCTCCCACCAGGCAGGTGAGGTCAGTGTTTCCCTTGTGCTCTATCACCATCTCTCAGAGCTGGGGCAGTTCTCTGCTGTCCATGGGGCAGTTTTTTCTTTATCTCTCCCACAGCCAATCCTCCCTCCAAGAGATCTCTGCTGTCCATGGCCACTGAGTGTCCCTGCAGGGCTGAGCCAATCCCAGCATCCCATGGGGAGATGCTCCGCCCAGGGGAGGAGCCAAGCATTCCTACCTGGATATAATCTGGAGATTCTGGAACACCAGCACAGCTTCTCCACTGGATTTCCCAGAGGAGCAGCAGCTGCCTCTTCTTCCACTGGATCTTCAGAGGAAAACTCCACCCTTCTACAGGATCCCTGCTCCAGCAGAGCCACCCCTGACACTGCAGGAGGGCTGAGCCACAATTCCAATGGGACTGCTGCCAACACCCTGACCCACAGGGTGTCAGGCTGGGTTCTGACTCTGTCAGAGTTGTTTTTATTTACTGCATTGTTTATTTTTTTATTTTCATCCCTAATAAAAGAACTGTTATTTCTGCTCCCATATTTTTTGCCTGAGAGCCCCTTAATTTCAAATTCATAACAATTCAGAGGGGTAGGGAGGGTTTACATTCTCCATTTCAGGGGAGGCTCCTGCCTTCCTTAGCAGACTCCTGTCTTTCCAAACCAACACACCTTGCTGTTACCTGCTCCAGCTGATGTCTGCCTCCACCAGAGGTTTGTAACACAGCTTGCTCATCCTTCAGCTCCCCCAGCCTGACCAGAAGTGCTGCTTACACAAAATCTGAGGGAAAAATTGCTTTAGCCATGCCCAAAGCCCCCTGGAAAGAGCTGAACCCTCCTGTCTCAAGCTCAGCTACCTGAGCTGGGGGGGCTTGGAAGGGCTTTCCAAGCATCATTTCTTGCAGCAGCTTCCCCAGGGAGAGCCCTTGCCTGTGAGGATTTGGTGGCTGCCTTGTGTGAACTGAACTGTGGAGCAGGAGGTGCATGAAAGCAAGGCCCTGTGTTAGACACTGCTGCTGTTTTAGGGAAGCTCCCTGCCAAATCACCTCCTCTGTCAGTGGATCTGTGGACACAGCCACACCTGAGTGATGCTCCCCCAGCCAAACCAGGGAAGGGTCTCTGAAGCCATGGAGGAACAACCTGCAGTTGAAATCCAGGAGGAGCAGAAGAGAGTTTTCCCTGGGAGTGACTGAAATCAGAGGTGTGAGCAGGGAGATCTCCTTGAGTGACAAATCCAAGCAGATCAAATACATGAATAGAGAGAAGGGGGATAAATGAGGGGGTAATGAAGTGGGAGTTGGTCTCTTCTCCCATGTAATAAGGCACAGGACAAGAGGAAACGTCCCCAAGTTGTGCAAGGAGAGGTTTAGTTTGGGTCTTAAGGAAAATTTCCTCACCACAAGGGTGGTCAGGCATTGGAACAGGCTGCCCAGGGCAGTGGTGGAGTCACCATCCCTGCAAGTGTCCAGAAAATGTGTAGATGTGCCCCTTGGGGATAGGGTTTAGTGGTGGGCTTGGTAGTGCTGGGTTAAAGGTTGGACTCATGGATCATAGATTAATTTTTCCAAATTTAAAGACTGAATGATCCTGTGCAATGGATGACAAGGTCTGGCTGAATCTCCTGTGCTGTGCTTCAGAAGGAAAAAAATACCATGAGTTTAAACCAACAAAGCATTGCCCAAAAAATCCCCACCTCGTTCAAGGAATGGGGGTTTTCAAAAGGGGAGTTCCATAAAAACTGGGAAATCAGTGCTGCTGCTCTGCTGGGTGCCAGAGAGGCTTCCACAGAGCTGTGGTCAGTGCCAGTGGGCCCTAGGGCAGAAATCAGAGATAAAGTGGGCTAGGAGTGCCACAGAATGGAGTGTGGAAAGCACAGGGGGAGAAAAACACCACAGAGAGAGGCTCTGCTCTCCTCTGGTGTCCCTGCCCGTGGCAGGGGATTGGAACTAAACAATCTTTAAGGTCCCTTCCAACCCAAACCACCCCAGGACTCTAGAAGAGGGGGAAAGTTGTGACCAGGATAAATTCCTGGCTTTCAGCAGGATGTCTGCTTTGTGTCACATCTAAAAGGAGGATTAATTCTCAACACAAAAACGAGATTTCAGCAATGTGTAAGGACAACCATGCAGCTCCATCCTTCCTGCAAGGGCATGTGCTGCAGCTGGAGTGGGTGATTTCTGTAGATCCTTCCCAACTGAAAACTTTCTTTTCTTTTCTTTTCTTTTCTTTTCTTTTCTTTTCTTTTCTTTTCTTTTCTTTTCTTTTCTTTTCTTTTCTTTTCTTTTCTTTTCTTTTCTTTTCTTTTCTTTTCTTTTCTTTTCTTTTCTTTTCTTTTCTTTTCTTTTCTTTTCTTTTCTTTTCTTTTCTTTCTCTTCTCTCTCTTCTCCTCTTTCTCTTTCTCTACCTCTTTTCACTCCTCTCTCCACTATAAATGCCAAAACAAGATACCTGTAGCACCTGTTAGAGCTTCTTTCAGTGCAGATATTGAACACCAAACCCAACCACTGGGCTCCATCAGCAATCAGCTCTGCAGACTCCAAACACAGCTGGGCAGGAGCCGTGTGTCCTCTTCAGCTTCCCCCACACTTCCCTTACCTCAGTGGGGACACCCCTGACGTGTGTCACCAGCACACAGCCTGTCACTGTCACCAGCACTCACCCTGGCACTGTCACCGTGCTGCAGAGGAGGCTTCTGCCCCTCCCTGCATCCCTGGGGCCACAAGAGCATCTGCAGCTGGAATTTCCTGGCACAAAAGCAGCTGGGCTCATCCTCAAAAGTAAATTCTGTGGGAGCTGCCAGCAGCCAGGAAGGGGTTACCTGCTGCTGCTCTGCTGCCAGGGAGTGTGAGGTGCAGAGCAGCCCAGGGAGGAGGGTTGGAGACTTTGGGAAGTGGGATCCAGCTGGGAAGGCTGATCTGGGAGAGGAGAAAGGGGATGGAAGGAAATAACTTGGAGCCTGCATCATTGGAGATTTGCAGTGGTTTGGAGCTTGGCTGGAATGGCTGAGAGCTGGGGCGTGGGCTTTATTGAATAATCACCATTTTCTGGGTGAAGTGCAAAAATGTTCCTGAGAAACCTCTGGGTTTTCACTTGTTCAGACCACACATTTCCTGTGTGTAAAGTGTGATCCTTCAGAAATGTCAGGTCCTTTTCTCCTTGGGCAGGTTATCTGAGCAGCAATCTCTGTGTCCTCTGAGCTCCCCAATCCCTGTGTCCTCTGAGCTCCCCAGTCCCTGTGTCCCTGCAGATCCCCAATCCCTGTGTTCCCTCAGTTCCCCAGCCTCTTTCTTCCCCAATCCCTTTGACCCTGCAGTTCCCCAATCCCTTTGTCCCCCAATCCCTGTGTCCCTTTGTCCCCCAATCCCTGAGTTTCCTGCAGTTCCCCAATCCCTTTCTTCCCCAATCCCTGTGTTCTCTCAGTTTCCCAATCCTTTTGTTCCCCAATCCCTTTGACCCTGCAGGTCCCCAATCCCTGTGTCACCTGCAGTTCCCCAATCCCTCAATTCCCCAATCCCTGTGTCCCTGCAGTTCCCCAATCTCTTTGTTCCCCAATCCCCGTGTCCCTTTGTTCCCCAATCCCTTTGTTCTCCAATCCCTTTGTCCCCTGTGTTCCCCAATCCCTTTGTCCCTGCAGTTCCCCAATCCCTGTGTCCCCTGTGTTCCCCAATCCCTGCAGTTCCCCAATCCCTGTGTCTCTTTGTTCCCCAATCCCTGCAGTTCCCCAAACCCTGTGTTCCCCAACCCCTGTGTCTCTGCAGTTCCCCAATCCCTGCAGTTCCCCAACCCCTGTGTCCCTGTGTTCCCCAATCCCTGTGTCCCTGCAGTTCCCCAATCCCTGTGTGCCCCAATCCCTGCAGTTCCCCAATCCCTTTGTCCCCTGTGTTCCCCAATCCCTGTGTCTCCTGCAGTTCCCCAGTCCCTGCAGTTCCCCAATCCCTGCAGTTCCCCAATACCTGCAGTTCCCTAATCCCTGTGTCCCTGTGTTCCCCAATCCCTGCAGTTCCCCAATCCCTGCAGTTCCCCAGTCCCTGCAGTTCTCCAATCCCTGTGTTCCCCAATCCCTGTGTTCCCCAATCCCTGCAGTTCCCCAATCCCTGTGTCCCTGCAGTTCCCCAATCCCTGCAGTTCCCCAATCCCCGTGTCCCTGTGTTCCCCAATCCCAGTGTCCCTGTGTTCCCCAATCCCTGTGTCCCTGTGTTCCCCAATCCCCGTGTCCCTGTGTTCCCCAGTCCCCGTGTCCCCGTGTTCCCCAGTCCCTGTGTCCCGTGCTCGGTGCTCTCCCCGGGTCCCTGCCCTGCCTGCAGCTCCCAACCCGTCCATCCAGTTCCAGCCCCTCCCTCGCTGCTGCCCCAGTGCCCCAGGGCTGGGCTCCTTCCTTCAGGGACCGGGGATGATTCATGCCCAGCACGGCAATGCGGCCCTGGGGGCAGCCCTGGGGCCTCTCCCAAAACCCTGCTCTGGAGCTGCTGCGTTCCTGTGCACAAGGAACGTGGAGAGAAGGCCTGGAGAAATCCTGCCCAGGAAATCTTTGAGTAAAGAGGACTCGAGTCCCACTCTGGTTTTGATCCTGAGCCTCACCCAGATCCTCACTGAGGGGAGAAAACATCCCAAACCCAAGCAGATGTGCCTCAAGGGCCAGGGCCGCTGCCCAGGTGTGAGTGCCCTGCCCTTCCCTCCTGCCCTGGCTGCTGAGCCTCGGTGCCACCCTCCTCCTCCTCCTCCTCCTCCTCCTCCCTGTTTGCAAAGGGAGTGATGCCCGAGCAGACACAGGGGAGGGCCCAGTGCCAGAGCACATGGATGCCACCAGGTGCGTGGGGATGTCACAGGTGCCATCTCTGCCTGTCCCCAGGCAGTTTTGGTGAGCAGGGAGATTGCCTGGCACCTTGGGTTGTGTTGTGTGCTGGTGCCCCTCTGCTCCACTGGGTAATGTGTTCATCCAAATCAGCCCAGCCCTGGGTGTAAGGAGAGGAAAGTTCTGCAATTCTCGTGGTTTCCTCTGGTGCCAAAAATAGGTGAGACAGCCCTGCCCTTGAGTGAGTGCTGCTGTCCAGAAGAGCCTGGAAAAATCAGAAGGAGACACAAGAATCCAGCCAGCTCCTGCTGAGGTGTGGCACAGGGATGTCCCAAGAACAGCCTCTCACTTGTGTTAGGAGGAGTCCCACAGGGAAGTAACGTGAGCTTCTTGTTTGGTGTTCAAACACAGTAACCAGAACTTCCTGGGAAAAGGCTCTGGGCTGAGCTCAGCTCTGAGCTGGTCGTGTGAATATTCCAGTTATTCTCATGGAATAACCCCAAAAGGCTCCCAGGAAGCACTGGGCTTATCAGCCTTGTGGCAGTGAAAATGAAAGAAAAAAAAAAAGAGGATTTCAGGCAGCAGCCTGCTCCTCACCAGCCTGCCATGCACAGGCTGGGGGTGACTGGGGGACACCAACCCTTGCTGGCACCCAAGGCTGTGGCTGGAGGACACCAATTGTGAAAAAATGTGTATTTTATGATTGGCTTTTCACAAATATTAACATGAATATTATATGTGTTGTGTTAGAAAGTAATGAAAATAATGCTGTATTAATTCTATTAAATAGTGTGTTAAATATAGTTTTAGATTATAAAAATTGTTAAAATAGAAACTATGCTATGTAGGATAATTTTTTTAAAGAAAGGACTCACAGTGACATAGCAGCCACAGGACACCTGAATCTTTCAGAGAAAAAGAATTTATTGCCCTCTTATCAGGAGAAACAAACTTCTTCCCACCTCAAAGGCGCTGTTAGGATTCAGAGGAAGAAGCTGACACTGACCAGACAGAATCCTGTGTTTGAATGGAATTTATGCATCATGGATGAGGTGTATGAATATACAACAGGTTACTGTTTTTAAGGGTTAATCCTCTGTTAACCTGGGTCCTTTTTCGGGCTTGTGCTGCCCAGAAAAGGTACCCAGACGTCAGTAACTCTTTGTTTCTGTTGTCTCATATTGTCCTAATCCAAACTGTCCAAATTATTATTACTCTAATTGTATTACTATTTTTATAACCATTTTATTCCTATTAAACTTTTAAAATTTTAAAAACAAGTGATTGATGTTTTTCACACCAATCCTTGCTGGCACCCGAGGCTGTGCTGGCCTTTTATCTCCACATGCAGCACAGCAGCAGGTGTGGCCCAGAGGGGACAGGGGACACAGAGCTGGGTCTTCAGCTCAGGCTTGGACATTTTGGAGATCATTTCTGACAAGGCAGCTGAAGTCTATGGACTGTGACATTGCTCAAAAAATGGCTGCTTGAATTCTTCACTCAATGAAAAGCTGTAATAATAAAATGAGACTTGCACTTTATCTTGGGTGTATAGTTTGGTGGTAAACGTGGCAGTGCTGGCTTAATGGACTTGATAACCTTGGAAGTCATTTCCAGCCTTAACTATCCTATCTTCCATTTTTGAGAAGTCATTTCCAGCCTTAACTATCCTATCTTCCATTTCTGAGAAGTTCTGTGGTCCCAGCCCACCGTGTT
Organism: Agelaius tricolor; assembly: GCF_023055355.1. Taxonomy (NCBI): domain Eukaryota; kingdom Metazoa; phylum Chordata; class Aves; order Passeriformes; family Icteridae; genus Agelaius; species Agelaius tricolor. The sequence continues at coordinate 2,032,240 of NW_027269266.1, forward strand.
TGTGCTCCTTGGGCGGATCTACAGGAAGGAGGTGGAGATGGTGATGCAGAACTGCACGGGGAGGTGTGCACAGCACCTGGTGGGGTGCCTGCTGTTCAAACATCAGCTGGAGCAGGCTCTGGTGGGGATCATCATCCCTCTGGAGCTGGCAGCAGGGGTGGCAGAGCTGCTCCCTGCACCCTGATGTGACCAACACATGACACGGGGCCTAATGGGCCAAGGAAGGACATGAGGCCCTGACTGCACCCCTGGGGACTGCACAAAGCAGGGAGGGGTGACAGCAGGGTGGCATTTTCCCAGCCTTTAGGGGTGGGTGGTGGATTTTTGTTGCTCCTTCCTGGTTGGCACAGGCAGGGCTGCATTCCTGCAGACAATGGCTCCACCCGGGCAGCTCCAGCCCTGGCCACCCTCTGTCCCCTGGCTGTGCAGGCACAACCTCAGCTCTGCCTGCAGGTTCTGGGCTCAGGAGTTTGCAGGGTTTGTCCTCTGTTGGGGAAGATGAAACAGGGAAGCCTTATAAATATGATTGCCTGGCAAAAGATTTTGAGAATATAGAAACTATAAGCGAGATTGAAATGAAATCAAGCTTTGAGATCCCTCAGTTACTGAACAACTGGAAAACAATGGTGTGGCCAGCTGAAGGTGATCCCCTTTTGATGGAACAACACCCTCTGCTTGCAGACAGGCCCAAGGGTCAGAGCAGACCCTGCCAGCTTGGCAGAAGGGGCCCAAAGAGGAGTTTTTAGGGTTTAAAATGTAACACAGTATGGTAATGATTCTTATAGGCTGTATGGAAATGCTACAGGATTTGTATCTTGGACTAGATTGGTTAGTGAGAATTAGAATATTCAGCACAGAAGAAGATTTATGGTATTGTAATGGGAACTTTGTCCTCTCACCCTCTCATCCTCTCTCCCCCTCTCTTCTCTCAGGCCTGCTCTGAGCTGTGTCTGGCAGCTCCCAGCAGGGCCCTGCACCCAGGCCCTTTGCAATAAACCCCAAGTTCCAGACCTGCCTTCAGAGATCTCTCATCTCCATCCATCCCCACCATCCTACCCCTGTCACTCCCACAGTCCTCACACTCCTGCACCTCCTCAGAGCTGGATTCATGAGCTCTGTTAGCAGATGTGAACAAGAGCAGTGATGAACTCAACTCAGCTGCCAAACCTACTGTCCTGGAGAAACCTCTGTTTTGGGGAACAAACTCAAAAATCCCAAAGAAAAATCCAGATTATCTCCCAGGGCACAATTCCCACCTGACCCAGGAAAAGGACATCCCCTATGCTCTCCACAGCTGCTGTGCTCCTCACAATTTCCTGGGAGAGGCTGGTGGGCCCTGGCCAAGGCAGGGGTTCAGGATTTCACCCCCATCCCATCCCCAAGCACACACTGACTTTCTGTGCCCACACGTGCAGCCTGGCCACTGAAGTGAGACGGGTTAAAAATTAAGTTTGCAAGGGAGGGTGGGGTTATTTTGTGGGCACTTGGGTATGGACTCCAACAGGAGCAACCAGATTTCCCACAGTTGTGAAAACTTCTGGTCTGCCTGAGGAAAAAGGGAAATAAGGCAAAAAGGAAATAAGGAAAAAAGGAAATAAACAGTGAGGGTGAGAGCTCCAGCTGCCTTCACCACTAAAGCCAACATGTTCCAGCTACCTCAGCATCCAGTGATCCTGACCCACAGTAAAACCATTGGGATTGAAACCCACTTGGGTTATGAGTGCTAAAGGGACAGCCTTGTACTCTGCAGGGGAGAAACCCAGGCTACCTCTCCTGCAGGATGGGCTGTGGGGAAACTGAGCCAGCTTTCTGCTTGCTGCATGGACATCCCAGGAAATCCTGTCCAAAGGGCATAAATTACCTCTGTTTACCTCAGCTCCCATGTTAGAACAAGGTATTAATCCCTCATCTTGCTTGCTCATGGTGTGATTCCCATGAAAGGCCAGTTCCAAGGGACCTGGACCTCAAGGGTTGTCCCTGTCCCAGCACAAGTGATTTCCTCCTCCCCAGGATGCCATGGGATGACCTTTGCCAGGCTCCCACAGCCATTAACCAGCGCTGGGGCTGAGCCTCCCCTGCCTGTGAAATGTCTCCTTTCTGCTGGATCCAGCTGGAAATGGCAGAGGCTCTGCTTGATGACCCTGACCAAAGTGTGCTGGAATTTCCTGGGTTTCATAAGGTTTTCATTAGGGCTGCGAGGGAGCCCCTGAGGTTTTGTGTAACTCCTAAACCATCCATACAGCAATTTGCAAAACTGCTCTCTTTGCAGGGGTGTTGGGTTTTTACTGATCCTCTCTGGTTTTTTTTTCCTTCCTCTCCCACTGTCTCCCTCTTCAAGGTGCACACATTGCTCTGAGGGAAACATCTGATCCCCACTGGGGCTGAAGGGGTGGTCAGGCATTGGCACCCAGGGAAATGCTGCAGTCACCACCCCTGGAAATGTCCAAAACCACCTGGATGTGGCACCTGGGGACAGGGTTTAGTGCAGGACCTGGCAGTGCTGGACTCAATGATCTGAGAGGGCTTTTCCAGCCTCACTGGTTCTGTGGCTGAGGGACAGGGCAGGGACAGGATGACCAGGAGGAGGCTGGGTGCCATTACCAAGTTCCAGGTTCGTGTTTAGGTGATCTGGGTGTCACAGACATATTTTCTGAAAAATCCTTTGCTAAGATTTTTTTCCTCCTAAGAAGCTGAGAGGCCTCAGAAACGAAATGCAAATAATTATCTGCTGCTGTAGAATGCAACAGGTGCATCTTTAATTAATCTCATGTAATTGTTTTTCATTAATGGCCAGTCACAGTCCAGCTGTCTCAGACTCTCTGGTCAGTCACAAGATTTTATTATCACTCCTTTCTATTCCTTGCAAGCCTCCTGATGAAATCCTTTCTTCTATTCTTTTAGCATAGTGTTAATATATAATTTTCCTTTAATATAATATATATCATAAAATCATAAATCAGCCTTCTGAGACATGGAGTCAAGATTCTCATCTCTTCCCTCGTCCTGGGACCCCTGCAAACACCACCACAATCTGGGTTTGGTTTTTTACCTTTATTACCCAGTTCCTGCCAGTGATCCTGGCTGGAAAACCTCTGTGTGCATCCTCTGCTCCCTCCCTGCTGTCATCCCTGTCAGGGATGAGAATGTCAAGCAATAATCCCTGCTGCCTTCTTGGGACAGGAAAACATCTCAGTGCAAAGCTCCCACAAATGCCTTACCTGGGATTAAATCCTGAATCAGGATTTAAGGTCTCTAGAAGATTGCAATTTAATATCAGGAAACAGCAGGTGATAGTCCAAATGGCTCAGCCAGCTGTGCCTGGAGTGCCACTGAGGAAAACCCTCAGGAACAGGACCAGGAAGAGCCCAGCTTTGTTTTCCTACTCATTGTTCCCCCATGGTTACTCTGTGAAGCTGCCCTCAAACTCACCCTGTCAGACTGCATCTCTTTCCCTAAAGGATCAGCTCCTGCTGAGTCTTCACTGCCACCATCCCTTCCCTAAAGCTTCTTGGCATCCTGGAAAAGCTGGCTCCTTTTCTGCAGCAGCAAAACCAAGTTTTTCCCAGCACAAACCTCCTCCATCTTTGCAGACATAACCCAAAGAACAAATTGTGCCCATCAGCATTAGGAGAAAGGTTTAACAGCAACAAGGGGGTGATGGGCCTTGGGGATTTGGGGACTTCTGAAAGTTTCCCCAGACAAAACAATGGTGTGAACACATCCAGATCTGGCCTGGGGCCCATGTGCTGCATTCCTCCTGGGCTGGAAGGCAGCCAGGGTGTTGGGATCTCTACCTTGTCACAGTGACCCCAAGATACATCAGAAAGTCTCTTTTCCCAGCCTGGTGCTTGAAGAAGGAGTCAGAGCTCTTCAGTTCTCAGTCTCAAGGTTGTTCATTGTTTCTTATCTATAAAAATTTTTCTCCTGCCCTGCCGAGGTCCATCCAGCAGGACAGTTCCAGGCACTCTGCCTGCCCCCAGGGCAGGGTTATGTCTTTATACTAAAAACTACCTGTACAATATTTACAATTGCTTCCCAATACCCGTCACCTGTGTTAGACACTGAGCTTCTACTCTAAACCAATCTAAGAGTGCCAACATCACAGCAGAAGATGGAGGCCAAGAAGAAGAAGGAGAAAGGCTGGACATGCCCAGTTCCCTCCATCTTGCCCCCTGAACCCCCATACCAGAAACCCCAAAATCTATTTTTCCACTCCATGATAACTTCACTATCATTCTACCTAAACTGTTGTGGCTTGCTGATCTTCATATAAGGTTGGTAATTTGCTCCATGGGTCATAATCAAACCCACAGGCACCTTGGGCTCTGTGCCAGGGTCTCTGAGCCCCCTGGCAGGGGTCCTGGCAATCCAGGAAAAAGGGAACTAAGGAAAAAAGGAAATAAACAGTGTGGGTGAGAGGGATGTTCTGGGTTCCCACACCAGGGCTGCCAGGTCAGGCTCCCACCTGGGCTGTCCTGCTCTCTCAGGGCACTGCTGATTCCATGGTGGGAGAGGTTAAACAGGGAGAGGTGCAGAGGAGCCCCCAGTGCCCCCAGGGGCAGCTGCCCCTCCTGTGCCACCTCCCCTGCCCCCAGCCAGCTGCAGATTTACCTCCTGGAAGGGGATGGCAGCTCTTCTGCTCCAAGACAGAAGCCTGGAATAAACCTCCTTCCCAAAGACTGGGAGAATGTAATTGTCCCAAATGTAATTTTGGAAAACATGCTGCTGCACATCCCTCTGCAAAAACTCCAGCCAGAGCTCACAGGGACAGACCAAGGGACATGATGCAGCCATTCCATCAGATCTGCTGGAGTTGTATTCACTGAGGTGTTTCTCTTGGCTAGCAGAGACACAGAGTGGTGCATCCCACCTCCAAGGGTGGGTTAGAGACACTTTAGGATGCACAAGAGGGTTCAAGACTGACCAGAAGCCCTGTCAGACCTTGCTGTCAATGATGCAAGAAGTCCCCACCTCTTTCTCTCTCTCAGGGGGTGCTTTTGCCCATAAGCCTGGGCACACATGAGCCCCATCTCTCCAGTCCACAGCCCAACACAGATGGCTTAAAATGGATTTTGCACTAATATGGCCAAACAATCAACTGGAATAACAGCTCCAGGTTTGTCTCGTGTCAGAAACTGCTCCTGTCTTCACCTGCTGTGAGCTGCTGGCCCTGGAAGGGTGAACTGCATCTCCAGAGCTCTTCCAAAGCTACTCCTGCCCCAAATCAGCATTCACCCTGGTGCCCTTGGCTTGCCAGGGCCACTCCTTTCTCCAGAACAGGGCCCACCCTGCCCCTGCCTCCACAGAGTCTGCAGCTCCCAGGGCTCAGAGCACAGCAATGCTGTGACCAGAGGAGCCACTGACTGCCAGGAGGTGACCAGGGGAGGATGCAGCCACTCCCTGTGGCTGGAGAGGTGTGTGACAGCACTGCTAGGCACTGCAGCACAGCCACACTCCTGCCCTGAATGCCCAGGAACCTCCTCCTGCCCCCAGATATTCCCAGCTGCTGCTGGGAACCATTCACCAGCACCCTGATGTCTGCCAGGGGCTGCCCACAGAGCTCCAGAACAGGATGACAGGATCATTTAGGTTGGAAAAGGATCATTTAGGCTGGAAAAGACCCAAAAATCAAGTCCAGCTGTCAACCCAGCTGTCGCAGACATCTTTCATGGAAAATCCTTTCCTTAGGATTTTTCCTCCTGAGAAGCTGAGAGGCCTCAGGAACAAAATGTAAACAATGGTTATCTGCTGCTGTGGGATGCAACAGGTGCATCTGGGATTGGTCTCATGTGGTTGTTTCTAATTGATGGCAAATCACAGCCCAGCTGGCTCGGACAGAGAGTCCAAGCCACAAGCCTTTGTTATCATTCTTTGCTATTCTATTCCTAGCTAGCCTTCTGATGAAACCTTTTCTTCTATTCTTTTAGTATAGTTTTAATATAATATATATCATAAAATAATAAATCAGCCTTCTGAAACATGGAGTCAGATCCTCGTCTCTTCCCTCACCCAAGAACCCCTGTGAACTCCATCACACCCAGCACTGCCAAGGCCACCACTAAGCCCTGTCCCCAAGTGCCACATCTCTTATCTTTTAAATCCCTTCAAGGATGGTGACTCCACCACTTCCCTGCTCAGCCTGATAACCCTTGTGGGGAAGAATTTTTTTCCCAAATATCCAACTGAACCTCCTTTGGCACAACTTGGAGCCACTTCCTCTTTGCTTTTGTTACCTGGGAGAAGAGACCAAGCCCCAGCTCCTGTCAGGGAGCTGCAGGGAGCCATAAGGTCTCATCTGAGAGATGATCTGGCAGTCAGCACACAAGCATTTGCATTGCCTTCTCAACTTTTCCCCCACAGCCAGGGGCACAGGAGGTGAGGGAGCCGGGGGTTATAACCCAATCCTCCTCTATCAGATCAGCTCTTACACCTGCAAGAGGCACTATGCAGGTTTTCGTGTGGGCATTTTGATTTTTTAGGGCAGAGAAGAGTCTGAGTGAGGCTACATGAGGGACTTGCAGGGAAATGTCACTTGGTTGGGTTGTGGGTCAAGGAAAGCTCTCCTGAAAGCTTCTCAGAAATTCATGCAGTGCTTTTGCTCTTACAGGTCAGGGTGTTTAACCTCTACTGATGGCTGAAGCACTGGTGTTTTGAGCAGCTTGTGGGGTTTTTTTAACTCCTTCCTTTGCTTTCCCGAGGCAGGAGGCCCCTGCTGTGTTATCTCATCTGCAGGGCTTGGCCCTTCCCTCTTCCTCCCAGAGCTCCAACCCAGCAGCAGGCTGGAAATACCTTTGGAAGGTGTCACTTTGCAAACACATCCTTGGCAGGGCCTGTTCCCCCATGCACAATGTCACCCTTGTCCACAGGCAGGTGGGATGGCCCAGGCTGAGGCAGATGTTGGGCCATTCTGGTGCCAGACCCTGAGCTTGCAGTTCTGCTCTCTTCCTGCCAGCAGCCTCTGATTAACCCAGAGTGGACCTGTGACAATGCTCTCAGTGTCCTGGGCTTGCCCTGGGACACTGCCAACAGCCTCATCTGCCACCTGCAAGCACGAAAAAAACCCCAAACCACAAGGTCTGTGAGCTCTGGGAATACCAGGGCCAGGATTAGGGCCAGGACACGAGAGCAGCAAGTTGAGCACAGCTGGACAGGGACATCTCAGATCATGTTTCAGTTCTGAATCAGGCCAGGCTGTTTTCCACCACTGCTGAGTTAAACTGCTTGGAAATAATGTTTTCTGCTCTATAACCCCATGGCATGACCAGAATTAGCAGGAAGCAAAAGTGCCTACAGCTCAGCCCTAAATGAGCCCACGTTTTATGACGAAGATCTTTTATTTCCCTTTGGCATTGACTGTTCTAAACTGCTTTGCACATATTTCTGCAGAGTTGGGCTCCTTAAAAGCTCACCAGGATAATTTAGTGCTTTTTCACTGTGGCACTAATGGAGAGGAGGAGAGGGCAGGCAGCTCAGGCATCACCTGTGTGTGAGCCTGAAGTGCATTAGCAAAGCTCTGGGTATAGCAATGAAAACTCCATCCCAGAGCTCAAATCTGTGTAGCCACAGCCATGGAAGGGACTTGATTTACATCAGCACAAAGAATTCACCCAGATACACAACTATTAATGAAATCCTTGGTTCTGGGGATAACAAGTCCATGTGGCAAAAAGGGAATGGGAAAACACCATGATTTGGTGCTGATCCTCCAAGATTCCAGGTGTTTTCACCCCACCTTCCAATGGCTCCCAGCAGATCTGCTGGAGTGTGACCCTCACTGCTGGGACAGCATTGGGTGGACTCCAAGGATAAAAGCAGACCTTGATGCAGGTCCCCATCCTCTGTTCTCCCAAATGTAATTTTGGAAAACATGCTGCTGTACATCCCTCTGCAAAACTCCAGCCAGAGCTCACAGGGACAGACCAAGGGACAGGATACAGCCATTCCACCAGATCTGCTGGAGTGTGACCCTCACTGCTGGGACATCATTGGGTGGACTCCAAAGATAAAAGCAGACCCTGCTTCAGGTCCCCATCCTCTGTGGACTGGAGGAAACACAAAGCATTGTTCCTCTGTCCCCTGCAACAGATGAACGCTCTCAGCATGGTGGAATGAAAAGAATGACATGAAAACAATGAAAAATGAAAGGTGAAGGCTGTTACAGGTTTATGAGCTATAGCCTGCAGACATAAAGGGAGAAATCACTTGCTAGGAGGTGGTTTTGCATCTTAAACCGTGAAACTGAGACCTCTGCAGTGATCCTCTCAGAAATGGGCACACCCAGGCTGAATAAGCAGGTCCAGCCACACCCTGGTTTGCAGCTCTCTGTGGTCAGTGGCACACCAGGCTGCAGGCAGTGGCACTGGTATTTTGGGCACTCCTCCCAATACAGCTCCCTGAGGTCTAACAGTGGCCAGTGGATGGGACCTGTGGGAACTGTGGTTTAAACCTCTTCAGCCACCTGGTTTAGCTGGTGAGCTGATTCATATTTATTTTCAGATTGTGGGGGCTAATCTAGAAAATTCAGGAAGTGACAAGGGAAAAATGTATCTGAAGGGAAGGCCTTGGACAGCTGCCAGTCCTGAGAGGTTGTGTGTAGTTTCCATGCTCAGAGATGTGCAGAGCACAGCTGGACACAGCCCTGGATCCCCCAAAGGTCTCCATCCTCAGAGATGTGCAGAGCACAGCTGGACACAGCCCTGGGTCCCCCAAAGGTCTCCATGCTCAGAGATGTGCAGAGCACAGCTGGACACAGCCCTGGGTCCCCCAAAGGTCTCCATGCTCAGAGATGTGCAGAGCACAGCTGGACACAGCCCTGGGTCCCCCAAAATCTCCATCCTCAGAGATGTGCAGAGCACAGCTGGACACAGCCCTGGATACCCAAAATCAGTGCTGGTGGCTGCTGACAAGGTACCACATGGTTCCTTCTCCAGACAGGGATGTTCCTCTATCAGCAGCACCAAGCACATGGCAGGCAGGAGCAGCTGGGAATGCCAGGAGATGATTTTTCCTCAGGTCATCCCCAGCCAGTGACTCAGCCAGCCTTCAGTGGCTGTGATTTTACATCCACCCTTCACAGGTAATTTTTTTCTCAGCAATGAGCTGTAAGTGTCCTCACACAGAGCTTTGTGCTGCTGAAGGTGGCTCAGCAAACCCTGCTGGGGCTGCCTGGTTTATCATTACTGCTCTCCCGGGAGGGCAGCCCAGTTAAACACTCCAGTGCTCTGTTACATCCCTAAACCTGGGGGCAATCCTCACCCGGGGCTCCTTGGGGGCACAGGGACTCCCAGCTCGGCCTTGCAGGGAGAAGAAGAGCAGGGATCTTCCCCGAGCCCTTTTGGAACAGCTTTGCCAAAATTCGGGACGGAATTTTGGGGACAGTCAGAGCCAGCGAGCGGAGCTGGAATTCCTTGTCCCCAAGGGTTAACGCTGAGCAGCACCGCACCTTGCTTTGTCCCGCAGAGACCGAGAAAAGGGGGGGAAAAATCCCTCCTGTGCCCTCCTAACCTGGACAGAACAGGTTTTTAATGAAAGCAGCACTTAATCACCATTCAGGGAATTCAGAGCGGGGGACACTGGATGCAAACAGAGTTGGCTGAAACTCTCCCGGACCGGCTCCCTCTTTGTCCCTCTCAGAGCCTGGGAATGGGTGTGATCTCCGGGTAGGAGTGTCTCTGCGGTTAAGTAGAGGATTGAATTTCCGAACAGGGCTGTTCCCCGGCTGACAAGGTAGCAGAACAGGGAACAAAAGTGCCCTGAAGCTCGGCGGGGAGGAGAAGGAGGCGCTGGGCTCGGTGCAGAAGGAAGGGGACACCTGCGAGGACAGCGCGCACTTTGCAGCAAGGTAAGCGAGGTCCTGCACCCCGCCGGCTTTAAATACGGCCAGAACTGTTTGATTACTTTTTAATGTGAGATGGTAACAACGACAACAACAAAAAAAAATTAATATGCTTCATACTTTAAAAAAAAAAAAAAAAGAAAGATCCTGCCCTGTTACAAAGCAGGATGTGTCTGCTGGAAGGAGCCCACCCTGATTTACATCGTTTGGGGCTGGAACGAGCAGCTCCGAGCTTGCCAAGAACCCGTCCGGGCTCCCTGTCAGCTCCGAGGACACAACTTTTCCTTCAGCTCTCTGCACAGCCTGGCTTTGATTTCGTGCGTAACCTTTGTCTGGGCCTGGATTGTTTTGTGTTTTGCTGCCGTGGGGATTTCCAAAAGCTCTCCCGCCTTTGGGGCGCAGTTATGGGTCCAGGCAGCCACGGAAAGTCTTTGGAAGTTCCCATCCATGGGTTTTATTGTCATCCGATCGACAGATTGCTAATGGCCAGGCTGCTGTGCTCTGCAAATAGAATGTTTTCTCATCCTGCTCGTTCCAGATGCGAGCTGCGCTGAGATAAAATTGAGTTGTAATGGAGTTAAGCTGCAGGCTCGCCTGCCAGTATTTTTCTTAGGCGTGCCTATTAGGAACATAAATATTTAACACAAAGGAGAGCTGATATGAATTAGCATCTGTGGGAGGTTCACGGTTATTCAAGGCTGCCCTAACGCAGATGTAAACAAGTGTTAGAGCAGCTGAAGCAAACTGGCCCCGCCAGAGCAGCGCTTGGTGCTGAATCATCCAGGTGCGTTTTACTCACCGCAGCGAAAGGGGCTGATAAGAGCCTGCAAAGTGCAGATTAGACAATCAGAGGGGTTTCACCGCTCTCCCGGGATGCCAGGTGGAAGGCAATGCAAGGACAGGCAGATCAGAAAAAAGCCATAACCATCCCGCCTCACCTTCCTCCTGGCACAGCCAGGTGAGCCTCCCCTCCTCCTCCTCCTCCCTGCACAAACAGGATGCCTTTATCCTCCTCCAGCTCCCTTCTCACCAGCAGACACAGAGGTCTCATGATGGTTTTTTCCCAGGCACGACTTTGAGGCAGCGCTTGCCAAAGGCTCCCAGCTGGGAGCAAAGGTTTTGTGCCGTGGCTGTGAGCAGTGCCACCCTGATCTCCTGCCTCCTCTTGATCTTCTGCTTAGGCTGGCTCAATAAATCCCTGCTCTTGCAGGGCCAGGGATGCTGAGGATGTTCACAGTGTCTTCCTGGCCTTTTCCACAGAGCGTGCAAGGAAATTCAGCATGGAAATTGTTCTCTTTTCTGTTATGGAGCCCCCATCCTAATTATTGCTGGTGATCCATCCCCAGCTGAGAGGAGGCTGGCTTGGACACCTGCCCCATGCTTGGGGCTCAGCTGTGTGCTGGGCCCATCCTGCTGGACCAAAAGCCTTCCCTCACTTTCCACAGAGTTAAATATGTGGTGACCTTCACTGAGCTCAGGGCACAGCCAAAACTTTGGTGTTACCTGCCCCAGCTGTGCTTTTGTCACCCCTGGGGAACACTTGTGCCACCACTGAGCCTGCTCAAGGTTCCTCCTTCAGGACATTTTTGTGTCAGCCTTGTGAGGTTGTCACTGGGCTGACACAAGGCACAGGTTGGGCTTTCCATGGGTGAAATGTCCATCTGCCCAAGGAAGGACCCCAGGGTAGCCACACTACACCCAAAATATCTCTTTGTTTCTTCACATATATTCTTCATCCTCTGCTGTCCCCTCAGAGGAGCAGATCCTTCAGTCACAAAGGGAGACACTCTCCCACAACTCAGTAAAACCTCTCCTCTCATGAGCTCTCTCTCCATACAAGACAGCCCTGGAAAGGGGCCTAATTATGGTTTATCCTGAATGACTAAACATTTCTACTGTATTTCCACCCATTCTGGGTGCGAAAGGGATGCAGAAAAGGGAGAATATTATCATTTAAATTCTTTGGCATCTTTCACCCTGAAAAGTCCAGGCATCAGGGGATGTGCATCCAATTCAGTTGCCTTGATTTCCAAGGATCTCTGCTTGTAACAGAAACTCTCTCATTTGTTATCTGCCTTTATCTGAGCCTCCTCAGGCTTATCTGAGGCAGAGCTGGGTACAGTGACAGTGGAGCTTGTTATTACCTTATATCCACGTCAGGGATGTGACACTGACCTTAAATTGCATGGTTGGGCCCCATCCTGGGCAGCTCCTGTGGAAGGAGCTATTCACAGCACTTGACCTCTTCTACCTAAAAATGTCCTCTTGCCATGCCCTGGGATGAAAGGAGAGGTTTGTGCCTGGCCCTTTATTTAAAACTGCTCTTACAGAAACAGCTGCACGGCGTAGGAAACAGGCAGGGCTGGAAACTGTGTTCTTTTTTGGGGTTGGAGAGAGTGTCTGGGTACCCATCTTTCCTTTGGGAGTGTGCAGAGCCTGAATTACAGTCCTTTGTTGCCATCCCACCCATCCCAGTCTGTCAGATGCCTGCTTCCCTTCCTGGTGCTCACACCAAACTGCCCTTGGCAGCTCCAGGTGAGAAAGATTGTCCAGGCTGAGTGACTCTGCCTGAAGCTGTTTCTGCAGCATTTTCAGGGCTGTTTTACTCACCTGCTGCTCTCTCTGCTTTCATCTCTGCCCAGAGGAGCTGAGTGGCCCCTCCAGGGTCCCAGGAGAGCCGGGAGCAGCCTCAGAGCCCCGCTGGGGCTGGAAGGGCTGGGTGACACCGTGACAAACACACCTCAGGGGCGGGGTGAGCACCAGCCTGGAGGTGACACTGCTGCCACAAAGGTGTGTGGAGCTGGAGTTGCACTGAGAGCAGATCCTGGGAGGGCTGGCTCTGCTTCTGAGGCCTTAAAGCTCAGCAAGGGCAGCTCACAGCCTGGCTCAGCAGCCGTCCCAGTGCAATTTTGGGCTGGGTTACTTGGTCCTCTTTTGTTCTGACACAGATCAGCTGTCCTTAGTTAGAGTTGTGTGTGCCAACACTCACAAGGGATGAGCTTCCCTTTGCTGCTTGAGAAACAAAACTTCCCCCTGAATAAACCTTTTATACCTCACTGGGCCAGAGATGGAAGTGCAGAGTCACCCACAGAGCACCTGCTGAGGTCCAGGGCTTTTCACTTGCAATCCAAAATGGAAACCTGCTTGGGGTTTTTTCAGGGTTGTTTTTTTTGTTTGTTTGTGGGGTTTTTTTTTTGGGGGGGGGTTTTTTTGTGGTTTGGTTTGGGTTTTTTGGGGGTTTTTTTGGGGCGGGGGGCTTTTCTGTTTTGTTTTGTTTTTGTTTTTTTTTTGTTTTGCTTTGTTTTGTTTTTTGGGGTTTTCTGTTTGTTTGTTTGTTTTTTTAATGGAAGTCCTGGGTTTCTCTTCCCAAGCTTGATGTCATGCTTGCAGGTCTGAACTGGGACAACACTGAAACAGTCCCTGCTTTTTGGCAGTTAATATTAATGTTGCCTCTTCCCACTGGGAAGCCAATGCTCTGGAACCAGTTCTCCAGCTGGTCTGAGTGGAGGCAGAGCATCTCCCCTGCTCCATCACCACCAAAAGCAGGTCCTGTGGGCAAGGGCTTATCCGACTGCACTCATTAAACTGTGCACCAGGGAAAAGCTGCTCCTTGTCTTGCTCCCATAGGCATGTGAATTCTTACAGTAATTACAAAACTGTTACGTGCAGCAACAAAAATCCTGACTCAGCCTTGTTTTTTGAGAAGGAGGGGCCTGTTGGGCACTGGCAGCTGGGTTTAAAGGAGGTTTTATTTATGGCATTTGTCTCAGTTCATGCTGGCAGAATGTTGGGGCACAGTGGATGGGCCTGAGCCCCAAACTCTGGAGGAGCAGGAGGGCAGTGTGGCAAGCTGGGCTCTCCACCCAGGGGTTTTCCTCTTAGGCCAAGGGAACAGCAAGTCCCTCCTGTCCAGGATTCACTGGATCTGCCCCAGAACAAACACCAGGATGAGGGGAAGCACCCAGGGGAAGCCTGGCTTGTGCAGCTGACACCCAGGAGAAGGTGGATAAATCCCAGCCTCCAACCCCCTCTCCTCCCCTTCCCCCAGGCTCTGCATGGAAGCTGTGGCCTTTTCCTCAGTTTCAGCTGGGAAAAATGTAAATTTTTTTGAGGTTTTCTTCTTCCTGTGAGCTTTTGAAGAGCAGGTGCTCCTCTGTGAGCAAACGCACTTTCTCTCCTCCCTGATGTCTCAGCTCTGGTTTTATTTAACCTGCAGCTATGGGGTTAAATAATGCTCTGTTAAAATGCTGATGTGGGAGAGGGTGGTAACTGTTTTTGTGGAGGTGGTGAGTAATTAGGAGTTAGTTGGAACCTGAACCCCTTCCCTGGAAACCAGGAAGAGGAGTTAAAATGGCTTTGCTTTCCATCTGTGTGCACCTCCTGCATGAAGCCCTGCCTTTGGATGCAGGGCTGGTCCTGAGCCAGCAATCTCTCCCTTTCAGGAGGAGAAAGAGCTAAAAGAAAGGGGAGGTTTGTTCTGATGAATTGGCAAGCTGCCTGCTCACCTTTCCCTTGGGATGGCTCCGTGCTGCTGCTGACTCACAAACCCACGGAGAGGGGAATGCTGGAGGTGCAATGGATACCTCTGAAGGAGGTGTGCACCAAGCTGAAATTTATTATTTGGCAAAAATGCACCTGGCACCACACCAGCACAATGCAGGAAGTTTTTAACAGCTTCTTGTGCCTGTTTTTTTTTTTTTTTTTGGGTTTTTTTTGTTTTTTTTTCTCATGGATCTTCAGAGAGGTGGGTTTGCACAGCAGTGACTTTGTTATCAGTCACAGGGGCTGGTCTCAGGGAGAGCTTCCTGCAGCTCAGCCTCTGCTGCTGCTGCCTGGGGAAGCTTTGAGTCTTTTAGGGCTGCCCTCAGCCTGCAGAGATCCTGCCTGGAGGAGCCTCCTGCTTTCCAGGGCATCCTGGGGAAGAAGGATTGGCTGGGAAAGAACTGAGCCAGGAGCTGCGTGGGTGCTCTGACCTTCTGTAGGACACCAAGGGGACCCTGCCAGCCCCACCTTGGCCAGAGCTGAGCTCTGGGCTCCACATCCAGCCTGATGAATGTGGAAACTCAGACCACATGACTTGGGAGCTGGGGCTGAAGGCAAAGTTCTGGTTTAATTGTCAGTGCATTGTTCCCTCATTGTGAGAAGTTTGCTGGGACAATGCAGCTCCCTCGTTCCCAGGACAAGCACTCAGCTGGTAAAATTTTAGAGGGAAGACTCAGAAATAGCAGCAGTTTGAGGGAAAAAAACCAATCTGCTCTTACCAATCAGTTTCTCCAGACCATCTGCTTAAAGATCAGTTCCTCCTGGAACTGTACCAGCAGCGAGATAAACAGAGGGGGACAAGGGGGATCATGAAGAGAAGTGTGGAGAGATGAGCAACATTCCCTGGATGGAGTAAGGTGTTGAGCTAGAATTTATGGCAGGTGCAAACACAGCTGCAGTCAAAGTCAGAGGAGATAAATCATGAGATGCCTTCCCTTCTAAATCACCAGGAATTTGAAGAGGGAGATGAGATACAAACTGAGGGCTAGTGCAGCTGGGAAGGTGGCTGTTTCCCAGCAGTCTGGGATTTCCTTGTGCTCTTTGCTTTTATGTTA
The DNA here is from genome assembly GCF_023055355.1 of Agelaius tricolor. Taxonomy (NCBI): domain Eukaryota; kingdom Metazoa; phylum Chordata; class Aves; order Passeriformes; family Icteridae; genus Agelaius; species Agelaius tricolor. The sequence continues at coordinate 2,047,672 of NW_027269266.1, forward strand.
GGAACAATGGAGGGACTGGAGGATTAGTGCAAAGTCCATCCTCAGAGGAGCTGAAAGGTGAAGCTCACAGCCTCAGTGGTTTTCTGGGAATGACCAAGGGTCAGCTGCTAAGTCTGAGATGCCAGAAGTGGCCAGGAGGTGAAGGCACAGGTTGTAAGAAGTCACACTAAACCAGAGGTTTGTTTCTTGTAGGGCCTGGGTTGGAGATGGGGTAAATTTCCAGGGTTCAAGGGCCAGAGCAGCTGGGTCCCAGAAACACTGGTCAGCTTTATTTCAGACAGGCCAAAATGGTTATTGCTCCTTCACAGCCTGAGGGATTCCTGGGCTAGATGAATCCAGGTTTCTGCATCCTTTGAATTCACTGAATAGGGAATTGAAACCTCTCCTGGGCTGTAGAGCACTTACAGCTTGAGAGGCCATCATTAACATGAAACCATCTCTTCATCCCATGCTCTTATATCCTCACTCACATTCACCTCAGCATCCCAGCCCACGAGCAGAGAACAGAAAACACCAGTCTGCTGTGCTGTGGGGATCCCTGGCAGCCATTCATGGAAAAAGGGGAAATCCTGCCCCACATCTCCAGCCCTGAGGAGAGGAGCCCAATCTCAGCTCACCCCATCCAATGCCCCATCTCAGGTTTTGATCCAGCACTACTGAAGTCTAAAATAAACCCTCCAAACCATTTCAGGATCCATCCTGACGATCCTGTAGCATGGACAGGGGATCTTTTCTGACCAGTGGAGGTGGCTGAAGCACAAGGGCCAGTCCAAGTGTTTGTTTTATTGCCAAAGCCATGGGAAGGAGCAGCTTTCTGGAAATGCAGCACCTGAGCAGCAGCTCCTGGCCACAGCCACTCACCCATCTCATTTCAAAGACATTAAGTAGAGCCCAGCCTGCCAGCTTCCCTAATAAGCTGTTCCAATGTTTAATTGCCCACCATGATCAGAAATAGCATCTTATTTCAAGGCCTGCTTTACGTAATTTTAGCTGCCAGGCAACAGCTCTTTCCAAGAAGGCTGAAGTGCTTTCTGTGGTCACCCAGGCGTGTCTGGGCAGAGCCCTGGCCTTGGCTTGGGGGCCACACTGAGCTCCTGAGCCTGGACCTCACAGCACTTGGAGCAGGAGGAGGAGCTGAGCTGTGCTTTTTCCTCTTTTCCCATCCCCACCATGCATATCCCGTTCCTTGCCCTCCCCACCAGGCTCCAGCACATCCAGTATGGCTTGGAGGAAGGTCTTAGAGCTCTAAGTGTGACAACATGAGAGAGCAGACAAGCCCCATAGCTGGCCCTCCCTAGCCATGATTTTCCTGGGGTATAAAAGCTGCCTTTTCTCCTTTTGGAACAGAGAAACAAAAGACAGCTTACCCAGGCTGAGTGTGAGCCTCTGGACAGTCAGTGTTCCTCAGCTGCAGCTGATGAGCCTCAGGAGGGAACTCCAGTGTTGAGTTTCACTCCTCTGGGCAAAACAGGAGTTCAGCACTGTCCTCTCTGCAAACGAAAAATGGCACCTACTGGGCCCAGATGCCCAACTCTAGTGGAGACAATGAGGGCAATTCAACAGCCCCTGCTTTACCTCATCTAATGCCAGTCCAAGCATTCCCAGTAATTAGGCCTTTCAGCCTGGAAAGGCTGGAGCCACAGCTGCTTCCTATTTTCCCAAAGCTGTACAGAGCATTAGTCATTTCACTGGGGCTGTTTTATTGCTGTGACTACAGCCAGGGCCCAGGCCAGCCAAAGCAGCCTGAATTCACAATGTGCTTCAGGAGCTGGAAATGCTCCCCTGTCCCCTTGCTGAGTCCTGCTCTTTCCTCCCCACCCAAACAGCCCAAGGCTGCCTGGAGCAATGTCCTGCAGGGTCTGGGTTCCATCGTGGACCGAGCTGACCCAGGGCTGGCTGGCACTGCCACCCCAGCCATTAATCATTAACCAGCCCTGGCAGTGACCTTGACACTCAATTAGTCATGTAGTCCTTCCTGAAGGTGAAGCTTTTCCTGGTGCTGTGCTGGTTGGAGAGGGGATGAGGGGTGGATTTAGCAAGCAGGAGTGCTGCTGTGGCTTTGTGTCTCCCTGATTTCTTAAGATTTTCTGAGCCTTCTGATGTTTCCATTCTTGTAGCAAACTTTCTCACACACTTTATATAAATAACTTACTGTTTTACATTCTTTTATAGAGGAAGAAAAGTTTGAGGGACTGTTGGTTTGTCCAGTGTCATTGGAGAGGTGGCACTGTCACCCTCCAATCCTCTGTCACTTTTGGAAAACTATAAATGTTGGAGTAAAACAATAAACTTCCCTTTTTCTTCACCTTGAGAGCAGCGGTGTGTGCACTTGTGTAGTAACAATTTTGGCAGTGCACAAAGGGCAGTGGGTGTGAGGGGGACCCATCTGCCTTCACCCACCAGCTTTGCTGCCTGGGTTGTGCCAGGAAAAGCTTTGATTTTAGCTCTGGAGGCTCCAGGTGCCCCTGGCTGTAACATCCAGTCAAGGGCCAGGCACTGATGTTCGGTTTCCAGGTTCTCTGCCCTCAGTCAAGAGCAGCATTTGATCTTTGCAATTTCATTTATAGCACCTTAACAAGTGGGGATGACCCAGAGAGCAGCCCCAAGCCAGAAGCTGCCTTGGCTGTTCAGTGGCCACCTCCCAGCCCACGTTCAAGGGATGAACTTTTCTCCTCTTCCCTTGCAGAGAGGAAGATCTCCCTGGAAATGGTGGCAATGGGAGAGGCTGGCCCTGGAGGTGGAAATTGAGTGGTTCTATGTTATTAATGTGGGGGCAGAGAAATGAGCTACAGCTGCTTCTCCTCTCCTCCCCTCACAGGTAAAGCTGGGTCTGCCCAAGGAGGCAAATCCACCTCCTAACCAGTGACTTTCCCTGTTGAATTCCTGCCCCTGAGGTGGTTGACTCACACCTTGCCAATTTGCATTTCACCTAATGCTGAGCAAAACTGGTTTGACTGAGATAAGGGCTGCCCCAGACACTGCTGTTGAAACCCCACAGTGAATGCCCCAAGACCCTCAACATCCCTTTTTTCCTTTTTAAATTCTAAAAGTTTCTGCCCTTCATAGTTTCAGCACAGATGGGAAGATTTCACTCCATAAATACCAGATTTCATGTCTGGACAGGAGTTGAATTATGGGATCATCTGATTAAAACCTCACATTTAATCATTAATGAAATGAGCTGCTTCATTATGTAAGTCATATTCCTATTATTTCTAACTTGGCCACTGGCTGAAAGGAGCTGGAAAGTCCAAAGAAACAGCCAGCCTTGTCTGTGATTCACACTCCCCCAGCTAAAGGAGGAAGGGAGGGGCACCATTTCTCAGAGCAGTGGGGAGCCAGCACTGATTGTGAGCTTTCAGATGGAGAAAGGATCCCCAGGAGTGAAGGAGATCCAAGCTCCTCATTTCCAGTCAGACAGGTTTGGTTGGGGATCTGTGGGGCACTGCTGGCTCTCAGAGGAACCTCAGCATCCTTTGGGTTAATTTTTCCAGGAGAGGTTGGGATGCTAAGAGGAGCAGGGATCCAGCTGTGTCTCACAGCTGGCCAGCTGCTGTCTTCCACAGGGAGACAGGAAGGTGCCTGCTGCCTTCCACAGGGAGAAGGGTCAGCATTGCTAAAAAACTCCACTGCCCTCAAATATAAGTGTCTTTACTGGCTTTCTTTTCAGGTTCTTCCTGTTTTGATGCTGGAAGGAAAAACCCCTAAATAAATTAAAAAGATAGCTGAGGGAAGGAGGCTTCACTTGGGTTTTTCTTTGATAAGGAACTTTTAAATGTGATATTAAAAGAAAGGAGAGTTCTTTGGCTAAAGATCTGAGCTAAGACCATGTTTTTTATTTAGTTCCTGATAGCCCTCCCCTCCAGGGCTGTAGGTGAGTCAGGACACCATTTAGAACAGTGTCTGCCTCCTCTGTGGACACTGAAATATCCTCCTGGATCTGGCTTTTAACCTGCGTGGGTGTCAATCACCTTTCTGGGAATTGAAGTGAAAAATGTCTTATTTTGTGCTTGCTGTTTGTTTTCCTGCCTGGAAGCTCTCTGGAGGACCAGAGAGGGAGCTGAAAGTTGCTGAATGTGTTCCTGAGGCCTCATGGGCTCAGTCTCCAGCAGTCCTTCTGTGTTCAGGAAGGAGTGAGCCCTTCTGACTCCTCCTGCTGAGCCCTGCCCAGCTGTGCCTGCTCAGGGAGCAGAGAGGTGCTGGGGCTGTGCTCAAAACACCCCAGGAAACACCTGAGCAAGGAGCCAGGGAGGTCTGGATGGACCAATGTTGGCAGCATTTTTTGTGCTCTTACTTGGTGTTCACCTCTTCAGGGTGACCGGCACTTGTTGCTCGTAACGCGAGCAATAAAAACCTTCAGGCAGGGATCACAGCTCTGCTCTCCCCCTCCCTCAGAAGAACACTGAGCTGTGTTTTCTCTGAGCCTGGATTTGTGAGCAGGACTGGCTCACAGGAAGGCTGGTGTGGGTTGTGTCCCTGCACAAGCACAGCCTGTCCCGTGGCTGCTGCAGTGGAGCCAGCTCCAATAGGATCCAACTCCACGTTTTTATGGACATTGCTTTGGGATTCCATTTGTTTCTGGGAGTTGCCCTGTAAACAAGCTGGGTTCTGAAGTTGTTTCTTGGGCAAAAACCTCAGCAGTAGGAACAGGGAGCATAGCTCAGAATTTTTCCCCCACGACTGGTGGGTGTGGTAGAGGATGGATGGGAGACCTCCACCCATCAGAGGGGCAGCTGAAGACACAACAACCACCTCAGATATTCTCAGACACCTTTGTGTGGGCAACCTGAAACCTGCTTGTTCCCCAAGGAGGCTGCAGAGCTTGGAGAGATGCTGGGATTTGTGTAAAATAGACATTCTGGGTATTGGTTGGCTCCCTCTGTGTGCTGCTGTGCCTGCATGGAGCTGGGAGCCTGGTGCCCTGCCCTGAGATACCCGGTTGAATTTACACCTGAATGTTGGCCTGAAGTTGAAGAGCTTCATTCCTTGGGCTCCCCCAAGGCCAGGAGACCTGACCTGACCTGCAGTGACTGCCCCAGGGGGGCACAGGACTCCTGGAGGCCCTCTTGTGTCTCCTCCACCCCTCGTGCCATGGTGGGAACAAACCAGTACTGGTGTCAGGTCCAACAGCCCAGTGAGGATCCTTCCCACCTCTTCAAATCCAGGGAAAATGATCCCAATGGATCCTTTCCACCTCTTCAAATCCAGGGAAAATGATCCCCAATGGATCCTTTCCACCTCTTCAAATCCAGGGAAAATGATCCCAATGGATCCTTTCCACCTCTTCAAATCCAGGGAAAATAATCCCCAATGGATCCTTTCCACTTCTTCAAATCCAGGGAAAATGATCCCCAATGGATCCTTTCCACCTCTTCAAATCCAGGGAAACTGATCCCCCACCCAAACAGCAGTGTCCTATCCAGTGTTTGCTGGGCTGGGATCCTGCACTTTGCTTGGCCCTTCTTGAGCATGGATGGCCTGGGAATGGGGGTTCATCCCACCTAACTGTTAACAGCAGAGACAGAGACTCTTCAAAATGTGGATTTTCTGTGTTAAACCTGCTCTGATGGCAAGAGGAACCCAGCTGACCAGCACACTCACTGTTACATCTTATTATATCATTATTTTGAGTTTTGCTCTTCCTTTGCCTTCTAGCTCAGCCTGCAGGATGACAGAAGGTGACACAAACCTCCCAAGCATCGAGAGGAAGCTGGGACTGCAGATATGGGGCATAGAGGTAGGACAAGAGGGATGGCACATGTCCTCTGTCACAGTCATGGCACGTGTCCCCTGCACATCTGTGTGTTTGTGTTTCAGGGAAGATTAATTCTTGCAGCAATCTGTGTGGGAAAAGAGGGTCCTAAAGATAAGATAGAGTGGGAAACAGACTGAGTATTTCCCCATGAAATGTTCAACATGTTATTGTTTTGGTTTCCTGCTCTGTAAAATGGAGATGATAATGTTTACAAAGGAAACAGGAATGTGGTGGGACTGAAGTAATTCTTCCAGCACTGGAAGCTTTTCTCACTCCTTTTTGGAATCAATGCAAGGCTGTTTTAACACACCAGAAATCCCCTGTTTCACCAAGATGGGTTATTCATAGGTAGTCTTAGTCTACACCAGCAGCTGGCATGGGGAAAACACCAATTTTTGCAGCAAAGGCATTCCATGGAGTCTATTTGTACTTCTTCCTTGCCTTTCCTACTCTGTGTCACTGCAAGGAGAGATCCTGCAGCTTGTGTGGTTGCCTTTTTGCTGCTGGTGGTATCTGGTTTTGGATTGCACCCGAGCTGTGCTCAACTCTGCTTTTTCTGCCCCAATTCACCAAGAACATTCCCCTGCAACGAGAGTGGGTTTAGACTGAGGTGCAGAATCCCTCAGGGCAGCAGAAGGAAGAGGCTCCAACATCTCCAGGTGATATTCAGCAGGTCACAACCATGTTCCAGATATCCCAGGGCCTTCCCCTTTCCATTTCTCTGCAAAGCACTGAGCGGAGCTGCTTCCAGAGGATCTGTAATTAGAGCTGTGTGGGTTCACAGGGGTCATGCTGGTATGCTGGGAGACAAGTCAGGCCAGCAGAAGAATGCAAGGCTCTAATTTCAGGGAACCTCAGAGCCAGCTCCAGCCCAGGAGCTGCGTGAGGACTGGTGGGTGGCACAGCCAGGCACCTGTGCTGGGCAGGCATGGCTAATTATGCATGGTTAATTATGCACTCGTGCCAGAGGAAATCTGCAATTAGGGTCTGGAGGGGTGAGGGACCATCAGTGTTCTCAGCTCTGTTTTTTCTCAGCTGGTTGCCCTGAGCCCCTAGCAGAGGGGTTATCCTCACAAAGTGCTGAAAATTATCCTCGAACTCATGGGTACAAAGAACTGTGCCCAAAACTAAACCTAGGATGAGATGTCCTCACTCTCCTGAGATCATTTATTTTAATTTCCCTACAAATAAAAAATTTGTAGGGAAATCAAAGCAAATAAAATTTGTAAATTAAAAAAAAGTAGGGAAATTCCCTACAAATGCAAGCTCTGGAGCACTTCAGCCTGGGTCCCAGGTGTAGATCTACAGGATTGCACAAGGGCAAGGACACTAAAACATACTTGTCAGTCTGGCCAAGCAAAATCTTCATTTTCCATGCTCACTTCTTAGTACTTTGAATATTTCCTCCAGAAGTGCCTTTTCCCAGCTCACAAACTCAGCCCTGATTCTTCCTTCTCCAGCCCCTGATTGTCACCTCAGTGCTTTGTGCAGCCCAGCCTGTCCTGTTTCATACACACCAACTCCTGGCTCTTCACTTTTAGCAATGACCCCAACTCTGATTTCCTTTCAGAACATGAAGATGGTTCCTGTGCCTGAAAAAGCTTATGGGACTTTTTTTGAAGGAGACTGTTACATCATTTTGCACGTAAGTAAGACAGCAAACACTGCTCTCTGTTGGGCAACTGGTTCAACCCTTTTAATTTAGATTTGCCTTGGCTCCTAGCTACCTGTCCTGTGGAAAAAGCACCGCTGCAGTGGTTTTGCATGTGTGCTCACCATCTAATCATGGATCTGAATTTCACGTGGCTGTTGTGACAACACTGCCTGTTTAGTAAATCAGAAGTTCAGAGGAGCCATTAACTTAGTAATTCATTAAAAGTGTTTATCTTCCAATCAGCAAAGATTCTATCTTTCTTTCCTCCTGCAAACATCTCTGAGTCATACCCAGGCATGGCAAAATGACCAGTACATTCCTGGAAAACTCAATCAAGGACCACATTTAAATGAATAATGGGAGTCCGTGGGGGATGTGGGATGTGACCAGCTGGAGGGTCTCATTTTTGGCAGGTGATGTGTGCCATGAAGATGCTCCATGCCGTGTGTCACGTAAGCAGCAGAGGCCCTGCAGCCCATCCCATGTCCCCATAAGGACACTTCAGCCCCACCCAAATTTGGTCCAGACCTATCTGAGCTGGCTGTGAAGGGCTGCTGAGAGCCAGCTCTGCTCTGTGCAAACTGCCTCGTGGTCTCAGATTTTGGCAGGAGGATGATGTGTTACACTCACCTCCTAAAATCCCTTCCAGATCTCTTCATCTGCATAGAGCAGCCCAGGTCCCACTGAACCCAAACCCATCACAGGGTGGAGACCAGAAGCATTTCCCACTTCCTGGGCCTGAGTGTGCCTCCTGCACACATCTCTGTCAGTGGAGAGGCAGCAACACCTCCAGTGCCCCACAATACCCAACTGCACATCATCCCCCCGGTGCCAGGATGGGAAGGCAGGCTAGGACAGCAGCACAGGATGTGTCTCCTGCTCAAATGCCCACACAGATGCCTCTAGGGTACTTTCTGAGTGCTGGAAGCCTGAGTTACAGGCCCACAAACACATGCTTAGAGCAGAATGCTGGAGTTCTTGCAGGGAGCTGGCAGTGTAAATATGGATTTTGATGCTCACAGGCTCAGCTTCTGTTGCAACAACTTCCCCAGGCAGAAGAGCCCTTCATCAGCCCACTATTCTCCTTTTCCCTGGAAGACAGGAGGGTAAAAACACTCATCTCTGCATTCTGCTTCTTTACTGGAGCCTTTCCAAATAATGATTGTCCGTGGGACAATGGGACTTTGATCATCTTCAATAGCAATGTATTAAATTGAGTGATTTTTCCACAAATTAATTATCTGTGCCTCAGGAGCAGAGCTGGATTTTATTCAACTCCTTCTGCTGTGTTTCGCTGTGGTATCACTGCACAAAGCAAATAAACAGAATTTAGTGTCAAATCCAGCTTATAAAATGAGCTTTTATTACCTTTCCCAGGTGTCCACAATGGGATTTAACACAGTGGGTGCAGAAAAATAACTGGCACAACTCAAATAACACTGAGCACACCTTCTTCTCAGCCTGCTTGCCTCCTTTTTCTAGGCTGCTGGGGTTTTCTGTAATAAGATGAATCCCAGCATGCACACACTGGCTCAGCTTCATTTGGAGTTATGTCTGTTTTGCAAGTCAGCAGGAATTCCAAGGCAGTTTGTGCTGCTCTGTCATGTGCTGTGAGAACGACAACAAGAAAGAAGGGGTAGCATCTCCAGGCAAATAAATAGCAATGTGCATTGCATTTCAAAAGGTATCCTATGAGAAGAACCTGCTATAAGTCATAATATCAAAATGTACAATAGTAGAACAAGCTGAACACATTAATTGCACGGGCGCTCAGTTTTCCTTGATAATGGGAGTTATAAAAGAATATAAAACAGAAACATCCTTCAGTTCAGTCTATAAAACCCAGAAACTGCTCTGCTGAATGAGGAGAGCTCCAGGCTGAGCTCCCAGGGAGCACCTGAAGCTCTGTCCTCTCTCCCCTTGCCCAGGAGAAAGGCAGAACTGGGAAAGGTCTCCATGGTCACTTGGTTTTCCGACATAAAAATGTTTTCAGACACGGACACTCACTTGATAATAGGAGTTATAAAAGAGTATAAAACAGAAACATCCTTCAGTTCAGTTTATAAAACCCATAAACTGCTCTGCTGAATGAGGAGAGCTCCAGGTTGAGCCTCCAGGGAGTACCTGAGGCTCTGTCCTCTCTCCCCTTCCCCAGGAGAAAGGCAGAACTGGGAAAGGGCTCTGTGGTCACTTGGTTTTCCGAAACAAAAATGTTTTCAGACACAAAAATGTTTTCAGACATGGGTGTTCCGTTTTCCTTGATAATGGGAGTTAGAATATTAAACAGAAACATCCTTCAGTTCAGTTTATAAAACCCATAAATTGCTCTGCTGAATGAGGAGAGCTCCAGGCTGAGCTCCCAGGGAGTACCTGAGGCTCTGCCCTCTCTCCCCTTGCCCAGGAGAAAGGCAGAACGGGGGAACTCCGTGGTCACTCTGTTTTCTGACACAAAAACGGGCTGTGCCTTCACCTGGATTTGTCCTTCCCGCCTCTTCCAGACCAAAAGGAGCTCCCGTGGCTCGGCTGTGGATCTGCACTACTGGATTGGCAAGGACTCCTCCCAGGACGAGCAGGGCGCCGCGGCCGTGTACGTGACACAGCTGGACACGGCGCTCGGGGGCAGCCCCGTGCAGCACCGCGAGGTGCAGGGACACGAGTCCGAGACCTTCCAGAGCTACTTCCGACACGGCATCATGTGAGTGGCACCAAATGACCCTCACCGAGGGGGGCTGTGGCCCCTGAGGTTCCCTCTGCTTCTCTCTAAGTCTCAAAAATGTGAAAAATACAGAAATCACAGAATGACCGGGTTGGAAGAGACCTTCAAGATCATGGAGTCCAACCCAGCCCCAACAGCTCAACCAAACCCTGGCCCCCAGTGCCACATCCAGGCTTTGTTAAACACACCCAGGCATGGGGACTCCACCGCCTCCCTGGGCAGCCATTCCAGAACTTTCTCACCCTTTCTGTGAAAAACTTTTTCCTGCTATCCAACCTGTATTTCCCCTGGTGCAGCTTGAGGCTGTGTGCTCTGGTTGTGTCAGTGCTGCTGGAGAAAGAGCCCAGGGCCAGCTGAGCACAGGCCCCTTTCAGGAGCTGCAGAGAGTGATGGGGGCAGCCCTGAGTCTCCTTTGCTCCAGGCTGAGCACCCCCAGCTCCCTCAGGGCTTCCTCACAGGGTTTGTGTTCCCAGCCCCTCTCCAGCCTCCTTGTCCCCTCTGGACACTCCCCAGGTCCTCAAGGTCCTTCCCAAGCTGAGGGGCCAGAGCTGGGCACAGCACTCCAGGTGTGACCCCAGCAGTGCCAAGTAGAGGGACAGAATGACCTCCCTGGTCAGCACTGATGCTGGTTAAAATTCAGAGCAAAGAATTCCTATATTGAAGGAATTATTTATTCAGTCTGGAGCCATGGCATTCTGTTCCACTGGTCATTTTCCCAGATTTTTGCAGTAAATGAATCTTAACCTCCCTTTTGTTCACCTCAGGGTCTTTGTTCCTCTCCTCCACAGACTTTGAAGTGTCCATTCCGAGCACTTCAGACTAATATCCACCTTGCAGTGAAGTGCTAATTTGGCTCATACTGGGTGTAATACTCCTGAAGTGGAAGGAAAAAGTGACTGAACCTTTGTCATCTAAAAGATACTGTTGAATATATGATATGTTGATATATTGAATCCAATCCCAGGGATATTTTTTTTTTTTTGCTCACTCTTGGGTTTTTGGAAGCACTCCAGTTACTGTCCTCCAAGGAAGATCTTCATTGGCAATAAACAGCCTGAGTGCTTTGGTTTCAAACATCTGAAGGAAACTCAGATAATCCTGGGTCAATATCCTCCATCCCAGTCTGTCTGGATATCTCTGTCTTGTGCATCTCAACAACCTCTCATGAATCTCCTCAGAACTTTTCTGAGAGAGAAAAGCGCTTTTAGCCTCATCTTGAAGATGAGTAGGGGACAATGAAGGACTGAAAATGAAAATCAGACCCTCAAAACCAGTCTGTCTGGAAAGCTGCCTCTGAAATCAACATTAGAATTCATCTGGGTCTAAACCACATCCCTGTGGTCAGTGAAGAAGTCTGAGGCAGAATGAGAAATTAAAGGAAGCTCTTTCCACATCTTGGCAGGTGGACTAATCACCACAGCATCCTCCTGTGGATATCTTAAGCTGGGCCAAACAAGTCTAGGGTGCTGTGAGTCACATTTCTGACCACATTAGCCAGTACTTTTCCACCTACAATAAAATACATCTAGTACCCACATGGCAAAAATTAAAATAAACAATTGTCCCTTTTTTCACCTAAATGGCAATTGCATTGTGTCAGTTATTACTGTAGTGTGAACAATGGATCTGTTTCTAAAATGCTCTAGGATATGTAAGAGTGGATTAGAATCACCCCAAAAAACCCACTAGAAGGGCTGTGGGACTTCTGTGGGGGGTTGTGCCCTCTCATGATTGTGAAAAGTTGCCACAAGAGAGGGGATGGCATTGTGGCATGAGGTGATAACAGTGCTGAGAGTGGCTGCTGCAAAGTGTGTGTTCAAGGATGGAAGAAAAAAAATTGGGAGGTAAAATCTGAGAGAAACACAGTGTCCTGTAAGTGTTTACAGTTTTGTTCTGCTTCTGGCCACAGTTTCCTGTCTAGGCTGCTTTTAATAAAATAGCTATTTTGAAAAAAACAAAATTTTAGCAGGAAGTTTGTTTTCTGCCAAGTCTGTTTCATATTTTAATTGAATGCTTATGGAATATTTCAATTTTGGGATGCCACTGCCATGGTCAATGGGATTTTCAGTTTGGTTGGGATACAATTCCATTTCCATCCCTGACCTGCCTGTTCATCTTCTCCCAGGATGTTTAATGCTTGGAATCAATGATCTTGAAAGTCTTGTCCAACCTAAATGATTTTATGATTCTATAATTGTGTGCACAGCAGAAACACAACACCCATAAGAGGCAGACAGACACCTTGAACAGGACCATGAACAGCAGTGAGGAACACAGCATTTGCCGCTGCAATTTTAGGACTTTGAGATTATTTTTCCTCTAGGTTTTTTTAGTTGCCACCAAAATCTTGGGATGTTCTCAGAGGGTAGAGGGGAAGGTATTTTCTAACCAGCTCTCACTCTTTATTCTCTGCTGCACAACAGCTACAAGAAGGGAGGAGTGGCTTCAGGATTTAAGCACGTGGAGACCAACATGTACAACATCAAGCGTCTCCTTCACGTCAAGGGCAAGAAGCACGTGTCAGCCACAGAGGTAAGAAGAAGACCTTGCTCTTCTTATAGATCATTTCTCCTTCCCTCTCCTCCTACACTCATTTTTGAGCAGATTTACAGGTGGGTATCTCATTTCTGCTCAATAACTTCTGTGACTGTGGTCACAAGGGTTTTCAGGATGAAGAAGAGACGAGAATGTTGACTCTATGATCAGAAGGCTTGATTTATTATTTTATGATATTTGTTACATTAAGACTATACTAAAAAGAAATAGAAAGGAAAAGGTTTCTTCAGAAGCTAGCTAAGCTAAGAATAGACAAGAATGAATAACAAAGATCTGTGTCTCAGACAGAGAGCAAGAGCCAGCTCTGCCATGAGTGGTCAGTAAATCCCAACATCCACAGGAGACCAATCACGGGTCTACCTGTTGCATTCCACAGCAGCAGATAACCATTGTTTACTTTTAGTTTCTGAAACTGCAGCTTCTCACAAGGAAAAATCCTAAGAAAGGATTTTTCATGAAAGATGTCTGTGACAAACTTCTATTTCAGTGTTCAAGTCCTCACTCGAGGGTTTGGTGTTAGCACTGTGCTCAGTGAGGAGCTGAGTGCCAGCAGAATGAGCAGTCACTGCAAACCTGCTCTTGCATCCCCAGGGACAGGTTTGCCATGGCTGGGACTTGTCACCTGCAGCTCTCCTCGTCCTCCCCGCTTTGCCAAACTCTCTAATTTCCCTGTGACAGGTAGCGCTCTCCTGGGACAGTTTCAACAAGGGAGATGTGTTCTTGCTGGACCTTGGTAAAGTGCTGATCCAGTGGAATGGACCCAGCTGCAGCATTGCTGAGAAATCCAGGGTGAGTACAGGCAAAAAACACTTGGCTTAAGGTGGCATTTTTTGATGCCTAGGGAAAAAAAATAAAGGAAAAAACTCACAATGTTTTCACAGTGAAAATCTTATGACCAACAACATAGATATGACCAAATAATCATAAATTTTCTACTTGCCCGTCTGCTGGTTTTAGAGGCCCATGGAATTGCTTTGCTCCAGTTCAGACATGGCCTCAGGTTGCATTCCACAGGCAGCCAAGGGCACATCACTAGTTCCAGCCCTAGAAAGTCATCCAGCTCCCTCTGGAGCTCATCTCCATCCCTCTGTGCCCTGTTGTTTGCATGGCAAGGATTAGAAAGTCAGCAGCTCCAGTAGGTTTAGCTGCTATAACCACCCCAGGGTAGATTAATTTTAATTTTTTGTTTACAGCATCAACAGGGAGTTCTGGCTTGGTCAGTATGAGACAAGCAGGAATACATAACCCAGGTGCTGATAGGTCAGATCTATAGCTCCTAAAGCACTTTGCAAAGGGATCATTACCCTTATTTTACTGATACAGGAGCCAAGATACAGAGATCTAATAAAGCAAGATACAGCAACAGGTCATCAGCAAAGCTGGTGGCCAAGCTTGTGGTCATTATAATATTAAAAGGCAGATGGGTCTGCTCTGTGTGTGGTGTCCCCTGATGAACTGGGAGAGGGGGCATCTTCCCAGGGAATCTGCCCATTTTTGGGGCACAGTGGAGATCCTGTGGGTGCTGAAGAAGACACAAAGCAATCCTCAACACAGGAAGGGGAGCAGGTTTGTGGCTGCTGGGTTCCCCTCAAGCAGGTCATCCCCTATGTCTGATAAAGAGACAAATAGGAGATAAAGAAAGGAGTCTTTCAAAGCTATTGCAGTAAGAGTCATGGGAACAAAAAAAAAAAAATCAATTGAAGATGGAGATTTCAGCCTAATTAGCTGCTTGACATTTCATGCTGCTTTTTTCACAAAGACATCCACGTTTTTTGAACACTTGAAACATTTAAATGTAAAATGTCACCGTGGGGCGGCCGGGGTCCTGCAGCTCTGCAGCATCCTGCCTCGTTGGCCTCAGCATGTGTTCATCTGTCCCCCAGACCATCCCAGGGGACCACTGGAGCTGCTGGTGCACAGTCACACACAGGGAGTGCCTATTGTGGCTCCCACATGCCTGTGGCTCCCACATGCCTCCTCCCGTGTGCCCTGCGGGAGCAGCATCAACAGCGACACAATTAGCAGTATTTCCCTTTGAGTTAGTTAATAATCAGGCATTACAGACATATCTGCTTCTTTAACAGCTAAATTTGGAAGGCACTAGGAGCTTCAGGGAGCTGTGGTAACCTGGCTGGGGCTGTTGGTTCTCAGTCACTGCTTGGGGCTGGCTGGCTTTGGGGTGTGTGTCAGGACTTACCCCTGTGGCTCCTTGTGCAGGGTCTTGCTCTGGCTCGGAGCATCAGGGACAGCGAGAGGGGCGGCCGTGCTCAGATTGGCATCATTGACAACGAGAGGGACTCCCCAGACCTGATGCAGATCATGAGGATGGTGCTGGGCGAGAGGCGCGGGGAGCTCCGCGACGCCGTCCCCGACACCAAAGCAGACGAGCTGCAGAAAGCCAACGTCAGGCTCTACCAGTGAGTCCTGTGCTCCAAACCCTGTCCCTTGTCCCAGGGGGCTCTGTGGGGTCTAACTCAGCTGGGTGGCTCTGTCTTGCAGTGTCTATGAGAAGGACAATGACCTGGTGGTGCAGGAGATCGCCACCCGGCCCCTGACGCAGGATCTGCTCCAGCACGAGGTGAGACAAAGCCAGAGTGGCCTTTGCAGCCAGAAAAGGAGGCTGTGGCTCACTTTGTTTTCAGCTGAGCACCTGTTTCCTGAAAATTATCAGGCCTTCCATCACTAGGAGAGCTTAGCCCTGCTGTTAGGTTAGGACAGCTTAGCCCTGCTACAATCTCAGCAGCCGGAGGTAGGTGGTGTGCTGAAGCTGTTCCAAGAAGAGATGGCAAATTGATGCTCTCAGCCAAGGATTATATTAGCTTGGCAATCACAGTGAGGGAGAGCTGCATACCAGGAATAAATTCCAGATGGAATGAAGGCTTCTTAATACCTGATGTTCAAGGATAGCCTTCCCTCTGCTGACTCCAGAGCAAATAAATACTCTGCTCACGAAACCGGGGAGATTTGTTTTCCTGTCATAGCAAGTGGCTGGTCTCAGTGATCCACCCTGGAAGGAGATTTCCTGACAGACCCTCTGTGCAGAGTTTTTCAGAAAACAGAGGCTTTTCCTCTGACTGAAATTTGGCAGAGAATTGCTCATCCTTAATTCTCTGCAGTGCAGACCAGCCTATTCCAACGCAGCACTGTGCCGCAAGGCTCCCGCTCCCCTTTTCATCCTGATGTCAGCCTTGTTAAAATCTCAGCCTCCCTTTGCAGACACATTAAGCCCTTTTTTTTCTTTCATAGTTCAGTTTGAAAAAGGAGCAGCCTTTGGTCCCACAGTGTGTTTGGAGCACGAGCTGTCTGCAGTGGGGATGGGCTCAGCACACCCCTCATCCCTTTTGGGTTCGGGATCCTGCTGTGTTCACAGCAATGCAACACTGAGCTCCAGATCAGGGATCTCAGTGAGGACAAAATATTCATGCAGAAGATGTCTAACTTGGACCTTTCCTGCTCCTTTAGAAGCAGATTTGGGCATAAATACAGGCAGCAGTAGGGTAGAGTAGGTATTTCAGCATACACTTCTCCTGGCCCCTTTTAGAGCTGGTGATGTTTTTGCTTTGAGAACACCTCCTGTGAGGGGGTAATAGACAGTTTTGGGCAATGCCTAAGGAAAATACATACTTTAGCTAGTTAAAATTATAAATCAGCAGCCTGGGCCAGGTGTGCCCACACCTGTGAACCCCTGCCCAGTGGGGTTGGTGGTAGTTGTACTCCATTTATAAACCATAGGAAATTCATTCTCTGTCACCTCTGATAATAGCTGCACCAGGGTTAGAGCTCTGCAAGGCTCAGAAATGAGCTGAATATGCATCTAACTTAAATCTACAACAAGGATCCACCTGATTGGGCTACAAATAATGAGCTTTTCCTGCACAGAGTTTTTCACATTTGTTTTTTTCTGTTTCCTGGTTTTTTTTGGTTTAACCTCAGGACTGCTACATTTTAGACCAAGGTGGCTTCAAAATTTATGTCTGGAGAGGAAAAGCCTCCAGCCCAGAAGAGAAAAAAGCAGCATTCACTCGAGCTGTGGTGAGTTGGAATAGAGTGCAAACGATGTCGTGGGCGGTTGATACGTGCTGATCTGCATCTGACCACTAATTACAATTAAGTGTAGCTCTTGGGGAGCTGGCCTGTGTAATAACAGAGAGAGAAGTTGAGTGTCTAGGGGAAGCATGATGACATAAATACACAATTGTTAGTCATCAAATTGTGCTAGGACCAAGACCTGCCACTAAAACTAAGAAAAAAATAGTAAAAGAAAATCAAGTATAAAAGAAAATACCTTTCTACATGGTAAATAGTGACCTTCTGGGAACTGTTGGTTCAAGGGATGGTGGAGTCAGAAAGGATCAGCAGAGTCAAGAATTTGACCAGAAAAGGTGCATAAACAGATAATAAAGGGGCTCTGACATCCATGTCTCATTTTCTGTCAGAGCATTCATCAGCTCTTCCTCTCAGAAAAAATTAGCCTCAAGGGAGCCTGAGCATGTAAGGAATTTGGTATTTTTTTACAAGTTAGCATGTTGAAGTGAAGACTATGAGGGAACATGGCTTTTAATTAGACATTTACTTCTGGGAAGACCATAAATGGCTTCATCTTCCATGAGATCTAACTAGGAGATACTGAACTTCAGTGAGTCCACCTTCAGCAAGGTCCTACCTGGAGACCCCCAGCTTCAATAGGATTGCACCTATTGGCTCAGAGAAGAAAAGCTTAAAAATGCCTTAAAACTTATCTCACTGTCCTCTGTGCTCCTTTCAAGAGCTTGACTCAGACTCATTTCAGTAGGCAATCATCTCAGCAAATTCTGGCCCTGAGCTACACATGTAGAACAAAAGATGTGTCTGTCTTTCAGTGTGGCAGGTGGGAGGGACGGGAGAACCATCTGCTCTGCTTTTCCCTGAGGGCACTGTGTGGCTGCAGTTTTTACAGCAGAAGTTGGATGCTCAGAAAGCCACATTTAGGCTCCTTCCCACAGCTGCCAGCACTGCACCTCGGGTCATCCTGGAGCCTTCTGAGATAAACACAGGAGCAGTTCCCAAAACCGAACGAGGATTTTGGCATTGTGGCACAACACAGAACATTTTCTTCCCACTCATATTGTATCAAGCACCTCTGTTGAAATAGTCTTTTAGCTCAATGATAGCACTATTGCAAAGAAATAATATGGGTTTAGGGAAAAACTAGAAAAAAGAAGAAAAAAATATTTGTGAGAGTTTAGTCCCTTCAGAACAGACCTCATGCTCTGGGTGTGCTGAGCTGCCTCCACCCCTTCACTCCCATGCTCTCTACCAGGCTGCAGGCAGAACAGTTTTCCTGACTTAGAGAGGGACAAAAAGTTTGGAGAAAAGGGGTAAGGGTAGGATTAAGTCCCCTAAAGACAGAAGTAAACGTGGATACTACAGCAAGAGTCTTCAATTACTTCTGGTTAGTTTGAATGCAAATCTTGGATTGAATCCCACCCTGTGTTCAGTGAGGGACACTCTTCAAGCTGGTCCAGGTCCACACCCCTCTTCTCATGTCTGTAAAAAGCCAAAAGCTCACTAGTGACCTTTCTGAACCCCACCAGGGTTTTATCCAAGCCAAAGGCTATCCTTCATCCACCAACGTTGAGGTGATCAATGATGGAGCAGAGTCAGCCATGTTCAAACAGCTGTTCCAGAGGTGGACAGAAAAGAACGAAACACAAGGGCTGGGCAAGGTCTACACTACTGGCAAAATTGGTGAGCATGTTGGTCCTGGGTTTGTCTTTCCTACCTGTGCTAAGCAATAGCTGAGGGAGCATCATTCACATCAACTGTCTCCTGCCTTCAGGATCTCAAAAATCTAATTTACGCTCTCCTGGTGCCTTCTATTTTCCATCTTCTTCAGTAGATGGAAAGGATTCATGAACTGAATGACATTCAGCTCTGCTGAATTTTCTTATATGAATCAAATTGCCACTTCCTCTGAATATAAATGGTGGCAGAGAGTCACTTCTCTCTGAAGAATTGTATGCAAAATTTCCCACTTGCAGATCTCCCAAATTTCCTTTATGAAGGGCTAATGCTGAGCCTGATAAGGAGCTCTGCTTTCATTTACACTGGCATCCATCCAGTCCCCTCCTGACGTCAGTGGAATGATGCTGTATTTACACAGGGTGTAAATGGTGTATTTATCACACTGCTGAAGGGAATATTACAATGCATTAACCCCAAGACTGAGCAATTCCAAAGAGAGAGAACTTGTTGATGAATGATGGGAAGGTGACAGAGATGCTGAACATCTCCATCAATAACAGCCTGAGAGCCACAAATCTCTTTCCCTTGCAAGTTCTCTCTTTTCTCTCCATCTCTGTTTCTCTCTGTGCTGTCTGTAAATGCTCTCTTTCTTTGCCATGAGCTGGAGAAATGTAGGCATTTTATTTCTGAAATCAGCATTTTGAAAGAAGGGAAATATTTATAGATTTGGAAAAAAAATAAGAATTTTCAGTCAGGAGATGAGTAATATTTTTACCAGCTAGCCATCGCTGGAACATGCTGTGTGGCCAATTCCAGCCTGTCACAGGTCAACACTGAAGTGGGTTTGCTCTTGCATTTTCCAAAATCAGCATTGGTTTACTGGGGGCAGGAGTGGCTTTTTGCAAACCTGGACTGGGTTTTACTTGCTCTACAGTGGTTGTGGGAAGGGTTTGTGTCATGCATTCACTGGGTTCTTGTTTTTATTCTGTTTTTGTTCTTGTGTTTGTTTTGTTTGACGCAGCCAAGGTGGAGCAGGTGAAGTTTGACACCACCCAGCTCCACGCCAGGCCTGAGCTGGCGGCTGAGCAGAGGATGGTCGATGATGCCTCTGGGGAGGTTGAGGTGAGACAGCTCCTTTGGCTGGCAGAGGGTGCTGCAATCAGCCTCTTTCCAAGCATTACTTGGTTTGTTCAGCTTGGGGGAGGCTGAGGATGGACCTCATGGCACTTCACAGCTTCCTCACAAAGGGTAGGCACTGATCTCTTCCCTCCAGGCATGGGACCTGGGGGAACACCTGAAGCTTCAGTGGTGTGGTAGCCAAAGGGTTGTGCTCTGTCCTCACCTTGACTCCACAGCTGCTCACCAAGATGTTTTTTGTTCCCTAGGTGTGGAGGATTGAGGACTTGGAAATGCAGCCGGTGAATCCCAAGACGTATGGGCAGTTCTATGGAGGTGATTGCTACCTGGTTCTGTACACCTACCTGAGGTCAGGCAGACCCCACTACGTCCTCTACATGTGGCAGGTAGGTCAAAGCAGAGCAGAGGGCACTGTGCTGTGCCTGCTGCACAAGCCTAAAGCTGAAGGAAGCAATTGCACACAAAAATCCCAACCCAGGCACCCAGAAGAACTCAGATACACTTTGCTCATCAATTTCAAATTTCCCAAGCTGTACTTTGTAGGTACAAAGTGGCATCAGGCTGAGCACCAGCAAAATCAGACAGAAAGACTGAAGAATGGTGGGGCTTACAGTGCTGAGGTCAAAGTTTGGAGTCAGTTCCTGAATTATATGGGTATATGGATATCTCTGCTTTCCTTTTTAAAGTATATTTTTACACAGAGAGAAGCTTCAAAATGGCACTCTAAAGTCTGCAAAACCAGAATGCCAGTGAAATTTAAATATCTGGAAGTTTTAACTCTGATCTCATGGTATTGCACACTTTGGGACTGGCAGGGGTTGAATTGTGAAGAGGTTTGTAGGTTTGTACCCTTGCTCTCATCACGCTGTGTGGGTCACCCCCCTGTCCCCCAGGGCTGCCATGCCTCTGTGGATGAAATACCAGTTTCAAATACCCCAAGCTCTCCTTTGTAGGTAGCATGAACACTGATCCCAAACTGTCATTAGACTGAGCACCAGCAAAATCAGACAGAAAGACTGAAGAATGGTGGGGCTTATGGTGCTGAGGTCAAAGTTTGGAGTCGGATTGTCCCTTAAAGCCTCAGTTCCTAGAGTTCTGTGGGTATATGGACATCCCTGCTTTATTTTTTGAAGTATATTTTCATGCAGAGAGAAGCTTCAAAATGGCACCCTAAAGTCTGCAAAACCAGAATGCCAGTGAAATTTAAATATCTGGAAATTTTAACTCTGATCTCATGGTATTACACACTTTGGGACTGGCAGGTGTTGAATTGTGAAGAGGTTTGTACCCCTGCTCTCATCACGCTGTGTGTGTCACCCCCTGTAAAATTTAAATATCTGGAAGTTAAACATCTGGAAGTAAAATTTAAATATCTGGAAGTTTTAACTCTGATCTCATGGTATTACACACTTTGGGACTGGCAGGTGTTGAATTGTGAAGAGGTTTGTACCCCTGCTCTCATCACGCTGTGTGTGTCACCCCCTGTCCCCCAGGGCCGCCACGCCTCTGTGGATGAAATCACTGCCTGTGCCCTCAATGCCATCGAGCTGGACAGGAAATACGGGGACGAGGCCGTGCAGGTGCGGGTGACCATGGGCAAGGAGCCCAGGCACTTCCTGGCCATCTTCAAGGGCAAGCTGGTCATCTACGAGGTAACCTGCTCTTGGGTTTGGTGTTGCTGAAATGGCTCCCCAGGTATTAAAGAGTCTTTTTTCCCAGCCCCACGACCGAAGAAGAAGTTGGGATTCCTCAGCTCTGGTTTTCAAGGTTGTTTATTTTCTCTTATCTATGACATTCTTTCTCCAACCTGCTGAGATCTGTCTGGCAGATCGGGTTGAGGCCCTCTGACCACCCTTGGGGTGGTGTTGGCTTTTTATACTAAGAACTACATGTACTTTATTTACAATAATTTTCCAATACCTATCACCTATGTTAGACAGTCTGTCTCTACTCTAAACCAATCCAGAAGTGTCACCATCACAGCAGAAGATGGAGGACAAGAAGAAGGAGAAGAAGGACAGGACACACCCAGATTCCTCCATCTTGCCTCTTGAACCCCCATTCTAAAACCCCCAAAATTCTACTTTTTCACCCTGTGACAAATTCACTATCATTCTACTCAAACCCTTGTGGCTTGCAAATCCTCACACAAAGTTGGTAATTGTTTCCATGGGCTAAAATCAAAGGCACAGGTGTTTTTGACTCCGTGCCAAGGTCTCTGAGCCCCCTGCCAGGGTCTCAAGTCCTCCAGGGCAGTCAGAGGAATGTCCTGGGTTCCAACCAGAGGAATGTCCTGGCTTTGGGAGGTGGGAGCACCAACAGTGGCAGCTGCAGTGGAAATAGTCCAATCAAACTGGGCTGATATTCAGGAAATGTCCCCCCAGGCTGGCAGAGGGGACATTTCTGGTACTCCTCAAGCAGTCTGAGCACTGCTGGAGTAAACGCAGTCCTGGACTGGCCCAACTCACCTGAGCTCCACCCCTGAGCTCCAGCAGTGTGAGGTTCATTCCGACTCTGTCCCAAAATATTTTGCAGAGTTAGAATAAGGCAGTCATCCTGTGAATTACCAGTGCTGCTATCCAGAGAGGGTCCTTCAAAATATCCTACAAACATGATTTGCATTGTCCTTGCCTGAGTTACATCACATAGCCACCAACCCACTTCACTTGCTGCCTTGGCTGCTGACATACATGGTGGAGAAGTTCCACCTGTGGCTGTGGGAGAGGGGAATTGCCCTCAGCTCTCAGTGTTGGTCCCACTGTGTGGTTTCCATGGCAGATGTTCAGTTAAGATGAGCACAGCTGGAAATCAGGGTACAGATGCCCTGCCCAGTTTTCATGGCAAATCCTCTACAGACACCAAGATCTGGTCACATGGACCTTGAGGGTCTTGATGGGAGCTGGTCAGGACTCTGCAGTCAGGGAGAAATGTGGGAGTTGTGCCATGTAGGTTTCATTCTGACCTGGAATCAGAAGATACTTGGATTTCCTCGCCTGCTCAGTGCAGAACCATGGTTCATTATTGTTGAATTTGTAAGCAACCCCAACGAGGGGAGGAATGATGAATCTGATTCCATGTTCTTAGAAGGCTAATTTATTATGATATTATATTATATATTATATATTATATTAATGATATTATATGATATGATATGATATGATATGATATTATATTATATTATATTATGCTGTACTAAAACTATACTAAAGAATAGGGAAAAGATAGAGACAGAAGGCTTAACAAAGAATGAATAATGAAAACTCTCTCTGCCAAAGTCCCAACACAGCTGGCTGTGATTGGTCATTAAGTTAGAGCAATTCACATGAAACCAATTAAAGAACCACCTTTTCAATAAACAATCTCCAGACTACATTCCAAAGCAGCAAAACACAGGAGAAACAAATCTCCTAGTTATTGTTTTCATTTTTCTCTGAGCCTTCTCAGCTTCCCAGGAGAGGAAATCTGGTGGAGGGATTTTTCGGAAAATATGACCGTAACACATTATTGCAAGAGTGGGCAGGGCTGCAAGCCCAGAGCCTTCCTCAGATCAGTCACACCCTGGATCTGTGTGTCCTCCTCACCTCTCAGTGCTACCTATTAGAATAATACCAATATAACTGGATGGGACAGGCCTGAGCTTGCCTGGCCCTTGGTGCTGAACCAAACAGTGGCACTGTGGTGTTTCACCCCAGAGACACCTTTGGCTAGCTGGATATTGCAGCTGGGTGCTTGGAGACAAGTCCAGCCTTGCAGGAGCTCAGATTTACCTCTGGCAGAGAAGCTTCAAGGTGATGGTGAAGGAAAGGAGTCGATTCTCTTGGAGGGTTTTGATCCAGAGCTTTATTCTGGCCCACAGGCCTCTGAATCCAGCAACAGCTCCAACAGAACTCACAAACCACGTGGTTGCTGCTCCTTTTAACCCCAGGGACAGGGGGAGGGAAAGGGTAGGAAGCCACCAACCAGGTATGGGAGAGGAGATCTTAAGGGGCAAAGGACACCTGGATGGCCTCATGTCCCCCCAGGGGTAGAGGGCATCCTTTGAATCTGCCAATCTCTCGACTCCCTTCTGGAATTCCAGGACTGACAGTACTCGGCAGGGGACAAGAGAGATGGAAGGAGAGGTGACTGACACACCTGGCAGGGAATTATCAGGCAGGGATCCGAGGTTCTGGGGTGAACCCTGAAATCACAACGCAACAGCTGCCCTTGCCTCTCTCCTTGCAGGGCGGCACCAGCCGGGCTCAGCAGAGCAGCCCCGAGCCGGCGATCCGCCTCTTCCAGGTGAGGGGCACGGATGAGGTGAACACCAAGGCCACAGAGGTGCCAGCCCGAGCCTCCTCCCTCAACTCCAACGATGTCTTCCTGCTGAGCACCAGCCAGGTCTGCTACCTGTGGTGTGGGAAGGTGAGTCCGCAGTGAGACATGGGGACCAGCCAGGTCTGCTTGAGTCTGCTGCCTCTGCTAGGTCATGGAGATAAATCCTTGGGCAGGTGGCCCATTAATTCAGTGGAGAAATGGCTTCAAGTTGTGCCAGGGGAGGTTAATACTGCATGCTAAAAAAATTTTCTTCACAGAAAGCACTGGAACAGGCTGCCCAGGGCAATGGTGGAGTCAAAAGTATTCAAAAATGCGTGGATGTGACACTTGATGACATGATTTAGTGGTGCTGGGCTGATGGTTGGACTTCATGATCTTAAAGGTCTTTTTCAACCTTAATGATTCAATTTTTCTGTGAGGAAAGGGCTCTGAGTGTGGAGGCTCAGCAGTAAAAGCCTTCTCTACAAAAGTAACCCATGTTGGGGTTCACCTCACCTCATTGTAGGTGTTCATACAACTTTCATTCAGATCAATATATCATCCCAGATTTTCCACCTGTAAGAAATGAGCCAGGATGAGAGCAAATTAATTTATCTTGTTTCAGTCATGTGTCAGGATGAAATAGTAGATCAAACCAAAGCAGAGAAGTTGTCGATGTCCCATCCCTGGAAGTGTTCAGAGCCATGTTGAATATGGCTTGGAGCATCCTGTTTGAATGGAAGGTGTTCCTGATAATCTTTAAAGTCCCTCCTAACCCAAATCATTCTGTCATTCTGTGAGGTTTGCTGCAGGTGCCATTGGCTGCACTAAATGTCCCTTCAAGGACTAGAAATTATTCTGATTCTGAGTGATCAGCTCAAGAGCACTCAAGCAGGCCTGAAGCTCTCCAGAGGACCAAGCCAGCTTTTCCCCACGGATAATTTTTGCCAGTCTGTCCCTAACTGCACCTCCATCTTTTATCCTGAACACAGGGATGCAGTGGAGATGAGCGGGAGATGGCAAAAATGGTGGCTGACATCGTTTCCAGAAGGGACAAACACACCATTCTGGAAGGACAGGAGCCTGCAGAGTTCTGGGAAGCTCTGGGAGGCAAAGCACCTTATGCCAGTGAAAAGAGGTAATAGTGACCTGCTTGTTCCTCTGGCCAGGGGACATTAGGCAAGGGATCAAAACTTTGCAGGAAAGTGAATACTTTGATGCTGTGTCCCCAATAAAGGAAGCACGAGGCCAGAATATCACCAAGGCTTTGATCAGAAACCACACCAAGGTGTTTCTTCCCTGTCTTTTGGGCCAGGGGTTCTCCTGAAGTGGGTGCTACAGGTCCAAAGCCTGCAGACAAGGGTGTGCTACATCCTCCTTTCTCCCCAGTAAATGCATCCCATATCTTGTCCTGAGGGCTGCAGGAACCACAGGCTCCATTTCCAGCCATTGTCAGCAGCAGCCCCAGGAGAATCCTGAGACTAGATCTGCCTTTGGACAGCATGGATTTCCCCAGCCCTCTGGGCTGGTGATGGTTTCTTCTGTAAAATGTGATCTGGTGTGGCTTTCACCTGACATCAAGCTCATTGCCACAATGAGGGAAGGGTTCTGCTTTTGCCTTTTTGGATGAAGGAAAAAAATTACCTTTGAAAGTTATCAAAATGGTCTGAGAATCCCCTGATACCTGACATTGCTTCCAGCCCTTTAGATGAGTGCTGCCATGTTCCCCCTCTCCCCTCAAGGCCACAAAAAGCACCTTCAGGGCCCTGCAGTAAGCCAGGAGGGAAAGATTTCCCCATTTTTTGCTTTTCCCTCCCCTGCCATGCACGAGGCAGGTTCCAGGAGCAGGTCACACACTACCAGCCTCGCCTCTTCGAGTGCTCCAACCAGACAGGTCGCTTCATCATGACGGAGGTGGTCGGGTTCTGCCAGGAGGACCTGGATGAAGATGATGTCATGCTGCTGGACACGTGGGAAGAGGTCAGAAAAAGCCTCCCCCCCTTCTCCTCAGACATGTTTTCAAGCAGGTTTATGGCTTTAGTTGGTGGTTATTGAGCTGGATCTTGGCCCGTGACTGGGCTCAGCTACCTTGAAACGTACAAGAGCTGTCACCTGAAATATTTATGCTCCATGCCTGTCTCAAAAGCAAAATCTTCCTTGTTTGGGGGCAAATTTGGGCTCAGAATCACAGGGGACTATTGGGACAACACATTTCCAGCCTTGTCTCTGCTCCCACTGGCAGGGGAGAGCAAACAGCTCTGTCTGCACAGGTTCTAATGCCTCACTGACCTTCAACTCCTTCTCCCCTTGCAGATTTTCCTTTGGGTTGGCAAAGCCTCCAATGCACAGGAGAGGAACGAGGCCATTGCCTCGGCCAAGGAGTATCTCAAGACCCACCCAGCTGGGAGGGACCTGGCAACTCCCATCATCCTGGTGAAGCAGGGCTATGAACCCCTCAACTTCACAGGGTGGTTCAACGCCTGGGACCCCTACAAATGGAGTGTAAGTTGCTGGAAAAGCCCTGTGGCTACTCAGGGGTGCCTGGAGGGTGTTGTTGCCAATGAATATAGGATGCATGGAGTGAAACCTCACTAGGAAATGTCCTGAGCTTCACAGAATCATGGAATGGCTTGGGTTGGAAGGGGCCTTAAAGATCATCCAGTTTCCAGCCCCCTGCCATGTGCAGGGACATGAGTTCCTGGTGCTGTCTGAGCAGCTTCTGCTCCTTCACCAATAAAAAAGTACCTGTGTGGTGAAACAGAGGCTTTGGCAAATGGGCTTGAATTCACAATATTCATATTTTCATAAATATTAGGTTCCAAATCAAGTTTTTGATTTCAGCCAGAAAGAGGTGGGGACTATGAGTAGTAAAATCAAGTTCAGGGGGAAAACAGACACACCCACATCATAAAGGAAAAAAAAAACCAAACCAAAGCAACAGAAGTTCTTTGTTGAAAGTGCAGCCACAGAGGCAAACTTATGAGCCAGCTTTAAGGGCAAACTGTGGTGAAATGAAAGATGTGAGCAGACAGGTCTCATGTTCAGGTTTGTGGAAAGTCCATCAGAGCTCAGGAGCTCCTGGGCAAGGTCACCCTTGGTCCCTGCACACCAGCCTTCAAATCAGAGTTACAAATACCAGCTCCTCCCTGTGCAGAAATGGAAACCTGTTCCAAGAGATGAGTGGGAAGGAAAAATTCCTTTCTCCCCTCTTTCCCCAGGACTCCACACTGCAGGAAAACTCTTACAGAGATATTTTATTTCCTGTATCTGGGTTTGCATTGTCTTTCTTTCCAATTCATGTGGTGGTGGATCCAGTCTTGACAGCTGGATCTGGAGAGATAAGACAGCAACTCACAGTGACCCTTAAAATATGTTGATGCTTAGAACAAAGGTCAAAACTTGTGGGTTTGTTTTATTTTTTTTTCCTGAGGAACTGCTGAAAAACAAGGATACAGCTCATAAAATATGTGCCTCTAAAAATATCCCCTGTAGGCAGCTTCAGCAACTACAGACAAGCCATCCAAACTGTTGACATCCCAGAAACATCTGGTGTGTGTTCTTTGCTCAGTTTTGGGTCTAAATCTGTTTTCTCTGCAGTCCATGTGTTTATGTTGCTTGTTCTTGTTGGGAAACTTTGTTGGATGTTTCTGTTGAGAACTGACATCTCCTGGCTGCTTAGGAAAACACAGCCATGAGCTTTGCCAATTTATCTAGATTCTTCCATTTTTTTTTAAATAGAAAATAAGAGGTATCTGGTAATACATGGCATCTAATTACAAGAAGTAAGGACTTGAGGCTTTGAAAAAAATGTGTTGTTTTAGCTAAATGAAGTAGGAAAGTTGGAAAAAAGGAATACTTTCAGGCATTGCAAGATTCATCAAAAACGTAAAAGATTTAAATCCAGCAATGAATATTATTTCTCATTTGCCTTCTGCTCCAAAGTCTTTAAATTTCCTGTTTTCACCTGTTACTGTACAACTGCAAAGGCTGAAGTCCATTTTTTTTTTCTTTGTTTTGAAGTGAAAGCTCAGATTCTTCTGACTGCAGGGGCTGAGGTTTGCAGGAGCTGCCACATCAGTGGCCATCACTGGGCTTTAAAATTCAGGATCTCCTGACCCAGGAGTGTGGGCTAAAGGCAGCCCATGGCTCTCACAGCTCTCTCTTTCCCTTTAGGATGGCAAATCTTACGAGGAAATGAAGAACAGCTTGGGAGATGTGTCGGCCATATCTGAGATCAAAGTGGTGAGTTGTGTCTTGGCCATACAAGTAGGAAACACCTGGGTTCACTCACCTCCACATCCCCCAGCCTGTTTGCACCAAGGAGGGGACACCAGGATGAGGGCAGGGATGGGAACCTCAGGCTGCCAGCACTGGAGCTGTGCTCCTCTGTGGGAAGCAGAGGGAGATGTGATAAATTACCCATAAATACACCCAGACCTCCTGGGCCTTTTCCAGTCCTGCCCAGAAGCATCTGTAAGCAGGACATTGTCCAGCTGCTCTAATGCAGAACAAATTAAGGTGTGTGCAGCTCTAAGAGGGTGTAGTGAAGTGTTTTGTGAATAGTTTACAGTGGTGGAGCCCCTGAGACCCCAAACAAGGGTCCCCTGGTCAAGAAGGGCACGGCCCAGTGGGGGATCCTCCAAAGCAAATGATGTCCCAACATTCCCAAATGCCATTGTCACAGGGTCAGTTCTGCCCTGGGCAGGGTCAGGATGAAGGCTGGAAGGAAGTGGCAGGTTTGGATGAGGAGAGATGGCTGATCAGGGAGGGGTGTGCAGGCAATTTAGATGTTTTAGACATGGTAGACATCTAACCTCACCTTCTGTCATCCCACATGTGCCTTCCCCTGATGTTATCTTGAGAAGAATGAGACTGCTGTAAGTATCCTCAGTTCTTTATAAGAGCTCTCGCTAGTGTGTGCTTTTAGCAGTCCTAACACCAAGGTGTAGCATTTATGGAGGCACTGCACTAACACTTCAGGTGGGACTTTCCCCTCGCTGCTTTGGAGCTACAGATAGTCTGTGCCAGAAATAGTCCCCCACAACCCCAGCAGAAAGATCCTGGCATCTTCCCCACCTTGCTCTGCCAGAGCATCTCATCATGAGGTGTTTTCCTCCGTTTGGCAGGACCTGAACAACCTCAGCCTGAACAAGAGAACCCTCAGCACCACCAGCCTGGCTGGTTCAGCTGCAGCCAATGCCTCCTCGGAGTACAAATCTCACTTCAGCCACAGTGACAGCAACAGCAACAGCTACAGCAACAACAGCAACAGCAACAACTACAGCAGCAGCAACAGCCACAGCAGCCCTGCCATGGTGCCCAACGGGGAGGGGATTTACTCCCGAGAGGTGCTGATGCACAGGACCGTGGATGAGCTTCCCGAAGGCGTGGATCCCACTAAAAAAGAGGTGATGGCATTGCTGCTTTGATCCCTTTCTAACTTAACCTGCAGCTGGCTGAGTGTGCTTTAGACCACCAAGTCCTGCTCAGACTCAAGGGGACACTGGCAGGACACACAGGGGTCACCAAAAGCAGGAGCTTTGTGTGAGGAAGTTCATAGGACCATAGAATGGTTGGGTTGTAAGGGAGCTTAAAGGTTGTCTAGTTCCAACCCCCTGCTGTAGAAAGGAACACCTTGTGGTGGTTTTAGCCTAGTAGAAGTAATTATGGGGTTTCTATGGCAGAAAAAAAAAACCAAACAATTTTAAGTAGTAATTTTTAAAAAATGTTTTCTTCTGGTAGAATTGTTTTGCTCTGCCACCCAACTTCTGTCCTCAGAGGGACAGGGGGACAAGGTGACACAGCTGGGAGCTAAGACAGAATTTGCATTTTACTTGAGCTGTAGGTGAATATTTTAATTTGCAACTTCTCCCAGAAGGGATGGTTTGTTTGGTTTTTTATTAATTGCAGAAAGCTTGCATTCAGCAGTTTTCAATTTCAGAAGAAATTACACATCCCAGATTTCCAGTCAGCCCAAGG
Source organism: Agelaius tricolor (assembly GCF_023055355.1). NCBI lineage: Eukaryota > Metazoa > Chordata > Aves > Passeriformes > Icteridae > Agelaius > Agelaius tricolor. The sequence goes on from NW_027269266.1 coordinate 2,077,489, forward strand.
ATTTCGGCAGTGTCTGCAGCTGAATCCAAGCAAGCTGATGGGGGGCACAGAAGATTGATTCCATCTATTCCCTGTAATCCTTGTTTGACCAATGTCTTACCCAACAGATCTGGCAAAGGCCAGCACCCACAGCCAGAGCCATGATCCACAGCTGGGCTCTACATGGGTTCTTCTACCCAAAATACCAGGAAAAAGCTCAACCTCCCATTCCCACAGGGCCTTTGTCAGCATCCCTGATGAGCCTGATTTCTGCAAACCCTCAGTTTCCAGCAATGGGAGTGAACATTTCCAGTGAATATTTTAGGAGAGGGGACTGAGCAGGGGGAGATGCTTTCACTGTGAATCACTGCCTAAAACTCTGGCCAGCAGAGCTTCCCTGGTGGGCCATAAATTGTCCTGGCCACAGTATGATCAGCAGGGGCTAAATTCCAGCCAGAGCATGCTAACTCCTCAGAACTGGAACATCTCTTTGGGCTGGTGGGCTTTTATTCCCCTGGGGCTTTGGGGAGTGGGATGAGGAACAGTCGGCTGGGATGTTGCATTTCCCAGCTCGAGGACAGGGAGCTGAGCAGGAGCTGTTGGTCTGGAGTCAGAGGTCAGCACTGGCACATGGGGAGGGGATGCAGCCATGGGGGTGTCCAGGCTCTGCAGAAGCCAAAGCTGACCTGTCCTCTCTCCTCACGGCAGTGCTATCTCTCCGATGCCGATTTCCATGATATCTTTGGGAAGTCCAAGGACGAGTTCTACCAGATGCCCAAATGGAAGCAGCAGAATGAGAAGAAGCAATTTGGACTCTTCTGAGACTGCAGGGGGCATCTGATGACTCTGGGACCAGCCCCTGCTCCCTTAGGAGCTGCAGAAAAGAAGTGCAGGCATTTCCTCAGTGATCCCAACCCAGCAGCCCAATCCAACGCAGTTATTCCAGCAGCCACTGTTCAGGGGATTGCTCCTTTCTCCCTGCAAACCCAGAACCCCAGGAGGAAAAACCTTTTTCAGGAACAGCTTCTTGACAAGATGTTTTTGCCTCTTCCTGACACTTTATTGCTGATAGCCATGAAGACAAGTGTGTGCCACACAACTGCATTAGCCTCATCTTTCCTCTCCCTTTTGCAAATTGCCACATGCACCAGGCCATGATCTTCCTTCATTTGTAGAAGTTTAAAGTTAGTCGAGACAAAGGCCATTTGCAGCTGCTGTGTGAATTCTGGGTGGGGAGAGGAGGGGGAAGCCCTCAGAGGATGGAGGGGGAGCCTTGAGGTCAGGGAAAAGCCAGATGCCTGATGAGGTACTCTGTGGAGTGACACCAGACACTTCTGCCCCTTCTCACCAAAAAACAGCAAGAATCAGGTCCAGATAAACATGCATAGCCCAGGGCAGGTAAAACACATGAGAACCTGGTTTGGGGTGAAAAAAACACTTATTATGAGCATATTTATTAGCTGATGTTTCCAGAGGATGATGACACTGAAGGCTAGACACAAATATTGATTTTTGACTGCCAGACAAGACTCTGTCTATTTTTTTTTCTTATTCAGACAGCATCTGCAATCTCACCTGGCCTCCCTGACCATGGCCAGGTGAATGTCAGAGTCCACCAGGCCACAGACCAGAGGCTTGAGGAAGCCAGGAAGGTGTTGGGTATGACCTGAGGCAGAGGGTGTCCTACTGAAGTTTTTATCAGGGCTCCATCCCTGTGATGTCCATGAGAGTGCTGGTTCCACACCGTGGGATCAGTCTGACTGGGGAGGGCAGTGGGAAATGTGGGCAGTCAGTGATTACAGGATAAAAATGTAAACTAAAGGAAAAAACACCGCCTTTAAAAACTCAGACAATGTGGGTTTGCAGCTTTACTCCATTTCCAACCTGATCAGTGATTCCAAATAAACATCCAGCAGCAGCACTCTAAGTGTCCTTGATCAGCATGGAGGGTAGGATGGCAGCAGATAAAAGCTCTGCAGGGCCACAGATCCTTCAAACACCTGGTCATCAATGGAATTTTGGATTTTTTTTGAAAAGAAAAGAACAAACTGAGGAGGTGGGGCCCCTTCAGTTCCCAAACTCCACGTAGCTGGGGCCATTTGTCCCCCACACCCGTGTACCCTGCTCCTGGAGCCCCCACTGGCAGTGGGCAGCAGTACCTGGCAGTTCAGCAGCTGGCCTGACTGCAGGGATGTGGGCAGGGAGCTGGGGAGCTCCAGGCTGTGGATTGAGGGGCAAAGAGCTCTCACTCAACATCCAGGACCACATCATGGTGCAGAAGTGTCACAATCCGGCTGGGCTGGAGAACTTTGTGTTTAAGAATTGGTAGTTAACTCAAATAAACCCCAGCCCCATTGTTTTGTCCCTGTTCCTACCACCACTTCATCCCATTTCTGCTTCAGGGTCCAGCCCAAAACCCACTGGAATACCCTGTGCAGAGTAAAGCATCAAGCAGAGACACAAATCAGCTGAATTACCTGTGTGATTGCTCCTGTTGTGTTCACAAGAGATGCAATCAGTGCACATTACCCACGTTTCAACCTCTGTTGGCCCTGCTGGAATCAGCAATATTTGCCTTGCCTTGCTGAGGAGTGCTGCTGCCAGCTCCCAAATTAAAGAATTGCATGTGCTCCTCAGTAAGATGCAGGAATGCCACCTACCTGTGGGCCTAACCAGCTCCACACAATCAGATGAAGATCAGCCAAAATACAGTCAGATTATAGAGATTAGGCCAGTTTGCTGCCAATTGCTTTAATTCCTGTGGCCAGCACACTCACCAACACGAGTGCAGTGCTCCTGGCAGCACTCAGGGACCAGCCTGGGATTTCACAGCTCACAGAGCCTTCTGATACCTGGGCCTGATGGAAACTGCTGCTGCACTCCTCTCCTCATGGGGGAGTTGCTTTTACTCCCCACCTCTGATTTCCAAAAGAAAAACCCTCTCCCACTTCCTCCCTTTGGTGCCTTTTGCTGTGATGTCAGTGGCCATGTCCTGTTTCTGCTGCTCTTTTCCCCAGAGCTCTTCCCTCCAGTGGGGCTGCAGCACTTCTGATCTGTTCAGAGATGAGCTCAGGTGGTAACAATGTGGACATGTCCCTTCCTTTGGGACCCTGCAGCATTGTCATCACGCTCTGCCCACCCCATCTCCATCTCAGCTCCTTTCCTACCTGGCTATAGTAGCTTTCCCCAGCTGTTTCTATTTGATAAAGGATGTTTTTTCATCCCATAGATCTTGCCTACCTTTAAGTGCAAAACAAGCAGAGGAAACCCCAGCTTCTCTGTGCAATCCATCCAAGCCCACCCTGACCCTGGCCACCTGGTCCCCCACTTCTCTGGTGCTGGCCACAGCAGGCAGGTGAGGGCTTTAGCTCAATATCCCACCTGAAATATAACCCTGCCATCCAAAAAATCCAAGTAATAAGTCCACAGCCAACCCAGCAGGCTGATCTGGCCTCACAGAGGAGCAGAATCACAGAATGGTTTGCATTGGGAGGGGCCTTAAAGATCATCCAGTTCCAATTTCCTGCCATGGACAGGGACACCCTCCACTGTCCCAGGTTTCTCGGAGCCCCAAAAGTGGCCTTGAACATTCCCAGTGATGGGGCATCCCCAGCTTCTCTGGGAAGCCTCTTCCAGTGCCTCGCTGCTCTCACAGGGGAAGAATTTCTTTCTAACTTGCCCCACAAGAGCTGGTGTTGGTACAAGTGAGGGGGCAGGAGTATTTCTTACCACCTTCACCTCTGCTTTTCATCCCATGGCTCCCTAAATCAAAGTGCCGAGAGCATGGACCAAACTCAGGCTGTCCCTGGGTGGGAGTCAAGGGTGTTCCATCCTTGGCCTTCAAATGTGTCCCCAGCAATGTGCCCCATCCCAGAGGTGACCTGGGAGAGCCTGTGTCACTGCAGGGCCCCCTGTTCTGCCTCACTGGCCACTCCTGAGCTCTTCCAGCTGGCTGGTGGTTAATGCAATATCAGCCCTTGAGGTGTGGGTTTAATTCACATTTAATCTGGCAATGGTTTACAACATCACACAGTATTGTAGTCAAGAGGAAAAATCAATGTGCCTAATGTTTACTGCAGCATAACAAACTCCAGGGAGGACTAAAAGAATCCCAGCTTTGCAGAGGGCCTAAAAATCACTAAATCCAGGCTATTTTGGACTAAAAAATAAGATGACCAGAGTATGTTTAAAAGGACATTAACATCTTTGGTATCAGCCCCTCATCTTCACCACCAGGGATCAGAATCCCCAGGAATCCTGATAATTTAAGAAATCAAGCAGGTCTAGCTCCAAATTCATGCATGTTGCATTCGAGTAGGACAAAGAGGCAAATAGTGACAAGTAATTGAACGCTTCCAGAATTTGTTTTAAACTTTTAATAGTCTAACATACTGTTAGCAACACAGTCGGCACTTCAAAATATATATTATTTTATTTCAACAATATTCCCTTAACTCTGTAGCTCTGCTTGAGGACAAATCACTCGTTGCCATAAATACTGTGTTGTTCTCAAAACATTCTCGTGCTGGGTTACCTCTACAGTGCAGCTGGGACCTGCTAGAACTTAAAACATCTACTTCCTGTCTGTTAAAAAATGACATTTTTCTGTAAAAACACCAAGTTTTACTGTATTTAAAAAAAAAAAACCAACCCCAAAAAAAAGCCCTGCTGGCAGTTGAGCCTGCTCCCTCTGTCTTTGGCACAAGACCTTCTCTGAGGTCCCTTTGAGTGGGTTTCACTTTGGGTCAGAGGGAAATCTGCTGTTCGGCAGCTTCTTTCTCCTTCACAGGATGAGAGCTGAGCTTTGAATGCAAAGTGGCCTGGCTGAGAGCCAGGCACACAGGCAGAGTAGTGCTCGTGTATTTTTTATTACAACACAAAAGGAAACTCGGGTTACATAACACGGGGCTTTGTAGTGCAGCTTTCTTTTTTAATCTGTAACAGAAAGGAGGGGAATGGTGTCCCCGTTTAGGGCTTCATATGGTGAAAGATGGATGACACCTGCAGTTGCAAGGAGCCACCTGGCACCTGGCCACTGATTGCAGTGCTGAGGGAGACTTTTCCTTGCACAGATGTTGGGTGCTTTGCCCAGATGCCCGACTGAGCCCAACCCAGGAGCTGTACTTCACTAAAAAAAGGAGTCCCCGTCCTCGCGCTAAAAGCAACATTAAAAAAAATGGAAATAAAGTGAACTAAAACCACAGCTGGATTGGTTGAACAGGTACAAAAGGATTAATCTCATCAGCAGCATTAGGATGTTTCCAGCAGCAGGGAGAAGGTCGATGGCTGTCTCACACCGGGGTCCTACAGAGCACCGAGTGCTGCTCCAGGGAAGGTGCTGGGGACTGACCCTGGCACTGGCAGGGCTCACACACACTGAATTCCTTCCAGGTCTGTAGGGAGGCTCTCTGTGGCCTGGAGGAGCCAGGCTGCTACTCACAGTCCTGGATGTTGACGTAGACAAAGAGGGTGGAGGAGGAGTAGGGGTCTCCGTTCTTGGTCAGGAGATGGATGTGGCGATAACCTGGAAGCAGAGACAGATGGAAAATGGCCTTTAGTCCATCTGGAAAAGTGTTTGCTCACGTTTGCCAAGACCCTGCACAGACATCTCCCTGTCTCAGAGCGTTCTGTCCCCATTTCCCACAGGGTGATGAACAGGCAGGTCCCAGAAGCACAGCTCTGAGCATGGGTAACACAACGTGCCCAAGGTCTCTGGTGACAACAGGTGCCAAAAAATCCACTCTGACCCCAGCTGTGATGGATCTGGACCACTCATCCAGGACACTGGAGCTTCCCAGAGGGCTCAGAGGCTGGGAGGAGCAGGCAGCAGGGCCTTACCTTGCTTCAGACTCGTGAAGGGAAGGGTGTATTGCCCGATGAAATCATTCTTGGTCGACATGTCAAAGTCCTCCACCACAAACCGGACCAGGGCAAGTGCAGGGATCTCTATGTCAAATGTAAACTCTTCATTCCAGTTCGGGTTAAAGCCTGGGCAACACAGACAAGGATGGAGGTCAGAGATGTCAGCAGTAATGGTGGTCTGAGGTGTTTGCACATGGATGGAGACTCTTCCTGCCTGTCAATCTAATCTGACCTAGACCAAGGCTCTGAGGAGGTGCCAAGAGCCTTGTTCCCAGCTTTGATACTGTGATTTGCTGCCTGGAATTAATAAATCCTTCAGCCTGGGCTGTTCACTGCAGACCTTGGTCCTACTAAGGAGTGAGGAGCAGGAACTGAAATGTTCCCTACACAACTCAGCTCTGCTCCACAGGCTCTTGCTGGGTGGTACATGGATGTCTTTGGTTGCCATTGGACCAGATGCAAACTTTTATAGCCCTAAACCAGGGGAGGGAAGAGAGGAAAGCTGTGCTTTTGTGTTGAGACAGCCTTCTGGGGCCTTAAGCCTCTCCAACTGCTTGAGATAATCCATCTAAGCACCACTCTGTGCCCCAATTTCCCTATCTGCAAGAAAAGTTAATGAGGAGTGTCTGATTACAAAAAGCATAATCAAGTCTGGGTAAGGGTCACGTGGTCCAGAATCACAAAGCAAACAAAGCTGAGACCAACACACATGAAATGCAGAGCAAGCTCAGTGCCCTCTCTCCAGGCCATGGCAGTGCAGTGTCAATAAACCACTCCCCAGGAGCAAACAGGAGAGGACATCCTGTTAAAAACCCCACTGCCTGTGCAGAGCAGAGACCAAGGGCAGCAAAATGTCACCTGGAGCCTGCTGGTCCTGCAGGGTTTGTGAGTGATTCAGCAGGACACGGGGATCTTTCATCTGGCCCTGAAGGTGCTGAGATGGGCCTGGGGTGTCTTTATTGTTTGATCTGCTTTCCACAAGGCAGCACTTAGCATTCCAGCATCATTCCAGTATTGTTCCAGCTGGAGAAGGGCTGGCCATGGGGCTGGGAGTGCTCAGCAGCTCTGAGGAACAGGCCTGGCAGGGCTGAAATGTTCCCTAAACAACTTTCACTTGACAGGCTGTAAAAATTATTGTAGGTGACGGAAATGGCCACGAGCTTTAGGAGCCAGGCCAGATTTATTCAAACAGGAAAGAGGAAAAGGAAAACATTGTTAGCAGGCAGGAAAATATGCACCAGCTTTCCAGTGCTTGGCTCTTACTCCACACAGAAAAGCAGAGTATGTGTGTTTGTGCAGAAGGCCATAATATCAAACCCTCAGTGCACAGAGGGAGGTCACAGCCATGTCTGACTGGTAAGAAATGGTCCTTCAACTTCTGAGATACTCAAAATTCATCTGGGCAATACCCTGAGCAGCTTGAGTAAACTTTGTCTGGCCCTACCTTAGGCAGAGGCTGGAACAGACACCTCTGAACTTCCTTCCATCAATCTTTTGTGAGTTTGTGACACTTCTGGGGTACACTCAGCCCCACAAGAAGCTTCCTCTGGGAAGATCCTGGTGAGAATCCCTGCACACCAGGTCAAACCCAACTGCATGGAGGCAAAGAGCACTTCCAAAGCTCTAGCTCTGCAAATCTGGCAGCCAGCCCCAAACAACCCACATGGCTGATGTTGTTTTACAGGGAATTTCTGTCTCCAAACAGAAGAAGAACAACACCTCAAGTATCTGCTTAGAGTGGGCAGGATTGGGTGCCCTGGGTGGGTCTGCCCACAGGGCAGCAGCCTTGCCAAGGAACAGAAAAGGTTTCTGCTCCTGGGAGCAGAGCTGGGAGGAAACCCCCTCACCGTTGTTCTCGATGACTTTGGTCTGCTTCTTGTTGTTGTCCTGCTGGACACCGTGGATCTCTATCGTCACCTTGGGATCCACAATGGAGTTTTTGCTTTTGTTCACCTTTGGCAGCTGCTGGCCAGAGATTATCTGTGGAGGAAACAGGGGAAGATGTCAGGACATCATTAGGAGAGGGGGCTCCCTGGAGGATTCCCTTTCCTTTGCCAGGATGCAGGATCTGCTGTGAGAGGCTGGTGCTGCCCTTTCAGAGCTGCTGCTGTGACATCCTTCAGAAGAAGCTGTCATGAGCTAAAGCCCCTAAGGAACCTTGCTCCAGCCCAGCCAGCTGGCTTTGGGACAGACAACTTTTCTGAGAGTCCCCACAGTGCTCAGCTGGTGCTTGGGAACACCACAGGTGGCTGCATGTCTGCCTGCAGTTATGGAACAACAGCAAATATTGTCATTAACCTGTTGCCCAACTGTCACAGACATGTTTTATGAAAAATCCTTTCCTTAGGATTTTTCCTCCTGAGAAGCTGAGAGGCCTCAGGAACAAAATGTAAACAATGATTGTCTGCTGCTGTGGAATGCAACAGGTGTATCTGTGATTGGTCTCATAGAGTTGTTTGTAATTAATGGCCATTCACAGTCAGCTGGCTCAGACAGATTCTGAGCGACAAGCCTTTGTTATTCATTCTTTATTTTCTATTCTTAGCCAGCCTTCTGATGAAATCCTTTTTTCTATTCTTTTAGTATAGTTTTAATATAATATATATCATAAAATAATAAATCAAGCCTTCTGAAACATGGAGTCAGATCCTCGTCTCTTCCCTCATCCTGGGACCCCTGTGAACACGGTCACACCCAACATTAAACAAGTGAGTAGATCCCTGGAGGGTCCAAGTCCATGAGAGCCTCCAGATGTGGGAAATCAGTAGGGTTAGACAACATTCAAGGTAGGACCAGAAGAAGGAGAAGGTACAACCTACACACCCCCCCAAAAGCAGATGTTACTGAGATGTTTTCCAACTTCTATTCTTACTTTAAGCAGCAGCTTCTTCTTTGTCCCCCATGTTCCTTCTGTGATGGATTTTGGATTGAATTTGGTTTGTTCGTCCCGGAGGAATTCTGGCTTTAGGACATACCCAGAAAACCCATTGTCCTGGAAGCGGCCCTGGTACACATCCATTTCTGTGCCTGCTGTCTGGAAATTCAGGGCAACTGCAACATAAATAAATAACTTCAGTCACTCAGAGAAATCAATTAGGAATCTTTTCATGCTAATTCTGTTCACATGAAACTGCACTTCATGGACATAAACATTGGCTTTTCCACGCTTCAAAGAGCAGTGGTAAACTCTGACCCTCACAGCCTGCTAGCCCTGAGGATCTCTTGCATTCAGAGATGGCAGAGACAGGAGGAGCCATTACAGCCATCCTGCTTTCCCCAGGATCAAAAATTGTCCTGCAAGGAATTTATGCTACCTAGAACAAATGCATCTTTTAGATAAACCTCTTCATTTCTATGCTGAAGGAGTTCTCTCCTGCAGTGAAGCCAGCAAATCCATCTCAGATCATTTCTGTGGCTACTTAGCCTCATTATAAAATCTCCTTTCTAGCCCAGAGCTGCCTGTTTTCATTTGCCATCCTGAGGGGCATTGATGCCTCTGCTGCTTGGACTGGAGAGCTCCTCATTGTCTGAACTCCTCAGGTGGCAGCACAGAAGCTGTGATCAAATCACCTCTTTACTGTCTACTGCCCAAAACAGATTAAGCCTCACTGCTGTCCTAACACCAGGCACATTCCTTGTATTTTTCCCAATTTGTTGATACCTTTTTTAAAGGCATTGATGTAAAACCTGGAACAGCCTCACTGATACCACACAAGGAGTGCACATGGACCCCAGCAGCTCCTCAGTGCTCCCTTCATTTCCTCAAGGATGATTTTAAACTCTTTAGCAACACCTAAGACATCTCTTAAGACACAGAAATTTATCCTGGTTGCATGTCTTTCATACTTGGTCATACTTGAAGGCTGAGAGCATTTTAAGGCCCTCCCTTATTTTTCCACCTGCAGCAAGACTGATCACTGCAGCACACTGGTTTTCCTGGGAGCTGAAAGTACTCAGGGCTTGTAAAAAATCTTATTTTGCATGCCCAAATACTGGATTCAGGTCTGGCCTTCCTGTACCCCTAGGGAACTGGTGGTGCCTCCCAAGGACTGTCCTGAGGCCAGACAGGGCAAGGGGTGCTACCTGTGCCCCCATGGGGCTGCAGGACCCAATGACCTCATGCTCCTTTGTTACATGGCAATAACTCTGCTGACAGTGAAACTGCAGGGATTTGCACATTAATGTGCAGAAAAGCCTCTCCTGATGGATTTGTGAGACAGAAGATGGTCCATGGGAAGTCACTGTGTCACCGTGATATTTTATGAATCATCCCTTCACCAGGATTTCTTCTCCTGGGAAGCTGGGAAGCTTCAGCTTCTCCCCATTTTGCTGCTTTGGAATGTGAGCTGGAGAATTGTTTACCCAGCATGTGAATTGTTTTAATTTAATGACCAATCACAGCCAGCTGTGTCAGACTCTCTGAGTCTATCACGGGTTTTCATTATCATTCTTTTCTAGCCTTCTGTCTGTATCCTTTCTCTACAGTTTAGTATAGTTTTACTATACAATTTTCTTTTAATATAATATCATAAAATAATAAATCAGCCCTCTGAGAAACGTGGAGTCAAATTCTCATCTCTCACCTCATCCTGGGGACCTCACAACACCACATCCCTGGGCATTATTTGGAAAACTGGTCTCTCCCAGTGGCTGCTGAGCCTCTGGCTGCAAAGGGCTTGAGATTCTGCCTCAGCTGCAGCCCCTCCCCAGCCAGGTGACCCCCTCCAGCCTCCCAGAGACACCCACCAATCTGGCAGCCAACATTCCACAGGTCCACGGGGCTGTAGTTGGAAGAATCCGTCCTCCAGCCTGCGGGGTAGATACGGCTCAGGTGCCTGATGTTGTGATGGATAAAACTGGTTCCTACAGAGACAGGAAAAAAAAAACAGATTTTTTTTTTTTCCCCCCATCCCTTTCAGTGGTGGGGCTACTTTCATCTCTTCTTGCTGTGCCTGTGTGTTCTCCTCTGCCTGGCAAGTCTGGCTGAATGGGAACCACCTGCAAAAACCCCCTTCTTGGTAACATCCTCAAGGCTATTTCTTCCCACTTTTCTCAGTGACATGCTTGATCAAAGAGATCATAACCCATGTCTTTGGGCTGCCTTTTCCACCAGCAGCTGTCCCTTTCTGGGGGGCAGGGACAGAGGAGGCCAGAACAGACTTACCAGACTCCTGGGCCAGTTTCAGAGCCTTGCTCTCCGAGAACGACGACATCTCGTAGAAAGCCCGAGGATGGCTGGGGTCATCAAAGCCCTCAAAGTGGACACTCTTGCAGTAGACAACTGTGTCTGACAGCTCCTTGGCCAGCTTCAAGGTGTCACTCTAAAAACAGGACAGCAAGAGGTTTGTGGGGAGGTTTTACTCTCGTGCTCGAAATGGCAATTGTGTTTTCTCTATAGGATCCGTGGGGCTTCTCTTTTCCACCACTTCCACCAGGAAAAGATGCACACTCTCAGCAGCTGCTGGTGTGCCCTCTGTGTCACCTGTGCAGGAAAGGCTGGAAAAGGACTCTCCCTTTGTTGGTGGGATACCCTTCCTTGCTGCTCCCTGCAGAATCATTTCTATTTCAGCACCCACATCTGTCTCCAGCTGCTAAACTTTACAGCAGAGCCTTAGCAATGACTTTTCCATACTGTCCTGGTCCCAGGCATGCAAACCTGGAAATAAAGGGAATAAAAGGGTGTTTTGGCCTCCACAGAGCTTGGGCTTTTTTTCCTCCTTGAATTAGGAAGTTGTCACAATGCTTTGATGACTCCAACTCCAGAGCCACATTCACTGGTGCAAGTGGGAGTCCCCAGCTGCCATCAGGGGCAAGAAAAGAAAGTCAGAAGATGTCAGAATGTCAAAATAATGTACACATTACTGACTAGAGATCAGAGAAGTAAATAAGACCTGCAAAGAGTGAGCAGCTCATCAAAGGGAAATGTAGATCAGTCCTGATACAGAGGTAACACCAAACATCTTTGCCTTCAGTGGGGCTGAATGTGTCTGTGTCACCTATGAAGCCACCCCGTGACAGATATGGTCTTCACAAGGACTTGCATGCTGGAAACATCCATTTCCTCACAAGATGGGGCAGAACACTTGTGCAAAGGCCATCCTTTTCCTTCCAGCAATCATCATACAAATTGCTTTAGTAGCTGGCCACCCCTTCCCCATAGATCTTCCCTCCCTCCTCCAGGTCAGAAACAAACAGCCAGTGAGGGTGCAGGCATATCCTAAAATGTGACTGGAAAAGCCAAAGCCATGACTGTCCCATGACAAACAGATTTCTGGAAATAAGACAGAGATTGAACATGTGCCCTTCCACTGCTTCTACAGTCTGTCCTTGCTGCAAGCTCCTCCAGTCTCATTTTAGAGAAAGAAGCCAACCTTTGTGCTTGGCTGGCTCTGCAAGATCTCTGTTTGTGCTTGGGACAGAGATCATTAAGCTGGGTAAGCACCAGGATCCTCAGCCCCAGCAATTTCAACAATTCACCCTTTCAACCCAGCTGAGTAGCTGAAACCACACTGAGACCTGTTTTGGCTGGGAACACATGAAAAATTGTATTTCAATTGCTTTCCTGTCTTTATTTCTTTAGGTGTGGTACAAAACCCACCTAAAAAAGTGATTTCTCAGTGATTTCTTCTTTCACTCACCTTTCCCTTCTGCTCTACCTTGGTCTTCACAGATTCATCTTCAATTTCAGCTGCTTCATCTTCATCAGAGACATCCTCAGCCTCCAGGTTGTTGTTCCCATTGATGGGGTCCTCCTGCCTGCTCAGCTTCTTGCCTTTCACCAGGATCTTCCCTTTCAGTTGCTGCACAAGGAAAAGTGGACAAAATACCTGGTGGTTAGAGGAGGTTCTGGCCCACCCTGAAAAAGCCCCTCAGTAACCAGTGCTTTGACAGTTGCATCAGTGACTGGTTATTACCCAGAGACACAGGTAAAAATAAGTGTGTTTTTACACTGGGGCCCTGCCCAGCCTCTGAGACCACAAGCCATGAGTCTGAAAACCCCAGAGAGCCCAGTGATTCCCCTCTGCTATAGAGCTGACCATCTCCTCAACCAGACAACTTAAACAGTTGTGCTGCTAAAGACAATTAAAATACACTTTTTTTTCCCCCCAAGACTGAAATGTTCAGCAAACAAGGCCGAGCCTGGAGATCTGGGCTGCTGGAAGAAATTTGTGGCACCATTTCTGCCCCTCTGTTTGGCCTGTTATTTAATAAATTTATCAATTATAATTTATTTAATAAATTAATTATTAATTATTAATTAATTAATACTATTATTAATAATACATTATTAATAACTTATAATAAAAATTATAATAGAATAATAGAATAAAATAATATAAGAATAATAAAAGAATAGAATAGTAAATTTATTAAATAATAAATGATAAATTTATTAATAATAAAATTTAGAAATAATAAATTTAATAATATTTAAATATATTATTATATATAATATATAATAATATATATTTTCATATATTATAAAATATATACAATATATAATATATAATATTATATATATTTTATAATAATATATATTTATTATTATAAAATTTATAAATAATGAATTTGTTAATAATAATCTTATATTTATTAATAGTATTATTATTAATAAATTATTATTAATTAATAAATGTATTAACCACCCCTCACTCTGCAGTGTGTGGTTATAAACCTGTGCACAACTCTGGAAACTGTTTGAGATCCAAGCAGGGACTGAGGCAGTGCAGCCTCTGCTCCACAGACATTTCAATGGAGAGGGACTCCAGTGAGTTCTGGACAGGTGCCCCATACAGTGCAGACATGGAATTTTATTGCATTTGGCATTTTGCAGGTGAAGCCTTAGGGTGCTGACAGCCTCAGGAGGATTTCCAGACCCTTTCCAAAGCTACCTCCTCCTCAGGGAACAGCTTCTCCTGCCACTGCTCTGCTGGTACAACACTGAGCACAACCAGCATGTGCCAGTGCACCACAGCTGGGTGCAGAGGGAGTCCAGGGATCACACTCCCTGTGCTGAATTAATTCTCTCCAGCCTCTTTCAAAGTTCACATGAAAGCCCTTGTTGGAACCCTGGCTGCTGAGAATTTCAGATTTCTGTGCTGCCAGGCACTGACCCCCAAGAGAACACTGCACTGACCCAAGGCTGTGGAGAAGCTTCCAAAATGGAATGATAGAACTGGGATTGTGGGTGTGGAGTTTGAATAGGAGTGTGTGGTATCACAGGGTGGGAAACTTAGGGTTTAAGGGTTTAGAATACAGTAATAGATATAAAGCAGGATGGAGGTTTTAGGGCAGAGGCTTGTCCTTCTTCTCCACCTTCTTCTTCACCTTCCTCTCCATGGGTTTGGGTGGTTTTGTGTAATTGGATAAAAAAGTCCCCATTGCAGCCACGGGTGGTTGGTTATTCGGTGAAAAGTAAAAATAATTGAGGTGTCATTTCCTAACTGGACATTTCCTAAGTTGATCCCTAAAAGGCCTTGTAGAGAGAGAGATGGGGCTCCATTTTTAGTTTGTTAGAGTGAAGTGCTGCAGAACTCAGGGTCTGTGAGACTGCGACATAGATAAGAACTGATAAACATCTGGGTCCCAACAAGAAATACAGTCTCATGAATTTAATCCTGACCCTGGAATAAAAGAAGCAAAGAATCCACAACCCCTCACCACTGATGCATCCTTTGCACAAGCCCTGGCTGCTGGAGCCTGGGCAGGGATGACTTAGAGCCCAAACAAGGCAGCAAGCAATGTTTGGAGCAGGGAGAATTGTTGGGAAAGGTGACTGGGGGTGATCTCCAGGTGTGTGGGTTATGCCTTAAAATCAAGAGCACCACTAGGCCTGGCAGCTTCCAGGAACAGGAGATTTGCTGCCACCTGGATGTGTTTGGTACTCCTGGCTTTGGAGGGTACAAGTTATATTCCAGAAAAATGCTGTCTTGGAATTAGGCAGTACAGCCCCTCAGTCTGTGTAGCACGTTCCCCTTTCCTCAGCAACACCCTATATTTACCTTTTCTGCAACAGTAAAAGCAACAAAACCCCACCACATTCAAATGACAGGACTGTGAAAAACCAAGAATGAAACAACACAGGCATTTTTAAAGGACACCATTCCCTCTTTGCACCCTTTGTGGGTTCAAGCAAATTGCATCCCATCTTTACAGAGACCAGCCCCACTCCTCACCACCTGGCAAAGCTGTGGATGAAGCTGGGCTTGAGCAGAAATCCAACACTGGCCCCTGAGGCAGCAGCTGAGAGCATTTTTATTCAGCTATAAATGAGCTGTTTACAGTGGGGCACTTTCCCTGTCACTCAAAAGCTGCACTCAGAGCACAGCAATATCCTCCTCCCATCCCCACCCCATCCTCCCAGGCAGGGCTGTGCTCTGCTTCTCCACATCCATGGCTGGGAGATGAGCTGGCTCAGCTTCAGAGCCTGACTTCAGCCTGCTGCTCTCATGTCCCTTCCCACCCTCCTGCCTCCACACCCAGCTCTACTCTGTTCGTCCACCACAAAATCCAGTTCTGGGTGAGCTTTTAGGCTCTGCTCAGCACTTGGGATGGACAAGCCTGGAAGGATTGCACTGGGGACAGTAAGGATTGATGCCTCAGGTTTTAGCTTTTCTATTTTTCAGATTCTGTACTGCTTCAGTGTGTGGGTCTGGGCTTCACATCAGGGGATGCTGAGCTCTGTGCACAGAGCAGGGAGACAAAACAATTCCTGCTCCAGCTGGGCACCAAGGACAAATGATCCAAATCTCAGCCCCAGAGCACAAACCCCGTGGGCTGGAGAGAGAAAAACAAGCAGGGTGGGACTGCAGGGGCTAAAGCTGGAATGGGACAATGAACTGCAAGATGCAAATGGAGCAGAACTGATCCCAGGGAGAGACCCCGGGAGCGCTGGTGCATTTTGGGGCCATTTTGGTTCATCTTGGGTGCAGCCCTGGCTGGGCTCTTGTGCTGCCCAAGGTGCATCCATGGAGGCCTTTTAATAAATCCCTGCTTTATTCTTTAGCTCTGTCCAGCCTCTGTTCTAGGGCAGCCTGCACAAGGCCTGAGGAGAGGCTGAGAGCAGCCCCTCTTGTCCCCTGCAGGCTGCAGATACCATCCTGGTATTTAATGTTTTATCTGTCTCTGCTTTCTAATGTCCCACAAGAAATGTTACTGCCTCCCCTCACAGCTCAGCAGTGGAGAACTAAGGATAAGGTATTTGGGTCAGCCCACTTGATTCTTAATTACCAGCAGGTAATTAAGTTTTTTAAATCTTGCCTAAGCCTCTGAAGGGGGGAAATGATGCCTCAAGTTTTAGCTTTCATATTTTTCAGATTCTGTGTTGCTTTAGTGTGTAGTTCTGAGCTTTGTCTTAGGGGATGGTGAGCTCTCTGCACAAAGTAGGGAGACAAAACAATTCCTTCTCTAGCTGGAGACCAAGGACAACCAATACAAGTTTCAGGCCCAAGAGCAGAAACAATGTGAACTGAAGAGAGAAAACAAGAAAGATGGGACTTATAATCTGAAGCTATAATTGGACAATTAACTCCAATATGCAAATGGACCAGAACCTATAAAAGTGTGAGACCTTGTGACCAGTCATCCATTTTGTGACCATTTTGGTTCACTTTGGTCTGGGCTCTTGTGCTGCCCAAGGTGGATCCATTGAGGCCTTTTAATAAATACCTCATTTACTCTTTAGCTCTGTGTAGCCTCTGTTCTAGGTCAGCCTTCTCATTCAGCCTGCACAGCAAATGGGAGGTGCAATTCCTGGCACAGACCAACCCTACATGGCTGAAGAGCATCACGAGGGAAGGGACAGCAACACAGCCTCCACTGTGTCTCCTCACCACAAGCCATTCCAGGGCTGCCAGCAGCAGGTCCTCAGTGCTGCTGTTTATCCTATCTAGCCTCTGGTTCCTCTGGGAAACCTTGGATAGGGTGCAGATGCTCCCCATGGGCACAGGACACTGCTCCTAAGCTTACAAGGGAGAGCAGGCCATGTGCCACCTAACTCAGAGGAGATCCATTTACTTATTTGTCAGAAGAAAGGGTGAGACTCACCCCAAAGAGAGGCATTTTCACCCCCATCTCCTGCAAAAGGTGCTATCCTGTAGTAGCATTGCAGTGACTCCCCTTGCAAGTCCTAAATCTGAGAGTTTATCTTCTTTCCTGAGGTTTTAAATAAGCTGATATAGACAGTCACAAACACACACCTGCCCTTGCTCCATCTCTCCTGGTTCCCCTTCATGTGATATTAAGTATTTCTAGCCCGAGGCAAAACACACTCAGCTCATCAGTTCAGCTCTGCTGAGCAGATCCCTTGTCTTAGGAGGAAGCAATAGCTGAAATACTCAATAAATGTTCTCCAAGTAGACCATAAAGCCATTCCAGCTGTCTGTGGGAAGCCCAAGGTGGAGTACAACCTCAGGAAGGGCTACAAGGACATTGGACTCCACTGAGAACACACAGTGGAGTGGCTGCTGGAACAGATGCAGCTCTTGCCCTATAAATGGCATTCCTCAGTCCTCCTGAAGTGGAGCTCATCTGCTCTCCCACTTCTTCCACTGCACACTGAACAAGCTCAGCTCTGCAGGTGAAATGGTTCTGACAACACTGGCATATGGAAACCATCTTAAAGGAAAGCACTGATTTTACCAGAAACAGCAGAGCTGTAATGAGCAGAGGATTTTAAAAGATCTGCATGCACAGGTTTATCCCACCTGAAATCTTCCTGCCCCTAGGAGCACCCTGAGAGCCACAGCAAGGTCTGAGCTCCAGTTTTCATCTCAGTGGGAATAGAGGATTTGTAAAGTGATCCATCTCAACAAACTTTCTGTGGCTTCAACACCTCCTTTAGAGTCAACAGAGAAAACCAAACACTCCCAGGGTGTGATTTCTCCTCTGTTTGGACAAACACTGAGGAGGAGGAGGTGGACCACACCTCCAACTCCTGGGACTGTTTCTCCAAAGGAGCCCAGAGTGAAGTGCTCAGGTACATGGATACACAGGGTCAGCACTGCCTCCTGACATCCCACCCTGAGGATGAGGATGAGAGGAATAGTGGATTTGTCTTTACAAAAAGCTGTGGGTCTGCTGGTAGATAAAACCAGCACTGGGAGTTTAAAAAAACAATGGGAAGGATTCCACTGATTGATGAATGGAAAAAGATATTTGCTTTTACAAATAAACTTTAGGTTTGCTGAAAAATGAAATTAGACATTGAAAGATGAAAGAAACAATGGAAAAGAAAAAAACCCTAAATTCCATAAGAATTAAAAATTAAAAGGGAGGGTTGTACATTAGAGGGGAATCTCTGGTATCAGGTGTATTTGGATGGACCTCTCAAGTACCTCAGCCAATGGGGAAAGAGAAGGGAAATGTGGCTGAGAAATTGGGATAAAAAGGAGGCTGCATCCTCCAAAAATTTGAGAGATCCCAGAGGAATGCCCCATGGGCTCTCCCTTTATTAAATAAAGTAAAAGGACTCCTCTGTCTCCTTTTTGGACATAAACCTCTGGTGTTTGTGGATTAATTTTCCTAACAAGGATATCCACCTCTGCAGACTTCTGGAAGCTGTGAGGAATAACATATTCCCATTCCTGAGGAGAATCAGATGCACTAACTGGTGTGACATCTCCATCTGTGCATGTCCTTCAGCTGCAAACTGAAGTGAGTGGCACCAGAGGATGAAGAGAGTCTCCAGGAAAAGGGGAAGAAACACGTTACTGAAGGAGGGTTTGGAATATTGAAGGGAACTCAGCTGAAGAACTTCAGGCAAGAAGATGCACTGCAGACAAGACTGACACAAGCTGGGCTTCAGGTCCATCTGTATATCTCTGGAGAAACAGAGATGTGCAGATGGACCTGAAGCCACACTGGCACAAAATGTGTGGGTAATGCCCAAATCCACTGTCCTCATGAACAAGGAATTCCAGGAACAAAGAACTGTAGGGGTTTCAGACCCCTGGATACACTGAATAGTTCCAACAGTGGGAGAAGTATTCAGCCTCATTTTAAGACTGTGACTGCAGCATTTCTAGCTGGGATGTAGGGACAGGGCCAAGGGGCCCTGGCACACTCCTGGCAGGGTTGGGACAGAAGGGCAAGAGCCCACCAGCATCTCCTCCCTCCAGCCCTGGTGCTGCCTGGAGCCTTTATATGTGTTTTTACACATAATTCACTATTGGGGCCTGAAGACAGCAGCTTGGGGGAGGTATTCAGCCAATCTGTGTAGCCCAACACTGGTCCTGGATGGAGCCGAATAAATCAGATTCCTGCCCCGGGCTGTGGTGTGAATCGTTAGCACCAATCCAAACCGTGTCAATCTTCCTTTAATTACTAACCTTGCCCTGCTGACACAATCGGCAGCAATCCTTCGACTGTTTGTGTTTACAGCCTCCAGCCCTCAGCCCAGTGGAAGATCCCACCCTTTTCCTGATAAAAAAAACCTTGTTGTGCCTGGTTTCCTCCTGTCAACAAGGGAGGGAAAAGCCAAGAGCTTCCTGGTTTGTTGGTTTGTTTGCTTTTCCCTCATGTTTCAGTTTCAATGTATTTTACACCAAAAAAAATCAGCATTTCAGCCCTTTGCACTGTCCTACTTCACACAGCAGGAAGGCAGAGGAAAAGTACCAGAAGGAAAAGGATAGGTGTTGCAACATTGGCAATTTTTCTGTGTTTAAACTAAATGGATCAATCCCTGCAATGGAGCAGATCAGCCCAAATCCATCCCCTAGGGTAGATCTGGGCATTGTGTCCAGCTGGGGCCAAGTGTCTTTTTGGCAATCAAAATCAGGTTAGATGAGCACAGGCACGGAAAAAGCATCTTTGGGAAGTTGGGGTCATCCCCTTCCACTCACAAATCACACATTGCTTTGCTTGGTGTTTCTCCTTTCTCTCCTCCTACCATTACCATCAGCTGAAAAGCCATCAGCACTTTTCCTGATCCTGCACCAGGATAAATAACAAGGCAGGAGGGGACACTGAGGATGTATTTTTCCAACTGCAAAGATTGATCTCTGTGCTGGGAGTGTCCTCACCCTGGGAGAGTCACTTCTCCCAGTGGAGGCACCTTGTCTGTGCCAGAGCCAAGGTCCTGCTGAAGCAGCAGCAGTAAAAATTACAATTCATCCTAATTTATTGCCCTGGTGCTTAGGGACCAGCCCAGAGCAGCTTCTCTCTGTGCCAGGAATTGTATCAAACAAGGCATGACACTCCTAAACAAAAGGGGAAAGTCAGAAAGAGAAAGGAGATAAAGGAAGAGGGAGAACTAATATAGAAGATATTCTGAGTGGATTGTTTTCCTCTCCTTTCTCCCCTGCTGACTGCCAGCTTTATCTCACCCACAAACTCCTTCCAGCTCTGACTAGGCATGTTCATCCAAGTTTTGGAGAATGAGCAAAGAAATGCAATTTAAAGGGAGCTGCAGCTAACCCTGCAGGAGTCTGTTTCTGCAAAGTGCTAAGAAAAACAGAAAGAAAGGCAGGAAGGAAGGCAGGAAGGAAGAGAAAGACAAGAAAGAAAGACAGAAAGAAAGAAAAAGAAAGAAAGAAAGAAAGAAAGAAAGAAAGAAAGAAAGAAAGAAAGAAAGAAAGAAAGAAAGAAAGCACAAACCACATGGGTGGAAATAGATTAATGTTTCCTTTTGGCTCCTGTTTTGGAGACATATTTTCCATATCAAGATTCCATTTCCATTTTTTTTCTGTCAGCCAATGATTTATAGTGGTGAACCACTGCTGAGTGCTGTGTATCTCTTTCCTCTTGCAAGGCCAGGGCTCAGCTCCCAGCCTGTCAGCTGCAGGGAATATTTTATTCCTGGGAATAAAAGGGGAATCTCTAGGCAGACTCCTGCTTCCCTTTTTCCTCCCTGGACATCTCCATCCCCACCAACCCAGGCCATTCCCAGGGGCTCCCCCAGGACACTTTGTTTTTAATACACTTCAGGCTCCTTGCAGTGGTTTTCCCCTTGAGTTTTGAGCTTTGCACTCAGCAAGAAGAAAAAACTTCCCCTCTTGTCCAACCCTGAGAAGGCAGAAAGTGCTGGAGTGGCCTTGCTTACCTCAGGGGAGGGGAACTGGGATTTGTTTCCATCGACTGGGGCGACCAGGAGCATGTCCTGCAGGATGGTGGTCATGTGCTGGGCCATGACCTTCTGCTGCTCCACGCTGCAGTGGTTCTCCAGGGAGATGATGACAGGGTATGGTGAGGTCTGGAACAGCAACACAGCAACACTCACCATCAGTGAACTCTGTGCTGTCACCAGTCTGCAGGAGTTGGTATGAACCCCAGTGCTGCTGTCTCTGGGAGGGAGTGTGTCAACAGGAGGGCCTGATATTCTCCTAAAGCAAGGATTCGTTTAAAATGGAATTTGTTAAAGTAGTTACTCAGATCTGCGCTGATGCCTTCCAGAGATGATGGTCCAATGGAGAAGGCACCAGGATGGCTCAGGATTACCTCTCACAGACTTTCTGGGACACTCCCTGTGCCTCCATTCTCCACTTGCACTGTGGGCCAGAGCACCTTCCCATCCACCTTCAGAGGAGGAACTGGGAAGGGGGTTTGAAATCACAGGGTTTGCTCAAACCCTTAAGTGATATCAATCCTTGCTTCATTCCTGCATAGGCCTGACCTGGTTCCCTGTGCCCCCCAGGTGATTTTGTGTGCTGAAGGCATTGTCATTATTGTCACTGTCCCTCCTTTATGGCCCCAAACAAAATTGGGCACCAGCTCCCCAGTGCACTGAAGGAAAACAACAGAGTCCAGTGAGTCTGGACAGACCTAAGATTTCTGAAGCCTGCTGCCATACAAGAATCCAGCCCTGTTCACCCATTTTAATGCAGAATAAAACCAGTCCTTCACATCCAAAACATGCACATGGGTTCCTCTAAACAAGAAACAGACCCTGAGACATCAAAGCCACACAAATCATGGGCTTGGTGGCATTTCCCACCAGGTATGCACAAGATTATAAGCATCATTTTCATTGTAGAGGGGTCCAGGATGCAGCTGTGCTGGCACAGGTTCAAACTCATCCTCAGATGGTGCTCTCCCTGTCCAGCAACCCCCAGGGATGGATCTCTGCAGGAAGCAGAGCATGGATGCTCAGACAGAAGGAGCAGGAATTTCTCTCGTCCCCATGAGGTGAAGCTGTCATTGCTTCTGCTCTTTGCTGGGGGGGAAGAGCTCTACTGCCAGTCCTAGGTTGTACAACAGGAGAAAAAGTCCCTCATCCTTACTTGGAATGCATAGTTCTTGATGGCCTTAATGACATCACTGAAGAGGATCTTGGAGGTGAGGGTGTAGCCGTGATAAATGACGGGCTCTGAGTTGGGGCCGTCCCAGCAATCCAGCTCCACACAGCGACAGCCTTTGGTCAGGGCTCTGGAAACAAAGAAGGGACTGGTTGGGTTCTACACCTTCTGCTCCATCTCCAAGTGAGGCTACATCAGGCACAGCCACTGCCTGGGAAGACTGGAAGGAAGTTCAGGAGGAAGGGAGAAGAAAGGAGCTTGGAAAAGCAGGAAAGCAGATAAAGGATGGGATCAGGTGGAGTCGGTGTCAGCAAGGAGAGCACAGAAGGATCTGAGAAATAAGGTAGTGAAAGCCCAAGGTAGAATTATCCAAAGAATAAGACATAGTGAGTGTCAGATGAGAAAGGACACTGATTACTGTGCCCCAAGCCTTTCCCCAAAGATGGTGAAGAGAAGAGAAAATCAAGAGAGGCTGCAGTGGAAGAATGACAGTCAGCCTTAGAAGCCAGGTCACAAAGTTTAGATGATGTGATTTCTTCATCTAGATTGGATATGACATGAGGGATGAATCCTCAGAGCTGGGAGAAAGCAGGGAGGTAGCTATGGGACCTCCACCACAGCAGAGGAGACTGCTGAGGGACAGTGTCCTAAACCAAGCCTACAGACTGAATTTCCATGTGAAATTCCTACCTCTACATATCCATACTTTCATTTCAATTTATTTTCAAATGTAGATTCCTCCCCCATCTATCTAGGAGGTGATCTCGTCTCTTTTACAGTAATTCCCTAAACATTTCAGATCACACAATTCCTCTAACTCATTGCAATAGAATCACAGAATGGTTTGGGTTGGAAGGGACCTTAAAGATCATCCAGTTCCAATCCCCTGCCATGGGAAGGGACAGAGCCCTGTCCAACCTGGCCTTGAACACTTCCAGGGATGGAGCATCCACAGCATCTCTGGGAAACCTGTTCCAGAATAATGGGATTTTTTTTTTTTTTTGACAACCCAAACATACATCTATAATTTTAAGACTGTGTAAGATGAATTCAAAGAGCTACTGAGAAGTAACCTGTGCCAGATTTCACTCTCAACACTTTTGACCTTGTGACTTTGGTCAGGTTGCTCCTGAGAATGAGATAAGTCATAAACAAAGGCAGAATTGCAGCCATTGACTGGCTCATATGGAAACACTGTCTCACCTGATAAAAACAAGCAGTGATGTCTTGTGGGTGTGCAAATTACTAAAGGTCACTGCACCCATCTGGCCATGAGACATCAGATGCTGTTAAAGGCAGACATAGGCAACACCTAAAGCTCAGTGCAGGGGTGCTGTGGGAATATCTGAGATGATAAAAAAGCACCAGGTGTAAGTTCTGCTGATCACTTCCCCTGCTCATATCCCACCTCTTTTTTTTTTTTTTTTTTTTGATTGCTCCAACGAGGACTCTCCAAAATACACCCCAGCATGGTTGTGGGGACAGTTCCTGCCATGGACCTGTCCCAAAAGGCAGCACAGAACATAAGCACCATGACACTATGCATCATTTTGGCTTCTCCCAGACCTGCAGCCCTATCCCAGGAGGAATCTTTCCATCTTGTAAGCTCCTTGCACTCTCTTGTGCCATATTTTGGGGAATGCAACACCCCCTCATCATCATGCTTAGAGAACACCAGGCCAGAGGGCTGTAATCCAGCCTCCAGTGACTGCAGATATTTTATACTGCTTCCAAATGTAGTAATTATACATCTACACCCAGGTGGACACCAGATGAGACTCAGGTCAAAGAGCTGTGACAAGGAGCTGGTTTGGAAACAGCTCACCCTGGAAACATGGGCCAGCCCCTATTACCTGGTCTGGTGGGAGACTGCTTCTTGATCCCTTGCATCCATCAGCATCATGTCTTCTGAAAGAAAGAGGGAAACCTCCCCAACACACACAAACACACACTCTCTTTACCTGATATAGGCCTCTGTGCTGCTTGGCCCTGTGATCTGGTCTTCCATGAGATAGGTGTTGTGTGAGGATGACACCAAGTAGTGGCTGAGAGGTTGGGTCATGTCCTGGTAAACTTTCCTGTGGGAGGGGTTGAATATGTTCCCCTCATCTGACAGCAGGTACATCAGGAAACCATCCTTGGTCATGGCATTGCCCCTCTTGGCTGTCAGACAAACAGACAGAAAACCCCACAGTGAAAATGAGACACCACCAGGTAACACTGCCACCTTCACCACGGTGCCTCTGCCCTCCACGAGACCCCAGAGGCAACATGTGCTCCCCAGGCATCCAGTGAAAGCAAAGACATGGATGTTCTCCAGGCAAGGATGGCACCTTCAGCTGCCTGAAAATGCCTTTAAAGCCCTTCCCAAGCACAGCTTTTTATGACACTTACGTGGCTTTTTATGACACTTTACTTGTCCTTGATAACATCTTAAAAGTGTCAAAGACAGACCTTACCTCATCTGTCTCCAGAGATTTACAGCACGAAAATCTCTGTTTGAGCATTTCAAGGTTTCTTTGCACCAACCCAGAGAAGCTGTCAGATGTCTAAACACAGCCAGATAAATCCTGTCTAGATTATCCAATGAAATACATGATTTGCAAAGAGGAAATACAAAATTACTCCCCATTTTGAGGGACTGCACTAGATCTCAGCCTAATCCTAAGCCTTGTCCCTCTCCTGAAGGAAGATCAGGACAGTGGAAAACCAGCCCATGATTGTGAGTTGGCTCT
Organism: Agelaius tricolor; assembly: GCF_023055355.1. Taxonomy (NCBI): domain Eukaryota; kingdom Metazoa; phylum Chordata; class Aves; order Passeriformes; family Icteridae; genus Agelaius; species Agelaius tricolor. The sequence goes on from NW_027269266.1 coordinate 2,102,297, forward strand.
TGGAACCCATCCTCCAAGGTGCTCCAGAGTGATGATTCACCCACAATCTGAGCAGACAGACAGTTCAGTGTCTGCCTCCTAGACAGCTGTCACCTCCTTGGCCTCTACTCAGAGATCCCATCTGCAGATGGCTTTACAGGTGCCCACCATCAAGGACATCTGCCTCCACTCCAGCTTCTGGAGAACACAGATATTGCTCCATTCTCAGCCTTGAAAAGGCACATGAGGTCTTGGCACCTGAATAACCCATCTGAGTCTTTCCCTCAGGATTTTCATCATCCTCTAGTCAAACCTGCATCAATCCCTCTCCTGCTGTTCAGTGCACCCAAAATAAAATTGAAGAGAGAGATTTCCCAGCCTCTCCTCTGCCCTCCCCTCCTAGAGATGCTAGGAGAGGAGAGCAGAGGAGAGGCTGGGAAATCTCTCTCTTCAATTTTATTTTAATAAATAAATATGTTAATGCTCCCCTAGGAGAGAGTGGTTTTTTAGAAGCAGCTGTGGGGAGAAAATAATGCAATGACTGCAGGGGAAAAAAGCAACAGCAATGCAACTCATAATTCATCAAAAAAGCAAGATTTTGAAGCAAACCAGACAGGGTTTTCAACCTACCTCTTTCGTTGGGCTCATATCTCTGAATTAAGGCAGGGGCAGCAATAACAGCATCTTCTTCCTGCTGCACCTCATAGAGAAACCTCACCAGGTTCTGGCAGGACATGAACCCCTCAGGGTCCGAGTACATTTGGAAGATGCTGTCTATTTCCTTCCTCTCTGTCAGTATCTTGTAAAATTCCTCTATCTCATCATCCTCCAGAGCCTCTGTTTTGGACTTGTCACAGTGCTGTAAACGTAGAGGGGAGAAGGAGTGAAAACCTTCTTTCCTTCTGGCATAGGCCAGCCGTAATCTGCACCAGGGCTACACAACGCAGAACACAAAATAATTGCAAAGAGTTACTGGCCAGCCAGTGAGGAGCACGTGGTCAATGACAATGGTTCTCATTGACAAGGCCAAGAGTCATGAAAATTACAGTTATTAGTATTTATACATTGTCAGTGAGCTCAAAGGCACCAGCCTCGAGTTCCAGCACTTGGTGGGCTTCAGTCAGGACAGCTCAAAATAATCCAAGCACAAATCAAGGGTCAAAAGAATCTTAATCTAAGGGGGAACAAAGGGAAACAATTAACTCTGTTCATTAATGATAGAGAGTATAGCCAAAAGTCCAGGAAGTGAAAAGAACCTTTCCTTTGACCTCAGTGGCTCAGACCTCAAGAGGCTGTCAAGACTCACAGCAGGGCTGTTTGCAAAGATGGCATCAAAAACAACTAAAAACCCTCACAACTGCTAAACGTGTGCATGTTTAGGTATGAAAAAAATCCACCTCTCCATGGAAATTTTCCATTCTCATCCAAAACCTGCCACGTAACAAAATCCCCACGGATTTCAAATCAGATATAATCTCCTCACAAGGAACTGTAATTCAGATTTTCCATCTTCCTCTGGGGTTTGAACTTTTCCAGTAGATACCATCTGTGACAGAGCACCACAGCCAAGGACTTGATTGACCATGAAAGGTGGGGAGCTTGAGATATACATGTCAATGTCTCCATCAAGGACACAGCTTTCCCAATAACAAGTTGTTCTAGTTTATTTTAAATACTCCCAAGTTCAATTTTTTATCAGAAACAACTTTTTTTTTTTTTCCTGTGGCAAATCCTGATATTAATTTTGTTGTTTGTTCCTAGCAGAATTCTTCAGCTTGTCAAACCAGAGGAATTAAATTGCTTTCCATCTTTGATCCCCTGTGACAGAGCTATTTTCCTGGTTTTTATGATGAAAATGCCTGTCTTAGTTTAACCAGTAATCACACTAATCTCAGCCTAGCCCTGCCAGTGATCTCAGCAATGGCCACAGTGGCTTTGGCAGTGTCCCAAGATGATAAGGAGGGACTTTCATCCCCTGCAAATCTTTCACTATCTGTTTAAGGAGCGCATATAAAACCAAAGAACATTCTCATGATGCCTAGCATTTCCCAAACTGAAGTGACAGAAAAAAAGAGTTCAACTTGTCCTGACTTCAGAACCTGCTGGGTAGAAGCTACGGGCTCATCGCAGGGATGGGACAACCTGTGACACGTTCAGTACTACAAACACCTCCAAAATAGGTTTGAGAGTCCAAGAACTGCCTTTTCCTCACTGCTTTCCACGTCTATGATCCTGCTCTGTGGCTCTGGCAGATCCCTCAAGCTAAGCTGAGCATGATGCTTAGCAACTGCAAAAGGAATATAAAGAGGGAAAGCAGCTGGTGGAGACAGCAGGGATGTTGTGAATTACAAATGTTCTTTTCTTTAAGACATGACAGGGAAAATGACAAGATATTCCTCCTAGAAAACTGGCATTTTAAGTGGTGTGCCTGGGGAAGTTTATTCATTAGTTGCCATTAAAGGCAACTAATGAAATGATGAAACCAGGACATTAGCACTGGCACCAGAGTCAAACTCCAGGACAGATCAGATGCTCAGTATGAAAGTGGGTTCCTTCTGCTTTGGCTACAAGAGGTCCAAATTAGAGAATCTCAACCCAAAATACTGTGTTTTACCTCCCATGTATGAATGACAAGCCATGAGTCCTGAATGACCCTTGGCCTGCCAGCAAAAACACCTTTCTGATGCATCAGAATGAATATTCAGGTTGAAATGAAATGAGCAATGACAGCAGCTTGGCATCATTTCTGGTTCATTGCAATATGTTCTACTCCAGTGTCTCAAACCTGGATGTGTACACAGAGTCATGTGAGGAAAGGCAAAACTAATGGGAGAACATGCCCTGCAGCCCTCACCTGAGCCCCTGATCACCCTTCCTTCCTGTGACTAAATGAAGAAAAACTCTCTGAGACAGAAAAGATCACCCTTTAATAGGCTGTAATGCCCTAGCCCATCCAGGATGAGGCAGGATGCAAACTGAAAATGTAATTGCTTTAAGAGCAAGACAGACCCTTCCTGGAGGCCAATCAGCCCTCAGGAGATCTGAATTAACCTTCAAAGTGCCTCTCTTCCCAGGGGCTATACAGGAAACTTTAAAATTACTTGCTTAATGATGGTACTTCAACTAACTCCCTGCATTTCCATGGGTTGAATCAAAGTTTAGCAATTACTTGGAATCCTTAAGCAAAAAGGATTAATTTCATCAAGATTCCTCTCCTAGAGCTCCCTTGTAACTATTGGGACAGCAGAAGAGGTTCATTAAATAAGAGGAGACTGTGCCTCTAAAATAAAAAAAAAAAAAAAAAGGAAAATTAAAAAAAAAAAGGTGATTTTTTCAGATTGTTGATGTGTGAAGATGTGGAAATGATTCTTCTCCCATATGTGAGATGAATCCTTTGGGATGAGGAGATTCACACCCTGCTCCCTACTGGCTTCACCTGCACAGACTGCAAAGGAAGTTTTGGCAACTCCTTCCAGTGGAGACATGCAGCTCAACCAGGGGATTCCCAGCCTTATTTCCACTCTTCCAGGACCTTCCTGGGAATGGGAATGAGAATGGGATCCACCAGCCAGAGCAGGCAACAACTGGAATATTTTGTGAGCTGAAATTCTTTAAGATGTGCTGATGACCTTCCCCCTAATTCCTGAGGAGTTACCAGAGAGATGTGTAAAAAGCAAAGACAGGGAAACTTTGACCTCCTTTGGGGGAAGGCTGCCTGCTCACATGGAGGAGCAGGAGAACTCCTGCCTGGTGCCCAAAACCACCCACATGTTTACCACTGATCAGAAAAAAAAACCATTTCTGAAACTGCACACACATTAATTCAAATCCTGCTTCAGACAGGATGGAAGTTTGGAAATTATCCAGATGTTTTATCTCACCTCAGCAGAATGGATTCTCTAGAGAGAAACCCAAAGCTTAGCAACTGAGAAATTCTCATCCCTTTCTTATCTTCTGATGGGCTCAGCCAGCAAGCTGAATCTTGAGAATTTACAAGTGTACATCCCTGACCAGATTAAATATGCCTTGGGAGTATTAAATCAATCAGACTAGTCCAGGCTTGGGTGCAATGTTGTGTATCTATCATGAATCTGGAAAGGTCTTTTTCTTAATTTGCACTTCATTCTTTTTGTTTGTTTGTTTGTTTGTTTATACCTGTCACTTTGCACCCCCCTCCTCTGAGAATGTGAGGATCTGGGTACACAATTGTAACCAAACAAAATTCAGCCAGACTTAGGCACTGACATGCAGCTGTGGCACACAAAACTCCTGAGACCCCTGGGACCTCAACTTTGTTTCCCTTTTTCTTGCATTATCCATGTTTGCATCTCATTTTCTGCTTCGTGGCAAAATTAGGCATTGATTATGAATAAAGATCTTAACACACCCTTATCAAAAGCATTGTGCTGGCCTAACTCAGTGGGAATCAATTAATCTGGGCAACAAATTACTGAGCATCAAAACCTGAGAGTCCTTCCTTGGTACAAGAAAAGAAACCAGGAGTTCACTTTAGGTGAGGTCTCCAACCCGTTAAGCTGAAAGCTGTGGGACACCCTGACCTCAGCCAAGAGCAAACCCTTTTTCTGCTTGCTGCCATTACCTGGAAAATCTTCTTGGCATGGTAGTCATCCACTTCAATGTTCACTTCTTTCAGGAAGTCTTTGAGCTCTTTCAGGCTCATCTTGTTGTCTTTGTTTTTGTCAGCTTTGCGCAGGCAGGTGTGAATCCAGCTGCAGGGGGATGTAAGGAAACCTTTCCAGGTCAGTGCCTAGCCTGAGCACCTAAATACCTTCTGCTGCACATGGCAGGGGGGAAGTCCTCTTCTAAAGGCTCTGAGCCACCTCTCCAGCTGCTGTAAAATCAGTGTGGGCCCCTGAGCAGCTGCCACCACCTCACCTCCTGCTCCCACAGAGCACAAAGGGGCCTTGGCAGGAGAAAAACGTGCTGTGATACAACTGATGGGGACCTGGGAGAAGCTTTTCACCATCTGGCCAAGGCTGGAGCAGCTCTCTTTACCCTGTAGGAGTTCCTGGCCACAGCCAGAAACAGTTTGATTTCTCTTTTATGACAGAAAGTACATTCTGCTCCAGATGGTTAAAAGGGGATAAAGGAAAGAATGAAAAGAGCTCCCAAGAGAAGCTTGGTAAACTCATTGCCATGGATCTGCTCAATATTCAGTGTGGCATGGTGAACACTGAACTCCAAAAGAATGATCAATAATAATTTTTGAACTCACCTTCAGCATATTTTAGGGATTTCTACCAATATCTCCTAAGAATTTGTTGTGAGTGGAATCAACGCAAACTTCGTGGGTCTTGCCTTCTTCCCCTGATGAAATGCACGGGGTCTGTTACTGTGCTGTACTATGATAATATTTCATAACAGCTTGGGTTTTAACCACTTTAGTGTATCTGTGCATCAGGAGTAACTGCTATAAGAATGATCTTCTTAATGTGATGTCAGATATTTTGAACTGAGACTTCCATTTTCTTTCAGTCTCTAAAATCATGTTAGACAGTTGAGACACACTGCAGTTTTAAACACCAAAAAAATCCCTCCTTTTTGCATCATGGAACTGTCTGTCTAATTTGTTTTACTGTCAAATAAGAAAGGTCATCCAGAAAAAGATCTACTTTTCAACAGGAAAAAAAATGATCAAAGTAAGAATTTGATCTCCAATAATAATCTTCCATGTCTCACATAGGAAACAATGCTTCCAAATTCCAGAAAAACTTTCAAAAAATGCCCAATCTGAATGTTAATCAGAGTAAAGCTCAGGATCAGCAAAACCAGCTGAGGCATATAGTGCTGTAACATTTAAACTGGGCCTTTCAAAATGACCCCAGAAAAGGGCATTAACAGCCTTAGGGGCTGTAAACATAACCCTGAAACAGTGTTTGCCAGAGCTACCCCTGCACTGAAGTATTTCCTAGTGATGGAGATATGTGTAAACTGTTAGTGAGTATTGTTTGTCTCATGGAAAGCTGAACTTTCTGACTTTAAAAATCTTGGCAGGTGCTAAGCAATGACCTCACCCCACATCCATCTCAGCCTGGTAATATTAATATTCCTCTTCTTTAGACATGGAAACCAAAATAAAGAGAGGCTGCATTTCCCAAGGACACTCCAGAGCCCTGAACCAGGCTCTGATTCTTCCCAGAAAGCCCAGTTTGAGTCATGAAGCTCCCATGAGCAGAGGATGCTGTGCTGGGAGCACCTCACAGCCACCCCGGGGTGCAGAACACCCCCTCCACCAGCTCTGCTCCAGACAGGGTCTGTCAGACTGCCACCAGACTGTCACACTGCCACCCCAGTGCCACCCACTCACACCTGACCCTGCTCCTCAGGTCCCCTTCCCAGCCTTCCCTAAAAACAACAGGCAGGAGGAAAACCCAGCTGTGGTGAGCCAAGAGGAAATCCAGCCTGCCACAGCCAGAGGTGAGCAGTAGGGGTGGATAGAAACTACTCTTTTGTGCATAGAAACTACTGGTTTTGTGCTGACCACTGCAAAAAACCCACATTTCTTTAAGAGTCTGCATCATTTCCTCTGATAATGGGCACCCAGAGGTCATGCACATACCCAAAGTCCTCTCTGGAAGGCAAAATGTGGGCAGTAAATGCATCTGCAAAAGAATATGCCCAGGTCCTACCTGTTAATGGAGGATGTTTTTCTCTTAGATGCCTTCCCAGGAGGCTGAGAAATGCAGGAGGGAAATGAGAGAGCCCAGGAAAAGCCCAGGCACACACAGTGGGTCCTCTTGCTGCAAGGGCAAGCAGCAAAGAGAGAAAAAGGAGAGTACAGACAACTGAGATCTCAGTGAATAGCAGCATTCTGAGCCCAAAATACCCAAACTCCCCATCCATCTGCATCCCCTCAGCTTTGGGAGAGCTTGGAGGAGCTGGATGAACAAAACACTCCAACTGGAAGTCCTCTCATCTGGTACAAACACCATTTTTCAGCCCTGGCTGTGGGTCTTCCTTTCACCTTGTGCCCCTCTGTGGGTCTGAGTGCACTGGGCAGCAGCTGCTCCATTTCTGTGGGAAAGCTTCTCCCATTTTTGTGTGCATCCAGGGAGAGCCTCTGATTTTTAAAGGCTGTGCCGGCTCCAGGGCTACCAGCTTTCTCTCAGTTTCAGTCATCTCTCTTTGGTTTCTATCTGGCAGATATCCCATGAGTGTGCTCAGAACAGAAATGCTGCAGAACTTCTGGTGATTGCTTTCAAACCAGAAGAAAAGCTCACACATAAACCCCAGAACCAAACCAGACAGTGCCACCCTGCTCAAATGAAAAGTCCTCTGTATTTGCTGGTCTAAAGTCTTCCCTGCACACATACCTGCAATATTTGCTAAACTACCCATGCCAGCCTGCTGCAAGGTTGAATCTGAGGCTTATTAAAACAGAACTCTGTATATAAGAACATCAGACATGCTCATCAAGCGTGTGGGAGTTTTATCTGTGTAGGAATACAGGACTGGAAAAATGCATAAGGCACTGATTCCAGTCCCTTCTAGCACAGGCAACTCCACTGAATTCCAAACTGAACCAGCCCCATCTCAAACTAGCAGAGTTTTTGCTTTCAATCCTTGTTTTCAAAAACTTGCACATTCCTTACTTGTTTTGCAAGGGGTTTGAGAGGCTGACAACGATACCCTGCAAGGCAATTCTCCAGTCATGGGGGACAGGCAGGGGACACAACACTTCTCATGCCCTGACTCTTCCCCTTCTGTGCTCACAGATGCTGAGAACACTCCTGAGGTTTAAGGAAGATCTGAGCAAGCCCACGCTGCCAAGCAAACCCAGTGAAGGCAGACTAAATTTAAAATCCCAGGCTTTAATTAAACATCATCAAATTTCAAATGAGAAATCATGCTGTTCTGTAATTCCAGGTTACGTTAAATGGCCTGAGACAAGCCCAGATTGGAAGCCAGCACTGCACAGTAATTACTCTTCCAGAAATATGGTTTGCCTACCCACCCTATTTAGCTTCAATTCTGCTTTCCAAAGAGAGAAAGGCACTTTTCCATGCTGGAAATTTACAGCTTTCTTCCTTTGCAAATGTCATTGTTATTTTTCCCCCCTTAAAAAAATCTTTTCTCTTCTTACAGGCAAATTTTTCAGCAATATATTTAACTTGATATGCTCCAGGGACAACTTTCTGTAGCCCAGATTTTCCCCTGAACACTGTGGGGTGGCTGAGGAGTGACCTTACAGCCCAGAGCTTGCAAAACCATCCAAAAAAAGACACTCACAATGCAGGAGATAAACAGGACATCCCAGGCACAACAGAATTAATGGAGTCTGATTCCTTTAAGTGAACAGCACTGTGGCTGTGAAAATGCTCCTCAGACTTCAGAGAATCCACAGAAGAGTAATGCCTGATGAAAGCTCAGCATTTATGCACCATCTCCTTCTCCATCAGTGCATTATTACCCAGCAGAGAACTCACATGGAGTGAAGACTTAACTGAGGGCAGCATTCCTGGTGCCTTCTCAGATTTGAGCTCCAGCTTTGTGATTTTTCCCAGCTGAGGATTTTGCATCTCCCCTCCTCTCTGATGTTTGCTGTCAAACAGGCCATGAAGCCCACCCAGCCTTCTCTGCCCAAGAGTGGTATCTCTTTTCCTCTCTGATTGCTGAGTATCTACCTTGGGAAGCTTAAAGGAACCTACTATTTTACCATTACTGTGGCTCTGTCAAATCAGGGTGAAATCAGCCAACAGCTTCAGATGTCAGGGTCAGAGTCTCAGACACACAGGGACTGAAGAAAATCCATCCAAAAAACTGCACCCACAGACATCCTCTCCTTATACATGAGACCTCTGTTTGCAAAGCAGCTTATTGAGTGAAATGCAGCCTCAGGGAGAATTCCCTGTGAATTCAGCAGAGCCAGGATTTCACCCAATACCAACCCTCTCTCCATTTCATAATGAATTCACTCTCCTTTCCTGCTCTGTGCCTTTTCCTTTCTGCTCTCTGCATTGTCACCAGAGCAACTGCAGACTTTTCAGGGCAAAACTTCCTCCCGTGCTGAGGCTAATAAGGAGTAATTTCACTCAAGTCAGTGGAGCTACCCTGGAGTAAATTTGGCAGTGAGAAGAAGAGAATCAGTTCCCTCTCCTTGTATTACTGAAAAACACGGTAAACAGTGAGGGCTTTTCATGCCTTGCCAAGAAGTGCCTGTCCTGGAGTTTACTGCATTGCAAGTGAAACAGACCCCTGAAGAACACAAAAAAATAATGATTGTTTTATCTGGAGCTTCATGAAAGAGGGAATTCTTTGCTTAAGGAGCCACATTAAGCCTGACTCCACTCTTGCTGGTATCATTGTAATACAGGGGGGAAAAGCACTGGAAACCAGGGAGCTTGCCTGGGTGCAAAATCAATGCAAGAGAAAACCCAGAATAGGGAAAAAAGGAGGTTAGTCTACTATCCCCACCCACATGGAAAGACAAGTGCATCTTTGTCCATGATTAATCACTTTATAAGGCAAAGGATACTGTTGGAGTTTCTGTTTCTGGTTCATGGAGTTGCTGTGGGCTATGATTTTCCCAAGGCCAGCAATCCAGTGGTTGGCATCATCCTCTGAGCTCGCAATGAGGTCCAGGTTTTTCCTCTGGTCTTTGAAGATGATGGAAAAGCAGCGATACTCTGGGACATCCTTGGCGTATTTTTCCATCCCTTCTGTTTTATGGCCTGACCTCACATCCCGGATATCTTCAATGGAGACTGTGGAAAGAAAGCAGAGCCTGCTGTCAGCAGGGGTTCAAACAGCCTTATCTCTACTTGGTGAGGGATATTAAAAAATTACTCTTTCTCCTTTTCCTGAAGCCTCTGGAGGTTCCTTTCCTCTCCCCCACTTCCCCAAGCTTTGGTACTAAAGAAAACTCAACTCAAAAGGGCTAGAAAGAGCAAGAAATATCAAAAAGAAAACCTCTTTCTTCATGTTCTTTATTTAATAAAGAAACAGAATATGCCATAGGTGCCATGCTGTGATGTCCTCTTTACGAGACACAAATCATGGCCAAGAGTTTGGTTCCAAGTCCTTGGAGCATCCCTTGACTCATTGCCCCTGAGAATGGGGAGAGTGGAGCTGTGCCTCCCTGTGAACACCACCCCACAGGAAAATCCTAAAAGCACTGAATGGTTGGGGTTGGAAGGGACCTTAAAGACCATCCAGTTCCAAACCCCTGAAATGGACAGAAATGCCTTCCATGAGATCAGGTTGCTCCAAGCCCCATCCAGCTGGCCCTGAACAATTCCAGGGATGAGAAGTCCACAGTCTCTCTGGGCAAAATAAGAAATTACTTCAATAAGAGGAGGGTAAGGAACAAAACTGTCCTTCTTTAGGTGGCAAAAATAGTGAGAAGGTAAAAGTGAAGATCCCATCTGTTCCTCTCAGTCACAGTAGTGCAAATTAAGGAGGCAAAGACCAAAGCTTCAGAGCAGTCTGGTGTCACCCATACTCCATCCTAACCCCTGTCAAGGGTAGAATTTATCCTCCTTGCTGTAAGAAATCAAAACACTGTTTTCAAGATCATCCTTCCCCACTTCCATCTCTGCTCTTCAGCTGGTGGAAATGAGCCCTGAAGTTGCTCCAAGTTTGCAAAATGCACACACAAGGCAATCCAGAAGGAGCAGTGCATGAAGAGACTTTTATTAAACAAATACAAGTAACAGAGACGGCCCTAAAATGCTGTTGAGAGCAATCAGAGCCCTCAAACTGGGCTGAAACTGAGCTCCCAGCAGCACCCACAGCCTCTTTTTGTCTTTCATGGGTCACTTCATACATCCACACAACACTGGCACAGGCTTCCCTGAGTTGTGGATGCCCCATCCCTGGAAGTGTTCAAAGCCTTGTTAGATGGGGCTTGGAGCAACCTGGTGTGGAGCTTTGCTAAAAAGCAGTGCATGAGTATGAAATACCCCCAGAGTTTGGCTGAATAGGAGAAACTTGTCTTTAAGCATCCATTTCACCATTAAAATGCCCAGTTTATTCAAAGTCAACACTGTAGAAAGACCCAACTCAGTATCCACCTGCACATTTTTGGGATTATTCAAAATTCATCAGATGCTCATTAGAGGTTTGAAAACTTTCCTTGTTTTCCCAGAGCAGTCATGATAATGCTCAGCTGCTGGGGGAAAAAAAAACTGCAAAAAACCATCCAAAATTCCAGTCCTCAAAAATCAGTGACTTTCCAAAAGCAACACTTAACATTTGCTTCAAGTTCTCACCAGATGTTGGGGTGGTCAGACACCCTCCACAGCACTTTGCTGGTTTGGTTCCTATACAAGAACACACCAGGAGCTCCCTGGAGCTGGCAAAGCTCTTCCCTGACAATTATGAGCTGTTATCTCTGTGTGGTCTTTGATTATCACTTTGTAAAGGTCAAGAGTTGATCAGCTGAGGGGAGGAAAAGGTTGGGTTGGGATGGGCTGCTGTGGAATTATGTTATCTGGCCAATTTACCCCTGAGTGAAAGTTTATGGGTTTGAGTACTAAAACAAGCTTAAAAAGAAAAAAAGGCTGCAATTCCCCCACAGCTGAGCCTTCCTGGTGATCTTGCCCTTTAACCAGGACATTAATCAAATTATAGTGGTTGTGCCTAAGGTGGAACTTCATCTTTAATGTAAAGCATCTTATTATGTTTGGCCAGATTCAGTTCCATCAAAAAGTCTAAAGTTTAGTAAGGTTTCTTTTGTAGCCAGTGGGAAATAAAGCAGCTTTTGGAACAAAGCTGTTCTGTCCTATTCAAGCAAAAATTTCAGGGTAAGATAAGTTATACCCTTAACCCATGGCTACAGTGGACCCTTGACCAGAAAGGAAGTGCAAGCTGGGCATCTCATATGCAAACTGTCCTTAAATGTGGGATTCTCCTCCGCTCCAGATCTCCTCTGCTTGTGGCAGTGAAGTGGAAGGATCATCCTGTTATTCCTCCCCACCTGCCAGCTGCTCACCACTGCTTGGCTCACAAGAGTTGCTGTCCTGCAGAATGGCTCCTCAGCCTGCTTGTGCAATCAGTCCCTAAACTTCGGGTTGGCAACAGCCTCCTGTTTCCAAGACCAGAAAATCTGATGTTAAATATTGGAAATTTAGAATGGATTCTTTGGAAACCATTACGTGGCTGCATGAATCCACTGGAAAAGAGAGCTGTGTGGGAGGAAAAAAAGATTGAAAACCTGTGTCTGGAAGGGCTGCCTTGATCTTTTCAGAGGATGATGGAGATAAAAGACCTCCTCAGTACAGAAAGGGTACAAGGAAGGCTGAAGAGCACGACTGGCGTCTATTGTAGTCACACAAGAGAGAAGGAGAGAAACTATCACCACAGGAACTGTTAAAAAGCAGGGTAAGGAAGGACACTTTTTATAGCTTTCCATAGCTTGGTTGTGTGTACTGTTTTCATCTATCAATAAAAAAGCTGAAGCCAAAGGACTCAGCCCAAGCCATCTGCTAAAGTTATCTCTTTTCTGGAAAATCTTAACCCAGCATGAGTACTTTATCAGCTGCTCCCAGGCAGTGACTGTACTCTATTAGGAGTCCCAAACTGTGTGTTCAGCTGAGCTATCTGCAAGGAGAAATCAAAAATAACTGGGGCACAGAGATGTTTCACAGCAGAGGAACACTCCCAGCAAACAGCCATCAATCACAGCTCCCTGCAGCCTCCCTGCTCCTTCCCCATCACGCCACAGTGGGGAGATAACCACAAGCAGAAGAGAATTTGGAAAGTTTGCATCTACTTCGGAGTGTTTGCGTCTGCTGAAGAGGTGGTTTGTAGAGAGCCCAAAACACGAGGCACAGCACAAGGAAGCCTGTGTTCCTCCTGACCTCCAGACACCAACTCACACAGGTTACATCCTGGTCAGCCCTCCTGGCTGCTCTGGATGCTGCTCAGACAGACAGAGGCTCCCCACTGACACAGACGTACAGCAGCCTTCCCTGGAGCCAGTGGAATTCCTCCTGTCTGATCTACTCTCAGGGAGATGTTGAGAAATTTCTTTCTAGCCCTCTTTTCAGTTTTCATCACTGGCTCCTGCTCTTGTGCTTCTCCCTTGCTGATTTTCAGCCCAGCACCCTTCTCCTCTTTCACCCCTGGCATCAGCAGTCAGGGATGACTCAAGCCCTCAGGATTCTTTTGACAGCCCATGGTATTTTCAAGCAACCAATATGTAAATTTTGGGTATCTCACTTGATTTGGATTTCTCTCTTCATGGCTTTCAAGGAGCTGGGTGTTACATTTGCAAACTCATCTCTTCCTGCAGAAGGAACACCTCTTAAAGGAAATCAGTTGGATTATCTTTAAGGTCCCTTTCAACCCAAGAAACTCTGTGATTCTGGTGTAGAAGAGCCAGAAGGATGAGCCTGACGACTTTCCTAATGATGAAAGCACTTGTCAGAGAGGAGCCCTGGCCTCTCCATCTCTTCTCTCATCACTGCTCCACAATTGAAATGTCCAGACCGTGCTGGGAGCATGAACAGTAAACTCTTTGCTAATCCTGAGGAATAGAGGGAAAGGAGGCACAAAGGCAGACAACAATCCCTTTGTTTTCTTCCTGCTTGATAGGCCTTTGAGATGAGACATTTTGTCAATAGTATTTGTCAAGAGAGAAAGTAAGAAACTGAACCTGCACCTCCTGCAAACTACTGAGCATGTGAAGGACAAGGACTGGCAGGTGCTTCTCCTTTCTTGTGCCTTTGCTGATGAAGTGGGAGAGGAGGGTCACTGTATGGGCACTGCCAAAACAGCCTCCCTTGAGTTAGTCCAAGAAGAGCTCCTCAGATCCCTTCCTTACCCCACCCCTGTCAGTAGCAGGCTATTTGTGCCATGTGGCACTCTGTCACACTGAATTACTCCATCCCACTCTAACTGGCTCAGTAAGTCACTTCTGTTTACTGTCAAGAAATGCAGATGAGCAACGTGCTCAGCCCTACAGAGCCTGCACACCATCCTGCACGTCTGCAGAGAGGCCAGGCCCTCACCAGCTGCACCTCAGCTCAGCACCTTGTGAGGAGCAGATGAAAGCTGACCCCAGGACCATCCTGCAGAGACACCCCATGGATTTCACACCACCTGAGTGTGTCCCGTGTGCTGCTCCTTGCTCTGGTTTCACCCCAGGAGGAGCCTCTCAGGATCTCTGCTGCTCAGGGTGACTCTGAGACACGTACAAGCTTCTTTTTCCCCGCCAGCCAGTCGAAGAAGGAGTCAGGACTTTTCTGTTCTCGTTCTCAAGGTTGTTTATTTGCTGTTATCTATACCATTCTTTCTCCAACTCACCACAGGTCTGTCCAGCAGGCTGGGTTGAGGCACACTGCCCGTCCTTGGGGCGGTGTTATCTTTTTATTCTAAAAACTACCTGTACATTATTTACCATAACTTCCCAATACCTATCACCTATGTTAGACAGTCTGTCTCTACTCTAAACCAACCTAAAGTGCCAACATCACCCAGAAGATGGAGGCTAGGAAGAAGAAGGACTGGACACGCCCAAATTCCTCCATCTTGGGACCCTGAGCCCCCATTCTAAAAACCCCAAAAACCTATTTATCACCCCGTGATAAATTCACTATCATTCTACTTAAACTTTCTTGACTTGTAATTCTTCATATAAAGGTTGGGAATGGTTTTTTCCAAGGGCTAAAATCGAAGGCACAGGGGTCTTGGGCTCTGTGCCAAGGTCCCTGAGCCCCCTGGGCAGGGGCTGGAGCCCTCCAGGGAAGCCAGAGGAATTTCCTGGGTTCTGACAAGAGCTGTTCAGCTGATTTTGGTGTCACCAGAGGTGGCTGATGCTAATGGCCACACACAGCTGGGACCAGGACCTGCAGCTGGGATCAGGACCTTTGTAACCAGCAGGAGCTGGAGCACTGTCAGCCCCCTGGGCTGGGAATACCAAAGGCTATCCATCACCCCCATCCCTGAGGGACACTTTAACACCATGGCTCAGGGTGGGTTCAGCATGAGACCTGCTGTGCCGTGCCCTGTGGCAATGTTCCTCACTCAGGGCTCACCAAACGTGGGGGTGTTCACAGGGGTCCCAGGACGAGGGAAGAGATGAGAATCTTGGCTCCATGTTTCAGAAGGCTGATTTATTATTTTATGATATATATTATATTAAAATAAAATGATATATTAAAATTATACTGAAAGAATAGAAGAAAGGAATTCATCAGAAGGCTAGTAAGGAATAGAAAGAATGGAATGATAATAAATTCCTGTGACTGCTCACAGCCTCGACACAGGTGGCTGTCATCGGTCACCAAGTAAAAACAATTCCACATGCTGGGTAAACAATTCTCCAGATCACATTCCAAAGCAGCAAAACATGGAGAAGCTGAAGCTTCTCAGCTTCTCAGAAGAAAAGATCCTAATGAAAGGATTTTTCATAAAATATGGCTGTGACAGTGCCCTCCCAGCCGTGCCTGCATTGCTCTTTCATCTCCCTGTGTGTGAATTATGGCAGGTCCCAGCTGCTGATTCCTCATCCCTTCCCTTCTCCCCTCCACAGACATGCTCAGCAGGTTGTTCTGACTCGAGATCTGCTGCACAGCAGTCTGCCCTCACTGCTGGTGTGTGTTTACCAGCTGGCAACCAGTGATGCAATGCACATGCAATTTTACAGGTTGTTTGGAAGTACCCTTTCATATAAGGTCTTCACCCAGCCTTTCAGTCTGCCCATCATGACTTGGAGCACTGAAGCAAAGAGAGTGATCTCTATTTACATTCCTTCCACACAACCAGGGCCCTGCAAACTGTTTTGGTGACTGGTTCCTACTTGCCCTGCCATCACAGCACCGCTAAATTTGGATCTGAGGCTCTCAACACTTCTGCCTTTGCATTTAACATATGCTAGGGAGAATAAGGTCAATATTTGCCAGCCTGTGATGAAAACTGTCCCAGCGATGCCCGCGGTGGCCTGATTGAAAACTCAATCGAAGAAACAGCAGCTCAGCATCTGAAATGATGTGGCTGATGGCTTGAGTGATTCTGATAAAAACTGATGAGACCCACAGACAGTTTTGTTTTCACAGCTGACAGCTGCCTTGCATAACGCATTGGCATCAGCAAATATTTTTCCAGGGATAAATACCTGTCTGACCACGAAAGCAATGATTCCTCAAGATACTGCAGAAGGAAGCTGCTGGTGCAGCCAGCTACCTGCTGAGTGCACACAGGTTGCTGAGAGTTTCTGTTGACTTTAGACACTTACCAGGAACAATTTCAAGCTTTTGCTTCGTGACTCCAGCAAACACAAAGCAATATTACATCCTTCCTGTTCTTCTGCAAGCGAGTTCAGGACATTAATTCAATGGAGACAATAATTTATTCTTCTACAAAAGTGGCATGATATGTTCACTGCATGGTATTTTAAGGATATTCATAAATTTCCCAGCAAGCCAAAGCAAAGGAAGTTTTCTGCTGAACACTGGTACTAGGCTATAAACATAAAACTTTTGTACTATGTTTAAACCAAGCAAAAAATATCCTATAACTGTGCCAGAAACCAGAGGAACAGAAGCAAATGCTGTGCATTTTTACTAGGGAGACTAACTAATCATCAGACCAAAAGATCTATTTAATGAGTTTAAGTAATAATACAGTCATCACTTGCAACACTCAGCAGTCCAACCGAGTTTAGCTCACCTCCCAAAACCGATTCTTTTAATCAAAAAAACAGAAAAAGAAATAATCCAACAACAGAAGTTCTTACGTAAAGCTTTTGGCCAGAAAGGGAAACATTTCATCTCCGACTCCTGACGTTCTCCCCTGACTTCACTGCTCGTGACTCAACAACACAGCCCCAGTGAATCATCCCTGCTCCAGTGTGTGAAGCTTTTCAGGGCTGTCATGGAAAACATCCCCTCCCTGAGCCTCCAGGAGAGACTCAGTGCAGGAGGTACCAAAGCACCACCTCTGGGGCCCTGCTGCAGCACCCCCAAACTCAACAGACTCATTCAGCCTTTTGCTTCTGCCTTTGAACACTCTGTTTCTCCACCAGCTGCTCAAAAGGATGATTCACTGGAAAGTTTTCAACCATTCCCACAAATCCCCAAGTTGAGAGAGTTTTTAAAGGGATTGAGTCTGGCTTAAGTGAGCTCACACTAGGGATTACAGCTGGTTTAAGAAAATACTTTCAAAAATCAATTTCACTGAAAGCAGCAAATGCCTTTTTACTCCTTTTCTTTTTTTTTTTTCACCTACATGAGATCTGGTATTTGACCACAGCTAAATTAGACAGTGCTAGTGACAGGTTGCTGCTCTGCCTCCTTTGGCTCTCCTCCCTCACACCACAGTGGTACTCAGCACTGAACTGCTCAGAATGAACTGTTTTCCAGCTCCCTCACATAAATCTTTTCTTTGCCCCCAAACTGTTAATCCAGCCACTTTAACTCTGTTTCTGGAGGCCAGGGAGAAAGCCCTGTGAAAGCCTCATGGGCCAAAGAAGCATCCACCCTCCCATGGCCCTACACATCAGCTGGGATAAGGAGAGTAGCAGGCTGTTTGTGGGTCTGGTTGTAGCTCAGCCACAGGAAGGAGCAACCTTCCTGGTGAAAAATGGATTTTTAAAGGTGCTTTTGAGCAGCCCTTGGTGCCCAGCACTCCTGTGTTTCTGCTGGAGGCAACCAGAGAGTACACACAGGGCAGGACATGCTTGCTGGAAAACTGGCTTAAGATTCTTCAAGGGCTTTTAGGGGGGAAAAAATAATTGCCCTGGGGCCTAAATGGAACATACTGAAAAATAAGGAATTATTGACAATAAGGAAAAAATTGATTATTCTACCAGATCAGAAACCATTTTGGAAGGACAGCTTATCCCCAAAGCCCTGTTTGGGGGGGTGCAGCTATGAAGACAGCATCTAATTTAAATCCCCAGTGGTTTAGAATAAGGACAACAGAGGAAGGTACTGCTTATACCCCATGTATCTGATCCAGGCAACATCTGTTCCTGTCACAACCCTGATAAGTGGGGTTTTTTGAACTTCAAACATCTGAGATTCTCCTGTCTAACCCTGGCAGTCCCCAGTTTTATCTACTGGACTCCATCACACAATGGTTTACAAACAGCTTTTCCACATGGTCATAAGAATAACAACAGGAACAACAAGAAATTATCCAAACAAAAAAAACCCATAACCCTTAGATTACCCAGACTTCCCTTCTCTGAGGAGCATCTGTTGCTGTCAGCAATGCTGCAGATAAGATTAAACCTGCTGCTAAACCTCCCAGTTTCCACTCTGCTCATCCTTTTTTCCATCCTGAAAAGGGAATTTATCTGCAGCTTTGGAAAGGCTTCGTCCTGGAGAGCAAAGTCAGTGTTTGTAAGCAAGGACGGGTGACCCTCTGCAGAGGCTCACCCTGATTTTGGGTCTCAAATCACGACCCTGCACTCCTCCTCTGCTGTGACAGCCATCACTGGACCAAGGGAGAAGGCAGAGGGGGTGACAGAGCCTGTCAGAGGCCACAACAGGAGCCAGGGGTAACCCACTCTGCACCTGGACCCAGAGCAGCCTGCTGAAGTCAAAAGCTCTAGAATGAAACTCAAACACAGCAATCACTCTGAAAACTCATAATGGAAGGTCTCAGAGGATCAGCAAAAGAGAAAGGCAAGGAGAAACATGAGCAGAAGTTTGAGGGAAGTGATTCTGTCCCTCTCCTCTGCTCTCATGATACACCACCTGCAGTACTGCAGCTCCAGGGCCTCCAAGGATGTGAATCTGCTGGAGCAAGCCCAGAGGAAGCCACAAAGCTGCTCCAAGGGCTGGAGCCCTCTGCTCTGGGGACAGGCTGGGAGAGCTGGGGAAGCTCCAGGGAGACATCAGAGCTCCTCCCAGTACCTACAGGGGCTTCAAGAGATCTGGGGAAGGACTTCTGTCAAAGGCCTGGAGTGATGGGACACAGGGGAATGGCTCCACACTGCCAGAAGGCAGGTTTAGATTAGCTACAAAGCACTGATTCCTCACAGTCAGGGTGCTGAGGCCCTGGCACAGGCTGCCCACAGAAACCATGGCTGTCCCATCCCTGGAAACGGTCAGGTCCCTTCCAACCCAAACCATTCTATGATTTTATGGGAATGAACCTCTGATGTTATGGGTTGGGACTTGGCAGGAGTCAGCACTCATCTCTCTCACTGACTTCCAGGCTCAGGTGTGTGCAGAGCACTTGCAGGTGTCCCTCCAGCCCTGCCAAGAGCTTGGCACCACAAGTGCAGGCACAGGCTCACACCCTCCCAGGAGTGTGCAGGGGCTCACACCCTCCCAGGAGTGTGCAGGGGCTCACATCCTCCCAGGAGTGTGCAGGGGCTCACACCCTCCCAGGAGTGTGCAGGGGCTCACACCCTCCCAGGAGTGTGCAGGGGCTCACACCCTCCCAGGAGTGTGCAGGGGCTCACATCCTCCCAGGAACATGTGGGACACTGCCTGGGCAGCTCCCACAGCCACATGGGTGCAAACCCAAAGCCAGTCTGGCCAGAGCCTGGCCTAGCTTGCCTTCCCAGAGCTGCAAGGACAAGCTCTGCCTCTACTGACTTGACTCCATTGCTGTTATCCTCATGACAAATAAAAAAAAAAAAAACAAGAAGAAACCTTTCTCTGGGAAAGGTGTGCCTGCTGCACGGGGTGTCAAGGAGCAGGCAGGTGCTGTGAGCCATCAGGTGACATTTCTCCATCTCCAGGTGTCACTGAGGACACCCCCAGGGCACAGCAGGTTCTCCTGCCCACCGTGGCACTGCCTGTCTCCAGCAGTGGGGCAGTGCTGGCTGTGCCCAGCTACCAAAGTGTACCAGGAGTGCTGCAAATCCACACCCACACAGACACAGCCCCAGCCTGTGCTCAGAGCCTGTGGGAACCCAGGAAATTCCTCTGGCTGCCCTGGAGGACACGAGACCCTGGCAGGGGGCTCAGGGACCTTGGTACAGAGCCCAAGACCCCTTTGCCATTGATTTAGCCCTTGGAAAAAACAATTACCAACCTTGTATGAAGGATTACAAGCCATGACAGTTTAAGTAGAATGATAGTGAATTTATCATGGGGTGAAAAAATAGATTTTTGGGGTTTTTACAATGGGGGTTCAGGAGGCAAAATGGAGGAATCTGGGCATGTCCAGCCTTTCTCCTTCTTCTTCTTGGGCTCCATCTTCTGGGTGATGTTGGCACTTTTAGATTGGTTTAGAGTAGAAGCTCACTGTCTAACACAGGTGATAGGTATTGGGAAGTGATTGTAAATATTGTACTGGTAGTTTTTAGTATAAAAAGATAACACTGCCTGGGGCAGTCAGAATGGCTCTGTCTGTCCTGCTGAGCAGACCTCAGCAGGTCAGGAGAAAGAGTTTTATAGATAAGAAACAATAAACAGCCTTGAGACTGAGAACTGAAGAGCTCTGACTCCTTCTTCGAGCGCTGGGCTGGAAAAAGAGACTTTCTAACACATCTTAAATCACTGTGACCAGAGACAGATCCTGAGAAGAGCCCAGCTCAAAGGATTTATCTCACACTTCTTTATAAAACAGTCCCAGCTGCAGCCCTTCTCCATGCCAGCTCCACAGCCATGGATCCACCAGGGCTCCTGCAGGCAAACATCAGGGTACCTGGAGCCACAGCCCAAGGATCCTTCCCATTCACTTCCAAGGACTGGGTGGGGTCAGGACTGTTGCTGTAGGGGCTCTCAGACCCCATAATTTGGAAACTGCTGGCTCAGAGCACAGGAAAGGGAGCTCTGAAAGTCATTCTTCTCAACTCACACCTTTATTTGATTTAGAGAGAGATATATTAGCAAGATAAATTATATAGAGAAATATAGATATTATGTGGGAAAGGACTTTGGCTCTATATAGGACAGAGCTCAGCAGAGCAGGGAGCAAACATTCACTGAGGACTTTGTGTTTGTTGTTGTTATGATGGGTGATTGCCCTGGCAGACCTGAAGAGCCCAGCTGAGCTCAGGACCCCACCAGGCTGAGACCCAAACACCCAGGAGGGGACAGCCCAAAGCCTCAGGAGAGATCTCACTGCAGCCTTCCCCTTTTATTAAAAAGGAGCCACAGGGACCTTTTACAAGGGCAGATAGTGATGGACAAGGGGGAGCTGTCTTAAACTAAAAAGGAGAGATTTAGATGAGATGTTAGAATGAAATTCTTTACTCAGAGCGTGACCAGACATGGAACAAGTTGCTCAAGGAAGCTGTGGATGCCCCATTCCTGGAAGTGTCCATGGCCAGGCTGGATGGGGCTTGGAGCAACGTGGTCCAGGTTTTCCTGCCCATGGCAGGGAGTTGGAACTCCCTGATCCACAATCTTTAATGTCCCTTTATGGTTCTATGATTCAAAGCCTTTTACAGTTAGAGGGAAGAGAAAGAAAATGTGTAGAGAAGGATGGACAAAGAGATTAAACGAGGTGCCCAAGGTCATGTGAGAAAACTTTGGTTACAAACCAAACATATTTTACCCTGCTACTTTACTCCTCCTACTGCAAATCTTATCACTGCTTGTGGGAGGAAGGGAGGTACTTTGAAAGACCCACCCTTCATTTAGTTAATTGTGATCATTACCAAAAAAAGCTGTGTAATTAACACATTTCAACATGCCATAAAACACCTTCCATGTTACTAATTTATCTCCTGGATTTACAACACCACAATGATTAGTGAAATAAGAGAGGAAAAAAAAGTCAGAAAATATGGAGAAATGTGTCAGAAAAATATGGAACAAGAAGAAAAAAAAAAAGATATAAACAGACACACCCTGTCTGATTCCATTTTGACTGCACAATTGGGTTCAACTAGGGTCCTAATTATGGTGCCAAGCTGGGTGCTGCTGGAACAGAATGGTTCTTCCTGTGCCATATAATGGTGATTGTAGTATCTGGACTTTTTATAATAGGGCAGATCCTGGGTTTCCAAGATAAGGATGAGAATAGGCTGTCCTTCCCAGAGACATCTCCTGTCAGCCCTTGGATTTCCACATCTCTGCAGTTCCCTTGTGAGGCTGAAATACCAATTTTTCCCTGGGGCTGCAGGCAGGAAAGGAGCAGCAGCCACACACCACACCACAAGTGCTCACACTGAGCATTAGGGCTCAGACACCTGAGTGACCTGAACAATGTGGGGAGGAAACAAGGCAGGCAGGGCTGCTGAGACCAGCAGAGCCCACCCCACAACCATCTGAGGCAGCAGCTCCTGAGCTTGGGCAATGTGACCATTCCTGACATGGCAGATTCCTCCTGGCTGTCCCAGAGGTGACAGCATCACTCAGTGTGTGTGTGTGTCACAGGAGGAATGAAGGACCTGCTCTCATTGCTCCTGTGGCTGTTCCAGTTGTGGGTTTCTCTGGGTCTGGATTGAAGGCACTTGAGACAGTAGTTCATGTTTGGAGATGTTTATTATTTCTTATCAGTAGAACAGTCTCACAACCATGAGTTTGGCAGCTTTTCATTAGAAGGCACAAAATGGCCAACAATCTCTTGTTCCAAGGTCCTTTAAGACCAAACTATCCAATTAAGAACTGACACCTGGATTATTTTCCCTTTGAACCCAATCACTGATCCCAAAGAGCTGCAATGGGGACTTTTCTGCCCAATTACAAAATGCCACCCAAACCCATGGAGAAGGAAGCAGCATGAAGAAGAAGCCCAGGATGACACCCTGTGCCCTCCATCTTGCTTCCATCCACAACAC
This sequence comes from Agelaius tricolor, assembly GCF_023055355.1. Taxonomy (NCBI): domain Eukaryota; kingdom Metazoa; phylum Chordata; class Aves; order Passeriformes; family Icteridae; genus Agelaius; species Agelaius tricolor. Next base: position 2,124,930 of record NW_027269266.1, read on the forward strand.
ACTAAAAATCCCAAAACCTCAATTTCTTACCCAGTGACACACCTGCACTGCTCTCTAGAATCTATTTCACACTTTTGTGGATTCCAGTCTATCTTGAAGTCTGGGGAACTTTCTCTCCATGAATGAGGGTCAAAGTCAGTGCTGCCCTGGGGGTCAGGGGACCCCAGAGCAGACAGAGAAACATTCCCAGTGCCCTGGGTTTCCACATGCTCCAAACCCTCCCTCCACATCACAAAATGGTCCTGGGTTCACCCCAGGCACCTCTGAGAAAGCAAACTTTACTCACAGATCTGTGACTCTGGGGATCTCAGCATCTTCTTTGACTCCTGCCATATGGTTTTGCAGTCCTCCTGGAGCTTATAGAACCGCTCCTTTCTCCAGGAGCTTGACTTCACTTTTAGCAGCTGGCTGCCTTTCAGGAGGAACTTCAGGTCCTTGTCATCTTTGAGGCCTGTGGAGAAACAGAAGTGGGAATGTTTTAAGAGACAGCTCAAGAAATTATGCTCAAAAGAGTTTTCCCTTCCACAGGGGCAGCCAGGTCTGGGGAGGAGAGCAGAGCAGAGAGACTCAGAAATCCTCCATGGGTTCATGGTCACTTCATGATCACAAAAGAGGCTGAAGCCTTGTGTGCTTCTCAGATTGAGTCTGAATACTTTGTAATTCTCAGGTGTTTTACAAAGGTAAAACACTTCCAGCAAATACTGTTAGGATGCAAAAAACTACAACAAAACCAACAACAGAGAAGTAAAAGCAGAAAAAGGAAAATTGCATAACTTGTAACTGGAATGCTGTCAGGAACTTTCAAGTGATTTCAAATCTCTTCTGCAACAAAATTTCCTTTGTGGAAACAGGAATACACAAAGATATCTCTCATCCTCTGGCAAGCAGTGCCTTCCTATCCATGTGGGAATTCTGCAGATCAGATGAAGCTTAGGAGAAGGAAGTTTGGTGACAAGCAGCAACAGATCAGTAAGACAGCAGGAAGGAGCAGCCAGGATCTCCTCATTGCTCAACCATCCAAAGGGTCTTTGTCTTTCTTACACTACAAGCCCAATGTAATGTCAAGTAATAACAGCCAAACCTTCTGGTTGTGGGAACTTCAGATTTCACAACTTAGCCTAGATTTAGGAAGGCACTTAAGACATCTAGAGAGGAAACAGGCACCTACTGAGAACAGATTTGGCATTCTACACGGTTTTGAGTGTCCCAGCAGTGCATGACTTCCACATAGCTAAATACCTTGGAGAATCTGTCCCTCAAACCAACCATTAATTACAAATCTGAAGCACGCAGACTGAGAAGGGAGAGAGCATGAAACACCAGAAACACATCCTGGGCTTTCAGTAATAGGCACCTTGCAGCTCTGTGGCACTGCATGAAAGGCTGGCTCAGAGCTGCTGAAGCAGCATTTCACTCTGCAGAGCTGACCATGCACATCCCAACTCAGAGGAAACTTCTCTTACCTTACCCTGACAGTGCAGGGAGCCACTTGGCCACCTGCAGCCACCTGCCACTCAATTCCAGGGACATTCCTCAGTGCTACACAAACACAATGTGGAGTCTCACAAATAACATTTTTTCAGTGCAGTGTTCCCTGTGACATTGGGCTGGTTCTTTGGGAGACACAACTGCTTTGATCACTGGTTTTTAAACAAGGCAAGACAAGGAACTACCAGGCATCACTTCAGGCCTGCTTGGAAAACAAAACCCTGAGATTCAAGTGGCCAAATTCCCAGTCTCTTGACATTCCATACAGGAAACTGAAGTGCCAGGTGCTGCAAAGCACCAGTGTGGGTCATGGTGGCAGCAGCAAAAAACACAGCACTGTGAGTTTGTAACTGGGATACACTGGCCTAAAGAGAGCATTTTAGGCTGCCAAAGCCTGAGATTTACATCAGAGATAAATATATGGGGTATCCAGTGTCCACTGTTTGAGCAGCTCACAGCATTTATTGGTTTTGCAGAGCTCAAGGAATATGCCCAGGGCTAAGCCAGGCTGAAACATCCAGACTTGAAAGCATCAGAGTAGAAGCTTGAGAACCTGCAAAGGTGGCTTTGGCCTCTCTCTTTCCTCAAAGTTAAAACAGACATCTCATTAATTGTCTTTCCTGCTACAGCACTGCTTGGCTCCCCAGCTCATGAGTGGTCTGGAGGTTCCTAAGAGGGGAACTTGAATACTTCCCCCTCCAAAAACCTCAGAAAAAAAAAATTAATGGAAAAAAAGTAATGTCTCCTGCAAAGCACAGAAGGGTGACAAGGTGAGGCCAGCTATGGGACCTGGGACAGCATTCCCAGGGGTTGATGAGAGGCCAGATCATCTGGAGGAAGGACACACACACAACAGCTTCAAAGGTTCCTGGTATCCAGAGCTGGCTTCTGCTCTAAGGCAAAGGTGCACAGACTGCAGCCTCACTTACATCCCTGGGCTCCCCTCAAGGTTCCTGGAGAGGAAACCAACTTCTCCCTTCTCCCTATTCACCCACCTTTCTATTCTGGCTCCCAGCTCAATTTTTTTCTTTTTCTTCAGATCCCAACCACTCTCAGTCATTACAGGACTAGGAGGAGGACAAGTCATCCTGGGGTGGCATGACAAGGAGGGCAGGAAACCCATCAAATCCTTTGGATGCTGATGTTTGTAAGTGTGGAATGAGGAATCCATTTAACTAGGGCATGTTTTGCTCCTGTGTGCAGCATCTGTAACGTGTCCTGCTACCAGGACATCCCAAACAGCTGCACCAATGTAATAAAGACAAATCTGGATGGGCACAGGTGGTGGCCAAGGGCAGATTCCTCTCCTCCAGGCTTGAACCACAGAGTTCAGACACAAGCCGGAGCTCAGAGCCCTTCATCCTGTTCAGCAGAACAGCCCAGGCAGTGTAACAGTGTCAAAACTCCCCTTCTTCTTCTTCTTCCCCAGTGCTTCAGGCTCTGCCTCCTATGCCCAAGCAAGCACTGGCACTGACTCTTTCCTTGGGTGAGTCACTTAACTTCTGTGTTCCTACCTGCTTTTTGTTAGTCCATAGTGCAGCATAAGACACTCTGATCTGCTGATACCACAAACACACCCTGATGTGTCAGTGGGACATTACTCTCAGCTGGTTATTTGAACTGCTTTCCAGCAAAAAAAAAAAAACAACAAACCCCACCTTTTCCCACCAGAAACCTGAAGATTTCTTCCTAGCAACCCCGTGGGGAATCGTGGAATGGTTTGGGTTGGAATGAAGCTTACAGGTCATCCCATTCCACCCCCCTGCCATGGGCAGGGACACTTCCCCTAGACCAGACTGCTCAAAGCCTGAAGCTGAGGAGGTTTGTGATCCAAAGCTCCATCTCACAGCAATGAAAATCAGACTCATACACATTGTACACATATATCATGTAAAAGTTAAAAACCACTGCGCAGCAGGACAAGGATATCGACTCCCAACTATATAACAACACTAATTAGCATGAGAAGCACAATCACTGTACTGAAATAGACATGCAAATCCTGCCTGAAGCATGTGGCAAGACTGTGTCTTGCTTAGCATCCTCTGTAAAATACCAAATACACACTTAGCATGCAAAATTACAGAGTGCCTTTCAAGGGTCAGGACCCCCCTACTTGCAAAACATCAATCACACACTTTCTGAACAGAATATTTTCAGCACACAGTGATGTTCAGAGCGAAAATCATGTTTGGCCAAGGTAGGAGTGCCTTGAGCACACACAGCACCACAATAACCATCGTGTTGATACACTGCACTAGGAAGCTCCAGCCACTGAGATATCAGAAATGTTAACCTTTGGCTTATCTATCTCAGGTTTACAGCAAGCAGGAAGCCCAATAAAACAATAGCTGTCATGGTAGGAGCCAGGCTTTGAGCTCACTGAGGAGCTCCTTAGGATGGCAGTGACAATCTGTATTGTTGCACTGTTCTCACAAATCTGCTGATCTGATAGAAATTAATTACAGTCGCTATAAAACAAGTCTCCTCCTGCCTGCTCCCCCCCTGCCACCTGCTTACAGACCAGGTTTAACTCAGGTTTGCTGGTTTAAAAGGCCAGAAAGCCCTTCTTACAAAATCTAAGGAACTCGGGTGAGTAAATGGGTATTTCCCACTTCCAACCACCCTGTGTATCCCACTTGCATCCACCCGGGCTGTGCCTCCAGAGAGCAGGAACCAGCAATGAGTTCACAGCCAGGCACACAAGTTATGAAACTCCCCGGGTTTCCTCTTTCATCGGCAGCCTCTGCGTGCTTCCCTGGGCTCTTACAGCAACAGGCAGCACCACCGGGCAGGGCTAAAGCCGGGCAGGAGAATGGCACTGCCCTCCCAAACACCCTCAACCAGAGGCAGTGCAGAAACCCGGCAAGAGATTTGGGAACGGAGCCTCTGCCCGCGTTCTTTGATGCCTCCAACGAAGCTGTTCGCACATCTGGCGTGTGATTACAAGCGAACGAAAGGAAACCTTGGGAATTGAAAAAGAACGCTGGAGTTTAGGGCGGAGCACTGAACTGCGCAGGGAAAAGAGAAGGGAAGCGGCTGCCGGGTGTGCCCACGCTGTCCCTGTCCCTGTCCCTTACCCAGCCTGATGCCGTTCAGCGCGGCCACTCTGCGGCTCTGCTCCAGCAGGATGTTCTCCTGGGACGCGGTGCGCTTGGGCTGCCTCCGGATGCACTGCATGATCCAGCCTGGGGCTCGGCGGCCGTCGGGAGGGCTGGGGGGCCGTGCCACCCCTGCGGGGGTCGCTGCTCATCCAGGAGCTCCGGCGGTGTCACACGGGGCTCCAAGGAGCGGCCAGCGGGACAGCGGCAGCGCAGGCAGGCAGGGGAGGGCAGAGTCCGGCTGGGGGTGGGACCGTGCTGAGTCTCTCCTCCTGCTTCACACGCTGGATGCAAACTCAAGCCGAGGAGCCTGCCGGCAGCTGCCCAGGTAGAAGGAACGAGTTTTCCACCAGTGGGATTTTACGCATCTTTTCCAGAGGCTGGCGGAGTCGCGGGTATTGTTTGTGGCTCCTAATCAGTGCCTTGGGCTTGTCAGCGTGTGCTGCCCGCAGCGAGCCTGGCTCCACCTTTCTCTTCTGAGCAGAGCTGCTCCCGCTGACCGGCACTGAACACGGCGCCCAAAACACCTCCTAGCCAAGGCAGATGGGACCCAAACGATGCTCGGAAACTGAGTTTGAATCCTCTTCCTTTTCCACTAACTGAAGAGTGTTTTCCTAAGAGCGCGGAGAGCGCCTTCTCTGCCACCGATTTCCTGTGTGTGACTTGGGTGAGTCACTGACCCCACATTTCTGCATAGCTTTGGGTTTATTCTTGCAATTCAGATTTACCCTGCACTCCGGTGCACGAATAAGACTCCTCGGGGATTTAACAAGTCACTGATTGCACAGAATCACGGAATAATTCAGGTTGGAATGAACCTCTGGGGCTCTCTTGTTCAACCACCCATTCAAAGTGAAGAGTCACCTTCAAAGGTAGATCTGGTTGCTTGCAGCCTTGTCCAGGTGAGTTTGGATATCTCGAGGGACAGGGACTCCAAAACCAATTCAGATATCTATACAAGAGCTCAGACGTTCTCAGAAGAATTTGTGTGCTATGATCAGTATCAATTTCCTTTGCTGAAACTTACAGCCATTCCCCATTGTCCTGGCAATGGCTGGGACTAAAATCCATCTTTTCCCTAGCCATGACCTTTTCTGAAGGGAAAAACAGCAGCTATACACACACACCTTGTCACAGACTATTTTTTTTTTCTTTTTGGTCTTTTTTTTTCCTTTTTTTTTGTCATTGCCTTTGCAAGCTGCTGCTGTAAGGGTGAAGGTACTGCAGGGACATGGGTCAAACAGGGCTGAATGTCTCTTACTGCAGAATCAGCACATACGCAATAAACTTGATATCAAACCACAGATCACTATTTTAGCCACTGTTTTCAACATAAATGAAGGCTCTCCATCACCAGCCCCTCATCATAGTCAATACTAGTTTTATACACATTATCTCTGTTTCTGGTGTCTGTCAATGCAGACAATCTTCCCTTTCTTTCTCAGCAGTTTGAAGGAAGCCCTACCAGCCCTCACAGGGAAGCACAGAGCCCTGGGTTGTTTGACCAGCACAAGGACAGGGTCAGAGCCATTCATCACTGCCATACACCACAGGTGAGAGACTCTCTGGGGACAAGACACAGCCACTGCAGGGGCTTGAGCAGCAGTGCATCTAATAACTCTTTATTTACACCCAGCCATTGCAGATCACAGACAGCAAAGGAGAATAAAGGCAATTTCTGGATGGGACATTGCTGAACATGTTAGCCAGATTGTCAGTGGGTGTTTGGGAAACACTTCCAGCCTTTCTGGGCCCCTGCACAGACAGGGGCTGGATGTCAGAGCTGTAATCTTCATAGCACTCCCCTGGGAGCTGGAAGCTTTGTTTTTGCCCTGGCAAGGAGGTGAGCACCATGATGTAATGGCTAGATGATATTTATTAGCTATCAGTCTCTAAGCACTTCCCATATTTCACATTGTGCACTTTGGAGAGGACTGATCTAATTAAAGGAGCAGGGAAGTCTCCTGTAATTGCCTTAGCAAAACAATTTGCTTCTATGCACCAGCTCTCCTGTCCAGCAGCAACCAGCATCCCATAGGGATTGATCTGGGAACACACAGAGCCCCTGTGCTTCACTTTCTCATTAATTCCTAATTGCAGTGCCAGTGACAGCTCTGCTCAGAGCTTTCCATGCCCTAGGAGAGCATTTTGCTGTACTTAGCCCTGAAGTTTGCTGACACACTAAGCACAGGATCAGCATGCAATGAGTTCAGGTACCTCTCCAGAACAGCAATGTGCAAGTTTTGCTGTTGTGAGGGCTTCAGAGATGTAAAGCAGTTCAAATCAGTTTGTTTTTAAAATGAAGATGAGATTATCCAAACAGAAATTCCCTGCTTTGGGAAATGGCTAAGCTGGATTTATTGTGGTCTTGAGGTCATTTAAAGACAATGTCACAACTCACAGAAGAAGCCTGATGGGTAAGGATGACATGGGTATTGGTGTGACACAATGCTGCTGTCACACTCTGGCATGGGAGGAAGTGATTCCTGCAAATGGCTTGTGGAAAAATCCTTCAAGCCTTATTCACTGCAGGTAACTGCACCTCAGTGGGTCGTGCAATTTTACCTATGTGACCAATCCCAATTAAATAAATGGCCCTGGTCACATGAGTGGAGTTATCCACATCCCTGTGCCCAGGATTTGCTGTGCTCATCACCCTATAGATTCCAGCTGGATTACTCACAGAGCAAATGGAAACCAGTGGGAACAAGGATGGCAGAACATGGTCCCAAAGTTAGCAAAGTGCTTGAGTGATGTGAATATCCAGGAAAGTGAATATCCAGGAAACAGGCACTTGCAGATGGAGTGGCTGCAGTGTCTGGTAGGAAATGGGTTATGTGAGAACACAACAATCCCCAGGCTGCTCTTCAGATGATTTTCCAAAATTAATTAATCTCCATCACATCCTTTCACATGGGAGCTAAGGAAGCACTATTACCACTTCACACTGGGAGAAACAGGTTGGCTTTTGTCTTCTTTATTAGGGCTGCACTTGTTCTCTCACCACCATCATATTTAGGCAACACCAAAAGTGATGCAACCCTAATTCTGACCACGGTCTCTTTAGAGCACATTTACAAAAATGGCATGACAAAACTCAGCTGCTGATTTGCCCAGACTTGTGATAATTTAGGAGCAGAATAAAAATACCTGTGCTGGCGATGACTTCACCACTTCCCCATCACATCATGCACATGATGCAAATTAGAACTAGTAATGCCTCTGGGAACTACATATCAAATAATGTCATGTTCAGGGGAGATTTTCCCCCTAAAGAGGCCAAAGGTTGTGTCTTGCCCTGTATTTGTTACCAAGAAAAAAAAAAAACAGGTCTATTTTACATGATGCCATTCTTCTTACTAAAGAATGTGACAGAAAAAGTGCCTTCCACATCTGCAGGGTCCCTCCTGCCCTGTCCTTCCCCCTGGAGTCCATTCCTCACTTCATCCATGCCCACCATATTCCACCTGCAGAAACCCTCTTTCCTCCTTCTCTGCTACCTCCAGGACACCACTCACTGCTCCCAGCTTATTCTCCCCAGTGACCCCTCACATCCTCTGAGAACCAAGCCTTGCTGTTGGCACAGCTTCCCACCTCCAGCAAAAAAATGCCTGCGGATCCTCTACACCAGCACTTTCCCTCTTTCCTCCTGTGGGGAAGAGGGGATCAGGGAGTGGGTGCTGAGTCCAGATGCATCCCTGGCCAAGGATGCTGCTCTCGTTCCCACTGGGTGCCTCTGCAGAGCATGTGGTATGTACCAAGTTCCACCTTGTGGTCACACTGAGAACGGGATTCTCCAGCAGCAAACCTTACACTGGCTTTTCTGGCCCTCTCCCTTTGAGTGCTGAGAGGTCCTGCAGGGCTGGGGCAGAAACCATATACATTAAACCTTACATTTCATACAGGAGGAGCTCTCCCAAGTCTCCTCGTCCTCCAGATCATGCCTAAAGCCTCCCCCTGCCTGCACTCTGGCCAGGAGCTGTGGGATGGGATCAGCACTGCCCAGCATTTCTCAGCCCACTTTGTACCCTTTGGCTGTTTCACCTTGTCTGAACGGTCTCTGGGAGGAGAATGGTCCCTCCTCCAGCTCTGGCAAGTCCATGCAGCCCATCCTTCCCCAAAACAGGGTTCCCAGTCCAGAAACAAACCAACTTCCCAAGGCAAGAGAAAGGGTATTACTGTGGTTATATCCACAGTGCCCACTGGCAAGGGCTGCAATCCCATCACCCAGGCCATGCCATCTGCCAGCTTGCTGTGGATCAAAACCAGGCTGGGGAATGTGCTGGAAATTAAACAGTGCAGAGCCCTGGCCCTGCTTGGTGAAAACAAAGCCAGGCTGCCTGCTCAGACATTTCACAGACAGACAAATCAGGACCTTTATTTGTGAAAACCTTCATACATCTTCCTGCCAGTCCAGGTCCCTCCCAGGGAGCTTGGATCAGTGCAGGGAACAGCCTGTGACCCATCAAAAGCTGCTGCCCTGAGCTCTTGATGAAATCCAGGTAAAACAAAACACCCAGCTAAAACTGGAAACCCAAAACCAGACTGAGGGTTTGGTTTGCTGCTTCCACTGGTCCCTTCATCACAGTGCACAGAGAGATTTGGCTGTAAAGGAAGTGTAACAAAAAATACTGGCTTGCAATAAATTACAGCTTTTCCAGTAGCTGGTGTGGAAATAAAGTAATTGAAAAGAAGGATATCAACTTGATGGATAGGAGCAGGATCAGCAGCCAGCAGCACTTGAGCAGCTCAGCTGCCCAACTCCCAGGTCATGTTTCTGGGAACATGCAGAGGAAGATGTTCTCTTCATAAACCCAAAGTCAGTTGTAGGTGGGTCCCAGCCTCATTTTTTAAAGGTCACTTAACAGCTTTTCCTCCACATTTTCTTCAGGAGCTGAAATTTCTTCCATAGACAAAACACAGGTCATTCTCAACATTCTGCAGCAGGGCAAAATTTGTGCAGTAATTAAATTGCACAACTGAATTATGCAAAACTAGGGATTTTTTTTTCCCTAAGAGATTTATCTGGAATGTCTGTAACTCTAGCCAAAACCAGCCATTGAGACTTGTTGTGTGGGCTTTAAAAGGTACCATGGTACAGGGCTTTAAAAGGTTCCATGTGAGGGAAAGCCCGAGGTGTGAGAATTTCCCCACACACAGTGTTTAGGCTGGCTCATTTAAGGTGTGGAAGTATTTCAGTTTAGAAGAAACTGTGTCAAAATCTTCTCTGCCTGCACAAAGGAAAAAAGAAACCTCTGTGTGTGACCAAGGTCTGCAGCCTTCTGGCCTGGTGGCTTGGCTGGTGAGGACTGAGCCCTTCCACCCATGGGAAGGACCTCAGAGAGACATGGCTGAGGTCAGCCTGCAGGATTTCATTATATACAGGAGATACAGGATACAATCCTCCTGCCTAGATCCCTATAAACCTAAAATTTCTTAGGGATCCTGGTGCTGACCCAGCTGAATCCCACCCTGCATGATCAAACCACCAAGTGTGTTGATCTGCAGCTTTCCTTCCAAAATACCTTTTTTTAATTGATGTCCCTGTACAGGAATCTCTACTTTGCTCCCAAATTATTGATAACTTTGGCTCCCAGTGCCTGTCCAGGCAGCTGAGTTTCCATTCCTACACAAACAATCTCTTCCCCACACACCTCTCCCTCTTGCTTTTCCCTGTAGTTGGCTGAATCCTTTCATCTCTGCTACCTGCAGCACTTCTCCAAGTGACTGCATTTCCCTTTTCTTTCTTTCTCATTTCCTCATTAAAATCTATTTTTCCTCAAGCATCCTCTGGCCCTGTCTTAGCTACTTTGGGGCCTGATGGGGCTTTACACACTGGCAACAATCTCAGAACCAACTGTGGGCTTTAGTTTTACTAAAAGACATTGCTCAGATGGAAAATTTAGCAGTTTTTATGTCAAAATAAAAATGATCCAGAGTGAATTTTACTTGTCCTGTCTGAGAAAGGGACATGTTGCCTGTTCAATGTAATGGGATGTGTCAGTATCCCAAACTCCCCTGGAATATGGGAAACTGTGGCTCACAAAACTCCCACATGGTGGATCAAGCACAACCTGCATCAAAGGTGTGTGCTGGGAGCATTTTGGTGCCAGGAAAGGAGATGAAAGTCACCAACTGCTCCAGAGCAGATCCCAGCTGATCCCAAGCTGCATTACCTCCTAGCTCGAAGTGCAGAAGGAGCCTCCTCAGTGCTCACAAGGGCAGGTGGAGAGGATTCATTTGGAAATTTCAATATAGATGTTAATCCTGAGGACTTTCTGGCAGAGCAAACAAGGAAATGGTCTGTCCTGCAGGGTTTTACAAGCTGATTCTCCCCTTGGACCGTGGCAGAGAGCATTCCTCTCACAATGCACACAGTGTCTTGGGTGAAAAGTCAGTGTATAAGAATAAGGCATAGTACAAATCAGCTATCCCACAATCTATGAGCACAAGGGCTCCCAGTTCAGAAACAAACCAACTTCATGAGGCAAGAGAAAGAGTATTAATAGCCCACATTAATTCTGACATGGAAAATACAGCTGTTGTTTTATGTGGGTTTTTGTGTTTTTTTTTTTTTTGGGGGGGGGGGGGGGGAAGAGAGAACCTGAAAGAAAGGCTTCAACCTCAAGAAAGCTGAGTTTCAACACAGAGCCAGGGCAAAGCAGATCCACAACTCACAGTATCAGAAATTTCTGACAAACTACATAGCAAAGTCTGATCCTGCTAAGAAGTCCACATGTGAACAACCCCTCTTATCTAAGTAGTCTGGCATTTGCAGTGACCCTGGCATTTGTGTGTGTGTGTTATATGTCAAGGAATTTCAGTAAATACTTTTTATAATTCTTGGCTCATTCAACATTTGTGTCTTTTTCTGCTTCAGACAAAATAATAGATTACCAGCCACTGAATTCTTCTCTTGGTTCCTAAACCCAGAGGACTAAATAATATTCACTGAAAAATAACCCACAGGCCAAAATGGGAAATGTTTTAACAGTTCCAGATGTGTTTCTTAGCTTTCTTTTCCCAGTGGCTGTATAATGAATGAGATACCTACAAAAAGTATAACATTAACCTCTAGTTCACCCTCCTGTCAGATTTCTACCATCTGGGAAAATCAGAGTGAAGATTTCATCAGCCTGGGGAAATCTTTGCACATTTCTGCTGGTAACACTAAAATGATTATGTTCATGGGTAATCACTTATTGCTCTATCAGTTTATTTTTGTTTACAGCTTATCTGTAGTAAGAAAGCACCCCATCTCATGAAATAAAAGAAATACTGGAGGCTTTTCCCATTTCTTGGGGATCAAAATATTCCATTTCAACCTGTAGCTGTCACAGCCCTGAGTTGTTTCTGCTCCTCAGAGTAAGTAAATTACAGTGAAGTGGTAAAAAAGTAATACATAAAGTCAGGTGAGGGAATAAGGGAATATCAGACAAGCCTCCTAGGCCTGGCACCAACAGAACCTTCCTAAATCTCACTTGCTGCAAGGGCAGAGAGAACTTATGTTTTTAGAAACGTTACTTATTTTGTACTTAATAATAATTTTGTAATTTTTTTTTTTTTTTAGAAAACATACTTATTTTGTACTTATTTTGTACTTATTTTGTACTTTTGTACTCGGGGACAGCCCCTGAGCCCAGGTGTTTATCCAGGCTCTGCTGGCTCCACCAGAACCCACTGAGTTTCTCCAGCAGAGCACCCATCCCACTCTCAGTTTCCCATAAAGGGGAGGAGATCTGGATCCACTTTTCTGAACTTGCAGATGCTTCCCCAGCCAAGACACCGCAGATTACCAGAGAAAAATCCATCACCTCTCTCTGCAGCAGCGCTGAAATGCCCCATTACATCCAAACGAGAGAATGGGGAAGTGGAGAAGGGACGAGAAGAGAGGAGGAAAAATAAAGCTCTAGGACAAGATAAGAGCGCTGAAACACAAGACGACTTGCCCAGACTTACTGTTGCAGGCGAGGAATGTGCCATTGGATGCCATGGCTGCAGCAGGAGCCGGCAGCAGCAGCAGCAGCAGCAGCAGCAGCGGGGCTGGGGCAGCAGCAGCCGTGCCCTGAACTCAGCGCGGCTGCGGGGCCGGGGCCGCCAGGCTCCCCCCGCTCCTCGCTGCAGCCAGGGGAGGCGGCTCCGTGCCCTCCTTGGCTGGAACCGCGTCCCGCCTGTGCCTCCTCATTTATCGCAGCCGCAGCCGCTGCCAGCCCCGCACCCCGAGCGCGGCCAGCGCCGCTCCGGCTCTGGCTCCTCCCTGCTCGGATTTGGCGTCTTCGCCGCTGGCCCGGCCTCCTCCTGCCCCTGGAGCTTCCCGGCGATGCTTCTTTTCCTGTGGCCGCCGCATTTTTCTGCTCTGAGTCCATCCTCGGTGGTCCGCAGATCAAGGAAAGGGTCTTAAGGAGATGCCACAGGTCGGAGTTTAGGGTTAATAAGCTTTTAGGTAATAATTATTTTCATAATTCTTTTCACAAGTTAAAAAAAAATAAAACAAACTAAAAAAAAACCCAGTCAGAACTTGCCAGTGTAGAAATAGAAACTGTAACCACAAACGCTCACAAAGGCATGAGTTTAGGGCAGAAAAAAAAGTTGAGCTTTGCATTTGAGACAGAGAGACAGAAAAGAACTGCACTGTCCTGAGGCTTTTAGTGAGTGGAATTGATTTCTTCCACTCTGTTCCCTCCTCCTGAATTAGGTCTCTTTGAAGGATAGAAAGGTGGTGATGGCAAACGGGGAGAGGAAAAGGAAAGGAAGGAAGTGTGGGGAAATAGTTTCCCTCTACTTGAATGTTTTTAGTCATTGGTTTGTTATTGTTTATGTATGTTTCTGGTTATTTAGGTTATCTTGATGTAACAATTTGATGGAGTTATTGGCAGATTCAAAGCCTTCTCTCCTCAGCAGCTCCACTGACAGAGAAGTCTCTTCCTGATGGTGTCAGATCTAGAAAACATGTGTTGAAAAATACTTTGGGACAGTTTGTCCCTCCCTGCCAAGAACTGGGCTGCTCCTCTGAGAGACCAGACCTTGCTCTCAGAGAGTTTTACAGTCCACAAATACAAGGCTGCTGCCACCACCCAAGGAAAACAGCCCTAATATAGCAAAACTCTTCATGCCAGGACAAAACTAACAAAGCCAAACAAGTGGAGCAATAAAAGAGCAGAGATTTCACCCCATGACTCCTCCCAAGTCTGCTCTTCTACCTCACAGTCACCAGCTTGGCATGGGGAGGGCTCATCTCCTGCTAGACACTTTCCAGAGGACCCAGGAAGGAACATTCCTGTTTCAAACCCACAGACATTGATGCAGATGGGGCAAACTGGCAGCTGCTGGCAGGCAGGACCAGAAAATTCCTGGTACAGCCCTAAAAGCTTCAAGGTAGAAGGATTTTGGGAGGACACTTCACAGCCTGTCACCCTTTCAGCTGATGGGCAAGAGTTCTGGAGGGAGTGTACAGGAAGGCTGCTGGAGGAGCCAGCCAGACTGGAAACTCCAGTAAGGCTGAGGTGGTGAGGACATGATGGTTTTCACAAGAGAGGAAAAGGAGAGAAGGGCAGTTTGAAAGTGGTGACACAAAATGGCACTGTAGTAACTCCTCCCTGTTCTCTGTGTCACAGCCCATTGTGCCCTCACACTGCCTGGCACAAGTCCTCCCTTAGAGATGGACTGGTCAGTGTCCCTGTGCCCCTGTGGCCAAGGGGGCAGGGTCAGAGAGCTCCATCACTCCCAGAAATGACATGGACCATCTTGTGGTCAGAACCTCTTCACAGCAGCATGGGGTACAATGGCACCATCACTCTGCTGTGAACACAGCCATCCTTACCTCAGCCTGGACAGGGATTCACCAAGAAAACACAATTGAGCTTCCCTGCCATCATCCCTTGAGACTTGGAGATCATCCCCTGCATTTACCCTTCATGAGAGCCCACATGTATCTCTACCTTCTTGCCATGCTGCCTTTTCCATGACCACAGCTGAAGTAGAAGCTGGAACCATAGAATCACTAAGGGTGGAAAAGACCTCCCAAGATCATCAAGTTAACCATTAACCCAGTACCTCCATGTTCACCACCAAACCATATCCCCAGGTGCCACATCCAAATGGTGCCTATCAGGAGGTCTCACAAGAACTTGCTGTACTTTCACTTTTTGCAATTCCATTTACTCTCCCTGCTTCTGTGCACATGTAGAAGCATCACCACTTATGCTGCTGGGAGCACCTGGGGACCTTTCTGCCACCCTAAGCTAAGTCATCACCATTTCTAAATCCTTGATGGGCTTGACATGAGTGTGTGCTCAGAGCAAGCCAGGCAGTAACAGACAGTCCTGCACTTCTTGCATTCATCAGAAAGTCCAGCAGTCACCATGAGAGTGCTGATATGCTGCAGCAAACACCCAGATCCCACAGCACAGGGCTCATCCCAGCTTTGTTTCAGAAGGCTGCAGTCCTTTGAGTTGTATTTCTGCACGTGCATTACTGAAAACAATATACATCCACAATAACAACGAAACCAAAGGGATGTGAGCTTCTGTGAGCTGCAGAAATCCTACTAATAAAAAGTATTCTAAGAATAATATAGCAATTTAAGAATGTCATGTGAATATGTGAATAGCAATTTAAGAATGTCATGTGAATATGCATTTTTTCTTGTCCACACCATCCCTACTGTGCTCATAGAGAAGCAAAGTCAAGGCATTTCTAGGCCTGGAGATGGGCTGGGGGTTGGCACTGCCTTCCCAAAGCAAAGCTGCCACCTTTACAGCTTTGCTTTAAAGGTCAGAGCTGTGATGTTTCACTGAGGGACAAGGCCTAAAGCCAGGACACATCCTGACTATCCCCTTTGCCCTCCAGAGGTGAGGCTGGAAGGAGTTAAATGTCAGGCAGGCTGGGTGAGGAGCCTCTGTAACACACCCTCCAACACAGATGTCCATATGCAAAGGTGCCAAGATCATCAGCTGAACTGGAGCCCTGAAAGTCAAGGAGCTCTCCCATTTCTCTCACTCCAACACCCCTTTGCATTCTCTGTTTTGCACACACAGCCCAGCCCAGGCAGCAAAGAGCAGTCACAGAGCTCAGAGGCAAAAATGTTTGCAGGGTTCTATTCCTCAGTGAACCACAAATCACAGCAAAACTACAGCAAAGCAGTTTACCTGTCTCCACTCTGAAAGCATGACTCAAGTGTTGACTTAATTGCACACAGTGGAAGGAGCAGCTTTTCATGTCAGAGGAATGCTACACCGCCCCAACACCGAGTGTTTCCAATGGAGAGGATTCCTCCTGGCTCCCTCTGCCCTTCAGAATCTCACACACACCCTCCTCACCCCACTGAAATGTTCCCAACCACCTCTCCAAAGGATAACAGCAGAGGTCTTTGTTTGCTTTGCAGAAAGGATTCAGGATTCCTGCCATGGTTACACAGTGTAAGAAGCAATTTTGGGGGGTTATATGGCCAGCAGGGAGCTTTGGCAGCCACGTGGGGCTGTTTTTGTCAGCAGGAGAATTACAAAAACCAACACAAAAGAAAATGTCATATTAAATAGAGTTCATGTCAATGCAGAAGTGGGACAGGAATTCTCAAACACTTTACTTATGGTCTGGCTGTTCACTGAAATGAGGTTTTTTATGTCTTTTCCCAGTCAGTTTACTGGTTTAGATGGAGTGTGCTACTATCCTCAGATTGTGAGGTCTCTCTAAATCCTACTCTCATATAAATAGATTAACAGAATCACAGAGTAGTTTGGGTTGGAAGAGACCTTAAAGTTCATTTTGTTCCAGCCTCTGGTCAACCTTCCACTAGGCTGAATAAATAAGTCTATAGATGATAGACAGCAAAATATCAAATTGTCAATTGCCTTTTACATTTTGGGAACTGCCAGAACTCTCACCAAGGAGTCTGAACACTCCTGTGGGAGGCAGCTCCAGCACCCTGGTGACTCACCTGCCACAAAGGCAATCATTACTCTTTGGTTATCAGTGCTGCCTTTCATTAGGTGGACACAGCTCTTGTTGCTAACACTTCCCTGCCCATGCAAGACCTGGGATTCCTAGGACTGATCCTGCCCCCGAGTCTGCTCCACCCAATATTAACCTATCTGTAAATTTTCCCAGCACTCCCAGTTTGCAGCAGCTGCAGGTCTCTCACTTGCAGGGAACACATAGAACTGTGGGGAAGAGCAGAGATCTGCAGGAGCTGGTGGAGATCAGCACCTCTGGAAATCAGGTTCCCTTAGGAGATAAATTGAAAAAAAGCTCATGAATGGGAGTTATGACTGTAAGAACAGTGAGATTATTGGGTTTATGGACAAGTCACTGGACAGATTAATTCACTGTAGTTTATAAACTAAGCTGGAATGGAATTAACAGCAGTATCATGCAGCTGAGGGAATGGGAAGGGCAGGCAGATGCCTTGTTTATCACCATGGACTGCTGTGCCAAAGTACCTTCAGAGTAAATGATATTGATGTATACATCTGCATTTAAACCATTTATTGCAGCAGTTACTCCCATTTAGGAGAGCTGTACATGGCCACAGGAAAAGGAAGCAACAGATGCTGGCATGTGCAAAGCTAAACCTGCTGCTGGCAGAATCCTGTACGAGCCCCATTAAAATTAATGAGGTATTTCTGCTTGAGCAGAAGATAAATTTGACTTGCTAAGCCAGAAATACACCTACCTGACTTACTGTATCTCAAGTATCTAGAAGGGCTTTCCCTCCACTTAGACTAAGTAATCAAGAGCAGTTCTAACCACCAAATAAAGCAATAAAACAATCAAAGGAGTCATTTATTACTGTATGGTCACAATTAAAGACTTAGACAGTTTGCAGTTCAACAAGTCTCACATTGATTTCAGGTTAAAAAATTATAGGAAAACAGAATTAAAAGCAAGATTATGCATAAGATTTACAAATTAAAGCCCTAGGTTCCTCTGCTTGTTCCAAGGAGTTCATTATAACTCTTGGAATTTCAGTAGAAAGGAGATAGTTAAATAATTTTACATCAGTTTGCCAGTGCTTGGTATTTGGATATCTCCCCAATTTTGTCTTCAGACTAATTTTGTGCTGAAAGTTTTATTTCACATTTGTTTACCTCATTTCTCCCACTACAGAACAGATTTTATGAGTCTCTGAGAGTAATTGTTATGCATTTCCATGCTTTAACAAATGTAGGTTTAAGTAGACTCTCTTATGTTAAATTCCCTGGCTTTAAATATTTTGATTCTGTGAGAATGAAAATGTCTTTACCAGAGAGTTGTACAGAAAAGTACATTTAGTCTAAAACACTTACAGGAAGACTTTTTGGGGGAAGGGGACCCTAGAGACTTCTTTTAAAGCTCTGAAAAGCTCATCTATGAACAGTGAATGAGAAGCTCAAAGCAAACATGGTGCATTCACTTCATCAGCCTCTCAGTTCAGTGCATCAGTAAACACCAGGGATCAGCCCCACAATGCTATCATTTATAACTGTGAGAATGAGCTTGTGAATCTGACCATTAACATGAAGTTATTGTTGCATGAACGAGAAACAATAGCCTAATTGGGGAAACTAATGATGTACTAGACTTGCTGCAATGAAAACATGACATGGAGTGATTATCTCTTGTTTGGAAAGAACAGCAGGAGATTGGTTCCAGGGTCCTGCCACTTTTATCCATTAATACCTGATTCTGATATTTGACAGGATGGGAGGAAATGGTCTCAAGTTCCATCAGGGGAGGTTCAGATTAGATATAAGGAAAAAATCCTTCACTTAAAGGGTGGTCAGGCCCTGGAGCAGACTCCCCAGGGAAGCTGTGGAATCAGCATTCCTGGAAGTGTTCAAAAGCCACGTGGATGTGGCAGCAGGGGGCAGGGACAGGGTTTAGCGGTGGACACAGTGTTGGGCTCAAGGATCTTGGAGGCTTTTCCACCCTTAGTGATTCTTTGATTCTCTGATCCCAGATCACAGCTGAGCACAGACCCCAAGCTTCACAGACACTGATATCCAGGTCAGCAAACTGATTTCTAACTTTAAAAGATCACAGTCCTTAAGCCAAACATCTGCTGTCAGGAATGCTTGACATGTGTCTCTTCTTTCTTGTACCATGGCCTCTTTCCAGCCCACAGCACTGGGGTATACAGGTTAAGTATAGGGGAGGGTTGATGATTAATGTCATAATGTCTCCTTTTAATATCCTTCATCTGTCAGCTTAATTCCCTGCAACTGGGATAATCACAATAATTAGATGCAATTGTTCAGATCATTACCTAATTGCAGCTTTTTCCCCTGTAACCGGTTCATGTGACTTTTAAATGTGCAGAAAAGATGGAAAGTCTGAATTACAGCTATATTATAGAAAATTCTGTGAGATATAAGAATGCCCCTCAAGTTTAAACTGCACACGAGGATCTTGTGATTGCAGAGCGTGCAATATGGGTAATCAGGGATGTTACAAGTAATGCACTTTTATTTCTGATTCTAAAGAGTTAAAACTATGCATGACATAAAAACACAGTGACATCAGACTTCCCTCCACCTCCATCTGAATAAGTCATACAGAATCAGAAAATGTTCTTGAACTCCTAACATCTCCAGAGCAGATGCTTATGCAGAAGGTATGCAAGGAATTCCTGTCTCCCTCATCCTAATTGTCAGCCAGCATTTTTGGGGTTAATTTATAATCAGCCATGCTCTTTGAACAGCCAAACATGAGATGAAGAGAACCACACAAACTGAAACTTCAGCAAAAAAAACCCAACCAGACTAGATGGCAATTTATTACTGGATTAATTTTTAGATTAATGTATTTCCTAAATTAATAAAAGGATGGACTTGTAAAATCTCATCAAGTATATTCAAAAAGAGTATTCATCACCTCTGATTTAGCTTCTTATTGGATCTAGTTTCATTTCATAAGATGAAGGTTAGGAGCACAGTTCAATAAACTGTCACTGAAGAGAGAGGAGCCTTTGAAAAGGATGAAGCAGACCAAATTAAGATGCTGAAGTATCTCGAAATAGAGTGAATACCCTTCAGAGAGGCGGTGATTTAAGTCTGAGATCACACTCTATATCTTTCTTACAAAGGGAATAATGAACCTTTGCTTTAAGAGCAAAGTAGAACTCAAGTTTATATAAAAGTACAACTGCC
Organism: Agelaius tricolor; assembly: GCF_023055355.1. Lineage (NCBI taxonomy): Eukaryota > Metazoa > Chordata > Aves > Passeriformes > Icteridae > Agelaius > Agelaius tricolor. The sequence goes on from NW_027269266.1 coordinate 2,144,644, forward strand.
ATTTCCAAAATCACACATTTATACACCTGCTAGAGTGAAATGCAGCCTCATTCCTCTGGCCAGTGGTGTTATTTGGGTTTTGGAAAAGAAAACACCGAGGGGATATCAGGATATAGAAAGAACCACACAAGTTGCCCACTGAGGAAGTATTTTATTGGCTTTTGGTGCCTCCTCATCAGTTTTGCAAGCCCGGTGCAGCCAAAGCAGAAAGGTTGGATGACTCATTTCCTTCCTGCTCCTGTTGTCAGGCACCTCAACCATCGAAGCCTTCCCACAGACACGTCCCCCCTGTGGCTGGAGGAGCCCTGGTTTGTGCAACTGCACGCGGACGTGCCTTGGGAACAATTCCCGGAAAGTCACACTCAGAGCTGCCCCACTGCTGGAAGCATTGCTGGTGGGACCCCAGCTCTGAGCCCCTGGGCTGCACAAGAACCAGAGGATACAACTCTGGAACTGCTGTCTGGGCTTTGCCTTTGAGTTTGTGGCACCTCAGGCACCTCCCTAAGCTCCTCAGGGCTTCCCTCACCCACCTAGTATGAATTGTGCTCTTACCCACCCTTGTGCCCACCATGTGATGCTTGAATTAGAAAACTTTACACCCCTTGCTGTCTCTGGCCACTTGCTTGGTGGAGCAGAAGGGGAGAATCCCCATCAGACATCTATTTTTCTACAGAAATACCAAACTGTGGTATTTTCTGAGTCCCCCATCGTTGGGAGGAATGATGAATCTGACTCCATGTTCCTAGAAGGCTAATTTATTATTTTATTATATTGTATTATATTAAAGAATACTACACTAAACTATACTAAAGAATAGAGAAAGGATACAGACAGAAGGCTAAAAGATAATAATGAAAAACTCCTGATTCCTTCCAGAGTCCCGACACAGCTGGCTGTGATTGGCCATTAAGTCAAAACAATTCACATGAAACCAACCAAACAACCACCTGTGGGATAAACACTCTCCAAACCACATTCCAAAGCAGCAAAACACAGGAGGAGCAAATGAGATTATATTGTTTTCCTTTTTCTCAGAGGCTTCTCAGCTTCCCAGGAGAAGAATCCTGGGCAAGGAGATTTTTCAGAAAATATGACGGTGACAGCTGACAGACTCCTGCTTTTTATCAGTGATGGATCTCCTTTGGATAAAAGGTAAAAAGGGCTGCCAAAACATAAGACAACCCAACAAACCAGCTTTGGCTGCTTAATGAACAGTTTCACTTTAAAGTGTTGAAAGCCTGTGGAGTTTCAGCACACCACCATGCCAGGAGGACGTGATGGGACACGCTCTCACTGCTTTGTGCCTTGTATTCTTCAACCCCAATCAGGATGAAGACCTGATGCATTTCATTTCAAAGTGCCAGCTGCAGTTCAGGTTAAAATGAGCTTTTGGAGGGTTTTTCACACTTTCTAATGCATCAGGGATAATTCTGTGCTGCTGGGGGGATGCAGGAGTGTATATTTTTAAGGCCAAGTGCTATCAAAAAAGATTTTGCCCATTCTACTAAATAACAAAAAAAAAAAAAAAAATGGAGGAGCCCCCAAATGCAAAAATTTCTTCTTGTATTAGGTAACTGGCTCTTTCCAGGTGAAAATCAACACTGTAGTGAATTTAGTGTGAAAGTGTAGAATTTTAGGTCATACTTTGATTTTAATCAGTTGCTGACAGTTTCTGAGTGCTCCTGGAGGGGGGAAAAGTGCTGCTCCTTGAACTTAACAACTGTAAAAACAATATTTGGCTGTGTAAACACTGAAGTCTCCGTGTCATTTCAAGTGCTGCAGGTTGTCCCAGCTGGCCATTGGTTTTTATTCCTCAAGGCTGCAGTCCCTACAGAGGCTGGATCAATGTATAGATCCTGCCAGACCCTGGTACATGTATCTTGTATCCTTGGGCATCTTACATGACATGGGGGCAACTGTAGACAGGACTGTCCTAAGAGCAAAACCTTCCTTTGGGAGACCTTTCCTTACTCAGACCCCTAAGGGAACTCATGTGTTAGAAATAAGCCCTAAAATGTTAAATTATGATGTAAGTAGCTCCTAGAGTAGCCTGCCCAGAGATATGTTATGATACAAACACAATCAGCTTAATAGATGAGTGGTTAGGTTTGGGCAGGGCATAATGGGGAGAAAACCAGTTATTTTGGGACCTCCACACTGGGGCTGTTCCTTGTCCCAGTGCCTGCAAGTAAGGCCAGTTAGATGGCAATAAATGAAGGAAAATGACATATACATATACCTTGTTTCATGATTTCCTGGGCATGGTAAAAGGATTCCACTGATTGTGTCCTGCTATCCTGGGCAGGAAAGAAGATGCTGATTTTCTAGGCAGGTCCCAGTTCCTCTGGCTGGTGAACTCACTGCCTTTGATCTGCTGCAGGGCTCACATGGAAAAGCACATCCAAGCCTGATGGTTTGGCTGAGCCAGCCTTATCTTCCCCTACCAGCAAAAATGAAATAATACACTGGGAAAGCGAGGTGATAACACAGCTGAGCATTTTGCTGATGACAGACTCTGCCTGCCCTCAGGACATCACCACCTCTCAGTCTCTCACATCCCAGTGGGATGGATTTTCTTTCTCTCATGCAGAGTTATCTTCACTGCTACAAACACCTTCCAGTGAGATTCCTCCCAATCCACAGGAGCTAAGGCACAGTTTGGAGAAATTAAAAATGAGACCAGGCCTCTTTAGTAAATCCAAATCCCTTCCTTTTCATTCCTGTCACCAATTCCAGGTTGCTACAGCTTCATGCCCTCTCCTTGTCCTCTCCTTGCACTCCAACCCTTTGCAGCAGATGACATTGTGTTTCCTGGGATGAGTTTACTTATGTCTCAACCTACCTTTGCAGGGGCTTTTAGAAGTAGCTCTAGCAAGACACACTCATGTTGTCCCAAAGTGAATAAAAAGCCTCCTTGCGATGATGTTTTGAGATAGCACAAGATGTTCTTGATCAGTTGTGCAGCCCTAACTCAGCTGGCCCTCTGGGTCATTCATCTGTGCCCAAGTTCCTGGAGATAAAGGGATAAAAATCCATTTAAACCTACCCTATTCATCACCCTGAAACAACATCACCAGGAAAGATATTGTTTGGAGCTTGGCCTAAATTAGCAGTTTTCTGGGAGCTGAAAATAACTCAAGGTAAAATGTAAAAAGCTTTTTTCCAGATGTTCTCAGAGGGGTTGGGATTCCTTTTCCTTCTGAGTTAGGTGGCAGTTCCTCATTGCTCTGCACTTTACAGGAGGCAGATTTTGAGTCTTCTCCATCTTCTACTCCAAATATTCAGACCTAACCCCATCCTTTACCAACTGAGGGCCTTGTTCAGCTCATCCTCACACTACAGACAACTGGAGCACAGACAGGCATGCAAGAATGATTTTCATTTTTCCCTCTAACTAATTCACCTGATTCACTCACCCAAACCAGGAGAGCAGGGGAATATCTGCAAACCAATTGTGTCTGGCAGTTTGCTGAGAGAACACTTTCCAGATAAAAGTAAGAAAAAAGAAGTTTAATTCCTTGTGCACAAGATTACAAGACAAGAGGGGTAACCTGGCAAATACTGAGGCACTGGCACAGCACAAGACAGGCCCAAGCCATGGTTTTCTCACAGCCATAGCCTGGATGAATGAGCCCAGACAGAAAATTCACAAGAGGATGAAAAGTAGCAGGGTGATTTCAGACAGGAGCTCCCAAGGATGATGAGAAAAGCAGAAGGAACAGACTGCAAGTTTCTCCTCTTCCAAGGTTTATTTTTGCATTTATAGAAATCCTGGCTGCTGTGTAGAAAGAACTTCCAAAAGAACTGAAACCCAGAAGGGAAGAAAGGACCATATTTCCTACTAAAAAGTGTCAATCATTGGGTTATTCCCAGCAGCATAAATTACTGTTGTGGAGTTCTGCCATGGCATGTCAGATTGCTTGAGGACAGAAGAGGTTCATACAAATCTAATCCATGTATATGTATGTGTGTGTAGATATGTGTATATATATATATATTTATGTGCAAACCTGGAATCTGGGAACATACAGGGATGCCCCTGAAGGGTGGATGAACACTATTAAGTATCAGTTGAACATTTTTCTACAGCAAAATCCTTAAGATCTGGAGAGATGAAGGCTGCGATCCACCACCAGGTGCCAAGGAATGGATTTCTACCAAAGCTAGCACTGAGTAAAGCCTTTATGATCACAGGGGAAAATATTCTGGAGTGTAAAAATGCTAACTTTATTCTTTAATTTGAGGACAAAAGGTGTATCTATAAGAAGAAGCTAAATACTGGCTTGTAAATCAATTTCCTTGTGAGTTTTCATAGACTTCTTATAAATAATTGATGGAACTCAATATAGTCATGGGAGCACAAAATGAAAATCTCCAATTTTAACAAAAGATGTCACTGGGTTAAATTGCTTTGGGTTAGAGGTAATAACTTTTGAGAAATCAGGTTAGACTCTGTAATCAAATAACCCTCTCTGACCCAGAGATCTGGGAACGTGTCAGTGGAGTGGGAGCCCCTTGTTCTGCTCTGCCTGAGAGCAGCAGTGTCACACCTGCACTGCATCCTCCAGCTGGACCCCTGTGTAGAGGGAAGCATGAGGGATCCCAGGATGTCTGCATGGAGAGGTTTCATGGAGGATCCCAGGATCTCTGCATGGAGAGGTTTCATGGAGGATCCCAGGATCTCTGTGTGCAGTGGTTTCATGGAGCATCCCAGGATCTCTGCATGGAGAGGTTTCATGGAGGATCCCAGGATCTCTGCATGGAGAGGTTTCATGGAGGATCCCAGGATTTCAGTTTGGAGAGGTTTCATGGAGGATCCCAGGATTTCAGTTTGGAGAGGTTTCATGGAGGATCCAGGATTTCTGCATGGAGAGGTTTCATGGAGGATCCAGGATCTCTGCATGGAGAGGTTTCATGGAGGATCCCAGGATCTCTGTGTGCAGTGGTTTCATGGAGGATCTGAGGATCTCTGTGTGGAGAGGTTTCATGGAGGATCCCAGGATATCTGCATGCAGTGGTTTCAGGGAGGATCCAGGATCTCTGCATGGAGAGGTTTCATGGAGGATCCCAGGATCTCTGTGTGCAGTGGTTTCATGGAGCATCCCAGGATCTCTGCATGGAGAGGTTTCATGGAGGATCCCAGGATTTCTGCATGAAATGGTCTCATGGATCCCAGGATCTCTGCATGGAGAGGTTTCATGGAGGATCCCAGGATCTCTGTGTGCAGTGGTTTCATGAAGGATCCCATAATCTCTCCGTGGAGGCGTAGCCCATTTCCAGTTTAATTAGAGTGATATATCTGCCCAGACACTGCCAAAAAGGGATGACTGGCCCCTTTGTGTATGCATTTTCCACATGCTTCTCCTACTTGTTGGGTGTGTCTGGTTTGTAAATCCCATGTGGCCTGAGTGAAATTACAGCATAAGTATTTCAGCAGAAGCACAGCAATATCCACTGACATGTTTTAGAGAGGGGCAGACTTCTAGGTACAGGAAAGAAGTGCAGGAAACACAGAAATGCTTAAAATCAGGAAATGTAAACTGGAAGCAAGTGACATGGTTGGCTCATGTCAGGAAAGACTGACAAAATAATGAAAAATATTCAGGGGGAACTTCCAGTTGCAGGTTATTTCAGACTGCCTCCAGGAGAACTGGAAATGACCACAGCACATCCAGCAAGGTCATATCTGTAAGATAAGACTGTCTCCAAACCAGGATATTTGAAACAAAAAACAACTTTGGCAGGACAGGAAAGCAGTGCATTGGGAGAAGCCAGCTTTTAGAAACTGAGCTCTTTGGCACTTTTCACCTAAAACTGAAAGGCTATTTCTCCATTTTCCCTATCTGCAAATTTTACTCGGGTTTTCAAGTCATTCTGTGGATGTTGTCTTTAGCTCTTCTTCAAGAGGAAGGAAGAAGGAGCAACTTCCAGGGTAACATGCAAAGGAGAACTGCATTCCAGTGATACCTGTTTGGCTGCATCTGCAGTAATTACAAGTTAATACATAGTTTTGCCAGTGAAAAGCCTTTTACCCAATGCACTGGTAAGAGAATATGCCAGATTGCATAGATGGAAATATTAATGCCTGTTCAGTTGCCTGATCAAAACAAAGATTTAATGCAATGTTTGTTTTTAAAGGCTTTCCTGAAAACATGGAAACCTTAAGAGGACCACTGGAGGGCAGCAATGTCAAAGTGAATCATTCATCATTGCACTTTTAGGAATTACTTCGTGAAACCCCCTCCCCCCCAAAAAAAACCTTAGCAAAAAATGATAAATAATTAGAAATAATTTTCTGCTGCCCAGATGCAAGCATGCAAATCAGGGAAGTGCCTCCAGAGCAAAAAGCAGCACTGCAGTGTCAGTTCCTTTGATTTTCCACTTCTAAAGAATGCCACCTGAAGCCTGCAGGACTTGCCTTGTTGCCAGAAAATGCTAAAAATATAAAAACAGTATGTGAAGTCTTGATGCATTCTGAACCCCAAGAATTTGTGGGGTTTTTTAAAATCAATATACAAGCAAATGCTAATTTGTATATCTATCTCTCCATATATATATATTTGAATTACCTTTACATTTGAGATAGGTACATATTTCTAAATTAATCCATACTGTTGTATTAACACAAAGGGGTCAAACCTTTTGATTTTTATTTTTAAGAGTGTCGTAAATTTGATAATTTCTAAGAAACCTTTCAAAACCAAGTGAGTGGAATCAGTATAATTGAGTGCTCCCTCTCTAAAGAAGTCCACTGATATTAGTGAAGATTTTGGGATCACTAGGAAGATAAATGTATGAACTTTTCCCCAAGCATTGAAAGAATGCTATTATTAGTCCAGTGTTTGCACATTTAAGGAATATATGTTCACAATAATTTAAGATTCTAGTTAGTCATAGTAGTCCATTGGTTATAAATATAGAAATAATAAGAAATGTACTGGCTGACTTACAGACCCAGGACATAACATCTATCTATATTTTTGATAAAAAAGGAGTGAGGTAAATAAAACTGGTATGGAAGTTGATATTTTTGCAAAAAATGTAAGATACAGTTCCACTCCGCAATTCTGTTATGTACACATAACCTCTTGCTCAGTAACTGAGCTCCCTGTTTGTATTTAAATCACATCCAGCTATTTTACATGCAAAAATGTTCTGTTATTTTCAGTCTTAGAACAAGGAGAAAGAAGGAGCTGGGCTTGTCCTATCCTGGTGTCACTTGCTATCTGGATGCCTGAATGAACAAATCACCTCCAGGACTCTGATTTTGTTAGATTACAACACAAAGGACTTTTTCTGATCATGTGGCTACCAGAAGAAAGAAGGGGTTTGGACAACAGCAGAACTTTGAACAGTCCCCATGGGATAACAAAGAATATGTAGGGACCACCTGGGGAGTGTGAAAATAAATACAGAAAAGCAACATGATCCTGACAAGACATGGAGACTGCTTTAAATAATCTGTATTTTAGCAGAATTTATGATTCCTCTAAGGTCTGTGACAGGCATTTGGGCAAATTTTATTTCAAATTAGCTTGTTCCTAGTCCTGTAGACTGAGAGCCTGTTAGCTGATGGAGCAGATCAAGTGATCCTGGACAGTTCAGTTTCAGATTCGTTTCCTCCAAGAAAAATCCCCATGTGCTTCACACTGCAACAAACATCAAGGTGGGGCCCTTGGCAGTCTGTTCAGATCCACACACCCAATCCAAACCTAAAACCCTCCATAAAATGCAGCCTTACATGGTACAGAGGGGAAATCCAAGGTAAAACACCTGGTAGAAGTCATACATAGCAGTTAGAGAAGGTGTGTACATTTACACATATAAATATTTATACCTGTATATTTGTACCTATACGTGTAGGATGAAATTGTTGTTTGGGTTGTTTTTTTTTTTTTCCATTCCCTACATGCATGAGTCTCTCTTCAGCCTTTGAAACTTCAGTATTTTATAATGATGAGATAGATATAGATGCAAATTGTTCTTAATGTTCATCATACTTTTATGAAAATGTGTGTCTGTGACATATAGATATGTGAATTAAACAGTTTTACAATGGGAACTGTGGCACTTATTTTTTAAGTTTATCTGAGTAAATGATGATGGCATAAAAATGGAAATCCAAGGGAAAATATCCCATTGTCATATGGGAAACAATTGTGCATTGCTCTGTAACTGTGGTTTACACCCCTCCTTCTGATCCTAAAGTTGGCTTCTGGGCAGATGGATCTCACCTTCACATCCAGATTTTATGAACTGTAGTTTGAAAAACAAAATCCAGCCTCTAAGCTGAGATGATGTGCTTGGCAAGTTGCTTAAAGACAGTAAAGATGAAAGTACAGAAAGTTTTTTCCACAGTCAGTTTTCATGTGCTTCTATATACTGTTTTAAACAAAAACATCTGCTTTACTGTCACCAGTTTAAAGGCTGGGAAAGAATTCTTTTTTAAAATGCTGGATTTTACTAATGTTCCACTTAGCAAACAGATGTTAAAATCAACTGTAATAGAACATGATGAGAAAAGTTGGACTTCTAATATGGAAACGTGTTAAAATGTGCATGCAGTGAATTTTAAAAGCGAGAATCTACAAGCCTGCACAGAAACAAAATTGTTTGAGAACACAAGCTGGAACAAGAAGCAGCTGAGGGAGCTGGGAAAGGGGCTCAGCCTGGAGAAAAGGAGGTTTAGGGGGGACCTTCTGGTTCTGCACAACTCCCTGACAGGAGGGGACACCCAGGGGGATCAGGCTCTGCTCCAGGGAATAAGGGCAGGACCAGAGGAAATGGTCTTGAGTCGCACCAGGGAAGGTTTAGGTTGAACATTAGGGAAAATATCTCTGCTGAAGGGTTTATCAAGCATTGGAATGGGCTGTTCAAGCCAGTGGGAGAGTCACCACCTCTTGGAATACTTCAAAACCCACTTCACAAAGTGTGTGGATGTGGCACTTGGTGACAAGCTTTAGTGGTGATCTCAGCAGTGGTGGAGTAATGGTAGGACTTGATCTTAAGAGATCTTTTTCCACCCCTAGTGATTCTGTGATTCTATGAAAGCTGTGAACCTTTTCTATTAGAAAATACAGGTACCAGGTCCTATCCTTGTCAGACATCTGTGATTTCTCTGCCTTAATCTTTGGAACAGGATATTGCAGATTTGCCAAGCTTTCTGCTGGGCAAGCTTTCCTTTTTCACAGGGAAATTAAAACCACCGAAGTGCCTCCGGCTTTAATTTGGTGTTTTATTCCAAATGAAGACTTTGGTGAGCTGAAGACCTGAAACTTGTTACACCGTGTAGTCTCAAGCCCATGTGCCATATACCTAAAAAAAAACCAAGATGAATTTCAACCACCCCCATGGTTGCCTGGGGTTTACACCCACAGCCTTTGGCTTATCTGCTGGTGGAACAACACCTGTTGGTAAATTCCAATTATTTTTGCCATAGCTGTTTTCAGGGTGTAACATTGCCCAACTCGTGCAAAACCCTCTAGAGCCAAATTACCCAGTTAGTGATGGAGCAGCCCAGGGGCCATGGTCAGGTTCCTTCACTCTGAGGAAAAAGAGTGGAGGATGGGGAGGAAAAAGAAAGAAAGAATAAAAAGGCAGCAGGACAAGAAGAAAATCTACACCGGGATGGTTCCTATGGAAAATATCAGCGGATTCAGCGGAGCCTGTTGCTAGCAAGCAGTGTACACAGCCAGGACGAGCCAGGACACCGCAGGCAGAGCGGGCGATGGATGGGTTGGGGTTGATGATGAACGTTCCATCTCCCAGCCCGGTTCCAGCCGCAGGGATGAGCCCCAACCTCCTCGTCCCACGTATGGGCCAGCAGGAGGGGATTCAGCCTCTTCCCTCAGCTCCCACCCGCAACCTGCACAGCGGCGGAGGGCCGAGCAATCCCCGCCATGTGCAAATCCCCTTCGCAGGTTTCCAGTCAATATTTTATTTCTTATTAAGTCACGACGCTACTGGCCCTTAGAAGATCACAAGTATATAGCAGGGAAGAGAGGGGCTACGAGCCTCTCAGAGCCTCGGGGTGCCGCACTCAGCCCCCGCCCCGAGCGCCGGCGGAGCTGTGAGGGGCGATGGCACCGGGAAGGGGGAGCACCGCCATTACCCCGCCAGGCTGGGCCCTGCCCGCCCGCACGGTCACTCGGCAACGGCGGGGCCGGGAGGCTGAGGAGGGGCCGGGCCGGCCATGGCTGAGGAGAGCCGGAATATCGGCACAGCGGATCACAGCGCCGGGCCGGCCATGGCTGAGGAGAGCCCGAATATCGGCACAGCGGATCACAGCGCCGGGCCGGCCATGGCTGAGGAGAGCCCGAATATCGGCACAGCGGATCACAGCGCCGAGCTGGGTATGGCTGAGGAGAGCCCGAATGTCGGCACAGCGGATCACAGCGCCGAGCTGGGCATGGCTGAGGGCAGCCCCAACTCCGGAGCAGCTCCAACGCAGGATTTTGGCCCCGAGCTGGGCATGGCTGAGGGCAGCCCCAACTCCGGAGCAGCTCCAACGCAGGATTCCGGCGCCGGGCTGGGCATGGCTGAGGGCAGCCCCAACTCGGGAGCAGTTCCAACGCAGGATTCCGGCGCCGGGCTGGGCATGGCTGAGGGGAGCCGCAGCGGCGACCCCCAGGTAACGCAATGGGGCTGGGCAGCACGGGCACGAATAGCGTAGCCCCCAGCAGCACCACAGCCCTGTCCACAGAGCCTGAAAAGAGCCACACACACAGAGACCTGTCCCCTTGGGACACACAGACACACATTCACAGACCTCCTGCACATAGAGACCCCCCCCCCCCCGCAATCAGCTTCACACACGGAGATCCCCGCTGCAAACAGCCTCACACACACACATATCCCTGCACACACACAGAGCCACGTGTAAACAGCATCAAACACAGACCACCCTGCAATCGGCTTCACACACAGACCCTGCCATGAACAGCTTGACAAACACACACCCACAGCCTCACACAGACCCCGCTGCAAACATCCTCTCACATCCCTGCACTTACAGATCCCCCATACAAACAGCCTCACACACAGCACCCTGCACACACAAACCCCCGTACAAACAGCCTCATACACACACACAGAGCCCTGCACACACAAACCCCTGTACAAACAGCCTCACACACAGAGCCCTGCACACACAAACCCCCATACAAACAGCCTCATACACACAACCCCCTGCACACACAAACCCCCATACAAACAGCCTCACACACAGAGCCCTGCACACACAAACCCCCATACAGCCTCACACACAGAGTCCTGCACACACAAACCCCCATACAAACAGCCTCACACACACCCACAGAGCCCTGCACACACAAACCCCCATACAAACAGCCTCACACACACAACCCCCTGCACACACAAACCCCCGTACAAACAGCCTCACACACACAACCCTCTGTACACACAAACCCCCATACAAGCAGCCTCACACACAGAGCCCTGCACACACAAACCCCCATACAAACAGCCTCATACACACACACAGAGCTCTGCACACACAAACCCCCATACAAGCAGCCTCACACACAGAGCCCTGCACACACAAACCCCCATACAAGCAGCCTCACACACAGAGCCCTGCACACACAAACCCCCATACAAACAGCCTCATACACAGAGCCCTGCACACACAAACCCCCATACAAACAGCCTCACACACACAACCCCCTGCACACACAAACCCCTGTACAAACAGCCTCATACACACAACCCTCTGCACACACAAACCCCCATACAAACAGCCTCACACACACCCACAGAGCCCTGCACACACAAACCCCCATACAAACAGCCTCACACACAGAGCTCTGCACACACAAACCCCCATACAAACAGCCTCACACACACAACCCCCTGCACACACAAACCCCCATACAAACAGCCTCACACACACCCACAGAGCCCTGCACACACAAACCCCTGTACAAACAGCCTCATACACACAACCCTCTGCACACACAAACCCCCATACAAACAGCCTCACACACAGAGCCCTGCACACACAAACCCCCATACAAACAGCCTCACATGCCCTGGGGCACAAACACACGCCCTGCACAAGGACTGACACACACACATATCACCTGTACAATGCTCAAATCTCCCTCCCACACACTCTCCCCACTCCCACAGCCCCATCCCTGCACAAACCATCACACACACTTGCACACAGAGAACTGTCCATCATCATCACCTACACTTCCAGCCAGCACAGACACACAGCCCCACAACACACACACAGACATCCACACCTCAGTGTTCATGTGCACACACATCCCCTTTCCAGGTACCATTTCCCATTTGCTAATTACAGCTGTTTGTATGCACCCAGTGGTCTATTCCCATCCTGTCTCTTGCTTTAAGCTCTAAACATCCTCATTTTTTCCTCCCAGGATATCTCCCATGTGCTGGCTAGTGCCTTTAAGGACCTGTACACTGGAGATGTTTTGGAGGGGGACATGGCAACAAACTGGATTAATGCCCAAGGAGGAGACAGTGTTTATCAAGACAGTTACACAGATGAGCTAGAGAAGGTACAAGTCCAAACCAAGTCAGAGTTTGGAGGTCTTTAGTCCCTACTTAGATCTTCAGTAAAATAAAATTTAAAGGGGAGTGTTGATCCTACAACTGACATTTTAATGGAAATTTATGTGAACAGAGTTTCCCACAGAACAATTCAAGCAAGTTAAGATTCACATGATCCTTCATTATATTATCATCTCTAGTTGGCTTTTCAGACACAGAGTACAACCAGTGAAAGCAGTAGCCCTTTAAATGCCTGTTGTACTGGCTGAAAACTTTTCCCTGTACCTGCTGATTAGTGGCCCAGGTTTCTTATCTTGTCATCACTCCAAAAGCTGTTGTCATTGTATAAAAGTAGAGGCTGATGCTGGATGATTTGAGCCACAGGTGGTTTTTTCTGCTTTGTGTCATCATGGAGTGACACTGTTTTAGCAGGCCAGTTGACGCTTGTAAAGCAGTGATGTTTTACTAATATGTCTGTGTTTACCTCTCAAAGGCAAACAGAAAACATGTGCTTGTAACAACTCAAATTTCTCTTTATTCACCCATGCCCGTGGCAGCTTCTGGCTGAGTACAAGAGCCGACTGACAGAAGCTGACAGAGCAGAAAAGGAGATCAGTCGGGCCCAGGCCCGAGCACAACGTGAAGAGGCAAGGGCTCTAAAGCAGATGAAGATTCATGCAGGGAAAAATTTCCATAAACTGGGGCTGCCTCCAGGTGAGGATTCTGGAACGCTGCTCCCTAGTACAAGTTTGTAGTACCTGGATACCAGTTTGGGGTTGGCTTTACATCAACAGAGCAACTTTGAAAGATTTTGTGCAGAGGTCCAAGTAGAGTAACATCTGTTTAACATAGAGAAACTAAACAGCCAGGTCATGTTCAAGGTATTTAATTTGGATTGATATTACATATTACAAGCATACAGACCTTGATATGTAGCAGCAACAAACAGATTAAATATTTCTCCAATGGGTGCTTAGCTGGGTTTGACCTGAATTTAGAATTGTGGAGATGCATGTCCAAGTCTTGGGATTGAAATACCAGATTATTTTCTAGAATATTATTTTCTATAAAATATAATATGTATTAATTTCAATATAATATAACTTATATATATAATAGATTAAAATATATATGATAATGTATATATAATATATATTAGATATATTTGATATGTGTAATATATATTATATATAATATTATATAATATTATGACAAGGATGAGTTGTAAGTACAACATTACTTTGGATTGATCAAGATAGTGTGTTTTAAGGGGCTATTATTTTGCTTTTTTTATTTATTATTGTTTTTTGTTTGTTGGCTTTCCTGTTGCAGTGGCATCCTCCTTTCGCTGGATTGTGGATAATGAACTTCTCAGAAAAAATAATTTAATCTGTCCTGAGGATTACATCACTGAGAAATTACCTCTTGCCAAAGCACCAAAAGGTAACTTTTGCAGCAGAAAGTAATTTAGACTTTTTAGAACACTCTATAATTGATGCATTGGAGGATGTAGCAGATCTGAGTATATTTTTATAGTTTTCTGCCAAAGCAGAAGGGACTCAAGTATTTTAAGTGTAAGATTCCACTAAGAACACATTTTCAAAGTATAATTGATAAATTCAAGGCTACTGATTTTAGATCTTCTTAAATATGATATTTGATCATTATTGCACATTTGTTTACAGTTCTTCCCATCTCACACAAAAACTGCATTAGTGTTCTATCTCCATCCAATTTCATTACACAAAAGCTGCATCTACATCTTGTATCTAGAGAAAGGAAGTAGTTGCATTAAATTAAAACCATTTTCAGTGAAATAAAATTGTATTCCTTATTTAGGGTTTAAAGTTTTCCAGTTCTGGAAATATATTGGTTTTATTTGCACATGAAGATCAGTAAGGAAAATATTTTGGGCAATGTCAAGACTACTTCTTTTATTTATGTGTGAGCCAAGATGAAAGGTTTTAAGATCATTGAAATGAAGTTTTTCAGTCAAGCCAAAACAAACATTTCAGAGTAATCAACTTAGTCACAGATTTCAAGATTTGAGTTTTGGTTTTTTCCATTGTAATTCCAAACAAAATTAAATTCTCACTTCCCTTACAAGGTTAACATATCTTTCTGGGAGTAATATAAGTGTATACAGCCTGTTTAATTGGTGCTTCTAAAAGCTTTGTTATTAAAGTACTAAGCTTTGTTTGTGCAAAATAAGTTCTAAAAATACATTGAATTCTAGAGGATTTTTGCCAGCAACAAGCCTTAAAATAAACTCATACACTATGCTTAGACTAAATATTTGTTGTTCATGTTTTCCTCTTACAGAATTATTATTTTTTTTCTTTGAATTGCAGGAGAATCAGAACCTGGATACCTGAAAGGGGCACATAAACAACGTGCTTTTTCCCTGGATGAGAGTGTCTACTTAGGTGACAGTGTGACAAGTGTGTCTTCAGCTCTGTCCTCTGTCCAGGGCTCCAGCCTTGAGGCTAAAACCATCAGTAAGGTACATTTTACAAGGTACTTTTAGTCTGCCTGATCTGTAAGGCCTATTGCTCTTCCTACAGCAAAGGGTGAATATTGACCCATTGTTGATTTGACTCCAGTACTTATATTTACACTGTTGAAAAAGGAGAAATACTGTATTTTCTCTATCAGTTTTCATTGCTGTGTAGCTTTGATTACACATGTGCAGCTCCCTTTTTCCTCATCCCCAAGATCACTGTGTTTCATGTTGCACTGTGCACTCTTGTTTTTCAAAGAAACCTAAAGCTTCACAAAAACAAGCCAGGAAAGAGAGTAAGTCCTGGAAAGCAGAGGAATTAAGTGAGTACCTCTCCAGACTTGAGAAAAGACAGAATTACTTGAAGAATCCACGCTTTTTCCCACCAAATACTCTGGATGGAGGCAAATCTCTTGTAATTTCTCAAGAAAAAGTGGAAGAGATCATAGCCAGAAGAAAAGCAGAAGATGCTAAAGGGTATGCAGTGTGTACAGTTTCTGGATTCTGGGCTGGAATGCACAGAGCTCCACTATAGAAATTGCTGTGGATTTACCCAGAGATATTTTGAGCTAAATTTTTAATATGGTTTCTTAATAACAAAGTATGTCTGTATGATGTTTTAGTTTTGCCAAAGACATTTTGCAATTTCTTGTTTTATCAGTATTTAGAGAACCAGGCAGTAAGATAATGTCTCTTTTTTTTTTAATCTTTCAGTGATACCTCATTTGTTCCTGTGTTTCTTGCCAGTCCACCTTCTGTCCTGTTTTTGTATGATAAAGCTGGGCAGGTTTATGAGGTGAGAAAGTTCTTTGTAGAGAGATAATTCTGCTTCCCTGAAAAATTATATCCTGTCATGATCTACATATTTCACCCAATGTTTGGCCTGTCTGAATTTTAATAAAAGTCTGAATTTCTTCTGTATATTGAATTTATGACCCTCTAACTTCCTTGAAGATACTCCATCACACCTGCCACTGACACACAAACCAGTGAAGACTAAATGGGCTCTTCTCAGTCTCTGCTTTGTTATGGTACTCCTGATTCAGCCTCTCTTGAATAAACTGATTTTGGGGTTGGTTGTGATGATGAAATAGTTACTCCTAGCAGTAGTACCAGGGAATTGCATATATTTTAATGAGTGATGGTAATTACAATGGAGCATTTTTTTTTTTTTTTTTTTTTTAATGAAGATGACTGTAGAGGTACGGAACATCACTTCAACAGGGCAACATGTAAGACTTATCCCTCCCTCTACTTCAGTATTTTTCATTTGGCCAGGTAAGTGTTCTTTTCTGCCTTTAAAATGTTAACACATACAAAATCTAATTTACCTGCTCTAACAAAGATTTTCCAGAGATGGCCTGTTTTCCATGAGGCTCAGTTCTTTAGAAACTGAAAGCTGACTTAAGGCCATTCACATGCAGCTCAGAAGCAGATTGAGATGGTCTAATGAGGAATTCAAGAAGACTAAATTAAAGTGTTTGATGTTAGATTGAAATATGTCCATGGAATACCTAGATTGAATTTTATCCAAAATTCATCTAGGAACAGATGGACTTTCCACTTAAAAAAATTATGAGGAGAGTTCAAGAATTAACATACTGCAATAAAGAAGGATAGATTAGAGGAAAGTTAAGAAAATTATCTTTCCTACAGTGGGATAGGCACTGGGATAGATTGCCTGGGGAGATTGTGATACCCCAAGAACTGGAGGAATATTCAGAAGTTAGATGCCTCCATGGAAGCCCTTTTGTCTTGTGGTAAAGCAAAACTGGGTAATGTCTCTAAGTTTCTCCTCACTATTTTCTGTGTTTCTGAGGAGTATATTTCAGACAAAGCAATCTCTGAGCTCCCTGGAACATGTGCACATTCTCAGATTGCACTGCCAGGCCTCTTGTGCTCATCCCTTTTTATCAGCTTGAATTAAGCAATAACAGGGGGGAATTTACAGGCATCTTTCCAGAGGAGGATGTGATCACAAATACTGCTGCCAATTTGGGGAGGTTTTAATTTTTGTTTTAATTTTCTGCCTTTTTGTTTTGTTTTGTTTTTATTTTTCTCCCCAAGGAAAATATCCAGGAAAGGGAGGAATGATTGCTCCTGGGATGGCATGCCAGTATACAGTCCAGTTTATTCCTGAATATCTGGGAGAGTATGAAGATCATATATTAGTGGAGAGTCAAGTATCAGAACCTTTTGTCATCCCAATCCAAGCTAAAGTATCACTTCCAGTATTAACATGTCAGTAGTGTCCAAATACTAAATTTCTCTAAAGTTAAGCAGACTTGGGGTTTTTTTATGTGACTGTCTTCAATTTTGTGTCACAAAACAAATGTGGAAAAAATTGGCAGTGCAGTTTCTACATTTTGATATCTATCTCATTTTCATGTATTCAGATTTATTAGTTATTGAAATGTAATCCTGTTGGATTTTTTCTCAGTTATTTGTTCTTGCCATCTTGGGCTCTTCTTGCTCACTATATTAGAGATGGGTGTAGGGGGCACATTTCTGGGTTTGTGTTTTGTTGATTCCTGAACTCCCAATTGTAATTACTAATTATAAATACTATGGAATTATGATTGAGTTATTAATTAATGCTATTAATTTAGCTATTAATTAATGTTCATGGAATGTGAAATTAATTATGTATGAATATGGTATACCTGCACCTCTCAGATATCTAAGTTCAACTATAATAAACAGGATTACTTTTGCAAAAATTTGCTTTGATTTTTTTGTAAATTCACCTTTCCCGTTATATTGAGCTTTTCTTAAAAAAATCATCTTACTTTTTATCATTCAACAATCTTTAAGGAGGAACAATCATCTTGCATCATTAAAATGTAAGATGAATGTAGAAATATACATCTCACACTGTCCAACTTTGAAATGGAAAGAATTTGAGGGGGTTTAGGATTGCAAAACCTGGCATGGTCTCATGCAGTAATGTCTGTAAAGAGTTATTTAATCAGCAGCCTTTGCTCTCTCTGGAGTCTGATTTTCTGTGTTACTCCTTGCAGTGCCTGACTTTATAGACTGTGGTTCCTGCCTTGTTGGAGGAATAAAAACAACAACAATTTTGTGCAGAAATGAGGGAGTTAGGACTGGGAAGTTCTCTATAATGCCAGGGAAAGCCTGGCCACCTCCTGAATCTGGGGTGAGTGATTAGAAGGGCAATACTGGACCCAGCATGGTGTGGGTGCCCTGGTGTGAAGGCCTTTTAAACAGTCATGTTGTATTAGCACAGAAGTCACGAGGCCTTGCTGGAGATATCTGCATTGTGCCATTCCTTCAGGCATTCACTTTATCCTGAAAAGCAATCTCCCTGGATGGCTGTGCCTCCTTCTTGTGCTCTGCTTTTCCTGTGGAAGGGCTTGCCCTGCTCAGGGGAGAGGTAAACTGAGGCATAGATGAGGGAAAGGAAAACTGGCTCGAACTTGAACCTTGCCCTTGAAGCAAATATAAATGCTATCAGCTCTAGCATTGCTTGAGGTAATTTCCTCTCCCTCCTCAACAAAAACATCCCTTACTGACCTTGCTGCACCTGCAGACACAGCAATCCAATCCAGCCCTGCTCTGTGTGTAGCTCCCCATCTCAAACCAGGGGTGGACAAAGGAGATACAATGGGACAGGCAGACTGGCATTTTGGTGCTGGAGAAAGAGCAGATGGGCCAAGTTGTCCCTCCAGAGACTTTATAGTTCCAACTCAAAGTGAGTTTTAAGCATGGAGAAACAGACAGAGCCCCTCTCTCAGGCAGAGCTGTTCTGCTGGGAACATGAATATTAGGGCTTCTGACACTGACATTTGTCTTCAGAGACTGCACTTTCCTTTCTGCTTTCACCAAGGTCATTATAAAGCAGGGAACTTTTTTTTTAATTAAGCCATATTTATGAGCCACACTCTTTTGAGATGTGTGAAAAAAATGTATGGTAACAGGTAAAACAGTGATGTTGTAGAGTAATGCCTGTTTCAGGTAAATCTGTGTTTTAAACACAGCAATCTGATCCATTTAGTTTATTAATTTGTTTGTTTGTCTGATTGTTTCTTTGTTTGTTTGTTTTAATACCTTAGGTGGCTGCCACTGCTGATTTTGTGGTACAGGATCCTTTTGGGATCCAGCCTGCTGGTTTGGAGCTAGCTCCAGGGCAGAATGCAACAGTACAGGTTAGTGCCAACTGCTATAGAAAGGTTTTTTTACTTCACCAAATAATTTAACAGAAGGCCTGGCTGGACCTTGCAAGTTTGGGCTTATGTGAGCAAAAAATGATTCTGTTTCTTGCAAGTGTTGCTTTTAATTACTAATTACTAAAACTGTCCTTCAGAGAATATTTGCAAATTGAAGTGTATTACTTAGGGGAGAGAAAACAGTTACAGACCTTGCTATTTGCCTTCTCTCTTTCAGGTAGTTTTTTTCCCTTCTTTGCCAGAAGCCTCCCAGCAAACATTCACCATTTTGTGTGACAATTATCCAGTCAAATATGTTACAGTCACAGGTTTGTTCCTAGCACCTTTCTAATTCTGTAGATGTTCAGATAATGTGAGTGGTGATTGTTGGCATGAAGGGATGGTAACTTTTTATGCCATTGGATTAAGCAAATACTGTGTCCTTTGCTGGCTTTTTTTTTTTTTTTTTTTTTTTTTGTATTGTTATTACTGCTCCTTCCCAGTGCATGGAATACACTGGATTCAAAAGACATTGAGCTCTTAACCTTTGGTAGGCAAAAATCCAAATGTAAAATATCACCAAGTCACAGAAAAGAAAACCAGTTGCCAGGTGCAACTCATCTCTTTTACTTGTCTGTTAATAAGATAACTTGACAGGCTATGAAACATGAGGTGTAACAGGGCAGAAATGAACCACATTTGGAGCTTTTGAAGTAGGCAGTCTTTGGATTAACTAATGAAACCAGTTCAAATTCTTGTAAATGTTGGTGCTTGTACTGAATTATAACTGTGAGTGCTATAACATGAGGCTTGGTCTGTCATCTATTGAATCACTTTGTCACATGTATTTACTTTGGATTTTTTTAATACTTCATTTGCTGCTTGTTTTAATTTTAATCTACTGCTCAAAACATCTGGGAGCCACATTGTCAAGCCCTGTAAACACCCTGCTTAGTTCAGTGAAACCATGCTGATGTGAGCTGAGACTGTGGCTCTGAAATCCCTGTCTATGAAATTCATGAACAGAAGGTCTCTGTTAATAGGTTGATAAACACAACATCAGGAAAATATTGTACAATTAACACATTGGAGTTCTGAAACTTGAGGAAACACCAGATACAATCAGTAATGAGCATTAATGACATTTGCTATTGATGATGTGAGCTATGTTAATGGCCAGATGGTAAACAGCAATACCTAATTATTTCTTCCAGGGCTTGGAGAGGTGATTGCTCTGGAGCTTTTGTTTGTCACAGGTGGAGAAAGCAAAGCTCAGCTGGGTGAAGGCACTGATGGCACAGCACAGCACCTCATACGCTTCGAGCCCCAAAACCCCCAGAGCACCGAGGAGAAGATCCTGGTCATAAGGAACCCCACGTAGGTAGCTGCTGTCAGAGTAATGCTCTGCACTGTGGGAGTGCTGCCAGGGATCTCATTTGTCATACTCTGCTCTCTCAAGCTGGAGAAACCTTCATGCCTTTGTTAAATTTTTGCAGAATCTTTGCTTCTTTTTGCTCCTTATTTGGGAATTAAAGTTCAAGGAATGTTGTACATTGTTGAAGTGTTGTGGCAACCATTAGCCAAGGTCAATATATTTGCTTTAATAGAGGTAAATCTACAAAAAATTAATAAATATACATGGTTGCAGGAAATACTTAGAGAGTGATCCAGGTTAGATTTATCTAATTTTAAATGTCTGCTATATATACTTGTGCAACTGAGATAAGCACTCTTTTCCTTTCATAGTGCAGGGAATAGATGCTTCCAAGCATACAATTCTGACTGGAACATCTCCCATAGAAAAGTCATAATACATCCTGGACTCCAGTGGATCAAAATGGGAGCCCAATGTAATTAACTCTCATTAAAACTCTCACATGGTTCCTGCTATTGAGTCCTTACAGATTTAAATATCAATTCAATTTGTGTCCTTATGGACAATTACACCATAGTGAACATAGTGGCATCCTGATTTTGCTCAGAATCAGTCAGACTTTAACAGAAATACACTCCTGCATGATTGCAGCAGATAGAGGCTGTAGACCATCAAAGCAGTGAGCAGGTCAGTGCTGGGTTTAGGACCATTAATCTAAATTGCTGTTTGCAAGCAGTGAATATCTGGAAGTTTATTTTTTGTTCTGGAAATCACACATGCATAATGCCAGAACAGGCTGATGTTTGAGAAAAGAAAGTGTGATTGGTGAACTGGATATTGTAAACTGACAAAGGATGTGACTGTGCCAATTTCCACATTTTCTCTGTGCTATAATCACCACAGCACTCCCTGAACATCTGGTGTCAGCATTTGTATAAAACAAAGCTGGCCAGGCTGAGAGTAAACTCCATAGAAGCAGGAAGAAGAAATGTTCTTTCTGCTACAGAAAGTGATACAAGAAATTGTAAATGTCCAGTTTTATCAGTGATACTTTCAAATTCCAATGTCCTTCCTTCCCCTTAGGAAGGCAGAATTTTTGAGGTCAGCATGAGCAAGATTCTCAAACCCATGAAGACATTCCATGGAATACACTTCTGCTGAAACAACCTACTTAAGCAACCTTTTCTGGATTGCAGAGAGTGGGGTAGAGCCATGGCTATAATTTTAGATGGAGCCATTGTGTTTGCTGACATGATAAGACCACATCTTTCATTTGGATTAAATTCAGAATGTGATGTAGGTCATCAGCAGTGATCCAAGGCAAATGTACTTGTGTCAGCAGGAATGGTCCTGATCATCCCAGATCTTTGAAAAAAGAATTGCAGAGTTTCTAAAACCTGGATTACATGACAAGTTCAAATAAGGCAAGAAAGTGTTAAGATATCTTATGGAATAAGATTTATGGAATTTATGGAATTTACTTTCACGTACTAGCATGTTCTTTATATGATTTATATACTCTGACTCTATGATGCCTCAGCAGCTTTGTGACTCACAAAAACTGGGAAGTCAAACCCCTGTAATCTGTAAAGAGAGGAATTTCCTACCTGGAAAAATAATCTGAACATTTTCTTAATATAGTTTGCTCAAAAATATCTGATTTTTTAAATCATAGCTTTTCTGTTGTTTATTGACTTCTTTGCAGCAATCTAGAACTTCCCTTCTTCTGGCAGATAACAAAGCCTGATCTGAAACCATTAATACCAGAAGAAACTGCAGACTTTACAGAGGTCAAAAACAATCAAGACCCAGAGTCAGCCTTCTCCCTAAATCCCAAGCAGGGAGTTTTGCTTCCCTATGCAGATCATGAGTTTGTTCTCACTTATGCTCCACAGGAGGTATGGCTTGTGATTCCTTCCTAGCCACAAACTCCAGCTGTGTATTTTTATTCAAGTCATAAAATCCTTGCTGTGCAACTTTTCTAAATTAAATTTAATTAGCTGGTACTATGCTCTGATAAACAGTGTTCAAAATGTAGAAAGTTACTGAAAGAAAACATGTTTTGACTGCAAAATGTGAGACAGTTTCTGATCTCATGTAATTTTGGAGATCTGACTGGACACAGTTAATTTTACACTGAAATTGTGGACACATCCTCATACTGCAGCTGTGCTGGCTGGTGAAGTTACCACCCTCACCCCTCTATCAGCTCCTCCACCAGCTCCTGACCCTTCCCCCTCTTCTTGCAGGATGTGCCTTGTACCTACTCCAGCCTAAATAAGTAGGTTAACAAACACTGATTATTTAAACTGTTTCCAGCTGTAGTTTTTTTTGGCCTGAAATGGGTTCTGTGAACAGCTGAGTGGTGAATTAAGGGGATAGTGGGAGCCTTTGGCAGAGAAATGCTGTGTGCAGCTGTGGGTAAGAGGGGTGCAAGGATGTTGGAATGCAGTTATCCCAGAGAATGCTGTTCTCTCAGTTTCTGCTCCCCTGTCCCTGGAAATAAGGAGCATGAGCTCACTGTATTTAGAGAAACCTGATCCAAAGAAAGCCCAAGAGTGGGAATGTCCCATGCAGTGTTGATTGACAGACATAAGAAATACCTCAAATTTGTATGGCAGAGAAACTACCTGGCTTTTAAAAAAGAAATAGTTCATAGAATATATATTCAATTAAAATATACATCAGAATCAGTATCTGTCTCCTAACAAATGAAGCTTTTTGCCCTTCAGATTTAAGGCCTGCTTCTGTGTTTCTTTCCCCCCTGCCTCCATTAGAATACAGAAGGCTTTCTCTTCCCATGATGGAAAAGTCATGTTTCTTACTCAAGATCAGATTGATGGTCAATTAAGCTGAATACTCTGCAGCAGTTAGAAGAAACTTCTCAATTAGTACAGCAGTACTGAGCTTAATTTGGGGAGCCTTTGCAGATGCTTGTGTGTAGTATGCAATATACAGGGGAAATAATAACAGGCATGTCAAAAATGAGTATTTTTCTTGGAACCATACACCATGAGATCAGGATCTGGCTTAATGCTTTGCAGTCAAATATGTTTTCTTTTAGTAACTCCAGAGTTTGAATATTGTTTATCAGAGCTTAGTACTCTGATGATGATCATTTATCCTTTACATGTAAACCACTTTTCCATCATTTTTTGATCTTCAACATAAATGATTACTTGACACTAAAATCCTTTTCTCCTTCATCTGTGCAGCTGAAGAGTTATCACAGTGTGCTGCAGATGGTAGTGAGGGACACCACAGAATCACCTTGGTAAGCTGAGAAACATTTCCGAGTAAGATATATGGCCACAATTTATCTGTGCTATTACATTAAGTTACTGGGATTTTTCTTCTTTCTGGTGATGATGGATTGACAAGTATAAAGAATATTATCTGTGCAAGTAGTTGTGGTACAAAGAGCATCTCTGATATCCTCTCCCATGCCTGGACACATGCCTGGCCCTAGCTTTTCCTCTCTTGGAAAAAGATAATATTGTCATTTTGTCTGCTTATTTTCCAGAGTTTCCTGCTGTTACTCTTTGTCACAGCAGTATGTCACTTATATACTTGTTCATGGACAGACTGGGACAACTAGAATATCTTAAAGAGTAATGAAGTTTTTAATTGGCAGAGCTAATTGCCCACAGGCAGTCTGTACTTGAGAAACTTGTGATGCTTATCAGTTTTGATCTGGCAATTAAAAGACAGGATCCAATTTAACAGAGGTTTAACATATTTAATGATTCTACCATATTTCATCCCAAAGTTTAGTAGAAGAGAGGATGCTTCAAAACATCCCAGAATGCAGAGTAGAGGATGTAATAGCACTGAAAATAGAAGTTAAAGGCTCAACAGAACCATACAACCTTCTTCTGGAACCATATGCCATTATTATCCCTGGAGAAAATTTCATTGGTGTAAATGTCAAGAAAAAATTTAAGGTTTGTGTGCTTTTCACTTCACTGTTGTCATGGGGTTTGTGTCACCAGATGTCATAGGTGTTATTAGAAGATATCAGACAGTCATTATTATTTTAGTTTTCCTGAAATGTTTTCAAAGGAGGCCATGAATCCAGAAGGGTCTGCACTGAAATGCCCTACCCAGCCTGCTCAGCCCTTCACTCCAGGCAGCAGCCTTTGTTCCTTTTTCATCTCTTCAGTTTGATACCACAGAGTTTGACCCTTCTCAATGTTTTTTTGGGTCACTAACCTCTTGCTTATCACTTTGTCACTCCTGTAGTGTAAAAGTTTTCCAGCTGGGAGGAATAGTCAATGGATGATTAAATTAGTTCATAACTGAGGCACTGTTCATGCAAAGAACTACAGGAAGAGAAGAGCTACAAAAATCACACATGCTGCAGCTCACTAGATATTATTCTTTCCTGCAGGTTCTGGTAATTTCTCTTTGGCCATTCTGGGACAGAATGCTGCTGCAATTGTCCCCTCACACAGCATCCCCTTCACTACAGATCAGGATCCTTTTGATCTTAGACTGACTTGGGAAAAGCAGGCCTGTTAGCAAGAGCCAGGCAGGAAGACATTTCCCAGTTAATGGTTTTCCCATTTTTTCTTAGAGATCCTGCTAATCAGCCTTTGGCTTTAAGATTTCTCTCCACAGAACTTATTTTTTTTCAATTTAAGGCAGCCATTTCATACTTCCCAGAAACCCAGTATAACTACACATGTGATAGGTGTAATTAAGCCAGTTACTGATGATATAACAACATCCTTTGCAGTTTCCAATTGGTGTTTTTTAGTCTTAAAAAGATAAGAATTTGAACTGTGCTTAGGGATAATTGTACTTCAGAGAACAAAGTTATTTGCTGTAGTTAAGAAATAATGTTTTGACTAGATCTGAAGAGCAGGCCAAACATTTCAAGAGCTTGCATCTCCCTCACAAACAGAGTCTTTGGCAAAAAAAAAGGTGCACTCAAAAGATTTTCAGTTTATGTTTAGAAATTCTGTTGCATTTTTGAAAAATGGGGGGCAGTTTAAGAGTCTCAAATGTGATCATGTTCTTGGAATGAATTGTTCATGGATTCTCTTCAGGTTTGAGGGAATACCTTCACCTATGTGAAGGAGACACTGTTAAATAAATGGTGACTGAAAACCCAGTTTGCAGTGTATCAGTGCTCTCAGCATATTGACTTGCTGCTCTGAGAAGTGCATTAATTGTCTCATTGATTTTAATTGTTTCAGCTGTGGAACAACAGCAAAACATTGATCAAGTACACATGGGAGAAAATCACAGACCGTGAGATCATCGAAGTTGAGCCTCGTACTGGTGTCATAGGTAAAGTTTCTGTGACTTGCAAGCAGTAATTAAGGAAAGAGACAGTAATTGATTATATCAGTTTATGACAGTCACAGAGCACTATAGTGCCAACTGAAAAATTAGCTGATCTCCAGCCCACTGGAGCCAGCAGGAAACTTAACTTAATTCCAGTAGCTTCATGCTTGAAGCAGGTGGTTTCTTACAAAAAAGTGAGACAGGAGCCTGGTGTTTTCTCTTCTAGATGTGAATAAATGCTGTGAATTTGTACTGGCAATTTCTGGGAGCAAGCCTGGGGTCATCAGCCGTAACCTGCCATGTCATGTTGAGCTGTGTCCAGAGCCAGTTATGCTGCATATTGAGGCTGCTTTTAAGGTAAGGAGCAGTTCAGTCTTGCAGGAGGATGAGCTGTGTGGCCTGGCCATTGTCCAAATAAAGCTTTTTTGCCTCTCAATGGCTTGAGGAATCTTAAGTGGTTACAAACAGGAGTTATTTTTGCTGTAGTGACTATTGAGTCAACGTTGATATTCCCATGACACACGGAATTTTTCTGCATTACACAGTGCATTTGCTTTCTGATATTCTCTGTGAAATCAAATGTTAATCCTAGCTAATGGCATGTTTCTTAATGAGGCAGTTTTGGCAGAGGTGTCCATTCTGATGTCTGTTTCCTGCTGTCCTAGGGTCCATTTCTTTGTATTGATGTTCCATCACTCCGGTTTGGTTTGACTAAGCAGGGTGAGACTGTGTCAAGAACCTTTGAGATAAATAATCTCTCTCAGGTGCCAGCACAGTGGAGGATGCAAGAAAGCCAAGTTTTTCTAGCTCAAAGGAATGAAGAGGTAAGTCAGTGCTACAGCTGACTGTAGTCCCTCCTTAGCTATTTTATTTCTTCTGCTTAGGAGTTGTATTATTCATTCCAGCTATCAGAAGTTCTGATTGTTGTAACTTCTTACAAAACTAGTCCAGCACAGTTTCATAAGTGCATGAGTGCTTTTGAGATTGAACACCTCTTTACAATTTTTCTCCATTTCCCTTCATTACAAATCCCCTGCCAGCCTGATCCAAAGAGACACAGAGTATTTCCTGAATGACAATTATTTCAGCTGCTGCTGCTGCAAGTAAGAGTTCAAGGCTTTAGTTAGTGCTGAGACTGCTGAACACTCCTCCCACACACCCAGATCAGCATCTTGGACAAGAATCTGAGCCCTCACTCCTCGCTGATGCTCTTCCTGTGTCCACTCTCCCAACCCTCCTTCCTCACCCTTCTGTCCAAGAACCTTTCCCCCTCGTGGCACCTTGCTGCTGCCTGGGAGCAGGTGCTGCTGCTGAGGCTGATTGCTTCTCCTTCATGTTCCCTGTCAGTCCATGCACAGCTGACCCTTTGGCTCTGACTGAAGCAAAGCCCTGCCTCCTTGTGTAGCCAGGCTTTCACAAAGCTGCAACTCTGCTTCCTGACATCAACCCAGGTGGGACTCAAGGGGCAGAGAGAAGGAAACATCTGAGGAAAAATTGGACACTTGGAAACCCTAATTAGATTGTGTGGCTTCAACATTTTATCCTTGCTTTGCACATGTCAAAAAAATTTCTGTTCCCTCTCTCCTCTCCCAGGTATCCACCTTCACCATCCAGCCATCAGCTGGAGAAATTCCTCCTTTGGGTCTGTGCACAGTTTCAGTTCACTTCACATCACTGCAGTGCCAGCGTCTCCAGACAGTGCTGGAACTGGAGGTGGAAAATGGAGAAAGAAGGTAAGGAGCAAAAGCAGCATTTGTTTTGGTTTGTCCTGAGGTTCACATCTGGTTTTCACTTCAGGTAGTTTTCTATCCTACAACAAAAATATGAACTCACAGTGGGGTTGTGTAACCTATCAATGAACTATCAAATTTCTAATATTGCTAAATAAACATAAACATCATTCTTCCCAGCATGGTGTTTTATGTCTAGCACATTTCATTAACAATAACAATAGACCATCTGTGTGTTTATTTCCAGTCATCTTCCTGTTTTTGTTGAAGTTCAGACCCCCCAAGTGTGCCTGATATCTAGTCATCTAGTATTCAATGAAATTTATACTGGAGTTCCTGTCAAAGCAACCAATAAACTTTTTAACCAGACACTGCTGCCAGCAAAGTACTTATGGGGAAAGGTAAATGCTCTTCTAATGAGTGGAGAATACAGCAGGGATGGAAGTTGCAATTTCTGTAGGAAATACAAATAATGACTGTTCTTAAAAGCTTTTCTGATGTATCTTTTGAGTAGTCATTGCTGTTTTATTGGCTTGGGAGCAGAACTTCAGCTTTAGACCAATTTCTATTAAAAGATTAATTATTAGTTTATGTCATGTTCTTACTGTCTGTGGATCCTTGGGAAAATGGATGAGCAGATGTGAGGGGTCATAGGATGTAAAGCTACCAGGCTATTAAACAAAGTACCATAGCAGTTTAGGGTTTGCACTTAATTTGGTAAAACAAAGAAATTTTGGTGCTCTTGAATTGAATCTGAATTCTGAATTGTGTCTGAATTCACATTCTGGCTGGGATTCACCTTACAGAGAGGAGCCCCAAATTTAGTGTCAGTATTTAAGCTGTGTCTGAACTCTCTTTTCAGTCAATGGAAATTTGGTCATTCAGATCTGGCATCCATCACATCTGACATCCAGGATTCTGCTCAATTGCCTACATAAAAGCACTCAGTGCCACTCCAGATGCCCTCAGGTGCCCAAGGGATCCTACCAGAGCATGTATATGGTATAGGATCTACAGGAAAACACTTTGGAGCATCTGCAGCCTGGGAGGAATATGTAGGGCATTTTTCCTGATGTGTGATGTTGATGTGTGAAGAAATGAGTGGAAGCCCTGGGTGCATTCCATGCTGGTCACTTAGGGAAGGTGCCAACACCAGAATTGTGTCTCCCTCACCTCTGTAGTGGACAGAGGTGGGCACATCTGGGATCCTGCTCTGATATCAAATAGATTGGCTTCCCCCTGGAAAGGCCTGAGACTGTGAGAGGGATGGGAATGGCTCTGCTCCCAGCCCAGCAGCCTCAGCTGGGCACCTGAAGTTACTTGGAATGAATGTAGGCATGAGGATCTCATCTCCCATGGGGAATTGTAAAGCCAGTCTTGACATACTGTAGGTGTTGCTGCCTGAAAGTGTCCTAATCCTGAGAACAGCTTGGTGTTTTTAGAAGAGACAGTGTGAGGGAATCAGCATGAGCTGAGTGTCCTTTCTGTTTGGCAGCCCATTGGAAGGCAGGCAGCCTCCTGCTCCATCGTGGTGTCCCCTGCCAGTGGCACCTTAGGGCCAAATGAGGAGAGGGAATTCTGCATAGAGCTGTCAGCTAACACTGTGGTAAGTTTACAAACTGATGCACTTCTATATAAACAGCAACATTGGCTTTTTCATCTCACCTCCATCTGGCAAAAGGAAGGAATTCTGTGTACAAAACCACATGCTCTTTTTCCCATAAAATATCTCTGAAGTGGTTTTGCTTTAGAGGTCCCACAGTTGAAGGCAAGAATTAAAGTGTACATGGTGTGCAATTTCTTCCCTGTTTCTTTATATCTCAGCTGTTCCTGTTTTCTTCCTTTCTTGAAGTCCTGTACAATTGCTCTTAATGCTTATCACTCTTCTTGGAGCATACAGATCCTCACTTTGGAATATCTGGAATGATATGGAGCAGAGTGGCATATACAGTGTATATTTGGTTTTCTGAATGCAGTTAGGCTCATAACATTTTGATATTTGAAAACTTAAAAGTGGCTGATGGGACTGAGAGTCTGCAAAATACAGGAGCAGAAATTCAGAGAAAGACTTTACAAGGGCATTCAAATAGCTGAGCTAAAGCAGCTAAACACAGGATGTTCCTATAGATATGGTGTCTTAGCTCCCATTACAGTCATTGGAGACTTGGGTTTCATTTATTTGCTTAAAAGTAGGTGTTCAGTACTATCAGAGTTATTATTTAAAATTATGTATCTGTGGCACTTGGGAACATGATTTAGTGGTGGCCTTGGCAGTGCTGGATTAATGTTTGGACTCACTCATCTTAGAAGTCTTTTCCAACCTAAATGATTCTATGATTCAATACTTGGAGCATAGCAATTGAGTCAGAAATCAGTAATGGAGCAGTTTTAGGCTCACAGACAGCTGCAGGTACAAAGCTGAGAAAAAGCCACAAATTTTTACCTCAGTACTGCTTTCTAAGCAGCTCTGATGCTGCAGAAAATGCACTGAAAACAGTTCAGTAAAACTTCTCACAATTCTATTGTTCTGGGTTCAATCCAGGGAAGTTTACACACTTTTTGAAAATAAATACCCTAAAGAGTTTGCCTTTCCTCTGTGATACATGCTTCATGCACAAGGAAACTTGATTCTTTGCTTTTCAGGGTGAGCTGAAAGACCTCACACTTTGCTGTAGCATAGAAGACATGGCTGAACCCCTCTTCCTGAGCATTTCTGGAGAAGTGAAGGGGCTACATGTCACATACTCAGTACCTTCTGGCAGTGAAATTGACAGGTAATATCTGACTGATTTTTATTTCATTTTTCTGATACATAGAATGATGATTGTATTTTGGAACATGCTCATCTTTGTATCTTTTCATATAAGTAAATATGTCTTTAATTTGGGAGACTGGCATGTTATGCAGGGTAAAAATCTGACCCCAAATAAATCCTTAAATGAAAAAATGAAAAACAGAAAATGCTGATGGCAAGAATCATAGACTGCATGGTCCTTTTACACTGTGCATCACAACCACATGGCATATTGCACATTTTTAAATCACCTGAAATCATCTGTGGCATAAGAAAATAAGACCTATGTCTAAATACTACTGTTATTTTTTCTGGCAGTGATGAAGGACAAATGCCACAAAGCCCATGTGAGCTTCTTTTGGACTTTGGGTCTGAAGTTGCAGTCAAAGATGTTGTAAAGCATCAGCTGATTCTTACAAATCTCACTGCAATCAGTGCTCCATTCACACTGGAAGCTGAGTATTTTAGTGCCTGTTTGGTGCCTCCAGAACAAGGAGCCTGCCCGTGAGTCTTGCTGTTCTGCCTAATGACTCAAATATTAATTTAGGTCTGATTTAAACCTGAAATCAGATTTTTTTTTTTTTTTTCATACTCTCCAAGCTACCTGGTGAAAAAAAGGGGGCCTGTCACAGAGCATGCAGCCAGAAAAGTAAAGTCAGGTATGAAAATATCTCTTCAGTGGACAGAAGGTGAAAGCCAGCTGAATGCCAGCACTAAATGTGTCAGTCAGGCACACCTTCTCATTGTTGGAGCAGCTGGTGAAGTGTAAACTGTTAAATTACTTAATTCCTCTGTTCATTCCTGAGTTTGAAAGCCCACCTTGGATAAGCATTAAGTCAATCTTTCTCTTCCCCTTCTGCTTTTTTCTCCTTTCTCCTCCCTTTCTTTCTCTCTCTTCTTCATCTTTTTCTTGCAAACAACAGTATGAAACCAAGTTGGTGATTCTGGTGACAGTTCCCTCCCAGCACATGGGATGGATGACATGCAGAACGTTTGGCTCTTTCTCTCCCTCACAGTTTTCCAGTACCAGTGCAGCAAGTTTTTCTCCCTCAAACCCTTTACCATACCTTCCCCACTGTGGAAAGCTACAGCACAGCCCATCTGTCATTTCTGATGTGTTGTACTGAAAAATGATAATATTTACAGCCACATGAGACTGAGGGAGGGAGGAAATGGGAGCAAAAAGCTGTGAAGTGTGGATGTGTTTTCTGTATCCAAAATAAAACTTGCACATATTGGTACCTTGCCATAGAGTTTGGTATCTGTTCCACAGACAGAGCTTTTCAGCTGTTGAATTAGTGCTTAAGATTAGAAAAATGCTGTTCTGACAGATTCCATGCAGGCCTAGGTGACTCAGAATGTGGAAAGGCTTTGCTCTTTGTAATTAATTCTTTGCATGGGAGAGCACACAGAGGTAAACAGGCAGCTGCTAGTGGAACAAGAAACAGTCATAACAAATCCCAGCCTATTTTTCTCAGTTCTTTTCAAGTAACCAGTTAGTGCCTGGCATATCCCAAAGAGTTCTGGATCAGGTTGTTGGAAGGGTTATCCTGCTGTAAAATATTCTGGGCAAGCACTAAGTCTAAACAACAGAGTAAGACCCACTGTAGAAGGGAACTTGGGTAAAGCGGTATAAATGTGAGCTGAGCAAATAATCCCAGGGTTTCTAAGTCAGTGAGGTTAAGCTGATAAAAGGCAACTAAAACCATGGTCCTGTGTATTCTTTGAAAGACTAACTTTGTTCCATTTCCTCAGAATTCATGAAATGCTTCTTTGCTCTGCTCCTTCAGAGTTTGCAGCAGCGTTGCTGTCCCAGGGGAAGGGAGCAGCTTTCCATATCCAACCTTCCAGAGGAACTCTGGAAGCTTTCCAGCAGCTCACCATAGAAATAGCAGCTTACAACAACATGTGGGGAGAGTACCAGGATAACCTTGTCTGTAAGGTAGGTGGGGGTTTGGTTTTACCATGGCAGATTTTACACCAATTGCATTTCCCAGATGCCTTTCTGTTAGAAATACTTTTTCAAGTTTTTTAAGACTTCTGTAAAAATTCAGGATGGATCTTGCTATACCACTACTTCCAATGACATGTAAAGAACAATTGTTTGGTTTTAGGGGGACATGTTTATTCTTTGGGAGGTTTTCATGTGCCTTGAAAATGGCTGGAGTAGTTTTGATTTATAACATCTGTTTGGGAGCTGGCCAGTGCTCTGCTCTGGTCTACCAATACCATAGATTGTGTTGTGTAGAAAAGCAGCAGGAAAGCTGATAAATGCATGAGGTATTGCATTCTGCTGAGAAGAGTTGTTGTTAGCATATAAATTAGAGGTTGTCAAAGGAAACTAGTCAAAAATATTTGAAAATCCAATCAGTTTGCAAAACATAATCTCATAACACAGAGAACTAAGGTGTTATCTTGATTCTAATAGCAAAAATTCATTTTAATAGGTTGGACACTTACAATGTAAATTAATTCCTATGCAAATGACTGTGAAAGGCTGTCCAATCTTCCTGCAGGTGACAGGACCAAAACCAGAGCCACCCATTGTCAGGTATAGTGCAAAATACTGTCAGACAAATCAGTGAATTAAATACCAATGGGCTGCAGCCAACACACACACCTGTTCCATCTTGTGATATAATGAGAAGGTCAGCAAAGTGTCAGTCAAAGCACAGTATCTGCTTCTAGAACATCAATACGTTTTTCTCTGCCAAGACAATTAGAATATAATCTGCACTACAAGACTGCTGAAGTCTGCCAGCAGTCTCTGTCCTGGGCTTGCAGCTGCAGAATTTCACCCAGTGCAGCCTCATCTGGCTCTGTGGAGATGGCAGCTGGCACATGGTGGCAATTCTCATCACCCACAGCTCATTTCTCCCTGGCCCTTTACCTGCACCAGGAGAGACACAGCCCTAAGATCAGTAGTGTCAGGGGAAGGTTTAAACCCTCTCATACAGCAAATAGTATCTGCACCTTGGGATGAGGGGTAAAGGTTGGTTTTTGGGGAACCCCAGCACTGCACGTGGTTACTCTGAAATGTCTGAGACAACTGAAAAAAACTGGGGAAAAAAGGAAAAAGACAGATAAAATAAACCAATATTGTACTTCACAGTATAGGCCATGCCTTACCTGAGAGCCACTCCAGTGCAGCCAGATCATTTCCACTTTTAAACAGCTCTGCAGTGATTTCAGACACTTCTGTGCTCTGCATGCACTGACAGCAAGGTTCCCTGTCCAGGTTTGGCACTCAAGTCTCAGGAGGGTCCCCTGTGCTTCGGAGGGTCCAGCTCAACAATCCCACTCCCTTTGGTAAGGATGGCTTTTGTACAGCAAACATGAATGCTTTCATTGTGTTCCTTATAGAAATAAAAGTAGAAGGACCCATTAACCTGTTAATTGACAGGCATACTTGTTCCCTAATGAAGATGTTTTTAGCAAAAAAAAAAATAGAGAGTGACTCAATGTGTTGCCACTATGCAATTGCACATCCCATCTTGATGTAGCTGGGTTTTGCCTCATTGAAATGGTGGGAATTCAGGATTTTCCATCCTGTTTTTATGAATTTCTTACAACACTAAGCCTGGTCAATCAGATGTGCTACCTGCTTTTTACTGGCATCTTCTGGCTCTTCTGTTTAGTCTTGTTAGCTCTTGAGTGAAATTGTAAGCTTTTCAGAGCAAAGTCAATCACCTTTTTTTTTATAATTCTACTAGATCTATTTGCTTAAACAAAATACTCATAATTTATTTTCATTATAGTTTAGGACATAGAAAGTGGCCAAACTATAGCAAGCTCTGAAATAATTTTCATTTACAGCAAACATGGGAAACCTAAGAGATACATTTTAATACAAATCCTGTTGCCAGACACAAATTTGTTACTTGATATTCTGGTACCAGCTAAGCCATGAGCCCTCTCACTGCCTGGAAGTAATTGTCCCCTTTTCCTTTCCCATTCAGACATCCGCCTGGACTTGGAAGTTTACAACCAAGAGCCAGATGATGAAAAGCTGGTGGACCTGTTGGTGCTCTTTGGAGACCCTTTTCCTCCTGTGGACATGGCTGGAAATGAGGCTGCATCAAGTGGTAGCACCTCAGAGTCAGAGGTGGTGTTAAAGCTGGATCC
Organism: Agelaius tricolor; assembly: GCF_023055355.1. Classification (NCBI taxonomy): domain Eukaryota; kingdom Metazoa; phylum Chordata; class Aves; order Passeriformes; family Icteridae; genus Agelaius; species Agelaius tricolor. Next base: position 2,179,169 of record NW_027269266.1, read on the forward strand.
AGCTGCCATTCCCTGTGGGAGCGTTTATCCAGCTCTGGAAAGCACAGATGAGGTCAGCTCTTAGGAAGTTTCTTATACTGCTGCTGAGATACATGATGGGATTTTTGGCATGAAGGGTTGAAAACAATAACAGGAGATAGAACTTGTAACTAAGAGATGGATTGTTAAAAGAAATGTCAGCTCCTCTCCCAGTCAAACACACAATATGTGGGTAGGTAGCTTTGGGGATCAACAATCTGTTTCCAGAGAGAGCTAAAAGCAATTAGCTCTCCTTAAAAGTGTTAAAAAAGCTAAAAAAATACTATTTAAAGTACTGTCACTGACAAACTATTGCCATTATTACATGAAAGAATTAAAATAACTAAAACTCCTTAATTTGGCTCTGCTTTTCTCGTGGGTGCTTTCTGGTGTCAACATGTGCTGTAGTCAAGGAGCAGAACCTACCCTGCAAATTTCAAATTGCTGCTAATGATATGGAGGCATTTATCCCAGTGCTAAAATTAGATTGGTTCTGTTAGAATAAGGTAACATTATTACACATGAGGTTTGATTATAATGTGGCAGTTTAGTGTCTTGAGGGGCTGGGAGTGACAGGGAGAAGGTATCCCCCAGGATATTGTATATTTTTCTGGCAAAAGCTTCACACAAAAGATATTAAGATCACATTTTCTCTGCTTCAGCTCAGCATGCACAGTTGTTCTGAACACAGCTCTAACCTTTCTTGTGCACAAAGGGAACAGTATTGCCCCAGAGTGCTGCTTTGTGGCCAGAGGTGTCATGATTGGGTAGAACTGGATCCAGGCATACACATTTTCCAAGGAATTCAGGAGCAGTTTCAGGAGAGCTACTCTGTGGATGAGAAAATCAATGTACAGGACACATCCACGTGTCCAGCCCTTGTGCCAGAAAGAAACTGGAGCTGGCCATGCTTCCTGAGCAGTTCCCTGTGCACATCACTCACATTCCTCCCTTGCAGTGTAACAGTTTTAACCATTCCCCACCCCTGTGTCTCTGCAGCCTCCAGGTTCTGACAGCAAAGATCTGGAAATCAGCAGTCAGGAGTCTGCAGGAGAGAAAAATATCTCTGTACTCATCCGACCTCATGAGGGAGTGCCTGCAGACAGCCCCTACTCCATTGCTCCAAGGCAGATTGTAAGCTTTTACATTTTCTTTGGCCTTAGATTTAGCACATTTTCTGCAGGGCAGAGGAGACAGAGAAGGAGAAGGAGGTAGCTTTGAGTTTGGTTTGAGGTAAACTATTAAACAGTGAAAGGAAGGCTTTGGAGATGATCATGAGAGGAGTTTGCAAGGTTGACAGAACGTGTCCTGTCTACATCTGAGCAGTGACCTGATGACTGAAGTGTTAGTTGTACACCAGAGTGACATCTCTGCTCTTCTCACTTGGGCTGGCATGGTGAAATGTGGGAGCCATGTGGAAACATGCAGAGCTGGAAACCAGGCTGCTGGAAAGGGGCGCTCTGTAGATAACTCATGGGATAAACCACTGTAACCCACAGTGCTTCACAAGTGAGTTGTGCAAATACAGGCCACAGTGTCACAATCCCTTAGGAATATCATAAAGACAGCACTAGAAAGATCTAGCTGTGAGTGACAGGGCTGCCCAAAACATCAGTGTGCCAATTTTATTCTTAAATATTTTTTTGCTAAAGGGTTTCAGTTACAAGTTAAAATGAGCTAAAGATTACATAAAAGGAATGATGACAGAAATGGAGCTGCAGTCAGCTCTGAGATGGCCAAGGCTGAAAAAGGTCAGACAAACAAGTGCCTCACTGTGGAGGCAGCTTTTGTGGGGTGTAGCCAGCAGCAGTACCAGGATTTAACCTGCACAATTCACCTAAAGAAATAATATAATCTAGTCAACCTGTAAATCCCAGAAAATCCACTGCAGCTGGCTAGTGCATGTGATTACATTCCCTGCTGTCATGTAAAATTAAAAAATAGCCAAGACTAAACTGAACTGTAAAATACTCTTAGTTCACACTTGTAACTCTTCAAAAAATGTTTCATATATGCAAGTTGTGGAATAATCACCTGAGGTAGCCAGGGAGTAAGAGTGGGCAGAACTGGGTATTTTTAAAAACAAACAGATGTGTACATGTTTGTGCACTTAGACAGTTAGTCAGTGATCGTGTTTAAACTCTGTTGATGCTAAAAAATGGCCACAGTGATATTTGCAGTTGAAGTAATTGTCAGTTTGGCTGTCACATGTTGGCATTTTCGTGCAAGCCTGAGCCCGTGCCCGGGGGATTGCATGCTGCTTGTGCAATTCCATTTTGGCAGCTGAGTCCCGAGGTTCTTGTGCAATCCCCGGCGGCTCCGTGCACTGAACGCTCTCTCCCGGCCGCAGGTGGTTCCAGGAGGTGGCAGCAGCGATGTTTTCATCTCCTTCACCCCGCTCGTCATCCCGGCCACCGAGGCTGAGCTGTGCTGTGACGCGCTGCTGCTGGGCTTCATGAGCCTGGACAGCAAGGTAAACTGACAGCCACGGCAAGGCCAAAGGGGAATATAATTTCCCTTCCTGTAATTTATGTACAGGCTGCTGTTACCTGGCCAGTCTGTGTAAACAGTCCTGTTCCTGCTAGCCTGTACATCCTTCCTTAACCAGGGCTGTTCATCTGTTGCATTTCTCTTGGAGCTTGGAAGCATTCTGGGATGGGAATGTCACCATCTTCTTTTGTCTGGGCAGCAGACCCCAGACAAAAGCCCAGGGGTTTGAAATGCTATCACAACATCAGGTTTTATTGCTAACAATAGTTAACAATGGAAGTGAGACTCAGGACTGCTGAGTCCTGTTCCTGGCTCTGCATCCACCTTCCTGTGTGAATTTGGACAGCATATCTCTCCTCTGGGAAACTTCCTCTTCAACAACTGCTGATGTGAGGCTTGATCAGGGTTTTATGAATGGCTCAGTGATTCTCTGACATTAATTGTTGCAAAGGTGCAAGGTAACCTGAATGAATGCTAATAGAATGTTCAATAAAAACAACCCTAATAATCCTTATTCCTGAAGAAAGAACTGTAGAATAATAGAGTCCTGGAATGCTGTCTGTTGGAAAGGACCATCTAGCTCCACCCCCCTGCCATGGGCAGCAATGTCTTTAACCAGAAAAAGTTGCTTCACACTCCATCCAGCCTGGCCTTGAATGGTTCCAGAGATGGGCATCCACAGATTCTCTGGGGAACCTGTTCCAGGGCCTCACCACCCTCAGAGTGAAGAATTTCTTCCCAACATCTGATCTAAACCTGCCCTGCACCTGTACCTCCCACAGCCATTCAGAGTCCAGCTACTGCTCGGCCTCTGCTGTTCCATCATGCCTTACAAACAGGCACTACATTGCCAAGCAGAATCCTGTTTTGGCTGGCAGCCTGTGGGGCTCCAAGCAGCATTTCAGGTTCAGTGCTCCCATTTCCCAGAGGATTTGTGTTTCCATCTTGTTGGCAGCTGGCAAGGGGGGTGCCCGGCAAGGTGCGGCGCAGCCACGGCTACGAAGCTCCAGCGCTCCGAGTGCACCTGGAGGCTGTCCTGAGACATCCCCTGTAAGTGCCACAGTCACAGCTGCCACCCTCATGGCAGGGGTCAGCCTGGGACAGGGATGTGACCAGCCCTGCTTCTTCACACTCAGGTTGGAAGTGGAGATGGATCACGACAGAGGAATGGTGTTTTATTCAGTGGCGAGTGATCTCCTACCTGCCAAGCCTTTCTTTGGAGTGAGTATTTCCCACACTGATGTATTTGGCTGCTTTGTGTTGCTGTGCTGCTGAGAGAATTCAGAGCTGTGTGCATATGGCTGTGAAAATGCTTCCTAATCACCAGTAGCCTCATTTTCTATATTGCACATAACAAGATAGGGAAAAAAAAAACATACAAGCACTTATTAGCCAGGAATAAGAAAATCTGAGCTCAGATAATGCCTATTTTATTCAATTTTTTCTTTCATTGTAGGGGAGTTTGTAAGTAGAAAAATAAGTTCTGATTTTCAGGACATAAAGGTCCAAAAGCAAAATGAGTCACTTCAGTTGTGTGACCCTTGGCATTTGAAAACTTCGACTTTATTATGTTACTTTTATTTTGGTTTTTCACTCAAAAAATGTTGAGTAACACAGGTAGAAAATAGTTGGCTTGCTTTGGGGTAAAATCCTTCAGATCCCTGCTGGTACTCCATGACCAAACAGAGCAACACAGACCTCTCCAGGGAGTTAAAACTGACCAGTTCTGAATCATTTCTCCCCCAGGTTTTGACAGATGCAGTAATTACTCAGAGTTTGAAACTCATGAATTGTACCAAGGCTCGGCTGTACTTCAGGCTCTTTCTGTCTACACCCTCTATGCCCTTCAGCCTCTCCAGCTCAGATCCCAAAAAGAGCACTGAAACATCCCACAGCAAGAAGGAGGAAAGGAAACAGCAACTGCAACATTTACTTTACCCACAGCAAAACATGCTGGTAGGCTCAAAAATAATAATGCTGTGCCAGATTAGAGAGTTTAGTAATTGGTGTGTTAGTGTGGCCCAGAGGAACCACAGAAAACCACAACTGGCATAGAAATCTCCCAGTTTCAGGGGAAATAGTGTTGTATTAGCAAATGCTAATTACTGCCATTTTGCCTGCTACATTGCAGGTGCAGATTTTTTTTTTTTCTGCAAATAATCTTTTTCTGTTCCTGATGTGCTTTTCCCATCAACTCTGACCTGTTGCAAACTCCTGCAGAAAACCCTGTGGGTTTGCAGCTCACTTAAATCAATAGCTATATATATGTTAGACAAATTAAAAGATTTCCAAGGACTGCAGTCTTCCCTCATTTCCTTAAATTAGATGCAGGCAGTGCAAGGAGAGGAAAATTTGATTAGTTTTGGGTGTACAAATTACATTAAAGGAAATGAAGTCCCAGAGTAGAGAATTAGGTAACCTGCAAAGAATGAGTAACTGTTGCATTTTTGAAGTGTGCTTCTCATTTTGCTGTGTTCATTTTGGCATGGAGACACTCACATCTCAATTCTGCATGTGGGGGAAGAAGGAGGATTTAGATGTCTAAGACAGCTTTGGGAACGTGGTATTTGTGCCCTCAGGAACTCAAAACCTTTGGCTTGCTAGAGACTGTTCCTCCCCTGTGGTTCAGAGATCAGCTGTTCACCTTTACACTCCATCTCTGTCTACTGGATTCATAGGAAATAGCTGTGGTTTTTTCTTTAATTGTATTGCTTTGTTCCAGTGGGAATTTGGCTGCTGGCATGACACCTTTGGGTTCCAGTGGGAAAATATGTGCATGGGCCTTTGTGTATTTTGGATTTCCTGTACACAGTTGTCATCTTATGTGATGGTCATCAGAATTTCTCTTCCCACAGGTGCAAGTGTCATTCCACACAAATCTGGAGTTACTCAGGTATCAGCATTTGCCAGAGACCCAGCTGCTTCCTGGATGCCAAGTGCTCCAGCTGGAGAGTGGAGAGAGAAAGCTGAAGTTTAATCAAAATCTGGTCATTGAGCACAGTAACTGCACTACCCAGGTAAGGTCAGACAGGGTCTCTGGGCCCTGGGAAAGGGCTGTTTCAGCAGCATCTCTGACTTGCATTAGGATTTACTCAGCCTTGAATTACAGGTGGGGGTCACACCCTGGTGCCCCAGCTCTGCATGGCAGCCTGGGTGACACTCAAAGGGCCACACACCCAACCTCAGGATGACTCTGAGACAGGGGGCAGGGCTGTCTCAGGGAACAAGCCATGCCTGAGTCACCAGGCAATGCTCCTGCAGCAACCAAGGGCTTCTGGAAAGGCTCCTGAGTCCATTGAGCTCCTGCAGTGTGGTCAAAGCCCAGGTGCATGTAAAGACTGATCCCTTCCAGTCAGAAATCTATAACCCCCTTCAGCCTGCAGCACACTGCAGGCACTTCTATTTTCTTTTCACCCAGGTATTTCTGAGGCATGACCTGTGTAAGACTGAGCACCATACCTAAGATACAGTCAAGTGAATCATAACCTTGGGCAATCTGTACAAACTGAATGACTCACAGTGGGCCATACACAGTCCTGAGGGACCAGGAGATGCTGTAATGTCTGCAGCTCCACAGAAAATCCTAAAAACAAATGAGAATGTTCACTCTGTGTTACTTCATTAAGACCACAGTGTCTGGTTTGAAAACCTGCCCCAAGAAAGTAACACACAAGCAACAGCTTCATTCACTCAAGGCTGTAGAATGGGATTGACTCTAGTGTGAAAGAACACAGAACAATGATTCTTGATTCAGTGGTTGGGGTTAAGAATGATCCAGCTAGAGCAGGAATTACTAAAACTCTATAAAACTGAGGTGGGTTTTATTCTCTTTTCCCTTTCCCCTGTTTTGCAGCTGGTCCCAGTGACTGCCTACCTCACTGTTCCAGTCCTGGAGCTCTCCTGTGACAGGGTTGATTTCCAGACCTGCTTTGTTGCACAGACCAAGACAGAACATGTCTTCCTGTATAACAGGAGTGGCTGCAGAAGCTACTGGACTGCTTTGCTGGGTATTTGGTTTTGCAATTGATTTCCTTATGACAGAGTTTCACTAAGACTGCATGCACTCACTCAATATAGGGGCAGTGTGTGATGATCCTGGGTGCAAACGTGGCCTGCTTTTGTTCTCACTGATGTGGGCTTTTTCCTTCCTCTCTTTCCCCTCCCTTTTTTGACATTATTGTACCACTACTGATTTCAGCAGTTACTCCACATCTAACCAAAAGACTGAGTCTCAGCCCTCAGAATTCTTGGACATGCTCTGCTCATTTATAAATCAGTCCTGAGGGGCAACAAGAACCAGCAGCTCCTCATGGGTTGTTTGAGCATGAGCCTAATGCTGTTAATAATAGATGTTAATAACAGATTCCAGAGGAAAGAAGATCAGGGCCTTATTATTTCAATGTGGAGACCACTGATCACTGCCCTTGATTAGAAGATGAAAAGTCTGGGCACATGCACAGAAACCCTGACAGTGTGAGACATGATGTGTTAGTTGCTCAGCATTGCCATGAGTGTTACTTGCTGGACACAGTTAGAGGGTGTTCTATGGCTTTGTTTGACATTTGCCCCTTCCACTGCAGATGAACAGAAAAGCCCTAAAACCATGCAAGTATTTTCCATCTTCCCAACCAAAGGCATTTTGGAGGCACGTGAAGGGGAGGCACCTACCAGAGAGATTCTGCAGATCAGCTTTGCTGCAAGGTACAGTTAACTGTAATTGTGACTGAAATTGTGCTCTTCACAGCGAGCTGGGCTTGTTCAGCCTGGAGAAGGCTCTGGGGAGCCTCAGAGCCCCTTGCAGTGCCTAAAGGGGATCCAGGAGAGCTGGAGAGGGACTTGGGACAAAGGCCTGGAGTGATGGGAAAGGGGGAATGACTTCACACTGCCAGAGGGCAGGGTTAGATGAGAAAGAACTTCTGCACTGTGAGGGTGGTGAGGCCCTGGCACAGCTGCCCAGAGAAGCTGTGGCTGCCCCATCTCTAGAATTGTTTAAGGCCAGGCTGGATGAGGCTTTGAGCAACCTGTTCTAGTGGAAGGTTTTCCTGCAGGGGCTTGGAACAAGATGAGGTTTGCTGTCTTTTCCAACCCAAAACATTTCATGATTATATGATGACCAAAAGACTTTAATTTCTTTGTTCTGATTCGGGAGATGCAACTCATGTTAAAAAAAAAATCATTTTTCATTACAAAGTATTTTTTGAGGTTATCACATGGTGGCAGCAAGTTAAAATAAGTCTATCTAATGATTTCAGTGAGCTCTGAAAACTGCTGACAGGGAAATTTCAAGCAAACTATAGGTGAGTTATTGCCATAATTCCCATCTCCTTGGAACACAATCCAGTGCTTTCCATCAGTGGAGCCACTGATACTGCAGTGGAATGGAGCCTTGAGCAGCTGCACTAAACTGTCCCTACTTAGAGGAGCATGGTGGTCCAGAAGCCTCCCCAGGGTCCTGACTGCCTATATTTTTCTGGAATTCTGCTGAATATGCCTGAAGCACTTCTTTTTATCTGACAAATGCACTAATCAGCATGGCTGAAAATGCCTGGAAATACCAGAAAGCAAAGATGTTTCTGTTTAGCAACCAGCTCATCTGTGGGGCTCCATTGAATGAATTCCCAACACAGCAGAGTGTGGGATCAGTGTGGCAGTAGGAGATAATTATATGCAAGGTGTGAGGTGATTTTAATAATTCACCTCCCCAGTTCAGTGGTCTTTCTGCAGGAGAACTGTTTTATGAGAAGGAAAAAACAAAGACTGACAGAACAGGCATTTGCCTCAGGCCCTTAAAACAGCTGGCACTTGGACACAGAGAAATCCTTCACAGGGAAGTCTCAGGAGCACTGAGTGGCATTAGCCTTGGGCAAATAATGCTCTTCAACTTAGTGCAAAACTAGAGTTGTTGTAACCTTTTTGATGTTAATTTACAATTTGGACTCCACTGCCTGCCCCTTGTCTCAAGAGGAGTGACAGAAACTTTTCCCTTTAAACTTTGTCACAGGGAGGAGTTTTCCCATCAAGGCAGTGCAGGTGTTTGCTCCCAGCAGAGCTTCATTTCATTTATTCACCTAAACCAGAATTTCCCAAGTAGGATGGTATTCTCATTCTTACAAAACATGAATCCAATGTCTTCAGGCACAGATCTGAACATCCCTTTCAAACACCATGTACTGTACCCATGGAACACAGCCCTGTGGACTTGGCACTGACATTAGTGACCTGTGCTTGTGACTTGGAGCATTCTTAGGACACCATTGTCCCCTTTTCATCTCATCCCTAAACACAGGACTGCATGTAGCTGTAAACTTTTGCTGTGCATTTTAGGAGCAACACTGACTATGAAGCAATTGTGACCATTTCTGGAATGCTGGAAGAGAAGCCTTGCAAGCTGCACCTCAGAGGGAGAGGAGTGCACTGTGGGAAGGTGCATTAAGCAGGACAATGTGGGACTAATGTCAAGGTAACAGGCTGGATGCAGATGTGCCAGCAGCTGAGCCTGTATTTTCATCTACTTCTGTTTTTAGTAGGGACTGGAATTTTAGCAGAATGAAAATTTAGGTTATGAGGAAAGAAATTCTCGTGGTCCCTTAACCAGTCATAATCACGCTGTGTACTTTTACTTTTATTGCTGTGATAAGCTCAGCTTTAGGCACAGAACAAGGTTTTAAATTGCAAAGCAGCTGTGTAAGTCAGGCCAAAGCCCTCTGCAGAGCCCAGCATACCTTGAATCACAGCTAAAGACTATTCATACCTTAAAGTAGCTTTTGTTTTGCCTCATTTATTTGTTTGACATTAAAATGGACATTGGCACATAATAAAACAAGAATTGATGAATAGGCCAGCATTTCCCAGGCTGTTTTCTCAGTGCCTTACATGAAAAAGGGAAGAGAGAACTTTCCCTGGTCTCCTTGGAAAATTACCAACCTGTGTGTTTCATCATGCTTGGGCCTTGAGAACATCCCCTTCAGCAACAGAGGGAGGAACCCTTCTTCAATTTCATTCTTTCCCCCCACATGGTTCCCATTTACTCTCACTTCTCTTTAAACTATTTTAGTATTATTTTAGCTAAAGGTCACTGGAATTCCCACTTCTGAGTTTGTTAAATTTTCCACTTCCACTAAATAAAAGGCTTTTATAAATGGCTCATTATTCCCTCTAAATAATTCAGTTTTTTGGCTCTAAGGGTCTGTGTGATTGCTGGGTGAGACAGGTTTCAGCATGGGATTGTGAAAATATCAGAGAGCTCTAACTCATCATGACCTTCAACTCAAAATCATCATAAAAAGGAAACAATTGTATTGCAAGAACCCAATTGTATTATTAAGTGCAAAAACAAAAGTCAGGACAAAGAACTTCAGTTTGTTACAAATTCAAAGCAGCAATGAGTAAATTTCTTTTTCGAGCTGAGTTTCAGTGATCTTTCTGTTCAGACAAGAGGAGAAATAAGGGATGACAAAAGACACAAGACAGAACATGTTTGTATTAGCACTGAAGGGCTGAGCTGTCACTGATGTTCATGTAGTGCTTGCAGTAAATGTAATGCTGCCATTTGCTTTATGTTAGGTAGGTAAATATGATTAAACACAAGATTGTCTTTGGACTCACACAACTGACACTCAGACATGTAAAAGAAGGAATGGCCACATCCAATCCTGGCTTCTAGCAATTCACCAGAACCTTTCCATTCAGGCATTTCCTGTGGAAATTATGTTCAGTCCTTCCACTTTGTCCCACTGGAGAGACGCTTCAGAGCAGCTCCACCAGCAGCAAGCTACAGCCCATCCTCCAGTGTAGGGACAATTTAACACACAGACAACTTCTGACACAGTTGTAAAGGCAAGGATGTCAAGTCTTTGCTTCAAAACAAGCTCTTTTAAACTTCTTACAAAATGGTGAAATCTTTTAAGGAAATGCTGGAAAACTCTTTTCACGTGGACTGATGGCTTTGTTTTGAATGACTCTTTTTGCCAATTTGTCACACAAAAATACTGTCCCATGAACTATTACCCTTTGGTAATATTCACAGAGTAAAAAGATCAATTAAATTTAAAATAATCACCACATCATTCATAATCATCACACCAGGGACTGTAGTTGAATTTCAGCTGAGCTAATTAGTTATGTCAGGAAGCCATGTGCCAGTTCTGCATTTCCTCACCTTCTTTGCAGAACTGCACCATTAATTCTACTTCACAATTTCTGCCTAAAATTTGTAGATCTAGTAACAAATCCCAGAACCCACTTGATTTCAGTGGCAATCACTTGCCAGGCCTTGGGAAGGCAGAGAGGGAGCTGTGGTGGTGTTGTGTCAGCACTGGAGCTCACTTCACTTCCCCGGGTACTCGAACACGGCTGCAGCTCCCATGCCAGTTCCAATGCACATGGACACGACTCCATATGCTCTGAAACAAAGAGCACGTGGAATTAAGGAAAAGAAAAACACAGCTCAGGTTCACATCATCCAAGGAAAAGATAAAAATAAAGAATACAATAAATTTGAGCTGTCTACTGCTCTCCTGTTTCACTAGGAGAGCCCCGGGGAATTCAGGTTCAGAGCCAACCATGGGATGGAGAAAGCTGAACCCAAAGGGACAGATACCTGATCCAAGGGATGGAGGAAGCTGAACCCAAAGGGACAGATACCTCATCCAAGGGATGGAGGAGGCTGAACCCAAAGGGACAGATACCTCATCCAAGGGATGGAGGAGGCTGAACCCAAAGAGCCAGATACCTCATCCAAGGGATGGAGGAGGCTGAACCCAAAGGGACAGATACCTCATCCAAGGGATGGAGGAGGCTGAACCCAAAGGGACAGATACCTCATCCAAGGGATGGAGGAGGCTGAACCCAAAGGGACAGATACCTCACCCAAGGGATGGAGGAGGCTGAACCCAAACTGGTGCTCCTGAGCCTGTGGGAGCTGCACAGGCAGCAGGTGTGAGGCCAGTGCTGATGCTGAGCTCTCACCTCTTCCCTCTGCGCTTCAGTTCATGGAGCAGAGTGACGACCTGCCGAGCGCCGGTGCAGCCCAGGGGGTGTCCCAGGGCTATGGCTCCTCCCAGGGGGTTCACCTTCTCCATGGGAATGCCCAGCTTCTCAACACAGTACACAGCCTGCAAAGACACAGGGAGGGATTTCATGCAGGTGCTCTTGTCTCCCTTAGTTCTCAGCTCTCCTCCTGCAGCTCAGAGGCCTGAGCACAGCTCGACCATTGTTCTCAGGGGAAAGGAGTGGAACTGATCCAAGGCAGAGAAGTGAGCTAAAACTGTTCACTTATCTCAAACTGAGCCCACACACATTCAGACAACCTGACAATAAATCACAGACCTGATGAAACAGATGTTGCAAGTTGGTATGAGAGCACAATAGCCAATTCTTACTTAGTGGACTTTTTTTTTTTTCTAATATTAAGCTGTATAAGCAATGCCCTGGTCATTTTTATTTGAAGGAAAAGGAAAATAGTCTGCACATGTTATTAACATTTGGCTGAAGATGTAATATGTGGAACAAGTTAAAAATCTCAACCTGGAGATCAAACTGAAATACACTCAGTTGCCAAGCAATGCAGCAACACAAACATGATGCTCACTCACCTGGCTTGCAAAGGCTTCATTAATTTCATATATATCAATGTCATTCAGAGTCAGACCTATGGGCCAGATAAGTCAGGAGTTAAAAGGAGATCCTTTTGCCTCATGACTATATCAAAGAGAGCAATTGCCTGACAGCCTCCCTCCATGAGTTCCAGTTCTACTCCATCTAAGAAAGAGGAACCTTAGCTCCATGTGGGGTATCTACACTTGAACAAGTTTATGTACAGCAGTGTCTAAAGACTGCAAAACATCCCAGTTCGTGGCACTGTGCCACTGAGCCTACCAAATTTCCTCAGATTAAGTGTGATTTCTCTGCAGAGGGATTAAGGATTGAAGGGTGTTTGGAGAGTGGAAGATAAAGCTACAGGTGGGCATGGGACTGTAGCCAGGCCAGGCTAAATCAGCTCAGCTCATCAAGTACAAAAGCTGGTTAATCCAATGAGTGTGGTAAAAAACCTAAGTAAGATGACAAAACTGTACAGAGAAAAAACCACCAAAAACCAACACAAAACCACCCCCTAAACATTGGCCATAATAAAGGAGAGAAAACAGCACTAAGTGAGCACTGAATCATGTTGCCACATGTCAACTCTTGCCACATGTCAACTCTTGTTGAGTCTGTGCAGGGATTTACTCCTGAGCTTCTCAAAGGTGAGTGAATGACAATTTACACACCAGTACAAGGCAAAGGCATTGCAACAATCAGAGGCAGGACCTTTTTTACAGTTTCAGATTTAACTTCACTGTTCCTGGGGCCAACAGCTGCACAAGCTTGAATAATATAACCTTAAATCTCAGTGCAAGGAGTCTGATCTGCTTTGCCTGAATGCCAGATGGTTCTCACCTGCCTTTTCCACAGCAACAGGGATGGCATAGGCTGGCCCTATGCCCATCACATCAGGTGGCACTCCCACCACAGCAAAGGACCTCAGCACCCCCAGCACTGGCAGTCCCAGCTGTGCTGCCTTGGAGCGTTTTGCCAGGAGAACAGCAGCTGCTCCATCACTGACCTGGCTGGCATTCCCTGTTGGAAGAGACCTGTTAACATGCTTTTTGTTCCAGGAAAGGCAGGTAAACCAGAGGAACAGCACAAATGGAACAGCTGAGCTCACCTGCTGTAGTGCTTCCATCCTCTTTGAAGGCAGGTTTCAGCTTTGCCAAGCCTTCCAGTGTTGTGGAGGGTCTGATCCCTTCATCCTGGTGCACAGTGATTGTTTTTTTGTTGCCCTCATTATCTGCAACAGTGGTCTTCACTGGAACAATCTCTGTTTTAAACAGTCCCATCTGCTGAGCTTTTGCTGCTCTGGTAAAAAAAAAAAAAAGGTGTATGAAAGTATGAAAGGTTAAAATATTCTGGAGGTGAAGTGCAGGAGAACTAAAGTGAAGGAAAGCAGTTAGACAGAGAATGAACTAAGGCGGGATTTTGTTACTGTCATATTTTTTAGAAAAATCTCCTTGCGCAGAATTCTTCTCCTGAGAAGCCTCAAAGAAAAAGGAAAACAATATAATCTCATTTGCTTCTCCTGTGTTTTGCTGCTTTGGAATGTGTTTAGACATTGTTTACTAACAGGTGATTGTTTCATTGATTTCATGTGAATTGTTTTGACTTAATGGCCAATCACAGTCAAGCTGTGTCGGGACTATGGAAGGAGTCACAAGTTTTCATTATTATCTTTTAGCCTTCTGTCTGTATCCTTTCTGTATTCTTTAGTATAGTTTAGTATAGTATTCTTTAATATATTCTAGTACCATAAAATAATAAATTAGCCTTGTAAAAACATGAAGTTAGATTCATCATTCCTTCCTTCGTCTGGGAACCCTGCAAATACAAGAGGATTTGGTACATCATCACTGAGTGACAAGACAAACAGGCAAATTGTTACTTTCATTCATGGAAAGACAAACTTTTTACCTCTGCATCAACATTATGGGCATTGTCCCTAAATCTGGATCACAGATTTCAGAGCAATATCCCCATTCTGTTCCCATCAGCACCTCTGTGCCTGACTGACCACCACCAGCATCCAACATGAAGTTTCATTTTTTTCAGGGGTACAGCCACATCACAACTGTAAGAAAATAAATGAACCCTGAACTAGCAGCAGTCAACAACTGTCATGACCAGGCAGAATACAATTAACTAAACCAGAATCAGCTCAAGCCGTGTAGATTTAATCTTTCCTATCAGCAAGATATTTTAAAAATCTAAATAAGCTCTTCAAAGCAGAGCTTATTTAGATTTACCTTCCAGAGGTGAGTACTTCAGAGAATACAAATTGGAGACTAAAAGCTTGTTTTATCCCTTCATCACTTTGCACTTTTACCCATAAAAAATGAAAATATTCAATGCTCCCAGGTAAGTCAGAATTGGAGCAAAGGGCTGAAGGACAGGTCAGTAACTCCACAGATATCCTGAGAGCAAGGCCAGAAAGTCACCCTTGCCTCATGTGAGCAAGGATCACATTCACAAACCCTTCTGGTTATCAGTCCCATGGCAGTGAGAAAGGCTGGCATGCCAAGTTCCCTGAGCAGCAGGGCCGGAATTTAAAGGTTAACTACCCTGTGCAGTGGCTTCCTGTGTTAGATAAATAATTGGACCAGACTGATGCTTGGACAGAGCTCTGAAAGCAAGTTTAACTCTTTGATGGCAGGAACTCTACCCTATCACCTGCCACTGCTCTGGCAGCACAGCCCCACAGATTCCAGGGTCAGTTGATTTTGGCAGTGATTTAACCCAGAGGAAGGTTATCAGAGGTAGGACTGGACTCACTCAGAGCCAAACACCTGCACTGAGGACAAGCCACTCTTCTCACAAGCTCAGCAGTTCCCTACCAACAGCCACAGTCAAATATTCCCTCATGGGAAAGGCTCCTCTTGCTGCTGCTCCCACGTTCAGGTTCCAGTGATCCTGAGCCAAAGCCACTATGAAAATACCTCACCAGGCACTCGTTCCAGAAACCTCCCTGAGGTTCTGTCACAGAAACACAGAATGGTTTGGGTTGGAAGGGACCTTAAAGATCATCCAGTTTCACCCCCACTGCCATGGGCAGGAACCTCTGGATGCTGGAACAAGCAGGGCACTCACTGTTCAGGGTCTGTGTGCCCAGTGATACTTGTGTGAGGTCACTGATCCCACAATCCCAGTCCAGCTCTGGACTCCAGTTCCCCCATCACCCACAACCCCACACTGCATTTCAGCTGGACCCCCTCAGGCCTCTTTGCTCACTGTTAAGGACTGGAAGGCAACACAAAGGCTGCACTTCACCAGGAAGTAGCAGTGTGTTTTCTAGCTGTTCTTATTTCTTAACTAAAAGGTTAAAAAACCCCAAAAGACTAACAAAACCAGCATTTACTTTTGTTGGGAAGCCAAGGCAAAGGCATCTTGCTTCTTCCGGGAAACTCCAAACTTCTCTGCCACATTTTCTGAGGTTATTCTGGGGAAAAACATCACAGAGTTAATCCAAGGACACATCTCATGGAGCTGCACTGGCTTCCACTAAGATCACACGAGGTATAAGCAATGGCTTTAGCTTGAAAGCCAAAATATGATGAAGCACAAGATTGTCCTTGGAGTCACACAAAATGACACTCAGACTTGTAAAAGCAGGAATGGCCACATTGAAAGCCAACTGCTGCCTTCTCAACTCAGAACTGCTGGCAGAAGCTAATCCTGAATCCAATCTAGGACCAGAACAAGGTTCAAATCTGTTCTCCTTGCTCAACAAGCCATTGATCTTAAGACAAGAAAATCTTTGATCAGAGTTGATGATTTCCCCCCATTTCACATCATTAATCTTCCACCACAGCCAAGGATGCCAACACACACAGCTCCAAGCTCACCACATTCAGGTTGATTTGTAACTGTGGTGTCACTGAGGAGACAGCATCTGTTAAACCCTTAAATTGTGGGAAGGGGAAACACTCACCCCATAGGAATAAGGCAATCTCGAGCTTTGGGGTTATCCATCATGCTGGAACTGATATCACCAGGGTTATTTGCACTTCTGAGGGACATTGTTTCCACTCTAAACACAAGAAAAATTAGAATTGCTCCATTAAGACTGATCAAAACTCAGTATCCTGACAACATGCTTTCCCATTATCCCACAGAAACACAGCTGCTAATTAGGAACTGGCTGAGGCAGAAGCTCTTTAATCATCAATTTAAGAATTATTATGAAATGAAAACAGATTGTGAGATTCAATTGGTTCTTGCTTCACTAGAACAGGATACCAATGTCAGCAGTTAATTTCTTGTGTTTCCACAGCTAGGAAGGAATTGCTATGATTCTGGCACATTTGTCCTCAAACATAATGAGGTTCAAGGGCTGGAGTTTTCAGTGAGACTGCCAACAGACATAAAAATACCACTCAGATCTTAAGAACAGGTTGGCAGTAGAAAAAGAAGTATTGAGCAAACCATAACAAAGAGATTTCAGTGAGTTGCACCATTTGTGTTTTGCAATAGAAAGAATTTCAGACATGGATCCCACAGGGTGCAATCTTTGACCCACAAATGAATTAACACATTGAAGATACTCAAATTTACTGCAGAAATACAAAGCCATCAGTTAAGACTCATGAGCTTTGGTAAGGTCAATCTAGATCATGAAGCCCACAATGGGAAGAGAGTTTAATTCTACTCTGCACCACACAAATACCTTCATGAAAAAATAAATAACAAAGAAACTACTCCTGGAAAATGAAAGGCAAGCAGAAAGTAAGGCAGCTTGTACTAAGTGCTATCAGCAATTTAAACTCTAATTAGCTCTAAGATGGGACACTCCATCATTGACTTCAGCTGCATCTGCTCCTGAAGGAAGGCACAGGACTGGGTTTTAAGTAAGTGAAACCCCAGCTACTGTTTCTTGTGTTTGAATCTAGGGTTTCTCCACTCTGTGGAAGAATAAGACTTGGGATAAACCCAGCTCCCAAAAGCTATTTGTAACTTATGGGTTGTATGTCTTCTACAGAGCAGAGGCCAGAGAGCTTCCCACAGCAAAACCCAGTGTCTGGCACAGCAAGGGGTGCAAAGGCCATCAGTCCCTTTAAGCACAACATCTTGGTGGACATTACTGTGTGCAGTAATAATTAATGAAAGATTAGAATCATCAAGTTATAAAAAAAGAGAAACCCAGTATTTTGGCCTCAAGATTACTGAATAGTTTTTTTTTCACTCCTTCTTCTGAAGTCAATGTGTATGTGGTCAGTAGTATTTCCCCAAAACCAACCTAATGTTTACATAATCCTCCAAAAAATAAACACAGCTTGTGATGTTAGGACTGCAGCACAGAACAGCTCATGTGTCCAGCACAGAACAGATCCTGTATGTCTGCAGAACACTGATTAGCATACATAGGATATTAATTTCTTCATCCAAGAGAGAGTCTTTCAAGAGGCTAGTTAATTGGAGATTAGCTATAAAGCTAATTTTTTGGCAGGCTATTGCACAGGGACAGAGTGTTACCTTCAGGAAGCCTAAGCAAGCACTATGAAAATACTTCCTTACCCACAGGCCAAGCCAATGTCATAGGATCCATTTCGGATGCCACCTGTAACAGCAGTGCATAAATGTTCTTACTGTCAGCAGGAGCAAAAGCATTTCCAGCCCAGCTGCAGCTTCCAAACACCTGAGCACCCACAACAGCCAAATGGGCTTTTCCTCACCCTCCTGCCTGCCAGAGAGCCAGGACAAGGAGCTGATGGGGCTGAAGGCTAACATGGGGCCAGACAGAGCTGGAAGGATTCTTCTGGAAGCTGCCTGATATGGTGGTGATGGTGGAACTTACCCCAGAAAACCAAGTCACTTCTCTAGGGATAAACTCGGCCACTCAAGGATATAAAAGTATTTAGCTAATACCACACTGCAAATTCCCTACAGCACAAGATATTACCACTGTTTCACTGTTCAGAGACTCTGGAGGACAGGAGGATTGAGCCCTTGGGGTGGGACAGGCATCAACTCTGATGCCAGTGCCCACAACACCTACCAGCTATGTTGATAATGGCCTGCAGCCCGGAGGAGCACTGCCTGTTCACACTGGAGCACGGCACTGTCTCTGGAATGCCACTGGAAAACAAGGGAATGTTGGCAAAGACTCAGTGATAAAAACAAACAGCAACAACCCAAAGCTCTAAAGAGTGCATGAATCCACCTGATTAAACTTTAACCCTCAAGTTCCAGGCAGATCCCTCTATCCAGTTCGTGATCTATTTGGTCCTGCACCAAGGGAAAGCAAAGTTCAAAGATAATTTCCTCACTTCACCTGCAAGTGGCTCCAAGTGCTGTTTCCCCATGGGTCTGTCTTCAGAAGGTGCTCTGTAAGCAACACCCTGCCCTGGAGATCCTGAGCTCTGACCCAGGCCAGAAACCCTGAAAAGTTCTGCAATATTCATAATATTCATAATTATGGCAGGCTGTGCCTGCACCTTTTTGAAGTGGCAGTTGTGCAGTGATTGACAGAAGCAAAGAATGGCAACAGGAACTGACTGAAATATTTGGAATCTGGGATCCAGCAGAAATCTCTGGAATTTGGGATCCAGCTCAGTACAAGCCACTGACCAGCACTGAGCAATGACAGAAAGATCTGAGCCCATCCATGGTTTTGGGAGCAGCAGAGAGAGGTGCAGCCTCAGAGAGTGCAGCTGGGAGCCCACAGAACATCGTGTGCCTCTCAGAAGCCCAACACAGGCAGCACAAACACATCAAACAGCTTCACCTGCCTCCCTGTCTCTTTGCCACCAGCACTCAGAGCTCAATCAAAGTCCAGTTTCTAGGCAAAAGGTGATTTGCTGCAATTCCTGGGAGTGCATGAGCCCCACTGCAATCTCTGACCCTGTGCTGCTCCATGGCTCAATGAGGAGAGGAAGAACCTCAGTCTGGCTGAGAGCTTACCTTAGAAACTGTGCAACTCTTGCAATCAAGGCACCAGCTCCAGGCTGCAGCACATTCCCTGAATGCAGAGACACAATTCCAGTCAACTGGCTGCACTCCCCTCACAGGCATTGAAGGGATGTTCCCATCACCACAGCTCGGTACTGCCCAGCACCAGGTCAGAGCCCCACCACCAAGAGGACAGGCATGAAAACCTAATGTTACACACTAATCCCTTCCAGCCCCAGGAGATTTGTGAGTATCCCACATGGGGAGCCTGTCCCACAGAGCTGTCCAGAGCAGGAGTTTCACCAGGCAGAGGCTGTCACTCACCCACACAGATGTCTCCCAGCACCTCAGGACGGAGGTTGACATCCTGAAGGACAGCTGTCATCACAGCAGCCAGCAGCTCATCAGGTGTTGTGTCCTAAAAGCACAGGGGATCAGCACCACCAGTGAACACCAGTAAGTGCCCTGTCACCAGTTCACCCTCAGAGCACTTCAGAGGCCAGCTTTACTCCACTCCTCAGCTCACTGTGGTTGTTATTTCCCTACCACAGTGGAATTATTTGCATGTTTTTACCCCGGGTTTCCTTCAGGCCCTGCAACACACAGGCTGCTTTCTCACCTTCCTTGGATTTATAGGAACACACTCTGCAGGGCCTTCAAAATCACACAGCTACAGAGATTTATGTGACAAGACCCAGCAAATGGAGCCCCATTTGTTTAGTGAAAGAAGCAGGGGTGACTGCTCAGCCGGTGGGGAGCACCGCCAGCATGAGGAGACCTGTTTGGAAGGGCGACAATGAACAAGGAGCACCCTCTGGGGTCAGCCTGGCACCGTGTTCTTCCCCAGCACCCTGTGAATGAGAAGGTCCCAGAAGCCGTGCAGGTGAGGGACACCGGGGGTGCTCCGTGTGGCAGGGCAGGTGACAGCGGACTGTGACCGCTGCCCGGCTCCTTCGGGGGATGCCACCGGCATCCACTGCCACCCCGAGCATTAAAACCATCACACAGCGCTGGGATTTACTCTTCCAGAGCACAGCAGCGGTGTCTGGGGGTCAAGCAGGGGCCCAGCACCCAGGAGGGGAGGCGAAGAAGGGGGCAGCCCATTGCCAGCGGGGATGCCAAGCCCCTGTGGGGACCCGGCGGGCAGGATCCCCCGGGCCGTACCTTGAAGCCGCCGCGGCGGGCGCGGCCGATGGCGGTCCTGCGGCCGTGCACCACCACCACATCGTCGGGGCTGCCGGCCCGCGGGGGGCCCCCGGAGCACGGCACGGCCCTGGGCGCGGCCCCCGGGCCCGGCGCGGCCCCGGCCAAGTGCCCCAGCACCAGCTGTGCGCGCCGCGCCGCCGCCGCCATCTTGTCACGGGAGCGCCTCTCTCATTTGCATGAGCCCGCCTCCTCATTTGCATACCGAAAGAGCGGGGCAGTCTCTGCTCATTTGAATTCCCCGCCCTGCTAATTTGCATACCCCTCCCCCGGTGGGGCTAAACCGCGCTCCGCCCGCGAAGCCAACAGACCAAGAGAAAGAAAAAATAAAAAGGGGGAAATAAAGGAAAAAAGTAGGGGAAAAGGGAAAAAAGGGAAACAAGAAAAACAGGAGGGAAAAAGGAGAGGGGAAAAGGTGGGAAAAAGGACAAAAAAGAGGGCCAAAAAAAGGAAAGGAAAAAAGAAGAAAGAAGAAGAAGAAGAAGGAAGAAAAAAGGAAGAACGGGGAAATAAAGGGAGAAAGGGGGGGGGAAAGGAATAGGGCAGAGAAAATGGGGGAATGAGGGGAGGAGTTGGAAAATTAAGATGAACTAAGGAAAAATACTCCAATTTTTAAAATAAAAAGAAATTAATTCAAATAAAGGAAAATTAAGTTTAGAAGCACAAAATCCTGTGCATTTGGAGTCCAAGGTGGACTGTCAGGACAAAGGGACACGCAGATCCATTGGCTCAGAGAGTTGCAGAGATCCATCTGTTCCAGAAAAAGCCAGGAACCATCCAAGCTTTGTCACTGCCCCCAGGATGGTGACACCAATGCCCCCTGTGCCCCCCACCCTTGCTGGGAGCTGCGCTGTGGGAAGGGGCTGTGCCTGTGAGCAGGGGACAGGCAGTAGGAACGCAGGCTCATGGAGTCATTAAGGAGAGAAGAGACCTCCAAAATCATCAAATCCAACCATGCTCATCACCAAACCACATCCCACATCCACAGTTCCAGGGATGGTGATGGCAGCACTCTCCTGACAGCCTGTTGCCGTGTCCTGCCCCACCCCACCCCCCAAAAGGAATTTATTTCTCCACGGACACACAGCAGTGCACAGGGAAAGCCGCAGGGCCCGCTACGGGCAAAACAAAATAAAACCAAACCAAACAAACAGAAAATGACTTTACATGGTAGAATAATTCCATTTGCTTTTCCTAGTTCCATTCTGTACATCAGAACACTGCAAGGGTTTTATAAACCAGAAAGGCAAAGGCACCTGAGGAGTGTCTCACACTCACACTCACTCACACACACTCACACGAGCCACATCCATCCATGGGAGGATTGAGGTGGTTTGAGGGCCCTGGGAGCATTTTGGGGCAGCCAGGAGCCCCCTTTGGCTCTCAAATCTTTGGAAAGAAGGGAAACACCCTCCCACCATTGAAGGGCTGAGAAAACCCAAACCAAACAGATTTAATGAAAGAAGAGAAAACAGCTTAAAAATGGTTTTTTGTTTTTGTTTTTTTTTTTTTTAGCTTTGGTGAACACACACTCTGTTACCCTCTTCTGCCAAACCCGTTCCCAGACAATGCCGATTTTTTTTCCCCTTGTGTTTGTTTCCATCCATCCCATATTACTGACCAGACTGATGGATTTGGTCCTATTCACAGAATAAAATTCTTCATCCCCCTCAGCAAAAGGAGACTTTTCCCCTCCTCATGGGGAGCTGCCCATCACCCCCATGGCTGACTGACACAAGCCCCAGTGCTGCTCCTGCACTGCCCCCCAGCTTCCCTGGAACCTGGCCTGGAATAAACGGCCTCAGTAGCTTTCAGACAGATTTATAGGGAATTCTTTTAGGTATTTCTTTTAATTTGCCCTAATACTCAGTGTTGTTTTTTTAAAAATGGAACTAATCCTTGAAATCATGAAATCTTTGAATGGTTTGGGTCGGAAGGGACCTTAGAGCTTATCTCATTCCAACCCCTTGCCATTGGGCAGGGACACTTTTTCACTAGACCAGGTTGCTCCAAGCCCTGACCCTGAATGTTTCCAGAAATGACACCCACAGCTACACTGGGCAGCCTCCTAAACCTTGCTTCTCTGTTCAGAGCTGAGGACATGGATATGCTCTCACCACCACATCAGTGATGCAATTCAAGGACGTGTTCACACAAACAACCCATTTGTCACTTTCCTCTTAAGTCTAAGCAACACTTTTCATTTTCACTGAAAACCAGCATTAAAATAAACCTGTGTCTGACACAGTGGCCTGAGGATGGAGCCTCCTGGTAACTGCTTTTTGGACCCTTTGCTGAGTCAGTGGAAAGAGCTAATGCAGCAGAGAAGGGGAGGTAGGATAGTGCAATTAATTTATCCCAAACCCCCAAGATCTGATTGATTAATTAATTAACTAGCTTCCAGGGACTCTGTGTGTGCTTCCTGCCCAGGTTTTCCAGCAGGGCAGTGCTGGTCAGAGGCTGTAGCTCAGCTCTGCTTTTGACTGGCCCATTTTCTCATACAACTTCAAACCTACTGAGGGAAGGAATCTGCTTTCAGCTGCCCTTCATTGCTGCAGCTCCGCTTTCCCAGTCTGGGGCTCCATTGTCCTGCAGCTGCTGCCTTGGGCATCACCATGGAAGTGATGCTCCCCTTCCCTGTACCTGGGGATGGTCCACAAGGCACAGAGGAGAAGGTGCCTGGAGGAGGACTCACCCAGATTCACAGGCATCAGTCCTCTCTGCCTAATTTTAGGCACTCTCTTGGGTTTTACAGAGATGCACTGGGCTCTCCCTGCAGCTCCATTTCCAGAACACGATGGCATCTCTCCAACCCCAGTGCAGCAGCAGGGGAATGGCTCAGCAGAACTGTGGCTATGAGCAAAGCTGTCCTTGCTGAGATCCCCTTCAGCTCCCACGTGAATCCTGATGGCTCCCAGCACAACCTGGCTGCTGCTCAGCCCTGCCCACACAGCATTTAACCACCACCACCACCACCGTTTACCCATCCCTCAGCCCATGGCAGGGGTCCCGGGCATCCGTCCGCGGGCGTACCCGGCAGAGACCTCCTGCACCCCGAGAAGACCCCCTGGTTCCCAGACTCTCACACACACACACACGCCAAGGCAAAGTCAACACGGCTGCTGCATCCTCACACCAGATCCGAGCCGAGCATCACTCCTTGATTGTAACCGCGTAAGGCACAGGACAGTGTGAAACGCCGCCCCGCCGGCCGCTCCAGCGGGGTCGGTCCCCTCGTGAACGGGGACGCCCAGGTCCCCCCGACTCTGCGGTCTGAGGATCATCTCCTCCGGCTTGGCTGAAGGCCCTGTCTGTTCCTCTGCGAAAGGTGCTGATGGCCGCTGAGCATCCCATTCCCCCACCGCTCCAGGGGATGCCGCCGGCACCGCCGCCGTGCTGAGGGGACATCCCCCGCTCGCTGGGGAGGACATTTCCCCGTTGCCGGTGGGGACATTCTCCGCTCGCTGAGGGAGACATTCCCCGCTCGCTGGGGGGGACATTCCCCACTTGCCTGGGGGGACATTCCCCACTCGCTGAGGGGACATTTCCCATTTGCCACACTTCCCCCAAGAGAGCAGTTACTTGGCGAGGGGGGACGAGCCCGGTACCGCTGGCAGCAGGGAGGTTCCGTGGTCCAGCACCCGCACAAGGCCGGGAAATCCCTCGCTCTGAATTCCCCACAGTCCCGAGCGCAGCTTGAAAATCCAACAAGGCGGCGGGGCCCAGGCAGCAGCGAGCGAGGAGGGACTGTCAGGACAGCCCCGGGTGAGGCCCGACCTCCCCACACGGCGCTCCCCGTCCCCGCTGGCAGCGCTCAGAGCCCGCAGTTGACAAAGGGGTGCCTCAGCAGGTCCTCGGCCGTCGGCCTCCGCTTCTCCTCCACGAAGATCTGCTTGAGGAAGTTGCGGCAGGAGCTGGAGACGCTGTCGGGGAGCTGGGGGTTGGTGGGCTGCGTGGCGATTTTAAAAATTGCCGCCATGGCCTCGAACTCTGCCCAGGGCGGCTTCTCCGTTAACATCTCCACCACGGTGCAGGCCACGCTCCTGCAACAAGGCCGAGCACAGCGTGAGGGACTGGGGAGGTGGCACTGCAGGGTCACAGACATATTTTCTGAAAAATACCTTTGCTAGGGTTTTTCTCCTGAGAAACTAAGGCCTCAGAAACGAAATGCAAACAATAATTATCTGCTGCTGCTGTGGAATGTGGCTGGTGCATCTTTGATTGGTCTCGTGTGGTTGTTTTTACTTGATGACCAGTCACAGGTCCAGCTGTGTTGGACTCTCTGGTCAGTCACAAGATTTTATTATTCATTCTTTGCTAGCCTTCTGATGAAATCCTTTCTTCTATTCTTTTAGTATATAATTTTCTTTTAATATAATATATATCATAAAATAATAAATCAGCCTTCTGAAACATGGAGTCAAGATTCTCATCTCTTCCCTTGTCTTGGGGACCCATAAACTCCATCACGCTGCAGCTCAAGTCTAACCAGCTCTAGGATTGTGCCTGCCTAAAGGGAGCAAACCTGTGGGAGATGGGCACATAGCCCTGGAATGTCTGGTCCCCTGAAGCTCCCTGGTCACACAGGTCCTTGGCACTCAACTCTGAGTGGATGCACAAGCCTTGCCCTTAAAGCTGACGGCTTTTCTGCCCACTTTACAGATCACAGAATCACAGAATAATGAGGTTGGAAGAGACCTCCAAGATCACTGAGTCCAACCTATGCCCTAACACCCCAACCAGACTATAGCACCAAGGGCCATGTCCAGTCTTTTTTTAAACACATCCACGGATGGTGATTCTACCACCTCCCTGGGAAGAGCATTCCAGTACTTTATTATTCTTTTGGTGAAAAATTTCTTCCTATTATCCAACCTATACCTTCCCTGACATAGCTGGAGACTGTGTCCTCTGGTTCTGTCAGTGCTGCTGGTGGAAGAGACCAACCCCACCTGTCTGCAACCTCCCTTCAGGAAGGTGTAGAGAGCAATAAGGTCACCTCTAAGCCTCCTCTTCTCAGGCTACCAAGTTTCATAAAAGCTCAGGGAGATACTAAGTTAACTGGAAGCTCACTGGAGCATCCCCTGAAGGGAAATCCATGAACAGCTTCAGACAGCACAATTTCAACAATAACATGTAGTTCCCAGGGAAGCTGAGCCAGAATCAAATGCTTGCCTACATCCAACTTCATCTCTGAGATGTGCCTGACAGGAGCAGGTGGAATGAGCAGCAAAGAGCCTGAGAGGTTTCCCTCAGTTTGCTCAAGAATCCTGGTCTCAGCAGAGATACTCTGCCACCTCTATTCATGAATGTTCCTAAAAAAATTAAATCTATCCTATTGATCCTAAAAAATTTAAAAATAATCATTTGCCTCCCATCAGCCAGTGCAGATGGTGCAGGGCACATGGACACCTGCTAAGGACTTTCTAGGTTTTCCCACCCAATTAGGGTCCTCTTGGAAGGATTATTTTTTGTTGACCCTCTTTGCATGGGCACCCAACAGAAAGCACACTGGGAAGACATTGCTTCTTCCTCATACTGGGAAGATTAGTAGTGTCATCCCAATTCCTCCAGGTTCCATCTGTCATCCTCCACAGATCAAAACATTCACAAGAAGACAATGATTTCAGTTGTGTTTGTGCCTGAGCCACATGCAAACATCCAGCAGCACATTTGGGAAGACCATGAAGACCCCCTGAGCCTCTGAGCTTAGTGAACCCAAAATCAGGGCCAACAAAACTCAACAGTCTTTCAGTGAGCTTTGTTATCAACCTGCTGTCCAGAATCAAAAGCAGTTATGGGGATGAGCTGGAGTGAGACTCACACAAGACAAGAGTTACCAAAAGCAACTTGTGATTCTGAGTGCTCCTGTTTTGGGAACTTAGCTACAATAGTTTTACACTGGATATCTGCACAGTTGATCCTAACATGTATCTCCTATTTTCCATCCTTTGCACTGCTTCCAGCAACTAGCTATACCTATTGTTCTTATTACAGCTTCCCAAAAGGATTGTTGGATTTAAGTAGCAGTGGTGGGGTTTTTACTGTGTTCCTTACCACACATCAGCTTTCCTTCCATAGCCCTCTCCACTGATAACCTCTGGGCTCATCCAGTATGGTGTTCCTGTGACAGATTTAATCCCAGTCCCAGACATGCAGATGGTCTGGATGCGTTTGCTGGCCCCAAAATCTCCAAGTTTCACATTTCCAGCAGAATCTCTCAGAATATTGGCACCTGGGATGAGAAGCAAAGACAAGACCCCCAAGAAATGAAACAGGAACCTGAAGTGGCTACAGTGAGGAGAGCAGGAAGGGCACAGGCAAAGAGCCAGGCAGGGGGGAGCCCAAAGGGCTGTGGTGGGGCTGGACTCAGCATCATTTCAAATCCTTCTCTCCTAAGGCAGCTGCTCTCCAAGAGGTTTGACTCCCACCAGCATCCCCTCATTCAGCAGGTTTCCCAAAAGTGAGCAGTGCATGGGGGCCAACAGATTCTCCTGCCACAGACAGCAGAAAGCAGCTTCAGACCTCTCCAAATGGCAGAGCCTCTCAGTTATTGGCTATGTTACACCAGATTTTCAGACATGTAAGGGCAGTTAACAGCAATCCCTTGAGAGAGAAAACAGCCCAAGATTTTGGTTTCAGCTGCCTGCTCAAGATTTTCATGGCTCAATCTGGTGAAAGGCAGGGGCAAAAATACTTCAAATAGCAGATCCCAGCACTATGCTGGATTTGCACTGGGGCAGGGGAGGCTGGGCTGAACAAAGCCAAGCAAGCAAGAAGCCTCTGTATTATGCCCTCACCTTTAATATCCCTGTGGACAATCATATTGCTGTGTAGGTAGAAGACTCCCTGCAGGATCTGCCTGGTGTATTTCCGTGTGACATTCTCAGTCAGAGCACCGTAAGCTTTCAGCTGGTCCTTTATTGAGCCCTGTTGCAAAGAAACAACACACACCACCTGTAAGGACCAGAGAAACCATCACATCACAGCAACTTCTTCAACCTTCCTGACCGCTCTATCTTCCAGCTCAAAAAAGCCCCCAGACCTTATTTGTAGGAACAGCAGAAATCCACTAAGTGGTGAACGGAGCAAAGACTTGTGCCCGTGTCCCAGATCCCTGGGGAGATGAAGGTGACACAAGCTGGTGCCTGGCACAGCTTCCTCCTGCCAACAGCACAGACCTTTTTCCCCCTCTAGTGGCTGCAGGGGGGTCACTGACAGCTCACTGAGAAAGACCGAACTGATGAGGAATTACAACTCAAATGAGAAGATCAACTCGATTAATTAGATTCATAGACTCTTTAAGGCTGGAAAAAAGCCTCTGAGACCATCCATTCCAATCATTAACCCAGCACTGCAAGGTCCATCACTAAACCATGTGGGTTTTTGATCATTTCCAATGAGGGTGATTCCACTACTTCCCTGGGCAGCCTGTTCTGATGCTTGACAACCCTTTCAGTGAAGAAATTGTTCCTAGTACCCAATCAAAATCTCTGCTGGTGCAACTTGAGGCCATGTCCTCTTTTCCTATCACTTGTTACCTGAGAGAAAAGACCAACTCCTACCTGTCTACAATCTCCTTGCAGGGAGTTGCAGAGAGCCAGTTCTTTAGGGTCAAGATAATGAGTCAGTCTTTGAAAGCCTCCTCCCAAAACTCTGCACAGGAAGGAACACCCACAGCCATGAGGGACAACCAGCCCCAAAAGGGACTGCACCAAGACCACCCAGAGTAGATAATTTACAAGTCCTTGAATTTCTGACCCAGGCATGCAGGCTCAAACTGGTGTGATGGTATTGATCAAAGAGGAAAGGGAGCAGGGGTGCAGACATTTATCATCTGCAGCAGGTTGATCCCCTTGGTTATAGCTGTATTTTTGGGCCACTTGGAAATGGATGTGTCTCACTGTGCCAGAGCTGGGCTTTGGCAGGGATGAACCAGAGGCAGATTTGGGGTTCACACTCAGCTCTGCCTCCAGTATTCAGGTTAGCTGGGAAGTGGGAGGGGAAACCCATCCTGTTTCTGTCTGTCCTGCAGCTCTGGGGTTGATCCAAGATTGCCAGTCCTGTTCTGGGAACAGTGGCTGCTCTGCTCCAAGCCAGCCCATCCAACTGTATCAGCTTTTCCACATCCACCCATCTCTGCTGTTGCTCTGCCCAGCTACTGTTTTGGCATCTTTTGAGGCTGGTGGTGATCCTGTGGATGGGCCTCTCCTTTTCCTTTCTCAGCACTGCTGAGGCAACCTGAGATGCTCTAAATGACCCTTCAATATAACCTGTATGCAGGGTACATTCCCTCACCACAACCAAAACAGATTTCTTATCCTGCCCTCCCTCACCCTGATGAGGGGATATCACACAAGAAGGGGAAACTGGTTCTTTGAGGCCTGTGGTCAAATGGACCATTCTGTTTTCCAAGCATAATTTAAAAAACAGTTTATGGGCAGGACAGCAACTAGAGTCAGCTATTAACTGAGGCCAGCAAAAGAATGGCAGCATCAGGGTGCATCCAAACTTGGCCCTCTGAACATTTTGCCAAGCTGACTGTCTCAAACTGGAAGCTTGGCCAGACTCAGCTTTGCAGAGCTGCTGTCCTGCAAGCTTTGGGAACTCCCTCACTTCCACTGGCCTTGGAAACCAGAGCCCCAAGCTGCTTTTGTCAAATGAGCTGTTGTTGCAGCAGCAAAGTCAATCTGTATTTGGTCAGAGCTCAGCTTTATCATTTAAAAAAACAAACATTGAATTTCCAGCCCTGCTGGACACTGCCCCAGCATCGAATGCTGGTTTCCTGACTGCTAACAAACATCAGCAAGGGGACTGCTGGAATTCCTGGGATTTACTCCTCTTGGTCCATGCCTTGTGGCAGGGCCTGAAGGCAACATGCCCACAGGGATAGAGGGAGGGCAGGGTATGGAAGGGACTCAGAGGCATGGAAGTCCACCTGATCACTCACATGCAAGATGCATTCAGAGAGCCTCTAGCACATTTACTTAACTACTAAAATTATTTGCAACCAAATGACTTAATTGTCCCTTCTGACCTTACAAATCTCTGTATAAACAAGGGTTTATTCTCCCACACTCTGGGGAACAAATCCAGCTGGACAGAAGAGACTTGGGAGAACGCATCCTCCAGCAATGTAAATAGCATTATGCTGTTTTACACCATCAGTCTAATGGCTGATGTAATTCACAAGCTCCCAAACACAAAGAGATGCTCAACTCACCCATGCACATTCTCAAGCCGCTGCCTAAATTCCCTCAAAGCATTCTGATCTTTTTTCCCCATGACTATTTCATCCTATATCAGCAAAGCCACAAATGAAGCCACTCCTACACAAGAGGATAATGCTGCCCACAAAAAGCTCTGTCCTCAACAGAAGACTCTAATGAATACCACTGTTTTAATGCACATGTGCTGAAAGCCACAAATAATTGGTGACAGCTGTGGGTGGACAGTTGTACTATTAGCTTGTCCTGCAGGGAGTTGCAGTAAATACTCAAGGATGGGCTCAGGCCACAGTGTTTGGAGCAGGATTTGGATCATGTCCCACATTCACCAAGCTCAGATTCCAGACTGTGCACACACCCTGCTTCAGGATTCAAACCTAAAACCTGCCTGCAAAGCTTTTCTTTTCACCCAGTGCTTGTCGAGGGGCTTCACCATGACCTCTGACTCACACCCTAAGCTCTCCCAAGCCTTAGGGATGCATCCACTGGTTTGGTTTGGTTCGGTTCATCAGCCATAAAACAGCTCAGCTGGACAGATACAAATTTCACCAAAATCCAGGAAACTCTAAATCTGTTTTCTGCCACTCAGGACAATGATTAGCAGGAAGCACACTTACCCCTGGCATGTATTCCACAAAGATGGACAGTTTCTTCTCCTCAGGATCCCGCAGGCACCCGTAGTACTGCACGATCCTGTCGTGACGAAGAGTCTTCAACAGCTGAATCTCACATTCTAAAGCATTCACCTCCTGTAACAAACCACACAGGCTTCCTGATGAAGGGGAATGGTGTCTTTGGGAACATGATATAAATACTGCTCCATGCTGAGCACAGTTTTTGTAGAAGCTGTGAAGCTGTCCACAAAGCCACTGGCTACATGAGGCTCAGAAATAAGGAGCACTGCCCTAAGGGAAAGGCAAAGAAAAAGACAGGGCTTGGCTTTTGGACAGGTTTATTATTATTATTATTATTATTATTATTATTATTATTATTAGTGTTTAAGGAGTTTTTCTGGAAAGATTTCAGATTCTGAAATCTGTTTGATTTCAACAAAGTCACTGAGCAGAATGGGGAGAAGGTGAAGGGAGCAAGGAAGGTGAAGGGAGCAACAAAACTAAGGAAGATCAGACAGACCTGCAAGAGGTGATACCTGACACAGAGCAGGCCAATGTAACCAAGGAACTGGGAGGCACAGAAGTCACCAGAGCACCAGAGCCATTCAGGACTACTCCAGAGAGGGGAAACAACCTGCCTGCACACACAGCCTCCCAGGGACATGGACACCTGTACCCTCAGCCCACAGCTCCCCAGGGTGCTGCAGAACAGCCCTGCCCCTGTACTCACTTTACTTGTCTCCTGGCTGTCAGGGTCGAAAGGCACCTGCTTCACTGACAGCTCCCTCCCAGTGTCAGCATCATAGCAGAGATAAACTTCCCCAAAAGCTCCTCTTCCCAGCAGCTTCCCCAGCCTCCAGTTCACAGGTGCCTGCAGGGCTACAGGAGAGAGGAGAGGGTTGAGAGAAGAGCACAGCAGGGAGACTTCAGCATCAGGGTCCACCTGACCCTACAGGGCAGTCAGTGAGTCTCTATCTCTCCCAGGGGCACCAGGACAAACCAGTTTTAACTATACGGGTGCTATTGGTGTGGGGGGAATGTCTCCCAGTCTGCATTAGCATAAAGCAGAAACAAATCCCAGGAAATTCCAATTTCATTAAGAGTCTTTCCTCTAAAAACTGTTTCCTTAGCCAACACTGGAATTTCCCTTCTGCTGTGGGAGTGTTTAGCAGATTACAGGATGGCTGAGCAGCAACCCAGGCAGGGACCAGTGAGGAGTTTTATCTCACTGGTCATTACTTGGATGTTATCCATCACTAAACAGCCCCAAAATGCACCAGCTTCTATACCATGGGCAGTCTTGCAATAGCAGAGGAGCATCTTTGAGTGCTGGGGTGACAGCAATGCAAGCCAAGGAACAGAAACTCTGGATGCATTTGCTCCCACATCCCAAGTCTTCTGGGAAGCTGACAGTCCAACACACAAGCAATCACCTGTAACCCAGCAAGATGAACACCAGCTGACCCCACACAGCTCTCAGCCAAAGGCTGAGTAAGACACAGGGTGTTGTACTAAACCCTGCTCATGACACACAAGCTGGTGCAGTGTGCCTCATGGTGGGGGTGCAATCAAAGTTTACCCATGGCTGCTTAGCTGATGTCCAGCAACATCAGGAATTAGTAACTCAGCAGGTCACAATAACTCAATTTTGTGCCAAATCCCAGCTCTCCTGAAACCTCAGGCACTTGGGGCTTTGGTTCACTCACAGTTCCTGGCTTTTGTAGGGGAGGTGCTGAAGGCCTGCAGACCCTTTTCAAAATTGTTCCAACACTTGGGCCTGTATTCATCATACTGCAAGGTGCTGAGCTTGCTGTCCCCAGTAAAGCTCTTGGTTCTGCTGGAAGGGACAAGCTGAAACAGGTTCTCCTGTGGGAAGTAACTCCTGGGGAAAGTCCTCCGGCCTGCAGGGAAAAAGGGGTAAAGTGACAGCCAGAACACACAGAGCAGCTTGGATCCACCTGTCACCACCTTCTCACATCACTGCCCAGATCCTCACCTCCTCAAATTAAAGCAAAGCAAGTGTAATGAAACTGAAGCAAAGCCTTGAAGATTTTAAATTCAATTTAAGAGTTGATAACAGCAGGCATTACATCTAATGTAGATGTTTCCAGAGGGGTTTGCAACAGTTTAATTACATCAACGGGTGTGTTGGTTGTTAATCACAATTAAACACTGAACAGGCAGAGATTTACATTGAAAATTATCCCTGCCATCCCCTAAGTCCACATGCAAATGACCACACAGCAGGGCCAGACCTGCTTTCACAGGGGTGGCAGTGAGAGATGAAGCTCATTCTGGAAAGCTCAATATGCTCTCTGCACGTCCTCAATACATTTTTCCCAAGGGAATTTTTGCCTCCCACTACTTGCAGTCTTACACAGTGAAAGAATGAGCAGGAAAAAGATGATGGAGTTGGGCCCAAAGCTCAGAGCTCACCAGCTTAAAACAGAGAAGCAAACAGATACTGCTACCCTGAAATTGCTTGGGGATTTCCTATGGCTCAGTGAGAAACCTGCTGTAAAGGTCACAAAAATCATCCTCAAAAGCAAGCAATCTAGGGGAGTAGGAAGGTTGATACTGCCAGGGATGAGAAATGCCAATCATCCCCATGGTGAAATTAAAGCAGGAGGTGTAAGCAGAGGACAGGCTCAGCACTTCCCAAGAGCAGAGCCACAAGGTCTCACAGAGAACAACCCTTCTGAACACACAAGTGAATCCCAAAGCACTTGGTGGCTCTCCCTTTATCAGAAACCTCTCCTTCCCAAGTGTTTCCAGTCCCAGGCACTGGCAGAAGCCATCAAGGACTGATCACCTCCCACCCTGAGCCCCCATCACGTCCTTACCATCGCTGTAGTCCTTGCGACTTTGGGAGAGATGGTACTGCCTTGGGAAGGTCCCACCTTTCCCAAACCTCTCACAGAATGGGATGTCAAAATCTGCCAGGAGGGAAGAAGACACAGATATTTCTGAGATCAGCTCAGTATCAAATGCTCAGAGTGTTTCTTATGGGAAACACTGAGACAAGAAGGAGGTGACAAGGTGTTCATTTACACAACCCTACACATCCCAAGGCTCCCTGTGAAATCTGCCTACACTCACAAACTCTTCAGTGGAAAATCAGGGTTAGACACACTGCCCTTAGTGCCCCTAAAGCAGAGGTTTAACTGCTGACTTTATGGACCCTGGCCCATATTCAAGCAGGGGATTAACACAGACCATGCTTGCTTTCCAAGGCAAAGCACTAAAACATCTTATTTGCACTTGGAAAATGCAAAAAATTGAAACAGAACTGCCAGGCAGGGTCAGGCCTAGACACATCCACTCCAAAACATTTGCTATGATATCAGCTATTTCCAGGAAAATGCAAAAAAATCCAGCACTTGACTAACACCAGATAATATCTCCCCTCTTTCTTCTCAGATGTGATTCCTCCCCTCTGAAAGCCAATTCAAACCTCCAGAGCTCCAAACTTTTATATTTATTTGATTAAATGCTAGAAAGATAGAATATACAGAAGGGATTAAAGACCATCAGAGTTTAGATGGATGATGAGAGAGATGGATGGACATGCAAGATAAGGACATATTTTTTTAATAAAAACCCCAGCACAGGAAGCCATTGCTGGTAGCACCAAATAGCTTGAGATTAAAATATCTGTCATTCCACCCCCTTCTTTCACCTGCTGTTTTTCCTCCATCCAATTCTAATGACACAGCCCCTTCTGACTGTTTGTTTGTCTTAGCCTGGGGCCAGCAGCAGCTCCTCAGAGGCCATTCCTGGCCTCTGCTGTGCTTCGGTGTGATTGCCAAAAAGAGCACATAATGGCTGAAATATGGTCAGCAAGAGGAGCAACAAGGACAGGGCAAGAGGTTCTCGGTGAGCCACGTGTGAGCAACGGTGCCCAGAGGTGTCTCAAAGCAAAGTGCCATGGGGGAAGCATTAAAACTTCAGCAACAAGGGCTGACTGCAGCTTCATCTCTGCAGCTCAATCTAGAAATCCTGCCTCAGGCCAGCAATGAGTTATCCTGCCACAGGCTGGCTGCCATTTGCTCATTTTTATTAGTGCAAGTCATTACAATATTACAGAGTTTCCATTATTTAACCAGCTGGATGTTTATAAGTGATTAAGCAGTAACCTATGATCTGTGCAAGCACCAATACAGCTTCTCTCACAGCATTTGCACTATTGCAGATTATTATTCATGCAAGTGGAAGAGGTGTAACTCCCTAGAGAGCTGGGCTTTGCTGTGTAGGAAGTCGGGATCCTGAAGGGGCAACTCCCAGATGAGAAAAGAGAGACAAAAGCTGATCCTACAAGGCTGTTTCCAGAACCTTGCAGTTGTCTGCAAACACAAGAGCAACATCTTCCAACACAGATCTCTCTACAGCTTTGCTTGCTTGCCTCCATCCACCTCAGGGCCCCAGCTACCCAGTTTGGACTATTGTTGCTGTCAACTGATTCCCAAACCAGCCCCAAAGGTATTGCTGCAGAATCACAAAGGGTTAATGAAGACAAGAGCAGCCCTGCCTGTGTTTGCTGCTCTGGGCCTTTTGATTTTAGAGAATATTCATGTTTGATCATTACAGGGTCAGTTCTGAAGGGTTACCAAAGCCATGGAGCTGGTTTGCTTGATTGCTTTTAATTACTTTTCATGCCGTGCCATCTCTCTGGTAGTCTTCATCCAGCCTCTTCACTATGAGCTTTTTATACTTTTCAGCAAATATAAACCACCAAGAGTGCTTACCCATGCAATCAAGACCGTCTTTGGGATGGCTCTTCCTTCCAGGAACAGGGGTTTGGGGAAAGGGAGGGCTGCAAAGGGATGGGAAAAAAAAGGATTTATTTATTGTATCAGAAAGGAAATTAATATGAAATTAATAAAAATAAAACTATGAAATTAATAAAC
The DNA here is from genome assembly GCF_023055355.1 of Agelaius tricolor. Taxonomy (NCBI): domain Eukaryota; kingdom Metazoa; phylum Chordata; class Aves; order Passeriformes; family Icteridae; genus Agelaius; species Agelaius tricolor. Next base: position 2,214,104 of record NW_027269266.1, read on the forward strand.
TAGGGAAAGGACAGGATAAACCACAAGCTGCACTGACCACTGAGCTCCCATCCTCATCCTGCACAAGAATGAGGATTGGTTTTTTGGCTGGATCACAGCTTGTTCCTGTGGCAAACAAAAGGGATGCTGCAAAACCCACAGTCACCAGGCTGAAATGAAGCAGCCAAAGGTCTCACCCCTGTGCAGGAGGCACCTCAGAAGAAGGGCCACAGGCTTCTGCTCCCTCACTGTCAAGTGTTCAACCACACACCTCTGCTTTCCATGGACACTGCTGAGCTGCTGCAGGTGCTCACACCAGAGTCCCTCAGCCATGCTCAGTTCATGCAGCTTTCCCTCCTGTCCAACATCACCTCCCACCTTCCTCACACAGATTCTGCCCCACCACTGGGAACACACAGCCTCCCATGGGACCAGTGAGGGGATGGAAAAGCACTGCAAGGGGATTTCTGCAATCCCAATTTCACCTCAGGCTCTTAAAGAGTGATCTGGGCATGTGGGTTTTACACTTCTCTTTTAACAATACGGGCACAGAGTAGAAATCAGCTTTGTAAAGTGCTCTGAAACCTACTCATGTCAAAGCTGATCCCTGCTGTGGCAAAGAGGAGTTTTGTGGTGCTGTTCCTAACCCTCAGCCTGGTCACTGAGCCTGGTGACTTGCTCTGTCCTCTTGGGCTGATCCCAAACAACTGGCTGCAAGGCCCCCACCACCTCTTTGCAGGAAGAGTCCCACTAACTCCTCTTCCTTGGAGTAATACCCCTTGTGCCTTTTCCAGCTCCTGGAACCATGACTGGACACATCTGCCTGCTTTGGACATGAAATCAGGCCATGCCACCCTCTCACAGACAGAGCTAAAAGCCTAAAGCTCTCCTCTAAGTTCACAGCAGTGTTACAAACAGCCTGTGCTCCTTCTGCTGTTCTTCTTGGCAAAATCTCTGCAAAAGCAAAGCTGGGGCAGAGAGGTTGGGAACACAAGGAATCCAGCTTCAATACAGCCCTAACAATGAGCAAATACATCACAGGAAATTATTAAAAGCCACAAAAAGGAAATGGACCTTGATGCTGAGACAGGTCCAAAGCACACGGAGCTGCAAACCCAAAGCACACTACACAATCAACCCAAGGCAGGCCTGCTGGAACACAGCCTTGGGGCTGGATGGAACAGCAACAGCGGAAAAAAATAGACAACCTTTGATGCAGATGGAAAAAAAAATACACTGCTTCCCAAAAGGACACTGTGTCTTAGCCACAGCTCACCCTGCACAGCAGCAAACACAGGGATTCTGTGCACGTGGGAGCTGGGATCCAGCTCAATGGCAGCAGGCACTGAATCGCAGCCTGGCTTAGTACAACGTGTCCCAGTTGCTTCCTGCTGAGCAGCTAAACTTAGTTACTGCTCATCTGGTGTCCCCAGCACCTTGAGTGACATGTCTGTGGCTGCTGGCACTGCACAGGGGCTGCTGAGTTTGCCAGTGGTCAGTGGAGAGCAGACAGCGTGCCCAGGGACGAGCAGGCACGGAGAGGCTGATGGAATATTGACCTGGTGACTGCAGAGAGCCAGAGGGGAAGGAGGTGCTGGGAGGGTGGTGAAGCACTGGAAAAGGCTGCCCAGAGAAATTGTGGATGCCCATCCCTGGAAGAGTTCAAGGCCAGGCTAAATGGAGCACTGAGTAACCTGGTCTAGTGGAAGCTGTCCCTTCCCATGGCAGGGGATTGGAAACTGGATGATCTTTAAGGTCCCTTCCAACCCAAACCATTGTGTGATTCTGCCAGAATTTTCATGTCAAAAGGCAAAAAAAGAAAACCTGGTCACACAAAGCTAGGCTGTCTTTGTCCAGCTCAGATTACTGCAATTCAAATCATACCATTGCACAGACATCTGTGCTAGGATCTGGTTTTCAGCAATGAAGATAAATCTGTTTTACTCAGGTGCATCCTCATCCCAACAGAAACCTCAGGGGTTGCCACTGATCCTGTTGCTCTCCTGCTGTGGAGCAGTTCAGCTTGTGAACATGGTGACACACACAACTCACCTGTCCACAGACCTGTCCAGTGACTGGCAGCTCCCAGACAGAGAATCATCAGGGCTGATGAAAGCTTCAAGCATCTGACAGAGAAAGAAAAGGGAAACAATAAAACCATGCACTATAATTCTCCAAACTCCAGAAGGAGCAGACCTCTGCAGGGTCACCCATTTATGATGCCTTCTCTGCATTATTGTTCTTTCCAGCTGCTATTTGCTGGTAGGAAAACTGAAGCAAAGATCATCAGCACCCTGATGTTCAAAGTAGGCAGAGGAGTCAATGAGATTTCAAAGCATTTGTGAGAAATAATAATATTTACTACTTTTTCCTTACTACTAAAGGAAAATATGTATCAGGACACAAATGATGTGCCCAAGGCCAAGTGGATATTGTGTACCAGAGGCAGGACTGCAGCCCTGGGCTCCTGACTTCCCGAGCTGCCCTGGCACACGAGCCCAGCCTTCCTCTCTGCTGATAAGAGCAGCATCATCAGGGCTTTGGCTGGAAGAACCGGCTTGGCACTCACCAGCTCAGTGAAGTCAAAAGCTGCATTTGTGTTGCTTCCTGGATGAGACATTGTACTGGCCAGGGTTATTTATAGCTGGTTATTAACAATAGAGAGTTTGTAAGGAGTGGTAAACCCTGGAGCTGTGTGCAGTTCCACATGGAGCAGAGCCTGCTCTGGGCCACACTGTGCTGAGGACATTCACTAATCCCTGCTCCACAGCTCATTCCTGGGAAAGCTGAGCAACAAGGGTTAAACACCATGTGGAGGCACACTTTGCTGCTTCCCACATTGCTCCTCTTTCCCCAACTGCCTCCCTTTCCCCAGGCTGTTCCCATCAGCCCTCCTCAGCCAGCTGTCAGAACAACTCGTGCTGTTTTGGCCAGGCAGTTCCAACTGCAAAGTGCAATTCTTCTCTGCTTCCTAGTTTTTACCCTAAAACCTCCTTCAAAATGCACTAGGCCAAAGAGGAGCAAGCAGAAGCCACTCCCCACCTCTGCCAGCCATGCCAGGTCTCTTCTGGCAGTTAAAGCTGAAACAGACTCATTTCTCAAAAGCATAAAATTGGGAACTGGAGCATGCTCCATACTCAGCCTCTGTTCATCTGCCAGGCTGGTCCCAAGACCACTGTTACATCACAGGCTTGCACAGGGGCATTCCCCAAAAGGCAGCAAGCTCCAGCTTCTGAGTGGTTTTCCATAAGGCACATATGGAAGCAGCAGTACAAGAACATTCTGGAGGCAAAGCCCACATAGGGAAAAGCAGAACTGCTCAGTGAGGAAAGACAATAAACCCCAAACCATTCCCCAAACCCCTTTTCCCTGCTTTTAATTCACCAGCAAAGGGCTGTGGGCCACCCACAGAGTGATGCTGGGGAAAAGCAAGGAGAGCATCTGGGAACCTTCATCCAGAGCAGGCTCAGGGCTCTGAATTAATGGAGCTCCACAAACAGCCAGTGGAGCTGGGCTGATTTACACCCAAGGGGGTCAGGGGACCCTCCCCCTGCACACACACACACACTTTGTCTTAATCCTTCCCAACATGTTTTGGAGGCATGTGAAAACAATGGGGAGCCAACTTTTGGCTGCAAGGAGCACACGATACATCTGCACTCTGACGCTGCCAAGACTCACCCGGAGTGACTTCTTATTTTATTAATGGCTGTATAATAAACTGTTGAAAACACAACTTTGCCATGGAAACACTGGCACAGACTGCATGCAAATGTGGAGCTAGTGGGTGCTTTTGAGTGTAGGAAATACACATCTCCCCAGGAACATCCTTGGGGGCCAGCATAGCAGCCTGATGGATTTAGTTTAGTACCTTCCAGATGTCCCTCCTGCAAACTAGGGATTCTTGCTCTTGTGTTTCCAAGAGCTTTGTAAGAATGACATGTGCTCAGACAGCCCAGCTGACTTCACAGGATCTATACTAAGCTCTTTAGAGCTACAGATTGAGCAGAAATGCAGATTGAGAGGGAGGTGTAAGGTGCTCCCACTGTGGTCCCTTGACATTGCAGAGTTTCCCTCACCGTGGGTACCAAATTGACTGGAGGATGAAGTACTGCTCAGCACTGAGGAACTTGCTGCTCTCTTATTGCTGAGGGGCTGGAATATACAATTTCCTTATTAAGAGAGTTTAAAAAAATATAAATGGGGGAGGGACAGAGACACAAAACCACAAAGGCTGTGGGCAGAGCCAAGAACTGTAACTGGAGCTCGTGCAGAAACACCACATGGGAAGCAGCCCGAGCTGCTGATATCCCCAGGCTGTTGCAATCGCAGGCAATCGGTTGCTTGGCACATTCCCTCATGGTCCTGGGATCTGGGAATGCTGTGGCCATGAGGGCCTGGCAGCTGGTACAAACATGTGCCCCAGATCTTAGCTGCTCCAGAGCTACCTGAGATACCTGGGCACATTTGCCATCCCCACTGGCTCTCAGGGTTCCTGGAAATCAGACATTCCCATGGGCATTTCAAGCCCAGGGGCACCCATTCCTGAAAAAAGCTGGCCTGAGCCCCAAGCAGAATGCACTGCCAGAATGTAGAGGTGGGAGCAGCTCTCCCAGCACAGCCAGTGTCAGAATTCAGGACATCCCTCTGGCTGTCCTGGACTGCCAGAACCCCTGCCAGGGGGCTCAGAGACCTGGCACAGAGCCCAAGGTGCCTGTGGTTTTGATTATGACCCATGGAGCAAGTTATCAACCTTGGGTGAAGATCTGCAAGCCACAAAAGTAGAATGACAGTGAATTTATCACAGGGTGAAAAATTGATTTTTGGGGTTTTTAGAATGGGGGTTCAGGGAGCAAGATGGAGGAATCTGGGCATGTCCAGCCTTTCTCCTTCTTCTTCTTGGGCTCCATCTTCTGCTGTGGTGTTGACACTTTTAGATTGGTTTAGAGGAGAAGCTCACTGTCTAACACAGGTGATAGGTATTGGGAAGTGATTGTACACATTGTACAGGTAGTTTTTAGTATAAAAAGATAACACAGCCCTGGGGGCAGGCAGAGTGCCTCTGTCTGTCTGTCTTGCTGAGTGGACCTCGGCTGGACAGGTGAAAATATTTTATAGATAAGATACAATAAACACCCTTGAGACCGAGAACTGAAGAGCTCTGACTCCTTCAACCGCCAGGCTGGGAAAAGAGACTTTCCAACACATCTCAGGGTCCCTCTGAGCAGTCAGAGATGCTGAGAAGCCAGCAGAGCTGTCCCACTGCAGCCACACCCCAGCCCCACTCACGTTCTGGTCCATGGTCTCAGGGATGAACTCTCCCTCGCTGTTGATGCTGGTGTAGGAGCCCTGGCGGGCGATCTGCTGCTGCTCCTCGGGAACGCTGCCCGGCGGCGGGGAGCTGCGCCCGGTGTGCAGGGAGCCTGGGCAGGGACACACACGGTCAAGGAGGGCACCCACCAAGCCAAACCCTTCCAGAAACGCTGTCCCAGTGAGCACACAGCTCCTGGGTGCCAGCACAGGAGTCCAGGGTGGTGTAATAAGTGACACAGGCTCTCCAGGCATTCACAGAAGGCTGATTCACTCTATTAACAAACCCATTGCTTTTTATACCCTAGTATAAAATCCCTATCCCTAAAATTGATCTTTAATTAAAACACCTGACAGTGTTTTAATTAAATGACCAATCAAGTCCATCCCTACAGGTGGACTTGATTGGTCCTTTAATTAAAACACCATCACCACTGGCTAATTAAGAAATCACCCTTTGGTAAACATTCTCCACAACACATCTCTACAACACATTCCACACATTCACAACACCAGGTGCAGCAAGTGAAGAGAAGTATTGTTTGTAATTCTTCTCTCTGAGCTTCTCAGAGCCTCTCACAGAATGATGCCTGGGAAAGTTGTCTGTTGCTCCCTGTGACCAGAGAGCTGCTGCCACAGCTGGGTTTGAACTCATGAGGATGGGAATGGAGCTAGAGGTGTGATGCTGTTTATGGGCATCTTCCAAAGCTTTAGCAACAGGGAGGGTTTGTTACTGTGGGACCACACAATGTGTAGCAGACTTGACCTTCAACACACCCTGGATCCTAAGAGCTGTCACTGTATCCAGGTGTGATGCTAGAAAGGAAAGCAGACTCTGGGAGTTCTGCTGTGATACAATCAGTCAGCCTCAAAGCAAACCACAAACCACAAACCCACCTCCCCTTTGACCTCTGGGCATTCCCTCCCTGGAGCAGGTGACTGCCTTATCCAGGCATGTAGGAAAGAGCCTGGCTGTGCTCAGAACATCACTGAAACACTTGTTATATGGAAAACAATTTGCACTCAAATACCTTCTTCTCCCCCCTTTCCCTACACAAAAGTAAAGACAAAGGAAAACCAGCCCTGAAACCCAAAAACCCCAGAGCAGGAGTGATCTATGGGATTGGTTTGTCCTATTTTTGGCCAAGGGAATTGTCTCCCCTCTCTGTAACCCCAGAGCCTATGCACAGACAGCAAAGCTTCCACTGGCTCCCTCACAGGGCTCTTAGCAGAAGGTGATTTCCATTTTGCACCTGGGAGAGAACCCCACAGCTTCTTTATGAAGATGTTCCATTCCTCCTGTTTATTCCCCCAAATCCACTCTATCCTTGTGCCTTTTCCAGCTTTAGGGATTACTGCCCTTGCTTGGCCCTGCTGCAGAGTCTTGGCTGTGCAGTCCCTCCCCTCCATCCCTGTGCTGTCATCACTCCAAGGCAGGGAATTGCTGATGGAGATCCATGTGGGTCCATGCTGGAGCTTCAGCTGGCATTGTGCAACATGAGCTTTCACACAACACAACAACCTGTTTTCATGCAGACTTCTGGAAAGCACATGGAGATGTGTTTCCTCACGTTTTGTATCCATTTTGTGGCACTCCTGCCAGGTCCTGGGTTCATTACCACCATTTGCTAACAACATGCCCAGGGTTGAGCACAAGAGAAAGGTACTGGGAAGAGACCTACCCCATCATGGAGAGTCAACACTGATCTATCAAACAACACTTCTGCCTCTTCTGCATCACAGTTACTGTGCCACATGGATCTCTGGAATAAATCCATCTGCGTGATCAACATGACCAACCCAAGTTCCCACCTTTCACTTAAGCAGATACACATCAGGAGCTATGATGAATGTTAACAGTGTCACAGCAGCATTAAAGATCATTAAATCAGGCCTTTTTGCTGGATTTACAGCAAACACACAGATTTGTCTGTCCATACTACATCTTCCTTCAGACTCCTTGCTTAGATTGTAAAAATAAAAGTCATATGGCTTTGAGTTACTTTTTTTTTTTCTTCTTCCTATTTTCTCCTTCACAGATTTCCTGCAGGATAAGAACACAGTGAAAAAACTCCAACTGAAGTAATGCCAAGATCAAGAGAAGAGAAACTCTCGAGTGCTGCAGCACTCATAACGAACTGGCTTTCCACCAGCCCTAAAACAAAACCAGTTGGGAAGTACAGCATCCTCTCTTTGAAGATAAATAAATAAACTTTTAACTGTTGAGCAGTTCAGGCACCCTGAATAAATCACTGCATCAGCAGCCCCTCATTTGCTTAGCAGATGCCAATCTGGAATGCAGCACAAGGGCATCTGGGTGGCTCTTGCCCCAGAAAGCTGCTGAGGATTTAGTGAGGTGTAACTGCTGTATCTTAGCCCTGCTGAGCATTTCTGTTACTGCTGCAATGAGCTGTGGATCTGCTCATGCACTATTGGGATTTCTTGCTCCAAGGACCCAGTTGTTATCCAGAAACCCTTTGATTATGATTTTACAAAGATCTGTACATGCCCTGTTTGACTTTGAACACAGGAGTTAAACCAGACTTATCACAAGCACAAAGACTTCCCATGATCTCCCATTAAGCCTTTGCCTGTAACAACTACTCCCAGCCATAGATCAGCTGTGTTTGACCTTCCAGAGTCACATTTCCTGCCAAAAACTTTAAAAGGGAATAAGACACCAGCTATTTCCCAGCAGGTAAGGAAATTAAACAAAGTGCTTAATAGGCTTTTGCCTGCTTGGAAACTGCTGGAGTGAAGCAGATCCCTTTTCAGCCAGGCTGTTTAGGTAGAAGTGCTGCCCAAAGTCATTTTTGCAGCTTCACACCTCCAGGAGCATTGGTTGCTGCTGCTTTGCATCCATGCATGTTCTTCCACCTGGGAGAAACATGGAGAGGTGCTGGGAGCAGAGCTCTGGAGCTCAGGGCTGATTCCCCACTCCAGCCCTATCCTGCTCTGGTAACAAAACCTCAGGCAGTCCCTGCACTGCTGGAGGAGGGCAGGGATGGAAAACAGGAGTCAGAACAACAGTGGTACTTCATGGCAGGCTTAATTCATAGTGGGGAAAACACACTGGATATATTGAATAATGCTGATTAATCCACCCTGAGCAGAGGAAGAAACAGACAGAGAAGTCCAGATGTGCCTGTTTGACACATCACAGATGCTCTTCACACTTGACCTAATACTCAAGAAACAGCAGCAGGCAGGGAGAGGAGGCCCCCAAGGGACTGTCCTGGGGTCTATGGGACATCAAGTCACCTCCAGTGGGGATGTGTGGCATCCACATTCTCTGAAAAAATCCCTTCACCCAGGATTTTTCTCCTGGGAAGCTGAGAAGCCTCAGAGAAAAGGAAAACAATTCTTATCTCATTTGCTTCTCCTGTGTTGTGCTCACATGTGGAATGTGTTTGGAGGTTGTTCACCCACAGGTGATTGTTTCATTGGATTCTGCTGGGAGTTGTTTTCACTCATTGGCCAATCAGGTCTAAGCTGTGTTGAGACTCTGGAAAGAGTCACAAATTTTCATTATTATCTTTTTAGCATTCAGTAAGTATCCTTTCTGTATTCTTTAGTATAGTTTAGTATAGTATTCTTTAATATAATATAGTATTATAAAGTAATAAAGTAGCATTCTGAGAACATGGAGTCAGAGTCATCATTCCTCCTTCATCTGGAGGGAACACAAATACAACAGGGATGGGGCAGGCTGTGAGGCTCTTCTATACAGGCAGAGTGCTGGTCAGATCTCAGCAGCTCTGTTTGGGATTCCTGAACTCAGAGTTGGCCCTGGTTGAGCATCTGACCTCAGATACTCTCAGCAGCAAGGTGCTCTGGGGAGGGATTCCTGCTCCACTTACACACACAAATGTAAAGCCACAGATTTGAGAGCACAGAGTGTCCTGAGGACACAGAACCAGGACAGCACGGAGACTCACAGTCACTGCTGGCACCCACTGGGGCCTTTCATGTTCCCTTCTGCTATTTTCCTTTCAGAAGTGCCTTTCCTGCAGTCTGTGCAGAGCTCGTGGTGCTGCACGTACAGCCAGCTCCCCAGTGCCAGGCTTGGCTTCCCTCCGCCCCCGCATTCCCTGGCTTCATCTTCCCCTGCTCTTCCCAAAACTTCACCCACTGCTGACCAGCATCAAGCAGGGAAGAGAAGCCCTTGAAGAGGCAGAGCTGGGGAGGGTTTGCTGGCAGCTGCCACCACTCACAGCTGCAGCCACAGGGAGCCCAGCCCTGGGATGATGTTCCCAAACAAGGGACACCACGTCAGGATGTGCTGCTCCTCTAAGCCCTGGCAGAAACACCAGGCTCAGGACAGGGCTGCACAGGAGAAAGAGAGAAACCTGCTGGAAATTTCTCTCTTTGGTCCTGTCAAGAGGAGCTGTGAGCAGATGGATCAAATCTTGCTTAACTTCTTTTCCAGTGGGCTCCCTGCAAGCCTCCCTCCTCTCCTTGCTGATCCTTCTGAGCATGGATTACTACATTTGATTTGAGGCAAATTTAGGGTACTTTTTAACTAATAAGCAAGACAGAAGCTATTTTCTAGTTCTAAAGCAGCTGGCATGATGCACGTAGATAAATTTTCTTCCTCTTCCCAAAACAGAGCAGGTTTCATCCATCCTAACTCCTGCAATACTCCTGGTCTGGAGAGAGCTGGCAGGCACATGAAACCATGGCTCAGCAGCCTGAAAAAACCCAGTAAAATGAAGCTTCTAGTAAATGTTTCTATTGAAAAGGTGATGCTGGAATGGGGCTGTTAAATAATTTTTGGATAATGCTCTGAAACATGTATTTCTTCAAAGTAAATAAAAACAATCCTCAGTTATCTGAAAATCCAGAACCCCAAAAGTTTTCTTTTTTCAGTCCAAGTTCCCTTGGGCTTTTGCTGGCCACCAAAAAACTGGAAGGGGATTTCCACTGAAAAAGTTTATGGGGAAAAAAAAAAAGAAAGAAAAAGAAAATATTGACTTTGCATAAGGTTTTTCAGGGACATGGCATGAAGATATTTTCTGCCCAGCAGAAGCAAAAATAGCTAAATCTTCCCGAGAACATTTACCTCCCTTCCAATGTGCTTGTGCCAATTACATACAGTTTTATTATTTTCCACTGCTGTTTACATGGCAGAGTCAGCAGAAAAACATGAGACATCTCAGAAACACAGAGAATATGACCCTGAACTACCTTTTAGTATAAAGACACTTTAAATCTCCTTTTAAATGTGGTTTCAAGAGAAAAGCTGAACTGAATTAAGATCTTCTTTTGATAGCAACCACTTTGATGACAGCAGGAGGGAAACACTGTGAAATGGCTTGTGACTGCAAGGGAAGAAGAGTTTCTCCTGCAGCCTCTTAAGATGCCTTTTGACTATGCACCAAGTTCAGAGAAATCCCCACTGCAGGAAAACAAAACACAGCATCATGTCTATCTGTCTGTCTGTTCCCTGATGCTGGGTTTTATGCTCCATTTGAGATGCTGCTCTCCCTTTCAGCTTGCTGGAGTTTCTGCCCAGCTGCTGGATCGTCCAGTTCTGACTCAGGAGGTCAAAAATGCATCTGCTGGACTGTGAGCACCCTCTAAGCAGAGCTGCAGCAGCTTCCTACAGACCCCAGATAACCCAAAGAGAGGAGTTAGAGAGATAAAGAGAGACAACAACCTTCTGTTGTCATGCTGAGGGCTGGCTGAAACCTCCTGGCAAGACTGATGGCTTACATGGAAAAAGAAACAGGAATGACTGATGCTTGGGCTGGTTACTTTTGCCACCTGTAAAAGTGCCAAGGACTCAGAGTTTGGCACATCAGCTCCTGAAAATCCCAACATTAGCACACTCTGCATGCCACAGCTGGTGCTGCCCAGTGCTCCTCCTCTGCTACCTTGACCAAAGCAACACATTGTGTCCCTCCATCCTCCATTTTGAGGGAGCATTCCCTCAAAATCCATTTGTATCTCAGGCTCTCACCCTTGCAGGGCTGATATCTCACCCTTTGTCTGCCTTGCCTTGGCTCAGGGCATTCTTGAGGCAGTGACACCTCACAGTCAGTGATGCAGAGCTGGTCAGGAACCAGCAGCTCCAAAACAGGAAGGACAGGCCAAAGCATGGCAAAAAAAGCTGGTAGGAAAGGCTTAACTTTACAAGAATCCATCTTCCCACTAGCACAGCTACACATGGAATCAACCCTGCCCATCATGCTCAGGCTCACAGGTCAGTGACAGCTCCCAGTGCCACAGCTCTTTGCTCATTAACAGCCTAACATGTACCAAAAAATAAAAAAAAAGGCAGCAGAGAAGTTTTGCTCAAGTACATTTTCTGCTGACACTCTGTGCTTTATGTGTGCATTTCATCCAGGGTCATCTAGTGACTCTGCCAAACTCTCAAAAAACCATGTGAGCTAGGGAAAAAACAATAGAGAAAGACAAGCCTGGTACATGCAAACACCAGGCTCAAGGAGAGCCCTTGCACATGGGCCACCCAGCCCTGGCATCAGTGAGAGCTGGGCATGGCTGCACAAGAGCAATGCTGGACCTCCCCTAGAGGAACATTTTCTATACATCTTGTCTGAGGTGCTGCAAACCACAGGATTTGTTATCAGCACAGGCTGTGAAACAGAGGAAGGGGGAGTCCTTGGACAAAAACTCTCATTTGTTTCACAGAGAAGAGTTTGGAAGTGTTTACAGCCATATAAGTACAGAGGATCTTTAGAGGATGAAGTAATTTCTCCATATGTATTTCTGACTTTATTCACTTTATTCAAGGCTGTCACTTCTACAGCTGCAGGAAAATGCTAAAGATCTGTAGAAATTCCCCTATAACCTGCACCCAGAGACACAGCAGAGAACTGTGTGAAAAAGTCATTCATCCTGCCTGCAGGCTGGAATATGAATAATTCTGCCCCTGCTACACAGTCCTACATACTGCTTTACCAGCTCTGCACAGGGTGCCCTGTTCTCTACAAAATCCTACAAAGTTCTTCACACAAAAGAGAGCTGACCATCAGGATTTCAAAAAGCTCAGAGTGTTTTAGAAAGCAAGGAAAGCATAAACTCAAGCCCAGAAAACCAAAGAGAAAACCCCACAAGGCTACAAACAAGCCCCAGTCCCTACAGGGCTGCAAGAGCAGATCAGGTGCTTGCCAGCCTGGCTTCAGGGGGTGCAGGTACCTGCTTCCAGCACCTCTGAAGGAAAGGGATGCTCCCCTTCCTCTGGAATGCCACCCCTGCACACATGCCCCTGAGAAACCCCAGAAACAGCTTCCACAGATGGCATTTCACCCACAAGAACAGACTGGTGGCACACAGACACTTATTTGGTCTTTATGTGGTGAAGCTGGTGCCAGTCCAGGAGCTAAGGAGCCTGAGCCCACTCTGCTACATTATCCTGCCACCTGAGAAAGGGGGACAGAAACTCAGAGAACAACAGCACAGGGTTAAAGGAATAACCAAAGGTCCCAAACAGCCTTGGCTTCCTACAGATTATCACTCTGATAAAGCTCAGTGGAATCAAATTGACTGGACATTTTTATCAGTGCATTTGCCACCCCCAAATGACAGCCCAGGTCCCCCACTCTCTTCACCTGTGTGCTCAGAGTGGCTCTGCTCAGCACAGCCTCCCCCAGCCTGCAGAGCCTCTCTCCCTCAGGCTGAGGACAAGCACTGGGTCACTCTGGGGGACATCAGGGTGGCCATCCAGACTGGGGTTGTGACAAAAAAAGAGGGAGAGGGTGGTGGCCAGGCTGAAGCAGCACAGAGCTGCCCAGGGAGTGCTGTGTCTCACTGACCTGTGGAATATTTGCGTGTCCTCTCCGAGTCTTTGTACAGGGATCCCATGATATCTCCCATGGATCTGGAGATCCTCATCTCATGCTGCTTGCTGTTGTTGGGCTGCAGGAGCTGGTGATCAGACAAAGGGAATGATCAGAATTGGCCAGAGCCCTGTGGACACACCATGTGAAACCCTGTATTTGGCTCCCTGGGACCCTATTACCCAAGAACTATTAAAAAAAAAAAAAAAAAAGGAAAGAAAGAAGACATGCACGTAATCTAGAGTGATCCAAAAACCATTCACAAACATTTCACATCTGCTAATAAAACAGTCTAACAAGATTAAGCTCTCACAGATAATGGCAAATACAGATATTTGACATAAAAGACTGTTGCTGCACTCCATTATCTCCAGATAGGTACAGAGACTGATCACTGGACTGAAAACATTTGCAATCCCAAAATCAGCACCTCTCCTCCCTGCTCCCTAGACTCCAGTGGCAGCTGAGGCACTGCAGAGGTTCCTCTGCAACAGGGCAGAGGAACAGAGAGGGGAAGGTCAGGAAAAACAGGTAAGCAAGAGCAAAGAAAAGCATATCCAGCTGGTAACCTGGTAGTGGCCAGGTTTTACTAAGATTCTACAACTACATGCTACAGTGAGCTGTGATTTTATGGTAATTTGATCTATGACTTCAGAACCATGTGCTCTCACACACAGGAGCATGGCCACATGCTGCAGGAGGAGATGGACCTGCTCCCAAGGGCAGGCAGCATCCACCTGGCTCCTCTGCTCTCTGACTTGCAGTACTGCTGTGCTCCCACAAACTGCCCCATTTCCACCCAGGGTTTCTGACTTGCAGTACTGCTGTGCCCCCACAAACTAACTGCCCCATTTCCACCCAGGGTTTCTGACTTGCAGTACTGCTGTGCCCCCACAAACTGCCCCATTTCCACCCAGGGTTTAGGAAACCCCAAGTGATGCCTCAGTTTCCCCTGGGACTCTGCTCCCTGCACTTCCCAAGCCTCTCAAAAGCAGTGGAGAAGCTCCAAGGGCTGTGAGCACCCGCAGAAGAATGGGGACAAGTGAGTTTCAAGACTCCCAATCACTCCAGTACTTCTAGGAAATAAAAAGAAGAAACAGAGTTGCAACATCTCCAAATCCCTTGCTCTACAGCCTGTGCTTGGGGCAGCACGACATGTGCTTTGGCAAGACACTCTGTGCAAGAGAGGTCAGGCTAACAGGCTTAACTGCAAAACCACTGAGCTCAGGAAAAAACTAATAAGTAAATAAAGATGGAAAAAACCCAGACAGTTCTGCCTGAGACTGAAGGATCCTCCAGTTTGCTCTTCCCAGCTTTCAGCACGGAGGGAACAGTCCCCATGCTGCCACCCAGCATGGCAAGGGCCAGGGCATCACCCTGAACACAGAGGAGAGGCGAAAAGGAATGGTGGCAGCATCTCTAGAAAGAAAGAAAGCACAAGGAGTCCTCTCAGCTTTGAGGGTCAGCCTGGTGTTTAACCCTTCACAGGAGCCAGAGGGAGCTGAGCTCAGCCTCTGGGCTGCTATCACAGGAAGATTTCTGAGCAGCTGAGCCAGAGCAGGGCTGACCCCCCTCATGACCAGCCTGCCCTCTGCTCTGCACCATCAGGAGACTCCTTTCCACTCCCCAGCACAATAACAAGGCACCTCAGGCTGCACACAAAGGAGCAGAGAAGGTGAAGGGCTCACGTTCGCTTTCTTTGGAGCGCTCACAAGGATCCGCAGGCTCTTCAGGGAAGGGCTCAGCTCCAGCTGTTCCATGGCTTTGTCCAAATCTTCCTGGGATTTCAGTGGCATCAGGAGCTGGAAGGGATTAAACAAACACCAGAGGATGGCAATGTCACACTTTTGGGTAAACAGAAGGAGGCAGATTCCTACAGGGAGCAGCTTGGGAATCAGGGGATGAGGGAGGAGCCCAAGGAGGTGATGGAAAACGGGGCCCCCGTGCCCTCCAGCTTGCTGAGCTCTAATATTTTCTTCCAAGACCTCATTTACCAAGGAACAGATGCAAAAAAAAAGTCACAACAAACAACATCTGCAAGGAGAAAGCTTAAAGGTCACACCAGCAATCCAGTGTGGGAAAAGGAGAGGGCTGGGATGAAACCTTGGGCTTGCTGCCTGCTGCTCTGGGGCTGCTCTGATTCTGCAGGCAGGACCTGCTGCTACCCAGCCCCAAAACAACCCCACACATTCCTGCTGGGCTGATGGTCATGCAGTGGTGCTCCAAGACACCAGTGAGTTGCACCCAAGGATTTACTCTGGCAGATGCTTTGTGCCCTTCCCCAGTGCTGCAGCCTGCGTTCCTGCACACTGACACAACTCCCTGGTGTCTGGCCATCAGGTGAAACCGGGGAACATTCCACAAATAAAAGGATTTTCCCTTTTGATGTGAAAGGTGTGCATTGCTCTCCTTCCAAGAACCACTTCTTTCACTCCCAGCAGAACAAATTCAGATTGCTGCTCTTTGTAAGAACAGAGAACTACACAGTGCCGTGTCTGTCAGGCAGCAAAAAGTGCTGATGTTTTCCTGGGAAATGGCAGAGCATGGCCCTCATACCTCCATGGGGAATGTGACCCTCCCAACCTTGCTGTGTGGTGTACCATGTCCTGCAGACAGCCTGCAAAGCCTCCAACACCCAACACAGCTGCACTTCAGAGGAGCTCTGTGGCCTTCTGCTGCCCTGGGCTAAGATTAAAAGCACAACTTCTTGCCCCTCATTCCAGGATATTCTGCCTAATCTCACAGCAAACAGGCCTCAGCCTCTGCAGCTTGCCTGGGGCACTGGATCCAGCACAGCACATGTTCTTCTCATGCCTGTGCCAAAGTACACTGTAACTGCACTGACCAAAGGCACCGAGCAGCCACAGCTCCCAGCAGGCTCTCACTGCTCTCACTGGGAGCCACAGCTTCCCAGAACTCCTGAAAGGTGGCTCAGCCCTCTGGGCAGTCAGAGCTCCTGCCACCAGCCACAGCAAACCCACCTCAGAGCAGCTGCCACACAAGGTGACACTCACAAGCCAACTGGGACAACCTGCTTGATGCCAGGGTGTTGCCAAGGGTTTGGCTGGTAGCCTGGAGGCAAATACAGCTCAGACTGTGTGCTCCTGGCCTTGTGGCCAAGAACCCCAGAGATATCCTGGGGTACAGCTCAGACTGTGTGCTCCTGGCCTTGTGGCCAAGAACCCCAGAGATACCCTGGGGTACAGCTCAGACTGTGTGCTCCTGGCCTTGTGGCCAGGAACCCCAGAGATATCCTGGGGTACAGCTCAGACTGTGTGCTCCTGGCCTTGTGGCCAGGAACCCCAGAGATATCCTGGGGTACAGCTCAGACTGTGTGCTCCTGGCCTTGTGGCCAGGAACCCCAGAGATATCCTAGGGTACACTGGGAGGAGCCCTTGCAGCAGGTCAGGGAAGGGATCCTGCCCCTCTGCCCAGCCCTGTGAGGCACATGTGGAGTGCAGGGCCCAGCTCTGGACTCCAGAGAGACAGGGATCTCCTGCAGCTGGGCCAGCTGAGGTTGCAAGAACAATGAAGGGATGGGAGTATGTGTCTTGTGAGGAAAGGCTGAAGGAGCTGGAGCTGTTCAGGCTCAAGAGGAGATGCTGAGAGGGGACCTCATCCCTGTCTGTGCCTGTCTGCAGGGAGGGCTCAGAGCAGGGACCAGGCCCTGCTTCCTGTGGCCAGGAACAGGAAGGGGGAACAGGCTGGAAATGATGCCCAGAAAGTTCCCCCTGGATATGAGGCAGAACTTCTTGTGCAGTGACCAAAGCCTGAACAGATTGTCCAGAGAGGCTGTGGAGTCTCCCTCCCTGGGGATATTTCTGAACCATCTGGACACAATCCTGTGTTTCTCTCTCTTCTTGACCCTGCTTAAGAAGGGAGGTTGGACCAGATAACCCTCTGTGGTGCCTTCCAACCTGACCCATTCTGTAATCCTGTGATCTCCTCTTATCCTTCATTCATATTTGAATGAACAACCTGTATTCCCCACAGATATCAGACAAAGAGGGTTTAGGAGTATGCCTCCTAAATGCAGTGCTCAGCCTGCTCCCTTAGGCAGCAGAGGTGAGAGATTCCCTTGGGGCACTGCTCAACCCTCCTGAGGTTCATAAGGGCTTTGCCTCAAGCAGACCAGGCTCCTCCTCTACACACCCCCAGACAGAGCTGAGAATGGTGGAGAGCTGCTCTCCCTTGTTTCACCACCAAGCAGAATTTGACTCTGAACTCTCAGCTCAGCCCCACTGCTCACCCATCCCTTCCCTGAGCTCCTCACAAGTGCTCAGAGCAATCCCCCAGCTGCTGCTCTGAACAGAATGTTCTGTAGGTCACTGCATCTCTCTCCAACATCACAACATGAACATGCTTGCATGCCTCCTTCAGAGGAGCCAAAAACATCAGGGAGAAATTGCCCTCTTGTAAAAGGGACTGGAGCCAGTATTTAGCTTGGCTTTACCTATTACCCACATCTGGCAAGAAAATTCAGCTCCATTTGGCTTCCAGACTGTGGCACATATGGATATCAGGAACAGATATCTGCTAGGCATGAAACTCAAAACAGACTCATGCAGAACCATGGAAGTAACTGCCAGGGTGGATTTCCAGAAACTGGGTATATTTGATCTAAAGACTGAGTAGCTGTGATTAACAGCAAAGTTTACCTACATAAAAGTTGCACAAACAGAGCTTATTGGATTTTTTTTTCTTGCTTTTAAATAATATCCTCCCCTGGAGCCTGATGTTTTAGTGGGGGACTTGATGGTGTCTCCACTGCAGGTTGAAAAAGTGAGGGCAAAGGCTGAGGTTTCACCAGCTACAGCAGCACTGTCAGACCTCACTCCATGAGACACCACAGAAAACCAAAGAATTGTAGGAAACAGGGTTGGGGAAAAATCTGAGAGGTCAATTAGTTCATCTTCCTGCCCAATGCAGGACCAACTGGCATCAACAATGCTTGACAAATGTTTGTTAAATATGCTTTTATCTGCTCCCTCCCCCCCATAATGGTGCCTCTGCCATTTCCCCAGGCTTTAACTCCCCTTAAGCTCACAGAATGATGCTGAGGGGGAGGAGACAGCAGGAGGTCAGAAGAGAAGTGGTGGCACAGGGAGGTTCAGTGAATTTATGCACAAGCCACATCACAAGTTGTGTCTTTGCTGCCCCTGGCCAGGCCAGGCCAGGCTTTGCTGTCCCACTCCTCAGCAAGATGAGCCCAGCCTAGAGCCAACACAGCCATGCCCCATGTGGGACACCCATGGCCAGGCCCTGCTGTTATCTGCAGCAGCCCCAGCCTGCTGATTCCATGGTCCCAGCAGGATGTGATTCATGTGTGCCCCTGCTCCACCCAGCTGCCATGCTCATCCCACTGAGCCTGGCCTCAGGACACCTCCTCCACCAGGACAGGGACTGCCACTCAGTGAGATTCTGCAGGGGCCTCAGTCTAAATAAGCTCTGCAAGGTGCCACTGCAAGAGAGGTGTCTGATGGCAGCAAAGAGTTACTGCCCAGCTCCTCTGGAGCATAAAGACAGGGTGAAATATTTAAGTGCAATGAGTCTGTGGTCATGTTCCCTCTGAAAGTTGCAGTCATGACACCCAAAACCCTGACCCAGAAGCAGATGCTGGGATGTCACCATGTGTGCATGTAGGCTGTGCCCTCAAAGGAAAAAGACTTTTATTTGTGGATGTTCCCTGGTTTATTGTGTTTCCAGAACAACAACCCTGAGTTACTGCTCCTCAGACATCTTCCCAAAGCTGTGGGTTCTCATGAGGTGGAACTTGTAAGTGTAGGAAAACTAAGCACTGCCCTAAGAAATCAGGAGTTCCCAAAGGCCTGCTCATGGCCCTGCTATGTGCTGTGCACATGCCCAGAAAGAAGGTCTCTAACATGGGATAAAATGCATTATTTAAGCTTCTGTTTGCTGTTGTTGGAAAGAAGTCCTCTTCCAGTGGGAAGAAACCTGGAATGAAATGAGTCATTCCTGGAGAATTCAATGGCAGGCTTTTCCCAGGAGGCTGTCAAAGAATGCCCAAGATTAGAAACCTGACTGCATTCAAAGGCAAAACCCAGTGGACACTTTGGTATCATGAGGTACTTACTGTGAAAGAATAGGAACTTTCTTTGTGGAGCAAATCTCTATTGAAACAGAAGGGAGAAAATAATAAATGGAGGGGGGGAAGGAAGAAAGGTCTCTTCAGGACCTCTCTCTCCATTCATACTTTAATCAAAGGCTCATCTGCAATTAATACTTGAACAAGCCAGCTGCCAGGGCAGATCCAAAAGGATCTGTGTTTAAAACCCACCTCCTCTTTGCCATTTGGCCCTCTCCTCCTTCCCAAAGCCAAACCCACCCTGAGAATCCAGTGGCTGCAGATGCCTCACAGGAAAACACTGAGCACACCAAAAGAGATGCCAAGGATTTCCCCCTTCTGCTAACAGCCCTCAGCAGGACCCTCCTTCCACACACAGTGCTGGGCTCAAAAGTGGGAAAAACACAGAGGTCCATGTGATGAATGATGGAGGAGAAAGTCCTCCTAGCCTTAAAATGCAAGGCTTGCACAGGGAGGGTTTCTTGGCTGCTTTCATGTGGCCACAGGGGCTGCTGGAGGAACGTTCAGTGATGCACATTTCAGTGCAGACCCAGCCACAAGAACGTGCACGTCGTGCTGGGGGTTAGGGTGAGACAAAGTCAGGGCTGGAGAAAAGAACACTGTGAGCAGCACTGTCCCTCCTGCTCTGCACTCCATGCTCCTGCAACTGCCCCCAGGTGGGAAGGCTTCACATCTCTGATGGAGTGAGGGGGGAAAGACAATGTTCCTGTGTAAGAGGCCTTACTTGGAATCATTTTGACAAAGGAAAGTCCTGGCTTGAAGGCTGAGAATCCATCTGAGCTGTGTTCAGACAACAGCTCCTGTGCACTCACTAGCTGGGAACCATAAAATAAGGTTATTTTTCTTCAGATCCAAGTAAAACACAAAATCAGGGCCTTCAGAACAAACCACTGCTCAATTCTGAAGCTGGCAGCAGGCACCCCAAAGCTGCCCCTCAGCAGTAAGGAGAAGAGTACCTCATTGTTCACACAGACCAAGTCCATCGTCTGCCCAAAAGCGTCCGTGACCTTCTGCACCACCTCCTTGAATCTGACTGGTCTTGGAAACTGGATAATCCTGTATACACAAACAAATACAACAACACTCAGTTTAGCAGAAGCACACTGGGATCTGGGGTTTGACTGACAGTACAGAAGAAAGGACTTGTGTTCCATCATGAAGCATAGAGACTGCTCCTTGCCTTTACACTCACAGAAATGCTGCTCCTCTGCTCTGCCCAAGGGGGGACTTGACTACCCTGCAAAAATATCTACCAAAAATCTTTGTGCACCTCCCTCCAATGTGAGTACAGGTGGAAAAAAAGGAAGTCCAGCAGCCCTCCACTGGAGAAAACCCAGATCAGGCAATGGTCAGTGATTTATCATCTCTGTTTTCAGCAAGAGGCTCTGAATAGGGAGGAGGGCTGAAGTGGGGACTCATCCTGTACCATCACACACAGCACCTCTGTAGGTACTTACAGCAGGTACAGTCTAACCCTAAAATAACACTACTTCAATTTTCTTTGGCTTTAACATGCACCTTGGACCATCAGCCTGTGTCCTGCCCTGTCCCAGTCACCAAGCCGAGGTGATTCCATGAAAATGTCAAGCAGGGAAGGGCGGACAAGCTTTAACTCCCAGCCCTATTTTTATGGGACCCATGCCCAAAATCTGGTTATCTTAAGTAAGTGTCATGGACTGCTAATCAAAGGACACATTTCTGTAGAGTTCCAGCTCCACTGTGCTTCAGCAGGGCTCAAGAATTAACAAGAGAAAAGGATCCAAGTGTGCACCCAATGTCCCTGGTAAAAGAGGCATTTAATGACTTCCAGCTTGGAACCATTTTGCCTGCTGCAAATCCCAGGAGCTTCTTGTGGCAAACAGGATGATGAGACAGGGCTCTTGCATATAAAAGTGCAGCTGATTTTAGGGGAATGAATCCTGCTGTGAGCTTGGCTGCAGGTGGCTGAAGTCAGCAGGACAGTGGTGGGTGGGAAAGGTAAATTTTCCCTGTGTTCACAGGGGACTGGAATAGGTACCTACCTTTTCTCTCCTTCATATTCAAACTTGATCCTGACACTTCGCTGCTGAAAGAAAAAGCAGAGAATGGTGAGAATGGTCCCAAAGTGCATCCTGGATTGACCCATAGACCCAAAGCTGACAGGAACTCTCAGGGAGACTCTCCTAACTCTGTAAGGCATCTGCTTTATTTAGGCCAAGCTGCCTGGTGGACTCACAGCCTTTGGGGACACTCCACATTGCTGAGGAATGTGCTTGTCAAAAAATAAGTTCTTCTGAAGACACTCACCTCTATAACTGTTAGTTTTAATGACACTAATTAATAAAGCTGAAAATTATTCTGAACTCTTGGAAGCAAGGCACTATTATCAAAGAGGCCAATATGGCAAGTGTCTGATGCCTGTCCACCTTCAGTGCTTCCATGGTTGCACCCCAGTACTTTTCTGCTGGAAACCCAAAAACCAAAGCTCAGAGGATGTTTACTAGCACACAGGAATATATGAGGTAAAGAATTAGTAAAAGCAAGCATTCTCCAATGGAAGTGGGGACAATGTGAAATTTTAAAGCCAACAGTGCCAAGATGGTTGAAGGGCTGGTTGCTATTTTGTTGGGACCTACAAAATGTAAAGTGTATCAGGCCAAATACACAATGCACAGCCAATGCCCCCCTTGAACTGACCCACTGCTCACCTCAAGAGAAACCACAAAATTTGCCCAAGGAAGAGCCAGTGGAATCACAGGCACACTGGGCACACAGCTGTGCAGGAACCAGTAAAAACCACTTCTCCCATCCTCTATTTGTGCATATTTAGCAGCAATCAAGACCACAAGGAGCTTTTTCATTCCTTCAGCTTCTCAGGCCAAGTCTGAGCCAAGCATCCCTCTAGCATCCCTTAGATCATTCCAGGACTTTCCGACGGTCTCCAACGCAGATCAAACCCCTCTTTACTCCCCAGACCAGGTCTAGTCACCCCACTTAACCAGCATTTTCCTCCCCACAGTGCCCACCAGCCTCCTCAAACAGCTCTCCTCCCATGCAGAGAGAAGTGCTGGCCACCTCCCTCCGAGGTGTAACCCCGGGGAGGGCTCGGTCCCGTCTCGCAGGGATAACTCCCAGCTGGGTGGGTGACAGCCCTTCCTGAGCACAGCACTTATCTCTGGGCCTGGGCTGCCAGTGTGTGAAGGCACACTTTCCATCCTCTCAGAGGGAAAGCAGAGCTGCAGTGGAACAGCTTTGTTCCTAACGAGGAAAAGGAGCTGGAGCGGTGCCCTCGGGTTTGTTTTTCAACCAACAGCTCCTCGAGTTCTGCAAACACCCACTGAAATTCAGGAAGTCGAGGCTGGAGGCAATTCTGTGTAAAAGCTTAAACAGATTCAGGGTAAACATGCTGGATCACCCAAAATGCATCCTTGTTATCTCTGCTCGTGGCATTTTCTGTGCTTCCGGAAGGGCTGGGAAGAGCCAGTGCTGGGACAGTCACCAAGTGGGGCACTCCAACAGTGATACAGGTCTGTGCTAAACAGGCACTTACATCACCTCGCTGGCTACAGCCAGTTCTCCAGACCCACAAAATTTGGAGAGTCTCCAGGTTCATTTCCAGAGCCAGGCCCAACTTGTAAAAATACCAGATTAATTCTAAACCAGTCCCAAATTCCAAAGCAGAAGAGATGATCATAACCTGAAGGTTCAAATCATTCTGGAGAGACAGGCAAATACAGGTGGGATGGGGACCTTGGATTATTTGGGCTGGAAAAGAAAAGATACAGGCTCTTTCATGCCAAATTTTATTTGCACATGCCTCTCTGAGCAGGCCTGGCTGGTTTATTCCTCCTGAATGCTGGCAATAAATTAGCCAGTATGGGTTCACTGACTATAACACCACAAAACCTTTCTCTAAAGAAAGAGATTAAAAAAAAAAAATCAGGGCAAGGAACTTTCGACGTTTCTCCTTACAAAGAGCAGGACGTGGAAGGGGAAGAGCTCACACAGCTCTGGCCTCACTGCAGGAAACCTTTCAAAACACAGGTTTCACTTTCAGCACAGCCCCAAACACTGCACGGAGCTGGGATGCAGCACACGCTGCCTGGTTGTGCTGAGTAGCACAGATTTCACAGACAAACAAGTTTTGAAAAACAGCTTGTGGCTGGAAAATGTCAGAACACTTGTCCAAAGCTCCAGAGAGAGAAGAAAATGAAAAAAAATGAGCCACGACCCTGCTGCATCCTTTTCTTCTACATCAACAACAAGGCTGATGTGCCGTGGCCCGACGCCAGCAGAAGGACGCCAGCTGCCCCACACTGCTCTGCTCCTGAGCAGAGCTACAAACACACTGGCTGCAACAGGGAAATGAAAACCCACTTCATTTCTTAATTAAATAGCATTTTTCTTTAATATGAAACACACTAACCTCTTGCCTCCCTCCAAGAAACCAAGACCTTTAGCTCGCAAGCATTTGGAAGAGGGATAAATTCATATTTATCAGTCTGAGAAGTTGATTACAGTTTAATTTTTCAGGCTTCCCTTGGCTTGCTCATGTTTTTGACCTACAGCTCAAGCTGAATTCATCACTGCTATCAGCAACAAATACTTTTTTCCTTTTTTAAAGGAAAAAAAAAAGAGTGGGCAGTGCCCAAAGTACTAGGAAATCTCAGGGGATGCAAAGCACTTCCTAAATGCTGGAGCAGGCTGTGATTTTTTACACCCATGGAAGTCTGGTTTGCAGCAACTGCTTTAAGATTACACAGGGAGCCTGGGGCACTGCCAAGTGCTGGAGCAGAACCTCGTGTGAGTCTGCACCCAACACCTCAAATGAACAATCAGGAGGAATGCAGGACCAGCACCTTCCACAGGAAGGAACTCAACACAGCGTGCAAGTGTTGAGGTGGAAGAGGTGTGGGTGGTGGAAGCTGCTGGGTCCAACTCACTTTTGCAATTTTGTGAGGAATGTGACTCCCCTTGCACAACCCAGGTTGAATTATTCATTGTCCCTGCCATCAGGTGTCACATGAGGTCAAGGGCAGCCCTGCTCTCCTTCAATCAAGAGGTCCTTAGTGGGTGTAGGAGAACAAGCTGAGCCATCCAAAGGCTTGTGTTAAATACAGTGCAGGAGAGGGGTAAGGACAGCCATAGGCACCAGCCTTAAACCCTGAGCTCTGGCAGAGCATTTAAACCATATTTTCAACAGCACTGTGACAGCTCAGGCAGCTAATGGAGCAAACAAGGGAAACTGAGGCACAAAGACAGGAAGGGTTTTGGTTAAGGGTGTGAAGAGAAAGCCCAGCCTGGGAGGAGAAGGCTCCAAGGAGACCTTCTTGCAACATTTCAATATATAAAAGAGGCTTTATAAGATGGAGAGAGACTTTTTACCAGGTCCTGGAGTGACTGGATGAGGGCAACAGTTTTCAACAGCAAGAGGCTAGATTGAGGCTGGATATAAGGAAGACATTTTCTACCACTGGGTTGCTGAGACACTGGCCCAGGTTGCCAGAAAAGCTGTGGATGCTCCATCCCTGGACGTGTTCAAGGCCAGGCTGGACTGAGCAATGTGGTCCAGTGACATGTCCCTGCCCACAGCAGAGAGCCTGGCCTTTAAAACCCTTCCCAGCTCAAACCATCCTGTGGTTCACTCTCTGGAACAGCACAGGGGTAGAGGGAAGCACAGAATGAAGGTGCTTGGCCCCCTGGGCTGTGTGCACTGAGCAGTTTTCCCTCTCTCTGTGTGTGTTTCACAGAGGGCCCACGGCCCCGCTGGCGCCTGCAGACCCCGCTGCGACACAAACAAAACCAGCGACAGCCCTGACAGGAAATACCACAGCCATTCCCTTCGTTTCTACAATAATTTCTTCTCCAAAATACTTGTACTGGCATTTCCTCCAGCCCTGCAAACAAATGGTATTTTACTCCTTCTTGCCATATTCCTCCGAAAGGAAAAAGCAAAGTCGCTGCCGTGGCCACAAAGCCATCACCATCCTTCCAGGCTTTCCTTGAGGTATTTTTGGCTCTTTCCTCAAAACTTCGGGTTTCACAGAGAAAAGACCACAACTGCCAAGCTTCAGAGAGGGAATTCAGATGGGAATTTGGGGAGAAAAGGGGCAACTGCTTTTGCCTTTTGGCTAGGGTCCATGTACCCCAGCAGGCTGGGCCAAGCTTGACCCTCAGAGCTGGAGCAACAGCCCTGTGTGCTGGTTTAGATTAAGGAAAATGTTGGAAAAAAATGGAAAAAGTGTTTCCAAAGGAGGTGAATCATGATCTTATACCGAGATCCCTGAAGAGCTGACTGCTGTTTGTAATAGAAGCACACACGGAGAGCAGGAAAACAAGCAGCCAGTCCTAAAATGGAAGCGGCTCTGGAGGAGCAGAAGATGCTGAGCACCCTCTCTGCTGAACAGCCAGGGGGTTCCTCAAATTGGGGTACAGATCCAAGCTGAGCCTGTGGAGAAGGCTGTCTAATGGCAGAGGCAGGCAGGGAGGCAGCCCTGCACCTCCACGCCTGTCTGTGTCACTGAAACAACTAAAATTGCCATTCTGGAAAATCCCAAACTAGCACAAATTCAAAGATTCCTCCTGCCATGTCCTCTCCTCCTCCCAAACTCTGCTGCCATCAGAAACAGTGCTCTGTCTAGACCCCACTTTTGTGGCTTGTTTTAGACCTGCTCCTGTCAAACCTAACCAGAGGACAGCTTTGCCCATGCTGAGACATCACAAGGATGGGGCCTTTAGAGCACTTCTTCCACCCAAATCCACAGCTGCCTCCCAAACTAACTGGGACAAAGCCTCTGACTTCAGCATTAACCCTTCTGTGGTCAAGAAAGGCAGGAAAAATCATCACAAGGGGCCTCCTATTCCCTTTGGTGCTGCTCATTCCAGCCTTGCTCATATCCACCCACAAGATTTTGGGCACTTATTTTGCCTCAGTTTCCCCCCTGGGTAACATGGGGGCAATGAAATACACCAACTTTTGCATGCCACAGGGTAATCAGAGGGTTTGTTCTCACGTCTCTCGTTTTCTACTCGCTGGATTAGGAAACAACGAGAAAACCCCGCGGAGCCGCGCTCGAGTCACTCCCTTCCTACAAAGCCACAAAGCAGTGGGATTCCTCCTCAACTCCTGGCTCTGGCTGACAGGAATCAGCACCACAGGGCCAGGCTGAGGGGACTCCTACACTTCCCCAAGGTGCAGCTCGTTTGCATCAGCCCTGTGCTCGCCCCTGCCCTGGGTTCCTCACACGCCAGACGGCTGGAGCGCGGCCCCGACCGCAGAGGAGATGAGTAACGCACAGCGCTGGGAATTATCTGCACAGAACCCCCACACACACTGGCTTATTCAGCAAGCAGACAGAAAGCAGTTTGTCTGGCACTGCCCCTTCATCACTGCAGGGGCAGAAGGCACAATATATCCCAGTCCCCCCGGATCCTTGCAGCTTTTTTTTCCACTGAAAGCACCTGAGCAGCTCAGAGGACAGTGATGATGTCTAGAAGGTTCGCTGCTGCCTGTTGCAGACATTTCTGTTTCAGACAGCAGCAGAAATCACAGGCTTCAAAATGTTTATCTAAAACCACCCACCTGGCAGGAAAGAGGTTTTTTCCAGCTGGATTTCTCACTGGTATCACCCTCTTCACACCCAAGTCAGCTCCACAGGCAGACATGGGAAAGCCTCTTAAATCCTTGGGACTCCACTGCCTTTGCCATCTCCAGCCAAGGCTTTCCCAATCAGTGATTTGCACCCTTGTTTCTGCTCCCCAGGTGAGGAAATCCCTGCAGATCCCCTCAGAGAAACTCCCATCTTCCCCCATCCACACCATATCCTCCAGGTGATAAAGCCAAACTCCTTTTTAGGCTGCTCAAAGACCCACAGAGAGCCCTACAAAATGAGCTGTATTTTACTGGAGTTACAACCAAGCCTTGTCTTTGGCATCCAGCTTGCCAAAGAGAACAGTCCAGAGGTAATTTACTAAAAGAACCACTTTTAGAACAGTCTGACATTTGATGTACATGGAGAAACATTTCCTACAAACATTTAATTGCCGTGGGAGAACTTGCCATAGTGATTAAGGTGGCAGAGGAGCTGCTGGCTGTCCCTGGCTGTGACAGAGGCCCACTGACAAGCAGCTTCATAGTGCCAGTTGCCAGGGGCTATTTATAGAAATGAATGGATGTGCACATAAATAGATCCAAAATAAATGCTAATTTAATTGCTCTTTTCTCCCTCCATCCTGTTGTTCAGGATTTCCTAATTATTCGGGGTTTCCCTTCTTATTCCACTCGTCTTTTTCCTTAATGAACACAGTGCAGATCTTCACTCTCCTCTTTCCTTTTTCCCCTCTTCAGAGACATTTCTATGAACAAACTCCCTTGTTGAGTCTGCGAGATAGCCTGGAAGGGCTCCTTCCAGCCATGCCAGAGGATGCACAAGGAATAGCAGAGTGATTAAAGGAGTCACAGAGGAATACCAGTGCAGAAGCTGTACCAGGAATAACGTCAGAAGGAACCCTCTGCTCCCAAAGAACAGCTCTGCTTTTCCTCACACGAGGAAGGAAAAGGGTGTCCATGGCTGTCCCTAGAATTCCCATAAGGCAGAGAGGCAGGACAAAGCAGTGGCTGCCACACCTGACCAGGACTCAGGAGATTCCAGCTCAGCCATCACATCTGCTGTCAGCTGCCTGGGAATTCAAGGGAGGAAAATCAGCCAGGGTGTCCTGTTCTGATTTCCAGCCTGCTCTGCCACGAGGCACTGCACATCCAGAAACAGCCTTCACTCTAAACTCATTTCTGAGGGAAGAAAATAAGAAAAGAAAGATTTTTACGAAATTTGCCAAAGGATGTTCATTTCTTAAGATGAACTGAAGCAAAACTATTGATATTTTGGGAAAGAAACATTTTGGAGCACACACAACCACAGGCTGTTTTCTTGTGTGGCCCAGGCCTATGAGGAATACAATCTGGCAGGATTCAATTATCAACTAGTGTCAAGAGAGCACTGAGGAAGCCCTCCAGGAGACAGGAATGAGATAGCACTTCAGTTGTGCTTCTCTGTGTACCAAAATCTGCTGCAAGCCACAGAGAACTGGCTAGTTAGCCAAGACATTCTTGTTGTGAACTCTGTCTTCTAGTGGAAATTTGGAACACTGACCAAAGGATTCCCATGCCTCAGAAAAAACATTTTTCCACAGAAAAAGAAATATTATTTTATTAATCTACTAACTGAACTCCCAAACCCAAGCAGTTCAATGTGAGCACGTTGCTGCAGGGCCTCATGAGAGGCACCAACAATTAGATGACCAGGAAGACATTTTATCACCAAAATGGCCCTGGTGCCTCATTCCCCTCTCAAGAAGGGAACTATGCAGGGCATCCTTCAGCCCAGCTGCCCAACCTAATCACAGGATTAGGTAAACCATAAAAATCACAGGATTAGGCAAGCAGTAATAAGGGAAAACCAAGTACCAAAGAAACAGCAAGCATGACAACAGCACCTCCAAAGCAATCTCTCCCCCACATCAATTTCTGCCCTAAAAAACAAGGAAAAAAACCCCTAAAAGTGACCCAAACAAGCTGATGAAACTGAGCTAGAAACATGAACCAAGATCCCACTAATTGCACCTCCTTTGGCCGCTCCCCACCTCCTGCCATGCTGTGAGCCAGACGTGTTCCAGCCAGTCCAATTTAGTGAGGCAACAATTCAACATCCTCCAACGCCCTCCATCTCCTGGGACCTGCTGGTCTGACCCCTCAGCTCTGGATGTGTGAGGAGAGCAGGATCCTCACCATCCACATCTCCTACATCAGGGAGCTCTGAGCAACCCCGAGCACGCAGCTTCACTTGTGAATAAAAAGAAAAATCCTGAAGGAGGAAGTGTTTTTCCAAGCATCAGTGCTCTAATGAGTAGGAAAGTTTGATTCTTGTATAGTAAAATATAATAGAATTCCTGTAATAAAATTAAACACAGCTGGCAGCAGATATTAGAGCATGGCATACCTCCATGAGTGATTTATAAATGAAGATGCAGAGTGGATGGGCTGTGGGTGTGGATTTGATTGCAAGATGCCAACTTCATGCAGATAAGAATTCAATCAATGAAAACTACAATAATTTTCCTTATTTTTGACTAATTATCCATGTATGTGCTACATTAACAGCCCAGGTCTCAAAAACAACAGCAGGGATTTTCCCCCGTCGTGCAAAACAAATGTTTTAAGAGGAGCCTGAAAAGCTTTGCTACCCTGAAAGCAACTGGAGCTGGCTCCACACTGTCCCCACCCATCACTGCACACAAGATGCTGCCCTTACAGCCATCCAAAGCTGCTCTGGGCTTTCTGCTTCTCCTGCAGCTGCAGGGAGCCAGCCCTGAGTTTCTCTGGTCAGTTCTGTAAACATCTTGGACTTTTTTCAGCATGAGCTGAACACAAACGCAGTGATTCAACTTGGCCAGCTGCTCCTGCCAGGCCATGCTTTGAAACCAGACGTGCGCACGTGTTTTCGTCTGCATGTGGCTGGGGAGTCCACAGGGATTCTGGAAGGGATTTTTCCTCCCTGCACCCAGACTGCTTTGTTTGCAGCACAAGTGACATGAAAAAGTGCTTGACGACAGCAAATGACAATTTGTTTTCTCCCTTGCTAGGCACCCAGCAGTTGCAGTGTTGACTGCAAGCTCATTCTAAACCATGGCACCAGAGGTGCAATTCCACGTGGATTTCCTGCCATGCTTCTCCAGCAGCTTCCCAGTTGTTCCAATCTTTTTCTCCCTTTTTTCTTTGCTATTTTGACAACTCAATTCTTTCTTCACAACTTTCCTGTTCCCATATTATCTGCTCCATAGACAAACATGCTATTAAATCCACTTCAGCTATTGCATCGATGTCAGCAAATAATTTCTGACATCGCTCAAGGGACAATGTTTTTTGCTCACCAAAACAACTCTGAATGTGCAACATGGCCAAAATGTTTAGGAGCATAAAGATAAACAGCAGTAATTCATAATTAAACACTTTATATAAGAATGACATTATTCCTCCCCAAAGAGCCTGGGTGTCTACAGCTCAGAATTGGCAGTCTGTCTTTCAAATATCTGAAGCAAAATGTGCACATAATAAATATTGTATTTCATTAACACTGTCAATAGAAAACAATTGACTTATCCAAGTCCTAAAGCTGCACAGCCTGAAACAAGTTCTGCTACTTTCAGAGCTAAACAACAGCTGGAAGTGGCTTGAGGTGAGACTTGAGATTTAAACCCAGTTTCAGGCCTTGTTGTTATATTTGTGAATAATTTGGGGCATTATCCTTCTCTGCTCCTCTGTGATATAGGGATGCCTGTAACTTCCTTTCAGCTCTTCAAAAAGAGGTCATAAACTTTGTAGATTGGTAAAATGATGGTATTTCTGATGTGCTGAGCACTTGTTAACTTCAGTTCTAACATTTAAACTCTGCTGAGCCAGCATGGCAAGCACCATGCCCTCCTCTGAGGTCTGCTGGAGTTTGAAGAAGCAAAGCCATACCTGTTTGTTGGAGTGGACACTGTTTTTATTCCTGTTGTTGTCCAGCAGCCCCCCACACTTGCCCAACGCTGCCAAATCCTTCATAATAGAGTTCAGAGCTTCTTCTTCATCTGCAAGAAAAGAAGAGACAACTGAAGTGTGGAAAGCAACCCTGCCCTCGGATGTGCAGAGTGAAAATACAGCACTGCAAATGCAAACTTCCAACACAAATGGATCAAAAGATACAATGCCAAGCTTTTCTGTTGAGAAAGGCATTCCAAGACCACACCACAGTCTCTCCCAGCCCAGTCTGTCTTGAAAACACAGGTTCCTTCATCACAGGTGAGACAGAGAACGAGATCTCATTGTCCCAACCTGAAAGGGCCTGCAAGAAAGCTGCAGAAGGACTCTCAATAAGAACATGGACACAAGAAAATGCCATTAAAATGAAAAAGGGTGGGTTTGGATAAGATATTAGAAAGAAATTTCCCTCTGTGAGGGTGGTGAGGCCTTGGCACAGTTGCCCAGAGAAGCTGTGGCTGCCCCATCCCTGGATACGTGCAAGGCCAGGTTGGATGGGGCTTGGAGGAACCTGGGCTAGGGAAAGGTGTCCCTGTCTTTGCTCACTCTTCATTAAAGGTGCTCAAGAGCCACAACTGACCTTCCAAACCAGAAGCAGTGAGAAACCAGGGGAGAGAGAGAGGAATCCATGAGACAAGAGAGAAACTCAGCAGCGCTGGGGAGAAGACACTGAGAGCCCTCGTGGGATTTCTGATTTCTGCAGTAACAGGAGAACCCTGAGGGAGCACTGCCTCTGAAACCAACCTCCTCTTTTTCAGCACTTCAGCATCTGTGGTTGTGGCCTCTGGAAGCAGCTGTGAAGTGTTAAAGGCAGAATACCAACCACAAGCAGCAAGAACCTGTCAGGACCTAGGGCAGGGCACCGTGGCAGGAGGGTGTGAGACCCCACTGCAAACCCCATGCTTGTGCCACAGTCTAGGCAAATGTCAGGCACATGCAGAAATTACTGCAAAAAATACAAATTCAGCTACAAATCTTGTCTAGAAATGAGTGTCTCCAGGGACAGAACCACCCCTAAGCCAGGCCAGCCTGCAGATTTAACTCAAAGTCCACAAATATGTGAAAAATGACAAAAACCATATGAAATCAGACAGGACTGGACCCAAATATTGAGGATCTTTCCCCAGGGAGGTGTATGTCCTGGATCCTCCTGTTAGATATAACACCATCTCCTCCTGTTCTGCTCCTCCTGCTGGGTTCTGTGAGCAATGAAGCTACAAAAAAACCCAGATATGTGAGAAAAAGACTTCTTGTGCATGCTCTGCTCCCAGAGTATATTAAAGAAATAAGGGGAAAAACTGGGGGAAAATGTTTAAAATCCAGTCTCACATTTCAGAGCTCAGAAATGAGCTCCAATGCTTACATCAAACTCTTAGAAAAAAGCCAATATTTTCCTGTAGGCAATGAGTGTATATATATTTAATATATAAACATACAGCTGTACATCAATATTAAAAATAGAACTGATAAAATAATAAAAATCATACATAAGTACATGAAAATGTAATCCCTTTTGCCTTCTACATTTCTCTGTTTAGTAAAAACACAGCTATGTTTTTCCAGAGGGGTGGCAGGGAGCACAGCCTGAAGTGCTACAGGAAAAAACTCAAAAAAAGATAATTTTCAGTTCAAGTTCAGGGGAAAAAAAAAACAACAACAACAAATAAACACATCAAGAATGTCCCCAAAGTCTGGGTTTGGGGTGTTTTTCTTTTGTTGTTGTTGGTTTGTTTTGGTTTTTTTTAAAAGGACCTCTGGGACAAGCATAGTTTTCCACACAAATTTTGTAGTAGGAAAATACCCAACACAAAAAAAAAAAAAAAAAAAAAAAAAGGGAAAAAAAGGCTTTTTTTTCTTTTCTTCCTCTTTGTTGGGGGGGAGGGAACAGGGGGAGAGATGAGCTAAAACAAACCCACAAAAACAAAACACCCTTACACCACCCTCCAGGAATTTTCCACCAAAGCTTTAATCTCTATAGTGCCCCTCACCCTTTTTTTTTTTTTTTTTTTTTTTTTTTTTTTTTTTTTTTTTTTTTTTTTTTTTTTTTTTTTTTTTCCCCAGCAAGTGACAACAAAAGTTTCCTGCGCTGCCTGACACAAAACACAATCTGTAATGTCCTGGGCCAACAGGCAGAGACAGAGTCCAACCACCCAATTTATTCCCCACCTCCAAACCCCCCTGGCAGCATCTTCCAGGGGAGGAATCTCTGCTTAACCCACCAGGGCCCTGGTTTCTATCACGTTGTCTTCCTCCTCTATCTGCACACCAACCCTGCCAAAGCTTTTTTTGTCACAGACTTCTGAGTCCACCAAGCACAGGTTTAAAAATTCCTGGTGCTGCAAACCCAGTCCATGATAAGTCACATTTCTTAGAAAGGCTAAAATTCTTTGCCAGAAGTGACTTTTTGCATCTCTCCAAACACAGCAAAGCAAGGAGAATCCACTCACTTTCAGAAACTGCTTAAATTCAGCTGCTGTCCAGAAATACCCAAGCACCAATGAACAGGCCTTAGAATAAGTGGTGTAAAACTGAGCTCCAGCTGTCCTGAATCAGGTACTAAAGAAATAAAATGAAAGAGAAGCTATTTCTTGTATTTGACTGTCAAATCAGCATTTTCCTTCCTTTATCTACTAAGAAACTGATGCAAAAGAGCATTTTGAAAAGCATTTGAGGGTTTTTAATTACAAAATACGAGTGCTGATTGTCAAAAAACTAAAATCCACTTCCATGACATCACTGCTGCAAAATAAGATAAGAAAACTTCTTCCTATCCAAGCAGGACAGGCTGTTTTCTGCTGCTGGAGGGTGAAAAACGACTTAAGCACAAGCAGAAATACAATATTTCCTTCAACTAATGTATTTCTATGTGCTTAACTATTTTCCAGCTGCTTTTAACAGCGTGTTTTTACTCCAAGAGAGCTGTGATTTCTGGGAGGCAATGACCAAAAGCCTCAAGTGTTCAAAACAAAACCCCCCACACCAGGCTCTGAAGCAACTTCTGAGCAGCAGCACAATTTGCATCATCTCTTGCAAAACCAACACTTCCCAGTCCTCTCCAGGGCAGCTCTGCTCAGGGACTGATCCTTTCCAGACTGAACCTCTTGCCCATCCTAATGACTGCTCCTGGGGTCCCCCAGCTGACTCCCAAGAAGGGTGGAGGACTTTGTTCCATGGAAAGATGCAGCCAGCTCAGCCAGTGCAGTCAAAATTCAAACAAGCACTGAAGTGAACTGGATAATGAAATCCAAATGCCACTCCCAAGCCTTTCCAGCAAGAGGGGTGTCACAGGCTGCTCCTTCTCTCCTTGGCTGGCTTTGAGGCAGGAGAGGGTCAAGGATGGATGGCTCTCCCAGGGACACAATGCCAGTTGTCAGGAATCCCCTGCCCCAGGGACAGGGAAAATCCTGTTCTGCTCCAGCCCTGGCAGGACCCAAATGTTCTTCAGCCTTGTGAGAAGGCAGCACTGAGGCTGCACAGCCAACACCTCCCCAGGCTCTGCCATGGCTCCAGAACAGAACAGCTGTGAGTTGCACAACACTGATGAAGTATCCTTGGAGCTCTGGGGGCCTGGGAGCCTCCTGGAAATCTTTCAGGTTCCTGCTCCTGAACAAGCTCCTGGCCCAGCTCCACTCTGGCATCGTTCTGCACAAATTCACTTAAGGTGCCGTGGGCTGACAGGATGAATTGTACAACAAATCCCACTTGATCTCCAACACAACATGAAAACAGGATTATTTCTACCATGGAAGATCAGGACAGAGAAAAGCTGATTATAGAGACAGCAAAAATGAAACATAAAAATAAATTGTGTTTAGTATTGTCCCTCTGTCCCCAATGTCTCTTTTTCCATCCTCAGGTTTCAGCTGTTTCTCTTAGTAGGAAACTCATTTCTTTCTTCTCTACTTTCCACCAACACGCTTAATTTTGTGCTTTTTAAATCAGCTTCCTGTGACAAAGCTTGTTTGATCACACTGCCAGCCCATCCAACCAAGGATCACTTCCAACCAAAAATAATAGATGTTTCAAAAGATACTAATTTCCCAGGGGTTTGGGGGTGGGGGGAAACATCCACAGCCACACAGAAGAGAGGAACACACAGGAGCAGAAAGCCAAGAGCACTCCCAAGAAGCAATGACCAGGGAAGCTCCAGTAGACAGGGTTTATATTTTTATTAAAATACACTCATCCATTTTGGCAGGATCCTTTATCAAAACCAGAATGTCTCCTCCTCTCATCATCAGGTTTTCAGCTCTGCAAGATGTTAGGACTTGCAAGGCCCAGGCACCACCAGTGTGAACCTGGTACTGACAGAACCAGAGCACACAGCCTCAAGCTGCACCAGGGGAAATACAGGTTGGATAGCAGGAAAAAGTTTTTCACAGAAAGAGTGAGAAAGTTCTGGAATGGCTGCCCAGGGAGGTGGTGGAGTCCCCATGCCTGGGTGTGTTTAACAAAGCCTGGATGTGGCACTGGGGGCCAGGGTTTGGTTGAGCTGTTGGGGCTGGGTTGGACTGGATGATCTTGAAGGTCTCTTCCAAGCCAGACATTCTATGAATTCTGTGAATCTGGGGCATTTGGCTACTTGGCAAAATCACCCAAAAAGGCAGCAGATGACACATCTCTCTGCCCTTCAGAGACACATTGCCAGGGCTGCTACGTGGCCTTGGCTCCAGCCTGTGTGGGGCAGAGAGGAACCTGGACTTTCAGTCTTAGCACAGCAAGTTCACTGCTCAAGGAGATGAAAAAAAAAAGTTTTGAAAAGGGAGAAATAGAAAGCCTGAAGGTCAACACGGACCACCCAAAACAATTCAAAAGTCAGGAGAGAAAGCAAATGAAGAAGGGACAAAGGAATAATTTAGCTGTGTTCAGATGGTCTAGACACTGCTGTTATTGTTGGCTGCACTAATAGGTCATTGCTAAGAGGCGCTTTATGGTAGTTCCATGAAGCTGCTTCCTTCAACACTGAATTAAAAAAATAATATAAAAAAAAAGGCAGCAGCTGGATGAAGCCCACAGAAGCAGAGCAGATCCTGTACAACATGGTGAGCTCTGATTTGGGCCTCTCTCTCACACACACCAGGCAGAACCAGGGCTGGGAAGAGTGGGGGAAAGCCCTGGGCGTTTCAGGAGGGAAGAATATCGTGAGTCATCCCTGAGCAAGTCTGGAGCAGCCAGCCCCAGGGCCCTGCAGGCACTTGGACCCAGAGAAAACCCCAGCTGGGAGCACTGTGAAGATCCCAGTGTGCTTTTCACAGCCCTGGTGCTGATGGTGCATTTGCCTGGGTAAACTCCAGCAGCAGCATCCACCTCTCCAGAAGGTGATGCAGCCACTGGGGATGTCCCCAGGCAGAGGGGAGAGCTCTGTGAAAACTGAGAGGGGGATGAAGAGAGGATGGGGAGCCACAAATAAACAGTCACCCTCAGTAAAAGCCCATTCATGGGCTAGACTTTGAATGTATAGTGACAAAAATACTGAAATGTAATAAAACACAGTGAAAATAAATATGGAGCCACATGATGATGACTCTGACAATGCTGAAGAACAGACACTGGCCTTTCATTTTTGCTGTTTTTTTTTGAAAACACACAATTTTTGGATCGACTCTATACAACATTTATCACTTAGCAAAGGGACCCTGAACTGAGAGACAGGACTCACTCCTCTGGCATCACTCAGCCCCTGTCCTGCTGGAATTCCAGCTGCACTGTCACAAAGGGAGATGGGCTGGGTTTTGTGTCTCATTGGATGGACAGAAATCAGAGACTGACAAAAGCCTTGCTCAAGAGCACACGAGTCTGCAGCCAGAGCTAAACATATTAAAGAAGCTTAAATTCAGAGAGGGCTTAGCTTGCTCTGGCCTTCCTGGCTGCATACAAAGGGCACAGCAACTCCTTTAGCAGCCTCCATATCCCAGCCTTGACCTGGAATCTCACAGAACAGCCTCTTCAAAAGCCTCAGCTGGAGAGCTCATGCACTTACTCCAGTAACCCCTCTTGGTAAAAACATCTCCATCCCAGTTTGAGAACACAGCTTGCTTTGTATTCTGCTCATTAGATCTTGATAACCCTGTATCTTAGAGAGCCCTCTATTAACAGACACTCCACATCTTCTCCAGGTACTCACAGACTGTGATTTCACCTCCTTTTAACCCTTCTTCATTTAAGTAAATGGAAATACACAGCTTCTGCCACTAGAGTGATACTTCATTCATTTCTGCAGCTCTTTCCAGGGTTTTTTTAGTTGTTTGTTTTGGTCTTTTTTGTTTGTTTTTGGTTTGTTTTTTTTTTTTTTTTTTTTTTTTTGTTATTGTTGTTGTTTGTTTATCAAGAGGAAATAGCAAAGAAGCACATAATGTTCAGTGGCCAAAGCACCTTTTCATGTCTGTTTGCCATGAGAGCAGGGGCTAACAGCAAACCTGGCCCAGGTGTTCCAGGGTATCCCACATCTGTCAGACCAGCAGCCTCCTGGGTTGCCCCCTGCCCTCCACAATGTCAGTGTCAGACACGCCAGGCCTTTCCTGGCCCAGGGCACAGGACAGCACTCACCCATGTGAGAGCACACAAAGAGCTTGCTGGTGAACATAAATGCTGCCTTTTCTCCAAAAGCCAGAGGGGGAAAAGTCTGGAGACAAAGAAAGAGCTTGGAGACAAAGAAAATCCCAGCCCTGGGGTTCCTGCAAACCTGCAAACACCATGAACAGGCAGCATCCAGGCCATGCACAGGACACCAGGGGCCAAGGTACCAAGCCAGCACAGACTTGATGATCTTAAGGGTCTTTTCTAAATGAAATTATTCTGGTTCTTAACAGAAGGGCTCAATCAGTAAGTAAATACCACCACTGACTGTCCCAGTCAATAGGAAGGAGCTCAGTGAGCCAGAGGCTCAGCAGCCTGACTTGGACTGTAACAAAAGCCTCCAAGCAAGCAAAGAAAGGACCCAGACACTCTGAGAGGCAGCTCCAAGGGCTGTTGTGCAATTCACCCCCTTGGAAGGGCTGCCTGTGAATGATCTGTGGCAAGCAGAGTGCTGCCTGCACCCACCTAGTGAGATCCAGACAAACCTCCCCATAAATCCAACCCACACACACAATGCACTTTGCCACTTGTCTGGAGCCCTGTCCAGAGCCTGATAAAGAGAAAAATTATCCAGTTACCCTCCCCCACAGCAGAGAGCAGACACAGCAGTGGAGCATGTTCCCTTTGCAGGTCGGCAAAGGCTCCCCAGCAGCAGCTGGATCCTGCTGCTCTCCCTCCTGCAACCCCACCCAAGGGATGCCAAGGTCAGCCCTGGGCAGGGCTCAAGGGCAGGGCACAGCCCAGCAGGTTGAGCAGAGCAATTATGCAGGAGGAAGTGAGGAAAGACCCTCCTAATATGCTGGATTTCTTGGCAGGAGTTTGCTCACTGATGCTTGGAGCTCAGCACAAACAAACTCACATAGCAAAGCAGTGCTGTGATGTGCTGAGGGTTCTTGCAAGCACATTTCTTCTTCTCAGGGAATTATGATGCTAAAGGGGGCAGAGGTAGAGGAGATTATTGATTCTCAACCTGACAAATTGATGCTCAACTCTTGCTCTCCAGAAATTACATTGGTTTGGATTTTTAATTTCACTTCTACAGCACCATCAGTAACTGCTTGGTGAAAAGAAACAAAACCAAACCCATCAGAGGCTTTGGACAGCTACAGATGTCCATGACACCAAGTGCCCAACAGAACATTTGTGGGTTTAGGGCACAGTTACACTATCCCACACACCCTTTTCTTGGGGGTAAAACTGAGTTCCTGCCTCCTATGGAAAAACAGCATAGTTGAACTGCAGACTGAGTTTAGAACAAAAACAACCCTTCCTTTTAAAGCCCCCTACAAAACAGTAAAGAAATCAGAGCTCAGAAACAGGCTTGGAGGGGAAGGCAAAAATCTGTTTTAAAAAAGCTAAACCAGTTATTTCTAAAATGAAAAAATAGTTATATTTGATAAAAATATACTAAAAATATTACTAAATATACTAAAATAATATTAAATAATAATACTAATATAATATTAAATAATAATACTAATATAATATTAAATAATAATACTAATATTAAATAATACTAAAATATTAAATACTACTACTAATAATACTAATATAAAATAATACAATACCAAAATAATATTTAATAATAATAAATCCTAATACAGTACTAAAATTATTTAGTACAACTAGCACTAAAAAATAGTACTATTTGATGTAGTTATAGATGTATCACATCTATAACTAAATCAAATCCCCAATAACAGGACCCAGCCAGTCTCTAAAAAACTCTTGCACACAAACAAGCAAATACCCCCAATGTAATACAGACATGCTAAGGCTCCAGTCAATTAATGAGAACATTGAGAAAACAGCAAAAGAGCCCAAACTGGCACAAAAATTCCTGTATTATGGCAGAACCCATTTCAGAGCCAGAGTGAGATCATGAAGAACTTCAATGCCCTCTGAATTTCCCCAGGAAAAACCAAAGGCAAAGGCAAAGCTGCTGGGACTGCACCTCAGTGCCCTTGAAACCCCAAGTGATCAGTACCTCACAAACCCCAAACCCAAAGCATTTGGGATGGCAAGTTTGATCACAAGTGGAAGTTTCAGTGGTCAGGCCACAAATCATACAAGAAATTTCTCCTACAAGCTGTGCCAGGGCACAATGCCCACGTTCCCTCACCCCAGAGGCTCACCAGGGACTTGTGCAATGGAAAAGGACTTGGGATGCAGAAGGTGTTTGGTTTAGCTCAGCAGGGAGGGAAAGCAAGGTTACATCTGTGGTTCACCACAAGCCTCACTCCCAAAATAGCCACCCCTGCACAGTAAAATTCCAGGGGAGAGGAGCCACTGGCAGAGCTTCTGCTCACCCTGCTCCCCTCCACAGCCCATCCCGGGCACACTCATCACACCATGAGTGCCCCTGTGAAAAATGTGCATTTTATGATTGGCTTTTGGCAAATGTTACAATGAATATGGTATGTGTTGTGTTAGAAAGTTATGCTGTATTCATTCTATTAAATAGTGTGTTAAATAGAGTTTTAGGCTATAACATAAGGTTAAAATAGAAACTATGCTATGTAAGAGACTTTTTTTAAAGAAAGGACTCACATTGAGACAGCAGCCACAGGACACCTGAATCTTTCAGAGAAAGAGAATTTATTGCCCCATTATCAGAAGAAACCAACTTCTTCCTGCCTTGCTCAATCCTGAAGACACTGTTTAGGATTCAGAGGAAGAAGCTGACACTGCCCAGACAGAATCCTGTGTTTGAATGGAATTTATGCATCATGGATGAGGTGTATGAACATGCAACAGGTTATTGTTTTTAAGGGTTACTCCTCTGTTAATGTGTGTCCATTTTCAGGCTTGTGCTGCCCAGAAAA
This sequence comes from Agelaius tricolor, assembly GCF_023055355.1. NCBI lineage: Eukaryota > Metazoa > Chordata > Aves > Passeriformes > Icteridae > Agelaius > Agelaius tricolor. The sequence goes on from NW_027269266.1 coordinate 2,254,256, forward strand.
GGTACCTGGACATCTGTAACTCTTTGTTTCTATTGTCTCATATTGTCCTAATCCAAACTGTCCAAATTATTACTACCCTAATTGTATCACTATTTTTATAACCATTTTATTACTATTAAACTTCTAAAATTTAAAAACAATTGCTTAGCATTTTTCACACCCTCTACATCCCCACATGCCTGGGAGGTGGCCAAGTCCAGCTAAGACACCAATTTTCCCCCAGGAAAACATCCTGGCACTCGTTCTCCTTCCTTCTCTCTGCTCCTCACCTCCAGGAGCAGAACCCATGGAGGTGCAGCCACCTCAGAGCCTTCACCCCTTCCTGGCTAATGGGGAAAGTGTCTGGGTTGGAGCTGGGTGGCTTTTGGTGGGGGAGGATTTGCTGAAGAGTTTGGGCAGCAGCTGCTGCCCCTGTCACCCAGGCAGGGAGGGGGATGCTGAACAGGAGCCAGGATCTTTGAGCCCAGCCACAAACCCAACACTGCTCATGACAAACCCCCTTGTCTCTCCTTTGCTTTTGTGAATTCAAGTTAGTCTAGGAGAGCTGCAAGCAGGGGCAAGAATCTTAAAAAGCAAAACTAACCACATTTAAGAAGATTTTTGCATGCCTGTAGCTCTGCTACTCCTCACCACTTCAAAGGTGCCAGGTTTCTCATCCCACAAGAAACTTTCACCACTTTTTTGCTAACTCTGCCCTTTGCTCCACAAACACTAATTTTCCTCTAATGGATTAACATAATTGAATTAAACTTGGGCCAATTATTCCAGCAGCTTCCCTGCTAAGCTTAAAATTTGCTCCTTCTGAAGAAGGACTTACATGCCTAAAAGGCAGCCTGGATTTTTCCACCTCTATCATTTGGTCTAATAAAAGATATTACCTCTCCCCACAACCTGTACCTCTCTCTTGAGCACACTTGAAAGGAGAAAAATGTTTATCCAGCAAAGAAATGTAACTGGCAAGTTATTTCCCCTGACTGACTCTGATACTTCTGAAGGTTATTTGAGGGATCATAAAGAACTCATTCTCCCTCCCAGCCCAGCAACTTCCAGGGCTCAAAGGCTCAGCCCAGAGCCCATGAATTCCTGTTCTGTTGCAACATCCCAGATGTGATGCAGGTCCAATCCCACATTGCCCAGAGCACCTTAAATTTGAGCCTTGGGCACAATGGGTGCAGTGCCAGGAAAGGGAGAAGGAGACCATGGGCACCTTTGAACCTCTCAAAAAGAACAAAACCCGAACCAGAAAGCCTGATGTATCTTATTATATCATCAAGTGCTGCAATCCAACATGAATTCATTCTTCCTGGATGGCTCTCAGCATACAGAGAGAAAGCTGAGAGCAATAAGGAAGGGAAGAGTGAAAGCATTGCCTGCTGGGGAATGAGGAAAACACAGCAAGGGAGGGCTGAGACACCCATGGGACAGGCTCTGCTCTGCCCCCAGCAGCTCTGGAAGCTCTCTCTGCTTCAGCAGCCCCCCAAAACCCCAAGGAACTGGGCTGGATGGCCATGGCTGCTCAAGCAAGCTCTCAGCAAGCTGCTGTGCCTCCTGCCAGCCCAGCCTGCAATCACACACACTCTGTCAGGTCAATGCTATAAACAGCAGCACTCTCCCAGCTCCCACACCTCAGGTGACCTCCCTGCTGAAGCAAAAGGCACACTCTGCCCAGCAAAGCACTAAAGAGCTAAACCTTTGAGTTGTGTGGATGGCCACTGAGCAGAACAGATCAGCCTTCCTGCAGTTTTTATCATCCCAATCACACACACAACATTTCATAACCACAGCTGAGAACACTTGAATCATTTTTAAAGCAAAAAGAATAAAACCTGAGCAACAAACAAGCTGGTGCTTTTTGTACCAAGTTCTGCAGGTTTTTTAATATTACTTTTGTTGGGATGCCATGTTTAAACACAGCAATTTTTAATACTTACTGGGCAGGGTTTTTCCACTGTGTTGCACTGAAGATGCAGACACCTTTAGAAGTGTCATAAACACTCATGTGACCAAATTACAAAGAGTCTGGAGGAGAGGTTGCAGATGGAAATGAGCTATAAGATGAATAAAAAGACTCAATGCCAAGGATTTGGGCTGGTCCCAAGCTGGCCCATGCAGAGATGCTGCAGCAGCCCAGGGGTACCAGGGCTGGCCCAAGCACTGCACGACACAGAGACACCAGAAGTCCCCACTTCCCCTCCTGTGGGCTCCATGCAAGGTCATGCAGCTTCCCTAGAACATGTCTGGGAGTGAACAGTCCTGTGCTGAACCCTGAGACACTGAGCAGGCTATAAACAGGATCCTGGAAAAAGGAAAAAAAAACAAAGGTGGACCTGGAACAGGTTGTCTTATCTGAGATCACCTCATCCCAACACATCTCCTCTGAAGGGAAGGAGGAAGGAAATTTCCAGAAGAAAATCAATGATGTGACTACAAATTCCCTGCACTTCCCTTGGAAATACTCCCTCATCCCAAAGCATGGAGCAAACAAACACACAGGGAAGAGGGAGAGAAGTGAAACTCTCAAAATTTAGCCCCAATTCCTGTGTACCAGCAGAGCTCCTGCAGTGATTCTTGAACAGACAAACACCTCCCAGTGACACTGATGGGGACACACAGCACCTCACCCATCTGATCCCCACAGAGCACACCCAGCACCTCAAACTGATCCCATCTGGGCACATCCTGGTGGGGATGCTGCTGGTGAGGAGCCCCAGCAATGACACCTTGGTGAGGGACATGCACAGCCCCTTCCACCCACACACAAGTGCAAGCAGGACCCCAAACCTGCACAAGACTGCAAAAATTCCCAAAACCAGCCACGGTGCCTCTCTTCACGACAGGATTCCCACAATTAATGCTGCCCTGGTGCACCCATGTTACATTTGCAGCTGGCAGGCTGAAGGCACCTTGAGCAGGTTCTATCTCCTGAGAACTGGGCTGGAGCCAGCAACTCCTTCCCTGCTGGTGCTCAGGGCAACTCTGAGCTTTCCTTGTTAAAATAACCCACATTGCCTTGACAAAGCAGTGGCTTTTACCTTCCAAGTGAAAATGTTTCTAAAAAATTTTGGGGTTAGTCACCAGGGATTTTAAACTGAAATTTGTCATTCTTTATATCGAAGAAGCAGATCTGGACTTTCTCTTCTCTCCCCTTCCCCTTTTTTTTTTAACCTAGCTTTAAATTAGTTCTCTTCCCACAAAATCCCTCTTCTAGGTAACAGAGAAAGAGCAAAAACAACACATGAAGCCAGGATGGGTAAATACCACTCTTCTCCTTTCTTCATAAGGGAGAATAAACACTTAAGGTGTGGCAGTGGCTCCACACTTTTCATTTTCCAAATTCAGACCACTACCAAATTCTGAATCACATTTGTGCAAGGCTTTTTATGAGGGTAGTTAGTGACAGGACAGTGGGGGATGGCTTCAAACTGACAGAGAGAAGATTTACACTGGGTATTAGGAAGAAATTCTTCCATGTGAGGATGCTGAGGTCCTGGCCCAGGGTGCCCAGAGCAGCTGTGGCTGCCCCTGCATCCCTGGCAGTGCCCAAGGCCAGGCTGGATGGGGCTGGGAGCAGCCTGGGACAGTGGAAGGTGTCCCTGCCATGGCAGGGGTTGCAATGAGATGTCCTGTAAGGCCCCTTTCAGCCCAAACCATTCTGTGATTCTACACATCTGCAAGAACAAACCCTAAATTTAAGACATATCTCCTTTTTAATTCTTCTTTAAAGCATCAATTCAGCCATCTCTGAGAAGTTCTGGGAGAACTTGTGTGACTGCTGCAAATGTGCAAGTGATGTGCTCAGCTTCAAGCAGGACCCCTCCAAGATCTCTTCTCCTTTCTTGGGTCACCAGGTCAGGAAGCCACTCAGGCACTTCCAAGTGGTCCCAATTCCTGACATAATGAATTTTCTTTAGGAGAAAGTTCTTATCTATAGAGATAAGATGGAAATCATGAAGTACCTCCAGAACTATAAATAATTCCCACCTAATAAAGTTTCCCTCAGCACCTCAGAGCATCTGACACACAACTATGCCAGCAGAAGAGGGAGAAGGTGGAAGCAATCCAGGTCACCACTTAGAAAAGCAATATATTCAAGCTTTGTTTGAAACAGAAGATTCCTTGGGAGAAGATCTACAGGGAATGGAGATGCTCTGCAGAGAAATACAAGGAGAGACTCCACCTAGAACATGACCAGCAGATCATGCTCAGAATAAGAAGAAAATTTGTCCAATTTTGGCACCACTAAAATGATAAACATAAATCAGAAAGCAATGTAATAGTCAGAGCATCTCAGCAACTTCTTCCAGTCTGTTGCCACACTTGGTAGTCCCAACCAAAATTATCAGGCTGCAGAAAATGAATTCTCCAGGGGAATCCAGTTCTTACCCATCTTTCCATCTACATCAGGCCTCCATTCCACCGGTCCCAGACTCTTGTGCCTTATCCTCCTCTCTCAAGCATCCACCCTGTAATGAACATACACAGAGATTACAGATGAATTTTGACATGACAACAGGGTCATGGAGCACTTTTCACAAAGCCTGTCCCCACCATCACCTGGCAAAGAGGAGAACCTGCTTTAGGAATGGAGAGCAGGAGTCTGCCCTCCTCTGCATGCACCAAAGGTAACACACCACAAACCTGGGACCTCAATGGTTTTCAAATCTTGGGGTGAACAACCTGGGCTTCCTTAAGAGCAGAACATTTTAATTACATGATATGTTAATGTGTTTTTACATGATTAATGTAACCCTAAAGCAACACCATCTTTAACACTTTGGATTCCCCAGCGTCCCTGTGGGATAACACTCACTTGGGGAACAGACTGACAGCAGGACGTGCAAAAGCAGTCCTGAATCAAAGCAGAAACCTAAATTTAGGCCTTCCAAATGGCAAGCAAGGTTCCCCAGGGCTGGTCCAGCTTTCCCCTGACTGCTTGGGCAAACAGCTGAGCACAGGCAGCTCCCAGCAGCAGTGACTGCCCCACACACCCCTCACGGGAGCTGTGTCCCCAGGAGCCCTCCCAGAGTTTCTGCCTTCAATCTGCCCCCTACACCAGCACAGAAATGGGCTCAGGGACCTGCCACCCTGCATTCAGCCAAACTCTGCACCCAGAAAGGTTTTTTGGGTTGTTTTGGCCACCAATAACTAAAGCACACTTGAGCCTGCTGAAGCCTGTCCTGCTCACTAATGAAAAACCTCATTTTAGACTGAACAAAGGCAAAATCCACCTAAAGATGGGCATCTTTTAAAGGACACTGTGATAGAAGACAACATCAAATTCCACTTTAGCTGCCTGTTAAGCCCTCAGATTTCTTAGTCATAAACCTGCATGATAGCACAAGGAAAGGGAGAAACACCTCAAGAACTTGATCAGACTTGCACAGGGAGTGAGACATTCCTGCCCTGCAGCCACTGCAGGCTGCCCTGAAGTCAGTGAGGGCTCCAGGACACTGACTTGGATATTGGAGTGTTCAATATGAGGCACTGGCCACAAATGGCAGGAAAAGGCACTTTGAAAACCTCCTGGCTTGGTCAAATCAATTCAAACACAGCAACAAATCTGAAGAGGACCAGGAATGGTCCCAAGCATGGATTAAAATGATTTTCTGCAGCTCTGGTGCCTCAGTGCTGCCAAGCACAGGGTTATTTATCCAACCTATTGTGAGAGAGACGAGCAGGAAGGGAAGGTGAAAAGAGAGCAGCAGAGACATCCAAGTGCCCTGAGCGTGTTGTTCCTTCTCCTGCAGCTTCCTCCCAGGACAGCACCCTCAGCCCGGGAGCCCAGGGCCACCAGGAACTCTGCTCTGTCCATTTCCACCTCCAAGGAGGAGAAAAGGAAGTCATTAAACAGCTTGAATGGTTAAAAATCCTACTTAGAGAAAGAACTGCTCAGTCTGGGCAACACTGAACCAAGAGGGAGCAGAAAACCAGCAAGAAAGCAGAGTGAAAATTCCATCTGATTATAACAAGAGCAGGAAACAGCCCAAACCTTCACTTTTGCTTTCAAAGCTGCTGTGACACTTCCAGGAATTAAGCTGTGTGCATAATTTGCACTGAGGGCCACAGGCAGATAGCCTGGATCAACTGTAAATTCCTGGGACAGCCCAGCCTAACTCTCCTATCAGAGTAATAGATTTTTCTAAAGTCTTCCTGGAGACCTTCCAGACCTTTCCAAACCCTATCTAGTCAGAAAAACAAGCATCTACAGGAACTGTGCAAACGAGCCCTGGAAAAAACAGGTGACCTTTCCATCAGCAGAGCCCTCCCCTGTGCCCTGTGCTGCTCTCCATCACCTCTGCCCCAGCAAAGCCCTGAGACCCCCCTGCCCAGCCCTGCTGAGCAAACCAGCCCCTGCACACAGGGCAGGAAATCTCCACAGATACACAGGAGAAAGGAGGGTTTTCTGGTTTAGCAGAAAATGCTAAATATTCTCAATGCTGAGGACAGGCAGCCTTCAAACCGGACTGCAAACACTGGTGATTTCCGTGGCTTCCCAAAAATACATACCAGCAGCTTCCTGTTCCAGAAGGACAAATTCCTGTTTCTAGTACAAATTCTGTCCTATTATTATGTCCCTTAAAAAACAGGGAGGGGGGGAAAAAATAAGAGGGGGAAAAAAAAAAAAGGGAAAATTTTTTTCCTACAGATGCTGTTCCAAGCAGCTTCTCCTCCCACTCCGCTCCCTGAGCAGTGCTGGCATTTTGGGACACAGAACCTGGGAGCATCTGAAACTGGGCTCCCACTGGCCACTGCACCCACAGAACTCTGTAAATCTACTGGAAATCTCCCTGGCAAGCAGTGAGAGAGCTCAGCAAGGTGCTGGCTCCCAGGGGTGCTGGGGCAATGCATTCCAGGTTTGTGATGTGCATGCAAGAGACTCTGCCTGCCCCAGTCTGCTCAGAGAAATGCTGGAAGTTACTTCACCTGCAGGAAAGCCCAGCACAGGTGCTCTGATCCAGGGGAAAATATAATTATAATAATATTAATAATAATATCTATATTATTATTAATAATATTACTGTTATAATAATAAACACAGTAATAATATAATTATAATTTAGTTATTATCATCATAATATTACTTATAATATACATATATTATAAGTATATATTAATATATACTTATATATATTAATATATATATACTTATATATACTTATATATACTTACTTATTAATATATAATATATACATAATATTATTATAATATTATTATAATAATCAATTGTTTATCAGTTTTGATTTGCCTGAGCTAAACTTAGCAGACAGAGTGGCTCAACTTCTTTATAGCTCCATTAGTGCAGGGTATGAGTATCTACATGAGAGGTGTATGCAAGGTTATTAATCCACTTGGAAAATTAATCCCTGCTTTTCTTTTTTTCTTCTTCCCATACTCCTGGCTGGGAAGGGATTAAGGAAGACTGAGCTCAAGGGAGACAACAGTTCAGCTGCAACAGATCTGCATCCTGCCTCTGAGTTAGATTTGTGGATCTAAATCACAGAAACCAAAGCAGGGGAGAAGGGGATGGAGAAGTGTGATTTTCTCCTGGCTGTAAAGGAAGATAAAACAAAGGGACCAGGGGATTTACTGTGAGGAATTATGTAGGATGAAGGTTATGAAAGCAGGAGGATGCAGTTCAGCACTGAGAGCTGGAGTGACCTGCAGTCTGCTATTGATATTTGGGATTTCCAGTATCACCTGGAACACCCCAAAAAGGGTTGTTCCTACCCTGCACAGGCTCAGCATCCCCCATAAAACACAGATTTCATGGCAGCAAATCTTGCCACTACTGCAGCACAAGCAAACAGCATCTCCCTGTGCAGTTTATCACCCCAGGCTTCCAGGGAAAGCAGCACCTCTTTATTCCTGCCTGAGCACCACTTAGCACTTGGGTTTGGAGGTGTAGGGACACACCACTGCAAAAAATAAAAAAATAAAAAAAAAAAAATCCACAGTTGCCCCTGAAATAGGGCTCGGCTGGAAAGCTACTCAAAGTAGCATTGCTAAAATTGGGACTTTCCTTGTTTTTTCAAGCAGCAGGGAACATGTTGGGCTCAGGGAGTTTAACAAGCAAGAGTCAAGCGGAAAAAATCTCTCTCCTTTTTAAGAGTTGACCACATTAACTTTCAGCAAGTTTCCGGGAGTCCTGCCAGAGCACTGGAGTTTTGTATACTACGGAACTGTTAAAAATATTATTGTAAATGTTATTTTCAAAAAGCTTCAGAGGCCAGAGCTGGGGTAGTGTAAAAAACAACAGTGAAGCAAATGAGATTGTTTTAATGGTGAGAACACAAATGCATGTGTGCTGATAGCTCAGGCAGCCTGCAGGCTTGGCAAAGAGGGATTCAAAGGCAAAGGAGAGCTGGACTATTACAGGTTAGTTGGACTATTCCAGGTTTTCTCTGATCAGCCCAACCTCATCCTTACAGTTTTCTCTAAACTACAGAACATTCAACCTGGAACTTGGATCCATATTCTGGGATACACAAAACAAGAGCTAAATTTTGGTGTCACTTCAGACACAGAAGACCCTGCCCTGAAGGCATTTTCCATCCAGGTTATCCAAAGGATACACCACACAAGGGAAGTAAAAAAAATAGCAATTTAAGACTGTGCATCTCTGGAGATGTAGCACTTAGGGACAAGGTTTAGTCATGGATTTGGCAGTTCTGGGTTAATGGCTGGACTCGTGATGTTAAAAGTTCTTTTCCAGCCTAAATGATTCTGATTCCATGTTTATGAGCATGCAGCTGGGATGGACTTTCTGCAGACACGTGTGCAGCCTGGCCAGGTTTGCAGGTGTATCTCCCCAGAGAGCTCAAGGGACAAAGTTCATGTGCCAAGATGAGGAGAATAAACCTCCCCTGAGGTTTTATTCAGGCTGCTGAGCTGGAGGTGACCTGCACAGAGCAGCAGAGCTCATGGAAGGAGCCAGCCCATGCTCTGGGAACCACAGCCCATGAAAGCCAAGGAGCAATTCTGTACCAGCACCATCAGCTGAGGCTTTGTGTTCACAGGGGTCTGAGGATGAGGGAAGAGATGAGGATCTGACTCCATGTTTCAGAAGGCTGATTTATTATTTTATGATATATATTACATTAAAACAATACTAAAAGAACAGAAGAAAGGATTTCATCAGAAGGCTGGCTAAGAGTAGAAAAAGAAAGAATAACAAAGCCTTGTGTCTCAGACAGAGAGTCGGAGCCAGCTGACTGTGATTGGCCATTAATTAGGAACAACCACATGAGACCAATCCCAGATGCACCTGTTGCATCCCACAGCAGCAGATAATCATTGTCTACATTGTGTTCCTGAGGCCTCTCAGCTTCTCAGGAGGAAAAATCCTAAGGAAAGGATTTTTCATAAAACCAAGGCTTCTTCTCCCCAGTTTGGGCCATGACACCCCAAAACTGCTCAAGAATCTTTCTCTCAGCACCTGCTGCTGGGAGAAGAGATCTGTGTTCAAAAGCCATCATGCTCAGTGGAGGATTCCTTCAGCCAGTGACCCAGCCAGGGCAGCTGCACTTGACAGAAAAATCTCCTGAGCCATCCTGTTCCTTCCAGCACGACCTGTACTGAGAATGAGAGGTTTAGAACCTGCCTGAGTCCTGCTGTTAACATCCATGACAGCCCTTGGAAGAAGCCACTGAGATCTTAAAACAAATCCTCTTCTCAGAAAATACTTTTTATAAACAAGATGTTCCAGACAGCACACTCTGGTACGTTATCATAGAGAGGTTTGGGTAGGAAAGGATCCTAAAGATCGTCTGGTTCCAATCCCCTGCCATGGGCAGGGACACTTTCCACTATTCCAGGCTGCTCCAAGCCCTGTCCAACCTGGCCTTGGACACTTTCAGGGATGGGGCAGCCACAGCTTCTCTGGGCAACCTGGGCCAGGGCCTCCCCACCCTCACAGGAGAGAATTTCTTCCTAAAACCAAATCTAAATCTCTCCTCCTTCAGTTTAAGACCATTCCCCCTTGTCCTATTACTCCATGTGCTCGTAAGGAATCCCTCTTCAGCTCTCTTGTAGCCCCTTTAGGTACTGGCATTTTTCTCAGTCCCTTTTCCTGCTTTGCAGTAATATTCCTTTTACTAAAGCCAGTGCAGTTATCAGTAATATATGCTGGCAAATTAAAGAGCTTTGATTTTCCATACAGATCTCAAACCTCTGGAACAATAAAACAAAGCAGCAAATCAAAAGGATTAGAAAGGACTCTTCTACCAGCAAAGGTCAGACACCACAGCCCCATCAGGTCAGAGTTAATCTATTTTACATGTAACAGCTCAAGCAAAGCAAGTGTCCAGAGAACACACAGGTTCCCCACCTGTTTGGGTTTTTATTGTTATCAGGGTTTGCACAGAATTGTGTCTACTGAACTCACATTTTTTACAGAGAAACTGGTGGAGATGAACCAATTTGCAGACACCCTGATTACACCCCAAAGCCCACCTCAGCCCTTCTGTACCCAAATCCAAGTTTTCAAATTGGGCACTGAAGTGACCAAGTCCAAAGGATCCTCACCTCCCAGATGAGGCTGAGCCAGGATTATTCACACACACAGCCCTGCCTGTGAGGATGAAGATCTGCAGCTGGGGGAGAGCACTGTCCTGCATCATTTTCCCTTCCACAGGGCAAAACCCTGTGCTCAGACAGCTCTCTGTGTATTTATAAATCAGAGGGAAACCCTGATTACACCTACAGAAACCCTCTGATGCCAATGAACATTCCCCCCTAAGTGAGCACAGCAAAGGGAAGGTATTTCTACATATAATATAAAAACCAATGCAGAAGAATGTTGTCATTTCTTCCTCCTGCAGGTTTTCATTGCCTTATTTTTGTATTTCTCCTCAAATGACCAAAGATTTTGTCGGAGGGAAATTAAAGCAAAACTGTGTATCTGGAAAAGTGAAGCTTCAGGCCTCTTCCATGTTACTGGGAAATACAGGAAGGAGAAGGAGCAGAAACCAAAAAGGAGGAATAGATAGTAAAACCTTCAAGTGAAATAAGCCATCAGAAAAGTGTTTGTCTCAGAAAAAAATTTTCTTTCCTTGGGAAAAGCAATTGGGAGAAAATCATGTGGTATCAGAAACAAAGAGCCCATGAATGGAGCTTTACCCCAGAGAGCTGCAAAGCCAAGGTTGTGCCAGGGGAGCCTGGCCTGAGAGCTGGAATCTGCACCAGGGACTGGGATTCCGAGGTCTTTTACAGTTGTTTTGTCCAATTAACTTTTAAAACATACTTCACTTGTACTTTTCGACCAATAGCTAATTATTTCTTTATCATTCAACATCTACATTGCAGCTCTCCTCAACTAATCATTCTATACCACTAACACAACAGAAAATAGAGTAGATAAAAAAGGAAAAAAAAAACAAAATGCCCAAAATCTTCCATTTTGTCTTCTACTTCCATACTAAAAACCCAAAACTCTAAATTGTTCACCCTGTAATAAACTATACTATTATAAATTCCAATTCATCTCAAAGCCTTAGAAGCCCTCTCCATAAACAAAGCTAAAAGCAATGTTTTCTTAAAAATCAAGACTTATCAAAAAAAACTGAGAAATATTCCCTATGCCCTAAGTTCCAACAGGTATCAAAAGCATAACTAATCTCATGGCTGATCCATTTGCTCCAACAGCAATTTTAACACTAAGTGACCAAGCTCTGGACTAGGAAGGAGGGTGATTATTGTATTTGTGGGGTGCCCCATGGCAGGAAGGAAGGATGAATCTGACTCCATGTTCTCAGAAGGCTAATTTATTATTTTATGATACTATATTATATTAAAGAATACTATACTATAGCATATACTATAAATATACATACTTTAAATATATAGTTATTGTCACATATATTGCAAGAGTTCTAGTGTCATTACATTGCAGAGGTTCCACATTGCCAGAGTTTCATACCTCCTTGATGTTTCTTGTAGGCAGCTCCTCCAGGCACTGACTCTTCCTTATCCCCACAGCAGCCAATTGACTCCAGCTCCCACCCATCCACTCTTTTATAACACTCTAATTATTGGCTACAGCTGTGGCCTGTTAACATCAGGCCTGCTCCTAATCTTCAGTAATTGGCTCAACTGCAGCTCTTTAGGGGATGAGATTACATTCTATGCCACCTTCATTTACCCATACTGTATCCCCCTATATATAGTCATACTATAATATATACTATATATATATATATTTCATTATTATCTTTTTAGCCTTCTGTAGGTATCCTTTCAGGATACTTACAGAAAGCTAAAAAGAAGATAGGAAGGATAGGATAAAGGATACTTACAGAAAGGATACTTACAGAAGGCTAAAAAGATAACAATGAAAACTCCTGACTCTTTCCAGAGTCCTGAGACAGCTTGGCCCTGATTGGCCAAAGAGTGAAAACAACTCCCAGCAGAATCCAATGAAACAATCACCTGTGGGTAAACAATCTCCAAACACATTCCACATGAGCAAGACAGAGGAGAAGCAAATGAGATAAGAATTGTTTTCCTTTTCTCTGAGGCTTCTCAGCTTCCCAGGAGAAAAATCCTGGGTGAAAGGATTCTATCAGAGAATGTGAATGTGACAGGAGATCCATCCCATGGCCTTGGCATGGCATCATGGCAGGACCAGGGCTTTGAAGGTTCTCTGCCAACTCCCACCCTCACCCCAGCTCATGTCTGACCCACTTTCCCTGCCTTGCACAGAGGATGGAGAACACACCTGGCCATGCCAGGAGCCTTTTAGAAATGCAGCATTTCCCCCCAGCCTGCAGGGATCAATAGTCCCTGGCAGCCATCCCCCTGCACAGCTTCTCTTTAACGAGCACAGCCTCCCCTGCAGCCTGCCTGGCTTTTATTGATCCCAGCCAGACTTTCTGATCGACTGCAAAGCCCAGGGCTCAGGAATAATTGACCACTCTCTGCTCTCTCAGCAGCCACCTGGTTGATTTGCTCCTTCTCTGTGGGCAAGAAGCACAACCACGACACCACATGGGGAGATCAGGACCCCAACAGCCACCACACATTTTGGCAGGTCCTCTCCTTGCTCGTGCAACTCTTCACATGTTCTAAGTGTTCACTTAGAGGGGAATGTTCATTGGCATCAGAGGGTTTCTGTAGGTGCAGCTGGCATCAGGGTTTCCCTCTGATTCATAAATACACAGAGAGCTGTCTGAGCACAGGGTTTTGCCCTGTGGAAGGGAAAATGATGCAGGACAGTGCTCTCCCCCAGCTGCAGATCTTCATCCTCACAGGCAGGGCTGTGTGTGTGAATAATCCTGGCTCAGCCTCATCTGGAGAGGTGAGGATCCTTTGGACTTGGTCACTTCAGTGCCCAATTTGAAAACTTGGATTTGGGCACAGAGGGGCTGAGGTGGGCTTTGGGGTGTAATCAGGCTGTCTGCAAATTGGTTCATCTCCACCAGTTGCTGGAGGGGAGGTGGTTCAGCCATGCAGCTCTGGATTGAGACCTCTCCAGTGGGAGAAGGCAGAGCTCAGTGAGGGCTCAGTGGCAAGCAAAGATTAAGAGCCAGCTGTGGTTTTGGGCAGAAGGAGCAGGATTCTGCACAGCCCCAAGACTGAGCTGCCTCCATGAGCTACCAGCTGTGGTTTTGGGCAGAAGGAGCAGGTTTCTGCCCCAGATCTCAGCTGCCCCCATGAGCTGCTGGCTTGTGCCTGCCATCAGTGAGGTGGTGATGGGGTTATGAAACAAGCACGTGGGGCAGCTTCCACAGAGGCTTTGTTCTCCTTGTCCTCTGGACTTGCAGTATCACATGAACTCAAGTGCCCTTGCCTTCACAGTAAAAAATGAGCCACCAACAGAGGAGGAACCAGACTGTGAGCAGCCAGCCATGGGCTCACAGAACCTTACAGCCTGCAGAGCACACACACTGCCCAAAGCCCAGAGCCCTCAGGGCCTCCCAGGTCTGCCCTGCCTCTCCTGCCAGCCCTTCCCCACCAGTTTTCCCAAAGCTGTGGTTGTGCAGAGCCTGAGCACAGCCCTTGCTTGCTGCAGTGCACACAAGGCAGCCTCTTCTCTAGAAGGGTTGCCCAAGCTGTGCCATCACCCAAGAGTGAGCTGCTTCCCCAGTGCAAGGCAGCAGCTTCCTGCTTCCCCCTGCTTCATTCCCCAAGCCTGGTGGAGGGAAGGAAAGATGATGACACTGAGGAAAAGGGGGGTTTGCCTCTAAACCCAGCTCAGGGCATTGCAGAACTCGAGACAGAGCATGACAGCTCACCAAGGCCAAGAGCAGTCTGCAGGGGAGGCAGTGGGATGAGTAATTTCCTCTCCTACCACGTCCAGCCTGGTGTGGAGCAATGGAAAGTCACAAATGTGGGCATTTTGTCCAGCTCAGAGAAAGTCTGACCTGGAGACTTTCAGAGAAGAGAAGCCCATCACCCCTGAGAGACCATGAGCCATCAAGGCAGCTGTACAACACCTCTGAACTGGCAGAGCAGCTGCTCCAAAATCAGGTCACTTATTAGGCACAGTGGGGAAGCAGTCAACTCCTTTTAGAAGAAAGCTCTGGAGAAACACAGCTCAGCTCAATATTGATTCCCACGGCTCCGTTACAGACAGACAGAATTAATTTCCAGGATGGAAAGAAACATATGCCTGTGTATCAAAACAAAATACAGAAGCCTTTCCAGTCCTCTGGCTGCATTTCAATGCAAACCAGAAGGCTGTCATGATAGAAAGATTTCAGTTTTCTAATTAATCCTCCCTGCTGAGAGTTTAATGCTGCTAATTGATGAGCAGAGGTGGTGTCCAGACAGTGCTTGCAATTCCTTTTTACATCTTTAGGCCAAGTTCTCTCTAAATTAAATAATAATAAGGCAGATTTGTTCCCTGTGTGCACTGTGCCCTGCTCCAGCTCCCTCCTCCCTGGGAGATGTCTGGTGGAGGAGGGAAGGGAGGCAAAGCCCATGTCAGAGCTCTTTACAAGTGCTGGAAGTTTTCCTGGAAAACGTCATCTGTGATACTGTCACTTCCATAGGACAAGCCAAGAGAAAGACCAGTGGTGCCAGGGACACTGCCTGTACCATGAAACACCCTCCATGGATCTGGGAGAGCTTCTCCCCCTGCAACAGAGCAACTGCTCAGCCAAGAGATGTCCCATAACACTCCCAAAACCCACACAAAATGTACCATGATGTCAGGAAATGGATCTGCAGAACAGCCCCTGCTGCCCAACCAAGTGCCACCACCAGCAAAAAGATGTCACAGGTGCAGAGGAAGGTTGGCTGCTCACCAGCAGGACAGAACAGTGCTCATCCTTAACCCTAAATATTGATCCCACACTGGTGTTGACCTCTGGAGCCAGCAAAGTGATCCTTAGTGCACAAACCAACACAGCCTCAGTAGGAGAAGGCAGCTCAGCACATGCCTGGATAGGAAATTCCTGCTCCCATTCCCTACAGGAGCACATGCTCCAGTTCTTCCCTGGTCAGAATTTGTCCCTTTGCTCTCCACACTCAGCAATTCCAACCCCAGTGCTCTGAGCTGCATTTGGGGACTGAGAAATGAAATCCAACCCACGTTCACCGTGCTGTGGTTACTAAGCAGTAACAAACCAAGCAGTGCTGATGGTCCCCAAGCTCTGGCCTGACACTCCAGCACTGCTCTGTTTGTCATGGCAATAGCATTTCCACCTGCACCTCCCTGACATCTCCTCTGGGAGCCTTTCCTGTAGATCATGGCCAGCAGAGCCCAGGCCAGCTGTGCAGAGGTCCAGCTGGCTGACCTCTCCTTTCCAAAAGGCTTCTATTTTTTCCCCCCTTTAGTATTATTAGTTTTCAAGCCACCTACTCCATCATAAATATCAAGTAAAATTAGCTTATTCCTAGAATGCTATAAAAAGACAAGCTCATGCCTGCACAAACTGACAGCAAGTTAAGGAGAAGGCTCCAACCACGCCAAGAATGTCAAGTTGAGAGGTTTTGGCCCTTTTACTACAAAATCCTATGGCTGCAAGCAACAATTGCAACTGTGCAGGTTGAGTCACCTGTGTGCAGAGTTTCTCTCTCACCTGCTGCTCCTCCTCAGTGCCTGAGCAAACCCCTCCTGTCTCCCCTGTTAATAAATCCACACCAGGGAGAAAAGCTGCTCGCCAGCAGGGAGGTGGATGGGATGATCTAACAGGACTTTTTCCATCTCTTTTCTGCTTAGTCACAGGACAAATATCTCCCAAGCTGTAGAGGAACACGCTGGCTCTGCCTGCCTGTGGTGGGAGAGTTGCCCTCTGAAGATGTTTTGTTTTCCAGATGTTCACAGAATCCCAGAATGGCTCTGGTGGGAAGGGAGCTCTGGAGATCTCCCAGTGCTGAGGGAGGCTCACCTGGAGCAGGTTGCACGTCCAGGCAGGTTTTGAATACTTCCAGAGACAGCTAACAGGGCTTACCCAAGGGAACTTACACAAGAGAGGACTTGCATGAGCCTGGTTTTCACCTTCAGCAAGCTCTGGGGCACCCAAGCAAGTCCCCCAATTCCTGTCCCACAGCCAGGAGCAGCACAGGAACCTCATTTTTGTGCTATCAGAACACTGCTCTGAGCTCCCAAGCCTGCTCCTGTCCAAGATGGAAAGGCACCTCCTTTACTTTTGCAAAAGGCAGGTTGGCAAGAGCACAGACAGCAAACATCCAGGTCAAGCCTCTTTGACAGAAAAAAGCTCAAAAAGCCCCAACCACCCCAGAAAGGGAAATGCAAGGAACCAAAGGGTTTGGGGAGAAGAGTCTCCAATGCAGCTTAGGTCTTTAGGTTTGCATGGCAATTTCCATTGGCATTGATTCATGCCACAACAGCAGCAAGGCTCTGTCTTGGTTTTAAAATGCCTGAAGAGTGCAAGGCTTCCACAAGAGACACAACCCAGGGAGCACCTGAGAGCCTCAAGGCCACAGATCTGTGAATTTCACCATGCAAGGAGAAAAATATTTCACTACATAAACCATAAAAAAGACCATTTAAAAAAAAAAATTAAAAACCCCACACCATTAAAAAAAAAAAAAACACAACAAAAACCACAAAAAACAACAACAAAAAACCCAAAAAACCCCCAAAAAAACCAAAAAACCAAACAAAAAAGCCAAAAAACCCACCAAAAACCACACAGCCTAAATATCTCTTGCAACAAGATGGACACCAAGGGATGGGGCAGCTGGGAGTAGAAGGTTTTGCTTCATTTTCTGCTGAACAATGGGATAACCCTGAGCATTGCAAATTCTCACAGGATTCTGTGTTTTTCATAAGAACCTTGTTCCTGGAGTCACATGATTACATCAGAATCCACACTTCCCCTTTTTTTTTTTTTGTTAAAAAGAAGTATTTGCAGATGTCAAAAGCTGAAGAAGTGTAAGTCATGTCTGAAATGCTCCAACATGAAGGAATAGAAAAATCTGCTTTAAAAGAAATACATCTGTATTTTTTTGGAGGAAAGAATGTGATCCAAAATTCCTTTTCACCAACACTATACACTGGAAATGTTAGACTGGACAGGGAATGACTTAATTTTGGGGAGAGGTGGGTTCCTTCAACATTCCCATCTGTAAGTTAGAGATCAAAAAAATACAGCTTTCATAGCAACACCTGCCTAGAAATTAAGCAGCCCCTTTGGGGTACCCTGATACTGGCTTTCCTAGTCAAAAGAACATTATGCACTGGGGGACAATGCCAAGGCACAGCAGTTTAAAAAAACAATAAAATAATAATACAGCAGAATTGTCTTTCCAAAATTTGTTCCCACTTGTTTCATCCAGCATCAAGCAGGGGAAATTCAGCTATGCCAGCTCACCTGCTGGCATTCCCTGCTCACCAAAACCACCAGGGTCACAGCTGCTGGTGGATCTTGCACAGCAGAAATTTACCTATAAATAAAGTCTATCAATAAGGACCTGACCTTCTGAAAAAGCCTGGGCTGGATCTCACAGAGCTCATCCCATGGTCTTGCTGAGCCTGGGCCAGCATCACCATGGCACTACAGGCACCTGGGCTGCAGCTGCCCACCAGCTCAGAAAAATCAACTTTGGCCACGTGTTCAAATACTCAGGAGCACCACAGAGAGCAGAAGACCTCAGGTCACTTTTATTTCCTATTTTTGCATGGAACAAAACAATTAAGAGCTAGAAGATCGGTGGCGTGCTAGGCCATGCATTAAATACATGCATATAAATAAATAAATACATTAAATATCCATGGAAAAAAAGAGGGTAAAGACTACACTACACTGGTTAAATCAGGGGTTTTTATCCATTCTCTCCAAACTAACTGGCAAAGATGCAGAGAAATCCATAGGTGGAGGAGAACACGAGGGGCCTGAGCAGTTGTGGAGCTCCCAGCAGCTCCTGGCACAGCCCTGAGCCAAGCCCTGGGTGGCTCCATCACCTCCCTGGAGCTCAGCTTCCCATTCCTCCAGCTCCAGGGCTTTGCTTTTGGTCAGCTTTTCACAGAGACAGCAGCAGGGAAGCTCCTCCTGCTCGCTGGGCACAGAGCAAGGGAAGCTCAGAGCAAGTGTGAAAAATGTGCATTTTATGATTGGCTTTTTGCAAATATTAAAATGAATATTCTATCTGTTGTGTTAGAAAGTGATGCTGTATTAATTCTATTAGTGTGTTAAATAGAGTTTTAGGCTATAACATAAGGTTAAAATAGAAACTATGCTATGTAGGATAAGTTTTTTTAAAGAAAGGACTCACACTGAGACAGCAGCCACAGGACACCTGAATCTTTCAGAGAAAGAGAATTTATTGCCCCATTATCAGGAGAAACCAACTTCTTCCCACCTCACTCGGGCAGGATGACACCATCAGGATTATGAGGAAGAGGCTGACACTGCCCAGACAGAATCCTGTGTTTGAATGGAATTTATGCATCATGTATGAGATGTATGAATGTACCACAGGCTGTTGCTTTTAAGGGTTAATCCTCTGTTAACCTGGGTCCTTTTTCAGGCTTGTACTGCCCAGAAAAGGTACCCAGACATCAGTAACTCTTTGTTTCTGTTGTCTCGTATTGTCCTAATCCAAACTGCCCAAATTATTATTACTCTAATTATATTACTATTTTTATAGCCATTTTATTACTATTAAAATTCTAAAATTTTAAAAGCAAGTGATTGGCGTTTTTCACAGCAAGGGGAGCTCCTGGCACAGCTCTGGGTTCCTGCATTGCTCAGCCCAGCTCCAGGGGAAGGAGCCCAAACCTGTTCAGTCACATTGTTCCTGCTCAGCCCTGGCCCAGGGCCGGGCCATGGAGCTGCTGCTGCTCCCAGCACAGATCTGCAGCTCCAGCCCTCAGCATACCAGGACACCCTTCTGCCTGCCCTGGCTGCAGAACCAACCCCAGCCAAGATCCAGCACTGACCATGCCCAGCACTGGAGGCTGGTTCACAGCTATCCAATTCCTGAACTGGCCACCGTGGAACACACCAAACCCTGGCTCCTGCCAGCCCTGCAAAGGATGGGCACACCAAACCCACAGCACCACAAATCTCCCTCCCCAAACAATTCTGCCTGCCCAGGATTTCCCCTCCCTTCTCTCTGTCTGCTCTCAGGTGTCTGCAGACAGTGGCTGGGCTTGGGAAGTGTGAAAAATGCATATTTTATGATTGGCTTTTGGCAAATGTTAAAATGAATATTATATGTGTTGTGTTAGAATATAATGCTGTATTGATTCTCTTATGTAAGTGTGTTAAATGTAGTTATAAAATACAGTTATATTAAATATAGGTTATAACAAAATGTTAAAATAGAAACTATGTTATGTAGGATGCTTTTTTTCTAAAGAGAGGACTCACACTGAGATAGCAGCCACAGGACACCTGAATCTTTCAGAGAAAGAGAATTTTTTGCCCCATTATCAGGAGAAATTAACTTCTTCCTGCCTCACTCAGATAGGATGACACCGTTAGGATTAAGAGGAAGAAGTTGACACTGAGCAGACAGAATCCTGTGTTTGAATGGAATTTATGCATCATGTATGAGATGTATGAATATGCAACAGGCTGTTGTTTTATTCCTGCCAGCCCTGCAAAGGATGGGCACACCAAACCCACAGCACCACAAATCTCCCTCCCCAAACAATTCTGCCTGCCCAGGATTTCCCCTCCCTTCTCTCTGTCTGCTCTCAGGTGCCTGCAAACAGTGGCTGGGCTGGGGAAGGATTACACAGAGGCTGCTGCAACCTTGCTGCAGAGGTGTCAGAGCACCTGGGGACCTCCTGCCCTCTGAAGCTGCCACAGGGCTCTGATTCTCTTCTGGTTAATGTTTATCTTGCTGCACTCGGTTCTCAAGGATGTCTGTGCTGCTGCCTTTGAACCACACAGGAAAAACACAGAAAGTGAATCCAGGGTCTACACATAAATAAATAAATATTTTTTTAAATAATAATCAGATTATCCAAACACTAAAACACCTCTTGCTAAGACTCTGCTCTGCTGCATCAAAGTCCCCAATTTGAGCAAACACGGCCAAAAAAAAAAAGATGAAATTAATGAAATTACAGTTTTGTTTGTAGAATTTCCTCTGTACCTCCTTCTCCTTCCCCAGAAAGATTTGCTCTAAAAGGAAAATACCACTTATCATGTTTCTATCCTTGCTTATTTAAGAAGAGAACCACAGCCTACAGCTCTGAAATATTATTAGCACCTTTCCCCTTTTTACACCAAACCACGACTAAAGGAAACATGCTACAAAAACCAAACAGACATGGAAGTTACAGGTCCTTTTTTTTCATTTTATTCCCTTTCTAAATGAAGCACTTTCTGAGCCAAGCTCTAAAAACCAGATCACACATACAAAGAAACGAGTTTGGAAATCCCCCTCCCTCCACCCCCACTGCTATTTGCTAAGGAAACCAGATGCCCAGAGCCAGCCAAAAAATGATCTCAGCCATTCTTAAGAGAGCCTACAGTGCATTTTCATGAGTCATGGAAAGCAACAACTCGTTGCTTTGGTAATGCTAGGTAAGCAACTGGTCATCCATCCCCAAGCAGACCTGCAGCAGTAAGTCAAAGAGCAGCCCCTGTCTTGACAAATTACATCAGAGACAGCCCCAAAACAGAGATCTGCAGCGAGGCACCTTGCAGGAGCTTTCATGGGACATAAATTGTGTCCCATGGAAGCATTTAGCACAGCCTTCAGCAGCCAGGATCCCCCATGGTCCTGCCCTGGGCTGTTGTCAGTGCTCCACACTCGGAGCGGGCAGAGAGGAAGCAGGAAAGAGAGGGAAGCAGGGATTAGCAAGAATCCTCTTTGGGCTGGAGACACCCCTGCAGGGACACACTCCTGAACGTGGCCATGAAGGTGGTGATGTCCTGTGGGGCAGCCCAGAGACCTTCAGCCATACCTGTCCAAGGTTTTGGAAATCCAGCCCAGGATGGGTCAGGGAGGTGGTCAGATCCCCATGCACCAAGGGGAGATCCTGTTCAACACCCCCCATGCTCTTCCACAAGCATTCCCCACTTTCATCAGCTCCTGGTGACTCCCACAGCAACCACAGCCTGGGAAGCTCCCACAGGGCTGAGACACCAAACTGCACCTCTGTGGCAACACCTGGTGGGAAAGACAAACCAACTTCCCAGGTGATGATGAACCAGGCACAGGAAGCCTTGCTCCATCTCACCAAACCTCAGGGCACCACACCACCTCCCTGGGACAGCCCCACTGGCTCCTGAGAGGGAAGCTCTCCAGCACAGGATTTCCTGGCCACAGACTAAGACCACAACTAGCTCATTCTCATCCAGAGATGAAGACAGTCACAGTCTTCAGCACCTTTTGTGCTGAGTCCAAAAGCCAATTGTGAAAACACATCCTCAGCCCTTAAAGGCTCACACCAGATTTTATTCACACCTGTAATGCTGGAGGTGAAGTTGCTGAAATATTGGAACGATTAAACAAACATTTTCTCCCTTTTTTTTTTGTGCCATCAGCCAGGTGTGATGTGCATGTCTTTGAACATTTCAGCTGCTCAGGAAGGGCACTGTGGAGAGTCTCAGCAAGCACCCCCAAACCAAACAGAAATAGGCAAGAACTGGCATGGCTCCTCAAATCCTTCATTTCAGCCATGTCACAAGAGGAGCAAGGAGACCTCAGCCTGAGCCACCAGGGAAGCCATCCCAGCCAGCAGATCCAGCCAGCAAAGCCACCAGGAGCCATCCCAGCAGCAAGATGAGGACAGGAGCAGGACAGAGCCCACTCTGTGCCATGTGATTCCCCACCCAGGGGCCCTGATGGTGCCTGCCAGCCCCAACACCCAGCAGATGTCAGCAGGGCTTCCCTTGGCTGCCTCTGCCTGAGGAGGAACAGCTCCTGGGCCTTAACAGGAGCCAAGGGCAGAGTTTTCCAGTGCAAAGTCAAGAAAATTACCCTGGCAGGATTTGTCCCACCGTGATCTCTACCAGGGCACCATTCAGAAGGAACACAGGGAGAGCACTAAAATGATGCTTTTCCCAAACCTTTTCCCTCTGGCACAGCTCAGCTCAGCTCAGGAGCAGCTCAAATGCATCCTGCAACAACATCCAGAGCTGGACCTTGACCCTTTCAGTAAAACCAATGATGTAATAAGCTAAGCACAGCTCTGTTTATCTCTTTTACTTGCTACCAGCACCATCCAAAGAGAAATAACTGGAATATCTTGCATATTTCTCTAATGACTCTTGCTATTCTGTTAGCACCAGCACTGAGGGACTAAGACCAAGGAGCAGCAAAGCAGTGGTTTATTAACCACGAGGTGCTGAGGTTTCCCAAAAGCCACTCTCCAAGAGGAAATCAGCAGAAGGATTCCAGCAGAATAAACCAAAGCTGCAGTTTTGTGCTGAAAGGGAAGCAGAAGGCTTTGAGCCTGCAGTATGAACACTTTCCACCAGCAAGGAAAACTCTCCCAGCCTGCTCTGTTAATTGAAGGATGCTACACTGCACCAGTGCACAGGTCAGTCTCAACAAAAGGAAGCCCAAATCTCTGATTTGAGGTAATGATTATTCATCACTTGCCACTCCCAAACCTCTCTGTCCCCCCCCCCAGCCACATACTCCCACAGCATGGTGATTCCAGGGTTATCATCCCTCTGTGGCTAACGCTATCATCAGCCCCCATCTGCATCAGCCAGCTGTAGATAACAGTGTAGATAACAGTGTAGATAACAGTGTAGATAACAGCTGCCCTCTGCAATGGCACTGCACTGACCCTGCAAAAGAGGGACAGTTCTCCCCAGGGCACTCCCCAGGCATTGAGTGAGAGGAAGAGGAGAGAGGCTGAAAGGAAGAGAGTATTTGAGAGAGTTTTTCTGCATACACTTTCACCTGTCTGCCCTGTGATAACAAATCTCACCCTCACACCTTCTCCTCAATCAACCCTTCCTTATCAAATCACTGCCCCGTGCAGGGGATGCCCCAACCCTTGATTTATATCTGGGCAAGATATCACTGTTATTAAGAGCTGGTGAGAGCCAGATGTGCCCATCACCCTTGTGCCCCCCACCCTTCTGCAGAATCCTCATGGCTTGGGATAGAGCCCCCTGTGGCCACCTCACACAGTAAAACGTGCAGACAGCTGACTGTGAAGAATTTAGGATCTGCTAAATTCTTCTGGGCTCTTATTTACCATGGATGGCATTGCATTATTTCCTGCTCACAACTAGACTGTGATGATTTGACTTCTGCTCAGTACAAAAGCCCCCAGAACAAGTTTGCAGCACAAAAGTACTGAGCAACCTGGGTAATCCACCATGCTCATCACAAGGGACTTCCATGCACATCCATGGAATGGAACAGTTCAATTGAAAGGGATCTACAGTGATCACCCAGTCCTGACCACTTCAGGACTGCAGGACAAGGACAACCTCAACAAGGACAGACCTCATCAGATGTGCCAAAGCAGCAGCACCTTCCTCTGACCCTCTGCACCAGTTCAACACAGGGCTCACTCTTACACTCAATATCTGTGCTAAGGACAGTCATCTGCAAAGTTTTCAATATTTCCTTGGGGATTTGGGAGCACCTGAAAGCCACCGTGCAGGACACACTTGCAGGTGGACAAGACAAACATAACAATGCCAAAACAGGAGCACTCAAAGCAGAGGCCACAGAGCGCTGATGGCTTCAAGGCGTTCCTACCTCCATCACAAAGACTTCTTATCTCACAAATTACATTCCCAAAGCAACGGTACAAAGTCTTTCTCTCCATCTGAATCACCCAGCTATCAATCAGATGACTTTTTGTCACTTGGCCACTGGCGAGTATTGCAGAGCGCCTCTAATCCACCCACCCAGGGCTGGTTTTTTTTCAAGCAATTTGCTGTTTAATCGCCACCTGAAGGCTTGAGCCGTCCTCCCAGCCCGCAGGAGCTGGCCTGGGCACAGGCTGTTTGCACAGCAGCCCACGCAGGAGCTGGGCCAGCTCCTTCCAGGATCTGCTGGAGCCGCCGGGCACGGCGCGCTCTGCCAGCCGGACTTTGGCCCAGGCAGCTTCTGAGCCAAGCCTGGCTCAGCTCCACCCCGGCTCACTGCTTGCTCTTACAGCTCCTTCTCTCCCTGGGCTGCACGTCCCAGAGTGCAGAGGATAAAAGCAGACAGGCTCTTGCAGAAGTGACAATCAGCTCTGCATAAAATGGTGCCCGGCCTGGGGTTTAACTCAGGAGAGCAGAACCAGCCAGAGATGCTCATTAAAGTCTGAGCCACTTCATCTCCACTAACATTTATGGTAGGGTCTTCCAGCATAGAAAAAAGGTGTTTGGGGAAGGCATTTGGGAGCTGAACCCCCTCTTCTAGAGGGTACAGGTGTATCTTTCACTTTTGACCTCTAAATGACTCAGAAAGCCCAGGTCAAACCCTCTGGGCTCCTTTCACAGACATTCCAAGTGCCCTGGGAACAGAAGCTGGCACCTGAGACCAGACACAGCGATGACACGCAATGCTGTGTCCCCATCCCTGGTCACAGACACAGGGGTGTAGAGCTGCAGGAGTCCCCATCATGGGCCAGGCTGATGCTGCTTCTTCCCCCATCCTGCTCTCAGCCAAGCCCTGTGGCTCCAGGGGAAGATCCTGGAACAAATCCTCATTGCCAAAACAAAGCAGGGAGCCAGGTACCCCCTGCCTGCAGCCCCTCTAGAGTGTTCTTCCCATGCCCCTCATGCCCATGCAACGGGGAACAGCTGCAGGGAACAGCTCCCCAGGGCCTTTGAAGAGCAAGGCACTGGTTTTTAAAGGAGATCTCAGCTTTTAATTTGTGTCATTAAAGATGAACTGAGACAGACTGGTTGGATCATAGAATCGTTAAGGCAGGAAAAGACCTCTGATATCATTGAGTCCAATCATTAACTCAGCACTGCCAAGTCCACCTCTAAGCCATGTCCCCAAGTGCTACATCCACACTGTTTTTGAACACTTCCAGGGATGGTGATTCCACCACTTCCCTGGGCAGCCTGTGCCAATGCCTGACCACCCTTTTGATTTGGGCACCAGCAGCATTTCAGTGACTAACAGGAAAATTACTTGGCTAGAGCAGATCAGAACTGCAGGGACAGACAGAAAACAAACAGAAATGCCCCCATATCCACACTCCTGCATGCTCACCTGCACCTTCACAGACAGAAAAGCCCTTATCTTGCCTGTCTGAGGCTCACCACAGCACTGACCACATCAGATGAAGGCTCATGCCACATGGGATAGGGGCCAGCCTGCAGAGACAGCATGGTTCAGGCACAACTGAGATGACATTCACCACCTCTGCATCTTACACTGCACTCAGGAAAGGCAGAAAAGGTGCCAGAAAGAAATGCTGAACTGCCCTGGCCTGTGGGAAAGGGGACCTGCTCCTTGGAGGGACTCACCAAAAACATTTGGTCACCAATTTCCCCTTGTGGAGGTTAAATATCTAAATAAATAAAGCCTGGGGACTGAAGGTGAACCTGCCAGGTTCAGTATCAGTGGGCCATCTATAGCTTTTCCCCCCTGCCTGGGGAAATAATAAAAATATTTAAATCCATATTCCACTTCTTATGGCTCCACACTGCATTTTCCATCTCCCCAGTGCACAGCTGACATTCTGCACATTTCTGTGCTTGGCCTGTGCCCTGTGCAAAGAGAGGAGTGGAAGGGACTGAGCCCAGCAGGCTCCTGCCATCGTCAGGCATCAGTGAGCACCATCCCTGTCTCCCACAGCTCCTCGCTGTAGGAGCCAGCCTGGAAAATGTTCGGCCACCTCCTGTGAAGGGCTGGCAGGTGGCAAGCATGTCCCTGTGCTGTGCTGCATCTCAGGATCTAAGGAGCCCAGAGATTTGCAGAGGCATGAAATGTGCTTCCTTAGGCCAGATGAACTGCACAGGTTAAACTGGAGTTAAGATTTTTTTTTTTTCCTTCATTTTCTTTCAGATGGTTCCTTCAGTCTGGAGAGCCAAGGCAGACTCCAAGCAATCACTGCCTCTTTTCTTCTACGTGCACTCCAAAGCCAGCCTGCCTTCCCCAAGCAGTCTAATAAAAGATATCCCTTCTTACAGCAAAGCCTGACTCACTTCCCTCCAGCCTCGACCAGCAGGTCTCCAACAGCAGGGCCAGATCCACCAGCAGAGAGGATCCTGCCAGCCCTCGCTCTCGTTCCCACGTCCATCTGGGAGAGCAGGCCTGGAAGCACATCACTTTCCATGCTGCAGCAGCACACTCCATCCCACGGCTCTGCCAGGGAGCCAGACACACCATGGCAGCCTCACCAGGCGTCTTCCCAACGGGGAAAATTCACAGAGCATCGAGTCCAAGCTGCAGGAGAAAATCACGAAGCATCGGGGAGCAGCAGGAACGTTCCGGACAGGACGGAGCTGCTCCTCTGGCTGCCGCAGGCGCTGGCTTTTCGCGACGGAGTCGCTTCATCTGGGTGAAAATCCAGACCACGTCTCTCTGTGTGAGAACACTTCCCTCACAGGCTCTGACAGCCTCCAAAAAAATAAATGCATTGCCCATCAGCACACGTTGACATGGCAGAGCTGCGGGTTTCTGGTGGAGATTAAGGAGCCGTGGAAAAAACTGCGGCACCAAAACGCGTTCACACGAGGAAGGTATAAAAGGTCCTTTACATCCACATCCCACCAGGCTGGCAGCCCATCCAGCCTCACGTCCTGCCTCAACAGAGGAGCTTTTACAAGCTGCAAAACCTTCCCAGGGCAAAGGCTGTGCCCGGCTGTGGAGGTCTGCTCTGATCAGCAGGAGCCCTGGCAAACCTTGAATCCCTGTTTATAATTCATGTCAAATTAGGGGTTCTGGAAATTGGACCATCTGACACAGGCAGAACAAAGCCCCAAATGCAACTGATCTCATGCACACCTGAGGAGCTGCTTCCAAAAGCTGCACTCCATGCACAAATCCTGCATGGAACTACGTCAAACTGCACATACCAGACTGCAAATAAATCCAGAAGGTGTCACAGAAAGAAATTCCCCCCAACCATTCACTCTCACCAAAGAAGTGAAATAGCTTGACCCTGGGATCACTTAAGCCCTGCAGAATTCCCAAGCCTCCAAATCCCAAGTGAGCCAGGTGGTTTTGGCTCATGCACCAGCAACACATGCAAGAACCTTCCCCGAACCAGGACCAGGTCCATTCCCAAAAACTACTGGATTACAAGACAGGAATTGAAGAGGAGGATAAAGGCAGCAGCCGAGGGAGAAGCCTCTCTCCGGGCTGTGTCAGGGCCAGCAAGAGCCGTACTTGGCCACCGTGCAGGACCTGCCCAGCTGCTCCCCGGCTCCCACCTCTGCTCCGCTCCTCCCGCACAGCCGCGCAGGGCAGGGGTTTGGCAGCACAAATCCTTCCTGAGCATCATCCCGGCTCGTGGCACAGCCCCACGGCAGCGGCTCGCTCCGTCCAGGTGGAAATCCAGCTTTCCCAGAAATCCAGCTCTCCCAGAAATCCAGCTTTCCCAGAAATCCAGCTCTCCCAGAAATCCAGCTCTCCCAGCTCCGCCGGCCGCTCGCACCACGCGGGGACGGGCTTCGGGGAGCCTTCCTCCCCGCGCTCATCCCATCCTCACCGCTCCGGACGGACGGTGCAGGGAGAGCTCTGCAGGAGAGTGAGGGGTGGCCAAGAACCCCCGCACCTCCCTGGATGCTTTCCAGGGAGCACCCAAGTGACCACATCCCGAAACCGCTGGCTGCAGACGCCAGTGCATCCCAAAACGGGTACTGGAGTCTAATCCCGGCCGCTCGCTGTCAGCAGCTGCAGCTGGGACAGGCACCCAGGCGACAACCCGGGGAAAACAGCGACCCGAGAGCAGCAGCTCAAGGCGGGGGTGTGCGGGGAGCCCCGGGGAAGTGCAGTCCTTCAATCCGCTCCGCAGCCACGGACACGGCAAGCCGTGCTGGGGAGCACCCTTGGGGACCCCCCCACGGCTCCCCAAACACAGCCGCAGGGACGAGCTCCCACTTGGCTAGACTAGAAAGGAAGGAAGAAAAACCCACGGAAGCCAGACCCGGCTGCAAAACTCTCGGTCGCCGCTGCAGACAGTAAAATAATTAAAAGAACGAAACTATTCACGGAGGCTCGGAGCCAGCGCCCGCGGAAAGGGGGGCTGAGGACGGACGGACGGACGGACGGACTTACCGGGGTCACCCGCGGAGGGACATGCAGGGCTGGTGTCACCACGTCGGGTCCCAGCGGCTGGCGCGGCTCCGAACAGCTCAGCTCGGCTCGGCACCGCTCGGCTGGAGCTCGGCTGGGGCGGCGCACAAAAGCGGGAGGAAGCGGTGACGCGCGGAGCCGCCGCGGCCAATGGGACGGGCACGGGGACGGGGGCGGACCGGCCCCGCCAGCCACCGACCGAGCGAGCGGGGCCGGCCCTGCCCCGCCGCTGGGGGGCGACACTCGGGGCTCCGCGCCCCGGGGCAGCTCGGAAACCCTGGGGCAACTCCGACCCTGCGGCGGCTCCGAAACCCGGGGGCAGCTCTCAAATCCTGGGGCAACTCCGACCCCCGCGGCGGCTCCGAAACTCGGGGACAACTCAAACCCCTGCGGCGGCTCCGAAACCCGGGGACAACTCAAACCCCTGCGGCGGCTCCGAAACCCCGGGGCAGCTCCGAAACCCTGCGGCAACTACGACTCCTGGGGCAGCTCCGAAACCCTGCGGCAACTCCGACCCCCGCGGCGGCTCCGAAACCCGGGGCAGCTCCGAAACCCTGGGCAGCTCTCAAACCCTGGGGCAACTCCGAGCCTGCGGCAACTCCGACCCCTGGGGCTGCTCCGAAACCCTGGGGCAGCTCCGACCCCCGCGGCGGCTCCGACCCCCGGCGTGGTTCCGAGCCCAGGGCCGGTTCCGAGCCCTGCGGAGCTCCGGGCCTCTCGTTGGTTCCGATCCGCGGTGCAGTTGCGGCCCCCGGGCGGGTTCGCAGCCCCGATGCCCCGTCCCGCAGCCCCGCTCGGTGCCGCTGATGCTTCCCTGGCCCTGCAGGTGGGATTGGCCCCGGTGAGAGTCGAGGTGAGCTCTGAGACACGGGGCAGTTCCGACCCTCGGGGCTGCGCCAGCACCTGGGGCCGTTCCGATCCCCGGTCGGCTCGGACGCCCGGGGCAGTTCCGAATGCGGGGGCAGTTCTGTCCCCGGAGCAGTTCCGACCCTCGGGCTGACTCTCAGCCCGGGTGATGCCCCATCCCTCAGCCCTGCTCGGTCCAGGTGCAGTTTCCCGTGCTCCCGCAGGTCATAGCAGCCCTGGTGAGACACCTGGTGGGATCCCCGGCTGTGCTTTCCAGAAGGATGGAATGTGAGCTCTGCGCTCCAGCTGAGGTTCTCCTACCTTCTGGAAAAACGGGGCTGGGTGCGAGCTGTCCTACCTAGGGCTGACACAAAAAAAACCCCAAAAAACCAGGAGATGATGAGAAACAGGGGTGAAACCCTTTGATTCGGGGATGAGGTTTCATCAGCTGGACTGCTGGTGAAGATGGTGGTATCTTGC
Organism: Agelaius tricolor; assembly: GCF_023055355.1. Lineage (NCBI taxonomy): Eukaryota > Metazoa > Chordata > Aves > Passeriformes > Icteridae > Agelaius > Agelaius tricolor. Next base: position 2,284,169 of record NW_027269266.1, read on the forward strand.
TGCAGCAGGGTAGCCTTCTGCAGGGCCCAGCTTTCTCCACACAGCTGGCATGTGCAGGAATTGCTCTGATAACTTGATTTGGGTTTGCCTCTTTGGGGCAATAAAGTCAAACTGAGCCATAGTTAAGACCAAAGAGCTTTAGACTGTTCCTGAGTCACAGCTTGCTTTCCAGAAAAGCTCAATGCTCCCTGGGCAGTTTCCTGGGAAGGTAGAGAAGGCTCTGGGCTGTTCTGATCTACACCCACTGTCCCAAATCTCTTTTGTGTGTCCAAGTTCCTTTGGGCTCGACTGCCTGTGTGGAAGGAGCCAACAATGGCATAGAAACAAAATTACCCCTAAAAAGGGCCACGGAGAGGCTGAAAAACAGATGGAAGTGGGAGCTGAGTTATGTACCAGATATCCCTCAGACTGGTGGGAAAGAGAGAAAATTCATGCAGACAATGGAAAAAGTAAGTAAGAATATTTCTCTGATTATTTCCTTGTTTCCCCATTTAGTAAATGTGTTATGGAGAGGAAGAGGAACAAAGTAAATGCAAGATTTTGGTGGAGGAGAAAAAAAAAATGGGCTGGATGCTAAAACCAGCCCCATTCCCCTCAAGTTTTTAAGGAGTTACTGCTGCAAGAAAGTTTGAGCCATTGCCTATAAAGGCAATAGAAACCCCAACCAGGGACCCCTCCTGAGAGATTCAGATCTCACATCCTCGTATACAATCGCGTGACCTATGAATAAAATCCATAGAAACCGGTTCTGTATATCCCAAATAACTGCACATGGCTCCAGCCCAAACCACTCCGGCTTCCCTCACTCCATAAATGATTTTACTAGGGCCAGTCGTGATCTTGATGTAATTGAATAGGTTTCACTCTCTTCTCTCTCCCTCCCCCTCCCCAGAATATTTGTGCAGCTTGCAGAGCCATGTCCAGGGGGACTGAGCTGTTGCTGGAAGGAACCTCTGACTCCAGCTTGCCTCATCCATTCGGGAAGCAGCGTGAGTGGAGCCTAAGCCACCTGGCTTTGGGAAGGAGGGTGCTTTTCTCTGCACCTTCTCTCTGACTCTTAACAGCTTTTAATAAAATTCTGGCAACTTGGCACATTTGAAAAGTTGGCTGCTGCCCATCAGGGATGTATGTCATGAATTCTTGTGCTGCAGATGCCTTTCTGGAATAAATCACATGTGTTTACCTTGGGAACCACGCACAGGACCCCAGGACTTGAGGTTCAAGTATTACAAGGCACTAAAGTGACAAGCAGCTCCTTTAAAAGCACCTGGTTTTAATGGGAATTTATTCTGCACACACCAATTACTGCTGAAAGCTGTAATTCTTCCAAGCATCTCTTCTCCCCTGAATGTGTTTGCTGGGCCAGGAATCCTGCTAGGGGGGTTTCCATTCTAGGGCGTCCCTGAACAATATAAGGATCCTGCTGCGTGTCAAGGCTGTTTCCAATGATGTCAACAGCTCTCTGCTGATGGGTGTGCTGAGAACCTGCCCCTGGATTCTGCCAGCTTGAGTCTTGGAAACATTTCCAAAGCCTGGAGGAAGGATGGGCAGAGGTGTGTGGCTGTGTGCAGAGTTCCAGGTGTTCCAGGATGGGCAGAGGTGTGTGGCTGTGTGCAGAGTTCCAGGTGTTCCAGGATGGGCAGAGGTGTGTGGCTGTGTGCAGAGTTCCAGGTGTTGCAGGATGGGCAGAGGTATGTGGCTGTGTGCAGAGTTCCAGGTGTTCCAGGTGTTCCAGGTGTTCCAGGATGGGCAGAGGTGTGTGGCTGTGTGCAGAGTTCCAGGTGTTGCAGGATGGGCAGAGGTGTGTGGCTGTGTGCAGAGTTCCAGGTGTTCCAGGATTCCAGGATGTGCAGAGGTGTGTGGCTGTGTGCAGAGTTCCAGGTGTTCCAGGTGTTCCAGGTGTTCCAGGATGGGCAGAGGTATGTGGCTGTGTGCAGAGTTCCAGGTGTTCCAGGATGGGCAGAGGTGTGTGGCTCTGTGCAGAGTTCCAGATGTTGCAGGATGGGCAGAGGTGTGTGGCTCTGTGCAGAGTTCCAGATGTTCTGCAGATGCTGGCTGCCAGTTTCTGGAGAGGAGTGAAGGCCTGGTGGGGAGGGCACAGTGGAGAGCAGTGGCCAGCCCCAGTGTCACATAATGTCACCACAGAGAGCTGTCGTGGCTCTCCCTGCTGACATTAAACAGGCATGGGCTGTTCAGTGTCCGTGAGGTGTGGCACACCTTGTGCCCACAGAGCCAAACTCTCCCTTCCTTTCCAAAACACTGTCCAAACTGCCACCAGGACACTTTCCTTGGTGTCACCATGATATTTTCTGAAAAATCCTGGCAAAGTGATTTTTCAGAAAATATCATGGTGACCCCTTGGTCCATGCTGTCCCAGTGAAAGATGAAAACCACACCACACATAAAACCTATAGATGGGTGCTCTGATTCTTAGCTGACTGGTTGAATAGGTTTCACTCTTTTCAATGAAAAGAGTAAATGTTAGGTGGATATGAAGGCCTATTTCATCCTGATAGCATCTTCAGTGAAAAGTTTGATGGCACAAGTGGGTAATAGTGAGCTATAAGAAAAGCTGATGGTTCCTCCACAGATCAAGAACTTTGCAAATCACAGCCCCAGGCTTGTTCTATTTATGCTTCTCCTTTAATGACGTAAGCATTAGTATTTGCTGTGAGGAGAAAAATGGGAAGATATTTGGCTTTTACCTAACTGCTGCTATTTTGGGCTGTGTTAGGGTTCCTGCAGGAAGTGAACACAGGTCCCAGAGCACTGACCCAATTCTTCTGTGACTAAGTATGCTCCATCTAACCTGAAATTCTCCAATGCCTTCTGTTTGATATAATATCCTTTCTTGCTTCCTGCCCTGAACAGCAGCATAAAGCTCTTGTCTGCCAGGCCAACCTGGCTGAGAATGGTGGGTGAAATCATTCCTATACTTAGTTCCCAAACTGTCCAGGAGTGATGCCATCTCAGGGTAAAGAAAAGGAACCAATTACTTACTCAGAGATTGTGAGCTGCTCCTCAGCTGAAGGCTGGAGCTGGGGATGGGCCTGAAGAGATGCCAGCAATAAATCCAAGCCTGTGATGCCAAAACCTCTGCATGGCAGCACCTGGGCTTGGCAGATCTGCATCAGTTGCAGCTCCTCCTCACCAAAAATGAATTGCAAGTCTGCTGTTTGCTGCAGAGGAGCAGGTGGGAAAGGAGGCTTAGAGCTCTCCCATGTCCCTCTTGCTGTTAGGACCCATGGAAAAGCCACATTTATTTTGCTTAAATATTTCCCACGTGTTCTGGGGTAACTGGGGACTGCCTGATAGACAAACCTGGCACAAACCACACATGTCAGCATTCCTAAGGGGTTTGTGCTCCTCCTCAGAAATGCCCACAGGTATGCAGAGGTTTTCTGGGGACAAACATTTGGGGATGGCTTTTCATCTCTACCTCTGCTTCTGTTTTACTGTCACAATGTTGTGGAGGGGTTGAGAAGGGTGAGAGTTGGGTTCAGATCTCAGTTGCTGTGGGGCCACACACTTCCCAGCCACCTTCCTCTGCATCTCCTGTTGCATGAAATGCTCCCTGGATGGTATCATCACCTGCTCTGCAGGGCAGATGCCAAAATCTGCTCTATGAACACCCTCACAGCCAGGTAAGAGCAAGAAGTGATCTCTTGATGGGTTTTGAAACCTTTCCTCTTCCATGGCATGAAATGTTTTTCACATAAAGCCTCCTGTCCACACAAAAAATTAACCTCATGGTTGGGAGCTTGGGTTTAACTTTTGGGATGAGGAGGAAATCCTCAAATCCCAGACTTGATATATGGAATATTTCTAGGATGCACTCCAGCACAAAAGGTAGGTGGCAGCAGCAGGCACTGTATTTTAAAAGGAAAGGGTGAGTCCTGCACTTGAAGACAAAATGCTCAGTGCCCATCCTGGAGGAGAGGGTTCAGGGCATGAAAACCCAAGAGCAGGGAGCCACTCTCCATGCACTGCCACCCCTCAAACACTTGGAAATTCTGCAACACCCCTTCTTGAGGGCTTGGGAAGTTGCTCCATGGAGGGGTTAGAGCAAACAGATGCCACCCAGTCCTCTCTGAGCAGCATTTGTGTCCATCCACCTGCTTGGACACAGCTGCCTGGAGAGGGATTTCAGATCTTCCAAAGCAAAGGCTGAAGGCTGCGTGTGACACACAGAGGAAGCAGCTTGCAGCAGCCAGCAGTGTCAATCAAGCAAAAAGAACAGGTTTAAACTCATATTTCTTCAAAGGCTGGGTGTGACTTACACCGAGATTGAGTTGTGTGGATGATTTTTTTTTTTCATGGTAGTCATAACATGCACTTTCATAGCTGAATGTAAATTTCCACAGCGCCTCTGTTCCATGACTCACCTTCTCTGCCCAAACAGAGGGAAAAACATCTCCAAAACTGACAGAGTGAAAGTGAAGAGGGTCTGATTTCTGGGTAGGTTGTTCAGGAAATGTCATTGGAGGGCATTTTTCTGTGAAGCTTTTTCACATGTGGGTTGTGCTTGGAACTTATGTCAACCCAACCAAACTGAGCTGTGTTTGCAAGGTGACTCTGTCACACTGCTGAAAAGTGTGAAGCTGGAAGCCCTGGAGAATCACCCTGCTTATCTGCAGGCAGGCTCAGTTTAAACTTTCTCAGGTGAGGTCAGAACTATTCCAGAATATTTATGGGTTCATCTGGCACCTGAATATCGTGGAAAATGGCACAAGAAATAATATCCTTGTGGCATTCGCAGCTGAGACTGCAGGAAAGCAAAAAATCGCAATGGACATCCTGTGTTTCCATCTCACCTCCCCAGAAACTTCAGAAAAAACCTTGAGACTTTCCTTGGAAAGAACCAAGATTGTCCACCCTGCAAGTGGTTTTTCTTGAGTAGAGAGTAAGGGACAAAAGCAGGAATGAGAGAGCATGGCCCAGACATGGATATAGGTATGTGTCTCCAGAGTGTCCTGCTCTTTGTCCCCACTGATAATAGGATTTTGTTCCTTGAGAATATGACTCTGTTTCTCTAATCTGTCTCTTGATTTGAAAGATAACCAATCTACAGGGGTGTAGCCCACTATAATCACTGGATTTTGGCTGCCTTTTTGATTGGTATTTTGCACTATTTACTGTACTCTTGCCAGGAGCTTTTCAGGAATATTTGTGCTCCTGCAGCTGAAAGGGGGATCAGGTATGAGCAGCCATCAGGCCCCAGTTTCTCTGTATTTCTTCCCATTTACCCACATGGAGCTGGATTTTAGGTGCCAGAAATCAAAGGAAGGATTGAGTGATTTACTGCAAGTGGGATCTCTCCCATTTGCCACGCAGTTATCTGCACGCACCAAGTGGAAACCTCCAGTTTTTCCTTTACATCTGTCACGAGGGGGAAGAAATCACTGAAACAATCAAAACCTGGCTGTTTACACATGTTTTGTTTTACAAATGGACTTGTATAGAAAGTTGCAGGGCTTCTGCACAGACAGCTCCCATAAATCTCTTATCACAAAAGCCATATGTCCTCATTTCCTCATCGGCGGTGAAACACAAGCGGTGGCGCTCTGATAATTAGGAAGCGGGAGGTAAAGCACTCAGCATCCAGCAGGACTAAAGTGGATGTGGGTGAAGGTTGCAAAACACAAAGCAGAGCAGTCTGGGTTCAAGTTGTGCCACTCATCTGCACAACTTTCCATTGCGCGCCCGTCGCTCGCCTGTTTACAAACCAGTTCCTCCACAGAGGGGACACTGGGAGCACTGGGATGTGGGAATCCATGAAATCAAAGAGCTTTGAGAAGGCTGCAAAAGGCAAACCTCAAAACCAGCAGAACTGTAATTAGAGCTATGCAGCTGCCATAAAATAAGTCAGCAAAAAAATGATGTAAAAAATAAAAAAAGTAAAGACAAATAGAACGATGGTCTGTGTATTAGTGCTTGTCTAAAATAACTCCCTAAGCTGCAAAAAAAGTATATCTAATGAAATATTAACAAGTTTTAAGCTTAATAATAGAGCTCTGTGCATTGTGTTTTAAGGCTTACAAACAAGTATTGTATTCAAAATAAGCAAACATTGTTTTAACCAAAAGTACGTGTGCTTATAGTGATTAAATAGAACTACTGTCAATATGCTTTTGCTTTGTGTGATTAGTCAAAAAAGTTTTAAAATAAGTTGTTACATTAAGTTCTTAGTCTACTACCTAGAATGTGAACTAATAGCATCTTCCCATCATCATAACCATGTAATGAAACTGATGCTAAAAAATAAAACTCAAAAGCTCAAAGCACGTTCCTAGCAATCCTGTCGTGTTGACAATTTGTACACAGCCCCCAGCCAGCAATTCTGGGGGGCTCTGAGGGTCACTGGTCCTCCCCACTCGGTTTGCTCTGAGCTGGCAGCCTGCTTGCTGGCCTTTGCTGGGCAGAAATCCTTCCCTTGTAAAGGACTCCAGGTCAGAGCTCAAAAGGCAATGAAATGACCTGGTTCCATTTCAGTCCCTTTGGTGGGACCTCCAGACAGGTAGAAGGGAAGAAAAGCACTCACTGATGGCCCTGGAAAAATCTTTCTTAGATGGGGGATGCCCTGTTCCTTGCATGGACCAAATACCATTTCATCTGGGAAGAAGGAGCAGAAAGTTCCCAGAGGACCACTCAGATTTTTTTGGCTTCTCCCTGACCAAAAACTCAAGATGACTGTGATGTACCTGTGGCCCTTGTTAGCACTGGTAAAACAAGCCAGTGTCCCTCACTTGCTTTTAACTTCACCCACAAATTTCCATAAAGCCACTCTGAGATGGATAAAAATTAACTGAGAGTGTAGAATTAGCACAGCTGCTGTTATGGCATGTCTGGGTCCTTCCAAACTTTTTTTTTTCCCCCTCAAAAAAGAGACATTTCATAAATTTCAGATCAGCCAGCAATGCCCTTTTGCCCAGCTTGGTGTGCTTTGTGTAAGGGGTATTTATTTAATCCATCTGAAACTACATGAGAAAGGAGAGAAATATCCCGGTGGCGAGATAAGATGATTATCTTCCTGGCAAACAATAGGAACGTGGTCAAAATTAAAAATAATTTGATTGCAAATAGGAAGCCTAGTAAAGCAGCAGGACTAGAGGAAACATGACTAATTTTTTTTTTAGCTCGTCTGAACTCACAGAGCAGAGCTTTGCAAGAGCCATAACTTTGAAATATAGATCTGTAGAAAACCCATGGGGGGAGGATGGCAACAGTCCAGCTGCAGTAGTACAATAGGCAAGTTCATGCAGCTGGTAGATCCAACCTAAATGGCTAAATAGCAACAGACAAAAGCTATTTTAGGTGTAGTTTGGTGGGGACTACAGTAAATATGAACTGGAGAGGAGTGGAGAAAGTGAAGGCTTTTTTTTTCAAGTCATTTTTATTTGTTTCCATTCCTTTGCCATTCTCCTTGGCCAAACCATAATGCCAGTGTCACCTGCAGGAGCTAAGCTCTCCATAGTGACCCTGCAGGCCAGTGCTTCACCTCCCTGGTGATGTTGGTTCTTCCCATCTCCAGCAAAGAGCTTCATGTTCTGCAGGGCAAGGAGAATATGGCTGCATCCCCTGATCCCCTTGGGGTTTGTCTCCAAGAGAAAATTCCAATAGATGTGACACCTTAAAATGGCATTTCCTTCTGATACAGGTTACGCTGCAAAAGTGTTTATGTGATTCCCAGAATTATTGTCTGCTGAGCTACTGCCTCCTTTAAACAAAACTCAATGTGGACCCTCTGTCCAGGGGGGTGTGAAGAAGGAAAGGGTGTGTAGGACAGCTGAACCTCAGCACCCATGGCAGGACTGTAACCTCTCCCTCTGTCCCTGGCAGTGCCCATGTCTGCTGTAGACATCCCACTGAGCTGGGCAGACACAGCTGCAGTCCTTGTCCTTGTGTCACAGCCTGTGTGTCTGAAATTGCCTGGTGACTCTTGATTTTTAGCCCAGTGGACAGGAAGTTTTGGATGTTTTTAAATATCTAAGATGATTTGACTGTAACCCTCTCTCTGTATGTATTATTTCTTAGAATTTTCTGTGCTTTTAATAGCACCATTAGGGCTGGGTGTCTGATCTGAAGGCAGTCACCACTCAAACTGCCCCGTGCAATGGGGAAGTGATGTTACATCCATTTTACAGCAGAAGAAATTCAGTTGTAGGCAGAGGGTTGAAATGATCCCTTCCAAGAACACAGGGAGAAGCACAGAGCAGAACACAACACAGACATCATGTTCCTAGGTCTAGTTGTGACCACAAAACCACAGCTGCTTTTCTTTTTTTTTTTTCCACTTTAAAAGCCTCTTGAACAGAGATTTTTTTTTTTTTTTTTTTTTTTTTGTCAGCTGAGGGTTGAAGTAAATCCTTGGTTAGCTCTGTTGAATTCCATCAGCCAAGGATGTGAGTACAGTCCACTGATACTAAGCTACTTCAGCTGCAGTGGTGCATGTCTGATCCTTTGCCTGGGTGGTTATTTATTTTTCTAGTATTTTGAGGATATAATAAAAGCCAGGTGAGAGTGTGTTGCAAACCCGTGTGCCAGCCATAAGCAGCAGCTGACACCAGAGACTAAACAGTGTTGAAGCCACTTGGCAAAGCTTCCACAGGTCCAGTAATTGTAGGTGGATGAGAGCTTGCAGAGGGTCATTGGGTTCCTGATGGAGGAAACACTGCTGAAAGGCAGAAGAGGAAATGACAGATTTAATGAGTAGTGGTCACAAGCTGAACTACAAAGAGAAGTCAGTGTCTATGTTTTCCTACAAGGACGTTCACAGCAGAACCAAGGCCAGACAGTCCCTGCACTGTCTCTGATGGCAAGACCCCTCCAAACCAGAATGACAAATGGCATCAGGGAAAAGCCTCTGACCTGTAGAAAGAGTGGCTGCATTTCTGCAGGCAGAGAACTGAACCCTTGGAGCAGGGCAATGTCCTTCTGCTTCCACCAGGGAAGAGAGTGCCAAGCCTTTTGCAATCAAAACATCAAAGCATTGTCTCTGGAAGGAAATTGGCATTGAAAGCAGGTTGTCACTGTTACTAATGGTTCAAAAAGCTGAAAGATAGATCTAGGTGCAGTATCAGACATGCATGAAAAGAGAGAAGTGTTTGGTGGATAGGATTTATCATGCTACTCAAAGTGTGCTTGTCAAAGTCAAAGAACCATTAGAGCACATGCTTGGATGCAACAGGGCTGGTAACAGAATCTCTGGTCTGTCCCTGAGCAGAGCTGCACTCTGTGTTGATCCTACACTCTGTGTTGATCCTAGAGTTTTTATGCTTTTATGAAAACAGCTAATGATGACATGATTCAAGATTCTGTGAAGGGCTCAGAGGGAGAATCAGTAAAACATCAAATAACGATGTCAGACTTTTCATGCGTGACCAGCTAAATGCAAAAGCGTCGTTCTCACAGAGACTTGAAAGGATCAACAGTTGGGATTTGCTTACAAAATGAAAAAGGAAAATTTTCGGGCCAATTTGTGCTTTTGACAGGTGAAACACCATCTGAATTAAGATGGTGGATGCACACTGTGAATTAAATTGGCACAGGTGCTTGTGAACATGGGAGGGGAGGGGAGGGAAGGAGAGGAAAGGAAAAGAGAAATGTCACAAACCTGGTTATATTTCTGAGATATTTCTGCATTTGTTCAGCAAAAGCCATAAAAGGTGACCTTACTGCAGGGGTGATGAGGTCCAATGCTCTGACTGTGTTATCCAGGACGGGTATGACAGGAGGTTCTGACTGTCACACTCAACACCAGGAGTAAACAAGAGACCATAAATGGCTTTAATGAGTGATAAAGGACACCCAAAGAAGCCAGGGGAAAAGGATTGCTGGATGATTATTAACTTGGAAGTTGGGGTCTGTCCATGACCTGTTCTCCCAGGGGGTTTTCTCTGAGAAACAAAGAGCTCACATGCAGCTGTTCACATTGATATCCAATTCTTCTATTACAGGTCCCCTGTGTAACTTTGTTAAAGCTCAGAGACTTTCTCCCAAGTCCCATGAATTGCCTAACCTCAGGACTCCAGGAAAGGAGCTGGTTCTTGGAGATTGCTCAGAAGAACAAAAATGGCAGTGGACAGCTTGTTCCCTCCATATTGGCATAGAGATTGCTGGTATTGCAAGCAAGCAATGCCTCCCTGCTTCCCAGAGGGAGAATGGAAAGCTGGAACACCATCCTGGAGTAAAGAGACAGGTGTCAGTGGGGGAAAAAAAAAGCCTTTGTTCTCATTGACTGTGTTCATCTGAATGGAAAATCCAGGCAAGGAGACTGGCAGGCCTGCAGTTCACAATGCCAGGTCTCCTGGTTTCTAATTTTAGAGCAAAGTACTCCTGCCCACATTGCCTTTTTCCCAAACACCCCTGTTACACTTATTTTCAGAGGATGATTTCATAAGGTCTCACAGAAGCAGGGACTAGGCAGATGTACTTGCAGAATCTGAAGAGAAGAAAGTGTGTAAGTAAAAAAAAAAACCTATCCTTTTTCTCAGGGTAGAATCCAGAGTGGATGTGATCAGCACTGTTTAAGGAAGCACTGGCTTGAGTGTGCAGCAAGATTTGTACTCTTCTACAAGACTGCAAAAGAAATAAAACAAAAGAAAAGAAAGAAAAGAAAAAGAAATAGAAGAAATAAAAGAAATAAAAGAAATAAAACAAATCTCCACCCTTGTGACAGAAAGGGTATGCTGTTGAGCATAAATCTGGGTTCTGGGCCTGAGCAAACTGCCCATCCCTTATGGACATCTGTTTTTCCTGCCCACTCTTGCTGCCTGATCACCACATCCAACAGCTGTGTGGGTGCAGAGTCTGTTGTGCTGCTCTTGCTGCCAGTGTTGAGCACCTCACACCTTTTCTATCTAACACAAACAGAAAGCTGGGAGAGAGTTAAACCCACTTTTCTTTCCTCACTGTCGCATCAAGAGTTTCAAATTTTCTCTCAGTGTTATGTTGCAGAGGTGTGTGTTTAGTGGAAACCAGCCTTCCTTGCCAATGGGAAATACCCCCTTTGCAGGCAGCAGGGCATCCCTGTTTTTTGCACACCCTTTTGATGAGGCTCCTGGCCTTGCAGAGCACGTGGGTGGCTGTCTCACAGCTCTGAGTAAGCTGCAAGAGGATGTCAGCACTGCCAGACTTGGCCCAGCTTAATGTCAACCAAGACACTGTGGGGGAAGCCTGACTGCAAACAAAAGCAAAGCCAACTGCACTGTTTGTCCTCGTCCAAATGAAGGCAAAGGCAAACAGGGAAGATTTATAAACTGTGTTTTTTTCATTATTTCTAATATGATAAAGAGACATGTTGTCTTCTAAGCATTGCAGCCCGACAGCAGTGTTTTCCTTGGGCATGAGCCAAAGTTTTGGCTCCTCTTTTCTTTTACCAACCATGAGCCCTCTGGGATGAGTCACTGGTTCTCAATGGGCTGCAGCTGCTGAGCCAGGAAAAGGAGCCCTCGGTGCAAGAGCAGGGATCAGGAGATGATGTGTCATGTGGGTTACACAGGGAACCACATCACTTCCCACAGCCAGGCTGCATGCAGAGCACCACCAGGCCTGGAGGAGATGGACATGAAGCCAGGACTCCCCAGGACCCACTGGGGTTTGGGTACCACATTTAATCTCTGGTCAGCTGGTCAGAGTCTGTGTGGCTTCACCAAAAACTCCACTTCAGCAATTCAGGTACTTAAATGAGCTGCAGCAACTCATTGCTGTAAACCTGGATCCTGAATCATCACCAGCTCCTTGCTGTTAACCCCTTCTCCATTTCTCTCCCATCCCAGGACTGTCAGGGGAGCTACACAAGGGAAACAGGTGATTGGAGACCTCATAAACCAAGCATTTCTTAGAATCATAGAATCATTGAAGCTGGAAAAGACCTCAAGTCCAACCATTAACCAGCACTGCCACAAAGCTGTGTCCCTAAGGATGGTGACTCCACTGCTTCCTTGGGCAGGCAGTTCCTGTGCTTGGTTTCCTCTTATGAGAGTAGCTGAATGAAAAAATAAAAAACGATCCTGAGGGACAATTCAGTGAGTAAGGGATGTGTGACCACTGGTGCCCAATGTCAGCTGAGGGAAGCCATAGGATGAGGCAAAACCTTTTCACTTCAGCCACTTTTGTCAGTGCTGAGAACCAAGTACAATAAATATTGCTAACCTACAGCTCGCCTTTTGTCTGGTGGCAAGCTCATTCCTGTGGCCATCACATCACAGAGGTGGCATTTAAAGGATCAACACTGTCAGAGCAGGCTGAGGCTCAGTGTCACCAACCTCAGCACAGGGTCACTGTCACCGTGGCTGAGCCTCAGCACGGCGGGGTCGAGCGGTTCCCTGATGCTGTTGTGTGAAAGATAATGTGAGAAACGCCAATCACTTGTTTTTAAAATTATAAAAGTTTAATAGTAATAAAATGGTTATAAAAATAGTAATACAATTAGAGTAATAATAATTTGGACAATTTGAATTAGGACAATATGAGACAACAGAAACAAAGAGTTACAGACGTCTGGGTACCTTTTTCTGGGCAGCATAAGGGTCCGAAAAAGGACCCAGGTTAACAGAGGGTTTTTAAGGGTTGCATATTCATACACCTCATACATGATGCATAAATTCCATTCAAACACAGGATTCTGTCTGGTCATTTTCAACTTCTTCCTCTGAATCTTAACAGCACCTTCGAGGCAAGAAGTTCATTTCTTCTGATAAGAGGGCAATAAATGCTTTTTCTCTGAAAGATTCAGGTGTCCTGTGGCTGCTATCTCGCTGCGAGTTTTTTCTTTAAAAAAAAGTATCCTACATAGCATAGCTTCTATTTTAACATTTTTTATAACCTAAAAAAAATAGGTTATATTTTTTGTAATAAGTAATAATGTATTAATTCTCTTAAGTAGTGTGTTAAATATTAACACACTACTTAAGAGAATTACCACACTACTTAGGACAATTAATACATTCTTACTTTCTAACTCAACACATATAATATTCGTTTTAATATTTGCGAAAAGCCAGTCATAAGATGGCTTTTTCACAGATGAAGAGATTTAAAAAGAAAAAAGAGGTTAAAAAAAACCCCCCACCCAGCAATAAGAGCAACCAGCCGGGGCAGGCATATATATATATAATATATTATACATATCATATATATATCATATAGCTATGACTTATATATATATATATCATAGCTATATTATATATATATATATGATATATATCATATATATGATATGTATGATATATAATATAGATGATATATATCATATCTATTACTATAAATACATATATATAGTAATATATATTCATATATATTTTCATATATATATGAAAATATCTATTCACATACATATTTTCATATATATGTGAAAATACATGTGCTGAGCACAGGGACCGAGGGAAGCGATCTCGCCGCGGCCGCGCTGCCCTGCAGGGATGCGGGACGGGACGCGCCCGTTCCTCGGGATGCGCTGGGGGCGGACACGGGGATGCGGAGCAGGACGGCTCCTCCCCGGCGGGGCGGGATGAGGGGCCGGGCGGAGGGGCACGGAGCCGGCCCGGGTGAGGAGGGAGAGGCCGCACGGAGGGACCATGTCGGGGACAGCGGGCACGGCCATCTGCCTGCTGCGCTGCGACCTGCGCGCCCACGACAACCAGGTAGGGAGCGCCGGGGCTTTCTGTAGCGCCAGTCCCGGTGTTTCGGGCAGGATGGGCAGGGATTGTCCCGCATCCCGCCCCGGCAGCTCTCACGGCCCGCTCTGTGTTTGCAGGTGCTGCACTGGGCTCAGCAGAACGCAGATTTTGTGGTTCCGCTCTACTGCTTCGACCCGCGGCACTACCTGGGCACCCACTGCTACAGCTGGCCCAAGACGGGGCCCCACAGGCTCAGGTTTTTGCTGGAAAGTGTGAAGGATCTGAGGGAAACACTCAAGAAAAAAGGAAGGTAGTTAAGAAAGCACCGTGCAAATACCACGTACATTTCTCTTCTCCTATTCTATTTCAACACATACCTGTGCTGTGACTCGGATCATGTGCTCTGGGCTCGGGTGGTGGCTGATTTCAGAGCTATTTCAGAGAGCCACAGCCCTTCTGTTGGGTACAGCAGGGTCCCTTGTGTAGCCCCTGCTGTGGTCACCTGCAGGGGGACAAAGAGCCATCCGGGCTCTGTGCCACGTGGGTTTTGCTTTCTCAGGTACCCCTGAGGTGATGAGTGTCAGCCCTGAGTGCTTTGCCCAGAGTGCTGAGAGTGGGAAACACAAACAGCAGAATTTTGAGATGAGGGCAGTTACAGTAGCCACTGTGGCCAGGAGCCTTTCCTTGTCCCTGGGGAGCTTCCCCTGGGAGTTGGCTTGAGACAGACCAGCATGGAGCCTGGCTTCTGAGAATGGGGAGTTACATTTTCTTATGCCTTGTCCTGCTAAACCCAGGCTTTAGACTCGGATATCCTTGTTTATGATGCCTTTAGAACCATAGTTGGGGTAGACCAGGGCCTGAAGAATCCACTACCAGATAATATCTGGCTTTGCAGAGCAAAATATCATGGAGTCATAGAATAGTTTGGGTTGGAAGGGAATCTTAAGGGCTATCCAGTCCAATCCCCCTGCACTGAGCAGGGGACATCTTCAACCAGATCAGGTTCAGAGCCCTGTTCAGTCTTACCTTGAATATTTCCAAGGATGGGACAACTTCTCTGAGAAACTTGGACAAGGTGGATCAACCAGCCCTTGAGTCTCTTTAGTGTGTGAGGATAAACAGATTCACTTTTAGGTAACAGCCTGGCTTTGTGCCCAGTCATCCTTTCTGAGGCATCCAGAGTGGCAGAAATGTGTTTGACACAAACAAAGCCCCAGAGGCTTACAAACTCTGTTCAGGGGCTCCTAAAAAATGCAGGCTGGTCAAATCCTGTCTGTCTGCCCCCACACACTGTTTGTGCTCCATAGAAAACTGGGACACGAGTGCCTGCCTGGGCTGGGATGATGGCCTCTTGTGCACATAAATAACAATAACATCAAACCTACTTCAGGCCAGTATTTTGTATTTTAGTACCCTGGTTGTGAGGAAGGGGAAGCCGGAAGATGTGGTCTGTGATCTGATTACTCAGCTGGGCTCTGTCACTGCTGTGGTTTTCCATGAAGAGGTAAGGGAAATACTCCAGTGACACAGTTAAAAGATAAAATCATGCTCTGAAGGTTTCTTCCACGACCAAGTGGTGATGCAGATCCTGTGTGTTTCTTGGCTGTGGTGTTGTTAACCTTGGGTAGTTCCTGGGATGGGGATTCCCTGAGTGGGAGTCCTCGATGGGGCCGAGGGAGGAAGGTAACGTGGAGAAGCATGAGGAGGGCGAGACCAGGGACCAGGGTCTTTGTGCACGTGGGAGCTGCATTTGTGGAGCCCTGGCCTCACTCTTTTGTTCTCCCTAGGCCACTCAGGAGGAGCTGGATGTGGAGAAGGGGCTGTGCCAGGTGTGTGGGCAGCACGGGGTGAAGGTTCAGACGTTTTGGGGCTCCACGCTGTATCACCGGGATGACCTTCCCTTCAGGCCTATTGACAGGTGGGCTGCTCTGTGCTATCACCCCTCACTGTCCTTTGTGTTTCTCACTCTGGAGGGCTCCCAGTCCTCTGGTCCCACAGGGAAAGGACCTATTAGTCCATCTATTTCTGTTTTTATGGAGCAGTGCTGTTGTGCTCAGGCACACAAAGGGGAAGCAGCACATTCAGCCCTCTGCACCTGTAGGATTTATGCTTCTGTATGCATGAAAGGTGTGTGACCATTCATTAAGGGGCTGGAAAAGACCTCTAAGATCATCAGATCAAACCATTAACTAAGCCAACCCCACCAGTAAACCATATCCTTCAATGCCACATTTGCACATCTTTTAAATCCTCCAGGGACAGTGACTTCACCACTTCCCTGGACAGCTTGTTCCAGCCTCACCACCCTTTCTGTGGTCAGGAGAACTTTAGGAAAAGTTTCTGTGAAGAAACTTTTCCTAATATCCAATCTAAACTTCACCTGAAGCAACTTTATAGAACCATTAAATGGTTTGGGTTGGAAGGAACCTAAGAGATGATTGACTTCCAACCCCTCCTTGATGTGTGTGTACTCTTCACTGCTCCCTCAGTAGTCACCTGAAGTGTGGTTGATGGAGTTGAGTGATTCATGGTATTCTGTAGAAAATACATGTAATAAGGGCAGGCAAGTCAGGCCATGAAAATGCCTGTTTTTCTCCTTTGAGGCACCAGGAGGATGTAGATTTTTACACTGACATCAGCTGTGTTAATCAGAAGTTAGGTGAGATATATCTGGCTCTCATGGATTTCCCCCCCAGGGCACACCTTAAATTGAAAAGGCACAATTTGCATCAGAAGCAGAAAGAAATGGGTGACTGTTATCCCCGGGGGCCTCTGCCCCTGTTGTGCCTGGCAGTGTTCAAGGGGGGCATCACAAAGGTGAGAGGACAGCCTGGAATGCTGCTCCTGCTCCCGAGGAGGGGCTGTGTGGTGTGGGGAGGGGCCGGGGCAGTGACCTGGCTGCTCCCATCTCTGCAGGTTGCCTGATGTCTACACCCACTTCAGAAAAGCGCTGGAATCCGGGGCCAGGGTCCGGCCAACCCTGCGGATGCCGGATCTGCTGAAGCCCCTGGCTCCAGGGCTGCAAGAAGGGAGCATCCCTACAATGGAGGATTTCGGGCAGAAGGGTGAGGAAACTTAATTTGGAAGTTGTTCTAATGAAATCCTGATTAGATTCTGTTCTTTAAAATATCCTGCTTAGGTCTGTTTTGAAAAATGTGGTTTATAAAGTGAATAATTTCCTGCTGCTGTAGATTCCCAGATGTTCAGCCAGGCTGAATCAGGTACCTAAACCAAACATCTTGCAGTGCATATTATACTCTGTCACAGAAAAAATATCTTTTTGTAAAAATGCAGAGGCAACTAGTGCCTGAGAGATACATGAAATGTGGTCCCTAAGGATGATTGGATTATCATGGCCCTTTCAGCCTGGGAGGTGCTGTAGAAGCATCTGTCTTTAGTTGCAGGAATGGGCAGATATTTGTCTTCAAATTAAAAGAGAGTAGGTTTAGATTAGATGTGAGGAAGAAATTCTTCCTTCTGAGGGTGGTGAGGCCCTGGCACAGGTTCCCAGAGAATCTGTGGAAGTGCCATCCCTGGAAGGGTTCAAGGCCAGGCTGAACAGGGCTTGGAGCACCCTGGGATAGTGGAAGGTGGTGTCCCTGTCCATGGCAGGAGGCTGGATCTGATCTTTAATGACCCTTCCAACCCAAACCATTCTGTGATTCTGTGATATGTCTCTTGCTGAGAACCAAAACACAGAGGCAGTGGTTGCCCTTCAAACTGTCTCAGTTCACCCACTCTGCAAACACAGGTGAAATCCCTGTGTGGGAATTTCCTACCCTGCACATGGGTAGAAAACATCCTTAGTGATTTTTAATATGTTTGATATGACCCTTATTTTAAAGGAAAACCACACAATCTTTTATGCCCTCAAAGCAGACATCCCCACTGCTGAGCATCCCTAGATTTTAAGCTCCCTGCCTTTGAGATGCTTTCCCAGAGGGTAACAAGGTGTTGGTGTTTTCTGTGGCAGATCCTGTGACTGATCCCAGAACAGCCTTCCCCTGCAGTGGAGGAGAGACCCAGGCTTTAATGAGGCTGCAATATTATTTTTGGGACACGGTAACTCTTACATTTCCTTGCCTACATCCTCCCCCTTGTACACATGGCTGTGCAAGTGGGTGAGGCTGCAATTGCACTTCCTAATAATATTTCCTTAGCTCCCATATAAAACTTGACAAAGGAGGGAATTAGCATTATTTCAGTTTTTCAGAGAGACAAACAAGACCAAAAAGAAGTCATCTGAGACTGGGGAATGTAACCAAAAACTTAGGAACCTAGTTTACTGGCCATCTCTCTGAAGTATTTTTTTCCATTCACTTCTGGGACTTGGGACAAAATCTTTTAGCTGCTTTACCTTGATTTGCTCCTTCTATGCTCATGTTCCACATCATCAGCAATGTAGTTCCTCTGTTTTGGAGGAGTGAAAAGTGGCCTGAAGGGCTGGAATTGCAACTGGGGTGTGGAACAGCTGACCCAAGTTCTGCCTGCAGTTATAAATAGTAGGAGGTTTCTGTAGTCTGGTTTGAAATCCTGCAGCCAATCATGACAGTTACTATTTGTTTCCTTGCTTTGGTGGAGTGGAGCTCCTGCTGACTGCATTTTGTCAGACAGTTTTTGAACTTCTTTCTGGTCTAGTTTGAGGAACTGTCTTGAATTTGCCATGTCTGAATTCGAAGGTAGACATGTTGATTTCCAACAGCATCAGACCCAAGCAGTTTTCTGGATAAAGGTGGGAGAACCTCTCTAGCTGAGATGGGTTGAAAGTGTGGTGTGGGACAGCCCCCAGGGCATCCTTTCAGCTGTGTTTCCCAAATTCCTGCATTCCTTTGCTTTTGGGGAGCACTGTCCTGGTTTAACCCCATAAAGCATCTCAGCCCCACAGCAGCTGCTCCCTCAGTTCCTGCCAGTGAGATGGAGGAGAGATTCAGAAGGATTAAAGTGAGAAAAGTCACGTGTTGAGTTAAAGACCATTTAATAGGGAAAGCAAAAGCTGTGTGCACAGGCAAAACAAGGTAAGGGTTCATTTCATTCTTCCCACCACTGGGCAGGTGTTCAGCCATCCCCAGGAAAGCAGGGCTCCATCACAGTTACTTGGGAAGACAAATGGCATCACTCCAAACATCCTAACTTCCAGCTTTATATGCTGAGCATGACATCATATGGTCTAGAATAGCCCTTGGGTCAGCTGGGGTTGGCTGTCCCAGCTGTGTCCTCTTCCAAATCCTTGTGCACCCCCAGCCTACTCAGGGTGGGGTGGTGAGAGAAGCAGAAAAGGCCTTGAGGCTGTAGGAGCTCTGCTCAGCAGAAAGGAAAACATTGGTGTGCTCTCTGCACTGTTTTCAGCACAAATCCAAAACAACCCCAGATTAGCTGCAATGGAGAAAATTAACTCCATCCCAACCAAAATGAGTACAAGTGTGGGTAGCTTTTACTCTTGGTCAAGCACTAATGTAATCAGAGCTGGAAAACCTGTTCCTTCTTTTTTTGTAATGCAAATATTGAGCTACAACAGCCCTTTAGCAATTATAACCTGTGCAGTGAAGGTGATCAAGGAGAGGTTAGTCTTCCCTGTGTCCTCTGCATTGTCCATGGAATGCTCAGAACATGGAAGATCTGCCTCCTGCTGTAAATGTGAAACACGGAAACAACAGTGGTCAGGGTTCCTGCAGCTGAGTGCTGGGGGCTGTCACATATGGAGGGGTTTCATAGTTGTTTGTAAGTAAAGTTGAGTTAATAGAAGAAATAACAGTTGATGATTTTTGAGTGTATCTATAGCAAAGAAGAAGACAAGGTTGTTAGCATGAGACTAGATTAGAAAAGATACATAAAAATTTTTGTAAGCTAGAGTACGTGTATAAGTAGATGTGTATATGTGGTTTATTAAATTTTTGTAAAACTTTTACTAATTATATTAACACTAATTGTTTTGTACCAGTAAATATAATAAATTATTGCAATGTAGTTAATGACTTAAAATTACACTTTATTAAGAGTATATAAGGTAGAAAACACAAAAAATAAAAACTTTATTTTAACACTAACAGTCACACTGGTTCTAGAACCCCCAAACAAGCAGCCACAAGGCTCCCAGTTCTACTGGTGCTTTTCAGTGGGTTTCTGATCCAGAATCAGATGGGGATGGGCAGGGAGCAGCACAGCCAGGTGCACAGTGCTGGTGGATAGAAAGGTGCTGTAGGCTGAAGCAGGGAGCACGGCTTGTGGCACACCCCCAGAGCTGTAATGAAGATTGCTGGCCTGATTCCTGCCTGTGTGCTGGGGGCAGCAATTGGCAGCTGTGCAATCCTTGCAGGCAGCCATGAGAGGGAGCCCAGCCCTGCCAGATTGCTCTGGCTGCAGAAGGAAAGAACATTTACAAGCAGGTTGCTTGTAAAGTATTGAAATCTTTTGTTCTTTTGCTCCCACAGAATCTGGTTGCTTCTTACAAGGAGACTCGGAATGGCCTGGTGGGAATGGATTACTCCACGAAATTCGCACCATGGTAAAGATTTTTGTTGAGACTGGGAAAGCCTTTTCTGTTTCCATCCCAAACAGATGTTACCTGTCTGCTGAGTGCTGCTGGGCACGGGTAGGGGTCTAGGTGTGGTTCCTTTGGCCCTTTTTATGGTGCTAGAGCAGCTCTGAGGCTGCAGTGAGGCAGAACTGTGCTGGGAGCACAGCGTGGACAGGGAGCAGGAGGGACTCACCATTTGCCTTTGGCTTTGTGCTGCTTTGTGTGGGAAAGGAAAGGCAGGGAGGCAGCACAGCTTCAGCCTAATTCTGGTTTCCTGAATAGTTTGGGGCAGGTCACACCACCTCTCTGCCATTCTGCAGGGTGAAGAGACACTTCTGGTTATTCCTGTAGGAAAGGATCTTTTGTGTGGGTAAATATTTGATTTTTAATTAGGGACTTTAGTCCCTGGTGCTGGAAGAGGCAGAGTTAACTCCAGACTGGAATTGAAGCAGCAGCAGAGCCCAGTTCAGCCTAAACTGAGAGCATCTGGATTCTCCCAACAGAATTGCAATGAGAAGCAAATTTCAGAGGCTGTTACAGGTTGGGATTTTGTTTCCAGCGAGCTTTGTGCTGTGATGGTTGCAGTGGATGGCTCCATCTGGTGGCACTTTGGGATCCCAGGACTGCTGGCTCTGTGGAATTTTGTTATTTGTGGCCTCCACTTGAGTTTTTCCAAGCTGGCCATTTGCTCAGAGCAAACAGTTCTGATCTGCCTGCCCCAAAATGTTCCTCTGTCACATAATCAAAATCAGAAAAGTTCAGGTTGCAGCCAGTCATTCCCATCTCATGCTGGCCTTTAAAGCTGGTGAGCAATTAAGGGAAAACTCTTCAAAGTCTTTCCTTCTGTTTTCCACAATTGATTAGAACATCCAGTGTTTCCACAAGCTGTAGTGGAAATGGCAGTAAAATGCATTTCTAGGAAAAGCAAGGTAAAAGCTGTTCTTGATCACCCTGTATGATGGGGTTGGAGTTTGCAAGTTCTTTCCTGCCTTGCAACAGCTCTGATTTGGAACAAATGGAAGAAGCCCAGTGGGTTGAAATGCCAGAGGAGGGTTTGATTCCCTAGTTTTCCTGCCAGGGCTCAGGTTTGCAGCAGTCACTTAACCTTCTGTGGTTGCTCAAA
The DNA here is from genome assembly GCF_023055355.1 of Agelaius tricolor. Taxonomy (NCBI): domain Eukaryota; kingdom Metazoa; phylum Chordata; class Aves; order Passeriformes; family Icteridae; genus Agelaius; species Agelaius tricolor. The sequence continues at coordinate 2,305,425 of NW_027269266.1, forward strand.
TGAGCCACTGAGGTTCTGCAGGAAAAGGAGCCCTGGGCATAGGGAGGTTTGTGGTAAAAGGGCAGGTAGAACATGTGATGCAGGGTTGACATTTGAGATTCTTTTCTGGGTGTGTCATTGGGTTTGTTAAATCATTTAGACAAAACTTGTAAAACTTGAGTAAAATGATTTATCTCCATAGCTTGGAGACTCCTGTAACAGTCATACTCCAGGAAGGAGAGGATCTTGATTCTTGGAAGGGAATTCTCTCTCTTGAAGAGTTGCAGGAAGTTACAACTTGACTAAAGCCATTTAGGAAGTCAGGGGCAGCACTGCAAGCTGAAGAAAATTTTTAGACAACAACTTTAGACACAAAACTGCCCCTCTCCTCCCTCTGAGCTGACATCAAGCTGTCAGTCCTGTGTGGCATTCAGACATCATTCCTCTGCTTTCAGGCTGGCACTGGGCTGCATCTCACCTCGATACATCTATGAGCAGATCCAGAAGTATGAGAGAGAGAGAACAGCAAATCAGAGCACATACTGGTATGTCTTTGCACCATCAGCATGGCTCATTTTCTCTGAAAAGGAACCTGGTATTTCATGCACAGGAGAGTGATTTGTTAACTCTCTTTGTAATGAATGTTTGTTTTTCCTCTGCCTGCTGGCTGGTTCCTCTGGGTTGCACTGCAGTTCTCTTTCAGTACAGATTTATTAGTCTATCTTCAACACCCAGGGGCTTTAGGCACTTTGTAAGTAAAGATTATGAATGCCAGTTGTCATTATTATTGCTGGGAAATCTTGGCTCATGATTTTTGAAAACAATCTCAGCAAATCAGCACCATCCATCTCTGTGTTCTTATGGGCTAAATGAGAAGGAGGAATAGTTTACAAATAAAAGCCAAAGGGTTTCTCAGACTGAGGATATGAGCCCAAAGGTCTCAGTGACTGTGTGACTCATTCAAATCTCATGGTGTTTGAAGGTCCCATGGCCACAGGTCCAGCAAGTGGCCCTGTGTTTGCTCAGCTACCTGGCCATGACCACCAAATCAGAGCAGGGGGAAGAGGGCACTAGGAACTGGGTTTAATGCACCCCATCCTATCCATCCTATAGTAGAGGAAATGTATTTAAATATCTGTATAGAGGCTTTGCCCCAGAGGTCCCAGTTGCCCTTGATGGGCTGCAGCTGTAACCAATGAAGATGACTGGGATAAAAGGGGGCAGGTTAGCCAGTCAGGGAGAGCCTTGAAGGAGCCCTGACCTGAGAGAGAACAGCATGCAGAAGAAGGAGTCAGTGAAGAGCTGCAGCCATGAGAATACACCAAAGAGGTATGGACTTGAGAAGTCTGAGCATATCATTATAGGACTCTAGAGAAATAGAACAACAATTATTGGTGACCCCGATGTGATAGTTAGCAGAAGATAAGACAGCTGAGAGCTGTGGCAGCCAAGAGCTGTGACAGAACATAGCCTTTGGGTCAGGGAGCTGTGAAAGAGTATGGCCTTTGAGCAAGGAGCTATGTGTGTTGAACATGGCCTGTGAGTCATGGAGAAATGTATGTATTGTACTTGAACATCTGTACAACTGTTAACTCATGTAAAAGAAAAGGGGGAAATATAGTAGAGGAAATGTATTTAAATATCTGTATAGAGGCTTTGCCCCAGAGGTCCCGGTTGCCCTTGATGGGCTGCAGCTGCGATGTCCTTAATTGGGCTGCAGCTGTGACCAATGGAGATAACTGGGATAAAAGGGGGTGGGTTAGCCAGTCAGGGAGAGCCTTGGAGGAGCCCTGACCTGAGAGAGAACAGCATGAGAAGAAGGAGTCTGTGAAGATCTGTAGCCATGAGAATACACCAAAGAGGTATGGACTTTAGAAGTCTGAGAATATCATTATAGGACTCTAGAGAAATAGAACAACAACACCATCCTGTCACTCATGCTCTTCCTCACCTCTCAGATTATCCATCCCTGTGCTGGCCTTGAACTTGTTCAGCTCTGCCCAGACACTGTGAATCAGAACCTGGAGGTCTGATAGAGAAACAGGGTCATGGTAGAGCCTGGCCTAACACTAGACCTGGATGGGAAAAATCCCAAACCATAATATCTGTGCAAACTCTAGAACTAAATATTCATTTTGGTTTGTTACATTTGCAACATGTCAAACAGCACAGTGGTTGGTGAAGAACAGGCAGAACACTGCCAACCTTTCTGGCCACAATGCTCAGTTTCATTAAAATTCAAATTGACAGATAAAATATCAACAGCCATGAAGTGTATTTTTTTTTTTTTTTTTTTTTTTTTACTTCAAAGGCAGTTCAGAGAGGAAAGATTTCAATAAATGAACATACTCCTGTTTTCCATCTTACAGTCAGCCTGCCTGCTTGCAGCTGGCATGCCATGGTGATTTTAGCATTTTAAAGTGTTCAGTAATTACAAAAATTAAGCTGTCAAGCTCCCAGGAAGTCATTTGTATAATGAAGTACAGGTCATGGTGGCTGCACATTGAATCTCAGTGTTATGACACTGTTTTTTAGGATTTAGACAGTGTCCTGTTCAGGTTGGACATTAGGAGGAATTTCTTGTCTGAAAGGATGATTAGATTTGGGAGTGGATTTTCCAGGGAGGTGGTGGAGTCACTGTCCCTGAAGGTATTTAAGGAAAGACTGGACTTGGTGCCATGGTCTGGTTGACACCGTTGTGTTTGGTCAGGGATGGGCCTGGATGGTCTCAGAGGTCTTTTCCACCCTGATTCCCTAATTCTGTGATTCTGTTCTGTAACCAGATTATCCAGAAGGATCTTGTCAGCCTAAAAATCAGCTGAGCAGAGAGCTTCCCATATGGCATAGAGCTGAAGCAGGTTTCTGAGGCTGATGTGCCATCATTTTATAAGAAGCTCTTTTTATATAAAAGATGTTATATAAAACTGTCCTTTTTTTTCCATGGGCCTAGCACCTGATCTAATGGGCTCGAGCACTGTAAACCAGTTTTGAAAGGTGTCTTAGAGTCCCTTGCCAAGGTAATTGCTTAAATCAACACAAATAATTCAACACAAAGCTCTCAGGAATGTGCTGATGTGCTCGTTCCTGTGGAAGTGTGAAGCTCAATCAGGCCCTTGCCCTGCTCTGGGGAGAATTACACCCCAGCAGGGATGGAGGAGGAACATGTTTCCTGAAACTCTGCTCCTGCACCTGAGCTAAGGAAAGCTTCCCAAGTGATTCATGCAGAGTTTGCTTTCCCTGTAAGCCAGACAAGCAGGCTTGGGGAAAGAACTGGTGTCACCGGGAAGATCCCTGAAATCCCTCGTGTTGCCACATTTCTCTTCACAGAGAAAAGCAAGGCACAGTTCTTCCCAAGAATATTTCTGGGTTTCACATTCTCTGAACCTCAGAGAAAGGAAAAACACAATTCTTATCTCATTTGCTGTGCCTGTGTTGTGCCAAAGTAGAATGCAATATGGAGATTGTTTACCCACAGTGATGGTGTTTTGTTCCTTGGCCTATCAGGGCCAGGTGTGTGTGAGTTGGGACTGTCGGTGACAGTCATGAGATTCTGTGCAGTGTGTGCAGAGTTGAGTGCTTGGCAGGTTCAGTTTAGATGTAATATAGTGTAATATAATATAGAATAATATAGTATAATAAAATAATTAATTAGCCTTCTGATAAGATGGAGTCCTCCTCATCATTTCTCCCTACCACAGGGGTTGTCCTGTTACAATACACTCGTTGTGAATAAACCTCTGTTATGGTGGGTAAATAAACACTGTTAATGGTGGGTTGTATGGAAGCAAAATCCTTGTTCAGTTATCATATCTGAGCCACAGTGAAATACTGAGATGGCTTTGTGTTTCAGGGTCCTGTTTGAACTGCTGTGGAGGGATTACTTTCGGTTTGTGGCCCTGAAGTATGGCAGAAGGATTTTCTCATTAAGAGGTGTGTATGCATCACCACATTTAGGGGGGAAAGGTACTCTCTTAACCACAGGGAAAGTAAGAGAAGAGGCTGTTTGTAGCATTCACATTCTCTGAAAAAATCCCTTTGCCCAGGATTTTTCTCCTGGGAAGCTGAGAAGCCTCAGAGAAAAATGGAAACAATTCTTATCTCATTTGCTTCTCCTGGGTTTTGCTCATGTGGAATGTGTTTGGAGATTGTTTACTCACAGGTGATTGTTTCATTGGATTCTGCTGTGAGTTGTTTTGACTCTCTGGCCAACTGGGGCCAAACTGTGTCAAGACTCTGGAAAGAGTCAGGAGTTTTCATTATTATCTTTTTAGCATTCAGTAAGTATCCTTTCTGTATCCTTTAGTATAGTATTCTTTAATATAATATAGTATTATAGAATAATAAATTAGCCTTCTGAGAACATGGAGTCAGATTCGTCATTCCTGCCTTCATTGGGGCATTCCCAACAAATACAGTAACTGTTGGCATTAAGTTGTACAAATGTTCTTCTCATGGTGCTTGTGTCACCACTCTGGGATGCTGCTGGGAGCTCTCTGTTAGCACAGAAATGCCTCAGCACCACAGTGCTGGACACTGACCCCCAAATCTGATGAGGTGCAGGGAGTATTATTGACAGTATTATTTTCTGTGGGAAACAGCAGCACAAGGAGAGTGAAGATGCTCTTTCCAGAGACATTCCACCTTTCAGCAGAATCCAGGCTTCAGGCTTGCCTGAGTTCTCCAGAGGACCTGGGACAGAGCAGGAACTGACCCAGAAGACTGAATGCCAAGAAACCAGATACTGCACCACATAGGAATCAGAATAAGATCTGGCTCCAGCCCCAGTGACAGGAGTGTGCAATGTGAAATGGGATCTGAGCACTCAGTGCAACAACAATACCCAGTGCATGTGTCAGGAGACCCTGCAGGTGATGCCTGTGCTGGGTGAGCTGCTCTGCAGGGGAGGCAGCACTGGCTTAGGTGCTCCAGGGCAGCCTGCCTGGCATCCAGCTGTGGCTGCAGAGGGACACGTCTCCCTCAGGGTCTGTGTCACATCTGCCAGGCCTGTGTGGCTGTTCTGATGGCATTGGGTGCCAGTGGTGGGCCTGATCAGGAATGTCTGTAGCTAGAGCTGTGTTGTCCCTGCTGCCTCTGCTCCATTGCACAGAAGGCTGTAATTGCCACTGCATCCTGCAAACATGAAATCCCCCCCCTCATCTGTTCCTATCCCATTTGCAGGGGCAAAGTGTTACCTGAGGCTTCTGCCAGGTAATTCTAGGTTTAGTACCTACTGCAGAAACAGATTGCACATAAACTTTGTCCTGGAGTAAAGCTGAAAAAGAAAATACCAGCATAAGCCAGAGCACATCTCTACTTGTGAGGTCTGAGTCATTTTTAATGAAAAAGGGAAAAAAAAAGCAAACATCAGCAAAACAAATAAACAATGTCCATTAGGGCTTGAGCACCCTCTGTGTGCAAAAGACACCCCTTTGCAACACTTAAGGGGAGGAATGGATCATCTCTAAACCTGTGCAGGTTTGTTTGTGATGGCATGGACAGGCTGTGCTTCACCCTCACTCCTTGTGTCAGCCAAGCTCCCCTGGCTGTGTTGGGGTCTGAGTAACTGCCTGTGTCAGTATTTCTTCATCAGCAGGTCATTATTTTCCTCCACAGGGCTTCAAAGTAAAGAGATCCCCTGGAAAAAGGACCTTCAGCTCTTCAGCTGTTGGAAAGGTCAGTAGGAGCCACAGGTTTGGCTGGCTGTGTTTTGTTCTCCAGCTGTCTGTTGGGGCTCACAGTGCCCTAACCCTGACTCAGGTCTTTGTAGGGGAGCTGCCAGCATGGTCAGGGCTGGCATTTAAACTGGCATCACCAGGGTATGAATGTGTGTGGCCTCCCTTCCCAGACTGAGCAGCCCACAGGGTTACCCTGCTTTGTGAGGTGCACTGCAGGTAGATTTTCCTGCCCAGGAGGGAGTGTTTGTGACCTGCTGGCCCCTTGTGTTTAGTCACACAGAGGCTGACCAGCCCTTCTTATCAATATTAGATTGCCATGCCTTCTATGTTTGGTTCTGTTTGCTTTTGGTTACAAGGTTAAAACAGATTTAGACTTAAATCTAAATCATCTTTTTAAATCCCACAGCCTTTTCTTGAGCTGGTACAACTTTGTTGTTGTAACATGAATAGCAAGCATAACATCTCAAAACTTGGAGGGACAAACAGATGAAAGTATTAGAATCAGTGCAGGACACACCTCTGGATCTTTTCTTGTGTTAATGCCATGTGTACCCATTTGCACACAGGATCAAATAAATCATCCAGGCACAGTAAATCTTTTCCTTAACAACAGACAAACTCTGTTTTTCAGGTACTAAGCCTGGGGGATTTGTCCAGTACATCCCTCTGTTAGTCACCTGTCAAGAATCTTTCTGTTCTTGGCCCATCTCATTATTGTCTGCATATTTATTTTACTCTGCAAAATTTCCTGCAACTCACCTGATTGTTTTTCCAGCCTGAGATTTTTCTGTACTTTCTTTTTTTCTTCTTGCCAAAACTTCTCCCCAGCTTCATTTTCAGTATGATATCCAATTTAATTTCCAGTGGATCTTAGTGGCTTCACTCCAGCTAAACCACACTGAAATCTCTCCCTGCTGCTGTGCACTGGCACTGTCTTGGAAATGGCTGTGAATACATGAGCACAGGCTGGTTTATGAGTGCCCAAAAGCATCATGATACCCCAGTGCTGTGTTTTGTCTCTGCAGAGGGCAAAACTGGGGTTCCTTTTGTGGATGCCAACATGAGGGAGCTGAGTGCCACGGGCTTCATGTCGAACAGAGGGCGGCAGAACGTCGCCAGCTTCCTCACCAAGGACCTGGGGCTGGACTGGAGGATGGGGGCAGAATGGTTTGAATACCTGCTGGTAAGACTGAGCCCTTGGTGTGCCTGGAGTTTAATGACAGGCAGGAGGACAACCCTGACTTATAAGAAAGGGTACAGGTGATGATCAGTAATTTTCAGGCTGATACAAGACTGTGTAGATACTTTTTGCAGGGTGTGAGCTTCCCAAAGCTCACATAAGTAAAAGGAATTTTGCCACAGTGGAGCTGCCACCAACAAAGATGCAGCTAGGAAGTTTGCAGTAAGCTTTGATCCTCTGTGCAGGGTTTTAGCCAGAGATCTGTTGCACTTGACAAAACTTTCAAACATGAATTATGCTAACAATGCTCTGATTTGCTCACCCCAGAGGCTGATGAAGAGGAGGGCAGCCCAGAAATAGAACATAAAAAGAAGTGTGTGCTGGCACAGTGTCTGTGCATTGGTGGCTGTGGACTGGAAGCCAGCTAGGCAAGCACAGGCAAGCAGGGACAATGGCTGGATCAGCTTCCACAGAGCTCCACCCTGGCTGGAGGCATCCTTCTTCATTCTGGGCTGTTACAGGTCTCCCTGCCAACTGGAGCACCAGCTCCTCTCATATATCAATCAGCAGCTGAGTGAGCTCAGTTAAATAGCTGGGTCACTTCTCTGACCTCAGTCCCCATGGATTCTCATGGTACTGACTGAAAAAGGCCAAATATTCACATCAGCCTCACATTAAAGGTCTTATCTGTGGGATACAGGAGGCAACTGGCAATCAGAAAACTTTCCACTCAGAGTGCTGGATGGGCAGAGAAAGCCCAGTTACCCTGCCAATATCTGCAGTTAAAAGAGATTTTTTTGTGAATGTATTTTTTTTTGGAGCTGGGCTCTGACATGGCTTTGGCTGCAGGAGGAAAATCTGGGTGCTCTCCCATGCCAATGCTGTGAGCAGCAGTGGGCTTGGACAACAACACAGTGCAGGACTTCAGGATCCTCCAGAAAGGGGTTTGGGAGCTCCATGCTGGGATGCTTTTCCAGATAAAAGCAAGAGCCTTCCACAAGTATGTTCTATTGCACAGGTGAGGAAGACCTGGAAGGTCTCACACTAGAAAGATGCTGCTCTATTATTACATTTATTCCTAAGGACATGAATTCCAGCCTTGCTGAAGCAGAATTTATCCCACTGCACTGACCCTTTCACCAAGGGAAACCCCAGGTGCTGGTGGCCACTGTAGGTTGGTGTGGCACAGGCTGATCCTTGTGCCCTTTGGTCCCATCTTGTGTCACACAACTCTGGTGGCATCCCCAGAGCAGCACACAGGAGACATCAGCTTGCTGGGGAACACATGGCTGTAGAAGGGTAGAGGCCAGTACAGAACTAAAACTGGTCTCACTTGCCTCTAAAAAAAGGAAAGCAATGCCTGTTTTATCTCCAATACTGCCAGCAAAGGCCCACCAAGTGTTTGTGTGTGCCATCCACACCAGACAGGCAGGGAAACTTAGGCACAAGGTCTCTGCAACCTGCTGGAGCCAGGGGAAAGGCCAGAGACCACTGGTGTCCTGAACTGAGAATATCTCAGCTCTGACTTCAGTGATTTCATTCCCAGGGTCAGGCCCCAAGGAAAGGCAGAGAAACAAACAGAAGAGAATGCCAGGAAGGGGCAAGGCTGAGGGGGAAATGAGCCTGCCTCCTCCAGGCCCCCTTGGATTTGCCCTCACCTCCCACACATGCTTTCCTGCATGTTAAACACAATCAGGCCTCCAATGGCATCTTTCTTCCCTCCTTATCTCACCAGCTGGAGGAAGTGAGCTGGGAAGGGGAAGCCTGGTGTATAGGGAGCAGATCTGGCTGCTGCTCACCCTGACCCCAGCACTCACTGGTTCTGCAGAGAAAGGGCAGCTTGACAGAGCCCATTCCCTGGGCCTTCTGTCATCCTGGAGCATTGAGCTCCTCTCTCCAAGGAGTGGCTGAGATCTTGGAAACATCTCTGTGGCCTGGTTACTGCTGTGGCTGCAGTAAAGGGACAAGGGAACAGCACTGAACCAGCTCTTTGTGTCACAGCTGCTGATTTTGCAGCACAGACACCCCTGGTAATGCTCAGAGATCCCAAACTCTCCTTGCTATCACTTCCAGTCCCCTCCTGAGCAGGGTTTGAATTGTCCTACAACTGGAAAACTTCTGGTGTTGGATTTAAGCCACCCTGCCCAGCTGAAGAGCACTCAGATGGGATCATCTTCTGCTCTCAATTGTGCTTGTTTCAAAAGCCCTGCTCCATTTTATATAAGCATCCTTGAGAGTTTTTATTGTTTAGAGAAGGAACAACTTGACAATGGGAAAAAACTGCAGTGTTTGTATTGTTTGCATCCTCATATAAACTGTGTAGTTTGTCTGCACAGTCTGAGTTAGGCTTCTCTCCAAACTGCCTAGTAGGATCAGCAGAGATGATTTGGCAATGTGTGGTGTCTGGGTAACTGGTCAGAAAAAATTTTTTCTCATATTTGAATGCTTTATTTTGGAATATGAGCAGTCAAATGCTATGGCTGCTTTGAAGTCTGCCAAATTGTGGCAGAAAGAGAAGGATTTTCCTTTAAAAGGAAGTATACTGGGAAAGACTTTGATTGGACTTTTATCTGTTTTCTGACCTAAGGATTATGATCTGAAGTAGTCTGGGAAGCTGATCCCAGGCTAAAAAGCAGCCATGCAGGTCCTTTCCTGAGCCAGATGCCTGTACCAGCATGGGGGAGCTCTGACCAACCCAGTCTGGCTGGAGTGAATCCCATTCAAGGAAATGTCCCCCTGAGCTAAAGAATGGATGGGAAGATTGACCAAGGGCTAGCCCAGCTCTTCTGACAGTTTTCTCCCTCTGTTCTCAAGGTGGATTATGATGTTTGCAGCAATTATGGCAACTGGTTATACAGCGCTGGCATTGGCAACGACCCACGGGAGAACAGGAAGTTTAACATGATCAAACAAGGCCTGGATTACGATGGGAATGTAAGTCCTGTGTGGCTGCTTTACAGGGGTGAGTGCAGGCAAGGACATGTGGTGTTTTAGGGAGCAGAGGAGATCAATGTGCTGGGTGGATACAAAACCAGTTCTTGTGTCTCCTGGCCAGCAGTCAGGCAGATTCCTCGGTGTGTTCAGGGCGATGTAATTTAACAACCTGCTGCTGTCCCCAGGGATGTCCCCACACCCTCCCTGGTCACTGTGTTAAGTGTTTCATCACTATTTCTTCTGAGTCACAGCCTTATCCTATCAGAACATCACACAGATGCTTCCCTGAGCAGGGAGCAGCTTCTTGGAGAACTCAGGAGTTACCTGAGAGACAGAACCATTCCTTGAGAGGTGCTGAAGAGTAGATTAAACCTGTGACTCCTCAAACTATCCTCTCTGAAATTGCAGATAAATTGCCCTTTTCTATGGTATTCACATGTCCTCTGAACGGAGAGAGATTTAGCTTTCTCAGGATTTTCCTGAGAGAAGCAGAGAAAAGAATGTTAAAAATAATTCTTATCTCATTTGCTACTCCTGTGTTTGTGCCCATGGAGTGGGCACAAACTGGCAGGATTTAACAAGAATGGAGATTGTTTACCTGAGGTGATTGCTTGATTGGATTCTGGTGATGGTTGTTTGGATTCATTGACCAATTGAATCCGTGTGTGTGTTGGGACTCTTGGGCAGAGAGTCACAGGTTTTCCATTTAGTTAGTGATAGTTCTTGTTAGTGGGATACAGTGTAATATAGTTTTAGTATAATAAAGTAATTAATTAGCCTTTTGTCTTGGTTTGGAAAGACAGGAGTCTGTTCAGGAAGGCAGGAACCTCCCCTGAAATGGAGAATGTAAACCCTCCCCACCCCTCTGAATTGTAATGAATTTTAAATTAAGGGGCTCTCAGGCAAAAAATATGGGAGCAGGAAATAACCGTTCTTTAATAGGGAAGAAAAATAAAAGGATAAAATAAACAATGCAGTAAACTAGAACAACACTGACAGAGTCAGAACCCAGCCTGCCACCCTGTGGGTCAGGCTGTTGGCAGCAGAACCATTGGAATTGTGGCTCAGCCCTCCTGCAGTGTCAGGGGTGGCTCTGCTGGAGCAGGGATCCTGTAGAAAGGTGCAGTCTCTTCCTCTGAAGATCCAGGGGAAGAAGAGGCAGCTGCTGTTCCTCTGGGGAATCCAGTGGAGAAGCTGTGCTGGTGTTCCAGAATCTCCAGATTATATCCAGGTAGGAATGCTTGGCTCCTCCCTCTGGGCTCACATCTCCCAATGGGATGCTGTAGTTCTTATCAGCCATGCAAGGACATTCAATGGCTGTTATCAGCAGGTGTCCCCTCCTGAGGAAGGAGTGATTGTGATCACTCAGAAATAGATAAGGCAAACTGCCCACCTGACAAAAGACAGCTGCCATACAGATGGTGATAGAATACATCTTGCCTTGCAACCTGGAACACCTTCTAATATCATGAAGTTCTACATCTCATTCTTCCTGCCCATTGGGTATTGTAGCACTGATACTTTCCATGTGCTTAGCCAGTATTCACAAACTGTATTCCCTGTTTCCACACTGTTCCTTAGCTTCGTGTCAGGCTATGCTGTTGCCTTTTGGCACTGTAGCTGGCAGGATTTAACAAGAAATCAGAAATTGGTCCTAGTAGAGTTAATAGGAGGGATTCAGGAGCACAAGAGTGTGCAGCTGAGCTAGCCATCCTATTTTCCTTCAGTCACAGGAAACTTCTTGGGGGTGACTTCATTTCAGGATGTCCTAAACAGGACAGATGAAGAGTGCTGAAAATGCACCTCTGCCTCCCTCCTGTGCCTGCAGTGTGAGCATGGGAGAAGAGCTCCAGCATCCAGGTCTCTCTTTAGGCACTAATTCTGGGTGGAGGATTTAGTAAATGGGGCTAACCCTGGAAATCTGGCTCCTCTCTTTCCCATTGAGAAAGAGCCTTGCTGGGAAGCACTTAGAGATTGTCACTGAATGGATCCTGTCCTGTTGGTTCTGTTTGCAGGGGGATTATGTCAGGCTGTGGGTGCCAGAACTGCAGGGCATAAAGGGAGCAGACATCCACACCCCCTGGGCACTGAGCAGTGCTGCTCTCTCCCAGGCAGGAGTAACTCTGGGTGAGACCTACCCACAGCCAGTGGTGACAGCCCCAGAGTGGAGCCGACACATCCACCAGAGGCCTGTGAGTACTGGGAGGGCTGGGATGGGGTGGGAGGGCCAGGGGCTGCTCTGCATCAGTCTCTGTGAGTTCTGCTCTTCTTTCTCAGGTGTAAAGGGAAAAAAGTTCTTTTAATGCCAGCTCACATTACATCGCAGCAGGGACCATGCAGCCAGGATTATTTAGCTCTCTGTCCTACCCACTGTGGTGAAGTTTTTCTTAATATCCAACATGTACCTTCCCAGTCTCAGGCTATGTCAGGGAAGGTATAGGTTGGATATTAGGAAGAAATTTTTCACCAAAAGAATAATAAAGTACTGGAATGCTCTTCCCAGGGAGGTGGTAGAATCACCATCTCTGGATGTGTTTAAAAAAAGACTGGACATGGCACTTGGTGCTATAGTCTGGTTGGGGTGTTAGGGCATAGGTTGGACTCGATGATCTTAGATGTCTCTTCCAACCTCATTATTCTGTGATTCTGTGATGTAAATTTTTGCTGCTTCCCTGTCCCTTGTATAGTCAGCAGGGCTTAGCCACAGCATGTCCTTCTGAGCATCCTTCCATGCCCTGGCAGCCCCTCCAGAGGGATGGGGTTTCTCCAGGACCTCCACTGGTGTGACCACCCCCCCAATACAGGTGGACAGAAGAGAAACAACGCAGTTTCTCTGGGTTGTTCTGTCCTTTCTGTTCTCTGTCCTTTCTGCTCAGGAGGTGGAAGTACAACCAACCAACTTCCTGCTTGAGTGCATCCAAACTGGAGTCAGCAAGACCTGTTAATATAGGGACTGCTCCTTGCACTTTGATTTTTGAGTGTATCTTCCCTTTAAAATGGGGGCAGAATGAGTTCTTGATCCTGCAGCATGTCAAGGCTTTCATCTGCTGGCTGGGATGCTGTTCTTGGAGGAGGTGGGCATGGAAGGAAATGGATGTAACCAATGGTTGTGTATCATAAGAGTGTTCAGCATTTTGCCTTTCCCCCATGCATCTACCCTGCCTCCTCCTGAGTGAGGATACTTTGTGGAGGCTCAGAGTTAGATATTGCACCAAGTCAGTGAAGAATGAAGCATGCCCCCATTTCAGGTTTTAATCCCAAGGTGCAGTACCAAATTTTTAGGCCAGATTCCTTTGCCATGAGTGGAAAGTTTTGTGGAAGCAAAGCCTTCTGCTTCACCCATGCTGTTGAAGGGCCTGGATTAGTAACCTCCTGGGACGAGAGAAAGGATTCTGCAGGAGCACTTGGTGAGACACCAGTTTGAGGCAGTGATGAAACTTGAAGCCAAAGAGCTTCTCCATCAGGCAGAAGTTCAATTTTGATGAACTTTCCCAGCTCCCCTTACCAGAAACCGTGGTTTCATAAATCCCAGCCTAGAGCAATACCTGTCAGGCCTTCCTGCCTTTTTGAGTGAACTTGGGAGGCAGAAGTTCCATGTGCACGTTCTCCTGGATGTCAGCACTGCTTTGTGACCAAATCCACTCTGCAGCATCAGTAAATCTCTCGCTGTTCCTTGTCATTTGCCACAGGGAGGAAGTCCCCATCCCAGGGGCAAGAGGGGACCAGCACAGCACAAGGACAGAGGGATAGATTTTTACTTCTCTCGCAAGAAGGATGCTTGCTGAAGGCTGAAGGAGTGCTCAGCAGGAGGTTTTGCTGCTGAGGGTGCCTGGATAATGGTTAATCACCTTGAACAAACCAAAGATACAGGTTTGGCATGGTAAAATAACATGGGATCTGCCTGTCTGGTGTTCCCAGGGACACTCACTGGATGTGGGTGTTTGGAGGCTGTGTATTAGCACCTCTCCTTACTATCTGGAGCCAGTGGTTTATGTGGCAGGTGTTTTCAGTCAGAACTGAAACTTCTTATGCTTATTTTTCATTTCTTAAAGTTTTAAACCCACCAATCATTGTGCAATTAAAAGTTTTGCTACTGGAATATTTTATCTTCCTCATCTCCACAGATAGAGACTGCAGAGAATGTTCTTTTACTGTGTCTCCTGCAATATTTTGGAGACCACTGTGTTACTCCTGAAAATTTCCTTACCTGTTGGTTTGGTACCATCCTGGAAGCTGAAAAATGTTCAGTTCATAGCCAAGAGTTGTGTTTTGTACTCAGCATCAAAAACAGTTTGAAGTGGACTCCTAACCAGTTTTAGGATTTTATTTTTATGCAGAATGTTGTACTTGCTGGAAGAGTTTGGGAATTTGGAGATGGCCATATTTGTGCTGTCATGGAGCATTGTTATCTGAGGGGAGCCCAGATCTGAACATTTTGACAACCAAAGATGGGACGTGGTTTTAGATTTATTGCTACTAGAGATCCACTGGGCCTGTTCTGTAAAGAATAACTGCAGTACTGTAAAATCTCTGAATGTTCTGGGTTGATAGATTCAGGTCTGGGTGAGAAATAAACAGACATTTAATACATGAGCAAGTTGTTGTGCCAAAAGCAGAAAAACCAAGTGATTTTGAGCGTAAGCCCTGTCAGGGCCACATTAACAATTCTACCATTTGTTGTACTGGGGGCCTGGGCAGGAGGGCAGGAATGTAGCCAGGGTGGTTTGGGGTGGAATAGTGTGAAACAGCTTTAGTGACAGCATTGTTCTCTCTGGCATAAGTGTCTCCTGACACACAGCACAGATCCCTGTCCAGGCCACTCCAGAGGGCAGGGCACTATGTATGGACAAAGCCCAGCAGGAGAACCACATAATCAGTTTTCTGGAAAAGTCCTCTGAGATCATCGAGCCCAACTTGTGACCCAACATCACCATCTCAACTGAGTGCCATATCCAGTCTTTCCTTTAACAGCTCCGGGGATGGTGATTCCACCACGTCTCTGGGGAAGCCCATTCCAATGTAATCATCCTTTCTGTGAAAAATTTCTTCCTCATGTCCAACCTAAACTTACCCAGCACAGTTTAAGACTTTGTCATCCTGCCCTATCATTTATTGCCTGGCAGAAGAGGCTGGTCCACACCTGCCTACAACCTCCTGGCAGGAGGAAGTTTTAGAGGGTGATAATGTATCCCCTGTATCCCCTGGCTTCCTTTTCTCCGGATTAAACACCCCCAGCTCCCTCGGCCAGTCCGTATAGGATGTGTGTGTGCTTCAGACCATTCCCCAGGTCCATTCCCTTCTCTTGACCCGCTCTACTCCCTGAATGCCCTTCCTGACTTGAGCCCAGAGCCGGGCACAGCACTCGAGGTGCGGAGCACAGGGGAACCATCACTGCCCTGCTCCTGCTCCCACACCGTCCCGAGGCCGACCCGTCCGGCCCAGCACCGTGAGGGCGGGCGGGCAGAGAGAGCCCCGCGCCGTGAGGGAGGGGGGGATGGAGGGCGGGCAGAGAGAGAGAGCCCCGCACCGTGAGGGAGGGGGGGATGGAGGGCGGGCAGAGAGAGAGAGCCCCGCACCGGGAGGGAGGGAGGGATGGAGGGCGGGCAGAGAGAGCCCCGCACCGGGAGGGAGACCGGGAGGGCGGGCAGAGGGAGAGAGGGCGGGCAGAGAGAGAGAGAGCCCGTGGGGGCGGTGGAGAGGCGGGGCGAGCCGGGAAGCGAAAGTGCCTGGAAGGGGAAGTTGGGAGCGCGGCACGGCCATGGCCACGTCC
This sequence comes from Agelaius tricolor, assembly GCF_023055355.1. NCBI lineage: Eukaryota > Metazoa > Chordata > Aves > Passeriformes > Icteridae > Agelaius > Agelaius tricolor. The sequence continues at coordinate 2,320,963 of NW_027269266.1, forward strand.
CCGTCGGACCCCGCTGCCAGCCCCAGCCCCGTTGCCAGTCCCGTCCCGCCGCTGGACCCGCACGCCGTGCCCATGGTAGCGCTGAACTACGGCGTGCGCCGCCGCCTCGGCCTCTACCTCAACCCGCGGGCGGCCGCGGCCGCGGACTGGACGGCGCTGGCGGAGGCGCTGGGCTGCAGCTTCCTGGAGATCCGGCGGCTCGAGGGGCTGCCCGACCCCACGGCCACGCTGCTGGAGGAATGGCCGGGACGCTGCCCCGGCGGGGCCACCGTGGGGCAGCTCCTCGATGTGCTGCGCCGCTTGGGTCGCGACGATGTCCTGACGGACCTGGCCGGCAGCGTGGGTGAGGAGCTGGGAACGGGGGGATAGCCCGGGGAATCCCGGAGAGCCCGGGGAATCCCGGAGCCCGCCCTCCTTGACGCCTCGGGAGGGAGGGGATGCTGTTCGTGTTGGTCTTTCTGTTCGTATTGGTCCTTGCTCTTTGCGTTGGTCTTTCCTGTTTGTGTCGCTCTTTGCTGCTCTGGCCGCGGAGGTGAGGTTAAGAAAAGCAAAAGACAAGAAAAGCCCTTTCCAGATTATGGACATCCTGTTTGTTGTCGGATGCTCCGGAGGCCGGAGCACCTGTGCCATGGAGACAGGCTGAGAGAGCCGGGGGTGTTCAGCCTGAGCCAGAGGAGGCCCCGGGGAGACCTGAGCGCCCCTTCCAGCACCTAAAGGGGGCTTTATAAAAGGGGAGAGAGGGACTTGTTGCATGGATGGCGATAGGATAAGGGAGAATGGTTTTAAACTAAAAGAAGAGAGATTTAGGTTAAGTATTAGATTAGCTATTGAAAGAATTTCTTTCCTCTGAGGGTGGGCAGGCCCTGGCACAGGGTGCCCAGAGAAGCTGTGGCTGCCCCTGGGTCCCTGGAAGTGCCCAAGGCCAGGCTGGACAGGGCTTGGAGCAGCCTGGGACAGTGGGAGGTGTCCCTGCCCATGGCAGGGTTGGGATGAGATGACCTGTGAGGTCCTGTGCAACCCAAACCATTCTGTGATTCACAGAAGTCTCCCCTGTCTTCCAGGAGAGATGTGTGCTGTGTTTCTGCTAACCATGAGCCCTACAAAGTAACCTGGAGTCCTGGCTTATCCCAAACCTTCAATTCAAAAGTTTCTGTGTGTCAAAAGACGCTCTTAGCCAGGTTAGCCAGGAGACAGTGTGAAAATTAGGATGTGTAGATATAGTGTGATAGGAAGGTGTTTCTTGGGGGAGGTGAGGGATGTGTGGAACTGGACAATGTCAGGGAAAAAAATTCCATGCAAACTGAAAAAAATTGAGGCAGGTCAATGAGAAGAATGAAGGCCCTTGTGCTGTTTTGATAACTTCTTCTTTTTGGGATCTTTGTATTCTTTGTGGTCAGAGAAATTCAGAGGGAACCCAGCTGTCACCAGAAGGGGAAATTTTTTGCCACAGGATTTCCAAAGCCAGAGAATTCCCTGAAGGGCCTGTGTTGTATAATAGAGCTTACTGAGTTAGCAAGGAGGAAGTAATAAATCTCACTTCCTGTTACTCATGGAGGTAAAGGAAGATGTAGAAATCCATCTCTGTAGAGAGCCTGACCAAAAAGTGATGGAGGGCTTCCCTTTGGTCCTGTTGTTCTTCCTACTTTAGATCACAGTCTGAAGGCCAGGTTTTGGGAAAGACAAAAGCATCAGTGTAGTTTGTGATCTGCTTATCAGAGAATTCCTGACAAATCTGGGGGAGCTCCCAGCTGTGCAGAAGATCTGGGGCTTCACAAAAACCTTGGGATCAGCCAGGCTGGTTCTGGCTGATAAGAGACAGATAAATTCTTGGAAGAGGGGCCCACTAAGGGCTGTTCAACAAAAATACTCTCTGTGGCTCAGGAAATTCCTTAACTGTGAATAGTCCAAAAGAGAGATTATAAAAATAGATTTGTAGATTATACCTAAAAGATAGATTTCAGGGAAATACATACATATATATATTAGGGAAATATCTCTGTAAGCTTATTTTATTCTTATGTTCCCCCCTGGACACCTGGTTTAGTGCAGTGCTTGAGACAGGATGAGGCTTGGGGCTGGTGAACCATCAGCCTGAGCAGTGTGACTGTTCCTCTTTTATGATTTTTGGCTGAGGACTGCACTGAGAGCCTGTGACCTGTTGCTGGTGATGAGAGCTCTTGCAGAAGGAAAGGAAAGGAAAGGAAAGGAAAGGAAAGGAAAGGAAAGGAAAGGAAAGGAAAGGAAAGGAAAGGAAAGGAAAGGAAAGGAAAGGGTTTCATGTACTCTTGTGCACAGTATTACCTGGTGCCAGGGAGATCTTTGTGTACCACTGGAACTTCTTCAGTGGGATCCAGCTCAGAATCAGAAAATACCACTGTTGATGTCCCAGCAGCTCTGCCCTAACTCTGATCTTCCTCAGCAGTTTATTTCTCTGTAGAATCATCTTCGGGGAGGTGAAGCTTTTTACTTTGATACATTTTTGCTCTTTCCTGCTGAAACTCAATGATTTTTGTTTCTTCCCTAACCTGTTACAAAAGTGCTACTTTCCTGCCTGGCAGTTACTGGGTCTATTTTCTCTGTGTTCTCATCATGCTACTGATTTTGTGCTTTAGATTTCATGTTTCTATTGTTTTTGGTTTTTTTCCCCAATTCCTCAGGAATTTGTTTGACTGCCAGAGGAATGTAAAGCCTTGTTAGGTGCTTGGTGGAGTTTCACTTTATGGTCCCAAAGTCATCCCTGATCCTTGTTCACTCTCATTAACCTGTACAATCAGCTGCTCTTTCCAGCTGGGGACTGATCCATGCCAAATCAGAGGCAAGGAGAGAAGACTTGGAGCAAATCCACTGAAAATGAACATTTCTGTAATGAGCACTATGCAATGCTGTTAAATAATTGTCTCTTCTTGCCTATTCAGCAGTATTTTGGATTGTGAAACTGGCTCCCAAGGGAATCAAGGCACACTTAAGGTGGTGGCTGTGTGCCAGTCCTTCTTCTGAGACTGCTGAACCTGTTGGCAACTTCCAAGTGACTTTAATCATGATTTCAAAGATACTGATTTAGCTGACACACCTCACCAACAGGCAGCTGGCAGAGAGGTGGGATCTGAGTTATGGCTTTAGTGAGGAAAGATGTGAAATCTGAACCTTGTGGCTGGTAAAGGGTGTGGCTGATTCTCCCCTCTGCAGGACTGGGGAGGCTGAGGGGAGGAGAAAGGCAGATTGGGAATGCCTCAGGAAAAGCTTTGATCAGATGTGAGCCTTATTAGATTGGAGATAATCCAGTAGCAAGATGCAAAGCTGAGATAGAAGCAGGGGATGGGGACTCAGGCTGGGGCTCCTGCAGATCTGCTTGTGCCAGGAGGACTCCCTGGGCTCCCACCAGCATCCTGCACTTCCAAGGGATCCTTTACTCTGCTCCTGCACCAGTCACCTGTACCAGCTGATCAGTACTGATTATCACTTGTTGGGGGTTTTTTAAAAATCTTAAGTAAAGGCAAAGTCTCTAGGGAGTTTCATCTTTTTCATAATACCTGTTTTCAAATCTCCTTTTACTTTCAGTTCTGTAATTTTACAGAGTAGCAGGGGCTGCAGAGTTTCTTGTTGGTTCTCCAAAGGCTTCACATTTAGATTTATGATTTATTTTTGAACCAAGTCTGTTTATAATAGATGTGTGCCCACCACTGTCCTGACTGGGAAGTTCACAGCAGTGACTGTGACAGGTCTTTGCCCTTCAGGGTGGGTTTCATGTCTACTCTGCTTGGAATAAGAGCATCCCTGTTGCTGTTGCACAACATAAAAGCTGCTTCAGGGGCTCCTTAAAGTTTTACCTGGTCCTGCTGTATGTGGTGAGTGTGGATAGTCATTGTCACCTGCAGGTGTCCTGGCTGGCAAAGGCTGGGGTGTGAATCTGCTCTTGTGTGTCTGCAGAGAGTTGCTAAGGTCAGAAAAGGCCTACAGGGTCATTAACCCAGCACTGCCAAGGCCACCTCTAAGCCCTGTCCCCAAGGGCCACATCTACACATCTCTTAGAGCCCTCCAGGGATGCTGGCTCCACCATTGCCCTGGGCAGCCTGTTCCAGTGCCTGACCACCTTCCAGTGAAGAATTGTTCCCTAATATCCAATCTAAACCTCCCCTGGTGCAACTTGAGGCCATTTTGTCTTGGCTTATGGCTTTTTATGTGGGCAGAAAGACTGACACCATGAAAACATCCCCAGCTATTTTGTGATTTCAGATAGTCCAAAATACAGAACAATGAGAGCAGATAGCAGAGTTGGGACCTGCTCTGCACCTTAGTCCTGATATTAAAGGTGTACTGGGACATAGTAGAGCTAAGGGGAGGAGGAAGAATAAAACAACTAAAAGAAAGTACTTCTTAAAATATCAGGAGTGATTTTCAGGAATTAATTGCTAGAGGAGGTGGTGGAGGCAGCATCAAGACATTGAGAAAGAGGTGAGAGAAATCCTGCATACTGAAAAAACCAGACAGGGGATTTCCCTCTAGCATCCCTGATCCATGAAATAGCTATTCCTGTTTTAATGAACTCCAGCAGTGTAAACCCATGTCACAGGAGCCTCTTGCCCTGGCTGTGTGTTTTTGCAGAGGAGGACTGTAAGAAGTACCTGCAGAGGAAGCAGGAAGAGGCCAACCAGCCCGTCCAAGTGCCAGCAGTGGACAGCAGTGTGCCAAAGACATCAGAACTGATGGGCATCACCACCAGGGATGATCCATATGGTAAGAGCCCCTGCTTCCACTGCTGCCTCACACCTCCTGTTGCAATCACCTTCCCCATGGGAAGTGCAGAAAACCTGCTTGCTTTCATAGTTCCCACAGGATTTCATACCCCTGGCCAGAATGGTTTCTTCACTTTTCTTGTTTCTTAGAGCAGAGAGGGGAAGCTTCAGAAACACTTCACACAGGAGCAGGCTGGCACAGAGCCACTGGACACACATGGGAGGGGGTTTCACAGAAATATGTCCCTTAGCCCAGCCTGGCCCAGAGCAGCAGCTGCTGAAAGATCAAGGGGTTGGAGCCCCAGGGGAAGGGTGTCAGAGGTGATTTCCCTGCCCTGTCTTTGGCAGGTGGAACCACCTTGAATGAAAAGGAAGTGGGTTTGAAGTAGGTGTGCAGTGGGTGGAGAGAGGAAATGGGTTCTTTGTGTGTGCATTGTTGTGTGTGCAGCCCTGCATGTGCAGCCAGGTGTGTGCACATGTGTATGCTGGCCACCTTTGCTGCATGTGTGGACATCAGTAACCATCCCCAGACTGATATTCTAGTGGATGTACATGGGCACAGACCAATATTCTGGTGTTTGTACATGGCAGCTTTGCCTGATGTGACCCCCAGGTCAGTGCTGTGCCCCTGCAGCAGTACCCTCAGTTTGACTGACCTGGCAGACATTCCCCTTCTGCTTCACTGGTTGCTTCTTGGGCTGAACATGCCTGCTGGGTTGATACTTTCCCCAGCAGCTTTTAGAGCCTGACCTATTTTTTCACTGTGGTATGCTTTAACTGGCATAAAAAAATTGAATATATCTGTAGTGACATTGATAAGGAAAAAAATAACACAGTTGGAAACTGTCCAGCAGTATTAAGGCACTTAATTATGAGAAACATTGCCCTTAAAATGCAGCACTTTAATATTTGGATTACTGCTAAATAAACAAGAGCTGCCAGCCATTAATGTAATTGGAAAACAGGCCCATTAGGATATGACTGCAGGTACCCAGGTTTGACATCTTAGCTATAAAAATGACAGGTTCCAAATTTCAAGGCTCACCCTGCAGCTCCATGGACAGCAGATGGCAGGACATTGCTGAATGCTGTTTTGGTTGGGAAGTTTGAATCTTTGTGACCTGAACTAAGAAAAATGGACCCAGAGGCACAAGGATATTACAGATGTGAACCTCTCAGTGAAATCCCAGAGTGTCAGAGTGAAATCCCAGAGTGTCAGGGCTCTGAGTTGCATCCCCTGGGGTACTCTGCTCCCTCCAGCTCCACCCAGACTCCCTGTAGCTGGATGTTACTGCCTCCTCAGATTTTGCCTGTCTGCCCCTCAGCTCCTTTCCCTGACCCTTGCCAGGCAATCTGGGTGTGTGTGAACAGCCTGGCCAGTGAAAGCAGCCAGGGCACTGATGAGTCTTACCTCCTGCCAGCCCTGGTAAGGGCAGGAGTCTGGGCTGAAGGGCAGCTCATCTAATAAAAGGCTAAATTACCTTTGCAAGTTTGGCCAGAGCTTTTCTGTCAGACTCCTGATTCTCTGAGTTAAAGTCTGTGGGAGCTCTTCAAAGTTCACTAAAGGAGTGAACTTCATTTATAGTAGAAGATGACAGCTACATTTTTTAATGGTTTCAGGGAGTGGAACAGAGATATTTGATGCCTTCATCTGCTACTGTCAGAAAGACCTCCAGTTTGTCCAGGAGATGATCAAGGAGCTGGAGCAAACAGAGTTCAAACTGAAGCTCTGTGTATTTGATCGGGATGTCTTGCCAGGAGCCTGTGTGTATTCCATCAGTGGAGAACTTATAGAGAGGAGGTAAGTGAACCATGGCTGTTGGGGCCAGCTGTGAGTGTAGTGGAACATCACATTCATTTTACAGTGATGTCTGCAGCATGGTGCCAGTGAAACAGCAAAAATCCACAAGAACATCTTAATGGGCTTTGCTTTATGCTCTTGGCTCAGGAAGGAGGACTCAGGCTTTCCCCAGTGTGTCCCTTCATTCATGAGGGAGGTGCCACTGTGGTGATGCTGCTTTTGTTCAATTGCTTTTCTTTGCCTTGTGTGTCATATATGGACACAGGATCACATAAAGGTTGCACAGACAGTCTGGACTTCACTGTTTCCTCATTTTTTGGTACATGAGTGTGTATCTGTAATCAGGTTTTTCTGTGTAACATCACTGTGTGTGTGACACACTATGTGTGTCAGTGGTTCCTGCTCTGCAGTTAATTCCTGCCAGAACACAGCCAGGTGCTTCTCTGCTGGAGCAATTCAGAGCAGTGGTTTCTGCTCTGTTTGTGGGAATGCTTCTGTTTGTGGGAATGAAAACCATCTCATTTGACATTTTATTTGTTTTCTCCCCTGCTTAATCTCCAGGTGTCGGAGGATGGTGGTTGTAGTTTCAGATGATTACCTGGAAAGCGAGGAATGTGATTTCCAGACCAAATTTGCTCTCAGTCTTTCCCCAGGTAAGATCACAGAAATATCCCATTTACAATTGCATATTATCCTTTTTATTACAGTGACATCTAAACCTTCAGCTGAGGTCGGTGGGCACTGTTCCACTGGAACTAACAGGGGCTTCATAATTTGGTTGTGCAGGGAGGGGCTTGGGCTGGGTCCCTTGCCCTGCTCTTGACCTTCCTCACGTGGCTGCAAGTGAAAAGCTGCCTGTGCTGCACTGCTCCAGCTGTCAGTGGGATAATGCTGCTTGCTCCAGAAATGTCAGAGCTGCATGTCAGGCTTGTGAAGGGCTTCCAGATCCACAGGAAAATTTACTGCTCAGGAGACAAAGTAGTATAATAAATCCAGGATGTGAGTAAAGCTGGGAATTAGGTGATAGGTAATGAACACGCAGATTTCAAGCCCTGGGTGGGGCTCTGAGTAACCTGGTCTAGAAGGTGTCCCTGCCCATAGCAGGGGGGTTAGAACTGGATGATCTTCAGGGTCTCTTCTAACCCAACTCATTCCATTTTATGATTCTTGCAGGGGTCCTTGAGTATTGTGGATAGGTAAACAAAATATGGAATGAATGTTCAACTTAGGTTGGGAAATCTTTTACATATTTTGTTCTGAATTGAAAAGCCACCAATTTACTTCTGCCAAGTCTGTTGTGATTGCTCTTTTCTAGCCAGTAGTCGTTCTCCAGTTGTCTGTGTTGCTGGCCAGTAAGTGCAGCCCAGCCTAATAGTATGGAGGATATGTACATAATATCCTAATAGTATGAAGGATATGTAAAAATATCCTAATAGTATGGAGGATATGTGGAAGAGTATCTGGATATAAAGTCTCTTTTCTAGATGAGGCATCTGACATGATATTATAAAGGACATGCCAGAGGTTAGACTGGAAGCTGGTGGCAGAGACAGGAATTCACTTCATCTTCCTTGACACACTAATTTCACATGATATTAGTTAATCCATTGAACACTCCCAGGACTTTGCATCAGCCCCCAGTCATCAAGATATGCAGAAAAGTCCTTTTAGTTCTTCACCAGTTTTTTGTGGGCCTCACACCTTCCATTAGAGCAGGAAAAGAAGTTCCATCTGTATGGAATGACCTGAGCTCTGCCAGTGAGAACATGGGTGGAAGTACAGCCTTAGAGAAGTCACAGCATTACCTGCTTGTGTGGGATGTTAGTGATGCACAGAAGGGTTTGGTGGCAAGCACTGGGAGCTCCATGAATTACTCCAGCATCTGCTGCAGTTATAAAATCTTGGTTATTTGCCTCATCCCTGTCTCAGTGTCATCACTTGTGGTGGGCACAGTGCAGGTGGTGGCACGTGTCCCTGTGGAGAGCTACAAGGGGAGAAACTCCTCTGTAGAAGAGCTGCTCCTTCAAGCAGCAGCAGTCACAGGGAGGGTGCTCTCACCTAGTGGTGTATCAAAACCAGCAGTCCATGTTAGCAGGGGGATTCCTTGGGAAACATCTGCAGCCTGAGTAAATCAGGGCTCAGAGTCTTGCTCTCCAGAGTGAGAGCTGGTTGCAGTATAATCACATGATGCCCAGTCAGGTAAAAATGTGGGTGTTAGAATGGTGGGTGCTGCTGCCTATTTCTTGTCCCCAACAAACCTCTTCTGGTGAAAAGCAAGCTGAGTTAACATTCAGGCAATGCAGTCAAACCCCCACTCAACACTCACCACAAATGGCTCAGCAATAGAGGCAAGAAAGGCTCTTTTGCAAGGTTTTATTTCAGCAGAGTCTCATGCAGCTGAAGGGGAACCCAGCAAGAAAGAGGAAGAACCAGGTGGAGCAGGCAGCTTAAGAAGGGGAAGGGGTGGGGGGCAGAGCTAAGGGCTGGGCAGAGGGGACTGGCCTCCAGGGGAAGGGAGGTGGCCACCAGGGCTGCTAAGCCAGGGAGGGGACAGGGGAGGGAGAAGCCAGGGGAAGTTGTGACATGGAAGTCCATGGGGGATTCTGTTTTTCCCCCCAGGAGGGCTAACTCTATGTAAACCTTTACTGATGTTTCCAGGGCCAGGGACTGGGGGATTGACCAGGAGGAGAGAGTTCATGGGACACTGCATTCAGGAGCAAAGCTGGATTTTGTGATGTGCCTGCTGTGGTGGGGAGGGAATGGATGTGAGCTCTGCCTGTGGCTCTCTCTGTGTGACCCTCTCTGTGCCACCTCCCTTTCAGGTGCTCGTCACAAACGGCTGATTCCAGTCAAGTACAAATCCATGAAGAACGAGTTCCCGAGTATCTTACGGTTCATTACCATTTGTGACTACACCAATCCTTGCACCAAAAAATGGTTCTGGACCAGACTGGCAAAATCCCTCATGCTGCCCTGATGCAAAGTCCTGAGAGCTGGGTGCTCCTGTAACCTGTCCTGGTTATGCATTTGGACCAGAGGTGTGCTTGGCACGGGGTCTTCCACCACTTCAGAACCTGGATCCTTGCTTGGAGCCTGTGGCTGGGAACAAAGAACTCTCTCCAGCACTTCTTCACAACTCTGAAGGGAAATAAAACAACTGTGTGCCTGTTCCAGGCTAAGTCAGTGAGCAGCAGCATCCAGCATTTGTGGAGTAAGCACTTTCACTAAAAATACTGAAAATACACATCTAAAGAGTGTCTGATACAGGAAGACTCTGTTGTAAGAATTAGCAAGACCTCGGAGCCTCAAACTGCAGGTTTTGTCAATGTTTTAAAACTACAGTAACATCGAGGCTTATGGGAGTTCTACCATGTTGGACAGGGCTGTCTCTATTCAGGTCACATTTGATTCTGTGACCTTATACCAGCATTTCATATTCCCAGATATTACTAAATTTTTATTTTCTCCTTCAGGAGAAATTCAGTCTTAAAATACATCTTTTCAGTGACAGTCTTACTACACAAAGCAGGGGCTGCTGTTGCTCATTGACTTGACCAAGGTCTGCACCTCAGTGGGTCCAGATCTCAAATTCTTTCACCTTTAAAGGCCTTCAAAAACACAGCAGCTTTTGGGATGCCTCAAAGGCATGGGGCTGAACACTGAATAAGGAGTGTATTAAATTGACATTTGGGCTGTTTAAAATATGGAAGTGAATGTTACATTACTAGGAAAGAGCCTAATTTGATTAACTGCCACAATAATTACTGTAATTCTGTGACTAAGGCTCAGAGCAATGTCGAGACTGCTCTGCTTGTTAGACTTGGCCTTGAATCCTGCCTGTGGCTAGTGGATCTCATCAGTGCTCCAGGGTGGAGGTCAGGAGTTCTGCCCAAAGGAGTGTTTAAAGCAATCCATTGGTGTATTAAACAGGTTTACAGTAAATATTGACTTTTTAAATTGGGGAAGAGGGGAATCTTCCTTATGTGTCTGCAGTTGCTTGAACTCTGCCCCTTTGTTCTTTACCTCAGCCACTGACTAATGTTGATTTTACAGCTTAATGTTTTACTAGTTTACATTTTTAAGGTTGCATTTGGACGTGATTTTATTTTTTCAATTTTAACTCTGTTTTAAAGCATTACCAGGGCTGAGACAGAAATGGGCTCCTGCCCCCTCCCTCACACTCCCTGTCAGTCAGTGAATGATCCCTTAGCAGGGATGCTGCCAAATCCTGTCCAGGTGCTGCTGCTGGTTCCTCCCAGCTGACAGCAGCAGCCCTTGAGCATGGTGAAGCTCATTCATGCACATCATGTTGGCAGCAGGAGCCATTTTTGGATAGACCCAGGAGCTGGGTGTTTCTTCTACAAAAGTAACTGCTGCCATCGTGCCAAGGTGACATTTGCACCTTCCTGTCTTGCTAGAACAGGTGAGAAGTCTGCGGGCACGGAAGGAGGAAAGTTAAGCTGATGAGGGGTTTCTGAGTGAATGCTGTTGCCCTGGGGCCTCTCCTGCAGAAATGGAGACAGCTGCTTGCCTCTGGCTTTCTGCATAATCGTTAAATGTTAATTACAGAAGAGGTTCAGGAGGCTGCTTGATCCCCGGGGGCTCAGTGAATTCTCATACTCTGGAGAGCCTATAAACATCAATTATGGGTCATTACTCGCAGGACCGAACCAGATTCCTCCTGCCTGGAGAGCTGGAAGGGCTCGGGTGGCTCGTTCAGGGGGAGCCGAGGCACAGGAGCCCGTGCTGGACGCTAGAGGGAGGCCATGGCCCACGCTGCTCCCTGCGAGGGAATGCGGGGGTGTGGTGTTTGTGAGGTGCCCAGGACCAGGGGAGAGATGAGGAATCTGCCCCCATGTTCTCAGAAGGCTGATTGATTATTTTATGATATTATATTATATTAAAGAATGCTATACTAAAACTATACTAAAGAAATAGAGAAAGGATACATCAGAAGGTTTCACAAGAACAATATTAAAAACCTGTGACTGACTCAGAGAGTCCAAAACAGCTGATGGTGATTGGTCACTAAGTTAAAACAATTCACATGGAACCAATCAAAGATGCACCTGTTGGTAAACGATTTCCAGACCATATTCCAAAGCAATCAGGTGATTCTTGTTTTCATTCTTTTCTGAGGCTTCCCAGCTTCTCAAGAGAAACATCCTGGGCAAAGAGGATTTTTCAGAAAATATGGTGGGTGACATGGCTGGGATGGGCCAGCAGGACACTGATAAGGAGAAACCACAAGTGGGTTCTCCTCCCCTTCCCCTTGCTCCCCCTTCTGAGCAAGGTATACCAAAACCAGTGAGAATTTTGGCAGCTTGAACCTCATGCAGTGTCTTCAGAGTCCTGATGGTTTGGGACTTGGTGTGTTGCATGTGAGGGGAAAATAACAGCAGGAAAAGTGGTGATGTTTGTAATAAATGGTTTGGTGATCACCCAGCAAGGAAAGTGCTGGTTCTGGAAGGGAAAGCAAACAGAGGAGCTGAATTTCTAAATTTTTTGAGTTCAAATAGATAAATGCCATATTCCAGTTAGTGGTGAAAGATGTTGGGATCTTGTCAGCACCCTGCTTGTGTTGCCTTGGCTTTTCTCTCTGCTTGGCTTGGATCCTGGGAAGGTCTTACTGTTATGGGGCTGTTGCTTTATTACAAGTTACTATTTATGTTACAGGCTAAAATAATTATTTTGGGGTAAAGTGAGGTAACAGCCCTAAAACATAAAATATGCTTTAAATATGTATCCTCTTCTATGTAAACCCCAGAGTTTATGCACTTCTGACACTTTCATATCTGCATTGTCACAATAACTTCAAGTGTGACATTGTGAATGATACAAAATGTAGTTGTTGTGAACCTTTTGCCCATTTCAGTGGCATTTGGGGTGCTCCTCCCCTCTTTCATGTTCAGTGGAAGGTCAAAATTTTTGAACACCTTTAAAAAAGGGATTTTTAAAATTGTGATGTTACAGGGTTTATTTTATTTTGTCTTTGTCCCTCACTGAAATTGTTCTTAGTTGAATCTTTTAGAGCCAAATCATTTATTTTTATATACAGACATATATATATATATATATATTTATAATCATTTTGTGTCTTGATACAAAGGGGGAAAGCATCTGTCTCTATAGGCATTCTGAAAATAGACAATATTTCTGTTTTTCTCCTCAAAAATCCAAACTTTTGCTACTTGTGAAAACATTTTAAAATAAAGAATGAAAACCCAGCAGGCTGAATCTGCTTTGTGGGCATCAAAGAACAAAACTGTGTCTGAAAATGAAGTTTAAGTGAGGAATATATGAGTTCTTGATTTTCTTTTCATATTTTGGCTAAGTAACTTCATCAGAGGGGGTGATTGGCTGTACCTGGGAGAGAGACAAATAGAGTTATGTCATGCCAGGAGGAAAATGTATCAAGGAATTGTACTTGCAGACATGTGGTTCCTCTCCAGGTCTCATTTTTTGTTTTGTGAGCTGTGTTGCCATCCTGGATTTTTTCCTCCCTGGTGCCCCTCAGGCTGGAGGGGATGGAGCCAGGGCTCTGTTGGGATGCTGCTCCTGCTCACACCCAAGGGATTCTGCCAGTTTTATTTCCTTTGGCTTGCAGTCAGTCCAAGGCAGGGAAGTAACTCAGACCCCCAGCAGCTGTCAGGCCAAGGCCCTGCCACAGGAAAAGAAGGATCACTGCAACATGGAAGTGTTGGTTGGAAGGAATTCCTGGAGGTCGAGGCCGAGCTGCTTTTCCCCGTGGGAGGGGCCACACCCTAAGCCACTTGCAGGGCCATGTTCCCTACAGAGCATCTGAAGCTGTGTCTCTGCTATGGCTGCTATGAACACATGGACAGCAGTATGGAAACCATCCCTGCATGGATTATTCTAGATGGAAGCTGCTGGCAAGAGCAGCCTGCCAGGAGGGTCCCATTCCCTGGAAGTGCTGGTATCCCATCCCTCCCAGTGCAGCTTCACACACTGCCCTGTTCTGGCCTTTGGAGCAGTTAATGGTTCCTGCCTGTATTTGAGCCTGAGCTCTGATTCAGGGGGGTTTGAAGGGTCCAGCAGTGGCTCTTTCCCAGCTGTCATTCCCCTTGTGCTGAAGAAATATTCCCAGTCCTCTGTTTTACTTTGGTGGAAGAATGTTGGTGCCATTTCCTCATTTACTGGAGGACAGCATTTACCTGGTGAAACTGCTGCAGAATGTTCTCAGCTTCAGGAAGAAAGGCTGAGAGGTCAAATATTGACCTCGATGGATCAAATTGCATCCTTCATTTTCACCAATGTGGCAGCAGTTGTGTTACTGTGGGGGAGGCACTGCTTGGCCCAGAGGGCACATTTACAGGAATAAAATTAGCATAGGGAAGAAAGAGTAATTATGCATAAAAAATAGCTGGGAAAATGTTGCTTGAGCATCCTGGAAACAGATTTTAATAAGGCAATAAAAAACAAACCCCACAAGGTTCACACTGCTGGGAAACATTCTCATAGAATGTATTAAAAAGAGCACCTCTCTCACACCATTTGGGGCTTTACAACATGTGCTGTGTACAAATATTTCGTTCAAGGTAATTTTCTCTAGGTGTTACAACCATTTTCGTATCCCCACTAGGACTTTGAGATGACTTTGAACCCAACCCAACCTCTTGATCAGCACTATCAAGCCCAGCCCTGGAAAAACTTGTTTATTTTGCAACAAAATCTGCAGTCAGGGGACTGAATAGTGTTGTATTCACTCTGGGGCTGTGCTATGCTGTGAAAGGTTAATTAATTGAAGCTGTGTTTAAATCTTAAGCAGTTCCAAAGTCTGATTTACTAACAATGCATTTTCTGTTCTGCAGCAGAACCCAGCTGAGCAGTGCCTTTTCCTCACCCTGCTCCCACTGATACAGCTGCTCATGCCATGGCAGAGGCTGGAGCTGTCCTTGCCCATTCTGATCCTTCTATCTCAGCTGGGTAGATGGTTTCCACAAAGGCAGGGGATGCATCCCTGCAGTTCAGAGCATGAAGGCTGTATCAGCTGCTCATGGAGTTTCTCACAGCCAGTGGAGGGGTTTTGGTTCCCATTTCCCCAATTCCTAGTCTTGCTGAGGGTGGGTTTTGGTGGGGCTGGACTGGACGGACAGAATGAACTGTACTGTCCATGAAACACTTCACTGTGGCTCCCTACAAAAGGTTGCTTGGAACTTTTTCCTCCTCCTGTTTCCACACACTTTCCCAGTGCCTTGGAGAGCAGGACAATGTGCAGTGTGTCCAGCTGAGCCCAAGGACAGCACAGCTGTTCCATCCTGTGATTCCAAGCCTCCCCTTCCCAGGAAACAGGGAGAACCCCCAGTGAGGAGGCAGGTGGCAGATGGCTGGGAGCACAGAGGCACTGGGAGGAACATGCCAGCATTTCCTTAACATCCAAACCATCCCTGAGCAGCCAGGTTTTGCACAGCTCTCAGTCCTTCCATGCATTCCCACAAGGAAAGAGTGCAGCAGTGTCTGGCTGGCTGCCAGCCTCCAGGGAAAGATGCACTGGGTCCTGCTGGCTCCTCAGGGGAGTGGCTGCTTATCCACCTGTGCCCAGAAAGCAGCAGGACTCTGCAGAGGAGGCAGTAAGGGACATGATGCAGGGCCACGAGGAGAACCCTTGCTTCAAGCCCAGTAAGAACATGGAGGCTCCATGCTACCAATCTTCTGTGGTTTCTTAATGAAATCAAAGTCATGAGGTGATAAAATAGGTTTTTATCCACTGTTTAGGGTGCTAGTCAGGAATTCATGGGGAATGTGTTCAGGCAAATGTGGGGTTACCATGAAGTGAACTTTGACAAAGTTTTTGCAGCATTTTTCTGGCTCTGATCTTCAGCTGTGTCAGCAGAATGAGATGTATGAGCTGCAAGACCTGAGGTGTTTAACTGTTCATGTGCCATTTCTGAGGCTGTTGCCTCAGAAACAAATACCACTCAGAGGGGAAAAACTGGGAAAGCAAACCTAGAGTTCCACATGCTTTTCCCTGTCCTACTGGGGCCATGGCAGACCCTGCAGTCAGCTTTACAGCAACATTTTCAAAAGTATTTAGAAATCTGGGTGACAGATTTAAAACTACTGAATCATGGAAGATTTAGTGTTTGATTTTTGGTAGCACTTAACAGAGACCCACCCAGTGAAATATACAGGGAAAGAGATTTCAAGTGCTTTGAACCAAGGAATAAATTGGACATTGGCCTTAAAATATCAGTCTCAGTATCTCTAAGACCTTGCACAGGTATGTAAAGACCATAATTTTTCAATATCATTAAAGGCCTTTTGAGATCTTTAGAAAGGCAAATAAGAGAAGCATCACATTTTTTACTTTAAATCTATTTAGTCTTAAAATTATTATTCCCTGCTTTTCCTTACAGTTATTCTCTAGACTCCTTGGTGCCTTCACCTCTGCTAGCACTGCACCTGGCATCTGCTCAGCTGTGTTGTGTTTTTTGAGCATCAGGAGTGGAAGCTTTTCAGCTTCCCTCTCAGAATCTCGCCTCATCAGCATGCTGCTCTTGGCAGACGGGCTTGTCTTCAGCTCCAAGACATGCATATTGATCAGTCATTTCCTTTTGTTACCTTGCATCCTGCCATCGATTTGAATTGTTCCCTACTGAAGAGGAAGCATTCAGTACACGTACAATTACCAAGGACAACATTTTTGCTTTCCACACCTTTTGCTGAGAGCTCCTCCAGAGCTGTGGATCTCTCTCTCTCTCAGCAAGCAGCAATCTGCACAAATCATGCAGCAGTCAATTTGTGTCTATTAAATAAATTTCTGATTCTCTGTGACAGCTTTCCCTGCTGCATGATTTCACACTTCAGCAGTTTGTTTCTGAGGTGCCACGTGGGTTTTTTTCTTTTTTGAAGGGGTGGTGGTGATAATCCATTTTGTTTGCAGATACCTTCTTCATGTCTTCCTAGATCCTATTTCCTGCTGCTGTCCTTAAGGGACTTGTACAACTTCAAATGACTCCCAGTGAGTCTCCTCTTGTGGCTCCTCCTCAGCATACAGGGCTGTTCCTGGGCTGTTCCCTGGAGTTTCCTGCTGCTGAAGTGGAACAGCTTCTCCAAGACAAAGCTGCAGCTTGGTCCTGTACCTCCCACTGCTGTGGTGCAAAATACCAAAGCTGGGAACTGCTGTGATTCATTAATTCCTCTCCTTCTTCTTTCTAAGATGCCTTCTTAGATTGTTCCCATCTTTTAAAAACATTCCTGCACTCTCAGAGGATTTTCATTACAAATATTTCCTTAAGGCCCTGTGTGGAAGGACCTTGGTGCCCTCCCACTGTCTCTCTAATTCTAGGTTTTCCTTTAGATACACAAAAAGGATCCTATTTTTAGCAGCTAGCAGTCAATGGCACAGGAATTCATGAGTAGGGAGGAAAGGATGTGAACTATCCAAATATATTTTTTTTCAAATGAGATCTCTTTACATTCCTATCACCACAGTAATAAGCCATGAGTCACTGTTACACTGAACTATTAGACCATTATTGTAAACTCATGTCACTAGAATCTGCTAATGTGAATCATAAACCTTGCCTGCCCTCTGCTTTGCTGGGTTCCAGAAGATATTGGCCATTTATAAGGATAAGAACAGTATTCCCTCACAAATTTTATTCCCAGATGGCAAGAAATGAATGAAATCTTATTCAATCCTATCTTTCTCTTCCTAGTGTTTCTCTTCTCATTGCTTTTTAAGAGAACTCCTCTTATTTCACTGTAACATTACAAAAGAAGTTTTATTTGATTTCTTCAAAGTTTGCCAGCTGTAAATTGAGTCCAAACACTCCCAGCTGAGACAATATTCATGCTGTACCACCTGGGAGCACCTCCAAAAATTGCTTTCTGTGCTCAGTCCTGCCATGGCCAGCCCTCCCTGCCACTTGCTGTTGCAGCAGACAAGTCCCATGTGTCCCTGGGTACTTCAATCTCCTTCTGAGGGTCTGTCAGGGGTTATGAGCAGACTGAGTTTGTTCTAGAAGAGTTTTGTTGAACAATAAAATGTCAAAATGGTCTTAAATACACACAGTGTATTGAAGTCCTTGGCCACCCTTCATCAGCTAGCTGCAGAAGAGTCAGGCCAGATGTATCCACTTGTCCATCAGGGTCTGGCTGCTTCCACCAGGCTCATTTTACACTTTCAAGAACCAGGGAAAAAGCTCTGAAACACATTCTCATCCCTGTCCTGGTCAGCTGCTTAGAAAATGCTTTATGATGGAGATTTACCCTCCACAGAAGAGGCTGGTGGGAAAACCTTTCTGTCCTCAGAAGCTGTGACTTTCCCAGGGTGAAAAGAGGTACAGGCATGTGAAGTGTCTTTCATTGGCTCCTGTAAAGACAAAGAGGTATTAAGACAGCATTATTGTAAACCAGAGCAGAGCAAGGGCTGATTATTAAATGGTGGTTCAGGTATGTGCTAATCAAGATCTTGTTATAATTATTTCTCAAGCCCAGCATTGATTTTTATATTAGATTGGAAGGAGGCAGCAAAGCTTTTATTTGTTACAGAGAGGGTTAAATGGCTTTCAATTTATATACTAAAAAAATCATAAACTTAGAAGAAACATGTAAGAAGAGAAATCTTGGAGATTTTTGGAGATAAACTCTTTTCTTGTTTCCTGAAGCTTAAAATCTGGGGGTTATTTTCAGTGAAGGAAGTTAGAGAGCAGCACAGAGTTTCTGTTGAGAGGCAGGCTGCTGGGATGAGAAGTGTGTTTGCAGAGTGAAAGCTGGTTTCAGTAAACACCCTGTGAGAACCAGAATTCACCTGTTAAAACTGGGCCTTCAGCTACTTGACTTC
The DNA here is from genome assembly GCF_023055355.1 of Agelaius tricolor. Taxonomy (NCBI): domain Eukaryota; kingdom Metazoa; phylum Chordata; class Aves; order Passeriformes; family Icteridae; genus Agelaius; species Agelaius tricolor. The sequence continues at coordinate 2,339,306 of NW_027269266.1, forward strand.
AAAGTGACCTCAGAGCTGAATTTCAAATGGCTCAGTGACGGGGTGGAGATACAGGGTAGCACACGGGATCACTTAGGAAAACCTGCTGGTGTGGTTTAGACTGGAATTTAGCTTGTGGTTTGAAAACAACTATTATTAAAAGCTTGCTCCAGTTGGAGGGTTTGAAATCATTGCTCCTTCCTCCACTGCAGGGTCTTCACATCATTTCTCCAAAGCAAAGCTGCCAGGAGAAAGCCCTGGAGATCAAGTGCAGTGCCTACCTTTGTTTGTTGGAGAGGAAACTGCCTTGTATTTAGTTAAGTAATCAGCTGCAGTTTGATAGAGTGAGGTCCCTTCAATAAACCTGGAAGTGTTTCCATGAAGAGAGAACAGCAGGCAAATTCTGCAGTGGAACAAGGTCAGGAATTCTGCTCGAGGACATGGGCTTGCCCAGCTCTGAAGGCAATAAAACAGGCATTGATGGGCTTCCCTCAGCCCAGGCCTGTACCAGGCAGCTCCACAGGCACATTTAGTGCCATTGTTTGCACCAGCCCTGGGAGCCACTGCACTTACACACAGAGGTTTATGGTGCCTTAAAGAGCCTTAAACCATAAACATGGCAACAAATGCCACGGCCCTGAACACAGCTAAACTGTGGCAGCAAATGTCTCTGCATGGCTGTGGTGAAAGAGCAACTCTGGCTTCAACTCTAACAAAGGAGAAAATTATATATCTGAGAGGCTACATGACCAGACAGATGAAATCTGCAGGGCATCAATACACAAACTGGAGTTTAAATTAGTTTTCTGTGACCCAACTGTAAATGAAGTTAGTTTATGTTCACAGTTGTGATGATGATCACAGAATTATAAAATAGTTTGGGTTGGAAGGGACCTTTAAAGGCCATCCAGCCCAACCCCTCTGCAATGACCAGGGACCCATCCAACCTGACCTTTAATATTTGCAAGAATGGGGCATCACCACCTCTCTGGGCAACCTGTGCCAGTGCCTCACCATTCTTATGATAAAAAACTCTTCTGATAGCTCATCTAAACTGACAGTCTTTCAGTTTAAAGTCATTGCCCCTTGTCCTACTGCAACAGGCCCTGCTAAAAAGTTTGTTCCCTTTTTCTTAGAGCAGAAGTGCTCCAGCCCCTTTGTGGTCTCCTCTGGATTTGCTCCAACAGCTCCACATCTTCTCTGTGCTGGGACCCTGGAGCTGGATGCAGCTCTGCAGGTGGGGTCTCACCAGACTGGAGTAGAGGGGCAGAATCACCTCCCTTGCCCTGCTGAGAAAACCCATCAAGGACCCTTCCAGGTACTGAAGGTAGCAATGTCTGTGTGCTGAGCATCAAAAACCAACCTGGGCATTAAACATCATTTTTGCAATATTACATGGATGGAAAAACCAAGCTAGGAGCTGGACAGTGCCAGTAAGTTTCACTGAAACAATCAGTAATTGGCCCAGAAAGGCAGGAAACCATGTGCCTGACGAGAAGGGGAGCATTTTGTGTGAGCATGCATTGTGTGCCTGGTGTGCCAAGGCTTTGGCAGTGCAACACCAGCCCCAGGATATCAGTGAAATGCAGAAACCAGGAGAAAGCCTCCATTCTGCTGCAGAATCGATGGAGGAGGAGCGCCCTGCCTGCCCTGATCCGTGGTGTTTTACTGGAAGTCAAAAAATGCAGGAAACCCAGCTCTGGAATTTTTTTTTTCTCAGGGATTTTTTTTTTTTCCTCAGGCTGCAGCCTTCCCACCTGAAAGACATCTGAAGTTTTTCCACTTCTCAGTCTCCCCTAAAGCCCAGTCCAGAGCGGAGGTGGATACACCAGGAAGCTGCTTTTCCACCTCATATTTCCACTAAAATTTCTTGTTATTACAAAAGAGCACTTGATTCAGCAGCACCACTTCACAGCTCTTTTATAAATAGAGGCATTGCCTCTGCCCTGAGGAGCTCACAGCCTACACGAGACAGGCAAAATTCAGAAAATCAGGAAAAAGGGGATGAGCAGAAGGGATGAAAGAGGAGAAGGTGCTGCTTGGAAGTCTGAAGCTGGCTAAGGAATAAAAGCTTTGTGGAATGCAGCTCCATGTTTTCATCCCTCAGCAGACTCAGTTTGGAACAACCCACTAAATGAATGAGTGCAACAGCAACCCCTGACTTTTGAGAGACTCAAAATGCTGAGTTCATTTAAAAAAAAAAAAAAAATTGCAAAATTTATGAGACCTGGAGTCTATGACTGAATGAGAGATCTGGGTTTAAAAATATGAAAATGCATTTTTCATGGCAGAGCTGGAAAACTAAAATGTAGCACTCATCTCTCTATGCTCACGTGGCCACTAGTGGTCTTGCCAGTGAACATTTTAAATTTTAATTTTGATCAAAGCCTGTGGTTATTCTTAAAGAACAAGGCACATTGTGGACCTAATCCTACCCCAGTGGTCTAAAGCAGTAAGAGTTTTAGCATTGCTTTCAGGGAGAGGATTTTCAGCCCAGAATAAGAGAATCCAAAAGATGGTTCTGAATTTAAAAGCATGTGGTAAAATTAAGTGTATAAGCCTCTTTTTGTAGTTGGTGCCTGGCTCAGATCCATTTTTAACATGCTGTTAGCTATCAGAAATACGACACTGGCTACCCGGGTGCCTGCTCTGGGGTAAAACCTGTTTTTAATTGCTATATAAACTCATTTTATAACACGGTTAAAAGATCACAGAGACGGTTCCGAGCAGTAATTAAGGCATATTTAGCAAATATTAAAAATGGCTCAGCAGGGGAATGTTTAACACAGACAAGCAGGAAAACAAACAGCTTTTCAGTTGGAGGTTCTGCCTTATGACAGAGCTGTGGAGTGCCTGTACAGCAGTGAGCGAGATGGGGCTGTGGGGCTTTTGTAGAACACAAAAAAAGAGTAAAGGAATGAGCTGGTGTCCTGCATTAGAGCACGAGTGAAAGCACTGTGGTCAGACCATGCCTTTGGCAGTGGCCCTCCACAAACCCTGGTTCACCAGAGGCATCTCAGGAATTTGCCCTAATAAACTAAAAATACATGTAACTGATGTTCTTTGACCCACAGAAGGGCCTGACATCCAGCCACAAGAACAGTGACCAGCAAAGGATGAAACCTGATACTCGGACTCCAAGTCGGTTCTCCTGATGGTTACAGTCCTGCATTGCAATAGTGAGATGCTGTTTCATCTCTTTTCATGCGAGAAAATAAAACTAATTCGCAAACTATAAACAATTTAAATGTATATATATTAGAGAGCGACATCAGCCTTTGTGAGTGCATGATGCCTTGTATTCCTCACTCTTTTAAATTTCAATTTCTTTTCCTCAATGACCACCAGATGTACTCCTGAGTGCATCCAGACAAAAAAAGCTCCGGGTGTGGAGCCTTAAACCGCAGGATGAGCGTGCAGGACACCTCCATGAGGATGTTGGACATATCCACGAACGCTGGAACTGCGGCGTGGAGCGGAGAATTGCCCATCCTCGGGGGCTGCGAGCATACCAGGGCCCCTGATCCCTCACACCCACACACTATTTTTAAACACGGAATGCGCATCCTTCGAGCGCCCGGGCCGGGCCCCGCTCCTGTCGTGAGGGGATCCGGAGCCTGCGGGCAGGAGCGGGGCCCGGCCCCTCGGGCACAGGGACCCGGGAAACGCCAGCATATGATTGACAGCCGCTTGACCAATAGAAGCAGCGGATCCGGCAGCGGCCAGCCAATCGTTACCCTCATTGCTCTTAAGCCGGCACCCGTTCCCGCCCTATGCCTGAGGGCGGGGACGATGCTCGCCGCCGCCATCTTGTGTGTGGCATCCCCGCCCTTTCCTTAGGGGCTCCTCCTCCGTCCTTCGCCTTGGAGTCCTCCCTTACCGGCCCATCCCTTGAGGCCGGTGGGGATAACCGAGAAAACCGTGGCGTAGTCGCCTTCTGGTGGCGGGCGGGATGTTGCCACGCCACGCTCAAGATGGCGTCGGGCGGCGCCCCGCCGTGGCGGGCGGGGCGCACGCGGGTGACGTTAGCGCTCCGGGCATGGGCAGGTGCAGGAGGTGGCGGTGGCCGGAGTTGGGCCGGCGGTAGCGGCGGGAGAGGAGGAGGCGGAGGAGGAGGGGGCTCGGACTCGGCCGTGCTTCGGGGACAGCCGGGACACCGCAGCGCCTCCTCTCCGCTCCCTCGCCCCTCGGGGACGCTCCCCCTCGCGGCGCGGAGGGCGGCGGGCGCGGCGCGGCCATGGCCGAGGAGCCCAGCGCGCTGCCCTGGTCCATCAACAAGGATGACTACGAGCTGCAGGAGGTCATCGGTGAGCGGTCACTGGGGTTTGTGGTGGTGCAGGGTGCCCCTCGGATGTGGGGGTGCGAGTCCGCTGAGGGAAGGGGGGGTCCGATCCCCTTCAGCTGAGGGGGATCCTGTCACACACCGCGCAAAGGAGTGGGACTGTGTGGCTTCCCCCTCCCTCAGCCATGTGAGGCTGCGAGAGAGTCCGTCCCCCCATACTGAGCTGTGTGAAGGTCTGGCGGGCCCCTCAGCTGAGGGGGGCGTCTGTCCCCCCTGTCTGAGGGGTGTGAGGGTCTGGGGTGCCCCTCAGCTGGAGGGGTCCCGTCGCACACACCCCGTCACGGACTGGGACGGTGTGACCGCCCCCCCTCCAGCCACGTATGTAGGGAGGATGTGAGAGGCTCTGTCCCCCCGCCTTGCGGGGGACTCTGAGGGGCGTGAGGGTCTATGGGACCCCTCTGCTGAGGCTGCTGCCCCTCCTCATCCGTGTGTGCGGCCCACAGAAGGGGATGTGGGTCTGCCCCATCCCAGACGGGGATTGTGGTGGTGGCGGGGACGCTCCCCTGGCAGGGGGCTCCTCCCTGGCCTCTGCCCGCTCCTCTGGGCAGGATCTGGGTCCCCTCGGATCCTCGGACAGGATCCGCTTTGGGCGGCTTTGCTTCCCACCACGGTGCGGTCTGGGATGTGCTGGGGGTGAGGTTCGCTCAGCGGGAGTGAACTCCGGGGCTGGCGTGGACTGTCTCCTCCTAGGGCACCCCGGTTCATTTTGGGGCCATCGCACCTCTCTGCAGTTTCGGAGCCCCGCGCTGCTTTGGTCTCTGCACGGAGGGTTTGGTAGAGCCGCCCAGCGAGCCTTTTACCCTGGGATTTCGCTGCTGCCGTGCGTTTTCATTCATTGTCCTCAGCTCGAGGCCCCAGTCCTTGCTCTCTCCATTAAATGATTTTTTTTTTTTTCCTTCTTCACTCTCTCTTGGCGTTAAGCTGCCCAGTTACCAAAGGCCTCCCGCTGTACTGATTTATTGGCTGTCTCGACAATTTTGTTGGGGTGTGTTTGAGGGATATATTGCTCTAGGGCGAGTGTGTGACACATAAGAGGTGGTGCCACAGGTGACTCTAAGGTCGGTGCCTCCCGTCTCGCCCTCCGGAGACTCGGAATGAAGCAGGAGAGTGGCAGGGCAGGCTCCCGGCCAAAGGATTTTAGGAACGAGGTTAATTCTTTGAGTAATCTTTGTGGAGTGCTTTAATTTGAAGTTTCTGGATGACGTAGCACTGTCATGCCCAGGCTTTCCATCTCTGCCTCGTGGGGAGGCTTGTTTTCTGTTGAGGGTTGGAGAGTTTGTGAAAATGCTGTTTTAAGAGATTAAATTCTTAGCATTGTTTAAAAGTAGGAAAGAACTAAAGCTGTGGAGTGGGGGAAATCCTTCTGGAAATCCCTTTTACTCTGTGGGATCAGGCTTTGTCCTCTCCCTTTGCTCAGAGGCAGCAGCAGTGCTTTAGGAAGGAGACCAAGGGAAGATGTAATCCTACAGACCAACCCTTTAAATCTCCTCTGGAAAACGTGCCCTGGGGAGGAGGATGTTCAGCCTCCCTGAGGAGCAGGAGATACAGGTGTGGGGAGGAAGGGGGAGAACATGCCACCAGTTTCCTGGGGAAAGAGAACTGAATTTCTCATAGGAAATACTTCCTTTTCTTTTGAGAGCCTGTGTGAAGGGGTGTTTTGTGGTGGCAAAAAGCAAGGATTTGGACCTGACTAATCAAGGGTAGGAGCAAATGCCTCTTTGTAGCTGGGGAGCGGGTGGGATGGAACAAAAGGGAATGTAAATACACTTCTGCTCTTGGGAGAACTTGCTGCTGGAGATGCACATCCCACAGCCTCAGGGTACTGGGAGACACAGAGAGATGTGTTGTCTCCTGTTAACTGACAGAACTCGGGGAGAAATCTGGAAAAAAGTGTTGAATTTCTTCTGTATCTTCCCTGTCCCTCTGCAGGCTGAGTTTCTGGATGTCGCCTGCTGACTGAAAGGTTGTGTTGGCATTTTGGCATGTGATGGAGCGTACACTGAGATGTGTATATTGCAAACATATGGTTTCTCTTTTTAACTTTCCTGTCCCCTGCCCCCCCTTTGCTCCTTTCAAACACTGCTGTGTCTGCCAGCGGCCTGGATGGAGATGTGACGCAAGTTTCCTAGCACGTATATGATTTGTGGGACAAAATGTCACTGTGTTAACTGAGCTGGACTGCCTTGCCTCCTGCTTCATGTCTCCTGTAAACCTCAAGGGTTTTTTGGTTGGGTTTTTTTTTTTTTTTTTTTTTTTTGAGCTCTCTTTATAACTGAAGAGCTGTAAAGGTTCTTCAGCACTGAACAAAGAGACGTTCTGATGTGGAAAGAGATGAACCTTGTAGCGGTGCTTTTAAAGGATTTAACTTGTTTCCTGATGAAAAAAAACCAACATTAGTCTTAAAATTTAGAGTAAACTTTGAGATTACCAGCTCAGCTGTTTTTTCACATGGAATAATGGAAATCCATTTGCAGTCCAGTTCTTTAATTTGTACTATTTTTGCCTGAAAATAGCCATATGTGGCTTTTATTGGATGTGGATGGTTCCATAGCACCCAAGTGCAGGAATAGAAAAAGCAAGTTTCCTACCTGCAAAGAGAACCTGTACTGGAAAACTGCTCCCCTGATTCTGGCTAATACTATATATAAATAAAAAAGGATTACTCAGCACTGGGGATGACTCATGCCATTATAAAGGTGTGGATTAATATCCTTGTTGATTATGCTTGGTTAGTGTTAATAACTGCTGAGTAGCCTCCTTAGGCTTAAATAACTTCTGCTATACACTGAATCAAGGAACTTTGATCAGAGGAGAATCTGATTTCATTTTAAAAAAGGATAAAATGCAGGTGGGGTAGAGGAAGCAATTTAAAAAGCATTTCAGTGAAATGTACCCCCAGAGTAGCAAGAGTTCTGCAGGTGAACAGGGCCTCTGGAGATGCTGCAGTTTTTATCTAAAAAGCAGAATCTAGTCTGTGCCGTGCTTGTGAAGGTGGTTGGTCTTCTGAGCGTGGATTGCATATAAATTACTGCAGTCTTCTTTTTGAAGCCTGAAAAAAATTCGACCTCATGCTGCTTGTGCTGATCAGATACTCACACATTCAGGTTCCCCTGGATCTCACAATTCCTCTTGGAAATGCTGGTAGCAGGAGTGAAGTTGGTTGGAACTGGGTCATTCTCGTTTTGCTACTTTTTTGGAAAGATTAGAGCCGTGCTGACTGTGGCTGTTTGATTTAGGAGCATCCCCTCTGCTGCGAACAGCCCATGCCAGAAACAGGAGATAAATTAGTGGTGGGAGTGCTCCCAGGCTCTGCTCCTGTGCCCTCTCTCCCCTGACAGATTCCTTTGCAGCGATGAGGACAGTGCAGGCTGCAGGAACAGATGTGGTGGGAGTTTCTTATCCCATCAGAAATCAAGGCTAAATTGAAAATTGAAGTCACCATTTTAGGAATGATTAGTTTGTTTAATGACTGTGGTTCAAGTAGCTTTGGAGTTGGGTTTTGCATGTGATAATGTTGATCTTTTGGGGCTGACAATTAGATTTCTATCTGTGTTTATCCCAGCCCTATGTGGGAGAACTTTTTTTTGTGGGTAGAGAGGAACTTCTTAGAATTAAGGTGTCTGCTCTCCCAAATTTTATCAAGATGTCCATGCTCCTCTGTCTGGTGCTTGTGTAGGAGTCTTGAGCAGAGAAATCACAGCTGTTGAAAAAGAGCAGCCTGGAGGTGCTGGCCAGGAGCAGTCAGGGTCTTTGGATGTAAAAATCAGGCTGGAATGGGAGGCTCTTGTCCAATGATAACTTCAGGGCTTGGGTTTTTTTGGTTTTTTTTTTTTTTGGAGTGTGGTGTTCATTGCTAGCTGTGGTGCCTGTGCTGGCTGCAGCCAGTTTCACACGCCTGATATTTAAAACCCATTCAAGAAAAATGTTACACTGTACAAAATAGAACTGCCTGAGCTCTAAATGGAGTGTTTAGGATTCAGTCTTGGTGCCATATGTTTTGTTTTAGCATTTCCTCATGGATTCCCACTCCTCCCCCCCAGCTTTGCTGAGCAAAATTGATTCCTATACTGTATTCCCAGTACTCAGTCTTCAAATGAATTAACCAGCCTTTCTTTGTGTGCTCATTTTTTCCACATGAAGTTGGTGGAAAAGCCTTAATTTAATGTAACATTTAACATAATATAAAACAACTAACTTTGGACAATTGTAGATAAATTAAAAAATGAGTGGTCATTCATAGTACTTGGTCTGCTTGGGAATTGAAGTGGGAGATGCTCAGTACCAGTTTTCCTGGTGCTTGGATGTAGACAAATATATCTTGTGTGATCCTGAGTGCAACAGAATAGCCAAGCTACTCCTGCATCCAGGCTACCTTTCCTCTGGATACTTGACACATCTCATCTCTTTAAGACCTTTGGTACCATTGCCCTGCTGCAATTAGAGCTGAGCTAAGTCACTTTTCACCTCTGGGGAAGTGGAAGCAAAAGGTGTTTGGTTGTGCACGTGCCTTTTTTTAGTGCCCCTGTTGTCTGTGTCCTGATAGAAAGGAGGATAAAATGCACAAGGCAGCAAAATGAGGGCTTACAAAGCCAAGCAGTGATGAAGGAGGCTGGCTGGGAAGAATATGTGGTTGTTAGCCTTGCCTGCTGCTTGGAGGGGAGGGCAGAGACTGATCCTGCTGCTTTCAGCTATTCTGGGGTATTAAGGACGAAAACAACACGCAGGGTGTTTCACGTGGAAGAGTTCACACTTTCCTGGGCTTGGTTTCTATGTAGCAGTTGCTTCCAGCACTGTTAGGTACCTGGACCCATTAATGTTTAACACTTCCATTTCTCAAGAATCCATCCAAATAGCTCCAGTTTAATGCAAATTTCTTGGCTGGTGCTGGGGAGTGTGGCTGTGCTGTGCTCCTGAGCACACCTGAGGGAGGGGTGGACATGCTGCCTGACAAATGCATGCCTAGGAGGCTTCTTGCTTCTGCAGCTGATGAAATCTTGAAGAGAATCAACTCTTGCCCAGAACGTTTGTCTATTTAAACTTGGCAGCATCTCTTTTCTTTCTGAGTGTGAGCAGCATGCCCACTAAGGCAGAGTCTGGAGATGTAATCTTTTAATAAAAGATGGAGCTCTTTAAAATGATGGCAATAACACTTATTGCTAATTGTATTAGTGCGTTGCAACAAACTGTGTCTTGGTCAGATTTTCTTGGAAGATTTCCCCAAAAATGGACAATATCCATCATAAATCTCTGCAGCCATAAATTTAGCTGTGGACATGCTAATGGAGTGCTTGTAAATTTGGTGTTATTAAACTTTCTTAATAGGGAGAGACAGACTTGAGGGCTTTGTGGGTGTAAAAGAATAGCTGTTGGAGCAGTGGAATTTGGCATTGCAAAATCTTTGAAATATCAGGATGCTGGGGCTTTCCAGACAAGTTCAGCCTATTATCCTGCCTTCCCTTTAGAATCAAACAACTGAGATGCAGATATGAAGGACTTGGCTCTCCAAGTTGCTGCAGTTTCCTGTGACTTCACCTAAGGGAGTTGAGCCTGACGTTTGTAAAAACCACGTGGAACTCCGTCCCTCTTCCTGGCAGGCCCATGAGAAAACCTTGGAGACAGGGCTAGGTCCCTGGCTGACAGGCAGGCCAGGCTCTTAACTGAGCTCATGGCTCCTGGTGTGTGAGAAGAGATGGGCTACCTCTGGTAGGAAACAATGCACATACTAATGAAGGGAGCCAGACTGTGAGCAAAATCCAACTTGTCTGGCTTGAGTAAGGCAAGATCACTTCAGCAAGTGGTGTAACTGCAAGCTGAGTGGCAGCAGGGATACAGGTGCCTGAGTGGCACTGAGTGAGAATTTCTTGTGTCCCTCGTGTGCGTGACATAAATGAAGGGACTGCCCTTAGTGTGGGGTTCTGTCAGCCCTAAGTTTGATGCCTTAACTTGTCTGAGCATGTTGTTTGCCTTGAAACACTGCTCATGAGTGGGGTTTTCATGTTAATCAGCACAGCCTGCATATTTCTTGGTTTTAACTATATTAGGTGGTCCTGTCACACTGTAAAAGCAGGTAGAGATTTGTGGTGATACAAATGCACAAATGAAAAATCCAGTACTTCTTTTCACAACTGCTCAACAGCTGCAACAACCAGCAAAGTTTTTTTTCCAAGTCCTTTCACCACTCCCTGAGGTTCTTAAAGATTATTATTTCCTGGTGTGCACCACTGCACACAGAATTCTTGTTTAATGTGATTTTTCTTGTAATGAAGAGAAATTCCATCCTGGAAAAAATATTTGGTTATGTATCAACCTCCATCAAACTGGAGTCTAATGTGCCTTTCCAGGATTTCTGAGACCACTTTGGTTCTACACACTGCTAAGTCTGCAGGGGATGATTCTCTTCCACTCTTAAAGGCTTCAAGATCCTATCTGTGAATGAAGTGCAGAATAAATTCAGAGCACTGATTCACTTTCTCACCAAATTACCATATTAGGCAAATCTTCCTTTCACCTCCCATCCCTTACAGTTTTATACAGCTTGTGCTGCATGCTTGTGAAACGACACCTTCAAAGTCTGATAACTCAGTCAAATTAAAATGCATTTGTGAGGGAATACAAAAAAGTTTTTCTGAATGAGGTTTTAATTTTTTGCCAGATTTCAATTTTCTGCTCCAACTGCCTTGTCTTGAGAGTTTGGGGTGAGGGAGAGAAACAAAATTAGTGTTTTCTTTCATTTCACTGTTCCATGCTAGGCTGACTTTATAGCATTCTCCCAGTGGATATTTCCTTTGGGCAGGAAATGAGCCTATGTAAATTCATTCTGGAAAGAAAAGGTACAAGCAGCTGTTAAGGAATAGTGTGAATTGAAATCCTTCAGTGATCATCTCTTACTGTAGTAAACTCTCCTTGGGTTTTGCCAGAGTTTTACTGTTTTATAGCCATGAATGGTAATTTAAGGACAAACTTTACTCTTATTGCTAGCACCTTGCTATTAATAAACCTGTGTGGGAGGATGCTGTTTCCACTTCATCCATCCACAGAGTTGAATTAAGTTAAAACTGCAGAGTGAAAATTTGACCTTGAGTACCCACCTCACTTCTGGTGAGATCTGAGTGAGCACGTGGCTTGTCCAGTGGAATCCTCTGCTGGCTTGTTGTGTGGAAGAATTGAAGCTGGCTTTTGCCTTAGAGCAGAGCTAATTGACAAATTTTACAGTTCATTACAGGGGAGGGTGTTGTCAGGTAGGAAAATGTCTAAAAAAACTCTGTGTGAATGTGGAATTGTGTTGAGGTACTTGTGGCAGGGTGTGAGATTATTGCATCTTGGGGCAGTTCAACATATGTTTTGTAAAACTGATGGTTTACTAAATATTGGATGAAAGCTCCATAATTACTGTTGGACAGGTTGTGCATTTTCAATTTTGATTCTCTCTGAGCTAGGCTCTTGTTCATTTTCACTCTTCAGGGGATTTTAAGTCCATTTCCTTAAGTTCTGGGGTTCATTCCAGCTTTTCTGAAAAGGAAGCCTTGAAAACAGTGCAGAGGCTATTGGAAAATGATGGTGTTTGAAAAGTGAGAGAGCACAATAATGGCTGGGGGATGAGAGCACTTACAGAATATTTTTCTTAGCAAAATTATGGGCTCGGCTGTGCTCTGAGCTGATACCTGTTGAGGTAAGTGGGGCACTGAAACTGCAGCTGGGAATTTCAGGCTGTCTCCAGCTTCAGGCAGGCAACACAGTACTAGGTTATCTGGATGTCTTGAAAATTCATCAATTCAAGACCATGTTCTTGTTGTGGAGTAAACACCTTTCCTGCAAAATCCACGGAGATGCATTTAATGATGTCAATTTTTAGAGCAAAAGCAGAAAGCTCCTGTCACTTGGCTGAGACACAGCTAGTGAGGACTCCCAGGGTGGTGGAGTTCAGTCCCCTGCTCTGGCTGATGCCAAACTGTATAATCCCTATACGGAATTAATGAATGCTTGTGCTGGAAATGGCACATGGGGGAATTACTGACACACGTCCTATTAAACACTCAAACCTCCCTGTGACCCTGTCACTGCTGGGTGAAACAGCTGCTTAATGGATTCCCCACGACAGTGGGAAGTAACAATGCCTTGTCTTTCACAGCACGTGGCTGAGGCTTGGTGGTTTTCTTACACTACTTGCTTTATGTTCAGGCTGTGTCTGCAAGGACAGTTCCCTCTGAAGGTGCAGGAAAGCTGAACCTTGGTATTTGTGCTGTCTCCAAACATTAAAGGTGCTGATACAAATGTCTCCAGGTTGTGATTCCTCAAGATTTACCAGTGGAAATGGAGTTCTTTGGAAACTTGATGTGTTATGTCTTTAGTTCCTAGGGCACTTTGTGACCCTTTCTATCTCTCACCATGTGAAGTTGTCATAAAATCGTAGAGTCATGGGATCGTTCAGATTGGAAAAAACTTTTTCCATCATCAAGTCCAGTCAATTACCCTGCACCATTGTGGTCACCACTAAACCCTGTCCCCAGGTACCACATCCAGCGTTTTTTGAACACTCCCAGGCATGGTGATTCCACCACTTTCCTGGGCAGCCTGTTCCAATGCCTGACTGCCCTTTCAATGAAGGTGCTTTTCCTAATATCTGATATAACCCTCCCGTGGTGCAGCTTGAGGCCATTTCCTCTCATGCTCTCACTTGTTACCTGGGAGAAGAGACTGACTCCCACCTTGCTACAGCCTCCTTTCAGAGAGTTCTAGAGGACAGTGAGGTCCCCCCAGGAGCAGCAAGCAAGTTGAAAGGTGAAGCCATAAGTTCCATCTTTCATTAAAGTAAAAATAATCATTGAGGATGCCAATTACTGTCTAATAAATAGCTTGGTATTAACAGCTAATAAATACCTTGGTATTGACTTGCAGCAAACTATACTTCACTGGAAAAAGCATCTTGAGCATGAACAGGTTTCCTGTTGAACAACTCACCAATGCATATCTTATTTGAACAGCTGAGAGGCCTGATGAACTGGCAAGCTCAGCTCAGTTATTTGTCCAGACCCTAAGGCTCAGGATAGTTCTCATTACTCTTGGTTAAAGAATGTAATTTTTAACTAGTGGGCTAATCTTTTGTGCTGAATGGACTAAGAGATGCAGAAAATCTTTACTAGATCAAGATATTTGCTGAAAAGAAAGGATAATAGCCTTTGAGAGAGGGTATATCTGATACTTAAAAGCTTATTTACCTAAAATAACCACGGTACTATCAAACATCTGCACTGTAAGCAGACAGATTGTTCTGTTAAGTGGAAACGTGGCCAAATAAAATATCCTCTACAGCTGACAATTACATTTGAGACAGAGTTCAGAGATAAAAATTGGGAGGGAAGAAAGGAGAACACTGGCTTGGCTACTGTACCAGTGCTGTGTTTTGAGCCTTGGTAATACCTGATGACAGCCAGCATGATATTTACATTGCTGCATATACCATAAAGGCAACTGACAGTGATTAAAAGGGAAGGATGAACTTTCTCCACTAAAGTTGCTGTGTTTGGAAATGAGATGTTTGAGCCTGCTTTCCATCGTGTAGAATTAGCACTGCATAGCTGCAGTGCCCTTTAAATTAGCCAGAGATGTTGGCACAAAATCAAATAAATATAATTGGTTTCAAACTAAAAATCTAATTTAGGCATGCTAATAGCATCTTAAGTAAATGTGGCAGGTCACGCAGGACTTGTGTAACTGGCCCTTGGAGCTTACTGTACTTACTGCCAGGGGGAGAATGGGCTCTGAGGTGTTCCCCAAATCACCTGGGTACCTTGGACAGCTGGAGGCTGTTTCATCAAAGGCATGATGGGAATGGCTGCTAGTCTGGACTTATTTGGGATATCCTGAGGGCTGCGGGGTCAGGCACAGAGCCAAGAGCAGCACCCTCTGCCACCCTCTCTCCCGTGCTCTGGTGTTTGCAGTGGAAATTTTGGAGCAATGTCAGATGGGCTGAAGCTCCTCCCTGGCAATCCTCTCTGCTGATGCCTTCTGTGGCCAGTGGCTTTTGCCCTGCTCTTTGTTCTCCTTGCTGGTCCTGCTCTGGTTGCAGTCTGGTGCTGGGGGGCTGCAGCTCTCTCACAGGGAGGCAGTGGAAGGCTCGCCTTGGCTGCGTGTGTGCGGGCTGGTGGCTGCAGATGAGCTCAAACAGCAAAGTGACCCGGTGACAACTTTGTCACGTATCTTGCTGACATGCTTTGCATGGCCAACACTATTCCTCTCCCCGTGTTCCAGTCCTGGCCTGTTTTGTATTGACAGGCTGACCATTTTCTCTCCAAACCTGTCACTTCCCTGCTTAGTCTGTGAGGATTCTTAACCGGAATGTTTGCCGAAGGTGGGAAACAGACGACATTTTTCTGTGTTCAGGGCCTAAGAGATACTGAAAGATTTGTGAGAGAACAATGCAGTGTGGGGTGGGGTGAAGATTTCCATAAGACTCCCCTTCCTTTCTGCAGAAACCTTGGCATTGAGTCATTTAGATTACAGTACCTAACCTCTCTCCAGCTTAGAAATGAATGCCATTTATTTATTTATAGTGTAGAGTTCAGTGGGGCCATGGGGAGATGTACCTAGCTTGGGGTATTGCCCATCAGTTGCTGATGGCTCTGAAAATAATACTGGACTTCTTACAAGTGATTGGATTTGGGTTTATATTCCTTCCTCTGAGTCTGAGACGTGAATTAAAGACTTGGGCAACAGGTCTGCAGCATTGAGTGTTTCTGTATTGATGGACCACTGGAGGGGAAGCATGTTTTAACAAGTGCTGGCAGCGCTGTGTGATCTTTGCTGGCTTATCATCCTTCTCCGCTGTACATGGAGCACTAGGAGTCTTGAGAAATACATTGTCTTACATGGGCAGAAACCTCTGAGCTCTGGACATGGTGTGTGGTTTTCAGTGGTATTCTCAACTGTGAGAGCCCTTGTCAAGATGGTGAATAACTCACTGTCAGCAAGTTTATGTGCTGTTCAAATGTTTTGGCTGTATTTCTAATTGGCCAGCAGACTTTCAGAATATGCTTCTCCTTATTCTCTGAAACTCTTTGAGCATGCTTGATTAATGCTGGAATATCAGTTGTCTGTTGGACACTGCAGATGCTGACATAAATTGAGCAAAGGCTCTCAATATTTGAGAAAGACACATAATGGTGTCTTAATAACAGAAATCCCTGGTATTGTACTATTTGAAATCTTTGGCCTCACAACTTGCACAGAATCTCAAACTACTTGAGCTCTGGATGTACTGCAATAAATGATCAGAGAGGTTTGCAAAGCTATACACCTGCAATTTAAATGAAACAAACAGGAACTCAGGAGTGAAAACTGCTTTTTCCTATTCCTCTTCCAGTTCTTCAGTAGAAGGTCTGTAGTCATCAGATGTGTTGGTGTGAAATGGAAGTCACTTGTATTTAAGTCTTAATTCTCTGCCTGGACTTGTTAGCTCCCCATCCTTGCCTTTCTCAGGTGTTGTCCAGCACGTGCCCTGTGTCTCACTGTACCTGCAGCCACCTCTGGCTTGAACCCAGCTGAGTGTTCCCTGCACTGGGCTGTGCTCAAGGTGAGCCTGAACCACACATGAACCTGCTGCATGCACTGATGTGAGTTGGGCTGGGCTGAAGGGCAGGGTGACATTTTGACATTGACCACACGGAAATGCAAGGTTTTAAAATGATTTATTTAAATCATGGTTGAGCTGTTGTTCCTAAAGCCTTTGCATCAGAAATATGAGGGTAGCCACTGCCTTGTAAATGTGAGAGTTCAGCTCTTAAGCTGCCTGCAGGGCTGTAGCAGGCACGTAGTGCAGGTCCTCATATGTAGTGTGTACTTTTGCTGTGATATGTGGTCTGTGGGGATGGCTGGTTTTCCTCCATCCCCCATATAGGCTTTAAATTTGGCTCCCTCACAACTTTCCAGTTAAATCTGCTTTCACTTTCTGCCTTTGCCTATGCTTCTCTGATTTATTTCTTTCCTGCACTGTATTAGCAAGTTTCTCTCCCTCTTCTCTACACAGTATCTCTCCATCTCTGCTGTTGGTCAAACACTGCATGACTCAGTTGAGAGAGGGTGCACCAAGTTAAACCTGGCCTCTTAGTACCTCTGCCAGGGTTTAAACTAGGCAACTGTACTGTGGATATGTCATCCTTCAGCTTGTAAAGAAATGTAAAGCCCTGGTTCTTCTCTCAATAGGCAATACTATTCTCAGTAAATTTGTATTGGGAATGAATCATGGAGAGGTGTCTGGGAGTGAGGGTGGCTGTGTTGTGCAGCTCTGGGAGCTTCCTGGGGGTAGGTGCATGTCTGCACTCCCATGTTGCTGTGGCAGGGGAGCTGTGCTCACGCTTCGCTTTTGTAATGTTATTGCTCTGCTGCTGCTTCAGTTTACCACAGGCCTCCCAACCAGAGAACAAACCCAGCTGAATTCTCCCTTTCTGGTTTTGCTGCTGTTCCCAGTGTCTCTAACAGCAGTACCCAGAGCCAGCTTGCTGTTTGAGCTCACTCTGAGCAGTGCTAGAAGCACCCAAGTGATCCTCCTGCTGATTAGGGGCTTTAACTCCACTCCTAGAATTGTTAACACTCTTCCTGCAGTCCCATGCTCAGTAGATGATACTTTGCTGTGAAAGCATTTTCCTCCCCACAGGTAAGCAGACATTTTGCCCCCTCTGTGGCAATACTAGGAGTATGTCAGAGTCCTGTTATGAATTCCCTTTGGTTTTATTAATGTTATTTGGAGCTGTTATTGTAGATGGTATCTTCCATTTTGTAGTAAGAATGTGGCATGTAGTGGGGAGATGGCTTGAAAAACATATTCAAGGACCATTAACATTGCATTACTTCACTCTCCCTGAATCGTGGGGTTTGTGCCAGCAAGAAAGACTTTGACATCCAATGGACTCTTGTTACCAAGTCCTGCTTGGGGAAAGGAGTATTCCCACCCCCTGCTGTGTTGGCTGGAAATTCGAGAGTAGGCTTTTTTTTTTTTTTTTTTTTTTTGCTAGCTTGTTGTTTTTAGAAGCAGTTAATTCTTTGCAAGAGGATTCTTCTCACATGAGGGGTATAAAATAGAGGCATCACTTTGCCTTCATAGGAAATGGACCAAACAATGCAAAATCGGTCTGAATTTGCAATCCAGTATTTAATTTCTGGTTTAATTAGATGTGTATTTGGGCTCTGTAAGAATGCATAAGAAGTTCTGTTCCCCATCTTGTAGCTTCTTGTTTTATTGCTGTATTGTCCTTGGAATGAGTAATCAGAGCAGGGCTCCCACAGCTCTTTTGGCATGAGGCTCTCAAAGAGTTGAAGCGTCCAGAGATGGAGTGAGCCTGCAGAGACACGAATACCCAGCCTGGCTTGTAAAGCATGAGAGGTTTCCTGGGCTTTGGGGTACCTGGAAGCTGAAAGTCACTGCTTGGTCCAGAGCAGCCTTGCAGGGAAGTGTTTTGTGTGCATTGTTCATAAGAGAAAAACCCAGGGGCACAATTATAAACAGAGCCTGCGTCACGAGCGGCTTTCTGGCACCGCACTCCAGATAGTGGAGGATGGATTCCAGATCTCGCTTAAAAATAGAGAGGTCGTGTGTGTGCAGGGGAGGGTGGAAGCTCTGGGCAGGGTCGTGTGGAGGTGTTCAGCTGAGCATTGCCCCATGCTGAAGGAGACTTGGCAATGTGGCTTATGGGGCAGGTGGAGAGCAGGATTTCCCCAGCCTTAGAAGAGTTGTTGCTGTCCTCAGCTATCCAGTGGGAAGTTCTAGAGGAGATGAAGCTGAATTGTACAGAGGTGCATGGTGGAAGGCCAAGGTTGGGAGAAAAACTGGGAGATCTGATCAGTTAGCAAGGGGGAAAAAAGTTTACCATGTGGGTGGCCAAACACAGAAACAGCCAAAGAGATTGTAGAAATATCTCTTGTTAAAGAAAATCCAAACTAGACTGATTACAATGCTGAGGAATCTGGTCTAAGCTGGGATTTGATCCTGCTTTCTGCAGGAGGATGGACTAGAGGTTCCTTCAAACCTAAAAGGTTTGTAATGTTCATTTGACCCTGGGAAAGTATATTTCCTCTACAGAAGGGATTTGATACTGCAGTAGGATAAGGACTGATGCTACAAGACTGTTATGGAACACATCCCCTGTTGATTGTAACAGCTTTGTGAGCAACTGAGTTGCAAAGAAGGGAAACTTTCACATCTCTGAGAGTGCCTGAAGTAAATTTAAAGCTGGGGCAACACTGTGTTGTGAGTCCTCCTACCATGTAACTACTTCAAAGTGCTGTTGCACGTGGTAGGAGAATCCTATCCCGGAGCCAGGATTTGATGCTCGTCTTGTGATCGTTTGGCATGACTGTTCATTGCTTACGCACATCCCTCTACCAAGAGGATCTCTGGCTTCAGTTCCATTTGCCTGGGAAGAGGCATCGGTGCAATTCATCCCAGTCTTACTGGGAGAGCTCAAATATCCTTATGTGGCTGCAGAGATTCAGTTAAATTGGAGACAAAGTGTGTAGGGACGTGCTGTGTCCTCTGGTCAGTCCCCTGTCTTTCCACTCCTCCAATTAGCCTTGAAATAATTGGTTTCCATTAACTTCAGCTGAGATCTCAGCTGGTTTGTCTTTATTTTCAAAAATGGAAGCTTCATGTAAATTGTGGAACTGTAGAAGAGATGGTATCCAGGCTCCTTTGAAAGCTGATGCTGGGCCTTCATGGGGAGTTTGTCTCAACTGAAGGAGTTCAGGCCGGAGCTGTGGATGCTGAAGGTACAGGGACCATGGATGCAGGGATCTAGAGGAGATAACCTGGAAAATCAGGCTTCAGTAACTGAGTGCTTGGGGACTTTTTTATTTGGGTTATTTTAGTCCTTTCAGAGGTTGGTTTTATTTCAGAAAGAGCCATTTAATCGTAGAAACATGAAAGAAGCAGGGGTTAGAAAGGGTATGTTTTCCTCTTAAGGCGGTGTTTTCTAAAGTAGGTCGTGACCCTCTTATGCAGGAATTTTGCAGCTGCTATCCTAAGGGTTGGAACTATATCTGAGAGCCTTACAGAGGCAAAAGCAGGGGGTATTAAGCAGATCTTAATACCCATTTGGGGTCTCCTTCCTCCTCATCATCCTTCAACAAAATGATCTCCTGCTTTTCAGGAATAAAGCAGCAAGCGTTTGGCTGTGCCCGGTTTTCATTGTTTTGCTAAGCCGTTATGTTGGGAGAGATTAACCAGGGAGCAAATTTTCTCCGAAAGAGGCTGAGAGAGGCGGAGGGAAGAGCTTCAGCGCTGGCCTTGATCAGAGTGCCTGAGGTGGGGAGTGAGTGGGAGCCCAGCACAGGAACATTAATTAACCCTGTCCTGCCCACGGCATCGGGACTGCAGTTGGCTCTGATTGCAGCAGATCTGTGACTGCTGGGAGAGTTGGTTTGTCCAAGTTGTGCTACCCTGGCACCAACTTCCCTTGGGGTTTTTCCTGTCCATAGCAGCCCAGGAAATCTCTTCTCTTCCCGCCATTGCCCGCATATTTGTTACCTGCTCCTAAACTTTACATAACTTCCTCAATGAGCTTTTCTTTTTCTCTCTGTTGGTGTCATCTCTCCCTCTGCTTGTTTTCACTTAGCAGTGTATTCAGCATCCTTGCTGCAGCTTCTCTCCTTCTCTTGCCACCCTGGCATTTAACAAACAAACCGTGTGGCTGCAAAGCCTGAAGTGGCCACGTTGCCATGTTTTCTGAACTCTCCAAAGAAGCATGGAAACCCGTCTTTGTTTGGTCCCAGAAGCTGCTGCTGCCACCAAAGAGCAGCTTGCTTGTGGCACATCGTGCTGCAGCTTGGCTTAATCCCTGCTTGATACGCTTTTGAGATTTCATTGTTTCTCTATAATTAGTGCTACAGAGGAGCTGAAAGAAATGACGAATTAGCGGGAGAGGGGGGAGTGGGGAGAGCAGGTGGTGATCGAACTAAAGAGAGCTGCCAGAAAAGTAGGAGCAGCAGGGAATTAAATGGGAGGAGTCTCGAGTTCAGATGATTCCCTGCCATGTGCCCAGAAGGATTTAGTTTGGGATTTCATTACTGTTCAAATAATGCCATACACTCATAACAGATCGGGTCCCTGTAGGCTGGGGCATTGTCCAGCACTTAGGGAAAAGCAGTTTTTGCCCTGAAGTCCTAGTGAGCATTGATCCCCTGGACTCGAGGACTGGAAAGGAGCTGTAGCTTGAGTGGTCCTGCTTTTAATTAGGCTGCATCTATTGTTTCTGGTAGTAACATCCTAAAAGAATAAAACACAAAGCTATTCTTTGTGTGGTAACTTCTTTAAATCCCTGCACTTCATCTTGTGAAGGACTTTGTTCACAGTAATGATGTTGCATCTGATTGCAAGAAGGACCTCTGCCAGTTGTGCTTGCACAGACTAGGTTTAACTGGCACAGAAATCCTGGGATGTCATGCTGTGGGGGGAAGCAGGAGTATGCTGACACTATTGAGTGTCTGAGATATCCAGAAAGAGTCTTTGAACACTGTGCTTATGGGGACAGGTAGCTTTAGAGGTATAAATATATACTGAGAATCCAGCTGGGGAGTGAAAAGGGCTGTGTGACAAGACACCCTGAGGTGCACAGTCATATATTCCTCCAGCATCTGGCTTGTGTTTTCAGCCTCTATTACTATGCACTAAGACATCCAAAGAAAAATATCATAATACTGGCACTTTGAATGTGTCAGCAGCAACATTTCTTCTGGGATCTACCTCTTTCCAAAGAACGGATACAGTGTTTGTTTTTTGTTCTGACTTCCCAAAGGATATTGCTGTAGGGAGACCAGCAATGCTAGGAAGTGCAAACTCACTTCTGCCTTATGTCACCACTTCTGTGTGTGTTGCTCTCTTTGTCTTGAGCCCTTGTGTTTTCCTTTTTCCCCATCGAAGAAGCAGCAGAAACAAACGCAGAGAAGCGGTTACTGGGTGAAGAGGAGTAGGTCAGGGCCACCCAGGATTCCCAGCGAGTGGGAATTAATTTATGCTGGCACTGCTGCTTTCATGCTGCATTCCTGCACCTGCTGGGCACAGTGACTACAGGGAGTGCATATGGAGGTTTGTTTTTGGGGTGTTTGTCCTGTGCTTAATGTTGTGTGTTTCAGCCCTGCTCCTGGCAGTCTAACCAAACTCTGCTGTCAAAACCTCCCCTCCTTGCTCTTTCTGAGCACTTTCTGTTAAATGTCTGCATAGACCTCTCCATCATCTGTTATTTGCTCTAGAACCTGCTTACAGCTCTCAAACTTTGTTTTCAAAGCCCCTTGTAAATATTCTTGTTGTTATTGCTGTCCTTTTCCTAATAACTTTGTTTTGCCTTGTGCTGTGAATAGTCTCTGAAAAACAATGTGTGTGCAAGTAATAAATGGCCTCAGTCCTGAACTTCTTAAAAACCCATTTGCTTTGGGAAATAATAAAGCTTTAGCAAAATTAGCATTCTGTGTTCTGCACACTTGTGACATTAAAATGTAAACTCCTGAGTACAGGGAGTCCTGGCAAGCTGATGCTGATGTCCAGGGTGCACTGGCCATGCCATATAAAGTGAAGTCAAAGTCCTGTAGCTCCCACTGTAGCAGGTGCTGGTTGAAGATTAGAGGAGCAGAGTCCCACAGTTCAGGGCTTTTCAGTTTATTTCAGTGTCACTCTGAATGGAGCAGTTTTCCTCTGTCTTTCAGGGCTGAGTTTCAAGCTCTTTCCCTCACCTGGAACTTGGTGTGAGAAGACTTTTGATGGTGATTGTAGGGATCTTCAGCAGCCTTTGTTTGAAAATGAAAGTTTTTGCTCCCAGTTTGTGTGAATGTACGAGAAAAAAAATCACAAACCTTGCAAAAAAGTACTTTACCTGAATTGCAGAATCTGGAAGTAGTTTTTATAGTGTTAAAATTTGGCAAATCTGCTAAAATAAGTGTATTACACCAAAATGCAGAATAGTTGTTTTCATTTCTATTTATTTTTATTAACATTTTTTAGGTATTTGCAATACGAACATTTGAGCTATATTCCACCTTTCTACCCCAATTTTATTACTGTTTGTTTACTCCTTTCCAGTGAAGTGTGTAAATGTGGGGAACCATGAAGAAGGTAGAAAGTAAAACAACAAAGTGTCCTATTGACAAGAGGTGAATGTTGCAACAGCTTCTGGAAGCCAACAAAAAGGAACTTATCATCAAATAGATTTTAAATCTCACTATTGCAAAGCCCCTTGCACGTCAAAGGATATGATGGTGCTGGGTACTTTAAATCCAGAACTCCCTACTTGTAGCAGTTTGAAGGGCTGTGTGTTAAAATGTGGTATTTTTTCCCTATTGGAATTTAAATTTTCTGGGGCTGTGGTTTTCAACCCAGAAACTGAGGCACTGTGAGAGCTGGAGCTGAACCTACTTGAATGAAACCCACCTCGTGTCTTTGCATAAAATGAGGAGAGATGAGAACAGCAGTTAGTGCATAAAAATATTTGAAAAATCTCATTAGTGTCGGTAGCAAAGAGTGGCTTGTTTTGGCACTTGGGGTGAACACATCAGGTTAGAAGTCTGTGTGACCTCAGTGACATACCTTCTAAAAGTACATGAGTAGAATCACTCTTTTGTAGGGAAGCTGGAGTCTGGGGAGGGTTTTTGGTCTGCAGAGCTGTAATGATCCCTGCAAGGGATCATAAAGATCCACTTGTTTTCCTTCAGTTTGCCCAGCACTTGGATGTGGTGGCTGAGCCAACCCAGGGAGCTGCACAGTGGGGAGTGCCTGGAGTGCTTTCCCTGGGTTTTCACCTGGCTCTGCTGTCTTTGCTAGCTGGCACTCAGAGTTGTGTTGCCTGGCCTCCCTCCCTTCCTGCTGAAGTCCATCAAGTGTTGGTAACTCTGTGTTTTCCCCGCAGGGAGTGGAGCCACTGCCGTGGTCCAGGCAGCTTTCTGCGCTCCGAAGAAGGAGAAGGTGGCCATTAAACGGATCAATCTTGAGAAGTGTCAGACGAGCATGGATGAACTCCTGGTATGCAATCAGAACTGTCTGGGGGGTTGTGTTTCAGTCATTTCTGAGAGATCTCTTTGCCAAGTGCCTTAAAACCTTTCTTGAAGTGAGGTGGAGGTGAGGGAACTCGACTGACTTCATTAGAGGCAGCTCAGTTGTCCTGGTTATGGGACATGGTACTTAAAATGTTAAAAAGATCAACTGTTGCAAAACTTCAGACTGTTTGTTTAGAGCTCAGCACTTTGTCTAATCCCTTTGTTTTGAACTGAGTTAATGTGCAAGTGTGAAGCTCTGCTGTACCCACAAGAGCCCTGAAGTTTGGGGGGGATCCAGAGAACATACTTTCAGAACATTTAAAATTGAAGGAAATGGCTTTGCTTTCTTTTCCTTTCCTGCGGTTCTTTACATTTTTTCCCATTCACCTGTAAAGAGAAAAACTGAATGAATTAGCTGTTGTTCCTAATCTCTTTCTGGTACTGATGCCAGCTAAAGGGATCACTGACATATTGCAGGCTGCCATATGGAAATCCCCATAATTCTGAGTTCAGGAAAGGAGACAGAGTCCTTTGGAGCTGCAGTGCTGTAATTTTCTGCTGCTCTGTGTCTCTTTTCTCAAGGTTGTCTCAATGAAAAACTGAATTTTGCAGTAGCTGTGGTAACTGAAATTTCCCTTTTCTCATCTGGCTCCTGTGTTGATGGGTTTGGTTTTCTTCTCTCTGTGTGTGAGCTGGTGCCTCTGTAGTGCAGTGGTTCTCTCATTCACCTCACATCTGGAAGGTCCCTGAATTTAAACAAGGCAGACACAGACATTCCTGTGAACATTGAGTTATCTCCACTAGAATGAGAGAGCTCTCTGGGGCAAAATTTTCCACAGTAAATACTGGCATTATGGAGATGAGGCCTGGTACCATCTTTTCTTCTGAAGCACCTCTCTAGGATTTTTATAATCCTGCCTTGTCTTTCTGACCCCCCTCAACAGCTGCTGTAGTTTACCTCAGGCATTTGTTTTGGTGCTTACAATTAAAAGGTAGAACAGAAACAGAATTTGGGAGTCCTGCTACCTCTGCACTTGTACAATCTTCAGCAAATCACCTGAACCACAGTTCCAGTTCCATCTAGTATCTAATGGTATTTTTGTTGTTATGGGCATGTGCAAATCTGCCCTGGTTAACAGGAAAGGCCCCATTCAGGCTGCCAGTGCTCCTGAGGAGGGTTGCGTGTGGGCCTGTGTTCAAATCCTCTTATGGCTCATGCTAGTGTAGGAGTTCAAGATCTCTTCTCACAGTTGGTCTTTTTGTCCTTACACCAACCCTTGGTATCCTTTTCAAGCCTTTTGTGTGGCTTGCCCACACTACCCTGCCTCAGTGGTGTTCCTGACTGCATTGTCAGGATGTAGTAATTGAGACTGGGATTCTTTGAGTAATTGCCAATTCTGACTAAAAACATTAGCTTCAGAAAGAGACACTGCAGAGACTTGATGTGTAATTTTAGATAAGTACTTCTAATTGCACATTTTAAGTCTCTGGCTGACCCATTCCTCACAATGATTTTTCCTGTTATGGGTGGGTCTGCAATGTATTGCTGTTGTCAGCTCTCCAGAGCTTCCACTTTTGTGACTGGATCTGGTGTGGGTCCTTCTCTGGCTTAAGTGTGCAGCTCTGAGTGTTCTTGAATTTAAAAGTCATGGAGGGGTGGAGGGGCACAAAGATGGTTCTGAGCTGTGGCAGCTTCCAGGAGCAGGGGTTGCTGAGGTAGTTGTGTTGTGTGAAAAAGTGTTTTCCCTGGGTTTGTTCTGAATTTGTCAGTGTCTTGGATCACCAGTGTTGTTTCTCAGTGCAAGAGCCAAAAGAATGGAGGTTTCTGATTTCCCAGCTCTATGTGCTTTACTTCTTTTTATCTTGTTTCCCTATCTGCTTCTACCCTAAAATAAATATTCTCAGGTTTTGCAGTCTTGTAGTCTCCCTTCATGGCAGTTTTCCCAATTAGTTTAATTAACTTTTCTGAGCACCAAAACTTCATATTGCAGGATTGTGCATTCCCCACAAAAAAACTCCAAAGTTAACTGTAGGTGCTTGCAGGTTACAGTTGTTTCAAGAAGCAAATACAAAGAGAAATATGATCAGTTCACACTGGGGTATGTTATGTCCCTACCTTGCTTTCTCCTCTCCCCCAGTGCAGTTAAAATCACAAACTGGGGCTTTCCTAGGGCTTCTGTTGCTGGGAAGGCATTTGGGCCCAGCAGTCAGCTTATGGTGAACTCTGCTTTGCTGCCTGGGATCAGGAGAATGCTGACATTGGGTTACAGCACTGCCCACTCACTGGGCATTGTGATAGCAAAGGGAAAGTTGTGCTTAAAATATTTTATAATTATTTTTCTACAGTGCCTCACACTCTTAGATTTCTCTGTTGAAGCTTCCTTATTCCCAGAAGGTGCATAGCCTAGAGGGTAGAACAGTCTCACATTGCTTGGGATAGGGTAGGGAGACCAGCAAACCATACTGCCA
Source organism: Agelaius tricolor (assembly GCF_023055355.1). Lineage (NCBI taxonomy): Eukaryota > Metazoa > Chordata > Aves > Passeriformes > Icteridae > Agelaius > Agelaius tricolor. The sequence goes on from NW_027269266.1 coordinate 2,365,104, forward strand.
TCCTTAAAAAGGTGATTTGGTTCTTGTACAGCTCTTTTAGTGTCTGTGCTGCTTATGGTTTGCACTTGGAGTTCTTGGGATGGAGGAGAAGAGAAAGGTTAATTTGGAGTGGAAAATGCAGAGTAAGTGGCTCTATCACCAGCTGGATGGATGGGTGGCCTTGAGCTTTCTTTAAGCCTAGCAGGTGTCCCAAGGCCAGGAAATCTGGGATCACATCCTTGCTTTGGAGATGCTGTGCTTAGAGTAAGTGCTATGACTTGGCTCATTAAAGGTATTGATCTTGATCCTTTTATCTCATATACATTTGAGCTGTGTGGGTGGTCAGGAATAATCTGCACACTTTGCATATACTGTATGACATTCCAGGTTAATGCACTAAATTTATTTATTGCTGCTATGGGCTATGGAAAATGCAGGAAGGGCCAGCTTTGTTGAATCATGGGCAGGCCAAGTCAAGGGCATTCAGCTCTTCAGCTGAAGTGCTAATTGCTGTAAAGAATACAGACAGCAGAGTAATGCTGTGCAGAGATGTGCCTCCTTCTAACCCAGCTACTGAGTTAGGTGATGTTTGTCAGGAATTTATTTCCATGCCTCATTTTAACCTTTTTTTCCTGTACATTTTCGAATGCTCACAGATCTTTCCTAGCCTGCCTGTGGGATTCAGCTGAGAGAGAAGTACAATGTAGTTTATGGGGATTCTTGCTCAGGGGTGTGACTGGGTGTGGAGTGCAGGGAGAGCTGGTCAAATATAGTGTTGTCTACAAATGGTCTTACTTTTTGATTTATTGCTGAAGTTCCACTTTTCATTTGTCTTGCAACCCACAGTAGTTAACAACTACACTGGTGTGGGTTTGCAAACAGTCTGCTTGCTCATGTGTTGTATTTCACAGCTGCACACCATTCAGAGCTGTGTGTTTTGCTCTCTTTTCCATTGTGGGATGCTGGTTGCCAATCCTTGAAACAGTGGTGTAACATCTGCCTCACAATAACCATGCTTCCAACCTTTTTTCTTGTGTGTTTTCTTGTTTTAAAGAATTACTGATCTAAAAGGCCTTAAATCCCCCCTCTGTCCTACAAACTCTACTTCATTTTCATGTAATTGAAGCTGAGTTTTCTTTCATCCAGATGGAGACTTTTTTCTCCATGAGTAGCAGATGACGTGGGTTGTCAGCTTAGCAGTTACCAGCAATGTTGAACAGCAGAGAGGGAAACATAAGCTATGGGATATTTCACATTGGGCTTTCCCAGCCAGGGGGAAATGCTGCCTGTTTATTCCCTAAGATGATTCAACAGGAGACAGGCTCAGGAAAGAGCATGGGAGATGTGGTGTTGCTGTTCCTAGAAAGATTGCAAATTCTTCTGACTGATTGCCCTGGGCCTGACAGGCTGCACACAAGGGGTGAAGGTGCCACTCTGTCAGTGCCATGGCCAGAGGGCAGGTAAGGAGGCTGAGGGAACAAATTGAACTGCAGTTCAACAGAAATGTCCTTTAGAATTTCATGGAAATAACCCAGGGGACTTGCTGCCAATAGCATGGAGATCAAACATTGCGTGAGATTAAATAAATCAACCTATAGTTGAGAAGGTTAAATTAGATAGGATTTAAAAAAGGGATTATGAACTCCCCTGGTTTAAATCATAAGCCAACTGTTAACTGCCCAGGCTTAGTCAGAAGTCTACCCTCTGGGCAGATAATTGTGTAACTGCTTTTTATAGGGTTTTTACACCTTCTTTTGAAGACTTGGACAGGATATTGAACTGCCTTTGATCTGATGGAGCACTTCCTACAAGTGGTTTAAGCAGACTATAAGGTTGTTGGGGACAAAGCAGCAGATTGCTGTGGAAGTAGTACAGATGTTTCATCCATGCCTGTCATCTGATGGGAATTGCCATTATAATTCCATTTCCAGGCCTGAGACCTTCATGCTTGCTCCAGGGAAAAGAAGTCCCCAAGTGTCAGTGCCAGGGAATCTGATAAATGACATGTGGTTTCTGCATGGTTATTTGATCTGCTGACTTACACGTTCCTCACATGTTGGGATTGCAGCTTAAGACCTAAATCTATGCTGGGTACAGCTTGGTTGTATTGTTTATCAAAGCAGCAACAACAGAAGTCTTAATTACTGGACTGGTTTAGGTTTTGTTTTGGTTTTGTTTTGGGTTTTTTTTTTTTTTGTGTAAAGTTCACTATGAACATCAGAATTAATGGTGGGTGAAATCCTGAACATCCAATATCTTCCTTCTCTTGGACTGGATGAGCATGAGATGATGCATGTAAAGAATTGCAGAGAGTTTGCAGCTGTCTGTGGGCACTAACCACACTGAAAGCATTGCTGAGCTGTAAGCACTGGGTATTGATCTGAACAGCTGTAAGGATCAGTGATAGGTTAGCTGGGGGTGTGGGTAAAACTGCCTTGCTTGTATCTGTGAGAGGAGGCAGCCACTCACCCATCTGCTTTTTGGCTGAAACCAATTAAAAACGGCCATGGAGGAATTGCTGCAACACAACAGTTCAGGAACACCTGCTTCCTTCAGTACGTTTTCACTCATGCTGAAGATTTTGAAAGAAGGAGTGTGACTGAATGAGGCTGAAGAGTAGCCATTAAAATGGACAACTGCTGAATGACTTGCCATGGCACTATTTTGTTCCCATCACTGAAGATTACTTAATGGATGAACTGGGTTTATCCCTTTCAGAATTGTTTCTTTTCCACTGTTGTTCTAGGGCTAATCTAACCCCTCTTTACTCATGCCAGTTTAGCTCCTGTAGCCACTTAAGGCAAGGAGTTGGACTGGATAATCCAAGGAGTGGGAGCTGAATCAGAATCTCTGATTTTGTGCTTTTCCCTCACTTTCTTAAAAAATGTCTCTTGAGTTAATTTTGATAGAGGAACATGTTTGGGTTTGTTTTTTATTTTTAGTCATGTTGCCACCTCAAAAGGCAAATGAATTATTGTCAGTTTTACAACCTTTTAGCTAAACTGTTAAATTTCTCTTGGAGCAGAATGTGAATGGTTATGGCTGCCTATAGGACTGGAGCTTGAAATCCTGCTTTAAAAGGATGAAGAGCAGCTTTAATGCCTTATCTCCCAGCTGAAATCTCATGGTATAAGATCTTTGCCAGCCATAGTTGAAGCATTGGTGTTTTCAAGGGGTGATCACATCTGACCTGCTTTCATTTCTGCTCCAGCCGTGCTTTCCCTCCCCATTTCTCCTGTGGCTGTGATTCCCCTCAAACAGGGTAGCCATTCTGGCAGCTCTCTGGACTCCTCTGAAGTTGCAAGTAGCCACATGAAAGCACTCTGCTGCTCTATCTCTCTAGAGTTCATGTCAACATGTAGGAAGTAAAACTAAATAAAGCATAATTTTTATCCTGGTATTTGAGAGCAAGTGCCTCTGAAGCAAGCCTCAGGGGCAGATAAACACAGAGTAGAAGGTGGTGATGTGAAAAGAAAATACCATTAAGAAACTTGAGCTGGTAGCTAAAGCACAGCCTTACCTGCTCCTATTAATTCAAACTTCAATTGTGTGTCACTGGGCAAATAAACCCTCATCCAAAAGAGCTGATCTCCAGAAGTATGTCTGACTTACAAGAGACTAATAGGTTGCTTATGATTCTAGATTATACTTCACTGCACTTTTATGACTGTTTTGCAAGCCTTGAAATGTTTCTTTTATTGCCTGTAGAGGTACTGAAAACATTTGTCAGAACTCTTAATGGAAGCCATGGAGGCATTTAGAGCTAATCCCAGTCTATTTGCTTTTGGTATTTGACAATCCAGATATTTTTAATATCTCGCCCAGGGTGAGCATGTAACCATTTCCAAACCATTGCCTGTGTCTAGACTTGTTTTTGTCGGGAATTCATTCTCCATAGCTGAGCAGAAAGCAGAGGAATTGATGGGAATTGGCAGGAAGGCTGTCTCTCATCACTGGAGCCATGGGCTGTGAGGGGTGCTGGGTGGAAGGGCTGCTTATCACCCACTGCATCTGTGGATGCTTGGGGGTCTGTATCAAGTGACCCATGGCTGTTGGCAGAGGGGGAATAGAGGAACCCAAATAAATTATTACAGAGGCGTGGAAATCACTGAGATTTTTATTTGCAGTCTTCCAATATAGTTTTGATGCTGGGAAAAATATGGGAAGCACAGTTGTAACTCTCTTATCTGGGGCTAGCAATCTTATCAGGGAGGTGGGAAGAGGAAACCTTTACCTGCTGTGACTTTGTTGTGTTTGAAGAGCAGCAAACTCTCCCAAAAGCTTTGGGAATAGTATTAAAGCTGAGCTTGCTACACAAAAATGGCTCTTTTGCTGCATTTTATCCCTTCCTACTCTGCTTTTGAACAGAGCTGCCCAGTTGTGCTTGAGTGGGATCCCTGCTTTAGCTCCAGCCCTTCAGCCCCTGCATTGGTGCTGCTGCATCAGGCTGTGGGTGGATGATAGAATTGGCTTGGGTTCAGTTATGCCAGGAAGCATTGAACCACAGAGCCCCTGTGATTTGCCACTATCACTTTAAACAGTTGTATGAGTTGAGCTTTCAGGATGTTGGTACCCTCTTTGGGGGAGAGCAGGAACCAAGCTTTGATGTAGCCAGTGTGAGATTAGCCTGGAAAACTGCTGAAAATGAAATGGGGGTTTGGGGGTGGGAGGGAAAGTCTGCATGGGTGCTGCTCCTTCTGATTGGTAATAATGTAAAAACACTGAAAATAGTGGGCTGTGATGCAATTAATTATTCAGAGCTGTGCTACACTGTGAGAGAAATGGATTAATCTGCCTGTATTATACATCCACTGGCTGACAGAGGTGTTTATTTGCACAGATCAGGCTTGTGATTATTTATTTTCCCTCTGTATGCTTTGGTGCACATGACAGACTTCAGCTACTTTTTTCAGCTGTGTTTCCCAGCCCAGGGAGCAGATTATGGTAGTGAATGAGAGAGGAAGTTCTTAGAAAATAATAATAAAATGTCAACTGTCATCAAATGCCTGAAAATTTCTGTAGTATGGGGCTGCTTAAATGGCAAAAGTCTAATCTAGGTCTAGGATCTTAAGTAAACTTGGTCCAGACTTTGTCTCATTGGCTCCTGTACTCCAGTAGCATGCACAAATATATATTAAATATGCAATGTTTGTGTACATTTCTCATATTACTCTCTTGATCTCCCAGGGAACTGCTTCAAAATATTTTGTACAGTTTAGTTAAGAAAATACAAAGCCAGCTCCTCTAGATACTTTCTGAGAGTGGTGGATTTGGGGCAGGTCTGGCTGATGGGATGGATTACCAGTCCTTGCTTGCTCCTTTCCACCTTGGTTTCCTCTGGTGCCATTTGATCTTGTGTAGTATATTTTAATTGTCAGAGAGAGAACTACAGAGAACCACAGAAAACTCCAAAGCTGCTGATTTATTTCCTTTGTGAAAAATGACTTGACACAAGTGAAAGTTTGCAAGGAAGGGAGCTGGAGCTGTCAGAGTAAGCAAAATATATTGTTTTAGGCTGTATTTATTTTCACAGAGTGTTTTTTAGTCAAGAGTATGCTACATGGAGATGAATAGCTTATTCCTCTTCAAATATCCTTTCCTGTTTAGAAGGATTCTTCTTTAATCTGCTTGTTAAGTTTCCTGGAAAGTTGGTGCCTCTCCTGGGGAAGCAGAAAGAGGAACCAATTGCTTTGGATTCCTCAAAGGCACCTACTCCCTGAAAAGCAGTGCTAAGTGGATAAATCAACATAAGCCTGTTCCTTTGGAGCTGTGATTGCCAGCTCAGGCCTTGCCAAGGGGAAGCAGTGGCTTTACTCTGAGCTCAGCCACAAGCACAGCTTTGTGCAGGAGCAGGAGGAGAATGTGCTGCATTTCTGGGGTGTCCTGGGCACGACTGAGTTCTTCTCAGAGTTCTTTCTTGTCCTTCAGTCCCAGGGAAGTCTTGTGCTTAGAGGGAGGGATGGATCAGGGGTGAAGGGCCTTGCTCTCCTCCTCCTGTGTGTCCTGTGGAGGAAGGCTGCAGTTGAGAGCAGAAGTTCAGGCTGTGAGAGGATGAGTGTCTGGGGTAGGTACAATTTGTCAGGTTGGGGGACTTGGCTGAAGCACAAAGGCTCGGCTGGGTGCGGTGCAGGGTGCCAGGCTTGGCTCAGGGGATGGCTTTTGTCTATGGACAGCCAAGAAACTGTGAGTCTTGCTGTCCAAAGTGGTGATTTGTGCTTGCATAATGAAATCAGTCAATGTTTTCTGTGGTGTTGTTCCCTCCATAACCTGGAAAACCTCAACTCTGAACCCATAACCAAAAGTAAGACTAAGCACAGTCAAAACTCAAAACAATTTAACATCTGAGCATATTTCATATTGTCCTGGACTGGTAGTAGCTACTGACTTTCTAATCTCAAAGTGATCTCTCTCTTCTTCCAGTGTGACAAAGGATACAGCTGTCCTTTGTGCCTTCACCCTAACTGAGCTAAGCCATCTGCTTTCCTGCTGGGAAGAAACTTTTAGGAATAAGAGGCCTTTTTTCCCCAGAGGCCAATATTTCTCATTCTCATCCAAATGATAGTCTTCAACAGATTAAGCATCTGTTGCATAATGTTTTACTGAAAGGAGAAGTCAGCATGAACTTCCTAGGTCACAAACCAGAGTGAATTTTTGGGAACATTCTGTTGTAGCTGTGTGCAGGTATTTTGATTGCCACTATTTTCATGTCCTTGCCATGGGTTTTTTGGTTAATTTTTTCTTCCTCTATACAGACAGGAAGAACACCCTAAAATACTTTTTCGTTCTAGTATGGTGCAGCCTGAGTGTTTTAGAGTATTTCTGGATTTTCTACATTTACCTTCTAGGTATCCTTTTTCTTTGCACCCTTGCTGTGTCTTGAGGAAGATAACTTCTGTGCCTGAGGTGTAATTATCACTGTGTCCAACTGCTAATGTTGTATTTTTCTCTACAGAAAGAAATTCAAGCCATGAGTCAGTGCCATCACCCCAACATTGTATCTTACTACACGTCGTTTGTGGTGAAAGATGAGCTTTGGCTGGTGATGAAGTTACTTAGTGGAGGTGAGTGGTCCAATTGTTTTACCCTAAAGGCAGCATAAAAACCTGTCCTCCCTCCTTCCCCTCTCCCTTCTTTACCTCTCAAGGTTCCCACCCATGCATTAAGAATTGTAGAATTGTTTAGGTTGGAAAAGGTCTCTAGGATCAGAAAGTCTATTGATTACCCCAGCACTGCCAAGTTTACCACTACAACCCTGTCCCCAGGTGTCACATCCACGTCTTTTAAACACCTGTGGGGACTGGTGACTCCACCACCTCCCAGACAGCCTGTTCCAATGCTGAACAACCCCTTCCATGAAGAAATGTTCCCTAATGTGCAATCCAAACCTCCCCTGGTGCAACTCAAGGCAGTTTCCTTTTGTCCTACTGCCTGTTCCTGGGAGCAGAGCCTGATCCCCCCGGCTGTCCCCTCCTGTCAGGAGCTGTGCAGAGCCACAAGGTCCCCTCTGATCCCTCTTTTCTCCAGGCTGAGCCCCTTTCCAGCTCCCTCAGCCTCTCCTGGTGCTCCAGACCCTTCCCCATCTCTGTTCCCTTCTCTGGGCACCCTCCAGCCCCTCAACATCTTTCTTGTCATGGGGGGCCCAAAAGTGACTCCAGGATTTGAGGTGTGGCCTCAGCAGTGCAGAGTAGAGGGGACAATCCCTGCCCTGGCCCTGCTGCCACCCTATTGCTGAGCCAGGCCAGGTGCCATTGGCCTTCTTGCTCATCTGGCCACACTCTGGCTCATGTTCTGCCACTGTCACCAGCACCCCAGGTCCTTCCCACCAGGCATCTTTCCAGCCATTCTGTATGAATAATATTTGATGGCAACCCATTCAGCTCAGAAATAGCTTCTCATGTTATGTCCATCAGTAGTAACACCTAACTGGCTTTTGAAAATCACTGCCTGGTTAACACAGAGCCAGGGAAACCTCCCTCTTCTGGATTTATTCTCTCAGACACTGGAGAAACAACTTTTTTTGAGAGAGTGAGTTTGAAAATTTTTGTATCAGTAATGTTTTATTTGAAGTCATAATATTTTCCAGGATCCCTGTTTAATTTACAGTTGACAAGAAATGGACTCAAGTTCTGGATGTTAACACAAAGTGCTGTTGCTAAATCCTGGGCCTGTCTTTAGGAAGACTTCATTTTCCTGGCACTGCAGCAAACAGGAATTGAAAACTGAAAAAAAAAACCCACCCTATTTTCTTACTTTAGAAAAAAATCCAACCTGGCTTCTCTGTTCTTGGCTTAATTTTGTGGACTGTAAAATGCCAGGAGATGATGTGGAAAAATCTGGCTAAACCTGTTTGCATTTTGCACAAGAGCTCAACAATGACCATAAAACATGTCTCTTTGAAGGTGTTCTTTAGAGAATTTTAGCAGTTCTCTTGGAAGAAATCAAACTCCATGCCAGCTTTAAGTCTGTCTTAAAGGGTTTTTAATGTCTCATGTGCTCATGTGTCACTAAGCAATACCCTCTGCTTTCTTAGAGGGACATGTAACAGGTCATTAAAGATGGGATGACTGTGTGTGTGTGGAAAAGAATCCCCTGCCAGCTTGGAGCAAGCAGTGTTGCTGTGTGTACAGAAGGAGTATCTATGGGAAAGTTTCCACAACACGGGGAAATGGCATTTCAGGGGTGCTGGAGAGGCAGCAGCAATGGCTTGGCCTTTTCCAGGAGTACACAACCTCTTTGAAGAAAATGCACAGCTGCCTCCATCACTTCACAGCAGTTTTCTGTCACAATCAGGCTCATCCTTGAACCTCCAAATGTTGTCTCTGTTTGTTCTCAATTTTGTGTGGGTTTTTTTGGTTTTTTTTTTGTGTAAAGCTGGGGAGAAGTCAGAGCATCATTATCAAGGCAACACAGATGTAATGACTACACTGGAAAAATTCTGGAAAAATAATTATTGCTTCAGAACCAGCCTCTTGCTGGTGTGAATGATGACCTGCTTCTCATTTAATATTCCCTTTGAATGGGCTTTTATGTTCTTCAGCCTGATAATTGACCCTTGTGCAGCTCTGGCATTTAGTGGGGGACTTGCAGTAAAGGAGTGCTAGGAAACTTCCCTGCTTCTTACTCTGTTACATATATTGAAGAGTAGGGTCACTCAGTAGAAGACAGACCAGTAAGAGTGTAATTCTTCCCTCTCCCCAACATTTCTGTGAGTCAGTGTTACATTTTCTCACTTAAGAGGAATCATTTGAAGGCTGGAGGAATTGCTAAAATAAATAGACTTGGAGAATGACCTTTCACTTTCTAAGCAGGAGGATACCTTGTGAGGTATTTTTCAGCTGTTTTCTTCTATGTACTTTTTACTTCATACTTTTTTATATCTGTGCTTCAGGAATCTCAGCTCTCATAGGCAGATTCTACAGCACAGTCTTAAGGATGGGGGAAGAAACTTGTGATTGGAGCTTTCTGACTGAAGAGCTTTTTCATTCACTTTTAATGAGCCTATTTTCAGTTGGTCTTAGGCTGAGTGATTTATGTAACAAGAGACACTTCTAAAACTGCCTCCCATTCCTTCGAGCTTAGTTCTTATCAGTAATAAAGTGGCTCGTTTTGCAGTCATCTGTCATCCAGTGGGAAAAATAATGATCTGGGTTTCTCAACAGGAAAAACCTTTGAGCTGGTTTTTAAACCAGAAAACAAAAGCAAAGAAAAAGCCCCCCAAAACAAAACCAAAACCAAACAAGCAAACACAAGACTGCACCAAAACAGACCCAAAACAGAGCATAGCCTAACACTTTCCTTTTGTTTAGCTGTTTAAAAAAATTTGTACATCCCAATAAGTACATAAGAAATACATTCTGATGTCCATTCTGTATTTTGATCATGGCTTTTGTTCATGATAATTTATTCTGGGTAAAGTTCAGAATTTTACTGCCTCTTTTCTGTCAGTGTGTGCTGGTGTGTGATTTCAGGCTGAAACTAGTTTTAATTTCAGCCTCCAAACACTGATCTTATTAATTTGACAAACAGCCCACAAGACAGCCCAATCTGTAATGCAAGCTTTTTTTGTTGTTGCTGTAAGTGTAATTTAATTTATTTTCTGGCTGCAGTCTTTTGTTAAAATCCCAACCTGGTCATACATGCAAGTGTTTTAGAAATGTCTTTAAGGGAAAATACTCTAAATCCACAAATTGCTGTTGTCTAACAGTGCCTGGCTCCTCTGACAGCCAGAGGGTGCACTCAAGGTCCTTAATTACCTGACTGACACTGTCACTGAAACAGAACTATTTGTCTCCCCAAGTGCTCTGTTGATGGGAGATTTCTATATTTGAAAGTTGTCAGCAGCCAGGAGGTAGCACTGGGGAGCTGATGAGCATCAGAGCCCAGCCAGGCTGGTGGGAGCCACTGCTCAGAGCCCTCTGAGCTGTCAGCCCTGAGCCCAAAGCAGGTGTGGAGTTGCTGATGGCAGAAACGTGGCTGTGATGAGATGCAGCTGGTAGAGACAAGGGCTGCTGCTGTGTGCAGTTACTGTGTGCAGCCTCTTTCAGCTCTGGTGATGTGTCTGTGTCAGGTTTGTCAAGTGCCTGCTCTTTCTGTTCCCTTCATTAGAAGCTGCAGACCCTTTTCTCTAATGCTGGAAGTTCTGTAGGGTTCTAAGCTTAGCAGCATGAACTCGACACCCCAGCCTTTGAGTCCAGTGTTACTCCAGACTAAAATCCAATGGCTATTTCTAGACAGCTGCTGACCTGCTCTTTGCCTCCCTGGCATTCTCCTGTCATGAATTTTACTCGTGCCTTTTTAAAGCCTGCTGAAGCCCAGTCCTGCTCTCAAACTCCTCCTGTGGCTTTTTAGTAGGAAGAGGAGCAGCTGTGCTTTTGTCCTTGTGCTTTTACTGATTGTGACCTGCTTGCTCTTCTAAATTCTCCCTGCTTTTAGCAAGAGCTCTCATTTCACAGGTGACCCATGGCTGTGGATAACTCTATAAAACAGTTGCTCCTATGAAACAGCCGGCCCTGCTGACTTGCTACATCACAAAACAATTTTTTCTGTCCTAGCCTGCAGCAGATGAAATCTCCAAAATATTTTTAAACTGTGCAAATCCTTTAAATACTGAAACATTTCCAGGCAGGGCTCTTGGATATTCTGCCCTCTTGAAGGCTCCTGATGAAATCTGCTAAGGAGATTGCTGCACTGAAATAGTTAAACCTTTTATTTTCCAAAAGTTTTTAAGATTAGCTAATCAACTTCTTACTTCAGGCTTTGATCTGAAGTTCAGAATGCCAGACCAAAAGAGGTAGGCAAATCTTAGTTCTCTACCAGGGAGTTAGGACATCTTGTTCTGCTTCTGCTGTGTTAATCTCTGATCTGGCTCCTCCTAATTCCAATGGAGAGTTATGATCAAAGCATAAACCACAGGTCCTTAGAAATCTTTGTGTTTATGTTGAATTATTTTCTTAGGAGAGAGATATGCTATTTTTAATTTGTCTGGAGGGATTTTGATTTCATTTGTAGAAGCACAACTTAATTTCAAACAGTTAAGGATGGGATAAGTCAGAAGCAGGGGATGGCAGGGATTGTACATGATTGCAGAATGCAATGTGTGTAGGTACATTGCCACTCCTAACTGTAATAAGAAAAGCATGAAAAATTAGTTTGTCTTCAGATTTTCTCCTATAAATGTCTTGATCACAACAGCAATAGGCTGTTTTGCTCCCTTTATTGTATTATCTTGTTTTCTGCCTTAATCTTTCCATGTTTCTTCTGCATCCATGCACATGCCCTGGGGGGAAGGAGGCAAGAAGTGGATGTTTCTTTAGCTTTCTCTCTGAGGAGGTTTAACCAGGGTTAATGTCTTTTCCTTTGTTTTGTGTAACTTGTTTCCTTTACTTTGTTACTCTCTGGCTATATCTGTATTCCTCGGTCCCAGAAGTACTGAATCCAAACAGTTCTTCCTTCTTATGCATTTTCTTCATCTGTTTGCCAGAGACTGACAAGGTGCAGATTTAATTCTTTGCTCTAATGACAGCCAGGCTCACTGAAACCACTGGCTAATGCTGAGATGTCTTGAAAGAAGCAGCAGTGAATCTGCCAACTCCCCCTTCTCAAAGGTTCAGCCTGTTCAGCATCAGTGTTTGTCAGGTTTGGGGCAGATTTTGGTTCTCACAAAGTTGTGTGGTGATTCCCCAGCACTGTTTCCCAGCCTGTTTGTGCCAGGCCTCTAAATAGCCAATCAATGCAGGTATTGTTACCTGCTTTTTTTGTTGTTGTTGTTTTTTCCAGGTTGGAAGTTAGAGAATTAAATTTTCCCATTCTGCTTCCCAGACAAAGTTAAATGAGGAGTTTTCTTTGCATTTAACTTAAAGTGTATCTTGGTTCTGTCACTTAAGTTATAATATAACATGCAAGATACGGTTCCCATAGCAACCAGCTCTGCTGTACATTTTTTTGTTCCTCTGGGGGCATGTAAAATTCCAGCTGGAATATTCCTGCATTCATCTGTAATCTTGTTCCAAACAAGCTTTCCTTTCTGCTCAGGTTTTCATGCCCTGCTCTGCTTCAGAGTGCAGTGTGCTGAAGCCCTAAGCAGTGCCACTGATGAGTGTGGATGTTTTCTTCCTCTGCTGAGGAGCAACGTCAGAAACAGGCTTCCTAAATGCCATTCCACAGGCCTGCTGGTGTAGGTGAGGTCAAGGAATCGTGCTCTGCATTTGGAACAGGAAGCCTTAGTGTTTGTGGTGGTTTGCTGTTGAAAGTGAATCAGTGGAACAATTAGGACTTCTTGCCCCGAGGGTGTGATTACACAGAAGTTGTCTTCAGCAGCAAAGCTGGTGTAAGGAGTTCCGGGCTCTTTGGTCTCCACCCTGCCTGGAAAACTGGATTTCCAGTTACTGACTGCAGTGATCCCATTTTACAGGATGGCTTTGTTAGTGATGCAGGGGCACAACAGTGAGGTGCATGAACCCTGGAACTTTAATCTCATTTTGTCACCATAGGTAACCTGGTATCTTTGTTAAATCACACAATTCATGGTGTTGACAGAGTCAGTTTTACTGGATATGTGTGGGGTGCAAGTCAGGACTGCTTTTGCTGGGATCCAGGACTGTCCATTGCAAGTGGGCTGCCTGGTGTCAATATTCAAAACCTGAATATCCTTCTCTTACCAGTAGTTACAGGTTGGGCTCTCTCAGCTGAGGGTAAGTCTGTGTATTGGTTCCTCTCACTCCTGCTGTCCTTAGGAGCTACAGCATTAGCAGCTTTTGGAGCAAACTGGGAACTTGTGAGTTTGGGCAGAAAACCACTGCCCTCTCAAGTGCTGTACAGTGTGCACTGAGAGCTTACTCTTCACTAAGGAGGTGCATTTCCATGAGCATTGGTGTCAGAGTACACTGAGACACTGGGATGATGAATGACAAGTCATGCTAAATGCTTTATCAGATTGCACAGTATCTCTGTAGGCTTCCTGTTGATGTGCTGCACAGTGTAGATTTGATGGGCAGGAATTTGTTTTAGCTGCATTTTTTCCATATCAATCACTAAATGTTGTCTGCTTTCCTTTGTCTTCTGTTGGGCTTTGAGATCAGTTGCTCATCACCAGCTTTCTTTAAACATCCTTGTTAATGACAGCATTATTTATATTTATGGTTAGACTCTAGTTCTGACCCTTTTCTCTGTGTCTTGTTTTGTCTTTTCTTGGTATGTGGCCCTTCTGGGCTTGGAAGAGCTTTCCAGTCAGCCTCAGCCAAACTTAATTTCTTTTTTATATCTTTCTCTGACTTAGGATTCATCTTCCTGTACTTTGGGTCCATAGTTGCTACTTGTGAATTTTTAATGAGAAAAATAATGAGGGAATTGTAGTAGTCAAACCTAATACCATGTATAATACACACCAGAGTGCTTCATAGCATTATCTGAAATAGAGGTTTTATTTTAGGGAGGAGTCAAAGATATTTTTTTCTTTTCTGGAGACATTGTAGTGGATTTGTTTTCTCCTTGAAAATCTTGTAACTGTTAATACAGAGCAAGATACCTCATTTCCAGTGTGAACCTCATCCTCTGGCCACTAGGTTCTGTCTAAAAGTGAGATTGAGGAGTTTGCACATGGAGCACAAATCCATATAAGCAGAGATCCAGCTGAGTTTGGATGTGCTCTCTCTTCCCCAGTTACTCCTGAACTGGTTTGAAGCTGGCTCAGAAGCTGGCAGTCTGTGCAGTCGTGCTGGTGTTTCCCAGCAGTGTGGTCAGTTTGTTAAGCACATCCTCTGGTGTGGTTAAGGCCCTGGTTCCAGTTCAGCTGGATTAGTTTCCAGTTAATTTTAGCAGTTATTGTATTGCTGGATTGGGAACAGGCCACTGTGCAGAACAGTCATTTCCCCCTTCAGATTCTGATTCCCTCATCTCTTAGTCCAGTGTAATGGAGTTGGTGTGGGATTTTGTCTGTATCCTGGGGCAGTGGAGGCTTTACCCTGGTGAGTGTGTCACACACTAACTGAGACCTCTGGTATCAAATTTGCATGGAATTGCTCAGCCTCATGCTGCTGCCAATCCTGGCCTTCCTGCAGGAGGTGTTTTCCTTGACAGTGAAATTCCCTTGACTTCTTTCAAAGCAGCTCCTGCCTTGGCTGTGGGTTTCTCTTTGGGGATTTGGTTATTCTCTTGCTCCATGCCAGGCTTCCTGAGGCAGAATGCTGGAACATTCCATGGAGCAGTGCTGGGAAATGCAGCTTGGCTTTGTTCTGTGTATTCCCTGGTGCTGTGCTTAATGAAGTTGCAGTTGAGTTGTGAGTCAGAACCAACTCCCAAACTTATTGATTTGTGAGTTGGAAAAATCACAGTTTCATGGTGCTGTGGTGCCAGTGGCCAAACCCTGAGCAGACAAAGGGGGATGATCCTAAGAACACTTTTTCCAGCAGAAGGGTGGCTCTTGGATTGCTTCTCAGCTGTTTCCTATGGTGGGCATTTTGCTGATCCCTTTTTGCTGTTCTTCTTTCTGCAGAGGACTGGCAAATTCCCCCACTTCTATGAACATCTCAATGTGAAAGTGGTTTTAAAATAAATGTGCTTTAAAAGTGTCAGGCAGGACTGGGAGCAGATATAGCCTGGGTGTGAATCAGCCTTTTCACAACCAGGGCTGGCTCTGTGCATGCCCTCTTGTCTGTCTACCCTCCACCCCCCTTTCAGGGTTAAATACAACCTCTGACTTGGCTAAATAGAGGATTTTTTGACCAAATGAATTTGAGCACCATATGATCTGCCTCCTCATGTTCCCTGAGCCCTTTGCAGGAGAAGGGAAATGTTTGTGAACCAAGTCTGCTAACGGAGTCGTGGGTGGAAAGAGGACAAAACGAGTACGTGAAGAACCACATATTTTCACTGGACTTCTAAAACAAGTGACAGTTTGTTCTCCAGATTAAGGCACATTTCAGAGGAAAAACCTGAACAGTGGATGTGGAGGGGCTTCTTTGTTGGGATATTTTTGATGTCACAGAAATTCTTGTCCAGAATAAGAAGCCTCAAAGTTCGTAAGCACATACTCTTTAAATGTGAAAATATGATAGGCTGAAGGCCAGGTGAGTCCTTATGACACACAACAGAAGATGCTTTTCTCAGAACATAAAGGTGAGATTTCAGTGAAGGGGTCCATCTCCAACATCTGAGATCTTAGCTGTCTTCAGTAAAGATATTCTTGCTTGGATGCAGGAAGTCCAACATATGTCAAAACAGCCTGAGTTACATCTGGGTGGAACCTTTGGGTAAGACCCATGTCAAAACTCACTAAACATAAGAGTGTTTCTCTGCTTGGGTGGGGTAAGGGAAGGCTGAACACTGACTATGTTTGCATAAAATGTTGGGGCAATGTTATGTAACTTCATTTCTGTATTTTTTTTCATTTTCCTCTGGGTTTTTTTTCTGTTTTCGTTGTTAGAGTCTTCTATGTTAAGATTGTGTCATCTGCAAATATCTTGAGCTAGACAAAGATTTTTTGGTAAGAGGAAGCTGAAGGTGCTGTTCAGGGCAACCAATTTATCTCTCAATTGATTTCCACTGGGTTTACTGATGTTTTGGTGTCCAGGTGAAGTTGGTGCCAGTGGGCCAGAAAAGATGGAAAGTGAGAAACAGTAGCTCTGCTGGCTGCAGCAAGCTTTTAGATGAGCTCAGCATTTACTGCTTTGCACCAGCTAAAGGACACTGTGCACCCATGTAATTGTTTCCTGGGCAGTTTGAATTGTGCAAAATGAGCCTTTCCACATGGTGTTTGTATTCAAACCTTGCAGCTTCTGCTTTCGTAGGAGAGTCCAAAAGGAAAACACTCTTCTAAGTGAAAACTGATCTGCACAATTGTTTTAGCCTAGAAATTCAATTTGGATAGTTAATAAAATAAATGTTTAAGAGGAAGGGGTTTTTTTCTACCTGAACCTGAAGTTTGAGAAGGAAATCAAACTAAAAACCTCTTTTGTATTTTTCACTTGCTTCAGGAACTTACAAGGTGAAACTTCTAATTCTCCCATGAGCCAAATTTCTGAGAGTTTCTGTTCTTCAGATCCAAAAATAATTTTCTCTTACTTTTTTGATTGTGAGTTAAGAAGAATTAACTTCTCTAAAATTTTCTAAAACTGACGCCAGCTTTTCTAAACTAGCTGAGTTAGTACTGAGATGTTCTTTCCCTGTAAGTTTCCTGTTCAAAGACAAACAAAGCTGCAATTTATGTTCTCCAGTTGTGTCTGCTTTTCTCATTCTTTAAGAACTTCCCAGTACTGCTGACATTGCTTTGTGCCCATAGCTGTAAAACCCCTACTAGTCCCCATCCAGCCATTAAACCATAGAAACCCAAGTTTGAAGGGGCTACATGGCACAGGCTTTGGAAAAGAGGCTTAGCCATGCCATGCTGGAACAATAAAGAGTTCTGAGAAGTAGCTCCAGTTCAGCTGCAAATACAAAGAGGGCAGTAGGCAGTGCCTGTGAGAAGCTGGGCCTTGCACAAGAGGCCTGGTGCGAGTCACCGGTTCCGTTTATTCCTGGGTGCAGTTTGAAGAAGTGGTTTGCTCTCTAAAGCCTGGTTTGTCATGGAAGATGATGTAATTCACACCATGCTTGGGAGAGAGACTAAACATGCTTCTAGGGAAGGATCTGAGCTATTCCAGTTTTGTACACAGTGAAGAAGGGACTTATTGTCAGAACTCAGCCTCAGTTCTTCTCTAGTTAATGATTTCCACTTTTTTTTCCTGTTAGGGTTGTACCAGCCCTTAACAGATGAGATTTTTCCTGATATTCCTCTGCACAGAATTTGTAGGAGCTGAAAGTGCCTAATTTTATCAAGCTTGTTACTTGCAGCTTGAGTCCTGGCAGCCCCCTGCTTTTTCCATTTTCCCCTTCAGCTTCTCCAGTTCTCAGCACTAAGCCAGCTGTAGCATCAGTATCTACTTAAAAACCTTCCAAGTATCATGTGTGTGTACATTTTACATTTTGGCTTGTTCAAATAACTTCTCAGTTGCTTGTGTTCACAGGGGTTTTACAGCCCTCCTTGAGGCTCTGCCCTCAGGGGTGCATTGTTGCCTCTGCTTTCCTGCAGCAAAAGCTTCACCTTCTGACTCTGATCCTGACCATCATCAGTGAATTTCTTGTGTATTAAACGATGATAAATTACACTTAACTGGGAATCAGTTCTTCTAGTTTAAACTAAGGTGTTTAACTCTTCTAGGCTCTGTTTTGGATATTATCAAGCACATTGTGGCCAAAGGAGAACACAAGACTGGTGTCCTGGATGAAGCTTGTATAGCCACAATCCTTAAGGAGGTGCTGGAGGGACTGGACTACCTGCATAAAAATGGGCAAATCCACAGGTATTTCATGTTTTTCTCATGTCATAAAATGTTATTGAAACAGAGTAGCTGAGCACAGAGTCCCATCCCATAACTTGCTGAGGGCATAAAGAGAGAAAAGTAAAGGTAGGAGCTTTATTAAAAATGGAGAATTCAAATGTTTGTATTCCATATGCTATGTCTATATTTAATGACTAGGCCAAATTTGGGTAAATTTTGGGGTGTTGAAAGTTCTAATATAGGGGATCTTTTTCTAAATGTCAACATTCAGCTGCAAAGTGTAGTTGATGGAAAGCTGGAAAACTTCCACTGGCTTTGTTTCTTGCAGAGCTACAAATTACCAAAAGCACTTTGTAGGCAGAGTTGAGCAATTTAATAAAAAGTCCTTCCAGCTCTGATTCTTTTTTTTTTTTGAGGTTAACTGTAAGATCAACATAATGAAATTTGAATTTGAGTAATTTTATTAAAAAAAAAAAAAGGAAATAAAAATAATGGAAAAACTTCTTCTGCAGGCAAAGCCCAGTTAACTAATGGCCTGTGATCTGACAGATCACTGAAATTCATGGGTTTCTATGCTGGTATTTGTCTGGGATGTGTTTTTAAATCACATTTTCCTCTCGCCCGGTGTCAAGGTGTGGTGTAGCTCAGTAGGAGAAGATGCTAAGTTGGTCTGTTCTGTGTTAAAAAGACTGAGATTTGCAATCCTAAATATGTGCTGAAAATAGAATATACTGCTTGTGGGTAATATACACAATCCCAGCCACAGACTGCTACTGGAGCAGCCTCTTCTTTCTTGGGAATTTTGTGAGCTTGGCTCTCCTCTGGTACAATGCCATTTTAAACATTGCTGCTGCTAGGCTGGAGTAAGTTTCTGTCCTCTTATAGCTGCACAAGAAGAGGTAATTTTTTTGCCAAAATGTTATTTTAATTAGAAAATACAAGAAGTATTCATAGTTTCAATCAAACTGACTGACTTTTGTAGGTTATTTTGGATTAAAAGGAAAGAAACAGTTGGAAATTATTCAGGTGGAATTCTTCTCCCTGAAAGACGTCTCAAATTTTGGTTTCCAGTCTCAACTAAAATTCTGGTTTAACAAGAATCATTATCTTCATTGGAGACAGTTTTGATTTCATAGCTGGTTGCTTGTTGCTTAACTTTGTTTTTTGAGATAAGACTTGAGGCAGCTCTGGGAATTTAGAGTAAAGCAATAAACCAACTTATTTGCCAATTACATGGCAGTAAGTTTTCACTTTGCCATAAGTAATTGACAGAACTGTGTTCATCTGTGACCTGCAGTAGGTTTGCTTGGCTGATTCAGTTATCTTCTGGTCTAGTGAAATTGAAATATATATGTTAAAGCAGTAGAAACCTGTAAAATCTCAGTTTCTTGGAAGACACTGCATAATGTTTCATGTATTGAAGAGAGGTGGTTCTCCATTTGGCTGGCTGGAGTGGAAAAGCAAAACTAGTAAATGTGGTAAAGATTAGAGATAAAAATTTATGTGTGTAGTGTGGGGTTTTTTTTTACTGTACTCAGCAAAAATACCGTGTTCACAAAATTCAAACTGCTGGTCTGAAGAAAATATGATTCATATTGAATCATTTGGAAGTGAACTGGATCAAACCTGCTGTGACCATTCTCATCCTGCTCATCGAAGCATTTTGCCCAAACTTCAGCAAAGAAATCAGAGCTGTGTCATTGCTGCAGCTTAAGGTTGTGGTTATGCATCAGCCCCTCTGCATGTGTTTCATCCCTATATTTTGGGGCTGCTCCAAAAACTGTGTAATATTTTATCACAGAAAAGGATTTGGATTATCTCATTGTGCTGGGCACAGCAGTCTGGGGAATTTGCAGAAGTGGGATACAGAAAGAATGTTGTGTGGTTTCCTACCTGTGATGCAAAGCTGTTTGGGCTGTTGGCAGAAGGCAAGCTGTCATGCCTTTGAGGGATGAAACATGTTTCCTTAATGGAGTTCATCATGCTGTGTTCCATTTTATCCAGATGTGTGTGTGCTCCTGAGGCAAACACAGTTTCAAGTTGTAGTGCAGCTGGGACCTTTCCTCAACTGTAGGAATATCTGTATGGTTTTCCCATTTTGCTTCATGCTAGGGGTCATAATACTGGCCATGCCTGATGGGAAAGGCAGGTGGAAATCTTGCAGCCATGCCTGGGATGCTCTCAGAGGAAGTGTTTAAAATAACTGAACTTTGGTCCCCTGGGTCAGCTTAAAGTATCTGGCTCTAAAGGAAAGCACATCAAGTGGTGGCTGAACTGCAGATATTGTATTGTAGTATGGGGCAGCTGTACTTGGGGTGAACATTAGGCCAGAGCAGGATCAGCTGTGAAGGGTCAAAATTGAAGGGCTTTAGTTAAGACCTGGAACAGCCAGCCCAAAGCAAGCAGCTATCCAGCAGAAAAAATGTTCAGCTGGTTACACTAAATCTCCAAAGTCTGCTTATATTACGCCTTGGAGAAAACAACTTGATAAAATTAGAGACACAGCATGAGTGGATGACTGTAATTAGCACATCTGAAGTTGGACAGCCAGGCCAGTGGCACAGCCCAAACCATGAATATTGGGTCCCAAATGTAATTTTGTGGGCACTGGAGACCAGAAGTGGGGCTGTAAATCACCATTGAGATCAGAGAACATATTTCTGTCAGTGGAGCTGCTCAATACTTTTAAATTATGCATAATCTTAAATGGGTAAATGAAGTTAACACGTGAAAAACTGGCTTAATGAAATTTTGCTGCTGCTGAATCTTGCTCTGCCTACGCCTGCCTTGAACTTCATGCCACTTCCAATTAAGGTTTGGGGAGCTGTCTTGGTGTGGAAGTGCAAATCCCTGCTTTGGACAGGAGAGGAGTTTGTCAGTATTCTCTAGAGGAGATTAGAAAGCCAAATATCTAGTGAAGGCTTAGATTATAAATTTTTCTTGTTTACTTTCCTAATTAACAGCCAGAGCGAGTCTGAAACTTGAATAGACACCATTGTTCAGGAATAAATGCTGAAGTCTCCCACATTGCCCAAAGTGATGGTTTTTTTTTTTGCTTTCATCTTGCAAGGGCTGATGAGCAGTGTCTGAGGCCTTATGGCAAAGACAAAGGAGAAGACAAAATCAGTTTTATTTTCATGAACACTCTATACCACAGCAACAATTGATTACAAATGGTCCCCATCTTCTTCCAAAATCACCAGTGGCAGCCTTATCTGGGAGTTGGCAGCTCCTTGCCTTCCCTGCCCTGTCCCCTCTCTGGTGCCAGCTGCCACTGTCCCTGTTGTGGTTCCTGCGGTGATCCCAAGGAGGATCTGCAATGCCAGTGATCCGGCTCATGTTCAGTGAGTGAAGTGCCTGGGCAGCAGCCAGAGCTCTGGGGACAGAGGGCCACACTGGGAAGCCCTGGGTGAGGCTGTCCTGCAGGAATCTGCTCGGGCACATTTCTCTATGGAAGTCATACAAGACTGACAGTACTGTCAGGGGTCGTTGCCAGGCTAATCTGGGCTGGGTGACACTCAGGGTATGTTGTACCTCTTCCCCATTTAGACTCTGAGTCCTCTGTGTATTTGGGGATTAGCAGGAGTTTGATGAATGACTTAGAAATAAAACTAAAGCAAAACCAACCCAAGAGGTTTTATTGCTTAAAAAGATTTATTGGAGGGAACTTCAAGGCTTTCTTTTTCAGGTGGTGCTGCGTATGGCAGGCTGACAAATGAATCATGCTGATTAACTGTTACAAGGTCTCTCTGTCTTTCTCCCTATTTTTATCTCTGAGCTTATCTTCTGTTCATGATTAGCTGTTGTGTAACTGAATATTTTAGTTAGTCCAGGTGAAATAATACACTGCTTAAATATAACCAGATTCTCCTATTGCAGCACAATAAATGTGATACTGCCCTGTTTTTCTGTAAAAACAAAAAAAGCCTGGGAAGTGGTTTAGAGTTGCATGCACTTGAACTATTGGCATGGCAGCATTCCAGCTATTAGTTTGTTTGCTGCTCCACTTATTACAGAGTGAGAGGAGCAGCAACATGTTTTATATGCTGAGTTAGATCAGCCTGTGCTGCCACACAAAATGTTTGGGGTGGTTTTGGTGTCTTTTCAAAATCAGAATGTGAGCAGCAGGGTGCTGGGACAGCTGTTTGAATGTAGCTTTGAAGAGACCCTGGAAACTATTCTTGCTGTGCTTTTATGCCAGATAGGTTAATTTTATTTTTTTGGGGGGACCTTAGGATGATTTTGACAGGGAATCAAAGTTTAATTCTTTGCCTCTTTACCCATACTGAGAGTAAATAACTTCTGAAAAATGGGCATCTATCTACCTGCACATACACATCACCAATACTTGCACGTGGGATTTTTGCAGGAGCTCACCTCCAGTTGCAAGTTTTTGATTTAAGATGAAGGAGCTGTTGGATGTATTTTGGCAGAACTTGGCTGTCCTACAGGATTCAAGTTTAATTTTCATGTAGCTGATTAATGCATTGATAGCCATGCTGGCAGGTATTGTGGTTAAACTGGATTTAAACTGGATTCCAGTGAGCCTCTGAAATAGTGTACCTTCATGTTTCTGTAGAATACTGGGGGAGAACTTCAAGCCCTCCTCTCTGCAGTGCTGTGATCTTGCTTTGGGGAGTGTGTTTTGGAAGTGAACTTTGGTAGGGGAGGATTGAGGAATGGATAACAAAGCAGAGCCTTTCCACCTCTACTTTCCAGTTTGATTTTCAGTCAGGACACCAGTAATTTGAAAGCTGGCTATTGCTTAGCTGTGGGAAGTGCAATTTTTTATTCAGAGAGATGTACTTTGTTGTCTTCTCTCTTATAGTATGGGATGGGTAGAAATATCCTTTAGAGCTGGTAGTTAATAGAAATTCTAGAGCTTTAATTTGTAAATAGCTCAAAAGCCAGAAGAATAGAAATGTTATCTTGTGTGTCTCAGTAGGAAGGAGGACAAGAGGCTGCTCTAGACTGAGCTAGGTGATTTGTTCCCCAAATAAACACCTTGCTGTGCAGTGTCAAGGGCCCAAGGACACTGAACCCCCAGTCTCTGTACAGTCAGACTGGGGTTTGTTGTGGTGGTTTGGCAAAGCAGCATGCTTTCCTGGTGGCTGTTTCTTCCACTGCATCATGCAGAAATTCATTGTTTAAAAAAAAGAAACTTCCCTGTGGTTACGGAGAGATAACACAAACCAGATGTAATCCCAAAGCTGCAGACAGCCAGAAACAATAACTCCTGTGGAGACAGTTTGCCTCAAAGTGAATAAAGACACTCTTTGCTCTGAAGACTAAAAACCTGGGATTTCAACCTCTGAGGGTAAAATCTCATTGCTGCAGAAATCACAGGAGTGCTGGGGGCCCTGCAGCAGCTCCAGGTGATGCCCCAACTCTTGGGAACTCCCTGCAGCACAGGGGTGCAGGTGGGCTCCAGGGTGATGCCTGAAGGTGTGGCTGCTGCAGTCAGGTGTTTGTCCCCCTGTCCTTTCCCTCACACCCAGGAGCTACCTGTGAACTTTGTCACTGGCTGTTCTGCAGTTACTCAAAGTAACTTTGGGTTAGTCCAAAGGAAAACCCAACTGTTTTGTCGAACAACTCTTTTATCAAAGGTAGGCCTTTTATAAAAGAGAGAGGAGTTTTTAGGTTTTTCTCTCTGCTTTGCTACATGGAGGTGAGAAGCAGGAAAAATATGATTAAGAGTGGGAAAATAGAGGTTGGGTGATCTCCTAAAGGTTCTACAGCAGTGACAGGTTTTGGTCAGTGATCCATGACTGACTTGTACACTCAGGTAATGGTGGTTTCTAGCAATTCTCAAGTTGTCAGGAGTATTTGAATTTGATGTGTTTTCAGGGGGAATAATCATTCACTGCCTACAGCATTAAATGTATTGAGTGAAAATGGAACAAACTCTGGGCTTGTTACTCTGAAGAAAGCCAGTGCCATTCACACATGTACAACACAGTTTGTGACATCTTTCTCATGTCACTGCCTTTATCTGGTGTAGATTGCTGAGACTAGGTCACCCAATATAGGCTCTTGCAGCATCTCTCCAGCAGCTGAGTAATTGTTTAAATTGTCTTGTTCATCTGTTCTGCTGTGATGATACATGATGTGAATAGAACTCACTTCAAAATGAGAACTTTGGAAATTGTTCCCTGGTTTGGTGCACCAGAATTTCTGGCCTTCATAGATCCTAAAAGCTGCATATGTAGAGGTGCTTTAATCATTTATTCAGACCACTTCAGTCTTTTCATTCATGTCTTATGCTAAAGCAGGAGAAAAGGGCCACTTGCTAAATTTGTGTGGTAACATATTAAACACACTTGAAAATATTACAAGGCTGCATCAGAAAATGTTTTTTTAATATTTACTAGATTGAATTATATCTTGCCTTGTGGAGTTCTAATAAAACTTTGATATTAAAAAGTTAAGTGAATACTTTCAAAAACAAAAGTTAGACAAAATCCATACACATTTAGGACAGCAAACAAAGAATTGCCACAGAGAAATCCATCCCTTCGTGGTAGCCTGGAAAGCATCACCAAGTGAGACTGGGAGTGCAGTGAGGACTTGTTTCCCTTGTACAGATACCTGATTTTATAACTGCTTTCTCCATTTTATGGGGATAACTGGATGAAATAGAGATCCTTCTTCCTATGCTGGTCATGCTTAAAACTGTCACCTTACAGAGTTTGGAGAAGGAAGTCTTTTTGACAGGTTTCTTGTGAGTCCTGGCTGTCCTGCCTTTCTCCTCTTGTGTCATGTTGCAGTCATGGCTGAGCAGGAGCTGTGGGTGGCTTTGTAGATGGGAACAGCTCCTGGCTGTATGGGGAATGCCTTGGACCTTGTGTGTATAGAGACAGACTCACTGCTCCTCCAGAACAGGATGCTGGTTGCCTTTGGGAAATGGAGACCTTCTTCAGCTCCCCTATGTCAATTTTTTTGTGGCCTAATTTGATCCAAATTGGTTGTGTATTTGCCAGAATGCCTGTCATCTTTCCATCATGGGAGGGAGTGTGAATCACTGACATTCCTGTTCCTTCTGCTACCTGATGCAGTTTGTACTCAAACTGGGGTGATGTACATGTGGTAATTTTTTGGAAATTCCTATTTGTGAATGCATTAGGAACATATTCTGATGTGGCATTCACATTCTCTGAAAAAATCCCTTTGCCCAGGATTTTTCTCCTGGTAAGCTGAGAAGCCTCAGAGAAAAGGAAAACAATTCTTATCTCATTTGCTTCTCTTGGGTTGTGTTCATGTGGAATGTGTTTGGAGATTGTTCACCCACAGGTGATTGTTTCATTGGATTCTGCTGTGAGTTGTTTTCACTCTTTGGCCAATCAGGGCCAAACTGTGTTGGGACTCTGGAAAGAGTCAGGAGTTTTCATTATTATCTTTTTAGCCTTCTGTCTGTATCCTTTCTGTATTCTTTAGTATAGTATAGTATTTTTTAATATAATATAGTATAATAAAGTAATAAATTAGCCTTCTGAGAACATGGAGTCAGATTCATCATTCTCTCCCCTCACTGGTGGACCTGCATTTATAATATTCTGGCATGCAGGAGATCCTGCAGCATGGTGGTGTCACTGGTGTTGCCACGTGAAGCAAACCCATCTCCTTCCACATGAATGAATTTGGCATGAAATACTGAAATATGACCATGTTATAACTTGATGATTTCCCTCTGTTACCAATGACTAAAGCAGGGTGTCCCAAAAATATCTGGGCCTCCAGGGGCAGGAAGAGACCTTGTGACTCCACAGCTCACTCTGTGTGTTGCTTTTCATGCAGCAGGTGTTCAAGGGTCTTTGTGCCTTGTCCCCACTGCAGTCCTTAGGAAGCAGGTCAGGAAATGGACAGGCTGAATAAATGCATTTGTGGAAGCAGTCCTGTTACATTTTTAGCTGCTGTTCAGTGTATAAAAGCTTGATTTTAAAGTCTGCTGGGCAGAGACCTTTCCTTATACAAGAGAAAGAAACGGAAGTTCTGACAGAATAGGGGAAAGTTTAAAAGTGGTAAATGAAGTTGGAGATGGAGCTTCTCTCTTGCAGTAACTGCTGAAGGTTGTTAGAAGCGTGGGTTGTTTGGCACATCCTCCTTGCCATGAGCTGATGTCACAGCAGTGATGTGCTTTGGGGCAAATGTGTGAAGCAAAGGCCTCATTTGCAGGAGGAAGAAGTGGGGCTGTGAATATTGATATGGTTAGATCATCTCCATGTTGGGAGGCAGGCCTAGGTCCAGTGCTTGTAGCATTGTTTTCTGGCTGAAGGAGCTGATGTGTCTGAAAACTGTTTAAGGGTTTGGATTTAGCTGGAGCAACTTGCACCACACTGATGTGCACTTGAGGTTCCTTGAGCACTGCTGCTGGACTGGAGGCTTGGCCGTGGCTGGAGGTGGAGTCCAAGGCAGGCAGGAGCCCTCCTTGAACCACACCTCCCTTTAATCCTCTGTTAGGCTTGAACCACGTGGGAAGAGAAGGAATTAATGAGAGCACCAAAGCATCAGAGACAAAGCTGGCACAGGAACGAGAAGTGTGAGCTGGACATCATTTGCTGAGATAAAGGAAAATTGCAGGCGCTGCGATAACGTTGCCTGTGTGACAGACAGGGACACAGTGAGGGATGTGACACACTGCTGCCTGTCTCACTTCATAACAGAGGCTTGCACCGAGTTAGCCCAGGGTCTGCAGCTCTTTCTGTACTGCCTCAGCATCTTCCCAGACCCTGGAGCTATTCAGACAAACCAAGATGACAGTGAATTTCAGGCAGATCTCCTGCAGCTTTCTTTAGTGAGTTGTCTCTTGTCTTGTCCCTTGTCTGAGCTGCCAGAGCGACTTGACCTAAAAGAAATCAAATTTGAGTCATGGTTTCTTGGGCCCCAAACCCTCTACTTAAAGCAGCAGTCCACTTCTGCAGCACTGGAGGGCAGAAAATCAAGAGGGGTTGTACCTAGTGAGTGCATTGTGGAGCCTCTGAAAGATATTTTATGTTTTCACAATGAAGTACAACGGGAGATTAATTTCTCATGCAGCCCTTACTGTGGTTTCTGTTTGCCTATGCCAGGTGACAGGATGGAGTTATCTCTCCCAAGAGGTCGTCAGTGCACTCAGAGTGATCTGCCTGGATCTTCTGGGTAGGGTAGGGAAAAAACAAGTACTTGCTGTACTCTTAAAGCTCTCTGTGATGGAAGCTGACAGTCCATTCCAGTGGGCTTTGGCTTCACATGGCTCTGTTTGCAAAGCCACAGTCTGTCAGTCACTTCTGCCTTTCAAAGCTTTGCTTCAGACTTCTTAAAAAAGAAAAAAGGTTTTGAAGTTCCTGGTAACATTGGATTATTCATCTAAGTTTCTCCAGCCATTAAAATGATAATTCCAAAGCCTTTGATTATTCCCATGAAGGTGTAGCTTCAAAAATGCTTCCACTGTTGTGAGTTAAGGAGTTAATTGTGAGTTGCCCTGTGCTGCTGGCTCAGCTCCTGTGTGGAGGCCGTGGTCTTTTACCACAGCCCAGCAGCTGCCAGAGCAGCTCAGAGAAGAGGGAAGCTGCAGTTGCTGTGCTTGCCTGATCCTAGGCAATAAAACATGTCACTGGGCTGGTCCCCTGCTGGAATTTATGGCAGCCTGGCTGCTGCTGCTGGGCCTGGCTGCCAGTGGCCACGAGGACCTGCTGAGAGGGCTGTGGATGAGCAGGGATGGAGCAAGCTGTGGACTTGGCCCTCTCTTCCCTCCTCTTATGCTGGGCTCAGCAGGGAGTATGGAACTGCTCTGCCAGCTCTCTGCCATTGGAAAACCTTCAAGCTCTGGGAGATGTTTCAGAGGCTGGCTCTGCAGTTCAGCACAGCACTGTAACAGGCAGCAATTGCACCTCACCCAAGAGTTTGGGACTTTAGGTTCAATGCTGTGGCATGAAAATGTTAGTGCACACAGCTTTGCTGAGCAGGAACAGGGACATGCTCATGTATAGCACTTCCAATGCAATTGCCTTGAATGCCTTCTCCTATGCTGTACTGAACGTGCTGACAT
Source organism: Agelaius tricolor (assembly GCF_023055355.1). Lineage (NCBI taxonomy): Eukaryota > Metazoa > Chordata > Aves > Passeriformes > Icteridae > Agelaius > Agelaius tricolor. The sequence goes on from NW_027269266.1 coordinate 2,392,920, forward strand.
TTGAGGGGGTAAAAATACTGATCTGCCTGCATGCTGCAAGCCTAGTTTACATTTTACAGCTCTAAATGTAAAGCTCTTGCCTGTCACCAGCTTTTTATATCTTGGCTTATAAGGCAAAGGGAAGAGGTGACACAGGTGACAGCATCTTATTGAAGGGAGAAGAATGTTTGATGCACTCATTTGGTGTAAAATGTCACAGATTGCCTCATGTTTAACTGTATGTAGAGATACTGTCCTGGAAGTATTTTACAAATTACTCAGAACAATGTCAACTCCAGCAATTGGTTGCATTCAGCATAAATATTTTGAGTTATTCATTACCATTAAAAGAAAATAGTAATTGTTGCATCTTGCACCTTCTCTTTTTTTAAATGAAACTTGGCAGGACCAACCACTCCTTCCTCGTGCCAAATTATGCACTATAGAGTTCAGTCCATGAAAATTTATTGTTGCAGTTGATGTAAATTGCATCTAATGGGCAAATGACTCACGGCTGTGCTTACAGCCAGCTTTGTGCTCTGAAGGCACATGCCAGCAGGTTGGAAGCACAGGCAGAGTAAACAGGGCTTATCTGTTTCCCCTCTCCTGTGACAGTTTTCTTCTCCCTGCTGGGCTGCAGAGCTCCTGGGGTGACACTCTTTGCTCAGGTCCCTTCTGTTGTGGTTGCAGTGGCTGTAACAACCACCATGGGGTTAGGCCAAGGATTGGGGGCTACAGATGAGGGTGGATCTGAGCATTTAGCAGGATTTTAAGGACTCTTTATCACAGCCACCAGGATACAGTTCATGTAGTTTCCCTGTGCCCCACTGAAAAATTAATTGAAGGCAGTGTGGGAACACATCACTTAAAACTGAGGAGCATCATCTCATTGCCTTCCTGTGCTCCCAAATCTCCTATAGCTGGAGTTCTGCTGTAATTTTGTTGTTGGGATGAGATTTGTTCATACAGCACCTCATGCCTGGGGCCCAGCCCCATGCTGGAGGCATTAATGTGGTGTAACTCTTGTCTGGTCAAACTGGGAAGCTAAACCAGTTTGGAATGCAGATGAAGAAGGGTTTCTGCCCTCCTGTGAAACCTTTCAAGGCTGATGTGGAGAATACAGCTCTGCACTGGAGCAAATCCAAGCCTCTCTTCCCACTCTGGTTGTGAAGTACAAGGTAAATAAAAACATAGTCCTTATTCTGTGGAAAGACTCTTGAAGGCTTTAGAAGAGAGGAAGATGAAGCTGTGGAGCAGGAGTGTCCAGAAGTATTGTAGCATTTGGTAAGCTATTGACAAGAAAGTTTACTCTAGCCTTCTGTAACTTCATTTAAAATGTGATATAATTATTGTTTATGCTAAAGCTGCTTCCTGTTTCCACTGTAACAATTATGCCAGAGGCACACAGTTTATTCCCAGTATTCCAGCCCAGGATATGGTCATTACCACATTATTGGGAAGTGCCTTCAAATTGTTACACTTGGCAATAACTATATCCTGGAGTAACAAACTTCTCACCATTCAGCTCACAAGTTTATAAGCATCTCCTGATGAAAACAAACAGGAAAGCACTGATCATCTTTCCTCTGCCCTATTGCTTCAAATGCACTTAATTTTAAATGTGATTTTAGAGGACAACCTGCTTCAAAGATGCTGCTACTACACCAGTGTATGCTAAAAGGAAGGGGTGAGTGCTCACCCAGTGTTAAGGCTGCTCTGTGTTCACCTGATGCTGCTGCAGTGCTGTTACACTGGGGTAGGGATGGGAAAGCTGGAAATTGCTTCTGTGGAACAGTGACCCCCCAGACATCTTGCTGCCCCAGCAGTTTTGCTGCTCTGGGGTGGAGTGTGCCAGGCTGGGGTGAGTGATGGCCTTTGCAGAGGGTGGTCACTGTGAGGAAGTGCCACATGAAGTGGTGATCTAATTCTGTGGTTTGACTTGGGTACTTGGCAATGGCTGTTTTGGCCTCTTGGATTTCATATTGTGGCTATAACTTGTTTTAATTTCTTGAACCAGCTTTAAGCATCATGTTTACCGACTTTTGTTTCCAATAAGAAAATATGTAAATTTTAATTAATCCAAGCTGAAGTTAAAAAGAAAGCAAGCCTCTTGATTTGAGGGGGTTAAGGGCCTGGAGTCCTTTGGCTTATTTTTTCTATGGGATTCAATCTGAGTGCTTGTTTTGCTACTTCATGCACTCCAAGCCTGTCCAGCTTCTCTGCTGTGATGGGATGGTTTGGTGATGGGGAATGCCTGCTGGTTTCTGGCTGCTGATGCTACACCAGTGAAACCTGCCTGAGTTATTTTGGATTATGAACTGTGTGATAGTTGAGACATCATCCTTAGTTTTCCTTAAAATCTTCCCTGGCACTTCCTTAATGCTGAGTGTGGTCTGTTGTGGGGGCTTGGTGAGCCACATGTGCAGCTCTGCCAGAGGGGAAATTTGGAAAGGCTGCACAATACTGCATGGCCCAGCTTGCTGGGGAAATGCTCCAGCATCCTGAGCTGCCTTGGAGTACAGATGGAAAAGGAAATTACTCTTACTCCAGTAAGAGAATTAATAACTTCAACAGGCAACCTCATGCATCCTATTCCTTTCCCCATGACCTGGAACTGGCAGGGCCTCGTGCATCCTGGCTGTCACAGGAGAATCAGCTGTGGGTAAACATTTCCAGTAGGATTGGAGAGTTTCCTGAACACCCTGTGTTCCCTCTGAATTAGTGCTGGTGTGCAGGGGGATTCCTGGAGGTGGCTGTGCCTGTGCCAAGCACATTTCACACCCTGTGAGCCAGCTCCTCAGCTAGGACACAGCAGGTTTTGGTGCTGTGCTCTCTGTGTGCTCCTGGGGCTGGATCCCAAAGGCACCTTCTACCTAAATATTGGCAGGGAGCTTTTCCATTCCCCCTTCTTATGGACCATGAGCAGTTTGTGGGAGTGCAGGGCTCAGTCAGGTTTCTATCTCTGGTGGCAATTAGCTCAACAGCACCAATTATATTGGATTTGGTCAATGGATGCTAAGGGGGGTAGTGTAGCCACCTGCTTAATTCTGCATTTAATCCCTTCAGGTCCTTCATGTATTTAAGAGCATCCACTGATGCTGTGTTGTCTGCAATGGCTACCAGGTGCTGGTTGCAGGAAGAAAAGAAAAATCATGCTTCTGGAAGGGAAAGTCAGCTTTTTGAGGCTATCAGATCTGTATGAAACTCTGAAGTTGTGACACATCTTCATTATTAAAGCAAATAAGAATTTTTCCTGTACTTGTTCTCACACCTGTGCTTCAAATTGGGGTTAAGCTCCAGGATAGGCATTGCTAGCAAGAGGTGTATATTTGGCATGACTTGAAATACCAGTTTGAAGGCTAAAGGTGCTGTCAGCTGCAGTTTGCTCATCATCTTTAGTGGGACTGTCTTATGGACAGTTTTTTTCTGCTGTGGGAAAAGCCTTGCCATGCCACTGTCCTAGACTGGATATTGGGAAGAGTCTGACAAATGCTAGTGCTGGAGAGGATGTGTTTAAAATTATCCTGGCCTGTAACTGGCAGTGGCCCAGCCTCCTCTTCAGAATAGCAAAGCCAGGAAGGAGGAGATTTCCAGGGCCTGACTGGGGCTCTTTGGCCAGGCCATCACACCAGTTCTGTTCTCATGATGCACTAGGGAGAAGAGGAAAAAAATAGCTTTGGACTTCTTTCTGTATGTGAAAGGATTTGGAATATTTGCCAAAGGCAGTGGAGGGAGAATCTGCTTGTTTTGGGGTTGTTTTCCTCTTTTTGCTCCTGTTCCATGTGGGTTCCTGGGCAGTGCAAGCTTAGCAGCCTGTGCTGATGAACAGGGGTGTCAGCTGTGAAGTGCTTCTCTTGGCTTGGCATGTGGAGCAGCCTGTGAAAATAAAGTGGAAAACTTCAAAGTGTTTGCAGTGAAAGCAGTGTTCCCCTCAAGAATGGAGAAGTGTTGCTGTTAACCTGAAAACCAGAGCTTTTGGCTAGAAAGAGGAAAGTACAAAATATTCATAGCACATGCTGGATGTTCTTGTGTGTTTGTTCATTAAAAGAAAAAAAAAAAAAGATAACAAGGAGACTTTTTTTCACTGACCAGGCTCATTAAGCCAGAAGCAAACAACATTTTTCTGCTCTCTGGATTTTCACCAGTGTATGGGGCTAAACTGATGTCCTGAGGAAGCACAAGAACTTCTGCAGGGCTGGAGAGCAGTGAGATGTGGGGCTGAGTGAGAACCAGATCAACTCACTGTCTCTTGGATTCTCTCCTCCTGAAGGGGCACATGAGTATCTGACCAGTGCTAGGTTCACTTTGCACCTTTTTAGCTAATTCTAAGAACCTGGGACAAACCCCTTTCCTTGCACTTTTGAGGGTACCTTCTGCAAAGTTTTAATTTTTCTTTTCTGTATGTAGTACCTAAAATATAAATTATATAAATGCTACTTAGTGTTTGTCTACTGAAGTTACAATGACGTCCTTATTTCTGCATGATTTGAGACAAGAAATACTAATATAAGAAACAAAGGATAAGAAATAATTACCTTTTAATGTATTTTTGTTGGTTGAAGTAAAGATTTAATGACTTCCACTTATTGTTGCTTTATCTTTCTACAGGGATGTGAAAGCAGGAAATATTCTTCTTGGAGAAGATGGCTCAGTGCAAATTGCAGGTAACTTCCCTGGTAGCTTTGAGTAAACTTTAGGCATAACTGCATATCCAAGGAAACAGTTTAATGATCAAGGAGAGAAACCTGCATAAAAATGTTAGCTTCTAAAAGCCCCACAAAGTTCATAAAACAAACAAAAAACCCCAACAATAAACAAATCATGAATGAAAACAAAAAGCCAACCCAGAGTTCATTACCTCTTCTTATCTTAAAATCCTATTTCTTGGAATAATGACAATCAGCAGATATAAATCATTTGATTGTGAAGTCCTCAGAATCAATAGATCAGATAAAGTTCTTGGCATAAGCTAGTCAGATTTTGGCATCAGCAGGTTTGTAGGCTTGGAAGTGGAGAGCACAGACCTCACTGATTTATCATTGACATGTGAGGTGGTTTTCCACAGGTCTCTGGTGAAGGGTGGACAGATCCATCAGAAGGAAATGGGCATATCTGATGGTAAAAGTCATTTAAGGAAAGATCAGCTGGTCAAACTGCTCCTGTGGATGCTCCCTGCTCTGCTTCAGTTGAGCTGGATGGCAGAGAGGGTGTTTAAGTGGCTGCCCTGGCCCAGCCCAAACTAGGGTGAGCTGGAAGTCTTGGGAGCAGTCATGCAAAGCAAAGCTGTTCAGACAGTTGCTTTAGCTAATACACATGTGCCTGGAGATGTCTGCTGCAGTCACTGCTGACATGAGCTGCAGCAGCAGAGCTGCTGGAAACAGTGCTGGGTGGGGGCAGGCCATGTGGAAAAGGGTACTGTGTGGAGTGTTTTGTCCCCTGATCCTTCCCTGATATTTTATTTCCTACAGACTTCACCCTTCTTTTCAGAAATCAAGACTTATGCCCCATCCCTGAAAACATTCAAAATTGAGTGGGGCTCTGAGCAACCTGTTGTGGTTGAAGGTGTCACTGCCCATGGCAGGGGGTTGGACAAGATGACCATTAAAGGTCCCTTCCAACCCAAACTATTCTGTGCTTTTGATTATTATTATTACAGACTATTAAGTAAGCCAAGATTTTTGGAGAGTACATTTAGAACCTGTGATATTTGTTTTTCCTTCTCTTCCCAGTGTGCTGTTTTCCTATCCTGAGTACATTTTTTCTCCGCTTCTCCTTTCCCCAGTACTGTGTTCTTCCCATGGATCTTGTAGTGCCTTTCCCATGGATCTTGTAGTGCCTTTCCAGTCCTAGTGCCACCTCTGGCTGGGGAGCCAGAGCCAGAGCTCTGTCCCCTCCTGCCAGCTTGGCAAACATCCCTGTACATGCGAAACATTTTCAATCCCATATTTATTTGGGAACAGCCATATCTGTGTCTGAGCAGGTCTCTTCTTTAGTGCCCTGTCCTGCTGGTAGTCCCAGCAGTGGTCAGGCCAGTGTGGTGGGAGTTTAGGGACAAGGCAGTGACAGTTGTGTGGGGGAGAAGTGCCTGTAGCATTGTTTATTCCTTTGGAATATCTAGGCTTGGCTTTGCATCTTGGAATGAAAGGTGCAGATTTTCCACCAGGAAGCAGAACATGTTGCAATGCAGTTTTTTCTAGGTAGCTCTCCTCTCTGCAGAGGACAATAAGCCCTTTTACAGGACATAATACCTATTTCTGTTTAAAAACCTGAAGTGTCTTTGTGTTCTTTTTTAAATCTCCTGGTTTCCTTAATGCCTGCAGTTACATTTCTAATGAGGTGTAAATAATTCAGTTACGTGGCAGCTGATGGAAGGTAGGGAGTGGCTTCCAAAATGCTCAAAGGAGCAGACTTTATGCAGTGAAATCCTACATTTTTTCCATGATAGGACCAAGATATAACATGTTGGATGTGTAATTGCACAAGCTTTTGATGCTGTTTTGTGAGAGGCTGCAAAAAGCTGTAACTCTGAATGTTTCTGCCAGCCTAGAGAGAGCTGCTTGTGTTTCTCTTCCACAGGGCTGTCAGGGCTTGCCTTTTTTGTATTAAGACTCACTAGCAATAGGTATTCCTGTATTTTTTTTTGCTGAGCAATTTTCAGTTAATAAATAGATTTAAGGTTGCCTGGTCTTAGCTCTGTGCATTTCAGAGGATTTATTTTGCCTGTGATTGTACATGTTCCCTAGACTGAACTACTCGTGGTTTATATGTGCAACACCTCAATGATGAAATTCATCTCCCTGCATATCCTGTGAAAGCAGCACTCAGAGATGTGCAAAGTTCCTCTTTACAAATTCTTTCTCTGAACATGCAGAAGGACCAACCCTGCCACCTTTCATCAGCCACAGCAGGGCCACTAAACCAAGGTCAGAGGGTTCACTGCAGTGGCAGGAAGCACTTCAGTTTCTGTGGAGGCAGCTGATGACTTGAAAGAAATGAAAATAAATGAATGAATAATAGAGAAGAGCCTGACCTGGTCATAACATGAGATTTTGTTTCTGTGGGAATTTCTGACACTTAAGCTTCCTTGCCTCCTGACCCAGGATGAAGTAGCAGAATTTCTGGGGAATTTTTTGAGGAGGAAAAAATGCTGGAAGCAAACCAATCCAAATAAAATGAGATTTGTTTCAGCGAGATCAAAGCACTTGCTTTTGACAATAATATTAATGCATATTATGAATAATTCTGTTGATTGTTGAGTGCTTCAATTATGGGCTGGTTGACATCACTTCGTTCCCATGAAACAAACGCTCTTGAGTTTCTCTGGAAAGTTACACCACGAGATAAAAAACAAAAGATTGATCAGCTGTGGAATGTAGCCTGAGGGCTGGAGTGAATGGGGCACCTCCCTGCAAGGAGCTGGTTTGGTAGACATGAAAAATTTAAATCATGTAGCAAGGAAGAAAGACTTCCATTCTTTTCTAATGACTCCTTCCCTTCTGCCACTCCTCTATCCAAACTGCCTGTGAACAGTTGTTAAGAAGGTCTTATTCAATCTTTGGCTTTTGTGACCTTGTGTTCCTGTGCATTTCCTCCTGCTTGACACAATTCCTGTTCCTTGTCCCCGATGAAATGTAATTCTCAAATGTAAATGAGGAATGTACATCTCAATCTGGAGATCCTTTGAGGGGAAAAAAGCAAAGGTGCATTTGAGATTGAGTGGTGGAAACATCGCTGCAGGACTGTACCTCCACAACGTGTCAGTGAATTTAACTGCTTGAAACTTTCACTCTGTGGAATTTATGGCAGTAATTTTGCTGCACTGTTACACAGTTCTAACGAGTGAAAATTAAAGCCTCTTTTGTGAATTTTGGGCTGTGCAATTCTGTTAAGGCTGAACAGAAAAAGCAACTTGATGATGGTGTGTCAGACATTTCTCAGGTTCTGTTTGTAACCCTGAATTGGTGTTTGTGCATATGGGGAAAGCCACTGTGGGAGCACTGTGAGTTGAGGTTGCTGCAGGTAAAGAGATGGAGAGATCTGTGAGCTCGGGGGCATCTGCTTGAAGTGGGAATTCTAAAAATTCCTCTAATAGCTTGCACAAATTTCCCAGCTTGAAACTCCTCCCCAAGTCTTATTTTTACTCATGACTCTTATTTTTAACTGTGTTGCTCCTTTGGCTTTCAAAAAGTGCATCCACTGACCCAAGGAGAAAATTGCCTTTAAGAGATCCAGCTGACCAGCGAGATCTAAAGTGAGGCAGTTTGCTTCTATCTTAACATTTCCCTTTTTTTCCCCAAGGGCACTTGGGCTTGTGGCTTGGCACCAAGTTTTTGGAGCCTGTTACAATTCACAGTGTCACTTTCTCAGTTTGAAGTGTTCTCCTTCACACTGGATTAATCTGCCTTCTGGAGAGAGCAGGACTCTTTCCCAGATACCATTGTTCTGGGCTGTGCTGACAGTGGTTGCAATGTAAATGGAGATAGCCACGTTCTTTTGTGTTCCAGCCTCTCCATGGCAATTACTTCATTTCTTTTAATCAGAGCATAAAACCTCTTTGCTCTGGCATTTATCAGCTCCCTGGAGTCTAAAAGTGCACGGATAAAAACACTCTGTCAACATAAAACTGCATCGGCATCAGTATTGATGCATAAACCAGGAGATGGCTTCTCACAGTAAGCAAGGCTTTGCATTTGTCAGTTTATTTAATTATGCAGGAGCTATAAATTACTGTGAAATGAAGTGAATATCTTGATAGACTGGGAAGGGATGGGAGAGGTTGAGGAGAAATTCTCTCAGGGTGCATGAGACTTGCTCAGTATGAGCTACGCTTCAGCCATGGCATGATGTGGGCATCCTACTGAGACTGAAATCAGGCTATATCTTTGTTTTCCCCTGATTTTACCCACTGGGATATTAAATAATGCTGTCACCCACCCCTCTGAGATTGAATGTGATGATACAAGTGTCTGCTGAAGGCTGAGAGGCACATATCCCTCCATGTGTGGAATTTTTTGGTTCTGGAGATAATAACAGAATCTCCTCAGGATTTAAACCCAGAAATTCTCAACGTGCACTCCCGAGAGGTGCCCGCAGTGTCAGCCATGGCCTGGGCAGGCCGTGTTGCCAAGCAGTTGAAGTAGATTGAGATTTCACTAAGTTGTTCAGGACTTGCTAATTGATCCTGGGCAAATTGCCTAACCCCTCTCTCTTTATCTATTTATAAAACGGGGATAGTTAAGGCCAGGCAAAACTTGTGTAACTGAATTTGTGTAACTTTCCACAAATCCATGCCAGCTTGTCACCGGTTCGCTGTGTTCCTGACTGCTCTTAATTCATGGCACTAAAATAGTGCTCTACATAAACATAGAGCTATGATGCAGGCAGTGTCATTCCCCACTTTCCCTTAGGAAACTCTAACTTTGGGAGATTAAATTGCCTGAGCAAGGGGCAAGGCACAAATCTAACTCGGGAGGGGAGAGTTGATTGAAGGGTTCGCTCAAGGAGCCTGTGTTGTATCATGAACACCTTGGAGCCTCTTCTGCCTTTCAAAAAAAGGACCAAAAGTATTTTTCTCTATGATTGGTGGAGACCTCTAGGGCCTTTCCTGCAGCAGAGAGTTGTGAAATAACTTTTCCTTTGTGTCACTGGTACTATCTGTGTTTCCTGAAGAGATGTTGCACTGTTTGATTGTTGAAACCACTTGTGAACGTCTCCGAGGGCAGTGGGTGGCGACACCCAGCCTGGGATTTGTCATCCTGAAGTTACTTTGTGAAGCAGGAGGACAAGTGTGCATTTACAGATCCAATACCACTGTGCATCAATCTAGACTTTAAAAGGAAAGAAGCCTTTGATTCTTGTTCTCCAGTAATCTTCCTTTTATCTGGTGTCCTACCATCTGCTGCGTTCTCAGCACAAAATTGCTATTTATCACTGCCTTCCTCTTCTTGCTGCCAGGTTCATTCATCTTCAGTGCTCTAAAAGCTTTAAGGTTTGCAGGAAAGCACTCAGTACAACTGCAGATATTTTCTGATGGTGAACAACTGAACAAGAAGGAAGATGACCAGTGAAAATAACAACTAGTGCTGTCTTCTGAAATGCTTTTTGTTTAAAGACAACTCAAAGTGATTTTGAAGTCAAGATTGAATTATTCTGTTTTTCTGCCCCTGTTGAAGTTGAAAACTGCTTTAGAGTCTTATTCAAGCACACCAATCTCTGTAGGAGCCCCTCTGATATCAGCTGATTTTCGTCCTGGATCTTAGTGCACATTCTTCCTTTCTTTCCCTTCTATGTACCTTGTAGGTAGCTACATGTAGTAGCAGGTACTTGGGCTTTTTAGGATTAAGGTAGTGTTACAGCATCAGAGGGCCAAGGAGAGATTATTTTTAACAGCTGACTTCTAGATTTGGATGAAACAATCTAGAATATGGTAGAAATGTGTCTTCCTGAGACACACACGTGCAGTGGTGCCTGTTGTGATGTGGTCCTGCCACAGCACTCTTATGTTGCTGAGTTGTTTGTACTGGGTCTTCCTTTTCAATTTCTGCATTTCCAGAGTGGCCAGAGTGGTTTTTAAGTTTGACAATTTGGGTACCATAGTGCCAGGAATTGTTGCCTCGTGCTTTTTCAAACACTACTCTGCAACTTCAATGCCACTGTAGAGTGTCCTGTAGGATATGTGGTTTACACACATTTCTGCTGGAAGAGACAAAATTGGCCATATTTTGTGCAGAGCCTGCATCAGCAGAATTGAATTCCCATCCTGGATTGGTTTTGCTGTGATATGAAAGTCTGGAAATATACATTTTTATGGGTATTTTTTTTTTAGCAATCTTTGGTTTAAATGACTGAAGCAGCTCCAACAGATGAATCTTTTCTACATTGCTTCAGAAAAATGAAAAAGAAAAAGAAACCCCACCACTTCCATCCAGACACCCTGGAGACTGTTATTTGCTGTCAGATTGCTGGAAGCCTGCAGTTTTTGGGCTCCTTTGGGATAGCTGACAGTCGGTGGATCCCCAGCAGTGGTGGTTGCTGGTATTGCAAGCCAGCTCCAAGCGTTCCCAATTCCTCCCTGTCTCTGGTGATTCAGCCCTTGCCAGTTATCACCTTAGTGAGCCAATGTAAACCACGAGCTGCCAAGGAAGAGTACAAATGTGTACACACTTCAGAGCTATCCTGAATTTCATGGATTTCCCCATTTTCTGGAGTTCAATTCATTTGCAATAACCTAGTTGTGTTTTAACCTTTCTGGGGGCAGAGAGACTGAGGCACAGATGGTCCCAACTGCTCAGAAGAAGGAATTTAACCTGAACTTGTGGTTGGAGTTGTGTTTTATTGCTTTCCAGATATTTCCTGAGAGCAAGCACATTCTTATCTGAATAGCTGGGGCTTGGATAAAGTTAGTAAGATGACATTTGAGAAGATGGTCCCAAAGTCATTCCTTACAGGGGAGTAGCACAGGCTGTTTGAGCCTGTTTTAACCCACTGGAAATGAGGGGAATTAATTGGGAAAACATTAAATAAATCAACCATGTAATGAAATAAACTTTAATTCCATTTAAGCTTTCTTCAGATGGCAGATATAAGGGCCTGATTTCCATCTGGAATTTATAAACCCTGGTTTGATGTGAGATGTGGTGAATACTGTGTGAAGGACTTGTGTTTTTACTGCTGGAATGCTTTTGCTTTGAATGGCATTTCCTTTCCCCTCAAAATGACTGCATGGAAACTTGAGGTAAGATAATATGTGCAAGTTCAAATACAGCACATCACAATAAAATGCTGATGGCACTTGGACAAGTTTCTGTTAGTATTATCTTATTTAAAAGAACTTCTGATTGCTCTTGTGTTTAGAACAATAGATCTTGGGAGACTTCCTGTAATGAGCAGGGAAAGGCAGCTTTACTCTGAATCTTTTAGGGAGCTCCTGCAGTTTCTGAGAAAAGCAAAAATAGTGAGTGCTCACATGGAAGATGTCAAAGCAAAAATCACTTATGCAAAAAGTGGGTTTCCAGAAGATTCAGATTGCAGTACTGATGGGGACAGTGATCCATCTAGGAGTGCTAAAACTCCAAGCATAGCAGGAAGCCAAAATGCCTTTGGGAACAGGAAAAAAAACAGGTCAGCACATCTGGAAGAGCTGAATCCTAATGATAGGCTTTTGTTAGTGCTTATTTTAGCCCTGTGATTTCTATGCAGCTTTATTTAATGTCACCTTGCAGTTACCCATGTCTAGTACTTCAGTGGGCACTAAGTTCCTCTCCTGGAAGTCTCTGTTGAAGTGAGCTGGAAGCTTTCAGCATCTTCTGAGTGATAATTTCAGAGGTGTTTCTCAAATATTGAAATTCTAATGAGAAGTGACTCACTGCACTGCTGGTGTGATGCAGAGGGAACTTGGGACAGTCCTCATATGGATACCATGATTTATACATTGTAAAGAGGGATCTTATGTTGCAGTTAATTCTCCAATTTAACATCCTTAAGCCATGGAGTAACTCTGGCTCCTTGGGCCACAGAGGCAAAGGCTTTTACATTTTGCATTGTCAACAGAGTTTCAAGAATTTTCAAACCAGTTGTGATCAATAACATCCTGCTTTTATGTTAAGTAGCCCTGGAATTTCAGAGATGTGCCCTCCAAGTCTGTCATCAATCTCAAAAATGGCATCTGAGATTTTGATTGCTTGTACTGTGTTTAAAAAAAAAGTGTGTGGATAAAGTTATGGAGAATTGAGTTATATATTGAGTTACAGGCCCATTGCAGGGCTGTAATTCAGCAATACATAAATAGTGTAGTTTGGAGCAGTTCTGTGTTAACAGTTTCTCTGTCACTTGATTTTTTATTTTTTTTTCCCTCCAAACAAAGTGCCATCCTCTCTTGAATGACTTGGTTGCCAGATCTTTGGTAATGCTCTTCTCTGAACAAACATACTTTATTCTCTCCCTGTATGCTGCTGCTGGTAACAGGTTCTGTTTTCCATGCCGTTCTTAATTGCATAAAACATGAGGTCACAGCATAGTTTTCACATAAAAGAGTGATTTGTTCCAAGAAATGCAATTACCAGTGAGCACAAAGGGCATCCATCAGCATCCTGGTTTGTGAAAGGTGTTTCAGGTGGGGTGATGCTGTGCAGGGTGTGAATCAGTGTCTGTGAGGCTTCCCTGGGATGCTCAGGCTGGTTTCTGGCACGTTCAGTATCATCAGTCTGAGATCCTGTTAAAGCACTGAGCATTTCAGCCATGGAGGAGTATCAAATAAAACATGTTCTGGTAATAAAAAATCCAGAATAAAGGGCTGATGCCTCAGTTAGAACAGTTAAATGCTTTCAAGGGACTTTTTCTGCACCCAGCTGGATTGCTGTGGATGTTGCAGGATGCTGCTCGAGGGTCAGTGCAGTTGTGTGTGTATGCAAATGTAAATCCAGCTCTGGCTGGCAGGGCAGGTTTGTACAGCAGCAGGGCTGCTGGGGGACTGTGGGCAGGCTCTAATGTGACCAGTGGGCTGTAATGGAAAGTGGAATTTTCCTCTCTGCCAGCCAGGGCTGAAAGCTCTGCTGTCCCCAGGAATTGAATGGTGAACTGCTGAATGGCAGTTCATGTACCAGCACTCAGAGCTAACTGTTGATCATTCCTCCTTTATTAGGAAACCCCTCATGCATGACTGCATGGTCTGGTACTTAATGGGTGGCTGGGAATATGAGGGGAAAGAAGGGACAGCCCTTCAGTTTGCTCAGGATGTGTTCTTAATAAATTCTGCTTTTGTTTTCTTTGCAGACTTTGGTGTTAGTGCATTCCTGGCCACGGGTGGTGACATTACCAGGAATAAAGTCAGGAAAACCTTTGTGGGCACACCTTGCTGGATGGCACCAGAAGTTATGGAACAGGTGAATTGTTTTTCCCAGTGTCCTCTGAGCTGATCAGCACCTGGAATTCCCTGTTATCAGCAATGACTATGTTTATTTCTAACTAAGATGATCATTTGACATCCTTAAGGGTTCTCTTAAATACAGGATTTTCTTTGACTTGCCTATTGCAGCCAGACTCTTCCTGGGGAATGTTGAGTGTTCAGTAGATTTTTGCCCCATTGCTTCTCTTCAGGCTCCTGCCTAAGGTGAGGATGAGACAGCTCAGTTGTTGCATAAAGAAGATAAACCTGCCCCTCCCTTTTGCATGCATGTGAGGTAGAATAGAAATAGTTTCACACATGGTAAATATGCCATGCACAGCTCAGTAACGTGCTATTCTTCATCTGCAAACATACAATTTGGGGTAGTTAGTTGTCACATGTCACAGTGGGGAGTTAATTCAGTATAATAACATGCATTTGACTTCATTCAGGTTTTTAACTTCTCTTGGCTTGTGAGTATCTAAATGCTGAGGAATGCTTGCATCTCCCCCTTCTTCCTCTGCTCTTTTGGCTCACTAAAAGATGTCATATTTCTTCCCCTTGCATGGAGAAATGCCACTTTTTGTCCTCCACTGCTTCTAGACTAAACTACAGAAGCTTTGTCTGTGTGACTTCTGGTGAAGGACACCTGGAAACTTTGTTAAATTTAGAATTGCTGCCCATTTCTGAGCAAGATTCACAGAGAAAATTATGCCACAGTCTTACCAAGGCATTTGCAGTAGCTATTGATGGCATTGATGTTCACTGCCATAAACATTCTGAAAATTATCCCTCATGCCCTTAAGATGAGTTTGACAGAGACCTGGGTTTCTGACAGGTGTGCTAAGCAGAAATATAACTGGCTATAAATGGGTTTCCATTTTTCTTTCCAAATTATTTTTAATATTTAAGGATTTGTTTTATTAAAGTGAATCCACCTTGATACATTTCTTCTTGTTGTTGTTTCCAGTAAAATATTTTGAAGCTTGGGAGGATCTTAAATAAAACCCCCATGCATATCTGTATCTAAAATCAAATGCAGCTAAACACAAGTGCATTAAAGTGCATTTTTTCTAATATCCAAAACTCCCTGAGGAATGGAGATAATTTTGGAGTACCTTAAATATATTATTGATGAAAAGCTTGTTCAGTGTTTGGCCTTTTCAGTGGCTCCCCATGGTGGGACTGAGGGGCCAGTGCATTCCAGCACTGCTGCAGCCTCCTCAGAGTGCAGGACTAACAGGGCAGGATAAAGCCGCACTTCCCAAGTCAGGGTTGTCTTTGCAAACTTAATTCTGAACTGCTTCACTGTCATATTCTTCTGGATTTTTTTTTTTTTTTTTTTTAGTTAATGCTAAGTTAAAAGTAAATAAAAATAGAGTATTTGGTGTTTCTGAAGCTAGATCAGAGCTGTCCCTTGCTTTTCTGCCCTGTGTGTTGTGCCCAGGCCTCAGCAGCCTGGCCAGGATCTAACAGTGCTGCTCCAGGCTCTTTGCAGCTGCAGTCCCCAGGATAAAAGGGGAAAATGCCTTAAAGAGGGAGCTAAAAATGGGAAATGAAAGTCTCAGTGATAAAGTGAGGGGTGGTTCTCCACAAATGTGTTTCCAAAGGAGGAGGTAAATTTTTTACAGAGTGCAGTGCCTGCACCAAGGCTGTGCACATGTAACCAGTTGCAAATATCAAATTAAAGCAGCATTTTAATGGGATGCTGAGGATGCTGGTGTGAAATCCTTCAGTGTCCATGAGATGATCTTGCTGCCTTCCAGCAGGTGTCACTCTGAGCCACTGGATCCAGCCGGGAAGAGGGACAGAGGGCTTGCTCTAAGTTAGCCTTTGACATGTAGATATTATTCACTAATTCCATCTGGTTTACTTCAGCACCATTAAATTCCTTCAGAATGTTAATATTTGATTGCTCAACATTGTCTTTTAATGTATGGTCACTTGGTGGATTTATGGCAAAAAAAGAAGTTGATGAGAAAAATAAATGTTGGGGATATAAACTAACTGCAGGGTGGTGACTAATGTATTGGACAGATGTCAAGATGAACTACTGCAGACAGTTTTGAGCTTTTTAGCCCTCACTTGCAAGCAGGATTATGTGAAATAATGAAAAAAAAACCCCTCACACTAAACTGTTAAAATCCTGTCAGGAAATGGAGAGATGTACAGTGTATTGGTGTGCTGCAAGAATAAATGAAAGATGGAGCCACGAAATGCTCAAAAGTTATTTTCCAAACCTAAAAATAGTGTGAGAAGACAAAAAAACGCCACCTTTACAGTGTATTTCTTCTTGTCCTGTGCTCTTTTAAATGTTACTAGATATCTGCTTGTTTATTTAACTGACTTGAAATCTGTTCAAAGTCATGGCATCCATAAACTGAGGCACTTCAAGAAACATTTCAGACTTTTAGGGCTCATGAAAATTGTGCTTACAGAGTGGAAGAAATCAGTGCAAGATGTAAATTCCTGTCTCTATAACAAGTTTCAGTCCAACTCTAGTATTACATGACAAATAGTACAGGAGGGGTTTTTGTTAGTTTGCCAAGATTCAAGATCATCTTTAAGGTAGCTTGGGGAATGCTTTTGGCTGCATCACAAGGAGTGTCTTTCTGAAGCTTGTTAGGTTAGCTGAGCACAGTACCCTGTTAGCTCTGCTCTGATCCAATTTTCATTTTTCCATAGTGTAGTTAGAAGAAACACAAACCATCCTAAGCAACCAAAATGCTTTGATTTTCAGAGCTGCTCTTGAAGTTAGTACATAATGTCTCTCCCCTGCAGCGGAGAAAGCAAGTGCCAAAATATTACCTAATGATAATGAGGAAGTAACTGCTTTGGCATATGAAATATTTTTTCCTGTGCAGGAGGGGAAGTAAATGCTATAAATTTTCCTGAACAAGCCTGTGTTTAATGTCAAGTGCAGAAGCTACTGATAATTAGTGGAGGGAAACATTAGTCTGCAGGCAGGAACGAGGGGCTTTTACTGGGCTGGTGTGTTGTGAAGTTCCAGGATGGGGCATATTTGCAGTCAGGCTGATTAAAAGTGTCGTGAGCTGGGTGTCCCAAGGGGTAGCAACCCATCTATTAACTATGAGAGTTTTATTGCACTGTGTAATGATTCTCTGTGTCTGTCTGTAGAAGTTAGAGCCTGGGTTAGCCCAGTGCTCCTTTATGTTCTGCAGTGGAGTTTATGGCAGAGCACTCCTGGTTGTACAGTGCACAGCCATGATTTTCATCAGACTGTGACTTTTAACACCTCCTGGAAGGCATGAGGAGCTGGGGGAGAGAAGGAGAAAGTGTTGTTTCCATCTCTGTAGTGCTGGTCTTTCCAAATTCATGGGGAAAGGGTGTGTGACAGGACAGCAAGAGGCACATGATAACATCCTCTAATATTTTTCAGGTCAGAGGATATGATTTCAAGGCAGACATCTGGAGCTTTGGGATCACTGCTATTGAACTGGCCACAGGAGCAGCTCCTTACCATAAATACCCTCCGATGAAGGTGAGCAGATCTCCAGATATTTGTGGAAGATAAGGGATCAGTGTGTTCTGTGGATGTTTTCAAGAATTTGGCTAGCATGTTGCACAGAAGAGTTTGTCCTCTCAATTTAGCACATTGCATAGAAGAATTTGTCCTTTCAACCTGCACTTGTGGATCATGATGTTCTGGGATGTATCGAGTCACTTTTTAAAAATACGCCCCTTCATCAGCATTATCTGAACCTGCAGTTTTTATTTAGATCCTGAGTCTCACCATTCTTAAGGAAAGTGATTTGTGTTTTAAACTTCTGAAGTCAGCAGATGTGTTTAGGGTTATAAATAATGATCCAGAATGCCTTATGGGCACCCAGTGACACTTGGCCAGCCATTCTTCCTCTTGCACTGACAATCCTAGAGAATGCCTGTCAGACATTCTCTTGATACCTCTCCTGTTACCAGTTATCTGAAAGAATGTTTAATTTTGTTTAACACCGACAAACCTGTCAATCACTGATCCAGTTCAAAGTACCACATCAGTATGAAACTGTTGTATTGTTAACAATAGTATTTTATTAAGGTTGAAATGAAATGTTCTTATTTAAACCATGACACACCAAAATTCTTTTTGAAATATCTTGAACCTTAGATCACCTTATAAGTTTGGCTAACTTTCTGTTTCGTGACTCTTGGACCAGGAGCTGCTTCTAGCATGCTGCTCATCCCCTTTGTGCCTCTGATGAGGCTTTGTCTCAATCACAAAACTTGAAGCCCCTTTGGCTCATCCTCTTGAAGGCCAGCTGGGTTCCCCTCCTGGGATGTGTGGTCCTTGGGATCAAACATGAGCATGTGGAGACCTGTTCTACCCCCAGGGCTCGTGGTTAGAGCAGTGACCTGGGACATGAGGCCTGTGGGTGTCAAGTCCCTCCATTGTTGACAATGCAACAGTGTTGTTTCACACAGGCAGATAGTGATAGGACAAAGGGGAGTGGCTATAAACTGAAAGAGGAGACATTTAGATTATATGTGAGAAAAGAATTCTTTACTGTGAGGGTGGTTAGGCACTGGAATGAGTTGAGAAGCTGTGGATGCACCATCCCTGGAGGTGTTCAAGGCTAGGCTGGGTGGGTATTGGAGCAGCCTGGGCTAGTGGAAGGTGTCCCTGTGCATGGCAGAGGGATTGGAATTAAATGAGCTTTAAGGTCCCTTCCAACCCAAACCATTCAGTGGCACTGTGGGCAAACTCCCATTTTTTCAGTCTCACCTGCTGAAGTGCTGTGGGAGTTGGGTGTCACTTCTTCAGGGGCTGGGTGCATCCCCTCCCACACCACAATCACAATGGCATTTGGAAATCCAGCTACTCCTCACTCAGAACAGGCACATCCATGCCAAATTGGTGCATAGGTTTAACTCTTGCAGAACAGAATTACTTTTAAGAATTGTCATCTACATGCAGGGACTGTTGATAGGCTGAGTGGTTCAGAAATGCCATTAAATTTCCTACAACATCAGTGGCTGTGGCAGAGCAGAGAGCAGTTCAGGGGAAAGTGCTGCTGGTTTATGTGCTACTGGTTTTATTGATATTTCCTTCTGGGCTGTGATTATTGGTAGCATTTTACAGCAGCTCCTGCAAATTTTACTTCAGTTTATTGTGGTTTGAATGCACAGGATGAAGCTTTGAATACCAACATCACCTATTTAGTATCAACAGCACCTACTTAGTGCTGTCATATGCTAGATGGAAATGAATTCCCAGTTCTGTGAGGTTTGGGTTGCAGTCATGCAGCCTGCAAGAAGCCTTCTCTATTTTATTTATTGAATATAATTTTATTGCACTGCAGATTAATTTTGTTATGCAGCAAAATTACTCATGCATTAAGTGACCCTTCAAGGAGTGGGGAAGAAAGCAGGGAGTTCTGTCATGGGCTGTGTAATTTCAGCTAGATTGATGGGCTTTTGCTGCCCTAAGCAATGTAGCTGTTGAAAGCTATTTAAATGTGCTATGTGCTGTTTCCTCTTCTAAAAATAGATATTCATCTGTATGTAGGTGACAAGTGGAAATGGAAATGAGTAATTTTCTTCTTTCCTTCAGAATATTTAAGTGATGTGAGGGAAAGAACCAGTTTGCCTTGATAGCTGCTTGTGTGAGGAATGTCTTCACCTGCTGTCACGTTGGTACATGGAAGTGAACTCATGTATCTTTTTATGTTGCCCCTCTGTCTTTAATTTGATTTCTAGCTGAGAAATACCTCAGGGAGGTACATTGAATCAAAAGCTTTGCCCAACTGCTCATCCTGAATGAGGAAAACTGGTAGAAGTTCTGCTCTGCTTGCACTTTTAATCCCACAAAACAGACCTGAAAAGACATTCCAGCCTTGTGTTTGGCCCACAGACTGCAGTGTGGGCCAAGAGATGGGATGGGAAGCAGTAACTTAAATTGTGGTTCTTTGTTGTTAACACAGCCTTGTTGACTCAGATGCTTGATAAAAGTGCTTGTCTAAAATACATTTTCCCCAAGATGTGTCTCTGACAAAACCCAAGAAAGATCTCATTGCCAATAGCAATAATTATTTCAGGTTTTAATGCTGACACTACAAAATGATCCTCCATCTTTGGAAACTGGTGTGCAAGATAAGGAGATGCTGAAGAAATATGGGAAATCATTTAGGAAGATGATTTCATCGTGCCTACAAAAAGACCCAGAAAAAAGGTAAGAATGGATCACACCAAAATAAATTAAAATAAACAAGCAAACAAAAAAAACCCTAACTCACAAACATCATTATGGTCCCTATTTTTTGAAGTTGAAATACTCTGTGCCCCTCCAACCTTTCAGTGACAAGGAACACAGCAATCTTGCTGTGTGGCAACAAATTCTCTGTCCTTATTTTTATGGATAAATGTCTGGCACTGTGCCTGGCCAGGGCACACATTTTCCATTTGGGTTAATGAGAGTGCATCCCAGTCCACTGCCTGGGTAGGGCCATTCTCCCTTGGCCACCTCCAGCAGGTGACTTCAGTTCATGTTTTGTTCCCAATCAAAACTGCTTTGTGTTTACAAATCAGAAATTACAGGTTGGGCAATGTGTGTTTACTTCCAAAACTACATAAATAAACATTTTAAAATTTAGCAGTGCAGAGAAGGCTTTCAGTGTAGTTTTGACTTGTTTAATTATATGTAATATTTGGTTTGGATGGGAAATCAGGAAAAAACACTGACAAATTTTACCAACATGTTTTCATCAATACAGATTGCTTAAGTGACCTGATGACACTTTCAGCCTTCCTTGAACAGTATCTTGACTACTCAGTGACGTAGGAAATATTACCAAGGGGATGCTGTGTGTGCTGTGCCATTTTTTTAATACCTCTTAGGTTGTTTTTTTTTTCCTCCTCAGTAAGCAGACTTAATTTTGGAAAGGAAAAAGTGCTTTCATAAAATAATAATAATGAAGACATTTTTCAGTTCCCTCTTGTGTCAGATCCAGGAACACAGGCTTCTCACGCACTGTGCAATGAGTCTCTCTCTTCTAACAAGCTTTACACTTGAAATGCATAATGAATCCACTGGAGTGCTTGATAAAAGTTGATAGCTGGGTTTTTTTTTTTGCTAGCATGACATTTTTTCACCTTTCTAAAGCATATCCTATCCTTGCAGGTTAGGATGTGTGCTGGTCAGGTTATACATAATCACTGAATTGTGGCACAGCCCTGCTCTCCTCAAGCACTTCTGACAGCCACTGGCATTGTCCTGACTGTGGGAGCAGGAGGTTGGCATATTGCATGGGAAGAGAATTTAGTGCAACTGCTTTTTCATTATTTTAAGGGCTCCCTTGCTCTGAGGTGGATGCCTTTTGTTGGAGCACTCTGTGATGAAATAAACCCTGTGATAAATGGCCTTTGCAAGTCACTGATTAAACTCTGTTACTATTTAAGCACTGTTTGCAGTGTGGAAAATGCTGTAAGCTGCCACTTTCTCATGTAGGCTTGAGTCTTTAGCAAATTCCTCCTAAACCAACTAAGGGATGGATGTCTCTCCAGTATTTATTCTGAAGTCTGACTTAAAGGGGAAAATAGTTTATACTTGTTCATGTTCTTTTAGACCAAGATTGATCATCCTGACTGTGTTTAATAGAACTAATTACACACATTTAATCTGGTATCTCTGAAATAACTGTTACTTGCACAGGGTGAGTACTGCACTCCAGTGATGATTCTGTGATTTCCATTTTGAGGAAATTTTTTCTGTGATTCTGTTGTTATCTTAGAGTCTCAAGTTCAGCATCAAAATGGGAGCAAATTCTCCCCACCAGTCTCAAGTTATTCATTGCTTTTGAACAGAATAAACCTTGTTCAGAATACACTGAGTAATTTAAAAGATTGCTGGTGTAAAATTTACTTGGAATACATTGATTTTAGGGGAATTATACAGGAGAAGCTGATGCCCTCACGAGATGCCAACAAGCTGCAGCAGCCTGGAAGACCGTTGGGTTGAAAGGGAGCATTTATAATTGTCTTTTCTACATCTGTTTTTATTGACAGACCAACAGCAGCAGAACTCCTAAGACACAAATTTTTCACAAAAGCAAAGGTAAGAAAACACTTTCTAAACTGATCTGTGCAGAGGCTGTGGAAAGGACTTTTCAGAAGCACGATAGGTGTGGGTGACAGCTTTACTGGCAGGAGTGTGGGCTCTTTCACTTGGAGCCAGCAGAGCTGAGTGAGTTGAATGGGTCATTGTGAAGGAGCAGAATAAAATCCCCCTTCTGTATCTCCTGTGTATGCTGTTGTTAACAGAAATTATCTAGGAATTCTTGAGCATTGAAATGTCTTTCAGTGCCTTTTGGGTTTGTTCTTCCTTTGTAATGGTGCCATTCTGGCTGCTTGTCCAGCCACAAAGGTCTCTGCTGCAGTGAGTGTGACTTAGATCTTAGTAAACTCTCCAATCAGTCTGTGTGTGAGGGGCTGAATGAGACCCACTGTGCAAGAGCTACCTAAAGATATTTCACCCTGTGTTGCCTTATGGAAAGTGAAGATCCTGTGATACAAACCAGTGGGAAACTCCCATTTCTAGCCTTGGAGAGAAGTGCCAGCAAGCATTATGTAATTACTGCCTGGGGATTAGTGCATCTGCAACGTGCAGGGTCTTACTGAGGGAGACAGACAGCAGTAGCACAGGGCAGGATTTGCATTTCCATGAGCATGGGGAATGTTTTCTGTTTGCTTAATTTTTTTTGGGATCAAAGTGCGCAGGATTTATACAGAATACAGATTAAACTGTCAAAAAGAGACTGCATACTTGGCATAGCACAGCAGCATCACCAATTAATCAGAGTAGTTTTCAACTCCGAGATTAAGATGCTTAAATGGATTTGGCCACACCAGGTATCTGTACAGGAGCTGGATGCCCTGTTAAAGCTGACAGGAATCTTTACAGGTGCACCCCAGGGAGAGTTGCACTTCCTCTTCATGAGGAGAAGCACAGGGGCAAGTGCTGATCTCTTTGGTGACCAGTGACAGGACCCGAGGGAATGGCCTGAAGCTGTGTCAGGGGATGTTTTGTTTGGATACTGGGGAAAGGTTCTTTCCCCAGAGGATGGTGGGACACTGAACAGCCCCCCCAGGAAATGGCCACGATCTCAAGGCTGCCAGAGCTCCAGGAGCATTTGGACAACACTCTCAGGAGGGGTTGTTGGGGTGTCTGTGAAGGGCCAGGAGTTGGAGTCAATCCTTGTGGGTCCCTTCTGACTCCAGGTATTGTGTGATTTTATAATTTTATGAGCCACGGAAATCTGGAGGGTGATCCAGTTGATGAAATGCAGAAGTTTGCTTTAGGGCAGGTTTAATTGATGTCTGGGCTCTTGACAGTATTAACTGGGGTTTCACTGTCTGTAGTGGGATTTTAGGCAGCTGATTAGTCTGCATCTGTATGCTGGATGCACACTTGGTGTCCAAAGTGACAGGATGGTTTACACATTGCTGACCTTTCTCCATTTGGTTCTGCAAGTTCTGGTTCATGTTACACTTCATTGTGTGTTAAATCTCCTTCTTGCTTTCATTAAGCTGCTGGAGACATATTAGCATGGGTGGTGATAGAAAATTAACATTATTGTAAATGAGGCACTGCTTAACCAGCCAGCATTTGGAGTGCAAACCTGTGCCAGTTCACACTTGGGGTTAAATTACTGTCACACATCAGCCACTGCCAAACTGACAGCTGGAGCTTGAGGGCTGAAGAGTGCAGCTTCTATACATCTATATTGAGTCATATATTTAAATACCATCTAGGTTATGTAAAAGTGTGGTTTGATAATGCTGGGAGCCATTTATCAGGAATGACAGTGTGTCTTGAGACTCTGCATCCTGCCTGGGGGAGTTCTGGGAGCTCTGTGTGGGCAGGGACAGCAGAGCTTTCCAACTGCACCAGTGTGGTGTGGAATACCCAGCCAAATGCTAGAGTGCTGGCCTGCACTGCCCTGCTTCCCCTGCTGCCACAAGTTTGGCCCCACACTTCAGCAGTGAGAAAATTGTATTCTCAGGAGCCCACATTGGCCACTCTGGAGCAGCTTGCTGAAGAGGAAATGTAATGCAATAAAGCATCACAGCAGTTCCCCAGTATTCAGTCTCTTGTGATCACTGCATTTACTTCCTCTCTAAACATAAATGCTGTACATTTTTTCAGCCACTTTAAATCTTGCTGTCCCAGTTTCTGTTTGCTCCAGCACAGAGGGATTCCTACATCCCAACCTGTCTGAGGTTTGCCTTTGACAGTTGGACAGGCATAAATTTAGGAGTAAGATAAAGCAAAGAGGTTGAATCCAGGTGGTGTAGTAGCTGCAAGTGGAAGAATGCCAAGTGCCTCAGCAGGGTACCAGATACTGCAGTATAATATGTATATTTCCAAATAAATCAGAATAATATCCAGCTCCTCAGTTGTTAATTCCATGTCACTTTGCATAAGGAGAGTGCCACTGTTAACTGAAAAGGTATTTGAGATGAAACATCACATACTGCAGCCCAAAGTAGGGGAGTGGTTAATATCCTTGGGGGAGTAGGATGAAACATGTAAACCACTTCCTGCTAGAAACAGCTTAACAGTTACTTTATCAGAGATAGTGAAGGCATCAAAGGACATTTTCAGCAATGCAAATGTTTGGTATTTTTTTCTTTGCAGAATAAAGAGTTTTTACAAGAGAAGATGTTGCAGAGAGCCCCAACAATCACTGAACGATCCAAAAAGGTACTGAAAACCTCTTGGGCTCTTGCTGTTACAGTTGTACTATCTTTTGTGCTTGTATTCACATTTTAATAATAACTACTCCAGTACAGCTTTTTCTAGGTAGAGCTATTAGTTTCAATAAAATAATCAGGTGATGGAACCTGAAGATCTTCTGTGCTATTTCTTCTAAAATCAATTCTAGAAACTGCTTGAGATGTAAATTCTGTGTTCTTGTGCTGGGCAGGTCCGGAGAGTCCCAGGCTCCAGTGGGCGTCTTCATAAGACTGAAGATGGTGGCTGGGAATGGAGTGATGATGAGCTTGATGAGGAAAGTGAGGAAGGCAGAGCAGCAATTTCACAGCTCAGGGTGGGTCCTCAAACTCCACTGTCTGTTTTGTTGTCCAGTTGTGGTAGGTCTAAAAATATTTGGGGAGCACATACCTTAAGCATGATACACAGCAAGCTGTAATCCCTTCCCTCGAGTTGGGAACTGAAGCAAAGAAAGCAGACTGAAGGTTGAAGAAATTGTATTGATCTTTTCTGTCATTGTGGTGGGGCACAGCTGGTCTCATTCAGGAATGTTCAGTATAATTGGAAATGTTAATTCAGACAGCCTGCTCCCAGCTCAGCATACTAATACACTGCAGCTAGGATGCTCACTTTAAGGGAAACTGCTTGAGATGCTTTCTTCTGGAAGTGTCAGGAGAGGTTTTATCCTACTGCCCTCTCCAGGATGGAGCTGAAATCAATAGGGGCTGTTCTTATGGCTGATTCCTGAAACATGCAGGGCCTGGTTCTGCCACCCCAGTTACACTGGAATCCATTAATCCTGGTAGAAAACCTCACAGCATCCCTGAACTCACAGGAGGGATTAGTCTTGTGCGTGAAAATCCTCAAGAAAACACCACTTTCCCCTCTCCCAACACATGTAAATAGCCACCAACAACTCAGAGGAACAATGCATGATGATCAGCTGAAAGATTACAATGAATTTTCAGGTTGTCTTCCCCCAGCAGCCACCTGTGTGGGTTTTGACTATAATGGTTTGCCTGGTCTCTTTTCACTACAGCAGGTGGCTGGAAGTGGACTGTGTTTTAATCATCCTGTAATTGAATTAGTGAGACAGTGGAGGATTTTTAGAGGAAGCTTTTCAGTGTGAAAGGGGAAAAAGCAGTATTGGTTTGAAGTATTTATCCCTTTACAACTTCTCATTTCTCTTTCATTAGTCTGGCATCTGTTGCTGTTCTGAATAGACACTTGAATATTAAATGCAAGATTTTGCATCTTTTCAGCATCTTCTGAAATGCTTGGAGTTTTTAAAAGCCATTTGATACAGTAAATTCATTATTTGTGACAGCAACTCTTGTGACTTCTTAAAGAGCTTATTGTGTCCAGCTTTGTATTGTACATGATCAAGGAAAATCTCTTGGTACCAGGTAGCTACTACTGAAATTCTTTGATGAATAAGCTATAAGATATGAGCTGAATTCTTCTAAATTCCTTTTGTATGCTAGAATACCATCAAATTTTAGAAGGCAACATTGTAAAAGAGTCTAATTCTTTTCCAGAGATTATTTAGAGCTTGTTGTATCTTGTCTCAAAGCTCAGGCTGCCATGACTTAACACTGTTTACTTTGTTTTGAACAGTACTTACTTGTTTCATTCCTCCTAGGCAGGAAAAAGCAGATTGACACACATGTTTACAAGCTCCTTTTCAAGAGGAGTTTTCTTGATGCTTTGATATATTTTCCTTGTACTGCTGCCTGTCCTGATCCACTCTCATTTGGGTTGTGCTTGGCCCTTACTTGTAGGTCTTCCATTCAGCAAACCTTTAGGAAGGTTTAGTGTAGGTGGTCTTGATTCAGTCACCTCCCTGTAGATGTGAATTATCATTTTGGAGGCACCCCATGTGTAACACAGCACTCTGGGACACCTGCCTGTTCCAGGATGTCAGGAAGGGCACTGTGGAACCTCAGGCCTCTCTGCATGTCTGCCTGGGTACTTGAATTTGATTCCTTTTCAAGCAATCCTAAGACTTGTATCCAAACTGCCAATTTTTTGCCATGAATACAGTGGTGTTATTGAGGATTAGTGTTTATCTTGTGGTTTTGGTCATATTTCAAACTCTTGGTATAAATTCTACCTGTCTGTAAATCCCTCTGCAATTTTAACCAAGTTGTTGGGTAAAATAACTTGTGTTAACTAGGTGGCACCTTTTCTTCCTGCCCCTTGCAGTGGGGGTGGAGTAGAGGATTTTTAAAGGTCCTTTCCAACCCAAAACAATTTGTGATTCTGTCTGTACCTGCATTTTACTGCAGTAAAAGGAGGCCCTGCAGATTGACTTAATGTGCCAAAATACTGAAGTATTAATCTGCATAAAATCATCTACATAAATGGAAAATGTTGATATTTTTTACTTGTTTCCACTTCACAGAAAAAATAGGATGAATTTAATATGTGCAAACATATATTTTACAAGTCTCTTCCTAGGACTGCACCTGAAAGCAGGCAAATATTTATTATACCCAAAGCCAAAAATATCTCCTCAATTCACTGAATATGGTGACTTGCTGGGTCAACATTACTTTTTGGATATAAAGACCTTCTGAACTTCCTCTCTGCATTTAAAATCTCGAATTTAAATTAAAGCAGTTGTGCTCTGTGGGCTTTTAAATTGTGCACTTTCTGTTACCCGATAAATCTGTGCAGTGGTGAGTTGTGTGGTCACATTTCACTGCTTACTCACTTCATCTTTGATTACACAAGCAAAAAATAGTTAGAACTAGTCCCCAAAGTCATCCTATTTGTGCCTTAGGTAAATGTTTTTTAATGTTTGTCCTGTTTTCTTTCCGTCTATGTGTTTAATAAAATAATAAAATTGTTAAGGTTGGAAAAGACCTCCAGGATTGTTGAGTCCCAGTGGTAGCCCAGAGCCACTGTGCTCACCACTGACCCTGTTTCCAAGGGCCACCTCTTCATATTTTCTGAGCACCTCCAGAGGTGGTGATTCTATCACTTTACTGAAAGGGTGCCCAGGGAAGAAATCTTTCCTAATATCCAATCCAAACCTTCCCTGCTGCAACTTGAAGCCATTTCTTCTTTTACTTGTTACCTGAGAAAAAGCCTGATCCCCACCTGGCTGCATCCTCCTGTCAGGGAATTGTGGAGAGTGAGAAGGTCCCCCCTGAGCTTCCTTTCCTCGAGGCTGAGCCCCCCCCCCACCTCTCTCAGCTGCTCTTTGGGCTCCAGGGCCATTCCCAGCTCTGTTGCCCTTCTCTGGACTTGTTCCAGCCCTTCTATGTCCTTCTGGTAGTGAGGGGCCCAAAGCTGAACACAGCACTCAGGGTGCCTCAGCAGTGCTGAGTACAAGGGACAGTCCCTGCCCTGCTCCTGCTGGCCAGACTGTTCCTGATCCAGGTGCCATTGGCCTTCTTGGCCACCTGGGCACTTGCTGGCTCATACTCAGCTGGCTCTCACCACTTCTGTTGGTCATTTATCTGGATCAGTTGTCAGCTGAGGGGCAGGGCCAGTGTTTCCATACTCATCTGCACAGTGCTTAGCACACTGATCTTTTCTTTTATGTAATTCCTTGAGGTATCCAGGTACTCTTGGATATGAGCTTTGTTCCTGGAAGAGCACTGCAGCAATGTGGAGCAGGGCTGTTTCTCTGGGAGCAATGCCATGTTTTTCATCCCACCTGGTAACTGTCAAGTGAAGGCTGAGCACACTGAGATGGATTTCAGGCTTTACCTTTCTGGCTGTGTGACTTTTTCCCTGACACTGCCTACACACAGTCATGCTGAGGGAACTGTTCCTTCTCCCCCTGTCCAGAGGCATTTTTGAAACTTGCTGTTCTGAGAGTAAGATTTCTTAACTTTTTCTCACAAGAAGCCTTTGAGTCATATGTTACAAATTGCTCTGATCTGCACTCATTAGGGTAGTGGCCTCTCTTAGTGGAGAAATTCTCTCAGAGTAGGGACCTGATGAGCCTTAATGTTCTGCTGTCCTGCTTGTATTATCCAAACAGCAACCTGTTGGACCATTATGTAGAGAAGGAACAGGGTTTTTTCATTCCCAGCATGGACCAAACCATCCCACCCATCTCCACGAACTGGACTTGTTGGAAGTCAAAGTTGCAGGCTCTCCTAATTGCAGGGCTTTCCAGGAATACTTGGCAATCTCCCCTGCTATGTGAAACAGCTGGTGCAGTGCTATCTTTGTTTTACTGATAAGCAAGAGCTGGTCACGTTGCTTTGCCTGCACTTTCCCCGTTGTTCCCTGGTCTCTTCATTTCACTGCTGAGTGTGCACCCACCTGTCAGTTCTCTGCTTTCTCTCACAAAGAGCACAGCAGATGCAGGGTCCAAGGCAGGGGGAGCAGGCCAGGGATTTCCTTCTAAAAAACAGCACAAGCAAGGCTGATTCCTCCCTCCCACCCTGTAAAGGTTCTGTATGTTTTAAGCAAGTTGGTTTGGAAACTACCTCCCTAAGTAAGTGAAGGGAACTTGTTTCCTAGCAGAATTCTGCCAGGCAGATCTGTGTTTATCTTTTTCTGCCAGACTTGAGTAGCTTAAAATAGATTTTCCCATCTTGATGCTTAAGTAATTTGATCCAATCTGAGTGATCTTCAAGAGTCCTGGATTTTGCTAATGAGTAACAGTGATAGCAACTTAGGGTACTGTGTGCCACTGTGGAAATAATGACTGCAGGGTCTGAAATGTGGCTGTGTTTCTGAGTGGTACTATGTGACAACAAATTGTCTGGTGAGCCTTTTATCATGCATCTTAATACACATTTGTAACTTCAAACAATTAGGTAGGTTTCTCATGTTCAGTATAGTTCTGACAAGTCCTCCTAGTCAGTAAGCTTCACTGTGGTCTAGGCAATGACATCTTTTTCTCTGTTTTTTAGTCTCCCAGAGTGAAAGAACCTGTACAGAACTCCGAGGTAAGTTATAATTGCAAATGGCTTCTTGAAAAGATGACTCCTAATTATTGCTGTTGTTTCAAGGAACATGCTTTATTAACCTTTGAAAGCAATATTGTGTGAAGTAGAAGCCAGTATCTAGCTGAGCTCTCTTTGAAGAGCTCCCTATAAAAGGAATCCTTGGCTGTGTAGTGCCAAGAGCTCTTCTTGAGGTAAGTTTGTTGTGTGTCTTGTCAGCTTGCTGTGGCAAAAGTCTGTTTGTTTCAAGGTAATTAATTGGTCACAATAATAATCTGAGCAAAACAAGTATCTTCTCATTTCCTCCTTAAAAAAAACCCCTCCAAACTGCATAAACCCAACAGAACACAACTTTAGGATGTCTGGTTTGTATTGTCTAATTCTGTGGTTTGGAACCTGTGGAACTGTGAAAGAATTCTGTAGTAGTATTTGATAGCAAACACAGCTTCAGTTGCAATTTATCATCTTTCTTCAGTTCTGAACTGTTTCTTACATTAGGAATATTGCTATGTCTCATCTTTCAGTGATGGGGACAGCTTATCTGCCAGAGACTGTGCAGTGTCTGTCTTTTCCCTACCTGTGTTGAAAGATAAACAGAGCTGTCTCTTAGAAATTAGTCTTGGGTTGAGCTGTCCTGTTCTTCCTTTATTTGTTTCTAAGAAGTGTTTATAAAGGGAGATTATGAGAAGACTACAGTTGTGGCACTGTAATTTGACATAAATTCTAAATTAAAAAAAAAAAAAGCTGAAAACCAGAATCCCTTTGGGATGAATTTTCCCATTGGAAGTCTCTTGTCCAGGTTTCCAGCATTGAAGGTGATTTATATTTCCTACAACCTGCCAGAGTAAGCTGGAGGGCACACTGAAGTGCCATCAAGCTGACAGTTCTTTGGCTCCTGTGCCAAAATTGGTTTCTCTGTACCGAATAACAAGAGGTAAAAAAGAGATTAAATTTCCATTTAGCTCATTTTCCCCACCCTCCAATTAATTTCATATGGATTTGTTTTTGTTTGCTTGGTTGGGTTTGTTTTTTGCAAGAGACTTAAGTCCAATCCTAAATCTTCTCTAGTGTGATTTGAAGAGCTCTAAATTCACTTTCCATTGACACTCAGATTACTCTGACATTTGCTTGGTGAAAGGCTCAGTTGTCAGTAGTTATCTCACTGCTTTGCTGGGCTTGTTCTCTGAAAGGGACTACAAGTCAAAGCAGGGCTCCTCTGCTCTGAGGGCATGGCTACTTGAAAATACCAGTAGGACTCAAAGCTCAGGAAAGAGGGAGACTGAAGGATAGGGTGCTCTCATCCCAGCTGGATATATCTGTGTACATGCAGCCTTGCCACAGGGTGTAATTTTTGTCCAAGATCCACAGCCATGCTGGTATCTTGGTTTACTGGTGAGTAGAACTTGCAAATGTCAGGACAGAATGGGGTCTCTGGACATGAGGATGCATTAAACCCCTGAACACCAACTTGGGATCAGCATTAATGTCCTGGAAGCCTTAGCACTGAACTTCTCCACAAGCACTTCTGGGAAAGCTGGTGCTTGAATCAGAACTCTTGAGTTCCTTTTCTCACTAAAGCTCCTTTTTACTTGCAGCTGTTTCCATCAGCTGAGCCTCCAGGTCCTTCACTCAATGCTCCAGCACAGGCACCTACTGAACTACCTCAGGCTGCAGGACAAGCACCTGCACAACCTCCAACTGCTGTACCTCCACCCAGCCAGGCTCCTCCAGCAGCCCCAGCCCCAGCAGCAGCAGCCCCAGCAGCAGCCCAGGTAAGAGCAGACACCCCTCCTGCCAGCTTTCAGGTTTGCCCTTGGCTGTTCAATTCCAGATTTGCCAGAACAATCTGAAACAGTGGAAGTTTGACATATTATTGGCAACATTAAAATGGCTTTGATACTTAAATCAAGCCCCTTCACATCTCTTTTAAAAGGCCAGTATTTAATCCTTGAATTTTATGCAGCAGTTGAAACATCAGCAGCAGTGAAGGCTGGAGCAGTGTTGGTGTCAGTGACACCTGGGACATGCACTAATAGAATATCTGACACTAGTGCCCAATATCTTATTTATTGGTAGCTTGTCCTAAGCTGAACTTCATGAACTTGTGTCAGTGTGTTCTTCTCTATAGCTCTTAGTGTCAATGTGCTCTTTTTTATAGCTCTACATAGGTTCTTCCTCACTGCTCTGTGTCAGTGTGTTCTTTTTTGTGGCTCTCCTCTGGTTCTTGTTCCTCACTGGTTACTGTTTTGCAGAGCTCTGGGCTTCTCCATGAACCCTTGTTTGTTTTCACTGACCTGGTGGTTTTCAGCTTGAACAGAAACCAGGTTGTGATCAGAAGCCCTGAGCTGCACTGCTGGGCCAAAAGCACCTTGGAGTAAAAAGCCTGTTTTAAACAAAGTGTTATTTTCCTTTTCTCTTGTGAAAAAACAAATGGTCTAGATGAAAAAAACTTGGTCAAGACTTCTATGCTTAAATTATCAGCCTGGTGTTGTGTCTGTCTTGTTCCTGCAGGTGTAAAACCCTTGCCTCAGCATGGGCAGTGCAGGTGACTGACCCCTCTCCATTTTATTTGGGTTTTTGTGGTGGAGATTGAATAACGCTTAGCTCTGTACTGGAAATATCACAAGTGCTGTAACAAGTGCAAGGCAACTCCTGGATCCTCCCTACTGGATATCTGCTGCTAACCAATATGAAATGATTTGATTACATGTTGCAATAGTTACAGAAGTAATTTAGAATTGAATTAGCAGCTATAAAATTGCTGCTAGACACTCTTAAAGCCTTTGATTTTATGGAAAAAAAAGGTAACTGACAGTACATGCTAATCTGCCAATTCGATTTTTTCCTGATACAGTTGTATCAGGTTTGTAAATCAGATGTTTGGGGCAGGGATTAAAACACAGGAGGTCTTGAAGCTGTCATGAATATCCAAAAACCTTAAGTTTTAATGTAAAGCAAGTAATGTTTTTATATTTAGCACTTCTGAAGTCTCCTGCCATATTGGCATTTCTCAAAGTTGTGCAGCTTTTACTCTTTCCAAGGCAATTGCAGAGAGCCTCCTGTTTCAGTGTGGAGTTTTCCTGGTTCATTGATCTGTTATCTTTCTCATTGCAGTGCCATGATTCCAATGATGAGTCAAACTCTTAGTTGTATCAACTCTACAGTTGATCAAGGTTATCTCTAGTTTTAAAAACAGAGCAAGATATTGTTAACCTGCCTTAAAATGATGTAATCCTATTGCAGGCCCCACCTACAGCCCCTGCTGCAGCTCCGGTACAGGAAGATGTGAGAGTCCCCATCAACCTTGTATTAAGGTTAAGGTAAGGACACAAAACTGTTCTGTTAACATCAGCCTTTGTAGAGAGCCCCACTGGCACTCTTCTGTGCCTTTAATTAATAGGGTGGTGGTTAAGTGTGTGTCAGCTTGGATTTCATCTGCTCTTCTGAAACTGAGACCTGGAAAAGCAATTTATCACATCCACTTTGGTTTGGCAAAACCTGTATTGAAAGAGGTTTTGATATTTGTGTAAGCATTGCTAAACTCTCATGGAGTGGGAAAGAGGAACTAGCTGGGTTCCCTAAAAGGATTCAGGGATCCAGGGGTTCTGGCCTTGTGCTGGTCCAGGTTAATCTTCATGCACAACTTCAGACTTCAGCCAGTTCTGAGAGTGAAGAGCTTTTACCCAGCTGAGGGAGTGGATTCTGGTCTGTGTCACTGGAAACAGGCAGAAAAAAGAATCTTTCTATGCTCATTACACACACTGCTGTTTCTCATTAAAAGAACCTCCCTCCCATCTCTGGAGGCATCCTGGTTGTTGGTAGGCATTGGAGTGGGGATTCTGAGCATCACTTCCATAATGTGTGTGCATCTGCAACCTGTGAGCACTTCCCTCCTCTGAAATGTGCTCCAAGGACATCTCTGCTGAGGGATCTGAGTTGTTGAGACAGTGGAACAGCATGGTCTTGTAGCAGAGGTGGCACTCACCTATCCTGGGCTGCCCCAGGCTCTGTCAGGCTGGGAGGCCCCAGAGCTGCTTCCACACGCACAGCAGAGTGCTGAGTTCCTGCCCTTGAGGGGGTAGAATGCAATGAATTCACAGGCTGATTATTCAACGACAGCACTCTCTTTTGGCCACCTGTCATGCCATGAAATGGTCTCTTTTATATAAAATTCTCTTCTTTCCACAGGAATTCAAATAAAGAGCTCCATGATATTCGGTTTGAATTCACCCCAGGGAAAGGTGAGCTGGTGGGAAATTCCAGTGTGTGAAGGGGAAGTTTTGTGTTTGGTGTTGTGCTGTTGTGTGAGTGTCTGTCCACAGTGCCTTCCTAAAGGCTTGCTGTGGTTGGGCTTGGAGCACTGCTGTAAAACTCATGGATTTGGCTAAATTGCAGCCCTTCAGTGAATTCACAGCACCTGGTGTGCACCCTGATATCTGTCTTTTGAAAAGGGCACTTCTGCTGTTTGGCTTGTACAAGCTCCTTTAGGTTTCTGTGTGGTGCCTTCACCAGCTGGACAATTTCTGCTCTGTAATGATGGCTCTTGGGTTTTTCCCCAACAGATACTGCAGATGGTGTGTCTCAGGAGCTCATTTCAGCAGGTCTTGTTGATGGCAGAGATCTGGTAATAGGTAATTACAAATTATTTTTTTCTGCTCTAACCATTTCAGTCATTTTTTGCATGTTAAAAATGACCTGATTAGTGGGTGATAGGGAAATTTCCACTGGCCTTGTCTCTACCCCAGTGGCCCTGCACAACTGCTGTCAATTCTGGTGACAGTTCTGTGCCAACATGTAGGCAACCCCCAGTTCACAAGAAGATGATTTACTTGGTAACATTGTGAAGCCAATGTTCCTTGTAATGCAGAATGAAGTCTAATTGATGCATTAGCCAAATCACTATCATCTGACAGAGATGTATCATCAAACTGCTGCACAAGCCTGTCCTGCTCATAGGTCCTGTGCAAGAGAGCTCTGGGACTGGAACTAGCCAGGCTTTTTGGGTTTAATTAGGGCTGGGGAAGGAAGTGTGAGTTGCATGTGCCCTGGGGCAGCAGCATGAGTTGTATGGGGGACCAGCTGCTTCAAACAGCAGTTTGCTAAATAAATGTATCCTCCTGTGCAGCAGGTGGGACTTTTAAACTGTCAGCACTGCCTGTGTATTCCAACTGCAGCAAGCAAAGCTGCTCCTTGTACACAGGAACAGCTGCTAGTGCAAAATTACCTGGATTTCCAGATGCAGTTGGGCATTTATTACTATTGATCTCGTCACATCCTGGGAAAAATAACTACCTCTGAAAGAGTAATGTGGTAACAATAACAGCATTTTCACAGTTCAAAGCTTTAGGTTTCAGTAGACTGAGGCTAATTGAGACCTAAACCTTTCATTATCAGTGTAAAAATTCAAAGCTTCTCAAGTAATAGAAAGAGGACTAATGAGTTTGGGATGTTTTTCTCCAGCCTGTCCTAATATTTGCCCATTTTCTTTGTGTCTGTGTGATTTCAGTTGCAGCTAATTTGCAGAAAATTGTGGAAGAGCCCCAGGCAAACAGATCCATCACTTTCAGACTGGTATTTATTCCTGTTCCCTAATTGATCCAGTTGTCCCTTGCAAGGAGAAGGCATTGCATGTAGATGTTTACTGCAGGCATCTGATGTATGCACTCTAAATCCTCCCTTCTTTCCCAAAGCTTCTCACTGGTTGTGTAACTGTAGGCTCTGCAGGCTTCCTGCTTGTATTGTCTGAGCAGCACCTGGGATAAATAAGCATGAGATGATGTGCTCATTAATATATGTAAATGTTGCAGAGGGGTATTTTTGGGGCTTGGAATGTGCACCTGCAGAAATATTTCAAGGCAGGTGGATGGGCCAAGAATTGCCACAGACTCCTTTTTTGGAGGAAGAGAATGAGGGAGGGTCCAGATACATTGTTCCTGAGGGGGAAATGGGGAAATGAAGAAGAAAAAAGGAAAATAAGTGTGGTGGGCCAAAGAAAAGAGCCAAAACTGGGAGTAGAGCAGGTGAATCTTTCAGAGGTGGTGAAATCCAGGGGGAGTTAGAGTGGCAAAGCGAAGGCTTAACCAGGTTACTGGGAGTGAAGCATTAAGTGCTCTTATTTACTCTTCCTGTAAGGAGTTTTCACTTGTTTTACCCCAGTTATTGCACATATAATGTCTAGTTGGAGCAGACATTGGCAAAACTTCATTCCCAGCCCTTCATACTTAAAAAAAAAAAAAAAAGGCAAAAATACAAAAGCACTCAATTTTAACTTTGGGTAGTGCAAGCTGCTGGATACAGTGCAAAGCTGTCCTGTGGCTGCTTCCTGCCCCCAGCCTGTCTGATACACCTGCTTGTGGTTTCTGCTGGAAGGTAGAGCATGTGTGTTGCTATTTGGATCTCTCTTCCCTGTTTCAGGCATCTGGCGTCGATGGCTCCGAAATTCCGGATGATGGCAAACTTATAGGATTTGCACAGCTCAGCATCAGCTAAACATTGGTCCCAGGAGATGTTTCCCAACAGAGAACCCACATGTGCATATTCGTAATGCTTCTGTTAGCCTAAAAAAAAAAACCACTACTGCCAAAGAATTGAACTACAGCCCCCTTCCTAGAAGCTTTAACATTTTCCTTAATAGGATCACAAACCTTCCTGAAATTACCGATGACGTTTACACCTTTTGTAAACAACTCTCATGTTTTTGTATCTGTCATCTCAAACATGCAGACCCAACACGTCATTGCCTGCATGTTCATTTTATTATTGCCTTACTTTAAAGAAAAATACTACTGAGTACGAAGCAGGGGGTTCCACTGCTCTGATGATCTTGCCTAAGTGTTTGCTTACATGTGGTTTCATTTTTTTTTCACTTGCTGTTTTTGCACAAGTTTTAATACTGAACGGATTTTTTTCTTTATTTTGGTTCTTTACCTGCTTCTCCTTCTATCTGAAACACCAATGTACGTGTTGTTTGGGTCACCTGGAGTGCTGAGAAATCTGCTTCTCTTTGGCTGTGTGTTTTAAAACTGCTGGTTTGAGTGCTTGCACCTGAGAAAGCAAGCAGAGTCTTAACCCACAGGAGGGAGAGCTTCTCTCCCTTTTGTTTGTGTTTTGGAGAAGTTCCTTGACTTTGAGGTGTTAGAAGTCAGCTGCCCTATGTAAACTGCCTTAATTTTTTTCTTTTTTCTTTATCATTTTGGTTCTCTCCACATGAGTGCCAGGCATGGCATGAGGGCTGAACCTTTTAATTTACATTCAGCAGTCCTTCCTGCTGCTTTCATTCTGCATCTTAGGCGTAGTCTGTTCTTGAAGCAGACCAGGGAGGCATTGCTGCCTGGAAACTGGTCTTTCAGATGATGAACACAATATCCATGGTCACAGGGAGAGGAGATCTATGTCACTCTGCCTTTGAAACAGATGCACTTCCAAGTGTCCCTGAAACCCAGTTTGGTCATGCCTGGCTGGCCTGCCAGCTGTGTTCCCCAGTCCTTTGCAAGCTGGTACCCGTGGAACCATCCCTGTCGTGTTTTACAGCAATAAAGAATCACCAGTAGAGTGGCTGTACTGGGCAAAAGCGGGCGCTGGGTTTGTCCCTCCTGCTCTCAATCCCTTGGGTCGTCGGGCTGCACCTCAGCCCAAGCCTCCACGTTTGATCAGGATGTCACTGCACCCCTGTCACACACGTATTTAGCTTTTCTTTCCATGTGGTGTTGAAGTTGAGTTTCTACATGAATAATATAAATTATGCTCTGAGTTTGATAAGAGACACTTGTAATGCAATATGTGAATAATAAATGGTGTTGACTTTTTTTTTTCCTACTGTTTCACAGTTGGCCTTTGTAACTGCTCTTGGCTCTGGAGTGTTTTCTACACAGAAGTTGTAAGTCTGTAATTTAACATGCAGATGGAAACGAGCTTTGTTTCCATCAGACACAAACAAT
The DNA here is from genome assembly GCF_023055355.1 of Agelaius tricolor. Classification (NCBI taxonomy): domain Eukaryota; kingdom Metazoa; phylum Chordata; class Aves; order Passeriformes; family Icteridae; genus Agelaius; species Agelaius tricolor. The sequence continues at coordinate 2,430,357 of NW_027269266.1, forward strand.
GCAGAAACAGAGCGGAATGACTAGGTTCAATTAGGACTTTTGTTCTGTTTCTTTTTTTTCTTTTTTTTTTTGTCTTTTTTTTTTTTTAATTTCCAAGTCTTCAGATGAACAATCTGTATTTATATCTTGTTCTCTATGAGCAGCTGTGGAAGCTTCCTGAATTGTGCATGTTCTTTTTTTACCGCCCCTGTTGCTTGTAGCCTCTGGGTGGATATTGGGTGTGTCCCCATGGGCTGTTTGCAGCCCCATGGCTGGTGAGTGTGAAGGGGAGGGGTAGGAAGATGAGAATTTGGGAGTGAGATCATCCTGGGGTGCTGAGCCCAGGAAGCAAGTGCCCGATAGCAGGGAGTTGGTGGTGGCTGGGTTGGCAGGTGTGTGTTGGCACCATTCCCTGTTGCCTGACACAAAGCACTCCCTACAGTGTCCCCCATTGAGCTTGTTGGCTTGGGAAGAGCAGGCTGGCACCTTGATTTTCCCATCACCCTGTGCTCAGTGTGGATGTGTTGGGAGCCTTTAGGATACACAGACAAGGTAGTTGTGGTACAGTATTATTTTCCCTCTGCCTGCATGCCCTGGGGACCTCCTCATTCATTTGTGTACTGGTGCTGAGGAAGGTTAGGACTCAAACTGCTCAAATGGAACAATGCAGCATCTATTTATTGTTATTCCCCAATTTCCCAAAGCCAGGACTTAGAGAGCTTGAGCTCACGCTAACCCAAGGTTCCGTAGTTCTTTAATGGAGAAAATAAACGAGGAAGAAGCTGATGGGTTTTGCTCTATGGATCTCCAGATCTTTTGGGTAGGGATCCAGAATATTTACTTGGGCTATTACAGTGCTAGACAACTGTCTTTTCTGATGTTGTTCCAGTAAGTGCCAATGCTGTTCATAATTGTTTTCCAGTGTCATTAAGAATTTGGTTTTTGTGCAAATTTCTGATCTGAACCTGGAAGCAGGTGGTAATTTTAAGTTAGTTCCTACTTTTAAGGACAATGCTCTGTTAATGAAAACGGATCCTCTTCACAACTTTGGTGTATTGTAGATTATAATGAAAGATGTAAAATAGTCAGGCTTTTTTTCCTTTTTTGGACTTTGTATTTTACTGCATGTGTCTAATTTTTAATCAATAAAGAACAAATTGTCCATTGCCAGGTGTGTGACGTGTGGTTTGCTTGTCACTGGGTTGGCTGGTTTGTCTGAGTGATGTCTGCAACCCCTGGGGCGTTTGTTTGGCGTGATGGGAGGTTTGACAGCCCCCAGGAAAACTCTGTAGGGAAAGGGAGATCAAGTCCAGGCTGGATGGGGCTCTGAGTAATGTGGTCTGGTGGGAGGTGTCCCTGCCCATGGCAGGAATGGAACTGGATTAATTTTAAGGTGCCTTCCCACCCAAACCATTCCATGAATGCATCTCTGCAGGAGCTGTGTGCAGAAATAGAGCCAGGAGGGCGCTCAGCATGGTGCCCTGAGAGCTTGTGTGTAGCCAAGAGGTTTGCTCCAAGCTCTGCATGCCCTGTGCAACTGGGAATGAGCTTCCCATGTCCAGGAATGCCTCAGGATGACACAGACCAGTGTGAAAGTGGGAGGATTTGTACCTTGACAAGTGGTGAGAGCATGAACTGCACTCCCTCCTCTCCACAATAATTGTTCTTAGTGGGCGCCCTGGTCAGCCCCAGTGGGGCATCCATGGTGTTTTCCAGCATGCTTTACAATGCCCTTCTCATGGATCTGTGAGCAGCAGGAGTATCCAGGTGGCTTTTGGGTACACCTCATGGACATCTCAAAGGGGCCCCAGGCAAATGCTTTACCTACATGAGGGATGGGCTGAGCAATGCTGGATTTGTGTTCTTGATGATCATTTTAGGCATTTTGGACTCAAGCACCGTTGCCCTGTGTCAAATTTCTCCATCCCTTTACCCTTTCCCCAAGTCCTTTCTGCATTTAGCTCCCAGCAGCTGCAGGGTGGCCCAGAACTGGTGGAAAGGGGGGACATCCTGTGCCTGGCTTGTGTTGCACAGGGAAGTTGCAAAAGATGAAGGGAATGGCAGCACCATCCCCTGAACTCACAATGAACTGGCTGCCCTTCCTCATCTCTGGTTCTACCCATCCATTAACATAATTGCCTTTACTCCTCCGGGCTGTTCCCAGCTCTGCATCACTCTGGTCTCATGTTGCCCCCTCTGAACCTGGCTTTCCTGAGTGGTTCAAATGCAATTACAGCTGTTATAGTCACTGTGGAGAAGAGTCTGTTCCCTGTCCATGCCACCTGGCCCTGGCAGAGGAGCTGGCCCAGGTTCCCTGAAGCAGGGGGTCCTTCTGCTCCAGCCAGCACTGGATGTTTGTGGGTGGCACAGGGATGATTAATATATTACATGGTGTACTTCCAGTGGCTGCCTATAACTGCAGAGCTTATCTGAGGTTTAAACATTAATTCCAGCCCTCTGGGAAGTCTGTCCCAGCACTGTCCTGTCCCAGACACAGCCACCAATGTCAGGTGTTGGGGAAGTTTTGAAAGCAGTTGGTGATTTTGGGCGATTCCAGAAATGCCTGGTGCTGCTCTCTGTGATCCCCTGCCTCAGTGTGGCTTTCCACCAGTTTTGCCAGCTTTTCATGGTGGTGGAAGTGCCTCACCACTGTGACACCAGCTGGATCCTCGCCGTCGGCCCCAACCTGACACAGGAAGAGCAGCTGAACCTCACCCTGCCCCGGGGCCCCGACGGGCACTTTGAGCAGTGCTCCATGTTCTCCCCGGTGGACTGGGACCTGGATTCCATCCTGGCCTATGGACTGAACCACACTGAGAAGTGCAGCAGTGGCTGGGTGTACCCCTCAGAGCAGCCACCGTCCCTGCTGACCGAGGTCTGTACCTGCTGCTGGATCTGCTGGGCTGTGGAAGGGAGGGATGGGGCACCCAACTGGCCACAGCTCCCCCAGAGCTGGTGCCTGGCCATGGTGCAGTTGGGTTTTACAGCAGGTGTGGGCTGGGGACCTTGGCTTCACCATACAGGCCCCAGGTGGGGTCCTGGAGAGGGTGCAGGCTGTGACAGAGGTGCCAGTGGGGAGATGAATCACTCCTGGAGGGACCTCCTGCCCCTGGGATTCCCCATCCCTCTGCATCCAGGGGGTAACCTTTCCAATTTAATATCATGGAATGGTTTGGCTCAGAAGGGTCCTTTAAAAGTCATCTAGTCTAACCCCTAACATCACAATTGTTAGCTGAGAAAGATGCTAAATTAAGATAAAGGAGAGTAGGTTTAGATTAAATGTTAGGAAGAAATTCTTCACTGTTAGGGTGGTAAAGCCCTAGCACAGGTTGCCCAGAGAAGCTGTGGCTGTCCCATCCCTGGAAATATTCAAGGCCAGGTGGGATGGGGCTCTGATCTATCTGATCTAGTGTAAGGTGCCCTGCCCATGGCAAGAGAGTTCAAATTAGATGATCTTTATTGTCCCTTCCAACCCAAACCATTTTATGGTTCTATGATCCTTCCTATGTCACTCCTTCCATTGATGCCCTCTGGGTGCTGGCAATTGCAGGACATCTCTTTAACAGAAACTGCTTGTCCTAGGAATCAGCATTGCATCTTTTCTCCTCTGGGAGCTCAGGTGGTCTGGCAGGAAGCAAGCTGCTGCTTCTGTCCCCAGGCCCACCTAAAACCAAATTTGCTGACCAGGAGGCTCCCCTGGTTGGCTGGGCTGGACGAGGGGGACTCCTGCAGGTCTCAGTGCATGGGAGAGGGACCCCACTGAGTGTCCCAAGGGCTTGTCCCACCTCTGCCTTGTGTGCCCTGTGCATACTGTGGGGATTCACATCCTTGGAAGGGGGGATACCAAAGCATCTCTTTCTCCTTTCTCCAGTTTGACCTGGTGTGTGACAGGAAGGACCTCAATGACATTGCCCAGGCCATCTACATGGCAGGGCTGCTCCTGGGATCCATGATCTTTGGGCCTCTCAGTGACAGGTGAGGAGCCACAAGCCCCTGCCCAGGGTCTGTGCAAAGCCAGCACAGCACAGACCAGGTGGTGTGAGCCTGTCTGGACTGTGCACCCTGTGCATTTTGTTACCACTTCTCACTGCAGGGACCCTGGCCAAAGTCCTCGAGTCCCATGAGGACATGGCCACACAGGGAGGGGAAGGGAGAGAGACACAGCATGTGTGCACAGTGCTTCCCTTGTCACCCCACAGTCTACTCTGAGCCTTATCAGGGTGATAAAAATCACTGTCTAACCTGCTGGGCTCCTTGCCATCTCCATGGGGTCTCTCCAGACACCGATTGTCTTCCCTGTTTCTCCCCAGGATTGGCCGCCGCCCGGTTGTTCTGATCTCCGTCTTCCTCCAGGGCGTGTTTGGCCTGGGAATTGCCATTGTGCCCCATTTCTATGTGTACATGGCCTTCAGGTGTGTGGTGGGGGCCTCCGTGTCAGGGATCACCATGACATTACTGGCCTTAGGTGAGTAGGATGCTCTTGCCCTGGGGCATCTCAAGATGTACAAGATAAGTTTTAAAGGAAATCAAAATATCCGTGTTTGACTAGAAAAACGCCGTGGCGAGGACAGGTCTTGATCTTCACTGTCCTTTGGTACTTTGGCAACTTCTCAGTCCTCAGTCAGAGCCTTGGGGAGCATCCCTCTCCAGCCAGTGCTCAGAGGAGGGCAAGGGGAGAGTGTCCAAGAACAGGAGGTCAGCCTAATCGTCACCTCCAGAACAATTCTTCTCCAGGGAAACACCTGTTTGCCTCAGGGGAAATAATTTGGATGCCTGTGAGCCTTCCTTCTTTCTTTCAGCTACAGAATGGATCGGTGTCTCCTCCCGGCCCAATGCAGTGCTCACTTCTCATTGCTGCTTTGCCATCGGGCAGATGATTTTGGCTGGTTTGAGTTATGGGATTCGTAACTGGAGGCTGCTGGAAATTGCAGGATCTGTTCCTATATTTGCCTTTTTCTTCTGTATGGGGTAAGTAGGATGTGGACAGAGCTCCTGCAGATGTGACAGCAGTGTGAGGGTGTGAGTGAGGAGGAGGCAGCAGCTCAGACCAAGCTGGGTCTTTCCCGTTGGAGTGCAGGTGCTGGAGGAGCTGCTGCAGAGCTCAGCACATCTCCCTGGGCACTGCACTGCTGACAGCAGCAGCTGCTCTGCTTCAGGTCTCCAAATGTGGCCTCTGGAGCCTAAATTTAGGGTGGTTAGACCCATTGATCCCATGGGCCTTTCACTTTAGAGCTGGGCTTGATGATCCTTGAAAATTCAACACAGAAGGTTCTGTGGTTCTGGGATCTGATCCTGTGGCGATTCCAAGGCTTGCTGGGCATGGTCCCAGAGAAAGGGGCTGTGGGGGAGCTCAGCAGGACACAGCAGCATGTGCTGGCCTCCTCTCCTGGCAGGGTGCTCCCAGAGTCAGCTCGCTGGCTGGTGACCAAGGGCAGAATCGAGGAAGCCAAGAAGGTGCTGCAGAAGGCGGCAGCCACCAACAAGCGCAGCCTCCCACCAGAGCTCCTGGAGCAGGTACTGGGGGGTCCTGGCCTCAGACACTGCCCTGGGCCTGGCAGCAGCTCCTGGAGCTCAGCTCATGCCAGAAACATCTCTGCATTCCCACTGGGGCTGGCCATGGGCTGGGGGGGACTCCAGCTCCAGCTGAGTTCCACAGGGACGAGGTCAGCGAAGAGGCCCAGCCTCTGCTGAGGCTCAGCCTGGAGCTTTCTGGGGTCCCCCTGGGGCTGTGGGAAGGGCTGCAATGCTTCCCTGGCTTTTCTCCTCTGAGGATTCCAGGAGTGTGACTGATGAGCACAGAGTCTCTCTCTTTAGTCTCTGGCTTTCCAGGCAGAAATGCCTGAAGGGGAGTTCCCTCCTTGCCCACCCCAAAGTTCCTCCATTGGGCCAATGTTCATCGTGAGGAACCTCTCAGTCACCATCCCCTGTGCTGGGCACCCTGAGGGCAGTGGGGCTGCCCTCCCTGCCAGAGCACTGGGGTCACAGACCTGCCCCACTGAGGCTTCCCATGGTCTGCAGGTGGAAAAGGAGCTGGACATGGGTTTCCTTTTCCTGCTCTGACTCTTTGTCTTTCTGTGTTTTGAAGTTGAAGCCTGAGAAAGAGGTCAAGTCTGGAAGTTTCCTGGATCTCTTTTGGAAGAAGCACCTGCGGAAGGTGACTTTAATCATGTCATGTGCCTGGTAAGACATTCCCTGGTCCATTCTTCCCAAACTTCTAGGTGAAAGAAAGGAAGGGATTGAATTAGTCATTAAGAAATTCATCACATGGCTTTTGAGTGTTATTTGATGGGTGTTTCTGCTTCTGGCTGTTTAAGATGCTTTGTGGGAAAGGTTACAGTATTTCCAGCTTTGGCAGGCCTGTGGTATTCCTCTGGTTTTACATCTCCTGTGAAATGCTGTGGCTTGGTCAAAATGTTGTCATTGGAGATCAGTGCTGCATTTCCTCATGGCTGACACCTGCTCAGTGCCACCCTGCCTGGCTTTCAGGTTTGTGAACAGCTTTGTCTACTATGGGCTGAGTCTGAACGTGACAAATTTTGGCCTGGACATCTACCTGACTCAGCTGGCCTTTGGAGCAGTGGAAATCCCAGCCCGTTTTGCTTGTATCTTCACCCTGCAGAGGTTCGGGAGGAGGAAAACGCAGGCTGTTCTCCTGGTGCTGAGTGGCCTGGTGTGTCTGATCATCACTGGCATCCCTGAAGGTGAATGACCTCATCCCACATGGAGAGGATATCCTCTGGGAGGGAGGCACAGAGCCCCAACCCTTCCCTTGCTGTTCTGTCCTCCCAGCCAGGGTGGTTCAGATCCCTCAGGGCCTCAGCTGACCCTGGCCACACAGGCCTGCCTGAACCCACAGGGCCCAAACCAAAACTTTTCTTGTTGATATCAATAGCAGAGGGCAGAGCTGAGCCCAGTGGCCCCCTTGTCAACAGAGCTGTGCTCTGGGAAAATTAACCCCTGGGGAGGTGAGATGATGGGTGCAGAGTGCAGTGAAAGTGGCTGCCAGGCCAGAGCAGCCTGGCCCATGCTCAGACAGTCAGAGGCCATGGCTCCCTGCAGGTGACACAGTTGTCCCTGCAATCCCCAGTCGCCACCCATGAGTGGTGCTGAGCCCTCCCTCATCCCACAGCAGCCATCTCTCCTCCTCCCCTCAGACCAGCCCGTGGCAACCACCGTCCTGGCCACCATGGGCAAGTTTGCTGCCTCAGCCTCCTTCTCCACCTCCTACGTCTACGCTGCCGAGCTCTTCCCCACGGTCGTCAGGTGAGCTCTCCCCACACTTTGCAGGGACCAGCAGTGATGGTAGCGGGGCAGGAGTTGTCCCCACGGCTCATCCCCGTGGTGGCCTGGGTGTGCTGACCCCTGCCCACAGCTCCCTCTGTCCCGCAGGCAGACGGGCGTGGGGCTGTGCTCCGTGTCGGCGCGGGTGGCCGGGATCCTGGCCCCGCTGGTCCGGCTGCTGGGCCAGCACCACCGGGCCATCCCCATGGCCATCTTTGGCAGTGCCCCCGTGCTGGGGGGGCTGCTCTGCATCCTGCTGCCCGAGACCTGCGGCACCGACCTGGCAGATGACACAGGGGACGGCCACCCTCCAGCTCAGGTGGGTCCTGGTGCTGCCTCTGGGGTGGGGGATGTGGGCAGCTGGCGCTGGGGGAGCCCCTGGGATGTGCTGGCAGTTTCTTTAGGAGTTAGAGACGTGGGAGGGAATGGAATGCATGTGGAAGTCATCCATGTTGCTATAGGACATGAAACAACATGACGCACACACCGCTGCTCTCAAGGTGAAGAAAAAGGGAAGTTTATTTTCAGACTCCAACATTTATAGTTTTCCAAAAGTGACAGAGGATTGGAGGGTGACAGTGCCACCTCTCCAATGACACTGGACAAACCAATAGTCCATCAAATTTCTCCTCCTCCACAAAAGAATGCAAAACAATAAGTTATTTACGTAAGGTGTTTGAGAAAGTTTGTTACAAGAATGTAAACATTGGAAGGCTTAGAAAATCTTAAAAAATCAGGGTGACACATCCCTTCATTCCTGTCCATGGGATACAACAGCCAGTGCTCAGCTTTCCTCCCTCTGCCCTCCTCAGGGAAGCACTGGTGCCTTGTAGCCCCATACTCTGGCTTTCACCCTCTCATAGCTCCCAGCCCTCATTCCCCATGGGACCAGCTGGAATTGCACCTCAATACTTCTGTTGTTGTGCTGGGAGAAGGGTGTCCACAGGAACAGTCAGGAGTGGGATCCAAGTTGCTGAAGGCTGCTTGTCTCAGGGACAGCTGCCATCAGCTCATTGCACACCTTTCCTTGCTTTTACACCCTTTTCCCTTTCACCAGGTCTGCGAAAATGCCACCAGCAGCTCTCAGAACGGGCAGGTGAAAGGAAAAGGTGCTGGCCAAGACAATGAGAGCACGAAGACCACGTACTTCTAGCTGGCTCTGCAGGTGGCTGTGGATAAAGGCAGCCCAGTGCTGTGTGGGCACTGAGGACAGGCAGGGTCTCTCCTCCACAGGACACCACCTTTGCTTGGGCCAATTCTTGGGTTTCCTTGTCTTTTTTGCCTTCCTGTATCTCCCTCTGTAGCTTGTCCTCAGGCACTGCAGGCTGTTGCTGGTGTCCAGCAGTGCTCTCACCAGAGAAAATTAGGTGCTTTTTACTTGAGGGGAAAAAGGAAAGAAATCAAGAATTAGAATGGAGACACTTCCTCTTCCTTTTTCCTGTTATGTCTCCAGGAAGGTGAGACTGTAAACTTTGTCCAGTGAGACACCCACTAGAGCATTGAATAAACTTGCAAGAGAGAACTGGGCTCACTAACAGGAGAGCTGGAGCAGATGCAGCACTGAAAATAATCTCACACTTGCAAGGAGTGATTTATCATGACTGTCTAGCAAGATCATCCTGTTCTCTCATAAAAACACTCCTTTTTATTTTTTTTTTAATTTGAGATACTCAGCTGAGAAAAAAAAAATAGTGATGGGAGAAACAGCATGCAGGGAGCAAGGATGTCTAACAGGCAGCAGAATTTTCCCTTCAGTGCTGGTGGCTTTGAATTGATGCCTGTCATGATGCTTTGGACATGGAAAATGGTACTGTTGGGCTGCAGTGTGGGACCAAATTGATCTGTCCATTCCAGGAAACTGAGGGATGTTGTGGCAGTTGGTCTCCTAGAAAAAAGTACAAATTTTTCTGGGAAATGTCAAGTCTTTTTTACTCTGTTCTAATCTATTCCCTTTTTGCTGGATCCATTTTGTATTTAAAAGATTTAGGACTGCTTTTGTCTTATACTGTGAAGAAAAAAAGTGGTTTTCCTATGCTTCCTTTCATATTGTCTCAGGCCCCTCAATCCATCTTCCTTTTCCCACTGGATGGGTACAGAAGAAGCCTGGGAGCTGCACATGGTGGTTCTTCCTCTTTGACTGTACAGCTCAAAGGGTTTTTTCTGGTAGTGTCAAGAAATGTTAAACCACAGTATTTCTTCTCTCCATTGTCATGCCTACATGTTTTCCATGGACCAAAGGACCTTGTGGATGTTCAGTTTGATCAAGACAGAGTTTTGGATAAAATCAGTGCCATGTGACATTGTCCTGCCAGGAGGGACTGGCTGTGGTGCAGTTTTCTCTCTGGCACTGCTTTTCAGAGGATTTCAGAGCTGTGGTGCTCATCTTCAGTACCCTGAGAACAAAGGAGTTCAGTCCTTTGTCCTTTCCTTGGAAAAGGCTGGGGAGTGCCTCCTTCAGGCTTTTCTGGAAAACAAGGCATTGAGGGTAAAGGCTGAGGGGAGAGCTTGGAGACAAATGTACAGTTATTGGAGGAACCACTTTGGAAATTGTACTCTGAGACTCTCTGTTTTAGCTCATTTCATAAATAAAGGCATCCAAGCACAGCTGATGTGCTTCTGCTTCCAGCTCATTTGTGCCTCCAGTGGGCTGAAGATCCATTTCATGGAATCTTGGAGTGGTTTGGGTGGGAAGGGACCTTAAAGATCATCTCATTCCAATCCCTCCTTGCCACTTGCAGGGACACCCTCCACTATCCCAGGTTGCTCCAAGCCACATCCAGCTTGGCCTTGGGCACGTCCAGGGATGGGGCAGTGTCCTGGTTTAGGGCAAATTTGGGACAAAACTTCCAAATGGGTCCCTCTAGAAAGCAGATCCAAGTGGCCTCTCTCCCACAATTGGTTCAGGAAAAGATTTCCTTGGAGAAAAGTGGAAAAAACCTGTTTTTTTTAACAAGCAAAGTATTCACAAGCATTAAAAAATGAATAATTTTAAACAATAAAACCTCCTGCTGTTCTGAAGAGATGGCAAATTCAGAAAGTCCTTGTCGTGGGGGGTAACTTGGTTCACTCAGTCTCTTATCAGTCCCTCCTGTGCTGGAAATGCCACATCCTGGGCCCCAGTGGGCCACAGGTGTGAGCTCCCAGTGCTCTTCTGGGTTTTCAGTCCAGAGAAGGGCAGAAGAGCTCCAAGAAAAAGAAAAAACCACAGCCTGAGGAACATTTCTGCCTCAGCTAGCTAAAAACTAACTAAAAGCAAAGGAGAGCTGTGGTCATGTTCGCAGGGCGAGGGAAGAGATGAGAATCTTGACTCCATGTTTCAGAAGGCTGATTTATTATTTTATGATATATATTATATTAAAAGAAAATTATATACTAAAACTATACTAAAAGAATAAAGGATTTCATCAAAAGGCTTGAAAGGAATAGAAAGGAGTGAATAACAAAAGCTCCTGACTCTCAGAGAGTCCGAGCCAGCTGACTGTGATTGGCCATTAATTAGAAACAACCAACATGGGCCAATCACAGATCCACCTGTTGCATTCCACAGCAGCAGATAATAATTGTTTACATTTTGTTTCTGAGGCCTCTCAGCTTCTCAGGAGAAAAATCCTAGCAAAAGGATTTTTCATAAAATATGTCCATGACAGAGAGCTCTCTCCCACTGTCCATGCTGCAGACAACACATCCAGAAGGATGTGGGGGAGCAAGTGCAATTTCTGATAACAAACTGTGCTCTTCTTTTCCTCCTCTTTGCTCTATGAACAAGTCTAAAGGTGCAGAACCTAATATCCAACATAAACAGAACAGACAACTGGGGATACAAGCATCATAAAGCCACCCTAGGACAGGCAACCACAGCTTCTCTGGGCACCCTGTGCCAGGGCATCACCACCCTCACAGGGAAGAATTTCTTTCTAACATCTAATCTACATCTCCCCTCTGTCAGTTTTAAGCCATTCCACCTTGTCCTGCCACTCCACTCTCTTGTCCCAGGTCCCTCTCCAGCTCTCCTGGAGCCCCTTTAGGCAATGAAAGGGGCTCTGAGGTCTCTCCCTGGGGCCTTCTCTTCTTCAGGCAGAACAATCCAAACTTTCTTCATAGGAGAGGTTCTTCAATCCCCCTAATCATCTTTGTGGCCTCCTCTGGACTCACTCCAACAGCTCTGTATTGTATTTTATCTGCTCTTCTCTGGATCACTGAATCTTGTGAGTTTGAATACCCCTGCACTTGAAGAGCACCTGAACAGCTTGACTCACGTTTTGCCCAGCTCAGCACAAGTGGGAGGATGTCCAATGTTTTTGCAGTGCCTCAATGTCACTCCTAGCCAGCCCACACGTGGCCTTGCACTGTAATGGGCAGAGGTGACAGCACAAAGTGGAGCCAGGGGTGCTGGAACAGCATGTGGGAATGCAAACATAAACCTGTGGGAATGCAAATACACTTCTGCATGCACACAGTGGGGAGTTCTGGGCTCTCATGATTGTGAGGCCATGGGCAAAGGGTAAAATGGGACCTAAGGAAAAACCAAGGCAAAGAGAATGATTCCATATTGAGGGAAGGGAGCCAAAAAGTCAACAAGGTGATGAGGACAAAATGGGGGTAGACAGGTTTATCTGGGAAGAGGAGGTTTTCTCATTTTAGAGACAAATTTAGGAGAAAATGCTCTGGAATGAGTGTTTCTGCTAAAGAAAAAGGCTTCAGTAATTCCTTTTCCTGTCAGTGAGAAAATGGATACCAGTGGGTGAAAGTAAAAAAAAAACCCAACTGTTTATTGACAAAGTGCCCACATGGCAAAGGAAAAAAATTGAACAAACGCTAGATATTGAGCCATCAGAACCTTACCCCCAACACACACACAAACACACATGCACACACCCCACAGCAGAACAAAAAAACCCAGAACGCCTGGGAAAGAAACAAACAGACCAGCTGTGTGGCAGGGGGAACAAAATGGCACCAGCTTTTTTGTCTCAGGGAAATAAAAATAGCTCATGCAGCAGCCTGGGCAAAACAGATGGGAACCTGTGGAACCTCTGACATTGGTCTCCTCCTCACAGCAAATGAAGCTGGTGGATTTTGGTGTCTTTTTTCTTGTTGGTTCAATTTTTCCTGAGGTCTCAGGCCAGGCAGAGCAGCTCCTGCCTGATTGGCTCCTGGCAATTGTCAGATCTTAGGCCAAAACCAAGGTGAATAATTAAAGAATAAAACCCAAAAAGTCACCAAAGGATTGCTGCTGCAGTCCCTTCAGGCCAGGAAAAGGGGAAAAAAACTTTCTTGCTTAAACTAACAATAAACCAAGCTAGCCAAGCAACTGTCTTGGGGTGATTTTATGATGATGCTCTATTTCCTGTCTGTTTTATGCCCAGAAATGGCATAAAACATTGTAGCTTTAAGATGGATCTGGGGGGAGGATCAGGAGCCTGGGAGCCCCGGTGAGGGCTTTGTTCAAAGACTGTCTTGGTTTGAAAAGTCAGGTGTCTGCTGAGGAAGGCAGGAGCCTCCCTTGAAATGGAAAATGTAAACACCCTCCCTCTGAATTATTATACTCTTGAAATTAAGGGGCTCTCAGGCAAAGAGATTGGAGTAGGAATAACAGTTCTTTACTAGGAAAATAAAAATAAAAATGCAGTAATAGAAACCAAACCACTGCCAGAGTCAGAGCAGTCCCTGTCCCCTGTGTGTCAGGGGGTGGCACAGCCCCATCCCATGGGGGCTCAGCCCTCCTGCAGTGCCAGCTGTGGCTCTGCTGGAGCAGGGATCCTGCACAAGGGGGGAGTTTTCCTCTGCAGCTCCAGGGCTGCTGCAGATGGGCCTGGGCTCCCTCTGGCCATGCAGGGCAGCAGAAGCTGCTCCTCTGGCAATGCACTGGGCAAAGGCTGCTGGGCTGGGCCAGGCTCAGATTGGATCCAGGGAGGAATGCTTGGCTCCTCCCCTGGGCGGAGCATCTCCCCATGGGATGCTGGGATTGGCTCAGCCCTGCAGGGACACTCAGTGGCCATGGACAGCAGAGATCTCCTGCAGGGAGGATTGGCTGGGGGAGAGAGAAAGAAAAAACTGCCCCATGGACAGCAGAGAACTGCCCCAGCTCTGACAGATGGTGATAGAATGCATGCCCCAGCCAGATCTTGCATTGTGATTTAAGGCTCACTCCCAGACCTGCTCAGTGCCCTGCCGTGGTCATTGGCAGCTACTTTGTTGCTTAACTTTTTTTTTTTTTTTTTTTTTTTTTTTTTTTTTTTTTTTTTTGGTAGCTTAAGCAAGAAGTTTATCTTTTTCTTTCCCCACCTTTCCCCTTGATCTGCCACATCAATCCTCCAGGTTTTTTTTTTCTTGAACACTTTTGGCTTGGGTTTTGGTCTGAAATCAGACAATCAGTGAGATGGACCAGGACCTGCAGGGGACTGGTGGGAGCTGTTCTGAGCTGAAACCTCAGAAAAAAAAGCTGAACCAACAAGACAAAGGACACCAAAATCCACCAACTTCATCTGCTGTGAGGAGGAGACCAATGCCAGAGGTTCAGCAGGTTCCCATCTGGCTGCTACATTAACTCTTTTTTTTTTTTTTTTTTTCCCTTCCCTGAGACAAAGGGGCCACTGCCATACTGCCATTTTTGCCCTCCCAGCCTGCTTATTTCTTCCCTGGGCATTTTGAGATTTTTTGTTGGTTGCAGGGTAAGGTTCTGAAAATAAATATCTAGCATTTATTCAATCTTTTTCTGTGCCCTGTGGGAACCTTGATTTGTTAATAAATAGGGGTTTTTTTTCACTTTCACCAACTGGTATTCATTTCTCTCATTGGCAAAAGGCATTACTGAAGCCCTTCTCTGCAGGAAACATTAATTCCAAGGTGTTTTCTCCTAAATTTGTCTCTAAACCAAGACAGCAGCAAAGTGACATCCAGTCTGCACTGTGCCCAGCACACCCTGGATGAGTCTTTGAACAAAGCCCATGCAGGAGCCCCCAGGGCCCACAGCCATCCCCCAGACCAACCTTAAAGTACAGAAGCCATTTCTGAATGTAAAGGAGATGATCAGGAGTGGAGTATCATCATAAAATCACCCCCAGACACAGAAGCAGGGCCAAAACAGCTCCTGTTGTCAGAGGAGCCCCACAGGGACCACTGAGATAATCAGCACATTTTCAGTGTCAGTGACACCAACAAACTGTGCTGAAATCCTGGCTGTGGGACAGAGGTGTCAGCATCCTGGATCTTTCCCTTTACCTAGAGGACATCACCCTTTCCTTTCACCTGACCCCATGCTGGGAAGCCCCAGGTGCATGAGAAGAGCAAACCTTGCAAAAAGGGACCCAGCAGGGAATGGCTGAGGAGGTGAGGAGATGAGCATTGAAGCTGCTCTCCTGACTGTGCAAGAAGCCATAGAACCATTGGTTCATTTTAGAGGGAAAAGACCTCTAAGACCACTGGCTCCAGCATCATCCCAGATCTACCATGAAAGCACACCCCTAAATGACACACCTGTGTGTCTTTAGATACCCCCAAGGATGGTGACTCCACCAGAGGCCTGGAAAGCCTGTTCCAGTCTTGGGCAACCCTGTGGGGAAGAAATTTTCCAGTTTAAACCTCCTGTGGTGCAACTTGGGATCATTTCCACTTGTCCTGTTATTTGTTACTTGGGAGAAGAGACTGACCCCCTCCTGGCTGCATCCTCCTGTCAGGGATTTGAAAAGAGTGAGAAGGTCCCCCCTGAGCCTCCTTTTCTCCAGGCTGAGCCACTTCCCCAGCTCCCTCAGTGGCTCCAGGTGCTCCAGCCCCTTCCCCAGTTCCTTTCCCTCTAGTGCCAAAGCCCAGATCTTGCAAACTCCCAATCCCATCTCCAGTCATGGCCAAGTTCCACATGACTGGGGTGGTTTGTGCACCAAAGCCAAAGCAAAAAATGAATATCAGCTCCAGGCACATCTGGCCTGGACTTGGGGCACCCCAGCCCTCAAAACACCATTTACTGGATCACAAAGAGGCTGGAAACCAAAGGGTGCAGCAAATCTGAGTGAGCAGCCTTCTCCTTCTTTGAGAGTAGTCATGTTCTTGAGGAGATGGATTCATCAGAGGGCACTGAAATACATCCTCTGCTGGCAAAAAAATTAGCAGAGGACAGGAGCCCACCCTTCTCTTCCTTTTGCATGACTCTAGATGACACTAAAATGTCATGACTGAGCTGGCAGCAGCCAACTAAAGGTCACTGTGAAAGGCTCACCATGACTGAGGAAAACTGCCCAAATGCCCGCACAATTTGGCATCAAATTGCAGCATTCCCATGCAATTCAGAAAACTTCTACAGCTGATAGTAGAGAAAATAAATGCAGATTGTTCATTGGAAGACTTTGAAAAAAGAAAAAAGTCCTTATTGAACTCAGCCACTCTGCTTTAACACTCTGTTTTTGCATTGTTTGTGTCTGATGGAAACAAAGCTCGTTTCCATCTGCATGTTAAATTACAGACTTACAACTTCTGTGTAGAAAACACTCCAGAGCCAAGAGCAGTTACAAAGGCCAACTGTGAAACAGTAGGAAAAAAAAAAGTCAACACCATTTATTATTCACATATTGCATTACAAGTGTCTCTTATCAAACTCAGAGCATAATTTATATTATTCATGTAGAAACTCAACTTCAACACCACATGGAAAGAAAAGCTAAATAAGAAAAGCTGTGTGTGACAGCCACTCTACAGGTGATTTGTTGCATTTGGGTAAAACCTTACAAAAGAAAAAGGCCTTGTAAAATCATAGTTCAGGCCTACTGCTTCTGCTGGGTACAGCTAACACCTGGCCTGACAGGTCTCTGTGAGAATCAGCCTGGCAGCCTTTACCTGTGAGAACCATCTGACACCTGTGAAAATAAGAAGTCTGAACTCATGAGAATCAGTGAAGAAAAAAAGGAAACATCTGTAAAGAAGTAAGCCTTTATCACGCATGGACATGAGCAACAACAAACCAATGAAGTGAGTTGCAATAAGTTACTAACCAATTAGAATTAAACAGGATGCCTTTAGAAAACCATATGAATATGAGCTGGGAAGGTTAAGGATTGGCTATGGTGGATGAAGAAACATGTGTCTTTACTGCAACAATGATTATTTATTGCTGTAAAACACGACAGGGATGGTTCCACAGGTACCAGCTTGCAAAGGACTGGGGAACACAGCTGGCAGGCCAGCCAGGCATGACCAAACTGGGTTTCAGGGACACTTGGAAGTGCATCTGTTTCAAAGGCAGAGTGACATAGATCTCCTCTCCCTGTGACCATGGATATTGTGTTCATCATCTGAAAGACCAGTTTCCAGGCAGCAATGCCTCCCTGGTCTGCTTCAAAAATGATGGACTCAGACTAGGCTGTTAGTGGTGCCTGTCCAGTCATTTCTTGCTCTCTGAGCATCTGCAGACGTCCTTCTCCAAGTCTCTGTCATCATCTCTGGTGTCTCAGAGAGAGACTTCAGTTTTCTGTTCCTGAAGATAAGAAGGAAAGATGAGAAGATGAGACTGTATTCATCCCTGATTCTGAAAATTACCTTGGCTTAAATATGCTGTTTGGGTATTTTTTTCCCTTAAATTCAGAGTTCCCTGTACCCACCTCATCTAGTGGTTGTTGGTTCCCTGTGTCATCTGCCAGGTCAATGCCGCGGGTCTCGGGCAGCAGGATGCAGAACAGGGCCACCAGCACAGGGATGCTCCCAAAGATGGCTTTGGGGATGGCCCGGTGGTACTGGGCCAGGGGAATGATGAGCGGGGCCAGGATCCCGGCCACCCTCGCCATGGTCGAGCACAGCCCCACGCCCGTCTGCCTGCGGGACAGAGGGGCACAGGGAGGGCAGGGGTGTTGGGGAAGATGAAACAGGAAAGCCTTATAAATAGGATTGCCTGGCAAAAGATTTTGAGAATATGGAAACTATAAGTGAAATTGAAATGAAATCAAGCCTTGAGATACCTTAGTTACTGAACAACTGGAAAACAATGGTGTGGCCAGCTGAAGGTGATCCCCTTTTGATGGAACAACACCCTCTGCTTGCAGACAGGCCCAAGGGTCAGAGCAGACCCTGCCAGCTTGGCAGAAGGGGCCCAAAGAGGAGTTTTTAGGGTTTAAAATGTAAGACAGTATGGTAATGTAATGATTCTTATAGGCTGTATGTAAATACTGTAGGATTTGTATCTTGGACTAGATTGGTTAGTGAGAATTAGAATATTCAGTAAGAAGAAGATTTATTGTATTGTAACTGGAAGCTCTCTCTCTTACCCTTTTACTCTCTTACCCTCTCATCCTCTCTCCCCCTCTCTTCTCTCAGTCCTGCTCCAGCTGTGGCTGGCAGCTCCCAGCAGGGCCCTGCACCCAGGTCCTTGGCAATAAACCCCAAGTTCCACAGCCTGGCCTCAGAGATCTCTCATCTCCATCCATCCCGACCATCCTACCCCCTGATGCTCCTACAAGGGGTCAACACTCCTGCACTGAATGTGGCTCTGTGGCCACCTCCAGCCATGGCAGAAGGAAGCTCTGATGTGTGGGGACATCTCACCTGAGGATGGTGGGGAAGAGCTCAGCGGCGTAGACGTAGGAGGTGGAGAAAGCGGCCGTGGCTGTGAACTTGCCAATGATGGCCAGGACAGTGATTACCACAGGCTGGTCTGAGGGGAAGAGGAAACACAACCACTGTAACCTCCAGGGGATAGTTCACTTGGGACCAGAACTCTCTGCAGTGGGACTTCTTGGGACAGCCCTTTCTGATAGACTTGCTAAGCAAAGTTACCATCTAAGCCATTGGAAATGATCCCCAGCATACCCTTACCTGGAAAATACCCTCTGGTAAAGAGGACCCAGATTTCTCCTGAGGCCTTGGGCATTTTCTAGATGTGCAATTGAAGTGAGCTGCTGAGCCAGCACAGGTGTTTGGGCAGTGCTTGGTTGGAAATGCCATGTCCCTGACCTGGAAAGCATTGGGAAGCCCCACTGTTGCCTGCAGTCTCACTCACAGCTCTGGCACAGTAGGTAGGGTGGGGTATGGACTGGGGCACAAACTGATGCAAACTGATGAGGGGGAGTGGGCATTTGCCTTTTCTCTTCATCTAAGAAAGGGAGACATGGTAACTTTTAAAGCACTTCTGCTATAGCTTTCTGCCAGGGGGTGGTGGTGTCTTAGTGGGTGGGTGGTGGGCAATGGACACTGCCTGCCAAGGGCCAGGAGCTGTGGGAGAACCAGCACAGCCCTGAGGGAGAAGGAATCCAAGGTGAGGAGAAGCCAGAATGCTGGGGATGAAGCAGCCTGGGGGCTGTGACAGAGGGAGCAGCTGAGCCTGTGGAAGTGAGCGTGGGTCTGGCAGGGTGGGAGGATGGCTCTGAGCAAGGGTAGGGATGTGCAGGGCACTGCCCAGCTCTGCTGACAGGCGGGGAAGGTTCACCTTCAGGGATGCCAGTGAGGATGAGGCATATCAGGCCAGCCAGCAGCAGGAGAATGCCCTGCACTTTCTTCCTCCCAAACCACTCCAGCAGGAAAATGCAGGAAATTCGAGCTGGAAGCTCCACTGCCCCAAAGGCCAGCTGTGTCAGGTAGATGTCCAGACCAAAATCCGTCACGCTGAGGCTCAGCCCATAGTAGACAATGCTGTCTGCAAACCTGACATTCAAGTAAAGCAGGATAGAACGTGTCACCAGATGTTTTCTGGGGGTTTATAACCAAAAATTGGAAAGGTTAGTAACACATGCAAATTACTTAAATTCCCAGCAATCTCTGTTTTGGTTCTAGTCATCACCTTTGAAAGTTGTGTGGGACATAGTTGCAGGATATAAAGCAGAATGGATCTCCACATGGTCAGCAGATTCTAGACTGAACCCAAAGCTTCTAGATAAGCACAAAACTCCTCCAGGGCCCAGGGATTGCCAAAGCTGGAATTACTCAAGCCTTTCTAACACAACCCACAGTATCATGGATAATCATCATCTTCCCATGCCCAGACATGGTAAATCTGTATTTACCATGTATTTGGAGTATGGAATGACAGCAGGTCAAGACATTCACGTGTGTCTTACCAGAAAAATCACATTAATGTATAGTTCTTGTCAACCATCAACGTCTTCTCTTTCACTATTAGTTTTAACAAAGGGGACGAGGGTATATCTTACCAGACACATGACATGATTAAAGTCACCTTCCGCAGGTTCTTTGTCCTGAAGAGATCCAGGAAACTTCCAGACTTGACCTCCTTCTCAGGCTTCAACTTCAAAACACAGAAAGACAAAGAGTCAGAGCAGAAAAGGAAACCCATGTCCAGCTCCTTTTCCACCTGCAGACCATGGGAAGCCTCAGTGGGGCAGGTCTGTGACCCCAGTGCTCGTGCAGGGAGGGCAGCCCCACTGCCCTCAGGGTGCCCAGCACAGGGGATGGTGACTGAGAGGTTCCTCAGGATGAACATTGCCCCAGTGGAGGAACTTTGGGGTGGGCAAGGAGGGAACTCCCCTTCAGGCATTTCTGCCTGGAAAGCCAGAGACTAAAGAGAGAGACTGTGTGCTGATCAGTCACACTCCTGGAATCCTCAGAGGAGAAAAGCCAGGGAAGCATTGCAGCCCTTCCCACAGCCCCAGGGGGACCCCAGAAAGCTCCAGGCTGAGCCTCAGCAGAGGCTGGGCCTCTTCGCTGACCTCGTCCCTGTGGAACTCAGCTGGAGCTGGAGTCCCCCCCAGCCCATGGCCAGCCCCAGTGGGAATGCAGAGATGTTTCTGGCATGAGCTGAGCTCCAGGGCTGCTGCCAGGCCCAGGGCAGTGTCTGAGGCCAGGACCCCCCAGTACCTGCTCCAGGAGCTCTGGTGGGAGGCTGCGCTTGTTGGTGGCTGCCGCCTTCTGCAGCACCTTCTTGGCTTCCTCGATTCTGCCCTTGGTGACCAGCCAGCGAGCTGACTCTGGGAGCACCCTGCCAGGAGAGGAGGCCAGCACATGCTGCTGTGTCCTGCTGAGCTCCCCCACAGCCCCTCTCTCTGGGACCATGTCCAGCAAGCCTTGGAATCGCCACAGGATCAGATCCCAGAACCACAGAACCTTCAGCATTGGAAGGGACCCACAAGGATCATCAAGCCCAATTCTAAAGTGAATGGCCCATGGGATCAATGGGTCTAAGTACCCTAAATTTAGGCTCCAAGGCCACATTTGGAGACCTGAAGCAGAGCAGCTGCTGCTGTCAGCAGTGCAGTGCCCAGGGAGATGTGCTGAGCTCATCCAGCTGAGCTCCTCCAGCACCTGCACTCCAACGGGAAAGACCCAGCTTGGTTCTGAGCTGCTGCCTCCTCCTCACTCACACCCTCACATCAGGGCTGTGTCTTCCAGAACAACTGCCCTGCTCCTCCTTACCAGATGTAGAAGAAAAGGGCAAACATAGGAGCAGATCCTGCAATCTCCAGCAGCCTCCAGTGGCGAATCCCATAACTCAAACCAGCCACTGACATCTGCCCGATGGCAAAAGCCGTGTGAGTGACAAGCAGCGCCTTTGTCCGGTGGGAGACACCAACCCATTCTGTAGCTAAGAGGAAAAACAAATGTTCAGGCTTTGTTTTGGGCTCTCTTTTGCTATTATGTCTTGTGAGGCCAAGTCTGCTCCCTCAGGGCAAGGGTGTCCCACTCACCCAGGGACACGACTGCAATCATAATTCCTGACACTGCAGCTCCCACGACACACCTGAAGGCCATGAACACATAGAAATGGGGCACAAAGGCAGTGGCCAGGCCAAACACGCCCTGCAGGAGGATGCAGATGAGAAAGACTGGCCGCCTGCCTATCCTGTGGAAGGAGAGGGAAGACCCAGTCAGTACCTGGAGAGACCCCAGGGGGAGAGGGAAGAGCACAGGAGGGATGCAAAGTGATTTGGGAACCAGAGGAGATTTGACATCCATGTGAACATAACTCCTCTTTACAGCCCAAGAAACAATGTGCAGAAAAATCAGTGTCTCCAGTGTTGACCCATCATGGTTCTGGCAAAGCCTGAGACACCAGCAGGGCCTAAACTTGTGATTTGTGAGGAACCCCCCCACAAGGCTGTATCTGCCTCTCTTTTCAACCCTCAGACATTTCCAGACCTCTCAGGGGGGCCCAGATGCCCAATCTCAGGCAAGGGGATTGCATCCTGTGAAGGTTCAGTGCATGCACAGTCTGCCCCCTGATCTGGGCTGTCCCTGGGTGCTGGGCAGTGTCTCTGGGAAGGAGCTGTGTTTCCTCACCTGTCACTTAGCATCCCAAAGATCAGGGCTCCAATGAGAAGCCCAGCCATGTAGATGGACTGGGAGACGTCATTCAGGACCGCCCTGTCACACACCAGGTCAAACTGGAGGAAGGAAAAGACAGAAGCTGTTGGTTTTGACAGACTCCAGCTGCTCTCTGGGCTTGGGCAGCCTTTCTGGTTGGTGGTGGATGCAGGATTTGGGTGCCTGAGCTCTTGCTCCAGCCCCTGGGAGCAGAGAAGCCCTCAGGAGGGCTTGAGCCCTTCATGGTGAGCACTTAGGGCACAAATCAGTGGTGGGGCTGGTGCCCATCTGCTGGGTGCTGGCATCTGCAGGATTCCCCTGCAGCCCAAAGGTCCCTGAGGGAGCATTCTGGTTGTGAGCTTTTATTTCAAGTGTGGCCTTGGGGTGAGAGCTGTATCAGCTTTCTTGTCTGGCTGAAAAGGCAGGGCAGGGTGGAAAGAGGAGGAGAGCAGTGCTTTTTCCTGATAAAGGAGGAATGGCAAGGGATGCAGCTGCTGACACCTGCAGGGAAGCCTTGTCTGAAATGGACTTGGTGCTCCGGGGACACCAAGGAGCTTTTGCAAATGCCAGAGGCTGGACTTTCTCCTGTGTCCCAGCTCCATGGAAAGTATTGTGAGAAAGTGCTGGAGCTGGCAGGTAGGAAAGGAGGGAGGAGGACTGAGGGAAAGTGAGAAAGGAGAAAAGGTCCACAGAGGCAGAATCACAGAATCATGGAATCCTTTAGGTTGGGAAAGACCTCCAAGAACATCAAGTACAACTTTTGAAAGACTGCTATCCTGTAAACTAGAAGGTGGGAGATGAGGCAGAATGGAGAAATTGAGGCTGCTGATAAACAAGGCTTTTGCTCAACTGCAAGGCCCTGGCATGTCTTGTTGCAGCCCTGAAGGTTCCTGGAGGCCCAAGAAATATCAATGCAAGCACTTGGAAGGTGAATGTCTTTCACAGAGGAGATGGTGTGAGTAGAAGCAGGCAGAAGAACAGGGGGTACTGTGGCAGGGATGGCCAAAAGATCCCTCCAGGCAGATCCATCATGAAGTCCAAGGTCTGGATAGTGGAAAGGGGATGGATGGTGGGCAGAAGATGTGCTGGACTCACACCCCCACAGTGCCTGCCTGTGCTCTCCCCAGACATCTTCACCATGGCCTTGATGCAACGAGCTCCCAGGGATTCCATCTGTGTGATGGAGGCAAAACCCTGCAGTGAATCTCAGCCTGACTGCAGCACAGCTGGCACTGGCTGGCCAAAGCACAGGCCAGGATATTCCACCCCCTCCCAGAAACAATGCCAGAAGGCAATGAGGCTTGTGGTCATGGTTAATACTGGCCTATTGCAATTCTCTTGTTTTGTACCCAGGTGAAATGTCAACAAAAGTGCCCAACATTAAACTGAAAATGGATCCCCGGAATCTGCAGATCCAGACAGTTACAGTGGAGACATTACTGGAACCACTGATATAATATGATTCAGGTATTTTAGAGTTGCAGAAAGTAAGCTGGAGAACCATAGAGGGAAGGGAATAAGGCTGAAGAACTTTGACTAAAGTAAGCTGGATAACCATAGAGGGAAGGGAAGAACGCTGAAGAATTTTTGACTAAAGAAAACGGGATAACTATAAAGGGAAGTGAATAAGGCTTTTGACTTTTGACTAGAGACATTATTTTGAAAGTCAGAGCCACAGCTCTTCTGCAGCACAGCTGTCACTGGCTGAGCAAAGCACAGGCCAGGATATTCCCATCCCTCCCTTCCACAGCCCAGCAGATCCAGCAGCAGGTACAGACCTCGGTCAGCAGGGACGGTGGCTGCTCTGAGGGGTACACCCAGCCACTGCTGCACTTCTCAGTGTGGTTCAGTCCATAGGCCAGGATGGAATCCAGGTCCCAGTCCACCGGGGAGAACATGGAGCACTGCTCAAAGTGCCCGTCGGGGCCCCGGGGCAGGGTGAGGTTCAGCTGCTCTTCCTGCGTCAGGTTGGGGCCGACGGCGAGGATCCAGCTGGTGTCACAGTGGTGAGGCACTTCCACCACCATGAACACTTGGCCAACCATTTGGAAAGGGTTGAGAAGTAGTGGCAGGGAGAGGAGCAGGATCAGCAGTTTCTGATAGAGCCCAAACTCCCCCAGAGCCCTTAAAAGATCCCCAAACTCAGCCATGGCGAGCACCTCTGTGGCCAGGCTGCGCCGGTGCCTGTGGCTTAAATAGGCAAATATTAATGTTTAAACTGTGTGAGCACTAAAGCCCTAATCCAGTGTGATAAAATGAGCACCTGCACTGGCACAGCAGTCCATTCTGATGATACAGTGCAGTGCTCCAGGCTGCACTTTGTCACCAGCCATTCCCTCCCTGCTCTAGAGAATAGATCAAAGGTGCCAGAGCACTGTCACTCTTGGGCATGGTATAGTGACATCTTGTCCTTCTCCAGCCTGGCAAGTGCCACAAGGCCTCCTGAAGGCGGCTGTGCTGCAGCTCAAGGTTTGTGTCTGAGGCATGAAGCTGGGATTCTACAAATGAGGGTTAATTTTGCTGGGGGTGGGGATGCAAGCAGAGTAAATTTGCTGCTCCCATTAATGGTTTAATGACTACAGAGAGCATCCTGGAGACAGAGATATGTGAGAGAATATGGAAGAGAAGCAGAAGAACACTTCCCCTCTGGGGCAGGAAATATGTCTGGTAGTCCAATAGACTTGCTCTTGACAGCTGTGTCCCAAGCTCTCTGTTTTCATTTGTAGAAACACTGGTTAGTCATAAAAGTAGATCTAAACTACAGTTTCTTGGGATAATCCTAAAATAGATGTGGCTTAGAGAGTACCCTCAGGGAAAAGAGCAGGTTACACCCAGAGACATTCAGAGCACACAGGATTTGGGAAATGACACCAGCTTGGCTTTGCCTGAGGTTCTGATGTCACTTGAAAAGCAGATTGACCTGGTTTCTGCTGCACATCTGAGCTGCTTCCTGGCTGGACTCCCTGAGTGGCTTGTGTCTTTATTCCTGGCAAACTGGCTAGCTGGATTGCCCTCAGTGTGTGACATTTTGTGTGTCATTTGGCAGAAGTTGGTTTTACCAGAGCCCCTGGCTGCTTTTTGCAGAGCCATGAACACATCAGTAACCTGCTCATTTCCAATCTGCTCTCCAGTGCTTTGTCTTTCACTCTCAGTGCCCATGGTATATCTGAGCCCCCAACAAAGTCACTCCTGGGTCACACAACCTGGATTGGTGTTTCTGGAGTGGGAATAGCTCTGTTGTGCTTATGAGAGTCAGTAAAGGAGAAGGATATTGGATTTTAAAGCATCACCCCTAAGCTGGAGTGGGAGAGTGAGATCCCACTGGTTTGTGCTGCTCAGAGTAAAGGAAGAGAGGAGTAAATGTTACTCAAAGTAGTGTAAAATCACACCAGTGCTGTGCATTTATCATCTGCACACACCACCCAGCCAAACATCACTCAGCTCTGCGTCCACATCCTTGGATGAGTGGACTTGCTGCTATTCAGAGACATTCCCTGAGCAGGAGGCTGAGCTACACGACTTCCAGAGATTCCTTTTGCCCTAAAAGCATCTCTGGCCTTTTGGTGGGATGATTGGCCCAGGAGATCTGCTCTGGCAGAGACATTTTGTCCCTGTCCTCTTGTTCTCTGCAACAAGCTCAAGTCTTCAGGCTCAGCCTGTTGTGTGTGGCTCATGGTGTCCCCTCCCATTCCTCCTTTTGGCACTGGTGAGGCAGGGAGATTGTTGGGGTATATTTTATTTTATTTTATTTTATTTTATTTATTTTATTTTATTTCATTTCATTTCATTTTGTTCTATTTTAAAAAGTAATCATTTTAACACCTCTATCTTTTTTTTTTTTTTTACAGACAGCTGATTAAAACATGTGAACTGATGTGCTTTATGACCCTTTTGAGCGTGCACGTGTTCATGCTTTGACTCTCTGGTGTTTCTCTTGAGCTTGTTTATCATGAGTATAATTGTTAACTCCTATAGCATTTATGTTATGTAATATTTATGCAAAGGGCACTCAGGGAGGAGCAGAGTGCAGGGGCACAGGGAGAGCAGATTTAGCAATGTCCCCACACCCCAAGACTTCAAGACATCAGGGTTCATTTCCCTCCTCTGCCCCCTTCTGACCTTGGCAAACTCATTTCACTTTTCTTTGCTTATCATTGTACACCTGATTTGAAGAATCACTTTTGCTCCCATATCAGCAAACTTGTGCTGTTTTTAAAAGATTAAAAATCCCACACAGCTCTCCCTGTGGGTTTTTTTCATCTATATGAAGAACTCCTTCTCTGAAAGATCATAATTTAACATCTCCAAGTCTTCAGAAGACAGACTGTCATAATCATCTTTGTCTCCTGATGTTTTTCTGCTCCTGTTCATTTTTTCAGAAGCCTCCCGGTCAGTTTTGGTGGAATCAACATGAAAATGATCTTGGACACCCTGATTAGAGGTTTCAGAAGCACAGCTGCTGAACATGTGTGTTGAGGGACAATTGCCATCCTGTGCAGGGAGATGCTTTTTTGTGGAGCCTTCAGCACTGAGCCCCATCCCAAACATTTCTTCTGCTGCCTTTGGAGCCTGGCGTTGTGGATCCACCTGCAACAGGAGTTCATAGCCCTGAATCCCTTCCAGGTCTCTCACATTAATCTCATCCTGCCCATCAAGAAGGGAGAGGCTGGAGGTGTCCCAGAGCTCTAGTGAAGTATTTGTTTCTAGTGGGGTTGGTTTATTTGTGGTGTTTCTGGTGTGCTCAGTGAGCCACAGACCTTGTTTTGTGTCCCTGGCACCTCTGTGGCAGCGAGAGTGCAGCCCCCTGTGCCCCCCAGGTACATCCTGGGGCTGGGTTTAGTGCTTTGGTGTGTGGGGTGGGGAGCAAGTGAGGCACCAGGCAGGGCTTCCACAGGCTCCAGGATGGGAGGCAGGGAGGCACAGGCAGGTCCTGTCTTCAGCTGGGCTTGGCCCTGCTGGATTGCAGCCACTCTCTGGGACACCTTCCCACCCTGCTTCCCTTCAGGCACATCCCCATCCCCAGTGTCTCCAGGGCCTCTCTGCGCTCTGTCCTTGGGCCAGGAACACCCCTGCTCTCTTTGCTTGGTGTAGGTGATTCCAGGTAAGAATCTTCCCTTCTCCACTGCTCCCTCCTGACCCCTGAGCACCATCCTGCCTGCAGCCTGGTAGGTTTGCAGGCTCAGTGCAGGCTTTTTTCAGGAACACACTCCAGAGCCAAGAGCAGTTACAAAGGCCAACTGTGAAACAGTAGGAATAAAAAAAGTCAACACCATTTATTATTCACATATTGCATTACAAGTGTCTCTTATCAAACTCAGAGCATAATTTATATTATTCATGTAGAAACTCAACTTCAACACCACATGGAAAGAAAAGCTAAATACGTGTGTGACAGGGGTGCAGTGACATCCTGATCAAACGTGGAGGCTTGGGCTGAGGTGCAGCCCGACGACCCAAGGGATTGAGAGCAGGAGGGACAAACCCAGCGCCCGCTTTTGCCCAGTACAGCCACTCTACTGGTGATTCTTTATTGCTGTAAAACACGACAGGGATGGTTCCACGGGTACCAGCTTGCAAAGGACTGGGGAACACAGCTGGCAGGCCAGCCAGGCATGACCAAACTGGGTTTCAGGGACATTTGGAAGTGCATCTGTTTCAAAGGCAGAGTGACATAGATCTCCTCTCCCTGTGACCATGGATGTTGTGTTCATCATCTGAAAGACCAGTTTCCAGGCAGCAATGCCTCCCTGGTCTGCTTCAAGAATGATGGACTCGGACTAGACTGTTAGTGGTGCCTGTCCAGTCCTTGCTTGCTCTCTGAGCATCTGCAGATGTCCTTCTCCAAGTCTCTGTCATCATCTCTGGTGTCTCAGAGAGAGACTTCAGTTTTCTGTTCCTGAAGATAAGAAGGAAAGACGAGAAGATGAGACTGTATTCATCCCTGATTCTGAAAATTACCTTGGCTTAAATATGCTATTTTGGGTATTTTTTTTCCCTTAAATTCAGAGTTCCCTGTACCCACCTCATCTAGTGGTTGTTGGTTCCCTGTGTCATCTGCCAGGTCAATGCCACGGGTCTCGGGCAGCAGGATGCAGAAGAGGGCCACCAGCACAGGGATGCTCCCAAAGATGGCTTTGGGGATGGCCCGGTGGTACTGGGCCAGGGGAATGATGAGCGGGGCCAGGATCCCGGCCACCCTCGCCATGGTCGAGCACAGCCCCACGCCCGTCTGCCTGCGGGACAGAGGGGCACAGGGAGGGCAGGGGTCATCACTCCTGCACTGAATGTGGCTCTGTGGCCACCTCCAGCCATGGCAGAAGGAAGCTCTGATGTGTAGGGACATCTCACCTGAGGATGGTGGGGAAGAGCTCAGCAGTGTAGACGTAGGAGGTGGAGAAAGCGGCCGTGGCTGTGAACTTACCAATGGTGGCCAGGACAGTGATTACCACAGGCTGGTCTGAGGAGAGGAGGAGAAATGACCACTGTAACCTGCAGGGGATTGTTCACTTGGGACCAGAACTCTCTGCAGTGGGACTTCTTGGGACAGCCCTTTCTAATAGACTTACTAAGCAAAGTTACCATCTAAGCCATTGGAAATGATCCCCAGGATACCCTTACCTGGAAAATACCCTCTGGCAAAGAGAACCCAGATTTCTCCTGAGGCCTTGGGCATTTTCTAGATGTGCAACTGAAGTGAGCTGCTGAGCCAGCACAGGTGTTTGGGCAGTGCTTAGTTGCAAATGCCATGTCCCTGACCTGGAAAGCATTGGGAGACCTTGTGGAGTCTGATGGGCTAACAGGGAAAAAGTCCACAACCATCCCCTGGAGGGAAAACCCCTCAAGCTATAACCATCCGGTTAGGGTGAGGAAAAAGGCTTCATCCAGCATGCCTTGCTGTGACATGAAGAGTCAGTGTATCCCATTGGCCCTTCCTCCTTGCTCCACCCCTGTGCCCTCATCCCATTGGGCCTGATGTTCTTCCCTGCTCCTCCAAATCCATATATAAATTCCTGCTTTCCCTGCCTGAAAGTCTCTTCATCCCTGGATTCTTTCGAGGACAAAGCTCATTAAAGACTCTCCTTGGAACCCTACAGAATGACCCCATTTCTCCTTCTGCATTTCCCAGATCACAAAAGATCTGAAATCACTCAGCGTGAGCACAGCCATGCCTGTGCCCCTGTGGTGTCTTTTTCAAGACACTTCTTTGGGAAGGTTGTGGCACTCTGAACAACGCCTGCTGTGAGTAGTGGTGCCCAATGTGGGGCCTCTGCAAAGAGGTCTCTGAAGATGAGTCTCCTGCAGCCTCCTGCTGCAGAACAAAAGTCGCTGTTGGTGCAGCCACTTCTCCAAGGAGAACCCCCTGCGTTTTGGCGAGGGCTTTCCGAGGGGCCACTGGGACCCTCTGAAGACCTCAAAGAGGATTCTGGAGGCTGGTCAATGGGCTGACCACCTATCCAGCAGGTTTTCATTGGCCCAACGGGCATTGCTAGCCCAAAGAAAAGGTTGTGAGTTTGTGCTGGGGTCTTTTGCCTTTCTTTCTCTCTTTTGCTGCTGGGTGTGGGATAGAAGTTGGAGGATGGTCAGCAATCTCAGTTGACCTAAGCTGAGCCCTCCTCAAAGAGATGTCTTTTTCCAAGTTGTGGGTGCCCATTTAGTGGGGAAATTTAAGTTTTCTATGGGGAATCTTAAGAGATTTATAACCTTAACCGTGACTTTATTCTTTCTAATTAGTTTTGGGAACTTTTACCCTTTGTTTCACATTATTGTTAAGTCAATGAAGAAAATGGGGAATCATTAGTGGAATGATTTGGTAAAAGTTTGGGATCCCCAGTTCAAAACCACTTTCCCTTCATCCTCTCCCCAAGCCCTTAAACCCTCTCTTGCCTGAGGGGCAATTGGCAGATGGATGTCGCTATTCAGCAGAGGGTTGCTGCCATCTCCCTGATGCCCCCCCATTCCCTCTCTCCCCTCTCCAGGACGGCACAGGCCATGCTGCTCTGGACTTTCCCCTCAAATTTCTTCCTATACCTGCATACCCTGTTTTGTCTCTTCCTGTTGTCGTTACCCTGCAAAATGACGCTGGTAACATGGCCAGCCCTGCCATTTTATCCTCTCCTTGTCCAAGCTTTTCTGCCTTCACACATCAAAATTGCCACTCTCCTGCCTCTCCTCTGCCTTTTTCTGTGCTCTCCAATGTGCTCGGCTTCTCCCTTCCCCCTGTGTCAATGGGTGTAGCAGTGCTGGGACCCTCCACTTCTGTTGAGAATTCCCTCCCCATCCTGGACCCCATCCTCTCCTGTACCCCATCTGTTTTTGGCTCCTCCCCAGATGGTCACTCCCCTTCCAGTTCCCACAAGACTGGAGCCAGAAGTGGCAATGACGGCGACCTTTAGGAGTTCATATTGGCCTCCATTGCTGCTCACCAACTGGAAGATTCTGGTTGCCCAAGAAGACCCCATGCAGTCATAAAGTGCCCTCCATCCTCCTTGGAGGATGAGTAGCAATTCCTCAGTCTCAGATTCCAGTCTCGGGTCTGAGGATTGCTGGGCCAAAACACAGAGGGAAGCCACTTGGGAGTGGGATTCAGAACTGGCCAAAAGATCTTGGCCTTCCTAGTTGTGTATAAACAGGGGAGAAGGACAACATCACCCAACTCCTGGGAGACCTTTCCCTACGGGGAACTTAAAGAGCTTTGCAAGGAAGCCAAGGAGCATGGCCAGAGATCACATTTTTTTAAGAACCTACTTGAAGGTTCTTCTGTGCTCATGTTTTAGTACCCCATGATATTAAAAACATCATAAACTACCTCCTCTCCCCAGACAAATACATGCTGTGGGAAAGCCAGTGGAAAAAATATCTAAAGTCATTGGCAGATACATATTCCAAAGATGCAAAGAAACCAAATTTAACAATTGAGCAAATGGCAGGAGAAGGTAACTTCCAAAAACTCATGGACCAAGCAAAAGACTTACCAGAAGCTGCACTTAATGATATTGCCACAGCTGCCAAATCATCATTGCTTCTCACTCCCAACGGCACCATTTCAACACAGAGCTTTATGAACATTAAACAAGGGATGAATGAGACTTTCATAAAGTTTGTTGATAGACTTAAGGTTGCACATGAAAGACAAATAAAAGGTCCAGAAGCCTGAAAGGGGGTTTTGAATAAAATGGTCATGGCCAATGCAAATACAGAGTGCAAAGCAATTGTAAGAGCCCTTCCCCTTGACATTGAACCATCCATTGAGCAAATGGTGGAAGCCTGCACCAAACACACTTCAACAGAAAACACTGTTGCCCAAGACATTGCAAAGGGCATTGCAGAAGGCATATCAGGAACCTTTGCAGCAATAGCTTCAAAAGAAAATTGTAGATGTTTCAACTGCAGCAATTTCAGACATTTTCTAAAGGACTGTCCCGAGAGACTAGTCATCAAGGACAACTGGACAAACCATCAGTGGCTACAGAATCAGCCATGTTACTAACAGAGTCCAGAAAACTCAAAGCAGAGCGCGGGCCCGTGCTACATGGCCCCGTGCTACAACATGAAATCAGAGACTGTCCTGTCCTGCTCTCCCCACCACTTGGGAAGAACAAGAGAAGCAAGGACCATCTCTGAGTTTTCCACCCCAGATGCAGGAGATTCAACGTAAAGGAAGATACGGGTGGGCACCTGGCACCAGTTGATAACTGTGCTGTCAATTGACTCACCAGTGAAGGTATTTATAAGATCCCTACAGGAAAAACTGGGCCACCAGCTGGTCCTTGGGACATCCTAATCATAGGAGATACTTTGAATGGACTGGATGAAATTCATGTCATATCAGAAGTACAGACTATAGAATCTGGAGGCAAAATTTTTGTCTCCATCTTTTGCACTGAACCACCTTTCCCCCTTTCCGCTGGGACACCAATTGCACAGGCTTTTCTAGTACCCAGAGACTGCCTGGAACAGGTTCCCCTTAACCCCACCATCATGTGGGTGCAGGTTGTGGGCTCAAACAAACTCATCATTGAGTGTGTCCATTTCTGCAAGGGGGAAAAGATCTAGCGGCTGGGCATGCTGGACACCAGGGCTGATGTCACAATCATCACTTGCTCTGAGTGGCCGGCAAATTGGGAACTGCAGCCCATGGTAGGGATGACCTTGGGGATTGGAGATGCAGCAGTTTCCATGAGAAATAAAAGAAATATAGTTGTAGAAGGTCCTGTGGGCAAGATGGAGAGCATGAGGCCATTTGTAGTAAGGGCACCAATCACCCTTTGGGGCAGGCACCTCATGTCCCAGTGGGCAGCATCTCTAAAAATCCAGTAGAGATTTTTATTTGGGGCCACTGGCAAGTCTTACCATCCCTCAACTCACCTGGAAACAAAATCGTCCGGTGTGGGTTGATCAGTGGCCCATCTCTAATAAAATTTGCGCACACTAGAGGCCCTTGTGGAAGAGCAGCTTGCCAAGGGCCACATCGCTGAGACCATCAGCCCTTGGGAACTCCCCTATCTTTGTTTTGAAAAAACCCGGCAAAGATAGGTGGAGGCTCCTCTATAAATGCAGGAAAATAAATGACGTCATTGAAGACATGGGTCCTCTGCAGCCCGGTTTGCCCTCGCCTTCTATGCTGCCCTAGAACTGGAGACTTGCCATCACTGATATTAAAGACTGTTTCTTTAATATCCCCCTCCATCCTTGAGATGCCCCCAAGTTTGCGTTTTTGGTCCCGTTCCCAAACAGGCAGGCTCTTCTAAAAAGGTACCACTGGCTGGT
Organism: Agelaius tricolor; assembly: GCF_023055355.1. Classification (NCBI taxonomy): domain Eukaryota; kingdom Metazoa; phylum Chordata; class Aves; order Passeriformes; family Icteridae; genus Agelaius; species Agelaius tricolor. The sequence continues at coordinate 2,462,616 of NW_027269266.1, forward strand.
CCTTCCTCAAGGAATGAAAAACTCCCAGACCATATGCCAGTGGTATGTAGCCCACATCCTGTCATCCATGAGGGGCCTGTTCCCTGATGCAGTCATCTATCACTACATGGATGACATCCTCATCTGCACACCTGAAGAAAATTACCTTAAAGTAACTTTTAAAAGAACTATCAGAGCCATTGAGGAGGCTGGGCTAGAGATCCGCAAAGACAAAATCCAGCACGCCTGCCCCTGGACTAACCTGGGACTCTGGATCCATGAGTGGACCATTGTGCCCCAGCAACTGGCCATCGAGGATGACCTGAAGACCCTGTGAGACCTACCCCAGCTCTGCAGGTCCATCAACTGGGTACGTCCCCTGCTGGGGATAATGATGGAGGTCCTTGCACCACTCTTCAACCTGCTCTGTGGAAGTGAGGACCTGGATTTGCCATGCATTCCTCAGGCCTAGGAATCCATCATCAGGGTCCAGGAGGCCCTGTCTTCGCGTCAAGCCCACCGTTATGAGCCCAGCCTGCCTTTCCAACTGAGTGTTTTAGGTAAGGCCCCGAGGTTCCATGCCCTAATTTTTCAATGGGATGCAAGTTTGAAAGACCCCCTTTTAATTATTGAGTGGGTCTTTCCCCATAATCAATCTACTAAGACCAATACCACTCCTCAAGAAATTAGGGCAAATCTAATCAAAAAGTCTAGGACTCACCTCTGCACTCTTGTGGGGTGTGAGTTCATATGCATTCACCTCCCATTGACGACTGGGGATCAATGAGAGCCTCCAGTTCACCCTAGATAGCTACATGGGCCAGATTTCTATGCATCTTCCAAAACACAAACTGTTCAATTTGGTTGTCAGTCTGGTCCCTAAACTAATGCAAAGTAGAACACCTCTCAAAGCTCTAATGGTTTTTACTGACAACTTATAAGGATCCCACAAGTCAGTAATGACTTGGAGGGATCCCAGGACACAGAAGTGGGAGTCTGATGTCCAAATGGTGGAAGAATCTCTACAAATTGCAGAATTAGCTGCCGTCGTCAGAGCTTTTGAGAAATTCCAAGAACCTTTTAATTTGGTAACAGATTTGGCCTATGTAGTCAGAGTAGCTATGAGGGCAGAACATTCTTTTTTAAAAGAGGTCTCAAACCAAATTTGTACCACATGCTTCCTAAATTAATATATCTCATCTCCCACAGAAAGCAACCATACCACATAATGCATGCGAGGTCACACACTGACCTCCCAGGTGCCATCATGGAGGGAAACAAGAAGGCAGACACACGAGCCATGTCTGCTAAAACTGCCGGTGTTCCTGACATCTTCGCCTAGGCGAAGTTGTCACATGCCTTCTATCATCAAAACATCCCAGCTCTCATGAGCATGTTTCACATGTCCTGAGAGCAAGCAAGAGCTGTGGTAGCCACTTGCTCAAATTGTCAAGCCTACCAAATTCCATCCTTCGGCTCCAGGATCAACCCCAGAGACCTTGAGAGTTGCCATTGTTGCAGACTGATGTGACCCACTTCCCATCTTTTAGGAGGTTAAAATACATTCATGTATCTGTAGATACCTTTTCTGGTGTGGTGTTTGCCTCAGCACACGCAGGAGAGAACGCTAAACGTAGCGTTCAACATCAGGCACTTCCTCCTGGTGCTCACAACCCTGGGAGTCCCAGAAAGCATCAAGACTGATAATGGCCCTGCTTATGTCTCCAGCATGCTAAGAGTTCTTCAACCAATGGGGCGTAAAGCACAGCACAGGCATACCACTGTCTCCCACAGGGCAATCAATTGTAGAAAGGACTCGTGGCACCCTTAAATGGGTCCTCAATCAGCAGTGGGTAGGAACAGAGATAATAGCTCCCATTGAGAGGCTCTGTAAGGCTCTTTATGTTATTAATTTTCTAAATTGTTCCTTCTCAAACCCCCCCATACCCCAGCATTTCTGAAATTTGGGCAGAGCTAAGCTTGAAGAGAAACCGCTGATGCTGATTAAGGATCCTGAAACCCAGCAAATATCTGGACCATTTGTATTGATTACCTGGGGGAGAAGCTATGCCCGTGTCTCAACATAATCAGGCCCAAGATGGCTCCCAAAACAACCAAAAACCTTACTTAGGTTACACAGCAAACACTGCCTCCATGGAAAATAACAAAAGTTCTACTGAGACAAATACAGGTCTACCAGAAGACCAGAGGAACAGCACCTGGAGAGGAAGATGGCATCATCAACTACAACGCCAAGTCAACCTTCCTGTCACCAGATAACAGACGACGCCAAGTACCAGACAAGACACAGATTAAACAAGTTGTTTCCCCAGAATCATACTTACCTTCATACTTACCTTTGTATCATGTCCCCTCCTCTGACTTTCTCCTTCCCAGTCTTTTCCCTTTTTCCATAACCTCCTCCCCGTACCATTTACTCACCTCCTTCTGCAAGCCTTTTTATAAAATAAAGAAGGGGGAGTTCTGGAGGCCAGTGAGCCAGCAGGGGAGAAGCCCATGATGCCCCCCTGGAGGGTTATCTCAAGCAATAATCACCCTTTTTAGGGTGAGGAAAAAGGTTTCTCCCACCATGCCTTGCTGTGACATGCAGATTCAATGTATCCCATTGGCCCTTGCTCCTTGCTCCACCCCTGTGCCCTCATCCCATTGGCCCTGGTGTTCTGCCCCGCTCCTCAAAATCCAAATATAAATCCCTGCTTTCCCTGCCTGAAAGTCTCTTCATCCCTGGATTCTTTTGAGGAAGAAGCTCAATAAAGACTCTCCTTGGAACCCTACACAAAGACCCCATTTCTCCTTCTGCATTTCCCAGATCACAAAAGATCTGAAATCACTCAGCGTGAGCACAGCCATGCCTGTGACTGTGAGGTGTCTTTTTCAAGACACTTCTTCGGGAAGGTCGCAACTCTCTGAACAACACCCACCCGGACAAAGCCCCACTGTTACCTGCAGTCCCCCTCACAGCCCTGGCACAGTAGGTAGGGTGGGGTATGGACTGGGGCACAAACTGATGCAAACTGATGAGGGGGAGTGGGCATTTGCCTTTTCTCTTCATCTAAGAAAGGGAGACATGGTAGCTTTTAAAACACTTCTGCTGTAGCTTTCTGCCAGGGGGTGGTGGTGTCTTAGTGGGTGGGTGGTGGGCAATGGACACTGCCTGCCAAGGGCCAGGAGCTGTGGGAGAACCAGCACAGCCCTGAGGGAGAAGGCATCCAAGGTGAGGAGAAGCCAGAATGCTGGGGATGAAGCAGCCTGGGGGCTGTGACAGAGGAAGCAGCTGAGCCTGTGGAAGTGAGCGTGGGTCTGGCAGGGTGGGAGGATGGCTCTGAGCAAGGGTAGGGATGTGCAGGGCACTGCCCAGCTCTGCTGACAGGCGGGGAAGGTTCACCTTCAGGGATGCCGGTGAGGATGAGGCATATCAGGCCAGCCAGCAGCAGGAGAATGCCCTGCACTTTCTTCCTCCCAAACCACTCCAGCAGGAAAATGCAGGAAATTCGAGCTGGAAGCTCCACTGCCCCAAAGGCCAGCTGTGTCAGGTAGATGTCCAGACCAAAATCCGTCACGCTGAGGCTCAGCCCATAGTAGACAATGCTGTCTGCAAACCTGAGATTCAAGTAAAGCAGGATAGAACGTGTCACCAGATGTTTTCTGGGGGCTTATAACCCAAAATTAGAAAGGTTAGAACACATGCAAATTACTTAAATTCCCAGCAATCTCTGTTTTGGTTCTAGTCATCACCTTTGAAAGTTGTGTGGGACATAGTTGCAGGAGATAAAGCACATGGTCAGCAGATTCTAGACTGAACCCAAAGCTTCTAGATAAGCACAAAACTCCTCCAGGGCCCAGGGATTGCCAAAGCTGGAATTACTCAAGCCTTTCTAACACAACCCACAGTATCATGGATAATCATCTTCTTCCCATGCCCAGACATGGTAAATCTGGTCCAGTATGTGGAGGTAGAATGACAACAGGTCAAGACATTCACATGTGTATTACCAGAAAAATCGCTTTAATGTACAGTTCTTGTCAACCATCAACGTCTTCTATTTCACCTACTAGTTATAACAGAGGGGAGGAGGGTATATCTTACCAGACACATGACATGATTAAAGTCACCTTCAGCAGATTCTTTGTCCTGAAGAGATCCAGGAAACTTCCAGACTTGACCTCTTTCTCAGGCTTCAACTTCAAAAAGACAAGAGAAAGACAAAGAGTCAGAGCAGGAAAAGGAAACCCATGTCCAGCTCCTTTTCCACCTGCAGACCATGGGAAGCCTCAGTGGGGCAGGTCTGTGACCCCAGTGCTCTGGCAGGGAGGGCACCCCACTGCCCTCTGGGTGCCCAGCACAGGGGATGGTGACTGAGAGGTTCCTCAGGATGAACAATGCCCCAGTGGAGGAACTTTGGGGTGGGCAAGGAGGGAACTCCCCTTCAGGCATTTCTGCCTGGAAAGCCAGAGACTAAAGAGAGAGACTGTGTGCTGATCAGTCACACTCCTGGAATCCTCAGAGGAGAAAAGCCAGGGAAGCATTTCAGCCCTTCCCACAGCCCCAGGGGGACCCCAGAAAGCTCCAGGCTGAGCCTCAGCAGAGGCTGGGCCTCTTCGCTGACCTCGTCCCTGTGGAACTCAGCTGGAGCTGGAGTCCCCCCCAGCCCATGGCCAGCCCCAGTGGGAATGCAGAGATGTTTCTGGCATGAGCTGAGCTCCAGGGCTGCTGCCAGGCCCAGGGCAGTGTCTGAGGCCAGGACCCCCCAGTACCTGCTCCAGGAGCTCTGGTGGGAGGCTGCGCTTGTTGGTGGCTGCCGCCTTCTGCAGCACCTTCTTGGCTTCCTCGATTCTGCCCTTGGTCACCAGCCAGCGAGCTGACTCTGGGAGCACCCTGCCAGGAGAGGAGGCCAGCACATGCTGCTGTGTCCTGCTGAGCTCCCCCACAGCCCCTCTCTCTGGGACCATGTCCAGCAAGCCTTGGAATCACCACAGGATCACAGAACCTTCAGCCTTGGAAGGGACCCACAAGGGTCATCAAGCCCAATTCTAAAGTGAAAGGCCCATGGGATCAATGGGTCTAAGTACCCTAAATTTAGGCTCCAGAGGCCACATTTGGAGACCTGAAGCAGAGCAGCTGCTGCTGTCAGCAGTGCAGTGCCCAGGGAGATGTGCTGAGCTCTGCAGCAGCTCCTCCAGCACCTGCACTCCAACGGGAAAGACCCAGCTTGGTCTGAGCTGCTGCCTCCTCCTCACTCACACCCTCACATCAGGGCTGTGTCTTCCAGAACAACTGCCCTGCTCCTCCTTACCAGATGTAGAAGAAAAGGGCAAACATAGGAGCAGATCCTGCAATCTCCAGCAGCCTCCAGTGGCGAATCCCATAACTCAAACCAGCCACTGACATCTGCCCGATGGCAAAAGCCGTGTGAGTGACGAGCAGCGCCTTTGTCCGGTGGGAGACACCAACCCATTCTGTAGCTAAGAGCAAAAACAAAGGTTCAGGCTCTGTTTTGGGCTCTCTTTTGTTATTGTGTCTTGTGAGGCCAAGTCTGCTCCCTCAGGGCAAGGGCGTCCCACTCACCCAGGGACACGACTGCAATCATAATTCCTGACACGGCAGCTCCCACGACACACCTGAAGGCCATGAACACATAGAAATGGGGCACAAAGGCAGTTGCCAGGCCAAACACGCCCTGCAGGAGGATGCAGATGAGAAAGACTGGCCGCCTGCCTATCCTGTGGAAGGAGAGGGAAGACCCAGTCAGTACCTGGAGAGACCCCAGGGGGAGAGGGAAGAGCACAGGAGGGATGCAAAGTGATTTGGGAACCAGAGGAGATTTGACATCCATAGCTCCTCTTTATAGCCCAAGAAACAATGTGCAGAAAAATCAGTGTCTCCAGTGTTGACCCATCATGGTTCTGGCAAAGCCTGAGACACCAGCAGGGGCTAAACTTGTGATTTGTGAGGAACCCCCCCACAAGGCTGTATCTGCCTCTCTTTCCAACCCTCAGACATTTCCAGACCTCTCAGGGGGGCCCAGATGCCCAATCTCAGGCAAGGGGATTGCATCCTGTGAAGGTTCAGTGCATGCACAGTCTGCCCCCTGATCTGGGCAATGTCCCTGGGTGCTGGGCAGTGTCTCTGGGAAGGAGCTGTGTTTCCTCACCTGTCACTTAGCATCCCAAAGATCAGGGCTCCAATGAGAAGCCCAGCCATGTAGATGGACTGGGAGACGTCATTCAGGACCGCCCTGTCACACACCAGGTCAAACTGGAGGAAGGAAAAGACAGAAGCTGTTGGTTTTGACAGGCTCCAGCCGCTCTCTGGGCTTGGGCAGCCTTTCTGGTTGGTGGTGGATGCAGGATTTGGGTGCCTGAGCTCTTGCTTCAGCCCCTGGGAGCAGAGAAGCCCTCAGGAGGGCTTGAGCCCTTCATGGTGAGCACTTAGGGCACAAATCAGTGGTGGGGCTGGTGCCCATCTGCTGGGTGCTGGCATCTGCAGGATTCCCCTGCAGCCCAAAGGTCCCTGAGGGAGCATTCTGGTTGTGAGCTTTTATTTCAAGTGTGGCCTTGGGGTGAGAGCTGTATCAGCTTTCTTGTCTGGCTGAAAAGGCAGGGCAGGGTGGAAAGAGGAGGAGAGCAGTGCTTTTTCCTGATAAAGGAGGAATGGCAAGGGATGCAGCTGCTGACACCTGCAGGGAAGCCTTGTCTGAAATGGACTTGGTGCTCCGGGGACACCAAGGAGCTTTTGCAAATGCCAGAGGCTGGACTTTCTCCTGTGTCCCAGCTCCATGGAAGGTACTTGTGAGAAAGTGCTGGAGCTGGCAGGTAGGAGAGGAGGGAGGAGGACTGAGGGAAAGTGAGAAAGGAGAAAAGGTCCACAGAGGCAGAATCACAGAATCATGGAATCATTTAGGTTGGGAAAGACCTCCAAGAACATCAAGTACAACCTTTGACAGACCACTACCATGTAAACTAGAAGGTGGGAGATGAGGCAGAATGGAGAAATTGAGGCTGCTGATAAACAAGGCTTTTGCTCAACTGCAAGGCCCTGGCATGTCTTGTTGCAGCCCTGAAGGTCCCTGGAGGCCCAAGAAATATCAATATTACTTGGAAGGTGAATGTCTTTCACAGAGGAGATGGTGTGAGTAGAAGCAGGCAGAAGAACAGGGGGTACTGTGGCAGGGATGGCCAAAAGATCCCTCCAGGCAGATCCATCATGAAGTCAAAAGTCTGGATAGTGGAAAGGGGATGGATGGTGGGCAGAAGATGTGCTGGACTCACACCCCCACAGTGCCTGCCTGTGCTCTCCCCAGACATCTTCACCATGGCCTTGATGCAACGAGCTCCCAGGGATTCCATCTGTGTGATGGAGGCAAAACCCTGCAGTGAATCTCAGCCTGACTGCAGCACAGCTGGCACTGGCTGGCCAAAGCACAGGCCAGGATATTCCACCCCCTCCCAGAAACAATGCCAGAAGGCAATGAGGCTTGTGGTCATGGTTAATACTGGCCTATTGCAATTCTCTTGTTTTGTACCCAGGTGAAATGTCAACAAAAGTGCCCAACATTAAACTGAAAATGGATCCCCGGAATCTGCAGATCCAGACATTTACAGTGGAGAAATTACTGGAACCACTGATATAATACCATTCAGGTATTTTAGAGTTGCAGAAAGTAAGCTGGAGAACCATAGAGGGAAGGGAATAAGGCTGAAGAATTTGTGACTAAAGAAAGCTGGAGAACCACAGAGGGAAGGGAAGAACGCTGAAGAATTTTTGACTAAAGAAAACGGGATAACTATAGAGGGAAGTGAATAAGGCTTTTGACTTTTGACTAGAGACATTATTTTGAAAGTCAGAGCCACAGTTCTTCTGAAGCACAGCTGTCACTGGCTGAGCAAAGCACAGGCCAGGATATTCCCATCCCTCCTTTCCACAGCCCAGCAGATCCAGCAGCAGGTACAGACCTCGGTCAGCAGGGACGGTGGCTGCTCTGAGGGGTACACCCAGCCACTGCTGCACTTCTCAGTGTGGTTCAGTCCATAGGCCAGGATGGAATCCAGGTCCCAGTCCACCGGGGAGAACATGGAGCACTGCTCAAAGTGCCCGTCGGGGCCCCGGGGCAGGGTGAGGTTCAGCTGCTCTTCCTGCGTCAGGTTGGGGCCCACGGCGAGGATCCAGCTGGTGTCACAGTGGTGAGGCACTTCCACCACCATGAACACTTGGCCAACCATTTGGAAAGGGTTGAGAAGTAGTGGCAGGGAGAGGAGCAGGATCAGCAGTTTCTGATAGAGCCCAAACTCCCCCAGAGCCCTTAAAAGATCCCCAAACTCAGCCATGGCGAGCACCTCTGTGGCCAGGCTGTGCCGGTGCCTGTGGCTTAAATAGGCAAATATTAATGTTTAAACTGTGTGAGCACTAAAGCCCTAATCCAGTGTGATAAAATGAGCACCTGCACTGGCACACCAGTCCATTCTGATGATACAGTGCAGTGCTCCAGGCTGCACTTTGTCACCAGCCATTCCCTCCCTGCTCTAGAGAATAGATCAAAGGTGCCAGAGCACTGTCACTCTTGGGCATGGTATAGTGACATCTTGTCCTTCTCCAGCCTGGCAAGTGCCACAAGGCCTCCTGAAGGCGGCTGTGCTGCAGCTCAAGGTTTGTGTCTGAGGCATGAAGCTGGGATTCTACAAATGAGGGTTAATTTTGCTGGGGGTGGGGATGCAAGCAGAGTAAATTTGCTGCTCCCATTAATGGTTTAATGACTACAGAGAGCATCCTGGAGACACAGATATGTGAGAGAATATGGAAGAGAAGCAGAAGAACACTTCCCCTCTGGGGCAGGAAATATGTCTGGTAGTCCAATAGACTTGCTCTTGACAGCTGTGTCCCAAGCTCTCTGTTTTCATTTGTAGAAACACTGGTTAGTCATAAAAGTAGATCTAAACTACAGTTTCTTGGGATAATCCTAAAATAGACATGGCTTAGAGAGCACCCTCAGGGAAAAGAGCAGGTTACACCCAGAGACATTCAGAGCACACAGGATTTGGGAAATGACACCAGCTTGGCTTTGCCTGAGGTTCTGATGTCACTTGAAAAGCAGATTGACCTGGATTCTGCTGCACATCTGAGCTGCTTCCTGGCTGGACTCCCTGAGTGGCTTGTGTCTTTATTCCTGGCAAACTGGCTAGCTGGATTGCCCTCAGTGTGTGACATTTTGTGTGTCATTTGGCAGAAGTTGGTTTTACCAGAGCCCCTGGCTGCTTTTTGCAGAGCCATGAACACATCAGTAACCTGCTCATTTCCAATCTGCTCTCCAGTGCTTTGTCTTTCACTCTCAGTGCCCATGGTATATCTGAGCCCCCAGCAAAGTCACTCCTGGGTCACACCTGGATTGGTGTTTCAGGAGTGGGAGTAGCTCTGTTGTGCTTGTGAGAGTCAGTAAAGGAGAAGAATATTGGATTTTAAAGCATCACCCCTAAGCTGGAGTGGGAGAGTGAGATCCCACTGGTTTGTGCTGTTCAGAGTAAAGGAAGAGAGGAGTAAATGTTACTCAAAGTAGTGTAAAATCACACCAGTGCTGTGCATTTATCATCTGCACACACCACCCAGCCAAACATCACTCAGCTCTGCGTCCACACCCTTGGATGAGTGGACTTGCTGCTATTCAGAGACATTCTCTGAGCAGGAGGCTGAGCTACACGACTTCCAGAGATTCCTTTTGCCCTAAAAGCATCTCTGGCCTTTTGGTGGGATGGTTGGCCCAGGAGATCTGCTCTGGCAGAGACATTTTGTCCCTGTCCTCTTGTTCTCTGCAACAAGCTCAAGTCTTCAGGCTCAGCCTGTTGTGTGTGGCTCATGGTGCCCCCTCCCATTCCTCCTTTTGGCACTGGTGAGGCAGGGAGATTGTTGGGGTATATTTTATTTTATTTTATTTTATTTTATTTTATTCATTTCATTTCATTTCATTTCATTTCATTTCATTTTGTTTATATAATTTCATTTTGTTCTATTTTAAAAATTAATCATTTTAACACCTCTATATTTTTTTTTTTTTTTTTTACAGACAGCTGATTAAAACATGTGAACTGATGTGTTTTATGACCCTTTTGAGCGTGCACGTGTTCATGCTTTGACCCTCTGTGGTTTCTCTTGAGCTTGTTTATCATGAGTATAATTGTTAACTCCTATAGCATTTATGTTATGTAATATTTATGCAAAGGGCACTCAGGGAGGAGCAGAGTGCAGGGGCACAGGGAGAGCAGATTTAGCAATGTCCCCACACCCCAAGACTTCAAGACATCAGGGTTCATTTCCCTCCTCTGCCCCCTTCTGACCTTGGCAAACTCATTTCACTTTTCTTTGCTTATCATTGTACACCTGATTTGAAGAATCACTTTTGCTCCCATATCAGCAAACTTGTGCTGTTTTTAAAAGATTAAAAATTCCACACAGCTCTCCCTCTGGTTTTTTTTCATCTATATGAAGAACTCCTTCTCTGAAAGATCATAATTTAACATCTCCAAGTCTTCAGAAGACAGACTGTCATAATCATCTTTGTCTCCTGATGTTTTTCTGCTCCTGTTCATTTTTTCAGAAGCCTCCTGGTCAGTTTTGGTGGAATCAACATGAAAATGATCATGGACACCCTGATTAGAGGTTTCAGAAGCACAGCTGCTGAACATGTGTGTTGAGGGACAATTGCCATCCTGTGCAGGGAGATGCTTTTTTGTGGAGCCTTCAGCACTGAGCCCCATCCCAAACATTTCTTCTGCTGCCTTTGGAGCCTGGCGTTGTGGATCCACCTGCAGCAGGAGTTCATAGCCCTGAATCCCTTCCAGGTCTCTCACATTAATCTCATCCTGCCCATCAGGAAGCGAGAGGCTGGAGGTGTCCCAGAGCTCTAGTGAAGTATTTGTTTCTAGTGGGGTTGGTTTATTTGTGGTGTTTCTGGTGTGCTCAGTGAGCCACAGACCTTGTTTTGTGTCCCTGGCACCTCTGTGGCAGCGAGAGTGCAGCCCCCTGTGCCCCCCAGGTACATCCTGGGGCTGGGTTTAGTGCTTTGGTGTGTGGGGTGGGGAGCAAGTGAGGCACCAGGCAGGGCTTCCACAGGCTCCAGGATGGGAGGCAGGGAGGCACAGGCAGGTCCTGTCTTCAGCTGGGCTTGGCCCTGCTGGATTGCAGCCACTCTCTGGGACACCTTCCCACCCTGCTGCCCTTCAGGCACATCCCCATCCCCAGTGTCTCCAGGGCCTCTCTGCGCTCTGTCCTTGGGCCAGGAACACCCCTGCTCTCTTTGCTTGGTGTAGGTGATTCCAGGTAAGAATCTTCCCTTCTCCCCTGCTCCCTCCTGACCCCTGAGCACCATCCTGCCTGCAGCCTGGTAGGTTTGCAGGCTCAGTGCAGGCTTTTTTCAGGAACACACTCCAGAGCCAAGAGCAGTTACCAAGACCAACTGTGAAACAGTAGGAATAAAAAAAGTCAACACCATTTATTATTCACATATTGCATTACAAGTGTCTCTTATCAAACTCAGAGCATAATTTATATTATTCATGTAGAAACTCAACTTCAACACCACATGGAAAGAAAAGCTAAATACGTGTGTGACAGGGGTGCAGTGACATCCTGATCAAATGTGGAGGCTTGGGCTGAGGTGCAGCCCGACGACCCAAGGGATTGAGAGCAGGAGGGACAAACCCAGCGCCCGCTTTTGCCCAGTACAGCCACTCTACTGGTGATTCTTTATTGCTGTAAAACACGACAGGGATGGTTCCATGGGTACCAGCTTGCAAAGGACTGGGGAACACAGCTGGCAGGCCAGCCAGGCATGACCAAACTGGGTTTCAGGGACACTTGGAAGTGCATCTGTTTCAAAGGCAGAGTGACATAGATCTCCTCTCCCTGTGACCATGGATATTGTGTTCATCATCTGAAAGACCAGTTTCCAGGCAGCAATGCCTCCCTGTTCTGCTTCAAGAATGATGGACTCAGACTAGGCTGTTAGTGGTGCCTGTCCAGTCATTGCTTGCTCTCTGAGCATCTGCAGACGTCCTTCTCCAAGTCTCTGTCATCATCTCTGGTGTCTCAGAGAGAGACTTCAGTTTTCTGTTCCTGAAGATAAGAAGGAAAGACGAGAAGATGAGACTGTATTCATCCCTGATTCTGAAAATTTCCTTGCCTTAAATATGCTGTTTTGGGTATTTTTTTCCCCTTAAATTCAGAGTTCCCTGTACCCACCTCATCTAGTGGTTGTTGGTTGCCTGTGTCATCTGCCAGGTCAATGCCGCGGGTCTCGGGCAGCAGGATGCAGAAGAGGGCCACCAGCACAGGGATGCTCCCAAAGATGGCTTTGGGGATGGCCCGGTGGTACTGGGCCAGGGGAATGATGAGCGGGGCCAGGATCCCGGCCACCCTCGCCATGGTCGAGCACAGCCCCACGCCCGTCTGCCTGCGGGACAGAGGGGCACAGGGAGGGCAGGGGTCAACACTCCTGCACTGAATGTGGCCCTGTGGCCACCTCCAGCCATGGCAGAAGGAAGCTCTGATGTGTGGGGACATCTCACCTGAGGATGGTGGGGAAGAGTTCAGCAGTGTAGACGTAGGAGGTGGAGAAAGCGGCCGTGGCTGTGAACTTGCCAATGGTGGCCAGGACAGTGATTACCACAGGCTGGTCTGAGGAGAGGAGGAGAAATGACCACTGTAACCTGCAGGGGATGGTTCACTTGGGACCAGAACTCTCTGCAGTGGGACTTCTTGGGACAGCCCTTTCTAATAGACTTACTAAGCAAAGTTACCATCTAAGCCATTGGAAATGATCCCCAGCATACCCTTACCTGGAAAATACCCTCTGGCAAAGAGAACCCAGATTTCTCCTGAGGCCTTGGGCATTTTCTAGATGTGCAACTGAAGTGAGCTGCTGAGCCAGCACAGGTGTTTGGGCAGTGCTTAGTTGCAAATGCCATGTCCCTGACCTGGAAAGCATTGGGAGACCTTGTGGAGTCTGATGGGCTAACAGGGAAAAAGTCCACAACAGTCCCCTGGAGGGAAAACCCCTCAAGCTATAACCGTCTCGGTTAGGGTGAGGAAAAAGGCTTCATCCAGCATGCCTTGCTGTGACATGAAGAGTCAGTGTATCCCATTGGCCCTTCCCCCTTGCTCCACCCCTGTGCCCTCATCCCATTGGCCCTGGTGTTCTGCCCCACCTCTCCAAATCCATATATAAATCCCTGCTTTCCCTGCCTGGAAGTCTCTTCATCCCTGGATTCTTTTGAGGAAGAAGCTCAATAAAGACTCTCCTTGGAACCCTACAGAAAGACCCCATTTCTCCTTCTGCATTTCCCAGATCACAAAAGATCTGAAATCACTCAGCGTGCCCAGCCATGCCTGTGACCGTGAGGTGTCTTTTTCAAGACACTTCTTTGGGAAGGTTGTGGCACTCTGAACAACGCCTGCTGTGAGTAGTGGTGCCCAATGTGGGGCCTCTGCAAAGAGGTCTCTGAAGATGAGTCTCCTGCACCTCCCGCTGCAGGACAAAAGTCGCTGTTGGTGCAGCCACTTCTCCAAGGAGAACCCCCTGCGTTTTGGCGAGGGCTTTCCGAGGGGCCACTGGGACCCTCTGAAGACCTCAAAGAGGATGCTGGAGGCTGGTCAATGGGCTGACCACCTATCCAGCAGGTTTTCATTGGCCCAACGGGCATTGCTAGCCCAAAGAAAAGGTTGTGAGTTTGTGTTGGCGTCTTTTGCCTTTCTTTCTCTCTTTTGCTGCTGGGTGTGGGATAGAAGTTGGAGGATGGTCAGCAATCTCAGTTGCCCTAAGCTGAGCCCTCCTCAAAGAGATGTCTTTTTCCAAGTTGTGGGTGCCCATGTAGTGGGGAAATTTAAGTTTTCTATGGGGAATCTTAAGAGATTTATAACCTTAACCGTGACTTTGTTCTTTCTAATTAGTTTTGGGAAGTTTTACCCTTTGTTTCACATTATTGTTAAGTCAATGAAGAAAATGGGGAATCATCAGTGGAATGATTTGGTAAAAGTTTGGGATCCCCAGTTCAAAACCACTTTCCCTTCATCCTCTCCCCAAGCCCTTAAACCCTCTCTTGCCTGAGGGGCAATTGGCAGATGGATGTCGCTATTCAGCAGAGGGTTGCTGCCATCTCCCTGATGCCTCCCCATTCCCTCTCTCTCCTCTCCAGGACGGCACAGGCCATGCTGCTCTGGACTTTCCCCTCAACTTTCTTCCTATACCTGCATACCCTGTTTTGTCTCTTCCTGTTGTCGTTACCCTGCAAAATGACGCTGGTAACATGGCCAGCCCTGCCATTTTATCCTCTCCTTGTCCAAGCTTTTCTGCCTTCACACATCAAAATTGCCACTCTCCTGCCTCTCCTCTGCCTTTTTCTGTGCTCTCCAATGTGCTCGGCTTCTCCCTTCCCCCTGCGTCAATGGGTGTAGCAGTGCTGGGACCCTCCACTTCTGTTGAGAATTCCCTCCCCATCCTGGACCCCATCCTCTCCTGTACCCCATCTGTTTTTGGCTCCTCCCCAGATGGTCACTCCCCTTCCAGTTCCCACAAGACTGGAGCCAGAAGTGGCAATGATGGCGACCTTTAGGAGTTCATATTGGCCTCCATTGCTGCTCACCAACTGGAAGATTCTGGTTGCCCAAGAAGGCCCCACGCAGTCATAAAGTGCCCTCCATCCTCCTTGGAGGATGAGTAGCAATTCCTCAGTCTCAGATTCCAGTCCCGGGTCTGAGGATTGCTGGGCCAAAACACAGAGGGAAGCCACTTGGGAGTGGGATTCAGAACTGGCCAAAAGATCTTGGCCTTCCTAGTTGTGTATAAACAGGGGAGAAGGACAACATCACCCAACTCCTGGGAGACCTTTCCCTACGGGGAACTTAAAGAGCTTTGCAAGGAAGCCAAGGAGCATGGCCAGAGATCACATTTTTTTAAGAACCTACTTGAAGGTTCTTCTGTGCTCATGTTTTAGTACCCCATGATATTAAAAACATCATAAACTACCTCCTCTCCCCAGACAAGTACATGCTGTGGGAAAGCCAGTGGAAAAAATATCTAAAGTCATTGGCAGATACATATTCCAAAGATGCAAAGAAACCAAATTTAACAATTGAGCAAATGGCAGGAGAAGGTAACTTCCAAAAACTCATGGACCAAGCAAAAGACTTACCAGAAGCTGCACTTAATGATATTGCCACAGCTGCCAAATCATCATTGCTTCTCACTCCCGACGGCACCATTTCAACACAGAGCTTTATGAACATTAAACAAGGGATGAATGAGACTTTCATAAAGTTTGTTGATAGACTTAAGGTTGCACATGAAAGACAAATAAAAGGTCCAGAAGCCTGAAAGGGGGTTTTGAATAAAATGGTCATGGCCAATGCAAATACAGAGTGCAAAGCAATTGTAAGAGCCCTTCCCCTTGACATTGAACCATCCATTGAGCAAATGGTGGAAGCCTGCACCAAACACACTTCAACAGAAAACACTGTTGCCCAAGACGTTGCAAAGGGCATTGCAGAAGGCATATCAGGAGCCTTTGCAGCAATAGCTTCAAAAGAAAATTGTAGATGTTTCAACTGCAGCAATTTCAGACATTTTCTAAAGGACTGTCCCGAGAGACTAGTCATCAAGGACAACTGGACAAACCATCAGTGGCTACAGAATCAGCCATGTTACTAACAGAGTCCAGAAAACTCAAAGCAGAGCGCGGGATGGCCCCGTGCTACAACATGAAATCAGAGACTGTCCTGTCCTGCTCTCCCCACCACTTGGGAAGAACAAGAGAAGCAAGGACCATCTCTGAGTTTTCCACCCCAGATGCAGGAGATTCAACGTAAAGAAAGATACGGGTGGGCACCCGGCACCAGTTGATAACTGTGCTGTCAATTGACTCACCAGTGAAGGTATTTATAAGATCCCTACAGGAAAAACTGGGCCACCAGCTGGTCCTTGGGACATCCTAATCATAGGAGATACTTTGAATGGACTGGATGAAATTCATGTCATATCAGAAGTACAGACTATAGAATCTGGAGGCAAAATTTTTGTCTCCATCTTTTGCACTGAACCACCTTTCCCCCTTTCCGCTGGGACACCAATTGCACAGGCTTTTCTAGTACCCAGAGACTGCCTGGAACAGGTTCCCCTTAACCCCACCATCATGTGGGTGCAGGTTGTGGGCTCAAACAAACTCATCATTGAGTGTGTCCATTTCTGCAAGGGGGAAAAGATCTAGCGGCTGGGCATGCTGGACACCAGGGCTGATGTCACAATCATCACTTGCTCTGAGTGGCCGGCAAATTGGGAACTGCAGCCCATGGTAGGGATGACCTTGGGGATTGGAGATGCAGCAGTTTCCATGAGAAATAAAAGAAATATAGTTGTAGAAGGTCCTGTGGGCAAGATGGAGAGCATGAGGCCATTTGTAGTAAGGGCACCAATCACCCTTTGGGGCAGGCACCTCATGTCCCAGTGGGCAGCATCTCTAAAAATCCAGTAGAGATTTTTATTTGGGGCCACTGGCAAGTCTTACCATCCCTCAACTCACCTGGAAACAAAATCGTCCGGTGTGGGTTGATCAGTGGCCCATCTCTAATAAAATTTGCGCACACTAGAGGCCCTTGTGGAAGAGCAGCTTGCCAAGGGCCACATCGCTGAGACCATCAGCCCTTGGGAAGTCCCCTATCTTTGTTTTGAAAAAACCCGGCAAAGATAGGTGGAGGCTCCTCTATAAACGCAGGAAAATAAATGACGTCATTGAAGACATGGGTCCTCTGCAGCCCGGTTTGCCCTCGCCTTCTATGCTGCCCTAGAACTGGAGACTTGCCATCACTGATATTAAAGACTGTTTCTTTAATATCCCCCTCCATCCTTGAGATGCCCCCAAGTTTGCGTTTTTGGTCCCGTTCCCAAACAGGCAGGCTCTTCTAAAAAGGTACCACTGGCTGGTCCTTCCTCAAGGAATGAAAAACTCCCAGACCATATGCCAGTGGTATGTAGCCCACATCCTGTCATCCATGAGGGGCCTGTTCCCTGATGCAGTCATCTATCACTACATGGATGACATCCTCATCTGCACACCTGAAGAAAATTACCTTAAAGTAACTTTTAAAAGAACTATCAGAGCCATTGAGGAGGCTGGGCTAGAGATCCGCAAAGACAAAATCCAGCACGCCTGCCCCTGGACTAACCTGGGACTCTGGATCCATGAGTGGACCATTGTGCCCCAGCAACTGGCCATCGAGGATGACCTGAAGACCCTGTGAGACCTACCCCAGCTCTGCAGGTCCATCAACTGGGTACGTCCCCTGCTGGGGATAATGATGGAGGTCCTTGCACCACTCTTCAACCTGCTCTGTGGAAGTGAGGACCTGGATTTGCCATGCATTCCTCAGGCCTAGGAATCCATCATCAGGGTCCAGGAGGCCCTGTCTTCGCGTCAAGCCCACCGTTATGAGCCCAGCCTGCCTTTCCAACTGAGTGTTTTAGGTAAGGCCCCGAGGTTCCATGCCCTAATTTTTCAATGGGATGCAAGTTTGAAAGACCCCCTTTTAATTATTGAGTGGGTCTTTCCCCATAATCAATCTACTAAGACCAATACCACTCCTCAAGAAATTAGGGCAAATCTAATCAAAAAGTCTAGGACTCACCTCTGCACTCTTGTGGGGTGTGAGTTCATATGCATTCACCTCCCATTGACGACTGGGGATCAATGAGAGCCTCCAGTTCACCCTAGATAGCTACATGGGCCAGATTTCTATGCATCTTCCAAAACACAAACTGTTCAATTTGGTTGTCAGTCTGGTCCCTAAACTAATGCAAAGTAGAACACCTCTCAAAGCTCTAATGGTTTTTACTGACAACTTATAAGGATCCCACAAGTCAGTAATGACTTGGAGGGATCCCAGGACACAGAAGTGGGAGTCTGATGTCCAAATGGTGGAAGAATCTCTACAAATTGCAGAATTAGCTGCCGTCGTCAGAGCTTTTGAGAAATTCCAAGAACCTTTTAATTTGGTAACAGATTTGGCCTATGTAGTCAGAGTAGCTATGAGGGCAGAACATTCTTTTTTAAAAGAGGTCTCAAACCAA
Source organism: Agelaius tricolor (assembly GCF_023055355.1). NCBI lineage: Eukaryota > Metazoa > Chordata > Aves > Passeriformes > Icteridae > Agelaius > Agelaius tricolor. The sequence continues at coordinate 2,480,717 of NW_027269266.1, forward strand.
ATTTGTACCACATGCTTCCTAAATTAATATATCTCATCTCCCACAGAAAGCAACCATACCACATAATGCATGCGAGGTCACACACTGACCTCCCAGGTGCCATCATGGAGGGAAACAAGAAGGCAGACACACGAGCCATGTCTGCTAAAACTGCCGGTGTTCCTGACATCTTCGCCTAGGCGAAGTTGTCACATGCCTTCTATCATCAAAACATCCCAGCTCTCATGAGCATGTTTCACATGTCCTGAGAGCAAGCAAGAGCTGTGGTAGCCACTTGCTCAAATTGTCAAGCCTACCAAATTCCATCCTTCGGCTCCAGGATCAACCCCAGAGACCTTGAGAGTTGCCATTGTTGCAGACTGATGTGACCCACTTCCCATCTTTTAGGAGGTTAAAATACATTCATGTATCTGTAGATACCTTTTCTGGTGTGGTGTTTGCCTCAGCACACGCAGGAGAGAACGCTAAACGTAGTGTTCAACATCAGGCACTTCCTCCTGGTGCTCGCAACCCTGGGAGTCCCAGAAAGCATCAAGACTGATAATGGCCCTGCTTATGTCTCCAGCATGCTAAGAGTTCTTCAACCAATGGGGCGTAAAGCACAGCACAGGCATACCACTGTCTCCCACAGGGCAATCAATTGTAGAAAGGACTCGTGGCACCCTTAAATGGGTCCTCAATCAGCAGTGGGTAGGAACAGAGATAATAGCTCCCATTGAGAGGCTCTGTAAGGCTCTTTATGTTATTAATTTTCTAAATTGTTCCTTCTCAAACCCCCCCATACCCCAGCATTTCTGAAATTTGGGCAGAGCTAAGCTTGAAGAGAAACCGCTGATGCTGATTAAGGATCCTGAAACCCAGCAAATATCTGGACCATTTGTATTGATTACCTGGGGGAGAAGCTATGCCCGTGTCTCAACATAATCAGGCCCAAGATGGCTCCCAAAACAACCAAAAACCTTACTTAGGTTACACAGCAAACACTGCCTCCATGGAAAATAACAAAAGTTCTACTGAGACAAATACAGGTCTACCAGAAGACCAGAGGAACAGCACCTGGAGAGGAAGATGGCATCATCAACTACAACGCCAAGTCAACCTTCCTGTCACCAGATAACAGACGACGCCAAGTACCAGACAAGACACAGATTAAACAAGTTGTTTCCCCAGAATCATACTTACCTTCATACTTACCTTTGTATCATGTCCCCTCCTCTGACTTTCTCCTTCCCAGTCTTTTCCCTTTTTCCATAACCTCCTCCCCGTACCATTTACTCACCTCCTTCTGCAAGCCTTTTTATAAAATAAAGAAGGGGGAGTTCTGGAGGCCAGTGAGCCAGCAGGGGAGAAGCCCATGATGCCCCCCTGGAGGGTTATCTCAAGCAATAATCACCCTTTTTAGGGTGAGGAAAAAGGTTTCTCCCACCATGCCTTGCTGTGACATGCAGATTCAATGTATCCCATTGGCCCTTGCTCCTTGCTCCACCCCTGTGCCCTCATCCCATTGGCCCTGGTGTTCTGCCCCGCTCCTCAAAATCCAAATATAAATCCCTGCTTTCCCTGCCTGAAAGTCTCTTCATCCCTGGATTCTTTTGAGGAAGAAGCTCAATAAAGACTCTCCTTGGAACCCTACACAAAGACCCCATTTCTCCTTCTGCATTTCCCAGATCACAAAAGATCTGAAATCACTCAGCGTGAGCACAGCCATGCCTGTGACTGTGAGGTGTCTTTTTCAAGACACTTCTTTGGGAAGGTCGCAACTCTCTGAACAACACCCACCCGGACAAAGCCCCACTGTTACCTGCAGTCCCCCTCACAGCCCTGGCACAGTAGGTAGGGTGGGGTATGGACTGGGGCACAAACTGATGCAAACTGATGAGGGGGAGTGGGCATTTGCCTTTTCTCTTCATCTAAGAAAGGGAGACATGGTAGCTTTTAAAACACTTCTGCTGTAGCTTTCTGCCAGGGGGTGGTGGTGTCTTAGTGGGTGGGTGGTGGGCAATGGACACTGCCTGCCAAGGGCCAGGAGCTGTGGGAGAACTAGCACAGCCCTGAGGGAGAAGGCATCCAAGGTGAGGAGAAGCCAGAATGCTGGGGATGAAGCAGCCTGGGGGCTGTGACAGAGGAAGCAGCTGAGCCTGTGGAAGTGAGCGTGGGTCTGGCAGGGTGGGAGGATGGCTCTGAGCAAGGGTAGGGATGTGCAGGGCACTGCCCAGCTCTGCTGACAGGCGGGGAAGGTTCACCTTCAGGGATGCCGGTGAGGATGAGGCATATCAGGCCAGCCAGCAGCAGGAGAATGCCCTGCACTTTCTTCCTCCCAAACCACTCCAGCAGGAAAATGCAGGAAATTCGAGCTGGAAGCTCCACTGCCCCAAAGGCCAGCTGTGTCAGGTAGATGTCCAGACCAAAATCCGTCACGCTGAGGCTCAGCCCATAGTAGACAATGCTGTCTGCAAACCTGAGATTCAAGTAAAGCAGGATAGAACGTGTCACCAGATGTTTTCTGGGGGCTTATAACCCAAAATTAGAAAGGTTAGAACACATGCAAATTACTTAAATTCCCAGCAATCTCTGTTTTGGTTCTAGTCATCACCTTTGAAAGTTGTGTGGGACATAGTTGCAGGAGATAAAGCACATGGTCAGCAGATTCTAGACTGAACCCAAAGCTTCTAGATAAGCACAAAACTCCTCCAGGGCCCAGGGATTGCCAAAGCTGGAATTACTCAAGCCTTTCTAACACAACCCACAGTATCATGGATAATCATCTTCTTCCCATGCCCAGACATGGTAAATCTGGTCCAGTATGTGGAGGTAGAATGACAACAGGTCAAGACATTCACATGTGTATTACCAGAAAAATCGCTTTAATGTACAGTTCTTGTCAACCATCAACGTCTTCTATTTCACCTACTAGTTATAACAGAGGGGAGGAGGGTATATCTTACCAGACACATGACATGATTAAAGTCACCTTCAGCAGATTCTTTGTCCTGAAGAGATCCAGGAAACTTCCAGACTTGACCTCTTTCTCAGGCTTCAACTTCAAAAAGACAAGAGAAAGACAAAGAGTCAGAGCAGGAAAAGGAAACCCATGTCCAGCTCCTTTTCCACCTGCAGACCATGGGAAGCCTCAGTGGGGCAGGTCTGTGACCCCAGTGCTCTGGCAGGGAGGGCAGCCCCACTGCCCTCAGGGTGCCCAGCACAGGGGATGGTGACTGAGAGGTTCCTCAGGATGAACATTGGCCCAATGGAGGAACTTTGGGGTGGGCAAGGAGGGAACTCCCCTTCAGGCATTTCTGCCTGGAAAGCCAGAGACTAAAGAGAGAGACTGTGTGCTGATCAGTCACACTCCTGGAATCCTCAGAGGAGAAAAGCCAGGGAAGCATTGCAGCCCTTCCCACAGCCCCAGGGGGACCCCAGAAAGCTCCAGGCTGAGCCTCAGCAGAGGCTGGGCCTCTTCCCTGACCTTGTCCCTGTGGAACTCAGCTGGAGCTGGAGTCCCCCCCAGCCCATGGCCAGCCCCAGTGGGAATGCAGAGATGTTTCTGGCATGAGCTGAGCTCCAGGGCTGCTGCCAGGCCCAGGGCAGTGTCTGAGGCCAGGACCCCCCAGTACCTGCTCCAGGAGCTCTGGTGGGAGGCTGCGCTTGTTGGTGGCTGCCGCCTTCTGCAGCACCTTCTTGGCTTCCTCGATTCTGCCCTTGGTGACCAGCCAGCGAGCTGACTCTGGGAGCACCCTGCCAGGAGAGGAGGCCAGCACATGCTGCTGTGTCCTGCTGAGCTCCCCCACAGCCCCTTTCTCTGGGACCATGTCCAGCAAGCCTTGGAATCGCCACAGGATCAGATCCCAGAACCACAGAACCTTCAGCATTGGAAGGGACCCACAAGGATCATCAAGCCCAATTCTAAAGTGAATGGCCCATGGGATCAATGGGTCTAAGTACCCTAAATTTAGGCTCCAGAGGGCACATTTGGAGACCTATAGCAGAGCAGCTGCTGCTGTCAGCAGTGCAGTGCCCAGGGAGATGTGCTGAGCTCTGCAGCAGCTCCTCCAGCACCTGCACTCCAACGGGAAAGACCCAGCTTGGTTCTGAGCTGCTGCCTCCTCCTCACTCACACCCTCACATCAGGGCTGTGTCTTCCAGAACAACTGCCCTGCTCCTCCTTACCAGATGTAGAAGAAAAGGGCAAACATAGGAGCAGATCCTGCAATCTCCAGCAGCCTCCAGTGGCGAATCCCATAAGTCAAACCAGCCACCAACATGTCCCCGATGGCGGCAGCTGTGTGAGTGACGAGCAGCGCCTTTGTCCGGTGGGAGACACCAACCCATTCTGTAGCTAAGAGCAAAAACAAAGGTTCAGGCTTTGTTTTGGGCTTTCTTTTGTTATTGTGTCTTGTGAGGCCAAGTCTGCTTCCTCAGGGCAAGGGCATCCCACTCACCCAGGGACACGACTGCAATCATAATTCCTGACACGGCAGCTCCCACGACACACCTGAAGGCCATGAACACATAGAAGTGGGGCACAAAGGCAGTGGCCAGGCCAAACACGCCCTGCAGGAGGATGCAGATGAGAAAGACTGGCCGCCTGCCTATCCTGTGGAAGGAGAGGGAAGACCCAGTCAGTACCTGGAGAGACCCCAGGGGGAGAGGGAAGAGCACAGGAGGGATGCAAAGTGATTTGGGAACCAGAGGAGATTTGACATCCATAGCTCCTCTTTACAGCCCAAGAAACAATGTGCAGAAAAATCAGTGTCTCCAGTGTTGACCCATCATGGTTCTGGCAAAGCCTGAGACACCAGCAGGGGCTAAACTTGTGATTTGTGAGGAACCCCCCCACAAGGCTGTATCTGCCTCTCTTTCCAACCCTCAGACATTTCCAGACCTCTCAGGGGGGCCCAGATGCCCAATCTCAGGCAAGGGGATTGCATCCTGTGAAGGTTCAGTGCCTGGAGAGTCTGCCCCCTGATCTGGGCAATGTCCCTGGGTGCTGGGCAGTGTCTCTGGGAAGGAGCTGTGTTTCCTCACCTGTCACTTAGCATCCCAAAGATCAGGGCTCCAATGAGAAGCCCAGCCATGTAGATGGACTGGGAGACGTCATTCAGGACCGCCCTGTCACACACCAGGTCAAACTGGAGGAAGGAAAAGACAGAAGCTGTTGGTTTTGACAGGCTCCAGCCGCTCTCTGGGCTTGGGCAGCCTTTCTGGTTGGTGGTGGATGCAGGATTTGGGTGCCTGAGCTCTTGCTCCAGCCCCTGGGAGCAGAGAAGCCCTCAGGAGGGCTTGAGCCCTTCATGGTGAGCACTTAGGGCACAAATCAGTGGTGGGGCTGGTGCCCCTCTGCTGGGTGCTGGCATCTGCAGGATTCCCCTGCAGCCCAAAGGTCCCTGAGGGAGCATTCTGGTTGTGAGCTTTTATTTCAAGTGTGGCCTTGGGGTGAGAGCTGTATCAGCTTTCTTGTCTGGCTGAAAAGGCAGGGCAGGGTGGAAAGAGGAGGAGAGCAGTGCTTTTTCCTGATAAAGGAGGAATGGCAAGGGATGCAGCTGCTGACACCTGCAGGGAAGCCTTGTCTGAAATGGACTTGGTGCTCCGGGGACACCAAGGAGCTTTTGCAAATGCCAGAGGCTGGACTTTCTCCTGTGTCCCAGCTCCATGGAAGGTACTTGTGAGAAAGTGCTGGAGCTGGCAGGTAGGAAAGGAGGGAGGAGGACTGAGGGAAAGTGAGAAAGGAGAAAAGGTCCATAGAGGCAGAATCACAGAATCATGGAATCCTTTAGGTTGGGAAAGACCTCCAAGAACATCAAGTACAACTTTTGAAAGACTGCTATCCTGTAAACTAGAAAGGTGGGAGATGAGGCAGAATGGAGAAATTGAGGCTGCTGATAAACAAGGCTTTTGCTCAACTGCAAGGCCCTGGCATGTCTTGTTGCAGCCCTGAAGGTTCCTGGAGGCCCAAGAAATATCAGTATTACTTGGAAGGTGAATGTCTTTCACAGAGGAGATGGTGTGAGTAGAAGCAGGCAGAAGAACAGGGGGTACTGTGGCAGGGATGGCCAAAAGATCCCTCCAGGCAGATCCATCATGAAGTCCAAGGTCTGGATAGTGGAAAGGGGATGGATGGTGGGCAGAAGATGTGCTGGACTCACACCCCCACAGTCCCTGCCTGTGCTCTCCCCAGACATCTTCACCATGGCCTTGATGCAACGAGCTCCCAGGGATTCCATCTGTGTGATGGAGGCAAAACCCTGCAGTGAATCTCAGCCTGACTGCAGCACAGCTGGCACTGGCTGGCCAAAGCACAGGCCAGGATATTCCACCCCCTCCCAGAAACAATGCCAGAAGGCAATGAGGCTTGTGGTCATGGTTAATACTGGCCTATTGCAATTCTCTTGTTTTGTACCCAGGTGAAATGTCAACAAAAGTGCCCAACATTAAACTGAAAATGGATCCCCGGAATCTGCAGATCCAGACATTTACAGTGGAGAAATTACTGGAACCACTGATATAATACCATTCAGGTATTTTAGAGTTGCAGAAAGTAAGCTGGAGAACCATAGAGGGAAGGGAATAAGGCTGAAGAATTTGTGACTAAAGAAAGCTGGAGAACCACAGAGGGAAGGGAAGAACGCTGAAGAATTTTTGACTAAAGAAAACGGGATAACTATAGAGGGAAGTGAATAAGGCTTTTGACTTTTGACTAGAGACATTATTTTGAAAGTCACAGCCACAGTTCTTCTGCAGCACAGCTGTCACTGGCTGAGCAAAGCACAGGCCAGGATATTCCCATCCCTCCCTTCCACAGCCCAGCAGATCCAGCAGCAGGTACAGACCTCGGTCAGCAGGGACGGTGGCTGCTCTGAGGGGTACACCCAGCCACTGCTGCACTTCTCAGTGTGGTTCAGTCCATAGGCCAGGATGGAATCCAGGTCCCAGTCCACCGGGGAGAACATGGAGCACTGCTCAAAGTGCCCGTCGGGGCCCCGGGGCAGGGTGAGGTTCAGCTGCTCTTCCTGTGTCAGGTTGGGGCCGATGGCAAGGATCCAGCTGGTGTCACAGTGGTGAGGCACTTCCACCACCATGAACACTTGGCCAACCATTTGGAAAGGGTTGAGAAGTAGTGGCAGGGAGAGGAGCAGGATCAGCAGTTTCTGATAGAGCCCAAACTCCCCCAGAGCCCTTAAAAGATCCCCAAACTCAGCCATGGCGAGCACCTCTGTGGCCAGGCTGCGCCGGTGCCTGTGGCTTAAATAGGCAAATATTAATGTTTAAACTGTGTGAGCACTAAAGCCCTAATCCAGTGTGATAAAATGAGCACCTGCACTGGCACAGCAGTCCATTCTGATGATACAGTGCAGTGCTCCAGGCTGCACTTTGTCACCAGCCATTCCCTCCCTGCTCTAGAGAATAGATCAAAGGTGCCAGAGCACTGTCACTCTTGGGCATGGTATAGTGACATCTTGTCCTTCTCCAGCCTGGCAAGTGCCACAAGGCCTCCTGAAGGCGGCTGTGCTGCAGCTCAAGGTTTGTGTCTGAGGCATGAAGCTGGGATTCTACAAATGAGGGTTAATTTTGCTGGGGGTGGGGATGCAAGCAGAGTAAATTTGCTGCTCCCATTAATGGTTTAATGACTACAGAGAGCATCCTGGAGACAGAGATATGTGAGAGAATATGGAAGAGAAGCAGAAGAACACTTCCCCTCTGGGGCAGAATATATGTCTGGTAGTCCAATAGACTTGCTCTTGACAGCTGTGTCCCAAGCTCTCTGTTTTCATTTGTAGAAACACTGGTTAGTCATAAAAGTAGATCTAAACTACAGTTTCTTGGGATAATCCTAAAATAGATGTGGCTTAGAGAGTACCCTCAGGGAAAAGAGCAGGTTACACCCAGAGACATTCAGAGCACACAGGATTTGGGAAATGACACCAGCTTGGCTTTGCCTGAGGTTCTGATGTCACTTGAAAAGCAGATTGACCTGGTTTCTGCTGCACATCTGAGCTGCTTCCTGGCTGGACTCCCTGAGTGGCTTGTGTCTTTATTCCTGGCAAACTGGCTAGCTGGATTGCCCTCAGTGTGTGACATTTTCTGTGTCGTTTGGCAGAAGTTGGTTTTACCAGAGCCCCTGGCTGCTTTTTGCAGAGCCATGAGCACATCAGTAACCTGCTCATTTCCAATCTGCTCTCCAGTGCTTTGTCTTTCACTCTCAGTGCCCATGGTATATCTGAGCCCCCAGCAAAGTCACTCCTGGGTCACACAACCTGGATTGGTGTTTCAGGAGTGGGAGTAGCTCTGTTGTGCTTGTGAGAGTCAGTAAAGGAGAAGGATATTGGATTTTAAAGCATCACCCCTAAGCTGGAGTGGGAGAGTGAGATCCCACTGGTTTGTGCTGGTCAGAGTAAAGGAAGAGAGGAGTAAATGTTACTCAAAGTAGTGTAAAATCACACCAGTGCTGTGCATTTATCATCTGCACACACCACCCAGCCAAACATCACTCAGCTCTGCGTCCACATCCTTGGATGAGTGGACTTGCTGCTATTCAGAGACATTCCCTGAGCAGGAGGCTGAGCTACACGACTTCCAGAGATTCCTTTTGCCCTAAAAGCATCTCTGGCCTTTTGGTGGGATGATTGGCCCAGGAGATCTGCTCTGGCAGAGACATTTTGTCCCTGTCCTCTTGTTCTCTGCAACAAGCTCAAGTCTTCAGGCTCAGCCTGTTGTGTGTGGCTCATGGTGTCCCCTCCCATTCCTCCTTTTGGCACTGGTGAGGCAGGGAGATTGTTGGGGTATATTTTATTTTATTTAATTATTTTATTTTATATTATTTTATTTTATTTTATTCATTTCATTTCATTTCATTTTGTTCTATTTTAAAAATTAATCATTTTAACACCTCTATCTTTTTTTTTTTTACAGACAGCTGATTAAAACATGTGAACTGATGTGCTTTATGACCCTTTTGAGCATGCACGTGTTCATGCTTTGACCCTCTGGGGTTTCTCTTGAGCTTGTTTATCATGAGTATAATTGTTAACTCCTATAGCATTTATGGTATGTAATATTTATGCAAAGGGCACTCAGGGAGGAGCAGAGTGCAGGGGCACAGGGAGAGCAGATTTAGCAATGTCCCCACACCCCAAGACTTCAAGACATCAGGGTTCATTTCCCTCCTCTGCCCCCTTCTGACCTTGGCAAACTCATTTCACTTTTCATTGCTTATCATTGTAGACCTGATTTGAAGAATCACTTTTGCTCCCATATCAGCAAACTTGTGCTGTTTTTAAAAGATTAAAAATCCCACACAGCTCTCCCTGTGGTTTTTTTTTTCATCTATATGAAGAACTCCTTCTCTGAAAGATCATAATTTAACATCTCCAAGTCTTCAGAAGACAGACTGTCATAATCATCTTTGTCTCCTGATGTTTTTCTGCTCCTGTTCATTTTTTCAGAAGCCTCCCGGTCAGTTTTGGTGGAATCAACATGAAAATGATCTTGGACAATCTGATTAGAGGTTTCAGAAGCACAGCTGCTGAACATGTGTGTTGAGGGACAATTGCCATCCTGTGCAGGGAGATGCTTTTTTGTGGAGCCTTCAGCACTGAGCCCCATCCCAAACATTTCTTCTGCTGCCTTTGGAGCCTGGCGTTGTGGATCCACCTGCAGCAGGAGTTCACAGCCCTGAATCCCTTCCAGGTCTCTCACATTAATCTCATCCTGCCCATCAAGAAGTGAGAGGCTGGAGGTGTCCCAGAGCTCTAGTGAAGTGTTTGTTTCTGATGAGATTTCCTGGAAAAAATCAAAAGGATTTGGATCAAAGAAAGGTGGAGTTTCTGCCTCTGAGCTTTGCAAATCTGAATTTGGAGTTTCATTTGCTACACTGGGGAAATCTTGTTGTCCAGAAAACAACAAGTTACTGCCCCCCAGAAAATCCATGTTGCCAAACTGAAGCTCAGCATCCTTGGGTAACTCTTCTGAATTGCCTGATGAAAAAAATATCCCATCCTGTGCCCCTGTGTCCTGGACATCCAAGACCAAGAGGTTCTGGGCTCCTGGCAGATGAGCATCATGGTGATTCCCTTCCCTGGTGAGTTTTTTGCTGTTGTCAGCTGCAGGCACAAGACACAATTCCTCCAGAATCTGCAGAGGGTTTGTTCCATGGTTTGAGCTTCCTGCAGATTCTTTCTGACTCTTCTGTGCTGGCATGAGAGGGGGCCAAGAGCTGTCGTGCTGCTGCCAAACCTGACTATTTAAAGACTCTTGGTCATGAATGTCGAGTTCAGTTCTCTCAGGTTTATCATCATGTGACATGGGAGCTGACAAGAGGACATCATCCTCCTTGCCCTCAGCAGAGCCTGAGGATCCTCCAGAGCCCTCCTGGGTGTGTTTAGGGAACACCTCCACCTTTCCAGGCTGTGGCAGCTGATCATTCTTGGAGGCATTTTGCTTTGCTTGGCTGGAGGAGCTGAGGAGCCCCTGGGCCTTTTCTGCCCTGCCATCAATATTTGCTGGTTCTGAGGATCCTGCAGGTTTTTCTGGTGGACTCTGCTTCTTCTCTGAGGAGTGACCAAACAAAGTGGCCAGGGCTGATTGGGGTTTTGTGGGTTTCCTCTGGGTTGTTGTTTCTTTCCTGGGAGTTCTGCCTTTGTCTTCAGAGCCAAAAAGGGTAATGAAGGGGTTTTTCCCAAGCCTGACACCTTTACCTGGTGTCTCTCTACAGGCTTGGCTGCTTCTGGCCTCCTTGCTCTGGGCTCCAGCCTGTGACACAGGCCCAGTGCTTTCCCCTGGAAGTTTCAGATCCACTTTTTCTTCACCTACTGGATGGGCTCTGCATTTGTCCAAGGATGCATTTGGTTTGGAATATTCTGATGTCTTGTCTGGTTGCTCAGAAATGTGCAAGGTGTTTTCACCAAGAACTTCCCTGGATTCCTTTGACTTGGGCTTGTTGACTTCATCATGTGAGGGGCAAGGGGCACAAGTTCCTTTCAGAGGTGTGTCTGTTGATATTAGAAAATCCTTGTCAGGTGATTTGGTATCATGTCTCAAAATACCCTCGTGGGTGTCACTTTTCAGTGGGCCACACGTGTCCTTGGGTTCTGTTTCCTGTAAAGAGGACACATTGTGATCATCTGTCCTGTCTGGACAACCAGCTGAAGAGACTCTGCTCTTTTCAGCTTCATTTTCCTGAGATGTATGCTCAGGACTGGGCTCTTCCAGAGAAGCTGACATAGTTACTGGCTTCTCTTCTTTTGTCTTCTCAAATTCTGCCCCTTTGCTCTCAATTCCAGGCAAATCACTTCTGCTGGATGGCTGCAGAGATTCCCCCAAAGTTAATGGCATCTGTTTGCCAGGGAATTCTCTGGTGTTTCCCTTTGATTTCTTATTTAACATTTCAGAGATCTCAGGTGACACACCTGGCCCTTCTGGCTCCAGGGAACCAGGAGATACAGAAGAGGTCCTCAGAACTCCAGAGGGGGAATGGGCTTCTTCAGCTTCATCTTCAGGGGAATCAACATCCTCAGCTGTACATTTTAGCTCTGTATTTGTGGTGTTTCTGGTTTTGGGCTCTCCTGGCACATGAGTGGCCTGTGTGCTGTTCATTCCCTCTCCAAGGTGATGCTTGGTCCCCGCAGTACCTGGGGTGGCTGTGGTCGGCTCAGGTTTGTCATCTGTGATTGTGCCTCCTTCACTGGGTGTGCTCAGTGAGCCACAGACCTTGTTTTGTGTCCCTGGCACCTCTGTGGCAGCGAGAGTGCAGCCCCCTGTGCCCCCCAGGTACATCCTGGGGCTGGGTTTAGTGCTTTGGTGTGTGGGGTGGGGAGCAAGTGAGGCACCAGGCAGGGCTTCCACAGGCTCCAGGATGGGAGGCAGGGAGGCACAGGCAGGTCCTGTCTTCAGCTGGGCTTGGCCCTGCTGGATTGCAGCCACTCTCTGGGACACCTTCCCACCCTGCTTCCCTTCAGGCACATCCCCATCCCCAGTGTCTCCAGGGCCTCTCTGCTCTCTGTCCTTGGGCCAGGAACACCCCTGCTCTCTTTGCTTGGTGTAGGTGATTCCAGGTAAGAATCTTCCCTTCTCCACTGCTCCCTCCTGACCCCTGAGCACCATCCTGCCTGCAGCCTGGTAGGTTTGCAGGCTCAGTGCAGGCTTTTTCCAGGAGCACACTCCATTTCCAGCTTTCCCACCTAGAGCCAAGGCTGGTTCTGAAGGTGGCCAGACTGTTCTGAGCTTGTTCCCTGTGAGGGCAGCCCTGCTGTTCCTGTGCTCAGCCAGTTGCAGGTCACACTGTGCATTGAAGGATGTGGGTTTCTCTCTTGTTTCAACCTTTTTGGCCCTGTTACACCAGTCCTGAGGCTGTGGTCCATGCTGAACCTGGTGGTGCTCCAACCTTTCCATCTCACCTCTGCTTCCAGCCCCAGCCATCAGCTTGTAGTGGACTTGGCAGTAAAACACCCCGTGGAGGGCAGCATAGTTTTGCAAGCTGGAAAACACAGATTGGCACAGCTGTCAGTGGCTGTGAGGGAGGGGAGCTGTGGCACTGATGGACAGGCTTTCAGCAAAGCCATTTCTCACTGGGGAAGGGAGGGAGGGGGTTGAAGAAAGAAACCTTTCAAAAGTAGTGTTGGCTTTCACAGAATATGTTTGATTTTTCTTTCAGACACCAAAACAACGTGAAAAATTAAACATTTCCTTGCAATACCTCTGGGGGCTGTAGCCCAGGTTGTGTGCAATCCCCTTCTCATTTACAAGCCAGGCTACACACCAGCACTTCATCTCTGCCCCTGTATGCACAGAGTGAACCTTATGGGTAAAAGTGCCCAGGGCTCCCATGATAGAACTGCAGGATGGGAGAAAGGGTCTGCAGAGCTGGGGGCAGCAGGATTTCAAGCAGCCTCACAGGAGTGGCTGTCTCTGCCACTGAGAAGCTAAAACAAGTCAGCTTTGTGCCCTGGGGATAGGGAAGCCGATTGTCCTGAGCTGCATGGCAAAGAGAAGTGAATGTTCCTCTATATTTGACTTTTGTAGGATTCCATGTGGAGTACTTCATCCAGTTTTGGGCTCCTCACAGCAAAAAAAAGACATTGCTGTACTGGAAGGAATCCAGCAAAAAGCCACTAAAGTGGTGAGGGACCTGTGTGACCTGAGGAGAGGCTGAGAGCTGGGTTAGCCAGGAGAAGGTTAGGAGGGAAAAACTCATGGGTGTGTGTGTCTATTTTGTGGGAGGTTATAGAAAAGACAGGGTTGAAGTGTTCTTGGAGGGGGCAGTGACAGGATGAGAGACAATGGGAACAAGTTGTGACACAGGAGATTGTGATGAGATGCAAGAAAAGCCATTTTCACTGGTGTTCAGATGTTCAAAGGGGGCCCCAACTGAGATTGTGTAACCTCCAGCTTTGAAGCCATTTACACCTCTCCTGGCCATGTTCCTGAGCTCCTGCCTTCCTTGGGCCTGGGAAGACTGGGTGGAAGCTTCCAGAGGTGCCTTCCAACCTACCTGGCTTGATGTGAAGCTTGGGAATGTGATTTGGTGCTGGACAGTGCTGGGTAAATGGTTGGATATAGTAGAGGAAATGTATTGTATTTAAATATCTGTATACAGGCTTTGCCCCACAGGTCCCGGTTGCCCTTGATGGGCTGCAGCTGTGATGTCCTTAATTGGGCTGCAGCTGTGACCAATGGAGATAACTGGGATAAAAGGGGGCGGGATAGGCAGGCAGGGAGAGCCTTGGAGGAGCCTTGGCCTGAGAGAGAACAGCATGAAGGAGAAGGAGAGTGAAGAAGAGTGAAGATCTGCAGCCATGAGACTACACCGAAGAGGTATGGACTTTAGAAGTCTGATAATATCATTATAGGACTCTAGAGAAATACTAGAACAACAGTTGGGCTCAATGATCTTAGAGGCCTTTTCCAACCTTAATGATTTTATGAACATAGGAGGCACCCAAATGACTCCTCCAACTACATCTCCTGTCAGTATTCCCAAACTGTGAACGTTTATTGTAGTTCCAGCTCACCCTTGCACCACCAGCCATGCAGATTCCCAATCCAGAGGCATCTGCAGGCTAGAGGTGGGCACACTTCAGCCTCCACTGATGCAGAGGCTGATGGAATCAGGGAAACTGTGTGGCCCTTTTCCTCATTTCCTGAGTCCTGCTCTGTCAGAATTACCCTTGGACAAATTTGATGGGAACTTCCTGGGCATCCCTTAGAAATAAATGCTCTGACCACTCACCTCAGCTTCCTCCCGCAGACGCGGCAGCAGAAACACGAGCGGTGCACACAGAGCTTGTCAGTGCCCACACGCTCCATGGGGTAGACAGGCTTCAGGCAGGAGGCACACATTTCTTTCAGCATGGGCTGAGGAAGGAGAGACTGAGGTTAAATAACTGAATCATGACCAGCTGGAAGTGCATCTGCAAGGTAATTTACTGAATCTCCTGCTTGTGTCGTGTTTTCTTGTTGTTCTCTTGGGGATCTGTTGGGAGAGTTGAGATTCCTGTCTGACTCAAATTGCCTGTCGTCTTGGATGGGTCAGTGTTGATTTTCAGTCAGAACAGAAACACTTTACACCCTTGCATCTCTGATGAGAAAAAGTATGTTCATTTGATTGAGAGTAAATGATTCATTCAGTTGAATTATTTAAAAACCTTGAGTGAAGTGAGAAATATTGCTCTGACTCAAAAACTCCTGGAATCACTGGTATCTCATGGCTGCTCCCACAGACATGGTCCAAGCCCTGGAAAGGCAGCTCATTTCAGTGTAAACCTTCCACAGCTCCATGGATCTGGTGGTTTACTCTCTGGATTGTGTTGTGTGCCACAGCCTGATTCCCCAAACATGTCTTTATGTGAGAAGCCCAGAGAATCTCTCTGAAACTCATTTCCAGCACCAGCCACAGTAGTGGAGAGAGAAAGAGGGGGAAAAAAAAATCTTGGCTATCAGCCCAGCTGTAGAAATAGCTCCATCATGGTCAAGTGAGCCAGAGCAGGCAGGTGGCAGTGGGGATGTCTCTGTGCACCCCTCACTGTGGCACAAAGCAGAGGCTCAGCTGGTGGGTTAATCTGAAATTCCAAAACCCCAGAAGGAACACAGCTGGGCCCAGCCTAACTCTGACAGATCAATGCTCTAAGTACTGATATTGTATTTGCAGGGAATGTCCTGACAAAGGCAGGAATGATGAATCTGACTCCATGTCCTCAGAAGGCTAATTTATTACTTTATAATACTATATTATATTAAAGAATGCTATACTAAAGAATATAGAAAGGATACAGACAGAATGCTAAAAGGATAATAATGAAAACTTGTGACTCTTTCCAGAGTCCTGACACAGCTTGGCCCTGATTGGCCAAAGAGTGAAAACAACTCACAGCAGAATCCAATGAAACAATCACCTGTGGGTAAACAATCTCCAAACACATTCCACATGTGAGCACAACACAGGAGAAGCAAATGAGATAAGAATTGTTTTCCTTTTCTCTGAGGCTCCTCAGCTTCCCAGGAGAAAAATCCTGGGCAAAGGGATTTTATCAGAGAATGTGAATGCCACATACTGACACTCCCTCACATCGGGATAACTCTGCCTCTTTGTAGGGAGCTTATTTGCCACAGTTTTGCTGGGGCTCTCTGATTCCTCTTTTTCCCCCCCCATATGTTCCTACCCTGGTTTGCAGGATTTTCAGCTCAGAGAAAAGGCAAGTTCACTTTCTGCCCTCATGTGGAGTGGCTGATGGCCAGATTTGAGCTGTGACCAGAGTAAACAAGTTGGCATCCAGAGAAGCTGTGGGTGCCCCTTCCCTGGAAATGTTCAAGGACAGTTTGGATGGAGCCTGAGCAACCTGATCCACTGGAAAGTGTCCCTGACCATGGCAGGGCTTTGAAATTAGACAATCTTTAAGGTGCCTTCCAACCCAAAACATTCTCTGGCTCTGTGTTTCTATGAAACAGGAAAGATGTTTCTGTATCTCAAGAGATGAGTGGGCATGAACAAAAATAAGACAGGGAACAAAACCTTGTCTTTTACTTGCAACAGACACCTGGAGATCCAATTTTTAACTTCTTCACTTTTTAACTTCCATTTGTCTGAACATACCATTAAGGCCGAATCATCTTTATTTTCCTGTGACAGCACTTTCAAGAAGATGAGTTTAACATCTTGAGGTTTCTTTCTTCCTTCTAGAAGGAAACAGGTAAACAAAATCCCTGTCTTTCCTTCAGTCTGAAATGATCCCAGCACCCCTCTGCTCTTCCAGTCCTTTGCAGAGAGCAGACCATAGGTGTGTAAGTGAATACAGAAGTAATGGGTGTCTAAACTCCCACTATTCTCAGTGCAGGACCAGTTAAGGGAATCTAAAGATTCTAAAGAATCTAAAACATCTACCCTGAAACAGGCCCATGTAGTTGTACAAAACAGATCTGCTTGCAAGGTGAACTTCACCAATGTGACTGCAGAACTTCCTCTGCTGGTGATGAGCTCTCACCCAGCACAAAGATCTGTGCCCTGGCAGAGAAGAGTAACTTAACATGTCTGTGTTATATAAAAAAAAATATGCTTTGCTTTAATCATGAGCAAAGAAGGAAGCAGAGCTGTTTAGCAAACAAGCAGGATCTCTCCTCTGAACTGGGAATGGATGTCTGAACTCCTGGAGTGTCTTTCCAAAGTGGGGTAACATTTTATAGGGGATACTGGTCTCTTTCACAGGGGGATTTATTTTCAATGGTCCTTGTCTGACACGTGGCAAACACTCCTGCTCTTCAGAGGGGTACTTGTCAATGGTCTGGAAGATAGAGGGGTGATTAGAGGCAATTGAATGGCACTGTGGGAAAGGAAATTATCCTAAGGCTTCTGTGGAAAGCATTTACAGGGTGTTCCTGGAAGGCTCTTCCAGCACACTGCTGATTACTGCAGTGCTGAAAGTTACAGCTGGATTATGGCTTATCAGTTGTTGCCTTTTTTTCCCTTGTGTGAATTAAAACCTTTATATAGCAGTGGAGGTCAGCCTGAAAATGCCTGTGTTATTGATAAGGGGAGCAGCTGGGGAAGGGTCAGGAGCACCGGGCTTGTGAGGAGCAGCTGAGGGAGCTGGGGAGGCTCAAGGGGCACCTTCTCACCCTCTTCAGCTCCCTGACAGGAGTGTGCAGCCTGGTGGGGGTTGTCTCTTCTCCCAAGTAGAAAGTGATAGGACTAAAGGAAAATGGCCTCAAGTTGTGCCAGGGGAGGTTTAGATTGGGGTTGGAAGATATTTCCTCACAGAAAGGTTTGTTAGGCATCAGAACAGGCTGTGCAGGGCAGTGGTGGAGCCACCATGCCTGGAGGGATTGGAAAGGTGTGTAGATGTGGCACCTGGGGACAGGATTTAGTGGCACATTAAATGGTTGGACTCCATGGTCTTAGGGAGCTTTCCCAGCCTTAATGATTCTGTGATTCCATGGTGAGCAGGAATCCTTCAGACTGAAGGCTGAGTGCTCTCAGGGAGGCCAGTGACTGACAGAGCTGGGAAGGGCAGTGCCTTTGGTGGGCATTTCAAATGAAGCCTGTTTCCTGTCCACTGCTGCAAAAGAGCCAAACCTGGAGCTGAACTTGTCCTCTGACCCCTCAAGGAGGTACAGTTCTGACAATACCAACTGTCCTCTGCCTCCTGGTCCAGATAACTCTCCCATCCTGCTTACTTTTGAAAATATCTGCTGTGTGAGAATGCAGAGACCCGCCAGGGCAAAGAACAGTGAACAATGTCATGTCTTGTACCCCAAAATCACAGAAAATCTGTGACAGCTCATTTGGGATCTGAAAGTTTGTCTGTGATCTGCTGGTTTATTATTGCAAAGTCTGAAGTGCAAGGAATGTGAACTGATCCTCCAGCTTATGTTTGAGTTTTAAATCTTTGCATTTGTTTTTTCTCTTCAGCTCTTTCAGTGTCTCAAGGAGCCATGTATGGTGCTGAAATAATGCAGCATCTGTCTCCTCATCATATTTCAGTTCCTAGCTGATGGAAATACCATGAAAGAAACAGGTCTTAAATTATTTTAGCCTCATAAATGGCTCTTTGAGACATTTAGAAATCCTGTAAAACCAGAAACACAAACAATAGGATTGGCATTTTTAAGCAGTGGTAGTGCGGGATATCTGGATTTATTTGACTTTATGTGGAGTAATTTTCATTACCCAAATAACCTGTTTGCAGCTTACTAAAATTGCTCCACAGCTGTCCTTCAAGAGAAATGAAACAAACGAGTGATGGAAGCTGAGATGGAAACAAACAGGAAGAAGAAAGGAGTGTTGAAAAAAGATGATCTCCAGATAACTAAGTCTCCCTTATTTTTACAACTGGTCCTACTAAAGGAATTAGGAAGGTCTAAGTAGTTATTGTTTTCTGATTGCCTGAAAATAGATCTGCTCAGTTTATTATGATCTGCTCTTCCAGCTCAGCCTTCAGTGTGGAACTGAAAATGATGTCCCTGTTCTTCTTTTGGCATGTCTTTCAAATTCACAGGGTTCTAGGTGTAAATCCTTGCATTCTGGTATGCATAGCCTCTTTTCTGGGGAGGAAGCAGAACTCCAATGTGATCTGGAGCACCTCAAACAAGGTGTTCATAATGCAAGATGACAGCTGCTATTTAAAACCTAACTATGGGCTTAGAGATGTGGAGTGGGAGACTCTGAACTGTCCCTTCCTCTCCAGTGTTCTGCTCCTAATCCATTACTGTGGGCTCTTTTTCCTCAGAGGAAAACAGACAAACATTAACTGTAACAATTTATTTTTTTTAAATGAGATTAGTGTCTGATTCTCAGATAAACTGAAGGACTGAGGGACGAGGTGTCTGACTGTAGATCAGTCAGAAGAGCTCCAGTCAGACCTAGAGGCTGGCAGTCTAAGTCTGAGCCAGGCTGTGGGACACAGCTCCACAGCCTCACTTGGAGTCCTGTGGGCAGTTTTGGTCGCCACAATACAAGAAGGACATGAAACTATTAGAGAATGTCCAAAGGAGGGCAACAAAGAAGGTGAAGGGCCTTGAGGAGAAGCTGTGTGAGGAGCAGCTGAGGACACTTGTCACAGGCATCTTTTATGAAAAATCCTTTCCTTAGGATTTTTCCTCCCGAGAAGCTGAGAGGCCTCAGGAACAAAATGTAACCAATGGTTATCTGCTGCTGTGGAATGCAACAGGTGCATCTGGGATTGGTCTCATGTGGTTGTTTCTAATTAATGGCCAATCACAGTCTGGCTGTCCGGACTGTCTTGGTCAGTCACAAACCTTTGTTATCATTCTTTCTTTTTCTATTCTTAGCCAGCCTTCTGATGAAATCCTTTCGTCTATTCTTTTAGTATAGTTTTAATATAATATATATCATAAAATAATAAATCAAGCCTTCTGAAACATGGAGTCAGCGTTCTCATCTCTTCCCTCATCCTCAGACCCCTGTGAACACCACCACAGACACTTGGTCAGTTCAGCCTGGAGCAGAAGAGACTGAAGGGAGACTTCATTGCAGTTATAACTTCCTTGTGATGAGGAGGGGCAGACACTGATCTCCCCTCTGTGTGACCAGTGACAGGAACTGAGGGAATGGCCTGAAATTGCATCAGGGGAGATTTATGTTGGATGCCAGGAAAATGTTCTTTCCCCAGATTTATCTTGGATGTCAGGAAAAGGTTCTTTCCCTGTTTCCAGTTGGGCACTGGAACAGGTGCCCAGGGAAGTGATCACAGCACCAGCCTGAGCTCAAGAAGTGTTTGGACAATGCTCTCACTACATGATGGGATTTTTGGGGATTTCTTGTGCAGGGTCTGGAGCTGGACTCAGTGGTCCTTGAGGATCCCCTCCAACTCAGGGTATGCTGTCATTCTGTGAGAAACAATCCGGTCCCTCCATGGGCTCCTCACATTCCCCTACACCTGGAGAGAATTCCTTGCCACCTTCCCACCCCTGAGCTCAGTGTGGGGTGAGTTGAGGCACAGCAGTGAGGAAGAGCTTCTCCTCCTCATAAGGCTGGTGGGGGTCCAACACCTCAGCTGCCTTCTCCATGGGGGAAAGGGATACACACAAGTGTCCAGACCTTTCCTGGTGTACCCATCCTACCCAGAGTCCTGGACTGGGGGGTCTGTATCACCCTGGACTCATTTTTCAGATCAGAGTATGAACACTCTTTGCTGCAGGGCTGATGATCCACACACAGCATAAAGCAGATGTACAACAAATCCCTTCAGTGACTCAGAGTGCTCTCAATATGTGATTCAAACTGGTCCATTGAGAGATGATTTCCAGGTATTTTCAGAAGAAAGAAGCACTGAACAAAAGAAACTCAACCAGACCAAAGTATTTTTAGAGGTAAAGTTTACCGTCAGAACGCAGCAATAGAAGTTAAAAAAAAACCACAAAAGATCTAAAATCTTGTGTTGAGAATGTACAAAACAAAGTCATAATAAGAAAAATTCCTTTACAAAGCCTCAAAATGAATTTAAACAGTAAACATGTAGGAAAGCATGGAAAATCTAAACTAAAGGGTTTGTATATACTGAATAATAAATTAAAATTCTAGAAATAAAGAAAAGAAAGCAGTTACCATTCTGACTCAAGAATCATTTATAGCATCTTTCTTTGGGGGAATGGCATTGATAGTATCTGTAGGTCTTAGCTTTACAATTTCCAGTATCATCAAACACTTTCCAGGAACTGAAAAACAAACTGATAAATAACTCCCCCAAGTCCAAGAGTGACAACAACTCAATATTTTTTTTCCTTTTCTTATTGTCTAAGAGAAAACCTATCCAACCCACCCATCAATATGAGCTTGTGTATATTTATATATATATGTGTGTATGTGTGTGTGTGGAGGATGCCCTTCTTAGAAAAAGAAGGTACCATAAAGGTGTTTGTTTGCCAGTGACCAGATTGATTGTTCTTTAATTGATCCTTCCTTCTGCAGTAGTTCAGAGAAGCCCGATCCAACACCTCCAACCACCCCCACCAAACATTCTAGGGGGAAGTACCCTAAGGTGCCCATGGATGGATTTTCCCCTTGTGCTTCTAACAGTGCCAGGACTCTGGGTTGTGGTGCAGCACCAAGTCTGTTGGGTTGGCCAGGTGAGGGCTGTTCTCCAGTGTCAAGGCAGGCTGCACTTGTCCTGTCTGTGTGCAAACACCAAGATGATGACCCTGAGAAGTCCTTAGGGTGCAGGTAAATCCCTGTATGTAATGTGGATAAAACAGGAGAAATGTTTATCGTGGCCTTTCTCTTTTGACTTATACAGTTCTCTCTTGCTCTGCAGAATCTCCTATTTCTTTGGCTTGGAGTTGCCAAAGGTGACAAAGACCACTCCTGGCTCCTGAAAACTCCCATTGGTGTGGAACTCTTCACCTGGGCTCTTCAAGTACCTGTGAAACACAGGTGAGGCAGAGACCTCATACTGGGGGTGAGACCCCACATCCCGCGTGGAGGACGTTTGTGTCTCGGATTGCTTGGTGACTGTGGTGGAGGAAGTGATGATTTTGTTTCCAAACTGGTCCATTTCCTCATACTGCTCCATGACAGTCCGGGTGGCTCCGTAGAGCTTGGACCCGTCAGGCCCTGTCTGCAGCTCCAAGATGCTTTTCTGCCTCCGTGGATTTTGTGGGCTGGGGGTGTTCAGGGAGCGGTATTCTGAAAAGCTGCCTTTCATCCCACAGTGGCAGCTGTCCTTGGAGGTGTCCAGAGAACCCTTCTCTTTGTCACTGGTTGGATGGCTGGCGTTGCCAAGTGTGTGCTGTTTCATGGAGCTCAGCCCAGCTTTTGTTTGGACAGGGTCTGATCTCTTCTCTGAGGGTTTCGTGTCGTGCCCAGCAGACCCTGCTGAGGGGTGGTTATAGGAGCTGAAGCTGTTCTGAGCAGAAGCCTCCCTCTTTCCTGGAGAGTCAAGACAGTCTGGCGAGGGGCCATCCCGGGGGGGATGTGCTGTCCTGGGTGATTCTGCTGGTTTCCTGGCAGCAGACTCAATGGAGATGTAGGAAGGTGAGGAGGGAGAGCTGACTCGGGACTGAACGAGGCGGGGGACCTCCAGCTCTGCCCTGGCTGCCTCTGTCTTTTCTGCCACCTTTGCACTTTCCACAGATGCTGCTTCCCCTGTCTCCAGCATGACTTCCTCTTGCCTGGCTTTGCTTGAAACAATGCTGATCTTACGGATATTGCTGCTGCTCACGGAGCTTTGGGTGCTCCCCAGAGACTCCTTGAACAGCCCTGAGAGCCCAGCAATGTCTGACTCAGACTTGAGATTGGAAACGGAATAAATCGCTTTCTTGATGGCCTCCTCGATGTCCTGGATGCGGGCGAGTGTCTGCTCCTTCAGGTGCAGAATCTCAGCACTTGCTCGCTCCAGGTCCTCAAAAACCAGATCCACTGAGGAGACACTGTCAGCGTCCCCCTTTGCCCCAGCCTTGTCCTGGTGCTTGGCCTTCTGCTGCACAACCCACTCAGGGACCTTCTCAAAGAAGCTCTTGAGAGCTTTCACATCCACTTTGCTTGTCTCCTCCTCAAACTCCCTCACTCGGGTCAAGATCTCTTGCAGCTGCTCCTGTCTCCTGAGGTTCTCAAAGATCTCCATAGCCTCCTTGACATTGCCTTTCATGATCTCCTCCTTGTGTACTGACAACCTTTTCCGACGCTCATCTTCTGTTTCTCTCTTTGTTTTTTCTCTCATAACAACCACTGGCTTCTCCTGGGCCGGTGTCTCTGCCTCCCTGTCAGGACATTTCTGTTGCCTGCTGTTTCCCTGCTGGTGCTCCTCAAAGGAGGAGTTCATTGACTGCTGATGGAAGGACATTGAATGAGACGTTTGCCTCCTCTCATGCACCTGCTGCACGACTCTCTGACTATCCCACGATCCATAAGAATTAGACACACTTTCCCTTTCCACCTTGGATGAGGCATTTTGTGCAGCGCCATCTCCTCTTTTTGGAGGGCTGTTGTGACCCACAGGGGAGGTGCTTGGCTCAGTTTGTCCCGGCACATCCTGTGCCTGTGCTCTGCCAGGGCAGGCTGGAGGTGACAGCGAGGAGCACCCCTTCTCCTCTCGGCACAGCTCTGTCTGCCTTTGAGCCACCTCGCCTGGGCATCTCCTTGCAGCAGCTGCTTTATCACTCACCATTCCCTGCTTGACTTCAAAACCAACCACTCCATTTTTCATTGGCTTTGAGGTCTTAGCACTGTCTGGTTCTACTTTTCCTTGTCCTGCTTTGCTGGCCTTGTACCTTTCTTCTGCTATTTGGAGAGGGGTTTTGGCAGTGTATTTTGGCATCTTTCTCTCAGGGTTTATACCCTGAACTGTGACAGACTTCTTCACAGATGTCTCTGAATTGCAGCATTTTGTTTGAACCTCCTCATAGCCTGATTGTTCATGAACTTCCATGCAGCTTAATCCCAGCTCTGTGGGGGAAGGCCTTGGCTTATTGATATCCCTCAGGCCTGAGGGTTTTGGAGGCAGGGGTGGAGGAATGGGTTTTGTTGATCTGCTTGTGCTGTAATTTGCAGAGGCAGAATGAGGCTCATGTAAGAGGTGCTCAGGTTTTGGAGGGGGAACAGGTTTTTTCTTGGGTGAGACAGTAGTTTCTGGTTTTGGAGGAGTCCTGGGCTTCTCTGCAGGACTCTGGTCACTGGGTTTACAGGACAGAGAAGGGAGAGAAGGAAGAGGGGTCTGGAGTAGTGCAGAACATCCTGGGGCTTCATCTTTGCTGGTGGGTAATGGAAGGGCACCTTCTCTTGCTGCTTTAGTTGAGGGTGGGCAATGCTCTGCTTTCATCACAGCAACTGAGGGAGGAGGAGGAAAGTCATTATCAGCCTGTGACCCTGAAGCCACTACAGCAGTCTCCTTACTAGCGAGTTGAGTCTCATTTTTCTTTTTACACACAGAATAGGGCTGCCCTGCATTTCTGTATATCATAGCAGCTTTAAAATCCCCTCTGGAGACATTAACATTAGACTTTTCCAGCGACTGAAGTGTGGCTTTTAAATTACCTCGGACAACATCCTCCTTTTCTATCAGGCGCTGTTCTGTGGCGGCACTTTGCAGTGCTCTGATAGCTGTCTGCACATCCCCTCTGACACCAACATCTCTTTCTTCTTGCTCTGATTGCTCTTTGTAATCAGACTCAACACAAGGGTTTACATAGGTTTTCACGGGTGTGGCAGTATAAAGGCCATCCTTAATGCTAAAATCTCTACTGGGCACAACTTGGATTTCCTGGCTCAATAGTTGTCGTCCCTGTACTTCCTCAGAAGCACTGACCTTTTTGTGTGATGCTATGCTCTTCTGGGACATGCTTGTGTGGGTCTTGGATGCCTCCTGGACTCTAGTGGTGGTGGTCCTGGTGGCAGTGCTGCTGCTCTCCTGCTTGGTGGATGAGGAGTCCTGCTGGTGTACGGTCGATTGAAGGGTCAGGGTCCCCTGTGAGCTGACTGTCTGCTGCCTGCAGGCTGTGTGGACCTCCTCCCTGTTCCTCTGGAACTTGCTCTGAACGTGGTGCTGAATGTTTTTTGCTTCTGCTGTTGCCAGCCTCAGGCTTTGCATTGCAGCCTGGAGATCAGCCCCCAGAGCCTTTTCTTCTGTCTGAGTCTGGCTGGCTTCGCCAGGCACCACACTCTGCTGTTTGCCATCCACTTCTGCCCTCTGAGCTGTCACTTGTGTTGGAAATGTGCCTTGTATCATAGATCTTGGTTCCTTCAAATGGGCAGTGGTGGCTTCTTCTTTCTCTGCCTTCTTGCTGGCATCTGCAACCCTTTGGATTGACTTTGTAGTCACCTTAAGCCCTCCGGACAGAACTTCTTCCTTTCCCATCGCTGTGGGCAGGGGCTTCCCAAGACATTGCACAGTGGTGCCTGCCACACCTGCTGCATGCACAGCCTCTCTCTCTAACACACCCTCTCTGCCCACGCTTTCACATACAAATCCCTTTTTTGCTCCCTCCATAGCCCCTGGCTCGCCTCCTGCAATTACTTTCTCCATTTGTTCTTTATTTGTCAAGACATGTATGTTAGCCCCCTGCACAACCCGCGGGCCGCTCTCATCTGCCGCCTCCTCCTCTGCTTGGGAAGAGATGAGGGATTGTATCTCTGACTCCTGCTGGAGATTCTTCAGATAGCTGAGGTCTCCCTTCTCAATGCAGCTCGCAAAAAGTTGGACATTTCCCTTCTCGTTGTCCTCACGCTTGATGGTGGCTGCTGCTTTCTGCTCCTGAGAAGAAGCCAACAAGTTCCCAATCGTTGACTTCACATCCCCCTTGACGACTTTCTGCTGGACAGAATGGAACTGGAGGGAGTAGAGAGTCATCTTCAGTGATCCTGACTTTGTCTCTTGTAGGACCATCCCCTTTTTGATGGAAGCATCTTGACTGAGGAGACCCTGCAAGGCCTTGGCTACATCTCCGCTCAAGTCCTCTTTGCCTTTAACAGCTTCACTCTGGTCCAGCAGTTGCAATGGGCTTACTTTGATCTTGCCCTCTCTGTCCTCCTCCACCAGCATGCTCTGTGCTTCCACATTGGTCCTGTGCAGGAGCTGCAGCATAATCCTTTGCAAGTGGCCTCCCACAATCTCCTCTTTCAGGATCTCTGGAGCTCCTGGGCTGCTGAGCTGGTACTTCACCATCTTCACACTCTCCATATCATTAGCTTCAATGAGGATCCCATCATGCTGGATAGCCTGGCATGTGCAGAGAGTCTCTAAAGTCTCCTTCATGGTTCTTTCTTTCTGTTCTATTTCTATGCTACCTTCAGAAGCACCAAATTTATCTAGGGGCGTGCTCTCAAAGAGCCACGTTGTGCTTTTCACATCTGCACGAGGGATCTCTTCTTGGGCCCCAGCACTGGCCATCACCTCTGTGTCCTTAAGGGTGTCCATGGGCTGGGTTTCAAACAACCAGGTGCAGCGTTTTACATCCCCTTTCTGGCTGTCCTCTCTCTGCACTGTGCTCATGGATGAGTTTCTCTCTGCGTCCCCATGCAGGGAGTCCACGGGATGGTTCTCAAAGAGCCAAGTGGATGTCCTCACATCACCCCGCTGCACGTCACTGACGCTCACCATCCTCACGTACTTCTTCTGGCCCACTTGCTGGGACTCAAAGAGCTGCTTGTTGGACTGAACGTCTCCCTTCTGCACATCATCCACTGTTCTGGGCACAGACAGCTTTCCCCCTGAGAAGGAGTCAAGAGGCTCTGTCTCAAACCTCCACCGTGCAGTCTGGACATCTCCCTTCTTGATGTCCTCTTGGGTGACAGCCCTAATCACAAACACCTCTTCTTCCTTCTTGATCTGATCCAGGGGCTTAGTTTCAAACAACCACCGGGCACCTTTCATGTCACCTTTCATGATTTCTTCTTTCTGCACTGAAGTGACCTCATGGTATCCCCCCTCTTTGTCCTGGATAGCGTATAAAGGTTGGCTTTCAAAGAGCATTGTGCAGGACTTGACGTTTGCTTTGCTCATGGTGTCTTTCTGGATCTTCTGGAGTTCTGTCTCATCCACTTTGTCATGGATTTGGTCAAGGGAATAGGTCTCAAATACAAACCTTTTCCCCCCAACATCTCCCCCCTTGGCATCCTTTTCAGGAGGAATTTCCTGGATGCCCTCAGAGTTGTCCTTCAGGGTGTCTATGGGGTAGTTCTCAAAGAGCCACGTGAACTTGTGCACAGACCCAGCTTCAATTGTTCCAGCATCCTTCTGGGATTTTGGCTTGGTGGCTGTGTCCAAGGGCTTGGCTTCAAAGAACTCTTTCACTCTGGACACTTCCCCAGACTGGAACTCCACACGACTGGAATACCGCATGGTTTTTTTCCTGTCAGCTTCACTGACAGCGCTGCTGCCCAAGGGTTCAGTCTCAAACAGGTGCCGGACAGTTTTGACATCCACTCCCTGCAATTCCTCCTGACTGTAGGCCTTGCTGACTTGCAAATACTGCTCCTCCTGGCCTTTCAGGGAGTCCAGGGGCTGAGTCTCAAACATCCACGTGTAGGACTTCACGTCGGCTTGGGGCACGCTGCCATCCTCCTCCTGCTTCCTCTCAGCCTTCTCGTACAGGGTGTGCATGGGCTGGGTCTCAAACAGCCACCGGCAGGTCTTCACATCCCCCTTCTGGGAGATCTCCCTCTTCACCGAGGGATGCTTCTCCCCTTCCGTGGCTTGGAGATGAATGACATCCATGGGCTGAGTTTCAAAGAGCCACTTGGCTGTCCTGACATCACCAGCCACCACCTCTTGCTTTGTGATCCCCCGTATTATATCCACTTTCTTGATGCTTTCATCAAACTGGTCCAGGGGCCTGGTTTCAAACATCCACTTGTAGTTCTTGACGTCACCGCTGATGATCTGCTCTCTGCTTACAGAGGTGACTTCGTGGAAATTGCCAAAGCTATCCTTGATGGCATACAGGGGTGTTGTCTCAAACAGGATTTGGTTGGCTTTGACGTTGCCAGCTGGAATCTTCTCCTCCTCTTCTTTGGTGGCGGGCTCAGCATCAGCCTGCTTAATGCTGTCTAAGGGAAGAGTCTCAAACAGGGTCTTGAAAGATTTCACATCCCCTTTCACTACCTCTTCCATGCTGGTGGCTGGAATTTCTTCCTCAAATGCCTTGGAGATACTCCCAAGGGGACAGGTCTCAAAGACATGTTTTCTTTGCTTCACATCTCCCTTCTCCTCTGCTGAAAGCTCTACTTTCTTCAAACGTCCCACCTCAAAATTGTCTTTCAGGGTTTCCATTGGCTGCGTTTCGAAGAGCCAGAGTGTAGACTTCACATCACCTCCAATGACTTGTTCTTTGGCTACAACACTTTCTGAAGCTTCTCCTTTCAGGGAGTCAAGAGTCTGGGTCTCAAAGAGCAATCGCTGTTTAGTGACATCCGCCCCTGTGACAAAATCTGTCGAAGCCTGGAAGTCCTGTTCCTCAACTGTGATTTCTCTGATGGCATCCAGAGGCTGAGTTTCAAATATCCACCTTGCTCCACTGACATCTGGCCTTCCAATTTCTTCCAGTGAAATCCCACGGAT
Organism: Agelaius tricolor; assembly: GCF_023055355.1. NCBI lineage: Eukaryota > Metazoa > Chordata > Aves > Passeriformes > Icteridae > Agelaius > Agelaius tricolor. The sequence goes on from NW_027269266.1 coordinate 2,508,709, forward strand.
TATCTGCACTTTGGAAGTGTCCTTGTTGATGGTATCCAGGGGCTGGGTCTCAAAGAGCCAGCGAGCTGTCCGGACCGCATTGGTCTGAATTTCTTCTCGGCAGACGGACTTGATTTCATGGATAGTCCCACTTTTGTCTCTGATGGCACAGAGGGGCTCTGTTTGGAAGAGCCTGACAGTCTTCTTGACATCGCCTTTCAGCTCCTGGATTTCTGACTTGAGTTGTAGGATGCTCTTCTCCTCCACTGAGGAGCAGCGTCCTATGGCATCCAAGGACTGTGCTTCAAAGAGCTGTTTGGCCCCTTTCACATCACCTCCCTGGACAGGCTCCTTGAGAACTGCCTCCTGCACCTCAGTTTCATCTGAATACAGTTTATTTAATGCGTCCAGTGGTTGGGTTTCAAAGAGCCACCGGGCAGTGCGGACATCCCCTCTGGCAAGGTCTGTTTCCAGCACCTTGGCTGATGTTGACAGGTTGTATCCATTTATGGACTGGCTTTCAAACCTCAGGGAAGTGCTTTTCACATCCCCACTGGGAATGATCTCTTCTTCTGTCAGCTTCTTCGTGGCTTGATGGTCCCCAATGGAGTCAAGTGCCCAGTTCTCAAAAATCCAGCGCATGGACTGAACCTCTCCTGGGAGAACTTTATCCAGGTTCACGGAGGCCTGTGCATTGGGATCCTCGGTGTTAAGCATTTCTGCCAGGTCCTCAGTCACAGCTTCTTCCAGGTTCTTCCTGAGCTCGGGGTGCATGTGCCTGTAGAGCCTCTTCAGCTCGTTCACCTGGCGCTGCTGGTAGAACTTGGAGAAGGCTTGCTTTGGGGGAGGCACAGGGAGGGCATTGAGATCCTGAGCCCCTGGAGCGACGACCTGGACTGAGCCAACGGCTGGAGGGGGAGGCAAGTCATCTTCCATTTTCTGGATGGCAACTTTAGATGATTTCTGAGCCTCTGACATCTTTGGGGAAACAGTTTTAAACATCAGCATCACCTCTCACCCCCCATCCCCATGGCTGTTAATGGAGTGAATGGCAAAGGGAAAAGCCAACAGGGGAAATCCATGCTCCCAGTTAGCTCCATACCTTTGGTTCAGTAGCACACAGCACTCCAAAACATCACATCACTGCACACGCGCCCGGCTTGGTGTTAGCCCTGGTTCCACAGCAAAGCAAGGTCTCTAATCCAGGTGAGGTGGTTAGTCTATAATTCCCAGGATTCAGCCCAGCTAGAGCACCACAGAGGTGCCCAATTTGGGCTATGTAACCAAGAGAGAGTGACCACAAGAAGGATAAGGCTGACTTAGAAAAGTCAGGGAAAAGTTAACTTCTCCCTCCTGCTGGCCAGTGTCCAGAATTGCTGTGTCCCCAGCTGAGGATCTGCAGGGAACAAAAGATCTAGGTCCAGGAGAAAGCCAGGGAGCTATTTGTGAAGAGGTCTCAGGAGGAAAATGGGGAGAAGGAACCAAAGTGCCAAACTGAGCTGATGAGGTTGGCTGGTGAGGTAACATGATGAGCTTTTTTTGGTAGCACTGTGGGGTGCCCCTCCTCACTGCTCAGGAGGGAGGGCTTGGGGAAGGATGTTCATCTCATTAATGATTTCTTCTGTTGCGCTCTGAAGTGTGCCCCATTTCCACAAGAGTAGATGCACATTTACACAGTTGGAGACTTAAATAAAGCTCTTCTGACTTGCAGACTTGCACAGGCATGAGGCTAACTAAGGTTTGCTGGAATCAGCAGGCCTCATGATTTATGCTGCCTGAGGAGTAAAAGCAAGGCTGAGGGACCAGAGGGTGGGGTAACACCTATAGCTGGGGGCCAGGAAAGTTAGACCTGTTTATACTCAGTCAGACTGAGCTCATCTCAGATTCACAGCAGTGTTGGTACAGAAGTGAACAGAGTGGGCTGTGCTTGTCCAGTCTCCCTCTGAGCCTCCATTCCTGCAATTTTTCTCCTCAGTTTGTGCATCCTGAGCACCAAACACTGAACTGAATCCCTGCAACCTGCACTGCCTGGGCATTTATCCAGAGGGAAGGTAGCTGAAGCCTTTTATCATTGTCTAAAAGAGACAGCAATCCTGGTGGCTTTCCTTTCAGTAAACAGATCTGCTGACCCTTGGCATGCCTGTGCAGTTACGTCTGCAGAGTTATGCCTGGAATATTATTAGTTGTTGCTCAAAGCAATGGTGCACGGTGTTATTTCACTCTGTTACACACAGATTGTTCTGGCTAAAAATAAGTTTTGAACATTAGTAAAAGAAACCCACACTCAGAACACCAAAATCAGCATATTTTGCAGCGAGTGAAAAAATGCAAATCTTTTGCATGAGCCAATGTACTTGGAATGCACTTTTCAAAATAAGGGGTTTGTCTGTTGGGTTTTTTTTTAAATCTGTGAAGAACTTCTGAATGTGGGGAAGGGCAGCTGAGCAGCTGATAGCTATATTCAGTATGTAAGTGCTCCTGGCTGCCTTGTGTGGGTATTTAGATCACACTCACAGGCCACAAATATTTGGTTAGATAACAGTGCTTATCTTAAACATTTCCTACCTTGCTTTTTTTCTCTCTGTGGGGAGAGTGAATGGAGTTGTCCTTCACAGTACTCTGGAAAAGATATGAGGAGAAATGCCATTAAACTACACAGCAAGACACATCTGCATGTAGATTTTTATATACTTATGTGTAATAATGTGTATATCAATTACAGAGAACTGAAAACCATGCAGGTGTGATTTTCTCCTTTGGTTCATTGGCAGTTCTGTACAGCTGAGAAAGCAGTCTTATTCCATGCTGATCATATATATGTTTCCTAATGTCTCAGTCAACAAGCAAAACCCCAAACATATTTTTTTTAAGTTAGGAGAAAAACAAAACTAGCACTGATTTCTCCAAAGTTTGATTTAGCCTTTATTTTTCCTTATACTTAAATATTTTTAAAAATGAAACCGACCTACATTTGTAATTGCATTAGAATTGAGTAATTTATTGCTTTGAAATTTTAAAAAAATTTCTTGGTTGTCTAACTAGCTGTAATTTTCTAAATTGGGTCTCCAATTATTTATTTTCAACTGATTCTGCTTCATCTGGACCTTTCCCTGATAACACTCAAGAGACTGCATCTCTGAACAGGGGCCCCATAAAAGGTTCAGAGAGTGGGGAAACCTGAATGTGCCAGCAGGAAGGGTCCAGATATGAAATCCCATCCCATGTCACTCCTGGATCACCAGTGGAACTGGGAAAATGGGAAAAATATGCCTCATAACCCTTATAACCTGTGTTATCCTGTGGCCCAATGATCAGCCTGGAGTAGGGGATTAAATCCCTGGATCCCAGACTAAGGGATATAAACAGAGAAGCACAGGTTGCACTGCAAAGTTATGCTTGAATGTGGCATATATGGGCATATATATATATATATATGTGTGTGTGTGTGTGTGTGTGTCTGTGGCATTTACATTCTCTGATAAAATCCCTTTGCCCAGGATTTTTCTCCTGGGAAGCTGAGAATCCTCAGAGAAAAAGAAAACAATTCTTATTGCATTTGCTTCTCCTGTGTTTTGCCCATGTGGAATGAGTTTGGAGATTGTTTACCCACAGGTGATTGTTTCATTAAATTCTGGTGTGAGTTTTTTTAATTCATTGGCCAATCAGGGCCAAGCTGTGTCAGGACTCTGGAAAGAGTCAGGAGTTTTCATTATCTTTTTAGCATTGAGTAAGTATCCTTTCTGTATTCTTTAGTATAATATAATTTAGTATTCTATAATATAATAAAGTAATAAATTAGCCTTCTAAAAACATAAAATCAAATTCATCATTCCTGCCTTCGTCAGGACATTCCCAGCAAATACAATATGTGTATTGTACATATGTACAATAAATATGTATAAATAAATAAATAACCAGTACAGAGCAACCCAGATGTGTCCATGCTATCCCCATTCCCATATGTATTGTACATACATGGAGGTTATTTCCCCCTCCATGGTTGTGTGTGCATATAAATGTGCAAATAAAGGGGCAATCTTATTATGAGTAAACTGTACGGGCTAGTGGATGTAGGGCTGTGTGTGTGTGTGCTTCGTGTGTGGAATTTAATAAGTATGCAGTATATGCATGTGTTTGTACACATTTATCTTACATTTCCAAGCAGCAAGGGGAAAATAGTCACTTTTGAGAAACCAAACGTAGTGTTTCTTCAGATTTACAAAAGCAGACAGGTTCTCTGTCACCCTCTGACAGCCACTTGCTGGAGGGGACATTGCTGGGATGCCGCTGATGGCGGGGCGGGGAGGACCCGGTCCTTACCGGCTGTGCGGGGCTGGTGCTGGCAGCAGCAGCTGTCTGCGAGAGATACAGAGCCGACAGCTCCTTCACAGAGAGTGTAGAGCACCTCCCTCGTCCGTGCTGAAGTGTGAGGCTGGTGCTGCCTGATGGGTCTAAAAGCGACCGTGCCCGATCATCTGAAACAGGGACAGAGGTGTGCGGTGAGCCACGGGCAGGAGGGCAGGGCCGGCAGCTTCCCACGGGCTCTGCTGGGCTCCTGGCCCTGCACACCGAGGCACCCCACAGCCCCCGCCCTGGTCCCCAAAACTTGACATCACACCCTTTCTGTTCAGGGAAAAAACATGGACATTCCTGTTGCAGTGTGATTTCCTGTTTCACCTATCCCAACCCCCTCAGGTGTGCCAACCTTTCCCACCCCCCTTTTGCCCTCCTGCCTAAGAGCTGTCCATCAATCTTAACATTCCAGCAAGGGCATCGTGTGGTTGGCAGAAGCTCAAAAGATGCCCCTCAGGTCTAGGCTCATTGGCCTGTCCTAGCATCTACATCCCTTGAGCCTTCCCCTGCTCACACCTGGTTGGCCCTCACCTGTCCCTTCCCCTCCCCCTGTCCCTGGGGCTTAAAAGGACACGAGACCATGCGGCCTGGAGTTCTGTCGTGAACTGTTACCACATTCAGAGGCCTACCATGCTGAAATAAAACTCTGGATTAAGACTCTACGATAGAACCCGCTCCTTTTCTCTTCACTGTCACCTGAACCTTTTCCATCAGAGGTAAACTGAGTTCCTACTCTGCCTGGATTTGTTCCAAGTGCCCAACTGCAGCACCCAGCTGGCCAAAGGTATCTCTGGGGTGAAAACACCGCAGCTGCAGCCTTTCGTCCAGCAGCGAGGGCTAGACGAAGCCAAGCACGACATACCCGGAAACATCGGGATTAATATTCTATACATTCCCATCTCCCTGGTGGCTGAGGTGGATGGTTGAGCCTGGATGAGAGTGACACTTTGGCAGTGACCTGATGGCCCCATTCCTGCTTCCCTGGGCAAGGCCATCACCAAACATGAGCCAGTCAGAGGACATGGAGGAGCTACACACATCCAACTTGAGGAATTTCAACTTTTTTTGCTCCGTGGCCACACCACTTTCCTATGGGTGTGCCTCACAAGCAATTACATCCACTTCTCTTTGCCTCTCCCGTGGGAGCTCGCTTCAGGAGAGATTAAAAGGGTGAGACCTGCCACAGTATGTACCAGGGAGCCCTTGGTAGAGCCTTCAAACCCTGCTCTGAATTTAGAGATCTGATATTTTGAGCTGCACCAGCTTCCATGGGGTCCCCCCTTTGAAAACTGGGCTCTTTCAGTTTTCAAAGAAAGAAGCAACTCCAAAATGTAGCCAAGAACTTTCGTTTTGCATTAATCTGCCAGGTGTGAGGATGGTTATCTCCACCTCCATCACAGACATACACAATATATAGAACTTTACACCTCTAGGGTGCCTCTCAGCCCTCCAGGTTAGTCAGGGCTGTAATTTCTCTGTTCCCACTGTACAAACACCAGAAGGTTCTCCCGTTCTCTGCAGGGCTTGTGCTGCTGCATTTGGATTTAGTGAGGTATTTGCAATGCTTTTGCTTTGAACAATGGGCTCTCTCTCCACAAATCCAGCTATTGCACAGGCAGGAAAGGGCTGATGTACTTTTTAATATGTGCACACTAGAAGCACTGCAGCCATTCCAGCATTCTTTGCCCTAAAACCTCAGCCCCCAAATCACGAGAATTGAAAACAACAAACATAATGACTCTTCTTCTTTGTGTTCTGAATTTTCAGGTTTTTCTCTAAAAAATTGAAAGAAACTTTGTTTTTATTTTAATTTGATAGGAAGCAACTCCATGCACTAAAAATGTGCTTCAAACGAAATACTAGTTCCTATAAGCACAAACATGCACCAAAAAGCCGTGATGATAAGAGCAGAGGGACCTCAGTGAGTTGTCAGACCCTGCCAGCTGTGCTGCTGGAAGGTCCCAAACCTCAAGATTTCTGTTGTCCTTTATTCCAGCTGCTCCTGCAGGTGTGTAGGCTTTTTGATGCAGAACCAAGGCTGGATACATGGGGAAGCAGTGGGATGCAATACAGATTTAGCTGCTGGAGGTCACTAGGACACCAGAGGAGGAAACAGAAGGTATTTCCTTAATGTTTTGGTTTTTTTTCCTAAATCTCCATCTAAATATGGCACCTCTCTCCCTGATTTCTGCTGTCCACAGCTTAAACACTGAGTCAAAGGGAATTATCTGTCTACAGCCACTGCAGACAGTGGCAAGGGTGGGTCAGAGCTGGTGCATCCTGAGATAGGCTGTGAGTTTGTAACCACCCTCTGGCTGCACCATTTTCCCCCAGTCTGCTCAAGACACCCCAAACTGTGACTATATCCTGGATTTTTGAGATGAACAGCATCCAGGAAATCATAGAATGGTTTGTGTTGGAGGGAACTTTGGAGAACATTTCATTCCAGCCCCCCTGCCATGGGCAGGGATGCCACTCACTAAATCAGGTTGCTCTGAGCCCTGTCCAAGTGGCCTTGAACACTTCCAGGAATGGGACATCCATAACTTCTTTGGGCAACTCATTCTCACTACCCTCACAGTAAAGAATTTTTTCCTGATATCTAATCTCAATCTCTCCTCTTCTGGTCTAAAACTGTTCCCCTTTGTCCTAGGGACATCAGGAGGGTCCTTGCAGCAGGTACTGAACTAACTTCAGAAACCTTTGGGGAATCTGAAATTCCTTTTTGAGGAATTTGAAAAATCCTGTCTGGGAATGTCTTTCTTTCATCCTACATTGCTGAATTACCTACTGGAAAGACAAAAAGGAGTCCAATCAGTCTGACAAGCAGCAAATTTCTTCTTTGCATGGTAATGGGATTTGGCTAAGTCCTGCAGTAAGAGCAATGGGGAGAACTGGGCACAGTGAGCCTTCAAAGTAGAAAGGAAACCAAGCACACATTTTCAGCCTTTCTGGCTGGGAAAATGAACACAAGCCCTTGGCTGTCCTGAAAACCACATCTAGGAGGTGGGAGCACCTCATGGCAATGCAAGGCTGACAGAATTGCTCCTGTGCTTGACCATTTTGGTGAGAAGAGCTTAGCAAAAGCATCCCTGTGTCCATGAGCTGGGCTGGTGGTGTTTACTGGTCTCCTCCCACCCCAGGCTATGGGCATTACTGCTGAGATGATATAATTTGTACTGACCTATAGGCCTGTAGGTTCACATACTGCACAAAGAAAAGCAACATGCCCCTCCAGCCATGAACAAATAGCGCAGCTGAAGGAAGATTTGCAGTTCAGGCAGAGGGAAATAGCACAGTGTCAGTGGTGCCCGTTCCTTCACCCCTTAGCTTGGATGGATGATAAGCCACAGGGCTTGTTTTAATGACAGATATAATTAGATACAAGGCTTTTGTTAAAGGCATCCCCTTATTGCTTCCTTTTTTTCCTTTTTGTTTTCTTCTTCCCTTCTAATTTTTTTTTTTTTTTTTTAATGCACAGGCTGTGCACAGCCCTGTGTTTGCTTATCACTTCTCACAAAGCCTCCTGCCTTGGAGAAGGGCTGCTCCAAACCTTCTGTGCTGGCTCTGCGCTTGCACAAAAATCTGGTCTCTGCCTGACGAAACAGGCTGCTGCCTCCCTCTAAATTGCTAATTATAGATAAGAGCAACAGAAGAACAACAGTTCGTTCTGCTAATGAGGGGGCTGATCTGTCACATGTGCCCGGACAGTGACATTTGAGCAGCACCGAGGACAAGCCAGGAGCTGGGAGCAAGGTGTGGCTCCACGGCATCCCCTGGGAGGGAGCGGGGAGCTCCCCGGCCGGAGATGCTGAAGCACAGCTAAAGGTCACTATGCACTCAGGCTTAGGGTGATATTTGCTGTGTTTGAGGTGGAAGCCAGTGTTGGGGAAGATGAAATAGGAAAGCCTTATAAATATGATTGTCTGGCAAAAGATTTTAAGAATATGGAAACTATAAGTGATATTGAAATGAAAGCAAGCTTTGAGATACCTCAGTTACTGAACAACAGGAAAACAATGGTGTGGCCAGCTGAAGGTGATCCCCTTTTGATGAAACAACACCCTCTGCTTGCAGACAGGCCCAAGGGTCAGAGCAGACCCTGCCAGCTTGGCAGAAGGGGCCCAAAGAGGAGTTTATAGGGTTTAAAATGTAAGACAGTATGGCAATGTAATGATTCTTATAGGCTGTATGTAAATGCTATAGGATTTGTATCTTGTACTAGATTGGTTAGAGAGAATCAGAATATTCAACACAGAAGAAGATTTATGGTATTGTAACGGGAACCTCGCTCTCTCATCCTCTTTACCACTCTCTTTATCTCTCTCTCCCTCTCTCAGCCTGCTCTGAGCTGTGTCTGGCAGCTCCCAGCAGGGCCCTGCACCCAGGCCCTTTGCAATAAACCCCAAGTTCCACGACCTGGCTTCAGAGATCTTTCATCTCCGTCCATCCTGACCATCCTACCCCCCGACACTCCTACAAGCCAGCTCTGAAACCAGGGCTGGGCTCCCCATTTCTGCCTCGCTGAGCAAAGGGCTCCGCTGGCGCGCTCGGCATCCGCCCCGGCACTGAGCGATGCATCCCACGCTGCGCTGATTGACCGCGCCACTGCGGCCCCAGGGGTGTTAAACACGATACCTCAGGCATTAAAGCATCCCCTGTGAGCTAAAATAGGAGGAAAAGATCTCCTGAAGCCCCCCTCCTCCTGTCCCACACAGCGGCTGGCACCGTGGCCGACGGCGCTGCTGTCCAAATGAAGGATACAGGGAATGCTCTTCCCTGCTGGCGTTTGTCGGTGCAATGTCCTTCGTGTCACTGTCTGGCGCCGGATGAATCTGCACATTTTGTGTCAGGGGCTGCAATGTTTGCATGCCCATAAGGAGCAGCTGTTGGGCTTCTTGAGCTCTTCCCATGCCCTATGTATGTGCAGGTTGGGCTTGGTTTACAGCCTCTCTGCCCTGTAAGTCACACCCCAGGCAGGCAGGGAGGAAACTTGCAGCAGGGCAAAATAATTCCTTGTATTCCTTTGTACTCACTGATATTTCTAATCACAGGGGGAGTAGGCAAGGCAATGGGGAGAAAAGATTCATAAATTTATCTGAAAGTTCACTCACTTCCTCTCCAATTATTGCCCATAAATCACTCAACTGCTTTGTCTCCTGCTGGAGATAATATTGCAGGTCTCTTGAACCAGAATCATCTTACACCTGGCAGCCAACTCCTAACAAGTGGAAAACAAATCACCAACAAAACCCCTGCCCCCTCCCTCCCCTGAGAAAACCCCATCTCAGCAGTAACAGGGCAGCTCTGTCTCACTCTACTTTCTATTTAAACCACTTTATCCAATGAACAAACAACGCTACCCACCTGTTGGTGTCCACCACCTCTGCTGCTGGCACTCCTTCACAGCCCGGCTCCCACCACCAACCCCAGTGAGCTACCGAGCGCCTGAGTCACCTATTAAAAAAGGAAGCTGCAAGCTCAGCACCAGTCTCCTGGGTCGCCTGGCCAACCACATGTCATCAGCTGTGCTCCCAAAATCAGCCACCCTGAGCAAACACAGCTGCTAAGCAAAGCCCTTTCTGCCGCCGCCGCGCGCGCCCCACGGCACTGTGGGAGCTGGGCTTGTGTAATGGGGCCTGGGAGCAGATGGGGGCTTGCACAGGGCTTGTAGAAATCAGAGGGAAAGGGATGGGCCTCTGGGGCAAGCTCTGCCTGGGTTCTGTCCCTTTTCATTGCTCACTGATGGGAGTAGTGCTGCAGAGAGCGTCTCCTCCTGAATCCAGCATCCTCCACCCTCTGCTCAGTGTCTGCTGATTTGTTGCTCTGCAGGTCAATTTTGGGTTTGCCTTGCTGGCTGCTGGGCCTGGCCTGTCCTGTGCCATGGAGAACAGATGTGCTGTTGGTCTCATGCCTTGGCTATGCCATGCCTCCAGTACCACGAGATATTTGGGGCATCCCATGGTGCAGGACCCAACCCCAATTCTCAGAGGCCAATAGGAGCAAAGGGACTCCTGTCCTGGAGCTCCTCAGCACTGGGGCAGTCAGGGCAGAAAAACAAGTGATTTCCTCAGATTGTGAAAGCAACTTTCTATTGGATGGAGGTGAACTGACAAGGAAGTGCTGCTTTGTGGCTGTCTGGGCTGGTTGTTTCCTGGGAATTTGGGGCTGGTATTCCCCCCTGCCTGGGATCAGCCATGGGTTACCCCCATGAGACAGTTACTACCAGCTCAGCCTCCTGACCCAGGAGTGTGTGACACCCCTGTGTGACTGGACATGTCCCCAGTGCCACCTGCTTGTCCCTGCTGTTCATCCCAGTGAAACATTAACACCTCACTGACCTGTCCCAAAGCTGGAAGCACATCCCTGCAGATGGGGACCCCATTTCTGAGTGCCTCTGCCCTTGGAGGTGGCAGCTGCATGTGCAGAATCACATCTGTCCCATCCTCCTCACAGTTTTTCTCCCCGGAGAATCAATTTCCTGACCAAAGTGACTCCTAAATACCAGCCCAGCTCCATGGCTGGGCTGGGGGAATTTGCACAGATGGGTGAGCACCCATAAAAGCTGGCTGGGAAACCAGTGCTGCTGCTTAATCCAGGAGCCAGGCAGCCCATTGGGGGTGCTCAGGCAGCAGGGAAAGGTTTAGATCTCTGCCCTAACCCCTCTGTCAGCAGCCCTGGCCCACAGGCAAGCTCTGCCAGAGGGGACACATTCTGAGGGAGGTGTGGGAAGCAGGGCAGGCTCCCTGCTGCCCCAGTTTGGAGGCTGCTGAAAAGGTGAGTGGTTCTGGGATGCTTCAGTGATGGGTGGGCAGGGAAGGGTAGTTCTGGGACAGAAAGGATTTGGGTAGGAGAGAATCTCTATCTGTTCCTCATTGCCCTCATGACCCATTCATGAGGCTTTAGAGAATGTTAAAATAGCATCTGTTTTATTCTGAAGGAAGGGGGGGAAAATGGTGGGACAAAGGTGCAACAGGGAGCATGGATGGGATTTTAGAATCTAGCAAAGACTGAGGAAAAGTCATACTCTAAAACACTCTGCTCACCCTCACGGGTGCTGCCCCCTGTGATCACACTTTGTTCTCTTTTCAAAGCACAGTACTTTCTCTCATTTTCAGTCCTACAAAGGACTGTGAGTGTTTGAAATTCAAGCTTTTTCTCTCTGCCGTGGATTGGCCCATTCTGTGGCAGAGTGGCCATTGTAAACATGTTCTTTTGACATAGAATTCATGTGCTTTTTTACTGGTTTGGTCCAAGAGTACCTGTTATAACTATACATTCTAGGATTGACCTTCAAAAGTAAATTACTGAGATTTCCTCATGCTCACCTACCAACTCAGATATAAGAACAGCACTGATTGCAGCTGGATGATTAATAAAAATCATACAACCTAACAAGGCTTTTTTTTTCCTGATTCCAAACTTTCATGAGCACACCTTGCCCTTTCAAATAAATTTGTCCAGCATCACTTACAATAGATCCCTGATTTGGAGGTGGGGAGCCCTGCTGGTATGGAACATAAATGTAATGACTAACACATATCAAATAAATAGCAATTATTCCCTTTTGAAAGGGTTTAAGAGAGATTTTGCCCTGTCTGCAAGCCATATCTTGCAATTATTATGGGAGCTCTGGTACACAGAGCTAATAGGTGATTTCTGGGGTGGGAAATGGACTGAAAAGAAAAGCGCCAGAAACAGAGGAAGGTGCTAGACAAAGAGGTAAAATAAAATAATGGAACTAAAGACCAGCTGTGTTGAAGAGGAAATAAGATTAAAATTATCATTTAATGCTTTTAGGCATTGTCCACTAATTATAGTAAAATAATTAACGTTTTGCACACGTGTAAAGTTGCATTTGCACATCTGAGAGGGTGGAAGGGGGTGAAGGAAAAAAAACATTTATTGAGGAACATCTTGTTTCCTGCCCTTGATTTTCAAAATCAGATCTCTTTGCAATTTACAGCACCTCCAAACTGAAGGTTCATGATCTTTGTTCACTTCTGAAAATGTTTTTGGCTCTTTGGTATCAGCTGGAATGTCCTTTACAGGAGCAGCATCGTGACCCCCCAGGTAATTTAGAGAGCTTCTGAGAAGAGCTGGGAAAATTTAGCCTCAGGCAGAGCTGAGTATCTGCCCCAAGGCAGCTCGGGGCTATTTCTGGGCTTTGCAAAAATCCAGGAATGTGGAGGACTCTATTCTGGGCACCAAAAAAATGCCAAGAAGCTCTGCTGAGAGACAGCTGCGAGTGGCATTGCTGCCTGGGGACGTGGCCTTCCCGCGTGGGCCAACTGCTGCGGGCTTGTCCTTCCTGAGGGAGGGACCCAGCATCACCCCCAGGCTTGGTACCAAGGTGGGTGCAGCCCCAACCATGCCCTGGGCATCGCCTCCTTCTCTGTGTCCCTCGGCTGTCACAGCCATAGTTTATGAAAAATCCTTTCATTAGGATCTTTTCTCCTGAGAAGCTGAGAAGCTTCAGCTTCTCCATGTTTTGCTGCTTTGGAATGTGATTTGGAGGATTGTTTAACCAGCTTGTGAAATTGTTTTTCCTTGATGACCAGTGACAGCCACCTGTGTCGAGGCTGTGAGCAGTCACAGGATTTTATTATCATTCCATTCTTTCTATTCCTTGCTAGCCTTCTGATGAAATAATTTTCTCTCTATTATTTTAGTATAGTTTTAGTATATAATTGTCTTTTAATCTAATATATATCACAAAATAATAAATCATCCTTCTGAAACATGGATTCAAGATTCTCATCTCTTCCCTCGTCCTGGGACCCCTGCAAACACCACCTCACTCTGAGTCAATAAAGGGTTAATCAAGGCCCAGGGGGTGTTTAGTGACTGTCCCCTGTGTGTCACTGCCCCTGACACATCGAGGGTCACGCCCTGCTCGTTCTGGCACCCTCCAGTGACTTTATCTGCTATTCACAGAGGGGTTTTTCACTGCACCGGTGACAAACACCCCTGCTCCATTTCCCCACTTCTCTGTCTCCTCTATCCCGTCATCAGCACTGGTGTGGAGGGGCTTGCCATGCAAGCAAAGCTGAGTTAATAGGAGAAATAACAATTGATGATTTTACAGTGTATGCATAGCAAAGGAGAAAAGGCTGCTAGCATAGAAATAGATTAGAAAAGATACATGAAAATTTTTGTAAGCTAGACTACGTGCATAAGTAGATGTATAGATTAAATAGTAGATAAGTAGATGTGTAGATTAATAAGTAGATGCTTTATTAAATTTCTGTAAAACTTTTACTAATTATATTGAAGCTAATTGCTTTGCACCAATAAATATAAGTTATTGTGAAGTAGTTAATAACTTAAGATCACGCTCTTTGTTAAGAGTGTGATCTTAAGTTATTATATGTTATTATATAATATAAAATATAATATAAAATATAAATGTAAAATATATTATAATAAATATATAAAATATAATATAATAAAATAAAATATAATATAATAAAATATAAATATAAAAATAGAATATAATATAAATATATTTATAATAGAAGTAGATGTGTAGATTAAATAGTAGATAAGTAGATGCGTAGATGAATAAGTAGATGCTTTATTAAATTTCTGTAAAACTTTTACTGATTATATTGACTCTAATTGCTTTGCACCAATAAATATGTTATTATGAAGTAGTTAATAACTTAAGATCATGCTCTTTGTTAAGAGTATGATCTGAAGTTATTATATAATATAATGTATTTTATAATATAAAATATGAATATAAAATATAAAATATAAAATATATAATATATAATATATAATATAAAGATATAATATAATATAATATCATATAATATAAGTAGATGTGTAGATTAAATAGTAGACAAGGACATGTGTAGATGAATAAGTAGATGCTTTATTAAATATTAAATTTCTGTAAAACTTTTACTGATTATATTGAAGCTAATTGCTTTGCACCAATAAATATAATAAGTTATTGTGATGTAGTTAATAACTTAAGATCATGCTCTTTGTTAAGAGTATATAAGCTGGAGAACAAAAGAAACTTTTTCTTCTTAGATCCTGATCATGTGTGTGTATATCATGTCCAACCCAACATTAACACATGACTTTTATCCCTAACCCCTCTCCCAGGATCTGTTCCCTCTGCACTGCAGCACCTCAGCCCCTCCAGCCCGGAGTTCAGGATGACCATTCATGACAGCAGCTCCCCTCCCTCTAAAGCCCCTTCCCCAGGAAAAGCAGCTCCCAGCTCCCGCTGGAACAGCCTCAGCCTGGGGAGAGGGCTTCTTGGCATGCCACAAATACCAGACCTTTTAAGGGAAGCCCTCTCTCACCCCTCTGGAAAGATCCCCTGGGAATGTGTGTGCAGGCATCCCTGAGCATCCCCAGCCCCACGGCCTGCCTGGGATGCAGGGCCCGGCTGGGGTCAGGCTCCTGCTGCATCTCCCAGCATTTCTCTGCCATGCCATGGTGTTTACGTGGGGGCATGGCAGGGATGCCACGTGCCCTGAGGAGCTGCAGGGCCCTGCTTTGCCTTTCTATTCCTGTCCTGGTGTTTCCATGCTGCTGTCAGCTCTGCATTGCTGGCAGCCAAGAAAGCTTCATGCTGTTTTGGATGAAAGAGTCACACCCCAAACCAGTTGGGCAGTATCTTTTAAAGAGAAAACCCCAAACCCACTTGTAGCTACTGAGATTCTCAGGAATTTCCATTTGGTTCTGAGTGAGGCAAATTGCCAGTGGGAATATGGAAGAGGAGAGAAATGGTTGGCTTGAAAGTGTAAGACACCAGTAAGGCACAGTACTTCAAGGAAAGATTCCTATTACTCTCTTCAGAGCCAGTCCTGGGACTTTCACCAGTGCTAAAGAGGGATTTTCTCCCTTTTTGTAGCAGGTTTTGGGCATCCTTGCCTGGTTTTCCCCCAAAAGGAAGCTTTTGTATGCTGTAAAATACTGAGTCTATTCAAGGGCTGAAAACAGCCTTTGCAAGATGTTCCTACAGATTTCCACTCATGCTGAATCCCTTAATTGCCACTAGTGAATAATTTATCACTTTACCTGAACAAGAGTATGGATTTTTTATATTTTGCCTCTTCTCACAAGGTGATATCTGTACCTGAGGCATAGGGAAAGGAAGACAACACCACCTTTCATTCCCTAAATCCATTTTTTCTAACAAAAGTCTGAAGGTACTTCATGTTTTGTAGGTTGTTTTTTGGTTTTTGGTTTGGGTTTTTTTGTTTTTTTTTTGATACAAAGATTGGAGACCTGGAGGGAACTGGGGAAAGCTACAGAATTTCTGTTCTTTTCACAGCCTTCAGCTGGACATGAATCTCAGAAGGAAATATTGGCCACTGACAAATGCATGAGCTGAAAATAATAAAATAATGCTGTTTTCAGCTGAGGTCAGGCCCTTCCCATGGTGACTGAGGGGCATCCCCAGGGCTGGACCTGAAGTCCTGGCTCTCCTGGTGACCACGGGACAGCCCCTAGAGCCAGAGGCAGATGGATAATCAGGTGGGAGACACCCCTGTGCACACACAGGGGCACATTTCTGCTCCACCTTAGAGTGACACAGGTTTTTGGAGTGTCCTTCCACACATGTGAGCACAAACAGGGAGTGGGGTAAGGCCACATTAATGCTGCTGACCCCACAGGCTCCTGAAGCCCTTTGTTTGGCTTAGGGTCACAAATACATTTTTCAACCCTCTCTGGAGACAGGGATTGAAGAAAGAGGGAAAGAAATTCCCTCCTTAACTAATCCTCCCTGTCTCCTGTTCCCCAGGGATGTAAAATGAAGCAAAGCTCATTTCCTTCTGAACAGTCCACACTTTGCTGCCTACCCATTACCAGTCCTGAATAGGATTTGGGTCTGGAAGTGTCCCCTTCACCCCCAGCATCTGGATCCCATACAGATTCTTTCTTCTATTTGTGCTCAAGGTGATCATAAATAATAATATTTTTTTTGGGGAGACAGTAGACACTAAGATCTGTCCCCATGAATTTAAGCTTCAAAGCTGAGATTTTCAGTATTTTAAGAAAATTTTTCAGTATTTATAAGAAAAGCACACAGTTACAATGCTCTGTGTCTGTCTAGAACGCACCCAGGTGCCCTAAACCATGGTCATGAACCAAACCAAAGCCACCCTACGTGGAGCACACCTGCAGCACAGAGCAGGATTTACCAGGATCCAGGCCAGCAGAATAAAATCCAGGCTTTCCATGAGCTCCAACACTGCTTTCATAGCATGAAGCACTAAGCATCCTCCTCTGCCCTGCATTTTAGGATCAGTCTAAGGTTCATATTCATGCAACACTTCACCCCTTTCTAACCTACCCCACAATTACTTACAGGGAGGTCTCTGTAGTCCCAAAAGCTGAGTCGTGTCTCAGACAGCCCCAGCGGAAAATCTGTGTGCAGCCCAGGGCCAGGCAGCCCTTTGTGTATCCCAAAAGGAGCCCTGCTCCACACCCCACACCCTCAGTCCTGTTCACTGCCTCCCAGTGGTCTCTGGCAGCTGGTTTTATCTCAGGGTGCTGGGCTATGTTGAGAGGATGAACTACTTGGGCTATTTTTAGGGAACAGTGAAATGGCTCTTCCACCAGGCTGAGTCAATCATGAGTCCCAGCAATTCTGAGCAGGGGCTGGGAAAGGCTGGGGCCCTGGCTTATTTTCAGAATTTATTCATTCAAAATACCCCTGGTGTAACCTGGCAGGGGATGGGGATGCAGCCAGGCAGTGCTGCAATGGGGGAGAGGCATTTCCCTGACTCACTGTCATGTCCTCAGGCTGTGAGCCTCACAGCCAGGCCCCCCTGCCACCTCTGGCCACAGCCAAAGTTGGAAGAGAAATGCTGGGAAGGTGAGAGGTATTACCTACAATTTCTGCTTCCCTATTTCCTCATCAGTTCCAGTCTTTTAGAAGCAAGGAAAAAAAAAAAATCAAAAAATTCTTTGGGAAAGTGACTAAAGAAGGACAGCTACTCTACCTGCTTTATGGCAAGCTGGGAATTGCTCCTGTCACTGCAGCAATGTGGGGTCACAGGTGGCTGCTCTGGGAAGTGTTTGGAGAAGGATAATAATAATAAAAGCACCCAAACCTGGAGGACTCTCAGTGCCCTCAAAGTTCAGCTGGACAAAGGCTATTATTTTCATGTTAATGGTGAGTAAAACTGCGTGCCAGAGCTGGTGATGCTGCCTGGCCAAGCCAATTCACAAATACAAACATAACCAAAGGCTCTGGGGGTGGTTTTCAGAGCCCAGCTCTAGCAGGCTGGGATACAATCTGACTGATGTACCCAGTAATATTGAACCAGGCCCTGCTGTTCTCTCCTTGGTTTGCTTTTCTGACACCTTTAGAGAGTTCATGTTTGAAAACACCACCCCATGGCAATGGAAGATGTGGGTTGGCTGTGCCACTAGCACAAGTCCCCATCACCTGAGATAAAACACTCCATGCTCTTTGTTGCAAAGGGCCAAGCAACTGAAGCTGATTTTGCAGTTTCTCAGAATCCCAGAGTGGTTTGGGTTGGCAGGGACATTAAAAACCATCCAGTTCCCAACCCCCTGCCTGGACAGAGACACCTTCCACTAGACCACGTCGCTCAAGGCCCCATCCAATCTGGCCATGAGCACTTCCAGGGATGGGGGCATCTACAACTTCTCTGGGCAGCCCATTTCAATGCCTCACTACCCCCTGAATAAAGGCTTTTTTTCCCTAACATCTAATCTAAATCTCTCCTCTTTTAGTTTTAAATAATCCCCCCTTGTCCTCTCACTACATCCCCACATAAAAGGTTCCTTTCCCTCATTTATAAGCCCTCTTTAGGCACTGAGAGGTTTAAGTTTTTTCATGCACTTCTCCTGAGTAGTTCTGCTGGACTTTTTCCTTTGCCAGGGGTGCTTGGAGGGGCTGCTGCCCCTCTCTTTTCCCTGTGGGTCTGCAGGTATCAGGAGAGGACACCACACATCACCCAGGCTTCAGCTCAGCATGAGGTGTGGTTTCCTTGCCAACATCACGTGGCATCGCCTCCATCACAACCTGTCCAGCTGCAGATGAACATCTGTTTTCATGAGGCTCCTGGAAGGGCCCAGCTCCTCTCTGCCATGGCCCAGTTTCTTTAACAATCCTGCAGGGCCATGAGCTGCTATTCTCCTCTGCCTGTGTCACACCCAGTGCCTCTGGAGATCATCACCCCTCCTTCTGATGTGGTCTCTGCATTCTTTGTTGGTTCCCTCCATAACTGAGGGTCAGAAAAGGAGCTGCCAGGAGGGTGATAGCAGGTCCTGGATGGCCAGCCAGGTGGTGGGGCAGAGGGCTGGGGATGGCAGGGGCTGTCAGCAAGCACACAACTGCTCAGGTAGCACCAAGGGGGTGGCAGTGGTGCCTGCAAACACAGCAGTACACTGGGAGCTGAGATATCTTATTTATTCCATGTGCATGGAGGGACACAAATGCAGGAGGCCAAGGGCAGAGTAAACCAGCTCAGTCAGCAGATGGCAGTGGGTATTTGTGTGTCATGGGCTGCCTGTGCCTGGCAGGAGCACACAGGGAGGGGGTGTGTGTGCATTTGTGTGGAGTTCTGCTCTCATCTGCCACATCTGTGTGTTGTGTCTGCACACAAGGCTGGCTGTCACACTCCTGCTGTCCCTCTCCATCCCTGGGTGAAGGACCTGCTCTGCTGTGGGCTGTGACCTCCATGTGTGTCCCCTCAGTGCCCCTGCAGTCCTGAGAGATCTGAGCTACCTGGCAGCTCTGCACAGCTCCTGGGGAAAGGGTTTTGTCATCCTGTCTGAAAGACAGCAACTAATTAGAAGGCAGGAAATGAGAAAAAATAAATCACAGAGGCACTGGGGTGTTCTGAGAGGCACAGAGTGTGTGAGGGGAGAGATGAGCAGCCCCAGGGTCTGGAGCAGAGGGCAGCCCTGAGCCCTTGGCTGCCATGGGGTGGCTCTTGCTGGAAGCCCAGGGGAGAGGGCAGGAGGGTCTCAGCAAGGGAAAGGCTCTTCAGGTTAGACTGAGTGAAAGCAGAGACTGGGGCTTGCAGGAAAAGCCAATTAGGAGGCACAAGCCTGTCTGCTTTGATTGCTGGCAGATCTCAGCCGGGCTGAGCAGCAGAGGCTGATCCCCTCCCTGCCCTCCAGGAATCCCTGTGTGCTCCCATGGCAGCCTCCCCAAAAATGCCTGTGATCCCAGCTCCCCTGATCGGTCACAGGGGCTGGGAGAGGTGACAGGGGATGGGTGGCACATCCTGCTACTCCTTCTTTCTGTGATGTGAGGTGCTTGAGTCGGGGCACAAGATGGATCTCGTGCTTAAACACCCCAAATTTCCCTCCTGCCCGAGTGGCAGAGGCACAAAGCACTGAGGGCTGGACAGACTGGCCACTTACATGAGCCCTGACATTCATCTCCTGCTTCTCATGCCCATGAAAAGCAACTGCTGGAAGGGAAATGAGCTTTTAAGGATTATTTTGACTGTACGAGCCTCTACCATGGCAAGTGCCGGAGCTTCCTTGAACTCCGGCGTGAGCACAGCCTTTTATCTTAAATCAGCATTTCTCCCCCGCCTTTCAGGGAGCATTTCAGACCTTTCCAGTTCACTGGCCATGTTCTCCCGAGCCCATCTGCCGAGCAGCACGGTGCAGAGGGTGGAATGAAGGCTGCAGAGCCCCGGGTCAGTCACCGCGACAGGGAGGGCGGCACTGCCCCAGCGCCGGGGCTGGGACGCGGAGCCCCGAGCATCCTTGAGGAGCCCCGAGCATCCTTGAGGAGCCCCGAGCATCCTCGAGGAGCCCCGAGCATCCTTGTGGAGCCCTGAGCATCCCTGCGGAGCCCGGAGTATCCTTGAGGAGCCCGGGTTTGGGATGGAGGGGAGTCGGTGCCGCTGTCGCTAGATGGCACCGCACCCCCTCGCAGAGAACGAGCGGGGCTGCAGCCAGCAGGGGATGGAGCCTCCCCGTTTGAGAGCTGGGGTTGTTTAGCCTGGAGAAGAGAAGGCTTGGAGGCGGCCTGTCGGAATTCAGGGCATCCCTCTGGCTGTCCTGGATTGCCAAGACCCCTGCCAGGGGGCTCAGAGATGCTGTTACAGAGCCTAAGATGCCCTGTGGTTTTGATTATGACCCATGGAGCAAATTACCAACCTTATATGAAGATCTGCAAGCCACAAAAGTATAAGTAGAATACTAATTAGTTTATCATGGGGTGAAAAAATAGATTTTTTTGGGTTTTTAGAATGGGGGTTCAGGAGGCAAGATGGAGGGATTTGGGCATGTCCAGCCTTTCTCCTTCTTCTTCTTGGCCTCCATCTTCTGCTGTGATGTTGGCACTTTGAGATTAGTTTAGAGTAGAAGCTCACTGTCTAACATAGGTGATAGGTATTGGAAAGTAACTGTAAATAATGTACACATAATTTTTAGTATAAAAAGATAACACTGCCCTGAGGGCATCAGAGTGCCTGTGTCTGACCTGCTGAGTGGACCTTGGCAGTCCAGAGAAAGAATTTTATAGATAAGAAACAATAAACAACGGTGAGACCGAGAACTGAAGAGTTCTGACTCCTTCTTTGACTGCTGGGCTGGGAAAAGAGACTTTCTAACGTTTCTTGGGGTCACTGTGACCAGCTAAAGTCCTGAGGGTGACCTTATTGCTCTCTACACCTTCCTGAAGGGAGGTTGCAGACAGGTGGGGTTGGTCTCTTCCACCAGGCAGCACTGACAGAACCAGAGGACAGAGTCTCAAGCTACATCAGGGAAAGTGTTGGTTGGATATTAGGAAAAAAAAATTCACAAAAGAATAATAAAGTACTGGAATGCTCTTCCCAGGGAGGTGGTAGAGTCACCATCTCTGGATGTGTTTAAAAAAAGACTGGACATGGCACTTGGTGCTATAGTCTGGTTGAGGTGTTAGGGCATAGGTTGGACTCGATGATCTCAGAGGTCTCTTCCAACCTCATTATTCTGTGATTCTGTGATTCTGTGATTCTGTCAAGCAAACCCTTGAACCAAACCCGAGTGTCCCTGCCTGCAGGATGGGGGACACCACTGTTTCCTGCCCTCTCCTTCACCTCCTCTCCTTGCTTTGAAAATTCCCCTCGTGTAGAGGTGGAAATGAATAGAATAGAATAGAATAGAATAGAATAGAATAGAATAGAATAGAAATGGGGAGGAGGGGCTTGCAGGTGGGTTTGAGGCTGCCTGGATGCTCTGTAATTTGTAGTCACCTCAGGCTCCTGTTTCATCTTTGCTCTGCACTGAGGGAACACCCCCGTGTGCCCTTCAGCTGAAGCCCTGGATGATGGAGCAGTGTTAATACACACACACACAAACCTGTGTGCAGGTCCCTCTCCTCTCTTCCTTGGCCACAATTGCCTCTCTCTAATTGCCAAAATCCATCTAGAAGTTGTTGATTTTTAAATCCAGAGTACTCAGAAGATTCCACCTGCAATAAATTAGCTGGTGCCTTCTCCTTTTGAATGTTAAAGGACTCAAGCTTTCAACTATTTCCCTTTGGGAAAAATGGTTCCTTGATTTGCTGTATTCCTTCCTAGGAAGAATTTTGTTCTGCTGTGTAAGTCTTCCAGTGCTCAGTTTAATCCCATTATTGCAGACTACAGCCACTTGGACTTTAATCAGTGACTTGGTGACGTCCTTGGTGGCAGCTTCCTCCAGATCATCTGATATCACCAGTGTGACCAGGGGCACACAGCCCAGCTGGTTTGGCTGCTTGGGAATGTATTTTCTAAGGGGTGTAAAAGCCATCCCCTGGAGCAATGCTCAGCCCTGCAGCAGTGTCTCAGGTGTGACTGTGCTGTGCCTGCAAAGAGATGCAGCCACTGGTGCTTTGACTTTTTGTGCAGTTATTCAGCTCCCCACTGACGTGTGTTTGCTGATAAACCCAACTCCAGTCAGCAGAGCTGTCTTGAGCACTGCCAAGCTGTTGCCCTCCATATCAGACACCCCAGCCCCTGAGAACTGTGCTTAGCTTGTGCTATTGTGTGGCTTCAAACCACTTGACACTGCTTTCCCCATCCCAAGTTGGGGATGTCCCCTCGTGTTCCAGGTTGCAAGGCAAGATGTATTCTATTACCAACTCTATGGCAGCTGTCTTTTGTCACGTGGGCAGTTTGCCTTATCTCTTCCACAATCACTTCTCCCTCAGGAGGGGACACCTGCTGATAACAGCCATTGAATGTCACTGCATGGCTGATAAGAACTACAGCATCCCACTGGGAGATGTGAGCCCAGAGGGAGGAGCCAAGCATTCCTACCTGGATATAATCCAGAGATTCTGGAACACCAGCACAGCTTCTCCACTGGATTTCCCAGAGGAACAGCAGCTGCCTCTTCTTCCACTGGATCTTCAGAGGAAGAGACTGCACCCTTTTCTACAGGATCCCTGCTCCAGCAGAGCCACCCCTGACACTGCAGGAGGGCTGAGCCACAATTCCAATGGGACTGCTGCCAGCACCCTGACCCACAGGATGTCAGGCTGGGTTCTGACTCTGTCAGGGTTGTTCTAGTTTACTGCATCGTTTATTTTATCCTTTTACTTTCTTCCCTATTAAAGATCTATTATTCCTGCTCTCATATCTTTGCCTGAGAGCCCCTTATTTTAAAATTTATAGCAATTCAGAGGGGTGGGGAGGGTTTACATTCTCCATTTCAGGGGAGGCTCCTGCCTTCCTGAGCAGACTCCTGTCTTTCCAAACCAAGACACCTCCTCACCCCTCAGGAAGGGCAGTGGGGCTGTCCCTGTGGGGGATGAGGAGGATCCCATTGAAGATCTGCCCTGGTCACTGCTGGGGCTCCTGGAGCACCAACATCTCTCTGTCTCCATGGGAATGACAGAGCACAGCACAGGTACAGCCTTGGATGTGTCTGGTCCCTGAGAGATTTGGGACAGCTGGCTCCTGGACTTTTTTAGGAAGCATTACAGCTCCTGTCTCAAAGCAAATCCAGCACCCACCTCAGCGGGAGCTGTGGCATTCCCAGCTCCCTGGATGGAATTGCCTCCCCAGAAGGACCTCACACAAAGCCCTTCCAATGAAGCCATGGCTATTACAAGGCCTTTGAGTCAGGGGTTGGGGCGTGGTGTAAGGCTCTAAGATAGGCCATGATTCACCCCTGGCCAGCCAGGGAAAAGACATTCCTGGTGCTGGAAAAGGCACACAAAACTGTGACAGCGTTGAGCTAGATAGACTGGTGACATCATGTGCTCTGATACTAAAAAAAAATCCCAGCAATGCTGTGGAAACCCAGCAATGCTGTGGAAAACATCATTTTTGTGCTCCTCTAAGAGACTTCTTTTCCCATGCAGCTGGGTAATTAAATACAGGGTCTCAAATCCAGGCAGTGTGTGATCCTTTTCCCCCTTCTTGTGTGAAAGGCAAGAAATAAATGGGAAAAAAAAAAAAACAACAAACAAATCCTAAATACTTGGTTTAAGGGGACCCTGGATTCCTGATCCAGGGCCAAAAATCCTGGGATGGTCCAGTGGTCTCTAATCCAGTCATTATGGGATTTTTTGGAGAATGGTTTTTTTCAGCACCAAGTCAAACAGCAAAGTTTGGTAAAATTCTATTCTTTCCCATGCAAAGCTTGGATTTTTCACTCTTGACAAATGCCTCTTGCCTTGAAATATCCCTGACCTGCTTTAGTCCTGATGATATCATAACATTAGGGATCACTTACATGCCCTATCTTAAGCCAAGGATGACTCTCTCTGATACACCACTGCTGCCAAATTCAAAAAGGAGCCCAGCCAAGGCTCCTTAGTTAGGTACAAAGGAACCTCTCCCTCTTCCTCTCCTCAAGGCTGAGGTGCAGGGAGATATTACTCATCCCAAACTAAACATGGATGTATTTCTTCCTTGGTATTTAATAGCAGCTATTTTTAACTGCTGGGATAACAGCACAGGGAGAGCCAGCATGGCTCTGTGGACTCATCACTGGCCCAGATCCCGGCTGTGCTGGGATTTGCCAGCTCTGTGTGGTGGGACTGATCAGGGCTGCAGTCAAGGGCTTGTCTGCTCTCTGTGCTCCCTATCCTTGGCCACATTCCTGAGTGTCCAGCCCTGGCAGGACCCCCATGTCCCCAGGCAGCATCGCCTGCTCAGTGTCTGCTGTGGGGTTCTGTGGGAAACACAGCTCCGTGTAAGGACCAAGCAGAGCCTTCCCAGCTGCATCTATAGAGGTGGAAACAGGGTAGCAATGATGCCTGGAAACCAAAATAAATCCAACTCACAGCTTCTGCCCGTGGCTGAGTCATCAGCTGTATCCGGCACCGCGGAGATGATCCCCTGCCTGTCCCGGGACTGCTTCCCTTCCTGTGTGGGAGCAACAGCAGGGAAACAGGTAAATTCCCATAAATAGAGGAGAAGAACTGCACAAAGACCCAGTGAGGGGAAAGTGACAGCACCAGAGACTTTCCAGAGCCAAAGGTGGATTTTTTTTCCCTGCAGGACCCAGCCTTGGCTTTGCTCTGTTCTCTCCAAGGGCTGTGCTTCACAGTTTTTTGATGCTCCACCTCATTTCCAGAGCTAAGTGGTGGTGCTTTCCCTACCTGTTTTTGATTTCTGAGACAGGATTATCCATCCATTTCCTTTACCAGCTCCCACAATGATTTTTGTGCCTCAAACTCAGTAGTGATGGGAGCTGCCCTTTGCTGCTCTCCCAGTGAAGGACCAGTCCCTCGTGGGGGCTGATACCATACAGCAAAGAGATGAACAAGATAAATTCTGATAAGGTCTCATCCATAATTAATATTCCAGATGATATCAACATGGTTGATAGAGTTTCTCATGTTTTCTGGATGTAGGTCTCTCTCCAGGCTGCCCATTCCTACCAACTCCTTCCCTCCAGGAAGAGGATCACGACCAGGAACAGTTTGTTGAACATCTCACCCCTGCCCCTGGTGCCATCGAATCACCCAGGGCTGGGTGGCACTAGACATAAACATCTACATGGAAACCTGTGCCTAGGGATTCACATCAGTGGGTGATGAAACACCACCAGAAAATCCAGGAATTACAAGGATAAAAAGTATTTCCAGAGCTTTTTGAAGAAGAGCACCTACTGACCTTTGCAGCAGACTCCTTCCCTGTGGTGGTGGCAGGACTCCATTGTGCCTTCCTCTGGATGCTCTGGAGAGGGGAAAGGAAGGCTGGGTCTCTGTGGGGTTTGCTCTCCAGGCTCAGGGGCTGGATTGTGGTCAGGATGCTGGTGTGATCAGCCTCCCTGTTCCTCACGGGGCCTTTGGGAGATGGTGCCTCCAGTGGAGCACAGGGTGAGCTCTTACAGGGTGGGGTGGTTTTAGGGGGGTCACAGCTGGTCAGGAGCCCTCTGAAATTCCTTGCTGGAGCACCAGTCTTAGGGATGGGAGCACGCTCCATGGGCTTGCTTGGGCACATATCACAGGGATGACTTCGAGGTAAGGCACAGTTTTTCCCCACTGGAGTGGCATTGTTCTGGGATGGATATCTTGCTTCCATGAACTAAAAAAACCCAAAACCAACAGAAACAAAATATCAAAACAGATTCTTATATCATTTCAATAATAAACCATGTGAATTTTTTCTTTCCTGCTCTTCTACTTCAAGCATCACATCTGTTAATTTTCTAACTTTGTGGAATGAAAGAGTATCCCCTCTACTTTCTATGGTCTCTGAAATAAATGTTAAGGACACAATAGCTTGTTTTTGAAGTGCTGATGTTTCTGGCTTGCCTGTTTCTGGTGAACCTTCCTGACTTGTCCATGAACATGCAAGAAAGCCTTGGAGTCGAAAAAATATGGCCTGTGGTTGTCTCCTCTCTTGGATCATTGCTTTATTCCCATCTCCATCCTCCTATTCTATGAAAATGTGTTTCCAAACAGGAGAAACCCCCCCTCTCTATAATTTAATAAGAAATCTCCAGTTTCTTCTTAGAAACCTGGACCAAAAATAAAAATTTTCAGATTCTGCCTTTTGTTTAATTAGATGGAATTCATCTTTCTGTGGTCAGTAGGAATCAACCCCATTTTTAGCAGAAAAGCTGGATAAAGTCCAGAATATCTGGCTTCTGGTGTGTTATCTTTTTTGTTCCAGGTTGTAAGGGGCCCCTTATCACAAATCAGGGTCAAATGAGCAAACACAGAGCTGAGAACTGCAGGTTATGCCAGTGAGTTTGCAATCAAAATATGAGGAACACTGGCAGATGGGAGCTGTCCCTTTGCCATGATGTGAGAACAGTAGTCTCAGCTTCTGGCTGGGGGGAATTCCATTTAAGATCCTGAACTGCAGACCCCTAAATGCAAAATCTACCCATGAACTTGGTGTCAAAGTCCCATTACAGTAAAAAAACACCAAGAAAGTGCTAGAATGGTGCAGTAGAATGGCAGAAACGACACAAGCACCTAATTTGAGATGCAGAGGGCAACATCAGTAAACCTCCAGCTGGTGGAGGAGGAGGGCAGAGATGCCCCAGAGTCGTCCCTGCCAGCCCAGTGTGGCTCTCTGGGTGCCTTCATAACTCCCAAGCCACCACTAAATCCTCTGCCAGGTCCTTCACTTCTTGATTGTCTTTGTTAACCTCTACCTCCACAATTTTTTCACTTCACAGCAACCTGAATATTATACATGAAATTTCCATCCTGGAGCATCTTATGTATGTCAGTCCCTCTGTACATACTAAGAGGCAATTGGGTCTGACCTGTCCCGGGGTTTCTCAGAACAACACTGGTTATTGCAGAAAATGTTGGGTTTTTGTTTGTCTCTCATTGCCAAGAACTGCAGCTTTATGCTGTGAGGACAACCCACACCAACAGCCCTGAGCCCTTGGCTCTCACCTGGGGATGTTCTTGCTTGCTCATGTTTTTTTCACCGTTCAGGATGCGCTGGTACCTGCAGGGAAGACAGGAGATGGCACCTGAGTCCCTTTTCAGCCTGAGTATATTCTTGCATATTGTGGACAGGCTTGTTCTGCCTTCCCTTACCCTCTGGAAAATATCAAAGCCAACAGACTCCAAAGGGAAGCTTGAAGAGTGACAGAGAGGTGAGAAATCTGCCAAAGAGGACTGGTTTTAGCTGAGGGCTGTACTGCCAGAGCGATTGTGAGCCCTCTCCTCCCAAGCTCCATGCAGAGGTGTCCCTGGAGCATCCATGTGCCCACTGGTGGGGGATGTGTAGGGGGTTTACATTGCCTGAATGAGGTGTATTATTGCACTTTGCTGATTTATAGCTTGGAGCTGAAGTCAGGCTTTCCAGGAGGTCGATTTATTCAGCTTTAACCTCATGTAAAGGGATTTATCAAGTCAGTACCTGACCTATTATAACACCAGTGGTGAGTGAGACCTTTGCAGAATAAACCACCTTCCTTCTCTTCTGTGCTCTGGGGAAAGCACTCTCAGCTTTCTCCAAAGACCCTGTCAGAGAGATGGCTATTTGCAGTGGAAATGAACCAATTTTGGGATATTTGGAACTAAACTGTCCCATGGGGAAGTTCAAGAGACAGACTTGACAGCTGCTCTGTCACTCTTACATGGAGGGAGATGTACTTGGGGTTCTGTTCCTAATCTTGTCTCGTGCTTGGCAGAGTTTGGGTCTGATCTCACTTATGGGCTGTAACAAGAACAGAAATCAGCCCTCAAGAGGCTTGGGCTGAAATGTGATTCTCCCTGGAGCCTTTTGGTAAGAGACAGTTGAGAGAAACCAGGAGGGGATGCAGTGCCCATACCCCTCTTTCCTCCCCACCAGCTCATCTCTCCAGCATTTGCTCCTTTCCCTTGTGGCACCTTACAAACTACCAAGATTAAAAACTTTAATTGTCCACCAGGGAATGCTCCAGGCCTCGGGGTCAAGGGCAAATTCCTCTGTGTCATTTTATTTAGTGAAGATTGCTGAGTGTGTCTGGGTTTTAAATCAGGATTTGTCTTCTAAGACACAATAATGCACTGGAAATATAAAACAGAGAGGAGCACTCGTGACAGAAAACACACACCTCTCACTTGAGACCTGACAATTTGGGGTGCTGTGCTTGGGAAAGATCTTATCTGAGTGAGGTTTGTTTGTTACAGAGGTGGAGAGGGAGGGTCCCCCTTGGAACCCCTCAGATCTGAGGTGAACTTCAAGTACAGGTTAACCACCACCCACCTGGCCACCAGCTCTGAGACAGACACAGCTTTCCTCAGGAGAACTGCCCTGAGCTCTGGATTGCTCCTTGGAGAAGGGCACAGGGAGGGGAAGGACTGGGCTGGCCTCAGCCTCTCAGCTTTTTCCATGTTTTCTGTCTGCTGGCACTGAAACAAGAGAGCAAAGGTTGTGGTGCTGGATGGGAAGGCTCAGGGAAAAGAGGCCAAAAATTGGTGTGTCCATCTCCACTCAGGGCATCAGCAAAAGGCTGTGGAACAAATGCTGTCTTCATCTTCACCTGCATCTTCATCTGCAAACCTCATCACTGAAATGCAGTTTTGAAAAACAAAATGGGGTTAAAGCAGACACAAGTTAAATTAAATCACACTTAATGCAGGGAATTGGTCTTTTCTACTCTGTCTACCACTTATCTCATTCTCTTAGAGCCCCAAGTTCATCTCTATGACAGTGAGAGATGTGAAGGAAGAAAAGACGTGAAGAAAATTAGCTTTAAATAATTTAAAAGTTGCTTAATGTAATTTGCATATGCATCCTCAGTTAAAATTTTCTGATGTTTCCAGTGTCACACAGACCTGGACTAGCTCTGGATTCAGACAGTTACTGGAGATTTAAGTACCCCTTTGGCCTCTTCTTCCAACAATGTTCTTGTTTTCCAGACTTCAAAAATGTGCAGCAGAAGTCTCAGGCATTGTATTTGCAGTGACTGATCTGACACTTGGAAGTACATTAGGTCATCTGGGGTTCATTTTCTGTATGTAGACAGAGCTCTGGGGACCCACAAGTTATATGTAATTGCTTTTTAATTACTGACACAGACATTTGAACTACAGGATTATTAAGTACTTGTATTTACATTTTGAAAGTATTTGTTCTAAAAGCCACGTTGCTTGTAAAATAAATGTTTCATCAGCAATTTCCATGGCTCTGGCTTGAATATTATTTATTCAGTGTCCAGTCATTGTCCAGCCATGTTTGGGTGTCCACTTCCAGAGGCACTCAAAAGGGACAGATTTTTAGGGGGATAAGAATGTCATTCAGCAACTTGTGAATATCTGCTTCCTTTCTCATGCCTGTTAAGACATCTGAAATAAAGACCAGAGGGAGGGAAATACACCTCTCACTAGTTGCTTTAAAAATTTCTATTTTTTTTGTTTTTCTTTTTTTGTTTTCCAGGTCATTTCCCATGGTGAGAAGAGACAGATCTGTCAGATCACAGGCCCCCACCTCCCACAGTTAAGGGGTTATTCCCCATTTCTGTGGTGGTGTCTAACATTAAACAATTCCAGGTTAAGGGCCCACCAGGGATTTACTCTGTGGCAAAATGAGCCTGTTAGGGAGAATTATTCCCTATCCCTCCTTTCCCTTAAACACAGGCAGCAGATGAAAATACCCTTCTCAGCCCACCCTGAACAGTTCCCACAGCCAGCACAGCACCCCCTCAATTGCTAAGGGTTTACAGGATTTTTCTGATATTAATTCATTCCATCTCCTGTGATCTGAGAGGGGTTTTTGTGTAAAATCACTTACATGCTAGAGCTCTTCCCTCTGCCTGAGATCTGCCATTTGATATTCTCCTTGGGGCACTCCAGCACCACGCTGCTGCCTCCTTCCTCTCCCCCTCCTGTGCACGAGAGGAGGCAAAGTCCCTTGGCAGAGCTGCAATTAAATATTAAAAGCTGATGTGCAAATGGGGATGGTGTTGAATTGGAGAGCTGAGGAGCAGAGGAGATGAAGCCTCCTCCCTCCTCCTGTCAGCTTTTTGCCAATTATTGAGGTCTCATTCCTCCCCATAAAATCACCAGGTAAGTTCAGACCTGGCTGGGCACCCACAGCCCAAAGCTGGAGTCTGATTTAGGTGGGAAGCTGCTGGAATCTGTGTCCCCACCTTGTCTCAGAGGGAGCTCCACTGTAATAAGGGGATTTTTTTAAATGGATGCTTCTGGCACAGGTCACACACCCACACTCCAAACCAGAGAATGTTTTCAGTTCAATTTGTGCTCCCCTGGGCTCGTGGCTTTGCTGGGGAGGTTCTGCAGGAGCTGCAGGAGAGGGTTTCTCTCTGGGGTGTTAACAGCTCCAGGGAACACACTGCTCCTCCTGGCAAAAAGGAAAGGCAGGCCAGGGTCCAGATGAAATGAATTGAAATAATTCACCATTAGTGGAAACAGAGGGCAGGGCTGCCTGAGGAGATTTGATTTAGCCAAAATCTAAGTTTGATTAAAGTCAGAATCTGGCAAAAATAGCCTCCTCTTCCTCTCAAAAAGCACCTTGGCACAAAAAGAGCTGATTTTCACCTAACAATAACTGGGTTACTGCAAAGTTCTCCCTGGGATTTATTCTGCTCACGTTGGAAAGTTGACCAAGCAGCAAAGCCAATGCACAAATAAGAGCAAATCACTGTGTTGGTTTATAATGAACAAGAAAAGCTTGTTTTTTACATCAAAAGTTGGAAGATAATTTACCCAGAAATGACTAAGCTAAGCAAGAAACCTTTGAGATGGGAAGCCAATGAGTCAGGGCAAGGCAAAGATCTGGATAAACAACCGGAGTGTCCCTGTCATTGCTGTATGAAATAATAGCTTGCACTTCTCCATCTGCTCTGATTCAGCTCTTACTGGAACAAACCTCCTTACTGAGCTTTTATTTCAGCATCTAAAACAGCTGAGAAGCATTAATGGTTTTAATTCTGTGTCCTGTGGGTAGATGCAAGTTTGGTTCCACGAGGTGGACTCTGGTCGTGGTGTCAGTTGTGTTCCTTTCAGCAGCTCCTGGGACCAGCCTGGAGCTGAGCCCTGGCTTTGTACAAGCTCAGGTTTGTGCCAGGCATTCTCCCAGGGTTTCCCTGAACTAATGGACAATTTTTCTTGGAGGATTGTGCAGTATGCCCTGCATGGTAATGGGAAAATTCCAGTGCCTGTGGCAGCTGCTGGATTATCAAGAGACAAACCTGATGGAGGATGAAAGGATTTTAATTTTTTGTGGGCAATTCAAAGCTCTGGAGCTGGGATGCATCCTTGATAGTTATTTATTTTAGTGGATGAGGATTTGGCTGCCAGAATGAAACAATGAGCACTTCAGTCCTTCCAATAGTGAGTAATAGAGGCTGCTAAAAGGCTCATGAATTATTTTGGGGACTACTGCTCTCCAGCTCCTCTCTCCATAAAAGGGCTGCATGAAACAATTCCCTGCACAGCTCTGAGGCACCCTCACTAGATAAAGTGTGCTTTGGAACTGTTTTTGCCAGGATTACAGAGCCTCAGGCTGATTCCTCAGCTACTGTCTCTGCTGGGGGCTTTGCTGATCCCACAGAGATTTCAGCCTTCGCCATCAGCAGCGCTCTGGGTTTGCTCTGCTGGCAAGGATCTGTGGGAAGATGGGAAGGAATTCCTGATGCTGAGATGTTACTAGGAAGAGGGGCCTGAATCACACTGATTTGCCTCCAGGTAGCAAATCAAGGCCATGGGGGAATAGTTAGAGGGTGGAGGGATGGATGCACCAGTCCCCAAAACAACTTTTCTTCCGACAACCAAGGAAGGGAAATAATCACTTGAAGACTTCTGGGGATTGTGTCTTGCTTTGTGAGAAGTTGGAAGAGAGGCATTGAAGAAACTGGAAGCTTAGCTGGGATGTGATTTTTGAGCTTCAGCAGTTCCCTCAGGTGGAGGACAAGGGGTAAGGAGGTGCTGTGAAGATCATTCAGCACCTCTGTGGTCCCCAAATTCTCTTTCCAGCAACCACTGACGTATCTGGGACACAGATTGTGTTCTGGATGCTCTGCTCCTGTTCTCCAAGGGAAGCAAACAGTTCAGCATTGGAAGGGCCTTTCCAGATGTCCTTAACTCTAATTAAGAACTGGTGGCTGAGATAGAAAGAGCAGCCAGCCTCAAATACCTCCTCTGTTTCCAGCAGAAAGGTGGGAACAACCACGTTACTGCTCTGTGTGTCTATCCTGATGACACCTGGACAGAAAAGGCAGCTGAGAGGTTTTAAGAATCCAAGCTTCCTTTGCACTCCTCTAGTGACAAACAGCCAAATCCCACCCTTTTCCCTCAAAAAATGGGAATTTCCCTGCAGAATATGAGCAGGGTGATAAAAGTCCTCCAGATGCTCCCACAGGCAGCAGGTGATGCCACTTCCATGCTCCTCCTTTGGATCACACCTTTACCTGTTAGAACCATCCACCCTTCCTTGTCCTGTGAGTGCATCCCAGGACTCTTCCAGGGTAGGGGCTGGAGTTTTATTCCAGGCACTCTGAGGCCTCACTGCCTGCCCAGGACATCTCCTGACCCCTATACTAAGAACAGCAAACTCTGCTTTTTGGTTTCATGTAAAAGCCGAAATGAGGGATGTGGGACCCCAGGCAGCTCTTCCAAATGCAGTTTATTGCATCCCAGGTGTTACAGCAGCCCAGGGTGTGGGTGACAGAGCCTGTGCCCACAGCTGCCAGCTCCAGCTGCAGGCAGCCCTGCAGACCCTTTGGTTTTGGTTACATTGCATTCTATACTTTCCTTTGCTGAGCATCTTAATACAGAAGAACCAATCTATCCCTTAACTATTATCTATAGCCTATCATAACTACTGTAATTACCATATTCATGTTACTATTCTCCAATCACTAAAAGTTAGTACATTACAGTTTAAGCTAGAAGTTGTTTTTCAGTTTTCTTGCAGTGGAAAATTCTGAGACCTTTTTTCTACTTGCAACATCAGCAGGCTTGTTTGCCTGTGCTATCTTCCTGCTTGGTAAAAACATCTTCTTGTTTGGGGTGGGTTTATCCTTTTCTCTAAGCAATAAAAACCCCTTCTAACTAACACACCCTTTGCCTTCTTGGTTATCCACTAAGACCAGCTCAGCAATTCAAAACTTCAATATCAAATATCAATATCAAAAAACTTCAATATCAAAAATTCAATATCAAAACTTCTTCCATCTCTATTACTTCATCAGACTCTGCATTCAAAAATCTTTCTGCCAATCATACATATCTGTGAGACTTTCTTGTCAAACTTTCATCCTTCCCAACAGTTTTGTTTGCTGTAGTCAGATTCTCTGTGGGGAGCATCCAGGATGGAAGGGGAGCTTTGGTGCCTCATTCCCTGCTGGAGGGCTGAGCTCTCCAGCATGGACAGGGACAGGGCTGGGCAGGGCTGCCTGCATCTCACCTGAAGCAGACACAGGGAATGCTGGCAGGGAACAGAGGCAGCTCACAGGGAACTTTGAACTGGGAGCTGCTAATGGTTAACACAGAACTATTTCTAGCTGTGTCAAACAGACTGACCTAAGCCCACAAGAGATTTGTGCTGACGAGACAGAGACAGCAGTTTACACAATCACCTCTACTTTTTTTTCCTATTTTTTCTTTTTTTTTTTTTTTAACTTTTTTCCCCCTTAATTGTACAATGTTGTTTTGATAGCTGTATTCCCACTAAAAACCTGCGTGTTCCTCTTTCTTTCCTCCCCATGTGCCCAGCTTTGCTGCACACAGATTTGTACTGTTTCTCGGAGGAGTGTGAGTGGGGTGGTGGGGAGTGAGCAAGCATGAGAGAATAAATCAGTTTGGGTGTGAATAGAGATCTTCTATTTGTTACAAACAGATTGATGCATCAATGGTTTTCTGAAAAATACTGATTGTGATGTTTGTTTCCTCCAGATCTGATCCCCAACCCAGGAATTCACAGCAAACTAACGACAAGCAGTTGAGGGAAGAACCAGATTTTGCACTCCTCCCAGAACATTCTCCACATTTTTTGGGGGTGAGGAGAGCCATTTGCCTGTGTGGCCTCAGGGCTGGATATGTGACTGCACAGCCAGATTTTAATCCTGCAGCTGAAGGCCCTGTGCAGCTCCAGGGAGATGAAGCTCCCAGAGCCAATTCCTCTCCTTTGCTCTGCTGAGTGGGGCTCTGCACCAGCAGTTTCCTAAGGATGGCTGCATTAAGGGAGGAAAAAATCCCTGCAAAGTCTCTGATATTGTTCACTCTCCCTGTCTCTGCCTTCTTCTTCTGGAGACTATCTGGATCCTCACACTCATTTCCATAATTATTGGTTTCATGTTACGCAACCCAGAAAAAAAAAATTATCTATCAAATGCACATGTGGAACTAATGGGGCTTATTTGAAAAGGCCTGTCTTTGCATTTGCAGCTGGCACATTTCTTGGTCCATTTGAATGAGCTTCCACAGCCCTGGCACGTGCTGGGGAGGGACCCCACGTGTGCTCACCCCGTGCCCCCCGGGACTGTGGGGCTCCAGTTTCCACCCCAACATTTGTAGGAACACAAATTTCCTGTCTGTGGGAAGCACAGGAAAACTGCTGCAAGAGCCCTCATGAATGCACATTCCCTTTGAATATTCCCTGATTGCCAAGTTTTTCTTCTGATTTTCTTTCATGCGAGGTGGAAAGCTTGGATTTTTTGGGTGGTAACTTTGTAGCTGCTGGGTTTTGTGGTGGCAATTTCCCCTTCAAGAAGCCCCTGGCTTCCCCAAGGATATGAAAAGATACAAAGTTTGAATTTTTTTTGGACTTCATGCTCTCAAGTTCAGGTGGTGGTTGAGTTGCAGAGATGGCCAAGGATGTAGGGCTCAGGGTATGAGGGCATCCCAGGCCAACTCCAGCTCCTGTTTGGCCTCAGTAGGTGAAATGCAGCAAATCTTGGACTTCAGTGGAGCCAAGATGTGGCTCTCAGGACATCAGTGATAGATCCACTCACCACCACAGGGTGTGTGAAATAAGGTTCATTCTGTAAGAAATGGAACTCTGAAAGTGAAGGCTTCTGGTGACCCTAGTTTAGTTTTAGTGTCTGGTTTTGAGAACAGCCCTGGCACAGCCTGGTGGACCTGACAGGGCTTGTGAGTAGATAACACCCTGAAATGCTGCCCAAATTTGACTGTCTCCTGTGTGGTGCACAGGACCAAGCTGTGGGACAGCAGCAGGTCTGTTTGGTGTCTGCTGGTTTTGGTGTCTGATTGTTTTGGTGTCTGATGGTTTTGGTATTCGATGGTTTTGGTGTCTGATGGTTTTGGTATTCGATAGTTTTGGTGTTTGATGGTTTTGGTGTTCGATGGTTTTGATATTTGATGGTTTTGGTGTTTGATGGTTTTGGTATTTGATGATTTTGATATTTGATGGTTTTTGGTGTTTGATGGTTTTGGTATTCGATGGTTTGGTGTTCGATGGTTTTGGTGTTTGATGGTTTTGGTATTTGATGGTTTTGGTATTTGATGGTTTTGGTATTCGATGGTTTTGGTATTTGATGATTTTGATATTTGATGGTTTTTGGTGTTTGATGGTTTTGGTATTCGATGGTTTTTGGTGTTTGATGGTTTTGGTATTCAATGGTTTGGTGTTTGATGGTTTTGGTATTTGATGGTTTGGTGTTTGATGGTTTTGGTATTTGATGGTTTTGGTGTTCGATGGTTTTGGTGTTTGATGGTTTTGGTATTTGATGGTTTTGGTATTCGATGGTTTTGGTGTCTGATGGTTTTGGTGTCTGATTGTTTTGGTGTTTGATGGTTTTGGTGTTTGATGGTTTTGGTGTCTGATGGTTTTGGTGTTTGATGGTTTTGGTATTTGATGATTTTGATATTTGATGGTTTTGGTGTTTGATGGTTTTGGTGTTTGATGGTTTTGATGGTGTGGGGCTGCACTCACAGAGCCTCCACCTCCCTGAGGAGCAGAGCTGGCCTTGAGCAGTGCCTGATGATGTCTCTCCTTGTCACAGCAGAGCCTCCCCCTCTGAATGAAAGAGAATTAGAGAATCATTTAGGTTAGAAAAGACCTTGAGAGCAGCAAATCCAGCCACCAACCCAGAACTGCCAAGTCCATCACTAAAATGTGTCTCCAAATGTCACATCTACACTCCTTTTAAATCGCTCCAGGGATGGTGACCCCACCACTTCCCAGGGCAGCCTGGGATAATCCTGATTATCCTTTGGGTGAAGAAATTGTTCCAACCACAACCTCCCCAGGTGCAGCCTGAGGCCATTTCCTCTCATCCTCTCCCTGTACCTGAGAGAAGAGGCCAATCCCCACCTCTCTAGTGCTCCTTCCAGGCAGATGCAGGTCAGTCATCTCCACCATGGCCAGAGGCTGCACCTTGATGGGCTCCTCTCAGTGCTCACCACCTCTTGTGGTGCAACTTAACCCCAGGGGTGTGAGCCCCCCTTCTTAGAACATGAACTTAGAACTTAGAACATGACTCATCTCCCCAAAATGCTGCTGCTTAAACCCTGCTTTGGGTTTTAACCATCCTTTAAAGCCCAAAACTCAGCCTCCCAGGTGGGTTCTGTGCCCACCCCCATGGCTGTCTCCATCTGGGGGAGTCCTGAGCTGAATCCTCCCCTCCTGGATCCACTGACTGACCATGGATCTCCCATGCTGATGTTGGGAAGGGGAGCATCCCCACACAGCAGGATCCACTGCTGCATCCATGTCTGTGGATCAATGTCCCAACACGACACAAAATGAACAAACCTCACATGCTGAGATGTCTAAGGCAAAAAAAAAAGTGCATTTATTTCTGGATCTCGATATTTATAGAATTTTAAAAGTGACCACGGATTGGAGGATGAAATTGATACCTTTCTAACCACACTGGTCAAACTAACAGTTCATCAATACTCTCTTCCTGCAGAAAGGAATGCAAAACAATCATTATTTACATGAAAAGTGCATGAGAAACTCCATTACAAAAATATAAACATCAGAAAACTTAGAAGAACTTTAAAAGAACAGGGCAACAGATCAACTCCCCACACTTTCCTGAGCTGCTCTCAAACTCAAATGGCTGTCCCCAAAATCCCCTTAATTTCTCCCATACCTTTCCATTGGTACAGATCACATCCCCTAAGTCCTCCCTCACTTATCACAGCAGGGAAACTGCCTGTCTATGTGGAAGTAAGGAAGGAAAGAAGGAAAGGAAGGAAGAACTAGAGCTACCTTTAATTTTGTATACAATAAGCCCACACAGTTAAAAGCTGGGTGACTCTCCTATGCTGGGTGCTCTGCTCATCCCAGGCACTGCTTTTTCTCAAGGGAAAACCTCATTTTTTCAATCTTTAGTGTATAAACCATCATGCTCTGACTGCATGGGGCTTCAGTGTCCCTTCAGGCTGATCATGTTTTTATTTCACAGGCTTTTCCCTGTAAAAAGGGGGGGATTGTCTGTGATGGTTTTATGAAAGTGGTTGGAGGTGGATGTTCCTTCCACCCTCTTTCCCCTCAGCAAAATGAGAAACCACAGATTGTTCAGGCTTCAGCTTCTCATTGAAAAGTATCTTTTTTTATTTCCCCCCTGGGAAGCTCTGGAAATTAAAACCAGCAAAAATACATTTCTTGTGAGGAGGAAATATTTCCTGGCTGCCTCTAAGACACCATGGGGGCTCTGTGTGTGTGTGTCTGCAAACTGCACAGTGTGCATACCCTGTGCTTTTGTACTCTTTGGGCAAATATGGGGCAAAAACCACACAATATGAAGCTTATCCCTGTTTTGTTTAAGGGCCTGGAGCACACACAGTGCCCTGATTGATGCTAAAGGAAGGGGAAAGGCAACAGCAGCCTCTCAGCATCCCTGGTAAACACGCCCTTGTGCACAGTTTGCAGTGTATTTTTGGGTTGTTTGAAAAGAGTGCAAAGGTTTGGTGCATTTTTTGCACTAGAAACTCTTGGCAGCCTAAACTCTTGTACCTGAAAATGCAGACTCAGAGGAAAGGGAGCAGCTCTGGGAGATCTGGCTGAGCGGCTGCTGCCTGCCAGCCCTGACCACGAGCCTTGCAGGAGGGAGGTGAGAAATCTGTGAAGACCTGCCTGGGGAATGTGAGTGATGGTGTATCTGGGAGAGAGGGAGCTGCTCCCCGCTCCAGGCTCAGCAGAGTGGGCTGGGAGCCCAGGAAGGAGCAGCTCAAGCCCTGCATCACTGCCCTGCTGCTGAAACCCCGGCAGCAAACGCGGCTCCCCTGGTCTCAGGAGGAGGGAAAATTGTGCTGCTCCATTGCTGCCAGCTGGGCTCTGCCCTGGTGCATCTGGAGCACAGGGGCTGTGTCAGCAGCCAGGGATGCTGGGGCACCTCCCCAGGGCCCAGCTCACAGCCCTGCTCCATCCTCACCTCCCTCCAGCTGGCTGGGGCACCTGGCAGCTGCCACTGCCTCCCTCCCTCCCTGCTCGGGCTCAGTTCCCTCCCTCCTGGTTAGGAAAGGGGTTTGGGCCAGGGGATGGGGAATGGGGCAAAATTGCATCAGTCCTCCATGTGGCAGCACTTCAAACTGCTCATGTTGGCCTAAAAATCAGCTTTTTTTTTTTTTTTTTCCATCAAGCCTAATTTGATCTTCAAGATCAGGCATCAGATGGAACTGTAAGGTTGAAAGGGGAAGATGTTTGGGTTTTTTGCAGTGGGCTGCAAGGGCTTGCAGATTATAGATGAACTGGGTGGGTATCAGTTTTATTTCACTTTAATGCCTGCAAGTCCTCACTGAGGAGCTGTATTCCTGAATCCTATGTAATTATCTTGAAGGTCTTCACATGCCAACCTTATGCAACTGTTAAGGAACAGATCTGGTTTCATATCTACATGAATCTTTGGAAAGATGCAAATAAGGAGGGAGCATTTGCATATCAAAGTAGGCTTCAAGTGAGATTTATTCAGCATTATTATTATTATTATTGTTATTATTAACAGTGGCATGCTTCTGCGAGTCTCTGGAAGGCAGAAAAGGTAAAAATAAGAGATTGCTTCCAGCTCTTCTTTTTTTCTGTAAATAGATTTGTGAAGCTTGAAACCACCCAGCCCATTAACTCAAAATACACAAAGTGCTCTCTGGCTACAGGAAATGGTGCACTGAGGGGTTTGGGGGCTGCCTTGTGCATCCCACAGCTGCCAAACACAGAGCCTGGGCATGTCCCCACCAGGAGAGAGTGTCTGCCTGCAGCCACGAGGGGACACATGGGGCAGTGTGCTGGCAGGCTGTGCAGCCTCTGCCCTGGAGCTTGCTGTGCTTCTGACAAGGCAAAAACCCTCTGGGCCATGTGGGCTGTTGGTGGAGAGGGGTCAGAGAGCCCAGAGCACACACAGCAGGGGGAGGGTTGGTGTTGGGGAAAATGAAACAGGGAAGCCTTATAAATATGATTGTCTGGCAAAAGATTTTGAGAATATAGAAACTATAAGTGAGATTGAAATGAAAGCAAGCTTTGAGATACCTCAGTTACTGAACAACAGGAAAACAATGGTGTGGCCAGCTGAAGGTGATCCCCTTTTGATGGAACAACACCCTCTGCTTGCAGACAGGCCCAAGGGTCAGAGCAGACCCTGCCAGCTTGGCAGAAGGGGCCCAAAGAGGAGTTTTTAGGGTTTAAAATGTAACACAGTATGGTAATGTAATGATTCTTATAGGCTGTATGTAAATGCTGTAGGATTTGTATCTTGTACTAGATTGGTTAGTGAGAATCAGAATATTCAACACAGAAGATTTATAGTATTGTAATGGGAACTTCACTCTCTTACTCTTTTACTCTCTTACTCTTTTACTCTCTTATGCTTTTGCTCTCTTGCCTCTCTTACCCTCTCATCCTCTCTCCCTCTCTCAGTCTGCTCTGAGCTGTGTCTGGCAGCTCCCAGCAGGGCCCTGCACCCACTCCCTTTGCAATAAACCCCAAGTTCCAAGCCCTGCCTTCAGAGATCTCTCATCTCCATCTGTCCCGACCACCCTACCCCCCGAGGCTCCTACAGGTTGGGTTTTCTTTCTGCTCAACCACATATTTCTGCTGTCAGCATGGGAAACTCAGGGTTACCTGTGGACAGAGGCTGTGAATAAGCCCCCAACTGCAGAGGCTCAAAGCCCTGGCTCATTCTCCCTTCTCCTTGCTTGTGACCTCTTTGCATTTCTGAGCTTTGTTCCTCTCTTTACAGCCCTGTTCCCTGTCTTGTCCTCATGCCTGCAGAGGCAAATACTCTAAACAGGGAGTTTGTCATGAGATTTGCACACGTTTTCCATAATCAGTGTTGGGTTGTTACAGTTTTTTCACCTCAAGGGACTGCTGTTCTCTGCTCCCCCTTCAGAGTGCCCATTGTTAAATAGCCAAGGGTGCCCCAAAGTGCATTTGGGAAGTTTGTCTGTTCAAGAAGGCAGACAATTGAAAATAGCAGGTTTTTGGGGGATATCAAAGTGTTATTTCCAGGTAGGTCTTTTCCAAATAGATTTTTCACTGTGGGGGTTGTCCTGAACCACCTGCCCAGGGTTTGCCTCTGCCTTTGCATGGAGATCTGCACCCACCTGATGCATCTCACTGAGTGAGCACAGGGGACAGAGCCCAGCTCATGGCTCCTCCACTGATGCTCAGGAATCCTGCTTGCAAAGGGGTCCAGGGACAAGGCAGAGCCTGGCTCAGGGCCTTTCCCCTGCCCATCAGTGTTCCACACCTCCCTGCTCTCCCTGGACTTGAAGGAGCATTACACCAAGCAGAGAGTGGGGAGTGGGAGGTACCAGAGCAGCTTAGTTGGTTCAGGGCATAAAATCCTCCTTGGCAGATGCCCTGAGCCAGCCTCCCACCATATCCCACTCTGGGAAGGATTTAGAAGGCAAAAATACTCTGAAAACATAATTGTAGTTTATTTTTACATTCTGTGCAGTTTGTTTTCACAAATCCCCTCACTGCTGTCCCCCATCTGGCATTTTCCTGCCCACACTCTCTGCCTGAGTGTGGTGGGCTCCTTGCTGGCTGTCTTGATGTTGTGACAGAACCCATTTCCATTCTACCTCTGCACGTTTTTTTCCCACTACGTTGCCAGTAAGAGATGGAGCTTTGCTTCCATCACACGGTGTCGCACTGGGAGCACTCCCTGTCCTCCACCTTCTGAACTTTAGGTAGCCAAGGTGTTTCCTGCCTCTGCAAAACGATCCGAAGAGAACCTGCACCCCCCTATTTTTTGAAAACGATCCCACGCAGCCTCCTCCAAGAGCACAAGAGGGCGCTTCCACCTCATTTTTTGGGAGCATTTCTCCAGCAGGATTTTCTCTTGCCTTCACCCCATCAGCTGTGGAAGGTTGGATGAAGGTCCTTGGAGCAGGGAACTTGTCCCTGTATTGTGTTTGCAAGGCCCTCAGCTGAGGGGAGCTCCATCCTTGCAACATGCCCAGAGCCTCACACAGAGCAAATTAAATCATATTTATGTGTATGAAACAGGGATTGTTCCACTTCAGGATCTGGTGGATTTTCAGAGGATGTCTCAGAGGATCTCAGCATTGAGATGTGTCATTGGTTTTGATTATTCACTGTGAGAAACACAGACATGTCAGGGCATCATTGCTGGCATCCTCTCTGCCTGTAACAGAACTGACAGATCCAGGGGAAATTTGGTTTAAAAACAAGAGTTGGGAGCCTTTGAAAGGAGAGGGAATGGATTTTGTGCTCACAGCCCCACTGGGTGTGGCAGCAAAGGGTGAGCAGTGAGCACATCACACACCTGACATCCCCCCACCAAGGAGGAGGCAGAAGAGGTGAGAAATCCCCCCCAGAGGCTGGGGAACCTGCCTGAATCCCTTTAACCCAGGCCATTTCCTCCCCAGTGCTGTTTTCCTGAGAAGGTTGTCACCATGCTCAGGGGATGGAGAGCACAGGACCCCCGAGCCCCACACACACCATGGCACTGGCACTGAAAGGAACTTTCTATTTGCTGCTGTGCCCAAGAGCTCCAGAGCTGGAGTCTGAACAAGAGCCTGAAAGCCCAGGCTGTGGCACAGGGGTTGCACACAGGCAGTCTCAGGATTCCCTTCCTGTGCTAGCTCACTCCTGGGGTCTGCTCTCCCTCCTCCATCATCCTTCAAGGCTGCTCCTAGAGAGTCACAGAGCTGAGGCATGTCCATGAAATAGGAATGCATCCCTCATTGCAGCCATGACTGCTGCAGCTGCACATAATTACTGGCTCATAAATAAAGCCTAAT
Organism: Agelaius tricolor; assembly: GCF_023055355.1. NCBI lineage: Eukaryota > Metazoa > Chordata > Aves > Passeriformes > Icteridae > Agelaius > Agelaius tricolor. The sequence continues at coordinate 2,551,082 of NW_027269266.1, forward strand.
TAGCCAGCACCCAACTTTCCTTCTGCACCCTTGTCCCAACACTGGGAAAGCAGTTTTCCCTCCAGGTGTTTGGACTGGGATGTTTTTGCTACAGAGCTGGCAGAAAGGGACAAAGTGGTCTGGAGAAGGCACAGAGTGTGCTGCCAGACACATCTCCTCATACAACCTGCAGGAGAAAATCAGAGTGCTGGGGTATTTTCATCACAACAGCAGGGCTTTAGAATTTGCTGGGGCTGCATAATTTCCAGCATGTGGAGGTGGTGGGCTTTTGTGCTGGGTGACATTGGATGGTTTACTGCCTGGTATTAGTTTTTATTTAAAGACAATTGAATCCAGATACTTTTAAGATGCCTGTCTTTCAAAAACTGCTCTATGGGAGGAAAGGTCTTTCCTGCAAATCAGACCATTTTCTGATGTGTAGAGCTGTGCTCTGGAACAGGATGTTCCCCAAACACTAGTTACATGTTAAAGGGTTTTTTCAAGTGTTCTACTTTTAAAAAAAGCACACAAAGGCCATTAGGAGAAAAAGGAACTGAAAGTGCTTGGCACATTTGAAAATCAGAGTGCCTCTGTTTGGTTTTTCAAATATGGAGCTTGACACAGGCTCAGATTTCCAGAGCATCCATAGATCCTTGGGGCCAGAGGTGGTGAGGGGGCTTCTGAGCAGCATTGCTGGGTTCTGAGGCTGTGTGTGTCTCTTGCAGCCAGCTACAAGTGACCCAAACAGAACATTCCTCTCTGCTGTCCCAGTGGACTCTCAGACTCATGGACTGCACTTAGAACCACGCTTGGGTGTCTTTAATGTGCATGCAAGGGTCCTGCAAAACCTAAAGCCTTCCACTGAGTAGCTGATCCTTTCTGAAAGAGGGTTGGACATCTGGGTGTGGGAAATCAATGTGGTGAAGAGCTTTGTCAATAATTAGGCAAAAGCTGCCTGGGTAACCCTTCAGATGTGTCTCTTGCATGAGGTGTTGGTATTTAAAACTCCAGAATTCTCCATCAGCAGAGAAAAGTGGCAACACCTCCCTCTTTATATCCCTAATGCTACCTGTTGGGAGGATCTCCCCAAAGGTCTTGTCCATTTTTCCCTGGAGAAGTTGTCTGAACCCTCCTTCTTCCTCCTAAGCCTCCACAATTTCAAACCTTGACCTTCCTATCAGACAAGAGGAAGCTGAAGGATTTCATTAGGGGAACCTGCATCTATTTGTTTAGGTAAGGACCAGTTTCCTTCTGGGTTCTTTGAAGATCTACGCGCCCCATTTTAGTGACTTCTCCAGGAGTTGGCCCTGCAGTGTTTTCCTATTGTTTTTTTCACATTTGTGAGTTGCCTTTTCCCACTGGGCTCCAGACTTGCACAGGAAAACCTCCCAGACCAGAGAGCACAGACCCAGGGAGCAGCGTTGCTCACCGTGACCCATTTTGCAGTGTTTCCACCCCTATCTGCTCACCCCCATTTCACAGCAGGGTGGAAGCATTTTGCTCCTCAGCTCTTGGCTCTTCCAACCTCTTACAACTCCCAAGGATGTGCTGCCAGGCTCAGCTGAGCACAGATGTGACAATGTACTGCAGATATTCCCCAATACTTCTTCACCATATAAGGGAACATCGTCCCTCCTAATGCTGGCTAACAGGGGTAGTGTGAATAACTTTGAGAATTAAGGATGAAATCTGGAGCCTTTCCCCGCTTCTGCTCACAGGCTTGTGGGCTGGAAAGGATTTACTCTCTGAAGGGCTGGTGAAATGGGCTGGCTCCTCACTGCTCAGCTCTCCAGGCTTGTTCCTGCAGTCTGTTGGCTGGGCTGAATGGATCTGGAGATCCAGCCTGGATGGAGTGCTCCAAACCAGGGCTGGAGAATACTGAGACAGCTTGCACACAAGATCTCACTGCATCCCCACTAAATAGGGCACTCAAGTCTTCAGGGCTGGATCCATCTGGCCCTTCACAGTCACTTAAGCAGAGCTTCCAGACACAGCTGCCAGGACACCCCTCTTCTGTGCTTGGTATGCCCAGAAAATCCAGACCTGCAAGGGACACGAGTTCAGTGCCTCTAAACCATCCTCAGCAGCTGGTCCCAGCCAGGGAAACCTTGTGGATGTAGGGAAAATGTGGGGAAGGTGCTCCTGTAGTCCTATTTCTGCCCTGGGAATTTGTGCAAGAGAGATTGTCACAGACATATTTTCTGAAAAATCTTTTTGCTAAGATCTTTCCTCTTGAGAAGCTGAGGAGCTTCAGCTTCTCCATGTTTTGCTGCTTTAGAATGTGATTTAGAGAATTATTTACCCAACATGTGAAATTGTTTTTACTTGATGACCAATGACAGCCACCTGTGTCAAAGCTGTGAGCAGTCACAAGATTTTATTATCATTCCTTTCCTTTCTACTCCTTTCAAGCCTTCTGATAGAATCATTTTCTTCTATTCTTTAGTATAGTTTTAATATATAATTTTCTTTTAATATAATATATATATAATAAAATAATAAATCAACCTTCTGAAACATGGAGTCAAGATTCTCATCTCTTCCCTCATCCTGAAACCCCTGCAAACACCACCACAAGGGATAAGCTGGGAGATGATTTTAACAGCATCTTGGAAATGGGTGAGGTTCTGCCAGAACATGCAGAGCTGCTGCATCAATGAGAGAGGAACCAGAGGTCTTGGGCACTGTGTTAGGATGGTACTTGGAAAGGCTCTCCAAGGTGTTCCAGAGGGAGCAAAACTCTTTGGCACTGTGTTGGGATGACTGAAACAACCTCTGAGATGTTCCAAAGGGAGCAGAGCTCTCAGGAACTGTGTTAGGACTGTTTGAAACAACCTCTGGGGTGTTCCAAAGAGAGCAGAGCTCTCAGGAACTGTGTTGGGATGACTGAAACAACCTCTGGGGTGTTCCAAAGGGAGCAGAGCTCTCAGGAACTGTGTTGGGGTGACTGAAACAACCTCTGGGGTGTTCCAAAGGGAGCAGAGCTCTCAGAACTGTGTTGGGGTGACTGAAACAACCTCTGGGGTGTTCCAAAGGGAGCAGAGCTCTGAGGAACTGTGTTGGGATGACTGAAACAACCTCTGGGGTGTTCCAAAGGGAGCGGAGCTCTCAGGAACTGTGTTGGGGTGACTGAAACAACCTCTGGGGTGCCCCATGGCAGGTGAGAGGCTCAGCTGTGACTCGAGGGTGCTCCTGGTGCCAGGATATCAGCGGGGTGAAGGCTCAGCCCAGGACACCTGGATTCAAAGCCCTGTGACCCAGATTTATCCCTGAGGCTGGCCACGTGCCTGCTGTGTCCATGCTGCCCTGGTGTGGGCAATATTGCCAGCTCCTGGCTGAAGCTGGGCCACCCTCCTCTGGTTGTATTTTATGTCTGATTACTCTCCAGCCTTCTCTCCTTTGTCCTGTCAGTTCACTCCTGCTGGGAGCTGAACCTCTTTCCAAATGCCTGGCTGCTCTCCCAGAAGCAGCACAACACCATTGTAATGTGTAATTAGGCTGGAATTCTCCTCCCACCCCCTTTTTAATTTAAATTACACCAATCCCTGAGCATGCAAGAAGTTCTAAACCCAAAGAGAAGAGGCTCCTCACACCTTTTAGTATTTAGTATTTTACCTGAACACAGGAAAAATATCATCAATAATAAAGCCTAACAGTGAAAGAGGATAAATTTTGGAAAGATGGAGCAGGGCTGTGCTCCTCTTGTGAGTGAGATGCTGCAAAAGCAGTGTTGAGTGAGTTTACCAAGGCCACCTGGCACAGGGAGAGTAAGAAGGATAAAAAGTAGCACTTCCAAGGCCAGTCCTTATCCTCTGTCCCCTGGCCAACACCTAAATGACTCCAACATATGATCAGGGCTGCATCTTTCATGGACACTTATTCAAAGCAGAATGTAGCCAGACATCAGAACAATGCAAAATTCAGTGCAGCAGTGCCAGCCTGGACCTTGCCTGTAGTGCCCAAAGCCCAAGGAAAGCACTGAAGGATTTTCAGATGCTGCTTCAGACAAATCCCCAGACTCTTAAAGCTGCCCATCTCTGACAAACCCTTCCAGCAGCTGGGAAGTGGCAGCTGAGCCTGCAAGGCTGGTTCATTACTGCAGTCACCCCTTCTGAAAGCAGCAACTGCTCAAATTCATCAGGTGGTTTGACCTAATGTAGGATAGGCAGATCCCATCAGAGAGCCCAGGACATTTCCAATGCCCCACAGGAATAATTACTCTGCCTCTTTGGTGTCCAGCCTGCACAATTTAAATGTCCCATACCAATCTCTGACATCACAAGGACTCCAAGCTGCATCTGCAATGAAATCACAGAATCAGGGAATAGTTTGGGTGGGAAGGGACTTCAAACACCATCTAATTCCAGTCTCAGCCTATGGGCAGAGACACCTTGCACTACCCAAGGGTGCTCCAGCCCCATCCAACCCAGCCTTGGACACTTCCAGGGATGGGGCAGCCACAGCTTCTCTGGGCACCCTGTCCCAAAGCCTCCCCACCCTCATGGCAGAGCTCCTCAGTGTAGCTCCATGTGCTCCAGCTGGTGATGTGACCCTGGAGACAGAGAGGACTTTAAAAGGGAAGAGGTATTTCTAGGAATTTCCCACTTTGGCTGCAGGTTTTAAGAGCATATAAATGCATGGAAAAAAATACAGATATAGGCAAAGATGCCTGGAAACTGCCAGGTCCCCCTGATTCCCATTGCCTTGGGTTGGCCCTGTCCTCCACACTAAACCAAAACCAACATCCCCCCCCAAAATGTGCTGGTTGGTTTAAACTTCACCAGAGCAGCTCTCCAGCTGCCTGGCATGGTTAGACTCCATCATGTTCAGTGTTAATCTAATCTGTATTAGCAGCAAGGCAAGTCACTGGGAAGATAAAGCCAAAGTGCTAAAGGTTAAGAGCCACATGAGAGGCTTGTGTGTGTTTCTGTAGCAGTGACAGATTTTGGATCACAGCTCCAACTCAGTGTCTGTCTGGAGAAGGTGATTCTTGAGCATCATCTGCTGGGAAGCACAGCTGAGATCCTCCTGAGTGCTGACCCCTGTCTGAGATGTTCACACATCCCAGCCCCCTCAGCAGACCCTGGTGCTCACCAGGGAGGTGGTGGTCACACCAGTGGGGACTGTCTGGGGACCTGGGGACTAACAATTTCCCCTTGGTGTCCCCTCTGCCAAAGATGTGAGTGTCTTGTGCTTCCTGTTTTAGGGTCATGCACAAGAAAGCCCAGATCTTCATCCTGATGAAGTTTGTCATCTCTATCAAACCTCAGAAAGTCTCAGTGCTTAGGAAATGTCACCTTTCCCCTCACTTAACTGATGTGCTGTCACTGTGGATTGGTACCAAACCCAGGGAAGGGCACAGTGAGAGTGGAAGGATCAGGGAGGGAAGTACAAGGTCGGTTCAGTCCTCCAAAAAGTTTCTCATCATCCAGAAAAGGAAGAAAGAAGAGAGTTTAGGAGGCTTGGTAACTTTTTGTAGCTCCCAGAGGCTGCTTAGCAGCTCATGGCACTCAGTGACTTTCAGAAGTGCCTCACCTGGGACATCTGGACATCCCACAGCACAGCCTGGGTCTCTGCTCCAGCCAGTAGAACCTAAAACAGGACCTGATCCAAGTTCACCTTAGTCTGAGGATATCTTAATGCATCTCTGGATTTTAATTGTTTTGCTGTTTCTGAGAAGACTCTCACTGAAATCAGAGGCATTGCCCTGCAGTGGTGTTTATTGCAGACTTGTGCTGAGTGCAGGTTGTATCTGGAGCATCCCTGTTGCAGTGTGTTGACCCTGACTGGATGCCAGACACTCATCCAAGCTGCTCTATCATTCTCCTTCTCAGCTGAACAAGCTGCTGTGGCTGGGCCTGGCAGCAAGGAACTATGGCTGGAAAGTCCTCAGCTGTGATGCACATTTTTGTCCCTTGGTGCAAACCAGACTGGTTTCTCAGTGTGCTTGAGTTATGCATCACCCACAGCCAGGCACAAAATGACACTGGACCTTTCCCAAGAATAAAATACTTATTTTTTAGTGAGAAGAAAGTGTTTTTGTCTAAATTCCTGTTCCATCAAGCACATCTGCTGAGCACTGAAGTCTTGAGCTGAAAAATGGGATTCAGGTCTCAGAAATCTTCTTCCCCAATGTATGAAGCAATTCTTTGTTGGGTCTGATCAGAGCAACGTGGGCATATTGGTGTCATGAATGGATCAGGGCCATGATATTGTTTTTTAGGGAGAGCTGGCTCTTAGTGGGACCTCTCTGCGCAGGCAGTGCCAGGAACAAGTCCCCAGAGGGAAGATAAAAATTCAGGACATTGAGGCACATGAAGGTGTCAGAGAAAAAATGTGAAGGTAGAAGACAGACAAAGCAAACCCCACCCAATATGTGCTCCAGCTGGGTGAATTTAGGCACCTGTGTTTTATTTTTGAGCTACTGTAAGTGGTTTTGAAGTTAAAATGTGATTCTTTAGTTCTGAGAAGATGCTTATGACAATCTCCCTTCTTTTCAGCCTAAATAATTCTTAGGACTCTTGCTCAGCAGGCAGAGTATCAGAATATCTCAGAGATGTAGCACTAGATCGATTGAAATCCCTGCTATCTCCAGGAAAGCAAAAAAGAAATGAAAAGCCCTGCTCTGATTCTTTTTTTCCAAGCCATATCTGGGAATATTTTCTCTGTTACAGTTCCTGCTATAATATTTATAATCATGTCATAAATGGGGATGAGGATTTATTGCAGGGTGGCTGTACATCCTGATTTGGCTGGAGCTGCTTCCATGAGACCAAGGAACATTCCCACCATCCTGAAAATAACCCTTGGGGTTCTTGGTTTTAATCAGGACATGAACATTCTCCTGTATCTCTTGAACTCACCCCTGGGAACCTTCCCATCACAGCAGAGCTCAGCCGTGGTGTTGGGTCCAGTTCTAGGCACATAATCTGATAAAGTGTGAGCCCCAGGTCCTGATACCTGGTGTGGGTGTCATGGTCCATGTATCTCCACTTTTTAACACTTTTTCAATCTGTTATAAAACAATCTGAAAGGCCAAACCATTTTGAGGCGCCCATTTTGATTGTCACTTCTTGTTGGCTCTGCTCTGGAGAAACCACCCTTGATAGATGAGGCAATTACCTATTTCTTTTTTTTTTTTTAATCTACATGGACCATGAAGTGGAGCAGAGAAAAGTGCTCCAGACAGGAGCAAAACTAATGGTTCTGTGTTTGATGGCTTAATGACAAAGTCAGCTCTCCCTAGCTGGGGGTGACTGGCAGAGAAAATCTGCCTGTGCTGCTGCTGCTGAGGGGTGTGGGGGGACATCCCAGGGGTGTGTATGGCTGGGTACACCCTCACATGCACCTGCTGGAGTGACAGATGTCCTAAAGCCCTGCCAGCCCCACCAGAGCTGAGTCTGCTCCCAGCCACGGAGAATCCATCACCTTGCACGGGCAATTCTGCTGCCATTCATCAAGTGATATCTCAGCTGTGACTACTTGTCAGAGAAATTTTACTGAGGATGTTTTATCCCCTTACAACCTCCGGTGGACACCTTGATTTACAGCTTCCAGCTCTCAGCCCAGATAGAGGAGGGGATGCAGCCTGAGCAAGCTGGGGAAATGCTGCTGTCACCCACTCATGGGAAGGCAGCAAGGATTGCCTGCTTTCCTTTGTGCCTGGGACCATGGTGGCTCAGAAGTGCTGGACTGTAACAGGAGGAGAGAGGATTAGAACTCTCTGCCTGTGCCTCATCCAGCAGGCACCTCCTGTGTTGGAACCCAGGACATCCCTCTGCCTGTCCTGGATGGCTCCAGCCCCTGCCAGGGGGCTCAGAGACCTTGGCACAGAGCCCAAGACCCCTGTGCCTTTGATTCTAACCCATGGAAAAAATTACCAACCTTATATGAGGAATTACAAGCCACGAAAGTTTAAGTAGAATAATCGCTAGTCTGTCATGGGGTGAAAAGTAAATTTTTGGGGTTTTAGAATGGGGGCTTGGGGTCCCAAGATGGAGGAATTTGGGTGTGCCTTGTCTTTCTTCTTTCTTCTTCCTAGCCTCCATCTTCTGGGTGATGTTGGCACTTTTGGATTGGTTTAAGGTAGAAACACACTGTCTAACATAGGTGATAGGTATTGGGAAGTAATTGTAAATATTGCACATGTAGTTTTTAGTATAAAAAGATAACACTGCCCTGAGGGCAACCAGTGTGCCTCAACCCAATCTGCCAGACAGACCTCGGTGGGTCAGGAGAAAGAATGTTATAGATAACAGCAAATAAAGAGCCTTGAGAACCAGAACAGAAGAATCCTGACTCCTTCTTTGACTGCTGGGCTGGGAAAAGAGGCTTGTGCATATCTCAGAGTCACTCTGAGCAGCAGAGATCCTGAGGCTCCTGCACATCAATCCTGTGCATGGCATTACAGCAATTTTCCCTGTGGGCTCTGGAAAAAGGCCCTGCTCCCTTTGCTGACCCTGTTCCCTGTCCTGTTCCTGCTGTGCCCTTTGGCAGAGGGTGAGTGGCTCTGGCTCTGACTCCTCCTCCTGCCTCGAGGCTGCAAGCACAGGGCAGAGCTGTTCCCTCTCTGCTTTCCCTGGGGGTGGATGTGGGCTCTGGCATCCCCACACATCCCTGTGCACAGACAGCAATGGGCTGGGGAGAGCAGCCCCACCACAGGCACCAAGAGCCTCTCTGTGCCTTTGCATATGGGCAAACCTCATCCAGCTCTGTCCCCTCTGGCTCTGGCACAGCTGATCCTACACATGCCTGTGACATTTCCTGGTTTATGCAGGGGCTGGAGCAGGCTGTGGGGATGTGGCTGGCCAGGGCAGGCAGGGAGGAGAACACCACCTGCATTCACAGTCCTCTGGGGCAGGTAGGAAGGAGATGATTTTCGGCCAAAGTATAGTAAATATTAATTTCTCATCTGCCAGTATGATTAGCACAGTGTTTGCAATCCTCTAAAACCATGAGGCAGATTCTGTGCTCCTGCTGGAGGCAAGGTCAAGCCCTTGTCAGCACCTCTGGGCACAGCCTGGCTCTGTGAGCACTCCTGTAGAGCTTGTGGTGAGCCAAAAGCCCCAGAGAGAGGCAGGACAGGTTCATGCAGCCCCAGGACAGGTATTGCCACTGTGCTGGCTGTCTTTGCTCAGACCTGGCTGAGAGCTGTGAGTGAGACACTGTGACCCTCTGCCTGCAGAATCTGGGCTCTGCTGCACTTGGCTCACCCCTGAAGGACTCCTGAGAGAGGGGCTAAGTCAGGGGGCAGCTGGAGAGGAGCTAACAGGAATGACCAGGTTGTAGTGACAATCAGCACAAACCACAGCAGGTATGCAGGATATGGAGAGCAGGGCATTGATCATTGTTAAAAATCCCCATTCCTTTCTTTCCTTACCCAGGTGCAGGGTGTGAAGAAGAATTTCTTGGCTTGTGTTTGGGCCATCTCATTATTCAGGAATGACAGAGTGAGGCAAAGCGAGTGAGTTATGTTGGCCTTTGCAGACAAGTGGCAATAAAATAAGTTTATGGCACCGCCTCCTGTACCATCGCATATTTATGTCCCATATTTATCTTGCTTTTTTAGCTGTTTGTGCTTGCTTGTCTTGCAAGGCCACCCCACCTCCATTCCCTGAGACCAGCAAAGGCATGAATTCTGACATTGCAGCTTGTGCTGGGCAGCACTGGAGCTCCCAGGCAAAAATTCTTCTGGCATCAGTAAGGGACAACTGAGCTTTATGCTGGCTCCCTGTAGGTGCAATGTGGGAAAGGGATTTTTAGAGAGTTCTTAGGGTCTGACAGAAGGCCTGCACAGTATGCATCCATATGTAAACTTTGAGACAAGAAATGCTGGTTTAGAAATGCTATGGAATAGGACAGATATTGTTGAGAGAGAAAGGGAGCTAGAAAAAAGCCAAGTGGCTCTGCAGGCCCTTGCTGGGGCTGAGCCCAGCCTCTCTCAGCAGTTTGGGACAGGACCTGCTCAGCACCTGATGAGATCTGGAGCCATAACTGGTGCATCCCATGGGTCCCTGCTGTGGAAGGAAAGGATTAATTGAATATTTGTGCATCATTGTGTCCCCATGGCCAAGGACAGTTTGGTTCCTTGAGATCTGGCAGTACCAGAGTTTCTGCATCCTGTGGAAGGTCCAACACCCATGTGTCAAATCTGCTCAGAGGGAAAAGCACAGAGGGGAGAGGCCACAATTCTGTCATCTCTAAAGCCAACAATGAGATTTTGGCCATGTCCCCAGCCAGAGGGGTCAAATGCATGCTTTTCATTATAGATCCCAGCCCTGTTTCCCCCCCATTTCTCTGTTCCCTGGCTGGCCCTCCATGTGCAGCAGCAGCACAAAGACAGGAAAGCTCAGCCCTTTGTGCCATGTGACAGCAGCACACAGCCCCCATCTGTCCCCTGGGGTCCCTGTGCAGTGTGACCCTGCCATTGTGCTCCAGCCCTGTCTGCAGGGCAGGGGGTTGGCTTTGCACAGGTGGATTACCATGGAAGGACAGACATCTGTAAGATGCAAAGTTAAGGACACTCAATTCTGATAAACAGGGCTTTGGATTTCACTTCATGTGGGTGTAGCAATGACTCTTCTCCAAGTTGTCTCTGCTTCCCTTTTCTGAGTTATTGACATATATTTCCTTTTGCTGCCAGCTTTGATGGCTGCTGCTAACTCAGCCAGCACTCATCTCTCAACCCTGAATAATCAAGTGACTGGGACAGCTAACAGAAGGACAGTCTCCCTCTAGGACATGATGCTCCTGATGTTCAAATGTGCTCATGCACAACAAGCCTGAAAAGAGAGGACCAGGTGGGCAAAATGTATATGCTGGTACACTGGGATTTTAAACACATGATAACAAAATTTCTGCTGCAATATTAATCCTCATGACTGCCTGTTTCAGCCTTGATGCTCAGTGTGGTTCTGTTCTGTCCAATTCACCTGCATCCCCTCTCCAGCCCTCTGAATACAGAAGAGGCTGCAGGAGAGGCAGATTTGTGCTTTCCATGCCAGATTTGTCCTTTCCATGCCCTACACAGTGGTTCTAGACAAACAAAATAGTGCAGCCCCAATTCCTCAGAGTTCTATCAAGAGGGAAATCCCATCCCACCTGCAAGGATAAGCCCCTGGAGAGCAGGGATTTAGTAGAATTTTAATAGTGACTGCCTCACTCTATCACACCAACCCGTCCTAAGTCTTGGGTCCTGCTAATTTTTACCAAAATGCTGAGTGATATATCCAGATAATTGGAAATCCTGTGGTATTTCCTTGGTGTTGTTACTGTGGCAGACTCAAGAAGTGTCACCAGATGCTTATCACAACCTTGCTCCTCCCTTGATGCTGTCTCTCATACTGGGCACTCCTGCCAGCCAGCTCCAGAAATTCTGCCCTGAAAGAAGTTGTGGATGTGCCCAGGAGGACTTGCCTACACACAGCAAGTGTTTATGTGCTTGCAAGAGCCAAAATATTCCCTTTCCCACCGAGCACCCAGAGCATGGAGCCAGGCGGCCGCATCTACCTGGAGATATGGAAATTTTGAACCTAAAATAATCATTTGATTGATTTGGGGTGGGTCTTGGGTCCTAAGTCTTAGGTCCTGCTACTTTTTACCAAAATGCTGAGTGATATATCCAGATAATTGGAAATCCTGTGGTATTTCCTTGGTGTTGTTACTGTGGCAGACTGAAGAAGTGTCACCAGATGCTTATCACAACCTTGCTCCTCCCTTGATGCTGTCTCTCATACTGGGCACTCCTGCCAGCCAGCTCCAGAAATTCTGCCCTGAAAGAAGTTGTGGATGTGCCCAGGAGGACTTGCCTACACACAGCAAGTGTTTATGTGCTTGCAAGAGCCAAAATATTCCCTTTCCCACCGAGCACCCAGAGCATGGAGCCAGGCGGCCGCATCTACCTGGAGATATGGAAATTTTGAACATAAAAATATGATTTGATTGATTTGGGGAGGGAGAAAGAAACACAAAAGGCCTTAAGATTTCACTGATTTCTCCTGGGACTCTTTTCTGTACACAAAGTGTTTCCTGCTCTGTTCTTGGAAGCATTACCCTTGGCTGGGCCTGGCCTTTAAAACATTACCAGCTGTATGCAAAATAGAGTGCAAAGTGCCAAAAAGCCCCGCGGGCTATTTACATTTGGCTGGAGCTTGCTGTCTTGGCCAAGCTACAGAGATACTTTGTTCATCAGCCTTGCAAGGAAAGCAGCTACTTCAAGCTGTTTGGTGCTGTTTATACACAGAGTTACCATGGAAGTCCCCAGGCCCCACAGCTTTGCACACTCACATCCCCAGGGTGTGTTTTTCCAGGACCTGATTTGTGTCCCCTCTCGCTTGGCCAGGGTTTGGTAGGAAGTTCTGGGATGGGATGTGGGATGCAAACTGATTTATGTCTGTGGTGAAGGATTCCCTGGGTGCTGTGTAGGTCTTCTCTTGATGCAAGCAAGAGCAGGTGGAGCAATGGGATCACCATGAACATTTTTCTAGGGTGGATTTGGGGAAAAGCAGCGCTATCAAAAAAAATTTCATCACAAACTCTTGTGGCTGTATGGAAAGAATAATTTACAATTGTATTGGGTTTTATGTTTACAATAAATAGACACAAGTTACCGAAAGTGTGATAATCAGCTGAGAGCAACCTGAATTGCAAAAATACTTAAAATCAAGGGAGCTCTACATTAATTTCTTCAAGATAAATTGTTGTGCCCATGTATCAGTGCCTTTTAAATATTATACTTCTCTTGATGCAAGCAAGAGCAGGTGGAGCAATGGGATTACCAAGAACATTTTTCTAGGGTGAATTTGGGGAAAAATAGCACTATCAAATTTCATCAAAAAACTCTTGCAGCTGCATGGAAAGAATAACTTATAATTATATTGGGTTTTATGTTTACAATAAATAGACACAAATTACCGAAAGTGTGATAATCAGCTGAGAGCAACCTGAATTACAAAAATACATAAAATCAAGGGAGGTCTACATGAATTTCTTCATAATAAAGATAATTTATAAATTTTCTTTATTATGAAGAAATAAAGATATCTTTAATATCTTTATTTTAAATTGTTGAGCCCATGTATCAGTGCATTTTAAATATTACATTGTAGGCTCTCTCAGAGCATTTATTATATTTTAAAAGCTCAATCTAGATGAAACCTCCATCTCATCAAAGTCAAAAGTATGCAGCAAGTGGCAAATCCCACAAAAATGGGCATAAGAATAGCTAGGGTTTTTTTGGGAGACTTCAGGGAAAAGGTAACAACCCTTGCAATATTTCTGGTTAAGATTATTCAGGTTCTCTTGAATCAGCTAATAAGGATGTGTCTTCCTTGACTTTTCTTTCTGCTATTATTTGTTACTCTGGCTGTTTTATTAAAAAGACTTCTCACAGCTGAACACTTGTCATTAATCACCTCTTGCTAGCCTGTCACAGGCACGCTGACTAATGGCATAGCTGGATTTGAGGGTATGGCTGGAGATCCTCTCCTGGCTGGCTCTAGGTATCCAGGTTTGGGGATTTTACATCTCTGCCCTGGCGAGCAGTGCTGGGGAAGACTAAAACATTGCTTCCTTGGCCTCATACCAAGGGCCAGGATTATCCTGTGTGCTTGATGGAGTAGTTTGAATTTGTCCTTCTGTAGTGCAAGGAACTGAGCTCTCAGAGAGTGCTCAGAGGGGAGTGGGGACACAAGATCCTCACAAGCTGATGGTAAAAATCCACTCCTCCCTGTGTCTGAGATCTGATCTCAGAGCCTGAGTGAGGTCAGTGGGGACTTTTCCCACTCATTTTTGCAGGGCAAGGGTGTTATAAATGTGTGGAAGGGGAGCAAGGCTGAGCCAAAGTTTCCAGGCTGCCAAAGTTTCCAAACCCAGTTGGCTGAAGTAGAGCCTGGACAACACAGCTACACCTGTGCAATGAAGGTTCTCCTTCTGCTTTGGCTTTCAGACATCCTCACTCAGGAGCAGAAATGCTTGGGAAGCAAACCAGCAATGTGTCTGCTGTCTGTGCAATTGCTCTCTACCAAAGAGGAGTCAGAGTCAGCCAAGCCTGGAAGCCTGGAGTTCATTCTGCCTTGGCCAATACAATAGTTAATAATAACCCTGCAACACTTTCTCTCTCTCTCTTTTTTTTTTTTTTTTTTTTTTTGCAAATTAAGGGTGTATGAATGGCCTGGATAAAATTAGAAATCTCTTCCTGAAAGGCTGAGCTGAGTTTACAAAGTTATAATATCCCAGTGCAGCTCTCTGGAGGGTGAATAGCTGATAACAAAGTGCAAAAGTGTGCCCTGGGTCAGAGGGTCCTCCCCAATGTGCTGGCTTCACATCACAGCGGCTTTGAGGAAGTGGATGGGGTGATTCCTGATTTCACCTTCCTTTACTGCCAGGACAGGCAGCAGCTGTAGCAGGGAAGTGCCCTGTGGGGCATTAAGAGATGGGGGCTAATGGGGTTGGATGTGCATTGAGTGGGCCAGATCACAGGGGAGAAAAGGAATTCAGGTTTAAGAAGGAATTTGAGTTCCTTTGAATGTAATGCCCAGGCACCTGCTGGATAGGGAACTCCCTACGTGTGGACAGCCAGACAGAAAATTGGGAGGCTGTCCCTCATCCCATCTAGTAAGTGCTGTGACTCCTCCCAGGGCCTTCTGCATGACTTTGATCCACCCTGGCCATTTATCCTTGAGGCTGCATGATGGAGTGGTGCCCATGTTTTGAGTGACCCTGGTCCTGGCAGTCTGTATAAAAAAATGCTTTTTTCATAACTGTGAGACCCAGAGCTCCCAAGAGTCTCACCCATGAGAGAGGTGAAGAGCAAGAGGTTCTTTGTGAAACCTTGTAGGATTGACGGGGGTAGGACGGTCAGGATGGATGGAGATGAGAGATCTCTGCAGCCAGGCCGTGGAACTTGGGGTTTATTGCAAAGGGCCTGGGTGCAGGGCCCTGCTGGGAGCTGCCAGACACAGCTGGAGCAGGCCCCAAAGAGGTGCCCCAAAGAGAGAGAGAGAAGAATAAAAGCAAGAGGGAAAGAGAAGCAAAGTTCCTGTTACAATGCCATAAATCTTCTTCTGTGCTGAATATTCTAATTCTCACCAACCAATCTAGTACAAGATACAAATCCTATAGCATTTCCATACAGCCTATAAGAATCACTACATTACCATACTGTGTTACATTTTAAACCCTATAAACTCCTCTTTGGGCCCCTTCTGCCAAGCTGGCAGGGTCTGCTCTGACCCTTGGGCCTGTCTGCAAGCAGAGGGTGTTGTTCCATCAAAAGGGGATCACCTTCAGCTGGCCACACCATTGTTTTCCAGTTGTTCAGTAACTGAGGGATCTCAAAGCTTGCTTTCATTTCAATCTCGCTTATAGTTTCCATATTCTCAAGATCTTTTGCCAGGCAATCGTATTTATAAGGCTTTCCTGTTTCATCTTCCCCAACAAAACCCCACCTTTATTCCCATGTCCCCGTTGGGTGAGAGGTGTAAGGTCACAGCTGGGTATGGCTGAGCTGCTGTGACAGACCAGATGTCCCCTTCAGCTGGGTGCTCCCACATCATTCCCACCAGAGAGGCTGAAGACATGAGCTCAAACCAGCCTGGCTCAAGATGGACAACAGCTGGCAGCAGCTGCTTAAACCACTGTAATTCCCATTTGATGGTGCCACCAGAGCTCTGGTGAACGTGGGCTCTAAGCCATTGACTACAAGCTTTATTTGGATTTTGCTGGTGTCTAAAATTAACCACTGAGGTCAACAGAGATGATGTGCACCAGCTCAGTATCAAGCCCAGCACTTTCTGCACAGTATTAACATTTAGATCCTCTCTGGAATGGATGGAGAAAGCACAAGTTACCTTCATAATGAGGTATTAATAAAAAATTCCCCAAACAACATATGTTTGATACCTAAAGATCTGTCTGCTGGTTTCAGAAGTCATTCTGAACCCTTGTACAACAGTGCAGTTAGCTGACACTGCAAACTTGTTATGTACCTGCTGGAACACAACAGCTCCTTTGAAGCAACTCAGATCTATTTTGTAATTATAGAATTAGGCCACATGCCATACTTGGAAGATTGTGCAAAGGGAAAACTCTCCATTTCAAAGTGACTGAGAGCTTTGGTGGCTACAGGTGTTTTTTTTTCCAGCTGACCAGCAATTAAAAACTGTACAACTCTTCAATATATCACTCTTTGGCTGAATTAAGCATGCCAGAAATCTCCAAAGGGGTCTGCAATGCACTGACAATAAAGAAATTTCCTGGGACCATGCAGAACTTGCTCTGCACACTGTCAAATGTGATGGGATCTGGCACCTTTTTCTGCAGGAAAGCAGAAAAAACTGGTTAAGAATGTCTCAAATAATCCAATTACATTGCTGTCAGGGTTTTTTTGCAGGCATTCCAGAATTATCACAGCTGGATTTCCCCCTTTCCTCACACTTTTATGTGTCTTCTTCTTTAGAGGGATGGAATGGTCCTGCCTAGGATGTGGCACCAGGCTGGTCACGACATCTCAGCATTTGGAGTGTCTGGGGGCAGCTCTGCTCTATGTGCAGGATCATGAGGAGGAATTGCTGGGATGAAAATCAAGTTTGGTGGGCCCCAGCTGTGGTGAAACACAAGAGGAGAATGAGCTGGTTGTTGGTTTTGGTGGGGAGTTTAGACTGGCCTCCAAAATGGGACAAGGACCTCCAGAGCTCAGAGCCTGAGGTGGGATGTGCAGGTCACCTCTGGGGTAGGTACAAGGTCTGCATTGGATTTGGTGCCCTCAGCCCTTTGGATGTGAAAGTCCATCCCAGAGTGTGACTCTTCTCATATAAAATGGGCACCAAAGCAGTAGAAAGTGGGGGGATCTTTGCAGGGATCTCTTTTTCCCCATTGTCTCCAGTGGGAGTCCTGTGTGGGGTGTTCAGAAAGACAAAATCAGCCCAGATGTCTTTCACTGGGTGACACCTGTCCCACCCTGGTTCCCAACTCATCAGCTGTAGGAGCCACTGAGGGAAACCAACACAACAGTGCCCCAACTTTTTCCCCTGTGAAGGATAAACTTGTCTTCATTTCCTAAGCAGTCTGGGTTTGGGGAATGGCTGTGTTTCATAGCTGGGATCTACATCAAAATGTGATGGGGTTTGTGGGTCCCCAGGATGAAGGAAGAGATGAGAATCTTGAATCCATGTTTCAGAAGGCTGATTGATTATTTTATGACATATATTATATTAAAAAAAAATATATATACTAAAACTATACTGAAAGAATAGAAGAAAGGATTTCATCAGAAGGCTAGCAAAGAATGAATAATAAAATCTTGTGTCTGACCAGAGTCCTGACACAGCTGGACCTGTGGTTGGTCGTCAAGTAGAAACAATCCACATGAGACCAATCAAAGATGCACCTGTTGGTAAACCATCTCCAGACCACATTCCACAGCCATCAGATAGTTATTGTTTACATTTCTTTTCTGAGGCTTCTCGGCTTCTCAGGAGAAAAATCCTAGTGAAAGGATTTTCATAAAATATGTCAGTGACATCAAACCACTGCCCTTCTGATATGTCACACCTGGTGTGAGGGACACACAGATTTTGAGCAAGACACCCTGACTCCCAGTGTCCTCCTTCAAGAGTCTTGGTTTGGGTGCAAAGGGACAGTGGTGTGTGGTTTGGAATTTGGAGTTAAAAGGAGTTAAGCTGTGGGATGTGTTTGTGGAAGGCTTTTGAGGATGTGCTGCAACAGAGCCTGGGACTCCCAGGAAACCACGCTCTTGTCCTCAGTCCCTGTATTTGAAGCCTGGCCCAAACTCTAAATGGAAGGGATTGTTTCTCTTGACATCAGTGCTCTGGTGGGATGAATCCTCAACCTGGATGAAAGCTGAGCTGCCAGCCCTATTGTCATTCATCACACGGTGCAGAAATGTCATTTTTTAATGATCAGGCTTCCCTCTGGAGGCTGGGCTGCAGCGGTTCCTTGACTGAGTGTCTCAGAAGATGCGCTCCAAGGGGGGAGTGTCTCTGGTGGCATAAATCCTCATTTCCTCATTATCTGGGCATTAGTGGAAGCAGGTCACTTTCTGCACAGTACTTTTGAGAGTGTATTTGCATATAGATGCAGTGGGTCAGATTCTGGTGCTGGTTTAAATCCTGAATAAGTTCATTAACAATCATGCATTAAACCACACTATTTGTGAAGTCTGAACCTTTTGAACACAAAAGGACCATAGCCAGGGTCTTGCAAAACAGCAAACAAGTGCAAAAATACATCTGGGACCTTTTATAGAATATTTCAGCAAATTGTCCCCATTCAAGATTAATTTTTGCCTGTCTAAAGCTATGTTGTTTTTTTTTTTTAAAGCTTGTGCATGGACACAATATTTTCTGTTAAGCAAAGCTGTGCAAATTACTCATATGAACTAATGTGACCTGCGTAACAGCCTTGAATATAACATATATGTATATATATATATATATATATATATATATATATACGCAACCTTGAATATGACATTATATATATATATAATGTCTATATATATATTTTATATATATATATAATGTCTATATATATATATTTTATATATATATATATAGACATATATATATATATATACATATACATGCACACCTATATATGTGCACACATAGACTACACAAAAAAGATGTTAGCAAGGAGATAATACAGCATTTCCCACCCCCCCAAATCTGCTTTTTCCCTGCCAGATTTACTGAAGGATTTTCCTTGTTATCTCCTGCTGAACTGAGGACCTTGAAGATGAAGTCAAGCATGAGGTTTAACTGTAGCCAGCTTGGCAGCCCTAGAGGGGCCTTGAGTGCTTCTCTTTGAGTTGCTCCAAGATTTTATTCTGTGACATCGAGGAGAGTCCTGCAAAGGAGTAAAGGAGTTTGCCAGCCTGTTAACCTGGGGTACACAGAGGAAATAAAAAGCACAAATTTCCCACTGTACCTGACTCTCTCCCTGTTACAGAAAATCTGTGCCACCCTTGAGTCCCTGAACCATGCAGAGCATCTCCAGGAGTCCTGAGGTCTGTGCTGCAGGACACCCCTATGGAGAGAAGCTACCTGAGGTCTAAAAGTGCTAAAATCTGACTAACCCCACACTGGAGGGAGAAGTAAATGTGAAAAAAGGTTTGGAGCAGTGAACAGTGGCAGTAGCAAAATAAAAAAAAGTTTATGTTTTTCCCCCTTATCATTTTAAATCCCAAAATGATGGCATGGCCATGTATTTCATGGGGCTGTTGCTGTCCTTGAGAACTCTTTCAGCTCATGTGGGCAAAGGGCTCTGGAAAAAGGGATTATTTATGTGGTATCACTGCAAGCATTCCATTTCCTTGGGAAGCTCTCTAAAAGGGTAAGGTTTCTTTTTTCTTTTTTCTTTTTTTCTTTTTTTTCCTTTTTTCTTTTTTCCTTTTTCTTCTTTTTTCTTCTTTTCTCTTTTTCCTTTTTTTCTTTTTTTCCCCTTTTTTTTTCTTTATTCCTTTTTTATTTTTTATTTTTTTAAAGAAAACCTTCCTGCTCTTACCCCAGAGCCTGGATCCTTGCAAGCTGAGGACCAGAGTCCCTTTGCCATGTGTGTGGTGCCTTTGTGCTCTCCAGTATCACCTGTGTGTTTGGATACTGTCCTTGGGGAGGGATTTTCCATCCAATGAGGAGGATCCTCGGTTTCCCATTGTTTTGGTTTTTTTTTCCTGCTCCACTGCTTTGATCAGCTGAGCTGTTTTTGAGACAAGGCTTGACCCCACACCAGGGATGTCTTGGCAGGGCCTGGCTGGGACCCAGCTGAGGATCAGAGAGCAGCCCTGGGCTCCCTCAGGACCCACCACAGGGACCTGCCAAGGAAACCTGAGCTCAGCAGAGAAATGGCCCATGGTTTGGTCTTTACAGAGCTCGTGCCAGCCAAAACCCAACCACGAAGCTGCTGCCTTCTTGTTTGCCCAACA
Source organism: Agelaius tricolor (assembly GCF_023055355.1). Lineage (NCBI taxonomy): Eukaryota > Metazoa > Chordata > Aves > Passeriformes > Icteridae > Agelaius > Agelaius tricolor. The sequence continues at coordinate 2,571,003 of NW_027269266.1, forward strand.
GCCCCCCCAAAGCTGGAAAATTGCTGGAAATTTGCAATACTTCATCTTCCACCCACTTCTGCTGTCAGTCTCTAGCCTGAGCACTCAAGGAAAGGCACAAGGGATTGGTTTCTGCAGGGCCAGGCAGTGACACAGGTTTAATTGAACCTAAGCAGCACTGAGATCATGGGATGGAGGTTTGTCTCTGGGCTGCTGAGCCCTGTGATTCTGGTGGGGCTGCATCCAGCTCAGTGCTGGGCAGAGCTGGGGGCTGCTGGGTTGCAGCAGCACATGGATCACAGGCTGCTGCTCACTCTGAGCACAGACCAAGCCTGGGCTCCCAGCACCACATTCCCACAATGCAGGAAGATCCTGATGCTTGGATGTAATAATTGTAAGAAATAATAATTATACTTATAAAATATTATAACTGATCTATACTAGTACTATTTATATATCAAGTATTATCCTAATAATTATTTTACTAATAATTATTTGATCTTTGACTAATTATTTGATTATTTGACTTCTGGACCCCCTGACCAATACAGGCTGAAGGCAGCCCTTGCCCAGGAAATAATTGCTCTGTACTCTGGAAGTCAAGAAGTGGAAAAACACAGGTTTATAGCAGCTTCAGAGATAACTACTGGATAGGCTTCCATGCAGAGATGGGAAGCTCCTCTCCATCCACAGTCTAGTGCCCTCAAGGGACTTTCCCTGCAGGATGTGGCTTAAATCTGTGTTGAGACAGCAGAGTCTTGCATCTATTCCATATTTCCACGCCAGGGCTGGTTTTCTCCAGCAATATCTCTGTGCTGAATAAGCCCTTGGCTGCTGTGATCTGCTCTTGGGTGACAGTGGCTGGGTTTGGCAGTCTGTGTTTCACCAGGATCACTCCATCTGTTTGGATCTGCTCTTTCCTGGTGAGAGTTTAATTTTCCTTGCCTTAAAAGGAGACAGCCTTCACCACTGATACATCTTCTCCCCTTGCTCCTCACTGCAGTTTTCATCAGCTGATGGCACATCTGTATTCCTGGGAAACTGAGCTGTCCTCAACATCCAATTCCTCTCTGTCTCCTGCTCTGCAGGCAGTGATGTGTCTCTGCCAATTTACTGAGGAATTAGCTGGGGATAAGGATCTGTGTACACTTTATACTTTGCTTCCCAACACCCACCACTAATAATGAGCATGTCCTTTATGACCTGAGCCTTGTTTTAAGTGAATGCAAAGTGTTGGCCCTTTCCTTGGTGATCCATAGCCCCTGCAGCCACACACTGTTATCTGGAAGCATTCCAAGTGTTTTGGAGCAATGCACTGGAGTACATCACAAATGAACCAGTTTTGCTTGTCTAAGTTTTGTCTCTGGGGATTTGGGAGGGATGGCAGGGGAGGAAAGGGATGAATATTTATAAGCTTTTAATCAAAGAAAGTGCTCTCTGTAAGCAGACAGGCTACTGTCTGTATCTGATCCAAGAGAGACATCAAGATTCCTGTTCTTTGCTGTGCTGCAGCTCGTGCCCCTCTGAGCTGAGCAAATGGGTTGTAAAGCACTCCAAGAGGTGCCTGTCTCTGTTTAGGTTTTGCTGCATTTGGATTTTCCTGGCCACGTTCACCCGGGATTCTGCTGGAAAAAACAGTGTCTGGATGAGTGGAATGAACAGCAAAGTGCACGTGCCATGACCCTGAGAGAGGAGGTGCATTTTGGGGAAGTTTGCACACATTTGAGCAGCCTGGCCTGGTAGAAGGTGTCCCTGCCCATGGCAGGGGCTGAGAATGAGATGATCTTTAAGATGCCTTTTTTAAACCCAAAGCATTCTGTGATTCTGTGAGTCAGGCAATATACCCTGGATACCCTGAGCAGGGAAAAATAACACCTCTCAAGCAGAAAGGAGAGAAGATGCAAAGCAGCAGAGAACTGGAGCTGTGGAGCAGAGCTGAGGTGGGAGTCAGGGTTTTATGGATAAAAAAAAGCTCCTGGACTGTGTGTGACAGCCTCTGGTCCTGCAGCCTTAACCTGCTGGGAGTAGGACACCAGATCAGTGGGGATTCACCACCCCTTTGCATTGCACAGGGTCAGGGTAAAAGGTTTGCATCCTGCTGCTCCATGATGCAGGAATTCTATGCAGGCCCACAAAGGGGGTTCAAAGGGGGACCCCAAAACTTGGTTCATGCTTGGGTGTGCCCACCTGAAGAGCTCTGTGTCATGAGAGGACAGGCACCAATGGGGAGCCCCAAATCTCGGAGAAAACATTCATAATCCTGCACTAAGGCAGGCAGCAGGCCTCCACAATGGGCCATACTGTTAAATTGTCATCAAGCTCCTTGGCACAGCATCCTCCTCTCCCAGAGAGGGCCTGGGGACTCTTCAAGGGCTGGCATGGGGCAGGGACCAGCCCCAGCTGTCAGCATGGCTGAGGCCACCCTGGTGAGGGTTTGGAGAGGAGAAGAGGGCTTGGTTTGTAGGCCTGTGTTGTGCCATCTGGCTGCACAACTGCTCTTAGCCCCTTTTATTTACATGGTCTCCTTGTTCAGCAAAATCCTGACTGTGAAACTGAGGGACCGCATATCCCACCCCCATGGAAATGCAGCTTCCCAGCTAAAAACATCTGGTAGGAGCCCTGTGTTTGTGAGAGGCCAAACAGAAAATGCCATCAAACCATGCTGCAGGGATCAGATGAGATCAAGCCAAGGCTGGACCACCTCTGAGCAGTTTGGGGCTGAATTTTACCACCAGAGACCATTGCAGGACCAAAGTCTTGGGCATGGGCTGTCCCCTTCTGCTGCTGCCTCAGCATCTCACACAGCTCTCCAGGCAGACAGGGATGGGCACACCAATACTTCTGCTGCAGACCAGGAGCTGAGGGGTTAAATGACAGGGAATCTTTGGCACATCAGAGAAAAAAAAAATCTCCCAAATCCCAGGGCAGGTGTTAGCCAGAGATTTCTCTCACTTCTCAGCTGGAATGACTTCCCCACCAATGTTCCAGCAGAGGACCTGGTGCAGGAGCACAGCTGCAGCTTTTTAGGCTGCCTCAGATGTGGACTGAGGGCTCTCTCTGCAGCAGGAGGTCCTGGGGGGTGGGAAGGGGCTGTGTGTGTGCTCTGAATACAAAAGAGGCAAATATTTTTCTCATTTCCCAAAGCCCACTTCTGTCAGCACTGGCTCTCCCACCTAGGAAGTGTCCATGCAGGAGGTCTTCTCCTGGCCAGAGCAGACTGGGGACGCTGACAGGGCAAAGCCTCTGAACATCTGGTATAAACAAAGTCAAGCCTCTGCTTCAGAAACAGCCACACAAAAGAGCCCAGGCACTTCAGTGACAATTCATGGAGCACAATTACACTGCCACTGATCACTGACTCCTTGGGGCGTGCATCAGGGCAGCTGCAGATGTCCTGCAAAGAGCAGCAGTGTGACAAGAGCATCATTGCAGAGCTGAGAAAGGCAGGGTCAGAAGTCTTGAGAGTGATCACAGGGAAGCAATAAAGAAAACCTCCAGATTTGCATCAGAGCAGTGGCAGGATTGTACCCAAATCCAGGACAGGGGGAAATCACATCCTCGACACTAGGAGTGCAGTGAATGTCAAAGTAAATTTGTAATTAATGTTACACTCTAAAAAATAAAGCAGAACTTTCAGCATCTTTGTCTTGTGGGTTTGCCTAGAGATACTGGAGGTTGGGATGGAGGTTTGGCAGCAGGCAGCATGGTGGGGTTTGAGATGCTGGAGGTTGGGATGAAGGTTTGGCAGCAGGCAGCATGGTGGGGTTTGAGATGCTGGAGGTTGGGATGAAGGTTTGGCAGCAGGCAGTGGTGGGGTTTGAGATGCTGGACTTTGGGACGAAGGTTTGGCAGCAGGCAGTGGTGGGGTTTGAGATGCTGGAGGTTGGGATGAAGGTTTGGCAGCAGGCAGTGGTGGGGTTTGAGATGCTGGAGTTTGGGATGGAGGTTTGGCAGCAGGCAGTGGTGGGTTTTGGGATGCTGGAGGTTGGGATGGAGGTTTGGCAGCAGGCAGCATGGTGGGGTTTGAGATGCTGGAGGTTGGGATGGAGGTTTGGCAGCAGGCAGCATGGTGGGGTTTGAGATGCTGGAGTTTGGGATGAAGGTTTGGCAGCAGGCAGTGGTGGGGTTTGGGATGCTGGAGTTTGGGATGGAGGTTTGGCAGCAGGCAGCATGGTGGGGTTTGAGATGCTGGAGGTTGGGATGGAGGTTTGGCAGCAGGCAGCATGGTGGGGTCCTGCTGGAACAGGCTGGAGGACACATCTCCCTTCTCCTCAAACAGCCCAAATGGATGGCTGGGGACTGCAATCAAGGGCCCATCAGCAGCTTGCAGGAGACAGGATCAAGGTCCTGAGGCACCAAGGGCTGGTCCCATCACCCCCCAGAGCCAGGCTGTCAGCTCAGCCTGAAGATATCCCAGAGCTCTGCTGTCCCTGGCTGTTTGAGGAGCCCCATGCTGTGTCAGACCATCCCTTCCCTGGCATTTCAGCCCTGCCTCAGCCTTCTCCTGCTGCCTTTTCCCCAAGCTGCTCCTCAGGGCAGCCTGGCTCCACAGCACCTTCTGCAGAGCCACAGCACAGCTCATCCATCTCCTGCCAGCCCTGCTGCCTGACAGCTCTGGCTGAACAGCAGCCTCCAGCCTCCTAACAAGGGCATAGGGAACCTGAGTTTTCTGGATCAGGGAAAAATGTCAGACCCTCCTGCCCTACCACCAGCCCTTTTTTTACTCCCATTTCTCTCCTTTTGCTGTTCCAGTGGGGCTCTTTGCTATGCTGCCAAGATACTGCTGTAGCAAAGAAATGGGAAAAAAAATCTGGGTGTTACATGAACTGATGCCACTTTTGGAAGTTTCAGAAACAAAACTTCCCAGGGAATGAGGAGCTTTATCCTTTTAAGTTTTGGGATGGCTCTCTGTGGGGGGAGGTGGGAGTCATCACCATGGATGGAGCAGGGGTCACTCCTGTGATCAGCACAGCTCCTGTTCAATCCAGGTGCACATTCCCAAATGGATTTGTTTCCTGCCTTTGTGCTGGGATTGCTGGAGCTCATGCTTAGGGAGCCAGCAGAGCGTGCACAGTCGTGTTGGTGACACCAGGCAGTGACACCTGCAAGTGCCCATCAGGGGAGAGATGGCTCTTGAGGGAGCCTGTGCCCTGAGAGGCTGGGGAAGGTCTGGATCAAAGCCTGGGGATGTGTGATAATCAGCCTTTTTGGGAGCTGTAATCCCACTGAAAGGCTTTTTCCTCCCGTGCAGCTGGAGGGCTCAGGTGTGAAATGTCAGACATGGGTGCTAAGCAATTGAAGAGGGTGTTGTAAAACACGCTGGGGCTTTGCTGCTGCATTTCCTTTATGCCTCCTGTGTGCCTTGCTGTGGCTCAGGGGCCTTTTGTGACCTCACAGGCTCTGACATTTCTTAAAATGACATTCCTCTGACATTCTCTGCACCTTCTTGGTAAGGTTCTTTTGACCTCCAAATGTATCGGCCAAAAAGTTTTTGTACATGAATGTAAGCTTTCCTTGGCACTCCCTTGTGAAAAAAAAAAAGTAAAAAAAAAAAAAAGTAAATTTTGATGCAGTGTTTTACCTATTTCTTTATTCCTAAGAGGATGATTTTATAGAATCACAAAATACCAGGTTGGAAGGGAGTTAAATGTTGAGATGGTTCAAACTTTCTTAGTAAATGAATCTTAAATGTGTCCAGCACTGGGGAATCCAACTCTTCCCTGGGGAGATTATTCCAATGGCTGATTGTTCTCATTGGAATGGGATGAATTGGTGATACAAAACCCGAGAATAAACCAAATCAAATGCTGTAAACCACTTCATTCCTCAGGGAACAACAATCCCTCCAAGTGACCCAGAGGCAGCAGCACATCCTCTGTCTGTGGAGGGCACAAGGACATTAGAAATGCAGGGCATGCACAGGCAGCAGGGCGTTAATTGTCCCCAGGGGATTTACAGACAATCCCCGCGGTGAAGAAGAGGCATCAGATCAGCCAGGGAAGGGTGGAGGCAGGACACAGCCGGAGCTGGAGCAGGGTCACCCCTCCCTGTCCCATCAGAGACTGCTCTGTGCACTGCCTGGTATTAATCCCACCCAAGCACGCACAGGACAGCACTGGGCAGCCCCAAAAAAGCTTTTCTCTGGCCTGACCAGCAGCATTTCATCACTTGTCATCTACCCCTCTGCGAGTTCTCACGCTGTGTCACCGGCACAGCGGCTCGGCAGGGCAATGTTAATGAAAATCATCTATCAAGGCAGGGCAGGACTCAAGCTCTGGGGGTGAGACAGTGCTTCCAAGTATGGGAGATGCTGGGGGAAGCCTTGTTTTCACTGCAAGGCTCTTGTCCTCCTAGCTCACACCTGGATGGAGGGGACAGGACCTCCAAGCAGGAGGGTTTGGTGGTGGCGGGTTTAGGGTTGGACACTCACCTGTGTCCCAGCTGAAGGTGTGGGGAAAGGCTGTGTCCTCTTCTGCAAGGACATGAGAGATGCCCTTCTGGCCTCATGAGCCTCTTCTGGCTCCTGCATGAGAGATTTGGCCTCCAGCTCCCTGCACTGCTCTATTTATCCCACAATAAATTCATCACTTGGAAATGTAAATGCAGCCCAGGGGTGGTCTGAGATCTCCTCCATGAGGGGTGGTACCAGCAAGAATCCTCAGTCTCTGCTGGGAAGGGAAGGGTGGAGATGGCACAGAAAGAGCCAGGCACTGCAGCCCATGGCTCTTCTTGGTAGGGGATGGATTGGCACCCAGCAGTGAACTGACCCCAATCTGAGGTGACTGATCCCTTCTGCAGCACTGAACCCTCCTTGAAGGGGTCTCAAAGCTTTCTTTGGATCATACAGTGCCGTTCACACATCCTTTATTCAGGGAAATAAAGGTGTTCTTCACCCCTGTGGGGCCATATCTGCCTTCCTTCCACCACATTTACACCTGGGCATTTCTTGCTGTCTCTCAGCAGGAGTGAGGTCCTGCAGCCCCTGCATCCCCTGAGAGCTTCTGGATGGACTCTGCTGGCTCTGCAACCTCCCAGACTGAGGTTCAGTCATGAGAACCCTGACTCTGCCCCAAATCCTGTGCTTAATTTAACAAAATGTGGTTGAAATCATGAAGACAAAGCCTTGCCAGCCCCTATACAGAAATCTCACCATGATAGTAAAGTTTCAGCAGATCTTGTCCATAGGGAAAATACTCCTCACCTCCCAGGCTGCACAATCTGCATTCTAAGGCTCCTCACCCAGAAGTGTCTGTGTTTTCAGTGCCACCTTGCAATAGCTTTAGGGAGGAAAGTTAAAAACCAGCCTTTTTAATCTTCTTCTTCTTTTTGTTCTGACAAGCAGTTGTGCTTTCCTGAATTCAAAGGGGGTTTTCAGGTAAAAATGAGAATTTTCTTAGAAAATGTCAGCTTTGGTAGAAATGTTTTAATACTTTTGAAAACAACAAGCTTAAAAACATAGGGTTTTTCCCTTCTCTCTCTTCCTCACTTTCTCCCAGAAACAGGTGGGCAGGGACGGGGAGGAAGATAGAACATTTTCTGTTCTCTTTATCTCAAAAAAAAAAAAAGAAAAGAAAAAAAAAAGAGAAATTAACATATTGCCAAGATTTTTTTTTTGTTATTTTGTTCAGAGTGGATTTTTTTTTCCCATGGAAAAAGACCATCTTTTTTAAACCAGCTTCAGACGCTGTTTTTCTATAATTATACCCCAAAGTCTGGGAACTAGGGCAGAGGAGGCAGTGAGCAGAGAAGAGCACTACAGTGTAGACAACCCTTGTAGCAAGCACGCTGTGGGATTTTGCAACTGCCCTGTCTCAGCCATATGGGGCTTGTTCCAGGGTAACACTGCTTCTTTTCCTTTTAAACACCCATTGGGTTTTATGCCATTTTGCTGAAAGTTGTAAAGAAGGAAGGAAAAAGATCATGCAGCTGCCATAAGGATGAACTATCTAATTAGTGTGCAAAAGCACTTGCCTCCTGGAGGGAGGATGAATTCAGTGACCTGCGGCGGAGGGTGATTCATCTCTGCTCTGCTCTTGCATTTCCCCTCTCCTGACATGAATCACTTGTCCTGTGCAGGGAGGAGGGCAGAGCTCCTGCATCAGCCTGTGGGGCCAGCCTGAAGGACTCAGACCCAAACCATCATGAGCAGCCAGCCAGGTTCTCTCTTCCTTAGCAAAGAAGATGTTTATTCAGGTCTCGTGTGGGCTTCTTGCCTGGTGGAGAGAGTATCCCACCTTTCATGGGGCACCATGGAACGTCCCCAGAGCATTTGTCTCTCACCCACGAGGCTTCTCTGCTCCTTGCTGGTGCCTCTGGGCTTGTGTTGCTTCTTGTGCCTCCCTCCCCTCCCTGCCCACCTGCATTCATGAGCTGGTGGCAACCTCACGTCTTTGTGGTCTGCTGGTCAAATGGCCAAAACTGCTCAAGGGTTTTGGAAGTTTTTGGAAAAGCCATGTCTGAGATATGCACAGACAGGTACTAGAGTCACAGAAACCTCACTCCCCCAGGGAACTGGACCAAAACTCTTCCTAAATTGCAATAAAGCCTCCAGAAAGGTCTCGGAGGTGTTTTTAATGCAGCGCTACCCCAAAATGACTTCCCAAAGCAGAAATTACAAGACAAATTGTCATCAGTGCCTTCTTCCACCCCATAAGGTTGGTGACAGGAGCAGAGGAATTCCCTGGCTCTTTGCAGCATTCAGCCCTTTCCCCTGGAGCAGGCTGATGTCCATGTCATTCTCCTAAACACAGGCAGTCTCTGGGCCATAAGTTTGACTCAGAAAAACCCCAACCTTCCTCCTCCACAGGACTGGTGTGAGTAGTGACCACTTTCCTCCACAACCTGTGCAGAAAAGGGTGCTCAGACACTGCCTGAACCACACCAGGATATTTTAACCTCCTCCTGAGTGAGAAATGAACTCTTCACTGGAGTAGTGCAGGGTTTTACAGGGAAAGTCAAGGTCCTTTGCAGTTTGGTGGGGCTGGGTCTTGCTTGTAGGCAGAAAACCATGGGAAAACCTTTTAGGAAGCAACAAAGCTCACTACCTCACAAATCTCCATCTGTCGTCTCCTTCCTTTTCTGGACATGCAAACCCACAATCACTGGCTTGACCACAGGCCTTGATTCCAGGTCACACCTGGAATCCTGGTCAAACTTGTCTCAGCTCCTCTTGCTGAAAATATTTATCTGTTTGCAAATATTGCTGTTTCTGAGAAGATCCTGTTCTGCTGATGTGCAGTGCCTGTAGATTTGGCCATCACGGTAAAACTGGGCTGGTCTTCTGCCTTAATCTTCTGCCTTTGTATCACGGGTGACCAAAAAAAAGGCACTTAGGAAGGACATGGGAATGCAATTAGTAGCTAAAACACACTCTGTCAGGGGAAAAATTTGAAATATGTCACCACCAGAGTTGGACAAAAAGTTGCTGTTCTGTCTTTTGTTAATTTTCCTTTGTTCTTGTCAAAAAAATATTTATGGTAGAGAAAAATGACATACTTCTGAAACATCCAGATGGCTGTTTCTACAGCTACTAATTCAAACTTCTGAATGGACTTGGTCTTCACGCTCTAAGGAAGCAAAATTCCCTGTTGTTTAAAGGAATTTTTCATCTACCCTCTCATCTCCAGGAAAACTCCCTGGGCAAAACAAGGGATTTTCTTCATTTTCCCACCGAGGCTGCTCCAGTTGTGTAAGAGCCTCAGCTCAAAGAATCATGGAATAATATCATAGAATCCTAGAGTGACTTGGGTTGGAAGGGACCTTAAAGACCATCTAGTTCCAACCCTTTCACCATGGGCAAGGATGACAACCATTAAATCAGTTTGCCCAAGGCCACAACAAACCCAGCCTTAAACATTTCCAGGGATGGGTCATGTGTGTGGGAGCATTGACACTGTCCTGGACACCTGCATGGAGGGTGCTCAGCCACAGGGATGGGTGATGCTGTTTCATTTCACTGGACAGAGTCATATTTTGGGATTGCAGAAAGATGAGTGCTTCCCTCACCATGCCAATGACCCCAGTGAGAGGCTGAAACTATGGGGTCATTTACTGGAATTCCCAGGTCTGTAAGAGTTGAAATGAGGGATATGGGACTCCAGGCAGCTCTTCCAAAATGCAGTTTATTCTATCTAAGAGGTTACACCCAGGGTGGTGGGTGACAGAGCCTGTGCCCACAGCTGTCAGCTCCAGCTGCAGGCAGCCCTGCAGACCCTTTGGTTTTGGTTACAATGCATTCTACACTTTCCTTTGCTGAGCATCTTAATACAGTAGAACCAATCTATACCTTAATTATTATCTATAGCCTGTCATAACTACTATAATTACCATATTCATGTTACTATTCTCCAATCACTAAAAGTTAGTACAGTACAGTTTAAGCTAGAAATTGTTTTTCAGTTTTCTTGCAGTGGAAAATTCGGAGACCTTTTTTCTACTTGCCACATTTGCTGACTTGTTTGCCTGTGCTCTCTTTGTGCTTGGTAAAAACATCTTCTTGTTTGAGGTGGGTTTATCCTTTGCTCTAAGCCATAAAAACCCCTTCTAACTAACACACCCTTTGCCTCCTTGGTTAGCCAGTGAGACTGGCTCAGCAATTCTTTTCTTCTATATCAAAACCTGCTTCCATCTCTATTCCTTCATCAGACTCTACATTTAAAAATCTTTCTGCCAAGCACACATATCTGTGAGACTTTCTTGTCAAACTTTCATCCTTCCCAATACAGGTCTTTCTTGATGAGATTTATTTGTTAACAACTTCCCTGGTTAGACACTGACATTTCCATTTTTCTGTCTGTAAAGCAGGTTTGAGTTCAGCCTTGGGGTGCAAGGAAGGAGAGAGGACTCCAGGCTTTGACCTGCAGGCAGTGGTGAGTGACGGGGACAGTGACTCGGGGAGGCAGCCAGTGTTCAGTGTGAAACCACCCCCCAAAACTGCCCACCTCCAACCTGCCTGGCTCTGACCAGACAGCCCTTAAGTGCTCCAGATGGGCCCTGCCAGCACAGCAGGCTCAGCTTGGCCAGCCTTGGCCTGCCCCTTTCTTCTGGCTCAGCCAACCTTGCCGAGCAGCCATCGCTTCCCTCGAACATCAAAGGTCTTCATTAAACCCTGTCAGTCACAGGCTGTGTTCCCTGGTGGGCATCCATGTGTGACAAGGAGCACCAGGGGATCCCCAGCCTGCTTTGGAGGAGGGGACCATTCATGTCATGCCACTTCCAATTTAGGATGTGCTCTTGGATGAGCTCGTACCAAGCCTGTGAGGCAGGTGCTGCAGCTGCAGGATCCCTGTGCTGCCAAGAGGGAGCTGCTGGATGGAACAGCCCCCACGTGGGAAAAGGCAGCCTTTCCCCCCTAGCCTGGTGGCACATCCCCAGATGGGGAAGTGGTCTTCAGCCTCTGTCAGCTCCACTCACATCAGTCATGTCTCGTTGGGTGCTCTGACGGATGGGAACGGGCAGGACCCATCGCAAGCGCTCCCCGTCAGCCCGGGGCTGCATCCACAGAGGTCTCACTTCAGGAGGTCACGTGCTGTGCTCCCTCCTGCACAGAGCCACAGGAGGTTTGTCTTCCTCTCAGGAAGGCTCCCTGGATAATGTAGGACGTTCCCAGAGAGCTGATTGCTGCATCAGCTGGCACAAGGCATGAAGGAATGGTTGTGGTGACCACCCCTCCCTCTCTTTGTGTTTCAGGACTGAGATCCAGCCTAGAGGCTTTGCAGTGCTGCTGGGCAGCAAAAGCTGTGTCTACTGTAAGCTCCAAAGCAGTTTTTTGTCCCTCAGTGTGTGGCACAGAGGACCCCTCTATGTCCCATTGACAAAACTGATTCCTGTAGAAGCTGCTATTTCCAGAGGCCAGGAAAGGCTGTGGGTACAGAGAAGGTTTTGAGCAGGTTAGGGACAGTGTCTCCACAAGGACATATCACCCACATGGCAGTGGGCTGTGGTGTCAGGGGGAGAGCTGAGTATGTGTTCTGGATGCCTGGGCTGTTCTCTGAGATGAAACTGAAGATGGGTTTCCTCACTTGTGTGTTTAATTAAGAAAGATGCACTCTTCCCATAAAATGTCCTTTCCATTCAAACACACTCCTTGCAACAGGTCTGTGGTGCCAGATGCTGATTTAATACCTGTGCAGGAGAATCCTGACCTTACTGCAGGTCTCTTTTTTCTCCCTTGCTGGAGGAAATGCTTGCAAGTAATGTACCATGTTACAGCCACAATAATGTTTAATGGTTGTGTCCTGTGACTGAGGTTAATGACTAGTTAGGCAAGCTTTTACACTGAGGAATAAAAAATTGTATTAAATAAAGCTGGCAAGGAGCAGGGAAGAGGGTAATGACAGATTCTGGCAGTTGCCTACCCCAACCTTCAGTCCCAAGGAGGTGGATGTTGTAAAAGCCAACCCAGCAAACCCTTCTCAGGGCATTGACTTTGCTAAATCTTTGGGAGGGTGAACAAGAGAGGTAGCTCTGAGCTGCAGATGGCTGAGAATCTTCTGCTGCTGGATATATTTCTTTGGTACCCCACAAACTCACACAAGTTCCCAGAGCCCTACCTTAAGCCTGGTGCAGCAAGCCAAGCCACTCCAAATGCCTCACAGTGATGCTGGCCCAGCCATCCTCAGAGGGTCACTCTGCATCCTCCCTGTGTGCCTTCTGCAGCTCTTGATGAGCTCAGGTCTCCTTTGAAGGGTCACACAAACTTAATTGAAAGGCTCACCTGTGTCTGTGATCACTGAGGCTGGGTCTCTTTGCTGGCTCCAGACCAGCCCTGCACCAGGGGGTTTTTGTTAAGCCTCACCCTCCTTATGGTCCCCTTTCCCAGCTGAACTTCCAGCCTTCTGTAGCCAGACTCCATTTATCTGTCTGTGGTTGCATGCTTGCCTCCCCCCTGCTCCCTTTTTTTTTTTTTTTTTTTTACAGTTGTTACTAAAAGGGTTTTTTTTTTTCTCCCTCCTTTCTTCTTAATGATTTGCTGCATAAAATAAAAGGGCCCTGCTGTGCCTGTACTGGTGATAAATGAGAGCCAAGGGAGAAGCCAGGGCTGGTGGGTGGCCCAGGTCTCTCCTTTCCCAAGCTCTGAGCTGTGCCCAGTGTGCCAGCTGTGGGGCACTGCCCTCCCAGCTGCTGCCAGATGTGGCAACCACTCCATCACTGCCTGCTCTCCCCCCTGGCAGGCACAGGGCTGGTCTCCAGAGTGGGAAGAAAGGGCTGAGAAAGGGAGAAGCCATCTCTGCTCTGTTGTGTGCTTGCTGCCTGGGCACAGCTGCCTGAGCACTGGCTCCTGAGGCAGGTCCAAATCAAGGGGGTGCTGAGATTTGGTTCCAGCTGGCAGCTTAATACCCCACAGCTGCTTGCTCACATTCCCCACTGCTGGTGGGGGGAGAAGAATTGCAGCAAAACCAGGTGAAATCCATGTGTTGGTATAAGACTGGTTAATAATTGAAACAAAATAAAACGTGACAACAATAAAATATAATAATTATAATCATAGTGAAAAGGCAGACAACAAAAAGAGAGAGAGAAATAAAACCCAAGAAAGACAAATCATGCACAACACAAAATTCCCACCACCCAGTGCCTGGTGCCAGCCTGACCCTGAGCAGCAATCAGGGTCCCCCAGCCAGCTGCCCCCAGTTTATGCACTGAGCAGGATGTTCTGTGGCATGGAATGTCCCTCTGGTCCATTCAGGAATTCAGGTCAGTGTTCTGGCCATGCTCCCTCCCAGCTTTTTGTGCACCTCCTCACTGGCAGAGGATGAGCCACTGGGCAGTCTGTGATTTAGGGTGAGCACAGCTTAGCAACAACCAAAACATCAGTGTGTTATCAAAGTCATTCTCATCCTAAATCAAAACCACAGCCCTATACCAGCTACTAGGAAGAAAATTAAGAATCTGTACACAGCACTGTCTGGTCTGAGCCCTTTGCAATGCTCCACAGAGCCCTGCTGAAGGCCAGGGATGTGCCTGACCTAGACATGACATTAAAACCTTGTGGGGACAGAGGCAGGAGGGCAGGCTGAGGATGGGAAGTCCTGGCCAGTTGATCAATGCTCTGTACCCTCTTCCAGAGGGTCTGAATCCAGTGTTCATTCCTGTCACAGGTGTCCTGGTGACTGTGTGTGACTCACCAGGTAAGTGCACTCTGTCCTGCTCAGCACTGCCTGTGATGTCCCACAAGGGCAGCTGTTGGGAAGGATGAAAGTTTGACAAGAAAGTCTCACAGATTTGTGTGCTTGGCAGAAAGATTCTTGACTGTAGAGTCTGATGAAGGAAAAGAGATGGAAGCAAGTTTTGATATAGAAGAAAAGAATTGCTGAGCCAGTCTTAGTGGATAACCAAGAAGGCAAAGGGTGTGTTAGTTAGAAGGGGTTTTTATGGCTTAGAGCAAAGGATAAACCCACCCCAAACAAGAAGATGTTTTTACCAAGCAGAAAGACAGCACAGGCAAACAAGTCAGCAAATGTGGCAAGTAGAAAAAAGGTCTCAGAATTTTCCACTGCAAGAAAACTGAAAAACAACTTCTAGCTTAAACTGTAATGTACTAACTTTTAGTGATTGGAGAATATTAACACGAATATAGTAATTATAGTAGTTATGATAAGCTATAGATAATAGTTAAGGTATAGATTGGTTCTTCTGTATGAAGATGCTCAGCAAAGGAAAGTGTAGAATGCATTGTAACCAAAACCAAAGGGTCTGCAGGGCTGCCTGCAGCTGGAGCTGGCAGCTGTGGGCACAGGCTCTGTCACCCACACCCTGGGCTGCTGTAACACCTGGGATGCAATAAACTGCATTTGGAAGAGCTGCCTGGAGTCCCACATCCCTCATTTTGGCTCCTACAGGCCACTCCAGGGTTAGCAGAATAAATGTTATCAACCCTAAGAGTGCTATGAACACCCTGCCTGCCTTTGCGTTGGAGCAGCTGAGCCTCAGAGCCTCTCCTGAAAGTCACCTGAAAGGTAAAACCTCTTTCTTCATGAGCATCTCATGTGTGCCAGCACTGGACAGAGCTGAAATAGTCCTTGTGCATCCAGCCTGTGATCAAGATGCTCTGATATTTCCAGTGCACCATTCAGTTTAAGCTAAAATACAAAACCTGAGGGGGGAAAAAAACCACCCCAAACACGCAAAGCGTGACATGCAACCTCATCTCCTTCCTGTGAGGCTTTTGTGTGATGAGCCTCCAAGGGGGAAATTAGGGTCTAGATAAGGCTGCCTCGCTGGTATTCAGAGAGCAGAGTGGTTTCACTGCTCACAGTGGCATCTCGTCTGTCTTTGGGATATTTTTATTGCTGCTGCTTGTAACTTGGACACACATTGTGTGTAGTCTGCAGGATAAAAATAGCTGCAGTGCCTATTTCTGTCAGAGCAGAGCACACCAAACCTTTGTTTACCACTTGCCTTTGATTTAAATTTAGCAGGGAGCCGAGCACTCGAAAGCAGAGGGAAGCTGTGTGCCTTGAAATCCACCCAGCTAATTGTAGCTGATTTTAGCTCACTCTCTGCACAATGCTGCACTGGAGAGGTGGGTGTGGGTGTGTGATCCCACACAGGTGCAAGAGGAAAGAAGAAAGGGATTGACCCAGTGCAGGCTGTCACTAAAGCTGTCACCCTTGGGAGGATCTGCCTGCACAAAGTGAGTGTCCCAAAGCTGCCAGCTGGGTTTAGGGAGAGCACTGAGCCCCCAGCATCATCCCCATCCCTCAGATGGAGTGGTGGGAGTGTGTGCTGCAGGGCTGCTTGTTTTGGTGGATGTGAGGTTACATTGTGAGCTTTCAGAGAGCAGTAGGAAAGGAATGTTCCTCTCTTTTTTCAATCCCCACCTCCTGGAGCCTTGAGATTTTCGAGGACTATCTGTTTCCTTGCTTTGTGCAATATATATTTTAAGAAAACTCACAGCTTTGCTCTCTGTGGGAGAAGCCTGAAAATACAACTCCAAAGGTTTGAAAATCAGTCGCAAATGAAGGAATCAAATACAAATCTTGGGTTTTTATCCTATGTTCCCCTGAAATCAAACCCCACGTGATCATGACCCCTTGGCCTCTCCCTCAAGGTCTGGCAGGGATGACATGAAAAGAAATAACTTTTCTTGGCAGAAAAGGGAATTGAAAGGAATAGTTTCTGGTGGATGAACCTGCAAGATATAACATCCCTGCCTCAGTTTCCCAAACTTCAGAGTGGACAGACTGTGTCCTTCCCCAAAGGGTCCTACAATTACCCTGACATGAGGGAGTTGTTTCCAGCTCTGGAATTCATAATTCATGTCCTTATCTCCATCATTTCTTACCCCACAGAGGAGGTGCTAAGGTTGTCATAGCCCCTTGGTGAGGGGCTGGGGGCATATAGAGAGAAAGTAGACACTCAGCAGCAATTAAATCAGCTAGGAAGGTGATTTATATCATGGCATTCCCAATGCCACTCACATCCATTTGCTTTTATAAACCTCCCAGGGCTCCCACCCAAGCCCCAGCATGACAAAACACCCCAGCTGATGCCAGGAACTGTGTGTGACTGTGCCTGTCTCTGGCAGGAGCTCTGCAGCACCGTTTGGCTAATTCCCACCTGCTCAGGTCAATGACAGCCCCTTGTTAAAGACAGACAGCTATTTTCAGTGTCTGCCACTCTCATATATAAAATATATTGAAATTGAAGCCAGGTGCTTGGCTAAGGTGAATCAGCACAGGCTGGTTTGCTTCAGTGGGCAGACACTCATTTACACCACTGGAAGATGTAGCCCATTTCCTCTAAAATATCTTATTTTAGGGGAGCTTTGATGCACTTGTGGTGTTTATTTTTTTTTTAATTTCTTGATTTATTGATAGCAGAACTATATTTACTTGAATCCATGATACTCTCACATCAGAAATAACTCTGCATATCCTCAGAGTTGTTTCAGAGAAGCAAATAAACTTTTAAAGCTGTTTCAATGAATCTTTTCAATTTGACATGATATTGGCATCACATCCAGTTCCTGTGTGAAACTGTGAACTTTAAAAACATCCCTGTTTAGAAGACACATTGGAGGATGATGCTCACCCATGGTACAGCACACTTGGTTGAGACCAAGGAGGCCTTTATAGATTTCATTTTCTATAATTTTCATGCCTGCATCTTCCAGTTTGTGTGTCTGTATGGTTTTAGTTGCTTGGTTTGCTTTTATTTTCTGGTCTTCACCCACCCAGCTAAAGCTCAAAAATCAGAGGTGCAAACATCTTGAAATGGCAATATTTAAATTTGGGGGTTATTTTCCCAGTTAAGCAGTGTTTTTGTGTGCTGAGAGGCAAAACACCTCGGTAACTCTTGGGTTTTGTGCGGCTGAAATGGCTCCCCAGGTATTAAAGAGTCTTTTTTCTCAGCCCTGCGCTCGAAGAAGTCGAGATTCCTCAGCTCTGGTTTTCAAGGCTGTTTATTTTCTCTTATCTATTACATTCTTTTCTCCAACCTGCTGAGATCTGTCTGGCAGATCAGGTTGAGGCCCTCTGACCACCCTTGGGGTGGTGTTGGCTTTTTATACTAAAACCTACATGTACTTTATTTACAATAATTTTCCAATACCTATCACCTATGTTAGACAGTCTGTCACTATCCTAAACCAATCCAGAAGTGTCACCATCACAGCAGAAGATGGAGGACAAGAAGGAGAAGGAGGACAGGACATGCCCAGATTCCTCCATCTTGCCTCTTGAACCCCCATTCTAAATCCCCAAAATTCTACCTTTTCACCCTGTGATAAATACACTATCATTCTACTCAAACCCTTGTGGCTTGTAAATCTTCACACAAAGTTGGTAATTGTTTCCAAGGGTTAAAATCAAAGGCACAGGTGTTTGTGACTCTGTGCCAAGGTCTCTGAGCCCCTTGCCAGGGTCTCGAGCCATCCAGGGCAGCCAGAGGAATGTCCTGGGCTCGGACAGGTAACAGCAGCACATCCACTCAGGAGAAGCTATTCCTTGTTTTCTGGCACAAAGAGATCCAGCTGCATCCCTCTCTGCCATCCAGAGCACATCACCCCACGGGAAGCACAAATAACTTCATCTCAGTGAGGGAATCGAAGATGTCCCTTGTACTTCCAAACCTGGCAGGATGGGGAAAAAACCCACTGGGCTTTTGGCTAAATATTGTTTTTTCAGGGCAGCTGCAGGCAGCTGGCTGTGGTTCATCCCTGAGTGCTGCCCATCCATCACCTGCACTGGGTGTTATTAACGAGGATGTGAGCGTGCAGCGGCAGCACCCACAGCCTGGAAGGGGCTGCCCCGTCCCTGGCAGAGGCTGTGGAGAGGCCGTCTGTGTTCCAGCTGCCATCCCCTCCTCTGCCAGGGCCCCCTGCCCTGCCGCCTCCCGGCACATCTGCTCTGCCAGTCTCAGTTTTCTGTGGTTGAGACGATCCCTGAGGTGTTAGAAAGTCTTTTTCTTTCCCAGCCCTGCGACCGAAGAAGAAGTTGAGATTCCTCAGTTCTGCTTTTCAAGGTTGTTTATTTTCTGTTATCTATGACATTCTTTCTCTGACCTGCTGAGATCTGTCCAGCAGGTTGGGTTGAGGCACACTGCCCACCCTTGGGGGTGTTGGCTTTTTATACTAAGAACTACGTGTACTTATTTTACAATAATTTTCCAATACCTATCACCTATGTTAGACAGTCTGTCTCTACTCTAAACCAATTGAAAAGTGTCACCATCACAGCATAAGATGGAGGACAAGAAGAAGAAGGACAGGACATGCCCAAGATTCCTCCACCTTGCCTCTTGAACCCCCATTCTAAAACCCCAAAATTCTATTTTTTTCACCCCGTGACAAATAAACTATCATTCTACTCAAACTCCTGTGGCTTGTACATCTTCAGACAAAGTTGGTAATTATTTCCATGGGCTAAAATCAAAGGTGTTTTTGACTCTGTGCCAAGGTCTCTGAGCCCCCTGCCAGGGGCTTGAATCACCCAGGGCAGCCAGAGGAATGTCCTGGGTCCCAACATGCCGGCACCGTGCTCCCATTGCTGGGCTTTTGGCGGTGCCTCCTGCTTTGAGCTGATTGTTAAACGACTGGGAGGTTCTCAAGGGGTGGAGGGGCTCTTCTGGTGGGTTGGGAATGAAAGGAAAGTTTCCCTAAAGTAACCATCTTTTTCTTGAAGTTAATGATTTCTATTTGGAGGTTCCAGCAGACACACCACTACCTACACTACCTTGTACAGAGCCAATTAACAGCCAGCAACACTGCCTCAGGTGGCAGAGAACCAATCCCTGCTGAAGGAACCTTCTCCTGACTCAGTTTCCTGATAAACTGTGATAAGAACACCCTGCATCCCTCCTGCCAGCTCTAAGACACTCCAAGAAATCTGTTGGGACATTGGGAACTCAGAATTGTTTCCATTTTGAAAAATTGTCTTATGAGTGCTTTTGATTTTTTTGTAATTTTGTGTTGATTCAGTTGATCCTTCAGAGAAGCTTTCTTAATAATATAAAAAATGGGGAATTGTGGAGACCCTGGGGGGGCATTCCCTGGTCTAGGGAGACACAAGAAGCTTCCCTCAAAAAGCTGTTAGACCCCATTGGCTCCTTCTCCTGTTCCTAGGTTCTCAAGGGGTGTAGGGGCTCTTCTGGTGGGTTGGGTGGGTCCTGGGCAACAATAAAGACAGAGGGTGTTTAGGAATAACATCCTAGGAAATGCATGCATGAAGTTTAGGAGAGGCATGAAGGCTTGAAGTCACCTGCTTGGTGAGGCTGAAGGACTTTGAGAGCAAACCTGGTGTGGAATAAATCCTGTAGCAGCATTGCACAAGCCCTTGTGAGCCACTGAACACCAGGGAGAGCAGATCTACACCTCACCTGTAAGAGCTGTAATGAGGGATGCAGGACCTCAGGCAGCTCTTACAAATGCAGTTTATTGCATCCCAGATGTGACAGCAGCCCAGGGGCATGGGCGACAGAGCCTGTGCCCACAGCTGTCAGCTCCAGCTGCAGACAAGCCTGGAGACCCTTTAATTTTGGTTACAATGCATTCTATACTTTCCTTTGCTGAGCATCTTAATACAGAAGAACCAATCCCTACCTTAACTATTATCTATTGCCTATCATATGTCGCTATAGGACATGACAAAAAAGAACACGGACACACAACTCTCTAAGGTAAAAAAGAGGGCGTTTCATTTCTGACTTTAACATTTATAGATTTCTAAAAGTGGCAGTGGGTTGGAGGGTGACAGTGCCACCTCTGCAATGACACTGGACAAATTAACAGTCCATCAAATTTTTTCTCTCCTATAAAAGAATGTAAAACAGTAAGTTATTTACATAAAGTGCGTGAGAAAGTTTGTTATAAGAATATAAACATCAGAAGGCTTAGAAAAACTTGAAAAAAGAGGGCAACAATCATAACTACTATAATTACTATATTAATGTTATTAGTCTCCAATCACTAAAAGTTAGTACATTACAGTTTAAGCTAGAAGTTGTTTTTCAGTTTTCTTGCAGTGGAAAATTCTGAGACCTTTTTTCTACTTGCAACATTGGCAGGCTTGTTTGCCTGTGCTGTCTTTCTACTTGGTAAAAACATCTTCTTGTTTGAGGTGGGTTTATCCTTTTCTCTAAGCCATAAAAACCCCTTCTAACTAACACACCCTTTGCCTTCTTAATTATCCACTAAGACTGGCTCAGCTCAATTTACATATCTATTATTCTTCTATATCAAAACTTGCTTCCATCTCTATCCCTTCTTCATGTTGTACATTCAAAAATCTTTCTGCCAATCATACATATCTGTGAGACTTTCTTGTCAAACTTTCATCCTTCCCAACACTCACCAGCAGCATCTCTGGAGAACAGCATCTCAGCTCTCATAAAAGTGGTGGCAGAGGGGATTTGGTTGGGGTAGCACCTGCAGGTGAAACATGAGACTTTTAGCTTTGCAGGGGTTGGTGGAGCAAGATTTTCTGTTCCTTTTGAGTGTTTGGAGGAGAAGCATCCTGCCTTTCTTCATTGGTGCCAGGGGCAGGCACCCAAAAGGGTATTTTGGGGTGTAGTGGTACCAATCCACCACTAAAAGGTGGATCCTGCTTCCATGCAGAAAAGAAGTCAGGCTCAAAGAAGCATCATTAAAAACCTGGGTGGGCAAAGAGTGATGCTGGGCTGCCACTGACAGAGCTGCATATTCTGAGATCATTCCCCAGACAAAGCTGGCAGGTGAGACTGCTGAAGAGCAGGACAAAGACCTGGAATATCCCCTGTCCTTCTTGAGGGAAGGAAGCCCAGTGGCACTGGGCCAAGTGAGGAATTAAAGGAGCTCTTCCCTCTCAAGACAAATTTAATGTAATGAAAATAGAGATTTAAGAGAAATATTGCAGGCAGAACCCAAAGTAAATGACTTCAGAAAGGGTCTAATGAGACTGGCACTCTCTTCCTTGCCACTTCAATAAGATAAGAAGATTTCAGCTCATGATAGGCCAAGGGTCAACTCAGGAGTTAATGCAGATTTTGAAACAGAAGCCAGGAGTCCTGCAAATTGAAATCCATCCTCTCTAGTCCCACATTGTAGCAGAGCAATTTACTGGTGGATGCATCTTCAGCAAAACCTACTTGTTAATGCTTGGTTCACAGACAAAATATCAATGGAGAAGGGGAAATGAAAAGCTTTTTTGTCCCCAATGCAGACACCATAAAATTAAAACTCTTTGATTGCACGCCTTAATGGAAATGCAATAAGTAAAGGGCTGTGCTAGATGGGCCATCCATATCCCTCCCCACCCTATTCACTGTCATTCTGAAAAATGCACTGAGAAAAAGCTCCTGATGTGCTGAGAAATATTTCTCAATTGTCCTGATCCCTTGAGCCTTCCCCACCACCACCAGACACTGGCAGGGGAGTCTCAGTTTGGAAAGACAGGAGTCTGCTAAGGAAGGCAGGAGCCTCCCCTGAAATGGAAACTGCAAACCCCCTCCCTCCAAATTGTTATAAATTTTCAATTAGGGGGCTCTCAGGCAAAAATATAGGAGCAGGATTAACAGTTTGTTATTAGGGAAGAAAATAAAAGGATAAAATAAAGAACACAGTAAACCAAAACAACACTGACAGAGTCAGAACCCAACCTGACACCCTGTGGGTCAGGGTGTTGGTATCAATCCCATTGGAATTGTGGCTGCAGCCCTCCTGCAGTGTCAGGGGTGGTTCTGTTGGAGCAGGGGGTCCTGTAGAAAAGGGTGCAGTCTCTTCCTCTGAAGATCCAGTGGGAGAGGAGCTGCTGTTCCTCTGGGGAATCCAGTGGAGAAGTTGCTCTGCTGTCCCAAAATCTCAGATTGTATCTGCGTAGGAATGCTTGGCTCCTCCCCTGGGCGGAGCATCTCCCCATGGGATGATGGGATTGGATCAGCCCTGCAGGGACACTCAGTGGCCATGGACAGCAGAGATCTCCTGGAGGGAGGATTGGCTGTGGGAGAGATAAAGAAAAAACCTGCCCAATGAACAGAGGATAACTGCCCCAGCTCTGACAGATGGTGATAGAATACACATTGTCTTGCAGTCTGGGACAGGGGGTCTGTCCTTGGGGACATGAGGACAGATAATTGTATATCTGCTTCCAGTTAAGGCATCCTGCTGGATTACTCCATGACATGTGAACTTACAGACAAATGCATTTGTGAAGCAGCTCAGGACCAGACACAGCTCTGGGTGATGCTGAGGGCTGGCAGGAATCTGACCCCTGTATCTGTACCCCTAACCCTGGTACAGGCCAGCCAGAGAGGAAATGTGGTTGCAATCTGTAGGAGCTGTTGAATTGAATTTGGGGAACCGATGGACGAGTGCCAATTTCCACTCTGAGGCAAAACCAGACGTTTAATCTGAACTAGTGATCATGCTCATAGTTTGGCAGAACAGCCATATCTGTAAATGCCCAGCATCTGTAAATCTACTGCTTTTGATGTCAAAGGGTTTTCATGTGTTTTGTAAAGTAAAATATTGACTGAATTATGACCTACTGGAACCTTCTCTGATGACTGCTGTGCGCTGGCAGGCGATAAAAAGGGTGGCTGAGCTTTTTTTGCTCAAGTTTGGTTCCAGCAGATATAAAAGAAGCAATTGAATTAATTGGCTATAGAATGAGGTTCAGAGGTTGTTTAGAGGGAGCTGTGAGATGAGTTGCTGCATTAAGGCTTTTTTTTCAATGCACCCAGTACAGGTAAACCTACAATTTTCCACAAGTGTTTCAACAACACCGGGCTGACATAAACATTGCAGAGGTTGTGGCCTTTAACCTCATGCACATGAGCCAAAGATTTCTTACAACTCAGCTCATTTAACCAGCCTTTTCTTGGTTTTCCAGCTCTTTCTCTTCCTTCACAGCTGTTCAATGTCATATCTGAAATGCTCTTACAAGAAAGACCTTCCCAAACCTTAATAAATGCAGCTTTTTCTGCACTATCCGCAATACATCAACCTGTCCCTGCTGCAAAGTGTGAGTGCAGGGCTGTCCCCAGCCCAAGTGGCAGCACTTTAGTAGGGTGCAAATGGTTTTGTGATGGAAAGGCACCAGGGAATGCTGAGTTGGAGTGACTGGCTCAGGAAGAATAGCTCTGAAGGCTGAACTCTCCTCCCTGGTGGATGGAGAAGTTTTCTTTGAAGGACAGGCCTGACCCTTGGGTTGGCTGTGCTGGTGTTACCAGGCCCAGTTCAGATGCCAGTACTGCTGGCTAGGAGTTTTCTGAACAGCCCTTTTTTCATTAGGAAATGATCATTTTCAAAGCCAAAGCTTTGGCTCCCAAGTCCAACTGGCTTTGGGAACAGAGTTGGAATTAAATCTGGAGGAAAAGGCTCATCCCTTTCCCTTCTTGTGGTGTGATAACTGGGTCAGTGCTGAAAGCAGTCTCCTCTCCAGTCACAGATGCTGGGATCAAACCTCCTCTCTGTCTTGCTCAGAGCAGTGATTTGAAAATCAGCCTTCACTCCCCTCATCAGAGCTCCCTTAGTGTGTAACTGTCTGGGTCATTCTGGGTTTTGCCAGAAAATGTAAAAATCCATGGGTCTCTTGAAATGCTGGGTGGGAAAATCTTTCAAATCTCTTAACCCTTCTCAGAAGAGGAAAAAACATCTTAAACATCTGGGATGGGATTTTTTTATTGTTATTATTTCTAGCCAAGATAAGGCATGACATTATATTTAATGCTGATTGACCGGAGAAGAAAATTGGTTGCTTAGAATGTAATGCAAAAAAATTCTAACAATGCATGAGAAATCCTGTAATAACAGACCTACTTGAGAATTTGAGTGGCATGAAATGTGAAGTGTACTGTTACTTTAATTGTATTTTTATGCAGACATACTCAATTCCTATTAGTGGCAGAGTTGTGTTTGCATTTGGCCAGAGGCAAAGAATTACTAGTGGACAGTTTAATCAGGATGAAAGAAGGAAAATAAAATTAATGTAGCATGTGCTGGGCTCAGACATTTGTGTTGGAAGAATTTTCACATCTGTATTGTGTGAAGCTTGGTCCTGTTTATTTTAAAAACCTGAAAATGAGGGTTGAATGATTTCACACTGGAGTTATGATTGCCAGTCATTTAGTTCAAGGGTTGAGGTTAGTAAATGAATAATTCCAGTTTGCCAGAAGTCTTTGTTGGTAGTCAGTGGTTAAAAATCAAGGGCTGAAGATGTTGCTGCTTTGCTCCTGTGTGAATCCACCCGTCCATTATTTATAGAATTACTGCTTTGAAGCCAAATGTAGAGGGGGATCCTGCTGGGCTGGAGAGCCCATAAATACCTGCAGCTATTTAGCAAATGCCCTGAAATATTTCATAACTCCATAGAACACAGCAGAAAGGGGAACCAACTTGCCCATGTCCTGCCAGTGGGTGGCCAGTGCCTGATCTGGGAGGGGAGTCCCAAAACAGGGCTGACAGGACCAGAAATTTGCAGCTGTGTGGTTGCAGCCAAGGTCATTGAGATGAAGCAGAAGGTGATTCCTCCTGTCCTCAGACAGGCCCCTGAGGTGGAAGTGCCAGTGAGGTGCCCCACAGTGGTGCTGCTTCTCTGTAAGCAGAGATTATGAAGACTATGAGGACAGGAGGAAAATTCTGAAAGAGTTTCTGAAGACGGTCTGAAAATTCTTCTTTCCAGGTTTTTGAAGCAGGTAAAGGTGGTTCCCACCATGCCTCCTGATACCCCAGCCAAAATAAATCCCAGCATTTTTAGATTGGCTCTGCCTGTGCTACTCAGCCACCCAGACCTCCAGGTAACATCATCTGCAGTGACATTGACAACACTGTCAGTGCAGTGTTTTCTGAAAAAACAAAATTACCTGGAAAAAAATCTATTAAAGGAAAAACTGGAGAAAGCTTTTCTGCCAAGTGGTAGAATTTGTGTTTATATTTCTGTCAGCTCTGGCTTCCCTAAAAGAATCTTGCCCTTACGTGATCAATCAGAGAAGAGGAATTTTCTTTGCTTGGCCTTCATTTATTTTACCATTTAATGCTGAGCCTGTTTAGTCAGGAAGGACTTGCTTCCAGACTGCACAGTCAATGAACGATTCATCTTGTCCAAGAGCAAATTAAGCAAAGTGAATAATTAAATGGAAGCACTCAACCAATATTTCTCAGAGCTCTCCTAAACAATTCCCCACAGTCTCCTTGCATCCTCACTTCCAGACAGCTTCGACCCCTCTATTCAGGAGCACCATGTTCAACACCCAGCCCAGCCCAGGCCAACACTGGCCAAAGGTTTTTTCCAGTTATTTCCATCTGGGTGGTCACTGGGCAAGGCTTGGTGGTCTCGCTCCTGTTCCAATGAGAAAATCATCAGGACCACAAACCTCCCTCTCCATCCTGCCAGGATTAATGAGGCCTCCTTGCTGGGAATGGGGTTGGGATTGATTGGGCAGAGTGAATGAGGTTGCCAGGGGAGATGGCTCTTGTGGGAGAGAGGGTTCCTCATGTCAGTCCTGCCCTTCAGGGACACACAGGGCTGTCGCTGTCATATCTTCTGAAAAATCCCTTTGCCAGGATTTCTTCTCCTGGGAGGCTGAGAAACCCCAGAGAAAAATGAAAACAATAATTATCTGATTGCTTCTCCTGTGTTTTGCTGCTCTGGAATGTAGCTTAGAGATAGTTTATCCAACATGTGAATTGTTTTTACTTAATGACCAATCACGGTCAGGCTGTGTCGGGACTCTGGAAGAAGCCACGAGTTTTTCATTAGTATTTTGTTAAACTTTCTGTAAGTATACTTTCTCTAGTCTTTATAATAGTTTTAATATAGCATTCTATAATAAATATAATATAATATAACATAATATAATATAATATAATATAATATAATATAATATAATAATAAATTAACTTTCTAAGAACATAAAGTCAGGTTAATCATTTCCTTCCTGCCACAGGGGACCCTGAAAATACCACACAGGGCTCTGGGCCTGGCAGGCTGCCCATGGGAGCAGGGAGGGGAATGCCAAATGAGGATTTCCAGCCAACTGACTGCATCAGGAGCCTTCAGACAAGGATGCTCAGGCCTTTCCAGGTGAGTGTGGGGAGGGATGGGTTGTGCTGTGCTGGCTGGGAGGTGCAGAGGGTGTTGGTGTTCACTGAGGGCAAGCTGAGTAACAATGGGAGTCTGAGCTCTCCCAGTGGAATTTCTTGATGGAATTGGCAGGCTAAACAAGGAGCATAGGTTTCTGCAGGCATGAAGAGCCACCTCCTTCCTCACCATTTCCTTCAAACTACCCATCTTGGCAGGGCAGAGCACAAAGAGTTTAATTAAAAAGTCCTCAGTCAAAGAACTCCCAAATCCACTTACCATGGAGGCAACAAGAGCCAAAGACCCAGCTGGGGTCTGAGATGAAAAGAGCTGAGGTCACTTGGCTTGTGACATCACCTGAGGCCACCACCATGGTGGCCTAGGGCAGAACATGATGACATGGTTGCTTGGTGACCTTGAAGGTATTTTGAGAGGTGAAGGGGACCCTGACAGTGATTGTTGATTTAGTTTTTAGGAAGATTTTGGAAAATAAAGACAGCAGGTAAAAGATGAAGGGGAGGAGAACTTTGTTAATCACTCAATACATGCTGTACTTCTGTGCTATAGTGTTGCTAGAGTGGGTTGGGAATTTTCCAGAAAAATCTATTTTCTGTAGAAAATTATGATGGTCATGAACCGATTTTCATGAGATTTAGAAACATTTATCCATAGAATCATTTAGGTTGGAAAAGACTTTTAAGAACATTGAGCCCAACTACAAATTTATGCAATCTTGGAAATTATTTTAGGGACAGGCAGGACCTTGCTAGATCTGCATATCACTGAGCAGGTTATAATTTTTCCAAAACTTCAGTGCCAAGGGATGTGGAAATCCCAGCATCAAGTCATGGTTTCAAAAGGACATTTGAATGCAAAATGAAGCACCTCCAGCAGGCAGTTTAAGAGGCAGAGCCACTTCAGGACAACCAAAAGCCACCCTGGTCCATTCACCATTTGCCCTGGAGATATCAGCAACAGGGACTTGAGCCCCAGCATCCCAGAGTGGGGCAGAAGCAACCTGTCACCGTGCTGGGATAATTTCATTTCCATCTTAAAGAGTGGAAGTTCTGGGCTTTGTCTCACTGAAGAATGGGGAACCTTTGGAAATAATAAAAAGTTTTAATGGGACCCAGAAACCTTTTCCTGCCAAGCCCTAATTTCCACCACATTATAACAAGCATCTCTGAGGATAGAAAAATGGGGGAAATCTTGGTTTTCCCATAATGCTGCTGCTGTCGGGCCAGCAATTTTTCACCACTGTGGATGCCACTGCCACACAATTCCTTAGCTGAAAGGGGCCCAACAGAGTGAACAATATCCCAGTTGGGAAGATAAGCTGCAAGACATTATCCAGAGAGATATAAATTGTAGTAATCTATTTGTTCTCTTGCCCATGGGGTCCTCGTAGTAAGCAGGGAGTGCTGGGAAGCGGGTGAGTTCTGACACATCATTTCTCATTGTTCCCAAGGGAGGGTGAGCAATCCCAGTGCTGGCAAGCCAGACAGGCAGTAAATGTTTCCTGGAATACAAACAGAGCAGGAGCCAGTACATAAAGGCTGCAGAATCACTGTCAAAATGTAATCAGATGGAAAAAAGAAAGCAAAAGCAGAGACCAAGACACGGATGTGACAGCCCGGAGAGGGTGAGGGAGGAATGTAATGAGAGCCTGTGAGAAGGTGAAATTCACTCCTTAAAGTATTTGAGGAACTTCTTTAATGGGAACACACAGGGACAGGCAGAAGAGCTTTCTGATGCAAATCAGAGGTGAATCTCTGCTAAGGACTCACTCCATTAAATCTGAAGATACTCTGTCACCATGATACTTTCTGAAAAGTCCTCTTTGCCCAGGATTTTCTCCTGGGAAGCTGACAAACCTCAGAGAGGAATGAAAACAAGAATTATCTGATTGCTGCTCCTCTGTTTGCTGCTTTGGAATGTGGCTTGGACATTGTTTACCCACAGGTGAATGTTTGATTGGTTCCATGTGAATTGTTTTTAATTAATGACCAATCACCATCAGCTGTGTTGGACTCTGAGGAGTCAGTCATGAGCTTTCATTATCATTCTTTTCTAGCCTTCTGATGGATCCTTTCTCTTTCTTTAGTATAGTTTTAGTATAGCATGATATGATATTATATGAAATGATATAATATAATATGATATGATATAATATAATGTAATGTAATATAATATAATATGTTATGATATAATATAATATAATATAATATAATATAATATAATATAATATAATATAATATAATATAATATAATATAATATAATATAATATAATATAATATAATATAATAATCAGCCTTCTGAGAACATGGAGTCAGATTCTCATCTCTCACTTTGTCCTGGGGACCCTCACAAACACCACAATACTCTGCACCTTTGTGCCCTTTTGCTACAATCTCCTGCTTCCAGGGGAAGGTTATTCATCCCAAAGCACCAGTAGGAGCCAGGGAGGTTAGGCTGGAATGGAGCCATGTTCCAGCCTTGCTTCCAAGTTGCTGGACTTGCCCATTTCCAGGTGCTGACAGCTTTTCATGGAGAGGCACTGGAAGCTGGCAGCCCTGGAGCTGACCCCGTGGTCACACCGTGGTCCTGGGTGCCAGTCCCTGCCTGAGAGAAGCACTGACATCTCACCCCAGTGCCTGGCAGCATCTCAAGCCACCTCCTAAATGTGCAGAAGGGGACTTTGGACAACTTATGGAGGCAGCAGGATGCCTGCAAGGACATTGACAGCCTGCACAACACCCTTCAAATGGGTTAAAAAAATCAGTATATTCCTAAGATATACCAATTCTGTCCCCCTAAGAGAGAGGACAGAAGGCACCAGCGGGGTTCAAGGTGGCAGATGAACCCAGAGAGATGGAAGTGAGAGGGAAGGAGGCACCTGGAGCTGCCAGCTTGCACCCTCTCAGCCAGGCCTGTGCTGCTCAGCTGTTTCACTGCCTTGCCTCCCTCCTGCCCAGCCACCCCTGCAGTTCTGCTTCCCTGCCCCAGCACCACTCCAAACAGGCATCTGCCGGGTGCAGTTTGCATCTTGACTGACTTCTGCCAGAGCCTGAGGTGGGGAAACTTGTTCTCCAGCCCTCTGCTTGACTTTGTGCTTCCCTGTGGCAGCCAGCACAGCACCACTTTGTGCTGTGACCTTCCGAGGGATGAGGCAGGAAATATTTTCCTGGCTTAAATAAGGAATCTAAAAATCAATTTGTGGAGAGGTTGGAAAGCAATGAGCATACAAATTAACCAGTGTATGAGTAATACATTTGCATCTTGTGGATCCAGTTAACTTCAGAGCAGGCAAAATTTATGACCTACTGAACTCCAAGTATGAGGCTTAAAGAAATTACTGGGAGGAGAATTATTGGGTTGGATACTAGACATCATTCCAGCCTTCATTAATGTTTTCATGTGCTCTTGAAGGTTTCTCCCTAGCAGTACACATTACTGAGTTTGGGAAAAAAAAAAAAAACAGCCACTGAGATCACTTGGAAAACATTTTGCCTCCTTCCTCTCATTTCCCCAGGTTGCATTTTTACTCTGCACAGAAACCCAATGGTCAGACAAATTACTTTACAAGTGAGATTCTGATAACAGAAATAATGTCATAAGCCAAATGCTGATGATGTGCAGATACAATGTCAGGGGAAAAAAATCTTTTCTGGGTGTGTGTGCATGGGTTTAGATAGATGGTTCTACTTTATGGGTGCATTTATGGCACTTTATGACACTTGCTCTACAGTTGTGCTTGCATAGAGCCCAGGCAGAGCTCTGATTTGGTTCAGCCTGACTGTTGAGCTAATCCTAGTGGTTCTGTGAAAGGAGGGAAATTGCATGAAGCCATCAGGTCTCCAAGGTTTGGGCTTGTTTGAGATTTCACAGACCGTTGACAAATCCCTGTGAATAATTTTTATGACCCTGTCACTTGAGAATAGACACCTGTGGACACCAGCTCCATGGCCCAAAGAGCCTTCTTGGTGTCTAGGCCACAGGGGAATGGCCAGGTCCCACCAAGTGTCAGATATCTGGGCTCCCCACCTCTTTTTCTCCTGGGGATGCTCTCATTCAGACAGCGAGGGAGCAGCTCCTTTTCTCAGCAGACAGTCCCAGTCTCTGAGGATCCCCAGGGAGGAGGAGATGGAAGAGGATACCTCTCTGTTGTCTTTCATCTGTGACAAATTAGCTGCTCTCCCTATGACAATGTTCCTGTGCCAGGAGGTGCACAATGGGGAGGAAGCATCTTGAGGCAGGTGTGCATGTCCTGCTGGCTGCCCACACCCCTACAGCCCAGCCTGCACAGCCCCAGGGATGCTGAACCAGGGCTAACTGCAGGTGGGATGGCTTTAGGACACACTGCTGGCCTAACTCCTGTGAAGTGCTGTCACAACACCCTCACACTGAGGCTTTTCCTCTCTGGAGAGCTCTGTTGACACAGGTTGGGCCTGAAGGTTTTCTCTGTCTTGCATATTTTGAAAATGAGCTCAGACCTGTGCTACCCTGCCAGGGTAAAGGATACTTTCCTCCTGCAAATGCCATAATTTCCCTCCTGCTTTCCCATTTGAAGTGGTGGCATCCAGAGTGCAGGTTAAGTGCAGTTGTGATCCCCTGATCATCCAGGTGTGAGGACACATTTCACCTCAGCACTGTGGCCTGGGGAAGGGGACATGGCACTCCCTGCCTCCTCCCAGCACACAGCTGGGGTCTGGATGGGGTGCAGAGCTGGACCAGGGCACTGGAGAACAATTCCAGGCCACAAAGTGCCGTCTCTGATGGCTTTTCATCTGCCCTCAACAGCAGGGAAAATCATCAAAGGGAGAAAAATAAAGGGTTTTTAAAAACAAAGCCAAACAAAAATAGGTCCCAAGCTGTAAAATTTGTATCTGAGCTTCCTGGAAGCTTTGAGACTTTGGGTGGGGTTTTGTTATGTTGCTGTAGAGAAAATGCCACATGTAAATCTCCTACAACATGAAAGATCACGTTCCCTCGTGATCCAAATAGACAGGGACATATTCCTGGTGATGGTCCAAGCAGCTGCACCAGGGCAAGGATGCTTATGAAGGAGAGGATTGCTGGATATACATAACCTTGCCTGACTAACAGATTCCAGTCTTTTCAGTGAAGGGATTTTAGAATGAAAATTTGGAAGAAATACAAGGGAAATAACTACAAGTTCCAGCACAGGTCAAAAAAAAAGTAGTGCTGCACACTGGCTACAATCTGTGATAACACAGGAACATGATCAGTTCTTTGGAAATCCCCTTTCCATAGACTTTTAAAGGAACTAAGGGCAAGATGGTGAAAGCCCAAGAGGTTTTTCCTCCTGTGGAAGATGTTGGAGCTGTGGCCTCAGAGCAGGGTCTTGGTGTGAGGTCCCCAGGCTCTAAAAATGCCCAGCCCTGCCTGGGTGCCTGAGAAGCCTCTCTGGGTTTGCTCTGGTGAAGACTGTTTCCCACCATGGCCATATTTCACACAGCCCTCTGCCCCTCCCTGCCAGCTGCCTGTGTCCAACACAGTCGTGGCCTTGGGAAGATGAAGCCTTTGCTCACCGAGCAAATATATGGTACATCTGTGAGCTCAGAGATGTGAAACGCCTTTCTGGGAGGAACAATGATGTCCCACCCTGGAAAAGCCACAAAATCATGAGGGAGGGCCTTGGGGACAAGCTGCAAAGTCTTCTTGAAATGCACTTCAGCCACAGCTCTGCTCCCTGTGGTCTGACAGTGAGGGATGGCAGGAGCACATCTGCTCAGGTACAGCTCCTGCCTGGGCAGCAGGCACAGATTGCCCAGCTCAGAAACCCACCTGAGCTTTGTTTCTGGTGTGTTGCAAAGGAGAGGATGTGACATCCATCATTTTCAGAAGCAGCACTGCCACATGGAGTGCATTTGTGTGGCCAGATCCTGTGCACAGGATTACAGCTCAGCCAAGGAATTTCTTCCCTGTTGTGTCTCCGGGCATTTAGACTGGGAGGTCTTTTCAGAATAAATGATCTTGCCATTTGTTTTCCATCCATGCTGTGCCCAGCACTATGGCACCAGGGCTGGAGGCAGCAGCCCTGTGTGGTTCCTGCTGCTGGGAGGAGTGAGGAGAGTCTCTGCAGCTGGTACCTGACTTGCCCCAGGCAGAACTCTCCCTGCCCAGCCTGCTCTGCCAAGGTGACACTGGCACCTCCCTTACAGTGTTTCACTTCATGTTTCAGCACCTATTTATTTTAAAAGTCTTTTAATAATGGCAATTTCCCACTATTCTTCATTTTCCCACCCTTTGATTTTAGCCTTTGCATCAATCTCCTGCTTCAAACAGCAGCCTGCAGTGTTATAATAATGCAGGGGGGACTCCCAAGGACTGATTTAGCGTTGGCTTCCCAGTCAATAAAAGGAATGGCTGCCCATGCTAGTGAAAATGTCCCAGTCTAAAAGGCTGGGGAGAGCTGTCTTCTCCCAAATCATGGTGTTCCTGCCATTCTGCTTGCTCACCCACTCCTGGTTCCAGCTGTGAAAACTCCCTCTCACCTTGCCCAAGGTGTGAGCCCCTGAGGTTGATCTGTGGGTATCCATCCATGTGCTGGCAGAGCTATGGAGAGCAGGGATCACAGGATCACAGGATCACAATCTGCGTGGTAACACTTGCAACACAGCCCATTTGTTATCAATTTTATCTGTGCACTTTCTGCCCTCCCACTGAAGAGTTGTGAACACTGTCCTGTAAATTAAATAAGATTTTTTTTTTTTAATTAATGGGAAATTTAAAGTAGAAAAAAATGCTCATTTTCCCAAATGAGGCAAGAAAAAGGATTCTTTTGAACCACCTCTACAGAGCAGCTCCATTAACTCTTCCATCATGCAACCCAGAGCACCGCTCAGTTGTCCTTGAAGGGAGCTGCAGCTCGAGCAAAACTCACACCCTGGAACAACCTCATTTATGATGCAACCTCTGGAGGAAAGCAAAACCCCTGGATGCATCAGGGTTGCATATATCATGTGCTGGTCTAGATTCCACACTATGGGTAGCTCAGCATTTTCAACCTGCTCATCTCTGACCACTGCTACTGTCGTGGTTTGAGAGGAAGTGAGTTTTTTGGGATGCTGTGGTCGCACCAATGGGTGCTCAGATTTGAATATTGGCACCTGGTGTGGCCACTGGGGACAATGGATACGCCTCTGAGAACACAGGGGTTAAAAGCAGAGCACTCCCGTGGGAAGCCCTCTTGGGTTTCCGTGAGGGAAGCAGGTCAGACCTCAGGGAAGCCATGCGGCCGGGAGAGGTAGGCCTGGGCCTGAGGGTGGAAGGGAGAGAAACACCAGGAGGCATCGGGCAGCCCCCTCCAGGAGACAGAGAGAGAGAGAGAGATAAAGAGAGAGAGAGAGAGAGAGAGAGAAAGAGAGAGAGAGCCTGTGCCACCTTGAAATTTGATATCGTGTGCTGGCAGCAGAGCCTGTCTGGAAGAGAAGGGGGGGTGGTGCAGCCAGAAGGTGTCCGGCTGCTTGTGGGAGTTTTGGGTGGGTGGAGTCTGAGCTTTTAACTCTTTTTTGGACAATGAAAACTTTGCAGAACATTAACCTTTCCTAGAAGAGAGATAGAGATGAAATGAAAGAAGGAAATGTGCAAGTGTGAAGGTCTGGGCAAGTGAGAGATGTCGGAAGAGTAGAGAAGAATCTTAGGTGGGAAGAGATGATGGAGTGGCCTTAGCTGGACTCTTCTTGTTATAGCCATGGACAGAACCATGTTTCCTGTGACACAGAGACTGCATCCAGGGGGAGGCAATGGCTCAGAGCCAAAAGGGTGCAGTGTTGGTGCCCCTCGGCCCCAGGGGGTGAAATATGGGGGGGACAGGTGTCCCAAAGGTGAGACTGTGCTCTTTTTGGAGCAGGACAAAGCATCCTTAAAAGACAACCCTAGAAGCAGCTCTGGTCCGTGTTCAGTGGTGAGAGCACTGGACATGAAAGGAAGAGGTCACGATGGCAGATGTACTCTGGGCGGTGCCACGAGTGACACGGAAACACACGAGGCTTCAGCTGTGTTTCCAGGGGAAGCCCATGGTACAAGAAGGACTCCTCTCCTCTTGATGAACTGAGGATTGATTATATAAAAGGTGGTGATGGACCAAGAGTTGGTGATTTGGGGGATGGATGTATTGGAAATTTGGTGGGGGGAGGGGGAAATGTATTTGGAAGGTTTTCATTTTTCCTGTGTGTGTTCCTTTTTATATATAGTTGTAGTGTAGTTAATACAGTTTTCTTTATTTCTAAGTGGAAGCCTGCTTTGCTTATTCCTGGTCACATCTCACAGCAGAAACCAGGGAGAGGGTATTCTCATGGGGGCACTGGCATTGTGCCAGTGTCAAACCATGACTGCTACTCACAGCATCATCCCTAACCTTGGCACATCCCTAAAATTAGCACTTTGTGGGAGTTTTAAGCCAGGGCTGCAGAGCTCCTGGGACACTCTCAGGTTTGCAGTATCTACAGGGAGTGCAAAGGTCCATCCCCTGGAGGATTCAGCTCTCAGGCCATGACACGAGGATGTGGGGATGCAATTAGGGAAAATTCAGCACTGGATTGCCAAGCAAATTGCATTTCATTTGCCATCTGTATGGCAGTTGTCTTCTGTTAAGTGGGCAGTTTTCCTTATCTCTTCCACACCCAATGCTCCCTCCAGGGGGGCATCTGCTGATAACATATATTGATTGTCACTGCATGACTGATAAGAACTCCAGCATCCCATTGGGAGATGCTCCACACAGAGGGAGGAGCAAAGAATTCCTACCCGGATACAATCTGAGATTCTGGAACACCAGCACAGCTTCTCCACTGGATTCCCCAGAGGAACAGTTGCCTCTTCCACTGGATCTTCAGAGGAAGAGACTGCACCTTTCTACAGGATCCCTGCTCCAGCAGAGCCACCCCTGACACTGCAGGAGGGCTGAGCCACAATTCCAATGGGACTGCTGCCAACACCCTGACCCACAGGGTGTCAGGCTGGGTTCTGACTCTGTCAGTGTTCTAGTTTACTGCATTGTTTATTTTATCCTTTTATTTTCTTCCCTATTAAAGAACTGTTATCCCTGCTCCCATATTTTCTCCTGAGAACCCCTTAATTTAAAATTTATGGCAATTCTGAGGGAGGGAGTTTACATTCTCCATTTCAGGGGAGGCTCCTGCCTTCCTTAGCAGACTTCTGTCTTTCCAAACCAGGACAACTGGTTTGTGCTGTTCCTGATACAGCACACAACAGAGACAGAAGTGATAGATAAATTTTTCTCACACTGTCTGATACTGTTGGGAAAACCAGGTTTGTGGGCACAAGTCTTCAGTGAAGTCTCCTTCGTCTCCTTCTACCAAATAGTTGAATGAAATTAAATAATGCACTCATGATTTGTGTTTTGTGGTTTACAGTTCCAGTGATCAATGCTTTAAAGGACCTTTTCTCCCCCTGTTCCCTCAGGACTCATTGTTTATGGATTTTGGGAGCACTTGAGATCTATTAAACTTAATAGGCCTTTTCTTGAGAAGGTTGTACAGAGAAGACTCCTCTACACTCACATTTTCAATTAGAGCACACAGCAGCCCCTGGGTGCTGGAGATGAGGGATGGGAGCAGTTGCTCCATCACTCTCTTGTTAGATGGCACTTCTGGCACTCAGTCTGCCAGCATTTGTTGCCTATGAATTATGGTTTCTTTAGCACCTTAAATTCTTAGGCTTTTTGGAAGCTTTCTGGAGGTGTATTTCCTTTCTACTAATAAAATACTGCATCAGGGCTGCTGTCTGCGCTGCTAGAGGGAGACAGGGATGTCAGGAGTCCTGGATGGTAGCAGGGCCAGTGGATCCAACCATGTGTGCTGCCTCCTTAGTCCTGGCCTGCAAGTCACCACAAAACACGGAATAATCTCTCAGGAGGTCCCACAGAGAAGGGATTTTAAAGGTGTTATTGCAGCAGTGCTCTCTTGCACAGCTCTAATTCAGTGCAACTGCTCTGTTCCTTAGGGAAATGCCATCCAAACTGGTGGAAAACCTCCCTACAGCCCTGTCCCCAGCAGGAGGAGGTGACATACAGGAGCCAGAGTGGTGGATGCCTGGAGAAGCCTGTAAAAACTTTCAAGCCTATTTGTGCTTCACTCTGAAGTTTATTGGCCTGCTGTAAACGTGATAACAAGACAGTAACTTGAAAATGATTATTCACCCATATTTTTTTGCAGAAGAAGCAGCTGAACTCAGTGCTGGTGAGTTCTACCCAGCTACAGCTGTCAGTAACCCTTGCAACACTCCCAGCTTGAGCAGGTAAGGTGGACACAAGGTAGGGAAATGGGCAGGAAAAGTTGGGAGAGGTAGTCTTGGGGTGAAGATGGGTGTTGTCCTGTTCTTCTAAAGTTCTTCTCAGCCTTCTGATGTTTACATTTTTGTAATGGACTTTCTCACGCACTTTTCATGTAAATAATGATTGTTTTGCATTCCTTTCTAGAAGAAGAGAGAATTGATAGACTGTTAGTTTGACCAGCATGGTTAGAAAAGTGGCAATTTCATCCTCCAATCCATAGTCACTTTTAAAATTCTATAAATATAAAAATCCAAAAATAAACACACCTTTTCTACCTTAAACCTCTCAATGTGTGAATGCTGCTCATTTTGTGTCGTATTGCAACAGATGGGAGCTGCTGTTCAGCCTGATTAAGGGCTAGGTAGCAAGGACTGTAAGGATGGGCAGGTTTAAATGATGAGTTGTTAGAGCTGCTGCCAGAAGGTGTGGGGAAAGTGATTTTGGATCCATTTTCAGGCTGTGACCCTTTCCAACAAGGAAGAAGTCCTGATGCTGCATGTTGCGAGCAGGTGAGAGAGGGACAGAGCTCCAGGGCAGAGAGAACAAGGGGGAAAAGCCCCAGAGCTCTGGTCTGTGAGTGGAGCTCTCCAGGAGCAGTTACTGGGAAAGAGAGCTGAATGGATGCAAATGTTAAGTGAAGTCTGCTCTCATTCCTGCTGGACTGGTGCAGTTTGTGTCTGTGCTCTGCCTTCTGCCACATCCCATGCTTGGCCAGCTTGCTCTCCAGGAGAGCTCTCTGGGCTTGCTGCAGGGCAGACTCACCTGTAGCTGTGCATGCCAAGGGCTTTGGCAGCTGCTGAGTTTAACTTGGCCACAAGAACCTCAAGGCCACCTCTTTGCTCATGAGAGCTCACTTTATATGACACAACTTTGCAAGGCAGCTGTGGGGGCTGCTCACCACAGGGCCCCAGGGGGGGAGAGCTGAGGTCTTAAGTCATGGTTGTTGTAACCACAGTATACTTTTTCATGATTTAAAAAACACCCTACTACGTTCCCTAGTGGGGAATTTTCTGATGGATGCCAAAACATGAGAAAATGGGCACAGGGGAGCTGTTCTGAGTGCTGTGTTTGATGCTGGTAGCCCCAGGCATGTTGGACAGCCAGCCACAAGAGAAGCCCCTTAACCCTGAGTTTCATGGGGTCACCAGTCTGGACACTCCACCAATATCAGCATAAGCCCTCAATTTCCCAAGTTCAGTGTCCTCCTGCCCTCCACTTTCTGCCCCACCTCACACTGGGTCAAAACTTCCAAGAAGTGCTCATTCTTGTCACTCACTGGCCTGTTCTGCAGTGAGAAAGTGAAGTAACTGCTGACACATCCCCTATTCCACTTCTCCACTCCTCCACAGGGTCCCTGGGGACTGCCCAGCTTGTCCATGACAAGGGAGGGTCAGCACCAGGCAGGTCTTTGCAGCTCTGAAAGGTCAGAACAACTTTCCTGTGCCCCCTGGCCAGAGACACCCCACAGCTGGAGTTGTGCCCTGCAGAACTTCCAGGGGGCATCTCCCAGAGGTGCAGCTCAGACAGAAGCTGTGCCAGCCATGGAGCACACAACTTTCATTTGATTCTTGCAGGAGTGGGATGGGTTGGAGGTGAAAGCTGCCTCTGCTGTCTCCTTCCTCACTGATGGTGGCACTGGGTGGCACCATTCAGGTGCCAGTGGCAATGAGGGCAGGTGGTGTCTGGGGGGGCTGCAGAGCCTCTTCTGCTGTCAGTATCACCTGGAGGTGCTGAGTCCCAGCCCAGCCAGGCTCCTTGGGAAATTCCTGGGGAAGCTCCAGGCCTGAGAGTCTCCAAGAAGCTGACACACTTGGAAGCCCTGGGGAAGGAAAGCTCCGTGTCCCCTGGAAGGCCCTGGCTGGGAATCCTGCTGGTGACTCAGCTCTGTGGCATGGGGAGTGCTGCTCCTGTCTCCAGAGACTCCCTCCAGCAAAATCCTGCTGATGACAGGCTCAGAGAGAGCTGCTGAGTGGAGTGGCAGGAGATCCAAGAGCAGACCCTCCTGCCCAGGAGCAGGAACCTTCTCTCATTTCCCTCCACCAAGGGCACTGTCACCAAGGCTGAAGGCTTCCTGCTATCTCAGGGAGCAGCTGGACAGTTTGACATTGAATGTGGCTCCAGAGAGGGAACACAGCTCCTTGATAAGCTGCAGACCAGGGTACCCTGCAGCCTGTCTGACAGTGGGGGCTAAGAAGAAGGGAAGAGCCATCCATTACAAAGGCAAAGATCAGTGGAGAGTAATTCTTTGCCACCAAAAAAACCCTAAAAAAATTAATCTCTTTTGCTCGGTTCTGTTTTGTTAAATTTTGCTGCTTTGATCCCCAGCTGCTGCAGACCCAGGTCTTGTGGTGGCTTTAAAGATGGGTGTCAGCTCTGAGGAGTGTTTGGGGCCCATCCAGAGGTGCTGAGCTTTGCAGCAGGATTGCACCAGGCATGTGCACAGGGTTGGGAGGTTTGGGAGCAAAACTGCTCCCAGTCTCTCATGAAGGTCCCTTAAGTTGCAGCACAGCAGCTCCAAGGCATTGCCACATGGTTTTACTTGGCTACTATTAAAATACACAAGGGAAGGGTGTTTTTGCCCGAGAGCATGCATGGGGTTTATGCAGATGGGGTGGTGACAGAAGAGTCCCAAACACTGAAGGGAATGAGGGGGTTTGTGCTGCTTTTTAGCTCAGCTCTACAGCAGTACAGCTTCCTACAGCTGACCTACAGCTGCAGGAAGGTGCTGAAGGGCCTTTGCCCCTCAGACACCAAGCCCAGCGAGTGCAGAAGGGTGGTAACATTTTGGGAGAGCTTGATGAGGGTCCTGCCTCAAGGACTGCCTAAAGAAACCTGCAAGAAAAGCAAATGTTTGACCTTGGCAGGCAGGACTTGAATGAGAAAGCGATCCCAGCCAACGGGCGCCGCGTCCTCAGGGAGGCTGGGATGGCAGCTTGGGATCTTTGTTTTCCTGGTCCATCAGTCAGCAGCTGGAGGCACCCAGATCCAGGTCGGAGCAGCCCAGGTCGCTGTCTCGGTGCTCTGGGAGCTGGCAGAGCCCACACGGTGGCACTGCGACCCAGCGTCCCGCACTGCCACCACTGCTCCCTGCGGGGACAGGTGGGGACCACAGCCCCGGCAGGTACAGACCCGGCAGCGGGGCTGCTGTGGGACAGCTTCACCCTGTCTGTGTGAGCCAGGGAGCAGGAATCCGAGTTCCACCTGCCACCAAGGCACCAGCTTTCTCCAGGGCTTGGCTTTGTCTTCAGCAGTGCTGCCAGCAAGAGCCACATCTTCCTCATGCTGCAGGTGACACAAGGGACATGCTGGATTCAGCAGCTGGACTCAGACCAGGACGTGCCCAGTGCTCCTTTTGCTGCTGCTAAGATATTTAAGTTAAGGAGCATGAAGACCCTGCTGCTCCATATAACCAAAAGGCCGAGCAGCTTTTGGATAGAGCTTTTGATGGAGAACAGCTTGATTAATTGATGTGAATTGTAACTACTTAGGGCTCCATTCATAGAGGTGAGGGTAGGGTAGATAGAGGCGAGAGTCTGTGTGTGACACCTTGGCTTCTTCACCCAGAGCAGCTGCCACCAAACAGCCCCATCCTTCATCCACGTGTTTCACTCGGGGTCTGTGGCCAAACTCTTCCATCCAATGCAGGAGCAATGAGACCAAACTCGATGATCCCATCAGCCACTGTGTCAAAGCTGTGTCTGGCCCAGGGCTCAGCCTCAGCCAGATGTCCTCACACAGGATGAACATGCTGCCAGCTGATTTTTCAGATAGAATCAGCAACGTTTCTGTCAAACCATTCACCCTGGAAGGATCCAGCTGGCCTTAGACACCCCTAGAGTGCAGCCCCTTCCCTGGAGAGGAGCCTGGTGGGGCTCACCACTCCAGTGTAGCCACAGAAGAGCTCTCTGTGCTCTGTGTCCTGGAGAGGGGTGACTGGTGCATCACCTGTAGCCAGAGCTGGGCACCTTTTGTGACTTCTGCCAGCAGACAGGACCACAGATCATTCCAGATGAATGGAGCCCTAAGGAGTTACAATTCACACGAATTAATCAAGCTGTTCTCCATCACCTACATCATTTAAATCACTAAAGCTCTCCTGCTGGCATCACTGCTGGCATGGCAGGGAGTCTGTTCATAGCAGAGCAGAGCTCTCCCCTCCATCCTCCCACCCAGGCATGGATTAAAGGTCAGAGGAGTCAAGGTGCTGTCCCAGTGCCTGCTCCTGCTGCCCCGCTGTGCAGAGCTGGGAATGAGCTCCTGGTGGAAGCATTCCATTAGCACTGTGTGCAGCAAAGCCCAGGGGATGCAGATCAACTGGGATTGAGCTGCCTTCAAGGAAAAAGCCCTACAAAAACATTCCCCCCCTCCTTCCCATCAAGCTGTCATAGGAAATGCTGTGGAATGGGAGGTGGAAGGCATAAAGAGTGGGGTGGGGGGGTGTGGTTTGCTTCTATCTGTTCCTTGGGAGGAAGCAGACTGCAGGGAAGGTTTTCCCTTTGCCAGCAACTTCCTCTGGAATGGAGAGACCACAGGGATGCTTATACACAGAGAGGAGTAAAACACAGGGACCTATTCTTGCCCAAAACCATTTTCATCCCCTTTCTCTTTCCCAGGTTAAGTCAGCTGTGCTCTTAAAGGGGGGTGCTGGCTCTGCCAAGTATAGAATCCACCCCTGGATCCTCTCCCTGAGCCCACCTTGACAGGCTATTCAAGCCCAGGTGAGCTGAAGTTTGCAGGCTCAAGCTCTGGTTAAAGTCCCAAAAAAGCAGAATTGTTCCATTGTCCTCTCTTCCTAGGCAAGGTCAGCTCAGCTGCATTTCTTCCCATTTGCCTTGGGCTGACCTAGGTAAAGGGGTTGTTCAGCCAGGAGAATCCAGGAGATGTTGTTAAAGATGCACACAGGTCTCAGGGGTGGGAAGCAGTGCCCTTCAGCTGAGGGTGTACACTGCTGAAGAAGTGACAGCACATTCATGCCTCCTAACTATATGTGCCCAAAAATGTCTGTCTATGCTTTGCTGCTGATCTCTGGGTCCTTGGGAAGAGCACTGCACTAACATGGGGAATTGTTTCGTGTCCCCAAGGTATTTCTTGTGCTTTTGCTTTGCTCTGCACAGTGCAGAATAAAACACCCTTTTATGCCAGTTTGGGAGACATTTCCTAATCCCCTGAGAAAGATCTTGTCCTACAACCTAATGGTAAGATCAGAAGAATTCCCAACAATTCCCACTGCCAGGAACCAAACCACTGATCCTGCAGTAGAAGTTGCACAGGATGCATCTATATGCAAGAGCCAAGATGTCCTTCAGGGTGACATGTGCTTTGCCACAAAAATGCTCTAAATCTTTAATGGGAAAGTGCACTTTGTTCCTTTCTACGAACACAGTAAAAGGCTTTAAATAATAGCTGTTCATGCAGCCCTAGAAAAGGTTGCTGTGTGGCTGAACTCTATAAATCTGGACATTTGCTGAGTTGATTTTGCCAAGAAACGTACTAGAGCTGAAAAATGAGCTGGAGGGATAAGACTGGCTGCTTGCAGATGCCATGCTGCTGCTGCTGCTGCTCTGCAGAGCTTTGCTTGTCATTTAAAAAACATATTAAAGCCCTCTGTAGTAGTGGGAAGTTTACTGCTAGATTGAGGAATTGCAGGGTGAAGCTAAAACGTTCTCACTGTGTAGGAGCAGGGTGAGCTTCAACCCAGCCACGGGAGAGAAGAGAAGGAGAGTTGAATGAGATGCAAATCCAGGTTGAGTGCCATGATTCATTCCACTCTGGTTATGAGAACAGAGAGCAGCTGCTCTTTCTTGCTTCCATAGCTGATGAGCATGGTGTGGGCTTTTTTTGTTTTGTTTTGTTTTGGTTTTGTTTTATTTGTTTTTTGGTTTTTTGTTTTGGTTTTTTTTTTTTGTTTTGTTTTGTTTCTATAGTTTTTCTGATATGCTGGTTTAATTATAATGCTCTTGTTTTGCCAGTAACACCCCCTTATGCAATACTGGTTATACCAGTACAGATTTATTCCAGGAATAAACAAACCATCAATTTTTTTTTTAATTTTTTTTTTTTTTATAAATGAGGATATTTATGCACAAAAGGAATCAAGCTGGTAACTGGAAGGGTTTAAATTCCTGTGTTTTTTAGAGTTACAACTGCACAAACAGATGAGTGCTAAGAGATTTCCAGTGCATTGGCTCTGCTTGGGATCCAACACTGAGCAGCTTCTCCATCACTTGGGGTGGTTCCTCTGGAACCAACGTGGTGTTTGTGCCCCTGGACATCTACCATTGTATGTGAGCAATTCCACTGAGCCCACAGCTGCCCATATTTGATGAGCTGAACAGCTCCCACGCCTTGCTCACACTATTTACTAGACCTTGGGGGAAGATGTTCTGTCCTGCTCTGTTTTTTCCTGACCCTAAAATGATGCTGAGGGCACAACCCATACCCATCTTCTGGAGGGAATTCCCTTGGTGTGAGAGGCTCCAGAATCACCTGGGTCTTGTGCTTTCTTCACTCCTGGCACGAGGGGATGGATCTGGGCAAGAAACCAAAAGATCTTAGCAGCTGGCCTGTACTATTGAGTCAAACCCAGATAGCAAAGTTTACCAGCCTGGAACATCCCATTTTTATTTTAGTAATCCCAGTTAGCATTCGAAGAAAAGGGAGTTCACAGCTGACTGTTGGAAATGGGTCTTTCCAGGAATTGTTTGGGACAGTGCTTGTTTGCATGAGCATAAACCAGCCAGGGATTGTGCTGATGATCTGAAAGTATGGCTCATCAAGTTCCACTGGCAGGGAACACTTCCTGGCACTGCCTAATTTACTGCCACAGATCAAGCCAGAAATAGCAAGAACCCCATATTTTGCTCGTCTCCTGATTACTTGGTTAGAGAGGCGTGTTCTCCACTTAATAACTTTGGAGGAGTTATTTGTATTCTTCTGCTCACTTTGGTCTCTCACAATGGCATGGTAGAATATTCATCTTTTATTATCTTATACCCTTGTTTCTGCGTGGAGCTCCTGAGAGCAAAAGGTTTGTACAGTCAGACAAAGTGAAACTGTCCTGAAAGAAGGCTCTGAGGAACCACCTTAGAAGAACCTGCCAGGCAAGGTGTGAAATCAGTGCAGAAAAGATGCAAAGTCACAGCCAGGCCTCTTCACAGCTCCCTCTTCCCTGTTCAGGGCTACCTGAACCCCTTGACATGAGGAAAAGAGATATATTTTACCTGATCCCTGGAAGTGTTCCAGGCCAGGTTGGATGGGGCTCTGAGCAACCTGGTCTAGTGGAAGGTGTCCCTGCCCATGGCAGAGGGGTTGGAACAGGGTGATATTTAAGGTCCCTTGACCCAGATCATTGGATGGTTCTATGATTCCATGGTGTTCAAGTTTTGAGCCAGCTTTCAGGTCTGCTAGTCTTGTCTGAAACCTGCATGGAAGGTCATACCTTGGAAAGCAAGTGATGGACCAGCAACTGAGAGCAAATGTGGTGCAGGACTGACTGCTCCTCTTGAGTGAGGTTTCCCCACTAATATGGGGACAAAAAGCCTTCTATCCACATTTCAGTGTTTCAAGCTGTGGAGGTTGTTTCTAAGTCACCATGTCCAGTGATAAATTCACAGCCTGTGATCACTTTTTAAAGGCTTTGTGGATGATTTTAGCAGCCAAAATGTGCCTGTTCCAGTAAAATAACCTTCTTCATTTCCAGCCAGAGCCTTTTATTTCTCTATAAATATTGACAGGAAGGGTGACTCAAAAGATAACTGCACCCAGGACTGTTCACCACAGCATTGCTGCTCTGGATCCAACTGTGGTCACTCCTCACCATCATGTTGTTGTTATGTTTGCAAGAAAAACGTGGTGAGCCAAGCACGATTCCTACATGCAATCACATTATCTGTAAGCCAGGAGTTGATGCTACACTAAAGAGCCCTCTGAGTTTGCTTTATCTGAAGATGTTAGGGTTTTGACCTCTGAAAAATACAAATAAACTTGGGAGGAGAGGACAGTTTTGTTGTTGAAGCTGGAGT
Organism: Agelaius tricolor; assembly: GCF_023055355.1. Taxonomy (NCBI): domain Eukaryota; kingdom Metazoa; phylum Chordata; class Aves; order Passeriformes; family Icteridae; genus Agelaius; species Agelaius tricolor. The sequence continues at coordinate 2,615,820 of NW_027269266.1, forward strand.
GTGTGTCAGCTCCTCTTTCCTCCCTGCACAGCGTGTGGCGGGTCCCAGTCCCGTCTCCAGTGGGCTTTGAGCCACCAGCACAGTGGAGCAGTTCCAAGAGGAGAGGCTGAAGGGACACCTGTGGGATGAGCCATGCTGGCAGAGAGGAAATGCTTATTGAGATACTTCCTTGAAAGCCAGAGGTGCAATTAACTGGCACTTGTTAAGTAAAAAAAAATTAGCAGACAATCCGCATCCAGGCACAGTGAGGATGTGATTCCCACAAGAGGACACTGCAGAAATGAGAAGAGTCCTTTGTGCAAAGAGCATTTCTGCACAATTCTGGCTGTTGGGATGGAGATGGCTGCCCCCTTCCCCTGTGGTTTTGGAGGAGAATTTAAATAGACCACTTTTCAAGATCAGGCTGTGCTATCCTTTCCCTTCCCCCTCTTCCCATGATGTTTTTAGCTCTAAGTCTTGGGGCTGCAAGAGGTGACAGTTGCATTTTGTGGCCAAACTGCTTCCCTCTTTGAAACAAGGCAACTTTTGAAAACAAAGCACCACAGGAAAAGCCTGACAGAACCAAATGCTTTTTTCATGTCAGCTATTACAAGATCACTGCTACTTTTTTTTTGCCGTACCTTTGCCAAGACACAAATAATTTCAACTCTAGCAAAGACCCAAGCCATAGTTATGCAGTGTAGTCCTCTTGTTTGCTTGCTTTGCTTTCTTATTTAGAAAAGGAAAAGGAGTGTGTGAGAGGCTGAAAATACTAATTTTCCAAGTGGCCTTGTGCAAGGTGTATTTGAATACCAAACATGATCTGTAGATCTTGAACTGATGAAATATTTAGTAGTTCTTTGTGACATTGATTCAAAATTTTTTTTGAGACTGGAAAAGATGGCTCTTTGCAGACCTCCACACAACACAGGGAAAAGGTTTATAGTCCAGGGCCACTTTGTGTCTGGTTTTCATCATCTGATTGAACTACAGCATTTTCTGTAAGAACATGCTCAGTCTTCATTTAAAACCCCTGGATGATGGAGAATCCATGTATCCACAGATAGGTTGTTGCAATGGTTCATTACCTTTGCCATCAGAAGGTGTGTACATCATTTCTAGCCTGAATTGGTGGGCTCCATCTTACCTAAACCTGGGTGTTTACAGTGTAGATGTCCACAGCTGAACTGATTGCCTGAGAGTCCTTTCTGATCCAAAGGGGGGAAAAAAACCACTTTGTTGTGGTTTTCATCTTCCTTGTTTCACCTGTTTGCTTTAGGCTGGGAGGAATCTCACTCTTGGCTGGGGATCTGTTGGCAATACCAGGGCTAACTAAACTGAGATGTGTTTGCTACACTTAGGCAAATGCTGCCTGACACATCTCTCTAACCTCTGGCTACTGCCAGCTCTTTCTGTGGTGCTCACCTGCAGCCCCACACAGAAACAGAAGGGACACTCAAGTCACTTTTTACTGTGCTGGATAAATGAAAGGGATTGAGATTTCTGAGTGTTTTCCAGATTTCTTATCACTGGAGCTTTTTCCTGATCTTCTGGGTTCCCAGACCTGTCCTGCTCATGTGCAGGTAAGGCAATGCCCACTGTTGTACAACTTGTCATGTCTTCCCCCTTTTTACACACCCAGAATTAATATTTGCCTTCTGAGCAGTGCACAGCACTGGAAATTCATTCTGTCTCCACATCATCTGGGGAAGTTGTGATCACCTACATCCCTTTACTGACTCTGGATGGAGTTGTTCCCATGAGCCTCAGTGGGCCATGAGCTCTTTATTTATCTGTTTAATTACCTGCTCCTCTCTCCCTGTTTCATGTGTCTCTTTGATGTTGTCAACACAGACTATCTGGAGTGATTTAATTTTCATTTTTTGTTGCATTCTAGCTAAAGCCACCAAGAGCATGGATGCAAGGACATGTCCCATCTCCTGGAATTAGTCCTGGGGGATGAGAATTCCCCAATTTAAATAAATTGCTGTGATGTATCATGAACTACTTCCTTAGTTGAACAGGGTTATGCTGACTGCATGGGTTTGGGTGACCTGCAGCCCAGCTCTGCACAGGTTGAAGAACTTTTTGCTGCTTGTTTTGAACAAATCTTCTGTTCCTTCCACTCTGATGCCCCCAATTCTTGTAGTAGAGAAAAGCCATGATTGTACTTTCATTGACATTTTACTGCTTCTGGACAAGCCAGGCCCGGAGAAAGGACTGGATTGTGAAATGGATTTGATTACTCCATGCTGTCTGCCAGCCTTGAGGCCTCAGAAAGGAGACCAGCAATGGAAGGATTAGCACACACCCTCCCCTTCCCACCACAGCCTGTACCCCTCGTGCAGATATCTTCACTGGGGTAGGTGCCATATCTAATCACACTTCCACCAGGCCAGGTTGTTTTGACAGAAAGACTCATATGAAGCAACAAAAGCCACTCAGAGAGAAAAGAAAAAAGGCTTTTCATGGTCCCCACACTGGGTATCTGCTGTGCAAGACACACACTCCCTCCCCAACCACAGATCCTATCAGGCTGGACTGAGAGGTGCCTCTCTGCTCTTCTCTATCAGCAATGCACATGCAGCAGTTTGGGAGTTTATAGACTATTTTAGTTGTGGTAAGTAATCTCCAGATCTTTGCACTGCAAAAGGTCACAAATTCCTGACTCTCAATAAGAAACATGGCAGCAAATGTTTCTGTGCAAAGGAGCAGAAAGCTCCAGCAGCTCTGGTATGCTGTGCCAAATGGGGAAGATGTTCTGGAACCATGGATGTCCTGCTGGCAATCAAGGTCATTTCTTCTCCAAGGATGAGATATACAGATAGATCCAGGGAAATTCATTGGCTCTAACCTGTCTGACTGCAAAGGCTCATGACTTTCTGCACACAAGAGCCATGACAATTGATTGGCATGGTCAACATTAAGAAATATGTACTGCAATCAGGTTTAAGCCTACTGGAGTCTTCTCCATCTGGAGGCATTCCTGCCCAGGCATCATGGGCATCTGGATCTGGCATTGCATCACCTTAAAATTAAACAAAGAAATGTGGGTCTGGCAACTGGAAAGCTTTATGTCTTAACTTTGTCCTCAAAAATATTGACCTCTGCCTCCATTTTGTGTGTCTGCTTTGTCACATTCAGGCCAAATGAGGAGGAAAACTGAGTCTATTTCTGCAACATCCCCTTCTCTGCTTTACATGGCTCCTGGTCAGTGATTCCCTTGAAGCCAGGACAGACAAAGATTGGGGAAAGAAGAACCTCATTAAAATTTGGCTAGACAGGTGAAGCTCAGCATGTAGGTCCTCCCTGTGCCTGTGAAGGGAGAGAGGTGGGGATTTAAACATACCTGTACCAAGCCAGTCCCTTGTGTGTCCTGTCTGGAAATACCAGACTGCATCTCCTGTGGGAATCTCAAAAACACCAGCAAAAGGAAAAGAAAGAAACATCTGAACAGCCTTTTTTTCAAAAGCCAGGCAAAATGATGATCTCCTGTCCTGTTTGATGCTGACTTCCCAGCAACTGCTCCCTGCCCCTGCACTGTGCATTCATTCCCCTGTGGGCTGTCAGATCAGACTAGATGATGCTTGGATGTAGGAGGGGGAGAAAAGAGACACAAAGGAAGAGTTTCACTGGCCAGCTGATGATATCCTCGCTCTAGGGCTGGGGGCTCACGTCAGGTGCTGCCTCAGGAAAAAGGCTGTGGCCCCACACAGCAGCAATGGCACAAACCCATCACCCCTGAGTCAGTGTTTGAATCAGAGCGTGAGTGGGGAGCTGGCAGAGAGTGGGGGGAGCAGGGGGACGGGGGGTGTCAGATAATTTATGGGCAAGGTCTTCAAAAGAGCTCTGTTCCCACTTGGGACAATGGGAGCTGCCGGGGGCTCGGCGTGCACTTACCACTCCGGTCACGTCAGCACCAAGCCCCGCTTGGGTGTGTGAAGAATACCCTTCAGTGTGACACTGACCTCTAAAACAAATAGAGTATTGCGGCGGCTGATGCCCCATTCATCACCAGGGGACAATGGGAGCCAGGCCCGTGAGCGAGGAGCGCTTCCACCAGGGCGGCTCCGGAGCGCTCGGTGCCAGCCCCGCGCAGCGCCGGGAGCGTTCCCACCGCGAATCCGCCCGCAGGCTCGGGATGCCCAGCACCGCGGGGAAAGGCTGTTCCACTGGGAAATGCCCTTCCACTGGGAAATGCCGTTCCACTGGGAAATGCTGTTCTACTGGGAAATGTTGCTTCACAGCCCGTGGAGAGGCTGGGCTGCAGGGTGGGACAGCTGGAGGCACCCGCGGAGGGCACGGAGTGAGAATGATGGGGAGGTCCAGGGTGGTTTCTCACCCAGGAGTGTCTCACTGCTGTTCTCACTCTGGGCTCGGACAAGGGGCTGCCCCATTGTGGAAACCCAGAGCACAGGGAATGGTTCTGTGTCTGCTCTGGGGTGCCCTGACCCCCAGGGCAGCACTGACCTTGACCCTCATTCATGGAGAAAGTTTCCCGGACTTCAAGATAGACTGGGATCCACAAAATAGATTATAGAGAGCAGTGCAGGTGTGTCACTTGGTGAGAAATTGAGGTTTTGGGGTTTTTAGTGTGTTGTGGATGGAAGCAAGATGGAGGGCACAGGGTGTCACCCTGGGTTTCTTCTTGACGCTTCTTCTTCCTTCTTCTCCATGGGTTTGGGTGGCATTTTGTAATTGGGCAGAAAAGTCCACATTGCAGCTCTGTGGGATCAGTGATTGGGTTAAAAGGGAAAATAATCCAGGTGTCAGTTCTTAATTGGATAGTTTGTTCTTAAAAGACCTTGGAACAAGAGATTGTTGGCCATTTTTTGCCTTCTAATGAAAAACTGCAGAACAGTAGTGAGACTGTTTCACTGATAAGAAATAATAAACACCTGAGTCTGAATATGAATTACTGTCTCAAGTGCCTTCAATCCAGACCCAGAGAAAATGACACCCCAGGGGAGAAAAGATGCCTGAGGGATCTGGGTAGGGTCCTCCTCTGTGCGTTGATGGAGGAGACCAAGAACTGGGAGCACATTACAGCTGTGGTGAAAGGTGATGGAGAATCAGGGTAGGGAGATGGGCATGAATACTTGCCAGACACACTGTGCCTTTGAGGGGGAGGCATCTGCACACAGACCCTAAGAGGGGCACTAGAACCTCACTAGCTAGCTCCTGTGGCTTCCCTTCTGCAGTCATCAGCTCCAGGATGAATTTTCTCCAGCTGCTTCTGCTTCCCACAGCTCTCTGTTGGTTGTTTCTATGCATAAGGACAGAGGAGATGGCTGCTGGAGAGAGAAAATCACAATGTCAGGCTTCAGAGTAACGTGCAGGGGCCATTTGATGGCCCTCAATGGGGCACCAAGCCAGAGGAAGACTTTCTTCCCCATCCCTAAGCCAGGCTGGGCTGGGCATTAAAGCCTGAAGGTGCACATGCTCACTTTGTTGGGTTTTTTCCTTCATTCACATCCTCCATCAATGGTTAATTCCTCCTGAATGAGCCTTGGACTGTCTGGTGATTGCATTTGCTGGTCACGTCTCTGGATCACAAAAGCAATCACAGTTCTACATATGTTCCTCATAAGGACCTTTGCAAATGACCAAAGTGAACATGCAGGGAGTCATTCCCACGTGCAGATCGTAGCATGGAGAGTGCAATTACAGAGACTCCTCGAAAAAATCGCCTGTGTACTGTACAGATGTGTACATTCACACTTTTAACAAGCCTGCTCTTATCTAGGCAGGCATCAGGACTGTGAGAAATGCTCCCACACATTTTCAGAGGGAGTTTCAGGGATTAATCCTGCCAAGGACTTGCCTTTCGGAGAAAGTGGCCTTGTGCTGGTGCCTGAAAGATTGTAATGTGCAACATTATCTTTCAACAGACATCTGTGTTAACAACTGAAATGAAATGATGGCACATTAAAAACTTTACTGTGCTGTTGCAAAACACTTGCCAAAAAAACCCCGAGCTGCTGCTGTAGGTTACTCTGAATCATGCCTGAAAATAGCATATCCAGCATTACTTGGAAGCAGGCACACGGTTGCTAGCAAATCTAATTATCTCCTGGGAAATAAAGCACCAGTGCCTGTGTGAAAGGCTCAGAGGTGAGTGTAGGCATTGTCCCACCATTCAGGGGAATGATATGTGGATCTGTGACTCCTGTAGGTTGTGGAATCACAGTGCCCTTGCCAAGTGTGCAGTTGTCTGAGCATGTGAAGATCACCCACCCAGCGCTGCCTTGGCCTGTGAGGGATCTCAAATAAAGCAAGCAAGGGTGACATGGTGAGAATTCATGTCCTGATTTCCCAGCTCACTGCTCAGAGGGACAGTGTTACAAGGGTGAAACGACTCATCTGGCTGAACGTGGTTGTTTCAGCACCTCTGATACTGGTGGGTGCAATTTACCTCTTCCTTCTCCTCTGAGATGTCTGGAAGGTGTCTGTCTGTCCCCAGGCTGGCAGAGGGAGGCTGGTGCTGTGCACAGCTGGTTGGAGGGTGGACACAGGGCTAAAGGACACATGGGGGTATCTTACACAGGTGGAGCAGCATCACTGAGGCTGCTCAGGCACTGCAGCAAAGCCTGGATGGTGAGCAGTGAATTAGGGACCAAGGGCATGGCCTCTGTTCTGGAAATCTCTGTGGAAAGCTCTTGAGAGTGGGAACAGCACAGGGAAAGCCACAAGGGATGGGGGATGAGAAAAAAGGCTTTACAGGAGACCTGTGATGTTTTGGAGCAGTAGCTGGAGACCAGAGAGGATGTGTAGGGCACCTGAAGGGACAATGCATGACAACACACAAGAACTAAATCTGGCCACAGTTATCATAGAAAACACAATTGGAAAGCAGCTTACAGGCCATGACATCTGCATGAAGATGTCTACAAGCATGTGGAGAACTAGGAAAAAAGATTCTGGAGAAATTTGAAATAATACCTGATGGCATCCCACCTGAACGTGAAGAAGTTACATGGGGTTCTTGTGGCTGGAAGCTGAATCTCAGCTTACATCAGATGACCTTAGGGATGGTTTGACCAAAGGCAGGTGTCTACCCTTGGAACCTCACCCAGGAGTCTCAGCTGTATGAACTGGCTCTTTTTCCACTGCAAGGAGCATTTAGATGCCAGACACTTTCCTGTAAGTGCCTAAATTGAATCTGTGGTTATCTTAATCTCTGGGAATTGCTGGTGGTCCCAGATGCATGAAGAACTGTGAGACAGACCTGCAGAGGTGGTCACAGCACCAGGGAGGACATGATCCCTGGGGGAAGTGATTTGCATTGTGAGGCTGGGGAAGAGCATGTGCTGATCAGCTCACTCCCTTCACAGGCATATCCCAAAGAGTTACAAACACAGACCACAGGGAAGATCCTCAGTTTATTTCATGCCTTCAACATCCCACATGAGAACCACACATTGTCCAAAACTGGCCAAAATGTTATTCCTCAGGATTATTTATTCTTAGGATTATTTTTCCCAGGATTGTTTCTGGAGGATTTTTTGATAGACCTTGCTAAGAATAACGCTAGTGGGAAAGATGTGGTTTGACTGAGTAAAAAGGGAGCCCCCTCTCCTTCAAAGTTTTGCTGTCAGTGCCTGAGAGGTTTATTATTAGCATTTAATCACTTAATATGTGTGAAGCCCCCCAAAACAATGAGCAAGGTTTGGTAATGTGGAGGAGAACAACATTGTCATTGTGGGGAATATTCAGTATTTTGTACTTGTATAAAATTCAAAGTACTGTCAAAATCTCCCTGACTTGAGCATGGAGTTTGCTGCAATCCAAACAATTGGCTGTGAGATTGCAAGCACTGTGTTTTTTCCTCTGTGCCATGTTCCAGGCTCATTCTCAGGGAACGTTGTGTCCAGACCATCTCCTGGTCTCTGCTCTATTTCACATCAGCAAAGCCATGCCTTCAAACTTAATCCCTTGACCAAATTTCTTGAGCCCTCCTATTTTATTTTTTTTTTTTCCTGAGCACCAATGGCTCAGTTTAACCTTTTGCAATAATGCAACACTCCCTGGGATAATGCCTGAAGTCTCTGCTGGTTAGCAATTATTTAAATACTCTGTTATGAATAGGATCAAAGCCTTCTCTTATTGAAACACTCCATTCCCGATGCCAGAAGTTGTCACCGCATGACAAATGGATTGCCTGCTCTCTTCTCACAAGCGTGCTCCGACCAGACAGGGCTGGGCAGCCTGTGGGATGGGGGAGTTTAATTAATAACAATATTTAATTTCTACAATGGAGCACTTAGGGGAGGATGAATATTGCAGCAGCTGTGGTGTGCCTGCCCAAAGCGCGAGGAGCGAGAGGCTCCATCAGCAAAACGCTCGGCCGCGCGCTCCCAGAGTTCCGCGGAATATTTCAGCCAGGACAATTTTTCTTTTTTTTTTCCTTTTTTTTTTTTTTTTTCTCCCCCTCTCAGTTACTGAGCAGCACAAGTGTCATCGTTCCTCCAACTGATAGTAGCTATGGAAACTGTGACATCACCGCCGACATAGCGATACATAAAAATTCAAGCGGCTGGGGAGCGGTTGCTAGGAGAGCTCCGCTCGGGAAAGTCATCGGGCAGGCAGCCAAGGGACAGGAGTCTGCTGAACATGTTGTACTTCACCCTGGTGATTTTACCCTCCTCCCACTATTTTCCCTTTCACATGCAAAGCTTTTTTTTTTTTTTTCTCTCTTTTTTTTTTTTCCCCCTCACTATATTCATCCTTAAATTATCTCTGAGATTTTTTACAACGGGCTAATGAGCTGGTGGTGGAGTAGCTGTGCATTATAACAGTGTGCACAAAGTCAGGAAATAAAGCCACCTACTGTACTTAAGATCAAGTGAAAACCATCACAAGCCACCTTTGTATCATAAACATGCATTTTGGACCACTTTTGGACAAGAGTTTTTCGCTAAGCTTTATGTATGCATAAATGTAAAAAGCCTGACCAATAATCAGAATTAAAGGTGATTTGAACCAAGGATGAGAAGTGGCCTCTGTAGTGGGTAAAACCTCCTGTTACAAGTGGTCTGAATTCAGGAAGTGGAGTGTTTCCAGCAGTCTGAGTCACACCTGGTTTCTGGAGAGCTGGTGCATCTCCTCTGGTGGTTTTGGACCACTGGTGGTCAAGAGAAACAAGAGAAGGAGCTCTTGTAGGTTGAGATGTTAATTTTTATAAGACCAAAATTGTTTTATTAGACCAAAACTGTTAGAAAAATCCACAAAATTAGGAAACCCTTCCCCAGACTCTGATGAGATGATTTATTGAAGTAGCTCATTTGTTCATTTCAGCATTTTTCATTGACCTAATGAAGGATTTTGCACACAGATCTGGTCACTTTCTCATTTGTGCATCTTTCTTGGACGTGCCTGCAATAAAGGACAACTGGTGTGTCTCTGCTTGAATGCAACAGATTCAGGGGTTTAAATCTGTCTTTCTATGTACATATAAATAGATATAGACTTTTCTTCCCTCCCAGACTGAGATGCCACTTGCAGAGGAAATTGTGCAAGTAGATTTCTACATGACCACCCAAGTAATGACAAATTAAAAGATCTTAATAAAGCCAATATTCAGACTGAATAATCCTGGTAACTGACCCAACAGTGAAGTGGTGTTGGGGAGGTTTGTCTAGGAATTACTCATCAAAATTATTTGGTAAAAAGGTTTTGGTATTTTTTTCCAGAATCTGTGTGTGCTAAATTCTCAGAATGTAATCAGAAACTGAGAAAGAAACTGAGAAAGGGAAAAAAATAGCTGTTGATAACTTATTTTCAGACAATCCCTGATTCTGGGAAATGCATGTGCCCTCAGCACACTCAAGGCACCCACATGAACCCAGACACAACCTGAGGATGCATGGGAATATCAAAAGAAAATAAAATTGTTTTAATTTTTATGAACCAACTTGTGACCTATTAAATTGGTAGTATGTTCTCCTTCCAGATATAGCTGAGATTTGACTTATTCACGTTTATTAAATGTACAGAATAGTGTGTATTAAGCATTGAGGCTTTTTCAACCAAGATAGTAGAAGTTTGTGTTGAAAAGGTATCTTCTGGTGTGGAAGGATGTTTGCTGTCAGTACATCAGGCTGCTTTATAGGTCACAGTTTGGTTCATAAGAAGGAACAGATAAACATCCCATTTTATCTGAAGGTGTATGCATTTCCATGGCATCAAGCTATTGTTTTCCCTGATGATCTTTGGGGAAGATGAAGTACTTTGGACAAGCTGCTACTTATTTCATTTTACCTTAAGGGACAAGGATTATTCTTTAGCCATCTTGATTAAAAAACAACAAAAAGTTAACCAACAGTCTCTTTTAACAACTATGGCCATAATAGGATTTGAACTTGCCTTCCCTAAACTAAGGTAGGCACTTTACTGTCCATCAGGATAGAAAATCTTTGGCTACCTTCCATGGGAATTTAAAGGTGTTAAATTAGCTGCAGGAGGGTTCCACTATTGTTCCCTCAGTGTAATGGAAGTGGATTTAAATTTACAAGGGGGAAAAGCTAATAATTAAAAATTGAACATAAGGGCTATAAAATATAAAATGGGCTCCCTTGGACTGGGTTACAAAATTTCATGAAAAGTGCAGCTCCTGCTGGGTTATGCTTTTCTAGAATGACTTAAAAAAAGGTCTCTTAAAGGTGGTTTTTGTTGTAAATTAATTGCTTGTGGCTTCCATGGATCTTACAGCCTATAAAAATGTCCCCACTGTGGTTTCCATTGATTATTTCATCAAGGGCTCCCCCTCTGCTTCTTCTTGTTACCAAAATCACACACAAATTAGTAGAAGTGTTGGTGAGGAAGTTGTGAGAGCTATTAATGCCCCAGATCTGTCATGCCTTAGGATTTGGGGTACAGATCACAGCAGTCTCCAGTTCCCACTCAGATTTCATTCATTTTCCCCTTTTCCATGCAATATCCCAGGGGCCACAGGCAGCCACTGATGCCAGTAGGAGTCATGGTCCTCAATTGCATGAGCTCCATCATTTATTGGGAATGGGTTGCTTATCTACCTATATAAGAAAATAAAGACAAATAAATAAATAAATTAAATAAAGAAAATAAATACTCCTAGATCTGGGAGAAAGGTCTGGTGGCAATGCAGGATCTGCCAGCAACCTGGAAGGTGACAGGGAACTACCAAGGGAACTCAGCCTCGCTTTCTGCCTTCACCAGGAATTCCAAGTATGCAAGTGATGTGAAATCTCAGCAATCCCAGCTGCCTATGTAGAAATGGCACAATGTCTCAGAACTCCCTTACTGGGAACAAGGGCCAAGGAAAAAATCTTGCTCTTGGAGTGTTTCTCCTGCAATGGGGTTTTCCTTTCTAAGTTCTAGCCTGTTCATAAGATAGCTTCCTTCCCAGAAACTTCTGCTTCAGCCATCCTTTTCATCTATTCAGTTCCATTCATCTCCTCATCCCCTTTTGCCTCAAGCCATCAGTTTTTTATTATTATTTTTAGTATTTAATCACTGCAAAACCACTTCTTCATTTTCTCTGACTCTTGTCACTCTTGTCAAACAAGCAGCTGAATTGTGCTGCCTTCTAGGACTGTTTCTTTCCCTGGTTCTTCTTTTTCACTGAATTTTTTTTTGCTCCCCTAAACTTTACTCTGCTCAGACTGAATTTCCTCCTGTCTTTTCACCCCTAGTCTGTTTTCAACAAGAGCATATGAACTCCTGGTCTCTTGGGACAGTTGACCTGATATGAAGAACATCACATTATTGGTGAGAGGGTCCTGCAGTGCCTATTGGGAAAAGAGAGTTATCCAGGCAGCCACTACTGTGGCTTCCATAGCACTTCATCCACAGGAAAATGTTTGAAGGGAAGGGTCATTTTAAGCCTTAGGAAAGCTGAAAATGGGACACAAAGCAGGGTGGGGTTGCCAAGGGTAATCCCCAGTGCTTACTTGCATAAGATAAGGGTGTTTATAGAAAAGTTGTGCAGTGGAGCTAATCCCTGAGGGTGCAAATGTATTTGCTGCTCTGAAGGATGCTGTGAGATATCAACATTAGTCAGGTCACTCGTGGCTGGAATTGAACTATGTCTCCCACTGATCCCATAACAAAAGGGGGCTGAGCAAGGAACAGGGAGCTTTTTGCAGAGCAAATGTGAAATCTTTGTTCCACTCCTTTGGCAGAGACTCTGCTTCATCTTGTTTAGCACTCCTCTGCAAATGAGCTGCTTAAAAAAGAGGGTTTCCCTTCTCCTTTTGGAGAAGGACAACAAAAGTTGAAAGATTTTGTGTTTCAGCTTAAATTCCAAGAGGAGGAAAGGCAGGAATGGAAATCTGTTATTTACTGTTCCACTGCTGCTATATATCAACATATATGAGTAAGTGGCACAATCTGGGCTCAAACTTTCACTTCAAGAACTGATCATTTCTGAACATGGGAGAAAGTTTCACCCAGACCCCATGGTCCCTTGCACAAGAACTCAGTGCTTGCAGAGAATAAGGATTATGAAGTTGTTGCAATTGTCAAACAGAGCTCCTGGCAGGTCTGGAGGTGTGTTGTGCAACAAACTCTTTGCTCCTTGAAGATCAGCTTCTTCTTGCTCTCCCAGTACATAAATCATGAGCTGGAGGTGGATGGAGGGAAAGAAATAGAAGTTCAGGCTTTAGCAGAACTTTTATGTGTTGAAACTGTCATCAGTGAAGAGATAACAGGAGATCACAGAATCACAGGGTGTGCTCAGCTGGAAGGGACACACAAATTGAGGTTTAAAACTGTATTTGAGATGTTTTCAATGTCACTGATGTTCAGAAAAGAGCAATTCAGACTGACTGCTAGTGCAAGCACCCCTGTGTCAGAAGGGATCACTGTTTAACTATTCAACTATTCAACAAATGCTTTTTTCTATGGACTGGGTGGGGATCAAGGATCTGGTGGCCCAGAGGTTGTAGAGTCTTGGTTTCTCACTGATTTCTGCAGTTCTCTGAGCATTAATGCCTCAAGTTCATCTTCCCCTGGGCTGTCAGGTGAGCAAAGGGGTAGAACTATCAGTTCTATACAGAGCAGAACAATTTCAGCCTGGAAAGTGAGCAGGGCCAGACACTGTTCTGGTGTCTCCCATGGGCTCTTTGGGTTTCCATTTCTCCTCCCTCCCTCCAGTGTTCCCATATGCAATGAAAAGATTCCAAAGGCACTTCCACACGGAGAAGAAAGTCCCCCAACAATCTTTTTGGCATCCCATGGTGCCATGTCCTGTCACCAGCAGCACATGGGTGGATGCAATGATGCTGCCAGCCCACATCCAAACCATCAATTCCCAACACAATGGACTTTTCCAAACCCACATAGCCTGAGTGAGACTCAGTGGAGGCTGCAGTCATTGGACAGAAAACCTGGGATGGTTTCCCTTTGCAGAGTGTTTCAGTCAGGAGCCAACCAGACTCTTGCTCAGTATTCAGCATTTTATTTTTTATACAGAAATAAATGGCAAAATTCCCATGATCTTCACAGGGACAATACAGCTCTGAGTCTATATGCAATGCATTTCTTCTAGGTGAAAACACATCCACTGGGATCTGATACTGGTGAGATTCAGAATTTTATTCTTTTAGCTACCAAATATTTTTATTTTATTTTATTTTATTTTATTTTATTTTATTTTATTTTATTTTATTTTATTTTATTTTATTTTATTCAATTTTATTCCAATTTATTCCACTTTATTTTATATTTTATTTTATATTTTATTTTGTTTTGTTCCATTTCATTTTATATTTTATTTTATATTTTATTTTATTTTGTTTTATTTTATTTTATTTTATTTTATTTTATTTTATTTTATTTTATTCCTTTTTGTTCCATTTTGTTTTATTTAATTTTATTTTACTTTTAGCTCTACAAATAAATTCTTCAATTTACTCAAAGAAAGAAATAACTGGTCCAGCACAGTTTAGTCTGTGATTCTTTCCATAGTATGAAAATCAAGAGATTTGGATAAAACTATATTCCTGAAGAGAGATTTGGGAAAAGAGGGATGGTGGTGAACTCAGCTGTACTTTGCAGCGCTGATCCCAATTTCAAACATCGAAAAAAATTAAAAACCATTCAAAAAATCGCCTCCCAACGTTGCAGATGGAATCTCTGCTGCAACAGAGAGGTTGGGTGGCTGGGGAAGGAGCAGAAAGAGCCGTGTGAGATGAGCAGGTGAAGCTGTGCTGGCAGGGAGGAGGCAGTGGCAGCACTGCCTGGCGCGGCTGCAGCTGCGGGGGACGCTGGAAGGGGCTGAGTGGGCAGCCAGGGGTGGCTGCACTGTGAGGGCCCCGAGGAAGGAGGAATGATGAGGAGGACTCCATCCATGTCAGAAGGCTAATTAATCACTTTATTATACTGTAATAGTCTATACTATATTATATTACATCTAAACTGAGTCTGCCAAGCACTCAACTCTGCACACACTGCACAGAATCTCGTGACTGTCACCAACACACACCTGGCCCTGATAGGCCAAGGAACAAAACACCATCACTGTGGGTAAACAATCTCCATATTGCATTCCACTTTTGCACAACACAGGCACAGCAAATGAGATAAGAATTGTGATTTTCCTTTCTCTGAGGTTCAGAAGATGTGAATCTCAGAAATCCTTGGGAAGAATTGCGCCTTGCTTTTCTCTGGGAAGGGAAATGTGGCTACAGCCAAGTGCACAACCCACGGCTGGTTCAGCCCTGGTGAAATCATTGCCCTGACTGCCAGGTGAGTCCCACGTGTGAGGCTGGGAGCCCTGGATGCCCCTGGAGGCAGCAGCTGCATCCTGAGCTGCCTCCCCCGGGCCCTCCTCACCTGAGCCTTCATCACAAACACAAACGGGACTGGATCCTCAAAGGGGCTGCAGCCACTGCCGGCTGATTTATGAGCTGCTGTCAGATGCAAAGCAGTAGAAGGAGGTTTTTGAGCATCCCAGGTGGCTCTGGAGAAACCTCTCTAGGTCAAGGCTGTTGATGGTGAGTGCCCCTGGCTACTCCCAGCTTGGGAAATTGTACTTTGCACAGCTGGACTTCTGAAGGAACCTGAGAGCGGGAGGAAATGGCTGGGCGGTGATTCTTCATGGCCCCTCTCCTGCAGACAGGAGCTGGCTTGCCAAGGGCAAGTTATTCCCTAATTAAACATTACAGACATCAGTGCTGTGGCTGATCCCACAGGCCCTGTTAGGGACTGTGGCCACGTTCAGCCACAGGAACCAAACCCAGAGTTTGTGTTGTGTAATCGTGTGTGTTTTGAGAGACAGCAGTGAATGCAGCCAGCAGATGTGAGGATGAGGGCAAAGCAAAAGCTGTGAGAGAGCCTCTCGCTCTCCTCTGGAGCACCTGCTTGTGGTCACAGCTGTGAGGGGAGTTCTTGACCCTGGAACTGCTCCAATGTAGTGATTTCTTTGTGTCTGGCTCAAAACCAGCAGCAGGCTGTGCAGTGCCAGGAGCAGAGGGGCAGGCAGAAGCCCAGAGTGTCCCTGCACTTGTTTCATTTGAGAGCAGAGAGAGAGATAAATGCTGCCCAGTTGTCCATGGATATACCTCCAGGGCTCAATGCTAGAATTACAGTTTCTCAGCACAGAATCACAGAATATGATTTGGAAGGGACCCACGGGGATCATTGAATCCAGCTCCTGGCTCTGCACAGGACATCCCAAAAATCCCACCCTGTGCCTGGGAGCATTGTCCAAACACTCCTGGAGCTCTGGCAGCCTTGGGGCTGTGCCCATTTCCCTGGGCAGCCTGTTCAGTGCCCCACCTCTCTCTGAGTGAAGAACCTTTTCCTAAATCCAACCTTTTTAGCATCTCTGCTGAAAAGCTCCGGACCAGCTTTGCAGGCAGGGCGGGCAGATGGCATCCAGCTGAAGGACTCAGTGACACCATTTGTCACAGTAAAGAGCCACCAGACCAGAAGCCACCTTCTTGGCTCAGTGCAGCCCTGCTACTGCAAGTGGCGAGGCCATATGCTGTCTCCCACAACCTGTGAGCCTGTTCACATCTCATCAGGACCTGTGCTGAGATGCTCTGAGACCTCCCTATTTATATGGCATGGCTTGTAAGCTTCTGCATTTGTCACTCCATGTGTGAGTCTCATGCCAGGTTTCGAGTCTGGGTCTCTTTGGTTGCCCAGAAAGGTCAGGATCCTTCTTGACCAAAAGTGTCTCCCTCAGTTTGGATCATATTTTCCATTCTGGTTTTGATGGCAATCCATTTTTTAGCCAACCTTTAATAAAAACCATTTTTTTCTTTCTTTCTTTTTTTTTCTTGATCTCCCTCTCTCACTCTTTTTTTTAATTGTATTTTAATTTGAACAGGTCTAAACCTTCCACACGCTGACTCAGACATCAACGTGGATCCAGATGTTTGCACTGGGATCTGACCATCAGCAGGTGAACACTAAGTCCAGGGCTCACAGAAATATTCTCAAAGCACAAATCCTAGGACCAAAGGCTCTGAGCAGATTCTCCAGAAGTGGGAGTTTTTCTCACAGGGAAAGTTTTCCTAGAAGGGCTCAGACTGCTACAAAGAAGAGCCCCTCTTGTTGCAGGTGTATTTTTAAAAAAGTCCATGCACCTGTGCAGAAATGCCAGTTATGGAAAAATAAAATAGTCACCCAAAAATAAAATATTCACCCAAAAAGAGGTATTCACCAACAATCTTTTTCAGCCAGATGTTTGTCAGTTCTCACTGCCCAGTTCTGCTTTTTCTAAAAGCTGTGGGGAAGCACCAGAATAAGGGAAGGGATGCTGGCACAGCTCCATCCTCCTGCACTCATTCCAGAGGGGAATCGCTCCCATCCAGCTCTGGTGATGGAGGGCAGGGCCTGAGCTGTGCCAGGCAAACCCCAGTGCCCTCCTGCCCACAGCCCTGGCAGTGCCAGGAGAGGAGAGGCTGCTCTGCCTGAGCCATCCAGGGCTGCTGCCAGTGATGGATTCTGGCTGGTTCCCCCTCTGTAGGGGCTCTGCTGGCTGAGCCTCTCCCCGGGCTCACCTGGAGCCAGGGCTGGCTGTGACAGCCCTGTGACATCCCCAGGGGTGGCTGTGGCAGTTCCTGTGACATCCCTGGGGTCTCTGGGGTCTCTGTGGTCAGGATGACCCTGAGATGTGTCAGAGAGTCTCTTTTCCCAGCCCAGCAACTGAAGAAGGAGTCAGGATTCTTCTGTTCTGGATCTCAAGGTTGTTTATTTGCTGTTATCTATAATATTCTTTCCCTGGCCTGCTGAGGTCCATTCAGCAGGTCAGACAGGTGCACACTGCCCACCTTCAGAGGCTGTGTTATCTTTTTATACTAAAAAGTACATGTGCTCTATTTACAATAATTTTCCAATACTAATCACCTATGTTAGATAGTCTGTCTCTACCCTAAACCAATCCAAAAGTGCCACCATCACCCAGAAGATGGAGGCTAGGAAGAAGGAGAAAGAAGGACAAGGCATGCCCAAATTCCTCCATCTTGGGACCCCGAGCTCCCATTCTAAAAACTCAAAATTCTACTTTTCTATCTTGTAACAAACTAACTATCATTCTACTTAAACTTTTGTGGCTTGCACATCCTCACATAAGGTTGGTAATTTTTTCCATGGGTCCAAATCGAAGGCACAGGGGTCTTGGGCTCTGTGCCAAGGTCTCTGAGCCCCCTGGCAGGGGCTGGAGCCCTCCAGGGCAGCCAGAGGGATGTCCTGGGTTCCAACACCAGGGGTGGCCGTGGCTGTCCCTGTGACATCCCAGGGGTGGCAGTCCCTGTGACATCCCCAGGATCACTCCCAGGATCACTGAGAGCCCAGGGAGCAGGAGAGGCTTCTCCTCTCCCAGCTGCCTTTTCCTGCAGGGTTGGCTGCTCCACGCCGTCCTTGAGCAGAGATCCCTCCTGAGGGAGGTTTCTGGGGAGCTGAGAGTTAAATGTGACTCCTCCCTGGCCCCCTGCCCGGCGCTGAGCTCAGGCTGTGAGTCAGGGAGCAGGGGAAGGCAGCCAGGGGATGCTGTCATGCTGCGAGGGGAAATTTGGGCTCCACAGCCTTTGTGAGGTGTGGGTGGTGCTTGGAAGTGGCTTTTGTAGGTGGGAATGTCCCCACTGAGTGACACCTCTGTGCCCTGCTGTACTCCTGGGAGTCACTGCAAAGTGGGGGCTCCAGGAAAAGGCCTCAAACACTGAGCTCAGCTCCCATCCCATCCCATCCCATCCCATCCCATCCCATCCCATCCCATCCCATCCCATCCCATCCCATCCCATCTCTGCTCTCTCTGGAATGCTGAACACAGCTCATGTCCCCTTACATCAGCTGTTCAGCAGGATCTGCTCCCGCCAAGGGGACACACAGAACCTCTGCAGCTGCCAAGCCCTTGGCTCACCTCAGCAGCCACAGTGTGTGTGACAGCTTTGGGAAGGAGAGGGGAGTGTTTCGAGCCAGTTACACATTTCCAGGGACCAGGCTGTGAAAAACCAGCTCTTGGCTGCTCTGCCTGGGACCAGCTGGAGATTCTGAGGGAAGCTGGGAGCTGAGGCCGTGTAGCAGATGCTGATCTGTGCCCTTGCTGCTGTGGCTGCTACATAATGGGAGGGGATTAAGGAGCTGTGTGGGGCAGCACCCTTCCCAGAGCTGATTAAGTGACTTCATTTTGATGGGGACAGACTTTTTGTAGGGCCTCTAGCAGTAGGACAAGGGGTAATAGTCTTAAACAAAAGGAGATTCAGATTAAACATAAAGTAGAAAAATTTTACAGTGAAGGTGGTGAGGCACAGGAACAGTTTGGCTGTGAGAGGTGGTGGATGCTCCATCCCTGAAAAAATTCAAGATTTTGATGGGGCTGAGCAACCTGCCCTAGCTGAAGGTGACCCTGCTGACCCTGGGTCACCCTGAAGGTGACCCTGGCAGGGGGTTGGACTAGGTGGCCTTTAAATGTCCTTTCCAACACAAACCATTCTGTGGCCCTGTGAGCCCGTGAGGGGCATCTTGGCCCACTTTGTGTGAACCAGAGCAGAGCAGACAAAAGCAAAGTGGGGAGCCAAGGGGTGGGACCCCCCTATGGCAAAGTGGGGGGCACTGCAGAGCTGCTCCCAGGGATCACAGTGGCTTTGGGAGTGACCCACACAGGCACAGCTGAGTCCAAAGGGGGCTGGACAGCAAGCTGCAAATCAAATCTGGAGCATGGAGTGGCTCTAAGACTCACCAGCTTTGTCTTATTTAAAAATCCCCAAACTGGGACTGTGCAATGCTAACTCCCTTCAGGATGCTCTGTTTAGAGAGAATGCAGCACTCCTCTCTCAAAATCACATAAACCCCAGAAAGCAGGGATGCTGGCAGCTGCTTGGATAATTTGGCTGACTGAGCATGACTTTGATTCATTTATTTTTTGAGAGGGAAATATCTGGCTCAACTGGAGACTAATTCCCTCCCTCTCCTGAGATTGTCTTTAATAGCTAAATCTCAGCTCTCTCCCTCACTCTCATACCTCTGGAAACAATTGAATCAATTCCCTGTTTATGAAATGCCTGTGTTTATGTACAGTTGACAAAATAAAACCTGTCTTCTATTTTTCTGCCAGATCTCAACAAACATTAGTGTTTGAGGAAAATTTCCACTTTATTTTGTGTGTTTTTCTCAATCTCCAGTCACAAGCAAAGCACACTTTTAAAGAAATGGGAAATGAAGTCCAGAGTGAGATACACATTAAGGAATTCAGGTTCTGACCTTAAATCTGTTTTTCATCCCAACCTGAATCCAAATACACTTAATTTTCAGAAGCTGATAGCTGGAGCTGGACTTGAAACACACCACACAGATTTCTTTATCACAGATATAGGGCCTGAAGGTCTGCTTTAGAGGCTGTTTTTCAGATATCTGCTGAGCCCCCCACATCCCTCTAGCTGAGATACATTTTCTCTGCCCTTGGCTGTCTGTTGGTGAGGGGGGATCATGCTCTTTCAGGCTGAGCAGCAGGATGGCAGAGAGAAATCTCTCCTTGCAGGAAGGGTTCCCCTGATCTGTTCTGAACGTCTGCTTTGGGTGAGAAGAACCACAGCAGAACCTCAAAAAACTTTAAGGGGATGAGATGGTAACTTGTTTTCATGAAGATATTCACATGTGGCCTGGAAAAGCACCTCACAGCTCCATCTGACAGGCACACCTGAGACTGGGGCAGCAGGAGCTCACCATGGGCAAGGAGGGCTTGGGATGCCCCATGTGAAAAACCCAAAAGTTTTGCCCAGCATTCCAGATGTGCTCCCTTGATCCAGAGAGTTTTAGAGACCGAGAAATGAAAAATGTACTTGTATTGGTCTGTGGTGGTGTTCACAGGGGTCCCAGGAAGAGAGAAGAGATGAGGATCTGACTCCATGTTTAGATGCTTGATTTATTATTTTATGATATATATTATATTTACACTATACTAAAAGAATAGAAGAAAAGATTTCATCAGAAGGCTTGCAAGGAAAGGAAAGAATGGAATGATAATAAAATCTTGTGACTGACCAGGCAGTCTGAGACAGCTGGGCTGTGATTGGCCATTAATTAGAAACAACCACATGAGACCAATCCCAGATGCACCTGTTGCATTCCACAGCAGCAGATAACCATTGGTTACATTTTGTTCCTGAGTCCTCTCAGCTTCTCAGGAGGAAAAATCCTAAGGAAAGGATTTTTCATAAAATGTGTCTGTGACATTGGTCCAATGTAAAAGCACGACTGCTTCAGTTCCCAAGTGGTTTAATCAGTTCATCTCCCTGCTCTGATGTCAGGCTGGCAGAACACCACCCCAGCTTCTCCCTGCCCAGGGCGGTCTCCCTTGGCAGGTACAGATCAGGACATGCAGGAATTTTGGCTCTCCCACTCAACCTTTGACCCTCAACCTTGCCATGCTGCCAGCAGCGTTCCCAGGCTCAGGACAAGTCATTGCCTGTGCTCCACACGTGTGTCCCTGAGGCTTTGATGTCACCACAGACCTGCCTGGCACAGCTGTTCTGTCCCAGGCCCTCCCAGAAAGGATGGGTCTTTAAAGGAAAATTGAGTGCATGAACAGAGCCATTCTGGCACCACCACCGTGCCTTTAATTCACGTTCTCCTCTTGTTTGAAATAGCATCATCATGTAGACAAGCTGTAAATTCACTTCTGCCAAAAAATCAAGTTAATCCCTGCCTTTCTTAGTGCTCATCAGACAGAGTTTGCTCCTGGCTTTCTGGCTCTCAGAAGGAGCCTCCAACAGGTTTTCTGTACCCTGAGGAACCTGAGAGCCAGTCATGTCAGGGTACTTCTTCTGGGAAAGCAACTAAAAAAAAAAAAATACTTCTCCTGCCAGGATCTAGGCTGTGGAGAGTAACCTTGGGCAGTTTTTACTAGCTTGTGGATTTTGAGTGCCTGGTGAGGTTGTGAAACACTTACATAGGTGGTTTTGTGTTAGAAGAAACAGTTTTAGCCAGCAGCAGCAAGGAACCTCCCACATGGGAATTGAGACAGAGCTTGGTTGGAAAGAGGTCTCACTATTCAGGGAGCTGCTAAATGTCTTTAATTGCTTTCAGCACTCACTCTCTGCACTGTGGGTGCATTTTTTACCTCTGCAGCTGGTAACCACCAGCACATCTCACTCCTTGCCTGGAGGCACTGAGCTGCTGCTGTATGGACTGGCTGGAAACTGGTCCCAGCACAAGGGAGTTTGAAAAGTACCAGCACATTTAAATAAAATGACGTGAAAAGGAGCTTTATCTCCTGTCTGATAGAATGTGCAGCTATTTTTACCTTGGCATATCAAATTTTTATGTGCAATCTAAGGTAAACACACCACAGAGGGAAGGTGGAGCAGTTTCAGCAGTAAACTTCATGGAGGCAGTGCCAAGGAGGGAATAATCTTTCTCTTGTCTAGTTTGTTTGGAAAGAAAATTGAACTTGCTTGTTCTCATTGTGTGTTTACCCATTGTGTGCACATTGGTTCTCAGCAGTGCAAAGTACAACTTTTTCTGCCTTACAAATCAGTCTATAAACATGTTCACTTGCTTTTGCTGCTTTCTTGAGTTTAAGTGATTTTAAAAAACCAAAAAAAAACCAAAACCACAAAATCCACCCTATCTTTGCCAAAAAAACACTTTAAGCTGACTTTTGCTGTGAATGAAAGGAGAAGCTGAGCTCTGTATTGCAGTGAAAAAGACTTTATTTCTATTTCTTGTGAACATTCATGGTACAACCCGTGCAGAAGCAGGAATATTTAGCAGGAATATTTTCTGCCCCATCTCATGGGATTTGTGTCACAATCAGCCCCCTCCCCTTGTTTGAAGGGATAGATCTTGTTTATACAATGCAGGTAGACAAATAAATAATGTTCAGGTTTAACCAGAATGTGCAACCTTGTAAAACCCAGTGCTTAAAGTGGTTTCTGGTCTGAGGACCAATAACAAAAGTGAAAAACTGACCATGCCTGTGACTAATCCACTGGTTTGATACAGAGCAAAGTGATAGTGCAGATACAAATGCTATCTCTAACAGATGTTAAACCCACATCTGTGGGAACATTTATTGGTGGCTGTATCTATTGGCTGATTAACCATTTATGAGAACACAATAATAAAATCATAATCCTTTACTGCCTATTAAAAGTTCCGTGGTGTGAACTATTCCTGGAAAAAGGCATCTCACCTTTCTTTAAAGAATAAACTGATGGGATTTTTTTAAAAATTTTTTATTTTTTAATTTCCTTGTGAATGTTCTCTGGATTGTGGAAGCCATGCTGAGAGAGGGAAGAAGACAGTGTGAGGTATCTGCAGTAGGACCTAAGTGATGTGAGGTGACCACAGCTGGCAGGACCTAAGTGGCACAGCCATTGCTTTTCCTGCTTTCTTGACCCTTGATCTCACAAACCATCAGCAAGAGCAGGGCAGTGGGGTTGTGGGCTCTGCCCTCAGCAATCACTTCATTATGATCTTTGAGCCAAATGATCACAGAGTGTGCAGGTGAGATGAAAGGCTGGTGAGGGGACCCTGCCTGGCACCTTGGATGCATGTGCTTAAAGCTGTTCCCTTGGGAGAGGCTCATCCGAGCCAAATCCACTGTGCCAACACATTCCCTGTGGGATTTGCAGGGGCTCCAGACCCTGCAGGGCTACTTCTTACAGCACTTCCACTTCTCCCAGTTAGGGACATCATGGGAAAGAGAGGGTACAAACATTTCCTTTTGTCCTCCAGGGCTGTGGAGGTGGAATATGCTTTCCCCTGTTGGTTTTTCCTCATCCCTCACCTCTGGGTCCTCCTCAGCATTTCCTCCCTCTCCATGGTTACTCCACACAAACAATTTCCCCTCCCTGCTGCCAGGGCTGATGCAAAGCTGCCATAAATACGCAGTGCAGATGCAGCAGCGTGTGACTCAGCCTGGTGACTCATCTGGAGCCATCCTGGGGCCTGTGAGTCAGCAAGGCTGCTCTGCTGCTGAGCTCACACCTACAGCATCCCAGGGACTTCTGTGGAAAGCCAGGGAATCCTGCCTGGGTGGCCCTGATGGCTCTCTCAGGAGGGGACTGGAAACTGGGGGAGGAAAAGTCGCAGTTGGTTTGGCTGTAGTGGCTGGCAGGGGGAGAGGGTTTGTGCAGTGAGGGGGCTGTCACTGTGATCCGTGTGGGATCCAAGCCTGAGCCCACCCAGAGCCTGAGCTCAACCCTCTGACACTGGAAAAGAAAATTCTGGCACCTGAAGGAGGGCAGGCACTGCAGGCTGCAGGTGGCAGAGGAGAGCCACACTGTTGGCTTCCCTCTCTTAGGGCAAAAAGCAAGTTTCATATAGAATCCATAAACCACGAGTTTTCTCAAAGTTATGTCACTAGCACATCCAAACTCAAAAGTGTCCTGAGTCTGTTACTTTGGTTTTTTAAGATTTTTTAAGCTTTCTGATGTTTCCATTCTTGTAGTGAACTTTCTCACACTTTCTGTAAATAACTTATTGTTTTGCATTCTTTTATGGAGGGGGAGAAATTTGATGGACTGTTGGTATGTCCAGTGTCAGTGGAGAGGTGGCACTGTCACCCTCCAATCCTCTGTCACTTTTGGAAATCTATAAATGTTGGAGTCAGAAAATAAACTTCCCTTTTTCTTCACCTTGAGAGCAGCGGTGTGAGCTTGTGTTCTTTCATGTCCCATAGCAACACGAGTCTGTACAGTCTCAGCATCCTCAGGGTGCTCAGAATTCTCCTCTATTTACCTATTTTCCATTGGTTCACACACATGAGATCATCATTCACAATAATTCAAGCAGCCTACCCCAAAATGATTAGGCTTTCATGGTGACAGATTAAAGGAAATTTTGCTCAACAATGTAATCAGTTACTACAATGGGCAAACAAAGGATAAAGCAAGGCAGATATGGCATGGGAAAGTTACTTGTGGAACTGATAGGAGCTGTAGGCAAATGTTAACATAAATGGAAATAAACCCAATGTAAAACAAGTAAATATATAAGCTTACAATCAAAAGGGAATTATAGTGTTGTTTTGTCTGTTTTTGGTTTGTTTTTTCTTAAAGGATAATAGGGAAATTGACTACTAGAAATTTGGCATAAGTGTTGTGACTAAATTTCATGCAAGGCTGTGGCATCTGCTGGTGGAGGACATTGTATGAATGCCAGCTTGGGGACAGGAATGCAATTGGGCCATCAGATCCCTCTTTTACTTCTTAAGAAATAATTAAAAATATCCTCATCTAGCTGAAACAGATGGCTACAATCACACCATTTTGTCTTAATCTGAATAAAGAAAAAATTGTTTCCTGGCTGCATGACACTCAAGCTGTTCCTCTTAGCCTTTTCCCCAGGAAAAGCCCCAAACACTTCACACCTTTGACACTCTCAGGCTCTACCTACTGGCCAGGCTAACTCATGCTACATTTCCCTAAGATGTCCATAAGAGGGTTAGGTTCAAACAGGGTGTCTAAAGCCCTTCCAGGTAATCATTTGTAGACTGGTCTGGTCACGACAGATCCATATTGTCCTGACTCCACTCTGTTTGCTGAGCAAAGCTGGGCCAGAGCTGTGGTGCCCAGCATGCTTGGGCTGGCTCACATTCAGAGAGCCCTGCAGCTCAGCTCTACCTTCATCCAGGCTTCTCTGCTGCCAAAGAGGTTGGTTTGCAGAGTGATCTGAAGATTCAGCATTATCTGGGGGCACACCCTTAACCCCCAGCATCCTGCAGGGAGGGACCATGAGGTACCTCTGGCTGTGCTGCCTTGGTACCTGCAGCTCTTGGCCACAGCCTGCAGCAGTGTCACCTCCCTTTCAGTGGAGAGCTATTTCCAAATCTACATTGTCAAGCTCCAAAAGGGGCTGGCTCACAGCCTGTTGTAGAGGGGAGATAAAGTGAGATGATGCCTTACACGCCATGAAATGCTCCATGAAAGTTTGCAGGGGATAGAATATGAACCTCCCTTAAACAGACTCACTGTGACTGCCTGGGGAATGCATTTCTCATTGAGATTGCTTTTGGTTTTGATGAGCAAGGGATTCTTGGAGAGCATTGCTTCTCCTCCCTTGCATTTAAACTCCTTCTTCACTTCTCCACCGTGCTGTGCCTTGGCAGTTGTGGTGACACTGTTGTGGTGACCCTCATGCTATCCAGCACCCTCAGAGCAGCTGCTTTGGTTCCTGGACCAACCATACCTTGCTGGATTCCCTTTTTGTGCCCATGCTCCTCTCCACACTGGCAGGAGCTGGTGCCTTCCCAGAGGAATGGCTTGCTGGAGATGGAGGAGCAGGGAAGGGAGGGCAAAACCCATCATCTGCTGCCAAAGCTGATGTGGTTCACCAGAGCATGGGTTCATTTTTGTGCTTTCCAGAGGGCAATTAGCAAACTGAGGAGATGTTAAGTGGAGTTGGGTGGAAAGGGATGGCCTGATGCATAAAAACAGCAGGGATGAAAGAGGATGAGCTCTCCTGGTAAAAGTGGAAGGGTGCAGGCATCCTTCAGCCCACTTGTAAGTCTGAGAGTCATGGACTGCTCCAAGAGGGCCAAGAGTGGTAGCTAAGAAATGTACACTGTCAGGCTTTATTTTGCTTTGCAGGAGTCTGCTGCACAGCTGGAAAATGTAATTAGGTCCTTGTGCTGTAAAATGGGCTGCACACATACTGCTCCAGGCTGAGATTAGGAGGGGAGTCTGGGAAAAGGTTAGGCACAGGCTATGCTGCAGTGGGAACATGCTTGTTGTAAGTCTGAGAGGACAAGATTTGTTTCAGAAGCCACTTCATTTTGACCCCAACCATTTTCTTGGTACATCCAAGGCGACCAGAACAGTTTGTTATAAACCTGGGACAGATCTGTGCCCCTCAGTGTGAGTGGAGAGCTCAACCATTCCTACAGGCTGAAGATCAAGTTTACAGGATTAATTGGGAAGCGACTGAAGGAGCAGACTTTGAGGAAGAGAATAGAGATGAGGAGAAGGAGAATCTCAAGCAACAGGTCCACCCACACAGGAGATAAGAAGGGGTTAAAAACACGAGTTGAAAGAGGACAGTATGTAAGCAAGGAAGGTCCCATTCCTGGGAGAGATCCCAGCTTTGCATTTCCTGTGTGTCCTGTGAGGTCAGCTGCTGCTGCTGCTGCTGCTGGAATGTTCCTTCCAGAGCCAGGTGAAGGATTCATAACATTTTGTTTCCAGCATTCTTCTCCCTCCCAGCAAGTACACAGAGCACACAGAGTACTGGCAAAGCCTCCAAACTGGAGATAATCACCTGTCACTACCACCAGCCATTCCTTCAGGCTGCCAAGAACTGTACCTTCAGCTGTAGGTTCACATTTTTCTCTCTAGACCTAAGTGGGCACAGTCAGTACATTTCCATATAAAAGAGCTCTTGTTCTTACATCACTGCTTTGATTTTGTTTGTTTTTGTTTTTGTCATAACCTGGAGAAAATCCAACCAAGAACAATAGTAAGGTTTCAAAGCCAAGCACCCTGGTGCTAGAAGCTGCCAGAAGTCAGGCTGCTCACATCAGTTCAGTTTGATCTCCTATTTTGATTTCTTTTTACAAGACCCTGCATATTTCAGCAGAGGGGCCCAACCTCCCTCAGCATGCTGGCTGGACACTGAGTCAGGCCATAAAGCAAACACTTTTCCCTGTTGATTAATGCACACTGTGGGTATCCAGGAGAGCTGAATTATAGTCTTGGCTTTGCTACCACCTTTTGTTTGATGTTGAGTTGGGTGAGATGCTATCATAATGGAACTGTACAAGGTGGCTGAGTTATTGTGGGGGCTCGACAGGATGAATTATGGCCTCCTCCATTGTAGCTTTTTTGGTCTGTCTTTTGAAATCTTTGTCTTCTTGCAACTCAGCCTTTTCACAGCACCCATTGTCCTGCAGGACTGGGTAGATCCTTGCTTTTTTTCAGTGTCCTGAAAAGAGAACAACCTCTGGGTGATCTCTGAGTGGGGCTGCTTGTTGTGATCATTCTCCACTTGAGGGCGATGTGACCTGGCCCAGTGCACACAAGAGGCAATTCTGGGTGAAATTAAGATGAGAAGAATTTGGCATCTAATGCTGGGCCTCCAATCAGGTCTAGGCTCTCCACCAGTGTGGCTGGTGAGGAGCCATTCAATAGAGCCAGGGGAGCTGGGAGGGAAAATCAGAATGGAAAATCAGCTTTTTTCAGAGTGGACAGGCACCAGCTGAGCACCTGAATCGCTCCCTCTGTTCATGGGGCTGGACTAGGGAGGGTCACCACTCCCTTCCCACTGCCTTTGTGTCTTTGAGGTGCTCTCAGGAGCCTGGTTGGGGTCCAACTCTGCCCCAGAAGGGTCCCCAAAGGCCCTGCTTGCACTTGCCATCTGTGCACGGGTAGGTGACAATCCTGAGATGTGTCAGGTGTCCACTGAGCAACCAAACCAAGGCTCTGCTCACAGCTCTGGGAACTTGGACATTTAGCTCATGTGCAGGCAGGGGCACTCAGCTGCCTACATTTAAGGGTCTTCTTTGCAAGATAAACTCAGCCCAGGGTTGTTTATGTCATCAAAGAAAGGAAGATGTCCAGCTGGGTGTGGAAATGCATTTTTGCTGAGGGCACTGCATGCCCACTCAGTCAGACTGTGACTTGTGGGTCAGGGTCTCAGATCAAGAAGAGGCTGATGAAGTTGGCTGAAAATACAGATGATTCTCCATTGCACGGTGAGATTTTGCTAGAAAATATGTGGCAACAGGGCTTTTTTAAAGATATAAATCTTTGTTTTGCAAAGGCTTGTAATAATCCCTATGGCAAGAAATGTATTTCAGGTTTCTGCAATCAAGAATACACTCTCTTTTTGTAGTCCAGGAAAGCTACACTCCAGGAATAGGGGAATATGCAATGACTGCCTGATAAATGTTAGTTGATCTAAATAATTCACTTTAGTTGTGTCTGGCTTATCTGTCAGGTTGATCAGCATTTATCTTTCTTGTTTGCAGGCAAGCAGGAGAGAAATATTACAGATGGAAACATTTCAGTCCACTTAAAATTACATGAAACTAAATCAGTGTTACAGTGGCAATTGAAGCAGACATTTCTAATTAGCAGCAGCTTAAAACACAGCAAAGGTCTATAATGAAATAAATAGATCACCATTGTCCCCAGCATTAAGGGAAAGTGGTGTAGGGCACCTCATAGCTCATGCATCTTCCTGAAGCCTGCCTCCCATGACCATGTTCAGAGTCTTAGGGAGCTCAGTTCCCTCCCTAAAGCAGTTTTTGATGCATGTTACTGGAAGGTTTTTCAAGCAGGAGGGTGTATATTCTGCCTTGCTGGGTGTAAGCGCTGTTCTGATGTGGTGAGAGCTGCACACAAAGTTTTGGGTGGCTGGGGACAGGAAGAGATCAGGTCCCAGGTCTGGGAGCAGAGCCCAGAAATGCACATTTTTATCTCCTTGGAGCCAGTTGAAGCTTAGGACTGTAACAAATGTGGGGACCCACACCTCCTCTGTGGGTATGCCTCTAATCTGATTCCTTGAGTCTGGTCATCTTCTGATGGCTGATTTAATAACACTTGGGGTGAGCTGGGGCAGGAAAGGATTTGGTTTCTTTGAAAAAAAGAGGAAACTGAAGTGCTTTCATTTATGTGTTAGTGGGTTAAGGAAATGATTCTGGGATCATTTGTTTCACATGTGCCTCTGTCTCATTTCTCAGGCAGACAAGGTACTGCTGTTCCCTTAGCCTTTGATACGGGACAAAAGTAATAAGAAGAGGGAGTTTGTATAGGAAAAACAAATTCCAAGGGGGAAATTTCAAACTGGCCTGCAGACCTCACTCCCTCACAGGACTGCAGAGAGGCCAAGAGCTGGGCAGGGTGTGGGACAACTGGAAACCGTGCTGCCTCTGACAGAGGTGACCCTTCCAAACACACTTGGAGGGGCTCCCCACTTTTGGCCGTGGTCTTGCATTTCCTTGCCAGACACACAGCAATAGTTGTGCTCACCTGCACGCCAGGGAAGCCATCCAGAGAGCCACTGTGGTGGCTGCCCCTCCAACCACCTGCTGGTACCAGCAGGAGCCTCCTGGCTGCCTTGCTGAGGGGAGCACACGGTGCCATTCCTGCAGGAGGGAGTTCTGCTGAGCAATTGGCCTGCAGAGGGACGATTTTATCAACTGTGCCTTAAAAACTTCCACTCTGGCCCTGGGGATAATGGCAACACACATCCCTGCTGGCCTGCTCGCTGCTGGTTTGACATCATGCCACGTGGGGGAGGTGTTGGAAATAGGCAAATATTACAGAATTAAAAAAAAAAAAAAAAAAAAAAAAAAAAATCACTCCAAGTTGAAAGGGAGGAGAGCCAGGAAAGGAAATACCTCAGGCAGAGAATTACTACTTCTGTATCAAAGCCAGCAACTCCTTACTTTAATATTTAACACCCAAGAGAGCTGAGGGGGAGGATGCTGAGAAGGGGCGAAATTTTTCAAAGGAACCCAATTTCTGGTGATTTTCCTTGGGTACATTTTTTCTAGTAAGTGTTCAGTTCGATGAGAAATGTGACTTTTGGTCATCAGAAGCACATTTACAAGTTCAAACTGCAAATTGCTGAACAATTTCAGCTGGAAAGCAAAGTGTGAAGAGAGGCTGGAAGGGGAGGTGGCATCAACCCCTCCCACCAAAATCCAGCACTCATTGCTGCTGCTTTTCTCACTTAAAGTGTTTAACTCTGGGTCAAAGGGAGTGTTTAGCTCAGGAGAAGGCAAAAGGGGCAAAGCTTTTTGCTGTGTTTAAAGGAGGGATATTGAGAAGACACCTTTAACAAAGGGTGATGAAATGGACACCAGCTGCATCAGGGGAAATTCATTTTGGGCATAAGAAAGAGCATCTTTGTCATGAGAGCACTGAAGCACTAGAAGAGAAGCCCAGGGAGAGTGAGCAGTCTGCATCTTCAGAGAGAATCAAAACTCAGTGGAGCAAGGCCCTGAACAACTGGAGATGACCTTGAACCCAGACCTGCTTTGATCAGGGCTCTGCTCTGCAGACCTCCAGAGGTCCCTGACAACCCAAATTATTCTCCAGCTCTCTGAAGCTGAGATTGAATGAAATGAGGAAAAAAAGTTCCCTGTTTCCCTGTCATTCCTCTCCCTTCAGCACAGCTGGGGGCTGGCAGTCATGTGCTTTGCCATGCTCTTTGCCTTTCATACTTATGCCCCATACACGGTCCTGGTATCCATTTCAGCTGCTTTGCTTAATCAATTAAGCTGGTTTGAAGTTATTTCAGTCCCCAGTGATGCTGTCTGCCTCAGTGACAGTGGAATCAATTGCCCTGCAACAAGCAGCACTCTTGCTGCACTGCCAGCATTTATGGGGATGCCTTTTGATGCTGCAGGGACAGGGAAACAAGTGAGACACGGGCCAGACAAGGCACAAGGCACATCTTACAGAGAAAAAGGCAAAGCAAGAAGTTATTGGGAGTGTTAAAGCTGTTGTCAAAGGGACATGGCACATGCACAGGGATCTACTCCCTCTCTCTGCTGCCTTAACTTACCTGGTTGGAAGGAGTGGCATCTGCTGAGGGTGCAAGGCTGGATCCAGGCTAAGGAAAGCCAATTTTATTACCCAAACCAGTACCTTGACAGCTCACCTGTCATGGAGAAGAGCTGCAACCACATCTTCTTCTTAGAAGGGAGAATTTTTATTTATTTTTTCAATTTTTTTTTGCTATTTGCAAGTGGTGTGCAGGAATTCAAGAGTCACAGTTTAGTTTCGGGGCAGGGGGATGTGGGGTCTCTCTCTTGGTGCCAACCCTTTAGGAATTTTGGGGGGTTGGGCTGGGGAACTCTTTCAGAGTTCTGGAATGAGGCTTGGACTCTGCACCAGAGGCAGGAAAGTGAAATGTCCATTGCAACTGCTCATAAGAAGGCAAATGCATTTATGGTACTTGTCACATGCTTGGACACTGTGGGGCTCCAGGCTTGATCCTACCCACTGCCTCCAGTGGGAAAGGCCACAGACTGACTTTGCTTGGCCTGAGGTCACCTCCCATCCCTCTGGGTACCTGGAAAGCCAGGAAAGAGCCAGGACACAGAGTTAAACAAAACATTCCCTGGCATGTGTGTCTTTTTTCTGCACTGGCAAAAGCCAGGTTTGAGTAGATCCAGAAGGCTTTGGTCCCAAATATTTACAATTACTCTGCTAAAAGGAACTGTTGGATGTGACCTGCAGGGCTCCTCTCCACCTCTTAGCCTGAGGGAGATCCAAAACAATGCAAGGGAGCTGGAGCTGCTGCCAGCCTGCTCCCTGCCTGGGGGAGGGATGAAGGAAAAAGAACAGCAGACAGCAGATGTCCTTGATATTGTTTAATCCAGCCTGCTGTGGGGGCAGGAGAAGAACCTGGACCAAATGGACCAGCTGAAGGTTCTGCTCTTCCTGGAGCTCCTGGAAGAGTCTGGGTCATGGAGTGGCCAAACCCTGGCTTGCTGTGGGTCACTGCATCTGCTTTGGCTTCTCTGCAACCAGCGAGGAAAGGGGGAATGCTGCTCCTTTGTCATTTATTAGAGGAGGGTACATTTCCTCTGGAGTCTTTGAGTCCCCTGGTGGATCACAGGGAAAACTTTATTGCTGCCCAGAGCTGCTCTCCTGTGCTTTTCAAAAGAAACTGTGCAAAAATGTTCTTTCTTTTATTTGTAGAGTCTGTCCCAGTAGGACTTCATTGGTGTCTCTCCTCTTAAATTCAGAGACTTTTTCTTGGCTTAAAGGTAGCTCATAATTGACTTACAGCTGCCTCTCCACAGGATATTGCTGTATCATATTCCCTTTTATGTTGCTGCTTGTGGAAACATTCCTGTGAATTTCGGGGAAAAGGAAGAAAGAAAAGGTGAGAGTGGGATAGAAATCTACCTCCATTTGATCCTGAGTCTTTTGCTGCTTACCCCAAGCATCTGAAGGGATCAAGCTTTGTCCTGATAGGGACTGTCATTAATAAGAGCTATTTAGTGATGTAGGGGACTTTTGCTTGGGTCTTGATAAATATTGTCCTTGAAATTTTCTTGAAAAGTCACTCTTGCTTTTGCAAATGGTGTTTGTGTCTCCTTGTCTGTTTCTAGAGGACAGTGAGAGAAAGATCCTTGCATTCAGCCTGGCTGCATTCCCATCCCAACTCACACTGTTACAAGAGCCAGTCTTGAGTGCCCATGCAGAAAGTTGTGTTTGCACCTTCTCGTGCCTTGCACCTCCCTGTGGATTTACTGACCACTGAGCAGTGAAGGAGAAAGTTCCAAGGCTCCAAACTCCCCCTGTAAGAGCCAGAAGCGTGCCACAAACCCTGAGCAGAGGGAAACCACTGCTGACTCTATTACCTACAATGCCAGGGCTGCCCAGCCTCATCCATCAGGCCAGAGCTGATCCCTGGGGCTGGCAGGGAGGCTGTTCCCCCATGGAACTGGGTTATATGAGCAGGTGAATGCAGCAGGTTTTCTGGAGCAGCAGCAGCTGGAGCCCCAGCACTGATCAGGTTTCTTGGCTTGGTCCTCGATGACGCGCCAGGGATTGCCAGCACTGCTCGCTCTGGTTCAAGCCAGGTGAGAACATCTGCCTTCTCCTGCTGCCCTCCATGGATGGCACATCAAAACTGGCCCCAAACATAACTCTGGTGCAGCTGAATGCTGCTCACCTCCCTGGAGAGTTTGGTCTGGTGTGTTGTGAAGTGTCAGAGCTTGAATTCCCACTCCCACAGCGACCCGTGGTGGAGCTGGTGGAGGACATCGCACTTCACATGATCCCACTTCCCCTCCATGCCTTCATAAAAAGCTTTTTCCTTACATTCATCTGTGGGCAGATGGAGATTTTCTGGGATGTAGGTGTGTCACCCTGATTTTTTTAGTTTTTCTAAGCCTTCTGCTGTTTACATTCTTGTAACGAACTTTCTCACACACTTTATGTAAATAATTATTGTTTTGCATTCTTTTATGGAGGAGGAGAAATTTGATGGACTATTGGTTTGTCCAGTGTCATTGGAGAGGTGGCACTGTCACCCTCCAATCCACTGTCACTTTTGGAAATCTATAAATGTTGGAGTCAGAAATTAAAAATTCTCTTTTTACCTTGAGAGAGCTGGGTATTATTTTGTGTCCTATAGTGACACAGGTGCACATGGACCTCACATCTGTGGCTGTACCACTCTGCTTGAGCTCCTCCAGACTGGCAGCAATGCTTATTTGGGGCTGTTCCCTTGAACAGGCTCTCCTGTACCTCTTTCTTCTAATTCACTGATGGCATGGAAGTCTGGCCTGATAAATGCTCATGGTAGAAATCTAGGCAGAAAGGAAAGTGCTGAAGCATCCTGGTACAAAAAAGCCTTTTCCTCATGTGATTGCTGGTGACCTTGGGAAGCAGCCTCCACACAGTGACCAGCTGAGCATGGCATGTTCTCCACCAGCCCCTGTGGAATGATGCCAAGCAGCATCTGCTGGTGATTCAGTACTGCCCAAGTCCTCCAAGCCAGTTCTGAGTGGGCACAAAGAGTCCTGCAGCATTTTATGAAAAAGCACAGTTGTCCCAGAGCTGCATCACGAGATGACAGTGAGTACTGCCAGGTTGTGACATGAGACACCCTGTGTGTGACATGGCCAGCATTATGATGCACTGATTCAGCCTTGCACTAAATGGCAAAGCTACAGAGAAGCTTCACACCAGCAAACACTGGTGAAAGGGGGTGTGTGTAGGGGGCTGAATTTCTAAGTAAACTGGAATTCTTTGAGGTTTCTGCTCAAAGTGTCATGCCTGTTCAGCCAGGAGCCTGGGGAAGCAAGGGCTATCAGCATTACCCAGGGGTACAATTTAAAGCCACAACTCCAGGGGCTGTAGCTGAATGGCCAGGCAGGGGCTGCTGAAGAGCTGTGATATGAGAGGAGCTGACCCAGAGAGCAGCTCAGCGGGGAGGCACGTGGCTCTGGGCCTGGCAGGGTGGGTGAGTGCTTGGGAAGCTGTGGTTTTATCTCCTCTGAGATGCCTTGGCTGTGTGTACAGGACGTGGCGTGCTGCCAGGGCTGGAGACGGCGC
This sequence comes from Agelaius tricolor, assembly GCF_023055355.1. Lineage (NCBI taxonomy): Eukaryota > Metazoa > Chordata > Aves > Passeriformes > Icteridae > Agelaius > Agelaius tricolor. The sequence continues at coordinate 2,650,253 of NW_027269266.1, forward strand.
TGCCCTGCAGGGAGCAGGGCTGCGGGGGCTGAGCTGAGGCTTTGGCTGGGCTGCTGCAGCTCATGGTTGCTCAGGAGCTGCAGAAAATGCAAATGCTGGTGGTCTGGGGGTTGATCTTTAGGGCTGAGAGCAGCCAGGGTATGTGGGTGCATCAGCTGCTTCTTGGCTGGTGAATGATGCAGGTCCTGAGCACGGGCACAAGAGTGTCCCTGCTGCTAGATGGCCCTGCTGGGATTTCCCAGGCACAGTTTGGGGGTTTTTCCAGGCTGTAGCCATCCCCAACAAGCATCAGAGATGTGGCTGTCCTTCAAGAAGGACAAGAACAGCTTAAAAGGATAGGTGAGCTGAAAAAGGGTCTCGTGCCCACCGTGTTGTCTGGTGCCACCAGGATAGTGCCAGGGTGCAGAATGGGGTCTGGCAGCCACAGGACTCCTGGATGTCCACTGTGCACTCCAGTCACTCCACATCATGGCCTCCTGGAGATACCTCTGCTTGCTTATGGTCACCTCTGAACCCTCTCTGCTTCGGTCAGGTTAACACATGCACTCCCCAGCCCTGCAGATGCTCAGGAAAATCCAAACTAGGTGGGATCTGCACTGGGAAACAGCAGCTGAACCCTCTGCATCACTGATCTCCTGCAAAGTGGGACCTCATTTGAGCACTTTTGATTTATTCTGATTTAAACATCCTGGCAGTGGTGCTGCCCCGTGGCTCTGGAGAAGCTCCACCATTTGAACAGCGCTTTGCAAACATACGAGCTGCAAAATTTCCTGGTGCCACTGGGGTTGCTTGAGAAAAAGCAGGGAAAAAACTGCTGCTGGCTACTGTGTTCCAGGCTGACAGAGCTGCAGGCAGGCTGGCCTCACGGTGTTGTCACAGAGCTAAAATTGATGGGTAATGGGGCTAACAAAACAAAAGAAGGCTCTTCCCTCTGCCTGGGGAACAGGAAACCGCAGGGCGAGCACGTGGAGGCGAGCAAAGGGTTAAAGCCTGGCAGAGCAGCTGCTGCTGACCTTCTGGTCCCAGCACTGCTAAACAAAGCTCCTGTTACAGCTGAACTTTAGTACCAACTTCTGCTGCTCCAGGGATCCTCGCAAAAGTGCACTCTGAGCTGCAGTCAGCGCAGGCTGAGCAGGGGAATGGGACCTGCAGGGTGGGGATGCCCTCAGAGCCCACCCTGTCCCCCCTCCAGGCTCCCTCAAACGCCACCCTCTGTTGTCATCTGCAGAGGAGGACTCCTGAAATTGAGGGCTGCTGCCAGACTGAGGTTTTTTTGGTACCTACTGGTCAATATATCCAGCATTTTTTGTTAATTTCCAAACAGCCTTTTGGCCTAGCCACCATCCTGCAGTGATGAGTTCTGTGGATGGACTATGTGAACTGGGAAAATGTGCTTAACTTTTGTACCTAAAATGTGCTTAATTGCAAATTTTCAGCGTGCTCCTGGATCCTCTGGAATGGGAAATAATGAACAACTGTTTAATATTAATGTTTCCCTTTTTATTCATGGTTTTACAGCCTCTAATATCATATCCTCAGAGAATTCTTTCCTTTCAGGGGAAGAATTCAAAGCCATTCAGTCTATTCCCATGTGGGAGCCTTCCATAACCTCAGCTTAATGCTGCACATCCTTGCTGTCCTCCTCCATTACTTCTACAGAAAGCAAAATTTAAGGCACTTCTCAGCAGAGGTTTCACAGGTATGGTCCAGCCCTTAGTGGGACATAAAGATGTGAGAGACGTTTTCAACCCCTGGCATTTCACATCTTCTGCTGGGGATGATGATGGAATTACACACCACTGGAAAAAATGCACTTATTTCTGTGTGAGACTTGATAAGAAGGATGAGACAGACTGGACAAAACACATCTGGAGTCTCCTCGTGCCCACAAACTGTGAGGAAGAACAGAATTTGTCCTAAAAAAAAAAAAAAAAAAAAAAAAAAGACTCAGCAGACCTAGATGGGTGTGTAGACTGGTTGTGGCACAGAATAAAGATACAGGGCAAAAACCAACAAGTTTGGGTTGAAATGGTAATAGACATCTTGATGCTTTCTGTGTGAAGCTGAGCTCAGTTGCTGTGCCCAGTTTTGACAATTTGAGCTCAAAATTTGCCCTTTTCCAGCTCAGTGCTTTTTGTGCACGTAGCTCCCAGTGGGGTCAGCCCCAGAGCTCCCCACTGTTGACTTTTTGCTTTTCAGGGCAAGAGGCCTTCTGTCCTTGTCCTTATTGTCCCCAGAGTGTTGGGCTTACACTGACAGGAGGGTGAGGGAGGTGGTGGGAAGGTGAGCACTGCTCCTCAGGTCTGCAAGCTCCAGGGATGTACCTTGGGATGCAGGTGGGTTGGCAGCAGAGATTTGCCTAACAGCACTCAGTGACAGGGGTGTATTTGAGGCCAGCATTCAAATCAGCTCATTATTGTTTCTTTGGCCTTGGGAAAACGGGGAGCTTGAGAGGAAAGGAATCTCATTGCTTAAGAAGCTGGGAAACTCTTTGGAATTCCTTATTCCCTCCCAACCCAGTGTTAAGAAATATCTCAAGTGGTAGAGCTCTCAAGGCCATGGCATGTGTGCATTTTGAGTGTGCAAATTGCCTTATTGGATCATTCTGGACAGAGAATTTTTTGTTTTGCTGTGGCTGGTACCTTCAAGAAAGCAGTGAGTGACAAGGGAAGTGTACACTGCTTCTCCTGGCACGTGTGCATTTTGAGTGTGCAAATTGCCTTATTGGATCATTCTGGGCATGGATTTTCTTGTTTTGCTGTGGCTGGTGCCTTCAAAAAAGCAGTGAGTGACAGGGGAAGTGTACACTGCTTCTCCTATGAGATTTTACAAACAGGACTTATTTCATCTAAGCAGGACAATCCCTGAATCCCTCAGGAGAGGCAGTAAACAGTCACTTTACCATGCACTTTTTAAAATCTGTGTGTTTTTGGCTTGGACCAAACCATGGCTGGTAGAAATTGGTTTCATCAGAGACCCTCTGGAATATTTATTACTTGGGGTGGCTCTTCACCTTTCAAATGAAGTCCAGACCAGGCTCCATGGTGATGTGTGTCTCAGGATGGCTTTGGGATGGAGCAGGACTGTGGCTTGGAAGTCACTTTGCTCATACCCCAGGTGAGAGGTGCAGCTTCCACTTTGCAGGAAGAATTTGTGATTGAGGCCATGAAGTCATGCAAGGAGATGGGTCTGGCAGAGGAGGTCAGTTTGGGCACCTGGAGGCTGTGGGGCAGCTCCTTTCCCTGCCAGGACACCCACCTTTGCCCCCAGGATCCAAGGCAGTGCAGTGTAACCTTGCCAGGGCTCCTGGCTGAGTCACAGCACCGCCGGGGCCTTGCCCCAGTTCCTGGGATTTCACCAATCCTCACCCTCCCCTTTGAAAACTTGTGAACCTGACAGTTGCTGGGGAAGACTTGAAAGTGTGGTGCAGGCATAATTGGAAAGCTTAAAGCCTGAAAATTTACACAGAAGCTGTCAGTTGTTGGATTCAGAAGCTGCTCCGGGTGGGCGCGGGAGGAGGCGGCGGCACCGATGCTTCCAGCAGGAACGCTGCCAGCATTAATATTAACAGAGCCACCACGGCCCAGGACTTCATTTGCATTTGCTCTGTGACAAAACTCATCCCAGAGCAGTCTCTCACAGTGCTGCAGACGTGATGTACCACACAGCTCTGTCCCAAGAAGCTCCTGATCCGAGCACAAGGGCTCTGACTTGCAGGACCTTCCCCACAGTCACCTCACGCTGACCTTGTCCCTCATGTTGCAGTTCCTCATGCCCATGTCCACCTGGGTTACTTAGGCTAATGAATGTGAGAGTTTTATTGAAGTGGCTGGGGTGCAATTAGCTCAGCACCTCACTGAGGGTTTGGAGGCCTTGTGGTGCTGGTGCCCACTCCCATCCCTTCATGAATCATTGTGTTTGGAGAAAGGACACTGTGAGCACAGGCACACCAAACATTAGAGAGGTGCCTGGAGATGCTGAGCCTCTCCTCCATGGTGCCTCAGGAGAAATCTCTGCAGCTGTGTGAGACATTTCTTATCTCCCCCTGCTAGATCTGTGGAACTGGTGACAGGCTGGTATGCTGGGTTCACATGTACCTGGGGACAGTGAGGGTCATTCTGGCATGTTTGGAGGTCCTGTACATCCTCACAGGTCAGCAGGATTTGCAGGCTCAGTTGCACCACTGCCAGTATTCCTCAGGAGCTGAAATCATGGTACAGTGGCAGTGGTGGCCAAGTTTCCAGTCTGGTCTGTGCTGCAGAAGGCTGCCAGGACTGAGTCCTCACCCTGGACCTCTGGGAATGTGCCTGGAAACTGGCTCACCTCTGTTCCAAACCATCCACAGGCCACCCACATGCTCTGTGCAGTGGTGAGAAATGAAGCCTGGGGACCCCCAGCCTGGGGCTTTTCCCCTGTAAAGCTGGTGAGGAGCCTTGCCAGCTTCCCAGAGCCTTTGCTGTAAATTGAAAAATTATTTTGGAGGCTACCAGGGGTCCATGTTCAGAGTGTCCCCGTGGTGCTCTGTCCTAAGCACCAGGTTTGCTTTAGGTTTTTTTTCAATCCCCTAAATCAGTAGTTTGGTGCACCGTGCAGTGCAGCCTGGACTAAAAGGGAAGAAAACACACCCAAAAGGCAAACCTCCAACCTCCACAGTTGCTTTGGACACCATGGATTACCAGTAGACACATGACTAGCAGGAGAGAGGATGGGGAGAGCAGAGGTCCATTAGTGACTCCCTACCCCCAGCATATGGCTAATTAAAATTTCTAATTAAGGCACTGTGGGGGTGAAGAAAGGAAGCTCTTGGCCGAAAGTCCCCCTCCTTTTTCTGTATTTCCTTCCATAGCTTTATAAATTTTCCCCCTAAATTAACTAATTAATATCACCTAATCAGTTAATAGAATTAGCTAATTAGATTGCTTAATGGAATTTCTGAAGAGCAGATTTAGAAGCTCTTAAAGAGACTTTAATCACTTTTTATCTGAGAAGCGGGGCACCAGTGTCTGCATTCATTCAGCAACTTAGAGCGATTGCTGTTATCAGCAAAACATTTCTGAAAATCACTAATTTGGCTTCATCCTGCTCCAGAGTCACAGCTGCAGCCACCCAGGATTGAAAGGTCAGGCTGAGCCTGGCTGTTTCACCCCTCCAAGATGCTGTTGCCTGCACCTGATTCCATCAAAAATCCTCATTTCTGAAGAGCTCAGGGCAGTGTTTACCAGAACCAGCAGTGAGGCAGAGCACTGTGAAGGTAACCCAGCTCCTTGCAGGGTTTGGAGTGGTTTGTTAGCCCCTGGCACTTTCCAGGGTGTTTGTTTGCTGGTGGTGTGCTGGAAGTGGTGAGTGACAGCAAATCACTGCAGCAGCAGCAGTGCTTGTGTGCCCAGAGGTCAAAGTTTCCTCCACTGTGGTGTGCAAACACACACACACACACAAACACACACACAGAGCTGATGATCCCAACACTGAGACCACAGTGAGGGAGAAATGTGTGTGCTGAGCAAAACGTGGTGCTGGGTGAGCTTGTGGCTTGTGCCCACCGTGGGCATGGGTGGTGGTTGTGAGGGTCCCAGGATGAGGGAAGAGATGAATCTGACTCCATATTCTTAGAATGCTGATTTATTATATTATGACATTATATTAAAAGAAAATTATATACTAAAACTATATTAAACTATAGAGAAAGGATACAGACAGAAGGCTAGAAAAGAATGAGTAATTAAAACCTGTGACTGGCCCGATTCCCGACACAGCTGGATTGGGATTGGTCATTAAGTCAACACAATTCACATGGAACCAATCAAAGATGCACCTGTTGGTAAGCAACCTCCAGACCACATTCCAAAGCAATCAGATAATTATTGTTTAAACTTCTTTTCTGAGGCTTCTCAGCTTCTCAGGAGAAAAATCCTGGGTAAAGAAGATTTTTCAGAAAATATCATGGTGACAGGCATGGGTGGTTTGCAACACTGCCACAGGAAAGGTCTTCAAGGAGGACAGGGCAGCTCTAGCAAGTTCTTTGTTTAAGGCTGGCCAGTTAAGGGGGATGAAGTGTGGCTGGGTTTACAGTGGTGCCCAGATATAGGTATTTGGTCAGGCTGGGACATCCAGGTTGCCCAGAGAGGTTGGATGCACCATCCCTGGAAGTGTCCAAGGCCAGGTTGGATGGGACTTTGAGCAATCTGGTCTAGTGGAAGGTGTCCCTGCCCATGGCAGAGGATTGGAACTAGATGAACTTTAAGGTCCTTTCCAACCCAAACCATTCTGTGATTCTGATTGTGTGATCCAGAGCTGCTCTGGCCTTGGGCACTGGCCCTTGTTGCTTTCCAGCACTGAAGATTGGAGGGTTTGTCCCTGCTCTTTAGGGGACACCACACACAAAAAGGAGATCTTTGTGATCCAAGATCACAAAGCATGATGAACTGGGGGGAAAGCAGCTAGCCTGGAAGATCCCACTGTGTTCATGCTTCCACCCCAAGGAGAGATCCTGGATGACCCACATTGCTCCTTGCTGGGCCGGTGTCTCCCAGCGCCCCTGGCTGGGTGCAGTGCTGGGAGGGGAGGCAGGGATCTGGTCTCACACAGCTTTGAAGCAGAATCCACTCTGTGTGCATCTCCCAGCCCTGATGTTTGCTGGTTTGTTATCAGTGAGGCTGTCAACAGCTGCAGCTGAGCAGTGGATGTGCAGCTCCAGAAGCCTGGAGTCTGTCTCAGGCAGAAGTTCAACCTGGCCATCTGGGAGACGTTCAGTTGTGTCCCCCCTGGGCAAACTGTGTCCAGCCTGAAGCAAAAATCAGACTGACACAGCTTTAACAACAAACTCTGAAGGCATCCCTGGGCTCTGACACCACAGCCTGAGCTGGATGCAGGAGTCAGCTGCTGTTCCTTGCAGGGATTGTGTGATCTGTTCTCACCCTGAGCGTGGTGTGAAGCAGGGAAGGACCCAATGTCAGCTCTCACCATGAAGGTATCACTCTGCCTCTGCCAACTGTGCCCTCATAATTTAATTAAGCAATTATGCTTTGTGTTAGTTGGAGTCTTTATAAAATGTCATGCTCTAGGAGTCCCTAAGATGTCACTTTTTATTCTCCTTATCCAGTCTGCTTTTGTTAAAAGCTGAAATACTGCATCCAGCTGTGGGGTTCCCAATATAGGGATGACATGGACCCAGCCAAGAAGGTCCAGAGGAAGCCACAAAGATGCTCCCAGGGCTGGGGCACCTCTGATCTGGAGCCAGGCTGAAAGAGCTGGGGCTGTTCAGCCTGGAGAAGAGATGACTGTGGAAACCTTAGAGCTCCTTCAAACCCCAAAGGGGCTCCAAGAGAGCCAGAAAGGGCTCTGGAGTGATAGGACAAGGGGACAAGGGCCTGGAGTGATAGGACAAGGGGAAATGGCTTCAACCTGGAGCAGGGCAGGTTTAGATGAGATATTAGGAATAAAGGCTTTACTCAGAAGGTGATGAGACACTGGAATAGGCTGCTCAGGGGAGTTGTGGGTGCCTGATCTCTGGGAGTGTTCAAGGAGAGGCTGGATGGGGCTTTGAGCACCCTGGGGCAGTGGAAGGTGTCCCTGCCCTTGGCAGGGGACTGGACAGAGAACAGAGCCATCTTCAAGGTCCTTTCCATCTCAAACCATTCTATGACTTTTCAGTGGGAGCAAGGTGGGCTCCTTCTCCTAACTCTCAGGGTGTCAGGGGGAAGTCCAGGCAGGTCAGCAGTAAGGATGGAGCCTTTCCAGGGGCTGGTTCAGGCTCCTGCTGGGAATCACTATCAGGAAGAGCATGTCTGTGTGTGCTGGCTGTGCAGGACCAGTGCCTAGAGCCTCCCAGCTGAGCTGTCTAACACCTGAGCTTTTCTCCTCAGCCCCTCCAGCACCAGCAAAATAGTTTTAATGAAGTTCCCATCAAAACCAAGCCCTCTGAAAGAGCTCACTGTGCTGGGACTCAAGCCAGACACACAACACCATGTTCTCTTAATACAGAAATCTCAGCAATTTCCCAGGGAATTTGCCCCTCTGTTTCCCCCCTGACTTGCGGATTTCCTGTGGACAAGTTGAGATCTCTAGATTTCCTCAGCAACTGTGGTGCTGGTTTTTTAAATTTTTTTGGTCTTTTTTTTTTTTGTTTTGTTTTGTGGTTTTTTGGTTTTTTTTTTTTTTTTTTTTTTTTTTTGTGTGTGTGTGGTTTTTTTTTTTTTTTTTTTTTTTTTTTTTTTCTGCTATTAACCTTTGCAAGCCATCCCAGTCCAGGCATCACCTTCAACCCAGCCCAGGCAGCTCTTTTGCTGGAGAGAGATTAAGCTGTGCCATGCAGTTGTTCTCCTCTTGGGCTGAAGTTGGACTAGAATGAGCCATTTACAGGTGATGAGGCACCTCAGAGCCTGGCTTCAAAACTTAAAACATTTTTCATCAAGTGAACAAACAATTAGAAGGGTCTTGCAAAGTTGTTCATGGGTGTTGGGGAAGATGAAACGGGAAAGCCTTATAAATATGATTGCCTGGCAAAAGATTTTGAGAATATAGAAACTATAAGTGAGATTGAAATGAAAGCAAGCTTTGAGATCCCTCAGTTACTGAACAACTGGAAAACAATGGTGTGGCCAGCTGAAGGTGATCCCCTTTTGATGAAACAACACCCTCTGCTTGCAGACAGGTCCAAGGGTCAGAGCAGACCCTGCCAGCTTGGCAGAAGGGGCCCAAAGAGGAGTTTATAGGGTTTAAAATGTAACACAGTATGGTAATGTAATGATTCTTATAGGCTGTATGTAAATGCTATAGGATTTGTATCTTGGACTAGATTGGTTAGTGAGAATTAGAATATTCAGCACAGAAGAAGATTTATTGTATTGTAACGGGAACTTCGCACTCTTTCCTCTTGCCTTTTACTCTCTTGTCTCTTAACTCTTCCCTTTTACACTCTTACCCCTTTTACTCTCTTACCCTTTTACTCTCTCACCCTCTCATCCTCTCCCCCCCTCTCTTCTCTCAGTCCTGCTCCAGCTGTGTCTGGCAGCTCCCAGCAGGGCCCTGCACCCAGGCCCTTTGAATAAACCCCAAGTTCCCCAACCTGGCTTCAGAGATCTCTCATCTCCATCCATCCTGACCGTGCTACCCCCGTCAATCCTACAATGGGTCTCCAGAGAGGACAACTGGGTTTGATATTAACATTGTTAATACATTGTTCTCTGTGGAGATAATGAAGCATTTTGAACATGGTGACTTGTTTCTTCCTTGTAAGACATGAAGTGAAGGCAGCGAAAGGAACCTCTGTGATGATCCTTCAGAGAGCAGCACAGCACAGAGACAGTGGTGCAACCCAAAATGTCAAGGTTCCTCATCTTTGAGGATTTGGTTGCTCACAAGCTTCACTTAAAAACACAAAGGGAAACTTTATCCAACATTCTGTGGGCCTGGGGACTAGAACAGCTCAAGAGGAGAGTAACAAACCTTTATTAGCACTAAGAAGAGTTGCAGCCAATTTCTGGTGACAGCAATGATTTCCCTGGCGTGGCAGTGGGGTGATGGCTGAACATTTACCCCCTGGATGCCTGGTGCAGGCAGGTAGGCTCAGGTTTGTCCCTGGGCACTTGCAGCAGGAGGAGCTGAGTGTGCAGGTGCCTCTGCTGCAGCTGCCTTGGTAACAGGGAGATGATGAGGACCATATGGCACCAAAACAGCATCACTGCTCAGTAACAACTCTTAACCCTTTGGGGGGCATCTTCTTCCAGGCTGAGGAGCAGGGCAGGCTGAAATGTCTGACCTGGGGTCCACCAAGTGCAGCATCTCAGCTTTCACAGTGGTCCCCTGCAGATGCCCAGGGAAGAGAGGAGAAAGAAAGGAATTCTGAAGTGGCTCTTTCACCTCCCTGATGTCTGGTGAGAGGTGGTTTAGTACCTTCCTTATCCACAGAGTTGTGTCTGCAGCTTTGTGTTTCAGGTCTCTTGACAGACTTTGAGGAATGTGTCTATTTTGTAAAATCTCTCCAGCCTTATGCAGCAGCTCGTGCCCCCTGGCATATGAGTTCATGAAAACAATAGGAATATCATTCCTTCTCTCTCTCCATGGAGACTTCTTAGCCTGCTAGGTAGATTTTTCTTCTAATCTCTTGGTAATGGCAAAATTTGTTTCACTAAGAGTACCAAAATCCTGCTGGGAAATTAAATTCAAACAGTAAAATAGGCCAGAAATGCTTAAGGACTGCTGGATTAGCCCATCTAGATGAAAAGAGCTGGAAACAAAACAAGGAAAAAAAAGCTGAAAAATAGGGAAAAAAATTATAATATCTCCATTGGACACTTGAAGGCTTTAGCAGTATGTTGTATGGAGTCTTTTTGAGGCAGTGTCTTCAGCTCCAGTAACTGATGGATTATTTGGGACAACTTGCCTAATTCCTTTTTGAGGAATTCCTTTTCCCCTTGTGCTTCTTTAGCATCCACAGCATCCTGCAGCAAGGAGCTCCCCAGCCCAACTGTGCGTGGGTTAATGAGCCACATCCTGGTGTTTGTTTAAGACATCTGCCTGTTAGTTTTGCTTGTTGGGCTCTAATTCCTGTACTGGTGGAGACCACGGACACCTGGTCCTTGTTTATCTTCTTTGAGTCACTGATGAGCTTTCAGACATCACATCCCTGCATTTTCCCCAGTGACTTTCAGAGACAGACAAGTCCTGGGTTGTTGGATCACTGCACAGTGTGTTGTACAAGGAATGTTCCATAGCTCTGCTTAATTTGTCCATTCCAGATGTTTCATATTCAGAAAAATATTTGTGACAGCAGATTTCATGTGAACTTCTGAAAAACACAGTAGGAAGTGATCATTCTGGAGAGGTGGAGAATGCTGTGAGTGCAGTGGTAACAGTGAATGCAGTAGGAGGATGGATAGAGGTTTTAATTAAAATGCTTATGTCTAAATAATGTCTCATATTTGCACAGGCTTGCTAAAAGAAAAAAAAAAAAAAAAAGGAATTTTTTCCTTATTGAGAAGTCCCTTGAAGTAGAATACCCCAAGCAGGGTCTGGTTTGTTGCTGGAGCCTTGCTCAGGGATTATATTCTGACCCAGCATAAAGTGGTTAAGGCTGGAAAGCTAAAATATCCCTCTCCTGGACATTCCTCCAAAGTGTCCATTTTCACAGGCTCTGACTCCTGCACTCCTTGAACATGGGAACATTTTCATGTTTCCCAAACTGCAAGCTTATATTAACTTCCCCTGATCAGGTCAGCAGCAAAGCTGTGTAAACAAATGACCTGTAGCCATAATCTTCTTCAATTCCCCCTATTGGTTTCACTTTGCTGTTTGCCTGCCAGATATTGGCAAAGCTTCCTTTGGAGCTGGGGGGAACTTTGGAATGCCTCTCAGACAGGGTGAGTCAGGGCAGGCTGGGGACAGCCTGCTGGTGTGTCATGATCCTTGGCTGGGGTGGGGGAAGTGTGCTGGTTTGGGCTGGGAGAGAGTTAATTTTATTTTTTTTTTGTTTGTGGTCAGGAGTTTTGGCTTTGTGATGAGAATGGTGTTGATAACACACCAATGTTTTTGTGATTGCTGAGCAGGGCTCTCACAGCCTCCAGGCCTTTTCTGCTCCTTGGCTGCCCCACTGGGGGTGCACAAGGGGCTGGGAGGGGACATGGACAGGTGGCATTCCAGAGCATGCAGTGCCATGTTCAGCATAGAGACCTGGGGAAGGAGGAGGACGGGAGGACATTCAGGGTTATGGCATTTGTCTTACCAAATCCTATGATGAAACCCTGATTTCCTGGGCTTGGCTACCTGCTTGCCAGTGGGAAGTAGTGGATTTACTCCTCATTTTGCTTTTGCTTTTAAATATTACACTGCCTTTGTCTCAGCCCCTGAGTTTTGCCACTGTTATTCTTCTGACTCTCTCTCCCATCCCACTGGGAGGGAGGGAATGGCTGTATGGAGCTGAGCTGCTAGCCAGGGTTAAACCACAGCATGGATATATATGGCTGATAAAAACCCTTCAGTGAATACCACCCATGACAGTCAATGATATTTTGATTTTGAAAGTGTACATTTTGCAGTATCAAGGGGTCAACAGTCGGGTGGACGAGTTCTCTGCTGCATTTTGACAGCCATTAATGCCATGGCTCCAAAGAGCAGAGCTATTTTGAGGTGGTTTCCCCAGAGATTGGTCTTGCTCCACCTGGTTAAAGCTTTGTAGAGGTCATTTTGCAGTGATACAGAACATACAGGGGTAAAGGAACACTTTATGGCATTACAGGTGACACAGAAATTTGCAGGCTAGAGAATGAGGAAGATATGGGTTACTCAGAGATATGGATTGTGTACTTAGCTGGTCATGGTTCAGCAGGATGCTTTTAGTCCAGCTAAATTGAAGGGAATCCCTCTGGGAGTGAAGAATGCAAGGCTGTGCTTACAGGAGACCCAGCTCAGTGTTTGAAAGCAGTGTCTTGAGGAACGACTTCAGGGTCATCCTGATAACCTCTCAAGATGAGCTCTCACTGTGGTAATTCCATGGGGGAAAGGAAAAAAAGAAGAGGATAATCTTCAGAGCAGCTGAAAAGGTAGGTAATAACAGCTGGGGCAGGGAAAATACAGTCCTGGGAGAGAGCTGTGCTGAGTCCAGACATGCTGGGAAAGCAAATGGGAAGAGGAGTTCAGAGAGACATCCAGAGATGGATGATCATATTTGGAAATCAAATAAATTCACTCTTAAACCAGACCTCAGATCCTTAAGGCTGGAGACAACAGGCCTGGAGAGATGTTGGACTGACCTCTCCAGATGAGCTTTGGAGCTTGTGCTGCAGCTCAGCTTTGAGGAGACCTTTTGTAAGGATGGAGCTGGAGCAGTGCTGGCCTTGTGGACCAGGGAGGCTCTGGCTGTAACCCCCCCCATTTTCCTCACTGTGGTCCAGAAAGTGCTGCCAGACATGAAAAGAAGTAAAACAAACCTGATGAGCTTCAGGCCATCCTGAAGTGTCCCAGGAAGCTCCTGTATGGGGATCATTGGGTTTCTGAAGGACAAACCACAGAATCACAGACTAATAAAGGTTGGAAAACCTCTAAGATCATTGACTCTGGTTGTTAGCTCAGTGCTGCTGCGTTCTCCACTAAACCCTGTCCCCAGGTGTCACATCCAGGTGCCTCTTGAACACTTTCAGGGACAGTGATTCCACCTCTTCCCTGGGCAGCCTGTTCCAATGCCTGACCACTCTTTCTGTGCAGAAATCACTCCTGATATCCGATCTAAACCTCCCCCGGTGCAACTCAAGGCCATTTCTTCTGCTCCTGTCACTTGTTGCCCTGGGGAAGAGCCAAATCCCCACCTGGCTGTCCAAATCCCCACCTGGCTGTCCAAATCCCCACCTGGCTGCACCCTCCTGTCAGGGTGTTTTAGAGAGTGAGAAGGTCCCCCTGGAACATCCTTTTTTCCCAAATTGAGCCCCTCCCAGCTCCCTCAGCTGCTTCTGGTGCTCCAGACCCTTCCCCAGCTCTGTTGCCCTTCTCTGGACTCACTCCAGCCCCTCAATGTCCTCCTGGTAGTGAGGGGCCCAAACCCAAACACAGCACTTGAGGTGTGGCCTCACCAGTGCCAAGCAGAGGGGAAGAATCACTTCCCTGCTGGCCACATTATTTGTGGCACATTCCAGGGTGCCCTTCTTGGCCACCTGGGCACAGCTGGCTCATCCTCAGCTGGCTGTTCACCTGCCCCAGGTCCTTTTTCTCCAGGCAGCTTCCCAGCCACCCTGTGCATGCCCCAGCTCATGACTCACTGGGCTGTGGTGCAGGAGGTCACTTGGATGAGGCAATGCTCCCTCAGTGCCACAGATTCCTGTTCCATGTGTGGGCACAGGGATGTAGGCACTCACGTGCAGGTGAGTGTGCAGCCACATCCCTGGGGTGCTCATCACCACCTGTGACATCCAGGCCAGCACCTTGACTCTCTGTTCACCCAGCCAGGGATTTTGCCTCCTTCCCCCTGTTCATTTGCCCTTCAAATTCCTTGAAACCCAAGAGGGAGCTGGCTGCCTTTTGCCTCCCCCACGAAACAAAAGGACAGAGACAGAGACAGAGAGAGAGGGTTGTATACATAAAGAAAAAGCTCCAGAAGAACAACCTCACAGCTGACAGCTCAGACAGGGTGTCCCCCAGGGAGAGGAACACATTCTATTAACTGTGATACACCGAGGAGCCCTGTGCATACATCACTTTCCAAAATGTTTTTTAAAGTTCATTAACTTCCAGTGGAAAGTTGTGGCTGCTCGAGTTGTTTCCGAGCCATTTTCGCCGACTCTTGGCCCTGGCTGGGGAATACTTTGTTGATTTAGATGGGTCTATTAGAAAGTGGAAGTCTGCTGGGATATATAAAAGGCAAAGCTTCACTCTCCTGAACATTTCCTTAGTGCAGCACTTTAAAAATTGCACGGGAAGCAGGCTTGGAATGCCTTGCTGCTTTTTAACGGCTGGACTTTCAGCTTGGATGTTTCAACTTGGTTAGTAACCTGTAAATGACACCAGCAAAAGGAATTTGAATGGGGAGGGAAGAGAAAAAGATGAGATTCATCCAGCATTTCTATGGCTTCTGGGAATTTGTTCCTAACCAGTAATAAAAGCACCTGACACCCAGTGAGGTCTGTGGGCTGGAAAATTGGATGTGACCCACCTTCCCAAGGGAAAAGTTGTGGGTTTGGGGTTTTTTGGAGGGGGATGGAAGGGGAAGGATCATGTCTATAATATCACAACAGGGAGAATAATGGGGTGAAATATTATCAGAGTTGTATCCACTGCTTTTTGGGGGTGGTGTCCCAAAATTGATGAGTCTCCTTAACAAATTATCAAATTTTCTGTTTTCATTCCTATCTCTTTCAAGACCTCAACTTCAAAAATTTCCTCAGATTCTGTATTTTCCCTTCCTTTTTATTCTCTTTTTCTCCAACTGAACTGCAAAATTAGAAGAAGAAAAGGATTTAAAAAAAGGAGACATCAAACTGCAATCTTCATTTAAAAGCGAGAAAAATGCCAACTGTTTGCTAAATATATTTAATGCATTTGTCCTTTTTTTTTTCCCCCTTCCTTCTCAATCAGACCAGATTTTTCTCAGTGGCCAAAGGGAAACTGCTGTATGTGTCTGGCTCTGACATGCTCTGTACGTTGTGAAGCCTAATACATATTTATTTAAAATATTAATGTAGATGAATGAGTGCTGCCTGGCTGATAAGGTGTTCAGAAGGGACATTTATGCACATTGTCTTCTGTTGCTCACAGAGCTTCATTCATGAGCCTCGTTGGAAGGGGAAATATACTGGAGAGTTGCTTTCTAGCCTATAGGAATTTTTTAATTACTGTTTTGACAGAGAACAAGTTTAACTGGCTTTTCAGCCACAGACTATAAGGTCATTGCTATCACAGGCCATAAAGAAGATACAAAAATGAGGTAATAAAGTATATGGGCTGTGTATGTCTGGCAATTTAACATTATTCTTGTAACCCTGTGAGTCACCTGTGACTAATTTAAAAATCCTGATGCACTTAGATGAAAGCCACAGTAAACCACCTAAATCAGAGCCTGAGAGCAGTAAACACTGGGGGTGGGGAGGAGGATGGGGGCGAGGAGGGGATCCAGGCTTTTATCTCAAAAGATGCAGTCAAGATGTGCCCTGGTCACAGCTGCCTGCTCTGCACAAGCATCCCAGTGTGGTGTTCACTCCCTGCACGCCTGTGTGGTGCCCAAGTGCTTTCCCACCAGAAAAAGACCTGAAAAAGGTAAATTCCAGAGGGTTTTGGGTAGGCACTGGCTCCCAGGGGGGAACAACAAGTTCCAGTGAGTGCCAGTTCTGGGCTTGCACTGCATGGGCTGTGGAGGTCACTGGGTATCAGGTCCCAGCATCTCCTCAGCTGCTTGCTGAAGCTGTTTTATCCCAAATAAAGGGAGGGCAGAGACATGAACTGCTGCTTCTGCTCTGCTCTGGC
Organism: Agelaius tricolor; assembly: GCF_023055355.1. Lineage (NCBI taxonomy): Eukaryota > Metazoa > Chordata > Aves > Passeriformes > Icteridae > Agelaius > Agelaius tricolor. Next base: position 2,666,195 of record NW_027269266.1, read on the forward strand.
CAAGAGATCCTACCTGTGTCAAATTTGGAGTTTTGCTCTTTCCATTTCTTTTTCTCTCCATTCTTTGCCAGCAGCTGCATGTTTGTTTTTCAGCAGTTGGTGTCATGGAGCTGGAGGAAGGGTTTTTTTTTGTAGGTAAACAATATTTTCAGGCAGGTACCCAGAGCAAACAGGCATCAGGTTTGGGCTGCTGGCTGCAAAGATGTGCATGTGGCCTCTGTGGCCCTTTGCCATGGGGTCTGAGCTCTCAGCAAGGTTACAGAGTCATTTTGTCTTGGTGAAACCAATGCAAATCAGCTCAGCCTCCAAAATCCTGCTTGCCCCAGTGTCCCCAGCTGTGTGTTCTGAGCCCTTGCCCTGCAGGAACCTGTGCACAGCTCACCCTGGGGTGAGTGGGTTCAGGGAAATGAGCCAGTGGGAAAGCATTTGGTTGTTTGGGGTGGTTTTTGCTGCCTGAGGTCTCTGAACCAGCTGCCTGCAGAGGGAGGGCAGATGCTTACAGGGAGGGAATGGGAGGCCCAGGCAGGACTGGGGTGGAGGCTGGGATTCCCAGTGATTTCTGCTGAGTTAAATGCTCAGGAAATATCCCACATTGGGAGAGAGCTCTTCCTTCCCCATCTACCCCATGTGGGGATGCAATGAGATCTTTTGCATGCTGGTATTGAGCATTTTGTTTCCATGCAGAACAGGACCAGAGGACCATTTTTTAATGTAATACCTCAATAATTTTCTGCCCACAGATTCAGGATTTCCACAGTAACTGTGATACAAACATTGTCCCTATTACCATTGTTTTGAGTTGTGAATTAGTACTGGCTCTGAGAAATCCAATTTTGGAGTTCTCTTTGTGGGGAATGAGGTGAATTCCTGATGTGTAAAGCAGACAGGGAAAGGAGAGCAGATACATAATCACAGGGGCTGGGGACACTTGAAGGAAACAGCGATGGTCGATAGGTATTGATCCCTCTCTTTGATGTGTTCAGCAGCTGCAGGCTGGGGAAAAAAAGCCTTTTGTTCCTCCTGGGAAGGTGCAGGAGGCAGGTTGTGCTCTCTGGCCCCTGGAGCAGATGGGCCAGAACTTTTTTTGTGTGCTCTGTGGCACAGGGAAGGCTGGGGAGGAAGGGAGGGTCCCACGCTGAACAGCCCCAATGCAGATTTTCCTTTCAAATCTTATTGGAGTAACCCAAGGCAGCATTACCCAGGGCTCCTGTGGGATTGCACAGCCCCATGGGGCATGTGCCACTTGGTTTTGGAAGCCAAGTCACTCCCCAGGTGGTAATAGGGAAGATCTGCCATGATCTGCTGTGCCCTGCTGGCAAATCTGCTCCAGGCTTCAGTTCTGCTCTGCCAGAACCACTCTGGAAGGTTCCTGCCCAAGGCAGCTGCAAGAAGAGAAAGGCACGAGGACAGAGATGAGGATGAGCCACCAGGGCTGTCCAAAAGACCCCTCAGGGCAGGGAGGAGGGGAATGGAGCTCTGTTAGAGGCCAGCTTGGTCCTCCCAGTCTCTGGAGACAAAGTGGTCACCCAAACAAAGCATCCTTCCCTTTTCACTCCTGCCTTGATGCAGCCATCAGAGTGATCCTGCCTTCCCCAGACTGGCAATCTGGATGTGCCAGTTTCCCTCCTGTCTCTGACCTGGCCTGTGGTGTGATTTAGGTTGAGTCAATCCACCTCTCTATGCTTCCCTTTCCCCTCAGTGCTTTGTCTTGTCAGACCAGCCCATGAGCTGGTGTTGCCTCTTGTGTGTTTGTTCATGTGTAACACAGAGAGACAGCAAAACCCACCATGACCCCCAGCCCTCACTGAAATGCAGACAGCAAGGATTCATTTCAGGCACTTTTCACAAGAAAGGCCTTGACATTCAACACTCGCATTTTTTGCTTCCCTAGGAATGCAATTTCTGCCCCCCAAAAAGTTGCAACATTGGCTTCACCGTGACACAGAGTGAAAAATGTGACTTGGGAACAAGCTTTACCTGAGTGTCTTCTCTGAATAATGAAGTCTGACATATGGTGACAAGGTCTCGGGGAAAGATTTCAACATTTCTGACATAAATGATAACATTTTCAGCTAAAACCTCAACATTTACAAATGGTGATTTGAAAAAGGGAAGAGGGGGGGAAAAAAAGAACAAGCTGTTTGCTTAGACTTGGTGAAAAATAGGAGAATATCACTGAAAGCCTTGGTTTTGAGTCAAAAGTTGTGCTTTGACAGAATCCAATATTTCATGAAGAAAAACCTCTTAATTGTGAGACATCGACTGAGTGACTCTGTTCCTTCCAGAATCCCAACCAGCCACACAGGGCTGCACAAAACCAGGGAGACAGACAAAACCTGTTCCAAGCAGCTTCCTAACGTGCACACTCTTATCTCTCACTTTTGATTTCTTCACTTTGTAATGTATATTTTGAGAAATGGAGGCAAAGCCTAGGAGCAAAATTGCCCAGTGTGTGACTTTCTGACATATAATCAATTGTCTGCTCACTGACTACGGTCTGGCTGTGTTAACATGTCCGTGAAGTCCTTCAATTTATCAGGCAGGGCAGAAGCATCTCTGAACCTAGAGCTGGCTGGGAATAATAGAGGGGGAGCAAAGTACCCAAATATAGCCACTCTTCCCTGAAGTAACTTATCATTCAGTCTATATTCATGGATTAGCCTGTGCTGGGGTTTTCAGCCTCTGCCAAGCTTGCAAACTGTGCGCTGATTTTCACTCAGGATGTGTGAACAACAGTTTGGGTTGGGAAAATGTTCAGCAGTGTTTGGTAATAAGGTGCTTCTTGATAGAATCTTTTGAAAAAAAAAGAATCTTTGGATGAAAACCTTTTATGGGTCAAACAAGTTCCTTTTTGGTGGATTTGTGATTGTCTGAATCACATAAAACCATTAAATTGTCTTATCCTCTGGGCAATTGTGACACAGGCATCATCCAAGGAAAACCATGTGGAAATCCTTTTATATATGATTAAACCACATCAGATACTGCTACTGCAGACCTGCCAGGAAAAACCCTCTTAGGGTACACAAACATGGACTCGATTGAGGCTTGGGCTTTAGAAATATTTGCATTTTGGGTGCTTGGCACCCATATGGGAAGCAAGGCAAGGAGCTGAGACACCATGTGACTGTGGCAAGAGAGTGGCAGCAGCCAAGGTGTCCCAGCTTACCCCAGCTCCTTTTCATCTTGCTTCCAAATCCGCAGCGTTCCACAGGACGGATGTGTTTGCCCTTTGCAAACATCCAAGCTTTCCCCCCTGTTCTGCCCTTTAGCAATGGCAATCAGAGCATTTCTCTGCTGAGACCTTCATCCTTTGTTCCTTTGTTTTTTTCCTCTGCTCCCTCTTTATTTGTGTGCTTCAAGGAGCTCAGCTGGAGAGGGAGTTTCACCGGCAGAGGTGAGCTGAGCACCCCTCCTGCACGTAGACTTTGCCAGGTGACAGCCCCCAGTGCAGCTGAAGCACGGACTAGATTAAAGAAAAATATAATAGGGATTTTTAATTTCCCTGTGTGGAGCTGGGAGATGAAGAGCCACCACGAGAGAAGTTTGCCAGGGGCGGTGAGTAGATGAGAATGTCAAGCCCGGTGAGAAACTACTGAGAAGTACTGGAGCAGCATTTTTATTCAGGAGGAGTTCTCATCTTGCTGCTCTGGGCGCCAAGCTGGAGTACAAAATGAGATCCCTGGGGTCCTACCAACAGGACAACATCTAAAGAGCCTGCTCAATTACAGTCACAAGGCTGTTGTCACTCCCAATCTCCCCACGTGAGGGGAATGGAACGTGAGCTTGGGGGCTCCACTGCCTCCTGCCTGTGCAGGCTGCAAGGTGGGCACAGGTGTTTCTTGGGGTGATGTTGGGTGTTTCTTGAAGCTGCTGCTAATGTGACCCTCTTCCTGCTCACTCTGCTGTGCCATCCATCATCTTGTGGTGGCTACAGTAAATACAATCTGTTTTGTCTCCTAAGCCTGGAGTCTGTATTACATGGCTTTTCACAGCACCTCCAGTCCCGATGGGAAAAAATTTTCAAAAGCATTGATATAATTCAAGTCATAAATACCATCTTCCAGCAGGACCTAGGATCCTGCATACCATTTCAGGTGGAGTTCAAAGGGAGTTAAATTAGGGCCCTGCACAGAGAGGCTGGACATCTCCTCAGTCCCTGCCCGTGGGGATTCCTGTGGTCACTCCAGATCTTCACAGAGAACAGTCTAACAGGAGTCAGACAGTGCAGTCAGTACCAGCATCTGTGTTTTAACATTTAGAACAGGACAAAAGCTGATGTTATATAATTCCATTATGTTTTTTTGCACTAAAAGCATCTTCTTGTTCAAGGCACTGGAGATTCACTTCTAGTGTGTATCCCAGAAGCACCAAAGCTCAAAGGAGAACAGAGGAAAAGTGTAAGACCATTTTGACATGGCTTTCCAACTAATAATTCCTTCTAATTGTTTAGTGAAAAAAAGATTTTCAAAACTTGGAAAAATTGTATTCTTACTGTCTTCAGTCATGTCTCTGAGAATATATACTGTATATAAGAATATATATTGCTGATTTCAACCAAGTTTGACAGGATGAGATGTGTCCCAGAGTATCCTAAATTTTCTGAGGAAAAAGGAGGGAAAACTAAAGGACCCACAAGGGTTAAACTCCTAATACATGCCCCAAAGTGGGAACAAGGCTCACCTTTTCAAATACCCATCTTTCAAACTGACCTCCCTCTCCTACAGCAAAATCCTGGGACACAGATGCAAAGGAAGCCAGGTTTCCTCAATTTCTTCTTCCTGCCAAACATCCAGGGAGTGTCTGGCTAACAGTTGAGATTTCAGAAGCTAAAAATGAGCTGGGGGCTCAAACCCCTGTTGCACATCAAAATGCCAGAGCGCTTTGCCTTTGCTCAGTCCCTCTCCCTGCAGTGGTTAACTTGAATTAGCTCGTTGGAGAATGATGCCTTTTATCTGGCTGTCACATGCATGTTCAGAGTGAACAACAGCAAGGAGAATAGCACAAGAATAAAGGCCTTTGATGGGGATTTATAGAGGTCACGTGTTTTAATTTTGCAGGGGTGGAAGTGTGCACAGAGGGCCCGTGGAATGTGTGCTTGGCAGGCACCTGGGAGTCTGGAGACCTGGAGGAAATGGAGGAACTTAGGGGAGAAGGAGAAATTCCTGGGGGGAGACAAAACAGACCCAGATGCACATTCACTGAGAGGTTTTTCCCTCTCAGGACCAGTGGATCAAGAGGTCTCTCCCTAAAGAATCAAACAGGTTGGAAGTGCATGCACAAGCCCAAGGGCAAATTGTCCAGTTCTACCAAAATTAGGTGTCACAGGTTGTTGACGGGACATTTCAGATGTTTCATCACTGGCTGGGGTTGATACAAAGCTTTTGGATGCCTGACAGGAGCGTTTGGAAAAGGTGAGAGCAGCTCCATCAGCACTGGGGGGCTCCCAGCAGGCAGAGGGACCCCAGTGAGCACAGACAAGTTGCAGCCTTCACACCCATCAGGAGAGGCCTCAAACCCAAAACAGAGTAGCATTTGCCTGCAAAACCCAGTCCTGAAGGGGCTGCTCTGTGGAGTTGGTGCCCACAGTGAGAACCACAGTGGATAATCCCAGTGAAGAGTGAACTTCAGACCTCACTGCTAAGCAGACCTGGTGTCTCTTCTCCAAGATGTTGGGAATGGAGGTGGGACCAGCCAACACTTCTTCAAGCCTGGAAATAGAGTCCAAGTGGAGCTGAGGCTCTAGAGACAGGCTGTTGGTGGGTGCAGTGGGAGAAGGGATGCTTCCACTGGAGAAAATATCCAGTTTCTGTCTTCCTGTGCAGTGCAAAGAGGCTGCTACCAAAGCCTGCTGCTGTCCCTTTGCTTTATTAGTCCTGTCAGCAGGTTTTTGCTGTGCTGGCTGCTGTTCTCCCTCTCTCTTGAGAAAGCTGCAGCCCCAGTGGGGAGAAAGTGCACCTCTGAGCTTTTCAGGACTGGGATGGAACTGTCCATGTTGGCTGCTTTAAGGAGAGGCTGATGATCGGATCCCTGCCAGTAACACGTAGCTGCAGAACCAAACTCCTTGGGTTTGTAGCAGGAAGATTCTTGGTGGATCCTGAAACTCTCCTGACCCAGACAGTGAGCAGAGAAGTCCTTTCCTCTCCCTCCCAGCTTCTCTCCCTTGCCCCAGCTCCTTGCTTGACCACTGATGAGCTCACAGAGGTGTTTCCTCCAGGTCAGTCTCACCAGATCTGGAAAAGATACAGAAAATATCATCTCCTTCTGTCCCAGGAGGAAAGTGTTGGTGGTGAGGACAGAAAAAACCATGCAAAAGACCATGGGGCAGACACTGGGTAACAAATTTAGGGACTTTGCTTGCTCTCCTTCCCATCCCTGTATCTCATTCCCCTTATCTCCACGGTGAGTTGTGCCCCTTCCCAGCCCTGCAGGAGGCTTGAGGCACAAGGAGGATTTTCCTCCTCTCTCACACCTAAGGACTGAGGTGCACAGAGGGCCCTACTGGGTGCTGCTTGGCTCCAGCCTCAAAGCAATTTAGCAATCTGCCATCTTAAACTGCCTAATGACAGCTCTTCAAGCAATTGGAAGATTGCAGCCTTCAGTGAACTCTCCAGCTGAGTGAGAGCTGGTTTGTGCCTCCTCCACTCCCTCTTGGCACTCACAGTGGAAGTCAGGCTGCTCCCCATGCACCTGGCATGACATTGCTGCAAAAGCAGGATTCTAAGGATGGGCTGAAAAGTGGCCAGGGTTAAATCTGTATCGTTAAATAAAATGAGTTAGGTAAAAAAAAATAAAATAAAATAAAGTAATAAAATAAAACAATAAAAGATAAAATAAAATAAAATAAAATAAAATAAAAAAGATAAAATAAAATAAATTAATAAAATAAAATAAAATAAAATAAAATAAATTAAAATAAAATAATAAAATAAACAAAATGAAATGAAACAAAATAAAGTGAAATAAAATGAAATGAAATGAAATAAAGTGAAATAAAATAAAATAAAATAAAATAAAGTGAAATAAAATAAAATAAAATAATAAAATAAAATAAAATAAAATAAAATAAAATAAACAAAGCGAAATGAAATGAAATGAAATAAAAAAATAAAATAAAATAATAAACAAAATGAAATAAAATGAAATAATAAAATAAAATAAAATAAAATAAAATAAAATAAAATAAAATAATAAAATAAAATAAAATAAAGTAAAATAGCTTGGTCATGGGCACAGACAGCAGCTGGCAGAGCTTACATGCCCTTACATAACTCCCCTCATCTTCAGGACAGAGTGGCTGCATCCAAACCAGCCATCAAGGATGTGTCCCTGGATCAAACATCAGCCTGAACCTGGGCTGGTGGCAGGAGTTCAATGGCCAGAGCTTGGCCAGGACTGTGCTTTTAATGGCCTGGCTGACCACTGGGCCTGTTGGGGATATGCCTCAGCTGCCCAGTTTTGGTGACATTTGGGTAACCCCACACTGGCTATCGTGTTTGTAGCCTTGGCTCCCCATTGCTGTGCAGGAGGAGTGGAAAGCAGTGTGTGGAGGGTTAGCACACACTCATGCTTGCTGTGCAGCACATTTAGAGGCTCCAGTGGGATGCCAGGGAGATGTAAAACTGCAGCAGGGATCTTCCCAGTCCCATCATGGCTTTGCCATCAAACTGGGTAGAACTGGGAAGAAAAGATTGTAGGTTTTCCATCGTACAAGTGAGGAAATGAGGCCTGGAGAGACCCAACAGCTCCTGGAAATGCTGAGGAGAGTCACCATAAGGAGCTGTGCTGTTGTTTTTCTAAGAGCTGGATGCTGGCTGAGGAGAGATGGGGCAGGCAGGGCTGGGGTTCTCTCAGCTCTAATGAAGCTGTCAGGGAAGCAGCAATCAGAGCACACTTGCTTCCCAAAAGTAGGCTAAATCTGGCTGAAGAGATTACATTTTTTGACACATTCAAACCTGCCTGGGAAGCTGACAGCATTCTTGCCTGAGGAAAGAAAAAATGAATAAAAGACATAGTGTATTACATGTAAGGTGAGGGCAGGATGGAGGTTACAGGAAGAAAGGCTGTGTGAGGGTGATGTTTCACCCCACAGCCATGAGGGAGGATCCTGCTCCTGCTCAGCCTGTCCACTGCACTCTGCATCATTGGGCACTTGGGCAGACCCCAATGCATCCCCTTCCTGCATCACCTTGGTCAGGCAGAAATTCATCCTCACCGTGGGCGCTGGAAGCAAATTTCCAGGTCCCTGTGGATGTCCTGAGCTTCCCTGTGGAAGGGTAGGGAGTTTCACACCATGACAAGGAAGAGCTACAATCAGAGCTGATGTGTGAGCAGGGTGTGCTGTGTCTGTGCTGGCAGCTGGCTTGGCTGGACACAAGGGTGATAAATCAGGGAGAAGAGAGGGAACAGGATGTGATTGGCAGCAGCTTGGCACGCTTATGGAATCCAGACAAAGAACTTTGGCCAAACTGGTGTACATCAGGACTGGTTTCTTGTTTGTGGAGGTAGAGGACACTCACAGAGCCACTTTCACCCTGGTTCTCTAACTGCAGCTCATCCCTGGTACGAACTGCAGGAGTGTTGTCCTTCCAAAGCACGTGGGAGCAGCCCCCTGTGTATCTCAGGGCCATGGCAGGGAGGGGTGTGGGACACAAAGCCAGCATGGGGGGCTCTGCCTGCAGTCACGGTGTTGAAGGGATGCTGTGCCAGAAGATGGCTGTGACTGCAGCTGCACCCAGGCAGACCTGCTCAGTCAGCTGGGAGCCCTCACTGGGGGACCACAGCATCCCTTGCTGACACCTCACACAGCAGCCAGAGTCAGAGCCTGAACCCACAGAGAGATTTTGCCTCCACCTCTTCCCGCTGTGCCTTAGAGTGCGCAAGGAAAACCGTGGAATTTCCAAACTGGTGCTGTGTGGTGGTGTTTGAGGGTCCCCAGGACGAGGGAAGAGATGAGAATCTTGACTCCATGTTTCAGAAGGCTGATTGATTATTTTATGTTATATATTATATTAAAATGCTATACTAAAACTATACTAAAGAAAGAGAAAAGGAGACATTAGAGGGCTAGAAAAGAATGAATAATAAAATCCTGTGACAGGCTCAGAGTCTGACACAGCTGGCTGTGATTGGCCATTAATTAAAAACAATCCACATGAGACCAATCAAAGATGCACCTGTTGGTAAACCATCTCCACACCACATTCCACAACCATCAGATAATTATTGTTTACATTTCTTTTCTGAGGCTCCTCAGCTTCTCAGGAGAAAAATCCCAGCGAAAGGATTTTCATAAAATATGTCAGTGACAGCGCTGGAGCCAAGTGATCCTGCAGCTCGTGAAGAGATTTGATTGCACAGCCCTACTCGGGTGTTATCACCCCAGCCAGCTCCAGGGATGAGCAGAAAGTGGAGCTGGGCTGAGGCCAAGGAGCCCAGCACTGGGCTCAATGTGCATCTCTGCTGCCCTTGGAGCTCTGGCTTTCATCTGTATTTCTTTACAGCTTATCATGTTTGCACTAGGGCTCCACAGATAACAATCTATTAACAGTAAAGTGAATTAGATCACTGCCTGCTTATTTCCCTCAGCTGAGGCCAAACTGCTCTTTGCCCATTCAGGAAATTCGTGTTACTTTACTCTCTCTGAGCACGAAAGCATGTCACTCTAATTACCTCCCGTCTCATTCAGCCCCAGCAGCTCCCAAACACTTGTGAGACAGGAGAGCTATAACCTCATTAGAGCATGTTATCCTAAGAGATCAGACACTGGCAGGGGTTTGTTGTGACGAGCCCTTCGCAGATGTTTTCTTTTGAAAGTACAAAAGGGGAAGAGGAATCTGAAGCCGGTGAAGGGGAGCCTTGCAATAACCCCTCTGGTAGCAAAGGACCGCAAGCAAGTGCAGGGGGTCACATCCTGCTCTTGGTTTGGCCTGCAAGGAGGCTCAGAGCGGGGTGTGGGGGTGCAGCAGGCAATTGAATGCCCTGGAATGGTCCATTCCTGCCCAGCTCTGGGAATTCATTGAGAGCATTTATTGAATGTGCAGGTAAAGGTGTGCCAAAGCAAGCAGACCTTTCTGGCTGTGGACAAGCTGCCAGCACAGGCTGAGTGGAGCGGGCTGGTGAGCAGCACTCAGGGTGGGTTTGTGGTGTGATGGAGCCTGGATTTGCTGTTTCACACCCCCTTGCTCAAACTGTGGTCTCCAATCCAGAGATGTTTAACAACTGCTTTTTGGAGTTTTTTTCCTCATGTATGATGAATGGAAAGTTTACCTGCTCCTCCAACCACAGCGAACTAAAATTTCAAGTGACCCAACTCACTATTGCAAGCCATTCTCCAAATGAATGAAAAACAAACTATTTATGGTTGCACATGGAAATTTTTCATTGGAAAAGCCCATTTTGCTCAAGGTGAGGAGAGAGGCAATTAGAAATAGCTCCAGACCTGCCAGTGGCCACATGTGGGAGCAGAGTAAGCTGGCTCTGATGGGACAGGCTGTCCCCAAGCCCTGTGTCCACTGCTTGGAGAAGGAGCCTGGCCAGGGCTGGCTGTGCTGAGGGAGAGTTAGGACCAGCCCCACCACACCACCTGCTTTACAATGTTTTAATTTCACAAGTGGTGCAGCTTCTTGCTGGAAGACAGGACTTAAGTGTTTAAGAAACACCACTGAACAGCTTCCCAATGAATCTAAACCTCTTCACTTGAGTCAGAATAAACTTAAATGGTCCCTTTTATTATTAGCTGTTGGAGAGGAGCTGAGGCCATTAATATTTAATGAATTCAGTGCCCATGAGCAGCTCAGGGCTGTTGCATGTGCCAGCCTTGTCTGGCAAAGGCACAAATCCTACCTTGCCAAGGGAGTCCAGGCAGATTCTAGAAATTTAGAGATGAAAGTAACTTAATGGGACATTAATTCAAGCCATCAGGACAGAAATGGGAAGGCAGCTTTCAGGAGCAAAAGGGTTAATGCAGAGCCACCTGACATTCCAGGCTTGGTGCCATAGGATTCATCCATTGGAGCTGGTGGGATTGTAGCATGGGGACATGCTACCCACAGCTTGCAGATGTTTTATTTGGTGGGATCACCACAGCCAGAGCTGCTGCAAATTGTTCCCTGTTCACTGCTTAAGCAGCTTCTTAATTTAATGGTCATTTTGACCCCTTGTTCTCTGGCAATGTTGCTGCCCCCAATGCAAGCAGAGCCAGCACAGCCTGGCACAACATCCACTCCCTTTCCTTGACTGTTTTGGTTTTTTGGGATGCACTTTCATCCTCAGGAGACTCAGGAGTGAAAGGTCAATGAAGGCCCTGATCTAAATCCCTCTGAAATCAAAGGGAGGTTTGGGTGATTTGGACTTTTTGGGTTTTGAGGGTTTTTTCTGCCTTTGACTGCTCCAGATTCTCAGCAATTTCCATCAGGTGGGAGCTGATCAGTACAGGGCAATAGCCAGGCAGTCAAGCTGAGCACCTCTGCATGCAGACACACTTTAGCAATGCTGTCTGACAGACTTGGCTTCCAATGGAAGGTCCCATTCATCCCTTACTGATGGCTCAGGATGAGGCCCTCACCCTTAACACCACAAAAAACTGGGGAATTAATATACACCAGGATAAACCCCATGACAAAAATGTGCACACACAGACATCTGCAGCAGACACCAGTGATAAAGTCCTTAGCTTTCTAAGCTTTTTATAGCTTTCACATATTGGTGAAACCACTTCCACCTTTCTCCCTTGGAAAAACCTGGGCCAGCTCTGACTTTCAGATGCTGCAGTTGCAATTGGGACCCAGCCACACAAGTGACTTATCCATCAGGCAGTGATCTCAAATATGGCCTGAGGGGGTTTCCTGCCCCACTGGGTGCCAGGACCTGTAGGTTTCAGCTCTGAAACCCTGCAATGGCTCTGAAACCCTGCAATGGCTCTGAAACCCTCTGCAATGACAGGAGGGACAGGAAAAACACAACTCTGGTTTTCCTTTTTCTTCTCTCTTTCCTTTTTCTGAGTCTTCCATTGGAAACTTTTCTTGTGAGTATCTCAGGGACAACCCAGGTAATGAATCCCTGAAAGAAGAGTGGTCAGATTTTAGCTGGGCTGAACACAGAACTGTTGACTCCTGGGACCTGAGGAGGAATTGTTCAGCTGCTCCCTGCTGTGGTGTGTGGAATGGAAAGCTGAGGAGCTCATTCTCCTCCAGGACAGATGCCATGACTGCTCACATGGCAGCACCTACAACAAATACAACCTCAGGGGACTGCTCACATCCCTGACCTCTGCAGGAGGGGGATGTCTGAAGAGCAGAGGAAAGGTTGCACGCAGGCAGACATTGGCTGAGAGTGAGAGTGGCTGTAAGATTCAGAAAGGGAAAATCTGCTCTGATGGACACAACAAAGCCCAGAAATGGCTGGGGGAGCTTTCCCAGTGGCAGGACAAAAGGTGACTCTTGCAGCAGTGGAGTCTCTGAGTCTGTCCCATGGCCCTCAGTCTCCTCTCTGGCTGGAAAAGCTGTTGCAAAACTGTCTTTGCCTCTAGGGCTCTGGCTTCACATCATCCCAGCACATGTACAGGACCCCTTCCAATGTCTGCAAACACAAAGCCTGAAAGGAGCCAGTCTGCTCCCAACCCCTTTGGGCTATTTGGGGAGGAGAGGCCACAGGGTGACAGGGGGTAGAGAATAGATGGCAAAGGGGGCAGAAGGCTGCTTAGCCCAGGGGAGCCAAGTGAGACACAGGGGCATTGAAGGCACGCACCTCTTATGGTTGTGGAGTGATTTATTGAAAGCTTAAAGACAGAATTGCCAGGCGCTCTTTGTTTCCATGGTACCATAAAAAATGGATGGGAAGTGACTGGGCTGTCTTGTAGTTTGAATGTTTCATTGGCATGTCGAGGAAACCTCCAGAGGATGCCTGGAGGGCATGAGAACCAGCTGATGGAATGTGCTAGTTTGTTAATTTAATAGGATACAGCGTTTTCCCTTAACGCTGCACATGCAAATCAGGGTGGAGAATCAGGTCAGCACTTCTCCCCTGCTCTGGCACCCGGCTCTCACACGGCATCTCCTCATCAAATCCTGCAGGATTCAGGGGTACCCAGCCCCCCCCTCCTGCAGCCCTGGGCAGGATCAGGCTGCAGGAGAGGTTTTGGACTCCAAAGTGTCTAGTGGGAAATGAGAAACAGTATTTCTGTGGTGTGAAAGGCAGCCTGAGAAACGTGGTGGTATGCAAGGCAACAGCAGCTCCACTGCCTGGAAGGGAAGGGATCGATGTGCACATCGACAGGAGTATTAAAAAATTCAGGTTGCATGTGATTCACTGGGGACTCTATTAATGATTTCCTTCTATGTGGTTAAGGAAAAGACATACCAGATTTATTTGGGATTAGCAACCTTACTATAGAATTTTCAAACCAAGTTACTGAATGCCATATTCAGGACATGAATCTTCCGAAGCTCACAAGGTGCTTCAAATCCCACAGAAAGGATATCAAACTCTAATAAACTGCATATACAATTTTAGAGTAATTTCAATGAAACTGTGGTGTTTTGATCCCCATTCCAGAAGGAGGTTGGTGAATCCTAACATAAATATTGTGTATGAGTGTATGTCTGTCTGTGTGTGTGTGCATTCTAATGCGCCAGTCTTGCCTCACCTGTCACTAGAGCTACTAAAGCCTCATTTTGGGAAGGGTTCAGTCCTGTCACAGACACAGACTCTTCTGGGGACAGACATAATCCAAAACTAATTGAATTCAGTGGAGCTCTGCACATTTAAACCAAAGACATTGGAACTTACCCCGTCCCTTCTCCTCACTGCAGCCAGGAGAGAATCCCAGCTAAAGCTTTGCTCTAAGACACCCTGGACATCTGGAATTGCTGTCCTGGAGCAAGTATCACTCCACACTTTCTGCAGCTGTCCTGCAAAGCTGCTGTGTGCTGCTGGGCATGGGCTCCATGTCAGCAACCTCCCTGTGTGGTGGCAGGGACCCCAATGGTGTCAGGGACCCCAATGGTGGCACTGATGTGCTTCAGTGCCCTTTGGGAAGTGACCTAAGGGATCCCAAAACCTTGCCAGGGGAATGGGGAGTGCCTGCCATGCCTGGGTGGCTGGGCTGGCCCCACTCCAGCCATGCTGTGCAGACAGTTTCATTTTCTGCTGCCTGTTGGCTCTGTGCTCGTCTTCCTCTCTGTGTCTTGTGCATTCCCAGAGCACATGGCTGAGTTTCAGGCTCTTTTCCCAACACTGGAACTTTGCTGCTCCACCAGCCAGGATAAAAAATGGTGACACACTCCCAGCAAGCTGCAGAGGTGGGATTTCATGTTGCTTTTTTTTGCTTTTTGCCTTTTTTTTTTTTTTTCCCCACTGGGGAGGAAAAATACTAATTTCTGTTGAGAACTTGCTGTTATGTGGGAAGCACTCTCTTTGAACTCAAGTTTTATTTTCAACCACAGAGGCCTTAAAGATCCTGGAAAAGAGGTTTTGTGCTTTGAGAAGAACTCCACCAACCTTCCCCGTGTCACCCCAGCTGCTCCCAGTATGAGCCAGGAGGATAAACATGCAGCAAGAACCTTTGCTAGAGAACAGCAAAAAAAAAAGAACAACTGTCACAAAAATCTGACTGAGGCTCATTCCCAAACAATTCAGTGCCAGCTGCACAGCAGGGAAGTGGATCCAAAAGGACAGTTGCAGCAGTCATGTTTGATCTCTCACACACAGGAGGCCAGAGGCTGCACCAGTGCCAAGAGCTGGCAGCTGAATGGGCCCCTGCTCCTGGCAGGCCAACTGATCCTAATTTAATGACTAGGTGGTGAAGAATGGACCACGCCCCTTTCTAATCAGTGATTAGGTCCTTTTGCTGCTGCTGTTACTCCCATCATGTGCTTCCCCGTGGCTACATCTATGTTCTGGTGGGGAGCTGTGGGCTCCAGTCAGCAGAGCTGAGTGTCTCTGTCATTTCTGGGGCATTTCCAAGCCAGCTAAAAGCAGGACGTGTGAGAGCCCAGCCTGGCTGCAAGTGCACAGCCAGACCACACAACACCCACTCAGACTTGAACCAAGTGCCTGAACCTTTTGGAATTCCTCCAAAAGTTGCTCTGCTCAGGGGTGGCATTTAAAATAGACAGTCTACATGATAATATGCTTGGGGATATGAGTTTTAGGTGTGTAGGGAGTACCTCCTCTGGAATAGAGGGTGGGTATAGCTGAAAAAATTTCAATTTGTCCTGATAGCTGCTTTGCCATGATATCAGGATGTACCCTACTGATTGCAAAACCTGCCTAAACCCAAGATAAATTAGCCCAATACTTTGTTTCAGCTACTGTTCCCCTGTGTAAAGCGTTTTTCGGTCTGTTTGCGCTGTGTTCTCATGCGCGAGGTGGAGAGGGAAGTGAAAATCTATCAAAGGAGATGTTACAAGAGGTTTTTCAGCAGCATGACTGTGACAAGACTGTGCTGCAGCTCTGTGGCACGCTGTCTGTGGGATGCTTCAGTACAGCCCTGCAGACAGATGGCTGGTGCAAAGTGAAAAATCTACTTGCATCAAACAAACTATCCAGCAAGCACTCGGCAGGATCCTATGCAAAGCACGGCCAATCTGCACCTGCAAGTCCATATGTACTTGTCCCATCAAGCATTCTCAACCATGTCCCTAGAATGACAGCAAGTCCACTTAGGCTTTTTTTTTTTTTTTTTTTTTTTTTTGTTTTTTTTTCCCATCACCACTTCTACTCCAGGGGTTTTGAGAGGATGTACAGCATCCTGTAGCCAGCAATTCCCAACATGTGTCCAGTTTATCATCCTCCCCAACATGTGACACTGACCTTGCTGTGTGATGGATGCCAGACAAAGGGAATTAACCATTCCTCTGTTCTTATTTGGTTAGGAAGCAGTAACCTTTCAGTGCTCCCTGATGTACCAGATATGTCAGAGCATCCCACTCTGACTTCAAAGGAATGTCACAGGAATAGGAAGCACAGAACCAGCAGCAAAGCAATTAGTTATATGATCTGGTAGGGCAGTTCCCCTGCTCCACTTCCTAATGCCACTTAATGTGCTTCTATTAATGTTAAAACGTGTTAAAAGAGATTGGACACTGAGAAATGAAGTCCCTCCTAGAAAGGACTGGACACCACTTTGATGTGGATTCACAGTGAAAAATCTGAAAATCCACAGCTGTGAGTTCAGAGCAAAGTGAGGCAAAGAAACCAGCACAGGATTTAAAGCCTGCACTGGGGAACACTTTTCTCTTGCATGGATATTTCCCATGCAATTGATTTTATCTGAGTTTAAATACAAGGGAATCAAACTCTCTGCCTGAAATCCTCCTCTCACTAAACAGTGGGACATAGGCAATTGGCAATAGAAATGTAAGTAGTCTCACAGCAGTGGGAGAGGCAAAGTCTGGCTTCCCTTAAATATATCCTACAAAAACTAGATTTCCTCTATGGCAAGAAATAACCTGTGCATTGATAAATATCAACTGGTTCATGCTAAATGACCAGCTGGCCACCACCAAAGGGTTCTGCTTGCTTTTCCCTTGTTTGCTAGTAATCCATTGCTCTCTGCTAGCCTGGGATTTGTGCAGCCAACACCTGAATCTGGAACACTCTGCTGATAGGGAAAATACAGAGAGGATTTATGCTGCAGGAGTCCTGTTTCTAAGCCCTTCTAATATCCCAGCCCTGTCCCTGCAAAGCTGGGCCCTTGCTTTACACCAAGTGCACCTTGCTCTGTTCCTCTTTCACCACATGCAGGAGCATTTCAGGACAACTTTCTCTAAGAGGAGATTTCACCTGACACCTCTGCAGGTTAAAGAGGGACAGGGAAGAAGACAGGCACTCAGCTCAGCTGTCTTGCTCCTATCCCATTGATCTGACACTGCAGAGAGCCAAGTAAATGACAAGAGCATCAAAAGCACAGGAATGCCCAGGAGTTGGCAGTGCTGGCTGGTCATGGAAATCCAGCCCTCACTCTTGATTTTTGGGAATTGTTTTGATATTGGAGCACATGCCTCTGGGAAAACATTGATAGGTGAGGAAGAAGGAGTGATGGGGTTTTGGTGAGCAGCAGGTTCACCCTTTTGAGTGTGCACCTGCCCCAAAGGAGGGATTTCTGCTGCCTGGTGAGGAGTGAGACCTACTCACACCAGCCACATCCAGGCAGCTTTAGCCCATGAAGGTATGAACCCACATCTGCATTAACAGCATTAAAAACCTGGAAATATGCTTGCACTGTCCAGTGCTCTCCATTATTTACTGCTCTGGTGTTCAAGGGCTTCACAGGCTTAAAGCAGACATGGAAAAATAATAATCTGCCAAACTACAGCACAGGGGGATTGTAACCAGCCCAACAAACCACATCCATGCTGCCCACGGCCAGAGGGGTGGATGCTGACCCCCTCCACATGAGCCCTCAGATTTCAGTGCAACAGAACTGCCTAAAGCCTGTGTTTGGAGACACAAGGAGAAAAGGATTATCACCCTCCCTCCTTCAGCTTTTCAGGCTGGGAGTGCTCCGGGGCAGGACCTGCTTGGTTGTTTGTACAGCAGCTCAAAGGGCGCTGGAGCTTTGCTGCTCCTTGCAGGGGCAGCACCGTGACTGCTGGGTTAGCATGGGCTGGTTTCTGTTTTTCTTTGTCCCTCCATGCCCTGATTTCAACACTGAACAAGGACCAGCCCTGTGGTGAGCACAGGGATGTTTTCTTACCATTGCCCCGGGTGACAGGCGGATCCTGCAGCCAGCCCAGCAGGTCGTGGTGTCTCACCCTGTCCTTGGAGGGTGCAGGGGATGCCCAGCATCATCAGGGGCCAGCCTGACCCAGCTCACCTCCCTGCTGCTGAGAGGGGGCAGAGCCAGTGGGGAAGGGGAGGAGATGGAGGGAAAACACTCACACCAGCATCCCTGCAAACGAGGGCAGCCAGGGACAGCGCCTGCTTGCAGGCAGGAAAAAGAAAGGGAAGATGAAGCAAGGGCAGAGACAGAAGGTTTCTTCCAGGAACAAAAGCTCTAAGTGTGAAAGGTGTGTTTCCCCCAAAGCCATTATTTTCTGCCAGCATGTGGGAAGCACAAGCTCTCTCCTTCTTGTGCAGGTGTTTAGTGAGTCCTACAGATCACACAACAGATTAAGGCTTGTGGCTCTTCCAGCTCCCTTCCTTTTTCTCCCTAAAGTGCCCTCCATGCTCAGCTTTTCATTCTTTATGTCTCCAGCTCTAATTAGCTTTTCTCTCCCGCTGCTTCTGATGAATTGCTCCATTTTTTGGTGGGTTTTTTGCTTTTTTTTTCCCCTCATATCTTTGGGGCCCTGCTGCTTCTTGGGGAGTTAGGATAGAGAGTTATATTCCTCATCCCTCTCAGTCATTAGGAAAGAGAATCCTCTCAGATGAGGACATTCATTAAACTGATTTGGGATGCCTGGTCTATCTTCACTCTGTGTGTTTGCATTAATCTGGGTAAAATAATTAAAATGCACAGGAAGTGTAGGCTGGAATAATCAGAAAGGCTGGCCCTAACCTGAGGAAATTTGGGGGCAGGGTGCCCATTTTCTTTTTAATAGGTGCCTCTACTTTAATTGCAAAAAAAATGTGAGTTAATTTTTCTCTTTATTCCCGTATTTTTGGATGCCAGGGTGTGTGGAAGACAAAGAAGATGAGACCCTGAACTCAGAATTGTGTCCCTGCAAGCCCTGAGGTCACTGTAGGACCTTGACATTTGATAAAACTTATGGTGGAGAAATGAAGAATCCTTATTTACCTTATGAATTTGGACCTCTTTAAAGTTCCCAGACTCTGACTCCTCTTCACAACCAAACACAAAAATTATTTCCAACATAAAAGCGGAGATGAACCTATTTAGAGAAGACAGGGTTTTAAGGGAGAAAAATATGAAATAAACATTTGACACAAGGAGATAACAGTGCCAGGAGTGGCTTTTTATTCTGCTGGTGGAGTAGCCAGGCAATCCCTGAGATGCACCCTGCAGTGGATGAGCACAAGAATAGTGTGGCTTCAGTGGGCACAGATCTGAGAGCCACAGAAACCTCACCTTTGCCACAGCACCTCCAAGTCTGGGTCAGCCACCTCCTCTCTATATTGCTCATACCAGTCTGCCAACACTTCTCCTTTTGTTCTTCTCTATGTGTTGGTTTTGAAGAGCCTTGGGGCAGGATTTTGGGGCACAGGGCACCTGCTGCTCCTCAGCCCCACGTGGGGATTGAATGGTGCTGGTGCCACTGGTGGGAAAACCTGGCTGGATCAGATGCCACTGAGGTCTCTTCTTGCCCATGGAAGTGGAATGGTCACAGCTTGCATGAGCCAAAGGGAGCCCATGGAAGGCAGAGCACAATTAGTCTGGCCTGGCTCCATGCTAATTGGCTAATTGGCTCCATGCTAATTGGCTCTGAGCTGGTGTCCACAGGTGAGCAGCTCTGTGGGCTCTGTTGAGCAGGAGAACCAGGTCCACTCCAAGCCTTTGCACTCAGATGGGCAAACCTTGGGCTGAGTTACACTGAGACACCAAGCCAGGGCAATTCCAGAGACTGTCTAGGGTCACAACTGACTGAAAACCAACCATGAAAAGGACTGTACTGGCCAGGACCTCAGCAGCTCCTGCAGCCTCCATCTGCCATGGGCTCTGGAGGGGTTTTGCACCAGGCAAGCACTGCTGGCTTCCTCCCTGTGCAGGATCTTGCACCAGGTCCCAGAGAGAAAGATCTCACCCCAGGGAAGAGGCACATGCAGGAACCAGAGAAGGGTGGTGTGGCACCCAAGTCAGAAAGAGAAATTTTCATGCCATTTGTGACCCAGCCCTCTGTCTGGGTGGCTGAGGACATCAAATGTCTCTGCCTGCATGAGCTCCACAGGCATCTCAAATAACAGCAATGGATTTGGAGAGTGAGATTCAGGTGCATTTAGGAAGATATTTGCATCCCAGGCTGCTGTCCTTGCTCCTCAGTAGGCACTTGGCCAGTGGTTCAACTCATCCCAAAGAGGGTGTCTGCAGTGAGGCAAATGGATCACACACTGTAAGTGCTTCCCACCCTGCTCTGCCTCTCAGGGGGGCAGGAGTGGCTGCCTCAGGTGGAGACATCCAAGCCTCAGGAGCCTAAACTTGACTCACATGACAGGAAAGTTGCTGGGGTCCAGGATGGCCAGGCTGGGGGTGCAGAACACCTGGTCTGGGACACCTCAGTGCCAGAAGCCCATCAGCAGGCAGGCAGGAGGGCTTTTATTTGAAAACAGTGCAAGATGCACAAATAGTCCTGTTCCATGTGAGAGTGGGTGTGTGCTTGTGCGTGTCCATGTGGGTGTGAAGGAGACAGAGATAGCCAGGGAGAGGGAGAAGGACAGTGAGAAACACAAAGAGATGATTTAGGACCATTCCCAAGGTATGTCCTGTACTTGCCTCCTCCCCAAGGTCTTGGCACCAGCTCGTTTCTCTGCAGAGAAGGCAGAGGTGCATTCCTCCAAAGTGATACTCTATCAAACAGGAAAGCCATTTACTTTCTGCTGCCTCTGCAGATTTTCAGTGCCTGCAACTGCAGACCTAAAAGTTTATCTTACCAGAGGAATTTATATGGGGCTGTGAGATGGGCTGGTGTTATATGGCTCTAAGTAGTTACATGAAGCCTCTGTGGGCTAATAAAACAGTATTAATTGTATTGCTAAGGTTGCATTTTAAACATTAAATTATGGATGGCTTGATAGCATCGTGAAAGCCAGCATCTTGACATGACCTAACCATTATCTATGGAAATGGCTAAAATGCCTTTTTGCAATCTACTCTGGTTGATTTAACTCTTTGAGGTGACACTTAACACTAAATTATTTCCTCTGGCAGAGGGAGAGCAGGGAGGGCTTCTCCTCCTCCTTCCCCTTCTTCACCATCCCTATTCTCTTCCTGTGCTGTTCCTGAACTGCTTTTAACCTCCTCAGCTTACTTTAGCCTGGAAATAGCAAATGGTGGGGGGAGAAACAGAAGCCCAGATCTCACACCATTCCCCACTTTGTCCCTGCATCTCTGAGGGTGCACAGGAGAGGACCCTGGGGACAGTGGCAGCAGCAGGGAAAGGCTCAGAGGGAGTGGGCCCTGGAGGGGTCCCTGCCCAACTCTGCCCCCAGAGTGAATGAACCAGCCCCTGTTAATCTAATTAAAGGGGTCAGCCCTAAAGGCAATTACAACAGTGTCAACAGCAACTCTTCCCTCCCTGGCTGGTTTATGGGCAGAGCTGAGCAGAGCCTTTCATGGCTGGGAACGCATCTGCTGATGGAAGAAAAACAGGCAAACAAAAATTTAATGGGTTTGCTTTTGTTTATTATTGCTATTTATTTTAAGAGATTGATGGGCTCATCACTGGAGGTGACCTGCTGAGGAGCAGACACACCTCCCCAAAGTGTCAGGCCAGTCCCACCCTTAGTGCCACTCCCCTGTCACCCACCCTGGTGCTGTCCCTGTGTCCCCCAGCAGGTGAGGGGCAGTGTCTGCGCTGGGAGCCGGGCTGGGGACACATTCCCAGGGCAGCAGGGGGGTCCTGGCTGGCCCTCCTGGCTGTGGGAGGCACAGCTGGGCAGTGGGGACCCCGCCGTGCCCAGCACCCCTCGGCTGGCGTGTCACACTTGGCAGCTCCGTGTTTGTGAAGCTGCAGCTCTGACGTGTCCCTGCTGACCCCGGCAGAGCAGCTGGCACGCTGCTCCCAGTGTCCCCAGTGTCCCCAGTGTCCCCAGTGTCAGTACTGTCCCCAGTGCCCCCGCTGTCCCCACTGTTCCCACTGTCCCCAGTGTCCCCACAGCCACCACTGCTCCTCCTGCTCCTCCTGATCCCACTATCCCCAGTGTCCCCAATGTCCCCACTGCCCCCACTGTCCCCAGTGTCCCCACTGCTCCTCCTGCTCCTCCTGATCCCACTGTCCCCAGTGTCCTCACTGTCCCCCCGCTCCCATTTTCCCCACTGTCCCCACTGTCCTCATTGCTTCCCACTGTCCTCCCTGTCCCCACTGCTCCCCCTGCTCCTACTGCTCCCCCTGATCCCACTGATCCCACTGCTCCACTGCTCCCACTGTCCCCAGTGTCCCCAGTGCCAGCACTGTCCCCACTGCTCTCCCTGATCCCCTTAATCCCACTGTCCCCACTGCCCCAGCTGTCCCCACTGCCCCAGCTGTCCCCACTGCTCCCACTGTCCGCACTGCTCCCCCTGCTCCTATGCTCCCATTTCCCACTGTCCCCACTCTTCTCACTGTCCCCACTGCCCCCCCTGCTCCTCCTGCCTCTCTCTGTTCCCACTGTTCCCACTGCTCTCTCTGCTCCCACTGCTCCTGAGCTGCTCAGAGCCCCAGCTGCAGCTCCCAAAACCCCAAGAGGGTTTCAGGAGAAGCCCTTGGCTCACCCCAGGGCTGAGGCAGACATTAAATGTGAAGAAAAGGAAAATTATGCCTTCTGCCACCATCCCTGTGGTCCCTGTCCAGCACTGCCCTGGGTGCAGCAGGGTCTCTGCTAGGGTGGAGACCCCCATGCTTGCTTGGATTCGTGCCACAAGCCAAGGGACCTCCTGCCCTGCTTCATCTTCATTCAGGAAAACATCCATGCACTGGCAGACATGGAAATGAAATGCAAATCTGTGCTGCCCACAGCTCACAAACACACCTGTGCACCGCTGCAGCGTGAAAACCGCAGCCGTGGCCTCTAGGAATCAGACAAAATAGGGAAAGGGCAGAAACTCATGCTCTGGTGACCTTGAATTTTTATACTAATAAAGCTACTGGATGGCTTTTTTAACAAAAGGGAAAAACTCCTTTCCTAGGTTGCTATCCCCTGACAACATTTTGACATCAGAGACCCATCATGCCTCTTGTACTATGGAGTGCTCATTTATCTTGGAAGCCTGTAGCAGCTGCTCATGTTACAAGTGGGAATTCCTTCCCTTTGTTTTCCTCGATGTTGCTCTCCTGAACTTCAGTTCAAGGGTTGATTTAAGTGGATCTGCATTACAGACTGATGAGATATTTCCAGTGAGTGAAATGACTAAAGGTAGCATGTTTAATGTCATTGGTGGATAAAGCTCACCACTCATTTCTGGGTACTTCAATGAGCTTAGCTTTGTAGAGTTCATCATCTGAGAGCTGGGTTGATGTGGTACAAAGTGTACCCAAGGGAGGTACACTGGTGCAAAATATATATAAGATTCTCATCACATTCCCCACAGCCCCCCAAAGACCCCTGTTACAAAGCAGCTGCCCTGGGAAGCCAAATTGTTACACAAATCAGCCCAGAAAAGAAAAGCCCTGAACAGGAGCCCAAAAGTGCCCAAAAAAAGCCAATAATAACTGGAATATGAAGAGGAAATAAGGAAACCCTGCCACAAAAGTCCAGAGGATTATTTATGGGAAGTGTTGGGCAGTGATGTTTACATTTGATTTATAAGTTTGAGAGCGGAGATTTCTCTTCTTGGAGCACAAAGGAGCCATCCAGATGCTGGTGGGACCAGAGAAGATGAAGGCATGTTCAAGATTTCTTCCCTATCCTTGTCAGTGTTCAAGGCCAGGCTGGATGGGGCATTGTGCATCCTGATCTAGTGAAAGGTGTCCTCACCCATGGCAGGGGGGTGGAACTGGATGAGTTTTAGGGTCCCTTTCAACCCAAACCATTCTCTATTAGATGAAAAATCAGCTGTGTCCTTAAGGCAGCTCAGCTCTCTTGCACGACTCACAAAACAGTTTGTTGAGCTCAGAGTTGTTCTCCTTAGTCAGGAAAAACCACCAAAACCTTCATTCAGCATGAAATCCTCTGTTGGGTGTCTGGGACTGGCAGCCTTATGGTGATCAGCTCCAGAGCTGCAGCTGTTTGGGGTCTGGTTGGGTGTCTGGTTGGACACAGAGAGGATGCCCTGTCCAGGTCGTTGGGGAAGATGAAACAGGAAAGCCTTATAAATATGATTGCCTGGCAAAAGATTTTGAGAATATAGAAACTATAAGTGAGATTGAAATAAAATCAAGCTTTGAGATCCCTCAGTTACTGAACAACTGGAAAACAATGGTGTGGCCAGCTGAAGGTGATCCCCTTTTGATGGAACAACACCCTCTGCTTGCAGACAGGCCCAAGGGTCAGAGCAGACCCTGCCAGCTTGGCAGAAGGGGTCCAAAGAGGAGTTTATAGGGTTTAAAATGTAACACAGTATGGTAATGTAATGATTCTTATAGGCTGTATGGAAATGCTATAGAATTTGTATATTGTACTAGATTGGTTAGTGAGAATTAGAATATTCAACACAGAAGATTTATTGTATTGTAACAGGAACTTTGCTTTCTTACTCTCTTACTTTCTTACTCTCTTCTCATCTTCTCTCTCTCTCTCTCTCATCTTCTTTACTACTCTCTTCTCTCAGGCCTGAGCTGTGTCTGGCAGCTCCCAGCAGGGCCCTGCACCCAGGCTCTTGGCAATAAACCCCAAGTTCCAAGCCCTGGCTTCAGAGTTCTCTCATCCCCGTCCATCCTGACTGTCCTACCCCCGTCACTCCTACACAGGATGATGCTCCTGAGGGGACAGAGCTGGTGGCAGCAGTGCTGCATTAGCTACTCCATCACGTGGGCTGTGCAGAGGCTGCCTGGCTGGGCTGGGATGAGCCAGCTGGCCCTTCTGTCAGGCAAGTGGTGCGTGGCTGAAGCCTGGTCCATGCCCAGGCTCTGCTGGTCTGTGCAGTCTGGATACACAGAGTTCAGCCAGCTGGCTCTGGGATCACCGCTGTGGGCTGAAACACAGCTCCTAAAGGCAGAGAAATGCAAACCAAAGAGGATGAATCCCTCCCTGACCTGCACATTGTTTGGGATCAAGGGTCAATTTCTCCAGAGGTGGTGGGAGCTTCCTGCCCTGCTCCTGCTGCTGCATCCCAAAGAGATGAAAGGCAAATCCCTGGCAAAAATTATGGCAGAACAGGGCCTGAGCTTTTGCAGGAAGTTTTGGAGCCTATTCCTTGCTGAGAGGGGGTTGCTGCAATCCTACGTGAACCGTAACGCCAAGGCAGCGTCTGCACACAGCGCTGGGAAGTGAAACCAGCACTGCCCACCCAGCTCTTCTCCCCGGTTCCCAGGCTGACAGAGACAGCTTGGCTCATCTCTACAGCTGCAGCCTCCCTCTGTTCCCAAGGTCTGCTCGCCCTTCTGGCTTCTTCTTTGTTCTTCAGACCACCAGGACAGAGACACATGCAAAGCCAGCCCTGCCCTGGCTCTGCAGCGGTGGTCCCCATCTCCCTTCAGCACAGACTCAGGAATTTATAAGCAATCATCATTTCCTGCTGCCACTTGCTGTCACTGCACAGCCCTTCTGTGATCTGCTTGGAACCCCAGCAGATGTCCATCAAGGACATGTCCTTTCCAGCTGGCATTTGATGGGTGCCTCTGATGGTGGCTGGTGGTCCATTAATATGCTCACCTCCAGCAGAGTCTCAAAGAGATGATTTGTGTCCTGGCCTTTTAGCAACAGTGAGTTCATGGTTTTTTATGACTCTCAGTACCTCCCCTTCAGGGGGTGCCTTGAAATACCTTTATGGAGGGTTGGTATTGATGAGCATCTCTGTGATGACACATGTTGGGTCTCAGTCCAGCACAGCAGTGCACAGCTAGTGACAAGGGGACACCAGTCCCATCAATGGGTGACCATTGAAAGATTTAGGACTTGGGTTTGGAGCAGCTTCTGAGGGTTCAGATGCTTCTCTGAAGCTCAGCCAAACCCCTTTGGCCTGGAAATCGAGCTGGGAAATATAATGAGATTAAGCTGTCAAATGAGATTTATGGTTCATCCTTCTTCCAGCTGGGTCAAAAATACCACAAGTGCAGCTTCTTCGAGAGAGCACTAGTGCCTGTGCTCTCAGACAGAGTCAGGGAGGGGAGGACAGGTGGGCCTTCCTTTCAAGCCAGTGGTTGTTTTCTGTTTTGGGGAAGTTCAGCTTGTGCTCCTGGCCCATCTGTAATTGGGGACTTCTGCATCTTGATCAGACTGGCAATGGCACTCACCCTGACCCCGATGATGAAGGTGACACTTTGGGAAGGCAGCAGATCTTGGGGACACTGCCATGGTCCTGCTGCTTATCCTGGTTCACAAGCTCCTTACAGACACCAGATTTTGCTTCCAGCCTCCAAGCAGCTTCCTCACTGCCTTGTCTGCTGAGGTCCCAGCTTGGACAGCAGAAATACAACTTGTGGATCACCCTCTGCTGCTGCTGCCAACTTCCACCCTCTTTCTGTTCTTGCTTAAAAATATGGGCTAGCAAAGGCCTGATGTTTTAAAAGAATTTAAGCCAAGCCCCAGCTGCTTCAGAGCATGAACTCGGGGTCCATAGCGTGAGCAGCAGAGCTACCAGGGGGATGAAAGCAGCCAGTGACAGGGGGCTGGGTAAAGTCACCTCAGCTGGCCCAGCTGGTGCTAGAAAAGGGCACAGATCCATGCCCTGAGCCTTCTCAGGCCACACTATGGGGCACCTTTCAGGATGTTTGCATCAAGCCACAATCTCTGTCACTGTGAATCAAATCAGACTCTGGGAATTGTGAAAAAAGTGGAGAACAGAGCAGAAAATGTCATTGTGCTGCTACAAATGTCTCTGGTGCATCCACATTGACTCAGTGGATGATTCAGGTTCTAAGGGAGCTTTGGATGTTGTTGTCCATAGTTTGTGACATTTTGGTCCCACAGCACTCAGAGGAAATGAGATGTTTGGAAAAGATTCATGCAAAGCAGCATGAGTGACTGGGAGGAGAGATGCTCTAGTTTGGGAAACAAATGGTCAAACAGAGATACAAGAAAAGCCCAGGGAATTCCTGAGGGATGACTGGTGGCTCATTGTCTTGTATAACAGAAGAATTAGGAGCAATGGACAAAACAAGAAGCTGTCAGGTTCAGAAGCTGCATCCTCCTGCTGCCCCACTCTGGGCTGTGGGTACAGCTGTACCCCCAGAGGTATGAAACTCATGGGGTGGCACCAAGCTGACCTTCCAGCTGACCTCAGCTGAAGAGGATGGCGTGGCCTCTGCATGGCTTTCACACACAGCTCATTTTTTAACCCCTGTGTTGAAATCTTTTGGATACTGTTACATATTTCTGCCAGTGAAACCACAATTTCATTACAAAACAAGCTAATAACCACTGAAATTAGCAAATGGATATCAGTTACCATCAGAGCACATGGGCATACCTTGAAAATTCAACCACATCCCTTCTCAGTGGTCCCAGAACCCTGCTCCTCATTTCACTTTTCATTTTTTCATAAGTTCATAGTGCCCTGAGAAGAACTGACACTGAAAACTACTTTTCTGCCTCTGTAGGTCCTCTAGGGTGAATTTGCTGGTGTCCAGTGGAGTGCAAACTCCAAAATCAGCTTCTCCTGGTGGGTGGTGCTGGATTCTCTACCTGCTGGTAAGAGATGAGCTCAATATTGTCGCTTTTATCCAGGTTTTTATTCTTAGGACAGATGGGGGTCAGATGGGCTCAAACATTTTTCTTAAAAGCTACACCATGGGGGAATGGAGGGATTGGAGCCCACACATCCCTCCTGGTGAGGGGCAAGGTCACACCAGTGTCATCCCAGTTTTGGTGGCTGGGGCACAAATCAGAGAATCACAGAATCATCAAATAGGTTGGGTTGGAAGGGACCCTAAAAACCATCCAGTTTCAACCCCTTGCCACAGAAGGGACACCTTCCACTAGACCAGTTTGCTCAGGGCCACATTCAGCCTGGCCTTGAAGATTTCCAAGGATGGGGCTTCCACAACCTCTACAAAGCTTTTTATTAATTTTTTTTTACAAAGCTATGTAAATTCCTTATCACAATGGGTTTGTACAGGCTTTTCTTTCAGCCTTCAGCAGGGAGACAGAGAGATGTGAGGCAAAATAGCTTTTCTTAACCATTCTGGATTCTGTGCATGTTTTGCCCTACCCCTTTTATTTTGATTTCCTAACTTTTTCTTTTTAATTTTTTTAATTTACTTTTTTTTAAATTTTTTCTTTTACTTACTAAAATAGTAAAACATCTATGGAATTCCTTTCTTTCCCTTGTAAGAAGCATCCCAGAAACTCTAATCACCCTGATCCTTATTGCTTTCAAAGAAACATTTTTAATTCTTCAGCGTGGCGCAGCCTTACACTTCACAATATATTTTTCTTCCTGGTTTCTCAATGGGATTTTCTCCAAGCAGTGCTAAAAATCAAGAGCTCTTCTTTTGTCTCTGAGCAGCATTTTTAAAATTCTTGATTCATGGAAAATCTCCCAACTTTTGTCTTACACAGCACAAAGAAAAGAAGCATTTGGAGGTTTTCGCTGCTGGCCGGGTGTGTGAGCAGCTGCAGCTATGGAGAGCCTCTTCAGCAGCTGTGAGCAGAGCTCCAAGTCAGCTCTGGCCACATCTGCCACCACACACTTGTGGGTTTTGCTGCCTAAAGGAAGTTTTAATATCCTTGTGTCCTGCAGCTTGTCCTCATCTGGGTGCAGCAGCTCCTGCGGCCAGGCCAGGCCCTTTGCAGGTGCTGGATCTCACCTGAGCCTCCTCCTCCAAGGGGACAAGGGGATGCTGTGACCCCAGAAAATGTCCCTCAGGCCAAAGAGGCTGTTCATGGCAGATGGTCCCCGTGCACCTGGGGCCCTGCATGTGCCATGAGGGGCTGCAGCCCAGCAGGACAGAGATGGAAGGCACAGCTGTGGAGGGGCGGCGCTGCCGTGTCTGAACAGCTGGAAGCACCCACGGCCCTTTGCTGTCTCCTTCCCTCCCTCTTTCAATTAATTTGCTTCCTTTTTCTCCCTTTATTCCCCTTTTTCTTTTGCTTTCCTTCTTTTGGTTTTGCTTTTAAATTTATTTTCTCATTTTCCTGTTATGTTTTAATTTCTTTCTCTTTTTAACTTTCTTTCCCTTTCTATTTTCCTTTAATTTTCCCTTTCTGTTTCTTTTTCTTTCCTCTTATCTTTCTATTGATTTTCCTTTTTCTCTTTATTTTTTTTAGTTTTACCTTTTTCTTTCTTTCTTTCTCTTTCTTTCTTTCTTTCTTTCTTTCTTTCTTTCTTTCTTTCTTTCTTTCTTTCTTTCTTTCTTTCTTTCTTTCTTTCCCTTCCTTCTGCCACTTCCGCCACTTCCGCCACTTCCTTCCTTCCTTCCGCCACTTCCTTCCTTCCTTCCGCCACTTCCTTCCGCCACTTCCTTCCTTCCGCCACTTCCTTCCTTCCACCACTTCCGCCACTTCCGCCACTTCCTTCCTTCCGCCACTTCCTTCCTTCCTTCCGCCACTTCCTTCCGCCACTTCCTTCCGCCACTTCCTTCCTTCCTTCCGCCACTTCCTTCCGCCACTTCCTTCCTTCCACCACTTCAGCCACCTCCACCACTTCCCCCACTTCCGCCACTTCCTTCCTTCCTTTTCTCCTTTTCTCCTTTTCCTCTTTCTTTGTGTGCCACTCTCTCTTCCTTTTCTCTCTCTTTCCCACTCCTATTTAATTTCTCTTCCTTGCCCCCTTTTTCTCAGCCCCCAGCCCCTCTGGCTGTATTCCTCACTCTCTCACCAGGATCCCACTGTCTTTGCAGCCATCCTTGAGGCATCCTGGAGCTGTGGGCAGCCCCCTGGGCCAGCAGTGCCTCAGAGCTCATTTGTGAGCAGCAGGGTGCTTTAATCGAGGATTTCCCACCAGCAGCACTTCCATCCTTGCACAGGGAGAGCTCTGATGTGAGGAGGAGAAAATTACCCGGGGGGTGGAACCACCTCGCTGTTACCTTCCCGGTTAACTGGCCTTGTTCCAGGGCAAATCTCCTTTCTACCACTCTGGGAATCTCCCCAGCAGGTCCATTCCATCCCCAGCTCCTGCTCTGTCCAGCAGATTCAGGGCACAGACTGCTTTGGACTGGTGAAGAGCATCTGCATCCTTCTGCAATGGCTTGGAAGGTGGCTGGTGGACTAATTTAATATAGCCTGGTCTCAGTTCTTTTAATTATGTCTTTATAGTCTTTTAATTAGCCTGAATCCTACTAATTTAAACCACTCTTGTTTGGAGAGACTTCTGCTGAGCAGCTGTTCTCGTTCTGAGCTTTCTCTGCATTTAGGAAGAGAAGCCTGGGATGTTTGCTTCTCCCCTCCAGGCTGTTTTTCTTATTTTGCTGCATCAGCAAAAGGTTGCAGAATAGAAATGGTTCCTCTGAGATAGAGGAACGTGACTTACAAACCATTATTTGTGTCTGGAACCTGTTTACAAGGTTCAGACAATAAGGAAAACCAAACCCACGGTGTTTCCTTTGCATGCAATGCTGCTCCAGCTTCCCTTCAGACAAGGCAGGGATTAGGAACTTCAAGGACTAGGATGACAAGCTCATCTGAAAGACAGGGCTCATCCAAAATCAAAAATGTCCTGGCAGCAGGGCTAACTTCAAGGGAAGGCAATTGGAAAGAGAGCTCCAGGAATTGCTCTTTTATTCCTGCTGCATGCCAGAGTACCAGAGTGCTGGCTACAAACCAGGCTGCTGGCTGCAAACCAGGCCTGTCCCAAGGGCTGTACAGCCCTGAGAAAAAAAGAGGTTCCCTGGTGCACAGCACAAATCAAAACCCCAGCCCAGAAGTTCACACGAGTTTCATCTCCATCTTCTGAGCTTCAGCTCAGGTCTCCTCTGTGAGGTGGCCCTGAATCCCCTTTGGCACTGAGCTCCAGGAGAAAAGAAAGGGGATTTGCTGAAAAAGCAGCTTTCTACATCACCATCAGCTGGTGATTCAAGCAGGGATGGGGAGTGCAGGGCTTGGGACCTCAGGGCTGCCCCTTGGCTTCCAGCAGCACCCAGGGCTCAGCTCTGCTCTTGGCAAGCACAGGATGTTGTCCAGCATGAGATTTTAACAGGGAAAAAAAAAAAAAAAAAAGAGAGAGGAAAGACTGTGCAACAGCTGTGAGGGATTATCAGTGTGTATCACGCTGTCCTGCCCTGCAAGAATAAAGTGTGCTTTAAAGTTCAGGATAGGCATTATTGACTGCATTTAATTGCTTGTGTCCCATCCTGGGCAGGGGCTGCAGCGTGCAGGGAGTAATGCAAACCTTCACAGGGGACAATCCCTGCTAAGAAATCAAAGTGCAAGGCAAGAGGGAGCCAGCCTGTTTTCCTCCTTTAATAATTCCTCCAAAACATTAGTCTTCCAAAAACAAATACTGCGGATGGTCCGGGGAATTGAAATCCATCACAGCAAGGCAAGCAGACAGCCTTGCTCCTGCTGCAAGTCAGGAGGGAGGTGGGAAGGGAAGGGAGAGCTGAGGGGGAGAAGTGTCACTGTCGTGTGGCTCATTATCATGCCTGAGTTTATAATCCAGGCTCCGTGGTACCAGCAGAGCTCATTAATTTGGAGTCCGCGCTGCTGAGTCGAATACAATTAAGAACAATCAAAGAAATGTCATCGCAAAATGCACTTCATGGATTCCTTTTCAAAGTCACCACTATGGCTGTGGCTGTTTGTGGTGTGGATTCACAGCTCCTCCAAACAGGCTGTGGTCATTCTTGCAGAAAGAGGAGCCCTTTGTAGCAGCAGCGCTGGCTCCGGGCGCTGCCACCGGCGCTCGGCCGGCTGCTGCCGGGGTTTTATGATTAGGAGGAGGTTTAGCAAAGTGCAGATAAGGACCAGGCTGGGTTTTTTGCACACAAGAAAAAGAACTGACCTGTGCAACCCAGTGCCAGCTGTGGTGGAGGTTACACAGTGCAGCTGGACCTATGTATAGATAAAGTTTGTGGGTGATAAGAGCGCTGCGGCGGCTCATGAGCACAGAGCTGGCGTGGAGCTTCTTTAAAGTGGTGTTTTTGATTGTTAACTCCATGGATGAGACACTTTTATGTGCTATATCTTTCCCTAAGCAGCTCCTACCAGTCATTTATCTACTAAAAATAAGTGTCCAGCCCTAGGTCTGAGGGTGGAGGGGGAGCCAGGCAGGCAGTGCTCTGCTGTGTGGGTACCAGCAACCACACCAGGGGCGACAGAGGCAAAGGGGACAGATCTCCCCTCCCTCAGCCTCACCATCAGCCCACCACTGTGTACCCCAGGGAGCAACCCAGGCCATAAACCCAGGGGACAGAGAGGTGGAAAGCAGCACTCCAGAAATTTCCACCAAGCCTCTTTTTCAAGGGATGAGCCCTTCTTTGACTAAGTGTTTGTTCACTTGCCAAAACAGCTGGGAAACCAGATACTTCATGCTGCAGTACAACTAATTCCTGTTTGCTGATGCTTGGGATGCTTTTTGGGAGAAGTGTTTTTCAGTTTTCATCTGCTTTCAGACAAAGCACGATTAAATCTAATTTTCCATTGAAGGAAGGGAAAGAATACATTTCTGATTATGCTGAAGGCTTTTAAAGCTGTACCAGGGGGATTGTCACCCTGAGACATCATGGTCTGTGAGGGGAACTCTTCTGAGTTGAAGGAGGGGTGTGCCTTGTGTTGTGGCATGGTTGGCAGTAAAACATATGCAAACATACAGCTGTGTATTCTAACTCCTTTGAGGAACTTGCCCAAACTAAAAGTGCAATACATGCTTTGGTGTCAGATAAAACACCAGTTTACCTGACAGAGAACACATCTAGGATAAAGTTTGATGGAAGGCAGTGCCACAGGCAGCCCTGGCTGTTTGCAGCCCACCAAAGCTGGGATTTTCAGGAGTGAGATGCCATGGAGAACCAGATGCCTGCATCGTATTGACCTCTCTGCTTGCCAAAGGTGCTTCTTTTCCTTGGGTGGGCTGAATTTTGCCAGCTGCTGTCATCAGTCAAGTTTACAGCCTTTGCTGAAGCTTGAGGTGGCAACACAAGCACCCTGCCAAGCACCAGGGTGAAAGATTCACACCTCCCTGATGGTGTTGTGTTTTCTCAGGTCTTTTGCTGGTGCAGCCTTCAAATTCCTCCAAAAGTGTGAGTCTGCCTGCAGGAGGGAAATATGTGAAAAAGGCATTTAACTGGTTGCCAGCTATTATTTGTCCCATGATGATGGCAAAAAACCGCAGAGGAGAATCCTGATTCCTATTATTATTATTATTTAATATATTAGCCATAACAATGATTTTCCATATTAAGGTGGAGGTGTAAGTTCACCAGC
Source organism: Agelaius tricolor (assembly GCF_023055355.1). Taxonomy (NCBI): domain Eukaryota; kingdom Metazoa; phylum Chordata; class Aves; order Passeriformes; family Icteridae; genus Agelaius; species Agelaius tricolor. Next base: position 2,699,249 of record NW_027269266.1, read on the forward strand.
ATCCAATCTGATCTATAAAAAGGAGATATTAACAACCTGAAAACCAAAACTAAAACTTTGGTAGGGATTTCTCAAAGCCAACACAAAAAACAGCTGAGAAAATCTTCTCCCAGCCAGAATCAAAGCCCCTTCCTCAGCTGGCCACTAACTTTTTATTACCTTAATTTGCATTTCTTTCCCACATCAGTCATCCCCAGGGTGCCCAGTGTTTCTTGCTGCGACCTGTAGAGGGAACTGTGCAATATAGCAAAAAGAGTCCAAAATGCTCTGGTGTGTCCCTTCCCAGGAAAGGGTGTTCCTCACCCATCCCCTCCATCCTTAAGCAGATTTCACACTTTCCACTCCCATTGTTTGACCTCAGGTGGGCTGGCACTGGGCTGGGTTTCCCAGGCAAGACAAGGTGTCCACACACCAGCTGTGGGCAGCAGCCAGAAGATGCAAACCACCCTGCAATTCTGATTTTTTTTTTTTTTTTAATTAGAAACAGCCAGTTGGTGGAATTTGTCCATTGCTGTGACTCACGGTGTCTCAGTTTTTGGGGGCTGCCAGTAACAAGTTAGGAAAGGGCTGTTTCAACCCAGGACAGAAGTGTCCAGACTTTCCAGGCCCCCAGCCAAGGGTGAGCAGAGCCCAGTGGTGGTTCTGGAGAGAGCAGCAGGCTCAGCACCACAGCTGAGGCTGGGTCCTGTTTTATTGTCACTCATGACACTGAAATTAAATTTCTTGGGACACTGTGGAGCAGCACAAGCTTTCCTTGCCCTGTAGCAAACTGAGCCCACTCCCCTCCACCAAACACTGTGGAACTCCTTGTTGGACTGCTCAAGAGCACTCAGTAAAAGCCTGGGAAAACAAAAAGCCACCCTGCCCATGCAAATGTGCCCATCTCTGCCCAGCACAGAGCTTGGGGTGTTTTGCCTGTGCCCATCCCTGCCCAGCACAGAGCTTGGGGTGTTTTGCCTGTGCCCACCTCTGCCCAGCACAGAGCTTGGGGTGTTTTGCCTGTGCCCACCTCTGCCCAGCACAGAGCTTGGGGTGTTTTGCCTGTGCCCAAAAAGGCAAGGGGCCAGGCAGAGCTTCAGAGCCATCACTCTGCAGATATTTTCTGATTGCATGAGTTGTCAATTCTGTCAAACTTTGGTGTTGCTGATGTGGCAAAGCCTGGCCTGACTCAGAGCCTCTTGAGAGCAGCAGAAAGATCTGAGTGAGGCTGGAAAAACCACTGGTTTGGATCCACTTTTCTACTGATACTGATGATATGGAAGAAATGAGACCCAAGCTGGACGTGGCTGGTGCTGAGGTTTGCAGATGCCCAAGCCCTCCCCTGGGATTCCTCCCCTGGATGAGTCTCTGTGTCCTCAGAAAATGAAAATCTCCTTGGGAAGTGATGGTATGTTGTCATGGTGGATGAGTATCCTCTAGTCTGGATTTCTCTTCATTCCCTTTGGAAATGTTGGAAAAAGCCAATCTAACAACTAAAGACAAACAAGGAAACAAACAAACAAACAAACAAAAAAAATCCCCCCTACAAATATTTATTTGGTGACACTTACAAGATTAAAAAAAGAATTCAATTGTGTTTCCAGACCTGCAATTTTTAACATTTCTTGGAGCATTGCAGCCTGGATTCATTCTCTGCCCTACAAGATAGACCAATGCAGAGATCTGTTCATTTTTGATTTTTTTTTTTTTTTCTTTTTTAAGAAAATCATTATGTAAAGGTAAGGAACAAATTACCACTACCTTGCTGAGATTTTTTACTTCACTCATCAGTGCCATCCCTGTCTGTGAAGTGGAGAAAAAAGCCTATCCTGTGCCATGATCCCCCTCTCTCCTGCAAGGACCTTTTCCAGATTTCCACCCCATCCCATGGGCAGAGATGGTTCTTCAGCCAGGCTGGATGGGGCTTGGAGCAACCTGGTCTAGTGGAAGGTGTCCTTACCCCTCTCAGGGGTGTGGAATGAGATGATCTTTAAGGTTGTTTTCCACCCAAACCATTCTGTGATTCTGTGATTCTGTGATCCTGGGGTTCTTTCCCACTTACAGCCACAGGACCCCCGTGGTGGTGGGACACAATTTGATTTTGGCAAGTGAATTGCAGCCAAACACACATTAATAAGAGGCTTCACAGGCTGTGGTGATGGCTTTTATCTGGCCTATTTTCAGGGCAGAATCGGGGGTGAGGTGTCAATCTTTCCTCCTGCTCTTAACCTGTCCAAAGGGAGCAGGAGCCCTTGCTGACATTAAAGACAACTGAGTGAAAGGTCAGGAATATAGGCCAGACTTTATGTAATTATATAGGGAGGAAAACTGGGATGTCTCTTTGTAGAGGCTGGGAATGTTCCACTGGAAAACTAGGTTAGACTGAAAAAAAGAAAGAGCCTCTGTAACCCAGAAATAGCTGGGAGGTTTAAGCATAATTTTCCAGCCCTGTGTTATTATGGTGATAATTCAAGTTTGTGAAATAAATGTAGGTAAAGGTCTCCCAAGGTCAAGAGGAGAAGCAAATCACATTTACAGCTTCCTTTTCATAAAGAATCTCTTCTCCTAATTGAAAACTCGCCATTCACCTGATATTAGTCCCCTTCAGTGCACGGATGGAGGAATATTTGTGTTTAACTGATCAATTTATTAATTATTAAATTTAAAAACAAGGCCGTTCTTTGGAGCTGTCTGAAGCCCATCCTTTCACTTGGAAGGTGAATTTAGGAGCAAGAAGAGCCTGGAGGTCCTTCATGTGCCCTGGGAGCTGAGATGGAGGTGTCCAGCAGAGAGCTGGGAGCAGGGCTGGGTGGGTGCTGCTCCTCCTCACAGCAAGGAGCTGTGATTTCAGCCTCCATCCCTGCAGTCTCCCCTTAGGCAGCAAGTGATGGCACAGCTCAGGCCCAGCCAGCTGCCTCAGGAAACCCAGAACAAGCTCACTGGGATGTTCATTACCCTTTGAATTCACATTTATTTTTTATTCGTGTGAGGCTGATGAAGGTTAGCTCCCTTCACCACCCCACAAAGTGCTGCTCAAGAAGGTGTTGCTAAAAGAACAACCTCAAAACCACAGCAGCTCTCATCAGTCCACAAAAACCTGCTTTTTGCTCAGAGAAAAGTGGCCAGAGCTGCCAGCATCTCTGTCCTGTCATGGGAGGAGATTTCTAAGAAACGCCAGCGGTGTAAGGAAGAATGAGGAAGTCAGTGCAACACTTTTCCTGGGAAGGTGAGACATTTCCCTGAAATGTCTGTACTTAAACAAGTGCTAGGAAGCTGGGCAGTGTGAAATGATCTGGTTATTCTGACATCAGATCAACCCAAGAACTCAAAGCTTTTTGCTTTGCATCTTCCAAACCTTCACTTCCCATTAGCTCCCAAACCGAGGGTGCATCTCAGGAAGGATCATCAGCAACGGGGCCTTTTTCCAAGGAATGACCACTTGGACAGTGGTTGGATATCTGGCAGCAGTTTCATCATACAGACATCCTGAAGCACAAAAACTGGTGTCTAGATCTGAGACAAGAAGAAAAATGCATGGCTCTAAAATCAGAGTTCGGGGCAGGAAAGTGCAAAGATAGAAATGGCTGAAACAAATTGGAGGAATTGGGGGTAATGACCAGTTGGCTTGGGACTTTCTTTTTTCTTAAAGGTCAGGCTCTCAGTGGGGCTGGAAATGTTTTTAACTGGGTTCTTTAGAACATGGAGCCCTCCAAGGGGCAGACAGTGTCTGGGGCAATGAGGATGATAAGGATTAGGGAGGGGAGCAAGGGCAGCAGGGAGGGCACTGCTATTGTGGCTCATCCACCATGCCCAGAGCCAGAGGAGAGCAGCCTCCAGCAGCCCTGCACGGACCACTTGGGATTTAATAGCTTCTCTCCTTAGACTCTTTCTCCTGAGTGTGGTTTTAGAAGCCTTGCCAAGTCCACTGATCTGCCCAGCCAAGGCTGGAAAAGGGTAAATAATCCCAAGAAGCACTTCTCACTTAAAATTGCTCCTGGAAGCCAAAACATTGTCCCTTCTGGTTTTTATCCCCAAAGAGATGACAGGTGGTAGCTCTTTTCTTTTTCTGAGATGAGTTTAAATCCAAACCCTGTAGATTTTTAAATAGGAGAGCTCAGGCCTCGCTTTTTACAACTGATCACCTCTAGAAACATCAAGATGACATTTCTTTGGCAAACCAGAGCAAGAGTCAGGCTAGATAAGGGGTGGGTGAGAAGCTAAATTCTTAGACAACACCAGGTTGGATGGGGTTTGAGCAACCTGCTCTAGTGGAAAGTGTCCCTGCCCATGGCAGGAGCTTGGAACTGGATGATTTTGAAGGTCCCTTCCAACCCAAACCATTCTATGGTTCTATGGTCTACAAAATCTCAGCTTTTGAAGAGAAGTCCCTAAACCCCCAGACCTCACAGCAAGATTTTCACTCTGCCATTTACACTGCAGGTCTTTAAAGGACAAAAGTGATTTAAAGGCCAACCAAGATTTGCCCTGGCTGGTGCAGAATGTGTCAGGTGGCACAATGTGAGATGTGAAATGAAATGAAATCAGAAATACCAGCAAGGTCAGCTGTCACCGTGGGACAGCAGGTAAAAATCAGAGGTCTTGGGGAATTTCCTCATATTTTTCTCTCCTGCATCATCCCACACTGGGACAGCAGACAGGGATGGTGTATGAACAATTTAGTGAAGAGTTTTGCTTGAGTTGGAAGGAGGTGAGTGTCTTAGCTTAAGCAAACACAGAGGACCTTGAAGCCACAGCTATTTTATCATCTGGGAGCAATACAGCTGCAACCTCAGGCCAGCAGCTGTGCTCTTGTGAGTTTTGGACCCCGGAGAAAATGGGAGATAAAAGTTGCCTTTGATCTGACTGGACTGAGTTATTATTGCAAAGTCCTTCCTTTTATGATTTACAGCAGTTTTTGGTTGGATGAGGATGGGAACTGGGGGAAAAGGACCAACACAGCTCGTGGGAGGGACAGGCCATTTGGAAATCTGTGTCTGAGAGCCTGTAGGACTGTCTGCTGGGGCAGACAGGGAGCAGAGGCTGCTACTCTGCCCCTGCCCCCTCCCTCACAAGAGACATCCATGCCTGAAATTGCTCGGTATCAGGGACCCGTCCAGAAACCCTTCCTTATCTCCTGCCTAATCATGCCTGGATGAGGCCAAACTGAAGCTTGCTTCATCTCACAAAGGACTGAACAAACATTCTGGCTGCCGGTGATGCAACTCCAAGTTGATTTTTCCAGTTACTCAACTTCTCTCTCCCTACGTATAATGTGCTGAACTTTGAAATAAATGCCTCTCTCAGCGATTTCAGCAATTTATGTCAAGAAAATCTGGATGCATCAAAGTGAGACATAATGTTTTCTGACACAGCACAGGAATAAAGCTGCAGCAGTACATGCAGCTCCCCAGCCTGCATCTCAGCTCTGCCACTGACAAGGTCTATGGCCAAGGGCAAGGTAGCTGAACTGCCTGTGCCTCAGTTTCCCTGTTGCTGAAGAAGGGATTATGGCATTTATCCCAAGCAAAGGAAGTGGGATGAGTTCATACAATATACCTGTAGCACAGTGAGGGGGGAAGCTGTCTGTGAAGGAAAGGAAATGTGGATTCTGCTGTCTCAGCAGAGAGGATGTTTTATCCTCAATTTGTGCTAAAAAATACAGCATGTAAAGAGGTGTTGCTGATTACTCCTAAGAATCAGCAACGTACATTGCATTCAAAGAGCCTTTTCCATATGCTAGTCCTGTTCTCTTGGCTGCTTCCCAGCATGGGTCACAACCTCCTGTCTCTTAGAACTGCACTGATGCTCCTTTCCAATACAAGCTCCCCCTTCCCCACCCAAAATTCCTGTACAGAGCTGCAAGGAGATGGAGCTCCCTGATGGGAGCTGAGGGCATTCAGATATTTGAGAGAGCAGGTCCCAGCTTGAGGAATCAGACCCCAAACTCCTGCTTTTATGCCAACAGCTCTTGCTTGAAACCCTTTGGTGAGAATCTCAGGAGTCTACAAGGTCCAAAATGCACTGATGCTCCTTTCCAACACAGGCTCCCCCTTCCCCACCCAAAATTCCTGTACAGAGCTGCAAGGAGCTCAGAGGGCTCAACCCCCAGAGAGATGGAGCTCCCTGATGGGAGCTGAGGGCATTCAGATATTTGAGAGAGCAGGTCCCAGCTTGAGCAATCAGACCCCAAACTCCTGCTTTTATGTCAACAGCTCTTGCTTGAAAGCCTTTGGTGAGAATCTCAGGAGTTTGCAGCATCCAAAATCCAGACCATGCTTGTGGGTTATCTAAAAAAAGAGGGAACTGCAGGGACTTAATGTTGCCTGGAGGTGCCCTTTTTCACCCCACAAAGGCTGGGGTTGATGAACTTTTATCTTTTAGGCTTATATAAGCTGATATTGATTCGGTTTATAGCAGGACACAAAAATACCCAGCTTTGGCCAGGAAATTCCCAGTGGTAAAGTGTGGGTTGGTCTCACTGCTGTGAATAGGAACCCTCAAGAGAAAAAGGTTTGTCCTGAGACACCCCAGCTGGATAACTGAGTCTTTGATGAGCTCCTGCAACAGGAATTAATTCTCTCTGCACTTTTCCACAACATTTATTAAGCCTTTTTTAAGGCAACTTGTCTTTTCACCCTTTTATCTTCACAACAACCTGATGGCACAGGGATCAGCTATTTTTTTTCCTGATGTATAGACAGGAAGACTGAAGTGTAGAAAACCTAAATAAATCCCTCCAGTGCATTCTCAGAGATGGTCTGTGGCAGAGAAACCCTCACACAGCCCTCACCAAGCCTTGGTGAGCGTTCAGTGGAGAAAAATATTGTCCTGGCAGACAAAACAGAGCAACTTTTGCTTCCCCATATTCTCTGTCACCCTGTTTGGCCTCTTTTATTCCCAAGGCAAGGTTCTTGTGGCATCCTTCACCTTGGGGCGTTTTGCTCTTTCCTTTCAGAGCCATGAGGAAAATGCTCCCCTGGAGTTTTGCTCCCTGGGTCCAGCCCCAGCCAAGCCATCTCTCCAGAGCAGTGCCAGGAGAGTGGCACTTGTGCCCTTGGCTTTGGAAGCTCAGCTGCAGAGGAGGTGCTGATCAGAGCTGAAGGGACCTCAGCCGACCCAGCTGCACATCCACAGCCTCACCCAGCATCTGCAGAGCACAGCCACTCTGCCTCCCTGCCCAGATTCCTGCATCCCTGGCTGCTCTCGGGGGCTCTGTCTCCTCTGCCTGCTCCTGGAACCATCAGAGGGAATTTTGAGCCTTTGTCCTCACTCACAGAAACGTGTCTGTAACATTCCTGCTGAGCACAAAGGCAGTATTTAACAAGAAACCTTTAGCGAGGGGTGCAATGGAAGAGGAAGGTTTGGACAGGCTTGTTCTTTCCCTCTGCTTTTCCTGGGTATTCTCAGGATTTTGTCCATCTCTGGTCCAAAGGTTTCCCCTCTCTCCCCCAGTGAATTAATCCTAAGTAAATATATATAAATATATATATATGTATTTTATTTATTTATTTATTTATTTGTAATATTTATATATTTATATAATTATATAATTTATTTATATATTAATATATTATTATAATATTTATATAATATTTATATATTATAGATAATATGTATATATTTGTAATATTAATATATATATTTATTCGGTATATTATTAATATATTGATATATTTATATTATTTATATGATATATTTATAATATTTATATATTTATTTATATATATGTGTGTGTTGAGATTTAGACTGTGCAGCTGTGTGTGTGGCATGCAGGCTCTTGCTGGCAATGTCAGTATCAGAATATTGATAAATATTCTTTATATATATATATGTGTGTATATAGTGTATATATATATATGTGTATGTGTGTGTATATGTGTGTGTATATGTGTATATATATATACGAAGTGTATGTATTTGTATGTAGCATAAATTATAACCACACCTGAGCTGTTGTGGTCACACTCAAACTGACAACCACCAAAACCCAGAGATGGAGATGCCATGGCCAGTGATCAACAGGTGGATCTCAGCTTTCCTTGAATCACAGAGGGATGGAGGGACCCCTTGGGCTGCTGGTTTATTCACCTTCTGACATGGGAATAACCTGACTGGGATATTACCTGGGCTGCAGTCAGCAGGAGATTTGGGGAAAAACACCACCAAACAAAATCTTCCTTTCCCAAAAATCCTTTAAAGATGAATGCTGGAGCCTGCCACAAATTAAAATCACACTGAGGCTTGCTGTTGGATGCCAGGAATAATAGGCTTTGGTTTCAAGGCCTGCCAATGAGTCATTTCATGGCTACCATCATCCCAAAATACCTTTGAGCCCTAGGGTTAAAGTGACTTGTCCACCAGGAATAACCAAATGAAATTTGGAGAGGATTTTTTGCTCCTGAGGGCATTCTGTGGGTATTCCCCTGGATCCAGCTGATGGCTCTGCTTTCCCTGCTGGGGATACCTTCCTACCACTGCCCAGAGCCTGCCCTGCTGCCAGGGCTCAAACTGCAGCTGGAGCTTGGAAAGAGCCCTGTGTGCTCTCATGGGCCCAGCCCAGCTCAGGTGGGCTCAGGTGACATCCCAGGCTGGCTCAGCTGGCTCAGGTGACATCCCAGGCTGGCTCAGCTGAAAGCTGGGGGGTGTCAGAGTCTCTGGGCTCAGGCAAAGCAGGGCTCTAATCTGCTCTTGTCACTTCTGTCTCGGTGTCAGAGCATCCAGCACCCCCTCCATGCTCCCCATCAGAGGGAGCATCAGTGCCAGAAGGAGCAGTGATGGTTAAAGAGGTGGTTAAAATGCAAGGAAAGGAAGGATGGCATTTGGGACTTGGCACATGTGTGGCTTTGGGTAACTCCTTTCTTCTTTACCTTGCAGGAAAGGAGCTCCTGTCTCCATCCCCCAGCCCACAGGGACATTCCCTGGCCTCATCACCTGGCTAAAACCAACCAAAAAAAAATATATTAAAGCACTGTGCGAATGTTTTTTGGGCAGACATAGGCTCCTGCAGCTCTCCTGGCAGCTGTCAGAGGTGATGAGGGGCCAGGCACATGTCCAGAGGTGTCGTGGCAGTGACAAAGTGCTGCTCAAGCCCAGCAGGAGATGAGCACTGCCTTGCCCCTGCCCAGTAGCCTGGCCCTGAGACACCAGACAGGACTCCCTGGGATACCCAGGAGTTAGCAGGGCATGATGAGGGTTTCAGGTGAGGGTTTCAGGTGAGGGTTTCATCATGAGGACACCAAGGTGTTGGACAGTAGGACACCAACAGGACAAATCCTCAGCCAGTTCAGCCTTGCCAAGCTCTCCAGGCTCAAGCTGCTGAGCTGCTTCTCCTCCACTGAGGTTCAGCTCTTCCACAAGATTAAACCACCTGTAAGAAACTCCTTTCTTCTTGTGCCCCTCACTGGTTTGGGACTCCCCAGATCCCACTTTATGGATTAATTGAGATGAGAGAGTCTTGGGAGGCAAAGTGCAGCTGTAGACCTGGAGTGACCCACAGCTGTGAGTACTTGGACAAGCTCCATCTGAAACAGAAAGTTCTGCTTGTAAAGACAAAGCCTGACCTGTAGCAGGAACACAGAACAGGAATTTGTGCAGAGGTCAAGAGGAGAGGCTGTTGTGATTTTTACCTCTTCATCTGTCAGTACTGTACTCTGTACTCTGCAGGATTTTTAATGAGGAACCTGATTGGTTTGAACACAGAGCTGGAATGATGTGATGATTTCCCACAAAATCTTCCCATCACAGATGCAGAGAAAGCTCCTGATCCCCCAGGTCAGACCTGGCTGGTCACCACAGTGCTCTGATGTGATGCCACTGTCTGGCAGTGCCACCTCTGAGCTGGCTCTGCTTTCAGAGGGAGCAGACAGCCCCATTCCATGGCCAGGAGGACAGAGAAGGGACCTGGAGGACAAATGCAGGAGTTGTCTAACTCAGCTATCACATCAGCATCATGCTCTAGGGTTTGTTCAGACCTTAAACACTGAAGCTTTCTCCATTTTAAATATGAGAAGGGAAATTCTGGAGGGAAAGTATGTGATGTGTGTCTCACACACAACCTGCTTAATTGCACTCTGAATTGATAATTAATCCAATCAGAAAAGCCAGGTAAAGGAAATGCTTTAATTATCCTCTCTGGGCCCAGACCTATCATATATGGGTGACTCATGTGGTCCTTGCACTGTCTCAGCCTGGCTTTACTTTCACCACATGGGGCCAACACTTTGGGCTCTGCTCCTGTGACCTGGCAGTGGTTCACATCCACAGCAGCAGCCTCTGTGGACACAGGTGGGATATAGAGCCCAGCCAGGAGATCCCTGGGCACACAAGCAAAATCCCAATGCCCTGTAGCAGTTGGAAGTGCTCAGCTGCTTTGGGCCACAGTCCCAAGCAGAAAGCTCAGCAAGGAAAGGGAGGCATTCCAACAGGAACATTTCAGAGAGAGCTTCCCTTTGGCTTCCTCTCTGCAGAAAGTGGATCTGGGTCACCTGAGGCACCCCAGCCACATGTGTGGGCAGATTTACAGCAGCCAAGGAGATTAAATCCAGCCCTTCATCATCCACATGAAACCTGAGTTCCTTCAGCAGACGCACTGCAGGGCCTGTGGCTCACGGATGAGCACCTGGAGCCCAGCCAGGTGTGGCTGGATTTTGCACACACAAACACACTGGCTACAAGTCTCCAAAATCTTCCCACCCTCTGATTCCCACTGCTCCCTTTCCTTGCCTTCAGCATTCCCAACAGGGCTCCTGTGAGTCCTGCTATGAACAAACTTTATGTGAAGAGCTGCTGCCCAATCCAAAAGCGACATTGGGTTAAAGAAGTGACATCCAATTAGACCCAACAACATTAATCAGCTTGAGTGTGGCAGATCTTTAACAACACTGTGACTGCCACTTCTGTTTAAGAAGTTGTTTGTGTGGGATTTCCCTCTGGGTGCCTTTTCATTGTCAGTGCACTTGTTTTGAAACCACAAATTTGCTCCTGAGAACAGATGGTGGCTGGGGGCTCTTTCAAGACAGCTGTGAGGGGAACCTGGCCAGGGCCTGAACTGCTGGGACAGTCTTCCATCTGCAGGGTCTTTCCTTCCCCTCAGCAGCAGCTGAAGAAGACCCATGTCTGATAGAAAATAAAGGGGAAATAAAGACCTGCCCTGCAAAGCTCCCACTGGCCTAGTGGAAGGTGTCCTTGCCAGATGAACTTTAGGATCTCTTACAACCCAAACCATCCTATGATTCTATAGTGTGGAAGATTTCCACACTATAGAAAGGAGAACTCTGTGTGGCTGAGGACTGAAGGGAAAACCCTGGGTGTGGGAAGTGCTGGGTTTGCCAGGATTCCATGGAGCACACAAGACTACAGCAAAAAGTGCACCCCAAGCACACAAACACACTGTCCTCCTAGTCAGGACCTCAACCCAACATCAAATCACTCTCACTGGGGTTTGTATTAGCCTGGCAGCAAACCTTGCTTAGCTACAGAGCCAGCTCCTGGGTCATGATGTCCAGATGTCAAGGTGGGGCTTTGGAATACCAAAGTTTGCAGGGTGGTCTTGTGTGCCTGAGTCCTGCCTGAAGGGTGACAAGCACAACCTCATGTGGGGTGTGAGAGCAGAAGAAAAGTCCCTTGTACTGGAGGAACCAGAGCCCACAGCAGCAGCTCACACTCACAGCATGGCCTTGATCACTGTCTCGTGTCCTCACCCCCCAGTCCCCAGGTGTGGCCATGATATTTTCTGAAAAATCCTTTCCTTAGGATTTTTCCTCCTGAGAAGCTGAGAGGCCTCAGGAACAAAATGTAAACAATGGTTATCTGCTGCTGTGGAATGCAACAGGGGCATCTGGGATTGGTCTCATGTGGTTGTTTGTAATTAATGGCCAATCACAGTCAGCTGGCTCAGGCTCTCTGTCCGAGACACAAGCCTTTGTTATTCATTCTTCCTTCTTATTCTATTCTTAGCTAGCTTTCTGATGAAATCCTTTCTTTTATTCTTTTAGTATAGTTTTAATATAATATATATCATAAAATAATAAATCAGCCTTCTGAAACATGGAGTCAGATCCTCGTCTCTTCCCTCATCCTGGGACCCTGCAAACATGGTCACACCCATGCATGCCAGTGCCACAGCTCCTCTCTGCCTGGACCCATCCCTGCTGTGAGCATCTCTGTAAGGAGTGCAGCATCCAGATCAGCAGTGATGGCTTTGGAGAGAGACAGGTCCCTGCAGACAGCGATTCACAGCCTTGAGAGCAGCCTCCTGCAGAGATGTTCCTTTGCCTTGCACTTGGGGACTGTGCTTACAGTTGTTTCCCTCAGTTAAGTGCTCATATTACACAGCTAAATCGGGATCTTTGACTTGTAATGCAGATTTTAACTCATCTCCTAAACCTTGCCTCTAGGGGCATGAGGACACCTCATGAGCAGGCCAGCAGCAACTAACTACACATTTCCTCCATGCACAAAGACCCTTCCTCCATCAAAATTCTCTCCCTTAGACAAGTTTCAGCCAGGCAAAACTTCAGCCCAGACAGCCCTGGGGAGGCCAGGAAGTTCTACAAATACAATATGTTGGGATTCACAGCCATGCTCATCAATAACAGGTAATGTGACCTGACAGGTATTGATTGGGCAGCACGGTGTCACATTTGCTCTGGATGTAGGTCACCCAGGCACAAACACTTCACATAACTGTGTCCCAGCTGAGCACCCTGAGCACAGGGCATCCCTTCTGGGTCACTCCTCTGCCTCCCTGGCCTGCTCTCATCCCAGCCAAGAGATCACCTTCATTAGTGTCCAGCACTAATGACATTGCTGCTGATGGCTGGGGCAGGGAAGTTGGCATTTTTCAAAGTGTAATCATAAGGCTGTGTGTCTGTTTTTAGCCCACCTCCACATCTTCCCCTCTCCTCTTGCCCAAGCCCATTTTACATTTGCTCTGCTTGTGGGAAAAATGGGAAATGAGCTGGAGACAAAGAGGAGCTGCAACAGCTGAGGTGAGTGTGCTTGGGAAAGATTTGGAATAGGAAAGCTCTAAGGCCAGTAGGGCTGAGAGATGTGAATTTTAGTGTCAGATTGGTGAGAAGGGAAGATGGTGGGACAGGACACACTATGGGATGTCCCTGCCAGGATGTCCTTTGAGAGCCAGGGTATGTAGCTGCCCTCAATCCCTCCAGCTCTCCACCCCTCCATCCCTACAGCTCTGTGCTCCTACACCCCACCACCCTTCCATCCCTCCATCCCTCCATCCCTCCATCTCTGTGCTCCTACAGCCCACCACCCTTCCATCCCTCCATCCCTCCACACACTCACACAGAGGAATGATGTCCCACAGCCCCACAAGGAGCACTGAGATCTCCACCTTCCCACTGCAGCAAGAGTGCTGAAAACCTCCCACGCTGTGGTTTCACCCTTGGGTGAAGGCTCTGCCTGTGCACCTACCCCCACTGCTGGGGCAGATGTCAGGAATGAGATCTCAGTTGGGTATTTCTATTAAACCACCTTGCTGTGTCAATTTTTTCTCCTTTTTCACTCCCCTCTCTCCAACCACAACAACCTTCAAGCCAGCTTGTGAGGGAAGAGGAACTGATGTTGACTTTTTCTCTTTTTCTTTTCTTTCTCTCGTGGTTCCTCAAATGATTAATAGAGAATGTGGGACTTGTGCACTTCCCACTTAGGAAAAACCGAAATAAGTCAACGGGGAAATTCTTTGGGTTCCATCTTGCAAAGTTAACCAGATAATCCCAGAAATTGTGCATCCTGAGTAAAGAAAAATAGACATTCACCTCCATTGGAAGAGGCAGGGCTTTGTACAGCAATAACAATAAGACAGCAACATTTTTTCCCAGTGGTTTTAAAGGCAGCCAGAAAACAGGAAGAATTTTTCATGACAAGTTTTGCAAAGAAATGCAGTGGCTTAGGGTTTGCTTTTACAATGCCAGGGAGCAGGGGGAGATGGTGGAAAGCAGTAATTTGAAATATTTCAAACCACTCAGACATTGTATTTCTCATATCTAACCTTCCTGAAGCACTGCAGATGCCCATGAAAAGGAGAGGAAAATCCAGCCTGGGCTGCTATGCAGAAAAGCCTGGTGTTTTACCTGGTCTTCTGTTCCAGGTTCTCAGGATGTGAGCTCCAGGGATGGGAATGGGTCCTGCTGGAGCTACTGGGCTCTGGGACCATCAAAAATCATCATTAGGGCTTAGTGGTAACAAGGTCATGTTCTCTATACCTGTTTTTGGTGTTAGGCCTGATCCAAATCTAGCGTCAAAACACAGAAACCAGGAGACCAAAAAGTCACAATTTCTCCTGATATCCCCTTTCTTCAAGTGGTGCAGATGAGAGCTGCTCTCAGCTTCTCTCAGGGCATTTTATGGCATCATCCTTTGGTGGACTTGGTTGGGTTAAAGGTTGGACTCAATGATCTTAGAGGTCTTTCTCAACCTTGGTGATTCTGTTTTTTCTGTAATCATAGGGCTGAAGAAAAGTTGTGATTTTTGGATTGCAGACAGTGAGCAGCTCATTAGCATCCTCGTTAAACTCACTGTTGTATGGTGATATTAGTATGAGTGATTAACAACATTATGGATATTTTAACATTGGAAATTAAAAACTGAGTCATTGGTCATTTCCCAGACTGCAAGGTTGCTTCAAGTTTAGAAAACTTGTATGTTCAGGCTTTTGAGATTTTTCTGCCCAAATGGGAGGCCTCAACAATTTCTCTTACAAAATTGAAAGAATTCCAGGATCTGGGCAATGGGAAAAAAAACCCCAAGAGATGACAGCCTGGGAGCCTTGAATCCTGTCATGGCAAAGATCAAAACACTGGATTCCCATACTGCAATCTTGATTACAGGATGCTCCAGTGGTTGATTTTGCCTTGCAGAATATTTATTGAAGGGAGGAGAGTTTCTCATGGATGTGTCCCAGAGCTCTGTGTGTGTGGTGCATGTTGGTAGCTCAGTGTTTTTACCTGCTCTGTTTGGCTTGTGTAAAAACAAAGGGAAACCAGCAGCATTGTGTAAGGCTCAGGAGCAAATGGTAAAATTAAAATGCAAAGACTTGTTTTGGGTTAAGGTTGTGGGACTGAGCTGAAATCTGCTACACACGTTGCTCTATTCTTAACTTTTTTATAATTCTGTATTAATTCTGTAATTTTGTATTAATCTTTTAGAAGGGATCAGAGAGCAAAGCTGGCGACTTCACTACATGTTGGAGGTCAGGCTGTGGGGAAAAATCCCTTCAATTTTTCTTATGCCAAGGAGAAAGAGAGCAACAGCCTACATGCAGGGCAGGGAGAGATTTCTCTTTCTGATATGCAGAAGGAACCGCTCCCCTCCAATGGGTGTCTCAGCACAGAATTGGGATAGGGACAGTGGCACAAGCAGGGGGAGCACCTGGACACAGGGCTGGAGGGCTCTGTGGTGGCACTGGGGTCTCACAAGTGGCCCAGAAGCACCAGCACAGCTGATGGGAACTGCAGAGCTGCTTGCATCTGGGATGAAAATTTTGGGCTCTGAGGGGATCCTGTTTGGCATCTCAGCCTCAGCAACAGACAAATAACCCTGAGTGATAGGGAACAAGAAACCCTGAAGGAGGATTTCAGAGGTGTGTGCAGCCCTGCTCAAAGCACTGTAGAGCCCACTGCCCTTTTCCTGGCCTAAATCACCCCTCAGGGCTCCCAGCCTAAAAACCCAAAATGTGCAGCACAATGAAAGCAGAAAATAACAGGGGAAGGGAGGGGATGTCTTACAGCCTACCAAACTTAGCATCAGTGCCAAGGATGAAGGATTCTGGGATGGATGGATGGATGGATGGATGGATGGATGGATGGATGGATGGATTCAAAAGATCCAGCCTTTGAACTGATTTGAGTTTTGATACATATAATGTATGGTCAGGTCCCCGCTTAAATTCAAGTGTACCTTTTGTCAAATGGCTTTGAAAACATCCTGATCCTTCTCATTATAGACCCACACATATATATATATATATATATATATATATATATATATATATATAATGTATATATACACACACATACACACACACACACACACACACACACACATATATATATATATATATAAAATTAAAGCAAATATTTGGGGAAAAAAATTCTCTGAGGTTGCATTACCCCAGAAGTGCCATATCAGGGCCTGATAATCAGCCCTTTAGGAGTGCAATTGGAAGATCATCAGCACTGGAGCAGCCTTGGCACTTCCTCCAGTGACCTCATGGTTCTGGACTCTGCACAAGCATCATCTGGAAGAGACCCTCACTGTCCCTCATATAAAGGGAAATTGTACTAATCCAGTTTTTTATAAAGTAAAGGAACAAGACAATTTTTGCTGTTAATGTATGTCTCTCTGTTTCAATAGCTACTGCAAACATTTATGTTTCATTAAAACACATTGAAGAAAGGATGTCAGCCTTATATGACTTACCAGATCTGGGAGCTAGGGCCAGGATTAGGACTCCAGTTCTCAGCTCCCAGTGTTGGATTCTCCTTATTAAATGACACCTCATCATTACAATAATGAGATCATCCCTGTTATTTAATTACATTCTCCTTGTTGCTGCAAATCCTCAGTGTGGCAATCCAAGCACTTGCTTTCTAAGGTTAGCAGGAACACAGAGATTCTTTTCCTGCCTTGCAAGTGATGTGTATCACTTGCATCTGGCCTGACATCAGCTTTTTCCTGCTGTGGCCCTGGAAAAGCTGAACTCACCAGCATGCCTGTGCTCTGAGCAGTGACACTGCCAGCACTCACCTCCCTGCTCAAACATTCAGATGTGAGTTTGTAAACCTGTGGGATTCCTCAAAGGCTGCTCACACCAGGGAAGTGAAGAATATACAGGATCAAGGCTTCTGGGGTTATAACCTGTTTGCTTGTTGCAATGAGTTGCTTTTTAGGAGGAGGCTCCCTGCTGCAAAGGGGTGATGGGATCTGACTCTTTATCCAGCTCTCCTTGGCTTTGTACAAGAAACACTTTTGTCTCTGTCATAGTAAATCACAACTCCTGAGAGGGAGGAGCTGTTACCTTTGGGAAGACCTGTTGCTTCTTGTGCTTGTACTGCTGTGGCACAGTCAGGGCAGCTTTTATTACACATCATTAACTCCTGATACATGGGGGTAAACTAGGGGTCAAGGGGGAGGATTTATTAGCAAAAATCTTGTGTGCAGGGCTGGACTCCACCACAACTTCATTTAAGGACCAGGCACAGGGGTGGCAGCAGCAGCAGCATCACCATGGAAGGGCCACACGTTAATCACCACCATTAAAAGTTATCCCACGTGAAGAAGAGCACCGGAGGAGAAAAGCCTGGCACGACTTCTTGGGTGATGGCTCCAGGCTGCTCCCAGCTCTGGCTGCAACTCCCCAGCTCTCCCAGGGGTGGCTGGGGCTGCATTTTTGGCAGCCTCTGTGGCCCTGGGCGAGACTGGGATGGCAGAGTTTCTGGGTGTGAGGAGCAGGCAGCGGTGCGAGTCACGGCTCGTGTGGGGATCACTCCCTGGCTACCAGGGCTACCTGCACTTCCCAGCATGACTCCTGCTTGTCTTGGCACTGTCCCCTTGGGTATGTTGGCATTCCCTGTTGGGCAGCCCATGTTCTGAGGAATGTGTGTGATTTACACGCTGAACATTTTGGCCAAGGAAGAACTTAATCCCAGCTTGGGAAGATCTACAACTTCATGTCCCAACTGCACAAACATTCTTTTATAACTCCTTTCACTTCTCATATCTCAGGAAATTGGGTCTCATGTCACTTTTACATTCATTTTCAAGATGTGTTTAGCTGGGTTGCCTGAGAGATAAACAAGCAAAGCTTCTTCCTCATTCCAGGTGCTAGTTTTCCATCTCTGCCAGTCCTGGCTGGACAGTGGTGCTTGGTATGCCTGAGCAGATGCCCCAGCTTCTCTCTCCCCCAGCCTTTCACCACTTCATTACAACTTTGCTCCATGCTGTCAGAAAGGAGCCAATAGCTCCCCAGGGCAGGGCTGTGTATCTCAGCAGACTGGGAGGGTCTAGCATACTTCTCAGTGTTGGAATAATTAACAATTAAGTCCTTAATTAATAGCTCACATATATTTCCACTGGCATCTGAAGCACTTTTCAATGGCTGGATGAGTAAAGGTTCCTCTCATATTTAAATCTAGAGTAATAATGCTTGAAGAAAAAAAAAAACAATCAGAGGCAATCCCTCCTACATCCCTGAAAGATGGGGAGACTTCTGTCTGTTAGACAGACAAATGCTGCCTTTCCTCCCAACATCTGGAGAAGGCAGCTTTGATGTTGATGGTGGGAAATGTTCTTGGCTTGCTCTAGCTGGATGAGAAACCACTGCTATCTGAGACAGCCACTTTGCCATGTCTGTACTCCCACCAGTCACTGGGACTGCAAGAAACCATGAACTGGGAGAGAAAAGCCACTCAGAAAATGCATTAGGATGTGCAATGGGGGGAAATATCCTGTTAGTATTCCCAGTAAATATGCAATTGTTCTAATTGCTCAGCTCCTTTGCTTTGTCTCATCAACACATTAAGTTGTGCCCTTGGATGAGTTTGAGCAGTGATGTTAAACTTCTATGAAACATGAAATTGAGGATGGAAAATATCCTGCTTCTATTTATCATAATGCAGAAATCCATTTTAACCCCCCTGTCCCCATTTTCCAGAATGGGGAGAAGGGAAGAGGGATTTTACACACACACACACAAGTGCAAAGCCAGCCTTTTACCCAAGTGGGATGTTCAGACTGTATGCAAAAAAAATCCCTGCTTTGCTAAAAACATCATCTCCCACTAGAAATCAAAGGCAAAAATAGTTTGGTGGAAAATTTCCAGCCAGCCCAAGTGCCAGTTCCCAAACCTGAGTTTAGCTATCCTGTGTGGGACAGATAAACCCATCAGATAATGTGGCCATGTACTGCCTCAGACAAACAGGTTGACTCAAAGTCCAGAGTTTAAAATGTGTTTGGCTTCAGTGCAATAAAATCAAGAGGGAAACAAGAAACCTGAAGCAGCACTGCCATCGTTAACCCGTGGTGCTGCTGCCATGAATGTCATATTTGTGTGCCTGGAGTGCAACTGAACTCCTCAGGGTGGTCTTTTATGTACCTGTAAAGCAGTGTCTACATGTACAGCACTCTGTAAATAAATAATGCACTGCAATAACCCTAAATAAAATAGGCTGGATGTTGGGGCAATTTGGCTGTTCAGCTGGATTGCTGCTGACAATTCAGAGGGCTGATTTATGGCTTTGAGGTCATTCTGGGAAATATTACACCATGGTTTTGTCATCCTGTTGCCATGTTTTTCTGATTATTTGTGTATTTTTATGTTGAGCAAAGCAAGCACCATTCCATTATGCTACAGACTTGAAGTCAGACGAGAGCATCACAGTCTTCTTTGTGCTCCAGCTGTTTCTTGCCAAACCAGAGGTTTTCCATTTGTGGTCTGTGAGCAATGGTGGGTGTAAAGGCAATTTCAGAAGGGTCTGTAAAAGGATTTATTTTCCAAGAGATCTCCACAAGCTTCTGGCTTCAACAGCATCTCAGAAAATATTGAAACCTATTTTGAAGGTGTCGAGGAGCAGGGCCCTCCTTGTGTTCATCACCACCATCTGTTTGCATCTTGCTTTCCCCTTGGATCTCTTTCTCTCCAGAGCTCTGGATTTCATTTTGGCTTTGCCTGTTCAACAGCAGAGCACTGTGCTGAGACCTGCTCTGGTGAGGTGGTTTGCAGCCTGCAGCATTGGGATGCCTGGTGGGACAGTGATTATTACTGAGGTTTTCACTATATCCTCACCATATTTCCCACTATCAAGAAGGAAATTAAAGGAAATTCCTTGAAGATCTTGGGGTGGACTCCACGAGGGAGGCTTAAAAGCCCAACAGTCTCTGCCAATGTGGTTCCCTTTCCTGTTCCCACATTCAATTATTTATTTTTTTAAATCATGGAATAGTTTGGGTTGGAATGGACTTTTATGATTGTCTTTTCCCAACTTCCCTTTCTGGTGAACAGGGACATCTCAGCTAGACTAGGTTGCTCAGAGCACTGTCCAAACCAACCCTGAATATTTCCAAGGTTGGGCCATCCACCAGCTCTCTGGTACCAGTGTTTTACCACCTTAACTGTAAAAAAACTTCTTCCTTGTCTCCAGTCTGAATTTATTCTCCTTCATTTTCAGACCATTACTCTTAGTTCTATCACTCCAAGCCCTACTAAAAAGTTTTTCCCCATGTTTCTTCTATGCCCCCTTTAGGTCATGAAAGGCCTCAGTGAAGCCTTCCATAGCCTTCACTTCTCCACAGGTTGTGAGCAAGGCATGCTGACCAGGCACCTCTAACACTGTAAAATCATTGCAACCACCTGCATTTCTCATCAGTCCTGCCTTTAGAGGTTCGATTTTATTAGGTAAAGCCCTGGAGTAGATCTGAAGATGGAGAATTTAATCTGGACTTGTGGACTAGGACCACAGCTGGGGGAGAAGAGCTGGGTGAAGAGGCAGGTTGAAAAGCATCATTGGGCACCCATTTAGGCAGCAGTGGCTGAAACCTCAGTAAGCTCTGCTCAGGTTGCTGTTACTGGACACCAAACTCATCAATAGTCAGTGGGCTGCAGGGAGTGATTAATTGTGGCCTGAAGAAGATGAGTCATGCCCTACACCTCTGCTTCTGCCCACTGACCATGGGAATCTTGAGGGACTAGCATAGCTGAGAACATGTCTGGACTTAGATCGGACAAATATCATCCTCACTGACTCTTCTAAGCTCAGGTTCATGCCTGTCACATCAGCTGGTCCCCACAAGAAAATCCATCCTCAGACCCTGAAGATCTCTTGCCTCCACTCTTCTTCTTAAAGGGCTCTGAGAGCCAGCCAAAACTTCATTCCTGAGACAATTAGGAAAAGGCTTCTGATTTCCATTTATGTCTCACTTTTGTTTTGCTAGGCAGAGCAAACCAAACAACTTTAGTCTCCTGTCACCAGACACTGCAGCCAGCTTTCCGCTGCACCTGCTCCGGTATAAAGTTGCATAGTGACAATTCCCCATCAGCAGAGATGTTTGGAGATCTCTATCAAGGCAGGTGTTCAGCAAATGGCCTCTTTGTAGGGGGAGTACCCCACTCTGCTAATTGCCAGCACAAGAGCCACAGGACACACACTGACACCAGGCTTTGCAGCCTAAGGCTCTTCATGGGGTGAATATAATCTTCTCCTGCACCTGTAAATGTGATTTAAGAATGTTATCAGGCAACTACACAAACTGGGTGCAGTACAAAATATTTCTGCTCACCAAAGGAGCCGGGGAAGGGGCACTTTGTGTTGCCTTTTCAGTGGTGTGGGTGAGCAAAATCATCACAAGTAGAGTGATAGCAAACACCAGACAGGCCTGTGCTCCTGCAATCTGCTATATTAGCAAGTATGGAGCTGGAAACTGGAGCTGGACAGCAGGCAAAGACTGATTTGTGAAGGAGGTGGAGGGTTCATGTGTTTGGTCTTCCTTCTACACTCTATTCTAAGTGGAGAAGGTGCTTCTCACTGTGCTCCTTTCTGGCATTACTCTGAAATTCCATTTGGCTGAAGTTTGCCTTTATCACATGAGTTATAGTATCATCTAAGACAGATTATAAAATGTCTTCTAGAAATTAGTTTATCCCACCACTACTTCCCTGCTGCATTTAACCATTAGGAAGGATCATCATAACAGGCATTAGCAAAACAACAGGCAGGCAGAAATCTGCCTCCTTAGGCAGAATGACTTTTCCCTTCCCACCTCCCTTCCCAGATCATTCAGTTACATTAAAAAAAAAACAGGTCTGAGCTTTGCAGCTTGACTTTCATGTTTGCTCACAACCAAGGAGCTGAAAGGGCTTGGTTTAGAGAAAGTGAATATGAAAAAGCAGCTCCTTGGGCAAGAGGAGATTTGCAGTCTTTGTCACCTCGCGGGCCACATTCATTTGTTACTGATGGGAAAAAGCATCCACTGGATGAGGGAAAGAGATGATCCCCAGCCAGCTTCCGCTTGATTGCGGCTGCCAGGCATCTGCAGGAGATGTTTTTTTGTTGGAAGCCAAATGGGTGCCATAGATAAGCTTTCTCAAAGGCCTGTCCCTCTCAGATCGTGCTCTTCCACCGGTAGAGTGCTGTAAAATAAGCGTGGGCCATGTGCTCGGAGCCCGGCTCCCGGACGTGGAATTCCTGGTCCTCGCCAACTTTCCCCTAAAGCTTCGTTATTCCAATAAATCACAGAGCTGAGTTATGGGGCTCTGTTTGGTGGGGGCTGCTTTTAATTGCAGTTTTAGGAACTGTGGGAAAGCAGAATTAATGCCATATGTTTTTTAGGCTTTCGGACCAGTCGCGAGGTCTCGCTTTCAGTTTTGGCTGGGGTTCAAACATCACAGTGAACTTTCAGGTTCCTCTGTGTCAAGCCACAGCGAGAGGGGGGGAAGGGCAGGAGGGGAGATGGTGGCAGGGTGAGGGAGGGTGCTGCTGTGTGGTGCTGTGCTGCTGGCCTGGAGAGGCAGAGAGGAAGGAGAGAGAACTTCCAGAGGCAAGGGGAGGCACTCCAGGTAAAACCCATCTGCTCCTGACACTCAGCATGGACAAACAAGGCTGAAACTTGTGACAAAGGGGAACCTGATGAGGAGGGGTATGAAAGACAGAGTGCTGTGGTCTTTTCTCTGGACACTGCCTTCCCTCACACACCTTCTTTCACTGGTTTTCCATCCCTCAAAGCTCCCAGTGCTGAGGCATGTGGTGCCTTCACTCCTCTCCGCACCGATGTCAGGCTGCGCTGTGGACCTGCATTTATAAACTATGAACTTGGAGGTAGTTCAGGGTAGGGCTTACAGAATCACAGAATCACAGAATAATGAGGTTGGAAGGGACCTCTAAGATCATCGAGTCCAACCTATGCCCTAACACCTCAACCAGACTATAGCACCAAGTGCCATGTCCAGGCTTTTTTTAAACACATCCAGAGATGGTGACTCTACCACCTCCCTGGGAAGAGCATTCCAGTACTTTATTATTCTTTCAGTGAAAAATTTTTTCCTTATATCCAACCTGTACCTTCCCTGATGTAGCTGGAGGCTGTGTGCTCTGGTTCTGTCAGTGCTGCCTGGTGGAAGAGACCAACCCCACCTGTGTGCAGCCTCCTTTCAGGAAGGTGTAGAGAGCAATAAGGTCACCTCTAAGCCTCCTCTACTCCAGGCTAAACAGCCCCGGTTCCTTCAAACGTTCCTCACAGGGCTTGTGTTCCAAGCCCCTCACCAGCCTTGTTGCCTCCTCTGGACGCACTCAAGCATCTCAACATCCTTCCTTACATACCACAGGACTGACTTTGTGAACACAGGTAAACACCTAGGATGATGGGACAAATGTCACAAGAGAGCCAGGCCCCCTCCAGCTGTGTGAGTGCTCCTGGTCCCAGCTCCTGTGCCCTCTGGCTCTTGGTAGTTCTTGTGTGAGTCCAGTTGCTCTGGATTCAGGGAAGACGTGACCATGCCCAGCACTCCAGGTCAGCACTGATCACCTGGCAACTCATCACAGTCTCTTTCTGATAAGATTTTGTAGGCCCTTACCAAAATCTTATCTATCTGATAAGATTTTCTACACACTTAGCCACAGGCATTTGAAGATCCTCCGGACACATTCCCTGAGGTTAAAAAGGGGTTATTTTGCTTTTTCTCATGCAAATCCCATTGCAGGTGATAGAAGTGATGAAGCCTTTACCCTCTGAAAGCCTGGTCCATGGGTTCCTTGGAACATCCTTGCCCTCCAAACCTCACCAGTGCTGCACAGAGCAGTTGCTTCTCCAGACACAGAAATAGGAGTGCTCTGAGAAAACGAAAAATGCAGCATTTTGCAAGCTCTGGGTATGTGGGAACTGAGGCAGGTGAGAGGATGAGTGGTGAACAAGGTCCCAGCTGAGCACAAAAGACACAGAGGCATCCCTATTTTCCCTGCTGTTGCTGGGACCTCTGATGTTGGAACACAATCATGAACACGCTTTTCTCTCTGCTCTTCTATTTTGACTTTCAGGTTTCTTTCTTTCTTTCTTTCTTTCTTTCTTTCTTTCTTTCTTTCTTTCTTTCTTTCTTTCTTTCTTTCTTTCTTTCTTTCTTTCTTTCTTTCTTTCTTTCTTTCTTTCTTTCTTTCTTTCTTTCTTTCTTTCTTTTCTCTTTTAAAATATTCTGAAAGTAGCACAGACTACCTTAGTCATCAGTGTGGTGGGGAGGAGACAACTCTTGTCCAGGTGGGAACCCATCCAGCCCGTGTGACTTTGCAACCAGTTGTTGTTTGGAGCATGACTAATTAGTCATCAATGGCAAATAACAAAAGGATAACTCCAGGCCGAGCCAGAGGTAAATAATTAGTTACCTCGTTTGTTAAATGGTATGAGGAAGGAGGGATCTGTCAGATGACTCAGCTCTGATGAGGAGGACAAAATGTGTAACGTCACAGTGAATATATGGATTTTCCAGGTCTGAGGATGATGTTGCCCAATGTAGATGTTGTCAGCAGTGTTACCAAAACAGCTCACTATGAAATTTATCCAGCAACCAAAAAGCATCTGCCTGTAATAACAGAAGAGTTGTGATGTGCCTTAAAAAGGGTCTGAGGGATTGTTTCTACCAGCTGAGTAGGTGTAAATACCTGATTGCTTCTAGGTCTTGCCAACTATTTGAAGTGATGTAATTTTTGTAGAAAAATAAAGACCTCACTTCAAAGAGATGCTTAACATTTTTTTTGACAAAATCACTATCTTAAAATGCATACGCACGAGGACAAAAATGTTCATGAAAAGCTTTCAGTGAAACATTTCAGCAGGTTCCATTTTCTCAGTTTCACTTCAGCAATGTTAAAATGTTTTAGTGACATAGAGAGATCTTCTCCCAACTTGTTTTGAATCATTTTGCATTGAATTGCATTGTTAATTGAAATATTTTCAATGTGTGTGATATTTTATTGTGCTGGGATTTATGCTGCACCTCTCTTTGTTATGTTTAGTTTTGACATTATCAAAGTGAACTGTTTCAGTTGTATCAGACCAAATGGCTTTTACATTATTTCTCCATCAAACATTTCTACATTTTATGGGGTTTTTTTCAGATTTGCAATCATAAATTGGAAGCAAATTTGTGTGTTTCATGAAGGACAAAAATTCTAATATCCAGCCAAGTCTGTCTGTGTGCTTGAAAGGAAATTGTGTTTTCTGGGCACTAAATCAGAAACTTTGGAGAGCTGGTCTGTCTCCCAGCTCCACCAACCTGACCCTGGACATGTCATTAGGGCTTGACTACATGAGAAAAGTGCCTGTAACAGATATCCATGATCACCCAGAGCACACTGACTCCATATGAAGGATGAATTCTTCCCTGAAGTAGACCTCCAACAAATATCACTCACCCTAAACTCGAGGTTTCACCCTGTGTGAAATGCCAGTTGAGGTCAGACGAATCTTCCTTCATGCTGGCTTTGAGAGAAGCCCCAGGTGAGCCCCCAGCTGAAGATGTCCAGCATTCCTGAGATTAACCCCCCTGCTAGAGCCTGGTGCAGTGCATTTTGAGCTGGGCCCAGCCTCAGACAGCTCACACCCATGCCCAAAGGGTTTGGTGACACTGGTGCCTCTGTGTCTGCAGGGGAGCAGCCTCTGTGGGGCAAAGAGAGGCTGCAGACTGCACCCTAGACAGCAATGAGGGCTTAAAACCAAAAACCACTTCCATCATTTGGTCTGGACATGGTTTAAATTCTAAAAGTGGCATGGAGTTTTAAATTCCCACCAAAATTTAACTCCCCAGATGCCTCCCTACACAAAAAAATCCCTCAATCTACCAGTCCATCCGATTTGTCAGCTGCAAAATGAGCATTTTGCTAAAGCTTCTGGTCTCAGATTGGTGTATCCAGGTAGATCAGGAGCATCTCTTTCCTTGTGTGAGTTCAGGGATGAGTGTGAAGGAACTCTGACCTTGTTCAGACCTCATTACCACCCACTATCACCCACATATTTCAATAATTGTCCTTTGGGTTTTCTGCATCGTGGAAACATTTTCCTTCTGAGTGATCAAACACAGCACCACTGAAATCCTCAAAGCATCTCCATGGTGAAACAGATTGCTGTTCCCCTACCACTTTTCCCAGTCTGACTGTGCATCCAGTTTGTAGATCTGCACTGACAGCATCAAGCCACTCAGGGCATTAGGACAGCGCTGGGCACAACTCATGAAGATTCATCCCATTGACAGCCAGGGCAAATCCCCACCTGGGGATTCCTGCTGGGAACAAGGTGATGAGCAAGAGGATGTCCCATCCCATATGTAGCTGGCTGGAGGGCAGAGGGTGAGCAGTCAGGATGAGGAGGGACAGCCAGGACCACAGCAGATGTGTTCCCATCCTATCTGGTCTGAGCAGCAGCCCCAGCTGCTTCTCTGGAGATGGTGAAAAGAGGAAGAGCTGTCAAAGACAGACAACACAGGGGTTTCAGTTGTGCATTTCAGTTCACCTCAAGGACCTCACTGTTTTGTTTTTGCAGTGCCTTTGTCTTATTTTCCTTCACATGCAAGTGTTCTGAAGCACCTTCTTGTCTGGGGAGCCCCTCAGGAGCTCTGCAGGCCTGACTGTCTACTCCCTCCACATCCAGGATGGGTCTGTAAATCACTTTATTGAGACAAGAAGTGTGATGGGCTATTTGCACTCCTCTTTCTAGCAGCCCGCCTTGCTATAAAATGGTCAAACCATGGCCAAGTCTGTGAGATAAACCACAAACCTCTTCTGTGTCTTCTGGCTTGTTTTCGAAGACTGTGCAATTCTTTGCACACTTTTTCCACCCCACCCCCCCCCTCCCTGCAACTTCTTGGGCTTGTTAAATAACAAAACAAAAGATAAAAGCTCAAATAAAGTTGCAGCTGCTCGGCACCAGCCCAGCTCTTTATCACCAAAGGGGGGGTGAAGGCAGAGAGGGGCAGCATGTGGCTTCTCTCCTGTGACTCAACAAGGGAAGAAAAGCATCAGAAGGGGCTGATTTTGAATCTGTCATGAAAAACTGTTTGACACCTTGTGTTCCTTGTCTCTCAAAGTGATCTGGCCAGCTACCCCCCTTCCTGCCCTTCCAATTGAGCAAACAGCTCTCAAATGTGAGGTGTTTTCTGCTGCTTGCAGTAGGATCTGCTCCATTTCTGGGATTTCTCCTCTTCATAGCTGCTGCAGAAGGGCATTGGAGCTGCTGCTCTGGGTCACATCAAAGGCAGAAAAGCCAATTAATATTTCCCAGCAGCCTGATGATCACCAGGCTCCCTCCCTTCCACCTGTTGGGCACTGGATGAGGCTTGAGCTGCATCAACAACTCAACGCAGGTTTTGCTTCCCCCAGGCAAAAGGTGCACGTGGTTTTCATGGAGAAATTGGAGTATGAACATGGTTGGACACACTGCTGCTCTCTGCCTTGGGCCTGAACCCCTTGGCACCTGGGTCCCACAGGTTAAAAGAAACAAAGTCACACAAAAGCAAAATACTGGCAAGAGCTGTGGTTGCACGAGACAGCAGCACATTTCAGCAGGTTTTTTGCCTCTTTTCAACCTAAGCCCAAGTGCTGAGTATGCAGAGCAAAAGGTCACAGCAAACAGCACCTTTGGGTTGACCAGAGCCACAGCATCACGATGTAAAGCAAGACAAAAAGCAGATTTCTTCAACTCTTTTTATTCCAGATCAGAGGCAGACAACAGTGAAATCAATCCTAAAGGACCTGGGATGGGGATAGCTCTTTGGACAAAGCTTCCAGAGCAGCCAGTCTGGCCAGGGAAAAAAATGGGAAATTTATTACCAAATTACCTCCAAGCCCATCGCATGCCCCAGTGTTCAGCAGGTGTTTGACTTTGTGTGATCTATTTACCTTCCGCTCCCCAATCCCCCCATATTTGACAAACAGCCTAAGGGACATTAACATTTACTTTAGCACCTTATTTATTGGTGGGAGAATATATGGTGGACAATCCATGAAGAATTTATCTGCCCTTTCTGAAGGATGAGCTTTGTTCAACTTTACTCCAAACAAACCTACCTCTTAAAGCACCAATCTGTGTAGGGACACTCATTTTGAAATAAAAATGACTGAATTTCATCAAAGATTGACTTTCACCAGGAGGATGAAACTCAGTTTTTCAGACAATGTGCAACACTTGCACTGATGAGACAAACAGCCCAAAAACCCAAATGTCTTTATTTTTGTGCAGAATTTACATACAGAAACGTCTCCAGAGCATTTACTGCGTGACTTAGAGAAAACAGCTTAATTTGGGGCTCCCATTTCCTCTTCTATAAAGTGAGGGGGATGCTATTTATGCATTTTTCAGTTTAAATAGCATGGAGCAGGTGCATCAAGTCCACACGTGCTGCAGTCCTGGGATTTACTCAGTGGGCATCAGTGGGAAGGGAATCAATAACTTTGGAGGGGACATGAAGCTCTCCATCACTTTGGAGGATGGCTGTAGACACAGAGGTTTGTCATTTAAACTATATTAAAAGGCCATAGAAAGAAACAGCCACCCACCCAAACTGCCTTATTTTCATTATCTAAGGAAAAAATTAATCAGGGCTGTTCAATTCATGCCACTCACCCTCATGTTTACTGTGTGGGAGATTTACACATTATTAAAATTCTCACAATTGCCCATTATCCCTGAATCTCAACACACCATTAACAATATTTTTAGAGCTCTAGAGCCCCAACAACAGCAGTGCTTTATTGGGGTGTCTGCCACCCCCATGGCAAAAGCTAAATTATTAATGGTAAGTGTGGAGTTAAAAGCAGGCTGGGTTTTACATCCCTGTTGCTGTGAGCAGAGAGGCAATTTCAGAGAGAAAAACTAAAATAGCACAGCACAAACTAAGAGGAAACCACCTTGCCTGGCTATCAGGAAACGAAAACCAAACAAGGGTTAACTGGGCAGAGCCAGCACTGACTGTAAGTGGGAGGCTTGGGCTTTATTTTATTGTTGTCATTAATTTCCTTCCTTTTACTTTCGGTAGAGGAGCACAGAGTTATTTACATTAGACTCAACTGTGCCCCACTGAGATGTACATACCAGAAGAAACCTCAGGAGTAACAGACAAAAGCAGCTGAAGGGACATGGGTGATTTCTGGCGCTACCACCAAGGCGTGGTGCCATTTTTTTCCCTTTGAAGGACACTGTGACTATGCCAGATCCCCAGTTCTTTGCAAAGAACTCCCAGATCTCAGCACCTATTGGTTTGACCACCAGACTCCCGAAAAACTCTCTTCCTTTTCAAACCAGGACACCCATCCATAGGGTGTCAGAAGGAGGGATAAGCTGCTCTCACACAATGGGACATGAGACACCAGTGATATGCCAGACCATTTTCTTTAATCATATTTGTATTGCAGAAATGCAATAAGAGTAAGAAACACTTGGTTGGAGCTGTAGGTTCCAGAGTTAATGAATTGGAGCAGATCATGGTCCTGGCTGCACACCTCTGCTCAGAAGAAGGCTCTGTGCCAGTTTCCATTTTTGCCCATTGGAGGGTGGGTTCCTTTCCCTCAGAGCAGGGGGATGGAGGCAGCAAAGCCTGCGTGCCTCTGCCTGAACCACTCCCTTTCTTCATACATTTCCTTTCTTCCTCCTATTTGGCTGTCTGGGCTAATTAGATTATTAAAACACGTGCCTTTTGTGCAGCCCTGGGGACGGCGGAGACCTGACCTCACCAGTGGCTCCACACACAAACGCTCACTCAAAGGAAGGGACGAGTTCCCCACAGCCACCTCCACCCTGTTCCCCCCTCTGCTCCCTGGGACCTTGTTTATCTTAACACCAGCTGAGTTTCCCAGGGAAACCCAGCACAAGGCATTTGCCAGATGATCCCTTTGTGCAGCTGAGCCGAATGCGCTGCGAGGGAGTTTTTTTGCCAAAATCACAATAAATTCACCAGGGCTTGTGGCTCCTTTCCTGAGGCTGCTCCTCCAGGAGCATCCCTGCATGGCCTTGATGGACACAGGCTCGTGGAAAAGCCGGGAGCCTCAGCAGGAACCAAAGCATTTCACACTCCTGGCACAGCCAAGAGTCAACGCCTCGTTGCTGCACGCTTCCCTCCCGCCCGGGTTTATTTATGGGCTGGGATGCTCAGCAGTGAAATGGTTAGAACTCTTGGCATCAGGGGGTCATAATTACCCTTCCAAGTTAACACCCATTGAGATGAATGGGAGCACACCCTTTTCTGAGGGTGTTATTGTTGCAGTCTGCCTGGCTGTGGACTCAAAGGAGAGAGTTTACCTTGGTTTGCAATCAGAACGGCTGGAAAGCGCCTCTCCCTCTCTCTTGCTCTTTTTTCTTAAATAGGAAAAGTTTGCTTTTGCAGATTTGTGGGGTGGAGGACATGGGGGAATTAGTGAAGCCATATAATTTGGGTCTGGTGGTGCTGAGCACCTATGAAGTTGCCTGGCTTTGGAGAGCAGGAAAGGGCTGGAGTGAAACCCAAAGGACAACTATTGAAATATGTGGGTCATACTGGGCGGTAATGAGGTCTCAACAAGATCAAAATTCCTTTGCATTCATCCCTGAACTCACACAAGAAAAGAGATGCTCCTGATCTGCCTGGATACCGGGTTCCTGTCAGCATCAGGGGAAAGCTGCTGTGTTATCTTTTCTCCACATCTGAGAAAAGGAGCTGGAGCTGCTCAACCCCTAAAGCTGCAGGTGTTTCCCACACTTGGCTGCTGCAGGCACACCCTGGGGCACAGCCACAGAACCAGCAGCACCACCACTGTGTCCATCTGGGAGATGGAGCTGGGCTGAGCATGGCTGGGACATCCCTTCAAGGGTATCTCCGTGCCTTTCCCCCCAGACATCTCTGGCAGGTGCAAGCCAAAAGTGATGGAAAAGAGATGAACCCTGGCCTGGAATGAAACACCTCCAGCCTGTGGCTTCTTCAGACATCAGGTGTTGTTCTGGGTACAGCAGAGGAGCTGCCAGCCCCACGGTGGAGGAGATGCTCGCCCCACCTGCCTGCCAGAAGTGGCTCTCCCTCGAGTAGAAGGAGTTGGCTGGGGAGGGAGAATGTCTGCTCTTCAATCCTCAATTCCCATCCTGGCACACCTCACCCATTTCAGCTCCAGTTACCATTCCCTGGGAATCCTCAATCAGAGCAGCTAAAACCAGCTGGGATCACAAACTGGTGCCTGGAGGCCACGTTTGCAGGAGGAGATGTTTGCTGAGCAGCCCAGAGGGACTCTGCTCCACTAGCTCATGTTTTGTGTCGGGATAACAAACTCACCTCAGGGGCTTGTGTGTACTTGAAAGGGTTCAGGTGGGAGAAGCAGCAAAACACCTGTCCCCCAGGGAAGATGCAGACTTTGCCATCAGAGGAGAGCTTTGGCATAGATAGGCTGGAGCAGTTCCTAGAAAAAAATAAATTATGCTGGCACAAAGGTTTCCTCTCCTGATTAACCACAGTTATACATTTATCAGGGGGACTAAGGGCCTGTAATGCTGCCCACCCTGCTCACAGCATGACTAGCATGAATGTAACCCAGGGAACATAACAAAAAGCAAGCAAAAATACCTTTACCACTCCATTGCACCCCCTTGCAGCTGCTTTCCCTCTAAGGTGCAAATGAGAATTGCAAACGCCCATGTGCCAGGGGTTATTTGCAGGAAAAATTATGCTGGCTAGGGGATTAAAGGTGTTTTCATCCACACTTTTCAGTGTAGTAAAACAAGGCTGAAGCACAGGCTGCCTGGCATGCAGCAGGAGCAGCCCTAAGGCCCTGGGTGCTTGAGATTTACATCCCCTTGGAGCTTCCCCATATTTGTTTGTGCAGCCCAGGCCCTGTGGGGATAATGGTAGGATGCTCTGTGTGTGTGTGTGTGATGTAGACACACACCTGTATGCACAAACAAAACCATAGCTGGACATATAATCCCAGGGCAAACCACTTCATAAAACCTTCTCTTTCAGCACCCAGGTGAGGGGATCTGGGCACCCCATGGGTTGGCAGCTCTTGTTTCTGGGGATCATGCTCCTCCTGACCCCTCTGCTCCAACCACCTGGCCACAGCCAAACTCTGTACCCTGCAAAAATCACACCTCAAGCACAGCTGCCAGCACATGCAGGTCCAATTAGTTCAAAATCAGGAGGCAAGCCCCCAGATTCCTGAGGTGGGAAAGAAAATCATCTGCTGCGGTCTCAGTTGCTTTTCTAATGGTTAGTCTTAATCAAAAAGGCTTCAAACACACTGAAAATAAATTCCAGTTAATAAAGTCCTGTAAAGCTGCAGACTTTGAAGAGGTTTGGTTTCAAGAAAAAAACATTGGCAAAGGACAGGTTTGTCCAAGGAGCTGGAAAAAATCTGGGTGTCATTTCTGCAGAAACGAAACTGCTCCTGCACCGGGTGCAGCCTGTAAACACCGGAGTGGCCCCAGGAGCAAGGGACTTAAGTGAAATCACATGATCTCCTATGAAAACTTCAGGAATCAGATGTGAACTGGTTCTGTGAGCTGAGGATAATGCAGACATGTAATAAATAAGGGAAGAGAAATGTGCTTGCAAAGAAATGCACTCCTAAGTAAATCCTTATCTAAACACGCTGCTCAGAATTGCTCAGCCTGTGCTGCTGGGACTGTGCTCCCATTGCTTTTCAGAGCAGCAGCAGCAGGTAAAATATCATTAAAACCCTCTTCCCACCCAGTTACACCAAATCAAGAGGTTTTGCCAGCCTGAGAAATTTGTATGCTTGCAACCAGAGATGCAAATCACAGTCAGCCTGGCCAATCCCCGCATGGCAGCTCTGAGTTTTGCGCAGGGATGATTTTGCTTTGAGCTGTTGATTTTTCCTGGTTCAGCTGGGAGTCAGGTGCTTCATGTAAAAGCAAAAGGTGATGCTATGCTCAAAAATAAAGTGCTGCTTGAGTGATCATGGGCTGCTTCACAGACAGCCTGAAAACAAGAACCCAAGAACACATGGTGCAAATATCCATGGGCAAAACCACATTAGAATCATAGAGTCATAAAATGGCTTGGGCTGGAAGGGACCTTAAAGATCACCTCATTCCACTCTGCTGCCATGGACAGAAACATCTTCCACTATCCCAGGTTGCTCAGAGCCCTGTCCAGCCTCACCTTGAACATTTCTAGGGATGTGGCAGCCACAGCTTCTCAGGGCAATCAGTTCCAGTGCCTCACCACCCTCACAGGAAAAAAAAAATTCCTCTTAACATTTAATCTGAAACTCCCCTTGTCTTCCATCAGCCCATGCAGAAATTACTGCGGATGTGTGCTGATGAGAGCTGTGTGAGCATCACCCTTCAAATTAAAGTTGTTGCAACAAGTTATGTGTCTTTTGTCTTCAGAGCACTGACTATGCACAATGCCCACAGCAGGGTAGTCCAGCCCAGGAGCACCCACAGCAGCTCAGCACCAGCAGATTTTCCTCCTTCTCCCACAGTTCCTTGACCAGTTTCAGATCCCATGAGCTGTGATGGAGTAATTTCAGGGGTGTGTGCACTGAGCTGCAGTGATGGGGCTGCAAAGCCTCGGTGAGCCCCAGCTGCAGGCTCAGCGCGGGTGGGCCAGGGCTGAGCAGGGTGCACGGGTGAGTCAGGTTAGCTGATGGGAAAAGTCACCGTGGTTTCGTGGTTGGGAGCCCAGGCCAGCACAGCAGAAGAGCTGAGAGCTCTTGCTCCATCTGTCACCAGCTTCCTCTGCGAGCTGGAGTGTTTATTCACACACCCCAGACTTGGAAAAGAGCTCGGAAAGCTGTTTTCTTTCCAACCCAGCTGACTGTGCCTCGGATTCAAACGATACCGAGAGAGAGGGAGCAGAGCAGCCTCCCTCTCCATGCCCACGGAACAGAGAGGAGCTGTGCTCTGCCAATGTTTGCAGGCAATAGATTTGGTCAGATTCTAATGATCACCTTCCTTGCTTCACAGGACTTCCCTCTCGTGCTCATCTGCTGGGCTCGTGTCCTCGGCTGTCAGCTGTGTAAATTTGCTGAAAAGCAGAACTGCACAAATAACTGATAGGGGTGAGGGGTGGCCAGGCTGGGAAAAAAATCAACGTATTTTCTGTGGGGTAACCAGAAACGGCATTTTAATGAAATAACTATGTTTTGGGCCAAGCAAGCACTTTGTCTGACCACAGTGATCTCTTAAGTATTTTTATAAATTGCTCAGATAATTTGTTAATGTGAGAGAAGCTTCAAAGAGAAGTGAAATATTTCTGCTAAAAAAAAAACCAAACGTATTTTATTTTTTTTCACTCGGGAACAATTTCCTGAAATTGCTTTCAGTCAGTGAAACATTGCAGTCAAACCCATCTGCATATTTTCGAAGAGAAAAAATTGCTTTCTTCCACCTTGCATCTTCCCTGGCTGTTAACTTAACTGTATCCTCACCCATTTCATCCCCTTCACTTGCTTCCTCCCTTTCTCCCGTAACAAATGTGAATTTCCTGTCTTTTTTTTTTTTTTTCACCCTGCCTAACCGGTTATCTGATCCTTGCTCTCTCAGTCCTGACCTCTCCTTCCTCCAGCTGACCTCCTGATATCCATTTATCTCCTGCTCCCCAAACCCACCTTTTCCCGTGTTCTTTCCCATAGCCACAGATTGTGGAGCAGCCCCAGGGAGGGGTCTGCTGGGTGTTACAGGAATAAGAGCAGGGAAACAGGAATAAATCCAAACCCAAGCTGTACAGGGCTGGGAAAAGAGCCCTGTGGCAATATTCCCTATACTCTGACAGCCTGAACTGAAACTCTGAATCCCACATCCTTCGACTGGAGGTGTGAAGTCAGCATTGTTCAGCGTTAGACCCCAAGGATGTGGATTTAAATTAACGAGGTCCCTTCACGACACTCATTAACCTTGCCCAGTGCTAGGCGCCGTGAACGGGGCACAGGGACTCTGCCCTCCAGGTTGCTCTCCACCCTGGTGAGATGGAATAAAGCCTTTCCAGGCTTCCCAGCTGCTCCTCACAGCAAACATCTGAAGGTGGCTGGGAGCCAGCCCGGGCTGGGACAGGGATGTGGAGCTCACATGGTTGGTATCTGATCACGTACCGCGAGCAGGGACCGCTAATGAAAGCCAGGGCTCCTCCGAGGGCAGCTCTGCAAGCCAGCAGGACACAAGAAAGGGAAATATTCCCTTCCCCCCCTCCACAACTCTTTTGTTCACAGCTTGCTGCCTCCCTCCTCACCATAAAACAGCAAAGCAGTGGGACATGTGAGCTCTTCTCCCTGGGATCCAGTGGCAGGACACGTGGGAATGGTTCAAAGCTATGCCTGGGAGGTTTGGACAGGACGTTAGGAAGCATTTATTAACTGGAAGGGTGGCCAAACACTGCAACAGGCTTCCTGAGGAGGTGGTCCATGCCCCAAGCCTATCAGTATTTGAGAGGCATTTGGACAATGATTTAAATTTGATCACTCCCAAATTGGTCAGGCAGTTGGACCAGGTGATCATTCAAAGTCCCCTCCAAATGAAATCTTCTCCTTCTCTCTTCTCTTCTCTTCTCTTCTCTTCTCTTCTCTTCTCTTCTCTTCTCTTCTCTTCTCTTCTCTTCTCTTCTCTTCTCTTCTCTTCTCCCTTCTCCCTTCTCTTTTCTCAAGAGGACAGGTAGGGATTTGAGCCCTCACCTCTCAGCAATCATGTTTGGACAGGGTTAAATCTTCAAAGGCACATTTTTTACCGTGGTGTTTCCCTATTCAAATTCCTGTTAAACCCCAAAAATACCCCCAGCCACTTGGCTGCTCAATGAACACAGCTCCTCACCCTCCTGGAGCCACAGACAGAACCTCAGTGGCTTTAACCCACTGTCTTGGACCTTCCCAGTGGGATTGCCCTAAACTGGGAGCAGCAGCCCTGCAGACACACAGCAGCACGTGGGGTTTTTGTGGTGTGGGGGATTTTGTGGTCTTGGGGTTCCCCGAGGCACGGGACATCTCCATGTGTGCCACCACCCTCCAGGGCAGATAAACACTGTGACACCAGAGAGGAACCAACAGGTGGCCTGAGGGAAATGGTGGTCACTGAGAGGAGTTTTGGTTTTGTCTGAATTTTCCATGGAAAAATTCCCCCTTTTCAGAGAAAAGCTACATGCCCATTTGTTATGGGGAAATACAACTGTGTGCATATACACAAAGTATTATACAAAATGTAAACACTTTTCTGTGTGTATATGCACATCTATATGTGTATACATCTCCATGGACATAGTTTGATTGGAGTCAGTCTTTTCTCCAGCAACAAGTGTTTTCAAATTACAGTGAGTTTATTTGCAGGAAAAAGGATGAATTTTAAATCCTTGTAATGAAAACCCAATCTTGAAAAGAAATTGCTTTTAAAAGAAAAGCTTCAGTCAGTGCTGCTGATCAGCATTGATAAACCACCCTCAGAGGAATATTCACTGTTCACAGGGAAGGGGTGCCAGCAAACACTTGCAGGGGGACCAGAGGCTTTGCTGGTCCCAGTTAGCAAAATGGAATAAATGGGACAGGAAAAGGACTTTTTTTTTTTTTTAATAAATACATCTGTGCTAGAGCTTTTCCTTATGGTGGGGAAGCTTTGCTGCTCTATCTCCCTGTAAATCATCACCTGGCACAGCTCCAGTGAGAGTCTCCACTGAACCACCCATCAACGGGTGACTCAGGTGTGTCCTGGCCTGACCTCTTCATTTAAGTAGACTGCATTTCTCCTGGTTTCCTGGAGCTCCCCAGATCCTGCCTGGATGGGTTTCCTGCTGCTGTGCCCCAGAAATGTGGCTCTGTGGTGCAGATGTGCTGGGCAGCCCCTGTGGACACTGAGTTTGTTGCTCCTCTCTCCCTGACGCCCTCCTGCTGCAGGATTGTCCAAGTGCATGTACTTTGCAGGAGCTCAAAGCACAGTCACTCTTCACTGTGGCACAAGGAATAAACAGCTGGAGAGGCAAAACAACACAAGATCAGCAGCACTTCCCTGCCTGAGTTGGGTTTTTCATTACACTCTGCTGATTTTATTAATAAACCCCCAAAAACGTCCTGTATCCTTCTTCTCCTACACTGGGTTTCTCTCCTAAACCCCTCACTGCTCCCACCTCCTCTAAGGAAGCTTTCTTTTCACTATGCAGGTTCCTCAATTCAAAGGATGCCTGTGTTACACAAAAAAAATCCTGCCTCTTTGTTCTTCCTTCTACACAAGTTTCCTTTTAAGTGGCTGGAGAGACCTTGATTTCTCTAAGTGCCAGAACCCTTTGTCAGGTTGGCTCTCTGATCAGGCTCCTTGGTGGAGCTAAATCCCTTGCCAAGCTTTCCCACATTTAGCCAACAGCCCCTTTGAGCTGAGTCTTGAAAAACTGGCTTGTCCTCAGCAGCAGCTCCCTCTTTGTCCAACTGAGCTCCATTTGAATGTGTAATCATCAAAGTTTAATGAGGCTCCTTTGTGAGCCTTATACCAGGTGGAAGCATTTTTAGGTTGTATTTTTTTTTTTCTCTTGTGGTTTTTGGCTCAAAAATCTGTAGGCAAGAAGAGAGGAAAGAGCTCCATACCCAAAGCAGATTTTGCTGCTTGATGCCTGCCTAAAATTCTGCAGGAAGAAAATGCACCAATAATTCAGACAAGGTGCAGGGAAAGACAGGGAGGATGGGTCAGCACCCACCACCTGGGAGTTGTATGGGGCTTGAGCAGGATGTGGGGAGAGAGACAGCAACAAACTATTGAATTGGGGCTGGAAAAGTTCTTGGTTTGTTTGGAGTGAAGAGTTCCCAGCTATATCCTGTGAGAGGTCGTTGAAGGAGCTGAGATTGTTTAGCCTGGAGAAAAGGAGGCTCAGGAGAGGCATTTTTGCTCACTACAACTAAAAGGAGGTTGTGGAGAGGTGGGAGTCTGTCCCTCCTCCCAGGTAATAAGTGACAAGACCAGAGGAAACGGCCTCAAACATATTTATATTATATAAAATATAAATATAATATTATAATTATCCATTATAATATCCATAATAATCCAATCTAAACCACGCCTCTGTGCCAGGTGTGGTTTAGATTGGACATTAGGGAAAATTTCTTTTCTGAAAGGGGTGTCAGGCCTTGGAAAAGGCTGCCCAGGGCAGTGGTGGAGTCATCATCCCTGGAGGTGTTCAAAAGTCATGGATGTGGCACTTGTGGACATGGTTTAGTGGTGAACATGGTGGTGCTGGGTCAACAGCTGGGCTCAATGGTCCTTACAGGTCTTTTCCAACCTTAATAATCCTGTCATCCATCTTTACACACTTTGCCTACAGCCCAGCTCTCAGCTGCTGGATTTGTGCCCTATTTCTGACCCTGCCAGGTGCAGAAGAGTCTTAATTATGAGTCCATGACCAGAGAGAAGGAGCTTTTCAAGTCATTGTTTATCTACCTTGGAACAGACTCAATCAACCCTCTCCTGGAGCTCCACAAATGTGAAAAAAAAAAAAAAAAAATCACTTTAATGAAACACTTCCTGCCTTTTCAGGTAGCTGGTGCCTCTGGTGTGTCTGCTCTGATAATTAGATCACAATTTAATCACAAATTCTCTGTTGCTTCAGGGTTGACCTCTACAGGTACAGCAGATTTCTCCAGTTGAGCCTCTAGCCCAGGAATCAGGGAGGGGGGTGGAGATTGATAGCTGTGCCACAAAGATAAGTTATTTGCCCAGAAAAGGTGAGTTCTGGGATGACATATGGTATTAATATGCATTTCATCTGGGCAGGTGACTTCTCTGAAGATTTTCTAAGATTTTTCAATTTCCAGCCCCTCTGGACCTCATCAGCCCCTGAAGTGAAGTTCACAGCTCTCCTGAATGGACTCACTCCTCACCACAGTCCCAGAGGAGAGGTAGAACAAGCAAAAAAAAAACCTCAGGGTGAGGTGAATCTCCAGGAGCTGAGCTGTCTCCAGGTGCTTTGAGGCTGCAGAAAGCACAGGCTGGCTGTGGTACTTTGGGAACACCAGGACCCAAAGGGGCACCCAGGCTTTAACTCAGCTCAGTGTCTTGAAGACTTGAGGCAGAGTGGGAAGAAAATTAACCAGAAGTGAGGCAGGAAAGCCTCAACACAACACACTAAATTCTTGGAAATCAGGCTTTAAACCCAGGCATTATTTCCTCATTTTGATTTTTCTTTGGTGAGAACTGAGAAGAAAATAACGAAACCAGGTCCTGTTTCAGCAAAAGGTTTGGGCTGGTTTGATGGCAGGGAAATGTTGTCTTCAGCAGACCAGCAGCAGCCTGGGGCTGTGGCCTAACAAAACCTCCCCAAGTATGTCTGGAGAAAAAAAAAAAAAGGAAAAAAAGAGATAATCTGTCTGCATTCATATAGCTTGTTTACATCTGCCTGGTAAGAAATGCTGTGACAGATCATTCTGCTGGCAGGAATGGCTGTGGAGGCTGACTCCCCCACCTACAAATTCAGCTGCCTGTGGCCTTCAGGTGCTCAGTTTCCAGGCAATGACTTGCTCAGGCTGTCCCCTGGGTAGGACCAAAATCCATTTTCCTGGTGCTCCTGCTTGAGTGGGGTTGATGTGTGACACTTGCCCAGAACATGAGTGTGAGTCAGAGACTGCTGCTTCCCACACATCCATCCCCTGTGCCACCTCACTCTGGCCAAACTTTTATCACTTTTCTTGATTTCTTTATCACACTGCTCTGTCCAGGCTTCCCAGCTGGTTTAGGAATCCCCAGGAAATGGGACATAAAGCAGGGTCTACATCCAAACCTATCACACAGCCATAAATACAGCTGGCAGGAGACTCAGCCCCAGGGATTGTCTTGGTGCTCTCTCTCTGACCTGAGATGGCAGCTTGACCCCTGCAATAGCTTTTTCCATGTTCTCCAGATGGATGGAGGCCCATCTAAATTTAACAAAACCTCTTTGTGAGCCTCATGCCTGGCATGAGGGTGATCCTATCCTTCTTTGGGGGGTGGAGACAGGAATCAGATAAAGAAAATGGCCTCAGAACCAAAACTGTTTTCTCTGGGATACCAATATTGCAACACTGCCAGTGCCACCATGGGACAAATTAGAATTTTATTCTCACAGGGAGAGGGGAAATCTATTGATTAGGGTCACCATCTCACCACCTCCCAAACTCCACAGATCACTCCCAGTCACATCAGATCAATTCAAAAGGACCTCTGTGCAGCTTTTGGAGGTGTCAGGAAGAAAAACCTGGATGCTATTTTTATCTGATTATCGTTTAAACAAAGTCAACGTGACAGCCTTCAGAATTAAGCAGGGCTTTAAAACCAGTTTGGCTGCTTTATTGCCACCACCTGAGTGAATGAAGCACCTGGATGGAGAAGGCAGGTCCCAACAGACCAGAGGCAGACTTTTGGCAGTGATTTTGAGGGCATCTCTCAGCAGTGGGGTGGTTAAAACTCAGGGGCATTTCCAGAGAAAGTGTTTTAATTGCTGAACACCGATTAGCAGCTCCTGCTTCGATGGATGCTCTGATGTCTCTACTTTCTCTCAGCACTGCTATTTCCAGCTTCCAGGCAAACAGCACTTCACATTCAGCTAATTACTCTGAGAGAGCAGCAGGGTTTCTAGGGCTGCAGATTTCACACAGTTTCTATTAATATCCCCCAGGGCTCCCAGGTTTGTGCTTCTTTGGGATAACGCTGATCTCTCTTTGCCAGGACCACTCAGGTCTTGTGCATCCACTCTCTCCCGACCACTTAACATGGCAGCTAGCTAATAAATTCCCTTATCACACAGCCCTCCTGATAAAGCTGCTCTGCAGGAGTGATGAGGGCTGGTGCCTGGCTCCCTCAGACCTGCCCCTGGCTCCAGTGGAGGCTCCTGGCAGGAGAGGAGCAGATGCCTTGGGCTGGAGCTGTGCAGGGCTTGGTGCTGTCTCGCCCCTTGCTGTGATTCTTATCTTGCTGTCACCAAAAAAACCCCACTGTCTTGAGCTAAATACCACAGCTTTAGAGGGCATGAGGAGGGGCAGGTGCCTAAAACCAGCTCCCTGGCACCAGGGAAAAGCAGGGACAAGAAACACCTCCTTTGCCCCCCGAGTGGAGGGGTGTGAGCACTGACACAGGAGAGATATAACAAGATATAACATTTTAGAAACCAGAGGCAGCTCTAAATTCCTCTCATGCACTTGCAGCCCCCTCCTGCCTGCACACTGCAGTGAGGATTCAGATGGGCCACATTCATTCTGGTTTAAAAAGCTCATCTGGCTTTGCCTTAAATTTATGGGGATCACAGTGAATCAAAGAGCGCGAGGCTGGGAGTTTAAGGAGTGTTTTGTTCCTCTGAATTACATGAATCCTAAAAGATCTCTGGCATCAAAAGCACCCATTAACCCCAGCAACTTTGTTATTATCATAAGGGACTTGTTTTTACTCTCTGTTGCACTTCCCAAAGCTTAAAGTCAACAGAGACAGGTCTGTTGACTCCGCTGCACTTTATTAGCCTGATAGCAGAACCCGTGACCATTCTCTTTGGAGTGATTACAGAAAACTTGAGATAGAGGGAGAAAATTTAGAACAAGGCAAGCACAAGTAAGTACATGTGAAAATGTGAAAAAGTCTGCATCAGTCCATGAATCCCTTCAGTAGTTCCTGTGCTCTTGCAGTCACAGCTTCTTTATTATAAAGAAGTTTTCTTTCCCACTTCCTTGAATGATTACCAGGAGTAACTCACTAGTGAGAGCTGGGGAAACAAGGTAGCAAAAAAGTACTGTGCTGTCCCATGCAAATAGAGAATGGAAAAAGCAATAGTTATAATCCCCTAATTTCTTATAGCTACAATCACTGGATGTGTGACTTTATCTATCTTTATCTGTGTGACTTTATCTATCTTTAAACCAGTGGCAATCCTGAAACTCAGATCAAGACTTCATTGTTCCTGGGAAAAAAACAACAACAACAAAAAAAAAAAAACAACCAAAAAATCCCCAACATTGTGTTAGTGTAAACGAAAGAGTTGCAAGCAATAAAAGGCTGTTTTGGGGATGGCTGGCATGGAGGTTACAGGTGACAGCTGGTGGGTGTCTGATGGGGCTGCCCTTTCCAGCAACCATCTGGACTTTGCATAGGACAGGCGAGAATAAGCTACTTATACCTTAATAAGGAAAAAGCCAGTAAAAAAAAAATGGAATGGGGGGTGGAGGTTTGGCTGCGAGATCACTTTGTAAATAAACAGCAATGCCAGCTTGGACTTTGCTGCTCTGCCCAGGCTGAGGCAGGGACAGCAGCTGGAGACTGAAAGCACCTAGAAGTCACAGGGATGTATAAACACTCTGTCCCTGATGCATTAGTGTGTGTGGAATCTGTTTAACAAATTAATTTGGTTGTTATTATCACTGTTTAATCACAGCAGGGACAGGAACACCAATGCACTGAAGGGGCTGATTCTTCTACCCAGATAAAAAAAAAGGCAGAACTGTTGCAGTCCATTGGACATGGGCAGATGGTGCCAGCGCGGAAAACTTAGAAGGAAATGATGCAGGAGAGAAACACTGGACCAACATGCACTTGACAGGTGTGTGGACTGCTGTCAGCACACAGAGATGCCTATTTACTCTCCCTTTGGGAGCAGAGTTGCATTAGGCTGGACCAAATTTACCCCCTTTATTTCAAAAATAATAATTTTACTGCACCTGGCATTTTCCCACAGCCACTTGACACTGCAAAAGTAATGTAAATTAGACATAAATAGGGAGTAAACCCACTTAAATACCAGTTTTCCTGCAGGAGGGGTCCAAAAGATCTTTAAGAGCTGTTGACTCCAACCCTTGGCTCACCTTGGCTTGAAGATGACCAGGGTGAAACTATCACAGCAGCAATGTTGAGAGCTGTCAGCCTAAAATTAAAAAAAAAGATTTTGGCACATCAGCTCCACCCATGTTGATGTTTTGCCTTGCCCCTTTGTCCCACCTGCCCTGGGTGCACCTGGTCCTGGCACTGGTGCCCAAGCTGGGGGAGGTTGGGTCCAACCCCAAGCAGCTGAGCTGTGGGGGCAGTTCCTTTCCTGACAGCAGAGATGGAAGCTGCCACAGCTCTTCCTGCCAAAGCTC
Source organism: Agelaius tricolor (assembly GCF_023055355.1). Classification (NCBI taxonomy): domain Eukaryota; kingdom Metazoa; phylum Chordata; class Aves; order Passeriformes; family Icteridae; genus Agelaius; species Agelaius tricolor. Next base: position 2,742,250 of record NW_027269266.1, read on the forward strand.
ATCTGTCATAGCCTTAATTTGCTCCTCTGCATCCCAGATCTGCTCCCTTCCCCTCCCTGCAGCTGGCCCAGAGGAGACAAGGCTTGTCACCCTGCTGTGTTGGCACAGCCTATGGTGGCCCCTTCCCGTGGGAATCCCCAGCTCAGGAATTGCAGGTGGTTTCCAGCCCTTCCAGCATGGCCTTTCTGGGAGCCTGGATGCATGAGATGCCTCTCCTTCAACCTCATCCTGTCCCATTTGCTCTGGGGAGCAACATGACATGGAAGCCTGTTTCCCTGTTTTACACCAATGCAACCCTTTGTCTTCTCCAGTTTTAGCATTTTTGCCCCCCAAACCCTTCTCCATGCTAGCCTTCCCATGCTGCCCTGTTGCAATGAACTGGCAGCATCATTAAGGTGTGGGAAAAGCAACAGGAGCACAACTTTTGCTCCCTCAAGCAGTGCTTAAGCCAAGTTTCAATCCCTGTCTCAAGCAAGTCACCTTCATGTCAGCATCCAAATGCTCTGGGCCATAACCCGAGCAGGGAGCAGATAACCAGCGACATCAGGTGCTACTTAGAAAGCATTTTGTTCCCAATTAAAGCCAAAATATGTGCTAAGAGCTGTTGAGGGAAAGTGCAGAGCATCTGATTTCCCTCTTTTGCTAACACACTCCGAGGAAGAGGTGGCAGGTTTGTGGAAATGGCTGCAATTTGCAGTCAAACCATGAATAGGAATTGGAAGGGAGGAGACAAACAAGAAATGTACTGCATGGATTTCCTCCAGTGATGCTGGAGCTTATACAAACCAATTAGACCCTCATCAAAGAGCAACCCTATCCCTATCACCATACTTTTTATTTCCTAACAGCTAGGTGGTTGGTGTTTTAGTTGGTTTTTTGTTTTTTTTTAAATTTATTTCTCTTCTCTTTCATTTTCCTGGGGGAAAATGTACCTGAAGATCCAGGCAATTGCTTCTTTGTGCTCTCACATGATTTTACCATGAGGTAAATTTATGGGTGTCAAATAAGTTGCTCCTTATGCCAATGTCACAGAAATACAAGTGTGTGGGAGGGCTGGTGGCTTCTGCTTAGTGGAGTTGCCAAGGATTGTGCTAATTAGCAATTGGAAAGACTCACATTTTAGAGGTGTGGAGTGATCCAGGGAGGCAAGTTGAGGCTTGCCTAAAAACTGGTAAAGGCTGTTCTACATGGACCAGCTGCAAAGGGACTTTGGGCTTTTTGAGAGACCTCCAAAAATTTGTCAGGTTTAAGTACAAGTGTGTGCATGACTCAGCCCTGCCACGAGTGAACTGAGCTTGTAAGGGCTCTGACTGCATCTCCAGCTGCTACCTGGCCTTAAGAGCTGGAAGCTGACAGAAACTGGTTTAAGTTGTGCTCCCTTCACAGCTCTGGACTCCTGTTGGCCCCAGTGACTGGTGGCTGTCTCAGGGCTGGGCTGTCCATTGTTTTACCCCTTGTGGTTATTTACAGTGGTGAAAACAGGAAGCAAATGCCAGGTGAATGCAGCAGAGACAGAAAGATGCTGAGATGGACTTTTGGGTGAGGGGAAGGAAGTTTCTCACTCAGCTGCTGTGCCTGTGCCAGTGGTCAGTTGGAGTGAATAAATTGTATATCCCATGTGTGAGCTGGAGCTTTCCCTGCAGCTGAGCTGCCTCATTCTTTCCTACACCTCACACATAACCAAGAAAGAATTATTTTGCCCTACTGTAGCCCCAACAGCACCCCATGGGGGTCTCTAAGATGGGAGCATGTTGGGGAACCTTCTCTTTTGTAAAGGCCCTCATCCCTGTGGCATCCCTCCCTGCAGTGGCCACATATCCAGAGCTGGAATTGCTGGGCTGTGGCAGCTCTGACTGCTTGGCATCTAAATAAACCCATCCCAGGAGCCACAGCACCTCCAGCACTGGAGAAGGTGTTTCTATTTAGGGAGAGCAGCTAATCCAGGGTCCAGCAGCTCCAGCACAAGGGAATTCCCTGGCCATGCACATTGTCTGATGTGCAGTGCCTCATGTTGGGGGGAAAGATGGAGACCAGCTGAAATGACAGAGCCTGAGGGAACACAGTGCATCATCCAGCATGTCCCCAGCTGCCAGAGCCATGGGAAAGGCTTTTTCCAGAGAAATAGCTGCTGATCTCAGCTCAGGGAGCTCTTCTGAGCCCAACAGGCTGGAGTCTGGACCCCAGAGCAAATCAGCAGCAGATTTGAGGTGAGGGGGTCTGCATGGAAGGTGATGGGGGCAGAGAGAGCAGGTTGGGAACATCTCCATCATCACAGCTGAATCCAGAAGGAGAGGCATGTTGACAGCCTCAGTGTCTAGCTTTCGACAACTGATTTGGCAAATTTGGGCCTGTGCAAATAACTCGGAGCAGATGTGTCAAATGGTTTTTATTTCCTAGAATTAACACTAGATACAGGAGTACCAAAGGAAGTGGCCTGCACATCCCTGCTGTGGGAGTCCCCTGACCCTCTCATACCTTCTCTTTACCATTCCCTGACCAGATACAGCTTTCACTTGCACTAGAATAAATGAGATTGGCTGCAGCCACAGGAGAGCCAAGGAGGACCAGCTCTTTTCACACCATTTTCTGTGTACATGCAGATAATGAGTTTGCCTGTTACTTGTTTTTAGGAAGCTGAAAACAAGTTTTAGCTGCAAGTCCTTCCAACATGGGGGGATCACCCCGCGACGCCACATCTCCCCTGATTTCCTCTGGAACAGAAACACTTTTGAGATCCCATTTATAACTCTGTTCACACAAAATGTGACAGTTTTAGCTGCATTGGAAGACCAGCCTGACCCTGGCAGCCGCTCACACTGTGATCAGAATAGTTATCAGTCAAACCCTGGTATGTGATGTCTGGTGGCAGTGAGGATGAATCTGCTCCTGAAGGGATGTGATCCACTCAGTGAGAAGCAGTGAAGCACAGCCCCACAGAAACAGGCAGGTGGAGGAGGAATTGTCTCCAAGTCAGGCACAAGCCTGAGCTAGCCATCCTGGACTCCCGGGATGGTCCACAGGGAAAAACAGGTTCTTTCAGGGAGTGACTCAGCTTGTACTGAAATAGGTCAGAGGAACTGCTCTCCAGCAGCATCTGACTCCTCTCCACAGGCTGCAAAGGGAACCCAGGGGGGACTAGTTCAGATTCAAGCAACTTATTTTCACTTGTCCAGTATTTGTTGCTGTGAGTCGCAGCCAAGCTGTACAAACTTTTCTGGAGTCAGTGGAAGTTGTGTCAAAGGGCTTTGGACCTGACCCTTCACAGTCTGAGTCAGACTCTGCATTTCCCAGAAAATCCCTGGGCTTAAAGAGCTGGTCAGGGCTGAGCTAGAAGGAAAACATGCACCTTAACCCCATGTTCTAGAAAATAACAACAGGCAGCACATCCAGACAGGGAAATTCTGCCTTTTATTTTAAAAACTTGAGCAGCATAAAACACTGCAGAGTTCGGCGCGGCACCTTTTTTCCCCGTTATCTTTCCAGTGAAAACGAGACCACACTTTTCACTGTCACAATTCCTGGGACTCTCATCACCTGTCAGCCTGATATATTCTCCTTCCTCTGGCTTTTCCCCTTGATCTGAAGCATGTTGAAGTCAATGAAAATCAACGATGCTCGTAAGACGCGCCAGAATCCCTTGCTGGGAGAAGGCACCAGATTTCTTGCTAACTCCTCCCTTCACCCTCTCTCAGCAGAAGCTGATGACAGGATTATTTTTTATCAAGATGCAGATACTACACACAAGCAGCACAAAAGATCAGTGATTAGCTTTTGAATAAGCAGCCAAGGTTGCTTTTTCCTGACCTTATCAATCTGGTATTTGAATTTCTAGGGAGTTTTAGTGAGTGGGTTTTCTCAGGAAGCTGAAATCCTTCCCTTTAACTCTCACACAAAGTTCCTGCTAACTTCACTGGAATTAGTTTCTCAATCAGGAAAAAACCAGATAGCTGCCCATGGCTTGTCCATGTCCTGTCTGAGTTCAGGAAGGCCTTCAGGTTGCCAGGGATTTCCTTTTCCTTCCTTTGCCTCACATTTCGACACAGCCCATAAAATGAGAACAAGTTATTTCCTGTGTAGTAGAACAGGAACAAAAATATCCAAATGCACGTGGCTGCCTACCTACAAGCTACAAGTCTGAGCTTCCATGGGAGATCCAGGGTGTAATTCTGCTGCTTAAAGGCAGACATCTGGTCCTGTCTGAGATGCCTGAGGGCATCTCAAATGTGTGCACAGGGCTGGCAGGTACAACACAGGAACTGCAGGAAATTCTTCTAGAAATCACCACCATTTGGTAATCAAACTCCAGAGCCCAAATAACCCTTTTTTTTCAGCCTCAGCAAATGATGGTTTATTTAGGCAACCAAAATGCAGTTTGGGCATTTCCTAAAAGGTCTTAAGTATCTGGTGATCCTGTGAATCCATAGATCTCTGCAAGAAGCAAGAGATCTGTCTCCCTTTTACATTCTTCTTAAAAGAAACTTTCAAACTTACTACTGAACTACCCAGACAACAGTTTCTTTAACCTGCAAGGGAAAAAGGGAATTTTTTCCTCTCTCTGTGTCCCTCCAGTGCTGTTCCACTGACTGAGCAGGATACTTTTAAAACCAACATCTCCTAGGGGCTGAAGAGCTAGAAGTCCACAGCCTGCTTTGGATCTGCACACCTTGGACCCTCCTTGCAGTTCCTGGGTCTGTTCCTACTGTTCAAAAGGCCTTCTTTTGAACAGTAATAACCCACCAAGTCCACATCTGTCAGCCTGCCGGGGTTTGGATGAAGAGCAGGGGGCATTTTGGAAAGCCAGGTCTGTGTAAAATGTTGGGTTGGAAGCCAAACTCCTCAAATTCCTCCCTGTTGTTCTGACTGGACCAGTGCTGAAGGACTGAGCAGAGGGGCCATGCAAATAGGAGCAATGAAGCTCATGAGCCTCAGGGTGAGGCATTTTGGCACAGAGAACAGTATTCCACATGTTCACCCCTCTGCTTTGCACTTTCTGACCTGCAGTGCTCCTGACAGCAGCCTTCATGAGGCTGTCACTGCTGCAAGGCTGCAGGTCCCTTCTTTGGCAGAAGCAGACACAGGAACTAGAGCTGGGATGAGCACTTTTAGCAGCATTGGGTGTTCTTCTCACCCACTTTAGCCCTAAAACTGCAAAGCAATGGGAGCACCACATTAATTCTGGCCAGGCTTTGCCTCCTGGTCACTTGGGGAATCCATGTGTTTTGTAGAAGGCAGTGAAAGCATTGTGGGATCCCCAGGGAAGAAATCCCAGCAGGTCTGGGTGAAGCACATGGATCCCAATCCCTGCTTGCTGGCAGAGGTGAAGATGAGCAGCTGGCTCTCCAATTTTCTTGAGGGAGAAGCACAGAAGCAGCCCCAGCAGGGTAGTGAAGGGAGCCCTGGCCCATCATACAAAGGAGAGCAGAGTGAAGTAAGCATGAAAAAGTCATGCTGTGGATATAGAAAACAGCCAGGGGAGGGTTTGCTTTGCCAGTCAACAGGTCTTGTCTGCACATTCTGCTTTTCTTCAATGTGGAGGAGCTTCCCAGAGAGCCCCTGCTCCTGTCTCCTGTGAGCAAGGAGTTCAGTGGGAAGCAGTGCATTTATTTTTAGCTTTGTGCAGCAATTAGGCAATGGTGTGGGGGGGATGTTCTCAGGAAGAAAATTTTTGACAGTTTCCTTAAAAAGATAAGATCTATCCCATTTCAGTAGGGGATAATAGCTAGCACAGAAAACCACAGGGGGATTTTTGCTGCGTGTCTTGTTCTTGTGAAAGTCGCCTACTGACACCCTTGGATTTTGGCCAAGAGTCTACCTGAACAACGAGAACCTTCTTTCAAACTGCCTATCCACCCCAGGCAGGTACATTCCTTCCAATCCCCAGGGATTGGCAGACAGGTATTTCCTGGGTCTGGCTGTGATTCCCCCAGTTCCATCTCCTGCCACCTGGAATTCTCCACCCCGCCCCTCCAGCTGCTGATGGGGTCCTGTGGCCTTCTTGAGCAGCTTCAGACAGAACCAGAGCCTTTGCCACAGCTGGGGGGGTCTCACACAAAGCATGTGAGTGCTCAGCAGACCCATCTATTCTGTGACCTTGGGGAGGGACTGGTAACACCAGGGAAGGGAGGAAGGCAATTGTCTTGCTCTGGCACAGCTGCTCGCTCAGGGAATATCTATTCAGGCTTAGGAGCAAACAGATGGTTTTCTCCCACTGGCCAATCCATTCTTTCTTTTTCTTCTGACACTGCCCAAAGGGGTCACAGCAAGAATGGTGATTCCCTGCGTCTCTAATATATGTACATTGTCCTCCCTGTCCCACGCAGAGCAGAAGTGACCAAAGTCAGATGGATAACAAAGCTTCTCGACCCATTGGATGAGTAAAAAGTGCAGCTTTCCCTGTCCAGCCTCAGATCTGCCCGTGCAATTGCTGGCTGTTCCCCTGCAAGGCCACGCACGAGGGGAAATGGGAGGCTGGTGACAGAGCCAGGGGCTGAATCGTGTTTCAGCAGCTTGGGCACATCCGTGTGCTCTAAGCCAAGAGGAATGCAAACTGCTCAGCGATGAACAACTGCTGCAGCAGCCCACCGCCAAAAGGAGACACTCAGGGGCACGTCAGGCACTGGCCCAGCCCGCCGTGGAGGGAGCTGTCAGATTGTGTTATCACGGGGGCAAAGCTGCACCTTCCGCTCGGGAAATAAATGTCGCTGCTTTGGCGTGGTGGTTGTAGAGAGGCAAGACATCATTACCCAGCAATTATGCTCTATCTCCCTGACGTTATCTCTTAATTGCACATTTGCAAGTGCTTCTACTCGCTGGGTGGTTACAAGGAGGAAGGTGAAGTGGGGTTGCCTGTCTGGGAGATACCCAAGGGACCTACACCACTGCTAATTTTTAAGATATAACAATACAGTTGCACTTCTGCACCAGTCAATGGTTATCCCTGCCTTTTCCCTGGAGAGAACTTCAAAGGGTACAATTGGTGCAGACCTGCTCATCCAGGACTTTATCAAAACCCTCAAAGTGACAAGGAGGATCAGATATACCTTGAAAACATGACTTTTTAAGAAGAAGCATAAGAGCAGCCATTCAATACACAGGCATTGTTATCTCCTCCCCTTTCTTTGGGATTTTGTCCCAATCCATGGCCATGCAGGAACATCTGATCCATCATTACATTGCACAACACGACTGCTCGCTGCTTGACGTCGCCTGCAGGAACAGAACTGGGAACCACCCATCCTCAAAGCCATCTGACACTGCAGCAGAAGAATTGTCACTGCTGGCTGCCAGAACACGGCATATGACACATATTTTCAGGGCTGTCTCTTCCCAATGTACGGCAGCAACACTCACAAACATCTGCCTGTGCGTTACAGCACGGCTGAGTTTTAAAGACTGGGCCTTGGATCTTGAAAGACAGCTTGGCACATAGATGTGAGGAAATCATCCAGGAATTAGATTTCTGTGTAGTTCAGCTGATGTGTGTGTCTCTTCTTTAATTCCAAGGTCTGTGCTCTCTCTACTAGACTTTGCCACCTCTCCATTTTTTTCTGAAGGTATTTTAGGCCTGGAGCCACAGTTTCTTTTTAGGACATTGGGACGCTCTCCAAAGAAATTAATTTTAATTTTTCTGAGTCTTGCAATTAGCTGGGTGCCTTCAGCTTTGGTTAACTCCAAATTCTGATGAGTTGTACATTGAATTTTCTGTCACTGATGTAGTGACATTGGTACAAAACCCATAGTGTAGGTGTCTGGCTAAAGCTGGACATCATTCCCATAGGACAATCCTTTCCGAACATGCCAAGCCTGAGGCCAGTGTTGTTGGGATGACAGAGGAAAACCCCAGAATCACCAGCCTGAGCACCAATAACAAAACTGAGATGTGTTTGGCTGTCCTTGGCTCTCACGAGACTGAGCCCCAAGGTGACCTTGGCTCTGGGACCTGAGGTACCTCTGCTTACAGACTCTCCTGGTACCGGTGCCACCAAGAGATGGGGACATGTCACACCAGAGGGATGAGGATGATTGAAACCACCACTGATGTGGCAAAGGCTGACAGCTACAAGATGGGCTGCCACTGTCAATGCTACTTGCTTTTGATGTTAACAGTGTTATTTTAATTAAACCTTTGGTGGCTTAGACAGTTGGTGATCTTTTCAACTGGTTTTTGACTTGAAAACTGAGCTGAGAGCCATGTACAGGCTCAGAGAGAGTGATCTGACTTCAGTTCCCTTGTGGGACATTGCCTGATGCCTCTGACTTGGTGGATAACTGGTGTGGTCACCCACCTTTCCATGTTCACTGCTGCTTAAAACCTCTCTGAGATGATAAAAAGCCTTTTAAGCTCAATTTGTTTTGTTTTGTTTTCCTTCATGCGTTTGAAAAGTAATTATGCTCAGGATTTTTTCCACTGTGGTGCTATTGGGAATCTGGTCACTGCAGAGCCCCTGGGTGTCAGAACCCAGGACATTCCTCTGACTGCCCTGGAGGACTCAAGACCCTGGCAGGGGGCTCAGAGACCTTGGCACGGAGTCAAAAACACCTGTGCCTTTGATTTTAACCCTTGGAAACAATTACCAACTTTGTGTGAAGATTTATAAGCCACAAGAGTTTGAATAGAATGATAGTTAATTTGTCACAGGGTGAAAAAGTAGAATTTTGGGGATTTAGAATGGGGGTTCAAGAGGCAAGATGGAGGTATATGGGTGTCCTGTCTTCTTCTTCTTCTTGTCCTCCATCTTCTGCTGTGATGGTGACACTTCTGGATTGGTTTAGAATAGAGACAGACTGTCTAACATAGGTGATAGGTATTGGAAAATTATTGTAAATAAAGTACATGTAGTTCTTAGTATAAAAAGCCAACACCACCCCAAGGGCAGTCAGTGGGCCACAACCCGACCTGCTGGACAGACCTCAGCAGGTCAGAGAAAGAATGTAATGGATAAGAGAAAATAAACAACCTTGAAAACCAGAGCTGAGGAATCCCAACTTCTTCTTCGAGCGCGGGGCTGGGAAAAAAGACTTTTTAATACCTTGGAAGCCATTTCAGCAACAACAAACCCGAGACCTGGGCACATGTCAGCGCCCTGTCACAACCTGGAATGTTTTCTGCCAGGAATGATGAGATGCGACAGTTCCCATTGAAGGGTATTCCTCCCAGATCATTCCAGTTTCCAAGGTCCCGGGCTTTGAAGATAAACTTGTTGCTTGTTTGGTTTCCTAGCAACTCGTGCTCCGCGGCAGAAATGCATTCCTCAGACCCCGAGCTCGACCTCGGTGGTGCTTGGAGCTGAGATGTGCTCTGCTCTGCCCCGGTGAAAGCAGCTGCCTGAAAACACAGGACTGGAGCGAGAGAGCTGGGGCTGGAGCAAACCCTCTGGTCAGATCTGGTCTCCCCCGGTCACTGTTGCTCAATAGAATTCTCAATGGAAGTTAAAACAATCCACCTGGCCAGCTGTGAAGGTGGAGGTAGCTTGGGTTTGGCTGGTTTTCCAGGCTCTTTCTGGGGAGTTTGGCCCTGATGCCACAAAATGGCAAAACTGATAATCTCCAGATTCAAACATCACAGTTTATACTAGAGCTTTACCTTCAGATGAGAAGCCCAAGGATCCATTTTCCCATGAAACGTGGTGAGGCAAATCATTACCCCCAGTGAGACCCCTCAGGGATGAATCTAGAGAAAAAAAGCAGATATGGTCACCTGAAAGGCACATGAGTCTTAGCCTTGGTATTTTTGAGCTGTTGAAAAGAACAAAGGGCAAACCCACCTTAATCTGCACATTGCCTGGTTATCAATATCTATTTCATGATTTCTTCTGGTTATTAGAAGCTCAGCTCCACTGCAACTTTTAGCTTAGGTGCTTCAGCTCCAATACCCCAAGGAAACATTCAAGCTCAGATTTAGTTTCACAGGCCTGCATCAAGGTGAGTGAAGCGCAGACCTAAAAGATACTGAGTTTGATTCTCTGTATCTCACTCAATCAGAGATTTTTGCAGGCATTGTTCACTGGGTGCCTGATGGGAAAAGATCTCCCTTCCACTTGTGTGCCAGTCAAGAAGTAAAAGATTATCAGTTCTCCAGCTCACCAGAATAATGGACAATCCTGTGCCAAAGCCACTGTCACCTAAGCAGCTGCAGCATGGAATAAAAACGTCTCCTACTTTTAGACAGGGAGGGCACTGCTAAATACCTATGAGGTGTTGATCTTGGGGCTCAACAGGGTTTTCTGAAGCCCAGTATTACACTTTTATATAGCCACTCTTTCTGAATTTGTCTAATAAATTTAATCAGAGCTGTCAATGACTATAAGAAGATTTTTGTCCTTTTTCAGTTAACTCAGGACATTCTTTCCTGGGGATAATCTTTAGTGAATATAGCACTGCACTGTGGTCCAGGGAGCAAACTGAATGTATTGTTCACATTGAATTATAGCATATTACTGTCAAGGGTATTCCTTCAAAAAGCTGACACCTTCTAATTACATCTGTGAGACTCTGAGAAAAATGGTATCCCAGGGAAAAAAAAATTGCTTGGCACCCACTTTGTTAGTTTTAGCCTGATGTTCATTTCTAGCCATTCATATAGGGCTGAGTCATACAAGAGAAGCCTGTAAGGGAATCACAAACAATCTGTCTGGCTTGAGGAAATTGGGAGCCATTTCAAGTGTGCATTGCCTCACTCCATAGTTAGTGGCAGGGGCTATTAGAGACTCTGGAGACTCTGAAAATAGAGGGCATTTTTCTACCTGAATAGTTCTGCAGATAGACTGGAGATGGGACAAAAACAAGTTTTGTGAGAGAAAAACCATCCCAGGCAGAGCCAGGATCAGATGCACCATCAGAATCGGATGCAGTCATCCCTCACCTGCCCAGGGCATCTCTAAATCTCAGCTGACAATCTTTTCCTTCTGTCTTTAGGCAACATTTTTCACCTCCCCTGAGCTAGTTTGAAACCTTTCCTTCCATTCTGCCTGCTCTTCCAAGAATGTGGTGCGACAAGTGGAAACTCATCTCCACATGGGGCAAGAAGCATGTGGGGAAGAGGGGGGAGCACTGTGTGAATATTAAAACATTTGCAGTGTGAAATGTTGAGTTATGAGCAACCACAGCACACCTCGGGCTACCAGCATGGTGCCAGGGCTGTGCTGGCACAGGGGGTGTCCCTGGAGGGCTGGCAGCAGTGCTTGGGGGCTCAGTGCATGCCCTGGGCTCAGCAGGAACTGATCCAGGACTGGGATGCTTTGGCTGAAGATGCACAAAACCCCTGTGTGGTGCAAACCTGCCGGTGCAGGAAGCTGGTTCTCCCCATACTGGTGAGGTTGGTGTATGCCTGGAGGCAGCATTATAATCCCATTTAAATATTCATCCACTTTGTGTGCATGCTCTGATTTACCCAAGTTTGCTAAGGGACCCTCTTACTTCCTGGCCCATATTGCTCTGTGTGGTGGTGAAAAGTTTTTATTCTTCCAATGCCATTTAGTGGTGGAGCTGCAAAGCTTTGGCCCTGCTCTGGTGGCACTTGGGGACCCAGGATGTCTGTCCCCCTTGGCTGCAGAGTGGCAGGGAAGAGGTCAGGTCTGAGCAAAGCACCTTGTTCCTGCTCCTGGTGCTGATAAGGTACCAGAAAAGTTGTGCAAGCCCTATCAGAAGATGAGAATGTGCCTGAGGCTGTGGGCTTGGTGAGCTCAGAGTAAAATAGTTACTGGCTGCTGAGTAGGACATGGGGTAGTTAAAGCCTTGGAGGTTTCCATGGGGTTTTGGGCCATCAGAGCTTGAAGGGGGTGAATTGCAGTGGATGTCCAAGGCAGGGAGCATCACTGCTGCATTAGTATGGAGTGAAAAAGGGACACAGAAGACATCCAGGAAATGGGAATGAAGAAAAAATGACCCTGACAAGTGCTCTGGATTCCCTGGAACCTGTGTGTCTCAGCTTCTCACACTGCTGTCTTCAAATGGTCTTTGGCTAAGTCTCAAGAGAGTGGCTTGCTCCAGGGTCTGAATTATCAGTGCATTTCACATCTTGGTCTTGGAGATTTTGCAGCTCTAACCCTGAATCTATTACCCTAAGCATAGATAAAAGAGCCTGAGATTTGTGGTATGAGAAACCTGATGTGCTGTGGGGAAGCCAGATGAATCCAATGTATGGAACACACTTGGAATGCTCAGCTTCAGAGGAGTTATAAAGTGGAGGGGGAAAACCAGGAATGTGCTCAGAGAACTCAACCAGGAGAGAGGCCACTGCTGTGGTGAAGCATCTGCTACAGGGATGTCTTTGCCAAATGTGAGATTTTGGGAAGGAGCTGTGGGTGTCCCAGAAAAGCACATTTCCTACTGTCTGCAGGCAGCACCAGCCCACCTCCCTGTCCAGGAGCTCCTCCAGCATCACTGCAGATCCCTGTGAGGGGTATCCAAAGGGACAACTAGACCAGGGTGCCTCAGTTTCCCAACACTGCTCATGACCTTTGTGAGGGGTTTGATCCCTGCTCATGGCCAGTGCCAGGTCAGAGCAGACAACTCTCATTCCATTGATGGATTTGCTTTATTGTTCACTTCCTGGCCCAATTTCTTATGTGTCTGTCTGAGAAGTCCCAATATCCCTGGAATGTGCAAAGGCTGTGAACTTGGTTTTAGGTTCCCCTGGGCACAGCAGTTCTCATCTGATGGCTGTGTTGGTCCTGCCTGACCATGGAGCTGCATTTCTCCTGGATGACTTTCTGGATGACTTTATCACAGATGAAGGTGAGAGCTGTCTGCTTTTTGAACACAAGGGGACGATTCAGATCTTTTGTGAGGGATGATCAACCGCAGTAAATAAAGTTGCTGCTTGTGGGAGTAACAATTAAAACCCATTATAACCTGCTTAACTAGTCAGGGACTGAAGTGCCTGGAAGAACTTGCTCTGTCCTCCCTGAGTGTTGTTTTGCTTGGCCCATTTGCCTGATTTGGGAAAAAGATTGTGTTCTGAGGGGGTTGGCTTGAAATTCCTGCTCTCGTGACCCGGGCAGTTTCCCAGTTCCTAAGGATGACTGATACCATAGACAAAAATAAAAGTTTTCCAAGCGATCCTTCAGCATTGAGTATTTTGATTCATGGGACTTGCAACACCTCATGTTCAGGACAGACAATACATCATGAATTAAACCAAACTATGTTTCAGATCAACCTCTGAATTTTACCAAACTGCCCCTCTGCTGTTTTCAGTGGAATCTCACCTGGAAGACAGATGAGTTGGTGTGACAGCTAATTGGTGTGGAGGTAATTGCATGGGCTTCTTGCTGGCTCAAGGTTTGGAGAAGGGAAAACAGGGGCAGAGAGCCCATGTCTACATGGAAAAGGCAGGGTCTGAGCTGCTGGGGCCTGTGAGTTGATGACTCATGACTGATTAATGAGTGTGAGCCATGGAAACTGTCTGAGTGCCCCCAGTGCCAGGCAGGAGCACTCAAGAGCCACCTCAGCCTTATTTTCTCCATTTTTTTCTAGAAGAGTGCACACATGGCAGGGCTTATCTCCACTGATTATTGCTCTTCTTTCAAGAACTATAAGGAAAGAAAAGCCATGCCTTTTCCCCTCCCTCCCTCTCTCTCTTTTCAGGAGACCTGCTCATGGCCACGTTTTTTGCATGCCTTCCAGATACCATCAGAAAAGAATGGCTTTTCCCAGGTCTTTCGTGCAGCTCAAGGCATTTCTTTGGCTTTTGTGGCTTCTTTGTGTGTTGCAGTGCTTTTATTTGGGGCAGCACTGAGACAGGTGGGGTGTCAGTCATAGTTTGCCAAGGGTCCCATTGGGTTCATGTCTTATGGCATGGCCACAGCATGAAAACAGGAGCTGGGGTTTGATGTGCCCAAATATGTGCCCATGGGCTGCAGGGTGTGACCACACCCCATGGCTACTTGCCTGGGATTTGGGGATGCATAGGAATTTTGTCCAAATGGGCAAAATCCTCATATTCCACAAGGATGGGAAGTTAGGAAGGAGAAAGGGGACACATCATGAGGAACTTCTCTATCAAGGACAAAGCTGCCCATGATGTCCTGGCTAGGAATGATCCAGACCTTTTGCACAGCTGGGTGAGTGGGGGAAAAACTGCCCTCAGCACAGGTCCAGGATGGGTGGTGAGGCACTGGAACAGGTTGCCCAGAGAAGTTGTGGATTTCCCTTTGCTGGAAGTGTTCAAGACCAGGCTGGATGGGCCTACTGAGCTACCTGGTCTGGTAGAAGGAGTTAGAACTACCTGATCCCTTCCAACCCAAGCCATTAGGATTCTCTGACAGGTGTCAGTGTGTCCATACATGTTCCCTGGCCACTAGACACACAAAGACAGGTGTTTTACTTTTCTGTGCTCTCCAGAACTCCAAGCCAAAGCAGGAGAGGTGCATTTAAATGCTATACCCCCTGTCTGCCACAGTAAGGCCAGCAGCCATTTTCTCCCTGCTCCTGGAGAAGGGACTGAAGTTTTCAGGGATGAAAATGACATCAAACCAAATGTGAAATACATGTTATGGAGATAAAATAATGGATGTTCTTGGCTGAGATGCCATTGTTTATTTTGCTGCAGGAGGTGTTCACTGGAGGTCTGGTTTGCCTTCGCTCTCCTCTCTGTGCTCTCAGTAACATCTCTGATGTGCCCTGGATGACAAAACTCTCATCCTCCTTCCTCTCCATCACATAAGGTGTCACCCTGAAGGAAAGATGGGTTGCAGGACTAAAGCTGAGGAATGGGTGAGTCTTTCTGCTGGGCTCTTGTCCCCCCTTGCAAGATGGAGTAAGATGGAGCAAGATGGAGCTGGCAGGCAACCAGAGAAGTGTGGAGAGGAAATGGAGAGAAGAGAGGTTTGTGTTGCTCTGTGATGTGAGATGGGCAGGCCTGGACTGTGACTGGTTTTGTCCAGCATAGTGACATGATCAGTGTCCCACTGGTGACACCACACGTCACCTTGGCCACTCACGGGGGAAACCACAGAGGTGCTGGCAGGGCCATCCTTGTCCCTACACTGATCCAGGAGCTCACCCACATTAACCCAATCCCTTCTCTCCCTGGCTTTATCTCTGAGCTCACAAACCCTGAGGCTTCTGTGACTCCAACAAAGATGCTCAGATTTTTTGGGCACAGCAGCCTCAGGGCCTGAGGGGTGAGCCAGGGACATCCCTGTAGGGCAGGTAAGGCTTCATTCAAGTGGTTTTGGCTTTTGGCCAATTGTGCCAGTCAGTCCCATGTGAAGTATTGTGGAGGGAAGGGAGAGGGAGCCAGCCTTAGGTTAAAAATAAATATCTTTGGTAACTAACAGGCATGGCTGGGGGACTCCTGAGCACCATTCATTTCTCAAAACTTGAATTTCCAAATCAGGGCAGTTTTGTCCAACTTGCTTTTAGTGACACATCCACTTTGTTTTTCCAGGGGGGATTTGCTGCTGTTCACATTGCAGTGACACAGAGGTATTTATGGTCTTAGATTTCTGCTTATCTGATCCACCCCTGCCCTCCACACTCCTGGTATGGTGCCAATACTGAAACACTTTTCCTCCCTCTGTTTGTGTCCCCCCAGAGGAGGTAATATCCAAACACAACAAAAACCAGGTAGGTCTCCCAAAGAACTTGTGGAGATTACTTTTTTTTCAGTTTCAGCAGCCTACAGCAGAGGCAACACAGGGATTTGTTCTCTTTTGGACGTGGTTTTCAAGAATAAAAAAATCCTTATGATGTTTAATGCAGCAGAATACAGCATTGCTGTGACCATGTCACCAGGGCTAACTAAATTTCAAGTGGGACTCTGGCCATTCTCTGAACTGCAGCAGGATCTGAGTTACTGTCCCACAGGGGCTTGCTGTTGGAAAATAACGTAATTGGCTTTGTCCAGTTTCCAGTTTCACAGAGAAAGGAGCTGTGAGAGCACGCAGGGTACCGGGCTGGCTTTGGGAGCCTGATAAATGCAGCAATCAGCACAGAATGCCTGGCTGTGCTCTCCTCCCCTCCTGCCTGGGCACGGCACCATCAGGGCTGGGGCTGCCCCCACCCCTGGGAAGCCTCTGGCTGCCTCCCCCCGGGATCCCAGCATGGCTTTTAACCCAAATAGCTGACCTTTCATTAAAGATTACCTATTTTTACTGCTCCTCGGGATGGGAAGAAGAAAAGGCTGAGGTTTGCAGAGGCAGTTCAAGCCAAGCTGAGATGTGGGGATTGGGGAATTACTCAGGAGAAGTTTAAAAGATTAATTTTTTGTTAAATTAAGGTAGTCCCCAGTTAAGCCTGGGCATTATTCCATTTGGTCTGCTGGTAACAAAGCAGGAAAGACCCTGGCTCTTAAGGACTCTTGGATAATGCTGCATCTGTGCTAATAAGTCAAAAGTGCTTGAGACTTGGTTGTGGGCTCTCAGACCAAAAACACAAAAGGTCCTGTGTCCATGAAACCTCTTTAAGCTCTGAAATATGGTACATAAATGAAAATTTTGTCTTGGGAGTGGATCCTGGCCTGTGTTAATCTCTAAACTGTCCTGGAGAGCTGTTTGGGGCTGGCATGGGGCAGAAGGGCTGGGGCTGTGCTGCTGGAGCTGCTGCCAGGGCCAGTCCCCAGGAACACTCCCCAGCACCAGGGACTTGCAGAGGCATCACCCCACAGATGAGCCAGGCTCGTGTCCCAGCCCTTGGTACCAGGGGAAAATGAGGCACAGAGGGATGGGGAGACCTAACAGAGTCCCAAAGAAAGTCTGTCAGAGCAGTATGTGGGCATGTGGGGCCAGCTGGGGGAGAAAGTCCATCCTCAGGCCAACACCCAGGAGATCACAGCTTTCCTGTCTTTTCAGACTGCCTGGCATCTCCATTTGCAAAGCAGAGGTTGTCATCTTGCCTTGAGTGCAGGGTTGTGAGGAGTCAGATACAGCAGTGATATGCATCATACAGGCCATATCTAGATTAACAGGTAATTGCTACAACTAGATTAGCAAGGCAGCAATAGGAGAGTACAAGGAGAACAAACAGGCTGGTGCTGTGGCCTCAAGATCTACTCCAGGTGCAGTCCACAGTGGTTACTCCAGGTCAGATTTATTCCAGTCACCTACATTGAAAATGCCCACCCTGAACACTGTTTGAGGCTGGCTGAAGGACCAGCTACTCATTTATTGCCTTACATTCCTAGGAGGGGTTGTGACAGAGCTGCTGGTTCCATTTCCACGGAGGAGGACAAAAAAGAAGATAAAAAAATATTAAATTGTGTGCATCAGAGCTGTTTGCAGACTGGATCACTCTGGAGTGGGGGAGGCTAAACCAGAAGCTGCTATAAAACAACATTTCTGCTCTGAACCAAAATGCCAAAGCAGAGGCAGCCAGAAGCACCTCAGGCTTAATCCAGCACTCAGCAGAAAGGTTCTCATTTACTGCAGCTCTCCCTGAGTCAGGCCCTGAGGGTTTGTCTGTACACAGAAATTAATCTGGATTAGGATGAGGCAGGAATTTAAGTAGCTCTTCTGGAATAACTTCACTTCATAGCAGACAAGCCTGTGGATGTTTGGTTAGGAAGCGTTGCGTTACATCACATTTGGGATGATGAAATGCATTCTGAAGAGAATGTCCTTGTGGTATTTGATCACAATTACACAGAGAACGCTCAAAAACCCATCCATTTCCTGCAGGAGGAGAAACAGAGCTCCCTGCACACTTGGAGTTCTTTCCAGGGCTGACTTGCCAGAACAGCCCAAAGGGGTTTCATGGCTCCTCTGCTTCCATTCACTGAAAAAGTGCCCAAAACCTCATGTGCCCAGCACAGCAGCTCCCCTGACAGCAGTGGGCAGGACAGGTGGAGCATCAGCCCAAACTTGTGTGTGGCTGCTACTTAAGACCTGTTCCACACACACTGGCTCACATGGAAGCACTCCAGAGAATCAGTTCTGAGCCCTGTCGGAAATAATAAATCCTGCACAAGGGTGGCTCTGCATGGATACAAATGCTCCTTCTAAGTGAGCCTGAATTAGACCCTCCTGTAGTGCAGGTGGGGCCCCTCTTTTCCAATATCTGCACCTCTGCTTGCTCTGAGAATCACACATTAAGTGGAGGAAGAGTAAATGATGTCCTTAAGCTGGACATCACTGAGCAGAGTGATAAAAGCATAACCCCCTGAGGGACCACCAGGCCTCCTTATCCCACTGCCCAGAGGGCAGAAAGGCAAAAAATGCCTTGATAGGTGTGAGCCTTCCTCCTGCACTGAATCCATTTCTTCATCCAGGACCTTTTTCCCTACCTGGCTGCTCTTGCACAGCTTTATTTCCAACCAGGTTTGAATGGCCTGGTAAATATTCTGCCAATACACACCCGCTCCCAAAGACTCTGTTTGCACTCAGCTTGAGTTAATTGTTCATAAGCAACAGTCCATAGGCATAAAAGTTTCACATATTGTTTTTTTTAGCTCTCTTGCTATTTATTCTGCGAGGTGATAACATTGGTTTCTCTCTGGCTTTATCAGTCTTGCACAAGGACAAACGAGGAGCAAAAAGGAACCTCCCTTCTCTCCCGTGGAGTGGAGCCTGCAATCAAGCAGCCAAGGCAGAGGAACAAGCCCTTGTCAGTCTGTATGCACAGCCTGGCTGGCAGAGTACATTTTCCTTAACATGCCTAATCCCACAAGTATGTGGTGGCTTGCTCTGCAGAAACCTCAGCTTTTCAGGTGCTAGAAAATATGCATATTCCATGTTACTTGATAGTTTGCTCACATCCCCGCCTCTTAGGAGTGAGCAATTGCTGCCCCTCTCAGCTTTAACCTACTCTGAATGTACCCCCCCAACCAACACTGCAAGGAATAATAATGTACTTGTGATTTCTTTACATTTTTTCTGCTGTAAGTCCAGAAAATGAGACCTGAATAATTCTTTTCTGTTTGCTGTGGCAGTCATGCAGTCCTTGCTCCCCAGCAGAGTGGCCTGTGTATGCTGAGCTTCCCCACAGCTTCCTGGGAAGGCTGGGAAGAGCTGGTGAAGTTGGGGTTTGATAAAGGAGCTTATCACAACCACAGAATAAAAAAGTTATCATTGCAAGGCAGAGGTTGCAATGGTTCCCAGGTCCAACCCTCCTCAGGGGTAGAGGGGAACTGAATGAGGGCCCTCCCAGTAGGTAGGAAGGATTTTCCCCCTTCTCTGAGGTTTAAAAAAAAAAAAAAAGTGTTCTCTTTCTGGGATGAGGTGGAAGAACCAAATTGCCACATTTTTGTAACCTACATGAAAGGGCTCACACAACTGCATCCCACTTTGCACAACAATCACCTGCCCTGTGCAGACCAGCTTCATCCCCTACATTGTCATTGTCTCCCCCAGGCAGGCTGCAGGACGATCTGCAGTGTCCCTCATCTCCTTTTCTCCTGGAGCTGTTCCACTCTGTATAAACACCACTCATTGATGCAGCTGTTGGGAGAATTCCCACATCCCAGGGGAGTGCTCCAACCACAAAATTATCCTCACCCTTGCTCTCGTCCAGTGGGTATTTAATTATTCTTACAAAGTGAAGTAATTCCAGCTTGAAGAGAACAAGAGGTACCCGGGTCAGAGTACCCCATCATTATCACAGTAGGGAGCACTCTCCTAGGACATGAGATTTCCCAATGAAATGCTGAAAACACCAGGGGGAAGCTGGGAAATGTTATTGTTTTCTCCTCCATTTTGTGAATAGTTCCTCAGAATTTGTGAGAATAACAGAGTTTGAGATAGATAATTATCTGTATGTGTATGTTTCTGGAAATGCTGAAATGAAATGCTTCAACATTTCCAAATTATTATTTTTTTGCATTTAATCCAAAAACATTTGAGAATATGCATCATATTTGGCAAATAACCGTGGCCACCCTGAAACCACATTTTTAGCAAATAAATGATTCACTGAGTAAATTTAGCTCATCTTAAATGTCTATTTATATCACGGGAACACACCCTGTCACTGTTGGGACTTCACCATGTTGAGTACTATCCAGAGCTCACAGCCAGACGTGCTCTACCACAAACAGCCTGAGAGGGAAAAATAAAGCCCTGCCTATTTGCTTTTTGCAACAGCACAGATGTCAGCCTCTCTGTCTCAGAAGAGCTGTGCCCCATCCTATAAACCTACCCCAGATACCTCACACCGTTTTGGGGCTGGCAAGCCCCAAAATCTTGCCAATCTCCTCTCTGCCACCAGCACAGCAAAGCCATCCATCCTTTTTTAGTCCCCTTTCCCAGAACAGAGTCACCTCAGAGAAACCTTTGCCTGCCACTGGCAATATCCTGTGAATGCCGAATGGGTTAATCCCCTTTAACCAGCATCCCAGTAATGAAAGGTTTCACTCTTTGTCACCTAATGGTCTTGTGTCTAAAATAGAAGCCGAGCTGCCTTCACTCCGAAATGTTTTTAATCATTGTGGAATAAAAACCTAGCCTGGCTAGTGCCAACCAAAGAGATGTTTGTCTGCTCAGCAGATTTTATCAAAGCTTCCTTGATGTCTTTGCCTTTGTAATGCTAAGCACTTCACTGTTTGGCACATTTAAAGTAGGATGCGGTACATGTGAAGCATTTCACAGAGTGATGATGTATCGAGTGTGCTTTAGGAAGTAATGAAAGCAGCAGACTCATGATTTTTGAGCTTTTAATTACTTATTAAGTGGCATGACATAAAGGCTACGGGGGAGATTTTTTTTTTCAGCATCCAACTTATTGGCTTTGAAGTCGGTGCCTAAATACCCTTTGTGCCTTTGAAACTTTCCGTCTGCTCGCAGGGGAACGTGCTGCTGCTCTGGGCTTTGTTTCACGCTGACCACATTTGTTCGGGGGAGAGGAGCCCAGGGATGGGAGCCTGCTCAGACACAGGTCTGTGCCTTTGCCATGGTGGATAAAGATGAGGGACAGGCTAAATGCCTGTCCTTTGACAAAGGATAGAGAGAGAGGGCCCTCAGCACAGAGCCCGGAGCAATGAATTCTGACCTGGCCTCAAAAATGCCAGCACTACAGGGGGCAAATAACCATAGCAGCCCCCAGGGTGCTTTTAATGAGCTGAATCACAGTCCCAGTCCAGCTCTCCATCACTCACAAGGCACTGGCACAGCTGGTTTTAGCAGATGTCCCCTCTGACAGAAAGCACAGTGGTGGGCCTCGCCACCATCTCCCTCAGGCCTGGTGTCACCGCTGTGACAAGAATGCCAAAGCTTCGGGAGCAATAAAGTCAGAAAGAAGAAAAGACCCTCAGATTCAGGTTTGGAGATTTGTGGGTACTCACAGCTTGCCTTTTTTTTTTTTTTTTTTAGCATATTCTGAAGGGAAATACTTTCTTCCCACTCATTCTCGTGATAAACCTGTGGCCTCATTTTCTGTGAGGATGGAGCCAGAGAAAGTGTTTTTCATGATGGTGAAGATGAAACCAGATCCTTCCCTCCCCACCTTCACCAACACCCATTGTGTCACAAGATGTCCCAGTGAGCAGGGATCCCTTTGCTCAGCCAGCAGGTGACCCAGCAGTTACAACACCTCTTTTTAACAAGTTCTACTGATTCCAAGAATCCCTCATGGACCACAAATGCAAGATGCTCACTCTGGCTCCAGAGGCTGCTGAATTCCTGGGGGTGGTGTCAAAGCTGGAGCCAAATACATGGGGAGAAACTCACCCTTGCAGTTGCCTCAGGCACCCTCTCATCCTCTGGTCTATGGAAAAGAGGTGTCATTCTGACATCCTGAATCAGTGTCAAATGCTCCTTTCAAAGAGAAAGAAAACAGGGAAAATAAAGAAGAAAAAGAAGGAGCTGCTGCTGAAAATCTGCCCTCTCCACTGATGGAGAAATGTAGTGCCAAAAGGGCAATATGTGTATTTTTATCCCCACTGGAGGAAAAAAGCAAAGCCACAACTTCCCATGTTCAGTGAGTGACCAACACAAACATACAAGGGCTCGAGTGCATTTTTACCCCCTGGAAAAGTTTTCTTTAATTAGGACAGACACAGTGCTCAGTCAAAGCAACATCAATGTCCAGGCACACAATTTGATTAACTCACTTCTTACAATCTTTGCTTTGTGTTTCGATATTCCAGAAGGAAAAAAAAAAAAAAAAGAATGGGAAAGACTAAAATCCACTATGCTTGAACAGTTGGGGATTTTTTCTTTCTATCATTTTTCCCCCAAAGAATGACAAATACCAGCATGATGCTTTTTTAATTTTCTGAGTCTGCAAAACATTGTCTCTAACTGGATTTTTCTCAGTACTGGTCAGATCTGCACAGAGTCATCTGGGCAGGCAGCTGCAAGGGGATTTGGTTCAGGAGTGGAATGACTCAGGCTGCTCCCCAGTATCACAAGCAGGACATGAAAGGGTTGTGTCCTGGGATTTCCCTGAAGGTTTATTAGATCATATTATTTTGAAAATGCACTGCATAAAACAATAATTAGTTTTTGTTGTTTTTTTTTTTTTAAATCCTGCAGTCTGTATTGCTCATGATAGATTAATTTGCAGGCATATTTTGGGTATAATTATTTTGCATTTATTACTGCAGGTCCAATAAAGAGCAGAGGTGACGGCTGTCTAAAAAAAAAAAAGGAAGGCAGAGGACTGAATATTAACATCTTCATTTTACTACTGGGAGCTAAACATCAAAGGGACTAAGGGCCATGTAAAAAAAACAACTGAGGTTCAACATAAAGAGCCTGAAGAGTCCATTTAGCAGAAACCCAAGTCTGAAGGTGCTGTGAGCATTTCACTTTTAGTTTTGCACTATTTTCTGGGACCCAGGGTTTTCCCTGGACACAGTCAGCTGGAAGTGGCCTAGGGTTTAGGCCATGATGAGCTCCTCAGCATCCAGAAATGAGCCATTCCTCTGACTAATTTCCCAGTGGGATCATCCCACCCACTCAGTGCTCCATGCACAGGACCAGCCAACCCACACAACTGGGCACTGATACCCCTTAAATCTTCCTATGGCATGAAGCTGGAAATCCCAGGAAGTGGGAAGGGGGTGTTTGATAAGCTCCACAGCCTGAGGACAACCTCAGCCTTCTCCATCCCACCATGTCCCTCAACAGCAGGTCAGCAGGCTGGTCTAGGGCAGGACACTGCTCACCCTCCTTTTGAAATTGGGATGTTGCATATTAAACAAGTCAAGTGCAATTAGGTGCAAAGGAGAAAGGAGGTGGTGGCTCTTTGCCCTTTTCACCAGACCTACCTGGACTTGTGGGATCTACCTTGGACTTTGCCCCTTTCACCAGATCTAGCCTGTTCATTTCAACAGGAGGTTTGGAATCTCTCCAGTTGTTTCAGTCTCTAAAGATTAGGTGTCACTATGGCTTATGTTGAAATATGGAGGATCCTTTATCAGACTGAGCCCCAAACAGCTTCACTTCTTGTCCTAAGTCAGTGGTAGATAAGGGACTGAAATTCACAGCTAATGTGGGGGGATTTCTGTAAATTTGAATCAGGAATTTGTCCTCCTTCACTTGTTGCCCACTAACATCCTTTTTCTGAGGCTCCATTGTAGCACTGGGCTTGTAAGGGCCATTCTCTCACCTGGGACTTTCTTAGTAATATTTATGTAGTGGTTTACTTGTTGCTGAGGGAAGAGAAGTGAGAATTTCCCCCAAAAGGAAGGCCTGAAGGAGAAGTTGTCCTTGGCACAGGTTGGAGGGGTTGGTGCCATGGTCACGCCTGTCACACTGCAGGTCACGATGGGGAAAACCACCCAAGGTGGTGACACGAGCTGAGCTCTGCTGGAAGTGAGTAGGGGCAGTGGGAAAATTTGGAAGTGGCTTTACCACACCCTCTTTTCACCTTTGCAAGGAGCAGTTCAAAACCACCCCAGGAAAGCTGAATTTTTATCTGTTTCTCAAATCTGAAGTGTTTATTTCCTTTAATGCACACATGCAATTCACAGTATGAGGATGTACCATTAAACAATTTGGGCCCAAACTGTATCCCAGCCATGCCCAGTTTTCATCCATGGTAGCTCACCAAGAGTCACTCCAGATCTCAGTGTAGCTAAAAGCAGGATCTGATTTTCATCTCTTCCAATGAAATAAGAATCAGAGGGTTTAGACACTGATGAGCTATTTTCTCACCCAGTTCTCATACCAATACAGAGGACGAGGGATCCTGTCTATAAAAAAATTTAAATATGTTTGTTAGAACAATGTATAGTTTAGTGGGTGTCAAACTGGGAGCACCTCCTCAGTCAGGCCAACTGCCACATGACAAATGAGCATAAACAAGTGAGATTTGCTTGGTGTTACCCATGGCAGGAGCCTGGAGCTCATCAGCAGCTTTGCCTGCTCCAATCCCCTGCATTAAATGTGGAAAACCAGGAGCGTGCAGCCTACACGTGTGGGAGAGCGTGTGCAGGAGGGAAGGTGAACCTGGCATAGCCTTCACTGGGTATTTAAAGAGCTGCAGAGACTCCAGAGTAGTTTCCCATGTGGACACACACATATGTTCACACTCCCACTCGCTTCAGCATCTCTGAAATGAGAGTATTTTTTTTTTTTTCCTTTTGAGTTGGTTCCTCTTTAGCGGCATTTGAAAATGAGCTGTAAGGAAGGGACTACGATTCCAGAGAAATAGTCTGGTGCCCAAATGCTTCCTTTAGATGGCTGTATCCAGGCAGCATCACCCAAACTAGTCATCCCCACCTGACTGACCACTAGACACTGAGGTCTCGAGCACAATTCATCTCCTCCTACAACAGATGACTAAAATATGGCAGGGGAAGTGTACCCCAAAGTGCCCATTCCTCTCCACTGGCCATGAGGGTGTGTTTGAGCAGATGATTCATAACAAAAGTGCCCTTGCATGAAGAGATAATGTGCAGATCTACATGGTCTCTCAGAAGAGCCCAAGCCATGTTTCCCTGCCCAGACCCCCCTTAAAATCACAGAATCACAGACTGGTTTGGGTTGGAAAGGACCTTAAAAGGCCATCTTATCCAACCCCCCTGTTGTGGGCAGGGATACTTTCCACTAGAGCAGGTTGCTCAAAGCCCTGCCCAAGCTGGCCTTGAACATGCCCTGTTGGAACAATAACTTCCATTATTTGGTCCTAAAATACATGAAAGTCTTTACCAGTCCTATTCAGGGGTTTTTGTGTTCACTCACATCACTGCTGTGTAAATTCCCAAGCAGACAATCTTTGCATAGGGTTCAGTATCCCCAAAATCTTCCTCTGAGAAACTTTAGCTATTTTTTTTAATAAAGACAATCTAAAAAAAGGGTTCATATGAGACAGAATCTGGAAGTTCCCCTCAGCCCATGTGCACATACAGTCGAAGAATTCACAATTCACATGAGCAACACCCGGAGATAAGATTACACAGTGTGGGCGAGCATCTGTAATCCTCCACTCTGACCCACAAAGAGGGTATCTTTTATTATCCCATCTCGAGGCTTTCAGCTTCAATGGGCTGTGGTTTGTACATCCAGAGGTTTCTGCCCTGGTTGTCTTGACTGTAGCCAGGGACTGATGGAGCAGAGGTAAGACTTTGAGGGATTGTTTTTACCAAGGCATGGAGTGATAGGACAAGGGGGAATGGCTATAAATAAAATGAGAGTAGATTTAGATATTAGGAAGAAATCCTTTACTGTGGAGGTGGTGAGGCCCTGGCACAGAGTGCCCAGAGAAGCTGTGGCCGTCCCATCCCTGGAAGTGTCCAAGGCCAGGCTGGACGGGGTTTGGAGCAGCCTGGGATAGTGAAAGGTGTCCCTGCCAATGGCAGGGGGTGGGACTGGATGATCTTTAATGTCCTTTCCAATCCAAACTATTCCATAATTCCACATTCTTTTGAGGCTTCTCCCCTCAGGATGCATGTCTGCAGCTGGCGGGGCACCGTGCAGCTCAGTTTGCAGAGTCAGGTATTTGCAGAGGAATAATTCAGCAGCATCTGAGAACTATTAATTCAATATTTAGGTGACAGCTTTTAAAAGAAGCTTTCTGAGTGCACCGTAGACATTAAGGAAACCTCACTCTGTGCAGGCTTAGTGAGAGTCCAGAGAGCAACTCCAGAGCAGGTGAGGAGGCAGCAGCCAGGCCAGGGCCAAGCCTCCTACCCCGTGCTGCTAACCACAAAGCATCCCCTCCCCTTTGTCAGGAAGGCTAATCCTGTAATGTGACTCTTGAGCAACGCCGAGGAGCCTAAATAGAACTTCATTCCAAAATAGCGCGTATGAAAATGAAGATAAGGCTCAACAAGTTGTAACAGATGCCTGTTAATTAGTCACTGCAAGGCACTTTCAAATGCAAGCTGTGTTTGGTGCACCAGCCATCCACAAAGCTGCTGTCCCCTCTCTTCTCCAGGCTTGAGTGAAGAGAAGGGATAAGCCTGGGCACCCTCATGTCCCTCAAACTCCCAGCCTGGCTGCTGCTGCTTGCTTTCTGACACTGGGCTCAGCCCAGCATTGAAAAAGCAGGAATTTGGGTTTCACACTTGCACACAAATCCCAGCATCAGACAGTTCTATGAGCGTAGGGCAAACTCAGGAAAAATCAGCCAGGACTTATGTGCCCTTATATAAGCACTGACAGCACACACTGGTATCATTTTCTTTCTTTTGTCTTGATACTTGTGTTTTATCTTCATTTATATCTCGTATTTCTGAACCCAGCAGTAAACAGTTTTTCCCTCTTTCATAACCCTTAATGATACAGGTTCCTTTTTTCCTCAACTCTTTCAGATTACCATTTAAATTAACTATATAAATCAGGCTCTGGCCTCTATTACATGAGAAAACAATTGGGTTCTGTTTAACTTAGGAATCTGCAGTGTTTATAGATAGACAACCCCGAAGGTAAGTTACTAAACTAGTTTCTAGTTGCATTGATCTGTTGCCAGAATACATAAATTATTAACTGAGAAGTAACTCCAGAGAGTGTTGTGTATTTAAGTTCATATTTGGTAGGGCTGGGGATACGTGGCTTGGCCATAAGTAGACACTAGAAATATTAATCACTTTCAAGTAGAATTCTATATTTTAATTGCCGAGAGGAGACTTCTTTATTTCAGTGTCTGAGTAAGAAACCTTTCCCCTGCTTAATTTAAGTTACTGCAGTGCAATCCTATGGGAAAACTCCCACTGATTTCCCTGAGGACTCCAACGTTGAGTCCATGGGAGTTTGATCATTTATTTTGGTTGATCAGAGTGCCCAGATCCCTCTGCCACCTAAATCTGCCTCCCTTGAACTCCAGCTACTCAAAATTTAGTGTTCTGTCACTGGAGCACTACGTGGGGAGTGAGATAATGGTGTTTTCCTCCCAAAACGACACGAGGCACTCAAAATACTTGACAGTGCCAAGGTCTGGGTGAAGAACACTCTTTTCTGCTCTTTTGTGTTAACCAGGAGGCTGACCCGAGGTTAGCTGTCCTTCAAAGCATGGAGGGTCACAGAAAAATCTGAATTAGTTCCCTGGCTGCCTTTTTGAGGGCTGAGACAAATCTTTTCTTGAAAATTAGGGGATGTCACTGGGGCACAGCACGTGCCCATTGAGAAGCACAAGCTGAGAAAACACATTTGCTCTTTATTTTACAGTTCTCTTTAATTTCTGAGGTGTGGAACTTCAATCCTCTGGAGGTGAATAGGACAACATGTGGCATCCTGGCTGCTCCATGGGGCCAGCCTGGCTGCAGAGGATGGGGCTGTGAGGAATGCAAGCTGTCTGCATGCCACTCAGCCCCTGGGTGGATTCAGCACTAATTCCAGCTTGCCTCTCCCACCTCCTTGGAATAAATTCCTTCCCAGCTGAACTGCACTGTGGCCAGCAGCTCCGAGAGAAGGGAGGTGACAGCCTGAGCAGGCTTGGTCCCAGCTGGGCAGGTATCACCCCACACTTGGCCTCATCCTGGAAAATCAGGGAAATTTAACTTTGTCTCCACAGCATGGGGTGTCAACCCACTTCCCACACAACAGGAAGAAATCCAAGTGTGACGACTGCCACCAAAAAGAAATTGTCTTGCAGGAACAGCTCAGAGCCATGAGGTGCCCCATCCCTCTGCTTGCAGCAGGTCCACCCCAGAGCAGCTCAGGGAAGAGCAGGAGGGACATTTGCATGGGCAGCAAGTCAGAATTAAACAGCCACATCCAGCCACATCTTGTCCAGGCACCCACGTACAGCATCCCTGCTGTGAGAGAAGGGTGTTCACCTTTTGTATAATCTTCACCCACGCCAGGAGAAAAGCACCTTTTTGGCTGTACAGGTGCCACAAATATTTTTACAAAGCCCTGTGGTTCTTTGCAGTTCAGTGTAAGCTTTAAACTCGTTAGGACTTGGGATTTTTTCTGCTTCAGAGCTGAAGGATGAAACCCATGGCCTTTGTTTGCACAGCACCTGAGGTTGTGCCATCCTCATGGCTGGATCCTGCTGCCTCTGGAGCTGTCATTGAGCAATGCAGAGGTGAGGTGTGGATTTCAAGTGGATTTAAGCACTTAATAACTTTAAGCAACAGGGATAGACAGATTTGCAGGCTGTCACCCAGGAAGTCCACAGAAACTCAAGTAAAGGAGCCCAGTTATCTAAAGATGTGTGACAGCTCTCAGGCAAACTTTTCCTCACCAGTGGCAAGACAGGCAAATTTTGTGGAGCTGAGTGCTGCAGGAATCAGTTTTGGATGCCCTGCTCATTCTATGTCCTTCTCTCATAGTTCCTTCTCCAGAGAGGCCCAGTCTTCTGAGGTGTAGCATGGGGCTTTGAGATTAAAAAGACAAATGTCTTGTATTAGGCATCTGTGGTTCCTAGAAATAGAAATAAAATTGACACTGCGTATTTAAGAAATTCAAAGATTTGGCTTTGCAACTCTCAAAGGCCCACAAATTTAATTTGATCTGGACATTTTCATTATGTAATGGTGTGGGTGACATCTGGACTGAAGTGCTATTGCCAGGGTTTTGTGTTTTAGTTCTATTCCTCAGCAGCAGCAATGGGACCAGGTAAAGTGGAAAGTTTTGTGGTTGCAATTCTGAGTATATTGGCAGATACTCCCTTTGTGACTTTCTGCAAGTCACTTTATCCCTCTGCAGAAGTTCTCCCAAATAAAACAAGGGGGGGAAAAACCTTTCCCTGCACCAGGACCAGCTTCTGAAGGTGCTGTCAGGACGTGAGAGGTTTAGAGGGCACAGAGATGGGGAATGGTCCAAGCGCTAAAATCCACTTGCTGTGACTGAGGTGGAGCTGCAAAGGTTGAGGCAGCCATGAAGCTGGAGACAAAACTGAGACAGAAAACCTGAACACTGTGACAATTTCTGTATTTGAATACTGTGACAATTTCTGTATTGATCCTCCTCTTTGTCTCCCTGAAGTGCAGCAGCAGAATTGTGGTTAAGAGCCATATCTGGAGAGCTTTTGTGGTACTGAGTGAGCAGCGATCTCCAGAGATAAGGGGCAAGGCAAACACTCTGCTCTGTGAGCTGCCTCTGCAGACAACTGTTCTCTGCCTCATAAGCTATTAATTACCAGATGTTAGAATTTATTTATTTTTCCTGAAAAGAATTCTGACAGCATGGAGGCTTTAGAAAAGAACGGAGGGAAAAGAAAAAAAAAAGACTACTCATTTAAAAATTCCTCTTCTCCCTCCAGTTTTTAAAATGCTTCTGGGTTGCTGAGCTGTGAAATATGATGTCTTTTTAAGAGTTCTAAGATTTTTGCCCAGAAGGAAGAAAATACTGCTCAGGTTTGTCTCTTGAGGATTTAATGATCACATTGTAAATTTCTCTGGAGAAATGAAATAGCAGTCAGTGGCTAATATCCCATCTAATGCTGTTTTCCCCTCTTTTCTTCCTCTAAGGTTCTAGCCTCTCTCTGCAGAGCACTGGAATTTTCTGCATAATGGCAGGATGCAGAGACACAGGGTGATGTGCCCTTCACAAACCAACTTAATACATTCAAATATTATTCCTGCTCCAGCCTAAATCTTCCTGCTTGATCTAAACCCCTCTGTGCCCTAAAAACAACACTGTTCAGTGTCCTCAAAAGCCAGAGCAACTGAAATAAGGGAATTTTTCTATACAGTTGGCATATGCTAGTCCCAAAATCTGTGCTCCTGCATCCCAGCATGTTTCAGAGGGATTCATCTTTGACTGGAAGGACACAGGTACTGGAGAATAATGATTTCCATTTTCTCCATCATCCCTGTGAAACCAGCCTGAGTCTTTGCTCAGAACAGCCTTGCATGGAAACCTGTGAAAGAATGAGGCAAAGGGGCAAAAAGCTGTTATTTGTTTAAGCATCAGCCTCCAGCCATGGAATCAGAGACTCACAGGATATCCTGAGCTGGAAGGAACCCACAAAGATCTTTGAGTCCAGCTCCTGGCCCTGCACAGGACAGCCCAAGGAATCCCTGAGTTCAGCTGCTCAGCTTCATTCCTGGACACAGGCAAAGCAACAGGAATCCTTTTTTGGAAGCTGTGGGGTTTTTCTCCTCAGAGTCACATGTAGAACAAAGGGAAAGTCCATCTTTGGGGTAGAAACACACATCTGGCACTGGCCAAAATCAGTGTTTTAGTGTTGTCCTCACACTTTCCCCACCTAAATCCATCTTACCATCTTTAGGCTTAGAGCTTCTAGCTCTGGTATTGGCTTTTCTGGGAGCCATGTGTCTTTACCCACCTTGCACCCAAGTTTTTGTCACAAAAACTACAAGATAAGGAGGAAGGATTTAATATTTGCAAGAGCATTGGTACCCTTGGGCTGAGGTGTCTCCCAACCTCAGGATTTATGCATTTTATTATTTCCTAGCCACCAGCAGTGTGTGACTCTCAGCCCTTTGTTTCCCAGGCACCTTCAATGAAAAAAAGCACAAGGCTCCCTTGTTATCTGGCCCCTGCCCTGCAGCACAAATCAGATTTCAAGCTATTCCCTGCTTTATCCCACAGTATTTTTAGGTCACATCTTACCTTATTTGCTCATCTTTTTCCTGGACAGGGTAATTTCCCTGTGTGGACAGGCTGACCTGGCCACTCACAGCTGCTGCATTAGAGAACACCATGGAGAGGGTGAAAATGGCATGAAATGTTTGAAACCTTGGCCTGAGATGGATGGAATCCCCTCTTATCCACATCACCAGGGCTGGTGTGTGGTTTGGGGAGGGAAAATGGCTGGATCTAAAGCAGGGGGGACCCCTGTCCTCTCCTCACACCCACTCAGAGCTGAGCTTCATTTTGCAAGGCAGCTGATGTGAGGGTTTTATACCTTTGGGCAGATCTCTTCTTTGTTCCTCATATTTCCTGCTGCCTTGATAGTCACAAATGCCACATGGACATGGGTAGGAGAGGTGGTGGGGCCCTAAACTGATCTCTCACTGCCTGATGGGGCTTAGGACAGCACAGGACAATCCCCCTCCTCCAGCTCGTGGGGTTTGGTTTCCTTCTCCTTCCTGTGAGTCAAGGTGCCAGATCACAAAATAAATATTGTGCAATATTCCTTTGGAAAACACAGGGCATCAGTGCTGCATCCCACTCCTACAACCCATTGCTGCACAAGGGCACACTGACCCTGAAGGACTTGTTGAATGTCCAAGCCTTGGATGTTGTCTCCTGAGCACTGGCTCTGACCACAGCTTAACACAGAAAAGCAAAAGGCACTTTACAGTGCACCTGGAGATGGGCCTAAGCCACAGATTCAAATGTGAGTTAAAACAGAAGGTGTTTGGCCCCAGGGCTTTGGTTCTAGTCCTTAAATAAAGCAATTTATTTCACAGTGTGCCTGGCCCAGAGGAGCTGGTAAGAAGGAATGGAAATCCTCCACCAGTAGTTATGGGTTTCATCTGGAAATCAGAGGAGGAGAGTCCTACAGCCTCTGCTATGAAGACATTGGGCCAAAGCATCAGCCTTGTCATTTAAATCACTGCTGCAACACACTTTCACTTAGCATTGGCACACAGCATCTCCACACACCTACATAACTGTTTTATAAAATGCTCAGCCTGGCAGGATGCAATCCCAAAGGATAAATTAATAATGAGCCACATATACAGACATGAAATACTCAGAATTGCATAACAGTTCCAGAGATGAACAATCCATATCAAGTTGGGAAAAGCTACTCTGTTTCAGATCCCCTGTCAATGGGCACATTCCTACTTTGTGCTGCCAATATTTGCTGGATTTAGTGTGGCATGGATTGGATGTGACTCATGGTAAAACAGGCAAACCCTGCCCAAACTAGAAGCATCCCATTTAGTGTGTTGAAAAGGCACCAAATTAGCTATTTCCTCGACATTTGCATAATATTTTTTTGCATGAAACACGCTTCAGGGTGTATTCCCTCTCTCAATCTTCTGATTTAGTAATCTTCATGGCATGGGCATAATTATTTTGATGGTTCTGCCATGGTTTCTGCAGGCAATGAGCATTACCACGTCTAAACAATTATATCACCTTCTTCTCTTGCTTCCTCTGTAACCTCCCAACGCCAGTGCTCTCCTCCTTTTGGCAAAGCCTGATTTCCTCCTTTCTGCTCCCAACCCACCTGAAAGGAAAGGGATGAAGATGGAGACAGTTGTGCTGGCTGTAAGTCGGGCTCTGTGGGGAGGAGAGACGGGGTGGCTGCAAAGTTCCCACAAAGTGGAGGCTCCTTCCAGCCAGGGCTTCTACTTGGCACCCTCCAGACACAGGGTGGAAAGGCAGGAACAGCCAAAGGCAGCTTCAGTCTCCTCTGTCAGGGCAAGGAAGGTGATTGTAGGAGGCCTGGAGAGAGAGAAGGTTCTACCCAAGGGATTCAGCGTCAGTCAGGGCCTTTCTGCAAAGGGTGCTTTAGGTACTGCCGGTAGAAAAAGCCCCACAGCTCCATGGCCTCGCCCTGTGCACATTTTCCTGTAGGTTTCTTTCTTCAGGTGTCCCTGGCTGAGGTGCTGGGAGCTGAAGTGGTCTCCTCAGGAGCTACCTGAGGAGCAGGGACACAGGTGAGGTCCCCTCACTCTTTGCACCCATCTGACCACATGGACAGGTCCTCCTCCTCCTTCTGCTGGGCTGGCCTTTCAGCCTCGACACCACAGTGCTGGCAGGGTCTCCAAATGGTCTCTGTCAACCAGCTTCAGCCGTGCTCTTAATTGATTTTAGGACATTTTCTGTCCTGGGGCAGAGCCATGGCTTTGACTCCAGGTGGGTGTCAGGGTCTCTGAGTTTCCCCAGCACTTGGGGATGAGTTTTGTTTGAACATTTCAATCTATCAGTGGCTGCTTGGAGAAGCCAGCCCATGCCTGCTGGCAAGGAGGTTGTTTCAGAGCCCTGTTTTGTGAATGTCTCCTGCCTGGACCTGCTGGACAAGGGAGAACAGGAGATCAAGTGGGCTCCTTGTGCTTGGCCCCAAATAGAAATCAGACTGAGAAACAAATGTAGTGTGATGTCTGTGCCTAGAACACCCCAAAGTCACACACTTTGAGTAATCAGAGCTCTCTTTACCACTGAGAAAAAAAATAAAATAATTCACATATTGGCTAAAAGCAGAGTGGCAGTGCTGGCAGCCATTTGCTGCTGATGCCAAATGAGCCTGGCTGGCAATAACCAGCTGCATTCCCCCCCAGAGTGCCAAACTTGCACCCAAAATCAGAGCAGGCATGCAGGCAGCAGAGCAGGGGACTCTGATCCCACTCAGCACACAGCAAACACGAGTTATTTTAGTGGATTTCTTCCAAGCTCCTGCCAATAATGCTAAAATCATCATCTGGCCTCTAGTCATTGCTTGGTTCCAGGGCCATGGAAATATTTTCTGCTTGCTACTGGGTGAGCTCTCCTCACTGTGCCTGTCATTGGGATTGTTTCTGCCCCTCACAGCAGGGCTCAGGAGAAGATTGTAGACATAAAAGAGAAAAAGAATTAGAGCTGTTACCAAAAAAAAAAAAAAAAAAAAAAAAAAAAAAAAAAAAAAAAGCAGGCTCTTCTCTGTGATTTTTATCACAGGCAGACAGCAAACCCACACAGCTGGGTGCTGGTGTCTGCCCAGCCTGGGAAGAGCAGGGAAGGGCTGCTCTGGGCCAGGTGCCTACCTGTGCTGCAGCAGGGCCTGGCAAGCAGCAGCCCCCAGAGAGCCCCTGTGGCGGCTGCTGACACAATTCCCTGCCAGCCCTGCTCAGTCCTGTGCCAGCTGGATGTGCCAGCCCATCCTCAGGACCCAGGGGATGGAGCTGCAGCATCCAGGCTGCTCAGTGGGGTGTGTGGTCCTTGCCCAACATGCAAAACTCTGCTGACCCTGTGGGCATTTCCCTCCAGAAATGGTAATGGCCCCAGACTGCACCAGGGAGAGTCAAGTTGAACATCAGGAAGAATTTCTTCACAGAAAGGGTTGTCAAGCATTTGAACAGGCTGCCTGAGGAAGTGGTGGATTCAACACCCCAAGAAATGAATGGCAGTGGCACTTGGTGCTATGGTTTAGTTTGGCCAAAGGTTTGACTCAATGATGTCAGAGGTCTTTTCCAACTTTATTGATTCTCTAATTCTGCAGTGTTTGAGTGCACAGGGGCCCTGGTCCCAGCATCTTCCTCCCTTGAACTGTCTTTCCTACTACCTCTCACCCAGTGCTGTACCTTCACAGTGCCAAGGCCAGAGCTCTAGTGCAGCTAAAACCTGCCCAGAGGGTTTTCCATCAGCATTCAGCCCTGGCCATGCTCATAGCACACCAGGGCTGGCTGTCACTGATGCTGAGGGATCTGAGCCCTTCTTCCTGCCTCTCTGAGCTGGAGGGGTCAGGCTCAGACCCAGTGCACACTCCAGGAATAAAACTGGCTCTGCTTCACCTTGTGGCAGGCTGTTCCCTCTCCTCCTGGGACCTGAAAATCCCATTAGTGACAAATGTCCTCATTGTCATTGGTGCCAGGCAAATCTGCCCTTGGGCAGCATCTGGGCAAGTGGCTCCAGGGCCACCTACTCCAGAGGCTTTCTCCTGGTAATTTTGCTGGCACAGTGTGTACTCAGATAGGTCAGGTTCTCGGGGTCTCTAGCTGGTCAGAGTGAGCCCGAGATATGCTAGAAAGTCTCTTTTCTCAGCCTGGCACTCAAAGAAGGAGTCAGAGCTCTTCATTTCTCAGTCTCAAGGTTGTTTATTGTATCTTATCTATAAAATTTTTTCTCCTGTCCTGCTAAGGTCCACTCAGCAAGACAGTCTAAGGCACTCTGGTCACCCCAGAGGCAGTGTTATCTTTTTATACTAAAAACTACGTGTACAATATTTACAATTACTTCCCAATACCTATCACCTATGTTAGACTGTGAGCTTCTACTCTAAACCAACCTAAAAGTGCCAACATCACCCAGAAGATGGAGGCCAAGAAGAAGAAGGAGAAAAGCTGGACACACCCAAATTCCTCCATCTTGTTCCCTGAACCCCCATTCTAAAAACCCCAAAAATCTATTTTCTCACCCTGTGATAACTTCACTCTCCTTCTACTTAAACTGTCGTGGCCTGCAGATCTTCATCTAAGGTTGATAACTTGCTCCATGGGTCATAATCAAAACCACAGGCACCTTGGGTTCTGTGCCAGGGTCTCTGAGCCCCCTGGCAGGGGTCTGGCTGTGCAGGACAGCCAGAGGGATGTCCTGAGTTCCAACATCAGGTCGCTGTAGGGCTGTCCCCAAAGCCTGTCTAAGTGCAATGGCTTGCACCTGGGTTGGGATTCCTGCCAGGGAAATGAGTTTCCATGCCATTAGCCAACAAATTTAGACCAAATTGCATCCCCTCATGCTAGACATCTTCTGCTTCAGGCTGAAGGAAACCTCTGATGACAAATGCAGAGGAGCACAGAGAGTGATAGTCATCTCTGCAATGTGCTGCTCTAGAGAGGGATGAGAAACAATCCCATGTAGGAGTGACCCCCATCAGTGCCCCCTGTACTTGCTGTCCCTGTGTGACTTCGCTGAGACAGGAGACCGAGGCTCCTCCAGCAGCAGCAGCTCAGCACAATCCACAGAGCAGGCAAGAAGTTGTGAAAGAGTTTGGGAAGAATAAAAACCCAGCTGGAAACTTCACCACCAATATTTATGACGCAGAGCCAAAGGTTCTCATCAGGATTTGGTAAGACAAAGTCCTGTAGTGTCCCTCATGAGAGGGCTGTGGACCTCAGCTGGTTTCTCTCCCAAGGCGTGACGCCAGGCGTCTTGCACGGTTCCCAGTTTCCATGTGCCTTTGCTCATGTTTGCAGGCTTTTGAGAGTTGCAAAATTTCCCCTTCCACCATCATCCCCGAGGAGGGTGGACACTAGCACTGTTCCCAGCCCCAGGGTCAAATTGCTCAGCCTTTGAAGATATTTCCTTGGAGTCCTTGAGCCTGAGTTTCTCGGCCTCTTTGAAGTTTCCCCTTGATGTTGGTGCATCTGTGGGTGACTCAGTTCCCTCCCTCTCCCAGTGAGATCAGACCTTGTTTGCCAGCTTTGTCTTAGATCCCCCTGCTCAGATATGTGGTCTTGGGCCACTGAGTTCAAGGGCTCTGAATTTATGGTGGACTCTGCATGCACCAGCATCATTTCATTGCTTCTTGTTGGTAGCACATTTCCCTGGTACAGGGGTCTTTGAGGCATCCCTGCTTTCAGGAGGTGAAATTCTACAGCCCAGCTTCATAGGTCCCAGGACTCCTACCAACCATGAATACCCTCATTTGCTTCCAGTTTTGCTGTGTGGGACTGAAATGAGGATGAGAAAGCCAAAACACCTCTCCTAGAGTCATGAGGAAAATCCCTTTGACCTTTTTATTCCTCCTTCAGGAATGACTCCTTTGCTCCTGGAGATTTTTTTTCCAGCTGCAGTTGTCTCCTGAGGGTGTCATGGTCACCTCCAACAGCAGGAATCAGCCTTGAGCTCTTCACACTGCCCAAGGCTGGCATGAGCTGCACGTTGGGTTTTGTTGTCCATCCTGCAGCCACAGTGAGCATGCAGAGCTCACAGCCACACAGAGCCAGCTTTAAGGGGAGTTGCCCTTATCTGACATCCATTGATTTAGGCCTTTAATCTGGGAAGGAATTTGCTGCAAGTCACAGGAAGCCAATGGATAGTTCCACAATGCTCATGGTGTCACAGTCTTGCAGCACAAGGCTCTCAGGCATGTTTTTCACCAATGCAGATATTTGTGCACTTCTGGACAAGGAAATAAGTCCCTCAACTCACTCTCCTTGCACCCTCTGACCCCTGGAACCTGGAATCTTTTTTGCAAAAAGCAAGGATTTAAATGCTAACAGCCAGAGGGCAGAAAGCAGAGCCCATCCCCAACTCTGCTGGCACTGCTGGAATCATGGAGTGAGAAGGATGAGATGGGGAAACCCAAGGTAAACAGGCTCATATTAGTGCTGGGATCCCAAGCCAGCAGTGGCTCTGCTCCCACATGAGAGTAACCCTCCCTGAGCTGGGGAGCTGGTCTGCTTGTGGAGCTACAACAAAGGATTCAGACGTGTTTCCTCTTGGAACAGGATGAAGCGAACCGTCTGCAACCCCATCCAGTGGGCAGGTTGTCATCCCCCCTCTCCCTGCCTCCCTCCAGAGCAGCAGCTCTGCTTCTCATCCACATCCACCCTCCCCTTTGAAAGCCAAGCTTCCTGCTCTGGGCTATTTCTGACCTCCAGAGCCAGGCTGCCAAGCACCCAAAGATGAGCTGGCCAAGGGGGGCTGGTGGGGCAGGGCAGGGACCTGAGGTGCTGGGGGGTCATTGAAACAACTTTTCTAATTGAAACAACTTTTCTCATTGAAACAAGGCAAGATCACAGAATCATAGAATGGTTTGGGTAGGAAAGGGCTTTAAAGATCATCTATTTCCAGATCTCAAGATGCTTTCCTGGTCAGCTGTGTCCAAGCAGACAGCTTGGGAAAGCTCTTCCACCCCTGTCCCAAGGCAAAGAAGGAACTGCCATATTTTGGCCCTCATTTTCAGATGTTCTGGTGTTTCTGCATGTGCATTTCTTCCCTCCTATTCACACGGATGTATAACCAGGCAGCAGCTGTAATGTAATACCAGAGTCCTGTATATAACTCTGAAAACACCACTGGAGCAGCCCTATTATCGTGAGACCAATCTGAGCAGGAAATATTATCATTACCAGGGGGCATTATTTTTTCCAATCACACTTCATATCAGTTGTCATCAAACCCTGTGTTTTATATAGTGTTACAATAGCCACAGTTGCCATGAATTGTCTCTGGATGGACTGTAAGTATTAAAAACAAAATAAGAAGCATATGTTGGAATGTCTGAAACTAGCAGACAAAACTCAAGGCTTTGACAACGTTACGGGTTTTTTGGAAGGAGCCAGATTTTAGCAATAACATTCCACTTTTGTGAGTCTACCCACCAGCATCTAACCTGCCCTATAACATCTCACTCGAGTTTACAATTTCCTTCACCTCCTGTTCCTCTCTAATGTAAACTCTCTGGCTTTTCTCGAGCATGTGGCTTGGGAGAGGAATGGCTCCAGCCTCCCAGGTGCCAACTGGAAATCTTCCTTCGCAGTGGACAAGCAAGAAAAAATGTACAATCTAAGGAAAGGGCTCACCCATAGCTCACTTTTTTAGCCCCCCCCTGCTCCTGTTCTAGCTGCAGCAAAATGTCAAAGGCATGATGCACGCATTCCTTTGAAGCCATTCCATCGCCTGATGATCCATTTTGCTTATGAAAGGAATGTACACTCGGTGCTGGGATTTTTGTTGGAAGGCCTCAGCAGCCATGGAATAACTGCAAGGAACACTGCCAGGTTTCTCCCCCCCTTCCCTACACATTCCAAAACATCCATCCAGCGAGCAATAAATAGCAAAAAAATATTAATTACCCAAAGGAAGAATTCTCTCCTGAACAAATATTGGCTTTGTGACAAGAAGGAGCTTGTGAAATGTGTGTTTGCCTACCAAGCCCACTCAGTCTATTTCTGATTCCCAAAGAACATAATGACCTGTGTGCCAGATTTTATTTGGGCTTTTTTTTTTTTTTTTTTTTTTTTTTTGCATGGCCAGCAAGAACTGTAACAAACATTCAGGAGGGAAAACACTCCATTGTTGCTTTTGGTCTTATGGTGGGTTTTGTTCTCTGCTTTTAACTGTGCTTCACTTCTGGAGCTGCACAGAAAAAAAACCCAAAAAAACTGTTATTCTTTTTTAACTTATTCACCAGTTCTCCCAGCTTTTCCTGAATTCATTTACTGCATAAAAGTGTTCAGTAAATGAGCTTGGGAGAAATCGGTTTTGAGCTATTATATACCATACACAAACACAGAAGCACATGCATACTTATACATAGAAATATATATATATATATATATATATATAATACTTTATATATATATCTATATATATAAGTACTTATATATATATATATGTAACTACATATGTATATATATATATATATATATATATATATATATATATATTCACAGTTACATGAGTAGGGGCTTGATCCTGGGGCCACATGATTTAATTAAGAAAGTATAAATATATAAAAGCCTCCAATCCACACTCCAAAGCAAAAATTATGATCTCCATCCTGTGCAAAGTGCTGTGCACTTTGAAGAACTTGTTGCCAATGAAGGGTCCAGCCTGCCCAGAACCCAGCAGAGCCAAGCAGAGATGGCTGGGGATGGTGGGAAGGATGAAAATGCTGTCCCCAGGGTCTGCCCCAGCCCCAGCCTTTCTCAGCTCAGGGGCTGCCTGAGCTGAATAGGGGGTTTCTGTGTTTTAAAACCCTTTGCCATGGACTTCTCCAATCTCCCTTGGACCTGCAAACTGAGAAGTTTGCTGCAGACTGGGAGGGAAAGGGAACTGGGAAAAGGGGATGTTTCTGCTCCCACTTTGCTTTGCCGGATGCAACTCCCCTCTGCCACCCTGCTGCAAAACTCCCATGGCATTTCCCCAGCAGGTCCCACAACCTTCACAGGCTACTTCCCTTTGAAACAGGCTCAAATCTTGTGGTCTAACAGGAGCTAAAATACCATGTTGGCATTTGCTCCTTGTCTCGTTTGTTTTGGGGCTATTCTTTTGGGAAAACAAACAAACATACAAAAAACCATCACTTGGACAGACACTTGGAGAAAACCAGGAGGGAGTTCAGGTCTGTGTAGCCCCAGGGCTTGGTAACCACAGTCCCAGGACATGGAATGCCAGCCCTCTCCTGCAGAACAGCACAGCAGTGACATTTTGGAGTTTAAGTGAAATGATGGCAGCCTTCCTGAAAGCAAAGCCTGCTTCAAAACACTCAGAGGAGACCACCCAGAGAAGACATGCCTGGAGTTCCCTGTGAGCAAATCTCTTACATCCTAAGCTATCCCTCATCTAAGTTGCCCAAGGCAGGACAAGATCCATTCATAGGTTGTGCCCTTCCCTGCTGTGGGGAGCTGGTTGCATTGTAAAGGCAGTCAGCAGTTAGGAGCAGTTACATAGAATTATTTATCCACATAGAGATCTTTTCATGAACAGAATAGTAAATCTTTTCATTCAAGAATTTTTAGACAAAAGCTATTTGTTAATGTGACATTTTTCAGCTGTATCAGTGCAAACATCCATCCATTTGGTTTTTCACACACAGAAAACTTCTTTCTTGCTGTTTGCAGAAAATAAAAAGAAAAGAGAGGGAGGGTGAATGAAAACTGAACGTATTTTTGTTGTTGTTGTTGCTGCTGTTGTTGTTTGGGGTATGTTTTGCTAGAAAATAAAAAAAAAAAAAGGTCAAGATAAGATGATGCTGTGAGTCTTTAGGGGAAAGGTAATTTTTAACCATCTAAAATCACTTGATTCAATAAGTGTTGCTCAGATCCAGTGTCATGCTTTGCTAATCAGATTTCAGGAGGCATTCAGCACAGTAAATCACACTGCCATGTCTTATCAGCCAAACTAAACATTGTGGTTCCACCATGAGGAGCATCACAACTGGCTCTCCTCAGCTGGCTCTTGCAGGACCCTGAGCAGTGCTGCTGGGTTTTGGGGACATGCAGAAAAGAGGAGCAAAAAGACAGGGAGACCAGGAAAGGGATTAAAAAGGTCAGTAGCATTCACTGGGATTCTTCAGGACTGAGATCCACCCAGCTTTATCTTCCTTTCCTCACCTTCCCCACAGTGACTGTCTAATGGGAGGGATGCCATCCTCTCTGCTTGGCATGTTTGTTGTTGAATTACAAATTCTGATCACTGTCTTTTTTCCCCCCCTGTGCTTGTCTACCCTTTCAACAGGATTCTTTTCCCCTCCACCGGCAGATATGAGAGTGGATTACAAAGTGATTCAGCTGGAAAAACTACCAGGAAATGAAACAAACAATTGATTAAATTGTTTTCTGCGCAAAAATTCAAAATTCTGGCTTGAATTTCTGCAGCTGGAATACCACCCGGGGGATTATGTGCAGTTATCTCCTACTGCTGGGTATTCATCTTTCCTCCTAGAGTGTTTCTCTGATCATCAGTGGGTTGTAGCAGAAGATAAATTTCTTTCAAGTTTGATGCTATTCCTGGGGCTTCTGTGGCGTTCCCACACAAAACTTTAATTGTCATAAACACCTCGAGATTTGCTGCGCATAAAGAAACGAACTGATTTGATAAACAACACTCATCTCACCAAAGTAAGCACAGACTTGATTTCTATCATGCAAAATCAGATGTGGTGTCAGAGTCAGAATAGCAAACAGGAGGTTTCATGGGAAAGGCTGCTTGTTTGCAGCAGGTAGGATGCCTTTGAATATTTCGGGTGTGACTCATTCGGCGAGAGGAGACACCCAAATTGCCCATCTGAGCAAGTCTCCCCAGCCTCCCTTTGCACTCACTGCAGATCTCATCAAGGGAGGCTGGGACTCCTTCTCAAGCAGGCACCTGAACCTGGCTTGGTCCTGTGCTCTCAAGCCTGACCATGGCAGTGTCCCCGTGGTGATGCCTTGTGAAGGCTGCCCTAGAACAGAGACTAGACAGAGCTAAAGAATAAAGTGGGGATTCATTAGGAGGCCTCAATGGATCCACCTTGGGCAGCACAACAGCCCAGCCAGGGCTGCACCCCTGGTGAACCCAAAATGGTCGCAAAAATGGATGCCCAGTCACAGGGTGTCTCATTTTTATGAGTTCTGGTCCATTTGCATATTGGAGCCAATTGTCTAATTACAGCTCCAGCCCATGCAGTCCCATCCTTCTTGTTTTTCTCTCTTTGGTTGTTTGTGCTCTTGGGGCTGAGATTTGGATCATTTGTCCTTGGTGCCCAGCTGGAGCAGGAATTGTTTTGTCTCCCTGCTCTGTGCAGAGAGATCAGCATCCCCTGATGTGAAGCTCAGACCCACACACTAAAGCAGCACAGAATCTGAAAAATAGAAAAGCTCAAACCTGAGGCATCAGTGGTTGGCAGAGGTGCTGGGCTGTAATGTGTGATGAGGTGAATGGGTTGTTTCATGTTGGAGCAAATTCTAGAGCTCTGGCCTGCTTGCAGGGCATGTTAACAGCAAAAATGATAAACCCAGACCTTGTGCCTCTGCAGGAACAAACCTCTTGGTTCTGTGTCAGGTTTAACCCCACTCAGATCTGTGTTCAGTGTGAACTTTCTCATTTGATGCAATGCATTTGTGAACACCTGGTAGTTTTTCACCTTCTCATCACTAAAGAGGTTGCACCCTCAGTTTGCTTGGGCTGAATGCAAAGCTTTGCCTCAGCAAGGAAGATTTGGCCATTATCTGACTGTCCTTGGCCAAACCTTGAGCTGGCAGCTGGGTTTCTTTGGGCTAAGATATTCCCCTCCCTGGTGCTGGTGTCCAGCTGAGTGGGGATCAGAAATTGTCCTCTCAGCACAGCTTGGGCACTGGGGGAAGGACAGACCT
This sequence comes from Agelaius tricolor, assembly GCF_023055355.1. Taxonomy (NCBI): domain Eukaryota; kingdom Metazoa; phylum Chordata; class Aves; order Passeriformes; family Icteridae; genus Agelaius; species Agelaius tricolor. Next base: position 2,784,938 of record NW_027269266.1, read on the forward strand.
CCTAAAATACAGACTCATGAAGCCATACAATGGTTTAGGTTGGAAAAAGACCTTTCAGATTGTCAAGTCCAGCAGTGCCAAGTCCACCACTAAACCCTGTCCCTCAGCATCACAGCTACACATCTTTTATGCACCTTTAGGGATGATTACTCCTCCATTGCCCTGGGCAGCCCCTTACGATACCTGACAACCCTTTCAGTGAAGAATTTTTCCTTATATCCACTCTAAACTTCCCCTGGTGCAACTTGAGGCCATATCCTTCTCCTGATAGACAACCATGGGGAAGGTGAGGACAAGGAGCTAAGGCCAGATGGATCTCTACCAAAGGATTAATTCCTCTGCTCCACAAACTTCAAAGGGAGTAACCTCCTGTCTTGCCAGCAGGAAAACATCTCTTTTTGGCCAAGGTAGCTCTGTGAACCTCTTGGAGTGGTCAGGAGTTGCAAGGAGGAGCAGGTCTGGTTTAGCTGAAAGATAAATCACCATTCCCAGCTGGCCCCTGGAGCTGTCAATAGCCTGACCACACCTGAGCATTTCCAACAAAATGTCCACTTTTCACCATGCACTGCTTTGAAATCCACCAAAATGCATCCACCACAATTTCTATCTCCTGCTCTCCTTGTGTGGTGATAATCTGTGTTTGAGCTGCACAAAGACTTCAGGTATGGCATGTATTTTCTCCTGCTAAGGCAGAGACAGCCTGTGCTATCCCTGGGTCCTGCATCCTCTAATACACTGTGGTGTCACTAATAATGAACCTGAAATTCATGTAGCATCAGACTTTCTAAAATCCAATCTTGGCCCAGCTTTGTATTCTGAATAGATTAGGGGTTATTTTGCTGTTGGGTTGGGTTTTTAATTTATTTATTTATTTATTTATTTATTTGGTGGTTGTTTGTTTTTTTTTTTTTTTTTTTTTTTTTTTTTTTTTTTTTTTTTTTTTAAGCAAAAGAAACCCTAACCCATTGAAAAAATGTTAGAGGGAAATTGCAAATGTTATGCTTGTCTGAACAGGAGTCACTCTGGGAAACACACTACAGACATACTAATTTCTGAGAGGTTCCCCCCCCACCTTCCCCCCATCCTGTGTGTAACTCAGACAAGGAATGTTCTGGTTTAGCTTATTCCCATCTTCTAATGCACACACACTGCTTATCAGAGATTCACTAGTTAAGGTGGAGGAAATTAAGGTGACCTCTACTAGTTCAGGTCTTTATGCAATTTGAGATGGTCATTAGTCACATATCTTGGCATGCAGTGAATTAAGGGCCCTGACTTACAGAGTATCTCAGACCTTTTGTTTTGTATTTTGCTCTCCTTTGTGTGGCTGAACACCCAAGAAGGTTGTTTTATTCATCTGACTTAAAACTATTGCTTTATATAATTTAAAACAATAATATACAATTTAAAAATCTGTATGTCTTCTCTGGTTCTTTTAGCTAATTATGTGTGAAAAGTCCTTCCAGACTTGGTGGGAAAAATATTTCTCAGCTATTAATCAAGCCATTGATTTAGGAATTTTGCTCAGGGAAAGAACTTAGCCCTCATGCAGGGAAAGGACCATAAATCTACGAGAGGAAGAACTTCTGGGGCTCTGTTACTCATCCTCTTCCTGCCTGTGTGAATGAAGTGACTTTTGCAGACCAGATGCAGCAGCCAGCACCACAAGAGTGGCAGGGAAATCCCTTCTTCCCTCTCGGCATGAAGGAGACACGATTTGAACATGTTTGGCTGCAGCCAAGGAGAAAAAGGCAGAAAACAAGTAAGAAAAAAAAAATAATATTTTTATCCAGAGGTAAAAATGCCCTCTGGGCTCTGCAGTTGTGCCGGCAGACAGAAAATGGACAGCAGAAAATGCTGCTGTTCATAGAATGTCCTGGGCTGGAAGGGACCCCCAAGGATCACCGAGTCCAGCTCCTGGCCCTGCACTGGGCACTCCCAAGGGTCACACCATGGCCTGAGAGCCTTTTCCAAACAATTCTTGAGCTCTCTCAGGCTTTCTGCTGTGACCACTGCCCTGGGGAGCCTCTTGCAGTGCCCAGCCACCCTCTGGGTGAAGAACCTTTCCCAAATGAAGTGCTGGGACACCCACACTGGTACCACACGTGGATTTGAGATGCCACCACCCTTCCCTTTGCAGCACTCCTGGACCCACAGCACCTTCCTAATCCCAAGGCTTCCCAGACCACTTCTTCCTCCTGCACCCCTCACCCCACCCTGGCCAGGGCTTTCACCAAGGCTGAGGTGCCCCTGGGGACAAAAACCCTGCAGAAAATCTCAGTAACTGCAAAAAGGAGCAGCTAGGAGTTGTGGGGAAGGCCCTGAATTTGTGCCTTTATGGCTAAAAAGAGCTGTGCACAGCTGATTTGGGTGAGTTATCTCACTGTTAAACAAATCTTCCTGTTTGGGAAACATTGCTCAAGAGCAAAGGGGTCAGTCATTGCTTTTAGAAGCTGCTTTTTTGTGTGGGCTTACACACTTTTTGCCTCTGTCCTAAGAAGCACAACTCCCACTGACTTACTAGAAATATTAACAACCAGTGACTCAATTTCTAAGAATAATTTTGGGTGTTTCTATTTATAGGTATCAACCCTAAGCTCAAAAGCACTGGCAACACCCAATCATCTATTTTTCCATTATGCTTTGATATCACACTGAAATAGCCTGGAAATCAACACTTTCCACTGTTCCTTGGTCTGTGGATATCTGCACTTTCCAAACCAGATAGCTCACAGCACTCAGTTGCTCAGGAAGGGACACGAGCCATCAACTATTTTCAGGAAGTGCCTGGAAGCCCAGTTTAAAATAGAAATGGAGATGCTGGTGGACAGATGCAAAGTTGTCCTTCTGTGGTGGATTAAAGACATTAAAGAGCATTTCTGAGGGGCGGTTGGAGGGCTGGAAGTGTCACTGGTGGAAAGGGTGAGGGTAAAGGAAGGTCTTTCGTGGGGCTGAGGATGGAGAGGCAGAAGATGGAGAAGGGAAGGATGGAGGGACAAGGTAGGGCATGCAGAGGTGGAGGCTGGAAAGGCAGGGGGTGGATAAGCAAACTTGAAATGATTTCAGCTTGTGGCAACCAAAGTACCTTCAAAAGCATCCCTAAAGATGAATAACCAGACCCACTCCAATCACTTTTGACTGCACTTTTCAAATGTAACCCATGATTTTTAGAGGAAAGACAGAATCATAGAATTTTTCCAGCTAAGGTTGGAAAAGCTCTCAGAGATCAATGAGTCCCACCCTTAACCCAGCACTGCCAAGGTCACCACTAAACCCTGTCCCCAAGTGCCACATCTCCATGTCCTTTAAATCTCTCCAGGAATGGGGACTCCACCACTGGCAGTTGCCACAGAACAAAAAATTTGGGCTAGAGAGTCACTCTTGAGCATTTAGACCAAAGAAATCAGTAGTGGAACCAAAAATCAGTAGAAATCAGTACCTGTAACCAAAGAATGAAAAAACACACCTACAGGATTTAAAAACTCTGCAGAAATAAGAGATATCTTCTTGTTCCAAGAATCTCCCAAGCCATTTAGTGTCTTTTTTTTTTTATATTATTTATTATAGCACATTTATTGCCTTAGGGCAAAAAACCTGCTTGCTCATGTTTTTATTTGTAGCAATCCCCCTGGGAAGGTGCTGGGGCAGGGATGGGCTGTACCCCCCCTCCAAGGTGCTCAGCACAGCATCCCCACATCCCCAGCCATTCCCAGCTCACTGAGGGGAGCTCCAGGAGAAACCCTGAGCGTTCTGTTCCCTTCCTGAGCTGCCCTGGGCTCTCGGGGTGAGAGGCAGGATGCCGGATGTCAGCCGTGACTCATTCTCTGGGAAACTGAGCGTGGTGTGGCTTTCTGAGGAAAGAACCCATGAGTAAGGGCTTTTTTTTTTTTTTTTTTCCTTTTTTTTAAATTTCTTTTTCCTTTTCTCACTTTTTTTTTTTTTTTTTAGTTTTTTTCAAGGGGAATTGGGCAATGCAGAACAGGTTACATCAGTTTGTCAGGAAAGGAGGGCACTGCAAGAGCCACAGTGCTTCCCCCTTGCTCAGAAGCCACAGAATTTAGTGTGGGGGTGTTGCTTTCACAGGTTATAAAAGCTCTTTCTGAGCAAAAAGAAATAATAGAAAATAAAACCCGTTTGTTTCTCAGAAGTTGTTGTCTCTCCTGAAAGGGTGGATTTGAACAATATTGTTTTAATCAAGTGTTTGGCTGCTGCAGGATGTCATAAGGAGGCTGGGATACACATGGATCAAAACAGGTTTGAACCAGCTTTGCAAAACCAATGATGTGTATTTCCTTATAGGGCTTCAATATTTATTTTTTTCTTACCAGTTCTGCTTAATTACTGGTTTAGATGGCAAAACCAGTCCATCTCTGATTTTTAGGAGAGATGAAACAAGCCTTCCAGTAACAGCACCTCCCTGCCACACCAGGTGCTCTGAACCTGTTGCTATTAGGAATTATTAGTCACGTAGAGACTGTCAGTGGCCCTAACATGCCTGGATGGGTTATGCTTTGTTGTTGGATAGATTTTTTATCCAATAATTTAAAATCAATAATAAAATTACAAAAAAAAAAACCCCAAAAAAAACCCCAAAAAACACCACACAAGAATTTTGAATGATAAACAAAAACAATAATAAAATTCTTAAATTTTCAATTTTTCCAACCACCATCTCAACAAATTATAATAAAAACCTAATAATTTCAACTCTTACTTACAATACTCCAATATTAATTAAACCAAACCCAACCTTTTGTGGGGTATCCCCTGCCCAACACCCTCTCTGAGCATCCTCCTGCCATCAGCCAGCCAGCCTGACCCAGGGGCTGCTTGCTGACTGCTCCTGGGCACAGGGACACGAGTTAGCACTGTCCTAACCCTCACACAAACTCATTTTGGTGAGCTAACAGCTCTAAAATTGGGAGGAAAGTGGACTCCAAGAGGGGTAGTGCTTGGTGTCACGGGGAAGGCTGATGGGACCTGGCATCTTCTGCCAGCAGGGAGGGTCTCAGAGGTGATGGGAGCCCACAGCTCCCTGTCCATGCTGAGCTGGGGTCCTGCCAAAGACCCCTCCCAGGGGCATTTCCCAGAAACAAAGCAAAAAAGACAAGAAAAAGTCAACTAAGTTTTCTAATAGGTGCAGGAAGGCTGGGGTAGCCATTCCACCTACTCATACAACGCCCAAAGAAAGGGTTAAAAATAAAAGGGAAGGAGTCAGGGCTGGGGGGGACATCTCTGGGACAGGACAGCTTCAGTTAATGGCTCTGGGGAGGGGATTGTGATAATATCCCCCCAAAACCTACCCAGCTTGTGCAGGAGAGGTCTCTCACCCCCTGGCAGGGCTGGCACAGGGGTGGTTAAGGCTGGTGCAGGTGTTTCCCTCTAATAGGCACTGTCAGGTGCCTTTGCAGCCTTGATGACCATCTGGTTACCATAAAGAATGGTTTATGGGATCTCATCCTGGCTTCTGATGACTATAACATAAGTATTGAGGGCCTGCAAGGTACAGCTTCATAAAAATAACAGCTTAATAATGAGAAGGACTTTCCCCTTCCAGAACAGGGCAAATTCAGGTGTATTTTCCCCTTTCATTAGGATTGTAAAATGAGACAAAAGAGCCCCAGTCATCTAGGAGGGGAAAAAAAACCCACAATCTCACAAATTTCTTAGAACTACAGCAAGGTGCAAGGACATCTAGCAGCTGTCTGAAGGGCAGGACTGAATCCCAGCTTCTGATGTGAAGAAGGGGAAACTGAGGCACAGAGGTGTGAAACAGCTGGAACAGCATCATCCAGGCAGCCAGTGGTCAGCACAGGAACCTCAGCTCTCACTCACTCCTGCACTCCTGTAATTAAAAACATCTGCACAGCTAAAAGGTTGTCACCTTCTATCACAGCTCTGTCTTGATCTTTCAAACCCTTTTTTGTGTTTCCAAAAAGCACTAATTCTCTTCAGTTCCAATTTCTCATTTATAGAATAGGTTCTATAGGTTTATAGAATATCAGTTTGTAAAGATGTGACTTTCTCCTTTCAATAAATGCTCACTATGTCTGGCCCAAATTTTTTTTATTTTCTCCCAAAGGTGTGGAGGACCTTCTGCTATGCATTTCTTCAGGACACTGAAATCTTGTGTAAAATCAATGGTTTGGAGGTCTTCCTTGGACATCCCTCTCAAAAATATTTTCTGAATTTGCTCTTGCAAAAAAACACCCGAAAACCAAACCAGAACAGAAAACAAACCAAAGCAAAACAAGACAAACAAGAAAAGCTCCACAAGTTTTTCATGCAAGTATTTTGAAGGAAAGGTTGCAATTGGCTGTGTACAGGCAACAGAGGCAGCAATTTCACCTGCAAACAGGGGCCTAGGACCATCCTTTGGAGGCACCTATTCCTACAGAGTGGTGGGCTGGACAGACAAGCCCAAGGCTGATCCCTGGAGCAGTGAAATCAGCTGGAGCTGCAGCCTCCCATGGAGCAGGGACAGCCAAGCACCTGGCCCTCCCCTAACCCTTCTTTTGCAAACCAATCAGCAAAAAGTGGAACCATCACAAAAGGACACCTGACCAAGAGCCAAGGTGGGCTGGGGACTCCAGCCTGACCATCACAACACCCACACCCTGCTTGGATAGCACAGAAAATATCCCCTTGCATGGGGGTTTGGTGGTCCCAGAGGCAGGGAGGGCATCACTCCCATGTCCTTCATCTGCCAGCCAAAACTCCCTCTCTTTTTCCTTATTAAAACCAAGCCACCTCCTCGTGTCCTGAGATGGGCTGGGGGAGCTCTGGAGTCGGCCAGGGCAGTGCAGACCATGTCTGGGAGGAGGTAGGGGTGGGATTATCTTTCTTATGCCTGGGGTTTGACCTCTCTGCCAGCAGATTGTTCTGATTTTCCACATGGAGGGATCTAGGGACCCTCTCGAAAGTTCAAACTCCCCTTGCCTTCCCTGCAGGCAGCAGCAGAGCTCTGGGCTCAGCCCTCACAGGGAGATGGGCTGCACAGCACAGTCACTGACCCAGATTGCTTCATGCACAGATTTGGACATTTCATGACTTTTTTTATGCTGGACCATGTGGTCTTTCTGTTAGTCAGAAATTTCCATGGAAAAGTAGGAATTTGGGTTTGCATTTTTTTCTTTTTGTTGTTGTTGTTTTTTACCACCACCTCGCCAAAAGACCTGAGGGAAATTGCTGAGATGATTTCAAGTTGAAACAATTCCATTTTTCTTTATTGCAACAGAATTTTCTTGCAAAATTTGCAAGCAGTTAACAACCAAAAAGCTTAACAAGTGAAAAACAAGAAACAGGGTTGTTTCTTTCCGATTTTTCCCTCAACTCAGAAAAGCAAAACATTTCCATCTTTAGTCAACCTGAATTCATGCAATATTTTTTTTTTTTTAATTTGCTTGAGTCAGCCAGCAAACCTGAAAGATCAGCTCTTTGCACAGCTCCATCTGACAACGTCCTTGACTTCCTCTGTGCTGGTGCAAACCCCTGGCCTTGGCTTAGCCAAGTGTTGTCCATCAGTGCAGCACAACTCAAAGCTAAAAAACACCAGGGAATACCCAGCACTGTCCTTCTGCCCTTTCCAGCTCAAAGGAAGCACTGGGGCACCTAAAGCCAGAATTTCCCAGCCCGTGGCTGGAGCACAGAGCCTCCACAATATCTAATAACAGGTCTGACCCAGCACAGGAGTGCTCTGTGGCATGCACCTGATTGCTCCATCTGCCCTGGCTGCAAACGTTGATTATTCTCTGTGACACACGGTGTAAAATTGCACTGAGGGAAAATTGCACGTCTAGTCAGTCATTTCCATTCAGATGAGCTGAAGGAATTAATGAATTTGGGAGATCTCAGATCTTTGGAGATAGGGACAGGCGATGGCACGCTGGAAAATAATCACCCTCAACTGTGCACAAGCTTGAAACCACCCTACTAATCACAGCAGGCAGAGTGCTTATGGGGGCAGAGGGAGAGCTCAAGCACCATTCAAAGTCTCTAATAATGGTAAATGATTCCACAAACGCACGTGCTCAGGGCTCGGACTGCTTCCAGAGCTAAGTGCTTATGAAAACTTGAAGTGCTCCACTGGTTTTAAATCACTGTGCAGGGCTGACTGATTTAAACTACCAGAGCACTTCTCTTTTCCTTGCATTTTCTTTTCTCCCCCCCTCCACCACCCTCCCCTTTCCCTATTTTTTTTTTTTTTATGAACACTTCAATTTGGAAGCAAGTCAAACCCTTCAGTTTAGCGGTTCGAGACCATATTGAACCGATTTAGAAATATGTCAAAAAAAGAAACAGTAAATTATGGTTTAAAACCCTTGTGTTTCAGAGCATGTAAGGAGCAGAGGCTGCAGCTAGAGCTGAGATGTATTAGCAGGGGCTGGGAGGCAGGGCTGGTTGAAGGCATGGACACTTATCTGTTTGATCACATACCTACTGCAGGACATGTGCTGCTCCCTGCCCTGCACCTTTGATGTGCTGGCTTTTTCCTCTGATCCTCAGTGGCCTCTTGCTGCAACTGGAGAAATTCCTCTGTTGTAGATGCAGTGCTAAAAAAGAGCCTGAAATTTCAGTGCTGTGCATGGAAATGGGAAAGGATGCATCCCTCATACGGGGTTTTTAAATGAGTCTTGGCAGCCTGCAACACTGACAGCGTCACAACCCGAAAGTGAAACTTTCTGGTGGATTCATAACTCTCAAAAGACAGAATAAAACTGAAGCAGACAGCATAAATAATGGAAAAGTGAATTAGACTTTAAAAATTCTGTCCTGTTTAATAATTCAGAATGATTATAACATGCTGAAAGGAACTTTTTTTTTTTAATTACTTCTAGCCTGGCAATCTCCCATTAGTACACACACATCTCCATCAAAAATCATCAGCTAACAAGAGCTGCATTAGTGTGAGACAAGTAGCAAAGTACGTCCCTTTGGGTGTTTATTCACACCAAGGACGTGCCCTGTGCAGCCTTCCCACACCTACAGATGTGTTCAGGGTGGAGGAGATGCCACGGCCCCCAGGACCACAGCCCTGCATGAAACATTCAAATAAAACTCCCTGGGAGCCAGTAAATGGAAGCTGCTTGTCACCCTGGCTGGGACATGAGCACAAGGTGCAGGTGTGAGCTGGGGTTTCCCTCTCATGTCCTGTGGCCAGGCTGAGCCACAGCCACAGCAAGAGGGGGAATTGAGGACATGGGAGCACAGCAGACTGAGTGCTGAGGGCAATGTCAGCAGAGCCTGAACGATGAGTCCTCCATCTCTAAGGTGACAGCAATCCCTGTTTGGTGACTCAGGCTGTGCTCCCTCCCTTAGGATGCTGTAGGTACAGAGAGGTGTTGGCTGCTGCTGGCGTTGACTTGGCAGTGGAGGCTGAAATGCAGGCAGACCATCAGCATTCCCATCACCCAGAGCCACGTTTTCCTCCCACCAGAGCCAGGAGCTCCCGTGGTGAGAGCAGGGGAGCATTGCCTGGTGTGACCCACAGGGGTCTGAGGATGAGGGAAGAGATGAGGATCTGACTCCATGTTTCACAAGGCTTGATTTATTATTTTATGATATATATTATATTAAAACTATACTAAAAGAATAGAAGAAAGGATTTCATCAGAAGGCTAGCTAAGAATAGAATAGGAAAGAATGATAACAAAGGCTCTGCCCTAGACTCTCTGTCCGAGCCAGCTGGGCTGTGATTGGCCATTAATTAGAAACAACCACATGAGACCAATCCCAGATGCACCTGTTGCATTCCACAGCAGCAGATAACCATTGTTTACATTTTCTTCTTAAGGCCTCTCAGCTCCTCAGGAGGAAAAATCCTAAGGAAAGGATTTTCCATAAAAGATGTCTGCGACAGCCTGGGTGATGCCTTCCACGAGACGTGGAACCAAATGGCACGTGGGTGAGGAGCAAAGCTCTGGAGATGTCAGAAGGGAGGAGAGCAGATGGCAGGAGAGCAGAGGTGGGTGTTGTGATTGATAGCTGGGAGCTCTGGGTGGCTGAGTCCAGCTGAGTCACAAGCCCTGGCACGGCTGGAGGCAGTGGGACAGCAGAGCAGCCTGAGGAGCAGGAGAAAATGCACAAAGGACTCTTTTGTGGTGGGAGGTGAGCGTGGCTCTGCTTGCACCGCTCAAACCTGTGGCCACAGGAGCCAGGCTGTGCTCTGAGGCTGCAGCAGACTCATTTGGCATTTTGAGGGCCGTAATTTACAAGCAAATATAAATACTGGCCACCCACAGAATATACCCAGCTCCCGTGGCAAAGCTGGTGGGTGGGGAAGCACGGGCACCCCTCAGCCCCTGCCCTCCCTGTGCCATCTGCCAGGCCCGTCATGGCCATCTGCCTTGGGGCTGCCATGGAGAAAGTTAATTATGGTTTTTTGTAGAGTCGCCACGGCAGCTGGAGATGCCAGCCCAGCATAAGTGGATAAATCACACCCAAATTCCATTGCCAGAACTCAAAGGGAAGCTGTTCCTGTGTTAGCCATGCTTCAGCCCCACCACACCAGCAAGGACAAGGCTTTCCAAGTGTTTAGGAGCTGCTGCTGTGTCATGCTTAAGCTTTGCCATGATTGCCTCAGAGTGAGGGAAGCTCTCTGCTCTCAGGATGTGCGCTGGAGCAGCCTGCTCCAAACCCTGCCTGGGCTTGCTGGGGGACAGGAGGAAACACTCCTTCACCTGATCTCCCAGTTCCCACATCCATCAAGAGAACACAGCCATTCCCACTTCCTTTGCAAAATGCCTCAAGCAGGAAAAAAATAGTGTAAGGACGAAGTACAAGAAAAAACAGAGCTTCCTTTGGCTCTGCTAAAACGCCTGAGAGACAGCACAGCTGTGCAGGGGCACTGAACAAATTATTTTCTTTGCAAAACCTCGCCTTTTGGTAGCAACCAATGCTCATTAGCCACCTTCAGCCTAATCACAACTCACAGACATCCTCACTGTCACCCCTGGTACATCAGCACAGTCCTGAGCCCAAATGAAGCATCTTTCCTTTGGCTCCTGGTGGGTACAGAGGCAATGCCACACTCCAGGCATTGCCATTCCAGGCTGGCATCCTTGCACTCATCATCCTGTGCTGTGCTGACATAACTCTGCACCTTTTCATTTTGCTTCATAGGTGAGCCCCCAGGGATCAGACCTTTCCTCCCCTGTGATTTTCAGGGCACCAAACATATTCTGACAGACACTCAAGGGTCCTGTTTTCATTTAGGTCTGGAGGAAGCTGCGTTGTCCTCACACAAAAGGAGCACCAGGGCATGGATTAAACCCTCTCAAGAGACTAGAGTTTTCCAAACTGCCTCATAAAGGGAGCAGCACGTTGTGAGAGAGAAAGCTCCTTTGTTTTGGATAGCAGCTGTAATCTCCACGTCAAGCACGTTGGAATTTGTAAGTGGCCATTTAGCCATATTCTGACAGCAGAACAAGGAACCTCGGGGCAGCAGCCAGGCCTATTTATAGAGAGGAGGTTTGAGGTAATATCCTTACCTTGGATGCACTGTCTCCACTTAAGAGCCCAGCTTATGAGGGAAAGTGATGCCAGACAGGCAGCCAGCAAGGAAGGAAAAGAGTCACAGCTCACTCTGCCTGGCTTGCTCTGCAGCAGAGCAAATTATGTTCTACAGCAACAATAGAATTCTCTGAAAACTCAGTTTCTTCCCAGGCCTAACAAGAAAAGGAATGGCAGGAGATAAACAGCTGGGGAGATCCCTCAGGTTGAGGAACCTGCACGAGCTTATCAAGTTAATGTATCAGTGTTGTCACAGCACAGGGGCGTTGGGAAATCATGAGCTGCCCAGGAGGTCAGAGATCTGCCCACAAAATGTGCTGACCTTTCTCTTGTTGACGTTGCTGATGACACCCAATGGCTCGGGAAAGCTCTTGGGACACTCATTGAGTGACATCAGGAATCTGGGCTGTCCCCCCTTACTGTGCCAAATATCAACACTTTGAGCCCTCTAAGGCCAGGCTCAAGCAGTGCCAGCTTAGGTGTCCCCACACAGATGGGCTGGGATCCAAGCCCAGCTGAAGTCACAGGGCTGCTCTGGGACGCCTGAGAAATGTGGATTTTCCCAGAGCAAACAGGAATGGGGAACCCATGGAAAGCACGAGAAGGGGAGAGGACACCAAGGTGGTGGTGAGAGGTCTTGGGTTGGTGTCAGAACCCAGGACATCCCTCTGGCTGCCCTGGAGGACTCAAGCCCCTGGCAGGGAGCTCAGAGACCTTGGCATGAAGCCAAAGACACCTTTGATGCTTTTGATTTTAACCCATGGAGAAAATTACCAACTTTATGTGAAGATTTACAAGCCACGAGAGTTTGAGTAGAATGATAGTTAGTTTGTCACAGGGTGAAAAAGTAGAATTTTGGGGATTTAGAATGGGGGCTCAGAAGCCAAGATGGACGGATTTGGGCGTGCCTTGTCCTTCTTCTTTCTTCTTCTTAGCCTCCATGTTCTGTGTGGTGGTGGCACTTCTGGATTGGTTTAGAGTAGAGACAGACTGTCTAACATAGGTATTGGAAATTTATTGTAAATAATGTACACATAGTTTTTAGTATAAAAAGATAACACCATCCTGAAGGTGGTCAGTGTGCCACGACTGACCTGCTGGACAGACCTCAGCAGCTCAGAAAAAGAATGTTATAGGTAACAGCAAATAAACAACCTTGAAAACCAGAACAGAAGAATCCTGACTCCTTCTTCGATTGCAGGGCTGGGAAAAAGAGACTTTCTAACACCTCGGGGTCATCCTGACCACAGAGACTCTGAGAGGTTAGCAGAGATCTTTAAGAAGCTGTACTCACAGAAACAGGGTGTAAATATGACAAATCAAGGGTAAACTGTGGCTGGAAACAAGGCATGGTGGCATGAGATTCAGCTCACAGATAAAAAAAAAAAATCTAAATGTAGATTTTAATTTAATTTCATTTAAATTTATTGCTGCATCACCCACTGGTCAGCTGCAGGTGCTGCCTGGAGAGGGATCCCAGTGGCCCCAGGTGAGGGGTCACCTTCAGGTGTGTTGCACAGATGAGGTCTTTATTCAACACTGGCCAGCCCAGCACTGCTTCTCCCAAAGGAAGGAAGTTCCTTTATCCTGACTCTTGAAACCATGCCAATGCACCTTGAACCTTTAGGTCATACCTGTCATTGACCTGGGCTGCTTCTGAAGCTCCTCCTCCAGAGAGGTAAGATGATTTCCCAGTCATGGAACAAGTATTTTATTCTTCAGGTAAGGAAAAGAGGAATATGTACAGGAATATATATTTGTAGGAATATCAATTCTAGCATCAAAGTTGCTCTGAGGAGTTTTAAGAAGGTCCCAGCAGCACATGGGAATGGGGGGAATGCCCCTCTGAGACACCTCTGAGTCCTTCTGCTCTCCTCCAAGTTAAAGTTGCTGCAGGGACAGCTGAACAAATCCTGGTGTGGGAAAGCAGGAGAAGCTGGCAGGCATCCAGCACCAGCTCCTGCCATGGGGGGAGTGTCCTGCTTTCAGCAGATGTTTGGCTTTTACAGCTCCTGAGCCCTGCTCCTTTATCTTCCTAGGACATCTCCAGCTACTCCTTCACTGCCTGAATTAAACAGAAGCAGGGATTGAGCTGGGAGGATGCAGATTGGCCAAAGTGCACACAAAAAGCAGCAGAATGAAGAGAAAATCCGCATGCATCTACACACACGTGTGGGCACACTACATGCACATTGAGCTGCTAAAAATGGACAGCTTCCTGAGGCTGGTTATCAGTTACAAGCCAAAAAAGTTAAAAAAAAATAGGGCAAATGTGACTGATGATTACAAGTTGAGTGAAGCATATTTTGCCTTTGCCCCAAAATACTTATCCACTACCTACAGGGTAATGTCTGGGTGACCACTGACAGAGTCAAACATTCAGAGGAAAGAAAAGGTTATTTTAACAATAAGTGAAAAGGAGGAGTAAGAAATTGTAGGATATTGATAAAGGAAGCAAAAGGACAGAGGGAAGAATTGTTCAGTGACTGCCTCAGTGCTGTATTGGTGAAATGGCCCAGTGACAGAGTCTTACTGTGTGTTGAAAATTAAATACCTCCACTCCACCAATACTTGTTGTGGTCATTAAGCAGCAAGTGACTCAAGCTAAATGGATAACTTGAACCCCAGGATTTTCACCAAGCTGCCTGAGGGCTATTAGTATTGAATTTCATTATTTCCAGAGTCTCTGCGAGTTACAATTGGAGACTGTATCAATTCTAGCACAATAATAAACTGCTGATAAGTACATCAGTTCAAATGTACCAGATTAATAAAGACACTAATGTAGTCAATACCAATCAGCACTGGTTCATGGAAAGGAGATCCTGTCAAAGTAAACTTACCTTTTCCCTGTTGAGAGGGACAACAGTGCTAATAGAGTTGGCACTTTATAAAGGTATCAGTAGCACAAGGTATTTTAAGCTGATTAAATCCACTTGGCATACGTAAAATCTGTTAAGAACTGGACATTTGATAGATCTCAAACTCTAATTGCAACAGGAGACAGTTCATTGAGCTCCTGTGCTTCTAGTGGTGTTTTGCAGAGTTGTTTGGGTCTTATACTTCAACCTCTTTTACTGGTAATCTGGAGAAAAACATGTTATTGCTGTCTGCAATTGATGGGGAAATCTGGGAACTGCCAAGGAAAGAAGAGATTGGGGTAGTGGCACCCTGGATTGGTTGCTGTGCTCATTGCAGGCAATCAATATTTAATATAAATTGTACATCTATCTCCTGAGCAGTGAAGATTTTCTGTTCACTTTTACTGTGCAGCACAGCATCCCAGGAAGCAAAAATTTTGGAGAATGCCTTCCAGGAGTTTAGAGGGCAAACTGAAGAAGTGTTAATAAATTGGAGGGGATCACAGGACTGGTGAAAGGATTTAAATATATATATCTGGCTTCCACTGAAAGGCTTAAAGGGCCCTCAAGTATAGGAAAGCAAGGAAACAGCTGAGGGTGGGTGGCTTGATTCTGGTAGGGCATCAAAAGATGACAGAAAAATATTCTGACATGGGCATCATAAAATTGGAGATCAAAAAAATTGAGATGGACAAATTTGTATTAGAAACAATATTTATTTACTAATTTGTTTGTTTATTGTTCCAAAGGTAAGAATCGTCAATCCCAAAAAACATTTTCTAAGGTGAGTATTTGATTTTCCATATATAGAATTATTTTCTTAATGACATGTTTTTCTTTTTTCCCCTAAATTAAATATATTTAAGTGATAAACCCAAGAATTATTTCCTCCAGGTCATACAATGAATAAACCTAAATAAAATGTAAATCTATTAGGTTTATATTTGCCCAGGTTCCAGGAGATACCTAAGGGACCATGAAGTAACCTACTCTGCCTCTTGAACCTGGGATGGAAAGCCAGGACCAAAGTGATCACCTGATGGAAAATTCACAGCAAAATCAGTTCTTCTGCAGGTCAGTCTTTATCTGCCAGGCCATGGACATTGTCTCCATGAGTTTTGTCATTCTGCCTTTCAGGTTCTGCAGGATTTACCTGGATTCTGTGGTGTGCCTGAACCCCTGGACGTGTTCATCCAAACAGGAGAATAGAGGAAATAAATCTGGAGTATTTCTGCCGTGTCCTCTAGTCTGGCTCTTCTGAGTCATCACTTAATGACATATTTAATCACATTAATGCTTTCCCTAGTCCTGGTGAGACTTACTTGTGTGCTTAACTTTGTACCTTACCAGGTTGACCTACTATTTAATGCAAACCAGGTCCAACCTGGAACTTCCTCCCTCTGAACTCAGATAAATTTATCTCCTAATGCCTTAATGGTTACTGTGTCACATGCTAGAGGAGAACATGATAGCTGGATTTTTTAAATTAATTAGTTTGTCAAGCTTATTTTAAAAAGGAGAAACCCGAGCCTAAGTTTGCCTGTCAAGCAAAAAAAAAAAAAAATACTATGGCTAGGTAGGTTTTCCAAAGCATGAAATTCAAGAGGAGTTAGGTTTCCTTTTGTGCCTTTGAAGAACCCTCCTTAGTGCCCAAGAGCTTCATCTTGGCTGAAATGCTCCAGGCACTTCCCCACAGCCATTCCTGGGATGTTTGGCTGTTTCCAGGAGGCCCCGTGACCAAAGGACTCCAAAATGTGCTGCCAAAATGTCACAGGGCTCATTGCAGCATCCCTAAGGTTCATCCCCAGTTTGTTTTTTTTTTCCCCTCATATTTAAGGACTCAGTCACAGAAATGCCTTTGGCTGCACACTGGAATCAGACCCAGCATGATGACTCTGACCTATTTTCCTGTCCCAGCACACGTCTGCTCACAGCACTGCCTCCAGAGCCCTGGAGTGCTCCAGCTGAGCTCAGAGCAAGGATACTTGACAGTGGGCACTGAGAGTGGCCTTCCCAGCCTCTTCAGTCAGTCCCAAACAAGACTTGAATGCAAGCTGCTGTGGTTTTAATTTATTTTCTTATTTTCTCATTCTCAGCAGTGGTTCTGACAAAGCTGCTTTGCTGCGGGAGAAAAGGGAAATTCTCCACGTCACCAGAGCATACAAAAATGAGGGGGAACCTATTGTAATACCAGCTCAGATGTTTTTGGAGCGAAGTTCAGCTGAATGGTAGAAAAATTAGATATTTATATTTACTGGTTAAACTAATTTGATTAAATAAGTGACTCATTATGAGCAAATGATGCAAACAGACTTGCATGAAAATGTTAAAACAAAGTCTGGAAACATCCTCAGAGAGATTTATCATAGAATCATCTCCTGGTTTGGGTTGGAAGGGACCTTAAAAATCCCCTAATTCCAGCCCCCTGCCATGGCAGGGACGCCTTCTATTATCCCAGGTTGCTCCAACCCAGCCTGGCCTTGGACACTTGCAGGGATCCAGGGGCAGCCACAGCTTCTCTGGGCACCCTGTGCCAGGGCCTGCCCACCCTCACAGAGAAGAATTGATTGCAGAAAGCCAATCTAAACCTACTTTCTTAGTTTTAATTTCTTCCACTATTGCTGCTGGGGAGGACTCTAATTTGCTTTCCAATCTCAATGAGCCTTGCCTTGTATATGTGTTAAAACCTTCTATTGTCCTTCTGAGAGGGCATTTTCAATGTCAATGCTCCTTAAAGCACTAACATTAACCTTCAAAACGCCCCTGCAAGATGAATCCAGATGTTCCTCATGTAGCACATCCTCCCTGATGTGCTCCCATTTATGTTCCTTCTCCCTTTTTCCTAGCATGCTTTGCCCTTGTGGAAATTGAGGTGCAGAATCCAGCCTGAAAGCACAGGAGCCACATTTTTGCCATTTTACTTAAAATAAATTTCCAAACCCTCTGCAGAAACCCCAGCCAGCTTCAGTGGGGCCAGGTGACAACCAAAAAATACCCATAAACTGGGAATTCCAGAGCATCCTTCAAACATTACAGACTCAGGAGCACACCCCATGTCCTAAGGAGGGCATGACAGAGGCTGCTCCAGCCAGGACAGAGGAAGAGCAAGAAGTGAAATGAAGTGCAGCAAAGGCTAATTTGTTCAGTGAACACTGATGTATCATGTATATTTTATTATTCCCGCTTTGTAGGATTCTCATAGGATTTCCTGGGAAAAAAATTATGCAGCACATGAATATCCCAGGCTTGTCAGGCTGCTGAAAATGCTCTGTATGGATGGGCTGAGCACACAGAACATCTGTGGCTGGGGCAGGCTGAAATCCCAGGCAAGTGTCTGACATCCCAAACACACAGAGCCTTGATCTCCACTCGGAGACACAGGGGCTGCCTGGGAAAACCTGGGGAAATGTTCACCTCCCCCATGCCTCTCTCCTTTTTATTTCCTTACTTTGAAGTTTTATAAGGAACCAAGACATCAGTTTTTAAAGATTGTTAGGGGGGGAAGGGAGTTCATTGTGACTGGCCATAGCTCAAGGAAGGCTTTAGGCACTAGGAGCCATAGCTGATGTTTTGCCTAAACGTGATGCTAATTTAGCTGCCTCTTTTCCTTTTAATATGGGGTTTTTAGCCTTTAGGAGCCATCTTGAACTCCAGCCAGAGAGTTTGGCTGTGGCTACAGCACCAAGCCAAGCAGGGCCAGATTGACCCAGACCCACCTGGCCCTAGAGATAAAGACCAAGAGCATGGCTCATATCGACTGAGTTACCTCCTCCCTGACCCTCCAAAACAACCCACAGATGTGGGATGCCTTGAGGTGACACCCCCTGGCCCTTGCAGTGCCCTGAACAGTGCCCAGCTGGGAGCCTGAGCAGGGGCCAAAGCAATGAGAAGCTCTTGGTGCTCTTGGGAGGGTGTTTGATCCCATGCCCAGGCTCTGGGAGCTCCCAGAGCATTCAGACCACCTACTCCCAAGCCCTAGAGATAAAGACAAGAACATGGCTCATATCTACAGAATTATCTCCTCCCTGACCCTTCCAAACACCCCACAGATGTGGGATGCCTTGAGGTGACGCCCCCTGGCCCTTGCAGTGCCCTGAACAGTGCCCAGCTGGGAGCCTGAGCAGGGGCCAAAGCAATGAGAAGCTCTTGGTGCTCTTGGGAGGGTGTTTGATCCCATGCCCAGGCTCTGGGAGCTCCCAGAGCATTCAGACCACCTATGACCAAGCCTCATCCAAGTGCTGCCATCATCTCCCTCCACGAGGCCCAGGAGGAAGCAGGAACCAGCCAGGGGGAGCAGGAGCCCCTTTGATTCTGCACAAAGGTGACAACACCTGCAGGCAGCATGGCTGTGACCTGAGTTCATCTGTCCTCAGCCTCTCCTGATAAGCTGTATCTGGGACAGGGAGGTGGCTTTGCCCTGTTTGTACCCGCTGGGGATCACCTGGGAAGGCAGACAAAGCCCATCCTGCACATCTCCCCAGCTCCCTGCCTCCCCAGGGGGGTCCAGTCCTGCCCTGCTCCCCTCCCCTGGTTAATCTGGGGGTGCACATCAGGGGCTTTGCCCTGCCAAGACAATGCAAACATTCTGCCTTGAGGCTCAGCCTACTGTTTCCTCGTGCTATTTTCTAGTGAGAATATTTATTAATATGCCACCGCTGCCTCTGTTGTATTCTGGAGTGGGGAGATGGATGTTGTGCTTTCATTTTCAGTTAGACATGAAGACTCAGCATGAAAAGCTTCAAACTTTTCATCTCTAATGCCAGAGGAGCACAGAGGGGTGTTTTTCAGAGCCAGGCTGGCTAGGAAGCCTTGGGAATACATGAAGCTATTTCAATACTTAGTCAAGCAACTTTCAGATAATAAGGAGAATTTCTTTACCAGACCTTAAACTGTGTTTTCCATCAGGCTTTTAAGAAAACTGAACCCCTCTATTTTTACATTTTAAATTTTGATTTCTTAAGGGCTCTGTCTAGTAGGATGTGCAATGTAGAAATAACTTGCATGGCTTGTGATGATGCCAGTGTTATATGTTAGATTTTAGGACCCTTTCCTTATTTAATGACAAAATAGGGGTTCAACCTGCATCTGTAGCCCCATTTATCCTGCCCATTTGCACCCTGCTGCAGTTCCAGAGTGTGGTTGTGGATGTATTAATGAGATAATTTGGATATCTGTGCTCTTATTGCCTTTTCTTGTGCTTCACAAGATCTTGGGAACTTTATGTTTTATTGATTGGGGTTTTTTTTGGCCTTTCTGAATGTGGAGAAAAGCTCCTTAACCTACCAGAGAGTCATGTGCAGATTCAAAAACCAGAAGGCATGAGCAGAAGTTACAAAGCTGAAGATTTTCCCATGGAAAATTTGTGATTCTTAAGCCAATCTTTTTCTTTTGGAGGGAGCTCATGAGGCTGAGATCTGACACAACCACAGGTGGATTTTGCTTTCAGTGAAGAAGGTATAAGGCATAAACTGAGTACCTGCAAAGGGGAACTGCTCCCAGCTCTCCCAGCCTCATTGCTGAGGGACTGAAAAACTCAGTTCTGGCTCATTATGGACTTGATGGTATCTGCCTTGTAAGGTACTAAACCCATTTTGTTCATTTTGCAACACATCAATTTTATGGCTGAGGTTGAAGTATTTACTCGTCCTTGGGGTTTGCAGTTGTTGAGATACAGGATGGAAAAGCAGCCTGCATGTAAAATGTGGCTGAACTCTGCTATCCATTCAGCAGAGAGTCAATAGTTCAGGAGTTAATTCATGAGAAGAAGGGAGTAAAAACACACCAAGGTCAGGATCTCGTGACCCACAGGCTGTCCATAGCTCCATCTGAAAGACCCTGTAATAGATAGGTATGTGCCTTGGAAAATGCATAATATTGTGGTTAAGAGAGGCATTTCACAAGTTCTGTAACATCACACTCCTGGCAAACCTTCTGGAGTGCACATCACATTCAGACCAGAGCTCTCTGCACGATGGGGAACATGAGGGTGATGAAGGTTTTAAATCTCATAAGGCACAAATTGATACACCAGAACAATATTTACAAGGCAGTGAGTGTCCCATAAACTCCCACCAAAGACTTTTCTCTTCAGGAGCTGTGCTGATTTACACCAGAGCTCTGGTCCTCTCCATCCCATATCCCAGAGCCAGGCAGTGCCAAGCCCAGGTGGTTTCTCCCAGTTCCCCACTTGCTGCTCCTCCTCACAGCACATGAGATTTGTGCAGTGTCAGCACTGACAGCCAATTTCCTGCCTTTCCCTCAGCTCATCGCTGCTGTGCTGCAGATAAGGTTCAGCTTTCCAGCTCTACACATCCCAAAGTGCAGGATTTCAAGGCATCCTCCCTCCTGCCTTGCCTTTAAAACACCAAACTGCCCCAGCCCAGGAGAGAAGATTGTAGAGAGCAACCACCTCTATAGTGAAACATGGACCTGGAGAGGCAGGAGAGCAGAGCTGAGATCAGCAGGGCTCAGGGATTCCTGCCCAGCTTGCCCTTAGCCTGGAGACCTTGAGGTTCCAGGCTCCAGCCTTGCTGCAGCCCATCACTTGCAAGCTGGAAGGGGCTGGAGATGTTCTGGGAGCTGGAGCACCTTTGCAGTGTGGGCAGTGGGTTTGGTCCTCAAAGGCTGCAGTGGTGGCACCCAAGGGGTTGATGGCATGGTCACACCTGGCCAGACACTCTCTGCCACCTCTGACCTGGATCCACAATCCTAACTGGCCTCAGGACATGACCTAGCTTCAAAAAACAAAGGGAAGGGAATGGGGGACCAGGCTTCCAAAATCTGCACCCTGGAACGAGAAGGTAGCAGGGCTGCCATGGCAGGAGAGGGGTCAGGGAGCAGGGAGGATGGCAAGGAGGGCTGCCATGGCAGGAGAGGGTCAGGGAGGATGGCAAGCAGGGCTGCCATGGCAGGAGAGGGGTCAGGGAGCAGGGAGGATGGCAAGGAGGGCTGCCATGGCAGGGAGGGTGTGAGGGATCATGGAGGATGACAAGGAGGGCTGCCATGGCAGGAGAGGGTCAGGGAGCAGGGAGGATGGCAGGGAGGGCTGCCATGGCAGGGGAGGTGTGAAGGATCATGGAGGATGACAAGCAGGGCTGCCATGGCAAGGGAGGTGTGAGGGAGCAGGGAGGATGGCAAGCAGGGCTGCCATGGCAGGAGAGGGGTCAGGGAGCAGGAAGGATGGCAAGGAGGGCTGCCATGGCAGGAGAGGGTGTGAGGGAGCAGGGAGGATGGCAAGCAGGGCTGCTATGGCAGGAGAGGGTCAGGGAGCAGGGAGGATGGCAAGCAGGGCTGCTATGGCAGGAGAGGGGTCAGGGAGCAGGGAGGATGGCAAGCAGGGCTGCCATGGCAGGGGAGGGGTCAGGAAGCAGGGAGGATGGCAAGCAGGGCTGCTCTCAGCCACCACTGCCTCAAGCACTTTGCTTCATGATTCCCGAGGCTGCCACCAGCATCATGTGTGAGCAGGGGGAAAATCACTGACTTTCTGTTCCTCTTGTGCAGGACCAGGCTCTTTAACTTCCCTCCAGACCTGTCCTGTTTGCTTGCAGCCTGGGACAGGTGTGGCAGAGAGTGTCTCTTGCTGTGTGCAAGTGCACAGCCCCACAAGCTCCCCTCGGGACCCATAGCTGCTGCTGGAGAATTAATTCAGAGCAGGATTTGCACCCCAGCCCTCAGCGTGCCCTGTGCCCATGGAGGGGCCCTCCTCTTCCACTTGCAGGTTTTTCTTGCAGCAATTTGAAGAGCAAGGGGTAGGAGGAGGGAGGGAGAGAGCATTAATGGAACAAATGCTCCAAAAGCGGTTCCAAAAACATTTCCATCTTCCGGCAGAGCAGCAGCTGTGGCATGTCCTAGGCTGTAATGGTCACCAGCTGTGAGGAGCTGCTTTTTTATTGACCAGAGCATTTCCTTGGGGCTGCAATGGATACCAGACACCTCCAGCTCCAAGTTTTGCAGGTGCCCAGAGCTGGGGCTGAATTTGCCCTCTGCCCACGCTGCCCTTCAGCCTCTGAGCAGCAACAATTCTCACTCAGGATGGGAGAGCTGGTGCTGAGCTCTCCTTGCCCAATGCTCCCCAAAGCCAAATGCACACCAGCCCTAAAGCCACAGTAATTAAAGGACATTTAATGAGGTAATACCCAAGATAAATCATATGGCAATAATAATTTAAAAATAATAAAAGCTAAGGCTTTTATTTCAGGAAGATCTTTTGAGGAGGGGGGCTGGATATAATCTTTTTGAGTGCTCTATTATAGGCTCTGAGTTATAAATAAATCCATATTTTAACATCTGGGATTCATAACATCTTGCTGACAGTCAAATCTCATAAAAGATGTGGTGACTTCTACAGATGTGGGAAACCTCATTCAATGAGCTGCGTAACAAAGGAAATCTAGTTCTGTTTCATTATTCCCTGTTAAATCTGTGTCTCTCTGGCTCCAGAGAGGGAGCAAAGCTGTGGGGTCACTCGTTCTTAAACACACCCTTGCTAGGAAACTCCAGAGCAGCAGCATTGCCTGAAAGCCAGGGGTGAAACCAGCACTCTGTGCATCATGGGCTGCCTGCAAAGCCCAGGGTTTTGATCCCTCCCTGATGCAGTAAGAAGCAGCCCCTGGGAAGCTGGCAAATGGTGGCAGATGAGAAGGTAAGCACTGCCTGGGCATCAAAGATGTGAAGATTGGCTTGAATTCAGTCTCAGCTTGGGATTTTAACAAAGTGAAAACAGAGGAGAGGGAAAAGGAGGAGAGAGAAAAGGCAGGACACCCCATCTCCAACTCTCATGAGCAACTGACTCCTCAGTGAGGATGCCACTAATCAAGGCTACAGCTCCAACACTTTACAATTAGCTACAATTCCAAAGGAAGGAGGGGAAAATATTGAAGTATTTTCCAGCAAAACTTAGTAACAGTAACCAAATCCCCACAATTTGCACCCAACTCTTGCACTGGCACAGGCATTACAGCAAACTGGAATCTCCTTCCTACTGGGTAAACCCAAAGAAAGCAAACAGTTTATTATGGTCACATTTAATTTGGGCTTATACAAAGCTGCAGGCCTGTAGCCTATGTTTAATGCAGTTGTGGTGGTGGGGATTTGTTTATCTCCCTCCCCAAATAGCTCACTATTGATTTTCCTCTTAACAAGTGCTCTTGTTCTGACAGTCCATCTCACTCTCTGTGTTCACACTAAGAGGTTGTAATCTCCTTGTTGGTGATACCTGAATCCTCTGGCCATGGGCATGTTATGTTTTCACTAAAATGGGATTATGACTATTAATCAATAAAGATGAAGTGGGTTAGCTGAGCTGTGACAAAGATGTGATTATTTTGCACGGTCCTGGAGGAGCAGGCAGGTGTCAGGCATGAAAGAAAACAGCACTTCAGCAGCCTCATCCTGGGTTTGCTGTGCCCAACAGAAATGGGTGGTGTAAAGAAAAAAAGTCACACAAAGAGCTGCTGCTTGTCTTTGAGTGATCAGTCTGCTCTTTTGCTGGGACCCACACAGGAGGAGAGGCTTCCCTGCTCTTCTCAGTGCCAAATCTCAAAGCACTTCATAGCAGAGAATAGAAACCTCTGTGTTTGACAGAGGGGGAAACTGAGGCAGGCAAAGGTGCTGGGATTTGTTGGTGAGCCCATAGGAAATGGGAGCCAGGGCTGGATAACAGAAAATAGGCTTTGTGTGTTTAGTGAGTCCAGCCCAGCTGGCTGCACTGTGTGACTTGCACTAAGGGGCTGGCAGGACTCTAGAGCTGAGCTGAAGCACTGGAACTATGAACTTCCGAGCTTTCAAATATTTGGATAGCCTATAAAAATAATTTTAAGCGCCTAATCCCTCCCTGTCAAATGGTATAATTTTTTTCCCCCCTTTTTGGTTTCAACCTTCCTTCTCTTTTGGTTTTGCTAAGGCAGCCTCAGCTCTGACATCATCTGAGAATTTCATTTAACAAAATGTTTTGAATCATTTGTGCTGGTTCTGGCAACTTTGCCAATGGAAACATCCCCTGCAGCAAGTGATTTTAAACCTTGAATATGGATTTTTTTTCCCCCTCCTGTAGTTATATTCAGAGCAATACTGTTCCCTTGACTTCTGGCCAAGTGACCCAGAGGAAAGGATTGCTCTGGGATGTGAGGAGAACATGGTTTGCACAACCTGGGAGAGCTCATCTGGTGACAGGGCAGCTTCCTGTTCCCTCTCAGTCCTCCTGGGTGGGTAAGAGGAGGATGAGGATGGGCTGAGGGAATGTTTGGGCATTTTTGGGGCTGCATCACAAAGTGATGGTGAGACTCACAACTGGTAAAGGGAGAGGGCAGAGCTGGGAATGAAAGCTGTGACCAAAGCACACTCTGTACCTACCAATATTATGTTTATTATTATTATGGCAGTGTTTGCACGTTCTGCTAACCAACCCTGCTCCAGAAATTGATGTTCTTGTATTGGCTTCTCCTTCACCCTCTTTCCAATGGTCACGGAAGTTGGAACATCATGTCCTGGGGCCAAACAAGGCAGCAATGCAGGGTCCTATCCTGGAGGCCACATTTAATACTCAACAGCTCAATACTCAATACTCAACCTTCAGATACCAAAACCAAGCCAAACAACCCAATGTGGCCCTCAGATATCCCTGATGCACAACTGCCAGATCTCCTTGTCGTGATGCACAAATATTTGGTGCTTGAGGTCGCCTTTAGGAAGCAGGAATGCACTTTGCAGATCATTAACCCTCCACAAAATGTCTCTGACCTCCCAAACCCCAAAGGCACACATTAAAAGACTGGTACTAAAATATCAGGACTGGGGGACTGAAGTTATAGGTTAATTCCAAACAAAATACTCCCTTGAGTCCTTCTGCACCCCAGAACGACCCCATGAAACCTTTGGGTGAGACAACACCTCTCTTCCAACAGCAAAAGAGACTCCAAAAGGGGAGATGAGGGAGATTTTATGGCACTGTTGTGGCTCTAGTGATATTATTTGAAGCAAATGCAAACACACTCAGGCGTATAATCAGAGGGTGTAATAGATAGTAAGTGCAAATGACTCATTCCCTGAGATTTTCCAGGATTAGACAGCAGCAGAAGGACAACAGCTGTGTAAAACGGACTTTAAAAAATAATCTTCTAATAAGATTTTAATAAACCTGTTAGTAAATTATAGTGCTTGACTTCAAGAACTGTTTCTCCCCTGCAGTGTTTCTCTGTGGAGCTGGAGCTGTGGTGCTCTCCAAGTGTGCATGATACAGCCAGGCAGGGCAGGGGCTCCTTAGGTCCATGGATGAACAGAAAATCACACCTGTGAGGGGAAGCTGAGCCCTGAAAAGCTACTTCAGGCCTCCTGCAACATTAACTTTCTGAATTAAACTCAGCCTCAGTTTTTATACTATTCTTGCCACCTTTTTCTTTCTGTTGACCCGAGGAGAATAATTTCTAAAATAAAAATAAAGAGTGTTTTATGAAACAAGAAGCCTGCTCTTTTCATTGCACTCCAGACTGCATGTAGTCAGTGCTGGCTTACCAAAGCCTTCCCCTAAATCCCATGTCTGGACACACATGTGCACATTGCCATGCAGGGACACTGCCACAGTTTTGGTCCTTTTCTCAGCAATCTGTCCTGGGGTCACGTCATTCCATGGCAAATTTTGCTTTTGCTTGGAGGAGAGAACTCATTTTTGCAGCTGCCACAGTTTAGGAGAAAATCCTGTATGTGCAAAGGTTTAGGAACTCAAAAACCAGAATGGAAACCAAACAAAATCAGGTTTATTTCCCTTCCTTAATCCTCTCTGAATTGCAGCAGGGTTGGGTTTAGGCTGGACTGGCCAAGCTGCTCCTATTTCCTATTTGGAATTTGTGGGTGTTTCAGCCTCAACAGAGCAGTGCTCATCTCCATTTCCCCCTCTGCTTTGTGTTAAGTGAGGTGTCAGTCCTTCATCCTGTTGTCTTACAGAGGTTTCTGCCAACCACAGATGTCACCTCAATGTGCACATTGTGCTAATAAGTGCATCTGTGGGTGTGTGTACTACAACTTACATCTTCATTTTTGCTCTTTGGGGAAAGTTAAGGGGCAGAAGCATAAATGCAGCTCCTCCAGGTTTACAGGATGATTGGGGACAATAATCTTCATGTGGGGTGAGATGCATCAAACCCCAAATCATCCATCCTCCTGCTCTGGGGGCAGGTTGTGCTGTGGGCATGTCTGGCTCCCTAAGACCTTTGCAGGGTTAATGGGGCACAGTGTGAACCAGAAAGTTTTGTCCTCCAGGACTGTAAGCAGATTTAGGAGATGTTCATACCCCTGATGGAGTGTCCCAAGAAGAGAGATGTCCCTTCATGCAGGGCATGAGGCCAACTCAGCCCAGCACTGCCCACCAGACCTGAATCTCACTGCCACCACCACTGGGATGTTTGCCACCCCTTCTGTGGGTTTTACTTTACAGAAAGGAGTGTAATGGCTCAGACAGAGCAGCCTCAGCGAGGCAGGAGCTCTCCCTGTGCCCCAATTTCTGCCCTTTGCACCCCACAGAGGTTGGGGGCTGCTGAGGTGGTGGGGCCACATCTCCAGCCCATGCTGGGGACACAGCCCCATTCCATGCTGGGGACACAGCCCCATTCCATGCTGGGGACACAGCCCCTTCCACACTGGCTCTGCAGCAGGAATCACCTCCTGCAGACCCAGCAGTGTAACCCTGCAGAGCACAGCAGCCACTGCTCCATGGAGAGGAGCCAGAGCTGAGCAGCCTATCCAGGTAAGTGCAGCCTGCCAGGGGGGCAGTGTTTGCAGGGAAGCTGGAGAGGAAAAGCCCAGATCAGTCACAAATTAACTCAAGCAAAACTGATGCAAGTGGCTCCTGGCTGCAGATGGGAGGAGAGGTGGATGCTGCCAGGTCCTCTGAGGTCTGGCCTCCAGGTTTTGAGGGTCATCTCTTTTGTCTGGCAATGAAATCACCAAAGGTTCAATATTCAGTGGGGGCTTTCCCTTGCAGCTTCCACCTCCCAGGGTGGTGCTTGCCCTCCCTGAGTACCTGTGCTCAGCAGGTGCCTGCACTGAGGGTTTAGGATTCCTACAGAAACCCCTGAGCTCCTGCATGGGGTAATCCAGAGTCTCTGTTTCTGGAGCTTTTCCCCTGCACTGATATTGGCAACAGCTGCTTTAGGCTCAGCCTCAAAACCTCGGGTCTGTCCCCACCCTTCTGCCTCAGTTTCCCACAGGTATAAGTGGGGTAAGAGCCAGGATCCTGCCCCCAGGGAACACTGAGGGTGGCACAGTGACACTGGGAACACCAAGACCCCTGGACATGCCTTGCTGGGAGTTAAAGAGCTTTATAGCAGATGAAAATTTGGCTCAGAAGTCCCAACATTGACCACAAGGACTTTGGGAGCATGATCTGCCACCAAACCCATACAGAACATGCCAAGACAAATAATAATTAGCTCTCTGTACTTAATTCCACACAGCTGACCTTTTCAGAGCACGTTTTTCATGCCACCAGGATCTGCCTCTAAAAAGCCAGTGACCCTGGGCATCCTGCAAGTGTCACAAGGATAGTGACAGCTCACAGATAAAACCAGCACACAAATGTGGACCTGGTGCCTTTTTGGTAGCTCCCAGTTTTAAACAAGTACCATCATCTAGAGCTCTGGAACTGAGGAAAAAGCACTGAAGCATCACTTGTAGCCACTGTGGCCACCAAACACTGCTCCAGCTCTTGGTGGTGCAGAAAAAGCAAATTTTTTTTTGGCTGGAAGATTTGCTGTGAGTTCTGTCCCTCAAGTAAAATATAAAGAGATGCACACACACCTACCTGTATATATAATTTTCACATGGATTTTACTGCTGTTTCAGTCCAGCTCAAGCACTACAAGAGCTGCTCAGGGGAAGCAGTGCCACTGCCCCGAGCTGTGGGCTTGTAAAAGAGAAAATTGAGTGAGGAGAGGAGAAAATTGAGCTTTAGACATAAAGTTGTTTTTAATGGGTTTGGATCCTGACTTCTCTGCTCTGAAACTCTTCATTCTTAAGGAACCACTGCTCCTGTGCTGGAGGCTTCACCAGCACTCATGGGGGCAGGTGTGCAGCACCCCAGATGTTCCCATTCACAGTCCAGCCCATTTGCTCCGAATTTGCATCAAAATAGGATCATACTGAGACCCTGGATTCAACTCATCAGCCTTTCTGGAGGCAGGGGGTAGTAACTTTCTCAGAGAGCTCAGGTATTTCCTCCAGAGCTTGCCTATCACATCACTGCAAATACCGCTGCTCTGGATGGATTTTGCTGGTTAGGAATGGGCTGTGATGAAGGTTTAGGGTGCTCCTTGCAAGGAGGGCAGGGGCTGGTGGGGGCTGGCAGGCAAAAGCCACACAAAGCAAGTGAGACTGGAGCTGTGATGTTGCCACAGTGGGCCACCAAAGTGACAGGGCAGGGGCTTACCAAAGCTCACAGTGAGACACTGGCAAGGGTAGGAAACGAGCCCCAGTGGCATCTGGCCAATCCCATCACCCTACACAGCTTGGGGTCTAGAGCAGCTTCACTGCAAAGTGACAAACAGACAACTAAAATTGCTTTTTCTCCCTAAATGCTGTCCCCAGCCAGCCCAACAGCAGTGAAATAACCCTCTCACCCAGTCTCCCCCATAGTTTATGATAAAGAGCCTTTTGTTGCAATTTAATTTGCAAGCTTTCTCTTCTCTGCCATTCTCATGTGCCACGGTTCTGGAGACTCATATAAGTATTTTTACAAGAAACTCTTTCAGACAAATAAGTCTGGGGAGGTTTGTAATTTCTATTACCTCATGGTGACTCCATTGATAGACAGCAGCACACCTTGGGAGAATTAGGGAGCATAAAGTAATGGAGGTTTTTGTCCTCTCAAGACAGAGCTGTGAGTGCTGCCTGGCTCACAGCCAACAGCACCAATTACCAACCTGGAGCAGGACACAGGTCCTAGTGCTGAAAAATTGCATTTTTCCAACAGGCCTGGTAATGATGGAGCTGTGCTGTGAGCTACCATTTCCTCCTGGGCCTGTTAGGCATCCAAGCCTGTGCAGGGTTTGGGCCACCTCAATGTTTGGGGATAGCTCTTGTCCTTTGGGGGAAAATGATGGATTTTGTGTTCTTCCTCTTGCCTTTGCTGCCACTCACAACTCTTATTCCTGCTTATTTTCACAGGAGCCCTTTCTGCCAGGAGACAGAACAGTCGAGCATAAAGAAGCAATTTCGGAGGCACTGTCATTGGCAATTATGCTTGAAAGCCAGAGATTTAATTATTGTGTGAGAGCCATACCCTTGAAAGAGAAATCGCAGCGGTCCCATCACTTGAGAGGTTTCAGCGCTAAAACAGGAGACTCACGAAATGTCAAGGAGCACAGAGCACAGCACTCCTGTGCTTCCCACCTCCAAACCCTGGTGTGAGGCTTTCTGGTGGCACCAAAGTTGGCTGTGAGCTGGGTTAATTGAGGACACAGGTGTCCTCAGCTGTCTGCAGAACGTGGGGTTTTGTCAGACTTGCTTTCCGTGCCCGCTAACCATCGCTGGCGAGCGGCCGAAGCGGCGCGGCGCTTTCACAATTCCCATTTCATGCCTACGTTTTAAATTAACACTTCTTTGCTCAGGGTGATGATTTTTTTGGTGTGTTTTTTGGGAATTTAACAATTATATCGGCGCTCACCAGCAAACAGGTCACATTCTGCATCTCTCTCAAGCTTACAGGGTGCCTGTAGATGGAGGAGAGCACTGAATTGCCCTGTCCTGATCTCCACCAAGGACTGACAGCATCAAGAAAGCACATTTTGGTAAATGTATAAATAATTACCCAGCAGGTCTATAACAGCACAGCACACAGGGCTTTAAATCCTAGAGATGTGACTGCCTCAAAACAGGAGCAACTTTGCAGAAGATGCTGGAGCTGTGTTGGTGTAAAATCAGTGAGGACCAGGGTCAGGAGGCAAGTTGGGGCACAGGGGTGATGCTGAACATCTGACTGCTCAAGATGGCTTGGTTTAGCCAGGATTTCTTTTCCCACATCCCTGTGTTTCTGGAATGGGTTGTTACAGCACCCAGCAACACAACCACAGCCAGATACAGCTGATAAGCTTTTTTAGAGCTGCAGCAGTGATGTGACACAAAACCAGGAAAAAAAAAAAATCCTATCTCCAAGCCCAGATATTCCTGATTCACCCATCCTTAAGCACCAAGAGCCTTTTAACCCTAGGAAAACCACTTCTCCTGCTGCAGAGGGCAAGCACAAAACCGGCAGCCAGGCGCTTGCCATCCCGAGCTTGTCCAGCTCACGCCTCTTATCTCAGTGCTCGTGTATCAGGAATCCTCCCCCGCTCCCTGCGCTCGCTCTCGGTGCCAGGGCGCTTATCCCTGCCGCGGCCGGTCAGCAGGGAATTTCCTCCCGCCGGAGCAGCGCTCCCGTGGCGCCCAGCCAGGGAAAGCGGCTCCGGGCCGCCGCTGCCAGCAGCCCTTGCCAAAGCACAGAGGGTTTTCCTGGGCGCAGGGGCTGCGAGCTGCTGCAGGGAAAAGAGGATGCTCCTTGAGAGGTGAAAAAACCGCGTTAAAAAACCTCATCAGACTGGCTCAGGGTAAAGAGAAACTGATTTTTTTTTCTCTCTCTCTCTCTCTCTCATGAATTAATTTGTTGGAGGAATGAGGCTCAGAAAAGAAGCAACAAAATACACGTTGAGTCAAACTGAGATATTTCTTTTAACCTGTTTCTTTTAACACAGGAAAACATCTTAGATGGGTTGAGGGCTATTTATTCTCCTGTGTAAGCTTCCAGTTATTGAAAGTAGTGCTTTTAGGTTGATTTAAAAAAAAAAAAAAATTAAAATTTTCACTTGAAAAATAAGTTTTGTTTCAACTCCCCCTTCTCTTTGAGACACACACAACTCCGGGCAGTGTGGAGGCAGAATTGCTCATTCCCTGAATGAATTGCTAAATAATTTCTGCTCTGTGTGGGATTCCTATCTCAGAGTGGCTTTACTTTCATTAAAACTATTAGAAGCAAAAGAGAAAAAGGGTAAGCTGGGGGTTGCTGGCAGCCTCTCCAGCTGTTTTCCAGGATATCCCCTTTCCCCCATACCCTGGGTTTCATGCCAAACTCAGCTCGGGGAGGGCAGCGAGTGCCCCCCCTTCATCCCACAGACACTGTGCAGAGACAGGTGACATTATACCCTGCTCCAGTCCCGTGGAAGCTCTCTGTGTCCCCAGGGGCTGCGTGGTGACACCTCCCTGGCGCCAGGACCCGTTTTGGGCTGAGCCCAGGGGACGGCAGGGTTGGCGGGGAGGGTGTAGCCTGTGAGATGGAGGAAGTGAGGAGCCAGTGTACAACCTGAACTTGGCCACCCTCGACCCGAACCCCGAAGAGGAAAGCCTGCATGCATGACATCTTCCTGTTAGGAAGTATTAATCACGGCCATGTCCAAACATGGTAAGTGAAACCTCAGGGAAACCGCGGCTTTGGCCACCGAGGGCTGCGTGCGGGTGAATTCAGGAAGGCCCTTGTGCCTCAAAGACAGGACCCACCCGTCATCAGGGCACCACCTCCAATTATGGATTGCCTCTCTGACGTTTGAAGCAAAATCTGAGCTCATCCCTCCCGTGCCTCTGTACCCAGCTGTTGTTTCATGGGCTCGGGAGAGAGCCTTGGGGTGAGCTGGGTAGAGGGTGAAGCACCTGGAGAGGAGAAGAACCAACCAGCAGGAAAATCAGCTTGAGGGTGTTCTCAGCTCACCTCTCAGCTCACCCTCTGCCTTGCAGTGGTGTTGGGGATGTCATGCCCACAGGAATCACTGACACACACCAGGGCATGACCAGGAGTAAAAATCCTGATGGCACCGCTTCCCATGAGACACCTGTATTACAAAAACAAAAAACAAACCAAAAACCCAAACAACTACTACAACAACAAAAAAAAAAAAGACAAAAAACCAAACCAACCAAACAACAAAAACCCCATGAGAGGTATCCCCAGAGGTTTACAAGTAAAATAATCTTCCTGGAAAGAAGTGTCAGCACTCTGGCTTGCAGCACTGTGTGGGCAGCCTCTTGGAGCTAAGGAGCTCACAGTAGAGCACAGGAATAATCTCACACACCCCAATTCAGCATCATCCACCTTCTTAGGCAAGGCAAATCCAACCTGACTCCCAGGTCTGGATCCCAACCACCAGAGGCCAAAACTCTTTTTGGGGCCAATTCTTGCCTGTGGGCTAAGCTCTGCTTTTGGACCTCAACCCAGTGCGGAGGCCAAGCTTCTCCTGTGGAACTCGAACATATTATAGGGCTCAAATTCCTTGTGGGGGCCACATCCTGCTTGTAGGTCCCTAATCCCTTTGGGACCAACCATCCTGTGAGGCCCAGTTTTGTTCCAGGCTCCAAGCCCTTCTCAGGGGTCCCAAATTACCTGTGGTGTCTGTTCTGGGATCCAAGCCTGGCCTGTGTGTCCCCATCCTTCTGCGTGGTCCAGACATTTTCCAGGGGTCAAGTCTGCCTGTGGGTCCCAAACCATTGTGGGGTTCAAAGCTCTGTGATGCCCAAATCTCTTTTTGGGTCTGGGCTTTGCTTGTGAGTCCCCAGCCCCTTGTGGGCCCCAAGCCCTTTGAAACAGCTGCATCCATTCTGGGGTCTCTGCTGTGCCTGTGGGCCCCAAATCCCAGACACAGATCCAGGCCATCTGTGGGGTCCAAATCCCTTTCAGAGCCCAAGCCTACTTGTGGGTCCCAAGCTCCCTGAGGGACTCAAATCTGTTTGGAGTCCAGCCCTTGTGTGGGTCACCAGATTTCTGCATGGCTCAAACCCCCAGTGGAACCCAAATGTGTGTCAGGGTCCAGGCTTTGTCTGTGGGTACCCAATCTTTCATGGGCCCCAATGACCTTGAAGCACCCAAACCCTTTTTGGGGTCCATGCCTGCTTCAGGTTCCCAAGCCCCCTGTGGTATTTAAATGCATTCTGGAGTCCAAGCTGTGCCCATGGCTCCCAAATCCCAAACTTTTGCAGGGACCCAAACCCTCTGAAAGGTCCAAATCCCTTTCAGGTTCCAAGCCTGCTTGGGGGTCCCCAGCCCCCTGTGGTGCCTGAATCCATTTTGGGGTCCAGCCTTTGCCATGTAGGTGTTCAACTCCTTGTAAGACCCAAAGGCCCTGTAGTACCCAAATTGGTTTTGGGGTCCAAGTTTTCCCTGTGGATTCACAACCCTTTGTGGGCTCTGATATCCTTGAAGCAGCCAACACCCTCTTGCTTTGGGGTCCCCAGACTCCTGTGTGCCCAAATGTGTTTTGGGGCCCATGCTGTGCCTGTGATTCCCCAGTTCCTTCTGGGACACAGCTTCTCTGAGGGACTCAAATCCATTTTGGGGGTCCCAGCACCCCATGACCACTTGGGGGTCCAAGCAGTACCCATGACTTCCCAATCCCTCATAGTATAGACACCCCTCTTTGAGACCTAAATCCATTTGGGTTTTCACTTGGGGTCCCCACTCAGACCCACTTCGGGGTCCACACTATGCCTGTGGCTCCTCAATCTCTTGTGGGACACAGCTTCTGCATGGAACCCAAATCCATTTTGGGGTCCCCATCCCTCCGTGCTACTCAGACCCACTTTGGGGTCCACGCTGTGCCTGTGACTCCCCAGCCCCTTGTGGGACACAGCTTCCCCATGGAACCCAAATCCATTTTGGGGTCCCTATCCCTCCGTGCTACTCAGACCCTCTTTGGGGTCCATGCTGTCCCTGTGGCTCCTCAACCTCTTGTGGGACGCAGCTTCCCCGTGGGACCCGCAGCGGTGCGGGGGATGCGGGAAGATGCGGGGCGATGCGGGGCGATGCGGGGCGGTACAGAGAGATGCGGGGCGGTTCGGAGCGATGCGGGGCGGTGCGGAGCGATGCGGGGCGGTGCCTCCCGCCGCTCCTGACTCAGCGCCCCGCCCGGCGGGGGCAGGAAGCCGGGCGGGCCGGCCGGCCCCGCTCCTGTCACCGCCTGCGTCAGAGCCCGGAGTTTTCCACTGACGGAAAAGGGCAGCGCGGGGCGGCGCAGCCCGGCCCGGCCCCGGCAGCGGAGCGGGAGGCGCCGCGCCAGGCACCGCCGCTGCAGCCGGAGCCGCCACCGCCGCCGCAGGTAGGGACCGGGCGGGCAGCGGCGCCGGGATGGGGATGGGGATTGGGATGGGGATGGGGATGGGGGAGCCGGCGTGGGCGGCGAGGGGGAGGCTCGCGTTTTACCACCGAGGGCTGCGATTGCGGGGTCCGCTCGGTGCCTGCCCAGCGCGGGGTTCGGCCGCCGGTTCCCGGCTCGGAGCCGTCCCGCCGGCTGTGCCGGGGGTCGCTGCCGGTGCCCGCCGCCCGCTGCCGGCGGTCGCGCCGCCCCGGCGCCGTCTGGCCGCGCTGCTGTGCCCGGCGGGGCTGCGGCTGGGGCTGAGCCGCCGGGGAGCTCCGGGAGCCGCCGGGGCAGCGGGACCGCGTTCCTTCCTCGGGGGAAGGGCTGCGGGTTTGCTGCGCCCCCGAGCCGGCCCCCCGCACTCTGCCCTACGGACACCCGAGCAGCTTTATACTATTTATTAGGAGTAGCGCAGAGTTCCCTTCTCACCCCTGCCCCCGGTAAGTCCAGGCTCCGCTCCATCGCCGCGGCCGCGGTTCCAATTTTTTGATGTTGAGAGAAAGGTTGGGGAGGGGGTTGGGGGGAGCCTTGCCGGCTCGCTCTTCCCCAAATCCGCCCGGCTGGGGATGCTTTCCCGTCGCTACAGCAACACCTACCGACGGGCGCACGGAGGGACCGACGGGCGGACAGACGGAGCGGGGCACCCCCCACACCCCCCCGCCTCCCGAAATAAGACATCGCGGCTTTTACAGCCCACCTGAAAAAAAGGAGGGAATAAAATAATTTTTTTTTTAAAAAAGGATACCCTGCCTCCCGCCCTCGGGTACTAAGTTTTCTCAGGTTTTTATAATTTTTTTTTTTGCCTGCTCCCCCCCCACTCCCTCCTCTACCACCGGCATCCTCAAAAGTGTCTGTCACCTCCGAGTTACATAATGTCGCTGTAGGAAGAGGCTGACACACAGGGACAGCCCTTTCCTAAAGCAGCTCAGCCTTACTAACGCCTGGAATGCCATCGCCTGGGTGGGATGGATGGAGGGAAAACCCTCGCGGCCGTTTACGAACCTCGAAGTCACAGAATGAGGGAATCCTTAAAGGCTGGAAAAGCCCTCTAAAATCCCCGAGTCCAACCCTTAACCCAGCACTGCCAGGTCAAGTCTTATCATTTGTTATCAGGAATTGATCACCAATTATTAATTGATTTTATTACTTTATTTTTTTTTCATGAAAGTGATTTTAGTTTTGCTCTGCTGAGCAGTTTGCAGAGGTAGCCCGTCAAGGTGTGTGTGTGTGTGTGTGGTGGGGGGGCGGGGTTATTTTCAGGATGGTTGGGTTTGTTCTCCTCCCGGAGAGACTCCGCAGCTCCCGGCAAAGGCTTTAATAATTCAGCGCAGGAAATGCGTGCGTATATATAGCAGGGAAGGTAACTGCACAGCGTGTACCTACAGGAGGACAAATATGGAAACCTGGTGTGAATTATTCATGAGGTGTGATCAAATAGAGGATTTTCCTAGACAAAGCACACTTCGCTGTTTTTCTGTTTGTTACAGCACAATCTGCGCCGAATACATCCGAACCTCCTTTCATTTTGGGCCGTGTCAGATAACCTTTAATGTATTTGCTGAAATCTCTTATTTACCTTTCAAGCTGTCAGCAAGAAGTAAGGGCTTGGTAGAAAAATCTGACAAGCCTTTTTTTTTTTTTTTCTTTTTCTCTTATTTATTTTTTTTTTTCTTTGTGGCCTTCCAAAAATTAGGAGATGGAGTAAACACTTCTGCTGCTCCTTCCGGGGAAGGTGTTTTGCCTGCTCAGTCTCTGACAGGAGCATAAACTCGTGGTGCTACGGACTGATTCATGCTCCCACTCCGCAGCACGACGTACTTTGGGTTTTGCTGTTGCATAGTAGGCAGAGGCTATTTTTAACCGGAGCAAGGTTATGAAACCTTAGACCCAGCTGGGTGAAAATAATCTGGTCTGAACTGGAAAGCACGGCTTTATGTGGCTGGGAACACGCGTGGGACTGTCCCCTGGAGGCTCCTGGTGGGATGATCCCGCTCCCCTTGGCTCCAGTCAGCCCCGAAATTGGGAAGTGCTGTCATCGGGAGGCTGTCACGGCGGCACAGGGGAAACCACTTAAGTAAATATGCAAAGAATTAAAATAGTTAAATGATTGAGCAATGAATCAGGGCTGATAGTGTGGCGATTATTAAATAACCCTGAGGTGTTGCTGGGCTCACCGCTGCTGTTAGACATCAGATTTCTGGGATTGCTGAGCGGCAAGCTCAGCTCCGCAGCACTTTTTGGGGGATTCTCACACCGAGATCTCTTTGCCCACAAGAAACGGCGGCGTGCAAACAAACACCAACCCCAGCAACTCCCCCAGCGCTGCTCCACGAGCTGCCCTCGGAGCCGTACCTGGCTAAAATATGCGGTGGTGTTTTTTAAACTAATATTTACTCCTGCTAGACCTGCACAGCCACTGCGGCTCCGGGGGAGGGAGCGGGAGCCGCTCTGACTCACGGCTCAGCGCGGTCCTGAACTCGCTCCCAGCGCCCCGGTGTGCTGGGAACAGTGCATCCACCTCGGTGCGCTCTGCAATAAACCCGCTTTGCCCTCCTGCGATGCAAAATGCCACTTTGTCTTCCTGAGCTTTAAAGTCAGCAAACCAGCTCAGAAAGTCACCGGGAAACAAATGCTTTTAGTGCACTGTGCTGAGTTTTTTGGGGGGGTCGGAGGGATTGTTGTTTCCTTGGTGTTCCCTGAATCACTTGGCAAAAGAAACTTTGCTTTCAATAACTCATGCACAGATCGGGATCCTTCCATTCTTTAGGATGCTCCAGCGACCAACCAGCCCCCCAAAATCTGAAATATTCTTGCTCCTGGGTGTTCTCCTGCAATGCCATGGGAATTGTGGCACAAGCAAAGGCAGCTGCTGGAGTCGCTGTGAGGAGTTTCCTTTGCTTTGCCTGCGCTGCTGCGATCGCCTGACGCTTCAAAGCACATCTACAGCCCCAAAACACAGCACTGAAACATCTCCTCCTCCTAATTCTGCCCAAAGCCTCTCTGTGCAGTCTCCTGGAGACTGGACACTGGTAGGGGTTTTTAGTTGCCTTCCTCTGCACTTGGCTAAACAAATGCCAAACCTTCTTAAATCTAAATTACTCGAAATATTTACTGTTGAGACGTCGTCCAAGAGGAGGATAGTTAAAACATTAATTCCTTGCATTCCAGTGTATTAGGGCTTTACCCTGCAACTTGTTGGGTGCCAGAAATGGGACTTTGCAGATTGGATTCCCTTCCCCCCCAACTGGACTGCCCCCTCCTATTCCCCCCACCCAAACTTTAATGCTTTAAAAAAAAAAAAAAAGAAAAAAAAAAAAAGGAGGGAGAGAGAAAGAAAGGAATGCACATCTGGGCTAAATATTTGTTAGAAAGTATTCCCAGGATAGTGGGAGTTCTGGTGCCAGAGAGGAATTCCTGCGGGTTTGATCCATTGCATTATGTACTTGTTCCAAAAGCTGTTTTCAGTAAAATAGATGAGTAAGAAGTTTTAGCCAAGAACAGAATGTCTTTTTTGGCAACTGAAAGGAAGATAGGATTATTTTATTTCAGGTTATGTAAAAAAAAAAAAAAAAAAAAAAAGAGAAGGTGGTAAAATCCTGAACTCCATGGTGCCTGCAGAGATTTGCAATGGCAAACTCAGATATAGATATTTATTTTTTTCCATGCTGCTGTGGACATTTTTGGGACTTGCTTTTAAGACACTGCTGTGGGTTTAAGGTTCCTTGCAAAATTACTGCAATTAAAATATCCTCATTGTGTCTGAATGGGCCTCTGGGCTTTTTTGGATGAGTGACCAGTGGCCTTGGTGACATGGCTTTAAAGGCAGCATCTAAACTGCTGGTGTGAATTCTGTCTCCACATGCCAGGGCAAGGAGGGGAGCAGAGGCTCACCCTGGCTTTGACAGTAAAATGCCCATCTGGAGGATTTTTTGGGGTAGGGTAGAAACAGACACTGATGGGTGAAGCTCTACTATGTCTCTCCTGAGAAGGATTTGAAAATTTGGCTTGGAAAACATCACAGCCATAAATCAGCAATGAGGGGGAAGGTGTAACAGGAGAAAATCACTATATTTTGGCTGGTGGGCAGCAGGTTCACCAGCTTTTTCCCATTAGCTGAGAATCCTGTTTGCACAACGCCTCCTTTGCATTAACAAAACAATAGGTGTCTTGAAGAAGCCAGCGTGCCAAAAGTGGTTTTTTTTCCCCTATCCATTTGGCTCATTCTCATAGATGGGGAGCTGCACAAACCTCCCTTCATCCTCCTGGCTGGTGATAGTATTTAAAAAATAAATAAATAGAATTGCACCATCTTATGCACAGCTTGCCTTGGCTCTGGCTTGGTGTTTGTGTTAGCTGGGTTCTCTGGCTGCAGGAGAGCGCTCTGGTTTCCCTCTGGGGTTGGTCTGGGGGGATGTGGTGCAGCCCCTGATGGGCTGTTGGGTTGGCTGGTGACCTGAGCATCAGGGCTGCTGCATCTTTGGTCCAACCCTGGGAGTTATCCCTGTCTCAGCAGCGTGGCCTTGGCTGCTCCAGCAGCCTCCAGTGTCTCCCACGGGACATGGATGTGGTCAGCATCGCATCTCTGAGGGTGTTTGCTGTTGGAAATGTGTCCTACAGGCATTTTAGGGAGCTGGTTTCTCCCTTCCTTGGCTAGAGTGGCATCCCTCACTGTCCTGTGGAGCATTCTCTCTGCAGCACGAGCTGATGCTCTTTCAAGCCACATGTGGGATATTTTTTTTGCAAAGTTTTTGCCCATTCCAGGTAGACAGTGGGGTCTGCAAACAAAAAGCAGCCCAGGCTTTGATTTGCACCCCTGCCATGGATTTGGAGAATTTCTTTGTTCCTGGTTGCTTCTTAAAGCAAACATGAGACAGAGCAGGAGGCACATACACAAAAATAAGGCAAATAAAAACTTTGTTATTTGGTTTGTGGCCACCTGCGAGCTCAGCTTTGCCATGGAGCAGGCAGGGAAGGGGTTAATCCAGGTGTTGGGTAGGACATGTGCTGCTGGGGCTGGAGGGTGGCCAAATCCACCTTCTCTGCATCTATTTTGGATTAGGGCCAAAAAAACAACAACCCCTCTGTGGCAAAGCCACCTGCAGCTCCAGGTCTGTTGAGGAGGAGGAGGAGGGATGGAGGGATCACTTCTCCCCAGGTTCAGGGGGACGTGCTGGCCCTGTAAGCACACCTTGCAGCCAATGATTAACTCCTCCAGGCCAGGGAAGTGCTTCAGCCAGGGACTTTTCTGACCTTTAAGGTGACTATTGTCTCCTGGGAAGCTGGTGGTAAACATAATTAGGGAGGGTTGGTGCAGGACTTGGAAGGAGCTGTGTGCTCCTGTCCTGCCACGTGATACTGGTTGGTGCTGTCGGGACACTGAAAATCCCATGGTGGGGAGGTTCTGCCACTGGTGTGGTGTCTGGTCTGTCAGAAGGGCAGGTTTAGTGCTTTTTTGTTTTGTTTTTTTTCTTTTTCAGAGACTTAAATTTCAGACATGTAAAAAAAAAAAAAAACTTCAGACATGTAAAGCGGGGTGAGAAAGTGTTTGGGTTGCAAAGAATGGAGAAGTTTCGTGTGGTGGGAGGGGATGTGGACTGGGTGTCTGGCACCCCTGTATCTGCACTGCCACCATCCCAGGGCTGTCTACTGTCCCAGGTTATCCAAATTCTAGGGATGCTTTAGCTTTTGTGTATTATGGGGTGGCTGTTAGCATCACACATTGCCGGGCCTCTCCCCTCCTTGGAGTTCCTGGGCTGGGGCTGCATCCCTCCCACCGTGGTTGTGCTTTACAGCCTGGAGGGATGGGGTCAGAGCAAGCCACTCCTCAGGCAGCAGCCTGGCTCTCAGCTCTGGGGATGGCTCCCAAATAAGCTGGCAGTGGCTCCTGCAGGAGCAGGGGGAGCTGGGGTGGTGTTGCCAGAGTCTCAAAGGTGGAATGATCCATCATCAGTGCGCCCCAGGCTGAGTGGGTGCTGATGTCCATTAGAATCATAGAATATCCTGAGTTGAAGGGACCTACAAGGATCATCAAGTCCCAGCTCCTGGCCATACACAGGACCACCCCAAGAATCCCACCCTGTGCCTGAGAGCATTGCCCAAACATACTGTAGGCAAAGGCTTTCGTGTTTTCTTTTTTCATCTCCCGAATTTGCACAAACTTTATAAAAGCAGAGTTTAAAAGATGCAACACAGTTATTTTTGGCTTTCTTTTATTTTTTTTCCTTTAAGATGAGCAGGGGCAAAGCATGCAGGAAATTTAGGAATCTAGGCAAGTACAGA
The DNA here is from genome assembly GCF_023055355.1 of Agelaius tricolor. NCBI lineage: Eukaryota > Metazoa > Chordata > Aves > Passeriformes > Icteridae > Agelaius > Agelaius tricolor. Next base: position 2,825,727 of record NW_027269266.1, read on the forward strand.
GCTCCTTTGTTTTTAATTAGCTGCGTTGTTTTTAATTGCTTCTATGCTTGATACATAACCCAGCCTAAACAAGAATAGCTTATTGAATGGGGGACTGACTATGAAAGGCACCGTGAGGAGAAGGGCTGTTCTTCACAGTTGATATATTTGTATTTCAGTGCTTCATTTAATAAGTCTGTTTCCCCGGGGGGCTGTAGCAAGTAAATCATGCCAACAGATTGTTTTCTGCAAACTGGCTTATTTTTGTAATTAGCAAGACGTTAAAGCTGTAACTGCATAGAAAGCGATCTGGGTGAGGAGTGAACATAAAAGAATTAGTAAGCAAAATGTAATACTTACTGTTTGATGACATTTGTGTTGATTGGATTGGTTTCTGGACAGTTTGTTGTCTGGGATAGTCAGTTCCTTCTGCAGTGAAATGGGAGAGAAATTCACAGGTGAGCACAGCGAGTGTAGTGAGATGAGGTGTTTTAGGGGCAGCACTTTTTGGGAATCACATCTGCATTGCCAAGTGGATCTGATGGGGAAGCCTTGCTGGGGGTTACAGCTGTCCTGCTCATCACCAGAAACTGCTAAAATTTCCCTGGCCTCACGTTGGTTTTTTTCCTTTGTTTTCCAGTTATATGACAAAAACGGCGTCACCATGAGCGGAGTATTGAAAAGGAAGTATGAAGAGCTGGGAGATGACAGCACCTACTGCTCCTCCTCCTCCTGCTCCCCCCTCTCCTCCTCAGCATCCTCAGGCTGGGACACCGATGAGGAGAATTCCCGTGGAGAGCCCAAGCCCAGCTCTGCCTTAATGTCCAGCTTCACCCGTGAGTAGCTCTGGCTTTCCCAGGATCAGCCACGCCTCTGCATGGGTTTTTTGTAGGGTGCTGGTGGGTCACCACCACACAGAGACCCCCTTGGGGCACACACCTTTGTGGCTGGAAGTGATTGTGGCACCTGCCACCTGTCATGACACTGGTTTATAATCATCCATCCACCTCACAGTGGTCTTCCTCAGCCCTTCCTTCCAGTATTTATAATTCCTTTGGAATATTTTTGCTGAAGTCCAGGTTTGCAGGAATAGAAACCCAAGGATGGGTGTGCACAAAGGCATGTGGGTGCCTCCAAGCCTGTGCTGCTGGACCATCCCACCATCCCTCAATTCCCTGTCAAGCTGTTTCACAGGCAAAACCTAATCAGACAGTGAAGGCCTGTAATGCTCTTTTTAAAAAATGATTAACCAGTAACGTAATTACCATTTCAGAACTTGTTTCCTACGTAAATTGGGTACTTTGCCAAAGAACATGACACGTTTGACATTGCCTGAGCTGCTAGTACAGATAAAAGCTATTTTGTTTTCCCAGCAATGTAAGTTTTGAGAGCTTTTAGGAAAACACACAGAAGGCAGTGTTGTAAAGCCCTTTATCTGCCGTGTGAAGGGAAAAATAAAAAGTACAATAGAAGAACATCTTCATGGAGGAGAAATAGTCCAACCTAGTAAATTATACTGAACACCCACTGTATATAGCAGTTAAGGTCCACTTAGCAGACATACACAAACACGCAGTGGTCTGAAAAGGCTTTAGAAGTCTTGTAATAATAAAGAGTCTCATTCTTGCTTGTCTTCCCAGGTTTTGTGACAAAACAATGAACTTTTTGTACTCTCTGGCTCAATTGGAAAAGGGTCAGGAATGGGAAAACAATTTCAGAGGAGGGGTGCAGGGAGAGAGAAGCAAATGCCAAAGTGCAGCAGCTCGGCCGATAGATGATCGTGGTGGTTAACGTGCCTTCTGATAAAGAGCTCGTGTTTTAGGAGATTGAGTCAAGGTTATTGTGAAAATGCAACTCACAGTGCAAAGATACGATCAGAGTGACTGCAGGGCCCAGTGTGAACCCCCAGCTATTGAGCAGAAGCTGCTGACACAGCTGGGTGAACACTTCTTTTTTATCTTTTTTTTTTTTTTTTCCACATGAAACCGAAACACTATATTTTGGCAAGTGAGACCTGTGAAATGTGGGTGCAGTTAACTGTCCAGTCTTGCACTTTCACAGCCTTTGGGGCCCACCAAGCCAGCTGAGCCCCTTGGGTTGTTGCAGTCTTTTCCTTGGATCCCACTGCAGGGCTGCTTGTGGCTCTGCCTCCCAAAGAGCAGGGCTTGATCCCAGCTCTGCAGCAGTCACCCACCCCTTCTGGGTTATTTTTTTCCAACCAAAGCACCCCTGCACTAGCAGAGAATGGGACCAGAAATGCCTCCCCACCACAAATTTGGGTGTAGCTGGCTCTTGTTCCTGCCACCCTCACACGGCTGGGCCTGGCTTTACTTTCTTGGCAGGCCACACTCGTGGAAACTCACTGACTCTGAACCTGCCCTGACTAATTAGTCCCCCTGCATCTGCTGTGTTTGCATGTGCAGCTGTGCAGGGCCAGGTATCTCTGGAGAGGCTCTGCTCTAAGTGATGTGTAGCATGTTTCAGCAGTTTAAGATAAACCAGAGTCATGTATTGCCGTGTTTACCCAGGCATCACCTGCACAAAGATTAACATCTCTGCAGCTGCTCTCAAATGAGTCTCTTGAGAATAAACCATAGATTCAGAGTTCCTCCCAGTGGATGGTGAAAGGAAGTACCAGAAAAAACAACAATTTGGGCTGTTTTCTGCCCTGCCACAGAAGTTGGAGCCATGAAGCACCAGGAATAGCAATGCCCTGGCATCCCAGGAGCAGACCAGGGGCTCCTGAGCATGGGGCAGAGTGGATTTAGAGAGACAGATGTGTAGGATGGCTGGTTGCTTGTTCATTATGCTCTGCCACACGTGAAGAATAAGCAAATGGATGTTCCTGGGGGAAGTCAAGCAGGAAGGAGAAGCAGCAGCCACCTCTTAGGGTGAATCTCATCATTGACTCTGATGCAGCAGAGCTTGGTTCAGCTTCCTCTCCATCCTCATCCCACCCCTGAAGTGTTAGCTCCTAAAACACCACCAAGCAATGTTGTAGCTTTGTCCCAGTGTTTTTCTGTTGAGAGAGTAATTACAAATCCTGCCTGTTTGTAATATTTCTATTCCATCTGCAGCATGGCTTAGTGCTTTTTCTTTTTTTTTTTTTGATTCTCCCCTTTTTAGCCACATCAATCCTGAAGAAATCCAAGCGACTAAAGAAGAACAATGTGGAGTTTGACCGGGTCACTGTGTTTTACTTCCCACGCTGCCAGGGCTTCACGAGCGTGCCCAGCCGTGGGGGCTGTACCCTGGGCATGGTGAGCAAACACAGCTCCTCCCGCCAGTTCACACTGGCAGAGTTTTCAAAGGAGCAGGAGAACGTCCGTCGGGGCAAGCTCGAAGAGAAATTGAAAGAGGAGAAGTTGGAAGCGTTGAAATGGAAAGTGAGTGAGGAGCGTGGGGCTGGGTTGATGAGGAGCTGGTGGATGCTGTTGGTTAATTGGCCAGTTTTTAGCAAGAGCCTCTGAGACCTGGGAGCATCAATCCTTAGCTCGCAGTTTGGGTCTCCAAAAAACACAGGCTCCAGTGGGGGGACTTTAATTTAGTTCTCCTCCTTAGAAAAGTGAAAAGACACAGAAGACATTTTTGCTCTTTTGGTAGTACCTCTCTGTTCTGGGATCCACTTGAGACTCTTTTTGGTGTCTCCCAAAGTCTTCTCATTTCTGGTTTAGATACTTGATATTCCAGGACACATCTCCAGTCAGGTCTTTGTGGGCTCTGACTTAGATGTTGATCCTGAGGTTGGCCACCATGGGGGAGAGCTCATTCCTTCCTTGTTTCCCCTCACCTGGGGGGTTCCAATGGCTCTGAGTCCCAAACAATCCCCTGAGGCTTTGTCCATGTTCTGCCCTCAGCTAACCATGAACGGCACCAAGGAGTCGGAAGAGGCCAACCAGCTCACCATCGAGGACATCTCCGACGACGACATCGACGTCAGCAACGTGGACCTGGAGGACGGCTTCTTCCTGCAGCCCTACCCCGCCAAGAAGAGGCGGGCGCTGCTGAAGGCTGTGGGCGTCAAGAAGATCGACAAGGAGGAGAAGCGGGAGCTGCACAACATCCGCCTGTCCCGGGAGGACTGCGGCTGCGACTGCCGCGAGGTCTGCGACCCCGAGACCTGCAGCTGCAGCTTGGCAGGCATTAAATGTCAGGTACAGCCTCTCCCCTGGGCATGGAGGGATGCTATGGCTCCAGATGTGCGTTAGAGCAGGGGGGGTGTGAGCAAGAAAAAACTTACTTTTGCTCCCTCATGTGTCTTTTTGGACCATTTTGTTTTGCTTTTTTTTTTTTGGAAGCTTTGGACAGAGCTGGGGCAGCCTGTAAATCCATCTGCTCCCACCGGCTCTTGGAGGTGACGAAAGCTCTTGGAGCATCCCTCAGGCTGCAAGGCAGGCACTGCTTGAAAGTGTTCTCTTCCCAAATCACACACTCAGCCATCCCCACACTGCAATGAGAATGTCCCTGCTTTGCATTCCCACGAGATCCATACCTGCTTGATCTCCTGTTGGGCCACGTGGGAATGTCTGCAAGGAAGAACTCCTTGCTCCTCACACGAGGCTGCGCTTTCTCCCCCTCCCCCAGGTTTTATTTTTAATTCCTTTTACTTCTGGTGTGTGTCACAAATCCCAGCGCGCTCAGGCGAACGTGGGAGTGTCAGCTGAGCGTCAGCCCACAGTGGAGCTGTGCAGGCCACCTGCACAGTGGGATAATCCCCCTCTATTCAATTAGTGAGTTATATTTTTCAGGGTATTTTTTGCAGGTGCCTGCCCAGCTGTATTTAGGGAGCCTCATTCCCTATTCTGGGCGCTGCTTTCTCCCTCGGTGCCGTGTTTGGAAGCTGGGGGTGGCGGAGGTGGGTGCACACACACGGGTGCTCCATGTGTGTGTCACAGCTCCCCTCTAGTGGCTGCTGCAGATCAGATAGTGAAATTATTAAATAACAATAAAGAAAAAACTCACTTTTGCTCCCTTATGTCTCCTTTTAGACCTTTTTGGTTTTGGAATCTTTTTTCTTCACTTGTACTGAAATCCAGCTTTTTATGACACCTCTTCAAAAGAGATGGGTGTTTTGTTTTTTTTTTTCTTTCCTGCTTTAAACCCCTCACCTGTTACTTGGTTTCTCAGGGCAGACAAGTCATGGGCAGTTTTGGTTTTATGCCACTGGGTTCAATCCTAACCCTCCCTCTCTGCTTCTCCCTGTTGCCAGATGGATCACACCTCCTTCCCCTGCGGCTGCACCAAGGATGGCTGTGGCAACACCGAGGGCAGGATCGAGTTCAACCAGGCCCGCGTGCAGACACATTTCATCCACACCATCATGAAGCTGGAGCTGGAGAAGCAGCAGCAGAGCAGCGAGAAGGTGGCAGAGGCCGAGCCCCCTTTCCGGGAGCGGCTCCCTGCGCTGGGATGCGCGGCAGGGAAGGGCTCGCTGGAGGAGCGCGCGGTGCCGCTGGCGCCTGCCTTCCAGTTCAGCCCCGACCTGGAGGCCCTGGGGGAGAACAGCTGCAGCAGTGACATGACAGACTCCTCCATCTCCTCCCACCCCAGCGAGGACCTGGAGGAGCCCTACGAGAGCCTCCCCTCCGACAAATCCCAGTCGGACGTGGACGACGACGGCTTGGCGCGCATCCTCCACTTCAACGACTCGGACGCCGAGGAGGAGAGCAGGCGTGGCCAGGATGACCTCAGCTGCTTCCATCCCACCGACTTCTTCATCGAGGACCACGGCAGCGAGGTCAAGCCTGTCCCTGGCCACTTGTCCCACCTCTCAGAGTGCCTGGATGAGAATGCCAACCAGGACAGCGGGGGTTTGCTGGAGGATGCAGCCCACGGGAGGTGCGATGGGCTGTCCTGCTGCGCCCCCTCCTCCACTGAGCCCTGCTCCAAGAGCTATGCCGACCTCAGCCTTTCCTCTGATTCCTTGGATTTCTTCCAGTCCTTCTCGGACTATAACTTGGGACCCCTTTACAACTCCTTAAAGGAGTATGAGAACCTGGATAACTTCTCAGCGTTACAGTTTCAGTTGCCTAATTTCCCTGGCTTCCCGCAAGCCGGAGATCAGGGCTCCTGTTTCTTGGAGTCCCTCATTGGTTTGTCCGAATCCGTCCCTGAAACCCCAGCCCCTTTCACAGACAATCAACTTTTGGAGGATGCCATCAAGTCATCACTGATGGAGACAGTGAAGGTGTGAAACACTGATGTGGCTCAGGCAAGGACTGATGCCGAAAGGAAAACGGAGGAACAGTTGGACAGGCAAACTTTCACTGAAAGGATGGTGTGCTACTCAAATATAAGGAAGAAAAAACAGCAACAGCAGAAGACTTTCTAAGCAAATTAACTATTTTTGGTCTTTATACAACATGGACGTTTTGACATACTGCAGCTACAATCAGTTCTCTCGCTGTTTGTGCAAAAATTTCTAAACTTTCATGACGGGGTGGGGAAGGGAGGGAGGGAGAAAGACTTTCACATGAGAATTTCCTTGTGTTTTGTACGAAAAGACCTGTTGAGAAAAACTCCTCGCTAACGTTGCCAGTCGTCCATACAGCCCCTTCTAGAAACGTTTCAGTGTTGCAGGAACTTTTTAAGGCAACTTTTTGAAGCTGTATTTATTGTGAAAATTTGTGGTTTGCGTAAGAGTCGGCCCAACACACTCTTACGTTTAAATCTGATGAGGTTTACAGAAGAGATCCATACACTATATACATAATCATTCTTCATCTATTTATTGCAAATTCCAGAATTTAACTAGCCACTGAAGCTTGAACTAGCATGAAACCTTATTTAAATTGGTAATACCTCAGATGTATTATGTGTACAATCATATTTTTTTGCATAATATATCTGTATTTATTTATTTTCTACCTGTAGTACGTGAATAGCACTGTGGTTTGTCGATGACCTGGAAGGGCAATAAGGTCTTCAAGAGGAAGATGACCCTGGTTTTTCTGAGTCTGAATGATGTTGGCTGTTTGGTCTTCACTTCACATTTCTAAAAACACTGAACAGAAGTGGTGTGGGAGAGGAGGAACAAGGGAAGAGTTTGTGCAACATCCCTTGGTTTCTCCCAGCCTTGTCATAGACATGAGAATGGTGTTTGGTCTCCCTAATGTCACTGTGGAGAGCAAAGCAAGCAAAACCTTCAACTATTTAAGAAGTAACATTAATACTAGCACGAAACAAAACCCAAGCCCTTTTTGTAAATTATTTTATAATTTATTTAATTTCCTAGGGATTTGGCCATGAGATCTTTCCCCATCAGTTATGGTGCCTGAATATGCAGAGGAACTGTCAGCAGCGGTGGGGAGGTGGAACCGTAAGGACCTTGGCAGCCCTCGTGGGGGGCTTTGGGAGAGCAAAGCCAAAACAGCAACAGTGCTCAAGCTCCTCAGCAAGTGCTCCTTAAGACTCCCCAGCACCAAGGATGTCGCAGCTCCAAAATCCAGTGGGTCACACTGATTGTACTGTATTTTTATATAGGTGAATCAAGTAATTCAAGCAAAACAGATGGATATGAAATGTTTTGGGTTATTTACCCTGTGAGTACAGTTTTTGAAGACCTGAAGACCAAGCTGAAAAACTGAAGGCTTTTGGTTTTTAAAATGAGAGAAACCTTTGTGTTGAGGAAGGATACTGGAGGCTGCCTTGGCCTTTTGCTATTTAAGTCAGTCTGAGAGCAAGACACTGTTTGGCCACGAGATGTAACTGGACAAAAAAAATCTGTGCATCAGAGATACACTAAGTGCCTACACCAGTGGTATGGAAAAAGCAAAATGGATTTAAAACCTACCAACTTTAAATTCCCCCCTTGGAAAATTTGGTGATGGGAGTGATTCCTGGCATTACCAGCACAGGACAAGGAGACAGTTCTGGTGTCCCCAGCTCTGCTGCCCTGGGAGCAGCTGGAGGAAACTTCTGGGGGTGCAGAGACACACAGACAAGGGAACCAACCCCGAAACATGGATTTGAGGATTTTTCCATTGGCTGAACTGTTTCTATCCCCAACCACAGGGATGGTGCTCTTGGATACCTGCTCTTCGACAGGTGCCTCGCTGCAAACCTGCCGGCAATTCAGGAAACTTCTGGCGTACGAAACGTGGGTTGCTTGGGGTTTGTTTTTTTAAAAAATCCTTATTATTGCTATTTAATTGTACATCTTCTCTGGTATTGAGCCGGTCAACTTGGAAATGGAGCTGACCCCCCCATGGCCACGAGCGGGTCCTGAGCCCGCGCTCGCTGCCGCTTCCTCCCGCAAGGCATCGCCCCCGGGGCGACTGTAGGAATACTACTGGCAGATGGAGGATTTCCTGGATATATCTATTATTATAATTATTATTATTGTTATTATTATAATTATTATTTTTATTATTATTTTTCATTGTCGTCATTGTTTCTTTAGACTGAAGAATCCCCTTTCCGGTTATCTCCTAGGTGGTAGTTCCTTCAGTTCCTTCAGACTGCATCCAAAATACTGACAGTTGAAAGTCTGGTAGCCTTCTGTATTTATTGGCACTAATGTATTTTGTAACATTCCTAGGTTTCTCTGCATATATATATTTATATATATAAAATATATTTATATATTTTATATATAAATATATATATACACACACACACACACTTTTTTTAAATGAATGATTGGGATTGACTCCTGCCTTGTGGATTTTTTTTCAGTAATTTATTCTTTTTATTTGTGTTGGTGCCAAAAAAGAAAAAAAATATTTTTTTTCTCTTTTTTTTTTCCCCAGGGCACTGAATTGTAAATATATAATTTTTTTTTTCTTCTTGGTATCTGTGTAAAAAGTTGCCTGTTAAACAGTTTAAAAACTGGGTATTTATTGACACAATCTGTAATTATCTAATGTATTGGTTGAAACACTTTGGTTTCAACATAGCTTTATTTTAGCTTTCTTTGTGTATATATTGTGATTATGTTGCTTAAAGGTACAAGTTAAAAAAATGCTTTATTTTTACCTTATCCATTTGCATTTGTTTATAAAAAAAAAGCATATTTGTCTACAGCTGCTGTCTCTCATTTCATCAAAGCAATATGAAGAAATTTCCATTACACTTTCAATAAAAGAATTTTGTTTGAATACGGCAGTGTCTTCACTAATGTCCTTTGTGTGACACAATAACCTTTTCTCTTTTCTCTAAATAAAGTAAAAAATCAGTGCTTGAGATGTGGTTTTCCCAAACTTTTTGGCCTTGTGGATGGTGGCTGCCTGTCCCTAAGGGGGGGATAGACAACAGTCTTGGCAGCATCCACATCACCAAGGAGAAATCTTGGGAAACCCTGGAAACCACTTTCCCTCCTGGGTTACAAATCATTTCTCATTGCCCCGTGCTCCCCCTGGGACCTGGAAGGATGCAGCTGGGCAGAAGCATCACCATGGTCCTGTGCCCCTGGGGAAAAACAGAAAAAATACTCTTGGTCATGGCAACAGCATGGAAAGAAGCGAGTAGCATGTGAAGCAGCCCATGGTACAAAGGAAAAAAGATGAATAAATCCCAGGAATCTAGATGGGGAAAAGCACACCTCTCCCATGGGTCTGTGGCTGTCAGCACAGGCATAAATCATAACCACTGCCATTGACCTGAAAGCAAGGGAAATTGGCCAAAGAATGCCATTGTCTAGTTTTCCATTGGGAATCCATTTTTAAAGGTTGCCATCTGCCCCCCGAGCAGAGAAGCTCAATTAATTGAAGAAACTATTTGTTACAAATTATTTGCTGAGCTATAAAAGCAGAAATACTGAAAAGAGGCTCATCCATGGAGGCTCTGCAACACACAGTGAAGCTCAGCCTGTTTACCCACCCAGAGGGATGTGTTTGGTTGTGGGGTTTTTTTTTCTTTTATGGGGTTTATGTCTGTAATTCCCTCTTACATTACCTATTTTCCGACTGGGAGTGGAATAGCTCCCAACATACAGCTCCAGCTGCAGCACTGGTGGGTTTTTGGCTTATGGTGATGACTTTGTGTTGTGCCCTGGCACAAGACATCATCACCAGGGGACCCAACAGCCCCAAGGGACAGTGCTGCAGCAGCCCCAAGGTGCTGCATCCCACCAGCCTCTGGCACGGGCATCCCCATGGGGAGTCACAGACTCCTGGAATGCTTTGGGTTGGAAGGGATTATATTAAAGACCACCTGGTTCAACCCCTCTCCTGATGCCTTTCACTTCACTACATTGCTCTAAGCCTCATCCAGCATGGTTTTGGGCACTTCCAGGGATGGGGCATTCACAGCTTCTCTGGGAAACCTGTGCCAGGGCGTCGCCACCTTCAGAGTAATTAATTTCCTCCTAATATCTAATGTAAACTTGCCCTCTGTCACTTTAGAGCCAGCTTCCCTGTCCTCTCACTCCGTGCCCTTGTCCAAAGTCCCTCTCCAGCTCTTTTAGGGAAGCTGCTTTGGATGCAGCCCACAATGGGCTTGGGGCTTCCTGGGCTGCCAGTGCACACTGCCAGATTGTGCCCAGCCTTTCCTCAGTCCCTCCTTCCCAACTCCCTCTCCCCAGGGCTGCTCTCCAGCCATTCTCCACCAAACCTGTGTTTGTGTTTGGGATTGCCCTGACCCCGGTGCAGGACCTTGGGTATTTTTTTTCCCATCCCATACCAGTAACAGACTAAAACTCAAATGGGAACATGCCAATAATTGGCCATTCTGCAGTGCCCTTTCCTGGGGAAAGCCAAGCTGACCTCCAGGTCTGAGTTACAGCCTCAGCCTCTTGGAAAGCCTGGGGAAAACTTCTGCTGAATTCCATGGCAAACTTCTGCCGAATTCCATGGGAAATGCTCTTGGATGGGCAGAGGGAGTGCCTGCTGCAGTGACATGGAGTCTGGAAGCCCCAGGAATGCATCACCTGGGATGCTTTTATTGCCTCTGCAGAAGATCTAAGGCTCCTTTACCCACCGCAGTGTCACACTGCTCAGACACACTTTACAAACCATGGAATTTATGCATCATGTATGTGGTGTATGAATATGCAACAGGCTGTTGCTTTTAAGGGTTAATCCTTTGTTAACTGGATCCTTTTTTGGGCTTATTTTGCCCAGAAAAAGGTACCTGTACTTCTGTACCTCTTTGTTTCTATTGTCTCACATTGTCCTAATCCAAATTGTCCAAATTATTATTACTCTAATTATATTACTATTTTTATAACCATTTTACTACTATTAAACTTTTAAAATTTTAAAATGCATCACCTGGGATGCTTTTACTGCCTCTGCAGAAGATCTAAGGCTCCTTTACCCACTGCAGTGTCACACTGCTCAGACACACTTTACAAACCTGCCCTTTTCCTTCTATCAGCAAAACAAACGACAGAAAAAAAAAAAAAAAAAAGATTTTCCCCCCAAATCTCCTGCCTCCAAGTCAAGACCTTATGGATGCCCTCAGTGCTGCAGAGCCAACACCCCTGCTCTCACTTTGCCCTGCAGCTCCTGGCTCGTTTGCCGTGTTTTGTTTGCTTGTTTTGTTTTATTTTTAATTTTCCTCTGACGGAGTCAAAGTCCATCCTCCCCGTCACTTTATGAGAAAAGTCCTGGAGCGCTGATTCCCGCTCGGCGCCAGCTCTGGAGTCACCGGGGCTGGCGTCACGGGCTGTTCCCGTCCCCGGCTGGCGAGTGACTCATCCGTCCCCTTTCCGGAGGCACACAGCGCTCCCGAGCCCGCCGGCCGCACGCACAGCCCCAGCCCTGCCGGCACCTCGGCACCCAGCGAAAGCAGGCGATGAGTAACTCTGCGAGCACGGAGAGACAAGGAAAAGAAGTGGAAATAAGGAGGGTGGTTGTGAAAAGCGCGTGTTGTATGGGTCTACGCAGATATTTACTGTGTTTTATGTATTTTAGTATGTTTTATGTATTGTAATATATGTGTTATTTGTGTATATGTAATTTATGCGCTGTATTGATTAGTAGCGCTGTATTAACATTTTAATAGGATGGCAAATGTAGTTTTGTAGTTAAAAGGTAACGTTTGTAAGTTAAAATAGGAACTATGTATGTGGGATATATTTTTAAGAAAGGAATGAGGCACTCATTCCTGCTACAGCGAGATAGCAGCCACAGGACACCTGAATCTTTCAGAGAAAGAGAATTTATTGCTCCATTATCAGAAGAAATGAACTTCTTCCTGCCTTGCTCAGCTCTGAAGACACTGTTTAGGATTCAGAGGAAGAAGCTGACACTGCCCAGACAGAATCCTGTGTTTGAATGGAATTTATGCATCATGGATGAGGTGTATGAATATGCAACAGGCTATTGCTTTTAAGGGTTAATCCTCTGTTAACTGGATCCTTTTTTGGGCTTATTTTGCCCAGAAAAAGGTACCTGTACGTCTGTACCTCTTTGTTTCTATTGTCTAACATTGTCCCAATCCAAACTGTCCAAATTATTATTACTCTAATTATATTACTATTTTTATAACCATTTTACTACCATTAAACTTTTAACACTTTAAAAACAAGTGGTAGGCGTTTTTCACAGTGGTGAAGCCCTGAGCAAGGTGGGGACGGGTTTATCTGGGGTCAGTGAATCAGCCCTTGCCAGGGATGGGAAGGAGCAGCACTGCCTGGTGCCAGGTGGGGTGGGAGTGCCAGCTGGGTGTCACCAGGCTGGGACAGGGCTGTGTGCAGGCAGCTGGATGGCTTCAGCCCTGCCAAGGAAAGCTGTGGGTGGCAGCTGGTTTAACCCTCCCAGGGTGCAGCTCTGTGAAATCAGTGGGCACGGCTTCAGCAGCAGCACCTCACAGAGGGACCATCTCCAGCCAGCCCAGTAACCCCTCTGGGAAAGGTGAACTCCTCCTGGCTGTGATAAACTGCTGCTTCCAGGCCATGAGGATGCTCTGAGAGCTGGAGGTGTTCACCTGGAGAAGGGAAGGCTCCAGGGAAAACTTAAAGCTCCTTCCAGAGCCTGAGGGTGTTACAGGAAGGCTGGAGAGGGCCTGGAGACGAGAGCATGCAGTGATGGGTCCATGGCTTTAAAATGAAAAGGGACAATGGCTTTCAACTGAAAAAGGGAAGGTTTGGATTGGATATTGGAAAGAAATTCTTCCCTGTGAGGGTGGTGAGACGCTGCCCAGAGCAGTTCTGGATTCCACATCCCTGGAAGTGTCCAAGGCCAGGTTGGACAAGGGTCTGAGCAACCTGGGCTGGTGCAAGGTGTCCCTGCTCATGACACAGGGTGGGAACTGGATGGTTTTTAAAGTCCCTTTCAAGCCAAACCTTTATGATTCTCCTCCATAGCTACGACCACCAGGAATTTTTAGGGCTGCTTAATCCACACATTCCCACCAGCTTGTTTTACCCCTCCCAGCCTGCTGCTGAATAAATGGCAGCATTGCCATCTACTGGGCAGCTGCCTCCTTCTCTCAACCTCTCAGCTGCCCAAATTGCTCCTGGGCAATGCCTGTCCTCCTCTGTGGGACCAGACACAACTCATATCTCACTAAGATATCATAGTAAAAGAAAACAAAATATTGCTTAAATGGCCCACTGGGGTTTAAGGAGAGATGGGGGTGTCCTGGGGCTTGACTGGCCTGGCACACACATCCTCAGCCAGGTGAAACCATCTCCAGAAGGAAAATGCTCAAACCCCCCCCACCCCCAATGGATGCACCTCTATTTTGACCAGGGAAGCTGAGTGAGGACAAAATGTGCTGCTGGTCATGCCTTACTCCATTACATCAATAGGTACATAAAACACACCAAAATTGGAAGATCTGCAACCACAGAGCTGAAATATTCTGTCACAAGCACAGAGGCTTTTAATCAGCCTAGTTGAGAAGGCTGAAAAACTTGAGATTCCCTATGAACCACATGAGCCACACACTGGGCTAAAACATTACAGAATTAATAACATTCAAGGTTCTCCCTCCAAAACAAACCTGCTCCCCTGAGATCCTCTGCAAAGGAAACTATTATCTATTACATTACCCTGGAAATAAATACTTGGCTACGACTTTGGAGTAAATAGAGATGGAAACTTAATGGTACCTAAGTGCTTTTCATAGTCAGAGCATCCCAAAGCTCCCTCTGGTAATTAAGGCTGAATGGCTGTCAGGAGGCAGCAGGGCCCCTTGCAGCCACACTCCCAAATATCCATCACTTTTGCCTGCAGGTGAGCAAGAATTGATAGGTGAAGGAGTGGTACAATTTCAGCTGCAGAGATTTTGGGGTTATCCTGATAAAGGACAGCAGTGCCAGGGTAGGATTTGGGTGAGGAAATGTCTGTAACCAGAACAGTTTTTGCAGCCATGGCGTGGCTGAGGGCCCTATTGCTGAGCTTAGATCTGTGTGACTTGAAAGCTCCCCAGCTCTGCTGTATTTTGGGCCAGCTGAGGTGCTCGAGGGTATGAAGATTTCCCCATGGGGGTGATGTGTGGAAACCCAGGGCACTGGGAATATTTCTCTGTCTGCTCTGGGGTGCCCTGGCCTCATTCATGGAGAGAAAGTTCCCCAGACTTCAAGATAGACTGGAATCCACAAAAGTGTGAAATAGATTATAGAGAGCAGTGCAGGTGTGTCACTGGGTGAGAAATTGAGGTTTGGGGTTTTTAGTGTGTTGTGGATGGCAGCAAGATGGAGGGCACAGGGTGTCACCCTGGGTTTCTGCTTCGTGCTTCTTCTTCCTTCTTCTCCATGGGTTTGGGTGCCATAATTGGGCAGAAAAGTCCCCATTGCAGCTCTGTGGGATCAGTGATTGGGTTAAACAGGAAAATAATCTATCAGTTCTTAATTGGATAGTTTAGTCTGAAAAGCCCTTGGAACAAGAGATTGTTGGCCATTTTGTGCCTTCTAATGAAAAGCTGCCGAACTCACAGCAGTGAGGCTGTTTTACTGATAAGAAATAATAAACACTTGAGTCTGAACATGAACCAGCATCTCAAATGCCTTCAATCCTGACCCAGAGAAACCCACAACTGGGACCCCCACAGTGGAGAGATGACAAGGGACCTCAGGAGAGCTGTGTCCCTTTGACCCAGAAGGATGGGATGGGATATAATGGGATAGAACATTCTCAGACATTTCTAATGCCACTGACCCCTATATTTGATCTGTGCATCCCCTGTTTCACAGTATCTGCAGCCTCCCCTCTCAAAATATCCCAAAGTGTTGCAGCCACCCTTACACTCACCAGAGCACCCTACACCTGCTAGAGCCAGCCCCCCAGGAGCTAATTCTCCTGTTGCCACGGTTATCTCCTTTTTCTGCTCTCCATAAACACATGGGCAGCACCAGTTTTCCAAAATCTACTTAATTCCCTGCTTCAGCTGCACCCTCACCACTCAGCTTTGGGGAAAAGGATGTTGACATTCCCTATGAGCATTGTAACAGTTGTGTTTCCCCAGTGCCTCTGGATATGATATTGCTGTTAAACCTATCATCTCCACACAGTAAATCCTGTGGAGCTCTGCATTTCCCACAGGCTTCCCAAGCTGGGCTCCTGGGATCAGAGTTTTGCCCAGCAGTGCTGAGGAACACGCAGCTCCAACCAGGCACTTGGATGGAAAGAGGGAAAGGAGGCACAGGAGAGGCACACATGCCCTGACCATGTGCTGCCAGCTCCTGCCTCCCTCTTATCCTCCACAATAAATCATGGCTGAGCAGCACAAGCTGTTCCTGTCAGCAAAATGCAGAAAGAAAACTCTGCTCTTGGCACTGGGGACGTGATAATGACCCTGAATTAGAGCTGTGTGTCTCCAGCACCTGATTCTCCTCCTCCTGAGGGTACAGCCTGAGGTTTCTCCTCCTGGCAGTTGTAGGAACAGGTCCAGGACTTGTTTATGTGGAGGAAGGGTTTAAAGGAGCAATGTCCAGCCTGGGTTGCAGGGCAGCTTGTGACCAGAGGTTTCAAGCAGCTGATGGAGAACACAGGGGTCATTGCACAACTGTGGGCAGAAGCAGGGACAGCTTGTCACTGCTGTCACATCAGGGGACAAACAGGGGATGGCTGTGGTGGTCTGGGTTGTGGCAGGGCATGTGCACACTCCATAAATTCCTGCTGTGGTCCCAGTAGCTGCAGCATCCCCAGTGATTCCCAGCTCTGCTCAGCCCTGGCCAGGGACAGAGGCTGATGAGAAATTGGGACCCTCTGGGACATCCAAAACCCCTCTCACACCAAGCACACAGGGTTAGACCCCCCAGCCCAGGCATCAGGCACAGAAATACTTCACTTCTCAGCATCTGAGTAATTTTGGGAAGTAGTTTGAGAGGCTCCCTTTGTAAGCTGTCATTTCTCAAAATCTTTGATCTTGTGTCTTCTTAATTCCTTCTTTTTGAAGGAAAAACTTGAACACAGTCAGGCAGGGTCTCAGGTGCCAGCGAGCTCCTGACATTTGGCTCCTGAGTGTTCTTAGAAGGGACATTCCTGGGACAGAGCACACCCAGGCTCTTTCAGAAGTGTCCTGTCCATGGCAGGGGGCTGGAATTAGATGATAACTTTAACTTTTCCAACCTGAACCATTCTGGGACTTTATGATAGAGCAGCAGAAATCACACATGCTGTCCTAAAAGGAGCAAGAGCCACACAGTACTATGAAGGGGTGGGAAAACTGAGATTCAGGGGGTTTTAATTTGTCAGAAGAGGAGAACTGCCAAACTACTGAGCACCCAGGAGACACTGCCAAGTGCAGCATAATAAAGTTGAGAGCCAAGAATACAGCCAGGACTTTGCTCCTTCACAAACCTTACAGAAAACGCCCCTGGTTTCATTTTCGTTTGCCATAATAAGGAAGATTTAACTGTTTGCAGAGCAGAGCTCTGGGAAACAGAGGTGAAAAGCAGCTCCTGTGGGTCATTGCTTATCTGTGGGTCTGCAAGCAAACACAGAGGGCAAAGTGCAAGGCTGAGACATGGCACCTTATCAGTCTTGGCCCAAAAAGCTCCTTCAGCAGTCGGTGATAACGGTGTGTGACATTCCCTTGGTTGGCCAATGCCCTCTAGTGGCCTCTGGAGAGGAGAATTGAGCATTCCCCAAAGGGGACTTTGCTAAAATTGTGCTGTGCCCCAGGTGTGTGCAGGTTTTAGGAGATGTGGGAACCCAGGACATTCCTCTGGCTGCCCTGGAGGACTCCAGACCCTGGCAGGGGCTCAGAGACCTTGGCACAGAGTCAAAAACACCTGTGCCTTTGATTTTAGCCCATGGAAACAATTACCAACTTTGTGCGAGGATTTACAAGCCACAAGGGTTTGAGTAGAATGATAGTGAATTTATCACAGGGTGAAAAAGTAGAATTTTGGGGATTTATAAGGGGGGTTCAAGAGGCAAGATGGATGAATCTGGGCATGTCCTGTCCTTCTTCTCCTTCTTCTTGTCCTCCATCTTCTGCTGTGATGGTGACACTTCTGGATTGGTTTAGAGTAGAGACAGACTGTCTAACATAGGTGATAGGTATTGGAAAATTGTTGTAAATAAAGTACATGTAGTTCTTAGTATAAAAAGCCAACACCACCCCAAGGGTGGTCAGTGTGCCACAACCAGACCTGCTGGACAGACCTCAGCAGGTCAGAGAAAGAATGTATTAGATAAGAGAAAATAAACAACCTTGAAAACCAGAACTGAGGAATCTCAACTTCTTCTTTGGTCACAGGGCTGGGGAAAAAGATTCTTTAATACCTCAGGAGCCATTTCAGCAACACAAGACTCGAGAGGAGGGATAGGACATAGGTGGTTTAAAATTATTAAAGAGCTAAATTGAAATCCTTCATCTATAAATGTGCATCTCACACACAGCAAAAGGGAGAGAGGGGAGGTTGTGGGGTTCCCTGTGTTTTCCAAGACGATGGTCTTGTAGTTTATAGAATGATTTGGGTTGGAAGACACCTTAAAGGTCATCTCATTCCAACCCCCTGCCATGGGCAGTGATGCCCATCACTATCTCAGGTTGCTCCAAGCCCCAGCCAACCTGGCCTTGAGCTCTTCTAGGGACGGAGAAGGGATGGTTTTGCAGATCATCAAAAAACCAATCTTGCTTTATTGTTCACATACATCTTTTCCTCCATCTTCCTCCTTCCCTCCCTTTACCAGCTCTGCTGTGTGTGTAATATTTGGAAATATTATTCACTGCAGACAGGCTTGCCCAGACTGAATAAGGGCCTCTGCACCCCTAACAGCACAGGGGATTGTTTTACACAGAATTTATTGCTCCCTGCTAGAAGAACATGCACCAGAAATGCCCTTTTCTATGTTCTCAGTCTTAAAAAAATCATCCTGTACAGAGTGAATTTAAGAACAAGTTGGATGGATTGTGCTTTCTATGGGTTGAGTTTGCCAATACACTTGAGGAAAATGCTCTCTTTAGGAGCATCTCTATGATTGAAGCTGTTTGCTTGGGAATATGATGAGAAGCCAGTTCTGCAAGCAAAACCTGTGCTGGCTGCTGTAAGAACAGATCAGGACAGAAGGATTTCTACTGATCCCAGCAGCATCACACACTGCTCTGCTCCCACTGACCTGGAAGCACCAAGCTGACCACCCCTGCCCCTGGTGGGGTTATCCCTAAGGAACCCCTGTCTTGGTTTGAAAAGAGGAAGGTTTGCAGAGGAAGGCAGGAACCTCCCCTGAAATGGAAAATGTAAATCTCTCCCTCCAAATTGTTATACATTTAAAATTAAGGGGCTCTCAGAAAAAGATATGGGAGTAGGAATAACAGTTCTTTATTAGGGAAGAAAATATATTAAAAAAAAAAAATGCAGTGATACAAAACAACCCTGCCAGGGTCAGAGCAGTCTCTGTCCCCTGTGTGTCAGGGGGTGGCACAGCCCCATCCCATGGGGGCTCAGCCCTCCTGCAGTGCCAGCTGTGGCTCTGCTGGAGCAGGGATCCTGCACAAGGGGGGAGTTTTCCTCTGCAGCCCCAGGGCTGCTGCAGATGGGCCTGGGCTCCCTCTGGCCATGCAGGGCAGCAGAAGCTGCTCCTCTGGCAATGCCCTGGGCAAAGGCTGCTGGGCTGGGCCAGGCTCAGATTGGATCCAGGGAGGAATGCTTGGCTCCTCCCCTGGGCGGAGCATCTCCCCATGGGATGCTGGGATTGGCTCAGCCCTGCAGGGACACTCAGTGGCCATGGACAGCAGAGATCTCCTGCAGGGAGGATTGGCTGGGGGAGAGAGAAAGAAAAAACTGCCCCATGGACAGCAGAGAACTGCCCCATCAGATAGGAACAGAATGCACACACCCATTTCCAACCTAAGGAAACCCCTCAAGGAGAAAAATCCATCACGACCATTTTCTGCAGGTTTGGTGCCAAAATGACAGCCCTGCCCAGCCCAGGTCAAGGGCACTGTCACAGGCTGGGAATTCCCTGAGCTTCCTTCCCTGCTGAAGGGCTTGGACCCAGTGCCTAAGGCAGAGCAAACACACCCACAGGCTGCACTCACTGAGACTTCATTACACCAATATTAGCCAAATCTTGCTGTTAATAACCCAGAGAGGTGAAGGAGGGATGAGAGGAGGATTAAAGAGCACAGGTGCTTAGTTTTATCTCATACATTCATGCACTAAGTGAACCTTCTCTAGAAACCTCTGTTATTCTCCATAGTCAGGAAATCAAAAAAGCAGGTTAATTCAGCAGAGAGGCAGAATAAGGCATGTCTCCATCTCAAGGAATGGTCTGAAGTGGATTTGTTGGTTTGTTGGTTTGTTGTTTTTTTGTTTGGTTTGTTGCTGGTTTGTTCCCAGCTGAGCCAAGGGAATGCTCTAACAACCTATTCCCACCCAAAAAGGTTTATGGACAGCAGTGGCCTCCCTCTACCCAACACTGATTTAAAATACATTTCCCCACCTTTCTTTCCAGCAAAACCCACAATTTACAGAGGCTTTTCCGCAAAACCATCCCCTGTTGGAAATCAGTGCATCCCTCTGGGTGTCCAGAGTTGCCGAGGACCCTGCCAGGGGCTCAGAGACCCTGGTACACAGCCCAGAACACCTGGGGATTTGATTTTGACCCCTGGAGCAAGTTACCAGCTTTGTATGAGGACGTGAAAGCCACAGAGATTTGAACAGTATAATAATAATATTATCACAGGGTGAAAATGTAGATTTTAGGATTTTTGGTATGGGGGTTATGGGGACAAGATGGAGGAATCTGGGCATGTCTAACCTTTCTTCTTCTTCTTGTTCTCCATTTTCTGCAGTGATGTTGGCACTTTGGGATTGGTCTGGAGTAGAAGCTCACTGTCTAACATAGGTGATAGGTATTGGGATATTGAAGTGTAAATATGTTCTATGTAGTTTGTAGTATAAAAGGACAACACCGCCTCAGGGGTGGTCAGAGTGCCTGTGGCTCCCCTGCTGAGCAGATCTCAGCTGGGCAGAAAGAAAATTTTATAGATAAGAATTAATAAACAACCTCAAGACCTAAAAGTGAAGAGTCCAGACTCGTTCTTCAGCCGCGCGGGCCGAAGCAGAGACACCCTGCACATCTCAGGGCAGCAAATATCAACAGCAACCCGAGAATCCCCTGTGCCTGGGAAAAGGCTGCTCCTTGTGCCAGTCACTATTTATGACTGAGAAAAGAACTCGTTGCTCATTCCCAAATGTAAAGCTGAGTGTGGACTGTGCAGCACTGCAGGGTTTGCACTTCTAGAGATGCTTCATGTTTGCTGCATTTCCCATCCAGCTAATTCCTCCCATGGTTTCCTGCAGCAAGGTTTTGTCTGGGTGAATGGTGATGATAATTTTTTGGACACAGAGCCCAGTTCCTGCCTGGCTTGAATTTTGTCTGTGGCCCTCAGCAGAGCATTTCAGCTCTGAGGCAGCAGCTGCTTCCTTAAAATTGTTGGACTACACCAAAAGTAGCATCAAATATCCTGATTTTAGACTTCCCCAGATCTCCCTGTTCCACTCCTAATGGTTTAATAAACAGAAAAAACTACTCTGAATGAAAAATAAATGAAAAATCCCTCTGGCCAACTCCTTGCTTTCAGGGGGGATGCACAGGCATGAAGCAACTCATGCTGTAGATCCAGTCCATGTAGGCTGACACACATGTGGAGACTGTGGGCTTCTGGTGGGTGTTACAGTAGGGAACTGACCCAAAACTCACCATCCCATGGACTTCCCAGTGATCATCCCTGCAGCAGTAGAGAGAGCCCCCAGAGTGCCCCTGGACTGGAGGAAGGAAAGGAAATATTCAGCCAAATTATCTGCATAGGATTAAGGAGCACTAGAGACTTCAAATATGTGAGAAGATAAAGGCTTTTCCTGGGCCCACCACCTGTCACACACACAAAAAATTACACTAAATATCTACAGACCTATAATTATCCCATACCTATAACTGTATTATATATAATTGTACAACCTGCTTCATTTCTTTATGTTTCTATATTATATTCCTGTATTTACATAATCACACATAAGGTATTTTTCCATAATTCTTTAGGGCTCTGCATGGCTGCTTTTATTAGAAGCCCCCTTTGTAGTGAAGGGAATAGAGGAAGAGGTAGCAAGTATTTATTGATTTCAATTCTATATGTTTCTATATTATATTCCTATATTTACATAATCACACATAATGTATTTTTTCCACAATTTTTTAAGGGCTCTGCGTGGCTGCTTTTATTAGAAGCCACCTTGCAGTGAAGGGAATAGAGGAAGAGGTAACAAGTATTTCTTGACTTCACGTGCCAAACTCTTGGAATCTCTGCTAGTCAGAGTGACCCCCAGATGTGTTTAAAAGTCTCTTTTCCCGGCCTGGCAGTCAAAGAAGGAGTCAGAGCTCTTCAGTTCTCATTCTCAAGGTTGTTTATTGTTTTTATTGGTAAAATTGTTTCTCTGACCCTCTGAGATCTGTCCAGCAGGTTGAGTTGAGGCACTCTGGCAGCCCTCGGGGTGGTGTTAACTTTTTATACTAAAAAACCTACGTGTACACTATTTACAATAACTCCCCAATACCTATCACCTGTGTTAGACAGTGAGCTTCTACTCTAAACCAATCTAAAAGTGCCAACATCACCCAGAAGATGGAGGCTAGGAAGAAGAAGGAAAAGGACAAGGCACGCCCAAATTCCTCTATCTTGGGACCCCAAGCCTTCATTCTAAAAACCCCAAAAATTTATTTTTCACCCCATGACAAATTCACTATCATTCTACTTAAACTTTTTTGACTTGTAATTCTTCATTTAAAGGTTGGGAATTGTTTTTTCCAAGGGCTAAATCAAAGGCACAGGGGACTTGGGCTCTGTGCCAAGGTCCCTGAGCCCCCTGGGCAGGGGCTGGAGCCCTCCAGGGCAGTCTGAGGAATTTCCTGGGTTCCGACACCAAACCTCCTTGCCTTGATGCTGAGGCCACCTGGATCCTCTGGGATAATGGGAACCTCTCAATATCTTCTTTTTCCACCTATTCTGGGCCAGAGGGAGGTGTGGGACAGAGCCCAGACTTGCAGCCAGCTCAGCTGTTAACAGAGTGGATGGGATGGAGGAGGGTGACAGGCAAGAGGCAGCAATGCCCGGCTCAGGGTGCAACAGCACAGCAGCATTGAGAGGAGGACAAACTTCCTTGCAGCTTCACCATGCAGAGCCCTTAAAAATTGTGGAAAAATACATTATGTGTGATTATGTAAATATAGGAATATAGTATAGAAACATATAGAAGTGAAGCAGGTTGTACAATTGTACATAATACAGTTAAAGGTATGGGATAATTATAGGTCAGGGCAGAGGCAACTTTCAGGGCAAAAAAAAACCCAAAAACCCCTTGTCCCCAGGGTCTGGTCCTTGGGACATGCTCCTGAGAGACAGGGTCAATCTACTTTCCAAAATCAGAGGGGAGAGGTGAATCCTGGGGGTCTGGAGGTTTTTCTCTCTGCTTGCTGGTCTCTAGAGCAATGTGGAGAAGGTCTGGTTTCAGCAGAAAGCAGCAGAGGGGCCAGGATTTGCAGGAGAGCTATTGCAGGTGGAGAAATGGCAAAACCAGAACTTGAGTTCTGATTTTCTTCTGGTTTTCTGGTTTTCAAAACTGGAACTGAGGCACAGCAAGGTGAGAGAAGAAGGAAAAAGAAAGAGAGCAGCTTGAAACCCCTCTGATTATAAGAGCTCTCACACTGCATCCTGCCCTCACACCATCTCCACCTGCACAGAGCATGGTGTCCTCTGCCTGGGGTCCCCACCAGCCCTCCTGGGAGCAGATCTCATGGTCCCCTCCTGCAGCCTGGCTCTGCTGTGCCACCCCTGCACAGGAGAGGGGACATGAGAGGGGGTGACACCTTGGCCCAGCAGCTCCAGGGGCTGAGGAAAGAACTTTTATCTATATGGTGGTCATCCTGGACACTCCTAATTCCCCCTTACTCACCTCTGACCCCTCCACAGGCAGTAACATAGCAGGGATAGTCACTGGGTAAAATTTCTCCCTTCCCAGATCAACAGATCTGTTGGCATTGGCAGGAGATTCGAGGTGCAGCAGGGCAATGTCAGAGCTGAAACAGAGCACAGGTGAAAGATTCCTCACTGGAAATCCTGGGTGAGGCATGAACCACACATCCTCACTCCTTTTTCATCACTCACACAAGGTTTCAGCCCCTGTGTGATGATAGAAATAATTGCAAATATAATTAATTATTCCTTACAGCTACCACAGGTGACAGCAAAATAGGAGCAGCTAAGAGAGAAAAGGCCAAGGTACAGGCTGGTAATAGGGATAACACTCCCCAAAAGTCTCCTACAGGTTTGGGGTGAATTTTGGTGGACCCTGGGTGGACAGACATGTCTCTGAGGGGGGTTTGAGATAGCCCTGCAGTATTTTCCTGCTGGCTTTCCTTCAGCAGATGCACACAGGGCTGTGACAGCAGGCAAACCCCTGAATCTTCTGCACATCCTGCATCCATCTGGTTTTTTACCCAAGATGGGGAAAACAGGCCCAACCTGGGTGAAACAGGGCTGAGATCATCCACGTGGACACCATGGAACACCTCCAAGAGAGGAAGCCATTAGGGAAATGTCCTTTGCAGCATCTTCCAGTGCTTCCCACAAATTCAGCCACACTGGGAGTTGGACTGAACATACCCATAAATACTGGTGAGAGAGGATGCTCAGTATCCTTCAGCTATCTGACAGTAAAATTAATTACCTATTGTATTTGCTGGGAATGCCTGGAAAAGGCAGGAATGATGACTCTGCATCTTATCAGAAGGCTAATTTATTACTTTATAATGCTATATTATATTAAAGAATGCTATACTAAACTATACTAAAGAATACAGAAAGGATACTTATAGAAGGCTAAAAAGATAATAATGAAAACTCCTGACTCTTTCCAGAGTCTCGACACAGTTTGGCCCTGATTGGCCAAAGAGTGAAAACAACTCACAGCAGAATCCAATGAAACAATCACCTGTGGGTGAACAATCTCCAAACACATTCCACATGTGAGCACAACACAGGAGAAGCAAATGAGATAAGAATTGTTTTCCTTTTTCCTCTGAGGCCTCTCAGCTTCCCAGGAGAAAAATCCTGGGTGAAGGGATTTTTCCAGAGAATGTGAATGCTACAATTTCCCCTTGGCAATATCAGTGGGATTCCAGCCATGATGGGGTGAAGGTTGCATCCACACCAATGCCGTACTCAGTGCCATCCCCCTCCAGGAGGTTGAGCTCACCCAGAGCCACCTGGTAGGATGCTCCTGGGGCCCTGGAAATGAATCACAGAGTAACTGGTGGGAAATCTACTCCCCACTGAGTGCTTTGCAGAGCAATTCCTGCACAACACAGACCTTCCACCAGTGTCACCATTTCCAAAGCACCCTCCACCATAGGATTTTCAATACAGCCAAATTTGCTGTGAGTGGGTCTGGAGAAGGGCAGGGAAGCTGGGGAATTAGCAGCTGAGGGAGCTGGGGGTGTTCAGCCTGGAAAAAAGGAGGCTCAGAGGGGACCTTGTTGCTCTCTGCAACTCCCTGAAAAGAAAGTTCTAGCAAGGTGGGAGTTGGTCTCTTCTCCCAGGTAACAAGTACAGAATGAGAGGAAATGGCCAATGGATATTGGGAAAAATTTCTGCACTGAAAGGGTGGTCAGGGCTTGGAATAGGCTGTCCAGGGCAGTGGTGGAGCCACCATCCCTGGAGGTGTTTAAATGATGTGGCACGTGGGGACAGGGTTTAGTGGTGGGCTTGGCAGTGTTGGGTTAGTGACTGCACTCAACGATTTTAGAGGACTTTTCAAACCTAAATTGTGTTTCTAAGTAGTTTTATGAATCAGGAACTGCTGCCTGCAGCTTGCTGGTGAAGGAACTGAAGGTGCAGCATCAGCTACTGCAGTGCTGAGTTTGGACTTGAACAAGAACATTTTCCATTTCTTCACCTTTCTATTGAAGGACCAGCTGGTTACACTTTATTTTCAATACAATCACTAAAGGCAGGAGCAATTAAAGGGGAGTGTTGGCTTGCTGGTGCACATGTCACAGCCTGAGAGCAAGCCAACACCCCTTTTGTTCCATCTTTCCATCTCTGTGCAGGTCTCTCAGGATGCAAACCCACGAGGAATGCTCACACTCATGCAAATGCACCTCCTCTTATGCAAATCAGCAATCAGCTTGATTTCCACTCCCAGGAAGTCAGCGATTAATATGTAAATTCAAGGCTGAAGCCAGCAGAGTTCTGCAGCTCCCCTGATTAAGTGAGCAGGGAGATGTCCAGCTGTGCAACACAGGCACCAGCCCTGAGGAGGAAAAGGGTCTGGCTCCCACCTGCAGCAAGAATGAGGAGCAGAAGAGGAGTTTGAACAGTTTTTATCCTACCCACACACTGAGGCAGTGCAGCAGCCATTTGCTGCTGACAAGGGTTCCACCACAAATGTGGGTGTAGTACCCTGAATTGTTGGGCTAGAAAATCTGAAGGGATACCTGGATCAAACAACAACATATTTTATACCCAAGCCATGCCATGGCTCTGCAGAAATTGTCTGGCTTTGGATAGTGGAAGTTGTTATTTTCTCACTGGTTTGTTTTTTTTGGTTTTTTTTTTGTTTTCTTTTAATGTAAGGCTTTTTTTCACGTATAAGATTCCAGCCCTACCTGCCACTTCCAGCTGTTTGGTTGGGCTCCACTCACTCACCCTGCTAGCACATCCCTCAGGGCAGTCCCAGAGATTGCCCCTAACACAATAAAGCAAGGAGAGCAGTTTGTTGTGTGGACTCCTAAAGAGCAATGGTGACCACAGCCAGCCAGGTCTGGAAGATGGAGTGGTTGAGGCTTGCACGTGGTGACACTGTGGTCACTCTCCATCCTGGAGTGAAATTTTCATCCTCCCTGAGTGAAAAAGACCATAAAAGCTCTTCAAGATACAAAGCTCTCATATAAATTGATTTGTTTCCCACCTCCAACTCCACCTTTTCATACCATGTTACATCCCCTTTTCTTTCTGGTTGCAGGTTTTTGCTCCCTCAGAAAACTCCCAAATCTTTCTCATGGAGATAATGCTCCCACAATAGAGGAAAACCCTTCCACGTTAGGTTTTGGCCTAGCACAGAAACTGAAGAGGAAAAAAAAAATTATATGCTTTAATCTTCACCACTTAGAGTTTGAGAGCTTCACCCTTTCCCAGCTCAAATAAATTGAAACTTACCCAGGCAACTGAGAAGAACCAGAAACTGAAACATCTTTAATGAAAAAGTCCCATCTTTTTCCAAGAAAATGTCTTTTCATACTAAAATATCTGCCAAGAAGCTGTGTCTAAATCTGGGATCAATGCAGCTTATCTATACCCATAACTCATTAAACTGATCAAAAATGTTCTCTCTGTGGAAAAAACCCAACTGCTCAATGTAGAGCCCAAGGCTACACAAACACCTCCACACTGTATGGTTCCCACAGAGACATGAGGCAGAAAAATCCTGAGAAATTTGGAGTTCTCTCAAAACAAGTCAAAAACAAGGCAGGGCAACCCCAGGCTCGAGAGGCCATGGGTGCACATGTTGTATTATTATGCACATGTTATGTCACCTCTCTTGTAAGAGATTTATTTATTTATTTATCAATCCAGCTTTCTGCTGCTCCATGTGACATGAACTGATCTTTGTCAGAAACCAGAGCTTTTTTTATATCCCCATTAACTGCAGTTCTTTATATTTTGTGCTTGTGGAATGTCATGATTTATATCCATGTAATGGTTAAAGGTGCAATCAGGGAGCATAGAAGATGCATTAGTTCTTCAGTTAAATATAGATATAGATATAGATATAGATATAGATAGATATAGATATAGATATAGATATAGATAGATATAGATATATCTCTATATATCTATCTATATCTATATCTATATCTATATCTGTATTTATATAGATAAATACAGATATAGATATAGATATAAATATAGATAATATAAATATATAAAATATATAACAATAGAACAATAAAAATATAAACTATAATATATATAAAATTATAAAAATAGAATATATAAATTTATGAATATATAACTATATATATATATATAATATATAAAAATATATAAATATATATACAAAATATAAACACAGCCCTACTTTTTGTTTCCAGAGAGGAAGGAAACAAGAAATGCCTACAGCTGATGGAAATCCAGAGACTGGCTTCCATGGGCAAGGGAAATTCTCTTGGGACTCACAGGCCATCCATGAGTGGGAAGTAAATCTCACCTTGAGCTGCAGTCAGAGAGCAGCTGTCAAGTAAAAAAAGGGAGAGTTAAGGAAATGAACTGGAGAAGACAGCAAGGGTCACCTAGCCAGGTGTGCTGATGGGATCCACTCTCCATGGAATGCATGATCCAGCACCTTTCCCATATAGTCCCTACAGTCCTCTTTCACAAATCATTTTTATTTTAGTGGGAGCCATAAAAAGCCCAGTGTGATATTTCAGCACTGAGACCCCTTTTCTAGTCCTTGAGCACATTTCCCCCTTACATCACAGGTCATTTTCAGCTCCCAGTCAGTTTTGGTAGGAGGTCAGAAAGTGGCCTCCTACCCAAGCAGTCCCTTCCCTCACCTTCACTGCATTCATCATCCCAGTTAGGCCTGGCCAACTCACTCATTTCCTACCACTAATTTATTTTTCCAAAGGCTTTATGTGTACCCTGCATACAGCCATGTTTAAGAATGCAGTTGTTTATTCTCCTTTTGGACATCAGACATTTATCTTGAGCAGTTGTTTGTCCATAATCTGTCCTCCCCAGCCATGCACACGCCATCCTTGCCGTGGCTTTGATGCTGGGCTGTGTTGTAATGCCCAAAGGAGAAATAAATTACACTGGGGATGATGAATTACAGCTGTTTCCAGAATTCCTCCTCTCCAGGCATTGTTTCAGTTCAGAGCTCTTGAGGGATGTCTGCATTTCCCTTGGGACCTAAAATGATCATCGTGTCCAACTTCAACACCACAAAACCAACTCAAGCAGCCCTGTTTGTGTCCATATGGCAGAACCCTTTTATCTCTACAACAGAAAGGTCTCATCCATGTTGTCTGTGGGTCCCTGTCCATACTGGCTTTCCAAACCATGTGTAAAAGTTGCTATGAGGGGCACAGGCTGGTGCAAACCAGTGTTATGCCAGTTTGTTAACAGTTTTCTGTCCAGAAAAAGCAGAATATCTCAGTTGGTGCTCTAGCACTGCTTTGTTGATTGGACCTCTGGAATTGTTTCAATAATTAGTGATCTAGCACTCTTTAATTAGTATACAGCCTTTTGTCCTCATTCACAGAGGATCAGGATTAAATATTTTGATGACAGAAGCATTTTCTAGGTGAGCAGAATATTTTAGGAGGGATAGGAAGCATAAGAGGGTCGTGGGGGATAGGAAGGGTCTTGGGGAAAGATTCCAGGACTGTACAAGCAAATAAGGTATTTGGGTGGACTTGATCAGATCCATTGTGAGTTATTGAGCACAGAAATGAGGATGAAATCATCTTTCAGGGAGGCCTTAAAGCACAAACTGAATTCCAGACATATGTACACACACATATATATATATATATACTCACTTTAATGTTAAAAAATGTTTCTCAAATTTAAAGCTGCTCTCATGTAATACAGACACTTAATCCATATTTACTGTTGTTTCACAAGGTGATGTTTGATGGAGAGGGCAATGGGCTGAATAACATCCCAGTTCAGCACACCCTGGGCACACACATCCATGAGAAATGCTACCTGAGCAATTTATCAGGCAGCTGAGGTTCAGAACTGCTGCCTGATAAATTCATAGGGCAGCTGAGGTGCAGGGAAGTTCTAATGCACACAGAAACTGCTCTGGGAGTGATTTTTTAAACAAGTTTGAGGGACAGATTGTTGAAGGCACATGGAATATGAGAGGGTCTGACTTGATGAAGTTACAAGACTGAGGGATTTTTAGCGCACACAAGTAAAAGGGAAAGGGATAAACAAAACACAGGGACACAGGTCTGGCAGACAAGGGAAGAACAGGGTGGGGATGAAGAACAAAAGTGTCTAAACCAGCACTGATGGGCCATTAAGGAATTAACTACAGGCAGAGCTTTTTTGGAGGGAGCAAATTGGGAAGGTGCAACTGCTAAGAAGGAAAAAAGAAGATGGACTTGAGGATTTGGGCTACTCAAGGGGGCTGTGCAGGGCAAGTGGTTGGACCTGGGGATCTTAGAGGTCTTTCCCAACCTTGGTGATTCCATGATTCTGTGACTTGGAGGCAAGGAGAGATCACCCAGGGTCTGTTGGTGCTCCCACTGGGGGTTCCAGCAGCTGGGCAGGAGAAATCCCAGGTTCTGGGGGTTGCTGGAGATGCCAGGCCTTATATAATGTTCTTAACATGGACTATTGCATATGGCAGAGTTACTGGTTTTATTTAAAGCCTTTCTGCACCATCTGGGCAGGTCATGGATTCAGGAACTGCTTTGGCACATGTTCTACTCAGGGAGTAAACCAGTGCATAGGGCTCAGTGAGTGGGGAGATGAGTAGTGTGAAAAACGCTAATCACTTGATTTTAAAATTTTAAAAGTTTAATAGTAATAAAATGGTTATAAAAATAGCAATATAATTAGAGTGATAAAAATTTGGACAATTAGAATTTAGGACAATATGAGACAACAGAAACAAAGAGTTACAGACAGTCTGGGTACCTTTTTCTGGGCAAAATAAGCCTGAAAATGGACACACATTAACAAAGAATTAACCCTTAAAAACAGCCTGTTGCATATTCATACATCTCATACATGATGCATAAATTCCATTCAAACACAGGATTCTGTCTGGTCAATGTCAGCTTCTTCCTCTGAATCCTGATGGCATCTTCATGGTTGAGCAAGGTAGGAAAAAGCTCATTTCTCCTGATAAGGGAGCAATAAATTCTCTTTCTCTGAAAGATTCAGGTGTCCTGTGGCTGCTGTCTTGCTGTGAGTCCTTTCTTTAAAAAAAGCATCTTACATAGCATGGTTTCTATTTTAACATTATGTTATAACCTAAAACTATATTTAACACACGACTTAAGAAAATTAATACAGTATAACTTTCTAACATAACACTCATAATATTGGTTTTAATATTTGCGAAAAGCCAATCATAAAATATGCATTTTTCACAAGTAGCAACAACTAACATCCCACTTTTTTATCATCAGCAGCATCTGACAATACCCAGTTTACTTCTGCTAATTGTCTGAGTTGAATTCTGGCCTTGGAACTGTATTTTAAATATCACATGGACTTGGGTCACTGTCAAAATATTTCAAATGTTTTCTTTGCAAGAAAAGAGCAGCTTAGAGCACCTTCCAGCACCTAAAGAGCTACAGGTGAGCTGGAGAGGGACTTCTGACAAGGGCATGGAGTGTTGGGACAAGGGGAAATGGCTTCAAACTGACAGAGGGGAGGTTTGGATTAAATATTTAGGAAGAAATTCTTCCCTGTGAGGGTGGTGAGGCAGTGGCACAGCTGTGCACCTGAATTCCTACAGACAGAATCTAATAAAAATCAATTATATATTAAATATAAAATCTATATATTAAATCTTTATATTAGGGCAATATATTATTGGCAAACTAGATGGAATAGATGAATCAAATGTTCTTGCCATTAAAACCCCACAAAAGATTTCAACTTTTCTGAGAGTAGAAGATACAAAAGGAAAACCATCTCCCCTGGTACAGGCAATGATACAATTTTCAGGAATAACATTTTACAGCTGGGTGCTGTATGAAGAATTAGGATGGTTAGACTCTTAATTATCCAAAACACTGCTCATCAAATCAAGGTCAAAGGGCTCCTTTAGGCAGCAACACTTGCCACCTGCTTTAATATGGTTAATGACTGATGATTAATTTTGAGCATTCATAAAGCTCCATTGAAATCATTAACTGTTCATTTGCAGCCTGTAATGAAATGTTTTGTTGGGTCAGACCAAAGTGCTCAGTTAGTTGTAATTTCACACTGTTATTTCTCAATATCGATTCCATTACATTGAAAATTCTAAAGAGAGGAGCAAAACATCAATAATTCCAATTATTTAAGCACCACACAGAACTGAAAGAAAAGTCTTGAGGAATAATGTCTTATTTATTTACTTCTAATAGCAGAGTAGCTTGATCTTGCTCCAAATTCTGCAGAACCTTCAGTCTGTAACTCAATCTCCCATTTCAGTATTTGAGTAACCATTGCACTAGAAAGCAGTTCATTGAAATCCACAGTTTCCATAACTCCTAAGAGTTATGGGTGCGATTTTTCTACAAGCAAATAAATTGTATGCTTTAGAAAAATTAGTCTGTGGAACATTATAAACACTCCTAACTCCACTGAAATGAAAGGAAAAGTTTAGTATTTATGACATCAGAATCTCACCCACTGTGCTTACTGGAAAAGCTCACTTTGACTTTAAGTAAAGAGGAAAAAGTACAAGATAAACAGCTTACATTCTGTCTCAGAGTCCTTACTCAACATGGAAAAAGCAGTAAAAACATTCATATATAGTATTTCAATATGCTTATTAATTTAATTTCAGTGCTTTTGGTTTAAAGTGAAAATGAAAATGCTATTCACTGTGAATTAAAAAAGGTGGAAAGGTGAATCAGGAGCTTATGTGCAATTTGTAAGAGGAAGGAATGTGCATGAAAAGTTCTAAAGACTATTTTTAAAAAGATTCTACAAGTAGAATGAGAGCTTTTTCAACATCTTCTCTGTCTGTAGTAGTCATTACACAGTATTTCTGCAATGTCTTTAGATGATTTGAGCCCTCTTGCAAACAGGAACAAAACTCCTTTAATCACTTTTCTGCTGCTCTTACACCCTGTTGCCCTGCTTCTTTCTATTTATCTCAATTACAACAACATTAAATTCTCACTGGCATTTCTCAGTTTCTCAAATAGTGACTAATATAAAGCAAAATGCAGTTTTTGTCTATAAATCCTGGTTTCCCCACATGTAAACAAGGTGGTTACTCATTTACTTTTCTAATTATCTCATAAATCACACCTTGCCCCAGACTAGAAATTCCTCACCTTAAACTGCTACAACCTGCTCTGTAGCTGATGCCATCCTACTCTTGCAACATGAAGGTTTTTAGAAGTTCTGCAATTTCATTTATTTTTTAAAATGAAAAGATGCTAAAAAAAAAGAATGCCTAGAAATTAATATTCTGTATCTAAGCAGGTTGTCAGTATGTACATTTGTGCTTTTTCTCTATGTGTATTCATGCACTCAAGACTGACAAATTTTTTATCTCAGTTGTATGCTCAGGGAATAGCATCAAGGCACCTTTCTCTTATCTTCCCTCCTTTCTTCTTTCTGACATCACTCATGCTGGTGTAAAGAAGAAAGGCACACACTCTGCCATACCTGCTCTTCTCAACATCAGAATTTCTGAAAAAACCCAAACAGCTTGTGGCCTCAAAGCAATGGATGGATGCAGGAATATACACACAAAAACATATCTGAGAGAACAGGATTTCAGCCAATGACAGGAAGCTCAACATAAAGAGCAGAAAAAGGCTGAGTGCTTCCATGTGTGATGTGGCTCAGTTGTCTCTGGCTGGGGTAGTTTAGCTCCAGTTTCTCTCTGTTTGCAGGGCCACATTTCCAGCCAAACCATCAAGAGCCCCCGAGAAGACTGCAGCTGAAGAACACGTGTGCCTGGATGCACAGCAAAGTTATTTTTGCCCGAGGATCAGGATTTCCCTTGCTGGGAGTTCACAGAATTCCCAGAATGACCAGGTTGGAAGAGACCTTCAAGATCATCAAGTCCAACCCAGCCCCAACCCCTCAACTGAACCCTGGCCCCCAGTGCCACATCCAGGCTTTGTTAAACACACCCAGGGATGGGGACTCCACCACCTCCCTGGGCAGCCATTCCAGAACTTTGTCACTGCAGGTCCCCAGCTGGGTAATAATTAGCATTGACTCCATCATTCCAGAAGGCTGATCAATCACTTTATTACACTAATTAAGAAACCCATCTCTCTTACCAACAGTCACGATACAGGTGCACCCAATTGCTCCTTCAGTCCAAACACCTTCACCATTGGCCGATGAAGAAACCCCCCTTTGGCAAACAAATCTCCATAACACATTCCCCGTGTTGACAACAACAGGTGCAGCAAGTGAAGGTAAGAATTCTTTATCATTCTTTTCTCTGATCTTCTCACAGCCTTTCCCAGGACAATGCCTTGAGAGCTGTGCATTGCTCTCTGTGGCCAGAGAGCTGCTGTCACAGAACTTTATCAACCTTTCTGTGAAAAACTTTTTCCTGCTATCCAACCTGTATTTCCCCTGGCACAGCTCGAGGCTGTGTGCTCTGGTTGTGTCAGTGCTGCTGCAGAAAGAGCCCAGGGCCAGCTGAGCACAGGCACCTTTCAGGAGCTGCAGAGAGTGATGGGGGCAGCCCTGAGTCTCCTTTGCTCCAGGCTGAGCACCCCCAGCTCCCTCAGGGCTTCCTCACAGGGTTTGTGTTCCCAGCCCCTCTCCAGCCTCGTTGCCCCCTCTGGATGTGCTCAAGGAGGGGAGTTGCAGTTGTGCTCTCATCCAGCAGGAAAAACAGCACCAGCCCATTAAACAGGGATGGCAGGCCTGGCCTGAAATGAGCACAAGAAGGGCTGGAAGGAAGGACAGGGCTCTTGGACTCACTGGGCACCTCCAAACCAGGAGATCCTTGGCCAGACTAGGACCAGTGGAATCCCTGCTGGCAAACCCCACTGGGCAAGGGGTGTTTGTGCACCAGTGAGTGCTGCAGCCCTGCCCTCCCAGCCCTGGGCACTCAGCTGTCTGTGCTCAGGGCCAGCTCTGACACAGTGGAGCTGAGAGCTTGGCTCACACTGCTCTGGAAACTGCTCCATTGGAGGAAATGCTAAATGAGAAGGAAAAGCACCTGAGAAGCCTCATCTGGGGCTGTACCCTGGGAGAGCTGCTCTGGTCCTTGCATCTGGTCCTACTTGAGCTGTGTTGTTTAGGGTGCAGTTCCTCATCCCTCCTTCCCCCACTCCCCATTTCATGGCCAGCACTTCAACAGCAAGGAACTCATTTATTTTCCAAGAGCTCCAAACACACCAGTGAAAGTGCTGATTTAAACTTGATGGTAAGTGCTTGCTGGCAAAGGAGATGGGAACCTTGCAGTATCTTATCTGTTGATGTCACAATAGTGGGATTACCTGTTACTGTGTGGATTTGATGGATTTTCTCTATGTAGGCCTTTGGGATATTCCCAAACATGACAAACTTTGAGCTTTCAGATCACTGGGATGAGCCTTCCAACCAGGCAGAGAGGCAAACATGACTGTTAACTGGAGTAGCAAGTATAATTTGAAAGGCATCCTGATATCCTTTCCCCAGGTTTGCCATGGAGAAATAACAGCCCAGGGCTTTGTACAAAGAGGAATATTCATGCTGATGAACTGATGAAGTGCTCAGGAGAGCTGGTGCACTGACCAACTCCATGCTCAGCATTTTCAAGATCACTAATCCCAAACCAAAGATTTAATCCAGAGGTTTAGTTGGCTCCAAGGGAAATTTTCCACACATATCTCCAGACTCAGATCTCTTTCTACACTGAGAACTGAACTGCACTGTGGAAACCCAGGGCACTGGGAATATTTCTGTGTCTGCTCTGGGCTGCCCTGACCCCCAGGGCAGCACTGACTTTGACCCTCATTCATGGAGAAAGTTTCCCAGACTTCAAGATAGACTGGAATCCACAAAAGTGTGAAATAGATTATAGAGAGCAGTGCAGGTGTGTCACTGGGTGAGAAATTGAGGTTTTGGGATTTCTAGTGTGTTGTGGATGGAAGCAGATGGAGGGCACAGGGTGTCACCCTGGGTTTCTGCTCCATGCTTCTTCTTCCTCCTTCTCCATGGGTTTGGGTGGCATTTTGTAATTGGGCAGAAAAGTCCCCATTGCAGCTCTGTGGGATCAGTGATTGGGTTAAAAGGGAAAATAATCCAGGTGTCAGTTCTTAATTGGACAGTTTAGTCTGAAAAGGCCTTGGAACAAGAGATTGTGGCCGTTTTGTGCCTGCTAATGAAAAGCTGCTGAACTCCCAGCAGTGAGGCTGTTTTACTGATAAGAAGTAATAAACACCTGAGTGTGAACATGAACTACTGTCCCAAGTGCCTTCAATGCAGACCCAGAGAAACCCACAACTAATACTGCCACACTGCACCAGAGCCCAAGGCTTGGCATTTCCTTCTGCTCCCTCTTGTGAAACTGTTTGCACAGTTCCTGGTGTGTTTTTGCCCCATGTCAGCCACCACTGTCCCAGACAATACTTGGTCAAATTTTAGAGCATAATATGGGCCAGGAATGATTCCAGTGGGCAACTGGGTTGCCCACACTCTTGTTTAGAGATAAAAGGCTTTAACCACATGGACGTGAGATGTGTGTTGCCAGCTGAACTCAGGAATAAATAATGTGTGCCACCCATTTGTTTACTAATAGACTCAGAGGGATTTATTCATCAGCTGAAACCCTCTTCAGATGCCTCCTTTGTAAGCCTGATGCTGATGCAAAGTGTTGCAATTAATCTTTTCACCCTCAAGTGTGTGATGAGCAATATCACATATTTTAAAAATCTGGATGCTGTAAAGCAGTTGAGCAACAGAGTTCTCTACTCATGATCGTGGTTCTGACCCATGGTAAACAACATAATTCAACCTGACTATGACCAGAAGATAGTAAACCAATATCCTAATGAGGATTTTCAATAAATAAAATAATTTAATAATTATTTTATTAAATTATTTTATTTGTTGAAAATAATAACAGTGTTTGAATGACTGTGTTCAAGTTTCTCAAACCCTGAGTGGTTTCCCAGTCTCCTCTAGTCTTTAATAGTAGCAAACAGCTATTAGGAAACTCTGCCCTTGTAATATTTTTAGATGGGTTTTGGTATTTTAGGGTAAGATGTTCACCTGCAGCAGTGGCAGGTCCTGACTGGAATCTCTTTCCTGCCCTGAGAAATCCAAGGAAAAGGATTGCAGAACTGAACTGTGCAGCTCCAGGGTGGGATGCTGAACACTCTTAGCTCTGGGGTAACCGAGCTGACAGCTTTGCACTGAACATTGTGCTGATGCACAAAGGTGGGAATGGAAAGGAAAGAGAAAATGGCTTTGACACCTGGAACACAAACTCAAAATGCCTGTTTTGGTGTTAAAGGCCATGCCAAGGTCCTCAAGCAGAAAGCACAGGGTACTGTCAGTACTGCCAGCTGCTGAAAGGCTCGTGCTGCTCTTGAAGAGCTCACAGTGACTGAAGCAAAGAGAACATTGTGAGTTTAAAGGAGCTGAGGACACAGTGGCACATTGTTCTCTCCCTGGAGAGTAACAGGATAACTCCTTGGAAGTGGTGAACCAAATTAGTTCTTTTCAAAGGGTCAGAACTTGCTTCAAGCACGGAAAAAGGACTGGACAAATGAGTTCTGCACTTGACACTTAAATGAAAATGCAAAGGAAAACTTCAGGATAGCAACCAACCTTCCTTATAGACAGGCCTGCATGTGTACAAATGTTGGATTTGATAGAGACAAAGCTTGGGAACAGAGCCTTATCCCAAACAATGGAAGGAGTGGTTAAGTTCACCAGAGCAGAAAAATCCCTTCCAGAAGTTATAAACAATCTGTCAGAGAAGTTGTGGTCCTGTTCCACATGAAGAGCCAAAACCCCAGAGGATCTGGACCAGTCTGAAGCACACTGTTCATAGCTCTCTGTCCTTTCCAGCTTTTCCAAATTATCCCAGAGCTTGATTAGATTGTCCATGAGCCTATCTGGAAAAAACAGAGGCTGACCAATCTTCTCCACATGAAGTTTCCATATTTACCTATATAAAGCACCATGAAATAGAAAAGTTATGTTACAAAAAAAAGAGAATTTTGAAATATTTGCAGTAAGCATAGGTCTGCACATAATTTTATAAAAAATAATGGCATGGTTTTTTTCAGATAGACATCTAACTTTTTACAATATATTGATGAATGTACAGGTTTTCTCATACATATGCCATCCTTCACATGCCATTTATAGCTTCACAGTTCTTACAGTTTTACAGAGCATGTGCTTGCCAGTTCTGATGCACAGATTAATGGAAAATCAACTCTTAAAAAAGAGACAAATCAGGCACTAAGCATATAAACCCTGCCAAGGAAGAAGTCAGCCTGGGAGGAAAATTAGTTTGTTTACTTTTCCCCAAGTACCACAACTCTTCCATTGAATCATGACAGCTTAAGTACCTTGTTTCTGATTATATGCTTAGACAAGGAGTGCTTCTGCAATTAATGAAGTACTTCTGTCAGGCACTAAATAAATTTAAACTCTGTCAATGGCATGTGTTGCTGGAAAGCTGCCAATCCAAATCTCTCCCTTGGACACAGATGCCTGCATTTCTCCAAACTTCCCCCTGAAATCTCCAAGCTGATGCTCCCACTCTCACCCTGAAATCACAGCACACCCCTGAGCTCTGCCAAGTGCACAAAGCCCCCTTTGTTTTTTATGAAAATCTCATAAAGAAAGAGATTTTATGGGTCGTGCCAGGTGTTAACTGAGCTGCTTAACACCATCCACAAAGGGACACCTGCATGGCTGTGATGGTGACAAACAAAATCCAGCTCAGTGTTAATAAAGAACAGCGTTTCTTTAACAACTGGAAGGAGCAATCCCTTGGAGCAGCTGGGGAGGATAATTTATTTATTTATCAGAGGAGCATGAGGGCACTGGCTTGTGGCTCTCCATTTCCAGGTACTGCTAAGTGATGATCAGCTGTGCTGGGGGTGCTGAGCTGCTCCAACAGCTTGTTGCTGCAAAAAGAAGTGACTTGTTATCACTCCATTCCTGGCAACAGATCCCTCTCACTTGCCTTGAGCTCTGGAGTCTTTCCTCTCACGGGGTGAAAGGATTTGAGTCACTAAGCCAGGGAAAATGTATTCCTACTTTTGCTGGTTGTTTTTGAAAGCTGAATCAGGTGCAGAATTAGAGACCCTGTGAGAGAATTAAGGCTGGAGGAGGAGCAGGACCTCCCCATTTCAGCACAGCAAGTTCTTGAGGGGCTTTTTAGTTGGACATCAGCGTTTACAGAAGTAAAAATGATGTACATCTAAATAATGAACATTTTACTGTGCTTTTCATCCAGTGCTGCCAGTGCCATGCAGGATAAAAGATCTGTTCCATCCACTCTCACACAAATCCCAGCCTGCAGGGAGCTGCCCTGAGCAAACACGAGGAAATCACTGAAGATGGGAACAGATTCCAGTTACAATCTGGGTTACAAACTGAGCCTTAGAGCCATCACACAAACTGCACACAAGTGTTGCTCTGAAAATTCCCAATTCGCAAACATTCCCCCACATCCCTTACCAGCAATAGAGTCCTTTGAAGTAGTTATAGCTAGATTCCAACATTTATTTTTTCTTCAACATGTATTTTTTCTTCAACATTCCAAAGAATTAAAAAAAAATAATTAAATTATTTTCTAGTTTTATTAAGGTTGCTACTTCTCAGAAAATTTAATATTTCCAGGGCTGAAAAGTTACCAAAAAATTTTAAGGCATTAAAGTACATCTTTACATTTTATCACTACCTTACAATAACTCAGATTATATCAGATCTGGAAAAATTTAAATACTGACTTAAATCATGCAGACTTAATTTTGTTTTGTTTTGTGTCTGTAAAAAATCAGATAGAGCAATACTGCTTTTCTTTTGGGAAAAGAGTAAGGTTTTTAAAAGAAATTATGGCAGAGCCACAGAGCCAAGAGGAATTCAGATGCTGCTGACATCTCCAGATTCTAGAAGTAGAAAGCTCTTCCAAAACTGTCAAATCTATTAATTCTCCATGTCACACTACAGAAATGCCTGTGAAATTTACCCAGAAGGGGAAAATTTTGTAGGTAAGATTAAGAAAACAGAATTTTCATCTTTTCATAAGTTGGTTTTTTAAAACTTGGAGTGGAAATCTGACTAAAATCACAATCTTTAAGCTTATTTAATGTTATATATTTATGATTTCTGTACAACATTCTGGTAAAAGTTTATTGCCTGTTCATATTTCTGTTTCTTAAACATGAGATCTCTCCTCATCTAGAATACAAAAACTTGTGAAAATGAAAGGAGATGAACAAATAAAAAGCCCTACACATGCATTGCTATTAAACAATATTCCAAATTTGTTTACTTTAAATTCTATCAGAATAGATAATAAATTAACTAATAGTACCATCCCAGAAAGTGTGTAGGACATTTCCCCTTTTTAGGAAGAGTTCCAAACCCATCCTGAGGTGTCACACTGCAATGGATGGATGGAGCAGTGTCACCACTTTGGTGACAACGACAG
The DNA here is from genome assembly GCF_023055355.1 of Agelaius tricolor. Lineage (NCBI taxonomy): Eukaryota > Metazoa > Chordata > Aves > Passeriformes > Icteridae > Agelaius > Agelaius tricolor. The sequence goes on from NW_027269266.1 coordinate 2,865,433, forward strand.
GAAAAACACAAACATTTCTTCTCTTTTTAGATGTGTGCATTGAGTCAATATTTTTTCTCTCCTACAGAGACAGGATTTAGGGGATACAGATCTCTCATTTTCATAATTTCATTTCTTTACTTCTTTTCTATGACTTTCTCTGGAAAAAAATTAGTGATGCCAACCTATCTCATGGAGCAATTTCCTGCTTGGTGCTTTTATGTAAAAACAGTGTGCTGGTGTGCAGACTGGAGAAACAGTTATTTCATCTTGACAATCAATCACCCAAATTAAAAATAAGCCAACTTCATTATTGTCTGAGAAAATAAGAAGTAATTAAAAATGAAGTATTTAGATAACAATTGTAATAAGTATCAAGAGCCTTTTATTTTCTCTCTGCTGAGTTCTATCACAAAAGACAGAAACAGAGCAGATCAATTTTTTTTCCAAAACAATTTCAATCTAGTTTTATAATTAAATCAAAGATAGATTTCCCCATTAGCACAACTATTGCAGTATCTGAGTAATTATGAATAATCAGCCAAGGGTATTTTTTACTGATTTTCCTTGTGCATCATTAATTATCTGAAGTGACAGGCCTAACATAATTTCTATCATGAATAAACAAGTAGAGGAAACACAGAGGAAGTCAAGTACAAATAACAAGGAGATGGCCTCTCTTTGAAAATCAGAGCAATCCTGCAAAATGTTAATGGCTGTTCCATTTAAATGAAGCTGCAAGACATTAAAGCTTGTGATATGTTGCATATCATTAATTCTCAGTAAAAGTGTAGATGGAATTCATACTTAATTCAATGCAATTTTCTGCCAGTTAATGGCCCTGAGAATCAAACATTCACAAATGTAAATGGGAGTTTTTCCATACCCATACTTTATGGGCTTTAAGAACTGGCTTTTACTGTAAGTAGAAAACTATACCTGAGCAATTTTCCCTTTTCTTGAGTGTGACCTGATTTTTATATTTGTAATATGATGCTCTCTTCTGATGATTTATTGTATTACATGTGAAGTTTAAAATATTTTTCAATTTGACTCATTTTTTTTTATGGATAAATAAGCACAAATATTGCTAACGTGGCTGGACTTCCTTTTAAAGTTCATGTTCCTTTTTGCTTGTTATTCCATTTTAATGCCAGAAGTACCATTTAATAATGCCCCCATGGTAATTCCATGGTTGTGAAAAAATTAAGCAATATTTCTTTTTATACATTTTTGAGGCTGTGACACCAAAAGAACAATTTCTCTCACCTTGTATAGTGAGATACTGCTTGAGATTTTTAAAAATACTTTTTTTACTGTCTGTTGGAGTAGAGATTGATGCATCTTTATAGCTTTCAGCAGCTTGTACATGGTCCTGGTGCTGATGGTTCTGGACATTAATCAGTGCTGCCAAATTCTGCTGGGAAGAAATTGGTCCTGGCTGCTTTGAAGGGTCAGGGCTCTGTGTCCTCTGCTGTGTTTCAAAACTCTGCAGCAATGATGAAAAGTGCAAGAAAATGAAGTAACAACCACAACAATTCCTGAAAGTTTTTCAGAGCAGTTTCACTTGTGTCTGTGTGAAGGGGAGGGCACATTGAAATCTCCTTTTCCTGGTCCAAACCAGAGCACTCAATTCAACAACTGGCTGGAAACTTCACTCCCAAAGCTCTGAGGTGACTTATCCCAAAATCCCAGTAATCCCAGTGTGCTGATGGCTGCATTGCTGACTGCTGCCAACCCAGCTGAGCAGCTCCTGCATCCATCTTAAATGCTGGAACATTTCCAAGGGCTCTGTTTACACAGGAAATATCTTTGCCTACCAACCCAAGCAGCTCTGATAGCACCAGGACAGTGGCACAGTAAAGGAGACTAAAGAATAAGCTGGGGAGTCCCTGCAAGGCTTTGCCATAAGAAAAATCAGATGTTAAACTCATAAAATGCTCTATACAACTGTAATGAATAGAGCTGCACTGCATTTGGAAGCACCACAACTTCCTTTACCATCAACATCTTATTTCTGTGAAATGGAAATTCTCTTTTGTGAATACAAGAGGGAGCTTGAAACACACCAGAACAACAAAATCCACAAAAATGGACATGGCTGAGCCCTTGCCTCTGCCTGGCAACTCTTAAATGTAGAATTATCTTTCTTTATGCTTCTCCAAGGTTAAAAGATTCAATGTTTTATAAGTTTTGAAGAGGTGATATTGTTAACGAGGTGATATTGTTAACAAGGTGATGATAATCTAATTCTTTATGTATGATGCATATATGAAAATGTTGTCTAATCACTGTTAGAATTCCTCTTTATGAGCATCCTGTTCATGCCTTCCAAGAGGTATAAATAAATCTGATTGAGGATTGTGACAGATTTATTAATATTTGCCAGTGAAGTGGATAATTCCATCAGATACATAATTGTTCAGGACTAAATTCAGTTGTTCACATGGTAAAGGTCCTGCAAATCATCTGCACAAGTGGAAGATGAAATGAATCTCCTTAAGAAAATGCAGTTTAAACTGGTTTGATCTAGGAGGTGCTCTTCCTTTTAATTTTGAATGATGACTTTCTGTAAACATTATTGTCCTCTGTAATGTTGAGTTTTTACTCCCAGTTATTTTTACCAAAACATTGTTTAGAGTCAACTTATTTCATAATCCTAAAATTTATCATAGGTGTATCATTGCATAAATATTTTGCATTGATAATGAAGGAAGAACTAATATTCTGTTAATATTTTCCATAATTCTTAACTAATAAAACTCATTCACAGATTTTCCTCTGCATTGCAAGCTTACTTTTGAAGCTTACTGATTTTGGCCAATCAATATTTGAAAACAATAGTCCTTTGAGATTTTGAATGTTATTCCTTTATAATTTCTGTTGAGTTCTACAGTAAAACAGTTCTGAAAGAAGCCAAAATCTTTCTACTACACAATCCTTCTGCCATACTGAAAAATTACTTGTACAATGGGCTTGAGAAATGTTTAATAACAGCTACAGTCAAGAATTGCCTGTTTTTCTCCACTGACTGAAAAAAGAAACCTACAACTTGCTCAGCTGCAGCTTTTTATACTGTATCTACAGATCTAAATGTAGAGCAGTCAGCACACATTTCACATTTACATAGGAACCTTTAGAAAAGACTGATATTGCAGGCAAGCTGTAAGTGCTAAGCACACAAAGAGCTTTGAAAAATAAGCATTTAAAGCGTACAGTTCTCTGCAGGATCTGCCAGCTCTGTGTGACATTGTTTTAGTTCCATTGCCATGAATGATAAATGACATTTCTTTCAAAATTCAATACCTGCAAAAGCAAAGACCTGATGTAGATATCATTGTGTGGAAATGATACAACACTGAAGTATTTGTAGTGGGTTAAAGCCCTGGAACAACCACAATATATTTCTGATTTCCTGCCAGTTGTTATGGTTTTAACCTTGCATTGCCAATTATCTGGTTTTTATCATGGTCTGATTTTGTTAGAAAAGGAAAATCTTCTGTGGACAAACTCTTTTGGAGAATCCCTAAAATATTAATTTTAGCTATTTATTACCAATAATACAATTCTATTTTCACTGTCTAATACACAATTAACAGAATAAAATTTTAAAAATTTAAATTTCAAAAGGTGTTTGCTAAGAAATTTGGCAAAAATTGTCAGCAACCAGTTAAGGATTTACCAGTTTTTATGACATGAATGTGCCACCTTTGTTCAGTGTCACGTGGGACCAAAAATTCTCCTTTGACTGTTTTCAGAAACGTTTTAAGGTGCTAAAACTTGAGCTTTTAAATGAAGACTGTTTCCTGTGCAAGAAAACCAACAAGGAAAGAATAATTACACACACACACACAAAACAAACAAACAAAAAACCAAAAAAACCCAAAACAAACAAACAAACAAAACAAAACAAACAAACAAACAAAAACAACAAAAAAACCCACTGGGAGAAGAGGCTGAAAAATCTGAAAGTCCTTGCACCTTTTTGTCACTAGGTCAGGATTTACCTCTTAGTGGAACACTCAGTAAGACCTGTTCAGAAAGCTCTTTAATTCCAGCTTCCTTGCTTCTGGCATATAATTAAATCAAAGTAATTCCAAAGTTGCAGTCAAATGTAAGTAGACATGATGAAACAGTGTTACCCCCAACTATTATTTTATTTTCCCCCGTAGAAACAAATAAACTTTCTTCCTTGTCTGAAAAAGTTTTGGAATAATATAGAAATATTTACTGAAAAAAAAATAAAAATCAATGAATTATCCCAGATTTATAGTAAACAAGAAATGTAATCTAGATAATTATAAACTAAGGTACAGTATAAATTAGATTTTGCATATTAATATTTATTCATATTTGACTAAAAGTCTAATGATCTCATTTTACTTTTTAATCAGTGAGGCCTTCTGCCTTGCTATGGGTGAAATACCATTGATACACTCCCTCTCAAGATCCAGGAGACATTTTCAGCCTTCTGTCAAGTCCTTCATAATTTTTATCCATTAGCCATAAAAACATTCTTGTATAATATAATTAACTAGTCCCCACATTCTTCCTGTTTCTTTGATTTTCCAGCTCTAAGCCAGCCTCAAAATCTAAAAACTAAAATATTCAAATTCTAAAGACTGAACCAAAAATGTGCTAAATGTGTAAAATTTTGAAAAGTGATGTAACAGCAACAAGACTCAAACAAACAAAGAAAATCCTCCCAGTGCTTGAAACACATGTGCAGGGCTTCTCAGATTGTGGTGCTGAAAGCAAAATTGTTCATCATTTGCCAGATTGTGAATGATGTAAGTAGAGCAGTAAGTTTTCTCCTCTAAAAAGTATATTTAAAAAAAAAATTAAATATTTTTTGCAAAAAAAGCCACACTGAATAAACAATATATATATATATATATATATTCACATACATATTATATATATAGTTCTGCACTGACAGATCTTTGTTTTCCTAAAATTTATTACCTCTAATGGAATAAATAACTTTTTTCTCTAGTGTCTGAAACACTCTTGTGCTGATGTTCCAGAAACACCCATGCAACCATTTAAAATAAATCCTTAGTGCAGCACGGAATCATCCTCGAGGGAGCCACATGAGAATAAAACTTGATTTCTCTCTGTGAGAAGACACAATGTGTCACTACAAATCCTGCTATGCAATGCTGCTCTTTAATAATTTATTGGAGTCTCTGTGCCCTGGCTAAGCTGACAAATTTAATATGGAAGTGCTGCTCAAGTGTTGAATAAACATGAGCTAAAGTATTTTTGCAAACAAACAAAACTGCTGCAAAAGAGTGGCACAGGGCAGATTAGGTTTTTTCCAATAATTTATTGAGAGCAGCACTATTTTTGGTGCTAGTTTCTTTAGTAAATGAGATAAAATGCTACTTAAAACATGCCTGCATTTACCAAATCACCCCTAGATTTCTTTGGTCCTACAGCTCCTCATTGAACCTGCAGAGGTGGATGAAACACTGGGCTAATGGATCATTAAATTTCAGTGTGCTGGAACTTGTGACAAGCAAAATGTAAAAGCAGAAGTTAAAAAAAAAAAAAAAAGACCACCTTATCCATATTTTTACACCTTTTGTCATGTCAGTGTGTATCTCTCTTTTCAGACTTTTAGATTAGGAGGAAAACCAGTGTTTTGGGATTTTTGATAACACTTTGAATGATATTCCAGTGCTCATTCACTCTCATAATCTATTTATCTTTTAGCCACTCATTGATATGAATATAACTCAAAGCAGTGCTGCTTAGTTTCCTTAAAAAAAACCAAAAAAACTTTGATAAAGCTTTGATGAGGGAGTTTTTGAAATCCAAGCCAGCAGATTGCTCCTTTCTGTGTATTTCCAGATGTGTGGGACAGGGTATTCCTTTATCAGAGCCATGTGGGCTCTTCCTGTAGCATTCACATTCTCTGATAAAATCCCTTCACCCAGGAGTTTTCTCCTGGGGAGCTGAAAAGCCACAGAGAAAAAGGAAAACAATTCTTATCTCATTTGCTTCTGCTGTGTTGTGCTCACATGTGGAATGTGTTTGGAGATTGTTTACCCACAGGTGATTGTTTCATTGGATTCTGCTGGGAGTTGTTTTCACTCTTTGGCCAATCAGGGCCAAGCTGTGTCAGGACTCTGGAAAGAGTCAGGAGTTTTCATTATTATCTTTTTAGCATTTAGTAAGTATCTTTTCTGTATTCTTTAGTACAGTTTAGTATAGTATTCTTTAATATAATATAGTATTATAAAGAAATAAATTAGCCTTCTGAGAACATGGAGTCAGATTCATCATTCCTGCCTTCATCAGGGCAATCCCTGCAAATACAGTATCTTGCCAAGAATATCATACTCAGCCACCCACTAAAAATATTACTTATTGGAGTTTCTCTTATTTTATTAAGGCTTGCAGACCTCCCCTTCAGATCTGTGCTAGAATTTCTTGTGTCTTAGGTTGGAAATGGGTGTGTGCATTCTGTTCCTATCTGATGGGGCAGTTCTCTGCTGTCCATGGGGCAGTTTTTTCTTTCTCTCTCCCCCAGCCAATCCTCCCTCCAGGAGATCTCTGCTGTCCATGGCCACTGAGTGTCCCTGCAGGGCTGAGCCAATCCCAGCATCCCATGGGGAGATGCTCCGCCCAGGGGAGGAGCCAAGCATTCCTCCCTGGATCCAATCTGAGCTTTGGGACAGCCCAGCAGCCTTTGCCCAGTGCATTGCCAGAGGAGCAGCTTCTGCTGCCCTGCATGGCCAGAGGGAGCCCAGGCCCATCTGCAGCAGCCCTGGAGCTGCAGAGGAAAACTCCCCCCTTGTGCAGGATCCCTGCTCCAGCAGAGCCACAGCTGGCACTGCAGGAGGGCTGAGCCCCCATGGGATGGGGCTGTGCCACCCCCTGACACACAGGGGACAGGGACTGCTCTCACTCTGGCAGTGGTTTGTTTTCTTTTTTGTACTATTGCCTTTTTATTTTTAGTTTTCCTAATAAAGAACTGTTATTCCTATTCCCATATCTTTTCCTGAGAGCCCCTTAATTTCAAAATTATAATAATTCAGAGGGAGGGGGTTTACATTTTCCATTTCAAGGGAGGTTCCTGCCTTCCTTAGCAGACACCTGTCTTTTCAAACTGACACCTTGTTAAAAATTTGGATGTTTAGAACTTCCCAGTCCCCTGCAGCCAAAGTGCTTGAAGCAAGCAGTACAAAACCTCTGCTTGTGGTGTGCCAGCTCATTCACCTGCTCCTCCAGAAAGATGGGGCAAGTGCCACCTATTCCTGAAAATTTCCTGCTTATTTTCTCTCTTCATGGGCTCTTTCACCTCCACCTTAACACAAGATAATGTAAAGAAAGTTTTGAGGATGGGAACCTCCTCATTGCACTCTGTGATAAACACAAATGCAAAGAACTCCTCTAGATTACCTTTCTTTCTTTTTTTTTAAATTTTTCCCCCTAAGTACTAATTTAGTATTGGAATCAGACTCTCTCCTTTGGCAGCTACTTTTGGTAAGTCTGAAGAAATGTTTCCCATTTCTATTGTTTGTAAAAATACAATTACATGGCCAACACTGCAGCTCCTCATTGGCTCACCTGTTACAAAGACACAAAAAGCAGTTTAATACAAAATAGAGCTATGAGATAAGGTTCCCAAATATACACAGCAAAAAAATTCAGATAAACGTTTGGCATAATTTTTTTTCTTCTGAATACTTTTATTTCCCATCTGCTCAATGAATGTGATGCACAGATCTTCAGTCACAGCCTAGAGACAACTCCAGGGAAAAGTTACTTAAAAAGGCTCCTGAGAATATCCTGTGCTTTCTTTGGATAAATATGAACCAAAGTGTGTGGATTTTCAAGCATAAATAGCTCCTGAAGTGACAGGGAATGTAAGAATTTCACTTGGAAGCAAAGGCACAGAATGGAAAAAGCAGCTTTTTATTTTTTCCCTTTTTTTCCCTGTTTTTGTGCATCACACTTGAACCACAGAGATTATGTGGATGGATCCTTTGAAAAATGAGATCTTGGAAGTGACAGCAGTACTACCAAGGAGTTTTAATGAAATCAGTACTTTTATACTGAAATGAAAATGTTCATGCAGTTAAGAAACATTTTAAGGAGATTAATATAAGAACACTTCCAATTAGTTCTGCTACTTTGAAAATTTTCAGAACTTTTCCATTCATGAGTTAAAGGCAGAATCAGAAGGATCCATCCTAAGTAGAACAGAGTGGGGTAGACATGAAATGTCAGGGAGGTGCAAATACCTCTTAAATAGAAAAAACCCTCTTAAATAGAAATACCTACCCACTTAAAAATACCACAGACTACCACTTGTAAAACAGCAACATTGGACTATTGATTTAATAGTATCAATTAATGCTAAAAGTTATCTCAGCTGGTAGAAACACTGTTCTTGAGCACAATTCTCTGCCAACAGAGAGGAACAGAAACACAATATTGGTAAAAAATTAGCAATAACATCTTTTTGGATTATACTAACGGGGATGATTTTTAAAGGCTGTTAGAATGAGAACAGTAGTGGGTGAGTTTGGGGATTTTTTCACAGTTTTAAGCTGTGCCAGGGGAGGTTTAGGTTGGACATCAGGTGTGTGAAAAATGCCAATCACTTGTTTTTTTACAATTTTAAAAGTTTAATGGTAATAAAATGGTTATAAAAATAGTAATACAATTAGAGTAATAATAATTTGAATTAGGACAATATGAGACAATAAAAAGACAATAAAAACAAAGAGTTTCAGATGTCTGGGTACCTTTTCCGGGCAGCACGAGCCCGAAAAAGGACCCACGTTAACAAAGAATTAACCCTTAAAAGCAATAACCTGTTGCATATTCATACACCTCATACATGATGCATAAATTCCATTCAAACACAGGATTCTGTCTGGTCAGTGTCAGCTTCTTCCTCTGAATCCTAACAGCGTCTTTGAGGTGGGAAGAAGTTGGTTTCTTCTGATAATGGGGCAATAAATTCTCTTTCTCTGAAAGATTCAGGTGTCCTGTGGCTGCTATCTCACTTGCGAGTCTCTTCTTTAAAAAAAGTATCCTACGTAGCATAGTTTCTATTTTAACTTTTTTTAAATAACTTAAAACTATATTTAACACACTTACATAAGAGAATTAATACAGCATTACTTTCTAACACAACACATATAATATTAATTTTAATATTTGCAAAAAGCCAATCATAAAATACGCATTTTTCACAGGAGGAATTTCCTCACAGAGAGGGTCAATGAGACATTGGGAAGGGGCTGCCCAGGGAGGTGGTGGAGCCACCGTGCCTGGAGATGCTTGAGGGAACATTGAAGTGCCATGGGCTGTCCCCACGGTGGTGTTCGTTGATAGGTTGGATTCAGTGACTTCAGAGATTTTTCCCAAACTAAAATATTCCATAATTCAGCGATTTTGTGATTCTGGGACTCCAGCGCTGGCCTCGCCCCTCAGGCCTGGCCCCGCCCCATCATAGGCCACGCCTCCATCATTTGCCACGCCCCTTCTCCACCCCCCGCAGCAACGCCTCGCTTCTCCCGCCCCGCTCCCGTCGCTAGGGGGCGTTCCCTGCCGGTCACGCGCCAGGGCGCGGAGTCGAGCCGCGTTCCCGCATCGCTCTGCCGTGTCCCGGCGCTGTGTTCGGCGCTCTGCTCCTCGGGCCTGCGGGGGCGGCGTGAGGGCGCTGCCGGGGGCCGCGGCCGCCTGAGGGCCGGCTCCGCTCGGGTCCGGCGGAGCGCTGCCGGGGCGGCCGCCATGGGGCTGGGCTCCAGCTCCGAGGGCCCCGGCGGCGGCGCCGAGGGATTCCACGTGCACGGGGTGAGGCGGCCGCGGGGAGACGGAGGGAGGTTGGGAGGGCCGCGAGGGGCGGCGGGCGCTGGGGCGGCTCCGGCGGGGTCGCGCCGCCGGTCCCCGCCCGTGCTGGCCGGGCCGCCCCGGCTGCCGGCTGTTGGCTCCGTCCCGGAGCTGCCACGGCGGCAGGGGCGGGGCGGGGCGGCCGCGCCGCTCCCGGTACCTGCGGGGGCTGCAGCGAGCTCGGGGCCGCGACCCGGCGGGACTTGGGTGCCGAGCAGCCCGGGGGAGCCTGTGGGGCTCTCCTCGGGGAACCTGAAATAGTTCGAGAGCAGAGCAGCGCTTCTTCCCTGCCTGTTCCCCTCCTTTTCTCCTGGCTCCCCTCTATCTCTCCCTGGTCTCTGTCTCTCTGCTCTTCTCCTTCTCTCCCTGTTCCTCTCTCTCCCTATTCCCCTTCTTCCCTCCTTTCCTGCTCCCTTCTCTGTGGATCCCCACAACATCACGTTAGGGGGTCAATTCCCCCTCCAGCGGTGGGGGCTGCCTCTCCCGGATGCAAGTTTGATGTAACTCCTCTCTTTAGCAGATTGTGTGCCCGTACAGAGGTGTAAATGCATATCTGGAAGTTTAAGGATGGGCAGATAACCGCTGTTTGCTTGAGTTATCGTCTCTTTTAGTGGGTATTTTCCCTTCCTGGAATAAGAATGGGAGTGTTGCTGCCACGTGCTGTTTCCACTTCATGTGCATTCTGTGTTTCTCAGCATCAGTATAACGCTGCCTGCTTGCTTTTGATGCTGTTCAGGGCTGTGATAAAAGTTAATACTTCGACTTCAGCTGTGGTTACAGTGCTCAGTGTTGACTGTTTAAAAATAAAGCATGATTTTTATTCTTATTTTTGCTTTAGAAGCTTTAACTGAAATAACTATGCAGTTAAATTTGTTTTTATAACTTTTATAGACAATTCTGCCAGCAAAAGCTCCAATACCAATACAACTTTATCTATTAAAAAAAAAGTAAATACATATATATATATAGCATTTTGGTAACACCAGACCAAATATAAGATGTAACTTTCCTAGCAATGAACTTCCCAGTTTAGGTGATGCCTGGGTTTTAATTTTGTGCTTAAATTGTGAGGTGGCTCTCAGGAGTCAAACACATCTCAGGTTAAGGGCTGTTTAACAAAAAGGTAACAAAAGAGGTGACAAAAAGTGAAGTCCAGAGCAAACTGTCAGTAGGTTTGCAGTGATTCCTTAACACCATCTTGCTTTGTCAGTGCACCTTGAGGTGGGTGGATTTAATGTAATTGCAGACTTTTGGAAGGGTTTTTCCTGGTATGAATGTGTTTTATGAGTGCTCTCTCTAGTGATGGCATCTTTTCTATGACAGCTTTGGGTCTAATGAAACTGAGATGTCCCAACTCTTAATCTTTTGTAAGTGGTGGCAGTTTTCTTGACCAGAACTTGTGGGCAGGTGTGTGCTTGTGTAAATATTCCTGTTCCAGTGGGCTGGAAATGTGGGAACCCAGCTGTCACTTGTGTTCATGGAAAAATGGCTCTGAAGCAAGTGGGGACTCTCACAGTGCTCAGGTTGTTAGAACCACAGGAGGAAATCCTGCAGCAGCACGTTGAAAACCAAACCTTTCTGCAAAGTATTCAGTATTTAATAATTCCAGGTTGTGAATTCTGAATTACAATATTTATGTCTTATATGGGATTCAAAACCTACTTTTTACAGCTTGATTTGGGTATCTGTTCATAGTTATATAAAAGTAAGAGCCTAATTATGGGCTGCTGCTTGAGGGTGCTCATTTGGTGCCTTATCTCTGGCTCAGCTCAAAAGTAAATATTGAATCAAGTGTAAAGATTAACACTTTCCCTTATGTAACTGGAGGTCAGTGTGGAATAACAATAAAATCTGTGTTCTGCAGGTTCAGGAGAACTCCCCAGCCCAACAAGGAGGACTGGAACCTTTCTTTGATTTCATCATTGCCATAGGACACACGAGGCTTGTAAGTCTCAGATGATTTTGTTTTCCACCCTACATGAACTGTGGGCACTGTAGTGATGATGAAAGGTAAAAACCAAAACTGTCACAAGCAGAGAAACTTTTCACATTGGACATTAAAAGTAAAGTAAAACTTGCAGTTATTCAAAGTCTCTTTGGCTAGCCCCAAGTTTGAAGGAAAGGTTTTGTTTATGCCTTTACTTAGCTTAACTTCTTAGCAGGTTAACACAATGTTTTTGTTATTGCTCATTTGTACATATTTTCTACCACAAGGTGAATACTGAACTGGTGAGTCAATAGTCAGAGCTCAACATTTGTTTAAACAAACTTGTTTCAACATTTGATAAAACATGGAAAAGAATCAGTATTTCTACTTATACTTCTGAGACCAAGACACAGTTCCTGTGTGTTATGAGAGAAGAGTTGAGTTTTGGTTTGATGGGTTTTTTTGGGTTTTGGTTGGGGTTTTGTCAGGGCTGTGCCTTGTATGCTCCACCATAACCACATTCAAGCTGAATTCATTAAGTTTGTCTTGGTTTTATGAGAGGAGATGTCTTTTTTGGAAGTGATCATTATCAGGGCAGATTTTGGGGGAAGTTCATTTCATCTTCTAACATGACAGAAATGAAGCTATTCTTTCTCAGTCAGTGTGCAGTGACTTTGAAGGGCTGTTGAAGAGGATGGGGCTCAGAGACATGAAGTGAAATGTTGCTGCTCATTGTTAGACTGCAGCTGGCATCTGATACTGCTGGTATTATTTACTAGCAGTTGTGAAGGACAGGAATGAAATGGAATACCAGGAAGTACTTATGTAAAGGGATGTGTGTTGACAGTACTGACTGCCTTCTAGTAAAAGAAAATTGAACTGGAAATTGCTGGGATTGTTTGTGAACCACAGAGCCTAAACTTTGATAGTTTTGCTTCTTTATATTCAAATTCTGCCACAGATGTTACAGGTGCAACTGGAAATAATGTTAATCCTGCATCTGCTTTACAGAACAAGGAGAACAATATGTTGAAAGACCTGCTGAAGGCAAATGCTGAGAAAGCAGTGAAGCTGGAGGTGTACAACATCAAAACAATGAAAATCCGTGAGGTGGAGGTGATCCCCAGTAACATGTGGGGAGGACAAGGCCTCCTTGGGGCCAGCGTGAGGTTCTGCAGCTTCCAGGGAGCCAATGAGCACGTCTGGCACGTTCTGGTGAGCAGCAGTGCTTGGCTGGCTCCTCATTGCCTGTGTAACCTTGTTTTACTGGGTAATGTTTAGCAGTAATGTACAGTGGTGCAGCCACACAGAGGAAGGGAACACTGTCCTGAAGGTTTGTCTGAGCTGTTTGAGTAGGGACAAGGAGTGGGTGGCTGTCAGGGCTCCCAGTGACAAAAAGAACTCCATCCCAAGCTGACCAAACAGTATAGGTGGGGAGCGATTTTGCCTTTTTATGTTGAAGAATCAGTGGCAAAAGTAAAAAGATTCTGGCCTGATTGGTGTCTCTGTGTTGGCTAAACTTCACTGAAGTAATTTTAGTGTTACAAAAGGCACCACAAATTTATTTTAAAATTAAAGAGGAAGAGCTGAAAGAGTAGAACTGAATAGGAAAGAACACATATGTTTCTGGTTGGTTAAGTAAATGCAATTTCTCAGCAGCCTCAGAGGATGTAATTTTAAATGGGTAAGATTTTCTTACTCATCATGTTCTACATCATTCTTACTCAGCATGTTTTACAGGATGTCACAGGTAGATGTAGACTATCTGAGAACTTCTTTTTTATCCCATTAACAAATAGTTCTTTCCCTCCTTGCTCTGGGAGTTAGTTCTTTTTGACCTTGCTGGTTAACCCTGCTGGGGGTGCAGATGACTTGTGTCACTCTTCCACAGGACGTGGAGCCTTCGTCTCCCGCGGCTCTGGCTGGTCTCCAGCCTTACACTGACTACGTTGTTGGATCTGATCAGATTCTGCAGGAGGTAGGGTGCAGGCAGTGTTGTCTTTGTGCCTGCCAACTGTTTCTTGTTTTGTATAAAATCTCATCAAACACATGGGGGTGGCAATGAGGGATTTTGGAAGGTTAATGTTTACCTTAACAATCTTACCTTCTGTCAAAAACATAAACATCATCTTTCTTCTTAGTCTGACAATAAAAAGAATATGCCACTTAAGATCAAACTACATTGGTGATTTTTCTATCTCTGGGTGTTTAATATCTCATATTAAGTAAATAACTATGTAAAATGTTGACTTGCACATATGGGTTTATTAACTACTATTTTTTATCTTTTTTTTTTCCTAGTCAGAAGATTTCTTTTCCCTGATTGAATCCCACGAGGGGAAGCCTCTGAAGCTGATGGTTTACAACACTGAGGCAGATTCCATCCGAGAGGTAGTTGTGACTCCCAATGGAGCTTGGGGTGGAGAAGGAAGGTACTGATCTCTCTTGATGACAGGTTTGACACTTGCTGTAAATGAGCTCCTGTTAGGAGTATTACTGCTACCAGTTATTGGTGTTTCCATGTTAAGCCTTGTTTCCTCACACTTGTCACCCAAAACTGTTAACCTTTACATTAAAAATAAAAAAACAGCTTAGAGCTAGGAATTGGGCACATTCAGGATCTAATCCTGCCCAAGCTGAATCAAATGGCAGAACTCCTGTTTTGAGTTCCCCTTTAGCAGACTCATTATCTAGCTTTCTTATAGTCAAAACATTCAGCTAAAGCAAGAACAAAACCCACATCAGGTCAGATTAAATATTTCGTAAAGATATAAAATAGTTCACTGATAGCTAAGCTGTGCATGTCTCAAAGTTGATTGCAGAGCATTCCTTGAGTACTCTTTAAGTGGAAATTCCTGCAGGTAGGTGTTTCCTGCTATAGATAAAAGACATAAACTATTCTTGTTTAAAAAAGTCAAAATTTAAAATATTATCTTTGTTAAGAGCACCTTTTTGTGTCTTGATTTTTTTCTCTTGTACAGTTTAGGATGTGGTATTGGATATGGCTATTTGCACAGAATTCCAACACAGTCCATAACATCAAAGAAAAAGCCAGAAAGCAAATCACCTTCACCCTCACCAGAAACTGGAACTCCTCTGCCATCCACTAATGGTTACACAGAGGTAGGAAAAAAATAAATTCCAATCTCTGCCACATTCTCTGGAATTTCAGAATTTTCTGCTATTTGGCACAGTGGTAATACAGAATGTTTGAGTACAGCATTCAGTTTTGTTGAATGAAATGCAGTTGGGTGAAGGGAAGGGGAGAGCTGATGCTGCTGAGCAGGTGCCAGATCACCAGTGGCAGCTGCTATAAATTCTTGCCAGATATTCTCTCCCTATTTTCAAGTCTTGCATCCTACAGCTGTGCCAGTCAATGGGGATCATGTTAACACACCTACTTCACTAGGAGAAAGATACACCTCCAGGAAGCAAGTTCTGAGAACAGACTGGCTGTAAAAGGCTGAGCTGGAACATGTCCTGAGTGGTGTTTGTCTTTCAGTTTCAGCATCACAGCTTCTCACTGAACTGGTGCATGTGGAGACAGGCAGGATGCTTTCATTGCAGGTTTAGCTACAAGTGAAGCTTTTGACATAAAACAATGTTTTTACTTCTTGCTGTCTTACTCCAGACTCCATTGTTGGCACCTACCTCTCAGAATGACAGCTCTGAAGCAGTTATGAACTTGGATCATTCCACAGAGCAGGAAATGAGTGGTTACTCACCAGAAAGCTCCCTTTCTCCTCCTCCCCCTCTCCAGAGAGTTATGGATCCAGGTATGTTTTCTTGGGTGCTTTTTTCACCAATTCTTTAAAGCACATCTAAATAAATTAATATGGTCTTAAACAAGCTAGAGATTGAAATTCAGAACTCTGAGCACTGGTGGTGGTTTTCCTTGAGGTTTTTGACTTCCTTGTATTTCAAAGCTGTAGAATTTGGGTACCAGGTAAGTTAAATTTATTTGCCTTTAGTAAGAAGGAGACTTCACTGACTTCAGTCTGGATTGAACATGTCCTTTGAATCTAGAATTTTGTGTTGCATCTAACTAATACTTGCTTTCTCCTTCAGGATTTCTAGATATGTCTGGAATTTCAGTTTCTGAGTTCACAAGCTTAACAGAAGTGTCAAACCTGTCCTCATCTTCCCCCTTCAACATGCCAGCAGCAGGGGCTTCTGTAGGCTCTGAAACATTCATGCCAAAGAGTGAAGCCTCTGCTTATTTTGGTAAGTGCAGTCAAGATTTCCTTTGGGTCTTGTTTCTGGAATGGCACCAACTCATGCTCACTTAACATCATCACAGGTTTTGGAAACAGGCAGATTTTAATAAAAATCAGCAAAAATGGGATGGAAAAAGTAGCAGAAATTAGCTTTAGAAATGGAAAAATTGAATGTGCTTTTCCTAAGCTTATAGCATTTCTTTAAAATGAAAATGCTGAGGCACTGTCTGTTAGCCTGCTATGTTTTGGTTTTTTACCAACTCTCTCAATTTCCCAGAAAACACCTCAGCTTTGGACCCTGAAGGTTTAACCCTATATCCTGAAGGATCAGGCAAACAGCCCACCCTGGATAACCTCCTGCCTTCAATTCCATCTTTACCTTCTCTTGATCTTCCTCATGACATTTCTTCAAAAACAACACTAGGAACTGATGCTGATAACCAGGAGCCCAAGGTGCTTGTGAACAGCATGGAGAGCTCGTTACCCACTGCTCCAGAGACACCAGAGCATGAAGCAGCAAGTGAGCAGAAAGGAGAAGCAGCTGCACAAGATCCTGAGTGAAATGGACCCTGCTGCTGTTTACAGACTGCTGAATATTTTTCTGATCTTGAAAGAATTACAGTTACTCTATTTTGTTAGTGTAGACAATACTAGAAAAGAAATCACATGAAGTACATAGCCTGTTGTCTTTTCCAATCACTGTTTAATGGATTGATCTATGTTCAGAATTTGAATGCTGTCCAAAATCACCCAATCAATAGAGAAATTGATGCAGAAACAAGTTGGACACTGGCAGAATGTCAAGTTCAGGAATTCACATTTGCCTAAAAGTGCTCCTGAATGTATTTACAAAGGCACTGTGCCTGAAGAGTGACACTTAGTGATGATTTTTATCAGTATGCTTGATGGCATTAAAAAAAATATTTATAGTTTTGAATTGTTAGAAAGCTTTTCTAATGGTACATCTTGGTTAGACTGTTTTTGTGATTTGCAAGGCATTTGTTACACTAAGATACTTTTACTTACTGCTCTAGTACTCTTACTAGACTCTTCTTTTTCCTGGTTTAATTCCCTTCTCTGCAACAGTCCTTCGTGTACCTTCTTTATCCCTACTTGGGCAGGAAAGAAATACAATGGGGTTTGAAACTGCAGCCTCAAATGGGACAAAGCCATGGTGGTGGGTCCTGTCATTCTCTTCTGCTCTTGAGCGGACCAGGTGGGGGCCTTGCAGTTAAATAAACAGTGAGGGAATAATGGAGGTTACTTGGAATAAATTGAAGATGGTTTTAAAGTAGGGGTGATGAATCTTTTTGGTGAAGATTGAATGTCTTGGCTCGTGTAGTGACCAAGAAGTAGCTTTCCTTTGTGCTTTCCTATTTACTCATTACTATTTTTATACAAAGTATTTTAAGTTTAAAACAGGGCTGTTGTGCAGCACCAGCAATTGGTTTTTGTAGCCTTTTTTTGTTTGCATCTGTCTCCAAATCACTTCTGAATGTAAAGGCAAGTATGACAAAAACAATGGAAGACAGGGATGGTTTTATAATCCTCAGGGCAGTGATTTATCATGGAATTTCAAAGCTGCTGATAGGCAATAATAGACCTAGTGCAGTGAAAACCCTTTGTAAATGAAGAGAATGGGGTACAAGGCTGGTGTGTGTTTAGGCTATAAACTAAAGTACACTTCTTAGCACAATATTGCCTGACTTCCTTTGCCCTGCCCTGGCTCCTGCTCTGTTTCTGCACTGTCAGTAAGTGACACTGGTACTGCTGCAGGGGGGACTCAGGGTCCCACAGGTTTGCTTGTGACAGCTCAGCTTCAGCCAAAGGGTGCAGGCAAAGTCACAGCACATGAGGGCTTCAGATGAGTCCACCCTGACAAAAAAATCTGTCCTTGATCTGTTGTTAGTCTGAAATACTGCAAACACAGTAGTTCTGAACAGGATTGTCAAAGTACCTGTTGCTTTAAAGAATGTATTGAGTTTTAACTAAAGGCAGTAGAATTGACAGTGGATTCTAGTCTGCTAAAGGGTCTGTTAATTGTGGGCCAGTTTTATTTCCTACGTTGCTAAAATAAATTTCCTATTTTGTTCCCCCAGCTGTTACAAGGGTGAACAGCCAAACACTAAAAATAAATGTAATTTAAATTATTCCTAGGTTTGTTTGATCTTGGAGCCTGATGCCTGAAGACACCTAGGTGGTGTTCTATTCATGTTGTTTATTTAGGACTGTTTCTAGTCCTTAATCTTTCTCAAAAATGGCCATGACATGGTAATTTATTTAAGTGACTCTGTACCATAGACACCTTTTAGAAATCTAAGAGCAGGGAATGTCAAAACTCATGCTAGATTTCAAATGTCACCATAATAAATGGGTTAAACTTCCTTCAGTCTGTGTCCAGCCTCTGTGTCATGTTAACTGGCTCTGGGAAGGGGTTTGGAAAACCAAGTAGTTAAACCTTGAGCCAGAGAATGTTGTGTTCTCCAAACCTGAAACCTGATCATTCAAATGCTAAATGAGGTGAAGAGTTGGACCTCCTCATCAAATTTCTTTCCTCTTGGATACTCCCTCCCAGCTGCAGCCCAGCAAGTGAAGAGTACTCCTGTTTGTGAGTGCAAAGTGAGAAAAGTGACTGTAATTTTAGTTTCAAAATAAAACCTAAAAAGAATGGGAGAAGCAGCTGAGGGTGGCTGGATTCAGAGCCAATAGCAAACAGCCACTCAGGCTGCTGCTCTCCCAGAGATCTGTTTCCAGGTAAGCAGGAGCTGGATGTGACCGTTCTTCCACTCTGTAAACTCTGAGAGCTCCCTAAACCCGACAGCAGCAGCTCTTCTGCAGACAGAGAAGGATTATCTGGGCAGCATCAGGAGAAGGGCACAACAAAGGCAGGAGGAGAAGGAGGTCACCTCAGATGTTACAGCAGCAGGGTGGTTTGTATGGCCAGACACAACAGGATGAGCTGCCAGACCTGAGCTGCTCCCTAGAATTACCAGTTGAGCCTGAGGACACAGGCCTGGCAGACATTAAATCCACAGAGGCTCCCAGCAGCTCAAGCATTAGAGTGAGGATTAGACAAAGCCCATCTCCCCTGAGCCCTGCTGCTGCCACTGCCACAGCACCCAGGGATGGCTGATGGGGCTGAGCCAGGAGGAGCCTCTGAGCCCCAGGATTCCTCCCACCTGCGTGCTCAAACCTCTGCTCAGCAAAGGCCACAGAGAGCTGGCCCAGCCCTGCCCCAGCTGAGGCTGACCTGATCCATGGGGACTTTGCATACAGCATAACCCTGTATAGGAATGATTGTAAACCCCCAAGATCATGATAAGGAAATAGAGAGAAACATGCAAATCTCATTATTAACAGCAATATGGATGCTGAACTAATTCTGGCTGAACTTGAATGAGTGAATGTGGATGTGTTTATTGTCTTTAAGTTAAGCACCTACTGGTAGAACTATTGTAACATCAAATTCAGGCATTGATGATTTAATTTTCCCTCTTAAACTTTCAAAGCAGGCCTGACAATCTACTGAAGCTCCTGCTGGACTGCTCTAGGCTCTGTGCAGAGGCTGCTCAGTCACACTTGGCTGAACTTCTCTGAGCTGCAACTCAGAAATGCTGCAGGAAAATGGATCTGTGCAATGCTGAGCACAGATCACACCACACACATTCACACATGCATTCTCCATCTTCCCCCAAAACTGGGCAAGGATCTTCACCTCCAAGCACTAACACAAGAGCAGGCTCTTAAGAGAAAGCAGCTACAGGTTACTCATTGCATTGATTAGACTGTGTTCCATTTCTTGGGCACTGCCCACACAACTTCCTTCTTGGCTTTTGCCTTAAGCAAACACCAACTGGCATTGCTTCTGCTGTAGCAAAATTTCAACTGTTTGCTCAAAGTTACATTTCTAAGCAACAACATGTAATTATTACATGTGTAATATGGAATTAATATGTAATTCAGCATTCAGAGTCCCCCAAAAAAGACAATTTAGAAGAGTGTCACAATATCCTCAGAGAGAGATCAGACATGTCCCACCCAGGCTCTAGTCAGCACATCTCCTCTGCATGGTGTTTGCACAACTCTGGACAGAAAAACCTCCACTGTAGTACAGGGAGCTCTTTCAATCAACCACTTTCCTGTTAAGTGTGTGTGCTCCCAAAAGCTCTGTTATCCAGCTGGGAAGTGACTTTTCCTGGCTCTGTTCAGGAGCCAGCACCACATCTACAGTGTAAGAGCATGTGCTTAATGATTGATTCTAAATGTCATGTTCAATAAATTTCTAGGCATAAATTTTGCATCAAGCAGGAACTCTGTGAAAGGAAAAATCATACCTTGGTGTAATGTCTCTACACCAGTAACTGCCCTGCCAGTCCCTGGCTGCCCCTCTCCTGGGGAATACATGGACAATCCAACTAATAAATCCCAACACCAAGAGGTGGAACTACACTAAGATCCCTTCCAACCCAAACCATTTATGATTCTGTAATAAACTCATCCAGTTCCAACCCCCTGCCATGGCCAGGACACCCTTCCACTATGACAGGATGCTCTGAGCCCCATCCAGCCTGACCTAGAACACTTTCAGGGAAGGGGAGTCCACCACCTTCCTGCCAAGAGCTTGTTTTGAATATTTTTTCAGTGTTTCTTAAAGTTACTGGTAAATCATTCAAGCAGTTCCTCTCATCCTAAAAATGATACTTACACTTCAGCTACAAGTTCTGAGCCAAGCTCTCCTGTTCTCAGCCCCACCCCATCTAAAGAGAATAAAAAATTACCTGTCATACAAAATTTAAATGCTTTTCTGGGAGACAGGCTGCACTACTAAACACCAGATTTACAACTCCTTCCCATTATGAACTTGGAAATTAATTCATTTCTGCAAATCTGCAGCCTTCTCTATGATTCTGGCATTCTTAAACTCTCTGCTCACAATGTTCCCAGGGGCAGTGACTCTCATATTAACTTAACACTCTCCTCCTTCTGCCTTCAGGACTCTTACAGACAGCACAACTGCAGAAAAGGTAACAGAATTTTAAAGACAATAGCAAAAAAACCCTTCTCTCACTTTATACACCATGTAAGTCAGAGCTGGGAATCTGGGAGCACATTTGGGCTCTGAATTACTGTGTGCTCTGAGAGAGCAGCTCAGCTGACAATTCCCACAGCAAAAGCTCTGAGCATTCTGTCCTGGCATTTTCAACACCAGGAAACCCAGCTGGATTTCCCATGTGCCTCTTCCAACCTTTCCACACCCAGACAGCTCAGCAGCAACTGGTACAGGTCACTTGTTAGCACAAAATACTTCCATGGTACAAAAGCAGCACTGCCCATGTGACATTGTCCCCCCAACAGGACTCAGTGCTCACATCTGAAGGTCTGCTCACCTCAAAAATTCTTACATTCAACCACATTTTAAGATTATCTTCACAGGATTCTGCTAAGGCATTGCCATTCCTTCAGACACTGCATTACTTGAGGCTTCAAAGCACTCTGAAGCTCTTTGTTAAATTCAAGCTCCAAAATCACACAATTTATCTAGTACACAAAACAACTAGAAAATATTTTAACTAAAGCCTTTTATTCTATACAACTGTGAAACATCATTTACCCTTCTGGCATTGCAGACTCTTCCATTAATCTTTCCTGTTACTGTGTTTTGGGATGGTTAGAAAGAAAAAAAACAGAAGGAAAGTTACAACCTTGGGCTGATTTCAAACAAAAAATTACTGTGAGCAACTCCAATGTATACAATAGGACAGGAAGACAACCAGGAAACAAAACATAACCCAAACAGTGCCTATTGGAACAGACAAAGACCCTTGCTAGTAATAAATACAAGTCAGGACAGATTACCAATAAAAGTTACAGTTCTGTTTAACCATTTAATTCACAAACAGCACTAAAAATGTGCAGTTAAAGCACAATTGTGTCAAACTAAGCATACACAGAAATGGGGATAGAAAACTGAACCTGATTCTCAAAAGATGGGAAAAGACATGCTAGCTTGATTCTGAACCATGGTTTTGTCTAAGCAATGAATTTGTTTTGCTGGGTTTAAAGTGCAGAAGGGAATGACTATTTTGACTGTATTTTGACTATTTTTTCAAATAAAACATGAGGAAAAATACTTTGCTTTTTGTCTGACCAATACAATCCCAGTAATATAATTTATTGGGACTTTCCTTAGGCCTCAACCTAAATCTTGATCACAAGATACAGGAAGGGCTAGAGCATGTGTCTCCTGAAGAAACTCCAATAAAATACTGCCCCTTGAAGGCACTTGTGCTTCTGCTTCAGACAAGAGTAATTTTTAAACCATTTCTCTATGAGGATTTGTAATTTGCTCAAATCTGGCTACAAATGGTTTTCTGGGATATCCCCATATTTTCCTCACAAAAAGCTGAAAGGCCCTTACCCTCCCTCCCCCCAATAAGTTAAACTTCTATAAAAGATTACCATGAGCCTATGACAGTCACAGATTTTTAGAAATAGCAGTGAAAACAAGATCTGCATAAATCTCTAACAAAAGAACAATTGCATATAAAACCTCAGAAAAGAAGAATCAATATTTTTATCTCATGAATATGAAATCTGCTAAGAAGTTTTTTAAGTTTAACATTAAACATATGAAGTTATAATCAGAATGGTTTGAAGTTTTAACAAAATGTCAGATACTTTTGGAGCACAGTTACCAAAAATTAGACTAGTGTGTCTTTAGAACACCTAGGACACAGTGCAGGAAGAAGTTATATATATTTAGAAAAAAAAAGCTCTAAGTTGCTGCAAAGCATGTTCACTCTATTATGATGCACAGCATCACTGGACTCACATTGCTCTGATATTTTTCTAGTGTTCTTATCTTGCATGTCAACAGCTCTCTAAAGCAATTAAAACAATTCTCATGTTAACCCTTGGTTTGCAATTAAATGGGCCCATTCATTCAAGTATGCAATACCTATTTTCTGGTGTTTTTTTTTTCCAAATTTCTTTTAGTGGTAGAAATGTTTAAGTAACCTGTGAGAAATCATTGCTGGAACTTCATGAATGGAATGTACTAAAAACACCTCGTGTGCAGTTCTTAATGACATTGTGAAGAGTGACTAATACGGCCAAACCTGTTTGATACCGAACACGAGCAGATGAGGGGATTATGTTCTGGAAAAAAAACCAAAAGCAAAAAGGAGGAAGCAAAAGTCTGCACTGGGTTATCATCCACTCTCTGTACACCTCACACAACACAAACCACTCAGGGACCTCCCATCTCATTGACTGAGACTAGGACAGACTTTAGTTTAAGTCATATAGATTTTTTTTTTCCTCTATATTACAGGTCTATTAGTCACTTCAATTAAATGTTTACTTCCCATCCATACTGAGGCATTAGAAGTCTCCTCTACCTTAGGGGTTCAGGGCTGCTCTAGAACTACTCTTGGAACCAGCACAGCAAGGTCAAGTCAGAGATGGCTGCTCTGGGTCCGCGCTGCCCTCACGTCGATTTCTGGCGGTAGTGAAGCGTCAGGTCCCCGCCACTCTTCCAGATGAAGTGCTTGACAGTCCGAAGGTCCATGTTGGGGTCCAAAACCTGCACAGCAAAAAGACAGCTTTTACTCAACAATTCTGCTGGGCTGGCAGAAATTAAAAAAATACAAAGCAAACCAAACTGAAAACTGATACCAAGATGAGCCATGCTGTCACCATCACATTTTCTGAAAAATCCCTTTACCAGGATTTCTTCTCCTGGGAAGCTGAGAAGCCTCAGAGAAAAATGAAAACAATGATTTTCTGATTGCTTCTCCTGTGTTTTGCTGCTTTGGAATGTGGTTTGGACATTGTTTGCCAACTAGTCATTGATTGGTTTCATGTGAATTGTTTTTACTTCATGACCAATCATGGTCAGGCTGTGGCGGGACTCTGGAGAGAGTCACAGGTTTTTCATCAGTATCTTGTTAAGCCTTCTATAAGTATCCTTTAGCATAGTTTTAGTACAGCATTCTTTAATATAATATAATACAATACCATAAAATAATAAATTAGCCTTCTAAGAACATGGAGTCAGATTCTCAACTCCTTCCTGCCACAGGGGACACCAGAAAATGCCACACCATGCAAAAGCTCAGATTTTTCAATTAGCAACTAAGCCTGAGGCATTACTGAAAGATTTTAGCAGAGTAACATGTAACTTCAGATTACTCCTCAGTGCCTAATCTCCATTACACTTATTAGGCAATTAGTGGTTTCAGACCAATCTTGAAAACTGCCAAAAAAGCAGAACTCAAAAATTCCAGAAATGTTAAAAATACAACTGTATGAAATTGTATTAAGGCCATTTGTTGACCATGAGCAAGTAACCCTGTAAGGGCCCCATGCCAGACCAAATTAAACAGGTTTATTATGAAAATTCCTTCATCTGCCTATCTGCAACTGTCAGAAACTTGTGTCAGCACTAAGTTAACATTGTCAAAACATTTACTTAGTTTTAAAGTTAACAGGTAATCTGTAGCATATTATAAGCTCAGAACTCAAAAATGCACAACCAATTCACTGCTAGAGCCTGGTTTTGATCGCAGGGAACTTACCTGGTCCTGGCACAGAAGTTCAATCTTCTCCTCTGCTAGCACAGCAATGTCCTCCTCCTTTTCTTGTTCTCCTGCTTTCTCATTGTTGGAGGAGCTCGTTGTCTGAGACTCATTGTCCAAGTTGATGATTTTCTCATACACATGTTCCATCACCTTTCTCACCTGAAGCATGTCACTGGCTGACAGCCGGTCTCTGCAGGAGATAGAGGAGTTTGTCAGGAAAAAACTTGAGAAACAAACTGTGTTTCTTATCTTCACAACCCCTTCCTTAGCTGTAGCAAACTATGTAACTACAGAGAGATCATCTCTATATTGTCTGGTAGTAAATTATCAGGATCATCCAGAATGCCATGATCATAACAGCAATTTAGCCAAAGAGTCACACAGCAAATAACTCAAAAAAGGAGTTGAGATATTCAAAAGGCCAGATAAAAATCTGTATTGATTTCTAACCAACCCAGCTCCCAGTTACAGCTCATGTGACTGGCAAACTAGTTTGCATTCCCTACTGGCAGTTTTTGTCCTTTTCCTTTCAAAAAGCAATTATTCATCTCTGTTGGCAACAGGAAACAAAGCTGTGGTTCTGAACAGAGCAGCAATCTATAAATTCATCTGTTTTCTGATTAAATACCACAAAAGACAAAGTCCCATTTCAGTAGGCAGTTCTTAGACACTTCTTAGCATAAACTTGAACAACTGCCTGTTGAACCCAAATCCACAGTGCTTTTAAATATTCTGACATAACTTAGTGCTTTAGAGCAATGCTCCTAAATGACTAAGAACTTCTACAAATACATCGAGCACAAAACAATTCTCTGGAAGAATCAGTGAATTGGCTTGGTGGTTTTTTTGCTGTTTGTTTGGTTTTTTTTTTCCCCTTGAGCTTGCAGTTTTTTTCTGCAATTTAGATATTCAATGTTAATAGTCTTATTTGCATTACTTACTTTTTTAGAGTTTTTGCCCCTGATGATGAATGAGGTTGGAGGTAGAAGGGAATCTTATTGAACTTGGGCATATTTTTCTAGAAGAAAACAAGTTTTAGAAGTGTTAATTTAGGATGAACCATTATCAGCTCCTATTTGCAGCAGCTGCTATGTGAAGTATATTCAGCTCCTAATTATCAAAACTCATGAGAGATTCCTAATCAACATCCCCACCACAGCTAACTTCCAAATTACTCATACTCCTGAGACACTTCAATTTAGATGATGCACAGATCATCTAGCTTTTGAATATAAATTATCATTTATTTCAAAGGCAATTAGATAGTATCAAAAGACAGCAGCAATATGAAGTGTATTCTCTATTCCTGAGCTCCTCACCAGGAAAGGATACCAATTATGCACAGGACTTTGAATTCTTTATCTAAGACAGTCTGTCAAAAGAAATTGAGCAAGAAGTACTTTAACTAGACACATCAAAAAATGATGCATCTCAAAGGGTCTTGATTGCAGACCTTGAGACCACTTGTTTTAAATACAAACAGCGAAAATTTAAAATGTCATTTCAGATACTGCAAAGTTAATTGTACTACATTTAAAAAAAAAAACTAAAACAAGCCAAACTTATACACCCAATACTCACATCCACAGTGATGTCAATTACCCATTGTGGCACTGTTTCATTAAGAAGCATGGATTCAGTTTCACCACCTGAATCCCGACATAGCAACCTGAGACACACAGAAATAACCTTTATTGTAACAACAATTATTGCCATTTCCATTAAAAAGCTTTCAGGAGAGGTTCTGCCCTTTTAATGGGCAGAGAGCCTGAACTCTGTTAGGATCATGAACTTACTGGGGAAGAGATTATTTATTTTCTGTAAAGAGCAGAAGGAGCTGTAGGAAGACAAATCCCAGAAACAGAGAGTAGGATCTCAGGAGACTACAGCTATGACACAGGAAACAGATAAAAGTACTTTGCTCTGGATTGTGTTATGGTTGTGTGTTAAAATACAGAACTGTCAGGAGAAGGGGAAAGGCACCTGGCATAAAGCAATTCTCTCCTCTTGAGAAAAATGAGCTTTGCATGTAAAGCATCTGCTAAGCTCTCACTTGAAGGAAAGAATAAAACCAGTTTTAGGAAATGTGCACATGCAATGATGGAAAAAAGACACATTTCATTTTATAAATTGCAATGAGGTATTTTGGCAGAGTCCTGCAAGCCACCTTTTAGGTCCCATAAATATGCCTTGCTCCCTCCAATGGGGCCTTTCCAGTGTTCTCTTGAGGAGGAGGAGCAGCTGCATCAGAGGGAAGATCCACCAGAACACAATGCAGGCAAATACTAAGCCCCAGGTGTAACATAAATACATTGATACTGCAGGGAAAAAAGTCAGTTCTCCAAGCTGAAAATGGTTTCCTTGTTTCACTGACTAAAAGTTATATCATTCTGGGGCCTGTTCAGCCTGGGAAACAAAACCAACAAATCAAACATGCCCCACCCCTTAAATTTAAAATCCACTACCTCGGTAAATATCAAACAATTTTACAGTGTTGCAAGATCAACACTTGTTTTGCAGCACTATTAAAATGTCTCTGATGTATCACATATCACAGTTGGGTTTTTCAATGTAGAACAAGAAGAAATAGAATGGTAACCAGTACACATTTTACAATACAGAGCCTGTGTTCCTGCCTGCCAGAGATTAGGACCTTCTACTGGATTTATCAACTAATTTTGGGAGCAGAAGCCAATTCTCTAGTGAGTAGCAGCTCCTGAATAATTCATCCTCAGAGATCAGCACAACACACAATCTAAAGTAGCACAATTTCATCCTAAAACACAGTTTAATTTATCAGTTTGCAGAAAGAGGGCACCCAAAAATATCACACACAACTAAGGACTAGACACAACTCTTACTGCTTTAAATCCCCACACTTTGCTGATGCTCAAACTCACATGCTCAGTTGGACAAATCATCATCAACAGCTGCTTATTTTGCCTGGCAAGGTTATGTCTTAAATGTACACAGAAGAGAGCAAAATAACATTTTTGATAACATTCCTGCTTCCACTAAGAAAGGGATTGCTCAGCCACTGAATTTCTAAGTTTTTATACCTGAACAAAGTGCGTCCTCCAGCCTCACCAAAAATAACTGGTGTATGTGGTGGCACTTGGAAGTATCCATTTCCCTTCTGGACTCTGTTCTCCTGCTCCCCATTCACTGTTGGAAAAAAACCACATAAAACAGCAGTGAGACTGCACTAGGCCTTAAAACTGGGCACCCATTCCACCTACAGCAGGTACATTTTGTAAATTAATAAACTCATAACCTCATGAAAACCAAGAAAATCCCCATTTCCAAGATACAGCAAGTATATAAAAGAGAGGCAGGCCAGTTTCAAAAGCCTGTGAAAAAAGGAAAAAGGCCAGGAGTCAAAACCCAATTATGAGTTTTTTCCCCCATTTCTTTTGTCAAACTGAACAATAGTAAAATTAGGAATCAACTAATGAGACTCTGCTGAGACAAGACTGTTTTCCCTCTAGAGTGACAGTACAGAACTCTTGAAGGGTTGTTTGCACTGCTCTTCTACCTGGATCTGCCAGATGTCAAAACACTGTACTAGTAAAGCTCAGACTCACAGTGCCTTGAACTTCCTGTGTTATAAATTCAATTCGTTATAGCTAATTACAGCAGTATGGTCTTCAAAGACTGAAAAACCTGATTCCATATCAGGGGGATAGGACAAGATTAAAGAAAAATCAGCATTATTTATACACCTCTTGAACAGTGCAGCTTCTAATCAGTAGGTATCTTGAAACAATGTAGAAGAATTTGGATGCCTGACTTGCACTTGGGAAAATCATCTCCATTACACTGTAGCACCTCATTACTGTATTTGAAGAGATGTTGAATTCAAGCAACATTAAGAAATTTAAATGGCACAGACTGATGAGATGAATGATTCCTCAGCTTTCTAACCAGAAACATGTAGGCAAAGAAAGGTCAGAAATTGTAACAAGCAAAGAAACAAAAAAAGAAAATCTGTATTGGAAGGGGTAAACATGATACTGAAAACTCCTATAGTTTGAAAGATTTTTTTCATAACACTTCTCTGAACAATTGAGAGGAACAACACTGCACATAATTTGTGTTTATTTAAATTTGTATCTCTACAAAAATGCCAGCATCCACTTCACCTTCTCAAGTCACTGCTCAGTGACAATCTCCTAATTTTTTTCTTTTGGAACAGCAAAGAAAATATTCTGTGGTGAATACTCCAAACATTCCACTAATCCACACCTCTATACAGGAACAAGCAGTGTGGCATCAATAATCCAACACTACAGAAGCCTGTGAGTGACACTTCTCAAACCTTGTCTGGCTCTAAGCTGCCAACTGCCAACCCACAACAGTCTGAGAATCAGCAGCTGGATCCAGAGGAGTCTGCCAAGAGCTCTAAACCTCCTTGGAGGCCAGTTTTGAAAGAAGAAAGCAACCAATTCTTGGCACAGTCTTGTCACAAAGCAGTGAGATATGCTGAATGTGCAGTTTTCTTAATTGCATCATCTATCTATAGAAAGTAATTTCTTAATCACCAAAAATGAGACTTAGTTAACTCTGACCTGGGCTGAATTGAGCTCCAACTCAGGACTTACAGAGTCTCTTATTTTGCCAAATTCAGCCTCTACCTTACATTTCACATGGCTTTCATCTAAGGCCTGATTAGACTTGGCATTATTACCTTAAACACGACTTTAAGGAGTTTTCTATGGAATTACTTCATGCATTATTACACTGAAAGTATTTTTCCCAATAAAGCTTTTATTTTGTTCACAATACCTAGAAGAAAACTGGAATTAAGTCAAGAGAATACTTGCTAATGTTGGATAACTGAATTATTACTATTTACTGCCATTATCTAGTGTTTCTTTTCCAAGTCAAGCCTCAGTTTGCCAGTAACTGTTTTTCATCAGTATTTTTCATCATGTTTCTATAACTTCAGAATCATTTATTCCCCTACTTTTTTTTTTACAGAGAGATCTAAGATTTTTGCTGATAATTTCAGAAGTACAATACATTTCTAGTGTAAAGCAAATTCAGAAGTGCTAATAAACATGAAGTCTATAATGCACAGAGAAATAGGTGTAAGACAACAAATGTCTCTGTTTAAGAAACATATAAACAAACAATGCATGGACAAGTAATAAAAAAGGAAAATATTAAAATACTAACCATGGTTTATCTCATTTTCTTCTTCATCCATTGGATTGATATGTGTTCTAGGCCAATACTCCAGAAGTGCTTGCAGCAGAAGCCCTCCAAGGTTTACTGTCAACACACAGTGAGGCAGAACTTCAATCACACAAAAAAACATGGGCAATACAAGAATGTCCGTTTGATCCACAGCTGAAAATTCCCCATGAGTTTGAGCAGGCCTGTTCCCAGAGCAAACTATTTATGGGCACTGAAATCTGCTTGTCACAATCTGAGAGCTGCATGTTACAATGTTTCAGGAAAGCTGATTTTAGAATCCCTGCTGTTGGATCACTCTTCTGCTTTAGCATTCTCTACGTTAGGTTATCATTACTTTTTCCCTTTTGCATCTTAAAAGTTTAAAACAAAATTAGATGTAAACCCTGAACATGACTGTTTCAGAAAAAAAGGAAATACTTTCTTTGGAGAATATGCTACAGAATTTAATATTAAGAAAGTAAGCCTCAAAATCCAACCAGATACTGACATGGGTGGCACTGGAATACTTCAAAACATATATACTGGAATTTGTTCTGATTTCTTTGTTAAAATAAAACTTTATTATTAGTTAAAACTTACATTTTGGATCAGAACCATCAGGACTGCTAAATCCAGCATCCTTTGCTGAAACCCAGGCTGCAAAGCAGTCACTTTCATCCAAAGTAATTGTCAACATCTGTTGGCAAAAGACCATGAGGAATGTAATAGTTTGGGATTAAGTAAGTCTATAAATCTCTAACTTTGCTCCTACAAATCAAAGAATTTCTGAAAGCATGACAGCGCACTTTGTTTACCAAACTGTATATTAATTCATAATTGGTATTGGTGGACTATACCACAAATTAATTAAAAAATATGTTACTCCAATTATTAAGAAATAAAATTTGCTGTTTTCATTGAAAATAAATTTAATCCATCAGATTAGCAATGAATGTTCTCCTAAAGTTAACAAACTAAAACCTTTTTGAACAAACAATACATGAAAAAAAGCAAAACATGACATTAAAACAACAGATGAAGGAGCTGTATCTCACCCCAGTTTTCAAGTCCACTGAGAACCAGTTTGGCACATAAACCATTTTAAATCTCTTCTTAATTTCTTCTTCAAAATCTACTTTCCCAAGGTCTTCAACTTTACATGCCTGTTCACCAAAAGAAATGTACAAGTACTGAGTCATATCAACACTCAAGACTTTTCCTTGATTTTCATACACACTTGGAATGATTGTGACTTATGATCTCTCCTGAACACTGCAGTCCAAAAACATCCAAGTTAAAGGTTCAATCTTTTTTAAAAAGTCAAACAGTTATTTATATTGTAAGTCATTTTTATTCTTCATTTATCTCTGAGGGAGTGGAATGAAGCCAGTAGAGAGGTCTGGAAATGTTACTTCAGATTATTAGAAAATATTTTCCCTACACTGAGTAGAATGCTGTCTTCTAATAGCCCCTGTCATTTCTCTCCCCATCAGTACCAATACTTCAGTACTCCATCAAACACCAGTATTTCCAGCACATCTAGCAACTAATTCAGCTCAACTACTGCAATGGGAACAGCAGTGAGTGAATTTCTGTGCAGATGCTTTATTTCTGTTTTTATCATACTTTTACTTTAAAAGTCCTTTAAGTAATTCTGTTAAAATCCAAATTATTATAATCCACCCGCAAAGTCATCCTGAAATAGTTGTTTTAGGCAAACACTAAGGACTGCAACCTTGGAATTTATTCCCTCAAAATCCAGGAAAAGTTACAGGAAGCAAAGACTGAAGGGTGCAGCTTCAGGTAGGAAAACCTCCCTCTCTTCCTCCTGCACCCTCAATAAAGTCTCAGCTTTCAAGTGCAGGGAGCAACACTAACCTAGCAAATCATCTCACCTCTACAGTGAATATGTATTTAAACATATATTAAGTGACTCACAGCCTTACAAAGAAAAAAATACCTGAATGAAAGTAAAAATTACCATTACCATTTGACTTTTGTCAAACATTGCACATTTAAATACAGACATAAAGAAAACTTTTCCAAAAATAATCTAGATAATTTTTAGTATATATCTGTATCCTCCAACTTAATTTCTTTTTCACTTCATTCAACAACTCAGTAAGTTGGCTGAGCATGCTTTACCTCATTACTGATCTTGGCTGCTGCACTGCATAGCTCAAGAACAAGAAAATATTTAGAATTTAAACAGGCTTTTGCCAGAGAAGAAATTGCTGACCACCTCACTGATGTGGGATTTGAGTCCTTTCTCTCTGCACTCTTTCCCCTCTCCTCTGAGCAATCATTGGGTAAAACAACATAAAGAAATGTGACACCAAGTCTCCCCAGGCAACACCAGGCAGGAGCCAGGCTTCCTTCTGTTCATTTTCCTGCCTTCCTGAGGT
This sequence comes from Agelaius tricolor, assembly GCF_023055355.1. Taxonomy (NCBI): domain Eukaryota; kingdom Metazoa; phylum Chordata; class Aves; order Passeriformes; family Icteridae; genus Agelaius; species Agelaius tricolor. The sequence goes on from NW_027269266.1 coordinate 2,897,576, forward strand.
ACCAGCAAACATAAGCCCTCTTTGAAACAAAACTGCATCAAAACATACATTAGTATTTCCTGGAACAAATTCAAGGGTCTGAACTTCAGGAGAATGCAGATGTCAATAGTGGATTGAATTCAGGTGAATGCAGATATCAACCTCACCTCAGGGAAAGCTACAAAAAAGCTCAGAAATGCCCCTCCTTTTTCAAAAGGCAAACCTTTCATGAAATCCTGAGACAGAAAGATGATTTACTTTCTACCACAGAAATCTCAAACAGTAAAAGTGTACAGATAAAAAAGTGGCACAAAATAATCAATCATCCAACAGTAGAAAATCTGAAATTACATTCTTACCTTCAAGACATCCCAGTATGCCACGTTATTATTTGTGTCTTTGGTTAATATGTGCCTCTTGTCATTAAGAATGTGGCACTGAATAATACTAGCACCCCCTGGCAAACAAACAAGAATTAAGGTTACTGCTGTCATTTTTATCTAATATCACATTAAATTAAATTGCATGACATGACATATGCTGTTCTTTGGTTTCAATTTTTTGTGTAAACCTTGGCTACCACCAAGGTTTAAACATGATTTTAACTGTAACCAACAGTGGACAGACAATAATCACATTGTTCTAGTTGAAATCATAGTATCAAGCTTTTAAAAAACTGAGTCAATCTTAAAGCTCAATCACTTGTGCTAAAGAAAAGAGATTTTACAAGGTCCTCTGCAAAACAGCTGTTTACCTTTTATAACTTGGTCAGGCTGTGTACACAGGGGTGGTATGGGATTGGTACAATCATTATCATAATCTCCTGATGCTCTAAAATTATGGATTCCCTTCAAAGTCTAAAGAAAGAAAGAAAATAATGACACATTCATAATCATCACATTCAAAATCATAAACTCGGCTGTTACCTGTGAGTAACCACTGCCAGTTCATGCTGATATTTAGATGTTAACTACTCAGATCCAAGGAATAGAATTTATTTCTAAAAGCATCATAACCACAGAGCAAAGAAAGTAATTCTAAGCTTCATACATTTTGAGCAATTTTAATGTTAGTATTTTATGATTTAGTCTAAAGAAAACTTACACATCACAGTACATCCAAATGCCATGACTACTCCATTGTATTCACAGACTGTAAAATGTATCACTTACCCATTTATTGACAGAGGATTTAGTTGTTGCTACCCAAAGTGCTGGAGGAGGATCAGCTGATCTATCCAGTTCCATCTAAATAATAGAACAAATTTTCAGTCATGCTTAACTTAGCTTCCCTTTGATAATTTGTATTGTCTTGTATAGACCCACTCCTATAACAGAGTATCTCAGAAACAGCATGACTTTCAGTTTATTGCAGAAATACAAAGTTTAAATGAAAAGTACCTAAAATGAAACTTTGAAAATCCAGAGGAATTGTTACAAGTATTCAACAAATGAATTCTAGACTTGGGCAATAATAGTTGCAATGTGTATTAACACAGTGGCTAGAGTGACTTCCAGCATGATGCAGTCTTCCCTTATGGACAGCTTCCTAAGTACAGGATTTTCTGAATTACTTTGTATTCAGACACTTCATATGGTTAAAATGAGAATGTAAGAAGTTCTAATAGAAAAAGCAGAATTTTATATATTTGGCTCTGCCATTACATTTCTCAGATCACTGTAGCCAAGATTAGAGGCCCCTTCTGACCTTTGTACAGCTGACCAGCACTTTCATTTTCCATTTTGAACTGAAATCTCACATCCTGACTTTTCCAGAACTAAATTAATGTATCCAGGATTTTATCTTAACACTCTAAGCTAGAGTTCACTCCCAAGGAAAGCCAGGCTGCTCATATCTATTAGCATATGTTTCAATTGCACACTCCTTATACACCTGCAGGTTCTAAAGTCATGTCACTAAAGTCAGAGACAGAAAAAAAAATTAAAAAAACAGCCTCTTTGAAAGATTCAGACTTGTGCCTGCAAATATCATGTTTAGGTGTTCAAAAAAACCCACAAACAACTTTACTCCTGGTTCCCATGAGTATGTAACAGATTCTAAAACAGTCCTGTGCACATATGCTGCTGCTAAGAAAAATCCCCTTTTGTATAAAACCTTGGCAATGCCAGCTGAGTTTCTTAAAACTGTACTAGAGCCTGATAAACCCAACTTCTCATGTGTGAAGCATATTCAATTTCAGTAATGTTCAAATTTGCACATTTTCAGTAGCTGCCAGGCATCCATCTTCTTCAGGCAATTAAACTTCAGATGCAATTTAGGAGACAGAGCCAATCTGCTGAAGATGTGGTGTAGTAAACACTTGTTAGCCAATGTGAATTCTTTAATCAATTTATACCTCAAGCCACTGTTTCACAAGAAAACATGCAATTATCCTTTTATACTATGAGAGTCACAGAACACTGGCACAAGTTGTGAATTCTCCACTCTTGGAAATACTCAAAACCCATCTTGATGGGGGTAGAAAACTGGTTGAAAACTCATCCAGTGCTCTTGGGCAGGGCAGAGAAATGGACCAGATGATCTTCAGCCATCACTCCCAAGCTCAGACATTCTACGATTCACTGAATTAAACTCAATTACCTTAAGAACTGGTGCCTTTTCTTCACAGATCAGCACCCTGATATCAGGATTTCTTAGATCTGTACAATAAATCTTCCTATCTCTTCCTCCTGAATAAATATGAGTGAAGGCCTCATTGACCTGCAGAGCCCAAACACCCTCATCATGGACTCTGTACGTGGCTATGCACCTCTGCTGCCCAAGGGACCACAGGCGGATCGTCCCGTCAGAGCTGCCTGAAAGACACTGAGCAACAACCAGCACACTTCAATCAAACACTTAGGTAAGGATTTCAAAACATTTTTCCCCATAAAAAGATTTGATCACTCATATAGTTATATTTTTCCTCTAAAATGGTGCTAAATCCTGTATTTATGTATTTTATGTGAACCCACTGCACACTTAAATGAACAGTAATAAAATCAACTTTCACCCATCAGCCTCTCCCCCTTAACCACTAAATATCTGTAATCTATGACATTAAATAATTACATTGAAATGGACTAATGACTTTTTTCTGCTCTCTGTAAAATGCCTTTGTCTCAGGTTAAAGCACATACCTGGGTGCCATCTCTGTTCAACAACAAAGCTTTGACATTGTCTGTGTGCCCTTTGAGTTTCATTAGTTTTGCACAAGTCCTTGGATCCCACACCCTTAGAACCTATGGGAACAGACATTGGATAAATGACATTAACACCATTCTTCTCACCAATGTGCTACCTCTGCAGAAATGAGATCTTTCCAAATGAATCAACTCTTATTCCAAACATGTGGACATCCATCACTGAAAATATATGTTTGAACAAGACAGACATAACTATATCTCATGCAGCTCTAATAATCAGATGTGATCTTTTCCTAATTTAAATTAATTTGTTCTGGCTTCTTCTGTCATAAAGAAATTAAGGAATGGAAGTGACTGGAAACAGGACAGTGTCATGTGGGCATAAACTATGCTTCTGAGAATCCTCTAAGATGCTCCACTGGTGTATCCTATTTTCTGTTTTATATTGTCTTGGAAATAAAATTTTCTCAAGGTTAGATTAGGTAAAAAAAACCAACTCAGAGATATAAGCCTGTTTTACCTTCCTTAACAAAGAGCAAGGGCTTTCTCTTGGGAACACTTGAGCTTCATTAGCTCCTTCATTTCCCACCTCCTGCAGGGATCTTGCAAATTGCTGGCACCTTCTCTCCTACCTGCAGCAACTGCTTCAGTTTTGATAATCATCTGAGTCATCTGTCCTCAAAATCAGAGCTCTTGTGGGGAAATGTAATGATCCCTGACAAAGAGGGTTACACAAGATGATCTGACTGTCTCCCCTATGTATTAAAGCTCTATGGATACATCACATCTTCTGACTGAGGCAGGATTTGTATCCTACACTTGCACTCCCACTTCAGAGAAGTGTCTGCCCTCACTATTGAAAACATAAAAGCTGCTACAGACATGACATTGAAAATGAATAAAATTGTCTCTTTATACTGAAATTGAACTGAAGTGAAATGAACCCCACCAAATTTTGCTTACCTTTTCAGTGGACCCTGATACAATAACTGTTCCCATTTGATTCATTGCAAGGCTGTAGATTGAGTCTTTGTTCCCACTCAGGGAAGAAGCTATTTCAAAATAAAATTCACATTTTCAATTTCAATGCTGTTATTTGAAACACATACTTATTGACTCAAAACTGGTATTTTAATACTCCTTGACTCATGAAAATAGTGCCACTCTGCCCCATATAAAGAGTTGCTTTAAGAAAGACTATAGTGAGCATAGTGCTAGGAAAACTCCATTCCAATTCTTAATCTTCTGCTGCATAAAAACAAAGTAACCCCTCAGATTTATGGTCATTACAATTTTGGTGACCTTTTGGCACCACAGTTCTGTGCCAGGGCCATGAAGCTATTCTTGCTCAACTGTGTCATTGGAATATGACACTTCTTTGTGATCTTGTAACACACAGCATTTGGATTCAAGTGCAGAGATTTTTTTCCAAGCCAAGTAACAGTAAAATTCTACATTTTGTATTAAAGCCTCTTGTAGTTCAGCAAAAATGCAGAGAAGTTACTCTGCAGCACTGAAATGTGTTATTTGAGCAGGGATGCTACCTCTGCACTTGTGAAAACCATATGGCAGCTCCTTAGCATCACACCTACCATCAGAGCTGAGGAATTCTATACCAACCAGCCTAACCCTCTTTTGGAGATTAAAGTACCAGTCCTTCAACTCAGAAAAGCACAGACACAGCAAATGAAAATCATCTATTTAGAGAGCACAATCAGGCATTTCATCAAGCCTCAAATCCATACCATCAGTATGCCAAGAAGGCTGAGAATAGCAACAAACTGCATGGCCAGTAAAAATGTGAAACTTCACACAATGATTTATTTATAAGATGGAGCCAAGTTTTCGACACAGGATTTGTAACCTAATATCATAATTTAATATCACATTTTGTCACAATGGAGAAGCCTGTGTCAGAGGGGTTTAGGCTGGAAATCATGAAGATGTTCTTCCCCCAGAGGGTGGTGGGACACTGAACAGGCTCCCCACGGCATGGTCACAGCCCCAAGGCTGCCAGAGCCCCCAGGAGCATTTGGACAACAGTCTCAGGCACAGGCTGAGATTTTTGGGGCTGTCCCATGTAGGGCCAGGAACTGGACTCAATGATCCTTGAGGGTCCCTTACAATTCAGGATATTCTATAACCCTATACTCTATATATATTCTATATATTCTACAATGCCTTTCTGGGAGAGAAGCAGAACAGGTGACTTCCTAAAAGATGAGGGTGACATTGACAATTAACCCTGATGAGTAGAATTGACAGTTTCTGCTTGCCTTCCATTCTCAAGTGAGTTAGATCTCACCAGTCAGTTATCCTTAGATGTAATCAGTGCTTTGTGTAACTCTGTGTGCTTTTTAGTCTAGTTTATCTAGTAACTTATTCTTCTGACAGATTTGACAAATGTATCAAGTCCTGCTTTAGGAGCTGTACTTCCTGTTTTTCAGCATCTATACCAAGAAAAAAACCAACCCCAAATCACAAAACACAGAAAAATGTAGGAACAAATAAGCTAAGAGAACATTTCTATAAAAGGCTGGTTGAGAGGTTAAAATCTTCCCAAGTTAAAGTTGCATCAAGTTTCAGAGAAACCAGCATGTCACAGTTCAGGAGAAACAGTTCACACAGATTTGTCCTCTATTCTAAATGCCATGACTGTTGGCTGCTCTAGATTTCCAGCTATTACATAACACAACAAATGGACTCAATGCATGCAAACCCCTCCTTCAAATTTCTTGCCCATTTTTTATGTACAGACAGAAAAAGGCATCTGTAGTTGTACACTGACCTCACAGATTATGCTACTCAATAAAACGGATTGCATTTGCCTCCCCTCCCCAGGTACCTACTTGTGACAGTATTATTTGAGGCAGTCAGTGCTGTGAGAGTATTTACATCCCAGAGGAATATCTGTCTGTCCAGCCCAGCAGATGCTACCAGCTCCTTATCTTTTGCATATGCTAAGGCTTTCACATAGTCCTACAATAAAATAAATATAACAATATGAATCAATGTTATCCTTTTGAAGTCCACATCTTAATAATTGTAAGAATGGCACTGATCACACACAGTATTTACAGATAATGTTTTTCACCTTATGCGTCCTTAGTGTTGACATGCAAAATCCCTTATGTGCATTCCACACTTTAACAGTAGTATCTGAAGAAGCAGATATCACTAAATTGGAAAGAATAAAGACTAAATTTTAATGGCTTATATATTACTTTAGAGCATATTTGTACTAGTCTAATTTGTTTTTCAAAAGAAATTTAAAAAAATCATATAACATTTCAATTTTCATTAGAACAGCTGCTTACACTATTTACCAAAATTAAAATATACATCAAAAATTAATTTTACATGCTAAGAGAAGATGCAAAATAATTAAAGCAGCAGATAATTTACTTGTATACAGTTTCTAAATACTGCAGTTCTGAAACTTTTAAGTACTTACATGTTTTGCCATTGCAGCAGAGCACAATGTCATTTACCCAATCTGTGTGATGTTCCATAGATGCTATATAAGGGTCTTGCTGCAAATTAAGAAAAAACAAGCTCATCACCAATGGAGAAGATTGTGACTATCACATCCTGTTGTGGTACCTTCTTCAACCTGCATATGGATTCAAAGTTTCCTAGTGCAGAGTTGTTTGAAATCACTCTCCCAGAACCCTTTTTGTGAGAACTACACAGTTATGTAACACGCCACAGTACAACCAATATCAAAAGGATTCTGTGATCACAATAATTGGCAGCTGTTAAAAAACAGCATCAGGTACAGCCCTGTAGGCAGCCTACCAGCAGAATAACTTGGAAAAAAAGTAGTTTTAGAGCCAGGGAGGCTGTCCTGACTGACCTTGTGCTGATTGACACTCCATATCCTTATGATGGAGTCCCGCCCTGCCGTGAAGAGTCTGTTTAATGCTGGGTCCAGCTGAAGCGCATTTACCCCGTTGCGGTTGTACTTCTCCACTTCATCTCTAATCACATAGGAAACCTAAAACAATTTGCACAAATCCAATTATGGTATTAAGATATTGACATGGCCATAAAATCTGAACATCTCATTTCATCTTTGTAAGGTTCTTGAGCAGAAAACACAAAGAGTTTTACAAGCATTGTCTGTCAGTTTGAGAGTTACCAGCACCACCAAAGTTATTTGCCCTCAAAAATGGGGAACAGTCAGAGAAGATTTAGCAGTGATACAACTGGAGCCCAGTAGATTATTTTAATCATTGCAACTTAAGCTGAGTTAGACCCAGAGAATCCTCAATTCAATTCCCTGCTGGGTGTGCATATTCTGGGTGATCTTACACAACACACTGGGTCTGTGTGTCACTTCCCAAGGGGGTTCCACAGTTTCCATAGCTGCAATGCCAGTATTTCCCAGCCTCACAAAGGAGAGGATATGGTCACCATGGCTGACAAAGCACTGAAAGACTGCAGATACAAATTCAATAGGTGTCACTACTAATTTTAAACCAATTTTTTAAGAAATACCTACCTGCCAATATAATAAGAAACTCAAACTCTTGGTGCTCTTTCAGATAAATTATTCCATTAGTTTCTTTCCTTCTGTGTTTGACAGCACTGTGTGTAAAGGTTATTTCATGGGTTTGCTCAGAAAAACTAAAGGGAAATTTCAGGAGACCCTGAAAGACCACAGCAGTCTCCATTATTAGTGTTCAGTAAATACAATTCTAAGACACTGCAGTTTCTTCAGAGCTCCTGCACTCACTTTCCTGATCCCTGGGTTTACACACTGCTCTGAGGAAAGCCCTCACACTGAGGGAAAAGGAGGGGAAGATGCCAGTTATGCATCCTGCCAGATTCTATAAAATATAACCAGAACAAGGTAAAATTTCATGCTTGGTGTAATCAAACCTGCTCAAAACAGGAATCCTCTGGACACATAAGCACCAGTGTTTTGAAAATGCTTACAAGGAGTAGTCCTGGGCTAGAGATCTGAAATCAATTTTTCACTCCAGTAACTGCATTAAAGTAGTATAAAGAAAATGTTTTCCAGATCAGATCTCAGTGACACCAAATAAATCCAATAAATTAAGATGTTCACTGGTCCTTATCACAGAAGTATTTTACAGCAGCTCAGATTCTGTACCATGAGAGCTGACAGGTCCATTTGGTGAATGTGGGAAACACCTCCATCAAATTATCCCATCCTCAGGCAGCACAGACAGAGCACTGATGCTTCCAAAAAACACACGTCCAGTGCTCTTCTCTGGTTGAGAAACAGCTGCAGCAGCTTTACAGACCAACACTGAAGGGCCAAAATTAGGAGCCTCCTGAATCCTCCTGCCTCAACACTCTCCATTATCATTCCACAAGTCCTTCACTACACTTAATAATGTGATGTACATGATACATAATTGTATATATACAATACACATAAGTGTATTATTATATCCCCAATGCTCTTAAAGAACTTCTGTCAGCCACTCTCAGCCTTTTAGTACCACAGCTCTGCCAGTTTTAGATTGTATCCTCATTTCCAATACTTTCAGCTTCTCTCACCCATTCCAGACTCATCCATAACATTCTCACTCTCCATGCTCAAGTTTCCACCTACACACAGCTCCAGAGATGCTGCTGCAAGGAGACACCATCAACCACACAGAAGTGCTCTGTTAAAGCACTTCAAGCACTTGAGGTATTATTTCTTTGTGAGATGCAGGGAGCAAGATGTGTGCCAATCCTTACCTGGGCTTAATCATATCATGGCTCTGTTGCTGAAAGACCCACACAGATTATGTGCACAAAACTCAAGGTTTAACATGATTCCAACACAAGGCAAAGGGATGCCCATCAAATTCATGTTGCTATCAAACTCTCATAAAACCAATGAATACACTCAGTTAAAAATACTACATGTGACCAGCTAAGACACAAACCAGTAGATCAAATTTAATGTTATTCATTAGAGAGAGCAATATTTTCCTGACACAGTATCAGGTTCAAGATCAGCAGAGCCCTCCACCTCTTGTTTTCCCAAATGCTACCAGGATATTCTTGGAGAAATCCTCAATTTTTGGATTTGTTCCTCCTCTGTCAGTTGCCTCCCATATTTGTTATATGATAGGGCCCTCCATCTCTCATTTTCCCAAATGCTACCAGGATATTCTTTGAGAAATGCTCAATTTTTGGATTTTTTTCCTCCTCTGTCAGTTACCTCCCATATTTGTTATATTTTCAGGTATAATTTAAGAGTTCTTCATTCCACTCATAAGTTAGATTGTCAAACTATGTTAGTCACCTAAGCATGGTAATGCTGATGCTTTTTGCACATAATGATGCTACTTTTTAGTTTAAAGGAAGTCAAGAAAAACACAGGCATAAATATTTAAAAATGCAAAAAAATCCCCAAATGATGGCTTACTTTAACAAGTAAGGTACTTTTCATGTATGATTAAGACTTTCACAGGACTTTGGAAGTTGAGTCATATTTCTACATTAATCTTGATGAAATTAAAGTCAGCTCAACCAAATGCTGTTTTTCCCTCACAAAAAGACATGATCAGAGGAGACTGACAACCATTTCTCATTATCAACAGAAATAGTCAAAAGTTAATTTGCCCTCTATTGCCTTTAATGACTTCCACATATTAATTCAGTCACACATCTCTTGGCAAGTATTGCTTTTATTTTAAAAGAACTGGGATAAAGAGAGGGGTTATATTGTTTCAGTGTTATTGTTCCCTTCTAGATCTGAAATGGATCTCAGCAGAAGCTGAGCAGGAAATCCAACATCATCTTTCTTTCTCCCTGTGACAAACTTGATTAAATAACTCTGCTGTAACAACTGAATTAAACAAGATTAAAATCTTGTGTTTCTTTTATTGGCATAAATACAAGAGATCTTTGATGCAAAAAAATATAGCAAAACAACAAAAAGAGCTTGATACAGAATTTCCCATCAGTGACGGCTACTGTGCACAGAATTCAAACAATTATTTTTGTCTCTCCTCAGAATTTTACAGTGTTACTTACTGCCCACAGAAGGAATATATATATTTGGAATATATATACTTATCAGGACAAGTATACTTGTCCTGATAAACTTGCTTAAAAATTGAAGGACTAACAATAAGAAAAAGAAATTCCTATTTAATTAGGTAATGATAACTTCTTCCATGTCATGGGGAGAAACCATGACAGACATTTTTCAATCATAAAAGTAATTCTAATCCACATTAAATACAGACTTCTTTTTTTTTTTTTTAAATTTATGATACTACAAGGACAAACAAAGAAAATTATTCTGTGGTCAGCAAGTTGATGGGACACAACACCAACACTTCAAATGAACACTGCAATTTGAGCAGCTGGCTAAGGACAAGGCAAACCATCTGTCCTGAAAACAGTATGAGCTGAAAAGGACTACAGCAAAGAATGCACTCTCCAACTCATTTTGGAGACCAAATGATATCCAAGAAACTGTCAGCTGTTTACACTGAAAATACTTAAATAAATTTATTTGCTCATCCAAAATAATAAATATTGACTGGTCTGCTCCTGGTAACCAGGCATTGGGGCTGAAATAAACATCTTGTGTATTAACAAAACTAGAACAAGACACACAGCACATGTGGCTGAACTAAAAACAACCCCAGGAGACATTTGTTGCACACCACATGGAACCCTTTGGAAAGGGAGGTATAACACCAGAAGCATCCAGATACTTGCACTTAAATGCATTAACTCCATATTAACGTAGAAGGAAAAATTAGGGGCCCCAAAAAATCTGTTGAAAGGTTGCTGAAATGCATGGGGAACTTGTGTAAGAGTGGTGGACACACAGCCAAGTCCACAAAACCAAAACATTCACTAATAAGAACACTGGAAGATTGCTGAAAACCCACATGAGTTTGTCCATTATGTTCTTATTTGAGGAGAAAAAGGTGAGAAAGTGATTTTTTGTTTGGTTGGGTTTTTGAGTGTCACTTAGCATAGACTTAAGAAATATTAGAAGATTTAGTAAGTATGCAAAAATACAAAAACAAAGTATATTTTCAAGTCTGTGTGTACACAAACATATCTAAACAATATAAATGCAGTGAAGTTGTGTCTGAGGAGAAACTGCTGTGAATAAAATTCACTTCTGCTCCTGAAGAACACAGATCTTATCACTGAAGATAAAGCACTGGAAAGTGGGGTGGAGACCCCAGAAGTGAGGGCTCTGAGACCTCAGGGGCGTTGCTCCTTGGAGCAGGCTGGAGCACATCCCTGCTGTGCCCTTCCCAGCAGAGCACAGAGCCAGGGGCAAAATCTGGGATACAAAAACAGACACAAAAACTGGGATATAGATCAGCATTGCTTTACTGCCTCATTGGCTGGGAGGAGAGGCCTTGTGGCATGTGAAATATTTTACTAACAACCAAAGCTTTGCCATGGACGCTGCTGCAGCTTTTATAAGCTCCCAGAATGAGTAAGAATCTTCCACAGCAGCAGTGCACAAACATCCACTCATTAGAAAGGGTTTATGGGATTCAGGAGCCTAAATGGATCAGGAGTAATCATTTTAATGACTACCTAAGAGCTCCAGACACAAAGCTACTGCCCACAGATACATTTTGGCACACAAAGCCAAATGAATTTCTAGCAGGACTTACACTTATCCGTGCAGGAAACACTTGTATCAACTGATGTGGGATCATGTTACCCTTGTTACATTACATGCATTATAACAGACTTTATCTTCACAGATGGGTAAAATCTGCTTTTAAAACATCCCACCAAACCACATGGAGGAAATAGAAACCAGCTGAGGACACTCATTCCTTGTTTCTAAGTGAGCAAAAAACAAAAAAAGGTATTTCTCCAAATAATGGGAGGGTTCTATGAGAGGGTTCTGAACTGCATCAAGAATGAGATAAACAGCAGTGAAATACCCAGGAAAAAAAAAGAACATTGCTTTAATATCTTAGTGCAGCATATGTATTCCTAAAAACATGGCTTTTAATTAAGGAGACTATTTGAATTTTTATCTAGGTTCCAGAATAAAAGTAATGGAAGGCATTAAGAAGCTCATTTTATCTTTTTACAAGGGAATCAACATATTGGCTATGTGTTTGCTTAAGCATTACATGAAATAAATAAATATTCAGAATTCTAATTTTTACATTTATTATATATGAAATATAAAACAACAGATATCACACCTACTAAGCTGCAGTATTAGTGCACAAATATGACAAAATCAGTTCAAAAAGATCACAGTGGTTTGGGTTGGAAGGGACCTTAAAGATCATCTCATTCCAACCACTGCCACAGGCAGGGACACCTTCCACTAGACCAAGCTGCTCAAACCCCCATCCAGCCTGGCCTTGAACACTCCCAGGAATGGACAATGAGATTTTCTTACTCTGTACAAGATGTAAAGCTAAAAAGTGCTTAAACTTCATGCAATCATACTATAAGGATGCTGATCCTTATATGGCAAAACTCTCATGTTGTTTTGACTGTGGGGGTAAATTTATTCTGGCCAGGGAGCAAGTTTGGGAGAGCAGTCACAATGCAACTCCTCCAGGGTAGCTCCTTCAAGGCACCTGCTGGGAAAGCTTCACCTTGACTTGACTGCCAGGACAACATCTGAAACTGCAGCACATGGCAAACAGCAGCATCTGACACAGCCCTGCATCCTCACTGCCTCCAAACCAGTGTCTGACACAGCCCTGCACCCTCACTGCCTCCAAACCAGTGTCTGACACAGCCCTGCATCCTCACTGCCTCCAAACCAGTGTCTGAGACACCCCTGCACCCTCACTGCCTTCTCAAATCAGTGTCTGAGACACCCCTGCACCCTCACTGCCTCCAAACCAGTGTCTGACACAGCCCTGCACCCTCACTGCCTTCCCAAATCAGTGCCTGACACACCCCTGCACCCTCACTGCCTTCCCAAATCAGTGCCTGACACACCCCTGCACCCTCACTGCCTTCCCAAATCAGTGCCTGACACACCCCTGCACCCTCACTGCCTCCAAATCAGTGTCTGACACACCCCTGCACCCTCACTGCCTCCAAACCAGTGTCTGACACACCCCTGCACCCTCACTGCCTCCAAACCAGTGTCTGACACACCCCTGCACCCTCACTGCCTCCAAACCAGTGTCTGAGACACCCCTGCACCCTCACTGCCTCCAAATCAGTGTCTGACACACCCCTGCACCCTCACTGCCTCCAAATCAGTGTCTGACACAGCCCTGCACCCTCACTGCCTCCAAACCAGTGTCTGAGACACCCCTGCACCCTCACTGCCTCCAAATCAGTGTCTGACATACCCCTGCACCCTCACTGCCTCCCAAACCAGTGTCTGACACACCCCTGCACCCTCACTGCCTTCCCAAACCAGTGCCTGACACAGCCCTGCACCCTCACTGCCTCCCAAATCAGTGTCTGACACACCCCTGCACCCTCACTGCCTTCCCAAATCAGTGTCTGACACAGCCCTGCACCCTCACTGCCTCCCAAATCACTCAAGCTCACTCCTGCAGCCTTCAGAAAGGCAGGGCTAAGCTTCACAAACACCTGCCCCTGGACACTTCAAATGCCTGACCCCCATTTAAAGAGTTTAACTACTCTTCTTTTTCTATGCATGGAATTTATTTTGAGGCCTAAAACATCCACTCTGACTAAACCATTAGAAACTAAAATGATATGCAGAAGCACCCTAAACTGACTATTTTGGATGGCTTTGCTTACCAGTAGAACAGGTGCATCCAAGCTAATAATAGTTCTGATTTCCATAAATTTCAACCAGCTCTCCTGCCATGTAAGGAATCAATGTTCCCTCATGCCTGAGATGTGTCTTTTGTAAAAGCCTCTTCTTCCATCCTCAGAGGCTTGGAACAAATTTCTCCAACTCTGTCTCTCTCCCAAAAACTCTGTAGAAGCACCCTAAATGCTCAGCCATTAGGAATTAAAATAAATCATGAGTGGTTTTATTTTTCCATTTGCAGCTGATGGATAAAACAGACACTTAAAACTCATTTACTTGAACAAAGTCCTGTTACTAATGAAGCAGGTGAAATAATAAGAGTCAAGAAAAAAAAATCCAGCTTCTAGTCAAGCTTTATAAATGTTTATCATGGAATGGTTTGGGTTGGAAGGGACCTTACAGATGCTCTCATCCCACCCCCTGCAATGGGCAGGGACACTTTCCACTACGCCAAGTTGATTCAAGCCCTGTCCAAGGTGGTCTTGAACACTTCCAGGGCTGGGAAACTTCTCTGGAAAACACAACCAATGTGGATCTAAATCACAGTGCACTGCTGAGACACAGACCAGTGTCATGTACATCAAGTGTCATTAGTACATGAGGTGAAAAAAATACCACACAGCACAGTGAGAACAGACAAAACATCATAAACCAGCACAAAACCACCTGTAAAAACAAACTTTTGAGCCAATCAATGCTTGGAGAACAAAAAATAGTAGTGACAAAAGGAAACAGTGAGCTCTTTGATGCATGCTGCTGTCAGGGAAATACTACTTCATAAATAGGAGTGTATCAAACAAATATCAAGGTATAATAAAAACCCCCTGCTTAGGGGTGTAACCTGCAAAAACTTGTTCACAGCACAAGCATTCTTTACATTTTAAATCATATCCAGTTTTTTTTCTGTCAAGGCAAGGGAATTCTTTATATAGAATTGAAAGAGTGCTTCCCTTAACCACAGAAAACACTAGATGCTCTATAAGATGGCCATTTCCTCTCTGTGATAAATGATATGTCAAAAATCAAACCCACCTCTGTTTTGAAAGCTCCTAATGCTATTTCAAGCCTAATCAATATTTCATTTGATCACACTGGATAGGTACAGCTGCAACTGGCATTTGCCACTAGGCAGCTTGGCACATTGATAATGCATTAAATCTTTTCCATAGTGAAAGCTGTAAGAACATCTAAAGGGCAGGCAGTATCACAAACAAGAAGAAAAGCATTGAGAACCATAAAATAAACCAATTTTAATGACTTTAACTGTGAAAGTCTTGACTTTTTATACACACTTTGGAAATTCCAGTCTCCACCAAGGCTACAACAACCCATTTGTAGCTACACTTGGGCCCAAACCACAGGGTTTAATTCTTCCTCAAGTGTGCTGAGAAAGTCTACACCCACCTGACTGCCTGTGCCACGGGCTTCCTTCAACAAATGCTGCCTGGAGCTGGCAAGGAATATCTCTGAAACTTGAGAGGAAAAAAATCCTGCTCCTCGCTCACGTGTGCAAAGGGACAGAGTGTTTTACAGAAACTAAGCAGAAACATGATGCAAAGCAGATCACAGAATGATGGAATGGTTTGGGCTGGAAGGGACCTCGAAGATCACCGAGTTCAAACCCCCTGCCCTGGGCAGGGACAGCTTCCTCTAGGCCGGGTTGCTCAGAGCCCCGTCCAACCCGGCCTTGAAAAATTCCAGTGATGGAGCATCCAGAGCTTCACTAGGAAAACTATTTCAGTGTCTCATCATGCTCACAGCAAATACTTTCTTCCCACTATCTAACCTAAAAGTACTCTGGCACCGGACACAGCCGTGACAGGAACCCGCAGCTCTGTCGCTGCTGGCAATTCCCGTTCCACCCAAGCAGGTCTGGGGGCACCGTTCTCTCGCTCTCCGGCCGTGCTCCGCCGCTTTTGATCCGAGCTGGTTCAGCTCTGCCTCCTGCGGGCTGCAGAACCCGGCCCGGTCCGGCAGCGAGCAGCAGCTCCCCCCCCTTGCTGCCTCAGGCGGCCGCTCGCCCCCTCGGCCGGCGGAGGCGGGGGAGAGACCCCGGGGGCGTGCGGCGCTGCCTCCCCTCAGCGCAGCGCGGCTGTGCCAGATGAGGCGACTGCGCTGCCATAGAAACCCCCAAAGGCTGACACCCTGCAGCCGCTGGCGCGGCCCGCGAGGCTCCGGGCTCGCTTTGAGCCGTGCCGGCCCCGCCGCGCCCTCACCTGCACTTTCCGTCGCCCCGCCGTGTTCTGCCGGTGATGCGCCGCCATCTTGCATGTTGACACTGTGGCGTCATGTCCGACCGGAAGTGCCGGCCCCCTCACCGGGCCCGCGCGAGGCTTTTATACGCGAGCGGCAGGGGTGGGCGTGGCCAGTGGGGCGTGGCCAATGGGGGCGAGGCCGTCGCTCCCGCCCTCACGGGGTGGCCGCCATGTTGCCGCCTCATGAGGCACCGCCTCAGCCCGGCCCCAGGGCGGGTCAGGTCTGTCTCCTTCCCCGTCCTGCTGCTCTTTCTTCGTCCCTGTTCGCGTCCTGGTGCTCCTGAGGTGTGTTCGTCCCGCTTTGCTTCGTCTCGAGTGGTGGCGAAATGTCTATGTTGAAATAAGAAAGGCCCACTTGAATAAACTAAATCAGCAGTTTCAGCTGTCGGTAATTGTGAAAAACGCCAATTACTTGTTTTTTAAAGTTTTTAAAGTTTAATGATAATAAAATGGTTATAAAAATAGCAATATAATTAGAGTAATAATAATTTGGACAATTTGGATTAGGAGAATATGAGACAACAGAAACAAAGAGTTACAGATGTCTGGGTACCTTTTCTGGGCTGCATAAGCCCAAAAAGGACACACATTAACAGAGGATTAACCCTTTAAAATAATAGCCTGTTGCATATTCATACATCTCATACATGATGCATAAATTCCATTCAAACACAGGATTCTGTCTGGGCAGTGTCAACTTCCTCTTAATCCTAAACGGTGTCTTCATGAATGAGCGAGGCAGGAAGTTCTTTTCTCCTGATAATGGGGCAAAAAATTCTCTTTCTCTGAAAGATTCAGGTGTCCTGTGGCTGCTATCTCGCTGTGAGTCCTTTCATTAAAAAAAGTATCTTACACAGCATAGTTTCTATTTTAACATTATATTATAACCTAAAACTATATTTAACACACTACTTAAGAAAATTAATACAGCATTACTTTCTAACATAACATATAATATTCACTTTAATATTTGTGAAAAGCCAATCATAAAATGCACATTTTTCACAGTAATAATCAGACAGTCTTTTAGCAGTAGTTTTATACTTCATTAATAATAGTCAGAGATTTCTCTGTGTGGGATATTCTTATCAATTAAGAAGTAGGGATGTTGGTTAGAGCATGGTGCTGATAACTCACCATGGGTTTGATCCCCATATGGGGCACTCTCTTAAAAGCTGGACTGATCATCCTTGTGGGTCTCTTCCAACTCAGAATATTTTGTATCTCCTTCTGTATCTTCTGGGTGAGGATCTGTATGAAGTTGTGTGCAAGACTCTATTCTCAGCACACCATTTCTTAGACCAGCTACTTCTTTGTGGTAGATCAGTGGGGGTGCTAAGAGTTAATCAGTGAAAAAAGAATGCTGTGAGAGGTAAAATGTAAGGGGTTAGGAATGAAATGATGCATTCAGGTATTCCTATTCTTCAATGCTGTTTGCAAGGCTAAGTAGAAGATAAGGATATTTATCACTTCTGCTGATTTAAACTTTTGTTTTTATGCAGATCACTTTTGCTAGCAGTGCAGAACGCAGTGTCCTCATTGCAGGTGCAGGTGGAGTGTGGGGTTGTGACATGAGATCTGCCTTGGCCAAAGCCCTTCCTTCACTGCAGTGTTTCACAGAATCATGGAATGGTTTGGGTTGGAAAAGACTTCAAAGCTCATCCAGTACTATCCCAGGCTGCTCCAAGCCCCATCCAGCCTGACCTTGGATAATTCCAGACACCAGGGGCAGCCACAGCTTCTCTGGGCACCCTGTGCCAGGGCCTCACCATCCTCACAGGGAAGAATTTATTCCTAATCACTGAACTAGAATCCAGTATTTACTGGTGAGATTAAGCAAATTTAAGACAAAGTTAATGCCACAATAGTAATTTCTCTCCTTTAATCCAGCAGCAAGAGTTGCAGTTACTGACACACCACTTCCAGAGAGCCACTGCAAACACTGGGCTCATTGTACATTGTTATGTGAATGTATTTTTGTGGCTTTTACAGCAGACTTTGGACATGATGGAGTCTAAAACTGTGGGTTGTTTTACTCAAATGCCTTGCTTATGCAGACTAGAATATGATATCTCAGGAGATTTTAGTCACACAAAACATTTAAATCATATTTTAGCTCACCAAGTTTCACATCCCATAAAGCACAACCTAAATACAGTATTTTCAAACAGTTGCATCTGAGTCATGCCATAAATTATATATAGTCTACAACACTTTTGGTTTCAAGCTATGAAGAATCTACCATTCCTTTGGGTAATTTTTCCATGATTATCTGATCTTAAAATGCATGTCTTATCTCTTGAATTTGTGTAGCTCTTATCCCAAGTAGAGAACCTATTACAGCTTTTCCTGGAGGATTAGAGAGGCCTTTTTTATGAAAAATATTTTCTACTTGTAGTTGTATAATTATGCCTTTTAAAAATGGGTTTGGGAGTGATGTCCTAAAACCAATTAGTTCTTTTATCCCAAAACAGCATCAACTCCACTGATGTAATTCCTGGAGATATCTGATTAGTCCCTAGTTGCAACAGATGGTGATTCCAATACTTTCATCTGCAATATATTCTATTCCTTCACTGTTCTCACTGCCAAAAAAGGGTTTTCTTGTGCTTCATCTGAATTCCTGAGCTGCAGTCTCAGCCTGTTACTGCTTGGTTCACTCCTTGTGGACATGAAGATGAGTTTGTTCCACATTTCTTCTTAATGATTTGTCATGCTGTTGTGTTTCCTTCCATCTTCTCTCCACTGGATAAAATCATACTTCTCAGGCTACAAATCATTCTTGCATTCTTGTATTTCTAAAATCTTTTAACATTTTAATTCTGTGACTGTCAAGCTTTATGAGAGAGAGTGCAGCAGCACACAGAGGAAGCTGGGAAATTCCACAGTGTTCTAGAAGTCACTGTTATTAAGGAAATATAATCTCTGTACTCTTACTTACATTGCTTGCTCTTCATTACAATGTTTATTCACTCAATGCTGACATTCTGGGCATTTCCATTCTTCCTTCTCTCCCTGTCTCAACATCCTGGCTTCACTCCAGACCTGTTTGGCTCTCCACCACTTCCTTTTTGACTCAGCAG
The DNA here is from genome assembly GCF_023055355.1 of Agelaius tricolor. Classification (NCBI taxonomy): domain Eukaryota; kingdom Metazoa; phylum Chordata; class Aves; order Passeriformes; family Icteridae; genus Agelaius; species Agelaius tricolor. The sequence continues at coordinate 2,916,771 of NW_027269266.1, forward strand.
CAGTTTGCTCACTGCAGTGTTCTCAGAGATTCACAATCTAGCCTAAGAAGATCAGATTTTCATGGTAATTGAAAAATAATCCCTAGACTCATATAAACATCATATTCTTTCTCTTCCAAAACCTAAAGCAAACAGCTAATGTTATAGACCAGCTCATCTTACCCCTTTCCTACTAGGAAATGACACAAACATGATGAAAGGCTGCAAGGTTTCCTGCATAACAAAGAAGTCATTACCCACCATGTTTTTTTAATGTAATATTGCCTTTAGTTGGGGTTTGGTAAACATACACACAGAAACCAGAAAATTATCACTATTATGATACTCATATTTTTAGCTGCCCTCAGTAAAAATATGAGTATCATATTTTTTATGTGATCTTTGTTGGAGCAGGCAATCTCCAGAGATCTCTTCTGACCACAATGGTTCTGTGATACAAAGGCATCACTGTACATTTTTTCTTCTCCTTAAATTTAATGGCCTGACAAGTTGAACAAACACTGTATTATATACACTAATAGCAGCCACAATATACTTAAAGTTCCTTGATGCACAAAAAAAAAAAAAAGAGGAAAGCCCATTTTTTAATTGCATAGAAATGTAAAAAGCAAACTTCAGCAAAGTCCATTTCAGATCAAATGTGCAAAAGATGCTGACTGCTCTTAAAGACACAGTATTATCTTTATTAAATGAATAATCCATTGGTGATTATGGATAATGAAGTTATGGTTTATGAATGAAATTAGTACTTCATTTTATCAAAGAACAACACAAAATTAACATCAGAATTTCACTACCTCTAAGACAAGACAAGAAATCACTTAAGTGTATGCATGAAAATGACTGTGTTATGAGAAGAAGTAATCTGCTTCTTAATGGACTAATGTATAGTGAAATGTAGTCAAGCACTTTGCTCAGTATTTACTTACAGGGAAAACTTCACTTTGCCTCATTCTTTTCCATGCCAGAATCCAGTAAATCTCCATGCTTTGTGCATGACAGCATCTGAAACACTTCAGCAATTACCTTTAGCCTGAAGCCAGCACACATCTAAACTGAAAAAAACAAGCCTTCATTTAATATTTAAAAAAAAAATAAACAATGAACACATTTCAAGTTTGTCTTAGGAGATACTTTAAATCATAATCTTCCCACTGCTGTAACAAAAATGCTTCCCAGTGTGAGTAACAATCAGGTTCATGACACCTGAATGTACCTAAGTCTATGTGACCTGATGGGATACCTCCCAAAGCCTGAGGGATTTGTCTGATGTAGTTGCCAAGCCTCTCTCTAATTATTTGAAAAGTCCTGGCAGTCAGGTGAAGTCCCAAGTAACTGGGAAAAGGGAAACATTTTCCCCCATCCTTAAAGAGGGTGGAAAGGAGGCTGCTGGAACTCCTGCCCTGTCAGCCTTCCCTCTGGGCCTGGGGAGATCACAGAACAGATCCTCCTGGCAGCTGCAGTGAGGCACACAGAGGACAGGGAGGTGACTCAGGACAGCCAGCATGGCTTCACCAAGGGCAAGCCCTGCCTTGTGGCATTCAAATTCTCTGGAAAAATCCCTTTGCTCAGGATTTGTCTCCTAGGAAGCTGAGAAACTTCAGAGAAAAAAGAAACAATTCTTATTTCATTTGCTTCTCTTCTGTTTTGCTCATGTAGAATGTGTTTAGAGATTGTTTACTTACAGGTGATTGTTTCATTGGATTCTAAGTCAGTTGTTTTTACTCATTGGCCAATCAGTGTCAAGCTGTGTCGAGACTCTAGAAAGGGTCATGAGTTTTCATTATTAGCTTTTTAGCATTGTGTAAGTATCCTTTCTGTATTCTTTAGTATGGTTTAGTATAGTATTCTTTAATATAGTATCATAAAATAATAAATGAGCCTTCTGAGAACATGGAGTCAGATTCATCATTCCTTCTTTCATCAGGGCACCCTGCAGATACAACACTGCCTGACCACCCCAGTGGCTTTCTGTGATGGAGTGACCACATTAGTGGACAAGGGAAGGGCTCTGGATGTCATTTCTGTAAAGCCATTGACATGGTCCCCACAACATTCTTTTCTCTGTTATGCCTCAGGTTTTAGCTTTTATATTTTTCAGATTCTGTGCTGCTTTAGAGTGTAGTTCTGAGCTTCACTTCAGGGGATGGTGAGCTCTCTGCACAGAGCAGGGAGACAAAACAATTCCTTCTCTAACTGGGGACCAAGGACAAATGATCTAAATCTCAGGCCCAAGAACACAAACAATGTGGACTGAAGAGAGAAAAACAAGAAGGATGGGACTGCATGGGCTAAAGCTGGAATTGGACAATTAGCTCCAATATGCAAATGGAGCAGAACTTAAAAAAGTGAGACATCCCATGACTGGGCATCCATTTCTTGTGACCATTTTGGATTCACCTGGGGTGTAGCCCTGGCTGGGCTGTTGTGCTGCCCAAGGTGGATCCATTGAGGCCTCCTAATAAATCCCTACTTTATTCTTTAGCTCCATCTAGCCTCTGTTCTAGGGCAGCCTTGGCAAGGCATCATCTGAACTGGAGAGAGATGGATTCAGTGAGTGGAGTGTTTGGTGAATAAGGAATTGTGGTTTCACCCCAGCCAACAGCCAAAGCCCCTCAGAGCCACTCGTTCACTCCCCCACCAGCGGGATCAGGGAGAGAATCAGAAGGGTAAAAGCTGGAAAACTCATGGGTTGAGTTAAAGACAGTCCAACATGGAAAGCAAAAGCCATGCACACAAGCAAGGAAAACCAAAGCATTAATTCCCTGCTTCCCATGGTTGGCCAGGTGTTCAGCCATCTCCAAGAGAGAGGGGCCCCATCATGTGGAACAGTGACTTGGGAAGACAAATGCCAACAGTCTGAGTGTTCCCCCCTTCCTCCTTCTTCCCTCACTTTTTCCTGAGCATGATGTCACATGGGCTGAAGTATCCCTTATCACTGGCTGGGGGCCATGTGCAAATCATGAATGGGATGGGACTGCTAGGAACGTGCCTTGAGCTGTTTATTTTCCAGCATCAGCCTCATTACATGGTTATGACAATGGGAAGATGCCAGCAGCTCACATCCCAGGCAGCAGACCAAGAACTTCATGTTACAATTTACTTTAAAAGTTTTTTGACCAATCACATGAAGCAAAAGCACATTGACAGTAGTTCTATCCAACCACTATAAGCACAGGTACCTTTGGTTAAAACAATGCTTGCTTATTCTGAATACAATACCTGCTTGTAAGCCTTAAAACACAATGCACAGAGCTCCATTATCAAGCTTAGAACTTCCTAATATCTCGTTAGATAAACTTTTCTGCAGCTTAGGGAGTTATTCTAGACAAGTGTTAATACACAGACCATTGTTCTATTTGTCCTTACTTTTCTACTTCTTACATGATTTTTCTGCTGACCTATCTCATGGCTACTGCTTAGCTCTAACCACAGTCCTGCTGTCTCTGAGTCCTACCTTTTGCAGCTCTCCCAAAAACCTCTTAATTTTTAAGGATTCCCACAGCCCTTTGGCCAGTTTGGGTCACCTGTCCTGGCTGTGTCTCCTCCCAACCTCCCATGCATCCCCAGCCTCTTCTGCCAGTGTGGCAATATGAAAAGCAGGCTCTGTGTAAGCCTTGCACAGCAATCACAAAAACATCTCCATTTTAGTTTTTTACAAGTTGCACTCTTGACATGTTGAAGTTTAGACTTTAATCATACAGGGAGGTACAGTAAGAAATAGATGTGAAACCAAATATCTCAACCTTTGCTGGCCTCTTGGTGCTTCTCATTTCGTGGTTGTGTTTGGAGGCCATGCAATAGAAGGGGAGACTTCATAAACTGTGTTAACGAGACTACATCAGGAATGCTGGAAACCTTTCAGAGGTTGTAACAGCAGTACTTTGCTCTTAGCATCTGACTCTAGAGAAATGTAAAATGCTTCAAAAATACTAATCCTGTTTTTCAGAACACTAAGAAGAAACAGACGGAATAACTCGAACTTCAGGCACTGAGATCATTTTCAGACTTCTTCAGTGTACATTAGGTCATTAGGCAGAAAGCTATTTTGTGTAACAATGCCTTTAATGTGTACTTACCATAAAAGCTATTTCCTGTTGTTCTGTAAAGTCAATTAGCTATTTACCAAATACCAAATTTCATGTCTGTCGATTTCTTATTTCATTGTGCAGCATGAGAAAAGGGAAATGGCAATCATGCAAATTATTGTCTAGATAAATACAGCATGTCCTTTAGACTCTTAGAATCTTTTCTAAGAAAGATTGAGTTGCACATTTTGTTTATCTCACAGATAATTTGCCAAAGCCCCTCTTTTCTGGACTTGTGCCTTTGGAGATTTTGTATGCTATTTTCTCTGTGTATTGTTTTGGTTTTACTGTGTATGTAATATTTAGTTATTCTGTGTTCAAGTGTAACAAAGCAGATGTATTTCTGTATTTTCCCGTCTTTTTTTTTTTTCCCTGATGTTCCCTATTACTTTTGTTCTTGTTCCAGGGTTATGATGTTTTAGAAGACATTCCAGGAATCTCCTCTACATCTTGAAATTAGTCACCCTTGAAATTAAGGGGAATCCCGAAACTTCTGGCCAGCAGCTGAATTAGTTCAGCCCACAAAGGATACATTTGAGTTTGCATTGTAACAAATGTGTGTGCATTACTTAGAGATCACTCTTAATGTGATATTCCAGAGGTTATAGTGCTTCCCAAATTGTGGGCACTGCATTCCCTGTGTGCCAGTTTCAGTTACAGACAGGAAGGAGGATTGCAAAGTCTCTGAAGCTGCAGCCAGAGTAAACAGAAATCTCTGCAGGTAATTTTCATTGCAAGTGTCTCCAATGCAAACCCTTGAATTACCAAGGAATATTTAAACATAAATTTGTAATAAATATAATTTATGAGCTGTTAGCATCTGAGTTAGTAACTTTTACACTTGATGCCTAAAGAGGCTACCTAGAACAGAGGCTAGACAGAGTTAAAGGAATAAAGTAGGGATTTATAAAAGGCCTTCAAAGGATACACCTTGGGTAGGACAAGAGCTTGGCCATGGCTCTACCTAAGATGGACCCAAGATGGACTCTGAGTCATGAGTTTTCACACTTTTATAAGTTTTGGTCCATTTCCATATTGGGGTTGATTGTCCAATTACAGCTCCAGGTTATGCAGTCCCATCCTCCCAGTTTGCTCTCCTCAATTCACTTTTGTTTTTACTTTTTGGGCCTGAAGCTTCAACGGTGTCCTTGGTTCTGGGACTGGAAAAGGATTGTTTTGTGTGACTGAACTGTGAGGACAACTTGCTAACACTTGATATGAAGTTCAGAGTTATATACCAATGCAGTACAGAATCTGGAAAATATGAAAGCTAAAATTTAAGGTATCACAGTGCTCAAGATCTGTGTTATAACGAATTATTGCCCTATGAAAATCAGCTGTGAATTCCTTGTCTACATAAAGCAAGGTGGGGATGCAAAAACAAAGACCATTAGACACCATTGATTTTGAGTATTTGAGAAGGCCCCAGGTGCTCACAAGCTGTTTTGGTAGGAAATGATCCATCCTGTTAAATACTGGTGCCATTTTACTGGTCTGCATTGACTAGTTTTAACTTCAACTTGAAAAGCCATCCAATAGTAAAGCTCTCATTCATCTGCAAGTCTTTATGATTTTCTGTTGAGAAATTCTGTCTGTCACAAAATCACTTATTCAGGTTTACAACATTTAAACAGTTCCTTCTCTTTAATGCAACTTTCTGATTTTTACCTCTTAAGTTACTTGGAAATATTTTTTCCTTGCATTTTGTAAGGAGACAAAAATAACAACTGATTTTTGTTAATAAAAGCTTTTTACTATGATTATGATTTTCATTATGCCCAAAGAAAACAACTTCTATTCCTGTGGTGGATCTATCTTTAACAAAACTCAGAATCTGCCTGTGCTCGCTCTGACTTGATTTCCATTCCCTGCTCTCCAGAGTCTGAGATTTTGCTTTCAGGAGACTATTTTGGTGTCTGTGTTCACACCTCTTTGCTTTTATGTGCACAGCTGAATTTTCTGTGTTTTGAGGGGTTTTCTGTGTGAAGAGTGATTTCCATTTGCTGATTCTAATGGAGATCATTGGCATCGTTGTGTTTGTCTCAGACTCACTTGTGGTTGGTGCTGGCTAATGGACAGTGAACCATAACCATAAACTCATAACCATAAACTGTAATTAACAGTTGTGATTTGCCTCTGTGAGAATCTTGACCTAAATTAAAACACTCAAAATGATACTTTATATCAAATATAATAGCATTCTTTGTCAATGGATGACATGATCTAGTTATGGATTGTATGATTTTTTTTTGCAGGAGCCATTTCTTCAAAATATGAAATATGTTTCTCAGGCTTTATTAGTTTTCCTTCCAACTCTTATGGTCAAAGTTACTGGATGTTTTTAACTTGCAAGTGAAGGAATGTTGATTTCTCCATTAAATCTTTGGTAAATGTATTTATTTTGTCTCTGTAAAACACTTCTTTACTCAAACTTTCTGTGCTTGTATGAATCATACAAAGAGACTATTGGAAAGGTCAGTGCACACATTTCAGGATTAGGTTTACAGATACATCAACTGATGGCAATGATTTGTTTGTTTGAAATTCTTGTTCCATTCCCTCTTTTATCCATCTGGGATCTTGTGTCCAGCTTGTGATTTTAGCCAATTTGAGACAGAGTATCTTAATAATATAGATATATCTTGGAGGATTATGTAGTGATAAAGAGATTTTTGATGATCTGAATTTCAGGTGTCCCACAGCAGGGGTCCCATGGTCAGCAAGCTATTGAGGGAAAGTCTCAAACACACAGGAAAAATGATGGAGGTGGCTGGATGGAACCTGAGGATGAGAGGGTCATGAAGTGTGCATGAGCTGTCAGATGCCTTGAAATCTTTCATGACTGCATTTCTGATCCATAATTTAAAGTAGCAACTAATGTTTAGAGTTATGGCACAGTTACAAGATACATTTAATTATGCAAAAATCTGGTTTATTCAGCTCTTGACATCTGTACACTCTTAGTCATTAAGCTAATGGTAGTGTGCTAATGCTACCAACAAGAAATATTTGTCTTGTGCTCTGGCAATAAAAAGGAACAAGAAAAGTGCTGTACTTTGCAGTTAATGGAGGAAACAGATCCACGTCAAGAGCATGGTGAATAAATTAACAGTAATTTCTGTAATGAATTTAATTTTAGTAACTTATATGACAAACATTATCTTTTTGTTGTTAAACGTCAGCTTTTTTATTTCCTCAATTTTCCTCCTCCTATTTCCACAGGAATAATGAATGAAAAAGGGAAGAACAGAGTGTTGTTATTCTGAGGCTGGTTTTCTGCCCTCTCCCACTGTAAGAAACTGTCTTCCTAATGGGAGAAAGGAAATTTTCCACTGTAGCACAAGAGAAGTAACTTGTCTGAGTGTTTTGTGGTTAGCTGCAAGTCCTAAGCTGCTGCAGATAAAAAATCTTCTTTTCTGAGCTCTCCCTTTTTTGATTTTAAACATTACAGTGTCCAGAAGGAGTGGAATCCTTTTTGCTGTGCTGAGGTCTGTGTTGATCCCCTGTGCCCCATTTTTCACAGGGCCAGATGGATGGAGAAGATACAGCAGCATAAATACATGCAGGTAGGGATCTTTATTGCATTTAGTGGTACAGCATTGTAAATGTAGTACCTTTTATAGAGTGATGCTTGAGTGATCTTGAAAATTTTGCTCTCTTAATTGAACTTGTCTTGAGAACATAATCTTGCTTTCTAGAAAAACAACTTACACTGGCACTTAAAATGTCCTAATGCTGCTTGCACCACAGAACACTTGGAGTTTTATTTCTTTTAAAACTATCTGCAGTTGTACTTATCCAGAATAGTCTTTAATCACTGTTTGTTTCTTTGCATGCATTAGTGCTGCCTGGCTTTTAAGGACAGCGTAGTTCCTCCAGCAGAATTCTTCATGCAAAACCCAGAGTAGCTCTCTAATCATCAGGAAAGATGATAGGAAAGATTTATATTCTACTTAATAAAGAAGAAAAGAAATTTCAGACAGTAATGGGTTCTGTTGATGTAATTAAGAGAAATAACTGTACTTACCATTAGGGCTTACCATGAATGTGGGTGTGTGTTACTGTCCAGTACTTGTTGCTAGCAGGCTTTATACATCACTTTTAAATAAATAAGTAATTTCAGATATGAGAATAAATGCTGTGATTTTTATTTTGCTCAGACAAGGTTTGTAGGTTTTATTGGAGGTTATGACATGATATTGAATGTATTTTGGGCTCTGGTCTTGTGTATTACAGATAGTATATTTGAATTTCAGATTTTGTCTGTATAAGATATAATGAACATATATCAGAGACTGGGAATAATAAAAAAGTGGAAATTAATGAACAAAAATAGTAATACATACTCTAATTTCTAAACAAAAGGTTTTAATGAAAGACAAATTTTGTGCCAATATTTAATGCATGACTTCATGGTTAAAAGCTTAGAATGAAACGTGAGATAGGAAACCTTTTGCTTTCTTACCATTTTACACATATATTTCCAACTGAACAAAAATCCATCTTTGCTTTTAATAAATGTAACTATGATTTCAGCAGAAAGAAAATAATTAATTAATATTTAAGTGATTATTCTTCAAAAGTATCACCCAAACGCTTTTCCCTTTCTTACAGTGTTGTCAGTGAGAGCACAAAATTTCATTTACTGTTTTCAGAAATGCAACCAAGCTCCTCCCTCCATCCCTCCCACAGGCATCCCGCTACAAAGAAAACTTTCTGCATGGGAGCTGGCTCAGGAGAAATGATGTTGTTGGGAATGGAAAGGTGAAGGTGAGAAAAACCAAGACTTTGTGTGTCCTTGGAGATAACAGCCAGCCAACATTACCTTCAGAAATCTGTGTGAAGGCTTGTCTAGTTTGAAGGGGATATTGTAAGTATTTTGTTTTTGCTAAGTATTTGTATACTAGAGAAATCTCAATTGCTGATTATCTTAATTTAATTCTATGTCTAGTTGATCAAAATATTTGGGGATATATGTATACATGTGTGTGTCTATATATAAATAAAATATGTGCAGACATGTTTCCAAGTATTAGATGTGGTTTTATTTTAGGTACAGGGAGCATCTATGTAAGAAAATCTGTCATGAATGTAAAACCACTACATTGCTGTGAACGTGTAGCCCTTCCTATAATTAACATGTCTCAGTGAAACATTTTACTGAACATTGATATATTTGTCATATTAATTACTATTAATTAGTGTCATGTTAATTATTATCATATTAATTACTGACTGCTCTGTGTTGTTATATCACCTCATGCAGAGTATTCCTGAAATTTGCTTTATTATTATCAAATCTTATTTACACTGAACTTGACATGCTAAAATTTCTTTACCTGCACAAGTCTGGAATGTTTTTCTCACAAAAATACTGGTGAGTGATTTTTTTTCAGGATGTTTAAGTAATGCACAGTCTAGCCCATTGCATAGATTTCTGAATTTGGAAGTAATGAGTGAGTATATTATATTATATTATATTATATTATATTATATTATATTATATTGATATTGTGAATAACTTTGTCTATTACACATGTTAAAAAATCAAACCAAACAACACCAAAAAAACCCCCAAACAACCCTCCAGAAAATAAAAAAAAAAAACCCACTGAAAACTGCACTGGTAGGAAAAAGATCCCCCAAAAACTGCATTGGTAGATATTTATCCAACCCATCCAAACATAAACTTTTCCTTGAGATGGGATGATGAGTGAGAAGTGGAGAATGGGGGACAAAGTGCTGGGTGGAAGAAATGGCCTTGTATTTTAGAAACAGCAGTTGTCTTCTAAATGTCCAAGTTGGATTTTACTAAGGACTAAAATCTGTTAGATCTGTTCACCATCACTGGCAGTTAAATAGAAGAAAATCGTGATCAGAAACAGAATTTTTTTTCTGCTTATTGAAACTGAGTAGATGATAGCAGAAGCTTTTGGCAAGGTACAGAATAGAAAACAGGGAATTCCTGTCCTGTTTCATAAGGTATTGCTGTGAGCTGCTTTCTCTTTTTTTTTTTCTTATTTCAGGTGAAGAGGTGAACACATCTTTATTCTTTATTCCTGTGTGAAAGACTATACCAAATGCACACCAAAACCAAACTACAGTTGGTTTACTCTTTATTTTTTTTCCAGATCCAGGTGCTCACAGGAAATATTCAATTGGTGGCCCTTGACAAGGGAGTTGATTTGAGTAATTTGACACTCAGAATTGGTTATAATCTATGCTAAAACTAGATTGAAACACTAATAGGGACATTTTTATATTTACATTCCTACTAATTTTCCTATTTTGAGAAACATCTCATAAATGCCTCTTACAGACTTTTATAGTATTTTACTGAGCAGTTTTATCAGTTTCAATTCTACTTTTGGGGATTTTTGATATCTTATGGTCAATAGTTTGGTGGCTGCATTTAAAAGGAACTCTGTGCTTTTAGGGAGCTGAAAAGAGTTCTGAAATTCATACAAATGGAGCCAAATCAAGGAGTTGTATATAAGGCTTGAATTTGTATTTTGCTTTTCAATCCAAAAGTCTAAATTTGTTAGTTATCATCTCTACTTAGTCAGTACCCCAGCAAGCATTTTGTAATTCATGTCTCTAAAACATTGTATTAATAGACTCATTTTTGGCATTGCTTTGCTATTCTAGAAAAACTCTTTATCTTAAGAAATTTTAGTAGCAAATTGTACTTTAGTAGTGCCCAGTGTCTGTTTCACTTAATGACTATTTGTTCATCCCTTTCTAGTACCTTGCAGGTCATTTGTTCCGTAAATTTCATCAGTATATCTGGAATCCCTTGGGTTTTGACATAAAAATATTCTGTGTCATTTTCACAGCATCCTTAAACCAACTAGATTAACCTCAAACAATGCCTAACTTTGCACATTGAATGCAATTCCTCTCAAGATGAGAAAACCAAGTCATTTCCACTTTAATTAAAAATGGAAATGTCTTAATGCATCCCTGATCCTGTAGAAAGTGGTCCTTTAGTAACTGAAGGTACCAGTGCATTTGTATCTGTTATTGATGGACTGGTCTCTGCTACAGGACCAGAGATATCAAAACCTGTTGTAGGATTTCCAACTCTTAATTTAATTTAAATGCAAATTTCTTTCATTTTCTATACTGGAAATTAACAGATCAGTAGTCTTGCATCTGCCTCAGCAACATTTTGACATAGTGCATATTGACCTACAATTTCTTTCTAGCTTGTAGTCACACACCCAAGTTTCTTCTCTCAGTTTCTAGAATAAAGCTGGTGCTTATGCTACTACTAAGAAAACTTGTTCTGTATCTTCCCTCCTAGAATCAGTTACTAGGGAAGTTTTTGTTTCCCACACAAAAATTGAAATTATTTCTCAGAGTAATACTTTACCTCAGAGTCTTGCCTTAAAAATTCAATTAATTCAGCAGAATATGGTAGGTGGCTGAGTTTAGCTGAGCCTCAGGAATCCCAAGTTGTCACTCTGTCTTTTTAATATAATTTTAGTCCTTTGTATTAGAAGGATTTTTCAGTACATCTTCTTACCTTCCTTTTTCCTAACCCAAGTCACAATCTATAAATACTTGGCAGTTGATCAAAGGCCAGGAACTCTGTTGTTCCATGTGAGCACAGTGCATTTCTGGTACAGGTCTGCTGAAGAAATCCTCTCATGAATGTCCACGGAAGTTTATCCAATTATGACTTCTGGTCACAGTTACTGAAGGGAATGTGTTGCATCTTTTTGCTCTTGATCAATACTTCTGTCTCATTTTTTTAATTTTTTTTTAAATTCAGCTCTGAAATCCTTAGTACAAAACTGATATTTGCATTTGCTAAAACCATTTTCTTTGCTTAATTTATTTCAGCTGACGTAGTTCCCTAAAAGCCGAGTTTCTCTATTGTCCTTAAAACTACTTTGAAGATAAAATTGATCTTCTTAGAGTTATTGCAAATTAAAAAAAAAAAGAACATCTTGATTTCAATTTATCTTTTGAGCTTTCAATTGGAAATGGGCCTGTGTGGTTTGGCAAAGTAACAGTTCTTTGGTTATATACTTCCATTTTGTTACCATGGTGAATTCTGATCTCTGACTGTGGTTCCTGGTCAGATCTGAACATGCTTGGAAGGTCCCAGAGGAGAAAAAAAAACCCTCCCAAGTCCCATAAACCCCAACAAAATCATTACACAATCATTTTTGCTTGCATATTCTTTTAAAATAAATATATCTGCATCTAAAGATGAGAGCTGTAATTGCAAGAGAATATTGATTTTCTAACATGGTCCACATGTGAGCTCACAAGGAGTAGCAGCACAGCTGGACCTCAGCAATCAAAAATGCAGAGTGTTTTAAAGACTTGGCAGTGACCAAAATTGTTTATTAAATGGAAGTAATTGGTTTTGACGAGAGTCACAAAGGACAAATCATTCTGTAATGGGTCAAAATTTTCTTCATCTTCTGTGGATGAGAACTGGTGTCATGTAAATTGCTGTCATCTACAGTTCTGTGGTAAATTTGGGCATTAGTAACTGAATACTTACAGTATTTGCCTTGTCACCTCAGTGCTTCTCACTGCCACCCTTCCCCTTTGTCAGGGGTTTAAACCTCAAGCAGAGTAATTGAAAATGCAACTGGAAAAAGCCTTGAGCTGATTTTGGTGTTGGCCTTGCTGTGGAAGGGATGGATCTGATGAGCCTTAAAGATGGGACATGTGGAACTAAATTCTGTTTTCAGGAAGTACAGAGGAGCAGTAGCTGAGGTGCAAGGCTGCTGGTACTTTAATTTACAGTGAGAAACAATTAGATGATTGTCAGAGTTGTGATAGAGGTGTGATCTTGATGCTTCCAAGCTGGAAAAGCAAAGGAAAAAAAGTATCTCTTCTGTAACCTGAATCATACGTGGTGGATCCAGATGAAGTAGTTGATTTTATTTGGTCTGGTTTTCATTACTTATTCTTCTGAATCCATGTATTCTAGTTGGTTTTGACTTATATCTTGGGTGCCTCATATATATCCTGATTTGCCTTTCATCATGGGTGCCTCACAGCAGGAGCAGCTGCTCAGAAGAGGTGATTGTCCTGCTGTGTCCATTGTTGGTGTGGCCTCATCTGGAGCACTGTGGGCACTTCTGGGCCCTGCAATTTAGGAAGGATGAGGAGGTCCTTGAGTGTGTCCAGTGTTGGTGTGGCCTCATCTGGAGCACCGTGGGCACTTCTGGGCCCTGCAATTTAGGAAGGATGAGAAGGTTCTTGAGTGTGTCCAGTGTTGGTGTGGCCTTATCTGGAGCACTGTGGGCACTTCTGGGCCCTGCAATTTAAGAAGGATGAGAAGGTCCCTGAGTGTGTCCAGAGGAGGGCACCAAAGCTGGTGGAAGGGCTGGAAGGAATGCCCTGCAAGGAGCTGGTGAGGGCTTTGGGCTTGTCTGCTTTTGGGAAAAGGAGGCTGAGGGGTGACCTCATGGCTGTCAGTGACTTCATCTACAGCTTCCTGAGAAGGGGAAGTGGAGAATGAGGTGCTGAGCTCTTCTCCCTGGGATCCAGCAATAGGACATGTGGGAATGGTCCAAAGCCACACTGCAGGGGGTTTACATAGGACATGAGGAAACATTTCTTTGTCAAAAGGGTGGTCAAACACTGGAACAGGCTTCCTGTCAGCTCCTTCTTAAACACTGACAAGCCTGGGGCATCAACCATCTGGATGGTTGATGCCCCAGGCTTGTCAGTGTTTAAGAGGCACTTGGGCAGTGCCCGAGACCTTTCAATGGTCAGCCCTGAACTGGTCAGCAGTTGGGCTGGATGGTCGTTGTAGATTCTTTTCAATTTAAATAGTCTATTCATATTCTACTCTATTTTATTCTATTTTGACATGGAGTTTCAGACAAGTAAAAAATAATTTATCTAATAGATATTAAAGCAGTGTGTTATTTCTGGTATTCTGTAATTGTCAAGAGTTTCTTTCTTAAGTTACCTCTAGTACTGGAAACAAACAGTCAGAAGGAAAAATGGATCCCTTGTTTTGGCCGTCAGAAGCTAACAGGTTTCGACGATTCACCCCCGAGTCCTTGGCAGCAATCGAGGAAAGGATTGCCAACAAAAAAAAGGAGCAAGTCAAAGTTAAAGAGAAGACTAAGGAGACTAAGGAACAAGGAGTTGAAGAAGATAAACTTACTCCTCAGCTTGACCTGAAAATCTGCAAAACGTTGCCATCTCTGTATGGAGACATTCCTGCAGAGCTGGTTGGGGAACCCTTGGAGGATTTTGATCCATACTACAGTGATCACAAGGTTAAAACTTCCCAAAGCTTCTTTTTTTTTTAATTTTTGCCCACTGAGCTCTTAAGGGATAGTAAAAGCTCTCTTCAGGAGGTGCTGGGGTTTGATTGCTCTGTAGACAGAGCTTTGAACATTACTGACAGCTTTTGGGGGGGAGTTCTAAGATATGTTCTGCATCATGGAATGAAGAGGTATTTTAAATTCCAGTCAAGAATCAAAGTTAATTATGAAAACATGATATGTTAATGGTGCACTTTAATAGTAAATATATTCTGGGATTAGTGATGCTTTGTTTTCCAGAGCAGTTTCTCTGATGCCTGTGGGCTTGAGCTCCCTGTTGTGTAAACAGTGCCTGCCCAACAGTCGGTCACGCTGGAATTGCAGATGCTCTCACTGAATTACAAATACTATACAAATTAAGGGAGGCACATTTGAGATGTTTCCATTACTCTGTGTAGCAAACCTATGTACTTTCATTGTCTTAAATTAATTTTCTGTAACTTTATGTCTCACGAGTTTTGTTTATTGTTCCATCTTTATATTGCACATACTCCATGCTATTCCAAAGTGGTTGGTGATGCTGACTATAGCAGTGTATAAAGCAGATAGTCTAGGAATCCCTTCTAAATTAAATACTTAAATTATTACTACTGTCAAAGAAGACTTGATATGAAGAGCAGAAGGTTCCATCCAGTCCTAGTTGCTGTTTTAATGTATGCCAACAAGGTATTGGAGCATAATAATTTTATCAGAGAACATGCTTTAGACTTTGATCTTCCAGATACCCTTTTCTTAAAGTAATCAAAGTGATACTATTGATGAAGAAGAACTAAGGTTGACTGAGTTGAAGAAATTTATATTAAAGTTAGGAAACTGTGTTTTTCATTCAAGAGATTTCATTTTTACTATATGGCAAATGTGCTGAGCTGCATGGACCTTAAGGTAGCTTAGAAGGAATTTAGAGTGTTATGTGACAATATAGAGATATTTCAAAATTAAAAATTTGCTTTGACTGTCCAGGATTTTGACAGTACTGCACAATCTGCATCTTGTAAATAATCTCTTGTAGCATGTAACACTGTCCAAGAGTAAGGTATTAAGGCCATTGTTACAGTCCCAGAGTAGTAATTTAATTACTTTGACCAAATGAATATGATTACTTGCTCTTCATATTCATTCCCATTATGGCTTCTTCCTCTCAGGCAATAATGAACTTCAATAGAGTTGCTTTCCTTCAAAATGTGAATAATCAGGTCACAGCTCCAAGTCAGAATAAAGGAAAGCTGTGCTCCTAACTGCAGTTAGATATAGCTCAAGATGCAGAATTGAAAAACTGAACATGTAATTTTTGCAGAAATTTTTAATTCATTCAAATGTTTCATGTACTATGAATCTTTTTTTTTTTTTAATAGACTTTTATGGTGTTAAATAAAAGGAGGACTATTTTCCGGTTTACTGCCACACCTGCCTTGTTTATATTTGGTCCTTTTAATCCAGTCAGAAAAAAGGCAATTAAAATTCTGATCCATTCATATCCTTTCATTGGTTTCCATGATTTGAATATTAAAATATTCTGTGCCATTTTCTGTCATTCTGTCCCTCTGTTTCTGCTTCTTCTGCTTTTATTTGGAATTATTAATGAGTGGAAATTGGTCTTTTTAGGTGAACATACCTGAACATGTCAGACATGTTATGTCCCCACTAGTGTCCTAACTTCCAAAACCATCTTCATGTGCAGATAATTCATTTTTCAATTTAAAACATGAATTTTACCCAGCTGAGAAGATTTGATCTTGGTGGGAGGTTCTTGGGATGGTCCTTAGCAAGAATAGGAATTGGATTTTGGTAATCCTTGCGGGTCCCTTCCAACTCAGGATAATTTGTGATTCTGTTATAATTTTCTTTGGAAAACACATGATAAGTTCTGAATATATTCAAATGAAAAGTTATCTTTTGAATGCTTGTGTGGTGTTTGTGTGTGGAAATCAGCAACTTGCATGAACCTCATTTTGTATAATATAGAGGTTTTTCCCTTGACTTACTATTCACAGTTTTTCTTGGCATTATTACATTTACTGTGTTACTCAATTGTATGGCTATGACTATCCCTCACCTTCTTGTAGAAGCCTACTGGACTGAGTAAGTACCTCAATGGCTATGTGCTCACTATTTTTCCAAGGATACTAACATGTAGGACTGAAAAATTTAAATAATGTGGTGGTCTAATTCTGGGGCTTGAAAATTCTTGGATAGACCCCTGAGGAAGGCTGAGGATTGTTATTATATCACCCAGTCTTTTGTGGAGATTCAGTGCCTTTTCTTAGAGGTTCTCACCATATGCCCTTTTTTCTGTCTGGCCTAATTTTGCCATCTGGTGTAACATAGGAGGTTGGCCCATTTTTCCTTTTGAGGATTAAATCTTTCTGAGAGACTTTGCAGTAATATCTCTCATTCTAGAGCAATAACCTGAATGCCTGTTGTAGTTGCCTCATGCAAAAGGTATAAAGGAATAAATATTTATTCTGTTCTTTCCTCTGTTTCCTGGTGACACTCCTAAGTCTGTTGTTCCCACTAGGAAGCCACTTATTTGTAATGTCTTGCTTCCTTTGGTACTTGAGCACTGTATCCAGTGTAACTTGAGTTCATGTTCCAGAATTAAATCTGGAAAATGTGCCTGGAGCCTCAGAAGTTCTGTAATTTTTAATTCCTTTTATTTTGGAGTAAGCATGGTAAGAACTTAATTTTCTGTAGGATTTCTTTCAGTTGTAGTGTATTTGTCAGAATAAATATATAAAATGTGCAAACTTTACGGGCTGAAATAAATCTTTATTGTTTTTGTTCTGCCTGAGGCTTTGAACTTTCCCAGTCTGCTTTAGAACTTAAACACAGTCTTGAAAATGTTTCCTAAGGAAATGTGAGCTATCTTTCATCCAGAAATAGCATCATATGCTTATGTGAATATTTGTGTTTGTAGATTTATATGGAAAAATTACTAAAATTCAGGAAGACATCTTGTTCCCATGATGCTTCTGAAAGTAATGCAACCTGTCCTATTTTGCTTCACATTTTCTACTTTTATCTCCATGCAGGGACTAAATCAGAGAAAACATAGAAATGTGCCTGAATGTGTATCAGTCTCATTGATATTTTTATTTGTGTAACTTTAATATACACTTTCCTCCTCAGACATGTTTTCACTGCTGTCTATTCTACTGAAATATTGATTAAAGTAGTAGCAAGAGGATTTGTTTGGAATGAATTTACTTTTCTAAGAGATCCATGGAACTGCTTGGACTTTTCTATTATTATTGTAATGTAAGTAAAACTCAGTTTTTCTTTTACACTCAGGGGACAAATAAGAGAAAATAACATTTGATGTTGCTAAAATTCCTTACAGTTGTTGGCCTCCTCTCTGCTAAACTGTGCTTGAATAACATTTTGCATGCCTGCAATGAGAAAAACAGACTTTAAAGTAAGACCTAAATTAAAAGCTCATCTTAGAACTGTGTGATTGTTCTCAATTTAGTCTTTATTTGAATTTTTTCAGGGGGTAATTGCATAAACAGCCCAAACCAAGCCAGCCCCTTTATGTTGTCTTAGCTGTACTCTGAATCAGATGAAACTCATTTGAGAAGGTTCCAAAATGGGTCACAAGGTATTGAATGACTTGGTGGTAAATAACTGATGAAATCCCAGTGTCAAATGATGCTCAAGGAACAACACATATTGCTTTACATGCAAATTAATGGGCTCTGGAGTAGCCTCCACTTGTTGGGAAAATGATGTTGGGGTTTAAACAGACAGTTTTGTAAAAGTACCACTCCAGCATGCAGTCATGGTCAGAGAAGGAGGTAGAAAATGAAGACATTGGGGGTAAGAAGTAAAGAAGCAGAACACACATTATTTCTCTGTGTAGCCTGTGTTTTAATTCAGGACCTTGTGTAGTTTTGTTCCTCACATGTCAAAAGATGTCAGAATTAAAAAAGCTGCAGTGAATATGTATATCTGCAATTCCACATACCAAAAAACTACATAGAGAAAAACTGGCATGAAAAGACAATCGCAGAGCAGGAACACACTTGAAGTGTACAGCACAGAGACAAAAAGAGAAAAAATAATATTTTTCTTCCTACAATGAGAGCTAAAGGCACCAAATGAAGTTGTCAGGTGGCAGAATAAAAAAGAAGGGAGTAGTTTGTAGCACTACAGGTAGGTTTTTCCTCATTTGTAAGTAATAGATGATACGTACCCAGGTGTCATCACACACATCAATATGTATATGAACAATTAATCTTACAGGTAAAAATGAACTGCTAAGGAACTTGAATACTGTTGATTGTCAGCATCTATCACTAGATAGTTACTGATAGTTACAACTATCACAAGACAGCCCAACAGTTGCATGAAAAATTAAATTATGGTCCTTTTCCCCTACCTGCATCCCTAATTAATTAATGTTCAACTTTACAATATAGTACCTCCACCTGTTTTTTTCCATGTCTTATAGTACAACAATAAAAACTATTTAGAAATTAGCTCAACTGCTAACTCAAGTGTCATTATTGCTTAGGGTACTTAATAATTATTCAGTCTTACAGACTCATAGGCAAAGCCAATGTGCTCTGATCTGCTGCTGACAAAGTCATGCTTTGAGGGGGAGGTTGCCTTTTCAACCATTGTTGTCTTGGATTTTTTTATAGAAACTTAATATTTTAAGGAATTCTGTTACCAGTTATGAGCTTGTCATGAGATGAGTCACAATTCATGTCCTATCTGACATAAAGAAGTCTTAGAAAATTTGGGGTAACCTGTTAAAGTGCTGTATAGACTATGCAATGCTTTAAAATACTGATTTGATGAAATTTTCTAATTGTTGAAATGTTAAAATTGAAACAAGTCACAATACTCAAGTTCTCAGTGATTGTTAAAGGTTAGAGAGCCCCTGTGGTACAGAATAAACACATTATAAATCCACTATTGCTCAACTTCCTTCTCCTGAAGTGTGTATTTTGTTTTGAGATAGCAGCAACATGTATTTTCATGAGAGAAGTCTCAGTGTAAGAGTGTGATTATGACATTGGCAGTTTTATATTTATTTGAAATTTTGATGGATAAACTCTTCCAAAGTTAAAGCATCCACATCCACCCAAAGTAGGAACTTACTGTATTTTTTTTCAGAGGCACTGCTCCAAAGCCCCATTACTTTAGATCCATGCCTAGAAATTGACTTAGATTCCTAATTTTAGGCATGTATCTTAGGATATATTTTATGCAGTGAATTCATTACTGCCTGCTCCATAAGGAAATGCTTTGAAAAGCTCCATCTTTGTCATTCAGTTGAGTATGGGTTAATTTTGCAGGTACATGGCTGCGTTTCATAGTGTTGGCAATGTTTCAATTCTTCGAACTTTCAGAGTACTGAGGACTTTGAAAGCTATTTCAGTAATACCAGGTAAGGAACAATACACCTTACTGATTTTCTCTCTGCTTCACCAGAATGCAAATTCTAATTCCACTCTTGTTCTTGTTTTCCAGTTCTCTGGTCACTTTTTGTGACCCCAAGGTGTGACAGTTTTGCACCCTCAGCAGCACCCTAACATAATTTTTTAAATCATCTTTCCTTCAAATGGTTTTGACAAAGGCAAATTTATATTCTGCATTATTATTTTATTATTTTTTTATCCCATTACTGATGTACATTTTTATTTAGCCCAGTGCCTTTGTTTCTTTAATTTGTCTTCTTGGAGCAGCCCACTGTATGTAATATGATTTCTTAACATAATATATCTAAACCACCATATTTCTGGTTTCATGTTCTACCTCATTAGCTAATCCTTGTCTGGTTTATTTCCCAGAATGCTGATTTCACAATTTGAGAGACTTTCATTTGTTTCCTTACTGACCACAGCCACTGTCTAGATTGTGTGTAATACTTTCAACAGTGTGTTGCATATGCCATTCAGAATTTAATATTTTTTGTAAGTTGTGTCCTTAATTAGGGTACCAAAGAATGATTTGAGTCCAACTGCAAAAATTGGCTTGAAAATGTATAAATTACAATCTCATGGTCATAATATATATTAACTTTATCATTTCCATGTAATTGCAAATATATTTTGATTTTTTATGAAATTATAGCATTAATGAAGCATTGAAGGTGTTTAATTTTAGTGCAAAAAGCCACATATCATACTTTGTCTTTAACAAACCTGCAGCTGTCATGACTTGTCATATAGGAATATCATTACAATCTTTTTCTCACTTACTATGTTATTGGATCTTATCTTCCTAGGTCTGAAAGTCATTGTAAATTCACTTGTTGAGTCTGTTAAGAAGCTCTTGGATGTGCTGATCCTGACTGTATTTTGCTTGAGTATATTTGCACTAATAGGCCTTCAGCTCTTCATGGGCAATTTAAAATCCAAATGTATCCTCAATAAAACTCTGTACGATGACTCATTATGTAAGGATCCCAAGATATATGTACCAAATGATGAAGGTAAATCTTTTTCTTTTCTCCCTTTACATAATCTGTGTATCTTCCTATGTATGTATTGATTTTTCACAGACATGTTAATGTATAGTTGAATGTATTTCAGCCAAGAAGGTTTGTATTGATTTTTCACAGACATGTTAATGTATAGTTGAATGTATTTCTGCCAAGAAGGTTTGTATTGATTTTTCACAGACATGTTAATGTATAGTTGAATGTATTTCTGCCAAGAAGGTTTGTCCTTCCATTTGCACAAGTAGTAGTATGAAGTCTCTAGGACAACTGAATATGAGATTAGTGAATCTTGGATTTGGAGAAAGATCAGCACTCTGTGGGATAGAGGGACTGAGTTTTCTATAAGCATTTTCTTCCTTATCTGTGCATTGCACAGGGATATTAATTTTAGTGTTACTGCACAGAGAATGATTTTTTCCAATTACTCTGTAATTAATGGATTTTGTCTACTTTTCATAGAGATTCTTATTTTTACCCAAGATCAAATAGAATCTTACATTGTTAGTTGTGCAGCAAATTGTTACTATTTATTTTAAATTGCCAGAGACAGATCTGCTGAGACTCAGTCCTGTTGGGAAAGGATCTTTCACAGAGGTTTGATCCATGAGAGTGTTTATAAAGTGTAGTAATGTTTGGTTTACTGTCAGAAAGCTGTGGCAACTGAGAACTTTTAATTTTATGATTCTTTGATTGTTTGTTTTTGTTTTTTTTTTTTTATTAGAGCAATGCTTCAGATTGAAAGACACTTCTGAAATATTGCTGTGTGAGTACAGTGAAGATTTCAAGTAAGTGAACAAAGCAGTTTTAGTACTTTCTTCATTTTTTCCTTCAGATGAACTATGGTTTTATTTTTGGTCTAAAGGAATGGTGATGATTTTTCAGGAGGAAGAAATGGATCAATTAAATTAAAAACCACATATTTCACACCAGAAAAGGAATGAAGAACAAGAATGCAGCCAATTTTATATGTACTTTGTTGCTAACTGCTAGGATATAATGATAAGGTAGAATGATAAAAATGAGAAGGGGAACAGATCACTAAAGACTTTTTAGATATTAATAAATTCTGCTCTCTTCACCTTGGTGAATTATTTAAAAATAAAGGTATTTCCATTTTCCCCCACTCTCTGTATTTGTTAGGACATATCCTACATCAATGAGAGTTTTTGTCTAGTCCCAAACTAAGGTTTCTGTCTAGTTTTCTTTACTAGACAAATGGTTTTCTGGGATGGTCAGATATGAATCAGCCCTTCTGGCAGGAATATTTTGGGGAGTAATGAAACCTCTTTTCAGACAAACTGAACAAATCTTTACTTGTTGCCATGTATTGGATTCTTTCAAATTCAATTGAATCTCCACATAAGTATTGTTTAACATTTCTTTTGTGGTTAGAAGTGGGTGTCCAGAGAACTACACCTGTGAGAGGATTGGGAAAAATCCTGACTTTGGTTATACAAGTTTTGACCACTTTGGCTGGGCTTTCCTCTCTGTGTTCCGGCTGATGACCCAGGACTACTGGGAGCGTCTCTACAGACAAGTGGGTGCTTCTTTTACCTGCTGGAATGACTTTGGATGTGCAATTCAGAGCTTTATGTCCACTAGAAAAGTCTGTATTAGTTTTAACATTACTGACACCAATTTTCTCCTAAAATCAATGTAAGTATTAAGGAAGTAGAATCAAGTGACTGAGCTGTAGCACCTTCTGCAAGTGATCTTGGGTGGGAGCAACCCTGCTGTGAATGCTCCTAGTTTTGTTGGAGAACACGCTCAGGTGGTTAAGAGCTAAATAAGAGTTAAATATTTGTATGTAACTACCCAAGGACTGAGATATGGAGCAGATCCAGCCAGGGAGCTCCCTGCTACTGCAGGGAATGTGAGGATTTGTCACATTCTCTGTTTGTCTTCCTTTTAAGTGATGACTCCTCACCAAACCTTTTGGCTCAACGTATACACTTTCATTTTTGACAACATGGTACTAAAAAAATTGGGGACTTTATATTTTAATTCTGAGAGTTGAATGTAACTTTTCAATTCTGTGGTTTTTTTTTTTAAATGATGTAAAAATACCTGTAGAGAACTTCCTGGATCCCCTACATGCATGCAGTGCCTTTTCCAGACAGGAGCAATATTCTCTGCCTTGTTCTGTACCTTTCATATTGATCCATTTTAGCTCTTTTTTCCATCAGCCTTTATTAACTGGGACTTTTTAAATGGATGCAATGTCTTTTGCCATTTGCAGGTCATGTTACTTTTAGTTTTTAATGTTTCAGAGCTTAATTTTGAATCATCTCCTCTGATACCATTAAAAAAAGAATAAGATAATCAGTCTAAATGTTGCCTCTGATTCTGTAATTAAAACATCTGTCATGATTATATAAAAAATCCTAGGTTTCATCTTTATTAGTGAATTTTATTAATTTCTTCCACAGTCACCTATGTCATTATAGATGAAGTTGTCTTCTCATAGCTTAAACTCTGATGGTCATTAGCCTGATTTGCTGGAAGATATTTGATTTATTTTAAGAATGAGATTTGTTAATTCTTTTCTCCAGTATGCGACATTTTCATGTACGACTTAGACCAGAAGCAGATCCTACTGTTGTTCATTGAAAACACTGTGGTGCATTAACCTTTTGTATTGCACAGAAAAATAAATTATTTATAGTTATTTTGAAATTGCTTTGTAAATATTAGTTTATTTGGAATTTATTACCACCTTTACCTTTTCCTCACAGACCATCCGTACCTCTGGAGTGTCCTGCATCTTTTTTTTTATGGCAGTCATCTTCTTCTGCTCATTTTATCTCTTCAATCTGATCTTGGCTGTGGTAACTATGGCATATGAAGAGGAAAACAGAGCTACTCGTGCTGAAACAGAGGCAAAAGAAAAACTGCTTCAGGATGCCAGACAAATTATAGAGAAGGAACAGGTTTGTAAATGATCATATATGATCTGTAGTTCCTTCTGTTTTCTTCTGTTTGTGAATTAGGGAAATAATGTTTTGAATTGAACATGGGCTTCTTAAAATACTTTCTGACACTGCATTTCTCTTTATGTCTTTCCAAATGCGTATATGCATGTATATATATGTTTAAATACATAAACGTTCCTGTGATACAAAAACCCATCATAAATCCAACTTAAAATATACTAAGTTTTAGGATTTGCAGACCTGACATTGTACAGGAATGTCTTTCTGGCAAGAAAGTAATTTTTATGATATTGCTTGAATGCTGCACTCCATAGTTTGCCCTGTTCTTGTACAGTACCATTATTACTGTGCCCAAAAAATCCTTTCTCTGGGTATCCCTTCCTGATATTACTGCAGGAAGGAAGCATTGGTGGATACATTTTATCTCCTACCTTAAATGAAAGATTTCCCTGGTTTACTGCTCACAGTCAGAAAGGTCAGACTTGTGAGAGGACAAACAAATATTCTCTAGCAATTATCAAATTTCATCATTTAAGTGTTAGGCATCACCATTTTACCAAGTTCCTCCTCTACAGTTGTTGACAGCTCTGTAATGTTTCTGTGCCTGACATTCCACCTTGACAGGCTTTTTTTCCTTCTGTTTTCCTTTTTTCTTCTTTCTATTTTTCTTTCAACAGGATTAGGATTTAGGAAAATTTAACATTTTAGGATTTAGTTTGAGCCCTTAGTCTTCTGCTGTCTTGGACTCAAGGTCCTTTTCAAAGCAAAAAAGGAGAGTGAAAGGATAAGCCCTCATACTTTGTAAATCAGATACAAAATACAATATTTAAAGTGACAAGGGCAGACTTTAATTAGAGTAGCTCACAGGTAACCCTGCTTTGTCTTTCAGAATTGTGAATAGCATTTTGTGCTCCTGTCTTTTGGTGACAGTTTAACATTTGAAACCTAGGAATTGTCAGTGCAAATAATTCAGATACCATAATAATTACATGTATATGATCTTAGTCCATGCATTGGAATTTACCTTGAATTAATAGACAGATGTTCTGCTTTTCCTGTTACAGATGTTGGCTGTGGAAGAAAGCAGTAAGGCCTTGCATGCTGCATCTGAAATGCCAGTTGCTGACTTGAAAAATTCAGAAGGAAAAGAGAGTAATAAAGAAACACCTACTTCAAGACAAAACTTAATTTCAGATGACCACGAAAATGAGGAGCAAATTTTTCGTTCACAGCCTGATCGCTGCCACAAGAAGCTCGTAAGTATTTGAAATAGAAAATACATTCACTAGATTTGCAGGTGATATGACAATTCAAGGATGAGATTTTGGGAGCAGAGGGAGCCAGCATTACCTGCACCTGAAAGGGAAGTTGGAAGTGGCTGTCACTTATGGCACATCATAGACCTGTGCTCTGAGAGCTGTGGTAAAATCTGTCAATATCTCTGTTTGTGCTGCAGAAATAAATGTATAAAATTCTTAAGTTTAAGAGTTTTCCTAAAGACCTAACTATTTTTTTAAATTTTATTTTTTTAAATTATTATTCCTTTCTACAGACAGCTAATTCTCTGATTGAAATATTTGGGGTAGGGTTTAGTTCAGTATGAAGATTTCTGATCTTTGGGATGGGATTCACTTGCTGACTTTAGGCATCTGGTGCCAGTGTAGATGCTCTTGCATATGGTGGATATTCTAGATATCTTTAATATCTGTGGCACATCTTCCAGCACTTTGTGGGTATCTCATAAACCTTACAGCATCCTAAAATGTTGCTAAATATCTACATTTATGCAACTAGATTGTGAATTTTTGGGGTTTTTAAGGTTTCTCCGTGTGTTTTAGGTTCTAAACTCCCAGAGTCAAGTGGAGATTTAATTCTTCAGGTCACAAATTGATACCTAGTGACATTAGAGCTTTTCTAGTGTCTTACTTGGCTTTCACCTCCTCTGTGGAAGGGCACAGATGTTATGTGCCATGTCTGCTGCTGTGGATGTCTCAGCTACCAAATGTCTCAATAGTCCATCTCAAATGGCTTCAGAAACATTTATTTATGTGAATCAAACTTATCAGAAACATGTGTCCCATATACTGGGATTTTAAATGCATTGCACACATGGATAAATTAAGCATGGATATCTAAAACATTAGGCTGAATCCCACACATATTGTTTCACATCTTGTTTACAGCAGTGATTCCTGGCTCCTCTGCTGACCACTCATTTTTAAGTCCATTAAGAAACTTCTAATAAGACTCATTATTCTTTCTTTGCTTAATTTTGGAGATTTTTTTTTCCACAGTACCTTTGCCACTGACAAAATACTGTATCTTCTAGAAGACCATCCCAGCTTGATTCTTTCTCTGGCTCTTTGTCAACATCTTCATTTAGATACCTATATTTAGATATTTTAATCTTGAGCTGAATCTTTCAAAATAATTCTCAGGCAATTATCCATCTTAATTATTTTCAACAATATCTAAAAAGAAAGCTTCTAATGCCCTTATACTGGTTTCATCCTGTGACAGATTCTCTTTTGCTTCTGAGAGAGCATCAGAAGTGTTCCACCCATCTTACTGAAAATGAAAATTTTCCAATAGCAGAGCTAAGAGAAATCATGTTCCAACTTTCATCTGTTTGAAAAGTATCCTTGAAGGGGAGTCTTTCTCAGGCATATAGTCCCAGCTAAAATTGATTAAAGTCTCATTCTGACAGTCATCATGGTCAGAATTTCTTCTAAATTCTATAATCCCAGCTATAATAAATTCTATATTTGAGCTGAACGAATCCAAATCACCCACTTGGCAACCACCTGTCAACTCCTTTAGTAAAGCATTTGCTTCTTGTTGTGTCAATAATGTTTCCCCTGCTGTGTTAAGAATATAATTCAATTTTGTGACCTAGTTTGGTTCTGCTGCACTTAAAGGAAAGGCTGTGTCACAGCCTATGGTAGTGTTTTATTGTACCTATTCAGAAAAAAAAAAAAATTCATAATAGGTGTCATATCTTCTGTAAGTATAAAAATCATTTTTATGGCTGTTTATTTCTATTTAACTTTATTCTTCTAAGTCTGTGACTGTGCTGCAGGAGATGTATGAGACAGGAGATAAATGTGGATTATTTGCTAGACCTTACTTCTGGCAAGGCTACAAAGTCTGCACAGATGGATGCCAAATGTAATTTGGATTTTTATATCTCAGAAATAACATCTTCAGACCTTTCCAAGGTCCTTTCCCCTCTCTGTGTCCAGGGAATGACAAAGTTCTAAAGATCTCTAGGAAAACTTAAAGCATGATCCAAGCAGTGTGAGCTCCTCCAATGCAGATTTTTACCTTTAGTCAAATAAGAATAATTTATTCCGTGTTATGACAACTACTGGTAGTACAAGCTCTGCTGTTTGAGGACTCCTCAAACAATGTCTTCTCTACTTCCATCACAAAAAGAGGCTAAAGGTGCTAAGTCAAAGAGAGAAGCACATTGGGTAGAAGCTTTTTGGTAGGACAGAATGAGTTTATAAACATTATTTCTCTAGTGCACATCCCTATTTTAAATCCCAATTTGTCAGAGGACTTCTCATGCCCAGTTACTTCCTTCAGCTAAAGATCAATGAGCAGCAGTAACCAGTTCAGTGTGAGTGAATCTCCTTGTCCTTTCCAAAACCACAACTCTGAAGGTTCCTTAACACCTGTGGATTTCAACAAGAAGACTGAGAACTTTAGTCAGGGTGGCACACAAATTATTCTGGGTTTCTGTTTTCTGGGACACCAAATCTTAGAGAAAAGGATGAAGGGTGACTTGCATGGGCCATGATTACAAGAGTCTTTGGAGCCTCTTGGATTCAGAACAAAAGAGGAGAAAATGAGCATTTTAGCACTGTACTATAAATTCATTTTAGAGGTTTGTTCTCTGGCAGCTCTATCAGCTAAGTTTTGCTTAGATTTTCATTAAAATATCAGAGTGAAAAAAGATATAATTGTTATTAATCTTTTAAGGCCAAGGATATCAGTTTCATTCCTTGAATAACAGTTTTACAGAGTAAGTTAATAAAAATCATAATATCATAAGAGTTTGAGGTAACATTATGATATATTTTTATTCATTTATCCTTCCCAAAAAAGAAAATTATGTAAATCCAGTTTTGCTGAGAGGGAATACTAAAATACAGTGCATTGTGATGTGGTCAGTCTGTCCACTCCCAGGCTGTCAGGTTCCTTGTCATCTGGTAGTTCTAATGAAAACAAAAGTAGTCCCATTCCTGGTTTTAGGCAGTTCAATATTAGATCTTGAGTTCAAATGCAGTTCAAAGTTAGATCTTGATAGGCTTAATAGGGCTAAAAATCCCAATAATTTGTATTAACTAAGTGACTATTTTTCATATTAATACATGATTATTTATTAATAATCAGTAGTTCATAGTTAAATAGCCAATAGTTTATTCAAACTGATGGTCAGTGTTCTTTTTGTCTGTTGTTTTTATCATTCACTGGAAAAGACAGATTGATTATCTTCCCTTGCCCCCTGTTAAAGTTTCTGACATTCTTTTATAATGGAAATATAACTGCTAATTAAATATCTTCAGAAAGAAAAAAATTCTTGAAATATTGTACTGCTTGTGATGACATGTTCTTTGTCTCCAAAAGAAGAGACAAGTGTTTTGTTTTTTTTTGTTTTATGTTCTTTCAGCAAGTAAAAGCTTTGCTATAATGTATATTTGAAAAGGCATACTTATCTCATGCTGGATGTAATTTTTGTATTGCAAGTTTTGTAATATTTGTATTGTAATTATTATATCTTCATGGTCCCCTGTTCTATTATCCTCTGCTGTCTTTCTGACCAAAGAGGCAGATCCTGCTGGACTATGAGGTCTCAATGGATGCTATCAATGATCCTGTCCGAAGACAGAGGTTAATGAGTGCAGCCACAATTCTTACAGATAATTCAAGTAAGTGATTCTTTCCTGTTGTTCCTGTGGTGATGGTGTAACTTGACCTGAGAGATCAAACTGTCACAAACACCGTTCTTTTCAAAGCCACTAGGGGAAATTGTGCTGCCAAATGTAAATTTCTGTAAAATAAATATTCTCATATCTCCTGTAACTCGCAATTACCAAGGGTAAATTTTGCCTGACCTTTATTAGTCTGTGATTAGTTTGTGCAGAATGAGCTAAACAGTTTTTTCAATGATGCCATTCTGCTCATGTGAGATTGACTTTTCAATCCTTTTAATGAATTATCATCCCATTCTTCATTCTGTGATATTCTACAAATGATTATTCACATGTCACTTTCCCTCTTTGTCTGACAGAGTCAAAACTGAACTGTCCTACATTTTGGAAAAATTTCCCTCAAAAGTATCTGATTTGGAATTGTTGTCCATTCTGGAGAGCAGTCAAAGAGAAGATGAAATTGGTAATTTTGAATCCATTTGTTGATCTCTTAATTGTGGTTTCCATTATCTTGAATACCTTGTTCCTGGCTATGGAGTACCCTGGCATGAAAGACGAATACCAACAACTGATTTCTCTGAGTGACAAGGTAAGTTAAGTCTGTATTAGATTAAAAATTGAGTTATAACCCTGTATTCATACTGGGACACTCCCATGAGGAGACAGCCTTGTTCAGTGACTTTTTTTCTGAATTTCATTTTTGTCTTCCCAGGTCTTCACCCTGATTTTTACTGCAGAAATGATCTTGAAAATCATTGCTCTAGATCCTTACTACTATTTCCAGGAAAAGTGGAATGTTTTTGATAGCTTGGTCGTTTTAATTGGCCTAGCAAGCTTTGGAACAAATCTGTCACCTTTCAGGCTGGTAATTATTTATTTTTAAAAAATTATTTTTTTTAAAGTACATGTGTTATATAGTGAAATACCCTCATATTATTTTACTGATGAATATGTTAAATCTGTTTTCTTTATTGGTAAAACAACATGAGCTTTTAACTGGAGTGATTTTAATTGCATCAAAACAATTAAAAGGCTTTCTTTGGGGAAAAATAGTGATATTACTGTAGTAAAGACATCATGGTAAATGTGGGGTCTGGCTTTCTTGTGTGCTGTGCTATCTGGGCCGTTTTAACTTTTTTTTTCCCCTGTGTTTTATTTACAGCTCAGGATCTTCAAATTGGCAAAGTCCTGGCCAGCCTTGAACACTCTTATGAAAATAATTCTACACTCATTTGGTGCACTGAGTAACCTCACTCTGGTTTTGGCAATCACTGTATTTATTTTTGCTGTAGTAGGAATGCAGATTTTGGGTGGTGATTATGGCAAAAATGCCTGTAAAATAAGCTCCAGTGGCAAATTACGCTGGCATATGATAGATTTTAGTCATTCAATCCTCATTATATTCCGAATATTATGTGGAGAATGGATTGAAACGATGTGGGAATGCATGGAAGTGGCTGGAAAAAGGAAATGTGTCACCATTTTCTTGCTCGTCCTGGTGCTAGGAAACCTGGTGGTGAGTTTCAAGTCCATTTTCAGTCCCTACTGAATGCATCCAGTTACTTTTTTCTTTGGAGGAAAACTTAACTCTTTGAAAAGTGTTCACTTTATTCTCTTTTCTGGGTGTCATTTGACATATGGTTTTGTTCTGTCTCCTTTTTTCCCTTTTCCCCTTTCGTTCTCTTTCTCACACAAGACATAGAAGGAAAATAAAATTATTCCTTCTAGCCAGAGTATAGGAGTGCAGAGCTTATCATAATTTGGTGTCAGATGTCTTCATCTTTTGTGTTGATGGGACCAAATCACCAAACTGAGTTCTTTTGATGAGTTCTGAGTTCTTTGAGTTCTTTCAATGCTTAACACATTGCCCCTATGTTATCAAAGTTTACAGAAACCAGATTTTTGGGTTTTTACTAGATGAATTGTAAATTTGCTGGCAGACAAAATCTTTTTCATCTGCTTGGTTTGTTGGTCTATATCAGATCCTTTTTGATGGTGATGTAATTAAAATTCATCTTTGCATGCTGTTTTTCTACAACTGCCTCCTCATACAATATGGACATCAAAGCATGTGAAAATATATTTGATATGCACAAACTCTCATTTCCCTCCTTTTTTTCTGCTGCCATTCCTTCCAGAAGGAGCCATATCATGCTATTGCAATATTCTAGAGTAATAGTAAATAATTTCATTATTTATTAGGGGTTAATGAAAGCAAGTCTGAAGTGTCTCTTCTGTTAGCAATAGCATCTCCAACTTACTTTATTTTAAGGTGCTCAACCTGTTCATTGCTTTGCTGCTGAGTTCATTCAACATTGATGGCCCAGAGGGACAAGAGGAGCCTGGAGAAGGGACTAAATACCAGATTGCCATTGCACAGATTCACAAGAGCCTGAAGGCTGTGAAAGACAGAATTTGGGATCACTGCTGCAAGAGAATGAGGGGAAGCCTCAGAAGAGCAGACAAAAAGAAGACTTTGGCAGAAGTTTCTGGGAAGGGCATAGAGGTTACTAATTGTCCCATGACAGATGTCAGGAAATACATAGACAACAGCTCCTTTGATATAGAGTGTGGCCATATGGAAGAGAGTTCCTCACTAGCAAGGAAATATGAAGAAATTTTGACCAGCCCCAGTACCTGTGTTCCCATTACAGCAGCAGAGGCTTACCTCAAGGAAGGTGATGATGGGCACATTTTGCACACAGCTGTAGAATACAGGAAACAGGTAAGGAATACTGATATTTGAAAAATTATTGTGACTTGCTATTGCATTTGCAGGGAATGCCCCGACGAAGGACGGAATGATGAATCTGACTCCATGTTCTCAGAAGGCCAATTTATTGCTTTATAATTCTATATTATATTAAAGAATACTATACTAACTATACTAAAGAATACAGAAAGGATACTTACACAATGCTAAAAAGATAATAATGAAAACTCCTGACTCTTTCCAAAGTCCCGACACAGCTTGGCCCTGATTGGCCAAAGAACCAAAACAACTCACACCAGAATCCAATGAAACAATCACCTGTGGGTAAACAATCTCCACATGAGCACAACACAGGAGAAGCAAATGAGATAAGAATTGTTTTCCTTTTCTCTGAGGCTTCTCAGCTTCCCAGGAGAAAAATCCTGGGTGAAGGAATTTTTTTCAGAGAATGTGAATGCCACAACTTGCATCTGTAAATACAATCTCAAAGACTCAACAGTAAATATTATCCTTTCTGTCATCTCTGCACATTTACTTTCTTCTTACAGTAAAAGGGCTACCAAATAGTCTTGGTTATTCAGTGATATGTTGAAGATTCACTTTTTCATCATTCTCCTCAATGACAGCCAAAATTCTGCTTCTGACTGTTTTGTTTCCATTTATTTCTGTCAATTGATAAACAAAGCTCGATCAAGACATTCTTTCTTTTTGTCTCCTTTGCCTTGCACCTGGATTTTTTGGAAGGCAGGCCTCTTGTGTTCATTATATGTTGCTTCTCAGTTGCATGGAATCCAAAGAGAATGTAAACAAAAGCTATACCTTAAAAAATAAATTCTTGGTATTATTTGGGGGTTTTTTAATCACCTGCTCACCTCCATGGTACTTTTGACTCCCCTTTATATCTCTTGATTTTGTTGTGTTGGGCAGGATAAAGCTCAAGTCTTTCTGCATGTGAGTGAGACATTTTTACTTCCATGACAGCTGTGCAGAGGCATTTAGGAATACTGGAGACATTTCAGGTGTCTGTCACATCCACACAGGATTGTCAAATATGGAACAGAAGATATAGGAACTCTTTTCACAGAATCAAAGAATTGTAAGAGTTGGAGGGATCTTTTTTGGATGGATTTGTATGGTTTTGGTCATATTAGGAAGCATTATCAGTGCAGTCTCTTTGGACAAAATGTCAAAGAAGCAAAAATCACTGATCACCCTAGAATCATCTGTGGCTGTTTCAAATGTCTTGCCCATAAGCATTTGATGTCACAAATTCATTCCCTGCTGCAGTGGAATCTGGTATTTCTTGGAATTTGTAGGGTCAGAAGGACTGAGGACTGATTCTGATCACTTAGATCTTCTGTCTATAACTGAAAGCATAAATCTTTTACAAGCATTTTAGGAAAATTATTCATTTATTTGTAAAAAGAAAAACTTACTAGTGAAAGATTCTCTTCTCATTGAACCTACATGATCTTTAAGGCCCCTTCCAAACCAAACACCCAAATAATTCTTTGATTATATGTGTCTAAACTTCATGGATATTTTACATTCTGTTAAATAATTTTGCCTTTCAAGAATCACTGTCAGGAAAAAAAAATACGTGGAAAATCAACTGATTTGCATCATTTGCATCATTTCATGCAGGGAGACAAATTAAGACACAGAGAACAGTGGCGGAATTCAAACAGCTTCAATCAGAGTTCTGGGACTTCTGAAACGGCAAACTCATCCACAGTAACACACCCAAAGAAAGATCAAAAAGAGGTAATTATAAATTTTATCATTTTGTATTAATATGTTGGGCCTTCTCCTCTTCAAGCCTTTTGATACATGATTTGTATCTCTAAAGATGAACTGTCTTGAAGAAATCAGAATTTTCTCTACAACTGTAGCATAATATTTTCTAAACATTTACCTTCCTTCAAGTCCACTGTAGATAACTTAAAGAAACTAAGAAAATTATTATTATTTATTGTTAAAATAAAGTGATGGAAACAAAAAGTAGGGATTGGCTATTTCTGTCCTATTATTTATAATTTATTTTGGCAGTTCAGCAACATAAAGATAATTTATACACTGCAAATTTCTTTTGGAGAGGGAGAGGAGATTATAATTTTCATTTATTTTAGGTTTGTTACCCTTATTAATGAAAAGCAAATAAATTCTTTTCTTGAATTCCTAAATTCTTTAATTCTTAAATTCTTCTCCTTTGCAGAAATATCATTCTGTTCGTAGCTTTTCTGAAGCCAGCACTGTGGATCCAGTTGTTCTTCTGGAGATGTTTTCCCAGACTAAAAACTCCCAGCTGCCTAAGGACTGCTTTGTAGAGAGTAGGAGTCTTTTTTTTTTTTTTTTTTTGGTATTGCACTAATGCCAAATGAACCAGTGTTCAAAAATATCCCTTTGGAGTATGTCCAGATTATCAGGAACTGTTTGTCTGCTCATCCCAGTGTGGATATCTGCCTTTGATCACCTGAGCTTCTCCTTGGACTCTGTTGGTTTAATCCTGCTGCCTTTACAGGTTAATGAAGAGTGTTTCTGGCACAGGGCAGTGAACAGAGTCCAGATGCAATGTCTCTGCAGTGCAATAAAGTTAAATAATTAGTAAAAATAATAATTTACTGACCTGCTAGTAAGGCAATATTTCTTTTCAAAATAAAAAAGGGAAAAAATGCAGAAAATAAACACATTTTTAGATAGAAGCAAAGGCTTCTTTTGTGCCCACAAACCTTTCTGCAGAAGGACACAAAAAGATGTCTGGTATTCCATGGATGTGTTGCTTTATTAAAAGAGATTATTTTGGCATAAAAACCTTTTCTTTGGCTTCAGATCATTTCAATAACAGCATCTCCTCATATATAAAAGAACATATTCTTCATATAATATGTAAAACGACTTTTTTAGATGTTTTATACTTTTTAAATCTGTATCTCAACATTTTCCCTTGAACCAATATGCTGTTCTCTCTCTTTTCAGGTTGTGTTGAGTGTTTCCCATGTTGTGTAGTGGATACCACCAAGTTTCCAGGCAGAACTTGGTGGAACTTTAGAAAAACCTGCTACAGAATCGTGAACCATAGTGGGTTTGAATATTTTATGGTTTTTATGATTGTGTTGAGCAGTGCAGCACTGGTAAATTTCATTTAATTTCTCCACTTTTGAATTAGTTGTTGTCAGTAAAGGAATAGTATTGAATTGATTTCTCCTACTCTGACATTCCTTTCCCCAGGGAGAGACAAGAGTGTAATAAATATAACCTTTAGAAGTTATAGTGCTTTCCTTCACTTGGATAAGATATTTAAATAGATGGATTTAAATATATGGAATCATAGTTGTTCATTGAACATAGTTCTTCACACTTTTGTGTTAATTACAAAGCTAAACCAGAGTCTGATATTACTTGGGATAGCTTGAAAAAAATAATAGCACTTCTAAATTTGTAAAGCAGACTAACTACTCTGAAAAAATGTAGATTGAAAATCATCCAAACATTATGATCAGAAGCCAAAAGTGAAGGTGGCTGTAAATTGGCAGGTGAGGTAGTGTTTTATTGCTACCCTGATCATATCAATTTCTACTGAAGAATAAGGGAAGAATTATTTTATTTGAAAGTATATTCACTGTCTACTGAGAGTAACTTGTTCAATAAAATATTATATAATGCAGAAGGAACATAACCAAATAGTCTGAAGGTGAACTATGTGGCAGATGTCAAAATTTCCAATTAAAGTCAGTTCTGTGTACATTACATTGAGGTTGTTCCATGAACTGTAAATTTGAACTGTCTGCTTTAAAAGTCTCAAAACCTCCAGGGGAACTCCCTGGTGTCTTGGTTTGAAAAGACAGGTGTCTGCTAAGGAAGCCTCCTTTGAAATGGAAAATGTAAACCCACTCCCTCTGAATTATTATAATTTTGAAATTAAAAGGCTCTCAGGCAAAGACATGGGAATAGGAATAACAGTTCTTTAATAGGAAAATTAAAATAAAAATGCAGTGATACAAAACAACCCTTCCAGAGTCAGAAGAGGAGCCATCCCCCTGTGTGTCAGGGGGTGGCACAGCCCCATCCCATGGGGGCTCAGCCCTCCTGCAGTGCCAGCTGTGGCTCTGCTGGAGCAGGGATCCTGCACAAGGGGGGAGTTTTCCTCTGCAGCTCCAGGGCTGCTGCAGATGGGCCTGGGCTCCCTCTGGCCATGCAGGGCAGCAGAAGCTGCTCCTCTGGCAATGCACTGGGCAAAGGCTGCTGGGCTGGGCCAGGCGCAGATTGGATCCAGGGAGGAATGCTTGGCTCCTCCCCTGGGCGGAGCATCTCCCCATGGGATGCTGGGATTGGCTCAGCCCTGCAGGGACACTCAGTGGCCATGGACAGCAGAGATCTCCTGCAGGGAGGATTGGCTGTGGGAGAGATCAAGAAAAAACTGCCCCATGGACAGAGAGAACTGCCCCAGCTCTGACAGATGGCAATAGAATACACACCAGCCACATCTTCTAACCTAAGACACCTGGAATTCCAGTGAGGGCTCCTTTGTGTTCATGGGGAACCAAAGTGAAGTAAGGAAGGAACCTGAGTTATTTTTAATGTCCTGTTGAACAAAAAATTAGTTGATACCCAGGTGCAAAATAACAAAACAATAACAATTTCTTGTCATCAAAGATGATTTGCAGTCTTGAGAACTTTCCCATTTCTAAGATACACTTGATCTCTTTCAGAAAGGGACATGTTAATTTTACAAAGTTTACAAGTTTATAAAGTTTACTGATATGAAATTTTCTGAATGAGTATGAATGAGCACCAGACCACCCCACATGTCCATGGCTTGTAGTCAAAATAAATGAGATGGTAATCATGGGAGAATGCTCAGAAAAGCAGGGGAGATGTGGATGAAAGGAAAATTACAGACATTGCCAAAGGCTTGGTGAGAAAATAATGCAAGGTTAATGTAATCAATTCAGGCTTTTTTGTGAAGAGTTTTAGATCAACCTTTTCAAAATTATCAACTACATTGGGAAGTCAAAATTTTTTAGCCACAACTGACCCTTGTTAGACATTTTTTGAAGTGTTGAACATAAAAACTTGAAAGTATGAGATTTTTCAATTAGTGTGAAAATGAGATTGTAGTAATTTAAAAATTTACCTTTTTACTTTTAAGTATAAAAATAAGTGGTGGTTGTCAATAATTTAATATGAAATTGTTATAATAAGCCAAACTATTTATTCTTGTGCAATTCAAAAATAATCTTCCATTCATAAAACTATTGACCTGTTTTAAAACTGAATTCTGAAATTACAGGCATTTGAAGATGTTCACCTGCAGGAAAAGAAAAAAGTGAAAATTATCCTAGATTATGCTGATATCATATTTACCTACACCTTTTTTACGGAGATGCTTCTGAAATGGGTAGCTTTTGGTCTGCACAGTTATTTCACAAATTCTTGGTGTTTGCTTGACTTCATCATTGTGTGTGTAAGTATTATACTCAGCTTGTCATACATTTTAATTTTTGATATTTTCTATATAGAGAACTACCTGTAAATTGTGATTATGAATTAATACATGTCTTAAAGACAGTTTCCAAAACATAAAAACCTTCAATCCAAAAGAGGTTTTAGGACTTGAAATGGAAATTGTCAGCAATAATCAAGAAGTTGCTGAAGGAAATTTTATTCGGTATCACCATCATTGAGGACCATGATGGTTCTAAAAACCTTTTCAATTGTAGAGAGAGAGTTCAATTAGGGATCAGAAATAAAATTAAAATAAATTGATTAAGACAATAGAAAATGTGAAGCTAATGACAGTTTGGAACTAGATGATTTTAAAGGTTCCTTCTAACCCAAACCAAATCTGGGATGCTGGCATTTGGAAAGAGAAAAAAAGAAAGAGTTCCTTCCTTGAAGGAGAAGAAATTTAGATGGCAACGACAGTTGAAAAACATGGTTGGAAAAATAATTTACCAGGGAATTAAAGATAGGGAAGTATCTTTTGCTTTGTATAGCCCTAAAGACAAATGCTGGAATTACCAAGAGTGAGGTAAGTGCAGTGTTCAATACATTTGCTCTGAATGTAGAAAATGTTAAATATTATAATCTTGCTGTATAAAAATGAAACATTTTTCTTGTCAACATCACAGTGGGACTGTTCTGAAGTTAAATATTTTAGAATAAGAATGTCTAAACTGCTAACTTGTGACATCAGAGTAGCTTTTGATAGTCAGCATTGAAAGTTGTGAAGTACTAGGAAATTTCAAAGAAAGATCTAATATTATGACTATTTGTAAAGAATGCTTGAGCAGTTACAGTTTTCTAATGTGAATAGCAGTCCAAAACAGAGGATAAGCATGGAAATATCCAATGGCTGAACATTGAGGCAGCAAATTCAAATAAGAAGGAAGAGACAAATCATGAACAATGAAAAAACCTAATTATTGAAATTATTTTAATGTCTTCATTTCTCTCTTAGAAATAACAAAAATGAACCAGATATATTTTTTTAGAAAAAAAATTGTTTCCACATCCCCATCCTCTGTTATAATAATAAATTCCTGTATACACTTTTGAGAATAACTATGTAGAAAATGAGAGTATTTTATCTGAATAAACCTTTCTGGTCTGGTAGTGTATGGCAATATCATAGTTACCAATTTGATTGTTATACTAGTATTAAACAAAATTATATCAACTGTTTTTAAAAAAGTCAAATTAGAATTAATTCCATTTTTTTCTTATGTTAGAAAAGAATGAGGTAAAATTATATCTATCTATATATTATATTATATTATAATATATTATATTCTATTATAAATTATATTGTTATGTATATATCAACTTTAAATATGTATTTTCTTCATTTGACTTAGTGGTGAAATATACTGTAACTTTCATCTCAGGACTGTCTACTAATATAGACAAAATAAAATTTTGTATGCCATTTAATGATGCCAGTTCCAATTCAATGAACACAGCTGTCCTTTGTTTCCTGGGGACGAAATTCTGTTTCTGAAAATTCCTCACCTTGTTCTTCTGGGACCAGCCTGAAATCTCTCAGGACTTTCAGAGCACTGCGGCCTCTACGAGCTTTGTCAAGATTTGAAGGGATAAAGGTAAATATATAGGGGGAGGTCTGGGTTTTTATATGGATGAGAGTTTTTAATAGATACAGAAGAAGTAAAAATCAGTAGCTTCTTGGGAAAAGTGATCTATTGAATTCAATTAATGAATTATTTTTGTTAATTTCATTCAGGTTGTTGTGAATGCACTCTTTGGAGCCATCCCCTCTATCTTCAACGTTCTGCTCGTCTGTGTTGTCTTTTGGCTCCTCTTTAATGTTCTAGGAGTCAAATGGCTTGGAAGCAGATTTTGGAAATGCACACACAAAGAAGAAAGTACTGATCACATTCATGGCAGAAATGATTGTCTTTCCTTCAATGGGACATGGACAAATAGTGCTGTAAATTTTGACAATGTTGGCATGGGTTACTTGGCCCTTCTCCAAGTGGTAAGTTCTGTAAAAACATGTTCATTTTTGTTTTTCTCAAGGAATGGTTTGAGCAGGCCACACCACTGTGGTTCTATTTATCTCACTGAAACTGGGTTTTTTTTAGCTCCCATTAATATTTTCCTCATCTATGAGCTGCTCACCTCCTCCTAAAGAACACTTGGGCACATGCAGCCTTATGTTAAAACCAAGAACTCCTTCACAGCTTTTCAATTTTGTTTTAAATTTCACTTCCATTTTAATTTTGATTAACAAAATAAGCCCGAAATAGTCCGCCTGTTACTGTATTTAAAGTTATTCTTGTTTTCTCTAATTCATAGTGGAGAAGAAAGAAAACTCATGGACCAATTTATTTAGAATTCTGTGTCTTCTTTTGTTGTAAAAATCCTGAAGTGTTGGGGTGCTAATTCACTGAGCTCCCTAATACCCAACAAAGGAGAGAAAGGCTTTGTTAAAAAGTTTCCATTATCCCTGTATCTTTTCTAGATTAAGTTCTTTACCTGGATCCTTCAGAATGTTCTATGATTGATAAAAATTGCAGGATGGAACCATCTGTTGTTTTGTTAGAAATTGTTTTTTTCCTTTTAAGTTATATTTGCTAGTTGAGCTGAAACTTTTTACAAAAATTTCAATTTAACAGTAGTTAGCATTAAAGCATTTGACATGAATCATGACTTTTCTTTTGTTTTCTTTTCAGGATAATTTTGTCTCTGCAATAAACTCCAGTGAATCATACTTCCAAACATATCTTAGAATTGATGCATACTTTTTACAGCACACTTCTTATTTTTTCCACAACTATTAACACATTTATATTAGCAATAGCTTTTCTTTTTCTTAGTTGTAACAAACAATGCATTTTCTTTCAGGCAACTTTTAAAGGTTGGATGGATATTATGTATGCAGCAGTGGATTCACGTGAGGTATATCATTGAAATGAAATTTTAGTTTTTTCCCTTTCCTTCTTCCCTTTTCTATCTATACAGTAAATTTTTCAGCTTTGTTTGCAACATCAGGTCAAAAATACAAGTGGATGAGTTTATCCAGCTGCACAGTGAAACAATAATCCTTGGAGTACCAAATATCTGAAACTTAGGTAAAAGAAACTGGTCTCAATAGAGTGATACCACACAAAAAGAGGGCAAGATAATATATAATTTTTTACAAGTCTGATTTGGAAACAGAATATGACTGTGCCTCTGAAGCAAATTCTCTTCCTTCTTAAACATGTGCAGTAGAACTGAAACAGCCTTCAGCTTTATCAGTTATTTGAGGTTTTCTTCCCTACATTTGACACCCTCACTGTTTCTTCCCCATTTGCATGTCCTGTTTCTCACTCTCATACTAGCAGTGAGTTTTAACTTTTCTATATTTAGTTGACTTTGCCTATTTTCTTGCTCATTCCATCACAGTACTCTTGACTATAGTTAAATAGCTGCTAAATAACAATATTGTTCTTTGTATGGCTGGTTTAAATTGTTTCTTGCCTAGGATGGCATCCCAAAGGAGGGAATTCACCATTAGGTTTAATCCTGTTTTTCTAATTAGAGCATTCACAGGATCCCTTCTAATTGGAACTGTTTATTTATTACTAAAAAAAAATTGCTAGAACAGGATTTGGCTTTGTTTTTCATTATCTTTACAAACAGTAACAAGATAGAGCAAGACAGTTCTACTTATACATCTAGATAAAGGCTTAAATGTGCAGAAATAATTTATCCTTCATGATAACAAAAAAATCTGCTATAATAAATTGGAAATGCTAAAGCTGAGATTATTTAATTTTTATCAATATTTTTTTCTGGTTTGTTTTTTGTTTTTGTTTTTTTTTTTTTAATTTTAACAGATTGGTCAACAGCCACAGTTTGAAGCACACTTAAGCATGTACGTGTTCTTTGTGGTTTTCATTATTTTTGGATCTTTCTTCATGCTGAACCTTTTCATTGGAGTGGTTATCAGCAATTTTAACCAGCAAAGGAAAAAGATAAGTACTACATGGTCTAACCCATGGTGTCCTGTAATCCCAATTTGATTAAGTGAATGCTGGCTTGACATCTAGAGGTCTAACATTGTGAAATAAGTGTTTGACTAGATAAATTTAAAATAACATTTCAAACCAAGTTTTGAAAACAGGAATCCCCTCTTCCTCAAGGTTTTTACCTGTGAATTCTATTTTCCTGCCAAGTCCTGAATTTGTTCTAAGTAGAGGACAAAGAGGAAGGAGAGAACTTCAGTGTTGCCACTGAGTAGCATTAGAAATGAGAAATCAAAAAAGTTACCTAGACTTTGCTACAGGAGAGTGGAATTATTTTCTTCTGCTTTGAAGATTTGCTTTGGGGAACAGAAAACCCCTTTTTGCTGAGAGTGAACACCTCACAAATGTGAGTAGGGTAATCAGTCATGGAAGAAGCAGTCATTGAAGGAGTAACCTCTGCTTTCCTGATAAAGAACCTTGAAAAGGTCTTGTCGATAGAATTTCTTCTAAAACTAGCTACACTTTACAAAGTCATTCATCTACAAAATAAACCTACATATTAATTTAGTGAAGTTTTAAAAAAATTCTTCATTGGGATCCAAGCCATGACCCCAGGAGGAAGCTGAGTAGAAATTTAAAGGCTGCTTAAAGCCTATGAAGCAATGACTGCTTCCACTTTTCTCCTCCTAGTTGTTATATTCCCTGTTCTTGTTATTCAGTAAGAACCGGAAGGCAAAACCTTAGAATGGAAAATGCAGCAAAGAAAAGCAATAATCATCTCTGCCTGGAATACTTCCCCTTCCTTGTGCCAAGTTTATTTATCAATTGAGTCCTGACTCATTAATGGGTTTAAAGTGTCCAGAATATCGGGGGAAATTGGGTCAATTAATCCACTTGGAAGTCTTACAACAAATAAGCATCTTGCTCATTGAAAAAATAACAGAAAAGCAGACCCCAACAGGAGGTTTACAATTTCAAGGTTCCCATTGGAAGACAGAATTTGTACTGGAATAATTTATTGTTTCCATAGGCTGATTTATGCACCAAGTGTCAAAGCATCACTGCCTTTGGTAGAGAGAAATAGAAATAAAATCCACAGGAAATTCTTCTGTTCTCTGAATTTGGACAGAGAAAAGATGTGTAGGGATTGAGGAACAGCAGTCCAACTTCACTGTAAGAATATCCTTTTATAACAAAGTCCCAGTTACAATAATCCAAATAGATAAAAAGGTTAAGTAGTTGATAAGCTTGAACATTTGCTAGAAGTTTATGTGAATGTAACACTTTTTTTCTTAGCACATGCTGTAACTGACTTTTTTTTTTTTTTTAATTTTTCTCTTTCATTTCTTTTCTGCTTCTTTGGGCTTTTCCATGAGATTCCATGTAGAGAAGTTAAGCAGAGTTTTCAGAGGTTTAGCTGGAGTGATTCCAATTGCAGGTGCCCTGCTGAACATTGTTTTGTGTTTGTTGTACAAAGTGCTGATCGCTCAATGCTTTTATGATGAGTGATTTCTGATTACTGGGTTCCAAGTGGTTGCTCAGTAATACAGGTGGTGTGGATGATAATAAGAAATTCATTGCCAGGAACTCCCCACAGAACTTGGTCCCAAAATTCTTATTCATCATACTCTATTTACTTGCTAGTCCAGCAATCTACTTCTGCTTCTGCCTTTCCCAAAAATATAAAATATTCTTCTTCTTAATTAATCTTACGTAATTTTTAAAATAGGAACTAGATTTGCAAAACTTTGAAAAGTCTCTCACACTTGAGGGAACTGACTTGTGATCACTGCCTGGACTTGACTTTCATGATCAACTCAGATCAGATCAAAGATCAAGGGGAAAAGGAGAGATGGTGAAGACACATTTGGTCTCTGTGCTCTCTTAGGTCCTACTCATGACAACTGTAACTTACTGTCTTTAACATAAATTTGTCAGTATTAATTTGACTTCATCTGAACAACAATTTTTTTTTTTGTCTTTACTTAGGTGGGAAAGATCTGTTTTTGACTGAGGAACAGAAAAAGTACTATAGTGCCCTAAAAAAACTTGGATCCAAGAAACCCCAAAAACCCATCCCAAGACCAGCGGTGAGGCCACCTTAAGAAGAATATGACAGAGGATATAAAGAGGATGATATTTAAACTCAGTAGCCAGGAATTGGGAAATAAACCTTACATTAGAGCCCCTCATCTTCCTCAGTCAATATAGTATTTAGATTTTACTCTCTTTTATTTAAAAATTCTATCCAACACAGTCATCTTTGAGGGTATTAATTAAGTGAATTTACAACCTATTTATCACCTACTCAAATGTACAAACTTTTAAAACCAGTTCTTATTAAATATTTGATATTCATAACATGACCTTGGTTATTTAATTTGCATGATGTTGCTTCTGCAACTAGATTGGATTATTGCAGGTTAGAATGAATAGAGAGCAGCACATGCCCCATGGCTGTTATTTGCTTTTAAATAATCTTATGCTTTATTTCTTACATTTTCTTAAATTGAATTCCAGGCCTGTCTTTGCACAGTAACTACTCAGAGTTTTTCCTGCTTATGACATTTTAATTAGAATTGCTTATCCTAAAATATCTGCTTCAATAAGTATTTCTATTAAAGGAGCAATCACAATGTACTCTGAATGTTTTCCTGCTACATATTTTTTCCTAAGCCAATGTGTTTGCACAATGCCTGAAAAAACTGAAAATGTGGTGAGTTTTCTTTGAGGGTCTAAAGAAATCATCAAAAAATGCTTCTAGCAGCTTGTTGTTAATTTATATTATCTTAAATTCCTTTTCTAAGCACAAATTACTGATTAACATTTGAATGCAGGCTGGGTCTCAGAACTGGCATTTAGTAGTTCTCCTCTCTCTCCACAGAATGCATTCCTAGGATTGCTGTTTGACATCGTAAATCACAAAGCTTTTGATGTCACCATTGTGATTTTCATCTGTCTCAATATGATCGTTATGATGGCAGAAAACAACGACAAAGGCACCAAGGAAGTTCTTAATAAAATCAACTATTTTTTTGTGGCTGTATTCACTGCAGAATGTGTCTTAAAAATACTGGCCTTAAGGCACTACTACTTTGGAAGTGGCTGGAACGTGTTTGATTTCAGTGTTGTGATCCTTTCAATAGTGAGTAAGTATCAACCACTAGGTCAGGTAAAGTATCTTACTAATATTAAGCAAATTCTAGTTTGAAGTAACCACCTACATATGTTTGATAAACAAATTCCAGATCCATTGTACTACTTCAAACTATCTGCTAAGTGATTCCTTCTAAAAGGATGCATTTTTGTTTTCCCTTATATTTTTGCAGAGTACTAAAAGGTAAATGGAGTTTTTGAATTTTTTTAAGTATGATTTTTATTAAGGCATTAACAGAATATTAGTTTAATTCAGTGACATCTTTTTAAAGTTATCATACTTAAACTGTTGTCTAATGGTTTTATGCTTTCAATTTACACGTTGTCACAGGAAAAGAAAATTCAGGTTAAAAATACATTTGCTTCAAAAATGGGGTTTAATTTATTTTTCCAGGACTTCCCTTTAAGAAGGTAGAGTCCAGTTGCAGATTTGGAAAGCTAAGGAAAATTTGGCTGCTCAACACCATACTAAACCTGGGCAAATGTTTTTGACTGAAAAAATTATTAAAACTGGCTTGTATTTTTTTGACTATTTAAATAAGACTAGAGGCTGATCATTGACTCTGCAAAGGGTCATATACAACTCTAGTTTCTTGTACAATTTATTTTGTCCTTCCTACTCAGGCCTAGGTCATATCATATAATAAAGGATGGGAAAGAAACTGCTCTGAGTTCTCTGCTTCTTGCCTAAGCATGGTAGCCTTTTGCCATCCTGTACAACCCAGAAAAATTATGACTTCTTAACTCTTGTGTTTGTAATCATTTGCA
This sequence comes from Agelaius tricolor, assembly GCF_023055355.1. Lineage (NCBI taxonomy): Eukaryota > Metazoa > Chordata > Aves > Passeriformes > Icteridae > Agelaius > Agelaius tricolor. The sequence goes on from NW_027269266.1 coordinate 2,961,594, forward strand.
TTGCTACTGTGTCATAGAATGAGGTGTTATGGAGGATAAACACTGAGAGACAATTTTCCTTTTATTTCTTCTTGCTCTTCTCTGATCTCATCTGAGTGCCAAGCATTAGTCAAAGTCTCACATTTAGGCTTTGGCCTAAAGAAGAAGCAGCACTCAGACAGTGGCTCAGAGACAGTCCCAGAACTTCCAGCACAAGACCTGAATGGATTTTAAAGGATTTTTTTAGGTACTTGAGCAATGAATGCATAAATTCATTCCCCAAATTAGAGAAACTGGGAAGAGCACAGCTTCCAAACTATGCAGAAATCTTGATGCCTCTTTTATATTGAAAGCTATTACAATTTTTCTTTTTTTACCTAAGCTTTTATCTGAGCAGTTTCAGAATTGATTATATTGAGACCACTGTAACGTGATCAGTGTTACTGCCAACACCTAAAGCACAGAATATAACAAAACAGACATTAATTTGACTAACTTGACCTGGCAACATTTTGTTTTCCTTTTCCTTTCAAAGGTCTTGGAGTTTCTGAAGTGTTCCGCTCTTTCTTCTCCCCAACGGTTTTGAGAACTCTTCGTTTGGCACGGGTCGGCCGAATCCTCAGAATAGTTCGCCAAGCCAGAGGGATTCGAACTCTTCTTTTTGCACTGCTGATGTCCCTTCCTGCCCTAGTCAACATTGGCCTTTTGCTTTTCCTGATTATGTTCATTTATGCCATCGTGGGCATGGCAAACTTTGCCTGTCTCCCTCAGGATGGTGGGATTGATGACATTTTCAACTTCCAAACATTTTGTGGCAGCATTCTCTGCCTCTTCCAAATTACCACATCAGCTGGCTGGGATAGTCTTCTGGCCCCTGTGCTAAAGGAATCTGATAAATGTGCTCTCCAATTAAATGTAAAAGGAACAGAGAAAAATAATTGTGTAAATAAGGGCTTTGGTATTTTATATTTTGTAAGCTATGTCATTATATCGTTCCTCATTGTTGTAAATATGTACATAGCTGTCATTTTAGAGAACTTCAATGTTGCCACTGAGGAGAGCACAGATCCTCTTTGTGAGGATGACTTTGATATGTTTTATGAGACGTGGGCAAAGTTTGACCCTCTGGCAACACAGTTTATAGATTATTCTGTTCTCTCAGACTTTGCAGATGCTCTGGCAGACCCCTTGCGCATCCCAAAGCCCAACAAAATCCAGCTCATAGCCATGGACATCCCCATAGTTAGTGGAGATAAGATCCACTGCTTGGATATCCTGCTGGCTTTCACTAAAAGGGTCTTGGGAGAAGCTGGAGATACGGAGGGTCTTGAATTAGACATGGAAGAAAAGATTACAGCTGGCAATCCATCTAAAAGTTCTTACAGCCCAATTTCTTCTACCCTTAAAAGAAAACAAGAGGAAGTGTCAGCTCTTGTTATTCAAAAGGCCTTCAGGAGGTATTTGAGACAACGTTCTCTTGAAAATACATCCTTGTACCATTGTAAACATAACAGTGCTGTCTTTGGACGAGAAATACAGGACAAGCAAAGTCTTCTTGAATCACTGCTTAATGAAAACCATGGTAGGAAGGCAGATAAATTACGTCCTGCTTCTTCCATATCCCTCCCTTTATTTTATGATGGCTTTGCTGAGACAGACAGCAATAAGCTTGACACATGAGGTCACCCCTGGCTGCAGCATTTCCAGTTAAACCAATGTCACTTATTTTCAGATGGAGATCATATTTTGATCCCACAAATACTCTAAATTTAGAATAATACTGGCAGACTTCAAGTATTGTAATTGTTCAGATTTGCAAAATGCTCCTTAAAACACTTAAGATTTGAACAACTATGTCATAAATATTAGAGGAAAATCTCTAACCATGGAATTTTTTTCCTCAGCTACTGGAGTTGGTGAGTTAATTTTTTCAGCTGTCATTTTTATATGAGTTCATGTGTTTACAGAAGAAGTCTGTAAAAGATCAGTTGTAAGCACTTATTTATAAATTCACAAGGATATAGGATAAGGTATATGTCTTTAGGGAGAACCAATTTTTCAAAACAGGCTTTATTGTAGCAAAATTAAGTAATAACTGCACTTCTGTAGAAGACTCACTCAAGACACTTGAGTATAATCAGCCTCTAATTTTGATGTTTTTGGGACAATCCTCCTCCTATTATCTTTGAATGGATTTATGTCTAAGAATGTTTGAGGTGTCTTTACACAACCACCTAGAGGGATTTAACAGATCATCCTCAGTTGCCTGTGCCTGAAAGTTGTACCTAATTTGTTCTTTGTATCTTTCAGTGTATGAAAATTGTTGTAATCATAATTAAAATCAAAGAATATTGTTTCCAGAATGGAATAATTGTAAATAAAATTCCATCATTATACTTTATCCCTAGAAAGCACTACTTACTAATCTTAAAAGAAGTTCCTGGTGTATCTTGTGAGGTAGCATTTATTAAATTTAGAGACAGCATTTATTTCATTGATTCTGAAAAAATATATATGAACAATGTGTAATAATATTTTACTGATTTTTTTTATTTTGCAGTTTGGAATATGACTGGTTTAAATTCTTCAATAAAGACTTCAGATGCTTAATATGTTTTTGTCCATTTTTTAAGAAGTATCTTCAATTTCATTTATTACAAGACAATCTATTATTGTAATAGAATTTCCCCGAAGCAGATACCTATTAGCACAAGAAAACTGAAAATATTTTGCTATTCACAGGGAGTCAGAAAAGATTTCGCATTTTTCAGGCCAAGAATATAAAGAACAATAAGGTAATGAACTTTAATTGTCATTTACCTTTTTAAATACTATTAAAATAGGACAGATTTAGTCAAGACTAAGCTATTTTCGGGACAAATAAAGGCACAGGCAAGCTTAGAGTTAAGGAGCTCAGACACAGTAAAGTCTGAACTAGATTTATAATGGTCAAACATTGGAACAGCCACCCCAGGGCAGTGGTGGAGTCCCTGTCCCTGGAAGAGTTCAAAAAATGAGTGGATGTGGCACTTGGTGCTGTGGCTTGGTGGGCATGGAGGTGTTCAATCAAAGAGTGTGATAGTATAGGGATAAATGTTTCTAAAATCATGGGATAGTCAGGGGAGTTAGAAAGGAAGGCTAGGCCTGGTAGGCCATGGGAAAATGTTAGGCTGCACCTGTATGGTAATTTAATGACTATGATACTGATATGATTGTTAAATGTGATGATTTTTTGGTAATTGGATATAACTATTGTTTAATCCCAACAAGAATAACGAGGAACTGTGTTGGGGGGGGTTTGATGGAAATTACAAAATCTGTGCTTGGACGAAATCAATGTATACAATAGAACAATATAAGTTTAATAATTAATATGCAGCTATATAATGATAAGGGTATAAAAACGTGTTCATCCTGAACCCATGTCAGAGTCAGATTTGGGTCTGTACCCCTGACACCCAGAGCTCTTCAACAAAAGCACCTGCATATAATCATTCTGTGACTGTGTGTTCCTGAATGCTAACAGAGGGACTTGATGATCTTGGGGGTCTTTTCTAACCTTAATTATTCTATGACTGTTTTCAGAACCAGCTTCTGTTCATAAAAAATGATCTGCAGAGATCTCAGGAGATGCAAAGATACCAGGTGGGTCTGTCTCCTGTCCAGCCTGGCTTGTTTCATGCACAGTGATGCTGCTCAGGTGAAACTATAAATTTTTTTCAGTGTGAGCTGGAATGAGCTCTGGAATGAGCCAACAGCTTTTGTTCAACGATCAGGCTCCATTAGATGGCAGCATTTACTGTGGTTTAAGATGTGGCCAGTCTTCAGTGAAACAGGTGAAACTCACACATTACAGCATAGAGGTACTAAATTAATTCTAAATTGTTCAGAAGAAGTGTCACAAGTCTCTTCTTTTCCTGTCCTGGGCTTTCAAGTTAGCCACAGGTCTTAGTAAGTGCATGTTTGCTGACTGTTCTGGTGTCTGATAGACCTTAATTGTTGAGAAAAAAAAATAAAATTGTTCTCCTGTGCTTGGACTTTCCAGATGGGTAGTTCAAGCATTTCTCTATAGCACTGTAAAAGGAAATGTTTCTTAGAAAAGAGGTAAGACTGCTTTGTTCTTGCATATTGGAAAAAAAGGGAAGATTGGAAAAACTATGTAAGAGGATTTTAAACATTAATCACTCTGATCTTTGCAATTAAAAAATATTTGTTTGAATGCAACACTGGGTTCTCTGTCCATACCTAGAAATACTTCAAAGATGAACACTTCATTTCTGTTGCAGGGGCAGAAATTTTGGCAAAATCACACCTAGCCTGAACACATCGTTAGTGATTGTGTCACCTCAGCAACATACAAACCCACCTGAATTCACCATGGGGCTAATTTAAAAGTCTGACTAATTCTTTAGCATTGCTTAAGCATTAAAAATTGTCTTAGGAGAATGGAAGTTGGAAGGAGAATGGTGATATCCAGCTGCTGCAGCTTCTTCCTGCTGGATTTGTCCAAAAGCCAGTTCAGCTCCTGAAGGAATGTAGAGTTTCTTTAATAAGTCTGTAAATGGTGATGAGTTAAAGCAGTGAACAGGTGGGAGCTTTTGACATTTCTGTTACTCTGGAAATGTGAATTCCTCCTGATAAAGCTGCCTGGATTTCTGTGAACTCTGTGAGAAATTCAGGAATGCTTGGAACACAGAGGAAGAATATTCCTTTCTGTTTGTAAAGTTTGATACTTAAATCAGAAAACAGCAGAAACAAAGGAATATCAGGTCCCTCCAGTGAGGAAATACTGGGAATGTGGAGCTCCCAGGGAATTTCTGAGGGTCAGCAGTACAGTACAAACCAGCATTGCCTCCTTAGTGCTGATGCAGCTCTCTGTTTTACATTTCCATGTGTCACTGTTCCTTTGTCAAGATAGAATGAAACAGACCCCTGGGAAATAAGAGGTTTTTCCACTTCTGTGGTAGTACTGTATCCCTCAGAGCAGGATCCCCAAAGTTTTTGTGACAATTGTCCTTTTACTTTCTGGAGTTCCTCAATTACTGCTCACCTTGCAATGTTTGCACTATCCACTATTTCCTCAGGACTCAAAAGAAACCCCAGATGTAAAAAAATAAGTTATTTGAAAAGAAATATCCTCTAGTGGAAGGTTCCCTGCCCATGGCAGGGAGGTGGGAACTGGATGATCTTTAAAGTCCCTTTCAACACAAATCATTCTGTGATTCTATGAAAGGCACCAGAAAGAGAATCTCATCATTTCAGCTTATCCCTGAACCTACCAGAGGTTGTTGTACTTGACAAGTGTGTCATCTGCAATGTCACTGTCCAAAGCCATCAGTGAGCTAAACATTCTCTCTCAACATGAGAAATCCTCACCACCTAGGTGGTGCAGGAAGACATCCCAAAACATGCTCTTGTAAATCATGTTTATAGTGAATATTCCCATAAGAAGAGCACACCAAACTACCTGAGCAGCTTTAGGCAGAGGTCAGGGTCATGGCTAGAAGTGGTGGGGAAGAGATCTGTTGTGTTGGAACCAAGCAGAACAAATTATTCCATATTTATGGTGAAAGTTTCAAAGATGCAGGAACTGTGTTTAAATACTTTTGTTAGCTACCACCAGCTAAAAGCAAGCCTGACAGCAGCCAGATGCTTTTCAAACTTAAATATTATGGCTAAATAGACACTTTAATCAACAACCTGGGGGTCTATCAATTGATACTGATATTTGGATATTGATATTGATATTTGGACACGCACTTCTATTCTCTAGTCTAGGGCAAATTACCGAGAGATTTCTCACCTGCCCATCTCTAGAAACTAAATTATGAGTCCTCTGTGACATCTACAGCATCATTTCAGATTTCTTTTTCCAAGTTTCTTCAGCACCCTCATCCATTAAATCTATTTGGATGAAGGCACTGAGCAGTGTCAGAGCTGAATGTGGTGGCACAAGTTGTGACTCTTTTCTCTGCCAGTTCCAGGGAAAATGTGTGAAGGCATCAACTTAGTAAGTGGTTTTATTGATCTTCAGAGACTTTTGAAAGAGCAATAGAGATGTTTTGGCAACTCCTCAGGAAAAAATAGCTGTTTGGGCAAATCTGTTGCAGTTCTCTGCTTTATGGTTCCATGGAGTTAAGACAGGCCAAGCTGATTTTAATGACAGTCCTTACCTTAATGCAGAGCTGTTCTAGCTCTGGGCAGACTGAGAGCAATTGAAGTTTCCAGTTTCCAGGGAAGTTGGGTTTGTGCAGGAGCATTCCAAAGTTAGATAGCCTTAGGTTAGATTTCAGACAACAGCCACCCTACCTTGCTGCCCTAACATTGGGTAGAATTTGTCCTTAGGGACAATTTAAAGTGGTCACCAGGAAGAACAACTCTTGTTTAAGTTTTATTTTATATATTCATACCTTTTTTGAAATGAAGAGGGTAGAACTGGAAGTAGTATTTTAGTAATGCTACCAGTCTCAGCAATCTCTGCAGAATTCATCAGCAAATATTTCATAGCTTTACTCCAATTATCTCTTTTTTGTGCTTGTGGCTGAGGTAATAACACAGACATGGTGAGGCAAATAAAAAGCCATCCTTGTGTTCTTCACTTGGTACATTTTTTTGCTGCTGCTACCAGTGAAGCCTGTAACTGCTGCAGCCAGAAACCTGTGTTTGCATGAGAAGACAGACTCTCCAACATCTGTGCACAGAAATTCACCAAAATATTTCCAGCTGTTCCTTCCCCCCCAGTCCCATCCTGAACAGAGAGAACATGAAATTTCTCCCCCTTTCAATGAGATAAGAGTAAGCTTCAATAAAAACAACAACAGGATTCCACCACAGCATCTTTAGAGAATGACATTTCCTTCCTAAACGTACATGGTGCCCATCACTCATTTATCAGGCTCTCTTGACATCCCATTCAATAAAACACTTGTGCTTATGTCCATTATGTCCATTGCACTTATCTTCAGCTTCCTCCTATGAATTGTTTTTTCTGCCAGCTCTGCACAAGACAAAGCCCATGGCTGCCAGAACATCAAATATGATGGGTGGTAGTTAATGTCCCATCCTTTCCTAAATGGGGGGCTCACCCCTTGACAAACAGCCAATAATACACACCCCCATAAATCCAGATAGGAAAGAGAGAATTAATGCACAAGACTGGGTAAAATCAGTGTAAGCTGCACTTTCTAATACACCTGGGAATCCACCAACAAGAGGGCAATGGAGCTTACACAGGTATTGTGATTGAAACCTTATGTTGCTGTATTTTGCTAAGTGTAAACTTATGTTTGTACTGTGATTTTGCCATAAATGAATGTTTTAGGCTGCTCAAAGAATCACTGGCAAAAGCAGGTTCAATATGAAAATGAAAGTGTGATGAAGTTCATTAGCAAGGTTCTCTCTACTACTTACTGGGTGGTTAAAACACACAGAGAAAAATCAGGCTAAAACCCAAAATCAATCAGTCCAGAACTAAAATCAACCTAAAAGGACCTGTGTGGATAGAACAAGAGTAAGCTGGGAAAGCATAAGGATAAAAAGGAATAAGAGAAATTCTCCTATTGAGTCACAAGGTTCACAGTGACTCATCCTGCCAAATTTAGCCCAGGACTTGACCAACAGTTTAGGCCTAAAGGTTTCAACAATATTTGAATTTAGCAGGGTTTAATTGATAACCTAATTTAAACAATTTAACAAAAGATTCTATAGAATTTGCTCCAAGCACAACAGTAACTCACTTGTGGGCCTACTCAGGACTCTAATGAATGCAAGAGAGCACCATTCCTGGCACATTTCTGCATCAGACTCACACTCACACACACACAAACCTAAAGGAGTCTGTGCAAGGAGAAAATTCCCACTCAGGTTCAGTGAAGTGCTCAGGGCAGATGCCTTTGCATCTTCTCAGAGGATGAAATGTAGAGTCTTGAGGAGTGGGAGTGTCAGCCCAGGCTCCATCATCAGCTTTCAGCAGTGATTCTCTGAGCACAGCAGCCTTGAGAGTCCACAAACTCCAGGGGGAGATTCTGGTCACAGCCATCTGTGACCAGGAGAGCTCAAAGGGTCTCACTTTGGATGCTGCTTTGGTCACCATCATATTTTCTGAAAAATCCCCTTGCAAGGATTTCTCTCCTGGGAAGCTGAGAAGCCTCAGAGAAAAAGGAAAACAATGATTATCTCATTTGCTTCTCCTGTGTTTTGCTGCTTTGGAATGTGGTTGGAGATTGTTTATCCAACGTGTGAATTGTTTTAACTTAATGACCAATCACAGTCCAGCTGTGTTGGGACTCTGGAGAGAGTCACATGTTTTTCATCAGTATCTTGTTAAGCCTTCTGTAAGTATCCTTTCTCTGTTCTTTAGTATAATTTAGTATAGTAACATAAAATAATAAATTAGCCTTCTAGTAACATGGAGTCAGATTCATCATTTCCTTCCTGCTACGGGGAACCCTGAAAATGCCACACTGCTTAGAAGATTGCACGAGTTTTGCCTTCAGTCATAATGATTTTCTGTCCCGGACAAAATTTGGGTTGGTAACTTTCTTGGAAAGTTCAATAGCAAACATGTTGTTCCACTTGGGCTGTTTTCCAGGCAAGATAAATAAGTTTCCAAGGCTGTTGGTTAAAAAGCAGGAGCTCATTAGGCAGCCCAAGTTCCTGGGAGCCCAACAGTGTTCCAGGAGCTCTTCATCAAGGCTGAGCCCTAACGAGCATTTCTGAGATCTCAGTGCAGCCTGAGGGAGTGGGAGGGGAACAGATTTCAGGATATTATGTATCATTCAGCTGAATCAAAATCCCAAGTAAAATTAAATATATTGAAATAAATCAATTTGACATTAAACATCTCATGCTCCATGCTTGGAACAGCTGAAAGAATTTGTTTGGATTATTTGTCTCTGAGAACCAGGCATGGCTGTTCTTCTTTCTAAAATGATCCAGGGTCAAGAGTACAAATGAGCAAACATTTAGAGCAAAGCTTCTCTATTTGTTAAAGACAGGGAAATGGTAAAAGCAAAAATTATTATTTTAGAACTTATTTCCTCATCTCAATGCTTATGGAAACAGTGACAACAACTGTCTTCATTTAAGGTTTTAAATTTTGCATGTTTACCTATGTACACAGAAACAGGTATTTTAATTGCAGTGCAATTAAATTAACTCCATAATATTTCATAGCACGCCTTGAATAATATATAAGAAGAAAATTGAAATCTGTCTCCATATTTCCAGGTTTGGTGATGAGAATTAATGGGTTTGAATGCCACACTCAGCTGTAGTAAAGGGAAAACAACGGGCTGGGTTGGCAGAGGCTTTCATTTCCAGGTGCCACCTCATGGCCCCACTCATCTCAGTGCCCAGTGGGCCATTCCTCACTGGAAAATCACATTTTCAAACCTGGCTTTGTGGCCACAGTGCCCATCCCTCATGGGTTAAAGCAGAGGATCTCTGTAAATGGTGAGGGGTAATAAAATTTAAATTTAAATTAAAATGGTAAGTGAGGGGTAATTTTCTCACAAAACACCTTCTGGTTTTCTGAAGGTGATTTAGTAAACCCGCTTCCCTGCATAACCAAATGTTATTCCATCCTGCTTGCAAGGCTTTTGTCTAATTCAATTTTTCTATGGTGTGGAAGAGCACAGAGGAATTTACTGAGTTTATAAGGCTGGTGGCCTTTTCCTGGTGCCAGTTCTGCTAAATTCAAAGTTGAATTTTCAAGTCCTTTACCCAAGTAGAGAGGAAAGTCTTTGCCTGGCCTCAGACTCCAGGCAGAAAAGTAAATCCCCAGGAATCTTGCAAAGTCTGCCCTTCCCAAGCACTTAGGAATCACATGATTATATATAATGTACCCCAAAAAATGAATAAAGAGATTCCTAAAGTTGTCCAGCACTGTAAATGAAAGGTGGGAGCATGCTTGCATGTTCCCATAAATTGCAATAATTTGGGGATTTTTGGATGTAATCAAACCCAGCTATTAAGACCATACCTTTAGCTTGTGCTTGAATTTTAAACCAAATACTGTTGATGGCCCCAACATCTCACAAATAAAAGTTTTTATGTACTAACAATGTATTAACATTGCTGTAAGGGTTCCTATGGACCCTTCTGTGTGTGTGTGTGTGTGTCTGTGAAAACCATCAGATTTTACTACCTTAAAAAGTAATCCCTGATGCACCAGCTCTGGTATTGTGAATTGATGATTTTTTGGAAAGGAGAAGATCCTTTATGTCAAAAGTCAACCTCACACCCAGAGAAAAAGAAACTAAATCCAGTTTCAGCAGAACTGAGTAGGCTCAGTAACTGAGTGGGATGTTGTATGAAGCTTGTTGATAAATACAAGCATTTCCTTCCCTTTCCCTCTCACCTTTTACCATCTTTTTCCCTTTTTCCAGCCTTAATTTCTTTATATTTTATGTGTTGCAAGAAATTGCATGATGAAAACCTGATGGACAAGATATGAGAATCAAACCAACCTCTACAAATTTTTGTTGAATGTGTTTCATGTCTGGCACCCAGCAAATGCAAGTATATAAGAATAACAATATTCATAACATAAAAGTGTGCCCACAACTACACAGCCTTTGATTTATCTGGGAAGAAAACACCCAGTTTTGGCATTTATAGGTGTAAATAGTCTCGTGTGTCCATAGTATGTTATACCAGGTATTGACAACAGGAGCCTTGAACTTTCTCCTCTGGTGGACAGTGAAGCCCAAATATTTCCTAAGAAATATTAGGCTGACACAGCTGAGACACTGATGTTATTTCAGATCATTGTTTCCTCCTGCTTTTATATTATTTTGACACAAAGACTCTTGCAGCAGGTGATTTGAACATTACATATTTCATAGCAGGAGAAAATCCCTTTGACCCTCCAGCTGTGTGTTCCTGTTGCCACAGACTCAAAGCTCCAGTTTTAGCTTGAAAAGGTGAGAGTGAGATGAGTGATGAAACAAATTCTAGGCATTTTTTTCCCATTCTGTTTGCTGAATTTGATAGACTTTTAAAGCCTGGCTTCTGAGAGGCAATTTCAGACACTTCTCTTAGCATCATCCAATTATGCATTGGCTGCAGCTCACTGCATCTATCAAAGTGTCACGGATGCTTTCATGTAGGCAATATATTGCTTTTTCAGACCCAAGAGAGGGGAAAAAATCAAGCACCCCAGCATCTTCTCCTTAAGTAGGTGTGGAGCAAATTAGCCCCATTACAATCCAGCCTGCATTAGTCCATTAAAGAGCTGCAGGAAGATTCCTTTGTGTAAATGACTGGATGGTTTCACTGTATATTTGTATTAGTCATTTCCTGCTGCTCTTTAAAGAAAGTTCTTGATCACTGATGTTTAAAAGGTCTTAATTTCCACATAAGCATAACTAAAAAAAAAAAAAAAAAAGACAGGAAACATCCTCATATATTTTAAAAGGTAGTTAATTATTTTTAATATCATTAATTAAACTTTGTGGCTCCAAGGACATAACAATTTGCAGATACCCAGAGGATTATCCTTTGATTAGGGTGGCTTCTTGTACACAAAACTTTTCTCCTTTCCCAAACCATTTGTGCTGCTGTTCCCAGATTTAATGGTAGATTATGCACAGCAGGAATTTGGGCTCACATTTGGAGGATTTGCACATCCCACCTGGAATAGACCTGCTGAATTCAAACCAGCAGCACTGGCTGGGCCTCTTCAGCTGCTTTGAGACACTGGATTGGAAAGATTTGTGGTAATGAATTGATGCCTTGCCCATGAATTTGGCCTCTTTTAACACTCCTGTTACACAAGAAGTGTAAAGACAGACTGAAAATATACAAAAATTGGGGGAAAAAATCTTTAAAAAATACATACACTCAGTTCTGTTGTACCACAAACTACAAGACCCAGCAAGGTCACAACTGGACAGGAAACCACAAAACCAGAGGTGGAGATGCTGAAAAAAAAAAAGACCTCACAGAAACATGCCATAGGTGCAGAATTACAATATCAAGATTACTAAGGAAAAAATGAAAATTCCTGCAGAAAAAGTCCTGTTGAAAAGAGCAGGCAGGGAGAAACTCCTCTGTTCCAGGTAAGGTGGAAAGAATAAAGGGTGTGGTTCTCAGTGCATCACCTGGCACACTGATCTGTTGGGGGCTGTGCAGTTTAGATCTTTCTTTACAATTGTTTTGTGTTGTAAAAGAGGGCAGGCACCTCATTTTCTAGACAGTGCCTGACACTCAGGAGTTTTTTTCAGCTCTTCCTGTCTGATAAATAATACAGACTCTAAAAAACCACACTCTGCCAAACAGATGCTTTAGTCAATCATCTTATTATGTATTAAATAGCTCATCCACTGTACTCTGTGTTTAGGTCCTTAAAATCTGCCTCTCCTGAAGGCTGTGGTTTATTCTGACCCATCTGGACCTTAATTCCAGGGTGTGATATCTACAAGTACCTAAAGCTGCCTCTGGTTTACCTCAGATAATCAAATTTTTGGGTTTTGCCTCTTCATTAATTAAAAAATGGATATAAAATAAAGAAGGATTTTCAACATGTAAATATCCAGTGTCTGGGACAGCGAGAGAAATTTCCAGATACACCTAATGCTGCTTGATGAAGCAATATTAGGAATATTAATATTACAACTTTATTTCCTTCACTACTCCAATTCTCTTATTTATTATTCTGATAGGCCACTGAGGAGAGAGAGAAGAGCAATCCATATTTCTCCATCTGAGTAGGTGATAAGCAAATTTTCCTGATGGAAACGTGCATTGGACCATTTAGCAAGCTGGAGACTACTGTGTGTAACAGAATGATTTTAATACATACTTACAGGGAAAGCAATTTCCTGTTACTCTGTAATAACTATTATCCATACAAAAGAGTCTGAATTTTACATCATCATGATTTTTTTTAAACATAATTTCATCCTCTGACAAAAGGAAATGAGATTCCTTTATCCTAGGTCTTTTATTTTGACAAAAATGTCAATTAGCTACTTTATACCATTAAAGACTTCACTATTATGTGGGTCAGAAAAGGGTTTCAGCTATTCTTTTAAAGCAAAGTAGCAGTGTAATGTATGATAAAAGCTATTCCAATCTCTGTGCAGTAAACAGCCTTCATAAATCACTGGGAGCTCTCTGCAGCAGCATTCCCTCAGTTTCACATTGGGCCACAAATCCCACAGATGTTAATACTCATAAACAGCAATTTATGGGGATTTCCCCTCTTGGCCAGGAGGTCTCACTTTCTCTTGTGTTATAAAAAAATCTCAAAACACTGAAAAGCTTCAACATGCACAGGTGAACATAACTCCTGAGCTGACAGGCAGCATTTGGGAGGTGAGTTTTCATACCATGACTTCATTACCAAATAAAATCAACAATACATCTTAAAAAAATGGAAATTTATTATATAAACCTCATCCTAGTGAGGGAAAAAAGCATAAGGTTCTTTATCTTATCTATGTTAAACTGTGTCAGTTAAGCAATTCTAAATTTACCATAATTTTTATACTGAAATATTACTTTCATTGAAGTTGCGAAATAATTCATTCCAGTCTGTGCTGGTTGGCACTGGAAATTACAATGCTCTCAATTCAAAAGCTATAATTTATTATTTTAGTTAGAGGGATGCTGTTCAGAATGTGAAAGCTTCCTTTTGATTAAGGACTCTGTAATTCTACATTGCATATCCCAAATAGCCAACAGTGAAGGAAAGGCATCATGACACTGATATTTTTTCCTTTTCCAGATGAAGAATTCAGATCTGTTTTTACAAACTGGACATTAACACTTCCTATTTGGTTTTCATCTCCTTTCTCCCATACCATGCAGCTGAAATGGTTCTGTTTGATGAATCCTTATGCCATGAAAAATGAGGATCAGTTACCAAAGAAAACCCCACACTGTATCCTTAAAAGAAGGGGACTGTGAAATGTAAAAGGATTTTACAGCTGAGATTTCCAAATCATATCTAACTTCTCAGGAAAAGCCAGAAATTAACCTTTACCAAATCTGGTGATGTTGTAAGAGTTCAGAAATAAATTTAATATATTTCAGTAATGAAAATTATCCTCTTTCTCCCAATGAAAGCTGCCATTGTATTCACCATTGTGTTTCTGTTACTATAGTGAGGAAATCTATGTAGGAACCTGGAGAGATACAGATTTCATATTTAATTTTTCACAATCTACCTTCCATTCCTTACTTCCTAAATGGCCATAAAATAGCATTATTTATCATAACAGATGGGTGTGTACACACATATCAATTACAGCAGCATCAGGAATCACATAGAAATAAGTTGGCAGTTATTTTTAAAAGAACCAAGAAATGAAATTATTTTGTATTGGTTTTAAGTAACCATTCCCTACCTCAAAGTTATTGCTAAGCTGTGGAGGGTAAAACTGAAGGACAATTTGACTCTCACTTGAAGCTGACCAGAGATTATTTATTTTAGATTAAACTGCTTTATATGAAATGAATATTCTTTTCTAATAGCAAGCACACATCACATGAATGTTTCACTTGTCTTTAAGTATTAATTTTTCTTAAGTTCAAATATCCATTACTATCAGATATTTGCCCCCTTCCATTAAGCCATTTCTGTATCATTTGTGAATGCAGACATCTCTCAGCTCTTTAAATACCTCTCCATGTTTCCCCTCTAAACACCTTCATTTCTAATGGACTATTTCCATATTTATTCTTCACAAATGGGGAATGCATTTTGGTTTTCTTCTTCATTTAGCAAGGTTTAGATTTTGTGATGGCAGCATTCACATTTCTACTTTTTAAAGTTTCTTTTAGCTTGAGGTTTATTCCCCTCCAGCTGCTCTCTGGACTTGAATTTGCTGGGGGTGGAGGAGATTTTTCACTTTTCCTATTAATGGGGTGAAGGGGACTCAAACAGCTTTGCCCTGAGTCCAGTAGGAAAATATAAGGATTTAATTTTGGACAGGGAAGGAAAAGTCAATGCCAAAGGTTCCTCACCCTTCCCTGTCCAGCAGGGGTTGTCTCTTTTCTCCCCACACATTTAAGAGGAGGTTGGACACATCTAAATTCCAGTTTATTCCCAAGGCAGATTTCATCAGCACAGCCAGGAGAGCCCAGAATTCTGCTTCTCTCACCTTCAACTAAATTTTTTTCAGCTCCTGCAATTCAACAACTCTGCATTTTTTATGCATTTGCTGCCTTTTGCAGGGAGCTGTGACCCAAAGCTACTTTGCCTCACAGAGAACAGGAAATACCTGATTTTCCAAGCAGCCACTGGGATAAACCAGGCTGGCTGCCAGGGAGGATTTAGTGACCACGAGCAGCCAGTGGGCTTGGATAGCTCAGTGCACACAAGGATGTGCCTGGAAAGGAACCTGTAAAAGAAAATTCCTTTCAGAATCACCCTGGGATGGTTTTAATTTCTGAGAGCTGATCTTATCTCTGATTCAGTCTGGGCCATCTCCTGGTTAGCACAAGGACCTGGGGGAGATAAACATGAGATGCCTTCCTGCTTTCTTCACCCAGGGGTGACAATAATTATTTATTGCCTCTTGAAAGTGCAGGTTCTATTTCCCCCTCAAGTACAGGAGATTTACTCATGGGGAGAAGTGTGGTATTTTTGGGGTCCCTAGACAGAAGAGGAATTGAGAATCTGACTCCACGTTCTTGGAAGGCTGATTTATTACTTTATGGTATTATATTATATTAAAGAATACTATACTAAACTATTCTAAAGAATAGAGAAAGGATACAGACAGAAGACTTAACAAGATACTAAATGAAAAACTCCTGCCTCTCTCCAGAGTCCTGACACAGCTGGACCATGATTGGTCATTAAGTTAAAACAATTCACATGTTGGATAAACAATCTCCAACCACATTCCAAAGCAGCAAAACACAGGAGGAGCAAATGAGATAATATTGTTTTTCTTTTTCTCTGAGGCTTCCCAGGAGAAGAAATCCTGGCAAAGGGATTTTTCAGAAAATAGGACAGTGACAGAGGAGGCCAAGTCCAGCTGCTGCTTCAAGTCTGCTATTCATCTCTAACTTTGGATGAAATGTTATGAACTTGAACTTATGAACTTCAGGTGAAATCTCTAAATTTATGTTAAATGTAATTTGAAGTTAGCACTGGAGATGAACAGGAAAGCTGTCTGTGTAACTGGTGCTAGAGACCCTTTATGGTGTCATTCTCAAGAGTGTTCAGGAGCTTAAGTCACATTGATTGCAATGCCATTCTCACTGAAAATCCAATTTGGCATCTATGTATTTCTTTGGGGGGCATAAACATATTTTAAAATCTTCCCTTATTATTTGTCTGTTCATTTCCTATGAATGGAAGGTGCAGATATTTGTACAAAGAAGGTGAACTTCACCCACCTTCATTGATACCTAAGCTTCAAACAGCTCACACTTCATAAAATTAATATCAGATGGTTTAAAAGCTATATTGGAGCTATGACAGAAAGATAGCTTGGAGGGAACAAGAGATTACATGAATTTAATTTGTTCTGTACCTGATATCCCACTTTGAAGTGGGATAGTGGTGACAATTTGGAAGTCAGAAGAATTAATAAGTGTTTTATCTCTTTCACCTGCCATGAAATTTCCTAATTTCATTTGTGGGTGGTCTTCCTCACCATCTCACATGTGCATCTTCCAGTGAACTCAAACTTTCTGTGCCCAAAGCCTCCAAGACAGAGTTGAACTTTTTACAGCAACACTCATTACATTTTGAGCCTAATGAAGCAAAGCTCTGCACAAAAGACAGCAATTTTCCACCAGCACATCAAAGGCAGAGATCTGGTGTTCCACCATGGATTCTTTCCCCCATTCCTCACAGCCCTGCCTGTTTTGAAAGAAGGTAACTTTAAAGATTCAGCAAGAAACTGAAATTCAACAGAAAAAAAAAAATGGAATTTTTCTCAGGATATTGCAGGGCTACTTCTTTCCTTGAAAGTTGCTCTCCTACCTTAACCTCTGCTTCAAAGCTGCCAAGGATTAAATAAGGAAGAATCAACAAATTATTTTATTGATTCTTAGAGTACTTGTTATAGGGAAGGATCCAGCACCATGATCTTCTTTGTCACAACTGTGCTCACATTTTTAATGCATTCTCTTGCTGGAGAATCTCAAATTCCACCCAGAGGTCAGTTGGCTTTTCTTGGGTACATCTCATTTTAACCAGTGCTGACATCCTGAAAGTGAAATATGATCTGCAATGATTGTATCATTCTTAGCTTCTCTCTTTAGCATCTAATAATTAATCTATTGTATTTGCAAGGATCCCTGTGGCAGGGAGGAATGATGAATCTGACTCCATGTTCTCTGAAGGCTAATTTATTATTTTATGATACTATATTATATTAAAGAATGCTATACTAAACTATACTAAAGAATATAGAAAAGATACTTACTCAATGCTAAAAAGATAATAATGAAAACTTGTGACTCTTTCCAGAGTCCCAACACAGCTTGGCCCTGATTGGCCAATGAGTAAAAAGAACTCCCAGCAGAATCCAATGAAACAATCACCTGTGGGTGAACAATCTCCAAACACATTCCACATGAGCACAACACAGGAGAAGCAAATGAGATAAGAATTGTATTCCTTTTTTCAGAGGTTTTTCAGCTTCCCAGGAGAAAACTCCTGGGTGAAGGGATTTTATCAGAGAATTTGAATGCCCCATTAATCCGATACCTTCTTTCTGTCTTAAAAGTTCATCAGCCAGTGTAATTCAGAAATACTGATCCTTTGGACCAGACTAATCATGATATCACACTCCCTGTCCCTAAGCAAACCACATGGAGATCCTTTGGACCAGACTAATCATGATATCACACTCCCTGTCCCTAAGCAAACCACATGGAGAAATGATAAGAGAAACCCTGGTTCCCTTGCAGGAGAGGGGGGACCCTCTAAAATTGCTGGAGTTCCTCCTCAGAGAGGTGGCCTCTTGCTTTCCCTCCCTGTTTTTGAAGGATAAGAAAACTTAGTTGTATGGGCAGAAGCTTACCATGCTATTAACTTCAGGGCCAGGGAATGAGCCCCATCCCATTTTTCCTGGAGAGCAGGCACAGCCGTAAAGACAAAGATCTCTCCCATCCCACCCAACATGGGCTTCAGCCAGGGAGGAGTTGCAGGTCTTAGGAGTGAGAGAATTTTCCCAGGCTTCTGACTCACTTCTTGTTAATATCATCATCTGTATAAAATTAATATGACTCTCAGAATACTAGAATGGTTTGGGTTGGAAGGGACCTTAGAGATCACTCAATTCCAAGCCCCTTTCCACTATCCCAGGTTGCTCAGAGCCCCATCCAATTGGCCTGGAACACATCCAGGGATGGGGCAGCCACAGCTTCTCTGGATAATCTGTTCCAGTTCCTTATCACTCTCACAGTAAAGAATTTCATCCTAATATCTCACCTAAACCTGCCCCTTCTCAGTGTGAAGCCATTTCCCCTTGTCCCATCCATGCGCTTGTCCCAAGTCCCTCTCCAGCTCTCTTTAGGCACTGAGAGAGGCTTTAAATCTCCCTGGAGTCGTCTCTTCTCCAGGCTGAGCAACCCCAGAACAACCACATATACCCTGAACAACCCATATATATGAATCTTACATATACACTGACATTTTGGTTATGTATGTGTAAATGTTCACGCACACACACATAAATGTACACACACAGACACAGAAAGATAACAGCCACCAGTTTTCCCAGTCTTCCACTCAGCTTCAGTCAAAGTTGTTTAGTTCACTTTATGTGAACCCAGGGCACTGGGAATGTTTCTCTGTCTGCTCTGGGGTGCCCTGACCCCCAGGGCAGCACTGACTTTGACCCTCATCCATGGAGAAAGTTTCCCAGACTTCAAGATAGACTGGAATCCACAAAAGTGTGCAATAGATTATAGAGAGCAGTGCAGGTGTGTCACTTGGTGAGAAATTGAGGTTTTGGGAGTTTTAGTGTGTTGTGGATGGCAGCAAGATGGAGGGCACAGGGTGTCACCCTGGGTTTCTGCTCCATGCTTCTTCTTCCTCCTTCTCCATGGGTTTGGGTGGCATTTTGTAATTGGGCAGAAAAGTCCCCATTGCAGCTCTGTGGGATCAGTGATTGGGTTAAAATGGAAAATAATCCAGGTGTCAGTTCTTAATTGGATAGTTTAGTCTGAAAAGCCCTTGGAACAAGAGATTGTTGGCCATTTTGTGCCTTCTAATGAAAAGCTGCCCAACTCACAGCAGTGAGACTGTTTTACTGATAAGAAATAATAAACACTTGAGTCTGAACATGAACCAGCATCTCAAGTGCCTTCAATCCAGACCCAGAAAAACTGACAAACGGTACCCCCACAACTTCATAGATCCACCCTTGTATTTTTTGCACTGTACCAAAGCAGAAAATTGAAACTGAGATAATAAAAGGAAACATAAAGGCCAGCACCTTTTTCAGACTGTTAGAGTGCAGACATCCCCCACTGTGAGGTTGACAAACACATTTTCCTCCGTGTTTCCCACCCCCTTTGCCCAGCCTCGCTCCCGATTTTCTGCGAAAGCCTCTCAGAAACCCAGGGATGAAACAGGATCACAGAGAAATGCTCAGCTTGGAGCCTCCCCAGCTGAGGCTCCTGCCTCTCCCAGGAGATCCTGTGTAATCACTTCAGCTCCTTCCATGGCTCTCACAGACACCTCCCTCAACACCCCCATGTACAAATAGCAGAGTTCCTGGAGGAACAGCATCTCCAGAGTGCTTCAAGGGGACACAGGGATGGTAAAGGCAGCGGGGAGGTTTTTCCAACTATTTCTGGGGATTCAACTGGGCTGAGATAATGCTGCTCTTGCACAGAAAGAAGTGACTCCTTGAACCTTCACTTAGAGGGATGGAAAATAATGTAAGTCCTGTGGTTTACTGCACTTTCTTTTCTTAGGAAAAAAACCAAGGTGGTTTGTGGTAGACTCTTCTATAGGATTCAGTCACCTTTTATTTGCCTAAAAATCATTAAAAAACCTGAGCAGCAAATTTTTCTTCCTGAGTGGCATGAAAAAAATTGGAATTGGGGAGGAGTGGATATTTATTTATTCCTTTACACAGGAGTTTACCCAGTGTTTTTGACTTGTTATTTGGCTGAAATAAGTTAACTAGGATCAAAAATAGAATCCTGGAAAAGTGAATAGGCATATAAGGAAGTTTTTTTCTGAGCATGAAAATTGTAGATATATATCTTATCTACAAACTTCAGATTTTCTAGTTATAATATTTATTTCAAAGCAAAGACAGAAAAATTTCAATAACCTTAAGTTTTGTAACATTACTCTCCTTTACATAGGTTTATGCTTAGTAATATTGTTCTGATACAGACTCACATTCGGTTTTGAGACTTAAGAATGGATCTCATTTTAAATACTTTTTGTGTGTGTGAATAAGGCAGAATTGCATCAGTTTTATTTGTGGAATATGCTGTACTGTGCCTGGTGATTGCTTTTATCATGATAAACTGAGGGGTAAAATAAATTAATAAGTGAAACCTGGGAAAACTAGATGTTCTGGAGGTTCCCCCTGTGGTACAGGTGCTGCTCCTTTTCCATGTCTCAAAGGTTTTAAATTTTTTTGTTGTATTACATTTTGGATTTCTTTGTAATTAATTGACTATCTTGTAATTATTTGACTGAGATTATTTTTCATATCCACAAAAAAAAGTTTTTTGAAATTTGAGTTTTCAAAATTTCAAAAGGGAAAATAGTGAATTTAATAAAGAAAAGTGAGGAACCTAATGACATTATGCATGTCCTTATTAAGTGACACTATTAAATGATACACCTAGTGCAAATGGTTTGTTCAGAATTAACTTCTGATTAGATACATTTTAATATATTTAGAAAACTGTCAGACAAAAAACCATGTAATTTGAAAATTTCATTAAATTATGGAACTACTAAACCTTTGGCAATCCAAGTTAAAATTGAGATTGTGCATTCAAAATCATTTTTATCAAAACTTATAGTTAAAAGCATTTTTCACTGTGTTTTAGTGACAGATGAGGGGTGTTCTTTCATGGACCCAGCTAAATTTTGTAATGGTCTTTGGAGAAATATTTCTCTTGCATTTTGTCCTAAGATTTTTCCTCCATATATTTAGCTGCTGAGAGACCTTTTTGTATCAAAATGTACACAATTAAAGGAATCTTCAAAATGACAAAATTACAAGTCTGTGATACTTCTGGTGCATTTACTAATTTCTGTTAATGGCAACAGTCCAAAATCCAAACCATGACTATCTACAGCTTTTGTTTGTTGTAATCAAGTCATGTTAATATAAGTTTATAGAAATATTAATCACATTAACCACTTTTGAAACACTGCTTACCTGTGGAAAGACAAAAAATCTGACTTACTGTTAATGTAACCTGTAAAAACCTAAATCTTAGATGTTAAAAAACTTAAGTTAACAATTGCAATTCTTACATGGATGTCCTTTAGCTCTTGGATGTTAGAGGCAAGGAGAGCATGGCTCTCATTCCTCAGGGTTGAAGACAACTCAGATTCCCTGTTTGCTTCAGAGCTTGAGTATCCATAAAATCTGCAGATGGTTCAGTACAGCACTGTAGAAAATTTATGGTTAAAGATCACAGTTTGCCTCCCTCCCTGCAGCCCAGTGTCACCTGCAGCACGTTCTCCTTCCTTCCACTGTCCTCCTTGGGCAGCACCCTTTCAAGCTGGGTGAAATGAATGAATTTCCCTTTCTCCTTCTCCTTTTCCTCCTCCTCCTCTTCCCCACTTCAGAGTGATGAAAGTGAATGATTCACACTGTCTGGTCACAATTCTTACATCTGCCCTGAGGCCTGCTGATGTTTGTTGGTATGGCACTTCTAAATCAAGATAGATTCAATTTCTTATTCAAGTTAGGAGAGGGCTGGGTCCTGTCCTGTTTCTTCTCTTTGTTTTGTAAATCCTCACACCTGAGGTTTATTTTCCTGTCATCTGACCAGCACCTGACCAGTTTGCTTGATAACAGCAGAGAAGAGAGTATCTCAATTAATCTCAATTAATCTCAATAAGAGATGATCTCAATTCTTTGTGCAGTTGCCACCATGTAAAGCCACAGTGTGGAGGATCAGTGCATTCAGATATTATCACACTTTAACCACAAATCCATGCAATCTTATGAGTTAACTTTCCTGTAAAACAGTTCCAACCATAGTCCTGGAGCTGTGGGGGTTCCTTGGGGTCTTCTCCACTCCCTGGGCTCCTCAGAGGTTGGAGAGATAATTCCAAATCCTGTTGTTGGCTCATGGACTTTCCAAGCAATCTTTTCTTGTCTTCTGATTACACCCACTCTCCTTAGGGACAGGGATGGGCAGGGAATGCCTGGATGATGATGACTCAGTGCAAACCACATTGCCACATTTGCTGTTGGCTTTTACAATCTTGTTCTGGCCACTTTTGGAGGCTTTTGTGCTTCTTGATGACCAACAGGTTGATTCCATGCTTTGGCTATTTCCTTGGGGACACCAAAGCCACCAGTTAAAGTCCATGGGCTGATGTTGGTGGCCAGGTGATTACACCTAACTCATCCTAACTCCAGCAGCAATGGTCATGAACAGCTTTTCAGCTCTTTTCTCTCAGGTTTACTCCT
Source organism: Agelaius tricolor (assembly GCF_023055355.1). Lineage (NCBI taxonomy): Eukaryota > Metazoa > Chordata > Aves > Passeriformes > Icteridae > Agelaius > Agelaius tricolor. The sequence continues at coordinate 2,984,174 of NW_027269266.1, forward strand.
GTGCTGCCACAGAGTTCCTGTGCTTCCTCAGTGCTTGCAACTGGCCATTTGACAACTTGTCAATTGACTGCTCAAGCACTTACAGAAAGTGATCTCTGCACAGATTTAAATTATTTATGATGGCAAAGTAGCTGAAAATTAGTGCCCCCTTACCAGGCAAAAGAAAATGTGACTTAACGCTTCACTAATTGCTAAGAAGGCTCGTGCTGGAAGTAGTCATTAATGAGACAATTCAGAATTAGGCAATCATGGAATTTTTATGTGTTCACAGTCTGCTGGTGAATAATGATGTTTGCCCAGTCCCACCACTGACTGTAGAATCACCAATCTTTGGAAGTTTAGCAGGTGCCCATTAGCAGGGGCAGTGAGAAGAGTAGGTGTAATGGGTGTAAAGAGTTGAATTTATCTCATTGAGACATCTCAGGTCATCAGTTGTAGTCAAATGGCATTTCTTTCCTGAAGTAAATGTGAAAAGGGGTCTCACCAGGCAGTGTGGGAGCTCGTGGAGGTGTAGCTGTGTAACTCCAAGGTGTCTGCATTGAGGTGAAATGAATCCCACCCAGAGGGGCTTTCTGGATGAATGCTAACTGGCTTTATCAGGTGAATTATTTTGTGAAGCTCCACACTGTTTGCTACCTTCATTCCCCAGCCCAGAACAGTAAATCCCAGTTTAAAGAGTGGGGATTTATCTCACACTAGTGAGAAAAATTTGTTGCATTTTTTTTGGTACTCTCCATGTGTGTATGTTAATCTCTGTGTTTACCCTTCATTAGCTGCCCTGAATTCACAGTTTTGCTGATTTCAAGGAGGGTGTAGGGTCTGCTTCCCTTGGCAATCTCAGTGGGGCTGCACACACAGGATGGTGGAAATTTATGGAATTAGATGAAATTAGACCTGGGAGAAGTTCCTTGTAGGCTGCAATGGAGGAGCAGCCAAATGGGCTGAAGAAGGGGTAATGTGTGCTCTCCTTATAGAAAAGCATTTTGGGGGCTGCCTTTTACCTTTCAAATAAAAGACAGACTGAGACAGCTGATGCTGTTCAGCCCAGAGAAGAGAAGGCTCCAGGGAGACCTCAGAGCTCCTTCCAGTGCCTAAAGGGGCTCCAGGAGAGCTTGAGAAGGACTTTGGACAAGAGAATGGAGTGACAGGACAATGGATTTAAACTGACAGAGATTTAAACTGGATATTAGGGAGAAGTTTTCCCTGGGAGGGTGGTGAGGCCCTGGCACAGGTTCCCAGAGCAGCTGTGGCTGCCCCATCCCTGGGAGTGTCCAAGGCCAGGCTGGACAGGGCTTGGAGCACCCTGGGATAGTGGAACATGTCCCAGCCCATGGCAGGGGATTGGAATTGGATGGTCTGAAGGATCCCTTCCAACCCAAACCATTCAATTATTCTATGAATGCAGTATTTTCTTTCTTTTTATTGTGACAGTTTTATATAGAGGGAAGGCAAGAGGGATAAATTAAAACAAGGGGGATCCAAATGGGTTGAGACAGTCAAGTGTTGGAACAGGTCACTCAAAGAGGTTGTGCCAACTTTGTTCCTGGAGATTTGTCTGGGTAAAGCCCTGACCTTGTGATTTTTCCATTTTGAGGAACCTCCTAAGTTCCCTTTCAATCCAAATTATTCTCTGATTAAAAAGTTACACATGTTAAGATGCAAGTGTTATTTTAATATGTTAAATATCTTAAGAGCCATTAAGAAAATGTCAGTTTGGTTTGATTAAATCACCTGCCTCAAAGCACAGAAACGTTTTTAGGGAAAGAGTAGAACAGTTCTACAGAAACTTTGATCTCCTGTTACTTATGTTTTTTATTTATTTAGTTCTAGAAAAATTTGACTTCTCCTCTGGAAATTCAGGTGCAGAAAGATGCAATACAGCCCAAGCCAAGCATAGTAACAATCTGCCAAGTTAAAAAAAGCAAACAAATGAAAAGAAATAGGGTAATCCTGGCCACTCTGATCACACTAATTATTTTTGTCATGCTGAACACAGGAATAATCAACATTTTTCACCTCTTTTTTATAACTGTTGACAAAGCCATAAAAGCAAAAAATTGAGAACAATTTTATTCATTAACTGGGATTGAATTGGGGTGATTGTTATCACAATTAAAGGAGAGAAAATATCTTTGGCAATAATCTTCTTTCCCAGTCTATTCACAAAGAGTATTCCTAAAGAGGAAAACAAATTTGGAAGAAGGCATCCTTACTAACTTGGAAAATATATCCAGCTACACATTTTGGTATTTGAGAAATAATTCATAGAAAGTATGTTTGACAGCTGATAGAAAAAATTATAAATGCTTTTTTGTTTGTTTCTTTGTGTTTTATCATTTAAATTATTATTCTTTTATCATTGTGATTTCATTATCAGTGTTTGGTCTTGAAGAATTCCAAGGATAAGAAAAATTTTAATTTTCAAGAGATATCAAATATCACATTGTTTTGTAGGTATTTCAAGTCTTGAGAAAAGGCCAAAATGGTACTTTGTTTCTTCTGTGATGTGAAGGGGAAAAATGGTATTGAATTAACATTTTTTTCTACTTTAGGTCAAATTGCTCCATTGATACCTGCTCACATAAAAACTAAATACATCTCAGTTGTCTTTTGTGTACCACCCTCCTTGAGACTATGACTAACAGAAATTATTTTGGGGATATTTTTAAAGATGCTTGAATGAATCAGGGACATTTTGTCCCCAGTTACTCAATTTCTAACAATTTTTAGATTTTATTCAGCATTAGGCTGATTTGCTCAGAATTGCCCATGGATGAAAAGTGCAGTTTTAGCCTTTTGCTCCATGGCTTGCAGCTGTTCTCATGGAAATTTTGCTGCTGACATGTGAGACAACAAGCTCAAGGCTTGATTTCCTTCCCTTAATGTTTGAAAAATTAATTTTTCCATAATTGTTTGAAGCAATTTATAAAACCACCAGGAAAGATCTCCCTGCCTGCTCTCCAGCTCTGGCAAAGGACTCCAGGCTCTATGTGCCCTCTTGCTTCCTTCTAATTCCCCATCCTTGGCTTTAGCCAGCAACCTCTTGTTTTCCTAGAATCTCCTCTGCCCTGGAATAGTCTTGAGGGAAAATGGTGTGAGAATCAAAGTTTATTTTCTGGAAGGTTACGAGATGGTTTCTTGGAAGGGAAGACATAAAACCACAATGAAATCTGCAACAAACACAGAATTTTAATGGTGAACTTCTGAGATCAGGTAAACTTTTATGGAAGTGGAGGGATGGGTATGTTTGGAAAATTTGGCACAAAGCCTAATAAAGTAATTACTGTATTCCCTCTGTGCACTGCACAGAAATTGCATCTTTTCATGCATCATTCACAGTGCCCATTACTGCTACCACAACATCTGAATTACTCTGAACATCCACAAAACAAACACCACTTTGTCCAGATGAAGGCTTGAAATCTTGTGAGTGCATGTTGTAGTTTTTGTTTTTGCTGTAATACTACACACAGCTTCCAGACTGTTAACCTGATATTGAGAAGTACGGAATAATGAGTATTCTTGCCTCACTGTCCTATTTCTCTTCCAGAAATGATGTTAATTTGTGCTGGGAGCAAGAGTTACTTCTCATATTCATAATTTTGTGTGCTGCTTTAATGGGAGAGGCAGGCAGACTGAAAAAATGGAGCAATTTCACTGCAGTTAGTTTGGCACTGGCCTCCAGCTGTTGCTCTCACAGCAATGGTTTCCTACAGCTCAGCAATGTGAGGTCAGCTGAAATCATGTTGTATCTGGGGAGAAATGAAAAGGCATTGCATGACAGGGGAAGGTACAGGCAGTCAGCACATGCAGAAAAATTGTTTACAAAGTAAAACAAAGCCTCTTGGTCCAGGCTGTGCTTTCCTGGGGTGTTCCATGTAGTGTCTGGAAAGGTGGAAGAACAGGTTGTCTGGCAGGAGGACTTAAATTTCAAGATTAAGCTGTCACTGCTGCTGTGGAGTGAAATTTGAAGCGCTCTTGAAGGGGCAGCTTCTGAATGAAAAATCCTGGCTGTGTGCCTCTAAGGTGAACTTCTGTGCCTGCTCAGCACAGGGAGAGCCCTGGGGTCATTGCACAGGGTGCAGGTGGGGCTGCACTGGCTCAGGAGCTCCCTGACCCTTCACTGAATTAACAATGTCCTCCCACAGGTCATAATCAAAGAAAATATTTTGGAGAAATCTCCTTGCAGAGCATGCACTCAGGTTGTGTTTAGTGTATGGATACCATCCAAAACCTGGCCAGATTTCTTAATTAAAAATGCAAAGTGTTTTTCTAGCTTATTCTCAATATTTTTGTTCGGAGAGGAAGGCATAAAATATAAACTTTGTCAGATCAAGCATTCCTGTGCTCTGTGGGTCACAAATTAAATCCTATTGGATGCTGCTCATTCCTGTGCTGGCTCCACCAGGATGGACTTTCCATCTCAGTATTCCAATCTTCATCAGTTAATTTAATAATTGATCCTCTTGTTGCTGACAACTTCCACATGTTTGATGTTGCAGTTTGATGGGTTTTAGTGTCCCATTTCCAAATATTAGGCTGAACCAGAAGAGTAGGGTTTGTTTTTTTTTCTGAGCAGCTCAAGAGCATTTAGCATAATACACTCTTAAGTTTATAGAGGTTTTCTCACATCCTATCTGTGCATATAATTAAAAAAAAACCTGACAAGACATGTCACTGAAAAAGGTATTTATCATATATTTTCTTCTTTTTATTTTCCTTTGTAGAAGCTGATGGCTTAGAAAGTTGATGTTCTTAGCCATGCATGGGCAAACAGTTGTTTCATTTCCATAACTTGCCTCTTTTGGACTTACTTGACTTCCTTTCTACCTGTTTCTATTGTTTGGACAGAATTAGTGACAGGAAGAGAAGCATGAAAAATGGCTGAATTCTTGGTGCCTGGTACCAACAACTTCCGCAGGTTCACTCAGGAATCCTTGACAGCCATCAAAAAGAGAATTGCTGCCAAAAAGAAATGTCCAAAAAATACCACAGAGCAGAAACCTGAGGAGAAGGATCGTCCTCAGCTTGACCTCAAAGCTTTCCAGAAGTTGCCAGCTCTCTATGGAAATCCTCCTCCAGAGCTCATTGGGGAACCACTGGAGGATGTCGACCCATACTACAAAGATCATAAGGTTAGAGCCAACCAAAATACTTGGATTTTATTTTTAATTAATTTAATTTAATTTAATTTAATTTATTGCATTGCCAAAAGTTTCTGTGGGCAATCTGTCAAAGAGTTCTGCTTACATCCCTTTATACAAATTTTCATCCCATTCTAGGTTAAACAACGCATGCAGTTGGCGCAGCTGAGTGATGTGCTGTAATCTTTTTTAAAAAAAGCTTAACTTTAAATTTTAAGAATGAAATAACATGAAATCAATTAATAGAGTAGAAGCAGAAAAAATAAACTAGACAAAGGAAGAAAAGGGGGGTTGAGAAAGAAATTAAAATAATTAGAAACTACAGTAATTTTATACGTAATTATGTACATTTTCGTAAATTCCATAGTTTTGAACAATGCGTTTCACTCCATCTCAATGCTTTTGTGCAAATAATAAATTATACTTAAGCATAAAGATTATTTTAAAACAATTGCTGATGAATCCTTACAACCTCCTGACTCAAGCTCCATATTCCAGTTGTGACATACTGAAGAATATGATTTTCAATAACAAAGAGAAATGGAAAAAAAGAGAAATGGAAACTAATCCATTGGGAATTACGCTTTTTGCTTGAGATGATGTTAAACACTGAACTAATTTCTACAGTCCAGGAGCTAGAGGATCACTGTCAACAATAGATAATAATGAAAAAGGCTGCAGTTCTTCCTTGCACCTCTTGTATATCTTGACTCAATGAGGGTTTTGTTCTATTTTAAGAGAATAATCATTAGCAAGAGTAGTTTTGTGCACAGCTCTTTGCAAATCACAAGGTTGAAAAAGGAAATTTATGCTAAGGAATAATTTGCAGCCTGAGAGTTGAAGTTTCTGATGAAAGGATAGCAAATGTATTTGGCCTTTCCAGTTAACCAGGCTAAAGTGAAATTCAAGCTCTTGCTCAAGACTGACACAACAGGACAAAAATAAGTTTTGTGTTCAACTTCCTGACAAATTCTTGTTTGTTTATTTTTGAAAGGTTTTCATAGTGCTAAACAAGCAGAAAACAATCTACAGATTTACTGCTACACGTGCCCTGTGGATCTTCAGTCCCTTCCACCCAATACGAAGAAGAGCAATTAAAATTTTAGTACATTCATATCCTTTTATTGGCTTTATTCACTCTTTTTGATTATAAAACCCTACATAATCCTGTGCTTTTGTATTTTACAGATTGAGTTAGTCTGAGTTGACTGAGGTCTTCTCCTCACTGCAGCTAGATTCTAATTATGAATCACCTTAGATATCACTAGGTGATTATTATTAGCTATTAGTAGGTGATTTTGGTGTTTTTGTAATACTTAGAAATAAGTTTTGTGAGTATTTGGCTTATTAAGCCTGATTTTCTACAGATTTATGTTTTGAGCTCTGATATTGATTTCGTGATGTGTCATAAACAAGTATCTCATCCTGAAGCCTTTCCCAGTGAGAAGATTGATAAGATCTCTATCCTCTTTTTCATCTTCTGCTTACCCAAATGTGGGAATTAAATTCAACTCATGTGCCAAAGCTGATCAACCATTGGCCAGTTTTGAGAGAAAAGGCTGAGTTAGGCAAGCATACACAGGAAAACACACAGAAAAAATAAAAACTTAGTTTAAACTTAGTTTCTCTGGGAAATAAGATTCAAAAAGTGTACACGTGGTATATGAAAGTAAATATTTCCAACATGCTGCTGCAGGGAATGCCTTGGGAATATAAAGGTAATATAGATCCCACCTCATATATCAAATTTAGGGGGTGGGAATCACAAGTAATACTCCAGTTTGGCACTGGGGAAGGACACCTGAGACTGAACCAGACCCAGAGTGGAGTCTGTGATGTCCCTGTGTGGATTTCAGATTTCCAGCCATCTGTGGTGTGAGGTAACTCCAATGGCTTGAGGTTGTCATCACAGCAATGTGCAGACATCCCTGGAGCAGCAATGCCTCTCATCTGGGGCTTTCTCTGGGTGGAATTTGGCTGACATTGGCATTTCCATGAGCGGCTCTGCTCCTTCTAACAGCTGGACCAGGCCTAGAGCTAAAGCCAGGATTTTATTTTTTTTTTTTTTTTTTGTGGGAATGGAGAGGATGGATAATGGCAAAGATGGATCTGTTTCCCATACTCCTCTACCCTATGGATTGCCCATGTGTGTGGTACAACAAGGCATGAGATCCAGCTCCAGAGTCATGTGCTTGAGCTTAGGTGTCCACATATGAGGCAGCTGCCCAAGCTCCTGTTCTCTGGGCCAGCAGGTCCCCAACAGCACCTGGGGAGCCCCTGGAGCTGGCTAAACATGGGCATCACAATATAAAAACCCCATTAATCTATCAGAGAGCATCCAAAGGAGGGCAGTGGAGATGGTGAATGGTCTGGAGGGGAAGCCACATGAGGAGTGGCTGAACTTGGTCTGTTCAGCCTGGAGAAGAGGAGATTGAAGAGTTGAAGACTCATTCTGGTCTTCAACTTCCTCGTGAGGGGCAGTGGAGGGGCACAGCCTGACTTCTTTGCTTTGGTGACCAGTGATAGGACTTGAGGAAACAGCTGGAGCCAAGCTAGAGGAGGTTTAGGTTGGATATTAGGAAAAGGTTCTTCACCAGGGGTGGCTGGGCACTGAACAGGCTCCCCAGGGCAGTGGTCACAGCACCAGCCTGACAGAGTTAAAGAAGCACTGAAGCAATGCTCTCAAGCACGTGGTGTGACTCTTGGGATGTCCTGAAAAGGACCAGGACTTGGCCTTGATGATCCTGATGGGTCCCTTCAAACTCAGCATATCCTGTGATTCTGTGATCTAGAGTTGTTTGAGACTCCTGCAATCACACTGTCAGATTTCATGCTGTCCTTTGGAAGAGAAGAGCTCTGCCAGGTCAGAGGTAGGTGTGGGCTCCACCTGTGTGATTTGAGCAAGTGTTTAACTTGTATGCCAAAAAAGGAAACTAAAATTGCATCCTTCCATCCAATCCTAAAGTGGTTGAGGGTCCTTTTTCCAGGCTGGAAACGCTTAGAGCAGCAGATCTTTAACCAATACAGAAATCCCTGGATAACAGCAGTAGTGTGTTGCCATCTAGCATGGCTCAAAATCACTGAATACCTGTGCATGCTGTTCTTAGAAGTGCTTTAAACAAAAAGCCAGATAATATCAGGCAGTGACTGATGCAATGTTGAGTTACATTTCTGAATCCGTGTCGTATTCTTTGCCTTCACTCCCATGACTTACATTGTTCACCTGGTTTATCATGTGCACCATTATAACTAATTGTGTATTCATGGCTCTGTCTGAGTCATCTAAGTCTTCATCACCTTCATGGAACACATATGTTGAGTAAGTATCTGTGGGTACGTATATCTTTTATTTATGTAGTTGTACTGAGTTATTGAGACTTTACACTTTCACTCAAGACAATTTGTGGGAGATTTAAAAGGAAAGTTGCTTGTCTTAAGGGGTTTTTTTAATTTAGATTTTATTTGAGGAAGTAGTTTTGTCTTTAAGCCAAATATATACAATAATTTTGATGTTATAGGAGAGAGTAAGTGCAGAATAAGTTCCACTGTTGAACTGGCTTCATGTCTGTTCTTCTCCAGTTTTCCCACTTTCTGAAGTTACTCAGTAATTATTTTCTCTCTATCAAGATGTATTTCCTGTTGTTACTGATGCTGATTGAGCACATGGGAGTTGCTGTCTTTCAAAATTCTGGCTAATTATATTGAAGTACTGAGTTTTGCTCTAATAAAATGTTCTGTCAGAAGAACTTGGCCTGCTGTTAGAATGGAAAGCTTTTATCTTCAGTGCTGCCAACACCTGCAATGTTAAATTACAATAAATCCATGTTTTTCAGTCAGTCTTGAAATGTATAATGCCATGGATTTGTTGGTGTTGGGGCTTTTTTAGAGACTATTTCAGCTGTCACTTTTTCACTTTGGCAAAAACTCTAGAATATAAATACTGATGATTCTAACACTTAACATGAAGGAGAAGATTCCCAAATACTTCGCATTAAAAACATGTTTAAGAGTATTTTTTTACTATATCATGTTAAATGACACTGAAACAGCTTGGAGTGGCAAACTGTCATGCAAGCAGGAACAAGGCTCTGCATGGTATTAAAACACCAGAAGATGCTGAGGTGCTTCTCTGCCTATGAGAGAGTTAAAGGTTGGATCAGAGTTGTATCTGCTGTTGACATCAGCTACCATTCAAATGCATTTCAAGAATAATTTCAGAATACTTCTTTCCAAATAAAAAGGGAAGCATTACATCCATATAATTTCTTAGTGCATTTGCTGACTACCAAATGAAAGCCTTTTGAATTCTGTAGGGATATTGCTGCCTCCTTGAAATTATAAGTGCACTCAGTTAAGTCCAGAAGAGCTTTTACTGATAATTTTCCATTAATAAGAAAAATTGCCATCTTAAATTGAAAACCCTCTACTCTTGTATTCCTCTAAGTGTTTTAAATATTCTACACAGAAATGGTTGCTGTGTGCCCAAAGGAAATAACACAACACATCACACGTTCACTTGGCCACTTGAAACTGGAGGAAGATAGAAATTTGGATCTTCACTTTAGCTAATAACTGGGAGTCTAGTGTTTCTGAAATTATGGGGCCTCACATGAAAGAATTTGGAAAAAATTGTTGAATGTCAAAAAGTGTGTCATGGGTTGCACACTAACAGTCATGTCCAGGTTGCAGTCAGCTACTGTCTCCAGCTCCATGTGAACCAGATACTGATGGAATACAGTGAAATCCATCAGAAATCTGTTTGTTCTCTCCAGCATTGTCTCAGTTTGCTGGCCCAGACATTAAATAGTCTGACTGTGCCTCTTCTGTTGAGTGCTAACACTGCTCTTTCCATTTGGCTCTTTTCTTCCCTCCTTAGATTTACTTTCACTGGCATTTACACTTTTGAATCATTGATAAAAATATTGGCAACAGGATTCTGTCTAAATGAATTCACTTTCCTCCGGGATCCCTGGAACTGGTTGGATTTCTCCGTTATTGTCATGGCGTAAGTGGGAACAAATAAAATATGGATTACCTGCCTCGTCTCTCTGTGCTAGAAATTCTCATTGCTGTGGTGCAAAAGGCTGTCTGTGGTTTAAAAACCAGCCCATGGCTCCTAATTGCACCTGAAACTGTCTAAAACATTGACTTTTCCCCTCGTTTAGCACTCCCTGTATTACAATAATGTTTTAGTCTTTCAAGAAAGGAACAGAGTTGTGCAGAGCAAGATATTCCCAGTGGTGGGTATCTGTGAAGGGATGTGTTGAGACTGGTGAAATGAAAGAGCTGGGTATAAATACAGACTTGCTGACCCCATGAATGAAAGTACAATTTTGCAGCTAGGGTGATGGGTATGGACATCAGGATAGTGGATTAAATTACAGCTCCATCTCTAAAAATTGTAGTTAAAGCCTGATTTTCTGGTAATTAGCAAACTTCTATATACTGGTTAAATGCAGCTACAGAAGGGAGATTAAAACAGCTCAGCCAGCATTTGTAAATTCATAATATTGAGTGGTACCTTTGTATTTTAAATGAGTGATGTCTAAAGATGCTCACACAAAAGCAGCAGCTGTGCACAAGCCATGAGCCACCTCAGAGGGAAACTAATAATGAAGAAATGCATTTCTCTTTTATAAGTCTTCAGACAAATCCTTGATATGTAGCTTTTTAATGCTTAAAAAATGCTTGGACAGATGGACACCCAAGAATGACCACTGTAAATGACTGCCCTGTTAACTCTGTTCAAGCACTTGGCATTTCACATCTGCTCTTTCCAGGTATGTGGGAGCATTCAATGAACGGGGCAATGTGTCAGTCCTCAGGACTTTCAGGGTTCTCAGGGCTTTAAAAACCATTTCAGTAGTCCCAGGTAAGAAATCTTACTTGCTGAGTACTTTCTTCTCCTTACAACTCATTCTTTGCTTCATTCAAAATTTTGGCTTTTGCCTTTATTTTTTTTCCCGTGTCTTTCATAAATTGCAGACACAGCTGAATTTGTGCACACAAAAAATGTTTCAGTTCATCTGTCCCAGTCAGAATGAATCAAATGTTAGAAAGAATACTGAATATAGTTTGTTTTCATTATGCTTTTATAGATACTGTTCAGAGTTTATAATGTCAGTTTTACAGAATGTGCTTTTAGCTGATGTGTGTGTTGTGGTTCCACAGAAATAATTCTGCATATTGAAGGGTCTTTACCACTAATGATTTTACATCATCAATCCATGTCAGGAGAAGTTCAGATTGGATATAATCTTCAGAAATTTCCAGTGTTGGAAGTATAATTTGAATTATGCATATTACTTTTCATGGATAAAGAAAACTAGACACTTTCTCATTTGTCACCTTTGCATGAATATTCTTCAGAGATTAAAGGAACATTTTAAAATTGTAGGGTCAAAGAAAGGAGGAAAAAAATATTTCTCTCATATTAGTTGCTCTCACCCTAAATATAGTTGTATAGCAAATATATTTGCCACATATTATCCTGTAATTCTTATCCTTTGGCTTTTATGCATTGTTTTAACTCTAATCAAGTATGATATTTGAATCTCAGTTTTTCATCCTGTTTTTCCTTTTTATATTGTTTTTTTAGGGCTCAAGATCATTGTAGGGGCACTTATCCAGTCTGTTAAGAAGCTTGCTGATGTGATGATCCTGACTGTTTTCTGCCTGAGTGTTTTTGCCCTCATAGGCCTCCAACTTTTTAAGGGCAATCTCAGGCAAAAGTGTATCAGGAACACTACAGAGTGTTGTAATAAAACATGGGAAAGTTATGAAAAGTTTATGAATGATTCAGGTAATTTTTCCCCCTAATTCTTCTTTAGATGATGCTATAGACACCTATGCACACATGTATAATCACTGCTGTGAATTAGGATGTTTTGATTGATGTTTTGATGAGTAACTACCTGATAATGGCCTTCTGATTGCCAGAGCAGCTTGCAGGCATCCAGGAATGCGCTCCTTCCCTTCATTATAAGAAAAAGCACTCCCAGATTTTTCAGTAACATCCAGATCTGTTTCCCTGAATGATATGACAATAACTGAAACATGCATTAGCCCATTCTCTGTTGTAATTCCCCAAAGTTCACCTTTTACTACAGGCTGAAGAGCCCATGTATCTTCATTTTCCTGCTCAGTGAGAACTGCTCCTCAGCTTAAAACAGAGGAATTTGTTGAAAAGTCAAATTACTTACTTTTTGACATCAAATATATCTTATTTTATGTCTTATATAAGATATCTACAATACATATGTTTCATGTTTACACCTTGGCTGAGGCTGGTGATGGAACCATGGAGCAGAGATCTGAAAATGCCTCAGAGCATTCTCAGAGGAACACCTGTAAGATGCCATTCAGAATAGCAAAGCAAACCCTTGTGTTAAAGGAGAAGACTCAATATATGTGAAAAAAACCAGACTCAAAATAATCAATGTCTGTGCCAGAAATATGAAGAAAGCTTCATCACTGAAGAAAATCTCTCCCACTGAGTTCAGACACAGCAGCAGTTGTACAGGAAGAGTTTTCCCAGGAGAACTCTGAAAATACATGAAAAGTCACCCAGAATTGCTGTTTGTCCACACTCTCTGTGGGAGATTTGTTCAGACAGGATTTCTTCAAAAACTTCACATTCCAGGGGAAGAAAGTGTAGAAAAGATTTTTGTGGAAAACCTTTTTTTTTTCCTTGTTCCTACTAAAAGACCACACATAAAAACCAAGTAATTTACATGCACAGAATGCTGTAAAAATCATAATTGAAAGCAAACTTGAGCAGGAATCAATCAGTGATGAGAACACCACAGCAGAGACCATGGATGTGACAAAGTTGGGCTGAAAATGCTGATTTTAGCATTGAAGAACAAGAAGAAAAAGGATCTATATTTTAGTATATGCAGAACATTGAAGCTGTACAAAGGCAATGGGATGGAGAGAACAGAGCTCAAGAAATACAAAATCTGTGCTGCTTCACAACCTTTGTGTTGTTCAAACCCTATGCCAAAAGGAATTGGAGAGCCTAGACAGGTTTAATGCTTGGTAGATGACTTTCTTATAGGATTTAGGATGTACAGCCCTATAAGCCCAGTTTTCTATAGAACTATTTTTATTTATTTTTATGGACTGCTTTCTTCCTGATCTTGTGGGAAGTTCCCATCTCCCACATGGAGAACTAAATGTTATTGTGATTCAATCACCGAATCTTTTTTAAAAAACTTTTTTTTTCAGTTTTCAGGAGGAGAGCTGAGCAAAATGCCAGTGGAAAGTAGCCCAGATAGGGATTAATTCCTTTATGGGGTATTTACATGGTATGGCAGAGCTGATATCAAAGGTTCCTGGTGGCTCTGAATCATGCTGACTTATCTGATGAGCACAGGAGAGGCTTGAGAAGCACCAGGGACATGTGAGACCTCCCTTACATCTGGGATAATAAATCCACACCTTAATGGAGATAATTGGCTATTAGCTAAAGCTTTTACTTTCATTCTGCTGATAACAGAGTAAGTAATGCTAAGAGAAAGGGGGAAGAGTTCAAAAAGGGCACAGCTCCAGCATCCTAATGGATAAATCTGCATTTCTCAGATAAGCAGGGCTAGGAGCTGCCTTTAGGTTCTGCAGTGGTGGATATTCACACAACCAAATATTCTTTCTTCCCCCTCAGAATTGGACTTTTTTATTGTTCATTGGAAACAGAACTGGTCTGTTCTACTCCTAACAGTGTTTGCACACATTCTTGGAGAGGGATAATTGCTACAGGCCAGAACTCTGCCAGTTTGTGCCAACATTTAAAAATACTGGAAAATATTTTAGCAAAATATTGGCAAATATTTTAGCAAATATTGGATGGGTTAAACATTTCTATTACATGTTAGGGAGAAATTCTTTATTCAGAGAGTGCTGAGGTCCTGGCACAGGGTGCCCAGAGCAGCTGTGGCTGCCCCTGGATCCCTGGGAGTGTCCCAGCCCAGGTTGGACAGGGCTTGGAGCAGCCTGGGATAGTGGAAGGTGTCCCTGCCCATGGCAGGGGATTGGAATGAGATGAGTTTTACACTCCCTTCCAACCTGAACCACTCCTGGATTCTGTGACTGCATTTGAGCCTACATCTTCCAATTCTTCATTTTCTTTATACAGACATAGCCAAAGTGATAATAACTGTAAACATTCTGCATTAAAGGAGTGCCTTCAGTCTGAAATTCATGCATACACATATTCATGTTTATAAATGAGGCCAGGGCATCCTGCAATCTGGTGCAGTTAATGTGAGCATGGGAAACCTGTGCTCTCACTCTTACAGGTCACCGGTTACTCATCACTACTAATATTAAATGATAGAGGATTCAGGCTAGAAAGTGCTCTGGGTTTAATTTTTTTCCCTTTTTTTCTAAATAGATGACTTTGCTAGGAAAAATGGTACTGTGGATATTTTGCTGTGTGGTCATGGTGCTGGGTGAGTGACTTAAGATTATTTCTTCCTTGGAAGTTTTCTCTGCCTCAGTGCTCCTATATTTGCTCAGTCATGTGAGACAAAAGCAGAAATTCTAAGCTTTCCTTGAATGCAGAAACAGGAACACAGAAAATAAAGTATAGTAGTCAGATAATTTAATTCTTGTAGGGAATGAAGTATGGACTTGCACTTGGCTTATTCAGATCTAATTAGTCTTTTAGACTTTCCTGAAGTGTTGTCTTCCTTTTTCCCATGGATGTGTGAGAGAACTGAAAATGTCAAAGATCTGAGGTATAGCACAAGACAGACACTCCTCTCTGTGAAGGCTCATGGGCATTAAACTGGAAAAACAAAAAAAGAATTTTGGAGGGCAGGTTTGGGCAGAGAGGGAGATGTGGCTGCTTTGCAGCAAGGGGCAGGGGATGAGGGTTGGTGATGAGGGGGCTGTCCTGGATTGGTGATCTACTCCAGCCTGTCTTCTTCCTTTGTTTCTGGATTGTGGGTGCTGCTTTTTCCATCCCTCCTTCCAGCCAATACTACCTGGAGTAGAAAATTGTTTTGCACTCTAATGAACTGCAGAGCTGAAACATAATCAGAGCTCTTACATAAAGCTGAAGTTTTCCTTGAAATCTGCACATTTATAAGAGCTCCACTTTTTGTTATTAATTCTAGGGACTGTCCTCCTGGCTATAAATGCTGTAGAATTGGGCCAAATCCTGATTATGGTTTCACCAGTTTTGATACATTTGGCTGGGCTTTTCTCTCCTTATTCCGCCTGATGACCCAGGACTACTGGGAGCGTCTGTACCAACAGGTACCAGTTTTGTGCATGGCTCAGAACTGATCTTCATTGGTTGAAGCAGAAAATGTGTAGAGAGGACAAGAAACCTCAAATAAAAGCAATAGCTGCAGGTCATTGAGCCCACATCTTCCCTTCTGGCTGTGACTCCTGGAAAAGGGATGCTGAAGTGCTTCCCAGCTCTTTCGCCCTGCTCTTGGAAGAAAGTCCTGAAAGAGTTCTATACTGTGCTTCAAAAATGTAACAATGCCTCCTTGATTGTCTCAATGGGATGTACAATCTGTGAGGGTGCTGTTGGATGAACCCTCATTGCTGATGGTGGGTGCAATCCCACAACAGGGTCAGGTGGGAGCGTGGCAGTAACTAAAATAGGGACAGGTACAACAGGAGTGCTCAAAAATCAAAGTTTAATAAGGGAAAATAAAAGGCATGCTAACAATAAATGAACAACAGAAACATAAGCTGTACAGTGTAGGGAGCAACTCCAGGAGACCATGAAAGGAGGCAAAAACTAACTTATATAGAGGGCAGGGAACCAAAGAACAAAGAGAAACAGAAACCATACCTTATATAGAACACAAGACACAATCAGAAAGCAGGGTTCATAACATCACCTTATATGGAATAACTTAATCTACATAACTGCTCCCATCATTCCTTTCTTCTCACCCTTACTTGTGGGGAATGTCCAGAGTTTATGGTGTGCTCTTCCCAGGCATGCCCCTGGTAGGCTCATGGTCCTTCCTTCTGCCAGTAACTCCTAGAAAAGGGATGCTGAAGGGCTTCCCAGCTCTTTCACCCTACTCTTGGAAAAAAGTCCTAAAAGGGTTCTGTACTGTCCTTCAAAAATGTAAAAATGCCTCCTCCATTGCCTTCATGGGATTTGCAATGTGAGGGTATCAGAGGAGGGAGGAAGACAGGGAAGAACAGCAAAGAAATTTATAATTTCATTTAAGCTTCCTGAAGCATTGTGTCTAGGAAACTCAGTGCACATTGAAAGCCTACCTGGTGCTTTTTGTGGTAATGTTTATCTCTGGGGTGTGTTGCTTGCAGACCCTCAGAGCTTCTGGGAAGGTGTATGTAGTCTTCTTCATGATGGTCATCTTTCTGGGCTCATTTTATCTAGTCAACTTGATTCTGGCTGTAGTAACAATGGCATATGAGGACCAGAACAAGGCCACCATTGCTGAAACCGAGGCAAAGGAAAGGAAATTTCGGGAAGCTATGGAATTACTGCAGAAGGAGCAAGAGGTATGTAAATAATTCACTTGCAAGTGTTTTTCTCATTGTTCTATTTTTGGTCAGGTTTAGGTTGGAAGGGCGGGTTTAGGTTTGGAGGACACAGTATCAAGCTGCACCAAGGGAAGTTTAGGTTGGATATCAGGAAAAAGTTTTTCACAGAAAGAGTGATAAAGTTCTGGAATGGCTGCCCGGGGAGGTGGTGGAGTCCCCATCCCTGGGTGCGTTTAACAAAGCCTGGATGTGGCACTGGGTGCCAGGGTTTAGTTGAGGTGTTGGGGCTGGGTTGGACTTGATGATCTTGAAGTTGGCTTCCAGCCTGGTCATTCTGTGAATTCTGTGGAAGGGACCTTAAAGATCATCTCACTCCAAGCCCCTGCCATGGACAGGGACACCTTCCACTAGACCAGGTTGCTCAGAGACCCACCCAGACATAAGAAAAAGCTTCACTCCCTGTGTACAGCTGTATATAAAAACCACTCATGGAAACAGGAGCAAGTGATAACTTATGGGAATTTGTGATTCTTGCAACTGCAGAACAACTCCTCCTTCAGCTGTGTATGTTTCCTCTGAATCAATGACTGTTATTCTGGATAAAATGCATTAAAGGTTGATGTTACTTTAAGTATTTAATTCCATCAACCAGCAGCTTCCAAAAGAAAATTGAGCTTTTTTTAAATTCTTTTTTATTCTATTTTGTCATTTGGACTGCTGAGCAAAGAAACACGCAGTAATTCTTCTGCATTAACATCTGAGCCAAAACCTATTGTAGTTGACTGAAAAGTCTCTTGGTAACTTAAATAGCATAGAAGTTTCTGGAACAAGATACTCCTGTGTTTTAAAAATATTACCCTAAATTCAACATTGGAAGGAAAGTCATCCACACTGTGAATATAGTCCCAAGGATCCCCACTGAAAAGAAAGACTTTCATTATAGATTGAATATTTATTTTGGGGAAAGGATGTATTCTACTGCATTATTTTCAAACTGAGCATTTTTATTGTAAGCAAGTTTGCCATATGGAGGAGTAGAAGCTATAATGTGATTATTTTGCCTCTGGCAGGCCCAGTACTTGTAATCATGTAACACACTGCAAATAGCAAATTGTTCAGTGCTCCATATGTTGGGGGAAATTCTCTCCTCTTTATTTTAGCATTATCACATATTTGAAGATTTTTAATGAGTTTTGTGAAACACAAATTGTTATCAGGAAATAATAATATAGAGCACAGAAGTGTTTTCTTTCTGCTTTTACACAAAGCACCTAGCAAAAATATCATCCATGTTTGGTTTTTTTAATTTCAGTCACTGGGCATTAAAGGGATTGATATCCTGTCACTTAGCTCCTTTGAAGCCTCTTCTCTGTCATCCAAAGAAATCAAGGAAAGGAGCAATAGGCAAAAGAGAAATAAGTCACTAGGGAGAGAAGAAAATGAAGAAGAAGACCTTCCCAAGTCACAACTCCCAGACAGTCAACGAAAGTTGGTAATCTATTATCTGCATCTGAGATCCTTACAGCTTTTCTAATTTCAATTTAAAATTAATGGCTTGAAAGCATAAACAAAAACCCATTACAAACACAGATCACTCTTAAGTCTTCAAAATGAACAAATGTTGGGATAAAGAAGAATTAGATGAAAAAATTAATTTGAAAAGGAAGTATTATAAATGGAGCATGAAAGAAAAGTTAAAATAGTTAAATAGATTTTCTATAACAAAGACAAATAAAAAAAAGTGAATGACTACCAGAACTTAGCTTTTATATTGTCATTCTCTGTGAAAAATTTTATACTTAAAATGTAAGTATAAAATTTCATACTTAAAATGTAAGTATAAAATGTAAGTATTATCTCAAAAATAGCTGGTACAGCTCATAAAATTTTATTATCTGCCGTTGAGAATCTAAACACAATCCTTCCCAAAAAATCTAAATCAGATAAGAGTTTTGGACTTGCAGTGGTTGACAGTAAGTGTTACAAAGCTCCAATAATTTACAGTTTCCCCAGACTTTCTCTGTGTGTTACACTGCTCTCTCTGTTTTGCTTTTCCTGGCCTTCCAGTCTCTCCCAGGCCAAGGTTTTATTATCTGCCATTGAGAATCTAAACATAATCCTTCCCAAAAAAATCTAAATCAAATAAGAGCTTTGGACTTGCAGTGGTTGACAGTAAACGTTACGAAGCTCTAACAATTTACAGCTTCCCCAGATTTTCTCTGTGATGTTACGCTGCTCTCTCTGTATTGCTTTTCCTGGCCTTCCAGTCTCTGCTGGGCCTGGTGTACGGCCCCAGCTCCAGTCCGGCCAAGCGCCGGCCGAGCCACGGGAGCATCTTCAACTTCCAAATGCCCGCTGTGGAGGGTGACTCCGGAGCGGATCTGGGTGACGAGGACACCGCGGGCGCTGGGGGACACCAACCCCGCTGCCGGTCGCTGTCGGGGCCGCGGATGGGAAGGCGCCCCAGCCTGCAGAGCCAGCGGGGCCACAGCTCCCACCCCGCCACCCCGAACTGCGCGCGGAGCAGCAAGGGAGGCAGCCTGGATGAGCACCCCGGGGTGGGTTTGGGGAGCAGCAGGGTGCACAGCCAAGATCCCGTGCCCTCTGAAGGAGCCATGCTTCCACCGGTCATGGAAGACTCAGGAAAGGGGGATCTGGTGAGGAAAAATATAATATTTTAAATATGTGCTTTATATGGTGCTTTATGAATCTTTGGTTTGGTTTTTTTTTTTTGTTTTGTTGTTGTTTTAACAGTTTCACCTTAATGGCAAACAGTGATGTGAACTCAAGCGTGCTGATGTTGTTGTAGAATTGTTGTCTGTAGAATTGTCTGGTTTTTAATAGTCTGATGCTTCCTGAAAATTAGATTTTGGTAAACCTTATGTTTCTGCTATTCATTAATTGCGCTAACATCGTTTGAAAGATTCCTAGTGCTGAAATTGCAAGTCACCCTTTTCATCCCAAATGCTGCTCAGGGGTGTAATTTTGAATAATGCCTGTGATTTTTTAATTTTTTTTTTTTTTTTTTTTTTTTTTTTTTTTTTTTTTTGTTCATAGCCCCTTTAGCATCATGCAGCAGCTTTGCCTGTAAGTTCCCAAATTTCCCCTATTTATCCTTCACCTCTCTCCTATTCCATTAGTCTCTTGTATAATTCCTAGGCCCATTTCCCCTCATACACTCATTTCCAGGGCTGTGCTTGCCCCATGTTACATGCTTGCAGGATCCATTCACTGCAGCCCCATAAGAGAGTAGGACCTTTGGTCTCACCATCTATTACATCTTGTAAAAATGTACATTTATTTGGCTGCCTGTCATTGTTCCTATTAACTCTCACAGTTACCTATCATCACATCCTGGCTCATTTCACTCCCGTGGTATCTCCCTAATCGTGTTTACTTCTCTGAGCAGCCAGCTGTGCATGATGAGAGCAGCATGATGCATTTACCTCCTCATCTGTCAGTGGAGTACTTTAATGAGGCTCTTCAGAGACAAAGGGCAGCAAGTGTAGTCAGCATAATTACCAGTGTCTTGGAGGGTAAGTGGTTCCTCATTAAGTTTATTTCAACCCTAAAATAATGCTGCCATGAAAGAACAAAACATAGTTCTTAAAGGTTAGCAGAGATTTGTAGGCGTGTAGTTAGGAATTTCATTGTTCATTTGGATTTCTTTTAGAAAAAAAAAAGGTGTTACACAGTCTCTGTGTACTGGAATACATTCTTTCCCTATTGTAAAAGCTTGTTTTGTAGGGCAGAGAGTGAAGGGGGTTGGAGTGAGAGTGGGTGGAAGATATTTCTGATCATCTGACCTGCAGGACTGGGACGCTATTTTCTCCTCCTGAGCCTCTGATTTCTGTTGTGTCAGTGGCAGAATTCAGAGGATTCACAGGCATGCAGAATTCAACAATTAATAAGATTATGCAAGTAAAATTAGTTTTGACAATTCTTGGATATTGAATACTCAACGTCACAATTTTATTCCTTTAATTTACCTTCCCAAGTGAATTTTTGGTGGGAGTTAATCAGTGACAGTCATTTTGATGACTGATAGTTTTGTTGCAGATCTTGCTGAAAAAATTCAGTCCAAGTTATTCAGGATGAGTAACTTTTGTTTTCTTTTGGCCCATTTGAGGAGCTCTACCACCAGTTCTTGGACCACAAGTATGGGATTGAACAGGGAGGTAGCAGGGACCTTCCTGTGGCAGGAAGGTCCCTTTTCTAAATTTTTTTTAAAGTTTTTTCCTAGGAGAATCACGTTTGAGCACATCCAGTTGAGCTTTGCCTTGAAGTGTAATTCATCAGAGATCTGGGTTTTGTTGCACAGTTTTAGCTGTGAGCTGGGGTGGGACAGGACTTGTAGCTCTAGTGGAAGACAAGGGCTAGACCTGGAGTGAGGATTGAGTCAGAGTGATCACTCTGGAATAGGTGATGTAGGGTGCAGATGTAGGTATTGAGCCTGGGGGAGAAGAAATGAAAATTAAACAGAGAGAAGAAATAAGAACAGGGCCAATTAAGAAAAGGATATGAGTCAGACCCAGCTCATCTATTTCTGAAAAGCTTCCAGGTCCCTGAAATCCAGATGAGTAATTCCTACTGTGCTTGTATTGAAAGCTAGTTCAGTTTGTCAATGAATTTGCACAGGACTTAAGCTGGGTCAAAAGTATTTTGAAGGGCTAATTAATATTAATGGATAAGAGAAAAAAGCTATGAGATTTAGATTTGATTAAAAAAAATGAAAATGACAAAGACAAAACAGCTTCTGTCCCAAGTTCTACTTGAGGAAAATTGAGATGTGTTCAGCTTGCATCAGCTGGAATATGGTGGGTGTGACCTTTCCCATAGAAAACGCCAAAGGCCAAATTTCAGGCAATTTGGATTTGCCAGAGTCAGAATTCCCATGTCCACCATTGATTCTTTAAACTGCCTTGAGGGTCAAGGGAGACACAGCCGTTGTCCCAGACACCCATGTGAAGACAAGGTGGGAAGTGCTGTAGCTGCTCTGTTGTCCTGCAAGAGCATAAGAAGCTGTGGTGAGGGCCCTGCATCACAAATATCTGCATTGCCAGATGGTTTTAGTACCAGTCTGAAACAAAGAAAACCCTTTCCAAAGGCTTTTGAAGGAAGTGCTCACAAAAGAATTTGGCATTTTCTCCGAGTTCTTATTTTCGCATTTATCAGCTGGTGTAAGAACCTCATGAATGGTAGAAAGCTCAGGGAGGCTCTGTGAGAGATGAGAGATTTCCGTTGCCTTCTCTCATCTTTTGAATGCTTGAAGTTGTTATTTCACCATCTTGCTCAGTGATAAATAATGATAGAAGGATTTTCTTCTTTGTTTAGAACATGAAGAAGCTCAGCAGAAATGCCCACCACGCCTGAAGAACTTTGCTTTAAAGTATCTCATTTGGGACTGTTGCCCACTTTGGTTGAGAATCAAGGATAAAGTGGCTGCTTTCATAAAGGATCCTTTTTTTGATCTCACCATCACGGTTTGCATTGTGATGAACACTTTGTTCATGGCACTGGAGCACAATAATATGTCACCTACTTTTAAAGTCATGCTTAAAATAGGAAACTTGGTAAGCAAATTTTCAACTATGTGGGTTTTTTTATAGAATTAGTTAATTGGCTGATGTGTGTTTTCACTTGAAACATAAAAAGTGAAAGGAAAAATTAAAAATTAGCAAACCCTGCATTTATAAACTTTGTTTCTAATACAGACAATTCCCAGATTTTTTTATACAGTTTGTCATGCTCCTGAGAAGGCAGAAAACAATCCTCCCATTTTAATTAAAAGTGCATTAGGACTTCATAAACATGGGTTTTATTAACGTGTCCATGAATGTTATTTGAGGGAAGGTGGCCTAGAAATGAGATAATTCATGGCTACTTTCAGGCTGATGCCACTGTTTCCTCATCACAGGTTTTTACAGGAATCTTCACTGCAGAAATGATCTTAAAAATCATCGCTCTAGATCCCTATTACTATTTTCAGCAGCCCTGGAATATTTTTGACAGTGTCATTGTCACACTGAGTTTAATTGAACTGAGTTTCCCCAGACACAAAAACAAGAGAGAAAGGAGAAAAGGAGGAACCCTGTCAGTTTTACGATCCTTCAGACTGGTAATCCTTCATGCATGCTCAGTTGTATAAAACTTTATCTTGTGAATTTAGTACAGAATACTTCTGCAGTTAGGAGGCAAGAAATTACTTTTTTTTTTATCCCAATTATTTTTACTTCCTCAACTTGGCTTTAGGATACACACTCAAACTCCTTGTGACGTTAGAGTCGAGAGTTTAAAAAGTATATTTCTTTTGAGTTCACTTTTCAAGAAATATTCAAAGGAAAAAAATATTCCAGCATGGACATGTTATAAAAATGACACAAATAATTAAAAACTAGCACAGGAAATTAGGAAAAAAGTGTTGGAGTACAAACAGAAATAAACAGTATTTAAAGAGAGATGTGAAATTATGTTAAGGTTTCCACTTCATACACTGGGGACTGATTTAAATTGCTTTATCAAAATATAGACTCTTTTCATAGTGCTGCAGCAGCAGTCCCTGAGCTTTTGGTCCTTTGTTTTACACGTAAATTAGGCACCAAAATCTACATCAAGAGAATTGCATGGACACCTGCCTGCATTTATCAGGGTCTCAAGTTAGTTTGGTCCTTTACAAGGTGATTAGTTTATGTTTGCAGTGTTGCCCAGCCAAAAGAAAAAAAATCTATAAATACTTTAAAAAAAAGTATTAATGTACCACAAACGTTGCATCACTGGAATAGTTCAGAATATCAGTAATTTGGTTGTTGTAGGATTTGCATGGTGCAAAGATGAGTTATCTCTACCAATGTCTAACTCTATGTTTTATGTTGCTACGCAGCTGAGGGTCTTCAAACTGGCAAAGTCCTGGCCAACTTTAAACACTCTAATTAAAATAATTTGTAACTCCCTGGGAGCACTGAGTAATCTGACCCTCGTCCTGGGAATCATCATTTTCATTTTTGCTGTAGTAGGGGTGCAACTTTTTGGGAGAAGTTATGCGCTCAACTGCGATAAAATAAGCAAAGACGGCAGGCCACGCTGGCACATGATGGACTTTTTCCATTCATTCCTCGTCGTTTTCCGAATTCTGTGTGGAGAATGGATTGAGACCATGTGGGACTGCATGGTGGTTGCTGAACCATCAATGTGTCTTGTTGTCTTTCTGCTGGTCATGGTGATAGGAAATTTAGTGGTAAGTTTGGCAATCTGTTCTTCTCTTCATCCTGTCTGTGGTGGACTCCAGTTAATGGTTGTTCTGACAACAAAAAGGTAGCTTCCCTAAAAACAGGTAGAAAAGTTACTTATGTATGTTATAGTCTGTGAAATCCTCTTTTTCCTTTCACCTTTGGGCCATTGTCTGTATTTTCCCATTTTGTGAGCTTTGCTCACAGCACCACTTGACCTTTCCATGTGGCAATTGACAAGAAACACCTTTGCAGTAAATACACCACAGGCAGCTAAGTTCCTCCCTGTCTTGGGATTTGGATGTAAATAATCAGTGAGGCTTATGGCTCACCTGCTTGGATTAATTAAGCCAAGTGCTTAAGTCCCTCTCTAAATCAATTTTAGTTATTTTATTAAGACCTCTTGCAAGTACTGAATTCTTTATCAGCAAACGGCAGAATCTACCACAGAAATCAGGATTATTTTTAGGCATCTCAAGATACATTTATATCCAAGAGCTAGATCTTGCAATGACATAACCTACACAGCCTCAACACACTATACTGGGACACAAGGGACAGCCTGCCTTCCTTGGTCCTGAGCTGTCCTTTCTTGATGCCCAAATCATAAATATCTTCTTTTAGTAACTTGGTTCCTCATGTCCTTCATTCATTCATATGCCAAGCTTTTCTTAATTGTAAAGAGAATTCTGAACATATTTAACTCTAGGCAGACCTTTGTGGGAAATCTCTGCTCTGTGGCTGAATCCTAAATATGTATTTAATGTCCTGTCTGTTTCACAGTGCAAGGATTGATGCCAGTGATGAAATGCTGTGAGTGAGATTTATATCACAATTTAATGTTAACTGTCAAGCAATGAAGTGTTTAGCCCCCACTTTTTGTCCAGGCTTTCTTATGGTCCGAGGAAGCAGAGAGAGGTATCTGGGACTGAGATTTATTCCAGCCTAAAGTCAATAAGTAAGACAGATGAGATGAATTGATCTCTGGAGAGCTGATATTCTCCACTGCCTGTGGTCCTTGGATGGCTTGGGGGTGTTATCTGCTCAGTTCTGCCATGACAAAAATTAAGATACACACTAGTAACCAAAATACTAGTGAAAAAAATTAAATTCTCACATTCCCTTAAAAGCAAACAACCAAAAGAAAAAAAAAAAAGAAAAAAACCCAAATGGAGGTTTAAAAATTCCTTTATATGAAGGTGCTTAAAAATGAAAAATTTGAGCTTCTCTTGGTTTTGATTTTTGTGATAATGTGGCAGATTTGAGGAAATTTCTGGGGCTGAATCTAATCTTACAGAATTTTGGAAGTAACTGCACAGAAGCCTGATTTAATTCTAATTTGAAGAATGAAGAGACAATTGTTAAACTGACAGGACCTGAGTCAATGTCACTGCTTTAACCTTTGAAAAATTGCTTTCACCAAATAATGCATTTGCCACACAGATCTGTTTTCTCTTGTAGTTTAAATTACATTTTTTTGAGAAGAGAGGAATGGGAACATTGAAATTTTAGATAGAGAAGTTGATTTCATCAATCACAATGTGATCAGTTGCTGCCATTTCCTTATCACCTTATTTTGGTTTGCTCAGGAGAGACAGAACTTTGGTAGCGTCTGTGTTCTTCAAAGTTAAAATTCAGATTTTCGAATGCTAATCTCCAGACTTGATTTTTTTTTTTTAATTATTATTTCAATCGCTTTCAGGTTCTCAACCTTTTCATTGCACTGCTGCTGAGTTCTTTCAGTGCTGACAGTCTCCAGACAACAGAGGATGATGGAGAGATGAACAATCTTCGGATTGCCTTTGCTCGGATCCGCAAGGCGTTCCACTTTGTCAAGAGCATGACATGGGATGCCTGCTGCAGGAAGCTCAGGCACATAAAGAAAGTGCACAAGAAGAAAATCAAATTGACTGCACAGAACTCACTTGGGTTCAAGAGTGAAGAGCCAAAGAGTTGTAAAGAGAATTACAATAATGAATGGATTGAGAAAAACAGGGACAAATGCCCAGGTCTTGAAGATTTTGTTAGAAACCCCAATGTATTTGTCTGTGTCCCTATTGCTGAGGCAGAGAATACAAGTGAGGGTTTTGAAGATGATGATAAGCTGAGCACATTTACTGACACAGAATGCAGCAAGCAGGTAATGGATATCTTAATTTGTGTTGGAACAGCAGAATTGTGGAGAGAGATGAAGGGATGGATGGGCGGGAGGAGAGTCTCTAGCAGAACAGGGTGGGAGATGTTAATCCATTTTCAGAGAGTTACAAAGTTCTGAACTAGAGCCAAAAGTAAAAATATTTACAGCAAGGGTAAATCATCACTTGGAGCCTTTTAGAATCAAGATTCTTTCATGGTTTTAAAAGATTTTTGCAGGAATTCTAGCTCACATGCTGTGGTGCACACAGGTAATTATGGCAGTCCTTGGTGAACTTGTGTTTTTTAATGTAAATATTTATGTATAATGTCAACTGTTTTGGTATTATTTGCACAAAAGAGCAAAAATCCATGTTCTGTGTACAGAACATGGATTCAGAATATGAATTGATAGCTCTGATCCTTACTTTGTATTTTTCCTACCTGTGTGTAATATGTAGTAATTATTAGAAATGGATGGGATTAAGTATGGAGTGACTCTACCAAGGACATATTTTTGATACTACTCATATATTTACCCTATTTCTTTGTGCTCCATGAATTTTTCAGTTCTGTTTCAATCACAGCTGTCATTCTGGTATCACAATTTCCCATATTAAGTTTACCTCTTAATTCCTATGTAAGAATTCTCATTTAAGTTTTGAATAGGTCACTAAAATGCCTTCATTTTCTCTGTTGGGGAAAAGTTCTCTTCTTAAGTAAAATCAGAGACTCAAAATGATCCTTTCTTATAACTCTTGTCTGGAGATTCCCACTTTAAGTGAAACTTATAGCTTATTGTTTTTTCCCCTCTGGTTTGTACACTCCCTAAAAAGGCAAAAGAAAGCCCCTCTAATCCACAGAATTATTTCAGGATGAAAATCACCTGAGGCAAAGGGGAGACAGAGCAAAAAATTCAGGCAGCTCAAGTAAAGGATCAGGATTTTCCTCTGAAGAATTCAGTGTGCTTTATCTAGGAAAGGACAGGAAGAGTGAACTCTCATCACCAGAAGAAAAAGAGGTAACATTTTTTTTTTTTTCAGTGATGTTAATTTTCCAATACAGGTCAAACACAGGCATATTTCGGTTCAGGGATTTACCAGACAGAAGTTTAGTGCCAGAAGCAGCTCTGAACTTGCAGTACCTGGTCTGGCAGGACAGGAGGCAATACTGGAGCTGGAATTCTATGAGCAAAATCAAAGGTTTTCTAGGTATTTATTTTAAAGAAAAAAAAATATAGTATAGGAAAGAGAGCATGTAGAAATGGGAAAGCTATGATGTAACTTTAGTAGTAATTATCAATAATTTATAAAATACTCTCTCATACCTTCCATTCATTAAATTCTGACTCCACAAAAAAAGAGGATTAAAAAAAAAAAGAAGAAGAATTCAAGAGAGATAACTTTTCATGTGGGAAATTCCATCAAGTCTGCCTGTGTCCTAAGTATCTTGGATTCAAGAAACATAATGCTTGAAATCAGTTTCTCTCTGTGTCATTAAAGATCATTGTTACCAGTTTTACAGTGATTTTAAAATAATTTTGAATGTAGAATACATTCAAAGAAGTAAAAACCAGCATTATAGAAACATGAAAGAATAAAAGCATAAAGTAAACAATTGCTAGCAAACTGCTGACTCATAATACTGTCTTTGGTTTAATGGGATGGCAAAAAGCCTACTGAAGAATACAGGGTGTGATTCCAATTTCTGCTTCCTAAATACTATCATGGGTGCTCAGTTCCTGGCATGATAACTGATTTCTTTATCTGGGTCTCCCGTGTGAATGCATCTTTCCATGATTTCATGGTTCTAACCCAGGTAATTTCTCCTCTTTTGAGAACTATATTCACTAATATGCAATTTAAAAGCTCTTCAGTTTCCCAGCTGATTAGGCAGGTACATCTGGTTCATGTAGATAGATATTGTAATTATAGAGCTTGGGCCTCTATTTGAATGCACCAGTTGGTGCTTCTAAGCTTGTATCTTTTAAAATCAAAAAGTGTATTCCATTACCAACAATAATTGTAATATTAGTACATACCAAACTTTAATTTTGAGTTTTATTTGTTCATGGATTAATTTACTCATTTGGACCCAAATTAGAAAGAATCAATAACTGATATTACTGTGCTTGGTAGTTGGACAGTGTCAGCTCTTCTGAAGTCAGCACAGTGGATCTGACAAATCCTGAAGATCTTTTAAAACAGATTCCAGAATTTTCTGAAGACTTCAAGACTCCTGAACAATGTTTTCCAGAAGGTAAGACTCTCGTGGTTTCACTACTGGGAAGTGAGAGGAGTGAAAACTCAACTTGTTTCTCTAGTGATGCTGAGACAATAGGGTCAGATTATTTTCAGTTAATTTTAGTTATTGGAAAAAAAGTTAAATAGTTGTGCCTATCTAGCCAACACAGAGACTGAGACACCTGAAAAATAAAACCCTTTTCCTAAAAGCCAATTGCTTCCAAGTGGGACATGGGCAATGGCATAGTCCCCATTTTGAAAAATAGGATTGTGAGGTGAGATGCATTTCACTGAGTTCTACACAACCAAGTCACTCTGGGGGTTTAACATAAGAGAAGTGTGTGGGATCAGGTCTCACATGGCAATGGTCACCTGGCACATCAGGTTTATTAATACATTGCAGCAGTAAAAGTATTCCTTGAATAACATTTCATGAGCAATCTCAAACAAAGTAGTGAAATAAGCAAAAGAAGCTGCTAAGATGAATTGAATTTCTATGGGGTGCTAATTAGAGAATCATAGATTGATTTGGGTTGGAAAGGACCTTAAATATCATCCAATAATCTGAGGATTCTTTTCAAATCATCAGACAATACCTAGCTTTGCAAGTTGTTCTAGGATGTGTTCAGTGCTTTTGTGATTTTTTCCTACCCTAATATGTAACAATGCTGGCTTTCACATCAATCCTGAAAAATTTGGTGTCTTTCTATGCTGGGGTTGCAGCATCTCATCTCTGCTTTTCAAAGAGTGTGCAGAAACTGAGAAGGACTTTTGTAACATCAAGACTTTTCCCATGGCCTTGAAGTTTTGTGTGCCCCAACAGCAGGTCAGTGAGAGCCTGTCCAGTGTCTCAGAAATATCTTGAAATGTGGCATTCATATTCTCTGAAAAAATTCCTTCGCCCAGGATTTTTCTCCTGGGAAGCTGAGAAGCCTCAGAGAAAAGGAAAACAATTCTTATCTCATTTGCTTCTTCTGTGTTGTGCTCATGTGTGGAATGTGTTTGGAGATTGTTTACCCACAGGTGATTGTTTCATTGGATTCTGCTGGGAGTTGTTTTCACTCATTGGCCAATCAGGGCCAAGCTGTGTCAGGACTCTGGAAAGAGTCAGGAGTTTTCATTATTATCTTTTTAGCATTGAGTAAGTATCTTTTCTGTATTCTTTAGTATAGTTTAGTATAGTATTCTTTAATATAATATAGTGTCATAAAGTAATAAATGAGCCTTCTGAGAACATGGAGTCAGATGTGTCATTCCTGCCTTTCTCAGGGCATTCCCTGCAAATACAATATTGAAATAATGAAAAGTTGTCCAACGGGGCTCTACCTACTTTATAGGAGCTACAAGGCAAATTAAACTGGATGTATCCCAATTTTTTTTCTCTTGGTAGAACAGGGAAAACCAACAACAAGGATGCAGTAACTGTGGCCATTCCTGTGTCCTATCCCCAGGAGTTCCCTGGCCATGCCTTCACGTTCACCTGCCCACCTTCCATGCACTCATTGCTGTCTCTCACTTTCAGGTTGTGCTCGGTACTTCCATTGTTGCCTGGATAGTGCTGCAAAGTTTGGAGGAGAAAAATGGTGGAATCTGAGAAAAACCTGCTACCAGATTGTGGAACATTCTTGGTTTGAGTCCTTTATCGTGTTCATGATTCTTCTGAGCAGTGGAGCCCTGGTTGGTGTAGCACAGTTTCATGTATTCATGAAGGGTTTTTTGCTTTAATTTGCACCCAGAGAAGTTGTTTTTACCAACAAACAAACTGAATATCTTTGAACTCATAAAGAGGGAAGAGTCTTCAAATAGCAGTCATTTATTCATCATTTTAATTATTGCAAATCTATTATTGATGTTATTAAAAATTATAAGAGAGCATGAGCTAAGCTAAGAATACATGAATCTCAAAAGCTGTTTCTCTTCTGGCTGTATACTGGATTTTTCTCAGGAAGTTATGTCACAATTGTGAAATATTAAGGAGATTTTATACCATTAAAACAAACAAGTGACTCTGAATACTTGGGGAAGAAAAGTTTAGTTCTCTTCAATATATAAATTTTATTATATAAATTTATAAAAATATGTATATATTTTTATCCTGTGCTCACAGGATTTCATTGTGCAGGAGGGATGCATCCACAGGGCTGTTTTATATAGAGAAAAGAAAGAGAAGGCACAGGGAGAATTACACTTTTATCAGCTGGCAGAGATTTGAGTAACAAATGGTGTTCAGATCTGTATTAAAACAAACTGAATGATGAAAGGGTCTCAGTGTTGCTTGACTTTAAATGTACAAGGTTAATTTCTGATTTTTGCATTTATCTACATATATTATGATTTCAGGCATTTGAAGACATCCATATACATAAGAGAGAAAGAATTCAAGCAATATTGGGATTTCTTGACAAAATGTTCACTTTCATCTTTATTCTGGAGATGCTTCTGAAGTGGGTGGCTTATGGCTTCAAGAAATATTTCACCAATGCCTGGTGCTGGCTGGATTTCCTTATTGTAGATGTAAGTTCTGTCCTTGCTGTTCCTACACAGCATTAGCAGCAGAATCCCTGATTATTTTCTGGATGTAAATTTCAGACCTTAACCCCTGTAGCAATGGTGTCAGGATATTGTAGTCCAGGCACCGAAAACATGGTTTTGTTTTTTGGTTGGGTTTTTTTTTTTAACAGAAATAAAGGAAACAGATGACAGAATGTTGTTAATGCATTTCCTTTGTCTTCCCACTCAGGTCTCTTTGATAAACCTCTTTGGCAGTACCTTTGGGCCCATGAAATCTCTCAGGACTCTGCGAGCTCTGAGACCCCTGAGAGCACTGTCACGGTTTGAAGGAATGAGGGTAAGACTGATTGCAAACCAAAGCTTGTCAGAACTGGTGAGCACAATACAGGTTTGTGACTCATCACTGTGTCTTTGTCAAGTTCACATGCTCACCCTGAGCTCAGCTTAGGAACTATAAAATACATTTTTAAGAGACCCTTGGTTGTGCTCTTCTGTACTTGGGCATTCCTTATAGACTTTCCTGGAGTGATTGATCCAAGTGGTGTTGAAATTAAAACTGGCCTAGGTGAAACTTTGTTCCGTTGCTGCTCAGACATTCTTGTGTTCCTGTCTTACTGAGAAAGGCAAAAATAAAACAGAGAATAAGAACTGTGAGCACAGTTATAATTTTTGAAATCTGATAGCAAGCTAACTCAGAGGAAAGAGTCACTTCAATTTTGAAAGATTTTACTGGATTGATTTACAAAAACTGTAGCCTATTAAAAAGTACTTTGCTCAAATTATTGTTTCAAATAGAGTTCTTTCCGAAAACAAAAGTGTTTTCCTGTAGAACATTAGATTTTCTTTTCCCATCAAAAGAGCACATTTATTTATTATTTTTTATTTGGGAAGAATAAAACTGAAAACTCTGTGGTTGCAATCTTGACACTGTGAAGACAGAGAGAAATGTTGTTAAATTAATTAGCAGAATGTATCCAAATTTCCATGTCTGCAGTAAATTTTGCTATTGAAACAGGTAGTGTCATGCTTTATGTTTGCTATGAAGAATGTGTGTGGCACAGTCTCCAAAAAACCTTCACAAAGCCTTTGAATTTTTCTGCTGGTCCATCAAGTCTTTCTTTGCTACCTCACAGATGAGTTCGCTGTGAAACTCAGAGAAATGTTCCCGCCATTCCCTTATCCAATTTTTTCAAAGCAATCTGTTATGTCTTAGCATACATTTAAAATCTGCTTGGACACTTTTCTGTGGCTATACAGCACCTATCACAGGAAATGTACCTGGCTTATGCTTATAAAGCCCAAACACAACCATAATAGACTAAAAATAAATGAAGCAAATTACTAGTGGAGAATTATTACTGGTCCTTTTAGGAACTACTTTTGACAGTCTTAAATATAGTCCTCTTCACAAGTGCTCATGGATGAATACTTCAGAAGTTTTATGTTAATAAAATCTAAAACAAAGAGACAAATGGACCATGTCCTATTCCAAAAATAAGGAGGGGGAAGAAAAAAGAGTGGACTTAGATTTTAGTAGTGGTAAGACCTCACAGCAGACCAAGAAATATCAACTATTGCTTTGAAAACCTAATAGATACTAAAGATATTGTTCAAGGTCCCCCTGACAGCTGTGACCAGTGTGACTGTGACTATTTACATAGAAAACATCAGGTTTCTCTTTGCAGAGATGACTGACTGCTTACAGATACCTGGGCTCATCCTTTTTCCTGAAGCGTATTTTCCTCTCCCTTTTCATCCAAGGTTGTGGTCAATGCCCTCCTGGGAGCCATCCCCTCCATCATGAATGTTCTGCTCGTCTGCCTCATCTTCTGGCTCATCTTCAGCATCATGGGAGTGAACCTCTTTGCTGGGAAGTTTGGGAAATGTGTCAATATGACAGATGAAAATTCCGTATTAGAGGGCAACATCACAAACAAAACAGACTGTGAGATGTATAACAACACTGGGAAAATATTCTGGATCAATGTTAAAGTCAATTTTGATAATGTTGGCTCTGGCTACCTGGCTCTTCTTCAGGTGGTAAGTGCTGCTTGTCCTCAGTAGCCAGCCCTTGTCAGATGGGCTTGACCTTTTGTTAATTCCTAACTCATCTCTGAGGGTGATGCAGGGAGTGGAATATCCTGCAGCTTGCTCCCCCTTGTAGCTGGCAGTTCATGCACACAAATGGGAAAAGGGGGGCAGATAAGACCCTGCCCTGACTTTCCAGGTGATAAAGGAACATCTGGTGGGCAAGTGCTGTTGCAGCCTCCAGCAATTTCATGATCCTGGAGTCCATCTCAGAAGGAATTCTGGGGCAAATAGTGATCTTTTCTGTCAAAATGTGGATTTATTCAGCCATGAGGGTTGCATGGCCTTTAGTGCCATGCTGATGAAGGTTTGCTCTGTCAGAATCCTAGGATAAAGTTTCTGTCTTCCCACTGAGAGCTTTCATATCCTATGAGGCTGAGAATGCCACTCACAGCAGCAGCCAGAGCTGGGTGCTTTGTGCCTGTGAACATAGCAAAGGCTCTTGCTCCAGTCAGTGACATTCTGATATTGCAAATTATGTGAAGACTTTCAAGGTCAAAGTTCAAAACATTTTCCATAATCTCTCATTCCAGGCAACATTTAAGGGTTGGATGGACATCATGTATGCAGCAGTAGATTCACGAGAGGTCAGTCATTTCATTCAAACCATATTTTTTGAGAATGTTGCTGCTTTCTGCAATTGCAGTATTCATTTTGCACTTCTACATCTGCTGTTTGTCAGTGCTAAATGCTACCAGTAATTATTTTTGTCAGGTGATGTAAACATTCAATCTGCAAATGACTCATCATATCCTAAAGCTCCTCTGTTGCAACGGGGAAAGGGTTTCAGCTCTAGATCCACCCACTTAAACAGAACAAAGTGGTATGACTTAGTAAGGAAAGAAATTGAAATGTAGAGGATGCCTTAATTTCATCTGGAGTTCAAAGGAATAAAATAATTTTTTAATTATTTGCATATTATAATATTAACAATATTATATATTAAAATATAAAATAATATATAAAGTATGAAAATACTAATAATACTATTTTCATATATTGGTAAGTTTTTGTGTGTTTAAATGTTTTTCTTCTTTGTTCTTCAATTTGAAAAGTTATTTTTTCTTCTCCCAATTTCGTTTTTATTAATAATAGCCATCACAGAAGTTTTTTGCTAAGAAGATAAAAGAGCAACAACATATCTAGGCCAAGAATTTTAATGGCAAGAGCTTGGAATTTGACTTCTAAATAGTTTGTTTGATTTTTCGTGTACTGAAAAATTTACAGCTCCCGTTCTTATTGAAAGGAACTGAAATGGTGCTTCTGCAATGCCTGTAGAAATCATGTCAAGAATATTCAAACCAAATTTTGTGTTATGCACTATTGGTATTTTTAAATTATACCTCTTTTGTCACAATTAGCAGAAAGTCTGTAAATCTTAGTTTCTCCTGGAATCAATTTTTGAGAGCAGCTTCACTATGAAGATTATTCTCAACTGGGCCCATGTTGCTGTATTGTTATTTCTCAAGTTGCTTCTCATTCTTGCAGAAAGATGATCAGCCAGAAATGGAGTACAGTCTCTATATGTATCTCTACTTTGTGAACTTCATCATCTTTGGGTCTTTTTTCACCCTGAACCTCTTTGTTGGTGTAATCATTGACAACTTCAACCAGCAAAAGAAAAAGATAAGTGTATTGGTTGTGCTTTACAGAGCAAGGTCCTATACATGGAATCTAAAACTTCTATTGGCATTTACCAGAGCATTAATAATTAAATTACAAGAAATAACTTTCTCCTTTCTTTTTCCCTGTAACCTGAACACCTAGATCTTCCCCAAACCTTTCAAAGCCTCTTAAAATTTCGCTCCTTTTGAGGAACTCAATATAACCAGAGACCCATTATTTAGAATGTGGTCTGCTACAGATGCTCTGATGAGTGATTTGGATGTTCAGCAAGCCCAGCATGAAAGCCCAGGGAAAAATCTGGATATTCAGCAAGCCCAGGGAAAGATTTGATCCTGTCTATGTTTTTTGTTTGCATGCCTTTTGGGCGGGCTGAGTTTCACACCAAGACTTCTACTCCGTGAATGGTTGGTTTGTGCCACTGATTTTTTGGACACTGTTACATGATATGAAATAAGAGCCAGTAACAGCAAGATGTAAAAAAGGAAGAAATGTCAGTTTCCAGAATTTTAGACATTTTAAGTACAGTAGTTTTGCTCTACACCAGATAACAGTGGCATTTCTTTGTATACTTAGGTGGGGAAGATATCTTTATGACAGAAGAACAGAAAAAATACTACAATGCAATGAAAAAGTTGGGATCCAAGAAACCTCAAAAACCCATTCCAAGACCCTTGGTAAACAGAATTATTCAGTGGGAAAATGCATTGCAAAAATGCAATTTAATTCACTGGAAAGTGCATATATTTATATATTGCATATAAAATATTCTTATTGTCTTTACATTGATACTTGCACAGTTCTCTAAAGTCAGTTCCACACCAAGAAGTGGACTGAATTATTTTACAGGTTAAATATTTATTAAGTTCTCTGCATAAATATTATTGGGTTTTATATTCTTCTTGTAACTGATAAAACTTCAGGATAGGAAGGGATTTTTAATGTCGTTGTTGTACTCTGCCTTTCTCCAATTTCTCCAACTTCATTGCAGCTGAGTGACTTTGTGACATAAAAATTGGAAATGTTGGGAACATGTATGGATGGGTACTCCTTATTTTCATAACTGATGTCAGAAGTATTCTTTTTCCCTTCTAGAACAGATACCAAGGTTTCCTTTTCAACATTGTAACATCCCAGATGTTTGATGTTGTCATCATGGGTCTCATCTGCCTCAATATGGTCACAATGATGGTGGAAACGTATGAGCAAAGTGAAACAAAGACAAACGTCCTCAGCAAAATCAATATACTCTTTGTTACCATCTTCACTGCAGAATGTGTGCTGAAGTTGCTGGCTCTGAGGCAGTACTATTTCTCAAATGCCTGGAATATATTTGATTTAGTTGTTGTTATTATGTCACTTGTTGGTAAGTAAAACTGTCTCAAAAATTCTTTACTGTATAAATTATTATTCTTTTTAGAAAGAAAAAAAATTAGTTAAAATTTATTAACTGCAAATAATCATTGAAATGTAAGTCATAATGCTATAAGGTCTTAAGGAAAAAATAAACAAGCCCCCTCAAGATTATATTAAATGAGATTCAAAACAATTCCTTTAGTAAAAGTGTGTATATATTTATAATAGTTTTTCAGGTTTTTTTTCTCATCTGAAGTACAGAATGAATGACTCATCATAGCAGTATCACATTACATGATAATTTCCATTGTCACAGATTTAGTACCAACTAAGAAATATTCAATGAGATCAATTATTGGGGTTTGTCATCTGTATTTTTTGACAGATGACTGAAATATATAGACAAACAGGAATACTGGAATATGAATAGAGTGGGAAGAGTGGAATTAGATTATAGCCTGTAGAATTCAGGCATTGCTGACTGACAATAAGGGCTCTCACTTTGTAACACAATAGAAAAGATCACCAAAAATGTATTAGTTTTTACTTGAAGGGGTTGCAATGGAAGAATGGGGTAAAGAGCTCTGCTGCAAATTTGAGCTTCTTGCCAATTTAACTATTCCCAGGGCTAGTACTGCCCTAGCAAGAGGCATTTAGGGCAAGAAGGATATTTCAGTTCTTTACTATGACTCGTGTCCAGGGTAAGTAAGATTCCAGTAAGACTATGGCTCTTCCTTGAGAAATTAGGTTTCTGGATTGTAAATACAGAAAAAATTATCCAAAACAGCTGCACTTAGAAAAGACAAGCCTCTTCTAATGCTACTAGGTGTCATTTATTTCATTCAAACAAAGAAAAAATAACGTCCATGTGTAGCTCTGTCCCTGAATAAACCAAAAGCTGTTGTAGAGTGGCATGCACATCTTCTGTGTTCATCACTCTGTTTGCTTCTACATATCATGCCTGTATTATCTAAATTACTTTGACATTGCATTATATCTTGTTTTCTTAGTTTAGCTTTGTAGTGTCAGTATTTGAAGACAAATGTAGAAGGTAACTTGAATCTGCTGAAGTGTTCATGCAACCAGAGTCAAAGAAAACCATCAGTCGTCAAGTGTCAACTGATACAGATATTTGAAGTTGTGCACAGCAAGTTTCTTGTCATCTTCTGTGCAACAGGGTCTGTTCTCTGATGGCTGAAGAATGTAGCTCATAATTGCTGATTTCAACAACTATTATTTCAATTCAGCTTCTCCTAAAAGTTGTTCTGGTGGGGCTTAGCAAACACACATCAGATATTTTTGAGTTGTGAATATATTATCATTCCAGCCTCTTTAAAAGTTAAGGAAAAATATTATGTTCTAATGGGTTATCTTCTCCTTTTCAGCCTTACTGCTTTCCAACATTGGCAAAGCCTTTGAACATTTCTTACCACCCACACTCTTCAGAGTCATTCGCTTGGCCCGGATTGGCCGGATCCTGAGACTCATCCGGGGAGCCAAAGGAATTCGAACTCTGCTCTTTGCCTTAATGATGTCCCTTCCTGCTCTGTTCAACATTGGCCTCTTGCTGTTCCTGGTCATGTTCATTTATGCCATTTTTGGCATGGCTAACTTTGCCTATGTGAAGATGGAAGGTGGCATTGATGACATGTTCAACTTCCAAACCTTTGCTAACAGCATGCTCTGTCTCTTCCAAATCACCACGTCAGCTGGCTGGGATGCTCTTCTCAGTCCTATTTTAAACACTGGGCCACCATATTGTGATCCAATCATAAGTGGTGAAGTGGGTGAATGTGGTAAACCTGCCATAGGTATTATTTATTTTGTAAGTTACATCATTATATCATTTCTCATTGTTGTAAACATGTACATAGCTGTTATTATGGAGAACTTCAATGCTGCCACTGAGGAAAGTGCAGAGCCTTTAGGGGAAGATGACTTTGATATCTTTTATGAAGTCTGGGAGAAGTTTGATCCTGAGGCAACTCAGTTCATAACTTTCTCTGCACTTTCAGACTTTGCAGATGCTCTGCCCAAGCCCTTGTGTGTACCAAAACCAAACAAAGTTGAACTCACCGCAATGGACCTGCCTGTGGTCAGCGGGGACAAGATACACTGCTTGGATATCTTGTTTGCTTTCACCAAGAGGGTGTTGGGAGATTCTGGAGAGCTGGATACTCTGAAAGTACATATGGAGGAGAAATTCATGGCTGCCAATCCATCAAAACAATCCTATGAGCCAATATCCACTACGCTCAGCCACAGGCAAGAGGAAGCGTCGGCCACGGTGATCCAGCGTGCCTACAGGAGCCACCTGCTCCAGCGCTCCCTCAAACAGGCTTCCTACCTGTACCAGCACAGAACTGGCAGCTCTGACACTCTGGGAGATGCTGCTCCAGAAAAAGAAGGACTCATTGCATCTATGCTGCATGCAAATTATGGGAGGAGTCCTAACAGGTCTGAAACGTCGTCCTCAGTGTCCATCCCTCCGTCGTATGACAGTGTCACAAGAGAGAGTAGTGGCAATCTCATGGTTGAGAATGGAGAAATAATGGGCAATGAACAATCTCCAGACATTAAGTAGTTAATCGGTGACAAAGCTATTAAGAATATTTTTAAATTTTCACAGAAGATGATATTGTAAATGCATATCAGCAGAGGCAGCCTCCCTATGAAACCAAGCCTGTTGATTATGGCAGCTGAGAATCGTGGCCTTTGGCTCTGCTGTGTTCAGTTTTCTTCAATATTTTCCTATTCAGAGAAAGGTTTTGGATCTGTTTGATCAATGGCATCTCACTGCAAAGTGTGTCCCACAGTACCTGGGTGCTGTGACATGTTCACAGCAGTGACAGGCAACCTCAGCTGATATTTCCCCTGTACAGGAAGCAGAGATAAGTCCAAGCACCAATGGATCTACTGGAGAACAGAAAATGAATGTCAATATGAGTATAAATTGAGGAATGGAAAGGAGCTGAAATTTATTCCATTCCTAATTGCTACTATCATTATAAACCTGTTTAGCAAATCACTGATGATTTTTTAATTTTTTTTTTTTTTTGATGTTTGGGGACAGATGTGCCACAAACATAGACCCTGCATGATCCACAGGTATTCCACAGTATAGTGGACTTCTTCCCATATGATGGATTTACAGAATAAACCGTGGCATGTACATTATCATAGTTGTGTTACTGAAGTTTAATGAAATAATAAATACAACTCTTAGTCTTACAGAAGTCATACTGAGCAGAGAAAAACCTTGTTTATGTTTTGCCTGTGAGGATTATTTGGCAGTGAGGTGAAGGCAGCTGTACCATCAATCACCCCACAGAAATTTGTGTTTATTGCATACTTTCCTCAAACTTCTAACAGTTGAGTGTTGTGTTCAAGTTCATTTTTGACAACGGGGCAGAGAAAAGAAACACAAATAACACTGGCTGGAGTTGGTAATATCACTTCAGCCATTCCCTTAGACACCAGAAACCAAGGCTGGAGAGCTCCACATGGGACCCATCAGAGGTGTCCTTGCTTGTGGTGATGAACGTCATCCATGGCCATGGACGTGTCCCTTTGGAGTAGGAGCCTTTCTCCCTCCTGCCAGTGTTTCTCTGATGGGAGAATCAGCCTTCTCTCTCCTGCAAAGGTTAGAAGAATCCAAATTATGAATAATGGAGGCAATTAGGAAATCTGGGTTGAAATACTTGGGTCTGGGGTTACCATAAACCTAAGGATGTAATACAAATTCTAAAATTCTACTTCTCATAGAGCTACATGTGCAGGATGGGCTCTCGTGGTTTCTCATCTACCACATTTTCCTTATGAAATCCTTTATCTTCATGTCCTTATACTTGTCAGAAAAACACATGCCCAAACACTACTTACTCTTTTGTCCTGTGTACATTTACTTTGTAGATCCAGCTGTTGCACTTTGCTGTCTAAGGACCGTTGTGTTCCCCTTTGTCACGTACTAGGTATAGTCACAAATTAAGCCTGACATTTTAATTTCTTATGTGCACTAACATCTTTAGGATGCTTTTTATTTTTCTTAGTTGCAAGGTTGCAGCTCTGTGATCACTGTTGGGTTTGGCAGGTTCTGGCAAGGCTCAGGTGAGCTTTTCCCTCCACACTGATTTCAGCCAGAAAAGAACCCAGTGATTGAGCGGGACCTGCTGTGCGCTTCTTTGCAACCTGCAGCAAGTTTTCTTCTCTCTTCAATGCCCCTTCTCCCTGGTAGCAGTTATATTCTTATGTCTTATGTTGCTTTCTTCTCCTGTCTTTTCCACCTCTTCAGATTGTGAGCTTTTTGGACAGAATTTCTCTTTTACTATGGATGGTAAATTACACCTAATAACGAGACTTTGTTTTCAGTTAATATTGTCTGAAGACTGATGCAAATAAATAATATTTATAGTACCTTTTAGTTTCATCTGTGGTATTCCCTTAACTTCTCCCTAGCCATTCCTGAAATGGTAGCACCTTTAATTAGTTTTGACTAATACTCCCTCAGATTTTAATGTAGGTGTGCAGTGCACCAGAAAAGTCAACAGCTCTGTGCCTTTAGGACCCAGGGGCTGTAGTCCTTCAAATAAAAAATAAATCTAACAACTATAAAAGAATTAATGAAATTAAATGGGTTTATTTGGCTAAAATTATTTTTTAAGCACTTTCACAGCATACAAACAACCCCAGCTGAGGAGCTGACTACATGGCACTGGTGGGATGGTCTTTCCCAGCTCCAGCCTGTTCAGTGTCAGCTTCCCAAGATGTGCAGGATGCATTGAGGAGCAGTAATGAGCCATATGCATCATTCTCATGGATTTGGGGGTGCACTGAACAGCCCTGGTATCACATCCTCCCAGGAGATTGCATTAAACATATCCATACCTAAATGTGGTGTGACTCATCTTTGCCAGTTTGTGTACCAGGAAGAAGTATTTTTTATTGTCAGAGCAGTTAATTGTTGGTCAGAATATATACAAGCATCACTGGCTCTGGAAAGCCCACCCTGAAACAGAGCCAGAGCTCCACCAAGGTAGGAGATCAGATGCCAAAGTTCATTTGGTACCCTAAGTGAATTGTTTGTTGGTGTAAGAAATGAGAAATACCATCTAGGGTGAATTTTACCTTCTGCAGAAACTCTGAATAAGGGTGGTACTCTTTTAGGGAAGATAGTTCCCTTGCCATGTACAGAATCAAAGAATGGGTTGGGTTGGAAGGGACTTTAAAAACCCTCCAATTCCACCCTCTGCCATGGGCAGGGACAGCTTCCACTGTCCCAGGTTGCTCCAAGCTCCTTCTAACCTGGCCTTGGATATTTCCAGGCATCCAGAGGCAGCCACAGCTTCTCTGGGCACCCTGTGTCAGGGCATCACCATCAGAAAAATATCTTATGTCAAAGATGAGCCTACCCTCTTTCAGTCTAAAACCCTGATAAAAAGTCTCCCTCCATCTTTCTTATAAACCCTCTTTATGTAATGAAAGGCCACAAGAAAATCTTCCAAGCCACAAGGAGGCCCCAGTCATTTGGGAGATAAAATTCTGAATATAAGCATGGCAGTTAGAAAATGTGCCCTTAGAAATAAATAATCTTCCAAATCCTCCTGGTTCTCCTCTGAGCCTCTTAATTTTGGATTCTACTGATGTCCTTACAAACATCATGCTTTTCTGTGGTGGCAGTGTGATATACAGCCTTATTTCCAGATTAATTGCTTTCCTTTTTTGGTCATTCATAGCAATATTTCATGTGATTTTAGTCATTTAATCCAGACTGCATTAACAGCCTGGTCTCTTCAACAGTTACATCTTCCATAAACTATATAGCACTTAAAATTTTACTCAAATTATTACATTTTTAGAGAGGTTAATAATACAGACAAAAAAAATTTGAGGCCTGAGAGCTTTTCCCTTTGACAACCCATGAGAAACACAAGCTCAACAGCATGATGTATCAATTTGTCCCTTTAATAGTGATGTGGAACAATAAATATATGAATGAATGACCTGAGAACTCAAGAACATCTGTACCTCTCTGTAGTGGGCTTCATTTTAGTACCTAAAGCACACATTTTTCATAGGAAATCAAAGTAATGGAAAATCCTTGAATAATTGCAAACCAGTCAACAGTGTTAAAGGGGATGGGGTAAAAAAAAAAAGAAACTAATGAATAAAAAGCTATTTTCTTCAGCAATATTTTCTTCAGGACCTGTAGCAAAGGCTAAACTGACTTTAGCTTTGTGACTATCATTAATTGAACCACGTGAATAATTTAGTTCAGTGTTTCTCAGCTCTTGGGCAAATTGATGGAGCTGCATGAAACTCCACCGGTGCTTGAAAGAAAAGCAACATATTTTCCTCCTGTTCATCAGAGATCTTTGCAATTCAAAGGTTGTGAATTAAAACTATATCATGTGCTGGGAAGCAATGCTAGGATGAATAATAATGTGTGATATGAGAAATTTAGTGTTGTTTCAGCCTAGAAACAACAGCTGAGAGGATGCATTGTAACTCTCAGCAAATAAAGCAGGTGGGAAAATATGAGGAAGAGAGAAAAACGTTTAAAAGACAAACAGAATAGTCAGGGGGGAATTAATTTGTAAATTACAGGTGGTTTCTCTTCTTCAGAGGATGGAGTCACAAAACTGATTTTAGCAGGAGCAGAGAAGCCAGTTTGACTGGAAGGTAAATAGTTACCAGTGCTTTCAAGGTGTTATGTGCCACAGCAATTTCAAGGGGATCTGTGATCCAGCAGGCCCCTTAGTTCCTGTTTAAAAGGATGTGAATTTAATAAAATTAAGACTGGGATCTACATCTGGACAGGGAAACTTGTTGAATGCTTCCTCCTAGTGGTTTTTGATCAAAATGACATTTTCAATGTCAAAAAAAAAAAAAATGAAGCCTCTGTCTAAAGTATAGAGAGTGAAACTGGAACAGATAAATAACTGTTAATACTGAAAAATATTAGCATGAAGTAGAGAGCTTACAGGGAAGGGGAGGAGGGTTGTGCTTAAAGAAAGCTGCAGTTTAAAGGTCCGAAAACAAAATGAGTGAGAATTTCCAGTGTAAAAGAGAATGAGACCATGAGTAGGAAGCTGAAACAGTAATAAGTAAATCATTGGCTATATAAGAAAGAAGAAGAAAAAGTAAAGAAGTTGTGAGTTTGGTTTAAAATGGGGCAGGGATGAGGGTTTGGATAGCTTTAAAGTTTATCTATATATATATTATAAATATCAGGCACATAATCTCCTTAAATTTTGGTGAAGACAAATATGGGATTATATTTTCTTTGGCAAACAAGAAGTGTTTGAATGGAAATGTGAGTAAATCCATGGATGTTCACAAAAGGGAATTAAAACAATGGAGCTGGAGTCCAGAACAACCCCTTTGCAAAAATCCTGTTGAAAACTGGCACATGAAGCTGCAGATCTCTCTCTCTAAGGATTTTGTGAGAACCTGTCAAATCAGGAAAGGTTACAGGAGAGAAAAAAATCCACAAAATCCAACCTAAATGTAACACTTGCATTAGAAAAGGAGGTAACAAGCAGCTCAAGCAGAGACTTGCTGATCTGAACTAAGTATATTGCAGGGCTGGGGGGCACATTTTGGAGAGAAAACAATCAAAGATTTGAAGGAAAGTGGAAAATTGAATTTAAAAAGATTTGAAATGTGTTTTCTAAGAAATAAGAATGTGGCAAATCTTGTCCCCTGGTATCCTCAGAGAATGTAAAGGGGCAGAGCATGAAGGGCTCTACTGGGGGCCAGATGGGGACATGTGCTTTCAGGGGATGGGAACAGCAGATCCCTGTGTGTGGGGGTACCAGTCATTGGTTTCTCTGGGTCTGGATGGAAGGCACTTGAGACAGTAATTCGTGTTTGGACTCAAGTGTTTATTATTTCTTATCAGTAAAACAGTCTCACTGCTGTGAGTTGGGCAGCTTTTCATTAGAAGGCACAAAATGGGCAACAATCTCTTGTTCCAAGGGCTTTTAAGGCTAAACTATCCAATTAAGAACTGACACCTGGATTATTTTCCCTTTTATCCCAATAACTGATCCCACAGACCTTCAATGTGGACTTTTCTGCCCAATTACAAAATGCCACCCAAAGAAGAAGGAAGAAGCAGCATGAAGAAGAAACCCTGGACAACACCCTGTGCCCTCCATCTTGCTTCCATCCACAACACACTAAAAATCCCAAAACCTCAATTTCTCACCCAGTGACACACCTGCACTGCTCTCTATAATCTATTTCACACTTTTGTGGATTTCCAGTCTATGCTGAAGTCTGGGAAACTTTCTCCATGAATGA
This sequence comes from Agelaius tricolor, assembly GCF_023055355.1. Classification (NCBI taxonomy): domain Eukaryota; kingdom Metazoa; phylum Chordata; class Aves; order Passeriformes; family Icteridae; genus Agelaius; species Agelaius tricolor. Next base: position 3,028,280 of record NW_027269266.1, read on the forward strand.
GGGTCAAAGTCAGAGCTGCCCTGGGGGCCAGGGCACCTCAGAGCAGACAGGGAAATATTCCCAGTTTCCACACCTGTGGAGACCTGGGTCAGCTACTGGAACAGAAGGGCTGGGATGTGTAACGTGGTGCAATCCTGAAACACAGAAATGAAGTGAAGTTCTGTCAGCTCAGACACAGCCTGTGGGGACAGGTGGTGCTGGGGCAGAGGAGGCACTGGTGAGGCTGCCCCTCTGCCCATGCTGGTATGAGATACTCAAGGAAGATTCATACAAACAAGGTTTAAAGGGTTTCTACAACAGACAGGAAATTAGAGAGCCTTTAGAAAGAAAATTAGAATCATGGTTTCTTCAATCCTGCAAAATGAAAGTTGAGAAATGTGATTGTTTCTGAGAGAGGAATAAATGTGAGGGTTAAAGCAGAGTATTGAGCAAGGTTTATTTTGAACAGACTGCATCAACCACCCTCCCTCCAAAGTCTGTAAGAGGGTGCAGTTTGCAGTTTTCCTGTGGTGAGTTTTGCCTGTGGAAGCTTGCAATGGTCCTGTGGCTATGGACCAGGCCTCCTGCACACAGGAAGATGCACATGCAAAATTTGTCATTTGTACCCTGTTGGTTGTAAAGCACAAGTTTCCCCACAACAGCAAGATCCAATACTCCAAAATGTGTTTGCTTATCCCATCAAGTTGATTGAGATGGTCCCTAACTGAGATTTTAAATATGGTTTGGGAGAGTAACACCAGAAAGGGGAAAGGTATTTTTCATGTTTTCACTGAAAGGAACTGGAAAGGCAGGTCAGTGCTGACAAATATCTTAAATGTGGGTTTGGCTTTATTTGACTAAAGTAATTGGTTCTGCTGGGGTTCCAGCTCTTGACCTGAGGACGTCATGGAGAATGTTTTCCACCTGGTAATTTGTTTCTCAGTTAATCAGCCTCACAGTTAAAGCTTACCTCTTCATTTGAATTAGCTTGACTTTAGTCACTGGTTCTTGACACACCTTTAATGCTACAATAAAATTTTATTTAGCACCTTCAATGAAGATGTTACTCACTATCACCTCTGTATTTATTATTTTCATGTGAGTGGAAGGAGCTCTTAAAACCTCTCACACAGGCATTTTCTCAAAAAATCAAGCAACGCTTTGGCTCTTGTCAACATCTTCCTAATCTGACAAACCAATAACACAGCTGAGTTTGGCATGGTTGTTATAGCCAGGATGGTATGCAGCCAATATTCACCTCCTTGGGTGGAGCTGAAGAACAGGAACCAACAGCTGGGAGCTTAATTGGATGTGCCAAGGAAGGGGTTAACATGTTCATGCATCAGGCAACAGCTGAAAGGGATAAACAATCAGGAAACAAACTATTTATAAGGCAGGAGAGGCGTGGGTAGGTTGGGTGCATTTGAGTGGTGATTTATTTTATTTTTTGTTTGGGTTTTATTTTTGGGGGGGGGGGGAATGTTGGTAGGATTTTTGGGGTGTTTTTGTGGATTTTGTTTTTTTTATAATTTGTTTTTGGGCTGATTGTTTGGGTTTTTTTGTTGTTGTTTCCTTGTTTTTAAATTGTTTTGGGGAGGGAAGGTTGGTGGCTTTTGTTTGTTTGGTTGGTTCTTGTTGTTGGCATAAGGATTAGAGTTTGTTGGTACCTGTGCTCTAAACCAGCAATAGCATTCATATCTAACAAGGTAGCAGTGCAGATATAGGAATGTTTCTCTATTTTTAGAGACATTTTTGCTGTGTTTGTTGAAAGCCAGGCTTTCTATGTCTGTGAATTTGAAGAGTTTATCCTTGATTTTTTTTTTTTTTTCCTAAAGGAATGGCTGCAATTGTTTGCCTGTTTTATGGGATGGGTTTTGTTGTTGTACTTTTCTTTGTCTTTAGTATTCTATATGTGTGAAAAGGCACATTTGGAGTTGTGGTATGTTTTTGGGGTGGGACTGACAGGAGTGATTTACCTGTTTCCATTTTTACTAGAAAAGTAGTTAAATAGCTACCCTATGTGTAAAAGAAAATGGGGCCCATTGTCACAGCATTGAGAAGTTCCTGCCAGTATGTCACCTATGTTTGCTCTTCAACTTTTCTTTCAGTTTAACCAATGTGGAAATTAGGTTCTGTTTATCCTTTTTGTTTTTTTCTACATGAACATGAGTACAGAAGGGGCTAAGGCGTGAAAATCAGTTAGAAAAAGCAATATGTGACAATTAAAAGGTGGTGGGAAGTCCTTTTCCAGCTTCCATCCTTGCTGTTGGACTTCACAATGCCCTGAAAAGAAGGGGCTGTTGCAGTCTCCTAATTCTTTTGGAGACCAGAGTCAAATGTTAGCATTTTGTGTTATTTTCTGTGGATGGCTGTTTTTGTGCTGAGTAGAGCAATTCCTCCCAAAAATCCAGCAGAAGCCCTAATCCTATCCCATTTGCAGCCCCTCCCAAATCAATGCTTGAAAATAGACAAAAGAGTAAATAAAACAAACTCTCCGAGAGAGCACTCAAATATTTCAGAGGAGGAAAAAATTGAGCTTGGCTTGATGCTGAGGAGCATATTCAATACTCAGTCAGGGTCTGACCCTGCACTCAGAGGGATCAGCTTGGAAAAGCAAGATGTGGTGGCTCAGTGTGTCGTTGATGTGCTTTGATGGGACATTTCCAGTCAAGGGCATCTGTTTCTTAAGGGCTCTGTTTGCCAGGGGAAGGATATTGCATTAAAGATGAAATATGAAGAGCTGATGGTCTTGAGTAGTTATAAGCTTGTATAAAATCTTCTCCCAAGAGGTAAAACAAATATTTGAAAGACTCCTCCATTTTTAATAGGTTGAATTTCTGGATGCTTGGAGAACCTGGTGACTTCAATGTAACTTTTCTCAGGAGGTAACTGGGCTTGCTGCATTAGCTGCCAGATGTAGCCTAGTCTAAAATTACTTTCTGCATAGCAATGAGGGAGAAATTGGTGATGGGATGTGATGGAAATATAAAAGTAGGAGTTGGGAGTAAGTAGGAGAGGGTGAGGAGTTTGCAGGCTGCTGGCAAACAAACCAAAGAGAGCAGCAGAAAGCCCAAAGATGTGATGGTTCATGTGTGACTCTTCACCTCTCAGACAGAACATGCAGCTGATTTTGTGCTTGGGGAGAGTTAATTTTCTTCTAGTTAGTAACTAGTATGGGACTGAGTTTTAGATTTAGTTTTAGATGTGCTGAACACAGTGTTGGCAATCAAGAGATGCTCTGGATATTGCTGAGCAGCACCTGCACAGCACCAAGGCCTTCCCTGCTTCTTGTACTGCCATGATGCTGAGGGGTCTGGGGGTGCATGACAAGCTGGGAGGAGACACAGCTGGGACATCTGACCCCCACTGACCAAAGAGATATTCCAAACCACATGATATTATGCCCACTAAATAAAATGGGGGGATGTTTGGGGTGATGGAATATGTCTTCCCAAGTCACCACTATGTGTGATGGGGCCCTGCTCTCCTGAAGATGGCTGAACACCTGCCTGCCTGTGGAAGTGTTCAATGAATTCCTTGTTTTGCTTTGCTTATGTGTATGGCTTTTGCTTTATCTTTTAAACTGTCTTTATCTCCACCCATGAGTTTTCTCACTTTTTCTCTTCTGATTCTCTCCCTGATCCTGCTGGTGGGGGAGTGACTGCCTGGGATTAAACCACAGCAGACTTGCTGTCATGCTCAATGTGCAGCTTGAAGGGTTAGAGACAATGAGAGATTTGATTGAAATGTGCTAGACTGATTTAATAGCTGTTATTGCTATTTAGCTATTAATTGGCAGGCTCCTGTGCTTGCCATGGGGCTCACTTGTCTGCCTGTGCATTAGAGCCTCATTAGTGGCTCCTTTTTACAATTGCTGGTCAAGGTACTCTGCTGTGCCTGGGCACATATTGATAAGAGCCCTGGTGATGATAACAGCCCTGCCTGGGCTGGCAGATGGCCAGGGCATCACTGGTGTGTCTGTGCTGCTGAGCTGGACAGGCTGGGGCCCTGAGTGTGAACTCCAGCCAAAGGGACTGTGAGCTGTGGATGAGCCCATGCTGGAGCAGGTTAATGCCTGAAGGAGGCTGTGATCCTGTGGAGATCATCACACCTGTGAAGAACTGCAGCCTGTGGGCAGGATCTCTGTTGGAGAAGTTTGTGGGGAGCTGTTTCCCATGGGTGGAACACCACTCTGGAGGAGGAGGAGAAGCAGAGATGCCCCTGAAACCTGTGGTGAAGATGATGGTGAGGAGCAGTTCCCTGCAGCTGTGGAGGACTATGCACATTACAGGAATCACTGTACCAGGAGCCACATGACCAGTGGAGGAAAAGCATTAAAACAACCAGTGGAAGAGCAGAGAGACCTGGCCTGAGATGGGTGTGGTGCCCAGTAACTCAGCACAACACACCATTCCTCCTGTCCTGAGTGGGCACTGTGACTGATGGAGCCCAAAGCCATGGACTAAATGAACACAAAGAAGCTTTTGGTGCAGACCTTGTTAAGGAAACTACTCTGACCATTGCTAAAACTCTCTGGCCTATGTTCCCACCACCAGAGGCTTTTACTGCTGGGACTGAGGCCTCTTCACAGCAGAGGGCTCCAGTGATATGATGGGGGCTCTGCTTGGCTCCCTACATACCCTTCTCATGTGCATTCAGACCAGATTTCATGCCCTTTGTGTGAAGAATTGGAAGTTCATGACCTTTCTTCTTGGGCTCTGGTCATTCAGATACCTCATCTGTTTATTGCTTTAGGATGGGAAAGGAAGTCAAGATTAAGTTGTGTTGGGTATTTTATCACCTGACCATGATGCCAATGATATGGAACAAGGAGTGGAATGTGCTGTTTGCCTGGGGCAAATTTTCTTCATGGTAACTAGTATGGGACTATTTGGATTTGTGCTGAAAACTGGTTTTGTAACATGGAGGTGTTTTTGTTATTGCTGAGCAGGGCTTGCACAGACCCAAGGCCTTTTCCGCTTCTCATAGCGCCTTGCTGGTGAGGGGAGTGGGAAAACTTGGAGGTAACACAGCCAGGACAGTTGACCCTAACAGACCAAGGGATTCCAGACCATATGGCATCATGCTCAGTGTATGAAGTGGGGGGGAATGAAGAATAATGGGGGGGATAGTGAGTGGGATGATTTTTGTCTTCCCAAGTGACCATTATGTGTGATGGAGCCCTGCTTTCCTGGGGATCACTAAACACCTGCCTGCCTATGGGGAGTGTAGAATTAATTCCTTGTTTTGCTTGGCTTGTGTGTGTGGCTCTTGTTTTTTCTCTTAAACTGTCTTTTTCACAACCCATGAACTTTCTCACATCTGTTCTTCCAATTCTCTCTGTGATGCCACTGGTAGGGGAGTAAGCAAGTGGCTGTGTGATGCTTACTTGCTCCCTCTCCTCTCCCTGATAACAAGCATAAGGATAAGAGCAAATGGCCTCAACTTGCATCAGGGTGGGTTTAGATTGGATATTTGGAGAAAATCCTTCACAAAAGGGACATTCAGATGTTGGAACACATTGCCCAGAGAAGGGGTGAAGTCACCATCATTTGGAAGGGTTTGAAAAATATGTGGCTATGTCACATAGGGACAGGGTTTAGTGGTGGACCTGGCAGTATTAGGTTAATAGCTGCTGGGATTGATGATTTTGGAGATCTTTTCCTACTTAAATGATTCTTTGCAGTATTGGGCTAAGAATTTCAGAGCTAAAAGAGCTCGAGGGCAGCTCAAGCTGATCAGCTTGAAGATGCTAAAAAATAATAATGATAATCCCTGAATTCAGTCATAGAATCACAGAACCATTAACGTTGGAAAAGCCCTCTAAGATCATGGAGTCCAACTGACCCATGGTCATTTCCCTGTCTGTCCTCATGCTGTTGTCTTTTCAGAAGAAAATATTGTCACATCTTTATGCTCTGTGGGCACTTCTGCAAATAAAATAACATGGATAGTATAGTGAGAGCTGAGTAGACTACAAACCCTGGATTTAAAACTTAATTTAAGGATGAAAGGATCAATGAGAAGCACCTGGGAAAGAAGCACAACATCATCTTTGTCCTTCAGTGCCCTTACAGGAAACTCTACAAGAAAAGGAACAGAAGAGCACAGTTTAATTTGCCTCAGATTGGTCAGGTTTCTTCAGAAATTCTGAGTCACTTAACCACTTGTGACCACAATTTGCCCAAGATCTGACCTGTGTGAGCATCAATAGCCTAGAGCAGTCCCAAGGAAGTCCCCAGGCCTGTTTCTGTGCTGAAAAACATTGTGGTCATTATTGCTTAGGTCTTTGTACCCTAAGCACTTCCCAGAAGCTGAAATGGTGGAGTCTGAATACAAACTAATAGGCATTGAAATTAGTAAGGAGATTCAAATTAAAGAATAAAAAGGAAATGGTTCATGACTCATGTAAAATATTAAGTAAATGTAGTGGAAGGAAGTTTGCTTTTAATTAGTGTTAAAATGGAGCAGGGAGGGCATGATGGACTGCAGTGAAAAAAGAGGGTTCAGGGTATTAAATACAGAAAATTATCACTTGGTATTTCCCTGCAGTCCTTGTGGGGATTTTCTTATTAGCTGTGTCTCAAAGATGCTTCTTAAGGCTTGTTTCAGACTACAGGTTGCAGGTGTTTGAAACCAATCAATCAACCAGCTTACTCTGACTCTGTCAGAGATTATTTTAGTTCTGATGTTCTCTTAGAGAGGTGGAAGGGGTAAAAAGATTTTTGTGTCTTGAAGTCATGCTTTTGGCACAAAAAAGAGGGAATAAATTTTGCAAAGGCTCGGAGTGTGACTATTCTCTTTTAGGAGGCTTTATCTGATGTAGGGAAAGGGGATGCTTGGATATCTTTGCTTCCTCCAAAAAGCACAAAAGCTCTTCTGGAAACTCAAGCTAATCAGGAAATCCCATGTAAATGCTTTTCCCCTGCTAATGAAGCTGTGCTCCTCTGCTCTCTGAACTGCCTAATAACCAAATATTTGTGCTGGCCACAGGTGGCAAAAGCATGGTAATGGGTCATAATTCAGCCCAGCCCAACATAACCTTCTTTCCCCTATGAATTAAAATGCAGCTGTCTTCTGGTTAGACATAAAGTGGCCTAATTTTGGAGGGATTGAGAGGTGAGCTGTTTCAGGGAGAGGAAAATTAATTTTACTTTAATGATGCGAGCTGTTATGTCTATCAGAGCATTGAAGGCTTTCTTTACACTTGGACACAGCCGTTGACAGAGGCACTGCCAGCCTGTAAATTTTTTCCCCCCCCATTAAATTAGATAAGCTCACTTTAGGGTTCTATCTTTGAGTCTGATTGAACAAATGTAGCAATTTATCCAGGCGTTACAGGATTTCCCCGTGGATGCTTGATGAGAGCCGCTCCATGAGGATGATACACTTAATTAAAAGGCAGAAGCTGAAGACTGATACAAATGTATCCTGACACAGCAGCTGGGTTTGTGTCAGGGTCTCTTTGCTTGTTGGAAGTGAAGTGGGGGGGGATGAGGAGGAATCAGGGCTCTCATTAGAGGGAGGAATAAACCCAGATCCCAGAGTGTGTTATACAATGAAGTTTTGACATCATTCCCTGCTGTGATTCAGTGTGGGATCCACACAGGATGTTTGGCAGAGTGGGTTTGTTCCTTAGCATGATGTGGTGGGGTCCCAGCCCTGCTGGCTTGGTTATTCCCTCTCAGTGAGGCTGAAAAACCATCAGTGAAGGGAGTTTGTGGGTGTCCTCCTTGAAGGGAAATCAATATGGGGTGTCCAAACCTCTTTTGCTTGGGTAATAAATGAGCAATGTATTGGTGACTGCCCTTTTTCATCCCACATGCCCCCAAATCTCCCATCTTTGGGCAGGAAAAGCCTTTGATATTCTGGCCTCTCCCTTTATTTCAAAGGAAATTAAAACAAATGACAGTATTTTTCTTTCCCAGTAGAGGGAAGTGTTGGCTAAACTGAATTTTATGCACTACAGCCTCATGGCACCTCGTGCTAAAGGAGCTTCTATCAGCACTTATCCCAGGTGGTAAAAGGGTTTATAAAAAGTCCAGGTCTGTGGAAAGCAAAAGCACTTCACTGAGTGCTAGCAAGGTGGGAGGGCATGGGGAAACCTTTCAAATTGTAAAGGAAAACACTACTACTTTTTTTTCCAAATTGAATTTTGCAAGAAAAAAACACTTAACCTTTTTTTTTACTTGTTTCAATAAAAAAAAATACACAATACATTTTAAACTAAAAGTTTTTCCCAAGCTCAGGCTTTCATGAACTGCATATTTTTCAGACTCTTTATTCCCTTAAAAAGGCAGTGACAAATGTCACTGGGATAAAAGAAAGTTTCTATGAGCATATTTGTGAGACCAAATGGATTTTTTGCAACCAGCACTGCTGTCTATAACCCCTTTAAGAATGCAGTGCTCACTTTGTGGGGAAAAAGGCTTTTTTTTTTTTTTTTTTTGGAGAGAAGTGAAGAGAAAGATGACACCAACTGATCTCCCATAGTTTTTTTTTTTTTTTTTGCTGCTGGTACTTACTCCCACCTCACATGCACCTTTATTAGGTTTCTGCTGACTTGCCTGAACTTTTTCAGACATTCAGTAAGCCAGCATTACCTGACTGCTTCTTGCAGAGAGGAAGATTTTGGCAAGGCAGCACAGGTTTAATATTTTTTTTCTCTGATTAGCTGGTCTATGGGGCTGCAATTAGCAAGGCTACTTCGTGATTAGTGTTTGCACTAGGAGGCCTCCATGCCAAGGGTGTTCCCCACTTGCTGTGGGATTTGGAGATGCTGCCTTCATTGTGTGCTCCTGGATTGCATTTCTGTGTCTTCTGAAGGGAGGCAATTTAAAAAGAGGAACCCAAAGAGCATATAAATGCTTGAAAAGTGGGGGAAAGGATTCTTTTTTTGGGGGTTAGAAAATGGGGGGACCATATCAGTCCTGCTCCTGGCATGGAGGAAATTTTAAGGGTGGCTTTCCTTCTCTTGTACTTCTTCCTACCTTTTATTAATCTGATTTATTGCCTTTGTAAATATTGCTGTTTTTTCTGTAAGCTGAGTTCAGACTGAGCTGATTTCATTATCACAGGATTGAGGATTTTCTAGTATTATGAGTAATTTCTGTATTTGTAAAGACACATGAAACAGATGGGTCATCCTGGTGCTTCAATGAGGTTTTAGCAGTGGTTCCTCCCTCTGTAAAAAAAGCAGTAGAGTTAAAAATTTGCAGAAGAATTCTCTTATAGACTGCAAAAGAAGGACAAGAAATTATTCAGAACCAGGACATTAGGTGAAATGTTGTAGCTTTTCCCTCCTTTCCCTGGCTGTGTTACTCAATCTGTGACACTGAGATGCTGCCTGCTCTTCACCTTGAGATCACTGCTATTGCAGCTCTGAAGGAAGAAGAGAGGACAGAGGATTTACATACATAAATTGTGAGTGGAGTAAGAATGGGATGGAAGAGAATATAAAAACATTTTCATATATAATAGTATAAAATTTTTATTTATGTAAAATATATTTATTATAAAATATAAAAATGTTCTACATAAAATATAAATATATTTAATCTATATTAAATAAAAATATATTCTAATATAAATATATTTTATATTATATGTTAAGATATATATTTAAATATACATCTATTTATATTTTTCATGTAAAATAAAAATTCCCTCAAACTTTCTATTCAGCCCCAAAACACACACCAACACCTGTTGTGTCATCAGCACAGAGCACTGTGCTGCAGTCTGTGAATCACAGAATCACTGAGGCTGGAAAAGACTTCCAAGATCATTGAGTCCAACCATTAAATTTACTCCTCCTTCATAGGAAGCAGCTGTAGGTTCATGTGTCTTCTCTCTGTATAAGCCTTACTATGTCATGATAATATTTTTTAGCTGTTTGGGGCAAGAAGCTCCATTTTTTGATGTCATGGCTCTGTGGTAGGAGTTTCTGAAGGTCTGGATACTCCCCCACCAGGGGTGCTGGTTCTTCTGCCCAGGAACTGGGAGTGTTTCTGGGTGCAGAGAGCACGGATAGGGTGGGACCATACTGTGACCATCCCAGTGTGGAGGATTTCCAGCAGAGCTCTGCTGCTGGCATGAGCAGAGTGACCCCAGCACCCATCCTTGCACATCTTTCTCACTCTGTTGTGAATTCTGTTTTTGGTTGAATTTAAATAAGATGTTGTAAATCCACTAAATATCACTGAAGAGATGTCGTTGCTCTTGCAATTTAGAGGTGTCCTGCAGAGATGTGTTGGCACAGTGGCTGAGATGCCAAGGAGTCACCATTTGCCTTTATGGGGTTAAAGATGTACCTACCCCATGATCTCTTTGTGTCCTCATGAGAACCTGCCTCCCTTTGAGCAGCAACTCTTCAGCCTCGTGTTGAGAGGTTAACATTTGAGGATTTTTCTTCCTTTGTCTTCTGCCTCTTGCATCTTTCTGTGCTGCTCTAAGCTTTCATAGGCTCTGTTTCCCAGGTCCATTTTTTTTCTGCCTTTTTTGGTCCTCATGCCGTTCCATCTCCCATTGTTTGTCATCTTTTTCCAGTGTCTGACCTCCACTCCCTCTTCTCAGCTCCTTCTCTCTTCTTCCTCACCCAGCTCTTTCCTATGATACACTCCATCATTTCCTGCATTTCCAGAATCTCTGCACATTTTCCATCCCTCAGTTGATAATTCCCTTGAGCATGAGCTTGTCCTAGAGTGCACACCCTGCTTTTCCTCAGTTGTCCACTCTTCTTGAGTGAACAACTGCCTTCCCAGAGCCACTGCAGCCCCTCAGTTTTTTCCCTCAATGATCTGCTCTTTTCCCAGCACCTTTCCCCACCCTGAGCTGCTGTCACCTGAGTATTTGTTACAGCTCCACACTCTCTCTCCAGAGTGGCAGCAGACACTTGCCAACACATTGCTGAGGCAGGAAAGCAATACCAGCCTCCCTTTTGTTTTACCTCAGTAATTTGAGGGTTTTTTCAATTTTTCAGAAGTTTCTTTTACTACCTTGAATACTTCCCATGGCTGGAAAATCCTTACCACTCCTCTCTTCACCTACGTCTTCCCATCCATGATCTTCCCAGTCACTGCTGGGCAGCTTATTTTGGGTGAAAGCTGCTGTTCTCACTCACCAGAATTGCTGTGCTGTAATCATGGTCCTTGAGCTGTTCCTTGAGGCGGGGGGCTCTGGGTCAGGCAGCTGCAGGTACTCATTCCCACCTGACAAGCACATTTATTAAGTTTTGGGAGGATTGGGGTTTGGTTGGGGTTTTTCAGAGTGTCCAGCTTTGGCACTGTTCACACCTCCCTGTGTGTGCTGAGGGATCCCTGGCTGTGTCCTGCTGCCAGTGCCTCTCCTCCATCCCCTCAGCCCTGATTAAAACTTCTCTCTCCAAGGTCCCCAGGGCACCACAGCTTCCACTGCAGCTTCCCCTGTCCTCCCCCATTCCCCCGTCCCACCTTTCTTCTTGCCAGTTGTGTTCATCCCACCTCGCTCTCTAGACCATGGCACCAGCTGTGACACTTGGGGACAGGGTTTAGTGGCGGGCTTGGCCATGCTGGATTCAGAGTTGCACTTGATGCTCTTGGAGGTATTTTCCAAACGAAACGACTCTATGACAATATCACTCCCTCACAGCGCTTCCCGCTGCCAAACTAAACGAGCCTATGACTCTAGCAGTCCATAATCTCGTTTCGCGGGGCCGTTTTTCATCCTCTTCTTCTCAGCCCTTCTCATCCTTCCTTCCTCCCCACTTCTCTGCCATAATTTTTCCTTCCCCGCCGCTCACCGCCGCCTGTCCCTCCGCCCTGCTCCGCTCCCGGCCTGCTCCCGCTGCCTCCCCGCCATTTCCCCTCACGCCGTGCCCCACCGGCGGCAGGGGGCGCTGCGGGCCCGCCCCGGCCGCGCTCGGCGGGGCGGGCGGCGCCTCCCCTCCCTCCGTCCCTCCATCCCTCCCTCCTTCCTTCCCTCTATCCCTCCCTCCATCCCTCCCCACTCCCCCCCGCCGCCCGCCCGCCTGCCCGCCCGGCCGGGGCTGCGCTGGCTCCGCTCCGCTCCCGCGGCAGCCGCACAGACGGCGCGGCGGCTCCGAGCCATGCGCGCTCGGCGGCGGGCGGGCAGCGCGCTCCGCGCACGGCAGCCGGGCCCTTTCTCCCCGCGGGACGGGACCGCTCGCGGACTAAAACTCTGTGGATACAATGAAGTGGCTCTGGGACTCTTGGTTTAGCAGGAAAAATTAAATAAACCAATGTAAGTTTCTCTCTTTTTATTTTGTTCCGTTTGTTGGTTTGCTCGGTAATAAAATGATAATAAAAAGAAAGAAACGGAGAGGATGCCCGGTTCAGAGCGTGTCGCGGAGGAGGAATGAGCAGTGCCGGGCTTTTCCCTAACCCAAAGTTTCCCTGGAGGCGGGAGGAGCGGCGGCACCGGCACCGCGACCGTCCCGTCCGAGCAGGGCGCAGAGAGGGACCGGGGGCTGGAGCAGAGGGAAGTTGGCAAAGCAAAGCTTGCGCTGGGCTGTGGAAGCAGAGGATATAGAATGATATAGATAGAAATGCTTATTGCTGTTTAAAGGTAGTTCTGGCAGAGATTCGCTTTAGTTTCCATCTTGCTTCCGCACCCAGAAGTGCCGGGAAGAGCAAGCAAGGCAGAAAATACTCTGCAATTGTTCAGTTGATGTTATCTGGTGTCAGATGTGAGTGGAAATGTGGTGGCAGGTGTTGAAGGGAAGAAATAAGCTGGAATGGTCATTTCTGTGGCGGCAGGGGAAATGTAGCGTTCTTCTGTATGGCAAGGGTGTTACTGGTATTACTTGTTGTAAGAACTGGCATATTTTAAGTGTGTTTCTTAATGGCACCAAGCACCTCAAAGCTGTTTGTAGAACGCCTTGGCTTAAAAAATTTGGAGTTTTACCTGGCACAAATTAAAAACTTGACTTGGCTTATGTAAATAAAAGCAAATCGGGGAGACCTCTGCTGCACTCCAGCAAGGTGATCATGATTTTATCAAGGCAGCCCTGAGGGGAACAGTGACATACTGGGAGCACCAGTGAGAGAGAACAAAAGCTAAATTAAAGCAAAACTTATGCAACCGAAGTGTGGCTGCAATGGGAATAAATCAGACCTTTCAGTTCTATTTTTCTTGGAGATTTGGGTGAGGAGGTGGAGATGAGCTTCTAAAAAGTGCATAAGCACACGAGCCAGGCACATCTATGGCAACAGGTCCCGTTTTGCCATGCAAAGGGTGAGCTGAGCCTTGCGAGTGCTTGAGCCGAGCTTTTCCAGTCACAGCCGGGGCAGTGGCTGCTCCTGCAGACGAGCCTTGGATCCGGGGTTGGTGGCCCCGATTTCTGCCGCTGCCGGGCTGGCGAGCAGCTCTCCCCAAAACACAGGGTGGATGGTGGAATAAACACGGTGATTCAAAGAGGATTTGTCAATACTAAAAATAAACAGGCCCGCAGATGTGTCCTAGAGGGTCATGTCCAGGCACAGCATTTTCGGGGCCAATGAGCCGATTTCGGCGATTTTCCGTCTGTGTGTCCTGTCCAAGGTGCTGAAGTTCATTTTGCTGCAATTTCCCAGGATTTCGGGGTTTGGCAGAAGTTGTCTTGGAGGCTTCCTGTTGTCTTAAGCGGGCGAGGGGGTTCCCCCCCGGGTGGCATGAAGAAAAAGCAGGGATGTGTTTTCAGACACGTATATTTGATCCGTGCTTTTGGCGTGGGGAAGCAGACCAGGTGGAGACACAGATGGATCCAGCAGATCCCATAAGCTTGTGGTGGCAGAGAATTGGAAAGGTCAGAGCTGTGAGGCAGTGAGGAGTGAAACCCTCTGATTAGAATGGACCAAGAAAGTGGTGGTTTTGGATGTGTTACTTCTGCTGGTTTGGGTGCAATGCCTTGATGAGACGCTGTTCCAAAAAAGTTGGGGGGAGCCCAGTGTCAGGATGGGATGGGAATGATACAGCTGGATTTGGAGTGATGTCCACTGGTTTTGTTAGTATTTTTTTAATCTGGTGTAGCCTTTTCAAGTGGTGCATGTAGTTGACAGAGAGCTTCAGAGACAAATGGTCCTTAATAAAAAATGTTACGTCTTTTTGGGGCAAATGTCTCAACATGTAAGCAATGGAAGTTGTGGTATTTTTAGATTAATGTGCCAAAAGCTCTCAGCCTTGAGTAGTGGAGTTTATGTAACTTTGGTAGGGGGCAGATCATAGTATTGCCAGAAATAATCACAGATTAATATTTTACTGAACTTGCTCATGTTTGGAGTTGGATGTTGTAATGTGGTTTTTCTCAGCTCTTGCCTCTCACTCTGAATCATCCATAGAGCAGCTTTGCTCTTCTGTCTGAGGCTCTGAGGGTTTTACAGGCATGAAGGGTCAGCTTCTAAAGCCAGAGTTCTCACACAGAAGTGGTTTGTGCTGCAAGGAGCCCTGCAGATTTAAAGCATGCCAGGGCTCTGTACAGTGTGGCAGAACAGATCCTGTTTCATGCCCTCAATCATTCGTCAGAGGTCACAAAGGTATTCAGTTGCATCATTGGGTATGTAGCCTAAATACCTTGACCATGAAGGGGGTATGTAGACCACGAGACTTTGTGACTCTGAATGACAGCTCATGGGTACAGACTTTAAAACTGCTACAGAGTTTGAGAGCATTTTATTCCTGGCTTGAACCAGAAAGTGGCCTCGGTTCTCGCTGTGATGGACTAACACCTGTGGTACCAGCTACTCCCTCCCAGGACCTTTAGATGTGACAGGAAAAGGTTGAGTAGTTGCTGTGTTCTTGATCTAAACACGTTGTCAAAATTATGTTCTAAAATTTACTGATAGGAAATGTCATCCTGACTGGGAGATTAATGAAATATAGCTACTTTTAATTCTTTAAATATCCTGTTTATGTTGGATAGGGATTGGTTTAACTTGTCATTGCCTTTTTCTGTTTAGTGTGTTGAAGGTGTATGGGAGTAAAGAACATTTTGGGTTGCATGTGAAACCACGTTGGTGATCATTTGGAAATCCTAGTCCCGCTTTTCAGAAGGAACTTGTCATCTGTTATCACCTTTAGTGCCTTAGTTTTTGAAAGCTCAACTTGAAAAATATAGAAGGGACCTGTTGTTTTCAGAGGGTAGGTGCTCAGTTCTTCCTGAAAATTGCTACCTCATAAGTTGTCTCTGATTATTTACTCTGGAAAATTATAGCTCTGATTGTTAAAAGGTGACAACAACTAATTTCTCAGTTCTCTTAAATAGAACTTTGGTAACTCGGAAGAAGTATCAGTCTTAAATATCCACTTGAATTTCTGCTTTGTGTTTGCACATTGTCTTGAGGTGGGGCCTTAATCATGGTATAAAGCAATTTATAATTGGAGTTCTGTCATTGCTTTTCCCTTCTTTCACCATCTAACCTGGAGCAAAATACATGAAGTCTGTTGGGTATATTTCTGTTTGCTTGTAGTGAATATCTCTTCCGTGGTGTCATGGATGATTGCAATCAGTTCAGATAAACTTGTGTTTATTTATCCTTTAAAAAGGATCATCCTTATGAACACCTACCAAAAGGAAACCCTGGTAATGTTTCTATTGATCTTGGTTTATTATTTACTCTGCAGACCAAGCTGAGGAGCCCACTTTGACCTGGCTCCGTCTCTTTGGGTTTCTCTTGCAAAGTGACAGTTTCTAAATCAGGAAGGAAATCAGGTCACATTTCTGGCTCTACAGGATTTATCTCATTGCTCTTCTTTCAAAGTAATTAGAGTTACTAATAATGAGGAAAAGAAAACTTTTCCAGAACTGGAATGTCCCTAACTCCTCTCTCCTTCTGGCAGTTTTTGTGTCACTGAAGAGACCCAGGTAGTTCAGAAACTTTGTTGTGTAGGATCCTTTTGCTCTGTTACATACACTCTGTCTTCCTTTCAATGCAGCTGCAGGTGATCTGCTCACCTTTATAAATGTATCTTCTTTCCCTTAGAATTGTGTTTTCTTATTTATTTCCCAATAATTCTGGAGCTGGTGGTACTAGCTCCAGGCTGCCCATTTGTAGTGAGTGAGATCCCAGATTTCAGCTTGGGAGAAGAATAAGAACACATTTATTACAGTCATTCCCTGTCTCAGTCCCTCAGCTGGCTCAGGACAGAGTGATTTTGTTAAATTTATGCAGTACCAGCTGTCATGACCGCTGTTGTACCCCTCCTTTTCTAGTTTCTAACCAGTCTGAGTTCATAGAGGCAAATTCCCATGAAAGATGGCAAAAGAACCACAAAATTTTTCTCTCTTCTCACACTCCCACCTTTGAGGAGGTGTAGCTTGGCCTCCCACCAGGAGGTCACCTTGTGAGTCATTAAAGTGCAAAATTTTGTCAAAAGATCCCTTATCTTTTATGGCAAAAACATGCCTCACTGCTCTTTGTATTGAACAAAGCCTTTGTTAATCACTGTTCTGCATAACAAGAATGGTCTGAGTTTTATTTTTATCATCATATTGCAAGAGCTTTTTGAATGTAGAGATTTGACACATCAAATAATGCTGTTGTACCAAAACATGCAGAAAAAAATTTAAAATTCTGCTAAGCTTCAAGTTTTCTCTTTACCCTTTTTTATTTAATTATAAAATTAGAAGTTTACTTTTATGTCATGGAAAAAATAAGTCCATACTTCACTGGACTATTTATTTCATCTCTCATCTTGAACTGAGTTTTCCCAGTTTGCTAAACTTTTCCTTTTAGTGCAATGCTGAGAGCCCTGCCAACAGGTTGTAGATTATTTTTAAAGATTTCTGGATCCCCAAGGCACAAAAACTGCTCTGCATTCAAGTTATTGTTTGAAAGATATCTGCAATGTGTACTTTACTAATTTTTAATCCGACTCTAGTATTAAATATCTAAAAAAAGTTTTACTGATTTTATTTGCAAGTGTATAAAAGTTAGGTGGCCGAAAGCAGACCATGGGCATAATTAAGGTGTGTTGAAAGAAATGAGTAATTTTCAATATTCATGGTGCTTGAAGGCTGACTGTGAACACTGAGCCAGGTTTTAGGGTTTTCAAGGAGTCTTGGGAGGTGGGAGTTGTGCCTGAAGTTTTTTCCCCTGCTGATGTTAAATCTTTAGAGAAAACAAAAAAAAAATCTGTGTTACACATAGAAAAACTTGTTCATGAGCAATTTTTTTTAGGATCTATTAGCTAAAGATAGATCAGAGACTAACTTTTTAAGCCAAAATCCATTCTTAAAGACTGTATTAGTTCTAAAATGATTTTTCTATGTTTCTTCTCCTTATCATAATGAAATGGTCGCTTTTACCCCCTAAAATGGACAGTTTTGTTAGAGGCTGAATACGCCACTGGTGCTCCTGGCTGGCTTGCAGCAAGTTGGGCCTAACAAGCTTTGCTTCAGGTTTAACAGAACTTTGGGCTTGGGAAACCAAAAGAGGAGAGTACAGAGGGATAATTTCTGGTAATTTCCAGAGAAAAAATCCCCCCTCTGTAGGAGCCAGCTCAGATTTTGTGCCCCACTGCCAGCCCATTCCAGCCCTCCGAGGAGGCGTCCCTGCTGCAAGGGCAGACACTGCCCCGGGAAACCAACTTTAAAGAAAATGATGATAAGGAAAATAAAAGCCCCCTCCTCATGGCTCATAAAGAGAAGCAGCTCTGTCAAGAAGTTTTTGTTTTCACGTGTCATGCAGCCACCAGAAGTGGGCAGAGGCTTAGGGAGAGCAATGTTAGCGGGAGGCTATTGGGCAGAGGAGAAAGGAGCATCATTAAAGTGTTACAGCCTGACCTGTAGACAGGCACTTAGTGTTGTCTGAGGCCTGACACGCTGCTAGCACGTTACATAATGCACAATTATAAAATCACACTAAAGCCTCTTTAAAATACCTGCCTGATTATAACAGGGTAATTATGCGGCCTTTAATAGAGCCGAGTGCTGCGGGGAAGGGACCCCCCTGCACCAAACTTGTTCCTGCGCCTTCCACCCCGGATGCAGCCGGCGGTGCCATCCCCTTGGAAGCCCCAGAGCCTCCCAAAGCCCCCCGGGTGTGTGCCTGTGCCCTGTTTCGCTCTCGTGTTACAGGGCTCGTCCTTTCCTTCCGGACGCATTTCTGCCTGTCGCTGCTCCCCATATTAGTCCAGCCAGCGCGGCGTGACGCGGCCGCCCTCTCTCCCTCCCCGGGGCCGAGCACATCGCCTCCGGTGCATTGCCCAGCCCTGTCCCCAGCCTCCGACACGGCGCATCGCCTCCGCTGCGTGCCCAGCCCTGTCCCCCAGCCCTGTCCCCCGGCTCCGGCACCGCGCTGTGCCCCGCAGCTCCCGTGCTGCCCAGCCGTGTCTGCAGCGAGAGGGTCTGCAAAGCACTGCAAGTATCTCGACGACTTTTTAATTTTATTTTCCCCGCCCCCCCCTCCCCTCCCATCCTCTTTATCTCTTTTCAACAGCGTCTCACGTCGGGAGGTCTGGTCCGGCTCGATGCGCGCGTGTAGCTCCCATTCAGCCGCTCCGGGTCCCTTGGGAGATCGCCCCAAGTTCCCCGGGTTTGCCGAGGTTTCCCGCAGCTCTTCCCTTCCCCTCGTCCGTCAAACGGAGGGATGAGTCCTCTCCTCGGCTCTGCCGGCGTAAATCCAGATCGATTTGTTCGACTTCAGCAGAGCTAATCCAGATTTACACAGCCCTTTCCCCGAGGACTTCCCCCGTTTTTCGCTCTGGGTGACCGTCAGTGGGCCAATGTCAAAATGCATCTGATCTAGGCAGATTCCCTGTCTACAGATATTAATTATTCCCTGGCAAAAGTTTCTGAGGAAGAGCAGTTGGATTTGAAAACAATATACAAATTCTGTGGCTAATTTTAGAAACTAAGGGGGATTTTTCCCCCTCCTGTTGAAACTAAATATAATTTGAAAGATAATGTACAAAGACTTAAATATAGCCTGCAATTATACATAGCATATGAATAGTTTCTCTTGGTTTTAACATATTTGGTTTATTTTTCCATCTTTCTCAGCAGACAGCTGTTAGATAAAGGGAGAAAAGTAAATAGTTGTTATGAAACCATACGTCATAACTACAAGGAATAATTAAGAAAAAATCATAATTATAAGGGAAGATAAAGACTAAACGAATCCTTTCTGTGCTTCATCCCCTTGCCCCATCATTTTATGACACCTCTGTAGTAGTACTTTAGCTAAAGTACTTGAGTGCTTCTAGAACAAATTTTCTGTAGGTCCTGTTCCTGTTCCTGCTGGATTCAGGCAGTTTTGAACTGGGTCTTTGGATCCTTCATGGGAAGATAAAATTGGGGTAGAAGCTTTCCTAGGAAAATCCCTGGGTTCTTGAGTTCCCTTGCCCTTGGTGGAAATTTTACTTGAGTTATACTGAGTTTGCTTTTCTATGAATTTGCTCAACTTGACAACCTCCAAAAGTTTTGTTGTGTCTGCACGGTGCCTGCGCAAGCACCTGCAAGGAGTACAGATGTCCTGGCTTGAACAACTTGCTTTTTCTGGCAGTTGTGAAACACAGTTCTGCTCCTCAAGTGCTGATACATCTGGAAAAAAAATTGTTCTTTTTGGTTAAAAGTTTCTTGGGTTTTTCCCTGAATTATGAAACCTGAGCAGTGGTGGGTTGGCAGGTCTTGCTCTGAGTGTTGTGTGCTCAATAGTCAGGACCTAGTACAGCTTTTTAGGTGCTTCTAAGGACAGGCCAGAAAGGGCCTGGGAACACTGCACTGGGTCACACATTGCCTTTTTTTACACAGGTATGGAGAATGGCATAAAAGACCCTCAAAAATAATAATAACAGTACTTAAAAGACACCCCAAAATGATGGTTGTAGACTCCTGGGAACAAGGCAAGTGGCTGTGTATGAGGCTGTGATCCAAAAACATTGAAACATTCTGGGCTGTGGTTTTCTTTTATTAATTAGTCTAAGTGATGTTCAGAACTGAAACCAAGGCTTTTAGACACATCTCTGGTGCCTAATTCTGCTCAGTGTCTCATAACAGGGTGAATCAGGAGACTGTTTATTGAAGTCAGTGATGCAGTGTCGATGTAAAAGCAACAGAAGGGAGATGGAGGATTTGTTTACGAGCAGAAAAGTCCCCTGGACAGTTTAACACTAACAGAGAAAATTACTGAATAGCTGCAAAGCACAGAGCTTAAATGTAGCTGAAATAAGTCTTCTGGAGCATTTCCAGAACTATTTTAAGGGCCTGATCCAGAGACTGATGAAGGCAAAGGTAAAGCTCTTTTTGACTTCTTCAGATCCGACATTATATTTCAAAACATCATTCCCTCTCTGGAATTCTCTAAGACTGTCTCCTAGGTGGTTTTTAATTAACTGTTATGCCAGATGTAATGTCTTTTGTATCCCTTTAGTACTTGGATTTGTTAAGTATAAGAAATAATAGCATAATGCCTTTGTTGCACAGGAAATTCTGATTTTCTGTGTAGTCATTAGTTGCACAAGGCATTGAAGCTCATCTTTTGTTGCTTGCCTTGTCCATTGGTTTACCAGTGTGCATCTGTCTTATTCTGTAGCTTTTGAACCCACTGGACAACTTGATTCAGGGGTTCAGGACTAAGGGAGGTTTGGCTTTTGCAAGTGCTGTTAAAGGCTGTTGCTGGGTTGAGAGTAGAGAGGCTCAAAAGAGCATTATATGTAAGAAGGTGACTGTGTGGTGACCCAGCCACACACATTACAGAATTTTTATTGTGTTATTCCATATTATAGTCTATTTTATGTTTAGTGTCCCATTGTTAGGCCAGTGGCTGCTTCACCTCCACCACCCAGGTCCGTGAGATCAGGTAATGCCAGGTGTAGGTTGTAATTGCATTGTTTTAAAAGCAGCTTGCAAACAAAGCCCTTGGGGTCTCAGTGCATTTTGAAATAATCTGAAAAGGCTCCATCATGTGGATTCAGCACTGGATCCAAGCCTGCTGAAGACCCTCATTGGCTTCAGGAGGTTGTGGATAGGTCTTTGTGTCTGAGGAGGAGTGGGTGTCAGGGGTCGGGCGCCAAGGGTGCCTTGAGGTGTGAGAGAGCTTGATCCTGTTGAAAGACTGGAGGAGGTGACAGAGGGACAAAGATGATGTCCTCCCCTCCTTCTTTAATCCTGCCCCATGACTTTGCAGCTGAGTCTCTCTCTGTTCAGGGGGGATGTTTGACTGTATTGGCACTGCTGCCCACTTATGTGCATCAGATAGGGATTAATAACTATATGTAAAAGACAGCTTTTATTTGTCTTTTATATTATAAATAATATAATATAAAATTATATATTTCTTTTTAAAAAGTCAGGAATAAAGCAAGGATATTGAAAATGCAATTTCCAGCTCCATCAGGTCCATTTTGGTGGGAACTGGCCCATCTGTTGTGGTGTCAGATGGGACATGTGTGCCCAGCTACTGCAAGAAGCTGGTGCAAACCAGGCTGAGAGGCAGCAGGGATCTCTCTGAGGGTCCCCTGCCTCGTGTGCACCCATGCAGCGAGGCTGTGGCTGTTTCTCCCCCAGCCCTTGCCCTGCCCATCGCTGCGAGGAAGGGAAAATGGAGGGTGTCCCTGACCCCGGTAATCTCCAGCTGCCACCGAGCCTCCCGGGAGGCACCCGTGGCCAGCACAGATTAACACAGCCCACAGCAGGGACTGGCCTGCAGCCAGCATGGCCCTGGGATCAAAGGAGCATGGAGGTGGCTGAGAGCCACCTTCGGGCCCCTCCTCCTCGCCTCGCTCTGCAGCAGCCTTTGCCTTCCCTGCTAATTCAAACCCACCCTCTGCAGATCAAAGCGCTTCTTCCCCTGTGCCTTGTGGAGGGTGCTGGTGTCCAAGGTGTGCTTCCAGAGCTGACAACTGGATAAAGTCTTCAGGATCTTGCTTGGGGAGTGACATGGATGTGTGCTGGCTGCCTTTTTTCTTGATGGGCAGAAAGAGGGTGTTGTGACCCCAAAGGATAAAGGATGGCGGTGCAAAGCTGGGAACCATCATGGGGATGTCACAGGCAGAGCCAGGGCAGAGGCTGGGAACCACCTCTCAGAATCTCTGCTGGTCAGAGTGACTCTGAGACACGTACAAGCTTCTTTTTCCCAGCCTGGCAGTTGAAGAAGGAGTTAGGACTTTTCTGTTCTCATTCTCAAGGCTGTTAATTTTTTCTTATTTATAAAATTCTTTCTCTGACTTGCCAAGGTCTGTCTGGCAGGTCAGGTTGAGGCACAGTGGCCACCCTCAGGGCAGTGTTATCTTTTTATACTAAAAACCACATGTACATTATTTACAATAATTTTCTAATACCTATCACCTGTGTTAGACAGTGAGCTTCTACTTCAAACTAATCTAAAAGTGCCAACATCCCAGCAGAAGATGGAGGCTAAGAAGAAGAAGGAAAAAGGCTGGACACACCAAGATTCTTCTATCTTGCTTCTTGAACTCTCATTCTGAAAACCTCAAAAAATCTTTTTTTTTTTTTTTTACCTTGGGACAAACTAATTATTATTCTACTTAAATTTTCGTGGCTTGCAGATCTTCATATAAGGATGGTATTTGTTTTTTCCAAGGCCTAAATCAAAGGCACAGGGGTCTTGGGCTCTGTGCCAAGGTCTCTGAGCCCCTTGGGCAGGGACTCGAGTCTTCCAGGGCAGCCAGAGGAATTTTTTGGGTTCTGACATCCATCAGGAGGATGTCACAGGCAGACCCAGTGCAAGGCACAAAATGAGCTCTGCCCAGTTCTCTACAGTGTCCTTGCCAGCCCAGCCCAGCTGCCTCTAGGAGGAAAGGAGCAGGAGGGAACTTTTGCAGCATTATTTTAGAGTTTCAAAGATCACAAGGAGCCAGGGAAAGCACAGAAACTGGCATCACAGCATTGAAAATGGGGTATTTGAATGGCAAACTGGTGCCTTGATTTGGTTTGCAGTGGGTGGTCTAAGTAAGAAGCTTTATTTCTGTTAGAAAGGTTCTTTTTGAGGGCTGTTTGTTTGCCAGGATCAGGAGGAAGGTGGTTTAAAACATATATTAGAGGGATTATCAGTGTTGTCCCCATCAGTTCCAGCAGCCCTCATACCCCAAAACACAGAACCCTTTCGGGGAGGTCCCTCATCCCATGCACTCCCTTTGGACACCTTGGTTTTCAGCTTCTCACCCCTGGGCCCAGAGCAGCTCTGTGCTGAGCAGCACTGCACAGCCACACAGCTGCCAGCAACCAGCCCTGGGCTTGAGAGGTTTGTTTTCCAAGGTGGTGCTGGTGCCAGCTGCTCTGTTTTTATGGTGTGATGGTCCCTGGGGGTGGCCAGGGATCAACCCTGCCTTATCTTCTGTGCACCTGTTGTGTTTCCCCTTCCCAACAGTAACCCAAAATCCTGCTCAGGCAGGAAACAACCTGAGCAACAACCTGGAGGAGTGGCTTTGCAAGGGAATTTTCTCCTCTTGCTTCAGAGGTCCAGAGTCCCACTCTGAATGCAGAGCACGATCACTTCATGCTCATTTTAAATTGTGCCAGCTGAACACGCATGCTGGTTTGCAGGACCGTGGGGCAGGACTCGAAAAGCAGCATTGCACATTTGGGTCTGTGGGATGTCAAATTTTTTTTTTTTTGAATATTTTCTTCCCAATGCCAGTTTGAAAGCTAGTTTGATAGTCACAGTTAGCATTGCAAATGTCTGAGTGGTTCCCTGGTACATGATTTCTTCCGGGAGGCTCCTACAACTTTAATGAATGTGAAAGTTGTGATTTGCATGGGAGATCATTGCTTATAGCAGCTACACAATGTATTAGGCTACCCATCAGTCTTGCTGTTAGAGCACTCTGCAGAATTCAATAAGCAATGTTATTTACTCTGTTGTCTTTAGGAGCTTGAGAAACTTCCCAAAATGTCTTATAATCCAGGAAAAAGCTTTCCTGCAAAGCAAGTTTGCTTCATTGATTGCATTTCTTCACTTTGGTTACTGAATGGCTGGCTAAAAATAAAGTTTAAAAAAACCAAACCAGTATTGAGATCAATCGCTAATTGATTTTGACTTGTCATATCCAGTTAAAAGCAGAACCAATGCTTTCTGAAATGTTACTGATGTTCTGGAGCTTTGTAAAGCTGCATATGAGGGAATACATCAATAGCAGAGTGTAAGATCTCTTAATTTGGGCTTCATATGGAGTTTTAGGCACGTAAATGTCAGACTAAAGTTCAAGGGTTCATCAAAGTCCTGTGAGGATCTCCAGTGTCAATGAAATTCCTATTAAAAACTGTCCTGTGAGGCTTTGCTGCCTGCAAATGCTGGTTTCTTGAAACAAAAGTTGCATGGATTGTTGAAGAAAAGGCCTTCACAGGGTAAAGGGGTGGCTGAAGAGAGTTTCTGAGCAGGAAACCATGAAGGAGCTGCTGTGGGATCTGCCACAAGAGCCAAGCTCAGCTGCTTTGCTCCTGCAGTGACTCGGCTGGGGGCACCATCCTGGAGGGCAGGGACAGTCTGTGTGGCTCTGTCCCCACACCTCCAGTGGCACCAGGGGCTTGGGTGGTATCTCCAGTGCTAGAGGGGCTGGAAATCACTCTTTCCCAGAAGCAGGAGGGCAGGCAGGCACCGGCCCCCCTGTGCTGTGCTTGGCATCACCCTGACAGCTCCCCATCCTCACCTCCCTCTCCAGAGGCATCTCCCGGCTCCTTCTGCTGGGGCTGACCCTTTTCTGGATGGCTTTCCCTGGACTTCCAGCCTTGTGCCTTGGAGGGGGGATGGAGGGAGGGGAGAGCCAAAACAGAGGACAGCCTATTTTTAGGCTGCCTATCTCCCACTCCCTGGAAGGCCGGGTGCCAATTAGGTGGCGTGGCGGGGTGACGCTCGCCTGTCTGTAACGCAGCCCGCTGGCAGAAAGGGAGCCCAGCTTGGAGACATCTTCCTGAACCAAGGCACCCTGAGCCTGTCTAGGTTTTTGCAGTAATGTTTATTTTGTGCTGTTGCATCTGCTCATTTTTATCTGGATAGCTTCCTCCTCCCTCCCATCACAGTTTATAACAGAGCTCCGTGCACACCGTGTTGTGAAGGCCAAGTACGTGATTTTGGCTTGTGCCTTTCTGTTCCTTTTGTAGTGGGATAAGAAAGAAAAGACTGGAAAATTTAGGCTCAACTCCAAAATTTAGAGATTATAAAGCCATGAAATAAAACTGTGATCATCTACTCTGTGTCCAGAATAGCAGAGGGCTCCTCATAATTAGTATTTTTTCAGCTACAGCATGTACTGTCAAGAAAAGAGGAATTGAGCAGGATGGATTTTTCATCCTTCAGTCTTTGCTAGGTTATTAGTCTCTGGTAAAGCATGGTTAAATGATTTTCTTTAAAGTGTGCACATTATGCCTAATTAATATTTCTTTTGTTCCAGTTCTTGACCACTGGATTTCTCCTATATTATTCTGACAGAGTGCAAAGTACTCTGTAATAAGAAGAGGAGCAGCAATGTTTTAGCTGTGTTTGTCCAAGGGTGCTGGGACGGTGATTAATTAGTCCCTTTCCATTTCCTTTGTTGTGATCGAGCTCTTTGCAGCGTTTACTATGAGCCTGATTTCCAGCCCATAATTGTCTTTAATGATACTTCCCTAAACCTTTCTAATTTATCAGCACAACTCTTGTGCTTTGGACATCGGAACCGAAATGGGGTAATGTTCCCATCAGTTTCTATCACTGTCCCCTGAGCCCTGATTAAGCAAACCCTGCATCAGCTCTTCTGCTCTTTCCTCCAGAAAGCAGAAGTGTTTTCAGTCCCTCACATCTTTCTGTTTATCCACATAAAACGCTGCCACAATTGTGGTTTTCTTCTGGTGCTTCACCACGGTGTCCCAGTACTCTGGAAAGCAGCACTGATATTCAGAGTACATGTTGGCCAAATCTGTAGCAACTCTTGTGTTCAATTATCATAACTTGTTGACATAGAAAGTCTAGCTAAAGAAACTAGGGTATTTTAGACTCCTTTTGTACATCTTTATTGCTCTCAAATGTGAAATGTCATTCTCAGCATATTATTGCTCCATTGCATGGATTTTTCCCCAGTACAGAACAGAAATAGGTATTGAACATTCCTGCCCTTTCTGTGCTGTTGTGTCTGATGGTACTTAAAGGATACGTTTTGTTCCTCATGGGTTTGAAAAGTTCCTTTTTGCCCTTAAAAAGGCCAGCAATTTCTCTAGCTGCAGTTTTGTCACTGATTCTTTCTATTCTAACACAAACACCTGTGTTACGTGTTATCATGTTATTCTTGACTTCCTTTCTTTTTTCTTTTTTTTAAGAAAGCATTTTGCACTCTGGATTGTGTGCAGCATTTTGGTTGTCATAGGATAGGAGGTAAAAACTTTTTTGAGCTCTTTCAGGGTCCAGGAAAAGTGACTGCACAGGCTCTGAACAACATGGCCAACACTGGATTGGAAGGATGAAGTTGATATTTGGAGAGAACTGGGGAAATAGGAAAGGGAAAATTACCCTACCTCTCATTAAGGGTGAAATTCCTTCTCTGCAGAAAGCCTCAGCAAAACAGATCTGCTTCACATCACCAAAGCTCAAAGCATCCCTTTTATTAAGGGACAGACTAAGGGGATTATGAGCCTCCAGATACTGATACATGACAGTCTGATATAAGTTCCCACATCATCTCATATGATGGCAACTACAAGTACCCTCTTTTTCCCTCACAAAATATGGTTGGGATATCATGCCACCTTCTTCTGTGTTTCTGCTGGCAGCCCACACATAACTGTGGCTTAGAAAAGTGACACCAGGGTTGAAATCAGAATCATCATCCTACAGCCACTGTCCTTCTGCAGCTGAGCAGTGAAGTGCTCCTCTTTGACTTCATCCTTAGCTGAAGACTGCAACAAAACAGCACCAATGGGACAGTCTGTCCTCAGCACACTCTTGCTGGGCTGAAACACTCAGCACTTTGGGAGAAGTTCTGTGCTCTGTGGGGAAAACCCAGGCTGGGAGGTGAGCTACAGCCCTGGATCACTGAGCTGACCACCAAGGTCTGTGAGGAGGAAGGATAACTTCCCAAATCACTGTTGAATCCCTGCAGAGCACTGAGGTTTTCTTTGATTTGCTGGAAGTATCAGAATTCAGCCTTTCAGACCTCCTGATGCTGGGGTCCATTAGCAAGACACACAAGTCTTGGCTGTGACTGAGCATGAACTCTGGGCTGATGCATATTTATTTATTAATATTTTCTATTTCATGCTGCTGATTGTCCCAGATGCAGGGGAGGGAAATGACTTTCAAATGAGAAGATTTTTCTTAAGCCTAGAGCATAGCTGTACTTGGAATGCAAACTTTAATCAGTTGCTTGATGGAGAAATATGTAATAAAAGTGCAATCTCTGCTGGGTTCCCTTTCATCCCAGTATCAGCTGTAGGGTTATGTCCCTTGGAAGAAATATGGATTGTGTGCAAAATAATTCAAGCTCTTTGTAACAATCTTGTTGCAGAGACCATCTACCTTTCTTGTGTGCTTATCTAATTTATCAAAGCAGTGATAAATATTAATAATAGTGATAAACGTGGCTTGGTGGGGAAGCTGTGCTTCACTGACTTTTTTGGGGGAGTATTTACAGTTTGGAGATTTTCTAAGTCTTACTCTTGCATTCAAGTGTCTGTTTCTTAAGTTCAGCAGCAGTTCAGGGCTCTCAGACACAGGAGTGCCCTTAACCCCAGGGAGGCATCACTTCTTCCAGCAGCCCAAATCCTCTTGCCCCATGCACCTTGCTGGCAGTCAGAACCCAAGCATGAGGAAACTGCACTCAAGAGGAGCAGTATCTCTCTGTGGCTTATTTCATGAGCTGTTGAGGGTCCACATCATCCTTCCCATCCCACTGTGCCCAAGGGGCAGCCCAAACCCTGAAAGCTTTTGCTGTGCACCTAAAAAAGAATCCTGGCTGCCCCTGTAAATGGTTGCAGCAGAGAGCTACTGGAGGAGGGTATTTTTTTTTCAGGGCAAAACCAGAGAGGCTACTTAGCATAGTTTTACATGCTGCTAATGTGGTTTTATTGCTTCTAGGACCTGACCTACTATCGTTATGTGCTGCTGTGGATGCTTTTACTCATTTGGAGCTGGTCCAGGGATCTCTAATGGGGCTGTGCACTGCATGACCTAGGTGTGCTCAGCATAACACCATCCCCTGCACTGGGAGAGCTGGTTTATCATGCTGCTGAGGACTGGGAGGACTGGGAAACTGGGCCAGCAGCATGCTCTGCCTTGTGCTGGGGTCTGGATCCTGTGGAGCACTGGGGGACGGAGGCAGGGACACCCCTGTTGTCCCCATCGCCACTCAGGCCATGGGTTTCTTAATGCTCTGCTGTGGACTTGCTTTGTGCACACACAGAGCACTTCAGTCCAAGCACTGGTGTGCAGGGGATGTGGTGAGCTGTGAATCATCCCCCACTGCTCCTAATGAGAAACCCAACAGATTCCAAGTTAGAAATGGACAAAGAATGGCTTTTGGGATTCACCTTTCCCTGCACTGCTGAGCCTGGGAGTCTGGCAGCCAAAGTAATGAGTCTTAACATTATCCCTTTAGCCCTATAAGCATTTCCCTCAGTGGTATATTTAGCAACATAAATTATGTTTTGTGTGTGTTTGGTGCTCCTAGTTTTGGCCTTCCTTCCCACTCTGCAGCCTCAAATTGCTGAAGTGATTGTGTGCTGTTTTTTGTGCTTTACAAGGTTTCTTGACAGCTATCAGCATTTTACTTTTGGTACAGCTTTCTAATTTTTTTTTTTTCACCTCCATGTATATAATGCTGATCCAGGCAATAACATCTTGGCTGCAAGGCCAGTTTCTTTCTGAAATGCTTAAATACAGACTGAGAAAACCTTATTTTGATGAGCAGTGACTTCTATGCCTGAATAACTCATAGGGACCTAGTCTGTATTTTGAAAATCTGAATGTCTCTCCTTTGTTTCCAAAGTAGTAATTTTATATTGGAATTGGCAAAAAAATTTGTATCACAGAAGTGAAATCTTTGGATGACAGCATGATTTTACTGCTGGGTGCTGTGACCAACAGCACATGTCTTTAGATTTAAGCTAAAGGAGAGGATCACACCTTGTGTTACTTGCCATGATTTTTAAATGTTGTTTTTAGGGGCAGAGCGTTGATTGTCCAGACTCTGTTCCTGGGTTTTATTGTCTGTGAGACTTCACTTGTTCCTCCAGGAGAAAGGAATGGGTGAAGTCACAACAGAGTGATCCCAGGGCTGGACTGAGGGTCAGACAGAGCTCCTTGGAGACTGATCCACTTGGTCTGATCACTCTGCAGTTGCTCCCAGTTCAACCAGCCTTGAGGAAGCTTGGGCTGGCCTGAGATAACCTCCAAAGGAAGGGCTGCAGCAGCTGAGGCAAAGGGAATAATAATTTTGGAGGAGAGGAATAGCAATCCAGGGCAGAGAGCCTCCCCTCCTGTGAGAATGGGAGATCACCCTGAGAGTTGTGTTTGCCTTGGGTATTCTTGAGTTGTCTGAGTGAGGCACTTGGGTTTTGGATGACAGTGGGCTGGAAAAACGAGGCACTGGATTTCAAAGAGGAGAAAATGAGATGGCTGGAAAGAGAAAACCCAAACCAACAAAGCAAAACAAACAAAAAAAAAACCCTCACCAAAAGGTACTTAATTGGACAGAAATCATTTAAACATCCTTTCACCACACAGAGCACAGTTTTTCTTACTTTAGAGGGGTAAAACTGAGGGCAAATTGTATGCCCCAAGTGTTGTTGGAATGACACAGCCTGAGGGTTGCCCCTACACCATATCGTAGTAAATAATTTTTTTGTCCATTTCTTCAAACCTCCACAGAGTGTTCCTTCCAGTCCCAGGGACCCAATGAAGGATCTTTCCACCCATATCTTTCCAGAACTTCTCTCTTCACCACCATTCATTTATTTTTCCCAAATCCTTCCCACTCCTGCCTTGCATTCTGCTTAGGTGAACATTCCCCATCACCTTGCTTTTGCTTCCTCCCAAGCAGAAGCACCTCCCACCCCAAGGGACAGCAGTGGATTCAGTGTTTTCATGGTCAGGAGCAGTGTGAGCATTCCTTACAAGGTTAATCAGGTGTAGAGAAAGAGCACAGTGTGTGTGGCCTTGTGTGACCCCAGACATTGCCAGGAGGCGCCTCTGCGTTGGTGCTGTGTGAACTTGGAGCATCTGTGCTCTCTCCCTGTGCTTTGCTGAGCCAGGATGGCTAAAATGTGCTGCTTAGGTGATGAAACACAGAAAAGCTTTTGTCTTGCAAGGTCTGTGCTGCTCTCCAGCCCTCAGAATATACCTCTCCCGGGCTCTGCCCAGTATTTTCTCTTCATGGAGTTTGCATGTCAGGACTGTGCTGCAAGAACAGGAGAGCATTCAAAGCATGTTGGCATGAGTGATTCTAACCATGATCCTACCCCCAGACAGGCTCTGAAAATGCACGCTCAGCAAAACTACTGAAAATGTGCTGGAGAGCTTAGCCACAAGAGTGCATCTGAAATATTTAAAAAGTAGTCAAAGAGGGGGAAAAGTGAAGAGCAAATGGAGAAGAAAGTGTGCTGCTAGTTCAGCAGAAAAGACAATTGTACCTGCTGGTAGCAAGAACAACCTCATCATCTGATGCATGGAACTCTTCCAGTTTGTCACAACCAATCCTGCACACCCAGGGCTGTTTGTTGCATTAGCAATGAACCAGAGAGTGCAGGGAGCTGCAGCTCCTCTTGGCACATAGGTCAGGCACCAGCTCCTGCCTGTGCAGGTGCTGCTGCTTGGACAGGAGAGGAAAAGGTGAAGATGTGAAATGCCATCAGGGTAATGCTGTGTTTCCCACCTCCTCTGAACTGGGTGTTGATCAAGCCCAAGTGCAAAGTCAAGCCTCAAGTGTTATCTGCTATTTTGTGAGGTATCGGAATATTTACCAACATAGCCGGACGGGATGTGCCTGAACTTGTCTGGCCCTTGGTGCTGAACCAAATAGCAGCAACTGTGGTGTTTTCACCCCAGAGACACCTTTTGGCTGGCTGGACACTGCAGCTGGGTGCTTGGAGACAAGTCCAGGCCTGCAGGGGCTCTGGTGGTCCTCAGGTTTACCTCTGATGGAGCAGCTTTAAGGCCATGGTGAAGGAAAGGAGTCATTTCTGATGGAGGGTTTTGATCCAGAGCTTTATTCTGGCCCACAGGCCTCTGAATCCAGCAACAGCTCAACAGAACTCTCTGAACCACATGTTGCTGGCCCTTTTAACCTGGGGGAGAGGAGGAGGAAAGGGGTAAGGAGGCACCAACCAGGTACATCTTAAAGCTCAGAGGACACCTGGATGGCCCAATGCCCCCCAGGGCATCTTTTGAATTCTGCCAATCACTCAGTGCCCTTCTGGAATGCCAGGACTGACAAACAGCGCTCAGCAGGGGTCAGGGTGTGGAAAGGAGGGATGACTGACACACCTGGCAGGGAATTATCAGGGAAGAACCTGGGGTATCTGAGGCAAACCATGACAACACACTGCAACAGTGAGGAGGACTTAAAAGGCACCGATCACCCTACAGCTGAGGTTTGTCTTGCTGTGGCTAAGACAGGACCAGTTTTTGCTCTTTGGCAGGGGAGGACACAGGAGCAGCTGCCTCCAGATCCCAAATGGCAGCTCAAATATTGAGCTAAGGAGAAATCTGCATTCGGCTGTAAATGAATAGAAAGACATCAATTATCTTACTCTGAATTCAGCCAAGACTGAGGGGAGATATTTTACACAGTATGTGTGAATTCCAGAGGCAGGGTCTGTCTTATGGGCACAGCTCATATCACAGAGTGCTGCATCAGTGCTGGTATAGCTGAGGCTAAAATCTTTCTTGGAGTTTGTTGCTAAGGACTTTCCTGCTGAATGATGCACAGGAGTGAATCAGCAGTGAGATGTGTATTTCATGTGTAATGTGCTCAAGTGGTGTGATTTGTTCAGAAGGCAGATTGCCTCACTACATTCTTGACAAAAGAGTCTTGAAAGTTGGAGCTCTATTGGGTGTGTTGCAATAATGCAGCCTTGCAGTGCCAGGGACCTGAATGAACTTGGTGTGATCTTCATTTCATATCTTCTGTATACCTGAAAGAAACTCCTCTATAGGCAGAAACAATCCTCCAGGTCACAGCTGACCCTCAGGACACATGCCAGATAAGGTGACAAAGAAAAAAGCCCACAAAACTTTTGTTTAAATCACTTGGATGAAGCTCTGTGCTGGAGTTCAGTCTGTTTTATCTTATTGAAGGTAAAATCATCTGACTTTCCTCAAGGTTCCTGTCAGTTCCAGGAGAGACAAGCAAGCTGCACCTTCTGGAAAAGGATTGCAAAGTAGAGTCATTGGCTTTCCTGGTGGAACTACATAACCAACCACACTGGACTTTGCAATCCAGATTTTTCTCAGCATCTTGACCTGAACAGATCTGTTCACAGGATGAAGGAATACAGAAGTGACAGTAATGAGGGAAGAGCAAATAGATGAACTCTCCTGTGGGGAAAAAGTTTGTATTAACTTGCCTCCTGACAGCAGCCCTGGGGCTGCCTTCAAGACAAGACTTGCAGGAGATGCAGACAGTAAATCCTGAGTCCTAGAGATGGGTGAGCATGTGTGGCATTGAAAATCACAAGCTGGGTAATCATTATGGAGTTTTTGTTTGTTGTGTATACAGGCTGCATGGGAAGTGCTCATGAGGGCAGGAGAGAGAAATAGAGCACAAGGTTCCTAGGGATCATGGAGACCTTTCACATCTCCACTGACCAACCCAGAAAAAGCAATCCCAAGTGTGATTTGGCCTTCCTGACACCTGTAGCCTTTTCCTTCCAATTTTCAAAGGCAGCAGCTTGAGTTTGCCTGGCAGGTGCTGATTTTTGAGGTGAGAGCTGCCTCCAGAGTCAGAGCTGACTGATGGGAAAGCAGCTTGGCTGTGGAGCAGGGAGAGGATCTCCCATTGTGGGCATAACTGCTGCATTCCTTCACTGGGAGAGGAGTGGAGCAGGCCTGCCTCAGTAGGACTTACATGGAAATGGCATTTTTAGGGGAATCTTTGAAATGCATCTTACAGGCACCCAGTTAAACACTCCTCTCAGTCTGGCCACGGGCCAGTTTAGAGTCCTTTGAACTTCTTGCCCTCCAGGCAGAACCCAGGGTTGAGCTTTCCTGCCACTTCCAGGATGCCAGGTCATTGCTATCCTCAGTGGAGAGAGCCCAGCTGCCTAAAGTCTCACCCCCAGCTCTGTGTTTGTCTTGTTGGCCCTGATCGTGGTTTCTCAGTCTCATCCAAAGGCAGGCATTGTTTTCTGCAGCTCCTGTGGCACTGTGTCCACTGGCAGACCTCTGTTTTTAGCAGGGTTAGGAGTCAGACCACAGCTGGTAGCCAGGCAGTCTGCCAGTGTGCTGGGCACATCAGCCATTTCTCATGATATAGAGCAGCTGAGCTAGATTTTTTTTTTTTTTTTTTTTTTTTTTGTGTGTATGTGTAAGCTTTGAAACACGTTGAGCTTGCCATGTGGGAAAAAGTTCTGTTAGTCCCGTGCTTGCCTGCATCCAAATGTGGCAAGGGCACAAGAGTTTGGGAGCATATTTCTACTCCTGGCTTAAAACTTGCTCCCATCATATCGTGCCTGCATGCACAAAACCTCCTGGTGAGACACCAAGGTCTTGTTTCTAGCTGCAGATCCTCAGTGTGGTGTGTGTAGGCAGGGAAATGAAACTAAAAGTGTGTGTAAAATTCAGAGGCTGCTCCTGCAGCTCTCGTGCACCAATTGTGGCAAGGGCACAGGAGTTTGGGAGTATGTTTCTGCTCCTGGCTTAAAACTTGCTCCCATCATATCGTGCCTGCATGCACAAAACCTCCTGGTGAGACACCAAGGTCCTGTTTCTAGCTGCAGATCCTCAGTGTGGTGTGTGTAGGCAGGGAAATAAAACTACAAGTGTGTGTAAAATTCAGAGGCTGCTCCTGCAGCTCTCGTGCACCATATGCTGCTCTCAGGAGAGCAGGATTTCAGCCTGACCATCAGGCTCCTGTGGGAGTGTTTCAGTGCTGCTTTGCTGCCCTGGACAGAAGCTTTGCCCCTGAACCAAAAGCAGAGCTGAGTGGCTTTCATGGTCTTGTTATTCTGTGTGGCCCTGCTTTAAGGGATTGATTCATGTTATCAGTGGTGGTTTCCTCCTCTTTCTTCAGGAGATAAGTTTTAGTCTTTACTCTTTCAAGGCAGAAAAGGTAGAGAGAGGAAGCCACAATATTAATACGTGCACAGACACACTGATTCTGATTTTCTGAGGTTATTATCCTAAGACAGGAAAAATAAAGCTCCCTTTGCTTTTTATAGTGTTTAGTTTTTAGTTTTGAGAGTGGCAAAACTAATTCAATGTGATTTCCTATGGGTCTGGCTCATTTACCTTCAACTCACCCTTCCAAGCCCACGGTTTCTTCCTGACCACATGTGGGGCTAAATGGCAATGTGTGCAATGGCTTTTGAAGATTCCTTTGCATCCCTGAACTATGGACATGCTGGCATCCAGCTCTCAGAATGGATAAGGGGTTGGAGGTACACCACGGAGGAGGCACAAACTCCCACTGGTTTATGTTACTTAGCTCTCCATTTCTATACATGAGTTTAGTAAGTCTGAAATACCTACATCTGTCTCAAGTGTGGTTGAAATTGGCCAATGGATTCAAAAGTTATTAGAAGGGATTAAAAGACAGACAGCATGACCAGATAAGCCTTTTTTCCTCAGGAAACTAGGCTAAAAAGGGAAAAAAAAAAACAACTATTGCAAGGACTCCTGTGATGTCCTCTCTTCATCCTGTTTTTTTTCACTGTCTGGGGTAGTTAATACTAAAAGCTCTGAGTATTTACAGAGGATTGGTGCAGCATAAAAAGAAATGGTGCTCTCCTTTCCTCTGACTCTTTATTTACATTACACCTGCAATATTGAATGTCATCAGTCCACTGATGTGAACCCTCCCACTGAGTCCTCTGTCTCAACAGCTGAAATCTGGTGTGTGTGAAAAGTGGCTTGGAGTTACCCACATCTGAACCCTCCACTGCCCAAAACAGGATTGAGCTTCCAGGAGACAAACCCCATGGATTTGTCCCTGTCTGTTGAGGGGCTGTGAGATAAACCAAGTCATTTTTTATTTTAGAGCAGGTGATGATGACTCTGCTGCTTCTTCTCAGTCAAGGTGTGAACGTGGAAATATTTTAGTTGAGTGGGTAAAATAGGCTGTGCCTATCTCAGCCTCAAATACACCCTTGACTGGAACCTTTCACAATGGACAACGTTTTGTAGCCCAGAATCTCCCAGTGGTTGCAGACCTTGGGAGGTTGGAAAGCCCACGAGGTGCTTGGGCTCTGGGGCAGAGGATGCCACTCTGCATGCACAGCAAATCTGATCACCCTTTGATCCCTGTGCACATCTCAGAGCAAACTCCCTTGATTGTGATCCCATGAGCCCAGAGGAGTGCTGGGAAAGGCTTGGATTTGATGGAGCCTTTCATCAGAGAGAAGAGGGCTGGGAAAATATTTAGCTTCAGTTGCAATAAGAAAAAGAGTTAAAGCCTGTGCAGGTATTAAGACTTGGAATTTAATTTCAAGCTAAAGATAGGTATGTTCCTGGAGATGGATCTTGAAATGTGAAGAAAATGGTTGAATGAAGTTAGGATGGTTGGTATGAAGTTAGAATTTGGGGTTCTGGTTATTTTGGCATTTCTAGACCAATTTTCTGTGTTCCTGGTTATATAGCACAGCTGGTACAGCTCTTCAAACAGACACAGAAATCCAGAAATAAAAGGAATAGCTGTCAGTGAACCTGCCACCCCCAGACACAAGTCCAGTGAGGCAGCTGGGCTGTAATGTTCCTCCCTCCCTTCCTGCTCCTGTGACATCCCTGTTGTCCTGGGATGTCCTTCAAAGCATTGCTGGGGCCCACGAGGTGGCTTTGAAGAGCAGGATGGGGAACAACCTCCAGCTGACAGCCTGGAGAGACTGTCCTGTCCCCCTGCACCAGCAGGGCTGGGGTTCTGGTGTTTTCTGAGCATTCTCAAGGTTTGATGGCTTAGAATCAGTGCTCTGAACTCTGATTTGGAGGAATCTGGATGAGGTGGTGGGTAAAGGAGTTGCTTGAGGTGATGGACATCAGATTAAGTTCACACCTGCCAAGGAAAAGGTTTCACCTGGTGCTGTTTGGACTTTCAGACCTTCTGAGTGTGTCCCACCCCAGCTCAGCTGCCCTTTATATATGGGGAGGCCAAGGTTGTAGGGAAAAAGCTTTGGAAAGATGGGATGCCTTCGTCTCACTGGTGGAAGAGGTAAACAACCTCACACTTTTCTGCCTTTTGTCAATCCACAGTGCTTGTCTGGTGCAAAATAATTTCATCTGGTGCTACTGTCAAAGAACAAAAAATAGCAACAGGAATTTTTGGGGCTGGGCTTCAATTTAGAGGCTCAAAATGTTTGTACAGAGTTGGAAATCCTTCCTTGCCCTTCCCCCTCAGCTGGGCACTTAACATGGTGAAGGAATGTGTGATACCCTGCCTGTCCTCGGGATTAGTAATTTCCTTTGTTGTCTGTGTTAATCTAAAGCCTCTGACCATGCAGCAGAACTTCAGCCAAGTTCCTCCTTGGAGGAGTTTGGGAGGAGGGAATTTATGTGGTGTGTGAAACAAAGCTCTGTGTTAAAAAGGGCCATTTTCTGTTACCAAGCTGCCCTTACCCTGCTCCATCAGGTGTGCAGCTGGGGGGAACCCCCTGTGGCCCTGCAGCCAGGAAAAGCAGCTCTGTGTCAAAGAGCAGCTTCCCAGCTGAAGTCTGGCATTCCCTCTGCTCCTGGGCACTGCAGAGCTGCTGCCTTTTGGTGACTTGCTCTCCAGAGGCTGAGGAGAGAGACTTTGTGCCCCTGCCTGTGCTGGCTGTGGGAGATGTGGGTGCATGGTCTGTGCTCCAGGGGTGGCTCACTCCCCACGCCTGAAGATTCCAAGATTCCTTACAAAGCATGCCTCTACCCAGGCCCTCATCCCTTGGCAATGTTGATCCTGTTTCAGGTTCTGCCAAGTGCTTCTCCCACCCCAAGCCTCTGCTGGAACAAGCTCACACCCGTTGTTTTCCTTTGCTGCTCATTTGTGGTGGTTTATTTTTCTTTCTTTTCTTGCTGTGCCACAAGAGGTACTGCCTGACATAACCTAACCCTGACAGACTCCTGATAGCAGCTCCCTCCCACCCTCCTCATTCCCGTTCATCTTGTGGCTCATTTGAAAATTGCCATTATTTCATCCCTCTGGGGCACCAGCTAAGGCTGCCCTGATGATGGATGCTGCCAGACCAGATGCATAAATATTAAGAAAGCGGAAAGAGCCAGACCTGCAATTTCTTTGTGCAGAGCAGTGATGAGGATGCTCTTCTTACAGCTGACCAGCACAACAGCAGTCTGAGCTCCAGGTTTAGAAGGCTTTAGATGCTGGTTAAAATAAAGATTTAACTGGGGTTAACCAGCTTGTGGTAAGGCAGAGAAGCAAGTTATACTGGAAAGTTTTACTGGACTGCTGCTGGGTTTGTTCAGCCCACTGGGCTGGTCTCTAAATATATATGGTACCTTGTTTAAATTCTGATGCTGGTAGTGCAAGACACTTCTGTGACTAGATGATTTTTTCACAGTTTTTTGGATCTTGACATGAAAATATTGGATCCTAGAAATGATTATTCTATCAGTCTGGTGTGTAATGCTTGTAGTGCAGTGTCACAACTCGCTTGCCTGTGTGCCCCCCTTAATAAATCAGTATGGGTTTGCCTGGAATTGCCAGAGGTTTGGTGCTATCAGAAATATTCAGATACTGCAAGAAAAAAATAAAAATTCTTGATTAATGCTGAGTTAGCTGTCTCCCCTCTAATGCTGTTTCCAGTTCAATGGGTGTCTTGATAATGGTGTTTGATCTGAAGGCCACAGACTTATTGATGGTCACAGATCAAAATACCATCCCTCCTAATAAATTATGCTTCTCTCTTTCTGCTAAGAAGCACAGCAAGGAGCAACATCTATAAAAGCAGGGGGAAAATCTGAGCAGTCCCAACAAAGACTCATAACAGCACTACTCAGGGTAAGAGCCAACATGACTGAAGAACATTTCCAGAGGGGAAATTTGGGAAATGAAAATTGGATGCTGGTGCTGCATCTTTATTTTAGACCCCACAGCACAGCAAGGCTCATGGTGTTTCTTTTCCCTCCTGTCAACATCCTTCTGCCCATCTATCCCACCTTAGGTCAGCTATAGCTTTGGGAATTTGAGGATATATAGCTCAGAAATAGTGTTGAACAGACACAGGATATTCTTCTTATGGCTCAGGGCTGCAGCTAATAGTGCAAAGAGTTTTGTATTGACTAACATCAGCTTAGTGCTCACAGTCTCCAAAACATCATCTCTTTGTTATTATCTATGAGCACTGAGAGCAAGGGCTATTGGTGTGGTCACACAAAGATCTCAATAATCCTGCACCCAATCCCCCCTGAGAAAGCTGGAATTTTGTAAAATCAGGGACTATGAATGAGAAATAATCCTCATCTTGCTAGATGTGATCTCTCAAGATTTGCATGGAGTATGCTGGTGATATTGCTATGCTTCTAAGGATCTCACTTTGTCACTTCTCATACTCATCAGAAAAAAAAAAAGAAGTTCATCAGTTTAACATTTTCCAAGACTATTAACTTTCACTTACAAAAAATGTGCAAATTACCTTCCTCTATTTAAAACTAGCAATCAGGACCATTATATTCCCTGTAGCAGGAAGACTGAAAGACATCACATTCCAGACCATACAGAAAACCGCCTGAAATTCCAAATTTCCTCACTTCAGTCTACACACACCCCCAAATCCAGCTGTTTGTAGAGCTCATGTGCTTCCTGAAGATGAAAACTTTTGCTTTGTGGCAACCTTTGAGCATCCATTAAAGCTCAGATGGTGGATGAGAGCAGATTGTGTGGTGCTGCCCATCTGCCCATCGGATGCCCGGGCTCACTTGTTAATAAGAGCAAGGAGCTGGTTGTAATGTCATGCAGTCATAATTCTTGGCAGTTGCTATAGTTCATATGTTTATTGGAAGCTGAAGCTTTGGAGCATTTTTCAGATGTCTTTACACTTCCTGCCTCAGTGCCTGGGATTTTTTTTTTTTTCCTCAGCTGAGCTCTCAGGGTCCCAACGCTCTGTTTATTAGGGAAGGAACCACGTTCCAGTGGAGTTTTTCATGGAGGGAGTGACTATAGTGAAAAAAGGTGAACAAGTCCAGGAGCACCTGCCTGAGCAGTGCATGTTTGTAAACTTAGAGAGTTTTTAGATGTTTTGAAAAGGACAGGGAGATAACTTTTCCTGTAGAAGAGCCGGGTGTGGAATTTTGGGTCTAATCTGAGAGATGATGGACTCTCCCTTAGAGAGAAGGCGAGTTGTGTCAGACTGACCTGGGAGAAGGCAGAACTTTCTGCTGTCTGAAGTGGACTGCAATTAAATAATCTCTCAGGCATTTAGGGGTTGCACTGAGGCTTGGAAGCACAATTTGAAACAGAGCAAATTATAGGGCAGCTGCAGTCAGGGGAGAGTATCTAGCTGGCTCATCCACAACATTTCCTTGTACCACATGCTGCCTCAGCCACATGGGTACTTTAGGAGAAGGCTCCAGAAGTTCTGAAGGAAGTATGGAAGTCCCTCTCCAGTCCTATTCTCCACCTCCTGTGCCATGGCACTGAGAGTTCGGCACCCCTATTCACCTAAGTCAGGCTGGCATGTGCTCCCAGCCACGAAATGAGGGCAGTGCTCCTTGCTGTGCAGTGATGAGGGAGAGGAGATGCTCCTGGGGCTCCACAGCCCTTGGTGAGGGCTTTGGAACCTGCAGGGAGGATGATTTCCAGGCTTTTCTGGGGCAGCCCTGAAATGCAAGAGACGAGATTCACAAACCTCCCTCATTTCTTCTTTTCCCATTGCTTGCATCTCAATTTAGGATGCAGGAGAGCAATCAGAGAGGATGTTTGGAATCCCCACCCTCACAGCCCCAGCCTCCTGAATAAGCAGAGTAACACTGGAGTTTCCCCTCAGGAAGGTGACATGGTATAAAATTTCTTCTAGGACAAAATTCCTTCTCTTAATATGACCCCCCCCCCATTGAAATAACCAAAGTCCCAGAGCTGAGATGCAGCTGGCCCATGTGCCCAGGAGAGCATTTCAGAATACTTTTACCCAACAGTTGGTCTGAGATCAAACAGACTTGGCATTGCGCTGTTTCCTGGATAACACGCCGTCATTATTTATTCATCTGAATCAAAGTGCTTGATGTTTTCATGCTATCAGTTAGACAGAGCCATATCGTCTGCCTCCCCTCTTTTTTTTTTTATTAATTTGTTGTCTTTCAAGAAAGTTTTGAAGCTGTTGCAGTGGGAAATCCATAGCTTAAGTGGCAGCTTGCTCATCTTTTATTTATTTTTGTAATAATCCCGTTGTTACTCATTCAAAGCTCCAAGAGATCCTTATCCTCAATCAAAAGTTTCATGTTTGGATGAGACTGTAATGATGACTTCTAGAAGAGAAGCATGTTCTCCTGGCTTTTAATAGGTACTGTCTTTTTTTTTTTTTTGCTTTGTGATTTAAAGAGATACCAAGTGTTTGGTCAAAAGCAAGTTATTTTAAAATTGGTTTTTATATTTGGATTAAGAAGAGCATATAAAATTCCCGATTTTTAAATTTATTTTAAAAACACAAACACAGGAATGTCAAGCCAGTGGGAGAACCAGCAATGGGATGTGATTAGGGTGATTTCTGGCCTGTTTCCCATCATTCTTGGAGAGAAAGTGGTTTTTTCCCCCTATGAAAAATGGTGATTTTCTCTGATAAATCTGTTCCCTTTTCAGTTTGGAGGCTTCTTTGTTGCAGAAAGAAATTTGTAACTCAAAGTAGATGCTCTTTACTTAAAAGCTTCTCTATTGGAAAAGCATTTTTCCATAGAAATAGTTTCAATAGGAAATTTGCAGTCAGCTGTTCCACACGACAGGCAATGCTGCTCCCCCTTCCCCTCCAAAGGGTGGTTTCATACAGAACCTGCACTTCTGCAGATCCATACCAGCACTGTGGTTTTATAAGCACATCTCCCTATTTTGAAATGTTTTCCTGTCTCCTGTTTTTGTGTAAAACATCCTCACAAAGAGGGAGGATGATTAATTGGAAACTACAGAGGAAACTACAAAATCAATTGCACTCAAAGAACTGTCTAATGCAGAAACTAAACAAATAAAAACCCCCAGAGGATTATATGGCTTTTTTCTCTCTCCTTATTCAGTCATCAGGCTCTTACTTGTTACTTGGAAGATTTTTCTGACATTAAACTATAACCTTTTATATTTCACCTTATTGGTGCTCAGCTGCGCATTATCTGTGAACACAACAAACAA
Source organism: Agelaius tricolor (assembly GCF_023055355.1). Taxonomy (NCBI): domain Eukaryota; kingdom Metazoa; phylum Chordata; class Aves; order Passeriformes; family Icteridae; genus Agelaius; species Agelaius tricolor. The sequence continues at coordinate 3,069,629 of NW_027269266.1, forward strand.
TATTACAAAAATAGCTGAAAACTGTCTTGATGGACTGCAGAGTTATTGGGACCATTTACACCAAAAGGAGTTCTGATCTCCAAATTCATTGTGCTTCTTTATAAAATTAATCCATAAGATTTTCTGCTCATAAATAACTGTGAAATGACTGAACTTTAAAACATAAGACATCTTATGTGCTAAACCTCATGGAAGAATAATCTCTTGATAAATTTAGTTTTAAAGTAACGGAAGCATAGATGATTGCAATTCTATTTTCAGACATGCATGGTAAAACTTTTCTATTTTGTTTGTAGCAGTTTAAACGAGGACCTCCAAATGAAGATGGGGGTGTGAGAACAAGCAGGGTTGGTGGGGTGAACAGCCCTGGCCTCGGGTTTGGGGGGAGTTGTGTGAAGATGATGAACCCAGATTGTGTGAGATTAAATGTGAGATTTGAGCTGGTTGGTGCTGATGGCATCACCAGTCATGTCAGAAAGTCTGGAAGAGCAGGGCCTGTGTCTCTGCTCTCCATCTGAGCACTCTGAAACCATCAGATCTGGGATCATTCTGTGTGCATTGAGGCAGCGATGTCTGTCCTATCCAGGCAATACCTAAATAACAGAGACAAGTAGGCCAGGCACTGAGATGTGCTTTGGGTATGTAAGGAGAAAGGAGTTAAGATAAATCAGCAGAACTCTATTTTTTAGCCACTGTGAGGCTAAATGTGAAGCATGTGGGCTGGGATTTCCCATTACTTTGTTAATGTGAGTATTCAATTTAATTTCGATTCATCTGGGAGAATCATAAATTGTAAGAATTGAGAGGATCAGTAATGCTTTTAATGGTCTGATCTTTCAGGCTTGATGTTCTTCTTGCTTGGGCCTCAGGGCTGGCTTGCAGGCTCTCCTGGGAGTTTTCTGATGGTGTTTTGCACAGCTCCCTTTGCCAGCAACATCCCTTCAGGGGACAAAAAGGTGAGGCAGAAGTCAGACTCAAGGACCTTAGGGGTCTTTTCCAGCCTAAATGATTCTGTGATTTTAAGTCATGCTGAAGGCCAAGGCTGCAGTGCAAAGCTCCAATCTGCTCTGCTGTGACCGTGTCTTCCAGGACATCCTTCAACTTCTTTGCAGCTCAGTGACTTGGAGAAAAGGGAGAGACACAATTTCCATAAAGGATGGTGTGGATTAACCTTGTCTGGCTACCAGGTGCCCACCAAGCTGCTCTCTAACTTCATCCTCCTCAGACTGGATTAACCCCCTATAGATGGTTGTTAAACAATCTAATACACAAAAGGTAGCTAAGGGGTCCTTGGAGGCTGTGAAATATATCCTGGAGACAGGGACAAGGGGAATCTGTGAAATGCCATCCAAATTTGCTTTTTTTCTTTCCTCCACTTCATTTCTCTCTCCTTTGTCTGATAGTAGAGATAGGTTGGAGAGAGCTGGGGTCTAAGACAGCTCTTCTGGAGTTAGGTGTTTTGGGAATAATTTTGGAAGAAAAGTAGAGACAGGAAAGAGTATTTTGGAGCCAGGCTAAACATTTATGCGGGGAGAGAGGAACAGTGTGATCCCACTTGTTCTGCCTTTAAAATCATGATATGCTTTGTTACAATCTGCAAGACAAGCCCAAGACTGGAATAGGAAAGTGGCTGTGAGCTAGGACAGATGTGCACTTTCAGCTCTGTTTTGGATTGTTTTGTCGTGATCCCTCAAAGTCATGGGTGCCACTAGCCCCCATTTCACTCTACTTTTAAAAATATTACCTCAAAACCACTTCTGCCCATGTAACTGCACAGTCCAGACCTCAAACACCCCTTTAATTTGTAGAAACACAATGCAAAGCATTAAATATTTTCTAGATTTGTGAGTCTGTGGTGAGTCTGAGAGTATCAGGATAACCTGTGTGACCCTGTTTCTGGGAACAATGTGCTTGTCATTGACTAATTAAATGTATCTCATTTGTTAAAATTGAAGATCTATACTGTGTTCTAAAGTAATTGTGTGCACTGGAAAGTTGTTGTAGAAGTGTTGGGGTTTGCCACACACTGGAATGGAACAGCCCCTTGGTCCATTCCTTTGCCATCATGTGGTTGGAGGTGGCTGGTCTCTATTTTTTAAAATAGTCAAGGCAGAATTAAAACTACCACACCTCAAACACTTTGCATCATATTCCACAATGCTCTGAATTCTGGGGGGAGACATCTCTCAGTCCAGATGCCCCTGCTCTGCCAGAGAGAAGCAAACAGACAAATGTAGAGTTCCCAGGTACCTACAGGCACATATCAACACCAGAATTTTGGCGTCACAATAAACAAATTGAATCATCAGAAGCTTTGCAAGGGTCTAAAGCATAGTTTATCTCTCTGAAGTAGACATTGAAAACAGGAGAGATGACTCATGCCCTAGCAGTGCCTATTTCTCCCTGAATGTGTAACATCCTGCCCTTCTTTGGTTTGGCTAATCTATTCCAATCCATCAGAGAAGCTACATTTTAGTTGATTCATTCTATTCTGAGAATATGAGGCTATTTCACAAGAGTTGCATGTCCAATATATATATTTTTAGTCAAAATTATCTAGAATACATTATTTGCCCTGTCTAAGCTTAGGAACTACACTTTAGGATGGATAAAGATGGATGTAGAGAGGAGCAGGCAGTACTTGAATAATTAGACTCATACATGGCAGATTAAAAATTAACAGATCTGATCAAAATCTTCCATTGCCTTGTCAAATTTGTATTGTTAGTTGAAATTGTCTTGAAAAAACAAAAAGAAAATCTTAATGTTCAAGCAGTACATTTTGCAACATTTTAGGACCCTGTCAGGTTAGGTGATGTTATAACTCATAGGCATAATGTCGTCTGGGGACTCTTAACCCCAGTATTTATATGTATATAGGAAGAAGCTAGGTCAAAATATTGGATACTCTCTCTCTGGAATTGCTGTTTATCACTACTATTAGTTATCACACAGTCATATCACAGAATGGCTTGATTTAGAAGGGACATTAAGGATGATTTTTTTCCAACCCCCTTGCCGTGGCCATGACATCTTCCACTAAACCAGGCTGTTCAAATCCTGTCCAACCTGGCCTTGAACACTTCCAGGGATGGGGTGTCCACAACTTCTCTGGGCAACCTGTGCCAGGGCCTCCCCACCCGCACAGGGAAGAATTTCTTCCTAATATCAAATTAGGAAACCTACTCATTTTCACTTTAAATCAAATCCTCCCCGTTCTAACTCTACATGTGCTTGTCTAAAGCCACTTTCCAGCTCTCTGGGAGCTGCTTTAGGCACTGGGAAGTTCTGTCAGTTCTCCCTGGAGCCTTCTCTTCTCTTAGCCAACTATTGCAGCCTGTCTTCATAAGAGAAGTGCTTCAGTTCTCTCTGACCATCTTTGTGGCCTCCTTTGGACCTGCTCCAACAGGTCCAAGTTTTTCCTGTGTTCAGGGTCCCAGATGTGGCTGCAGCACTCCAAATGGGGTCCCACCAGAGCTAAGCACCTTCTTCCACTTGCTGGTCACACTTCTCATGATGCAACCCAGGACATGGTTGCCTTTCTGGGCCAACCAATAATGAAAAAGTTATTTTTAGTAATAATGTTCTTTGGGTTATTTTGGTTTTTTTCTTACAGGAAGTGCAAGCAAGTTCCCAAAATATGGAGCTAGTGCATTTTCCATTTAGAAAACACTGAGCATTGATACCATCATTAGATATTTCCCTTTCACAGGCCACTTGATGTATTATTTTCTGGTTTGCTCATTGACTGTTTGGTCCCATAAGCTAAATTAAGCAAGGAGCCACAGCAGGGTTTGCAATACTGGGCCTCTATTGTATCCTTCCAGTGCATTGTGCCTCAGGCCCAGCTGAGAATTACCAACCACTCGAGCATGCACCGGTGACACATAAATGCATGTTTGGATGTAGCCTGTTAGTAAATGCAATGTCCCCAGCAGTTTTGTTTGGGTGATTATATTATTGCTAATTAACAGAAAATGTCATGACTTTTGGAATTGAATTGTTTGTGCAATGAGTTATTTACTTTGAAAAATCCTCCCATGGTGAAAAGATGAGGAAATTGTACAGGGGAGAATGGGAGGGATGACTGGGATTGCCATGGGGTTCTCAGAAGCGTGAATCTCATTGGCATCAGTGGGACATAGCCAAAACCACTCCTGGTAATGTGACTCACTCGTCTGCCTCTAAAATCATCCACATTTACCATTCTTTAAATGCTCCTCATCATTTGCTCAGATGCACTTGGGGTTTTAGTTAGTGTCAGGAGAAATAAAGTTTAATTCAGCTAACCTACCAGCAAAATGTAGTAGCTGGAAGGCGGCAATCTTGGTGATAACATTAAAAGGCTACTAGATATTAAAAAAAAAAAAAAAAAAGAAAAATCCCTGGCTGCTCTGCCTCCATGTTTTTGTCAGACTAATTTACATAATGGTTTAGAACATTATGTAATTCAAATCAAATCACTGTCAGTCAGCACCAGCATCCATTGCATCTTTTCCATGGAGCCACGCCGAGTGGCTGAAGTAAACTTCTTTGAAAGGAACAGCAGAAGACAAATAACTCAGTCTCTCCAACGCCAGGGGTCTGACCCACTGCCTATGGCAGTCACACAAAATATTCCCCTTGACTGACATGAGCTGAGGATTGCACCCCCAGAACCCATGTAAGCTCTTAACTCTGATTCCTAAACTTGGCAAACAAACCCAGGCGGTTTTCAATCGCAAACAGGCAGAATATCCCTCCCCTCTGGACAGCAATAATCCCTCTCTGTCTCTTGGGGGGGGGAAGGGGGTCAAAATCTCTTCCATCAGAGTAGAAGAGCCACCAGCTTTAGCCAAATAGTATTGCCAAATTTACAGTGCACTGAATAATAAATCGAATCTTCAATATATTCCAGCAAGCATCAAATCCCTGATAGATTCCTCTATCGTTCCTGAGTCTCCATCACCATTACCTGAAAAGATAATTTTGCCAGTGCACTTCTAAATCTGTACCTTTTTCTTTTTTTCTCTTTTGTATTTTGTTGCCAAAGCAGTGAAAATTGTTGCCAGTAGCTGGGGCTCCATTAACACCAAAAATTATCCAAAAACCACAGACAGAGACCCTGCATCCTTGTCCAGGGTCACCCACAATCATAGACAGAGATGCTTTGCATGGAACAAAGAGGAGAATAAAGTAGTAGTGACAAAATTTCACAGAACTGGTGTGAATGTCACTTGAGAGTTACTGCTGTGGGCAAGGACAGGTTTGTGAAAGGTTATGTTTGCCTGGAATAAAGCAGGTGGGAGGAGGAGAGAATTTTCTTGGCTAAGGCATAGGAAAAGGATAGAAGGAGAGAAGGATGGGAAGCTGGGCATGTTGGAGGTGTATGGATAGGGTGGAGTTTAGTGAAGGCAGTGGTTTTGGAGCAAAGTGCTGTTGCAGACTGGCAGGACCTGCTGTCTCACCTCATATCAGCCAGATGCAGGAGGGGGACCTGCCACCCTCCAACAGCTTAATTTTGTATGGTTTGGGTCTGTCTTCCCCAGCCTTTCACATCCAATTTTTTCTTGACCCTTCCTCAGCCTCTTTTTGTTGCTGTCCCTTGAATGAAGGAAAACCTGAATTGCTTTATTCACTATTAAAAATGAAGTTCGGTTGTTATGTCATGTTATGTCTCTTAATTCAGTTCTACCATTGTGAAAGAGGCCCTGGCTTTGCTTAGAGTTTCATCCATCTCTCTTAATGTAAACATGTCAGTTCTGATGATTGGCTTTTATGAGTCTGTTTGTTTTCTGCTGATTAAATGTGTCTCCATAACTTAGATGGGAGGGATCAGGAAAACCTTACCTATAACTGTGGTAATACATCAGACAGCTCTCCAGACGTGGCTCCTTCTTCCCTAGAAGCATGCAGCCAAGATTTTGCTGTCTAGCCTAAAGCTGCCTTCTTTCTCTGGCATAACCATCCCATAATGGCACCAGAATATATTTTAATAGCTGTTTTACAGCTTCCTTTATCCGTCTTTATGTCTTTACAAAACACTCTATGAATAAAATGGACCAGATTTGATATATTTTATTCATGTGAGCATTCAAAGCACCTAGTGGTGTGAGCACTGTGTATTATGTTTGGCACAACATGGAGTTTTCCTGTAGATTTCTTATTTCTTGTTCAAAAGCTAGTGACTGCATCCTGAGCTGAAAACATCCCTCTTTCTTGGTAGCTCTCTCCAAGCTCTGTTGGTTCAGAGTAGCAAAGGAGAAATCTTTCTGTGTAGTTTATAGTAAAATAACTCTGAGGCCAATTTCTAGTTAATTAAAATAGACATGAAAAACTATTAGGTGCAAAGAATTATAATTCTCAGCAAAATATAGAGATCTGCATTGGTAACTATAATGTGCTGTTTCCCTCTTGCTTATTTATATCATTTGGTTGCAGATTAATTTGAAATAAAGACACCTGCAAAGAAAGCAGAATATTTTTAGCTCACTAAAAATATTTATTTTATCATAAGAGAAGACTTAGTGCCAGCATTTAATTCTTGGCAAAAAATTTATCATTCCAAAATACCCTTCCAATACCAGGATGAAATATTCTGAATTCATTTCCTTTAGCACATGTTGGCTTTCTGCAGACTTTATTTTTTCAGTAAGTCATTGGCAATGTCAGAATGCCATGATTCTGATGAGTGAGCAGCCAGCAAAACCCATTAAACTGGATTTAAAAGAAGATACTGCCTAGGCAGAGCTGGTTGTGACAAAAGGCCTGTGGGTCTGTCACTCTGAAGTTTTGTTTTGGACATTTTGTGATGTTTTGGGTTGTTCTTTCCCAACAATTTGAATTCAGTGAGTTCTCTTACATATTTATTTCTGCCCCTGGTCAGCATTCATGGTGAGCCAGAGGGCTTGTTTTGGGAAATGTGTTAGGCAATGTCATATCAGCCTGCAGGTTGGCCTTGTGACACGGGCAGCAAGAGGAACCCTGGCTCAGATCTCCTCCTGTGTCAGCTAGAACAGGTTTAAACTCTGTACTTTGCCTAGGAGAGCTCCAGGAGCTGAACATTTCAGCCATTTCTATCAGATTTTTGTGGAATTCCACAGTTTTCCCCTGCAGACCAGCCATGGGAGCCTGCCTGGTCCCCACCAGGCACTGGATTCTCCAGCAGATCTTTTTGCACCTCCACCTTGGAGTTCACCCAACAACATGTTTCTGGTTGGACAAGCATTTGTGGATTGCCTTCACAGGGTGCAAAAAGCTCAGGGTTTTCCGGCTCCCTGCAAGCTTGGTTACCTTCTAGGCCTTAGTTTAATACCTGAATTACACACTATCTGTGGTGTTCATGCTCTGCTGTGAAGGTGCTCTTTTTAAAGAAAACATTTCTAGCCAAATATTCTGGGTCCTAAGAGATCAATTCCCCAGGTGTGACTTCCCTGGGCAGAGCTGTGCTGATTTATGCCAGCTGGAGTTGTGGCTGATTATGTGTGTTAAGAACATGTGCTGCAAAAACAAGCATTGTTTGTGGTCTTGAAAAAATTATGCCTGTTGGTGGAAAAAGAAACAAACCAAATATCAGCTTAAGCAGAAGTAACGAGTGTGCTGTGTAAATTTTTGAGGACTGCCTTGATGTGAGCACACAGGCCCTCAAAGTGTGTGCTAACAGCAACTGAAATTTTCCAGTTAAAAGAGAATTTCCCATGACACTTGCTCACTGTGGAATGTGAACTGTGGTATAAATATGAGTGGATTAAGTCTCAAAAGGTTGTTTATTTGTTCGTTTGTTGTCAGTAAAATTATGAAGTGTGTCTCAGTCACCTAGACTCCTTTAACTTCTTCATCTTTTTACAAAACTTCTTTATTTGATCTGAATTAAAAACAGCTCTCCATGAAGCCATTACTTCATGGCTGGAATAAAACTTCCATGTGATCCCATATCAACTTGTCTTTTTAAATCTGATTAGGTGCTTGTGTTTATGTGTAAATTTATGCATATGAATTTATTAATCTAGACCAGTGACATTAAATTAGATGTGTCATTGCTCTGTTCTTTATTTGCCTAGCCTACTATTCTCATGTTTTGCTGTGCTCTGCAGGTCAAAGGAAAATGCCAAAGAGATTATATGGAAAAGGAGTGTGTGGGGGGAAAAGATGACTGTGCTCCATGTAGTCTCAGACAGAAAGAAAACCCATCCACATGACTGTTCTTGTTACCACAGCCGTTAGGAACGCAAAATCGTTATTTAATCACAAACATTTCTTCAACAAAAGGAGAATTTAGGGCTCTGGGATTAGTATTCTGTAAGAGTTTGGACTAGCAGAACCGTAGTACAAACATCCCTCTCCCCAGCCCGTGGTCTGCAGCAGCTTCCTGAGTGGCAGCATGGAAATCAGAAATGATTTCCTACTCAAAATGATCGAGTCTGTAAAAGACACTTTCACAACCTTGATCTTCCACTTTGGTTCCTTTATTACCATTGCCAAGGGCCTGAAATATAAGCTCATGAGTCCTTGATACAACAGAAGGAGTTGCAGGGCACACAGGTGATGTTCTGAGAACCTGAAAGATATTTTGAACTGGAGTGGCTGAAGCCCATGACACTAAGGTTGAAACTGCAATGGAAAACAGCATTTATCTTTCTAAATAAATACCTAATTTGTTTGCTCTCACTTCTGGCCAGACCAAAGAAAGAATTCTTCTTGGGGCTTTATTTTCATATGCATGTTTTGTTTACAGAACCAGTGCATTTTATCAGCAACAACCAATGCTAACTGACCAAGCAAGAGGGAAATTTTCATTCTGTGCGTGGTGATATCACAGAAACAATGTGTTTGAAGCCTTGTACTTCAAAAATATGCCTGTGAGGAATGGAAAAATCCAGGCTCATATTGTAAACACGTGAGTCACAACAGCTATTATCTCTTAAGAAATGGCATTCCAGCCCTTTGATTCAGTCATTGATGATTTCCCTTTTTAACTTGTGGTGCTTTCTCACCCTTTTAAGTAACATCTGGGCTAACCCTGGCTATTTGTAGAAATGTTTGCAATTCACAGATTAAAAGAAATTAGACATAGAAAGGACCCATGAAATTATCTTGTCCATTTCCTGAAAGCATATGAAATTGAAAAAGAATTGTGCTAAATATATATATATTAAAATGTGGAACTTTAGCTTATATACAATATGAAGACAAGGCATGTCACAAATTTTCAATTGTAAGGGTGCTGAAACGTACTTTTTTAAAAAGAAAAATTAAATAGATGACTAGCAAAAATGCTAATGAAGTTTGTGTAGGATTTTCCAGTTCTTTCTAAGCAGCTACCTTTCTGGAAATTGTAGATAAAACTGAAAAGATCTGGATTTGACCAGTTTGAATTTGATTCAGTTTTCTAACGAGAGAGAGCTTTAAGCAAAAATAATTCCCTTTAAAAAAAATAATTAAAACTTCTGATGCTGATTAGGTTTTTGGGGCTATTTTATCTCCCTCACCATCCCCTATCAGTTTGTTTCTCTTTTGAGGAAAAAATTGAGTGGTTCTGTTGCCAGAATGGCTTCTCCTGGAAGTCTTTAAGGACTGTGTGGACAAAGCACATAATTAGGTTTCCTTAGACTGGGAAGAGTGTTAAAGTAGGACCAGCATAAGTAGCTCTTCTTGCTTGCACCCAGGTTCCTGAGTCAGAGGCAGCAACTTGTATTTAAAATCATTTATGGACCTTTTGCCATTGCTCTGTGATTTCATTAGAAGTTTTTCCAGTCTCATATCACAACGTTCTCATCTCCAGTTTAGAGACCTCCTCTCTGCCCTTCCAGCAGTCCTGATCAACCACTGGATTTTGTTGTCCCCCTTCAGCGCTGAGACAGGTTTCAGTCTGGAGAAACAAAAATGGAGAGGACAAAAAAAATATCTCCGAGAATTCTCTGGCCACCTGTATTGATGTCATTTATAGAAAGTGAAATTCTATTTGCTGAGTCACATAGCGTTGGGCGTAGGAAACGCAATTTGTGGGAAAGCTTCTAATTTCCTGTTTTTCAGGAAGGAGGGGATAAAACAAATGGCATAGAGGGGAGAGGGGAAAGGAAAAAGGAGAATAAATCTAACAAAAGAAGAATCTCAGAATATCCCAAACTCCAGGAAGGATAATTCATTTTAGCCCTGCTTGTTCAAACCAGCTGTAATTCAGAGCATAATGTACAAGCTTCAGTAAATCATTCCTGTGTGATAGACTGTGATCAATGACAATTTAATGAATTCATTTTAAAATGAAGTCAGAATAGGAGAGACAGTAGTTATTTGAAAGCGTCCTTTACTCAGAGAAATTGAGTCAATAAATATGCTATTTGTCATGCAGAGTCCAGTTAGAGTCTTGTTTGCTAACAAAAATGCTGTCATCACAGAGCCTAATAGACGCAAACTATCTGGAACTATCCATTGTAAATAGACAAATTCCATCTGAAAGCAGAAAACAAACGTTGTGCCTGAACAAAGAGTGGGATCCTGCACACGTTGCTGAATGAAAGAAGGTAGCCCACCACAAAATCTACTATTTTGTTTGTCACCAGAGTGTATTCTGATGGTGTATGAATGGCCTGGTGGTGGCAAAAATACAAGGTCTGTGTTTCTTCTGTGAAATGAGTTTTAATTGTTGCGGAGTGAGGGCTTCTCTCGCTGGAAAAACATGCCTCTAAAGTGACTTTAAATTACAAAATGGGGCTTCAGTGAACTTGGATGGATTTGTGCAGGCTGCTACAACAGGGATAAGCTTCATCCTTTTTCAAACAGTAGTTTTACATTAATTTTCACAGCCATCCGTGTTGTTTAGTGCAGATACAAGAAGGCTTTTTGTTCGGCTGTGCTTTTCACGCTCGGTTTTATTCATGTAAGTTGAAGAGATGGGAAAATTCGTACTTGTTTTCATTCAGGCAGAGACTGGAAGTGTTAACATTGAAGTACCATCAGGACAAGATGATCAAGCTTTGCAGGTTTGGGTTAGAATCATAGAATAAAAGAATATCCTGAGCTTGAAAACACAAGGATCATTGAGTCCAACTCCAGGATATTCAAATTGGTCTTGGAAGAAAGAAGCCTGCTTTTCAGAGATGACAAGCTGGCAGCAGTGGCTGTTCAGCATCTTAGAAGCTTGGTGTGCTTTCATGAAGGTCTCAGAGCTTTTCCAGGCACATTTGAGCTTCCATCATCCTTCAGATTTCAGGGTGTGGAGGAAAAGAAAATGCTTAAAAGTCCTGAGGAGATATCTTGAAGATGGTATTTCCTGTCCCAAAGGAAAATTAAAATTATGTTACAGAAGCCTAAGACAGAGATTATGAAGATTTTTTAAAGGGATTTAAAAATCTAAACTTGACCCTTCACTCTTTAAATTTGGAATAGAACAGCTGGGGCATTTTTAGATTTTGCATCATGTGGCCAGACATCGGCTGATTTAGATCTGCCTTGCAGTCATCTTAGGAACATTGTTCATCCACTCCCAGAGCTGCGTTTTTAAAAATGAGTTAGGAATCTGAATCTCTGTGGCTTTCAATGAAACTTAAGCTTGTGCGAATCTAAGTTACTTCTCTGGATTTAGGATCCCAAATGACTGAAGAACTTAAGAATATTCCACAGTCTATCTATAAAGTCTTTTTAGATTTGATCATATGTTATTTCTTATTGAAATTACAATTTCGGTCATTTTTGTTTTCCTTGATGTTCTATTAACCACATAAAAACAGATGAAGAACTTCCTGATAATACATAACGAGTTCCTTGGGGGTTGAGTTTGGTGGGATTTTTTTTTTCATTCTGCTGGCTTTGTTCTCCTTGCTTTCCTCACACCGTTAACTTCTGATAACTTTTTTTTTTTTTAATTTCAGCTGTTTCCACTACTAGGAGTAAAGACCAGTAAAGACAGAGCAGGATGAAAAGATGGCTGACTTCTTGTTACCACCGGGTACTAACAGCTTCCACCGGTTCACGCCCGAGTCCTTGGCTGCCATTGAGAAGCGAATTGCAGAGAAGCTCGCCAGGAATGCCAAGCAGGAATACAGGGAGCAGCTGGGCGAGGAAGAGAAGCCTCAGCCTCAGTTTGACTTGCAAGCTTGCAAGAAGCTGCCTGATATCTATGGGACTGTTTCTCCAGAGCTCATTGGGGAGCCCTTGGAGGACATCGACCCTTTCTACAATGATCGTAAGGTGAGCACCAACCTAAAGCTAAAGCATGACCTCTGCTTTGGGTGCTCTGCTTGTTATCTTTCTACAAAAAGTAAAAAAATACTTCTTTCCCAGATTAAGGATCCGAGTGTTGGCATGAGCAGGGCTCCCAGAAAACATCTAAGCAGGAGGGCAAAGAGGGATAAAAAGCATAATTTAAATTTGTGTGTTTCCAGATAACCCTAAGAATGAATATACAATATCTGAAACGAGCAGAGCAGTAGCTGAGTTAATTTAAGTCAGAGGTTTTTATCTGCCCTATCTTGCCTTCTGCATGAGCTGTGACTTCACAGGTCTGTTGTTTATCACTTAAGCCCCTTAATGTTAAGGGCTTCTGGGTGACTTGAGCCTTGTGCGAGCACTCTGCACAAGAGCAGGAGGCACCTTCACAACCACTCCTGGAGAGCAGCAGCTCTGCTCCTGCTGAGGAGGAGCAAAACTCCATTTCAGATGACCAAAGCAGAGCAGAAGGGAGGTGTGAGCAGCATGTGCAGTGCTGGCACTTTGCAGAATGGTGAACTTTGTCCCAAAGCGAGCATCACCTGATGAGGGATCACGTGCAGCCTGGACCAAAGCCACAGCAGTGCAAACAGCTTCTGTCAAAAGGCTGTTGACAGCAGAGCTGGGCTGGTTGCTTACTACAGTTCATTCCCCTTTCCAAGCATTTCACAAAACAGAGGACAAAATGAAGCTTGGAAGCTCTTTGTTTTTTTAGGCAGCTTCCAGTTTTTTCAGGTACTGCTGTTCCTGATTTCAGGCAATGCTATTTCCTGTAAACAATGAATTAATGTGACCATAATGGTACTTCCATTAAAACAGTGTAGAGGCAGGTGCTAGAGCTACAGAACAAAAGTTAAATGGATAAAGACAAACAGATTACTTACCTGGAAGGGCCAGAATTAATTTACCTTTTAATTTGCCTGCTATCCCTGGGCATAAGCAACAGGATATAGATTTGCAATTTTAGTGCCATGAAGTTTTTAGACTCAAGGTGTGTGAATTGCTTAGATTTTGTATATTGGGTGTCTCAATTCTGTCTCTGAGTGAATATTAGCTCCTCTATGCCTGGTGGGGCATCTTCAGAGCTCTGCAATTTGGGTCAGAATCCAATTAACTTTTGTTTTTGGTTTAAGATAACAGAGAATTGTTTTTCTCTGGCCATATTCATCTGAGCACAATGAGAGTGCTTCAGTGCCAAAGTCAGATCCTAGTCTGGAACTGTGCCTTCTACCACTTTTTGCTTGGTGAGAAAAAATTGAGAGCAATAAAGTGTTCAAAGTAGAGAAGCTGTATCAACAACATAGTGAGATCTGCAGGGAAGAAGAACATAACATATTTTTTTCCACCACACTTCAGTCTCCAGGTAATTTTTTTATTTTTGAAGGTGATTCTGCCCTCTTCCCAGCCCCATGGTGGAGGGGGACAGTCAGGACAGTCAGTTCTGTAGGGAAGGCCTTGGACAAAACTTTTCACCAAGTGAGAAGGATTTTGGGGGTCTTGGGAGGGGGGAAAAGTATGAGATGCTGGCAGGAATTTCCCAGTGGGCTGTGGGCTGGAAAAGCTGAGCATAAATGCAAATACTGAATGTTCTCATTTTCTGTTTTGTTTTCCAGACATTTATAGTACTGAACAAAGGGAAGACAATCTTTCGATTTAGTGCCACTCCTGCCTTGTACATACTTAGTCCTTTCCATCCAATCAGAAGAGCAGCAATTAAAATTTTGGTACATTCATATCCTTTCTGTTGATTTTCCTCCTCATGTATTTTATATGGGGTTTAAACACAGATGGATTGAAGTCAGAAACCATTTTATTTCATTAAGCTGTTTTAAATCTTCTGGCTGAATTTGCCTGCACAAGCAGAAATGCACTTGGATTTTCGGTTTGTTTCATTTTATATTGTTATGTGAGCTATAAAAATGCCTGTATCATACTGCTGCCATCAGATAATGTGAACTGCACTGGAGAGTCTGGTGGGTTTACTCAGGATTAAACGATGGGAAGGGACTGATCATCTTTACTGAAGGGAAAGTGGGTGTAGTACCTCAGAAAGGAAGGAAACCAGGGAAAATCTGAACTGATGGAGAGCTTTGCTACCAAGCACTTCAGCAATCCCTCCCAGGGGTAAAACTCTGTGACACTGTCTGCCGACACAATTTAATTTTGAACTGCTTCAGATCAGAATTTTTTTTTTTGTCCTGAAACAGAATATTTCAAAAATTGTTCTGTTGATTCTGTTCTAGTTTGTTTATTTGGATATGTTATCCAAAAAAGAAAAAAGGCACGGACTGTCCTGCTGGACTTTCCAATGGAAGGGCAATGCCTGATTTCCTGTAGCTCTGGTTCTGAAGTCATGCAAGACAGGCTACAGTGGTTGGTTTTGGCTTGTTTTTTTTCACACAACCCCAGAAACATTATTTTCTGACATAGTCCCATCTCTCTGGAAGGCCAAACTGACCCAAATGTTCAGCTTTGTGTGAACATTACTAAAAACACACCTTTTTTCATGACTTGGCTGCTTTCTCTGGGGTGCACATGGGAGACCAGGCAGTGATAATTCAAAGACTTCACATGCTGCCCTGATCATTCTGTGATGTTTTAGTGATGGAAGTCCCTCATCTGCAATGCTCATGTCCACCACAGAGAATAAATGAATACTAAGTAGGTAACATCTTAAAAAGATTGGTTAATTATTAAATTTCAGGGAAAACAAATAGGGAAATAAATTAGATTCCCACTCCATACAGGGAGGAGAAAAAAAAGGTGACACTATAGATATTCTAGCAAAAGGAAAAACAGGTGAAGCTTCTGATTGCAATAATTCTATGCAAAAATGAATATGTGTTATCAGCCAAGATATTATTATGGTTACTAAGAATACACTGTAGAATTCTGCAGAGAGATGAGCTGGTGGATCAGATTATGTGTGCACACAATGCAGCACATGCTGCTGCATACCCAGAGCCCAACCAAGTTTTTTAGGCACAGTTCCCTCAGCACAGCCTTGCTGAAGTTAATCAAGGTCAATGCATTTGCCCAGGTATGGCTAAAGTAAGAATCTGAAAATTGAGCTGCTTAGAAAGAAACTGAGAGTGTTGCCTCCAGCTTTGGAGGTTTGTTCTGTCTTCTTCTCCCTTTTTTCCTACATTGTTTGGTGAAGCCAAGAGGTCACAGGAATGTGTAGCACAGGAGCTACATGCCCTTGGTAGCAGTTGAACAGAAGATAAATAATCAAGAAACCCTTTTCACATTAATTCTGAGGATAAAGACCACACAGGAGAGCATTTGAAATGTCTATCAGGAAAGAAATATGGTCAGATAAGGAGTGTAAGATTTTGGGAGTGGCAGGTCTCAATGCAAACATGAGTTTAGCTCCAGAAAGACAGAAATTATCACCCTGTGTTGATAATTTTGAGAGAACCAACAGCCCAATCTTTGGCAGGCACAGGCAGGAGACAAAAACTCCGGTCCCAGTGAGACAACGAAGATCCTGCATTAGGCACTGATTTGTTTTCTGTCAATAAAGACCTTTTGCATCAACCTGAAATACAAAGGCCAAGTGGCTGAGCAGGCAGTCAATATCCCAGGCAGAAAGGAGCCCAAACCCGCAGGTACTGAAGCAGATAATATCCCAGACATGGACCTGGGACCCAGATCTATCCTCTTGCGTGACTGTAATCAAGCAATCTTTATTTTCCCCAGGGCAAAAGCCTAAAAGGAGCATTAGCAAATGCTGCCCTGTCACGTAAATATCTGTAGCAGCTTCTTTAGTGGATGCCATATTTCAATTTCCAGCCATTGAGTGCACCATGAAGGCCAACAGTGGAACAGAATAGAGAGGACAGAGTAAAATCACCCCATAAAGAAGCTGTGGGGGTCACATTTCCTGGTTAAGTGGCTGTATGTGGAGTTCTTCCTCTGAGATGTCTGGCAGGATAATTGCTATGTGATCACTGCTCATCCAGCCAAAACTGAGAGATACAGTCTTTCAAAAATACACCCTTCCAAGGGGAAAAACTCCCACAGCCTCTTAGTAATGTTTGTTGCAACTAATAATGTATCTTTAAACCCCTTCTAGGTATTTCTCCTCTTATTCAGGGTCTGTGAGGCTTCATGGATGGTCCAGGGCCCACATGGCAGCCCAGAAGGTGGCCCTGCTCCATTCTTGTCCCAGAGGACATGGAGGATTTTATCCCCAATGGGATGAACATTTTCTGTCTTCTGCATCATTATTAGCTGTTATTAACACCTTTATTAACTATCTCCACCTTTTAATGAGATTAAATTACTGGTAACATTTCCTTGATGCCTCATGTTTAAAAGACTCCTCTCCTTGCCTGCAAGCCAAGGATCATTTTGTGGTGTCCTTAGTTTCTCCAAGCAGTTTGCTAGCCTGTATAAAATCTGTAGCAATTCTAATTGCTAGTTTTTCTAGGTTTTATAGCTAGTTTTTCTCACTTTACCACTGATCCAGGCTGGAAGTTTGGTAAAAATGACCTACGTTGGTGCTAGAATTATAGATTGTGGCGCATCAGAAAAAGAAAAATAATCTTTTTACTGAATTTCCAATCTTTGTCCATATTTTCTGCTTGCAGCTTTCCTCCCATCCTATTTTACACACTTTCCATAAGGCAAAATGAGATCTTGTGAAGCACCAATTATGCATTCTCTTCATTGGGACTAACCTTTGCTTGCACATATTATATGTAATTTGGCAATGATCACCTAAAGAGCCTCTAGTAGTCAGTCTGCTAATTAACAATTATCCATCATAATGAAGTCTAGAATAGAAGTGTGCTGCGTTTGACTCAGTATTTTTGTGCTAGGAGATAAAATTTATAACTTTTAGAATCGGTTTGTGCAAAGGCTATTCTGTAACCTCAAATTGGAAATAATAGGTTTGATTTATTGCAGAAAGGATCCTGATGAGTAGCTTAGTATATTTAGTTTGTAGGCTTTGGAAAATTTGATTTAATAGCAGTTCTAAGATAGAGAATAGACAATGCTGCTAATACAGCTTATCTCAGTTTTATCTTCTTTGCTTTGTCCTTTCTGAGTAGATCATCATCATGGACTTTTTCTAATGCAAACAATTGCATTCGATTTCAGGTAGGAATGCTAATTTCCATTCTGTGGGGATTTCTGTTTTCTCTTTCTAATTTAACACAGACCACTAATTTTGGTGCATAACCAGCTGAAATGTTTCATTCTTTCATGTTCTTTGTAGTTTTCAGCTTGATGATGAAACCCAGATTGAATCTGTAGTGTGTTTCTTGTCCCAGAGCTGACCCTTAGGTTCTCAACCTGTGTTCTCTGGTTTGTTCTCTTTGGTGCTTGTATAAGGAGATGATGACACCTGCCTGTAAGAGAGCATTTGGGAAAGCTGTTAGATTCAGTTTGTATCACAAAGAAACAGAGATTAAACTAGTTACCCTAAATTCCAATAGAGGAGTTTATTTTCTTGGAATTGAAATATGCTATTTGTTTGACATGGTCTGAAGATAGCACTCTGCTTTCCTGTGCTTCATCCACAGCATTTCACTGGAGTTGAAAAAGTAATCCAGTGTTTTCTAGGCCAGCTTGAACTTAATAATTATGTTAACAAGAATGACAAAACTTACAGAAATATATCTGAAGCTGATGTGAGCAAATGTGAGTGGGTATCAGACATCCTTGCCAGTCCTTCAGTAGGAGGTGTTGGCCCAGAAGTGGAAGATGTTTGTGAGATGAGCAGTCCCTGTGAGCTCAATTACTGCCTTCTGTGGTGGCCCTGGGGAATCCTCAGGTTGGTTACTACCAATTTTACCTTGCAGTTGCTTATGTGGCCCATTGGAAAACATTCCACTCTGTATTCAGCAGAGATTTTGGCTCTGCAAGAGGATAAATTTAATGCAAACATTTCAGGACATAGGTTTGAAACTAAATCCTTCAATCACTATTCTCAAACAAAAAATAACACAAACAGAATCAACTACAGAGATGAAAAAAAACAACCCAAACCAAATCAAACCAAACTTTTTTTTTTAAAATCCTTTCAAAAAAAGGCAAAAGAAATTTATTTTTGTGTTTTACCTATATTCCCAGGGAAGGGTCCCTGCCTGTTGACTGGGTTGCAGGCTGTTTTCCTTTGCCTTATCTTCTGTAGTTAGATTTTCCTGGTTGCATGAGACCAGTTATTGATGCAGGAGAATCCCATCATATTTTGTAATTTTTTTACAGAAAGTGGCATGTGCTCTTAGTAGAGCCATCCAGTGAATTATGTCTTCAATTTCAGGAATTTGATTTAGGGTGCTTTTTATGTTTATGGTTTCAGCTTAGCAGCAAAGTGTGTGAACTGTGCACTTGGGAGGTTTGTTTTAGCCTCCAAATAGGGAATCTGGTCCCTCAGCAGAGGAGAGAGCCCTGCAGACCAAGGCTGCCTATTTGCCCAGCAGGTTTGCAGACCAAGCCTTAAAATTAATGCTCTGAAACTCATACTTGCTTTTGGTGAAACTTTATACTGAAAGTGAGACCTCAAGCCCATTAAAGAGATTAGAAAGACCAGATTTGTAACTTTCCCCTACTGCCTGAGAAATGTTTCAGGATAAAAAATGAAGTGAGAATTTGCAGACACAGGTTTTTCTGTGGATACTTAAATGAGACTAATCCCTCTTTTCATACAAAGTTGTGCACCTATGCACATTGTCATCTGACCAACACAGCTGTAAATTTGGGGTATTGTACTTTCAAAGGACTGCAGAGTCAGTACATTTGTTTAATCTAAAAAGTATGTTTAAAAGATATAGGAAAAGAAAAAAAAAAGCAGGGAAGGTTCCCCCATTTTTCTATGTTGATATAATTATTTGTCTCCCCATGCACTTGCAAACAAATGCTTATAGTTCTTGAAGCAACTTGCAAATTGTGATTGAGCTGTCACATCTTGTGTGAAAAGACAAAAAATTATAAATTCTTGTATCAAATGCATTGTTTTCCTTAATTTGCCTCTTTACATTGTTCAGTATGTTTATTATGTGCACTATTTTAACTAACTGTGTGTTCATGGCACAATCAGAGACTCCGTCATGGAATAAATATGTTGAGTAAGTATCCTTTACAGCTGCCCCATCCCCACCTCAGCCTTCCTCTTCCTTTTGTTGTGTTCTTGTTTGACTCTTGTTTGCTATTGTCTAATTTCTTTCCAGCAGTACTGACTGTGGTGTCTGCCCTCACAAAATGTTTTTCCAGGTAGTTGTTTTAGCCTGTGAAAACTCCCTTAGTAAGCAAAGTAAACATTTTTAGTCCGTGAATCTCATTCTTATTGCCAAAGGCACCTTTTATGCCACATCTGGATGAAATCACATATTGAGGACAGCCCTGTGTGAAACTTGTCAGCCTTCCACAGTTCCCATGCAACAGATTTGATGGTTGGACACATCAGAATAGGCTGATGGAGCTTAAGTTTAATTATTTCAGAGAATAGTTCCTGAACTGACTTAGTTCTATCCTTGATCTGAAACTTAATGAAAGCAAAAGTTCCTTCTGCACTGAGCACAGCATGAGAAGTGTTCCCCTGTAATCATTGGCAGGAATACTTTATGAGCATCAAATTATCTGGGAATACCTCTATGAGAATTCCTGTCTTTTTAGCTTGACAAGCCTTCAGGGAAAATAGCAAAGGTGCTGCTTGAAGGGGGTTATTTTTTGTTGTTGTGGGTTTTAAAATTAATTTTTAAAGAGGTTAAGGGACCTCAGTGAAATGAAAACCCATTTCATTTCTTTAAGTTGCTTAAAAATATTCCTTTTAGAAACAGATACCAGATGCACAAGCTAATCAACCTACAGTGCATTAAACAATTATTTTGGCTCATTGAACCAATCAGAACACACTTTTTATTTTTGACTGACATATGATAAATGCCATCTGCTGCTTCATAGCCTGGTGGTTGGTCTACTCAGGGCTGTAAGAAAATACAGTAAAATGCCCTTATTTAGGTTCCATAAAATCATGCAGGGCACATCTTCTAGGCCATAAATTACTAATTATAGGCAGCACTGAACCAAATATTTCATCCCATCACAATAACATCCTAATCCCAGGATGTTTCATGTATAGTGTGGTACCCTCAAGTATGTCTGTGCTGTCCTTTCCCCTGATGTTGTCCTTCTCCTATTGAAAACTTTCACAACCATTGCCATGATGTTTTTTGCTGAATCACAGACACCTCATCCACGTGATGATCTCATCAAAATTTGGCCAGCTGGTGTACAGCTGGAAATTCAAATATTCTGGAGGGAAATACCATAAATGATAATATTGTGCCTTCTGCAAGCAGGAGAATTTGGATGATTTTATCAGTGCATCAAGCAGAGCATGCAGAAAACATAGAACAGAAATGCAGATGGGCTCATGCAGCATGGAGTGAATCCTTCCATGTTTCCTCTTCTCCTGTGTCCCTTCATATCTCTCAGCTTTTCCTCCTCAAGTGCATGGAATGAAATCAAAGTCAAGTACTTTGAAGGAGCAAAATAACCCAATGAACTGTAATTCAAATTGATTAATATTGGATTTGGAGAAGATACATTTAATCCATTTTGTTCTGCTGTTTCAGAGACTCACAGGGGATAGAAGAATAACCTTGTGCAAATATTTGTCCTAGATCTTCCATTAAAGCATTTTTCTTACCATTTTGAAAAAAAGAAGGAATCAATTCAACTTTCCCCCACTAAAATTTTTTTTAAGAACCCTGACTTTTATTGTTAAAGAAGCTGTTCAGTTGCTGGAGGACTTTCCCCGATCCATTTAGAATTAGATGATGATTATACAATCAATTAAACCCATCTGACATGCTGAATAAATACAAGTGCTTTATCATTTTAATGAGCTTATGTACTGTTAAGTATTTTTTTTTTTAGTTCTTTGCATGTGTTTTCTGTGTGTATTACTAAATACACATGCTTAAAGAGACTGTCACATGGGTGACCTATATTCGAAATACCAGAGCAAAGCTAAATAGGAGCTGTGAAAAAATTGGGTACAAGATAATGCTCAGGTATATGGTCAAAGAGGAGCTGTGAGACACATTTAATGCCCACTGCTGCACCCAAACTGTCAGGCTAATCCCCATTTTAAGATGAAACACACTGAGATTTTATAACATGTGAGTAGTACTACAGTGTAACACAATGGCAGGAGGGCATGATAACTGTGTATTTGACCAGTTGCAGTTCAGTATAATACAGCTAAATATATTTTATACATAATGATCTTCCTTATATTGCCACCTTCAATTGCTCACACCTTTTTTCTACCAAACAGGAGTCTGAACTGTTACAAATATTTTTAATGTGTGATGGCACCAACTGATGTTTAGGCACTGAACAGAAAACACAAGCCAGTGCTTGCAGTGACAGCCCTTCACATCATGACTTATGAGATTTGTGTTTTAGTGGATTTGAGGTGTTTGAGGTTTTTTAATAGGCTTTGGTATCATCTGCATCTTCATTAGGAGAAAAGGGGTAGGGAATGCCCATGGTAGACACTAAACATTTATTTCTTTTGTTAAGATATGGCCTAGAATACCCAGTCCATTGGGCTAGGTGTCTCAGGCAGCAACATTAAAAAAGAGCTGTTTTATGCCCTGAACTCTGTCTCTGATGGCAAGTAGAACCCTGGGTGAGTCCAGATCTGAGAGCTGTAAATCAGAGGCATTACTGTCCTCCACAGAGATTTGGCTAAATTTTATTACAAGTGTCATCTTTATTATGAAAGGTAAGATCTATGTTCTAGCCCAGATCGTCACAGTCAAGAGGCTGTTGGTAATAACTTAATTTACCAGAGGGGGGAAAAACTAGCCTTGTGTCTCCTTTACTGTCAGGCAGGTAAAAATTATTACATACAGTAGTCAGATGGGAGTTTTTCAATTCTTTCTGGAGAGGGCATTTTGTTGTTTAATTCTCAAGGCTGGTGCGATTTACCAGGGACAGTGAAACACAAGGGAAGTTGAAGGAGAATTACCCTTTCTCGCTGATAAAAACAAGTGGTGGCATTTTTTTAATCTCCAAAATGTCTTGGGCAGGAAGAGATGAGAGGTATGAAGGGAGCAACCACCCTACTTCCGACTGGAAAAGCAAGGAGTGTGGCATAATGCTGCCCAGAGAGGTTGTGGACTTCCCATCCCTGGGAGTGCTCAAGACCAGGTTGGATGAATCTCTGATCAGCCTGGTCTAGTGGAAGGTTTCCTGCTCATGGCAAGGGGGTTGGAAGGAGGTGATTTTTAAGCTCTCTTCCCACCCAAACCATTCCATGAATCCCTAATCCACTCTTGGTCCACTGGAGATAGCAGAGGTTCAGAAGTCCCACAGCCCAGCTTAGCAGGGTGGTGTCCATGCTTGACTTAGTGAGTGAAGATTCATCAAGGGACACCCTGTGCTGGAAATTATCTTCATTCTGAGACTGTCCTGAGTGTTTTGCTGTTCCTTACCTGTTCCTTGGTCCACACACAAGGCTGTTCATGCACAGCCCAGTGCTGCAGCTGTGACTCACACGAGCAACCCCAGAGTGGTGCCCCTGCAGTTTCAGCTGTCTGCTGCTTGCTAATTCTCTTTCTTCTTCGGCCACTCTGTTCCCCAGGTACACTTTCACTGGCATTTACACTTTTGAGTCATTGATAAAAATATTGGCAAGAGGATTTTGCATGACAGAATTCACCTTCCTTCGGGATCCATGGAACTGGCTGGATTTCAGTGTTATCGTTATGGCGTAAGTAGCACTCCTTTATATTTTTCGAGAGTTATATGCAATAGAACTTTTTAAATGGTTGTCTGGATTTTTTTTTTCTTTCAGTCAAATTTTACTGAAAATGAGAAAAGGCTGAAGTGTATTAGGGAGGAGGATTTTTATCCTGAGTGGTTTCAGAGGAAGAAGTCAGAGGAGCTCTCAGTTCTGTTCTCTGAATTCACTACACAATTTTGGAGAAATTATTTACTCCCTCTGTGCTCCACAGAGAGAGCTGTTTGTAAAATATCTGTAATAATATCTGCCTATCTAATGTAGTTTTGGGAAGCTCCAGACCCCTGAATAGAAAGTGTTGTCAGTGTGAGTGAATACCCACGTATTTAAATCCCTATTTATACTCTACCTATCCATCACATCATCAGAGCTGTTTTCATGTCCCTGTTTTCAAAACCTTTTTCACCTGGAAAGTAATTACTATTTTACTATAGAGAATTAATTTGTAGTCCTCTGAAACTTGTTATATATCTTGGAAATAGAAATTTGGCCCCCACCATTATATTCCCCTTCAGCTGTATGCTTCTGCCTAGATTGTTAGAGTTCATTAAGGACATGTGGGGTTCTGGTGCTGTGAAGAAGGTGATGGATTTGTAACATCCAGACAGCTAAAAATACACAGGGGTAGAGAAGCAGTCAGCCAGCACTCACAGGGGACTCAGGGTCAGCCCAAGCTCTAGCCAAAGGCAGAGGTCTGACACTGTCAGTACTCCAGCCACGAGAGAAATCCAGATTTCTTCTTAGTCACAAAAGAGAAAATTGTGCAAAGAATGAGTGACATCTTGAAGTGAAAGCTGGTAGAGATGCCTGAAAGGCTCCACTTCCTAAACACAGAAGGATCTGATCTGATCTCCCTGTTTTATTTTTTTCTGCTTAATGATACCTGTATTCAATTCTGGGTTTAGGTTAGTTCTTGCTGCTGTCTTTCACCCCCGTAATTCACAGCATTAAGTGAGATTCAAGTGTGTTAACACCAACATCTGAGCTGAACTCCAGGGGCTGTGAAATTTGAATGGAACCAAAATCAGGAAAGAATATTCAACCAAAGTTAGCTAAAACACCAGTGAGGGACACTGAAGTTGAAAGCACAACTCTATCAGGGCACAAGGATCAAGGCCAGTGTTCAAGGAGACTCTGGATGATGCTCTTGGTAATATGGTTTAGTTTTAGGTAGTCCTGTGAGGAGCAGGGAATTGCCCTCTTGATCCTTACAGGTCCCTTCCCATAGCTTGAGATATTTTATAATTCTGTGGTTCTTAGCAGCAGAACAGCATGAAGGTGTGTAAAACCTGAGTTTAAAAAAACTTCCTCAGGAGCACTCCCAGTTATTTCAGTAGGCTCTGGATCTAAGCCAGCCCTAGGCCAGGTCCTGGTATCTGTTGCTGCATTCCTATGGATTTGGCTGAACTGACATCTGGCCACTATGATAAGCCTTTAAAAAAACAAATCAGTGCAGATGGGGAGAATCTTTTGGAGGTCAGCACACAGTGTAGTATTTTTTGCAGCTAAACTTTTCCTCAAGCATTGCTAAGTGCAATTCTTCTGCAACTTTTAGTGGCTGGACAACACCACAGAGTCACCATCCTGCTCTCCTGTCTCCTGTCCATCAGGCAGGTGGTAAAAGCAGGGTATAATCATGCATCTGTTTGTGAGTTAGGATGTGAGTTTATTTGTGGTTCTCAGAATTCAGCACAATGTGGAGAATTCCTGTGCATGGATTCTCACTTTTCTAGAAGAAAGGAGGTTTCTGACAGTAGGGTAGAAAAGAGCAGAGAAAAGGACAAGAGGAGCCACAGCTTCCAGCTTTGATTATGAATCTGCTCCTCCTCATCTTGTCAGCTTGGGCAGAGGTTGAGGCATCTCCCTCAGCTCTGGGGGCATCTCAGACTGAAATTCAGGTCTGAACAGTCAGTGGGGGACACGGTCTGAATACCCCTTAAATTGTCTCTACATCATCTCTGGATGTTTGGGATGTAGGGAGCAGGAAAGGTGAGAAGGTTTGCACAGACCTTGAGGTGGACAGTAACCCACAGGGGAATTATTCACTCCCTCTTGGTAGGAACCATGATTTGGTGCCCACAGGTTGTGGGTTTACCCCTCTTTTTTGTTTTCTAATTCTAAGCTTGAACGGCCACTCAGTGCTCCAGCCCAAGGATCATAAAAAATCCTTAAATCCTTTTCTTATGAGAGGCTTGGCATTCTGTGCTTTCTCTCCTAACCACCTTTTGATTTTCTTTCCAAATGATATTTCACATCTTAGAACATCCCTAAAACAGGGGGACCTACAACTGTGAACTGTCAAACTTCTTAATATCAAACTATTTTCTTAATACCAAACTATCTCTTCAGAACCAGAATCCATTCCTATTGTTTCTCACTTTAAGACATATTATACCAAGCTTTGAAGAACGGAAAAATAAATGGAATTCTGGAATAAAAAAAGACATGGAAAAGTGTTTCCTTGAGCCCATGGGCAGCAGTGAGAGAGTTAAAAGTGGCTGCAATATGATCTTCATATGTACAATGAAACCTCCTTCCCAAGTATGCAAGCAGCAGATAGTACAGAGACTTGGATAATGGAATCTATTCTGATACGATTTAGCCTTCATACAAATCCAATTTGCAAGTAATTTAAAGTAAGATGGATCACACAGGTAGCTCTGGTGTTGTCTTTGCTTGTAGCCTGTGTGCTGCCAGAGGTACTTCTGTATCTGCAAACAAAGATGGGCTGGGAATTCAAAATGGAGGAGCCTGATAAGGGGCTATGAGATTCAGATGGACGGAGGGCTTTGAGCTAACAGAAAATACAATTATTTCACTGATGGGTGCTGCAGTGGGGAGAGCATTATTTGCTTTAGAGTTGTTGCAAAATAGCTTCTTGTCTTCTCTTTTGGGCAGAAACAGCACAGATTGGGCCACAGAGAGCTGTTTTAAATAGCACACTTGAGAATAAGACATGCTGCAGGTCACCAGGGCTTTTCTCCTGCCCTGTGCCAGCAGACACAGCCATGGCTTGTGACCCTCTCTGGGGTCAGGGATGGGTTCAAAGGAAATGATGAAACTGCCCTTGTTTAGATCCCTCTCTCCAGACTAGTGAGTTCCTCTTTCCAGGACAGATGAGGGAGAGGCAGCTGTAGCTCTGGGTTGGGAAGTGCCCTGCCAAGATCTTAAAGACAATAAGCAATTCCCTGGCTAATGGGAAAATTCAGCACAGGAATTCCAGCTACTTCTCACTCCCTGGTACAGAAGAACTGGTCAGCAACATTTTAATCAAACCAAAAGACCAAAATAAATCCTAATTGACTATTACAAGCAGCAGTATTATCTGCTTCATATGCTTGTTCACATATTTATAATGTGTTTTTACAAATCTCTGGTCAGCAAAAGCATTTTTCCACCCTAGAACTTCTCCCCAGATTATTTTTTCCTCCACCTTTCATGCTGAAGAAGAGTTTGGGAGAGAAGCACAGGGTAAAGCTGGGGGGGAAACAGGTAAATCATTGCCCAGGCTCCCCTGTGAGATTATGAAGAGAAGCAATGTTGTTCTTCCAGGCTATAATCTGGATTAGTAGATATGGAGAGGATGCTTTGTCCTCCCCAGGGGCCTTTGGACAAAGGCCACTTGAGCAGGCATTTTGGAATAACCAGGTGAGTTTTTTCTCACCTGGTTAACATTTAGAAACAAAGGCCCCAAAGAAGTAGGGCAGTTGAATGAAATTGGGTAGAATTTTAGAAGTGAAATTCGAGGGTCCAAGATCTCTTTTGTTCTGAAGATAGAGTGGTAACTATGGTTTTTCTGCATACTGACTGGGAGGAAATAATTTTGTGCAACACTGATTAAATGAAGCTCATTCCATGACTGGAATGCTCCCTCCTGGGAGCATTTGGCTCGGATGTGATGAGTCTCCAGGATGACCAAGAGAGGCATGGCAGGGAACAGCTGGGAGTGGTATTTTAATAATAAAGAACTTTTAGTAGGATGGCAGATATATTCATTTAGACTCCATCTTCCCACAGTTAAAGGGCATGAAATTGAAATATAAAACAAAATACAATTTAAAGCATCTCTTGAAACCAAAATTTGCTTTACCACAGAACTACAGCATCTTAAACTAAATAACCCAGTCGAAATGTTTGAACTATTTCGCTATGTTGTCCTATATGTAGTTTTCAGAAGCTATTATGTGAAAATTGCTTGAGTATTTGAAGCAGCAAAATAACTCTTAATATTTCCAATAATGTAAAGAATTTTATTTTTTTGTTCAACTACATGATGGTAAAATCTTTAAAGTATTTATGGCTGAACAGCACAATAACAGAGTTCACCCAGTAGTTTTAAAGGATGGATGCCTAATAAAAAAGTTTAATAGTTCAAGTGGCATTTGAAATGATGTGCACTAATAAAAACCTGGGGCAAATGACATCAAAGAGCAGCCTGAAAAGTGGATGCACCTCTCATTTGGCTGCGTTCGCTCCCACTGTGTATGAATGCTTTCTACATTCAGACAAGTCTCATACTCTATTGTATAATTCCAAATAACTGTGACTTAATTCTACAGGTATGTAGGAGAATTTGTGAATGTAGGCAGTGTTTCACCTCTTCGGACTTTCAGGGTATTGAGAGCTTTAAAAACTATTTCAGTAATCCCAGGTAAGACGCCCTGATCCTTACGTTTTGGCTCTCAGCTACAAGTGATTCTTTCTCTGTCTCTCTTTGTCCCTTTGATTGTTGTTTTTTTGGCTGGTGTTTTGTCATTGTCTGTGTGTGACTTTCCCTTGTTACAGATACATAACTGAATTTGTGGACCTGGGCAATGTCTCAGCCTTACGAACGTTCAGAGTGCTGCGGGCGCTGAAAACAATCTCAGTCATTTCAGGTGAAAATCAGGTTAAACACTCGGGCTGCAGTTAAAGCCTACATGCCATTTCCAGTAGTAAACACCGTAATTACCAAAGACTTAACCATAGATACTGATCAGGAAATGGAGGAATGTAGGGAATGTGACCTGTCAATAGAATACACCTTTTCTTACATGTTTTTCCAAAACGGTTTTTGTGGGCAGAAGGAATGAGAGTGCCTCCAAAACGGCAGAGCTCACAGGTGCTGCAGTAAGAACAGTGGCTTGTGAATCACATACATAAAGTGCTCATCTGTGAACCCTGTGAAGATGGCAATGAAAATCTTTTAAAACCTTCATATATTGATTTTTAGAAATGGAAGGTTAATGACCTCAAAATGCATATTCATGTTTAAGAGCGCATCGATAGAGGAATCTAAATCTGTGCTATGAGCTGAGGTTTCAAGACTGCAGGCACAGATAGCCTAATTTGTCATGGTGTTTATCCATTTGCATGTGATAGAAACACTGCTGAAATTTTGGGCCTTGAAGAGATTGGAAAACATTTCAGTGTTTATTTAGGTAGGTTCAGCATTTCCTCCACTCACGTTTTCTCAAATTTTCAAGGATATGATTTCTTCCCTCTTCACCCCCTTAAAGAAAGAAGAAAAATCAGTTTTACTACACATCTGGTATGAAAGAAGATCTTTATATAATCTGTTATTATTAAAACAAAAATATTATTAAGTAATTTATGCAGAGTTGAGTCCACTGAGGACTAACCATGCAACAAAACTTTCTTGCTGAGCATTATCTATGGACAGGTCTCATTCAGCCTCAGTGTTTAACATCTCCAACCTGCATGACAAGGTAGAGAAGATAGCAAAAACCATGCATGGTAGATCCTTTCTGTGATAATCCTGAACAGATGTTGGCAATTACATGTTAAAAATATTCAAAACATTGAGAGAACTGCTCAGATTCTCACTCACAGATCTTTAAGGTTAGAAAGGCTTTTCCACCCACTCTATTATACACTATAGTATCAATCTAAAAAATCTATGTGTAGTAAACTTGCAAGAATATGTATTAAAACTCATCACCACCTGGAGTATAAGCTAGAAATGGGAATTCAGGAATGGAAGTGTTAAGAAAAAATACATATCTGGGTCTAGAGTTTGGTTCCTCATTCCAATACCACAAGTAATGGAAATCAGGGAAATTACTGGGAAAGCAAGGTAGTTTTCATTGGAAGTGTGTGTCCAAATACAGAATTTAAAGAGATTCATTAGGCCCTTGAAACAGGTACCTGTCTTAATTTTTGTCTTTAAGTTTTAAAGAACAATTGATTAGCAGAGATTTTTGGGGATTTTTAAGTTTTCTCTAACAGGATTTCCATTGAGAAAGGATTTTATTTTCCTGTGGAAACAGAGCTGAGCATCACTTTGCAGATCCTGTGAGATGACAGTGGCTATTCAGAGAGAAAGGCAGAGTT
Organism: Agelaius tricolor; assembly: GCF_023055355.1. NCBI lineage: Eukaryota > Metazoa > Chordata > Aves > Passeriformes > Icteridae > Agelaius > Agelaius tricolor. The sequence goes on from NW_027269266.1 coordinate 3,098,913, forward strand.
TGTTTCCTAGATTCCTCTGATAGCAATTTGAAGACTTAACTTGGAGGGACATCCATCTCCAGGGGACACCTTTCACCTTAGATCTTGTCTCAGGCTTGAGCCTCTTCAGAGCAGAGCATGTCCATTTTTCTGAGCTACATATACAACAATTTTCTGCTGCCCTATATCAGAGGAGGAGCTGAAGCTTGTTTTACATCAAATGATAAGACATGACTTAGTGCGGAAAAAATTGAGTGCTGAGATTCAAAATATCCAGATTCAAATACACCAAAACCCTTCAGTGGTATTAAACACTGAGTTGTTCCATTTGTTACTTAATGGGAAAAAAAAAAAGGAGTGCTATTTATTAAAGTAATGCATAATAACTCACATTCTCTTTTTTCATTCTGACTGAATATTTGATTAGTTTTTTTGATAACTGCATTTTTATGTACAAGTTCCTGAATTATTTGGTGACATAACTGCACGTAACATGCTAATAGAATATCTGGCCTTTGATTTTATCATCAAGATTACTGGTGCCCTGAGTATTAAATTACAAATGTGGAGAGCTACAAATTGCCATAGCTGACAGTGAAAAACAGACAAGGTGGGTTTTTTTTTTAAATATTAGCAGATAATTTCAGAGGAGTCAGTTCATCTTACAGTTAGGCATATATATTTTAAAAGATATATTGGACATGATGCTGTGGTTTCTCTGGAGATCAGTCTGAGATTTTAATGATAACATAGCCTTATGCTGAGGTGAAATATTTTCCCCCAGCAGACTTAAAAATGAAAAGATGATGAGCATTATCATCTTTCATGAGATTTTTGGGGTTAATTGCCATAGAGAGGAGAAGGTGGTTGTTATTTTTGCTTCCTCTTTCACGTCTGAGGTGAAAAACACCAAGCTGTATTTTCCTTTGGAAATATCTGAGCTTTCCCTCAATAAAATTGATCACTTTTCCATCAGGTACTTCTATTTGCACAAACATGCTCGGACTCCTCGTGCTCAGTGAAATTGTTTACAGAAAGCCACGGGCCAAGTCCTCAGTGGTGTGAGGCTTCTGTCCAGCAAAGCACTTAGAGGCTGCTTTTCAAAGGCATTCTGCTTCACTTGGAATCAATGAGTTTCTCTATCGACTCCAGAGGGAGTCAGTAAAGCTGACAATTAGTGCTTTTAAAAATCTCACCTACCTTTAATGTCTGGCTCTAAGTGCTCAAGCAGGCACCGGGATCTTCAGAGGGACACGGGCTCTCAGGGCTGAAAAAGATCTCCCAAATTCAGAGTCCATTCCCCTGGCCTCAGGCTGCATTTAGCACAGCTCAAGCACGGCATGGTATTTATTGCCTGACCTCTTTGAGAAGCCCTTCAAAGCTGGAGGTCCCAGGGTCTTCCTAAGAAGTCCAGGAACTGTTCCAGTGACTCATTGTTTTTGTTATTAGAAGATTTGTCCCAGGTGGATGGTTCAGATCCAGACCCAACAACACAAATGTTGGCATCTCCCAGCCAGCTTCCCTCTCACTGGAGAGCTGGGGCTCAGTTTGAGTGCCACAGTGCCAATATCTACTGCTCCAAATGTCCATGGACCTGCAGGTCCTGTCTCTGAACGCAGCCTCTCCCTCTTTTGCTTCATCAGATCTCTCTTTTTTCCCCTGGAGCTGTGTAAGGCATCAGGTCAGTGCCTGATCTCCTGTGGCAGCCCTTAACGTGCCAGAAGACCTCCATGGAACCCCACAATTTCCCTTTTTCTGCACTGAGCACACCCATTTCTTCCTGTTTTCCAGTTGCCCATGATATTGAGAGGAAAACAAGCTTTGTGCAGGTTCAGGTGCATAGAAATAGGTAACATTTTCTCTATGGGAGCATTTTAAAACCTTTAACTCTCAGTGATTTGATTTACTAATTGGCATCTTGCGTGTTCCCATGGCAACTGGATTCATTTGTTTTTCTAGCCAGATAGGAACCATGGTCAGCAGCAGAACAACCCACTGAAGCCACTCATTTGTCTCCCATTAGCATCCCATTACCAGAGCATCCAAATCCCAATGAGCTCAGTAGGAACAACAACAGAGGGTCTTGAATCATACTTGACCCTCATGGAAATCACTGATGTTTTTGATAAGTACTAATTGAGATAATATAAACCCTGAGGTACACCCGCTCCATCAAAAGGCCACAAAAAGCAGGCCATCATCATCATCATCATAATCCTCATCATCATCCCCAGGATTTTGAAAACTGCCTGTGTGCAGCTGTATCCAGAGAAGCTCCCCTGCTCTTTCTGGAGCAGGCGTGTACACCACGGACATCGCACACGGAACGACAGGGTACCGGGGAAAGGTGACCTCATAGAAAATTGGGCCAAGGCACTTTGGGGCCTGATCCAGCTCCCATTTAAGTTAGTGTGAGACTAAAGGCTATAAATAGTGCTGTGAATGTTATCCAGTGCCTCTGTGATAGCCAGAACAGAGCTCGGAGAACAAGAATTAAGACTGTGTGGAGGAGACTGACCCCCGTTCACTGCACTGAAATCCTGCTGCAGGGAGATAAATGTCACCCTTTTGGTGGGCAAATCACTTAACTCAAGAAGTAACTACCCCAGAGGTGAGAAACATATGGCATATTTGTGTTTTCCTTGGAGACTGGCCTGTCAGTCACTTCTCCACGCTAAGCCACCCTGCACCTGCAGGAATGCTGACACCAATTCAAGTTTGCCAACATTTTGATAAACTCTGTGCTGCCCCATGTCTCAGTAAGTAATGACAAAATACACTCAACAAGGGTGAGCCCTTCTCTCCCTACATGCCTGTGACTCATGCATTTACAGGACACAGGTGTATAATGGGCTCGATGAGGACAACCCTGCTGCAAGTCACACTTTTTTTTTTTTTTTTTTTTGGTGGTTTTTTATTTTTCTTCTCCTTCCTGCTTGTTTCCAGACTGTGCATGAACGTGTCTGATGTTCTGTAGGTGATTGCCAACATCTGGTATGGATGTCATACTGAATTATGCTAATACTTCCTCACATCTCACATAAGGAATGGATGGTGTTTTGGGATCCTGCCATTTCTCATTGTTTGGTGTTGCTTGCATTTTCTATGGTTTCTGATTTGCATTTGAAAAATGATTATTTGATTAACCTCTGAATGTGATAATTTCTACCTGCCTTAACAGGAACATTTGGGCCAAATTCTTTTTGCTCTCTGCAGATGTCAGGCTGCCTACACAGCCCTCATTCCACTGATTTTGGATCTCGTGGTTTTTTTCATGTCATGCAAGCAGGATTTGGCCCAGAGGTGTGGAAAGAAGTCAGTGATTCAGAAAAAGCCTGCTATTGATTTACTCCACAGGGAGTAATCTATAGACCCATTGTTATTAACAGCTGTAGATGTTACTCAGCTTTGGATCAGATCCTCAGGTTTTTTCCTGCATGCTGCCTGGTTTGATGTTTGACTTGCAAGAATGAAGTAAATGCCTTTAATGCCCCATAAATAATATCTTCTATTAAGCTATATTGCTGTGCTCTCATTGGCACTATTTCAAAGAAGGATTATTTCTCCAGAAGATTTAACTGTGCTCTAAATTTGAATACATCTAGCATTGCTTTTACAAAACATGGGATTGATTCAGAGAAATGCAGAGCACCTGCAAGAAGTCCTGAGTGTCCTTAATTCCCCTCAGCCCTTCTGTTTTAGAGGCACAGATAGTTTAAATGAGCAATGAATTAAATATTTTCCTTAGCCTTGGCACTTAGTTGTGTCAACCACCTTGATGGATGCTACTTAATTTTCTGAGAAAATTTTGGTTTTAAAGGGTGAGAAAAAAACAGTTCAGCTGTAAGTACAACACTCTCCAAATGGTTTTCCTGGAAAGTTTTAACAAAGGTCCAGGAGGCAGAGTACAAGTTATTTTTAAATGGTCTTTAATTACAGAAATTGTATTTGTAAAGAATCATCTTCTTAAATTGTTCAGAAACTTGTAAGCTATGAAAACAAAACAAAACAAAAAGTTTAAAAGGAAGTAAAGCAGAAAACCGTCTCATAAAGAAATTATTTGATACCTGCAAGGAATGAACTTGTAAAACAAAGATTATAGAATTGCTATTCTATTTAAAACTCCAGTAAGTAATCTAGGAAAAACATGTTTCATGAAATGACCTTGAAATTGGCAATACTGAGGCCTGATTTTGAAAACAGAGTGTCTTTATTGGTGGCTAGAATTTTGTAGGGTTTTTCTCTAATATTATCCCTATTCATGTTAGGACTCCCATTGTCCTTGCCCATATGAGTAAGAATAATTAGTGCACTTAGATGGTACAAATACAGACTCCAGGTTTGTATTTGTATCACAAACAAATAAATGGTCTTCAGGGATTTCACAGGGAGTATGGCAGTAAAATAATTTGTAGTTATTTTTCCTTAAGACCTTAAGACTCACTTTGCATTTGGATTTCCCAAGTTTAACCAACTACAGTAAAGCAACATCTGTGCATTCAAAGGACAACCACTGAAAAGAATCACTGAAAATATTTCAGAATATTAGATTTAAAAAATTTAGAATTCTAGTTTATTTGCAAATTTTTTCCTCACCTCACTACTTGTGTAAGACCTGGCTGTCTTAAAGGTCTTAAAATGCTGGGCAAGGGTGACAAGCCAGAAGTCCTTTCAGAATTGTGCTACATCTAAAATTAGTTCCTGTTCAGATAAAAAATTTACTCAAGGCTAGATTAGCAGAAGAGGTTTTATTTTATTTTGGCATGAAAACAGGCAGCCAAGCCTACAGATGGGTTCAAAAATTCAAAGTCAGCCTTTTTCTAAGTATCTGAGCATAACTGACCTCATTTGTAAAACCTCTTTCTGGTGAGGAGGAGAGGTAGCATGAAAATCCAGGTTTTGCCTGTTGTTTGTCCTGCAACAATTTATATATACTTTATTTTTGAGCAGAGCAGGGAGCTGTCTAACCTCACCCTCTTTACCATGCCACAAACTCATTTTGGAGAGGCAAACAAAGAATTTAGTGGGGAGAGCAGCAACTGACAGAACCAGGGGTCACAGCCTCAAGCTGCACCAGGTTCCCTTGGTGGGAATATGGGCTGGCTATCAGGAAAAAGTTTTTCACAGAAATGGTGATAAAGTTCTGGAATGGCTGCCCAGGGAGGTGGTGAAGTCCCCATGCCTGGGTGTGTTTAACAAAGCCTGGATGTGGCACTGGGGGCCAGGGTTTGGTTGAGGTGTTGGGGCTGGGTTGGACTCCATGATCTTGGAGGTCTCTTCCAACCTGGTCATTCTGTGATTTCTGTGAGCTCCCCACTCCTGGTGGATCAGTGCCTTTCAGTTAAATGGGCCATTTTACAGATGTTAGTATCATTCACAGATTAGCAATATCCCATGCAGGAGTGGAGTATTTTAGGCTGCTGGATGCAGGGACTGTTGCACCTGTTGGCCATTCCAGCAGCTCATCCTCATCTGAGAAACCCTGGTTTCCACTCACTCTAACCAGAGATTTTTAAGCAAAGCCAAAAGCTAATTTTGCTTTCCTATGAGTCCTGAAGTACATTTTCACATTATTTCCAATTATGCAGCCCTAGCTTAGCCTTTGTGGCTGCCAAATTCTTGGGGTGGAATTCCAAGGAACTGAGATTTAATGTGTGTGTTCATATTCAGTGAGCAAATCAATGTGCTTCTGAATATTGCCCAGGAGAATTCCTTCTGTTTCCTCTTTGCATTTTCTTTTTTTTTCTATTTAAATCAATTTTTCTTATTGCTGCCATACTGGTGGCACAGATTATCAGAAGCACTTATTACTGCTTGCAGTATTAAATAGGAAAGAAATGACAAAATTGCCACCAATGTGCAGCTGATATTAATGTCCAGCTGCAGCACACCAGTTTAGAAGAGAAGGGTCTTTTTTAAAAAAGGAACGGGGTTTTCTGTTGTAGTCATCTAATATTCAATCAGCTCAAACAGTGCTTATCTCCAGGAACACTTCAAAAGCAATAACTATCACTTGAGAAAACTGTATAATTATTTTTATCTGAATATTTATGGAAGAATAAAGTGAAGCTAGTGTTAAAGGGTGAAATAATAAAAGAGAAGCTAATTGGTGTGACCCAAGTCTTTGGTGTTATGCAATGGGATTATTTATCTACTTTGGCAGCATACTATAAAATGATTAACTTTGCCCAGGTAGTTTTGGAGCCTCAGGTTGTTTTACTCAAATAATTTCCACTGTATTTATTTGATTGCCTATATTTGGCTTTTTTTCTAATCCCAAATTCTTGTTGTCTTAAGCAAATGAATTGAAGGCAGAGGAATTATTCATATGAGGACAGCATGTTGGATTTGGCACTAAAATATGTAAAATAATCAGGGAATAAACAGCATTTCCATACCTCTTCATCTGTTTATGTGAGGGATAAAGTTATCAGAATCACCTGAGAGATTTAAAAGCAATTCATGTTCTGAAAATTCAATGGGATTTAGGCTTTACCACCATTACTGCAGCTCCTGAAAATATAAAATATTCCATATTTTCTTTATCCATGGATAGTTTCACATCTCACTGTCCCTCCATCCAGTTCTTCCCCTCCATTTTTAAACCAGTGTTTGTGCAATTCCAGGACTTTTGTACAAAACCAGGCCAAACTAGACATTCATAGTGATCACTTGTCTCTTGTTTCTGACATCCAGTTGCAAGCACATACTCAAAGCCCTTCAGAGTTCCCTTTCCATGGAGATTTTCATCATGAAAAGCAGCTGTCTGCAGACACATTTCAGTCTCTCAGTCTATAAACTCTTGGCTTTTATCTCCCTAGGGCTGAAGACCATTGTAGGGGCACTTATCCAGTCTGTTAAGAAACTTGCAGATGTGATGATCCTGACCGTTTTCTGCTTGAGTGTCTTTGCCCTCATAGGCCTCCAGCTCTTCATGGGCAACCTGAGACACAAATGTGTCAGGGACTACACCATGTTTAACTTCACCAATGGCTCCTTGTACTTGGATGGTAGGATGTGGAACAACTCAGAGGAATTTCTTAGTGATCCAGGTAAGCTCCTCTTTGCCCTGTAACTGGTTTCTGATTATTTGGGGTTTGGAATTTTTTGTTTGTTTATTTGTTCTTGGGTGGGTTTTTTTTTTGTTTGGTTGTTTTTTTTTTTGTTTGGTGGGGTTTTTTTTGTTTGTTTGTTTGTTTGTTTTGATTATAATGATGAAGATCTGTACCTGAATCAGCAAAATGTGACTACTGCCTCATCATGATGCCAGTGTGGTTTTGAAAGGCCTAGGTACCTTTCTCTGAATCTCTATGGTGCCTTCACAGTTCATGCTGAAATGACTTCTGCTGCTTTCCTGTGAAGTCCGAGCTGCCTCACAGATGATTTTCACAGTTTTAGGGGGTCTTATGTATTTTTAAAGCTCTGTTTTCTGGAATTGGGCAATCACATGAAAATTTCAGCTCTGTGTGTGTGGGTCTGGTTTGCATGTTGTTTCTCTGAAGACAATGTATAGCTCTTGCATTTTCTAGAAAAACTTCAACATTTGAGTTAATGGCCTTAAAAAAATTCAAAAGGTAAAGCAAAGCAATTCAATCTTTATTAATCTGAAAAATCCCAAGAGAATTTTTTTAAGGAAAACTTTTGCTGTTTGGGCCTAACTCATTATTTGGGTTGGGCCATCCTGCACAAACTCATGACCTTTTGTATTTTATTTATTTTAAGGTGAAAAATGAACAACATAATCAACCCATTAACTGGAGTTTTGGTTGAGAGGCAGTGTCATTCTGTCTTGGGGTAGCTCTGCTCTGACTCTGTGCACCCTGCAGTTCTACATATCCAGCTACCTGCACTACAAAAACCCCAAACATGACTTGTGGGAGTTGCCTGGCTTGACCCAGGGCTGTGTTGAGCCAGGGATTTTCCAAGGGCAGTCCCTCCATTCCCCACTGGTGACTTCTGGCCTTTCTGATCAGTGCCTCTCCCTGTGGTCTGAGAACCCTGGAAGCAGTGGTGTTAAGAAGGTTTCCTGTGGAAACCCAGGGCACTGGGAATATTTCCCTGTCTGCTCTGGGGTGTCCTGACCCCCAGGGGAGCACTGACTTTGACCCTCATTCATGGAGAAAGTTTCCTAAACTCCAGAATAGACCAGAATCCTCTAAGGTGTGAAATAGATTGTAGAGAGCAGTGAAATAGATTGTAGAGAGCAGTGTAGCTGTATCACTTGGTGAGAAATTGAGGTTTTGGGATTTTTAGTGTGTTGTGGATGGAAGCAAGATGGAGGGCACAGGGTGTTGTCCTGGGCTTCTTCTTCATGCTTCTTCTTCCTCCTTCTCCATGGGTTTGGGTGGCATTTTGTAATTGTGTGGAAAAGTCCACATTGTGGGCTCTGTGGGATCAGTTATTGGGTTAAAAGGGAAATAATCCAGGTGTCAGTTCTTAATTGGATAGTTTAGCTTTAAAAGACCTTGGAACAAGAGATTGTTGGCCATTTTGTGGTGCTTTTCCAGTGCACTGAGCCTGGTGTGGACAGCGTGCAAAACTCTAGATAAAATCACAATAAACCAGAACCTGGAGACTGAAAATCTCCAGTGTGTCTCTCTTTCCTGACACAAAACCACTCCAGGAGGGTCTCCCCCAACAGAGGAGCCCCCTGGGAGGGCCCAGGCAGAGTCCCAGAGGTTGGGGAATCAGCAATGGGTATCCCAACAGTTTCCTTCAAGGAATAGAAAGGTCACCATGGGTGTCTTTAGGGCATGATGTGGTGGATGCAGCATTAAGGAAGGAGAGGTCACAAAGCTCTGCCTGAGTGAGGGTTCTTTTTGGAACTGGCCCTGACCACCAGGCTTGTGTGTCCTCTCCATGCCCCTGTATCAGAGCCTTATCAGCTGAAAGGGGAAAGAGCTCTTGGAATTCTGCTGGATGATGTGGGACCTGCTGAAGTGTTATCCCATCCCTGCTTCCAGCGAGGAACTAGTAAAGATGTTTGTGCACCTGTGCTGGATTAAGGCACTTCAGGGCTCCTCTACCCACAGATAACTGAGACCTGTGTGAGGAGCTGCTTTCCCTGTCTCAAAGAGGCATTGAGGGATAAAACAGTGATGGCTGGAAGCACAAAGCCCTGCAAGAAAGGTGAGAGGGAGAAATGGGGCTGTGAAGATAGTCTGGCTCTCTGGAAATGGAAATAGGCTAAATGTGATACAGGAAAGTCTGTTAAAATACAGATAATGTCAGGGCCAGCTGCAGCATTGCTTTAAATGTGGGGAATTGTACAGCTGCTCCAGCATACCATAAGCAAGTTTATTTATGTAGTTCTGATATGGGGAGGAGGGCAGACACTCCCAGAAATCCATATAGGAAATCCAGCAATGGTAATAGGGTCATGAAAATATACTTGCTATCACTAGAGGAGATTTGCCTATTACAAAGATAACCAACTTGGTGAGATAATGGATTAAAGTGAATTAAAGGTAGTAATAATAATAATCATATTAATTAGTATTTTCATAATATCTGAAAATAAAGACATGGTGCATTATGCCAAACAGTTGTCACTTACTTTGGATAGACAGAAATCACTAAAATTGTGAAAATGTTGAGGCAATACAGCAGGCCCCTGAAGACCAAGAAGAATAGCAGATATATAAGAAAAAAGTAGTGACCTCTGAATAAGAACAATGAAGCTTTCCTCAAAACACTGAAGAAGGAGGCTTAGCTATTAGGCAAGACAGAACAATATTAAGTAGGATTTTCATTTAACATCCCCTATTGCACTAAAGTGATTCAGAAATGGAAGGACTGGCTCATTTTGTGACTAGATGGGATAGTGCTTTGTATTTCATTTTGCATAAGTATTATGGTGAAATGAAGTGACCGTTTAAAGGAGAGGCACTGACCACAATTTAATAACAGTCCGAATTTCAAGTACTGCAGGGAATTAAGCAATACATACAGTTAGATTAAAGCGTAGGCAGACCAAATTAGATAAAAAGAGGAATATATTAAGAAACAGAATCATGTCAGTGTTTGTTCTGAAGAAGAACTAGAGAAGAAAATTGGCCAGCATGTTGAGATAGTAGAGTTCACTCAAAGGGAGCACAGAAAATTACTAGAGCTCTTTGGAGATTTCAAAACCAATGTGGCTGAGTCATTTAGTTTGGAGCAGGGATACTAATCTAAAAAACCCAGAAAACAGAAACCTGAAGTACTGTCAGAGATCCATATTAATACTTTATAGAAAATGGGGGATGTAAAGATATAAAGGAGTCCAAACCACTGAAAATTAAATTGGAGAAATTCTTAATTCTGTTCATCAGGACACCCAAATAGATAATTAAAATGGGGTGATGTGACAGTTCTGCGCTTCTTGAAGAGCAAAAATTTACCTTGGATTCTTTAAGAACATTTTAATATTTTAAAGGACAGCAGGGAGCCTCTGAAATGGCATCAGCCTCCTCCTGTGCCTTATAACTGTTTTTTGCATGAATGAAAAACCAGAAATCAGTAAAACCCCTTAAAAGGGTAATGGAGGGAAGCATTGTTTGGTGCTGCAGAGGAAATACTTGAAAGATTTAGTCAGGAGGTGTGAAGGAAGATAAGAACTTGGGTTTGAGTCTTTCAAAGGCCTTTTTAGTTTGAGATAATTGTGTGCTGTGGGCATTTGCTACAGGGGACATTTTGGTTGTGTCTCTGGGATGGCCCAGGATAGCTCCAGGTCTGCTTTTATATTCAAAACTTCATATCTGGACAAAGTTCTGTAATCTTTCCTTATCTGCTTTCAACCTCCAGGCAGGAAATTTTTTTCTCATCTGTCTTCTAGATCCTCTCATTTTGGTTTTATATACGGGGGAAAAAGTCAGTTTTTAAACTTTGTGTCATCACTGGCTTAACCAGTTATGTGGTAGCTCTTGATTTTTGGTTTATCCCTGAGGAAATAGCCACCACAACCACAGATTTCTGGAGCTCCTTCCCTTAATTCCATAATTCCTCAAGACACATGGGTACTTTCCTGTTCTACCGGTGTGTTCAAGAAAAGTCTTTTTCTATAAATCCTGTCAATCCTGCATCGCAAGGTTGCTAATGTTGTTGAGAATTGTTGGGTTTTCCTCTCCATCTGCCATGAGCTGATCATACACTGAATCCCATAAGGAATTCCTGCCTGTCCACCCAACATTTTGCTTGTTCTTGCCATCATTTCAGTGGCTTCTGCAGCTGGAGGAAGTGCCAGGTAACTTGGGAAGAAAGAGGCAAAATTGTAAGCATGGAGATCCAGTGGGAAGATTTAAACTGGCTCCTATTTAGGTTCACTAAACACTAGAATACAAAGTCCTAGAATATAGAAGTGTGAGCAAATATTACTGATTAGACTATCAAGAAGGGAAGTGTCCAGGCATTGTCATTAAAAGCTTAACTCTGTGGAAGAAACTTCTGCTAAGCTACTGTGGATGCTTCTGGTGTCCCAGCTTAATTACTGGGCACAGCAGTCATGGTAAGATGAGACAAATTTTTAGTCTTTCCTCAACTCACAGTGGAGATTCAGGTCTAAAATCTGCCTTTTGCTGGGCACCTCTCTTTGGGATGAAGAAGAGAACTTTTATATTCTTTCTACCCATTTAAATGGCTCAAAATTTAAACAAGAACTTCTGTCACAGACATATTTTATGAAAAATCCTTTTGTTAGGATCTTTTCTCCTGAGAAGCTGAGAGGCCTCAGAAACAAAATGTAAACAATAATTATCTGCTGCTGTGGAATGCAACAGGTGCATCTTTGATTGGTCTCATGTGGTTGTTTTTAATTAATGGCCAATCACAGTCCAGCTGTCTGACTCTCTGGTCAGTCACAATATTTTATTATCATTCTTTTCTATTCCTTTCAAGCCTTCTGATGAAATCCTTTCTTCTATTCTTTTAGTATAGTTTTAATATATAATTTTCTTTTAATATAATATATATTATAAAATAATAAATCAGCCTTCTGAAACATGGAGTCAAGATTCTCATCTCATCCCTCGTCCTGGGACCCCTGTGTGAACACCGCCACAGAACTTTTAAGAGGAAGGCTTATCAGAAAAATTATTCCATTCTGGCTTTGTCTCCACTGAGTAATGCTTACCACTGCAAAGCTAGAGAGGGGGAAAAATGAAGATTAAGGGAGAAGTAGCTCATCAGGTCTCCCAGTTCCCTCTGTGCAACTACTCTTTGAATGAATGGATTGTGGGATGAGAGACAGCTGAGCATCAGATAAAATCAGGCTAAAAAATTCTTCATGTCAAGTGCCAGTGGTAAAATTACAATCATTCATCTGGGAAAATGGTGACTACTGATAGGTAATTATTTTCCTACCTGCAGTTCTAGATTTGGTAAGAGATTGTGATCAATAAGCCCAAGGAGGATTATTTTTAGACATTAATAATAACAAACCTGGAAGATTGGAGTTTTAGATACAGCAGTGATTGTACATAAAAAATGAAATAAAGGGGGAAAAAGGTTGAAAATAATGATAGTTTACATCCACAGCATTATGAAAATTATGAGATCAATATATCAATGTCAAAGTCATTGTGCTGTTGGTTATCATTAAGAGAGTTACTAGTTTAGAAATACCAGCTGACTAAAAAACTATAAGCCTAATTTCAATACTTGTAAAAATTTCTAGGAAAGCAGCTCCAAATAACATCTGGAAAGCCTGTCTTGGGTTGTGGTGTTTAAATTAAAGACATTTTTGATTAAGTGAAGCTTCATGAATGTACAAGTTAGAACGGATTAAAAGCTGTGGGATGTCAGATGTGTCACTGGCTTAGAGAAGTACCAATGGACTGGGTGTAGTTGGTTCGTGTAGCTGGTGATTTTAGAATCTTTAATGTCATTTATGTATTCCATTATGAAAATGGATTATTGACTAGTCAGTAAGTAGAAATCTGAGTCCTTTTGTTGAGCAGGGTTTAATGTAAGGGCTGAAAGCATAAGAAAAAAAGCTTTAGAGTAGAACCTTAAAACTATAATTAAATTATATAAAGTCACTTATGGAATGATAGTCTTAAACCCCAGCATTTTCTTTTTCTTTAGACTAAATACCCTGTTTAAGACACTCTGAAAGAGTCTTGTTTTCAAATTGTTCTATATACTTTTTCCTCTCAAAATCAGAATCTTTGAAGGTAAAAAAGAGCAACCCTGTAATTTCCGTTAGTCTTGTCCAAGCAACTGATGTTAAAAAAAATTAACAAGTAAAATAAATGAATGTTTAAGCTTTATGAGCCTTTAAATGGGAGGAATCAGCTACTATTTTTATAGTTCAAAATAAGTATTTCAGGGTTGTTATTTTTCGCTTCTAGAGTATTTTCTGGCATTCATTTCATGGCAGTGATTTTTTTCTTCTGCAGTCAAATTGTGTGGTTAACAGTGATCTGGGGGAAAAAACAAAACAACTTTAAAAAGAAAAAATCCAGATCAAGATTAATATAACATTTTTTGTCACCTCCATTTAGACCCGGAAGCCTTAGGGTTGCTTCAGGTTCTGTATTTAGAAAGATGTACAGGGTATGTGAAGTTTTGGGGATACCCATCCAAATCATGGCATTGGGCACTTGAGAAGGGATCAAAGGCTTGTGTGGAAGAGATGCTGAGGCATAGATGTGTGAATATATAGAAATGTGCATCTGCATGTAGATGAGGCTGTGGGGATCTTCTCTAAGCTCTGTTCCTGATAGTTATCTCTGCCTGATGGAATCATTTTTGTTTCCAGAACCACTGAAATGGAGCTCCATGAACAGATACTCTGAATCTGCATGGGAACTGTAGAGAAAAGAATTTTGTGCAAGTCAGATAATAAATATGGCCAATTTTGGGAGAGCTGAAGTGTTTGAGGCGTTGTCTGAGGGGGTAATAGAAGACACTGAGTTCTTGATGAATAATTATGGAGGTGGGAGGAAAGAGAGAAGCAATAAATCAAGTTGGGACTGGAATAGGTGTTTTTTTATGTATGATTGTGAATGAACCAGTGATTAAAACAAGGAACCTCTCTGGGCTTTCAGATGGTGCTTGCCAGCATGGAATCTATTGACATTACTCTAACTGTAAATATTGTGGCTTTGTTCAAGTACTGTGGGTCTTTTGATAAATAGCTTCATCAAAGTTCAAAACTTAATGCTCTGATGTGTTATTAACATGGGTATTGTACCTGTGCACTTTAATTTTTTTAGCTAAATAGAAAAAGAAAACCCCAACAGAAAGACAAGGATCATAGGAAAAAACATAGGAATTGAAAATGCTGAATCCAATACAGTCTTTTCCTGACCATCCAGTAAGACTTCTTTCAGCCTTGTGGTGAAAGATGATGTTCTTATATTATAAATATTTGAAATATTTTGTGAAACAGGAGCATTTCTACCTCAGTTACACCTTTTGTTCTCATCACTGCTAATAGAAAGGAGAGATCTACTTGAGGAAAGATCTGCTATGGAAAATTCAGACTAAACATTTTCCGTTTTCCTGCACCTTCAAATTTTTCATAAACTACAGAATTAAAACACCACCTGGCTTGAACAGTGAGGTGCATTTAGAAGGACTTTCTATGTGCCCATTAAGGTCTGTCCATGCTCCAGGTTCAGCAATAAAGTGATTGCAAAGGCAAGAGGCATCTTCTGCTTTTACACTGAGCACACAGCCCAGGTGCTCCCTGAGCAGAGAATAACTTGCGTTGCTGCTTGCTCTTATTGCACTGGTTTTAAGGAATAAGTAAAGATATATTTTCTCCTGATAATTCCATCAGTGTTGAACTCCCCCAAGCGTGGTAGCGATAAAATATGGGAATTCCCAGGCTCAATCTGGCCTTGGCATACCTAGAGCAGCATCTCTCTGTGCCACTGAACAGTCCCATTTGCTCCAGCAAATGATTAGTAGAGCTCAAAGTATAGGTATTTTTCTCATTTTCTATTAATAATAACTGTTGTAACTCAGGATATCCTTATCTACACAGGCAAAAAATCTTTCTTTGAATGTTTTGTCCACAGGGGCAGCCTGCAGCAGCAACTTCAGCAGTTCAAATGGGAAATACAGTGAAAAATATTTCCTTTATCTTTAGTTTTGAAAATTCTTCTTTTCTTTTCCCCTTTCCATTTTCTTAAGGCAAAAAACATTGTTATCATGTTCTTGTCACTAGGAGCACACAAAGCTCCCTGTTCTCTTTTTCCAGAATACATGCTATTTTTTCACTGTGATAGTCACCTTTTTTCCTAGGATAAAAGATGCCCATTTTTTCAATTGCTGCTCTTCCTAAATTTTACCAGTCATCCTCATTACTTCTCAATGCTTTCCAGTCTGGCAGGTACCCTATTGAAAGTGGTCTTTCTTAAGATCATTAAAACCAACCATTACTCCATCACTGCCACGTCCACCAACAAACCCTGTCCCCAAGTGTCACATCCACACATCTTTTAAACACCTGCAGGGGTGGTGACTCCACCACCTCCCTGGCATGATAACCTTGGAAATATTTCATAATATCCAATCCAAACCTCCTCATGCGCAGCCTGAGGTCATTTCTCCCAGTCCTGTAATCACTCGTTCCCTGGGAGGAGACTGACCCTGACCTGGCTGCACCCTCCTGTCAGGGAGTTGTAGAGAGTGAGAAGCCTTTCCTGCCCTGCAGGAGATTCCCACCCAGCTTGGTGTCATCTGCAAATTGGCTGAGGCTGCACTTGATCCCCCTGTCCCTGTTGCTCCATCCTTGCCCTCCTGTATATCAATATTACATTTTCCTCTGATCACAGCTTCGTATTACATAAAAGTGTTGACTAAGAAACCCTACCAAAAAAAAGAATCCATCTCTCTTATCTGAACTTTTACAGGAAATTTAAGGGCTGACAAGGTTATGAATAGGTGAGATTTTCTCCTTCTCTGCTTCACTTCATTTTCTGACAGCTTAATATTCCATTTTGCATTTCTCTGCTCTTTTTTTTTTTTTTTTTTTTTTTTTTTTTGTGGAGTAGGTGTCTCTAGTGCTCCTCATTCAGTCCATGGCTCAGACTTTATTTACCTGGAAAATACTGTGTACAGGAGATGTTGTTACCTCTCTGCTCACCTTCTCTTTCCCTTGTTCTTATAAATGTAACAAAGAAGTGCAGGTGCAGCCCTCTGTGAGCCCACAGAGATCCTGCACACTCACTTTTCATCTTAACCTATGCTTTCTGTCTCCCCGCCATTTTTTGATCCAATTTATTTGTTTTCTTTATCACAGTAAGTGCAGAAGATGTGGGGTTTTTTTCTAATTTTCCATCATCTGCCTGTAATCACAAATGCATTTGACCTTTGTAGCAGCTTTTGATTTTAATTCTTTTGTGTGAAACATATGAAAAAAATTCCACAAAACACAAAACCTCTACAAAACTTCCAGAGAGCACACTTCAGCACTTTGTTGCCTATTCATGTGGAGCATATGTCTAAACAAGTGGTACTAAATATGCTTTTAGTTACTATGCACCCTACAGCCCTAAGAGTGGGGGTCTGAGTGACTGGTGAGGCACAGAGGCATAGAAGGAGATTATCTGAAGATGTTTAAAAGCCAGCATGTGTGTTTATTGCTAGTCATTGTCTCCTGTCTTGTCTTCCTGGGGATGCTCCTGGGCTTGGCAAGATCCCCAAGACAATTTGAGAGCATCTAAATTCCCTGCTCTCCTCTAGTGCACACCTCCAAAAGCTCCTGACGTGCTTTTTCTCCTCTCCTGATGTGTTTTTGTTCCCCCAGACCATGTGAGCAGCACAAACCAGGTACTGTGGATCTCTGAGGCTTTCAGAGCCTCTTCCTAGTGCACGGGAGCCATCTAGCTCAAGAGGGCTTGATTGATATTTTTAGTAGCTTTTTCACAAAGGGGGAAAAAGCTGTACTGTCAAAATTGGAGACATTTTCTGTGCTGTGGCGACTGCTGAGCCTGGCTGGGAAATTGTTTCTCTGACTTGTCTGGAGAGTGGGGAGAAGCACTAACAGGAGCTACCAGAGAGACTCAAACTGAAGGAGACCACTCTCCTCTCACCACCTGGTTGTATGATTTTCTACAACCTCCCAGCCCCTCCATATCTCCTGCAGGACAACTCATGCCCAGAATTCCGGGCTGTGTTTACCACAAAGTCATGTAGTTGCTAGTGCTGTACATAAAGTTGTCCCCTTGACCTCTGATCCCTCTATCCACCCAATCATCTTGGACATAAGTCCTCCTGTTCTTTTTTGAACTGAAGTTTGGGAAATGTCCTTCCATGTGGTTACAGGGTATGGAGGCATTAGAGAGGTGAGCTAGAAGAGATTTCCCAGGGAAAGAGGGAGGATGGGAAGCAAGGAGATGACAGCACCCAAGAGCCTCTGAAACTCAGCAGAAGGGTCAGCAGCAGCAAATACCAGGGGACAGCAAAGAACACCCAGATCTCCTGTCAGGGGCTGAGCAACAGGAGAGCAGCTGATTATTATAATTATTTACAACCCTTTTTAGCCGGGAAGAACTACCCGGCGGTTCCATTTTTTCCCCAAGCATTCTCCCCTAATAACACCCTTAATACAGCCTGTTCCATGGCTTTTGTGAGGCATGTTTTTCATCTTCAAACTCAATTTCATTTATTAGAGGCTTCTCCGTGTGTGACACAGTGTGCACACAGCAAGTGCAGCAAGGATTCGTTTTAATTATCGCGAATTACCGGGAGGCAGAGCGCGTTCGCGCCGGTGGGCGAAAGGGCGAGGAGGGGGTGTTGTCTATTTCCTCTCCACGCCACATATCACAGCTGTAAGGAGATGGAGCTTTCTGAGCTGCATTTTAAATTTGGAATGGGCACATTTTGTGGCTGGCAGTGCTCTGTGCCAGCCCCAGCGCTGGGAGAAAGTCTCCAACCAGCGAGTGCCCGTGTGGCTGCAATAAATAGTCTGAGATAACAAACACCTCTCTGAAGTTTTTGTTAGAAAGTCAGCCAGAGGACTCTTCTCTGGGCAGTGACTAATGATATTTGAATGTTGCTCTTTATGCAAGTGTGATAATATATAAGGTTGTTGTGGTGGTTTTATTTTTAATTGGAATTAATTTGTTGTAAGATGAGTCAAAATAATGTTTCAGGAGGGCCTTCAAAGAAGGAGCAGAAACTAGAGGCAGAACATATATTTTCTAAGGTAACTCCAAACCTTTTTCAGTTTTCTGAATGAGAAGAATTTCCTTTCCTTCACACAGAAATGATGAAGGTTTCTACCCTGCAGTCAATGTACCCTACTGGTTTTCTGCTCAGTTGTGTGATAAAGGTGTGGAAAGCACAAGCTGGAGCATATTTTTAATTGGATTTTTTTTTTTTTTGAGGAAGTTTGCTTTTTTTTTCCCTGTTAATTTGACAAATGGGGACATTGTGAATGTTTACTCTGTTGGAATCACCTAGTGTAGGAGGGAGCAATGCAGAAACCTGGAAGATATTGAGAAATCAGAAAAAGTGTAGAATGAAACAGACAAAATGATAAGGAACTGACTTTGGGAGGAAGATATTGCAAGAATAGACATGGAAAATTTGTGGTTTTCCCACTTGCACATAGTGACTTTAAAATTATGGCCATTGTTGTTTGCTTTGAGAAGTGTAGGAGGCAGAAAAAGGACTTGAAGGAGACCTTGTTATTCAGACCATTTTTACTTCTTTTAATATGACCAGGTGGTTACCTTACTCTGGAAATTCCTGTAGAAAAATTCCTAAAAAGCAACATGTACCCTATGACTGTGACACAACATTTTAATAAAGCTGGTAAAAAAAAAAAAAGAAATTAGCATTACCTTTGGAAAGAATGGCATGTTGCATAAAGTTTATGTACACACACAGAGGTGCTACAAACATAATGGTTTTGGCTTAATTTCACTTCAAAAATTAAGAAAAAAAACCATAAAGAAGTACCTAAAATAGAGGTTTTCAGTTTTATTTTCCATATTTGTTTTCCTATTTTTTCCCCCACTCACAAGCTGATATTTTTCAGTGGAAAACAAAACAAAAATTAATTGCAATCTTCCAAGGCAATGAAAAATCATTGTGTTTTCATGCAGCGTTGCTCAGTTTGAGCAGTTTTCAGAGAGAAAATCCTGCTCTGCGTGAAAAAGGAGTTCCTAGTTCTTTGCCCAGGTTAGAGTTGGGAACTGATGGGAAGCTGAGGCCATGGGTTAATGTGGTACCAAGGGTGTTCATTCTTTAAAGCAAGAGTGATGCCTGTTTGCTTCTTGCAGCTCTCTGATTGCCCAGCAGGCTTGATTGAAACCCAAACCAACGGGCTTTGAAGCAAAGATTGATTGTTGTGCACATTTTTGATAATACAGCAATTTGTCTCCTTGGGTGTAAAGCTCTAATCCCCTTTTCATTTATCAGTGGGGCATCGGGAGCTCGCCTCTTCCTCAGCCTGAGTTTTGTCACTGTGGCTGTGGCACCCCCTGCACAGACCCCATGGGGAAGATGTGCCCTCCCAGCAGCACCTACTCACCAATTCCTCAGCCTACATCTTATGGGGCTCTTTGGCACCTGCTTTGCTGCTTGGTTTAGAAATGTAAATGCTTAAGTCAACAGCAGACAACAGTATTTTGTGTTTTCGAGATTTTAGATTTCTTGTTTGCACACAGAGAATTCTTGTCGTCCTTAATTCTGTGCCCACACTCTTTTCTTATCTTCTGATATGGCTGACCAGGAGGTGTTGTTTTGGTTTTCAACCAACATTGTGCTCCAGGATTTCAATCAAACCTGGAATCATAGGATGTTTTGTGTTGGATAGGACCTTGATGACCATCTAACTTAGAGAGAAAGTGGTTTGGTGTGTTTGTGTCACTGACTCTGTGTGTCCCAAATAAGATGCCACCTGTCCTGAGAAAAGCACAAGTCCTTGCCCAGCAGAACTGGAGGGTGAAAGGTGATGCAGATATGGCATCTTTCCCTGTTTTGTGGTGATTGATCACCAATCCTCAACCATACCCAGTCCCAAGTGCTGCTGTCTACACAAGGTGTTTCTGTAGAAATCCCACATGACCAGACAAAGTGGAAAAGCATCCAGTGTGAGCAGGATCTGTGCTCTGATAACTTGTGAACACCATCACGTGCCCCTGTAACCACAAGCTCCTGGGCAGTAATTCCCTCCTGGCATGCAGCAGAGCAGGGCTTTTCCACTGCTCCCAGCTTACTGAGAAAGCCACAGCACATCTGTTCAGTGCTTGAGCCACTGAGCATTCTCTGCATAGCCCGCCTGGATAAGCTGTCACTCTTGATTTTTAAAACATTTCACAGCGGAGGGTTAGCCTGGAATGGGGAACCTCTTGTGAGCAGCATCTGCAGAGGCCCCTCTGCTCACAGAGCCTCACCAGGCAAGGCTGCCACCTTCATCCCTTGGCCAAGAGGGGATCATGTCCTCTCTGCTGCAGCAAAGCACACCAGATTATTTACCCCTCCTCAGTGAGCTGCACACCTCTCTTTTGCATTTTTTATGTTTCTAGAGCAATGCTTTTATCTGTTCTTTCCTGCCGCCAGCCAGGTTTTAGAAATGCTCCTTAGAACATCTTTTCTTCATGCTCCCTTCGGAACACTGACTTTGCTTATCCTTTTGAGAAGAAATTGGCCTCCTGTTCTGTTACTCTGCATGTTAGACTGGGTTGGCTGGGGAGAGAAGAAGAAGTGTGTATGCAAAGTCTCTCATTAGCCTGGAGATGCTAATTTCCTTAAGCCTTATTGAGAGTCAACCTGGGAATGATCCACAGCACTTAAATTTAGCTTGCTCTTCTGAGGCTCCCTTGAGAAGTTCCTGTCTCTCTCCATTGCCATTACAGATGACTGCAGTGATAAATATTTGTCTTTGTGAAGACTTCCTTGTTTGTTTGATCTTTAACAGGGTGTATTTTTGTTTCTTTTGCTTTATACTGTGTGTTTCCTATGCTGAGCAGAATCCACCAGACTGAGGGAGTGGGCTGCTTTGTTAATATTGTTACATTCTGAGTTATAGCTGGTTACGCTTTTAACCTATGAGTCAGTAATTTCTGCCACAAACTTCAATTAATACGTGTCTCATCAGTGTAGAGACTAAAAGTTACAGGCTAGCATATGGTTTGGTTTCATTACATTTACAGAATTGAGTAACAATGTTCTTGGCTTGAACAGAGAGACATGGCTGAATAGAATTTCCTAAAAACATTGCCCACAGCCCACCATCACCTTATTCAACAGGTCTGATTTGGAACACAAACAGCAAGTTCTTGCAGAGATTTGAAAACATATATTTATTTTTTCAATTCATAGAAGTTAAAAGTAGCAAAACAAAGCAAAGGAATGCCATTCATCTCCCAGTTGCTGTCCCAATTGAATATGCTGGTTGGTGGATGATATTTTTGAATGTTATCATTCCCGGAATGTGTTTATTAAAAAGCCATTTCTCTATTTCTGTTGCAGTGAACTATTTCATAAAAAATGGTACAGAGGATGTGTTACTGTGTGGCAACAGCACTGATGCTGGGTAAGTACTTCAAAAATATCTTCGATTCTGGTCTGGTTTTGTTGTCTTCATTATTATTATTATTATTATTATTATTATTATTATTATTATTATTATTATTACATTTTCCTCTAGTTCTGTCCACTTTTCACCAGCATGAAGTAGCTATTTCAACTTCTTTAGGTCTAGGCATAATAGTAGAGAGGATAATGACAACATTGTGCATAGTAATACAATTTTCTCAACTGCAGGGAGGAGAAGTTTCTATGTGTCACTTAGGTTTAAAATCTTTAGGGACCTTATTACAGTTCTTTTTCAATACATTTGAATTTCTCAGTAAAAAAATAGTGAAAACTAAGTAAAATTTTGGCTGAGTGGAGAATATTTTAATGGAAATGAAACAGAACACCTAGAGGGATTGAAACTGATGATGAATTCCTGGCTTTTGGCAAAGGAAGATAAACAAATCAACAAATGCCCGAAAAATAGCATGTTTTGGAAGTGGGAAGGTACTCAGGGTTGAATTGTGATCTACATTTACACTTGATTTCCTTATGGACTACGTGTATTTAATTTTCTCATTTTATAGATGGTGAAGAGATCCAGGGGTATACTAACATCCTCTGCATTAAGGACTTTATTCATATCCCTGCCATCTTTAGATGCCCATGGTTCCTCCTGCATCCCATCCCCAGGGTCCAAGTGCACTGTCAGAGCTCGTGATTTTATTTGACAGCTTCTCATGATCTTGATGGAAGTGGAAGAGTTCAGACAGGATGGAAGGAGATGGGATCTTCTGTGGTCAGAGGAAATTATGAGCCAAGCAAAGATTGCAGGCTGTTAGCAGTTGTATAAAGAGGAGGAAAATACTTTGGAGTAGTGGGACAGAGGAGCTTTTGAGCCAAATTTGTGAGAGCATTTGAACCAGGGAGGTGGGTGTCTTAGGGCAAGAAAGGGAGGAGGTGAGACGATCTACTTCTGGAGGAAGATGTTCTGAGCTGGTAGAACCAAATGTGGAAGAAAGCAAAAAAACAACAAAAAAAAAAGGTTTCATTTAGGAGGAATTGATTGAGTTAAAAAAAAGGCATGTATGTGCAGGGACACGAAGGGAAGATGAAATCTGAACTTGCTTGTGGACAAAAAGGCAAGAAAAGCCCTCAGGTCCTGGAGAGAGATGTTTTGCTTTCTGCTGCCACTGCCTGTATCTGTATTGACATGAGACAAAGGGAAAGCTCAGTGTCAGCCTTCCCTCTGTAGGCCTGGTGTGTCTGATGTGTATTGCCAGCCTGAGTTAGACTCCAAGATGCTTGGGCAGAGGGCCATGCTTTCCCCTTTGTTTGTTCCTAGGGAGGTACAATGTCAGCATCCATTAATTAGGGCCTTTGTTGATTGTAATACATTGTGTTTATCTAGGCTCAGGCAGAACTCCAAGACTATTGGGATGTTTCCCGGGAATCCCAGGATCTGGCAATCTCCATCGTGCTGGTGAACCTCAGCCTTTGCAAAGCAATATTGGGAAAAAAACAAGTGCTCTGCACGGCAACAATATTTTGTGTGATGGAATATTCATTGTTCTCACTGATGACCTGAGCTGTGGTGGTGGAAAGCTGCTGCTCATGGGCAGTGCTGAAAGGGTTGATTGCTACTGCTTTGGAATTGCTCAACTGGTGGGAAGTTAAATACCAGTCCAATATCAATGGAGTGTTTATATATTGGCAGCCTGTGTGGATTTAAGGGTTAGTTTGTAGCAAGACAAATTAGCAAACTCACCCTCTTTCCTTCCTGTGAAAGTTAATAAATTTGGGTGTCAGCAAAAAGCCGTGGTTGCAGAAAACCTCTGGTGGAGGCACTGTGCCCACGAGAGAGCTACAGCCTGAAACAGCCAGGGGAGAACTTGCAGTTCCTGAGCATAAGAGGACAAAAATGACACCTTCAAACTGAGTGTTCTTGTACTTGTTTTGATAAATACATCAAAACTCTCAATGCTTGTGACATCAAGGGAAACCAACTTTCCCTTTATGCCTAGCTTCTTTCTTCTTCAGCCTTTTGCTGTTTTAGTTAAGTATTTAATACCACTGGGTAAGGTTTAAATGCCTAAAAATGGGTAATAAATATTCCTACTTACACTGGGTTTTTTTAGCTCAGAATTACCAAGTGTTGTCTCATCTGCTACACACTGCACAGAGTTGCTGCCAGTCATCCACTGCTGTTGTTTAAAGGCATGAAGATAATTAGAAAGATGATATTCAGGCCCCAGGGGATGTGCAAAGTCATGTATTCCCACCTGTTGGGACAAGGAGAGCATCATTTACAGGCTGACGTACCTAAGTGGATTTGTTTTCTCTCACCCTTCAATGACTGAAGCCAAGAGCAAGAGTGGTCAGCAGTAAACCAAAATCTGCATGCTTGGGACCTTCTGCACCACAGGAGCAAGGGAGGGGACTTCAGAGGAAGTAGATGCATGAGGTTATGGTTCCCTCATTTATTAGTAATGAAATTCATGACTCTTGGATTGGGAACCCACCAAGGCATCAGGAAGGTGTGGTAGGGAAAGAGAGCTGGCAAGGCCAGGTCTGAGTGTTCTCAGCATTTATGGAATGTGCTTTTGCTCACAGTTTGAATTCATCAGCCTCTGGGACACACTGAGGACCCAAAGGAAATTCAGGGAAAGGCAGTGTTATGTGTTCTCTCCTGGAAGGATTTGTTGTTAGAGTGAGGGATAGCTGTGCTGTGGCCAGGATATTAAATCTTGAGGTAATTGAAGAAGCCATTTCAGTGCATTTTTAAAAGCATGTTAATGACACTCTGAGGTTTGTCTGGTTGCTGTTATTATGGAAGAGTTAAAAACAAAAATCCAAATAAATCTGCTCTGGCAATTGTTAGGTGATGAGACTCAAGTGGTCTAATGTAGGAGCATGTAGTGATGGAGACTGCAACCTGAGCTGGAGTAGCAAGCCAAAATCAGCAGGGAAATGATCATCAGTGGATTCTGTATCACAGGCAATCTAATTATCTCCAAGGTGGGGGCTTTATTACATTACTAGGAGGGACTGTTTTCTGAACAAGCACCCAAGCTGCCAATAAAGCAGGAGGTAATGGATCTAGGTAATATTGATTCCAGTTCAGAAGGGATTTGAATAGATGTATGTCACTCAGCTGCAGCAAACTTGTCTCTAGTACTTGACCTGGCAGGGAGGCAGGAAAAAACCCATTTATTTGCATTTCTAGATATGCTCAAGCAACCCCAAGAATCTACTTTAAAAAGCATGCTACAGAGACATGGTAGGAATGTCAGGGAGATGGCAAATTTCTTAGGTGCACAAGGGCTAATCTGTCTGTGGGGTTTTTCCCCATGTGATGCCTGAGAAACCTTCTTGAAACCTGAAATATGACTTTTCTTCCTTTAACCAAACAGAACTTTTTTGCTGCTTTTCATTTTGTTTATCCGACTGCATTTTCCCCCTTGATGTGTTGCAAGAAGTTGTTTTGTGCTTACAAGGAACAGAGTACAATAGAAACAAGAAGTAACTTTTGGAGAAGAGAGAAAATCAAATGATTGTGATCAAAGATATTCTTTGGCTCAAAATGACACCTGCTTGGTGTTTCACAACAAGCACATTCAGAAAACTACACTGATAGAAAAATTATTTGCTCTGTGTGACAGATTGGTCAGACTGGGAGCAGTGCTAACAGTAAGGCTCTCTTAACAACAACAACAAAAAAAAATCCAAAGAAAAATGTAGTGTATTTGCAGTTGTTGATGGTTTTAGATGCATTTGGAGGTTAAATTTAGTAGTTCTTTTGGATGTTGCTGCACTGGGATATACACAAATTGTTTCTCTTTGCAATTTCAGCATCTTCTATTTTATTTGTTTAACATAAATGGAGAAAGCTCAGATAGTCTGATTTTTAAAAAGGATTACAAATTCTATACATTTGCTTTTCAATTTAATCCCCAGTACATATCTTATCCAATGTTGAACACCTTGTTTCAGCCTCAAGGAAGGTGCAGTAAAGATCCAGTGCAATGTTCAAATAATTGGGAGACCTTAGGTGGGAGCAGAAGGTGAGAACTGCTCTTTCCTTAGTGAAATCAAGTCCTGGCATCAAGTGGAGCATGATTTTGTCAGGGCTGCAGAGCAGCAGGCAACAGTAGGCACCACCCCATACTTCCTATAAAAATTAATATTTATATACACACATCCTATATGTCTGCCCTCCTGGTCCCCCCTCCAGATCCAAGGAGGCATCCTGCTGGAGCACACCACCGCCAGAGCAGGTTCCAGTGTGTGGAACACATCCCTGTCAGGCCACACCAACCCTCCCAGGCAATTCCAGCTCTTGGTGGCATTTACCCACTCACTCTGGTGAGGTGACAGCACTGCAGAGTCCCCTTCTTCTCCACAGAGTAAAGACTTTCATGGGGGCTGGAGCAGTGTGGAATTATCTGTCTGTGAGAAAGGAAGATGCATTTCAGCTCTAAAGCATTTTCACTTTCATCCTGCTGGAATTTCACAGGGATGTTTGTCTGCTGTGCTTTGGCTGCTGTTTTTATTTCCCCTCCTGCCTGAAGGTTTGGATGAGCAATAGAAACAGCAAGGAAATTTGTCCATTAGGAGAAAGAGACAAGATGTTGTCAATGTACAAGTAAACAAACAGACACGAAAGAGAAACTTAAATTCTTTCTTTTCACTTTTTCATTTGCAATTACAACAAGGAGCTAGCTTTTCAGAAAAGTGTGCATGTTTTAAGTTAGTTGTACCCCCTTTGGATCAGACTGCTTAATTTTTTTTTGCCCTTACACATGATATGTCCTGTGTATTCAGCTCGTGGGCAGCAATAGTCTACAAAATCATCCTGACAATGAAAGCACATTTGCATCATGTCTGTACTGATATTACCAAAAAAAACTAGTGAACAGGAAGGAAAAAGCAGCCAGTAAATCTACTTCAGGAACAAGAAAGCACCTTTGGCAACTGCATCCTAGTAATTGTTGCTATAGAAACTTTAGCTACCTTTATTCTTACTATGACCTTGATTTTTCTTAACAGGATACATTAAAATAATGTACACTGTGGGGCAAGATTCTCTGTGATTTGGTGAATTCTGTCACTGAGCTCATTGCATATAAGGAATGACCGTGTGCTGTAGTGCTCCTCAAAGTCTTCCTGTCAGTCCCAACTCTTTCTAAGGCATTATCAGAAAAAACAAAAACAAAAACAACCAAACAAACATTTGTTTTCTTCTGTGTTGTGGCATTTTACTAAGGGAATTAATACCCCCATGTAAAATTGCAGCAGATGCCTGTTTTCATGGTCTCCATGAGCACCAAAAGCAGAGTTTTTGTGGCAGTTTCTCTCCACCACCCTCCTGCCAGCGCGCTCGTTACACGTACAGCGATGCAGCACTTTGATCTCTCTGAGCTGTAGTAACATTCCTTTACCTTTATGCATCCTCCAGGCAGTGATTTAAAGCCCCTTGTAAAGGCTTATCACACTCCTGAAGGGTAGAGAAGAAACATGCTCCGTGCTGAGGAGCAGAGCTGCTATCGGCTGCTTCCACCAGTGCTACTGCAGCTCTCACCCAGAACTTGGCAAGGGAGAGCCTGGAAAAATGTCAAAGAGCCAGAACATGTCAAACAGCATCCAGCAACACAGCCCCAGCTGCACCAGAAACTGGGGAGCTGCACCAGGGCAGGGTGCACACAGTTGAGTCTGTTATTCTGCTGCTGGCAATTAGGACCATTGCAGCTCTAAGTTGACTTAACTCATATCTGTGTTAATATTATTATTGCTGTTGTTGTTGTTATTAATTGTTTTCTACAAGAAAGTCCTAGATTCAGGCCATATTGTGCTGGATGCTGGACAAATAGGGTGAGAAGAACTCTCTTGGCTTGGAGGTTTGGCATTTCAGAGGTGCAGTCCATGGATGAGTGGGGCAGAGGTGTTGCACATAGACACTCCTGAGGAGCAACAGCAAGACATGAAATTTGAATTTGCTTCACTTAATCAGAGAGAACTTTTTTGTTGCTTTTCATTTTGTTTATCCAGCTGCGTTTTCCCCCTTGATGTACTGCGAGAATTTGTTTTGTGCTTACAAGGAACAGAGTACAATAGAAACAAGAGAGAAAATCTTCAGTTCAGGAGAAAATCCTGGTTGGAAGTCATGTCAGGACAACCCAGTTTTGTCAGGCAGGTCATGGTGTCTCAGTGTTTAACTTGCTGCAGGAATGGGTCCATTCCAGGAAATGGACCCATAGGAGCTTTGGCATGTGCCTAATGGGATTGGTGTGTGCATTACCCTAACCAAATGCAGCCTGATGTGGTACAGCTGGTCTCACAGGTGGGAGAGCCTGTAAAGGCTGCTTGAGTGAAGAAGGGAACACAATTTCCAAATGTGTCCTCTTCAAATGTCACCAAAGCAAGGGTGTTTTGGCAATAACTGTGTTGCTTAAACTACTAGAACTAAAAAGGTAATTACATCCCAGATTATCAAGCAATACTAGTGAATTTGTTTCAAACCTTCAGGCTCTGCAGCACACCTTAAATGTATTTACCTAGATCCTGATGTAAATCACATAAGCTTTTCCATTTACTCTGAGCTGGTTACAGTGACAGGAAAGTGAGGATGGTCTGCTCATGGTGAGAAAACCTCAACAAGCAGAAAGCAAGTGTGACACCTCAAAGGTGCTACAGGGGCCATGGGCATGACTTGAGAAGAGATACAGGTTCAGGAACAATAATAACAGTCCCCATTCCTAGGGATCAGCAGTGTGTTTGGAAGATCATGTCTCTGGTCAAACAGCAGCAGTAGGGATTAAATCCAAATCCACTCAGTTCTTAAGGAGGGGTAATATTACCTCTTAGTCAAAGCTGTAATAAGCTCATCAGCCACATGAGAGGAGCAGACTTACTAGAGGCTACAGCCTTCATTAGGCACTAATCCACTATTATGTTTATGATGATAAATTATTGCCCTACATTTTGTTTGGTGGGTTAGACAGAAGCTCCACTGTCTGGCCACTGGATTGAGTCAGAAGAAACAGGATCCTGCTCGCCTGGCAGCAGTGTGGTGCCTGAGGAAGGTAGGCTGCAGGAGAGGGAGTTGTGCCCCTCTGCGCAAAGCGCTCAGGCTGAACCCAGGGCTTCTCCATCTGCCTGAGCCAGCAGCCAGGGGGGGAGGCTGAAACCTTCCCTGGATTCCAGTCAGCAGCATGCACAGGTCAGTGGGTGCTCTGAGCCTCTGAGCAGGCCTGATCATGGGCACCTTCTTCTCTCTTCTGCTCCAGCCCCAACTCTTGGTTGATGTCGCTCTTTACTCTGAGCATTTCTTCTCTTCTTTGTCATCATCGCTTTTTTCCCTCCATTTCCCTGCAGCATATGGTTCAATTTGCTTGCACTTCCTTCATTTCAGACAATTGGTACCCCTTCTCTTGCTTTTAAAAATGTCATTCAAATTCTCTCTGTCCATTTGGATGCTTGGAGTGAGAGCTGCGGGGAGCTCCTGGTCAGACTTATCCAAGACAAAGCATGGCACTGCAAGTCAGATTTTGGCTTTTAGATGCTAATTAGTGGGGAATTGTAAGTCAGACACTCTAACCATGATTAGTCTTTAATATTACAAAACAAGAAAGAGCAGAGGAAGGAGAAAAACCTGTGACTTTCAAGCACATCAAGCACCCACTGACATCAATGGCTTTGGCTGAAGTGCTGCTGGCTTTTGGCCCCTTTCTCCTACATGCCCAGTTACCCTTACAACATTCATTTTTTAAAATATTTTCCTGTTTTAGAATGGGTAGTTTGATTTTTTTGGGTAAGAGTAAATGTTAGTCTAAGGATCTCTAAGCCACAGTATGATCTTCTATTTTGACCACTGTGTCCTCCCTCAGAGTCCAGGGAAAGGAGAAAATATGGTAAGTGCAGGGAAAAATACTCAAGTCAGTGGTCTAAAGGAAATCTAAGCCTCTCTTTTTGTGGTCTGTGGACTTTAGCAGGATGAGGCAGGTTGAGGAAGACTCTACTGTGCACATCAACCAGCCATGGAGGCCATGGGCATTGTCTGTCCTTCAAAGGCTGCCAGGCTTTCAAACCCCACCTTGGGGGTTCCATTTTCAGCCACCAGGGTGATTCCCATTCCCCAGGATTTAGCCACGTGTCAAAGACATCAGCTATAAACTTTTCAGCTTGATTTCTGCATTCTTAGGCTTAAGGTGTGACCTAAGCAGGGACACTAAGGGACTTTTACCAAAATAGGTGTTTGTTTTTTTAATTTTTGCTGTATCTGTGGTATGTGCTTCACTGCTTCTGTAGTGAGCAAGCCAGAGTGTCCCTTTGCAACCTGAACCCAAGGAAAATGCAGCCCCCACCTCACAGATGTCACTGATGTTGGCTCCTGGTAGCACATGGAAAACCCTCCCTGTGTTTTCAGGATCTGGATGTTACAATCCAGTGCACGGATGTTTTACAAATCTTCCTTTATTGCCCAACCCTATTGGCCACTGTAGCCTGGATCAGCAGGTTGCTTGGCTTGCCTAGATTAAACTCTTGAGACAGAGCATTTTGTAATTATGCCCCTCAGCTACAGCTCTCTGGCATTCCCAGCCTGTGTTATTTAAACCAAAGCTGTTTCTTATGTCCTTTAATTTCCTGTACCAATGCCAGCTTGCAGTGGTGATTACAGCCTGATGGATAGGTAGGTAGGCTGCTGCTTTTAACTTTTCTGAATCAATGACACTAATTTTATTGTGATCAATTGAACAGCATCCTGTGACACTCCTGTGGAGGATGGTATATTTATGTAGCTTGTTTTTGTTGCCCATCCCTGTGCATCAGAGGAGAGTACAAACCTCTCAAATGCTTCCCTGAGGTAAAAGAAGCTGAAGAGTTTGCTAAAAAATTCAGAGGGGGTAAGCTTAATGTCATACATGGAGGAAGGTTCAGTAAAATCTTGAGGTTCCTTAAAAAAATCCTCAAAGGAAATGGTGTCAATTGCAGAATAATATTCTCATGTGAGAGCCTTACACCTAAATTTCTGTAGTGTTTTTCTGGGAAGCAGCATTTTGTTTTCCTCTCAGTGTTTTTAACACATTCCCATACCCTGTGGGTTATCTCTCTGTTGGTCACAAAAGAGGGTGAGTAGGAATAAGGAGTTGACAAGTATGAAATTCTGTCTCAAGGGTCTAGTTAGGCCATAATAAGGCTGTAAGCTAACATTAACAGCATTTTTGGGCTGGGGTTCATGCTTTTCATGCTGCAGCACCTTGTTTGAATGCTCTTAAAGCTGAAAAAAAAATATTAGAGAAGTGTGTTTTCCAGGTTTCAGCTGGGATGGAGTTAATTTTCTTCCTCATGGCTGCTACAGTGCTGTGTTTTGGATTTAGGATCAGAATGATGTTGGTAACACATCGATGCTTTCAGTTGCTGCTAAGAAGTGCTTCCACTAAGTGAAAGACTTCACAGCTCCTCATGCTCGGCCAGTGACGAGGCTGGGGGGCACAAGGAGCTGGGGGGGACACAGGACAGCTGAGCCCAACTGGCCAAGGGGATATTCCAGACCCTACACTCAGTATACAAACAGTGGGGGAAAGCTGGCTGGGGACACTGCTTGGGAAATGGCTGGGCAGTGGTCAGCAAGGGGTGAGCAGCTGCACTGAGCATCACTTGTGTAGTTCAATTCTTTTATTGTTGTAATTATTAATGTTGTTATTATTTTCTTCCTTTTCTACCCTATTAAGCTGTCTTTATCTCAGCACATGAGGTTTCTCATTGTTACTCACCCAGTTTTGTCCCCCATCCCACTGGGGCTGGGGTGAGTGAGCAGCTCTCTTGGGTTCAGCTCCAGCTGGGGTTAAACCATTCCCTGTGGAGTGAGACAGTGGGAAATGACCCATGAGGACAGAACTAAAAATTTAAAAATTGTATTATGTGTGTGTAATGCTAATTGTATTATAAACATAAAATATTCCTCTGAGGTGCTACTGCTCACTTTCACAGTCAGAGGGGTTACATTTCCATGTCCTACAGATTCCCAAGCAAAGTGCTTCGAGCACTTGCTCAAAAATTCTTCTTCATCAAAAATTTCCCTAGAAAGCAGCATTGGCAGAGACCTGAGTGACTTTTTATCCTCTAATACATGCTCAGAAATTCCTATGAAAATTCATCCCAATGTCCCCTTTCTCCCAGGCTGTTGTTCAAAAGGGTGAAGAAATTAAGAGGAAATTTTCCCTACTAATTGAGATTCAGAGGAAAAGCTCACCCTTCTCAATAATTTATATTAATGGCAAAATTTCCATTTTGCCTAAGATTTTAGGTAACTTATTCTAGAAGAAGCCCGATTTCCAAATGACTGCCCTGCCTAGGCTGAAGTCCACCATTAAAGTAACCACCAGCAAAGTTTCTCTCAGCTGCATTGGGTTGTTTTAGCCATTAGTAATAATGTTAAAATAAGAACAATGAGACCAGACCAATGGAGTCACTCAGGATTTCTCTTTAGGGAGAGATCAAGGAAAGGATTCTGCACCTCTGGACACGATCACAAAGTTTCCAACCACACCCAGTGTGTGAGAGAAAAGTAATTTTCCCATGGCAGAAATAATCAGCCTTACAGAAATGTTCATGTCTTGTGCAGACAGGATGTCTTGCAGCCAGCAAAGGGAATTTCCTTCTCAGGAGCCTGGAGAATCCATTTCTCAGAGCTCCTGAGCAGCTGAGTGGCACATCACGGGCAGTGAAGGCTCTTTGCTGCAGCAGATCAGAGGCAGAAATCTCACATCTCTGCAGCAGAGTGACAGCAGATGCTGCCTTTGGGAGAGAGGAGGTTTAGTGGAAATTCTGCCTCAAAAAAGGACATGGGTGTACAAGCGACATTCATTGTGCATCTGCATATTTTAGGGGGGGGAAATGTGAGATTTCTGCATTTTAGTATCTCCTAACTCAGTAATGTTACTGGATTTTTTTATTGGAATGTGGCTCTTATTAGGAAAAAATAGGTAGTTAAAGTAGGAAAGATCTAGAAGGAGGCATTTCTAGACTGGCAGGGAAAAGATTTGGAGTGACTCTTTTTCTTTCTTTGTTGATATAATTGCTATTATCTGCATTCTCAACTGGTATAAGCTAACTTGGCTCTACCTAAGGTGACAGAATCACTTATTATACCCCCACTTGTGTGTAACATTTAATTCACTAAACATCAGCTGTTCATTTTTTATTGCTTTTTCTGAAAACTACTGTAAACAAGGATCTGCACACATTTTGCAATGCTTCAGCACTCCTTTTATCAGCGTTCAAAGCAGACTTACTTTAAAATTTGTGATTCACTGCTGATATTAAATTAAGATTCTAAAAGTGCTGTTGAATGTCTAATGGTGGTGGCAGACAACATAGATTTGTATAAAAACATATTCTCATTTTGACATGCAATAGAGGTTGTTATCCTGTGCTGTAAAATTTATTTTATATCTGTATAAAAATTATAGTTTTTAAAGAAAAAGAACACTGGTTTTCACACTGACACAGACTCTGCTTTCTCCGGGATCAATTTTTTTTTTCTGGAATCCTAAAAATTAGTTTGCTTTATTTGTATTTCTGCTTTGCATTTCAATTTCTGGCAATATTCTGCTTTTGTAAGAAAGTAGCAGTGATTGAGAAACTCTAACATATTTTTCTGGGAGAAAAATGAAGCTTAAAGCTATACAATCTACATGACTGGCCACATGTCCAAAATCCCTCATGTTCCAACCATCCCCAGTTATGGCAGCTGGAATTTGCAGGGAATTGTGCCAGGTTTATCTGTATCTGAAGGATTAGGAGAACAGGGAGAGCTGGTGTAACTGCACATTCTGCTGGGATCTGCTTCTCCAGATATTAGATGGTTCTCACCTAAAAAATTCCCAAATACCATAAGCTCCAGGGCACTTGATCTCATATTTTCTTCCTATGACACATGCAGAAGAAAGCCTTTGCATATTTCTATGTCTTCAGTTTCTAATGGGTCATACCTTATTTTTTGGAGAGTGGCTTCTGATGTGCAAGAGCTGTGGGGGTTTTTGGCTTATCTGTTCTGAGAGAGAGGCTGGAACAACCCAGGATCTTTTCCACCTTGTGTTTCACTTGATGATGCAGTTCAGTGCTTACACAGTACCACTGAGAGCACTTTTTATCTCTTCTGGCATATGGGGCTAGAAAATTACTTGTAAGGAGCCTCAAAGGTTAATGAGAGCCAGCGAAATTCATGCTATCTGCATGCTATTTAATACAGTAATCCACAAGACACACAAGGAAAGCAGTTCCTGGCAGAAATAGCAAAAATGTCATGACCCCAGACTGTGGCGGTGAGTGGAACAAAGGGCTGGGTTTCTTAGATTAAACATTTAATCCTTTTGGGGGTGACTGAGGTCAGGCAGAGGGAGCAATCAGGAAGGTGCTCCCATAGCACAGGCTGGGGGTGCCCAGCCAGTGTCAGACTGTGTAACCAAAAGAGCAGGCTCACCATCACAGTATCACCTGCTACTGTAACTGGAGACACCAGGTTTTTGATTCTTAATTAGGAATAAGTGCCGGGAGAAATCATATATAGGCACCTAATTCCAGTCTATTCGAAATTTTTGAATGCCAGGTGATTATTTGCCATTGCAGCTCGTGCTATGGTTTTTATTTTCCTGTTTATGCTTTCAAAGGAAAAATAAGGTTGCCAAGACCTTGGATATTGTGAAGTAGCATCACCTGTTTAGTAAAGGAGCTTACCATGGATGACCTGTGCTCTTAACCAAGGGCATTGGATGTGTTTCCCTGGAAATCAGTTTCTCCATGTTAGAGCCATCTAAGATGCATCTCACAGATTGTATTTGATGTTTTGCAGCACGTGCCCTGAGGGATATATATGTCTGAAGGCTGGGGAAAATCCTGACCATGGTTACACAAGCTTTGATACTTTTGGCTGGGCCTTTCTCTCCTTGTTCCGTCTTATGACTCAAGATTACTGGGAACGTCTTTACCAACAGGTATGAGGTCATTTTATTACTGTTAAAAATAAAAATAAAGACATCATTTTGTTACAGTGGCATATAAAACAGTTAAAGACAAGAAAGAATTGCTGGTTGTTAGGTAAACTGTGCTTTGTCTATGTTCTAGAGAAGGATAGTCAGATGTTCTGGAGAAGGACAATCAGTTCTAATAATTAATTAATTTTCTTAAGAGGGATGATGCCTGAAGACATTAGGCTGGGTGTTTGGGGAAATTGAGAAGAAGTGGTACTGAGAGAAAGACTCTAATTCACCTGAGTCTAAATGAAGTTCACCACTTAAGGAAGATCGTCACATCACCACTTGCTGATTTTTTGGTGGATGGTGTAACACAAGTTAATCTTTTGAGTCCAGCCCAAGAAAAGGCCAGAGAAGCACCTGTGTTCTTGTGATATCTGATTTTGCAAGGCATGGTGATTAACACAAATTCAGAAAATGGCAAAAGTCCATGATGCATTTCAGTTGTCTCTGCTGCAAGCTCTTCACCATGGACACTCAACTCACAGTCACATGCAAGGTGGTCTCTGAGTAAATGCTCCTTCCAGCATGCACTTCCTGAAATGTGTGCAAACCCCAAAGAACTACACATGCCAGTTTGGTACTGAATTACATTCTCTGTCCATGAAGCCACTGACAATTTGCTGCTGCATCTCAAACCTACCAAAACTGGAAGGTGATTATATGGAAATCAGGGTCGGGGGGATAACTTTGACAGAACAGCTCTGAAGGTACTGAGGTAAACATAGCTGAAGATTTGGGGGATTTCAGCTTCACATACAGCCAGTTGTGCAATTTCACTTCAGGAAAATGTAAAGCAATGAATCTGAAGATTCTTTAAACAGTTGCATTCACTTGCTTGGCAAAGAGCTACGTGTACAACTCTGGAAGACAGAAACTGTCATGGCAAATAAGGATGAACATCAATCCATTTTATTATTTGACCTTATACTATCACACAGAGTGTTTTGTCAGTAGTATCAACTCTCTGAGCATGGGACATATCTGTTACATATCTGTTACACATAAGCTGTCCCCCTAAATTCAAGCTATGCCAATTAATCTGGTGAAGAACCAGGGGATACATTCAACAGAGCCCAAGGTTTGGTTCTTCTCATCCTGACACAGATGTCTCAATGATATTTGGTTGAGTTGCACCCTAACATGTATTTTTCTCCCTGAAAAAGGACCTGGATTATAGACATCTGAAAGGATCCAACACGAATCCCACTTGGATGGTTTCAACACACTAGACAAAACCAGATTGGACTGTGGGGGAATTTTTCACTGCAACTGGCTCTAATATCTATTCTAAAAGAAAACCAGCAAAGATATTTGATACAGGAGGAAAGCATTGAAAGCATTATTCTTTTAGAAATTAATTCACTGCAAAGCACACAATTTTTGATTAAGGTATAAAAATTTATTGGTGAGGAGATTATTTCCTTGTGTGTGGTTGTCATTTCTCATCAAAGCCTTTCTGTTTGAACTATTTAACAAAGGCTGAACTCAATTATATTATAAATCTAATTTTAAAAGAAACCCCTTCTTTTCTTTATTTGTTTTTTCTTTTTAAAAACACGATAAAGCAGTGTTAATTTTGCTTTTGCACGTACAGACTCTCAGATCTGCTGGGAAGATCTACATGCTTTTTTTCATGCTGGTCATCTTTCTGGGCTCGTTTTACCTGATCAACCTGATTCTGGCTGTTGTGGCCATGGCATATGAGGAGCAGAACCAAGCCACTATTGCTGAAACAGAGGAGAAGGAAAGGAAGTTTCGGGAAGCCATGGAGATGTTGAAGAAAGAGCAGGAGGTCAGTGAACAATGTGACATGATTAGCCTTGGGTGACTTGAACAAATGTTACCTTGGGATTCATGTCCTCTTTATTTTACATTTGTGTGATAACCAAAGTAAGAGTTTGCTTGAAAGCATTTTAGTGTTTATTGTACTGGACGAAGTTATTGCAATTTTTTTATTTTGTGTAAGAAAAAATATAGTTCTCCCTGTTAGGAGTGGGGCCATTTGGGGTTTACATAGCCAGAACTGTACTGGTTTAACCATGCCACATATGCCAGCAGAGAAAATTATTATAGTTTGGCATGTGAGATGTTTTAATGATGGCAAAATGACATCTGCATTTGAGCACAACCCAGCTGTTTTGGTAGCTCAGCAAGAGCCCCAGCTGAACCTCCTTCCACCACCCCTTTAGCACACATTATTTTCTTCACTGTCTTGCTCCACCTGCTGTAAATATCCAATTTTTTTGATAACAAAGGTAAAGATGTAGATTAACCTCTTTGAAGCACATACAGCTTCATTCCTGGAAAAGTAAACAGGCAGACCTTGAGGTTAAGAGCTGCAAATTATGCCAAGGGTATGGATTTAATGTTATGTCATAAATTTAAACAAACCAGGGAGGCCAAATGGTAGACGTAGCCTTATAGCCTTAATAACAGTATTTAATTTGCATGTGGTTTGTGTGGGGTAGAAAGCTTTTATTAAACAGCAGAAAAGAACATTTTAGGCGCTGTGAACAAGAAGACAATAAGAAAATTAGTCTGAAATAACACGTAGCACTGTAGTTCAGAGAAATAAATCCTTGAAACACAATATAAACTAATATACATAATTTTCTTTTGGGTACATATGGCTTCAGGGCCTAATCCAAAGCCCATTTAAATCCTTGGAAAGAAAATAGAAAATGCAATTCACTCTTGACAAAGTGCTAGTAGTGGCTTATGAATCATTTAAGTCCTTTTAAAGATCCTCTTTGATAGTTTAAGTAATAGGTAAATGCAATTTAGTCCATATACAGCCACTTTGAACAGAGTAACTCTGCCATAACCTAAGGGAACAAGCTGAGCTCCAGCTCGTACCTATTTTGTACAAATTTTCATGTGTATTGACTCCAGCTGAGCTCTTCCTAATAACAGTCAACTTTGGTAGCCCCAACTATAATTAAAGATATTTAAGAATTTCATTTTGAAAGCTTTGATTTCAATTAAGCCTCTGTGTACACAAAGAAAAGGAACATTAAGCCCAGAAAGCATAATGTGTCAAAAAACAAAGCTGCCCCTGAAAAACTGAATTTTTCCCATTTGTTTATGTGCTTTATAATAGAGTCTTTTCTTCAGCCAGCCATTTCTCATCTTCCCTGTGCCCTGTTCAGTGCAAAGGGTGGACAGTACATGACTCGAGAGCAGCTCTTTGCTTTCTCATCATTTGTTTTGTTGCCTTAGGGCAGCTTGAGCAGAACTTCCCAGCTCAGGCAGTCAAAGCCTGCTTGGAAGAGGAAGGGACTAATGTCCTCCAAGGTTTTTCAGGGCCTCTTGCCACTGCTCAGACTCCATGTGCTTCAAAAATGCTCCTTTGTATTTGCAATATTCCTGGAGTATTATCCTAGTTTAATGGGAAGGAAGTTCAGGAGTGGAGTGATTTGGGTCCATGATGTTCACTAATGAAGTCCAGTAATTCTGCAAATCAACTCCTGGCATCTCAAAGTAGACATTTGGAAGAAGAGGCTCAGGAAAGGGAGTTGGGTGGCTGCACCATGGAGCTTTCAGATGTCCTGCTGAGATATCTCACTCCAGTTAGAGCTACTCGATTTTAATCTGGTTCTCCAAACCTCGATCAAGATTTTAGTTTTGACTTTCTCACTGTACCACTAAGGTCTTGCCTCAAGAGCTCTCTTTTGCATAATCCTCATATCAGGGCTCATGTGAACTAAGCTTTCCTCCCATCCTTCAGCCATCACATGTCCTTGCCAGGTATGCCTGGTCCCACACACCTTTCCTGCCCCTGGAGTTGTTGCAGTGGGTTATGCCCTGCAGTGCCTGAGGAACAGGACATGGTCCAGCCACAGGAACCCAAACAGAACAGGTAGATAGGCAGGACATGGGGACATCCTCAAGCCCAGGCTGGACTGAGGAAACTGGTAAGGAGTCCCTGCTCATGGCAGGGGGGTTGGATGGACTCTAAGCTCCCTTCCAACACAAGCTGTACTGTGATTCTATGGTCCTCCATGCCATGAGGAATAATTCACTATAAATCCTTTTTCAATATCTGAGAGAGGTATTGAGCACAGAAACAATTCAAGCAATAGGTAAAAAAATGATAAGAAACTAAAAATTAGCTTATTTTGCAGTATGAGTGCAGCATGCTTAGTAGCACAACCTGCAATATTTTCTAGATCAACAAAATATGACAGCAATCAAAAAGGAAAACCAAAACTGTTCAGGCCAGCTTTTATAATGTTCAGTATAAAGAGAGCAGAAATATAATTGATAGACCTGCTTGGGGACTATCAGTCAATTTATACAATTGGTCTAATACATTCCTAAATCTGAGCTTAACACCAAAAGACTTGCCAAATCTTTATGAAGAGAAAGCACTTCAGCATAGCAATTAAATCAATTGACTCAAAAAAACCAAGCAACAAACCAACCAAAACAACCTAGACCAGTGTCTGAGCCCTCCTTCTCTCTGCTCTAAGCAGCTTGCTTATGAAAGATATTTCCCACAGGAATTAAGTTTTGTTGTGCTCTCAGCTTGATAGAGCTACCGCTACTCCTTGAAATACATGATTGATTCTTTACACGGCTGTTAAGTGCCTTCACTTTCCTTGGACTGATGCCTGTGGGAGGAAGGGAGTATTTTGCAGTGGAGAGATGATTGCCTGTTTGATTCTAGTGGCTTACAGACAATAGCACTGAGGATTCATCTGTTTCTCCTGTTCTGGGGAACCGGGAGAGGCTTTTTTTAACAATACGCTCTCTTCAGATGTTTCAGCTGGGGGCTCTGCGTTGGGCTGGTCTCCAGGCCACTGATGTGGCCACCACTGGCTCTCCAGCACCTCCAAACCTGATCCTTGTGCCCAGAGTCCCCTCACTCCTCCTGCCTGTGCTGGGGACAGGGCCCCAGCTCCTATCAATCCTTCCTCCTGGCTGCTCATTTTCTCCCAGGGCTGTGATTTTGGTGCCCAGGCTTTGGAATTGGGCTTCTGCAGGGCTCCCAGCAGCTGGTGTGTTATCAGCCTGCTCCTGCAGAGATCCCAGCAGATAGCCAGCACAGCATGGAAGCAGGTGGCACAGCAAAGGCCACCTTATCTCCAGTTAAGCCCATAGCTCTTCCTTTGCATCTCTGGTCGCAGCTGCCTGCGCTGTGATTGGGATAAGTGTTTACAGAAATGTGCCAGCTGAGCTGCCTGCTGCTCCTGGCATCCCTCTGTGGAGGGAGGGAAAATCCCAGCAGCCAGCTGGGCTGCCCTCCTGTCCAGCCTTTCAAGGGGCTGAGGTCCAGGGGGACTTTAATCTGAGGTTCCCCAGTTGGAGATTTTTTCTTTGCCTGGCACCAGAAGCGTTAGTCCAGAGATGTGTGCAGGTGTGTGCACACAGGCTGTTCCTTCATGACATGTCAAACAGTCTTGTGTGGGAGATCCACATAAAAACCACCCTTTTATGCAGCCATTCCTAAGTTTTATGATTACTTATCCCCAGAAATTTTTAATGTCTCTCCTATACAACCTTAAAATTTAAAATGAAAAGTAATTTCTGAGCTGTAGTGGTTTTCACTGATACCCTGAAATAACAATATTTATACCTTCTACAATCTTCTGATTTAGGCACTAGCAGCTAAAGGAATTGATTCAATGTCACTCAGCTCATTGGAAATGTCACCTAAAAGTGCAAAAGAAAGAAGAAATAAGAGGAAGAAAAAGAAATCTTTGGGGGGAGATGAGTACGGGGAAGACCAAAGGAATCCCAAGTGTGACTATGATGATGGTCAAAGGAGGATGGTAAGCCATGGTCTGAAACATCACTTGTTCCACACTGTACTTTCCTGGACAGGCCAGGCTCTGAGCAAGGCAATTTAAACTGAAACTTTTAGAAGAAACAGGTATTTAATATCTTAAATGATATTAACATAGCAGATACAGCATACAGTCTGTGCTAGAACAGTGGAAGGAAACATATTACCGCTTTATTTTTTAAATGAATTTAAAATGCCCATTAAACATTTTTAGAAACCTGTTTTTTTCAATTTGTTTCCTTTTTTTTGCCTCAAGATTACCCTCAATCTGGTTTATTTTCTTTCATTCATCTGATTATATCTATCCTATCCCTACTAGAGATAAAAAAATATCTTAGTGGAAACCTACAAGGCTTAAAAATAAAAGAGAGGAGGAGAAAAGGAGGAAACTTGTCTCTGAGGGCTTTTTAAATATTATACAAAGACATTATTAACATTTTTATATTCTTTTGCTAGTTGCCTCCAAGTCAAAACTTTGTGGCACTTGTTTCTACTTTCTATTGCAGGGAAGGAAAACAGAGTGACAGTGTTATTAAATAAGGTTTTATGTAAATGTTCCTGACATGCATGAATATGAATCTGCCCATGCTGTATGTATCAAGGGATCATAAATAGCTCCAGATAATTTGTCTTTGTTTAACTGAGGGCAAAGTTTAAATCAGTTTGTTTTGTTGTTTTGAGTAGCCATGTAATGGGCTAAGTCCTTCTCTATTTTGTTGTCAGTGAATTTAGGGATACTTGGCAGCCATAAAAAGCTCATAAAAAACGTGTAAGTGGTGTAAGTAAATGTGACCAATTAATGACTCCCCAGCTCACAAAATTTACCCAGAGCTGGATTTCTGTAGATGACATGCATTTTTTAATCCAATTGTTTGTGTTGCTGTCTCATTGGTCAAGAGGGTTGTGTAACAAATTGCACCTTTTCTAAACCCAGAATTGCTCTTTAGCTTCATTCTGGATGGGTTCCAGGACACCACGTGCCAGAAGCACCGTAGATTGGAGCTGTGCATTTTCAGTTTATTTCTCAGATTAATGTTCCTTGTTTTCACTTTTCGCCCCTGGATGTCATATATGCATGAGAAGCATGGGAGACACATTTCAAAGCTTATAGTAAATCTTCTCTGCAAGGCTGTGTCTGGCATGGTTGGAGGGAATAAGGCTGAGTCATCATTCAGATGCTATCTTAGCAGCTGGAAGTGTGTTGCCATCAGAAATCAGTCTCAATGACTGTGCCATGGAAACCCAGGCATGGATTTCTGACCAGCTGAAATTTGGTAGCAATCCAAAAGGGTTGTTTTTAGTTAGAAAGAGCCTGGGTTTTGTACTCCTCCATGTACCAGTGTCACTGAATAGCATCATTACATAACTCAGTGGTGTAAGCTACAGCACAGAATGAAATCAGGCTTCATTTGATTTGTCTGGTTTGTGGGTGCTGTGGCAATCTGACCTCTCTTCATAGATACTTGGCTCATGGGAAAGTTCTGAAGAAGCTGGAAATTCTGTGCAGGCATAAATTCAAAAATATGCTCTGCCTAAATGCTCTTACTCCAGTAATTTCCTCTTTAGAGAGAAGAGAAAGGGATAGCCTTGAATTCCTCACACATTTTCTGAAGATCCTTTTTGCTCTGCCGGATTTTAGGTGTGTTTAGTCCTTGGCTACATCTTGCTGATGCTCTGGCAGAGTTGCAGTCTCACTAACTGACGTCAGAGTGGATCATCAAGGCTGATATTTAAGTGAGGGAGATTGCTGTGTACTGAGGTTACCTAGCCCTTAAGCAGCCATGTGCATTGAGATAATCATTTTACAAACTAATAAACCATATCCCTCTTCTTGCTCTTGGTTTGTTTTTTGGTTGTTTTTTTTTTCTTTTTCTTTTATCACCTTCTTCCGTCGTATTCTGCTTCTTCTTCTTCCCTCTTCTTCTCATTTTCCCTGCAGTTCATTTCCTGCCCTATTTCTTTATCTATTCTTCTCCCACTGCACTGTTCCTTCCCTAGCTGTTATGAAGATGTGTGATAATGCAGTAGATTGGAGCTGGATCCCCCTTCCCTGCTCCTGTCTTCCACTCCTTGTGCTGCCTTCCCAGGTCCTCTGGCACTTGTCCCATGGGGGGGAGTAGAAGCAAAGGAAGTATCACACTGTGAGCTGAATGCCACCTTGACCCTTCCTATTTCAGTACATCTTTAATTGCCAAGTGTTAGACAAGTACCTAAAGGCTAGGAATGACTGTCCAACCTCTTAACTTTGAGGAGCCTGAAAACCTGTAATTAAGTCTCTCTTTCTCCGAAGCGCTTGGTTTAAAATGGAACTCACTGCTCTCCCCCAGAACTTCCTCGCTCCTGAAAAACATGTTGCAAAATGTTGTTTCTCTTTCCCCTTTTTCCTTTCTGGGGGTTTCCAGACTCTCCTTGGCATTAGTT
Organism: Agelaius tricolor; assembly: GCF_023055355.1. Taxonomy (NCBI): domain Eukaryota; kingdom Metazoa; phylum Chordata; class Aves; order Passeriformes; family Icteridae; genus Agelaius; species Agelaius tricolor. The sequence continues at coordinate 3,141,597 of NW_027269266.1, forward strand.
ATGGTCCCAGTGCAAACTTGGTGAAGCGCAGAACGAGCCACGGAAGCGTTTTCAGTTTCCGACTCCGTGGCAGAGACACTTGCTCCGAGACAGATTTTGCCGATGATGAGATCAGCATCGCTGGGGAAAATGAAAGCCACCGGGGCTCTCTCTTAATTCCAAGATCTGGGAGGCGTCCAAGCGTGCAAAGTCAAGTGAGCCATAGTTCTCACCCTACTACTCCCAACTACACCCAGACGGGCAAAAGGAACAGCTCAGTGGATTGCAATGGTGTGGTTTCCCTGATAGGAGGAGGAGGAGGCACCGGGGCACTCCACCCAGACCCTACTTCTCCTGCAGGGTTACTGCTCCCCCCAGTTATTATGGAAAAGCCTGGGACAGGCGACCTGGTGAGTACTTTATAACTTTTGTATGTGATTCGCGCTCTCGTTTCCTTCTAAATGTTGTTGGAGATTGCTGTAATTTATTTACACCACATGGAGTCTGTGGTGAGAAACCCAGACCCACCATTCCAGGCAGGGTGGGAAGACAACGAGTTAATTCACTGAGAAAGAAGGTTTCTGCCTTCTGGTGAAATTTTCTCTTCAGAGCTGTCAGGAGGCAAATACCTAAATCTTGAGTTTGACAGAGACTTTCTTTTCTTGAAGGGACAGATTTAAACTTGATTTCTTTTGACTTTTGAATACCTGACATTGTCTGGTGGATAGAAAATTATGGTTTTTAAATGATTCCATGAATCTTGCCATCTTGAAACTGTATTTTCTCTTGCTGGTTGGTCTCTGCATCTGACCTCTGGTCTTCTCTTGGGCCACTTGAGGAAGGCTGTTCCTTCAGTCTGAAGGGAATTCCCAGAAGGGTTTAGCATCCAGTTCAAATAACACCCAGGAAATATGAGCAGATGATCAACAGATTTCAGCCCTTTTGCAGATTGCCAGCATCTTTGTTGCAGAGCAACACCAAGAGATGGTGTTTTTGGAAATAGCTGCTACACAGGCAGAGCAATCTGGACAGGTTGCTAGTTTGAGATAGTGGGAATTTATCTTTTCTTATGTAGATAATCTGTATTGAAGCTCATCACTTTCAACAGTCTTTAGAATGATGGAGGTCACTACTACACACAGTGTGGGCAGAATTCATTTCATTTTAGGGATCAAAACCAGACCAGAATAATCTCTCTCCTTGGAAGTGCCTTTTTCTGTTCACTTTAACCACAAGTCTTAAATTAGGTAAGATAAAGCCCACTCAGAGTAACAAAGTGCCAAAACCAGGTTATGTTGGTGGGGGGAAAAAAAGCAAATGTGATTATAACATGTATTAGCCAAGGTATCTCCTAAAGAGAAAGGTGAGTGTGATGGATCCCAGCTGTGGTGTCAGATTATCAGTAAATTGAGAAGCAGTTTTTTTCTCTGGAGCCAAGCAGCTTTATTCCTTTCAGGGGTTTGGAGTGAATTTTTTTCCTCACCTATCTGGGCATTCCCTGTAGTTCTGCAAATAGACTCTCACACCACCCATGAGAGAAGGGGCCAAGCAACATGTGGGAAACTGGTTGGTGTGAGAATTATCTGTTTTGTTGACAGTTCTGAGACTGTTGCTGCTTTTTTGGATGTTCACATCTTCCTTCATTTAGGACTTTGGTAATCCTACTTTTACTCTCTGTGGACATGGATGACCGATCCTGAGACAATTCTGTAAACAACAGAAATGCTGTAGATAGGGAAGTTTTACTGCATTTAGCTTTGTGCAAAAAAAAAAAAAAAAAAAAAAAAAAAGTGTGTATTAAGGGAGCTGGGGAAGAAAATTTGTGCATCTGTTTTAAAAAAAATTCTGAACCAAAGTTGTAAGACCTCAGCAGATGAGTAGAGGATGTCCCCTTTTTCTCTGTAAGGAAAGCAGCTCTGATGGCTGCTGAGGCTGTCCCAGCTGTCAGAAAAAGTTTAGCAAAGCACAAGAGCACTCAACCCTTCACAGAAAATATCAGTATTTTACAGGATTGGGTCCTGAGGTGACAGGGAGGCTCTGAGCTCTGCTGGCATTTATTTTCATTTGTCGGCTTCCTGTCTTTTGGATAAATGGATGTTGGAAATGGAATGGCCGGGGTGGGGGAGCTCTCTTGGCACTCCCCTGCCCATCTAGGAAACAACACCCAGGCTCTGCAGTAACAGATGCTCATCCAGTGATGCAATGTGAAGGATGTTGTGTCTTTTGCAAAACAGGTTTGGTATCTAATCTGTCCAGAAGATGTGAGCTGGGGTTAAGGGCTAATTGGCGAGGGGCCCGTTGCTGTACAGATGTATTCACTGCAGGAGTCACAAGCACTGGGCACAAACCTGCAGCCTCAGCTGTGGCTCAGGCACAAGGAAATAGCAAATCTGACCCCTCAGCGTGCTTGGAGATAAATCAGCATGTTTCTTGGCTTTACATTTGATGATTTTCACCTTTTTCGTGTTAAAATTTGTAGGTGAAATTTGTTAGCAGCTCTGGTTTCTTTTTACAATTTTTCATATGTTTGGGGAAGGTAGAAGAAAGATTTGCAGTTACCTCATTAACCTCACTGACCCTTCTGCTGTTATTTATTTTGAGCAAGGGTGAGCCCATGGTGGAAAAGGACCCACTTGGGCTATCTGTTGTATCTTTCATGAGCAAGAAATCCATGAAAATGCATCAACATGGCTTAAGCCCTGGCTTGAAGCTTCCTGAGGTGTAACTGTGGCTTTGCTCATGCAAATGGAACACCTGGGTAGATGGAGCTGGAAAAAACCACAATTTACAGCATTAGATTTTTGAAGATGTACTTTTTTTAGTTCATTACATGATGCAGAGTAGTATCAGATGAACACAACACACACCCATCAGACTGCTACTAAGGGGGCAGATCACTGAATTCTGATTTGGGGAAAGCTTGGAGGAGCATTTCTGATTTAAAAGACAGCAAACATCAAACAAGGTCTGACCATCTCTGGTTTTGCATTTTCAACCTGTAGACCTCCAGTCACAAACAGTGACTTAGCCCATAGCTGTCGCAAATGATCCCAAAGTGGGTCCCCCTCAGGTTTCTCCAGGAAAGCACAAACAGTCACAAACCACTTCTGAGCATTTTAGCCTGATCAGCTTTAGCAATATTCGCTCTGAACAGCAAAATGGTTGGGTTGGGACCACAATGAACAACTTCCATGTCTTTGTGTCATCGCACCTGCTACCCCCTGTCCCAGGCAGGGACCATTTCCCCACGGGAATGGCTGCAGGTGGCAGCTGAGCTGACATGAAAACATCTGTGCAGTTCAGCTGCCCCCTCCCAAGAGAGAAGTGGCTGCAGCAGTTTATCCCACTGCTCAGGCTGGTGACTCAGAGGAGTGACATCCTGGCACTTGGCTGCAGAAAAGCATTTAAGATAAAAAAACTCAGTTTCAAATGCTCTTCAGAGGGCCTTGGCTGCTTGGCACAAATGGATGAGTGGGTTTCCATGAGAAACCAAGTGTGTTTGCACCGTCCATCTCCTCTCCCTAATTCCTAAATCCAGCTGAGGAAAAAAGGAGGATTTTAGGTTATCTCAATGGGTGGTGCTAGAGCCCATCAGTCTCATCAGCTGGGGCAGTTTTGATGGCTATCAGGTGTGCTGACCATGGTCAGCATGGTCCATGCTGAGCAGCCACCTGCCCAGGAGCTCATTTCATCAAAGCAGTCCTGAAAGTCACCAGGGCTTCAGTCCCTGAGCAAGAGGAGGGCATCCTACCCTCTACAGGGAGCATCTCTGCGCACTTTGGGCATCCCCATGCCACAAGAGAGTTCCCACAAAGAGTTGTTTTTAGTCAGAAAGTCTGGGGAGCTCTTGGGGAGCTGCACAGAGGGTTCAGTACCATGAGGGTTCCAGCCAGAGGGCATGCAAAGGTGATAGGGAAAGCAAAGTAGTGCAGTGTGAAAGTGTGGACTGCAAAAACCCTTCACAAAATCAGGTCTGGGTCCGGCAGCCGTCACCCAGAGGGGAAGAGCAACAGGTTGTCAAGTCTGAGGGGTGCAGGGAGCTTGTCCCAGGAAACCCATGGCAAGTCCTGGTCACTCTTCTGGAAATGCAGGGGACTCAGTCAGGGCTGCCCTGTTCTCCCACCAGCTTTCTTCAAGTGGTGCAGCTGCTGATTTTATCAAACTTACCCCAGTGTAAATAAGACATAAGGAGGACCTGGTGACCATGCTAGAAGTCCTAATTGTTTGTGTCTTGACCTGAAACTGAGAGTTCTGAAAAATGATACATTCTTATGCTCCTGCTGATTGCTGGGTGACATTTTGGCTTTTGCCTTATTTAGAGAAAATCTGTATGTTATGTAAGTAACTTCAGGGCACACAACAACTTAAAGGTTCTGCACCTTCCTGCAGTATTTATTTGTGGCTTTGCATTGCTCTGTTGTGTCTTGGTGTTTCTTAGTTAAGAGGTTAGAATAACACCTCCCTTCACAAGGTATTGATGTGCTCGGGCAGAATTTGATTTAGTTAATGAACTCTTACCTGGAGCTCAATTTATCCATGGATTCTGATGAGGCTGAGTGAGATCTCACCTGTGGCTGTCAAGAACTTCTAGAGGGTTAAGGAACACACAAAACACCATCCCTTCTTGCCTCCTAAATCCAACTGGAGCCTTTCCTGTAACACTCCAGGGAAATCAAAAGACTTTTAATTTAACCCGACTTAACAATTGTTCCAGAGGTGGGAAGTGGAAGAGAAGTGGATGCAGGACTGAAAGAGCACTGGCTGTTAGGTGGTGATCCCCACTGCTTTGTCTCCCTGGGGCACCTCCTCACCAGAGCTTCCCATCAGGGCAGGGCAGCCTGTGACATGGGTTTGGGATGGACAATCAGGCTGGAGTAACCTGGGGACACCTTCTTGCACACACAGCCTTTCCTGAATTCCCTCTTGGTCACCCTTATGCTTTCTTTTTGGGAACCTTGAAATGCTGAGCACTGCTAGATTGGCAGGAGGGAAAACACCGGGAGAGGGGCCAAGCTGTTTATCAAGGGACTGAAATAAAGATTTAGGAATTTATCTTTAGATGAAATTATTTTAAAAGGAAAAACAAACAAACAAAAAGACCCTGCTTTTTGTTTCAGCTAAGCATAAAAGGCTTTTGCTGACCACATTGGTTTGAGGTTTTCATGTTCATCCTAAAATCACCCTGAGGTAAAATTTCTCTCTTTCACTTTTTGCTTTGGCACAGGACTGGTGAAAAGGGAACGTGTTAGCAGTTTCCCTGTTCAGAAATAAAGGTCAACAGAATAAGTCATCCAAAAATCCTCCAATAAGTTATGTGGATAAAAGCTCCCTCTGATGCTGTCACACAGAGTTGTCACCACAGCTCTGGCTTCTGCTCGTTTCAAACTTTGCTTTTGTACACTCTAAGTGTAAATCACTCTGATTTGGTACAAATATTTCAAACTGCTTTAGTTTAAGGTGCATCTCATTAAATAGTCAGGCATCCCCAAAATCAGGTGGTTTCTTTTTAATGCTGTGCTCTATTATGGCCACCTCCAATTTCATTAAATATTTGTGCTGGTGCATTACTGGGTCCATTGCTCATGGTGTGGCTTGCCCACCTTTTTCTGCTTGAAAAATTTTGAAGTGTACAAGGAAAATTAAACCTGTCCTGGTTCCCAAAAATGGTCTTTAAAAATGCTGCTATGCTTAAGCTCATCTTCACATAATTGTTTTGACATAGTTCAAAACTGTAGGCAGTGAGAAGAAAATATCTCTGTTTTGCATCCTCTACATCTAAATTACTGGATAATTGTCTCTATAGAATTTAGCTAATCCAAAGGAGGAACTTTTCCAGTTCATCAGGGGGCAACAGAAATAATCTCTTCCTGCTGGAGGTGCCTATGTTTAACTCCACTGTGATTTCTCATCTGGATCCTAGGGACACTCCTTGCATAACTGTGGGGACTGCTGTTATTTTTTGCTTAATTTCTATAGAAATATAAGTACAAGGAGAAACTGTGTCTGTGTGTGTTCTCTCAGAGATGATAATAGCCTTTATGCTGCCTGCTTGTCCAGTTCCTGGAATTGTTTCTGTCTCACAGCGCAAAAGCTGCCAGTTCCTTGTGTGACTATCAGCCATCTCTGTTCTAAAAGAAATAAAAATAGTATAAACCCAAACCCACACACAACTATTCTTTACATATGGTAAAAGCTTATGACCTTCCTTAAGCAGCTTTAGTAATTTTAAGCAATTCACCTGGATGGAAACTTTCTTTCCTGGAAAAATTCTTCCTAGTAAGTGACAAAGTGTCTACGTGCTGGATTTACTGCTCTGTTGGCAAATCTTTGCCCAGTGGCACTGCCTGCCACCCACTGTGTCACCTGTGTCTCTGCTGTGTGCCTGGTGCCAGGGGGCTGGCAGAGAACAGGGGCTTGGTTCAATTAAATAAAATTTAAAAAATAGGAAGAATGAACCTCTGAATGTTTTTCCTTTGGGTTTCTACTTCTTTGCACTTGTGAATAAAAGGTGACTTTCAGACAAAGGACTCTTGGGAATGAGGTTGTCTGATGACATGTTGCTAGTACATCCTATGCTTTAGGTCAGATAGGATGGGGAGATATTAAAGCTTAAAAAAGACTGAAATAATCCACAGAGGTTTGAAATTTGAGCTTTTCTTATGGTTCACCAAACTTGTGGTTTGGGGTTTTTTTTCGTCTTTTTCTTTGCTTTTCCTTTCTTCTTTGTTTAAATTTATTCTATCTTAAAAAATTGTCTCCCTCCTGTTTTTCTTCACCCTGTCTAGCTCTTTCTTTTTGGTACCATGTATTTGTTATGTATTCCAAACTGCTGTGAATGATTATGCAATTTTGTAGATGCTTTCTTCATTAATAAAACATTTGTTGTTTCATTGGTTTTTATTGGATGTTTTTGAGGTGAAGGAAATCAAGCAAACTAATGCATCTGAAACACCATTCCTGGTATTCCCTGGCTCCTAAGCCAAGGAGAGAGTGTTTCTAGTTGTGCACAACTCTCTTTGAAGAGTTTCTGATTATAACTTTCCTTTTGAGATGACTTAGTCAGTAACTCAATGGGCAATGAGCAAATTCAGTTGAGTTTTTCTATAAAAGGACATTTTACAAGGGAAGTAAAGGCCATTTTGGAGCATCACTGCTTTTCTGGCCCAGCTAATGTTTTAAGTTCTTGCTTTCAAAGTCCTTACTCTTCTCTGGCCTTGCAGTGATTGGTGTTTTTACTGCAGTGCTTGAAGTGACCTGGGACCAGCATCCTGGTTATCATTGTCATGGTCTACCAGTGGCCAAACATCTTTGCCCTTTGCTGGGGATATCCCCTGCCCTGAAGAGGTCACAGTCCAGAAAGGCAGCTCATAGAGCTTCAGCACCTTTGTTTCTTGCTTTTCTCATGGAATTGCCTTTCTTGAAGAGCGTTTTTGGTAGAGAAATGGTGAAAAGGAGAGCTCCTGGGTCCCTGGGCACAAACAGCAGAGATGTGGAGCTGCTGCTTTTGGCACACCTCATTTGGCATTCCAGGTGCTGATCAGGGGGTCAGGGCTATTTCAGACCCAAGTGATGAGAAGATCCAGAAGACTGAATCTAATTCCTGTAGCTCATTTTTCCATGGAGAAAAATAAAGCAGCTACGCTGATATCTGAATAAACCAGAGGTTCTCATCTTTGTAGGGATTTCTTCTTATTTCCTGTTTCCTTGAGCTATAACACAAGAGCCATTAGGATCCATCCTTCTACACCTGTCTTGTTACACAGTGTCTGGATGATTGATGACCAGGGCAGGGGCTGTTCAACATTTATTTTGGGAAACTGAGGGTCTCAACCAGGAGGTCTTTGACAGAGAATGATGTTAAACCTGGCTTTGCCAGATTCTTGCACCTCAAACACTTTTCTTTCCACTTGTGTGGGATCTGGAGGAGTAAGCCAAGTGGGATTTGTTCTCTATATGAAGTGGGAGCTTGTAATAATAAAAGCCTTAACATCTTGCTCCTATGAGCTGACAAAATGAAGTGTTTCATGCAGTGTGTGTCGTCAGCTATACTGTGTTTCTGTCTGACTTCAGAAACCCAAGCCTACAACAAGCATAAAACTAATTTAAAATGAGACATTAAACAAAGACAGTTTGGGAGTTCTGTTTTTCTGGTATTTGATTTCTTTGGGATTTTTTTTCCTTGAGAAACATGAGAACAAGGGTTAGGTTATTTATTTTTTCCTGAGAAAAAGAAAGCGAAGTCTCTCCCCTAATTATGGAGCTTCAGAATCCATAACACCAAAGATCACCACAATGACAATATGTTCCTGAGATTTGGCAGTGTTTCAGAACAAGGAAAAACATGTGTTGGGGAGTCAGTTTGTTTGGTATGATATCAGAGGTCTGCAATGGAGCTGTTATCCACGCCCTTTTCCTTTTCTAGCTGTATAATTAAATACTTAACACATTTCAGAAATAATGGATTAATTAATGTAATTAAGCAGGCCTTCTTTCACAAGAAAAGAGCATGGAAAAGCAGCACTGCTATTCCTCTGGCATTGTAAGCCTTCCTTTATTCTCACCCACAGCTTGCATGAAGGTGAAGGGCAGAGCAAATTCTCCAAAATTGCCCAAAGTGCCATTTTCAAAACTGTGCCCCACCAGCATGCCTTTAACTCAGAAGTCAGTGAGCTTTAGACTCTTCAGATGACAAAATTAACGCTTAGGCAGTTTTGAAATTTCTGCCCAAGTACCTGCCTTGGCTTTACTGTGCTGATCCAGTGTGTTCCTTTGAACAGACCTCCCCCTCGGACGAGGCAAGCAAGAAACAGCTTTTAATGCCCCACCGGCCCTCAGTGGACCACTCAGAGGAGCCCTTTCAGAGACAGAGGGCAGTGAGTGCTGTCAGCATCATCACCAGTGCCCTGGAAGGTAAGAGACCTCCTCAGTTTCCCAGCTCAAAGTCATCTCATGTGTTAAAAGGCAGTGAAAAAGTGACACAAAATGCCCTGATATCGTTTTGAAAGAAGGTACAAAGGGTTGTTATTGCAACCCCTATAACAGAGGCAGCACAATCCTTATCTTACCCATGGACTTGTAAAAATCCAGAGAAAATGCCGTATAATCAGAATTGGAGCTGCAAGATTTAAGATTTTGTGCTGTTGTGGTGTTAGATGGGCACAGGGCCAGCTGGAGTGCAGGGTAGCAGAGCACCAGCCTGGTTTTGGGTAACTGACTGTACGTGTGCTGGTGCCTCATCTCTCTGGGGCTGATGGAAAGCCTGGCACGTGCAGAACCTCCAAATTGTCAGGGAGGAAAGTCCCAAAGTCTCAAAGTCTCTGACAACAGGGACACTGCAGTGTGGTGTGTGTTTGAGTCCCACCACAAAATCTGAGGATGCTCAAAGGATGCTTTTAACCACACAAATATTTCTCAACAACTTTTTCCAATATTTCTCAAGAACTGCTCTTCTCACGAGCTGCAGGAGAATTTTCCTCCTCTGGGTTTCCACAGGCAGGAACTTTGCATGTTCCTCTTGCAAATTCATTGACAGCAGGACAACTCAGAGCAAGACCCCCACATTCCCAATCTTTTGACTTGTAGCATGAAAGGGCTTCCTACAATTTCTCATGTCTTCTTGCACAAACAGGGATGAGAGAGGAGGTAGCACGTAAGAGCACAGAGAAATGTCAGTCAAGAACACAGTAGCAAGGGAAATTGTGGGTTCTCTGTGTGACTGATGGACAGGGACTCACCTTACAGACAGGACCTGGACATTGCCCAGTGTGAAACCACAAAGCCCTTCCTCTTCCTCAGCTTTTTACCCTCCCCATGGTTATATTCAGCAGTATTGTGGCCAGAAGATATATTTGTGTTTGAATGAATAAAGAACTATGATCTAAATAGGGAAATAATTGCTTTGGTGTATTCCAGTGTTTAATGCACTCTGCAAAGGTTGTATTTGTTTTCTGTGGGGTTTTTAGCAATTAGCTTTGTGACTGATTTGCTCTTTGTAATGTGTTAAGAATGCCTAAAAGGTTTGGACTTCTGGAGTTCTTGTTTATTTAATTGTATTTTTCTATTCCTTTATACCACAGAGATAGAGACCACCCAGGCTAGGATAACTCAGAGGACATGGCACTCAGGAATGTGGTTTAGTGTTGAATTTGGCAGTCAAGGGATAACAGCTGGAATCAGTGATCTTAAATGTCTTTTCCAACCTAAATGATTCTATGATTCTGTGGAGAAGAATCCCTATTAAAGATTTCCTAACTCCCAGACTTTGATTAGTCATTGAAACTGAATACTTGTTAACAGGGAATGTCAGATCAGAATAAAATATATCACAGGATTTAACCATATTCATGGCTGTAAGATTTGTGCCAAACCTTGAAACAGCCAGACCAGAAATCCCTTCCCCTTTACTTACTTGGTTTTTGCTCTTAGCTCTTGGGCAGTCAACAACTGTCTGTTTTTCCCAGACATTACAAAGCCTTGCAGACAAGAAAGGACCTATTTCTGTTTAAATTTAAAAATAAGAGGAAAACCATCACAATACTGGTTGTATTTTTCTGATCATTTTTACAGTAGAGGAAAAAAACAGAGGCTAATTTTACTTTTTCTTTTGCAGATATTAGAAAGAAAATTAAATATCTTGTGTTTTCCAAATATCATATTTACTGGGAAAGGATGTGGATTATTAATTGATTTAAACCATTTTCATGCCACATCACTGCCAAAAGACAACAGTCATACCCTGCTCCTTCCCTGTGTTCCTGCACTTTGTGTGATTGGTTTTCAGCTAGACCAACAAGCAGAACCAGCTCACCCAGAAGGTCCAGGAGCACAAAAGCTGGCAAAAGGACAGAGAAATAACATGTGGCTGAGGCTGAAGAGTGTGAAACCAACCCTTTTAGCAGCAACCTGGACTTAAAGGGGCTTATGTGGTGAAGAATAAGGATATAGATCCATATGTTCAAGATTTACCTGGAAAATTAGATCCTTAAGGAATTGACTGCCCTAAACCCTTTGTTGCTTTCAGAGGCAAATTTTAAAAAAAAAATTGCATTGAAATCCATGGTTCTCAAATAATTTTAGGGTTTACCTGTAATCTCTCTCTTTGGAGGCTGGAAAGAGTCATTTCTTGGGAGCAATTTGATTTCCCAAAGATCTCAGAGCAGTGTAGATATGTGTGTGCAAAACCTGTGCAGGTAGGACACCATAGGGTATTTTGAAAGCTTGATGGAAGACACCTAATACCACAGTTCTGTTGTCCTTTGAAGAAAAGTGGGTAAACATTCAGAGAATCTGAGGAAAAATTCTCCAAGATCAGCAAATCCAACCTTTGACTGAATACCCCCATGCCCACCAAACCCTATTGCAAAGTGCCACGTCCACTCAGTTTTTGAACATTTCCAGGGATGGGGACTCCATCTGTGCTTAACCACTCCTTCAGTGAAGAGATTTTTTTTTCCCAATATCCAATCTGAAACTCCCCTGGCACAGCTTGGGGCCATTTCTCCTTGTCCCAAATGCTTCCTGCCTTGGGAGAGGAGGCTGTTTATGAACTGATTGAAATAACAGCCTTGGCTGAAGTTTTCCTGTTATCAGTGCAGCTTCTAATTATATAGACTAAAACCATAATACAGCATTCCATGCCCATAAAGGAATCAGAAAAGGAAGGCATTAAGCAATTCTGCTGTTCATTGTCATTTAGTCATTAACTGTCTCTTTTTGGACTTTTCTTTTTTTCACGATTTAACATAAATTATACTTGTGAAGCTATTTCAGTTCTTTTTGCATAGGTAAAATGAGCATGTAAAAGTGGTATTACAGGCAATATTTTAAGACCACTTTTAAAAAGCACATTTTTGGTAGAGTTTTGAAACTGGCTTATGTGCTCCCTGATTTTTTCAGTGGGTTTTCAGAAAAATCAGATATTTAATGCTGTTTTGGATTGCACATCAAGGACAGAAACTCTGTTGACAGCTAGTGATACTCTGGTTCTCAAGCACTTAAATAAGGTTTAAATATTGGATTTAAGCTCTTTCATCTCTTATCTACTTTAAAGGTATTATTTAAGATACTTTGAAAATGTGAGCAGGGAATGAAAATTAGATATTCCAATCTAAGTTAAATGAAGATAGTGTGATCTTATCCATTTGAAATTGGCAAAATAGAGTAAGAATCCAAGCCTATATATAATACTAGACTTCACATATTTAGTGTGATTCTCACTTTTTGCCTATGACACTTTTAAAAGGTTTTTACTTTCAGAACAGGTCACTGTCCGCTAAGTGCAGGTCAACTGGCTAAAACCCCAAAGTGTGTAATTTGCCAGCCTGTTAGGACAGGAATATTTTTATCTTTGAAAAAAGTTTGGGGTAATTTGTGGGCCTTCCTCTGTGTAATGAGTAATTTTAAGTGTTCCCTTGTCGTATAACTCAGTGTGAATTGACTGTGACTTTGCTGCTTGTGACTTAGAGCTTGAGGAATCACACCAGAAATGTCCTCCCTGCTGGAACCACTTTGCTGTTAAATTCCTCATTTGGGATTGCTGCCCACTTTGGCTTTTAATCAAGAAATTTGTCAAGTTTGTGGTCATGGACCCGTTTACTGACCTCACCATCACCCTGTGCATTGTGCTGAACACGCTCTTCATGGCCCTGGAGCACTACAAGATGACCAAGGAGTTTGAGCACATGCTCTACATAGGCAATTTGGTAAGTCAGCCTGAACTTGAAGTGCCACCTGAGGGGTGAATTTCCTGCTTTTTAAAGTTTTGGCCATGGGAATGTCCCACTTTGATAACTGCCAGCATTGCTTTGCCTTTGTCAAGCAAGTCCTCACAGCCACCTCTTTCTGAAGAGAACTGAATGAGGAACAAGTGTCTATTTTTATCAAGCTAACATATTCTGATGTTATTAGTAATCATTAAAGCCATGGTTTTGGGCTCTTCCTGATAGATATCTGTTTAAGGAAATAAGAGAAAGGTTAATGAGCTTTATTCAGGTTTGCTGGTAAAGCACCCATAAGGCAGAAGTTCTTGGTGACTAATAGTGGCTTTTATGTTAAAACAGAAACTTACAGAAAAAAAAAGCAAGGCAAGATCTTGGAGGGGAATGGAGTTGTGTTTGATCATGGGTTGATATCTATGCTGGAAGGTGTTGCTGTGCATCTTCTACATGTGCTGGGTCCTGTGAAAACCCTGGGGCAGAGGGGACAGGGAGCAAAGCAGAGCCAGTGCTTTGAGAGGAGATTTAATGTGCAAACCAGAGCAGGTGGGTGTAGAGGTGCAAAGCAAGCAGAGACCACACTTGTCCAAAGCAAAGCAGAGGGACAGTCCACAGTCAAGCTGCAGGGACAGCAGAAAAGCCTTTCCAAGGGCAGTGTGATACAATTTGTGACCCAGGGGGCCACAAAAATTCTGAAGTTACAGCAAAATGGAGTCTTTCTCTTTAATCATCTTTCTCTGTGTTATGTTTAAAAGTTGCCATGTGTTACTGTTTTCAAACTTAATGTTTAGAATCCTTTTAGTTGTAGAAGAGTCTGAATTAGAAAAAGCACAGCCACCTAGCTATGGCCTGGTGGGATTGCCCCTAAAATGTAATGGCAACAGCAGAGATATCCTATAGGAACAAAAGTGATCTGGAGAATCTGGAAAGTGGATGCTGCTAAGTTTGCATTTGAGGAGCTCACAGCAGAGCTTAAAAAGGCCCTTTATTTCTGTAAAAACAGGGGCTGCAGTATCTCAAAGCTGGATTAATGTCACCTAATTTTAGGTATTTACAGTGTAGGAGTCTGTGCCAGTTGTCTTTGTCTCCTTTTAACGTCAGTGGAAAGTAATGGACAGTTCCAAGCCCCATCAATGTGATGCTGCAGTGACATTTACTTTTGGATAAGGTGAACAGTGGCCTGTAGGGCTGTGATGCAGTAGCCATTGACCACAGTGGGAGCACACAGAGACACTGCAGGTGTGGCACCTGCCTTTGGTGAGAAGCTTCTCATTCTGGCAGGTTTGAGTGGGTAGTAGGAATAACCAGGCAATTTGTATCAGTCCTAGAATATGGGATATAACATATAGATTTTTTTTCTTTACCCTGGTCCTTGTTATTTCTAGCTCTGGCCTTCCATGGGCAGGTTGAGGTTATTCCCCTAGGCTGTGGGACCTGTCTCCAGCTTTTCAGCTGATGTGTCTTGGTAAATCTCCTTCTGTTGCTGTGCTAAGCAGAAATCTGTTTGGGTCTCTCTTGCTCCAAACCCATGCTCTTGCCCTCTGCAGAAAGCAGTAGATAAGGACAGCTTGGAAATCATCTTACAGGACTGTACCCAGCTTCACTTTGCAGCCAACATTCCCTGTTGTTGCTCAACAATTTGTGGCCTTCTAAGATGACTTGAAAACATTCCTCTGCATCCATCAAAGCAGGTGGCAAAGCCTCCACTTCCCTCTCTGGCTCTTGGGATAGTCAAGGTGTCTGCTCCTCACTCTGCTTTTGGCAGATCAGCTTCCCCCTTTGCAGACCACAGGCAGTGAAACTTTAGCCCTTGGCTCCCCTCCTGCCAGCAAAGCTCCTGTAGACCTGCCAGGGCTGGGCAGGGCTGTGCCAGGAGCCATCAGGAAATGAGACACTCAGTAGAGACAGGAATTTTTGCAAACAGGGATATTTTGCAGAGAGACTCCTTTTTTTTTTTTTTTTTTTGTTTTTTTTTCCTTTTCCAGAGAGAGAAATTTTACAAAGCAAATTTTGCAAAATTTTGCCAAAAAAAAAGAGAAGAAAAATCTCACTGTGTGTTTCTTAGCACTGCCTAGAGCTATTTCTCTTCCTTGTGCTAAAGTGTAAAGTAAGCAAAACAGCCTGCCTGCATTTTTTGTAGCAGGCTGATGGCTTGGGGCTCCTCTTCTCCTGAGATCCCAGGAGTCTGGGTCTGTGAGAGCCCAGCCTGTCTCAGCTCACCCTCACCAGCTTTACTAAACCCCTGCATAACTGGATTAATTGTGAGCAGAGCAGGTCAGAGAAAGGTAACTCCATTTCGTGGAAGATTTTGCAAAGTCATTTGTAATGAAAATTGACATTTTTTGCAATTCCCTGTGAAAGGGAAGGGAGTCCCAGCTCCAGGGCAGGCTGCCAGGTGACTGCATCCCCTGAGCTGCAGACTGGCAGCCCCCCCTCTGCCCCCACACTGGCTGGCTGGCTGTCTTCCCATTACATCTAACCCTCTTTGAGTGATTATGCTAGCATTAAACAGGGGAAATATTAAACAGGGCAGGTATTTGGCTTTTTTTTTTTTTCTTTTTTTACTCTGAGCAAATGTTTCTGAGAGAAATGAGAGAAGAAAAATGGAATATGGATTTTCTTTCTCTGGGTCTGCCAGTCACTGAGGCTCTCCTGCTGGGATTGTCCATCTACTTCATTCAGCATCTGCTACTTTCAGGCCCCTTTAGCTCATCCCTTACAGGGATGAACATTTTCAAACATGATCAGAAGGCCAGCTGAGCACGTGTACAGAGTTCATCTGCCCACACAGTGCTACCACTTAAAAAATGAGTGGAGAGGGCAAGAACTCCCTCAATTTCTGTTTTCCTTTAGAAGCTGAGGTACCATTATGCAACATTAAAGCCTAAATGGCTGAAACTACAGATAAAAGGGTTTGGTTTGGTTTGGTTTTTTTTGAGACAAAGTGCTCCACATCAGCAGTGACATATTTAGCACCAGTGGGATGTTAAGCTGTTTGTTTTCTTTCCAGCCTTTATCACAAGAAGCACCCAGCCCCTTGTGCAGGTGCAGTGGAGCAGGTGCTGTGTGGAATTTGTGGCTGGTACATACACACACACACAACTGCTGATGCCTTCAGGAAGGCTCAGACATTTTGCTGCCTTGCTGTGACATTTCCTTCTCAGAAGGCTATTGATTAAAATGATTCAGGCAAAGAAAGTGATCCTCCTGAGTCATTTTCTCAGCAAGAGGGTTGCATAATGTGTGCAGCGTGGTCTTGTAGGTTTTTTTTGAGGCAGTCCCCTGGATAGAATTTCACAGACATCCAGTTTTGTCTTGCTCTCTGTCCCAGGAAAAATTTGAGCATTATGATGGGAATCTTTGGTATCTCTAACCCCTGTGACTCAGAAGTTCTTTGCTAATTAGAAATATGAGACAGGTTGTTTGCTGTGTTCTTGATATGAGGTGGTGATGGGAAGTTGCTCCGTCCCAAGGTATTGCTGCAATCCAAGATATCATTTTCCTGAGGGGAAACAGAAGGTATTTTCCATAAGGAATTGTGTAAAATGGCAACTTGGAACAATTAATTCCTGAAGCATTACAGAGCAAAGCCAAGCACTCCTCAAATTCAGGCTATGATAATTTATTTTTATTTTTAATATCATAATTGTATGATTTTACTCTTTGCCTTTCACGTCTTAGTGGGTGTTTCATCTCTGTTGCTCAGAGCTGATCAGTTTTGCTGGGCTAATGTTGCAAATATTCAACTTCTTGGAAGGAAAACATTTCTCTTTGTCTGTATATTAGTGATACATGACCTCTGGATTTCCCCCTCTATTTTAACCAACAAAGTGCATTACTGCTGATTGTTTCACAAAAAAATGTGTATTTTAATTTTAAAGATATCCATTTCTGCAAATGTATCTATTTCTGTTTCAGAAATTCCAGAATTTTCCAGAAACACAAAGCTCTGGGCAGCTTGTACTAGGATGTGACATTAAAATAAAACATTATATGACAAACTTGGTGCCCACATTTTGTCATTTTAAGTTGATTGTAGCATTGCACTATGCATTTAAAACATTACTTAAGCAGGACATGCAAAAGTACAAAATCTGATTCTCTGGGATGCTTTACAGGAATCTATTAAAAGTGAATTTGCTGTCAGCAGCCTTCCTTTCCCTGCTCCCTCTGCCTCATAGGTATATTTATATGTTGTTTTAAAGAAAAATGTTCCAATTAGAAGCTCCACCATATGACATTTGAACTGGGTCATAAATAACCAATGTGTTCCCAAGATGCAATGAGAAGAAAATTGCTGTGACTATTTGTAAAAAAAAAAAACAAAACAAACTCACCAAGACTCAAATTAGAGTTTCTAATCGTCTTTGCTGCCAGCAATAACCTCAGAATAACTGGAGGCGTGCATTGCCCTTCTATTGATAATAAGAACAAAATAAAAAGGGATTAAACACCAGATACACTGCAACACAAACAGCTCTTAACACTCTCCATTCACTTAGCTTTCTCCACTGAAATATATAGATTTAACCTTTATAAAAGACACTTTTATACCTTTTTTTCTTTTTTTTTTAACTACTATGATTATTCAGATGATGGAAGGAGATAGAAATGTATGTTCCAGTCCAGATCCTGAAGTCAGATGTCATTATAAGTTTACAGCAGTACCAGGTATTATTGTGAAAAGACTAGACAAAATTGTAATACAAATAAAGAGTCAGCCACAAAAAAAAGCAAGTATTTGTTTGAATGTGTGTGACTTTCTGCTGGGTTTACCTGTGACAGTGGAAACTCCACAACGAAGGAGTTGTGCTTAAAAGGTTTGTTTGACTTCATATTTTCTTTCTGCAGGTCTTCACTGGGATTTTTACAGCAGAAATGATCTTCAAAGTAATTGCCCTTGACCCCTACTACTATTTCCAACAGGGCTGGAATATTTTTGACAGCATAATTGTTATTCTAAGCCTGATGGAACTGGGCTTGTCCAGCATGGGAAACCTGTCAGTTTTACGCTCCTTTCGACTGGTAATGGTCTTATTCTGTTCTTAACCATCTTTTTTTAATTACATATAAACTCTGACATGAATGCAACATATTTTCTTAAAAATGCATCTGCCTATAATTGCTGCAAGCTGGTGAACAGTATGTGACACTAATTACTGCGGGATAAATGGAATTGTTCCAGATTTACATCAGGGTAAATGAGAACATAATTTGATTCTTTCTAGCTGTGCCAGGTACTTGCAGCACACTTAAAATATTTGAATTCCAATTTGTAATAAAGATCTGCCATTTTATACCTGTGCACCTGTTAGCACAGACAGTAGAAAATTGATAGCCCAAGAAATGCAAGAGCTGATAACTTGTTGTTTTAGGAGCTGTTATTCCTAAATTATGTTATAAACATGCCACTGTTCTTTTAGATGTTGTCAAAAGAAAATGAATTTTTTTTGAATTATTCAGAGAGAGGTTGTTTTTTTTTTTCCTAGAACTGATCAGCATAACATAGCATCTGTCTTTCACGGGCACTCCTGAGCTGTCAGCTCCTTTGTTAAGCAGGGGACAGTGGTGTCCTATTAATGAGAGGCTGGCGACATTCTGGAACAGAAAAGTACTTTCCTTGCCAGCTTGACATTTGTGTTGCACTTCATGTACCAGGATGTCCACGCTAATTATTCTGGCCATGATATGGCTTCAAAATTTTTAAGATCGGGAAAATAAGTCCTTATGGTTACATTTACCAGAAGAAAATATTTGTTTTTTTCCCAAAAATTCTCTGCATTGCTCAAAAGCGCAAATTTTCCATCACTCTCCTAAGTGTCTCCCTCCAGTTTTTTGGAGCAATCCTGCTTCAATAGGGCTTAATTTAGACCTTCAGTTGAAAACACAGCACAAGGGCTAGGCACCATTTACATCCTTAAAATAGGTCTTAAGTGGGCCGTGGGCTGTGCACAGACTGCGGGATCCTCGGCACAGAGGTGATTTTCACCCTGGGAGCTAACAGCTAATAACATCTGACTGAGACTTGCTCTGAAGCACAAAGGAATCCCTTCTCTCTTTTTTTTTTTTTTTTTGTGTGACCAAACCTGAAATCCCTCCCTCCAGATGCCTGCCAGGATGTTTATTTTGAGGAGGAAAAGCAACACAAAAGAAAATACTAAGAAATAGATGTCATTCTTCCATCCTTTCCCCACCAGTGGGGGAATGTGCCATTAAAACCATGTCTATCTAACCAGGCAGAGCATAGCTCAGGAAAACTTAATTCTCATCTGAGAAGCCCAAGTGATGTTTTATTAATAGAAGTAATGAGGTTAACAGGAAGTATGGCTAAAATCACCTTGTACCACACGCACTGCGGCATTTAACATCTTTCACGTTTTACTCACTTGAATAATTCATTGGCTGAGATGGCTGATGCTTCTGTGAGCTGACACTGTTGTTTATGTTCTGTTCACAGCTGAGAGTCTTCAAGTTGGCAAAGTCCTGGCCGACCTTAAATACGCTCATTAAAATCATTGGAAACTCAGTGGGTGCCCTCGGTAACCTCACTCTCGTGCTGGCCATCATCGTCTTCATCTTTGCCGTGGTAGGAATGCAGCTTTTTGGGAAAAGCTACCTGGACAATGTGAAGAAGATAAGCACCACTGGCAACCTGCCACGGTGGCACATGAACGACTTCTTCCACTCGTTCCTCATCATCTTCCGAATTTTGTGTGGAGAGTGGATCGAGACCATGTGGGACTGCATGGAAGTAGCTGGGCAGCCACTGTGCCTTCTCGTCTTCTTGTTGGTCATGGTGATAGGAAACCTGGTGGTGAGTTCTCGAGATGTTTTGGGTTTTTTTTTTTTCTTCCTTTCCTGGTGGGCATGTGCAAATGTACCAGTTTTTAATCCAGAAGTGGCAAATCTCACATTGCTCTACAATTGTAATTCAATGAACTGAGTTGTCACCAAGACAGATTTGCTCCTATCCCAAAGTTGCATTACTAGTTGGCTAGTTGGAAATGAGGACTTGCTATTTTTTTCCAGAAGAGCAGATGTTTTCCTAGAAGAAAGGCACATGGGTTGATCACAGTGATTTTATTTTTTATGCTGTTCATGGGGCTGAAGGATTTCCTGATCTCTTTTCTGTGCAGGTGTGAGTATCACCTCACCTATCCCTGTTTTGGAATATTTATTTTTCCTTTCAATTTTACATATTTATATTTCCCTTCACTTCTGGCCCAGAACACACAAACCATATCACAGCACAGTGTCTTTGAGAGGAGTTTTGAATGTCCTTAGCCTACATGTTTTAGGAAACTGCAGGTTTTGTTTACAGTAATGTCACTGGCTCACTTGCTGGTTTTTTAATAGACTATCCTATAAGCATGGCTTACATAAGCTCTGAACCTATTAAGACTGAGTTATATTTCCCTGTTGACATCTTAAGGAGCGCTTTGCTGGCTTTCAGTCATTGTGGAAATGCTTTGCCTGTTCAGCTTACAGAGCATCTTTGACATTGTGGCTCTAATGGCCTTACTGTTTATGTAGTGAGTTATTTAATAGTAGATGCTGCTGTAGAAAAAAAAAAAAAGAAGGAAAAAAAAGAAAAGTTGTTTGCTTTTAGTGGTTGTTTTGTTTTTAAGTACCCAATGTTTTGGTACTCGGCTGCTGGGGTAGAAAAGTTCTTGAAAAAGCTTGTAAAAAACCAAAGTGTGTTGCTTTGTTTACATTACCTTAAATTTTAACAGTTATTTTCACATGAAAATGTTGATTGCAAGAGCAAAGTATATTTTTAAGGGGTTTTTTAAAATAAAAGTCTAAAGACTAAACTGTAATTACTCAGAAAGTGAGAAATTATTTACATTTTTTTCTATGACTTACCATTTCTATAAATTTTTTTTAATTACATTTGATTAGAAGAGCAGGAGCAGAATATTACTTTCTTTATTTAGGAAAAAACCCATTATTTATTATATGTTTTAGGAGAGTTTAGCCTGAGCTCTAGAAAGTTAATTTCCCCCTGCCATTAAGCAATGTGTTCTGTGTATGATGATGAAAGCTGGAAATAATATGTGTTTAATTCTGGGGAAAATGTTAACATTTGAAATATTCATGGATTATTAAAAGATGTGAATTAGCAACATCTGATACCCTTAGATATTAACACTCATTAGTGTGCACAAGTTCTGCTAAGTATGAAATCTGTCTCAGCAGAGACTGCATTAACATTATCTACGTATATTTAACCTTCAGAGCTCAAAAAAAGAGACTGTCCCAGATGTAAAACCAGATATTGAAAAACTCTATCTGCATGGAGAAGCTGAAGTTATTGGTCAGCTGAAAGAGAAAATCACTAGCTTTACTCTTTTCAGCCAACAGTTCTGTAAGGATGTGGCAAAGACTGATAAAGAGGAATCATTCCTGTGTTTGGGTCTCTCACAGAAAAAAAAAAGAAGGAAATTATTTATAAGTGAAAGAACAGCAGATTGTGAATCATGAGACTCATCCAGTGCCAACATGGAGATTTCATGATGTTGATTAGCAGGTAGAGAGGAGGTCATCTTACACCTCTGGCACCATAAAAATTGTTGCTTTCTTCAGTAAGAGTGGATTGAACTCACCAACTCACTCTCATAACATCACCAGACCCAAAAGTTCTGGTAGCTTAAAAGGGCTCCACAAGCCCTTTCAAGTAAAAATACTCATGTGCATAAACTTTTACCTGTAACTCCATTGCCATCTGTGCCAGCAAAGTCTCTCTTTTAACTTGCTGAGATCCTTTTTCCTCCTCTGAGTTTCAGGAGTCAGTTCTGATAAAGAATATTATCCTGAGGCTGTATCTCATTTGGACTCTAAATTCTTCCATGGTATCTGGAGGCTTGGAGAAAATCTTGGTGTAGCATATCTGTGCATGCATCTAAATTAAATACTTTTATCTGTCCCATCTGCCTTATGGTGATGTCTGTGGTCTCTTTCCCAACTGCAAGTCTGAGGATTGTGGAGCAAACTTGCACCTGAAATCCTGTAAAGTCTGCAAACTGGTGTTGAAATTGTTACAGCCACTGCAATTCTGTGGCATGTTCAGTGATTGGTTTGCAGGTCGTATCTAGCCTCACTAACATGAAAATTCAAAGGAATGGTGAAGAGCCAGGAAACTTAGTAAGTGCCCTGGGCAATACTGTGTTATAGAGCAGTCCAGTTGTTGAAAGGAATTTTAGTATATCCTTAGTCTTTGGGTTGTATTCATATATCCTGAAAATGTCTGGAACAATTTGTGTGCAGTGCCACACGAAACTATATTTAAGGCTGGTCAGCTGGTGAGTGAATCATCTTCAAGGAGCTAAACTTTACAATATAGTTGGAAAATGATGTGCAGTGTTACTGCTTTTTGCACAATAAAGCTGTGCTCCTACTGCCAGGTGGCATTTTAGAGTCACTGAGGCTGCTTTAGAAGGTAAAGTCAAACCAGACAGATCATGAGAATTTCTTCATCATTTGTAAGAGAGAGCTTCTGAAATAGCTAAGTGAATAATTACTCTTTTTGTTAAGTTTTCAAAAGGGTTTAACATGTTTTTAATGTATATTTATGTTACTGAGGTGAACAAGGAAAATCACCAAGACAGGAATCATTGAGATGATGTAGGAGAATTAGGGACAGGAGGAAGGTCCTGGTGCCCCCTGCTCTGGCCAGAGTCAATGTGACACCAGCCACTTCTCAGGGGACAGCTGTGTGTGTGCTGGGTGCTGTGGTGGTGTTTGTGGCTCCCCAGGATGAGGGAAGAGATGAGAATCTTGGCTGCACATTTCAGAAGGCTGATCGATTATTTTATGATATCTATTATATTAAAAGAGAATGATATATTAGAACTATACTAAAGAAAAGAGAAAAGGAGACATCAGAAGGCTAGAAAAGAATGAATAATAAAAGCTTGTGACTGAGCAGAGTCCTGACACAGCTGGACCTGTTGATTGGTCATCAAGTAGAAACAATCCACATGGAACCAGTCAAAGATGCACCTGTTGGCAAGGAACCTCCAGACCACATTCCAAGCAATCAGATAATCATTGTTTGCATTTTGTCTCTGAGGCCTCTCAGCTTCTCAGGAGAAAAATCCTAGCAAAAGGATTTTTCAGAAAATATGTCTGTGACAGGGTGCTAACAACGTGCATGAATAAAAGTGACACTTCCATCACGGGCAGCACAACCTCCCAGGCTCACTGGGTGTGTGTCACACATGCTGGCCAAGCCACACTTTTACCCTCTGGTGGCCACCAGGATGAAGGATGGATCCTGCCAGCCTCTCCTGATGTGCCACCAAGGGAGGGACAGCCTGAAATGCGCTCGCTGCCTCTGCTCCTGCTCCAGCTGGGCTGCAGGAGCCAAAAAGCATCTCTTAGTGTTCAACCCACAGAGCTGCAGTGCATTAAGTGGCCCTCAGGGCTGAGTTCTGGGCTGCTGTTCCCTCACCTCTGTCCCATTCACACATCCCAGTTCATCCATGGTACATCCACCCCTGTTCCCCAAGCCACCACAAGCTGGCAAATCACTGCTGCATTTCCTTGGTGGTTCTTGCATTGCTGGAGCCACAAGCATGTGAACATGTAGGGTCTGCAACCAGGAAAGTGATACCTTAAGAATTTTCCTTAAAAGCAGAATATAAGAATGGAATTCCTCCTTTAGGATCAGTCCAAGCCTTTTTCTTTTTTTTCCCTGCTGTCCATTCACTCAGAAAAATATTGATGACATTTTTTGAGAACACTAAGGTAGAAAGCACAACCAATTTCTAGGGTATCACACTGTCCTGTAGGCAGGATTGCATAACCATTATTGAATTAATGCATGATGCATGGAATTATGAAATATAAAGTGTAAGGTCATGCACTCAGCCCTGTTTAAATATTTATGTTATGATCCAGTAGCTTACCAGCAGAAAATGCTTGAGAGCATATGTATCAGTCACTGTGAACATCTGCATCTGAAATAATTACATGGAGGTGCCTTTATAGTCAGATCTGGTTAATGGAGTCTGTGAAGTCATAAAATATCTTACCACCCAAAAAATCTAAATATATCAGGCTAAATAGCCCCTAAAACTACGTATTTCTGTCCCTGACATCCTAGGAGGCAAACAGCTGTAGAAATCCCCATGTGGCTTGATATGTTGACCCAAGAGGACCTTCTGGTCCTGTTTTTTCCTATGGTAATTTCAGTGCCTGGCAGCAGAGCTGCTCAGCAGGGTTTGGATGAGATTTGAAGTGACCACTTTGGTTAAACTCAGTGGAAACTTTTCTCTGAAAAGTCAAATGTGGCTGAAACCTGTCTTTCTCTTCTGCTTCCACATCTCAGGAAGTATTTATGGATGTTTTTTCTGTTATAATCTGGCTCGTGAGACAGGTAGAAATATGGAAATGTCACATCCTTGGATGGAAGAGGTTTGTGCCTGCCTACATGCCTTTTCTACAATTCCATGTAGGAAAGGATACTTGAAGAGGTGTTCTGGGAAAGTCCCACCAAACCTCCATCAGGTTAAAATCAATGGATTTTCAAGCTGGTCAGACACCAACAGGACCTCATTAGGAGTCATTCACCCCCATTTCCCTCTTGAACAGACAAAATCTGTTGATAAAATGTGTTATCAGAGCTGTTCTGACAGACACAGTTCTGCAGCTGGGCAAGAAAGAAAAATAAAGTTACAGGGTTTTGACCAGCCTGGTCTACTGGAAGGTTCTGTGCCCAGTGCAGAGGGGTTGAAAACAGGTGATTTTTAAGGTCCCTTCCAACCCAAAGCAGGAGATGATTCTATGAATGGGAGCAATGCAGAACTTCTGGGTGCTTCCACTTCATCCTGTTCATTTACAAGAGCCTCCCTTCTGACCATGAGAACATTGTCCTGAGCACCACCAATGCAACCTGGATGGGAATAATGGCTTAGAAGGAGGAGAAAGGCAAGAAAGATGAAGGGTCAATTAGCACAGATCCTGGCCTGACAGATGTGCAAGAGAGAGATTTGGGATTGGGGGGATTGTTTGGGTGGGAAAGAGAAATGGGTACAGCTTTATGTGAAGCTTAATCTATGAGAAGAAATTCACAGCAATTCCCTGCCCTGAATCACTTTCCTAAATAACAGAGCCTAAGCAATATAAGGTGTCACTGGGTCCCATGTGTCTGTCTAATGCTTTTTTTTTTGTTTTGTTTGCTAAAGTTGCCTTTAGTTCAATGTTTAGAGCGAAGAAAACAGATAAAAAACCACAAAAGAGGCAGCCTTGTGTGTGCTTATGCAGCAGCAATGTGTAGTGCTGAAATGTATGAGACAGGGATGATATTTGGATTGCATGGTCTTCAACACAGGGGCTTTGCTTCTGTATAAACCCATTTCTAGAATTAATTACTGAGTTTCAATAATTGAGCACCACAACCTCTAAATGAGGAACGTAAGAGTGAGTCTGTGTGGCCACCTGTGAAGGAGAACTGGTAGCCCACCCTGTGGGAATCCATCAGCTGTATGGGAGCTGTACAGGTCTATCCCAGCTGGAATATTGTGATCAGTGCAGAGTATGAAGAAGTTTAATAACACAGATTGAGATGTTCTTTTGCATTTGCCCTCGGTGCCAGAAAATATCCCTGAACACATTTAATTTATTAGTGTAGGAGTATCCATAAAGTCCTGTCTCACTCAATGCTGATGCTTCTCCATCACTGCAGATTTCTCAGCAGATCACGTCTGGGCTTGAAAGAGGCTTATGGTAATGTCAGATTTTCTCTTTGTTTAAATGAAATGGGTACAGAGAACTATCATTATCCCTTGTGGTAAAACCAGAAGTAATAGCAAAATAGCATCTTACAGGCCTGGGTAAAAGTGGATTACGATTTTGCATTTCAAGAGCTCAGACAACCAAAACATATTAGGATGGTCAAAGGTGGTCTTCAGATGGAGATTTGTATTTCTGCCTGACATGATAGGGCTGTCACTGAGGGAAGATACATCAAAACCCCAATGCTTTTAAAAGACAGGAAGCATTAAACCACGGAATTTCAAGACTATAAAACTTTTTAAAGGGTGATGAAGGGCTGTTTTACCCCAAAAAGTACAAGGCCTCTTTAATTCAGACAACCTTTGCCAAGAAATGAATGCAAATGGAACTCTGATGACATATGATAGCCCTCTTCCAGCTATCTCCCTATTTTCTTTTCAAATTATATACAAATATAGAATACCAAAGCCCCATTTGTGTGGGTTTTACTGTGTATCCCTAGAGAAATGTTTAACTCAAGGGTTCCAGCAAGACTTGCTGCCATGAATCAAGTAATTATTTTTGCATTTAATGACAAACATGACTTACTCATGAGGGCCACTGAGGACGTCCACCGTGTGAATAAAGGTTAATCTCCTTGGAGGAATATGTAGTATTTGTATTGAATCTAATTATTAATAGAAATGAAGTGCAATTTTAAAATATTGTGTGCCTTCTAATTGCAAATCAAACTAGATTTGATCTGCTTGCTGGAAATTAAAGCAGGTTTGGGAAGAAGGTATTACAGCCCAAATTACAACATTTATGGTTTAGATTTTTAATTTTTGAATCACAGTAGAGGTCTGCAGTGTCCTCAAGCTTTACATGTTGTACTTCTGCCTCTAAGCACACACTTTCCTTGGGGTCCATAGGTTCTACTTCTTGCACAATGGAAGGAAGAGAGGATAAGGTGCAACTATGTGAAACCTGTGGAAAAACAGCTTTTTGCAAGGAGCAGGGAAGCCACAGGAGATTTGAAGAGAGCTCAGGTTGTCCCAAGTCTCACACAAACACTCCCTTCCCTCCCCTCTCTCTGCACCCCATTGCTCACGTCCTGGGTGATGCTGTTCACCTTATCTGCTCTTTCAGCAGCTCCCAACATTCTGGAAATCTGCATTTGTGTTTTGGTTACATCAGCTGAGAGGGCCAGCAGATAAACAGGCAGGAATAGGCACGTCAGGAGCAGTCATCGTCAGGACAGACAAAATCTGCAAAGCAGCGAGCGAAGGGCACGTGGGGCACCAGGGAGGAGGAGGATTGATCAGAAAGCTGCAGGAGCCATAATGAGAGCTGGGGAATACTGGCAACAAGGAGAGTTTGAGGGTCCAGAAGAAGCCAGGGAGCCCAAGGGATCCTCAGTGAGGAGTGGAAGTGTCGTTTGAGTCTGTCTCATCAGCTCGGGCACTTACGTAAGGGAGGCGAGTTTCCTCTCCTGAGTCACATGTGGCTCTGCAGGAGAGCAGCCCAGAATCCATCAATAAGCTCAGCTGGGGATACAAAGAAAGTGGTGTCAGAACAACTGTCAGCATGTCACTGCTGTCCTCCTTGCTCCTACTCATCTGGCAGTGGGAATATTTGGTGTGATGCTGCCGAGCTCAAACCTCCAAGGGAGGCAGATAAACCCCAGCACATTCCCAGCTTCTCCCTCCATCATTTCCATGCCAGCTACCTGAACACTCTGTGTGTCCCAAAGCAATTTTAGCCATTTGTATTCCCCATTATCCAGCCTTTCTTGAGAAGTGCCTGGGAAGCAGAGCACTCAGGTAGTCGAGGCTTTTGGGCAAGAATCTGGCTATGTCTGCTTAAGTATTAAACATCCTCAGGGTTAAAGAAATGTCCCCCAGAAACAGATGGCATCATCTGATGCTTCAAAAAAATAAATCCTGACACCAACCATCAATCAGTCCAGTTGCCTCTGATGGCTCCTAGTAGAGATGGAAAGCCTCCATCCTCTTGTGAGTTACAAAGCTTTGAAATACAAAGCTTTTGCCTGACACCCCAGGCTTTAAAAGCTGTATGATTTATCAGTACCCACATAAATAACTATAATTTATTTTATTGGGTGGATATATCCCACCCAATAAAATAAATTATAGTTATTTATAATATACATATAAATAATTATATATATAGTTATTTATACATATTTACTACATGTATAACACTGGATGCTGGTGCTAAAAAGTCTGGGGAAATTAATCTCACTGTATTTATGGTGGGCCATCAAAGACTGCTGGGTTTTCAAGATGCCATTCTATGGTAGATTGGAATCTACTCAAATCTGGGAGGTTTAGGGCTGCTTCCCCCCAGATATGTGAAGGAAATGCAGCTGAAAATAAATAGGAATGACTACTTTCAAAACCTTCTTCTAAAAAGTAATCTGCTTCTTTCTGTCACTTCAGATTTATGAGAGTCTGTATCTGCTACAGGCTCAGTTGTTTCTTCTGAAGAGTTGAGTCTTGGCACTTGGTGACTAAATCTGAGCTTGCATCTTAGGGGGACAAGTGTGTTTTCAAGGTATTACATGGTGTTTGTGTTGAATATATACTAAAATCTGGCAATTTTTTCCCTGCAATATTCATCCACAGAAAGGTAGATATTTGAAAACACAGCTAGCTCAAATCCCAGTAGGAGTTGGCATACATAGAGGAGTGAGCTTTTGCTTCGGATGAAGCTCAAAGGAGGCTGAAAACAAAAAGTGGACTAAAACTTTTTTTTTTTTTTTAAATTTATTAGTGACATAAGGAATTCCCAAAGCAGTAGTCCAAAGCAGATTCATTAGTGGACTGTGACAGATTTTGGCATTTGGTGCAGATTTTCATCAGTAGAATTATAAATATTGCTTCTTGATCTATAAATTAGTCACTGGGATATATCAGAGAGAAATAAAATCTGTTAACAATGCTAGTGCTCTTCTGTAGGCATGGGTATAGGGGAACACAAAACTATCTTCCATTTCTTCCATTAACATTTATGGGTATGAGGTGTCTTGGAAATATGGAGGAAGAAGAATGATAATACATTACTTCAATTGACCCAACCCTTTGTAAACCATCCCCATGCCTTGTGTTCTAATTGTGTTTCCAAATCAAAGATATTTCTCTAAAACCATTGTTGAAGTGTTGACCCCATGATAGGAACTACTGACACGATGGAATATTTTTAATAAGATACACCATATGTATGTTTTATGTTCTCACAGATATTTTACTTGTGAAGATTCTAAGGGAAGCTAAGATATTATTTGGAAAACTGCAGCCCTGGTAGCAGGTGGTGTAGCAGGCATGAGTAGGGTCAGCCTGCCCACTTTCTGTCCTACATGTGTCCTTGATTAGTAGTGTAAGTAGGGGTTTGTCAGTGGTTAAGTTCTTGCTAATAACTGGGTAGTTATTAAAATCTAGAAGGCACTGAGTCAAATTTAATTGGGCAAGAGTGTGCAAAGGTAGGTACAACTAAATGTGTCTCTTTTTATTAATGTCACAGTGCAAGTTGTCTAGATGTCACTGAAAGGGTAATGACAACAGAATTATTCCTAACATGTGCTCAGGGAAAGGCAAGGTTTTAATGCTAAAATAGACCAGGTGGTACAAAATTAATACATTATTTACGACTCCTAAACATCTTACATTTTTTTTTAAAAAAAAATCCTGTTACAAATATTTTTTTTCCTTCACCAAAAATAAGCAGTGAGCTGTTCATTCTTACAGTTGCCTCTAGAAATATCTTGTTAAAAAGAATATGTGAAACAACCAGTGAGTCATGACAGACTTAACCTTCTTAGCAGGTGTATGATATTTAAGAGACACTGGAATTTATTTTTTCATGTACAGTGCACATTCATATCTGGATTCTCCACCCAGCACATGTGTGGCAACACAGTCTGTGGCTTCCCAAGGAAAAATGCTGAATAATGCATTTGGAAAATAAATGTAGTACACAGGGTCAGATACCAGTTTCCTGCTTTTTGGAGTCTTATTGAACAGTAAGAAATTCCTGCAAAGGGAATTCCTGCCTTTGGTCTCCTGCTACCATTCCACATTTCTTCATCTTTCTGAAATTGCATTCATCTGTGTCTTACTGTGCTAAACTTCTTTAAATTCAATAAACTGACTGACCCACACTTACTGAGGAGAATCTCCAATAGATATAGATCTATTTCATCATTTTTATATTATTGCAAACAATACAAGGGAAAGGAGAACCAAACCTATTGATTTTTCATCTCTCTTACTATTTTTGTTTCTTTGCTACTATTTAAGTCCCTTTTGTTCTATTTCCTTGACTCCAGATTCATGTGTTAATTTTTTTTCCTGTTTTGTTTGGGTCATTCTTAGCCAGAATCATGTTTAAATTAGTTCTAATTGAATATGAATCAAATCTGCTGTTCCTTTAATTATCTTCTACCTAAAATGTATTTTCTTCCATTTTGGTCAGTTCTGGGATTCATTGCCTTGGAATCAAAGAGTGGCTTATGTTGGAAGGGACCTTAAATCTCATCTCATTCCAACCCCCCTGCCATGGACATGAATGGACACCTTCACTATCCCAGGTTGCTCCAAGCCCCTTCCAACCTGGCCTTGAATTCTTCCAGGGATGGAACAGTCACAACTTCTCTGGGAAACCTCTCCCAGTGCCTCACCACCCTCACAGTGTAAAATTTCTTTCTTATGTCTAATATAAATCTCTCATTTTTCAGTTTAAAGCCATCATCCCTTGTCCTATCACTCCACGCCCTTGTCCCAAGTCCCTCTGCAGATCTCTGGTAGCTGCAGTAACTGTAACATGATCTCTCCATGGGAATTTTGGAAGCATTCAGAAAGGTGCAGGATTACCCACAGCTCAGCCACAGACCCAAGGGGAGGGGCTGACCACTGAGGACCCTCTGGGGCCCAGGAGCAGGTGCTGGCAGATGAAATGGGTGGCGTTTTAGGACAGCAGTGAGGTGTGTGTGTGTCAGCACCTCCCGCCTTGCAGGGCATGGCTTTCACTGTGGAGATGTAACTGGCCCCACTGCTGCTAAATCCTCCTGTTTCTTTAATGAAATGTGGGGGTTTGTCCCACTTCTGAGTCATGGGGCTTCTACAAGAGGAGTCTGTGAAAGCCACAAGCCCAGCCGTGTGCTGTGAAGGCAGGAGATTTCATACTGTGCAAAATTACTGGTAGAAATCTTTTTTGGAGCTTTTTTGAGATTTTGGAGCTCTTCTGAAAGAAGGCCTCCTGGCTGGCAGGCAGCTCTGTCACTTTGTTCTGCCCTTCCAGGAATCTGCACTTGGAAAATGCACAAAATCAGAACCTCCTTACACCTCCCAAATTCACTGTAGAGGTATCCTTTTCACATTTCAATATCCTTTTCACATTTCCTACTTTTTAATAGGAAAGTATGATTTTGTGAGGGAACCGAAATTAAAATATTAAACCTGGGAAATTGATTAGAAAGTAAGATTTTTAAAGGAAACCATGTTCTCCCTGAAATTAAAAAAAAAAAAAAAAAAGTGGGGGGAAAGATAATATTAATGATTTCTTGACTCTCTGATTTAATTTTCGAGTCTCTGGGCCTACCCTCATAGTGATTTTTCTTTGTTGTAATATATTGGCCACAGGGAGCCTTTACTGTGCCCCTTGTCACTGGTTTTCTTTCAATTTTACTCTGTTTCCATGTGGGATTTTTTTATCCTTTTGGTTCTCTGTGGCTCTTACCTTTCCCCAGCTGTTTTCTGCCATGTGTGAATGAGATTTGCCTCTTTCTCTTGATCTCCAGACCTGACTGCCCAAGGGACACGATGGCCCTGAGATGACTGAGGGCAAAACTTAGCACAGTCCTTGGTCACAACTGAGTGTCCCCCTCTCTGTGGTGGTGTAGGATCTGAATTGTAAGAGGATGAGGATCTGTGGAGGTGTAGGATCTAAATTGTAAAAGGATGATTCCAGGGATCCCACTCTGGCTGGACTGGGCAGTGTCCTCCATGTGAGCCTCCTAGGGTTGGATTTGGTCTTCAGGTAGAAACTGCAGATCTTAAGCATCCAAAATTAGAGGGTTTTTTCATTGTATAATTGGTAGAGCAGCTGTTGTTTGCATGCAGCCAGTGAAAATATTCCAGGGTAATGCAGGTGTTTCTCATTGATCATCACTCCTTGCAGGGAGCAGCAACAGCAAAGACTCCCCAGACTGTGCAGTCTGTCTTGCTCTCTGATTGTCCTGACATCCTCCTCAGCAGGGCAGCCAAACACGTTTTGTTGACTTAGCAGAAGGGTAATTGTCTCTTGGTTTGCAAACAATAAACTTTCCATAGTTTCCCTGGTGTTTTTGGGGTACCTTGAGCCTTTAACATCACGAACACAGCCGGTTTTGCTGGGAGAAGTTTTCAACTGGACTTGTCTCACAGCACATTTTGTCTGTCTAGACAGTGCTTTGAGAAGTCCACAGCAGCTCTGATGGAGCCCTTGCTACTCTGGTGAATTAATGTTGTTTTGATATCTGATGAAAAACCTGCAGGAACATGTTTGTTTTTATGCCATGACTCCAGTACTGGGAAGAATTTATCTGACTCCACTCACCCTCTCTTCCTCCTCATATATAACATTTGGAGTCTTGGAATTTCAGAAATTTCAAGAAAACATTTGGTTTCCAAAGACTCATCATCTAATATTTCTAAGGAACATACTTAGGAAAAAAAAAATAACACTGAAAGTCATCAGCAACAAAAGAAATCCAAATTCAACAGTTCTTGACCAGATTTGGAGTGGTACAATTTGTCTGCACAGTTTCATGCACGTAGGTGAATAACAAATGAAAAAGTCTTGGAAACATGAGGCAAGCACCAGGTTGTGGTAAGAAGTGTCACAGGTTGCCTCAGATTGATGTTTCCAGGATTGTGTTTCAAGTGACAAGGACATGGGCACCTCGCTCTTCCAGCTTGTGGGGTGCTGCAGGACCTGGGGATGAGGAGAGGCAGAGGTTGGTCCCTCCTGTGCAAAGGGAAGAGAACAGGATTGAGGAATCTGCCCTATTAATCACAGATACCCCTTTAAACCCCGAAGTGAGAAATTGGGTGATCATTCCCCACCCCATCAAACACAGGTGAGCACAGCTCCCATCCAGCATCACTTCTCTGCCCTGCACTGCTCAAACAGCTGCACCAGACACACCAAAACTGCAGGGAAACATAAAGTTCAGTCCCTGAAGAGAAGAACTGTCAGTAAAGCCCCCAGCTTTATTGTAAATACCACAAAAACATTCAGGGTAGAGGGAACACCCTCAACTCAACCCATTCCTGAAGATCCAGCTGAAGCTGCATCAGCCTCCCTACTTGTTCTTCATAGGCCAGTGGTAAAATCAAGCATTGTTCTCCACTTTTTCTGGGTAAATAGAAATCATTCACAAAAAATCTCTGAAATTACAGCCACTTTTTGCATATGAAATAATTATTCTTACCATATTACTTACATTTTTTCTTTCCTAAGGAGAACATCCACTCTCATTGCCATCATGAAGTAGTTCAGAAATTTTACTTAGGAAGTAGACTGTATTTTCTGAGTAGTTATTAAAATTCATTTTCTTCTATTTAAACAGATAAACCAGTTATTTCACCTAAGAGGCTAATACAGAGCTGATGAGAAAAAATTCCTGTTGGAAGAATTGGTATTGCAGTGGTACTACAGTGCCCCACAACCCTCCCACCTGCAGCTGCCTGTGGGTTCAAACACTTTCCACATGGGAAGTTGTGTGGCTGCAGGGCAAGAAATTCATATCCCCATTTCCATGTGCTTTCCTAGCTGGTCCTGGGCAAGAAAAATGAAGGAGATTGATGGTGTCCAACCTGTGCTCTCCCTCACTTGCCCCAGGCCACAGGGACCTCTTGCCAATCTTGTGTTATCATGATCATTTTGACAGCAAGAAACTAAGATATCAGAAGAATGGGATTATGAGATTGACTGCAGGATAAAGGGAAACTGGGCTGGGAGGATATAAGCTTCTTATCCAAGCACAAATAACTGAAATAATAGGAAGGGAATATAGAAAATAGGTGATCATGTAAATTGCTTTTTGCAGGAATAGTCTCTCTTAGTAGACTTTGCCCTGGGATGAAAATGCACAAAAGATTGAAAATACAACTCCAAGGAAGGAAATAATCCTCCAGAGAGACTGACTACATTACTGACCTATTACTGCAGATCTCTAACTTAGATCTATCACTTAGTGCAATGAAATCCCCTTTCTGAGCAGTTTTTCTTCGCAGCTTAGTGGATTCTGCTGCAGTAAACAAAATATAATAATTGGCACCTATTTTGTTAGGCTTGCTAGAAGGTCTCCAAAGAACAAACTGCATCTCTCCCATCTGTGCTAGTCAAAGAACAGTGCAGATGTCCACTGCCATCCATGAACAGGAAGGAAATCAGATATTTTCACTGGTCAGAGAGTGCCTGAAGAGCTTCTTGCTACTCTGTATTTACCAGGCACTGCAGGTAGATGGGCCCTGTTTGTCCACAATAAAAAAAGTATTAAATGAGTAGCTGAAAAAAGTATTCAATGGTGATCCTGGCAGGTACTTCACATGCACTGTCTGGCCTTTCCTATGCAGCTGAGTGCCAGAAGTGACAATCAGCTGCCACAGGGTTACAATTTGGATTAATGGCTTCCTTTTTGCACGGTAGATTTCACTGATGGGGGTATTTTCCTGTTGTTACAGCAAATTCTGCTTGGCTGGCTCCTAGGAGATTTCTCTTCCCCAGGAAAGAAAGGTGTAAAATCCCTTCCCTCCTCCTGTGTGACACCAGTGAGGGTCCAGGGCAGTGGATGCAGTGCTGAGTTAATTCACAGGAGCTCAGGAGGCTGCACACTGTCTGACTGAATGACAGATGGAAGGTTAAATACATAAAGATTTATATTGCTCCACTTTTACCAAATCAAGGCAAACAAAAAGGTGGAAGGGAAAGGAAGAAGCAGTCTCATGGTTTTGTTCCAAAAGTGCTCTAACTTCAGCAGCAGAGCTTGCAGATATATCTTCAAACAGGATTCGATGAGAAGGTGTCATCTGAATAGAAATTGTCTGATTTTGCCCTGTGTTGACACAAAAGGAGATGATGGAGCTGAGATACTCAGAATGCAGCCTACCACAGCATCATGTGTATCTCCCTGCCTAGAGCTTTTTGGGGAGGACAGGTGCTTCCAGCAGCCTGTTTCCCCCCCATGGATGGGGAGCTTGGAATCAGCCTCAGAGCTCCAGGCCCCTGTGCTTTTCACTTTCTGCCAGCACAGAATTGTGCAGCACCTTGCACAGTGCCTGGTTTGTTACCCTGTGCTGCTGCTTGGGTTGGGGCTGGAACACCCTGGGCTCCCCTCTGCCCTGGGGAAAGCTGTAAAGGCTGGTTTAAAGGCTGCTCACCACTGTCCTGGAGTGTGATTGTCCCCAGGATGGGCTGCTGGGTGTGACAATGGACAGTGTTGTTGCTCATGTGATTTAGTTTTAGATAGGCCTGCAGGGAGCTGGACTTGATGATTCTATGGGTCCTTCCAGCTTGAGATACTCTGATTCTGTGTGGCTTATTTGACCTGCATCTACCTTTAATCCAGCTCTGAGATACAAAATCCAAGCTTGCTTAGTCTTGGGTGGGCACTGCTCAGCTCCTCAACATCCCCTGGGATGCCAGACTGTCTCCATTGTCTGCAGACATCCTGGGAAAACTGCAGCTTAAGCACCTCAGGGAGGCACCTGCCACGGGGCTGAATTAATCTGATCATTTGTGCCTCATACTGGCACAACCAGAGTCACGAGCTTTGGAAAAGGCATTGGAAGTGAGAAGGTCAACGAAAGCATGCTGGATTGTCATTAGGCTAAAAGCTTAATATAATTATACTAAAAGAATTTGGGGTTCTTTGAGTGCATCTGTCATTTGATTCCCAACCCCAAAGACCAGAAAAGCGACCTGCTTTCACAGTCTGGCTGCTCAGTGTCACTGGAAAGCAGATTTCTTTCCAAGGGGATCCATATGGACATAGAAATCTGCCATTGCTTTTGCAAACTGAGGTAATCTTTAGTTAGCTTTTACTTAAACTGAAAGCACTGTGTTAGCAGCCAGGAGGACTGGGTATTATTAGTAACCTTTTACAGGAAATGTGGTGTGTCATGGGTTAGGCATATTTTTTTTTTTTCTGGAAAATGCAGTGTACAGTGAAATGTGGGAATAGGTAAACATAAAGTGCTTATTCAGCAGTTCATTCTGTTTGAATGCCCAGCAATGCAACTCTGAGGTTACCTGCTCATGAAGGAAGCAGGGAATGATATTTGAGATTTATTTTTGGCTCAAAGCATGAAGTGCAAATGGTTCTTTGTGCAAAATGTCAGCTGCATTTCTGGGAAGAAAATAAGATTGCTTTAATAATCCATGGTAAATAACAATACTGAGGATGCTACATGAACCTGCAGGTGTATCTAGACAAACATATCTAATGTATACATGTAGCTTGATGTCTGAAATGAGTACAGAAAAGTGAATCAAAGTGCTTCAAACCTTTAG
The DNA here is from genome assembly GCF_023055355.1 of Agelaius tricolor. Classification (NCBI taxonomy): domain Eukaryota; kingdom Metazoa; phylum Chordata; class Aves; order Passeriformes; family Icteridae; genus Agelaius; species Agelaius tricolor. The sequence goes on from NW_027269266.1 coordinate 3,177,581, forward strand.
TGAAGAGCAGAGTTAATGAAGTACAGGATGAAATTCAGCTTCAGACAAGGAAATTCCTGTGCATACAAGGAGATATTAATGTATGGAGATATCTGGGCTACAACCACTCTGCAGAGGTCTGGGGATTGACTCAGTTTGGCCTGAGGACCTCTGGGGATACTGCAGGGTATCCATCCTGGCCTCCAGCTGGACACAGATCTCCCAGAATAGCTTTCTGATATTTTTTGTCCTTCTGGGAAATTGCCTGAGGGTGACTTGGGCATGGAAGGGTCAGATGGCACTAGACATATTGGCAGATGCACGTAGCCCTGGCATGGTCACCTGTGCTTGGTCAGTCTCTGTTGTCCACAAGATGAATTTCTGATTGAAATGAGGCTTAGGTGCACCATTAGACTCTCAGGGTTTGATGTTTGAGGCTGGAGGCAGCTGCCATCCTTGATGAGCAATTCAGTCCCCTAAATTTGGCCAATCTGTCTCCCCCTGCAACACATGGGATGCCCTGGTTGGATGGCAGCTGGAGCTTTGAGAGGTCACAGACCTCCTGTGAGATATCTCAGATACCTTCCAGCATCAGCAGACACCTCTGTTAAGATAATGGAATATTACCTACAGAGTCCAGAAGATTTTTATTCTGGCTCCCTTTATCCCCTCCCTTCCTCCAGCTGCTCCCTCTCACATACACACATGGTTATTTTCAGGACACTTGTAGAAGTGTGGTTATCTCTGAGCCCTCATCCTGCTGTCAAACTGGGTTGAAAGTGGCTAAAGGGGATCTCTCAGTGCCTCCTTCCCTGGTGGGCTCCCACCTGCTTGGCTGCACATCCACTGCTCTGGTTTCACACAGCATCAATTGCGAGGGGGATGTGAAAGGAAAAATTGCTTACCACCAGGGCATCACAGTGATGAGGAGACCCACACAAGCTCTCAGTGTGGTGGACCAGCTAAGAAACAATTAGCTTTAATCCCACTTTACCTGGGAGCAGGGCAGTGCTGGGGCAGCAATGGTTTATTCACTGGTTCATAATGGACGGGGGCATCTGCTGTGCCACCAACTGCTTTTGTTTTCAGTCACAGTGATTGCAAAGGGTACTTTACAAAACAGCCCTGACAGGGCACTTCAAACACTGTGCCATCAGAGTGATTAGGACCAGGTTTTCAGAATTCTGTCCCATATATTCTGAATATTTGAAATAAGAGGGAACAGGGTAAGGGGACGATAGCAAAAAGATTGTGGCTCTTTGGTAAGACCCAGTTAAATAGAGGTACTTTTTATGCTGTTTATGTTGGTCTAGCAGGTGTTTTCAACTTAAAGTACTATCAGAAAGAGAGAAGTTAGGAGGCTTACAGGTATATCTGGTAGTATTAAGAGATCACAGAGAAAATACCTGCACAAAGTCCATTTTATTGCTGTAAATGGCAAGAGTGCTGCAGCACTGACCTCTCCTTGCCAGCACCCAGAGCTGCCACCCACCCACTTGGTACAGGCAGCAGCTGAGTTGATACCAGGCAATTTGGGATTGGTTTGTTTTGGGGTAAATATATTTTAGCAGATATTGGTTTGAGTCACCTTTGCCCTGTTCCTGTCATCCCAAGCATCCACCTGCAGTGTGAACTTTTTGCCCTGATAAATCCAGCACAAAAGCTGTAATTTATTTCTTCTCAGACCATAAGAGATGTAATGTACAATATACAGCAACTGGTGACCAGCCTGTGAGATATATTACTGGGGATGGCCTTTGAGAAGAAGCTGGCTTTATTTATTGGATATAATGGTATTTATTCGGGGCAGGGGTGTAAAAAGAGGTTTAAACCATCAAATATATCACTTAAATGCCTAGTTGTGTCTAATCTTGCCACACACTGCCAGCAAAAGTAGAGAGTTCTGAAATGGCAAGAACAAGAGGAAGGTAACACACAATCTCAACTTCAGTTTGGATCTTTTCATAGACCTGTGAAAATCTTTAAATATTTTTTTTTTTCCTGACTAGTAACAGCATTTTCAGGACCAAGCCTGCTTTGGGAGTGAGTCTTGCTCAATTTGGCCACAGTAATCTGGTTGTGATGGCTTGTTTTAGCCTGGAGGGAGAAGTTTTTGAAGCTATATGACCTCAGAGGTGTTTATTCACAGTCACAATAGATTTCCTTCATGGCCCAGAGGATATTTAAAACAAGACTGTCTGTGAAAATGCATACAAATGTTTAGAAATGTTTCCAAATGTACAGTGTGGTTGAAGTGCCTTGCCTATATACATCATTGTCATAGAATCATAGAAGAATTTGGGTTGGAAGGGACCTTTAAAGGGCACCTAGTGCAGTGAGCAGGGACATTTTTAACTAGATCAGGTTGTTCAGAGCCCCATCCAACCTAACTTTGAATGCTTCCAGTGATGGGAACCTGTACCTCGCCATCCTCATCTTCAAATATTTCTTCCCTAAATCTAGTCTGAGACTCCCCTCTTTTAGTTTAAAGCCATTTCCCCTTGTCCTATTACAACACTCCTACAAGATTTGTCCCCATTTTTCCTATAGACCCTGTTTAAGCACTGAAAGGCCACAGTGAGGTCTTCCCAGAGCTTTTTGGGGAGGTTTTTTTGTATTCTATTTAGGAGCTTTACATTTTATTTTCCATGTTTTGGGGTGTTGGGGGTGGAGAGGGAGGAAGGGAATGTCAGTGTGTGTTATTGTCCATGCTAAATTTTTGCACCTGAGGTCAATGTGTTTGAAAATACCTGCAGACTCCTTTTCCTGCTGAAACCACCTTAGAAATTAGAAACCCTCAGTAATTAGAGGGATTTCCATGATGGGGCTACAGGCCACAGATGAGATGAAACTCAGATCCTTCTGTCTCCAGGACCAAACATGTCTTAGTTGGGATGGTCACAACACAAAGCAACACACTCCATTTTCAGAAGGCTTCAAACCTGTTTTTATTACAGCATGCATGCTTTTTATGCATTCTTACAAAACTCACAAGTTTACACTTTACTCGTTGGTCACGAGAGACAAGATGCTTATAGGAATAGGCATTTGCAGGTTTCTCTTATTTATCCTCCTTTCTTTCTTGGTTTCTCTGTCGATGACCTTGGCAGAAAATTCTTTCAGGGCTGAACATGGATCCTCTTATCCAACTTCTCTCTGGCTCACAGAAGTCACTGTATCTTGGGTTCTCTAGCTGCTCAGAGTGACTTCAAGATGCATTAGAAAGTCTCTTTTCCCAGCCTGGTGGTCGAAGGAGCCAGAGCTCTTCATTTCTCAGTCTCAAGGTTCTCAAGGTTGTTTATTGTTTCTTGCCTATAAAATTCTTTCTCCTGGCCTGCCAAGGTCCACTCAGCAAGATAATCAGAGACTCTCTGCCTGCCCCCGGGGTGGTGTTATCTTTTTATACGAGAAACTATGTGTACATTATTTAAAATAACTTTCCAATACCTATCACCTGTGTTAGACAGTGAGCTTTGACTCTAAACCAATCTAAAAGTGCCAACATCACAGCAGAAGATGGAGGCCAAGAAGAAGAAGGAGAAAGGCTGGACATGCTCAGATTCCTCCATCTTGCCCCCTGAAGCCCCTTTCTAAAAACCCAAAAAAATCCAATAAATTCACTATCATTCTACTTAAACTTTTGTGGCTTGTAAATCCTCATATAAGATTGGTAATTTTTTCCATGGCTTACAATCAAAGGCACAGGGGTCTTGGGCTCTGTGCCAAGGTCTCCGAGCCCCCTGACAGGGTCTCACATCCTCCAGGGCAGCCAGAGGAATTTCCTGGGTTCTGACAACCGTAAAACCTCTTACACACACACACACACACACATGCATGCCCCCCCACATTTAAAACTAACCAATTTCCTTTCAACTTCACTCCTCCCAGGTGCTCAACCTGTTCCTTGCCTTGCTGCTGAGCTCCTTCAGCGCCGACAACCTCTCAGCCCCGGACGAGGACGGCGAGATGAACAACCTGCAGCTCGCGTTCGCCCGCATCAACAGGGGCCTGCAGTACGCCAAAAAAGCCGCCTGGAACTTCTGCTGCCACGTCCTCAGGCACCCCAAGACCACAGCTGAGAAGAAGGCCATGATGAAACTCGCTGCCCAGAACCCAGGAGCCCTCAACAACTGCGTGAACAGCCACGGCACCACCGAGCCCGGCAAAGACATGGAGAACCACAAGGAGAGCCGTGCTGAGGATGGGGTCAACAAAAATGGAGAGAAACACCCAGCAATTACAGATGATGATTTTATGACCAATCCTGACCTGTCTATTTGTGTTCCTATTGCTGTGGGTGAGTCGGATATCGAGGAGGAGGATGAGGAGCAGAGCACCTTTACGGAAATGGAGCAGGTAGGCAGTTAAAATGTTTGTTAATTTTGGCTTATTAAATGCCATTTGTTCCCACCCTTGGTCTGGATCCATGGCTAGAGATGCAAATGTCCTATGGCCTAATCCTGCCTTTGATATGCTGCTAACTTCAGAAGAAGTTACAGATGCATATCCAAGAGCAAAATTCAGTTTCCAACAAGAGAAATTTCCTTTCTTTGTATTCTTTGCGCTTGTCTAGATTAATTCTTCTAACCAGAGCAATTAAATCCTTTCTCACACAGCAGACTGGTTCTTTTGCCTTTCAGCTGAATCATGGGAATGCTGCAGAACAAATCTTAGGTTAGTGGAGGATTTTTCTCAAAATGGGCACTGTCTTGGTTTAATTTGTGCAACAAGAATTGAGGGTCAGGTAGTTCTCTTTAAAATACAGTAAGACAGAGGATTATATGACAAGGCCCCAGAGAAAGAGAGAAGATGTGTTATCATTTGTTTTCTGACAAGAGAAAGTTACTCGCCTGCTCTTCGGTGTGACATGGCAGATTTCTTTTTTTTTTCTCCAGAGCACTCAGTAGTAAAGTCTGAAAAATCCTGTGCAGTTTGAAGTGTTGTATGAAATGAGGAAAAATCTTCAGGGGAATGCTTTTCTTTGTCTCCTTCTCCCCCTCTCCCTTTTCTTTATCTCTCAGCTCCACACACCATATCTAGCTAATGTTTTCCAGAACCTCCAGCCTTGATCCAGCACCTTCTGACACTGGCTGAAACCAGTGGAGTTCAGCAGGCACTGGATCAAAGCTCCTGCTTCAGATCCAGCTGTCAGGAGGGATCCTCCATCTCATGGCTGAGGGGAAGAAAGTTTGAAAACAAAATAGTTGTTAGAGAAGGAAGGACTGTCAGAAAAAAGCTCCAAGGAAGGATTCTGTGTCAGGAGCTGGGCACAAATCAGCTGCTTAAGGTTAATTTCTGCTGCTGTGTTGTGGAAATCTCTTCAGTGTCAGTGCATCACCAAAAAGTCTTTCACAGTGATCATCTCACCGGGGAGTGGAACAGCAAGAGGCCAGAAAACTTAATCACAAGCTCCACTGTCCAAATAGAAACCTAGGTGACAAAAAGACAAGTCTGCAATTTTTGGTGAACACTTTTAGGGTGGGTTTTCTGTGTCTGTTTAGGGACTATTTTATTGAAATGATCTGTGGATCAGTGTGGTAGTATGAATAATATCTAGTTTTTCTCTTTGAAGTCCTTCTCTATTCCCCTGCTTGAACGAACAAGCAGAGAACATTTGAAAAGTGAAATAGGAATGCAGTAGATGAAGAAGAGAATTGGGAAAAAAAAAAGAAGTAAACTTCATTAATTGAGATAAAGAGAGTTTAATAGGAAAGAAAAGAAAGATTTAATAATACTAAGAGTGGAACTAGAATATGCAAAACAAGTGATGCTCCAGGCATTTGCTCACCACTTGCTGACCAATGCCCAGGCAGTTCCCAAGCAGTGGCCCCTGGCCAGCTTTCCCCCCAGTTTATGGACTGAACATTTATTCTCATTCTCAATCCAAAGCATGGCCCTGTACCAGCTACTGGGAAGAAAAGCAACCTTATCCCAGCTTAAACCAGGGCTGTTCCCTAGTATCAGGTGAGCTGTAAATATTTCCTAGTGTATATGTGGATAATGGTGTATAAACATGTTTAATTATGGAATTCTGGGTTTGGTAATTTTTTTTCTTTTTGTTCTTTAAAGATGCCCACACCTTTCTGCTATGTCTGACAGATGGTAACAATCTCCAACACTCTCAGATTTTTTTTCCTTCACACTGAAAGCAAGAGCTTGTTGAAATTTTGAACTCTGGAAGTGTGTGCCTGTGCATGCTCAGGGGTGTGTGTTGCACCACTGTATCATTCCTCTCTCAAGATAAATAGTAACATTCACAATTGCAAGATAAATCCCAGCATAGGGCGTAGGGGGTTTAGGATTTTTATGTCTTCATGTGCTTTAAAAGTGTAGAAATGCAAATTTCTCTTTAGCTGCACTATGTGTGTAAATTAGTGGAAGAAGCAGGTTATCATTATTTTATACCATAAATGTGGAATTAGAGCTTTAGTAAGATCTATTAGAGTCAGGAGAGAAAGAGCTGATGTAGAAAAAGAGGCATTTCACTGAAATAATATTATGAAAAAAAGGTTGATTTGGAAATATTAAGAAAACTCCTAATAGTTTCAATAATATTGAAACCTCATCACATGTAATAGAAACATTGGGGATTCAGAGTGAAACAAAATAAGGGGAAACAAAACCCAGTAGGAGAAGCAAACCAAGATTCTGCTTTCCCACTGTATCTTTTAATGAAATTCTCAACAAACATTAGAGGAACATTGTCACATTACCACAAGATATTTGGATTGCAGTGAAATAATGTGGTTCACTGCTGGCATGTGCATTAAACAGAAGGCATGGAGTTGAGAAATGAATTAATTAGCTTTGTCATTAGTGCTTTCCAGGCTTGGACAAACAGCTGCTGCAGGTCACTGCTGTTCCCCTGTGCAGAGCCCTGATCAATGGTTTGCAGTTTTTATCTGCAGGTCTGAGGGGTCTACTGCAGAAAAGGTCCAAATAAGCAGAGAGTTCATCTACCCAGAAAGCAATTTTAACAAATTCCTAGAGGGGAAAATGTGTGTGTACAAGGCTGTTCCAACTCAAAAACTCAAAATACATTGGCATAATAAATAAACAAAAATAGGAAGAAGCTTAACAGCAGAAATTATAATTGTGTGATGAGCTTTGCATTTGCTTTTCTGCAAAACCCTAATAAATTTGCACAGCTGTAAATATCTCCAAAAGGAGCAGAGCCATGAGAAAGCAGATGCCAACAAATTGAAAGATCTGTCATTTTTACTGATGCCCATTCTAAAGATGTATGATCTCTGGACTCAGAGGAAAATTCTCTCAATCAACATGTGGGTTACTGCAGGAGAAATTATTGTATTTGAAGGCTGATATGAAATCCCAATTCCCTGGATACTGAGTTGTGGGACATTGCAGTGGGCTGGCCCTTTAACCAAGGACATCCCTGTGGGACTGGGGGGAATAAATTTCCTCACTCACAGCCAGAAACTTTAATCCTGCAGGCCCCAGCTCCATGGGTGTCCTTACCTCCTCCCCTCCAGGATGTCCAGGATAACCAGATTAGAGCTCCCAAAGGAAGAACAACATGAACAAGAGCAAAATTTACATGATTGCACTGAGAGGGCACAATTAGGGTGAAGTATCATTTTGTGCAGAGGGCATCACGTAGAAACCAAACAAGAAATACCAAGGGTATGCTAAACATTCAAATCTATTCCAACTTTCCCCTAATTACAATCCATATTTTTACATATTTCAATATTTTAATATGTACAAAGGGAATGTGTATGTACATTTACTTCTGAGGAGCAGACAAAGTACCCTGCTTCCCTTTAAAGTTGTTGGCTGACCTGGAATTGAGCAGCCCTTTGGCAGCACTGCCAGAACATGTTTTCCTCCTCCTGCAAGTGGATTTTGGTGCAGGAGCATGGAAGAGGAGGTGACAGGAGATGCATAAAAAGGGATAACATGGATGAATGCCTTTGCAGTGCACAGCTAGTAAACCTACACAACTCTTACACACCCTTTACACATTCTCTGTCAGTTGAAGATGCCAGCCCAGATATTCTGTGCTTCCATCAGTCTGTATTGTCCAGTCTAAAAGACTTATCCAATCTAAAAGACTTGTCCAGTCTAAAGGAGAGAGGCTAAAGGGATGCTGGTTTTGGGCAGAACCACAAAGTCATTGATCTCAATAGCTTTGAGACTGGTGATGCCCCCTAACTTTGGGTGTTTTAGGGTGAGGATCATCTCAGCTTACAGCTCCTGTACCAGAAAGGGTACTTCCCAGGTTCTTCCCAGAAAGTCACAAAACTACTCCAAAATAAGCCATTGTGGCTATGAGAAATGGGCCCCAGAGCATTGCACACAGCAGCTTGAAATTTCAGATGATGAGAAAACTTTCTGTGACTGCACATTTTCCTCTGAGTAATGGAAATGTCTAAGTTTAAATTTCAGCTGCCATTTCTATTATCAAAGCTTGCACTGGCAGCAGCCATGCTCCTGAAAGCTGCCAATTTGTGGCACTGTCATTGAGAGAGTTTTGAAGGAGTGAGCCCACCTGATGGCTCCCAAATCTCCTTTGATTACTGAGATGCAAGTGAGATGCTCTGCCAGATCACAGAGCCAGGGTACCTGTACCTGTAGCCCACACATCCCACAGTGAAAGGATCCAAAAGGAAAACAGAACAATGAAAGTCAGCACAGGCACAAGAAATGGGGAGTGAGGCTGAGAAAGAGCTGCTTTGAGCTAAATTAATTTGTCACTGCTGTGTGATATGTGTGCTGCTGCTGGTCACTGCAGCATTTTAGTTTGTTTCTTTATCTAACCCCTTCTCCTTGACCTGTTTATAGTGCTGGGGAAGTCTCTCCCTCTCAGTCCACAAGATTCCTTAAGGATTTAATGATTTTTAGCCTCATAATGAGAAAAAAAGAATAACTCTCTTTCAATTTTTCCCTGTCTTTGACATATAAAATATGGGCTTTCCCAGCAGGAAAGCAGCTCCCAAGAGCTCAGCAGGACCAGAGTAATGTACAGGCTGCATCTTCTCGAGGTTCTTTTGGGTTCTCATTTTGTCTGCCTAGATGATTAAAATGTGGAAGTTACCATCTTGGGCCTCCACAGAGTGCCTTGTAATTACTTTATGACCATTTTTCATATGTGGCACCACCTTTCAGTGCCCTGAAGAAGAAAGAAATAGATTATGGGGACAGCAAGGTGATGAGATAATTAAGTGGATACAGTCCAGTCCAACTAATGCAATGGATTCTACAACAACTTACCTGCAATTTAGCTACATTGAAGGTTTCAGACATCAGAGGGGTTTGTACCATTTACATTAGCTATCTAAGTGAAAAGCTTTTATCTTCAAAAACTTCTGCTTTAGTTTTGCTTCCCTTTCAAGTGGCCCAGAGTTGTAGCCCAGAACAGTGTGTGCCTTTTTCACAGTGACATCACTTTTTGGTTCAGAGGAATCCTGTGATAAATGGACCTAAAGGAGGTTCCAGATGAGTAATGCTGGGTGTCCTAAATCAGCCCCCAAAATACAACATCCTGCACTTACAGTTAACTCTATCTTGTGCCTATTACCACAGTCTCAGTGAGGTTCAGGTTTTTGGGCTCACTCTCTGGAACCTTCTGTTCATCCATGAGTTCCTACAGCCAGGAAATTTTAGTAGTGCCACCTAAAGAAAGGGCTCTACTCTTTCCTTCTCATTTGAGTCAGTTCATCAGGGTTGTTACATCTTTCTGCCCTTCCTTAAATTGAGTTACTACACATGTTGCCTTACTCAAATCTCTTGTTAATGGCCACCCAGCATGCCACTGAAGAGAAAACCTTTTGTATTTGTTGGGTCCCCAGACAAAGGAAGGAATAATGAATCTGACTCCATGTTCTCAGAAGGTTAATTTATTAATTTATGATACTAAATTATATTAAAGAATACAGAAAGGATACTTAGGGAAGGCTAAAAAGATAATAATGAAAACTCCTGACTCCTTCCAGAGTCCCAACACAGCTTGGCCCTGATTGGCCAATGAGTGAAAACAACTCACACCAGAATCCAATGAAACAATCACCTGTGGGTAAATGCTCTCCAAACACATTCCACATGAGCAAAACACAGGAGAAGCAAATGAGATAAGAATTTGTTTTCCTTTTTCTCTGGGGTTTTTCAGCTTCCCAGGAGAAATATCAGAACCCAGGACATCCCTCTGGCTGTCCTGGATGGCTCCAGCCCCTGCCAGGGGGCTCAGAGACCTTGGCACAGAGCCCAAGACCCCTCTGCCTTTGATTCTAACCCATGGAAAAAATTACCAACCTTATATGAGGATTTACAAGCCACAAAAGTTTAAGTAGAATGATAGTTAGTTTGTTACAAGATAGAAAAGTAGAATTTTGAGGTTTTAGAATGGGGGCTCGGGGTCCCAAGATGGAGGAATTTGGGCATGCCTTGTCCTTCTTTCTCCTTCTTCCTAGCCTCCATCTTCTGGGTGATGGTGGCACTTTTGGATTGGTTTAGGGTATGAACACACTGTCTAACATAGGTGATAGGTATAGGGAAATTGTAAATAATGTACATGTAGATTTTAGTGTAAAAAGATAACACCACCTCTGAGTTGGGCAGTGTGCATCTGTCTGACCTGCTGGACAGACCTCGGCAGGCCAGGGAAAGAATGTTATAGATAACAGCAAATAAACAACCTTGAGAACCAGAACAGAAGAATCCTGAGTCCTGCTCCGGTTGCCGGGCTGGGAAAAGAGACTCTGACACATCTTAGGGTCATCCTGAGAGAGAAAAATCCTGGGTGAAGGGATTTTTCAGAAAATGTGAATGCCACAACAACCCCACACTGCAGTGGCTCATGGGCACATCTCACATTGAGCCCCTCTGCAGTGACAGAACCCGCCTGGACACCAATTTTCCACAGAGATCACACCTTTGTGCCTTCACTGCCGAGCCAGCAGCACTGGCCTGCTTGTCTCCAGAAGATGCCATTATTGATTTGTTCCAAGGCAGTGGCTAATTGGGTCACACACAAAGTGCTGCCTGCCTGCTGCTGGGACCCAGCGCTGCCCAGCCCGGCCTGGGCTCCAGGCACGCACACCCCTGAGTCCTGGCTGGGCTTGCTGGGCTCCAGAGTCCCCCCACAGCCACTTTGTGCCATCCCAGGGAGGAATGGCCCATTCTCCTGCCTCAGGATCACCCCTGGCAACAGGAATCCTGAAACTGCAGAAAGTTGCTGCTGTGTCTCCTGGGGCTCACCTCTTCCTGACCTGGCAGGGAATATTGCCTGCAGGACTGTTTTTCATTGCCTCTCAGGCTTTGCAGCTCCACTTCTCAGTGGGATTTTCCTAGACCACTCTGGGACTGCAGCAGCTCTATTGTCATTTTTGGGATATTTGGAACTAGATCTGCACAGAGGACCCAAGGGCTGGTCAGTACCTGGATTTTGCACACTGGATGGGTATTGTTTGCTCCCGAGCACACTTTGCTCTCTCAGTCATACGTTATTTTTTCTCAGTTGACAGTTCCCCCTCCTTGTATAGCCTGGTCTGGACTTCACCAAACACATTTCCCAGGGAGAACAGGTTTCCAGCTTGTCTCGGTTTGGAAAGACAGGAGTCTGCTAAGGAAGGCAGGAGCCTCCCCTGAAATGGAGAATGTAAACCCTCCCCACCCCTCCAAATTGCTATAAATTTTAAATTAAGGAGCTCTCAGGCAAAAAATATGGGAGCAGGAATAACAGTTCTTTAATAGGGAAGAAAATAAAAGGATAAAATAAACAATGCTGTACACTAGAACAACCCTGACAGAGTCAGAACCCAGCCTGACACCCTGTGGGTCAGGCTGTTGGCAGCAGTCCCATTGGAATTGTGGCTCAGCCCTCCTGCAGTGTCAGGGGTGGCTCTGCTGGAGCAGGGATCCTGTAGAAAGGTGCAGTCTCTTCCTCTGAAGATCCAGTGGAAGGAGAGGCAGCTGCTGTTCCTCTGGGGAATCCAGTGCAGAAGCTGTGCTGGTGTTCCAGAATCTCCAGATTATATCCAGGTAGGAATGCTTGGCTCCTCCCTCTGGGCTCACATCTCCCAATGGGATGCTGTAGTTCTTATCAGCCATGCAGGGACATTCCATGGCTGTTATCAGCAGGTGTCCCCTCCTGAGGGAGGAGTGATTGTGATCACTCAGAGAGAGATAAGCAAAACTGCCCACTTGACAAAAGATAATCTGCCATACAGATGGTAATAGAATACATCTTGCCTTGCAACCTGGAACACAGCTGTAGATGAGTAACTGCCTCTGACACATCAAAGATAGAGCTAGCTGCCCTCCGTCTCCATTCCATTGGTGCAGCCTCTACACTGCCCTGACATGGATCAAAACCCCAAGCTTTTATTCTCTTCTTCCCCTTATATATTTCAGAATTACTAACTCATTTCATTTGACAAGTTGAAAATGTTCCTGATGGCTTTTCTTACAAGTTTCTACCAGTAAGAGATTCATAATTTTGAGGTCAGAAAGGACCATTAAAGTTTGATGGTTTTGCTTTCTCATACCACTGAGTCAAGGACTACAGCTAATTTCTGCAGGGAACCTGTAAGTTTATTTTAGCTATGATGCATCATTTGTAAGATGAGAAAAAAAAAAAAAAAAAGAAATTTCTCAGGTAATAGAAAGTTCACCATCTGCATGTGGACCCACATCTGTTTCCTTTGTACACAGTGGAAATTTTATTGTACAATTCCTCTTCATTACAAACCTGCTTCTAAACCTGAAGGGATTCTGTAAAAGTCAACAGAATTATTCCAGGTTGATGCAAGTGTAGCTGAAATTATTGGAAATTTCTATAAAAATGCCAGTGCACAAAGATTTTGTTATAGAATTGTTTGTGACAATATCTTATGCTCCTAATAATTCTAACACCTATAAATCAGAGATACCATGAAGCCATGTGTTTATTTGACAGGGTACATTAATTTCAGCCTTTTACTGCAGGAAATATACTTTGCTGTCAGGAACCCTAATGCCCTTTTCAAATAGTATTTATTTTCTGTCTGTTTGCAGTTCCAGTCTGTGGGACACGTTCTCCCTGAGTATAACTAGATAAAATACCATTAAATCCTGCTGATGACTCCCCAGTTCTCACTGGGAGGAGAGTGAGCCCATGTGTGTACATGCATGCTGCACACAATAAATCTTACAGCATCCTTCTTGTCACCTTTATTTGGGCCAATATTTTTCTGATCATTAAGTAAGATAACAGGGGGATTTCATTATTATTCTGTACATAGTTTGCCTGGATTTATCACTTTTCAAGCCGTATCTTTTGCTTCGTGTTTCTTGAAAACTGTGTAGAGCTCAATTATTGGCTAATTATTTTTGGCAATAAAAGAGAACATTTCTGGATTTATTGTCTTCAGAAGAATAGCAGCAAAGGCATTAAAAAAAGAAAACAGGACTGTAAATCCCAGCAGCAGATTTAAAGCACCTATGTCCTCATCTGGGATTCTACATGTAGGAAGGTGTTTATGTTTATTTTGTGGCAGTAGAGTGGGGCAGAAACTGCTGTGTCAGATCTCTGCTGACGTGAGTGGAGCACTCACACCACAAACAGAGGTTTTAGGGTGCTTATTCAGGTCTCAGTGCCAGGCAAACATATTTTTCCGCAGCAAAGCGCCTAAGGTGCAGGAAATACAGGGAGCTGATGGAGGAGAGGAAGAAAGGAGGGGAGGGGAAAGCCAGGCTGGCATTGAAAGAGCTGATATCAGGCACAGCAGAGTTGACAACATGCATTTGGACAAGTGCCCGGCCCCGGGACTGCGCGTCAGTCAGTCACAGCTTGCTGGATGCCATTTCCCAGGATCCATGTCCCTCCCCGGAGCAAAAGGCTGACCAGAAATGAGCATTTCTCACTGTTCCTCCCTTGGATAAAGAAAATGCTGACATTTAGCATTTTGGACAAAAAGAGCAGCAGCCAGTTCCCCAACAGCTCCCGTGCCATGTGAGGCAGTGTGTGCATGTGTTGGAGGGGTAAAACTGCTCCCATTAATTACGCCCCAAAATAACATTTCAAATAATTATTGTTTTGTTGCTGTTGCCTGTAATAATATGAAACTTTCTTAATGATCAAAATATTAACATCTTAATTGGGTGAAAGGTTCTGGGTTATTTCAGGCACTCACACTGACTGCAATCCAAGGCAAATTTCCAAAATTTAAACTTCCATCAGAGAAGCCCATTAGTTTGAGTTTTTCATATTATACTGTGGAGAAATCCCAATTACTGAAAGAAACATAAAGTAGATTGTGATTAAACTTCAAAATGCAATTTAGCAGAAGGTATTAGCTTGAACTCTGAACAATGAACACTTATGAAACGCTTTCACTGCCTATTTAAGCCTATTGAATTGATAACAGTATAAATTAACTTTGGCAGTCCATCTTTTTGCCAAGTTCTTCCTCTCAGACAAGTTTTAAGAGTCAACCCTTGGAATAATGAATTTCTGTTTTATTATGGGCAGTGTGTTGCTCAGTGTGGTAAAAGATCTAGGGCCAGGAAGACAGAAGCCATTAGAAAAAAATGTGCCTTGCTCCTCTGCAGCCAGAGTTCAAAGGCTTAAAATATTCTGGATTAATCCAAGAAGGAACAGTGCTGAACTACTGCTTCTAAGGGATGACATTTTGCAAAACATCCAACACTCATGCAGACACCAGCAGTTAGTGGCTGTGATGAGGTTTGTCTGGCAAAGTTTGGCAAAGTTTTAGCTCCCCTTTATTCAAAGTAGAAGAAAACACCAGGTCAGGCTGGTTCCAGGGGAGGTTTTGCTGTTAACACACTCTGCTGAGCAGCTGTGGTTCCTGGCCAGCCCTAGCCTTGGACATCCTGAATTGCAATGGCCAGATAATTTTATCTAGCTAACTACTCTCAGGTGTGTTATTTTTCTGGAGCAGGTACTGGAGTTTTCTTACAAATACCCTGTGACTTTTGGGGGAAAAATGTGTTTCTTACGTCAAACAGGAGGAAAATATCTGTGTTTTACTTACATAGGTGTAACTTCAGGCTTCCATGCCCTTAACTCTGACAGGTGACAGCACACACAAAAATCACCTGGCACCTACAGACATCCAGGTTGGGGGTATCATCTGCCCAGGGGCTGGGCAACAAACTCTGCTCTTTCTGAACTCAGAGATTATTGTATTTAACCTGTTTTGCCCACGTGGCTCTTATGCATGTGTTAGTAGTGATTTGGATTTCTGTTAAGTGTGGTTCCTATAAAGGCTGAGTCATCAACAAAGTGAAAAAAATTGCATATGGATTCACAGAGCAAATGTGAGCAGCACCTTCTAATTCTACTAGAGTAGTAGGTTTTACTACTCCCTTTGCACCATTTTGTTTCTGGCTTTTGCATAGATGAATGACAGGAGCAATGACAGGGAGGGCTGGATAAATGCTGCAAAACAGAACAAAATCAGTGTCCTAAGCTGTGGTGTCTGGCTGCTCCTGCTGAAATGGAATGATGGACCAAGTGGCATAGGATGGAGAGGGGGCATCACCAGTCTCAAATAATCAGGTTTAGACTTTCCTGGCTTTATCCCCTCTATGAGAAATTTGCAGGTCTTAAATGATACATGTGTGTGTCAGCCTTAAGGTAGGACTTGACACACTTTACATTGGTATTGCAAATGTTGTAGTCTGCCAATAAAATGCTCTTAGAAATGAACACAGTGTAGCACAAGTCCTTTTTGTGTCTCAGCTGTAATCCTTGTGCTGTGGTGTGGTATTGCTCCAGGTTTTCCTGTGATTTCCCATTAAACTGAGTAGTGGTAACTCTGCATTACAGAAGCAAATCTTCAAAGCAGGTTAGAGAGATTCTTAAATGTGCACATTTAAAAGTGACAGCTGCTCTCCAGCCTTCTTTTATTCCTAGCAGAATAAGTGATACTAATCTTCCCCTTCTCACATTATGGAAGTAAGGAAATTTTCCTGATATATTTGGTGATCTTCATGCAGAAAGATAAATGCACTGATTTTGTTGGTGCTACAAGGATTTACATTTATTTGTGAAAGAGACGAACCAGGATCATAAATGATCTGTTCTGGTAATAAGCACCAACGATTCGTTTCTCCGGTTTGTGGTTATTTATTTCTCTCCCATTTCAGCTCAGATTTTTCAAGGCTTTTCAGAAAGACTGAATTCAGCATATCTGAGAGTTGTCAGCTCTGCAGACTGCAGCCTCCTGTTTACTTTACACACAGAACAAGTGCCACCAAGGCAGTAATGCAAGCTCACCGTCTTTCAGCACCTCTGCAATCTGCTTGCTTCTCCACTTATGTGGAGGTAGTACATAAACAGTTCCGTTTTCACCATCATTTACTTGTTGGCTCCTTTGCAGAGGAAGGGTGCCAGTTACTAGATGCAAACTGTTGCTGAGAAAGGGTGCCAATTGCCACCAGGCACAGGAATTTTGTGAAATCCATAGTTGTCTGCAAGGAGAAGCACAAACATCAACAACCACTTCACAGAGTAAACAGCCCTCGTGTAAAATCCCTGTCACACTGCTGAAGAGGGTTTACTACACATGAAAGGCTCTGCAGACTACCCTTATGGTATCCAAAATTTGGTTATAGGAAACTTTGCAGGTTAAAATGTGTTGTTATCTGTTAAAGGAGCTGGATTTCTTGAGGAGACTCAATGTCATAGCATCACTCATTAATGAATGGCTAAAGCAGAGATTCTTCTGCTGTCAGAATCCTGCTGCTCCTCTGGTGGGCAACATCCCAAAGTAAAGGGGATCCCCTGGCATGGCCCAGTGTGTGCAGGCATGTGTGTGGGGGAGCAGGACAAGCCTCCACTCCTGAGTCTGTACCTGGAAATGTCCTGACCAGCCCCTTCCTGGAATGTGATTGCAGAATTCAGACACCCCTGAATTCCTATTAGTGTCTCAAATGTGGGCTTCAAAGAGGCAGCTGGATGCATGAGTATGGTGGGGGGTGGAGAACATACATGGCATCAAAGCTTCCCAATGGATTGTGACTTGAATAAAAGGCAGCTGGCATTTGCACTGTCTCACCAGAGAAAGGGAAAATGTTTTCATAAAATAGTAAAATAATTTACTTCATCCATCCACATCATTTTTGCTCACTGGCTCTGCAGTACCAATGACAAGGGAGGAGGGCCCCAGAGCCAATTCCCATTTCTTTCCTCCCCACCTGCTTGGGACAGGAAGCTTCCTGCTATCAAAGGATTTGCACATCTTTCTCACAACAGCCACAGCCAGAGAATCAGGGAACAAATGTCACAAGATAGGGTCATGATCTAGGGAGTGAGAGAAGCATCAGGAGAACCCATTTGAACCGATCACCACCCGAAAGGCAGGTCCTGGGATCCTCTTTCTAAATTTGTTTGCACAGAATGGAAAAAATGATATTTCCATGGGGAAGGAATAAAGTGAATCCACGTTGATGACAGGTATTTGCCTTGTTTTGCCAGCAGCAAGTCCTCTTTCCAGAGGAGTGGCATTTGCACTAATCCCCCTTTGAGCCTGGAACAATTAGCCGATCTGTGCTTTTCAGAGACACGACACAGTGTGGAGCCTTTGCATTTATTTGTGTCAGCAAACAACTATGTGGGTCCGTGCACCAGCACTCTTGAGATGTCACCCAGATTATGCCCTGTTTCCAATCTGGTAGCTGTTTTCCTGGTGCTGCAACTTGGCTGCAGTGTGAGAGGGGACAGCGCTGCCCACCCCCCTCCATGTGCTAATCACTGGTATGGTGTTGGCACATCACCTCTTTTTAGGGCCCATGTCAGAGCAGAGGTCAGCAAACTTTTGGTTCATGCTGAGGTCAGTCCTGGGCTCCCCAACCCTCCCTTTGCATGCACAAAGTTTTAGTACTATTCAATGTTTTTACTTTACAAATGAAGAAGGCGACTGAATTGATAAATATTAACATAATGCGTATTGCCTTGGCAACGTGGCACTTGATACAAAAATTAAACATAAATTATGTAAACCACCCACGGTGGGAAGCTGTACAGGAGATAGACCTGCTGCCGTTGCCACCAGAAGAACAAATCAGCTGGAATAAGGACAAAAGCAAACAGCCTGAAGTTAAACAACATAAACCAAATGCACCTTTCCCCAGACAGGTCTCTGCTGATTTTCAGGTGCTGTGTGCTGGAAGTGAGACTGTCACATCTCAAGAGAATGGTTCACCAGGGCTGTCATGGGTTGCTTGCAAAAACTCAGTTGATTCCCTAACACTCCTTTTGGGATCAGCCTGCACAACCATATTCTTTGGAACAGTCTATTTCTCTTTCTCATTTCCTCCCAGCTTATAAATTTAGAGGACAAGCCTGAAAACCCACGTTGATGAACCAAATTGTTGTCTGAGCACATGTGTGTGATGCCCCCATTGAATATTTTGCCAGGATATATTAATCAGTTTTAATTAACATTAATTAACTCATTGGACACTTGGTGCAAGTGTGATTTCTGGGGAGAAGCCAGGACCACATTTCCTGGAGTTGAGTCTCTATGAAAGCGTTGCTAAGTCCTGGTACCACACAGAGGGATTAGCAAATAGAGAATTGGTGTAAGTTTGGCATTTGACTCTAGCAGATTGCGTTGCACTTTCAGCATGAAACAATTGTTTCTGTTGTTCCAGTGCTATAACCAATATCATGCCATTAAGATTACTTGGTACTAAGTTGTATGCACATTGCATTAAAAAAAAAAAAAAGACCTTTTATGGCTGAGTGCCTTAGTTGTGTATACTGTGCCTTCCACATTGGCTTCTCTGCTGTATATTAAACTATTTCCAAAGAAAAGGACTGCTTAAAAGCCTTAAAAAGTGTAACTTTTTGTCAGAGACATACCTGTACCTCTGTGGTTATTGGCCTATGAAGATAAGTGCTAATGTGTGACTAGAAATTGTATGTAGTACCTTCCTATGCAGAGGGTATAGGTTTGGACATGCATAATTTGATTTATTAAAATTGGAACATATTTTAGACCACGTGCCCTCCGAAGCAGGAAACAAGTAATTTGATTTTAAATTAATTTCCCAGAAACACACAACAACATTTGAAAAGACTGCTACAAACCTGACAGTCCAAAAGTATTTATACAGAGAGCAATTTGCTTAACCAACAGTTTCCTTTGTGTCATTTGGTCTTTCAGATAGTTACATTTGGAATAAAGTGTTTTTCTGCTCCGGGTACCTCTTGAGGGACTTCCTGTGGTGATGTGGCTTTAAAACTGAGGCAGGTAGTCTGGGGCTCCCTGGGGAAGGGAAATTTGCTTAATACCTGAATAACACTGAATGTCAGTCAAGTCGAGGGAAAGGAAAAAAAAAAAGCTGGACAAGTGAAAGATAAATAGGTTTAAATAATTACTGTTGAAATCTGGTTATGCTTGTAATTTTTTTCTCAGCATGGAAGTCCCTCTGTAAGCAATTCAGCACAGCCCTTTGAATCCTGCTGGAGTTTTATTAATATTTCAGTAGCTGCGTTAGTAATGGCACCAACAGTGGTAGTGCTGTGATGAGCTGTGGAGTTTTCAGTGAAATCCCTGCCTTAGGTGGATCAATAAAGCCACACAAACAGAGCACCTGGGCCTCCAGAGGGAGGGACCAACCCTGCAAACGCCCTTTCCTCTGCCATTAGTCCTGGGAGAACTTCTAGAGAGCTCAGCAGCAATAATCACCACCCCAGGAAGAAGCGGCTGGATTTAATGGCACCACGCATAGGAGCGAGCACAAGGTCTACTCAAATGTGTTTACTGAGAGAAAAAAATTATTGTTGTGCTTCCAGAGTCCATCCCCTTTCACGGAAGTGCTTCAGAGTGTGCTCTCCTTTCAGCTTGTGGTTGAGCCCCCTGTGCTTCAGTGGGTGCAAAGTGGCCTTAAGTGTTTTGCTGAATAGGAGCCTCATACATTTGCGCGTTTACCTGCAGCTTTTCCATATCTATTTTCAGATATCTTTTATCTTTTCCAGTGAACTTTGCATTTTCTTCCCCTGCAATGTGTGTCTTCTCTGAGTGTGGGGATTTTTCACTGTTTCAAGTAGACTCGTAGAACAATGTTGGGTTTTGCCCTTGTGCCTTTCTCCAGCTTTTACATTGTCACCAGTTGATTGTGAATTTTCAGAGTACACTTCTTGGTTATTTGACAGCCACCTCTCTCTGCACCTCAGGTCACTGGAGGAAGTTTGTGTCTCAAAACCAGGCTCAAAATGGAGATGGCAAGGGAATTTTCTTCCACCTCAGCAACAAAAGCTCAGAAAAAAAGTTGCCCTATTTGTATGTCCATTTTCCACAGCCAGATATCTTGGCATATCCAAGTTGCTGAAGCTCAAAATTTGCAACACAGACTTGTGTAATCTCATTTCTTGCCATTTTCTTTACGATGTAGTCCCCTGACGAGAATAGCCCAGGCTGTTTTCTCTTCTAGCTGGAGAGTTCTCCTTAAGAAATAAGCATGCTATCAAAGAGAAAGAAAATAAACCCATCTAGGATTATTTCCAGCAGGAAAAGCAGCTGCAGCTGAGGGGGCAGCGATGCCAAAGCCCAGGCGTCCGGAGTCAGAACTCTGAGATTTATGAAGAGTTAAGTGAGTTGCACGTGGATAAGCAGTTGAAGGCTGAGCCACCACCTCCAGTAGGGCAAAAAGAGGTAACACGAACAACTTTCCTACCTGATACTGCATGAAATTCATTGCACCAGCTCCGTAGTGCATGCCACTGGTTTATGGGGGGTTTATGGCTTGTAAAAATACATGTTTGTCAAGGGGTAGGAAAGCAATAGTGTGTAATAGGTATTACAGTCTTAGTAAAGAAGAGAGAGGATTTTGTCGTTATAAAAATAATTGGAAAGCTTGGAAAACGTGCATTATAAATTAAGATGGAATTGTAAGAGGCTTTTGGGAAAAAAAAAAAAAAACAAACCACAAAATCATTTATAATGTTACTGTCTCATTTTAGGAGAAAATATGTGTGTGATTTCCCACTGAAAAGCAGCTCTAGGAATGGCATCTGCTGACTTGGCAGACCTGAATGTTGAGTTCACTGGAGGGCATCTGCTCTCTGTCACAGATTAACATTTCTTTTCCTGTTAACACACACCCAAGAAAGGTGCTGCAATTTAAGTAGCTGATGTGAAGGTACTAACTAAAGAGCAAGCCTTGGTATTATTTTGTTGATTTGGCCAAAGTGCAGCTCATTAATTGTTTCTTGATGGGTACACATTGACATTTATTTTCAAGTTGTATGAGGATGTTGTCCTTATAACCATAAATATCAAAAATAATGTGTTTGTACTGTACACTGAGTGACTCCAGGCTATGTAATTGCCTGTATTATCCTTGCTGACTTGTTGGGGGTTCTTCCCCTTCAGATTTAGTATTTTATTGATATAACTTTGCCTTTATTATTAGAGAGTGATGGATTCCTCTCTTTGAAATCAGGAAATGGAGGTTTGGAATGTCCTGGGAGCTTGGAAAACTCCACAGCTGCTTGAGATTGGATACAGGGTTTGTTGTGTGGGACAAAAATTGATGAGAAGGAAAGGATGGCACAGCACTCACACCCATCACACCTTTCCCAGTTCTGCTGTAAAACTGCTGGCAAGTTTGTGCCCAGCAGGAGCAATCCCATGGAGAAATCTGGACAGGACAACAGGAAACAGACCCATCCCAGAGCCAGGGCTCCCTTTCTCCAAGCCTGCTGATTCATGTTGTCATATGGGTGGAATTTACTGAACTAAATGTAGACAATCTGCATCTGGACTTGCCATCTGAGGCCTCTGTTTAGACAATGTAGGCAGGTAAATGTGTCTCCAGCTGAAATCAGCATTTACATTAGGTCAGATCTCATAAAAGTGCCCATTTCTCCCCATTAACTATAAAGGGAGCACTTAGGTTGCACATTTAGGTGAGATAAATTCCACTCACAGGAACCAGAAATCCTCCAGCCGTGAAGCATTTCTTTAAAGGGCAATCCTTGCCAGAGTACATCTTGGCATATTCATATTCAGAAAGAAAACATCCTGAATTTAGAGGAAGGAGACTCAAATATTTGATATCCTGGTCTCAGGGAAAAAAAAATAGTATGTATATTTAGCAAAGAAATACAAACAATGTAAAGAAGCATTATAACTAGGAGGAATTAGAAGACCACGTCAGGCATTTTTCTCTCAGGGGATTAGGTATCCTTCATGTTTAAATATCTTCAAGACAAATGGACCCTGTGATCCTAACCAGGGAGGCCAGAAAACTATGTCCTTTTTTAGTGCTATAACAAAATGTCATGATAAGTCAGGAACATTCTAGCCTCGATATATTCAGCAACATCGTGATAAAGAAATAATCCCCATTTCCTCCCTCAGCTTTCAAAGGATCCTGAGACACAAATGCCACCTCT
Source organism: Agelaius tricolor (assembly GCF_023055355.1). Lineage (NCBI taxonomy): Eukaryota > Metazoa > Chordata > Aves > Passeriformes > Icteridae > Agelaius > Agelaius tricolor. The sequence continues at coordinate 3,199,929 of NW_027269266.1, forward strand.
CTATAGCAGAGTATAATTGACTCTATTTGCAGCTGCTTAGAGAGAGGTGGAGGAACATGGCAATAATCCAGGGATGGCTTGAAATCGAGCGGAAGTTCACGCGAGGCTATGAATGCCAACACAAAAGAGCAAAGCCCAAAGGATGCTATTTTGGAAGGTCTCGTGTGGACACCACATACCCACGGTCCCCCTGTGCAGAAGCAAGCTTGCTGCCAGCACGCCAGGACACGCTCGTCACATTTTTTGATGAATGTCCCAAGAAGTTGCAAGTGGCCAAATAAAGCCAACAACTGCAAGGGAGTGACAGATTTGGTATGGCCAAGAGGCAGGGCTTCCAGTGATTGTCAGCAACAGGAAGCGCTGGATGTGTTCCGAGTAAAACTCTGTGGGTGTCAGTAAAGGGTCCATTATATGATTAAAAATTCATTCTATATCAATCATCAGAAAGGCACCGTAGAAGTAAAATCATTGGTGTCACGGGTGGAGAAGACTTGGGAGTACAAACTGGTTGCTTTCTCTGCCAAAATGCTGACCCATAAAATATTCACACAACTTTGTGGAATCTGGCTTTAAATGGGTTTCTGCCTTTTAACTTAGATTTCTTCACTTACCAATAGGAATAATTCACTTGCTAAAAAGAAATATCTCATGCCTGGGTAGATTTCCTTAAATACCAGCCTTTTCTCACAATTTTTTTCCCTTTCAAAGTGCCATTACATTAGAGTCTTTTACCAATTTTATCCATCAGTCTCTTTGTTTGAATTAATATCACTTACTTTAATAGACTGTTGCTTGCTTCCTATTGTCTGGGGTTTACCCCCTAAAGTTATATAGCATTGTTCTTTAAATTCATTATTTTTTGTAAATTAATATCTCTGAGCCACTTATCTGACTTTTTTTACCTCTTCCTTTGCAACTCCCTCAACTGTTCCTTTTCTGAGTTCTTTTGCCAAGGAGGAAGTGCAATATTCCAAATACAATTTCTACAGGACTCTAAAAGAAGAAATAATATCTCATTATTGCGACATGATGCTTTCATATGGTTTTCTACATCGTTATATCCCACTGCAAAATCACACCTATTTTTTTTTTAAATATTACTCCAGGTCTCCAAAATGTCCATTAAAATTTTCCTGTAACTTTCCCATTTGTACTTTTTTAAATCATGTCCCATTTTGCTATATTCTCTCCGCATTTCCCTTCTCTTTTCCCTTCTGCTTCCTCGATTTCAATACTCTCTCCAATTTAATATTATCAGCTAACATGAGGATTATATCGGTCAAGACCTCTTCTGTATCTTTAGTGAAGATAATGCTGACCCTAATCCCTGCAGATTTCCTCCTCTGAAGAGAAAGTTTGTGCTATATTTGGATCCTTAGAATGGCTTTTCTCCACACAGCAATGGGTGAACCTGAGCCAATTACAATTTAGTTTAAAAGTAGGCTTTTCTGTAACAGACATCCAACTGTTTTCTTAAGGTTTATATATCATATGTCAATTTGATAGATCAAGGCTCTGATTTTCAGAGGTGAGGCAGAGAAGAAGGGAGGTAAGAGGGCTAAGCCTTGAGCAAACATCAACTTTCGATGAGATTTCAGCCTCTCACTGCTAAAGGTTTTTTGAAAAACACTTTCAGATCAATTTGCTGCTATTACAGGCACAAGCAGTGGGTGTGGAAGCCCTGTCCAGGCACTTAAAACAGTCACTCCATCAACAAACACTTTAAAAACTGCCTTCTGCAGCATGAATTTATGCACCAGGGGAAGATTTTCCAAAGAGGTCTCTGACAGATCCCTTGCCTCTGCCTGGCACACTTGCTCCACTCACCTATTCCAAGAAAGAAGGAGGAGATTATGAATTTGTCCTCTTTGCCTTCTTTTGAGCTCTTTTCACCCTGTTTGTGCAGGATTCTCTTAGCACACAGGAGAGCCACCTCACTGCCTTTATGTCTATGACATTTCACTCTGAGTAAGCTCTCTCCTTTTCTCCTCTCTGTCTTTATTTAATTTACTTTAATCACAGGCTGCAGCAAGTGTTTAGTGATCTGTGATTCCCATGATTATTCCCTTTCCCTCCTCTCTCGGCTCAGTGTTGTGTTTACTTATTGCTGCTCTCCTGGGCCGTTTCCAGTTTTCCATGAGCATTCACTATTGATTGCTAATGATGTGTTAACTGGGTGTATTGGATCCCTTTATTCTCTGCAGCGTGCCTTGCCTGCGTCTGCTGGTTTGTATATGTGTATATATAACCTTTCTGGCTATTTTTCTACTTACATTTATATTAATTCTAACAGGCTCTTCCCCTTCTTGTTACTGATCCCCTTGTTGGATGATTTTAAGAAGTGTTTTTTTTCTTAGACAACTGAATTTTGATTAGCTACATTCCCCTCATCAATTGCTCTTGCATCCCTGACTCTTCCCTGAGTTCATTAAAACCTTCTTAATCCCTTTAACCTTTCTGGCAAAGAGTAACCTTTGCTTCCTTCCCAGAGTCATCCCTAATCTTTTCCTTCTCTCTCATATGTCTGGTTCCATTTTCTAGTCCCTGTTTAGACCCTCAAACCTTAATCTATTGTTTTCTGAATCCATGTTCATTGCCTCTTCTTCTTTTTGAATGCTTTTCAGAAGAAAACCTGTCTGTTTGCCTTGCATGTTCCCCACCTCCCTCTGACACTGATGGATTCTAATATTTCCTGGAAACTCCTCCTGATAAATAACTAAATAGTCTGTGATAATTTCATTGTATTTTGTTCTGTGAATTTCCTAACCTGTCTCTGCTAAATCCAGCTCTCTAGTTGAAAATGTTATCAAGCTGACATTGCTCTCACAGTTTTCTTTGATTTCTGGCTATTGGTAAGAATTATACCCAACAAAGCTTCTCTTCTCATTGGAACCCCTATTTTCTACATCCTACAGCTGCATATGATTTAGGACTATTTCAGTGATCTCTGTTTTGACATCTTCATAACAGAACACATAATGACTAAATGCACTCCCTAATGAACAGCATCATAAAGTTCTGACTGTGCTAGAACTTGGTATGACATTTTTTCCCACCATCATACGCTGTTGTGAGTCTGTAGGAAATGGGCTCTATACGACAGCTGCATTCTGAATATGGCTTTTCAGAAGCTTTATCCGTATCTTGGACCTGTTCTGTTCTTTCTGTTCTCTCTTTTTAAAAGGTCTCTTCTCAATTGTTTGCAGATCTTTTGCGAGCAGCATTAAAAACCCTAGCCAAGACTATGACCTTCTGGATGCTGCAGCTAATTGCAAACAAGTAGCTTCCACCCCCGCTTGCAAGCGCTGCTGGAATGTTCAGTCTTGCCCATTTTACCCCAGGTTCAGCAGTTCTCTGAATTCAGCTATAAATTTTGCATTGACTGTGTATGCTGGAAAACAGAGGACCCATTTTCACATTAATAATAAATATATAAAGCTGTGCCTAGTCTCTTACTCCATCACCATCCTGCTTATGAAAATACTTTATCTGTACGTGCCATCTCTCATATAACTATCTCACAGGCTGTTTAAAAGCGTGGGTAAGTATTATTGCCCTCATTTTTTAAAATGAAGGCAATAGTATTGCAAGATAAAGCACAAAAACTTTTAAGTGGGAACTCAGAGACCAGAGCAAACCAGTTCACAAATGACACGCCTCTCCTGCTTGGAGCTATTTGTCATTGCCATGACCCACAGAAGATACCAGCTTTGGTATTGCCCACTTACACCAGTTAATGCTCTAATACATCCAGAAATAAACTGTGAGCAGGACTGGGCAAATATCAGGTCTTTCACTTTAGTGGCCAAGCTATTTAGCTTGTAAAATTTAAAGGTATATCAAGTAAAATTTAATTTTGGATTAACGCAAAATAGAAATTCTTCATTTTAGCTAGAAAAAGAAAATAGGGGGGAGATATTTCCTCTTTTCTTCTAAAAAAAGTGTCTTGATTCTGTTAAAGGAAAGTTTTACCTGAAATGAAATTTCTATTTCATATTTGGGTGACTTAGTGAATCATGTATCATATGTCTTTTAATCATGAGTTTAGCCTTCAAAACAGATTTTGAAAATAATATATTCCCTAGAATTTTTTTTTACCCACATCTGCTTGAGAGCTCCTGCTCTAAATAGATGAGACAACCAGTGCTTCAGGGAGTGGGAATATTCTTGCCCCATTTTGCAGAAGAGGATGTGAGAAACACTGAATTTAAACAGTGCACCTAAGATGATGGTGTCAAATATTTCAGGCAAGTGGTAGAGCCCTTGGGACACTTCCAAAAGCCATGTGCCCCTCCTCCTGCATCACCTGGAGATCAGAATGGTGTGACAGAAAGGCAAGGGGCCATGTCATGTGCTGAGAACAAGTCAGGCTCAGGATGAGACAGGAGCAAGAGCCCTCTCAACATATTTGTACTTTAGTTTCCTGTGGCTGGATGCTGGAGGAGAGGCTGTCAGCAGGAGCAGAGCACGGTCCTGACTGAGCAGGTGCAGATTTCACCCACCAGCTGTGGGTGAGGAACCTCAGGAATGAGGCCCAAAATACAGGAACCCAAGGCAGGTCATCCAATTGATCCTTCAGCATTTCAGGAGATAGGTCCCACTTCTGGTACCCCCCACCCAAAGGCAGGAGCCTTCAGGATGTCAAGCAGATGAAGTCCATCATTCTAAGGTTCCACCTACCATAAACCAGAGCAACCTGGTCTAGTGGAAGGTGTCCCTGCCCATGGCAGGGGGGTTGGAAATGGATGATCTTGAAGATCCCTTCCAACCCAAATAATTTTAAGATTCTGTGATTAATATTCAATGGCTGTTCACTCTCTTTCTGTGGTTTTCTCCTCTGTTGTTTCAGAAAGTAAGTTCTGTGTGTTAAGTTCTTGTTGTTGATGGGTCAGTCCCTGGTCTCAGGGTAGGCAGAGCTGTCACCAAGGAGTGGCACCTTGGGAAGTGCATGGCAATGTCTCTGTTGTGGTGGCTTCAGCTGGGGTGCTGGTTAGTGGAATGACAACTCAGATCCTTCCTTCAGGGCAACTGATCAATTTGTTTTCCACATCTTTGCTCTTGTTGACAACAAGCTTGATGAAATCAGTCTTTCTGAAGGCAGCACAGTGGATTTGACAAATCCTGCGGAACTGCTGGAGCAGATCCCCGAGTTTGCTGAGGAGCTGATGGAGCCTGAAGATTGCTTCCCTGAAGGTAAGAGCCTGCATGTTTCACTGCAATGCTGGGGCAAGAAACCTTCTTTTCTCCTACTGAACATCTCCCAACCTTCTCACCATGTTGCTCTGGTTGCTTGCAGTGGTATTTCACTGGGTGCACTTTGTTTTTTAGGCACTATAATGCTCCAAAAACACATTCAAAGTCCTTTGTTACCATTAGTCTTTGGATTTCGAAGGTGAGATAAGCCAAGAACGTGCTCTAAAATGCTCTGCAGCTTCTAAAGTCTTAGGCTTTTAAAATCATAATTTGTGCCATAAAGAGTTGTTTGTTTCTTTCTTTGTTTGTTTTTTAAATGCTGATTTTTGTCATTTGGCCAGAGAAGATTTTTGCCTTCCAATATGTGTGCATAATCAAATATGGTAAAGAACCGACCAGATCAGAATGTTTACATTGCTTAAATATATCCAGGCAGTTCACAGAATCTGTCTGGAGGGTTCATGAATCTCAGGGACTCTTTTCCATTTATTTTAAAGTGTGTCAAGATTAGCACATCCAGTAACTTTCATCTAGTCAGAGAACTGCTATGCAAAGGGCATTTAACATAATTATCTTAGATAACAACAGACCACATTTACATATCTCTTTTAATACTGAAATTCACCATCATTTTATTAATATTTTAACACCAGCCTGCTCCAAAACACAGATGTAAAACCCAGCTACATCAGAAGATCTATGTTAAAATAAATATATAAAGTAAACAGCATCCTAAGTTATTTCTTCTCAGAGTGAGTTCTATTTCAAATATTATCTCAGTCAAATTTTTTGTTTTCCTATAAATCTGGGTTGGGAAAAACAGGGTTAGCTGAATGTAAGAATAGTCCCTTGAAAATTCAAGCATTATTATAAACAAAAACAGAGCAGCTCAGATGGGATCAGACAGAGATGATTTGCTGGGTATATGAATGCCCCTGAAGTCAGCAAAAATGTGCATCTCTATATCTGTGAGAAAGATGATTGAATGAGGTAAGGGAGCCCTGCAGGGCTTACAAATGTCCCTTGGATCTAAACATTTTTTTGGCAGCTCTGCTTAAAAGCAGTAGCCAAAAATTAATGCAGTTGACGGAAGAGAGCATGGTGTAACTATTCAGGCCCATGCAATAACATTTCGAAATTAGATCTGGTGTTTTCATTCTTTCACAATATATTTCTTAATGGGGCCAGTGAGCAGCAATCTCTGTTGTGCCCTGCAAAGTGATTATGTTATAGATGCTTAAACAAGCTGGTGCTGTGAGATCAGTGCTGCTCAGATGCCAGTTTACAAATTCTGAAACTGTGCTTGGCCACGACCACCATCCAGTTTTTTAAAAGAAATGGGACAGACACCACACAACAGGTTCCCAGAGCAGCACCACTCTGTAATTTGATCTCTCTTAAAATAACCAGACCTACCTGACACTCCATGGTGCAGGACCACAATGGAACCAATCCAGTCTGTCAGCTCTTCCTCAGGGCTGTCTGTGGGATGCAGGGCTCTTCCAGATGGATCACTGGAAGTATTTAACAGCTTTGAAGCCTGCTGATCAACCTGGCAGCAGAGAAATGCAGAAATGAAGACACAGTGGGCTGAACCCCAGGCTTGCCTTGGGTTACTTCCACCCAGGTTCTGGCTCCTGCACCCTTCCTCCTGAGCACCCCTGCTCCTGCATTTTGCTTTTACTCTAAATCTCTCTTAGTTCCTCACCAGTGCCTGTGCAAGTCAAGGTGTTTTTTTCTTGTCCCAGTTTGCAGCCAGCTGAGCCTTGAGCTCTAAATGGGAATTGAAGGAGAGCCTGCTCTCCTGTCCAGGGACACCTGCAGGTGCAGGGGACATCCTCCTCAACACATCTGCTCTCCTTTCCTGTGCAGCACAGATTATCCATGCACATTTTTCAGACTTTACTGTTTTGGCTAAATGTGATCACATTGCTCATGGATTTGGCAAAAATGCACAAACACAGTGTGATTATTTGCTCATAAAATTTCCACTGAAATTGCATAAACTGAAAGTCCAAATGATTCTTACAGCAATGACATTAACATTAGGTTTAATTTATGCAGAGAAACAAAGTGTTTTCCTGTAATCAACTGCTATTAAATATTTCCAATATTTTTGCCCAAACTTACTATTGCAATTAAACCTCATGCAGCTGTCACTTCAGTCTAGTTAAAAACCAAGTAAGCCAACTAACAGCAGTCTAATTAGCTGAGATGACAAGACTTTAAACTACAAAAATGAAAATATTGAAGGGAATGCACTGGGCAGGTTTATCTAGTGCTGCCTTTAATGACTTTTTATAAAAAGATACAGCAATTTTTGGTTCATTCGGGAGTATGAAAGTTAATATTTGTGAAAGAAGGAGATTATGTGAAAAAGAAGAGGGAGAGGGGAAGGGTTAATTTCTTAACTTCTTTAGCTATCTAAATTCAAACTATGACATTTCTCAACGCATCCATCATAGGTTATGTCCTGAACAAATATGTTCCAGATTCAGGCCCCTTTTTTTCAGATAACAAAGGCAACAAAGATAATGCATGTTCTTGAAATAGTTGCTGAAAGTTTGCTGAGGTCACAGTTTTCCGGGAGTTGGGTGACCCAGATAAGCCATAGGTCGTTTTTCTTGGGGAGACTTGTTAATGTGTTATCATCTCAAAATAGCTTTGATTAGGGTCAACAGGGAACATTCTTAGGTCAGGAAATGTGAAGGCAAGGTAGGGTCACAGCCCTGGCAGCGAGCAAGTATTGCTGGGAAGAACCAGATAGAAATGGAGAGACCATTTCTGGTTGCCAGTTGATGGGAAAGGAACATTTATCCAATGCCAGCTATTTGGGTACTTTTTCCTCCAGATGCCTTGCAACACTCCAGTCCTGTTACCTCCATCGGTATGTGTTCTCTGCAGCAAAATTTACTCCCTGTTTGGACATTATCTTCTGTGTCTCACAGAAGGTCATCCAAAGAGAGCCCTCAGCCCACAGGGCTCTCCTCTCTCCCAGACCCTAATAGGAGAAAGGTTCCACCAAGTCCTCGGGCGTAATTCCCCGCTGGCAGAGGTTTCGAGGGTCATGAGGGAATGAGCAACCTCGCTCAGCGCATGGTTGGTCGCAGCTCGTGACATCAAGGACGCCCAGAACCTTTCCATGGTCACATCCTTCCATGTGACCACGGGGTAGGAGCCATTATCGCTCCTAAAATGCCCAAATGTCAGCTGGAAAATGCCGCGTGCCCAAGTGAAGTTGGTCTGATTAGCGGTGGGATCTGTGTCCTGGCCTTCCCAACCGCGGATAGCGGCTGTTTGGAAGCAAAAAAAGGAATAGAAGAAAAATACAGACCATTAAATGGAATAATTCTGAGCAGAGTTACAGGGACTGCCACTAGATGAGTTTTAAAGGCTGAGTAAAACCAAGCCAAACTCAACAAAATGCGTTCATTGGCATCCTAGGAAAAAAATCATGGAACAAACCCAAGTTTTAAAGTATCGCTTCCCTCTGGCTGTCATACCTGAGATACTCTGTGCTTTTCCACCAGTAACGGTGTGCTGGCATTATGTTGTACACAATTCTCAGGCATCATAAGAATCTTACAGCCCTATTAGGCATTCAGAATTAAATTAATACAGGTTGGACAGGTCCTCTAGATTTAAAACTCATCCACCCCCTCACTCAAAGCACAGATGACATCAGTGGTAGGCCAGGCTGCCCACTGCCTTTGCTCCAAGGCATCACACTCCTTGATGATGGGTTTTGAGGAGAGTAGAAGAAGATAAACAAGAAATGTACCCTTGTTAAGCCCTTGGAAGGGTAAAAACACCTGGCTGTGGTTTTGTCAGATGCCCTCTTGGCAGCCCCCACTTGTACCACACAAGTAAAATCTCAGCTCTCCTGATGTGTCTCAGGTACCCAAACGCTGGAGATAGTGACTGTTAATCTCTCTTTCACACTATAAAACCCAGCTTTGCAGTCACAGAATCATGGAATGCTTCAGGTTGCAAGGGACCTTAAAGGTCATCCCACTCCAACCCGCCTGAGTGAGTTAGTAGTGGGGCCAGAAGATGAGAAAAGAGTTAAATAAGAAGAGTCTGCTGAGATCATGTTCCCTCCAGCATGGGGAGAGAGTTGGGGTCTTTCAAAGGGGGTACAGTTGGGTTTGCTCTCTTATTTGTGCATACCCAGGTAGCCAGACTGGTCATTAGAACCCCATCTTGTCATATATATATATATATATGCCATGTTATGAATACCTGCCTGCTTGAGTTCATGCTTAGGAAGCTGTGTTTTGTGTCAAACCAAGCAATGCTGTAACCAGCGTTCAAAGCTAAGGAAAATACTGTTTTGTTCTAAAAATGAATGTCCCAATAGTTGAGAACCCTTGTGTAAAGGCACTCACAAAATTGCTGTGGTTTGAACACAAGGTACCACATTTGCTGGACAACAGAATGGGAAAAATGAATTGGTGTTCCTGGTTTATTGAGAGAACCAGCAGCCCAATCCATCCAAGGCAAAAATAATAATTTTATGAAAATTTAAGTATATATATTGGTGTGAACAAGCAGTGAACTTATAAATTCTTTGCCCATAAGCCTAAAATCAGTAGGCTTGGCTGTCAGGCATCGAGGAGGAAGGTTTTGCAGTGTAACTCCCACATTTACAAAGAGATTTTTTTTTTTTCCCAGTGCAGCAAGGTAATGCAATCAAATCTAAGAGCTCCATGATTAGAGTGCACCAGGCTAGAAAATGTGAATATGGAACAAAAGGGATATTTACACAGAATGCATTGTATATTAAATTCCTTCTTCTTTTTTTTTAAGATATATTTTAATCTTTAATTTGTGCCATGGGACACCCTAATGACTGAAGGGACTATTTCCCTTGTTATGAAATATGACTGAAAAGTAAATAATATCATGGTGTATTAATGCATTTGGAAAGGCTTCTTGGTAAATAGGCCTCTGTTTTATGAGAAATGGGATGAAATATCCGAATGTCAATTGAAAACAGACATTGTTCTTGGACAACTTGGCCACAGATGCAGCTCAGAACAGCTTCACAGATTTACCAGTAAATAATTCAACCCTTTGGGAGGACTTCTTCCACTGTTTTTGTTCTGATGAGCAGTAATCTACCAACCAAAAGACCGTGGTGGAAATGAATCACTTTGCTCTCAAAAACGATGCAGCCCAACATGAATTACAGTGGCAAAACCAAGCCCTGGCAACATCACAAGGTGGTCAGAGTCTTCTGCACAACCATTTCCCTCCCAGCACCGATTTCAGTGGCATAGCACAAATCTGTTGGACCAGGCAAGATGAGTAACTGTCATAAGAAATGCCAGAGGTTTTATTCCTGCCTCGACACTTGGTGTGATAAAAGGTGTTAATGAATGTTCTCCTTCATGTGGATAAAAGTACACCAAAGCTGAGCTTTGCTGACCACCTGCCTTATTATAGGAACAGCTGGAATTAGGATTGCTCAGATCCTCTCCAGGTCACGCCTTAGATGCATCAAAATTATTTTGAGATTTTGATTTCACAGAAATGGGTAAAAAATAAACCAACAAAGCATTAGACTACAGACCAGGGTCAAGTAAACTTTTTCTGTTTGGTTAAGTAAAGTTTCCAACTCAACAGTAAGCTTAGGTCAAGATGACCAGAGCAGTAGGTTACCAGCATTAGAAAGAGTCCAGAAGGCGTGAAAGAACAGCCAGAAAGGAAAATCACAAAATTTAAATAGAAACAGGTTTCTACTAATTCATTAAAAGACCTGTTTGGGGTCAGGTTTTTTTCTTCTTTCCCTTTTCTCTTTGTGAATAGTTAAAAGCAGCATTTCATCTGAATTGCAGACAGCACAATTATTCACGGAAATACTGCTTGACATTAGCAATTGTAGCAGAATCTGGTCTAAACATTTCTGAATTGGACCCAATCAAAAGCATGGCATTTAATAGCACTGTGATTTTAGGCTGACTCATCTGATAAGCTATTTTGGATTTTTCAAGGTATTACTGTCAGTAACTAGGACTCTTTTTTCAGATTGAAATTGCATGAAAGCAATCAAAGAGCATTAAAAAAAAAAATTAGTGGTGCTACCTGGCTTTCTCTCTTTAAAAATACCTCTTTGTACTTGTAGACTATCAGATGGAAGCCAACTGAATCAGTAATAACCTGGTGTTGTAAGTATCTCCCATCACAAATGAAGTGACTTTGGAAGCCACGGTGCCCTGTTCATTAGTGTCTAATATGAAGGTGATTCCTAATTTTAGCTGTGCCTGGGCTCAGGTAATCATGTAGGCTCCCTGTGTAGTGGAACTCCTCCAGGGAATGATTCATCCAATTTTCTTACAGTGGGGAAAACCACTTCCTGGGAGATTCTAACCTTTTCCAACAGTATTTACAGAGCATTTATACTCTGTAGGAGCATGGCAGAGCATTTCGTACCTGTTATTGGCTGGGGCTAAGCATTTGTCTAAGGGACTAAAAAGTCAAGCAACCATCTAGGTAGAAACTTATGAGAAAAGACTGAGGTGTTTCTGTATAAATGTTTTAAGTAAGAAAAAAAGCTGATTTTTTTTTCCAAATTGAAATTAGTTTTGGGAAGGAGATTGATGCAAGGAGAGATGCAAGCAGTGGCTACTTCCAGTACAAGGGGGGATTTCTGCTTACAACAAAAAATCCCCACTTACAGAGTGAACAACCTGCTCATTAAGCCATTCATTTGATAAGTGAGGAATTTCAGCCCAAGCCTTTGATATTCCTGATTCAAAGCTGGGGTGACAATGAGGTGGGCAATCTCCCTGAATTATAAACCCAGAGAGTGAGCCAGACACCTGAAAGGTGGTGGTGACCATGGGGGCTCTGGGGTGAGAAGCAGTGCAAGAGTTTTCTGGCAGAACTGCTGAGATGCAGATGTTGGTGCCCTTGGTCATGTTGTGCTGGTGGGATTCTCCTGATGGGCCTCTCTCAGCAGAGAATCTGCTTTGTGAAGTCTGTTCTGTGTACCTACTTCCTAAAATACACCCAAACCCACATGCACTGCCAGCTGTGAGCATTGAACTGGTTTTAACAAAAAGTAGTGACTAATATGATGTCCTTTTATCGCTTGCCTCGATTCTTTAGTGTTTGGGATTGAAGTGCTTAGAAGGATAATTCTTGCCTTTGCTGAAGTGGTACCTGGCCCACAAAGGGATAGAGAGCTGGTTCTTATATTTCTATCTTCTCCCAATATTATGCCTTTCTAAAAAAGTTTGAAAAATACAGTGTATTCCAATTGAGCCCAGAATTTCTCTGAGTTCCAGAATACAGTGGTAAACTGGGAGATGCTGTGGGTCTGTGTGATGCAGGCATTTAGAGAACAAGTTGTTATGTGCTATGACTACCTTTACATAAATAATGTAATTATTTAATAATAGTTAATGGTTTATTGTCCTTATAATAAGATTAACCATTATAACCTTATAATGGTTTACTGTCCTTTTAGTCCCACACCAAAACCTAGCACAGCCAAGAGCCCACACCTGACCAAAATCTCAGAAATGTGAGGGGAAAAGTTCTGGGGGTAGATCCTCTATGAAGGATCCTACAGTTCCGCTGCTCATAGGAGGGATCTGGGCCAATAAAAACTCACAGAAAATGCCAGGAGCACCAGAGCAGACTTAGCAGCTCTCTTCCTCCTGGCAGAGCCCAGTGCCAGCACAGCCCCAATTCCAGCTGCTTGGGAATCCCAACATCCCAGGAGCTGCACTTGATCTCCTCCCATATCACAGCGGCTGAGGTGCCTCAGCTGGGCCACCTTGAATGAGCAGCATCTGCTCTCTCTGTAGCCCTGGCACTCGCCCTCTTTCCTCCCCAAGCTGCCTCCCCTAAATATTATTTCTACTCACAAAAACACTGCATTGCATGGCCATGGGAAGACATCCATCCTCCCTTGTCACTTCTCACCACTGGCTGTGTGCTTCAGGACATGTTGGTGACTTTGGCCACATTCCAGCTACAGAAGCAGTTGGCCTGTGGCTTTTTTTCTCATGATTAGGCTAATAAACCTGCACAGTTAAGTCTCTTCTATACAACACATGGACTAAATGTAGGGTAAGAAGCTTGCTTTTGAAAATAAAATAGTTTTTGAGGGTCATTCTCATCAGCAAATGTGAAGTTTGAGATTATCTGATGTAAGACTGACTGGCCAGGACAATTCCTGGCTCCCAGGATCCTCTCACACCATTTTAAGTTCTTGCCCAGCACAAGGAAATGCACATTGGTGTTTTTGAAGAGGGAGAGAGGGATCTGTCTGTTACCAATGACAATATCTTTTTGCTACAACAAATGAGTGTTGCTAAGGAAACTAAAAATGGCCATGGTCTTGCCTATCAGAAATCCTTATGTGGGCCCCATTACCAGCACAGCACTTAGCTATCACACACTATTTGTCACTGAGGTCAGAAAGTGCATCATTGGGGATCCTGCTATGGAGCAGATATCTAAATTTCTGTGACATCAAAGGGGATTTAACTGCCTCAGTGTAATTCCAAGATTGTTCTAATGCCTTATTTAAGCTAATGAGAGTCCAATAGATCAAAATCTGCTCCTGCTTTTGCTGCCTGAGTCTCTTCAGCACATTGGTCCCATCTGCACTGTAGCACCTCCTCTCATCATCTCTCTTTCATCAGATTGCCACTTTTAATCAGTAATTCCAGTGGTATTGTACTAGCAAGAAAATAACCTTCCTCCATTCAAAAGGATGTGGAAGCTATCACTAATAACCTCCCAGAGTTATTAGTCCTGATCAGAAGTGCTGCCTGAGCTCAGTTAACACTTTTTGAATGACCTAGGGCACTGGTGACTCATGGCCAATATATTCTGCATCACAAAAATCATTGGGAGAACTCCCTGGGACACATTTTAAGTGATTTTGAATGTTTTTTAATAGAGGAGTGAGAGAGGGAAATGGAAGGCAGAGCAGAGAGGTTTTGTGAGGAAGGAAAGACACTGTACAGCAATCTATTGCTAAAAGAAATTTTCCTTAGCAGCTTTTTATTTATTTTACTTTCCTTAGAAGCTTTAAGAACTAAATGGGCTTTTTTTAACAATTCCTTTGGTTTTGTTTTATTTCTTACAGTCTGTGTGAGATTCTTCCCATGCTGTTCAGTGGACATCACAAAATTTCCAGGCAAAATTTGGTGGAGGCTGCGAAAGACCTGCTACAGAATCGTGGAGCACAACTGGTTTGAAACATTCATCATCTTCATGATCCTGCTGAGCAGTGGAGCCCTGGTAAATGTGACAGCATTTCCTAACTGGTTATAAGTGGGCATGGGTCTCCAGTGTTCTCCAGTTCAGCTGTCTCTAAGATCTTATGAACCCTTAGTGGTCATTTCTCAAAGCAATGCATTTTAGTCTGGGGCTAAAACAGGTTGTCAGCTTTTCTGATTTCACCTGCCAATACCATATGGTGGGGAATTTTCTTCTGCTGTGACATAAAATTCTGACTTGCACATGTTTTGAAAAGAAAATCCTTGAGGAAGTCTGTGTGAGGAAGTTTGCCAGCACTGCTGCTTCAACATCCCATAGCTGCTTCTCCATGAGAGTTCCCATCTGGAGGCTTGCATTTTGCTCCAGGGGTGGCTTTGTTTTTTTCCTTTTCTTCTCTTTTTTTTTTTTTTTTTTTTTCCCTTTTTTAGCACATTCTGTAACCAGCAAATCAAAATTATAAAAGACACAGAGGGCAGTGAATCAGTGCTATCCATGGAGCTAGTGGGTGCCTGTATTCCTGTTTTGAATGCACCTTAGGTTAACACTCAGTACCTTCCCTGCACAGGTCCTGTTTGTGCCCAGGTGAACGTGGGTCTATGGACACTGGTTTGCAATTGCCCAGGACTCTGACAGGGAATCCTCTCCTCCTGAGATCCCACTGCATTCTGGAATTATCCTCTGTGCATTTTCAGCCCTGTGCTCTTCACAGGGATGTGTTTATATTTCTCTTTTGCATATCAGGAATGTCCCTGGAATTGGTGGGGTTTCTCCCAGGTTTATATCTCAACCTAGAGCAGAGATTTCTATCAAGAGTTCTCCAGGCTTTAGTCTGGTGGTCACCAGTGATCTCCTTTGTGATGGAGTCAGACACACAGTTATTAAATCTGCAGGCAGTGCCAGGTTTGGACAGGTTATCCATGCATTTCCAGAGGTCAGGATTGATTTCAGCCAAGTGGGTAAATCTGCCTTAAGCAGAAGGCAAACATCATCTTAGAAAGCTGCCTGCTTCCCCTCACCTGGAACAATCACAATAGGAAGGTGTGATGAAGGATGGCTGTAAGGAAGCAGATTTACCAAAAAGAACTGGAGAGGGAGCAGGAAAAAAACAGAATAAACTCCATCACAGCCCTGCACAAAAGCCCACCACCCCACTGGACTGTATAAATTATGCTGTTCTTCCACTCCAGTTGGCATCAAGGAGGCCTCAGCTGGAGCACTGGCTTCAGCTCTGGGCACTGCACTTTGGGAAAGACATGGGCTAATTGAAGAAACTCCAGAGAAGAGCAACACAAATTATCAGTGGCCTAAAAAAAGAGGAAAAAACACAGAAGTACTGAGTTTTTATGTAGCTCAAAGAAAGTCTCTGAAGGGAGAGGTGAAGGTGGAAATACATAAATGTTGATGCAAAAAGGGAAGGAAATGGATTTACTGTTCTCCTGGTCCACCAGAGATGGGCTGAAATGTCACCCAGGGGGTTTTATTCTATTATGAAAAATAAGAGGCTGAAAAACTTGGGTAAATAGTAGGCTTCTGAAAATTGTCACAGCTTTGCTGAAATGAATGGACTCTGACAGTTTTTGCACCAGCTTGAGCATCAGAATGTTAATTTTTGAATACATTTTAGAGGGGGAATGTCGCTTGCTATAATATGCTTTAGATGAATACACTTCCTTACATATGTAATTAAAAGTGCCTTAGATAACTGAAGACTGCAATATAAAGCTCATTTAATTTAAATTGCATGCATTCATTTAGTTTTTGCAGCTTTCAATTTAGCCAATGCAGTTCTGTATAAGGGCAAATTATCCTGCATTTTCTCACATATCAGCACCGTGCTTCAGTATTTGGACTGGAGATGTTGGAGGCAACACACAAATTTCAATTTTTTTTTTCCTGGTGTTCTGGGTTGCTCTCTTCCAAAAACTGAGCTCATCTGGCTGCATCTCTGGGACACCCTAAGTTCTTAAGGGAGAAGAGCTATATATACCTTTAAGCCATTATATATATATATGTATGTGGTTAAACCATCAAAATATATCTTCAGCTTACTGCAGAAGATCCAAAAACCTTTCTTAAGATTTTAAGCCATAAGCACCCAAATTGGAAGCCTACTTTTTAATAGTAATTTTGGATAACACTGCAGGTATCCTGCTTAAATCTTTTTTAACACACAAAGCAAAGCAGAAAAAAAAAATAAAACCCCTTCTTGATATTTTATATGGCAGAGGTTTCATCCATTGTCACCGTGAAAAAATGCAAAGCACCAGAATTTTGTCATTTGGGTAATATCCATGGCTTGTCCAGAAGTACAGAAGTGTCCAGGTAGCACATTTTTCATCCCTTAATAAGCTGCTTCCTTGACTGACAGTGTGCTTTTAGTAGACAAAACACAATGTACTTTTGGACAAGCTAATAGAAAGTAGGGAGAGCGAAAGAGGGAGAGGAGGAAATCACTTTAAATGGTTTGTTGTTATTTTTGCAGTAATTGCAAAGTACAGCAAGTCATCTGACAAAGTGAGTGAGCCCCTAGGAGAAGTGATAAACTCCAATCTGTGCATTGTTTTCAGGCTTTCTCCAACAGCTCTTTCACACCCTTGAAATATCATTTTTGAAGGCAAGATAGGAGACAGGGTTGCAGCGAAAACGTCACCCCAAAGTGTGGGGACAAATAGACAAGCTTTGGCACGGGCTGCCAAAGCTTTCTTGTCAGTTTAATTACTGTTCCCTGGCAGGCAAAAGAGCAGTGTGACTGCCTGAGTGACAAGTACCACACTTCTTGTATCTCCAGGCACTGGGTGTTTGCTAACTTTTTGAAGCTTCTCAGAAAGTAGCTACAGATCTGGAAATATGTAAATGCAGATAATTCAGATGATTAGCACAGACCCTCTCAAATTATGTTTCTTGCTGCCAAGTGCTCTGGGTCACACGATGGGATGAGAGTAATATGTCACAGCTTGGGTTATCCAGGTTACAGGGACTTGGGAGCAGCTTGTGTAACAGCAAAAGTAGCTGGGGAAGCAGAGCATAATTTGCCTTAGAAGCCTCAAAACAGGTTGCATATTGGCAAACCTGACACCAGGATCCTGCCTTTTATTTGACTTATGTTATAAAGTGAAGGCTAAATTATGAGACATCATTTTCTTTCTTTTGGGAAACATATTGGTTTATATCTTAAATATTTTAAAGGGGCTATTCAGTTGCTCGTATTTGATACAGACACTGAAACTCTTTTCATAATGCTCTGCATGAGATTAGTTGGAGAGACAGATGAGATGGGGAGATAGATACCTTGACCTTTAAAACATTATTGTTCTGCTAAGTGAATAATAATGAGCATTTCTTGAAGCAGAGAGCTGTAGCCACCTGAAATGTGATGGCTGAACAGAAGCCAGGGAACTCCAGTACTCCATAACACAGGCAGGTTAATAACCCAATTTGTCATCATTAGCAATAAGATCTATTTGGCTAAATGCAAGGGTCATATTCTGCCTCCTAAATATAGACAGCCTGTGCCCTGGGACATCTGAGGTACCTGGGTAGCATTGGCACAGCCAACAGGAGATGAGGCAGGATAAATGTGGAACATTTTGGGGTGGCACTCTGCTCATGGGTTCACATTCCAAATTCAGGATGCAGAAGCTTTTCCTACACTCAAAGTCTGTCCAGCCAGTACAGCCAGGAGAGCCTGGAGAGAGACAGCCAAGCCTGTGTCCATTGTAGGGGAAAGCTGAACAGATCTCTCAGGTCAGGGCCAGTTCTGTTTGTACCTGAAAACTCTTTTTAATTGTAATGTTAAAATACATCAGAAATCACAGACTGTACGTGATAATTTATCAAATATAGACCTGCAGTGCAACACCCATGCTTTCCAACAGGGCTCAGGAGCAGTTATTAACCAATCCTTTGTACTTCCAGGCCTTTGAAGATATTTACCTTGAAGATCGAAAAAACATAAAAACCATGCTGGAATATGCTGACAAAGTATTCACTTACATCTTTGTCCTGGAGATGCTCCTGAAGTGGGTGGCTTATGGCTTCAAGAAGTATTTCACCAATGCCTGGTGCTGGCTGGACTTCCTCATTGTAGATGTGAGTATCATTTTGGAACTACAGCATTTCTCATGTTGGGTTTTGCAGTGGGTGGGAAAGGGCTGTTAAGTTTGGCAGCTTTGCATCTGTGAAATGACAGCTGTCACTCTGATTCTGAGCATCAACCCTAGGCAGAGCCCAAAGGAGGTTTGGATGTGTAACTGAGCATCCCCAGAACCCAAAGCAAACAGGAACGCTGTCAGCGGTGACGTGGATGTGTCACCCTGCTAATCTGAGGCACATCCATCCCCTTCCCATCCTAGGAATTCTCCCTTTCCTTCAGCATTTAACATCTCATTCTGTTGCTGCCCATGGGTTTATGTACAATTCTACAAATGGGATGGGATTGCTGAGGAACCGCTGTTTATTTTCCAGCATCAGCCTCATTACATGGTTATGACAATGGGAAGATGCCAGCAGCTCACATCCCAGGCAGCAGACAAAGAACTTCATGTTACAATTTATGTTAAAAGTTTTTTGACCAATCACACAAAGCAAAAGCACACTGACAGTAGATTTATCCAACCACTATAAGCACAGGTACCTTTGGTTAAAACAGTTCTTGCTTATTTTGAGTACAATACCTGCTTGTAAGCCTTAAAACACAATGCACAGAGCTCCATTATTAAGCTTCAAACTTCTTAATATCTTGCTAGATATACTTTTCTGTAGCTTAGAGATTTATTCTAGCCAAGTGTAAATACACAGATCATTGTTTTATTTGTCCTTACTTTATACTTCTCATATAATTTTTATAGCTCTAATTGCAGCTCTGCTGTTTCTGAGGCCTGCCTTTTGCAGCTTTCCCAAAACCCTCTGATTTTAAGTATCTCCCCTCTTGGTACAACTAAAAAGAAACTTTCATAACTGTGTCATTTATTAACTGCCTTGTGTTTCATAGCTTTACTGTAGTCTGTGTATTACTTGCTTAAAGGATCTTTTTTGCTGTGGAGAGGTGAGCTTACTTTTGAGGACTAACTGCACCATTTTTTGCCACACTAAATGACATTTAAGGATTCCCACATTCCACACTCCCAGCTAGCACAGGGTCCAGCTACCCCAGCCTGCTCTGCACATGACCTGGGCACAGCAGTTTTGAGCAGATTAGAGGAGCTGTCCTTGGCCGAGCTCCTGGCCAGGGTGCCAGCAGTGTGTAACAGCATGTTCAGTTCTGGCTCCCAAATATTTACCAGTGCAGGAGTCCAGGAGAAGGTGTGAAAAGTCCTCTTGGCAAAGCGTCTTCACTACTACAAAACATCGCAAAATACTCCAAATCCTTGAAATACCACCACGCTTACTTCTACTGATTTAAGGATAATCCTCAGAAGTCTGAACAAAAGGAAGCTCATGCCCTGGGAGTGTTGCTAGTACCAGATTTGGCTCCTTCAAAGATTCTCTTTGAATTGATGTGGGATCTGCCAAATCTGGGAAAAGTCAGCAACACCGCGTCCCCCAGATGAAGTCTAACATTTCATCCCAGTGTATCAATGAGGAGGCAATAATCTCCCTGAGGCCACTTCTTATTAGCTTCAGGTATTAATGTGGGAGGCTGGCAGAGCTTTGCCATGATTATGTAATTTATTAAACTTCAGAGAAATTATTTTTCCCCATTTTACATCTGAACCTTGACTCCAGGGAAGAACTGCACTTTCTTTGGCCCCAGCCCAGGAGAGCACTTCAATGGGACAATTTGCTTGTTTGAAGTTATGGTCATGTTTAAGTGCACTGCTGGATCAGAGCCTTTGGAAACTTCTCCAGAGCTTTAATAAATTGATTTATGAAAAGGAAATTCTTTACATAAATTGTAGGCCATAAATTCTTCTTTGCATATATGCTTAGAAACCTTTTAAAGGAAAGGCACTCATTTTTCTCAGATTAGCTCCAGCAGAAGAGGAAGGCCTGGTTTAATTATTTAACCACAAAATTGGAATCTACCTGCTCCTAAGTTATGGCCCAGCTCTGAAAACTGTTCTTACTGTGATTTAGGTGACATAGCTTTTCTTTTCTTGTTCCTCCATCTCCAAAATGGGACTAATAGGACTCACCTAAAGTACTGGATGGGCTTCCAGGAATTTTTTGTTCAGTGAGCTTCTGAAGACTGGAAGGGCCAGATGAGGGATGAATAATGGCACAACCATAAGCAGAGGTCTTCCTGATGGGAGCAGCCCTGTGCAGAATCAATTCACTGAGGCAGCTTGGAAATCTGTTGCAGTTTGAAATTAGCCATACACCTGTAGAATAACATTTACACCAAAGGGAGTAAACCACAAAGCTAAATTCTGTCCTTTGTGTGCAAACCCCCTTGGAACAGGAGCCACACAAGAACACAAAGTCCAAATGTAAATTAGGTGCATGTTTGCCTTTTAATGGTGGAGTTTATAAAGACAGATTGGAGAAGCAGCTACAGATGGCCTGGGAAAGGGGCTTCACCATCCCCTGTCACATCCTGTGGCATAAAACAGGGGGGACACCAGCCCTGGGACTCCCCTTGTCCCCAGAAAATAAACCCCAGAGCCTTCTTAGTGACTCAGAATGTTTTATTATCTCAACCCACATTTAAATGTTCCACCCACATTTAAATGTTCATTTTGCAAGCTCCCAGTCCAACCAAAATTTGCTACACCCTTGAGTTGTTTTGGTTGTTGATTGACTCTAGGCCATCACTTGCTCTTTAGTGTTCTCAGTGAATAAATCTTTTCCCCCTGCACTATTCTTTTCTTAAAAATGTTTTCCCAGTGCAGATTATGAGAACCTGGTGTTATATTTTTAGCAGGTTTAACAGATGCTTTTCTCCTACCCCATTGCTAACCCTGCCACTCTGAATTGGCACAGTAATATCCTATAATTTTTCCAGCACACTTTTTATTTCAATTTACATTTTCTTTTTGGTGCTTTGAGAACCAAATCACTGCAACTGAGCTGCAGAAGGCAGTGAATGGGTGAATTAGCTGCTCCAAAAGAAGCAGATGAACCACTTGTCTGATTTTCTCAAATTTATTTGTTTAAAATTATTCACTTAAAAATTCCTGATCTGCAAATTATTCATTAGTGGTTTGGTATCAGTATTCAAAATTCAAGCTGCAGTGGTCGATTTTTGATTGGACATGTGAAACCATCTCTCATCTGTGTTTTCTCATTGTACAAATGCAACTCTGAATCTATTTTCTGTTTTGAATAATTCATAAAACCAGCTCAAAATTTGCATGTATTCACTATTTCTAAATAGGATTTGAACCCAGAGGGGTTATAAGCATATTGCTTCTGAATTTATTTTTTTTTCTATATATCCTGCCTTGTGAAAGACCTTTGACACTGATTTGGGCCAGTGGAACAGCAGTCTCCATCTGACAGTTGTGGATTACTAAAGAAAATTCTGTTTTGCAATGCCTAAACATCAAAATACAGAGTAATCCACAAACTGAGCTATTTGTGCTGGATGTAGAATCCCTAAAGGATGATCTCTGGTAATGGGCTTCTCAGCATCTCAAAGAAGTGTGCTAGGGGAGCAGAGAGTGCTTTCACATACATTGCAACACAATAATGCCCTCTCAACAACTCTGCTACAGATTTCTCTGGGAGGAAAGAGAAAGGGTTAATCAAACCACAAAATGCAGGCTCATTTCAGCTCAGGGCACCTGGGGAAGATGCTTTAGATGTCTGCTGGAAGTTGGGCATACTGAACAAACATCAATGCACATCCATACGAGTTACCCTGTGAAAAAGAAGTGTACTGCTAAAAGTAATGCCCTTCTACACTGCAAATATCAGCTCTCTGTGCTCATGAACTGCAGAGGTAGCCCTCAATCCACAGCTCTTTCCACATGAGGGAAAGTCAGATTGCAGTATATCTGTGCAGACAGATAGAAGTGTAGACAGACATCAACATCACCATCAGGAGTGACATTTATGCACAATCCTCTTTCCTTGGATGCATGTGCAAGTATTTCCACAAAGAACAGATATTTTCCAAACATCCATTCAATCAAAACCTCTTTGAACAAAGCAGATTAAGTGAGGAGCCTGAACTTGGCCAGGGCTGGAGACAAGTGGCACCCAACGTGTTTGTGGGAACTGCTCTCCACCAAGCCTGTCCTGCAAAAGCAGACAGAGCTGGGCTTTGAAATAAGGAGCAGAAAGACTCCACCAGCTGTGCAGGCTGGTGTCATGCTTGATGTTCCTTTCAATTGTTTCCTCTGACCTATAAATATTATCTTGAGCTTATCTAGCTTGAGCTTCAGCCAATTAATTCTGAGCTATGTCCCAGTCTCTGCTGACAGCGGATGGATTATTCCATTGCATGGTCAGTTTGGGAAAGACATCAGTCTGGGCTTAGCATCATTCAGAGTCAGGAGGTGTTGCAGTCAACAGCTTCTTCACTCACTGCTCATGCACTGGAGGCAGAGGTGAGAGGCTGGAACCCCAGAGAAGCTGTCACAGAAAGCTCATGGGAAAGAGGTGGGAACTCCCAACTCATTAGTGAGAACGCTCAGGAAAAAAGTCACAGTCAAGTTTCATTGCCTGTGGCATTCACAGAGAAATCCTCTTAAACCTGGACTAATGTCATCACTCCACAAAAGTCCATTATCACAAATCCATCATCTCCATTGCAGCTTTTGTGCTCAGTTTAATTGACCAAATTAGTCTCAATCCAGGCTTACAAAAACCCAGCCTGATTGTCCCGTTCTGATTTCAGAGATGAGGGTTTCTCCACCAATTCTTTCTAAGATTATCCTGTCTTTCAAGTCTTCACATGCAGAGAAAGCTATTTTCTTAAACAATTGCTTTGTTATGGATGTTGGCAGCCTCCTTCCCCTCCAACCATCTCCAGCAATGGGTGGTCCTTGCACTGTGTCCTGCAGCAGGGAGGGGAGAGCATCTCTAATTCTCAGTTTTTGCCCTGATGCCCCACTAGTTTCTCTTCACCAGGGATGAAGATTGTTCTTTCCACCCCTTTTCCATCTCCCCTGCCTTGGAGGGAGGGGCTCACAAGAGTTTTGGGTGGTGGATCTGTCTGCAAAACAGCTCAAGCATGGCTCAGCAATGGATTTGAAGGGCCAGGCATCTCAAAAAATTATTCAACAAATCCACTAGGCAGGATTTTGTAGATGCTTTTATGGAAATGAAATTATATGTATTTTTCACTCTCCTCAATAACTTTTGCGAGTGATTCTAACACAGCATGTTTCTGGTGTTTGCCTGGAGCTGCTCAGTTGGTAACTGGAGATTTGTATTCCCCAGTGAGCAGCTCTCCAAATTTCCTGTTTGCTGCCAAATTTCCTGTTTGCTTGTTTGAGATCTACTCATGGATGTTCAGGCATTAAATGCACCATCACTTTCCCTGAACACTTAAACAAAAATAAAGATATTATGTTTTCCAAGATAATTCCTGGAAAGCACTTGCTCTAAGATTTCTGCTTTAAATACTTCACTGTCAGACAAGTTAAAAAGCAGCCAATCCTTGAATTTGAGATGAACATTTTGAAACAGTCTTTCTCTCCCTAGTTAAAATTGAATTGAATTAAATTATGCCCTTGTGTCGGATTGTCTTTAAGTGACAATTAAAAACTTGCTGTGTGAAGTAAATATTGATGGCTTATGATTACTTTAATTGTTTTTTTCCATCTGTATTTCCTGTTGATTAACAAGGTGATTTCTGTTTGCTGTACCAGTAATTACACAATCTGCTGTAATGAGTCGTTCCCAAACAGCACTGAAATCCAATTTGTATTCTTGGGACATTACCCTAAGAGCATGTGAATTTTGTCTAGTTTCTGTTCAGAAAAGCACAGAGGAGCAGAAAAATACAACCGAGGCAAATTAAAGATAATATGTCTTGTCACTTGAAGCAGCATCTTAAGAGAGAACTTATTAGTGCTCTCTGTGAGCTGTCAAAAGTCCATGGGTACAGCAGGGTATTATAACTTCAGAGTTGAGTTTTTGACTGGCTTTTTCCCAGTTCCTCACAGCAAATGCTCACGTAGGATTTTTGAAGTTGTCTCAGTGCACATTCTTCTGAGCCTCCCTGATGGCATAAACCTCCCAGATAACCAATAGGAGTGAGATTCCCTCTCCAGAAGCCAGGGAGCTCGGTTTTGAAGAGAAAAATAAAAAGGAAAAAGAAAGAAAGAAGGAGAGAGAGAAAAAAAATGCTCTTTTAGTACATATTGGCTAATTGAGGATAAGTGACAAGAAAAAAAATCTGCATGAAGAAAGGTGGTTCTAATGTGTGTTAGCAGGTCAGTGGAGGCTGTAAATCTCCCTGCTGCCACCCCACACTTTATCTCAACACAGCACATGCTAAAACATCCTAATGTCTGGTCTTATCTTGGTTTGCACCTCATGTTTGTTACCACATGGGTGCTAAAAGGGGAGAACCCAAGCTTTGCCAGGAGGAAGCACAAGCTGAGTTTCAGACAAGGCACAGCAGGACAAAACGTGCTGTAGCTGCAGGAAAAGGGGTGGAAAACAGAGGTGAGGAGAAAAGTCCACTGTAAGCCTAGTTCACCATCTGCCTGCACCTTGCAAAGTGGTTGGGAGATGAATAATTACTGCAAATGCTGAAGGATTTCAATTACTGAAGCAGATTTTCAACTTTCAAAAGTGCTGTAAAAAACCCATCTCCACTCAGATCTTGCTGAGCTAGATTTACCAAACGTTTTTGTTTCTCAAAGTTATTTAAAGATGGAGCACTTTTCAGTCCTTTTTTAGAAGACTATGCTTAAAATGAAAATAATTAATAAAATCCTGGAGTTCTTGCATGCAGCTTGCTTGACCCTTTCCATCACTGGGAGCGGAGCTGCCAAATTCCATCCACAGGGATGTTCTCCCTTGCATGGAAGAGCTGAGCTGGGAGAGACACATTGGCTGTATTTACCAGTGCAGAGTCTCACAAAGTCTCCAGGGACAGAGGAGGATGGGGAACTGTCCCACAGTTCCTCTCCCTGATGACCAGCACCTTTGAAACCCCAGCTTGCAGATCAAAAAAACATCTTCCCACCGTCCAGGATGGTCAGGAGCTCAAGAGACTCCTCCTGAGGGGGGGGGGGAAAGGAAGAAATGAAGGGGTAGAAGCAGCCTGCAGAGGGACAGGGATTCTTTATAAGTGAGGGAGAGATGAGAGGAATTGGGATGAAACTTGAAAGCTGTGCCTTGGTGGTGTGGAGACTTTGTGCAGACCTCCTACCCTGGTATGGCTGACTTTGGGGTGTTTGTGCTAAGGCAAATGAAGGTTAACATTCCTACTTTTGGTATGTACTCCTACTTGTACATTATCCTTCCTGGCAGAAGTCAGGCGTCCTACAATTCTTCAGAGTCCCTCTCCATTCTGGCAGATTTAATACAATATGGACATACTCAATACAATTCAGGATCAATCAGGTTCAAGAACCCAACCAAATTGAGCTGATTTTCAAGCCAAGGCTTTCCTGTTTCCCACAACAATTTGTTATTTTTTCATATTGATTTGGAACATCTGGTTAAATAAATGCTTTAGGGAAACAAGCAAATCCAGAACAGCACCTTGAGGAGGCAACACAAACAGATTTTTTCTCTTTTGGTTGTGCTCACTGGGTTGGTTTGGTTGGTTTGGGGCTTTTGATTTTCTTTAGGTTTGGGGCTTTTGTTGGGGTTTTTTGTTTGCTTTTGTTGTTGTTGTCATTATGTCATATCTAAGTAGGGTTCATTCTAATCCTGTCCAGAAAGAAACTTGCCTTCACCTCAGCACCTCAACTCCCACCAGCTGGGATGGAAATGCAGCAGAGTCTATGGGGCTGAGCCCCAGGGAAATGTTCTGCCAGGATCACTGTGTTCACCCCTGGCATGGTAACCCTGCCTTCACAAAATAAATAATAACCAAGTCCACTCCTGACTGCAGCATTCAGCATCAGGAAAGCTCCCTGGGATGAAACAGGAGGTGGCTTTGGAGACCTCTTTTTAGGGGAGAAAGTCTTTTCTCTCCAGCTGCCCTGAATCCAGGCTGTCTCCACACAGCATCTGGATGAGAAGCAGAACATAGTTGCTGATGAAGCAATTGTTTTGCTCTAAATCATAACAGAAACACCAGACTTTTCAAGGCACCTGCACCTGCACAGCCACTGCAGAGGGAGCCCTTGGGACTTGGCCAAGCTTTGTCTGATCAAGTTACATCATGTGATCCCCAAAATTCACAGGAATCCCTAGCAGCCTGCCTGGGAAAGTGGCACCAAGCCTGACAGAGTTTAGACAATGCTCCATGGCACAAGGTGTGACTTTTTGGGTGATCTGTGCAGGTCCAGGAGTTGGACTCCATGATCTTTGTGCATCCCTTCCGGCTCAGCAGATCCTGTCATGCCGTGATCCCTACCCAGTGCTAATAAACTGGATGTCAAGGTGTGGCAAAAGTGCCTGTTTGCAGTAAAAAGGTGAATTGAGACGAGCTGAAAATCCATTTGTACGTGGTGATGGGGGAGAAAAGTGCAGATCAATAAGTCAGTTTGCTGCCTGGCTGGATGACAGCTCACAGTTGACTCGCCCTCGGAAATTAGCTGAGGTTTAATTCTTGATTCTCAGCCATCTGCCCTGGGAATTGACTGGAGCTTGTTAGAGAAGCCTGAGCAGGTGTAGGGGAGGTGACAGATTAAGAGAACAGCAAGACATAAAGAGGTTCTTCAGGAAACCGCCAGGAAGCAATTAGGATGCAGGAATGATTTATTTAAAAGCATTTAACCCAACAAGAGTGGCACATGCTGTTTGCAACAAGGCTGCCCTCTGAAAAGGAAACATTGTCTTGAAAAGCTTGGACATGAGGACCTGGAGACAAGCTGAGAACATGGAATATTAAAAGAATTTTATAGCCTTAGTCTGAGTAGTAGATGAAGGGAAAAAAAAATTTAAAAGGTGGAAAAGTCCCAGAGAAACAAAAAAACTCAAAAAAAACCCTCCCAAAAAACCTCCAAAAAAACCAACAAAAAAAGAAGTGTATGAAGCAAATGAGTTTTTAAACCTGAGTAATAGGAAGTAGCACTGGGCTTTCCAGGAAATAATTTTTGTTTATAATTAATCTAGGCACTCGTGTAGCCCATCATGTTATAATACATGAGAGCACTCCAGGAGCAGTAATGAACTGCTGCAGTGAGGGAAGCCCTTTGATAGCTCATTTCCAGACACATTTTTCACCTCCAGGCCATGGAGCAACCCCAGAGCAGCCTTAACAAGTTTTTAGTCTTTACCTGAACATGAGGGCTGTGATTCAAGGAAACAGGGAGCAGAGATGGGAATTTAGGTCACCTTAGTGTCTCTCTAGTGTCCTATTTTTAAAGACTTTCCTTTAACTTTATGCCTTTCTTTCATAATGTGCAATTTCTGGATTGGCAGGTACAATCATAGAGTTTGGCATCTGTATGGAAGAAAATGCAGTGTCAGAATGAAAGGACAAAGGGATATTTTAAAAAATAAAATAACATTAAAAATCTGCTCAGAAAGGGTGGATGCTGAAAGGAATACCAGCCTCATTACAAGCTCCCTTTTCCCAACCATATTTCAGGGAGCCAAAAGAAGTATTTCCATGTATTTCAGTTTATTTGCAAAGCCCCATTTCCCTGCAGGTTTTCCAGCTTGTATCTGGGGTAAGACTGAATTTTGTTCCTTTTCAAATCAAGGGGAGAAACTTTTAACTTCAGGCCTGGCTCTGAAAGATGCTGGACAGTGAAGAGGTCTTTAAGTGATCCTATCCTTGGCAGAAAAAGACAGTGTTAGCGTTCAGAAACACATAATCACATAAGAGATTATATGCAGGTGCTTTTATCAAGAGCTCTGGGTGTCAGGAGTATTCAACTCAAACCTGACTCCGACCATACATTCGAGATGATCGTGTTTTTATATTCTATCATTTTATAACTTTCATGTTAATTATTAAACTTATATTGCTCTATTGTATACATAGATTTCAGCTAAGCATAGCCCCCCTTGAATTTCCAACATAGTTTCTCATGATTCTTCTTATGATTATACAATAATTATATTTAGTTACTAAACAATCATCACATCTAACAATTATATCATTTATCATACTGCTTATGCAGGTGCCGTGATCTGAGAAAACACAAAGCCTAACATTTTCAGAGTCTATCTTTAACATTTTCCAAGGCTCCACTATCAACAGGAGAGGCCAGGCTGGATTGAAAAGAGGCACCCACAGCAATCCAAGCACTATTTCTTCTATTTTTATTTTTTATAAAAGACACAATTAGAGAGGGAGAGACAGGTGTTTCTGGGGCACACAAAAAGCTATTTGAAAGCACCAGGGGCCTGCATTAGCTGGAACTGCTTATTTAAATAAGTGGCCAGAGCTTTCAGCTCAGCTGCTGTGCTTCCATTCAGATGTCTTTTTTTATTTTTTTTTTTCCTGCTGTTCCCTCCCCTCTAATTTGAGCAAGCAGGTTAATTTGATGAAATCCCTGGCTGCATGAAGTGTATGCTGTTGCCCATACCAGGAAGGAGGTCTCCCCTTCTCCCTGAGACAGAGACTCACAGGGTCTCAGATGTGTGCAGCAGCAGGCATTTAGTGAAGATTCTGCTTGGTTTTAGGATTTATTTGATTATCCAAGGATGATTTTTGCTGTCATTTAGGCAGAATTCCTTGCTTTCAGGGCTCTGCTATTAATTCACCTCAGTGGTAATCAGGGGTTAATTAAAACATGCCTGCCTTGGGATGGTGCTGCTCAGGTCTGTCTGCTTCCAGCCTGGTCCAGTGGATGCTCCCAGGTTATCTGAAATCATGTGCTTTTAGGAATAAAAAAATAAAAAAAAAAAAAAAAAAAAAAGAGAGAGAGGAGCAGCCTTTTAGCAGTTTATTTATTCCAGTTTTTTCCTTGCTGTAGGAACCTCACCAGCCCTGGGTGAAGCACTGCTCCCAAACTCTGTGCCCTTGACTCCCTGTCACCCCCCATGGATGGGAGTCTGTGGAGGCTGCTAATATGATATTAAAATGTGTTCATGTAGGGAGGAACTCACTGCTGCTCTAAATGCAATCAATCCTTGGGAAAAAAACCTCTATGATCTTCTAATTAAAGGTTTTTTTCCCTCCTTGTGCTGCATTACCACACTCCCTACTTTGTAATTGTTTTTCTGCCACCTTAAAATTCTGTTCTGGTGGCTTTACTGGGTTTACATTGGTTTACAACTCTGATTGCTTAGGTCACTCTCAGATAATGAAGGTACATAAAATTACTGTAGAATTTTATCTCTGTGTGTTCATGGTGAATAATTTAAATAGTCAGACAATGCTGCACATCTGTAACTGGTGAATGACTCTGAGACCAGCATGAGCACATTGGGAATTTAACACTCCTCCAGGTACCACCTGGACACATACATAAGTCATATTTCTTAGCTTAAGAATGACAGAAATTCTGCAAAATAGTGAAATTATGACAAGAAATTGGAAATTACTGAAAAAATGTTCGGTTTCCTATACAAGACTTTGAAGTGGATTGTCAAAATTAAGGCATTCAGAAATTACTCTCATTAGAGTTATATTATGTATTTATTTATATAATTTATACAGCTATCAGTGAGGCTAACCTTTCATCAGAGATTCTCCCCTGTGTTCTAGCCCTCTAAATTCATTGATTCTTCTTGATTTTGCCTGGAAACACATATGAATGTCATACAGTGGGACACTCCAGACCCCAGCTAATGCCACAAAGGCACAAAGATACCAGGAGATTGGCTTTCAAAACACCAGTCACAGGTTTGTTCACCTCCAGGGCTGGTATTTCCAGTGCCCAGTGCACCAGAATTAAAAGCTCTTATTTTTCCCTTGATCATGAGACTGAAAATGGCAACTATGAAAGCAGTGGGGCCTCATTTATCTCTTCCTTCACCCAACCCCAGGCATCTGTCATGGAAATTATTGTAAAATTTATACAGATAAACTTGTGTGTAGGTATATAGAAATATGTGGGAATATAGAAATAATGTGGGAATGTAGAAATATGTGAGGATATAGAAATACAGGTCTGTATTTATTGACACAATATTCTTATAGATAGATAAAGATAAAAGATAAAGATCACCAGATCTTTAAAGATCACCAGATAAAAGATAAAAATACCAGGTAAAGATAAAGATAAAACTATCTCTGGGCAAAGAAAGTTGGGAACAGGGGCGAAAATCTTCCCTGAATTCCAGGATCAGAGAGAGCTCCACCCTCTCTGCCTGTCTATGATAGCAAGAAGTTGAATGGTTTGGGTAGGATCCACAAGGCTTTGCCAGGAGCCTGAGCTTTGCTGGCAAACTCTGCCATTGAGCTGGGCAGTAAATGCTGACTCTTTCAGGGTTTCCACTCTTTTGGGCTGGAATAAATTTTGGGAAGTGTCTGACAGTGCTGAGGCTGGGCTCTTGGCTGTGCTGAGATGATCCAGCATCCAGATGAGGGAATGCAGAAGGGAAGAGTTAATGTAGGAAAGGAATTGAATCACATCCTAGTCCATGGGGTTAGTGAGACCTGTGTCTCATTTATTCTGATTTATGAGGACCTGTCTCCCCCTCAGGGACCCTCAGTGCTGGCCAGGTTGTGCACTGGACTTCAGGTTAGGCAGAAAATTCCAGTAACAGCTCAAATATTCTGCAGGGGACTTCATGGACACCAAGTGAGCAGCACGCCAAGGGGATAAGGAACAGTCTAGACCCAACACAGGGAAACTCTTCCCTGGTTAAGTTAAAATGGAAAGCTGTGAAAGCTTTAGTAAGATCTAGCAAGCTCTGGAAAGACCTCCAGGGGAAATGCTGGAGGGAAATGGGAGCTGTGATAAATCTGCTTGGTTCAGAAGTGCACAGGAGGATGAGGGATTCCACAGCTTGCCTATAACCTGCTGTGAAAAAGGTGAAGTTGAGGTGAAAGCTCAAGGTCAACAGAAAATTGGGTGTTTTATGGGAAATGGCTCCAAGCAATAGTGAATCCTTAGGATTCACTGTCTCTACCACATTACAGTGCTGCTTCAGGGGTAGGTTTTTACAAAAACCTACAAAACCCTTTGCAAACAGGTACTGAGAAGATTAGAAATGTGTGTGTGACTTATTCTGAATCTGGAGGTTACATTGACCCTAGAGGTGTTTTCTGGGTGCCAGCACATTTTTGATTCTGAGCATAGCACAAAGCAGAACTTTGGAGCAGCTCTGGGCTGCATAGCCTTGCAACAGTAAAAAAAAATAACAGAAATAGCTGACTTCACCTTTTGTTGTGATTATGTGGGGCAGTCAGCACCAATTTTGAAAACTGCTTGATTTTTTTCCTAAAAATAACCTTCTGGGTCACTTTTAATCAAGTCCAAATGGCCAAGTCCCTGCGTTGGTAATTCTCCTATAAATAAAACTTGACAGGGATACCTTCAAAACCAACATCCAAGCATTTAAACAAGTTGTCTCCAACTCTGTTCTGACTCCAGCCTTGTAAATCATTGCCAAATATCACACAGCTTCATGACCTAATCCTCTGCAGAGATATCTAATGCTGTGTAAATCTGTGTCAGGAGGGCAACACCACCTGTGATGTGTCTCAGGGTGACATTGGTGGCTCTCAAAAGAAAATGGGAACCCTCTCAGATCCACTCCAAAGGAAAGGAGAACCCACTCAGATCCAAGTCTGGTCTTGCAGGATTTGAACCAAAAACCCTCTGCCTTTGCAGAAAGGGCAGCTATGGGACACAAATCCAGGATGAAGGAGGAATTGTGCAGATGCTCCAACCACAGCAGTTTGAAATCCTTGATAAGATCTGACTTTGTCATAATGGGTGACACTAGCAAAGAAGGGTGTTGGGTAGCCTCTATTTGATTAATTTTCAATTAAATATCTACATTCATTTTATGGATCAATTTTATATATTAGTTAGCTTCCCTTAGTGTGTGAGTGTATGGATCTTTGTTTCTGTCTCTGAGCATACAATCATTGAGCTGTTCTTCTCATTCCTTCAGCCTTTCTGGATAGAAAACTCCAAGGTTTTGTGAGGTTAAGGCTGTTTCCAGCAAAGACAGAAATATGTGCCACAGTGCTTCTCTTATCATGTATTCTCCTACATGCCAGTTATTTTTTAGACTTTTAAGATGACTTAATTGAATGGTTTTAGTATATAACTGTGGTGCACATTATATACAATAATATATTAGTAATTATAATATTTAATAATATAAATTATAATATTATATATGTTATATAATATTGTATATATTATATAAATATATAATATAAATTATATTGCATAATATATCATAATAATATAAATTATAATATTTAATAATATAATGTTTAATATAATTAAAATTACTAATATATTAGTAGTTATATACTAATTACACATTTGCTTAGTGCTGTTAGACAAATCCTCAGCCCTTTACCATTATTTAGTGGGAAGAGTGAATAAAAGGAGGATTTGAACTCTGTGTTGATGCAGCTTCAGAGTACAGGATGTAAACCAGGCTGGTGAGAAACAGGGAAGGCAGAAAATGGGTGCATTAGTGAGCTGAAGGTGGTTTTTAAGTTAAACCCAGATTTTCTTCTTCAACTGTGAGCTTTGGGTGAGCAGGATTGAAATCCCATCACTCCTCCAGGTGGAAGGAGCATGTCAAACCTGTGGCATTGCTTACTTTAAAATGATTTAGGCATCATGCTCAAGTCACAGGTTCAGATCTGCTGTCCCAGAGATGGAAGCCAAGGATTGCTGGTGATTTTTACTTCCTCAGTGTCTATGAGGCCCAGGACATCAGACCCTGAGCCCAGTCTGCCTGTCTAGTGTGATGTCCTTCCAGGGCACTCAGCCCCAAAAGGCAGAAGTGTTTACTGAGCCCTTTGTTCTGCCCCAGCTGCTGGGGCTGCACACAGGAGGTGAGTCTGTGTCACACCTTGTTAATGAGTGACAAGTTCCAGGGTGACAGCCAGCCTCTGTGCCACTTAGGCATCTGCAGGAGGGGGGCTGACTGATCCTGGCACAAACCCCAGCTCAGGCTGCGTTTCTCTGAGACCTCCTGCCCTTAGTCCCCCACATGACACAATAAAGCCATCAGCAGGTAAATAATTTAACAAATTGAGCCAGTTTTGACAAAGTGCTTAGCTGTGCAGGCAGCACTGGTGTGTAAATAAATGCATATTCAGGAGAAAAGCTGCTCCACAGGGGACACTCTTGGGATCTAGGGCCCAGGTCTTGCCTTGATTTATCCCAGACCTCGTGGGTGATGCTGGGCTGGTCAGCCAGCAGTGGGCTTCAGAGTGAAAATCACCCCATCCTAAAATTAAAAGGAAGGTTTCCCTCCCGAGCTGTCAGTGTTCAAGGAGGTGCTGGAGTTTCCTAACAACAATTTTTTATAATGTAGAGGAATCCCTGCTTTTAGGCTTAGCTGCTATCTTGAAAATGACAACAGCACCCACTCCTCACAGATGAGCTTTGCACACTCCCATTGGTATGAGATATCCAATACTGTGATAACTGGGGCTGTGAGAATGGTAAGTAAGAAAAATAAATAAATTAAAAGGAAGATAAGTAATACACACAGGCTTCTCCTTCTAAAAAGATAGTATTTTATAATGTGGTGATTGATTCTGGTTGGCTTTTTTTGGTTATTTTGGGTTTTTTTAAAACATGCAAATTGGCATGATACCTACAGTGTTGGAGAGCTTTGTTTGTTTTCACTCTTTGCTCAGTAAGATTTCAGGCTGTGAACACTGATTTGAGCATGCAGAACCCTATTGCTCCATATGTTGATAATCTCCACTGCCACTCAGTTAATTCAGAGTCCAATCCAGTGCCTGATACCACCCACATTTCTGACCAACTAGGGCACTACAAAAGCTCTGAGAACACGAAGAGCATGGGAACCCCTCCATGCTGCTCCCAGATTCAGGAAGTTCATTTCAAAGGAATAGTCTTTGAAAGGTGTGAACCTCAACACTGAGCACCTGCCAAATTTCCATCTCCTTTAGAGACTCCAGAAACCAGAAAAAGTGAGTAAGAGCAGAATGGAAGAGCCATGCCCATCATTCTTTTAAGGTCTGTGATATAATCATGTCTGCCAGCAATGCAGAAGACTTGTTTCTAATCACTTAGTTGAAGACTAGTGATTAAATGTAAATACCAAAATCCTTTTTCTCTGCTGGAAAGGGTTAGATGTGCTTTCTTCCAAAAAGCTCTAAAATGTAACATTTATCTGACTCATTTTTGGGTAGTGGAACATACACACACCTTAGGGAGTGCACAGAAAATAGCACAGAGTGGTGGGTCTGTTATGGTGATCTTCTTCTCCTCCACTTTGTGAAGAATCATCTTCTGTGTGGATCCAATGTAATAGCTCCCATTTAAGATTTTTTTCCCCACTGTCCCACTAACCAGCTGTTTCTTTCCAGGGAGGAAAGCCAGAAGAGAAGGAAATTATAGTGAATATTTTCACCCCCTCCATGGGAGAGAGAATGATGCATCTGACTCCATCTTACCAGAAGGCTAATTAATTACTTTATTATACTATATTATTCTATATTATATTACACTATATTACATCTAAACTGAACCTGCCAAGCACTCCACTCTGCACACACTGCACAGAATCTCGTGACTGTCACCAACAGTCCCAGCTCTCACACACACACCTGGCCCTGATAGGCCAAGGAACAAAACACCATCACTGTGGGTAAACAATCTCCATATTGCATTCTACTTTGGCACAACACAGGCACAGCAAATAAGATAAGAATTGCTTTTCCTTTCTCTGAAGTTCAGAGGATGTGAAACAGAAATATTCTTGGGAAGAACTGTGCCTTGCTTTTCTCTGTGACGAAAAATGTGGCGACAGGAAAATGTCAGGAGCGTTCTAACAGGTTGAATTTTCCCTTTTTTGTCTCCATCCAGGTCTCTTTAATCAGCCTGGTTGCCAACACTCTTGGATACTCTGAGATGGGTCCCATCAAATCCCTGCGGACCCTGCGTGCCCTGCGGCCGCTGAGAGCCTTGTCACGCTTTGAGGGGATGAGGGTAAGAGGACACAAAACATCCCTCAGAGCTCACCTTGGTGTGCATCAAAGGGTAACAGGGGATTGCTGCACGTGGCTTTGTCAGCCAAAGCAAATGAATGACGGTGCTTTATCACGGCAACAAAGAAACCCCTCCTGGGTCTTGGTTGTATCATTACATCTTTATCCTTGGGTGGATTTAGTGATAAACTAATCCTGGTGCCTAACTTGTCACACTACACTTTAAAAAAAACAGCCTTTTGGGTGAAGAATCATCTGGTTATCAGCTACCTCTCCATTATAAGGTGTATCAGGGGAGCAGCCAAGCTAAAGTTTGCTCCCTGTTTTGACATGTGTTAAAATGAGAGTGATGAGAAAGTTCTTAAGGACGTTTTCACTAATAATTAAGGCAAAACTTAGAAATGCTCACCTTTGTGTGGATCAAAGTGTAATAGGATTGCTGCACATGGCTTTGTCAGCCAAAGCAAATGAATGACAGTGCTTTATCACAGCAACAAAGAAATCCCTCCTGGGTCTTGGTTGTATCATTACATTTTTATCCTTGGGGAGATTTAGTGATTTAGTGATAAACTAATCCTGGTGCCTAACTTGTCACACTACACTTTAAAAAAAACAGCCTTTTGGGTGAAGAATCATCTGGTTATCAGCTACCTCTCCATTATAAGGTGTATCAGGGGAGCAGCCAAGTTAAAGTTTGCTCCCTGTTTTGACATGTGTTAAAATGAGAGTGATGAGAAAGTTCTTAAGGATGTTTTCACTAATAATTAAAGCAAAAATTAGAAATGCTAAAGATAGGGAAAGCAAATGAATGAATGATTTTTTTTCCCCTTTGAACAGATTGCAGTTTTAATCAAGAATGTTGGGATTAACATTAAAATCATGCAGCTTGTGCTTGTTGCTCCATCTTGTGCATCCATCTCTTTCTTTTCTGCATTCCTTTGCCACCATGGCTATATTCCCACAGCATACCTGTTTATTTTTTAAGCTTACCTGCTAAGAAGAACCAATTATTGTTTAGATAAGCACTTTATTTAATTCCTCACACCATGCATGACATGCAGGTGGTGACAGCTGTGTTCTTACTGCTAACCCTGCAGATTGCATAGCAAGGTAAAGCAAACCTGTGACAAAATTCTGTGTCAAATTATATCAGTGACCCCAAATCTCTCTGCTAGACCAAGGAAAATGCTTCATATTTCACAGTGATGTATATTCAGGGTAAAGCTTTCCTGCAGACAAAATTTTGGTCTGAATCATCAGTGACTAAATGTGTATTTCATGCACTGATCTCCCAGCAATGAATTATTCTCATTGCAATGCTCTCACAGCAAGAGACTGAAGGCTGGAGGACCTAACATCTGAGATGAGCCAGGAAATATCACCACATAGCAGTGTAGGAAAACCCCACATCCATTCTTTTCCTCTTCTGTGGATGACCAGATTTGGCAATATAACACTTTGCTCCAAAGATTTTGTGATTAGCTAAATCATATTATTTTTGTGGATGAAGATGAGGCAAGTATTGTTGCAGACCACCTCTGTGTTGGTACTAGGACCAAAAAGATTCAAAAGGCTCTGTTTATCCAGGCACCCAAACCTGAATTGCTCACAATCTTTCCAGCAGTCAGGCAATATTTTGCAGGTAATTGACCAAATAACACAAAACCAAAGTGCAAAGACTCAAAGTGAGGTTGCACTACTGACAATAATTAAAGCTCTCACTCCTGTCATTTGATGACCTCACTCTAAGTCTTTATTAAACATTCACAGATGGAACTATTTCAGCATTCAGTATTAGCAAAAGCAGGAGTTTAACTGCCAGAGTGATTTGGGCACAGATTCTCTCAAATCAGTTTAGACTTGGCTTATGAAGGCTTAGCTTTTACTGGTGGATTTACAAGCCCAAGCAAAACTCAGTGTGTTCTAAGCTGACATACAATTGTTTGCTCATGATTCCACATCAGTTTAACTAAATTGGATTCAAACCTGAATAGCAGTGGGGAAATGAGCCAAAAACATCAGAAAAGCATTAGTAGAATAGAGAAAAAGTAACATGAAAACTCATTTTTCTCTGAGAATAGCAAGAGGCTGGCTTGATGAAGACTTTAATGTGGATCAGCCCAGCAAATTTCCTTCCCTGACTCAATATCCCCTTTTCTTTCCTGTACCATGGCTGCAGTTGAAACATATTCAGTCATTCTGAGCTATCAGAGGTGGTGAATTAGCTTGTAAACCATGATAAAGTATAATTGAGAATACGTGCTATTGGAAAAGCAAATCATTTTAGTTTTAGTTTGTCTAACCACACTTAACAAGACTAGGGACAGTTAGACCTTTCATTATTAGGAGTTCATATGCTCCAAAATGCACAGGAAAATTGCCAGCACAGGGATGGATTAAATAATGATAATGTTGAGAAGCAAACACTGACAGTGAGAAAATCATTAATAGTTTGTTCTATTATAA
Organism: Agelaius tricolor; assembly: GCF_023055355.1. Classification (NCBI taxonomy): domain Eukaryota; kingdom Metazoa; phylum Chordata; class Aves; order Passeriformes; family Icteridae; genus Agelaius; species Agelaius tricolor. The sequence goes on from NW_027269266.1 coordinate 3,237,910, forward strand.
TGCCTCTTTCTTGAATAACTGAAACATCTCTGAAGGGCTAGAACAGGAGCAAGAAAGTTCTCATTTACTGCAGTAAGAGACTAATTTTACCCATATTGTTGTGCCTAAATTTTGGAAGCAATTTTTCCTGAGACAAAGGCACAGAGTAGCACTTGGGTGGCCAAGAGAATCTGTTGCCATCAGACCTCAATTCTTTCCCTGTCTTCAGACAGTCCTGTGCAAGTTTGACACAAGCCTCAGCAGCTCCTGTGCCATGAGAGGTCTGCAAAACAAGGGTGAACTGGTGCCATCCTGCCCCTCAATCCTCAGAGAAAGACCCCAGAAAAACCAGGATCCCACCTGACAGAGGCTTTACACTCATGAGCCCAGAATAAAGAACCTTAGATCTGCCTGTCCCCAATAATGACATCTCTTATGTCTCCCCATTTGCTGTCCATCAGGGAATTGTTTCAGAGGTGGCACTTCCCTGCAAGGGAGGTTATTTTAGAAGGATGTATTTACAGTGTTTTAGGCAGTATTTTAGAAGGATGAAAGGGATGATGAGAGACCATTTATTGTGAAAATGATACTGGGCAAAGTCATGGTGAGACTGCTGCAAGATGTATGCAGGAAAGAAACAGCATAATTAATGCTAGTTAGCATGATTTCATGGGAATAGTTCTTGTAAAACTGATATGGGCCTTTGATTTGATTACAAATTATGCTGATGACAGTAACTGTGCTGATCCAGAATCCTTGGATTTCAGAGAGGAATCTGATACCATGAGATATTGTGATGCAAACACGAGCTTTGTACCAAGACAAGTAAACACATTTTAAAATGGGTGATGGATCCCCAAAAGTAATTGTAAGCAGTGTCCACCCTGTAAATTTGGTGATGAGCATCTCAGGGTGAGGAATTGTTCAGAATGAGAACTGTCTTTAATCTGTACTTTAACAGCATCTGGAAGAAAATATAAAATATTTGCTGGCAGCACTCAAAATCAGTGTAAGTGAAATTACAGATAAGGGAATTATGCTGGCTGATCTGGATCACAGTGAAAAATAGATCTGTTGTACAACACACATTTTAATGAACCCACATACATTGGCTACCTCAGGAGGAGGAATGCAGGTCACTCTGGGGGATGTTTCTTGGAAAACAGCAGCTGAGGAGGACACAGGGATCAGGATGACTGTTCAGCAGGACACAGGCTTTGGGGCCAGTCTGACCAATGAGGTGACTGCCAGAATCCCAGAATATGCAGGGGAATAACCCAGGAAACAGAGGGACAGTGCAGTGCTTCAGCACTGGAATTCCATGAAAGTGCTGGAAAGGGTGAATTAAAAACGGGAAAGTCTCTGCAGGGAACTATGAGTGTGATTAAAAATCTGAAAGAAACATGATAGCTACAAGGAAGCTCTGATTTTTTAATTACCCAGAGCAATGTGCAGTGGTAACTCCCCCCGCCCAGTGAAGATGGGAATGATAGGAGAAGACATCTAAGATAAGATGCCTCAAGTTCAACAAATTCCACCCAAAAATGCAGCAACTGTTTCTAAAACTGAGGACAAAGGGCACCAGGAACAGATTATCTAATAATACATTCTTTCCTCCATTATTTGACATCATGACACTGTAAATTAGATGTCTTTGCAAAAGCTGTGCCTGAGCTTCACTGGGAGTTTTAGTCTGGGCCTGAAATCACTGGGGGGAGTCTGATGGGCTCTATCAGAGCAAAGGGGGATTAACTCATCGTGCAAGTCTATTTCTGGATTAAAAATCTGAATCAGCTTTGGTTGAGGAGGTGGCCTGTGGGATCAGGGGAGCTGGGGACCAAACACAGGTTATATAGATTGCACCACTCTGAGTTAGGGCAGAGGGTGGCTCAGTTTCCAGGATGTCCCCAGAGAAGTCACCTGGAAGGTGGTTTCACCTGTAAAGGTACTGATGGAAACCAGCAAGTATGAAACCTTTTCTTACACATGGATTTATGTGCTGCTATTCCAAAGTGCAGCAGAAATTCCTCCTTTTCCATGGCAAAATGTGCAACTTTTAATATGAATTTATGATAATCACCTGCCTTTATGTATCCAGGTCTTCCTCTTACCTGTCTCAGTGCAAAACTTCCACCAGAACAAATGGCATCACCCTGGTGTAAGAGCAGAAGCAGTGAGGGAAGAATGAACCCTCCTGTTAATAATTAATTCAGAGAGGTGCTGCAGGATTTGCTCCAGCCTCATGCCTTGTTTTGTTATCTACAGGCCATTGAACATAACTCAGCAGAAGGGAAAAAGCAGGATGTGGGCATGGCCATCACTTGTCCTGCTGAAACCTGGGTTCAGCAGCACATGTAACCAAATACATGTGGTTTTTGCTGGCATGGGTTAAAAATGAAGAAAAATATTGTTGTGCTGAGAAGCAAATGAAAACTTCTTTGACAAGAGCCAAGGCTATATCCAAACAAGCCCTTGATTTGGAAATTATTTGGCATTTTGGTTAACACGGTAAATTTGGTCTAAAAATGATGAAGTTAGAAATTGATTGACGTCCAAAACTGAAAGATAAAATTAGCAAACAAACAAAACAAAAAAAAACCCCAAGAAAAGTCATCAGGAATGGGCCTATACAGAAAAAACAAAACAAAACAATTGGTCAAACAGCTTTTCCTGTGTGAAAATCAGCTTCATTCATAAATGCACAAAATATAAATCTGAGTTTTGGAAGATCTACATAATTTTGTATTGTGTGCTGTAGAGGAAGCTGCTGCTATACATGCATGAAAACCATTTCACTCCTCTGGGTATTTTTCTTCCACAGCAATGCAAAAATGATGGAGAAGGGAATGTTATGTTATTAGCTTGTCAGAAAATTGGACACTAACACAAGAGGAAAGAAGAGCTGACATTTCCCATAATCACATCCACCAATTGAAAAAAGTTTAATTTTTATGGATCAATATCACCTTGTCTCAGTTTCAGAAATGTAGATGGAGAAGAAGAAGAGCTGAGTGCCCCCCTATCAGATTTTAATCTCCAAAGCATGAGACGGGGATGGAGAGAAATTCTTGTTGTGGGGCTGGTTGTCTGCATCCATCTGGGAGGCAGCATTGCCTGGACCATGCAAAGGCAGCATCTCCAAAGGCTGTGGTTGGCATAGGAAAGGGGAAAACTACACTTTGTGACAGAGTTCTTCCCTCAGAAAATGTCTTGCATGGTGTGACTCTTGGAATGTCCCATGCAGGATTGGGAACTGGGACCCTTCCAGCTCAGGATTGATTCTGTGATTGATTCTTTAGTGATCTTTGCTGATTTTTCAGTGTAAGGTTTGATGTGCGCAGATGCCTTTACCACCTTAAACCCCAGCAGCTCCCAGAACAGCAAATGATGTGCACCTTGCCTCTGTGATGTGGTGGTACCACAGCACTGCATTCAAACCTGGCTGTGGAGGGTCTGTAGATGGTCTGAGCTTTGTGGTTTTTGCTTGGCTTCAGCGTGGTGTCCATTTCCAGTGCCATCATTCACACACCTTGAAAGCTCCTTCTGCTTTTTGTTGCAATGTATGATTTTATGCAGGGGCTTACGGCCCTGCCTGGGTTAATGTGTAGGAATTTTACAGCATGCCACAGGAAAAAAAAAAAATTGTTAAATTAGAATGATTTTGCTCATTTAATCATGCATACTGATCAGATAGGGGAAGCTGGCTTAGTACAGTATGTCTCAATCTGTTATTATTTAATTAAGCAAAATTTATCACAGCCATAGTTCACAACCCACTGGCTACAGAGGCCTGAGTGGATTTAAAGACTTCAGAAATCTTTTTTTCTCTATTTTGAGTCACTGTAGTGCACCCCAGCCATTTCCAATTAATCACATTATTATTTTAGTTTGACTGAAGTGTACTATCCAGAAAGATCTGAGAGGTCAAGATGACTTCTGAATTCAGAGATTCCTCTTGAAAGAGCATCAGCCCTAGGGTGGGATGCCAACAGATTCCTTCTTTGAGCACCAAAAGGAAAAAAATAGTCATGTTTGAAGCCTTTAGAGGTGGTCTGGCTCCTTAGGCAGTGTCAGTGCTCATCCCCCTGTCACCATGTGAGGGTTCAGGCTCATTAATCAAGGGTGCACAGCAGCTTGTTAACGAAGTGTCCATACAAGTGCTGACATTAATTCTGTTTTCCCTTTCCTGTTTCCCCCTAGGTGGTGGTCAATGCCCTTGTGGGAGCCATCCCCTCCATCATGAATGTTCTGCTCGTCTGCCTCATCTTCTGGCTCATCTTCAGCATCATGGGAGTGAACCTCTTTGCTGGGAAGTTTGGGAAGTGCATTAATAAGACAGAAGGAGATATGCCTTTGGACTCTAAAATTATTAACAACATGAGTGACTGCATCCTTTACAACGTGTCAGGCACATTTTACTGGACAAAAGTTAAAGTTAACTTTGATAATGTTGGTGCTGGGTACCTGGCTCTGCTGCAAGTGGTAAGTGTGACCCCCAGAAACTCATGGGCAGATGTTGCTGGTTCTCACTGAAACCATCAGTTCCAAAGCTCAGGCTAACCTCTGGGCTGTTCTGGGTTTCTCAGGATAATAACTTTTCTCAAGTGTAAATAAATCACATTTTGCCTATTAACTTGGCCTAGAGATATTATGGCAGTTATGGTTTTAATTTGGGTTTCTGCTGCTGTGTCAATAATACAGTTCTCTCAGAGGTGATTGGACTATTGAGGTGAATTAAATATCATTTTGTCAATATTGTAATCCAGAGAAAAGTTCACTTCCAGAAGTGAATTTTGCTCACTATGAAATCTATGATACAGGAAGGACTGTCCATGCAGACAGGATGTACTGGCCCTCCTGAACAGCCTGGGATTTCACTGTATTCTGCTGGGGAAAAAAATAATTTCTAGTGCCTTCAGTTTCCCAGCTGAAGTTACTGCATGAAGCTGTAGTCTTAATTTATGTCCCTCTATTCACATTCCATTTTTGAGAAGGACACTGGTGCATCTCATTCTGATTCCTCACCTTGTGTCCACCTGCTAAAGTAATGATTCAGATTGAATTTAACTATTGGTCATGGTGGGGATCAGGTTGCTGACCACCCCCAGCCCAGCCTCTCTGGGAAGGTGGCAAGGACATAGCAGAAAAGAGACTGCTGAGGTTCAAAGATGATGGCAATATTTGAGCTATAAAAGCAAAAGGAAGCCACTTCTACAACCTTTCCCACCATCACATGTAAAATATGGATAAATGAGTTGTATGCACTGAGATTCACAATGTTTTGACACAGGACAACCTAACAGAAAGAACTACAGGGGACTCCACCTTGTCCAGTCCCTGCTGCTGCTGGACTGCTGAGTGATTTCAGACAAATTGTTTTGTGTTTCAATTCCACAGGGCCCTCACATAAAGTGGTGGTTATGATGCTTATTTCTATTGTTCCTAATCTGGAGCCAAATGATGGCAGGTGCTGGATGTGCACGTGCAGTATTTGCTCATTGCAATTTTTGCATGCAGAGTTAAATAAGCTCCTTGCTACATTTTTGGGCAGGGAGGTTTATTTCTTGAAACACCTGTGATGGCATCCCTTAATTCTGGGATAAAAAAAATTATGTTCTGGGAGACCAATTCATTTGTCACCCACAGAATCCACCCTTTGCAACACAGCAGGGCACTGCCTTCAGCCCCCTCCTGCCCTTCCAAAGGGGCACAGGCATCCCACAGGTCCCCATCAGATCTGCCAGCCCTTCTCCTTCCCAGGAAGTGAGTTTGTTTTTCCCAGATCTGCTTTTCTCTGTCACAGAGGCATGCAACAGCTCCATGAAACAATTTTCCTTTCTGGTAGAAATCCTTGTTCTTATGTGTGCAGTTCCTGGTACACAAACACTTGAGTTTGAGATCTTCTGGTCAGTGTCCATTGAGTTTTTCTTTCACACCTTCTGGAAAGCAGAAACTTTGGAATGGGCACAACCACTTTTGATTCTTTCCATGACACAAACTTGCTGAGAGTGAGAGCTTTTATCTGTTGCACATAATTATGATATTCAGCTCAGCCATGCAGGGTAGATTATTTCACTTTGAATGCCTTTAATTAGATTTTCTGTTCCAAACAGTGTTTTCTTTGTCTTTCATTTAAACATCCAATGTAGAGGAGCAAGCATTTCCAGGTTTAAAATACTGTGCCTTACCTGAAGTTTCTTAATTCTTCTGATTACATAACAATTGTCTACTTTATGGGGAGGAAAAACTCCATCAGAGAGATAACTATTCCTTCACCATTTCTTTTATAAGAATCAAGCTCCAGTTTTCTGAAAATCTTCAGCTGTTCATAAGTTGGCATTTCCTAAGGAATATCCTGAAGTAGTTGCTTCTGTTGGGATCAGTGGTGGCAGAAGAAACATAACTGGTTGTAAGGTGGATCTCAGCATACATTGGAAGAGAATGGGCTCTTTTCCAGTTGAAAATGGGAAAATGGTTTCTTTCAAACCTGTGATCCTATATTGGGTAGGAGAGAAATAGATCTTATAAAGAAGTCTTATAAACCTAGGCCTGGTCAGGCTGAACAAACTGGTTTTAGCAGGAAATCAGGTAGGATTTCCATGACAGGTGGCAGCTCCTTCTTCACAGAGGAAGAGCAGGAGCCAGTTTCCATCAGGGGATTGATTTTGGCTTTAATCCTGCACCTGGAGCTCTTATGGCAGTAAAGTGAAAAGGTGCCACACACAGAGAAAGGGCCCAAACATCTGGATCTCCTTTGCCAGCAGTGTCTGTGACAGGTGCCCCTTGCCAAATATTCCCCATAAGGGCTCACATTTCACGGGCAAACCCCTGTGGGAAATGCAGGGGCCCAGCTGACAGCCCAGCTCCCCTGGGGAGTCAGACACCTCTGTGCATCCCTGTGCACAGCAGGGCCAGGAGGAGATCAGCATTTGGGTTACAATTGGGATTTGCCAGGATCCCAAACACCAGCGTTTGGCTGCTGACATTTTCAACTGCCACAGCACGGATCCGAGTGGCTCTGAAGTTCCTTTGGAACTCCTGCAAATCCAAATGGAAATGGGGAAAACAAATCTGCTTGATGTTCTGCCTTCTTCAGCAGCATATTTGAAAGAAATGAAAGTTTTTACTGTGGAAGCTTTGGGACATGAGTCTTCCCAGAGGAAAGTTTTCTGCATGAAATTTGCCCCAGATATCTTCTGCTCTTTCCCTGCCTTGATTGGGATCCATTGTGGTGTCCTGAAGTTGCCACTTTGGGTTAATGAGCCTGAGAAAATTCATGCAAAGTGTCAAGCTCCTCCAACTAGAAGCAGGCTGTCCCAAACCAGGTTAGTAAAATAACAGAGGTAACTGCTCTGCTCAGCCTACAAGCAGGAGGAATGCTTCACTCGTGGGGAGGGAAAGATCTTTGTCATCACAGCTTTTTGACTTGCAAGAAGGGTGATTCCCTTTCCTGGTGATTTAACACTCCTAAAACCCTAATCTAGCAGGAAAAAGGTCTTGCTACCACCCAGTGCTTCAGGAATAGTTTTTCTGTATTCCAAATTTCGTTAAAGTATCACAGCACCTGTGTTCTATAAACACAGGTATTTGAACTGATCTGTATTTGAACTGATCAAAGAAATATCTTAAATTTCCAGTAGCAGTTTTGCATTTCCCTTGCATAATCCCATGCTTCCACCCTGTGATCACCTCTGTGTATTTTTTTGCAACGTATTTTGAAATTTCAGCCATCTACTGCAGAATACCCAGGAAATAAGTGGTCCTTCATGCAGCATCTGGCTTGTTTGGAAAAGTTCTTCTCAGAATGGACTTAGATTGACTATATCCCACTTATATTAGAATTTGTCCCATTAACTCTGTCACTTTGGGACTCCAGATGAGGAGTGGGGAGATTAAAGCACTTCTAGACCAGCACAGCAAGCAGGAGCTGCAGAGTTAAAACAATCCCTCATGTCAGGTTTGAAGTCCTGACTGAGCCCATAAATCAGACACAAAATGGTCATGAGGCAGAGCTGTGTGTCTAAAGTTACTGCATTACACCATCTCTTGCACTTCTGTGGACTGCAATGACTGATTTTACTGTCACTGTGGATGCAGAATGTGCAAGAGAATCTCTGGTTTAGCTTTCAGAAATTTCTCTCATCAACACTAATGCCCAAGGAAACATTTCAGCAGTGTGAAGGCCAGTGTTTCAGCCACAAAAAGCAGACATTTTTATTGAACAATTTCCTTTCCTGGGGGGGGAAAAAATTAAAGAGAAAGAGAAAGGGAAAGAGAAAAGGAAAGGGAAAGGGAAAGAGAAAGAGGAAGAGAAAGAGGAAGACAAAGAGAAGGAAAAAGAGAAAGAAAAAGATGAAAAAGAAAAAAAAGAAAAAGAGAAAGAAAAGGACAAAAAAAAGAAAAATAAGAAGATGAAAAAGAGAAAGAATAAGAGAAAAAAAGAAAATAAAAAGAGAAAAAGAAAAAGAAAAAGAAAAAGAAAAAGAAAAAGAAAAAGAAAAAGAAAAAGAAAAAGAAAAAGAAAAGGAAAAAGAAAAAGAAAAAGAAAAAGAGGAAAAGAAAAAGAAAATGAAAAAGAAAAAGAGAAAGAAAAAGAGGAAAAGAAAAAGAAAAAGAAAAAGAAAAAGAAAAAGAAAAAGAAAAAGAAAAAGAAAAAGGGAAAAAAAGAAGAAAAAGAGAAAGAAAAAAGAGAAGTAAATTCCAGAAGCTTACAGATTTAAAGACTTGCTTTACTTCAAGGCACCATTTGGTTTGGGGGCAGCCAGTGCCATCCCACCTTTCCCCCTCCCCACTAATTTGCTGCATTGCAGCTCTAACCAGCAGTGAAATAACGAAATGTAATCCCATCCCAGGATGAGTTTATCAGTAGATAATCTCATCACATGACAGTTTCAGTAGAAAATGGTGCTTCTCTGGACAGCTTCCAGGCAGGATAATATCACAAACACTCAAACACAGATTTTGTCACTTCCTTATCCAGAGTGTAAGTGGTTACTAATTCCAGATAAATAATTTCTTTTCTCAGTGTTATATTTCTTTCATTCTCGGTATCTTTTACCCTCTGCAGGTGAAGTGTCCTGGGAAGCTTTCCAGATGTCCCACAGATTTTTAATTCTCTTGCTTCTCGACAACTGGGGGACACAGAAAATCACAGCAGTTCATTCTCTTAATATTTATTTTTGTCAGATCACTTCATCATCCTTTATCACTGCAAACCCCTGTGCTTTGCAGGAGAGTTGCTGGAGTCTGTGGTACACACTGAGGGGTAAAATAGCTGCTCAAGAGAAAAGATTTCCTCCCAAGTGGGAGAAAAGTACAGGCTAAGATCCAATCATTTTGTGCCACAGGGAAAGGATTTCATGTTTCATCCCAGCCTTCCTTCCTGAGCAGCACTTGGAGCTGAAAGCTCTAATGGCAGCAATGAAAGTCTTTCATCAGATTAGAAAGAGAATGGCAAAGAAAGAAAAATACTAGGATATTTAGGGAGTGTCAGCATGACAGGTTCAAATAATTATTTGAATAAAAATGCTGATTGTTCCTGTAGATACTTCATCTAAAGTGATTTTTAACACACAGCACCATGGAAGAGATTTTCCAAAGGGTTCTGATTTGGGTGACTGGGTTAATCTCTTTCAGGCAGTAGATAAGAATAGGTGCAACCTTTCAAACACCATTTTATGTATACTTTTGTGAGAAATATCACTGATCTCTTGTACATTTTCCTTTGGCTTAGTAGCATTCAGAAGGAATTGGGCAGGCAGCATTACCTCCAGGATTTAATATAATAATAGAGAGTTTATTTAATACAATAATTGAGAGTTCTAAAGCCACTGAATGTGCCCACCTCAGCCCAACTGCCTGGGTTTCTCTTGGTTACCTCTGGCCAAATTCCTACTGGAGTTTTCTGGAATTGTATGCCTACACAATAGGACAAAATTCAACTTAAGTATCAGTAGGATGTAAAAAAATAGTGGGTGTGGGTCTTACATGTATGACAGTGTAAATCTGATGAAATTAATAAATCTAAAAATGCCTCATTATCTGCTCACTCTGACTCAGGTCAGGGTAGGTCTAAATAGGTCAGAAGTCAAATGAGAAACAACTCAGGAGAGCCCAAATGAAGTCAGGGGGGCTTAGGGCAGAGTCAGACCTAATGCCAGGTGTGCTTGGCATCAGCCTGTGCCTAATAAGAGGCAAATATTGGGATCAAAGAGTCATGGGTTTGCTAGAGAATAGTAAAAAATCATTTCCCTGTGTTCCTCCTAGGAATGCTGTCACTGCATTGAACATTCCAATAAGAGACACTGACATCTGTGGAATCTTTTCTTCTTTAAACAATTATTTTAAAAAAACATATTAAAACTACCGACTTCATAAAGCTTAATAAAAAGAAAATCTGAACAGTAAAGCAGATTGATTTTCCAGGGCCAGGCTCACAGCAGGTGTTGATTGCCTTTGCCTCTTTCAAGTCAGCTGTGATTTATGCAACTCCCTGGGGTTTAATATTGTTGTGATTTGCCCTGGTTTAGAAGAGGGCAGAATCCAAGCAGGATGTGGATGGGATCCATCTCACCTGTGCAAGGCTTGTGCAAGACAACATCCTTTAATGTTATGTGTAGCCATATCTCTTCGTTACTTGAAAATTTTCAGGTCAAAACTTCCAAAGATTTAATTGTTATGTTTTCTTTCCTTCTTAAAATCTCTACTAAAAACCTCTCCTTTATCCCTGCAAGTGCAGAAAGTCAAAAAACAGAAATGAGAAAATCCAGGAGAAAAGCATGCTGGAATTAATTTAAATATCTAAATGAGCATAAAGTCAAGGACACATGTTAGATTGCAAGGCAGGCAATGTATTAATTGTGAAGTACATGCTCAACATTGCATTTTGAAAGTTCATCATGGAGATTATATCATTTCAGGGTGTACTTGTTTAATATGCTTATGTCTTATGTGGGATTTTTTTTCCAGGCCACATTTAAAGGCTGGATGGATATTATGTATGCAGCAGTGGATTCAAGAGAGGTAAGTCTCTGCAAGGAAATTAATAATTTCCTATTCTATGGCCTTTTGCAGCACTGATGGTGCTTAACAACAAACACAACAAAATTAAATACATGCAGGGTGCCAGTCCCTGTCTTACTCTGGCTGGGACATTGCAGACCCTCATTGTTGGTGGCTGTACTGGAGCATGATGACCCTGAAATTAAAGTAAATGTGGCCCTTACTCCTACAAAACTGATTTATCTATTCCTGCTGCACAACTTCCAGCACACAGAGGCACCTCAAGAATTAGTCTGAGTCCATCAAAGACTTAAATTGCTCTCTATATTTCTTCCCCTCTCCCTGTTTATTGCCTTATTTTCCAACTTCTGTTGATAACATGTCTTTAAAAGTGCTGTGTTCAGATTGAATTGCCCTGTGAGACAAATGTTTAACCCTCCCTACACCTTCACTTTGAGCAAGTGTCTTTTCTGCAGCCAGCAGCTGCTCTGGAGGAGCGTGGGGAAGCTCCTGGCAGACAAAGAGGGTGCTGTGAACTTCCAGCTCTGCCTGGGATGCGCTGGTGACTGGTGACAGCTCAGCTCTCACCTGCACCCTGTTCAGCTTTCAGCTTTCCATAAAAGCAAACAAACAAAAAAAAGCATTTCCCTTGCTACACCATGTGTGGTTTTTTTATCTTTTTATTGAAAGACCTACAGTATTCTTTCCTGCTTTTAATTGCATGAGAATAACAAGTTTACACTTACAGTTAATTTTTGAGGCAGCTCTCTGGTACTAGGAATTTAAAAGTCTGAATTTAGGGCAAAAGTTGAAGCCTAAGAAGGAATAAGGGATGGAAAAACTTCATGGCACCACAGGAGCAGAGAGCTATCCTTGCATAACATAGCTCATGGTGGTGATTTGTTCTGGTACTACCTGTGCACAGGTATCCTTCCTGCTGCTGAATGAAACTCATGGATTACCCACAAGAAAACATTCCCTGCTGCTGAATGAAACTCATGGATTACCCACAAGAAAATATGGCATTTAGGGAATGCACCTTATTCAGATACCAGGAGCTGATGGGGCAAATCTGAGCACTGTCACCAAACATGGCAGAGGTGACTTGAGGTTATCAGACTCAAATCACCTCTTTCTCACTTCTTCAGCAATAGACCTTATTCCATTCCACTCCTCACTAAAAAAAAAAAATTGCACTTAAAAATGCAGTGTTTTTCATTAGGATTCAATTATACTGCAATCATACTTCTGTTTTATTGTAAGTACCATCAGTTCATGCAGGCATTAGGATAATCAGAAAATGGGTTCTTTTCCTCTTCTGTGTTCAGACTGAGAGCATTTGGTAGGATTTATTCTGGAGTTGCACGTTCTGGAGCAGTGTGATTGCTGTGACACTTGTGAAGTGTTGCTGAAATGACTGTGGCATTGCAGATATCAGTGGTAAATTCAGACGAGAGCTGACTGCTCACAGCAGTTACAGTATTTTTCTCATGTTTCATAACTTTTATTTCCAATGGACAGCTTTGTTTTGACTGCATCAATATTCTGATGTGTGCAGAGGTGGTGCCATTTTCACACTCTCCCTTTTCCCTTTGCAGTGCGAGGAGCAGCCTGAATGGGAATGTAATTTATACATGTACCTTTACTTTGTGATTTTCATCATCTTCGGGTCTTTCTTCACATTGAACCTCTTCATTGGTGTCATCATTGACAATTTTAACCAACAAAAGAAAAAGATAAGTAGTGCATATGCTACACATCATCCTGTGACTGCTGCAGGGACCAAGGCCAGGGGCAGGTTTATCAGCCATGGCTTTGCCACAGCAGCCTTGACATCAGCAGTGGCAGAGCATCTGCAGAAAGCACCTTCAGGACTTCTACAAAGGCTCAGCTGTAGCAGTCCCTGGTGTCCCTAGAGCATGAGCATCCTGAAAATATAGGGTGGGGGACTCTATTCCCCACAGAATGCAGCAAAGCAGCTCAGGCAGAGGGGATCTCTGGCACAAAATTTGACACAGGAGCACAGACCGGGCTGCTGTCCTCTGTGCACCAACACCACTGTCCCTCTGAGCAGTCCAACCTGATGAAAGCTACATTAAAAAGGAAATTAAATAGGAGAGGATTCACCCTTTGGAAGGGGACAGAGGCAAGCTCTCTTCATCAAAGGTAATAGTGTTGTTCTCACCCTATACTTAGGTGGCCAGGACATCTTCATGACAGAAGAACAGAAAAAATATTATAATGCAATGAAAAAGCTGGGATCTAAGAAACCTCAAAAGCCAATCCCAAGGCCACTGGTAAGAACAGCATAATTCAGTTGAACATTGTGTAATAGTTGAACGTTTATTTACTAGAATTAGCACCATTCCACTCTCCAGCATAGGAAGATTTATTGCTCCCAGATGAAAGGCACTTAATAATTATATGTTTTGATTTTGGATGATATTTACAAGTCCAGTGACCTGTGGTACAAAATTCCCTCTTCTGCAGCATTGACTAACATTGCAATTTACATGTGCCATTTACATATGCCAGTGGCCACCTGCCTGCACTGAATAAATTCATGGCCACAGTCCAGTGTCTTGTTTACAGCAGTTTCAAAAAGCATTAGGAGCAAATGGATTTGAAAACTCCATCAAAATAATATTCATCATCATTTTTAAGTTTATGAAGTTCCAACCAGATGCAATATAATCTCTGTTTTCCTCTACTTTCTGATCAATCAGGAGACAATTATATCATTTTTACATGGCTCAGATTTCCCCACTAAACCTTTTCTTTCCCCCAGAACAAATACCAAGGTTTTATTTTCGATGTCGTCTCAAAACAAGCCTTCGACGTCTCCATCATGATTCTCATCTGCCTTAACATGGTTACCATGATGGTGGAAACAGATGACCAAAGTCAAGAAAAAGTGAACATCCTCCACAAAATCAACATGCTTTTTGTTGCCATCTTCACTGGGGAGTGCATCTTCAAAATGCTGGCTCTGCGACACTACTACTTCACCAACGGCTGGAACATTTTTGACTTTGTGGTTGTGATTCTGTCCATCGTAGGTAGGTGACCCTGGATTTTCACCCAGACTCCAAGGTTAGAAAGGTAGATGTAAAATTAATTGGCAAAATTAATTTTGTGCAATAATATATGCTTTCAACTCAGAGAATTGAATCCTAAACACAATTTTAATATGTAATTATGACTAGCATACTACTGCCTAACAAAGACTGGTTTGATCAGAAAAAATAGGAGGCTTATCAAACTCTACACTTAATGATTCATGGTGATAAAACATGAACTGCCTGCTACATACACTTAACACCAGATCTGCATGACCAATGACAGAGAAATAAAAAAGCCACATGAAAGTGGCACACATGGATTGCTATTGCTTTGCTAATTTTTTTTATTACAAAAGTTTGAAATAGTCCTTCAGGGCAGGTTTGGGCAGTGCACTGAATCTGACTTTTCTCAGCCTTGTTATCAGAGCTCTGCACCCTGATACATCCAGGTATGAAACAGAAAGACACAGTTTTATTGTTAACTTGTGCCATTTGCTGTTCTGGAGATATTTTTAGGTGCTAAAGAAGTGCAGGTCAAATGAATCCAAAATCCTACCGAAAGAGTTTTCACTAAAGCTGGAAGTAGCAGCAGCTGGAAGGTGATCAACTGATCCAGTGAGCAGAAAGAGCTCAGAGATTCAACTCTTCTGGAAAAAAAATTTCAATTTTGAGGGAGGGAGTAGGTGAATGAAAAAGTGGTAGGAAAACATCAGCTGATGCTCTTGCTGCTCTGAACACCCTTAGTGGACTGGGGAAGCTGCAAGATCCCAGTGCAGATCTCCGGTGCTCAGACGCTGACTTGTACTTTGGGGGCATTGAACAGCCTGGATATCACAGGTTTGGGTCACCCAGGGAGCGTCACAGCCACCCAGCTGTCACCAGAACCTTGATGTCAGGAGCTCTGGAAATGCCCATAGCACACAGTTAACCAGAGCTGTCACTCTGCTCACAGTGCTGTCCCATGACCAGCCAGGTTGTTTCAGTGTCATAGGCCTTGGGCCATGCCAGTTTTCCTGTAGGAATCAGGAGCTCAGCAGGGCTCAGTGCAGCCAGGGACTTGGCATTAAACTTTCTGGACCAAGTGCTCTGCTCCTGCAGAAGAGTTTAACACAGGGGTGCAAGCTCGTTTCCTTACTAGCCTAGCCTTAGCCCTTAGTTCCCTCCCAGCCCATCAGGGAAACTGGAAAAATTTATAAGCAAACAACCAACTAAGTGGATACACAGTAAAAACCTGCACTGTTCTGGTGGTAGCTCAAATAAAACAGGCCAAGCACACCAGCATTTCTGACTCATTATTTTACAGACAAAAATGTTGTCATATCAGACAAATTCTGACATCTGCACTCACGACAAATTTCTCAGGTGGGTCACGGTCAAAAAGCTGCAGTTATCTGTGTCTTGACTTGATCTTGGTTTCTCATTACCAACAGAAATCTTTCCCCTAATAAAACTGCCACTACCATTCTTTGCTTACAGCCTCACAAGTTCTTATGGATTAAATGGGCATGAAAAACCAACAATGCCCTTCCCTTCATTGTGAGCCTTCCACTCTGGGCAACTTTCCATTTATTTTCTCAATAATCCTGACTGATTGCTTTAAAAGGAAAGCCTGAGATTATTTCCCATGTACTAACTTGCTGTCTGTCTCTTTTCTTTTCAAGGCACCGTACTTTCTGACATCATCCAGAAATATTTCTTCTCTCCCACACTCTTCAGAGTCATTCGTTTGGCCCGGATTGGCCGGATCCTGAGACTCATCCGGGGAGCCAAAGGAATTCGAACTCTCCTGTTTGCCTTAATGATGTCCCTTCCTGCTCTGTTCAACATTGGCCTCTTGCTGTTTCTGGTCATGTTCATTTATGCCATTTTTGGCATGGCTAACTTTGCCTATGTGAAGAAGGAGTATGGGATTGATGACATGTTCAACTTCCAAACCTTTGCTAACAGCATGCTCTGTCTCTTCCAAATCACCACGTCAGCTGGCTGGGATGGTCTTCTCAACCCCATTTTAAACACTGGACCACCATATTGCGACCCAAACCTTCCCAATGCAAATGGCTCAAAGGGAGACTGCGGGAGCCCTGCCGTAGGGATTTTATTCTTTGTCACATATATCATTATATCATTTCTCATTGTTGTAAACATGTATATAGCCATTATTTTAGAGAACTTCAGTGTAGCCACTGAGGAAAGTACAGAGCCTCTAAGCGAGGATGATTTTGATATGTTCTATGAAATCTGGGAGAAGTTTGACCCCGAAGCCACTCAGTTTATTGAGTATTCTGCACTTTCAGACTTTGCAGACGCGCTGTCAGAACCTTTGCGCATAGCGAAACCAAACAAAATCAAACTCATAGCGATGGACCTGCCCATGGTCAGCGGAGACAGGATCCATTGCTTGGATATTTTGTTTGCTTTTACAAAAAGGGTGCTAGGAGAATCCGGGGAGATGGATGCCCTTAAAATACAGATGGAAGAGAAGTTCATGGCAGCCAATCCCTCCAAGATCTCCTACGAGCCGATAACAACGACGCTCAGGCGGAAACAAGAAGAGGTCTCCGCCATCGTCATCCAGAGGGCCTACAGGAGACATTTGTTCCGGCGCTCCATGAAGCAGGCATCCTACCTGTACCGGCACAGAACTTTGGAGAGCAGCATCCTGGAGGACGATGCGCCCGAGAAGGAGGGTCTCATTGCGTTCATGATGAATGAAAACTACGGCAGGCCCATAGACAAATCAGAAACTCTGTCCTCCACCTCCTTCCCTCCGTCCTACGACAGCGTCACCCGAGGCACGAGTGAAAACCTCCAGCTGAAGATAACGGACGTGAGCAAAAGCGATGAGGCTATAGATTGTCTTCTCTCACCCGACAAGGATAAAGAATCAATTGTTTAAGTGTTTGTTTAGAATGCTTTAAAACATTGTTTACAGAATGTAATGCTGTAACTACACAACAATTGAAGCAGCCTTCTTATTAAAAATTAGTTGCAAAAGAAAAAAAGTGGAGTTTTTACCCTTAACTACAGGAGTCTAATAAGTCATATAACATTTGACCCTGCTCTTTTTGACTTGGCTCAATATTTATATTTATATATGCACAGGAAGATTCTCTGCAGGGTCATAGCTGTTATATCAATGGTGTGAATAAGAATAGGCTAGACTGTAAAACAGTAAACACAGTGTATATCTATCCACAGATAAAGCCTGGCTGTATACATTCATTTAAGGTCTTACTCATATTAGTGTGTTTACTTATGGCGATGTATGACCTTGCATTCTAAAAAGAAAAAAAAAAATCACAGCTGCTGTAGCAAAATGTAACACTTACTGTATATGTTGTGAATGGTCTTTCATAAATTTATTATATTTGATATTTTTTTACTTAAAAAAAATGAAGTCTCTTTTTCCATGGAGATTAATGATCCTTACACTCTTCATGATGAACTCTGAGTCAAGGTAATAGAAACTTGCGGGATCCCCATCACTTGAAGAGGAAAGTTGTTGATAATTGAAGTATCAAATTAGCAACATTTAAACTGTTGATTACACTAAACTAAGCCCTCCATCTTGGGACTTGCAACTGCACATCAGCAGAAACACACACAAAAAAAAAAAAAAACCCAACAAAAAAACAGAGAAGCGAATGATGTCAAAATAATGAGAGAAATGGCTTGTTCTATCCTTCAGGAAACTAGACAATAATGGATTCTGTTTGTAAAACTGTTAATAAAAGCACTAATTTTTTAGTATGTTTCAAGAATCTGCTTTGAAATCTGCAATCAAACTCACCATAGAAGTAGCGCATCATGTTTGTGTGTAGTGATCCAAAGCACCATCTAGGCTGGCAAAGTTTCTGTTAAGGTAGTGGGATAGGTTACATTTTCCCCAGGAACACTGAGCTAAGCAGCCTTATTTGGAACTCTGTGCATCGATATTACTCTAAAAAAAATAAATTGCAAATACTACTAGTAGTAATAAATCAATGCCAACTGGCCTGTGCAGAACGGCTGTGACAGTGTGATCAAGAAGGTGGGAGGGGAATTACCTCTGGATTTGTACACAAATTTTGAGGGTTTGAATCCTTTTTACTCAAGGTCCATCTTTCATTTTCTCAGCTAGTACGGTTAGATTTCTGGGGAAGGACAGGAAATACAGGAACTGATAAAAAAAATCTACTAGATAATAGCTATATCCTCATTCCTGTAGGCAAAGTAATATTTACAGTTGATGTGTCCTTCAGCTTCAGGCCAAAGAAATGACAATGTGGTGAAAGGTGGATGTGTGGCTGTAGAAAAGTATTAGAGGTTTTACGTGCTAACATAGGTTATTATTTATTATCTTTCAGCCTCAATAGAATGTGAGAAATTATTTATGGAATTATAGAGACATGTCCATCATTACAGACAAGTTCTTCTTTTTCACCTTCAGACTGATTGTACTTGGGTTTGGTTGGACTTCATGGAAAATCTTGAGATTTCTGTAATGAGCCATTGCACTTTAAAGGAAGAGTAATTGTGCTTTTTCACCTTGGAGAAGCAAAGATATCAAGAATGTATTTAAGGTGTATTGTCATTAACATTTAGTTACATCCCAGGTAGTGAAGGAGTCAAAAAACCACATGGGGTTGGCAACAAGAATTAAAGCAACACGTTACAGTCAAGTTTATCTATGGCCATTGTTATCTGTCCTCTAAACAAGTCAGAATATGTACGACAACATGTCAAAGGGATGACAATGTATCTGTGTAAATATGGGCTAATATATTCTCTCCATTCATTGAGAGGTGTCTCAGGCATTCACTTGAGAGTGGTCTATCGGTTAGTTCAGAGGATTTGCCATCAGGATTCCTGGGGTCTATTCCTGATTCTTACTACATGATTTTTAGGCAAATAATTTAACCTATCTGTGCCTCAGTTTACCCATCTGTAAAATGGGAATAATAATACTTACCTACCTCACAGGGGTGTTGTAAGACTTTCTGATTGCAAAGTGCTATAAGGGAATGAACCATACTATATAAGTATTATTATAATCATGCTCTCTTGCCCTTTTAACCCCATGTCTATGGTGTATAACATAGGGCTGTTCCTCTGGGCATTTTGTTGCCTTTAAATCTTGTATGTAATTAGATTCTAACTTAAGGGGACTACTCGTCGTTCCTTGAAGTAAAAACATTCTTTATTCTTCCCCCTCTCCCCACTCCTCACCTCCCCCAAAAACTCAGAATTGCTCAAGGCTTCTCAAATTAGAGAAACTTTATATTCCCTGTGTATTTATGCTGTAATGTTATTCTGACTGTACATATCACCCAGAAAGAGTATGCGATTTTTATATTTATATGCATATATATATATACACACACACATACGTATATCTATACATATATATGTACCTTGTGAGTTTATAGAGTGGCTGACACTCGGAGGACACGATTTACTGATTGAAATGTTTTCTCCTCAATGGGATTTATCGATCATTAGCAACAAGCTGCTGCCTATAATGAAACTGTTTAATTAGAAAATAGTACATTCATTACTTGCTGAACAAGCATTTATTGGCTGACAAGTAGCAAAATTATTTTCCTTTCAAAGCTTTAGAATATTAAAAAAAAAAAAAAAGACAGAAAAATGCTAAGGAAAAAGGAGCATTTCTCATGGGATTTTTTTTTCATAAATGATGTAAACTGTCTGAAACCCAAGGAAAACGCCAGCCTGCACTCAGAAGTGAGTTGTTGGTTATGCCGCTTTAAAAATATTTTAGTTATTTGCAACTTATATAAGAAAGTATTCAAGAGCTGTTTTTATTAAGAGTCAGGCCCAGTAATGAAGGGAATGTAAAGAGACAATTAGCTGGTCACTGATTTTATTAGAGAAGAGCCCTTCCTTTGGTCATTTCACCCTTGAGTTGGACATTTGAGTGTCATTGCTGTGAGACCCTATAGTACTGATGCAATTACAAATGGTTCTTTTACCCAAAACCTCTATTAAAAAAAAAAAAAGTAATGCAAAAAAAATCTGAAAGAGGGTCTTAACTCTAGATGTTTACGTGCAACTTTCTAAAACTGAATTGTAAATTGCTTTCAAAAACCTTTGTAACTGGAAGGTCGGTTTTCTATTGGGTTTTCTATTGTTCTGTGGTGTGTTTCTTTAGGGATGAAGAGGGAATGGTATCTTTGTATGGTACACAGAACTCCCCTCAAAAATGTCAAATAACCTCACTTGTAGATCTTTGTTACTGGAGATGCCGATCCAAATCGAGCCATGATACAACCTCCCAGTGCAGTGATTTAGTTTAAGACACAAACTCAATAGCTGGCCCACACTGTCTATAAGCATGGTGAGTGCTACCATTTTTTTCCTGTTGATTTGTTCAATAAAGGCTACCACATGAATCACTCAAGCTACAAAAAGAGCAAGGAAAATATCAGCCAATATTATAGGACATATTAAGCTGTTTGTACCTGGAAAAATTCAAGTTTATTATGTTTCTTTATTAAATAAATAAGGATAACAAATATTTCCTCCGCATTTTTTTTGTTATGTTGTCAACATTTATGTTATTATTTCTCTGACTCTTTTTCTATATATTTATTTGGGGAATGCATAGTGAGTTCTGCTAGGAGGTTTGTTGATGAAAACCCCTCCAGTTCACCTTACATTGGAAGGCAACCTACAGAGAATTAAAATCTTATTGAAATCAGTGGAGAATTTCTGGCTACATCAGATTAATTCAAAGCAGATTCAAAAGTCTCTCTTCAAACAGAATCATTTAGAGGATGAACCCAACATTGATATTTCAACCCATCCTGCCCAGTAGAATTAGCTGGAGGAGGGAAACTAGTTTGAGCTGCAATGAAAAAATTCGGTCAGACCTTTGAATTAGTTTAATAAAAATCAGTTTATAATTATGTTTTAAATTAACCTGGGGCAGTCTGACTTGTGGAGAAGAGGTTTTTTTAATAAGCATTTGCTAAAATATGTCATACAGTAATTTGACTTCTGAGTCAACGTGTATAGAATGAATCTGTCTGAAATTCAGGAAGATATTTTTGGTTTGGAAGAAGAAGTTTGCTGAAATTAGAATTCTCCATGGAGACATGTCAGGTTAGTTAAGGAAATTCCTGTTGAGAATTTGTGGTCAAAATTCCCGTGTAGAGGAAATTCAGTGTCATGATCCCCACTAGGAAGATTTTCACATCTAGATTTTTACTATAATTGCCTAACTTCTATACATCTATTCCCATCACTGTGCCAGGGACTGTTTTGGGTTACAGAACTCTCCTTATCTTCATGCACATCTTGGGAAAGTTTCTGAAGGATTTCAGATTTTTTTTCATTTTCAGGATGAAATTTATAAAACCCCAAAATTTGCCAATTGGATTTCTTGTTTTCCAGCCCTAGCAAGGAACTTGGAGGACTGTCTCCTCTGAAAATGTGGATTTTTATACTTGTTTTTTTTAAACATGGAATAATTTGGGTTGGAATGAGCCCGAAACATCACCTAGTTCCAAATCCCCCCTGCCATGGGCAGGGACACCTTCCACTGGACCAGGTTGTTTGAAGCCCAATGCAACCTGGTCTTGAATTCTTCCAGGACAGGGCAGCAGTAACTTCTCTGGAAAACCTGTTCTAGTGTCTCACCATGAATAATCTTCCTACTATCCAATTTAAATCTCTACCTCTTGTAGCTTAACTACATTAATAGGTAAAATAAAGTTGATTTTATAAAGCTTTAATAGATCAACTAAAATAAAGTTGATCTATTAAATCAAGCCTAGGTGCAATCCATGAGGTTGGAGTCTGGGTCTGCAATTTCTAGATGCATTTTGAGATTTTTTTTTTCTTTAGTGGTTTCTGTTCCTTTTTACTTTTGATGCAATTTTTCTGATTATACATCAAGATCCCTCTGGAAAAAGTCAGCATTAAGAGAGAGAGCTAACAGCAGCACAGGCAACCCAGTAAGTTTTCTCAGGAAAAGTTACAGATTAGTAATTTGCTTGAGATTGAAAGAGCCTTTTTGAAGTCAGAAAACATTGCTGTAGGAAGGGGAGAAATACAGAATAAATGCTCTGCAGCGCAAAGCCTCCTCTGGGCTCTAAAGGACGCCCATGTAGGATGGCAATGTTGTGTTTCTGGCACCAGGAATGCATTTTCCTTCTGCGTGCCAGGGGTGTGGGGACTGGAGCAGAGCTGGGTTTATAACTGGAGAAAACAGGAGCAGGGCACAGGGAGAGGAAGCGCCAGACGCCCGTGGAGCGGCTGCTCCTCCGTGTCAATTCTCCCGTCGAGCCGCGAAACACCGTCCAGGCTGGGTGAAGAACAAACATGGAAATCCTCCTGAGTGTTTACATATTGCAAAGAAATAGCAGCCGTGTCAAAGGGAAAGCATGCGAAAGCAAATAGTCCTGGGGGAATAGCTACTGGCAGCCAGCAGAAAAATGCTTCGCGGTCAAACGTCACCGATAACCCCGCGAGGGCTGGAGGTGTTGGGCTGCAGCACAGGCATGGGTTTGTCAGCACCTCCGCCTGAGCTATTTTAGCCAGCTGACAAAAGGGGCTTTGGGCAGCTCCTGGCCCACGTGCCTTTGCCATGGCAAAGTTTCTGAGACTGCTCCTGCAGTTGTTTTTTCCCCTGGAATTTCATTTCATTCGTGTTGGGTTGGGAGTTGCAGCTGGGTCAGAGCATTAGAGGTGTTTTTTCCCTAGAAAATAACTGCAGTCCTAGAAACCTCAGCAGTGTTCAAACACCAGCCTAGTGGCCTAAATAATGAGATTTTAATTCAAAAGAATTGTTTCATTTTCTTCTTCTTCTCTTTATTATTATTACTGCTACTACCACTACTTTATTTTTAATACACCAAAACTTCAAGTTTATATGATCTGGTCATATTTTCAAACTTTCTGGTTTTTATTTTAGTCAAAAAAAATGGGGCTTCAAGAGGAAAAAACAAAAGACACGTACAATTATGATAAAACCATGCAAGGTTCTAAAAGGACTTTAAAGGTGACTTGAACCTATCTCTGCTTTAGAATCCCTGTGGCTTCTGTGGAATCTCAGTTTCTCTAAAGCTAAAGGGAATTTAGCAATTCCCATAGGGAAAACAGGTTTTTGACACTTATTTTTTTCATCTAGATAGACAGTCCCAGTTGCACAAGTTTGTCTTAATTCTCTTGCAAAACTTGCAGACCAAGCAAAAATGAAATAATTTTCATTTTTAGCTCAGGGACACACTGTGTTCATTATAAGAATAGCTACAGAGGATACAAATCTGGAGTGACAGGACTCAATGCAATATGGGACAGTTCAGCCCTTGGTGGCAGTCTTGGTGACACAGACTCATTGAATCTTGGAGGAGTTTGTGTTTGAAAGGACCTTTAAAAGCCACCCAATCCCACTGCCCTGCAGTGAGCAGGGACACCTTCCACTAGACCAGATTGCTCAGAGCCCCTTTCAGTCTGGCCTTGAACACTTCCAAGGATAGGGCAGCCTCAGCTCCTCTTGTTCCAGTGCCTCACCATCCTCATTGTAAAAAATTTATTCCCTATACTATTCTGAATCTCCTATCTTTTAGTTTAGAACCATTACTCCTTGTCCTATCACAACAGAACTCCCCTAAAACAATTATCCCCATCTTCTTTATGTGTTCCCTTTAAGTCATCAAAAAAGCCATCACTTGCAGCCACAGCCATGTTAAACCTTTAACAGGAGAGGACATCACCTCCCCCTGTCCTTGCCTTACCCCACAGGCCAGACAAGGCAGAGAAAGATCCAGAGGGAGCTTCAATCAAATTCCTTTCTTTACTGCAGGAGTAGGGACAGAAGGGGTGCTCTGGGGCTTGGCTGGGTCTGTTGGAATCTGGATTTTTCTGGCAGATTTGCTGGAAAACCTTAGAGAGAGGCAGAAGAGAAGGTCCTCCTTGTGAGGAAGTGGGATGCTGTGGTTTGAGGTGGGTTGCTCTGGATGTTGCAGGAGGAGCTTTGTAGCTGTGCCAAGAGCTTCAGCAGGGCTGTGCTGCACATGTGCAGGGTCTTCTCTAAAACCTGTGATTGCAATGGGGTGAAGATGATTGAAATGGGGTACAGATAGTTGAAATGAGGTAAAGGTAATTTAAATGGGGTAAGGAGAGCTATTTCTCCTGTGCAGTAGGAGAAGGAGCTTCTTACCCAGGCAGGGAAATACCAGCCCTCAAAGGAGGGCAGGTGCCTCTCAGGCCCTACCTGGCTACTGCTGTAACAATAATAGTCACAGGGTCCATGCACCTCTGCCCCTGTCTCTCCCTTGGCATATTTCAGTCTGGTTTGGTTGTGGGATGGAAGTCTCAGAGATAAATTAATTCCTATGAGTTTTTCAAAAATAATCAACTGAGGAGGATGTGAAAATCTGGCAAGCAGGAAAGGTTGTAAAAAGAGGTCAAGTCCTAAGGAAAGATAAAATATTTTCCCACAGTGGCACAGGTAGGTCATATATATGCCTCACAGAGGCAGGTCATATAAATGACTTGTGTTGTAGGGGAAACAATTAATTTGCATTTGGTTTGCCACCAAGGACCAACAATTCCATGGCGCAAAACACAGAAAAACAGATGGTTTTAGTTCTGGTGCCTTGAGCTTTGTTTGGATTGCCTCCATTACCCAATGGGAAGGTACTTGAGATGGAAAGTTGTCACCGTGATATTTTCTGAAAAATCCTCTTTGCCCAGCATTTTCTCCTGGGAAGCTGAGAAGCCTCAAAGAGGAATGAAAACAAAAATTATCTGATTGCTGCTCCTGTGTTTGCTGCTTTGGAATGTGGCTTGGACATTGTTTACTAACAGGTGAATGTTTGATTTGTTCCATGTGAATTGTTTTAATTTAATGACCAATCACGGTCCAGCTGTGTTGAGGCTCTGAGGAGTCAGGGGTTTTTATTATAATTCTTGTTAAACCTTCTGATGTATCCTTTTTCTTTCTTTAGTGTAGTTTTAGTATACCATTCTATAATATAATATAATATAATATAATATAATATAATATAATATAATATAATATAATAATAAATCAGCCCTCTGAGAACATGGAGTCAGATTCTCATCTCTCACCTCATCCTGGAGACCTCACAAACACCACAGAAAGGATTTTACTTTGTGTTTTCCAGGAGGAGCTGGGAGGACAGCTCTGCACCTTAGAGGTAAGATCCTCCCTGTACCTCTCTCCACAGTTGTACAGATGTGAAGTGCTTCTCAGAAAAAGCTGGAGGAAAAAATGGGAAAAGCAAGGTGGTCTTGTATTTGCAGGGTTCCCAGACGAAGGAAGGAAATGATGAATCTGACTCCATATTCTCAGAAGGCTAATTTATTATTTTATTATCTCTATTAAAATAAAGAATGCTATATTAAAAAATATACTAAAGAATACAGAAAGGATACAGAAAGAAGGCTACAAAGATACTAATGAAAAACTCGTGACTTTCTCCAGAGCCTTTTCACACCTTGGCCATAATTGGCCAATAAGTAAAAACAATTCACATGAAACCAATCAATCAATCACCTGTTGGTAAACAATGTCCAAACACACTCCAAAGCAGCAAAACACAGGAGAAGCAAATGAGATAAGAATTTGTTTTCCTTTTTCTCTGAGGCTTCTCAGCTTCCCAGGAGAAAAATCCTGGCGAAGGAATTTTTCAGAAAATACGACAGTGACAAGGTGGGGATTAGAAGTTTGCAAGTACCTTGCTTTGCTTTGGTAGGAGCAGCTGCTGAATAGTGTGGTGGGCAGGTGAAGGGAGGAAGCTCAGTGGTGATGACACTGGCATAAATCTCTCACAGTAGGTGACAGTCACCTGAGTAGCATCAGCAGTGATGTAGCTTCTGTGCAGTGCCATGACAGACGCCTCTGTGTGTGCACAGCACTGATAACTGCTTATCTGCAGGCCTGCTGCTCCAGGAATCATTTATCTCCACAGAAATGCTCCAGGGCTGAGCTGGGCAAGCTCTGCAGCCCCAGGGTTTCGCTGCACACTCCTCTCCAGGCAGTGAGAAGGTGCAGAGGGCAGCAATCTCCATGTGCTCCTGTCAGTGGGGCTCCAGTGCTTGGATTCACCTCCCAGAAAGTTCATCACAAAGCACTGTGATACAGTAAGTCAAAACAAAAGATGTGGTGGGCTAGAGAATACATCCGCTGGAAATAAGATTTTGTTATTTGCTTTTTGAAACTCATGTCTGTGTTGGGAACTTGGACTCAAGTCCTCTTTCTCCTCACTGTCAAAGGAAAGCCCCTCAGGAACCCTGTAATATTCAACCCTAGTGATGCTACTCCTATGAGCAATTATTACCCAAGCTGTTTCTCTCCTTTCCTTACAGGAGGGCACACTGCAGAGCTGGATGTTAGTATAGGATACAAAAATTAAAAACCAAACCCAAACCACAACTGAAATGCCCTGGTTTAAGGCCAAAGTTTTTTTGCCATTCAAGCCATGGTGATTTTTTTTTTTTTTTTTTGCCAGGAGTGGCTGCCTGGGAATAAAGCAGCTCCTTGCAATGGCATTTGCAGTACAGCTGGACTGAGTGAATTATCCTACTGTCCACTGAGAAAACAGCAGAGGCCAGAAAACACCTAACTTCTCATTCACAGAGGCTTTCTAGGCTTCAGGGAGGACATCTTCCCTTCCAGAAAGGGAAATGCTCAGCTGAAATCATGTTTCTGACCCTATTCTCAGCCTGACACTGGACTGCCTTAGTGCAGCCAAAGATACATTGTCCCCCTTGAGGTCAGGGGTGCACAGGTCAGGTGTGACCACCAAGGATAAAACCCCAGTTTTTCCCCCCACTCTTGTTCTAACTTATTGCACCATAAGAAAATCTTGCCTTTCGCATATGGTATGCATATACCAAGAGCCTGAAACCCACAAAGGCTGCAAAGCTCACTTTTGAGTAGGGTCTTGAGGACTAAACAGCTCCAGGAGGCAGAGTGTGAGCCTGCCACCCAGCAGCTGTGATCCCCTCTCACCTCAGCCTCCCTGGGAAGGATGGGGAGATCAGCCTGAAGATTAGTCAGCCTTCACATTCTTGGAGTGTTTGGCATAGAAACACTCCTGGACACTGACAGGGGAAAGGTGGAGAACTACCCAGGCCCCAGAAGGTGGTAAATGTGGCCCCAGTCCAAACCTAACAGGGCTGGTAAGGCTGTTGCTTTATAAGGATGCAGAGACACGGGGAGGGATGACTTGCTGCTTTATGTCAGAACCCAGGACATTGCTCTGGCTACACTGGATGGCTCAAGACCCCTGCAAGGGGGCTCAGAGACCTGGCATGGAGTCAAAAACACCTGTGCCTTTGATTTTAGCCCATGGAAACAATTACCAACTTTGTGTGAAGATTTACAAGCCACAAGGGTTTGAGTAGAATGATGGTTAATTTGTCACAGAGGGAAAAAGTAGAATTTTGGGGATTTAGAATGGGGGTTCAAGAGGCAAAATGGAGGAATCTGGGCATGTCCTGTCCTCCTTCTTCTTGCCCTCCATCTTCTGCTGTGATGGTGGCACTTCTGGATTGGTTTAGAGACAAACTGTCTAACATAGGTGATAGGTATTGGAAAATTATTGTAAATAAAGTACACGTAGTTCTCAGTATAAAAATCTAACACCACCCCAAGGGTGGCCAGTGTGCCACAACCCAACCTGCTGGACAGATCTCAGCAGAGAAAGAATGTAATGGATAAGAGAAAATAAACAACCTTGAAAAACAGAATTGAGGAATCTCGACTTCTTCTTTGGTCGCAAGGCTGGGAAAAAAGACTCTTTAATACCTCAGAAGCCATTTCAGCAACAGAAACCCGAGAGCTTTACCCCTCTCAAGTCAGTTCAGTATTGCAACCTGTATTGAGAAGAGTGGACAAAGCACACTCCTTCGTGCTCACACTGGACTCCCCTCCTTAGTTCCCTCTGAAAGGAATTTAGTTCAAGTGCTCAGAACTGGTGGGGGGTGGGGGATTTTCAGTAAAATTATATTGTCGCCTCCATGTAAGCAAGCAGGACATGTCATCTTCAGCATTCTGTCCTGAAGTAAACTCCAAATGAAGTTAAAAGAACCTTCCCAGAGTAAAGAATGAGATGAAACATGATCCTGCAGCAATCTTTTTATCTGATGATGTTTGCAATTATCAATCTGAGCTTTTTTAATCCTCTCCATTCTTGGTGTAGGCAGTTGATGCTTGCAAGTATCACAGTTCTGGTCTCAGAGCTGTGTCCAAATCCCTCAAGCCTGAAGCTTAAGGTCCTTACCCAGCTCTAATTTGAGAGCTTTGACTCTCACACCAGCTGACTGTGTGGATTAAATGCATGCAAATACCTTCATAGTGACTGGCAAAACAAACTTGTGATGCTGTCCTAAATTGGGATGCTCTCCCTCCAGGGGTGTCAGCTTGATGTTATCACCTACTCAGCAACTAAATCCCTTTATTGAAGGAGGGAGAATTCCTGCTCTCCATCAGGCCCACAAACTGCTTCTTTACCCTATAAGTCTGTTTTCTCCCCTGCCTTGGGATCACCAAAGCTGGTTTTCCTAGCACTGTGAAGATGCTGTTATTAATACTTCAATTACATCTCAACTTGCTGTGACTCACCCCCATGTTTGCACCTTGGTGCTCTGTCTCATTGGTCTATGAAAGATCCAGGATGAGAGTTTCCATTCCAAACACTCATCTCCCTCCCAAGCTAATGGGGCCAGACAGGTCTGTCTGCAAGGCTCAGATTTCCTTAAGGGCATCATGTCACTGACAAAAGCAAAGAGAAGGTGGTCCCTTCAATGTGAATAAAATATTCCCTGGCTTACAGCTCTGTCTATAAACCTGGGCACAAGGCACACCTCACATCCAGAATGAGACATGCTGCATTCCCTCCCAGCTCCAAAATGCTTGAGATGCCCTATGTTGGTTTCAAACACTAGTTTTCTGCTAATTTTCCCCTTTGTAAGGATATGCATTAACTTCCAACTATTGAGTTTGGGTTTTTTTTACTCTGTCTTTACCTTTTAGGTGAGCCAAATAAAAGCCTGCCCCCTGTTAACTCAGTCATCAGTAGTTTTGGGGCAGTGAGACAGTCAGGCTGCTGTGCATGGATCACATCTTGGGCTGTGTTTCCAGCTCATATAAGTTACACTCCTGCTGGATACCAAAATCAATCACAGGTTGATTATTGTATTTGGGTTGCCCCCAGACATGGGAAGGAAGGAATGATGCATCTGACTCCATGTTCTCAGAAGGCTCATTTATTATTTTATGATACTATATTATATTAAAGAATTCTATACTATACTATACTAAAGAATACAGAAAGGATACTTAGGGAAGGCTAAAAAGATAATAATGAACACCCCTGACTCTTTCCAGAGTCCCGACACAGCTTGGCCCTGATTGGCCAATGAGTGAAAACAACTCCCAGCAGAATCCAATGAAACAATCACCTGTGGGTAAACAATCTCCAAACACATTCCACATGAGCACAACACAGGAGAAGCAAATCAGATAATTATTGTTTTCCTTTTTCTCTGAGGCCTCTCAGCTTCCCAGGAGAAAAATCCTGGGCAAAGGGATTTTTCCAGAAAATGTGAATGCCACAGTTGATTTTCTTGCCCAGAGGCTTAATAGGATGGCAGGACTAAACTTTGGTCCTTCTGAGTGGAGTCTCACCTTCCAACCTGCTCAGCTGAAGCAGTCCTTAGTCAGTCTGAACCCTGAAAATCGTGTTTGGGAGACTGATCTAAAACAGAGCTGTCCCAGGGCTCTTTCCCTGTTCACCTGTCAGTGCATGCTGCTAGATCAGTGCCTCCCAAAACCTCCAAACCTTCCTGGAGGCTGCTGGAAACAGAAATGTTGGTAGAACAGGCAGCTGGAGATGGGAGACAATCAGAAATTGGGAAGGGTATGAGGGTGCAGAGGGATGAAATAGGGTGGCATGGGATGACCTGGAGACAGCACCAAGCTGTTAACATGACCAGGAAGCACACAGAGAAAAATTGCTGCAGTGCTCAGAACAGCTTTGCAGTCTGGATGATGGTGTGGCAGCACTGAATTCTGTGTCTGGTCTTGTCTTGTTCAGTGGCATAGGAATAATCATTTTGACAAAGGGCTCTTCCAGCCAGGGAGAAGCCTGGGAAGTTCCCTAGGACAGGCTGCTTCTCCATCTGTTCAGTCCCAGTGAAAACCTGGCTGGCTTGTCAAGCCACCAAAAAGTGTGATAGATGCTGGTTTGAGAGCTCTCCTTGGTAGGCTCCTAGAAACTGGGGGGGCTTTGGGGAAAGGATGTCTGCTGTTTTGTTTTTTTTTTTTCTTTCCCTTTAAGTCTAACCAATCTCATAATATTTTAAAAAATAAAACCAGAAAAGCAGAGCTCTGCATTCATGTGTGTGTATACATAGAAATACCTGGTTTCAGGAGGAATTTCTGAAAGCAAGTCACCTGGAAAGGACTCCTCATCTCCATCCTGAGCTTTTGAGGATATTTTGCTGGGCCAAAACCTGTTCTGCATTTTCTGAGGATGGAAAAGGTAGACTATTTCATACTCTAAAAACGAGTGCAATATTAATGAGGCCAAACCCACAGAAGGGCTCAATTACACTTGCATTACAAAGTAACCACAAAATCTAATGGTGGTGGGGTTCAAATATCTGCTGGCTTGCAAGAAGATGACCACAGAAAATGCAAAGAACGAGCTGGCCACTTCCGTCACCACTCCTGGGGAGAAAACCTTCTGGGCCAAAATGCCATCCCAAGCAGACAATGACAGAAGGTGTGAGTGTAGTTTGGTGCTGCTGTTAATTCCTGCTTGTTATATCTCTTTATTTTATGTTTATCAGTGATATTCCTTGTGCTAGAGACATCTCACTTTGCTGTGAGACAGCAACATCACCCCAGGACCCAAGGCCAGAGTGGGACAAATGCAGCTGACTCAGCAGTAAATCCACTTTCCTCCTCTCCCTGTGTGCAGCATGAACGCTGCTGAGCCACAAAGGGTGCTCTGGGCAGCTCTCCCAACAGCAGCTGTCCCTCTGTGCCCAGCAAAGAGGCATCTAAGAAATCTTGGTATGTCTCCTGCCACGCTCAGCAGGAAGGCTCAAACTGCACCGCAGGCTAAAAGTGATCTTGCAGCAGAGCCAAGAGGTTCAACACCCAGCCGTCCTTGTCATAGCACATTAAAAGCTGGTGATCACTCAGCTGTGAGCAAGCAGAGGCTTTTATGCAGAGCAAATGTAGTTTCTGCCACAGAGAAGCAGTGGGCAAGTTCCAGGAGTGAGCTTTCTGCTGACACTCGGAATCTTTATAAAGATTGCATGCTCAGACCTCTGAGAGGGGAAAACAAGTCAAGGATTCCCCTTTTGCTCTCAAGATGCTTTCTGAAGAGCAGTGGCAGTGGATGTCCTCCAGCCTTGGGGCAGAATCAGTCTGTCCTGCTGCCCATGGCTGTGTTTGAAGCTCAGAGGCCATGGGATGCCTCATGGGAGTATCAGCCATGCCAAGGATCTCTCCAGAAGCACCACAGCTCCTCGCCCCTTTCCCTCCCTCAGGCATGGAGGTCTGCAGCTGATGGGGTCTCTGGTGTCGAGATGACCCCGAGGTGTTGGAAAGTCTCTTTTTCCCAGCCCTGAGACCGAAGAAGAAGACAGAATTTTTTGGCTCTTGTTCTCAAGGTTGTTTATTTTTTCTTATCTAACACATTGTCTTTCTCTGACCTGCTGAGATCTGTCCAGCACGTTGGGTTGAGGCACACTGACTGCCCTTGGGGTGGTGTTAACTTTTTATACTAAAAGCTACATGTACTTTATTTGCAATAATTTTCCAATACCTATCACCTACGTTAGACAGTCTGTCTCTACTATAAACAAATCCAGAAGTTTCACCATCACAGCAGAAGATGGAGGGCAAGAAGAAGAAGAAGAAGGACAGGACACGCCCAGATTCCTCCATTTTGCCTCTTGAACCCCCATTCTAAATCCCCAAAACTCTACTTTTTCACCCTGTGACAAATTAACCACCATTCTACTCAAACCATTGTGGCCAACATGCAGCTCCTCACTGGTAATTCTTGGCCAGGATTTTTCCTAACTTTCAGTGAGAGTAGTGCAGCCAACAGATGGTTTACTTTCAATAGTTGAACTAAGTCCCAAATTCAGATCGTTTGGGCAATTTTATGTTAAACATTTTGACTGCACCAAAACTATGTTTATATTCATTAAGGGCAGTTTTGGCTGAAGACACTGCATTGAAATATTGTG
Source organism: Agelaius tricolor (assembly GCF_023055355.1). NCBI lineage: Eukaryota > Metazoa > Chordata > Aves > Passeriformes > Icteridae > Agelaius > Agelaius tricolor. The sequence continues at coordinate 3,270,198 of NW_027269266.1, forward strand.
CTCAAGCATTTGGACTCCTCAGTTTTCTCTCTGAATGTGCTGCTCCTTTATCTGCCTTTTGTTTTATTAAGATTCAGGCTACAACTTCAAACTTTGGTCAAGCTTGGGCATTCAGCTCACACCAGATGTCTCTGGCACTGCTGGCAGAATTTAATTCCTCTCTAGTAGCTGTACCATGTCCTGGAGGTGGGAGCCTCCATTTCCCACTGGGGTTTTTGCAGCACCTGGAAGTGCCTCGCCATGGTTAATGCAGCAGTGAGCAGAGCTGGGAGCTGCTGCAGCACAGCACTGTGATTGCAGAGGCAGGAAAGCTGCCCCACATCCAGCCTGCTTCCCTGAAAATCCATGTCAAACCCAGCCCCAGCCTTCAGCAAAACCAGCATTTGCCTCAGGTGGCTGATGCTGCAAAGAACCAAGGTCACCTAATATCTCTTCAAGGTATATATTCTTAATATGCTATTGACAACTGAACGATGTCCAGCCTCATGCATATTTGAAAAAGGGGTTGAGAAGTATCCTGCTGTGCATCAGCAACTAAAAGCTGTTACCTGAAGCCTGCTTGATCTGCTGGAACTTTTTTTGGCTCCTTTGCCATGTTAGCTTTCCCTGGAACAGCCCAAGGAAATGATCACTGTCCTAGAGGATTTTGGTGGCAATGGTGATGTCAATAAACTCTATAATGACTTGCACAGTGTCCTTCCAGCCACACAGTGAAATATTGCCTCTCTGGGTATTGCTGGGTCTGTGGGACTCAGCTGTGGAGTCATGATGACTTGCAATCCCATCTCCTGTTGCTTTCCTACAGGAGCTGGGTTGAGGACACATGGCATGGATTTCCCAGTGCCAGCACTGCCATGGCACCATGGAGCTGCCACTCTTCTGCTACAATCAGGCTCATTAAAAGGTCACTGTTCTTCCTCCTGTGGTTCAGCACCTCTAATATCCCTGATTAGGTGACTCCTTGTCAGAACCCAGGACATCCCTCTGGCTGCCCTGGATGGCTCCAGCCCCTGCCAGGGGGCTCAGAGACCTTGGCACAGAGCCCAAGACTCCTGTGCCTTTGAGTTCGACCCATGGAAAAAATTACCAACCTTATATGAGGAATAACAAGCCACAAAAGTTTAAGTAGAATGATAGTTTGTCAGAGGGTGAACAGTAGAATTTTGGGGTTTTTAGAATGGGGGCTTGGGGTCCCAAGATGGAGGGATTTGGGTGTGCCTTGTCCTTCTTTCTCCTTCTTCCTAGCCTCCATCTTCTGGGTGATGGTGGCACTTTTGGATGGTTTAAGGTAGAAACACACTGTCTAACATAGGTGATAGGTATTGGGAAATTATTGTAAATAATGTACATGTAGTTTTTAGTATAAAAAGATAACACTGCCCTGAAGGTGGGCTGACCAGCAGGAAGGACTGACCTGCTGAACGGGCCTCAGCAGGCCAGGGAAAGAATGTTATAGAAAACAGCAAATAAACAACCTTGAGAACCAGAACAGAAGAATCTTGACTCCTTCAGTTGCCAGGCTGGGAAAAGAGACTCTCTGACACATCTCAGGGTCATCCTGACCACAGAGACCCCGAGAGCTACTGAATCATTTGTGGTGGGATTCAGCTGGCAGCTGCTCTTAAACAGCAAATCCATGATCACCTGCTCTTGCACTCTGTATGAAGGAACAAACCCCGCGTGACCATCCAGCTCCACACTTGCATCTCTCACTTTAAGGACACAAACCCCTAAGGACAGCCTGCCCACACATCTCTGGTGGGTTAGAAAATATTTACATTGCAACAGCCATTGCTGAAGTGTGGCCACTTCTGGGAAGCAAAGCAGCTGCTGTTTACCAGGAGAAGGGAGGCTTTGTGGTTTGGACAGTGGCTGGAGCCCAAGATTTCATTCTGGTGACGCCCCTGCTGGGAGCTGCAGCACTGTGCAGACACGCCTTTGGAAATGGGTATTGCACAGCTCAGGCACTGATGGCAGTGTCACCACAGACATGAGGCAGAGCCCTCTGAGCACTGATTCATCTGCTGGCTTGGGGACATGTTTCAGCACATGCTGACCCCCATGCTGTTGCAACAGGTTTAAAATGAACTCAGGTATTGCTTGTAGCCAGCCCCAAATGCAACCAAAGGGTGACAATGCAGAATAGACCCTTGAAGGATCTGTCAGCATCCTCTGCCCTTTGTGGTGTGGGTTAATGGATGGAGTGTGTGTACACAGATGAGGTGGAAGGGGAAAAAAAAGGTATAATTACAGTGTTAATTAGAAGGGAACACATGTTTGCAGCCCAGCAAGGTCCCATCCTCCCTTGGTTGAGGCTCCATCTGACCTGTCACTGTTCAGGACTGTGAGAGGAGAGGTTGTTACTCAGATGGGACTGGAAAGTAGGAAGAATCTCCTGGGCAGACCTTCCCAAAGGACATTGTGAGGCAAATTTTTCCCAGAGAAGTGGTGGATACCCCACCCCTGGAAGTGTTCAAGCTGGGTTAGGTGGGGCTTTGATCAGCCTGGTAGAGTGGGGGGTTCTCTGCCCATGGCAGGGGAGTAGGAATGAGATGATCCCTTCAAGCTGAAGGACTCTATGTATCTATGATTCTATGAAGCCTAAGGCACTTGAACAACTTTCAGATCTCCTCCTAGTTCCTTTCTCAGAAATGCCCCTTCTCAGTGTGGGTTTAGGAAATGAATGAGGTAGATTGGGAATTCTCCCACATCTCCACACAGAGAGATGGGCTGTCCCATGGTGTAAGCCATGGGAATGCAGCTCTCCCTCTCATCTTCCTGCCTGTCCCAAGGGCAGGTAGAATAGCAAAAGGCTGGTTTTGCCACATAACAGAAAAAAAACAGAAGGTGTGAAGCTGGAAATGACCAAAAGGGCATGAGTAGGAGGTGGTCTGATGATTATTTTACTTAATGAGGAAAGGGATCCTGTTGGATCCTATCCTTAGTATGGCTTAGCCTTTTCTGTAGAGGCAGCATAAGGTCACCACTGGTGGCTCATATCTCAAACCAGACAACACCAGTGTTACTGGAAATGTTTGTTCATTTAGTCTTACACCTGGATGAGCTTTATTTAGCAATCAAACTGGATAGGTTTTTTTAATGGGATCCAGATGTGAAGCAACCTTTAAGCACTAACAAAGAGAGGTTTGAATCCGCTGGGTACAGCTCTTCCTCATCCATCACTTTAACACAATGTAGCAGCCCAGGATTTTGGAGGGATGTGCTGGGAGTCAGCAGACAGCAATGGCTGTGTCTGTCAAACTGCAGGACACTGGTGAGGCTGTGTTTGCAGCCCCCTGGGGATGGCAGGGACTGGCACTGATCAGTCAGACATAGAAAAGCTCTTGAGGGTGGGGATGGGAAGCAGAGCTGTTGTGGGCAGCAGCTGGAGATTCTCCTTCTGCTTCCCTCCTGTTTACCTGCCTGGAAAAAGCTCACCCAGAGATGGCTCATGGGATTTCCTGGATGGGAATCAGAGCAGATTTGTGTTGTCAAGGTAGCCTTTCGATAGTGAGAGGTGTGAGAGCCTCTCTCAGTGCTGTCCCCAGCACACTGATCAGGGCCTGCTGTCCCACCCCCATGGTGGCATCCTGCTGCTCATGCCACAGCACCAAGTCACAGCCCTGGGAAAGGTGATGAGACACTCGATAGGCCAAACATATGGTGAATTGTTGGGAAGGATGAAAGTTTGACAAGAAAGTCTCACAGATATGTGTGCTTAGCAGAAAGATTTTTGAATGTACAACCTGAAGAAGGAATAGAGATAGAAGCAAGTTTTGATGTAGAAGGAAAGAATTGCTGAGCCAGTCTCACTGGCTAACCAACGAGGCAAAGGGTGTGTTAGTTAGAAAGGGTTTTTATGGCTTAGAGCAAAGGATAAACCCACCTCAAACAAGGAGATGTTTTTACCAAGCAGAAAGATAGCACAGGCAAACAAGTCAGCAAAGCTGCAAGTAGAAAAAAGGTCTCAGAATTTTCCACTGCAAGAAAACTGAAAAACAGCTTCTAGCTTAAACTGTAATGTACTAACTTTTAGTGATTGGAGAATGGTAACATGAATATGGTAATTATAGTAGTTATGATAGGCTATATCTTATACTATATATATAAGGTGTGTATATATATATAAGGTATATATATAAAAGTATATATATATATATTTTATATATAAGTGTAAGGTATATATATATATATACACCTTACACTTAAAAGTTAAGGTATAGATTGGTTCTGCTGTATTAAGGTGCTCAGCAAAGGAAAGTATAGAATGCCTTGTAACCAAAACCAAAGGGTCTGCAGGGCTGCCTGCAGCTGGAGCTGACAGCTGTAGGCACAGGCTCTGTCACCCATGACCCTGGACTGCTGTAACTCTTGGATGTAATAAACTGCATTTGGAAGAGCTGCCTGGAGTCCTGCATCTCTCATTCAGGCTGTTACAGTGAATCACAACAGAGCATGAAGAAATGCTCAGTCAGACACTCAGCCACAGGAACACCTCAGCCATCCTGGGTGCAGTAGATCATCTCCCCCAAACGAGACACCCGTGTCTGACAGCCCTCAGTCACAGCCCGCAGTGCTCCTCCAGCCACACATGGGTTTAGCAAGATTTGCTGAATTTGCTGGGGTTTTTTTTTTTTTTTTTGTTGTTGCTGTTTTTAAGGCTGTTTGCTCCTGCTACAGCCTCCAGTCCCTGTGTCCATCCCAGCTGCACGGGATTGCAGGGAAGGGACACCCGGAGCTGCCTCCCTGCAATCCCTGCCCGACAGAGGCGCCTGCGTTTGTCAGAAAGCTCCCATTAGTCCTGCATGCCAGCTGTAATCTCCCAGCCTGAACACAGCAGCATCTGCTCCAGAGCCAGGATTATATAACCACAATTGGCCTGTCCAGGGCATGTTAAAGCCACGGGCAAGAGAGAGCCACTGGCTCCACTGCAGAGCTTGTCTTTAGTAAGAGCATTTCTGTGACTCTGCAAGCTCACACTGGTGTTTTTTTATCCTGGTGGAATCTGGGGGCTGTATCTCTTGCAAGTGTTATAAATCCTAAATTCCCAGTCCTGGGCTACAAGAAATTGAGAAGAGTTTTTTAAAAAAAACACTTAGAAACAGTGACAGTGAGGACACACAGAAGGGAAACTCCACTGTGTCAGATTTGTTGAGACGCTAAAAATATGTCCCTTTTTAGAGAGAAGGGAAAGTGACTGGCAAATAGAATTAATCTGAGACACTCTGAGGCAGATAGAGGGATTATACAGCAGCTCATTTAGGACTGCAGCATTCATTTTCAGTCACTCCTTTGCAAAATGCTCAGTGAGTCCTGTGCACCCAAAGGAAGGTCTCTGAAAGCAGTGTGAAGAGCCCAGGGAGGAACTCCAGCCCCATTATGCACAACTGCAAATCTCTGAGTAGAACATCATTAACTGTACCCAAGTGGCAGCCAAGATTAACTTGGCTGAAAGCAACCACAGCATAGAAACATGTAAGACTAAATTCAAGGGTGCCTCAGAAACTGTGGGGATAATCCACCACAACAACAGCTTTAGGCACGAGAAGCCAAAAGGTCCAGATGGAATTTTCTGCTGTCCTGTGGAACTGATGCACAGGTTTTTAGTGGTTCTCTGTGTGCCTGCGCACAGCACACATGCACAGATATGCACACAACCTCTCCTTTCCTCCTTGGGGTGGTGGAAAACCCTCTCAGAGTGTGACCATGGTCAATCACTCAGCCTTACCCACCTCCTGCTCCTGCAGCCAGGGCTGCCACGTGGCTTCATGAAGGAACGTGAACAAAATCTCAGGATTTCACACACCATCTCTCTCCAGGATGCTTCAAGCCTGAGACTGCAAAGGAAGGTGGTTTTACACAGCCTACCATCACAGGAAGGGGGAGTGCCCAGGGGAAAAGGCCAATCTGCCTGAAAACACACAGGTCACTGCTCAGGAAAAAGGAGCCAGGGGAGAAGAGCACCTTTGGCTTCCAGCTGCCACGTTGGCTCTTGGAGGGCACCAGCAGCACCCTCTGGTGACCTGAGCTGTCCCAGACAGCAGCAGGTACTGAGGAGAAGAGGTTGGACTCTGCAGGGCTTTTGCCATTAGTGGAATAAAGCATTGAAACTCTGACAGTCTGCTGGGGGAGTTTGAGGTCGTGGAAAAGTGATAGGGTAGGAGAAGAAAGAGCTGCACGCTGAGGCTCATAGGAGATGGGTGAAGGTTACCTTTGTGTAGTCATCCTGTACCAAGGCTGTCATAGAATGCAGAGGTAGCTGCTTAAGCAGGTCACAGTGATGTGGGCAGGAGAGCTGTTAGTAGCTGCTGCCTGCCCCAGTTTCTGCCTTCAAAGAGCTGGTGAGAAGTTTTCAATGCTGCAGCCTCTTGGAGGGACAAATCTGTTGGTGCCTTAGAGGCTCCTAGGGCATGAGGCAGTGTCCTGCTATGAGTAACACCTGATAAAGGCATGAGCATCACCCAGAAATTCTCTCCTGGCCAAATATCCTTTTCTGCTGACCAGAGATGCTGTTTGTTAATTCTTCTTTAACCTTTCAGGTGGCACAGTGCAACATGTCTGGCATGGGAAACCCCAGACAGCAGCGAGCTGAGGGTGTCCCTGGTGGCATCAGCTCCTGCTCAGGCATTAGACTCCTGTGCTTCAGGGACTATCAGATCAAAATCACAGTCCTTAGTCCCAACCTTGCAAAGCAGATAAAGTATGGACCAAAATTATCTGGAAAAATTGCCTGTGGCAAAGTTTATAACTTTGATTGCTGCTGGGTAAGTCAGTAATGTGCCATGAGGTCATAAAACCATTCAGGGCCTTGGGAGGTCCAATGCCCTGCTCAAGCAGGGTTCACTCCAAACATTTGGTGTTAAATCAGGTGGGTCAGAGTCCTGTCTCCTCAGTTTCAAATTTCAGCAAGGAAAGGGATGGCACAGGCTCCCTGGGACCCTGTTCCAGGCTGCATCACTCTTCTGGGGATTTTTTTCTCTTTTTACATGTAATTTTACCACAAATTGTGCCATTGCCTCTTAATGTTTTGTTGTGATCCTTGGGAAAAAATACGGCTCTATATTCTCATTAATCCCACATCAGGCAGGTGAAAACAGCAGTGTGGTGTTATCAGGTGCTCAGTCAGGACTGCTGATTTTGACTGACAGACCTGAGGTGGGTTTAGCTGTCACTATGGGCAATGGCACAGTGCAGTTTGCTGGAAAGTTCTTAGCAAGATTAAGCTTAAGAAGATGGTGATGTTGGTTCTGTACTCTGAAAAATTCCCTTTCTTTAGCCTTGCTCAGCTTGTTTACTTTGGAAAAGGGAGCAACAGGAGTGAATTTTACTCTTCCCTGCTTGCATTCAAAGCAGGATATCTCTCCTTTGGGTTTTTATATCACTGGCTCTTATATATTTTAAATGTAATAAATATTAGCCATAAAAGCACTGTCTGTTATCTTCTCTAATCTATTAATTTTATTGTGCCTCAATTTTTTGCTTAGTCTCTTCTTAAAAGGACGACAAAGCTCTGTTTGTTTTCCACCCTCCTGTAGGCCTGAGGTAACCAGAAAATATTGAAAATAGCTTGTACATATATGTTTACATACACAGGTAGGAAATAACTCATCTTCCTTGCTCATGTCCAAAAGCAGACCCAGAGTGTGATGCAGGAAAGCTTGAATGGCTCAACTGGGTTGGCCAACATTTGGTGGAATTCATTCTTTTCCTAATGTCCATTAAAACTCCTCTACCCAAGGCATGTGAAGTCAGTCTGAGGACCAGGCCACTCTAGAAAATGCACCAGCTGGTCACCCTAACTGAGATGAGAAAAGTGACTTTGCAGCTCAAATAATGCTTCATCCATTTTTATATCATCATTACCTAACCATAGAATCACTCATGCTGGATCTCTGAGAGCACAGACTCCAATCATTAACCCAACACTGCCAAGTTCATCACTGATCCATATCCCCCAGGACCACATCTACAGAGCTTTGAAATGACTCCTCCACCCCAGTGGTGTTCCAGTGCTTGACAACCTTTTCAATGAAGAAATTCTTCCTATATCCAATCCAAACCTCCCCTGGTACAACATTATACTTTTTTTCTTCTTGCCTTATCCCTTTTTACCTGGAAAAAGACACCAACCCCCACCTGGCTACCACCTCCTTTCAGGGAGTTGTAGGGAGTAAGAAAGTCTCCCATAATCACACCTGCAGTTCTTGACACACTTGTGAGTGAGGCTGAGCTCTGGGTATGCTCTTCCTAAGGAAGATTTACAGGAGGGATCATTCAGGGGTTGTGGCCAGGGTGGTGAGAATTTCAGGGAGAGTGGGACTGACACAATGTGGGTGCTTTTCTCTCCAAGTTTGGTTGTCTGTGGAAGAGAGGCTTTCACTGAGTTGAAGAAAGGTCTTCCGTTCCAATTATTAAGGAGCTGAAAAACTCAAATCATCCTTTCAAGTGTGAATTACCTTCCATCTGCAGAGGGGTGTGTTCTGCTGCCAGGTCACCTCCCTCTGGTGGGTGAAACTGTGGGGGAGGTCTGCATGAGTCACTGCTGGACCAGCATCCCACTGATTGAAGTACCTCAGCAGAAAAGCTTCCCAAAAAAATGCAGGCTCTATGGAGGGGTATTCTGCTCTCTCCATGTGGGGAATCTTTAAAAAAAGTGTTTTGAAGGGGGAAATTTTAAAAACAAAATAGGGAAATTTTGGGAAAAGACCAAGACTGTGATGTGGACATTGTTTTCACATTGCTCTCCTCATTCACAAAGGGTGAAGCTAAAACCTGCTTTGAAGTTCTAACATTGGAAATATGACTAATTGAAACTGAAAATTTTATTTAATTTTAACCCTAACTCTTTAATTCAGAGGCTGAAAATCCTGTTGGAAGTCCCCTAAAATAGCAAATCTTCTCTTCCAAATTCTCCATTTGGGGTTTCATGCGAGTTAAGACTTTTGTTTCCATGCAGGTGGAATACTCCAAGTATAGATGAGAGTCACAGAGCTACACAATCTCTGCGCCAGGATAAATGTAGAAACCTGAACTCACAGTGCTTAGGTCAGCAGCCTACTTCTGCAGCTGGGGATGGAGGATATTATTATTTTGAGTGTGCTGTTATTATTTTTAGTTCACGTTGCCTTGCCACCTTTCTCACCTGCTTAATCTGATTTCCAGCTGCTTTTGCAGATGGGGTGATGCACACAGCCCCAGAAGTGAGCAAGAGCCAGCTTTACACTGCTTTATTTACCAGCCTCTCCTGACTGCTGAGCTGGCTCTTTGGGTGTCTGCTTTGCTTGGCCTGCAGGATGGAACTGCCCACATCTCTGCTGGTACAAAGCTGCTCCCTCCTCCATGGAATATCTCATTCCTGACTGGACCTGTCAGGGAGCACAAGGCTCTCAGAAGGAGTCAGAACTCCTGGCCAGCTCCATCAGGGTGCTGCAGAGCCTGGCAGGCGTTCTCAGCAGGTACTGCAAGGCAGGGTGATCCTAACACTTGTGACCCAGAGCCTGTCTCAATGAAAGCAGTTTTCTTCTGGGTATGAAGCAAGAAGAAAAGAAAGGAAAATATTTCCCAGCAGGTTTGAAGGAAGAGGGCAAAATAAAGCCCTGCTAGAGTGCAGGGCCTGAGGTTGGCTTCCTGTCCAGAGCCGAGTGATTTCCTTTTTAAAAGCTGATTAATCCAAATGCTTTTCAATTTAGAAGGCAGAGATCAATCAATAATTATCCCATTTAATCCCAACATAAATCCTTTAATTTTTTTTTAATTAAAAGCAGCCAAGCACCACTGGCTGGGATACACCAAATTGCATTAAAACCCTGGAGTGCCAGGGGAGAGGCACAGGCAGCAAATTGTGCATGTGATTTTCTTCTTTCACTGCTGGGTTTAATGGCCGTTCTCTCTGCCTCCTGGTAGAAGATGATGAGCTTGGGATGTGTCTGGCAATGAGGAGGCAAATTAGACATTTCTTCCAAGCATTCAATGACTCACAAATCAAAGTGTCCCCTTTCTGGAAGGAAAGCCAGGAAGGGGAGAAATTTATCAACACCTCCTTTCCTGCAAGTGTCCTCCAACAGAGATTAAGGACTTCAGCCATCCAGGATCCATGAGATTTAAATTTCCCAGCTGCATTTGAGCAAGACTCAGGGATATCCTAAACCTGCCTCTTGGTCTGAGAATTGCCAGGGAACCTAATACTAAAGTACATCCTATTTATTACCTGCCTGCCTACAGCAGAGGCCTCTTTTCTTAGCAATTATCACAGTGTAATTGTAGGTCTAATCAATTGTTCCACCTAAACAAGGGCTGTACCTCAGCTGTCGTGAAACTGCACAGGCACCATGCCAGTAAAGGCTACATCCACAGGATGTACAGCAAATGCCTTTGTTTGCAGCCTTCATTTGGTGCCAATTCTCAGATACAACCAAGTTCTACCTCTGCTGGTCTAAGTAATTAAGCTGGAGTCACACCTTTCTTCTTTGATGCCAAGGAAATCTTCATGATATTTTTATCTAAGTATGCTCCTGCTACAGCTTCAATGATAAAATTTAATTAAAAGCCTCTCTAATTAAATCAAGCTGGGCTGTGTGGCTGTACATGCATTCCCTGCTCCTTACCTGCTGCAATGAGTCATGTGAGGGACACAACCATTGGAAGGGTCAGAGGTTGGGGGGTCCTTTCTACAAACAAAAGCCTCCTGTTCCTCCAGCTTGATGTGAACACAAGCAGGGTTTTAAAAAAATGTAGGAATTGGCTGAAAATGGGGATGCTGCCTTTTACACAGCAGGATGGCAAGGTATCCCCAAGGCACTGTGCTGGAGGGGAAGATCTTCCCATTTGTTTCTTTGCAGAAGAAGCCTGGAAGAACCCTCTGTGACTGACTGCAAGACAGAAATGAAGAGAGAGGATCATAAAAGAAAACAGACTCAAACCCATGAAACATTCCCCCTGGCTTGTAGAGCAACTTTCAATGTAATCTGGCAACAATTTTTCTCCAACCCTAATGTGATGGCCTTTTAAAGACTTCTATGGATTTTAAAAGGCTGTTTATATTGAGTTAAAAATATAAAAAAGGGCTTTGCATCACTGTCCAGTAACAGCAACTACAGAACAAAGGACCCTTATTTAAATACCTCCTTTGTGCTCTGCTTTTGAAGTATGGGTAATTTAGATTACTCTGTAAAAGCAACCTTTCCTTCCTTTCTTGCAGTTTGAGGGTTTGTTGCAGTGTGATGCAATATCCTGTCTTAGCTATCCCAGCCCTTTCCCAGGTATGCCAATACCCTCTCCCTTCCCCTCCCCTTGCCTCCTGCCAAGTGCTGTCCATCAATCTTAACATTCCAGCAAGGGCATCGTCTGATTGGCAAAAGTTCAAAAGATGCCCCTCAGCCCTGGGGTCATTGGGCTACCCAGGTGCCACTTCTCTCCTGAGCCTTCCCCCCTCCTACCTGGTTGGTGGCACACCTATCCCTTCCCTGCCCTGTCCCCAGGGCTTAAAAGGACCCTGGGACCATGTGGTCGGGGTTCTGTTGGAGCTGTTACAAGATTCAGAGATCTGTGACCCTGGAATAAAGCTCTGGATTAAACCCTCCAGCAGAATCCATCTCCTTTTTCCCTTCACCATCGCCTAAAGCCCTTCCACCAGAGGTAAAACTGAGTTCCTGCTTGCCTGGACTTGTTCCAAATGCCAGCTGCAACATCCAGCCAGCCAAAGGTGTCTCTGAGGTGAAAGCCCCCTCAGTTGCCACCTCTGGTCCAGCACAAGGGTCAGACGAGCCCAGGCACGTCCCACCCGGTTATATTGGGATCTTATTCCAGTAAGGGTTTATTTTCTGCCAGCTGTTCTTTGAAAGCCTTTCAATAGAGCAAAGTTTAATTATCCATAGAAAAGAAAAAGAGAAATAAAAAGCCTAGTTATTTTGAAATGATTGAGGCTTTTCAGAAAATAAATTGTCAAATAATGTCACACCTGGGGAAAGTGAAAGCTCTGGTAGAGCCATGCCATGCAGGCATCCCCTGCAGTGCTAGGCTTTACCTAAGGAGTACTCTGGGAATATTTTGGATTGCAGCAAACGCTACAGCATCACAGAGCTTTGCATTGTGGGCTATTAGGGGTGTCTTAAAGATCAAGTCCATTAATTTGAGTATTATGTGCTGGCCTGGCCTTCATCTGTCTCAGCTCTGGAACATGACATTACCCAACATGGCACCTGCTGGAGTGGCTCAGGATGAGGCTGTTTCAGCAATGCTTCAGTGGAATGACCTGTGGGAACAGACATCTGACATCTCCACATGTGTCAGCTCCCTGAAAGGAAAGTGTGAAGGGGAATTCAAAACTTGTTGGTGGTGTCTAGTGCAATCACCAACATGTAGAAACAGAGCTGTGGATGTTGGAGGAGGGGTTGGGCATTTTTCATGATGTTGGCATTTCAGCTGCTTTTGGAACTGCAGGGGGTGGCTGGGAGCAGCAGAAGGTATCAAGACCTGTGGTCAAGATGCCAAACATGATCAACATCCAAATCTGCCTTCCCTAACCTTTGGGCCTGGGCATGTCTGGGCATTCCCTGGACATCCTGATGCTTGTGAAGGCTGACCTAGAACAGAGGCTAGATGGAGCTAAAGAATAAAGTAGGGATTTATTGAGAGGCCTCAATGGATCCACCTTGCACAGCACAACCCAAAATGGCCACAAAAAAATGGATGCATGGTCATGGGGTCTCACACTTGTATAAGTTTTTTCCATTTGCATATTGGAGTTAATTGTCCAATTACAGCTTTAGCCCATGAAGTCCCATCCTTGTTTTCTCTCTTTGGTCCACCATTGTTTGTGCTCTTGGGCCTGAGATTTGGATCATTTGTCCTTGGTGCCCAGCTGAAGCAGGAATTGTTTTGTCTCCCTGCTCTGTGCAGAGAGCTCCCCATCCCCTGATGTGAAGCCCAGACCCACACATTAAAGCAGCACAGAATCTGAAAAATATAAAAGCTAAAACCTGAGGCATCAATCCCACTTCCCTGGACCAGTCCTTTGCTTCATGAAACCTTCTCTTAGATCTGCCTGAGCAGCAAGTAGTTTGGTTTGTAGTCACTCCACCCAAGTTTGCTGCATGTAGAGCCACCATGGCTCCTCTTTTTGAGTTTTATGTTGAGGGTGGGAATGGGAGACACCCCTCCAAATTCTGTCCAATCAGCAGTCTGTGTCTCCTCCAGTTTCCTTCTCAGATCCCTCAGGCCCCAGAATTAACAATTCTGCCAGCTCTGGTGGCTGGGGAGTGTCCCTGGGATGGGCTGCACGTGCTGCTGTCATACTGAGGGTGCTCTGCAAACTCACGGTCCCTTATCAGCACAGCAGCGCCACAACAACACCAGCACTGGGTTTTCTCAGCTGTGTTTTGAGGATACCAAATGTGGGTTTGTGTGGTGGTGTTTGCAGGGGTCCCAGGATGAGAGAAGAGATGAGAATCTTAACTCCATGTTTCAGAAGGCTTGATTAATTATTTTATGATAAATTTATATATGAAAAGAAATTGGTATATTAAAACTATACTAAAAGAATAGAAGAAAGGACTTCATCAGAAGGCTTGAAAGGAATAGAAAGGAATGGAATGATAATAAAATCTTGTGACTGACCAGAGAGTCTGAGACAGCTGGACTGTGATTGGCCATTAATTAGAAACAACCACATGAGACCAATCAAAGATGCACGTGCCACATTCCACAGCAGCAGATAACCATTGTTTACATTTCGTTTCTGAGTCCTCTCAGCTTCTCAGGAGAAAAGATCCTAACAAAAGGATTTTTCATAAAATATGTCCGTGACAGGTTTGGGCACCTGCTGCTGTAGGTAAGCAAGGAGAAGGAAGCATGTCCTGCTCTGAGCAGAAATCATTGAGATTTGAAGTTTGATCAGCTCCTGGGTCACATCCCTGCTGAACTTGGGCTTGGCCTCTGCTGCAGCTTTTCCTTGTGCTCTTGTGAGCACCACCCTTATCGCAGACAGCTCTGCAATGCCTCCGGAGCACAGCTGTCAACATCCAGCCTGTGGCATTCACATTCTCTGATAAAATCCCTTTGCCCAGGATTTTTCTCCTGGGAAGCTGAGAAACCTCAGAGAAAAAGGAAAACAATTCTTATCTCATTTGCTTCTCCTGTGTTGTGCTCACATGTGGAATGTGTTTGGAGATTGTTTACCCACAGGTGATTGTTTCGTGGATTCTGCTGTAAGTTGTTTTCACTCATTGGCCAATCAGGGCCAAGCTGTGTCAGGACTCTGGAAAGAGTCAGGGGTTTTCATTATTATCTTTTTAGCCTTCTGTAGGTATCTTTTCTGTATTCTTTAGTATAGTTTAGTTTAATATTATTTAATTTAATATGATATAGTATCATAAAATAATAAATGAGCCTTCTGAGAACATGGAGTCAGATTCATCATTCCTTCCTGCCACAGGGGACCCCAAAAATACAATACCAGCCCTTGGACTTCTGAGAGGGGGAGGGACCTGCTGGTCTCTTGGAGATAAGGACTGAGAGCTTGGTGTATTTGGTGCTCCCTAGGGATGCTGTGCAAGAGGGATTTTCCCCTGTGCAGGAGCAATGTGTTATAACCTACTACCTGCTAAATTTTCCAGGTGAAACTCACCAAAAAGACAAATTTTAGTCCTTTTGCACAATGTCTCTGAACTGCAGCAGGCACAGGGTTTGGCATATGAGGAGTTCAAGCAGTAAATCCACAGTTCCAGGGAAACCCATCTGTGCTCTGGCTGGATCCACACCTTCAAACAAGGGCCACGTAAGCCAGTGGATGCTGGAGGAGAGGAGAACTTCACTGCACTCTGTGAGACACCTGGGATCTTGTCCTCCAGAGTGAGGTGGCAGCAGGGTGTTGCAAGAGAGGTTGGCAGCACCTGTATACAGTGGATGTGGTGCAAACCCCAGGGCCACAAAGGCTGTGGGAAGGTTCTCTGGGGTCTGCCAGAGGAACACCCTGAGTGAATGTCCATTATCCACACTGGCTGGCAGCCAGGGATCTGGGTTATGCTGCTGCACACCAGCACTGACAGCCTCTCCCTACCCTTCCAGCCCAGCACATTAGGAATGACTGGGAAGAGCTACCACACAGCACAGGCCATAATTAAATATCAGCCCTGTCAGAGAAGCCACATGGAAGGAGATGCACAAACCCATTCTTTATCCTTTAGCCTAAAGCCTATGGTTTAGGTAAGATATGAGGAAGAATATTTTCCTTTTTTTTAACTTTGAGGGAAGTGAGGCCCTGGCACAGGGTGCCCAGAGAAGCTGTGGCTGCCCCTGGATCCCTGGCAGTTTCCAAGGCTGGTCTGGATGGGGTGCTGAGCATCCTGACCTGGGAAAGGTGTCCCAGCCCATGGCAGAGGGGCTGGAACAAGATGATCTTTAAAGTCCCTTCCAACCCAAACTATTTGATGATTCTGTGTTTCTATGTCTTCTAAATGAGTCCCTGCTCCATGTATGTTATTATTAATGCTTTTTCCTGCCATTGTCCTGTGGTAAGAAAAGCTCTTACAAGGGCAGAAAGGAGCCTCCCGTTTCACAATCATGAGTATCCCTGAGAGCGTGGAGCAGCCTCAAGTTACCTTTGCCCTGGCAGTTCCAGCATCTTTTCACTTTTTAGCATGTTTCATTAATCAAAGAAATCCTTCTACTGTGTGTGTGACCCACTCTGCAAGGATATCAGATAAGTTGTTAGTGAATAATGATGTTAATGAGTTACAGTTTCACTGCTTCTGGTTTTGGATCCCTTTATTGCACCCCCTCAATATTTAACTTGTGTTGAGCAGGAGAAATATCCCCGGGTCTGAATAGCAAATTCACATTTTAATTTGCCTCTTGCCTCAGTATGGATTGTAAGCTTCAGAAATGGACTTTGAAAAAAAATTATAATTTTTCTTGCTGTAGTGATCACACCTGCCTTCAGATTATGTTCAGTGACTGACACCATGGCTGTGTAGAAAATGAGGACAGGAGCTGATGTATTCTGGAAAACTGACTTATTCCTTTGTAAACCTTATATTTTCATATTATTCAGGAAAAATGTGAGGGAGTGAAGTTCAGAGCAAAATAGTATTTCTAAATCTGCGTGGCAGTACAAGGGCTGTGCTCTTCTGGCATATTCTTGGTACCAAGCTAGTGAAATCCCTGTCATTTGTCATCCATCAGTAAAATTTGTCCAAGTCCTTCAGGTTGCTTCTTCCACAGCACTGCCAGTATTTTATGTAAAGGACTCAGATTTGTGGGCAGAAACTCAGGACAATGTCCTATTTTGGATTTCTACACATACAGCTGGGGGCAAAGCTTGTTCTGCCTCTTGGTCCTGGGGTCATCTCCGTTCCAGTCAAACCCCAGCTGCAGTGGGAGGGCTGCAGGACACAGTCCTGTCCCCACATGCCCCTCTAGGCTTGTTAGAGAAAATCCCTCTGTGGGATGGGGATGTGGAGCTGCTCCCTGGTCTCATCTATGGCCAGGCCTCCCAAGAATGGGCTCAGCCCAGAGAAGACTTTTGGATGCTACTGGTGCAGGCACCTCATTCAAGAGCCATTAGCAGCAGGGCTGTGGGAAGATTTTGACAGTGATAAATTGCTCACCTGGCAGGACAGGGTCTCAAATCTCCTGATCCTTCTTCATACTTGTTTCAGGTGTTCCTTTCTGCAGCAGATTTGGGCAGGAACAGACTTGTTGAGTTTGTGAGGTCCCCAGGACAAAGGAGGAATTGAGAATCTGACTCCATGTTCTCAGAAGGCTGAATATTATTATATTATTATAGAATATTATTATATCATTATTATATAATATTAATATATATTATATTATATTATATTATATTATATTATATTATATTATATTATATTATATTATATTTATTATGGAGTGCTATACTAAAACTATACTAAAGAAAGGAAAGGATACAGACAGAAGGCTTAACAAGAATGAATAATAAAAACTCATGACTCCTCAGAGCCTCAACACAGCTGATGGTGATGGGCCATTAAGTAAAAACAATTTATATTAAACCCATCAAACGATGACCAGTTGGGAAAAAATGTCCAAACCACATTCCAAAGCAGCAAAACACAGGAGAAGCAATCAGATAATTATTGTTTTCATTTTTCTCAGAGGCTTCTCAGCTTCCCAGGAGAAGAAATCCTGGTGAAGGGATTTTTCAGAAAATATGACAGTGACACAGATTTCTTTCTTTCCAGTCTTTTCCCTAGGACAGGCTTGACAGGATAGGGCTGGAAGACTCAACCTTGATATTGCTCTTCAGGCTGACCCAAACACAGTGAAGGAAAAGTGTGGATTCCCCATCCCTGTAAGTGTTCAAGGATAGTTTGGATGAGGCTTGGAGCAACCTGGTCTAATGGAAGGTGGGGGTTGGAAATTGATGAACTTTAAGGTCCCTTCCGAATCCAAACCATTCTGTGAGTCTGTGATGATTCTATGAAATATTAATAAATTGGGCAAATGTCCCTCCACAAAAAGCTGTTGCTCAATGACCTTCCTTGTGCAGCCAAAGGTGCAGAGCACTGCAGGCAGGTGTGAAGGAAGGCTCAGAGACCTGAGCCTGGCAAGGGCTGGGTTTGGGTCCTGGTGGAGACCCCACAGCTGAGCACCCCTGGAAGCACTGGCAGCCTAAAGCATGAGCATGAATTTTGCCACAGATATATTCAATGGGCTAAAATCAGCTTGCACCCAAGCTTAG
Organism: Agelaius tricolor; assembly: GCF_023055355.1. Taxonomy (NCBI): domain Eukaryota; kingdom Metazoa; phylum Chordata; class Aves; order Passeriformes; family Icteridae; genus Agelaius; species Agelaius tricolor. Next base: position 3,287,917 of record NW_027269266.1, read on the forward strand.
AGTCCACCCCAAGGCTGGTTTGCCTTGGGATGCAGCTCACACAGCTGAAACATTTCTGACCATGTAACCCTCATGCCAGTGCCCCTATACAAAAGGGAGAGTTTAGGGAAAAGGAAAGCTGAGCACTGCCTGCCCATCAAAATCTCCTTTCACTGAGAAATTGACTCTGCACTGAAGCCATCTGTTCTGAGAAGTGTTTGCTTGTGATTAACAAGTTTCAGTCTTGTGAGGAAACCAAATCATTTTATTAAAACAAAACCAAGCAAAACAAAACAAACCAAACACCAGAAATCAAACCAACTTTTTGAAAAGGAAAAAAAAAAACAAACCAGTAAATATTTTTTGGGGGAAAAATCATAATTATTCTTAACTTGTGTGTAATCTATATGTTTAGGAATATCCTCCTGCCCAGCCATGAGTGACTCCAGCCCCGGGGAGCATCCATCTCCATGGGATCCCATTCCCCTTGGCTGCTGGAATTACAAATACAAATGCTCCTAAATCATGACTGGCTCCCACTTTTTTCTCCTTTCCTGCCCCCAACACCAGGGTGGAAAAAGGAAACAGTATTAAAGGAAAAAAAAAACAGAAAAAGTTCAAATTCTCTGTTTCTTTTTTTTCTGTTGTTTCTGACATTTCAGCATCTGCAGGTCACATTTTCAGGCTACAACATGAACAGCATTTTCTCCCATGTAAGACAAAATACTTTCTTTTTCAAAATCCTTCCAGAGGAAATTGTTTTAAACATCTCATCACTACATTCCCAAAGCCAGGACTTTAAGGAAGACACAAGCTACAGCAAAAAAAGTAAATTTAGGAGCAAGCCCTAAAAGGGGGTCTTCCTTCATCTGTGGCTCTCCCACAGACCTAAAGGTTTTTATCACCTCTCCCCAAACTAGGACAGACCTCGTTTTGCTCACTGAAATAGTTTTATCCCTTTATTTGGTATCTGAAATGATTACTTTTAGCATGCAGTGACAGTACAGCATGACCACACCCGCAGGCACTCTCTGCCCTTGGGCTGCCAGCATTTTCACAGGATGCAGAGGGAATTTTTCCCATTTTAACACTCGATACCCTGCTCCTGGTTTTGCAAACATGTGCCAGGGCCGACACAAATATGATTTGCATCCAGTAACCTTTGTGCCTGAGCCTCCTGAGAATACATTTCTCATCTCTGTATCACCCTGTAAAATACTTACAGTGAATGGGCAGTAATACACAGATATTACTCCATGGAGCAACCATCTGATATGTAAAGTCAGGAGTTCAAAGAGGATTAAGGATTGCTGGCAATGAGCAAGCTGCATTGCTTGTGGATGTGGAAGCAGCCACAGCTGCTCTCACTTTTCAAGCACTGGAATTATTTCAGCGTCAGGAGAGGATTGCTCTGGAGTTTTTCCCTCTCCAAAAGCCATTGACCCATATTTGTTGTGTTTGGCAGAATGAAAGGTCGTGGGGTGAGGGAAGGTGTCCTGCCCAGCAGACATGAGGAAGCTGTTAGCCACTGAATGGGACAAACCTCACTGCACGGCTGCAAGGTGCAAGGCAGGCTTTCTACATCTGGAAACCTTCCTTGTACTCCAATCAAAACAGGTGAAGGATTTCCCATCCCATTCATGTCATCCCTCTCACGACCACTGGCTGCTTGTTCTAGTATTTGGGCTGTCACACAGACAGGGTATTCTGGCTCATTTCAAATGCATGTCTATTTTTACAGAATAGAAATAATTAAGAACAGAGGTGATAGCACAAGAAAAAAAATACTACAAGAGAAATATTACTTGGATAGTTATGTGTACTCAAGAGAGCTGCTATTTGGGACTATTATAACAATATATATATTTTTTCAATCTAAAGAGGTGAAAGATTTCCCATCCCATTCATGTCATCCCTCTCACGACCACTGGCTGCTTGTTCTAGTATTTGGGTTGTCACATCAGACAGGGTATTCTGGCTCATCTCAAATGCATGCCTATTTTTACAGCTAAGAATAATTAAGAGAACAGAAGTGATAGCACAAGAAAAAGGTACTACAGAGTAATATTACCTGGACAGTTATGTGTACTCAAGAGAGCTGCTATTTGGGACTATTATAACAATATATATATTGCTATATATATATTTTCAAATATATATTGCTATATATATCTTTTCAATCAAAAGAGGTGAAAGATTTCCCATCCCATTCATGTCATCCCTCTCATGACCACTGGCTGCTTGTTCTAGTATTTGGGTTGTCACATCAGACAGGGTGTTCTGGCTGGCTCACTTCAAATGCATGTCTATTTTTACAGCTAATAATAATTAAGAGAACAGAAGTGATAGCACAGGAAAAAGGTACTACAGAGTAATATTACTTGGACAGCTATGTGTAGTCAAAAGAGCTGCTATTTGGGACTGTCATAACAATACATATATATTGTTATATATATTGCTATACATATATAACAATATATATATATTGTTATATATATTGCTATATATATATATCTTTTCTATGTTGTTAATAGAATAGTAGACACAGGTAAAAACCTCTTGGATGCCCTCTCCATATCCTGTCTTCAGAGCACCATTTAAATTCTTGTGGATAAAGTAGGGCGTCTGGAATTAGGACCACCTCACAAGACATGAGAATTGCCTCTTGCAGAACCCATAATTATGGGAACAGTGATATAGATCCTAATTAGCATGAGCAAGTATTACAAACACCCACTGGCTGCTGAGGAGAAGGGCCATGGTATCTCAGAGTGCCATTTGTTCTGGAGGAGCCTGGCTAGATGACAGCTGCCAAGGCAGGGCTCATTCCTGCGTGGGTTGCCAGCTCTTCCCATCCTCCCTTCCCCAGCCCCAGGGACACTGCCCCTCTCACCCCTGAGCCAGGGACAATGAGCCTTTCCAGCCCAGAGATGCTCTTGGTGCCAGGACAGGCTGCTCTCAGCAGGGAGTGGTGGCACAGGCTGGCCCAGCAGCTCATCTGTGACATCTCTCTTGCAGATGCAGCCAGACAAGAGCTGGTGCAGCAGCTGCACACAACTGTCCATTCTCCAGCTGGGGTTTCCTGAGGGAAGGGTCAACTATGCAAGAAAAGCCACACTGAGTGAGGCCACCTCTTGCTTTGGTTGTGTTTGTGGTGTACAGGGCTACTGAACAGGCACAGTGTTGGGGAAGATGAAACAGGAAAGCCTTCTAAGTATGATTGTCTGGCAAAAGATTTTCAGAATATGGAAACTATAAACAAGATTGAAATGAAAGCAAGCTTTGAGATACCTTAGTTACTGAACAACTGGAAAACAATGGTGTGGCCAGCTGAAGGTAATCCCCTTTTGATGAAACAACACCCTCTGCTTGCAGACAGGCCCAAGGGTCAGAGCAGACCCTGCCAGCTTGGCAGAAGGGGCCCAAAGAGGAGTTTTTAGGGTTTAAAATGTAACACAGTATGGTAATGTAATGATTCTTATAGGCTGTATGTGAATGCTATAGGATTTGTATCTTGTACTAGATTGGTTAGTGAGAATTAGAATATTCAACACAGAAGATTTATTGTATTGAAACAGGAACCTCTCTCTCTTACCTCTTGCCTCTTACCCTGTTTATTCTCTTACCCCTTTTACTCGCTTACCCTTTTACTCTCTTACCCTCTCATCCTCTCTCCCCCTCTCTTCTCTCAGGCCTGCTCTGAGCTGTGTCTGGCAGCTCCCAGCAGGGCCCTTCACCCAGGCTCTTTGCAATAAACCCCAAGTTCCCCAACCTGGCCTCAGAGATCTCTCATCTCCATCCATCCTGACCATCCTACCCCCCGATGCTCCAACAGTACAGGCTGAAATAAGTTCTGCCAATGTAATAATGCTGGCTCCTGGATGCAGAACAGGGAGTGCAGCTGTGCTCATGAAGTATGGGACATTTTTTAAATTTAATCCTAGAATTAAACTTTGTGCCAGTACATGTAATCTGGAAGTTTTTTACCCTCTTGTTACAACTCCTGCTGGAAAGCCCTTAACTGCCTTCATGGGATTAAGTTGTGGAAAATCTTAAAGGAATTAAAGAATTCACACATGGATCTTGTTTCCCTTTGCTGCTCTTTTTAAGGCTGAATAGCTGAGTGTTTGTGTTCAGGGATGCTCATGGTTCATGGGTTATGTCACTGCAATGCAGCCTCTTCTCCTTTGGAGCTTTATTTGTGATTGAGATTCATGTGAATGTAAACCCAGAATATTTGTTGTGGGACAGTTTTGCCTCTAACTCTGCTAATTTGCTTGGCAACAAGGAGTAATGGTAGGAGGAAACCCTCTGGAAGGCAGGTAAGCCTTTTGTAGATCTGCTCAGTGTCTCCCCAATATAATTTGGTTTAGCCATAGAGTGGCTTTGCAGAATATTCAATTTTAACCAGCTGCTTTGAGGTAGGGGGTGATGTGCCCTGGGTGTTGCAAAGCCATGGGAAAGGCTGCTCCAGGGGGTGGTTGTCACTGGCAGAATCCAGGTCAGATCCTCTCTCTGACTTTCTCACCTAAAATGAGGTTTCACTCAGAGACAGAACCTCTCAGCTCCACTGGAAGTCAATAGAAACAGGCAATTTCAGAGAGCAATTCCCCATGGACAGCCACATCAGGAGAAGATGGATCACTCTGCTGAGACACCTATTTCTCTCCATTAACTTAAAGACAGCCTGGAGCAATGGTTCAGACGAGGTCCCTTGGCAGCAGAGCCTCACCCTGGCTCTGTCCACCTTGTTGTGCTCTTAGGGAGGCCACAGGCACAGCCACAGGCACAGACTCAATGTCTGCTCCTTGTCCTCAAAGGGACAATTCACCACAGCCACCACAAGAACAGCCTGTCCAAGTGGTCATGTCCAAACACAGGAGGGTCTACACCTGTGTGCTTCGTGCCCAGAGTTTGTTATCTGCCCAGCTAAATTGCTCCATTGGGGCTTCACAATTCCAGATTTATTCTTCCAGGTCTCCGCTCCCAGCAGGTAAAGTAGGAATGATTTCATCTCTGCTCCTTTTGGGGTTTTTGCAAGGACAAGCACAGTCAGGCCTTGAGAAATCCAGCTCCCATAGGAGTTGTGGGGAGAGATGGCAGAAAAACACCTACCTGGCATTTTCAAGAGGGCCTGTGACAGAAGCCACTGGCATTCTGTTATTTGGGAAAAGGTCGCCTCATACCCTAGGAAAAAATTTTTTAAACAGCTCCATTGGATGTTGAATTAAGTTTGTCATTCTGCTTTTTCAGATTATGTAAAGTTTAAACAAATTTTGAACAGAAGGAAAAGTTTTAAATCCCTGTATTCTTCTCTTGCTGTCTGTGAACACAATCTGAGCCCGGATAAGCCACAGACAGATGTTTATCTTAAGTGCATTCTCATACAAGATAATACCACAGGCTTGGAATGAAGATGTCAAGTGACCTTAGAAAAAAAGCCTCAGTGTGGGTGTTCAGCTCTCTGATCCTGGTGCAAGATCTTTGGTAAGATGAAAATCAAAAATAACCAATACAAAATGATGTGAAAAACCCACTGCAAGAGCATGTCCATCTGGTGCTGAAAGGAAATTGTGACTTCTTAGAACCATAGAATATTAGAATGTTAATGTTGGAAATTACCTTTAAGGCCATCAAGCCCAACCATCAAGTTCACCATTAAACCAGGTCTTCAAATGCTGTATCTACACATTTTTGAACACTTCCAGGGATGGTGACTCCAGCACTCCCCTAGGGAATCTATACCAATGCTTTACAATTCTTTCTGTGAAAAAAAAATTCCTAATGTCTAATCTAAACCTCCCCTGGTGCAACTTGAGGCTCTTTCCTCTCATCTTGTCAGTCGTCAGCTGGGTTAGGGAAGAGACACACAAATTATAACTCCTTTCAGGGAGGTTTAGGGCATGATAAGGTCCTCCCTGAGCCCCTTTTTCTCCAGGCCAAGTAACCCCATCTCCCTCAGCTTGTTTAAACAAATTTTTAACAGAAGGAAAAGTTTTAAATCCCTGTATTCTTCTCTTGCTGTCTGCGAACATAATCTGAGCCCAGATAAGCCTCAGGTTGCCCTTCCACCCCCAATCAGAGGAGGTTGTGGACCACAAGAGCCCCAGAAATGTCCTTGGCCATGACAAAAGAGAGCCCTTGTGACTTTGGAGACTCCCTGGCATGTATGGATTTCTGCAAAGATTCAACAGGCAGGAGAGGGGGTACATGATGGACAGGGAAGTAGGAAAAAGTAGAAGACAGAAGAGCTAAAAAATACACCAGGATTAAGCTGATTTATGTAAGATGACAATAAAGATTTATACAGGTGTGTTGTGAAGAGGCAAGTGTGAGGAAAAGTGAGTTATGTTATATTATGTTATATTATGTTATGTTATGTTATGTTCTGTTCTTTTGTACACATATCTAAACTCATGTTAGGTACTGAGGAACAGGTTTTTGATTCTTAGCTTGTAGTGGCTGGTAGGAATGGAGATTGCTTCAGTTAGGATAAAAGGACCTGGAAATTTTAAAATACCATAATATAAGTGATGAAGGAAAGAAAAGAGAAAATCATATCTAAACTAAACTGATGATAAAATTAATGGTGTTTTATGCTTGGATTTCTGGTTACAGAGACACATCCCCAGCAACACCTTTGATACCCAGGAACATCACAGCAATGCTGGAGGGACTGTGCCATCATGTCCAACTCCAAATCAAGCAGAATAATGCAAAAATCAGCCCAAAGTGCAATATTGTAGCTCTGATGACTCTTCAGACCATTCATTTTTCAGCTTTCATTCAGCCACTGGGTCCTTCACCACATCACACAGGTGCCCCAAGAGGAGCTTGGCTGCAAGCAGCAGCAAAGCAGGCTCAGAGGAAGTGTTTGCAGCACCAAAATTGCAAACATTCACCAAAAATTACATCTGCCTTCAGGGGAAACAATGCTGGAAAGAAAGTTTGAGAAGCAATGGGAAGATGAACCCTTTACTCCTCACAGTCTTGTCCTTTCTGCTTGCAAGCAAGTATTCTTAGTCTCTATTTTCAAGGTTGGTTGCTGTCAAAGGCCAACAATGTTCCCTGCTCATTCTGATCTTGATCACAGCTCTGTCTTGAACCAGCAGGGGAGGTGGGGGCATAATTCAACAGACCTGACGTGTCCAAGCTGCAGAAGAGAGTGTAGAAAACAGGAATGTGATGTCAGGTCTTGGGTTTTGTGTTGCTGAAATGGCTCCTGAGGCATTAAAAGTCTTTTTCTTTCCCAGCCCTGTGACCAAAGAAGAAGTCGAGATTCCTCAATTCTGTTTTTCAAGGTTGTTTATTTTCTCTTATCCATTACATTCTTTCTCTGACCTGCTGAGATCTGTCCAGCAGGATGGGTTGAGGCACACTGCCTGCCCTTGGGGTGGTGTTAGCTTTTTATACTAAGAACTACATGTACTTTATTTACAATAATTTTCCAATACCTATCACCTATGTTAGACAGTTTGTCTCTACTCTAAATCAATCCAGAAGTGTCACCATCACAGCAGAAGATGGAGGGCAAGAAGGAGGACAGGACACGCCCAGATTCGTCCATTTTTCCTCTTGAACCCCCATTCTAAATCCCCAAAATTCTACTTTTTCACCCTGTGATAAATTCACTATCATTCTACTCAAACCCTTGTGGCTTGTAAATCTTCACACAAAGTTGGTAATTGTTTCCATGGGCTAAAATCAAAGGCACAGGTGTTTTTGACTCTGTGCCAAGGTCTCTGAGCCCCCTGCCAGGGTCTCGAGCCCTCCAGGGCAGCCAGAGGAATGTCCTGGGTTCTGACAGTCAGGCAGATTCTCTCACCATGCGTGGGAGTTCACCTGGAGTTCACATCTGACTTTACTGTGGAGCTGGAGCTGATGTGTGGGCTCACATCCATCACATCCTCTGGCTGGGGGGGTTTCAGTGGGGGAGCTTGTTTTGGTGGAGGAAGATCACAGGGATCTGCCAGCAGGAACTGAGCAGCAGCAAAGACTCCAGGCAGAGACAGGAAGGAGGAGGAGGAGGAGTTTTAGGTAACACCATACACGTAGGTGTGAAACGTATTGATTCTCCCAAGCCCAAATTGCAGTGCCTGAATTTCAGTGTGAGCTCCCTGACTGTACTCAAACAAAAGCTGTAAGAGACTTGTTGGAATATAGGAGCTTATTTCTGTCTCTGGTGCTTTTGAGCTCTCCAAGTCACAGCAGTGGGGTGATTTCTTACAAACTACACAAGCACTCATGAATGTACAGCAAGGACTGAGGCTAAGTTTATAATATTCAGTGCAGGCAGGTTTGAGCTTGCTTTGACAAAGCTGGGTCAAACCATAAGGGAAGCCCCAAGCCCACGCTTGCACTGCCAGCCTGGTTCAGCCTCTTCTGGGCAATGCAAAGGGAATGGGGGCTGCACAACAAACTCAAACTTCCCCAAATGCCATGCAATGCAGCCTTTAAGCTGTGTGCAGGAAGCACAGGACTCAAAACTGTCTCACATTCCCCTCTCACCATTTCAGTGGATGACCTGAGTTGCTTTTCTCTGCCACCACCCCCGTGAGACAACTGGCTGAGCTTTTTTGCTGTAAAAGCACTCAGCGATACGAGGTTTGGCATCAATCTCTGCAAAGCTTTATTCAGCACTCTTCTGACAGCCCTGCAGAGCATTCCCTGTTAGAGCAGGATGGCAAGACAAAGGAAAGAAGCAGCAAGAAAATCCTGCAATCCTCCTCCTCATGGCTGTTTGTGAGCTCTGACTGTCTGGCCTGAAACGTGTGTACAGGCTGCGTCCTAAGTGCCCTGATAAGATTGGGGCTCCAGAATGTGTTGTCCTGAGAACATTTGCTGCTGTTTATCTGTGAGCTGAAAAACTTTCCAAAGTCCCCCAGCCATCAGCCCCGACACCCTGGCTCAGAGCAGATGACAGGCAGAGGCGATACCCAACAGCTTTCGTGCCACGGGGTGATACAGAAGAGGCTGAGAACCCAAAAGCTCAGCCTGAGCTGTTGAGTGGGGTCTGCTGACACCCTGGTGGCTGCTGATACCCAGCACTGCTGCTCTTGTGGCATCCTGTGGGAAAGTGTGGGATCTGTCCCCTCCCCAGGCCCGGAGCACTCCTCATCCTGAAATCCTCCTGGAGCTGGTAGCCAGGAGGTGACAGCCCCATCCTCCCTTCTGCTCCCATCCAGGCTGTCAGATCCAAGTTAGGGGTGGATATATGCATCACCAGCAGCTTATGAGCACATATAAATATATAAATGTATATATATATTTCTCCAGCACAGATGTTTTTAATGTGATGGATGTGGGGAAGGTGCCAGAGGCCCTGTGTGTGGGCACCTGTGTTTTTCTTCTTTGCAGTGCCAGTGGGCAGGGGCTGTTTTAAACTTGAGGGGATTGACATCAATCAAGCTGTGCCTACTTTCCTTCGATGTGCAGGGTAGGGAAAATGTGGGGAAAACTCCCAGTGTGGTGCTCACTGATGTGGTCCCAAGACTACCCACCCACAACCTGCCTGTCCCTGATTTGCTGATGTTATCCCAATATATTAGATGTTTAAGTCATTTCTATAGAAAAATAGTTTCTGGATTTATTTTTCCATTTTTCAGCCAAAACCCCTCCCAAACTACTAGGAGAAAAACTTAATCTTCTTACTGTACACATCCCTATAAATCCTTCCAGACTCGGTGGGGTGTTGTATGGTTTAATGGCTTAATTAGTGAATGTTTATGAAGCACTTCTGACATCTTTGCATGAAAGATGCTGTAGAAGCACAAACTTACAGTATTTTCATCACCCAATTAAGTTCAAGCAACATATAGGGAAGAGATTTATTTACGTAACTTAAGAATTTTATAATTCTTACAGAGCTTGCAAAAAGCTCAGAGAAGACTTCAGCTCCAGCTCCCAACTGCTGACAGTCCTGGGGGTTTCTGGTAACCTGTGTCCTGTGGGAAGGGAAAGCATTTTCCTGAGAAATTGGGGTTTTTTCCAATCCTGCACAATCTGCTGGTTGGTGAAACATGTTTGGCACTGGGGCTTCCCCCTATAATTTGAATTCCAGGCAGTAGTTGCACTAGGGAAACCCTGTGAAGACTCTGGAGTTAGGCACTATTTCTGGAAATCCTCCTCATCAAACAAGTTAAAAATAACAATAAATGCCCCAAGTTTTTTGGCATGGGGGCAGGAACCAGGGCCCATCATGCCAAGCTCCCACCTACTCAGCTCTGGAGTAAAGGTCTACATGGAGATATTTGCTTCCTTCTCATCCACACCCCTGATGTCTGCTAGCAGCAGGGGTTTTAATCAGTGATTTATGTGCTTTTTGTGTCCAGAGCAAACACAGAGACATTGATTTCCTCCCATCTGTGCTGCTTTGCTCATGTGACTTCAAGTTTTGAAGTCTCTAATCTTCTTCCCAGCTGAGTTGGGAATCTGGCTTGTGCCACCACCACACAGCCAACTCCAGACAGAGGTGGGCAAAACCCCTCTATTTTGGAGAAAGAGCTGCAATGTAGAAAATAAATCTGGGAGGTGAAACAGGTATTCTAAGAAAATATCAGCTGAATGGGTGGTCTTGAGCAGCAAAACAACTTTTAGGCACCGGTGGGAGGGATACCAGCATGCTGCTCCATAAATGTGGGGTGTCTTCAGCAGGTTTCCATCTCCTCCTTGCCCAAAAGATGCTGCTGAGTTGGTGCAGAGAAGGGTGACAGGCAGGATCAAAGGTATGAGACAGCTCTTGTGTGGAAATGGATTTAATAGAGGGCAGATAAAGTGAAGGAGGATGTGATAGAGGGGTATAAAATCATGACTGGCCTGGAAAAAAATGAACAGAGAAGGAGATTCTGGCTCCTCTGATCCAAGGACTAGGGAGGTGTCAAATAAACCAGCAAATGTGGGATAGAAATAAAATGAGATATTCTGCACTGCCTGTGCACTGCAGCCTTGGAGCTTGGACCAGGGATGCTCTGGATATTCTGGGGTTTTTTGGTGGTTTCAATGTGTGACAGTGCAAAGCAATGAATGAAAGATCCCCCAGGGATTGCCAAGCACAGAGTTTGCTGGGATGGCACAGGGCACTGCTCCTGTGTGCCCACCCTGCCCTTGCTCACAGTGACAGTGGGACACTGGGCAGGACTGAGCTCTGGCTTGCCACAGCACAGGTATTTTTGTGTTTCTGTTATGTGACATTAATTTGTCAAAAATGAGCAGTTTCCTGTTAGCAGCTGCAGACAACAGCTCTGTTTTAACACACCAGGACTGAGCCCAAGACACAGAACTCAGGGTGAGATCTGCCTGCTCTGGAAAACCTTCTCTGTGATGGTTCTCACCCAGATATGTCAGGGCCCTCCAGCACATGACCAGCCAATGTAATTTCCATATTTTCTCCTCAAGGGTTTCGGAAAAGAGGTTTAGCAACAAAACCTGAGCAAATGCAGGAGCTCAACACTGATTTTTTTCCTTACTATTTCTTCCTAAACACAAAAGCTTCTTCCTCCTTTTGATTCTGTGATTAAATCAAAGTTCATCCTTCATCATCATGGGAACATTACAAAATCCTTACTGATGTTCTTCCTGACTCTGCACGTTCTAAAATAACCCCCAAAACCAGAGTGTGGAATTTGCAGGCAACCCCAGCAAGGGAAGAGATGAGAATCTTGACTCCATGTTTCAGAAGGCTGATTTATTATTTTAAGATATATATTATATTAAAAGAAAATACTAGAACTATACTAAAATAATGGAGAGAAAGGAGACATCAGAAGGCTAGCAAAGAATGTTAATAAAAATCTTGTGACTGAGCAGAGTCCCACCACAGCTGGACCTGTGATTGGTCATCAAGTAAAAAAAAAAACACATGAGACCAATCAAAGATGCACCTGTTGGTAAGCAACCTCCAGACCACATTCCAAGCAATCAGATAATTATTGTTTACATTTCTTTTCTGAGGTGTCTCAGCTTCTCAGGAGAAAAGTCCTAGCAAAAGGATTTTTCAGAAAATACGTCTGTGACGCCAGAGGACACCATTCCCCTTTGTGGTGATCAGACAGCACTGCCTTCTCCCTTTGTTCAGCAACAGTTCCCATTTTGATGGACTTCTAAAATGCAGAATCATGGAACACCTCGAGTTGGAAGGGATCCATAAGGATCACTAATCTCAACTCCCTGCTCCTTGCAGGACCACTTAAAATTAACCCCATGACTAAGAGCACCATTCTGTGAATTCTGGCAGGTTTGGTGCTGTGACCGCTGCCCTGACCATGTTCTCAGTGAGGAACCTTGACCTAATATCCAAACTGAACTCATCCTGGCACAGCTTCATTCCATTCCCTCACATCCTATCGCTGGCCATGTCATGAGTCTGCTCTGATCTTCCTCCCACCTAAGCCCATGTAAATTTGAAACATTCCCTCTGCCTTTGATCCAGGTTGCCAGCATGAAGAATCTGGCTCTGAAGTCTGGACAGAGGATGTAGCCAGAAGAGCTGATAGAATTCCAGCCCCAAAGTTATCCACAGGACTGTCTTTGTCTTCTGGCTCGCTGGAGACCTGGTCATGTGCAGCTCCACGTGTTTCTTCAGTGTTAGTGAAATTTGGAGAGATACAATGCTCTGCTTTTAGCCTAGGCAAAATGCAACAACTCAACAAATTATTTCAGTCTTATTTACAATATTTTATAGCTGTACACCATTGATCCTCTCTCCTTCACTGGCTGTATTTTCACTTCTCTGTAGAACAGGCCTTTCAAACATTACAGTATCATCATTGCTTCTAATTCAGGATTATTTCAGGCCCTTACATCCCTGTGTACACTGGGAGAGCACAGGGCTCAGATAGCAAAATAAATCTTAAAGCCATTTTTTAGTTTATCATTTTATTTGGAGATCACTCAGGGTTTCCCCTCAGCTGTGGAATTACAGCCTGTACATTACATTAGTAGTTATTTCGTCCCTCAAAACACCTTGTCACTGAATTATTTCATGCAGGAACCTTCTTATAACTTATCTCCTCCTCTGACTTTTTCACACTCAAAGGTCACAGTCCTCTGCCTCTGATATCACCAGCTCTCACTGCAGAAAGGGTAAGAGTCCCAACATGTGGCAGGAATTTGAGGAGGAGACAAAGCACTGCAGGAAAAAAAGCTGCTTCTTTTTTCTTTTTCTTTTAACAGATAATTAATGGGCTGTTAGAGAGGACAGAAAAAAGAGGTAAAAGGAAAAGGAAAAAAGCTTTTGGTTGGAGCCAGGCAGGGCAGACATTGCCAACCCGAACACATGGCTGCACACAGACGTGGGCCCCACCTCTCCCTTGCTCCCTGTATGGATTTTGCTGTCTACCTCACCACTTCTGAGTGATATTATTAAAAAAAAACATCACCTGGCTGGCACCCACTCTCCTGCCTACCCAACAGCAGCAGGGTGCCCTTGTAACAGGCCTTATAAATAAATAGAGCCTGCAAAATGCTCAGTGGAGGATCTGTACCTACAGCAGGAGCCCAGGGCAGGGGTGAAGTCAGCGTGAAATCACCTTGAACCGAATTCCCCCCAAAACAGCCCTGGTGGGGTCCCAAATCTCTGATTTGGATTTTATTGGGGTACGAACCAGAACAGAAAGATCTCTCAGCCAAAAGGAGCAGGGACTTGCTGGGTGAGACAAATGGAAATAAAGCATTTTTGGAAATGGACAAATGGAAATAAAGCAGGCTGGGGGTGGCTGTAGTTAACCCTTCTGCTCCTGGAGGCCTCTCAGCTGCTCAGACCCAGGTGTGCTTAGGGACACCCACGTGTCCTGCTTCAAGGTCAGCACCAACTACGAAACTCCCCATGTCCAGATTTAGACTGGAATCCAAAACACATGAGGGACAAGTTAATTTTGCCTCTGATAAAAGGGAGGGGGGGCTGGCCAGCAGATTTTGCTGTTGTTTCAGTAGCAAGTGGGAAGGAAAGGCAAGGACTATCCCCAGAGGAGGCTTACCCAGGCTGCACAATTCGGGTTTCCATTTGGCAGGAAATATGTTAAAGATAAATGGATTTCCTTTGGAAAAGTAGAAGTTTAACTGAGACAACACACTGTTTTAACACACTTTTAAAGTAAAAAAAACTGTTGTAGAGGCTCTGCAAAAAGCCAGAGCAGCAGGCTCTCCCAAACCAAACCATATTCCACCACGACATGTTATGCAAGGAGCAGAAACCCAGGCAATGACAGAACAATGGATAAAGAGATGGAAGGGCATTTATAGATAAATAGGGATTTGTAAATATTAAATTGAGTCTTAATGGACTTGCATTCTGCGCCAACATATTTACAAGGAAAAAGGATTAACAAGGAGTTTGGCACAAAGACCTCCATCTACAGAGCAGTTTTTCAGGAGGACCTGCTCTTTGAGAAAAAAACATTTATGTGAGTAGCCTAAAACTACTCTGGAAAAATCCATCTCTCACACAGATGCTGACCTGTAAAATGTTTGCTTTTTTCTTTCCATGATGAGCAGAGTCTGAGATCTGCACTGCTGCTCTAAGGTAAATTCTGCTTCTGGAAGAACTGTTTAAATGCCTTATTATTAAATGATACAGATGTGCTTGACTTTACTATTGATTTCCAACAATGGTTTTGTCTGTGTTGACAAAGGAGAAAACTTAGAGGGGGAAGCAGAATATTAAATAAAAACTATTTTTCATGCTTCTTCTAACTCAAAGCCATGATGTGCTTTTAGTTCTATTATCTCCTCAATGTTAGTCCACTGCAAACTCATTGGAAAAGTGAACAGCTCTGTTCATGATTGTGCATTTCTTGGGGAGGAGTCACTACATCTGTAACCAAACAGTGGGTGAAGGATGACTTGTGTGGGGCTGAACTGAGACACTGGGATTGAACTGAGACACTGGGAACTGTCGTTTCTCCCACAGCACTCCTGGTTCTCCACACCTCTGAAATAACTTGCCCATTACAATCCACCTGAACACAGTCTCCATCTCAGGTTGCTGTAGCAACTTCATTAATTTCAAGCTGAATTGAGCTGATTAGGTCCCAGGATAGCATCCACCTTAGCCTGCATTCCCACTGCCTGGCACAGCCGTGACCTTTAAGCAAATTGTTGCTCTTCTCAGTGTGAGCAGAAGCAGCCACCCACGAGCCTCACAAGATGAGAGTTCCCTATCTTCATCACAATATATTACAGAAAAGTTCAGTCTTGATTCCTTCCCTGCACCATCTGAACCATCAGCATTACTGCACTATTCAGGAGTATGAAATGCTCGTGCACCACAGTGGATTTGGTCTTTCTATTCCATTTTCATTCATTCCTGTCCCTCATCTTTACCTGACAGACTCTGTCCATCCCAGGTAGGACTCTGCAGCACAAACACCTCCCCTGCAGGAGCAATATTGGGTATTTTCTTTATTTTTTCTCCCCCAAAGTCTGTTTTTATTCTGATAGCAAATTAAAATTAACAATCTCAAATCAAATTTTAACAAGTTAAAGCCAAATATTTTCCAGCAAGAGTTTCTGGTTTAAGTGTAGAAACCTGGGGAACAAGGAGTGAATGCACTGCCATGTCTCAAACTCTGGGAGCTGAAGAAGGGCCTGTGAGGAGATAGGACAGAATTTCCCTTGGGACCAACTTCCATTTGCTGGTCCACGGACACCACCCAGCACAGAACTGCACAAGCACAGGAATGGGATTGAGGAGTGGGAAAGACAGCTAGAGGTGCATTAAGGTCATCACAGACCCTCAGAGCCCTCTGACCCATTTCCAGGAGGATCCAAGGGAATGGGCTGCATTTGCATTTGCATTTGCATTTGCATTTGCATTTGCATTTGTATTTTCATGAGAAGTGAGAAACCTCACCTGTGAAAAGGTACCCCCATGAAACCTGGGCCTTGGACATCCCGTTGGCTGGATCAGTGCTGGAACCAGGACTTGTGATCTCCTTTCTCTCCTACCTGATCTCCCTTTCACTGTCTCTTTCTTCCTTCTTTTCTTTTATAGTTTTATTCCTCTTATTATTAGAGGCCAGGGGCAAAATTTACCACTTTCCATGCTGAGGGTGTAGCTTGCTATAAAACTCTGTGAGCTTTGTTTTGGGGCCATTTTGGCTTTGCCATTCTTTTTCAACCACAAACATCTACCATTCTTGGGTTTTCCCTTCCACACAGGAATGGGACACAACAGTAAGGGGAAACTTCAGATCTGCCCAACTTAAACATTTACATTTATTTGGGTAGTTCATGAAGCCCTAGATGAACACACCTGGATTGTGTGCAGTGAACAGATCAATACTTTACCCACCTACATTTACCAATGCAAAGTTCATAAAATCATTTTCTCATTTTCTCATTTTCTCATTTTGATACTTGCTTTTTAAGAAACCACTCAGACAGGAGTTTCAAAACCAACAAGTATCAGTTTGTTCCATTATATTGGGACATCATCATCATCATTACTCCAGTGCTGTGTTTGGCTGCTGTTGTTATTAAGTCCTCTGATGTTTGTGCAAGGAAAGAAATCACTGCACTTCAGATTATTTAACATCTAAATGAAAGGGAGCTGGTTCATCCCACGGAGTTGCTAGGCAGCCATGGCAGAGCAGCAAGCAAGGACAAATAAACAGCTCAAGGAACACGAGCTGCAGCAGGGTAGACCCTACCCCTGCAAGCGTGAGCAAACCACACATTTTGTGAGCAGAAAATTACACAATTAGGAGAGGAACAAGGCAAACTGCTTGTGAGGCTGTTCTGAAACTTTTCTGCATTTTTTTTCCTTTCAGAAATTTCAGGCAGGAACAAGTCAGTACCCAGGTTCCCTCCTACTCTCCCCTATGGAGCAGAGACACAAGGGACTGGCTCCTTTTCTATTATAGGATACTCTCCAGGATAAAAATTCAGCCTGGGAATTTTAGAAACTTGAGAGCAGTTCAGGTTTTTCATTTTACAAAGAGCACCATACTTGTAATTATCAATTAAACAGGGGAAAAAAAGTAATATATTTCACACTGGCATAATCTTTCCAGAGGCTCAAGAGGACACTGTATCCAGTGTCAGAAGAAACTTTGGTTTATCAATAGACCAGCCTGATATTCTGACACCTGCTTTTTTGCAAAACTGACCATATAAATCCTGATTCCACTCCAAAAATTGCCAGTGGCTAAGATGTCCTTCTACAGCACCCTCTGACATATTTCATGCTGGTGCATGAGCAACAAGGTAGAGGTTATAGTCATGAAGGAACAGAGATCATGGAGAAATCCCAGGTGCATTCCTCTCCTGGGAAGAGGAGAATTTCCCCACTGGGAAATTGACACTGGGCCTTCTGAGTCTGTGCAGTATATAGTAGAGATAATTCATGCTATTTATGTATAAAATATTGTAAAATCCAAGCTATGTCTCTGACCACCCCAGCCGGGAGCAGAGCCTTATTTTTATTCAATTCGTTCCCAGGTTAAGATAATATCAGTCCTGTTAAGGTATGAATGGAACCTTCCTGGGCCATGATCACTGACTTCCCTGGAATGCCCGGGCCACTCAAGAGTGCTCTGCTCATCGGAGATTGCATCTACTACCTGCTGCCACACTTTACCTGTGGATACTGACTTCTCCTGAGTGCTCTGACACCATCCAGACACCTGGATTGGACTTTTGTCCACCCCTGCACATGTATGGCCCCAGTTCTGCATGTGAAGGGACACAAAGGAACATTCTGGGTCATTTCTGCCCCAGGCAGAATAAACTGTATTTAAGCTCGCTGGGAGAAGCAGTCGGGGTGAACCACAGGGGAGATGCTGACACTTTGTGGGTCTGATCCAGGTTCACCCAGCGCCCATCCTGGGGTTGACGCTGCCTTGGCTGTGGTGGTTGTTTTTCGAAATTCTATTTTGCTGATGGTCTAATAAATCTTTGCTAAATTTTCTTATAAATTTGGCTTCCGATTTGATCATTTATGCATCCTTTGGTAGAGCACCATGGGCTTTATGAAGCTGGATATATCCAGAGCTGTTCTTCAGCTGCACAGTGACTAGAATAAAGTTCAAAAGGAGATGTATGTCAGAAAATGTAGCAACCAGTCACTTTGTTTTTGTTTTTTTGCTTTCAAATGCAAAATAGCTGTTTTGAGTTGAGTCTGACAAGTCTGGAATTTTGTCACGAATTTACAAGTTCTTGACTTGGAAAGAATAGTTCATATTTATTAAAAAATCTTTCAAGAAGCTTAGTTTTCTGGATACAAACAACAATCATGAACTGCCTTAACAACATGTCATTTTGCTCTGGAGTACTTACATGAAGTGCTTTTCATCTATTTGAAGATGAAAGAATGCATTTATTAAAACAAACAAAAAAATAAGGCTGAGTAATTATTTTTTAAGTGGGGGTGGGAAAAAAATATCTAAAGATGTGCCAGGTTTCACATGCAACTGATGGGTTTGTTTGTTTAAGTGAGAACGTCTGGATCTGGTGGGGGCACCAACTGGTACAGCCAGAGGAGAGTGAAACACTTCATGATCTCCATGGTGTGGCTCCAACCAGGGCAGAAAAGCAGGGCTAGAAGTGCTCCTGTCTCTATAGTGACCTCAGTGGGAGTTTGCAGCATTTCTGCAGGTGTCTGCATGGCAGACACCTTAACTGAAATGAGATTAATCCCCTCCCAAAGGTGGTTACAGCAGGCAGAGAGGCTGCGCTGCTCTGGGATCGGCTTTTAAAGGGAGTGGTTGGAAGATGAGCTCTGTCTCTGCCCTGGGGCTTTCTGCCTGCTGTCTGAGCCCTTACAGAGCTGCCTTATGCACCAGATATTTGGGAGATCTGGGCCCATCCAGCTCTGCCATATAAGGGATTTCCCAGAGCGTTGTCTCCATCATGCCTGTTGGGTATTATCTGTATAACCCCTCCGGGCTGGATTATCTCCTTTACTGAAATCTGCTCCATATAAGGGGCTGGGAAAGGGCTGTGCTCCTCCATCTGCTCGTGCCTTGGAGTGGTGAAAGGACTGTGTGCCTGCAAGGGCTTGGCTCCAGCCCCAGACCCCCCCATGCTGACAGGGCTGGAGCAGTTGGCATGGGATGGGAGCTTGCTCTCCCTGTGGTTTGCCACCCTCCAGACCTTCCCTGTGAAAGCTCACCAGAAATTGGGCAGTTTGGTTAGATAATGGTCCTTAGTGCTGGGTAGGTGATGCCCAAATGCTGGTACAGGGTAGGAAATCAGCTCTGGAACGTGTCATCCCTGGGAGAAGTCAACATCCAGGAAAGTGTGGTCAGTTTTGTTGTCATGAAACTGCTAAGATTCATTTTATTTGTGGCAAATGCACTGTTCAATCTCCTTTGTAAGTGCTAAGATGCAGGAGCTTTAGGTAAGATTGATATAGAACAGCAAATGAGAAGCAAAAAGGTTTTCCACCCATTCCTGGGATGCATAATATTAAGTTAATGGCACAAAACAACCCATGGTCAAAGCAACTTTTACATCCCCCCCATGAGTATGTGGTCTGTTTTGTATATGAGTGATTCTTTATAGAATTTTACTCCCATAAAAGCTTTTCTTTCCTCATTTTGTACACGTGCCAAGTGGCAAGGAAAGCCAGAGGCAATTAAAACAAATATGGCTTGAATTACAGGCCTGTTCCCACGAGACCATGTGATAAGTAAATGGGTTAAGATGTGCAACAAGGAAAAGTAGATGCTGTAGAGAATCCACTTTCCCAGCATTGACGTTGGCCTGGTTTTCTTGTGCTCAGCCCTCTCCCTCTGAGCCAGATTCTCTCCAACACCCCTCCATGCAAAGGGGATGAAATGGGCTGCACCTCCATCCAGTGCCTTGTCCCCATCATCCTGCAGTGGGGGGCCTAAAAGGCCAAGTTTTACCTCCCCAGCCCAAATTCCAGCACCTAATTCCATTGTGGTGTTTTTTCTGTGGGTGAAAGCAAGTAAAGAGCTTCATGTTCCCAAAGAAAAAGAGTAAGAATATCAAAATACTGAAGGATGGGGGGAAATGAAAAAGATTGTCCATCTTAGACATCCTATGTTGTCCATCCTCTGCTGTCATATCAGACCAAGGGAAGGCAGAAAAGGTCAGAATATTTATTATTTCAATAGTACATTTCCTCTGGTGAATTCTTGGTAGAGCCACCCTCTTCACGGTGACAAAATAAAAGGATTGGGATTTGGGGGAATGCTGAGTCCTGCACTAGCACTGAGGAAGGCCAAGTGCAAGCTCAGTCACGTTCAAAGGGACGCCTTCAAGGGGTACCAAATCTTTCCATTCCTTTTGACACAGATTTGAGAAGGAAATTGAAAGAATGCTGCATGCAGAATGACCCCAGTGCAAGTGTTGATCAGGGAAGTATTAATATGTGTGCTCTGGTCTCTAGAGTAGAGCATGAGATTCCTGCAAAAGGTCAAGGAGGAGAAATCATCCGGACATCACTGGGGTGCCCCTTTCTTAAGACAAATTTCTGTTCCACACAACCTCAGTCCTTTACACTGTTGTGATTAATACATTAAACTTTGTACTCAGCCCTTTTCCATTAAATTCTGGGCTTAACCCCACATTTCCATTACATTTCTGGTAACTGGGATGGACATGGGCAGGTCTTGGCATCACCAAGGGTTTGAGTCACAGGAACACCATTAATCACCAGGGAAAATGATGGCCCAGTAGAGAGCTTTAAACAAAGTCACACTTCAATATCTTCAAATTATTTAATGTCCTCAAAAGCCAGGGCTTGGTCCACATTCCTTATACTGATTGGTCTGGCACAGAACCATTTGATTGGATAACTGGTAATTCCCCTCTGGCTCTTGGCCAAAACTCTTCATAAGAAAATTTTATTCAGCTGACTTTTTTTTTTCTTCTTTTTTCCTTTTTTCTTTTTTTTCTTTTCTTCTTTTTTCCTTTTTTCTTTTTTTCTTTTCTTCTTTTTTCCTTTTTTCTTTTTTTCTTTTTTCTTTTTTCTTTTTTCTTTTTTCTTTTCTTTTTTCTTCTTTCTTTTTTCTTCTTTCTTTTTTTTATGTTGGCAACATAATTTTGAAAACTAGGAAAAAATGGTGCCTTTGGAATGGCACCTGTGCTTCCCTGAGCTGGGGGGATTAGGAGAAAGAGAAATCTTTCTTGTTTTGCTATCAAGGAAAATTAACCAGACAGCTTACTTTGAAAATTCCATCTAAAATTATGCTATTTTAACAACTTTTGCCATTTTTTCCTTACGAAAAATGTTTATTAGAATTTTTTCTTCATTGTTCTATCACTCATAAGGGAAGGAGTCTCTGGGTAGAACATGTTGAGAAACTTGTTGCAAGGTAGAGGGGAGAGGTAGCAGGAGGAACAAGGTGGCTTTATTTTTTTGCTCTGTATTTTATACTGCAGAAAAGAACATCCCAGACTTTAATTGGGTCCAAGTGAAAAGGGGACCTTATAAACAGTGCAGCTTGAGATTGCAAAGCCTCAGTTCAGGGCTTTTTACCTATTATATTTTCATTGCATTCCCTTCCTTCTGCAGGTGAACCTTCCATGCACACTTTTGACCCGGTATTTGCTGATGTCAAACACCTACCAAGGTTTGCCAAAGCTGGTGTAGGTGACACACTGCAAAGATCCAGATGAATTCTTTGTTCTTGTGACAGAACTCGAGGAAATGGCACAAAGCAGAGTTGGGGAGGTTTAGGTTAAATATCAGGACCTCTGGGTTTTTCACCCAGAGGGTGACTGGGAGCTGGAACCCAGGGCAGTGCTCACAGCACAAAGCCTTATGGAGTTCAAGAAACATTTGGACAAAGCTCTCAGGGACATGGTGGGATTTTTGGGGTGTCCTGTGCAGGGCCAGGAGTTGGACTCCATGATGTTGATGGATCCCTTCCAGCCCAGCATATTCTGTGAACAGAGAAGAAAGGGGGGAACATGTGAGTATCTGAATTAGAGCTTAAGTCTTAACACAGACCACAAATTTGGACAGCTAGGAAGAGGTGAATGGGATCAAAAACCAGTTTAGTTTATAGTTTAAATAGATAAATAAATATAACATATATATATATATATAAAAATATATCGCTTAAATAGACAAATGAATATAACAACACTGCTGACCTGTTTTCCTTGCCAGATCTCGTTGCTCATTGAAAACAGTCACTAATGTTGAGTATTTACAATACATACATCAATTTATGAGCCTTCCTTCACCCAGGCTGCTGTGCCAGAGATGTTTTTAAAACTTTTGCTTACAGGGGAAACCTGTCCTAAAAGGGAATTTGTGAGCTGCTCAACAGATGCTCTAGGTCTGACCCCCCATAAATTTATGGTAGTATTATTGAGGGTAAACAGCCATAATGCAATTTCTCTTAACCCAGTGCAAATAATTGTGCAATATTTTGCTGGCCTAAGAGGTCACTGTCCTCATCTGCCTCCCTGTTTTGGCAAAATGGTCTGGCTTAGCCCTGTATCAAACCTGGGTGAAGGCTCAGGTTGTTAGAGTTTTCTCTTTAGGGACCCACCTCATCTCAACACTGTCCCTACACACTCTTCTTCCAGTCCAGCAAGAGGGAAGGGAAAATCCCCCAGGAACACAGGTCTGTAGCACAGGTCTGTCCAGTGTGAACTTCTTGTCAATACAGCCCTGTATGATCTGGGGGGGGAAAAAAAAACAAACAACTTTCTCACGTGTCAAATCCTCTTCTGGCGACGAACACTCTTATTTTACCACATTTGTGCCTTTTAATGATCATGTTATACTGAACCCCACAATGCTGCTGCTTTAATCAGTCTCTAGGTCAGTTGTGGGTCGTGTGTGGGTGAACACAAATTGTCCTGAGCCTCAGCCATGCCTCTTACAACAGAGGCAAAACTGGGGAGGATGAGCACCAACTAGAATTATCATTATCATGACTGAATGAGCAGGCACAGCCCTCCTAAGAGGGTGGAAAACATTGATTTTTACCTGATTTATTGCTATTTATGCACATGCTTATCCTGTCTCCCGGAAATGGATACAAAGGCTTTGAGTGATCTACTCATGTGAGTTAAGTAGTTCAGAGTTTGCAGGATTTGGGCCTAAATCCATGACAGCAAAGCATCTTGCTGCATGCCTTAAATTTATCTAGACCAGAAACCTTTATTTCAGCTTGAAACTCCCCAGACCCTCTGCCTGTGCTTTCATAAGAGGATGACCTTAAGCCCCCGACATATTCTGTTGAAATGTGATTTAAAGTTCTGGCAGAAAGGCAAAACTACTTCTTTTTTTCTTTTCTTTTCTTTTTTTTCCCTAAAAAAAACACAATAAACAAGCATAAGCTGCTGCCTTTCTCTGGCCCTTTACTTATTCTAGTAGATGGATTCCTCGGTCAGACAGGTAAGACACAATTGAATTTGTGAGCCTAATGCATATCAGTTCATGCACCCTAGACTAGCTCCCAAAACTGCACATCACACCATCTGTCGTGACTAGGTGGAGGGCAAATGGCGGAAGAAAATCTGCCTTGCAACACAAAAGAAAATCATTAGCACTGGAAAGGGGAAAGGGTGCTGTTACCTGAAAAAGAAAGGCAACACATGCCTCAGGGAATGAGAGCTCATTAGAGTGCTTGTCTCTGTTTCCTTTATTGTTAACCTCGGTGGGTAAACACAAGCCCAAATGTTCATTTAAAGGATTTTAATGCTCAGCCACACGTAATTTTCAAGCACTTCCTAGATGTTTGTTCTTACCACGAGCTGTTTTTTCTCTCCTTCCCAGCATTTGGGCTTCCCCTCCATATTGCTCCACATCTCAGCCTGTGGGACTCCATAACAGCCTCTCTGTGAAAATACTTCATTTTCTCAGTGCACCCCCTCACTAAACACCACCAGAAGCCACCAGCTTCCTTCCAGAGCTGCTCTCCATCGTGGTGCAGTGCAAGGAACAGGCTGAAACAAGATGGTTTTGAGAGCAATAGCGAATTTTTCTTTACAAACAAGCTGTGGTAGATAAAACTAGCATTGGGAGATAAAAGAAACAATGGGAAGGGTTCCACTGATTGATGAATGGAAAAGGATATTTGCTTTTACAAATAAACTTTAGGTTTGCTGATAAATGAAATTAGACATTGAAAGATGAAGGAAATAATGGGGATAAAAAACCCCAAAATTCCATTAGAGTTAAGAATTAAAAGGAAGGGTTATACCTTAGAGGGAAATCTTTGGTATCAGGTGTATTGGGAAGTCTGTACCTCTCAAGTACCTCAGCCATGGGGAAAGAGAGAAGGGAAATGCAGCCAGGAAATTGGGATAAAAAGGGAGGCTGGGTCTTCCAAAAATTTGAGAGATCCCAGGGGAATGCCCCATGACCTCTCCCTTTATTCAAATAAAGTAAAAGGACTCCTCTGTCTCCTTTTTGGACATACACCTCTGGTGTTTGTGGATTAATTTTCCTAACAGTTTCAAGACAGTTTGTACAATCAAGGGTCCAAATTACATCCATTAAACATCATCACCACATTCCCCAGGGTCTCCCCTAATTCCAGGTTAACACAAACAGTTTTGTGATTGAGTTTGTGCCTTCAGGGAAGTTTGGGCAATGGTCCTTCCATATGATACAGGGGTGCTGCCATGCCAAAATCCCCCTTTTATTTTCACTCATCAGCCTAGAGGATGACAGCATCCCCTTTTCATTTAAATGATTCAATTATGAACCTCTCCAGTGCTCGCTCTGTAATGAATTCCTTGATCAGAAATACTCGAGACGTTGCTAGTCCTGGGTATAATTGAATCTTTGTTCTGTGGCTTGAACCTGCTATCAATACTTATTGAAGAACTGAACACACACTTGTCCACTGAGTGCTTAAAAGTGACTCAGGTTATTATGTTGTGGTTGATTTACAACAAAACCCTCTGAATTATGAACTGTGTGAGGAAGAGCTAATTGAATTTGAAATGTTAAGGCTGATGGTGCTTCAGACTGTGATTAATACCAAGTCAAAAGCCTTCCCCAGGGATGTTGGCATCAAGAGATGTTCAACAGTTCCACAGACATGTTTTATAGTGGGACAAGCCTTTCATTGACAAAATGGGATTTATCTTTTTAGAGGTGGTTAATCCACAAGTTAAACCAGTTTGAGCTGCAAAAGGTGACAATGGGAAAGTTGTTGAATTGTGAGAGAATTTAGAAAAACAATAAAATCCTGCATCAGGCTGATTTTCTTTATTTATATTTTAGCTCTCAAATTTATGGAGGCAGTTTCCACCAGGTGCCTACATGCAAAATAACTTGAAGATTTAAATGGCAAGAGCAAGTTTGCTGCTATTGCTACTGCTCAGCAAATGCCAAACTCTACATTATTAATGGAACTTAATAAATAGTTGGTGAAGAGGGATAAATTCCTCCAGAGTCTGATTCATCCCACTTACCTGGGATATCTAATTTAAGAGGGGCATAATTGTCCTTTGTGAGGCACCTGTGTCTCATCAGAGACTTCAAATGGACCTTTTTGTACCTAATCTTGGGAGAAATTATGTTAAAAGAAATGCTGCTTGGAATGGAAGAGGGGACAACCTCTTGTTCAGTTTGTGTGACCAGCCCTTGCTTCTGTTTTCTCTGCTGCACATGTGTGTATTTTCCTCCCAGTGATAGGACCTGGGTGCACATTGTCTGGTCCATCAATGCAGAGAACAGAAAAGCTACAGAGGCACACAACATGCAAGATTAATTCCCTTCAACTTCTGGCATTTGCCATCCAGGCTCCTGCATGTCATCAGGCCCAGCTCTTGTTGTAGTCAGTGTGGAGGAACATTCACTTTGTGGACATGATTCATCTGACCAGCTTCAGAGGACAAGGTGAATTGTGCTTTCAAACCCATGCACTCTTCTAACTCCCAAACTCCACTGTCTATAAGGAAAGCAGATAAATAATTCATAAATGGGTGTTTCCAGCAGTGCCAGATGTTTAATCACATGTGACCCACTTTCATTACCACTGGTAACTGGGATGGATCCAAATCCCAGACCAGAGCAGGAAAGATTTGGGTGGATGCTCCTTGAGCAGGAGAGCTGTTGAAATGTTCAGGATAAGTGTTCAAATTAGATTAATGCACTTAATGCCATGTATTTTTTTAAGGTCCACCACATCCCTTCTGAAAACATCTTCATGGGGTTGCTTCCCTCAGTACACTTTAGTCCCTCCTCAAACAGGTGATGGATGAGATACTTTCTTTCACTCATTTATCCTGTTTCTCTAAAAACAAGTCAGCTTTTAGGGGAAGGAAGGCTTTTGCTCTGATTCTGGCTCCCAGAAGTCTTATGCTGAAGACAGATAAATTTTCAAGGTTTCTTTCAGCTCTGGGAGTTTTTTTGTTTGGTTGGTTTTGGGGATTTTTTTATGAATAGCCGACTTCTACTTTCTATGAAAAGGCACATTTGTCATAGACTTATCACACACAGTTGTCAAGATTACAAGGTCTGTTCCTACTGCTTTTGGTGTTGGCAAAAATAATTCCTAACTCCAGAAGAGTCAGTTATTTGTGGGCAGCTTTAAAGGATACATTTGTATTACTTGCTGAATTAATAGCCGCAGATGTGGAAGCACAGAAAAATTTGAGTCCTTAACCAATCCTACTTCTGCAAATACATAAACCAGATGTTCTTGTGATTTCTAAGCTGACATATATTCACTTCAGGGGAGTTAAAGGGATTTCCTTGGTGGATAAGGATTTAAGCCATTAACCCTGGTCATTCCCTCCTCCCAGCTTCCCAAAGTATCAGTTGTCCTCAGTGCCTGTCTCCCTGAACCCCTCTCTGTTGTTTTCCCCCTCTTCACCTCTGATCAGGTTTTCCAGCTACACGTTTTGATGGCTCTTACTGCAATGCTTGTGCAGATGGCAAAATATAGAATAAATATTTTATTCTCCAAGAACTCCATCATAAGAGCATTATCATGTGCCTGGGGAGGGCTTTGTCATGCAGTGTTCCTGCCTTGCCTGGCTGTTAAAAAAAAATGCTGAGCTTGCTGAGCATGGGATGACAGATGCCTTTTCTTCAGAAATACCAATATTACATTCCTGACTCAGGGTCCCCTTGGACTGTGAACTGATGCAGAGGAATGTGCCCATGTCTGCAGCCCCCACCACCATCAAAAGTGGGGCTCCCCTCTCAATAATCAGGTTGTGATATTGGCATTAAGCTTTGGTGATGGCACAGCATTAACCACTTCATGTGTGATCCCAACAGTGAATGGAAAAATGTTCAGACTGAGAAACAAGCTCAGGGCAGAAATTTTGTGTCTGCTGCAAGAAGGCAAATATAGAAGAAAGAGCAGATCCAGGTGAGAAGGAAAGTGAGAATAAGGAAGGTATCCTCAAATGGATTGACACAAAAACCTTGAGCTCATGCCTCGCCACACATTTTCTGGTGAAGGACACATTCTCCCACTGCTACAAACCAACAGTGGTGATCACTCTGCAATACGAGATGGAGGAACCTTCCTTTAGCTTGGCCTACAGAATGTTAAATATAAAATGTGATCTTTTTCCACAGGCAAATGTGATGCTCCTTGACCAGACAATGATAGAAACAGTTTTCATTAATTTTGTAGGCTAAACCACATTTATACTCTTTGGAAATTCCTGCAAATTCAACCTCCCCCCTCTCCCTCCAGGCTTCAAGTTCCTGTCTAAATCAACTGCAGAAATGGAGTTTTCTCTCTACCCATGAGCAGCTGAGACAGGCTTTGCAATAAGGCTGAGAGGAGAGTAGACCTCTATTAAGAGAGGTGGCAGCAAAGAACAACAGAGTGATTAAATGCAAAATTGAAATCATAATGGAAATTGGGGCACTGAAAAGAAATTTTAATTAAGTAAGCAACTGTAAATCAAACAAATGTATTCATTATTTAATCAACTAGTGAGTGCAGAAATCTCAACTAATCAGGAAAGTCTCAGGGAGCAGATAAAGAAACAAATCAAGAAACCAATTTAAAAGCCATAAGAAAATAGCACACATTCACACTACAAAAGACTGTTTGTCTGAGAAACAGAAGGGAAGCTTCTTTTTTTCCCCAAACATCATATTTCTTATCTTTGTAAGGCTCTATTTTTTACTTTTTGCTGGGATTTGGGATGCTATTTTCTTGCATAGTTGCTTTTAATCTGTTCCATCACAAAAGATTGACTGTAGAGTGATGTATTTCTTTGCCTACTTTCCCCCATTTTTCACCTGCTGCACAGGCCCCTTGAGGTGTCATGATAAATGAATTTTTACTACAGTAGATAAAACACTGGGTGCCCCGAGCTACTGCCCAGCTCCATGTCTGGAGTGAGACATTGGCAGTGCAGAGCACAAAGGGGAGGTGGCTGGGCTGATGTGAACAGGGCCAGCAGAGAAATGTGATTTATTATTAACCAGAGCTTTGCCAGAAATCTGCCACCTTGCTCCTGCTTAAGCAAAAAAATGCAGTGCTCAGAACCTCATCTGTGTGGTCCAGAGGTGAGATGAAGGAGGTCAGATCACTCTCCTTTGAGGAAAGGCTTGAGAGAGCAGGAGCTGTTCATCCTGGAGAAGAGAAGGCTCCAGGGAGATCTTGGAGCCCCTTCCAGTGCCTAAAGGGGCTCCAAGAGAGCTGGGGAGGGAGTTTAGATAAAGATGTGGAGTGATGGGACAAGGGGGAATGGCTTTAAATGGAAAGAGGGGACATTGAGATGAAAAATTAGGAAGAAATTTACAGTGAGGGTGGTGAGACACTGGGACAGGTTATCCAGGGAAGCTGTGGCTGCCCTATCCCTGGAAGTGTCCAAAGCCAGGTTGGAAAGGGCTTGAAGCAACCTGGGATAGTGGAAGGTGCCCTTTAAAGTCCCTCCAACCCAAACCAGTCTGTGATTCTGTGATTCAGACCTGCATGAGACTGTGCCCCTGGGCATGTTTCCACCCTGAATTTTTTCTGACTGACCCTTGTGAGTAGCAGAGCAGGAATTCCCTTCAATGAACTCCTTGCAAAGTCAGCAAACAGCTCAGCATGAGCACAGGGAGCCCTTTCAAGCCTCAGAGCTGCTTCAGGGTAACCAAATGAGTCACAAGCAGCCATGCAATTACTTTTTCAGGCTTCCTTACTTAAGGATGTGGATCTGTGTACAAAAGCATGAATCCTGAGAGAATTTGTCATCATACCTTGTGAGTGTAGACATGTTTGCACTCAAAACAGTTGGGTAGGGGCAGGAGATAAGCTAAAGAATAGTACAAACAAATCATTTACCTCACCATCTTGTAAGTATAGCCTGTCTACAGTCTAATAAAAATCACATATTTAATTAGTGGCTTCATTCAGCATTGTGTGAACAGTGATTCACCACTGTGCCAAGCCAGAAATGGAGAAAAAATAGACCTTGCATGAGATAGCTGAGAAAAAAAAAAAGCTGTAAAAAATAAAAAGAGTAAAAATCAGCATTGTAACAAAGATATAGGAAAAAATATGGTGGGCCTTTTAAAACACAAGTGTAGGAAACTCCTATATAGAACAAGTGGAAATTGAGTCCACCTTTGCAGCAAAGGGAAAGGAGTCTGATTTTACAACCAGACTCAGGGACTGGGAACATATTTGGTTTCTTATTCTTACTCTGTGACTGGAGCACAGCACAAACACATTTTGTATTTCTGCTTGCCTGCATTATTTGGTTGCTCCTACTGTGAAAAGAGCCAAGCCCTTCACACTCATGGAGTTTTTCACCTGATCACACACCTTTTGCAGATAAAAGTGCACACCCTCTGCACTGGGGTCCCCATGGCCTCCACAGCTGCTTGGGGCTGTTGGTGAAAGGCCCTTGCTCTGCAGAGCAGGGCTCAGGAGGCTCTCAAGCTCAGAGCTGCTGATGTCCTTTTAAATTAGCATTTCCAGCTACTGCAGGGTCTGACAATAGCACTTCCCAATGCACCCATCTTGGGAGAGCCAAATATCCCAGCACTGTGAGAAACAACTGCTCACTTTGAAAATTTAAAAAGGTTTATTAAACCTTGCTCATCCCTCTAGCTGATCATACAGCAGAATTAGGAGCTACCAGGTGCAGTTTGGGCTGCAGATGTGCTTCAAAGATGCTTGCAAGATCATGCTTTGCCCTGTCCAAAATTCAACAGCTCCTCATGCTCCTCCTGAAGGTCCACAGCTGAGGAAGCTGATTATTTTATGGAAGACTAAATCATGGTTCTGCCTACAGCAATAGGAGAGGAAGCTCCCATGGTGAAAGGGGTCAGAACTAAATGATCTTGAAGGTCCCTTCTAACCCAAACCATTATGTAAGAACCAATTTTCTGGGCTCCATGTCCACAGAATCATGGAGGATGCTGAAGGGCTGATGTGTGCTTCATTCCCTGGTGTGGATGCAATGTTGGTCTTTGAAATAATTCCATTAAAACTGGGCTGGGCTGGCAGGAAAGGAGAAGTGTGATCCTATAGCTTTATGTTTAGGGTGCTCTCCTAGGAAGAAGAGTAGCAGACTTCCAGTCCACTTAATATTTAGGGCTTAATAAGGAAAAAATTTTGGTTTTGTCCAACTTTGCTGTGAGTTTGGTGCCCCATGGGAGAGATGAAGCATTACAAGACCAATGGATGCCTACCACTCCTGTCTCTTGAGGGTCTGTGGGAACATCTGCCCATCAGGAGCTCATGGACAGTCCTAGGAAAGCTCAGCTCAAGCTTCACACGGGTTTATTTTCTGCTGACTCAGAGTTGATTTGTCTTAAACAGCAGAAATCACAACAGAAAAGTAATTTTACAGGAGAAAAGTAATTTTACCTGCTCAGAGCAATCTCATCACAGGACGTGCTTCAGTGTCCCAGCTCCAATTTTATGGCCAGGATCCCTGATTTTATGGCCAGCATCCCTGTGCCCTGCAAGCTGCAGCTGCCCCCACAGCCCAGGCTTTGCACACGTGCTCTGGTGCTGCTTCACCACCTCCAGCCAGCATCCCAGAGCATCTCCTGCTCCCTCCTAACCTCATTAGCAGGAGGTAATGACGCTGTTGGGATGGAGAGGAAGCAGCAAATTGGATTGTGACCCCCTGGCAGGGTGGGTGTGATGGGTGTGCTGTCAGCCAGCACACGCACATGGGGTGACCTGTGCTCACACACACTCCAGGGCTGGGCCCTGCAAACACACTCCCTGGTCATTAGGCAGAGATCAGAAACGAGCCTCTTAGTCTGCTCTGGGAGGTAATGCCATTCAGGGCTAAAAATAAATCTATCAGCTGGAAACTGGATGAATAGGACTGGTTTTAAGGAGGGTGAGGTAATTTTTGGGTTACATCATGCAGCTGTGTTGCATCCCATTTGATATACTATGAGAGCATATAGCAATTTCAGCTCTGCTCTGAGACCATATTTGAGTGAGCAATCTCAGGAAAGAGGACAGAAATCTTTCTATGCCCAAAAAGCTGCTTTATGAACTTCTCCATCCTACAGCAAAGAAAGAATTATTATCCCCAGAAAATCCACCTCCCCAAAATCCCTGATTATACGAGGAGCTGGAGGTCAGAATTGTGCTTGCTGGAGGGAAATCCCAGTCAGCACACATCTAATTATGCTGCTGTCTTCCAGATCCCACATAGCAGCTCCTGATAAAAGAATAGACAGGAAAAGTTGAATCAGTTGCAGACTGGTTTATGATTTTGCATTATTAAGCCGTTGGGACTGCCAGACAAGCTGAGAGCTTAGTGAACTGAACTCTCTAAGACCTGCTAAGTACTCAGGAGGCACTGTGCAAACCCACAAAACAGGAGCATTAATCATCAGGCAGACTTGTCAGGATACTCAATGCATGAGTGACAGATGAGAACCGAGTGGAAAAGAGGGAAGGGCAAAAAATTAAGAATTAGGAGCTTTCCACAAACCCTTCCTCAAAATGTCACAGTTCTTCAGAACTTTACTCCTTTTGTTTTTCTTTTTTTTTTTTTTTTTTTTTTGAGCAAGCCTTTGTTTTCCATGTCATAAGGGCATATCCATGCTTTAGCACTGATTTCACTGGAATTACCCCAGATTTACTGCGGTCTAGCTGCACGGCATTGGCTCTTTATAATAATGTGCCTCATTAGTAGCTACTTAGAGTTCAACTGAATTATAGCACATCTAGTTCTGGGCAGTTGCTGCACAATGGGGCACTGACGTGACACCTAATAAAGTAAATACTTGTTAGAGCCTTCTGGGACTTACAATCTTGTATTATTTACGAAGTGCCATTGTGCTTTAAAAACAGAAGACCAGATGTTAAAATCTGTTTTATTTACACACTGTCACCAAGGATTAAATCCATTGTCTTGGCTGAGAATATCCCAATCTATGCAATGCATATGTTGGCGTGGAGCATCCCTGGAGGCTCAGGGGTCAGGCATGCCGGGGTACTCCAACACCATCTTTGGAGACAGAGCAATTCAAAGGGGCTGTGGCCTGGTTTGAACACTGAGACAGATGTTGAGAACTTGGGCAAGAATAGGGGTTCGTGCTCTTCCCAGATCTGACTTCCCATAAGATTTTTTGTGATAACTCCTGCAGCATTCCTGCTAGCTGAAGAGTGCTCTTAGACAGAAGGACACCTCCTAAACAAACAAGGGTTCTCCTTTGGGACTTTTGGCAACAGATTCTTACCAGTTGCCTTTTAGTTTTTTGGGCTTTTTTTTCCCTAAGAAGCAAACCTTTGTATACAAGCTCTGAGCATACACTAAAAGAGGCTTTTGCTGTGAGGAGATAAATGCAGTGTAAACTTCAATCTCCACAGCAGCACCATGCCAGAACCACAGTTTCTGCTCCTGCTGCTCGGGGCCCGAGGGCAGCACGTAGGCAGAGGTGTCTCCTGCCACGTAGGAAGTTTAGGTCCTGCCTCCAGGCTCTGCCACCAGGCTGTCACATCCCAGGGCTGCAGAGCCCTCCCTGCCCAGTGTCCCTTGAAGGAGAGCCACGCCGAGCTAGGGTTGGAGTGCTGACAGCAGAGCAGGAGCCTCTCTTGAGGGGAAAAGAAAAAGAAAAATAAATTTTAAAAAGTCTATTTGGGAGCTCTGAGGATGTTCTCCTCCTTGAACTAAAGGGGATCCAGCTTTTCTGAAACTCAAACAGTGGTGAAGTGTGGTGTTTGTGAGGTCCTCAAGATGAGGTGAGAGATGAGAATCTGACTCCATGTTCTCAGAGGGCTATTATATTATATTATATTATATTATATTATATTATATTACATTATATCATATCATATCGTATTATATCATATCATATCATATAATATCATATCATATCATATCATATCATATTATGCTATACTAAAACTATACTAAAGAAAGGATACATCAGAAGTCTTAACAAGAATGAGTAATAAAAACTCATGACTGACTCAGAGAGTCTGACACAGCTGGCTGTGATTGGCCATTCAGTAAAAACAATTCACATGGAACCAATCAAACATTCACCTGTTGGTGAACAATTTCCTGACCACATTCCAAAGCAGCAAACACAGGAGCAGCAATCAGATAATTCTTGTTTTCATTCCTCTCTGAGGCTTTTCAGCTTCCCAGGAAAACATCCTGGGCAAAGAGGATTTTTCAGAAAATATCATGGTGACAGTGAAGCCTCTCTCTTGCCAGGCCAGTGCCCAAAGTGCTGCTGAGGCATTGTTGAGCAGGCAGCTCTTGTGAGCTCCCACACATCCTCACCCATGGGGCCCACCCCTCCCCTGGGCTT
Source organism: Agelaius tricolor (assembly GCF_023055355.1). Taxonomy (NCBI): domain Eukaryota; kingdom Metazoa; phylum Chordata; class Aves; order Passeriformes; family Icteridae; genus Agelaius; species Agelaius tricolor. The sequence continues at coordinate 3,321,539 of NW_027269266.1, forward strand.
ATCTCCAGCTCTGAATATCAGATTGGGTAAAGTCACTCCATCTTATCCTCAAAAATGCTGTGTTTTTCAAGGTGCTTTCCTGAGGTGATTTGAGCATTCCTGGAGCCCTCCCAACAGTGGACCAGCAGTGTCCACCAGTGTGAGCTGCTGTGAGCAGCCAAGGCAGCCCCAGCACCACAGAGGTTGTGCTACAAATGTCAGAGTTCCCCTGCCTGCAGCTTTGCTGAATTTTTGAAGAGCACCTGAGGTGGAAGCTTGGCTGACCAGCAATGTTGTCCTAATTAAAGTACGCCCTGCACTAGGAAGGGGGTTGGTCCCTGGGCTTGTCAGAGGAGTCTGGGACTTGTTCTTTGCTTGGGTCCTGCCTGTGCAGTCGTTCACCATCCTCACTTCCCTCTGGCCTCCATATTCCCCTTCCCCATGGAAGGCAAAACAATTTGCCCCATTAAAGTACCACTGACCCCCTCCCCACACTGCAGCCAAGCCCCACAAGTAGTCTCTCCCAATCATCATCACTCTCTAAAATTCATTCTTACTACTCCAGGGATTTTGAAAGACAGAAGTTTTGCTACAATAACTCCGTAGGCAAAAGGGTTTAGTTCATTTTCTAGAGGGAATGAGTTTAAATTGTGAAATGCTTAAAACCCAAGACTGCTTTTACTTCCACAACACTGAAGGAAGGCAAACTAGAAATCCTGAGATGGATTCACGGAAAAGTTAATTTCTGTACAGGAGGTCACTGTGCTCAGATCTGCCTATCAAGTTTTCCCTATAAAAAACCCAAAAAGGCTTGAAGGGGGCGAGGTTTTGGACAGGATTTCACAGTGGAAACCTCCAAAACTACGAAGGTAACTTGGATGGCAAAGGCTGGGGTGGGTGTGAGGGTGATGGGAAAGATGTGTGCTGATGTCTTTACAAACAATTCCATGGGTGAGGGGATGGGTGTTGACTCTGAAATGGTTCTTAATCTTTGGTCTCTACCGACTTTAAGCCACAGAGTTGTTACAGAACCCTGAGAGTTTGACAAAAGGTCTCTACAAGCCCCAGTTACTGAACTGTGGGGGAAAAGGACATGTTTAAAGGGGAAAATATGAGGTAGGCTGTACCTTCCTGGTGCCTCAGCAATGGGGAAAGGAAGAGGGCAATGCATGGCAGGGAGTTTGGGATAAAAGGAGGCTGCACCCTCTGAAACCTGAGAGAGAAAACCCCGCGGACAATGTCTCCTTTTATTCAAATAAAGTAGCAGGACTCCTCTGTCTCCTTTGTGAATGCTGACTTTTCAAAGTGGGATTTTCCATAAAAAGGCTCTTGAACAAGAAGGCTGGAGCTCCAGGAATCCATCATCCAGCACTAGGGCAGCAGTGGGCTTGTGCAGGGACATGGAGTGGCTGATGAGCTTTGGATAGGACCAAAATCAGTGGCAAAATGTCCCAAGAGAAATGCTTATAAAAATAATTGCTTTCCTGTAACTCTTTAAATCACTAACAAAACACATTTTGTGTGGGGTGAACCTAAGAGTGGATTGTTCTCCCCCTGTGGGGACAAGTGGGTGTTTAAGAGCTTTGGGACCTGGTCCCACTGTGCTCCATGAAGGTGGGATGGTCATTCTTTATTCAGGAGAGATGGAGGTGGAAAATAAGCTTTTTACAATGAAAAGAGCTGAGTTGCAAGACTGATCAGAGGAACATGTGAGGGTGATGAGTATGATACCATGCAAGAAGAATCTGGCTTTAGGACTGGATCCAGAGCAGACACCTGTGCACTGGTGCTGGAAGAGTGCTGTGTGTTTAGGAAAAATTAGGGGAGGAAAGAATTATTATTAAATTTATTATTTATTATATAGTATATATAATTAAATATTAATTATAATCTATCATAATTCTAATATATGGTTAATTAGACTTGCACATTGGTATATAATAGGTAAGTATGTGTTGTAATATTTTATTTATTTGTTTGTTTGTTTGTTTATTGTTAAAAATGTTTGGAACAAATTAGGAAAAAATCACAGAGAAAGGTTGAGGCACTGACTGGAGGAGAGAATCTGGAAAAGGAGACATGTGGTCTTATTTGGTTCCTGAAGCACTGAGGCACCAAACACGTGCAAGATGACAGAGAGTTCCCATCCCTCCTGGAAGCAGCCTATGGACCCCTCAGCATTCAGTGACTTCTTGTCTCAAACTGGGGAACAGCAATTCCCACCCTTCAAGGAGAACAGTGCCATGGCTCTGATGGGTAGAAAGGCTGTCTCAGAGATAATTTTGCATTTCTCAGGCCTGTGCCTGTGTCACAGATCCCTTTACACCCCACCTGCTGCAGGGTTCTCCTCCCAGATCCTGCTCAGCTCAGGGCTGGGATGTTTAATCAGCTGTTTGAGCACACCATGGGCAGGGAGGTCATTTCTCCTCTGCTGAAAGCTCAGGGGGACCTGCTAAACAATGTGGGGTAAATTAAAGCTTGACTCAGCTCCAGTGGCACAGTGAAGCTGCAGCAAGGATGGATTTAATCACAGGATGGTTAGAATGGAGTGGCAGAAGGGTCTCCCTTTGCTCCCTTTTTCACATTATGTCTTTGCCATAATGTGAAACGATGCTGGAGAGGGGAAGCTGCCTCTTGCAGGTAACACCAAAGAGGTGCCTGGGAAAGATTTTAAGTACTCCCTGTTCAGATGGGCACAAACTGCAGTGGCCTCTGTCGGCACACACCAACTCCTTTTGTAGGAGCAGCGCTTCAGAGCTGTGATATTTTTCCCCTGAGGCTACCAGCAGGAAAGTGTGACGTTCAGTGGTTTCCTAAAGCAGCCCTGTTTGTAAACACAGAGTTTTACCTTGGGAAAAGCTCTCCTTGCATTTGGCAGCACGTTTAGCCTTGGAGGGCGTTTTGTCACAGGGAGCATCCGGATGAGGCGGATCCGACCCTGGCAAAGCTCAGCTCAGGAGGGGACCAGCAGGAGCAGAGGGCACAGGAAGCACAGGGGTATTGATTTCAGACCTGCAGGCTCCTGCCAAAGGGAGCTGTGAGTGCCCTGCCATGCCATGAGCCGCTGTCATTTCCCAGAAGCAAGGCCGTGCCGTGGGCTCCTCTCGCTAATCCGCGAGGCACATTGCCACGCTGTAGGTTTGTTTTGAGGTGGCAGGCAGGGGGGAGGCAGGGAGGAGATCAAATTATCCTCCTAGGCATGAATACATGCACATTGCCCCCCTCCTGCCTCTCCAGGATCAGCTGCCTGCATTGGGCTCACATTAAGAGAGCCTCACTAAACGCGACCAGCGGGAGAACGCAGTGGGCCCTTTTCCCCTCTCCAGATCCAGAATTGCCCCAGGGACAGCACCAAAGAGCTGAACCTGTGAGCAGCTGCCTTCTGTGAAGCCTGCAACATTTGTGACTCAGCTTCTGACTGCTCAGTGCAGGGCAATTCCCCCAGATGAGGAAAAAACCCCAGGGGCTCCCTGACGCAGGTGTCCCACGGGAGGAGCTGTGACCATCAGTCCCAAGGGGCTCCAGGGGGTCTTGTGGCAGTTTTTCAGACCAGGTGAGCACTACAACCACCCCCACAGCATTTTCCAGACACAACCAAGCTGACCTTTATCTCACTGAATCCACATCACCATCACCCCAAAGAGAAACGCTCTGCCATCAACCTAAAGAGAACCCCACCACCCTCACCCCAAAGAGAACCCCACCACCCTGGCCCTAAAGAGAACCCCACCATCACCACCCCAAAGAGAACCCCACCACCCTGGCCCTAAAGAGAACCCCATCACCATCAACCTAAAGAGAACCCCACCACCCTGGCCCTAAAGAGAACCCCATCACCATCAACCTAAAGAGAACCCCATCACCCTCACCTCAAAGAAAACTCCACCACCATCACCCCAAAGAGAACTCCACAACCCTCCTCCAAAGAGAACCCCACCACCCTCACCCCAAAGAGAACCCCACCACCCTGGCCCTAAAGAGAACCCCACCACCCTCACCCCAAAGAGAACCCCACCACCCTGGCCCTAAAGAGAACCCCACCACCCTTACCCCAAAGAGAACCCCACCACCCTGGCCCTAAAGAGAACCCCATCACCATCAACCTAAAGAGAACCCCATCACCCTCACCTCAAAGAAAACTCCACCACCATCACCCCAAAGAGAACTCCACGACCCTCCTTCAAAGAGAACCCCACCACCATCACCCCAAAGAGAACCCCACCACCCTCACCCCAAAGAGAATCCTGGGGACAACACCAGGGATGTGCACTTGACCTGCTCGTGCTGCTAATGACTATGTGTGTGCAAACACTGCCCTCTGCCTCCTGCAGAAAGGCTTTATTGTTGGGCTGGGAATCTGATGGGTTTTTAATTTTCATCTCCTATGATTACAGAGATTCCTCCAGCCTGGCTGCATGCCAGCACACAAAATGTTGAGAGCAAAATGCTGGCGTGCCCAGCTTGGCTCTGGGAGTGCCAGCCCAAATACTCAGAGCCATGTGGTGAGTGGGCTGTACAATTCTTCAGCCCTACAATAAGGAAAACCTGGAGATTTTCTTATATGTCTTGTGAAAGGGAGAAATTTGGGCTTGTTTTGCCCTTTAGGGTCATATTTTCCAGCATTTTTCTCCTAGGGGAAAGGTTAGGAATGTTTTTGTTGGTTTTAACTAAGTTGAATCTCTCAAGGGAAGAGGAATATAAAATGCCATCAGACCTAAATACCCAGTCAGAGACACCTGGCTCTGATTCCCAGAGTGTTCCTGGAGGACCAGCAGTGTAGATAAGCACAGCAAAGCCAAAGTTGAGCACGGGAATGTGGGAGCAGAGCAATGAAATGATGTTTCCCAAAGTGACAGCTGGCCCAGGGCATGTCCAGAAGTCAAATCTGTGCTTCTGTCTGGAGCACAGATGAAGTCCCCAAGCCTGCTTGGCTTGCAGGCTGTTCTCAGCTGGCCCCAGGAGGGTACACGAGCTGTGTCCCATTGTTGATGCCCCTGGACCTCTTGTGGGGTGCCCACAAATCACCCAAAAGTCATCTCTTCCCTTCACCCCAGGAAGGGCAGCACACACAGAACCTCCCGGGATTTCCAGCAGAAGGGAAGTTTCACGTTTTGGGAAACTCTCTTGGCCTTTTATCTGCACCGTGTATGGCTCCTGATAGTGTCAGGCTGGAAGAGGAGGCACAGAGGGCAGGGAGCAGCAAACCAAATCCTGAAGAGAAGAAAATGCATGGAGGCTGCACACAAACAAGCCTGTGAGAGGAGCTGGATCTCCCAGCCGTGGCCTGTCCTTCCCCAGCCTTTGGTTTCTCCACTGAGGGGGCAGCTCTGCTTCCATTTAATGCTGTTTTGTCATGGAGGATATCACAGGGAACTTTCCTCTAAAGAATACATCCTTTTTTTTCTTTTTTTTTTCCCTTTCTGGTCAATAAAACTGCATTTTGACTTTAGGGTGAAGATTTGGATCAATTCTCATTTTCTACAAAATGATTCTCTCTTATACACCAAGGAATAGAATTGAAAATGTAATCTATCTTGTTGAGAGGTAGAGTCAGGGTCATGAAAATTAACCCCCAAGTGCCATTTAGTGTGTCTTTTCACATGCCAGCAAATAGCAAAGAACATCTTTGGATTGCTAAACAGTAATTTAGTAAAAAATGCAATCAGTTTTGCCCAGGCCCTGAAGGAATCCTGCCACCAAGTCACTTTTTCTCCACAGTGTAATAATAGCTTAAAACAACAACTTTCAGCCATGATTTGCTAGCAAATACTCTTGCCAGGTGAATATTGGGATCTGGGTGACTTCATCTCACAGCATTATATTCTAATATTTGGCTATATAAATTGAAGCAGAACTGGACTCCTTTAATTAAACAATTTCACCTTCAGAATCCATAGGATTCAAAATTGAAAAAAATACAGAATAAAATGCTATGAGTGTTCTCATTTAAGGCCAGGAAAATGTGACATTTTAAAATGACTCAGACTGATGAAGAGAAAATGAGGTGTAGACGGGCCAACAGAGAAAGCTTTGAGGAGACACTACCCTGATATTGCCTTCAGGTTTATAATTTGGACTTTATACTGCCAGCAGGGGTACTGGAGGCAGACATTTCATTTATCATGCCACTTGGACAGTTGTTTCTGCTGATCACCAAGGATGAAGCTCATAAAGGAGGCCTGGGCTGGATAAATGGGCAATGTGATCCACCAGGGTGTGCAAGAAATGTTGGGGTTTGCGGATGAGGAAGGAGGATGTTGAAGTCTTTCTTCACTGAAAGGGTGGCCAGCCATTGGAACAGGCTGCCAGGAAATGGTGGAATCATCATCCCTGGAAATGTTCAGAAAATGTGCAGGTGTGATGCTTGGGGATGTGGTTAATGGTGGACCTGGCTGGGCTGGTTTAATGGTTGGACTTGATGATCTCAGAGGTCTTTTCCAACTTCATTATTCTATGAAATAGGACAAGACCTAGGAATGGCTGCTCCTGGTGCAAAGATTTTGTGTCAGCACCAGGACACACCCATGGATCAGCTCTGCAAAAAGCAGCTGGAATCTCATCTGGGTGTCAGGCTGATGGGGGCAAATTCATTGTGAAATTCATGCTGTGAAATTCATTCAGCAATTGTCTGTCAGGGGTTTGACCCAGCACTTTATTCTCTTTAAACCAAGGAGGGTCTGCTTCCCATTGCTTTGTGCTTTCCATTTGGACTGATTTCTAAAAGCAAAGGAAAAAATGTTACTCAGGAGGTTTCTGGTGATGGATGGCAGCAGTTTATACTTTGTGAATCCGTCTGGTCATGTCTCAAAATGCTGTTTTCAGGATCTGCATGGCACACAGGGGCTGTGATACACCACAGCAGTGATGTGGGGGGCAGGCAGGGAAAAGATTTTTGATACAACCTCAATACTTCAATTTTTTGGAAAAAAAAAAAAAAAGGAAACAAAAAATGAACAAACAAACAAAACCCAACAAAAGCAATCAAGCAAAAACAGCAACAAAGCAAAGAAACAAATAAAAGCCACCAAAAAACCCACCAGAAGGAAGGAATTTTCACAGTGGCACTGTGAACAAACTAGCCAAGCTGACAAAGGAAAGAGCTTTTGGATTCCATTCAAATGATGCATAAAGGAGAAAATTTTGAAAGCAGCTCAACCAATTTTTATCCTCAGCTCTGAAATACATAGAAGAGATCAGCTCTAAATGACTATTCTTTTATTTGGCTCATAAGTTCCTATAGCACTTGAGAAAGTCTAGGATATCTTTGTTCCGGGGTCTAAAAATGCCAAATAAAAAACCCTCACAAGAGCTTCCAGACTGAAGGAAAGAAAACATTTAATAACAGGTGCAATGGATTACTGGGAAATGATGAAGTTGTATGTGTCAGCATCGTGGCCATGATACTCGTCCATCAAAGACTTAATTACTACCCAGGGCTCTCTTGCAGCAAGGCAAGTTCAGAGGAGGGCAATGAGGGCACTTTACAGATATTTCTAGGTGCCTATAGGAAAACACAAAATCGCTTGTTCAAAAATTGCATGCGTGACAAGGAGAAGGTGTGGGGCAGGTTAGAGCTGGGAATTAGAGGCAGAAAGAAACAGACAGGAGAGATCTTGAAAACACAATCTGACTGCTCTGCCTGATGCAAAAGGAAGACAAAAGCAGAGAGGTGTGCCAGCCAACACAAAGGGATGGTGAAGTGCAGAGTAGGACTCTGCTTGCCAAAGGCCAGGGAAAATACTGTTGCAAATTTGGATAATGTAAATTTGGAGTAAACTTTAGCCTTTTAGGTCTGTGGGAGCATAGGAGAGGTTGTGCCTGCTGGATGGTAGGAAGAACAAACCAGAAAGAACAAGAAACAACCTGTGTAGGGAGTGACTGGGTGGGGATAGAATAAGATTCTTACTAAGGGCATTGATAGGAGCCCAGTTCATGATGTCCACAGAGATTTGCCAGGGATGGAATCAGCAACTGAGTTTGGATGCCCAAATGCCAGTGAGATAGCTCAGCCCTGAGACTCAGAGGAACACATCTGAACACCTCCCTGCCTGTTTCTGCCATCTCCACACTCAGCAAGTGAATCTCTGTGGAAACCAAACCCAGCAGAGCCGTGAACATGCCCGGGGCAGAGGCACCCATGGGTGGGAGATGTTTGCCCAAAACCACCCACTGCCAGCCCCCACTGTGACACCCATGGGTGACAAGGGGAGATGCCCCCCAGCACAAAGACATCCCCCTCCCCAGGTCCCCGCTGGATGTGGTGTTTTAGGGACTCTTGCAGGCAGTTTGCTCAGGGCTGGTGTCAGCTCCTCCGCTCCCGCAGCCGCCGCTTGAGTGCTGCTCCAGCTCTTCAAAAGGGGCTCTTGGAGAGGCACTGCTGCAGCCACCGAGCAAGCCCTGCTATCTCTCTTCAGGGATAAGATAAGACATCAAAGTGATTGATTCCCAGCTCTCCACGTCAAAGCAGAGTGTGGGGGCCGGTGGCAGCCCACGCATCCCCCCATCCCGCAGGAGTGTGGCTGCATGTGGGGAGGGCTGTCAGATTCCCAGTGGCTTTTCTTTTTTTTGTTGTTTTTTTTTCTTTTTTCCCCAAACTTTATCTGTTTCCTGTTGGCAACCAAGCTTAATTTGTGCTTTTGAAAGTATTTTTTTACCTTTAAATAACAATACGGAACGCCCACAGGAAAATGTCTTGGTGCCCTGACAAGCAGATTTTCAATGGGAAATTGTGACCACCCAGCAGCAAAAAATGATCATTACAGGCACATAATCCATTCTATCAGTCCACCAATCACCACAGCATGAAATGGCCCCATTAACACCCCCCAAGACCTAATCATTCACCTTCCTCTAATACCCTGTCAAATAAACAGCTCATGGAAATGCCTGTTATTTTTGCTGGATGCAAAAGCCTGCCTGCTAGCCAGTGGAAAACTGAAGGAAAGTTGTAGAAAAGAACTATTCCCTGATTTATTTTAAATTTCCTAGCAGATAGAGGTTGATGGTCTACTTGAGAAGGAGCTGTCAGGCTGTTTTGCCCTCCCTCTCCACTCTCCTTGTTGCCTAATGCCCATGGTATCATCCCTCCTCAGCAGCACTGGGACAAACACGTTTGTCACACTGCAAACCCGAAGAGAATGAGGACATCTCTTATCAGAGCTGAGCCGCCCTGAGAAGGTGCTGGCTGATGGGAGATAGGAAGAAGCTTGTTTGAGGGACTTCTGAAAGCTCCTTATGGCCTGTTGTGAGGTATCCAGATACAGGCTGCCACAGGGTGCCTGAGACTGTGTTTAATATGTGAGTTTTTAACAGCAGAAAGGAAAATGCATTGTCCCTACTTCCCTCCAGAGTCACTGCTGGGCTGCCATAAGGTCCCAGGTTTATGGTTCTCCTGGTTGATGGATATTCTCACCAGGGAGAACTCAGCTTGCTGTGTTGATATGGTGTTTTTAGGGACTCTTGCAGGCAGGTTTGTTCAGCCTGGAGAAGGGGAGACTGAGGGGAGATCTCATCATGATCTGCAGCTTCCTCATGAGGGGAAGCAGAGGGGCAGGCACAGATCTCTGCTCTCTATGACCAGTGAAGGGACCCAAGGGAACTGCACAAAGTTGTGTCAGGGGGAGTTTAGGTTGGATATTAGGAAAAGGTTCTTCACCCAGAGGGTGGCTGGGCACTGGAACAGGCTCCCCAGGACAGTGGTCACAGCACAAAACATGGCAGAGCTCAAGAGGCATTTGAAAAATGCTCTCAAGGCACATGGTGTGAATCTTGGGGTGTCCTGTCAGGGCCAGGAGTTAAACTCAATGATTCTTGTGGGTCCTTTCCAGTTCAGCTTATTCTGTGATTCTGCTCCTTGAGTGAAGGTGCCCAGCCAGTGTTTCTTTCACATCCTTCACTTGTGAAGCCCCCATTCCTGGGGCCCACACATAGATACATATGAAGCCACAAAATTAGGAAACTACTTGGGAAAATGCAACTCTTTGTGCAAAACAGAGTATGGAGGTGAATGGAGTGGTCCTGGAAAGCCAGGGTTGAATAAACCCCACTTGTTTTTCATTGAAGAAAGACACTGTGCTGGGACAACATCAAGCCCCCTAACACATGGTGCGGAGGAAGGAGGATGTGCTGCCTACTGTCCTAAAATCACCTCCTGCTGCACAGCAGTGACCAAATAAATGTGAGAAATCCAGTCCTGAGGCTGCTGGATGAGCAGAAAAGGGAAGGGAAAAAAAAAAAAAAGAAAGAAAGAAGGGTTACAATCAGTTAAGCAGCAGAATTCCTCTCCAAGGAGGCAGTCAATAAGGCAGGAGCAGGGGATACAAATAGCCTGGAGGAACATGCGGGTGGCTTTAGCGCTTTTCCATTAGCGCGGAGCGCCGGCTCAGCCGGACACACGGGCTCACTTTCCACTGGGGTTCCTCCCAATCAACAGCTCAACCAACAGGTGCAACCTGGTGTTTAAATCTGCTCAGGGCCTGTGGAGGGCTGCCAGGGCAGCGAGGAGAGGAACGGCGTCGGGTGGCAGCGGAGATGAAAGCGGGGCCAGCGGCACACGGGCCCCAGGGAGGGACAGCGAGGAGCAGGGAGCTCCAACCCAGCCCCAGCACCACGGGGCTGGATATCCCCTGTAACATGAGTGGGGCATCTGGACACAATCACAAGAGGTCAAGTATCTGCATCAGAAAGCTGTGGAAAGCACAGGAAGTGATTATTAATAGGCATAGCAGAGAGCTGAGGGCTTGGCAGGTGGTTTTCACAGGAGGGATGTACCTGTTTTGCAGGGGAAAGCGAGGTCTTGCCCCTTTGTGCTGTCAATCAGGCCCTTTCTCTCTGGCAGGAAAGGTCTCTGCTGCAGGAAAAACACAATGACAGTGCTTGGATGTGTGTCCTGCTCTGCCCCAGCCTTTATGTGAAACCACGGGCAAAGCCTCCCCATGCCGCCCCATTTCCCATCCCACATAAGCAAATTACTGCCACTACACTTCTCTTCACAGAGAAAAGCAAGGCACAATTCTTCCCAAGAATATTTCTGGGTTTCACATTCACTGAACCTCAGAGAAAGGAAAAGCAATTATTATCATTTGCTGTACCTGTGTTGTGCCAAAGTGGAATGCAATATGGAGATTGTTTACCCACAGTGATGGTGTTTTGTTTCCTTGGCCTGTCAGGGCCAGGTGTGTGTGAATTTGGACTGTTGGTGACAGTCACGAGATTCTGTGCAGTGTGTGCAGAGTGGAGTGCTTGGAAGGTTCACTTTAGATATAATGTAACATAATGTAATATAGTATAGAATAATATAGTATAATAAAGTAATTAATTAGCCTTTTGATATCAATAGAGTCCTCTTCATCATCCTCTCCCCTTGTCGGGGGTTGCCTGCAAATTCCATAAATGATTATTGATTATTTTCTCTCTTTCTCTTGTGGCCAGGCATTGGAGTGATGAGGCACATGGGAATCCCGAGGGAGATGGTTTTCAAAGAAACCCAGGAGCCTTGGGTCATGCTCAATGCCCTGCCTCATGACTTCTCAGCTGTATGGGCAAAATCTGATTTTCTTAGCCCTAAAACTGCAGGTATGGGACATGCCTTGGGGTAGAGAGGATCTTCCCTGAAGAACTAGACTTCCACTTTTCCAGCAGGCATGAGATCCAGCAACTTCTACTTTGTGCCAGGTGTCACACATCACAGGAGATACCAGGTCACAGGCCAGAATTTTGGTCACCTGTGGAGGTATTTGCAGGGGTCTTAGGATGAGGGAAAAGACGAGAATGTTGACTCCATGTTTCAGAAGGCTTGATTTATTGTTTTATGATATATATTATATTAAAACTATACTAAAAGAATAAAAGAAAGGACTTCATCAGAAGGCTTGAAAGGAATAGGAAAGGAATGATAACAAAGGCTTGTGACTGAACGAGAGAGTCCAGACAGCCAGACTGTGATTGGCCATTAATTAGAAACAACCACATGAGACCAATCCCAGATGCACCTGTTGCATTCCACAGCAGCAGATAACCATTGCTTACATTTTGTTCCTGAGGCCTCTCAGCTTCTCAGGAGTAAAATCCTAAGGAAAGGATTTTTCATAAAATATGTCTGTGACAGTCATCAGCAGTTTCAGAGCTTTCATCCAAACCAAGGCAGGAGCAAGGCCATTTTCTCTCTCTGGGTGGGTGACTTCCCATGCAACAGCCTTGTTTCTGCCAATCCTGTCCTTGGTTTGCCTCCCTAATTTGGGCTTCTGTATTTAATCTAGAATTCAGTCACCTGAAATACCCAATTTTACAATAATTTCCTGTCTTGGGAGACACCAGAATGTAACAGATTGGTGCAGAATTCTCCTCAGTAAAACACAAATTGTTTTCAAAACAGTTTAGCTTTCAGGGGAAAGAGGACATGGGACCAAACTCCATCCAGGAGCAGCCCTGAGGATGATGCCAGATTTGGGCCAAGTTAGTTCTCTGGTCAGAAAAATTCTTTCTCTCTGGGTGTAAGGATGAGAAAGGTGTGGTGTGTGTTCCTTCAAGGGGGTTGGGTGGCAGATGCATCCCTGATGCTTTCTTTGAAACAACTCTTTCTCCTCCACTCTGGTGGAAAAGGAGCTCACAAAACCTGAATTTCCAGGGCGCCTTATGTCTCTTGTCGTCTGAAGCCCAGAACTGTTATCCTGATGCAGAAAATAATTTGTAGATGTAAAATGATCAGAAAATCTTCCACTTGCTAAGCAATAAATATCATCAGTGCTGCTTTGTTCACTCCGAGAGTCTGCAAAAAAAAAGGCCTAAAAATTTGAAAATGTAGATTACCAGCAAACCTTAAAGGTCATCTTGACACATAAGGTATTTAATGAATTCTGGATTGATCTTTTTCTTAGTTCTTCTGGAATTGGATTATAATGATTGTATTTGCATAGTCTTTTTTTTTTTTTTTTTTTTTTTTTTGGAAACAAAGTGTTTTGTTTCATTAAATAAACTGGGGGCTTTGCTTCAGAAAGTTTAATTGCAACTAAAATGTGGATGTAGATGTTGCAATAATCCAGCTCCATTATTGTTTCAGTAATTCAAGTAGTCTGACATAGAAGAAAAGAAAGTAAATTCAGTTTTGAATTGAAGGCTAGGTAAATTTGGCATTTTTGCCTTCAGGGGATATTTATCAGCAGATTATTTGGGGGAATTTATGCAGGTATGACTAGGATTGCATTTTTAAAGAGATTGTGTACAGACACCAAAATAAATGGTCAGTGCTTGTGAAGATCCTCTAATAATGTAGGTCCAAGCACTTGAAAAAACTCAGATCCAGGGTTTCCTTATGCAGAGGGCATGGCATTTTTATAAACGCTTAAATCTACACAGGAATTATCACTAATTCCAACTTCCAAGAGCTACATTGAAAATGTGCTTCTTTAAAATTGCTATTCAGCAGTTCCTTCATTACAGTTTACAAAGCCTGAGTGTGCAGGAACTCCCACTGGAAGAGCTGTAATTTTTGGGCAAAGGGCAGAATTGAAGACGTTGGCACTTTTTTTCACGCTCCTGTAAGACAGCCTAGGGAGCTTTCTGCCATTCAGCCTTCCTGGTCCTACACTAAGGCACCAAACCTCTCCAGATTCTGTGTGCAGCTCCCTCATGCCCAGCTTAAGGCTGCAGATGTCAGGGAAATAAAAATTCAGCATGAATACTGTAGCATTTAACCCAGGTTTCCAGGAGGATTTATGTCCTAGCCCAAACTTCAGCTGTTAGTCCTGTAACAAGTGTGAAGCTTCTGAAGCCTCACCTTCACTTTATCAGTTGAATAATACAGGCCTCTGCATAGCCAGACTAAATGGGATTATTATTGAATGTTTCCTTTCAAAAATCAATGGCATGGAAATGGCAGGGTCAGTGTTGCCTGAGCATGTGCTCCATCCTCCCAAACGATGGCACACACCCCCCAAACACATCCATGTGAGCAGTGCAGCTCTAGTGTAATTATCCTTAGCATAATATTCTCCTGAAATCTGCATTTATCTCTCTTTTTGGGGCTATGGGTAGGCACACACTAGGGGAGCAGGCAGGGAATTACAAATGTTGCAGCTGGTGCCCATCACCTCACCCAAAAAGCCTGGGAATGCTGCAGGAATCGCTGGGCACATCCTCATGACCTTCCCTCACCACGCAGAAAGGCAAATCAGATGATCACTGTGGTGTCTTCTTGTTTGTGTCCTTGCTAAAATAAAAGTCACCCTGCTCCTCACCGCGTGGTTGGTTCCCAAAGGCAAGGGCTGGCTCTCACATGGCTCCTCCAAAAACCCATGTACTGCAGTTTGGATAGGCTTTTGCCTGCCCTGATCTGATTGCAAGAGACAGCTGGCTGTGGATCTGCTTGGGATGGGGCTGTCTTTAAGGGCTGGCCTGGTCTTTGGTCTAAACAGAGTAAAAAATATCCCTCAAAATGAGTTTGAAGGGCTGGGGCTCGATGTGAGCCCTCGGCTTGTTTGGCACAAGCTTCACCCGTCCACAAACAGAGCTGTGCCTCAGACTTGGCTTCAGGCACCCTTTGTCTCCCAGTCTCAGCCCTCCCTTGCAGGAGGGGTGGCCTGAGCAGTGGTTTCGTGGTGGTGGGGTCCCAGCACAACCTGGATGACCCACCCACCAGAAATGCTTCTGCTTCCTCTCCTCTCCATGGATGGGATGGCTATTCCCAGATCGGCTTCTGCGGGTGGTTCATAGTGGCATCTGCAGCTACAGGGCTCTGTTCTTGAATTTTTCTGCCCTTTCCCATGCCCACAATCCATGTCCCTTCATGTTCTCCTTCTCAGTAGTTCCCTGTGCACTGCCTTGGACCATGGGGCTGATTCTGAGCATGTGCTGTGTGTTGTAATTCCTGCTGGTTTTCTTTCCTGAGCCCTAAAAGGGATTCATCACATTGTTCTCCCAGCCAAAATTTAATTTGCTTTGCCATGCATGCTCTGAGCCCTTTGCTGGGTTTCCTGGCCCCTCTGATGCACCTCTGCAAATCTGTCCCCTTTTCCTACACATCCCCTGGGCTTTCCCCACATCATTCCCTTCACTGTGTCCAGACTTACTTACCAAATTTTGAAGCTCTGCCTCAAACAGGGACATTTTTAAGCTGTGTGAGCACTCTAGAGTTAAATCCCTCTCCAGACTTCCCTTTTATTTTTTTTTTCTTTACCCAAAATAAGGATGTCTTTTTCTGGCTAACTCATAATGTCTGCATCCCTCTTTGCTCCCAGCTACAGCCCAGCCATTTCCCAATAGTAACAGAGAGAGAAAAATTCTGTGCAGAGTGAGCAGGAGAGACCAGGGCTGCTGTGCAGCAGCATCTGCTTCTGGGGCCACTCCACATCTCCCCTGCCCCTTCTCACCTGAGCAGAGCTTGCATGGATGACTCAGAGCTAACAAAGGTGTGTGCCCAGTTCTGTCTGCACAGCAGAAATGTAACCCTGTGCTTGTGGAGCTGGGAACTAAAGAATTCATACCAAGGTCAAAATGCAGTTATCCCTTTCAGATTTACTGCCAGTTCAGTGAGGATGGACATCAGTCACCCTCCAGGTCATCACAGCCTTCTCCAACCATTGCTTTCCAAGCTTTGTTTTCCCAACCTGAGGTCTCAGATATTTTCAAAATATTGCAGTAAAGCAGTTGCAGTTTCTGGGACATTGATGCCAGTTTAACCAATATAATGAAGAAAAACTTTAAAAATTCTCTTCATTTTTAAATAATTTTTTTTAATTTCTATATTTTTAATATAAGAAAATTCTTTTCTTTTATTTTCCAGTTGATAACTCTGCTTTTGCCCTTAAAAGAGCAACAACTATTAAAATCAGATGTCCTGTAGCCCTCCTAGCTCTAGGATGGACTATTATTGCCCTACCCATGTTACAGCACATCAACCTCAGCAGCATCAAGGCATTTTTTTTCCCTTTCACCCCCAGGCTTATGCTACCCATGAGCTGATGGAGGGCAATGCAAAAGCTGGGGTTTGATTTTGGGGTGAGCTTTTTGGGGGACCATGTGCCTCTTGCTCTGCCACTGAGCAAGGCAGAGCTGTCTCTCCACATCCCCTCTGCTGTTTGGCTGGCTTGGTGCCCCTGATAACCCCAGCAGCTGCCCAGGCTCCTCCAGACAGTGCTTTGGCTCAGCATCCATCCCTGGGCTCTCCAGGAAAAGGGCTCTTAGAGAGAGCATGCTTCCCTTCAGCTTGCCCTGGCTCACTCAGGCTTGGAAATTCTCCATTCACAGCTGGCTGTAGCAAAGGTCAGGGTTTTCTGTCGGCTTTTTTTCCTTCCTTCTCTCCAGCCTGGGGAAAAGCAGCAGAACCACAGGTGATGCAATTTGATTAGAAACTCCTGAGGCTTAAATTAAACAGAATTATTTATCAAATGTCCCAGCCATTAGCCCTGGCTCTAGTAACAGCCATGCCAGGACCTCTCCCTCTCTCCTCCCACACACATTTCCCTTCCCTTCCAAAGGTTCAGTGAGATCCAAAAATAAAATAAAATAAAATTAAAATAAAATAAAATAAAATAAATAAAAACCTCCCCTCTTTTTCAAAAAGAAGGAGATGGCAATGACAATAACAAGCAATCAAGTGAGGGCAGAGCTGGATGCTGGATGCTTTGCATGACTCTGACTGTGCTGCATCCCTGGGGGGCTGTGATGCCTCTCAAGCCTCTCCAAGGACCCCAGGAGTCTTGTGAGGGTGGCAGTGCTGCCCACTGCCATTGACCTTTCCTTCATCCTCATCCTCAGCCTGCACAGGCCAGCCAAGCCTTCATCTGTATGAAGAAATCAGAGACCCAGGGGGTGTAAGCTCACTGCCAGGTAAGTTTGGGGTGATGCAGACTGCTCTTAGCACTCATACATTCCCTCAATCCCCTTCCAAGGACTGATGCTCCTTGTGCCACCACCAATATCCACCCCATCCTCACTGAGGAGCACCCTGAAGAACCAAGATCTAATGGCTGAGACTGTGTGCACTTTATTATTTTCATTTTGGAATTTCTCTTTCGGATTTTTTGGGGGAGGTTTTTCTGGTTGGTTTTTTGTTTTGGTTTTTTTTTTTTTTGTTTGTTTGTTTGTTTGGTTTGGTTTTTTTTGTTCTTTGATGAGAATTTAGGTTTCAGGAGAGCTGGACTTGTGCTCATTTCACCTCTGCCACAGCAGCTGGGCTTTATCTGGGTGAGACCTTGCAATGAAAGTCAGACTCAGCTCTGCCTTGCTGCTGATGCTCAGAGCCTCAAGTCAATCATCAAGTTATTTTGCAATGTAAGGTAAATCTGCAGTAGCTGGTAATGTGGCAAATGATCTCTGTGTTGCTGAAAGAAAATCAATAAACTGGCTGAGCCTGGAAATTTTTACTTCTCTGGCTTTCACATTTTATCCCATAGGTTCTGTTTGTCTGATCGTTTTTTCCTCTGGGACAAAATCAGTGTGACAGACATGAAATTTCTGTTTACACTGAGAAACTTTGTTCTTTCCTGTTTTCCTGCCTAAGCAAACTAAACACTTTAAATTTTAGTCATCTCCAGCATGCCTGCCCTGCAGGAATGTTACTTGTGCTATTTGCAGAGAAATGATGCTGAAAAAAAAGAGCACAACTCATCCCTTGGTATTTTACACTTCCCCTACCCTTGGCTGGTTATCAGAGATTTCAGTTCTATTTAGTACTTCTTCCCAGCTTTGTCCAAATTATTTGTCTTGAACAATTTTTGTCTTGAAAGCTTGTTGAGTTCAGTCTCCCCTGTGGGAATCCCAGGACTTCCACTCCAGCCAGGAAATGCTGTGAGTGCAGCTTGTTCCAGAGCAAATAAATCAGCGTGCACCAGGAAAAGTGGCAGGAAAGTCTTCCCTCTAAAATATCATTCACCTCTTGGGCCAAAGTTTAGAACTGCTTCTGTTTGACTTGCAGCAATTTATCAGTTCCCAACTGAAATAACCATGCAGTCAGATACAGTCCAAAGCTGTCAGAAAATGTGGAAAACATGAGGATAAGAAACCCACAGAGCTTTTATGAAGCCTCTACACTTATTTATTTATTTATATGTAAAAAGACAAATTTTACAAATATAGAGAAGGTATGGGTTTACCATCTTTAAATAAGAGTGTTTCATTTAATATTTAATTACAATATCACCCATAAAAGTTCTTTTAAGCTCTTGTTTACTAACTGGAGGCCTGTCATGATGCTTTGAAATGATATTCAAAGGGAACCTGTGTTGAAATAAATGAAGTAATATACATGATTAAGATAAACATAGCAATTGTCTGATTAGGTATACAAGTAATACAGTAAATCTTATTTGAAAGTAAGTTCTGACTGCCTCCTGAGCTGGGAGGCAATTAAAAATTAAAAAGCAATGAAAAATGCAACTCGAAATGTATCAGGCCAGAATTGTTCTTTAGATAAAGGGCAAATAAAAGTCCCAAGGCTTAGTGGTCAGTCCTAAAGAAAGGAGAAGTTCAGGCTTTCTGAGTGGGCTCTGCCTTTGACAAAACAAGTCATCCTATGTCTGCATTAAATCATAACCTGAAAATAAAGGGCATTTCAAATGTCACAGTGATGTAGCTCTCTGACATGGCTGTATTTTGCTAAGAAACCTATCTTTAGCTAGATTTCTCTTTAAAGTTTGTACAGGACTCAGCATTCTTTTGATGTTCTGCTGCAGCACCACAGAGATAACCTCAATTCTGGCCTTTTTCCACTTGTCTGAGCTGGGCTGCCCAGCCTTAAACCCATGGTCTCTATGTGGCAATATTCACTTCAAGAAAGACATTGAGGGACTGGAGCATGTCCAGGGAAGGGCAACAGAGCTGGAGAAAGGTCTGGGGAGTGAATTCTGTGAGCAGCAGCTGAGGGAGCTCAGGGGGGCTCAACCTGCAGAAAAGGAGGCTCAGTGAGACCTTCTCACTCCTACAGCTCCTGCCAGGAGGGTGCAGCCAGCTGGGGTCAGGCTCTGCTCCCGGGAAACAGTGACAGGGTGAGATGACACAGCCTCAGGCTGAGCCAGGGCAGGTTCAGGTTGGACACCACAAAGAAATTTCCTCACAGAAGGGGTGGTCAGGCACTGGAATGGGCTGCCCAGGGAGGTGATGGGGTCCCCATCCCTTGAGGTGCCCAGGGAATGATTTGACTCAGCATTCTGGGCTTTGGTCCTGTTGACACAGTGGTGATCATTCAAAGGTTGGATCTTAGAAGTCTTTTCCAACCTAAATGAATCTGGGATTCTGTGAAATACAGATCCTATTTCTCCTTTTCCTTATTTTTGCTCTGGTCATTCAGACCCATGCAAAGGTCAGTGCAAAATGTCACAACTGTGCTCATGCAAGGTCAGTCAATGCCAGTAATGCTGCCTCAAAGTTAATTACCCCCTACTTTTGGGAAAGGGGGAACAAAGTTATGAATATAATCCTGAATTTAACAAACACAAAAGAGCATCTGATTATTTTGGTTACATTGTTATCCCCAGACACTTTCTAGTTCTGGACAGGATCTGCTCCTCTAGGGCACGAGGTAATTGCTTATTTCCTTGTACACTTCAGTGATGGTTCTGGAGCAGTTAATGATTTATTAGGAGAGCAGGGAATGTTCAGCAGCTCTTCAAGTCAGCCAGCATCGCTGTGCCCAGCACCTCTGATGCTGATAACAGAAAACCCAGCAGCCCAGAATCAGGGTCACTAATCAGGAGTGCTGCCAGGCGGTGACACAGTGATGGCACAGGCTCTCTGCAGAGATTCCCCTCCTGCCATGAGTCAGGCTTTGGGAAGAAAAGATAATTCTGGTCTTCTGAGGACTCTCCCACCCCTTGTTTACCTGCTGCAAAAACCTCCTCCAAGCCAGGGGAAGCCCAGCTGCATTGGCACAAAGCCTGTGTGGTCAGGCTGGAACTCTCCCCAGACTTACAGGTTGTCAAATGAACATTTGCATCAATTTAATTTTCAATGACTCATGATTGAGTGATTCAGTCCCTCTCTGGACAGCCTTCAAACGGATCTGACCTTTCTTTCAAAGCTTGACCTGAGGTGGGGGATTTAGAGGAGGAACAGGAGAGTGGTTCAAGCACACACACCAGGGTCAGGAGATTTTAGCTTGACAAGGTGCAGCTTGCAGAGGAAGGGCTGTCACTGCACAGATACCCCTGATTCCTGCTCTCCTGCTGCCTTGGATCCACTAGCATGGACAGGGATAGGGCACTGCAAGGCAGAACAAGAGCACTGAGACTGAAATGTGTCTGTGAGGTGAGACATACCCCTTGTATGAGACTTACCCTGCTGAGCCTCCTTGCCCTGGGGTGTCTTTTTTGCCCAGGACAAGCTGGGACACACTAATATTAAATATCAGTAGAAGGGAGTACAGAGAAGTATTTGTGGGGGACACACCAAATTCTCTGAAAGCACAAAGGTCCATCCCTTTTCAACCCCTGCCAGCTACCTGTGTTGCCTCCAGACACCTCTCTAGTGCACAGAAATAGTGATTTAGCAGCCAAGCAGTCAGGCTGGGGAGTTTGAAGACCATTCCCTGTGCAGAGGACTTCCAGAAGGACTGTGAGCCCATCACTGCTGGGGAAGCAGAAGGAGCTGCAGGACGTGGTTTGAAGGATGTAGAAATCCAATGTGGAGGTGATTCTTGTGCTTTGAGAGAGGAGGAAGGCAAAGCTCTGAGGGGAGACAAGCCCCAGAGCAGGAACCCGTTTACATCTGGGTAAGATTTGCCAACCCACCCCTCTGGAGGCACCTCCTGCTGTCACGAAACCAGCAAGGGAGCAAACACCTAAAGTGGGTGGTCAGTCAGTCTGAACTCTCTCTGTTGTCCAAAATTGCCAAAATGTGGTTGGACAAGGTTGGGCTCAGCCTGGCAGTCCCCTCCTGAGTGCAGCATGTCACTCTCACCATCTCCAGCTAATGGGCCACCCAACAGCAGCTTTTTGAGGACACCCTGGGCAAAGACTTGTACAGGTCCAGGTCTACATTTAACCCATGGGGATCACCCTCCACACCTCCCTTCCCTTCCTGTGTCACATATTTTGTGTCTACAAAGGTGCAGTATTAAATGGTTTCTCTTAAGCACCTACATCTTTGCACCATCACAAATGGTTCAGAGGAAAACTCAGGTTGGACAGGACCTGCTCCAGTCCTCCTGTGCTCTCCCACTCTGTTTCTTGGAGGAAAATTAAAGGATTTTAAGGAATAATGAGGAACTGCTGGGTTTAGGAAGTTCCCAGAAAAATGACTGCCTTGAGCCCACCTCACCAAATTCAGGTCTCCTGTGCTCCAAAGTGACCCCATTCCCAACACTTCCCTCCCCTTCTTCTTCTGTGTTCCCACTCTTCAGCATCCTCCACATCAAAAATCCTTCTTGCTCCACTCAAAACCTCATTTGTGTCAGTTCTTTGACTTACACCAGTTTTGGGAGCCACCAGCAGCCTCTGTATCCTGCTGCAGTCAAGAGGGGCATGAGCCTGATGTGGAACATTCTTTCTTCTCCTGCAGGCCTGTTTTTTGGGAACTCTCTGTTTTCAGAGGTTACTGGCTTGCTCTTATCATGAAAGCTGCCCCTGGCAACACTCGTCCTTCCTTTGTGAGAAAAACATCCCAGGCCTGAAGTTACATAAGTGTCACATGGGTTTAAGGCATTTTTTCCCCTCTCACTCATAAGTGTCAGCGAGAGTTTCTTATCCACAGGCTGGGAGTCCAGGAGCAGTTTGTGTCTCTTTGGCTCCCCTATCTCATCACAGGGCACTTTTCACTTCAGAAATCTCTCTTCCCTTCTCAGGCTGCTCCTCAAGTCAGGAGAAGGACAATCAACTGATGTCTGAAAGGGGGGTCAGCCCAGAAAGTGGCTTGTCAGGGGGTATTTGTGAGCTGGAAAGATGCAAAGTTCTGACCCCTTCACCTCACATTTCACTGGGAGGGGTTTGAACTGGTAGTTTTCCCAAGCATCATCCAAAGGGTCACCAAAGAAAGTCCCTAAAAACTGCTGTAAAAACTACACAGCAAGAGTGCCTTTGCTTGGCAAGTGACTGTGCTCACAAAAATGTAGATAAGCATGAAAAACTCTGGAAAACAGAGACAAAAAGCAAGAGAAAGAAAAGTAGTCCCAGGCTGCCCCCATATGTGGTATTTTGGGGTCCCCTGTGGCAGGAAGGAAATGATGAATCTGACTCCAAGTTCTTAGAAGGCTAATTTATTATGATATGATATGATATGATGTGATGTGATATATGATATGATATGATATTAATTATATTATGCTGTACTAAAACTATACTAAAGAATAGAGAAAGGATACTTACAGAAGACTTAACAAGATGCTAATGAAAAACTTCTGACACTCTTCAGAGTCCCAACACAGCTGGTGATTGGTCATTAAGTTAAAACAATTCGCATGTTGGATAAACAATCTCCAACCACATTCCAAAGCAGCAAAACACAGGAGAAGCAAATGAGATAATTATTGTTTTCATTTTTCTCTGAGGCTTCTCAGCTTCCCAGGAGAAGAAATCCTGGCAAAGGGATTTTTCCAGAAAATATGACAGTGACACCCATACTCAAGCACTAAACCAGGCCCAAGCTGGAAAAGCCCAGCACATCTTTATCTTTTGTTCTGTTGTGGGAATGTTGCTGCAAAAACATTGCCAAAATCTCCCAGAAACCACAACCTCTCAGGGTGGGAAGCTGTGGTTGGTTCCACACAAGAAGCACAAGACAATCACAAACAGGAGTTAGGCTCAAATGTCTCACAAATCGGACAAGATTGATAAGATGGGAAGAAGTCATCCCATTTTTTCCTGACCAGGAATAATTCAATTTATAATGGTTGTGAGCAAGACACTTCAAGAGGGAAGCACAGGATTTGGATTAATGCCTCTTGTACCTCTGAAATTCTCCCTGCTGATCTGTAAACTGCTCCCATGACTCAGCCACAAATTCCAGCCATGGTTTAATACAGACATCTTTTTCTTCCTGCCACATGTGCCTGATTCACCTCTTTTCACAGAATTGTAGAATCATTAAGGTTGGAAAAGACCTCCAAGATCAAGCCTAATAAAATAAAATTCAGCTAAATTCATGCAATGTCACAGAAACACACTTGCTGCCAAGCAAGGAAGTACTTTCCAGAGCTGAGGTTTGTGTTCTTGCTCTCCCTTTCTCCTACATGCTTGCACATGATGGTTGGCTGAAAAGTTTAGTACCTAAAATCAGAGTCCCACTGTGGATACTGTGATGTTAATGATTCGGCCAATGCCCCTAATTCTTTAGAAGGGTGTAATGCAATACCTGGGTTTAATTTAAATAAATTTTGCCCTTTATTTTTTCTGATCCTTTGATACTTTTCAATATCTTTATAGCCCACCACTGGGCTCTTTTGATGTGAACTGTCACTGATCACTGATCAGGACTGATAATACAGTCAAAGTGTGACATGATGGGTTCCTGTCACAACTCAGTCATCCATATGCTGATGAGAGAAGTTCCAAATCAATTGTGTTACTATGCATAAAACCCTGTGAAATAAAATATTTTTATACATAGCTTGTTTTGAGGTTTTATTTGGTTGAGTATTTTTTGTTGGTTGGTTGGGTTTCTTTATGGGGTACAGAATATATCTTGTTTAATATAAACTCAAAATGAGGGAATAAATGTAGACCAAAAGGAACTTAGACCCTTGGGACACCTTAAATAAGAGAGCAGCTGAGCTGCAGCTTTTAGAGCTTGGCTTATGCCAAAATGACTGTCTTTAATGTTTTTCTTTTGGTTTTTCAGTTCAAGTTTCAAGCAATTGAAATTTCCAATTAATTTTACTTCTCCAGAATGTTGTAATGGGTCATTAATGCGTGCAGTTTATTAAGCAGGCGATAATAACATTACAACAGGAAAAGAAGGGAAAAAATCAGTGCAGTAACTCAATCAAGAGGCTCAGCCTGCAAAACGGGGCGAGGGCTTCTGGGTTTCACTGGCTCCAGGTTTGACCTTGAGACAGCCCTGTCCATCTGGTCATTCATCTTCAAAATGAGAGGAATAGTGGATTTGTCTTTACAAACAAGCTGTGGGTCTGCTGGTAGACAAAACCAGCACTGGGAGATAAAAGAAACAATGGGAAGGGTTCCACTGATTGATGAATGGAAAAAGATATTTGCTTTTACAAATAAACTTTAAGTTTGCTGATAAATGAAATTAGACATTGCGAGATGAAAGAAACGATGGGGAAGAAAACCCCCTAAATTCTGTAAGAATTAAGAATTAAAAGGGAGGGTTATACATTAGAGGGAAATCTTTGGTATCAGGCATTCCGAGAAGTCTGTACCTCTCAAGTACCTCAGCCAATGGGGAAAGAGAGAAGGGAAATGCAGCCGGGAAACTGGGATAAAAAGGGAGGCTGGGTCTTCCAAAAATTCGAGAGATTCCAGGGGAATGCCCCATGGCCTCTCCCTTTATTTGAATAAAGCCAGAAAGGACTCCTCTGTCTCCTTTTTGGACATAAACCTCTGGTGTTTGTGGATTAATTTTCCTAACAAAAATGATAACCTGCATTATGGACGTGCTGCAAGCTTCCAGTCCTGCCTAGGGAGACCTCAAGGAGCAGGTGACGAGTGGCACCTCGGTGCCCTTCACAAACCGAGTTTGCAGCACAGCTGGCAGGGAAATCCTGTCACCAGGGACATGGGAGCAGTGCCTGTGAAACCACACAAGCACCCGCTGTTCCCTCATTTCCATTTCTTTTAGTAAACTTTTCTCATCACCATTGATTGTTCCCTGGTACGGGGGCAGCAGCCGAGCAGCCCTCGATCAATTACCTGAGCAGATATCACGCCCCATCGGCTGCCTAATTGCATCCCTGAAAGAAATGGTGCTCAGCCCCGTAATGCTCCGCTCAAAGGTAATACACTTGTTATGGGAAGCTGCTAATGGTGCTGCACCGCGTTTGGAAACAACACAGCTGTTAAAAACTCATTTGGGAGGAAGACACTGACGGTGGGTATTGAGAGGAGAAGTGATGGAAAGCCTTTGTGTTTGCTGTTCTAATTGTCTAATGCAGGAAAATGGGCGGAGGTTGTCATCTCTGTCTTTGTTTTAAAGACAGAGCCCGTAATGAGAGGGCACACACGGGGAGGAAGGGGCACAGGGCCTCTGGCAGGGGCTGGCATTGCCCCATCAGGGTCAGCACACAGCTTTTCCATCAGCAGCAAATCCGGCTCCACAATTGCACCTCTCCGAGGAGATAATTGCACGTTTCAAGGCAGGCAGAGCAATCCTTGATGCTGACTCCTGAATAAAAGTGCATCCCAGAAGGGTTTGACAGCAGAGGCTGCCAGCACCGTTTGGGTGATCTGCTGAGGGGACTGATGTGTGCACAGGGACACCAAAAATACTGTGTGCATACTACATTGGGGTGATCCTGACTGCCTAAGGCATGTCTTGCTACATTGGGATGATCCTGACTGCCTAAGGCGTGTGTTGTAAACAAAAATCGGTCAATTTTTTTTGGGGGGGGGACGGACATGGGGACAGGGGCATCAAAGAAAATGCAAAATAGCCTCGAGACCAGCATGCCTTGGGAGGCAACTCCACCAAACTTACAGAAAAGACCCCAAAAACAACGAGCCAATACAGAATTAAGAAATTAGAGTGATGTCTAGATGTGAGGAGCAAAGTACCAAGCCTGCAAAGATGCTGAAAAGCTTTGTTGCCCCTCATCCTAAGCAAAGACTTCAGCTGAGGGCAAGATCATGGCTGGAGGCACTGGAATGTTGAGAAATCTGGGGCTATGCCCACTGCTCTTCTGAGGATGGGATCCCCAACTCTGCCCTTAGTGAACAAAGCTGCACTTTCCTCCTCCTCCGAGTCGCCCTGGGAGTGGCGGCGATACGTGGACCCATCCAGCTTCCCTACCTTGAGCTGATCACTTTTAATAAAGGCATTAAAAGGAGAAAAAGTCTCCTGCCCTGTTTACTTCATCATGTCTTCTTACATTGGGATGATCCAGACTGCCTAAATCATGTCTTGCTACATTGGGATGATCCAGACTGCCTAAGTCATGTCTTGCAACATTGGGATGATCCAGACTGCCTAAATCATGTCTTGCTACACTGGGATGTTTCTGAGTTCTTAAATCTCTCATGCCTTCAGCAGGAGGAGATCTCTGAAGGTTGAAGCCAGGAAGCTGAAGCTGAACCAGCAGAGCAGGAGGCACCAGGCAGAGACAGGTATCTGAATTCCTGCCTTTCCTGGAGCTTGGGTCTCCCATCAAATATCTTCAGCCACTTTGAACTCCCTTGTGAAATCAAACAGGAGCTCCTGCTCTCCAAAACACCACCAGTGAGGGAGCCAGCACTCAGCCTGGGCAGGATGTGCTGGCTCCGTGCACAATGAGGATTTGTCAGATGGGAGGTTGGGTTTCTAAGCAGCAAGGACAGGGTCAAACCTGCAGCTCCTCAATTCCCTCCTCCCACAGGCTGTGGCTGTGCCAAGACTCAGGCTTTCTCCATATGCAGCTCTGGATCTGGAATGGCCAAGATGGACCACTGCCAGGCCAGAGAGATGGAAAATTAGAGCACCACCCTGTAGTGCAGGCCACAGACAGGAGGACAGAGCTGCTCCTTGGCCTCTCCTCACAGGACCATTCCTGAGTTTTTCAGTCAATGTCTGTCACCTCCAAAGGGAATAAGCCGTGCTTAAAGCAGAGACCAGCACCCTCAGAGAAGACTCAGCAACACCCAAGGACCACTTGAGCCAGTGTCACACCTCACTTCATACTTAGGATGGCTTTCCCTGAAGCCTAACTTTGATTTTCTTTGATTACAAAATATGGCAATTTATTCCTGCTCTTCCTACATAGACATTCCCCATAATCCCAAATTAGAAATTCCTGGCACACAGAATAGGACTGTGCCTGCTCACTTCCACTTTCTGCTCACCATTTTCTTTAGTCACACCTCTGTAATATTCAATAAGTCCTCACTGGATGTGACAGCAGTCATATGCCAGAAGCACAGCCATGGCATTAGTCATATTTCCTCTGGGCTGGAGTAATGCAATCATGGCTGGGTAATTAAAACTTCCCCATACTAAGGTTTGGCTTCATGCTTTTCTTTTTGCACATTCAAAATCTGGTCATTTTTCCCTGCTGATCAGCCCTGTCTGAAGTGGGCAACCCCTTGTGAAGGCAGTGCCAGAACACCAAGGAACTGGGGAAGAACAAGTGAAATAAAAACAAAACAAACAAACAAACAAACAAACAAACAAAAAAAAAAAAAAAAAGGGAAAAGTACATGAAAACAGTGAGATAGATGGAAAAATGAGTGAGGAACAATCTGCAAGCCACAAACACTTTGGGCCATTTTCCAGTACCTGTGCAAAGTCACCCCAAAAGTGAAGTGGCAACACAGCTCTATCTCCAAAGAGAAAAATTCCCCTTTTATGAAGAGCCCCCTTGGAAGTAACTGATAATACTTGTGTGAATAAGGGTTTGTAGAATCACCCCTGAAAACCTTTAAGCCATTTGGGTAGGAACGTCTTATGCCTACACAGGTGCAGGAAATAAACACATAATTCCTGTTGAATTATGTGTCATAGCCAAGACCATGTTGGATCTGTTCTGTGCTCCATTAAAAAAGAGGATCTACTCAACACCTACTGGAACTGAAAATCTCACCCTGTTTTTGCATATATATTGTCAGAATCATAGGGACCCCATATTTAGGATGAACTCCTCAAGCAAGCCTGTCCTTTGGTGGCTTTAAGGCATGGTCAGGTATGCCTGTACTAGTAAATTAAATAGTGTGAATACAGAATGGCTTGTATTAATGCCTGTGTCTCTTCCTTCTGGCTGCTTTTATCCAGATTTCTCAGGAAGAAAAGCCCCCAGCCCTTGTCACCACCCCACCTATGCCCAGGTGTCCCACAGAAGAGTGGCAGATGGCATGGGCCAAGCTTGTGATAGAAACTCTGCTGCCACTTTGCATGGTACCAGCACGCTCCCTGCTGCCTTGAGTTCCCAAAACCAGGTTTTCCAGCCCTCTGCCCAGCTCAGGCAGCCCCACTGCCTGGGCACAACCCCCTCCAGGGATGCTGGGCACCCTTGGGCAGGGGGTGTCACCATGGGGGGATTTCACCTGCACCAGCTGAACTCTGGCATTTTTTGTCCTCTCTCCACTAAAATGTGGTGGACTTTTGCTGCCAGCTGCCCACAGGTGGCCTCAGGAGGGACTGGGCAGCTGCTCCTGCTGTGTCCCAGCAGACTCATGTTGGCAAGCCCTGCCAGGGTGAAAGCAGATCCTTTTGGAGACTGAGCACTCTGAAACCACATCTCTCCTGTCCCTTAGCTTAGAAACAATACCACACTTCCTTTTGTAAGCCCACTCCTTCCTTCCAGCTCCTAGGAATCTCTGAAAGGTCATGAAAGCTGCAATAACAGTCTTTAGCATTGTCTCTTTTCTACTTGTGCTATGTGTTGGACACTGCCAAATAAAACATTTACCTGAAGGGCACAAAAACACCCCCTCCATAAGATGCACACACATATATCCTGTGGGTACAAGATCCTTCTAATTGCAGCAGGAAATGTGACATTTCAGACTGGATGGATGAAGGCACAAATCATCCCTGGTGAGGAATGGTCCTGAGGGGATCAGGAGAGGGAGTGGGCAATGGAGCTGCTCCTTTCCAGCTCAGTGCCAACATGCTGTGGAGCATATTTTCTTAATTTAATTAACAGGCCTTCCCTCCCTCACACTACCCACTGCTCAGGAAGCAAATCCACAGTGGGGAGAGCCTGTGCTGCAGCAAAGGTGGGGAGCTCTGGGGTTGCTGTTGATATTTGCTGCCCTGAGATGTGCAGGATGTCTCTGCTTCGGCCCACGCAACTGAAGAACGAGTCTGGACTCTTCACTTTTAGGTCTTGAGGTTGTTTATTAATTCTTATCTATAAAATTTTCTTTCTGCCCAGCTGAGATCTGCTCAGCAGGGCAGCCACAGGCACTCTGACCACCCCTGAGGCGGTGTTGTCCTTTTATACTACAAACTGCATAGAACATATTTACACTTAATTCCCAATACCTATCACCCATGTTAGACAGTGAACTTCTACTCTAGACCAATCCCAAAGTGGCAACATCACTGCAGAAAATGGAGAACAAGAAGAAAGGTTAGACATTCCCAGATTCCTCAATCTTGTCCCCATAACCCTCATACCAAAAATCCTAAAATCTACATTTTCACCCTATGATAATTTTGTTATCACACCATTCAAACCTGTGTGACTTTCATGTCCTCATACAAAGTTAGTAACTTGCTCCAAGGGTCAAAATCGAATCCCCAGGTGCTTTGGGCAGCATGCCAGGGTCTCTGAGCCCCCTGGCAGGGTCCTTGGCAACTCTGGACCCCCAGAGGGATGTACTGAGTTCCAACAGGGGATGGTTCTGGTTGTGAGAAAGTTCCTCCACTTGTTTGTGCCATGTGTAGATTATGTCCTGAATCCAGGCTGTTAATGAGGCAGGTGGTTCATTGCCACTGATAGACTTGCAGTTCCCATTTAATTCTTTTTAATCTCAAAAGGGAGGAAATCTGTTTCACATTTATTAGAATGCAAACATATATCTTCAATACACCACACATAAAGCTGCTTTACTGCCTGTTGCTGTCCACTCCCCCAGGCTGTCACAGCTCCTGCAGGAAAGCCAAAATATTATGGTAGATTCAGACCTTCACCTCAGTGTCAACCCACATAAATGCAGTGGAATGCCACTAGTTGAAAGGCACTTCAAATGACACATAGACACATTGACACATGAGCACACAGATAATAAATTATCCATCTCTAATTAAAAAAAAAAAAAAAATCTCATCTCCCCTTTCCTCACCACCAACCACTCCCTCTCAGCTCACATTTGCTGCAGGGGCTATTTTTTTTCTGTTTTTCTTCCTTTTCCTGCCTCCTTTCACAGGCCCAGCCTCTGCCATGGGGTGGGAGGTGCTGGGAGCAAGGCTCAGCCCAGGGTGCCCAGTGCCTGGAGACCCAGCACAGGCTCTGCACTGCTGAGGTGGGCACAAGGTCCATGAGAGCCCACCAGGAAGGGCTGCTTGCTGCATGCTCAACTCAAGGCTTGAACATGCCAAAACTGGGACAGTGTTGCCATCTCCAAAGACACCTTCCTGCAGACAAGATGATTTTTAGAAAGTTTTTCAGGCTGGTGCACCTCCTGACCCTCCTTTGGGCAGTGCAAGAAAGGCGAGATTCATCTTGGGTTCATAAATTTCATCCTTCCCTGCCAAGGCCTTGGCTCAGCACATAAAGGAGAGGAGGACTCCCCTTGGGGAGGCTCTCCCCCTGCAGAAGAAGGATCAGCAGTGTTTTCAATGAGCAAGCTGTGCAGGATCAGGCATCAGGGTCAGATGGGCCTCCAGGCATCACTGGGGTGCTCACATGGAAAACAGGAGACACCATTCCATGCACTGAGGAAAAACTGAGCATTTCCTTCCGTGACAGCTCAGTGTTAAGTGGCTGATTTAACACCTGGAGCTGGGAAAGGTTTCATGGCTGGCACTGGTGGGCACCTTGTCCTGGGGCTCTCCTTGCCCCAGGGGTAGCCATGGCCATCAGGGTGGAGGGGACAGGGTCAGGAGGGGCAGGCACTGTGCTCCTCCCATCCACCTCCCATCTGGTGACACTTTGGTGACAGCTGGCACTCTGGTGACAGGTATGGACAAGATAGGGGGCATCCCATGCAGGGACACTGAGGTGAGTACTGGGATATGGTGCCTTCTTGGGGGTCACATTCACATTTTCTGGAAAAATCCCTTCGCCCAGGATTTTTCTCCTGGGAAGCTGAGAAGCCTCAGAGAAAAAGGAAAACAATTTTTATCTCATTTGCTTCTCCTGTGTTGTGCTCACATGTGGAATGTGTTTGGAGATTGTTTACCCACAGGTGATTGTTTCATTGGATTCTGCTGGGAGTTGTTTTCACTCATTGGCCAATCAGGGCCAAGCTGTGTTGGGACTCTGGAGAGAGTCAGGAGTTTTCATTGTTATCTTTTTAGCATTGAGTAAGTATCCTTTCTGTATTCTTTGGTATAGTATAGTTTAGTATTCTTCAACATAATACAATATCATAAAATAATAAATTATCCTTCTGAGAACATGGAGTCAGATTCATCATTCCTGCCTTCCTGCCACAGGGGTCTCAGCAAATACAATTCTTGGCCTACCTAAAAGCAGAGGCCACACAAAATTAAGAGACTAAAAAGTAGTTATATTTATTGAAGGGCCCTCAGGTACATTTTGAAACCCCCCACCAGGGGCTACACCCAAAATGGGCCACAGGTCACAGGTTTTCATATTTTTGTAAGTTTGGTCCGTTTGCATATGCCAATTACAGCTCCAGGTAATTAAGTCATTTACCCCAAGTTTTCTCCCTCCCAACTCACTTTTTCTTGGGGCCTGAGACAGTGAGGTTTCCTTCATTCCCAGGCCTGGAGAGGAATTGTTGTGTCTGACCAAAATGGGAAAGCAGCAGCTCACACTGGACATGGAGATAGAGTTATACACTAAAGAATTACAGGACTACAAATAAATTAAAATATAAAAGCTAAAATCCTAAGGCATCAGATATTTGCCCACTGGATGCTGACCATGGCACAGGCAAACCTGACTCAGTGGGAAAAGGGATCTGGATGTGGGTGGCAGCATCATGCTGGGAGCAGGTACCAGGCTTTGGGCTCCAGGGATGTCCCTTGGCAGGGTGCCACCACTGCCAGGTGCTTCCCAGCCCCTCTCCATCTTTGCCTCACTGGCATCTTGCTTTTCTTGATACTTGTCATTTCAGTATTACAGTACAGCTGTACTTGAGGTAAAAATTTGTTGTCTTGGTGGAAAGGAAAAAAAAAAGTAATTTACTGTGAAGCACTGGCTGAAAATCATTTTCTGAACCACTGCACAATTTTAATCAGACGACCATACTGTATCCAATCAAGGGAGGATTTGTGAGGGGGGCAGAGGGGTGTTTCACTGTGGCCTTCCCCAGAGGACAGTAAATCCAAGCTCTGCTCAGGAAGACGAGACATCTCAGGCTTCACAGCCTGCTCAAACCTAATTTGCACTTGAATTACATGGCCATTACTAATGTATACAGTGACTCAAATTGATTACCTTGCTATTAGTAAGAGCAACACTCTGGCTTCGGTGATGGCAGCTTCCAACAGAGGGGGAGGACAAAGGGGTAAGAGAGTAGGGAAATTGTGCTTTGTACCTGGGGATGGAGGGGTGAGGGACTGAAGAGGACCATGGGGGTGAGGAAGGTCATGCTCCAGCAGAGTTCAGCATGAAAAGAGCATGAAAGTGCCTGGACTTCACATCTTCTGTGCTTGTCACATGTTGCATTAAAAAAATATGGCTTAATCTTCAAGTCCCTGAAATCTCAGCACATGTAACAGGAGTGTCCCTAACTCAGGACTCCTAAAACCATGGGAAATCCCAGATCTTCCAGGCTTCTCCTGCTCATGTGTGCAGCACTGGGGGTGCTGCTGTGAGGGAGACCCCAAAAATGCTCCTGCACAGCCTCACCCACCTACTCCCATCACTTACAGCCTCTGTGGGGCACAGACTCACCCCTTGCAGCACCCACAAGCTCTGCAGAGAATACTGCATCCTCCCTTGTTGGCCCAGTGGCAGCCAAACATTCTGAGCAGTTTAGGGACAGTAGATGCACTTTAGCAGGAGAGTTCCCTTCCCTCTTTTTCCTACATCCCCACTAAGGATGTGTGCCCCAGAAACTGGGAATGTGGAGTTCAAATCCCCAGTGCAAATCAGGCACAAGGCTGGTTGAATATTGATCTGCAGCGTGCCCTGGACACCAAGCACCTGGCAAGGGCTCAGGACAAGCCCAGAAGAAGTGAAAATGTTGCTCTGCTCCCAGTGGGAGTTACCTTGATGGCAGCAACAGCAATTTCTTTCCTGAAATCTCCCACACGCCACAGCACAGATCTCACATAACAAAAACACAACCCTGGAGCCAAAACTCCTCTCCCACACAGCCACACACCAATCCCAGCTCCACACAAACACACATTTTACATTTCCACCCACGGGAATCTCCCCACACTTTAAAACACCTGAAGACTGGAGCAGAGACAAGAGAGGATGGGGAATTTTCCATGCAGGTTTTTGCTGCTCCCATGTAGTTTTTCCCTTTAAACTTGCTTGACATTCCAGGATGCCTGTGACACAGGACAAGGAAAGGAGTAAGGTGTTGTCTTCTGGGATAACACACACCAAACAATCTCTGCATTTGCTCTTTAACCCTGGCAGAATTTGCAGGGCTCCAAAGACCCCCACAGGTAGTGGGGGGCAGTGGGGAAAGGCAGCCCTGTCACCAGCACGCCTCCCACCAATGAGGTCCTGAACTCTCAGTGAGCACTACTGGATTCTGTGGTTAGATTTCCCTCAGCTGGAAAGTCAGTCTGATGTATTAATAATACAAAAATACGAGGGCAGTATTGTATTTGTAGGGTCCCTGTGGCAGGAAGGAATGATGAATCTGACTCCATGTCCTCAGAAGGATAATTTATTATTTTATTATACTATATTATATTAAAGAATAAAATACTAAACTATACTAAAAGAATACAGAAAGGATACTTACAGAAGGCTAAAAAGATAATAATGAAAACTCCTGACTCTCTCCAGAGTCCTGACACAGCTTGGCCCTGATTGGCCAATGAGTGAAAACAACTCCCAGCAGAATCCAATGAAACAATCACCTGTGGGTAAACAATCTCCAAACACATTCTACAGGAGCGAAACATAGGAGAAGCAAATGAGATAAGAATTGTTTTCCTTTTCCTCTGAGGCTTCTCAGCTTCCCAGGAGAAAAATCCTGGGCAAAGGGATTTTTCCAGAAAATGTGACTGCTACAGGGTGGCAGTAGGAGTAGCGGTACAGATGTCTTCAAGGTGCTGATAAACCTTTCTCTGGAGCTCCAGCACAGCAGAGCTTGAGGTGAGCTGATGCTCTGCAGTCCTGCAGTTCCCACTGAAACTGCTCAGGTTCAGTCCAAGGGACCTGCTGAGGGGCACAGTTTGGCATCCTCCCCTCTAGCAATGCCATCATTGAGTTAGGTCAGCTCTCTCACCACTTTCAAATCTCCCAGTTTTGGCTTACCTTGCACCTTACAACACTCTGTGACCAAACCCAAGTTTAAGCCAGGTCTTACAGCCAGGCTGCCTAATCCTGTGTCCCACTGGGCTCCCCAGGAGGTGGCCAAGGCCTCCTGCTTTTGGAGGCACTGCAGAACAGACAGTCATGTGGACAGAAATACTATTTTTCCTAATATAGGGAAGAAAAAGGAGACTGGAAGGGAGATGGGATGGCCTTTCTCCATGTGGATGTCTCCAAGATGGGACAGGACTGAGGGCTGTGAACAGCAGCAGCTCAGCATGTGATTCCCTCCCCTGCCCCATCAGAGAGCTTCTAGGGAAAACTTGCATGGGCTTTTATTTGTTGTCTTGGGAAATATTTATTCTTGACACAAGCCAAACTTACTTCTGTGATCTGCTAAATATCTCTGCTCTGTTTCTTAAGCAGAATTGGAAGCATTTCCTTCCAGACTTGTTTCCTGCCTCTCTCCCCACCCACTGATGGAGACACCGGGATGGCAGCCATGGTACTGCTCAAACCAACATTATCAGCCCCGTGTTCAGCTCTTGGGAGTGAGTATTTTGGGAATACCATGTTGCCACAGCTGTTCATTTTTCACACAGCAGGTGGGGAACCTGCCCTGTTTGCATGGCACGATGGGAAGGGCCACTTGCTCCATTGTAATTTACATGGCCAAGTGGGGGGTGTTCAGCACCAAAATCCATCCCAGAGCATCCACACACACACACACACACACACTTCAGTTATTTTAAGCAAGCACTCAAAGCTCTGGTTCAGTCTTTTCCTCCAAAAGCCATTAATTGCACAGGCAGATGGTTATTAGGAAGTGTGTGAGATCTGGCTGCACCACCACTGTGTGGGTGGAGCTGATTAGATGGACCTGTATCAAAAAAATAACAAAAAAAACCCCAAAAAACCATTGAAACATTTCCTACATTTCCTTTGCTGCATGGTGAGAAAAGCTTTTCCCATGTGACTGCAGAAGACAATTCAAAAATAACATCAAAATTGCTCCTCACCTCCCCACAGAGCCAAGTTATTCGCAATTCCTCCCCAGCCTCGCTGCTGGGAAACAAACACATGGGCACCAGGATGGGCACAGGAGGTTTCCTTCACCAGTCTGGAAAAGGTTAAACACATAAAGAGACCCAGGTGATGCCAGAGGTACCACTGTTCAGCAAAATGCCCCAAAAAAGTCCCTCCACCTGTTCCTCTGCTGTCCTCTGCTTTACCCACCTGGCTGTCCCTACCTGGGGAAGCATCTTCAGAGCAGCTCCACTGTGGAGACCTCCCAGCAAAACCAGCCAAAGCCAGGTTGCTGTACTTCCACAAGCCCACTGCACCCACCAGCACAGGTGACAAAGGCAGGCAGGAGACTTGCAAATCCTCTGGGGCTGACAGGGCTGTGTCCCCAGTGAGAGCCCAGGGACAGTGTCACCATAGGACCTGAAACAACTCGAGTGCACAGGCTGCTGTTCTCAAGGTGAAAAAAGGAAAGTTTATTTTCTGACTCTAACATTTATAGTTTTTTAAAAGTGGCAGTGGATTGGAGGGTGACAGTGCCACCTCTCCAATGACACTGGACAAACCAACAGACTATCAAATTTTTCTTCTTCCGTAAAAGAATGCAAAACAATAAGTTATTTACAGAAAGTGTGTGAGAAAGTTCATTTACAAAAATGTAAACATCAGAAAGCTTAGAAAATCTTAAAAAGTCAAAGCAACAGGACAGCATGGCTCTAGCTGCCCAGTTTGGTGGGAATTGTACAAACTGGGAGTTTCCACCAGAAATGTCAGGGGATTCCAGTCCATGAACCAAATAAAACAAGGCTGTAAGAGCACATCTGCTTGGACACCTCCCTTCCAGACACCAAGGGGTGTACTGGAAGAAGCATGGAATCATGGAATTGTTGAGGAAAGAAATCCTCAAATTTCTGGTTATCTTGTATCTTCTGCCCTTCCATTGTTGCCCGGTGTATCCAATATTCATCACCTTATCAAGCAAGAAACTGTTTCTCCATAAGTTAGTGCAGCACTCGACACAATTAGCAAAGATCAATCTTTGAAACTACAGGACAAATTGAAAATTGCTCTGAAATAAACCAACCACACAAAAATTAAAAGAAGAACTTTTAATTCCACCCCCCCCCCCAATTGTGTTTATAGATGTAAATCAACAGCACTGCAGGACATCAATGCAGGGTTAAATCCTCAGTTAAATCCTCACCTAGAATGAAATTCATGAAGAAGCTGGAGACAAAATTGTCTTTGTAGCAGATACACAATGTGGGTGGTCAAAGTGAATGCACTCCCAGACATTGCTGTCAAAACCCTTATCTAGGAAAAATCATTAGCTTCATACTGCTCTTGATAGAATGCTTCAATATAATGCCTGAAACAGCTCATTTTAAACGGGTATTTCAGTATCACAAAGAGAAATACAGTTATTGTGGGCCAGAGACACTCGAGCCATGTCCCCCATCATTTTTGTCTGCCGGGGCTGACACTGTGGAAGGAGTCTGCCCTCAAAAGGCCAAACACTGAAGTGCACAGAACCCGAAGTCCACGAGCTCAGCAGCAGCTCAGCCTGGCTCATTCCCTTCCCGTCTGCCTCTTGTCTCCCACCACTTTCACCCTGATTCCAGCCCAGCAGAAACAATCAAGAGCAGCCAGCCAGGAGAGCACCAGAAAATCACTGTATCAGTCTGTGGACAGCCTAGCTGTCAACTTTCCCCTGTGATTTGGTTATTTATCTTCTAAAACAAACACAGAAGAACAGTGGAAGTACAAAAACCCAAATTTCTCCATTTCCAGGACTCCTGCTGTTTAGCTGCACAGAGGTTTGTTCCCACTGTCACTACAGATGCAGGTGATTAATTGTGCCACGGGAATGACAGATGGACACAGACACCAGCACAGTTCTCACGGACCTTGAATCAATTACTCACAGAGGTGGCTCAAACAAGTGTGTAAAGCCTCACCCCTTTGCTATTACTCATCTTGTATTTCCTACTATAAAGAAAGCACATTTTTTTCTGCTTCATGCCAGACTCCACAGTTAATTGAGATCAGGAAAGCAGCAGGAGGGGAGCAGGTGAATGTTCTCTTTGGCACAGAGCAGCTCTGGAAGAGGTTTCACGGTTCACCACCTGCTGCTGCCCTCTGAGGGGAGCTGAGGAACACCAGCCATGCTCAAACAGGGCTGAAAATGATTCCAGGCCATGCTGTAAGCCACAAGGCATGGAAATTATGGTAATTGGGGCTCACAGGAATCCGAGGGGGCATGTAAGGCCTGAAGAGGTTCTCTTAGGGAGCAGCTGTTTCCATAGCAGGACTCCACAGGAATGCACTCAGTGCTTCTGCTGCTGTCACAGTGATGAGCTGTCAGCAGCAAGGGATGGTACCTGGAGCTCCTCACGCACACCTGGAGCTCCTCATGCACATCTAGAGCTCCTCACACACACCTGGAGCTCCTCATGCACACCTGGAGCTCCTCACATATACCTGGAGCTTCTCACGCACACCTGAAGCTCCTGGCACACATCTGGAGCTCCTCATGCACATCTGGAGCTCCTTGCACACCTGGAGCTCCTCATGGACACCTGGAGCTCCTCACACACACCTGGAGCTCCTCACATACACCTGGAGCTCCTCACACACATCTGGAGCTCCTCACATACACCTCGAGCTCCTCACATATACCTGGAGCTTCTCACGCACACACGGAGCTCTTCACATACACCTGAAGCTCCTCACATACACCTGAAGCTCCTCACATGCACCTGAAGCTCTTCAGACACATATGGAGCTCCTCACACACACCTGGAGACCCTTACGCACATCTGGAGCTCCAATGCACACATCTGGAGCTCTATGCACACCTGAAGGTCCTCACACACATCTGGAGCCCCTCACACACACCTGGAGCTCCTCACACACACCTGGAGCTCCTCACATACACTTGAAGCTCCTCACACATACCTGAAGCTCTTCAGACACATGTGGAGCTCCTCACACACACCTGGAGCTCCTCACATACACCTGAAGTTCCTCACCACACCTGGAGCTCCTCACCACACCTGGAGCTCCTTGTGCACACCTGGCACTGTTCCAAGGAAGGTTTTGCTATGGATGGACCCAGATCTGTAGCACTGAGATCTTCTTCAGCCATCCAAGGGTGTGTGAGCACCACAGGGCCCATCTGTAGCCTCTCAGCTGAAGGGTGAGGAGGAAGGTGGAAAGCTGAATTAAAAAACATAAATAATTCAAATCATGTGGAAAAAGAGAATGCAAAGGGCAGTGAACAGGAACCTGTTTCAAAGGGTGACACCATGGCAGTGCTCAAAGGCTGCCTGGACTCCAGTGAAGCACTCACTGGACCACCAAGAGGCACATGAAGAATTTGGCATTTTGTTATTCCAGGCAACTCCCCCTTCCAACATCTCCCACATTCTGCAAAGGGAAATGTGGCTTCTTGTTTTGCAATTTACTGCTTTTGTTACATCTGATGGGATTTACAACCACAATTCTGGGCTAAAATCA
This sequence comes from Agelaius tricolor, assembly GCF_023055355.1. Classification (NCBI taxonomy): domain Eukaryota; kingdom Metazoa; phylum Chordata; class Aves; order Passeriformes; family Icteridae; genus Agelaius; species Agelaius tricolor. Next base: position 3,360,210 of record NW_027269266.1, read on the forward strand.
AAATGAGCAAACATTTTGTCAGGATTTCACACAACTTCTCTCCAATTCATGTGAGCAGCAGGCTTTTATGATGTCCTTAGCTAGTGACATTTCTCTGGATTTAAATGTCTGGATTTTGAGTACATGTTCTTGGCAAACACAAAAGTGTCATGGCAACCATGGCTTGCTTTATGATGTGATCTGCTTTGAGATACTGCAACTGAGCAGAGAAGAAGGAAACCACAGAGTTCTTAGAACCTCCAGCTGATGATTCACAGCATCCAAATAATGCTCCTGACTCATCTTTTATGAAAACAGCCCCATTCAGCCAGGCACTACATGACCCTTCTTTCATGTGAAAATACTGAAGGTGTTTTTATGGCACAAACTCCAAATGTCTATCAATTCTCACCATAAAAAAAAAAAAAATTCTAAATATTTCCAGATTTTACTCTTTCTTTACAGATGTAAGATATCAGAGTCACAGTAAGTTGCACAAATAAAGTACAAAACTAATGAAAAAAAGTGTCATTTAATCTTCCAAGTAGATGCAAATCCAATAAACATCAGTTGCCACTGAAAAAGAACTGGAAATACATTTTCAGTCAACATACACGTTTTGTTGCAGTTTATAGTCCAAAGGCAGATGTTGAGAAATAAGCCAGTGACCACAACCAAAAAGAAAGTAATGCTCACCTCTGAGATCAAACAATATGCAAGAAAACATGTTTATCCAAACTTAGTGGTGAAAATTAAATATTAAGCTTACATTAATTTGTGAAAACCCAAACTACACTGGTAGGCACTTGATTAAACTTTAGTTCTATTGGGGGTCTCTTACCAAAAAATTGCAGAATTATACATGATGAACTAAATTTGCTGCAAATGATACCAATTGTGAGCTCCTGACATGCTGAAGTATCCAAAGCACACAAGATCAGGAGAGGTTTTGGTTAATACAACTAAGGGAAGACCAGATTATGTCTCACATGTCTCTGATAAGAGAGTGTTAAATGAAATATTTTTTTATTAATTTTCAAAATATTCCAGAAAGTACAATTGCTTCTACAGCACTGCAGTGAGAGAGATTTGTGGGTGGAATTCCATTTAAACACGTTCCAGTTGTACTCCCAAGGTGTCTACTGTCTATTTCTGTGATATTCCTAGAAGAGATTCCACACAAATCCTGAGTCTGACATGCCAGGTGGAAAATAGCACAAAGCCCTTCCTGGAGGTCCAGTGATCTACTCAGGCCAGAAAAGGGTCATTTGTACTTCCAATGTCTAAGCAGTGCAGCAAACCATATGTTTGCATGGTGTTACACAAGAATGAGCATTATTCCAAGCCCATTAGCTTCCAAACATTTCTTTATTGTTCTCCCAACTCAAAAAAGGATGATTCAAGGAGCCCTCGTTTTCACGTCTGCCTTCAGTTCCCCTTTCCAAAAACCCAAACAACTTCCTGAATCCTCAGCCAGCTCTCCCCTCTCTAGCTGCTACTGGTTTTTCCTGCAGCAATTCTTCCTCCTTCTTCTTGTAAAGCTTCAGGAGATACTCATCAGGCTCAATTCCTGCCTCCTGTAGCTCTGCCATGGCTTTCTCCAGCCGGCGCAGCGTCCGGGCGCTCTGCACTTTGCGGGCAGTGATGTACAGAGTGAATTCCTTGAAGCCCAGCAGTTTGCAGGTATCCACCTCACAGATATTTTTAACATCTTTGGTCTTGTCCACCTGGGGGAAGAAAACTAAACCTGACATTTTTTCCAGGTCTTCAATGCTGACTTGGAAGTCAGTGAGCTGGTGGCTGAAGCCTATGGGATCGTTTGGCACCACAAAAGCCCCCAGCACCAGGGGCTCTGAGGATGTTCTGCTCCTCCTGGCCAGGATCACCTTGTACAGGTGGGATGGTACAGCCACATCATCCTTTCCAATCACCTGCCAAAAGGAAAGGACTGTTACAGATAAAAAATCACAGCATTGTTTTGCTTGGAAAAGATCTTTAAAATTATCAAGTGCAATCATGAATCCAGCACTGCCAAGATCACCACTAACCATGTCCCTAAGCGCCACATCTTCATGTTCCCTCTCTCTGGAGCTCCTCTCCTTTGTGTAACAACAATAACTTATAATATAACATACAATAAAAGTTCCTGCCTTGACAGTTCCAAACCGTGGAGGTTTTAATATACATTTCAAATCAACTCTAAGTTACCATCTGTCACTTATTTTTTCTCTATTACCCACACCCAGGTAGCATTTAAAAGCTGCTTTACCTAAGTAAGCATTTTTTTCAGAGAATCCAGATATAAAGTACATTCAGTGACTCAGTATCCTCTTGGAAGAGAAGTCTATCCAAAGAAAATGCACCTATTTCTTCCATAAATTCCCTACAATCCAATTTCAGTGCTTGTACATGTTGGTTTTCCTCCTGTGTCACTCAGACCAGGATCCAGGGATTTAAGGGCAGCCCCAAGAGCAGAGGATCAGGACTGTTCAAGTCTCACACTTTAAAGTGCATAAAGTCTCACAGCCTCACCCCACCCTGTGCCAGGGATAACTCCAAGGGAATACAACTACTGATGGCAAATGTAATCTCTCCAGGACTCAAAAAGTTATGCTCATGCATGCACTGAATTAAGGTTTTTTGTTTCTTTGCTGAACTGAATCTGTCATCTTAAGAGAGTGTAACAGGCTCACACATGGAAAAGCTGAGTTTTGCATAATTCTTCTGTAAGTACCCTTCTCAAATCCATGCTTTTATTTTAATTGCAATGGAAGAAGAAGATGCAGATCCCTCACAAAAACTACAAAGGCATTTTATTTTGTATATAAAATCCAGCAATTTGGTGCTGTTTCTAGGATTTGCAATACCTGCAAAAGCAAACACTGATTGTTTTGATTTTTTTTGACAGTTTTTGTTAGATACAGTTAAAATACCATTTCAAGGAAAGCAGGTATTTATCACATTAATTGAAAGTGTCAACAGTTCAGACATGCCTTGTCCACTCATATATTGAGTAGAACTCAATATCATAATAAACACTTCCTATGCACACTTTTTTTCTGATTATTCAGCCCTTCTGCAAATGGAAATACATCTTTAAAATTAAATTTTGCCTGTGGCTATTGAACCAAGATTCATGTTGGTCTATTCCATTATTAATTAAATTTGAGTTACAAATTCTTTCAGTGATTTGTGTCCTCTACCTCTGTTGCCAGTTTTTTAAATGACTGGTCCTGAAGTCTTAATGGTTAGACCAAAACCAGAGAAAGGGAAAACTCTGATAAATATTATTCATTTTTTGTGCAGTAACATAGTAGAAACATTACTCCTGTTTCTGGAAAACACATGCTCTTAAATTCCTTTGTGTGTTCTAAAATACCTCCCTCTCTTGCCCTAAATTAGGCTATTTTTAATAGTTTTGCTGTAGATTAAACCTTTTGATTGTTTGGGTTTTTTCAGGGGGTGGGGTCTTGAGTTGGTTTGTTCTTGTTGTGTTTTTTTTTTTTTTTTTTGTTTGGTTGGGTTGGGTTTTGGTTTTTTGAGGTGTGATTGGATTATTTGGTTTTTGTTTTCTTACAAAAATTGTCACGGTTATGCCAACAACCTTCTTCCAGGTAATACTCTGCCTAGACATCAAACAGTCACCAAAACTGGTTAAGGAATAAATGCCTTATGCCAAACCTCCTCTCCCTTTCAATGATGACAGATGTGTTGATAGGGAAATGAGAGCTCCTGAGTGTCAAAGCACTTTGCATTTAGCATTCTGTGTATGTGAAACCAGAGCTACACCTCCCCAGGACAAACACCATAAATAATCAAAACTGACTTGATGCACAGGCAATGCTCAAATGTACTAAAACCAGTGCAGCAACACACTGCTGTACCTGGTGAGTTAACACTGAATTACAAAATAAGTGGTGCTGGGAGCTTTAATCTACTTGAGATCAGTGGCACTCGAGCTGGGGAGTACCTGCAAAATACTGGGGTGAGAGGGAGGGAGCCAGGAAAATCCCTGAAGGGGAGAGTAAGGAGCTCATATTTCCATATTCACCCAAGGGCATCCAGTGATGACACTGCCAAAGGCTGCAGGCCAGGTTCCTTTTCCCCCTGGAGCACGGAGCTTGCAGAGCCTGCACTGCAATCCCCCCTCCTGCACATTCCTAGGGCACGGAGGAAAGTGAGGAAGAGGAGGAAGAGGCAATAGCCTGCTGAGACAGGGCAGCAGTGAGGCTAAACCCCAGTCCTCAGCATCTCCCTGGGCCAAAAATCTCCTGACCTGCAGCATTCCTGCCTCTTCCAGGCCTCTCTGCACACTTTTCCCACTACAAATCCACGGATATGTAGCAGGTCCTCCTTAGCTCAGCTCCCTCCATCTCCACACCTCCCACACACATCCACATCTCAGCATCCTCACTCTGCTGCATAAAAGACCAGAGGAAGGGCGAGCACACAGATGGAGCTGCACAAGGATCTCCAATTAGTGGGGGTACATGGAATATGTAAAACAAACAGGTGAACGCATGTGGAGCGAGCTCAGGGAACTGGGGATTGAGGCTGAGGGCTGAGTGGGTGGATAAAGAGGCTGGGGAATGAATAGAGCTGCACACAAAACAGTTAGGTATGAGATGGAAATGCTGAATGCCTCAAGTGGGTGTTCAGGGAAAACAGACCCGGTGCTTATGTAATATTATGCAAATATATATATTCTATGCAAAATAATGCACATTTATGCACAGTATGGGCACCTAGGAAGAGAGAGGAGAAGAAAGAGAGAGGACAAGTTTAAAATGAAGGAAGGGCTGGCCTATTGAGAAATGTAGATCTAAATTCAACTCCATACCTGTAATGGTCAGGTTTGTAATTTATGTATCATTTCAGTTCCATGCAAACTCTCTTTTGAGAATTTAAATAAAATTTAAGCAGTGCACAGGCTTCATACCAACTTCTCTGAACAGCATCAAACTACTACTGCAATAACTTGACTGAGTGTTCACAGTGTTACAGCAGATAAAACCATCTCCAGCTGCCCTAACTGCCAGAGTGCACAGGTGTCCCTTCCTTACTCAAAACAGGCCATAAAAGTTCTATCCCCAGCTAATTCTGCTGGAGAACACCATCAATGAGCAGTGCCTGGTTTCTCTGACAGAGTAAATATGCATGACTAAGAATAAATGCCTTTTTCTGCAGTTTAACACTTATGTGCACCATGCACAGGATGCATGACCAGTAATTTCTGCAGTGTGACCCAGTGATTTCTGTTAAAAAACCAAATGCATTTCTGGAGCATGGCAAAGTATCTCCATCATCACTCCCTGTAATATCCCACACTTTGCTGTTTTATTGGAGTAAATAGAGAAGCTGCAGAGAAATGTTTCCATAGAGTTGCCCCCTCACCAGCTCAACTCCCAGAGAAAGAAGTGTGACACTGCAAAAGTGAAATTTGGAATAGAAGAAAGAGGTAGGAAAAACAAACTCCACAGTTCCATTTCCTATTGCCACCTAGAGGATTTTCCTCCTCAACTTCAGCAGCCTCAATCCCTACCCAGATCTGCACGATCCCATTTATCTCAGTGCTTTGCCTGGCAGAGGCAGAGAGCATATGCTCCTATTGTAACAGGATGGAAAATGGTTCAAGATTATCCATGCACAGATGTTGACTTTGATTTGTGCCTGTCTATCCACAGGCAGCAGATGATCTTTCAGAAATCAAGACCTAAACCAGCTCTCTGTCCCAGCTGGAGAAGAACAGCAGTTTTTTAAGAGTATCTGTGATTCTAAAAGGAATTTTGTGCTCCAATACAAGCAAGAAAATACAGCAATTGCCTGTTGAAATCACTGCTGTCCCACATGCTTTCACACCATGCTGGTAACAGCCAACAAGGCAAATTTTTGTGCAATCCTTTGAAAATCCCCATTTTGCTATTGCTATAAAATTTTGCTTAATCTTCCGAATTTTCAACAGGCTCATGAAACATGAAAAAAAAAGGCACTCAAGCTAAAAGCCTTCTTTTTATAGCATTAAATATATTTCTTTCCCATCATCATTTGGGAAACCAATGTAACATTTCAGATGCTTTGCTGTCTGTATCAGTTCAATGTAAAAATGTGCACTGCCCTAAATTTTTGCAGCTACTTACTCCTTTCATTTTTGTTTTGTTTCTTTAACTGAACTCATATCTCTTAATAATGTAACATTATCATAATGTCATTTTCAGAGCAGTGTTTATTATTTTTTTTTCATTACTGACATTGTTACTGACATTCCACAAGTGTGTGTGAATTTGTTATTGCTCTCAAAGCCCAATTAAACGTGGACAGCTGTCATGAGGGCAGGCCATTAAAATGTGTGCAATTCCTGACATTCAGAGATGTTTACATATCACTAAAACAACAAACGTGTTTGGTAAGCAGTTGAAAAAGAAACCTAAAGAGCTCATAGGGGCAGATAAGGACAGAACATTTCTTAAACCTGAGAGAATTCAGAGCTTTGATAAATTCAGCCAAGTCACTGGATGAGGATTTGTCTTAAGCTTGGCTCTCCTCTCAGTTTTGGCCAAATCCTGTTCTTGACTACAGACTTTAAAAACAGGAAGCAAATTTGATAGTACCTGTGGAGTCTTAAATATCAAAATAATTAATGAAGACATTTGCTAATGGCATCTACAGTAAGTTTAAACATTTGCTATTAACTAATGCCACCTTCATGGTGGTAATCAGATAAATTACAAGGCAGTCCCTAAAAATGTCACTTTGGAGTTTATGAGATAGAAAACTCCACGAAAAAGTGAAAAGGAATATAAGAAGTATAATGGCAGAACAGTTGAGATTAAATGAGAAGAAAACAGTGTTACTATTACTGGAAATTCTAAAAACAAACCAATGTTATCAAATTTTCATTTTTTTCATTTTACACTGGACTTGTTACAACCTCCCAGGCTGCAAAAAAATTATCTTCCTCTGCAAGGGTACAGATCATTTTAAAAAGAAAGGGCTCATGAATCCAAAAGTGGTATTTTGCCACCTAGTGACTAAAAACTGAAAATCCACTGTGCACAGAATCAGCAGAAGGGCCTAAGGAGCCCTTCATCAGCGAGAGCCAGCTCTGGATTGTCAATTACCAGTGACTCCCTCAGATCCTAGCAAACAGGAATCCCTCTCAATCATGTCTTAACCACCAGCACACACTGCAGAGTCCTTGCATCAGATGACACCACCATCAAATACTTTAAAATGTCAGCTCCAGAAATTCCCTTGACACTCCAGTAGCTGTTTCTTCACTCTCTGTGAAATCCTAACCTGAGTTTAGAAGTGAGCCAGAACTGCACACAGAACTGTCTGAAAAGAAGCACACCCAGCTCCTGTGACAGAGTCCTTCCCCCTCCACCTGGCAGTACCAAAATTAACATCACATGAATTCCATCACATTTCTTGGTGGACAGAATTCAAGGAATCATTCCTGTCCCCAAGCATGGTACTGACCAGGTCCATCAGTCTTTCACTGTAGATATAACATCACTCCTGCTGATGTGACCCCACGTTTGACAAGCCAGAGCTTTGTTCTAATTTGATACTGAATTCTGTACAGAAACAGACTTTCTGGCAGTACAAAAGATTCCATTTACTATCAGTGTAACTTTATTTACTCGATCATTGTGACAGCATTAACTGCCTTCACTCAAGTTCCTTCTGGGTTTGTTAGGCAGCACTGATTCTGCCAAGAGTGTTTTCCCCCAATATTTGAGACAGTTCTGTCAGATGGCACTGAGAAGAACTGAGGGGTGTGAAGGCAGACCTAGCAACACACAGACCAGAAAACACTACAGATAAAATCACAGTAATGATCTGCACAGCCAAGCACTCCAAAATGCAAATGTAAGTACTTCAGGAAAATTTAATTTGTTATGGCTGGTGTGATTGTTATTGCCAAATCATTTGGCAATCCTAAAAAGGGAAGGAAAAAAGAAAAGAGATGGCAAAAAAAACCCCTGTTCCTGAATACAGAGTTATGACATTAAAAAACAGATGCCCCAATCCCTTTTTATTTTTCTATAATGAAGAGGGTATGTATATATATCATGTATGTAATAAACTGTATTTACATGATGACAGACTACTGCTGCCACAGAATTCACTTAGATTAACTTAAAAAAGAATCCACCACAGTCCTTAACACCCCTTTTCCTGTAACAGCACAACCTTCAGGATGGGTACAGTGCTAAATAAAAGCAATCCCAATTAATCTCTCCTGCACCTTCAGTGTCTCTTCTCCTCCCACTTTAACCCAGTGTCCATTCCATTTATTTGTACTTCACATCTAAATTTAGGGCTGACAGAGCTCTGGTGGTTTACACCAGCTGATCTAAGACTGAACCCTTTGCATAAAATTTTTGGGACATCTATCATGGACCCACATCCAGCAGGAACCTCTGTAGCCCTGGGACCATCTGGAGCAGCCAACAAACAAGGAATAGTTCCCAGGTTTATCTCCTCCTTTAACAAGCATTCCTTCCCCTATAGTATCTTAGTAGGAGACAACCTCTTCTAGTTCTGAAAATTATCTGGGTAAAACCATAAGGTACCATCTCCTATTTGAGAGTGCAATTTGTTTCCCAGTTATTTGTCACAGACAGAGATGACAACTGTACCTTCTGGAATGGTTATTGTGCCTCTCTGGCCCAGCCTGGTGATCAAATTTAGAAAATTAAACAAAAAACACGATTCCAGTGTACCAGTAAAAAGTACATTAAAATGTCTTTTTCAAACAACAAACAAAACATTACCTAAACTGTATTTTTATTTGCCAGCCACAGCTAATTCTTATTAAATTAGCATTCACTAGGATGGCCTTGGGAATGGGGAGGGGAGGGTGGAGCACTGAGCATGATGTGGTTAATTATTGCAAAATTTGTATGTGAAACTTCAAATCTGCTGACAGAGGAAAATCACTGAAGTGACAGCCACTGGGTAGCAGTAATGTATAAAACAAGACAATGCCATTTTGATTTGATCTGGACAAAGATGAAAAACCTGCCTCTGCCTCTCCAATGACACAGAACAGATTTTTCCTGTTGGCATTCTATTCTACATATATTCTCAAAATATGTTTTTCACATACCAAGCACGATCATCAATCTCCTCTTTGCAATAAAAATCTCCACTGGAGACAGATGAAATGACAGAACATATCTGAGGATATCACAAGTTAAGCCAATAGACAGAACAATGCTGGCATCTAAGGAGTTCAAGGTTAATTCCCTTTCAGGAATTAAAGAGCAAATGGTACCAGAGTCCAAGCAGGAACTGGGAACAAAGCCATGACCAATGCTCTGTTTCTCCTCTATAGTGATCTAAAAATAACCTTTTTGGATGCCTGATGAGAAAAACACCGGCATGTAAAACGACAGATACATATTTCACCACTCCTTTAGCCAAAAACAAGGAAACTAAGACTGAAGAGAGGATCTGAAACAAATCAATGCAGACACATTCACTGTAGCACTTCAGTGTTTTCTTTTTTTCCTTTTCACAGCTCTGTCTGAGAGAGCAAAAACATTAGAGAGGAGCTGAGCCTTAAGAGTGGCATTGGCAGATTACAGGTTGTGAGTTCCAGCACTCTGGTGTGTACTGCAGCACTTCTCCTTGAACAGCAGGGACAAAGGAAAGGACATCTTCTCACATCAGCTTCTCATGCCCAAACAATGAGGACTACAACCCCTTTCAGTCTGAAGTCATTTGTGTGAACTCTTTTGAGTTCACTCTGAAAGACAGCAAAGAGATACCTTCCCTTCACAAGCATTAGTGTTCTTCCTTTAGGGGCAGAATCCCAGACTACCAAAATCAATGGCAATGACTGCAATTATATCCAAGGTGTCTGTTTGAAAAGAACTTCTCTTCAGTGCTTTGACACCTTGTGTTTCCTCCTCTAAGTGTTTGTGTTGATAAAAGAAAAAACAAACAAACAAACCCAGCACACCCCTCTATTCTGAAGTCTCTCTCCTCAAAGTACAACTGCAAGGCAAAGCACAAAAATTTAAGCCAGGAACAAATTTCAAAATAAAAGAACCCCAACACTCTCTGCCTGTATTTATTTAGAGGACTCAAAGCAAACAATTTAATATTTTAAACAAACAAACAAAAAACCCCACAAAATCATTATTTTACTTTTCCCACCTGGAGACAGCATTATCTGTACTCAAATAAAAAACAATTTACATAATGAATCTCACTGTAGGAAGCTGAGTAAAAGGATTTATGGATATGAAAAAGTGGTGACACACTGACAGGAACACCATCACTTCACCATTTTTAATCCCACTCTGAACTTCAGTTCATAGTAAGACCAAAACTGGTAAAACATTCCTAGAATATCTGTGTTATCATCAAACCCAAAGATGATGAAGACAAAAGACAAGAACTGAATGAGATCACAAGCACAACAGTGTGGGCATTTTGTGCCACTATTATTTCATCAGTGTATCCAGGTATCAAGTTATTTTGAATAAAGTCAGTAAGATGCAGTGTCTGCTCTGATTTTTACCTGTGGAATACTAAAATTTACATTTCAAAACCAGGACTGAGAATGACAATCATTTTTCAGAAAATGCAATCTTCCTCTTCTAAGTAAACACTTTCTCTAGAGAAGAATGAGAGAAAGATGAGCAAGATTAAAGTAAAGCCATTGATAGATGCAGTTGATAGATGATTTAACTTCTTCCTGGAAGTGATTTCCACTTACAAAATGTTCAAGTCAGCTCAGGATTTTTAATTCCTTGCTATGTAAGATGAAGATATTTTTTAAGGATGAAAAATAAATGCAGTATCCTGACAGCTACAAGGAAGCAAATCCCAGCAAGCTGTGTGTAAGCCTGGAGAACTTTGTACCATTCTGAGTGACAGGAAGCCAAATGCTCAGCTGAAGATTGGTGGGAGAGAACATCTCCCTCCTGCTCCCAGCTGTGTGCTTCTGGACATGTCTCATGCTGTCACCAGGAAGCACTGGACTACTCTGTGTGCTGCCTCAATCTTTCTACAGCAGTACAAAACCAGCCCAGCAAACCCAGTCTGGATGGTTTTGTATTGCACTGGGTTATCAAGCATTTTGTGGCAGGATCTGACAGTCATCAGGGCTGGCAGACCAAAGAAAGGCAGAGGAAGGCCTGGAAAGTAGAAAGGGCAATGGTGAAGTGAGCACCTGTGGGTGGCACAGGATGATTGGCCATCTAAAGCTGGCTTTGCCACTAATTTATCATCTGGCATGGGTCATACCCCTTACCATGGCTTATTTATCCACTTGAAAAATGAGCACAGTCTGCATCTCCCTCACAAAGATGTGGTGAGAGCTGGAACTGCCACTAAACATGAAGAAGGTAACTTATTACTATTGCACTTTCATATGCATAACTGCCCCCAAAAATAACAAACCCAAATCCAAAACTGTGTTTTTGTGACAGGTAAGGTTTGACATGTGTGGCTGGGGACATAAGGGACAGTTTCTCAAGTAAAAAGGGAAAAAGCAAATGGGAAAAATCATATTCTATCATGACCAAGTTCCAAGTTCAATCAAAAGGAAATGAGCTGTGTATTTATAAAGGAGAAACAGTGCCTAACTCTTACTGCTAAACAAGCCAGTGTTGGGAACTGAGCATCTCTCCCTTTTGTGTCTCTCACATCCCTGTGAAATAGGGGGTTGTTTCAGCAAGTTCATCCATTGCTCCTCAGAGAACTGGTTGGAAGCTGAATTGCTCACAAGCTGAAGCTGCAGTTGATCCAACTACTTATTTTCAAGGAGAAGTGTTTCTTTCAAGAGGTGCAAAATGCAGCATTTATTATTTGCATTATGCCAGCTTTCATCTGCAACTGTACATAGCAATAATATCTCATTGCAGTGGGCACAGAAGTAACATTCCCTTGAGTAACTTACCATGCTCAAACCTTAGCAATGTCTAAACACAATCCTACTAAGAGTAAATCTGGGTAAGCAACAATAAATTCACCTCTCAGCTTCATAGCCTGTCCCATCTGTCCGTCAGTGATGGTTTCTACAGATTGTACATGATGAATCTTCAGAGTATTTTAAGCAGGTAATAAAAATAGGGGGCTAAAAGAAGGGGAGCATCAGTACCATTGACACTGCACTTGAGTGAAGTCTTCCAAGTGACTCTGGCATGTTCAGAATCTCAGCTGCAAGGCCTCATCCAAGTGATGCCTATGGTGTAGCAGCAAACAACTGCTTGTGAAATTAACAGAGCACTGACACTCCAATATCCTGTAGAGTTTTGAGAGACCCATCCTATCTTTGCATTCTACTCTTTCTAAAACACATGAAGAAATTTATTAAATAGATGCAAACCCCACTGACTCTGACTGGATAAAGAGTTCTACTGCTGACTGTGGACATTAAATAGATCTCTGTAAATAAACAAACTATTTTAAAAGTATGCTTTTTCAAGTGTAGGCAAGATGTAACACTTCTGCTAATCTTGTCCTAACAAGTATTGCACATTTTATACATTTTGCCTGTACTAAGATGCCCAACTTTTGTTTTATGATATCTATTTTAAATAAATAATTACTACTGCACTATTATCCCAGCAAGATATACACATACCTGATAAGTAACAGTCTTCTTTCCATCACCATCTGTTTGAGGCAAGGTAAGAGGTCCAGAAACAACCCAAACATCTTCAAATCTCTCAGTCAATTCCCGACAGTACATTTCCATTCTGGAACACATTTGTCAGACAGGGAAAAGTCAGCTGGGAAGATTTAGTCTTTGAGACACACTATGAAGGGAAGGGTGAACTATTGACAGGGAGCATTTTTCCAGATTCATTTGAGTGATTCACAAGCAAAAGTAGGTAAAATGTAGGTCCAAGTCCTGCTTCCCATTTGTCCTCTGTAAATAATGTTCATTTATTCACAGATAGACATGTGTTACTGCACACATCTGAAAAAGGTTTCTGCAGCCTTAGCACATGGCTGAATAGCTGAGTTCTCTACTTACTCCCACACTTGACACTAGAAATATACTGTTGGTGGTCACTAGGGACTGGAAAAATAAAATTGTTCTAAGCAGCAAGCTGAAGCATTTTTACTTTGAAAGGTTTTATGATATTAATGGATTTGTATGTTTATCCCCATGGAATCAAAGTCCTGCAACACAGTTCTTTCTGAAGTTTCTGTTTGCCATTTTCACTAACTCTGCTGGTTTTCTTTATAGATATAAAACTCTTCCAAAATAAAGTAGTAACTCCAGAAACACAACCATATTTTTGCTTTTTAAACTGATTCAGTTTACAGCATATAATATTTCTCAAATAAGAAGGTTCCTGGATCACATCTACTTTACAGAAAACAAAAGATTAACAAGGCCAGGCTGGATGGGGCTTTGAGCAATCTGATCTAGGGGAAGGTGTCTCTGTCCATGGCAGTGGGGTTGGAACTAGGTGGTATTTAAGGTTCCTTCCAATCCAAATAATTCTATAATTCTATGAATATAGCACTTCTTTGTTTTAACAGCCCAACTGTTAAAGAAATCACATACAGTGAGCAAGCATTGGTCCTCTACAAAGGTGAGTTGCATTTCACACAAATGGACAGACAGAGTATAAAACAGATTATCCCAGTTAATCTGGCTGCCTCTGACAGGGGGAGGTTTCACCTCCTTGTCTAATTCCTGTTCCTCACACCTCTCCCTTGGGCCACTTGAGCATTCCTTATCTGTCAACTCTGAACAAAACCAGTAGGTTTTTCTTTTTGTTTTTATTTTGTGCTGGGTTAGTGAGTTAAATCAGCAAGAATGAGCCCCACAAATGAGAATAAGCAAGAATGAGTCTTTTCTTCATGTGCTACACTGAAGCATTGACTAGAAGTGAATTCTTTTCCTACTGTCACCAGCTTTGCTTCCAAGCAGCCCAGCTCCTCAGGCTGTCTCATGGCAGGGAAATACAAACACCACCTGGAAGGAATGGGAATAAATGCAGCTAGGGAGCAAACTGCTTTTGGTGGCAGGAGGGACAGAGGTCAGATTACAGTGACCATGAAATCACACTCAAAACAAGACAGAAAACAGTTAAATATCAGGTGGAAGAGAATGAGGAATACTAAGGTGGAGATGGAGCACACCATGGAGCCAGTCCAAATGGATGATTCTAGTCGTGGATGATTATAGTCCTGCTCTCCCCTTTCCTACTGCTCCCCTTGTCTGTCCCAGCTGACCACTCCTAATCCATCTCCCATGTTGGTTCTACAACTCATTTCATGAGTTGATCCAATTTTCTAATGTGGCAGAAACATAACCAAGCAAAACAAAACAAGAATCAGTTTTTAACTGGCTGGCAAATGAAACTGATTCACCACAGTCAGGCTACTACCAAAGCTGGAACTGGGAAAGCAGCAAAAACACAAGGCAGGAGGGCAAACACCACTTTAGAAAACAACAGACACTTCTACTGACTAAGCTGCCTGCACCTCAGAAGACAGGTCAAGAAGCAAGCAACTAAAACAAGAGAAAGGAAGAGAATATTGAAGCTAGGAAACAATGTAACACATGTGAAATACGGTATCCTTAAAAATATTTATTATTAAAGAAATGACTGACAAAAAAAAAAGTGGCATTGTTGCCTTTTTCATGAATTTAAACTATGGGAACAGAGTGCTGGGGATGGGGAAAAGTGGCAATAATTGCTTAAATTGCAGGGTTGATAGTGCTAGAGGAAATTTCCAAACACTCCCCATGATTTCCTGATTAGGCAGAGATCCTGCTTAAGGGAAACAAAGAGGGTTTCCCTACTTTGAATTGATACAAATGCCTAGCTTTGGTATAAGGAAAATTTATGCTCAAATACTTGAGTTATTAAAAAAAGAAAAAAACCCTCTTAAAATGTTATGGCATTTTATTTGTCTATAAAACAGTATAACCTTACTGAATGGCTCATCTGATTTTATACACATTCTTGTAAAACAGGAAAGCAGTGTGCAGATGAATGATGATGCAGTTTTGATGGACTTTTATTACAACACTGTATATAATTTTGCTGACCTTCCCTTGAGTGAACCTTGAAAAATTTATCATTTTCCCCTCCTGTTTCTGAGCCTTCACATTCTCTAAGTCCTATACAAGAAGCACTGGATGAATGCTACTTTTACTATCTTCTCTGCTCAAAGGAAGGGAAGAATAAAAATCTTACATGAAGCAAGTTTAAATTTATCAACTACTCCACCTCAAAGACAATCCAGTCAGCACTCACAAGTGACAGAGCTCCTGCCTGACTGCTCCTTGGGACCTTAGACCTGAAGAGTGATGGCTCAGTGGGGAGCACTCAGTTCTGCAATTCAAAGGGAACCAACATCCACACACAGACATGGGAAGACTCTCACACTGCAAGTGCTTCTTTGAGGAAGATCTAAACCCTCTCCTTGCCTCTGCTGGAACTTCCTTAAGGACAGTTAAGCCTGGTACTTTTTATCAGCCAGAAGAAATAATTTTGTCTTTTTTAAATAAATGTCCTCAACAGTTTGACTGAATGAAGAACTAAAGTAGTTGTTACACTGTTCTTTCACTGAGAGGACTGAGCTGGCTTTTATTTCAGAGAAAGCTCCTATGACCTCTACAGACAAACTGCTCTAAAATACCTGGATGTGAAGAACCTTTAAAAATAAAGCATTTTTGATTTATGCTGCTCCCTGATATTTTTCACTTAGTTTACTTACAAGTAATTTCTCACCTGTTCCAAAACCCAGCATTATTTTCATAATTCTGAGGCACAATGTTAGACAGATAAAACGTTTCAGCCATAGCTCTCTGCATAGAGAAAGAAAATATTGTAATTTCACTGAAACAATCATGAGCTGAAGACACATTTTAGCAGTTTGTGGATCAGAATCCCATTTCTAGTTTAGTTTTAACACCTATTAACACAGAAAATCAGAAAAACCGCAGTCAGAACACCTACAAAACTATTTAGGATTAAGAGGTGCACAACTGAGGTGAAACCTTGCAAAGTTATCTACTTTTTTATCCTGGCAGAAACAGCAAGAGAATGTCCAACTCAAGAGGCACAGGAATTACTACCACCCAGTGTCAGTTTGGTAATGTCTTTGAAAGCAACTAGTCATTTTTCATTTTGAAAGGGAAGGACACTTTCAAGCATGCTTTTCATTTATTTGACTGCTTAATGGCTAACTTTTTCTTTCTTTTACAAGAAAAAGTTTTATTAGATATACTCATCAATATTTTACACATATATAATGTACAGGCAATAAAATGATTTATGAGACCATAATGGTCAAACATCCATATATCTGCTTAATTTCATCTTGTAGAAGTGTCATAAACATTTCTGAACAGAAGCTCACATACTTCCAGAGGTGAAGGACCTGGTGATAAATCACAAGACATACACAGGGAAATACAGAGAGAAAAAATTCCAAGATCTTAATCCAGAATTTTCACAGGTCCTGTATTTTCCAATATTTTTCACATACTACTACTGCAAAGTGATGGGACTGACAGAACTCTTTAGGATAATGAGCAAACTACCTCCACTAATTAGAAATGCAGTTTTTATAATCCTATATCTGAAAGACTGTATCATCTCACTGCATTTCAAACCAGGTCCAGGATATCTGTGCACAGGGAGCTCACCAGCAAAAATACCCAGAAGCACAAATAAATAACAACAAAGACATTTCCAAAAGAAATAAAACTACTGATTCTTTCATTTACCACATGCCACTGTGCTGTGACTCTACCCCACTGAATACTATCTGTCTGGAGAAATACTAATTCAAACTGCTTCTTAATTAACAAATTGCTGCATTAGGCACATTTCACAAGAGGATCCAATAAATTCAAAGCTGCTTTGTGAGTCAGCCAAGGCATTAAGGCATGCTTCTCTTACAGCCTGAATAAATGGCAGGTGAAGACATTTTATAGACTGAAAGAACTATGGCAAAAGGGTCTAATTTACCTCATACACACTGCAAGGAAGGAAAAAGCCTTTTAAATCATCCAGGCAATCCCCTTGCCAATACAGAACAGTACTTAACAGCATCTTTGCTTTGCTCAATCTAGCCTTAAATATCTCAGCAGCTGTTGGCCACAATGACATCATTGTCCCTGTCTCCCTTTAACTGAGCTTTGAAACCTTGCAGGGTTTTCTTGGCGAAGGTTATCATCTTCATTTTACAGGTGGACAATGTGACATGCAAGAGGCTGAGAAAACTTGAACACCACACTGTTCAAGACATCATCTCTGCCAAACAAGCTGGTGTAGGTGTGATTTAATGAAGAGAGCTATGTCATCAGAGCATGCACCTGATTTAGATGCCTGAAGGAGGCTGTGAGAGCACCCTACACTGCTCAGTCAGGAACAGACCTTGTAACTCCAAATCCAGCTCTGTGCATCAATAATGACATCATGCTCCACCTCAAAACAAACTGCATGAGGAACATTGCACATTACTTCTAAGGGTCTTTTGACCCTTTCCAACTGATAAACACAAATTAAAAAGATGGGAGAAAAAGTCCTACTGTTGAAAATTTGTTATCTCCTGCTGGTGCCATGTGTCCTCGTGACCATCCACTGCCAAGGTAGTCTTCATTGACAGCACTGAACATCAGAGGGATGTTAGGGTCTGGTCTGAATTTGCAGTGCCTTCGATCTGCATCACCTGCAGAACAGCACACTAAATGGTCAGATTATCATGAAACCATCAAAATCACAAGACAAAAAGATCTAATTCTGTCATATCTTGCCAGATGATCCATGTTTGAGGATTCAGTACATTAATCTGAACTCTGTACATCTCATTTACAGGCAACGCTAATTTCTTTCTGCCATGTGTTTTATTTAAGTTCTTACTTACCAATAAAATAGATGGGGTTTTTACATCATGACTTTTCAGTCTGCCCAAAACAAAACAGGTCTGCCTTAAATATTGAGTAGCTACAGACATAAGTCAGAACTGAATGCCTCAAGATGCTCAATTTCAACTTGAAGTTAGTTGTATCTGATTATTTGGAAAACATTTTAACAATTCAGCCATTAAGGCCCACTTGATAGTAAGCCTGAAATTACTGTTTTCTTCTCAGACAGAAGTGGGATCAATGATGCTACTTAAGGGTTGGTCATAATGTTTTCAAGATCTTGCTTTTAATTTTCAAAGGTAATTTGAAGACAGTGATTTAGAGACATTCAGAGGGCTATTGCTTTCATAAAGCATTTTACAATTACATGGTTACCTCCATTAGTAATAATCTGCCTTATAAAAACTGAACTAATGCTATAAACTTAATTTACAATGAATGTATACCACTCATATTTCATTCACCACTGATAGCAAAAAATCACTGAGCCTCTGTCTTGCATAAAGAACAGGGAGAGAGTATGAGAACTGCATCAGAGTAAATAATGGCTGCAGTGAGGAGCTAATGCCCAATCTAGCTCTGAACAATTGATGCCCTTTGCTCAGTTTTTATCTCACAAATGGACATTCTCCTGCCATTCTGAGCAAATCTCTAAGATCTGTACATTAAAAACTCTGCCTACCACTGACATAAACTGGACCTTAGAACTAACTCCACTGCTAAGGAAGCAGAAGCCATTCTAATGCACTCGAGCAACTTTGCAGATCCAAATCAAGTAAGGAAAGGTTAATTTTCATTGTTTCATCTTCTCTCCATTCCTGTTACAAAAACTCAAGTTGAGCTTCCTTCCCTCAGATCACTATAGGACTCAGACTTTTCTCCCTGACTGCTCCAGGATCCACCTTCTGTGAGCAGCAAAGGTCGTTCAGAGCATCACAAATGTAAGAAGATAAATGTTGTATACAGGTAGAGATATTATTAAAGAAAGCCCTTATAAAATATGGCTTAGGCCCTGCTACTCTAGCTAAGCTAGCAGTTAGCTTGTAACCATGTGAAAGAATTGTAAGAATGAAAGTCAGTTAGTTTTTATCTCACAAATGGACATTCTCCTGCCATTCTGAGCAACAACAATCTATTCTGGAAACAGAACCCTTCCCACCTGCAAAAACATAAAGTCTATCCCATAGCAATCAGTGAATAAAATATGTAAACTATACAGGAATAGAGAAATTTGATGGACATGTAAAATGCTATTTACTAACCAATGAACTGAGTAGCAAGAAAATTATGAACCAATTAGAGTTATACACTAGGTCTTAAAAACTGTATAAAAATGGGCTGTAACATTAAGATTGGCTTTTCTGCATGAAGAAACTGAGTCCTGTCTGCTTATTACTGCAACGAATAAACACCTACATACCCAGCATCTTTTGTTTTGAAATGTGTTCAATCACCCATCTAGGCACCCGTTTTGCCTGGTCATAAGACAGTGCATGATTTGTGTAACATCTGGTCTCTGTTCCAGCCTCAGGAAATCCATATCTTTCCAGCAGAGCCTCTTCTATTGGTTCTAAGGAAAAATAAACAGAAAACCATCCAAAGATGAAATGTGATCATAAACAGGACAGTAAAAAAAACACATCTCAGTGGGTGTGAACGTACTGTATAGGGAATTACTTGAGGTTACAGCCACAATTAAGACCTAAAATATATTAAGAGAGCTATCCAGTGAAACTCTCATCTGCCAAAATAGTTGTAGTTCTCATCATGTTTTAACATGAGAATCTCAGCTCTAGGACTAAGTCATCTATCTACACTAATGCCTACAGAAGGCAGAAGAAAAGCTATGAGATATTTTCTTTCTACAGAAGAAAAGCTCTCAGATGTGTAGGGATAAATCAGGCAACAAGGAGTTACAGACACAGGAGATCAAAACATACATTTCACCCTTTGGAGCTGAAAATCAAATTCCTCACAAACTGAGATTTACAAGTTGGGCACAAGCAGTCCTGCCCTCTCTGGGAACGCTTATACTCTGCTGAATGAATGAAAGCTTCACTGAATTTTCATTATTTTTTCAAGCAATAATTTTTTCTCATGGAAGAATTATTTACACCCATCTTACTGTCTTGTTCATTCTCCAGCCATCTGTCCAACAGCAACTCATGTTTTTAGAGCCATTCTTCCTCTGCTTTCCAACAATCCGGTACTTTTAAAGCCTTGAAGCTGCAGAGAAAACCATTCACTCCCTCAGGTGCCCCAAACATCCCTCCCCACACCTGAACCCCACCAGACCCCAGACTTGATAAACGAACCTCAGCTCAGGGCAGCAACAGCTGAAATTTAGTGATGGTCTGGTCCGAAATGTGTGTTTAAAACTAAATACACATTCCTCTCCTGCCACCAACACTGCCGTGAGAAGGTGTAAAGGGAAGCGCTGTTAATTACCAGCTGCAGCCCAGCATCCCCAGATAACCTCCTCCCCACTCAGCCCGCCGGAGGCACTAGGGGAACCCCACGATCTCCTGGCACTATTTGGGCATTCCGGGAATGGGGGAAGGAGGGAAAAGGCGCTTCTGAGGGGAAGGAGAGAGTTTAGGGACAGAAGCGGCTGTGGGGAGCGGGGCTGCGGAACCCGGGACCGCGCTGAACCGGCCGCTCCCGTCTCGCCGGGCCGCGGCGTCCCCACTGTCCGCGGCTCTTACCCTGCGCTGGGGCCCGCCCGGGGCCCGGCTCCGGCTGGCTCTGGCTGCGGAGCAGCCGCCATGTAGCCCAGCAGGACGCGGCAGCCCCGGCCGCGGCCCCGCAGATGAAGCCGCCGAGGAAGCGGCGGTGGCGGGGCAAGGCCGCCATGGCGGCGGCGGGAAGGGAGGGGAAGGGAAGAGAAGGGGCGGGCGCGGCCCCGCAGCGCCCCCTCACGGCACAGCCCTGAAGGCGCCATGGCGGCGTCGCCTCGGTGAGGGGGCGCCGCGTGAGGGGATGAGGCCGCCGGGGCTTCCCCGATAGCTGTGGAAAAATAAAGTGAATTCCCTCATGGGGACTACAGGGACTGTAGTGGCTAAACTGCACCCATCCAGCTTGGCTGGGGCGACCAGCCCGGGCTCCAAGCGCAGAGGATGACTGAATCATAGGATCATAGAATGGTTTGGGTCAGAAAGGAGCTTTAAAGTCTTTAGGTGGAGAAGAAAAGATCACCTCCCTTATGAGGAGAGACTGCGGGAGCTGGGTGTGTTCAGTCTACAGAAGACTGAGAGAAGATCTCAATACATTTAAGTATCTCTAAGGTGGTGCCAAAAGGACAGTGCTGGACTCTTTTCAGTGGTGCCCAGCGACTGGATGAGGAGCAATGGCCACAAAATAAAAGTTTCACCTCAACGTGAGGAAGAACTTCTTTACATTGAGGGTGGCAGAGCACTGGAAAAGGGAGGTCACAGTTTTCTATCCCTGGAGACATTCCAAACCCACCTGGACACATTCCTGTGTCACCTGCTCCAGATGATGCTGCCTTGGCAGGAGGTTTGGACTGGGTGATGCCCACAGAATCCTTCCATCCCAAACAACTCAGTGATTCTGTGATAGTCCAACCCCTTGGCAATGACCCGGGACATTTTCAACCAGACCAGCTTGCTCAGAGCCCCATCCAACGTGACCTTGAATGTTTTCAGGGATGGGGCATCCACCACCTCTACCTGTACCAGTAACTCACCACCCTCATTGTAAAACATTTCTTCCTTAAATCTAACTTACATCAGCCCTCTTTTGGTTTTAAACCATTCCTCCTTGTCCTATCTCAACAGGCCCTGTTAAAAAGTTTGTCCTCATCTTTTTTACAAATTCCCTTTAGGGACTGGAAGGTCACCAGAAGATCTCCTCAGAATAGTATCTTCTCCAGGCTGAAGATTGTGGTATGGGGTTGGCTTTAGTCAATATAGGGTGATGTTACACTGAGCTTCCTTTCAGGAAAACCACCAGCCTGATTATTACCATTTTTCCCTCCCAAATCCCTGATAATGTTCATATTTGCCTCATATCCACCCAAACTAACCATTTTCAACCCAGCACCAAGCCAGAGGCAATTTTCTGAAAAATAGGATCAGTTTAGCAATGGAAAACACCAGAATATAAGGATTTCATGGCCACACCATCACTTTACTGCAGGAAGCTTTTCTGGAGAGGTCTGGCCATGCTTCAGTGTGTGGCTGAGGGCATCTTCGTACCTCATGTAAGGATTACAGACCTCAGTGTGGTGCTATGAGTACAGGGAACTCAGGCTTTTTTTTTTTTTATATTTTAATCTTTTTCCTGGTCAAGTTCTCCTGCCTTTGACAGTTGAAGTACAGTGCTGGACTGCCTTGATACAGCCTCACATGCACATATTGCCCTGTGTGAACACTTCTTTGCTAGGAGTGATAAGCAGTGTCACCACAGTGCTACAAGAGGTAACACACTCAAAAGGGAAATTAAATAATAATAATAATAATAATAATAATAATAATAATAATAATAATTGTACTAGGACAGAGATGTTGTGGATGTCTCATCTCTGGAGATGTTCAAGGCCAGGTTGGATGGGGCTTGGAGCAACCTGGTCTAGTGGAAGGTGTCCCCTAGCAGGGTAGTTGGAACTGGATGATCTTTAAAGTCTCTTCCAACCCAAACCATTCTATAGTTCTGTGAATTTGAGATAACTTCTCTTTGGAACTGTTTGCAAGTGGTGGGTAGTAGGTGCAGGCCTCAGCTATGCCTCTGCAGGGACGTTTTAGGGATTTTGGATAGCAGAAATGCCATTGAAATACTAAAAACACTCCTCTATGAAGAAGAAAATTCTCCAGCTAGATGCCAAAGACAAATAACAATGATTTTTAATGTCACACCAACGAGGGAAACAGTTATTTGTAATTTACTGTTTATTTTCATATACAAAAAGATAAACTTGTAATAGTTCTTTCTAGGTTTTTTTCCTCCTATCTGTTGGGGTGTAGCTGCTTCACACAGGGCAAATACTACATTCATACTGGTTTATTCAGACACCCAGTGCAAAGCTGAAGCAGCAAAACTCCAACTTGGCAGATCTAATTTCAAACTTGAGACTCTTTCTAAAATACCACAGTAAAAAGGAACAAAGATCCACTGCAAATTCATGAACTATGATACAATGTTCTTTCCAAAATGTCTTCATTTCATAACTGCAATACAATGGATGTCTGCATTAGGCCATCTTATACATACATTTTATATATGTATACTTCTGCAGAATATATATATATAAAATGCACATATATGAAAATCAGCACACTTCAATCCAAAAGGGGTTACAGCAACGAGCTTAACTCTCTATACTTTTTTCTTTAACAGGATACTTTAGTATAACTTTTGTTAACTCAGTAGTACAAGCTATCTCTGTTCTACATTTTTATAGCTACAAGAGTGAAATATAACCTACAACATTTACATTTCACATATCTTGGTATACAAACAGTACTTAGTGAATTTGAGCCAAGGACCAAAAGACTCTTTAAAAATTATTTCACCATCTGATAGAGCTTCCTGTAATTTACACTCAGTCTATTCTGCAATCTTCTAAATCATTTAATCTCATAGTTTGAGTTTAAATCCATTCCAACTGGAAATCCTGGAGAAACAGGTTACTGCAAACTCTTATGTATACTCTATATATACAAGTTAAGTAACACAGCGTAATAAGACTTAGCTATTTATCCTAAAACTGATATACACATATTCCACTACGCTAGACAAGTCTTAGGATTTTATTTTATTTCTTTAAATAAAGCACAAATTTAGAAGTAGCTGGTAAAACTTACAATAGGATGGTTATAAAATGACAAATGGTTAGGGTGAGATTTCTTCCTGCTGGTGCCAAAACATTTTCTTGTGAGTTTTTGTACTATGCTGTGTTGTTTAACTGTATGCATCTAATGTTACATGCAGAAAGCTCTTTCCACAAGAATTGACATCAAACTGTACTTAAGTCAACTTTACAGTACAAAATTTGTCAAACTCAAGGACGAATGTGAAAATATTAACAGGTGAAAGATCAGGCTTTCAACTCTACCATGAGGATCATGCAGAATTCATAAGCAGATAGTTTGAGCAGATTGACAATGGCATTGTGCAGGCTTATGGCATAGAATTGAGGCCAAAAATATTACTTAGTTTGCAGTAACCACCTCCTTCAATCCTCACCCACTACGAGATTGATTTTTGCATCATAGTTATTCCATTGGAAGGCCAGCAGCATTGCAAAATACCTCCTCCTGGGAGATTTTAGTACTTTGATTTACCAGAGATAATAATCATCAACCATCAACAGCCATAGAAACATTAGGCAGTCAAGAAAAAAAATAGGGAAATATTATGTTCTCTTCCTTTAGTAACAGTAAATTAATTACTATCCATTCATTACCAATAATTAAATGAATTACTAGTAATGGTAAATTTATTACTATTTGGAAAGCTACAGGAAAGCTACTATGCTGTCCAAGTAAAATACAGACTAATGTTGTATCAACTACATGGATACATTAAAAAAAAAAGACTTTTGAGAGGGCAACACATAAAATAAAATGGTCATTTTAAAAATGGTCCCACTTTTATTTTTCCCCCAAAAATATAGCCTGAACATAATTCTCTTCAGCAAAGTACCATTAAGAAGTTGCTGTGGTTGAAGGTCTGATTTTATGAGTTGGTTCTTGGGAGTAGGTATTTGGAAAAGGAAAAGGCCAGACAGGTTCTAGGTCTTGCCAACATTTTTTGTTATCCACAAAGTTGCTAAGTCCACTTTCCAAAGCTATGAGATGCTCCAATCTCCTCCTCCTCTATCATGGCTAGATTTTTGGTTTCAATTGTTTTTTATTTTGGAGTTTATTTTGGTGTTTTAACAGACATGGCAATGCAGAGATGCCATTGACTACTGAATTAGGATTTTTAATTGACTAGGATGGTTACTGGTTAAACTTCAGTTTCTCAAAACACTGGAAAATTGAATGAAGTATGGCCTTCCTTGTCACGAAAACAGAAGCTATGGAATTTTCCTAGAACATGTTTGAGTTTTGCAATACCAACCTTATTGGAATGTTATAAACTGAGTTTTTGTTTATTTTAACAACTGGAAAGACTAAGAGGCTTCTGCTTCAAAATGGGCCAAAAATGCAGAAGTGGTGTTTTATTCACATCACCTGCCCCATTAAAATACTGAAATAAAAGGCTAATAAAGGAAGCACTTTTCAGAAAACACTTTTTCTTTGTAGAGATCCAGCACAATGCCATTATAGAGCTTCAGAAAAGCCCTTTTGGTTTCAATGTTGGAATACAAAATAAGTTTTGCTTTTTTCCTTCAGTCCTTGGGGATCACTTTCCATTTACATATATATATCATATATATATATACATGTATATATGTATATGATACATATATATAAACACCCATATAGAGCAAGGTTCCTGTTTGTGTATGTTACAATATTGTAGTATCAAGGAGAATCCAGATAGCAACACTGTTTAACATGAGGTTTGAGGTAATTGGTTCTTGAAATACCTGGATCACAGACTGCATCCAGAAATGACAGCTGGGCAATGAAAAGTGGTTTTTTCCAGTCAGAGATTAAAAAAAAAAATTAAACTAGTAAAAGAAAAAGAAAGCTTACAGCAGTTGCTTTTACATGGAAAAATAAAGGCACAACAGAATAGCATTACATTTCAGAACAGCTGGATGGACATAACACAAGTATGATCTCTTTCTGTGGAAGTGTCCTGACAAAAAGCATTGCTGCTTATTCCATAGGCTACTACTTCAGTCAGGGAACTGAGCATCACCCTAAAACGAGTCATGGAAAAGGAAGTCCCATGTAAATAAGGGACCAGGTGTGCTTAGAAAGTGTTCCAGGAACACACACACACACACACACTCTCGTGGTCACACAGGGTTGGATGGAAACTCTCCTCATGGTTTCCACAGGGCTGGGACTTCACCAGAACACAGCTGAGGGACTCAGTAATTGCAGGAGTCTGCTTGAATTAGTGAGCACTAATTGCAAAAGGCACACTGTCAAACCAGCTCCAAGGCAGTGCCATGTGTTGTTTGGTTTAAAGCTTTATTCAGTACCTCTCACCCACTGACACTGTGCTATCGTGGCTGAGAGGACTAAAAAGACTAGAGTGAATTTTAAGTCCAATGGAAAATTAGGTTACACCCCCCTGGCTCCCCCCTTTTTTTCCTTTAATACTTTTAGAATACCTTGGATTGCTTACACAGATTTGGGAAGCTCTTTCTCTTAGTAGGACTTTGGACATGACAGTGGTCCCTTTCTTTAGTGCCTCCAACACAGACTATTAAATCTGATTTTGGGAACGCAGAGCACATAGCTGTGTGTTCTGGTGAAGCCTGATTAGTTGTGTCACTTCAGAGAGAAGGAATTTCTAGGAACTGGTTTTATCAGGATTCCACTGGCAACAGCTCCTTACAGATCATATTGTCAGTGCAGCAGACACAGCTGCTATGAGTGGATACGGCAGCGAGCGAGATCAGCCCGGCTATTTGGCCTCAGTAAATTTTTAACACCCTGACTTCACAACTCACTGCAGCACCACAGCATATGCCAAAAGACACACTGCCCACACATGGCTACTAGCATGAACACTGAAAAAACTCCTCCTGGGTTAACTGAAGATGGCCATAGAAAAGCAATAAGCATCTTTAGCAGGAGGGTTGTGACATGCAAGATAACCTAAACATATACTCAGTGCTGTCCTCAAAGCATGTCCAAGTACATCCAAACTTGCTCCTCAACCTGTTTTCAGGCTACACTTCTTCTATCCTCTAGACTTTGATGTAGTGCACACTTAATTTAAACATTATATATATATTTATTTATTTGCTGTGCATACACAGACCTTTCTCCCTTTTCCCTGCAGAAACATATTAGACATTACAAAAATAATTTGTGGTATAAAAGAATTATCACACAATGTAGAATTTTTGCTTGTATATGTAACTAAAATATATATATATATATTTCCAAAAGTAAAAAAGTCAAAATGTCCTTATTTTCCTCTATTATATAGTCTATTTTATTTACAATGTTACCAAACAATATCCTGAATGTAAAAGTGACAAAAGTTTGTGGGACACTTCCTGCTTAGCAACTTCCCAAGCGGAGTGTGGCTTGAAGAGGACTGCAACACCAGCACTGTCACATCTTATCACCCAGCACCTTTCTCTGCAGTGAGTTCCTTCCATGCTAAGTGAAACCAGACCTTTTCCCTGCAAAACAGGGCAAGCTCTGACACTCTGCCTAGAAAGTCGTGCAAGAGGAATAAAACGTTTCAGTGCTGCAGTGTTGAGGGGGATCAGGATTCCTAACAGCCAGGCCAGACCCAGCCAGCCTGGAAATGTCTGCTTCCACTGAAACCACTGACTTCAAGTGGGAACAGCAGGGAGTCAGGAGACCCAAGGAAAACACAGGGGAGTTACTGGGGGGCACTCACAGACCTTCTCTTCAAAACCAAGACCTCTGCACTTCCATAGGTGTAACTGTCTAGCACATAAAGATATTCTGCAGGAGAATTTCAGCAGAATAAAAAATGGGTTACTTTTGTCTTAAATAGAGATTTCTTAATGATCAGAACCGGCTAAAATCCTTAATTATAATGAATAGGCCTGGTACTACTTAACTGATGGTTAGGCTGGTTTATAGCCATTCTTATGAAATGCATGTGTATTTCAATATTTCCATATACAACTTCCAGCCTTCCAAATTAATGCAACTTCATCAGCAAGTCACAGCTCTACCATCTCAAAAAAACACCCCAGTTTTAGTTCTTGTGATATTTCCAGTTTAAAAATGTGAAGTCAAATTTTCTGCACCTAGGAAACCAGTCCAGCCAGCAATTCCTAAAAGGGAGTTCCACCAGAGAGATGGGGAATCCTGGCTCCTAAAGGCAAGGAGAATTTTTACTCAGGATATTTAGTGGTAATATTCACCTAAGAACTTCCATATGAGGGAGGGAGACGACCAATAAAATTCTGCAGCCAAATTTTTGAAGACCTGCTTCCTCTAAGTCTGAATGGGAAGTGACATTCAGCACTTGGGAAGTAACGTAAGAGGTGCTGTCACCATCTTATTCAAGGGAGTGTTGAAAGGAAAAGAGCTGCAGTTGCTTATGACAGCTACACCTATGGATGTGCCCAATTCCTGACTTGGAAAAAGCCTCTGCAGTACCAAGCAGAACCAAAATCATGTTGTCAATGAGAGTTCAAATGAATTAGAGGTGAGGAAACTACTTGCTTGACAGCTCAACTGTTGAAAGACCAACGAGTTCATCAGAGCTTGTCTTTGTTAATAAAATAAATAAATACCAGTTTAAAAACCAGCTTTATCCAACTTGGTACACATTAAAAGTTCAGGATTTCCTTCTATGCTGCAATAGCAAGACACACGTACCTACACACATATAAAACTTGTTATCCAGCACACACCCAATTTGGAAATTCTTTTTCCAATCGGTTTCTGAATCCTGCTGACAAGATGATCTATAAGGAACCATTGCACCAGGAAGATGTAATACTTTACAATCAACATTCGGTCAAGGTTTGTACAGGGTCGTGCAGTTCCCCGCAGTAAGATAAGCTACATGTGAGAATTTGTGTTCATGCTTTCTCAAAAGAGAAGATTTCAGACACTGTTTAATAGGCTATTAAAATAATATGGCACTTTCAATAAATACTTTAAAGCTTTTTAAAGAAATCAGGATAAAAAAGCAACTGCTGTAATGAGCCTGTTTTAGCTATAATATGTAATGCTGAAGGAAAAAATCCAGAAGAGCAAACAGATATTAACAGTTAAAAGACAGTACAGCTTTTTTTCTTTCTGCAGCAATAGGAACTGGCTCCCATTCCCTGGGGAAAGGGAGCAAGCCCACCTCAAAACAAGTATTCACTCATTAACTGCTCTACGCTCCACCCCAACCCTTACATCACTTCACTTCTAAGACATAGTCACATTTTCATATAAATCTCAGTGCAGAAATGTATTAAACATGAAAAATACCGATCCTGCAAACATTTACAACCACACTTAACATTAAGTGAGTGCCTAATGTCATGACACCAGAAGAGCTACCTACACCCTCAATGCTAAGCATAGGTATGTTGCAGCATCAGGCCCAAAGGTGCCAATGGCCACCAGGGACATTGGCTGGGTCTAAATGGTATCGTTCTGTCTGGTTTTGTCAAGGTTTCCTCAACAGAAGCACATCAAGAAACAGAAACTTCCAAACCTACACACGGAAACACAGTTACATGTGTGTACATACTAATATGCAATATACATTCAGTAACTTGAAAGAATAGGTTAAGACTTTATTCAGATAGACAAATTAAGGCAATTCTCTTAATGTCTCTTCAAGATAAAGGACCATGTCCTCATTTGTGACCTCTAGGTTTTAAAGCTATACTTTTCAAGAAATATATTTCAATTTTTTTTCTTTTAATACTTTCTCCAATTAGCAATTTCTTTTGCTTAATAAATTATATCTGTGCAAGGGTGCACACTGATAATTTGGCAGTGGAGAGAAATCCAATTCATTTATATATAATACAGACTTTTTACATTTCCATTACAGGGTGATTAGTTTAGGACTGCATTTTGGCTTAACACAAAGAAAAATTTAGAAGATCTGGCCATCCAATGGACATAACTTTGTCAGTCTAGCAAGACACAAAAATTCATGTTATATTCAAAGTAAAAAAAAGAAAAAAAATTAGAAAGAAAAGAAAAAGAAAAGAAAAAAAAAAAAAAAGATGTACTGTCCTTTCACTAAAACAGACCAAAAAAAAAACCAAAAAAAAAAAAACAACACAGAATGGAAACAGCCTTCACAAATAAGAGTGAATAATGCCCAGGTACCTTATATAGGCAGTTATTCCACAACTGTATACAGTTATTTACAATGGTGCTTTATTAAACAAAACAACAAAAAAATGGTAGTACTTCCTAAAAGATTTTGGAACTTTTTTTCTTTTTTTAATTTTTTTAAAACTCCCTTGTCATAAAAGCCAACTTACATTAAAATATACTTACTACAAGACAACACAACTAACAAAATATATAATAAAACTCATACAAGTAGAAAATTCTGAGGTATTTCTGGTTTGAGGTGGTCTGTGGTCATGAAGTTTTTAATTTTTTTTCAGTTTAAACCTCGGAAGCCACGTAACGTGTGTGTGTATGTTTTGTGTTTGGTTTTTTTTTTTTTAAGTTTTTTCTTTTTTTAAACATTGCATGTTTTGCAAATTAAAAAAATATTTCAATGTTGAATCAGCAGCATTAGGAACATTCACTGACTAGAGCGAGTTTATGGCATAATAAGAGTAACGGTATTTTCAAATATGCACCACTTTAAGACAAAAGAGTTTCATCACAGAGTAAGGAGAAAGCAGCGTCAAAGAAACCAGTGGGAGAGGTGCTGTGGGAATCACTGCTGCTGCTGAGCTGCCTCGGCTCCCTGCAGCCAGGCAGCTTTCAAGGCTTCTCAGATGCTACAGGAGCCAGCTGCCACCATTCACTCCCCCAGTCCCAAATTAATAAAGAAAAAAAATTTATATAACCAGCTTTCACCCTTTTCCTCTTTCCACCATCTGCACCATTAGCTTGGGCTGAAAGATAATCAACCCAAGGCCAAATTCTCTCAGCTGACTCACACTTAAAACGAGATGCAAAAATTTTCTCATCTTCCAGTATTTTACCAAAGTGCTTCTGAAATCACACTTCCCCACCTTGTCCTGATGACATTGAAAGCATCCTTCCTACTACTACCTGGAATTGAAAAATAAACGTTATAGTCCTGTTTTGTTCTTTTACCACCCAACCCCAGACTCTGGAGGAAGAAACAAGTGCCTGTCTTCCAACCACTCCCTCTTTAACTCCGCTTTCTCCATACGCTGCAGCCGTAAATACTCTGCCCAGAAATGTCCTTCCCCTCCTCTAATGGTTACCTGAGAAGTAGCTCCATAGCAAATGATGTTTCCCCAAATGCTGCCAAGTCCAACGTCACTCTCCCCACCCCTATTCTACGCTCCCCCCTTCAATTATACCATCAAGAATTAACATTCTCTGCCTAGTTACTTTTTTTTTCCCATGTTACAATGACACCCGTTACATCCGTAAAAGACACATCTGCTGTTTTTTTCTGAAGCTCACTTCCAAAAAAAAAAATTTAAAAAAATAAAAAAGGAACTGAACCCAAAACCAACATGGGGAAAAAATGCTTTTGAGGAAGGTGTATTCTTTACATAACAGTCTTAAGTTTCCTCCACAGTTTGCAGCATTGCGTTTTCGAAGGTGGTAGGTGGTTTTCCTTATGTCACAGATGCTCCGCTCAGAAGACAAACTGATAAAGAGAAACCCAGAAAACTGAATAAAATAAAAACAACTGAAGTGAGTTTGTTGAGGTTCTGAGGTACCTGCACCTTTTCTGCATTCATTAGTCGGCACCTGAATGCTTGCTGAAATGTCCATTTTTTTTAATACAGTAGAGCAATGTGCTGGTAAAATTGATCCAATCCAAAAAAATAATAATAATAATAATAACAATAATAATAAAAAGTCAAGATAAAATAGCAGCTGCATTCATGGGTTTGTTGAATTTTTGTGATTTTGTTTTTTTTGTACTTTTTTTTTTCTTTAAACTCTTTTCCTTGTTGTTTTTTTTTGTTTGTTTGTTTGTTTGTTTTTAAATCCGCTGAGTCTGGAAAGACAAAAGTGAACCAGGACCCAGCACTCAGATACTAGACTCTTTGGGTGGCAAGTCCACGTTGGTGACGGACGTCACGATGGAGACGAGGCAGTCCGAGGTAGTGCCGTTGACGGATTTGCGGATCTGCGCGATGCGCTCCTCGACGCAGCCGGCCGAGAGCCGCGCCTCCGCGTCGTGGTCCCAGCACTCTTCGATGGTCACGCAGAGCTGCGCCAGGCCCTGCGGACACAACGGCCAGAAAACACCTTCAGTCACCTGCCTTACCATGAGCATCGCGCAGAATTCATAAGAAATGTCACCTGCCCTATCGTGAGCATCATGCAGAATTCATGAGCAATGCCACCTGCCCTATCGTGAGCATCATGCAGAATTCATGAGCAATGCCACCTGCCCTATTGTAAGGATCATGTAGAACTCATAAGCAACATCACCTGCCCTATCATGAGGATCATGTAGATTTCACAAACAACATCACCTGCCCTATTGTAAGGATCATGTAGAATTCATAAGCAATGTCACCTGCCCTATCGTGAGCATCAGGCAGAATTCATGAGCAATGCCACCTGCCCTATCATGAGGATCATGTAGAATTCACAAACAACATCACCTGCCCTATTGTAAGGATCATGTAGAATTCATGAGCAATGTCACCTGCCCTATCGTGAGGATCTTGCAGAATTCGTAAGCAATGTCACTTCCCTATCGTGAGCATCAGGCAGAATTCATAAGCAATGTCACCTTCCCTATCGTGACAATCATGCAGAATTCATGAGCAATGTCACCTGCCCTATCGTGAGCATCACGCAGAATTCATAAGCAATGTCACCTGTCCTATTGTGACAATCATGCAGAATTCATAAGCAATGTCACCTGCCATACCATGAGCATCATGCAGAATTCATAAGCAATGTCACCTGTCCTATTGTGACAATCACGCAGAATTCATGAGCAATGTCACCTGCCCTATCGTGACAATCACGCAGAATTCATGAGCAATGTCACCTGCCCTATTGTGACAATCACGCAGAATTCATGAGCAATGTCACCTGCCCTATCGTGAGCATCACGCAGAATTCATAAGCAATGTCACCTGTCCTATTGTGACAATCATGCAGAATTCATAAGCAATGTCACCTGCCATACCATGAGCATCATGCAGAATTCATAAGCAGATAGTTGGGACAGATGGACAGTGGCAATGTTACATGCAGAAAGCTCTTTCCACAAGAATTGACATCAAACTGTACTTAAGTCAACTTTACAGTACAAAATTTGTCAAACTCAAGGACGAATGTGAAAATATTAACAGGTGAAAGATCAGGCTTTCAACTCTACCATGAGGATCATGCAGAATTCATAAGCAGATAGTTTGAACAGATTGACAATGGCATTGTGCAGGCTTATGGCATAGAGTTGAGGCCAAAAATGTCACTTGGTTTGCAGTAACCACCTCCCTCAATCCTTACCCTCTATGAGACTGGTTTTTGCATCATAGTTATTCCATTGGAAGGCCAGCAGCATTGCAAAATACCTCCTCCTGGGAGATTTTAGTACTTTTAGTACTTCAGCAATGTCACCTGCCCTGGGGGAGGCTGCTAGAACCCTAGTCAGTGAAAATTTTAAACT
Source organism: Agelaius tricolor (assembly GCF_023055355.1). Taxonomy (NCBI): domain Eukaryota; kingdom Metazoa; phylum Chordata; class Aves; order Passeriformes; family Icteridae; genus Agelaius; species Agelaius tricolor. Next base: position 3,393,457 of record NW_027269266.1, read on the forward strand.
TTCTGTACTAACAACTGCTAACCCCCTAATAAAAGACTGCATTTAACCTACAGCTATAGAAAAACCATCCAAAATTAAATGATAGAATTAAGATTGTATGTGTATAGTTTAAATAAAAATGTGTAACATCACGTAATAAAAAGTTTAAAGCTTTAAAATATAATAATACAAAGCAAAATAGAAGTTTTTGGGGATATAGGTGGAGAGAGTGATGTTTGTTTATAGTATAAAACAAAATAGAAGTTTCAAAACAGAAACTAGTCTGTCTTCTTTACCTTCTTCACCTTCTTCTTCATAAGTTTAAGTAATATTGTGAAATTAAATTTTAAAAAATCCACATTACAAAACACAAGTAGTTAGTTATTAAGGGAAAGATAGAAATAATTTAAGCATAATTTCTTAATTAAACAGTTTATCCTTAAAAAACCTAATAAGAAAAGCAATACAACTCCATTTTTTACCTCATTAGTAAAATTTTTACCGTATTAGTGAAATACTATAAAACTCACAACTGATAAAGCTATAATATAAATAAAAAGTAATAAACATCTAAATCCAAATAAAAAATACCATCTCACAATTTAATCCCAACCTTAACAAAAGAAAAAACCAAAAATATCAACATTAGTGGTGCCCTGTGTGAGGATCAAACTCACAGCCTTCAGGATGCCAAAGTGATTTTTGCTTTTGTATTTCCTTCATCCATGTTCATAGTTCTGCAGACTATTGCTGTATAATTATATAGCTCCTAGCTAGCTCCAGCACTTTTCCTACCCTGATAGGAAGAAAGACAAAACACATTCCAAAGGCTCCTGTCATACCTTGTGTTTTCTTGGGAACACAAGGCTACCCTCCCAGGCCACTTTCCAATAAACAGAGTACAGCTGTTACCAATGAGGGGCTCCAGAAGAGGTTGGACTAAGAGGGGGAATTACCTCATCACCTGTGTTTCTAATTGGAGATTCTTGTTAATTATACTAATCAACTAAACTTAAAAAGCTGTATTTGCCCTATGTGGGGTGGGCAGTTTTCCACATCTGCCCCTGGAGGCCTCCAATCAAAGACCAGTTTTCATATTACCTCCTATGCTAATATTGTCTCTAAAGTGTGTTGTTTTATTTCTATATCTTTAAGGCATCATGGGCACCACCTTGTCAGTGGGTGGAGAGATCCACTCAACACAGCCAATGCTCTAAAAAACCCCTACAAGAATTTTTTCTACAGTATGCCAATTACCATGAGATATGCTTCAAAAATTACTTTAAATATGTGTTTTCATGGTTCTTTTTAAGCATCTGCTTTCTAAGGCTTGGTCGCATTCCGCCCCAAAAGAGCTTTTTTTAATATCAAAATAAATCCCAAGATTCAGCAGTTGAAGCTTTAAAAGACAAGAAGTATTAAGATTCCCATGATGAAACTGTGAGAGCTGGCAGCACTGTATCAGTTACTATGAAACCATTTGCTTTGTTTGCAATCACTTCTCTCCATATCCCCAAAAAACCTGAATTCAACAGTGCCTGAATAACACAGCTCTTATTTGAACCCTCATTTGAAGTGGAACACTTTTTTTTTACAATCCACAGCTCCCTCCCTAACTTCTGGGAAATGAGTTAGTACACCTGAGTCTAGCAAAATCTGTAGCAGTTTGGGCAAAATAGAGGTATTTGACTTCTTACTGAAGCCCAGTGAGATGTCATCATCTCTTATCTTCCTGATCTAAGGAAAATCAACTCTTTTATTAAAAACGTGAGCCTGAAATGAACTACCTCTGGGAAACCCACACTGCATTTTGCTTCATTGTCTGCTTGTTTTCACATCTAATTAATTTTTCCTCCATAAACTGCTCCAAGTCTTGCATGGTATCTAGCTTATGAGGAGTCTGTCTCCAATGGTATGGATGGTTTTCTTTTTCTTAATGAAAGGATTTTATTTTCCATTCTTTCACCATACTAAAGGAGCCCTACTAAAGCACCACACGCTCCACATTCAGCACTAGCTGATTATTCAGCTTGTTTAGTCTCTAAAAACAAGAGATAAAAAGAAAAGGGAGCACAAAGGTGTTGAGCAACCCCTCATTCCCCAGAGCTGACTCTGGCTAACACTGGGAATGCATAACCAATCCCTCATTCCCATCACACAGGAAAATATTTTCCACTGTTAACCAGGAGGGACGTACGGGATGTTTTAGCCAGTGATCCTTGAACACGGGGCGCATCTTCTTGTGAACCACCACTTCTTGCAGGTCCTCCAGGGATGGGTGCTGACCTATTTCTTCTTCAAAAGGCAGCATGTATTCATCCACTGGACCTACAGTGCACACAGAGAATCAGGTTAGGGCAGGAACAGCCTCTGCAGAGCCACAGTGTCCCCATGCATGAGTGAGCTGCAGCTCTGGAGCAACCTCAACCCACTGCAACAAAGGCTGACGTTCACATGTCACTGCAGACAAATGTGATTTACATTCCTCCTGCACAATGGTTTCTGCTGTCCCTGCTGCTTGTCTGGCCATGCATTTTCCACCTCACTGAGTTACAAATCCAAAGCCTCAGCCAGGCCTCCAGATCTCACCCTTTCCTTGAGGAAGTTTGCCAGGTAATCCGTGATTTATTTAATATAAAGAGCAGATCAACTCATCCTCCCCACATTTTAACACAACAATTCAACACACAATAACCTAGAGAAAGATTTCAGCATGAGCATAATTTCATTTTAGCACTGACTAACAAGGTCAAGTATATACAACACATAATTTCTTGCTTTGTGATCTGGTTTGTTCATAGGTTTGAGCCAGCCCTGACACACTGGAGCCAGATGCACTTGTCCCAAGTACTGGCTCCTAAGTGTAAAATGATTTCTGAATGCTTCACTTATACCAGTTATGGCTGCACACTGCCCAGGGCCATGGGAATGAGACAACTGCTATGAGTATCAGTGGAGATGCTGGATGATAGCAGCAACTTCTGCTTATTGAAACATCATTTGGCTTTTGGCAATGTGTAGATGCTCTCTCAGAAAAAGCAGCCCAGCTTAACTGTTGGGCTTCTCAGGGTGCTCCATGGCACCACTTATGGTTTCTCAGTAGCAAAAAATTACCTCTTTTTAGAGCAGAGATACCTCAAAAGGGTCTTTCCAGACTAAAATAAAAGAGTTGACCACTTCATCTGCTCATGAATTGTAACACCAACAGCACAATGTTTACTCTAAAGAATGAAATCACTTAAGTGGCTTATCATTATTCTTGTTTACTCAGTGGCAGCCACTAAACCAAACTGAAACACTTGCTCCAATCAGGGTCATTTATGACTTTGCTTTTCCTCCAAGAGGAACCCAGGCTGTGGAGAGCTGCACTGGTGATCTGTAAGCTAAATGTGCTGTTGACACAGCATCACTTCTGAGCTGAAGTGCAGATGAGGCTCAGTGTAACTCCCCATCATCCCAAAGGAAGCCTTCCCTCTGACTCAGTGGTGCTGTGTGTGGCACCTGGGGTGCCTGGACTGGCAGGAGATCACAAACATGATAGAAAAATTTGAAGTGGATATTTGGGGCACCTCAACAGAGAAGGGCAATTCTTATATGAATGATTTGTGTACCACTGTTTTACCTTACTGTGCTCCCAGATCTCTGATCCTCCAGCATTTTACCTCTTTAGACTGAACATTTCTGAAGATGAGACATTCCATTATCACACACTCATGGAAGGCATTTTAATTATAATCACACTCCTCAGTCCTAATGTAATGTTAACAAAAACACTTCAAGTCTAGGTGAGATGCTGTTGTTTTATGAACTTGATTTTCAGTTCAGAGCACCCATATTTATACAAGAAGAAAAAAGTTGGAGGAAGCAGCCTTGGAGCTACTACAATGATGTGACTGCTTCCCTGTCCTGGACATGGCAAGGGTCACTAAAGGACAGATGTGTTGATTGGACAGATGTGCTGATTGGACACTTCACAGCATCATTTTAATATTTAAAAAAAGGAGAAAGGAGACACCATGAAGTTCATACTTTTAGATCCTTCAGGAGAAAGTGAGATCCTCCAAAGCTGTAAATGAAGCAACAAACCTAGCCCACTGCTGAGAGAGGGCTTGATCAGCAAAAGATCAATAACTAATGACTTTTGATAGCAGGGAAATGGGCTTGCTGACCCAGGAAGGTCCTTCCAGCCCTGTGTTCCTGCTATAGCTTTCCATTCAGGCTACCCCACTGCCCTGCATAAGCCAGGTGACAGCCAAGCTGGCTGTGTGGCTCTTCTCAGGAGCCCAGGGCATGCCCTGGTCACAGGCAGAAATGTCCAGTGCCACTGAGAGCAGCACAGGGCAGGCTCAGGAGTAAAGGACACCCATCCTGTAGGGATCACCTTCTCCCTCTGAATTCTCAGCAAGCTAAAGCAACATATTAAAAAGTACTTTGAGGTTGGAGCACTTACAAAGGTTATAATATACAGAGACTAACACTTTATGTTAAAAAACAAAGGAAAAACCAGGTTGGCTGCTTTTAATAAAAATATGCCATTGATTTTTTTTTTTTTAAACAGAGATAGATCCATTCTCTGGCCAACTAAACCACATTGAAACAGAACCCTCCCTAGGGAATAAGTCTTTATTCTTACCATCAACTGCTCTACATCTGGAGACTAGCTCCCACAACACCAGTCCCATTGCATACATGTCTATTCTCAGGAAGGCGTCTCGCTGGAAGTTGATTGCTCCCTCCAGCACTTCAGGAGCCATGTACCTCCTTGTTCCCACCTAGAGAGAAGAAACACAGCTCAAGCCACAGTGCATTTGGGCCCCTCAGCCTCTGTTGGGTGGAGGTGAGTGACAGCTGGTTTCATTAGCCTGGAGGCCACTGCTGCTAAAGGTGCACCTTGCTTGAAAAACAAGCAAAGGGGAGCTGTTTCTTCTGACACTGATTCTCATTAAGATCACTCCAGTCCAGATAAGCAACATAAAGGAGGAAGCCAAAGTGCAAGGCTACATGTGTGATACCCATTCAGTGCACACTGCAGGTCTGCATCCCGCTGCATGTTGCCCTGGCAGAACACCCTGCATGAGAAAATGCTGTCTTTGGAGACACACAGAACACCCTGAGGTCAAGTCTGGCTTGAAAAGTTCAGTCCTCTTTCACTCAAAAAAACTCCCTCAACAAAAAACTCCAAACTCAAACAAACAACCCCTTGAATAAACAAAAACACAATCAAAAAAAAAGGGAAAAGAGAAAAAATTATATATCCTGAAATGGTAGGAAAAGGTGTTGTTTTGACAGCCCTAGATAAAACAAGTCTCCTGCATCCACAGAAGTAGTAAAACATGAACCCTGGCTTGCCATGGTTTGGAAAAGATCTGTTCTTGTTTTGAGGGAATAGGCATTATAGTGCCTCCATTGTTATGTTTAGTAGAGCTTATCATGTAGGAGAGTAGACAGGATAACAAAGAAAAACAGCAGCTTTCTTGAGAACTGAAACACTTTTAATAATTTCCTTTAAGGAAATTCTCACCTCTTACTGTTAGCTGAGGCAGTGGGATCAGAGTGAAGCCAGGATATGTTAAGATGTGCAAAATATTGGAAAAGTCATTAAAAGGGTGACAAAAATGAGGAAAGCTGAGTAAGGCTAACCAAGGAGAGAGTGTTCATTCCTTCTGAGGTAAAGGTAAAAAAAAGGGAGACTACACTGGAGATGGGAATTCAGAAAGCACTGGAGGCACAAGGAGGTGATGATGGCCTTGCTGTCCTGGCATGGGAGCAGAATGAGGGGCTGCTTGCTGCAACACAAAGGCAGAAAATTAAGAACCCATAAAATTGTAATATATTGTTTACACAGTGCACAGCCAGCTGGGCCAAAGGTCACCCAAGCAGCCAGCCTGGCTGAATTCTTAAAATGAAATCAATAATTTTAGGACTATTAATACTAGATTTGTGGTATCAGTATTAATATTTAGGAGCTTTATTATTTAAGTAATGACCTAGAGAAGTGCTGTGTGCAGCAGACTCCAAAACTAAACACTTCTAAGATTCAGCTGGGCTGTCTTGCCTTGCTTTGGTCCAGAAAGGTTGGACCTTGATGATCCTTGAGTCCCTCCCAACATGGTATTCTGTGATTCTATGGGTATTTATACCAAAACAATAAAGAGACAATGAGCCTTGTGTCTGAAGGAGGAAGCCACTTGACCCCAGAGCTGGAGGGACCTCACCTGCACAGCAATCAGAAAGTTTGAGGACCCTCCCCACTTACCCAGATTAAAGCAGCTCCCAGAATTTATGTCTGAGCACAAGTTTTTATGGAAAAAAATACATATCTCAAAGAGAATTAAATGCATCTACACAAACTATCCCCCACTCCAGAGAAGCTATGGCAAGGCCAACTTTTAAAAAAGTTAAAGGTAATGATTACCTGTCCATGAGTGTCCCCTGGAGGTTTTCCAGGTTCAAACCGCACGGCCAGTCCAAAATCAGCTAGCACAGCTGTCAGGTCATTCTTCAGCAAGACATTTTTACTCTTGAAGTCCCTATGGACAAGGCAAGAAGTAAGGGAAGGGTTTATCATGGCATGTATCTAAATCACACTGCAGCACACACATTGTCTATAGGCTCAGCAGCTCCCAGTAAATCAGCTCCTTTCTTCCTCTCTTCCCCAGAGTCCCAGCATGGCCAGTGCTGCAAACTTGGCTGCTCCTCACTGGCCTTGTCCCCAAAACACAACCAAGCAGCCCTGAGCTGACCAGCACAGAGTCAGCCAGACTCCACAGTGAATTATCTCAAAGTAAAACCTGGTCTGAAGGGGCTCTTTTAATTAGAGCAAGCTGTATATAATGCTTTATAATGCATATAAGGCATCATTTCTTGCTCCATGCACCAGCTCTGGACCCCCATCTTCTGGGCCCTTCTCATTCCCAAGAACAAAACCAAGGCAGGTTAAGGGAGTACATTACTCTTTATCCTGGTAAGGATGTTTGCTCCTATCTACAAAATCAGATCTTTCTGGAAATCAGCAGATGCTGGTGAGACTCTCCCCACCCTGACTCCATGCTTCAACAGACTTTTGCCATAGTCATCCATCAGCTTTCAGCTGTAATTGCTGGATTGATCTTCCCTGGAGAATTCAGAGGGTTGGAAGCAAGCAGGGAAGGGGGTGAGGCCACACAGACACCCTGTCAGGGTCAGAGCAGGCAGCTGACATGCAGGTGTAAGAATTTGCAGTAGAGATGGTGGCTTTGTGCTTGAAGGGGACATTTGTGTCAGTCCTGTGCTGCAGCAGGATCATTTCAGGGCAGCTCAGGTAAATCTGCAGGGGCTGGGAAGGGTGGGGGGTGGAGGAAGATCACACTGAGATGCCAAACCAGTCGAGCCCTGTTCCCTGGGCTTCCTGCATTTTCATCTGAAAAGGAATGTTTGGCAATCTAATTAAATTACAGACCTTAGACAGCAGATGGCAATTGTCCTGTATGCTCAGCATTATAACTTCCCTATCATCAATTCAGTCAGTGACCCTGCTGATTGCAGGACATTGCAGGCCTGCACAAAATAATTAATGAGGGCAGATACAATTGTTCTGCACTAGAGAGACCTGTCAAAATTCTTTGTGAAGAGAGAAACTGCTGGACCATAGAGAAGGGGCTGCTCCCTGCAGCCTCAGATGCCAGAACATCAGCTCAAAGCACTGCAAGCAAAAATGACCCAGCCCCTGAATCTGAGCTTAAAATATCAGAAGAGAGGATTTATCCTCTCTAAGCTGAACACAGTGTGATGGACATTTCTGGCTTGAGGATTAAGATGAGGGAAGTGGGTGTGAAGTTGGAGGGCACTGTGCAGCCAGGGAACCCCAGCAGGAAGCAGCCTCCATCAGCTCTAGGGACTGAGTGCAGCTTTGCAGAGCCTCCCAAACATTGGTACCCCTCCATTACACAGAAGAACTGCATTTCCCACTATCTGGCATCCCAGAGACTGCCTGCTTCCATGCCATGGCTGTTTCCCCACAGGCTTAGGAAACAGCCATCATCTAATGACATGGATAAACGCCTTTGCTCGTTCAGCTTTAGGGGATTATGCCCTCAGGATGGTACAGATTGTGCACGAGATTTTTGCAAAGCAGTGGCTCGATGAGGACCACACAGAAATTATCAGACAATCTGCCTGAAAGATATGGTTCCAAGGTGAAACAAGATGTAAACCAGCATTACTGTACCAGCATGTGCTGCTGCTCCTCACCTGCAGTGCCCTTCAGGCATGCAACGGTTAACTCCTACATCTTGATACACGATGCAGGGATTTCCCTTTGCAATTCCATTTTTTTGCCCCATTTTTCCACACTTTCCTTCCTAATTTCCTTTCACAAACCACCTTGAACTGACAAGTCTGAGCTGCAATGCAAATGTACCCAGGCCAGGGAGAAGAACTTAATCCAAGCCGTGCCAAGTAGCTTTCCCATAACATCGTATGCGTTAGACCATCCTAAAATGGTCACTGCCAAAGAAAAGTGGCGTGAAAAGAAGAATTTTTTTTTTTTTTTTTCATGTAGCACTTCAAACTAGGGAATACAGAACAAGCAGACTATGAGTAATGGGTGAGTTAATTCGATTGAGACGCTGGAGATTTTATTTGCAGCTTCCACGTGGGGGCACTTTTGCACCAACAAGTGATTCCATAACCTTAATCTTCCTCGTAGTGCTGGGGGCCAGAGAGGAGTTGGCTGAACCCCTGGCCAGCAGTGACTGGGGAGTCCCACCTGGCAACCCCAGCATCTCCATCCATGTGCACTGTGGGAAGCCATTCAAAAACACCCCCCACGCCCCCCTCCCCAGATTTAAAATGCATTTAGTGTTTTCTTTCAAAAATAAAATTAAAAGGATAATCCGAGGGAAATCCCTTGTGTCCTGAAACCCCTCCTCCACTAGGTATGTGCTAAATTCACACAAATGCTGCATTCTACAGCTTTTATCACTAGCTAAATGGACAGGGACACTAATGAGCACGATCTGTTGCTTTAAAGCCTTTCTATAGCCTTCCTCTGTTCCCCACCCTCAGGAATTTTCATCTATAAACCACTGCCTTTATTCTACAGGGACGAATGTCAGGGACACAGGGGTCAGCTCCAGGAGCAGCACAAAGGCAGCTGCAGGTTCTTTCAAAAGCCCCCAGCTCTCCAAAACTTTCAGTTTTGGGGAGGTGGGGTGTTTTGGGGGCAGGGATACCCTTGCAAAAACGGGGATTATCTTGCCATACATGAAGCCAGGCCTGCTAGATCAGGTACAAATTGCTGCAGCTGGACGTGGGGTTTAAGTCCCTCCTAGATGAAATGCAGTGGGTGGTGGGGAGAGTATGGCCACGGATTACAGCCTGTAAATCCCTTCTGGAAATCTCCCCCATCCTGCCCTGCCACAGCAAACCACTCTGGAGAGATGCTTTAATCTAGGGCAAGCAGTGTGGGACTTTGGAGAAGGGCTGAAGCATGAGGATGGTTTAACCCAGCTGCTTTCCTGCTGTCCCCTCTGCACTGCCACCCAGGTGGGTTGAAGCATGTGCCAGGAGGTCTCAGGGGCAGGGTGGCCCCTGCTGTGGTGTCTCTCATAAGCACCCTGGCACGATTTGGGCCTTATAAAACTACAGGGAAAAGTAGGAGCCATTTCCTGCCTTTCCACAGTTTCTCCATTTTTTACCTAATGATCAAAGGCTCTGTGGGAAGACACACAGTGGAGTTATCAGTCTAAATCAGGGAAAAATAGGGTCCAGCTCTGGATACAGCCATTGTGATGGTGTTCACAGGGGTCTCAGGATGAGGTAAGAGAGGATTTGACTCTATGTTTTAGAAGGCTTGATTTATTATTTTATGATATATATTATATTAAAACTATACTAAAAGAATAGAAGAAAGGATTTCATCAGAAGGCTAGCTAAGAATAGAATAATAAGGAATGATAACAAAGGCTCGTGGCTCAGGCTCTCTGTCCAAGCCAGCTGACTGTGATTGGCCATTAATTAGAAACAACCAACATAGGCCAATCCCAGATGCACCTGTTGCATTCCACAGCAGCAGATAATCAATGTTTACATTTTGTTCCTGAGGCTTCTCAGGAGGTAAAATCCTAAGGAAAGGATTTTTCATAAAAGATGTCTGCAACACAGCCATAGAAATACACAGATCATAATGCAATGACTTTACCAAGCCAAGTCCTTTCAAAGAGTGGTTCTGCAGCAGCAGAATTCCCTTTCCACCAGAAGGGAAGAGTTGATGGAAGAGGGAAACCCCTACTCTTTGGACATTCACATCAACCATTGCCAACTGTGCTATTCCACAGGCAGGACACTTATTTGCCCCTCAGCATTTTATATGTGGTTGAAAAAAATTCTTGTCTTAGCACAGGATTTGCTGGGTTAAAAAGCCTTTACTTCCTAAAAGCAGAACTTCCTCCTCCATTCAACAGTATCATTTCAAAGACAGTGTCAACAAAAGAGGCTTTACCTGTGTGCTATGGCAGGTTTGTGTCCTTCACCTTTGCACCAGGGGACATCTTCATGAAGGTAGGACAAGCCACGGGCCATTGTTTCTGCAACATGGCAGAGCTCATTCCAGCTGATAATGTTGCCCTTCAGGTAATCTGTCAGAGAACCCTGCAGAACAGGACATTGTCAGTTCTTAATCACAGACCCCTCTATGTGACAGATGTGCCAACTCATCAGTTTAGAGAATGGTTTAGAGAGTGCTTGAAAAATCTGAGCCTTGATTTAATGGGGGGAGGGAGAGGAATCACTAATGAAAGGAAAAAGAAAAAATGAAAATCAGAATTGTCCATGAGTTTTCAGCCCTTGACAGCACAGACCTCCTGATGTCTACTCATCTGCCAGGGAGAGGGAGGGAGGTAAGGAAGGGAAAAAATCATCTTTAACCACAGCAATTCATCCAATCTCAGCAAGGGGAAAGCCCTCCATGCAAGATGAAGAATCACATCAGCTGGTTGTGGCAATGATTGACTCAAGAAGACCTTGGATTTACTGGGGGATAACACTGCTGGCTCAACCCCAGGTTTGCACGTTTGTTTTAAGTGTTAGCCATGGTTTATAACTAAAGCAATCCATGAAGGGGGAGATGTGCCCCAAGCCTCAAAAGCAAACATGGAGCCCACCTGCAAGGGGCAAGCTGGATCTGTGAAATCCATCTCCCTTGATGCTCATCTATGCACAATAAGAGATGGTGACCACTACAGATGTGAGCTGTGGCCTTTTGTGCCTCTCTCCCTTCCTAAATCCCACTTTTATTAATCCTTTATTTGTGTAGGAAAGCCTTGAAACTAAAGGAAGGGCATTTGAAGCAGGGGAGCAGGAACACTTTGCTACCACAGAATCATGGCCCACCAGGAACACACTGGGGGAATTACAGGGATTATGATCCTGCTGTACCACAACCACCTCCCTCTCTGCCTTCCCAAAATGTACATGCAATGATACATTACCTTGTCATGGAAAGCTGTGATCAGCCAGAGCTCTGTCTCCAGGTTTGTCCCCCTTTTCTCTGCTGCGATAAATTGCAAAAGGTTTTCATGCTTCATGCCAGGAGTGTTGAAAATCTCCCTCTCACTCTGCCAAGATTGCTTATCCTGAAGCAGGGAGAAAGGCACCATCAAAGATCACGCTTCCCTTTAAAGCAAACAGCTCCTTCAGTGCAGTCAGAGCTGCTCACACTACTCTAAAAATCATGCTCCTGTGTTGGGATGTGATGCATCCCTTCAAAAAAAGGCTGTTTTCCCTAAAGAAGAAAGACAAGTTGCTGTCCTCAGTCTCCCCTCTCCAAAATTATCCTCAGCTGTTCCTAAAGGACATGTGTGGGGAGCGGAGAGGAAGCCAAACTCAACCTTACTGAGAAATAATGTTTTTCAAGATTTCCTAAGGATACTTGCAAGAAGAAAGCCTGAGCAAACAGCACCCAGGATCAGCCTTGCAGTGTAATTGCTGCAATTGCAAAATCTAATCTAGGCTCTATTGAATATTTACTAGTAGGTCACAGCTGGCTTGGACAGAAGATGTGCAGATCTCCTTTGACAACAAATATGAGGTGAAAAAGTAATGAAGGAGACAGCAGAGGAGCACAAAGATATTTTTGTAATTCTCATTTCACTTGACTTTTGATTGCTTTACTCTTTTCATCTGCAATTCCTAGAGAATCAAGTCAGGAGCGTTCAAAGGTTTCCTAGAGCAGAAGACAGGAGCTGACAGAAACACTGCAGCACAATTAGCTCTCACAGCACCAGGGCTCTGCCTTTGGAGGCTGTAAACTGCTCACTAGCTTGAATCCAGATTTACAACCCACCCAGGCAGGACACACAAAGCCAGGGCTCTGGCCCTTTGTGTGCACTCTGGGCACTGCAGCTGCACCCTGCCCTGCTGGATTTAAACAACACAGGCATTTGTAGGGAAGTTAACAGAGCCTGTAGATTTCAGAATGTGCTTGTTTTTGCCCTTCTTGCAGCAAGTACTACTACAGGAAGCATTTGGTAATGAGATAACACAGGGAGAAGTGTAGGAAGGAAGGGTCCTTGAACTTTTTCGCCCAGCAGAAGAGCCCAAATGCATCTTCGATATGGTCTCAAAAACCATAATCTCTCCAGGCACTTAGAGCATCTCAGCACTGGTGGGGAAGCCCCTGGCAAGTAAGAGCCTAATGCAGTGTCCCTCTCACCTGAATAGGGAAGATTTTCACTGCTACATAGTCGTTCATCAGCTGAGCCTTCCACACGCAGCCAAAGCGTCCCCTTGCCTTGATCTCCAAGAGCTGCAGGGGCTTTAGGCCAACCAGGGGAGAAGGGGGTGGTGGGCCAGGATCCTGCACAAGAGAAAAAAGCACTGTCACCAGCTGAAGCTGGGCTGTAAAATAAAAGGAGGGGAGGAATCAAGATACTGCATGTGAGGAAAGTGTGAAGAAATAACATTTATTTAACACAAATTATTTAGGTGCTCTGTTTGCAGGAAGAACAGCCTGAAATTCCCTGTCTTGCTTGCTCTGTAGGGTTTTGGTACAGAACACATAAAACAATCTACACCTCCAAGTATCACTTTGTGACACTACTGCCTGCCATGCTCTGGGCAAAACCTGAATTTTCCTGTGTTTTCAAGGCAAAAGTTATTTTGGATGTAAAGCACTGATGTCCTCAAGGCTACCTGCTGCTGGAAGTGGGAACCTTGAGATCTTTGTGACCAGAGAGCCAACTACATCTAAAACCTGCCACTGCTCTTCCCTCCATTAGCATGTTCCATGCCACCCCAGCCATGGGCAGTGAACAGGTCTGTCAGCATCACACAGATCACATCTGTTTAAACTCTGCATTTGTCCAGGAGAACAATGTGACCCTGTAGGACCTGTGGGGTTGGAGCTCTGTCCTACCTGCTCTCAGATGGGAAAGGTTCACAATATCATAGAATGGTTTGTGTTGGAAGGGAACCTTAAAGATCACCCAGTTCTAACCCCTCTGCTAGGGGCAGGGATACCTTGCACTAGGCCAGGTTGTTCAGAGCCCCATCCAATCCAGCCTTGAACACTGCCAGGGATGGGGCAGCCACAGCTGCTCTAGGCACCCCGTGCCAGGGCCTCACCACCTTCACAGGGAAGAATTTTTTCCTAGTATCTAATCTAAATCTCTTCTCTTTCAATTTGAACCCATTCCCACTGGCCCTGTCACCACATGCTCTTGTAAAAAGTTCCCCTCTGTCTTTCTTGTGGCCTCCCTTCAGGTACGGAAGGCTGCAATTAGGTCACCCCCAAGCCTCCTGCACCATTCTCTGAGGGTTCATAAAACCTGAGCTTCATCAGGAAAAGTATCTTCCCTCCTCTCATAGAGCTGACAGGAACTTCATCTTGTCTTAGATCTCTGATGCTCTACAAAGCTGGCTGAAATCAGGCAATGGGTCTGAGAGTTTGGGAGGAAGGGCAGCCACCAAGCAGGGCTGTCTTAATTCCCTCCCTCAGCTATCTCAGACATGGTGGCAACCCCACCTAAACCCATCAGTCTGACACTTCCATGGAGGCCAACTGTGCTACCAGCTTCAAAAAGCAGAGAAGTGTTGGAACCCAGGAAATTCCTCTGGCTGCCCTGGAAGCCCTCCCTGCCTGGGGCTGTGAGTCTTCCAGGGCAGCCAGAGACCTTGGCACAGAGCCCAAGGCCCCTTTGATTTAGCCCTTGGAAAAAACAATTACCAACCTTTATATGAAGAACTACAAGTCAAGAAAGTTTAAGTAGAATGATAGTGAATTTATCACAGGGTGAAAAATAGATTTTTGAGTTTTTTAGAATGAGGGCTCAGGGTCCCAAGGTGGAGGAATTTAGGCATGCCTTGTCCTTTTTCCTTCTTCTTCCTAGCCTCTATCTTCTGGGTGACATTGTCATTTTTAGATTGGTTTAGAGTAGTGTTGTCATTACATTGCAAAGGTTCCATTTGCTAGAGTTTTGTACCTCCTTGATGTTTCTTGTAGGCAGCTCCTCTAGGCACTGACTCTTCCTTGTTCTTGCAGCAGCCAACTGACTCCAGTTCCCCCTCAACCAACCAATCCACTCTTTTATACTCTTCTTATTCGCTACAGCTGTGACCTGTTAAAATCAGGCCTGCTCCTAATCTTTGATAATTAACCCAGCTGCAACTCTTTAGGGAGTAAGATATTACTTTCTATACTACCTTTATTTACTTATATTCTATCCACCTACAGAGTAGAAACTCACTGTGTAACATAGGTGATAGGTATTGGGAAGTTATTGTAAATAGTGTACACGTAGTTTTTAGTATAAAAAGATAACATCACCTCTGAGGCAGTCAGTGTGCCTCAACCTGACCTGCCAGACAGATGTTGGCTGGTCGGAGAAAGAATTTTATAGATAAGAAACAATAAACAACCTTGAGTCTGAGAACTGAAGAGCTCTGACTCCTTCGACTGCCAGGCTGGGAAAAGAGACTTTCTAATACATCTCAGGATCGCTCTGATCAGCAGAGACTCCGAGAAGAAGAAAAGTTAGGCCACCTGAAAAGGGTTTTGCAAGTCCCAAACCAAGGGGAGCGAGTCCCTGACCTCAATGATGTCCACGTGGCCGTAGGGAGGCTTGCGGTGCCGGTACATCCAGAAGGCCAGCAGGATGGCCATGGACAGCACGGCGATGGGCAGCAGCGAGTACACCAGGATGTTCAGCAGCGACGGCGTCGGAGGCGGCGGCTCATATATGACTGTGAGGAAAGAGCAGGGTAAGGGAGGGAAAAGGAGCTTCAGGAATGCAGCAGCACTGCCAGCTGCACATCCAGAGGCGACCAAACCCCGTCTGTCCCTCCAATCCAAAGCTGGGTGGCATGTCCCATGATGATAGCCACAAGGGTCAAAATCATCTTTACAGTATGATTCATACTGATGGGCAAACCTTTTCTCCTCTGTGTTTATGGTCTTTAGTCATATTTACACTGGGTGTCAGCAAAGTAAGCCTTGCAATGCTACATGGACCACCTTTGGTGTTGGATGGGATGGCTGGCCAAGATCTATCTCCACAGATGAAACACATTCCACATGGTAGATGTAAAGGGGTATGACTAAAAACATAACTGTTTTTAGTCATAACTGAGGTACAATTACACCAAGAATCTACATCTTTATACACAAGGTGATAGGGAGTGGCATCTGAAGTTTTGTCTTTGTTTGTTCAAGCCCAAAAATGCAAAATTTTATGCAAAAATCTATTTTTACAGAACCAAGAATTTCCAATTCTTGGGGTTCAAAGGATGTTTCAGGAAGGAATTTGGTCCAAAGACCCCATCCATCAGAGGGATTTATAATGAATTGTGAAAGATGTGGAGGAATGGTTTTCAATATTGGCCAAGTGTCTACTGGCAAACTGACCAAAGAAGTTGAAAATTTTCAGGGCTTGTATGAGTTAAACAAATGGTATCTAAGCCTGATGCATTGGCTAAGGTTATCCAAACGTTGGTTTTTGGCTGATCAATGGGCAAAATCACATTGCTGAGGGCAAACAAAACAAAAAGACATAAAAATGCCACCATATTAAACTCCATGTTCACAGTTCTTGTATGTAAAACAACAGCATTCATAAGGCTCCATGGTTTTCACTTCTCCATAGAAGTAATGTTACTAATGGAGTTACAATGGCCCAAACCACACTTTGCAAGCTGAGCCTCCATCTGACCTTTATTTAAGCTAGGTATTTCTTGTTGAGATACATAAAAGCAGAACATTTCCTCCTCTTAACCCTTCCAAATGTATTAAGACAGCACGAAATCCCTTGCAGCATTGCTTTACCTTTCACAGTGATTGACAAGTTGTCAGTTTTTAGTAAAATGCTGCCGGAGCCACAATCAAATGCACTATTCCCACAGTAATTCTTGTTCCAAATTACATCAGTGTAGTTGAGACACAAACAATGGGAATACTAAATGGAGCCATGTTGCTATGTTGGAGACAGGGAAGGAAAAAATAGCAAGACTTGCCAAATTAAACAAAAAACTGTGAGAGAAAGAATATTTGCTACTAGGTTGCTACGGGTACATTAATAACAAGAGATAATATAACCCATGTAAACAATTAAAAAACTATCAGGACAGCTCAGGAAAATCTGATAAAGGTCTATTGGAACATCTCAGTAAATGCAGATAGCTCAAACCAACCTAAGGAAAAGATTCACCTGTTTTAATAGTTTTTATTGAATGATACTTTAAAAATTATACCTCTAAAAGAATCGTTGTTTTCCTATTAGCCTCTGAAGAAGGTCCTGCTATTACTTTTCTTCCTTGATGCATATCCACAGACTCTGAAAGCTGACACACACCCTTTCCCTTTCAATCCCCAGACCAACAAAACAGAATCAAATGCAAAAACCCCAGATGCTCAAGGTATCTGGAAACTCATGACCTATGAATTTAATGAGGAAGGCATCAAACACCTTCTAAGAGTTTGAGGCTCAATCCATGCTATATAAATCACTCTGCCCTCCTCCCCTGTGGGATTTTGTTTTGTAACATCCCACAGTGAACTGTCCACCATAAAGGAAACCTAACCTTACTGATGGTATCCAGTGTTGGTACAGCCTTAGCCATAGAGTGAAACAACCAATTCTTAAAGAGCTGTAGCAAAAGGATTTCTGACTTCATAACCAAAACATCCAACAACTCAATGTTGATTTGAAGATGAATCAGGGGAGGTTTAGGGCAAATATTAGGAAAAGGTTCTTCACACACAGGGTACAGGTTGGGTTGGGCACTGGAACAGGCTCCCCATGGAAGTGGTGACAGCACCAAGCTCCGAGTTCCAAGGAGCTTTTGGACAATGCTCCCAGGCACAGGGTGTGGATCTTGGGGGTTTCCTATGCAGGGCCCGGAGTTGGACTTGATGATGCTTGTGAGTCCCTACCAACTCAGAACTTTCAATGTTTCTATTAAAGTCCTTGGAAAATGGTCAAGAAGAAGAGCCCCCAACTCCTCATCCTCCCAAGCACTCACCTTCTGGGCCGGTGACTTCAGGCAAGTGGGTAAATTTCTCATTGCAATAGTTGCCCTCGCAGCAGCAGAAAAACACCTGAGGGTTTTCTTCTGTGGCTACACACTCCTGCCTGCACCAGGGACAGACAGACATGGAAGGAAGGGGAGAGAAAAACATTGTCAGCCAACTCCTGCCTCTTGCCTTTGGGAGCCAACCTGCCCCAAATTGTCCTCTCCACACACCTTCTCCTGCAGCTGCACTGCACAGACCAGCAGTCTCCACTTATGGAGAACAACTTGGCACTCAAACACCCCAGTGGATAGCAAAGACCCTTGAAAAGACTGCAAAGGAAACAAATGCTTCCATATGTACTGAGGGCATTAGATGGTGAGTAATAAATAACAGCCGCTGCTGCTAAGAGAATGAGAAGGAGAAAAACGACAGAGAGACGCCTCAGTCCCTGAGCAGTGACTTTCCCACAGCCCATATGAACACTGCCAGGGCAGAGAAGTATTTGATGATGCAATTAAAGATTGTGCCATAAAGCACACATGACGAGGGCTGAGCTAAGGCTGCTCCCACAGCCTTTAAGCATCACCAGCTCTGCACACTCGAAGGGCACCAGAAGCAGCAGCCACAGCCCTGCTGCAGCAGGAGAGAGCTGCAGGTCTGAGGGCATGCAGTGATAGCTCAAGGTAATGGTTTTGACTGAAAGGGGGCAGGTTTAGGTTGGATATTAGGTACAAATTCTTGACTGTGAGGGTAGTGAGGCACTGGAACAGGTTGTCCAGAGATGCTGTAGATGCCTCATCCCTGGAAGTGTTACAAGGTTAGGTTGGATGGGACTTGGATCATCCTTGGGCCTGTGGAATGTATCCCTTCCTATGGCAGGGAGCTGGAGATGATCTTTAAAAGTCCCTTCCAACCCTAACCATTTGAGGCTCCTATGATTCTCATTTCATTTCTATTGTTTTTAAGTTTAATTTTCAAGTGCTGTCTCCTTCATAAAAAGCTTATTTCTACATAAAAACCTTTAAGAAAATGAGGTTGCAGCTCTCATTTTCTGCCTTTGCCTCTTATTCAGGTACTGCTACAGCCTTCCCAGCACTGAGATTTCCTTCCATGTTGTGCAGGGCCTTAGGGGACTTCCATGGATCAAACCTACTCCACTTCCACACATCCTCCCTCTCCCCACAGATCAATGCCAAAAGAGATGTGCAGTGATTTTTGCAGTACTTTACCTGTCATTTCTTTCTGTTTCTTAAATGCTGCTTCCCTTCCCTGCCACCTTTTGCTGTGCTATGCTCTGGTTTTAGTTATTATGCTTGCAGAGCTGCTCTCCACAGAGAACTGTATCAAACTATTTCCTGAAGCCCAGCTAAATTATATGCATAACTTCCTTCCCTCGACCACTTGGAGGAAGTAGCAAAACAATCATAAGCATTTGACATTATTACTCATTTCTGAACCCATGCCAAGCCTCCCTTTCTGTGTTATCACTGACATACTGCCACGAGAAGAATGGAAAGGGCTCTCTTCAATCCCAGCCCTGGGTAGTTTTCAGTGCTTTACTCCCTTTGGGGGGAAAAAAATGGATATAGCCAAACTGTCTCCTCCAAGGTCTCAGCTGGGAAGCACTTGGTTTTTTCAACTTCAAAGCAAAAAAGCAGCCATTTGACTTATTCGAATGAACAAAGATGTTTCAACAAGTTAAACAGCATTTCCAGATGCTTTTTTGTGAAATCAGATAACAAGCCCTTTGGATTTAACAGCATCAGTGTTCAGAGTCTTCAATAGAAAACACATCCTTTGCTAAATCTGTTGGTTAAAAAATCAAGCTAATGAGTGAAAACAGCCTGCTCCACATCTGCAGTTCATTATCCCTGTCTCTGAGTGAAGCCATCCAGGTATGTATGACATGTTACACTTAGCAAATCTTACAGCTGAGGCAGAGGGAGAGAAGGACACATTTTTCTGTGGCAGGGAGGGCACGTTTCAGAGAGGTTCACGTGCTCTGCAGGGGAATGTGAACATGACCTCTCCAGCAGGGCTGTGTAAATAAACGAGAGCACACAAGTCGATTTTTAAACACTACCTTTTTCCTATAACCTTAAATGTACATGTGCCACGTTCTTGTTTCCTCAGGATAAAGAACAGAGTAAGGAGCTGTCACCCTCAACGTCCCACCCTTGCACTCCAAAATTTTTCCACATTCTGGTGACAAAGGAGGCAGCACTTGGCACATCCCTTCTGCAGCAACCAGAATAGGGCCATGCCCTGCATCCAGGGACACAGAATACAGGTGCATCTGCCAAGGATGCTTCCAGAAACTCGGCATCCAAAAGTGCCAGAGACACAAAGGGCATCAGCACAGCACCACTGATCGAAAAATCGTCTTCTTAGCCACTTTTGCCACCTTGGGATGCAAAACTGCCTGCATGGAAGTCTGCCAAGGGCACTCAAGGGAAGAGAAAAAAAATGAAAAGGACTGCATTTAAAGAGGGTTTATTCCTTTATATAATTAAAGCTAACCTTTATTCCAAATGTTGCTTTTGATATTTGTACTGTTTTTTTAATTCTCAGAAGGGCTTTTAGCTTTGCCCTGGAACTTGTGGCTTTGAAAAGTCAGGCAATGGAATATTGGATGCTCAATTCTAGGGCTGCAAAAGGCTGGTGAGGAGCCCTGGAAACTTTTTACCATTGTAACAGAGCAACACATTATGACAGAGTTTAAGAAACACTACATCCCTGCAGAGACACTCAGTGACAATACAAGTGTCACTGGATATGAGAGCAGGCACTGAAAGGAGAAATCTGTTTACAGTAAACACTTCTGCTTGCAAGTAGGAAACTACAGTGACCTTCTATTCTCAGAAGAATCGGCACTAAGATGACTAATGGGCCAAGGAGGATTGATTTATTGGGAAAGAATAAAAATTTAACTATATATAGAGCCTGGCTACTCAATTGGCAAGGGAATAGGTGTGGTAGGAAAGTAACTCTGGAGCTAATAATAGAGCAAAGATGAGGAACAACTTACAGTCGAGATAAGCCAAGACAGCAGGCACAAAAGCAGGGGAAGTGTACAGCACCAAAGGGAGAAAACACTGCAGCCATGGCACAAATCTAGCTCCAGCTTAACCCCACAGCTTAGCACCTGATCTTCCCAAAACTTTCAGAACGAGACACTACAAAGAGGCACAACTGAGAATTGCAGAAGGGTGAGATCGACCCACATCGGTGTTATATCAAAGGAAATCCTTCAATTCTATGTTGCTAATCTTTATTGAAAGGGCTGGGCTTGGCTTGGTTGGTTGGTCCTTGGTTTGGGGTTTTTTTAACAAAAACCCTGAGCTCAGAGCTACCCAACATTGTCCTTTTCAACCACAAAATTTCATAGGGCTGTTTTCTTTAGCTGCAATTCTTTCCCCTTTGTAGAATTGCATCAAGGGAAGTGAGAAAAGACTAGTTAATTTTCCCAGCTATTTAATGAGGCTGGAGCCTTCACACTACAAAACCTCACTCCTTTTCAGCTTGCTACAAGCAGTGACACACAAACTCACATTGCTTTTGCTCTCCACTCTTTCTCCTGGCCCTCCTCTTCACTCAGCCAAAGAACAGTGGAACTTTTTGCAACATCACAAACGTCAGAATATCTCAACCTCTAACCACCCCCAGATATCTGTGCTTTTCTAGACAGCTCCAAATGATTCCAAGTTTTCACTTCTATCACCAAATGCTCCTGGAAGAACATATTGCTCTTCATTTGATGGTACAGGACAGGTTTTTCAAAGAATGCCAGAATTATCAAAGCTTTGCTAGGGAAAAAACAAACAAAACAAAACACAACACAAAACCCCTAGAAGTGATTTTTGCAGCTTCTATTTAGAAAGTCAAAGCAGGTAAGTGACAATTCCGAGAGCTACTTTTGCCAATTAACTTGGACTTGCCTTCTTTCCCTCTATGCAAAAAAATCACCAGCTTTTACACCTAGAGGGTCGATTAAACCTGTATTTGGATAAACCAGCTGGGCTATTACCTGTCATAGCAGTTGAAGTCATCCAGCCAGCAGCCTTTCTTCACCAGCTCAATGGAGCCCGAGTTGTTTCTCCAGGAGGCGTAGCAGTGCAGCCGTTTGTCCTTCTCCCCCTCGCAGCGCTCCACGCCGCTCTGGTTGGTCTTCTCCAGCTCCCAGTTGGCATTGTAGTAGATGCACTCCCTTGTCTCAGCCTCCCCGTGGCCTGGCCCTGAAAAATCAAGCCCCAGGAACATTCAGGCAAAATCGGAAATAGGGAATTTATGGCTCTGTTTTAGGTGATGCATGAGCTTGATTCCCTAGGAGCTGAGCAGCTCAGCAGTGAGAGCTTCAGCACAGCACAGAGATTATTCTTCTCTTCTGGGGTGAGGTGGGAGATGGAGAGGTCAGGTTTGCCTAAGCTCATGGCAAAGTCAAGAGCCAAGCTCAGACCTTCCCAGATCTCCTCTGGAAAATGCTTCAGCCTTAGGACCCTAAAACAGGGGATGCACGAGGCAATGCATGCCCAGGAATGTTTAACCAGAAACCTTGTTTAGCAAAGACAACCTGCCAGGGTGCTACTCAATGCTTACTGGGGTGTCAGGCAATGGAGTTACTCTCTCTCTGCACCACTACTTTGGGAAACACCACCTAAAAATACCCAGTTTCTTCCACGGATGTCACTGAGAACAGATAATATTCATCCTGCAGAGGGGGGCCAGACCAGTGGCCATTCCTCACTTAGATCCTGGTTCAGGCTTACTTGGGTAAGACTCCACATGATAAATGTCATGGTTTTAACTGCATTTGACACAGCTCACAGTGCCTCTCCACCCAAGCAAGACCTTCAGCAACAGAAAATTCTGTTCCCCAAACAACACTGGCCACCCCAAATGGATGCTTGGCCACCACAAACAAAGCCAATGAGTCCATAGCCAGTGGGTCTTCCCTCCTTTAAAGCCTTGTACCAAAGGACTGTGGAGCTCCTGCCTCAGGGAAACAATTCCCCCATAGCCACCATGTGGCAGAACTGAAATTCAATTGCAGACGCATCCATTAAAACCAGTCAAATAAGGGAACACTGATATTTGCAGGTGTCTTGTTCTGTCCTAAACCTTAGAAATCCTCTCTTCACCTGGAAATACTCTGCTTTGTGGCATTTTGAGGATTAGTTTAAAAGAAAATGAAGAATGAAACAAAGACAGGTCTTGTAAGCATACAAACACAAAAGATACCATGAGCCTTGTATCATGATGGTTCTGTAAATCCTGAAATGCCCTGCAGCCATCTCTCCTTGGGATTACCCAACCTAAGGTAAGGTCAGGCCTGGCCATTATTTTGATGGATTGCAATCATGGAAAATGTAGGTATCTCAATAAAATGTGTTGACAGCTGGGTAGAAAACACAAATAGGTCCCACAGGATGGTGAAACAAAAGTGCTGTGCTCCCAAAATAGCCAGACCTCTGTGAAGCCTAGAGCTAAATTTCTAGTTAGAAAACCACAGTTCTGAATAAACTAGGGGTGGTGGGCCTAACCTGCTCCCAATCCCAACACCTGGACTCAGCACTGGGTAATTTTCATGGCACGGAGCAAACTCATCACACTAGGAAGATCTCTTTGCAAGCTGCTGAGGTGTTCAATCCTTCAATAACACTTTTTAGGAGGACTGCTTGATCTGCATCGTGGGAGAGACTGCAAGGGAATAAGGGTATGAGAATGTCATAAAGCTGACTTCTGAAACTGGAAATTATATTCAAAGCACACACGAACAAGAGCTCAATTTCAATAGCACCTGCAGGTTTTATCAGCTCTTGCAAAGCTCCATCAGAGTTTTCCTCTGACAAGTTGCTTACAATAATGAAAACAACCTACCAATATCCCTCAACACAGAACAATGTCAATATTGACACTCCTTGTTAAAGCCTTGATATTTGTTCTCTTGATACTTACACTGTGCTTCTTTAGGGCAGATTAAGCATTTTTGCTAAATACTGGTTAAATCAGCAGGAAGGTAAAAGAGCTTTCTCTTGTGTGTGGGGGTGGAGGGCAATATCTTTTTATTTATAAAGGAAATAATAAATAACTTAACTGCATAGAATCATAGAATGGTTTGGGTTGGAAAGGATTTTTAAAGGTCATCTAGTCTGATATCCCTGCAATAAGCAGGGACATCTTTAATTAGACCAGGTTGCTCAAAGCCCCATCCAACCTGACCTTGAATACTTCTAGAGCCACCACCTTTGTGGACAACCTGGGCTAGAGTTTCACCACCCTCATTGTAATAAGTCACATGGCTTCCAGCTGGTACCTGACACCTAATCCTCACTTATCATCTTCTCCACTCCTGGAAATACACTTTGTAATATCATTTCTATCATCCCAAACTGAATATCACTTTTGATCAAGACAGAAATTTTCTCTCCCTCCCCAATTCCATCTCCCAGCAAGCTGGAAGGTTTAATGAACAATTCCACTGGAAAACAGCCCCAAAATCTAATCCTAACTCAGCCACCATCATCTGCAACCTCAGGCAATATTGTGTAGCCTCTGTTTTCCCCACCATAAGCGACAGCCAATGCGACGCACAGAGCCGCGGTGAGATTTGATATTTCCACTGTGCTTTGGAAAGGGAATGTGGAAAAGATGTGAAGCAGGAGCTGTATCGGCTCTGGGACCAGCAAACCAAGGCTGCTAAATCCTGTGTTGAGCCCAGGCTCCCTTCCCCCAAGACAGTTGTCTTTTCTGGAACAAGTTTCAGCTGAAGAGTAAGAGCTGCTTGCAAACACGCAAACCCAACTCTGCAAACAGCGACCGCGCCAGGAAAAAGGCCTTTCCCAGTTTTCCCCCCGCTGTTAAAGTTTAGATGATTTGAATAAAAGCATGCATAAAGTTTGAGATGACTAAATAGATGTATGCTTTCTTTATAACAGCTCCTAAGGATGCTTGCATTAAGAAGACACTTTAAAAACCTGTGTGTTTGTTACCTGCTCTCAGATCTCTTTAAAAGCCATTTGGTAGGATCCTCGCCCCGCTGGGTGCTCACGACTGCAAGAAACCCTTCTGTTTGTACCCAAGATGGTCTCAGCAGGAAGGGGCACGGCTCCAGGTCTGGGTATTAATTTACCTGCTGCTTTAGCTCATCAAGAAACACTCACACCTTGCTCTGTAATGGATCACGCAGAGACCAAAGTTTGCAGCTAACTGCCTGTTCTGCACTCGCTGCTGTAAAACCCTCACTGAACAGAGGGAGGGGGAGTCCAAACAGGGGCTTGTCCCTTTGAGAGAGAAAGGTGGTGACTAGGAGAAGGAAATCTGAGCTTTGCTCATCCATCCCCAGAGAGCTGTGTAGATTTTTCTGCCTCTTCTTCCCCCATTGAGCAATGGACACCCCCAAGGCCACCGTAGGTCTGTAAGAAACACTGAGCTGGACATTAGGGAATGGTTTTAAATGAAAAAAACATTTAGATTTGATATAAGGATGAAATATTTTTCTCAGTGAGGGTGATAAAACACTGGAACAGGTTGCCTAGGGAGGTGGTAGATGCCTCATCTCTGGAAACATTCATGGTCAGGTTGGACAGAGCTCTGAGCAACTTGATGTCATTGAAGATGTCTCAACTGCAGGGGAGTTGGACTAGATGCCCTTTAAAGGTCCCTGCCAGCCCAAACTATTCTATGATTCTGCCAAGTGACAAAGGCATGGAAAACCATGTCCTGCTTCTCATTTCAAGTTGTAAGAAGAATCAGAGGGTGTCCCACCAAATATATGTGCAGGAAGCACTTGTCTCCCTCCACTGGACACAGCTGATGCATCAGCACAACAAGGATTTGACTGGGCTGCCCTGTGCCCCCAGCAGTACAACCTGGCTCAAGAGAAGTGTTGTATCAAACCTGAGCATCTGACAGGAGTAACACCATGAATTTTGGCCAAAAGGTCCTTTCCTGAAACAAAAGTCTTTCAGTGCAGTCACAAACCACAGCTTGAGACAGATTAAAGGGGTTGTGCCCCCACAGTCCTGCTCTCCCCTCCTTACTCTTGTAATCTCCCTCATAGCAGCCTTGGTACATTGGAAAGCTCTTGAGTGCCTTCATTTGGTGGAACTGCCTGGTAACATCCTGCTCATTTGGGAAGACAAATAAACACCCCAGAGAACTGCTCAAATTTTGGCAAAAAATCAATGGAACTTGGGTGCGATGAAATATAAAATCTTTGCTAAGCAAATGTTTGAAGATTGCTGTTGGAACCTGGTCTCATTCATTGGGCCCCCCATTCCTCTCCTGCCTAAGCCTATTCCACCAGCCACAATGCAAAATTTGGGAAGAAAAAGTTGCAAAGCAGAAGCATGTATGTGGGGCAGGAGCATGGACATGGGGCAGGAGCACAGCATCCCCAGCACTGCATCCCACTCTCAGCTCTCTCCACAGGAAAGAGCCTCGTGCCAGCAGCCAGGCAAAAACAATCAACTTTTTAATATCACAATCCACAAATTGTCATTTAAGCAATAAAGCCTGAAGTCCTGTTTGAAATCAAAGTCTAAGGAAGAATCAGGCTTTGCAGGAGCAGATGGGTTTCTGGCATCCCACTGCATCCACCCAGCGCTTTGGGGATGACGCAGCGTGGCTTGTCCCTGAACAAAAGCTGCACAGAAATACCTTTACACAAAATACCAAGCCTAAATAACTCCCATACATCGCACAGGCAGAGGGAGGCTACCCACCATCACCCATTTTTGGGGTGGAAATCAACTTTTTGACCTCAGTCCTGAGGAGCTGTCATTATGCTGATTCCCCTGGGTCAATTTTCTGCTCCAAATGACTGGAGTATCACTGGGTTTCTGCCAAGCAAGACCCCCAGCACCCATCTGAGGCACATAATGATGGGAAGAGCAGTCGAAGCACCATGCGACATGGGAAGACCTCTCGCCTCTACTTGGGAGTTACAAGGCACAGAGGGAGCTCATTAAAAAAAGATCCTCGTGAACTGAAGGACTTCAGCCTGCTGAGACATGGGACCTTGCTGCTGATCTGAGACTAAACCCTGCTTTCCTAATTTGGAGTCGCTGACAGATCACTGAGAGGCTGTATCATTATCCAACAGCTTCTAAATTATAGCCAAGATCCAGTGTAGCAACTTCCAGGTCTAGGTGTTAGCAGTTGCCAGGCTCCTAACTCATAATTAGATACATAGGGAATATCTTCCCCAAGGCTGAAGGCTGCTATAAATCTCAGCTCTTTATCTCTGCCTGTCCCCTTTTGAAAACCTAAAATGAAAGTATATAGGAAAAGATGGGATGTGTCAAAATAGTCTGCATAAACACTGAGTGATTTACCAGACAGTCTGTTTGCCTGACTGTCAAAACCACAGGGCTTTCTATATGAAGCAGTGTATGCAACTGAAGTTATTTGCAAACACTTCGTTATGTCCCTATATAGCTATTTGTACATGCAATTTTATAATATAAAACGGCAGAGATTGTGCACTGAATTGGGGTAATTGCCCTCTAATTTGGAGGGTAATTGCATGCAGCAATTAAGCAACTGTGGATGCATTCTTGCACGTGTGATTATGGAAGTCGGGCCCTTTGTTTGAGGTTTGGGTTTTGCTTTCAAGAGCTCTCCCTCAAACCATGGCAGGGGTGAGCAGAGCTGGGAAATCAGGAGCTGCTGGGAGCTCACCTTGCAGTGCAGCATCTGCTGGGATGAGCCACTCACCCCCTTCCCAGGCGATGCTAAACCAGCTGCCTCCGAACCCACAGCTGCATTTTGGCACAGCCTTCAGTGGGGGACCACAATCTAAGCATGTGTGGAGCACTCTCGGAGGCACTGGTGGGGAGGGAAAGGCAGGGAAAGAGGGCTGCTGCCTCCCTCTGCCAGACACCTGCCCAGAAATCACGTGCAGGACTGCAAATGAAAGAATTTCAAATAGTTGCTGCTAGAAATTCAAAATCAAGCCAGATTGAAGAAGGCTTGCAACTGAGAATGTTTGGAAAATGTTGCTCTGGAGAGACCACCCAGTTGCATCTCTCCAAAACAAATGTGAGATTTCTAAGCCTTGCTCCAGCACTTATTCCCCAAGCAGGGTGATTTCATTCCTGCTGTACTTACATAATAGGGGCTAAATACATTTTTAGGCAAAGCATCAAACTCGTGATGACATCTGTGGTTAAGCACGTAACTGCACAGGAGGATTTGGAGACTTGTTGCTTTTATCCTCCTGTTCTTTCACTAAAGTCTTTAAACAGCAGAGCAGAAACAAGCCCCTGTGACTCTGCAGAGCCTCTTTCTCCAGCCAAAACTTCACCCACCTTTGGGGACCTCAATGGCAGAGATGCCCCATCCAACCAGCTGGAGGGAGGGATGGTTAATTAGAAGGATTTATTCCCGCAAAATGTTTTGGCTCTTAAGCCAGATCAGGTAAATCTGGGCACAGGCAGGACTGAGGAAGCAAAGGTGTAACGCCAAGGGAAGATATTACTTGGAATCTTGTTTTCTGTCAATAGATTTGGCTTATCCCACAGTAAAAGAGCTCCAAGTTTTCGAGTCAATCAATGGCTGTTAATCTATTATCTCAGCATATATTGCCATGGTAACCTGCAATGATGCCATTGACAACTACTCTCGAAAGGACAGGAGGCTTTAAGACGTTTTCTTTTAAAATTAAAAAAGGAACTTTAATATTAAGAAATACATCCTCCCTGCTCACCAGGGATGACAACTCAGGGCTTCTATATTCACACCATGACTCACACTTCACAGCTTCCACGGACATCTGTGTAGCAACCCCCCCCAAATATATCTCTTTTTCAACTTGGGTTTTAAGTCAGTAAACGATAACAAGAAAATTATTCCAAAGAATTAGATCTTCATTAGAATTTTCCCCCAAACAGACTGCAAAACCTGTTTTAGAAAATGTAAGGAGTGTGTTTTAGGAGTTATTACTACCAGCTCAGGGAAAGCATGGGTTCATTTCAATGGTTTCATTCTTCTGAATAATTTCCCTGGTATTTTAAGTCAAATAGCATGGGATGGAGAAGGACCTGGAGAAGGACATGGAGCATCCCAGCTCCTCACAAAGCCACAAAACCAGGCAGACCCTGCAGAGGGAAGATGGAGCTGAGTGAGATGACAGCAATACTCAGCTGAGTGAAATATTGAGTGTCCACACACACATGCATGCACACAGAGCTGATGAGAGTAATCTCTTGGCCCAAAGGGGAGGATCACTCAGGAAAAGGTTTAGTAAATCATTCCTCTGGCCAGGCAGAGGGATCCAAGGAGGTTTGGCCAGGTTGCTGGCTGGCCTGGTGTGCAGCAGGACAGAAACGTTGCCAGCAGTTAATCAATTTTTGGAAGCAGAGCATTTTTGACTTGAACTCAGAGGGTCACTTCTATATTTTATTTAAAGAAGAGATCATTTTAGTTATCCATTAGAAAAATCCTATTTTGTATCATTTCAGTTAAGGACAAAGCCAAAAATGTAATTACATTTCTCCCTTCACATCACTAACTGTATCTGTCTCCCCCAAAAAGGTTTTAGTTCTTTAATAAAACCATCAGGGAGATCAATCAAAAGCATTTAATGCCGTGGTGCTTTTGCAGTTCATGTTTAAATGCACTTTGGGTCACAAACGAGGCAATTTAGACAGCAGAGCTCAAACCAGATTAGTAATAACACACAAAAAAAGCTTAATTCCTAATTTATTTTTCTTTTTTCTTTTTTTTTTTGCACAGATACATACTCCTCCTCAGCTACACCCAAGAGAATGAAATCAAACTCAAGGCAGCCCTGACAAGCACGAAGTCACAGATCCAAAAAGGGCAGTGCTGCTGCCTGCCTGTGCATGGCATGGGGTGCAGGAGAAGCTGCAGATCCCATCCAAACCCCCAGTGCTGCTGAGCTGCTCCCTGTCCGTGTGTGACCAGCCCTGAGGATGCCACCCCAGGCAGCATCTCTGGAATGATGCTCCTCCATCCCCCCAGCTCCCTAGAAGACACCTCCAGGCTTCCTTTGCACAGCCACACCAAGAAAATGCCTTGCTCCACAGAGGAATTCCATAAAGGAGAGGTTGTGCTTTCTCCCCCAGACCACGAGTTTCCAAACAGGCATAAAGTTATTAAAATTTTTATTTTTTTTTTTCCTTGAGTTTGAGGTGTGCATTTATAAAAGCATTAAGCAGGCCATTTATTTGGCTTGTAACAGCAGTGACTACTCTTTGGCATGAAAAATGGCCCCTTGTGGGCTGAGCATTCTGCATACACAAGCCACCAGGAAGGTGTCTCAACAGCCAAACTTTGCAGCCTCTGAAACAGAAAATATTAGAGCTTAATTGCAAGATTAAGGTATTTCCAACTGCACTCCTGAAAATCAAATAAGAGGGCAAGCCTTGACCAGATTCCACAAATCACTAAGTAAAATATGCAGCAAGTTCTGAAATGACATTTAGAACACAATCATTTGTTCTCTCCATTCTCCTTGGGAGCCAGCATGGGGTCTGCAAAGAGCATGGGAGGAGGAAGTGAAATCACGAACGTTCATAAATATTTTCCCCACACACAGTGAAGTTTTGAAAAGCTTTCAAAGCAAGCCTGGAAAATTAATTTCCTTCCAGGCAGAGGAATGAGGGTATAGGAACATCTCCTTGTGGGGTGCAGAGGTCTAAGGAAGAGCAATAATCATGTGGTGATGCCTTTCCCAGGTTTTCACGTGCATCTGCTCCATCCCACTGCCCTCATCATCCTGTGACACTGCCACCAGCAGAAATGCTTTTCAGAGCTCCTGATTTTTAAGGCCTTCTCCAGGGAGAGAGTGATGTGTGTCCAACACAGCACAGCACACCTGACAAAGCACAGAGAGCTTTGGTACCAGAACAGCAGCACCTCAATTCATAATCTACACAGGGTCCTCTGAGATTTATCAGCAGGGACATTTCAAATATGCTTTAAAATGTGCTGAGTCTACTAAGATTGGGCCCCAAGTGCTTTTCTATTGATTCTGCTTGACATTTCCAAATACCACAATTCCAAATTTAATTCACTGGTAATTGGAAAAACTGTAATGCATGTAAATGGACAAGAAGATGTGGGAAGTCCAAAAGGTCAAGCATCAGGAAAACGTGTCCCCAAGAACTAAATGATGCTTGTTTGTGTTTCTGTCACCCTCTTCTACTTGAATAATCAAAGCTTGGAGCTGAGCAGTTTTCTCAGCAGGATGGAGGAAGAAAGGCAATAAAAACCACAACCACTCTAAACCATGGAACTGGTTCAAAAATCACTGTTTTAAACACCATCACTGACCAGAATTCAAACACACCATAGAGATGAGTCACTTCATCAGCAGATTACATGAGCAAGTGGGAAACACAAGGAAGAATTAATTTGAAAATGCTCTCAGTAGAATAAGATTATCTCTACCTAGAAATCAGGTTTCTAAGATTTCTGCTACATCACAGCTTCTCTTTGCCAGCCAGTTGAAGGGGAGGGAGTGAAAGAGAGAAAATCTTATAGATGTTTAAGTTCAAACCTCAGATCCAGCATGATGATGGATGGTTGTTGGCAGGTGCCAACTGGGGTCTCTTCTTTTCTGACCTGAGCGAACCAAACTTCTCCTTCAGAGGAACCAAGGGCTTCAGTGACAAGAAATGGTGCAAGAGCATGCAGGGGATGTTTGCCCAGCTCTTTGCAAAGAGCCCTGAGCTGCAGCAAAGCTTGAAGGTTCACTGTGTTGATGGGGAATCTTTGCCCCTTTTGGGCAAAGACCATTCATATGCACTATGACAAAATCCCCATATTTCTTCATGTTCTAGAGAATGAACATGCACATTTTAGCTGCCAGTCTGACCTGCATTCCCCCCAGCACGTGAGCAATCACTGATGGTCAGACACCCTGGTGTGTTTCAGCTCAAAGGGTAAGAGCTGATGGAAGTGCAGTGCACAAAAAAATCACAATTTATAGCCAGTCTTACACTGATGAAGGACAAGCATCCATTACCACATCCCAAACAGAGATTCCTCCATCCAGCCCACAGCAGCACATGTGAAAATACTTGATAACTCCTTGGTGCAAGCAACATTTTTTGCATCACACTCTAAACCTTCAGACCATTCAAGGTTTGCAGAAGAAACCACTGATTTATAAAATGCTCTTTCCCCAGTGTACACTGGTACTTCAAGAGTTAACAAGCCAGCAGAAGCCAGCCCTAAAAGAGAAGGGAGGCAGGAAAAAAGCAAGTCTCTGGCCCTTGCAATCACAAACTAGCCTCAAGCCCTCCAAAAGGAAGTGAAGACATTCCTAAAATTCCTCGAGGATGAGAAGCAAGTTGCCAGCTAAATCAGAAGTCCATTTCTCCAGTCTTTATGCTCTTAATGGCAAATCCCACATGAGCAATTTTAAGAGCCTCTTTTACAATGGAATGTTCTCCCAAGTGGCTACAGCACACCTAGGACTTGTTTCATGTTTACAGAAAAACACCTTTCTCCTCTGGATCTATTGAAAAAAGCTGCTGTCAAACGACCTGAGGAAGGAATGCAGCACAACCCAATAGCATCATGCAATTTCCAGTGATTGTTTCTCTTACAGTAATGAAAGGCACGGAAGAAATGTCTGGATAACTGCAGTGATTCTCCAAAGGCAAGTTATAAAAGAGATGCTGAAGAGATTTTATGTAAAGGGGCATGGGGGGAAATAAAGTCACCTATTAGCTTTTATTTTGATTACATGCATTAAGCAGCATCCAGATCCCACTTTGAAATAAAAATGGTTTTGAGCAGATTGTCCCAGGAAGTTGAAATCCTGCCTGTTTCACAGGTGGGAAGCAATAAAATAACTGTGTGCTGTGGGACAGGTCTTTTCCTTCCTGGTTTTCTCACACCAGAGGAAGACTAAAACACTAAAACACTAAATAACAGTGTGCACATGGAGTGAAAGAATGACTTACCCTCCATCCACATCCAAGCTTTCTGCATGCCCTGAGCAAAACAGCTCCAGCCCAGAAACTGGGTACATTCCCTTCCAGTTCAACTTTCTATTTGGATGCCATTTATTTCCCATGGTGATCAGGCCCCAATATTACATAAAAGAGCATAAAGTAATATTTTAAGATTCAGCACAGAACTCCCAATTTCCTGACCTTGGACAGGTGGGGATCTCCACTAGCACCACCTCTGATGCTGCTCCCACATATTTAGATGCTGGTGTATGTGAATAAGGACATGAGGGTGCCCTTGTCTGGGCACTTTCAGAGACACCATGAATATTTAGAGGGATTTACCACTGGAAATACAATAACAATCAAGACAAGAGAAGACTCCAGGGAGATCTTTCTGCAGCCTTTCAGTGTACAAAGGAGGTTTACAAGAAAGGTGGGAGAAGACTTCTTATCGAGGCCTTCTCATCTGTAAATAAATTGCTGGGGTCAGTTGGTGCTCTGTGTACAAACAACAATTGTGCAGATTGCTTTGCAATTCTGAGAATCCTTTTCATGTGAACTCTTTCAACAAGTCTCTCCCAAGGTTTTCTGTGATACACCAGTCCGTAGATATAAGCAGTGGGAGAGCTTCATAGGACAAGGAGAAATAGTTTTAAAATTAGAGATGTTAAGTATAAATTAGGAAGAAATTCTTTCCTGTGTGGGTGGTGAGGCACTGCAACAGGTTGCCCAGAGAAAAATGTGGATGCCCCATCCCTGAGGGTGTTCAAGACCAGTTTGGATGGGGTGTGGAACAACCTGGTCAATGGAAGGTGTCCCTCCCTGCCCATGATGGAACAAAAGGATCTTTAAAGGTCCCTTCCAACCCAAATCTTTCAAATACTCCTCCATAACCTGTAACAAGATCATTTTTGGCTGCAGTCAAAACCCTTTCCTTTCACCTCAAGATCTTCATCAGCAAGATGCAATAATCACTTGTTCTGGCCCACGTGCCTGAGTTGAAAGATGGGAGAGGTGCCTGCAGGAATGTACACACAGAGGACTGGCAGCTGTAGAGACATGAGCAAACTACAGCCCTGAACACATCTTTTCACTGCCTCCCCTTGCTCAGATTTACCTGGGGACACAGGCATGCAAACTATTCCCACCTCTCTACTAAAAAGGTACTTTCTGTGACATTACTGTACACTCCTGCTAATGAGCAGGAACAGAAATGGAAGATATGCCACCAGTAAATTCCATTTTTCACTAAAGAAAATAAAAAGTTCCAAGGCAATGTGAGAAGCTTCACAGTGACAGCAGCCAGTTGAGCAATAAAACCACTAATCTCCCCACTGGGTTGGGGCACATGGATCCCAGGGCTCTTCAGCCAATTTCCCTGAACTTTGGTAAGGCGTTGCAGCCATCTGGGGAGAGCAAACAAAACTTTTGATAACTTTTTGGAAGGTGCAGGACCATCTGTTTCCACACCAACAAGCAGGTGAACACACCTGCCCCAGGCAAGGCAGCAGCACAGAGGGGAATCCCTCCACCTTTATATCATTCTTTGGGAACAAAGAAAAGATATTTTCTGTGGGCATCGTGTCACAGTTCAAGCTTTTCAATATAAATACTTTAGTACAGGATTCACTTTCTTTAATGCAATAAGCCCAGGAAAACATAACCTGCTGTTCTGGCTATATCCTGGGAGCTCTGGTGAGCACTAAGAGATGCACTTTTCTTGGTGCTGAATGAAAACCAGAGGATAAAACTGCTGATCAGCCTCCTCCATCTCTAGATGGCCCCTGCTCTGCAAAAGTGAGGCAAATGCTGAAGAGTGAAACAAGTAATGAAGGGTGAAACAAGTGGTAAACAACAAGTGACGAAGGGTGAACCATTCACAGCTGGTGGGATCAGGCTCAAAGCACACCTGGAGAAGACAGTTCCTCACCCAAAGGGCAGCTGATGTGGGGAACCCCTTCTCAGAAGATTCCCCATAATGTTTTAAAAAGAACCACATGCATTTGCTTGTTCTGCTGTTCCTCCCCTGTCACCTTTCAGCAAAAGGTGGAGTCAGACCACCAGGCTGGGTGGGCTTTTGTTCTGGCCTAGCCTGGCCACTGTCCAGTTCCTACACTAAATGTCATCAACCTAAAAACATCATTTAAAAACAATTCAAATGTTGAAAGACCCAAGCAGCTACTGACCAACCAAATGCACTATGTCATTGACTGCAACTTTGCTCTTGATTTCCATCCCCACCCATCCAGCCAGCCTGCATTTCTTTTCATGTTGGGATTTGAGAAACCCAATCCCCCTGAACAACTGCCCTGAGCCCAGAAGTGCCATTTGGAGCTGACAGCTGCTGAGAGAAGAACACAAAGCCCTCTTCCTGCCAGAGTCCTTCCCTGATACCCTTGCAACCATTTCCCAATAGACAGAGATTTTGCACAGGCTTTTTTATCTCTTTGCTGGTATTTTCCATCTTAATAAGTTTTTAATGTTTTATGTAGCAAGGATGCCCCTGCCATTTAAAAAGGGAAGCATGCAGTAGTAATTATTCATTAAAAACACATCATAAGTGACCTTTACACTGAAGCAGAGGAAGCCACGTGCCTGCCTGGCTGTATTCTGGAAGGGCCAGGAGTTTCAAAGGGAGCAAATATTTTCATGCAGGATAGCCAGCCTAAGCTATCTTGAAAAGGTGCCTCATTCTTGAGAGAAAAAAAACTGTTTAAAATATCTCAGATTAAGAACCCACAAGTCAATATACAGTTTTGAAACATCAAAGTGGAAAGGAGAAGTCACCATAGTGCTTGGTCCAAGCTGGCATCTCACAGCCCCCTTTCATCTCAGCATAGTGAAAAATTAACATTTTGTTTTCCTTGCTATACAAAATACAATTTCTAGACAGGACAACTAATGGGGACTAGCTGTCTCACCATGAAATATGAAGAATATTGGTGTTTCTACTGCAAAGGAGATCTACAGATTGAATCAGAATCCAAGGCACACCTACAAGCCTTGCAGCAAGAGCTGGAGCCCTTTGTTTGCAGCAGCTGTTTTAGTGGGATATGCAGGTTAGTTTTGCTCATACAAGCCACACATCCCTAATGCAGCAAAAATACAAACCCTGGTTTTGCAGAAGGAAGTAATGTAGCTCTTTTATTCCTGGAAGGGGATGAGTCCCATCTTTGGGTTGTATTTCAGGCATGCATGTAGGAAGCAGAGCATCATACAAGCAAGTGAGAAGCAGAGCCAACACACACACAGAATCCAGGCACCAGAATCATTTGCAAAGCAAAACTAACGTACATCACTTTATGCATGATTACATTTTCAAAAGCAAGAAGTGTTAGGAAATATTTTTGAAGACAGTCAGTAATGTTTTGCAGGAATCGCTGACTCAAGCCCTTGATCCGGCCATTTAGCTGATGACTGGAAAACAGCCCTGGCTATGTTTATTCTTTAGACAAAGTCCAGCTAAAAATGCATCCAGGCTTAAATAATCTGTGTAACAATGACCTCAAAACCCCAAACACAACACTGCATTGCATGCAGGTTTCCCAACAGGATAAAGCATTGTCAGGGCTCACACCCAGCTTTCTGCTTTGGATGCACATTCTCCCAACACGGCATTTTCATCTTCAGACCACTCTTGAAAGTAATGCACTATTTCATTTCCATTTGCATTTCAATATGGCCCCAAGGGCTTTACATACATCTGGTCCTCACTGTGTTAAGATTCTTCCCAAACACCATATTGCCTAAAGATGGTGAGACAAAGGATGTGCTGCATTTTGAGAAACCTCACTCTTCGGCTCTCAGCCAGAACAGTGAACAGAGCATCCTGCATCCTACCCGGTTTCATTCTGCAGGTCTCCATGCCAGCTCTGCTTTACAAACAGCAGCAAATGTCACCATCCCAGTTATCTCAGGTGGGGAGAGCAGGAGGAGGCAGAGCTCCAAGCTCAAGGTTATACATCGAGTCAGGAACGAGCCACCAGGAATATTTGACTCATCCATGTCAGAAGATCCCAAACTTTCCATGTTACCTAAACAACAAGAGCCTAAGGGAAGGCACTATAATGGGTCTGCTGTGCACAGCTTGGGAACTACAGATCTCACACACAGGCTGGGAGCTTTT
The DNA here is from genome assembly GCF_023055355.1 of Agelaius tricolor. Taxonomy (NCBI): domain Eukaryota; kingdom Metazoa; phylum Chordata; class Aves; order Passeriformes; family Icteridae; genus Agelaius; species Agelaius tricolor. The sequence goes on from NW_027269266.1 coordinate 3,429,977, forward strand.
TATCCATCACCTTGCTGTAAGTGCTTCCCTCTCTTCCCCCACACAGCCCAACCCAGCAGCAGTTTTGCTCCCATCATGCATGTCACCTTCAGTGGGAGAGGACTTCATATATTTTTAAGACATTCATACTTTTGTACAGCATTATTATTTAGGATCTGTGAGCTCTTCCAGAGGGTGCAATCCTGCTTTTTTTCTAGACTGAGGAGTATTTTTATCCATGCTTTCGGTGTCTCCCGCCCCAGCGCTGGCCCTAATTCCCCTGGCACACCCACCATCTTGGGGCTGAGCACAGGCAGAGATGATAAATGAGACCAAGTGCCTCAGACCAGCCACGAGGCTGATTAACCCTCTCTTCTCCTCAGAGAGCTCAGGTTGGACACATCAATTTTGCTTGTGCCATCCAGGGGACCGGCAGTAGGGAGATGGCTCCTCCTGCCCGGAACAGGGTCAGCATCTGGCTGCTGGTAAGCAGAGAACTGCAGACAGGAGGATCCTCAGACCCATTTTAAAACCATCTTAAAATAGGGTGCTGCCTCTCAGTCGAGCCAGCAGCACCAGCCTTGCCAAGATGCTGAAGCTCTCACTCCTCACATGGGTGTTTACTCCTCCCCAGCCACCCGCACGTCCCAGCCCTTCCCAGCCTCCAGCACCGACTGCTGAGCATCCTCTTGGCACAGGTGTCTCCAGCAAGGAGCAGAACACTCTTACCTCTCCATCTGTAAAATAAATATATAATTTTTTGAAGCAAGGACACATATCAAAGAGCACAGGATGCAGCACAGTGACTCATGCAAGCAGCAAAGTAGAAACTTGGCTGCATCCGTGCCCGCACAGGGCATTCTGCATCTCTTCCTATAATTAGTCCTTCAAATGCTAGAGGGGAAAGGAACAAATTCAAAGAGGTTTTACTTCCCAATTATTCACATATTTCCAAATCAAATGGTTGTCTGTCAGAGAGCAACATGCCATTGCCCTAGGATATCAAAATGCAAACTGAAAAGTCTCTCCAGGAACAGGATTTGCTTTCATTACATTTATATCACCTAATTCATTTTAAGATTATATATAATTAGTCTCTCCCTCCCTTCCCCACCCCAATCCAATATACTCTCCCAAGCAATTTCAGAACATGCCACACATGCCAATGGCACTTCTAAGGCAGCAGTCTCTTGCCTTTCAAACAATACATGGAATTTTAATTTCTTTTTTTTAGCATTTTCTTTCTTTGAATTGCCAAATCTTTCAGGTGTGCATCAGTATTTTTATTTTAATTTTTTTTTCTTTTTGAAGCAAACACCTCTAAGGAACTTTTTATCTTTACTCATTTGCCTTCTGACTGAGATTTCAGTCTGCCATCCCTAATGTTTCACAGCCATTTTCCATCACCATCAGACTCTGTGTGCTACCTTCATTTGAATGTCTCCATTTTCATTTTAAATCCTCCTGATTCCAGCAGGTAAACCTGCAGTAGGGTTTAATTGAGAGAAAGCCAAAGTGCCTGGATCACTTCCCCACCAACACATTATTACAGCATTGCTCCCAGCAAGGATGCAATTTCCTTGAATCATGGAATGGTTTGGGCTGGAAGGGACCTTAAAAATGTTCTCATTCCAATCCCCTGCCACGGGCAGAGACATCTTTCACTAGACAAGATTGCTCAGAGCCCAGTCCAGCCTGGCCTTGAGTACTTCCAGGGGTGTGAACTAGAAAAAAGTGAGCCCCCTGATCCTGGAGTAAAAACTGCCAGCAAACACATGAGGGAAGTCTGGAGACAGGCAAGGGTATCCTGACCAGCTGTGAATATAAAATAATTATTTCATTGTTGTTAATCTCCTAATAGGGAAGGAGGAGGATCTTTCCCCACGAGGGAGAGATGGTGTTTGCTGCTGCTTCTGGCTCTGCTCCACCCTTCTGCTGAGATTTCCCTGAGTTTAGGGGGACAATCACATCAACCATCAACCACTTTAGCACAGATGATGTTGGGGCTGGATGAAAAACATCCCATTTCTACCAGAGGTGAAACAGCACATTGTCAAATACAAGGAATCTGCCTGGAGTGTCACTGCTGTCATCCCAAATCACTTGTTGGGTTTAAATGAGATTAAATCCAGTGTTCCCCTATGGCAAGAAGATGCCACAGGGGTGTGATGAGTCCAGGATCCCACAGCATTTTACTGCTTTGCACTTTCAGCTGCAGCCCTGCACCTCTTCTCCTCACTCTTTTGAAACAATGGATTTTTGATTTCTTAAGCAACAAAACAGGGAAATCACTTTTGAGAGCTTCTTCCACTTTGCAAAAGCCAATTTATACAAAAACCCAAAAAGCCAAGGGGTATTTCACCCAGTTTCCACACGAGTCCCTGACCCTAGGAGGCTGGAACTTGGATCAGCTGTTTGGCACCAGGGCTTTGAGCACCTCTAAATGATCAAGAGAAACACACCAGAGCTCTTAACTCAGTTAACTCACAGCCCTAAAGGCAACACCAGAGTGAAGATGAGCTCATTTTATCACAATAAAGGTGAAGACAACCTCAAAGGAAGGAGCTGCTCTGTGCTGAAATAGGGACCAGCACCAGCAGGCAGGGTTGTCTGGATGTATAAACACCCAAAGCAAAAAAAAAAGCATCATAACCCCCCATGAAAAGAGAAGGCAAGAAAGAAAATAAAAGGAAAAAAGTTAAAAAAAACTCATCATTATTTAACTCTATCAAGGAGAAAATGTGGCATCCTCCACTGTTTCCAAACAGAGGAAGCAGGAGTCTAAAATAACAACAGTTCTGAGTGTGAGGACACTGGGGACAATGAGCCTGCCTGGGATCACTGGCACAATGCCAGCTGCAAAGGCAGGGAGAGGATGAGGAGGCAGCCTGGTGTGGAAACTTCTGCTGCTGTAGAGGCACCTCAAGCCCTGTGAGCTGGGAACTCCTCTCCCTACCCCAGAGCCTGCCCAAGGGGGTCAGGGAGGGCATTTCTGGTTTGGCATTGTCCACATGGGCAGACAAGCACCAAGAGAGGAGGCTGATGGAGGGGTGAGGCAGCCCAACTCAGGCACATTAAAAGGGGATAGCACAGTGATAACTTACACCCACCATAGATTTATGTGGGGTTTTTAGCCTAATGACTTCCCAGAACCACTTTGAAAAATTCCTCATCTCTTCACACAACCCTCAGAGCAAACAAATCCTGCAGAGCCACCTGTGACAGAGCTGCCTAACTCAGAGCAGGCCTGTGCCAGCACCCCAGAATATGCTGCTTTGCAAGGAATTTTGATTAATCTTGCTGCTTTTTAAACACTGATCAAGATCAGGAGCACCAGCTCCCATTTCTGTTTTTTCAACTGTTTTTACTTCTTATTCTCCAACATTAAAACCACTTGCTCCCCTCACTGCAATTCCCCTGGAAATCTTACTTCCAGATTTACTCAAGTTTTTTATGAGCTGCACACCTTCAACAGGGAGCAAAAGTACTGTTTGTTATCCCTCCCTCCTGGCTGATCCTCAGGTATGACTGACATATCATCTGCAAGGGATTTTCCACATCACGGGCTCCCTCTTACAGCTGCAGCTGCCTGCAATGGGTTTGTGGCTTGTGCACACATGGAGCTGTTCCAGCAGAGCTGCTCAGGCTCCTGTTCCTTCTCAATACCCACAGGAGAGAGTGTTTATCCTGGAATAATGCTGTTTTGTTTCAATTTAGCCTCGTGGATATATTGCAGTGAAATAAACCAGATTAAAAATTAATCTCCACTCCAGATTAGGAATATCTAGATGGATGCAGCCATTTGGGAGCAGCTATTTCACATTAAATCCATATCGTGTTTTAATTTCAACAGCTCATCTGACCACATCTGCAGCAGCCACTTCCTAAAAGCTGCAGTGCTGAAAAGCAGGGAAGCTCCTGAGCTGCTGCAGGCAGCTCCCCCAGTCAGGGATTAGTAACACTTTAAACCAGGTAGGCAAACAGGGGGTGTGCTGAGCCAGAGCATTTCAACAGTGGCCCAAAGAGCCCTGCCCAACGCAGCATCCAAGGAGCTGCTGGCAGCAGCACCAGGCAGGTTTGTGTCACTGGAGGAAAGGCTCACATGGGTGGGATTTCACTGGTGATTTCCCACTGTTGGGGTCTCTCGCTGGTCAGAGTGACCCCAAGAAAAGTACAAAAGTCTCTTTTCCCAGCCTGGTGCTTGAAGAAGGAGTCAGAGCTCTTCAGTTCTCGGTCTCAAGGTTGTTTATTGCATCTTATCTATAAAATTCTTTCTCCTGTTCTGCCGAGGTCCACTCAGCAGGACAGACAGAGGCACTCTGCCTCCCCTGGGGCAGGGTTATGTCTTTATACTAAAAACTACCTGTACAATGGTTACAATTACTTTTCAATACCTATCACCTATGTTAGACAGTGAGCTTCTACTCTAAATGAATCTAAAAGTGCCAACATCCCAGCAGAAGATGGAGGCCAAGAAGAAGAAGAAGGAGAAAGGCTGGACACACCCAGTTCCCTCCATCTTGCCCCCTGAACCCCCATACCAAAAACTCTAAAATCTACTTTTCCACCCTGTGATAACTTCACTAATCTTCTACTTAAACTGTTGTGGCTTGCTGATCTTCATCCAAGGTTGGTAATTTGCTCCATGGGTCATAATCAAACCCACAGGTGTTTTGGGCTCTGTGCCAGGGTCTCTGAGACCCCTGGCAGGGGTCTTGGCTGCTCAGGACAGCCAGAGGGATGGCCTGGGTCCTGACATTCCACCTTCCCAGAGCCTCAAAGCCACTCAAGAACTCAAAGAGCACAGCACTCAGCACAGGGACACCTTCTCCAGTTTTTGTTTTAACACCATGATTTGCTGGTTGTATCCAAATTCCCATACCCCTGACCCGTCCCCTTCTGCAGAGCATTGCACTGCTCATCATCAAGGAGGGTTTGCAAACCACAAAGCCACTGCTCTCATTTTATCTGTACTGGAAATCCCTCATGCAGCTCTGGGAATGCCCTCTGTGTCTCCCTGTGCTGAAGCTCTGCTGGATCTGGGTCTTCACTTCTAACAGAGATCACCACGAAGGCAAAACGTGCTGAGACCTGCTGCAGAACAGGAATTAAAAGTCCTCAGGAATGCTGACTATCTGCTCCCCACAAAATCTTTGTTGCAAAAAAGCTTCAGACAGAAAGATCAAAGCACATGTGGAAGTCCCCAGTGACCTGAGCAACTCCAGGAGGAGTTTCCAAGTGCCTCAGCAGATATTTCCCTTGGATTCTGGAAGCAGGGCTGAGTCAATATCATGTGCTTTTGGGAAATCCCTCCCTGCAAACCATCTGCCTAAGGGGTGGCAAGGACAGAGCTCATTGCAGCAGTGTTAGAAATCCAACAACTTTCTCAGGCTTTTTAGCACATGGGAAAGTCCAGTGAATCTGCAAGATGTTTTCTGGGGCACAACAGGAATCCCAAATTCAGGGCATCCTCAGTAAGAGATTAAAGAATGACCTTTTTTTATTTTTCTTCTTTTTTCAGAGGTATCATCTCCATCAGCCAAATGTGCGTTCTAGGTATTTTCTTCAGTGTTCATCTCACTATCCTAGCATGGAAGATTCCTTCATTATCACAGAATGAAAGATTTCTATCTCCTAATTCTTATTTCCATCTTTCACTTAGAGAGGAAGGACACAACTTCTTCTCACACTATTTTCTCATGCTGGACTAGCAGGAGAGCTCAAGCAGATGGTTTTCAACTCAAACTCCATGATGCATTAGGTTTCTTGGTCCTACTCCTTCAACAGAACTTTCTGCCACATCATGGGCATCCCTTCAGGACTTGGAATTGATTTACCCAGTATCATTTTGCTCCTCATCCAGCTGTTTCCAGCTCTACTGACTGCTAAGAAATCTTAAAGGCTTAAGTAGCCTCTTATCTTGGAATGGATTTTAAGCATCCAGCACAAAAAAGACAGGTTGTGGGTATCAGAAGATCAAGTTCCTCTGTCCATGCTATGTGGAAGGTTAAATTAGTGCACAGTCCTCTTAAACAACCTTAACACCTACAAAATCTCAAGCCCATCACACTAAACTTCTGCTGGGTAATTCCTTTTGTCATCCCAACTCTTCCCTGAATGGTCAGCCTATGGCTGAGTATCCCACAGCAAATTCCAAGCACACAGATACGTCATGAATCCTGCTGAAGATAGCATCTCTCCAGCCCTGTGTGACCAGGGCAGTAGAGTAGGTTTGACTGGTTGCAGTTTAGTGCTGTTTTTAGAATGTGCTTGTTGAAAAGAAAGTGAGAAATACACATCCCACCCTCCAAAAATGAGATATTTTGGAAAGTAAAGCTCAGGGCTCATTAGAAACGAACTTCCCTTAATCACAAATCATTCCTCCCAGCTGGCCTTGTAAAATGTCATGGTTAATCCAGCCTCATTGCAAGTGGGTATTTTTTGATAATGCATCAGGTGCAAAGCAGTAATTTCCTCGTGATGAGGCTGAGTTAGGAGGGGTTGCAGCAAAGGCAGCTCCAGCAGAGCAAACCAGGATTTCTTTCCAGTCTATCCCCCTCTGGGGAAGAGGGACACACACCACTGATTTTCCACATGGGCCTTTCATTGGGTAAAGATCTTTCCTTGACTGTTGCACAGGAACGAGCAGACCATGATGAGCCACTGCTCCTGCAGGAGGGATTTCCCAGAGCTGCCTCCTGTGGCACAGATCTGAGCCCACCTCTGCCCTCTCCCCTGGGTAAGCCACACCCCACACTCCTGAGTGAACAAGGTAAGATAATGGGACAGAAAGGGAGATGAATGGCTGAGCAATTACATGTATTTTATGTATTATGTGCATTTTTCCTCAACCAAAACAAGCCACCTCCATTGTTACTGGCAGGATGAGTGTGTACTTTACATTCCCCACTGAACAATTGCTCTGTTTCAAGAGGATGGGAGATTCAGAAGGTGAAAGAGATGTGGTCCTCATGAAAGAGATACTGTCCTTGAAGCAGTGATTGCAATGATGTGTGCCCATGAGAAAACACCTCCCTTAAAAGCAGGATTCCAGCAGTAATATACAGTGATAGAACAGTATTTCCATTATAGGGTCAGAGCCCATCAGAGGGTGACACCTCTGTAACTAAAGGCAGAGATTTTTATATCAGTTTATGGAGGCAGAATCAAGCCTCTGTTTGAAGGATTTCCCTCCAAAAGCAAAAGATCTGCCAGGTTTCTGGATGCCTTTAATTACTGCAGCATCTCTGTTCCAAAGCCAAACTGCTCACCCTTTTACCCTAACACACAACAGAGCTTTCTCTTTTGTTAATATTAAAACATTCATGCCCATAAGTGTGTGTTCTCCATTTCATTTATAGCACAGTTAAATTGAGTCACTGGCCAAACAAAATCAGCAGTCCAGTGTTCAAAGCATGGCAAATCTACCTGTGTAGTGTGAAGTACAGACAGATCACAGGCAGGTTTTTTAAATGTGATCTCCTTCAATTTCCACTTTTTTTTTCTTTTTTTTTTTTATTCCCCTCCCCATGGAATTAAATCCCTGTGGCAGGTACTATTAGAAACAAGTCACATTCAGCAATCAATGGCTGGGTGATGCATGCTCACCCTCAATCCCTAACACAGCTGGCCAAGTTTACCCATCCCAGCTGTGGCAGTTCTGCCAGTGGTGTGCAGGGTGTCTGTCCCACAACAGAAAGCACACAACAAAGAGATTCTCCACTGATTTTTCCTTCCACTGATATTTTTCACCTTTTTTATTGGTTTTGTTTTTAACAGGATGGTGTCCATATAAAGCACCAAGTCTTTATCAGAAGATAAAGACTGTATTTACAAAGGAACACAGACTAAGCCACAGCAGCCACGGGAGGAATTAATGCAATGGCAGCTCACATCTATCCATACTAGGGCCAAAATAAGCCCAAATAGAAGCAGCACATCTGCTCCCACTATCCTCAGTGTATTCTTCAAACAATGGGAAGAAAAGCCTGGAGAAGCACTGACCCTCACTTCATACAAAGAGTGCCCCTGCTCAATTCATGAAAGTTTGCCTTTCCTTTTCAAGTGAAAAGGCCAGAAGAATACTTGGGAAACCAAAAGATTGCTTGGGAAAAAAAAATCATTTTAATTGAGGGAGGCTTCAAACCATCCAACCCCATAAACTTGTGTTAAAAGATTTACAGCAAACTAGTGTGCCTGAGATTTGATTTTTTTTTCCTGGGTTTTTAACAGGGGAAAGCAAATACAGTTTTTTAACCAATTTTCCACAAAGAGATTTACAACACTAATGTGCTGAAGCATAAACTGATACAGTGACAAACCCCCTTTCTCCTTGAATGTGCTAATAAGGTTGATCCTTTCTCCAAAGCTTTGTTCTTGGGAGGTTTCTGCAATGAGTTCACTTCTTTCACCAGCAGAGCCCTGCTCATGTGGAAATCATTGGGGCTGAATGCATTCACTGCTTCATCTGGCCCTCAGCATCAGGTCTCAATTGGGATTTGGGGTGGTGGGCAAAGGACTGGACAGCAATGCAAAAAAAAAAAAAAAAAAAAAAAGAGATAAAGAAAAAAAAGAGGGAGGGCTGCTTTTACAATGCAAGTGAAGCATCACTTAAAATGAGCTGTCTGGGAGTGGGAACAACCATCACAGGCCTGGAGTGCAGCTTCCCAGCACCTTCATGTTAATGAGCAGCAGCATCCACCTGCAGAGTCATCCCAGCTGGCCAGGAAGCCCCATCCCATGCCACACATTTATCAAGGAATCAATGACCCCACACTACGAGAGTTTAACAACAGAAACACTAAACTGAAGTTACCTGCAGGGGTAAAAGGCCCTAAAGCAGAAAGTTAAGCCAAATATAAGAAATCCCACCCCACTGAGACACACAGGGGAGTGGTTTGACTTTTCAAGAGCAATGAATGATCAAAGGCACACACAGCCAAAGGAAGACAGTGAATTCTCAGGGTTAATGTTCATTTTGCCCATTAACACAGCAAACCAGGCACCTTGCTCAAAGAGGAAGTTTTGGTGTCACAGAGTGATTGTTGTAAAAAGCCAGGCTGAGACCCTTCTCCTCAGCCTGCACCTCTGTGCAGCAGCAGATTGTCACACTGAGGAGCAGCCTCAAAGGTGCTCCACCCTGCAGCTACCAAAGTTCAACCCATCTCAGTAACCTCCAAGGCTTTTGCTCTTCCAGGTAACCTCAAGCAAAGCCAGCAGCCTCCCCCAACTCATGTTGCAAATAGCTGCCAAGAAGTCCCACTCCATGGCCATCAGTGGATGCAAACAAAGGTCAGCAGGGACTTTGGCTCTTCTGACACCCCAGGACAGCATCACTTTGAAGACAGATGAAGTTTAAACACAAACAAAATCCCTGCGACTCACAGCTGCTCTCCTATATCGGGGTTGTGGCCAAGGAAGGATTCCTCCTGCAATATTTTTAGCTGAACACGTGCCGCATTTATTTCTTGAAGACAAGAAATCTCCTCAAGGCTGTGGCAATGAACACATGTGACAAGACATTTAACTCTTTCCCACTAAATAGACAAATGTGAGGATAAGTGCACTACCAACATGGGACAACAGGAATTTTCTTTAATATCCCACAAGTTTCAAAATCTTTTTTCCACCCCAAACCAAGAGGCATCTCCAAACCCCTTTTACTCATTTTGAGTGCCCAAGAAGGAAAATGTATATTATACAGTACTTTCCAGGGACTTCACAAGTAGGATCACTACCATATGAACAGGACCAACACCTGCTAAAAAATTATCATATGCATGGACCTGTGATTGCTCCCAGCCCAAGGCACCTGAAAATATTTCCAGTGTTGACAATTAAGCTGCTCAGGGATGGAGAACAGAGGCTCTGCACCACCCACCCCACTGTTACCCATGTAAGCTGCTGTAAGGTACAGGATGTGGTCCTTGAGAAGGGAATAAACCCCATTTAAAATCCCACTCCCCAGCCAGACTCCTCTATCCAAACTGGATACTATGCCCTAGATATGGTCCTTGGGAAGGGACTAAACCCCATTAGAACCCCCCTCCTCAGTCAGACACCTCTGGCTGGTTCCCCAACTAGATACAGTCATTGGGAAGGGACTAAATCCTATTCAAACCCCCCTTCCCAACCATATTCCTCCATCCAAGCTGGCCACTATGGCACCCTGCTCTTGCTGCTGACTGCTGGTTAGAGCAGTATTTATGGCACAGGTCTCCCTCCATAAAATTAGCATAAACGACTTAGGAGCACAAACACGGGCTGGACACGCAAGACAGAGTATAAATAACCTGCTTACCCTTAAAACCTTTTTCCAGCTCACCTATGCCAAGTGTTTGTGCAGAATCCCTGTCTCAATTTAGAAACCAAATGTATTTTGAAGAGGAGCTGACACCGAGCGTCCCCCGCCTCCAGGCCAGCGGAGCGGCCACGCCGGCGCCGCTGAGGAGCAGGGAGCCAGAGCCTCCCAGCTCATGGTTTCACCTTCCCAGCAGGAAAATACTGCAGGGGAAGGGCAAGGGATAAAATGGAGGCGGATGAGGAGTTTTCTGTTTAGACATGCCCTCTCCTTCCTTTTAAACAGGGCCTCAGAGCAGCCTGGAAAGGCAGAGCCCAGCCTGACGTGCTGGGATGCACAGAAGGGGCAGTGCCAAGCTGCTGGCAGCACCCAGGTGAGCTGGCCAAGAGGGATTTGAGGCTTGGCCCTGAAGGCCATGGCGTGCGTGCCAGCTGCCTCTCAAGCCCATCATGAGTTCAGATGTAACCAAGGCTCTTAAAGACAGGAGTTCTGCTAATCTGAGCTCATCTCACCCAGTGCCACCCTGCTGAACTCCAGACATCGACTCCTTGGCACCACAGTGACAGCCTCACCCTCACCTCTTAGCAGGGGCCTTAAAATCTTTTATTTGGTCCCTTTTGTCAGAACCCAAAAAATTCCTCTGACTGCCCTTAACAACTGCAGACCCTGACAAAAAGCTCAAAGACCTTAGCACAGAGTCAAAAACACCTGTGCCTTCACTCTTAGCCCATAGAAACAATTACCAACTTTGTGCAAAGAGTTACAAGGCACAAAAGTTTGAATAAAATGACAGTGAATTTATCACTGAGTGAAAAAGTAAAATTTTAAAGTTATTAGAATGAGAGTTCAAGAAGCAGAATAGAAGAATCTAAACATGTCCAGTCTTTCTCCTTCTTCTTGTCCTCAATCTTCTGCTGTAAATAGTAGCACTTTTAAATTAGTTTAGAGTAGAAACAAACTGTCTAATATAAGTAATAAGTATTAAAAAATTATTGTAAATAATGTGCACGTAGATTTTAATATTAAAAAATAACACCTCCCTAAAAGCAGTCAGTGTGCCTCAACCCAATCTGCTAAACAGACCTCAGCAAGTAAAAAAAAATGTTATAGATAAGAAAAAAATAAACAACCTTAAGAACAAAAGCCAAAAAAATCCTGTCTTCTTCTTCACCCTCAAAGCTAAGAAAAAGAGACTTTCCAACACCTCAAAGTCATCTCAACACCAAAAACCTCATCACCTTTCTTCTGTTTAAAGCTGAAAGCAGCAGTCTCTGGCCAGATGTCACAGAAAGAGCAGTTCATGGAGTACAGCTGGAGCCCTGCAGCACCCACCTTCTCCCCACGTGGCTTTTTGGCTGTGAAACGTGGCTCCTGCTCATCTGAGTCAGGAACAGCTCATCCATGAGCTGGCACTGGGCTCCCTCACTGCCCTTGGCACAGCCAGCCCTGCTCATCCCCTCCCTGCACCACCCCAGGGAGACAGGGAGAGCTGATGGAGGGGCAGCACATCCTGGCACGCCTGGATTTTCATCTCTGGTAGCAAAGGTGGAAGGCCAAACTCAAAGTTTACAAGCTGAAGCTGTGTTTACTCATGCAATAAGAGATGCAGGGGGCGAGATTATCACAAGATAATCACTCCCTTGATTTGTTATAAAGCAAAGCCAGCTGCTTCTAATTCCTGCATGGTACCAGCTGCTTTCCAGGAACCCACCAGCACAGGAAAAGTTTCAATTGCTTTCCTCATCAACTGTTTCATTCCAAACTTTAGAAAATAATCACACTGCAAACAGTCCTGGCATCCATGTCCCAAAAGCACTCGCTGGTTAAATGGAATGGATTGCTGCTTAAACATGAAAAAAACCACCCAGTCATACAAAAACTACTCATTCAAGATTCATCTGTGCTCAATTAAAGAACAGAGGAGCAGCTGATGAAAACATTTACAAGCTATTATTAAATTTTACCAGGTGGGGAAGCCAAGAGGAATCCAGATATTCAAATTTTTGCCAGGATTGATTTTTATTCCAGACTCACAAATATAAAAAGCAGTTGTAGAAGGTTGTTTTGCCTCAACAGAATTGGTACGTGCAGCTATCAATAACCATTGCAAGAAATAAAACATTTGCAAGGAATAAAATACCTTCATAATCAGAAATTCAATGGAAGTCATCTTTCCTGGAATGGGGTGTGCTAAGCACAGGGTACATGGCCTGACACTAATTTTTCATACAGCAAAGTACTCTGGGACTCGAAATCCAGAGGGACAAATGGGAACAACAGTGGTAAAAATGATGAAAATGGGGACATCCCAGATGGGTCCAGCATCATCCCCACCTCCCACAATATGGGCATAAGTGGGGAAATCACTGATCCTGCTGCATTCCTTCTCAGTGAGGGAGAAGTGGCAATTCCCCAAAAGTGATCCCAGAAGGAGCAAATCCCCGTGTGTCTCATTCCCCAGAGCAACCCTCAGGCACCAGCTGTGATGCCCATGGGTAGCATGTCCCCAGAGCACTCATGGGGCTCAATGTGTGTTCCCCAACTCTCTGGGGGACTCCTGCTGGGCATCACTGCTGCCCTTTGAGCCTTGGGACAACTCCAGCAGCTTTTTGTGGCTGTGGATTCACCCAGGAGGCCAAATGGCACCTGTATGAAAGGGAAGCTGCACTGCAGAGCTGCTGTGGCAGGGAGCAGGTGAGCGCCATGCGAGCATCCCTGCTCGTGTTTCCCTAGCAACTCCAGCTCCTGCTTCCCTGCACACGTCCCCTTCCTCTCTCCAAAGTAGGCCAAGACTGTCTCCATCATTCAGCCACACAAACCAGAGATGAGGGGAGGTCAGTGGGCCCTGTGTCCATTCAGTACAAATATTGATGGAGGATGCACTGGCATTAAATGCTCTCTCTGCACGTGCACTAAACCTCCCCTTGAAGGAGAAGAGAAACAGGAGGAGGAAGAGAAACACAGGAGGAAGAGGAAAAGTATCTCAGCATCCCACCCAAAGCCTCTCAGCACTTGGTAAAAAAACAAGGGTGAATATGGAAGACCAAACTCCAGCACTGGCAAACCTGCATGTGCCTGGGCAGGTATCACCTAAACCCAAAAATCACACAAGGGGTCCAGCATCCTTTAAAAAAACAGATCTAAGGCTCTGACCTGGCCAGATATCAAGATACTTAAGTTGTTTTTTTTTTTTATGGCTGAGGCCTACAACATCTTTGCCAAGCTGGAGAACAAAGTACAGCCTAGGTAGGCACCCCAGACTCCCATCCACCATGCCCTTCCTCTCACTCAACACCAACACTTCACCAGTCAAACCAGCTCCTGACACTGCTTTTTTGCCTCTCCCTATCATGAAAATCACACTTGAAGTTCAGGCATGAATGCCCAAACTCAGTTGTGGCCATTAATCAAGTTCCATCCATTCAGACCTATCCCACAAGAGAGGAATTTGCTTGAAAAGCAGATATTTAATCACCTTCTGCTTCCCCCAGCATTGTGGCTGAACCATCCCTGGCTGAAGTAGCCAGAGCAATAAAAGCTCAAGTACAGGCACAGTGATATGAGTGAAAAAAAATACCAGATGGGTGGATGGTCTCACCCAAAATACTCCTGTCTGACCAGCAAGGGTTATTGGATATAGTTTTGGAATGTATTTTGTCCTTTACAAAAGCACTGACCTGTTTATTTACTCATGCCACAGGTGTAGCTGAAAAAAGCTGGAGGTTTGTGACAATTCTTTTAGACAAATTCTCAGGGAAAGTGGCAGCTCAGGACTTAATCCTAACCTAGCCAAGAGAGCACATGAGCAGTTGTTTAAACTGAAACTAAAACATGCTCAGGCTGGTCTAGTGGGAAGTGTCTCTGTCCATGGCAGCAGTGTTGGAAGTAGATGATCTTTTAGATCCTTTCATCCCAAACCATTCTGTGATTCTATGAAGGCACACACTTTAAAAAGCCAACCAAACAACAACAAAAACAGAGCAAGAAATGCTACAGGGGAGAAGAGGCTCCCAGTTTTCTCATAAGAAGATGTATCAGATTGTAGCTAAATCTAAACCCACACCACAGGAACACACCTTCATCCTCAAGGAAGACAAGACTAATCTTTGACCCCTTGGATTAAAAGAAAAAAAAATACACCCCAAAAGCCCATCTCTCAATAAATTACTTGATCTCTGGTTATTGCTCCTGCTTTTATAGAAGGAGAGGATCAAGTTAAATAATATTGATTAGTTGGCATTAAAAGAAATGTGATTCCCACAGGGCTGGCTGTGCCATTCAGTGCTCTGTGCACACATGCTTTGCTGAACAAAAAGCCTTGAGATGTGCTTGACAGACAGTCCACACCCAAAACTCAGATGTTTTAGGCTAAAAACCACGTGTGGCCAGAATGAGAAAGCACTCCTGTGGCAGAGGAGAAGCTGACCCTGAGGCACCTTTGAGTGGAGCTTCTCAGTCTATCTCCTCAATGGCACAAAATCCATCACAACCAGGGATGAAGTCAAAATGCTGTGAATAAACAAAGGCGGGGCAGGCAGCAGCTGTAGAAGTCAGCAGGATTGCAGCAGCTCTGGGTGCCCCAGCAGGCAGAGGTTTGCTGCAAGGCTGCTGTGGGCTGGCCCCTGGGGCAATGCCTCCTGCAGCTCCATGTGGCAGCTGGGCTTTGCACCCCAGAACCCCAGATGGGAGAAAACACCTGGCCAAGATGATGGCAGAGCAAAGCTCTCACAAGCCAGCAGCAGGAACACACAACCTTCAAAATCTCCAACTATTGAGATGGCACCAGGGTCAAAAGGGTGAGCAGGAAAGCAGAGGGGGCAGATGTCACTGACACATTTTCTGAGAAATCCTTTCCTTAGGATTTTTTTCTCCTGAGAAGCCAAGAGGCCTCAGGAACAAAATGTAAACAATGGTTATCTGCTGCTGTGGAATGCAACAGGTGCATCTGGGATTGGTCTCATGTGGTTGTTTCTAATTAATGCCAATCACAGCCCAGCTGGCTCGGACAGAGAGTCCGAGCCACAAGCCTTTGTTATCATTCATTCTTTTTCTATTCTTAGCCAGCCTTCTGATGAAATCCTTTCTTCTATTCTTTTAGTATAGTTTTAATATAATATATATCATAAAATAATAAATCAAGCCTTCTGAAACATGGAGTCAGATCCTCAACTCTTCCCTCATCCTCGGACCCCTGTGAACACCACCACAGGCAGAGATGCAATGCTATCACCAAACCATCTCCTTTAGGAAACCCTTGGGATAAGAAGAGTTCTTGGAAGGAAAGCTCAAGATACAGCAAAGGACTTAGACCATTTTTTTTTTTTTGAAAAATAGCTAAAACCTGGAACATTTGTTTTCATCAGGATATAAAAATGTGGATGACAAAGAGCATGTCACTGCTCCGTTCCATTTACACACGTCCCCCCTGAAGGCTGCCTAACATCTGGTAAATGTCATTAAAAACAACCAATCCAGAGCACTCAGACCACATGCTTTAGCCCACCTCTTTCAGCAAAGGCCTGTTAGAAATTAATATATGCTGCAATAAGAATAACAAGATGTGCTCCATTGAACAGGGACCAAAAACTGGGACATAGGATGGCTTCAGCCAAAATTTCATGTCCTTGCAGTGAACTGAGCAGCTTCAACAGCAGAATAAATGAAAAGAGAGGGAAGTTTTGCTTTAGAAGAATCAACATGCTCAACTCTACCCTGCACCCAGATGCCCCATGGTGAGGGACTCCACTGTAGACACTGCAACACCAGCTGCAAGGGATGGCAGGCAAAACAAATTTAAATTGAGTTAAAACACTAATGTACCATAACTAGCACTGGCAGTGAATATATGTTTATTTTATATTCATGTATTCCATTTATGGGTGCGTGTGTGTATATGTGATATTTTAAAAATTCAATAGTAAACCTTTCACTGGCCACAAATCTTTTTTTTTTTTCTTCCACAAAAATGAAGCATTGCCTGGATTAGCTGGCCACAAATCTCTGCAAATTTTTTATATATTTTTCCTTCCCTAAGAACAAGGTGTGGTGCAAGTTTGGAGATGAGCACCGTGGATCCAGCACAGCTCCATCACATGTGAATCCAGGGTACACTCTGCATCAGCCTGGTCAGGTTATATGGGAATATAATTTATCAGGTGACACATCCCACATAAATAACTTATGAGGAGCCTGTTGCTTGGAGAAGAGATGGTGGCCAAAAGGCATCTTAATTCACTCTAATAACGGATTGGGGAGGAAATACAAACACCTGGATGAAGCATCCATCTTTGCACTTCAGCTAAGAGGAATCTGTGCATCTGCCTGGCAAATATTCTTTTGTTTTTCTCTTAGCCCCTCAGTCCTTTTTGGGGGTGGGGGGTGGCATTTGCAGCATGTTGTAGTTTTGAGGTAGCATCAAAATGAGTGAAGGCAGAATTTCTGGGCAAGATGGGCATTCTGCAATGAATTGCTGGGATCACACACCCTTGTCCACCAAGGGCGACTCCACAGCACAGCCAAAATCAGGTAAGATGTCAACTACCAGGCAGGCAAAGGAGAAGAGTTTATGAGGAATTTCCAGGAGCAGCAGGTCAGCTATTGAAAGGCAGAATAATCTGTAAATCACTCCTACAAAATTAATTGAATTAATGGAATGGCTTTTGAGCACAGTCATCTGACAGTTCCCTCAAAACAGAATATTACACCTTCAAATATTCTCAGCAGTGCACATTAAACAAATTTGAAGTAATTTAATTTATACTAATCAGGGACAGGGCATCAGGGACATCCACTCAGAATCACAGAATTATTAAGAATTGGGAAGGACCTCTGAGATCAGTCCAGCCATGAACCCAGTCTAAGATCACTCCAGCCATGAGCCCAGCACTGCCAGGTCCAGCCATGACCTGCATCCCCAGGCACCACATCCACACCTTCCCTTCCTATGGAGTCTGTCCCTTTTCCCATCTGTGCTATGAGTGCAGAGCTCCTTCACGTGTCTTTCCTTTCCCCCTGCAAACTTCTGCTTTGGAGCTGCCACCACAAAGCCACTGAAGCTTCCACCCACCTGAGGTCACCAATAAGCCTTGAGATGTGCATACATCTCAACCTTGAGATGTGCATACATCCACCTTGATACATCCACCTCACCCTGGGTTTTTGCACCTCTCTTCTGCCCTCACAATAAAGCCAACTTCCTGTGGTGTTGTTTTCTTCTGTGGGGAGGGTGAAGAGAAACCACCTTGAGCTCCACCAGCACATCACTCCTACGACCCCTCATGAAGGGGCACAGAGCATTTCAGGATATTCATTAAATCTTCAGCTATTCCATGCAGCAGCTCCAGATTATTTGGTATTTTATAATGACAGAGCATGGGACGCCTTGGCATTGCTCCCACTCTTCGAGCATAACTAACCTCCAAGACTGCTCAGACTGTCAGGAGGCTGATTACATGAAATAAAACACTGCTTTTGACTATTAATTAATATTGACTTCACTGTTTGACCTCCGAACATGTTGAAATTTATAGGATCGCTCTCCAGGTTTATTAGGGCACTATTAATAATCTGAGGAGTATTTGGAGTCAGGCACCTTAAGGAACTCAAAAGAGCTCTTTGGTATGATGCATAGACATCATCTCAGGCTACTTTTGGCTTGGAAAAAGCATTTGGCTAATTTTCAATTTGTCAAGTGAGCCCCTGACAAGTTGGAAACGTATCACAGAGCAGATCTTTGGGAATCTCCAGCGAGCTTTTTCCCAGCCCTGGCTGGCCACAGCAGCGTGGCACAGGGATATTACAGCAAGCAAGATAATAACCAGATGGAGCAGAGCTCTCATCTAGGCTATTTTGGTAGATCCACTGCAGATGAACACCATACAAAAGCCAATTAACCCCAACATATCTGACATGTAAAATAGTTCCACACTGGAAATTCTGTGTGGGTTTTTTTTTTCCTCCTTCTACATTTTTCCTCCAATACTGGGCCTCCTTAATATACAACAGTCTGAGTGAAACACAAAATTAGCCTTTAAAAAAAAAAATGCAAAGCAAGCGTTCAGGGTTGAAACATTTTTAAGTGCACAGAAAAGTGGAAAGGGTTAACAACTTCTCTTAAAAACTTGGGTTTCTACAAAAAAACAAAAAACAAACCCAACCCAAACCACAAATCAAAACCACAACCCACCTTGCTATTTTCAAGCTTTTATTTGAAAACTAGAAAGCATCTTAGTTTCTTACATGTGTCACGTATGAAATTGTTAAAGACTATATTTTTGGGTAGTTTATTCAGTGAGAGGGTAGAGACTTATGACAGTCTCCAGAAATCTTACTTCTAAGCCATCTCATTCTTTACAAAAGCCAACATGTTTTTTAGAAAGACCAAATATGTGAATATGAATCTCCAAACATTACAAAGGGTAAATTTAGTCAGCATGCTTACATCAAAAAAAATAGAAAAAATAGAAAAAATAGAAAAAATAGAAAAGGATGTGCTGAGGGAACTAGTAGCATCCAGCATTTCATCTTCTAAATCTATTTGTGACTCAGGGATGCTTAAAAGCAGTGGTCCAAGGCCTGTGAGCTGTTAAAAGCACTTTAAATCCTTTAGGCTGCTCTGAAAAATCTCCACATCTTTGCCACACGTGGATATTTTTGCACTGCGGAGCCAGGAATCAATGCAAGCATTTAAACTTCCTTTTGTCAGGAACGACTTAAATCGGGGAGCAAGGGAGGCTTGTAAACAAAACTGCTGACACCTCCTGCATTATTGCAAGAGAACCATGATGCAGCATTAATTGAAGGAGCACCTTCAATCTGTCAAGTCAAACAACACCCACAGGGGCTGTTCCTGGTTGATGCGGCAGCCACGCCATTAAATCGGGAATTTTTCATGATACCTCAACGACTGTGACAGCACTCGGGTCATCTTGGAAAGATGAAAGGAGCAGCACAGCTGCTGAGCCTGGGCTTGATCATCAGTGAGTAAGTGGCTCCTGGGAGTCTCCGTCCTCTTGAAGGTTTCTTGCAGATTGGCTGATTGTCACCTCACTAGCAGACTGCCACCTCTGATGAGCCTGCACTGACCCTCCAGCCCATGGAAATGGGTTTTTCCTCACTGATATAGGTTTTTTCCCACTGAAAGAGGTCCTCTGTCCCAAGAGAGTGGATGTTCTCCTCCATATCCTCACACGCACATTTGTGTGGGTTCCACCATGGTGTTATAGATGGATAATGAGATGATTGGCTCTTGCAATTAAAAGTTAACTATTGTGTGAAAGTTAATAAAAGCTTTAGTGATGTATGGTTATGTTATTGTGGTTTAGATGTCCTCTGTTCTCCCCATAGTTCCCTTTCCCCCCTGTATTGTTGCCATCAGACAGCCTGGGCTGTCCAGGACAGGTACAAAGAAGCTGCACGTGTGTCCCTGGCATGGGGCAGTGGGGAATGGAAAAGCTTGGAGCTGAGGGGGTGAGGCATGGCAACACCTGACCTCCAATCCAGTGACAAGAAAGCAGTTTCCACTGATAAATGGCACAGAAGAGCTGACTGACAGACTTTGGGAAGGGCCAGGGCTGGCTGATGCAACCCCCAGGGGTATAAAAGACTGAGCATCCATCTTGGAGATGAACTGCCCCACTGTCCATGAGGGGCAGTTCCCAGTGCTGCAGCTTTTTCCTCATGTAGTCCTTTGTTGTTTTGTTGGTTTTTTTTGTTTTTTTTTTAAGGTTTAATAAACCTTTTTAAATTTTCAAAGTGAGCAGTTGTCTGTCACAGTGGAAAGGAGCAGCTGCAGTGGGACAGCTCTGTTTGCTCACCAGGCACAGAGAGGATCAAGAACTCAACGCCTCATCCCAACACAAAAACCAAACCACTGCTTTCCAGCACTGCAGAGCCATCACAAGTGATCAGTCCTGCACAGTGTGCTGAGATGACACCAAATAGCTACAGCAGAAAGGAGCTTCCAGAAGATAAAAAACAGCACCATCACAAGGAACAAGAAAGCTGATGAAGGCCTGGGCCACCATATCAGCATGACTGCCCCTGCAGAGCTCATGCCACTCCAGACCTGGAGGCTACACTGGTCACCAGTAACTTCATTGGTGTGAATGAACAATGATGCCAAAAGACAAGCCCAAAATTAAATCTAGTTTAAATGGCTGAACTGCTTAAAATCATTTTTACCACAAGCAATCAAGCCTTCCAGTTGCCTCCATGTTAAAACAGGAGAGAAACAGGAAAGGGTAAGCAGCTGTTTGAGTTTTTCATCTCCTCCTATTCATTGCTACCTCTGCTCATAGGAAACCTGCATTACACTGGATTTAAATGCAGAGTTAGAGAAGGGCATCTCCTCCTTCAGTGGAGAAAACAGAAAAACATGCCACAAAATTAAAGACTAGCTAATTTAGAACCAAGTTTACAACTAGCAGAGCTCCAAACTGCTAGAAAGAGGCACGCAGAAGAAAGGCAAGACCCAGCACAAAACCCATTATCTCAAGGATGTTCTCTGATGGGGAAAATCAGGAATGGGTGTGGTCTAAACCCATCACACACAGTTAAAGCAACCATCAAGCAACTCATTATCATTAACACCTCACTAATGAAAAGAGTGTTTTTACCTTTCCTTTCAACCCTCCATTCTTCTCCATTTCTTTAGGCCATGGCATTTTGCAGCAGGAGCTTCTGCTTAGCATTAGAATTCATTCTCCCTGCTGGCTCATTTTTGGTAAAAACCTGAACACTTGAATTTGACAGACATTTGCACTCTCCACTCTTGCAACTCAAGGCACAAGACCTCTCGGAACCCTCTCTCAGAGTAAAATTACTGTTTTTTTCTTAATTACACCGGTGGCTAATGCAACCCCTGACAGAGAAAAGGTTGAACATTTAATTTGGCAAGGTTTAGTGCCAATCTGCATTAGGCCACAGTGATTTAACCTCTACCTCCGTGGCACCGTGCCTACATCATTCTCCCAAGAGCACATATCCCTGCCCTACCTACTTCACTGGGATCCCTCTGGCAGCTCTGCCAGAGTTCCCCGGGTCCCAGGAACACTGTGCAACCCTGCCATAGCAACAGGTATTCTTCCTCAGCACCAGGACACTGTTCTGGATGTCAAAATCAAGACTTTCATTAATTAGAAGGCTAATTACACCTCTAATTAGACTGTACACACAAATATGCTCCTTTGTACAGAGTTGTGTTTTTGAGGTGCAATCTCACACTCCTAAGTTCAAACAGAGGAAGTATCCAGTGATGCTTTTGCTGCTGAAATAACCCCACAAACCCCTCTCCATAATTTCCATGCACAGACACATAAGAAAATATAAGAAGTACATAACAATAAATAAAGTAGCAATAGAGATCTTCTCACTGGGGATGATGCATTTTGTTCTTTGCATACTGAACTCACTTGAAATCCTTCAATCCAGCCTGAACTCATGCAACCTCATCTCCTAAAACACCTTATACTCATCTAGGATTATCACAGTGGCAATTTATCCTGCACATAACCAGGAGACAATTTCATAAGGCACATGCTGGGTGAGTACATAACTGCTGCTTAAACTATTAAGTTTATTTGTGTGTTTATTTTTCTTATAATTATTCATTCATGCCTGTTATTTATTATTAATAAACCATTAATAATGCATTGGTTTTTAATTATTATTTCTATTATTTGAGTACCCTGCAAACACTGATACATCACTTCCAGCCTCCCAGTGCAGCTTACAGGCATGGGGTGGGGGCACTGGGAGACAAAGTGATTTAGGGAGAACCCAAAGGAAAATGAGCAAGAAGGGATCAACCCAAGCATTTCCACATGTCCAGCATGTCTGATGACTGCTTCATCCTTCCTCTCATCAACAGGATGAAGCAAAAGTGGCCACCAACTATGGCTATAACATCTATAAAACCAATGTGGGTGTGGGGTCCTCTCAGAGGAACAAGTTTATTTTTTCATGGCTCTTTTCTTCTGGCTTAGCAGAGGAGCTGATCACACAAAGTCTCATACTTTGTTCTGCCTGCCATTCAAAGGAGCAGTGTGCTTTCAGCCTCTCACCATTGATGCACAACCTTCCAAGCTGCACCAGGAGATGTGAATCCCTTCTGGGGTGGTGAAACTTGGGTGCATTGCCCCACCTTAAGCAGAAGGTTTTCAGCTCTTAACTATAAGCATTAGGTGCTCAGAGAAAAAATAAAAACTTTTATGATGCCAGGTTTTAAATACCTCAGTACAGTTAAAAAAAAAAAAAATCAATGTAAAATATAAAATGCAGAGGCATTGTGCCACAATTAGCAAAAGAAGGCTTTGGCCCCAGAAACAACAGTAACTTCCTAACACCCTGATGTGGTCCATGAACTGTGCAAGCCAGGAATGAACCAAAGTCCACACAGGAAGGCAATCATTGCCAGCAGCCCCCAAAGTGCTTTGGCTGTTTGTTTCTCATGTGGCACCTTCTGCTCTTAACATCTCCTTAGTCGCTATCTCTGGTTCATTAGAGAGAACACTTCCCTATCAGCTCTGCTTCCACAAACAAGCCAAGGCCACCCCGAGCAGGGGCAGCTCCCAGGGACCAGGCAGCAAAAAGCTCAGGCTCCCTAAAGCTGGATGATTTAACTCTGACAGAGCTGTGACTGTAATAAGGCTATTTATCAAAAAAAAAAACCACCACCAACAACAACAAACAAAAAACAAAACAAAAAAAAAACCCAACCAAAAACCAAACACCAAAACAAAACAAAAACCACAAACAAACAAAAACAACAATAAAAGCCCCCACATAAATAGCATTTTATCACAGAGATAACAGAGTCCCTCTGGATAGCAAGTTCTTGCTGCAGCAAAGGAGAGGAGCCGTCGGTGATGCCGGGAGCCCCTGGAGGGGTTGGTCCCTCTGCACCCCCTCCTGTCCTGCAGACCTTCACACCAGGAAAGGGGAGGAAAGGACAGAACCAAAAACTGATGATATCTATCTGCTTCAAACCATCTCTAAGGCAAAGGGGTGAAAAAAAGGAACTTTCAGCATTTTAAATGGGTTACACCAAAGCAGAGGTGCTCAGCACGGACAAAGCAGAGTGGGACTTCATGATTTACTCTGCTAAGAGAGGAGGTGAGAGGATAAGCCAGGTAAGGGCTGGGTTTGAGGAATCACCCACCCCTTAGCACTGCCAGGGACATCCAGCCCCTGTGCCATTCCTGGGGTCTGAGCCACCCCTCTGTCCTGGCACAGACACATTTGGCCAGGCAATCTCCAATTTCCAGCTACCAATGCACTGCCCTCACCCAAAACCCTGTGTTTGAACAAATAAACGCAGCAGCACCTCTGAAATACCTCCCCCAGCCCCACAGGCAGCATCAGGGAGACAACAGCCCAGGAAAGGGGTCAGACCTGGTCGGGAAGGCGGTGTCCCCATGTCCACTTCTTTACAGACTCTCCAAAGTGTCCCTTGCAAACTCCCAGCTCAGGCTGACGTTTGATCTCTGACCGGGCTGAGCAAACACCGCCGTGCAGAACAAATTGTTCCCTTCTCCAAAGTGGAAATCCAGCCCTGCACGTCTGGGTTCCATCTGGGAGCGCTCCTGGAGCCTCACAGAGGATCTTGCCCCACCAGGACTTGGGGGTCACAACCTTCACTTGAGTTTAAGAAAGGGCTCTGGTGACCTTCTCTGCTCAAATTCCCCTAATGGCATTTCCAGCCAGCAGCTCCCATCCTATTCCATTCCTTCCAGAGGGTCTCACTCTGATCCAGCCACCTGAAGAATTTAAGAGGGGGGAAAAGCATCCCTGGGTCTCTCTCAAGTCATCCTGCATTTTGCAGCATCTTACATTTCACCATGGGAGATCAAAGCAGCCATCACAACAGCACAAAAGAAACTTCATGTTTCACTTCATGTTTCATCCTCCTGCTTGGAGCTCTCTGTGTCCTGCTCCAAAAGCAGAAATTACAAAATCCCAACCTAAACATCTATAAAAGGAATATCAGCAATTCAAAGGAGGCTGATTTTTTTTGGTCATTTTACTCTAGCCACATAAATCAGATAGTGAAAAATAAGACCATGACACAAAAGACCAATCATAAAAATAGCCTTATTAATTTTCCTCTAAGCAGTTCAAATAAATACAGTGTCATTCCTGCATTTTGAGACTATTCAATTACAGAAGGAAAAGAAAAAATGACCCAGCAATACAATGCAGTTATAGCATTTGAACAGCTATGAAACCAGAAAGAGGGAGATTGATTTATTTTTTCTAAATTAACACTGCATTACCCGCATTGCAGGATGGTCAACACAATTAGCAGGAAGCTCCAAAAAAAAAACAAATGGGAGGGGTGGAAAGTAAGTCCCCAAAATATTTAAGAGACCAAATCCCACAGTGTATGGCTTTTCTGAGGCACATTGGGGAAGATCTGAGTTTATTCTGATGACAAAAACTGCTAAATCATATCAGGACACAGCACAGGGAACCATAAACATCTGATTCTATTGTCCTGCTACACAAACAATCATTGACTCATCATCCTCACTATTAAAATCCACTGCTGCCATCAGCAGCAGATCAGTTGATCCCTAATATCCTACTAATTTTTTTTCAGTGCTAATTCATCAGGTTGAAAGTTTTAAAGAAATCTTACCCACTTGAGTAAATCATTAACTGTACCTCTTAAGCATTGTATTGCTTTAGCATAAACGTTTCTCACTGAGTTTGCAAACAAACTATCATAAGGATAGGGAAAAGTGAAAAATTTCCTTAATTTCTACTTTTCTCACCTGGTTTTAGTATTTCATAACTCACTGAAATATTCAAGCTTCAGACTAAAATTTAACAAATTCAAGAAAGGAAATTTTGTGGTAGTTTTATTGGTTTTAAATAGACCCCAAACTCTCCTCATCCTCTTTCCTTCCCACAAAGCTGGCAGGCTCTCCAGGCTGAGCAGTGGTTCTCCCTAGAAAGCTTTTCAGTGGAGCTGAAAGAACTGGACAGAGGGAACTCAGGTTTTCCCCATTCCAATTCAGTCTTTAATGAAAAAGCATCTCTAAGTGTTCTGATAAAAACTCATTTAATTCAATAGTAACTGCCATTTAATCCATGCTTCTATACAGCACTTAAAGGTGATTTTACTTGCCTCTTTAATATATACATAAAGAGAAAAAGAGATAAAAGTCTTCTTTAAAAAAGTCTGATTAAAAATCTGTTATCTAGGCACTGAGGGTAAAAATGTATTTCTGAAGCATTGATTTTGAGTGTTTTCCTCTAGTTTGCACAGCCTCAGTTGCACCAGGGTGCTACAGTAATTCAAGAAATCATCACCATCCCCTGGATAGGAGGATCCTCAGGAGCAGGTTTGGGGTTGTGGGTGCTTTTTGGGGTACCCAACCAGCAGCTCAGCCCCAGAGATGATGGGGGACAAGGGAGCAATGACAGTTCCATCCCTTCTGCTGCAGAGGGATCATTCCCAATTCCTGAGCTTGGGAGTCCAAATCCACCAGGATCTTGAGCTGTGCTGAGGAGCCCTGGAGCTGGGACACCCATCCACATGTGTGTGTGAGAAATAGCCACCCACTTTTCATAAATTTAGAAGGGTTTATTAAACCTTTTCAAAAAGGTTTAACAGAAGACTAAATAGAGAAAATGTTACGGCTCAGGGAGCAAAGGATTTTCCCCACCATGTGCTCACCCACACAATGGAGGTTTTGCCTTTTAACCCTTTTGCCTTTTAGCCCCAAAATTCTGTCCATCCACTCCTTCTTCACTGTCCAGTGGTGGAGATCACTGCCCAAAATCCTGATTGGAGGTCAGGTATCACCATAGTGACAAGCCAGCCCTCCCAAATATCCCAAACCTGGCTGTCTCTTGAAAACAACTCAGGGGGTAAAAAAACTTAACCTAGATCCATGATATTGTCTGTTAATTGTGAGGGTCAATCATCACATTACTCATCTATGACACGTGCAACACCCCAGCTCAAACACAGCATTTCCAAACCAGAGAAAAAGGCAGAAGAGACTCAAGTTATGACAGACACAGGTGTAAAATCACACCCAAAACCCACCTGACTCCCAACCCAGCATCACTTCACCAGGGATCCTCAGAGCATCCCTTTTTACTCAGGGAGTAAAAACCTTTCCTTAACCTATATCCATCTAACCAATTTGTCTGTTAATTGTGAGAGTCAAGCATCACATTACTCATCTATCACATGTGCAACACCCCAGTTCAGACACAGCATTTCCAGACCAGAGAAAAAGGATGTTGCCCCACCAGGACTTGGGGGTCACAACCTTCACTTGAGTTTAAGAAAGGGCTCTGGTGACCTGCTCTGCTCAAATTCCCCTAATGGCATTTCCAGCCAGCAGCTCCCACCCTATTCCATTCCCTCCAGAGGGTCTCACTCTCACTCAGAGAAAAAGGCAGAAGAAACTCAAGTTATGACAGATACAGGTGTAAAATCACACCCAAAACCCACCTGACTCCCAACCCAGCACCACTTCACCAGGGATCCTCCAGAGCATCCTTTTCTACTCAGGGAGTTAAAAACCTTTTCTTAACCTATATCCATGATATTTATCTGTTAATTGTGAGGGTCAGTCATCACATTACTCATCTATCACATGTGCAACAACCCAGTTCAAATGCAGCATTTCCAGACCAGAGAAAAAGGCAGAAGAAACTCAAGTAATGACAGACACAGGTGTAAAATCACACCCAAAACCCAGCTGACTCCCAACCCAGCACCACTTCACCAGGGATCCTCCAGAGCATCCTCACATGTTTCCCAAGGCTCGAGGGACCACAGCTGCCCTCAGCATCACCAGCCACCCTCTCTGCAGGCAGCCATTCATAAAATCAGAGCCCAACAAAAGACACACACACACACACACAGAGACATCCACACACACCTCTAACCAGAGAAAGACCATCTTACTCACTGCTCTCTCCTTCCCACGCTACCTCAAAACACTCATCTGCTGAAGCAATGCGCTGCTTGGCCGGCAGCCAGCTGGAAGCCAAAAGGGGCTTTTCCTTTCCTGCCGCTCAACCTCATTCAGGCACTTCTTGCTTGTACACAAGGCTATTTATAGCTGCTGGCGAGCACCCAGGAGCAACCCAACCGCAGAGCTCCAGCGGTTCCAACAACAAAAAAAAAAATAAATAGAGGGAGAGAAAAAAGAAGAGCCCGAAAATAAATTTAAAAAAAATAATAATAATAACAACGAGAAAATAAATTGAAGTGGAGCAGGCTCGCTGTGCTGCTCCTGTGGACACTGAAGTGGGTGAGAGTGGTGTAAGGGAGAGGGAGAAGCTTGGATGGGCTGATCTGAGTTAAAAATAAACCCAGCCAAAAAAGCCACGGCAGGGAAGCGTGACCTTTCCTACTACTACAGGAGGGAAGCACGCTGCACCCTGCCTGCCTGCCGAGGGAGAGCTGCTCCACAAGGAGAGGGGTCCAAGGAAAAGTGGGGGGGAGAAAGGGAGATGGAGAGAAAAAAATACATGCAGCAAAAAACCCCCAGATACTGAATTAAAAAAAAAAAGAAAAATCAGATTCTGAATTTAAAAAACCACAAAAAAACAAACAGGTTTTTTTCTTCAGAAATGATCCGTTTTTCTCACTTCCAAAAGAAAAAACTCTCCAAAAATTCCTTTGCACACCTCTTTGGAGGGAGTGACTGAAATATGGTTTTGTCAGAGGAGAGACTCTGAAATATGGTTTTGTGATGGGACAGAGGAAGAACCAGCATTGTTTCTTGCAGATTTTGATGATAATGACAATTATAGTATTAATAAAAATAATAATTACAAACACCATATAAAATTTATAATATAGATCCAATATATACTATACATTGAAACATATACTATTTATTACTATATATATAGATGTAATATATACTATATATTACAAAATATCCTTTATTATTGTTATTGTTGTGGTTGATGCTGTTATTGTTGTTGTTATTATTATTACTGCTATTACTATTATAACTATTATTATTGGTTTGGAAGGGAAAGGCAGTAGAGAGGCTGCAGTTTCACTCTGAGGCAGAGCAGCTTCTTCTGGGGTTTTGTTCCTCTCTGCTGTGACATCCCTGGAGACAGAACATGCATTCTGTAGAAAACACTCAAAATTTCTTTGATTTTGAGGAAGAGTGGCAGGAACTGGCAATTGTGTGTACTGAGCAAGTGTGTGCACATGAGAACAAATAAACACATTATAAACTGGCCATTTAAAAGACACATCACACCTCAATAAGGGTGGAAAATAGGGGAATGACCCTGCAGGTCAGCAAACATCAGACCCCCTTCTCCTCCCTCCCACTCCCATATTTTTTCCTCCCCCCAGATGAAAACACTTTGATTTTGCCAAGACAGGTGTTTCAGATACAGCTCGAAAACTAATTAAATCATATCTGCAGCTTGAAAACTAATTAATCCTTTATTCCCTATTATAATGGATAATTACAATGCATGATAGGAAACAACTTGTCAGGTTTTCTGTTCAAAATCCTTGCATTTCATGGAAAATAAAATGGGGGAAATGGTTAGGGGACCTTCCCACTCTTCTACAGGCCACCAAGGGAGGCTGCTAAAATGGTGGATCCTTTTGGATATGGCATAAACAAAAATTAGCTATTGAAAACAGTTTGGAGAATGAAAAATTTTTGGGGTGATGCTTGTTCATTAGAATGTATGGTCAAGAGGCTATTGTGAGAGTTGAACCCTCATGCAAACAAACAGCAAATTAAAACATCTGTAATTAGAATAACAAGCAGGGTAGGGTTCAACATTTGAGATGGACAATAGAGATGTTCCTCTCCAACACCTTTTTCTATTCCAGAGCCACACAAAGCCAACAATCCAATGTCACCAGGAAGGTGAGAAAACACCCACATCCATTAGCAAAGGCCACCAGAACCCACCTGCACCCCCCTCAATTTCTCTTAAATGCTCTGGCATCTTTACTCCCAGAGCGAGGTAAATAAACATGATTGTGTTCAAAGTTTCTGTAACCCCTTTGTAAAAAATTCAGTTTTGTTCTGCCCTTAAAAAAAAAGAGAACTGAATGGATCAAAATCTATTTGATCCAAATTCTCAAAACCATAATTCAAGAGATGAGGATTTTGAAGGTATTTTTGCACAGACTGGCTATGAAGAGTCTAGGGAAGCAGCAAATAAAAACAAGTCTATTGGTGTATTGCCAATATTATTAAAAGGTGCTCCCCAAGATCTGTGAATCCTTGGTAAAAATGTGGATGGGCCCAAAAAACCACATTGAATGAAACCAATGAGGCACTAAAAAACAAAGTAATTCCAAAAGATGGATAAAATGTTATGATGTGATTTGCACTCAACAGAAAGCAGTGTGCAACAAGAAAACCATGGATAACCACTTTCCACCAAAAACTGAACTAATTCCAGTCTTTTTGCTTCACTTTTGCCTTCTCTCCCACCTGGCTGCTATTCTGCAAAACTTCATGCCCTCGGTGCAGCTCCATGTTGTTTGGGGGAAGCCACAAAGAACCAAGGGCAAGCAATCCTGCTCATTACTCCTTTTGATTTACATCTTGGGTTTGTTTTTTTTATTTATTTTAGAGACAGATTTTTCTAAGAAACCCAAAAGAGACAAGTATCTTCCAAACTCCCCAGCTCCCCACTAAGTCCCTGTGGGCTTCCTCTCCAAACTTCTTCCTCCAACGCCCCCGAGCAGCACTGAAAACCAACTGCTGCCACTTAAAACAATCAGAGGTACAGTCAAGGTTGTTTTCTTTCCAAAGAAACTCTCTGCTGCTCAGGAAAACCCCCAGAACCTTGCATAGCTGGCAGGAGGGAGAGGGATGACACAAGCAATTAGCATCACAGACAAAGATCTTCAGCACGTTCTGGTGCCAAATGCACTTATCAGAGAGTCCCCAAGCAAGACATCCTTGGGAGCCCACGCCCAGAGATTGATTGAGGCCCTGTGTATCCCTATTAATGAGGTTAATTAAAAGCTGTGTTACCAGCAGGAAGACTAAAGGGTGTGAAAATAACTCAAAAGGGCCATCTCCCCTCTTCCCTTCCCAGGGAAGGTGTTATCCAGCCTGGTTTGCCTCTTCCCACACAGGGATGACCAAAGGTCCCACATCCAACAGTGGTTTTAGACCACACCTCGTCCCAGCAAAACATCCCCCACCACCAAGGCATCCAAACTCCTCCTAAAGCAGCCCTAACCATCCAAATCACAGCCTCCCAACCCGAAAAAGGCCAATACCTCACCCAATTTCACAAGTGATGATTTGTCACCCACAGGATGGATATGTAAAGAGATTTGAGGAGGGGGAAGCAGAGAGAAAAGAGGGGAAATGGGTTTTAAATCAACACAATTAATGGGTTTGCTATTTGTTCATATTATTAGATTAGTAGACTCCAAGGCAATTAAGCATCCTTGATATGAAGATGCCCCGTGGCAAAGCTTACCCTGCTCCCCCTGCCATTTAAGAGCTTGGGCTGGAAGGGAGGGAGGAAATTCCTCAACTTTTTATTAGTTTTTTAAATTATTTTGTGCTAGAAAAAGATATTTCCAAAGTTTGCACAACTCGTTAAGATACTAATTTCACACTAATTCTTTGCATTTATCACTTTCCCTTAGAAAATGGAATTTTAAGTAACTAAGAAGAAACTAATAGCTGTGTATGAAAGAATATTAGAGAGAAATTAAACTCTCTGCCTTATTTT
The DNA here is from genome assembly GCF_023055355.1 of Agelaius tricolor. Classification (NCBI taxonomy): domain Eukaryota; kingdom Metazoa; phylum Chordata; class Aves; order Passeriformes; family Icteridae; genus Agelaius; species Agelaius tricolor. The sequence goes on from NW_027269266.1 coordinate 3,460,977, forward strand.
GCCTACACTGATTTAATTCCTGTTTTTCACCCCAACCCAAACCAACAGTCTTCTAACAATATTTAGTGAAACCTATAATGGAAAGAAGTGTTTCTTCAAGCATTAAATCATTTGAGGACACTTGAACTGACCTTTCATATATATCAGAGCCTGTAAGAAAAAAAATTCTCATCCCTCCACATACTACTGGCTTCGTTTTCATCACTATTGTCAGTATCTCATGGACCTTTCTACCCATGTGACAAAAACCCCTTCCAAAGCCACTGGAGCATAGCTTTGGGGATGGATTTGAAATATAGCTGAGGTTATCTCCCAGCTTTGATCACTTGAGCACAGCTTTCTCTCCAGTTTGGTATTGCTTAATCCCCACCAAAATCCTAAAGCTGTTTTTCACCCAAACACTCATTTCCTACTCTTTCTGTAATTAAGGTTGTAATGGAACAGCCTGGCAGCACTTAATGCTGTTTTTATTAATGCTGTAATGACTCAAGTTACAGGATGGTGAGCGATTTTCATATTTTTGTAAATGAGGGTGAGGGTTCCCCCCACTGCTGCAGGGTTTCTTGTTCCCCATATTCCTATTCAATGGATCATTTAGATTCCAGGGCAACAAAGGCATTCCTAAGGGAAGCACAGCCCTACAGACTTGCCAATTGAACTATATAGTCTGAGCACAGAGAAAAAATTTTTCAAAACTAATTATATCATAGCCTTCATTTTTTCTGGTGTCCAATTGGGTGCTGACTCTTTAACAGAGCCCCAGCTCTTTATCCACTGAATGTAAACCCCCTTAAATTGATACCTCTATTTTTCAGCCACTGAAGGCACTGACAATGCTTGCAAGACACTGACCCAACATCTTGTTGTTATGCTGAGAGCTACTCAGTGGCATCTCTTTTGGTCAGTAGTAACAATATTTTCTTTAAGGAAACTTTGAAGTGGTTTCAGGCAAGTTACAAGACATATTAAAAATGACACGCCATCTGCTTCCCAATGTGATGTTTTGCATTGTGTAACTAAACCAATTTAAGAACTGAAGTCTATTTGACATCTAATTAGTGTGTTTGGTAGCCTGATCACTTGTAGATGTTCTGGAGGGAAAGAAGCACTCTAACAATCTTGATCTTTTTTTTAAAAAAAGACAACGATTAAAAATAATTAGTCACAGAACTGCTTTTCCTTCCTAAATATTTCCTTTTTTTCCCATTTAGGAATCAAGACATATGTTTCTGCCATGCTACCCTCTATTTTTGGTAGAATGTAAATCTAACCATCCTTTTTTGGGCACCACAATCACAGAGCTTTATCAGTCCTGAAAAAGGAAGAGGAACATTCCCTGGGTTGCAGAATGAAAGGATCAATCAGCACCCAACACCACATGGTGCCATGCCAGGCCATCCCTTTGCTTGCTCAAGTTAATGGCATTCCCAGGAAATGCGTGGTCACCTCAGGAGTGATTTATCCTGGCAGGGGAGGACTAGGGGATAGAAGTGGTAGGCACAATCCAAACAGAAACAAAACAGCTCATACCAGAGCATTTAAAATTCAAAGTCTACACTCCAGCTTCCAGACTGCTGCAGCTTCCTCTCAGGCCACTCCAGCACAAGGGGGGAAGACTGCAGATAAAAAAATATCAAAGCAGGCCAAACTCAAAATCAGAATGTGCTGAGATGTGCCCACCACGGATGGGGATGTTCAGCTTCACTTATCCATTGGGAAGGCATAGGGAGAAATATTTAAAGAGCATTTTACAAGGGACAGCATGTATGGTGGTCACACCAAGGAGAAATGATGCTTTTTCATGCATGAGTGAATGATGAAGCACACACAGCATCTCCAGAAGTGTGTCAAACATGCCTTGTAGAAATCAAAGAAGACAGTTTCCAGTGCTGCAGACTCACTGCATCCTCCAAATGCAGACACACACCAGAAGACCAGTGAGAAAATTGGATTCCAGCATCAGCCATGAGCAGCAGCACTGCAGAAGCACAGGGCATTGCTCCACACACCATCCCTCCAGAAAAAATCCAGAGGTTTTAACCCATGGCAATTATGTCAGGTACACTCATATCCTGATGGATCAGCTGGGGAAGTTAATGACAACATCTCAAGCCTTTCCCAGGAGCAGCCACATCCATCCCACCTCTCTTTGGAGACAACCCCATCTACAGCAGTCTTTGCCCATAACCCACATCTTCTGCAAGACCCAAACCTGCTTGGAGCTATTTTGAATAGGGAGGGAAGATAAATGTGTGAGAATTACAATCAGGCATGGGTAACAGTTGGAGGGAGGTTCAGCTCAGGTCACTCCCAGAGGATGTTGCTCCTGCAACAACAGCTTTGTAACCTTCATCACCTCCTACAATGAAATACGACCACTCTTCTGGCCCGTCTTGTTTTCCAGGTTTTATTTTCTATTGTTCTGTACTAAGCAACTGCCTGTCCTTATCAGCACTGCCTCAGTGCCACTTGTTTTCCTGTTACCTTCCCTTGTATCACTCCAGTTTTTCAGCCCTGCCTGGACATGCATTTGGAAGCTGTGATGAGTTTGGTAGCCTGATCTAATTACCGCCTTCCCAAAACGAGTCAGAAAGAAGAAAGAAGGAGGGAAAAAAAGACCATTTCAGCTAGTTAAACATGCTGCTAACCAAAAAAAAAAGAGTTGGAAGGAGACGGGGGAATTTGCTAACTTTCACTCAGTGGCAGAGCAGGGCTGCTTTCAATGTGCCATATTGACTTACCACTGCTGGAGGCACAATAAAGGCAGCCCTTGGAGTCAATGCGGGCTCCCGCGGCTCTGTGTAAACTCCGCTTAAAATGTATTTCAAGGAACTTGATCTATTGACATGGCAACTGTGAAAACTTGAGGCCATTTGAAATTTAAATAGCATTTCTACCCCTCTGTAAATGCCAGCGGCGGGGTGGGCCCCACGGCCCTTGTGTGGAAAATGCTTTCACTGGAAGACATCTCCCCCAACAGAATGCCTCCAGACACAACTGCTCTCCTCAAAAGCAGCCAGCACAACTGATTGGGACCCTTTTTTGATGCAAATTCATATTATTCTGTTGGGGAACAGCAGGTGTTCAGCCATGCTTTTCTTTAGAAAAATTAGGACCTTGCTTGCCCCCCCCTCCTTCTTGCACTTGGCTCCCGTTAGCTCTCACCTCGGCACACACTTGGGTGCCTCCTGGACTGGGAAGTGCAAATCAGCACTACTGAGGAATGGGACAGTGTGTGCTCCCCATCAGAAAACATCACCTTTACTAAACACAGCAAATCCCCGCAGAAGAGCGCTCTGAGCCTTCCTGCTGTGGTGAGCACACGTCCTCTTTCCAATGGCTCCTCTTTCCAATGGCGTGGCCATCGAGGCCCTTCAGTGTGACACAACGTGAGGTGAAAATACAAGGGAAGCACCTCACAATCAATATTTGGTTTGATTTATGGAGCTGAGCTACCAGGGGCCTTACCAGCAATTATGGTCCAGGAGTAACTTTAGAAAGGAAGTTTCTTGCTGAGTATCACAAAGTCATTGTGGTCCTTATAAAAGACGTGAAATTGCCTACCCATGCAGGGAGCACAAAGTAGCTCCAGGAAGGTGCCAGGGGATGGTTACATTATAGGATTGAAGTAGCATCCAAAGGTCTGAAACAGGACAAAGCTCTCAAAGTCACAGGGACCATCAAAAAATGTGTTGATGTGGTGCTTCAAGACATGGTGGGTTAATGGTTGGACTCAATGATCTTGAAGGTATTTTCCAGCCTTCAGGATTCTATGATTCCATGAAGGGTTCCTGCCCTTCCCCCTCTCTGCTCTGCCACCTTGTCATTTGCAATTTAATTTGAGAAGAAACAATGGAAAGGGAGAGCAATAGAGATAAGAACAGAAATCCACCAGACACTCAGATAATGTGATCTTGCACAGGCACCACCTAAAATTCATTGGGTTTGGAAAGATCCCTTATCATCCTGTGGAATTTTATCTCCAGAATTCTCTGAATTATCTGAGTAAATCTAAAGGGCCTTTTTCCTATTGTATGTGAATACCAACCCTCTGTAGGGTCCTTGGGGTCCTAAAGAACAATTAGAAGAAAGAAAAGCATCTTCATGGACCCATTTAAGGAGCACATGAAAAAGCTGCTGTGGGCACCCACAGCAGAGCCAGATAAATGGATAATTAAGGCCAGAATCATCCAAGTGACATGAAAAAGTACCACATTCACCTAAGTGACCTGGGATGGAGCTTGAAGGATGAGGAAAAAGAGTTTAAAAACAGATTGTGTGATATGGGGACGGAGGACATGTTGAAGGGGAAAAGGAAAGGCTGGGAGATGTTTAAAGAAGTGAGGGATGGCTGGAGTGTTTGTGGGTGGAGAAGAAAGGCCAAAGGAACAAACGCCAGGAGCCTTGAAATCAAAGAGTACATACCATTTGTCCATCACTACAACTTACTTTAAAAACTAAAAATTAAGAAAAAAACAACAAAATAGGTAGAAATTTATGCCTGACATCTTCTACTCAAACTTCAACTCAAACCTGTTAATTTCAGTTGAAGGCACCTATTAAAAAAGTTACACAACCAATATTTCATCTGACCACTTAGAAAATACTGCCACTTCTGTCTGTTTTAATAATAAAGGAGAAGAGTGATAAACCAAAGTGAACTTATTTCAGCTCTTTAAAGTCAAAACAAATCAGGAAACCTGTGGGAATATTAGGCTAACCTAAAATTCCTAATTTGAGACCCATTTAGTTAAACACAGTGCTAAGATAGACATCTGAAGTTATAAAATCACAAGACACCTCCAGCAAATTTGCCACTTTTTATTGGCAATAATGATCACTGTCTCTATTACAGGCTCCAGTTAGGACTCTATTATGCTGGGCTCTTTATAAAATACAATCCACACCATTAAAAGTCTACCTGGCTCTCTTACAGCAGCTGGATGATACAAAGAAGAATAGCTAATAAAGATTTGAAAGAAGGTTTGAAAGTCTTCTCTCTATTTCTTTTTGTGGAATATTTTAATCAAACAGACCATTACTCAGTGGTTATAGCTGCAATGCTTTTTTTTATATTTTTATATAAGAATATATATAGACATACACATGCACATATAGATATATTTTTTTTCCTTCATTTGTACAAAGCTCAGGCAGGTCCTCTTCGGAGCAGCTTGATGTAAATAGACAAGCAGAGCCCACAGAAGCAGTCCCAGCAGTTTAGCAGAGATGTAGAACACAATCTGAGGAATTCATCTACCAAGAGCTGCTCACAGCACTAACAATGAAGTGACAATCAAACATTCAGCAGTGAAAGCTGAGATGTTCTTCCTTTCTTCTCAGCCATAAAGCAAAAGCAGGAACATGCTGATGCAAACTAACTAGTTTTAAACTACACCAAACTTTTAGCTCTTATTTTCCACCAAGCAATCAATTTCCACTCATCCACAGCTCCACTTGAAACCATTCTCATTGCAGCAAGACCATCTCTGTAATGGCACAGCACTTCTCAAATGAGAAAAAAAAAGCAAAAAAACCTAAGTAAAAAAAAAAATTTGAGGACATACGAAGGGTTATGCTGCTAATAAATACTCTTTGAGACGAATGGATAAACAGCATTTCCAGTAATACCCTGGTCTGCCAGGAGGATGGCTTCTCCTGTGACCAGCAGGCATGCAAAGGATGCAGGAGGAAACCCAGATTGCCAAAGAGAAACCTGGAAAATAAATGCAATATTGAAAGAAGGAGTTTTACAATAAATGCAAAAAAACGTGGGAAAAATACTGGTGTTCCCATCATTTCATATGCCTGGCTAAATATCCTTTAACAAATTAAAAGGGACATGCTGAATCAAAGTCAATGTCAAAGCACAATGCCTGACATTTGTTTTTCAAAAATTAGTTATTGGCAGCATCTAAAATGCACTGTCACACCAGAATTACAGCCATATAATTCACTTTTTAGCTGCTAAGAAAGAAGGATAACAAAATGTATTGGCCAGTCACACCATGGTTCATATTAACAACATTCCCGACATCTGAAGTTGCTTCATTCTGCCTTTGGCAGAAGTTTGGGGTTTCATTCTTGAAGTTGTATAATAGATACTTTTGATTTGTGACTGAATGGGAGATTATAATCAACCTGGGGACATTCACTCACTCATGGAATAAAGCCACTCATTCCACTATAAATATTTATAATTTTCCCCACATTTGTTAGTATAATTAAAGAGAATGAAATTCAATGCAACAGTTGGGGGAGGGAGGGAAGTAAAACCTGTTATTTACAGTGTCCTCTAAAATTAAATGTATAGACATTAATTGCTTATTACACACACTGTTATTCAACCAGCACCACACAGAGAAAACCGAGCCAAAGAGAGGAGTCTGCTGCTTAGAAACACCCTGCAATAATTTGTCCCAACCGGTCATTCAGACAAGAACAGGCACAGGGCATCTTGTTCACTTCCATCTGTGCCAGCAGCCAATCCGAGAGGCCAGGGCAGCAGCACGGTGTCATTTTACACCCCCGTGAGTGGCTCTGCAGTGTCAGGTGCCACCAGCCCGATTTAGGAGTGTTTTATACCTCTGCATCCCAAGATAAATTCAATTGGCCCCCTTATCACTATATATAAACCACCTACGAGCACCTGGCAGAGACACAAGGGCATAGAGGTAGGGAAGTGAGGGTTGTTCCAGCTCCATCCTTGCTGCTGCTCCTCTAGGTGGAAATAAAATAAAGAAAGCAAAAAAATGCACCCATCACCTGGGTACTGAATTTGCAGAGGTAAACAAGCACCTTGCCACAAGCTCAGAAATTAAAAGTTTACACTGCAGTCCCCAAGGAGAAGCTCTGGTTTTCAAAAGGGTCAAATATTTTCACTTAGAGGTTTTTAAATCTCCTCTTCAGTGAGAAGAAGGGAGATTTTATTCTGGTTCCATCGCCTATTCATTCCCTTCTTTAATAATACATGGTTCTGTTAAAAAGGGCAGAGCACTATTTTTAGACTATCCCATAACATATAAGAAAGCATCAGCTAGGGGATTTAATTTTTTTTTTTTAAGCCTGGTACTGCAAAGGTTTGGGAGTCTGGAAAAATGGGGCACAGGTAGGAGTTGGTCTCAGGTTGCAGGGGAAGATTGGCAGGTTAGGTGAGAAAACACAGAAAATGTGCCTGGCTTTCTTCAACTCTTCTCAAACCTGAGATGTGCAGACAGAAAAGTAGGGAGAGAAAGAAAACAAAACCACTGAAGTGCTATTGCTTGGAAACCACCTTAATGAAAGCCACTGCAGAGTGTAAGATACTGAACATACCCTGACAGGGAAAACAGGCAAAAAAAATCCACACAGCCACTTCTACCTGCCCTCTGCTACAGAAATAGCTGGATAATAACAATTTCACAGCTCGAGACGTCTGCAGGATCCAACACCTCTCTGAGTCTAAAGACAGAAGGAAACCCTTCTAGAAGCATCAGCTTTGAGGCAGGAAGATCCTTCTTTACTGCTACTGCAAAGGACAAAGAGCTTATTGGAATTAAGGGATGTCTTAGTCCTTCTCAATGAAATACTGGCTCTTTTTATTTGCCTTGTTATAAATAGGCTTAGATTTCTTTTCTTTCTCTCCTCTCTTTTCAACACGGGAACACAGCGCAGAGATAGTTTCTAAAGGATGGTGCCTATGAAGAAAAGAAAAAAAGGGGGAGGAAGGGGAAAAAAGAAGAAATGGAGGGGAAAAAAGGGGGGAGAAAGGGAAAAAATTAAAAGGGAAAAAAAAAAAAGTATTTTTGCCTTTTAGCAGTGAAACTGAACTCCTGCCTCGGGATTTGATAAGCAAGTCTGAGTTCAACTGATAAAGCCCTGACTCTGGGCACAAATGTAGGACATTCAGACACCAGGCTCTACAGCAGGATCACATCCAAAACAATACAAGTGGAAAAGGTCACTGATCCAACCTTTACTCATTAAATCCTTCCCAGAGCCCAGCAGAGTTTGCTTACTGGATATAATGGCATCCCTCAAAAATGTGTGACACCTGAGCCTTAAAGCAGATCTCTCAACCCAAAAAACAAATTCCAAGCCAGAGGCAGCTACATATGTCAAGGGACATTTTGCTGATATAAACCCAAACGCATTTTAAACCTGCTCTGCTGGATAACTGTGTCCATCCAGCACTCCAGGCCTACCTGGATGTATTCTTGTACCATCACATGGAATGTCACTTGTTTCTTGACCACAAAAAGAGTGAGAAGCTAAAACACAGTCACAGACTGCTTTAAGTTGGAGATGATCTCATCTTTAGAAAGCCCAGTGGCAAATGGGTAAATCAAACAAGGGAAATAAGAACAAACCAAAACCAATCCAAGCCTAAAACTTGAATTACTCTTCTCTAGCCCCAATACCTAAAAAGCCACCAACCTACCATGCAATCTTCACACAGCCAAGCTACCATGAGATTTGTATCCTAATCCCACCTTTACTCTTTTCAGGCCATCCTTTATTTTTTAAAGAAATCTCAGTTCAATGGGCCCAGGCTTTATAAAGCATGAGGAGAAGGTTATCACTCACTTCCAGTAAAGCCATGAAGTGACTCAACCATGTGCTACCTGTTTGGACCACCAAAGCTCTGTGGCTGAGCATCCTGCCCTGTCAGCTGGAGCATTTGGAGGTGTCAGTGCAGTGCACTGTCTCTTCCAAGAGCTTGCACACCTCTCTGCTGAGCCTCCAGCCCAGAAAATCTCTTCTTTATGTTTCAACACCAGTATGTATGAATGAAAAAAAGAGGGTGCTGTGGTCAGCCTAAGCTGGGAGTCCAGCTAACCACCAAATTCATCCACAAGAGTGACAGTCAGGGACAGGAGCTCAGCTTCCTGAATTTTTCTGCATCCTCTGACCCCTCCTCCAGTGCCAGCTGTTGCAGCACGGGGACGGGAATAGCCCCCCATTAATCACTCCTCGTTTCAGAGAGAACAAATTCTTCTGCCATGAGAGGCTACTCTGCAACCGAGAGAGCCCTGCTGTGACAGTGTTCACCTGCTGAGGGGCAGGAGGAGGGAGCTGTGCCCTCTCCCCCTTCTCCCAGAGCAGCAAGGGTTCCGTACCCTCGATCCGCTTAAGGGCCACCAGGGCTGCTCACCCCCGGGGAGACTTAGAGAGCCTCAGCAGGAATACGCGCAAAATCCTCATCAGCTGATCAAAAGCTTTGCTTACCACCACCCCTTACGTAACCAGCAGCATCCTAATTATCCAGCTAAACGTAATGAATGTGCCTTGGCTTCACACACTTTCACTGGACACAAACTAAGGAGCAGAGCCACTGACCCCATGGCATTCCAGAGAAAACTGGAGGGGTTGGGGAGGGGGAAATGCTGGGTGAAACCAACTGAAACGTTAACCTAGATCAGGACCAGCAAAACCCGAGTATTCCCAGAGGAAAGCCACATTTACTGCTTGGGGTGGGGTTTTCCAGTGCTTTTTGCTCAGCCAGAGATGGAGAAGCAACAGAACAGCTGCAGCAGAGGAGTAGATGGGGCTTTTTTTTTTTTTTTTGGTGCAGTTCCCTATTGCACTGTAAGTAATCTCTGCTTTCATCAGCAAGAATGCTTGCAATGACTGCAGAATGTACCCAAATTTTCTCTCTTTGGTCCCTCTACCCTGACTTAACATCTACATTAAACCTATTTTCTACCCTCGGTTTTCAGCTTTGGTTGTTGTGTTAGGCTTGTTGGTTTTGGTTTTTTTTTTAACTGAAGCTCACTGTACTCCATCTGAGCCTTGCACGTAATGAAGTAAACAGCACCACAATGCATTCCTCAGCACAAGCTGAAGCACTAAATAGCTGCCTGGAGTCTGAGGCTGAAGCAGCTGGGTGTTGGATTACAAACGCTAAACAAATGCCAAGGCATGGCCGTAATATGTGTGATACATTGATGACCTACTGTGCTTGAATAACTCCTTGGAAAGCACACCGGCCACTCAAAATGGCTTTTTACACCTGAGAGAGAAAGAAGACAAAGCAATTTGTGCTGATCATGCAGATTTGAAAAGCGCAAGGGAAAATTTTAGCAGGTGTAAAAGTTGCCCTGGTGAGAGGGGGCAGGGGGAAAATGCAGGCACGCTGGGAGGGACAGCATTTCATGCTTCTGAAACATTTCCAAAGGGTGAAATCCCTCCCCACCGACGCCAAGAGCCAGGCTTTCACTCAACACAGCCAGGCAGAGGATTTCCGAGGTCGATCACAGCAATTTGAGCCCCCTCAGGTCCTTGTTTTCCTGCCTGGAGCAGAGCAGTGCTTTCCAAAGCACGTGGAGCCCCCTGCAAAAATCCCCAGCCACAGTGCACATGGCATTTTGAAGCAGTGTATCAGCACAGCACAGTCCCAAATACACACAAGTCAAGCTCTCCTGGGAGTTTCCTGAGTGCCTTTGGGTTGCAGACAAGGAATGCAGGGTCTCTGACTCTGTGCACAGCAGAATGAAACCAGGTGTTTTCATTCAAACAGCAAAATAAACAACGATAAAGCAGCTAAAGAGTAAAATTTCCCCCAAAATTTTCTTTTTACCACAAGGTAACAATTGCATGATAGCTCTACCCCTCTGAAATCATCAGAGAGGTAAAGCAGGGGGGTTCTCACCCACAGGGAGGTCACCTCAACACTATGTGTGTCTTATCTCCAGCAAACTTCACAGCACAGGAAGGAAGATGAAATTTCTTGCCTTCCCAGCACAACACGCCTACTTGGATGCTGTCACAGCTCCCCATCACCTGGCCCTCCCCAAAATCAGAGTATGGCCTAGTTTAAAGATGTTTTGAAAGCCACGTGGTGTTAGACCACGAGTGACATTTCAAAACCTGAGTTTGATGCTGCAGAGTCAGCTGTGGGAGTCTGCCCCTCACAGCTGCCACTCTGCAACAAGAAATGAGCTGCCAACTCTCCCAGCATCCCACTTCTGCTAAAGTGCATCAAAATGGAAGCAAGTCTTTGGCCAAGCCTGCCAGGACCGGTAGCACTTCCAAGGTTTCCTGTGGAGGGACAGAGGGGCTAGCATCCACCTCTTCTTTTGCTTTTAGATGCTATGTTCAGTGCAGCCAGGAACCTCTCAGTCTGCAAGGAGTATTTCAAAGTGGTTCTAAGGACTCAGAACTTCTTTAGTAGCTCAGCAGCAGATGGGATGCAGCCAACAGCACTTCCCCAGTTCTGTCACCTTCTTGGTCAGCTGGTTGGAGGAAGTTCCAGACTCTTGAACACAACACTTTAAAGCACTTGGAGATTTTTCCTTTAGGAGACTGGGGAAAAGGTCCCCCTTATGTTCAAATATCATAGAAATCCTGGAATGGTTTGGGTTAGAAGAGACCTTAAAGATGATCCATTTCCAATCCCCCCTGCCATGGGCAAGGATGCCCTTCCATTAAATCAGGCTGCTCAAATCCCCATCCAAATTGGCCTTCTGTGGGTACCCTTGTTCCAGTGCCTCATCACTCACACAGTGAAGAATTTCTTCCCAATATCCAATCTAAACCTACTCTCTTTCATTTTGAAACCATCTCCCCGTCTCCTATCATTACATGTCCAAAGACCCCCTCCAGATTTCTTGCAGGCCACCTTCAGATACTGAAGGTCACCCAGAGCCTTCCTCAGGCTGAACAATCCCAAATCTCTCAGAATTCCCTTAGAGAGGAGGTGTTTCATCCCTTCAATCATCTTTGTGGCCCTAAATAGCTAAACACCCCTGAGAGCATGACATTAGAGCTGGATTCATTCAGCAGATCACCCCAGCAGTGGTGGCAAGGCTGTGTCTGGACTTTGCTGATCCTGGGCAGAGTGGCTGCCTCCAGCTGAACTGGGTGAGCACCTGACAGCAGAAAACAAAGCAAGTGCAGCAAGAAAACAAGAACAAATTTCCTCTCTGTGTGTGCCTGATTGAAAAGCTGATGGATTAAGAGGCGACTCAAACTGGGAAGGAGAAATATTCAAGGAGTCAAAAAGGACATATGCTTCACAAATAAGAATTTGGCTCTCTCCATTTTTCTTGATGATAATATTCTTCCCAGTGAAAGATGTGAGAACGTAATATAGATGAATGTAATATAGATAAAAACTAACAAACATCCTAGTCCAAAGAAGAAATATCATCTCATACATTTAATCCCTAGCAAAAAGAAGATAAAACTCCACAGGAGATGCTGCTGGGAGAATTTTTGACAATACATCCAAGAGAAGAGTAACTCAGAAACCTGTGTGGCTGTCCTGTGCTCAGCCCCCATCCAGCCCCCCAGCCCTGCCCCAGATGCTGGGCAGGGAAGGAGGATGGAGAGCCCTCAGTGCTCAACCACTGCCCTAATTAAGGGTTCAGATAAACTCTTGGGAAGGCAAAAAATCTCCAAGACACTGGGCTGGGCCTGAGAGCATTAGACTGAGGCAGATGTGGAGAGAGCAGGAGGGGAAACAGAGATGCTCACAAGTGCCAGGATGGATTAGGATCAGCACGGGTGTGCCTGTCCCCAGCGGACCCCTCCTGCTCCCCTCTGGATGTTCTGCTGAGTTATCTCAATCACTGCAAACTTTTCCTCTACTCCCTCTGCTGCTGGGCCACCAGTTGAGTGCAGCAGAGGAAGAGTCACCTCATCAGGGGGGTGGAAAAACACGGAAAACTCTGCCATCAGAGGAAGAGCAGCTCTCCCTGCTCAGTCCCCTCACATACACCACTGTCTCAGGTCACCAAATGCCTGATGGAGGCACAGGAACCAGCCATGAAGAAGGAAATCACTGCCCTTTCATGCTGCAGACTTACAGCCCTCTCCTAGTGCTGACACAGTTCAAATTTTAATTAAAAAATGCGGGATTGTGCTTATAGCAGAATAAATAGAGGGGGAGAAATCACTATGGCGAAATGCTGTTTCTTTTTTTGGGACACACTATGTGCATGAAACCCTGGCTGGTTTTGCCAACAGCTGGTCCACAACCTGCACAGTATTTCCAGAAGTGTTTCCAGTCCAATCTACTCAATTTAGCTGGAATAACTCACTTATTTCATAATGGCAGCTGGAGAGGTTTGAGCACTGCTGCTTTTAAAGAAGAGAAAATGTCTGGATGATTTTTAGGAATGCAAACAAAACCAAAAAAGAAAAAGGCAAAAAAAAAAAAGAAAAAGAAAGATGCAAATCTTGATTCAGCTGTGATTTCACATTAGATGGCACTCTCAAACGTGATTCTACCAGGACAGCAGCAGCTTTTCCACACAGGGATTTGTACTCAAAGTACAAAATTTCTTAGAAGGAAAATCCTGACTGCCTCTCCCAAATACACACAAGTGCCTGGAAACAAGGGGTGAGGGAGAGCCACCATGTGCACCCTCCTGATGCATGCAAGCCTCCCTGCTTCCCTGGGATGACTCCCCTGAAGACCCCCAATGTTCTTCACCTTCCTGCTGCTTGATTTGTGGAAGCAAACAAACTTTACAACAGCTATGTTTGCAAGCTACAGGCTTCATTCAAAGATGTACATTTCACCTAAATCAAAATGGATTTCCACTCTGGAAAATTTCCACTCTGTCTCATGCTCCCCACAACCCTTTGGCCCATGCTGATGTCCACTTGTGTCGGGGTCTCTAGCTGGTCAGAGTGACCCCGAGAAAAGTACAAAAGTCTCTTTTCCCAGCCCAGCGCTTGAAGAAGGATTCAGAGCTCTTCATTTCTTGGTCTCAAGGGTGTTTATTGTATCTTACCTATAAAATTCTTTCACCTGTCCTGCCGAGGTCCGCTCAGCAGGACAGTCTGAGGCACTCTGCCTGCCCCGGGGCGGTGTTATCTTTTTATACAAAAAACTACCCGTACAATATTTACAATAATTTTCCAATACCTATCACCTATGTTAGACAGTGAGCTTCTACTCAAAACCAATCTAAAAGTGCCAGCACCACAGCAGAAGATGGAGGCCAAGAAGAAGAAGGAGAAAGGCTGGACATGCCCAGTTCCCTCCATCTTGCCTCCTGAACCCCCATTCCAGAAACCCCAAAATCTACTTTTCCACCCCGTGATAACTTCACTGTTATTCTACCTAAACTGTTGTGGCTTGCTGATCTTCATATAAGGTTGGTAGTTTGCTCCATGGGTCATAATCAAACCCACAGGTGTTTTGGGCTCTGTGCCAGGGTCTCTGAGCCCCCTGGCAGGGGTCCTGGCCATCCTGGACAGCCAGAGGGATGTTCTGGGTTCCCACACATCTGGGGTGGCTGTTTGGCTGTTTGGATGTCCCTAAGGCCACAGCGGTGCTGTGGAGAGCAGCTCCTGTCCCACAGCCTGGCTGGTGTGGCCCACAGACCACACAGAGCCAATATCTGGATTACAGTGTGGTTTAAAGGGCACCCAGGAGGATCAGGAATGCTGGATGAGATGCAGCTGTAGAAGGGGTCTGGGCAGAAAGTGTAACAGCAGAGCACCCGGCTCGCTCGTGGCTGCAGAGCTCCCCTCTCTGCATCCTCATGGGATGGGGACCATCAGATCTTTCTGGGCTGCACCCAGCAGAGAGCACAATGAGAAATGCAACCCCAACACATCAATGCACCCAGGGGGATGTAGATGGGACAGAGGAGCAGCCAGCTCACAGCCAGCTGCTGGGTTTTGGGAAATGCAAGGAACTGAGAAGTCGCTGCCTTTCCTCCTGGAGGCACCACACATGCCAATGAAAACTGAGAAAAACATGATCTTTCAGCAACTCCTGCTCCCAATGGCAGGCATTTCATTGCCTCAAACATCTCTGCACCTGTTCTGCCAGCCCAAGCACCAGGAGCTGGAACAAGGGCAGGGCACCCAACAGCTCCCACGCCAAGGTGGGACCGCTGGGATCTGCTGCCTGCTGATGGCACACTCCAGACTGCACAGCCATGGAAAGCTGAATGGCAGGAATGAAACCCTCACCCTGGCACACAAACTCAACAGAAAGTATCACCATGCCTCAAAGCCAACGCTGTTACACAAAGACCAAAAAAAACCAAGCAGAGCAGCAGTTGCAAAGGCCTACCCAGGCTTAAAAATACTAGACCCCACTGAAAAAAGAAAAATATTACAGTATGGAGAGGTGGTTTATTTTCTGTAACCTCTGGCTGAATGTTTCCTAGAGGAGGGACTGCTGGAGCACAGGCAGGATGCACTGGTATCTCCCTCCTCTTGGAAGCACACTGCAAACTTGCAGCTCCTCCAAGACAGAGGGCTACAAAGGGAGCAAGAATCTATTGGTGCCATTTACAGGGGAACATGCACCACATCATCCATAAAACCTAAGCAGATGGATCATTAGGGAGGTTTCTGTTTGACAGAATGGATGCACAAGTTTAAGTACACAACAGCATCCCAACATGCTCCAAGTGAGGCACCAAACATGTCAAGGACCAAACAAACCTAGGACACCCATGGAAAAAATATAAGTGTTCACCATAGAGTGAAAAACCCCTCATTTTACATGTCTGTAATTCAACCTGAAGATTAATATGTTGTAAGGGTCTCAAGCAACTCCGAGCCAGCCCCGCCACCTCCATTTCAAACCTCCTCTTTTCAAATAAGCAAAATGTCAGATGGCATCAGGTCAGCCTCAAATGGGATTTCTCTTCCCCTGCTCTGACTGCGAGCCACTTACCCAGCTTACCTTGAAGGACATGTGCTACAGATCAGCTGAGGTGAAGCCTGGAAGGACACAGGTTACCTTATTTGCAGATGGAAGGTTTGCACATACACACAGCCGCCTCTGTGTTTTGCAGAAAATATTATTTTTTTACTTGAAAAATATTTATGTCAGCCACTGCAACCACTTGAGAAGTTGCAGTGTGCTCTGGAGAAGCAAGAACCAAGAAACCACTGCTGGGTTTTGGAGCAATATCCTTGTTACAGAAACTCTCCACAACTGGGTTTTGTCTTTTCTTGGCCAACGCAGGGGCAAGATTTCCAAAGTACTGACATATATGGGGAGTTATTTCATCAGTCACTTCCAGAAAGTCTATCTTTTGCACCAAAATCTGATCTGCCTCAACCCCAGCATCCAGGCCTGGCTAAATGCCACCACAGCTCACAAGAGGGCTGAGCCTCATGCCTTTACAGAGAAGGAAATGGTAAGAAAAATTTAGGTAGCTACATCTCATAAAAAGATATCAGCCTGAGACACTTACATAACTTTCAAGCTGCTTTCATCCCCTGTATTTCCAGGGGATTTCCAGGTCTGGTACCCACAAATGCCCCTCTGCCTGTGCATGTTCTCCGCTACACAACTGACAAGAAACATCAACCTCTCCAGGGGAAATTCAAAGGGGCATCAGTGCTGAGAATGCTCAGGAACACCTCCCTGTTACTTTCTAATCCCTGATTCCCATCTCTGCAATGACCCCCTGGCATGTCCACACCCCAGTGTGTGCCACCACCTTCCTGCACCCCCACGCGCCTGAGTGTCCCTTGTCCAGCCCCAAGGGGTGACAGCCAACATTTCAACAGGAAGGGTTTGCAGAGGGATAAACAGATGTGTATGAGATGCAGACACCATAAAATAATAGAATCATAGAATAGTTTGGGTTGGAAAGGACCTTAAATCATGTAGTTCCAGCCTCCCCCTTCCACTGAACCAGGTTGTTCTAAATCACATCCAGCCTGCCCTTGGACACTTCCAGGGGTGGGATCCATGGGGAACCACAGCTTCTCTGGGAAACCTGTGCCAGGGCCTCACCACCCTCACAGTGAAGAATTTGTTCCTAATATCTAATCCAAATTCCCCCTCTTTCAGTTTAAAGCCTTTATCCCTTGTCCAATCCCTCCATACCCTCCCCAAAAGTCCCTCTCCAGCTTCTTGAGGTACCATAAGGTCACACCAAGCCTTCTCTTTTCCAGGCTGAACAATCCCAGTCCTCTCAGCCTTTCTCCATAGGAGAAGTGCTCCATCCTTAAATGTTAAGTGCTCCATTTGTCAATGTTAAGTCATGTGATATCAAGATCCAGAGGCAGAAGAGGACAAACAAAAAATAATGGAGGCACTGACAGGCTGCCTTGTCTCTCTTCCTGCAAATCTTCCCGTTTCTCCACTCCTTCCTCTCTACATCGTGTTAATGCTCCACGTTCCCCTTCCTTCTCTTCCCTGGGAACTGGACCCTCTAAAGCTCCAAAACTGCAATAACCCAAACAAAACCAACCAAACAAAAACACAAACAAAAACCAACACTTCCTCCCCCACCAAAAAAACCCCAACAAACAACAAAGCAAAGAAAAACATCCTTCACGGAACTATTCCTTTTATACCTTATCTTTTTAAACAAACTTTGTATGCCACTAAACCCAAGTATTATTTTAAACACTTATTTTCTGGTGCTACATCAGCTCTGACAGGAGAAAGGAACTGCTGCTTTTCCTTTTCAGATTCATCTGTGGTAAATAAATAGCAGAAAGCCAGTCAAACAAGCTATGAGGGTTTTCTTGCTTTGTTTTGGTTTTGGGGAATTTTTTTTAAGTGCCATTGAGGAAGAAACACCTAAACAAAACCATTACATTCATGGTGCTGACCACAACACTTTAAGCCAATGAAACCTCAATAAATATTTTTACAATGAAGCCTGCAAGAAGAGATAATACATCAGACATTTATAGGACTTTTATTTTTCTATAAATGTACCATGAAAGTTGAAAACACTGAATTATTATTTCCATTCTAACTTGGAAAAAATTAGAGAAGAAAGGAAAAAAAGATGCCAGAATATTTTACTAAGAGGAGGCTTTTGTGGAAGACCTCTCTCAGGAGCTCCCATCAACTCATCTTGCTGCTTCTTTGAAGCCACATCAACAATGATAATTTAATTTACAGTCCAGATAAAAGACATTTCCAAAGACACGAGGGGAGGGAGAAGGGGGTTAGTAGGGCATTCCCAGTTTAATTCAGTCCAGCTACCTGCTGCCTGTTTGGGATCTAACTCCTGACAGCTCATCCTCCACCAAGCAAGAGCTGCAGGAGATAACAGTGTCCCAGATACCCAGGGGATGGGGGAGGGATGAGTGTCACACAAGAGGACCCTGCAATGTCTATAAATTGCAGCCAAAATGGATCTAATCACAGCAGGCACTGCAAAAAAAAAAAAAAAAAATGTGGCAAGTGTGATCCTGCTGGGAAGAGGAGATGAGCCTGGGACAGGGGATGCTCCAGCCAGAGGGATTGATTCAGCTCCCCTCCAGGGCTCTTGGAAGACAAGGAAGGGGAAAAGAAATAAGCAAAAAGCATTGGAAGCATGTAAGCATCCACCCACAAACATTTACTTAGGAGACAGATAAATAAAAAGCTTTTATCAGATATGGTTTTAAGGAGAATAGACCAATTGCAAACTGTCACCAGAACCCCAATGGGAGAGCCAGAAGATCCCCAAATGGTTTGGGTTGAAAGGAACCTTATAGATCATCTCATCCTCACATGGTTTGGGTTGAAAGGAACCTTATAGATCATCTCATTCCAATCCCCTGCTATGGGCAGGGACACCTCCCACTGTCCCAGGTGGCTCCAAGCCCTGTCCAGCCTGGCCTTGGACATTTCCAGGGATCCAGGGGCAGCTGCAGCTGCTCTGGGCAATGGAGAGGATTTCAGCCTCAGTGGGGAAAGAGAGCAGGCACAGGTTTCTCCAGTTCTAGGTAGGCTCCTCCAGCTGTGAGGAGCAACAGGCACTTGGGGAGGGGAAGATTTCATAGCAGACACAGAAGGATTGACAGGACCCTCACAGCAGGGTGATCTCTCCAGTGATGGAGATGCTGCAAGAGGGTCCCTGCCCACAACCCCCATCACTCCTCTCCTCTACTGAACTGTGAAGATTCACTTCAGGACACCCTTCCCTACAGATAAAACTCTGTAAAGATATTTGTAATCTGTAATCTGTGCCAGAGTCTGGCTTTCCTGCCCAGCACCGCTGATGAGCTCAGTGGCAGTGTCCATAAAAATACCCTGGCAAAATCCCTGCACACACACAAGCAAAAAAATCCACCAGGCTCAGCTGCTTTTGTTCTGGTAAGCGAGGAAACAATTACTGAAGCTGGAACAGAGAACTTCATGTAAAGAGAAAGAAAGGTGGAGAGGACAAAAACAAAAAGCAAAACAACCCAAATAATGAGAGAAGGAGGCAAGTTGCACGAGAAGTGATAAAAGAAAAAGGTCAATAAAGACTCACAAACCAAGCTCATGTGTCACTTGCTACTGGCCATGTTTCCCATTAGAAGAAACCTCCTGTAAACAGTTTCCCCCTGTAAACACTGCATCTGAGCACTGGGCAAACCAGGATGGACACAGGTATGAAAAGGAGGTGACCCACACCAGGCAGGAACAACTCCAACACCTTAAGGGAGGTGCCTGATCCTGCAGCTTGCCAAGAGAGCTGCTGGCAACAGGGTGGTACCATAAAACAACAAAAACACTCATTGTTTGAAGAAAGCAAGCAATGACAGGCAAACACTGCCTCTCTCCAGCTGACAAGAGCCAACCTGTCCCTGCAGATATGGTGGCATCAGTTCCTGCCCTGATCTTCCTTCCCAGGATTTCTCACTACCCCATGAGGAGCTGGATTTTTGCTGCTACATCCCTCAGAGTCATTTAGAAGATGTAAAACATTGCTTTTCATTTAAAGAAAAATATTTTCTACCCTCAAGGAAGGGGAAAAGAAATACAGAAAAGCACAAAAACATGATTAACGTGCATTCTTGCATCTGAAACCCCAGAAAACTAAAACAACTTCATTACATTTGTTGCTGTCTGCTTTCAAGTCCCAATATCTAAAGCCAAGTCTGCAGGTTTTACTGGGAGGGAGGGAACAGAACAATGAACTCATCACTTCTGGAAACAATCTGCTCCTCGGACCTGTCTGTCCAGCGTGGTGATGGAAGGGGATGAGCAGCAGTATTTCACACTCCCAGACCCATGGTCTACATCCATAATCAGCTCTCCAGCACCTCCACTCGCTTCAGGAGAAGATCCAAGCAGATTTATAGGAGGCTGATTCTGGATTACTAGTCCCCAAGGAAATTTTCCTCCCAACACCCACAAGTCAGAGGTTGATTTATACCCAGCCTATAATAGACTGTATTCCTCAGAGACAACTCCTTGTCTTCAACCCCACTGCCATTGCTGAAATGGGAGATTTGGCTTGGTTTAACATTAGTGGAGTTTATAAATACCAAAAGCAGCACTCAATTTAGGCTGGAGACAGTTAAACTACCTCAGACCAACAGGATGCCACGCAGTAAGGAACAATAATGAGATGATGACACATCCATAACCTGAAGTTTTCATTAAAAACTCGCAGCCCGAGGAAGCTCACCCCTCCAGAGCAGAACCATTCAGCTCTCCTAATTACCCAAAGAGCAAATCTTTGCACCAACCAGGGAGTCCAGGGGGGAACTCCTGAAGAGCATGTGGATCCATTAGGCAGGAACTGGGGAAGTACCAGCCAGGGGGTTGTAAATGAGGTAGTGCACAGCCCATTCCTGGTGCCACTCAGCACCTCAGCAGGCATCACACAGCGAGCAGGGAACCCCTGCAAGCAGATTCAGGGGAAAATAGGGCTCCTGAATAGAAGTTGCTAGATACTAAAGTCCCTGGATAGAGCTTTCTCCATCTGCCAGCACAACACAGTCTCTTTTCCAGTTTTTGCTTGTTTTTTAAAGGTGTAATGTGTTATCTGAGCAGAGCCACAGCACATTCATGGACTGATGACAAAACTACTCAGTGTTTGTCACATCATCCTTCCAAACAATGATCCTTCCATCATCCTTCCAAGGTGATGGAAGCCACCAAATTCTGGACTCTCCAAAACCTTGAGAAGGAAGCTCTGCTGAAGCACAGATCTCACTATAATAGCTGGCCAAAATCAGATCTGACTGCCAGTAACAGGACTCCTGAATAGAAGTTGCTAGATATCAAAGTCCCTGGATAGAGCTAACAGCACAACACAGTCTCTTTTCCAGTTTTTGCTTGTTTTTTGAAGGTGTAATGTGTTATCTGAGCAGAGCCACAGCACATACAAGGACTGATGGCAAAACTAGTCAGTCAGTGTTTGTCACATCATCCATTCAAACATCCATTTGGTGATGGAAGCCACCAAATTCTAGACTCAAAACCTTGAGAAGGAAGCTCTGCTGAAGCACAGATCTCACTATAATAGCTGGCCAAAGTCAGATCTGACTGCCAGTAACTGGGGAAGATCCACTTATCTATCCAACTAGAAAAATATCTGCTGGTTAAAGAAACAGCAGTCAAACAAAGAAATGGCAAGCGTTGGCTATATTTTACAATGCACAACAAAAATACGTTCCTGGGAGTGCCAACATCCCAATGAAAACAAATCCCAGAACACAAAAAAAGGGATAAAAGCACAATACAAACCTCTTTCTTTCCCCTACAATTCTGCCCCGTGATCGTGTGCCACAGAAACAAATCTGGCTTGGGTAGGAGGCTTTTTCTCCCACCAAAAAAAACAATTAAACCCCTTTTGTTTGTGTTTAAAGCAAAAGCAATGCCAACCAGTAATAAATTTTGGTTTTGTGGAGTTTTATGGGGTGGTTTTTTATTGTTTAGGAGCACAAACCAAACTGAGTGGTTGCTCTTTCCAGAATGTCTCCTCACACGTCTCAACACAAGATGAGGAGGCTGAACATCCTGCTGTCATAACCCTTGTCACAAACAGAAGCTTTCTGGGACAGAAACAGCCCAAAAAGAGGAAAAGAGCAACTTTTCATGCCATGTCATTTTTCAGACCCTTTTCCTTCATGGGGTTCACAGAGCAGGAAAAGAAAGGGAAGCCATAACAGGAATGCAGAAACAGAAGTACATTTAAGAAAAGAAAGCACCAAGATTGATTAGAGTGTTCCTCTGCTTTAATAAAGAGCCTAATGATGTCCAAATTATAGCAAAGCTCAATTGTGTAACCAAGGAGCCAAGATTTCATCCTTGATAAGGACATGGATTTCTGTCTCACAGGAGAAGCCTGCAGTTCACTAACAAAGATGACCTTTTATATTGTACCCTTCAAGGCCACAATTAGCTGGAGAGATGCTGGACTAACTTGGCAACATGAGTTTCTATACACTGTGCTAATTTTTAGCAGAAACTTGCCAAGACCATTACTACCATCTAACAAGACCAAAAAAAAAAATACAAATATGAACCCCACTGCTCTCCAGATCCAAATTACTTTCCACAATTCAATGCAGTTTTAATTAAGGTGATTAAATTACAGCAAAAATGATTAAGATGATATCCCACAGCAAACCTCTAAAGGTATAACACCTTAATCCAGAAAAACCTGGCATGCACATATTCATGATAAAGTATTCATGAAAAGCTAGAATTTTACACATGAACCAATTCTACATCACTCAAACAATACCTTGGGAGATATTTATCACAAGTAAAAAACCAGTGACATCCATCAACAGAGCACAGTTTTTCTGAGACTACACAGAAAGAAATCTATGCAGGAAAAAAATTGAAAAGGCTACAATTACTTTGACAATGTTTCTACAGCTCAGAGGAATTTGGGGGTTGAAATAAGTGGTTTCCGTCTCCTTCACAGGGCTCCCAAAATCAATTTTTTATATATTTCTTTTTTTTTTCTTTTTTTTTCTTTATCAGAAGTCAGATAAGATAAGAAGTGCATGTGAAATCAGGTCACTGCAATAATCATGCACCTGGTGCATTTCCACTATTGCCTATTAACTATGAGGTTTAAATGAATGAGCAAAGTCTCAGATCCATATTTCACCAGTAGAAATTATTAATATAAACATAGCACAGCTCAGGCTTTAACCTTACCATCCAACTGGGCCTACTCTCCTTTGGAGAGGGGTAAATGGTATTAAATTAGCAGACAGGGTTCAAAAAGCAGCTACATGGAGGAATGGATTCCATTAAAACCTGGGAAGGGATCCTGTGATAGGAGCCCTGGACATCTGGGAGCTGCTTGTGGTGCCTCAGCACCGGATAAATCCTGGCCTGTGATCTTCAAGGAATGGTAGCTTCAGCATGCCTTTTAAAGAAGCTGGGCCACTGTGATGGAAAGAAGTGAAAACCAGCAATTTAAGGTGCAATCTTCTGGAAACCCTCCACAGGGGCAGGTGACAGAAGATGGTGGGAGAGTTCTGCAAAGAGGAGGCTGCAACCCCAAATTGTGTTGAAAGTCGTGGCTAAATACATGGGAAAGTACCGAGTAAGGAAGCCTTGCCTCACTCTGGACCTCTCTGCCCCCAGCACTGACCCACACCAAGGGGTTCTGCAGAGTTACCTGCATCAGAATAAAGCCACACAAAGTAGATCCTTTCCCAAAGTGCAGCTCCATTCCCAAAATGCTGCTACACTTTGCATCTGAGACTTCTTTGTGTCTCTTCTCTGAGACAAGAGACCTCCCAGCTCTCAAGATGGGCAGGAGAGTGGAAATTGTGATAAATGAATTCACTGGAATCAGTAAAAAAGTAAAAGAAAAGAAGAAAAGAAATCTGTATATTGCATTGAGTGGCCATACTAGGGAGCTACTAACACCTGAATCACACATTCAGGACACAAAAGCCCTGGAAAGCTCACAAAGAACAAGTGCAATAGAGAAGCTTAATGATTTTTTTTTTTCTTTTTGGTTTGCTTAATTAATATAGCTCTGAATGACCTAGTCACCAGAGAGCTCCCTCTCAGGTTGTAACAGATCTGATGAGGGCTGAGCCCCAGCCCAGGTGAGAGGTTAACTTTATATTTTTCTGAATTGGACGAAGAAAAGTATAAATCGAAAAAAGATAAAATCCCAACATAAATCCTCCACCAAGGCTGCTATGAAATAACTCTTTTGTTTAATTATTATGAGTTGGATAGGCAAACACTGGATCCCGATGGACAGAGAGCAGCTGTTCCTATAACAGAAAGACATTCATCTTCCCTCCTCGGGACCCTGAAATCCTATCAACAATGCCTGTAAAACGACTCTCAGCTCCCCCCTCTCCCACTTCTTGCCTGTCTTTCATATCCAGACCTATTTTTAGCCAACTTTATTTTGTTGCAGCACACTTCAAAGCTGTGCGTGTTAGCTCGTTCAAAATCATTTCCATGTACAAAAAGCTTTGGGGACATCATGGGAGTGGCTCTGGGGTGCAGGAGAAGGGCACGTCCCTCGCCCAGGGTCTCTTCTTTCACCAGGGATTCATTGAGAAGGAGCCTACAGACACAGTTACCCAGACAGATACACTTGCATCTCATTTACCTCTGAGGCTCACAGTTACCTTGGAGGGTTTCTTTTTAGCTGCTACATAATAAGCAGTTGATCCCTACACGATTGCACGGGAAATTCTATTAGCAATTAAGAGAAGAAAAAAAAAAAAAAGTTTCTCATGTTTGCTTTTAGCAACACTAACTCTGTCCCATTAGATGATAACAGAAGCTATGTATCTAGAGGAAACTTTCTACAGCAATAAAAATTAGCTGTTAAAGACTTCCATAGTTATCTGAGGCACAATATAAATGTTAAAATACCCTCCAGGAACGGGCACAGGCAGCCAATCTCCAGCAAATGTGAACAGGCAGAGTGTCAGGGCATCAGGAGACAGCAGCCCTGGGGACAGCACATTCAGTGGCTGGGTGTTTTTTCCTTTCCTTTTTTTTTTTTTCTTTTTAGCATCCAGCAAAATCCAGGCTGGACGAGCTTTGTGCCACCAAGCTGAACCCAGGAGAGGAAACACCCAGGGACAGCAAGTGTGCTCATCAGAAGGCTCCATCAGGCATTGCTGGTCTTTGTCACAGACCCAAAGAAGCCTGGAAATTGGGACTGGAGGGACACTGTGTTGTTTCAAACACTGTAAAAGGGGATTAAAACCTACACAGGAATTTCTTGCTGTTACTGAGTCCTTCCACAGGGCCCAGCTTCATGATTTCACTTTACAAAGATGCTCCAGGAGCTTGAGGAAGAGTCTATGGCAGTAAAACAACAGCAATGAGATCAAAACATTCATCTCCATGAGTTTTGGGTTGTTGGAGGGATTCTTTGGCTTTTTCTGAGGTTTGCTTTTTTTGGGGGGAGGGAGTTAAGATTTGTGTTTTGGTTTGGGGTTTTTTGAAACATTTGTCTTTGAAATCCTTCAGAGGAAGCCCAGGGGCAGGGATGAGACAGCTCAGTGGCAGGGCACACCCCATGGCACCATTTCCACCTGAGCTGCCATTCAGAGATGGTGCTGCCATGGCTCCAGAACCTTCACCAGAGCTGGGCACTCAACTCCACAGCACACCTGGCAGCAGCTGCATCCCAGGAAGGCAGCACCAAGCATCAAAAAGCACCATCCTGCTTCAGGCTGTGCTAAGCTTTATCTGCATCCCAGGCTCCTTACACAAAAAGGAATTTCATAGCAGGGAACTGTTCCAGGTGTGTCAGCACCAGCGCCTATTGCCCACCACAAAATCTCACTTTTCAGGTGCCAGCCAGGTGAGTGTTTTCCAGCACAGCTGCAAAAGGTATTTGGAAAAATGCCTTACCCCAGGTGTAAGAATGTGCTTTAATAGAAGCTTCCCTATAAAACTAAAAGTGCCTGAAAAGCTGTGGGTGCAAGTGAAAGCAAAGGATTATGAGTTCAAACTTTTGTGCACCCAAGAGCTGCCCAATAGCTGCTGCTGGGCTGTAACTGGATACTCTCACCACAGAAACCCAAGGACAACTGAATTTCTCAGCCTGCAAATATACAGGGGAATTAGCATTCTTAACCCATTAATTACTCCCAGGAACTAAAGTGGCCAGACAAATCCCACTGTTCCAGCTGCCATACAGAGGGGAAATAAAACCCCAAAACAAAGATTTGGAGAAAGAAAAGAGCTGGGAGCCTGGAGGTCGCATTGCCATGGCTCAGTTGTCCCAAAAGTGAGGACAAGGCCACCACCAGGATAAGCACAAATGTGGACTTTGCTGAGCAGCTGCATCCCAAGTCAACTGCAGTTTCTCTCTGCTGAGTAAGGGACTCCTGGAAATCCATGTGGCAATGCACAGGTCTGAAGCAAAGCCAATGCCTTCCCACATTTGAGTGCCTACAAAGCTCACTGGCTCTTCCAAGAGCAGTGCCACAGCCTCCTCACAACTTCCTTATTGCAAAGCTCAGCTTGCTGCCTCAGGGAAAGGCCTGGACATCAACTGTGCAAAGCTCAAATTCCCTCTTTTCCCAGAAGAAGAAAGGATCAGTGGCAAACAGAGCAACTGGAGGGGGGAGTTTGCAGGCGGCTCAGCCAAACTGCAGCCACAGCCACCAGCCCTCAGAAGCAATCCAGAGACTGCAAAACATAAGAACAGCACTAAAAGGGCTTAAAAACCCTGCAATATTCTCATTTTCTGAAGCACTTTTAAAAAGACACAAAAAGGAGACAAGTTTGATTGAACATTTCTTCACTTCAGACCCATGGTTGCATTCCTCCCTCCCCAGGAATTCAAAGCAGTCAGCAGAGGTAAATTATGTATAAGCAAAATATTCCTAAAAGCCAAATTTTAGAGGTTGCACCCGTTACACAAGGCATTTTTAAATAGCTAAATGTCGAAGAAAAGAACAGTTAGTGACCTAGATTGACCGTTTGATAGATCAGGCACAAATGGAGCTAACTTTATCCCTCTCATCCACTCAAAGGCTTATCATCTCACACCTTAGAGAAATAAATTAGGAAGAAGCATTGCATTAGCACTACTGGCACCACACAGAAAATTTCAAGTTCTGCTACCACTAAGAAAACAAGTTCTATAATGGGAAAAAGCTTTAAATAAGACAAATAAATAATTTAAAAAAACCTGCAGAGACAGTCACAGCACCTAAGACCCTACAGTGTCAGCTACTATGGAATTTTTAAAATGACAGCCTTTGCTGCTGTGGTTTGGGACCCATTCAGCACAGGTCTGGGATTTGGGGTTGGTCCAGAAAGTGCCAGACACACACTCATTTCCCCCAGGTTTTGTTTATTTCTCTATAAAACTGACAGCAATACATTCCACTTCCAGCTTTACTGGAGGAGGATTAACTCACCCCCTCTGCTCCCAGGAGCACCTTTTTCTTCTCCCTTTGTCACACAAAAGTATTTATTAGACAGAAGAAGTCCAGTTCAAAATCCACATCTAAATTTGCCTGAGTATCCACTTCAATGAAAATTAATGGAGCTGAGATTGTAAAGCACTGCATCTTTTCATGTGCTTTATTCTCTTTATTTAAAGATTCATACACTATACATTACTATGAGTCTCAGACAGGAGAAAAAAAAACCAAAATGGTTTAATAAAATTACCAGAACATTCTATTTTTCCCAGCAAATTTAATTCCAGGTGGACAAGAAAGGATAATGAGGTGGTCAGAGCACCAGCCGTGGACCCAAGAGGATGGGGAGCGATGTCCTTGCCCTGACTTCAAGATCTCAGAGAAGTCACTCCCACCAAGGAATAACTGGTAAATTTTTATGTTCCCAGATTAAACACCCAGAGATACAAGTTCCCCTTCTAGAAAACACTTTCAAAGGTTGATTTCAGCTCCTCAGTACACCCCAAACCCATCATGAAGGCAAAATTGGTGCTCCAGGCCCAGGCTGGCTCCTGCTCTGCAGCCAGGGCTGTGCAATCCTCTGAGCAGAGCTCCCCCAAAGCCCGAAACTGAATCTGAGGTGAAACACACACCAAGGTGGAAATCGTGGAATTATTGATGAGAAACTCATCACTCACATGGGGCACTCACATCCTCCTCCAGCCAGGCACCATCAGGCTGCTCCTTCCTCTGCATTTCTCTCTGCACACCTGTATGAGCCAGTCCCTGCTTGCAGGCAGCCCAGCCTGAGAGAAAAGGATCTCTCCAAGACTAAAAATGCACCAACCACATCCAGCACAGTCATCAGAAGAAAAGAAATTAAAAAATCACATAAAGTGGACAGAGCACACTCAGGTTTAAGCCAGATTTCACCCCATACAGAAACATTTCTTCATGCAGATTATTCTTTCAGTACAGGTACAAAATATTGGGTGTGACCTTGGCTGAGCCACTTCATGATGCAGCAGGGAGCACTTGCAGACAGAATTTTCTCTCTCTTGGCCCCTCTGCTCAGGGGTTTTGGGCCAGGCACCTTCTCTCTACACAAACAGCATTTTGCAAAAAGAGGAGCTGTATTTTTCTGAGGCACCTAGACACCAGCAACAGATTTTTTTCCTTAAGTAGCACAATGGACCAATGCCACATGCAATAACCTAATCAGAGTAAAAGATTCAAATACTGGCAAAATAGGAGGCGCTTGTGTGCTGGAGGGAAGCATATTATTATTTTACAGTGCACACTGACAATTGCTACTCTTAACTTTTAGTTTGAATTGAAGCTATACCATAGTAAAGGAGGAAGATGATACAGAAAAGGACATGAAACTGGTGAAAAAGACCAACAGTTATATTCAAATCTAAGCATAAAATGTGCTGGGTCTGCAGAACACATGCAGAGTGTTTCATTTTTAATTTACTTCTTTGCCCCTCTGACTTCAGTGGCTCCAAGAAACCTTACAAAGAAGACTGGGGGGGGAGTGATGCACATTTTTCTAATATACCTTAAAGGAGCAAATGACTAATGACATACAAAATTATTTCAGAATGAAGCAATAATGAAGAGAAGAGATTAGACATTAGTTGATCCTCAATGGTTAATGGAGGGGAAAGGGAAGGGGAAGAGTAGAGCTTATACTGGTGAACACTTCGGCCACAAACACCTCTCTTAAACACATCCAATTTCACTGATGTGAAAATCTCCACATGAAGGAACAGGCGAAAAAGAGCTTAAGTGGGAACAGGGTGCAGAATGCCAAGTGCTACACTGAATAATTCAGATCCAGGCAGTGCTATTGGCCAGGCAGGAAAATCACACTCCCCTGCTAGTTTTAAAATCAGAGGCCAAGGAGGGATAAAAGAGAAAGACAACACCTCTTTAAAGCAGAGATTACACTCCGTGGTTCCCATTTCCCAAGTTCCCACAACGTTTTGTTGCAGGGAGAGCGCTGGAGCACGGGTGCTGTGGGGGTGCCAAGGCATAGCACCTCCCTGCCACCCCACTGCCCACCCCAATGCCCACCCCACTGCCCACCTCCCTGCCCACCCCACTGCCCACCCCAGGACCTGGGAAACTCAGCCACCTGCCTCAGTGACACCACTCCTCCAGCCCATTTAGCAAGAAAATGCCAATTCTGCAGCAGGCACCGACCAACCCTGACTGCCCAAGCTGCCTCCATGAGACTTTCTCAATGCACGAGCACTTCTCCAGTTGCCTGAGGGCCCAACCCCATCAGGGCTTTTATTTGGGTCTAGATCACTGCTCAGCTCTAGAAGGTTCTCTCCCCTACCTGCCCCTTTCCCAAATTTCAGCCACACTTCTCCAGTGCCAGCAGACAGGGCTGGACACACAGATTTCCAAGGAGACATCAGAGCATCAGTGTCCTTCCCTGCCTGGGCTCTGCAGAGCCAGAAGCAAGGGGTGAGCAAGACACTGTCACAACTTTTAGACCACTGTCCTGGGTGTGTTTGATAGAAAGGTCATTTCTGTTTACATTTCATGGGGCTTGAAATGTCCTGTGCTCCTAAAATCCTACTTAATTCTGACTATTCTAGTGCAGCACCACGAGGTGAACTATAACTAAATTTTACTTTAACACTAAATTTTAGAAATGCTTCTAAGAGCAGGTCCTGGAACATGACAGCCAAAACACCTTCTGCCACAAGGCCCCAGAAATGGAGTAACTTTGACTTCTAGTTATTTTATTTTAAAGGTGTCATGGCTTTCTAGGAACAGGCAACTTTGCCTTTGGGCAGAGCACACAAACACAGCCCTCACAGGTGCCCAGCCTCAAAACATCTCTGCCATCCACCTCCTTCACCCTTGATAAATAAAGATAACCATCCCTTGGTTCTTTAAGATAAGCACCCCTTGGTTCCTTTTACACCTGCAACACTTCTGCAGGAGGACCCACACCATGGAGAGCACATCAGCAGGATTCCTGGGCCGGTCCCATCATCCCACCATCAACATTTCAAAAGATGCTCTCTTCCATCTCAACCTGTGCACTGGAGAAGCCAGGGAGCCCTCCTAGGCTGATCTGCAAAGCAAGGAGTGTGTGCATGGGGATGGGGGAGAATGGCGGGAGGGAGAGAGGAGGACAAAAACAACAACAAAACAGAAAAGAAAAAAAGAAAGGGGAGTGGGGGGGGGGGGAAGAAAAACCAGTGAGGTTGGCTTGCTTCTTTCTTCTCTACCATCTATTCAGTGTCAGCAGGGGAGGTCCACAACTGTTGCGTCACAGGGAGCACAAAAAAGCCTGACAAGCGTGTTTGAGCTGATGGAGAGCAGAGTGGACAGGAGGCTGCTGACAGCTCCAGCTCCACCGGGCACTGCGAGCCCCTGGCTTGAATTGGCTGCTCCTTCCCATCGCATCCAGCCCGCACGGGCTGCTCCAAGGCACCAGCAATGGCAGAAATTCCAGCCTGTAAATACTTTAGTTAACTCTCCAGCTCGGGTTAGACCCTCACTCTGGTGCAGGGATCCAGGGTTTTTAATGCAGGAGGCACCTAAGGGAGGATGCAGGAGATGCTTCGAAACGGAGAGGGGGGAGCTAAACCACAGGTTGTGCAGGACCTGGAGAGGTGTTTATAAATAATGTCGCTAAAATTTAATATGCACTGATCACTGGCATCTCTAACACAGCATTTTCTTCTCCACAGAACTCTGACAGTGGTTATGTCTGTGGTATAATTATCTAGATTTGATAGCGGATTAAAAAAATATATATCCTAAACACCTGTTCAAGAGTTTTGTGTTTTTAAAGGCCATTGCCATTAACCTTGGGCCACGCACTTCATTGTGTTTAATTAGCAAGCTAATGAAGCCAGTTTTATTCCCTTTCTCAAGCACAAGAGGATAAATACAAGACAGTGAAAGAGGAGACCAGATCCATTTGCAGCACAGTTCATTGCTGCATGGCATTACTTAAACTTGCACCTAAATAAAAGTAATGTAATGGCTTGGAAAGCATGTTAGCAATGCATTCTGCAAGACAAATCCTTTTACACCTTCTGTATTTTCTCAAGCTCATCGATTAAAACATGATTTCTGAACATTTGGGCTGCAGAGAATTTGCAAACAAAGGGCTAAAAATAAACATAATGTTTTCCTCAACGAATCCTCAATATTCCAAAAAACTAAGCGTAACAGATTTATTTTTTTTTGAAAGAACAGCAGCCCGTGCTTGCTTTGTTACATCCAGCCAAGGTAGAGATGAGAAGCATCAACAATGGAGGTTAAGTGATTTTCGAAAAGCCCACCACTTTCACAGAGCCCTAACGTGTACACACACAAAAGGCATACTTTGAGCAAAGCCCAGTGCTCTGAATCCCGGCAACACATTCCAACTTTGGGTATCTCAGCTTGTTTTCCTTTTTTTTTTTTTTGGTTTTTGGTTTTTTTTAACTGAACAGCTTTAGGAAAAACTGGACAATAAAGATCACGTTTATAAATACTCATAAATATCACAAGAAAGGCAGAAAGGCTTTAAAAGAGAGGGAGGGATTTACAGAATGGCTAATGCACTGATTAGTGATTCAAAAGGACCTTTCCAAACAAACAGAATTATATTCATTTTCTGGGGTTTCTTTATTGTATTTTCAGGGGGGGTGAGGAAAAATTCAGCACAGGTATGCCCTGTCAGATTATCTTTTTCATACCATAATACATTTAGGAAGCTTTCAGGATGTTTTGGGTTTTTTTTAAAGCAATTGCTTTTTTCCCCCTCCAACTTAGATTTCAGCCACTCTGTGCACACAGCCATAGGATCAGGTTAAATACCAAAACCAAACAAAAACCCAACGCCATACCCAAAAACAAAACCAAAAACAAAAAAAATCCGGAAGCCATCTCTTTTATTGAATCACCCGAGATAAAAGGATTCCAAGATATATGGAAAGAAAATACATTGACCATAAATCTCCTTTATGCACATAATAGAATTTTCCAGCCAGGAGAGCTGTTGTGATGATAGCAACGCCGAGCACCAGGAATGCTGCTGGCACACACACAGCCCCCCCTCCCCGCTCCTTCCAAAATACCTGCTCTCCTCAGCACTGCTATGTAAATACAAACCCGCACATCCCCCTTCCCAACACATGCAAACAAAGCTGCGTACAAGTGTCCCAGCCATCAGATAAAAAATCCCGAGCTGGCTTTGCTCGCTAAGAAATTAAATTTTTTTTTTAATTTTCATTGTCCGCTCCTTTTTTTTTTTTTTTTTTATTGCCACTCGCACTCACTTTCGGTGCGACTTAAAAAAAAAAATAAAAAAACAACGAAGCGCTGGCACGGCGGGTAATGGCAGAGGCAGGCGGTGGCAGCGCATATTTAATGGGCACTCGGAACAAAGGAAGCCCGGCTGCAGGAGCGCCCCGGGGCCGGCTCCGCGCCCGCTCCCCCCGCGGCCCCGCCGGGCAGCGCCTTCCCCGGGCCGGGGGACCCGCACCGGGACCCGCACCCGCGGGGAAACCCCCCCGGCCCCCACCCGCACCACGGGTGATGCCAAAGCCGCCGGGAACTCCCCCGCTGCCCATCGCGGAGCTGCAGCATCGCTGCCTCCCGCACCCTGCCCCCGGGAACCCCCCGGCCGCAAACAGCCCCCCAGCCCCGGCCCTGACCCCTCGGCGTCCCCCCGGCCGGGAGATGATGGAAGGGATGCACCAAGGCACTGCCCAGAGCCGGGCGGGGGGCTCAGCCCCGGGGGGGGTCGTGGTGACCAGGCAAGAGGGGGGAAGGCAAAATTGCTGCCGCACCGGCTTCTCCTAAGGAGAGCGCAGCGGTAATAAAAAAGAATAGGGGCAATAATAACAATAACACAAGGAATAACTAGAACAAGGAGGGAAAGTGGGGAGCGCGGGGATTTCCAGCGTGCCCGCGTTTTCAGGTGCTCGGGGGCAGCACAGCGGGGCTGGCCGCTCCCGCCCCCCCCCGATGGACCGCTCCCGCCAGCCCATGGAGAGCCCTCCCCGCGTCCCCAAACGCTGCCCGGGGTCCCCTCCAACTCCCCCGGCCGCGCTCGGGCTTTGGGAGAACTTCCACCCGCGTCCCCCGGCACGACGCGCACCCCGCAGGTTGGAGATGAAGTTTGTAGCCCATGTCCGTAAAATAAACGGGATGAAGAAGATACAAAATAAACACCCTCCTGCGCCCGCAAAGCCTCCTCCGCAGGGATGCTCCCCAGGCGCCCCCCGCAGCACACACCCCCTTTTTCCCAACTTTCTCCCCGCTCCCTGCGGAGCCAGGCAGCCCCCATAGGCTGGTTCCGTGCTCACCCTATGGGATCGCAGAGTCCCGGGGGGAAAAAGGGGAACCGGGGAGGTCCCTTTGGGATGGAGGGGGGGTCCCCCACACCCTCCCCGAGTTACACAACCGCAGCCCGGCAGGAGCGGAGCGCACACATGGCCACTACCTGAGAGACCCCGCACCATTCCGGAGCGACCCCGGGTCTCCTCCCGCTGCTCCCAACTTGTCCCCCCCTCCCGAAACATCCTCGGCTTCTCCCCCACGCCCCCGCCCCAGAAGTAAATGCCCATTTTTTGCAAAGTTTCCTCGAGATCGCGCCGTGTTTACATTGCCATGAATTCCCACAGGCTGCCTGGAGGGAACAAAAAGCAGCACGGGAAGGCTCGTCCTGCGAGCAGGGAGAAAACGGAGAGGGAGGGAGAGGGAGTGAAAAGAAAAATAATAACAATAATAATAATAATAATAACAATAAAGGAAATGAAGCCGATGAAGCGGTGGGGGGATTCCCCAGCTCGGGTGCTCTGCTTCGGAGGGTGCTGGAGGGTGGCTGCAAATAACCGCACGGCCCATTCAATTCTGCATTTGGAGACGCGACCGAGAGCCCGAGCGGGAGGTAAACACGCCGAAAGGCTCTTACCTGCACAGAAAGTTCCCCAGAGCACGGCGAAAGTCAGCCACGAAGCAAACATAGTCCTTTACTTTTTTTTTTTTTTTTCCTCTCCTCGCGTGCACCTCTACCCCAAGGGAAACAAAAATAAAAATAAAAAGATCGAGCGCGTGAAAAGAGAGGGAGGAGAGAAGCGTGGCTCTGCCTTCCCTCTCGCTCTCAAAAAGAAAAAAAAAGAAGAAAAAAAATCTTGGGGGTAGGGGGTGGGAAAAAAAAAGAAAAAAAGAAAAAACAACAACAACAAGAAAATCGGATTTAATTCCTCCGCAGTTGCAAAATTTATCCAGTGGAGACGAACAGACCCGGACGGTTCGACCTGCTCCTGCCCGGCCCCACCGTTCGCTCCCAGCTTTCCAAGAGTTTCTTTCCCTGGGCTTTTGTGCTGGGAGCGCGGCGTGCACCACACACCGACTCCCCCTCCTCCTCCTCCTCCTCCTCCTCCTCTTCCCCTTCCCCCTCCTCCTCCTCCTCCTCCTCCTCCTCCTCCCAACCCAGCCCCTCCGGCTCCCCCAGCAGCGCGGGGCGAGCGCGCACACGCCCCCCCACCCCCCCCTCCCCGCGCAGTTCCCGCGCAGTTCCCGCGCAGCCGCGCGCGGGTTGCGCGCTCCCCCGTTCCCCCGCGCACACGCGCGCATCCCCCCCCCCCCCTTCTTCTTCCTCCTCCTCCTCCTCCTCCTCCTCCTCCCCGCGCAACCCACGCCGGCAGCGAGCGGGGCGGCGGCGGCGGCAGCAGCGGGACCGTGCGCGGTTCGTACGGACCCCGCATCGCGGGAGGCTGCGGAGCGGCAGGCAAGGGCCGGCGGAGGGGGCGCGGGGTCCGGAGGAGGAGGAGGAGGAGGAAGAGGCGGCGGGGGGCCGCGGCATCGCGGGGCTGCGCGGGGCGGCGGGCGCGGGGGCGCGGCGGGAGGTGCCATGTGCGGGATGGGGAGGAGGGAGAGGGAAATTAAAAATAAACCCCACAACGTGGAGGAGGAAGGGAAAGGGAGGTTTGATGGGGGTTTGGGGTTTTGTTGTTGTTGTTTTGGGGTTTCGTTTTAATAATTAAAAAAAAAAAAAAAAACCTGAACCGCGTCCAAAATGGCTTCTAAAAAAAGGGAGAAGCCAGCGCGGAGCCAGCGGGGAAACCCGGATGTTGGATACAAAGGGGCTGGAGGGGGCGGTGCGGCGCGGGGGCTACGCGGGCTGAGCGGGGAGCGGCGCTGCCCGTCACGGCCGCGCCCGCGGGGAGCCCCGGCTGGAGCGGGGCTGGGCACCGAGAGGGTGGCGATGGGCAGGTTTAGGGACAGGAGGCTGCCGAGGGTGTGCGTGGATGTGGACAAGTCTAGGGGCAGGGGACTGCGGTTGGTATGTGTGGGTATGGGCAGGTTTAGGGGCAGGGGGCTGGAGAGGGTGTCCGTGGATATGGGCAGGTTTAGGGGCAGGGGGAGAGTGTGTGTGGATAGGGGCAGGGGGCTGCAGAGGATGTGTGTGGACGTGGGCAGGTTTAGGGGCGGGGGGCTGCAGAGGAGAGCTTTAGGGGCATAAGAGGGCAGAGGAGATGAGTGTGGATATGGACAGGTGCAGGGGCATAAGGGGGCAGAGGAGATCAGTGTGGATATGGGCAGGTTTAGGGGCAGGGGGCTGCGGAGGGTGTATGTGGATATGGGCAGGTTTAGGGGCAGGGGGCTCCGGTTGGTATGTGTGGATATGGGGCAGGGGGCTGCAGATGGTGTCCATGGATATGGGCAGGTTTAGGGGCAGGGGGCTGCAGAGGGTGTGTGTAGATATGGGCAGGTTTAGGGGCATAAAGGGGCAGAGGAGATCAGTGTGGATATGGGCAGGTTTAGGGGCAGGGGGCTGCAGAGGAGAGATTTAGGGGCAGAGGTAGGAGTGCAGATTTAGGGGCATAAAGAGGCAAAGAGGTGTGTGTGGATAGGGGCAGGGCACTGCTGGGGTGGGAGGTTTGGGAGAGGGTGTAGGGGCAGGAGCTGGAGGGAGAGGTTTAGGGGAAAAGTGTGCAGAGGGTGTGTATGGATAAGGGCAGGTTTAGGAACAGAGGGTTGTGCGGGGATGGAGGTTTAGGGGCAGAAGGTGGCTGAAGGGATGTGTGCATCGCAGCAGCTTTAGGGGCAGGGCCTGGAAGTGGAGATTTGGGGGTGGAGATTTAGGGCCAGAAGGTGGCAGAGAGTGTATGTGGACAGGGGCAGGTTTAGGGACATGGGGGTGGCAGGAAGAGACTGTGGGGCAGGGAGTGGGGGAAATGCAAATAGGGCAGGGGATGGTGGAGCGGGCTGGTGGGAGAAATTTAGGGGCAGAAGATTTAGGGACAGGGCAAGGTGGAGGATATGTGTGGATAGGGGCAGGTTTGAAGACAGCATGCTGTGGGGGAAAGTCTAGGGGAAAGGGGAGATTTAGGGACAGAATTTGGCAGTGTGGATAGAAGCAGGTTTTGGGGCAAGGGGCTGCAGGGGGGAGGTTCAGGAGAAGGGGGGAGATTTAGGGGCAGGGGGGACAGGAAGAGAGGTTTAGGGGTGGGGGGCAGTTGTAGGGAGTGTTTGGAGAGGAAGGGTTAGGGGAAGAGGGTGGTGGAAGGTGTGCGTGGATGGGACAGGTTATGGGGCAGGGATGGCTTAGGGGGTTTAGGGGCAGGGGTTGCAGGAAGTGCAAATAGGGCAGGGAATGGTGGAGGGAGTGAGATTCAGGGAAGTGGATCAGGCCAGGGGGTGGCAGAGAGTGTGTGTGGATAGGGACAGGGGACTGTGGTGAGGTTTGGGGGCAGGAGGCTGCAGGGGACAGGTTTAGGGGCAGGGGGTGGCAGGCAGAGGCTTTAGGGACAGGGAATGACTGGGGGCATTAGGAGCAGGGAGTGGGGGGAGTGCAAACAGGGGCAGGGGGTGGCAGAGGGGGCTGAGGGGGGAGGTTTTAAGGGCAGGGGGTGGCTGGGGGGGATTGGGGCAGGGAATGGTG
Source organism: Agelaius tricolor (assembly GCF_023055355.1). Lineage (NCBI taxonomy): Eukaryota > Metazoa > Chordata > Aves > Passeriformes > Icteridae > Agelaius > Agelaius tricolor. The sequence continues at coordinate 3,497,893 of NW_027269266.1, forward strand.
GAGGGCAGGGCTGTGAATGGGTGGAGGGTGGGGTAGCACGGGGCAAAGCCATCTCATTGTCTTGGAGAAATTCTCTGGCTCCTTGCCTTCCCAGTGGAGAGGGCAGCACAGCCCCCACCAGGGCCAGGAATAAACAGTGTCCTTGCAGAAAAAACAATTCTCCACTTCCAGACACTGGGAATGTGTGCTCCCTGCTCGTGCCCAACAGCCCCTTGACCCCAAGATCCAGCAGGAGCAATGGCTCAGTGTCCAGGGTCCCCAGGGCAGAAGGGACACCTCAGCAGAATCCTTTCTTAGGCCATTTCAGGGTTAATAAGGTTTTCTCCATTGCCAGGATTACAGGAATTGAACGCTCTCCACAATTTTATTTTAATTCTAACTAAATAATATGGCTATAGGGAGCAGCAAAGGACTCTTAAGGGGAAGGAGGAGGAAGGGGGAGATGCTGAAGTCAGGTCATTCTCAAGACTTTGGGTCTGTGAGGTCCACTGACTCATCAGAGAGAGGAATGTGGCAGGGATGGATGCTGTGCACAGCAGTGAATCTCAGGTCAGCTCCCTCAAATTCATCCGATGGGGACTAAGGCTGAAAATATTCCTAAACTCATTTTCTTTTTCCTCTGGAGGGAGATAAGAATAAACATGAATCGTTCTTCTAAAAGTTTGAAAAGCATTTTGTTCCAAGAAGAAATATGTAATTTTTTTCCTTCTTCTTCTTACAGTAACAAGTTCACAGAAAACTTCAGGAGGCTTTTACAAAGGCTTGTAAGCACTTTGAAGCTGGAGACTGTTTTTATATACGTACAGCACTTGTGTAACAAGGTCTCGACAGTGAATGGGATTCCAGGGTGCAGTTGCAATAAAGTGATTAATAGTATCATTCATGGTATCATACCTCATTCATAGGTTTCCTGTAAGTTAAGAGGAATACGTTGGCAGGAGCACGGTGGTTGTGACTTTAAACACGATACTCTTGGGGGGAAAAGTTACAGCTAACACATGCACTGAAGGGCAGTGCAATTAGTAAAGCCATGTAAAAGGCTCAAGAAAATAATTTTTAGAGCAAAAGCCCGCAAAGATCAAGTTCTGAACTAGTTCTATGGCACAGAAATAGCAAGGTGGATATTGCCACACAGCTGGTGAAACCAAGAACAGAAAATAAGATGTGTCTGTCAAAGGGACGGGTCAGTGGTGATCACTGTTTGTTCAGAAACACACAAGTAGGGTTTGGGTTTGTTGCTTCTTAATCTGCACACAGTGAGGACTGATTTTGTCACCAAAATGTTTGTCACCTGCTTGTGGCAAAAATCACTGAGAAGGCCAGGCAAGATGCAAAAGGGAATGGAAATCAGTTGTCAAAGGAGAAGTAAATGTCCTGGCTGTGGGCTGCAGCAGCTCAAGATGCATTTGGAGCCTCAAGAGAAGTGACAAATAATGTGTCAATATTTCCTATAAAGCTGCTTATTTCATTTGAAAGCAAATAATGAGTCAATATTTCTGTTTATTTCATTTGGGGAATAAATTGTCAAACAGCTACCACGTGGCTGAAGTATGGAGAAATATGTGGGGTGATAAAATATGACCTGGTGTTTCACTGTACCAGCATCCCCATGATCAGCTAAAACGAGACATTTAGCTCGGTCCAAGAAAACACCAGCCCTGGGGAGCAGGCGGGGTGAGTAACACAGGATCGCTCGGGCTGTGTCCCTGCCCGGGCTCAGAGCACTCCCTGGCCAGCCCTGCTCCTATTTTTAATCCTGGCTGTGCTATGAAAAGCTCCATTGCACAGCACCTGAATGGCTGCTCTGCAGGCAGGGGCTCGGCAGCGCGTCCATCACGCGCCTGTCGTCGCTTTTGAGGAAACGCGCCCAGGGCGTTTCGGATGTTGTCCTAAAGCCACCCGGTGGGACAGGCACAGCCTGGCCTTCCTGCACCAGGGCAGCTCCTGCTGTGTGGCACAGGCACGCTGATCCACCCCCCAGAGCTGAACCTCGGGGGATTTTTGCCCAGGGGTTTATGACGCCCTGAAGTTTCATTTGTTAAACTCCCTCCTGTCGCAGACATCTTTTATGAAAAATCCTTTCCTTAAGATTTTTCCTCCTGAGAAGCTGAGAGGCCTCAAGAACAAAATGTAAACAATGATTATCTGCTGCTGTAGAATGCAACAAGTAGATCTGTAATTAGTCTCATAAAGTTGTTTCTAATTAATAACCAGTCACAATCAACTAGCTCGGACTCTGTCCGAGACACAAACCTTTGTTATTCATTCTTTCTTTTTCTATTCTTAGCTAGCCTTCTAATGAAATCCTTTCTTCTATTCTTTTAGTATAATTTCAATATAATATATATCATAAAATAATAAATCAAACCTTCTAAAACATAGGATCAAATCCTTGTCTCTTCCCTCATCCTCAAACCTCTGTAAACACAGTCACACCCTCCCATCTTGTTTGCCGTGGTGTTTGTGAGGGTCCCCAGGATGAAGTGAGAGATGAGAATTCCAGAGGGTTGATTTATTATTTTATGATATTATATTATATTAAAATAAATTATATACTAAAATGTACTAAACTATAGAGAAAGGATACATCAGCAGGCTAGAAAAGAATGATAATGAAAGCTCGTAACTGACTCCTCAGAGTCCGACACAGCTGATGGTGTCTGGTCATTCATTAAAAGCAATTCACATGTTTGGATAGACAATCTCCAGACCACATTCCAGAGCAGCAAAATATGGAGAAGCTGAGGCTTCTCATCTTCCCAGGAAAAGAAATCCTGGTGAAGGGATTTTTCAGAAAATATCGCGGTGTCAGTTTGCGGCGTTTCACAGGGAGGTGTTTACCCGCCCAAAAAGCTAAAATGTTTTCTCTTCTTGCAACACCAATGCCCAGGAGTGAGTATTGTCACTGGAGATAATGTTACAGCCTTGGCAAGATGACACTTAAAAACTTCATCAGCCTTCCAAGAATTTTGGAAATAGTGGTGAATAAAGGCAGCAAGTGCTCAGAGCAGGCAGTGCTTGCAAGAAGTGCCCTTACCAGCAGTGCTTTCAAGAGCTGGTTTTGTTGTTTTCACTTATCATTAGAGCTGCACAGCTCAGACTGCTTTTAAATAGTTATACTTAACAGTTAAAAAACTCTCCCGTGCTAAAATAAATTTTAGCTGAGGTGGTTTGTGCTTTGCAGCCTCATATGACACTCAATCTTTCTCGTGTGACTCCTGTAACAAGTCGAATTCATGTATTTTGATACTGTGCACGTGATTAAGATACTTGGATCACTTAAGCCTGCGGAAAACTGCAGTGCTCGCATGTCATTTATCTTAAAATCCTATTGTAGCACTCATGAAGTGTAATTTCTTCAGGGAATGGAAATTTATACTGACAGAGGTGTTATAAAACATGGAAAATACTGGGAGGAGAGGACCCAGCATTTTCTTTATCTCTTCAAGTGTTCACTAACGGGGATTTATTTTTCAGCTCAGCGTTGGTTCACTGCAGGTTACAGAGCCCTGGTGCAATTAAAGGGACCCATTTCCAGACTTCTTAAGCAAAACTCACATTATTTGCAACAGGTGGGAGCTGTGTGCTGTGGCCTCAAGGCAGCAAACTGGTTCACAGGCTTCACTTTTCACATTGGTCCCTAAAGCTACTTGCAGAAAATCACCCCCAGCCTAAAGAAACTCCTGGGATCCCAGCCTCTACCTCCCCGTTTTAAAATGCATGGGTAAGAAAAACCAATTTATATTCATAACCTTGAGTAAATAAATTGTCACTTTAACTACACATTTTATTGTAATTAAGTGCTTCCCTGTAATAACCAACCCACACCATGGAGCTGTTTCTTAATATAACAGTAAGGCAAGTTCTCAGCTGTGAGCAGAATTAGGGAGCTTTTAAAAGCACAGACCAGTTGATACAGCAGGGTGATGTTGCACAGTTCTCAACAGGTGGAGAAAAGGTGGGTTTGCTAAAGAGCCTTGTCCTTATTTTCAACAAATGCTGTTGCTTTGTGGTCAACAAAATCAAATCTCACTGGCCAAATTTCCCAGTAGGGGTTTTACCCAGTATCAGCTTGGGTAATATCCTCTGCTCCCAGTGGATTTGCCTAACTCCAAAGGGAACATGACTGAAGCAGATTTAGACCTTCCCCAGCTTTCTAAGGACTCGCTGCTGTCACCTCTCCATAATGCAGCTACAATTAACTTTGCTGGAATTTCTATATTTGAAGCAGCTTGAAATGAGAGCCTGAACTTCCAGACGTGGATGCAGATAGTCTCTGCTGCTGTCTGTGGGAGCCCTTGGGCTTCACACTAAAAAAGCCCACCCTTGTTGACAAATTTGCCCTTTGCAGTCTGGCTTCAGTGCAGCTAGCAAAAATAGCAAGTGATGCAGCAGACAGAATGGGCCCTAAACTATATTTTTTGATAGCTTTTCTTAGCTCCAGACTAAAGAGCAAGGCATCAGATGTTGACAAATTAGCAGGGAATATACGGAGCAAAGGGATTTGTTTCTGAAATGCCCACAATCCAGCAGTTTTGCTGTCCCCCAGAATTTGAACTTTTTCCTTGGTTTTCAGCTCTGTTTTGATTAGAGTGTAAATACCAGCCACTGGCACATGTCAGCTGGCATCAGAGCCACGTGCCAAAGCTTTGTTCAGGTCGGAGCTTTAGTGTCATTTTACTCATCCATGGATTTTGTTAGGACTTCTGGGGCATAGCTCATTATTTTTACCACTGGAACCAGCAGTTGTTGTATAATTATTCCTCTTTAAATTCAGGAGAGATTGTCTGGCCTTTTGGGTGGGGAACTTAATTGCATGAAGGCTCTAGAGGATGGCTGATGCTGGATAGTGACTATGCCATTGGCATGTTACCTGCCCCCAAAAAGGAGAATCTGGACTCTAGTCCATACCCCCAGGTCATGCCAGCTTGCTGGGTACCAAAGCACACCCACACTCAACTTGGAGACCCCTGTCCTCAGACAAGGACAATAAGGGACACCACATGACGAATTCTGCAATGACAGTATATGTTTAATTGGTAAAAGACTGCATTTTCTATCCTTTTTTAACCCAGGTCACAGTGCTAAAGGACTGCCTGATGTTTGAGGTTCCTTTCAGGTATTTCCCTCATTGAGAAGCACTGTTCTTAAGGCTGCTGTGGTTGCCAGCTTTGTCTTATGCCCTCAAGCACTACTCTGCCTTTTAGTGTTGAGAAACCAATATTCAAATTCCCCTGGAACACCAGACTGTGCTGCTTTCACAGCTCACAGAGGGCCTTCCCTCAACCTCAGGTACAATAGCTCTGGCTGCTCTGAAGCCAGTGACCAGGAGTCAGGAAAAGCACAGTTTAGATATATATATATAGAGAGAGAGAGAGAGAGAGATAAGCAAACTACAATCCTACTTTAGACATCTCAGGCTTTTAAGCTCTCTGCCTCAGATTCCCTGTAAAATACAAATAACAGCATTGACGAGGTGCAGCTCATAAAAAAGTAAATATTTCTAACTTCCTAGAGCATGTGTTGCAACCAGCTGAAGTGAGTGCAGGTTAAATTCAGTGGAAGGGAGGTATTTCTAGCAGCTGATGGTACGTGACCATTCAAACAGTTTACCAAGTGCCACGGCAGCAAAATTCCTCCTGTTTAAGACTGCCCGGTTGCCTGGCAGGAAAATGTGTTCTCAAATTGGTGTAGTAACACTGGAATCACTTCTTGGTGACAGCCCTATTGACTGACAGCCTCCAGTAATGGCAATCTATTAATCTCTTGCTCTGTGGCCATAAAGCATTCTGTCCTCCTTCCATTAAAAGCCGAAGGTAAATAAATGCAGGTCCATCATTTTGCTGGCATTCTTGCTGTCTACAAAGCCTCTGCAAGAGAGGGACAAGCAGAAGGGCTATAGAAAATGTCCCCATCGTTGGCAGGAGGCCAGCCAAGGTGTGACACTGCAGGTGTGGGGCTGCTGAGGTGCCCTGGTCGTTCCACTTTGCTGTGCACAACAGCCCACGCTGCTGACACTGCCTGGGGCAGGGCAGGGTGTGAAACCTGTGCTGGGCTTGGAGAGTGTTTGAGCCAGGTCAGGGCAGCCTGAAGTGCTGCCTGCCTTTGGGTGGCTGCCAGCAGAACCTCTGGGGTTTTGCAGCACCTGAAAAAGTGCCTGGGAATAGAACAGCCCTTGAAGCTGCAGGGTGAGGAGAGCCCTCAGACTGCCCCTCCACCTTTTCTGCTGAAGTCACCATCCCCTGTGAAAGAGGATAGGAGTTTTCACCCATATTGTGTTCAGGTGTTGGTGTTTTACCTGGAAATGCAATGCAGGTCTTTTAAAGCACATATGGTGGCTACAGCAGCCTAGAGCCAAAGCCTGTCATCTCTCCCTCCCTCGCCTTCCTCTCTCCCCAGGTGTTCAGTTGGCAGAAGAATATCTTTCAAATTCCACTGTTTTATTTAAAAAGCTCAATTCAGGCTTTTTAAGCTGGTTGCAATTAAGATTTAACAACAGGAAAGTTTCTTACAGAGGTGCCATGTCCCTTTGAAATGGCTCTGCTGAAGAAAATCATCCATATCCCTGCTGCTGCCAGCTGGACTGCACTGCAGGGTTAACTTTCACTGTTACCTGTGGCCTTGTGCCTCCTGACACACTCAAGGCATGTGTGGAAGGACCAATAAAATATGTCCTGGAGTGTTTGGTGTATTTTTAGAGTTTGTCCCAGATTATTGGCCTTTGTCCCAGATTTCAGTGGTTAGGGTATAAGAATGCCCGGTGGGGCTGAGTGCTTCCTGCCTTGCTCTCAGGAAGGCTTTAATCAGGAAAAATACCCTCTCAGAGAAGGCAAATAATTAAGTTTTTGTGGCAAATCCTCTATTGCCATTAGCAGGAGATGATAAACACTCAAGACCACAGTATAAATAGAGCAAGGCAGATGCAGCAAGATTGAAAGTGCAACATTATTGTGTTACATGGTATTGAGTAATGAATTGGACATTATAACAAGGTAGTTTTCCTTTTTTTCTTTATTGAGAGCAGAGTTGGCTTTTATACTGTAAAGTGCCTGTCTTGTGTGGGAATGCTGGTGTAACCCTCCTGGACAAAGCTCATCCCACATCCTGGCAGTGTGCAAGCAGGGAGATAATGTTGGAAGGGATCTTCACATATCATCCCATCCATCCTCCTCCCCTTGGCAGTGGTTGATTGACCTATGGCATTTCTGGTAAATGCTCATCCAACCTCTTCCTGCAGTGCTCCAGCCTCCCAGGGCATTAAGAGTTTCACCTGCAGAACTTTTTTCCTCCTGTGTAACCTCAGCCTTTCCTGATGTAATTTGGTCCTTACTGAGCACATGGGAAACAATTCCTCCTTTTCTCTCTTCTCCAGCTTTTTCACATGGGAAGGTTGTCTCTCCTCATACTGCCAAAATCAAACAATCCAATTCTCTTGCCCCTTCCTTTTATTTCTGGTTGGGAAGCATGACCCTCACTCCATCCCTTGGCTGCTTACCCATATCTCAGGGGCTAAATTTCCTTGCTAAAGTCCATGGACTCCCCATGCCAACATCTCTATCATCCACTCTTCAGCTCTGGGGGGTTCCTCTGGATCCATCCCTCCCAGTTGCATTGCAGATCACTGGGATGCTGAAGAGCTCTCTGATGGACTCATCCAAACCATTTCTGGCTTTCATGTTCTTCCACCTTGGTCTTGCCTCTTTACCTGCCTACCAACTCTTCCTTGCCAAGCTGTGTCAGTGCACTTTCTGCATAGGACATTCCATGTGTCATAACAAATATGAAGTGTAAAAACTATTCTGTTAAGATTCCAGTAACTGCTCCATCAGTTTTGCAGGGAGGTGAGAGTGACACATTGCCAGTACAGATGCAGAAAAAGTCCTGCTGCACCCAATCATGCCTATGAGAACTTGCTTTCCTTCCCAGGATTCAGCTCTTGGACATTTTGGCACATTATCAGTGATAAATGTATTCACAAGTGAGAGCAGACAGCCCTGCAGGTTGTGATGCCAGGGTATTATTATGGGTTCTTGGCATCAGTAGTGCCTCTCTGTGGATTTCAGACGAATGAAACAGAAATATTTTTATAGCCAGCCTCAAGTTTTTATCTATTTGTAGGTGTCTTGGTGCTCCCTAAATAGGGATTAGGTCCTTTGTAAGGAAGACTGAATTTTATGTCTTGACTTTCCTGGGCCTTTATGCATCCAGTCCTCTCTTGCTCCCAAAGGCCACTGATATTGTCCTTTATTTTTGCCACTCATTTGTGTTGAGAAACAGGCACTGGCAGCTGGGAAATTATCAGTAATACAGGATGCAAACAATCTGTTTCCTATTCTTGTGGCCTATCCGTGCTGGGGGACGGTGCACAGACCCTTAATTATTCACCTACATTTGTTCAAATGGTTGCAAGTGGCTACTAATACCAGGTGAGAAAAGAATTAAAAAAAAAATGGAGGATAAAGAAGATTTAAAAAAACCCAAAAAAAACCAAGGATAGCTTGAGGCAAGGATGAGAAGGGTGAAGGACATATGGCAGAGGTACTAGTTGGGGTATTCTGCTATCCTGGGTTCCAGCTCAAGATTCTGCAGAATTTCTGATAGGCTTTGCTTTACTTATCTCTTAAGTCCAGATCAGAATGGGAACAACAGACTTTATCCACAGAAGTAATTAAAATGTTGCACTCCCTGGCAGGGGAGTTAAAATCAATTTCTCAAATGCAAGATGAAGAGCAATTGGCCAGGCCTCTGCCATGGGGGAAAAGATGCAGGACTGTGATGCTTGGGAGTACAGCACAAACCCAGTGCTGCAGAAATCCAGGAGCTCTCCTGGGATGCCTGTTCTGAGGGGCCCACTGCAGAAGACATGGGACAACCTCTCCATTTCACTTGGCAATGGTCTTGGCTCAAGGACAATTTCCTCACCTCAGGAAGCATCTGAGAAAAGCCCAAAGAGGTGCCTGAGGAGTGGCTGGAGGTGTAGAACATTTGCCATTGAGGTAAAGCTGAGAGAGAGAAGTGTGTGGCCCGAAGAGGGGACTGAGCTGAGACAAAACAAGTTGCCAAATGTGTGCAAGGCTGATGCAAAGTGGCACAATGTGTCCTTGTACCTTCTGCAAATAGGGGAATAATGGGCTTCAGCTGCAGCAGGAGCAACACAGGTAAAAGATCAGGAAAAATTCCCAGTGTTTTGGATAGTTCAGCTCAGGGATATTCCCACAGGCTCTCCTGGAGCTGGCACTGCAGGGAGTTGTTAGACAAAGCTCTTTCAGGGATTGAGGTGTTGTTGATTGTACTGGGAGCCTCTTAAAGGGATTTATCCATCTGATTTTTTTTCCTATTTCTTCCAGTTGCCACTGAAATCACTGGAATTCAGTTCTTCAGCCTTTGGGAAGTCCTGCCACAATAGCAATCCCCTGTTTGTAATCAAGAGGATTGCAAGAGCAATCAAATGCATATTGAGCTGATGTGCAGCTCCCAGGATTGTGGGGGCACAGAATCAAGCTGAGAAGTACGTGTGCTATAACTGGAGAAGCTGGTTATTCTAAAGGATTGAAAATCCAGCTTTTCTTTCACAAGGAGATGCTCACATGAGGAATATCACAGGTTATATTTAGTGTTACAGAGGCACAAGGGAAATCTCATTAGAGCCCAACAACAATGATCAGTTATAAAGGGAACAGGAGCAATTTGTAAGCCCTCAAAAAAATAGTGTGTCTGTGTTCTGCCCTGTCCTCACTGTCTGCTGCTGCTCAGCTTTCCTGAGAGAAGGGTCTGTGCCTGCCTGCTCAGTTAGCCCTGATACCTCATGTTTTATTTGCTGGGAGACTTCCACAATGAGCAGCAAACACTCCTGCTCCTATTTTAAACACATGGAAACTGCAGAAGAGAGAAATAAAATGACTTGCACAGAGTCACAGAGCAATTTCATGGCAGGGCTCAGACCAGAGTGCAGCTCCCTTGCTCCCAAACCCATGTGCCAGCCTTTCTTTTCATTGACCCTTAATTTTAATCACCTTCCAATAAATTCTCTTGGGCCCCTTCCAGTTGACTTCCATGGGAGTAATGCCAGGTATCAAATGAAGTAACCCAGAATATCAGTGCAAAAGAAGGCAGTATTAGATGCAAAGAAATAACTGATGGAAGGGGGAAAGCAAATTTTACAAAAAAGAGTAAGAAGGAATAAGTTCTAGTGCCAGTTCCATAATATCATTCCTCTTTTAATTTGTGCCTGATCAAAATTAAAAAAAAATAGATTGCTAATATTAATAAGTGAAATGAATCTTGAATTTTATAATAGCGGAGGAAATGAAAGGACCAAAGTAATATTGTGTTGTTAACTGAGATTTTAATAATGATTCTGTCCTCAGTTGGTGCATTTATTCCACAGAAGTAAATCATTAATGAAGAGGAGGGGAAAACAGTTTTGTGGTGATGGATTTTTGAAAGAAAAGTTTAATTTTGCTTAACTTGTAGAAACTCTGAAGTATGCTTGGAGCACTAAACCTAAACTACCACCACCTCAGTTTCCAGAGGGGGAATTCAGCCAGGGGGCTGTCAGTGCCTGGGGTAGGATGGAGAGATGTCCAAGGCCCCATCCCAGGAGAGCTGGGGTGAGTGAAGAGGTGGGTTAGAGATGTTGGGGCTCATCCCACATTCCCTGTGGAGTTTTGCAAGATCTGCTCCCACCATGCCCTCTGCAGTGGGGAGGGTGGACTCAAACCCCTCTCAGTTCTCTGAGGGTATTTGACTTCCCAGGTGAAGATAAAAGCCCACCAAGGCTGATGTGTCCCCTGCCCACCACTATCTTCAACCACAGCCAAGCAGTCCCCAAATAGGGGCTCCCTGGAGCAGCAGCCTGTCACTGTCTCACTGTCACATTTTCTGAAAAATCCCTTCCCCAGGATTTCTTCTCCTTGGAAGCTGAGAAGCCTCAGAAAAGAATGAAAACAAGAATTATCTGATTGCTTCTCCTGTGTTTGCTGCTTTGGAATGTGGTCTGGGGATCGTTTACCAACAGGTGCATGTTTGATTGGTTCCATGTGAATTGTTTTAACTTAGTGACCAATCACCATCAGCTGTGTCAGACTCCGAGGAGTCAGTCACGAGTTTTTGTTATTCATTCTTGTTAAGCCTTCTGTCTGTATCCTTCTCTTTCTCTAGTATAGTTTTAGTATAGCATTAATATAATATAATATAATATAATATAATATAATATAATATAATATAATATAATATAATATAATATAATATAATATAATAATAATATCATAAAATCAGCTTTCTGAGAACATGGAGTCAGATTCCCTCATCTCTCACCTCATCCTGGGGGCCCTCACAAACTCAACAGCAGCCCATTCACACTGAGCCCCCTGGTCTGGAATGTCCAACACGGGGAGGTTCATGGTCACACAACAGTGGAGAAGAAAAACATCTCTGTAGCTGAGCTTTGCTGCCTAATAAAAAGCAAATATAGAACATCCATCCCTCTGTGTGTGTGTGAAGGAGATGGGGGAAAATGCACAATTCCCCTGATTCCTTAATGAGCACAGCACCCCGACGATGAATGTAGAAATTTGCAAATTAAACCACATTTCTGTATCTAAATTATCAAATCAATAAAGAGATGTAAACATTAAACAACATTATATGAGAGCCTGGAGTGTCACCACAAAAAATTAAGACTATGTAATTAAAAGTACTATGCAATTTATTTTTATATTGTTCTTCATTCAAATCAACAAATCTTATTACTTATCCAAAAATGTAAAGCAGGCTGCAAACTAATTCAAAAGATGAAGACAAAGTGGTTATTGAAAAACTTATGTTTCTTGTTCCTTTACATCTGGCAACAGTCATGATTTAATATTTTAACTACTGTAATAGGTTATACTGCCGAAGAAAAGTGCATTAATTACTATGGGAAACCTAAAGAAATCTAATTAAGAACAATAAAATCACTCTTATTGACTGGGAAAAATAAAACTACTTAAAGGGAAATGAGGGATGAAAAAACTGACAACACACAAACACTAATAAATGTCTGCACAGGGTAGGAAACACACTTGTGCTGTTACTGGGGGTGTGGATTTGAAGTCTGGCTGGAGATCACAGTTTGGCTGAAGCTCTTCTCTCACCCACTGGAAGCACTTTCTAATTAGCTGCAGCTCAGGGAGTTGAGTTTGCTCTGGATGCAGCCCAACATGTCCGTGCAGAGTCAGTCCCAGTGGCTGTGTCTGAAAAAACACACTAATGTAGGAGATGGAGCTGCATTTCTGGGTGTAGTGTGGAGAAATGGAATCATTATCTCAATGGGTGCCATCCTTCCTGCAAAGTCAGAGAGGACACCTGTGAGGAAGCAGCCCTGAGTCCCAAATACTCAGCATGCCCTGCCTGGGGACACCACAGGGAGAAATGGCCACGGGCAAATCAGAATCCATCCTTCAACCAGCCACAACCCTTTAAAGTCATGTAAAAGGAGCCTTTCTGTGTGAAATATCCACCACCTTGTTTGCTCAGCCCCAGTAAAGCCATCTGCTGGCTTTACCATAAGGAAGGTACACCCCCATCCATGCCTTCACAGGATCCCCTGGGATGCAGGGCTGCTTTGGGAGCAGGTGCATCTTGCATGGGCCAGAAACAGCAGCCAAGCGTGTTAGGAGGTGTTTGTCTGTGTTTTCCAGATGTGAAACTAGATGGGACTCTCTGCTTTTGTCATTGTGGGGATTGGATTCTGGGCCTGTGATTTTGAGATTTCATCCCTTATGGTCTTGAGCATTCTTGTGATGGCAAAATTTATTTTCTGCCCACCTTGACTGCTCTCATTCCTAAAGATCTCTAAAGTGTCTGTGGATGTTCAAAAGAAGGGAGAGGATGCCATAGGGTCAACATCTACACTAAACACTTAAACAAAAACATGTGGTTTAATTTGTTCAGCTGATATTAATTGTCACAGACACGTTTTATGAAAAATCCTTTCCTTAAGATTTTTCCTCCTGAGAAGCTGAGAGGCCTCAGGAACAAAATATAAACAATGGTTATCTGCTGCTGTGGAATGCAACAGGTGCATCTGGGATTGGTCTCATGTGGTTGTTTCTAATTAATGGCCAATCACAGCCCAGCTGGCTCAGACTCTCTGTCCGAGACACAAGCTTTTGTTATCATTCTTCTTTTTCTATTCTTAGCTAGCCTTCTGATGAAACACTTTCTTCTATTCTTTTAGTATAGTTTAAATATAATATAGATCATAAAATAATAAATCAAGCCTTCTAAAACATAGAGTCAGATTCTTGTCTCTTCCCTCATCCTCAGACCCCTGTGAACACCATCACAGTTAGTAGTATTAATGCCTTTTCAAGCCAGAAGTAACCCTTTGATCATATATATTTACTTCACACATAAAATAGACTGCAGCAGTTTGGCCAGTTCTCTGGTTCTGGATCCAGTATCTTGTACATCATTAATATCTGCAATTATGATAAATTAGTAGAATTAACTTTGCACAGTCCTTCCAGGATTGCAAATCTTCATCAAAGGCAAGAAGAACTGTGTGAGGAATAAGGATTTCTCCATTCAATGGGTGCATACTGTGTCAGAGAGGAAGAAACAAAGTGAAATCTTTGCGACAGATGATGCTATTACGGATCTGTACTTGCACAGAGAGCCAGAAAAAGGGCACTGTAGCACCTCAGCTATATTTTGGAGGTATCACTGACACCCAAAGTTGCACAGTTTTGTGCTCAAAGGTAAGCACGTTCTCCTTTCCCACCTTCGCCCACAGGAAACAAGGTTGCAAAGCAGAAAGCATAGAAAGGGGTTGTTTGAAGGAGTTTTGATTGACTGGGGGTTATTTTGCAATGCAGAAACATCTGAGCAGCAATGCCTTTTGATTAGCAACAATTTTTTATGTTGAACCCTGTAAAACACACAAGGATTACTCAGGAAGAGTGTCACATAGACAATGTGCAATTATCTACACAAGGCTTGCAGAAACAGCCTTTAGATGTAAAACAGGAATAAGCAAAGCTTAAGTTCACTCTTTGAGAGGAAGATAGAAGGGGTTTTGATGTGGTAGCATCTGAAGGCCATTGTATCAGGACTTGCCATACAGTACATGCTCCACTAATCCAGGATCCTTAGTCATCAGGACTTTGTGTAGTCTGTGTGGAGCTCTGCGCTGCCAGGCACCCAGGGCTGTGCAATCTCAGCTCACACAGTGCTGTGGCTCTGGCCCATGCATGGAACTGGGGGCTTGGGGTCTTAGGGGCACACAGGGGCTGTGAGCTGTTGCTCAGGGGTGGAATGTTTCAGCTACCTGAGTTTTGGGACTGCCCCTCTGCTGTGGCATCCTTCAGTCCAGCTGGAAATCTCTGTGCACTGTGGGGTACAGGGAGAGCTGCACCACCAAATGCTTGAGGTGCACCAAGAGCACCAGGGCAGGGGAAGGTCTTAAGGGTGGTGGTGGGATTAGGCTCAACTCATTTTAGGTATTTACAGAGTAGATTTCTAAGTGGGAGCTGTCATGCTGGGCTTTCCAGGCAGAAATAGGAAAGTTTATTATGGAGAAGGAAAGTTTATTAAGGAGAAATAGGTGGGTTTATTATGCCATTCATCTGCTCTGTTTTAAGCATCTCCTTTAGGAAGAGATGAATCACTGTGGCCTCCATCAACAGTATTGACTGGCTCTCCACTGGCTCACAAGGGAGCCACAGGTGACCTGCCCAAGAACAGATTTCTGCTTTTTTGGGGTGAACCTGCCGAGAGCTTCGTGCCCATGGTGTAGGACTTGGCTGCTCTGAGCAGCTCAAACTGCGGCATTTCAGTCAATAACTGCTGCAGCAAGCTCAGTATTTTTGGAGAAACGACAACCCTCAGGAGGAGTTTGCAATGTTAAGTAGATAGAAACAGCAGGTGGGAAACAGAGGTGGCCTGTTTTCAGTAGGAAATGAAGTCTGTGCTTCCTGCTCCTGCACCACATGCTTCAAAACCTGTGTCTCTTTTATAGCAGGTTTTCATATCTTCAAGGAGAGATTAGTTCAGGTGTGAACTCATCATAGTGATGATTAGTTCATGATGACTGCTGTCATCTCCCTCCAAGCTGAAGGGGTCCTGTTGTAGCCATATCTCATTCCCCGTGGCTATTGCTGCTCCTTATCCTCAGAGCATCAGCTGCTTCTGAGGAAGTCTTGGGCCATCAGGAAATAAACTGTCTGGGTCATCAAGCAAGACTGTGCCTAAAAGAGAGGAAAAAAACCCCATCAGACTGTAGGAGCAAGAAGCAGAAAGGCAGCCCACACGTGTAAGAGTGGCAGCCTCTACAGTGTGGTGTGTGTCCACACGTCGCTCCAGAAGCCATCTCCCTTCGGCTGTGATCGCTCTCGACTGTTTGCAGTCTGTGTGCCGTGACGTGCATGGAATATTACTACAAAAATGTGCATTCTTGTTAATAGGTATGGTTTAGGATGATTGTTAGCAGAGCATAAGGCCTTATTGATTGAAAGTGGCATATGGCAAGGATGTATAATGATTCACTTTGGCTGCTAGTTCGAAATCCTATTCATGGGTGAAAAAAAAACCCCGCTCTCCTTTGCAGTCAGGCTTCATTCTTTCTGCAGCATGTTTTTCAAACTGGGCTATTTTACAAGTGATCCCTGGGAGAGATTTCCTGCTCTCCTGGGTGTGTGCTCAAAGCTCTTTTCAGTCTTGCAAGGGCAGGTCACAAGAACAAAAGCTGAAGTTATCATATGCCTCCCTTTGAGCGAAAGGTTGTCTTGCAGTTCTCTCTAAAACTCTTTTTCTGGGTATTTTGTGTTTAGGAAAGGTGGAGGACTTGAAAGTCTGATCACAATAAATACCAGGGATAGGTACAAAGCTGGTTTCCAGCAGCATTGCTTGGTGCCTGGGGGCAAAGGGTGTGAATCCTCTCCTGCAGCAACAGCCTTGTGAGAATGGTTTTGGTTTTTTTTCCAACTGCATTTTTGAAAGACAAAGATGCCAGTGCCCCAGCAAGCTGCAGGAAAAGTGAGCTCTTCTCTGGATCCAGCTTCTCTTCACCGGGGGAAAAAGATGCGTGTTCCTACATGGCATTAGCAAATACAGAGTAATTAACCTGAGGTAAAATCCCAGTGAAGGCAAAGCAAAGTATTAATAAATGTGAACTGACAGAGATAAGCCCTGAGGACCTCATCTATCTTCCCCGTGTGTTAGCAGGTCCAAGTGAAGCTGAAGTTGTCTCACCTGGTTTGCCTTGTGCAGACTGACAAGGTAAGCACAGACCTTGCACTGGGTAAAGGTGGCACCTTGTGAGTGCTGAATGCCTCCACCTCCCATCACTGGTGCTTCTGAGGGATCTGTTGAACCTCAAGAGAGTTGTCCTGAAGGATGACAGCTCAGAGTGGCACTGTCCTGGTGCTCCAGAGCAAATATGGCTGGAAGTGATCCCAATACTGACCCCAGCACCCCCTCACCCACCACTGCCAGGAGGGCAGTGCAGGGAAGGGTTTTGCCAGGTTGGCTGGGCATTGGAGGAGAAGGTGGTCCCAGCAACTCAGAGCTATCTGGCAGCCTTCACTGAACAGGAAAAAGCTCAAGGGACTGATCCTAACCCAAATGTATTGGCTTATACAGGAAGATAACTTACTGACAGAGGAAAAGTGTGTGATCTGTGCCATTCCTATAGGCCTGCAAACCTCCTGACCCTTGTCTGGCTGATGTGCAGTGATATCTGGACACTTTTATTGGCAACAGCACTGAGAACAATTCAAATGACGTTCACTTCACTACTGGAGGCACAGCTCTTGTGTTTCCCTACCAGTAAATAAAGAGCAGAGCCTTCATATATGTCTTTTCTGGGAACTGATGCTTTCTAGGAATTGCTTATAAAGAATTAAGTAATCCATTTGATTGTCATCCAGAAGTCTTGGGCTTGTTAAATGATCTTGCACAATTCTTTTTATCCAGGAAGATACTCCAAGATGGTCTCAAGGATTTGCCTGTGGTAGGCAAAACAGGGCTCCCTTGAATAAACTAGCTCTGAACAGGCAAATAAATGGAATGCCTTTCATTATACCTGTCACCAGTTTATTTACTCCGTGTCCTCTTTCTGCCATAAAAGTCTTGAGTGATTTCAGCACAGTAAAACATCTGCACTCATTTTCAGAAAATAACAACAACTGCCAATGTATGAAATCACTATTTTCTCAGAACTCCTATTGTTCAGTGTCCGGCCCTGATTGTTCCTCATCTCCTGTGAATGGTTTACAATCAAATCTGCTTTATTTACTGTGGAAAGCAAAATATGTCAGAGCAAGACAATTGACTATAAGCCTTCAGTCAATAACAGCTTATTTTTGTGCATGCTCAAGTGTAGTCATTTCTTGTGTTCATTGAAACCGGTGGCAAAATTCCCATTTGGAGATGTCAGTCTAGTCCAGTGCCAGGTGCTGGGCTCCTGCTAAGCCTAAGCTGGTACACCTTACCATGCACCTTCTAAACCTGGATCCAGCACACACAGACCATCTTTCCATAGGCTCCTCGAGCCATCCTGCAGTGAGCACTCACAATTAAAGGCTTGTATCAAACAATACTTTAGCATTGTTCAACTGGTTTGGTGCTTAGGGACTTTTGTAAGATACTGAGCTGTCAGCAGACAAATCATCTCTATCCCACAGTGTCTCAGTCTTTACTTTTGGTTTGTGGCCAACATCAACTCCCACTGAAGGCCTTTCTTATATAGTTTTCCAGTGAATGCTTTCCATGGGGTCATCACATCTCAGAGATAAACACTGAAAAGCTGAAGCATGCTATTAAGCTTCTTAAAACATTAGAAAGACAATCATTTTGACAGAAGAGATGTTAATCACACTTCTGTGAAAGCTTTTCATCTTCAAAGCATTTAACCAACATTAATTACATGTAATTGGCTTTTCCAATGTACATCATGCAAAACACACCTTTCATGTCACTTGCTGCTATCTCACCCAGGATTTCTGAGACAAAGCTGTTCCTCTTCAGTGCAGCACAGCTTCCTGAAGCCACCTGAGGCCTCATCTTGCAGCTCCCGAGGGGCAACATTTAAAACAGCAGCTGCACAGAATATAAACACCTCAGCTGAACTGGGAGATCTGGGAAAAAAATCAAGCCATCTCACTCAGGTGCCTGCAAAGCTGTGTCTCCATTTCTCTGACAAAATCATCTGAGGAGGCTCCCTGAAGTTTTGCTGTCCCCATGCCTGGGGATTTCCCTGCCTTCACCAGGCCCATCCAGGTGCCACAGCCACTCTGGTGTCTGCCCCAAATGTCCAGGATGCCCTAGGCAGAGCAAGGTGCTCTCTGGACTCCAGCAGCACTGCATGTGGCAGGCTAGAGTGAAAGGAG
Organism: Agelaius tricolor; assembly: GCF_023055355.1. Classification (NCBI taxonomy): domain Eukaryota; kingdom Metazoa; phylum Chordata; class Aves; order Passeriformes; family Icteridae; genus Agelaius; species Agelaius tricolor. Next base: position 3,516,264 of record NW_027269266.1, read on the forward strand.
AAGGGACCTCATTTCCCATGGGTACCTTGTCTTCAATCACTTACCCAAGAAGCTGAGAACTTGGGTCCATTCCTTTCATCTGTCAGGGGATATCTGAAACCCCCATCTCCACCACCCTCAATTGCTTTACTTCCATGACCTTTTCATCGAAACAACTGCTACATTCAGCCACAAACAACTTGAAAACCTTCAGATTTTTATTCCAATTTACAGCGTGTGTGAGACAAAAAAACCCCAACTTTCTTGCCCAGTGAACTGTCAAGATTCCACCAGGAAATCCAAGTTCCATGTGTCCTTGGAAGAGCTGGCTAGTATTCAAGCTCCCTGTAGCTCAGGGCTGAAAGAAAAGGATTTTGGAAGCATAAGTCAAAAAACATAGATTTCACCAAAAAGGAAAAATGAAAAAAAATATCCAAGAAAAGAAAAAAAAATGTTTACGGGGACTAGATCACAGAGAATCCATTCTGGGCATGAGCACTGGTTGGAGGATAAGGTTCACAACAGGTGAGAAACCAAACCCCAGCACTATCTGGGATCAACAGCACCCCTCAGGTCAGGAGATAGGTGAAGGCCCTGATAAGTGTCTTCCCTCTCTTTGGCTGCCTTTCAGAAGGCAATATTGAAGGTGATATTATGCTTGTTTTCATATTGAGTGTGGAGCCATTTACAAGCTGATTAGCTCCATCACTGTTTATATATGTAGCTAATAGAGCTAAAAAATGTGCTGTTAGTTCAATGGCTCATAAAGGTATGGAAGCTCCACCTGGCAGCCTGGCATTCCTGCATTGCCTTGAAGCAAATAAATGTGCTTTCCCAAAAGTTCAGGACTTTCCCAACTTTTATTCTTAGACTTCACCTTTCATTCTTAACCCTAGAAAAAAGCCCTGAGAATAAAACCCTAGAATAAAACCCTACAAAGCCCAGAGAATTAGTTTCCCATGGAGTTGTTTGGGTCTGGGATAATAAGTTCCAAACCTTTTGAAGTGTCTTGGACATTGAAAGGCTCTTCGTCCCTCATGAGCACCTGCCAGAGAAAGGGAGACCTGCCTGGTGTGGTCAGGATGGGCAGAAAATCAGCTGTGCTGTGCAGCAGAGGATTCAAATGCCCAGGGACCTGACCTCACATCCCAGAGAGGAAGATTTTTAGAAAAGCATTGAAGTGGCACATTCCAGTGCAAGTCACAATTGTGCTCCTGAATCAACAAGATCCTCTAAAAATCCCACAGAGCATCACCTGTGGCTGTTTATTTTGCAGACTTCTTCAGCACCTCATTCTCAAGATTATAACTCAGTTATTGGCCACACAGTTCTGTCAGACTACTCCCACCCTGGGAGTTAAGTAAATGGTTAAGTGTGTTATTGGTTAAGAGCTAGGACACTCTCCACCTTGCTGGATTGAGCCCTGTTATCTATTCATATTTCCTTTTCAACTCCTGCAAGTAACCCCAAGCAGGCTGGGAACACTAAGTGCAAAGTTGCAGGAGATGACTGTGGCAATTTCTGAATGACAAGAGCATTTAAAAGAAATGTCAAGAGTCTGTGGGCTGCAAGCTTTTATGTTTCAAGGAGAAACAAGAACAAAGGAGGGACAATAAATCAAACAGCAACAGCTTAGCATGCTCCATCTCTGAGAGTTAACCTCTTGAAAGCCATGGCCCGACACAGCCAGGGCCACAATCCTTTGATGGGGTCCATTATTTTGTACAAAGTGATGAAAACAGCGGGGTGGGCTCCTCCACGCATGCCCAGGGGCCATGTACACTGTGCTTTGCTTGACATGTGCTATGCATTTATGAGTTAACATCAAACATGAGCTGATTTATAATTTTTAATCAAAAAAGGATTATAACCTAATAAATCCTAATAACGTATTCTGTCTGGAGGTTATGTGGTGTAGTCATATAATATACTGGTAGCTTTGCTCTCCTGAGCCTGGAAGATGGTGTAAAGTTTTTGATTTGTCAGTAAACTGTTCCTTGGAAATGCTTAAATGGATCAAGACCCTGCAAGCACCATGGTGCAAATGACGATCCCCTTGGGTGGAGCCTTTCCTGCTGTCACAGGGTTTGAAGTACTTGAATGAGACACACTTGGAAGCTTGCTTGAAGTGTGATGAGTATCTCCTCTCATTTTCAGAGGCCAAGTATTTCTGGTTAAGTGCTAATTATTGGCGGTTATCTAGTTGAATCTAAGCATTAAACATATCAAACACATCACTGATGTTAGCCAGAGCCCTAAGGAGTCCTCCAGCCTCCAGAGGGTGAGGGCTGGTTTGTAAGGGCACAGCATTTTTTGAAGCTAAAAAATTATGGCCAAACGAAGAAAGACTTAACCCTCACTACTGGATTTCCTGGGTTTTGGTTCTCCCACCCAGGTAGACAGGTATTATCCTGGGGAATCTGTGAGTAAGCCAGACCTGTCAATTATCAGAGGGGATTTCTGAGCCTTCTGTTCCCAAAGAATGATCACCTTCCCTCCTATCCATACTCTGCCTCCCAGCAAAAGGCTGTCCTGGAAGAACATTTACTTCCCAGGAGACCTAATTAACATTACAAGACTAATGGAGACTAAGCATAAAGAATTTTTTAAAAGTCCTTTGACTGCAGAGCCATTTTTAAAGCTGCTCCTCCCTTCTCTTTGTTTTCACACAATAGCTAAACCACCACAGTGGGGATAGGGCAGGGGTCAAGAGGTCCAAGGTATTTTCAAGTTAGTTTTTACTATCTTGCTGTTACCTCATGCTCTTCTGCTATGTTTGCACCCATCTGCTGCTTTTTTTCAGCCTCCTCCTAAAGCTGCCTTTAGCCAGGGATGTTCTCTTTGTGTGAGTGCAAGTGCATGTCCTGATAAACCTCCATGGGTGGTCAGGAGAGAGACCTCAACAGAAACCTTCAGTCTTGCCACATCTTCACCCCTGCTGGAGGATAATGTCACCTGGAGCCTGATCCCAGCCCTAGGGAACTCCAAAGGGGTTTGGAGCTATTCCTTTCACACTGGTTTACTAATTAAGGAAAGATTTCCAAGCCAATCAGATAAAGAAATCCATCAGGATCAACCACGTCTATGTCAGTAGAATTGCTCTCACTCAGGTGTCACAGAATCACAGATTCAGGTTGGGAAAAAACCTCTGAGACCATTGAGTGCAACCTTTGACTGACCACCCCTGTGTCAACACCACCGTGGCACTGAGTGCCCTGTCCAGCCATTCCCCAAACACCCTCCAGGGATGTCACTCCACCACTTCCCTGGGCAGCCCATTCCAACATTTAACAACCCTTGTCAAGAAGAAATTCCTCCTCAAATCCAACCTGAATCTCCCCTGTGCAGCTTGATGCTATGTCCTCTCACCCTGTCAAAAATGAGAATGTGGAGAAGGTGTCCTGTGCCAAAAGGAGAGGATATTTCTCAGAGGTGATCCACTTACAGCCCTTTGGTTAGGAATTTTTTTCCAATTCAGTTGTGATCTTGCAGATATATATCTGGAAAAGGCAACTTTATGAGATTTTTTTTCCACTAGGCTACAGTTGAAACTTCTACTTTCTCCAGGGTTCAGCTGAAACCAGCCTGGGCTGACAGTCTTCAATTGCAATCTTTTGTGATACTCAACTCACAGTGCTTCCCAATAGGCCTTGGACATGGAATTCATACACTTTCATCCTAATTTTACCAAAGCATCCTAAAATACTGCTCCTGCCACACTCTCTGTGTAAAGAGGACACACAAAGAGCTCTTCTCTCTCCCTGGCTCAGAGGAAATAGTTGCCTTCAGTTTTTATTGTACCAGCATTGCCTGTATTCCTCTAATAAAAGCATCTGCCTGGTATTTTCAAAGTCTTCTTCTGGGAAATAACAGCTGTGCTTTCACTGTTTCACTGAAATTCAGGATGGAAAGGGGTGTCTGTCTCCCCACGCAGACCCAGGCATCCTCACCATTTCTTTCCTTGCACTGTTTGAAAACATCTCCTGCCCTTCACTTCCTAATGGTTCTGGTACAAAAGCAATAAACACAGCTAGCAGTGCTGCTCCTGCCAGCCCAGGAGCCAGCCAGGCTGTGCACAGATGAAGATGTTAGATCTGAACCCATTTCCTGGGAAAGGGGGATGCCTGTGTGAACAAACAAAAGCTCAGCCAAGTTCTCAAATCAGGAATTTTTCTGAAATCTCTGAGTGAGATTTATCCAAAACTGCATGAAACTCCAGATTTCCAAGAACAGGACTTTTGGAGCTGGCAGAATCCACCCCAAATTCATCCAATTTAAAGAGTGCTGCAGTTAGAAATTAAAGTGAAAAAAAAAAATCTTAGTTTAAAGCAAAATCCTGCTGCAAACAAAGAAATGAAAAGCAGAGAAGTGTGCCTAATTCAGACAAAGTGCTACAGAGAGTAGCCTCGTTCATTGCAGCCATTCCCCTTCACCAGCATCTTCCTGGAATGTAAAAACTGGAGTTTGGAGAGCAGGTAATTCACAGATCCAACTCAGCTTTTAATTCTTCTTTGCTCTCAGCACATCTTGACCCTAACCCTGGTCCAAAAGGATGGATGGATGTTACTAATGGCTGCATTCAACAGGCAGAGCTCTAATCTCCTCTCCCTTCCAGCCTGTCTGTGCTGTATCTGCAGCATCTGACTGTGCCCTTAATAGGCAGCTGGATGAGCCCATCTATTACCACCACAATCCTGGCCAAAGCCCACAGGCTTTCAAGCCTAAAATGGGGAGCTGCCACAGTTTGGATTAAAGAGAGCAAAGGCTGTTTTGGTGGAGCTGCAATAGATCTTTCCTCTGAGGGTGAGATAGCAAGGGAGCCATGCAACACACACCTATGGCTTCTGTCACCCAGCTGCCCTGCCAGAATTTTGGGGAGCTGGAGATGCATTCCTGAGGTGCAAAACAATTCCTGCATTCCTGCTGGGTGAGACACAGAGAGCTGGGAACTCTCAGGGAGGTTCTTTACCTGTGAATGTCCCTCGGCAAAAGCAGCTGCAAGAACTCGTGCTGCAGTTTTGGGTTTACAAAGTCTGAGTGTATTGCAGGTCTTAAGGAGTTGTTGCCATTTTTTATGAAGGCAAAACACCCATTAAGGACTTCTTTAATTGCACATAAGCCCTGATCTTTGTAGCTCCAATTTTATAAAATGTGTTCATCTCTCATTGCCTTAACCTGTTGGAGGTTACAGAATTGTCCCCAGTTTTTTAAGACCTGATTTTTCAGTCACATTTTAGGGTGTCCTGGGACTGTGATGAAAAATGAGCCTTTAGCCTTGCTCATAAAGAAGTGATAATAATTAGAAAATCTCCTGGCCTGTGCAGATTTTATAACTCCATAGATACCACAGTATTAACATTCTGTTTGTCCACCTGTTAGAAGAAACAGATCTGAAGAGTCATAACTCTAAAACAGTGGGTGACAATTTAATGAAAAATTGAGCTCTGCATTTAATTTCCTTTTAAGTTCAGTTGAGCATTCTGTGAGATCAAAGGGGCTTTGTGGCTTGCAAATGATCTATGATATCAGAGAAACAGATTATAACCCAGGCACAGTTTGGTATTTAAGTAAGTATCTGCTTTTAATACCCATGTTTAAAGTAGGCTAATGGAACTAAAGCACAAGGATAATTTCCTATGATACAACTCTATAATCCAGTTTAATATATCAGTTGAACACTAAAAGCATATTTTGAATTTATTTCAGTGCTTTGCCCCCCCCCGTGGAAAGTATTCTGAGACACCATAAAACATTTTTAGCACAACAAAAGGTCCTGCCTTGGTTTGTAAGATCTTGGAGCAGGGACTGCATTTATGCACTTGTAGAATGCCTGGAAAAATTAATCTCTTGGGTTCAGTGTATGAAGAATAGATAAGCAACAGCAAAACTGCATGTCAGTGAGGACTTACTTTTAGAGTAGGTTCTGGAGTTCTGCTTAGAAGGATTCTATCTTCCCCCTTCACATCCATGCTACATAATTTGGGCAGTGGGCTTGAAAAAAAGATAATAAAAAGAAAGAAAGCTATCTAAGGTTTAAAGGTACTTCTGTTTTATTTGGGTTTTTTGTTTTTGTTTTTTGCTTTTTTTAAACAAATCCCTGCAGCAGCAGATATTCCATATTTTCCTTTTCAGAAACGACCATGCTCCAAATTACACCTAGCCAGGGGTTTCCCTCCATGACTTAGAGAAGATGCTGCTGCAGACTCTCTTCTGCTGCTTGAACTCTTCTTCCTCTTTACTACCTTAAATTTATGGACAATTCATTCCTGTTTGCTCTCCTGATAGTGTTGTCCTTCGGGCTAACAGGTCTATTCCCCCTGGATGTTTACCTTCCTGATAGGCCTGTATGCCACCATTATGTACATCTGTCTTTCCCAGGCAGGAGGAGGCACATCTTGCAGAGCAGTTTGATGTTTCCCTGGTCAGTGGTCCTTCCTGAATCCATCAGTTTTGAACAGCAGGGATGAGAATTGTACACACTGTTCCACAGGAGGCTGCACCAGCCCCGTGTACAGAGGCATTAATGCAGCTGCAGCTTGGCTGGAAATGTCTCCTGGTGCATCACAGGCTTGTGTGAGCCTGACATGGTGTGATGGGATGTTGGCAGCTCAGACATCTCATGATTAACCCATGCATCTGGGTCTGAAATCTCAGCAAATCCACAGGATCTTTGATTATACCAGGAATTAAAGCAAAGTGCATTCAGGGTTTACAGTTTCACCCCCTTTCTGCTATTTTAATCTGTGAGGTCATCCAGACATTCCTGTAGGATGTCTGGAGCCCCTTCAGGACTGGTAATGCCTCTCAGCTCAGTGTCACCAACACATTTCTTTCCCTCCCTTCCACCTTTGGTGCCAAGATCCATCTGTATCCTTTGTCCCCTAAAGAAGTCACTGTTCCACTCAGTGGAACAGTGGAACAGATTCATATCTTCCCAAGCTAATTCCTTGTCCTTCTCATAGTCTACTGCTTATTCCTGTTTTTACCAACTAACTCAGCATTCCCTATGTGCTCTTGCATAAAAAATGAGAGATTTAGGTGGATGGAGAATGATGATGAAAACTCCAGACAAACTAGCACCAAATTTGAAGTTAGATCCATTTTACTAATGCCCACAAGGCCTAGTCTGCTGCACATCTTTGGTCTGGAATATCTGTTGTCCTTTCTGTGAAGACAGCAACAAACCCCCTCATGTTTCCCTGACTAGAGGCACGTTGGAGATTTTGATTTCCTTGTCACTGATTTGTAGAGGTGATCATTTTGCTTCTATTGTGATTAAAGCAGCTCTTTGAGGTGGCTCAGGCAAGGCTACATGGCTAGTTTGGGATGCTGTTGATGCTGGGTAGTTCTGCAGCTTGCAAGGAACAAGGCTGGTATTTTCAAACCAATTCAGAGAATATGCTGAAAAATCAACAGGACCTGAAACTTGGTTCCTCTGCTTTGAAAGTCCTACTTTACAGCCATAATGCTTTCACATCCCAAATTCTGTTTCTCACATCCCCAAATGAAGGAGGAGGCATCTAATTAATCACAAAAGTGCATTATTTGGTTGTTAAAATAGGTATGTGGTAAATGGATGCAGGGATATCCAGGACACCTGGGGCAAGTCAGTACCATGTAAAATCTACTTGTGCTACTCTGCAGCAGCAAGTGGGAGAAGTGTGACCATTTCTGATGGCACTGGACAGATATCTCCAGGGAACTGAAGATGCTTCTTGTGGCTAACTGAAAGAATTTGCTTTGAGGAGCATTATTGGACAAATGGATACAAACCTACTGCAAAACAAAGAATGAAGCTCTGGAAGAAGCTGAAGAATAATGATTTGAGGTCTGCAGGCATCCTGTATTGCAGAATAATTGGAAGAGATGGGTCCTGGGATTAGGGCAAGAAGGAGAACAAAGACCCCAGACTGTGTCCCAAAGACTTCTTTAACATCATTGACCCTACTGACCCATTTAACTGAGTTCCCTGATCTGAAGCTGGACAGACTGAGGTCAGCAGCTTTGCTTGGACAGGAGGAGCAGGAGAAGCACAAGGAAAAGTGTCTTAGCTAAATTAAAATACAGAAGTATCAAAGCTTGGCCATCAATTGTAGAAGAATAGGATAGGTGCTTCAGTTTTCACCTCATTAATCCAGTTGTTCCACTGGATAAACAACTCTGCCTTGCAGTTAATCTTCAAATAAATATGTTCTTAAAATCCTGTGGGTATTTTTCTAACATAGGATAACTGTCTTACTGAAGCTAAATTAAATGCTTTTGGATAAACTTAATTTGGCCTCCTGTTGAAATGGTTTTCTGAATGAGAGGGAGAGGAAATGCTTAACTCTTGTTTGGAGTGAGGCTGGTGGCAGTCACTGGTGGCCAAATACTCTAAATGGTCTGTTCATGTTTACTGTGGCAGAACTGGGTTTTAACCCCTCACAGGAATGGTCAGTCCCTCCTTAAACCTCTTGAGACCTTGACCACTACAACACCTGCTGGAACTGAGCTCCACAAACTCACCACATTTTCCATGGTGACATTTAGTCTTGAATTTCTTGCCTTCCACTCTATTTTTTTGCACTATGCAAAAAACCCCTGAACATGAGCTCCCTCCCCTTTGGAGCCCTCCCATCCTCCAGCCCAGCAGGATTTCTGGCTCCTTCCTGATCCTCCCAGCTCTCCCATCACTGCCTGATGCCTTCCCAGTGGGCTCAGCAGCCCCTCTGCCTGCAGGCTCAGGCACTTTCACACCTCCTGGCTTCCTCTCACCACTCCCCCTCTTTCCCTTGCCACAGGCCTGACAGCAGGAGCTTTTATCACAGCCCTTCTATTTAGCTCCCTTCCACAGTAAACACCACTTATCTTTTCAATCTCTCTCCATATAAGATTTTTTCCCCCCCCAAGTCTCAAATTATTCTTGTCATCCTTATCTGAACATCCTTTAATTCCCTTGGCAGTGACTTATAGCATTCCAGATGAGAGAGAAGCCTTGGTTTTATACCACACTGAAATTTACTCCATCCCATTTCTTACACATCCTAACCTTTTGTTTGCCTGTTTGACAGAAGCTGCACCCGAGCTGAAAACTTAAGTGAGAAGGGTGCAATAATGATTCAGAGATATTTCCTGTTGGTCAGTGCTGTTACTAAGATAATTCATTGTTTCTAAAGCTTTCTGCAAGGGCATCCCCCCTCTGAGCTCATATTTCCAATGCAACACTCCAGCTAGGAAGCTGCAAACCACCTCCCATTGCTGCCAGCAGTTCAGGTCCTCCAGGGTGGAGGAGGCACCTGTAATTAGTGACTGCAGAGATAAACATTCACTAGCCCCCAAAGAGGACAGGTATTGAGCCAATAGAAGTTAACATAACTCAGGAATTTTTTCACCTAATTAAAATCTTTGTGATTAGTAGAAGTTTTGTAAACCTTTTGAAGTCCCTTTAAATTACCCTGCCATCTATCACTGCAGCAGTCTCATGATAGTGCTGCATCTGCAACTGATAAGCATTCTCATATTCCTTGCTACCCCTTGTATGTGGATTGTTTTCCATTCAGCAGCAATGGTTTAACTGAAGGATAGCAGGGCAAGGTCTCTCACCTTGATGTGGGTTTATGTGGTGCCTAACAAAGTAAGACCTTGATCCACAGCTAAGCCCACAAAATAAGGCTGCTAATACTGACTTGTCAGGTCCTTTCACGCTGTCCACTTGCCTATTTCAGTTATGACCTTCAGAAATTCTTTATAGCCTATTGTGGACACAGGAGTGATGTTAGCCATAAATTTTACCACCTTGCTGTTCCATCCTTTTCCTGTATCACTCTTTCTTCTCTTAGTTTATGTCTTCTTGCCTGTCAGTCCTACATTTCGAGTTATTTGGATTCAAGTGTTCCCTTGTTGAATATATGGTCTAACAAGTTATGCACCCTTACAAAAATAAATATAAATTAATAGTGCCTTTATCACACAAACCAGCCCACTGAAGTTAAGAGAACTCCTGATGGAAAAGGGCCCAAGGTAAATAACAGTAGTAGAATGTGTCCCTAAGAGTTTGTCTTAATTAAAAGTATAACTACACACATTAAAAATTTACAACTGAAAAGGTTATGAATGTGCAATGTTTAATAACAGTAATGCAAAAAGGTGATATTTAGTTTCCAGCACTCGCATGAATGCTCATCCTCTGAATTTAGAAATAACTGTGGCTGTGTGGTTTGATCTGTAATTAAGATTTAATTAATCCCTAAAGCTCAGTTCAACTTAGATTAGACCTATATTGATTTGAAATTCTTTACAGTTGCACTCCTGGTACAGCAAACTCACCTGCTCCTCACCGTGCTGCTCATAGCATTAGCAATGCATTTAAAGGGTCTGTCTGACCTTTAACAAGGATGCCACCAAGAATCCTAGAGAGAAAAGTGTCCACATCAAGGGAAAATCATCTAGCTCACTTTGTTCTCTATGCCATAATGAGCAATTACTGATGTGATATCACTTCCAGAACTTGCTTCTTAACTCTTGGGGCTGCATGGTAGGAAACACAAACCAACGTTCATCAAAGTTGGTGAGAACTTTTTCCCCTTAATCACAAACACACTGCTGTGGGTCTGACCACGAGTTTATCTTCTCACAGAGAAGGCAAAATCCCCACAAAGGCACAAGGTGTGGAGGGATAGAATGTAAGAAAATAGTGCAGAAGGTAGTCTCACACCTGAGGGGTTGCAGCTGTACTGATCACCAAAGATTTGGAACAGGCCTGCCCCTAACAGGCCACAGCTGTGTCCAATAATCATGACTGCTATAGAAGAGTGGGTTAGCTGGGTGAGGAGGGAGTTGGAGCTTTTTGGTTGTGCTGTGAAGAAGAAGAAGGACTTAGTGCTCTGAGGAGATGCCTGTGAGAAATCACCCCAAAGGTATGGGACTTTTGCAATAAGATGGCAACAACAAGGCTTTTATTGCCAGTGGTTACCAGAACTGGAGGAGATAAGGGCACACCTGTATGAAGGTAAATTCAACTCTTTCCTATGAGGGTGGTGGGGACCTGGCAGAGGTTTCCCAGAGAAGTTGTGTTTGTCCCATCCCTAGAAATGTCCAGGGCCAGGCTGGACAGGGCTCTAAGTAACCTGGGATAGTGAAAGGTGTCCCTGCCCACCCCAGGGGAGCTGGAAATTTATGCTCTTTAAGGTCTCTTCTAACCTAAGCCTTTTATGACCTTATGACTTCCCAAGGCAGGAATAGACCAAATATCTTCATGGAACCTCTGTTGAAAATCTCACTGATGGAGGGTGAAATTCCCATGGGGACCCCTCACTTGGTCATTACAAGACCAAGAAATCTTGAGCCTGGTTTGTGCAAATCCAACTTTTCTGGCTTGAGCAGAGCTCCAGATGACTGCAATGACTTTACCCAATGGCCTTGGGAGTCATGCAGAGCAAACATACCAAGCTGCAGATCTTGGCTATGCTAAAAAGAAATAGGGAACAATAAAATGCTTCTCCTAGACATCCCACAGACAGAAATCATCCCACAATAAGATCAGGGAATCAGAAAGGGACTTCTTACCTTGGCTGAGGACTTGGAGAGCAGCTCCCTCCCCAGGGTCTGCAAGAGCCTCTCCTCTACCTGCTGGTGGCAGAGTTTTGGCCTGAGTCCCTTCTCCCATGCCTAACCTTGCTGCCTCAGACAGAGATGTGCTGAGCTGAAAGGCTACCTGAACACTCAAAAAATCCTCACACAGATGCTTGCCCTGTGCCTAACAAGCAGCTCTTCTTATCCAGCTTCTGAATGAAACCATCTGTTAAACAACTCCCCTGATCCACATCAGCTCTACAGGGGCTCTGGAATTACGACTGCAGTGAACCAAGGCAGCCAGGCTTAAAATGCATTATTAGGAGAATTCATGGGGACTCCATCATATCCAGAGAAATTCTGCTTTCTAGAATTATTTGGTTGAATATTTGTTTTCAGGACCTGCTGGCTACCTATTAGCAGTGTATTACCCTGAAGTGGCACTTCTAAAATAGCAAATTAACCTCCACAGGCCAGACAGCATCCTGCCCACAAGAGGATACCTGGAAAATGAACAACATTTGTTTTCCATGTAAGACTGCCTGGTAATGAATGGCAGCTTGTTACAGCCATTACAGACAGAGCAAAAGGGTGTTGGCCTCCTGACTGTTGCAGTGTGGTTTTTTCCCCTGGGTACCTCCATATTTTAAAGGAGGCTTCAGAACAAGGTGGAAAAAGTCAGACTCACTGTTCAGTGATGACAGCTGGTGGGTAGGGATGGTCCAAAGGCAAAATCCTGAGCTCCATCCCCCAGTGTGTAAGGAGGAGAATTTCAAAGGCACCCACCTGAGAGTGTCCTGGTTTTGAAGATGTAGTAACATTCATCTGTCACTGCAATTGCAGATACAAAACATGCAGTAAGAGTCATGATCCCTCCTGTTTAAATGTGCTGGCACCCCTGCAGGTGGAGGTGATGGCTTTCTTTCAGCTCCTAGAAATGGGAAACACTGTGTAAACAAGACCAGAGGCTGCATTGTGCAGGTTCCTGAGGTCTCTGTTACTGTTCCTAAGGAAGGGGCACATCTGCAGAAGTGAAGAACATGAAGACTACAGCAGCTTCCTTAATCCTGCTGGTGATTCACACAGTGGGCTCTGCCTCGGGGAGAACAGGAGAGATGGTTCTAGGGAAATCATATTGACAATATGATACTGCCTGAGTTATAAAAGGAAAATCCTGGTTACTGTAGGCAAATCAAAGCAGTGTAGCTTTATATCAAGTGCAATGTGCCTTGCAGTCTGCTGCTGGAGGTACCAAGGGGAAGGTTGCTTGTAGGACAGGGCTGATCTTGCCTTGCACCCCAGCCCCTTAACCTGGGCAGGCAGAGAGCTACATCCCCAATAACAGGGCAAAATTATTTTTAGATTTATTCTTTTCCCTCACATGATAACCAGAAGACTGATACCTCCATGACCATGGAGGAATCAGCACACATTGCCTTTCAAACTCTCGATCTCAAAAGCTTTTTCAGTTTGGGAGGATGATTTAATTGTTCACAGCTTAGGTGAGGATCAAAGCATTCAAACCTAAAGAGTTTCAGTTTGGGTTTCTTCTATTCCCGTGCAGTGTGAAAAGGATGCCCTTACAGGGTTTTCAGTTTATGGCTTGTGCTGCTTGAGGGGTCTGTCTGAAATATTCACAGATATTGCATCCATGGTGCTTTTCCCTTGCTGAAGTGACCTGAAGTTTGACAATTTCTGCCACTACTCAGGACAGGGGAAACTGGGGTCTGAAAGGAATAATTAGCATGAGGAGAAGAGCAGGCAGTCTAGGCCTCCAGAAATCTCCACATTTCTTTTGAAGACAATTAGCAGAGCTTCCTTAAAAGCTGTCATCAAGATTAAACCCAGACTTTGGTCCATCAGTTTTGGTACTGTTGAGACTGAGATCTTGTTAGCCACTGGCTCTGGAGGTGGCCTTTAAGGTCTGTACCCCTTCCTGCACCATATGATTCCTGCAGATCAGCTGACATAGACTTTAAATCCAACAGGAGCCTTCCCCCTCACCAAAACCACTTCCATACCATCAGCAGAACTCCTGGTCACCTTTGAGAGTCTGAAAGCAGCTAAAGATCCCAATGTCACATTTTAACAGCACTCCTAAAGCCTGTGCACACTCAACACAGACACACCATCAGAGTTACAGACCTGCAGGAACACACACCTGAAAATCTGGGTAACATCCTTCCAGAAAAACCCCAAAACTTCCACACCTCCCCCTTGATCTTTTGTTGTGCATTCAGTAATAGCATTCGCTGGAAAGGGTTTTGCTTATAGTTCTCTTTGATTATCACAGTGCCCTTTGTCAGATACTCACCTGGGCTATTTCAAGGCCACCTTCGACCACAGAAGAAATCCAGCCTGGGAGAACAACCAGGGGAGTAGCTGGATCTCCACCCACAGAGGTTTTCCTCTGAACAGATTGCCCTGAATGGACATAGATATTCACCTTCTGTCCTGTTCCAGGTGTTTTCTCTAATATTTCATATCAAGTCCCCTGCACTTGCCAGAGCAGTCCAGATCAAGAGAGAGGAATTTGTGCAGAAGAGAAGGCACAGTGTCATTTGGCAGCAAAAACAGCATTCACAAAAAGAGTCAGTTCCCAAGCACTTTCATGTGCCACTATCACAAGTATCTGTGCTGACCAAAATAGGCTCAAAGGGAACAGAAAAAAAAAAAAAGGGTATCATGGAAGTTCCATTCCCACTTCTGTCTCTGTGCCATTGAAGTCATCAAAACTTCCTCAAAGTGTAATGAAGTTGGGAAAGCAACGAGATAAAAAGCCATTTCTAGGAAAGGAAGACCAAAAACCTTCCAAAATGACAAATTCCTCATTTTCTTAATTCATTTTCTCCCTGAGAATTTGGAGCTGCAGAACATGTACCCATCGATGATGAGAGCAAAGGTAATAAACATTGCCATGTAACCTTGGCTGTTCCCTGCAAAATGCAGTTACCCAGAAGCCCAACCACCTAACATAAAAGGAAACTATCCACTTTAATTAGCAGAGCAATCAAAAGACTCTTACACAGGAAAGCATTTATCACCAAATAGAAAATGAATGATACTTTAAAATTAGAATATGCAGAATTCATAGCCAAAGGCACTCAGGGGAAAAAGAGCTTTGCACCAAACCAGACGGGGATTTTTTTTTTTGGCTTCAGTCTAATGAACTTTAACAATGGATATCAAATTCTGTCTGGCAGCACATTTTAGCAATGGATCTGATTTTTTAGAACTGCTAAGCAAACCTCACCAGTTACAGGAAGAGGAGACCAGCATTTAGAAAACCCTTATTAACCTGTATTCAGATCTCAAATTCAGATCCTTGGAAATCCAGTTTGTTTAAAAAATCTTTGCCTATACCTTCAAAATACAGTACAAATAAGCACCAGGGAAAATTAATTTTTCATGTTGATTAAGATTTCTTTGTGTCCCACTTAAATGTTGTGCAGGAAGAAACCAGGCAACACCACATTTTGTCATTAAGAGTTTGGGCAAAGCTTGAATTGGAAGATGACAGCAACCTTCTCTTGGTCTCCTTGTACTTAACAAAAAAATTGAAATGCCCAAAAATCAGGGAAGAGATAGATAAAAATACCTTCCTATCAGCTTGGAAGCTTACAGGGATATTGAAGTATAGAGGACTGGAGATGCTTTGAAAACAGTAGAAGATGCTGCCACTAAGAGGTCAGTCTTCCTAGAAATCATTAAAAAGCAAAATGCAGGGTTTTCCACTGGTTTTATAAATCTTGTCTTGCAAGGGAGCTGAAAGCTGTGGGGACTAAGCTTCAGCTCAGCCAAAATGCAGTTCCATACCAAGGCATTTCCATAATTACTGCAAAAAGACTAGTAAGTCAGCCTGCTACAGCCTTCCAAGTACAGATGGGATTATTTGATTGCAACATTTCAAAATGCACAAGCTTTGGTTCATATCAACACAATTCACCCAAGTTGCCTGAAGTCTGCAAAGTTAAAATCCCACAAATTACATCCAACAGGAAAGCTGGTCTAAAAGGTAAGGTCTTAATGACAGATTTACTCACAGTAGCTGTTTAGCTATTAAAGAGCATAAAGAGAAGAAGACAGGGTGTGGGTCCTGTTAAACAGAAGGGAGACAAATCAGGAAGTCAACCCATATTCAGCCTATTTGGTTTTGCTGTCTTCAAAGGCTCTTTAAGAAGATCTGTGATTTTTACCGATCCACTGGAGTTTTCATTATGTGCTGACTGTAACTTTTATAACTATGATATACAAAAGTAGCTTTGTCCAGGGAACGTAAATTTGGGTCCCCAGTGTGTTGCTGCAGCTGCATATTCCTCAGTTCTCATAGTTCCTCAGTTGGGAGTGAGCAAGGGATATCTGTGCTTTGGTTACTGTTGAACTCCCAATTCTTTTTTACCAACCCTTATAAGCAGGCACACACGTGGCTTAGCTGCAGCAGATTTGCTGGATCAGAAAGTGCTAATGCAGAACTGTGTAAACAAGAAATTCACGATCCAACAAGAAGGTCCTTGTCTGAACCCAGCCTCACTTCACATCTCCACACAACCAAGCCACTCTAATTCCATCTACTTCCAGTTGGTACTTGCCTTTTGCTTTTGGTATCCAGGATGTTCTGCGCTTCAAAGACACAATAACTACCAAGATAATTCCTGAAGCTCTGTGCACTAAAGATATAAATTTGTCTGCAGAGATTTCAGAAGCACTTAAAAACCCCTGTATATTACCATGCTGTTTGTGCAAAAAGCCCTCTTAATGCTTAAGTGCCCTCGGATGCCAAACTAGCATGGCCAGCACAGATATGAACAGGATAATCTAAATCATCCCTTGTTACATCCTGGTGGAACAAGGACTTCCTCGTGGCTCAGCAAAAGATTTGAAGAACTTTGTTCAGCTTGCTTGCTCTCACCCAGTACCTGGTAGCAGTCATGAGCCATGGAATAGGGAGGGTGGTATCTGGGTAGAGCCTTGCAGAGCAGGTCTAGTGCCATCTGCCAGGAGTGGCCTCATAATTACTCAGGATGGCAAATCCGTCACCATTTTTCTGTTCATGGTTTCAATGGAAGTGGAGCTGGAGGTGGCCTTCTGGGTAGTCATATCCTATGACTGATTTTTATTGTTTCCAAACCTAGATTTAAATGCCCCAAGCAATTGAGCTGCCACTGGAAATCATTCCATGGTGTAAGAGATTGCCTCGTGAAGAAATTATTTTGATTTCTAGGATTGCATTCCTGTGGCCCAGACTTCACCCTCTTTAGACTCTTATGAACATTATAAAATGGACATGTGGAGTAATGGGAGATGCCAGATCTACTTCTGAGTGATCTGAATTGACTGTGCAGCACCACATTGGTGCTCTGGCTTGAATCAAGCCTCCAGTATCCACAGGAGCATGGAGATCTGCCCAAACTCATTAGGCCTCTATCTCAGTTTCAATCACTGCTCCAGATTTGGTAGAGACACTCTTTCCAAACTTCTACTCTGCCTTACCAATGTCTCCAAGGTTATCTGTGTAGGGACAGCCCAAAGGATGTGCCTTTGCAACAAAACCAGATGCAGCTGTAGCCGGAATGGTTCCTACCTCACTGGAAAGTGTGGTAAGTATCTCCATTGTGAGTTTGCAAGGAATTGATAATGGCCTGAAATGAAGAAAAGAGTCATCCAAGAAAGAAATGTTGAAAATGTTGTACAGGCCATGGAAGCAGCAGCCTGACTATTTACGGCATTGAAGAAACACTGAGCTTCTGGTGATTGTTTGCAAACATGGGAAGGAAAAGAGAAAGACCCTTTTCAGAGAGGACTGGGGGCAGCTCTGCTACAGGCAAGGCTTGGGCTGTCCCTACCCACAGCCAGCACAGCTCCTGCAGTTCTGTGGAACTGTGCTCCAAGTGGGCACCTTTTGGCAGCACCTACCCCTCAAGCTGGACCTGTGCAGAAAATGGATCACCAGCTCCAGATAAACTGTATTTACCCTGAGCCCAAAAGTTTCTTGCCAGCCTTGGTGAAAGAACTCATCTCTGGAAAAAGGGATTGATAACACAAGGAAATAAATGGGATTTTATGAAGTCACTCCCTCTGCAGGGAGATGCAGTTGGTTGACAGCAGTGTGGAACATATTGTTCTTTGGCTTTGGCATCTCTAAGACCATTCTGCCCATTTGGTCTCACCTCCCTCATAATACAGACTGCAGACTCTCCCTATGGGAATCACGAATCAGACTCTTGACTTTTAGCTAATTTAGTGTATTTTCTAGGAACACATCCAGACTTGATTTAAAGCTGTCAGATGATGGGGAATTTAGGTAAGTTGTTCCAGGAGCTAAAAATGCCTATGGTTATGTGTGTATGCTCATTTTTAGTTTGAATTTTGAGATATTCAACTTTCAGCTACCATATTTCATCATGGATTTGATCTCTTCTGTTGGGGAGAAAACAACCCTATCCCAAATATAAGTTGTAAATATATAGCACATGGTTCTAATGCTGTTTGTAGTAATTCTACTCATGAGGAAAATTTACTCCACTTTGAAAGGGAAATGGGCCTCCTTGTACTTACTGAGCCAGGAGAGTTGTTGCACCCTTTACCTCACTGAGCAACAGCTTCCCCTGGTAGCCTTTAATCTGTGAGATGAAAGAGCCCTTCTAATACTGTATCAGGAAATTTACCTGCACAGTGTGATAAAGTCTCAAGTAAATTTCTGTTTGCTAAGTTAAACAGAATAAACCTCTTTTCTCCTCCCTCCCTCCCCTTTTATGGCTGGTGCAGAAGCTATGGGATGTTCCAAATTCCAGAAAACCCTGATTATCTTCTGTCCAAAGGCATTTAGTTCTTTCTTTCTCAAGTCAGAAATTGCTAAAGATGTACATTTTGAGATATGCTGCAGACAGGGATTATTATTTTTTTCTACACTACATAAAATAAGGAGACATGAACAGAATGTCTATTAGGAACACATATAATATGAAAGCATAAAAATCTTCTTGTTGTTAAAGACTTTTATAAGATGCTGTAGGATCGCAGGCTATTTACTCTGACATCTCTGCAAAAGTTGCTGAAGCTGCCAACATTAAAAAAAAAACCTTAGCAAAAACAGTGTCTTTAGGGATTTCTCCAGTGATAGTTCTTTATTTATGACTCCATTTAAAAAATTTAACTCAACGCATTTGTTTACTTATGATGGGATTGGCTTCCTCCCATCCCACATGCCTTTGTAGGGGAACAAAGGAGTGCCAAGAGCTAACCCTATAGCAAGCAGCCTCTTGGGATGAGTTAGTGCTCTCTCTCCAGCATTTTTCTCATTATGCCCAGGGCAGGGAGAGAGTCACAGCCTGGCATGTAGGAAGCTAAGAGGAAATTAATCCCTCAGGCTCACTGGGGGGCTCATGCCCAGCCCTTGTGACAAGTGAGCTGGATGGGCACAAGGTCAACTTCCAACACTGGAGGTGGTGGGGGGAGTCCAGAGAAAATTTCAACAAGGGAAAAACAGTCACAACCTGAATCCACAACAGCCAGCAAACCCTGACCCTAACAGCAGCCCCATCACCCCCAGGATTAACACCCCCTTTTCACCCCACGATGGATGCAAACCCCTACCACAGCCATAAAGAGAGAAATGTACCTGCTCCTTGCCCCCAGTCAGAAAAACCTCAGGGGATTTGGGGGAAAATAGAGCCAAAATGTAGGTGAGAAGGCAAAAACAAGCCAGTATGGGGCAGGGAATGGCAGAGATGTGCTCAGTCAGATCATCAAAACCTGCACCCATTCGGATTTCCGCAGTAGCGATGCCATCATCGTTCTGTGCTTTAAACATCCAGAAATGCCCAAACAGAGGCACCCCAAAGCCTGCTGTTAAAGCTTCCTGTACCTTAAATACCCTTGCAGTTTGCAGTAGTAGACAAGTGCACATTTTTTACATTAAAGATGGAATGAAAAGGTTTTGAACGCGCTGGATTTCTGCCTGGCTGCAGGACTGGATTGTGTTAGAGAAACTTCACAGAGCTTTCAAAGGGATTGTGTAAGGGCAGCCATGCCCCTCCGAAAAATAAATGTCCCTCTGGCCTGAGTTTTGTTTCCCCATTGTCTCCCTTCAGCAGCCCAGTAATCCCAGTGCTTTGCTGTTTTGCTTTGTGCTATTCAGAAGGAAACCCCTTACACAATGGGACCCCTTTGGCACAGGCAGGACATCAGGGGTGTTGAGCTGTGAAGAGCTCTGTCAGTTGTAAGCCCGGTCAGAACCAGCATGGGATGTGTTTTTTGTCCCCAGAATTTGATTGAAACAGGGAGGGGGAAAAAAGGAAGGAAAAGGGAAAGAAAAAGAATGCAGGGGCCAGAACTCTGCAGAACTCTGAAGTCTCGATAATAGCAGTAGGAATGCCCCATTTCCAAGTGCCACTTGCAAGTCCAGATACATGGGTGAGCAAAAGAAGCTGGAAATCCCAGTGCTCACTCCCACAGATGCCTCCCTGGCCCCAGGGAGCAGAGGATGCTGAGCCCTTCCTGAACCTCCCAAAGCCCTGGACATGCCACCAGGGACAGCATCAGCACACAATGCCCATTTTCCATCTGTCCTCTTTGAGGATGTGTTTTTGCCACGCAAGGCTGAATGTGGAGCTTGAATGTCTCCTCAGAGCAGTGATGATTTACCATGTTGGAATAAGTCTGTAAAGTGGCTTTTACAGAGCAGCAGGCCTCCAGCCAAGGGGCGTTTTTTTTTTATATATACTTCTGAATGGCAGAAATTGGCATTCATCTCTCCAGGCAGGTTTCTGAAATGTATACTGTCCTTTAAATGATTCCTTAATATTTAATATCATGGTAGGATGAAGTCTGATTTTATGGTTAAAAATGTCAATTTTCACAGCTGATTGAACTTGTTTAAATGGCAAGCAGTTTACTTGTATTGAAAACCATATAAACAAATCAACTTATTTACTGACATTAAAAGAAGAGGGTACTTTGTACTCCAAAGCCTTTCAGTTTTTGAAACTGAAAATGAGCTCAGATGACTAAGTTCATTTTGCAGTTTCCCCCCCAATGGCAGATTGATTGTAGTTTATAAAACAAGCCCATGTATCTGGCAGCAAAAGGAATTGCTTAAGATGCTAAGCCACCCTTTCAAAAGTCCTCCGTAATTAATTATCAGCTGCTTGCAAGTCCGTTCTGTCTTTCCTTTTGTTTGTATTACTTTATTGGTGACTATAACATACATATAATGAGAAAAGCTGTGTCTTATAAACATACAAATAAATCTTAAGACTTTAAGCAGGATTAGGCAAGCTAAAAAAAAAACCCAAACCCACCCTGAAATCCAGATGCGTGGAATCACAGAATCAGCTTTGTTAATGCATTCCTAACTCTGAAGCCAATTAAAGCATTCATGGACATGAAGGAACCAGAGTTCATACTGGCACAGATTTCCTCTGCCTCTTCATAAAAATAGCTGGAAGGTCCAGTCTGATGTCTGCGCTCTTAAGAAAAAAAAAAAAAGATAAAAAAAGAAAGGTATTTTATTTTGATTCAAGAGATCAGGGAATATAAAGAGATCTGGAGGTGGCTAGCTAGCCTCATTAATTGGTCTAAAGATTTTCCCAGGAGTTCTGGTGGATGGAGGAGTTTGAAATCTATCCATTAGAGGGCAATGCACTATCCATAGTGATGTCCTGGAGACAGAGCAGCAGCAGGAGCTTCAGGAGGGGGCAAAGAGAAGGGCAGAAGTGATAAAAGGGCAGAAGGGCAAAGAGAAAATCCAAGAGTGAGGGCTTGGGTGATGCCTGGAAGATGTGCTGGATGATATGAGACAAAAGCAAATAAACAGAGGGTAACATGGAGCACCAGACTCCTGGCAACATTTGGCTGATGGGACCTACAGGTGTGTCCTCAAAGGAGGGTAGCCCAAGAGGAGGCTTCTTCTCAGGACAGTTGTCATCACCAGCTGGGTGACCCTCATGCAGTATTCACAGGAGTGACCAGTGGGAGCTCGGGGTTCCACTGATAACTGAGATCAGTCTTTAGTATCTAAAAGGCCTTAAAATTTTGAGCTTGCAAGTGGAACAACCACCTGCCTCTGTAAGATGAAAAAAGTGAAAAATGTTCATCTCTACCAAAGTGTTCCCAGGGACATGATGTTTTTAAGGAGCTTGTTTGCCTTCCAGTTCTTGCCCCCAGGGCAACTACTGAATTTGCTGTCTGAGGAAACCACTAAGGCTCCCCTTGAGAATATCAATTCCCCATCACCTTCCCACAGTGCTGATGGATCTGCTTCTTTGGAGACTTTCCAGGAAGCAGGAAACCAATCCAACCTGCAATGCCTGGAGATGCTCCCATCACCCATCCCAGGAGGCACACAGGTCCACAACCTGGCTTAAACCCCTTCCAGGAGACATCAGTGCTGTC
Source organism: Agelaius tricolor (assembly GCF_023055355.1). NCBI lineage: Eukaryota > Metazoa > Chordata > Aves > Passeriformes > Icteridae > Agelaius > Agelaius tricolor. Next base: position 3,538,185 of record NW_027269266.1, read on the forward strand.
CCCCCTCCCTGGCTGGAGCCTGCAGGCAGCTGGGATGTGGCCTCCTTTTCTTTTCAGAAGAAGAGGGTTGGCCCATGTGGATGACAGCACGGTCCTGCCCCTTGGCAGGGAGGTGGGAGGATGGATGGCAGCCTGCTGTGGTCCCTGCTCCAGGCACAGCCTCAGGAAGCACAGTCTGGGAGCAAAGGAGCAACACTGTGAGTCTTGCTCACCAACCACCTTTTTTATTGCAGAGAGCTCTGGATGATGGGGCAGAAATTGTCCAGTGAAGAGAGAGTGAAGAAGGAGCTTGGATATCACTGAGACAGCTGCTTTCAAGAGAAGAGTAATTTGTCTAATACACAATCTGTCACCCTCCATTCGTGCTGGAAAAGTGAGGAGCTGCTGGAAACTAACCACACATATGGTGACATTGCTCCATCATTAGCTTGGGTAGGAGACAAATCTCCCTGCATGGCTTTGGCATGCTGCACTGCAAACACTTATCTCTTGGGCTCGTGTTAAAGACTGGCCAAGATGGACCCTGCCTTCCACCTGCTTTCCCTCACAGGCTGTGTTGTCACCACACGGCCTCCATCAGGAAATAAATGTTTCTCCTAACTCCAAGCAACTTGTCCCTGGAAAAGTTAACTGGTTGAACTGGGGAGCTGTATGCCATGTCTTTGATGAAGCAAAGCCCATTATATATACATACATATAAATCAGCAATTTTGGCTCCCAGAGTAACTCCTCCCCAAATCAAAAAACACCTCTGGAAGAGGCATCTTCTGTGGGATTTTAGAGTGTGCAGAAATCACCTTCTGGATGGTTGTGGATATTTCCTCTGGTTCTTCCTTCACTGCAGTGTTTTCCTAATAACTGTCTCCAAATGGAGCTCTTCCCACTCACTGGGATTTCCTCAGGCTTCATTTTGAAGGACCAAGGAGGGTGAGGAGTATTTATTACACTAATAATAATAATTAAATAACTACTAATTCAATTACCATGTCTAATAATGACGATAACTGCCTGCAAATTGTTCTTTCAGGGCTCTCCCTACAGCAACAGAAATTTTATGGTGGCTCTCCTGAAGACGCCTGAGGACCACTGCATAAATATTAATGGGGAGGGGGGGTCTGGGTCCTCCTGACAGCATTGAAATACTCAACCCTACTGGACAGAGGCTCATGCCCAGCAGTTTTGAGGTGGTGTAACTCTAATATTAGCAGTTATTTCAGATTTACACCACAGCAGGGGGAGCAGAGTCAAGCTCTGACCATTTAGCAGAGCCTATAAAACAGCGACGCACCCACCTGACTTCCCGCGAGCCTCGACACCTCCACGTCAATATTTATTTCCAGCCCTTCTGACTTTCCTCTGGCATTCAGATGTACAGCCAGCCTCTGCTAAATATTTTATTTATATTGTGTGTGGCTGGAACAGGTTTGTGCTGGGTGAGGGGTGGGCCGTGTTTGAACACACGCCGTCTACAAGGCCCTTCTGTGCGCGGCAGCGCTGGCAGCTGCAGTCAGTCCCAGGTGTGCACAAACACCCTCACCTCGTGTTCATCTGCCAAAGACAGCAGCAAAGAGCTGTGGGATGCAGATCCTAAAAGAGAAATCCCCCCAAAAGGAGATGGTTCAGGAGGGCTAGCTGGCTCCTATCTCCTTTTGCAACCAGCAGATTTTGTTTCTGAATGTGCAAGGGCACAAAACCACTTTGGAAGCAAAATAAACTTCAGGACTAAATGAATGATGTTTTCTTGGAAAAAAGGACTGGGCACAATGAAGTAAAGTAACAGTCTTTCCATGCCACCAGTCTTCCCCAGCCCTGCTCCTTTCTCAAACCACAGGACAGCCTTGCTGTTTGCCTAGGAAAACCAGCTCCCAGGTCATTATTCTGATGCACAAACATGCTGCCAGCTCTATGGAGCTGGCTCAGCTGCCTGGATTGTGGATGAAATTTTATTCCAATAACACTGAGGCAGGTTTCTCTTTATGCTAATCCTCTGTGCTTCGGGGTGTCACAGTGCAGGGGAAGCAGAAAATCATGCTTTATGAGTGTGATCAGTCTGCAGACTCAGTATCACTTGCCTCCCAATCTCACCTGCCACAGTCAGCCAGAGATCATAAATACACCCCTAATGCCACGATTAGCATACGCTCTTGAAAGAAAATTGTGCTTGTAGCAAGAGTCCCCAAGGGCCGGTATCAACAGAGAGACATTACAGACAGAAACTGGAGATCAGGGCTGAGCTTTCAAGTCTGTGCTCCCTCGCTAGGCAATGGTCTCTGCAGAGATTATTCCTGCTTTTATCAGAAACAGACATTGCAAAAGGACTGCACGTGGTGACTCTGCTTTGACTTGTGGTTAGACCATCTTTTTGGTGGGGCAATAATCAATGCCAGGCTTCCAACTGAATAATTATAAAAATTAAATATGGTTATATAATAATTATAAAAATTAAAGATGGTTAGACCATCTTTTTGGTGGGGCAATAATCAATGCCAGGCTTCCAACTGAATAATTATAAAAAACCCCAAACCAACCACCCTGTTATTTAGCTTAATATTCTTGCTCTTTTCCATTAGTTTTATAAACTGCTCCTGGCAAAGGGAACCGACTCTCCTGCCAGCTCTGACGAGAGAGATTGACAGGGTCCCTGCACAAGGCAAGAAGGACAGATGAAGGAGAGGAGAAAGCAAAGGTGAGGAGCAAACCTGGTCTTTGATTTGGGTCTTTGCCATCTCAAAGCAAGGTCCCATTTTGCACACCTTTTTTTCTAGGAGTAGAGCTGGGCACCTGCTAAGGGGTTTGCAGCTGGGGTACAATGCACTGTAAACCCTCCCTAGCAGCTTTGGAGGAGTGTGGGTTTGTCTACTGCCTGCTCTAACAAGCCTTTGATCTTCCTGAGACTCCTAATGGGATCCAATTGCAACCATAATCGTAAATAAGTGAAAAATATAAAATAGGTAACAAAAGCCGCATAAATATGTTGCCACTTGAAGGTTTCAAATTCCTCCCTTACTCAGCGTGGTGCACCAAAATAAATGGAAACAGCAGACCTGCTGAGGAGAAATAGTGACATTTTGTGGTGGCTGATTTGTGATGCAAAGGGGATGCTGGGGGGCAGTGGGGACAAATTTTCACTTTATATTCTGCTCAAATGAGACAAAGATTACAGTTAGGAGTCAAGTACTATCAAATTATTTATTGAATTCTGTTGGGGTGGAGAAGGTATTTGCTCTTTTTTCCAGAAAAAAATATTGATTTTAAGGATGGCTTTGATATCAATTAGGCTCAACATGAGAGACAGGCAGTCACTTTGTATAGGGAATTTAATTAAAAGCTCTGTACTTAGTCAGAAGAGTGTTCTAAGGATAAAATTGTTTTCCCCCTTTGGGTCAATTTTCTGTTATGTTTGTATAATGCAATTAAAGAAGGACCCATGCCAAGCAATACTCATGCCTGGTATAAAGCTGTCCATGCATAATGACTGACTTCTTGGACTTCAGTCCACAATAGATTAAAGAGTGTTAGCTGCATTTAGATGTGGTTATCTTTTATTTTATTGCTACAAGAACAAATTCTCACAGGTGCACATCTCTTATAAGGCCCTACAAGGACTGCTTAGGCAGTAAGTAAGGAAATTATGAGAAGGGCGGAATTCTACAAAACTCTTTTGAAAAATTAGAAGTAAAAACTGACTTACCTGAAACAGTTGAAGTTCACTGTTATAGTTACTAATGAGGGGCCCATCTCAGAGCTTGTAGCTAAGATTAATATTTAATATAAAATAAGGGCACATAAATGGGCAGATTTTTTGGCAAAGAGCTAGAAGGACCACAAATCTGATGTCTGTTAGTTGGCCTGGAGCTGAATCAGTTACACTGGGTACATGAAGGTCATGCACAGAGCTGGATTTCAGACCAAGGCTTCCCATCACTCCAGTGAGTTTTGGAGCATCTGTTGTCTGGTTTTTCCTGCAAAAAGCTCAGGAAGGATCACAACAATCCACTGGCAAAAGGCTGAACCAAAGCTGGCCTCAGAGGATCCTGCAGACTGCAAGTGCTGCAGTCCTGTGACCTCTCTGCAGACTCCTCTTGGCACTCTGAATATGAGCAAGAGGATTCTGCCCTTGACTTACACACATGGAAGTCTGGAGCTATGGGGATAAAATCATAGAATCCCAGAACTGTTTAGGTTGGAAGGCACCTTAAAGATCACCCATTTCCAACCCCTGCAGTGGGCAGGGACACCTTCCACTATCACAGGCTGCTCCAAGCCCCTTCCAACCTGGCCTTGAACACTTCCAGGGATGGGATATCCACTTCTTCTCTGAAAAACCTTTTCCAATGCCTCACCAACCTCACAGGGAAGAATTTTTTCCTAATATCTAAACTAAACCTACCCTCTTTGAGTTTAAAGCCACTCCCCCTTGCCCCATTGCTGCATGCACTTGTCCAAAGTCCCTCTCCAGCTCTCTTGGAGCCCCTTTAGGCACTGGAAGGGATTCTAAGGTCTCCCCAGAGCCTTCTCTTCTCCAGGATGAGCAATCCCAATTTTTTCAGCCTAACTCTACAGAACAGATGAATATCCAGCTCTCTGATAATCTTTGTGGACTCTTCTGGATTAGTTCCAACAGGTCCATGTCTCTCTTGTGTTGAGGGCCCCAGAGCTGAGCACAGCACTGCAGGTGGGGTCTCATGACAGTGGAGCAGAGGAGGAGAATCACCTCCCTTGACCTGCTGGCCATCCTTCTATTGAGGAAACAGTAGGATTTCTGGGCTGTAAGGACACATTGCCTTGATTCTGAATTTGTATGATTTTATATGTGTGTGTGTGTATATATATATATATGTATATATATATATATACAGGATTCTGATTCTACATCTATATATATGGTTCTGAATGCAATTTGAATACAGCTCGTTTCCTTTTTGCATATGGCATCCTTTTCTTAAAACCTATTTCCATCTCTTCTATTTTAACTCCTTATTAGAGATGCAACAGCTAACACTTAAGCCTGGACAGGGGGGAAGAGCGTCCAAATCTCTTCTGATTTTTTGGGAAAGTCACAGTCAACCACCTTTTGTTTGCTGGAGGATACGCAGCAACTCCAGGCTGTTTGTGTTGCAGGATAAGGTAGGATAGCCAGGAAAACTCAGCCCTGTTCTGAGTCTGCTCCCAATGAAGCTGATGGGAGACCCTTCATCTCAGCAGAGCCAGAGCTACCCTGAAGAAGAACTGAGAATCCCAGCCCTAACTTCAGAGGAAAAGTGCAAAGCCAGACACGCACAGGAAAGGAGCCAAAAGAAACTGGCATTGTGGAGGATGATTCCTGCCTTGTATACTGCAGTGTTGGGTACCAGGGAAAATAAACACATCAGACAGATATGTAAACAGAGAGGAGAAGCACAGACAGACACAGGAACACATGGGGCTGGTGCCAAACCTGCTCAAGTCAATGAGAACCCAGGGATGGATGTACCAGATGACTTCAGAACAGCTTCAGGTAGCAGAAGGGATAAGGGAAATGACCCTGCTCATTAGAGTGTCTGCTCAGACAGCTCAAGCAGACCCTGAGCTCTCAGAACAATGCACAAACATCTCCTTTATCCCCCTGTGCTCTGCTGCAGCATGTGCAGTCCTCACACGCCCTCCTGGAGAGGCAGAAAGCCCAAAAGAGCCTCCTGCAGCACTGGAACCCTCCCCACATGGCTTGCAGCATCCTCTGCAGATCCTCTGTGCTGGAGAGGGTTTCTCTCAGATGGAGTTTATTACACATTGCAAAGCTGGTGTATATTTGCTCTGATGCAATTATGGTTTTACAGCAAGAGGCTGCAAATCACTCAGGAGCTTGGCTTCCCAGTGGGGCCTGGGATTTTTGGGAGCAGATAGGCAGCAAAACACCTTGGGGAATGTTCATCTCTCTTGCCTTCCCCTCTGTCTCTGTCAGGAATTTTCAGCCTGTGCTGCACCAGCCCCATTCCCTCACTGCTACAGCAGCAACAAGGCTGCTAATCAAGTAAAAAAAATGCATTTATTTGGCAATCACATGAACAGTAGGGAGGACTGGGCTGCATTAGTGTCCTCTCCAGTCACTACACTACTTGGCCTCTATATTCTACATTGTTTCATCTCAGTTTGGACACCATTTCTTGTAACTATTTACAAGGCAAAAGAGATGAGAGGCTGCCTTGGTTTTTGTGGCTGTTGTGTTTTTCTTGTCTTCACTGTTAAGTTTAGCCTTTAAGAATCCCAGAACCCTGTATCAAAGTCTGGAGCAGGGAGGATTGCCCTCAGTAGAGGAGGATCAGGTTCGGGAGCACCTGAAATATCTGAAAATGTCTCTGGCCTTCCCCTCTGTCTCTGTCAGGAGTTTTCAGCCTGTGCTGCACCAGCCCCATTCCCTCACTGCTACAGCAGCAACAAGTTTCAGGACCCTTTGCACCCGTCAAGGAACGTATGGAGGCTGTGACCCCACAGGAGGCCCCATGTTCCAAGTGATTTCTCACTTCAATGCCATATGGATATGTCAGCACATGCAGCCTTTTTTTTTCCTCTTCCCCTCCAATTTCCATCTGCTAAGAGAGAGCTGGACTGCAGGGCTTTGCAAGCAGTAGATGAAAATGTTAAAAAACTGAAAAAAACCTCACAGTGTTGTTCAGAGGACATAAAAATAATGTTGTTTGTCAGATCTGATTTTTCTGCTGTAGACAAGGAAAATGTCTTTTCTTCTCTCCTTGTACCCTGTTCAGTAAATCCTTCAGTTTAGCAGGAGCAGTTGCCTCAGGGACACACCCAGACACACAGAATTCCTTCAGTTTTAGTGGGGCCCTTCCAATCTTGGCCCTTTTGGGAGCTGAAATATGGCTGGTTTGCTGGCTTCCACTGATTTCCCTGGAACCAAAAGCCAGCCTGCTGTTCCAGCTACACAAACCAACACCAACCTCTCAGTTATTAGTATTCTGATATTTCTTTTGGGTCCTATAATCATTATTTGCACTCACTTGAGTTATTTCACAAAAAATGTGGACACCTTGGTATCAGACTTATTATGTTTTCCCATCATAACATGGATCCTGAAGCAAACTTAAGCCATGGGTTGATGACACACCACTTCTGGCTTTGGGGTCAAAGTTCTGGATCTAAAAGACCACATGGCAGAGAGAATTGGTTTGGTAGGGGCTTATTATCTGTTCAGAGCTATTCAGAGATTCACCCCATATGAGGGATTGTTCTGTTGTTAGTCTTCCCACAATAATCTCTACCCATTCCTGCAAGTTTATGGGAGGTATGGGGTTGCCCAGATTCAGGTCTGTGTCTGATCTGGCCTGACTCTAGAGACCATGGAAATGTGACATTAAATTTGCAGCAGCACAGTTCCCCTTCACAAGATGCCCTTCCAACATGTTAAATTTCAAATATTTTGTAAAGGGAGAGGTGTGGGAGCAGGGGCAGCACCTGAAGGCATTTGCAGCCAAGTTCTCTTAACCAGCCTTAGAAATGAAGGAGAGATGAGCAGATTTCTGATGACAGGCAATATGCTGGGTGATAAAAGTGTGAGATGAGCCACTGCCACCCAGGCTGCACTAAAGAAAGATGCCCATTACTCCCCAGAAAGAAGAGACTCATTCACCCAATCATCATATGCAGGTAAAACAGCAAAGGAGGTTGCACAGGACAAAACAGGCCAGCACAGAAGCCCTCCCTTGTGGAATAAAGTCCAACAACACAAATGCAGCATTGTGTACCTGCTTTCAATGCATTTTAGCTGTGCCCTCTAATCAGAGATCTGGCTAAAAGCGAAAAGCTCTCACTACCAGCAATCTTGGGAGCTAGAAATTCCCCATGATGGTTGTTGAGTGTTATGGTTTAGGACTTACTGGGGTGGAAGGAGCACCAGCAGCCTCATCAGCCAGTGGGACCTGCCCTGCCCTTCCCAGTCCTCACTGCTGAGCTCAGCTGTAGCCCTGCTGCACAGAAATGCTCCCTTACACATCCAGTCCCCATCCCATTGATGGGAGAACACCTCCCTTTTCCTATTTAACTCCTCCACACACACAACTCCACACAACTCACCCTGTCAGTGCAGGTGTCCCACACTGGGGGATGGAGCTGCTGACACACAGGTGCTTGCAGTGCCCAGGCTGCACCTCCACATCCATTCCCCCAACACTCAGACCATTTCTGCTCCCTGAGCCTGTAGCAGCAAGAACAGAGTTACCCTCCTTGGAATAGCTGGGAAACCAACACTGAGCAGAAAGCCCTGTCGTGCTGTTTTAAAAAGCACATTTCTAGCAGGCTCACATGCCAGCCTGTGTATTGTGCTCCCTCTTCCTGCCATCCACTAAGGAATCCTGCAGAGACAATGATGGTCCCTGTGTCTTCAAGTAGTGCAGCTCCTGCTGGCAGCAGGGCTGCATCCAGCACCCAGCAGAGCATCCCTCCTGCTCCCTGTACCCACCACCCATGGAGGCTCAGCCCCCCAGCTCTGCTGCCACCCCCCTGGGGTCACAGCAGCTCCTCACCCCTACACAAAGCTCTGTGCTCCTCATATGGCACCTCCATTTCTCTGCCCTCCAAGCCTGCAAGGATCGTGTTGGGAAAAAAACAGCAGGACCTATAACAGCCCACGCAAGGCAATGGGAGTTCTCCCACTAAATTAGGTCCCCAAGGCATTTGCCTCAATGGCCAATAACCTTTCAAATGAATTATTTTCCTGTGCTGGTTTCAGGAGACCCAGCTTGTACAGTTATTTCAAAAGACACTGCTACAGGCATGATCTTAACATTTAATTACATAACATTTTAATAAGTGCTCGAGAGCATTTGGAGATGTCTCCCACCCTTTCTGATTCTGCCAGGTTTGTTTCTCCTAAAATAAATTTGAGCAAACAGTGCAAATCAGGGTCTAGTTCTTTCCAGCTACTAAGATCTCCTTAAATTTCCCCAATGAGTACAGACTCTCTGCAATAAAGAGATCCTCATTCATTTTGGGAAGAAACTGGGACGGAGAGAGTGGGGGAGAAGAAAAGACAGAGAGGAAAAAAAAGGAGGCTTATGTTTCAAAGATCACTACAGGCCAAATATTCTCAGGCACCCCGGCTTTTACAGAGAAATCCTTAACAGTATAAAAATGGAAACACTTCAAAGATAAAATAAATAATTTAATAATAGTCTGCTTCTCCAAAGGGTTTTGAACAAGTTTTAGATTTGCCAGTGAATGTTTCCCTTAGGCTGTAGGCCAGTGGAAGAAAAAAAGACACAGTGTGCCTCTTCTTTCGTAAAATGTACTTTGTGTTATTTTATTTCTTGATAAGATTCAGAAACAATTCTTTCTCCTCTCACCCTGCCTTCACAGGAAAAAAAAAAAAAGAAGTTTGTTTGTTTGGTTTTGTTTTAAGAAAAGCCAAGGATTGTACAGATGCAAGTGATCCCTTACATACAACACACACTAAAACAATTGTTGAGATAGATCCAAACCCATCCAGTTTGCATATTTTCCTTTCTGGTTGTCTCACTTACAATCACCCACTGAGAAGAACATCAGCTTCTTCAGCCAGGTGTGTTTAAAGGGAAGCCATTTGAAGACCCCAAGAGCCTTTTATGTAATTAAGAGAGTATTTATTAGGAAAACTGCAGTATTTATAGGCTTGTAAGGAAAATGCACAGGAGTGAACTGTGGCATTAGTGGTTGTAACATACTTGATAGGTCAAAGAGGCTGCTCATCAAGTAAAAAAAATGCATTTATTTGGCAATCACATGAACAGTAGGAAGGACTGGGCTGCATTAGTGTCCTCTCCAGTCACTACACTACTTGGCCTCTATATTCTACATTGTTTCATCTCAGTTTGGACACCATTTCTTGTAACTATTTACAAGGCAAAAGAGATGAGAGGCTGCCTTGGTTTTTGTGGCTGTTGTGTTTTTCTTGTCTTCACTGCTAAGTTTAGCCTTTAGGAATCCCAGAATGCTGTATCAAAGTCTGGAGCAGGGAGGATTGCCCTCAGTAGAGGAGGATCAGGTTCGGGAACATCTGAAATATCTGAAAATACAGAAATCCCTGGAACTTTGTGGTGTGCACCCAGGAGTACTGAAGGACCCAGCCAAATGTCACTGTATATTATTTTTGGAAGGTCATGGCAACTGGTTCCTGAGCACTGGAAGAAAGCAAATGTCACCAAGGTCCTCAAGTCCAGTCAGGCCTGTCTTGATCCTTGGGATGACGATGGAGCAAATCTCCATGGGAGCCTTTCCCAAACACCTAAAGAACAAGAAGGGGGTGGATAAATAGCTAACGTGGTCTGTACAGAAGATGGAACCAGATTCCTCTCAGTGCTGTCCAGGGACAGGGTAGGAGGCAATGGGCATAGCACTGAAATACATACAACTCCATTTAAATTAAATAAAACCTTTTTACAGTGAGGGTGGTCTGTAATAAGACATGAAATGAACGACACTCACATGCTGAGATGTCCAAGGCAAAATCACGTTTATTTTTGGACTTTGATATTTATGGAATTCCAAAAGTGACCGTGGATTGGAGGATGAAATTGCTACCTCTCCAAACACACTGGTCAAACCAACAGTCCATCAATTCTTTCCTCCTCCAGAAAGGAATGCAAAACAATTTTTATTTACATGAAAAGTGCATGACAAACTCCATTACAGAAATGTTAACATCAGAAGGCTTGGAAGAACTTAAGAAGAACAGGACAGCTGTGGTCAAGGATTGAAACAGGCTGCTAGAGACTGTGTGCCAGAGATGCCAAACCTCAACTGGAACAGGTCCTGGGCAACCTGTGGCCCTTTTCTGGGTGGGGTATCCTGTCCCCAGCCTTTGCAGAGCCATCCCCACCTCACTGAGGGCAGGGAGCTCTCTCTCACCAGAAGTGGACCAGCTGCTTCTGTGGTTTTGGGCGTTACAGGCTGTGGTGCAGGCTCCAACAATGATGACAATAAAACCAGTCCTTTCCAATGATTTCACCACCTCTTTATTTTATTCTGTGGTTTTCCCATGTTATCTGAGCACAGATGCCTGTGATTTCTTTTCCTGATCCATTACCCTCTCTGTTTTAACCTCTTCCTACCCAGGAGTTTTCCTTTACCAAGGTGTGTTTAGACATATCTATAAAGTATAAATCTTAAGCCACATTAATATACATATGCTCAAATTCAAGGGTGATAGTGAGGTCCATACTTAGCCCAAAAGAGAGGAAATCAGAGGAAGGAAAGTGATGAATGATGAACAAAAGGTAAAATATCTCCCTTGCACCATAACCCCTTCTTCACTTTTCCATGGCTGCAGCCTTGCATTCAGCATTATGCAGATTGACTTTGAACAAGGTTTTTGCAAATGGGATGCTGACACAGGGCAGGAGGATCTTCCTGCAGATATCCAGTCCCTCAGTGCTGGAGGTGTCAGAGCTGGAGACTCACGGGCTTTGAAATGGCAGATTTGGGAAGGAAGAGGTTGTATTATGGCAAAAGCAAATGAGAATGCTGGCCTAAGAATTTGGGTAATGGCTTGACCCTCTTGAACTAGCACAAATCAAGGATTATTCTGTTGCCATCCAGTGAGTTATGTGGCTGTAAAACTGGTACAAGTGGAGAAACAAGCTCTACATCTTCCTGACGTTGTGTCAGTAAAAAACATTTTGACTTATTTTGTCTGTGCCACCCTGATATTTACCACCATAACTGCTTCCTTTGACTTTTTTTATTACTGGTTCACTTTAAGCTGTTCTATATAGATACACAATATCACCTTTAATGTGCAAGATCATCCTTCGGTCAACACATCATTCACCAGCGAGATGGCATTTGGGCAAAATGGGGAATTTTCACTTCTCCCTTTTCTGTCTCCTGCTCCCTACCAAGCATGGGATATACATGGAGATAACATAATGGGCCTGATCCTTATCCTTGTTGCAGCCTTGGCATTGATCTGGATTTACACAGATGTAGCAGAACAGAACTGAGCTTGCTGTCTGTCTCTTTCTCATGCACACACATCACGATTTAGGATTTTGTTCTGACTTCAAAGCAAATGCAGGATGTAGATTAATATGCTCTACCTCAAAGGAAGTTGTCACCAGGCACACAAAGTGCTTCTTCTTTTGTGATAACTCATAATTTATCAAAGAAAATCAAATCAATTTGTTGGTAAAAGAAACATGTTTTTCATGAATTTAGACCACGAAGGAGGTTTCGATGACAAAGCAGGAGAAGGCTGAATTAATCAGACTTGGCATCTAACACTTAGTGGGGAAGAGCACAAAGCTCAGCTGGAACATGTATTCTCCCGGGAGCTCAGTCCCCAGATGGCAGCCTTGTCCCCTGGTGTCACTTGCCCTCTCCTCCCATCTCCCTGCTGCTCTTTGCCCTCTGCGGATCAATAACTGCAGGGGGTGGATGTAAAACTCGAGCACATCCTGGTGCAAATAACTGCTGGGGGTACAGGTCACTGGAGATGGGGCCAGCAGCTGATCCATGCGGAACAGCCCACGTCCCTGTGCTTCCAGGGTAGTGTCCCCTGCCACAGGAACAAAAAATGAACGCCAATTTCATAACATACCCAGAAGCTGTCCCTCAAAGCTGGGCAGAGTTTTTCTCTCACCTCCCAGTGTTTCAGACTCAGGGTTTCCATTAGTGACCTCTCCATTCAGTTCAGAATCAAGGAACTTTCTGCAAACACAAAACAAACAAAAAAGCTGGAAGAAGAATAGGACAGATGATGGCATCAAATGAAAGGAAGAGCAGAGCAGCATCCTACAGCTTAAAGAGAAAGGTGATAGCTAAAATAGTCACGTCTAGCACACATCCAATCCTGGGGCTGGATCCCAAGGGACATTGTGTGCAGACAGACAATACAAAGATTGTTATGAGCAAGGATTACTTCACCACCTCCTGCAGCCACTTCAGAAGAGAGTTAAAGGTAAGGCTTGAAAAGCGCCTCAAAAAACTGCAGCACGTCTGAGGGCAAAAAGTATTATATTTATAAACCAAGAGAACTGAAAGAGCTGGTGCTGGAAGAAAGATACTGAGTCTGTCTCAGGGCAGATTCGGGTAGAGCTTAACTATTCCTGATGTTTTTTAACCTGTTTTCTTTTAACCTCTAGACTCTCCAGCAATGAAGATGCTGCACCTTCCCCAGGGGAGATCCAAACAGGGATTGCCAGGAGGCAGCAGGGAGCAGACCCACCTGTTTTGTTGCAGAAGAAGGTTTTAGCTGTGCACAAGAAAGCTGTGCTGGGTTACCTGTCCTCAGGGCCCCAGACCATTTCATTTACTAGCACAAGTATAGCCCTCTTCTAACAAAGTCTTTTTATATTTGCAAGCAATCTCCTCACCTTTTTAGCAACATTTTTTTTGTAGTTTTAATGGATTTTCTCTGGCTTGGAGGACCAGAGCTGCACACTGCACAAAAGATGTGGGCACACCTTTAGTTCAGCATGCAATTTTTGGAAAGGTTTCATTTTTCTGTTGAGACCACCTGATAAGTGGTTGGCAACACTGGGCAGTATTGCTGGAGTCTTGATAAGCTTAAATTTAATAAATGCACACATTCTTGGGATCTCAATAATTGAAAGAGTCTGGTTACAGCAATCCAAGAAAAGAAAGGACGATTTTCCCTGCTGGCATGGTTTTATGTAATTGTATTATTACTTGTTCCTTTTTGAAACCAAGTCAAATGAAATGTGCCCTCTCATGATGCATTTTTAACATGCTGATATAATTCCTTAAGTACAATATTCATGGCACCAAAATGCTCTTCAGTATTAATTACTGTGACAGTGACACAGACTTTTTTTTGTCAAATGCCTTTGCAGCTTAGCTGGTCAAGGCTCCTTTTCATCATTTATACTCTGATCTCTCCACAGTAACTCCTGCTAAGCTTGTGATGCAGCCTGAACTCAGCAGATGGGCCAGGTTACATCATGGAAAAGCAGAAATACAAAACTCTGAATCTCCAAAGTCTGCTCTGGAGACAGACACGATGTAAGATCCTTGTCAGGGTGAGCATAAACCACATCCTCTCAAATTTGTTCTTATTAATAAGAAGTAACAAGACCAGCTGTAATTTATATACGCTGGTTGGTCATGATTTTCTTTGTACAAGCAGCCAACATATGCTTTCAGTCTAACATCACCTAGTTCAAAGAAAACAATAAAACAGGACAAATGTCAAAGGGCTGTGAACATCAGCTCAGCAAGTGTGTCTTGTCTGCAGCACGCAGTGGCCGTGCCAAGGTTTTAGTGGCAGCCTCTTGCCACATAGGCAGAGATCTGGAGCTGCAGAGGAGTGGTTTGTGGAAGACAAGATGCTGTAATTTCAGCCAGAGCCTGGAGCAGTTTTTCTCCCCTTCCATGATGATAATCACTACTGTGCAGTTCTTAAACTTTAGGCAGCAATAATAAGGCCAAGATCGTTTTTATGCCAAGATCAGTTTTGTTTGTTTTTAAATGGGAGTTCAAGTCTCCTCACTATTTTCCTTCTGCAAGATCAAGCCTGCTGATTATCTTTCACTTGTCTGGGCTTGGGACTCCAGCCATTCACTTTTTTGTTCCCCAGTGCAAGTTTCTAGTCTGTGATTATTTGTGGCAAGTCTTTCTTCAAAAACATCCACATTTACACATAGTAATAATGTTTGTATTCTTCCACCTCCTCTCTGGGCTTCATTTCAATGCTCAAGTGTTGCTTAAAGCAACAAACAACATGCAGATATGTTAAAAAAATCTTGGTTGTTTTGTTCTCCTCCTTTCCTTGTGCTGGTGTTGATTTGCCTTGTGAAAATATTCGCCTCCTGATTTTGTCTTTCAACATGTTTAGCAGTGTCTTCCAAATTGCCCTGTGTGAAGGTGAAAAGCATAATCTCTGTGTTATTAAAGCTCAGCTCTCTCAGAGGGGTCTCTTTCCCTCAGCTGAACCAGTTGATGCTTTCAGAGGCAGGCAGCACCCTGGGGCATAGCAGCAATGAGAGAGTGAAATTTCAGCATTGATGTATCTAAGAAAGTAAACAAAGCAGTGCCCAAATAACAGGTCAGAACTCCATTTTCTTAGGCTTATCTTTGGCTGGACCACTGCAAAGCACTAATTCTGCAGTAGAGATTCCAGGCAGTTCAGGAATAGTTCCCAAGTATTTCCAATGATGCCAGGGCCATAAATGTGAACAGTTTTAGGAAAAAATCTGGGTGTTACACATGCCTACAATGTCAGGTTCAGAAGTTCCACTGAATTAATCTTTCTGAATGTAGTCAGTCATGCCAAAATGCTTTCCAGACAGAGATGAAAAATCAGGAGAAAAAATTTAAATAAAAGCTATAGCATGCTAATCTTCTGCTCCCCAGTCTCCACCCACTGTTACATACATCCACCTTAAAATTTTTGTTCTTAAAATGCTTCTAAGTTACAAGAAGCTCCTGTCAACTGCACAATCTGATTCTATATAATAAATACTAAAAGAGAAAAAGCTAACCAGGGTAAAAATATCAACTTTTCTGACAGCAATGATTCTCACACCCTGTGTTCCTTATACCCCTTCGTGCCATCCACCTTCTCCTCAAGAGGACAGACTAAGGAAGCACATCTGTGACTCAGAGTGTAGAAGTCAAAACCACCAAACAGCTTTTAAGCAGTGCACTCCTTTTTCCAATCTCAAATGCAAGAAGGTCATTTGCAGTCCTCAGGGTTCTGAGATTATTTATGAAGCAACAGCCACTACACTCATTGTACCTCCTGCTCTCAATGGGACTCATCGTTCAGAGCTGTTGAGCAGTTGGGAACAATTACAGAGGATAAACTGAATGAAATATGTGATGCTGTGAATGTGTCAAGATTTCAACCAGTGGAATTTACATACATGAATAAATATCGAATACTGTTTAGTAATGACACTCCTGCATAGCCTCTCTACTGAGCATCCTGCAATGTAAAAATAATTGCTACCTTTATTATCAGTTACCAGCCCTAACAGCAAGCAAGAAGCAGCTTCAAATCTGTGAGACAAAGGGGGAATTAGGAGATGTATCTCCATTAGCTTGTGCAAATAGTAAAAGCTCCCTCTCAGCCTCTTTTTTCAGCAGGGAAAGTGAGTGGACTGTAGTTTTCTCTTTGCCTAAATTTAGACTATGACGAACAGAAACATAAGCATGTTGTGGATTAGGACAAATTTCCCCAAGATGTTGATGTAGAAGTATTAGGACCAAACAGAGGCATTCTAAAAGTCAACTGAGCAAAGCTGTTATTCGCAGAAGAGGAGAGATCTCCAGACACACAGGGATTTCACAATCCTAGCTGGGGCCTCAATGTTCAGGGACATTAATTTCCACCATGACTCAAGCCCCAAATAACTCTTTTGCTCAGCCAAGCACTTCCTTGGCTTGCTGAACCTGGCTAAGAGTCCATCGGGTACGAACGCAACATCTGAACGGGAATCACCCAGACACGTGCCAGGAAAGGCACCCAAACTTTCCTTTCCCCAAAAATCACGTGGTTTGCAAGACAGAAAGCCTTGTGGGGTCTCAAAAGCCCATAGCTTTTCAAAGGGTAGAATTTTGCCTACAGCTCCTCATCCAGACTGAAGTGGCAATGGGTTGGTTTTCATGTCGAGCTTGATCACAAATTTCCCTGACTCCTTGCATCACAAAGAGGGAAGGAGATGTATAACACAATGGGAATGTGTTCAGTGTCCCAGGCCAGACTGCTTCCCAGCAGTGTAAGCTTAGCAATAAGGGAAATAAGGGTAACATGTGGAAGAAAAGGACAAAAATTAATCAGATTTTATGATAAAGATCGCATGGTCCCAGTTCAGGGCAGTGCTGTTGTCCAGGGTAAGCTGGAGAACATTCCTGATATAAAAGCAGCCAGTCAGTAGTGGCCAAGAAAGGACTTAAGCAAAATGCTCAGTGGGCTGAAAATGGCTTGAAATCAGTTTCTAAAAGAGGTGTGGCCCTTGAAAAGGCAGAGAAATGCATTTGCTGTTTCTGAGTTCTTGGATAGCTCTTGACCATTTTGGAGGGGACTTTAGCCCAAGTGTAAAGTTAAACACTCATCTTTGAGCTGTCCTAAATGCAGAGCTGTGGGTTTGGTCCAAGGCTTTGCTGTGTGTTTCCTGCACAAGGAACTCCAAGTTCATGCATCCAACTGGGATTTAGGGCGCCCTGGCAAAAATGATTCTGTCCTTCTCCCATGCCATCCATCCCTGATCCTTCACCTCCTACAGAGGTTTGTTTCCTATGATGAGCCTTATCTCTTCCAGGAACTCTTTTCCCAGGAGCCTTTCCTGTTTCTGGGAACAGGAAGGCAAAATGGGTGGATGGAAACATTTGTTCATTCCTGTTTTTCCTTCCCTTTCACATCCCAGTGTCAGTCCTAAGGCTCTGAAAGCCACATCATGTTCTCTTAATCATCTCTTGCTAGCTCATTAATTCATCAATTGCTATTGTTTGGTTCTGCTATTAAATGCAATTAATTGCAAGAGCTGATGAAGCAGCACAGTTGGGTTCCCCTCCCCGTGGCTGTGTTGGTGTGTGCAGACCTCTCAGGAGCACACCAGCACCAACCTGGGCTGCACCAACCTCTGCTGAGGTGTTTCTGCCCTGGCAGCAGCTCTTGTGGAGGCAATAAATGGAAGGATTACAGATTTTTCAGCCACAGGTTGGGGTTTATAGCAAAACTCCCCCAAATCTGACATGACATCGACTGGCTTTGAACTGTGAGGTGAAAAACACCCATGGTGCTGCTTTGTCCATCAGATGTGTCACCTGCAGGTTTAAACATGGAAACATTGGTTTATCTTACCTCAACTTCTATTTCAAGAGGACATCCTCATCAAACCTCTAAACAACAATTTTCCTTTGAGCCACGCTCCTTCTCTGGTTAAAAAAAGTAATTTTGGTCCTTTTTCTTCCCCCAATGAGCATGGAGGTTAAAGAAATTTCTGTTTCCACTGGTAAGTATAATGTAGAGGTACAGATATTTTATAGATTCATACATGTACTTTGCTGGGCAACCTTCAGCTTCAGCAGGATGGGCTTGCCCTGATTTTTGTGCCAGAGTTGCAAGATGGATCAGTCTAAAGTAATGAAGGTCAGTTTGAAATCCCCCATTGAGACAAAATCAGGATCATGAGGAAAAGCACCTATTCAGCTCCTGGGCTGAGAATACATGCAGGTCCCAGGTAATTATTCAAGTTTCCAAAGGACTTCCTAGCAACCTCTAGGTCTGGGGATTTCTTTCCATTCTAATGAATGTTTGGTTGGGTAGAATCCAAAGGCACTTTACAGAGTGAAACTTCCTACTTGCCACAAGCTATTGGCATTTTCATGTCCTGTTTATATGTCAGCTGGGTACTCAGAAGTACTGTTTAGGTTTTGAGGGAGGGGTGTGCTGTTTTAGAAGCACAGGTTTCACAGAGGAGTGCCCTGTGATTTCTGAAAATCACCTCTCTAAGGTGTTTTAATGTGCACACACACAAATAATGGCATGAACCCCACTGAAATCACTGCATTTGTAAATCTTGGCCAAGTCTGTGCCTAGTAAATATTTTAATGCTATTTTATTTTCTTTTTTCTTTTCTTTTCTTTCTTCTGTGTTCTGACACATGCAACCACCATCTATGCTAGACTACAGAGAGAGACAAAGGATTTTATGGGCCACACACAGGATCTTTCACCCCTAACATTTCCTTTCATCCCAGTCTGGTCCAAAAAAGACTTGGAACACATTTGCATGATGGTGTCTCACCCTGCCTGGAGTCTATTCTGTCACTATTCTGGCAACAAGCAGAGTTGTCAATCTGGCACTTTATACCAGCTCGGGGTACACTTGAAAAATGTGTAAACAACAGCAAGATTGAGAAACTTCCTTCAGCATTTATTTACCAGATAGAGAGGATGGGAGATGCCCTGCTCATTTCAGTGAGCAATATGCATTTTATGACCTTCTCATGATGCTTTTATGCCTATTATGATCAGTTTGGCTTTTTTTATCAAATAAAGAAAAGCTAATGTAAAGAGCTAACATTCAAATAACATTTAAAACTGAGATAAAGTGACAAAGCTCTGATGGGCTGACGCTATGACTGGTATTTTGTCCTTTGTTGGGAGTGGCAAAAGGATAGAAATGCAAGGGAAAAAAAAAAAGAAAAGAATTTTCAACCTTCCATTTAATTATGGGAGACTCTGTCAATTAGTGTCACAATTCATAATTTTACTGTGCTGCTGTTGACAACCTCCACGTGCTACGTGGTGTCTGCATGGAAGATTTGAGCCCAGAGGCTCCCTGGGTGGAGGAAATGTTTTTTAATCATAGCACTGTCATACCCTGCAGTTCTGTAGAGTGGAAGAAGTTAACCTCTGTTTGAAACTTCATTTTTATCCCTGGTTTCTTGGACAAGTGGCTATTCCTGCCTTTAAAATGGAGGTGAGGATCCCTGGCTAAGAAAGGGTAAAACAATGATGGCTCTAGAGATATTGATAACTCTGGAAAAAGTGATATTGATCCATGCATTTTCCCCTCCTCCTCTGCTTTCTTAATTGAACAGTTAAGAAATAAAGTGTTCTTTCCCCTTTCTGTACTTGGAACATGGTGATTTATCAACATAGACAGTCTGAGGCCCAGCAGATAAAATGCAAAGCGTGAACTGAAGTAAATAACTGAAGTTCACAGCATGAACTAAATCATATTTTATTACCTTTAGTATTTCAATTGCTTCTTAGCATGAGAAGCAGAGACCAGGATGCATTCAGGAGCTCTAAACCTCCCTCTCCTTTGTATGGCTTTAGCCATTCTCCACCTTCTCCTGGGGAGCCATCCACCTCTGCATGGAAAAGCAGGGATCTAAACCCACCCTCCTCAGGAACCAGCTCTGGGATGTGGCAATTTCAGGATTCCTCACAGAGCAGATCATTAGGGAATCTAAGTTGGAAATTTAATCTCCTCAGGCTGCTTCTGTAAAGGAGGGAGTCAGGACTCCCAACAAGGCATTCTGATCTCACACACCCCAAATTTTTCCCCAGCAGATGCATTTTTCTCTCTGACACTTATGGAGAGCATCTAAAGCCCTTCAGCCATCCCACCAACAAACTGACATGCTTGGCAAGATCAAAAATCATCTTCTCTCCTGCCATTCTCCCAGCAGTTCATTAACTAATATCAGCTGTGATTTCCATTTTGAATCTGGCTGACCCTGAGGATTCTCTTAGTGTTTCAATGCATTCTTTCCTCTCCAGCAGACCATCTCTAATGTGTTCAATCCTCTTCAATAAATCATGTCTCCTGCATGGGTCAATTCAGACTGAAGCCTGCAGCTGCATGCAGGCTGGATGGCAGCAGAACTTCTCACCTGGCTCTTCCATGGGCCCTCCAGAGAAGTGAAACACATGGGAATTAAAAACACACTGGATGAAAAGCTGAGGGCTGTAGCTCATTAGCAGAGACCATGACTAATTTACTTGCTGCAGGAATTTAAGCACTGAGCAGTTTGCTCACTTTCTACTAATTCTCACTCCTGATTCCTTATGAATCCTGAATGAAGAAAACATTTTCTTCTGGTTCTACCACCATCAAGTCAATTATTCCATCCACAGATCCACAGAGAAATAACCACAGGAAATGTTTATTGAACTGATTTTCACATTTCAGCAACTGAAAGAATCACTACATTAAACTTTGATACATGACTGCTGAACATTTAAAGCACTTCTACTTCAAAAGTTTCCATTTTTCATGTTTAGGAATTGGTTTAATTCTTATTTCTAGGAAAAAAACTGTTTTGGGAAAACCAATTACTTAAAATGACTGACTTTTGCACCAACAGGAAAAAAAGGAGGAAGGGGTTACAGCACAATATATTTGGGAAAATCCTCTGTCTTACAAACCAACAACTGCAAACTTTATTTCAACTGCTCTCTCAAAAGGCTTTGCAATTTCACACACGAGTTTATTGGCAGTGTCTACTGAATGAATATGAGGATGATTCTTTTAAAAGAGTTTCCTGGAAAATGCCACCTTTGGTTGATATTTTTCTTTTCCAGGAATTCTGAGAGTTTACACAAAAGATTCAATGGAGCTGTACACACAGAGAAGTGAACGTGTTATTTTCAAACCACTCTGCTGCTACTTTCTCACCATTTTATGCTTTTTACTCAGCCATTCCAATCATCTTTTCATTATCAGACAAATCCTTAAGAATTTCCTCTGGCGACTTATCTGCTGCAACAAGAGAATGTGTTCCTAGAGCAAGGATGAATCAACATTAGGTAAAAGCTTCTGGATTTTACAGAGGCTTTAAAAGGCTGGAGAGCACCAAGCTAAAGCACATGTGCCTTTTGAGCCTCATTCTCCTTTCACCCACCACACTTAATGCAGTCACCCTTGTTTTACATCCAGTCTTCCAAGAAGAAAAGCTTGTGGGGGTGCCAAGTGTTTGTAATTCCAGCTGAAGTCATTAGGCTGAAGGATTTCAGCAATTCTGAAACTCAGGTTGTATCTTCCTTCCTTTTGCTTCCCTGATTGCTATAAAGGAGATCTTCACACTTGTAGCAGCCTTATACACATCTCCCAGCACACAGACTGGCCCCTGGGCACTGCTGCCATCCCAAACCAGGTGTCCCTGAATCCCGTGCCATTGTTCGGGGTGTGCTCTCACCCATCAACCCTTTGTTTTCATGGGCTTGGACAGCTCATCAACAAAAGCCAGGTCAAAGTTCTCCATGCCATGTGCCAAAAGCAGGTCTCCATGCAGGCTGGTCCTGTGCCTGGGGCCTGTGTCTCAGGGAGGAGCAAAGGAGCAGCCCTGGAGCTGCTGGAATTGCAGCCAGGAATGGGGAGACATGGGTCTCTCCATCCTCTCCTGCCCATGGAATTGCCAGCAGCAGATGAATTCTTCCCTCTGAAAGTTTCTTTCCACTCACACCAGTGGCACCTTTTTCCCTTCACAAAATCACTCATTACCCCAATTCTAATGTATCTTTTCTTCCCCAGCTCACCTTCCTCCAAGGATAAAATTATTGCAGTGATGAACAGATTTCCCAAGCAGGGGTATAGCTGAAAAGCAGCATAGAGGCTGAAAAATTGCATTATGCATTAGGCATTATGATATTTTAACAGGGCTCAGTATCACTTTGCTTCCAATCACCCAGAGATCCAGCTATTCTTCTGCACTGGGAGCCCCAGTAAATATTTGATCTGCTCAATCTGCAGTCAGCCAACCAAACAAGGACTGACTGTTCCACCAGTCTCCTCATTTCCTTATCCCATGCTCTTTGGAGGGATTCTTAAGTCAACAGACTGTCTCTCCCTCACTCCTTCCCTCCTTCTCTCTCAGATAATGGATCTCAGCCCTGATTTCACTGTTAAACTCCATGGCAAGATGGAAAATGCCAGCCACAGATGTTGCCTACACTTCATTATATTGTATGCGCATTAACAAATTCCTCACCAAAATTTTCCAGGGTTGCATTATAACTTATCCCATAATGTAGGAGAGGAGTTAAAGCCTGGGGATGGGAGCTAAGGAATTCTCAAACACACCAACATCCCCATGCACAAACCCTCGGAGCTGTTCCTTAGCATGGAGAAGAGTTTATACCCTAAAGTTGTGGTAGGAGTGGTAATAATTTCCCAAATACAAATTCCCCACAGTACAAATTTAGCAATTCATTCTCCTTTGAGTGGCCAAAAGAAGCTCAGCAACCATCAGATTTTATAATTAAAGAGCTGGAATAAGGCTTGAGAGAGGTAGGCTGATTTCTCTTCTTCAAACTTGCATATTCTCGAGAAACACTTCACTTCCCCAGACAATGCTGGCTGATGTGACTCGTGATTTTGAATGTTCCTCTTGACATACACAGCTTTTCAGAGCTTGAAAGCACCTGGAAAGTTAAATCTCTGCCTGGCGTCTGCAGGAATCCACTAGGGTAAAAATGAAGAAATTCAAAGCATCTGGCCATTGGAAATGCCACAGCAGCAGCACCACAGCAGCTCTGCCCAGCAAAGGATTAATTGTGCCATTGAATTAGGACCAGCAAAGCATCCAGGCTCCATGTGTACCCATAAATAAAATCACAGCTTCATGTCCTGGGCTGGTCTGCAGTGACCCACATGGCTGCCCTGCTCCTGGGGTGTTTTTTGGCTCATGCTCTCTGTCCCTGTCCCTGTCAGGGGCTTGTGCACCTGGCCATGGGCAGGAAGCAGTTTGGACACAGGCACTCTGAGGCTGGAAGGAGAAAAGAGGGAAAGAGGGCTTAGAAATACAGATATAAAATGTGTCATTGCTGCTGGCTTCAGGTGAGGGAGCAGTCCCTTCTTGTTACCAGCCTCGGCCACAGCCACCACCCATGGGTTTGGGAGCCCAGGGAGTCCCACTGGGCATCCAGAGGTGTTGGATCAGGATGTTCTCTTTGGAATGCTCAAGCATGGCCAAGCAAGAGGTGGTGTGGTCAGAATGGTCAAGAAAGAGGTGTTGAGGTCAGAAAGTACATCTGGGCCCAGATCAAGGATTTTAGGTCTTTACCTTCCTCAAAGGAGACTTTAAAGTTCATATTTCTGCTGTCTCTCTGTTCCCTCTCTATGAAGGAACAATCTCCAAATAAATAAATAAATAAATGAAGCTTCTGTTAGATACTTTCCATCAGGAGATAAAAAGTTAAAAAGCTGGGAGATGTTACACATACAGCTGGTACATTCTTTTGCTGTCAGTTCTCTCCAGCAATCAATATTATGAAATGTTATGATTATTATCAAATATAATTATGTTAATTTTGAAGCTGTTATGAGCCCCATCTACTGCCGTCATTACACTTTGAATAAATGATCTGAGTTTTAAAAAAATAACAAAAAAAAAGTGTTTAAGACAAAACTCCCTGCCTAGCTGTTAACTAGCAAGGAAGATTTAGGTAGGCAGACGGATCCGCTCCTTGTGGTGTTCAGCTTGATAAATCATGGCTTTCCTCCAAAGAGAGGCAGAGTTCAGTATTTCACACCATGACAGGTTCTCTCTGTACTTTGTGGATAAGGTTGCTTGGATCAGAACCAAACTTGCAGCTATTCAGGGAAGGTGGTGGAGTTTCTAAAGAGGCATGGCTCTATGGTGGGATGGGGCTGCTTGCTGCAGGCAAGCTGAGCCCCCAGCCCCACAGTGCCAGGCATGGCATAAACACAGGGGAGAGACAAGGCAGCTACAGATAAAAGCTGTGTGGAGAAGCTGGAGGAAGAGTGTAGCTGAGGTCTTGCTGGCCAGTCCTGTGCCCCCTACCCAGCAGACCAGATGTTTCCCCAAAAAGCTTCTCAGACCTCTAGCAGGCAAACATCACAGTCGTTGCAAGAGTGGTAAGAACATGCCAGGTTTCCTTAATGGATATAGTTTTGGAGATCAGGAATATCTGACCATGAGAAATTGCAGAGGGGAATTTTAGGACATCATCAAGAGCAAGGGCTGTTGTCCCAAAGCTGCACTTCTTCACCCCATGGGATCTGGACCTTTGTGGTGCTGTTTCTGCTGCTCTCCACCTCTGCTGGATTTCATTTTACACTTGAAGCTCAGCTGTATTTTGTCAGGACAGTGGTGGAACCCAGGGGCTGCTGATGCTGATTTATGGCTCAGAGGTGCAGAAGCCAGGTGCAGACTTGCCAGGGGGTTCAGATCTGCTTTCCCCTGTGCTTTCCCTCTGCTTTCC
The DNA here is from genome assembly GCF_023055355.1 of Agelaius tricolor. Classification (NCBI taxonomy): domain Eukaryota; kingdom Metazoa; phylum Chordata; class Aves; order Passeriformes; family Icteridae; genus Agelaius; species Agelaius tricolor. The sequence goes on from NW_027269266.1 coordinate 3,562,854, forward strand.
CCCCTGTCCAGGGCTCCCTGCAGCCGGCTGTCCCCCGGGCATGTGAGGCAGGAATGCCTGCGCAGCCTCCTGGGGATCTGTGCTGCATCCACCTCTCATAAGCTGGATGAATCTCACAGTTTCCTGGTATTTGCATGCCAATGCAGAAAAAACACAGAGGGTAAGGCTGAGATTTGCTGCTGAGAGTTTGGGATTTGCAAGAAATGCCAGATTCAGAGACACTCCAAAGGGCAGACAGGGGGTGAAGGCACAAAGGTTAAACAAGCAAAAAACACCCCAAATTTTTGCATTAAACTCTGTGAGCAAAAACCACCCAGCTAACTTCAGCTCTGAGGTGCAAGCATGAGGCTTGCTTCCCAGGATTAATAAATATACACTCTGCTATTTCAGACCAAGAACTAAATAAAGCCACTCCTGCTCCTCTCATCTCCCATGCTAACAAAATTAATGGCAGCAGGTTTTTTTGAGCCAATCACTCATTAGCCTCTTTTCCCCGCTCCCTAAACCTCCATAAACACAAGCAGAAATCCTCCCTGTGAGACATCTCGGCTGCAGTCAGGTTTTGCTTCTCTCCGGGCCGGTGTGAGATTATAATGCTCCTCAAGGTGTTCCCTTCCTCATAATGAAGCTCCATCTGTTCTACAGATGGTAAAGATCACAAGAACCAGCACTAAATATCCCTCCCCCACCGAAGAGTTTTTACCTTATGGTAATGTTGCTCTTTGTTTTCCCTGCCTTTCCCCGGAGCACGGGGACACCTCTGCTGCCCCAGCCAGGCTCTGTGCTGGGGGCTCCCTCTGCACAAGGAGGGCTTCAGAGATTTTCCCCAGGGGAAATGAAACCTTTTCCACTGAATTTTCAGGAAACTGCACAGTGGCTACCTTTAAAGACTTTTCATCTCATCTCCTCTCTACTGCTGCTCACACCAGCCCCAGCTTGGCCCCCAGCAGACACCTCCCTTTCAAGGGCAAACTGGAATATGTCATGGTAAGGACCTGACAGGTAAAACACAAATTAGGAGGTCAGATCCTCAAGATGGGAAAGAAATTTATAGGTGTTAACTGCTAGTCTCTGGCCTACACATTTCTGCGTGCCTTTGGCTCAGGAGAATTTTTTTTTTTGATACCTGCATGAGCATTTGAGCCTGTAGAGAGGCCAGCAGGGCAGAGATCCTGGGTGTGCTGCAAGTTTTGTCCTCTGGTGTAACCTTGCTGAGCACCCAGACATTGAAGTAGAGAAAATGGAGTCATCCTTGATGATCTTGCCCTCCATACATAATCCAAATAATTAAATTCACTTAGCTAGATAAACAAGTTTTAGTTCTGAAACAGGATAACCACAGTGGATCCTTAGACAATCCTCTAAGGCAGCTGGCAATGGACTAACTTCATTTATGTGGTTTAACATTTGCCTAGCAGAAAATACTACTACTTTTCTCTTCTTGACAGGTAGATAATCCTAAGAGGTTTGACTACCACATTAACATCCAAACCACAAATGATGGGTAATCTGAAAAGCTGGATTTTCTGACACACATGCACCCTTTACATCTGCTTTCTACATCAGAGCCTGAATTAGTTCTAATGTTGTGTTTGTATTAAATATGTGGATTAATGGAGCTCAACAAGAGTGCTGAATTGGCTCTTCCTGTCTCCAGTGGATTTGGACTGCAGCTCTCCATGCAGAGACAGATGTGCTGCTCGTTACATTTTGTGTTCTGCACTTGGAAAAACTGTGGCTCACTACAAAATCAACAGTTGCCTGCTCAAAAGAAGTGATTCCAGACATCTCTTAGAGCTAAGTAAATTTGGAAGTGGCAGGGACAAAGTCGTACAGGGGAACATTTTGAGACTGTTGGCTCAGAGTGTAGCCCACCAACAGTGCCATCGCTCAGGGACAACTGACCCCTTTCATGCATAGCAAAAGACCAAAGTCCTGATCTGAGAAGATTTAATGGCGCTGGGGAACCCAAACAATGAAGATATTTTGCTTCAATGTCCTGGCTCTGTCCCAGCTCAGGTAATTATTCCCATTTATCGAAATTTCTTCCTCCCATTTTTCCTGCCATTTAGCAATTTTCTTCCTTTCCTGTCCAAAACAGCAGTTGAACAGCCCAGCTGTCTGCTGGATACTCACTGTCCTTTGAATCAAGTCTCCTCTGTGCAGTTTGAAAGGCACCTTGGGACCTTAGGAATTGGGCAAAGGAGAGAAGTAATGTGCAAGTGATGGGGTTTTTTTCCTTTGCTATTGGTCTTGCAACTGTGGCACAAGATCTTAGAAGCTGAGGACAGGTAAAGCAGCATTTCCCCAAGTTCAGAATTCTCTGAAAATAAAGGAAAAATCACAATGAATTTTGCCATAACCAATTTCCCCTGGCAAATACCTTGCTGAAATAACAGAATTAGCAAGCCTGTGACCCAGAGAGAACACACATGCTCATGACTGAGGTGATGGTGGCACCTCTGACTACCTGGCCATGGTGTGGAAGTCATAGGGCAGAGCTGGGCTTCAACATCACTTAGGTAGGAGCTAGAGGGACATCAAGCTTTGAACACACAGATTGGGGCACCACAGGTCTGGAATTGCACTGGACTGCAGATGCTGATGCTTGAATCAGGGCCATGGTCAAGGTGAGAGCAATGCCATCCTGTTGTGTTGTGATTTCAGGGTTTACCTCAGAACCTCAGGTCCCTTCCCTGAAGATTCCCCCCCAGATGTGTCAATCACCTCCCCTTTCCCCTCCCTGACCCCTGCTGAGTGCTGTCTGTCAATCTTGGAATTCCAGAAGGGCGTTGAGTGATTGGCAGATTCAAAGGATGCCCCCAACCTCCAGGCGACATTGGGCCATCCAGGTGTCCTTTGTCCCTTAAGATGTACCTGGTTGGTGGCCTCCTACCCCTTCCCTCCCCCTCTTCCCAGGGTTAAAAGGAACAGCAACCATGTGGTCAGAAAGTTCTGTTGGAGCTGTTGCTGGATTCAGAGGCCTGTGGGCCAGAATAAAGCTCTGGATTGAAACCTTCCATCAGAAATGACTCCTTTCCTTCACCATGGCCTTAAAGCTGCTCCGGTAGAAGTAAACCTGAGCAGTTGACCCTCTTAAGGGAGGAGGCTCCATCCCGCCACCACCAGAGCTCCTGCAAGCCTGGATTTGGCTCCACGTGCTCAGCTGCAGCATCCAGCTGGCCAAAAGTGCCTCTGGGGTGAAACACCACACACCCAGCCAGCCAAAAGTGTCTCTGGGTTGAAACACCACACATCCAGATGGCCAAAAGTGTCTCTGGGGTGAAACACCACAGTTGCTGCCATTTGGTTCAGCACCAAGACCAGACAAGCTCAAGCACGTCCCGTCCAGCGATATTGGTAAATTCCAATGCCATCCCCTGCACTGAAGGCCTGGAGCTGTCTGTGGGCACAGGCCCTGAGCTGAAGAGCATCTGCAGATGGGGAATGGGGAAAGGGAAAACCTGTCTTCCAAGCCTTCTGCAAAACTGAGCCTGCAGCTCCCCGTTCTATGGGTTACAACGAGTCTGAGGTGACAGTCTCTCCTTTTCCTTCTTTTAAATATAGACAAGCACACAGGATTCACAGGATCAAGCAAGAGGGGCTTTGGCTTTGCAGCCCAGCAGTTGGGAGGGACAGATCTGCATTGGTGTGACTCATTCCCTAAAAATATCTGCGTCTCTCCATTGACTGTGCAGGGAGCCCAGGGTGACCAGCTTGGTGGAGATGTGTGCTGTGGAGATGTCTGAAATTAGACGAAGTAAATCCCGTCCCCAAAGCCAGCCTGGTAGGAGGCAGTGTGGGATGGTGTAATGCAAGAGTCTACATGTGAGCTGGAAGTCTGCACTCCCACTGCCAGCTCCGGGGATCTGCTGAACGTGGTCGGCGCAGCCGAGGAAGCGATTTGTCTCACTGTAAAGCAGACTCCTACGTCTGGTCAGTGAATCACTCTCTGCACACCCACATTTCTGCAAGATGGAGCCTATCCCTGAAGTTAGAGGAGATGAATCTCACCCCTATGTCTTGTTTCTCTTTTTTGTGTCTGCTGCTGAGTTTCCGACGTGCTGTAGCACTAAATGGGTTGCTCGAGTTAGGTTTTACTTCGCTTTTCCTCCATCTCCAACTGAACCACAATAAAAACATTTTGATGTTTATTTTTCAAATTCAATTTCCGAGCTGAAGTCAAGCTCCAAATCTTCCAACCCTTCCTCAGTTTGAGTGAAGCCCTTCAGTGTATACACACCTCAGCAGTGCACCAGGACCTTCTTCTCCCTCCAATTTCCATGCTAAGCTTTTAAAACTCTCCATTATTGCAGAGCTCAACCTGGCTGGCCCTTTTGGACTGCAATTGAAATAACACAAATTTTTTCAGAATTTCTTCTTTCCCATCTGGATACTACAGAACGTTGCAAGGGGAAAGTTTCTCTTAGACAATTGCATGTCAGGTGCACAAATTACAGAACTAATACTGGCTGTGATTACATTTTGTGTATGAGTTTTCAAAGCATATGATAATGAATATTGATAGAAACTATTTCTCCAGTAAATGATTATTTTCTCAATAGTTGGTGTAAATAAACCCACTTGGATATGAAACAGATTTTTTGATGTCTATATCAAACAAACACAGTGATGTATTTCCACAAGAAAAGGCACACCTGCCAGTATACAACAGTAGAAATGTAAATATTTGCAGCTTTTGTGATAATTAAATCCAATCCTCCAGGCCCAACTCGCAGCGTCTGAAGACAGAATTTGGGTTAGTTAGCTAACAAAGAAGGAAGAGGCACAAAAGCAGAGACACTAAAATGAAACTTGAGGAATCAGCCTGAGAAGGCAGAGTCTGCTTTAACCACCCTCAGGTGCTTGCAAGCAGATGTCACAGGTGAGTTGGTCACTCAGAAAATCACTGCCTCACAGTCATTGGAGACAAACAGGTACCTAAGGCAGGATTCTCTCACCCATTTTAAATGCCTAATTATGATTAAATGAATTACTGGTTCCCTGGGCTAGACCTCCACTGACCAGAGAGAGAGAGCTGAGGGTGATCAGTCAAGATCCAGGCAATTAGTCTGATGTGCATAAATTATAAGAACTTACCTTGCAATCTTATACCTTATAAGGTATAAGAGCCCATCTTATTATCATGACTTTTACATTAAATACAAATTTTGCCCATTTTAAAATAAGGGAAGAGCCCCCAAACTTTGATTATTTATCTATTTGAGGGACTGTATCCCAGTCAACTTCATCTTCCACTCCCTTTTATTGCACTGTAGTCAGAGTATCTGGAGCTCTGAATTGCTTCACTTAGCAAGTAACTCTTGTGTAAGGATGGTGTTATAGAATGGGAGAATAGTAGAGTGGTTTGGGCTGGAAGGGACCTTAAAGATCACCTGGTGTCCTTGGAAGGTGTCCTTGCCATGGGCAGGTTCACTTTCCACTAGCCCAGGTTGCTCAGAGCCCCATCCAACCTGGCCTGGACAGGTAATGGGCAAGAACATCAACTTTAGGAGAATATCAAGAGAAAAATTCATAAAAGGAAGAGAAGTCAAGGCAGGGCAAGGGAGGAAAAGGAAAGAGAAAGGAAATTTGTGTGTAAATGCCAGTGCTTTTCTGCCAAAGTGGAAGTCTTCTTCAGGAAGCAGATGTTTTCCCTAAAGAGCTGTGTTTACTGAAACATTAAAAACAAAAAGGAGTTTTGACAGATTGTTTCTGGCCTCCTACTGTTTAGTTGCAGTCAAATCTGTCAGTAAGAAGTGGACAGGGGACTTGAGGGAATAGCTGCAGACATCTATTCTGAGGAGATCAAAGGGAGCTTCACTGATGAATTTGCTGTCCTACTGACTCATTTTTTCTAGACACATGGAAGGGTGTTAAAAAGATGAAGGGGTAAAAAAAAAAGAACAACATGCTGCTCTTCAAAAAATTGCAAAACTTAGTCTATTACATCCTCCAAACCTGGCTTCAATATCTTTTAAAGGGAACAAATATTGGAAGAAGAGAAAAAGCTGTAACAGACTAATAGCTCCTAAACTATCTGTGCTTTTGGGTTATGGCCTTTTTAAAGCATCTAATCACCCCACTAAGCCACTGTGTGATCTTCTCATGCTTTCTGTGTTGATTCTTTCCCTTTCCTTCTTTCTCTGCCCCATCTTTGCTGCATTATCTTCTATTAGGTCACAATCTCTTCAAGGCAGGAATCTTCTCTTAGTGTTTGTATAAGCAGGAGAGACATCTGTCATGACTGGAGCCCTGATGTGCTGTCATGAGACACAAGAAGGAGAAGGAGGAAAAGTGGGGTTTAAGAAGAGAAAATAAAAACCAGACAAAACAGGTTCATGAAGGTTTTTGTTTGATTACACTGTTAAAGTGTCTGATGTGCTGCTCTTGGATTCTGCATGGTCGCTAATTCTCTGTGCCTGATTCCTTATCCAATTGAAAGAAACATAGGAAATAAAAAGCAAAGTACTCCAGAGCAGTCTGCTGTTTTCCAAATGAATTCAAGAAGCTCAGGTGAACTTTACATTAAACCAATTTGTTTTCATGACCAGAGAACTGGAGCACCAAGGTCCTGGTTTAGCACAAAGCTTAGACTCGTGGCTCAATTTAAGAATGTGAGCAAGATCCTGAAGTTAACGGGATTAATCAGAGGTTGTGTACACTGGGTGATACAAGGCATGCCTTGCTTGATATCACTGTGAAGTGTCACCAAGATGAGCCTTTCTGAGGGAAAACATTTTCATTCTCCATCAGGTTTCTTTTCCTCTAAGTGAAGAGGAACATTTGCTCTTGACTTTCTCGGACCCTGAGAAAGGTCATTATCTCGGACCCCTTTCACAGTCATTATCTCCCTTTTAAGAAGTGCAAATGAGGCAAATAAAAGCAAAAATCAGACCAAAAAAAGACATTTTAATATCAGATGCCTGTCCCAACCCCACTCATGCCAACAAGACTGCTCTGTGCTGGGTGTGTGCTGGGTGTGTGTTCATGGGTCTGAGTACTCCTAATTCACTTCAACAAGATCCAGATTCTCAAAAATAAGGCAGTTTATAACTCTTTTCTCTCACTGACAGCAGTGGGGTCAAGACCTTTAAGAGGAGCCTTCCCAATATGAGGTGCTGAAATAAAAGTTCACACGGCCCAGGTAAGTGGCTTAAAATTGGCCACTTTTCAGAAATATAAGTTTGATGAGTCCAAAAAAAATTCTTGGTCTGCAGCCTCATGTGGACACTTGGGAAGGGCTAAGGTGTTTTGGGGCCCTATTTGCTTTCAGTCCTGATTACAAAATTGATATTTAGCGGTATTTTTTAAAACAAATGACTCCCTGAATACAAACCCAAGCTTCACTGGCATGATTCTATTTCTCTTGCTGAATAGTGCAAAAAGGAGGAAAAGGAGAGAAGCAATATAAGTCAAAAGGAAAATTCAGACCCATTTCTCTGCTGTTGTAGATTATTTAAGGAATATGTTGCTTTTTTTGTTAGGAGAGGAATTCAGTGACAGATTAGCCTGGTGTCAGTGAGACAAACACATGGCTCAGTTCTAATGCTGCTTAATTGCCAATACAAAAGATATTAACTCTACTAAGGCATGAACCCAAAGCTCTGATCTTCAGGAAACTGGTAGGCAAAGCTGTGGGAGAATGAAAAAAAAAAATAAAAATCCCATCTTGTTTGCTAAATCAGTTGGTGGATGTGGTAACACAGGGACTGAACTCACCAAAATCCATGCTGGAAATGCTACAGTCACTTTTCCAGGCTGAGCTCAAGACTGTGTGGTCTGTCCTGTGAAAAGTAGATGAGAAATCCAAAAATAAACCAGCTGACAGTAAGTTGTGATCAGCAAATCATACATATGTAAATTGTCTCTGACCCTGAGAAGAGCTGCCTCCGCAATATGATAAGGTCTGAAACCTGATTGAAATTTTTCATAAAGGGCATTATTTTGGAGGTGATCCTTAAACAAGCAAAGCAGGCAGATCATCAGTTTCTTTCCTCAGTAGGCAGAAAAAGAGGCTACTGGTTAGAGGGACTTGGGCCAAATGAATTTATTTTGAATTCAGACACTGAAATTTTTTGTATCTCAGAGCTCTCTTTAATGACAGTGTAGTTCTGGGGCACAATTATATAATTATTATTGTACTATAATGGACAGGAATTTCCTTGTGCTATCGCCACTGCCATTGCAATCTAGGTGATAGATTACACAATGCAATATTAATAATATCAGAGTATGTTGGATGCTGTATGGCCTCACTGTCCTTCAATGAGTCCTTTTAGGCTCAGTGAGATGATGGAGCAGAATGACACAAACCACTCCCATGGCTAATGCATTTTGACCATTCTTTTTTTTTTTTTTTTTACTTTTTTTTTAAAATTTATTTTTAATAAAGAAAATTGAAACAACAGAAAGATTCAGAGTTTGTTCCCACATTTCTCAGGTACCAGAGACTTTTTTATTTTTTTTTCCAAAAGTCTGAGGGTTTTATACTCACTGAAAGCCAAAATTATTTCTGTTTTGCTGTGAACAAGACCAGGAGCTGGAAGGGCTTCCCCTCTGCTCCACATGTGAACCATGCTCATGTAGTTTGGAGGAGGAGGAGGAAATCTGGGTCATCAAAGATCCTCTGTGCTGGTGCCCCCTCACTCAACAATATTCAGATCAGACCCATCTTTCTAAGATGTCTTTCTCCTGACTTCTATTACTTCAAATCTCAGAGTCAAGCACTTCCTTGCTGTTTTCCCAACTGCTGACCATCTGAGAGGCTGCAGATATTTCAGCACCAGCATGCTCCCTTGGAAGAAGCATCACTACAAGCTTTAAGGCTGCCCTTGCTCTGGCTGTGCCAAGATCCTCTCAGCAGCTGTGGATTTCACCTATTTCCATTCAAATATCTTTTATATACAGTGGGCTGGGCCAGTTTGGATGGGAAAGACTGAGTCACAAAGGTCAGTCTGTCACCTCTAACAAACAAGTCTTCATCATGCATGCACCTTCAGAGTCATCTGGGAAGCCAGGGAAAGCCCATTCTTCCCATCCTTCTGTGTGCCCACCACTTTGCTTGCCTCCTTGTCCAGCAGCTGGACCTCATCTGCCTTGCTGCCATCCCTAGAACTAAATTCTATTTCACCTCTCCTCATTTATGCCTCAAACTGCCTTAAGACCCCTCCGAAAGAGCCTCACCTCCCACCTCCCTGGCATGGGGCAGATGCAGAAATTTCATCCCTTTCCACCCTCAGCCTTAACCATTCTCAGTGTTGAATTATTGCTCTGAAAAGAAGGAATATCTTTTACCTGCCAGAACCATTCTAACTGCTACATCTTTTTTTTTTTTTTTTTTCCCGACCCTTAACTTAAATATTACCCCCAAAAACCCCAGTGTGGGAGAATGTGGAAGATGACTGTGAGGGAACTGCTCTGGGTGCAGAGGAAGAAGGACATCTCCATGTCCTCACTCACAGCCCTGCTCTGCAAATGCTCTTTTGTGTGAGCTCTCTCTCCCACCCCAGCAGGGTGGGTGTTTCTGCACGCTGTCCCTTTGAGTGTTTGTATGTTATGCTAAGTAAGCCATCCTTCCTAAATTAGCCCTGTAGCTTTTCCCCACCCTGTCTCCAGGTACATCTTCTTCCTTCCCATTTCTTTCTCCCACCTACAAGGAGAGAACATTCCTGATTTAGTGCTTTCCATGCTTCTGCCTGTGGGGGTGTGTGTAGGGCTTGCAAATGGAAAGGACAACTCCAAGACACAAGTATTCCTCTGTTTTTGGGCCAAGACTGACAGAGGAGAAGGAAGGAGCGTTGCTTTCAGGTTCAGCTGAGGCCAAGCAGCTCTCAATTAATCTCCTGTTCACGACAAGGGCTGCAGCATCTGTTGGATACACAGAGCTTCCCTTGGCTTTCCAGAGAAACAGGCTGTCCTGAGTCCCTTCTGGGCTCTGCCTTAGCTCCAAGCAGCCTTGCTTGCCCTCACAAGGCACAGAGCAAGGACCAGTGACCTTATGGACCCCAACCACACCTGAAATGGTGGGATGCTCCAAAAAGATTCTCTTCAGCTGTGCCTAGCAAGCAAAGAGAGAGCTGGGGATGCCATGGGTACATCCAGCCACCTGAGTGACCACCCCAGATACACCTGCACAGAACTCTGCACCTCTGTTCTCCACCCCAACAGTCACAAATTAACTCACACATGCAGACCAGCTCCTCACCAGTGTCCATGACCACACACTGCACTGAACTGTTACCCAGATCTGCTCAATGTTCTGGATACCATTTAACTCCATTTTTTATAAACTCTACAAAAAATGTACATGAGAAGTCAGACTATGCATAGGCTATAGTGTAGAACTTCCTCTGGCAACCCCAGTCCAAGACTTAGCTGATGCTCTACAGGATCAGTTCCAGGCACCTTCAGAGTAAGACCTGCCTTCAGACAGGAATTAGATTCACAGTCTGTGAATTTATACAGGCAATGAAAAGGAAAAACTCTAAAATAACCTGCCCACTGTAAAAAGACTTGAAGAAATTTCCAATGAAAGCATTTCCAGGTGGAACATAGCTTGGAATCTGTTTTTATAACAACTAGCATTGGGGTAGTAGACATTTAACACCCACAGGAATTTAAAGGAGTTGTTTTATCTGCTGGAAGAAAACTGTGCTATTCCACTAGTATGATCAAACAGACTGAAATTTATAGGATGAAGGAAGAAAGCTATTTGAATTGGATCAAAATCACCTAAGAGTTCAAAAAGGTTGGATGTACAAGACATATAGGACAAGGACATGCAAAGGTCTGAGTTTTGATGCTTTGAGTCATTGATGTGAGACTGGAATCTTGACATAAGTCCTTTTTTCAATCTAACATTTTGTTCACAAGTGTATCTGTAGCTGGTGCCTATAATCCAGTAATGTATTCAGGTAATGTTAGTATAAGAAGGTTTATAAAAAAAACACTCAACCACTAAAGCTCCATTGTCACTAGACAAATCTGCAAAATCCTTATCAAATTCAGTGCCTATTATACAGCATATGTAAGAATATTACAGCTTTTTTCACCCTAGCTTCAGGTAACTACCCAGACTTTAAATCTGAGACTCATTTATTTATTACCTCTAGGTAGACATATTAAGCTCATTGCTATTCTCATTAACAAACAGTGGTTTTCCTGTACATTACTTCAACGGCCAACTATTTTTATAATTAGCTGCAAATTTTAGCTCAAAGTCCTGTCTTAAGCTGTTTTAACAAATTCACTTGGTCTTGATCCAAGTGAAAATCCAGTGAAATTGGTGGAATGGCTTGCATGGACTTCAAGGGGTTTTGGAGCAGCTCCTATGAACATGCCATAATTTGTTCTTAGAAATGTGGTTATTAGTAATCTCATCCATGGATAAGCAATACTGTTTTAACAGAAGCTAGTACTGCCTATTACTAATCTAAACCAATGCTTTTCATTAAAATGTTCTGCTTTCCATTTCCTATAACTCCGCAAATTTTTGGCTGTATAAGAGAAGGTTTTCCACATGGAGTGTTTGCCTCAGGTGTATTCTTTTCAATCTAATCAAAAGCAGTCCAGGGTTTTCTAAGAATACTCTTGGGGAAAAAGAGTGGGTGAAAGTCCAGCTTACTATTATTAAATATCATTTTTTTTTTCCAAAACTTCCCATCACCTTTTGCCTTAGGATGAGAGACTTGATATTTGGGAGGAAGGGTGTCATTTTTCATAGCATCTTTTATACCCCATAATTCACTGTGATTTTTCCATGTAGTATTGTTTCTTGATATGTTGTTCCAATCTCTATCTAGAGGAGAGTAGATTTTGGGAGAGAAAGAATATTTTTACTTCACACTATGTTCATTCAGCTGCCAGTTTGTATTTTGGTCTAGGTGGATCACAGAGCTGGCAAGCTCTGTGATCCTCATGCCCTGGAGGGACAGCAGAGGCAAGAAAAGCCATCTTCCTGAAGAGCCTGTGAGTCCTCTGATCCCCTTCCCTTCCCAGAATGGGCTGTATGTTTTAAGAGGCACTCACTTTCTTACTATTTTGCCAAGTGTTTTTTCTACCAAAACCTGAGGCTGTCATTCCTCTGACTGCACTCATCTGCCAGAAAGCAAAATCTCTAGAGAGCTGAATTTGACATCACTAAATAACACATCTAAAATCATATTTTGGTAGCAATTTATTGTTCTCTGGACATCAGTGGGATGCCTTTTTCCATAGAGTTTCATGGTAACTTGGCTAGGTTTCCTTTCCTGTATTAGATTTTCACATCAGTAGGCTTGGCCTTGAATATATGTTGTCCTTTATGATATGGTGGCTGGACAGAGAGAAAATTTTGGAAGGCAAGCACACTCAAACAAAAGGAGACACCTCCATGTTCACCTGACATGAGCAGGAGGCACAGGGAAAACAGGAAGTGGCCAAAATCATACATTTCACTTCTTCTCCTGAGTAAAGTGAAAAACCAGGACCCTGCACAGACACTGTGCCACAGGGCTAAGATGGAGAGGTAGGTTTTTATGGGTCTGTGAGAACTCTGGTATCACTCCAGCTAAAATGAATCCAGTGTCTGAACAACCTTGTTGGAAATCCAGTCGTGTGTTCATTGCACCACAGCCTCAGGAACAGTGTTCAAATACGAAGGATCACTAAGGTCCAGCGGGATTTTTGCAATTCATATTTTTGTCCTGCTGGCAAATGAACACTGCAAATCTTGAAGGAGGGGGAATTCTCTGCTGCCCTGGCCATCACTCCACCTCCATACATCCACCAGTGAGCCCTTGCTGAGCTGGCAGCCCAACTGGCACATTGCATGGCTGCTATTACACAAATCCATTACTTTGCAAGCCACACCGTGAGTGTAAAGCTCTAAAGTAAGCCAAACTATTCCCTGCTGTGTGGTGCTGGATATGTCAAAAGCAAGGAAAAAAGAAAAGAGGAAAAAAAAAAAAAGAAAAAAGAAAGGTAAGAGTATTCCACTACAAGCACAAAAATGTTTACTGTTGTTGCTGTTGCACAGCTCTGCACGCAATGTGAGACGATTCCTCTCTCATTAAGTCATGATGAATGATAGACATGGCCAGAGGCTAAAACTGGTTCTTAGATCGAGTGTTGTGAGAAATGCCTCTCCACCACCAGGCAGGTGAGATCATTTCTTTTTTCCATTATACCAGTTTCTTCTCTCTGTTCCTGAGTAACACAGCATGATTTGATAGTTTCTGCCTCTAAACTATTGACGTATATTTGCTTTGAGAGGGGCCTCCTAAAGCGTGAAGAATGGGCCAGAGAGCTCCTAACTACTCACAAAGAGTGTGGCTGTTAGGCTGGAGCCTTTGTAGTACTTAACTCTTTGCCAGGTGTTATAGAATTAGGGGACTCCAACTGGCCTTGTAGGATATTGTTCAGTAGAAGGGAGAAAACAGCTTTCCTGCATTCTCATTCCATCAGCTGCAGCCTCTCTTGAGCTCTAGATGTTCTTTATCTGCCTCTACCTCTTCAGACCTTGTGCTTGCACATTCCCAGGTGAAAAACCACCTGCAGCAGTGCTGCAAAGGGTCCTTCAGAGAGGACAGCAACAGCTTCTTCATTGAAGGAGCCACTCAGGAGGGCTTGGTGGACTGATGCTGAGGAGAACAAGAATTTGTTTCTGGCGCTATTTCCAGGTGATTTTGACCACAAGCAAACTGCTCCTTCCCTGCACTTCTCCCAGTCAATGCCTTGTTCATTGGGGCCCTGGCTCTGCAGATTTCCTCATATATCAGGTTTCTGTGCGCAATATTAAGCAGAGCTGTGTATTTTTGGAGGATTGAGGCCTGAAGACTGCAAAGGAATGTCTTTAGAACTAAGCAGAAAAGGTGTAGGGAGAAAGCCACATTGTTGATCCCTTAATCACCAGTGCTTGTCCCATTCCTTGCTAGTGGTGTCCAGACCTTAAAAGTTACAAGCACTAAGAATTTTAAATTTTTCATTCTCAGCTGAAAACTTAAAAAGGAATAAAACTTCTTGTTGTTAATAAAGTGCACATGAGATTTGAACTTTTTTTGAGACAAGGAAAGAGAGAATGATGCAAATCTGTGTTTGTAAACCTTGGGCGCTTGACCTGGACATTTTAGAATGGATTGCACACCAGTGACAAAACAGAGCTGGAGGTGAAAGGGAAATTCTAAAACCTTAAGTAATTTAAAGAAAACAACAATTCAATTAAAAAATACCTTGGAATCCCTTGGAGAGGAATGTGAGTTGCAGAATTTGGGTCTGGATCTCAGATTCTCCAAGAGTTCCAGGATATTTATTCCTGTCGAGAGTTTTGGCTTGGATTGTTGGCGGGAAGAGTCAGCCATGAATTTTGGATCTAACTTCAGACTATACTATCATAAGTTCCAAAGAACTGGATGTTCTCATCTAGGAATTCATTTTTTTTCCTCTAAAAAGTGATTCACTCAGCATGACTAAGGGTATGTCTGCATGGATGGACGAACAGCTCCTTCCCACTCATCCCACCAGCCAGCTCTTCTCCAGGGGTCATATATGGCCACCTTGGCATGGGGCTGCATGTGGGTTAGTAGAAGTACCACCAAACAGACAGATGCCTCAAGTAAATGCTGTGAAGTGAAGAACAGCATTTTCCTCCTTAATATTCAGAAAATAGAGAATTTACTTTTAGGTATTTAACAAGAAAAAGAAATTAATCTGAAATATGTGTATGTATGCATACATATTCTCAGATACACATGAAAAATCCCTTTGATATACCTTTTGACTCTGATCCTATAAAATTCCTGTCCATTTGAATGGAATCCTACATGTAAGTGCTTCGCTGGGTCAGGGCCACTGCCAGGAGAGTGGAAAGTATTTCCCATATTAATCTAATTGCACAGCAAAGGGGATTTTAATTAATATCTGCATTGCATTCCAGCATATTCAAACCTCAATACAAACAAAGCTGTGTAGAAAGTGCCTATATGTTTTACTTTGTTTTGTTTTGGTTTGTTTTTTCCAGAGTGCTTTACCTATTAGAAGTTTACCAAGTCTCTTGTTATCACCAGAAAGGTCAGAAATAAAGATAGATGCAATGTATATGCAGAAGACAGCACTGCTCATAACTGGAGCTTCACAGTTTCAAATAGAAACTTTTCAGTTTAAGGGTAGAGGGCCCATCACCTAAGAAAAAATAGATCCTGCAAAGAAATACATAAAGGTCTTCATCTCTAATTCCAGTGTGCACAAGGTATACCAGAGGTGGTGACTGAGTGTCCTAAAGTAAACAACAAAATCTCTGTGACTTGAAATAAAGCCATTACATTCTCCTAGCCAGACATTTCAAAAGTATTTCATTTCCCAAAGCAATACTTGAGAATCCCACAGACCATCTTTTAAGGCACAAACATATAAACAATTTTTAGTTATCTACAAAAGGATCTGGGTAGCTCAAATCCTGCTTCAAATGAGACCTAAACACTTGAAATTCATCAGAAGTCCCAAACAGGCTGTGTATACACCAATACTGCCTTTTCCTGGAGCTGTCTAAGGGCACTAAGCCTCAAAGCTTGCTGGCTGCATGGGTGTGGTCCCCAGCCATCACCAGACATTCCTGATTTAATACATGATGGCTGTCTCTTATTTTGCTGGAGGTACAGACCTGTGATCAGGGCTGCAGCAAAGATGGTGACACAGGGTGGTGGAGCTAATTTTTCTAGCAATGAAATTCTCATCCTTGGGATGTCTTGGATGCTTCCCAAGGACTGGGGAAAGGAGTGACTGGTGGTCAAGGGAAGAGACCTGGGCTTGTGGTCCTTGCTGCAGACCTTTCCACTGTTCCTCCCTTGATGAGCTGAGGAAAATGACATGGGATTGCCAGGAAGCCAGGCCTGGAGCCCAGCTCTGATTTCCCCCAGCCCAGAGCCCTTACAGTCAGAATAAAGTTAGATTTTTCCTTCCCCTCTGGCCAGCCCTGTGAGTCTGCCAGTCTTGGCTGTTCTGCAGCCCCAGGAGAGCAGTGAAGGCAGAGATTGTCCCAGTGTTGTTGGGCACTGATTGGGGTGGACAGAAGGGATCCCTGCCCCTCCTGCAGGGCTGACCAGGGTGTTCCTCCTGGCTGGATGTGTTAAAGCTGGCTGGTGGCACCCAGGGCTGAGGTGTTTTAGGAGAACTGGGCAATATCACCTCCATTCTTCCCCAGGATGAGGCAGCTACAATTCCAATGAAACAGCATCATAAACATCAAGCAGTGAAGCTTGGCCAGTGGCTTTCCATTCCCATATCAAGAGTGGACAGGAGAAGCCCATCTCCTTCCAGCACGCTCTTCATGCAGGAACAGCTCAGGGAATGGATGCAATGTCAGGGAGGAACTGCACACATCAGGGAAGCTGCCATGCCAGATTAGGCTTATCTCTTCTACCACTCAAAATCAGGGAGCAGAGTCCCTGACTCCCAGATTCTCAGTGCCCCTGAACACCAGGGGAATTCGGTTTTCCCCTTTAATTCCCAAACAGGGCAATTGTGTCTGCCAGGTTGCATGAAAGGACCAAAGTTCTCAGAACTCAGCCTAAAAGTGGTCAACCTCAATGGTAATTATGTGCCATCAAGCATCTTCATGGTGAAAGAACACCAGGTCCTAATGGGCTTTTTAGCAAAGAAATTTTGTCTGGTAGATTCAACATGTGGAGCTTCAATTTATTTTGACCAGAAAAATGCCCATGTTCCTTTCCTGAAAATCAAGTAATGCAAAAATTTAGCAGAATACCAAAAAAAAAAGGAAGATTCTCCATGGATGGTGTTATCCCAGACAAAATGAGATTTTTCTTCAGGAAGAAAATACTTAGCTGGATGTACCACTAGGATATACCACTGGTAGAGTAACTATGGGATTTTTAGTTTTGTTTTCATGAGCTGTTCTAAAGGTTTTCTGGCATTAAAAATGAATAAAATTTGTTCTCAGGTTCTATAGCCATTCAAAGTTCAACGGTCTTATGAAAATCAGGCAAGTTTTATTTGATTATGTTTAGATTTTAGGTGTCTGCCAGTGAAAACAAATATTTGGAAACATTGGTCTTACATAGAAGCAAACCTCAGTGCATTCCTAGATTGGAAGGTCATGATTTGTGCTGGGTGGGCAGGTAATACCTTCTAATATTAATTTCCATTCTAAATTGTAGCATGTGCAAATATTTCCACGTTTCCTGAAGACCACTATTTGAAAGCTATTTTTGAGTATTTCATTTAAGAAAATACAATCTGAATTGTTTCACAACAAAATTGCTATTTATAGGTTTATTCGGTTCCTTTCACATTATTTCTTGACAGCTCATTAGTTGCTGTGGTTTATTCCTGTCATATAATGGGGTCACAGCAGCATTATCAAAGTGTGTATTTTTGTTCTTAGTGCCTGAGAAGCAGTTGTGATTTAATATTGATTGAGGCATCCCATTTAGCAGCCCATCCTCTCAGAGTTGTAATGAAATAGCTTGGTGCTTCGAACAAGGAGAAAAGATGAGATTTCTGTGTACTCTCAGAATTGTGACTGTTCTCAGTTTCTTGGAAGAGATTTCTGAGTATGACAATAAGTGGTACAGAAAAGGCATGTTTTTCTTAACCAATTGAAGTGCATAAATTATGCTTCTCTCCTCTGAGTGTTCCGGTGGAGCTGTTCTGTTTTCCCCATGGAATTTGACCAGGACAGTCCAAACATGGGAGATGGCTCACCCCAGTACAAAGAAAGACAAAAAATACTCAGGATATGCCCCTGTGGGTGCTAGGCTCCACGCTGTAGGCATGGCTGGATTTTGGTGTGGCTCTGCCCAACAATCTCACCACTGCAATTCAGCCAGCCCTGTTTTGACCACTCTGTAGAGAAATCCAGAAAAACACCTGGGTGGGGAATTTCTGAAGATTTCTGGGCATTCAGCTCATTTAGCTGATGCCCACCCTTCAATTACCAGGTCAAATTAAATCCTCATTTCCTCAAGTCCTTCCTTTAATTCAAGGTCCATTCCTGTTTTACATGTTAACTATGACTTTTTATTTTCAGGAGGGGCAGAATTCCACCATTGAACTGAAATCCGTCAAAGTCACCTCTCTGGGGTAATTAATCTGGTTCCTGAAACTGGATCTGATTTGAAACCTGGACAATCATTTACTTGAGTGGGAGAGATGAGATGCAGAATTTGGGCTTGGCCAACATCAGGGTGATTATTTTGGAGCTGATTAGCTCTGTTTAAGCTGAGTCCAGCTCTGATCCTCCCAAAGGCTTAGCAACCTGGGTCCATGATTCTGCTTTGATTCTGACTTAATTCACATTTATCTTGAGGAACATTAACTCAAATAATATCATCACAGTTCCCATACTGGCCATGAGCAGAAAGATAGTGAATTTGTGGACCCTTAACCTTACCCAGCAGGTAAGGTTATATTATTACCTTATATATTATAACCAGTTCCATATTATGTTGTAAGCAGCATGCATAACAACATACACTGAGAACACTAAAAGTATACTGCTGTTGAGAAAATACAGCATTTTTCAGGATTCACCCCTCCCCCTTCCCCATAAAAACTAAAAATTAAAAGAAATCAAAAGGGAAAGGACAAGAATTGGCAACAGAATGAAAATCAAGATTAAGTGTTTATCTTCAGAATACATATGTTTTAGGTAGCTCCAATGTGACCTTCTACTCAGATCTGACCTATGAAGAACACAGCTAAATTATGTATAATGGTTTTGTGATGAAATGCAATGCCAATTATAGGAGTGAGATGAGGCCATAAACATACTGCACATAAAAATCAGAGAAGGAACTTAAATCCCAGTCCCAGAACCAAAAGATTAGTGCTCTAACCACTGACTGTAGTCAAAGCTTCCTTCTGGAAATGAAGGTTACATTTCTTGTATTCCTGCTGTGTGGTCATGAGAGTAATTTAAATGCTTTCAATAATATGGAGGTTAGAGTTTTCATCCTTTTTCTTTAGGAAGTCTTCTACTTTTAGTGCAATATTTTTCAATCAAAATTCAGGCAATTTACTTGTAAGGCTAAAAATGGATAATGACTTTTCGGTCAATTGCTTTTGACTGTCAATATGAAGCCTGCATTACCATTCCACAATATCATTAAACAATCAATAGCAATTAGTGTCTAGTCAAGCCTGGTGTTTTAATCATTTAAATCAAAATGCCCATAATTGTTATTGTATGTAAATATTTGAAGATGTTTATAGTGGAGATGAATTTTACCCATCTTGCCAAGAGAACTAGATTTAGAGAGAGCAAAGGCAGGCTTTAAGCCTCATTTCTCCTCTTGCTGAGTCTGAGACAAAAGGGTTTGGGACCTTTCCATATCTTGAGCCTATCAAGGGCTATATAAGTTTGCTGATGAGTGACCACTGAGTTCTGGGGCTGTCAGGGCTTTGCTTTGCCTAATTTCACAGAGGCTCAGGAAACCCAGAGACTGCACAGTGCATTTGAGCCATGGGCTGAATTTATTCTCCATGTCACAGATTAGCACAGGCTTTTTGTACACAGGAGAGCTTCTGGCTCACAGAAGCCATTATGGATTATTTTGGGCTAAAATATCTCCAGGGCACCACACAAGGACCTGGAACTCAGGGCACTGGATCTGGGTGCTCAGTAGCTCAGCTTACACAAGGGTATTTTCTGTAATCATTCTGCAGAACATGTGATAGGATTTCACATTTAGGGACATTTTGCTGATAGTGCTTTGTGCTTGTAGCAGTGATCCTTAAGCAAATGACAGAGCAGCCCTCCCCACTGCTGGCTTTACCCAGAGTTGTCTCAGCTGAGCACAGGGAGTTACATCCAGGGCTGCTATAAAACTCACCAAAATCAGGCAGAGAATGAATTTGTCCTATTCAACAGACCAAGAATCTTTCCAAGTAACAGCATGCGAATTGCTTTTTAATGGAGTGGACTAAAGCCTCACAAACCACAGTTACAGGGGTCAGCTGTGTGCCCCCCAACCTGCCACATCCATGTTTATAAATCCACATTTATTTGAACACTTTCAGGAATGGTGACTCTACCACTTCCCTCAGCAGTCTGTTCTAATGCCTTGCAACAGCTAAGAAACTTTTTCTAATATCCAATTTAACCTCCCCTGCACAACTTGATGCTCCTCTCTCTCATCTCATTGCTTGTTCCTTGGGAGAAGGAGCAGATCCCCACCTGGCTACAGCCTCCTTCCAGGCAGTGGCAGTGATAAGGTCCCTCCTGAGCCTCTTCCAGGCTAAACAACTCCAGCTCCCCCAGCTGCTTCTCATCAGACCTGTGCTCCAGACCCTTCACCAGCCCCATCACCCTTCTCTGGACTCACTCCAGTGCCTCAACGTCTTTGTTGTCATGAGTAGCCCAAACATATGAGTAACAATTTCATCCAGCCTGATCCATCACCCATTCTCCTAGACAGAACAGCTCCCAGTGATGTAGGAATGATTTTCCACAGTCTGACACCATTCAAGCTCATGGGTCCCGTTTCGGAATCTGTATGGAAAAAAGAGCAGGAGAAGGTGTTTGGAGTTGTATCATTAATAGTTTCAGATGATTAAAAACCATTAAAAGGGTATTAACTGGATAAATAGAAGTTTGGAAGAAAGCTACAACAGTCATAATGTTCATGATTTGGGTGTAGCAGGACACATTAACAACTGTATCATTTGATTAACAGGGTGATTTATATTGAAAGGATTTTAGGAAACACAGAATGGCCTATGAATTCTGCTGCAAACTAACATGACCACATTAATCATTAGAAGGCCAAAGAGATAGGTAAGAAAATCAGGAAACAGAACAGAAAGCAACACAGTAAAAGCATGGATCATCCCAGCCTATTTCTGGGGCTGCCATGCAACCAGGGCCATTCCATGAAGGTGAGCCAGTCTACCACAGGCAGTGCCTTCATTTTCCAGTTAATGCAAGCAATAGAGATTAACAATGTGCTGCAGGAACATTAAAAACAACCCCATGTCATGCACATCTGTTCAGAATATGGAAATACAGAATCTGTTTTCTTTAGATTCAGGTCCTGGAAACCTAAATATTTTAACCCTTCTTCTTGGCATTCTAAGCCACCAGTAGCAGTTTATTGTCCTGGTTACTAATCCAGGCTCCAGCCTGGGAAAGGCTTGCATGTATGTTTAACACTAGGCTCAGGTAGTCCCAATTATTCCATGTGTTCAGGAGGCAAAGTCCTTGCAGGATCAGGGACTTAAACCTTCTGGACTTTGTGTCAGAGCTCTACCTCAAATAAAGAATAGGAGGTTCTTTCTTCTTACCTGGGTAAATGATAAAGCAAAGCCCAGAAAACAATTTGCACACATAACAAGAAAGTGTTCAGCTCCATAGTGGAGATTTTGTGTTTGACATTTCAGTTCAGTGGAGTCTCCATGGCTCAGATGTCCCTAATGTCACATGGATACTCTTTAGGAGGACTCTCTGTTGCAATCTGAGCATCCCTCTGTTAGACACAGCATTGCTGGGAGTAATTTAGTCCTGGCTGCCTGAGAAACCCAGTTTTGTTCTTCTGGGATGTCTGAAAAAATTATTCCCTGTATGGTATGAATAACCAGTGACTACTTGGAAGCATAAAATTGCTGACCAGGAGGGAATCTCTGCACAATTGGGATTCCCAGTTCTCCCATTACACACAATTCCTCCTGGCTTTGGTAGCTCATGAACAATCAGGTTTTAAATGTTACTTTCTTCAGATTTATTTTCTTGTGTAAACCATCAAACTGCAGCCTGAAATAGGTTCAGCAGAACCGATGCAAAATATCAAAGCCAGCCTCCTACACCCTCAAAGTGTTAAGAGCAGAGCTTGCCTTTGGAATCTGAGCCCAATTTCCAAAATACCACACCAAAGGAAGATGCAGCACCAGGATACAATGCCCCCAAACAGAGAGGTTCAGAAAAAAAAAACAACAAAAAACCAGAAAAAGTTATTTTACATTTCAATAACAACAGGTTTTGTGTTCAAAACACCTCTCAGAAACTTAACATAGCTGCAATTAGGACATTTATTATTGAATATCATTATTATATTATGCTTAGTGACTAAACTAACAGTAGCATTCATGAGACTCCTGGACCAAAGAGAAAAGAAGTCCTGGTTAAAACGTTTCATCTCCCAGTGTTGCTAACACTTTTGCCACTTTATTTTTGCTCTCTCCTTCCCCATTCCTCTCCTTCTATTTCTCTGCAGCATGTGCAGTATCTCTTTACCATTTTGGCATCTGGGGTTTTGGCATCTGGGGGTACCAGAAATGAGCCTGAAAGTCTGGGGAATATCTCCCAGAATTAGTTTCCTAATATATATTTCAGCTAAAATTTTTCATCTGGTTCCAGTCAGCATCCAGGTTTTTTAAAAGACAAGCCAGCAGTACTGGACAATCAGTTCTCAAAGCTAAAGGCTCTCCAATAACATAGCAACAGAGGAAGAATTTTAATAGAACCCACAGGAATTTAGAGACTACATTTTTTTGCTTATATCCTTTTTTGCCTCTCTCTTTTTTTTTTTCTTTTTGTGTGTGTGTGTGTGTGTGTGTGTAAAGACAGACAGGTTTTCCCTTTTGGTGAACTCAAGCAACAGGCAATTTCCATTCATCTCTTGAGTTCAGCTATGCAGACTAATGGCCCAGATGCACATACATTGTTTGATTTTTCAGTGAAGCCACTGCCCAGTTTCAAGGCTGTCCATGGGCTTACAGCAGTGCTATCACACTGAATTTTGGGACACCCTACCTTAAAAACCAGCAGTGCAGCAGGACTGACATGTGCAGCCACAACCAATTTCCCAGGTCTCTCCACTAAAGGGTTTTGTCATTCCTGCAAGTGAACTGCTCCCATGTGAGTGATGTCAGGACCCCTAAAGGAGCTGCTTCCACAGAAACACAAGGGGAGGAGGAGACCCGAAGATCCCTTAAATCGGAGGGGGGAAAAAAGACGCAATGAAAGATTTTCAACAATTTTCTAATATAAAACAGCTCTGCAAAATGAGAAAAGTGGCTGTGGGAAGCAGTCAGAAATCTGCTCTTTATCCCATCTCAGCACTGCTAAATGGTGAGAAACTTGGCAGAGGGCCCACACTTTTACTTATCTTCTAAGTCTAAAATCATGCTGCTTTATTCTCCCTTCTTATTTCTGTGCTAGGCGTTGTGCATAGAAGGGAAAACACTGCCTTAGGTTTGAATTCAGCAGCAGAGACTGTGGCATTTGGGTATTTTATTCCACCAAAATGAGCTTTTCTTCCAAGGTGAAGTGTACAATGTAACATTACTTAATTGCCCACACTGCTTGGTGGATGCTGACACGTATTGTAGCAATGTTAACTGCTTTACATTTCAATGCATTCCCTCTCCCAGCCCTGCTTTGCTGGGATGAATCTGGCCAGCTGCCAGATAGGAAGCTTATTTTTCACTGGTGATCATAACTCTGGCTGGTTGTAGCAAATAACGCAACTGGCAGCGTTGGGAGGTTTATACGGGGAGCCCCGCTGCGCTGCCTTAATTGGGATCACTCTGCAAGCGATGGAGTAAAAAGGCATTAAGTTAAGATAAATGAACTGCTTATTGGAAACTACGAGCGTCAAGTTCACAGATAGGGAGAGGGAACGCTCCTCTCCCTGCTCTCCCGAGCCCCTCCTTCCATCAGAGCAGCTCCCGGCAGTGCATTCCTCTCCTCCAGCCTAGCAATGCCGCTTTACAGCCCCGGCCGAGATTAGATGCATTTGTCTGCCCTAAAGACCGGATGGCATCCTGGGGCTGACTCAGTTTTCCCTTGTTCTCCGTGCCCTGCAGCCCTGATGGAGTCAAACTGCGGGGGCTTTTCTCTGGGCACACATCTGAGGGTGCTTGGTTGTCCCATGGAAGAGAAAGAAGAGTGGTCACTTGTAGGGAAGCCTTCTGGTGCTGCACCTTTCTTTGGAGCTGATGTTCCTGCAGAGGGGAGCAAATTCCTATGAGAAACAGGATGGAGGATCTGCACCCATATTGCTTGAGATGTGGTTTAGCTGCCCTAGTGTGACCATGTTCACAGGGGTCCAAGGATGAGAGAAGAGACAAGGGTCTGACTCCATGTTTCAGAAGGCTTGATTTATTATTTTATGATATATATTATATTAAAACTATACTAGAAGAATAGAAGAAAGGATTTCATCAGAAGGCTAGCCAAGAATAGAAAAAGAAGGAATGATAACAAAGGCTTGTGGCTTGGAATCTCTGTCCAAGTCAGCTGACTGTGATTGGCCATTAATTAGAAACAACCACATGAGACCAATCACAGATGCACCTGTTGCATTCCACAGCAGCAGATAATCATTGTTTACATTGTGTTCCTGAGGCCTCTCAGCTTCTCAGGAGGAAAAATCCTAAGGAAAGGATTTTTCATAAAAGATGCCTGTGACACCCTGGTTTATGTACCTACAAGACAGTTTTAGTTGCAAGCTCAGAGAGAGTTTGAGTTTGAAGCAGTTCAGGGCATCCTTTCTAGCCAAATGAAGAGGGAAAGAGAATTCAGCTCCTCTAGGAAGTGCCCATGGAGTCCTTGCATTGTTTGAACTTGTTTCACCATCAAAAAGAGAAAGCACTGTCCCAAATGCTTAATTTACAGAAAGAAGCCTCATTTACAGCCCTGCTCTCCAGGATCCTCCCCACTGCATGGCAGGGGACTCAAAGCACAAGCCACAGGCCCACAGGAAGAAGGCAATAAACATTTACATTTTGTGGCTCTGAGACAGTGTCAAGCTCGAGGTTCCTGCAGCCAAGACCAAATCTTGTCCCTCTGTTGAGGATGCTGACTCCAGAGAAAAGCAGCACACATCCCACAGATCCTTCCTGCTACCATCCCATTGTCTTCTTAGGTCCAGGCAAATGGAATCCAGGAATCTGTCCAATTTTCGGGGGGAACTTAGGAAAGACACATTTACACAATCCTACAGAGACCAAAATTTCACATCAATGCATTGGTCCAGCAACCAGTGCCCACAAGAGGTGCTGAGAGCTCCGAGAAGGACCAGCTGAGTTGCACTGTGTAAAGAGACAGCCTCTACCTACCATAATACAATGAGTCAGTGTTTCCAAATGGTCAGAATTAGGTTAAAAAAAAATAATTGAAGAATCTTCAAGGTGCTGATTTACCCCAGCTTCATTCAATTCAATTCAGTTCAGGTCCCTCTCACCCTTCTATCAAGCTGATCTGAACCTGCACTTGACAGAATCCACACCAAACAGGAGGTGACATCAGAAACCTTGACTCATCACCCATGCAGATCATTGTCTCCCCTGGAGCTAGGAAACAAGGAGATTAGGAAATCCTACTGACATTATTCTTGTAGCAGCACATTGCTTTGCCCTCAGATATGAACCATTAGGACAAAAGGATGGAGGACCTGATTCAGATGATTTGGTCTGATGACAAATTCCTTAAGCTTCTTTCTGTAAATTAAGCATTTGGGACAGTGCTTTCTCTTTTTGATGGTGAAACAAGTTCAAACAATGCAAGGACTCTGTGGGCACTTCCTAGAGGAGCTGAATTCTCTTTCCCTCTTCACTTGGCTAGAAAGGATGCCCTGAACTGCTTCAAACTCAAACTCTCTCTGAGCTTGCAACTAAAACTGCATAAAGTAGGCCAACTAAATCACATCTCAAGCAATATGGGTGCAGATCCTCCACCCTGTTTCTCATAGGAATTTGCTCCCCTCTGCAGGAACATCAGCTCCAAAGAAAGGTGCAGCACCAGAAGGCTTCCCTACAAGTGACCACGCTTCTTTCACTTCCATGGGACAATCAAACACGCTCTGCAGAGCTAGACCTGGGCAGAAGAGTTCCTCAGCCTGAATCTTCACCCAGCCGAATGCAGGAGAGACCTCAGTGATTTTCCTGGGACCAAGATTTGGGAAGCAGCTAAAGACTCACCAATGTTTTTGGAGGACAAACTCCAGGCAGCAGTGTTCAAATCACCCACTGCTGCACCAATAGCTCAGTGCCTTCCAGGCTGGCTCTGCTAGTCACACTTCAATAGGAAATGAACTCATTCTTCATGCAAGACAAAGGTCTGACACTATCCTTCAGTTTTAAAAATACTTAGGGGGCAGGCAAGAGAGTGGTTTAAATCATGGTAAGTACTCTTTTTCACCTTTTAAGTGTAATATTTTCGTGTGTTCTCTATGTTCAAGGAGGGTAACTGAGACCTGGGTGATCCAGCCCCCATCCAGCTTCCTCTGCCTCATTTCCTGGAGGCCAGGGTAGAGATCACTCCATTCAAAGCCCTCACAGCCATAAACTGGTGTTTCACTCACACTGTTGTCCTTTGAGACTTCATGGCAATTCAGCAATAGCTTGTTTACAACCAGACCCACCAGCAACCTGAGTGATTTGATGAGTGCTGCTCCTCCTCATATAAATACCTACAGCTCACTGCTGCTCCACCTTCCAGAGCTCATCATCAACATCCTCCTTGCTCACAGGGTCTGGATGTAACATCAAGTTTGATCCCATCATAGCCAAAAAGTCTGCCAGGCTTTGGTCAAGTGATGTTGATCCATTGTGTAGAGCTGCCCATGGGCTCACCACACCTCAGGCTGTGTCTGAAGACTCTTAAAAGAGGAATTCCCTGGATTTGGCCATGCTGAGCCAAGGATTTATGCTGGTGAAAGAAGGTCTTAAGAAGAGACAAAAATACCAGCTGTTTGCACTCTAGAGCTTTTTAAATAGATGGGGATACCTCTTCATTGCCTCCACTCATTTAGAGGAGCAGGATTTTGTTGACATTCTTTGATGAATTGATGAAATCATATCAATTTGGTACTTGGCCCACCTCGCTGCTTGCTCATCCTGAAAAGAACATCTTCACAAAGCCCAATCACTGACCTGCCATGATGGCAGCAGTTGTATTTCCTTCTTTTAGCTGGTTTTTGCACTTGGACATGGTGGCAGAGAATGAGACCGTGAATGAAGATTTTTTTTTTTCCCTTCCTCTTTTTTCACTGAAGAAATCAGCTCCCATATCCACAGTGGATGGGTGTGGGTGGGTAGAGGGTGCTCCCTCTGGCACCCACAGCAGGGACCAGACACCCTCCAGTGCCACAGCCCTGGGATTCCCACTACTGCTGGGAATTACAGTGACATGATGGGAAAAGCTGAACTCCATCCTCCAGCCCAGGAGAGAGAGACCTGGAGCCCTGGGAGATGCTCCCAGTCACATCCACCTTCTGCAAGGGGTGATGAAGAGCTGGGAGGAGTCATGCTGGTGCAGCCACGAGCAGCAGAGCAGGCAGGAGGCAGGCAGGGAAGAAGATCTGCTTGTCACCACTGCCTTCTTCAGCTTGGATGGCAGGAGACAAACTGCACAGTGACATCCCCTGCACTGTCTTGACAACCCATCAGCAAGCTGCAAACAGCAAAGTGTGCCATGATAAGGGGCCTGGCATAAGGGCTTAGGCAAAAGTGCAGGTAGGCTGGAGGAAAGCCAGAAGTTCACATGTAAACATGACAAGGGTGTTATGTCCAAAAGGCTCAGAAATCTCCATTTTGGCCAGATAAGAGATGCCAATTTTTTTTTTTCCTTTTCAAGGACAGTAATGTCACAGCAATATTTATCCAGGATACATCAGCACCCTCAGTGCAGTGTCAGAATGAGCTCTGACCCTTCCACACAATCCCTCAGCCCTCCCCTATCTGCTCCCCACCTCCCTCAGCCCTGTGCATGGCACAGTGCCCTCCTGTGTGTGATCCCATAGATCCCACCATGGTCTGCATCCCTCACATCCCCCCAGGAGCCCAGCCACCCATACACCCAACAGTGTAACACCACAGCCCTCCTCCTCCCTGAGCCACAAACTGCTCCACAAACCTGGGATTCACCAGGAGACAGGGATGCTCAGCTGCTCCCCATGGGTACCTCCAAGCTGCCTCTGCTTGGTCTCATCCTACCACAGCCTCTAATCCCTGCCATGCAGCTGGCACCAAGCTGACTGGTCCAGTCATCCCACCTACGGGGTTTCTTGAAGGCATCCCTTTGTAGATTCATGCCCTGAGTTTAGGAACCTACCTCCATCAGCAGGGGGATGTAATGGTGCTTCTGGGAGGACATTGAGTTTACAAGGATCTAGACACACTGAAATCTCCCCAGCAGAGAGAAGTAGCAGACAGTGAGGAAGGCTTAGGAAAGAGATTTGTTGCACCAAATCCCATGCACTTCAGGCATGGGAATGGAGTACTTGTGGCCCCTCCACCAGCCTCAATTCCATCTCATACAGCTCATGAACACAATGTTTCTTGGCATTGGTAGGGGCTGATGTTCATTTCTGGTCCATTGGACCAGTCTGAAAGACTGATCCAACCCTTGGAAAAGTTTTCTAATT
Organism: Agelaius tricolor; assembly: GCF_023055355.1. Taxonomy (NCBI): domain Eukaryota; kingdom Metazoa; phylum Chordata; class Aves; order Passeriformes; family Icteridae; genus Agelaius; species Agelaius tricolor. Next base: position 3,591,215 of record NW_027269266.1, read on the forward strand.
CCTGCTTCAAAATGCTGAATAAAAAGCATCTGCCCTGCCCAAAACACTTCACCCCATGCTGCCAGTAAATCCTTCCAGAGCAGACATCAGCTCCAGGCTCCATCTCTGTGTGACTTTCTCCTCCCTGCACAGAACTGCTCCAGAGATGCTTCTGTGGAGTTGTTTTCCTCATGCCTCTCCATCGAGGTTTGATCTGGTTGTTTATGGAGCTTTGTACAGTGTTGGTTATTTAAGGAATTCACAAGATAGAGGTGAACACTTCCAGCCTAGCTGAGCTTTGAGTTACCAGGACAATCATTTAACATGTCCCAGGCTCCATGGGGCTATTTGCCAATTTAAAGAGTTCCAGCAGGCTCCTATTAACCTCCCTGTATAGTAAAGTGAAGTAATTTTTATCCTTAGTTCCTAAATTTCCACAGAAGTTCTTCAGTCATGCCCAGAGCCAGGCAACCTGCTGGTTATGAGCAGTCTCAGAAAGTCAGCTTCTTTTCCTGTTTGTGCCTTTGCCACTAATAGATGATGATCTTTCCCAAATCTGCACCTACTCACACTTAATATACAAACCTGTGCTGACATCAGGATTGCTCACACATTGATCATCACAGCTATGAATAAGAAGAGGATCCTGGTTCCTCATCTGCTCTCCCTGCTGCTGGGACCATGCACCTCATCCCATCCTTTAACTGCATAAACTGAGAGCCACAGAATTGTACAATGGTGTGGGTTGGAAGAGACCCTAAAGATCATTCAGTTTCAACCCCCCTGCCATGGTCAGGGACACCTCCCAATAGACCAAGTTGCTCAGAGCAATCCAAATGCAAACCCACTGCTGTCATGTGCTGATAGCAATGGTTCCCAAGTCTTCTATATGGTTATTTTTTTGAGAGGCCCCCCTATGCCCCCTGAATTTAATCTTAAAATTATATGGTGAAGACATTCCATGGATTGCCATCCAAACTAGTCTACTTTTTGCTGTTCCTTTTCCTTTGGGGTCCCCAGGGACATGGGATTTCACACAGACCAGATGCCTCAGTCCCATAAAGGAAATTTCTTGCCCATACCTTTAAATGGCTTTTATGATCCAGCAAGGATGGGGAGACACCTAAATTTTGCCCACACAAGAGCTCATTCCTGCTCACATGATGAAGGAAAAAGATCAGGAAAGGAGCACAGTCACTGTCAGGTCCATTTGGGGCCAACCTCAAAAGCCGGACTTCAGTGGTCTATTCGCTTTCCTTCTAGTTTTCCAAGTGAGCCAGTTCTCCTACATATTTCTGTAGCTTCACTTCTCAACCCATTCTAAGCAAGGTCCATGACAGCAGTGCAGACAGGCTGAGGAAATATCCAACACAGCTGTCACCGAGGTGGCAGCTTCCTCCAGGCAGTGACAGGGAGGCGTCCTGTACGTGACGAGAGCCGGACACAAGCGTGTGCACAGGGACGTGGGGAGCCCTGGGTGCATTTTGGTCACCCTTAGGTGGCTCTCAAGCGCTTTTGGGATCTCACATGGTAGACTTCCAGAGTCACCCACGCAGCCCACAGCTTTCCTATGGAATAAGAACGTATGGGAGAAGGGAAAGGGAAATGAGCTGGAAAGGGAAATGAGGGAAAGCTCGCCCATGGGCCACGGCATGAGCAGCACCGTGGAAAAAACAAAAAATTCTGGAGCATCAGTGTTTTGTGTGAGTGATGGGATGGCAGTCTCACGGATACTTCCAGCCCTGCCTTCCTGCACATCCAGCTGCAATCAGTATGTCACAAGAATCTGGAGACAGTCAAAAAAATTACAAAAACATGGCGTGGTTTTTTTTTTTTTCCTTTCTATGAGCCACCTGCTCCCAGTCAATGTGGAGCACAACCCTTTGTGTAGAAAATCCAATAAACAAAACTGTAAAGCATCTGTCCTGCAACTGGATCCCAGCCCATGGCAAAGAGTGAATCTGAGCCATGGCAAACAGCTGGGAATAGCATTTCATTCTTGTACTGTGCCTCACAGCCTGTACACTGCTTCCAATCAAAATCAAAAAATATAGGGGGAAAGAGAAAGGTAAAGGAATTTTGCACCATGAGAGGCTCAGGAAGTAAAAGAGGGAAATGGAGTTTGCCAAAGTTTTATCATGACCTCATACTACAGGTGAGCAGCCCAGCTCTCTGCTCTTATTAATTTAAAATGTAAAATTTCTGAGGGGTTTTATGTGATTAGGAGAAAAAAACCTATAGGTCAACTTCACCTACATGATAAAGCATCATCGTCAGCAGACAGAAAGCCTTGACTTAGTCTTTCAGTCAGAAGAGTTCTGAGTCCTGGTAGGCCAGGAGCTAAGCTTACAGCATTCAGGGCTAGATTTAGGGAGTTGCCATGTCAACACACCTCCACCGTTAGCAAGAACACCTCAGAGACTGGGATGTGAACTAGAAGCCCTATTTTTAAGTCTCCATATTCAAATTTAGCACAACACAAACCTCGGACTAAATTTCCCCTGTAACTGGAGAAATGCTTTCTGCTTCACCCAAGGTGAAATTTGTTCCACAGCCCCATGACCACCTTGGGCCAATAAAGTAAAAAAAAAAAAGTCCTTTCTGCTGAGCAGTGGCTGGAACATCCTTCTTCCTTAGAAGAATATCAGCCTATGGAAAAGTAAATTCACTCAGATATAACATTTCCAAGGTGGTGATTCTTCTCTATCACTCTCAAAATGGGGGAAATCTCTTTGCCAGTATGTAATTTCTTTCCTAATCACATTGCAGTGTCACATACCAGTGAGCTAAGGGCTCCCACAGCAGCGTTATTCTCCAGCATATGTGACTTTGTATAACATGTGCTTCACTCGGCAGTCATCAGCAGCAGAGAGCAGGGGCATACTTCTTCCTCTATGACATTATTAGGCATTAAGAGCACTACATGGCAGTGCATTTCAGCTTCTTTATTTTCTCCCAGTAAAAGCAGCTTGGCCACCTGGTGTGCTGCACACACAGTTAAATTCCAAATGTAATGTATTTTGTAGCGAAAGAGATTAGAAAGCTGCTGTAATGAATCTCATTACCAGTGTCTTTATATCCTCATCTAGTTGGAAGCAGAGATCATCCAGACCTAGGTGCTGTACATATTTAAAAGAATATCATCTACCCCTCAGCCCTGTCATTACGAGACAAATTGTTTCCTTTGGCCTGATGTTCCAGCCATGTTTTTCTCAGTCTTAAAATATGTTAGCAGCCAGATTTTCTCAACAACTGAAGGCCATATTTCTAAGTGCTCAGCACCCACAACTGGGCTAGATTGTTTTACAAGTGTTTGATTCCCATTTAGACACCTAAAATAAGAGCCAGATTTTTGGATACGCTCAAAAGCCTCTAAGATCTTCCAAAAATCTGGACCTAGAGTTACTTCAGTAACTTGCCAAATTAGTGGAAATTAAAGTAGACAGCATCTCATCATGTTACTCTCTGCAATGATAAACAAGCAAATTTACTGTTGTATCCATTTCAAAGTCCCATCCCCCCTTTGAAAGGCAGTTATTTTCTGGTCTTATTCAAAGCAGGACAACATTTACAACTGTGATTTCTGTGTTAAAAAAAAATCCATATTTTCATATGACTCTTCATATGTTCTCAGAAGAAGAGAAATATATAATTTAAGCTATACTTGATCAACATTTCCAAAGCAGTTCATTACATACAGAGGGATTTGGCCAGGAAACTTCAACCCAGAAAATGAATATTGGGAACATAACTTCATCTGGTGGGTTTGAGGGCAGAGCCCTTTGCATGTTTCAAAGCTGAATGCACACATCCTCCCCTGGACCACACCTGGGTTATGGCATGGCAGACAGGTCTCTCTCTTCCTGACTTTCAAGTATATGACTGCTCAAATATGTGTAATTATATAACTTTTTCATGCTGTAAGTGCTTCATAAGACTGCAACTGAAATGCAAAGACCACCCCTCCCTTTCCATCCCACCCCTGTGCCCTTCCCTGACCTTGCACTTCAAGAATAGCTGTGGGCCAAAACTGATTATCCTCTCCCCGAAACGTTTCCAAAATTCCAAGAATTTTCATATGAGCCTGACAGAAAGCCTCCAGACTGAAAATTATGGAGAGATTCAATCACCAAGGAGTAGTTTTGCAGGAGAATTCTTTAACCAGATCCAGCCAGGGTGAGGATTGCTCTGAGCTAAGGCTCAAATTCTGCTAGAGCTTCTCCTCTTCTGCACAAGTAACTTAATGTTTATTAGGCAAGCAAATAAGATTTACGGGCTGTCATCTGGGTGGTTGTAATAAACAGAACATTTCAGTTTCAGTGAGACACATTCCCTTCTACTCCTTCCTTGGATGAACCTTCACATTTGCTGATTTATAAGCATTGAGATTTTTAGATCAGCCAACTTCTGACTCGTGCTTCTATTTATCTATTTATTTACATAGACTTGTGTGATATGACTGTTCTTGCATGTGCTGTACCACATCTCAATACAGATTAACTCCTTCATCTATTCCAAACACTTCAGTGCAAATACACAAATTGCAGAAGAGCATTTGAACTTATCCACAGTGGATCTCCTGACTGGATGGGAACACATTGCCAATATCCTTTGTAAGCAAGTTTTGCCCGTTCTAGAGGTAAGTAATATATTTCAGTGTGAAAATATAGCAGATTTGGATGATAAAACTTGTCCTATAATCAAAACTCTGAAAAAGACCTGGTTTTAATTCCCTGATCCGATGATACAGATTTTCTGTATGACCTTGGGCCAATTGTTTAATGTTAGTTCCTCTGATGAAGATAAAGTCACCTGTTTCCTCCCACTCTGTCTGATGGTATGGTGTGGTCTCTTCCTATTTGTTACCATGCCAAAAAGTAAATTTAGGACTTTGGCTCCACAGTATTTAATAACAAAAATATTTTAAGGAGAGCAAAGGGCCCAGCCAAATGTGCATGTACCATTAAGAAAACCTCAGTCATTTCAGGTGACAGATTCAGTGCCAAACAGTAACAATACTCACATACATATTCTAAAGAGAGCTTTCAGGTTTCCTCAATAGCCTGTTCTACCAAGGCTGGTTCTGGAGCACCACCCTGCAAACCCTGAGGGCAAAGATATGCTTTGCAGATTATTTAGAGACTAGCAAAAAGGGAGAAGGTCTGCTGGAAGATGCAAGGAGAAAGCCAGACGAGTGCAAATGCCATCACTTGCAGATAAACACAGAGCACATTTTACTTTTGAATCCATGAGATTTGGTAGGCACAAGTTCCAGTTCCTGCTGCTATCCTTCATCTCTTGCTCCAGTCTATCAGCATTGTAAGTCAGTGCATCTGGATGTGAAGCACTCCCCATCTGAATGGGCCATTCATCTCCAGACACCACACAAAGCATGTGAAATGTCCAGAGATTACACACTGCCAGAGTGAGAGATTCCTTGATGCAATTAAAGCCTGGAGAGCACATAAATCCCGGATTTAAATGATTCCATCCAAAGAGCCACCACACAGGGTGGGCTCAGCACCCCTGAAACCAGCCCTGAATCCAATGGAGAAGATGGTGTTTGGCCCATGGAGATGGAGGTTCCTCGGGTGCAGCCTTTCCTAATGGTCTGTGCTTGAGGAGACAGTGATGGGTTGCTCTGACAGGTGAGGCAGACCTGGTGAAACAGCCCAGGGAAGCAGAGTGAGGAGCAGAGGCAAGATGAAACAGCAGTATCTGAATAAAACCCATGTCAGGGAGGCGGTCATGCTGATATAATATCAGCAATGAGAGGGAGAATGTAAGAAAAAGTACATGGTAAATTAAGCACCAAGGCTCTTAAAGGTCCAGTTATTTTCCAGCCAGTTGCCTTCTGATTGTTCGTTAAAGTACAATATCCAGCCCTGAAAAACAGCCAGTGAAAGTTCACTCATTTTTCCTGTTGGCAAGTGGTCACAGGATCTGGAGACAACCTGCCTCCCCGGATCTTGACTCACTGCAGTACTGTGGTTGGCCATTAATATTCATATAGAAGCTAATGGTGCAGAATTGGGTGTTTGCATTTGTCCTTCCTGGTGTTTCCTACACTTGAATGTGGGCAGCACTCCCATTTTTCATGGGACAGGCACATAACTTGGTACTGTGCTCAAGCCCTCTCAGAGACAAGATGGGAACTCCTATTTTCCATTTAAAAAACAAACCAAATAAAATCATGCATTCCTCAGAGCTGAGAACTGAAGCATGTCGTCCACATCAAAAACACTAGAGGACAAGGGAGAAGAATTGATTTCTGTTTGGTAGAAATCTTATGATTTTTAAGCCAGGCTCCTGATCGTGGCAGTGCTGAGCGTGATGTTTTTAGCAATTTCTGAGTCATCAATCCTGGTTCTCCCAGCAGGAGAGGAAAGGAGATGCACAAACAGCAGTGTCCTTAAACACCATGTTTACAGAAAAATGAAAGGAAAAAGAGGATCTGTGGTGGCTTAGGGGGATGGTCATGAAGGAGCCATCTTTCCTCAGTGCTTAACCCCTCAATGCCTGTGGAGGCAGCTTTGTCTGCAGCCCCAGGATTAGCAGGGTGCTGACTCCCCATGGAAGCAGGGTACTGACCCTGCCATGGGCCTGCAGGAAGGGAGGTGTCCACTCCAACAGAGCCTCTTGTGCTGCCCACATCTGGCACCAGGGATGGCCACTCAAAACCCTGCCAGGCTGAGTGCAACCCGGGGCCTTATAGGGACAGCTAAAATCCCTGACTCCACTCCCAACCCCACCATCCATAAACTCGTGACCATAGCAAAGCTGACTCTCCTGAGCATGCCAAACTCCTGCAACTCTGCCTTGCTTTGTGGGAGCTGCCAGATGTGCAGAAGGTGCAGATGCTTCACAGCTGCATGCCCAGAGAGGTGCTGAGAGTGCAGGATGCTCCCCATGCAGGAGGGGTCTCCATCAGCCCCCACAGTGTGGTGATATTCACAGGGTCCCAGGATGAGGGAAGATATGAGAATCTTGGCTCCATGTTGCAGAGAGCTCATTTATTATTTTATTATATATATTATATTAAAAGAAAATTATATACTAACACTGTACTAAAAGAATAGAGAGAAAAGGATTTCATCAGAAGGCTAGCAAGGAAAAGGAAAGGAATGATAATAAAATCTTGTGACCGCTCACAGCCTCGACACAGGTAGCTGTCATTGGCCATCAAGTAAAAACAATTTCACACGCTGGGTAAACAATTCTCCAAATCACATTCCAAAGCAGCAAAACCTGGAGAAGCTGAGAAAAGTGGAGAAAAGATCCTAATGAAAGGATTTTTTTCAGAAAATATGTCTGTGACGCCCACAGCTGGGCTCCCTCCTGGAAGGGACCCGCCGTGGCTGCAGCCATCACCCTGTCCCTTTTTCAGTGGCACCACTGAAGGGCTGTGACATCCTCCGTGCCGCAGGGATGAAGGGATGGAAGCACCGCGCCCGCATCCCGCCGCGTGGGCACGGCCAGACGGGCTCTTCCCTCTCCCTGCAGATACCGCTCCATCTCCGAGGACGGTGAGGGGGAGAAGCAAGCAGCTAGAGCTGCCGGCTGGCTGGAGGCAGGCTGCCGGTGCCCCGTGCTAGCCTTGAAATGCGGGGCAGCGCCGTGCCCGTTCGTGCCTGGCAGCGGATCCCCAGCCCCTGCCCGCCGCTCTCGCACGGGGAACTCCCGGGGCACGGAGCCGCTCCCGGGTTGGCGTTGATTCATCTGCCGAGCAGCGCTGCGGGGCTGCGGGAGCTGGCAGGAAGCTCCCACACTGATTTTGTCAAGAGAGCCGGGCAATAATGGAAACGACACCTCGCCATGTTTGCAAACAAACACTGCCTCCTTTCCTGTTTAACACCATCTGCCACCCAACCCAATTTCCCTGCCCCCATCCCTTCCCAAAAAATGACAGCCAGAGACAACTCCAAAAAGCAGCTGCTAAGCCAAACCGTGCTCTTTTGTCTCAGTTTTGAGAGGTGCTGGCAAGGAGGCTGCGGTCCCACGCACAGCGCGCACCTCGCCGCACGCTCGCGGCTGAGCAGCCGACTGCCATGAGAGCCTATTTATTTCTTTACTGCAGACACAAACTAGTCCAATGTGGGTTTGTTTTTGGGCTCTTCCACTTTTGGGCCTTCCTGACCTCTCTGCTCTGTGGTAGGAGCCTTGCTGCACGCTCATGGCTGAGCAGCCGACTGCCGTGGGGGCTTATTTATTTCTTTGCTGCAGACACAAACTAGTCCAGTGTGGGTTTGTTTTTGGGCTCTCCCACTGTCAGAACTCAGTGCATCCCTCTGGGTGTCCAGAGTTGCCGGGGCCCCTGCTGGGGGTCTCAGTGACCCTGACAGGCAGCCCAGAACACCTGTGGATTTGATTATGACCCATGGAGCAAATTACCAGCTTTGTATGAGGACCTGAAAGTCACAGAAGTTTAAATAATGTAATAATCAAATTATCACCGAGTGAAAAGGTAGATTTTAGGATTTTTGGAATGGGGATTTTGGGGACAAGATGGAGGGACTTGGGCATGTCCAGGTCTTCTTCTTCTTCTCTACCTCCATCTTCTTCTGTGATGCTGGCACTTTGGGATTGGTTTAGAATAGAAGTTCACTGTCTAACATGGGTGATAGGTATTGGAAAGTGATTGTAAACATGTTATATGCAGTTTGTAGTACAAAAAGACAACACTGCCTCGGGGGCGGTCAGAGTGCCTGTGGCTGCCCTGCTGAGAAGACCTCGGCCAGGCAGAAAGAAAATTTTATAGATAAGATTTAATAAACAACTTCAAGACCAAAAAGTGAAGAGCTCTGACTCGTTCTTTGGACACGCGGGCTGAAACAGAAACTTTTTGCATATCTCGGGGCTGCAATTAACAACTAAGCTCACGAGATCCCACTTTTGGGCCTTCCTGACCTCTCTGCTCTGTGGTAGAAGCTGGTGAGGACATGGAGATGGAAGGATTTAGAGGTTACACTTCACCCCCATCTCCATCAGCAGATGCGTTTCCCTTCACGGATCCTTGTATCTTTCCCTAAGAGCATTTGTAGGCTCCAGACCTGGGCTGATCGGGTTAGGACAAGTATCTGGCATCCATGCAATTGCAAACACTTCCCCAGGGCTGCTGCACTGACTGATGTGCCTCCAAGGAGCAGATAAAAGTCTTCCAGACTAGCCCAGCTCTTCTGATATGCTTTCCTTGAATCAAAGAAAAGGGAGTAAAAGGAAATAATTTCATATAGATGAGGAACACGTTTACCCAAAAAAAGGATCAAGCTCCTCAGGGCCTCGACCAAGGTGGGGGGAAAAAAGTGATTCCTTGAGCAAAGAGACTGTTTAGTTGAAGAAAACCAAACACTGCTCACAGCACTGCAGGTGGGAACCTGCTGCCTTATTCAGCACAGACCTGCAGAAAAGAGACAATGAGGGTGCTGCATTCCATAGTGGCCAGGTTAAGATATTAACACTTCTGTAATGTCTATCATCTATTGCATTAACAACCAGGATGATTAACTAGAGTTCATATGCACTGCATTAAAAGTCAGAGCCTCTTTCATGTCACATACCTGTTCCCCATGGCACCTGCATGCTCTCCTTCACATGGCAGAGACGTGGCAGGGGAGGCCGCTGAGGTCACCATGAACATCCTCATTCTGTGGGTGTATGTGTCCCACAACACAAATTTTTAAATCACAAGAGTTCATTCCTACATCCCTTGAACACACCAGTGGTGCTGGGGAGGGGCAGAAGGAGAGGGTTCCTTGCAAAAAATCACCCTGATGGACTTCTCAGGTCCTCATAGCCTTTGAAAATGTTTTAGACAAAAAATACTCAATGCATTTGATATAATTCTTGGTCTCTGAGTGTAAAACAGTGTGCACTGTGCACAGAACATGTGCTGTGTCCAAGCCACCCATTCCTGTACTGGGGAAGGAGATTCCCTGTCTTTTTTTGAGTGACTCCATCTGTGCAATACCAGTGGTTGGTGGAGGGAGGATGTCTACATTATCCTTCATCTTACAGACTATTTCATTTTTTTGGGTGCACTGGTCAGCCTGCCTTTTTTCCAAGGAAGAATCCTTTCACTAGGCAATGATCTGCCAGAAAAATAAAGTACTTCCCATCTAGAGAGTGATGAAGATGTTTTATTCACAGCACAACAACTTAGCTTTCTTTTATCAGCTAATTTAGTCTTTTCTGCCCTAGTCACTGACCTGAAGATGAAGCCATCTGTCCACCCTCCAGTAGCCTTCACGTTATGTACCAAAATGTCACAGGATGTGGCACTGATGATCTTTAAGATGTTCCAAATGGAAAGCACTTGCCATGACCTCATGGCTTTTTAGATTTCTCATGATCCTCTCTGGATTTTTCTCTTGGTACCAAGTCACCTCAGGTTTTCATGTGATGACTCTAAAGGAATTTAAGTATTTGTGAGCAACTATTATAATATTTTTTTTATCTATGCTTTGTAAGTTAGTTGCCTCTGAGGTGGGTGGCCTGTTAAAGGCCACAAGTGAACAGTTGTAAGGTAAATCTCTCCCTGCCCACCAGGCACTCCAGGTACTGCACTCTGGATCTTACAACACTTCCAGTTTTACAAGAGAACAGATACTTGGTTATGAAGTCATGCTGCCCTCAGTTGCTGAAATATCTTCTCTTCCAGTTGAGGCCACCATTACTCCTGCTGTAAAACACAAGCTCCCTTTCACTGAGGTTTCATTTGCTCTTTGATGCTTTCTGAGGCTTCTCATTGCCTATTTTGTTCTCCTGGTAATCAGATCCTCACTGCTCATCTATCCCTGTCTGCAGAGATTGCTGCTGTGCACCCACTCCACTAAGTTTTCCAGCCCCTTGCCCTGCTCATGTCCAAGGGACAGGATGCTCTTTTCCTCCAGAGACTTGATTCCATGTGGTTTTGTGCTCAGTTGCTGCAGAGAAAACCTTTTTTCCCTGATTCAAACACAGGAACTCAGAGTGCAATCCAGGCAGACAAGAAGAGCTGTGAATGGTGCCCTCCTCCACCATCCCTCCTCAATCCTCCCTCCAAGGGCATGGGGAGCTAACCCTACCAGCAGCTACTTCAGCATGAGCCCATCCTCTCCATAAATCCCTGTTATTTCCTTTCCAGATGTCCTAACCCTTTATATGCACCTGCATGTGTTTTCACAGAGAAATAGTATATCTACAGGGTTTGTTTGACATTCCCCTTTTAATTCTTTCAAACAGTATCTGTTTGACAGGTCTGGGGCTTGGCCTAGGTATTTAGGACGAATCCATATTTTATCTCTGTGTTTGTGTTTTAGAGAAACAAACCATGAGTTTGTCACCAGAAAGAGTCCTCCAAAGCAAGCCCACATATCAGTGTGGCACTCAGCAGTGGGTTCAACTCTTTTCCCTTTGGAATATAAATTCATTGATGGGTGTTGGATGTGCTTCTGTGGAAACTGACAGGCAGTTCAACTCTACATTTATGCCATAAAGAACATCACTGCCTTTTAGAAAGCAGATATTTCTTGCATCTTCCTCCTCCTCCTCAAAATAAAACCCTCCCCCTGCTCCCTTCCTTTACCTCTGGATGAAAAAGTGGATTTCAGAGGCTGTTTTTGAAAGCTGCCATTGCCTTTTTTGTCTGCACATCCCATCATGAGGCATAAATGACTCTGGGCTAGCTCACATGCAAATTTTTGCTACAAAACAAGCTGCTCTTTCATTGAGTTTTTCCATTTTATGGTTGGTCAGCTCAGTTGATTTGGGTATTTATAAATACCCATCTTTTCAGCCTTTCAGTTTCCTCCACTGCGGCTGCCGACAGCGCTGCTCTGGGCCAGGTGAAGTTCTTCTCCACCAGCAATCAGAGATGGTTTATGGCACTCATAATGATGAAATTCCATCTGTCTCACAGCAGATCCCTCAGGAGGTTGCTAATCAAACAACATTCAATTAGCCCCTCCAGCTCTGCCACACATTCAGCCACATCATCTCCTCATCCTATGAAACTCAAAGGAGACAACCAAATTGCTTGGCTGTGGTGCACAACTCTCTGTTACATCTTCTGCAGCTTTCCCAAGCGTTTATCTCCTCTTTTCTGAGGTTGTAACAAACTCCTCAAAGGTGAGTGGGTTTAATTGCTACAGAAGTCAATTTTGCTTGGTGCTTGTTGGTTCTTATCTATAATCTGTTCTGAAAGAAAATAGCAGCCACTATATTGCTTGCAGCCCTTGTTTTCTTCCTTAATGACTTCCACTTTTCCAAGAAGTTTTCAGTTCCAGGTTTTTTTTTTTCTTTTTTTTTTTTTTTACAAAGGTCTTCTCAGGCCACAGCAAACTCTTCACTCAAACTGGGAACCTGTTGCTTTGCTTAACCTGTTGCTTTGTGTTGTTTAACTGCTTTATGAACTTCTGCTCATAAAACTGGGGGAAATAGGGCTGGATACCAAAAGCACCAAGCAGCTCTTCTTAAACTCTTTTTATCTTCATTAACATAACCTCCACTGTTGTCTCCAGAGATCTATCACAGTGATTTTAGTAAGGAGACGCTAAATGTGTGGAGGTAGAATTGAGTCCTTTAGCAGCATTGGGGCAGAGGGACATTGATTTTGGGGAACTGCAGCCATCTGCCTGAGCAATGGACAGATGACATGGGTTATTTAGGATGCCAATTGAATGTCTTCTAGGGTCATTTGGTTTGAATTAGCAAAAAAAAGACATTCATCTGAATTGCAGTAATTGATGAGGACTGAAAAGCCACGATAAGATCTGGACTTAAAGGATATAACCTAGGCTCTTCCCCACAGCTGTGCTGGGTTTTAACAGGACTTTTTCAAGCGTGTTAAGTGAACACAATGGAGCCAACACAATGGAGAGATATATCCTACCCACCCATCCAGAAAAACCCCACCAAAAATTGGCTAACAACAGACTTTGCACGTAAACTTTCAAATAGAGTTTGTCCAAGCCTGGAGAAAAAGGTCAGAACATCCCCAGACACTTGGGGCTATCTTTTATTTTACAGAAACCTGTTCACCCATCACTGGTCTCAGGGAACGACCTTCCATAACCTACATGCTGGGTTTGGTTTGGAAGCAATGTCCCTTGAAAGGAGCTTCACAAGCATCTTTCCTGTCTTGCATGAAGTAGCTGCAATGGTGTGGCTCTGGCTGGCAGCAGGGGGTGGGCAAATTGGATTGCATGTCACAAAAAACACTTGATCTTCAGTAGGGGCTTATCTTGTGTTGCACATCATTATCAATAAGAGGAAATATCAGGAAATATTCAGGACTGTTTGCCTTGTTTAGACAGCACACAACTCAGACTGCTCTTAAAGGTTTGGAGGGTAGAGTGTGGTGTTCCACACCAAAGGAGTTCCTTTTTGGTACAGTCTCTGTTTTTAATGGCAGGCAAGGATGGACAGATCTAATGAAGTGTAGAAGTGGGATCAGGCAGAGCAGGGTCCATCCCACTCCCCTGATGATGGTTTTTGTGCTCTTGATCAGTGACATCCTTTCTCAGTGGCCCAGGCTGCCATGGAAAACACAGATATGATATTTCCCTCCTCTGATGCCTTCCTTTCATGTTCAGCTTAAGGCACATCAGGCAATGGTCTACTTCTTACCTTGTTTTTGCTGTGCTGCCATCACTGCAGAGCCTTGTCTCACTTCTGCTGTCTAGACATGACCATCATGCAAATATTAAGCAGCACTGACAGCTGAAACCCTGCTTCCATCTTATTTCCTTAGATGTCAGCAAATAATGTTGTGGCATCAGGGATGATACACCACGCCCTGACATAACAGAAGTGCCACAACTCGCTGAAACCAAGGCATGACACAAATTTCAGGCATGCACATATCCACTCCTGAACCTCTCTGCAGCTGGCAGGGAGAGACAGGAGTAGATCCTGCAAAGCACATCACACTTTGCAGGAGTATCACAGCTTCCAACACATGAACTAGCCCAGCCTGCAGCTTGCCCGGGCTTTGCCTTCATCGTTAAACTGAGAATAGCACAACACATTAGGTTGTTGGACAGAAGGAGATGTGAACCTTTATTTCTGAGTCATCATTTCCATCTGAGTCTTGTGTAGCTCACTAGGTAGGTAAGAGCCATTGTCACTTGACTTCCTTTGTGACTTGAACAGCAGACTTTGCCACCTCCAGAGAGGCTTGAGGTCTGAAAGGGAATGGCAGGGCAGGGCTTGCAGACCCTGGTGCATCCATACTGAGGTGGTGACAGCCAATCTGCTCTCAGTGCTACCAAGAGCTACACAAAAACAGACTCAGAGCTCAGTAATTCCTCTTTCAAACCTGTCTTGCCCTTTGCCCAGGTCCTCTCTGGTGTGCATGCTTCCACAGGGGTGAGGAGCCAGGTTCTCAGCATCCTCACCTCCTTCCAGGCAGACTGTGCTGCTGCCAGCAGTGCTATCCCCCCTGCTGCTGAGGCTATTTTTCTTCTGCAGATCAATAGAGAACTTCAGCTCTGTCTCATCCCAACTGCACTAAACAAGTGGCACTTCAATACCACAATGACAGCTTCCTAAAATACTCCAAGACAGATAGTCAGGGAAAGCCCCATGGGTTAGACTGGAGTGGGGCAGAGGAATGACACTCATCCAAAACACTAAACTTTCCTCAAGGCTGACCTGCCCCAGCCCCAGAAATGAAGAGTTTTCCTCTGCCAGAGGGTTGTAGCCTTTGCCACATACAAGGTGCAAGCAAGCAGTGAAGGAAGAATTTGGTTTCTTGTCACCTTAATCAGCACCTCAAAAGATGAAGATAAGTCCTTGTGCACACAGCAGGCAGGAAAGAAGCCTTTCAGACAGCCTTGCACCTGGAAACCCTCTGCCAAACACAGACTTTCTGTCACAGAGAGCTCCTCCTTGAAAAGAAATGTGACCATGACCATTTTGGAGCAATCTGACCTTTTTCATGGAGATATATGCCTCCCTGTCAATGGCTCATAAATGGATGAACAGCTCAGCTCTTTTTAATAGAGTTAGGCACAGGGTAATAATAGACTTGTGCAGCTCTCTCTCTTTGCTTAATTCATCTTTCTACAAATCATTAACATTGTTGGAATAACTGCTATCATTAGCTTGGATTCCTCCTCGCAGCAGCCGACGCAGCATTGCGGTGAGCAGCTCGTGGGAAATGGGGTTTCCCACTCCTGTTTGCACAACAGGGACTCAGGGCAGGGCCTTTCATTCTCCTGTCAAAGGAGGAAAGGTGCTGGATAAAGCAGGCTGAACTCCCTTCCTCCTCCACCATAGAGCAGATCACAGGGATAATCGGAAACAGGGTGTGGGCTTCAGCTGAGGCTCTCAGCACAGAGGTTGTAGCCTGAACCCAGCACAGGTAAAAGCCATGCAAGCTTCTCCTACACCTTCTAACCCATGCAAATTATCCTGTGGTCTCCACACACAAGCAAATGATGCCTTCCTCCTCCCACAGTTCCTGTGAGGATGATGATCAACAAGGAATAGTGGTAAAATTTTTTCACTTGCTCTTATTTTCAGAATTTCTGAGCCAAGACCCAAGTGCCTACAGACTTCAGGGCACAGCATGGCCAGGACCATGATGTCCTGTACAGCATCTATCAGGTTTAATGCCAGGTTGATATTCCTTTTGAAGTGTTGGCAGCTGCTGGAAGTTGAGCAGAGCCTGGCTGCTGTGTGGCCTGGTGAATCCAGAGCTGGTCTGAGGTAAATTCACAGCAGGCATAGCCTGGTGCTGGATCAAAGCAGCCTGTTCCTGGCACTGCTCTGGGCAACCTGCCTGCCTGCATGGTGGAGGGAGCTCTGCTTGTTGCTGCTGCCAGCCACAGGGACATCATGGAGAAGGAAGAAAAACCTCTGGGTGCATTTCTTGGCGTGTGCTTTGGTTGATCAGCAAAACAACCCAAAGCCCAATCCTGTGGTTCATCAGCCCCCAAATTATTAAACAAGTCCACATCAGTGGATGTGTCTCAGCCCTCAAGAGCTCTGGGCCTGATCCCGCGGTTGGAATCTGCACATGTATCTGATTAGCATTGTGGGATCATCCTTTAATTAAATTTACTGTGTTTGGTTTATGAGCACAGCGGTCTGGACCTGATGACAGCAGTGCACAGGATGGGGTCCGTGGCTATTTATGTGTGTTGGGGCACAATGCACGCTCTCCTTCCATGTGCACAGCCCTAAATGATATCCCTGGGATTGCACATGTGCAGCCGAGAGCAGCAATTGGCCTGGGCTCGGCAGTGTTGTGTGACTCTTCCAGTAATCTGAAATGGTCATTTCCTAGCAGTCTGTTTGTTTCTGTGTCAAGGGAAATAATCTAATTTGAGCACTGTAAAATTTACAATTATTGTGCAACAATTTTAACGAGGCGGAGTGGAGAGGGGGGATATCAGGAGAACACTGGGATGAATTGATGCGCTGTGAAGGTGAAAGCAAGGCAAAGCTTCTCCCCAGAAACCAAAATCTACCACTCCCTTAACAGTGCTGCCATCTGCAATTAATGAAGGTTCATGAATGAGCCCAGTCCTCCCATATACCACGAGCAGAGTTATGCAGAGATGAGAGACCTGTAAAGCACATGGTTTAAAGGCATCCACATCCTCACAAAGCAAGCTGAGCTGGAGTTTGCTGCTCTGACACAACTTTTTTCCAGTAAATTGTCTGGGCCAGATTATGTGTACTATCAAACCTGCCCAGACCATTGGGAGTCAAAATGTCCTGGCCAGATTTGTGCACATTATGTTCTTTCTTAAAACATCTCTTTGGTGAGTCCTGTCTCCCCTGCATTCAGCCTCTTCCAGTATTATAAATTTTCAGTCCAGTGGTTCCAGTTTGGCAACGGTGCAGAATTGAGGCTCTGTTCTGGGACTGACCCAGAGAGCAGAACCCACCAAGCCATTAGCACTGACTGGTGCAAGGCATAGTCCTTGAACAAGGGATTGTAGGTGCTTACACTGGTAGCAGTGTAAATGAATATTCTCCAGATATTGCTCACAGGGAGGCATCTAAGGACCTAGACAAGATTTTGACTTTGTGGTCATAAAGTTCTATTCTGCTTGTTGCTTCATGTGCAAGAAGACAGGCAGTCCTGTAGTATTTACTTGAAGGAGAGAAACTGCTGTGGAGGTGGCAGAACAGCCCAAAAGGGCTGCTGTGCTCCTTTGGGGTGGAAAGCCAACCTGCAGATCCCCCTGGGATGGGGTAACACAGCAGACCCACCTCAGGGAGCAGTCCTTGTGACAGGCAGCTGGGATGAGAAGAGAATGGACTCCTGTGTCCTTGGCAAGATGGGAAAACCTCAGTGTCAGTGGACTCAGCTGGTTCTTCTCACTGCTGCTGTGTCCACTGAAAGGGCTGCAGAGGGGGTGGCTTGCACCAGTGATTCCAGAGTTTTGAGGGAGCCAATACTGTGGTACTTGGTCCTATTTTCCTCTGAGAAGGAGTTTTGCTGGCTGTGTTTCCAAGAAGAGAAGAGCTCTGCATTCTCTTTCATCATTAAACCACATTTGCACATGTACCACATGGGCAAAGACCATGAGAACCAACCAAGAGACCCCAGGGTAAGTTGTCTGGGTTTCATTGCTGTTGGCAGGATGGTGAAGGAAAGGATGGGGCTGCCTGTGCAGGGTTTTGAATGGTTCTGCTCGTGTTTTCCCCAGAACACTGTGCTCATACTCCTGGGAAGAGTCTTCTCTCTGTTCTGACATTGCTCATATCTTGCAAGAAACCTGACCAAGTGCATCTTTCTCTAATCATGCAAGTCAATCCCTCTCCACTGCCTGGGCTGTGCTCCTGGTGGCCATTATCCAGTTCCTCCTGTCCCCCTCTGGTGTCAGAAAAAGGGGAATCACACCTCAACCACAAATGGGGTTTGTGCCTTGTTTGAGGCACTCCCCAAGAGGACACTTCATGTTTCTGTCTGGGCCACTTTATTTCCATCCCAAAAGCTTCACTCCAGCTAATTCTCAGTGAACCCTAGAGGGAAGTTCTTGAGGAGGAGGTAAGAGCCAATAAGCAGAGTGGTTAATGAACTTGTCACAGGCAGCAGTGCTGGGTTACCACAACCAGAACTGTATAGAACCAAGCAAACAGTCCTCTTCTCCAGAACCTTCTCCAGCACCTCCATCACCTCTCTGCCTCAGGGCCAGGGGCACTGAGAGCAGGAAGAACCAAAGGGAAAATCACATCTCATAAACCAGAGGCAAACTAGATCACTGAAATAAGTGTCCCTAGTGCTTAGGGCCAGAAGTAGGAGAAAAACCCCAGGACATGTTACACCTTCCTCTGCAAGGTCAAGCCATTCACCTTGGTGCTCATGTGGTCTCTTCCAAAGCCTCTGGAATGAAGAAAACAAGCCTTAAAGAACAGGAAAATATGTCTGTAAAAGATAAAAATCAGCTTTTGGAGTATGAGGTGGTGGAGAAACAGGAACAGCTCCTCCTTTCCTCTTTTGGGCAGTCTAGGTTAAGGCAACACTATTCTTAACAGGTATTTCATAGCTCACAGGATAAATTCAGAATTCTGCAGGAGAATGGTTCTTGGCAATATGTGTAACTCAGCAGTGTCACACTGCACCAAGGAAACGATGGCATCCTGACCAAGGCTGAGAGCTCAGAAGGATGCAGGAAAGGAAAAAGCCATTTGGAAAGACCTCACACCATCCAGACGTGTCACAGACTTCATTAAGGCACAGAATTTGGAACTGAGTGGCAGCAGAAGGGGAGGACAAACCTGTCAGGGCACTTGGCAATGTCTAAATACGGAAATTGAGTTGTGAACATGGTAGAAGAAAAGTCATCTTCTGGCTGCCACAGGGCTCTTCAGCTGTCCCCTCCAATAGCTGGTGGTGGCCACTGGCTGCTGTCCTAGGCTGGTAGAGCCTCTTGTCACCATCATTTCCCCTCGGGGGTCAGTGCATGATAAACCCTAATGATAAGACAGAAGACAGTGCCATTGGAGGTGGGTATAAAGGGCTGTGAACCAGAGGCCAAATGTCACTTTTAAGAAGCCTGGAAATCAGGTCTGGTCTATGGGTTCATGTTTTCATAACACTGTAGTGTTACAACACTGAGACAAATCATCTGTCAGCCCAAAGAAGTGCATGATGTTGAGATGAAATAGATACGGGAACAGGAGGCTCTTGACATTTGCAATATGCATTTCCACAAAGAAAACAAACACAAAAAGAAAGGAGAATACAAAATACAAAGCAATCATCTCACCAGCTCCAAGTACTAGGGGAAAATGAAAGGGAAAATTTCCACACAAGCTACTTTAGAGTGTGATAAAAATGCAAAATTCACACAAGGCTCTTTTTCCTCACTTCAAAACCCACAGGGTCTCTTGACCCAGGTCAGCATTCCTCTGCTTTATGCACTCAACCTCATCATTCACCTGGTGATTACAGCACCAGCAGGAACTGTGAGAGCTTCTGTTGCAGCAGTATGAGCAGATACACCATGTACCTTCATCTTTCCTCATTTGCTTCCCTTGATAAGTAAATATAGCCCAGGAAATAGTCACTGCTCAAGAGGTGTGAGGTGATAGATCTTGACCTTTTAATGCCATTAAAGTACAACAGGACTAAATCAAGGGCCCCATCAGCACCACGTTAATTTCAACACATTATTCTTTTTAGACCTTCAATCTATATCCCCACAGAAATGATAAGTTGTGGAAGCATGTAGGAGATGGACTTGAGGCGAGGAACAAGGACAGGACAAATCACACTAATTTAATTTACTTGCTTAATTACATTTCATATCTCATTTATTTGAGATATACAGACGAGCAAAATTCATATGGACACAGATATTGAAAAGCCAAAAATAAAGCCACGAGCAGTTTCATCTTTGAGTTATGCAGAAAATGAAAGTGAGAAAAGGAGAGAGAGATTGTGTTAGCTAGCAGATGCTGCAAGGGGACAGGGAATATACAGTTTGTTCTTTCTGTAATGTCTCTGACCTCATCTTTCCCTTTTCCACACTATTGCATAAGTATTTTTGTCTTCTTGGTTCTATCATTACATTTTCCCATTCTTGTTTTTGTTTTGCTCTGGAATCTAACCTTTGAGAGGATGTTTCCTGGGCTATATTCTTCTGGTATTCTTTGAAATACTTCTAGTGGAGGACCTAAAGGGGTTATAAATGACTTTGAGTTACTCCATCTACAACTCAAATCCACCAGAAGTAGAGTTTCTCTGACTTATAAATGTAATCCTAAGAAACAGTTCCAACAAGCAGGATTTCCTAATTTTAATTCCTGAAGTGAATGGTATAAAAATCCCCAGGGATCTGCCAGTTCTGTGCCACCCAGAGCTTCAAATCCTAATTTTATTGCTGTGTTGTATTTTGAGAGCAGCTGGGAACAGTTGAAAATCTGGGTCTCTATCTTCTCACATCCAAATCTGTCTTTAAATCTCACTTCTTCAAACAATCTCTCCTTACTTTTTTCAGCACTGACTAGTTCCAGGTGCCCCCATACTCTTTTCCAATGCCTGCTTATCATCTTAAATGTTGCTCTTACTTTGGAAATGGACTAATCCACATTTACAGCCACACAGAGCAATAAACAGGACCATAAAATTATGTTTTTCAAACTATCAGCCAGTGGCCAGATGTGAAGCTTCACAGATGCAGATTGGCACATTATTTCAGCTCCATGAAGTCCTGCACTCTTGCAGAACCACAAAATTGTCACCTGGAGGAGTCTCCAGTGCTTGTGACTGTTGAGAAGAGCCTGGATGAAACAGTGGCAGGTTCACCCAGGGTCATAAGCCTGCACAAGCAGAAAACATCATGCCTAAAACCTCACAACCTTCTGTCCCTCCTCTGCCAGCAGTGATGCAAAGCCTCCCCTGTTTGACAAGAGAGGTACAACTTTCCTGCCTTCCATTACCCCCTCCTGACTTTCACACATCACATCTCCATGTTCTCTTCATTCCCACATCAGCATTCATATCTGATCTACCAAAAAAAAAAACCCAAAAAAAACAACAAACCTTTAGATCATTTAGTCTAATCTGGGGCACTTTTTAGTCTAATTATGAGT
This sequence comes from Agelaius tricolor, assembly GCF_023055355.1. Taxonomy (NCBI): domain Eukaryota; kingdom Metazoa; phylum Chordata; class Aves; order Passeriformes; family Icteridae; genus Agelaius; species Agelaius tricolor. The sequence continues at coordinate 3,612,230 of NW_027269266.1, forward strand.
GTAAGAGAGTTCAGATGCATGGACATGAGCTGTGAGATACCAGTGGCTCCAGCACCAGAGCACAGGCCTTGGCCTGTTTTATTTGTAAGCAAAGATGTAAGCATTATGTCTTTAGTCATTATGGTTTTTGATTCTCTGCATCTCAAACAATCCCACCCAAAATTCCTCATCCCCAAAGTGTCCCAGCTCTCAGCAATGCCTCACCCTGAGATAATTCAGGAAGCCTCAAAATTCAGGAAGCAAAAGTAGTGCATTATTACCAAATTACTGAAGAACAGATGTCAACAAATGAAAGAATTCTTCTTCACAAGAATCATCTCAGATCAATATGTGATCACAGTTCTCAAGGAAGTGAGCAACAAACTCATCTAAAACCATCATCTTTGGCCTGGGCAAACACTGTTTGCTCCATGACCACTTCAAAGCCATCTGAGAGATCTGTGTCCAAGCCTGCTGGGAGAGGTTCAGCTGAGCCAGTCAGTGCCTGCACTGAGCAGCCTGACTGTGTGCAGAGCAGCAGACACTTGTGCTATACAGTTCAGCTCATCCTAAACCACCCAGCTGCAGGGTCAGATAATCACACCCATTTTCTCTACGCTGGCTGTAAAAGAAGCCGTTTGTGGCACCTTCAGTGCCCACCTCTGTCTCTGCTCTGACCATCATGCCAACACTCAGGCCAGGCAAATTCCCTGAAATATGGGATTGGTGCCCTCAAGTACACTCTGTAACAAATACCCTAGTATTTATCTTCAGGTAGGACTGTGTTGGGAAATTATTTGGCATTTCCCCAGCAGGCTCTTGAACACACAGAATTCACAGATGTATCAAATTTACCTTTTTCCTGTCCAGGTCTAGCACCATTAAACACACTGAGAAGACTTTCAGTACCATCCAAAAGGAAACCATATCCTTAAAAATGGTCCTTATACAGTTTAATCTGAATCAGACACATGCTGGACTGTATAAATATAATCGTTATGCCTTATTCCTATAAAAACAATAAGGATTGAGAGCTTTGTTGTTTGCCTAGGAGGCAAAGCTGGTGCCAGGCAGCACCAGGCAGGCTGCCAGGCAGGAGGTGGACATGGCTACAGAAGCAGTCTTTTCTAGATCTGGCCTCTGAAAATGGTGAAAAAGGCTTCTGTGAGTGAAGGAGGTTTTCACATAGGTTGCATATGAAAGGCAGGCAGATGCAAAGGAAGGCTGAATGCTGCACTGATCTCACAGCTTGGGTAAGCTACAGGGGCAAGCTCAATGACTCTTTGGTTAAAATGAGGGGAGTCACATTAATTTCCAACTCTAACTATGCCTCCCTAACCTCACTTACAGAAGAGTTTTGATTTTTCAACAGAAATTTCGGTATTCTGCGAGTTCTTCAGAAATTTGTCATTTTTCATCTAGAGGTGCTGCAGTGTTTCCTGAAGCTGCTGTTGATTTATTCCATGCTTCTATTGCTATCATCATTACCTACAGACTAGCTGGATTACATCCTGTGTGACAAATGTGAGCTCTCTTCTGGGAACCCTTGTTTGCAGCACAAAAGGACAGCACAACAGGGACTTGGGCCTTAGGGGGCAGTGGATGAAGTAGTCTGTAATTTCCACAGGTCTCTCTGGTTTTTACTCTTCTGACATTGTCTTTTTTGTGTTTGGCTATTTGAAAGCAAGAGGCATTTTTCATATTAAGTAATAAAAGTTTTGGGAGACCTCTAAAATGGTCTTTCTTCCCACTTCATCCCTTGCACCCATCTGGTAACCCTGACCTGCTGTATCTCTGAACATCAGAAATGTTCTCTGCATCTTTACATGCAACACTTGGTGAAAGGGTGGTCAGAGCTGTTGCTGCTCCCTGGGCAAAGCTCATAATCAGGCACAGGAGTGCTTAACCCCATTTTAGAGATATTTAGAAACAGGTATTTTATTTTACAGAAATTTTGGCCACAAATGATCGGGTCATACTTGCCAGTAAGCACTTAGGAACTATATTCTTGTGCTCTGGCAGAACATAAAGCCAACCAAGCTACACTTACGGTATTTCCTTCCTATCATACATATTTCAGCCATAGTTAAAAAAAAAAAGGTCATCAAAACACAGCCAAGCTGTAAAATCTGACCATCTGCAGGGTGGTTGGTGGAAAACCATTTTTACTTTGCCATGAGAGGCATTTTTCCAAAGCTGTCTTACATCTACCACCAAAGACCACTAGATTATTTACTAGTCCAACATCTGTCAAGAAATAATTAGGTTGTTAAAGGGAGATTGTTAGTTACTGGCATTAGGTGTCCATTAACATTAATTGAACTCCTCAGAATTATTTAGGAGCAAAGTCTGGCCCCATTGAAGTTAATGGGAGCCTTTCAATTAACTCTTGACTGACTTGATGGATGGCAGATAGAAAAGTGATGGGCTTCTTTTCAAGCCATAGATCCATGAATGGCAACATCTGCTGCAGGGACATTGTCTCAGGGAGCCTGGGTACTGAGGGAGGATTTGAAAAAGCCCATCCACTTTGGGTGACTCAGTAAAATCCCATCCACCCCTGAAAAAGTACTCACCTGACATATTTCTTCTCTGTTTGAACTGGAAATACACACTGGGGCATGGAGGTCCTTGTTTCTAAGTCAGCCTACACAACCCCCACACTCATATTAGCACAGGTTCTAAAGATCTATTTTTTAAATCCACCAGCCTGAATCCAGGGCACTCCTTGGGGAATAGGTATCAGAGCATTTGGAGGATGGTTCAAGGTGTAAGTCAGGGCAGTCTGCAAGGTACCTTAGCCCTCCCTGGCCTTCATCAGGATGGTCTCCAATTTGAGCTGATGTGATTCTGGTCTGCTAACAAAAGTTTCTGTGGTGATTTTTGGGATTCCAGGATCAACTCTGATGCAACAGTGGGGCAGATTGAAAGGTGGCTCTCACACAGCTGAATTTCAGGCCAGCACCCACAGTCCTAAAGCTGAGAACAAGGATGCCTTCACAGACACATGTTCTGAAAGAGAGAAATGAAATCATTGGTGGGTAATTAGCATTGCTGATATTTATACCATTAAGGATCCAGGGAGAAGTGAAACAAGGGTGTGCCATGTATTCACTGATTGGAGATGATTATGTTTCTGCTGATGCTGATATTTCAGTATAATAATTTACCCTCACCATGTAGTCCACAGGGACAGGTGTGATTTGATCTTCTGGTTGAGAAGTGAGGGTCTAACCTGGATGTCACCTGCAGCATGGAACAATAGACTTTCCAAATGGAAGACATTTGTTCTGCACTAATACATGAATACAGATTTCTGGACTTCACTGCTAGGTTAGGAGTTAAACTTTTAGTTATCAGATCCCTTGTGTGATATAAACTATCATTATGAGATACATTTTCTTTCCATTATGCTGTAATAAAACCCTCCTGCTTATAATATAAATATATACATTTCCTCTGAGGCATCCTATTTGCTAAAGAACATCATGGAAATCTAATCTCCTTTTAATCAATAAAACACCAAATGATGTTTCTATTTAATGCAAACTTTGCTTCTTACCATGTAATGAACCTGTTTCTATTAAGAACACAGCCATTAATGGAATAAGTAATGCATTACTACTATTCCACTGCTACAGTCAGGTTTCTCTTAGTATTTCCATTATAAACTCAACTATTTAAGAGTCTGCAATTTTCTGAGCTGGTTTGCCTATAAAATCTTTTTATACTGCTTGAGGGGTTGGGGCCTGGGGGCTTGGCTGGTTATTGTCATGTGCAGGGTCTCCCTCTCTCTCTTGCCCAGCCAGAGACTCCCTATGTGACCCTGGCCAAGTCATTTAACCTTTAGAACTTTAGTCAGTCCAAATGGAAAAGGGTCTAAAAAAGAGAGATGCCTCAGAGGCAAGAGAGATCCAAGTTTAACTACATTTGAAAGAATGGCCCTAGGGAATGATAATGGACTGAAGAGACTTTTGCTTTTGGGACATGAGTGCAATTTATTGTAAGCCAGTAATGAAAAGAAAATGGAAGCACGGCATTTTGCCAAGAATAAAAACTATGGGTGACTGCTCAAACCATTTCTGATGGATGCCTATCAGAAGAGATAAACAGCTGTAATTTGGGACAGAAAATACTTATGACCTAATCTATGCTTTTGCAAAGGTACTCTTTATTCCTGCTTTTGTCAAGCTGTAGCTGAAGGAAGTTCAAGACCTTTTTCTTCATAAGATGCTTGCCCAGAATATTTTATATCCTTATTGGGTTGTGCTAGAACTCAGTCATATTGTTTCTATTATCTGATAAATGACAGAGCTTTCAAGAAAAAGGACAAGAAACATGTATTAGGAAACGCCGAAACATGTATTCACTGGAGCAGAAGTTGAAAGGAATTTGAAGATTAACAAACACTTTGATGAGCAGAGAGCAGAATAAAACGAGGGGACAGACATTTCACAGCTGATTTTCATGCTCACACCCTCATGAATTCTGTTTGCTCCCATGGAAGCAGATTACTGGATCCTCCACTAGGGCAGGGAGAATGTGGCTCCAGTGTGAAAGGTCTGTCCCTTGCATGCAGTGCTGACCTGATGTTGCAGTTTAAGGCAGCAGTGGTAGGACAGTTTGAATTTCAGGCTGGTTTAGCAGCCGTAGCTCAAAACAAAAGGGAGGATGAAGGTCTACACACTAGAGCTAATGTCCAAATTATCTTCCCTTTTTCTTGCTCCAGCCTGAGTGAAGAGGAAGAACTTCTTGACTGTGCTGGTGACTGTGCACTGGAGCAGATTGCCCAGAGTGGTTGTGGAGATATTCCCCCTCTCACTGGAGGTACTCTGGAACTGTCTGGATGCAATCCTCTGCAATGTGCTCTGGAAAGAGCCTGACTGAGCAGGGATGTTGGACTAGATGACCCATTGTGGTCCCTTCCAACTTCACCCATTTTGTGATTCTGTAAAGGACTTGTAGGGTCCTTGTAGGTACTTGAAGATGTGTGTGAAACAGCCTTAATGGTGAGGAATTCTGGCTGCAGGAGAAATGGAAAGGCCATCCTTGACTCCTCTTTCTTTCTCCCTTGTCTCTGAACACCGAGACTGAATAAAGGCAAATACTGGCTTGGGAACATCACAAGAGGGGACACCACAGCTTTGAACCCTCCTAGACAGCTTGGGCACCAGCCTGGAGATTAATCAGAGTATATTTGCTGGCACTTACTGCCATCTTCAGTTTCCAGCCAAAGCTAAGGCATGGATGGCCTGGCACTGTGGCCTGGCAGTCTGGTGGTGGGACAATGATTCCCTTGTCATTTTCTTCCAAAATATTGTGGCAGTTGCCTCTACATGTGTATAAATATTATTTTCCTCCATTATAGTCTGCTCAGGTCTCTGAGTTTTGCTTCACAGGTGTGAGTGTAAGAATCACCTTTCTAGACTTGGGAGTGAATCCCTACTCTGATTGCCTGACTCAGGAACCACAGACAAGACCTGTCTCTAAATATGCAGAGGAAAAAGCAAAAGTTATTGTCTCCTCTTGACAACTGAGAGAACATGAAGCATGAACAACATTTAAGGTCGTTGGAGGTCCCCACAGCAGAGTCAGAAACCAATGTTAGTTCTCCCAATCCCAACAGAGAGCCTTAATCATGAGATGGGTCAGGTATGATACATGATGTGCAACAGGTTTTGGTGTTAAAAGATGGCTGAGGTGTTTCCTGCACCTGAAGCTCCAGGAGGATGGTCTGAGGAAGGACCAGCCCATCCACAATGTCCATTTACCAGCTGTGACTGCACTGGTGGAGAGGGCAAGGAGGAAAGAGCAAAGGAGGAAATTGGCAGGGAGGGCCATCACATCCAGAGGCTTTAACCTAGCACAGGTAACACTTTCTTTATTTCACATTTATTTTCTTGCCATGCTAAGGAAGGGGAAAATAGACACACTTATTTCTCCTGCTCATTTTCCTGGACCATCTGGTGCTGAAGCAGAGATGACATATCACTGCGAAGAAGGGGAAGATGTCACAGCTTTCACTAATAGCTGTGGGAGGAAAATAATTATTTTAAAAGTATGTGGGCTGTACAAACCGTACTTGTTAAGTCAAACTACCAGGAAACTTATTTCAGACACAAAACATTTGATATTAAGTAATCAGTAATGTTAGAGATCAGCAATCCCAGCCATGAACGTTGGGCTCAGTTCTGCTATAGGCACAGCCCTAACTCAGGCCCCACTTCACTGAAGACCATGCAGAACCTTTTGGGTTTTCTGTTTTGAGTAAGAATGAGAAATTATAGACAAGTCTGTGCCACAGATTACTCTCAGTATGTATATCAGGCATTGCAATCAGGTAGGGAGACAGGTCAGGAGAGGAGGTGAAGCCAATAACGTGACATGTATCACCTTCTAAGCAATGACAAGAACATATTGATTTAGTCCCCCTTAGCTCTAGTTCCTCCTGTATTTTTTTCTCTAAAGCCCTCAGGGTGTCTATGTACACTTGCAGTTCTAGATAATTTCATAATTTGTAATTATTAAACCTTGAAGCACTAGAGATGTGAAGAGAAATTAAATACTTGTCCTACATAGGGGTACTCAGAAACATCAGTCTCACTGGACAGAAACAAGGTATATTTGCAATTGTCATTCAGCAGCTTTTTTAGGCATCTTTTAGAAATATCTTGAAAACTTTTTGATTCAGATGAGAAACTTGAAAGATATGTGGAATGATAATTGAAAATAGGGCTTTTTTAAAAATCAAATGGAACAATTTGACTCATGAGTAGTCTTCTTTTTTTGGAATGAAGTGAACATTTCCTCTTCCTCCCCCCAAACAAATCTGTTTCACTGAAATGTTGGCGTTTGAAAAATGTTGATAAACTGTAGTTACAATGAGAGCTAGTCAGAGAATGGAAACAGATTTGGTAAATGAGTGTAAACAAAACAGCTTGAATTTGATTCCTGGTATTTTGTGCAATTGCTTTGCTTGTTCTTTGTAAACAAGTAGAGCTAGGACTTTAGGCATTCAAAAAAAAAAAAAAAAACAAACAAAAAAACAAATACAATGCCCAGAATGTTTCCAAATTTGTGCCAGGCTGAACTAATAATATTCAGCATTCAATAAAACACAATGCAGCATCCTATTTTCCTGTTTGGAGTATTCTTTTAGCCAGTCACCCAGTGGAAGCAGTGGATGTGCAGAAGGAACAGTTTAAAAACCAAACACCTGATCATTGCTGTCTGAAGAAATTATTGAGTGCTGAGTAGCAAATGTTCATGAAGACATGTGGTTCATGTCTAGACAAAAGCAAGATGATATAGATATTTATGGAAATAGAGAAATATGCCCCACTCTACAGTACATCATCTCCTTACTCTATAAAAAAGAGTCTAACTACATTGCAAATGTAAGTTTTCAAGTGTTGTCAAGCCAGAAATATTTATCAGTATTAGTTCAAAGGTATGTTTTCTAACAAAGTAAGTACCTAATCCAACAGGACTTTGCTAAAAGTTCTGGAGAGAAGGTCACAGATAAGACCTCCAGAGGTTTTTGTTGGAAACACCACCCTTGGTTCTTTTTCAAAGGGAGATGCCATATCCAATTGGAAATAAAAGATGTCTATTGGAAACTTAATGCAATTTTATTGGAGCTAAATTCAATCTCTCCCTTTCTGATGCAGTAATGGGTCAGCAAACAGAACTCAAGGGTGCAGCCTCAGACAAGTAATGCTGCTGTGGTCAGAGGTGCCACTGATAGAAGTGTGCTTCATAAACAAGAAACCCCTAAAAAATTGTTTAGAATACTTAAAAGAATAGTGCTCTTCTCAGTCACTACAGACCTGCAAACAATCACCAACAAGGTTTTTCCCAGCCATCACCACTAGCCCGAGCTTCAAACAGAAAATCCATGCCCTCGATAAAGAAGATCACTTCTTTAATGTTATTTTTCCCTCCTTCCTCAAATGGGTTACACAGCAAGCTCTCTGCTTCAGCTGATTAAAGCAGACCATGCATGAGGGAGTGGGAGACACACACAGAGTCAGATCCTCCATTTATATAATCTCCATTGACTCCGGTGGAGTGCCCCAAATTTACAGCAAGTGTCGGCCTACAGACTCCCAAGGGATTGACTGGTGACCTACAACAAGCCATTTCCAGGGAGTAAGGTATTTTTGTGGGAATGATTCTTGCTATGTCTTGACTATGAAACAGAAACTAACAGAGGCAGGGGTAACACTGTGATATTTATGACACCCAAAAGGGAACACAGTGTATTTGAAATGCTTGATTACCCAATTTACATGTTTATTGTGCAAAAGAGCCATGTATTTACAGGCAAAAAAACACCTATACATTTAAAAGCATTTTTTAAAAGGGAATGATTTTGAAATTGCAAAATGGGAAGGTATTTTTCAGCTGTTTTTCTCTCTTCTTCCTCTTGTCTTGGTCGCTGGCAAGAAATACAGTAAGGTAACACTTGAAATGGTAGAGATCATTCATAACATCTCCATCCACTTTCCACGCCTGCTTTGGCAGCCTGGCTTGTGTCATAACTATCACAAGTTTATTTATAGTTCAGGGGCATTGTGAGAGGTCAAGCAAGGAGGAAGAAATTCTGATTAAACCACTAGGGAGTCCAGAGAGGAATCTTGTTGTACTAGGGGTGTTGGAGTTGTTTGGGTTTTGTGGTTTTGGGTTACGTTTTATTTTAATGCTCTTTTACAAAACAACATGCATTGGAAGTTATTCCTTCTTTTGATTTCTCCATGTTCCTCCTCTGTGGAGGAACATAGAGAAATCAAAAGAAGGAATAACTTCTGATGTTTTGGCAGAGGAGGAACATGGAGAAATCAAAAGAAGGAATAACATCACTACTGTTTTGGCAGTGATGGTCTAGAAATGAGTGAGTGCTGAAGACTCTTCTCAGAGATGACACAACAGGTCAAAAAAAGGTTTCTGTGCTGGTGGCTCTTGGTGAGTTGGCAGAGATGGTCCTCTGTGGACTCAGCCTCAGGAAGAGCTGCCACCCTGCTGTCAAGAGCGGTCTGTGCTGTCCAAAGGCTGCAAAAAATTGCAATTACAGAAGCAATGAGCTGCCCTGAGCTGGGAGAATTTATGGGCAGGCTTTTCCTCGGTGCTGTCCTCGTGGATGAAAGGAGGAGTGGTTACCAGCCAAAAAATTCCAACTCCCTGCTCTCTATACACCAGCACCAAGGAAGGAGCCAGGTCTAAATTCCCTGCAGGACTGAGCTGTTTGCTTCTACTCTTTCTCCCCCAGGGCATTTCCTTCTCTCCAGAGGGTGCTTGAGTTCTCTATAGAGGGTTGGAGAAAGCACAGGTCATGACATGGTATAGAAGAAAATTGAAGATAGAGGGTTGCTGTGCACCTCAAAGGACCCTTGGTGTAGGAGGGGGCACATCCTGGGAAAACCAGGCTCTCCTGCCATCCATTGTGCAGCAGAGCTCTCTCTGCCAGCTGGAATGGGGCATATCAAGGACTCCCTTAAGCAAATACAGGATAACAATTTCCAAAGTTTTGCATGAAAGGGGTACTCAGGGTGCTACTTCTTCAGCAAGGCAGTAACACAGTGGTGGCAAGTCAGAGACAGTTAATGCAGCAGCTTTTAGCTGGGATTCACTTGGTATATTCAGATACAGATGAGGCTCAGTTTTCAATCTCATGCTGCCTCTAACACATGACAGGGTCAACAGGCTGCTGCAGAGATCAAGAGGAGAGATCAGCCTTCCGAAAATTCAATATTAATTATTGAATATTTATGTTTACCAGGGGGAATGAGTGAGCAGAGTTTCTCTCCAAGGCTGTGTATGAATCTTTGTATTTCAAGAACAATATAAATCAGGCCTTTTTATTTGTCATTTGTGTGAGATGAAAATTAACATCACAAGCATTATTAATAAGGCATGAATGACAGAAAGGAGAGGAAGCAGAGCAGCTCACTCCCTATATGTTTCTCTTTCTGTATATTAAGTAGATTTATCATGTGCTAATTCCCTGCTCTACTCACTTCTTCTCCTTTCTTTCTGGCAAATTAGGGTTTCAATAGCATTCACATGCCCCTGATTAATAGACCTGCCCCTCAGCCATCAAATTATATCCTTTAACAAATATTAACAAATTCATCCTCGTTACAAACAAAGGCACCAGGTACCAGATCTGTTCTCTGGGGTGGCACTGGGGGAGGCAGATGGAGGTCTCAGGGGTGGGTTAAGGCACAGAATAACAACACACCAGCACTAAAACAGAGGCTAAAGGATTGGTACAAAGGATGTGCAGACAAACAGTGTGTGGACAAGACCTATCCATCACAGGGGTCCTTCTGGCCTTCAGAATCCACTTAATAGAAGTTAAATCTCCTTGTCTTCAGGCCCTTTGGCCATACATCTCCACCTGTTTCATAAAGGGAATTATTGTCCTCAGTCTTTCAGGTGAGGAAAGTGAGAAGCTGGGAAATTAGGGCCCCAGGCTCAGGAATACTCAGGTGTTTGACTTTAACAGAATTTCACTTAATACTGCAAGTCTGTCAGGTGTGTTGGGTCAAGAGCTTAACCCTCAGATTTACAGCCCACTTGCTCAGCCTGAGCACAGAGCCAATGTGGAGGGCAGGTTTTGTCCACCTTGGTCCTTCTGGGTGAGCAGAGAGTGGACACACAGATCCCCATGCTCACAGAAAAGTCCCCAGAGCTGAGGACAGGCATTATCTGCCTACCCAGACAGAGACCTGAACACCAGGAACACACACTAAGGGGTACAGCTGAAACTCCTCCAGCAACCCCCAGAGCTCCTATAAGAGGGAAGGAGAAATTCCAAGGGGCTGTTTGGATCACCCCAGGGACAGTTGCTGGGCTGCAGTCACCCCTCTCAGGGCTCAGCACCAAAACCTGCCTTTGGACAAAACACATCTTGGCAAAAACATTGCTGCTGGTGGGATTTAACTTCCTTAAGATGGACTGAAGAAATTAGGCTCATTCAATAATTAGTTTTTTCAATGTTTTCCTTTAAAATTCCACTTTGTTCTGTCTTCTCCCCATGAAAAATCCACTGTCTTTTTCCCTGCAAAAAATCCACACAGCCAGTCTATCACCAAAATAGATTTCTGACTATTCTCCTCCCACTGCTTGCACCCTTCAAAATTCCAGACCAGGTTTGTGTCCAAGGGGTAGAGATGTCTCCAGCTATAAAGACAAAATGCCCATGACTGCTGAGAAATCCTCTCATGCTCTTCAAGCTATTTACTGTGAAATATTTATATATTACAATATTACACCTAATCATAATTAACAATGATACTTAGCAGCATCTATATGGCTCTTCACACCTTTAAAGTGCTGTGCAAACACTCATTAATTAATCTTTGCTTCAGGGATCCTGTGCAGCAGTCTCTTCCACAGGGCACCACCAGCCAATCCTCAGGAATGGAGCTGCCAGATCATGCCTGGTGCTGGGGGGTGGAAATTTCTCCTGCAGGGAAGGTTCAGCTCCCCACTTCTGGGAGGCAAGGACGGATGCCTTGCTGTCCCCAGAGGAGATGTGAAATGGCACAAACCTGAAGGAACGGGCAGTATAGACAAGAGAGGGACAAACGGTGGTGGCTAACTGCTCTTACACCCCAGGGCTGGTGCTGCTCCTGGGTGAGGAGCTGGAGCCACTTAGCAAAGCTCAGGGCCTTTTTTGGGGGCACCCCAATCCTGTGTGCTGGTGAGGCCAAGGTCCTGCCACAGCTGGCCCAGAGCTGGGGTTTGAGGAGAAAGAAGGAGGTGATGGTGGGACAGGCAGGGTGTGGTGAGGGCCACCAGTGCAGGACCTGCTGCAGGAGCACCTCTGCCCCCTCCAGCTCTCCTTCACACACCACTCCCCCCTGCCCCTGCCTGGGTCCTTGGAGGAGAATTCTCTCCAGTTTGCATTAACAGCAGGTGCCTTTTTTTTGCATCTTGTGCAGTCCTTTCAATGCTGGTATCTCATCTCTGCCTGGATGAAATGTGCTTTTTCTCAGCTTTTCACTGCCTTGCTCTGAAATCTCTGCTCCCATCCCTCCACAGAGCTCAGTAACAGCTTGCTTCGTCTTCCTACTGTCAGCACTCTGCTTTGACCCTTTAATCAGGGGACTTGGCTTTTATCTGGAAGACATATGCCTTAGGTGTCTTGTATAAGGTGCCACACAAAGCAAATTCAGCCAGGCCTGCCAATAACACATCATCTAACCAGATGGGGATAAACAGACTTGAATTCATTTGCTCCTTTTTCTCTACTCAGTAGCACCAGAGAAAAGGCTGTTACTAGCTTTATGTAATGTCTCTGGGTACAGGGTTTTTGTGCTTTGCATTTGAGGGAGCTTAGGTCAGCCTCACAGCTTCTCTCCATTAGAGCTGGTTGGCATTAATAAAATGAGAACCCTTTTGCCACTTGTGCTATGACATTGGAGGTACCAAATATGAATGATGTCATGGAGGGATGGAGGGCTTTTCCTTTTATTTTTTTTTTTCTTTCTTTAAGCTCAGTGAAATCTCAGTGGTGCTTTTTGTGCAATTTGGATAAAATAAGGAGGAAGTGTGAGGCGCCCTAGGCAGAGATATATAGTTTGTGTTGAATTGTCAATGGAGAAGTGACCAAGCTCATTTTTTTTTTCCTTTGGTGACCTCAGCAAGATTGGTATCTAGATCTCATCAGCTGAAGTGAAAGAGTTATTATTACAGAGCCTGGAGCAGAGCTGACATACTTGCAATGAATGAAACTGTTTCTAGCTTAGGGAATTCAAGTGGCCAGGCCAGGGACAGGATCTATACAGTAAAAGCAGAGACACCAGCATTCAGACTCACAAAACGGGCCTCTGCCAGTCAAAAGAACAAAGAAACACTTCTAAAAACAGTTTTCTTCTGAAAGTACTAATTGGAATATTCAAAAGCAGTATCATTATCTGCTTCCCGTGCCCCCAAGCTCGTCCTGCCCCTGAATACTTTTTAAAGAGATTATCTGTCCTTTGGCCTTTTCCATTAAAATCATCAATTTTTCTCCTTGGGAAATTTCAAAAATGGCAGAACATCCTTAAAACATCTTTTCAAAGCCACCAGATTTTAGGGGACATATTCCTCCTGTAGCAAGGCCAGCCTATTCCCTGGATTACACTCCTTGCCATTGTCACAGTTGAATTACAGCTGTGAGTCAGAGGCAGTGACGCACTGTGACAGTCCTTGGCCATGGGACAGCACCCCTCTGGGAGGGTGGCAAGGCTTGGTATTTATTACTGGATGTGGTTGATCCAGGAGGAGACACCAGCCCCCACATCACCATCCCGGAATCTGCACAAACAGTGTTGGTGTTCGTGAGGAGCTCGCATTTTAAATAAAGCAAAGCGTGTGCTCATTTACTGATTGGGATTACAGACACACAGAGATTAGGGCCCTGAGCAGGCACCCCCTGAAGGCAACAGGAGGGGAAAAAAATTGCCACCAGCTTAAGTGAGCATATGGCCAGCCACTGTCAGAGTCAAGGTCATGTGGGAAACACGCAGCATGGCTGATATTTCACACCCCAGGTGAATGCATTAACCCTGCTTGGAAACAGTCATCTCTGTGCACAAACCTCAGCCTGAATCTAAGCAGAAGCAAGGCTGTGATCACACTGCCTGCCAGCTCCTACCAAAATTGATGGAGTGGAAGAGGTCTCAAAGACCACGAGACTTTTGGAGCTTAATTAAAAGCAGCATCTGGGCAAATTAAGGGAGAGAGACTGAAATCAGTGCCTCTGCAGACAAAGAGGAAGGCAGCACCTTGCTGCTGCACATCTGCCTCTGCTCTGCCAGGGCTCTGCAAGGACCTGGAGACATGACAGGGACAGCTCCATCCACCTCCTCTGTCACCACTCAGGAAATCATTTGGTTTTAGTTGAGATTGTGCAACATGCATCTGAAGGTATGGGATCCCATTCAAAGGATATTTTATTATGTATTTGTTGGGGGAAAACTGTGCATAAATAAAAAATGGAGGGTGCTCTGTGTAAGTAGCATTTCTACCAGTTTCAAATATCCTGGGCACTCAGAACCAAAAATAAAAAAGCCAAGCAGGCCATTCTTCTTGATCTTGGTTGCATCACTCAGATCTTGGTTCCATCAGTCTGTCCACAACAGTCTTTTTAGATATGCCACAGCACAGCTCAACCTTGGGCCTCCTTAATCTGATACAGCAGAGTGGTGAAAATAGGCAAGGCCAGATGTTCAAATACCTCACTTTGGCAGCAAGAGAAGTGAATGGAGTGAGAGGTCAAGGGCCAGGAGAAGAGAAATGGGAGAAAGGCCACAACTTCCAGTAAAAAAAAGTACCCAAGCTCAGAAAGGGCATGGAAGCAAAATAATGAAGTCAGGGACCTCAAATGCCTCTGCTGCAGCTGGAAAGAGCTTAAGCCTGAAAGTCGGATTTGGATCTGTCACAATAACCCTGTGGATTTCAGATTGATTGAATTATAACTCACAGGTGCTCCTAGTTCCATGCATTTCTTCCTTCTTGCCCCCACAACAGGCTTGAAACTCCAGCACACAAGGCAGATTAAAAAGGTTGTTTCTTGCATTCTCCTTAACACCACCACCAAGTCTCTGTCATATTTACAAACACATATTTTAGCACAAAGGGCCCTGTGGAGGAAACCCAACTGCTGTCAGAGGGCTGTTTTGATGGACTCAGTAAATAAGATATTTTGGTGACAGGTAATCTTCATAGTGAACTGATTAATTCCAGAACAGGGGAACAATGGCCTTTTTCATCTGCTGAATAATGCATGGATGGCATTGCCACTGGTAAGCAGCAGGGTTCCTGGTTAGCAATAGAAATTCACACACCCATGCTATTTTAATAAGCTATCACTGGTAAAGAAGTCTATTTACGTTACTCATCTTCAACATTTGCACAAACATGTCAACTGGGGAAGTGTGTGGGGGGAGGTAGGAGGGAAAAATGAGGTCATATTCATATACACTTTCTTAGCTCTTTAATTTATATAAGCTTGAAAATTAAGCAAAAAAACCACCTTAATTCCAAGGGAGTGAGAGCACCATGACCCCACCTGAAATCTGGATTGTATGAACAAAGTGCAAACAGAGCACAGCAGAAGAGAAAAACCAGGTCAAGGATTGCATGGAGAGCTGGGCATGCCTTGCTCCAGAGTTTGTGAAGTGGAACCATCCTGGATTTTGGCCAGTACCACTGTAGCACTGCTCTCTTTGGAGCCACCTGGGCCATGGCCTTGTCACTGTCTCGCCATGAACCAGCCAAGAGCTCCCAAAGGAGCCAGACCTAGCAGCTGTCCTGGGCACTCTGCTGTAATACACTGGGCTTTGGGACAGGGGCCACCAGTCAGGAGCTCAGGGCTGTTCCACTTGGGTTATGAATTGCAGGCAGCAAAAGGAATCATCTCTTAATTATGGGATCAAGGGTCAGATTGGCTCTTAAATTTAAGTGTATTGTAAGCTAGATGCTTAATATCTTTTGTAGCCAATAGAGATCTAGTCAATGCTCATCATCTGTAGAAGTCTATTGTTCTTGATTCTGCATAATATTGGTCAGGAGATAAAATATTTTTCTTAAAAGAGGCATCTGGTACCATTAGAGATTCTGGGATGTCCTGGCTAGCTCCCAGCTACTGCTCCATAGGGGTGCAGTTTTCCATAGATTTTGGATAATGTTTGGTAGCCTCAGGGAGATATCTTGGATAAAAGAGGGCATTTAAAATGACATCAGATGCCTATGTTTAGACAAATGCATGACATCCCTGACCTTCACTGACTATAATGGGAATTTGGACAGCTGGACATCTAAATTTGTGGGCTGAATCCCACCCAAAAATGTCAAAGTCTCCTCATTTTCAGCAGGCTATTAGAGGTCAGATTTTCAAGAAAGCAGCTCCTATTCTGGCATCCGTTCAGCCGCGAATTTGCGAGCGTGATCAAAGCAAGGCTGAGTCCCTCTGAGCGAGACATGGCTGAGCAGGGGAAGTCCATCTGCTCCCCCTCTCCTCATGCCCCAACTACTACAGAGTTAAAATCTAGTCTGAGGACAGGCCTGCAGAGCTGGAAGGCCCAGCAGAGCCAGGAGTTCAAGGTGTGTGTGCAGTGGATCTACACATGCACAGCACAGGACTCACAGCCACACGTGGTCCCACACAACTCTGAAACCAGCAGAGCACTCTCCAGCCAACAGCACTGATGGAAATATGATAATTGTTCCTCTTCCCCCTGTCATTGCATCCCTTATCTATTTCCCTCAGAAATAAAGTGCTTTTAAAGTAGGGAGGAAACTGGTCTACCCCAAGCAGTTCATCTAGTACATGGCTTCCATTTTATTTCATCATTTTGGGTCTTGATGCTGGTCCAGCTTCATCCCCAGTAACCTCACACCTAAGGCCTCATTTGCATGCTAAGTATTGCTATTATAACATTCATCCCTTTAAATCATACTCCAAAATTTTGCTGCTTCTTAGCTGTCTGGAAGGATATTTCTCCCCCCTTTTAGGGCATGCATCACTGGAAAGTTACAGGAAGAGATTTCCTACCATTTGGAGAGTGAGGCTTGTTCCCAAAAGAGTATAAGTATGGTGTAAGTGTGTTTTTCAGGGCATGACTATTTTACTACATAACAGCTCACTGATTTATATAATTCTATTAGAAGCTTTGAGCCTTTATTTATTTTATTTCTTTTGGCTTTGCAAATAGAAAAATAGGGGGGAAAATTACCCAAATCTTTGCTGTGGGAGAATTTGGAATATATTAATGTACATCAGGGTTGAGGAGTGCCCAGCTATGAGAGGAAGGAGTTGGGGCCCAGGGCAGCCCCAGCATCACATTGTGTTACATTTGTGAAATGTGTTTTTTCAGTCTCTCTGGGGACCAGTAATTGCACACATCAGAAAAGCTTTAAGGTAACCAGTGTAGAGGGTAATGGCTGCATAAGGAGATCAACTGGCAGAACACATTGAACTAATTTTCTTCCAACCTCTCCCAGATTTTTCTTTAAAATCCTTCCCTTTCTGTTTGTGGAGAAGCTTGAGAAACTTCCCTGAGGTTTTCTGAGAAACCAGGGGAAGAGGAGGAGGAGAAATGCTGGTCAGCTAGAGAACCTTTTCTTCCTTTGTGGCTTTCTCATCTCCCTCAGCCCAACCATAATTAAACTTTCTGTTGCACCCACTGTGCTGGTCACTAATGGGAAAATGCAAACAGGCATCTCCCCTCTGCAGGGATTCTGTTCCAAAATTACAAGACCAGGGAGAATTATTGTGCTATTAGCACAGCCGTGGTAAGAAATGGGGACTTTTCAGAAGTTATTCACCAACACTTCCAGGCAGCTTTTTAACACCTGCGGACAACAGGGTGTTTGCTCCTCTCAAACAAAATTTTGAAGGAACTGATTTTGTCGGCGCCAATTCTGGTTGTTTACCGCGAAAGACCACAGAAGCATGGCCTGGTTTTCAGCAATTTGTCTTCTAATACTCCAACCTCACTTAACCTGGCTCACTTTTTTTGAATATCTTTTGAGCTCCCACACAGTCTATAATGGGATTTTCCTCATAGCTCCCTGCAGAACACTACTCTGCAGTGATTTGGAGGAGCGAAGGAAGCGGGAGCTGAAGGGGAGCGGAAAAGGAAGCTATTTTGAGCACAAAGCCTCTAGGCAGATGTAGCTTGTGGAACTATCACATACAGCCTGAGTTATTGGAGCAAATCAATACTAATTATTTTAAGGCTGAGGCCTTATGCTGGGGCTTCTCAGAGTGCTCCTGGTGATCTTTGATTGCTTCTTTTGTAAATCTGTGGTGTGAGCTGTTATCGTGGTGTGCAGAGCAAGGGAGCTCTGAGGAAAGGGAAAGTCCCACTGTTTAGTCTCACCATACTCTCCAGCACCCTCTACAACCTCAGTCTGCAGCAGGGTGTGCAAACCCCAGTGAGGGATGGATTTCATGCTTTCAGTCCTTTGCAGGATGGGAGGTTTCCAAAATCTCTCTTCCTTCAAGGATAGGACCATGATCAGACCTTTGCTTTAGGAGAAAATTTTCCTTCAAGGCCCCTTCAAGCAACCACAAATGAGAAGAGAAAGGAGTTTGAGATCCACAAACTGAACACTGGTGAAACCTCAAAGCAGGAAGATTGAATGTTCCTGAGTCAGGGCAGCTTCTTCCACCAAGGAAGGGGCTTCATCCCCTCCACAAAGGCAGCATTCCCTTGGCCATTGCCATACTCATTTATAGGACACAGCTAATGCAGTTTGCAACCATCACTCAAGACAAGGATCCTATCAATGGTCCAAACTCTCCCTCCAATCAACACAGCTGTTTATTGGGTCTCCACTGATACTGAAGATGAATTTTCAAGGGAAAATAGCTCTTATCTGGCAACCAGATACCTCAAACTCTCAACCCAGTGGCTGCTCAGCCCAAATCCAACAGCTATCCTGTGGTGAAGACTGTTGTTTCATGTTTCACTGCTGCCCAGCACAGTGTCTGTGGGGTTTGGTATTACCTACATCCCAAATAGGATCACACCACAGAAGTGATCTGCAGCAGCCATCCCACAGTATTTTTCATTACTTCCAGAAGCTCCTGTATTCCTTCTGCTGCCTGCTGATCTTGAAGAAAGAGGAGCTAAGAGGCAGAAGTGCTGTGCAGAGCCATTCCTGCAAGGCTCCTGGTTTTAACAGGATGAAGGAATGCAGCTGCATCCCAGCACCGTGCTCAAGTAATCATGAGTACAGCAAAGCTGGCTTTGATGCATGACATGGGGCTGGGAAGGGCAAGGGTAGCCAGAAGGTCGACCATAAAAATCAGTGCAGTGGTATCCACCACCATTTAGTTTCTCCATTTTACAGAGGGGGTTATAATGTTTTTCTTTTTTAAAGGCTCTTCCCTGCATTGATTTTATTTTCCGTGATTCAGTGGCTGAACCAGGAAACATAAAATGAATTATCTGTTTCCTTCTATGAGGTTTTTTCATATTTATTATTTTTAGAAGAAAAAAAAGCTAATTATATTTCCAATGAAAGTACTGATTTGATATGTGAAGTTTTGATTTAGCAAACAGCAAGGTACAAGACTGCAATATGTTCAAAAATGTTTTTATTACATTTTTGGGGATGAAAAACCTTGAAAATATGGTGTGATTTTGCCAGGTTTCAGTTTAACCAAAAAGTACTTGTTTATAGTGAGTGAACTACTGGCTGAGAACTTGCTTCACGTAGCTCCATTCTCCACTAACCCCTTTTTGTCTTTTTAGATTTGAAATTCTTCAGGGAAGAGACTGACTTTCCTTTCGCACTGGGGAGAGCACTTTGAAGATAAAAATTGTTAGAGCAGTGCTAAGTATTGTGTAGCCTCGGAAGAACGTGTTATCAGCTTACAAAGCCCCTTTGAAAAGTAGCATACACTCAAAGACACTGACATCTGTCTGTAAAAAGTGAAAAAAAAAAAGAAAAAAAAAGTGTAGGTGGAGTTTACTGTCTGCTATATAACTTTCTCCTAGACCTTGACTGCATGAAACATACTGCAAGTGAGGCAGAGTTTTTCACAGTAACAACTACTCCTGATGAAACTGTTTTTAAGGATTCTGTAGCAGCACAGGGATGCCAAAGATTTCTGCATTCAGATCCACAAAAACCTCCCTGGGTCACAGCAGACCAGCCCAGACTGCACAAAGACGTGACTCAGCAGATCAAGGTTTATTAACCAACAGCACATTTTCAGGTGAGCCCACCTCTTCTGGCAAATTGTATTCTAGAAAGGTTTTTCTCATTGCCTCAGTGAGTATCACTGCAGCAAACAGAGGCATCAGCACAAACAGAGCTTTGGAGATGTGTGTGTGAGACCCATCCATTCTGTGTTGTCTTTATAAGGGAAAATAACTTATGGCTTCTCCCTCCCTGCTTGGCTGTCTGTGAAAGGCTGCAGGGAACTCCAGGAATGATGCCTGGTGTTTCTTCAGTCATTGTATCATTCTGCTCTATTCTGGCTGGTGGGAGACATTCACTGGTGGAAGAACTGGGACTATTTACCCATCTTTGGAAGGACTTGCCCTTCCTGCCTCCACTCTACCACTGCTGGCTTTGTCCATACCACAGCCAGTTCTACAGACCCATGCACCCAGACTGCTCCACTTCTAGTCCAGACAGTGCTGGTTTCCAAAGGAAAAATCCTGTCTGCACATTCAAAGCAGGAAAAAACATCCTCTGAATAGAGTGAGACAAGCAATGAGTGCTGACAAGCTGTGTCCATGGGCACACACTCAAGTGTTGCTGCTCATCCAGCAGCCTCCATAGCCCAGCACCAAGGCTCCTCTGTGGAGACACCCTGAGTCAGCTGGGGCAGAGAGGATGAGCAGCTGGGGACTGCCCTGGAGTGCTAGACAACTTTTTAAGGTCCTACAGATGGTTTAGCACCTGTAGGATTGAAGGGTGGCTGGTGTTTGAGCTGATGAGATCAGGGACCTGCTGTCCATGGATCCAGCTGGTGATTTCAGACCTCACTGTGGTGCAAAAGGAGCTGTCTGGGGCACCCAGCTCTGCTCCCACCTCTGGGGGCAGCCCTTGGAGTTGGTGACATGCTCCACACATAGCAGAATCTCACTTGGCCAAAACAAGGGGTGAGTCTGAAGGACAAAAGCCCCGCAGAGCAAACTGATTCCCTCCTTTCCCTTAACATCCAAGGCTGACTCTGCCAATTCATCTTCCAGAGCTGCTTGGGAGCACAGGGCAGTCTGACCTTGCAGATCAGCCACAGGACTGGGAGCCTTGGGAGAGCTTGGAAAGGCACTACAGACAACTGGAAATTTTCTTCAGAGACCCCTTAACTTCCCCATGCCTCTGGATCACTGTCCTCCATCTCACATGGGTGCATGAAGTCCAGCTGCTTCTCCTACTCTCGAGACACTTGTGCATCTGCTAAGGGGCCATTCAGCCTAATTAAACTGGAGATCCCTTCTACAGCTGTCACAGAACTGCATCCACTTCTAATTGTTGCAAGAAGGCTCTGCCATGAAGCAGAGCACAGCCTGTGTCTCCTATTGACCCCAGCTGTCTCCCCACCTCTGAAGAGCTCAAACAGGGTAGTGTAAACTCATCCACATGCAGGAATGCAGGAAAATTACCTATGAAATAAGGGCAAACACCTCAAGCCATAAGTTCTCAGCTAGAGCATAAACAGTTAATAAGTAGTTATTATTGTTTGTTTATTTGTTTGTTTAGTTTCAAGACTTCCATTAAAAGCAAACCCATGTCTTGGGGCAAGATAAGAGCCAAACTTGGTCTGTGAAAAAGTTCATTAAGGCAACTTGTGTCCTGAGGACAACATCATTTATAAATTTTGGTCTCAAAAAAAAGCTTGAGCACTATCCCTACCAGGCATGTCTACCCTCCTGAACCTGGTACCCTTTTCTAAACCTGGAGCAGTAAATTTGCCTAATCCCAGCTCAGATTTAACTGGTGATGTGCCACAGGCAAAAGAAGCCTTTGCAGCCTCTCAGAGTCACTCCCATCTTGCCTTTATGTGGCAGGAGCTTTCAGAGCCATCACAGCCCATTTATTGACATTAGGCTTTCAGGGTATCCCTCAGAGATGAGGGACTCAGCTGCCAACAGCTGTTTCAGTCACCTTCTGAACTTAGGGCTTTATATTCTTCTTCCCAACAATGTATAATTTTTATGGGCTGCTTCCCAACAGAAGACCCCAAAGCACCTCACACAAGGTCAGTAGCAGCACCTCATTTCACCAAAGGAAAATTGCAGCACAGAGAAGGTGGAAACCCCAGACCACATCATCAGAGTCCCAAAGAAATGTAGGAAACTGTGGGACGCAATTCTGCCTGATGGTTTGAGCCACCCATGCTGGTGCCCCACAAGGAGAACACAGGTTTAAGGTTACTGGAAGATGTCCCCATGCCCCAGAAGACATTTCCAGGAGGTCTTAAATGTTCTTTGGGATATATAGGCACAGATTAGGGTTTTTCCCTCTTTGTTCAGATCCTATTGCTGCACCACACTGACTCCATGTGGTGTTGGCTGAGGGAAAACTATCCAGGAGAATGTGGGATTGCTGGGATGTGTTCAGAGGGAAAAGGCAGGTGAGCAGTGATGTTCACATCACACTAATTATCTTTACCCAGAGCACATGTTCATGGCACTTACTGAGCCTTTCCAATTACATGTGTTCCGATATTCATTTAAATGAGGGGGAAAATACCACATTTTTGTAAAATGCACTCTTAACTCCTGTTGAGAGGCAAGGTGGGAGTTGTGACACTGAAAATGAAGGGTTACTTCTGCTTTATTTATGAAATCCTAACCTCTCGTTGGTGTATCTTCATCCCAAATAACTTTTGAACCAAATAGACAATTCACACCAATAAGAAAGAGATAAAACATTCCCAAAGCTTAGAGGTTCCTTCAAGTTTCATAAAAATAGGCAGGCAGGTAGAGGAGAGAGCTCCAAGCAGAAGGAAGAATGGAGACCCCAAGGAGTGTTAGATGTGAGATGAGCCAAATAGAGACACACACACACACACACACACGTACACATGAGCACATACAGCTCTGCATGCCCCAGCTGATGGATAATCCTGACTTTGTCCCTGTGCCAGAGAAACCAAACATCAGACAAGCCCTGGAAATGAGGCTGCTTTGATCCTGACTCGCTGATTGCCTGTGGAATTTGCCCTCCTAAGGCTGGAACAAAGAAGTCAGATGAATGTGGGGAGGTTGGGACAGCAGCAGTGACCTCCCAAAATTCTGCCCATGTCCTCCCATACCCCTCAATGGCTCACCTTGTCATTTGCTTGCCATGTTCTCTCTGCAAACACTGCTGCCTATAAGCTGTGACTGTGGACTAAAACAGAAAGCGTGGTGGGGAGTCCTGGAAGGGTGGAGCTTTCCTACAGTGACACCTCCAGACCATCTAACAGCATCCCTTGGAGATGTTAATGAAACATATCCTGTTAAGGGGTAATCCCAAGGGCTGAAGAGTTCCTAGGGTCCTGATGTCCATTGCTTTGTCCAAGGGGAAAAATCAGCTTTTCTCCCAGAAGCTCACAGAGGAGTGTGTAACTCCAAGCACGAGGAGTTCCTCAAGGGTCAAAGCCCCCAGCATGAACCCCTGGGCTTGCCCCTGATGCATGCTGTGCCTCAAAACATCTGGAGGTGGAGAAGAACCAACATGGCCCCAGCCACAGAAACCCTTCTAAACTTGCCACAGATTTACTTAGATGAGAGTGCTAAGGAGCCTTAAGCCCTTCTTTTCCCTTTTTTGGCACCACTGCCTGCTCCCACGGACCTGAGCTGTTCCCATCTCACACTGGAGCTGTGTCCATCCCCAGAGCTGAGTCCAAACCCAGACTGAGCTGCAGGAATGCAGGGGAGCCAAAGACCTGCAGTGCTTTTTTGTAGCCCCTTCCAATCTCTATGCTGGGAGCTCAAAATACGGCCAATATGCCCCCTCATGCTTCCTTTGTCTGTAAAGCACCAGGGACTTGCAGAGCACTGAGCATACTCACAAAAAGGTATTTTGTAGTTGCCCTGAAAAGCCAACCAGGTACTGGCCTGTTGGACTCTGTGTTGTGGAAATCCCCAGTGACAGCTTCTGCTGCAGGGAGCTGTGACAGCAGTGAATGTGATTCCAAGCCCACCTCTCTGCAGGCCACCATTTATCCAGCTGGTGGGCAATGCTGCCCCCAGATTACAATTCTTAATTTAGAGAGTCTCTTCTGACATTTTGGCTACTATGGCCTGATGCTCACAAGCTGTGCTCAGAGAGGGTGAAATTCAGCTCCTCCAATCACACCCAGTTTCTCCCTCACACTTTCTTTTCTTCCCTTCCTGATTCATTTAAAATAATCTATGAAAAATGTCACTGGTTTCCAAGAAAAGCGTGGGTCTGACCAAGGCAAAAGTCAACTCCTTAATTTAAAACAGTTGAGGGGGGGATAACCCATTGAAGCTGCTCAGCTAATGCACAAACAGTTTGTAATTACAGGAGCAGGCTGGGAAAACAGGACCTACCTAGGGAATATTCTTATTAAATAAAGCAGAATTCTGTCACCTTCTTAATCATGAAATATTGATGAAACTGTAAGCAGCCCCTCTGAGGTTTTAGCCTTTGCCCTCTCCTTGTGTGTGTATATGTGTCCACACAAAGACAAAGGGGAAAAAAACACTCTCAAAGCCTACCCCTGGAGCTGCAGAATTCTATCCAAGCTGCTCTGTGCCAGTGGATTTTGCTGAGCTTGCACGGGCATATGGATTGGAGAAATAAAAATTCTTCACTCGGCACAACCAGAAACTTCTTTTAGACTGAATGAGTAATGAAGGGGTGATTAAACAGAGCTGAGAAAGAAAGGACCTATTAAAGGGAGGGCTGTCCCATGAATCAGCAGAGGAAGGGCCAATCTTCCTTACTTTGATCCACTCTTCATGCTTTGGAAGCAATACAGAGCTGTTGAGCTCCAGCTACCCTGGAGTACCAAACCTTCCCCTGGCCTTATGCTTGTACCCCCAGGGCTTGTTCCTGGCAAAACAAGCAACAGGACTTGATTTCACAAGCCAAAGGCCAACCAGAGCAGCATTTGGTTTGCTGGAGCTCTGAGCACTCATGATCCTCCTTGGGAAGTCAAGGAGTCCCAGAGAAAGACACCACAGCCTGTGAACTCCAGCTGGATGGACTCAGTATCCACCAAGAGCCACATCTGGGGACATCTGGAGCTGGGACAAGCCCCCACTGGCCCTTGGTCTTAGAAGGTACCTGAGATGCTGCAGCTTGAAGGCTCACACCATCCATCTCTGGGGTGCCAGAAGCTCATCAGCCACTCAGCAGAGAGCAAGGCAGCTCCAGGCAGCACCACACCTCTCACACCATTTATCTCATGCCTTGGCACTGCCAGCTGCAGCCATCAATTTTCTGGGGGGCCTCAGCAACGGGAGCCCAGAAAAGCCCTGAGGGGGAAGAGCCAGGGACTATGAATAATGTGGGTGAAAACAAGAAGTGTAGGGAAGAAAAATCACAGGCAAATTTTCATCCCTTCACACTCCTCTGTGCAGTGGGAAGGGACAGAAACTCTTCTCAAACCAAAATAACTATGCTCCATTCCACTTCTGTGACTCAACTGCATGGTCCTAACTGAGACAAATAAATAAAGAAAAATGGGAGCATCCCAGAAGGAGAGAAACAGACATTAGGAACCACAGGCAAGAACTGGGAGGCCAGTGCATCACCAGTGAGGGATCCAAAAATGCAGACACTTGTCTGAGCCTGAGTTTTATTATCACTTCTGCAAGGGTGGATGAACAGGGCTAAAGAAGGAAAAATAGATGGGAAAGAAGGACTGACCACAAGGATAGAGCAGGAACAGCAGTTTCAACATGAGGGTACTGGGACTTCCCTGACAAGGAAATATCACAGTTGGGAGCAACTGGAAAAGGGAACTGGGGCCAGGCTGGCTGGAAAGCAGGGGCAGGAAGGATCAAAGCACTAGAGGAGAAAGGAGGACAAAGAGGGGGAGGCTGCAATGGCTTAGAGAGGGAGAGATGCATCAAGCAGCAGGGGAGCCTTCTCCCTGCCCACTGCGGTAATGGGGTCTTTGTTCTGCTCCTTTCATGTCCGCGAACATCCCGGCCCATGGACGGCCGACAGGAGCTGAATCAATCATCCCCGCTCCCAGAGGAGGGCAGGCCGTGATTGATTTGCTCTCCCCGATGGTTGGCTCTGAAAGGACACGCTCTCATTACAGTTGGTTTCTGGGTACCGTTCTTTACTCCCGGTCTAAATGCTGCAAATCTCCCACCTCCACCACGGGATGATTTGGCACCAGTTTCCTCCCAAATCCCTGAAAAAGCTATTAAAAAAAATCTACACGAATAAAACCCCAAAACAGCAAGACACATCCCCCAAATTTAAAACTTGCTGCTGAAACATAAAGCTGAGGCTGCGGCCATGGGCGATTTTAGTGCTCATCTGCTCCAAATTCCAGTCATGCTTGTCACACTCCCACAGCCTCTCTCTAATTGTCAGGCACAGCCCTTTGTGTTCCTAATCACCCCTGAAAAGGCCTGGCTCCGGGGGTCTGCTGGGCACCCCGGGGTGGCTGCATGGGTCCTGCTCCTGCCCTGGCACGCTGCAGGCTGCCAGCTGCTCCTGCAGGATGCTCGGGGACAGAGGTGGCCCCTGGTGACCAGAGTGAGGTGGAGACACTCTGGTCTCTATCCCAAGGTCTCTTTCCCAAGGGCAAGGTCTCTATCCCAAGGTCTCTTTCCCAAGGGACACGGAGGCAGGTGGTTCTTGGATGCACATTCAGGAGCAGAGAGGAGGTGGTGCCACCCACCTCAGGTCCGTCTGTGTCACCAAGGGTGAGGCCAGTCCTTCTGGCTGAGCTTATGTTGTACTTTCTGCAGTGGGCAGTGCTGCTGCTGAGTCAAATATACACCTGTGGGAAAGGACAATCAATTTCAAGGAGTTTTTCCCCCCTCTTCAGTGCAGCTTAAGCATCCCACCAATTCCAGACATGGGTAGAGGCAGTGCTATTAGCTACCAGGGCCATTGCAATGTTAAGCAGACAGTTTATCTGCAGGATTTAATTATTCACCATTTTAAATTCTCCCCACCTACATGTTCCCATACCCTTCAGCCACTTTTACTTTAAATCAAATCATCCTCAACCGTGCTATGTCCTCATTGAAGTGTTCCTCATAGAAACATGGAAAAAATTCATCTGCAGAAGAACCCTTAACATCATGGAGCAATGAAAGATGCTGCTCTCCAATCCATCACCTTGCTCACTGAAATGCATCCAATGAGGTGCAACTCAGCTATGTAAAAGGGACTGAGTGTTGTGGAGCATCTGGCAATTCAGAACCAAACAAATTGCTTCAAAAAATGTCCTGCATAAACCCAAATCTTCTGCCTGGATTGTTTGGAGGAGAGAAGGAGTCTCAGAGTGAGGAGGCTTTCAGGACCATCTCATCTGAGAATTGTCTGAGAAAACCAAAGTGTCTGAGTTATAGAAACAGCAAAACAAGGCAATCATCGTGAGATTGAAGCATGTTAGAACCACCAGACACTCAACACAGATTCTGGTAGTGATGTCCTTCTGAGCAGGTCCCTACAACTACCCTGCCCTCTTTCTGGACTGAGGAGTGGTTGTCATACCACGTCTGTGCTGTTGCAATCTAGTTCAAGCATTCAGCACAGAGCATTCCCTGGTTTCAGCACCCAAGGGGTTAAAAAAGAGTTAGCACAGCCCAGGCTTCCACAGGCAGTTTGCAGCTTAGCTGTTAATTTGGGAATGTCTCAACTTCACCTCCAAGTTTTGAAACTTTGCCATGCCTTTTCATTAGCTGTGTTTTCCTTCTGGAAACTACCACATATCTGTATCACTAGATCTTTACAACAAAGCCCAAAGGGTGTTATACTCTTCTGTGAGTGTTCCTAACTGTTCCCAGCTCGCTTTACTAGGAAAAGCTGCTTCTGCTGACTGCATTTGCTGCTCATGTAGGCAATACATTTTCCAGATTCTTTCCACCTTCCTCCTTTTTACTAGAGATGGGCTCCAACATGAGAACAGGCTAAGCTGAAGCAGAGGAAATGTTGCAGCCATGTTGGGCCAGTGGTTTTATAGCAGAAATTTCTTTGGAAATCAGCACAGAGCTCTGCACAAACAACAGTGAGTGTTTGTGCAACTGTTTAACTTCAGCCTTGATTCTAACAGCAGCATCCAGTGGATGCCATAAATCTCAAGTAAAATTCCTACTTTCACAAAGAAAAAAAAGGAATTAAAAAAAAAGAAGAAAAAAAAAAGAAGAAGAACATAAGAGATGATATAATAGTATAATACTAATGAAGACATTATTCTGATTTCATCTTGTACTCTATGACAAGGTGCAGCAAGGGCCAGCTGTTCCCTGAGGGGTGTCCCTAAGACCAAAGGAGACACAGCAAGACACCAGCTACAACTCAGCTTTGAAGCACCATCCCAAACACAACTCTGAAGTCACTGCTTCCAGACAAAGATTTTCAGTCACCTTTAGCAGAGTTTTCCTCCCTCTTTCTCTTTCTGCTCTGTCCTGGCTCCAGTTAGAGCTGCCCAGGTTTGTACTAGTTCAGATCTAGGCTGTCCAGCCCTAGATCTTCTGGGATTTTTGCTGGTCTAGAAACCACAAATAACACCAGGAATCGTTCCTGCTGCACCAGGTTCTGCACAAACATGAAGTAAGAGATATTATCTGAAGAAGCTCACTAAAAGAAAAAGGCCCCTCACTACACATTGAGGGTCTGGAGTGTGTCCAGAGGAGGGAATGGAGCTGGGGAAGGTTCTGGAGCACAAATTTGATGAGGAGCATCTGAGGGAGCTTGGGGGTCCTCACCCTGGAGAAAAGGAGGCTCAGGGAGGGACTTTCTCACTCTCCTACAATCCCCTGGCAGGAGGGTGCAGCTAGGTAGGGGTTGCTCTCTTCTCCCAAGTGAGAAGCAATAGGACAACAGGAAATGTCCATGAGTTGCACCGGGTGAGATTCAGATTGGATAGTAGGAAAAAATTCTTCACTGAAAGGGTTGTCAGGCATTGGAACAGGTTGCCCAGTGAAGTGGAAAATCACCATCCCTGGGGGTATTTACAAGCCATGTAGATGTGGCACTTGGGGACATTGTTTAGTGGTAAATTTGGTGGTACTGCATCAACAACTGGACTTGGTGATCTTGGACTCCTTTTGCAACCTTAAGGATTCTAAGATTCCCCAATTCTAAATGAAACAGGGAATGACACCCCAGTGACAGGGAGATGTCTGATGGAATGTGGCAGTGTTGCAGCTTGGGTGCCTGAACACCTCACTCTGGTTCTGCTTTTACAGCACTGCTTAGGGCTGTATCTCCACCCTAATGCACTAAACCCTTCTGTGGTTAAGCTCACCCAATTTAAGAACACAAGTAACCTCAAAATCCCCATTTGGGAAGCCTCTGTTCCCTGGGGAGCCAGCGACAGTTTAATGACGTTGCTCTAAATTCTCCTCTGAGCAAACCAATCACTGCCATGAAATTGTTACCTTCTTTCCTGTCTTTCCTGTCTGTTCCCCATTTGACACCTCTCAGTGACAGCCATCAGCCTGTGTATAATATAATCAAAAAGCTGATTCTGGCTTCAAGCCATTCCAGAAAAAAAAAAATTCCACAGCACCCCACATTAAAATGCAGCCCCTGTCCTGCACCTTCCTGCTCCTTCCCCCCACTCCATGTTTTTGGGTTTAGGGGGTTTAGGTTTGTTTTTGATTTTTTTTTTTTTTTTGGTACTATCACATTATCCCATGTTTGCAATTGTAAAACCACATTATAAAAGCAGCAGATATTGAACTAATTTTATCACAGGGATAGTAATAAAGTTTAACACCAACTATAATATTGTTGTACACCAGAAATATTGCAACAGAACTGTAATATCCTGTTAAATTCATTTTCCGTCCAACACCACAAGATCTGTTGAAAGATGTTGGGGTGAAAGGTTTGTAGATTTTTAATTTTCCTTTTTTTTTTGGCTTTATTTTTGCAAGGCACTATGAACGTTTAAATTTCATAAAAATATACATCACAAGTTCAGATGTAATAGTTCTAGTGACACATCTAAAGCCTTCATTGTCTGAAAAGTAATGTATGGCTAGCAGCTATCCTGCAAAGCAAAATACATCATTAGAACCAGTTATAGAAAGGAAGAGGGACTTTTAACATGGTCCCCATTACTGCAGCATCTTTTCCCCTCCTAATGCTTTATATATTTATTCTTAGGCACCCCAGGGAATTAGATGCAATTATCCTTTTCTTCTTGGGAAGAGAAATGGGTAAAATGTTAAGCAGCTTGCCCCAGGTGACACAAAGAGTTTTATGATACTTCATGGGTCTGAATCAGCATCCCTGGCATAGCAGCTGGGCTCCCATGGGGGGAGAACACAGGTGACTAAAAATTCTTCTTCCTGCCATCAGCCCTGTCTGAGAATGCTGGCCACTTTCTGCTGCCTCCAAGGAAGGCCTCAGCCACCTATAGGAACACACAGGATTAATTAAAAGCATTCTTTTAAACCAATTAACTTACACTGGTAGAAACCCTTGTGTAGATACTCTCAGTGGATTTAAATCTATTTTTTTAAATTCAGTTTAACTTGAGGCTCTGCGTTTGCCAGCTGTGTCCCCAGCATCTTCTGCATCTCTTCAACTGCTTCTGTTTTTAAACTAATTTTAATTAAGTGCACGCACTCTGTGTGGTCAAATCCTCAAGGAGCTGTAGGAAGGCAGGCAGAGATACAAGAAAAAAGAGAACAAGTTGGTTCAAGGCAATCCCTGGTTCTGCAGCCCAGCTCTTGGCAGGTATCAGCTGTTTTAAGGTCAGTATATTTGGGCAGTGAGACCCCAGCCCTGTCCTGATGAACTTATGGTCTCCAGAGGAATTAATCTACTCCTTAAAGACTTGCCCAAAGTAAAAGCAAGACAGAAAATACAGATGATGGTGAGCAGCTTGCTGCAGAACATCAGGAAAAGGCAGGGACCTGATGTGTCCCAATGGTCAGGGCTGCTGCTCCCAGCCTTCCCCCAGAGCAGGGCCAGAGGTGACCTGGGGACAACACTCAAGGCTGGGCTTTTCAGGGTGATCCAGCATGGAAACCAAAATATGTAAGGATGCCTGGCATGGAGTCAGCCCCCAAGGCACAGTATTTATGGGAACTGTCCATGTCTCTAAACAAGCTAAAAACCACAGAGGGATGGAGAACTGTAGGTTTCATTCACCATTCTCTGATCTAAACACACGCTCTACACATTGAGCAAGATACCTAAGGAAATATTTTAAAACATGTTCTGACCTCATTAAGAAAAAATTGGAGGACAAAATACCACTTACCCATCAACCTTTCCTCTTTTTAAAAGACCATTCAGTGATGGGGTTTTTTTAAAATTTGTTCATGTACATGCCAAGGAGACAGTGGATTGAAGTGTAGGAGGCTCCAGTCCTTCCTGAGCTCTAACCCACTCTTTTCCATCTCCCTCTAACTAGCTGAATACTCCCAGAGATTTTTTTTTTTGTTGATTTTTAAGCCCCCCAAATCTACAACTCAGCATAGATTCAGGTATGGCCATCCTGGTTAGCACAAAACAGCAATGATAACACAACCCTTTTCTGATAGGATCTTCCTACAATTACCAAGCATTTTCTTAAGAGCTCATCCTCAAAATGTCTTTAAAAATAACTTCTCCTGCAGTATTGGGCCATTTGTGCTGTGATTGTGATTAACTTGAATAGCGACAGGGAATAGTCTCCAGGACAGCATTGTGTGCATGTGTATATAAGCATCAAAGCCACAAGCAGTGGCCAATGTGTCCTGCTGCCTAAAATAATTTTGCATTTCTAGCAGGAATTGTAGCCTTCATAGGAGCTTCTTTTTAGGTCATTGAAGCTGTACAGGGGGGAAAAGAATAAGTCACTTGACATCCCCTATGAGAGGCTTTGCATTGTTAATTTATTGCCCCAGAAACGAGGAAATTTGTCACAGAGCAATATAAAAGGGGTAAGAGAAGTATTTAACTGGAAGAAAGAGGAGAATCAGGAAAAAAAGTCACATGCATTACAAGAAAACCAGATACCAAGGAGATTTTCAGAGACCAGGTGGCAATATATTAGTGGCAGAATTTCTCATGGCTATTTTCCAACAGCAGCTTGGGAATATGAGAGAGTCTGTTAGATGGGAAAACATCAACCACACAGAAGCTTCATTGGAAGTGGAGAGCAGGAAGGCAGCAAGGGTGAGTGGTGAAGGCAGCTGGTGAGGGTTTGTAGGAGGCCTCTGGGAAGGAGATGGAGAATCAGCAGCCTCCAAAAAGATGTGACAAGAGTCAGGATGTCAGGGAAAGACTTCCCAGTGAAGGGATTTCCTGCCTTCTTACCTCCTAAAGCACTTTGTAATGCAGTGACAACTGAATGTGAAAGGGACCTTCCTGAGCTGCTACAGGTTTGTGTGTGTTCTGCAAAGATGAAAATAACATCATAAAGGGGACATGGCTAGAAATAAATCCATTTTAATAATCATCATACTGTTGTGTTTTGGCAATAAAACTCATTATTTTCTTTCCTTTTTTCTGTGTGTTTACTCTTCTACTAGTATAATTCTTTACTTAACCTGTCTTAAACTACCCTTGATTTGGACATATTTAAATGAGTAAGACCTTTTACATTACTCCCTACAGAGGAGCAGTAGTGATTTACTCCAGCTAAAATTTTTGATCATACCCATAAAGTCAATCCAGCTTGAGAATGGCTGTGTGTTATCCTTTACTGCAGCCCAAGGGAGGATTTAAAAAAAGGAATATGAGCGTGTGAAGGCAAGGCACAGAATTTAAGGCCAGAAGAGACTGATAAAATCAGTTTATCTACTAAATAGCATAGATTTCTAGAAATGTTCCAAAGTAAAATCTCTTAGGACTACAAAAGCCATCTGTAATGGAGCTGGAAAGTGAGCCCAAACACACAAGTCCTACTGCAGCAGGTGACCTGCCAAGGCCACAGGTCAATTCTCCTGGGTGGAAGCAAGTCAGGCATTTTCTTTATATCTCATTGAGGGACCATTTGCTTTTCCTGTGTCTCACATGACTGACCTGGGACCATGGCCTTAAGCAGGCAGCAGAACAAATCACAGAGCACAAATAGCTTGAAAAACTTGTGCAGGTGGCTAATGAAAAGCTCAGCTGAAAACTCTTCTCTGTAAGAAGACACTGAGGGCAACTTCTGCTGAAAGCAGAATCATCATTTCTGATGGCATATCCTGTTTCTTCCTCAGTGCAGAAAACAATGCAAAACCATTATCTGGGTGGTTAAATTCATGCTGTCCTCTTCTGGATTATTTATATATAAGGTTTCACCCTGTACTGCCACCAGACAAGTAAATGTTGGGGTTTTTCAAAATAATATTTACTTTCCTATTCTTTAGTTACCAGAAGACAGTTTCTAAGTTGCCTTGACAGTATGTTCTCTTCTCCCTCCTTCAGCTGCAAACCCGTGCTCTGCCCCTTTGCTTCTTCCAACCCATCGTTTCCATCTGATTTTTTGCTTTTCATCAGTTTCTGTGGATGGTGCCTTAACCTGAGAGGCTCCTCAGTTCTGCTTTAAATGGCTTCTGAGTGGCTTTTTAAAGTCAAATCACCTGGCCATGCACACGAGCAGAAGTGCCTTAGCAAAAAGGCAAGAGTGAACTGTGACAAATAAGGAGAAAACCCTTTATCCATGTAAGGTCCTGCCATTCCCACGGGCTCCAGACCCAGCCACGGAGCAGAGGCACCTGGGCCCCACTCAGACTCTGTGCTGAGTTTTCTACACCGAGATCCCACTGGGAGAATGCAGAACTTAATTTATCTTCCATGTTTACCAAGCTGTCTTTTGGGGACATCCGTAATGATTCTGTTTTTATCTTGTACCCGAGGAGGACAAAGGCGCAGTGACGTGAAGGAAGATACATTAGCTGTCAGAAGACAGGTAACACATCTTGCTAACATACTCTGTTCCATTTTCCCCCCAATAGCCTGAAGCAGTGTTTTCCTTTTAAAAATATCCTATCAGCTCTGACAGATGGATTAAGGCTTAAAAGCATCAATATTTTGGGAAAGTAGTACCTGCTAGCAGTCTAGATATAGGTTTGTCATTCAAGAGGTTTTATATTTCCTATTAGGTCCCTTTCCTGAAAAGCAGCAACCATTTATTTTAAACTTTACTTACTGGTAGGGGTTGGGAGGGGGTTATTTTTTTTTTTTTTGAGGTCAGGGAGTAGGACTTGTTTTGATTTCTTCAGTGGACACATCATCTGTCAGCAGTGGGGAAGAGTGGGAGTGTTTTTCCTTGCTTGTCCTGAAAGGTGACCACTAAAACACTGCCATTGCTCTTGCTCAAAGTGGATTACCAGAAAGTTGTTGCAAGAGAATTGACTCAAAAAAAAAATCTCAGAAACAGATTTAAAGACTTCTCATAACTTTTATTCATCTCACAGCAAAGGCTGAATCAGTCCTGTTGTTCATATTCCCCACCTTACTTCTGACAGGCTGTTTTGCTTATCTGGCGTTTCGGCTCAGATGGATCCCACCTGATAGCAGTGAAAGACACTGAAGTTAGGACTGTCATTATCTGGGCACCAGCTACAGTCACAGAGAAGAGAGAGACACCTCAGGAGAGGGATTCACATCTGAGCAGGGTGAATCATTCTCTCAAGATGCCAGTATTTCTCCGTTTCTCAAGATGCTGCTGGCACAAACAGCAGTAAGTCAGTACAATGAGGCTTCTAATTTTGGAGCCTTGGTGAAGCGCCTGAAGTTTGATGAGTGAGTCGAGACTGTGGTGAATCTCCCTCTCATCATATCTGCAACTTGATGGAAAGGAAGATATCAAAGATATTCACCCCTTTGTCACACAGGACTCTTGTGAAGGGAGATGAGAGCAGAGAATTCACAAAGGAGAAGAGGAATAAAGAGTAGAGAGATGTGGAGGTTTCTGAGGGGAAGTGAGGAAATATATCCCATTTTGCCTTCTGGCTTTGTGAGCTGAGTTACGTGGCTTCTTGTCTATGCCACCTCCACAGCCAGAAGGCTGCTCAAATACAGGATTTGATTCTGGCCCAAAGCTCAGGCAGGAGCATAGCTGGGGATTTGCACATGGTTTCCATCTGCTCCCCAACTACTCCTCTCCAATAACTTGTGCAGCTGAATGGCTGCTGTTCTGGGAAGGACAGGGTTGGGGTGGCCAGTGACTTCAGCCTAAAGACTCAGAGTGGCTGAATATATTCACTAGAAGGATAGACAAACACCAGCAACCTCAGTGCAATTCCAGAGAAACATTTAATTTCAGGAAATTCTTTGGTGTTCAATATTTTCTTATTTTCTAAGTACTATGCGCAAGGAGTTAAAAGAAATTGAACATTTTTTGGCTCAAAACAGCAGTAGGAGGTGGAAAAGTAGAGTCAAGTTAGGAGCCCAGCATTGAACAGATCAGCAATGTGATCTCATCTGAGAACCCTGACTCCAGGATGCCCTGGCAGCACTCTTTGCATTAGTGTTCTTCCAGTGTTCTTCCAGTCTTGAGAAACCAACAGGGCAATGAGATCCCTCAGTTACTTCCACCCTGTGACCCCAAATCCAAACCCATCTCTACAGGGCTCAAGAGACCCAGGAAATCCATCCCCAGTGGAAGGACTGAAGGTTCTGCCCAGGGATCAGCTTTTGAGTTGCTGCTCTCTGTGGCCTTGTCTGGAGCAGTTTCAGCTCTGCCACTTCCAGAGATGCCCCAGCACTGTCTAAAAAGTGCTTCCTACTGTGCTGAGCCCCAAAGAAATATCAGGGGGTTGCCATCAACAAGGCACTCAGCAGAAATCTCACCTGATGGTGTTCAGTTTTCCCAACTCAGTCACTCTGGGATGTGGCTATGCAGGCACTGCTGGTGCAGCTCTGCTCTCTGCCCACAGCCTAAGGGGCACAGTGGCTTCCCAGCATCCTGTTTTCCCACCATTCTGAGTGCAGAAATTCATTTTATCAGATCCAGAATGCCCAGATCTGGCACACATTTGAAATGCAGGTGAGTAAAGAACAACTCACACTTTCCTTCTTTCTCACTGATTTTGGCAGAGGGGTCCTTGTGGGCATCAGGTTGACCTGTTGAGGGTCTGTGAGAGCCATGAAGCATCTGAGCGTGGCCTGAAGACAGTCACATCAGCTGCCTCCAGGGAGAGGCAATCCCTGAGAACATTCAGCCCACTGAAGATAGAAATCACCTGTCACTCTTCATAAAGAAACCTCAGAACAACTTCACTGTGGTGGGACAAGATGCAAGGAGGGTGCAGGTGCCATGGTGGCACACTCCATGTTTTGGGTCACACAACAGGGCATGTTACTGAGGGTTAAACCTTCATTTCCCACATTCCCTTACCCAGCATGTATAAATCAGGGTTCCAGAGCCACGTCCTGAGAAAGAAAATCCAGTGTCCAGACTGAAGGTGGGAGGCAGGAAAGCACCCTGAAGCCCATATTCAGAATAGGAGGACTTGGAAATCCTGGAGCAGAGTTACTCCAGGGAGGGCTCCCAAGAGTCTCATTTTGCATGTCTCCAACCTGTGGGTGACATTAATTATCAGTGTTTCTTGGTGAGAAACTCAGGGAAACCAGCATTTACAGCGAGTCTGAGCACCTCCCACTGGAGAGCATTCCCATGGGTAACCAGTGAAAAGCTTGGGTCTCCTGGAGAATGAAGTTCACAGCCTGGCCCTGAGAATCATTTTAAGCCTCTGAAATGTCCTCTGCAAATCATCCTCAATCATTCCTCTGCTCACAGGCACCACGCTGTGAGTTCTGCTCTGCACCTAATGGCTTCTCTGTTGATGTTTCCTGAATTAAAAATAATGTGTGTGATGCACTGTGTCATGTCCATGTCCACGTGTGCAATAACAAAGCCATACAGACACCATAATAGACAGTTTGCTCAACACACTGTAATAAGATCAGATAGTTTCAGTACCTTTTTGGGGGCTGTTTTTCACCCAAGTGACATGCTTATCCGTTTTGGTATATAAACTTCTACAAGGTCATCTAGGATGTTGTGTTTTACCTTGATTGATAGCACAGTGCAAGGGACTGTGACTGATCCATGCAATCGTGCCTCAACCCATTTTTCTCCAGATCTCCAAGGGCTGAAATCTCTCATTAAAAAAAAAACAACCTAACAAAAAACCAACAAACATCAAACCAAATAAAGAGCCTACCCTGATCCAAAAGTCTAGAGCAGTCAAAGCTGAAGTACCCATCCTGTCTGTTAATAACTTTCAAAAGTTTTTACTGCAAGATTTGGAATGTGACAGTAAAATTCTGCAACATGCACATGGTGTGGGAGGAATAGAAATTACATTCAGAGTTTGAGTCTGGAAATTTGTGCCTGAACAGGGAAAAGCAAGGGATGTGTTTAATCAGCAGGCTCAAGCATCCTCTTCTTGTAAGACAGAAAAAGACAGCACTTAAACTTGATAACTCCTTGGAAATAGCAAGTGAGGAACATGGATGGGACGTCAGCAATGCTCACTGGGGAGAAGAAACACAAAATGGAGTCAGAATTAACACATCCTTTACACTGTGCATTGCAGAGCAGTTTGTTTGGTGGTTTCCCTACCTGCCCTCGTGGCTGGGTTACCAATGTCCCATCCCAGTGCCCTGCAGTGCAGCCTTTTATATTCCATGTGTCTGATTCCCCAGAGAGGCTGGGGCATTCAGCTGAACATGAGGTTCCCCCAGTAGGAGCAGTTAGATGCTCCTCAAACTCTTGGAAATACAGCAGCATTGTAATGGGAAGGAGAAAGGAAACTGAAACACTGAAAAGGGGAAATCTTTGTTAAATAACCTTCAGCAAAGCCAGGAGCTGCAGCCAGTTGTCTGCCCAGTGGCAGAGGTCATTCAAGCAAGGTTGGGTTTGTGTCCTGCCAGGTTACTGCAACAAAAACCAGGGAGAAATGCACATCTGGGTTTTCTCTTACATCCAACAAAAGAGGGACTAGAACTAGGAAATTCACTCCCTCCAAGTGGACATCAGGGCAGGATTGAACTCTTCCCAAAAAATAAATCCTCCTCACCTGCCACCAGCCCCTCCCCTTCAGTGCTGGAACTCTCCCAAGCCTTGGGGACCAGGACCCAAACGTTTTGCCTGATTCCCAGGCATCACTGTGGTTTTATATGAAAAGTTTAGACACCCATCCTGCCAGAGCTCCCTGACAGTGGCAAACACTTTTCCAAGCTGAGACCTGCTGATACCAGTGCAGTCACCAGTGGGTATGAAGAATGGGCACATCTCTTGGATTCTGGGCAGTGCTTTCAGCCCACCTTCATAACAGAGGTTTTCCAGGTGGACATCAGCTCTGGATCAGTCAGAAAACTGAGGCTGGCACCCCTGTAAGTGTTAATCTTCATCTGCAGACCTCTTCAGTGACATTCTGAAAATATTCATGCCTCATCCACATCAGGCAAAGCTCTGTGTCTCCTTTTCAGTTGCCCACATTGGGTTAGCAAAGGTTGGAGGATTTGTGCAGCCTCAGCTCCAAGTAGCTGTAACAGGCACAGCAACAAAAATGCAAATCTACAAACCTGTAGATAGCAGATCTTCTCTTCTGCCACCAGAAATACAGTCATTCCAACAATGTTTTCCATAGCACAAATGTTCTGGAAAGTTCCCAGCACAGCAGAGCTGGGAGTAGACTTGGAGTTTAAAGGCCACAGGAATCAATCTGAACATCTCACACAACCTTACTGTGACAGACCTGGAAACATGCCCCAGGCTTCTTGCATCAAACACTCACACCTTGTGATTGAGCCAGAGCTCTTTTTCTCAAAAGGCACCCAAACCTTCATTAATGTCATTAATTAACTTCATTTCAAAAGGGACTGCTACTGATCTTATGCTAACTGTTAATTTTAGGCTACGAATGTTACTCAACTTCCTCTTCATACAACAGGGGCTCCCCAGGAAGAATGTCTTTCAACTGGGATTCAGCATCTTATCAAAGCAAAGGAGAATTTCCTCCCTCTCTCTCACACACAGGGAGAAATGAAGTTCTGACTACAGCAGTGTCACTCACTGAGATGACAGGTTAGGATAACTGTGTATGACTGCAGACTGCAGGATGGTAAAGGATATGCAAGCCACCTTCCAAATCCCAGGATGTATATTACTGTTTTCCCCTGAGGAAAAATAAATAAAAATCTTTTTTTTCCCCATGTAAACCCAGAAATACTCACTTTGGGTACCATGTTCTGATCTCATTCCTTTGAAATTACTTCACTGTGTCTTTTATAGCTTTGGGCCAGCACCAGCAGAGCCCCAAACACCATGATTTATTTTACTGGTTTGAATCTTTTTTGAAGGAGTCATGTGAGCACCTTGCATCTTCAAATCACCATGACGGTGCCCACCCTCACAATCCTGGGCAAAGATGGAAAGTTAATTAAACATGTGTTTAATTTATAAATGTTATCCCTTCTGGGGAGCAGAGTACAACTCCAGCTAAAAGGCAATGCTGTGTTTATTTTACTTCTTCATTGGCTGTTCCTAACCTGCAGTGGTTTATGGATATAAATAATGTTTCAGAGTAGGGAACGGTTGTGGTGGAAACTAAGCCCAACTTTTGAATAAGCCATGAAGAAAGAGTAACTTGAATCATGCAATGATTTCTAGGAAGCTGAAACAATTAATTCTTTCATGGGTAGAATATAAGCCAAAAACTAAAGCTTCCGTGTCCCATGGTGACAGCAAAATTTAAAAGTACGGTATTAAAGAAGGCAGAATTCCCCACTAGTATATGAAAACAATGTTCTCATTTAGGCCAGCAGAAATCTGGACTAGTTCCATTTGGATCATTGAGTTTGCTCTGGATTTACCCCAGGGTACATGAGAACAGAAGACAACCCTCCCAGGTTTTCTACCAGGGCCAGATTCCAAGAATCTGATATCCATACAGCTCCAAAGTAGGACCTCTTCATCACCCCTGGTGTCTGTGTGGATCCAAATATTTGTGCTCCCTACTGTCTTCCACTTTTGAGAGGGCTCCTTTCTAAAAGCAACCCCACTCTAGCTCAGCTCCTGTAATGTTCCCAGCTGCTTGGGAAAGCTCAGATCTAATCCTGAATAATTGCAAGTATTTGTCATAGGGAAAAAAATAATATCTGAAGACATGTGCACCTAGGTTGTTGTGGGAGACGGCACTCCAGACAGCAAAACATCCTTGGTAAAATTCACACAATTTCTGAGTAAGGATGTTTGTAATTTAAAACACAACTATTAAAAAAAAAAAAAAAAAAAAAAGAGACATTAAAACAGAGTTTCCCAAAGCTGTACAAGAAGTGTAACCTGTTAGTAACTCTACCATCTTCAGCTACTCATGAATCTATGAGAGCAAGTGATGTTTGCATGTCCCACACCTGATACAGGGAATGGAACCCACCTAGAAGGTTTCTGAGGCAGGGACCATCCTTCCATACTGCACCAGAGGAGGATCAGTCTCTAATCCAAGTGCCAAAGGGTTGGACTAACACAGAGTTGTAGGAAAATCACACAACAATCTCTGTTTTACCACGGTGCTGGTGACATCCCTTGAGAGTTTCAGGAAATAATGGCAAGATCCCAGGGACCAGGCAAAAGGGCATGTCCTAAAGTTGACTAAATTTGTTATTTTGATTAATAACAGGCAGGTCATGAAGTTGCTTTCTGTTATTTTTGAGTAAAGCTTTATTTTCTTTCTACCTAAACTGTCCTCACTCCATTTACGCCCTTTTTCAGCAGAACACATGCAAGCTTAAATTTAAATATGAGTATGAACCCAATCAACATATCTCCTCTGGCTGCTAAGACAAGCCCCCAGGCTGTTTAAAAAATCAAACTGTATTCACAGAGAATTTGTGGTGTTAACTCAGACACTGCCAGAGCACATTTTCTAAGGGCTGCAGTGTAGGCATCACATTTGGCTTCAGCTGGACTCAAGGAAGAGTTTTGTGCTGGTACCATGGGGATCCTGAGCAGAGCTGGGGGAGGAAGCCAGGTAGGTAAACTCAGACCTGGCTGACACACTTTGCACCCACAAAGGGAGCCTTGGTTAGATTCATGCTACAAAGCCAACCCAGCTGCTGCTCAAAATTCAGCCTAATGTTTGTTCTACATTCCCACAGGTATCCCCATAGCAGTGGTTTATATGACTGCAAGAAAAGTATTTTAAACATTTTAATGGCCTGCTTTATACCCATCCTTGCCTTCAGTGGGTGCAAATAATTGCTGGTGCAATTTTGTAGCCCCAGTTATTTGCAGTTTTGGTGCATGTCACTGACGTGTCTAACTAGCTGATAAGATACGTGGGTGCAATCAGATGCTGTAATTAGAAGTTTAAATGACACGAACTGCACCCACACGTAACTGCCAGAGCAAAATTGTATCCATAACATCTTGGAAGTAACAAAGAGAGAGGAAGG
Organism: Agelaius tricolor; assembly: GCF_023055355.1. Lineage (NCBI taxonomy): Eukaryota > Metazoa > Chordata > Aves > Passeriformes > Icteridae > Agelaius > Agelaius tricolor. Next base: position 3,653,219 of record NW_027269266.1, read on the forward strand.
ACTTAAAAATTTGTCCCTGCAAACGTTAATTTGCATGGCAATGGAGCTCAAACCTATTTGGCGAATGCACTTTCATTACGCAAGATTTAAGCCAATTGATTCTAAACAATCTGAGAGTGTTCAGACACTCAGCATTAGACACAGCATCTTAAAAATTACACTAGTCTGCTGAACTAGGGCAAGGAACTTTTCTCTTGAGTTAGGTAACTCGTAATTCAAGTCTTTGTTCCTGCCTTAGCCATGGTTGGAGTAAGCAAGAGCCTTTGCTTGCAATGACAGATTTTTATAGTGATTTCTCAAGGCTGCAGCACAGAGTAAGTGTGTTTCATATTTCATGATAAGCAAATGGTGTGCAACAAATAAGAAGGTTCTTGCTTTGGAGTTTCTCTTGACACCGTAATCATGTAATATACAATTATATATTACAGCTTACTGCAAGGCAGGAATTTTAAACTGACACCTCTTTGTAGGCATTATGCAAAGTTTTGGGAACCTCAGAGGAGTTTTCAATCGTTTTATTGGGAAGAGACAAATGCATTTTGATGCTAAATTAGAATCATTGGTGTTTCTCTTATTTTTCTGCTGTTTTAGCCCCAAGGCCCTGTTTAACCATCCCCGTGCACTACAGTGCGTGCCACACAACTGGAAATATTTCTTCAGGCTGTTTGTTATTTCTCCCTCTCTTCTGGCCAAGGGAGACTGAGAGAAAAACTGAACCAGGTGGGACTGAACAAGCCTAAAGGAAAGCTCAAGAGATGGGAGTATAGAGGGATAAAACAGATAAAAATGCTGAGAGACCACATCCTTTCATCTCTGCCCTGGCATTTTGGGCAGTCTTCCCCCTTGCTGGGAGAGGGAAGCATGAGGACACCATGGCAAAGAAACACAGCATGGGCTTCTTGCTGTGCCTTGGGGTGATCCACCTCCCCGGGCTTGGAATTGTGTTTGGCTTGCTGAGGATGGAAGAGCAGTTTTTAGACAAGGAACATCATTTTACCTCTTGAGGAGAGCCAAAATGCAGAGGTGTCTACTCTGAACTATACCCAGTCTCTCCAGAGTCATGTTTCCCTTTAGCCAACCTGTGGTACTTCTTCAGCTGGGATATTCCCACTCCCAAGCATCACAAAAGTTTCAAATCTTCAGAAGGTGCCCATCCTGAGTTCAGGAAGATTCTCTTTCATCAGACCCATCAAACATCATACACCCCAACTTGGGAGCCAGCCCCTCCTGTGAATTCCAAAGCAGCAAATGGCACAGACCATGGCAGCTCCTTGCTGTGTCCAGCTTGCTTCCCCAACTCCTGTCTCTGCTTCAAATGCTCTGCAGATGACCCTGGAAGAAGCAAGCCAAAATCTCAGCTGCCCCAGAAGCAATCCCTGGAGAGCAAACAGCTGCAGCTGTTAATGTTATCCCAGGGGATCTGGGCTTTAGCAGTGAAGGTCCCAAGTTCAGGTTCTGTTGACAGACAGTCAGATTGATACTGATAATCTCTCCTAGCAAAATATAGTGGGGATCACCTTCTTGCGGCCCCAGGTGCCTGGGAAAAGAGGCATCAGGTGATTTCTAAAGCATCATGATGTCCTCTTGCCTGGATAATCAGAAAGATGCTCTGGTGGCTTTAAATTGGTTTCCTCCAATTTTTTTTTTCTCTGATAGACTTTTCTCCAATTATCACACACTGGCTGTCCATAGACTGACTATTTCACACCATCTGAATCAAATGTCTGCTCTCCCTTAGGTGTACAGGATTCCCATATGTCCTGGTTGCTTCCACTGCCATCTCTTCTCTTGAACCTGCAGAGCTGTTGGCTGTGTTAGCTAGACCATCCCTCTCAGCCCATCAAACCTCCCAGCTAACAGAGCAGAGGGATCCAAGCAGAGATTACAAAATGGCAGTTTCCTGGAGCAGCCTTGGTGATGAGCAGCACTCACCCACAGCCTTGGATTTCCAGGATGCAGAGTAAAGCAGAGTCCACATTGCTGATGGATAACTGAAAAATTGGGTGAAATGTTCTCACCAAAGCAAAAATGTTAAGGTGAAACTATTAAATAACATCAGCTGAGTTTGTCACAGAGCTGGAGAACTCTTGGCCTAGCTTGCCATGGACATCTGGCTACACAGTGCTGCCTGGATAATGCCAGTCCTCACCTCCATCCTCTGGGACATGGGAGAGGGCAGAAGAGCCATCAGCCATATATGAGGTTTGGCTGTGGTAATAAGGAGGCCACTGCAGCCATGAATAATCTGTTTTCCACAATTTCCACAACCCATACGGTGTGAAAAGCTGGACAAGGGTTTGTAAATGAATTGAGCCCAAGAGTAATTACACGTTCCTGCAGATTACTTGGTGCCGTAATTGCACTTAGTATTTACCATGTGACCTAAGCCAGAAATAATCATGTATTTACTTTATATTTATATTGTAACATGCCATGTACTGTAATTATACTGCCACTCCATGGTACTTAACACATCATTGAATGTTCCACAATTATCATGTTAGTAAATAGCACTTACCGAGATTTGGGGCCTGTAATTTCAAGCATTACCTGCTAAAGATTTATTGTGGGAATGTCAAAAAAATGTTTCTTGACAATGTCATTTAATGTAAAAAATGTCAGGTACTAGAACCAATAGGAATCAGTTTTTAAAATTTCAAAATTTGAAAAAACAAAAGGAAATCTAGATTTGAAATTAAGAGCTTTTCCAGTAAAGTAATGATCATTTCCATGAAGAAATATCCAAATTCTTCTGCTTGAGGTTCCAGAATATCATAAGTGCAAACTGTCAAATGTATGTGATTAAATGAAAGAATTAAATCCACCTTGAGACTCTTAAAGAAAAATGTTTTGGAAGAAGTTAATATCCACTCGACCTCTCTTTTAATTCTGATTAAATCTCTAAGTGGCTAAAAGTAAACCTTGGATTTTCTGAATGGATTTATGCTTTCATATACATTTGGTCATAGAAGTATTCACTGCTGTTTCAGTAGAGTTACTCATGTGAATAAAGTCAAGTATGTGCTTTGCTGCTGCTTTGGTGTTCTAAAATCTATGTATAAAAGTCTTAAGATGTTGGTCAAAGTAGGATAATTTAAACAGAAATTATTTAGAAGATAATTAAATTTTCATGATTTCTCCTTCAGTGGGACGTCTCCATACTGTAACACAAATGAGTGCCTGGATATCACTTAACTCTTGCAAAAAAGATTTAAAAAAATTAAAAATCCATAAAGACCCAAGATTTCCAGCTTATGTCAATCTCCATATTAAAAACATGACAAAACCTTTAAAGAAACCACCCCAAGCTTCCCTTCCTTCCTTATGTATTCTGTGTTGATGACAAGCCCCATAGAATGGTATCTAATGTAGAAATCCACACCTGGAATTAGGAATACCATCCCTTGCTCCTCTGGCTCAAGAGCACAGACAAGCCATTGTGTACAAACTGAAGGAATGAAATCCTGGCTGCACACATGGTTAGCAGTTCTTCTGCTGAACTCTCTGAAGACTAGGTTATTATCCCCCCAAAACCTCAGGTCTTACTTCAGCCTTGATCTGCCCAATATATACAAATGAGCTTAACTTTAAACACTGATAGTACCATTTACCTCATTAACTAGAGCCAGATGAATAATTCATAGTGCATATTTTATCCAATGAATCTCACTTCTTTTTGTGTTTGTGAATTGTCTGCAAATAGATTCTTGATTGGACTCTTCATCTAAAATTATTTGCAGATTTTTTCGGTGAATCATAATCAGTCTGCAGATCATTTGTGAGCTGCACACAGCGAGCAGTCACAGTTTGCAGCTCATGCTGTGTGGGTTCACTGTGGGAACGTCAAGGTAACACTCCTGTTCCCTCCCTGGAAAGCCTTATGCAACCAACCAACAGCAGGATGAATTTCAAACAGCACATACCAGCGTAAAACTTGGAAATTCACACCCTTGCTGAGTGCTGTCGTCAAATTCCGAATCTCCCCTCCACCAAGGGTCAGACATTGCTACAGAAAGGTAAATATCAAAGCTGCCCGTGCACCTGTAGCAAATCTGAGGGCTTGGAAATGCAGGCAAAGTTCCTGGAGGGTGACAAGTTTCAGCCTAACAGCTAGTCCATGATAGTTGCCCCTGTGAATGATCTCAGGCTGAGAAAACCTGGATTAATTGAGCCTCTCCTCAAAGGAAGTTAAACTACCAAATCACTTTGCTCTCACTGCCGGCTAGGAGATCTCCTGTGGATGCAAATTAGTGATCACAGGGTGAATTTTTCCTGTGGCTGAGGCTGGAAGGGAATTTTTTCTACCTAGCTACTGTATTTGCTTTGGAGAAGACCTCAAGCCTGGCAAAGTGTCTTCTGCAGGGATAATGAAATTACTTGAGAAGGGCTCAGGTCCATGTGTGCAGTAAAGCTGCCAGGGCAGTTATGTCAAGATTTCACCACCAATACTGCACTGGCCTCTACAACAAGAGACAAGAAGCCAGCCTGCTTTTCACCACCATACCTCCCACCACTGCTTCTCTGTACCTGAGTGATCTGGCTGTGGTGTGAGAAGCAGTAGAGATTTCCTTTCCCACTTTCCCTACCCAGTTCAGCAGAGTTCCCCAAGAAAATCCTTCAAACCTTCTCGACCCTATGGCAATCTAAGCACCGCTTTGCCATAAACCACAAGCTTACATGCTTTGCAGAGTGGATTTGGTTCGCTAAATTAGGATTTGATTCTAGATTGGGAGATTTTGTCTGATTAAATCAATCTTTACTGAAAACTACCATAATATCTCTGCAAAAACCAGAAGCATGCAAGCCCGAAACTGACATGCTGTAGCCCAGGGCCTCGTTCAATATGTAAAGATTAATACAATTTGAAAAAAAACCTTCTCTGCTATCGTAAATCAGTCCCCAAAGTGGTCAGATGTGGACTAGACTTTCAAATGCATCATTTTGCAGTGAAAGAAGCAGCAATGAATATGCAGAAGAGGACGGGAGCTGTCAGGAGCGTGCAGATGAAACCACGTGGTCGGTCGCCCCTTTGACCCATGTATCAGATTTTGAAGGGAAAAGTCTCGTTTTAAGCACTGTCTCAGAATACAAAGCAACTATGTCTACCACCACTCCACGTTCTGCTGAACAAAGACAGGGGTTTTGCAGCAGGAAGATCACAAACTCTGAGAAGATCTCCCAGGCTCAACATTTGTTCAAACATGAGGAAAAAAGATAAGTCGAAAAAAAATTTTAACAAGTATCAGGCCGCATGCAGCTCCAAAGAGACTATGGGGGACCAGAATTTTATGCTTTTAAGAGAGTAGATGCTGTGATTATCATCAGCCAAGACAATGTGTACAGCTTCCCAGCTTTGCCATGCCTGTCAATTTTGGCACAATAGTTTGACATGAAAAGTGCAAATGAAAAACAATGGCCGTGAACAACTTTAGGGCAAAGGAGGTCCAGTGGTGAAGTGATGTATTTTCTTGATGCTTGAGGAAATATTTGGTCCTGACAGGTGGATCATTAGCTGCATTGCACAAGGCTGTAGGAAAAAGGAATTATAGGAGTAGCATGGGAACTTATTCCTGGCCTTGATCTGCCATCAGATTTTAAGAAAATTCTCCTGGAATTACACACAGTACCTGCATTGAGTTTCTCAAAACAACTTTGTCTGTGCTCTGGTCCAGGGTAGCATACACATATTTAAAAGATGAGGAAATTGTAGGTACTGCATTGATGATTCCTCTGTTGGTAAACTTCCTTGGATATCTGCTCCAACTTGTGAAAACACAGCTAAAAAATTAGTCTGTGATCCAGAATATGGTCACCAATTAGATCCACATGGTGTGTGGGATCAACAGGCTGCATCTCTCCCCTGAGACAGGGACCTAAACATGAGCTCTCAGTTTGCAGGGGGGTTCAGTGAACGAAGAACTAGATTAACCCATTTCCTACAAATCCAGGGACATATTTAGCATAATCTCATTCAAACCTCAAGTCATATGAGCTAACTTCATGAGTCCTTTCTGGTTTCCAAGCCTGCCTGAAAACAACACCATGTAAATAGTCCTGAATCCAGGATCTGCAGTGCCATAGGAATGACTGGGATACTCACAGCCCTTCCTCTGGTCAGGAAACTGCAGGAATGAACCAGCCACTGGATGGGACAAGGGGTACATGTGTCCCACCAACAATTTTGGGTAATACTGAGCCACTTGCTCTCACCTATAAATTCTTTCCTGCGGCACACCATCTGATGTAATGAACACTTTACATGAGCCACGAGCTCAGAGCTCTTGCTCTGTGCATGTGCCATTGATTAGAGTGGCTGCAGATGGTTTTATTTTAGGTAATCAAGCTTGCTGAGCTTTGCCAGCATCAGAACAAAGGCATAGTTTCCCTACTCACTAACCAAATTTGTGGCCAAGACACTTGAATTGATACGAACTCTGATGGATGGTGAGAAAGCAGGGAGGGGGGAGAGAGCAGCTTGCCCATGTACCTCAAGCCAGGTGGCTCAGACCTCTGCACACCACATTTTACATCCACCTTGGAGGAATCACATTCCCTTTTACTCCAAAAGAGTGGGAAGGGAAGAAGCATCTTCTTTCTGAACAACTCCCTTGCTGCCCTGCAGTATCAACACAATACACTGAGCTGCAGAAAACAAAGGAGAAAGCAGCCACAAAAACCCACACAAGCACTAAAGCCTCTGGAGACAGAATTCCTCCTTTGAGATGTCCCCTCTGAAGTCTCCAACCCCTACTGCAGAGTGCTGCTTCACATGCCATTTGACCAGCACTCCCCTGCCATTCCCACTCAGCTGGAAAATCTCTGCAGGCTCCTTCCCTGGGGAAGCAGGCAAGGGAAAAGTTATATGATGCTACAGAGTCACTCAAATGAAATTGCTGTTGCATGAAAGCTTCTAAAGCTCCCTGTTATTTAACCATTCATGCTGGTCCCAAAAGAGCCCAGTTTTATGGGCTACTTACTAAATATCAGTCTCAGTGAAGCCAGTGGAGGGGTATGAAGTAGCATGAAATGTCTGGTTGGTTGAGCTTTTGGGGGTCTATCGGATGTGCAGGGTGGTGCTGGGACTTGTGCAGTGGAAATTCCCCCCTTATTGCCCCTTCCCATATGCAAGGGAATGGATGAAAATAATGGAAGCATATATAGAAAAAATAAATGCATCTGGTTGCTAAGTTGTTGCTGGCTGAGACAACAGAAAGGGCTGTGATCTCCCAAATAGTCACTCTGTGGCTTTTGTTTAAAGCTGTGCATTGTACCTATAGGACAAGGGAACTAAATGTAAAGAGAGATGGGGGAAGAGAAAAAAGAAAGAAAAATGAGGGGGAAATATTGTAAGAGAGAAATCAATAGAAAGCATTTAGCAGCTGGGGTGACATAGACAAAGTGCATTTAGAACCACAGACGTGTGTCTTCAGGGATGTGGAGGGGAGAGGGTTGTTTTATTCTGAGCTTTGCTTCTTCATATTTTTCAGATTAACAGTTTGCAGTTCTCTGCTGAGCTGTAAGGTCTCAGAGGCACTGCCTGCTGGAAGGTTTTGATCAGTGTAAGCCAGGGCATTTCCAGCAGACAGGTTTATTAACTGATTTACTGACCACATGCATTTTGCACAGCCAAAACCATTCAGCTGGGGTCTTTCTTTTCCCTTTCTCCACATCTCCCCATTACTAATCATAGAATAGTACAATCAGAGAACCATAGAATCATTTAGGGTGGAACAGACCTCTAAGCTCGTTGAGTCCAACTCCATACTGACAAATCCATCACTAAACCATGTCCCTAAATGCCACATCTACATGTCCTTTAAAAACTTCCAGTGATGGCCCTGGGCAGCTTCTTCCAGTGCTTGACAACCCTCTGGGTGAAGAACTCTTTTCTTATTATTCAATCTAAACTTCCCCTGGTGCAATTTGTGATGGTTTCCACTTGTATTGCTTTACTTTGGGGAACAGACCATCCTCCTCCTGACTACACCCTCCTTTCAGGAAGGGTCCCCCTGAACCCCCTTTTCTCCAGGCTGAGAGCTGTGCCCCCAGCTGCTCCTCATCTGACCTGTGCTTTGGAGCTTTGCCCAGCTCCCTTGCCCTTCTCTGAACACACCCAAGCCCCTTAAAACCCTTCTTGTCATGAGAGACACAAAATGAATCACAGGATTTGAGGTGTGGCCTCACCAGTGCTGAGTACAGGGAGACACTTCCCTGGTCCCACTGGCCACACTATCTTTGATACAGGCCAGTTTCAATTGGCTTTTTGCCCATCTGGGCACAGCTGGATCCTCTGCAGCTGCTTCCCAGCACCCCCAGGTCCTTTCCCATTGGGCATTTTCCAGCCACTCTTACATTGGGTCCAGTGACACAGAGCCACCAAAAGTCCTTAATCCCTGTTAGGGCTGCAGTTTGAGCTTTCACTGGGGAGTGTCTTTTACAGTCAAGAAAGGATCCACCCTCCATTTCAACAGCAATGTATGTGAGGTACCACCTTAGCTATTTGAGCACCACTTATTTTTTTAATAATGTGCAACACACAGAGTGAAAACAGCATGCCATGTAAAGATTACCCTACCAAAACCCCTACCTATTACATAGACTTAATATGGCTCAAGAGAAAAATAGTTTCTATAATGTACACTTGCCAGGTTTAATGATGAATTTACTCATTTGAAGGAGTTGGTTTATGTTCTTTGCACTGGAACAAGTAAAAAAAAAAAAAAAGAAGATGAAGAAGAAATGAAAGCTTTCAAAGAAACACTTTGGAAAAAAACCAGTTCAACATTTGAGCAAAAATGCTTCAAAAATTTGCATCTGTTCTCCAGCAAGTCAAGCCATGGATATTTTTCTCCTCATTATTTTGGGTTTTTTTGAGAATTAGCATTTTTAAGTTCATAACATTTCTTTATCTGTTATTTTTTTTATTGTGTGTTGAAATACAAAATTTCCTTGGTACAAAACATCACAGATTTTAGGGAATCTTATCTAAACTGATGAACATATATATCCTCAAAAGGTCATAGGAGATGTGGCCACTAAGTCTCACATGAAAATCAAAGACAAGGAAAACAAAGCCACTCCCTCCCTCCGTCCTTAAAGGTACCACAGTGAGGATTTATTGGCTGAGCATCATCCATGCTGCTTTAGCTCCTGAGCCACCCCGTCCCAGGGACAGAGGGACATGCAGAGCAGGTCCAACAGTGGCACCTTGCCATATAGTTCACCACATAATTCCACAAAACTAGTGAAAGCAGTTTTCCCACAAACTTCTCATCTCTGGATAAATTTTCTGGTGTCTGTGGAGAGCCATATTAACACTGAAACCTTTCTCTAGGGAAGGCATTAACAGTGTTTGTCTTCTGTACTGTCTATTTTAGTGAAACTTCTAGGAATGAAATGTCTTGAGACTTGTGACAAATTTGATTGAAATAGGCCAGGAGGTTTAGAAGGTAACAAGGGGATATTTATACAGACACAGAAATCATGTAACTCTTAGTTCCCATCAAATAAGTCTTATTTACCAAGAAAAATAGTCTAGAAATACACCTCCTGTCCTTCCTCAGATGTACAAAGGTACTTGTTGAAAGCTCAGTGACCATTAATTTCATGTTTATGTTTTTGTTCCCATATGCAGAAATAAGTGTCCTCTTCTTACACTGGCATCCCCATGGCCTAACAGAAGAAAACTGTTGGCCTCACTAGAAGAAGAAAAATTGAGGTTTGCAATATTGGCTGTCTAAGTTTGCAAACAGACACAGCATCTATACACCAAACAGTGAGGCAACCACTGGTTCCCATGGCACAGCCTTTTACCTTTTTGTGGAATTGTTTTGCCCAAATTAGTTAATAAATGTTTTATCTCTAAGTACAGATCTTTAAAATAAAAATTAAAAAATAAAAAGAAAAAAATTAAAAAAAAAAAAAGAAAAAAAGTGGACCTTGCTAAATCATGACACAAAGACTCCTTTCAGAGGCTTGTAAAGAATGAGACCTGTGTGTAAAGTGATATCCTCATTGTGAGTATGTAATGGGATCTCCTCTGCAGTCAAACCACTTTCCTCTTAAAGGGACTTACTCAGAGGAAGGAAAAGTCTTTCACCAATTATTGAACCATTCAAAACCTACTCAGAAGACCGGCACTTGTCAGTACCTGACAGCTGTCCAGTTACCTTCTTTGCAAATCTGCCCAGAGAGGTTTTCAGCCATGCTCCTGCTGAACAGAAAATCCTAATAACAAAACGTCCTACTCCAGATTAGTCAGGGCTCTCCATCCCAAAAGCAGCACAGCCTAACAGGACCATGAGGATCAGCTTATTCCCTCTTCCTTCCAGGTTGTTAAGCCCAGGACAGACCTGAGACACATCAGCATCTGGGTGCCTCTGTACATGTTGTACCTGTTCTGTAGATAAAAAAAGGAACTTCAATTTCTAGTGCTGTCAAAGCAGTGACTTTTAATCAGTAAATTCCCTTTCTAAGACAGGCAAGAAAAAAAAAACAAACTACTCATCTGAAAAAAATATCAAATGCATTTTCAGCCAGAAGACATAAATATAACCAGAAAGCCATTTGGAAATGCTTTCATCTGACAACTGACACGCTTAGATCATCTGCAGCCCACCCTGTGCTTTTCTCACTAGAGAAATTAAACACTAGAACTGCTGCTGCTTTGAATACTCCCCTTAAATATTTTCTGGCACAGACTTTCCCAAAGGCAGCAGTGGAAGTCTCTCTGTTTAGGACAGGCAAATTTTTCTCTCTTTTACATGAAGCACAACACAGTAGATAGCCTGGGACATGAATAGAAACTGGTTAAGATTTAAGATTTATGGAAAACTCCCTACTTGAGAGGGTCTGACACTCTCCTCCTGCATGGGGATATTTGGTCCCACCTCCCTTATCACCTGCCCTGATCCATCTCTGATCAGATTCTGTCTATTTTTTAATCCTCAATTACGCTCAAAATCCCATTTTTGGGGTATTGGGCAAGATTTTTCTTCCAGTGGCATCTCTGTCCACATGTCCATGCTACTCTGGACTCTGCATCTGAGTTCTGGTGTGCCCTGTAAATGTTGGGTCCTGCCCAGAAATGTTGCAAGACTCTCCCTGCAGCCAGCACCTCGGGCTATGCAGAGCTCCCCTTGCTCAGCAAGCTCCATTTGGGGTGGTGGAACAGGATCCTAAACAAGCCCACCTTTGAAGCCTGTGTAGAAACCCCTCTGTCCCACAGGGGGTTACAGGGACCAGGGAATGACATTCCCTGCAGAGGCTCTTGAGACTGTTTTGGCTTCTTGCTCAAGGTGTAATTTGACATATCCAAACTGAAATGTTTGATGAGGGGGTTCACTCTGTCACTTGTCAATTCAAGCCCCCATACAAGGCACGAGAAGTTCTCAGCAACTTCCAGGAAAACCATGAGCAGTGAGCAGGCGGCTTCGGCTGGCGGGGGCTAAATCCCAAAATTCTCTTGTTTTTCTTGGTTCACCAGAGGACAACTTAACAGCCAGGGCATGGTGCAATGTTGAGTCATATCTACACACAGCAGCTGACTGAGGCATATATGCAGCTTTACTCCAAATCTCTGCAAATCCATGCAAAGTCCAATTCCATGCAAAGGTCCTGCTGCTAAGAGTTATCTGAAGCCTGGGTGATCTTAGGCAGCCAGCAGTGCTGATCAGAGGCACAAATCTTACAGGAAAGAGACAGGACAGGTATAGTGGGGATTGGTGCTTCCATAGCCCACTGCAGGGAACAGAAAAACTTTTCCACAACAGAAGCACTTGCCAGAGAAATTAGCCCTACAAATAGGGCTGAAAATCAGCAATCCTTCATGAATACTTCTTTCAGGATTGAAACATTTGTTGAAAGATGGACCCCAGCCAGAAACAAGCATTTGGTGAGTGCCTAAATTAAGTTAACATTTGCAGCCATGATAGACTTGGTCTAAAACACCAGGATGCAATCAGTCAATTGGATTACAGCATCTTAAAGTGGCAAGGTAAAAACTAATTGCTCCTTGTTGTGAGTTAAGCTCAGTAGTGGACCTCTCTGTGACAAGGGGTAAAGCTAAACTGCAGGTCCTGTAAGAGAAATAGGGAAAGAAAATAGAAAAGGGTAGCTGCAGAATCTTGGTTGACAGGTAGGAACTCTGCAAGCCCACTGCTACTTTTCATGTTCCTCTGTGCTATATCCATATATATGTATGCAAATCCATGTGGTCTTTTCATTTAGCAGTAGTTACATTTCACTGCCAAGTGCCTCAGTGCTGTGGAGCTGCTCAGTTATAAAGATGTCCTGTCCTTGGTGCTGGTGCAGATGGGTCATGGCTGTACCACCCAATAAACCAAGTTTAGGGTGACCAGTCCTCCAGCAAAAGCCGTGTGGCCAGAGAACACAAATGAAAATAAAACATCCCCCAAAAAACCAACAACCTAACCCATATCCAAATGTTTTTAAATGTATTCAAAGAAATTACCTAATTCAGGAAAACTTAATGCCAGGTCAGGAGCTTTTTCCTCTCATGGTCAGCAGATGGGCAGCATGAACATCAGATTGCACACTCTGGCTGTGGAAATTCAGTTGTGAGCCTGAGACACTTCCAGCCACTTTGTGTCAGTGTAATGGACAGAACTGCAGGGCTGCAGAAGCCACACCAGTTTCCCTATGTAATGGAAATGGTGTGGCCACATCAGCTGTAATTTAGGTGTCTAAGTAATTGTGGCCATCTGGGCTGTCTTAGCTACTTGTGTCTGATCCTGGCTGCCACTGCAGAGTGGGTCCACCTCTGCCTAATCCATGAGAACGTCTCAGCTGCTCAGTGGTACTCCAAGTGGCATGAAAAGTTGCCTGAATATTGTGTTTAGCATACTGAACCATGTGCAGGGTGATCACTGGTGGAGCCCTAAAAGCTACAGCCAAACATTCACATCAGCAGCTGAAATAGAGGAATAGTTTTATTACAATTAGCTCTATTCCCCTCAGTCTGTCAGCATGACAGTATGTTTTTTTGTAGGTTTTTTACTATAAATACTTTATTTCACAAATCTGGCAAAAGGTGTAGTACAAAGACCTGACTGGGTGCTGCCACAACAGTCACAGCCCCCTGGGGATTGAGGAAAGAATCCCATGGAGCCAAAGGTGAGCAGTTTTAGAAGACATCTGTAGAAGAGGCATCTGCAACTGCAATCCAAGCTTGCCCCAGTCAGACTTGCTTAACCAGAGATCAGGCCACCTCAAAGTCAGACAGGATTATCTTATTTCAGTTGCTTTCCTGTGGTTATGAATGAACAAGACTCATCCTGACTGTTTTTCAGTAGTCGCACTCCTTTTTTCTTTTAATGAGAGTCAGATTTAACTATATGACTCCAGGATCTGGAAATTTCAAAGGTGTGTAAATAAATTAAGAAAGTGGCTGTGTTGAACTTGATGTCTCAGTCTTGGACCAGCTCTTCATATCAAAAACTTTGTATTCAGGCATTACATGACAGCTGAACCAAACAGTGTCACCAGGAGAGTTCAGGCCCATGGGTTATCAAAATGTCCTTGCCTCATGCCTGAAGATGCTCAGCTTCCAAATGCACAGTTTATCTGGTCTTGCATGCCAAGACTGTATGACAATATGGTCTTAGCAGACATTGGTCAGGAGAAAATCTCACAGGAAAACTTGCTGTCTTTCACCTGAGCTCCCTTGGCACACCTTTCTGCTTTCTTTCATGGAGTTCTCCCCTATTTCTGGACTATTTCTCCAAGAGGACATATGACCAACAAGCTACAAAGAGGGGAGGAACCAAGCACTGGAGACAAGAGCTGTGAGAGAGGTGTTTGGGTTTTGGCCATAAACTTCATCACAAGTATCCGAGTAAGGCAGCTCCAAAAGCCAAGATTCATGGCTCTCTGGGGTGACTTGATCCTCCTATCAGCACTCTGGGGACAACTCAGGGCAACTGGGAGGCACAGCAGGTGATGGAGTTAACCAGAGTTGGTTCATGTTGTGCTTTACATAAACACAAGGACTGGAAAAGCCACAAAGAGCCAGGGAGAGCTGGGCAGTGAAGGCTGAGGTTCACATGACAGGCTTTCACAGCTCACCGTGCCAGTCCAACTGCAAAACCTCCTGGTGCTTAAATGGTGAAGTTCACACTCCCTCTCTGGAGGGGACAGAAGGTAATGGTACTCAGCTGTGACTATGACTATGCCAAATACCATTTGCTTATCCGAGATGAGCACAGATGGTCATATTTCCCTCTGTTTATTTTTGCTGAATGGCCTTTTCAGCCTGCCTAGTCTGTGACCTTCTCCTAAAAATGGGTAGATACGTTTTTTCCGGGATGCTGGGTTTCCTCTTTCTTCCAGAGGCAAACTAAAGGCTCTGCTGGTATCAGCTGTGAGGACATAAATGGACTAAAAAAGTCTCTATACTTCCAGAGAGTTCCTTGCAAAATGCAATTTTAGGAGTAAAAAATTCATCCAGGTACACATGTGAAGAGTGTGCAGCCAGGTGCTTCTCAAATCCAGGTTAGGCAGACTCTGAATAACAGGATTCATGAGTTGTTGCACTGTACTTTAATACCTGGCACTTCTCATCTTCAAAGTAAAAGTGCAGCCTAATATAAAAAGACATTTGAATCAGTGTATTTAATACAAAGTGGAGTAAATCACTAAACAACGTTTTAATGTGACAAAGGTAATAAAAAAGGAATGAGTAATAATCAAATAGTACCTGCCATTTTGGCCATTGATTAAAAGGCAATCCTGGGGGTGTGGGGCCCCCAAAAAGCATCCAGACTATAGGGAACAGAGCTGGTGGAGTCTAAGCATCATGAAAGCTCAGCACTCCAACCCCAGCAATACCACAGTGCACTGCACACTGCTTGGGGTTAAGTTCTCCCTTTAATTTTTGGCCAATATAATAAGTCACTGGCTTTGGCATGGCAAAACCAATATTAAAAAACATGTCCACTGTATCAGTTATTGAATATTTTGAGGTCTTTTGCGCTGGGTCACTCATATTCACATAACAAAGAGGCACAGCAGATTAACGTTCATGTCTTGTACAAAATAGTACATGTAAAGAGTGAGAAGGACCTGGCCTGGACAGCTGCTCTCTCAGATTTCCTCAGGAGCCCAGGTGAGAAATTCACAGAATCATAAAATGGTTTGGGTGGGAAGAGACCTCAAATATCCTCTTGTTCCAACCTCCCTGCCATAGGCAGGGACATCTTCCACTGCCCCAGGTTGCTCAGAGCCCCATCCAGCCTGGCCTTGGACACTTCCAGGACATCTCCCACAGCTGCTCCGAGCTACCTGTGCCAGGGCCTCAGCACCCTCACAGGAAGGGAGAAGGAATGGTAAATTTCTTCCCTTGCCTCAGAGAAGCTGAGTGCCCCAATGATCTCTCCCACTTCTTTTCAGAAGATGAAGTCATGATACTGCACATCCCAAAGCACACCACCTGTGGGCTTCTACATCCTCCTCAAAATATTTTTACACAAAACCCGTTCAAAGTCCACTGACTTCAACAATAATAGACCTAATATTTAGAAGGAAAAAAAATCCCTGAAAGGCTCTTTCTCTCTGACAGCTTTTTAGAAGATCTTTCATTCAGCATTAATACATTACATCCAGGATGGCACTGAGTGCATACAGTGTGCCAAATATTCAATATTTTTCATTAATAAGAGGTCTGGTGTTGATGATGACTATTTAAGCCAATACCCTGCAAGGCCAAACTCCATGCTGGTTATATTTAGAATTACAATTTGCAGTACTCTTGGCCATCATGCTGTATTTAATTTTTTTTATGTTTAAGCCAAGGTATTTCTGAGTCATGCAGCACCCACCCAACCACCCAACACACACTTGTGGAGATGTTGCCTCTACAAAGCAAATTTTGCTCTATTGGGAGCACTCTGAGCTCCATAAATAATGCCACATGAAGTTCAGGCACCAGGAGCTGCCATGAGGCTCAGTAACTGCAATGTCACTCTGCTAGCAAACACAGCTTACATTATTGCTTACTGATTATCAACTAATGCTGATAATTAGCTGATAATTAACTAATAATTATTGCTTACAGATAATTAGCAAACATGCACTGTTGCTGCATGGCAGACATGTATCTCTTTGAAATGTGCTCCTCGTTTGGTGCCCAGAACAAGCTGGAGATGAGAGACAATCAGGCTGGATTAACCATTTGATGTGCATCCCTCTTTAGTGGAAAGGAGAAAGAAAAAGCATTTCTTGGTGGCAGTGAGTGCCACAGGCAGCCTTCACACAAGCAGGTGAATGATTTTATTTTGATGAGGGAGAAATTTTGATCTTTTTTGGTGAGCCACTCAAATTGTTACCAAAGGAAATAAAAGCACTGCTCTCTTTGGCCACAAGCATCCTCTGAAAGACCCAGCTGAGATGGATGGCAGCACTGGACAGAAAGCTATTGGCCACTTTAGCAATGAGCCCCACAAATATTAACCCTATATAAATAAATAAGGTCTTGACTTCACAGAGACTGATCATTGGAAATAGAGACAAAATAGACAAAATTGCTCATTCTACAAACTCCTGCTTTAAAAAAAAAACACATGGGTAAGAGAAGAATTTAAAAAAGATTAATGGACATTGTCACAACCTTCTCTAATGACAAACAAGGCTGTCAGGGCAGGTCTCTGGCCCAGATCACTCACAGGCTTGGGCTTGGAAAACAAATGCTCCCCTGTCATGGCACTGCAGTGCTTTCATTCGAGTTCTTATGAGTGCCACTGATTCAGGCACCAGGAGATATTCTGAGTGGTTTTATCACCAGCAGCCAAGTGAACTGCCCTTCTCCCTCTCCTTCCAGCATGCTGCACAATCATCCCTCTTTCTGTAACTTAGTCCCTCCATGTCTCTCCCCTGCCAAGGGGGTGAAATGCATGGAAAGGTCACACCCCTCTTACCTTTCCAAACCCAGGAGCAGCAGGGACAGATCCAGTCCCTCACAGCTGGAACTGGGACGGGACAAAGCCAGAAGCCCATTAGATTGTCAAACATTCCCTTGAGCTCTCTGTATTGCCTCAGCAGGCAGAGAGTGAGCAGGCATCTACTTTCACAGCCTGTTTCCAGTTTGGGGAGGGAAAAAAAAAATCACGTGTCCCAAGATATTACATCAAATACAAATGGCATGAGGGCTTCTGCCATCTTGCTGAGCTCCTCAGAGGGGAGAGATTAAGCAAGGACAATGAATGGCTGAAGTGACAAGAAAAAAAGAAGTCCATGATTTCCCAGAGGAAAAAATAAATTATGATACTCTCCCAGGTTTTCCATCTTGCTGTTGACTATGCTAGCACAGTCTTCATATAAAAATCATAGAAAATAGCACTGGAAGGGATTTTGATAACTTCTCTTCCAAATAGAGGGTCAGCTGCATTCTCTTTTTGTAGACAATTTGATGAGTTACATAGTCCTTAATATAAAGATCAAAATGAGTGCCATGGCATTGCAGCAATAACACCAAATTGAGGATTGACTTTATTTCCCTGGAGATATCTGCAGGTTGTCTTCAGACTTAGGCAAGCAGCACTGCACATCCATGTCTGGTAAGAGCAACAGTGATAAGAACTAGACTATTCTTGCTTATTTTAGGTATAAAATGAAATTCTAGCATTTTAAAATACAGGCAAAAGAAGGTCCAGGTTCGCATAAGCACATCTACACAGGAGTAGTGTACATGAACAGGTTGGCACCTTTTGGGTTGTAACACAACTGGAAACCCCTCCCTCAAGAGCTGCTTCCACCAGACCTGCAGATGTCTCAAGACAGTGGCCTAGAGGTCATATCCCCATTTTTTCCCTCTGCTATGTCCAACAGAGAGTTATTTGGGCACAGAGGGGAGCAGAGATGGTGCCAGAAGTGCATGGAATAGATGTTATCTCATTCTGAGAGCACTGCAGTAGGGACACCATCTGATGCACCTTAAATACATCTGTAAGTGTGTTTAATGGAAACTGCTAAATTCCCCTTCTGAGAGATAAGGATCTCCCTGGACCCAGAGCAGAATTTTTACTATTCCACTTACAAAAGATACTTTTTAAAAAGATTGTTTGTTTCTGCACCGCTATTGTGCCTGAATGGATTGTATTGAGGGTTTGTGCTATGTACAAGTACAAATGGCCTTGCTTAAACGGAGCAATACTCATTAAAAAATAATGCATCAGTGAGAGTCTCATTTTGTGACATGTCTAGCTGGGTTAAGCATTCTCCTGCATGCATAATTGTCCTCCTTCATTCCAAAAACTTCAATTATTGAGTTTTATTTGCCTAGGAGTAAAATATGCATCAGAACCTGTAACATATCCCCTTCCACTCATGCTTTGGAGTTTGCCCCATCCAGGCTACAAGATGTTGTCTGCAGGAACCCACAGAGATGTTTGTGATCCCAAAGAATTTGTCTCCCAAGTGGGACTGGTCTCCTTCCCAGAGATGTTCATGGTCATCTTGTGCTTTGAAGCAAAATGGGAAATTTGCATTTAGTCTTTGCCACAAACAGGTCCTCTATTTCTTATTTCTCTAGCTGAAAAGAAATAATAATGCACATATATCCTTCAGAAATCTCTCTTGTATTCAGTTTACCATAAGCAGTAAGTCTCTCCAGAAAGAGATTCTTTGCAGGCTGGCTAAAAAACTGGGAGATTATAAAATCCACCATGGCCTACAAGTGTGAGCTTCATATGGTTGCAAACTGCAGCATTTTACTAGAGCGGTATAAACAGAGTCTTCTGGCTCCACCATTACATGAAATATAAGGCAAGATCTACTAAAAAAATTGGACAACTTGGTAAGGAAATCTCTAGGTTCCTTCCAAGCTAGTCTAGTCTAATCATAGCCAGACTTCATATGCAGATAAATTCATCAAGTACTTTTCAAACAACAAGAAGAAGAAGAAAAAGAGCACAGCTCATTTTACATTTGCCTGATTTTGTTTATAGTCTATGACAGAACTGATCATTTCGTAGACATAAACATGACTTCATTGATATTTCTTAGTCCTGGGCTATTCCTCTGTGCCTGGAGGGGTTATCAGTCACAGGTCTCAGTTTCAGGTCACACACCTGGAGACCACCCTGCTCATATTTTGGTGGTCTTTGAGAGCTAATGCATATTGCTAATCAGCTAATCCAGTGCAGGATAGAATTTACCTTATCCATTCAGAGAAATTGAATTTCCAAAGTCAGCAAGCAGCCTGGGCTTCTCTCCTGTATGTCTATGCACCTCCTGAGGACAGGTAGCCTAAAACCAGTGTCTAATCTGGAGTCTTTGTCATTGTAGCTGCCTCACTTTTGACTGAAGAGGGACCTGATCCTCACACCTGAATGATGTCTGGCAGCTCAGACACAGACAGGAAGCCCAGACATGGATGTGAAACCTAAATGGCTTCCCTAGGACAGGCTTCCCAACTGCAGTACAGGGAGGATGAGAGATCCATTCACCCCAGGGGGATCTGCAGAGCCAAGAGCTGCCATCGATGGGGGAAAGAGAACACCAGTCTAGGGGATCCAGATTACAGTGGCCACATTTTGGGAGTCCTTTGATTCAGGCAAAAGTGGTGGAAGAAGAGGTTGGCCTCCTGAGCAACAGAGGTTAAGGTTTGCCTGTCCCACTGCACCTCCTGGGACTTGCTCCAGCTGGAAGCCAGAAGCACAGAGCTCTTCCCAAGGGTGGAAAACAGCAGAGGAAAAGCCCTGTATTGTCTCCTTCAGAGATTTACTCCAAAAGATGGCTTCACTGAGCAGCTGTCACTCACCTCCAGATACAGCCAAAATAGCAGGATTCATCTTTAGAGGGCTAATTTTTGGAAGTGCTGAGCACCACCATCTCCCATAGGGAATGTGGCTGCTCAGCACCTACAGGAGAGAAGCTCTTAGATGCCAACACATAAAGCACCAGCAAAAAATTCCCCAGTCACAGCATCAAACAGTTCTCCCCTGGGCCTGCCTTGATGTCTCTTACCATTACAGTTCCAACCTTTGCTCCAGCATTTATTTGATACAAAGAGCCTGTTACCCCAAGGAAATAGTTTCCTCCCCTATTAACATTATAACTTTACTGAATTTTATATTAGGTATTCTGAAATATTTACCAGCAGGGTTAGATATTATTGTATTTTTTAACTAAATAATGTTGAAGCCACAGAGGGAAAGGGTCCATCTAGAGCCATGGCACCCAATTGCAATGCTGGGGCACTGGGATGTGCCCTGCTCTGTTTCTGCCTGCCTGGATATCCCCAGGGTGTGATATTTAGCTTTTCCTGGACTGATTCATCACTTTAATAATGGAATGAAAAGGGAGGGGGCATTTTCCCTTGGGTCTTGGTGTCCAGTGGTGATCTGCTTCATCTCCCCACCACTACTGCCATAACAGTGCTAAGACAGAGAAGCAGAAACAAGTGTTAGAGAAAATTCAGTTTAGCCGATAATATTTTTCAGTAATACAATAACAGCCACTCATAAAACAGTCCCTGCCCCATAAAATTTACAATGTAAAGCAGACATATAAATGGAACAAAAAGGGAATAGTATAATGATGGAAACACATGGAGAAGGGAAGCTGTTGACTAAAGCTATCCAGCCATGCGTGGTCAGAGGCAAGAAGAGATCCCAGCCTGGGAATTCACCATCCTTGCCCAGCACCCTGCAGAAAACCTCTCAAACATCCATTTTCCAGGAGCAGTTATCTGTCTATTGACTGAGGTGTAGCCATATCCAATACAAGCTTCATCTAGCAGACAGTCACTATCAGGCAGAAAGGACCTACTTTCACCAGGAGATCCAAGGTCTATATCCATGGCAATTTCAGTCAGCTGAATTTAGACAATAGCCACACTTATCTGAAATGCAGCAATACTGGCAGCTAATGCACACTAAGTTAATCACTGGCATATTTGTAGACTGCCAAGTATATAATAGCGCGATAATGAATTTGCATGGCTGGGCCTATAAAAACTTTGCTTTTTATACTCAGGCATTTTAATTGACACAGAAATACATTTTAAAAGAGAAAGCAGGCTTGATGAGGTCAGCTTAAATTCCTTGGTATAATTACCAAGTCCATTGAACACAAATCTGAAATCATTTAGGTTAAGTTAATAACTTATGCCTTTAGTTTATAAGCACCACATTACATCTCAGACAGCTCAGATCTTGGCTCTGTTAAAGTGGCCTGGCCTTTAATAAATTCCTCCCCACGTTTTTCATGTTATAGTTCTTTTACAATCATGGTTTTCAAATGGCAGTGCAGGTACAGTGTGTTTAAATCACCATAAATTAGAATTTCTTTTTTCTGGCTATAGCACCTTTATTGCAAGTTGTCGACTTTTCTTTCAGCCATAAAGGTTATTACAGGCGCAGGTCGGAAATGAAAAATCCAGCATGTGCTGTCTGCAGATGTCCCATGACAGACCCCTCCTGAAGCAGAATCACTTTCAGAGTTTTCCAAGGTGATTCTATACAAATAAGTATTTTTTTATCAGCTTGGTTGCAACAACCTTCACATTCACCACCTCCTGTATTGGGTTTTCATGGCAAGGTCTGGGTTGCAGGGTGGCTTCAGTGAGAAGCTGCCAAAAATTTCCTCTATTTCAAATGGAGTCATAAAAGGAGGGGGAAAGAATGCTCATCACTCATAGCCCAAGCTAGCCTTAAGTACTAGGTCAGACATTTATCAGAAGGTTGGCTACCATCACATGGCTGGTAAATACTTCTGCTGCTGCCTTCTGCTTGTGCTGCCTTTAAGTTAAACTGAAGTGGCATAAGGGGTCCAAAGTGACCAAACAATGATGACTGTGAATAAGAAGGAGTTTTTGGAAACCCTGTGGGAAGAGAAAAGGCTCTGCTTCTTCTAAGCAGCCTGGAGAGAGGCTGTGGGAAGTGATTTTAGGAAAGTTTGCCCAACCAAAGCACTTATTGTACCTGTGGCTTCAGGTTTGTGCATTCATCAAATGGGACAAACTGCTGATGGACTGAGGACAGGGGAGAGGCAGGAAAAGCATCCCCACAGCCCATGGCAGGATGTGAGAACTGCTAGAATCTACTTGGGATGCTGGGAGACAGCTGCTTCCATGCACCTCATCTCCCTGCCCCCTGTGCCCTCCTTCCCAGCCTCCCTGTTCTTGTGCAAGTTCATCTTTCCCAAGGATGTCAGCAGATCCCTGTGCATGGTATTAAGATAAGAAGCAAATAATGCTGGGAGGAATTTGCTGAGCCAGCTGGTCTTTTGCACCCTGTAGGATGCACAGACCAAAGAGGCGTCTGCCACACATGTCACACAGATGAAGCCAACTTTGCATTCAACAACTGCACCAAACAAAAGATAAAAGCAGTTTCAGCATAATAGATCATTCAAAGGGGCTCCAAATCCACCCTCCCTCCCCTCCCTTTGTATCCTCTCTCCAGGTTGCTTAGCAAAAGCTGATTTTTATTTCCAATTAAAAGATTTCAGAGCAGCTTTTATTTATTATTTATTATTGTTGTTGTTGTTGTTGTTGTTGTGTGACCACTTTGAATCACACTGCTTTTTTCTAGTTCTTTAATCTAATAAAGAAACTGCAGCACACACAATTCCTTCCTGTGAAATGTTCCTGTGTTTTGTTCAGTGTTTTGCATAGCTACACTCAGGTTTCTGCTGCATTTAACAGTGGCTCCAGATTCATGCCTGAATTGTCATTAGTCCCACAAGCAGAAATGACAGGGGCAGAAGAAGCAAAAAACTCCCCACTAGCCATGTTCCTGGAATCCATTTTTGTCAGGGATATAGTGGTATCACAGAGAACTGTCATGTTTAATGTGCACAGGCTGACTTTAAGGCAGAGGCTTGAGATGTGAAGAAACACAAGTAAAATAATTGCAGCATCTTGTGGCAGAGCTCAAGATGCTGCCATTCTCCTGACTGCCAGCCAAGAGGAATTTCCCTGGAGCATGTACAGCAAAACCCTCTTCTCATGGGGCCAGGCAAAGTGGCATTCATTTCCAAGCAGTAACAAAGAAAACCTGTTTACTTCTGTGCAACGTGAGCGTTCAAATTCCAGCTCAGGGTTTGTGCTGTTTACATTAGGGATGAAATGAGCTCCAAACACTGGAACACTTGTGGAGCACTATGGAGATACTGTTTCCAGAGAGGGGCATTTTTCAGAAGATACTGAAGGCAGAGCAACACCCAAGTGCTACCAAGTGACTCGTGTTTGGTTCTCCAATCTAATCAGAGCATTTGAAATTCCAGCAAATGCTCTGGCACAGGCTGTGTGTGCACTCAAAGAGCTTGCTGTGCTTGGGGAGCTTCTCATTTGAGACTCAAGAAAAGAGGCTGCAAAAATTAACTGGGGTTAACTGGGGGTTTAACTCAGCCCCACAGCCATGCAGGTGGATGAAGTTACCCAAAAAAGCAGTATTTTGAATGATTTGGAGACCAAAGGACTCTGTGGCTGCTGCAGGCAGTACAGAAACAGCAGAGGTGACGTGGTCCCTGCCCCCAGAGCATCCTTTGTGTGACCAACAAAATGCAAAATCTTGCTCAGCTCCCATTCCTGCAGGGAGATGAGGAAAAGCCTTCTGGATCAACTGCCCTGGTGGGGACTGTGTCACTGCTCTTTGCTGGTGTTTGGTGGGGAAGGGCATTGCTCTGTTGGGAATGTGTGGGGTGCAGGGCCATGGGGTACAAGTCTCAGAGGCTACAGGCACCTACATCCCATTTTGGAAGAGGGGCTTAGGTAGCAGGGTTCAGTTTCAATGACAATTACACACCAAATTGTTCAGAT
Organism: Agelaius tricolor; assembly: GCF_023055355.1. NCBI lineage: Eukaryota > Metazoa > Chordata > Aves > Passeriformes > Icteridae > Agelaius > Agelaius tricolor. Next base: position 3,676,998 of record NW_027269266.1, read on the forward strand.
ACATTTTCGGAAATGCTTTAGGTGCCAAATTGCATGCTGGAACTGCTAAATGCTCCTAAAACTCCACACCACTGGGATTTAGGGATCTGACAGTGGGTAAGGCAGCCACATCACAGGTGACATGAGAGCTCATGCTTGTACTTACATCCCACAGCAAACACAAAACAATTTGGATGGGCTGACTTCTTGGGAAAAGAGAGTCTGGCACCACCACGATCTGAGCGGAAATTGGCCACAACTGCCAGGAGGGAAACGGAACCCTCTGGAACTGACAAGTGAAATACAATATTTGTCACAGCTGGAGATATTTTTTGAGAGGGGAAAAAAAAGTCAACAATATCAACATTTTCTATTTCCATACTTTTCTTCCGCAATCCCTTCGTGATCAGGAGAGAGTGGGCTGAATACGTTGCAGCAAATTATGCTGCTGTTATTTTGGGACCCATCAGAAATACTGTAATTTTCCCAAAAAACCTTGTTATCAAAAAGTTGTTGCCTAATTTGGCATTCTCAAAGATTTCTGTAGGTGAGATAGAATTTCAGTAAACACACTAATCTTTGGCTACATAACTGAGCTGTACTTTTCTAGTACAGTTAAAATAGAGTTCATGATACAAAGGAGGGTTTTCCCCTGCCTCTTGAAACTCCTGTTCCATATTCTGAAGAGCCCTCCCAATCCCAGTCAATTAGTTTCTTTAGAAAAAGATTTCCAGATCTTCATTTACCTCAAACTAGAACTGTGAGGTACAAAGGTAAATCTCATGCCAAGACTACATTTAATTTTTTGACTTTTGAATTTGTGGGGTTTTAAGGTTATTAAAGTTCAAAGTGGAGTTTTATTACAGTTCTTATTATGAGCAAACATTGTGGAAAATCTTCCAAGATGTCCAAAATCCAGATACTAATGCTTCTTTTTTAATGGCCCGGAGATCATAACAAGGATCCTTTCATTTGGCTTCTTTCGTAACCCAGGCCAGATGCACACCTTTGACTCCAACACCTCAAAGCAGCATCCACTTAGAAAATTGTTCTTTTTTTCTGACACATATGGAGAACCACAATTCACCAGCTGCCTGAAATCCAGCTAAGATGGTGGTAGGAAGCAGAAACAAGATGGGACAACCAGTCCCTTGGCAAACTGTCAATGATCCAGCCACCAATTTAAACTCAGCATCATCAGGGCCCATGAAACTGCAATACTTTAAATTCTTTAAGGAGAGTGTCCTAGGCTCAGCTTTTTATTGTTCATTTTACAATTCTGTTTATAACTTATATGACATAATCAAATGGAAAACTCAAAAGACAGGAGATAACAGTGACTTCCATAGTGGTTTTCAAGGGGAGGCTGTCAGAAATGGGGATGTGCAAATACAACTTTTTCCCTACTTAGTTATTTTGTGTAGATAGGCTTAGGCACTTAATATTTTTTAGTGGAGGACAATGGGTGATATTTCCCAATGAATTCTATTGTGATGACTCAAAGTGTTGCTGCCTCAAGTTTGACCCTCCCAGTCCAAGACTGATGATGTTCCTTCAGCTGCTTTGGTTTACATCTCATCACAAACCCACTTTTCCTAGATCAGAGAGATACTCAAGCATGATGACATCCAAAATTGCAGCTACAGGGTCTGTCAGGGACCAGCTGTCAGTGTTCCATGTTTCACAACTTCCCTTTACTGCAGCTAAATACTGTTGTCTGCATTTTATGAGGAGCAGGACAGATGACCACAGTGCACAGCTTCACCATCCCCTGGCTCCATTCATCATCTCATGACTGCAAGTGTAGAAAGAAACCAGCCCAAAACTGATGCTGTGGATATGGGTATCAAGGTGTTTAGCTCCCTTGGAAATCCATGGGAGAATAGATTATGATCCACAGGGGGCAAGGAATCCAGTCTAGCACAGTTATCCACTTAGGGTAGAGTCTAAGCCAATAAATTTAAATAGCAGTGATTTAAAAGAATCCCATAAAATACCTTGGTTCCATCTGCATTAAACTGAGAAAGTTTTCTCAGATCTTCCTCTATACATCTTACACCTCAATCCTTCTGTTATCTTAGTTACATCTCAGAGTGGGAAATTTTCAACAACTTAATGAGCTAGGGCTTGATCCCTGGTTTAATGAAGGCATGCAGATATATTCCCTGATCTGTGATAAGCCATGTACCAGAAAGAGGCATATCAAATTCCCATCTTATAGGAATTATCCCTTACTTGCTTCATACTGAGTGGGGCTGTGAAGCAAATTCTACAAGGAACACAATAAACCCCTGTATTCTGCATGTTTTTAACACATGAAAACTGCCATTTAATTAAGAATGAGAAACAATGTCATGCTGCATGGAAGGAAAAAACCCAAATTATAATTCTAGAAGCCGAAAGCCTACTTTTCTTCTTTTAGAACACAATCCTTTTACAAAGCTGAGGAATTTATAAAATTCACAGATGCTTTTGGTATGTTGCACATCAGAAGTCTCAAATCTTTTCCTGTGAGACTCCATTCGCACCCAGAACAAGAAATGGGTCATATTTGTTCTACACAAGAGAAATTTTAGGGAAATTTGGCTGCTTTGGATATTTTGAAGTTACTAGAAACAGCTCAAAACCAAAACAGCAGGAAACATATCCAGAGGATATTTTCACAACATTTAGAGTTAGGGTTTTTTGGTTTTTGGTTTTTTTTAATAGTTGGCCAGGGATATCAGATTACAGCACCATAAATCAGGATCCAATACCCCAAAGTCATGGCAGCATCACCAGACACCAGACTTTGCTCAGGACTCATGGCTACTCCATTTCTGTACCCCATTTCCAAGGACTAACAGCCTGTGAATGGTGCCAGTCAAAAACGTGGCCACAAGGAAAGAGGGTGAAGCGTGGTGGCATTTTCTCAGCTAGTCGGTGTAAGCAAACAAACAAAAATACAAAGGGAGGAAAACAGCCTTGGCACAGATGGGCTCTTTTGCATGTTGCTTTCCACACATAGAGCAATTTAATCTTGAGTCAGCACGAGTTAGCAAAGGAATGACAGGTTGTTACAATTACAAGCTGCTTTGGAAGTATTACTATCAGTGCTGCCTCTATTTATGTTTAGTATTGTTATTGATGCTATTAATACTGCTTGTACAAGGGTTTAATGTTACTGTACTGATGTAAATAACATCTGGATTAACAGTTGAGAGAACAACATGATGCAAACCAGATTGATGGCTGAAGACACAGCATTTATTGGGTCACATTTCTGGGCTGTGCTCCTGAGGATGTGGTGTGTTCATACTGTGAGTCAACGGGAGGGTTTTCTAAATAAGCACCCCAGGATCTGGGTTGTGGAAGAGGACATGATGATGTGACTTTTATTTCTTTCTGCCTCTTCAAAGACAGATTTGTTACCAGATCACAGTGGCAGAATTGACCACAGAAATTCTAAGCCCTTCTAAATTAGCCACAAGGAAGCATTATCCAAGAATTCCAACCAGACCTCACTTTGCATCTTGTTTGTATTATTTGTGGTCTCTGGCTTAACACCACAAACCACCCTTTGCCCCAAACTTCTTTAATCCCAATCATAGCAAAGGCTTAGCAGAGACCTGATTCTCACAGCTCTGAGCACAGAGGAAAAGCTGATACATGCTCCACAAATCATGTATAGTAATAATAGATGATAGGAAAAAGGAGACTGCAATCTAACTTCTCTATATAGTAGGGAAAACCCCCAAGGGACTTGGATAAATCACAGTTACAGGATTTCCACTGCAATAAACTTTTTGCAAGTCACTGCCTCAGATGTGTGAAGGACCATCCCATCTGCATTAGATGCCATCATGGCACACAGTTAGAAGCCCCCTCCAAATCCCCACAGCCACTTCCCAAGCCAGCCAGCTGCAGCAGCCTGATCCAACTCCCATGGGATGTGACAGCATGAGCAGAAATGCAATCTGGTCCTCTCTGGGTGGCCTGGAGCTGTGCTGGGACTCTGGCCACGGAGGATGGACTTCAGCTGCTTCAGCACAGGCACCATTTGAGGTGCTGCTGCCTGACCTCCTGCTCCTACCCCAGGTCCACCTTACTAGTTCTCTTCTTACTAACTATTCTAGAAGTAGCAGTAGCAATAATCCAGGCCTATGTTTTTGTACTCTTACTGAGCCGCTACCTACAAGAAAATATTTAACTCTCAATGGCACACCAAGCACATCCTTACCACATAGTTTACCCTAGCCCCTGACCCATCCTAGGAGCAGCCACTACTCTACTAACTACCTCAGGCCTGACAATATGATCCCACTACAACTCCTCCCAACTCCTTATCCTAGGCCTACTCTCAACTATTGTCGTCATGTTCCAATGATGACCTGATATCGTATGAGAAAGCACATTCCAAGGCCATCACACCCCCACTGTACAAAAAGGGCTACACTACAGAATAGCCTTATTCATCACATCAGAAGCCTTCTTCTTCCTAGGCTTCTTCTGAGCTTTCTTCCACTAAAGCCTGGCCCCTACACCTGAACTAGGAGGACAATGACGACCCATCGGAATTAAACCCCTCAACCCCATAGAAGTCCCACTCTTAAACACTGACATCCTACTAGCCTCAGGGATTACCGTCACATGAGCCCACCACAGCATGACAGAAGCTAACAGAAAACAAGCAATCCAAGCCCTGCTCCTAACAGTCCTCCTGGGATTCTATTTCACCGCCCTTCAAGCCATAGAGTACTGTGAAGTGCCCTTTTCCATTGTCGACGGAGTCCGTGGCTCAACATTCTTTGTTGCCACTGGATTCCACGGCCTACATGTAATTATCGGCTCTACATTCCTACTAGTATGTCTCTTACGCCTAATTAAATACCACTTCACATCAAACCACCATTTGGGATTTGTGCAGAGGATAAGTGGGGAGGTTGAGGTTAGGGGATTGTAGTTGGGTGGCTCATGGTAGTGGGAGGAGTAGGGCGATTTCTAGGTCAAATAGGAAGAAGAGGATGGCTCCTACGAAAAAGCAGATTGAGAAGGGGAGCCAAGCAGATCCTAGAGGGTCGAATCTGCATTCGTATGGGGATAGTTTTTCTGAGTTGGGGGTTATTTGGACGAGTCAAAAGTTTAGTGCAGTCAGGAGGATACTTAGGGTTAGCGATAGGGTTAGTACGAATAAGATTATGCTTATTACTCTTCTCTGGATTTGAACCAGATTCTAAGGATTGGAAGTCGATTGTAATTAATTGACTGGGGTAGGAGCAGGAGGTCAGGCAGCAGCACCCCAAATGGTGCCTGTGCTGAAGGTATCATTTAGGTGCTGCTGCCTGACCTCCTGCTCCTACCCCAAATCCTGCATCTTTGTTATATTTAAGCATTTGAATTCCCCTCTAAGGGAAGGACCCAGCACCAAAGGTTTACGGATCACTGCATTCTCCATCAAGGTGCCTGGAGGCACATTGACAGCAGCCTTTTATTCTGGAGCAGATGAGCACTTTGGATGTGAACCCTCTTACAGTCCTTGCTCACCACTCTTTCATTGGCATCATGACATAGGCACAAAGCACTGGAAGGGGATTCCTTCTCAACTAAAGGGCCCTGGAAGGTGCTCTTTGGGAGCACATCTAGTAAAGTCCTACCATTAATGGATATTTAGGAGCCATTCTGGAGTAAAATTCAAAACCACAGTGAGGATTAATTGCCCTTTTCATCAAATGCTTTCTTCTGCAGCTCTGCTCCTCTGGAACTGCACTACATCCACAGTTTACGCTGCCTGCAGCAGCTGCTGAAGTCACAGGTAAGGGAAAGTAAAGAAAACAGACTGATCTGAGCTGTTGCCAAGTGAGTACACTGCTAGCCCAGGGTCCAAAGGCTGCCCTGCTCCCCAGTCTGCTGACAGGATGTAAATATACCCCTAATACATATCCCCTGGCCCAGGCTGGACTCCCCATGAGGAAGCCACTATCCCAATTTATTTAGGGTTTTTTCAAGGTCAGATGTCCTCAGGACATCACATTCCTTGCTTACACTCAACATCCCACCAGGGCCACCAAAGTCCCCCTCCTCCCAAAAAAATCTCACAGGAGCAGAACTGACTCATCAAAACCCAAAGGTTGCTCTTTTAAAGGTAAAGCTCTCCTTCCTGTCCAGGAATTGCAGACTTTAGGGAAAAGCCTTTCCACATGTTGAATCGTGCATTAATGTGCTTTATATTAATATGTAGATGAGGTTCATCCCAGAGCCATCACTGTGACCAGGTGTGACAGAAGTTCACTGGTTTGAGCCATGGTGTGATTTTGGCTGTTGGGTTCCCTTGGTGTCTGTGAAGGACTAGTGGAGATAGAAATAACTTCATTTAGTCAATATTTAAATTGCAACTTTAAAATAAATTAGCAAAATGCCAAAAAACCTGCATGTTAAATACAGAATACATTAAAAAAATGAGATAAAATACAGCTGCCATATCCAGGTCACTCTTCAAGCAGATTTCCTCCAATAGCAGAGAGAAGAAAATGGTCTTTTGCTGCAGAGATTGTAGTAAACAAGGGCTTGTAAAAGTGCATTAAAGCTGCTTTGTTCCTTTGGTTTAAAAATGGGAAGTGCAGCCCCAGGTAACTGCTCTCAGTCACAGGAAGCCTGTGGGAAGTGAAGCCTTCCAACTAGTGAAGCCAGCTATTTGGAGTTGAAATGCAGTACCTGAAACCCAGGGCCATCTCTCACGTCTCTTCTGATCACTTCAAGTTCCACTAAGTGTCCCCTCCTTTATTTATGGAGCATTTATCCTGGCCATATTTCCAGGGAATGGAAAACTCCCCTGGAGAGGCTTTTTTCAAGCACTCACATTAAAAGTTAAGCATCTTAACTTCGTACAGCAGCGTTGGCCCCATGATCAGAACGTACATGCTAAACCCTTTTATACTCTGTTGTACATTGATTATACTCACTTCAGTGGAAAAAGGTAAAAAACATAATTTCCAGCTGCAGTTGCCCAACTTTTATGATATTTTATGTCTATCATTGAAATACTCAGAATGACCCATTCAATTTTACATTGCAGGCATTACAATAGCTGTAATCATCACCAGGTTGTGTGATCACCTCCTAAGAATTAGCCATTAGAGAGGGAAACTTGCTTCTCAAAATGTGAAGCCCGCAGGCAACACAGGAAGCAACCTTCCCTATTTGAAAAAAGGCCAATTTTTAACTTCCCTGGTTTTTAAACCTGTAGCATCAATAGGCAGATTTTACTGACATCAGGGAATAGCACATTCTCAGTCTGAAAGGCAATGGGAGATGAACTGTATGGTTTTGAATAGACACAAAGCAGGCATTGAAGCATCCCAGGGAAATATCCAGTCTAAGGTATGATCTCCCACTGCAGCTGCTTTGGAGAAAGGAATCAGTCTGAGATATCCAACCAATGCTAGCTCAGCCTGTATGAGCAGGGCAGTGCCAGCATCTCTAAATCCCTCTGCAGAAGCAGCCTCATCAAGTTTCTCCCTCTCCTCATGCAGAAGCAGCCTCACCAAGTTTCTTTAAGACCAGGCATCTCACTTGTATTTAAAGGTGACCTTCCTGGTTCTCTGTGGTTTCACCACAGCTTTCCTGCTTTCAAAGAATTTCTTCTTATTCTTCGAGCTGCTCATTCTATGAAATGTTCAGAGACTGTTTAGATGAGACTGCATGCCAACAAATTACACTGCAGAGCATCTGGCATTGGCATCAACTGGAGAAATGGGCTGATGCCAGCCCAGACCTATTACCTGGCATCCATATGAGTCTCTTAACCTTTACATGAAGCAACCACTACCCATGGGATAAAGTTGTATGTCAGGCTGCTGTGAAAAGTGGAGCCTGTGCTCCAGAGCAGGGAGTGCAAAGAAAGAAAAACATTTCATCTTGACAGTGCAGAGATGGGAGCTTTGGAAGGAATTTGGGAAGGTCTGTTTGCTCTGACCACTGAGGTAAGAGGAAGGTATTAGCCATTGAATGTAATAGGGAAGGACTCAGAACAAGTAAACAAGAACAAGTAAAAGTCAACCCCAGAAGATGGTTTTCCTGTAAAACAAAGACTATTTTAAATATGAAAATCCTTTTACGACAGGCTGGTTCTTGGCAGTGGTTGTGTTTTATGGCCTCCAAAATGTGCCATGGGAGGTACAACTGGTTTATCCATCTTAGAAAAAACAGCATGAATCCCTCTAATATATATAACATGTGTCCCATTTGTGGAACTTGCTCATAGATTAATTTTACTCATTTTTTTATCTATTACTCCCTGAGGAAATGAGTTTATCTTGAAATTCCTACATCTATGGCAGCAGAATACTCTGGAGATCTGAGCAGAATGGGTCAAGTTTACTTTCTGGAAAATGAGTAGTTCATATTCCAGGTGATGCACATATGGCTATTCAAGCAACTGCATCAACAGATATCAATTGTTTTCACTTCTTCATCTGTTTTATTCTTTAAAAAAACCCAAAAAAGACCCATGGGCAAGGACAATGAAGGAAGTGAGAAGGCTATTCCAAATCCTCTATTCCACTGATGTCTAGAAACAAAGATCTTCTGAAATAGCATATTTCAATGTCCTTTGTTTAACCTCCCCCCTTGAAAGATCTGAACACAGAGCCTTTGTTTTCTGGTGCTTTGTAGGCTAACCTACAGGTTATGCTTTGATAAATGTCCAATGAGCTAAGGAAACATCAAGGCTTTTCCTCAAGATGTGTAGTTGCTGTTTTGTCTGACATCTTGTATTCTTGTTAGACATTACCATAAGTATTTAGGAGGCCCTTGTGCCTCTGAAGCTCCTGTTTGCTGTTAGCATAGCATGCTAAAGTACCCAGTGCTGGTATTTTATCCATTTTAGCCTCTTAGGACTTAACCAGGTCCTTTAAAATTCACACTTCTGGCCTGTCTCAGGAGGGCAGGCAGCAAGTTTCGTCTTTACAAAACAATCACGTCCCTGGGGCCTGACAGACACTTTAAAGCAAAACCAGAAACCCAATAGGTGTTACATTGTGGTGCTCTGGAAGCAGGAGCCTGGTAGCAAATGACTTTTCTGGCATAACATGAATTCACTCATGGCAAAGTTCCTAGTCCAGCCATGGCCAGGCTTTTTATTCCTGATACACATCAAAATGTCCACGTTCCTTCAGTCTCCGGCTCAGAAACACCAAGTCAATGAATTCATCAGCAGTTTCAGACCTCACACTCCAAAGTCAGGACAGGGCTGGTACAGGGTGCTACTGAGGCTGCCTCCTAGGGAGGGTGTGCTCTAGTGTTTGAATAGAAAAGTCTTTAATGCCATCAGTAGTGACGTACAAAATACTGTGGAATAGGAATTGGAGGGATAAACCCGTAGGATAGCACAGGAATACCTGCTGTAAGGGCCCCTTGCTCTATGCATTGTGCTTTGCTTCAGATCCTCACTGGTCTGAGATACTGGAGCACTTTTATCCCAGATTATAAAGTGCCCTAAATGATTTTCCTCTCAAGAGCCTTCCCCTGAGCATCCTTTCCTTTCTGAGGTTGGGCTTACTACCATGTGAGGTCACCTGACTTTGGATTTTTTCAATGCAGTTTCAGGTGAAACTAAGGACCATATAGCCCCCCTCAATACCAAGTGATCAGGACAAAGACTTCTCTCTTTTATCTACCTCCTTTCTCTGTGGTTAAAGGCATTCTGTGCCTGACCTGTCCAGAAATCAGAAGAGTGTCAATGTCTACACCTCTCAAGAGAGAGATGACAGAATTCAAGTAGGAATAGAGGGGTAAATTACCTGCATGCTTCCAAGTGATCCATAATCCATTCCACAGAAGAATTTACATTCCTTGCTGAATATTTGGTGAGTGAAACATGTTCTCAGTTGTCCATGAGAATCTACATATTTAAACTTCCCATCCTGTCCTTTGGTTCCCATCACAGCTGGTCATCTCAAGTACCCCAGACTGCTTGGATAGCTGCCATTCAGACTTCCCATGCTTCCCACAGCCAATTTTGGTCAATATTTCAAAATAATAAGGCCTACCAAAGCTCCAGAGAATGTTGCAGGTGCAGGGACATGGTTTCATATTGAGCACAAGCCCTTTAAGGGCTGCATTGGTACCAAAAGCAGCACCATCAAAAGTCCCCTTGCCTCCTTGCCCAGCCATCCTCTTCCTCTGCTCTACCCACTGCAAACACGAGGCTCACCCCTGTGTTCTCAGCCAGATCATGAACTGGGGCTTGCTTTCACCTGGCAGTGCAATTCCAGCAGTCAGGGCCAAGGAGGAGGCAAAGCCACATGGCCCAGGATGCTGAAAGGGTGCAGATGCCTCTTCCAGCTGATGGAACAGTCTTCAGCCTCAGGCTGCTCAGGGAATGGTACCTTTAAAGGTGCTGCATTCCAACAGGGCTGTTCTCTCACATGAGATGTGAAAACAGAAGCCCTGACCTCTTGTGGTCATTAAACACCACAAAAACAGTACATTGCAATTTTCCTAATTCCTTAATCTTCTGTTTGAGCATTTTGTAACATGCATGGTCAAAACTCCAGGGACTGGATTTACACCAGCCAAATCTTGTTGGGATGGCACAAACCACAATTATTAGCACTTTTTCCAGCCCTCTAGAAATCTTGTCTGAAAGGTAGTTCTGTCCAACAGTAGAACCAAACTTCCCTCTGCAAGTATTAGAGAGCTGCCTGGGCTACAACATAATTTACAATTTCAGGATTGTTTTACAGACAGATAGCAAACCATGTAAGTAATTTGTGGCACACTTGGGAAAAGTTAAAGATGAACTTGCATTTAAAAGATTCATACCTGCTTCAGATGCCTGGGTCTGGAACCAAATAAAACACAGTCTCCTGGATTATTGTACGTGGTGAATGATGAATGGTTGTTTCAATGGTTAGGAACTCATTGGGACAGAAAGCAAACCAGCAGTGCCAGAGTGTGAGGTTAATATTTATCAAGAGGCTGCTGCATTCCCTGAGGTCAGAAAAATGCTTGAACTGGAAGGCTGCTCCACCTGGGCAGGTGCAGAGAGCAGGTAGAACACAAAGGAAAGCCCACAAGCACCTGTACTACTCCAAAAATGCCCTGATGGTTAAATGCACCAGGTTCTTGCCCCTTGCTATATGATGATTCCCTTGGTGCAAGAAGTGCACAGCCAAAATAGCACAGAGCATCATTAGAAGCATCTTGCTGCACCTCCTGCAGCCAGGGCAGCCTCCTCAGGGCAAGCTCCCATCACAGACTGTTGCTGAGATTATTATTATTATTGGTGACAAAGTGGGAAACCACACTGTGTCCCTTCAGAGAGGTGGAAATAAGCTGTAATGGCAGAGTGAAGGTGTGCTGCATGCTCAGGAGCCCTCTGTGCCAGTGCAGTGCACACACTCTGCCTCCCCTCCTCACCCCGTGCCACCAGAGGGGCTGGAATCCCAAAAATGGGAATTAGCCAAGGGTCCTGTCAGCATTTACCCACCTGGTTTCACCCACCCTTCAGTCATTTAAGTTTGTCCTTGTGCAGAACCACAAAGGGGCTGAACCAGGATGAGACCTTGTGCTCCAGGAGCAGCAGAAACATCTTGAAACCACAAAACATGGTAATGCTTATTTTAATTCTGCAAACACTGCAAAGAGCCCTGATGACAGTACATTTCATTATTAAGCTATTAGATAACAAACACATTTTGGAAGCATCTAATTTTGTATGTTACTCATTAAAAGTATTTCCTTCTACATGGCTTTTCCTCCTAAAGAACACAGAGTGTGTTTACGAATAAATCTCATTTCACATGTTTTCCCTGAGAATGTCTAAAGCTGCAGCCATGTTTTGATGCTCCCCTCACCAAACAGGATGGAAGGAGCAGGATGGAGCTCTGCATCCCCTGAGCTGCATCCTCTCTGCACAGGAACCCTCTGCCTCTGCACCTTCCAGGCTCAGGCAGGGTTGTGCAACACCCACAGAAATCCACACATTTCTGCCTCTCTCAAGCACTTGCGCTCCTCCACTGGCTGTTTTCAAGCACTCACAAAGTCCTTTTTCTTCACAAAAAAAAAAAAAACAAAAAAACCCCCCAAAAACAAAAAAGAAAAGGCATGAGAAAGAAAGAGCCCCCAGACTCCCCAGAGCCAGGGCAGTGGCCTTGCCTATGTTAAGTTAACACTCAATTCCCACCCAGATTTTTTTTTGTGCTGTAATTCTTGAGGAGTCCCATCAATTTAGATATGGGAACACTGAGGCACAGAGTTGGGAAGGTGTGGAGCAATGGTCATTTAGGTGAGGCTACACTGAGTTCTTCCATTCACACAGCTTCATTGTTGGAACCAAATGATCTTTAAGGTCCCTTCCAACACAAACCACTCTATGATTCCGTGCTGGCAAAGCTCCAGTAGAAGAGCAGGTGATTGTATTAAGGATTTTCCCATTACAAACACATCACTGTTGTTACAAATACATGAGAAGGTGACCCCTGTCACTGGAGTAACAAAAATCCTCACAGGGATATGACCACAGATCCTCCCAATAATCTTCATGCAAAAAAAAAAAAAAATCTCCTGTGTTTGTTTTTTGGGGTTTTTTTCCTGATTCCTCATAATGTTTGGCCAACACAAATGCCCTATTAATATCCCAAAGACTCTTTCACAGTGGGGTTCATTGCAGGTCTGTATTAGCACTTTTTGATGTTTTCAAAACCCGAAGAATTTTATGCATTTGTGAAAGTCACATGGCCGCCACTGAGGAACACAACAGCTCACAAATTCCCTAATTAATGCCAATTACTTTTCCCATTGGGCTGCCTTGACTCTGTCCTCACTGTGGAATGAGACAGGAAATGTCATGGGGAGCAACCTCACTGGCATGGACCAAGCCCATGTCACAAGCCTGGTACAATGCTGGGTGACAGGAAGCTGTGGGCACCCCTGGGCCACACTTTGAACCACATCGTCACATTCACATTTTCTGGAAAAATCCCTTCTCCCAGGATTTTGCTCTTGGGAAGCTGAGAAGCCTCAGAAAAAAAGGAAAACAATCATTATCTGATTTGCTTCTCCTGTGTTTTTCTGCTCTGGAATGTGTTTGGAGATTGTTTACCCACAGGTGGTTGTTTCATTGGTTTCATGTGAGTTATTTTGACTCATTGGCCAATCAGGGCCAAGCTGTGTCAGGACTCTGGAAAGAGTCATGAGTTTTCATTATTATCTTTTTAGCCTTCTGTAAGTATCCTTTCTGTATTCTTTAGTATAATTTAGCATAGTATTCTTTAATATGATATAGATCTTAAAATAATAAATTGGCCTTCTGAGAACATGGAGTCAGATTCATCATTCCTTCCTGCCACGGGGGACCCTGCAAATACAATACCCCATGGTCAGAGGAAGGTGTCAGACAGCCAAGACATGAGTGTTGCAGCTTGAGTCCATGCTCTAATACAGACTGAGGTGCTGTAGAGCTTTTCCCACTGTTGTAGGAGGAGGTAAATGCACAAAGGAAACCAAGGAAGAGCAGGGTGCATGTGTGTGAGTGTGTGTGTGTGTGTGCACAAGCACATGCAAAAAGAGGAAGACAAAAGCAACACTGAAAATTAAAGCAAAATCCTTTTCTGGGTGCATTTCTGCCATCCTCTGCTGTGGGAGGAGAAGTGGGACTGGTGCTCCAGTATGCACAGCATGGGAGAGATGCCCCCACACACCAAACCCACCCAACCATTCCCTGCAATGTTCTCCCCTCAGCAGAAGGGCAAGGCTTCAGCATTCAAGCTTCCTCTCTGTGACACTGGGCTCTCACCAGGATCTCTCTTTCCCAAACATATGATGCACTAATGATGCCACCCAGGGATGACAAGTAGCTTAAGAGCTGGCTCTACCCTCTGGACACCTGGCATGCTAAACCATGTAGCAAGTGGCATGTGCTGGCTTGGGAAAAAGCCATCCCCACTTTGGACTGCCACCCAGCCCAACTGCTAATGCACTGCCTCCATCTCCCCTACTGTTGTTAATATAAGAAGAGAAAGGAAAAAAAATCCAGGAGGAGCAAATGCCTTGACTGCTGAAGAAGTTGTACATTACTGCTTCAAACTGCAGATGATGAACCATGATAGGACAGAGTAAAATAACAGTGAATTAAATCAGGGAAAGCTCATGCAATATTTTATCATTGTAGAATAATTATATCCATCTCCAAATCAGGTCAGATTTTATTTTCTGACTCTTAAGGGTCAAAACCTGCCATAATGAGCAGGAAAATGTGTTGTTTTTCCCAGGTAACAAGCGTTAGGACAAGAGAAAAATGGCTTCAAGTTGCACCAGGGGAGGTTTATTTTGGATATTAGAAAAAGTTTCTTCACAGTGGAATAAACTACCCAGGAAAGTGGTGGAATCACTGTCTCTGAAGATATTTAAAAACCAGGTAGATGTGGTGTTTAAGCACACAGTTTAGTGACGGACCTGGCAGTGCTGGGTCAGGAATTGGACTGGATAATCTTTTTCCAACTTTATGGTTCTGTGATTCTTTAAAAGCTCAGCACACAGCACCCAAACCTGGACACTGGTGCTGAGGAGTTGCTGGAAGGGGAAAGAGCTGGGTCTGCCAGCCCAAGCACCGCCAGGGCAGAGGGACCTATGTTAGAGCCTGTCCCCAAGGAAACTCTGCTTGTGGCTCCCACCAGGGCTGGAACTGTGTTCCTCCCTCACAAATGTCATTGCCATTGCCCTTATTTTCACAATCTTAGTTTAGTGTTCAATTTGGCATTGCTACAAAAGGTTTCCAGGAGAGTACAAAATCTAGACAAGGGTTAAGAAGAGCTGTTAGGAAGTCCTTCCTTCAACTCAGAGGGTCACGAATTTAGATTAGCTTAGACATTGACTTTTCCTGTTCTTCTAGTGAGGGCAGCTAAATCCTTTGTTATTTCCAAAGACCAACACCTGCACATTCACCTACTGAGAGAATTGGCTCCTGCAGAATTTCAGGACTGCAGAAAAAATTAAGAGGAAAAGTCACAAGATCTGAACAGGCAGAGAAGGGTGAGGGAGGACAATCCTTACACTGTTTTCTCCATGAAACAGAGGCACAGGGCCCTAGAACATCTCTTTTTCTTGAGCATACAGCTATCCCTCCTCCTGCTTAGCACAGCTTTGGTGTTTGCATTCAGCATGTTTCTGCAGAGCCACCCAGAGACACCACACACTGAAGTGATAAAGAGCAAAGGCTGCATATTCAACAGAGGTGTCCTTTGCACTGAAGAGTATAATAGCAAAGACCTTATATTTATATTTTATATTTAGGTCCTACCTGTGCACAGAGAGCACAGGTAACTGTTCCATGCAACTCCTCAGGTCAGGCACGAAGCAAATCCTCTTATATCACCAAAGTCACCCATGATGGTGCAGATTGTTCTGTCTTGTTCTGTCCATGAGCTATCAGGAGTTCTAAAATAAAGTTCAACCACATACCATGTAAAAATAAATAAAACAAAGCCCTTTTCTAATTAGATAAATGATGAAAGGGAAAGCTAAGAAGCAGTGCAGCTGGGAACCCTTTGAAATTGGATCTACCTACTTGGCTCCAAAGTTTTTTTACTATCAGGAACAACAAGAAAGGTGTCAGCAAAAAGACCTTCTCATTTCTTAGGTGAACAACACTGAGGGATTTAAAACCTATTGAGAGAAGCCTGAGATTCTTTAAGTTCACTGAAGCCAAAGTAATTCACCCTGAATGCAGGCCCTGAAGGTGACTGTGGAGCTTAGAA
This sequence comes from Agelaius tricolor, assembly GCF_023055355.1. Classification (NCBI taxonomy): domain Eukaryota; kingdom Metazoa; phylum Chordata; class Aves; order Passeriformes; family Icteridae; genus Agelaius; species Agelaius tricolor. Next base: position 3,692,711 of record NW_027269266.1, read on the forward strand.
TAAGGATGTCAACATGGTGCTTTCATCGTTTGCTAGTGGAGCTGGTGCTGCACATGGAGCTTGCCTTGACCATTTAATTAATAAAGGGACCCACGCAGCTGGAACTAACAGGAACTTTCAAAGCATCAAAAAGTCCAGCGAAGGATCAAGCTGATATTTTCATTTATATATATTAGCTTATTCTGGGTCATTGTTGTGCTCCTCATTCACATGATACAGCAGCCTCTTACTCACACACACACCCTTACATACTTCCTTTCATTTTACCTCCACAGTGCTTCTGTGTGATGGGGGCTATCACCAATTAACACTGACAATGGGAGCTGGAAGGGAATTTTAGCAAGCACAGCAGGGTTTTTTTCTCCCCAAAATCTTTGAGGAAAGGGATTATTTCCCCCCTGCCCTCCTCCTTCCAAAAATGGTGAGCTCCATGCCAGTGTTTTTCTCTGATCCTTTTTTCTATTCTTGATTTTACTCTGTCTCTTTTCCTTTTTCTTTCATTTAACACCAAACTATAGCAAGGACAATCCTTCAAAACATTTTCATTGTAGTGTATTGAACAGAACTAGCTTCAACCCTGCCAGGTCAACATGGTCATTCCACTCCTCAGCACTCCACAGGGTCCTATAAATTACCCTGTGAGAATCCAGAATTTATGCTTTCCCCACTCAATGTAAATACTGCCTTTCCTCTTCTTCTTATGCCAAGGGGCAAAGGTTTCAATCAATATTATCACAAAAAAATATTTGATAGAATGCTGGTCTGTTTGCAGACTCATTAGTTCCTTTTTCACTCCAGTAATTCTCAGGCAAGGTGGGATTTCTGGTTAAATCAGTCCACAAACAGGGGTGATGGGGATTTTGAATCAACACAGATGGTCTAATCAAGCATAAGACCTTGAGCTCGGTGCAGGCATCATCAGATTACTTTTTCTACTTTGTATGTTCATGAGAAAAGAACATAATAATCTAATTGTCACTTCTAGCCTTGTATCCTACTGATCTTTGGTATCACAAGTCCATCAACTATGCTGGCTTCATGGTTAAGCTCTGCAGATAATCACCATTGAAGCCTCAGTGGATCACTATCCCAGATGCTGAGAAAGCATGCGCTTTAATCTGCCACAAATCTTCTAGTTAGGTGGCAAAGCAAAAAGAAATGGCTTCAGATAAGCCCCTTGTTCTAAGGAATGTCACCTCTTTAAAATTGATATCATGTCCTGTAGGAGCCACGGAGGGTAGGATGGTTGGGACAGACAGAGATGAGAGATCTCTGAAGCCAGGTCATGGAATTTGGGGTTTTTTGTAAAGGGTGCGGGTGCAGGGCCCTGTTGGGAGCTGCCAGCCACAGCTCAGAGCAGGCTTGAGAGAAGAGAGGGGTAGAGAGGATGAGAGGGTAAGAGAGTAAAAGGGTAAGAGAGTAAAAGCGTAAGAGAGTAAAAAAGGGTAAGAGAGCAAAGTTCCCATTACAATACAATAAATCTTCTGTGTTGAGTATTCTGATTCTCACTAACCAATCTAGTACAAGATACAAATCCTATAGCATTTGCATACAGCCTATAAGAATCACTACATTATCATAGTGTGTTACATTTTAAACCCTAAAAACTCTTCTTTGGGCCCCTTCTGCCAAGCTGGCAGGGTCTGCTCTGACCTTGGTCCTGTCTGCAAGCAGAGGGTGTTGTTTCATCAAAAGGGGATTACTTTCAGCTGGCCACACCATTGTTTTCCAGTTGTTCAGTAACTGAGGTATCTCAAAGCTTGCTTTCATTTCAATCTCACTTATAGTTTCTATATTCTCAAAATCTTTTGCCAGGGAATCATATTTATAAGGCTTTCCTGTTTCATCTTCCCCAACAATGTCCAATTTTCAATTAAACACCCACTGATGCCATTGCAAATATTCCCTGATGTGGGCATTGGATACAATTTAACAGAGCAAGAAACTGGCTCCCAAGCAGTGCCCTGTCCTTTGGATGGGACATAAAGCTGAGACTGTGAGCAACAGTGAGCACAGCAGAACAGTTTCTCAAGAGCAGGACAGCTGTCTTTAGTGTCCTCACCAACCTGCTTGCACTGAGCTTCTCTCAGCTTTTCAGGTGGCTGTCACCTGTGCTGCTCCAAAGCCACCAGCCAAAGCCCCACCTCAAGGCCAGGTCACATTGCTGCTGCTGCCTGTGTGCTCACCAGAGCTGCTGTGCTCCAGCACTGAGTCCAGGATTCATGGTTAGTCAACAGCCCTTTGTGCAGTAGCCCCATTTTGTGAATCATCCTAAACATTAGGATAGCGGGGGAGTTACATAAGAATCCATTTACTGGCAAGCAGTTGCCACCAAGAGCTCTGGGGGAGTTAGGAAAGATGTGATGTCTGGGGCATGTGAATGTGGTACCTTCCCAGTGACATCTTTCCAAAGGGGAAACTCAAGGAAATTTCTGGATTAAACCCTACTTAGTGTTGAGTGCCACTTCAGGATCTTTTAGCAGAAACCCAATGTCTCTCGGAAAGCCCCAGTTAAATATTTTGGTAGCTCCTCTGGCTGCTCCTCTCTACAGCCTGACAAACATTTCACACTGGTTGCACAGCTTTTGGTTGGAAGGAATCCCAGCTTTGTTGACAGTGACTTCAGTCAGCTTCAGAAGGCCTCTTAACTCTGCTTTGGGGCTTGTCAACACACAGCGGACTGAGACACAATGCCAGCAGGCAGCTCCTCCTAGAAAACATTATTTGAATCCAAATTGTCTTCCAGGCACTTTTTAAAAAACTTCTTATTGTGTGAGTTACATGCTCATCAGAAGAAAAATCTGTGTTCATCCCTCATTGTCCAAATTTACAGAAGGTCATCTTCCCATTGCTGCACCAGCAATCCCAAAAATATCACACCCTGAAAAGTCAAATGTCTTCCACATGGCAATGTACAACCAAACACAACTTGGTGCTGCCAAATAATAACCATATCTGAGGAGAGACAATCACAAAAGAACTTGGAGATTACTTATACTTAGGAAAAAACTTCCTGAGAGGTAATTTTTAACTTCTTTTACATGTACGATCAAGCACCATCATGTGGAAAGCTTCCTCTATCCATTCTGCCTGTGATCTCCTGCAGCAAAAAACACCTCTGCTCTGCCATGGGTATTGGTACATTTAGTTCTGTTCAATCAATGCACTCCTAGGGTTCATAGAATCACAGAATCATTGAGTGGCTGAGGTTGGAAGGGGCCTTTAAGATCATCCAGTTCCAGCCTCCTCTGGGGCAGGGACACTTTACACTATCCCAGGTTGTTCCAAGCTCCATCCAACCTGGCCTTGGGCACTTCCAGGGATGGAGCAGCCACAGCTTCTCTGAGCAACCTGTGCCAGGGGCTCCCCACCCTCATAGTGAAGAATTTCTTTGCAACACCCACTGTCTTTCAGTTCACCCTTTGTCCTGTCACAACAGCCCATGCTAAAAACCCTCTCCATCTTTTTTGACCTTCTCATCAACAAACATCTCTAAATCCTTCCCTGCAAGGCTGCTCTCAACCCATTCTCCACCCAGCCTTTCCTTGTGCTTGGGACTGCCCCAGTCTGGGTGCAGGACCTTGCATTTGGCCTTACTGGACTTGGTGAGGTCCCCACAGCCTCTCCAGCCTGCCCAGGTCCCACTGGATGATGGCATCCTTCCCTTCAGTGTGTGACTGCACCACACATTTTGGGTCTCAAGTCAGATGTCTTTGAAAACACTCCACCACCTGCAAAACAATAAACCTGCACAGGAAGCAGCCCTTGTGCATTTCCCACTTTATTCAAAGGAGAAAGCAGAGGAATAGCATCAAAGAGAACTTTTCTCGTGACTCAGTAAGATCAAAGAGTTGTTTTATTACAAGCCCTGTTTTACTAGAAGATATTTATGAAGACTTAACTGAAGATGCTGTAGTTTATAGAAATTAGAATTATTTACTTGTCCTAAAGAAGAACCTAGAAACCTTTAGAAGGTTAAAGCTCTCTTCCACTAGTCTTGGTACTAACATCTAGAATTTTTAAGAGGTTCTGCTCCAAACAGTCCAGGTGAGAAAACTTTCTTTCCACCCCCAACATAGGTGAGAAAAGAAAGTAACCAGAGAAAGTAATCAGAGAAGAAACAATTTAATCCAAGAGTTTAGAGAAGTCAAGAATAAAATTACTCTTTCTGCCACAGATCTTGGTGCACTCACAGGGTGGATAATTGTGAAGGAAGTCTTTGTCTTTGATCAGCAGTTTAAATTTTAAATTTACCTCCTGATTCAGGTAATTCAGCCTCAATTTTTAAATAACAAATTCTAAGTCCAGCTGGGCAGGGGAATGGTATGTTGGTACAAAAGACCCACCAACTCCAACATGGAAAAGGTCCATCCTATTAGTGAAAATAAAGGTAGGAGGAGGAGAAAGGTTGTACAAAGCAGATGTAACCTGGCTCATCCCTCCACCTTCTGTCAGCTGGCAGCTCAGGTCTTCCTGAGCTGGAAGTTGGGTGTGAACCATCATGTCTAACAGTCATCAGTAATGACATTTTTCATTACTGCTCAGTCTATTTTAAGAATGCTTAAACATTTGGTCTCTATAGCACCCAGAGGCAACAAGTTTCACAGGTTTCCTTAGATGAAAAATATTGGCTTTTTGTTTGTTTCAGGTGCACCACCTGATTATTTAATTGGATTGAGGTGGGTCTTGTACTTGGAGAAAATGTGAATAATTGTTTGCTTATTGCTTCCTCCTTTCCAGTCCTGATTTTGATGCCTCCTAATATTTTCCCTCATCTGCTTCCCAAGCTGAAAAGCTGAAAAGCCTGGCTTATCCCACCCACTCTTCCTTGTGAGGGAGAACAGGGCACATGCAGGAGTTGTCATCTCCTTCCATCATTCAGATCTGTTTCACCAGCAGCTTCAAGCACTAGCTTTAGTTCTGAGCACACCCAGGGAGGATGGAGGTCATGAAGGTAAATGTCAACCAGGCTGAGGGAGCAGGATAAGAAGAATTAGAAAGAATGCAGAGCTCTGAATATTGTCTGCTTCAGATGAAAAAGCCCTTAAAGTTATTAAATGAAGAAAAAAGAAAAAAGATTTTAAAAAGTATTCCTTGCTTTTATCATAAGAAACCAAAGCTTTGAGGCTTTGGTCCACTGTGAATGAACAGAAAATGGGATTGCAGTTTGCAAAGTGTTTTGAAATCTTCTAATTATTTTTATTAAACAAGGTCTGGAATAAACTGCTGTGGTTTCTCCCCACACTTCAATTTCCCTTATGTCAGCCTCATTTTTGTCTCCCTTTTTCCCAGCCATTTCAAAAATATCTGGAGATCAAGCAGCTGAAATTGAAAATGAAAAGGATAGGATGAAAGAGAGAAGAAGCAAAAGGAGAAAGGAAGGGAGTGGGGAAAAGCTTGAAAAGACTTTCTCCAGAATGCAGATCATGGGTATTTTCAGTGCTCTTTGGAAAGGTCCCATCAGGTTGTCATCTCAGCCCCCATGGCTGTGCTCTGGGAGCTCTTCCCTTTTTCCCTTTGTTTGCAGCCTGTCAGACTCAAAGCACCATATGGAAATGACTCAGGTTGCTCTGGCCACAGATTTGGGCCACGACCACATTTCCCTGAGCCTCTCCAGAGACATGCAGAAAGCTTCTTCCTGTGAGTGCCAGCAGGTCCCTACCTACAAAGCAAACAGCAGATGCTGCAACCATGGGCAAATGTCCAAGGACGTAAGAAAACACTGATTAAAAGATGTTTTCTCATGAAAAGCTGGTGGTTATTAAAAAAGAGAAATACTTAGCTGGGGAAAAACCCTCCATGCTGCTGTGCTGAGTGGACTGCACTGCACCATTAAGACATGCAGAAGTACCTTTGAGTTGCCTAATGGCAAGGTTACAGCATAATCTGTGATTAACTTGTTTCATGTTGTCAGAGGCTATCAGTCACTCCAGAAGAAATCTGATTTCTGCCTCTTGCCCCGTGTCTGGTAAGGTGTCATGTCAGGAGGCTGTTCCCATCCCAAACAGCTTTCAGATCTCCAGTTCTCCCAGGATTTTGGGACCCTGGATCCAGTGTGTCCAAAGACAATATCTACCCGGTTCTCCAACTTTTCTGTTAGGAAAAATGTAGTTTAAAATGTGCAATTTGTTATTTTCTCATTGAAAACAGCTCCCCCAGCTCTCAGAGGTCTCTGCTGAAATGGATTTTTTGCTCCAGTGGACTCCATTATCTTTTTTCCATGATTTTTCTCACCTCTGCTAATGGACATGGTTTTTCACTGTAATTATTCAGTATGCAGGATGTGCTGATAACTGCTTTCTGTCTCAGGACATTTCCTTCCTAATTTGGAGTCAGTCAGGGCCTGAAGATATCAATAAAAGTCTGGGGACAGAAACCAGGGTATTTGAAAATTTAGTGCAAGACAAACTTTTGGGCTACCCAGTATGACGATGCAATATTGCAAAAATCTCCATCAGCACCTTCCAGTGTTCACATGGGAGCAGTGAGTGACCTAAATGTACCCAATTTAAACATCAGAACTGCACAGACACAGAGAACATTTTTAAAGAGAAAGTATTTTTCACAGCATAAAAAAAAAAAAAGCCCTGAAAATACAAAACACCTTTTACAAGCTTCATGCTGGTATTGTACAGACATAGATGATTCAGTAAGTTACCTTTTGGAATGATTCAGTGACCAGAGGAGAGGACTGGGAGTCAAGACTTCCCCATTTCTTCTTCCATTTACCTTTAAACAAATCTCTGGTGGGATTTCTGCTGTCCACAGACATCAAACACCCACAGCTCCTCCACACTGCAATTCAAATTGCACTTGTTCAGCATCTCCACAGTGTGGACCTTCTGTCTGTCTGGACATTAAATTAGTCAGTGTCAAGATAGGGTTAATGCTACTGACCTTTGGTGGATTTTGCACTTTTGTTTGCAGAGCAATTTGAGATCTTCAAATTGGCTGTTCCAGGGGTGCAAATATATTGCAGTGACCCTTCTAAACAAACCCTGTGATTGTCATCATGCAGAGAGTGCTGCCAGCTCCAGAGCTGGGAGAGCAAAGGTGTCCACAGCCATGGAGACAGGCAGCCTGGAAGGTCAGCTGGTAACACAAGCAGAAAAGCTTTTTTAGCACTGTTTTACCCCAAAATCAGTAATACATTTTAAAATGGCAGTTGGAGAGGCTCAGCCCATTGCTCTGCCTCTGTGCCAGTGGAGGCAGAGCCTGTATTTCCCATAAGCAGCTGACAGAAGAACACAGATTTGATTTAAGCCACAAAATGTCAAATCTAGAGGGTTCTAGAGCCAACAGCAAAAGGGTTCTGCAGTTTCCTGTGGGGCAGGAAAATTGGGAAAAACTATCAGCAAGCCAAATGCAGCGATGGTGCACAGGCAGGGCTTGGAGATCTCCAGAGAAAATGAACATGAATGAAGAGGGTGGGGGGACAAACAACAAGAAGTTTTAGACAATTGCTTTTCATTGGCCTAACTAGCAATTAAAAAAAAAAAAAAAAAAAAAAAAAAAAAAAAAAAAAAAAAAAGGGCCAGTTCCCAAGAATTGGTCTTGGACAATCAATCAGAGATAACAGAATTAAGCAGAGGCACCAAGCAAGTGACAGGATGTTAATTCAAGCTAGATTTTTAACAACCCTGGGTGAATAACTCTCAGCAAAGCATTTTCTAGCTGAAGTTTATGTACTTTTCTATTTTTCTAGGCCTTTTCTTTCCATGTGGCCAAATGCAGAATACAGTCATCTCAAAAATTATTCCATACTAGGAATTCTGCATTTCTTTTGTCTCATATTTAGGACAGGTAACATTTCAGCAAGGACATCTGCTGTCAGGTCTGGTGCTCACCTCCTGCAGTGAGGTTCACAGTGTGGCTGAAGGAGGCTGGGAATTCTGCAGAAAGAGCAGTGCAAGCAGAACAGCTCCTCATAAATATTACTAAATTCAAATACCCAATGTGTCTATCCCTGCTGCAAACCAATTCCAGCAGATCCTGGTGGGAATAGTGTGATAGCAAACTCCTTTCTCTGTGCAGTCCATGCCATGAAGGCAGGGGATTCACCATACTGGCCAAAAACCCTCTCACATACAGATTTTTCCCAAGTCTCACTCTGTGTGTACTCACTCAACAGCATCCTGCTTCTGGCATGCTTCTAGCAGTGCTCCTGTAAAACCACAGCACACAAACACTGCTGTACTCACACTAATATTTCTTCTCCACAGTTGGAGAAAGTCTGATCTTAAAACTAGTTATCTGCTGGGAATAAAAATAGTGGTCCTGAATATTCAGTGTTTGTTTATATCTCGCTGCTTCCACTAACATTCCTGCCATTTAATTTGTTTGGAAGACTATTCAGAGGAAACTAATAAGTGGTGTGAAGACAGGAAGAACTATAAACCACTGAAATCTGAGAACACATTCAGTGACGTTATCCACATTATTTGCCTGGCTCTGTTATTTAAAGTTCAAGTCAAAGGGGAAGTTTTGTTTTTAAAAACAAAGACTTGCACACGTATGGACTGAATCTCTTTTCTTTGGAAGCTCTGCCTGGATCAGGCAGGATCAGCAATCTGCATAAAAATAAAGAGCAGCAATATTGCACTTGCAATTAGGCAGATTTAGCCCTGATGCAAGGACAGACAGCAAAATTCCCTGGCTTCATTGGGAGTTGTTCCAGATTTGAAGATGCTTGTAACTTTGCTAGCCTTGTTATCAATTTATTTTCTTTTTTAATAGCTGCCTATGGAAACACTGACTTGCATTTGAAGTTTCCAGACTGACATTTTAGGCAGGCAGCATTTTCAAATATAAAATCACCACATTAATCTGACACAGAACAAGCTCAAGTTTTGACTTAAGTCAAATGTAAAAATGACAGTAGAAATACTAGAAAAGAGAATTTATGTATCAGTGGTCATACATGATACAGAATCACAGGAAAAGCTGAGTTGTAAGGGACAAACACTTCTTGAGCTCTGTCAGATTTGGTGCTGTGACCACTGCCCTGGGGAGCCTGTTCAATGCCCAACCACCCTGTGGGTGAAGAACCTTTTTCTAATATCCAACCTAAACCTCCCCTGACACAACTTCAGGCCATTCCCTCAGGTTCTGCCAGTGTCACACAGAGCAGAGATCAGTGCCTGCCCCTCCTCTCCCCCTCACAAGGAAGTTGTAACTGCAGTGGGGTCTCCCCTCAGTCTCCTCCAGGCTGAACAGACCAAGTGCCCTCAGCCACTCCTCGCACAGCTTCTCCTCAAGGCCCTTCACCATCCTCTTTTGGACATTCTCTAATACCTTATCATCTTTTTTATATTATGGCACCCCAAACTGTCCCCAGGACTCGAGGTGAGGCCTCCACAGCCCAGAGCAGAGCGGGACAATCCCTCCCTGCCCAGCTGGCGATGCTGGGCCTGATGCCCCCCATGATCTGTTGGCCCTCCTGGCTCCAGGGCACTGCTGATCATGTGGAACTTTCTGTCAACCATCTGTTGATGGTCTAATAGGTTCTTTGATAAATAGTTTTACTCCATCTGCTAGAGGTTGTAGGAGCCCGAATGGGCCAACAATGTTCGGGCCCTTTTGGCCTTGTTATGTAGCTTAGGATTTTGTGCTCTACTAGCATGAGGAAGGCTACTGCAATTAACATTGGAAGGGCATAGGAGAGGGCTATGATGATGTTGATTAAGAGAGGGTAGTTAGTCATGGGAGATGATTTGTGTTAAGCTAGGGAGAGGATTTGAACCTCTTAGTTAAAGGACTTAAGCCTTTTGCATTTTCCAAGCTCTGTCCCTTTCCAAAGCCCTGCTCTCCAACCTCTCATTCCCCAGTCTGTCCCTACACCCAGAGCTGCCCCATCCCAGGTGCAGAATCTGGCACTTTCCCTTTTTAGATACTTGCTTAGTATCTCCTCCTGTCCTGCCCCCAAGTTATTTATGAGGATGTTGAAGAGCACTGTCACAGACATATTTTATGAAAATCCTTTCACTAGGATTTTTCTCCTGAGAAGCCTCAGAAAAGAAATGTAAACAATAATTATCTGATTGCTTGGAATGTGGTCTGGAGATGGTTTACCATTAGGTGCATCTTTGATTGGTTGCATGTGAATTGTTTTTAATTGATGACCAATAACAGGTCCAGCTGTCTTGGGACTCTGGTCAGTCACAAGATTTTATTATCATTCCTTCTTTTTCTAGCCTTCTGCTGAAATCCATTCTTCTCTTCTTTTAGTATAGTTTTAGTATACCATTTTCTTTTAATACAATATATATAATAAAATAATAAATCAGCCTTCTGAAACATGGAGTCAAGATTCTCATCTCTTCCCTTGTTGGGGTTGCCAGCAAATCCCACAGAGCACAGGGCTGAGGATGGACCCTATAGAGCCCCACTAGTGACATGTCTCCAGCCTGATGTCACCACAGTCACTTTGTGCCCAACCTGTCACCCATCCCATGAGAGGTTTATCCAGTGTTAGCTGGATATTGTGTCCCGGAGGATCCTGTGAGAAACAGAACTGAACACTTTACTGAAATCCAAAAAGATTACACCAACTGGCTTCCCTTGGTAACTAGGTTTGTCTCTTTGACATAAAAGACAATCAGGTTTGATAGGCAGGACTTTCCTTTCATGAAGCTGTGCTGGCTGTGAGCAATAACTGTGTTGTCCTCTAGGCGTTTTTCAATACCCCCAGGACAATCTTCTCCATAACTTTACCAGGCACAGAAGTGAGACTGACAGGACTGTAGAGTTGCCAGCATCTTCCTTCTTGCTCTTGAAAATCAGGACAACATTCACCAGCTACCAGTCAGCTGGGACCTCTCCAGATTCCCAAGACCACTCAAAAATTGTCCAGAGAGGTTTTGGATGACATCAGCCAGCTGCCTTAAATTTACTACTCTGAGTGGGATACGGTGGCTCCTGTGGATTATTTGCAACATTAAAAGACATAACATTAATATTGCATGACCTTTCTTTGGAGAGAATAAACAAACAGAGCATACAAGTTTCAAGTATCTGTTATTCCTGATTGGCTTGTAATAAAAATTCCCTTTTAAAACTGAAATAGACAAATCAAAGCAATTTTGCTATGAAGAATGTGTGTTAACAAAAAAAAAAAAAAAAATTCCCTACATAGTGTATACATAAATACAAGAGATTTTAGCTTAACCTTCTGGTCTCAACTTTTGTATCTCTCTAGTGGCTGCTCAGAATGGGCATTCTATTGTGTGTATTAACTGGAGTGGCTAAGGCAGGCCCAGGGCTGATAATTATAGTTTGGATGATTGAGAAGCCTTACAGAGGACTGCACAGTGCAACTTTAACAGCCCTTCCTGATGCCTAACTAGAAAATCTGTTTCAAAGGGGCTTCGTGAATTGTAGGGTACAGTCAATTAACTTGAATATTAATTATCTATAATGAATGTACCCTTCTTCGGGGCTTGAAAAGAAGCAAATTACTTGGAGAGGGACTAATTAAGATGATGTAATCTTGACCATGAAGAATAATTCCTTCCTGGTGACAGAAATGATCTAATTGAAGTATCTCATTAATTAATGTCTCATGAAATTGACTGATAAAATGCCTCTATGAATGCCTCCTGAACTTGGGGCTGGCAGAGCATTGTCGTGCATCCACTCCCGCTCCAGACCCTATCACTGACAATATAATTAGACCTTGGAAGCATGCTGTGCTCAGAAGGATTTATAACTCTGTAGTGTGGATAATCTACAAATGCAAAGTTAAGACAATGCAGCTTGCCACTGTGAGATTTCTGAAGTCAATGAGTGAAGCCATAAATCAGGTATAATCCAGTGGGTGACAAGTGAATCCCCCTCCTGCCAGCTCTGCCAGCCTGCACTGAGACCAGCCCCACAACCTGCTGATAACCCTCTACCAGCCCCAGGTAAATAAAATCAGATTAAAGGCATTTTATTTTCCCTTTTCCACTAGATTCACACATACCTGTGGATTTCAGCTAACAGTGCTCCAAGTCCCTGAGACTGAGGGGCAGTAGAAATACTCTTCCCTTGCTACACTCCTCTTGCTGAGGAGATCACTGTGTGTGATCAGCAAAACTTTATCAAGAAGAAAGGCTTTGAGGTGCTGGAATATGTCCAGAGAAGAGCAGTGAAGGGTCTGGTGAAGGGTCTGGAGTCTTGTGAGAGGTGGCTGAGGCTGAGGCTGTTTGCTCTGGGGAAAAGGAGACTCAGGGGGACCTTCTCATCCTCTATAAGCCTTGAAAGGAGGCTGTATCCAGGGGGAAGCTGTTCTCTTTTCCCAAGTAACAAGCAATAGGACAAGAGGAAATGGCCTCAAGTTCCATCAGGGGAGGTTTAGATTGGAAATTAGGAAAACTTGCTTCACCAAAAGGGTTCTCAAGCATTGGAGCAGCTGCCAGCTGGTGGGATTTCCATTCCTGGAAGCATTCAAAAAACATAGATGTGGCACTTGGGTCATGGTTTAGTGGTAAACATTGGGTTAATGGTTGGGCTCAATGATCTTAGAGGTTTTTTCCAATCTAAGCAATTCTATGATTCTAAAATTTGGAGTTACTTATTCTGTCCAGAAAACATAATTTGGCTTAATCCAAGTGCTATATGCTTTATTTTGATTGCCAAACAGCATCCTTTCAAAGCTTTGGTAATATTATTTTCCCAATTTTTTCTGTCCCACACTTCTTAAAATCTTGAGCAAGGTCCTCCAAAACTGGCAGAGGCTTCCTAGGTTCCAGTGAATAATAAATGGACTGTGGCTGGTATAAAGGGAAATTTGAATCTCAGAACTAACAATGATCAATTTACTACAAGCCTGTGGGAGCTAAAAATCATATAAAGAAACTGTAGAAACACAGCAGCCAGGCAGGCAAACAAGATGAAACTAGGCCAGTCCAAGGATGCAATATTGTTATTTGTTTACAGCTTTTCTGTTCAAGTGAATTAAATGCCCACAGCTGATAAAAGGTTCATCTACCAGCACAGAAGCTTCTGAGTATCTCACACTATTCCAGCACTAATTACATTTCATAAAGCTACCAAATATACCATAACTAACATTTATTGGTCAATGAAATGTTGCTCTAAAATAATAATTACAGATATATATAGACAATAAAAAGTGAAGCATCAGCCTGGACACAGGAGGGGAGATTAAATGCTTCTGCTTTTACTGAGTGTTGCTGAGAGGCCAAATTTAAGATCAGAGGCGACAATACCCAGGAAAACCTGCAGGAATAGAGGAAAAACACCTTAACTGGGGAATTATGCAGGAGAGGAACATTTATTGCACTCATTCCAAGTTTTCCCAACACTCTGATACTGGGAATCCCTTTTTACCTCTGCAAAAAAGCTCAAATGGAGATACTGAGACTTCTGCTTACACCCAGAGAGAAACTCCCACAGCCCCGATGACAGCTGCAAGCACACAACCCCAAACTCTTTCCAGAGCTCTCAGGTCTGTACAGAGTTTGTGCACAGCACAAACTTCTCTCTCCTGCATTCCCAGTGTTTCCCTGCCACCTCCACATGCATGGAGATGAGTGGTCTCCCTCAGGACAGGTTGGGAATGGAAAGGAGCCTGGCCAAGCAGAGCTGCCATTCCTCCTGGAACAGAAGAGAATGCTAGACCTGCTGCAAATTTTGCCAGGAGCCAAAACAGCCTTCAGGAGTTCCCCAACAAAAACCAGGATGTCACCTCCTCTCTGGTGTTCCACCAGGGCATGGATGAATCTCCTCCTCAAAGCTCAAGAAAAAGCCCAGGAGTCAGAGTCTGATTGTTCTATTAGTTTTCTTTACCCAGATGAATTGGGGAAAAGTCTGATTAAACCAAAAGGAAAGCAGGGAGAAGAATCAGCCTCTTTCTAAGTATTTTTGTCACTTGGCTGCCAGGTCACATCTTCACTCCTGTAGATTCCCACGTAGCCAATAACCAGATCCTGGGGGTTTTCACCCCCCAGTGCTTAGAGCTTTATCTGAGCTGGCCTGCTTGGGCACAGATTCTCCCTCTAAGGCTCTTACTTTCTTATGTAATGAGATCAAAGCAGACTTAAAAGAGCAGTAAGGAGATGGGGAAGGTCAAAGATGCCACTTACTATAAATAAATGTCAGTTTGAAGGCACAGCACCATCATGGTTCAGGCAAACCTTCACCTGGCTGAAGGTGTAATGCTGAGCTGCTGTCACCCCTTGAAGACATGTCACTGTGGATGGGAGGGAGCAGAGGGAGAGATCTACAGGGTACAAATAGTGCATGATGATGTTTTCCTGCTCTAGAAACTTTCTGAAGACAGGATCTCTGAGTAGAAGACCAGGCTTGATCATTACTCCTGCAGTCTTCATGGTTTTGAATAGAGAAAATGAATGTTCTTACCACCTGCTATCACTAGAGAACTAACAAATTCCAGCTAAAGGCAATTTGGATGGTGTATGCCAGCATATATGGTGTAACAGACCATGGCAATACAAACATAAAATTCACGGACATATTCAGGCTTAAAGAGACAAACTCATGAGCCTAGTGACCCAACTGAGTTTCTCAGGGACAAAAATGAACTCAGGAGAACACAAAAAAAAAATAGATTCAAAAATGTTTGGGGAACAGCACTTAAGAATAACAAGAAACCACCCTATTTTCACCAACATTCACCAACATTATCCACTGTTAGAACAGCAGATTGTTCAGGTCTCTGTCTGGAGCTGTAGTGATAATGTTGAAAGGATACAAAGTGGGTTCTCTCATAAAAAATTGAACCATTGCACAGCTACAACTGAACACTTTCATATGCCTAATAGGAGAAATATTGGGTACATCCACACCACCAGCCTGACTGAGGCTGGGCCAAGGCTTGCTCTGCCCCCTGCTTTATGGGGGACATTCTTTATAGGACAATATGCAAGTCTCCATCCTGGATGTGTTTCTCCCAGGTAACAGCAGGATGGTCCAGACTCCAGAGAAAATAAAAATCATGTGTTAACACTCTGGGGCACAAATAAATTCCAGCTGCATTGCTCTGCAATTATGGTTGCAGAGCAGATCCACCAAGTCCTCCTCTTACACTGTGTCTCAGGGCCTGCAGACAGCAATCTCCTGCCCAGTGGCACTTTATTTTTCCCCCTGTGGTCATAAGAACTGTTTTGCTTCTCTCCAACTGCCCGTCCAGAGTCAATGAAGATACAAGACCTCAGCACTCCTGGAGGAAAGGAAGACATTGCTCACTGATTTGTATTTTTCTTGCTCATAGCATGGACATATTCATACCTTCTTGGTGGGGCAGTTCCATTATCCACAACCAATGTCTCCTTCAGCAAGGAGGAGGGCACACAGAAATGACAGAGGGCCGATTCATCATGGGAAAGCTCCCATCCTTTTCAGATCCTACCCCACTACTGCTGAGGCTAGTAAAGTTCCTTCAGAGGCTTCCAGCTCTGTGCACACTTGAATTTCTGAAGTGGCAAGATTAGAGACTGTTCCATGGGCTGAAAAATGCAACAGTACAAAAGAGGACCTGTGGTATTTTCTGGGGTCCCCCGTGGCAGGAAGGAATGAATCTGACTCCATGTTCTTAGGAGGCTAATCTATTATTTTATGTTACTATATTATATTAAAGAATGCTATACAAAAACTATACTAATAGAGAAAGGATACAGACAGAAGGCTAAAAGATAATAATTCAAACCTCATGACTCTCTCCAGAGCCCCGACACAGCCTGAGCAGTGATTGGTCATTAAGTCAAAACAATTCACATGTTGGATAAACAATCTCCAACCACATTCCAAAGCAGCAAAACACAGGAGAAGCAAATGAGATAATTATTGTTTTCTTTTTTTCTCTGAGGTTTCTCAGCTTCCAGGAGAAGAAATCCTGGCAGAGGGATTCTTGCAGAAAATATGACAGTGACAGAGGACTTAATATCCAAACCAAACTCCCTCCTCCACATTGATTTTATCACATTACTCCCAATTAAACCCCTTTGCAGCGATTACTCTTCTTCCCTGGCATGTATGACTGCTGATTGTTGCTATAGGGCCAAATCCCTTTCATGTAAGGTTGGCGTAAATCTATTCTGTACAGGTGTCAAAGAGTTTGAGAGGTTTTGTCTTATTTCAATTCCATGGGGAAAACACTGCAAAACTATCCAGAAGTTGCCCTAGTAGCAGTGAGAGAACAGAGATGTCCTAGGCCAGGCAATACTGTTGTGTAAGGGAGAGGGGATCTCCAGTCCATGTAACCATGACACCACTCCAATGTCTGGAATTTGCTGCAATCACTACATCCCCTACAGGTCATTTCAGTATCATAAATGATAAAACAAGATGTCAGGCATCAGGGAATAGCCTCCTGTGGATGTAAGCACATAACTGCCATTAATGTGAACAGGAGTTATGCATAGGCATTGTGCTGAGAATGTACTCTCTGCTCTGCAGAGCACACTTGACAAGTCTGAGTCACCTTTGGTTGATCTCAGTTTTCTCCCCAGAGCTCCCAGTGAACAGGGAGGTATGAGAGAGCTGGTGTGCAAGGCATTAGCATCAAGGCACAAGTGAAACAACACTCAATGGGATTATCAGTGCTTACCCAGCACATTAATGGATGGTGTCCTAGAGGAATATTTGACATTCAGGAGCCATAAGCCCAGCCCTTCTTTTCAGTGTAAATGAGGAGTGGTGGTTAAAGCAAAGGGGAACAAAGTTGAGAGCAGAGGAAGAGCTTTTTTATTTTCCTTTTGATGGCCAGGAGAGGCTGTTCCTTGCTCCTGGTCTTCAGTTAACCATTGGCTGAGGTTTACATATGTGCTCTGAGCACTCACACCCTTTTCTGTTGAAAATCCACCCCCCTGCTCCCTTGGTGCTAATCCAGCTCACCATCAGTGCTCCGAGAGGATCTGGTCATGGAGAAACAAGAGACCCATGCAGCAAAGAGGGAGAGAACCACTGGAGATGAATCCTCACCTGTGTGGGATGAGCTGTCACAGCAGAGGATGATTGAAACATTGAATCAACACTGGGACATCCAGGGAAATTAATTCATTTTCTGTTCACACTTTAAATTAATTTGGATTATTTAATCCACATTAGGCTCCTTTATGCACACTCTCATTCAGAATTAGAGTGGCACTAATTCAGTTTACAAAGTAAATTAAGCTCAGCCAAATTATGCTATGTTAAACTTGAATGAGGGTCGATGAAGAGACTTAATGTGGTTTAATTATCCACTTTACATATCAAAAAATGCATAAAATAACACATTAAATGACAAAACCAGTCCCTGGAGCAGAAGGGAGTAAAGCTGGGGCTCCTTCTCCCAGAAAAGACCAGTGAATAACAGTCAAATGCCTTCTCCTTGGCTTGGGATAACTCTTCATTAAACAGGAAGAGTGGAAGCCTTTGAGCAGCTGGAACAAAGAAGGTCAACTTCTCTTCCCTGCTCTTTGTCATGACTGTGAGACAACTCTCTGGAGATGTGATGGATCAGTCTCCTGAATGCTGAGAATGAATTCTCTATTTAGGGTACAGACTGTGAATTTCTGCACTAGGCATCTCCCAAGGATTTACACAGCACGAGAAGAGCATCCAGCAGCTCAGTGCTGAAGGACTGAGAAGAGACAAAGAAACCGCAGCATTCCAGAAGTGGGCTAGAAGATCTCCAAAACTTTCGCAGTGCCTATCCAGAGCTCCTGAAGAATGGTAGCGATTACAGGGAACTGAAAAACAGCAAATGTAGAAAGAAGCACAAGAGAGAGAGTGGAAAAACAATTTAATTTCAATTCCCAAAAATATACAAGCACGAGAGTTGAGGATGTTTCTAAATATGTATGGAACACCCAGGAATACTGAGCAACACTCACATTTGGATTATTTTGCTGTTTAGATCAAATAATTTCTAAAGCAATCTGATTCATTTTGGCAGAGTGAATGGAAGAAGAGCAGTAGAAATCATACCTCAACATCACCTACTTATAAGGTTTTGTATCAAGGTACAGAAATATGCTCTAGGTGAAGCTGCTATTAGAGCATGCAAAACTATATGGGAAAAATGATAAATTAGTATAATAGTAATCAGCAGCTCACTTGCAAGAAGGAGGTGTATATCAAGAAAAAGTCTTCAAGGTTCTGACTGGGATGTCACACTATGCAATATTTTCCTTAACAACATAATCTTAATATTTGCATATTCACACACAACACCACAGAGGGAGGGGCCACCAGCACACCAGAGCACGCAGGGCTAGAGTTCAAAATCATCCTGACAAACGATAGAAGGGGTCTGAAAAACCAGGATGCAAATGAGCTTTTGTCCTCAATAAATATCAGGATCAGAGAGGAGCAACAACTGCATGACAGCAACAGACTGGGGGGGGAGATCTGCAGAGAAGGGCTGGAGGGCTGGAGTGGATCAGCAGCTAGATGTGAATCAACAGGGTTGTGCTGAAAACAGCAAACACCATGCTGAGGCAGGCAAAGAGCACCATCATGTTTGAGATGTGTGAAGAAAGCCTTCTGCTCTGTTTGCTGCTGGTAAAGGCTTCGCTGGAGAACTTTTTCTTGTTTTGGCCGCTGTATGTCAGGAGAAGTTGGATTAATGTGAGAGAGAGGAGATACAAATTTTAAATGTAAAAAAAAGAAGAATTGAAAAGAAAAGAAAACAAAATCCAATCCATTACAAGAAAGATAGATATTATGATTTGTGTAGAACAAGAACAGGGAACAGAACATGGAAAAGTAGCATCTGGTAGTATTTGAAATTATTATCACTGGAGTGTTTAAAAAAATTATATACAAAAGGTTTTGTTTGAATTGAAGAAACACACTGATTAAGGAGCTGATTAGATCACTGGTTTGTCCCTCACAGTCTTTTTACACCAAGAGTTTTTAGGTTTGCTCTCATTTTGGTGGGACAATGTGACTTTGGTCAGATCACTACATTCCTCCACTTATCAATGTTTCCATGTATTCTATATTTATAGAATAAATATATAGAAACAAATTTCTCATCCATTTCCAGGAAAACAAAAAAGTAACACACCTAGAAAATTTGTCTGCTCATGGATCTGCCAGGATGGAGCTGACTTCCAAAAACAGGAGCTGATCCACCCTACTATGGATAGTGATAGTACAGATTAGGGTCCTGCACTCATTTTGTACATCTGCAGTAATGAGAGAAGAGGTTTTGCAGTCTAAAGGTTTTGCAGTCTAAAAAGTCGTCTGGATTTCATCTTAAAGCATCAATTCCTCCGAGAAAATGCTTGAACAAATACAGTTCCTATAATAGTCCCACCCATTTGCAGCAAAGCAAGAAGAGTTTTAAGACCACAGGAGCGCAGAGCAGCCACCAAGGTTAGGCACCACTGTAACATTGAACCTGCACCTGACTCTTTCTTGCACAAAGGACAGGAAAAAAATGAGTGTAAACACAATGAAAGGAGTATTGTTTATGTGCCAGCCCCATAGTAGCAACCATGAACTCTGGCTGATTTTGCTTATCATCCATTAAGGGAAACAGCTATAGGTCATCTCTGTGATTACCTAACACTCAGGAGAAGCAATAAAGCTCAGCTGGAGGTGTCACACTGCAGCAAAAAGTAAAGGCAGCCCAACTCTCATTTTTGTTTTTCACTACATTACTTCAGTTAACATAGTGCACTGTTAACATTAACTCCTGGCCATATATTGCTTTATAGATAGACAATCAATACTGCAACTGAAATATGATTTTGTTAAAACATCTAGGGGGCTGTATGCATTTAGCTTTCACACTATTTTCAGAAAATGAACATCAATATAAAAATAATGAGCCTCATAAAATAAAGCCTCGTTCATGTGGCTGAGCTGGCTTTTAAGAAAGAGGGCAGAGATTTATACTAAAGGCACCACAAAAGAAACAGCTTAGAACAACATTCAGCATCTCTATCAACCCCTCGAAGGACATTCAAGGCCAGCACTGAAACACAGTTTGCCTTTGCTCACTAGGGCATCCAGTGGGATGGCAACAATTGGCAGGAGCAGTTGGAAACACCAGCAAGAGAAAATGGCAGCAGAGCCTTGGACAGGAATATAAAATTATGTCTTTTTTCCCTATCATCATAGCAAATCATGTGCCTCATTTTTGTAGTCAAGCTGCTTTTGCTTACAAAAGAACTCAAGAAGTTCAGGAGAGCCCAGCCTGGACGCTGCAGGGCCAGCAAAGAGGAGAGGGAAATCTTCGGGACTGCAAGGGAGCTGGTACCAGTGATGGCAAAAGAGTCCTCCTCCCCCTAAGTGAGTCAGATTCTTGGACAGTGGTAAACACTTTTGTCTTATCATCTGCAATTTTTGTTTGATTTTTCCTAGGACAAAGCTAGCAAGGCAGGGTTGGCTTTGAAATCTGACAAAAAGGAGTATTTCATCTCTTTGACAGACAAGTGATATAACATGAAACTTCACATGCTGCACCTCAAAAATTAAGGAATGTGGTCATGAAAGTGTGAGTGCCACATGCACAAGACAGTCTATGCTAAACTCCTTAAGACACGAGCTATACATCAAAGCCAAGAGGAATTAGGACATGTACATTGAAAATGACACCCTCTTCTTCCCATCCTTATAATTGTCAGGATTTCATACTACTACTTTTTTTTAAACTTTTCTGAAACATTTGCAGTGAATGAAGAGGTGACAGAATTCCAGGAAGTAATGTTGAAAGGGAAACCTGTAAAACAGCTGAATGACAGTAACCTGAATCAAATCAGATTGGGGACATGTCCCTTTAGGATCAAATCCCTTTTAATTTATCTGAAGCAAGTCTCCCTCCATTCCATCAAGGTCTTTTCACAGGATGTCTTCATTCAGAAATGAAGGTTCCAAAACACTTTCCTAAGACACAAACAATCATCTGTTCATGGCTTTCCCTTTCCACTCAGGGGACATCACAGGTTGGGATGTCCCCATGGAAAGATGATCAAATGTTCAGCTCAGTTCAAGTGCAGTTGTGCCATTTCCAAGTTTCACCTCCTCTGCAGCTAACTCTGACCAGCAGGAAGCAGCACAAGAGGCTCTGCTCAGGATCAGATCTGAAGGGATATCAGCCCATCACTGTTTCCCTGAGCAGCAAATCTGAGATTAAACATGGGCCCATGCCAAGAATGAGCAGAAGGTACTTCAGGTCAGAAAAGCTTGAAGAAAACTGTTTGTATCTTGTATATTGTAGATGTTCACCTGAGCTTGGTTTGTCTTTTTCCTTCTTTTTATGTGGATGGCCGATACAAATTCATGGAAAGTTTAATTTGTTTCAAACGCAATAAGACATGCCGTGGTATTTTAAAAAAACAATTAATCATCTTGAGTTTTCAATTAAGGATGTGCATAGACTGAACAACTTGCCACCCCAGCAAGGCAGGAGGGGATGATTAAAAACCTCCCATTCTTTTCAGGTGTTGTACAGTACCAGCTGCTTTCTTCTTGCCTCAGGGAAAGTCCTTTCATCTATCACATGTTGTGTTATGGGTGGATTATGTCATATCAAAGCCAATTACCTCATGTTATGGCAGCTCCTGACATAATGTAACATTCTTTGGGCATGCAGCTCGATGCAGGGAGATGCAGATCTGTAACACCTTACAGGCACAGCACTGCCTGCACCGTGGGCTGGGTTTGGGTGCCAAAACACCTCCTAGCAGCTCTCTGCCTCGTGTCCTTTGCAGCACGCTCCCTGCCCAGCCTCTGCATGGGCTCCAAAGCTGCTCTGAATAATCAATCATCTCTAAATCCATTTGGAGGGGAACCCTTAACAGCAAAAGTCCCACTCCAAAATTTTCAATTTGCTGTTCAGGCAAAAGGAGAAGCAGCGATGGTACAGAGATAAGGATGGAGGGAGGGAAAATGGGACTTAGCCCAGGAACACAGGCACAAACACCTCCTTCAGAAGGCAAGCCAAGCAACAGCCTGAAGCCTGATGAAATCTGGGAGGCTGCTCTGTTTAATATTTGTTTACATGTTTCCTTTCCTTGTTTCATTTGCCCCAGAAAGGCAAGCTCCCAGGGAAGGAATTTAATCACTGCCTTACTTAAGAGCATGTAAGAAAAAAAAACTCCTGAGAGGATGACAAGGTTTCTATCCTTTCCTGCTGTGAGCACAAGGAGTGGATTCTCTCTAATCCTCATTCCTGCACTGTGCTCTCCACCAGGTGCACAGGGAACTGTGAACGTGAATCTCAGCCTCTCTCTCCTTCCATAGGTCTGCCAGCTCAAAAATTACTTCTTCCAGTGTGAAATCAAACTCTCTTCATGTTTCTTCCCCACACAAAAGGATGTTAACTAAGCAGGACTAAGAAGCACTAAGCAGGACTGCACAGACCTCAACCTGGTTCCAGTAGGATCCAACTCAACACATATCTCCCATTTTTCCTCTTCAACTCCCAGAGCTGGGAGTCCAGGGTGCAAGTCACTGCCTCCTTCCTAGCTCAGAGGAGCCACTAGATCCTGGCTAGCCAATCTGCTTGTAGATTTGGGCATCACCAGAGTTTGTAGGACATCAGTCATCTTCATCCAAAGACCCAAGGGATCAGCTCTTGGCTCAAGTGAGTTTGCAATGGTAGGAGAGTAAAGTCAAGGCAGGAGTAGGTTAGAAAAAAGCATGCACCATTTTGGAGTAATCACAGAGTACTTTATCCCTCACCCCTTTGGTATTTTCCTTCAATGGTCTAACTCATCTTATCTGAAAGGATCCTTCTGTTTTGGTCTGGAACCAGAGGTGACATATTGGCTCCTTCTCATTGGCCACACCAATTCCCATAAAGTAACTCTTATTCCATTTAAAATGGCTCAAAAATTTCTTTAGGTTGTTCTGCCCTTGTAGGGAGCAGAGGAAAGAGCCCAGAGATTGGAAAATGTTGGAGTTTGCTATGCAGCTTTTCCCTCCCAAGCCAGCAACCTTTGTCATGCCTTACACACCCTACACATTTTATTAATTCCCCTGGGGCTGGAGATGTGGTTCCACTTATTTCTGCAGTGTATAGCCCAACATGGTCCAATTGTTCTTGATTTATTCTGCAACATAAATATTAAGTAGTAATGTTATGACCTTTAGTTGATAACAACACCAGGGTGATGAGGATTTTGGCACAGGATGAGCAGTGTGTCCTGGGAGATTTTCATTATACCCTTGATATTTAAATCACTCTACAAAAGGCCAGCTGAAGAAATCTGATCATTTTGAAGGCCTGGACCCTTATCAAAGAAACTGAGTCTCCTTCCTCTATCACACATACTTTATACACTCATGTCTTGCTCTGGCTGTTTTACAGCCACCACTGGCACAGCTCCAGGGAGGGAACTTCAGCCCCACAGCAAGACTCAACAGTGCTCTCAAAGCCAACCTAAGTCAGTGCTGCTGGGTAAAATCTTACCAGGCAGAGGCTTGGTGAGAACAGTAGGAACAGTAGGAACCCACCATCTTGGTTAGTGGGTGATGTTACTATGCAAAGATTAATAACAAAGCTCCTCCCTACAAATTGTACGAAGACACATAAAGGTTCTGAAGTGCCCTGAGGTGTATCTTAGTTCCTATATAAGATGCAAGGCAGATTTATGCACATGTTCAAGAACAATCCCTGGAAGAAGAAGAGTATAGTGAGCTGTGGTGGTTTGACAGGAAATGTGTTTTCTGGGATGCTGTGGTCAGGCCAATGGATGTTCAGATTTTAATATTGGCATCTAATCTGACCATTAGGACATGGGTCCGCCTCTGAGAACACGGGGTTAAAAGCAGAGCTCTCCCCTGGGAGGGTCCTCTTGGGTTTCTGGCGGGAAAGAGTTCGGGTCTCTGCCCCGGCCCAGCTGCTGGCTGGGCAGGGGGAGGGGAAAAGCCATGAGGCCGGGAGAGGTAGGCCTGAGCCCGGGGGTGGAAGGGTGGAAGAGAGAAAGAGAGAGAGAGACACCGGGAGCCATCGGGCAGCCCCCCCTGAGAGACACAGAGAGAGAGAGAAAGAGCCGCTGCCTGGGACTGTAACCTTGAGACTGGATAAACATGGGCCTGTGCCGGCAGCACGGCTGGGACGGAGAAGGGGGGGGGGTTCAGCTGGCCACTTGTAGGAGCTTTTAACCCCTTTTTGGAGAATGAGAACTTTACAGAACAGTGACCTCTCCTGGAAGATAGAGTGGAAGATGAGGAAGGAAATGGGCAAGTGTGAGACAGGTCTGGGCGAGTGAGGGATAGTGGAAGAATAGAGAAGAATCTTAGTGGGAAGAGATGATGGAGTGGCTTTTGCTGGATTCTTTTTGTACAGCCATGGACAGAACCATGTTCCTTGTGATACAGAGACTGCATTCTAGGGGGAGGCAATGGCCACAGAACCAAGAGGGTTCAGTGTTGGTGCCCCTCGGCCCCAGGGGGTGAAATATGGGGGGGACAGGTGTCCCAAAGGAGAGACTGTGCCCTTTTTGGATCGGGACAAAGCATCCTTAAAAAGACAACCCTAGAAGCAGCTCTGGTCTGTGTTCAGTGGTGAGAGCACTGGACATGAAAAGGAAGAGGTCACGACGGCAGATGTACTCCGGGCAGTGCCATGAGTGACACAGAAACACACGAGGCTTCAACTGTATTTCCAGGGGAAGCCCATGGTACAAGAAGGACTCTTCTCCTCTTGATGAACTGAGGATTGATTGTCTGAAGGGTGGTGCTGGACCAAGAGATGGTGATTTGGGGAATAGATGTATTGTATAGGAAATTTGGTGGGGAGAAGAGGAAATGTATTTGTAAGGTTTTCATTTTCCCTGTGTGTGTTCCTTTTTTATATATAGTTGTAGTGTAGTTAATAAAGTTTTGTTTTCTTTATTTCTAAGTGGGAGCCTGCTTTGCTTATTCCTGGTCACATCTCACAGCAGAAACCAGGGAGAGGGTATCCTCATAGGGGCACTGGCATTGTGCCAGTGTCAAACCATGACATGAGCTTAGCATGAGACTATGCCTGAATTCATTAGCTGAGACAGAGGTAATGACTTTCTTTTTCTTCAACACACCCGACTTCCATTGTTGTCTATACAGGGATGTGAGGAAATAGTCTGAGTGCAGAGATTCATAAGATTTACAATCCCATAAATCACATCCTCTATGGCATACACTGGTTAATTGAAGTTTTGGTATCTTTGGCCAGCAGGATGCCAAAATGGGTGACTTTAGGGGAAAAGCTGAACTGGAGGTGGAGCACACCAGAAGCACATACAGGTTTTGGCAGGTCTAGGGATAATGGTGAGAATACAGCAAGCTCAGAAGATTTACAGATTTGGCCTGATATCCCAAACTCATCTGACCTTGCTAATCTTCTGCATTTCCACTATCACTTATGATAAAGGGGACCATGAATTAGGTGGAATAGTTTTAAACACCTTTCAGTAGCAAAAGGTTCTGTAATTTACGGAGTCTTTTCCTTCTAGTGGAACAGTAAGTGGCAAAACTATGAGGCCTTGACAGGTTCCATATAACATTAAAGCAAACAGTGAGATAATAGAAATTACATTTAACTGCCAATGAAGAAGAGAAAAGCCCAGCAGTTCTTATCTCAGTTTTATTGGTCCCTGTGCAATGCTGTTAGCTTTTACTGTTGTTGATACACCCAATGTCCATTCTCATAATTTGTGCTGCATCACCCAAATGAGAGCATGAGAGGAATTTAGGTGCACCTGAGACACAGGAATTAAGGCAGATGGAGAGAGAAAATCACTGCATGCAAGCTCTTGCTGTGCATTAGAGCTGGAGAAAAATCTAGTGATATGCTTACCTGGAAGGCAGAGTCCCCTGATTTTGATTTTGATTTTGGGTACATATGTAAAAAATCCTCTGATGAGCATTGACTGAGCCACCTCAGAGCCAGAAGCCAAAGCTGGACCATCAGGAGTGTGTGAAATAATCCTGATGAGAAATGGGATGTGTTAGATTGGGCACAGCACCACACCAAAATGCCCTTGGATGCCAGTCAGACCCCAAAGGTGCTCCAATTATTGAATCAACCTGCACATATCAGACCATGCTGTTCTGCTCAAAGGAAAAACTAAACCAGGTAAATGGGACAGGCAGGAAGAAAGGAGCAAATATATCTGCAATGGCAACATGGTAAAACCCTCTGTTCCTGAAGGGATACAAGCATCACAGGGGTGACTGAAATTACAAAACCAATTAAACCCATCACATCAGCAGCATGAACAGGATATTTAGGATAAAGACAATCCTGCCCATCTACAGGGCTAACACAAGGCCCTTCTTAACCTCTGCAGCACTTGGCATTGTTCAAACAGTAATCTTGCAATGGTCTCCTGAGGAGTCCCAGCTGATGGACTCATTTCCATTTAGATGCCAAAACAGAAGAGCATCTACGAACTTCATAATCTTGATCAGCTTCAGCCCAGGGAGCCAGAGACAACTGTTTCCATTCAAGCAAGAAAAACACTTGAAACACCAACATGGGGAAAACACTTAACTCCTTAAACTCCCAGACAATGCCCAGTGGCAGCTGTCATGTTTTTCACTCTCTATTTTTAGAAATGATAGGTTGAAAAGTACTTTTTACTGTAGGAACAACTGGAAGTGCTGAAGTACTGAAACAAGAAACCTTTATTGTCATGCATACAGGATGTGGAAGAAAAACAGACTGTAACAGTGTTCATTTGATAGTCAATACAAAAAGCTCAAATAACCTCCCATGATATGGAAGTCTTTCTATGTCCTCATCTCTCCCCAGATCATGTGCTCAACTGTGTTGTGAAGTGGGAATAGCTTTAGTGCTTGCAGAAAATTAATGTGAAACCACACTATGTTTTGTATTCCATGCTGTGGATTACTTATAGCATGGCACATCAGCCATCATTACAAAGTGACTGAAGTTTTCTGGAAACTCAATTAACTCCATACTTGGGATCCAGAGGATTCTGGCTTGCCAGGAACCTCTCCAACCACTACCTTCAGCTAAACATGCCCACTCTTCTACATATAAATGAGAACTAAGGAAGCTGTGTGGCCACCCCTGAGACTGAAGCCTGAGTCCAGGATTAAAATCCCAGCCATGCTCCTTCACCACAGGATCCTTCTCTCTGCCTGGTTCTCCTTTATTCACAGATGCAGCAATCCAGCTAGTTCTGCTGGACTGTGAGACTCGAAGTCCCACCACAGCATTTGGCTGAAGGATTCAGTTTTGTGGATTAGCAAAGAGCTGAGTGTGTGTGATCACACACAGAAACCAGTACAGACCTGGAGTGTCAGACTTGGGTATTTTTTCAAGACACAGTTGTCAGACAAACTATTAAAAGACTAAAGAGTCAGTGTGGACAGCACCTATGTGCACATTTTTGGTACTAATAAAAAGGGAGGTGTGCTTCCTCAGCTCTCATCAGCATTTCAAGTCTTTGAAAAACCAAGTGGAAGTTGCAGGGATGCTTGAATGGCTGATCTCTGTCTCCAAGTTTACACTCCAGGGTGCTTAGTTTTAGAAGCAGGTGTAGAGCAGGATTCACCAACATATGGCACTTTTGTAGTATCCCAGCCCCTAACCTGTGGCACCCTGCAACTCGTCATCTAAAGCTTTGCCAAGGCATTTGGAACAGCTACCTCCAGGTTAGCAGGAGCATACCAGCTCTGTATCGATCACTTGTCAAATATCATGCACATGTATCTGCAGCTGGTTAAGAAGCATTTCCTCTAGAAGTCAATATTTATTCATTAACAACCTTTTAGCTGGTTAATTGAAAGTGACAGGATGCATTTTGCCTAACAGATTGCATTTTACTGAGTAATTTCTAATTTACAGTAAATATGATTGAAAATAAAACTTCATTTCTGGTATCAGTTTAAAAATGGTTTGTGCTTCCAACAATTGTACTACAGGGAACGGTTTAGATTTATTTGTGTGTGTGTGTGTGTGTGTGTGTGTATCTGAATTTTTTGAATTGCAGCAACTTAGGTGAATTTGTCTCTTAATTTTGGGTATGAGAGCAAAGGGACCTTGTGGTGAAGGTGACAGAAAATTGTGTTAAAGAGTGATTAATCTTCCATTTCACCTTCTGGTCCTTTTTTAAGCAGGATTAGATATTTTATTCTTCCTTCTTCCTCCCTGTGGCATCTCTTATCCATTTAAAAACCTAAGCACCTAGGGGTTAATATACTCCAGATAATAACACAACAGAGATTTAAAAAACAAAAACCAGATGCAGTGAACTCTGAACACTGCTTGTATTGTGGAAACACTTATAAATAGGCACAGAAAGGAATAGCTGGTGCAAAGAGTTTTTATTCTCTCAGTAACAAAGGCATGTGGCTTGTTACTGTGCTGAGCTCCTGCCTTCCCCTCAGCTCCTCTCACTCTGGCAGGTGAAGAGCACGATCCCTTTTGCTTGAAGTGTGTACTACAGAGCAGGAGAGAGACTGAAGCCTCCCAGGCTGTATTGCCAGCTCAGCCAGACTCTTGTAGGGTGTGGGAGTGAGTCTGTTTTTCTTCCACGTCCCTTTGCAGATTTACTCTGTTGGGGTACCCCCATGAACTCCGTGTTATTGTCCTCCAACAGGGTTACACCAAATGTGCTTCATTTCCAAATAAATGGAAAAAGGAAGGGTCTCCTCTTCACCCTGCCACCTACCTTGCAAATTCATCCTCAGTTCTGGATTTTCTATGGCTCATGTACTGACAAACTAGGCCAGGTTGGATGGGGCTTTGAGCAACCTTGTCTGGTGGAAGGTGACTCTGCTCATGGCAAGGGGGTTGGAACAAGATTATCTTTAAGGTCCTTTCCAACCCACACCATTCTGTGATTTTAGGATTCTATGAACAAAAAATTGTCCAGAGCTTGAGCTCAGGAAGCAAATCTGCTGAGGAGGCTGGCACTGGCCAAGAGGCTGCTTGCCCTTCACATGGGGACAAGGTAGTCCCATGGCCCAAGTGACCTGAAGGAACACGGCAGGGAGCAGTCCATCTACCCTAATTTAAGTATCCAAATGTCCAACTGAGACATACTCACCCTTGGCCTCATTTACAGCCAACAGTGAGAAGGGAAGTGATCTCATCCTAAAATAAGTATCTAAGAGAGGTCAGACGAACCATCCTCTAGAAAGGGTCATTTTTCTCCACCGAGAAAATGTAAAAGGATCCTGGAGTGATTTTTCCAGTGAATATAAAAAAACCCCACAATTGCCAACTTTAAACTTCAGCACCACTAAACTCTGCCATTGAAGGTGTACCTAGAGCAGATAAAATGGCTCCAGCTTTTAATGGATTGGTTATCCCAGGGAAGTCCTTTGAACCTGAGCCTAAATCCACCAGGCAGCTCCCGTGTGATGCTGAGCTGCAGAGGCAGCAGCTGCCCCCAGCTGAGGGAGGAGCAGGTGAACCTCTCATGACAGGTAGTCAGCAGAGCAGCACAATAAAAAGATTACATTTTTTAATGGAGATATTCCTTAGAGTCAGAGCCATGCTTTTTGATCTCTGTAGGAATGGATAATGAACTATGAAGATAATGCATGCACAACATTTAAGTACCAGGCAGAATTTGTATGCAATTTAATTAATCACTTTGTAGGGTGGGAGGGAAGATGTAATATAATTGCAACAGCCTTACATTTCAGCAGAGATTTATTAAAAATCACTTTTTTATACTCTTACTCATGCTAGGACAGCAAGCAGGGATGTACCAAGGAACTCAAGGGAGGTTGTCTATTACAGGACACTTTGTCACCTGTTTTCTGGACAGGTTTCTAGGAGTTCCCCTTCTTCCAAATTAAGAAGGTTCTGCTAACAAATCCTGGGACCATTTTACCCTTTTGCATGACCACTAATACACTCCACTAATATATGGAGTGTACCATAACAAATACTTTCCATGTGTCAGTCCTACAAAAGGGTAAAATTCCTCAAGCTAAGTTTCTTCATTCTTTATCGAGGTCTTACTAATTTTCACCACAAACCGTGCATTTTTATGGTAGGTTTGTCAGTAAGTGGATGACAAAACCCAAGATTTCTTTTTCTTTCTTTTCTTTCTTTCTTTCTTTCTTTCTTTCTTTCTTTCTTTCTTTCTTTCTTTCTTTTCTTTTTCTTTCTTTCCTTCCTTTCTTTCTTTCTTTCTTTCTTTCTTTCTTTCTTTCTTTCTTTCTTTCTTTCTTTCTTTCTTTTCCTTCCTTCCTTCCTTCCTTCCTTCCTTCCTTCCGCCACTTCCTTCCGCCACTTCCTTCCGCCACTTCCTTCTGACACTTCCTTCCACCACTTCTTCCCTTTTCTCTTTCTTTCTCTTTTTGCTCTTCCACAGACACCCAGAAGATACCACCTGTAATTTCACCAGCTCTACCCATCCTAAGGTCAATACTCAGAGCTGTCCAGCCAGGCAGCAAGGGATATATGTCAGTTTGGGGTTGAAAATGGGTGCCATGGGATTGTTTCTACCATGTGAATCCTTGAGGTGGGCAAGAAATCCTTCCCCCATCCTGGACATCCAACCCTCTCAATTCACCTCAAGTTATGATCCTAATATACTACTGAGAAAGCAACAGGGATAAACATGTCAGCCCTTTAACCAATTCATCAGCAGCTTTCCATGGCTTTTGCTTTGAATGAGAGGCTCCATTTCAACAATTTGCTTCCTGAATATCTCCCCTGAAATCCTGGTCATGCTAACAGCACAAGGCCCTGCGTGGACCAAGAACCTCATGCAAGGGCACTGGTAGCTTGAATAGCTCATCCAGGATCCTTTAGGGATTGGGACACCAGAAATGCCATTGGTCCAGTGTGACATTACAGAGAGGGGAGCAGTGTGCTAAAACAGCACTCTGGGCTCTGTGGAAAGCAGTATTTCTGCCAAGTAGTGCAGCCCAGCCTGGAGACAGACCGCTTTTGTTTTAAATCTCTCTGGCTGCACTTCCGTCGGGGTGATGCAATCCTCGGGGCAAATTAGTGTACACAGGAATCTCCATTGCACTGGGATATGTCATCAGAAATAACTGGTTTTAATGATGTTTTATCAGGCCTATGACAGAGTCAGAGAGTCATCTGAATACAAAATGTTGCTCCTCTGCAGTAGCTCAGGCTGTGCCAGAAATCCAGACCCTGTGACTAGTCTTTGAGTCTTTGTTGTTCTTTAAATGTCCTCAGTATGGAAGGGGGAAAAGAAAGGGGGCAGGCTGGGAAAGGCTGTTCTGATTGCAGACCAACTTGGGCTGAAGGTTAAGATTATTTTTGTCCCGCTTATATTGGTCCCATTGCAGAAAAAGAAATATACAGCTTCGCAGCCTTTAAAGAGGTTTCAAGAATAGAGAGGGGTTGTTTGTTTTTTTATTGGAAATCTCTACATCTTCTCTCTCCAAGTCCTACAGAAAAGACTAATGATAAACCACAGTTTAGGGCACAGGCTTGGAACAAGGGAGAGCAGACTTCAGTTGTCACTGTCACAGATATCATGGATGATCTTTGGCTACTTGTTTAGGCTGGTTTTTTTAAAGCTGATTTCAACAGGAGGATATGCCTGGAGACCTGAGCTTCAGATCTTGTCTCTGCTGGTCATCTCCAAATGCCTTCTAATTCATCTAGCTGCAAAAAAGCTACATCACACTGCAAAAAAAAAGTCATGTGGTGGTCCTTCACAGGAATCTCAGCAGCCAAGTGAGAAGTAACCCCAGAGGGGATGCTCATAGCTCACACAGCCTTTGAAAGAATCAGCATAAGGAAAAACTGTAGACATGTAAGTTGTCAGCAC
This sequence comes from Agelaius tricolor, assembly GCF_023055355.1. Lineage (NCBI taxonomy): Eukaryota > Metazoa > Chordata > Aves > Passeriformes > Icteridae > Agelaius > Agelaius tricolor. Next base: position 3,724,399 of record NW_027269266.1, read on the forward strand.
ATGAGAGGTGGTAATTCACTCTGGTTTGTGTCTCACAGACCCTCTCTAGAGTTTCCTTAAACAAGACAAACTGCTTCCCCTGCAAGCAGCCAAAAAGGCTGGTTTTTCCTCCTGACATTGATTAGTCTCTCTAGAGCTAGGAGAGGCATCAACATATCCAGAGGAAATTAGAGGGAGGTGGCAATGTGTTGCTAACAGAGCTGTAAGAAATTAGGAAAAACTGCCTGGGGAAACAAGCTGACTTGTGTTTCTTCTTTGAAAGGTCATCAAAATTAGGAGTCTTGGGGAAAGCTTCACTGAAGTCAGTAGAAAAAAATTACAAGTAGGAAATTAATTTGGGCAGCAAGAAATTAAACACATAAAGAAAGAAACCTTGAAGTCAGTCAAAAAGGCTCCAAGAGGAAGATGTTGGTACCATTAACCCAACTGCAGGGGTGTGAGAGCTCAGGGGCAGGAAAGGTCTCAATTTTGTGGAATAATGATGTGGAATAACATCTCCATTGTGTGGCATGGCTACACAAGACTGCTTGGAAGCAGAGCTGTAGCAGGATGGTCAAGGTACAAGTCACACCATGTGCAGCTCACTGATGAGCAGACACAGTGAAAGCCCCATGCTCAGGCTGGTGAATATATAAACGTTTAACTTGGGAAACAACTGTCTGCACTGAATGATGAGGCAGGAGGTTGTTTTAAAGTCAAGACAGACCAAAGAAATGTTGACTGACTTGCTCTGCTTCATCAAACTATTGAAAAAGCCAGAGGTAAGGATACTGGGCTTGTGACACCTCACAGCTCAGTACAGGGTCTTGAATGTAACCCTTGCACTTCCAAGCCAAGTGTTTTTACATGTATGATTTCTTAGTTGGCAGGAGTCAGTATCCACACATCCCTTTCTTATTTTCTATCATCATTACTTTAAGAAACTCACCCTTCAAAAGTCTCACTGAAGTATATTTGTTACAGGGAAGAAATTTCTTTTGAATGATGGGTGTTTCCTGAGTGTAAATTTCTTTGGAAGATTCCCATTGAGACCAAATTGTAAGAGAAGTGGAGAAGAAACTGCATTTTCAAAGCACAAACCCACTGTGTGCTTTCAAAGAGAACCCTGGAAGCAGAATTTTCTCCAGAGTTTTCACTGGACAAAGTGATCCAGGACAGAAAACTTGGACCAATGTATGTTCCAAGGGTCCATTCCAGCTGGACTTCAGCTTTGCTTCCTAAGCCTACAGCAGCTCCATTACCCTATGTGGAGCTTAAAGCAGCAAAAAACATAAGAATAGAAAATTACCTTAGGCTGTTCTGATCATTTTCTCAGGAGATTATCAGTTATAAATAGACCATCCCTACTAGGAAATACCAAAGAGGCTCCTTCTCCCCAGGAAGGGCAGAAGAAGACTTTCTGCTCATCCCAGGGCAGTTCCAGGTTGGTGCAGGGTGACTGGCAGCACTGGAGCTGGATTATACCAGCTTGTGAGCCACAACCATGTGATGCTCTAAGAAAAGGCACAGGTCAGACGTCTCCCCTCTTTTCATCTTTCTGATTTCTAGCACTACTTAAAAAAGAATTTGACACCAAAGAGGTGTGAGACAGCATGTCAGAAGAGAGGTTGATTTAGGACAATTTGGGGTGGATTTCTGCATATTCAGAAAAAAAAGAAAGGAAAAAATTTAAAATAAAAAAGTTGAACCTGGTCTGTTAAAGTTTGTAGGTAGCTTTGTTCTGGTAGGGACTGTAAATCAGCCAGCACCCAAGTGCAGGGTGTGGAAAGCTCTGGCATCTCAACACACTCTCCACCACTCAGCAGGATCAAAGAGCCATGTGCTCTGTCACCTTCCATTTCCAGATCCACATACCCAGCAATGAATGGGGCAAGCCTGGCAGAATAAATGAGAGGTCTCAACGTGTACAGCAGACTTGATGCCTTCTTGTGAAGAGATGCCAACTCTCTTCTTGGGCAACTCAAATTACCTTCTCAAATGCTTTTTGCACATCATTGTCACCCATATGCATGAAAAATGATGCCTCTGAGCATGCACAGTTGGGAGCAGGGAGCAGGCAGTAGACTTTCCCTCCAGAGCTCAGGTACTGCAACATTTCTTTGGCCTGACTCCTACCTGCCCTGCACTCTCTGGCCAGCTCTTGCCTCTGGGTACTTGCAGGAAAGTTGCCAGGCAGCTCCTCTCTCTGCATAGCACCTTCAGCTCTGACCCAGGGGATGTACAATGGACAGGAAGCTCCACTTTCTGTTGTTCAGGGCATTGAGAAAACCCCTGCATGCAGAGCTGGGTGGCATGGTTATTTGCCAGTTTCTCCTCACAAGGCTGCTGTGTGCTATAGAGTGATTAGGCAGACAAAAGTACAGGTACCTTTGTTTAAAAGAAGGGAACAAACAAGCAAAACTGTTTGCAAAAGCTACTTTTGTCATCAAAGAGGAACATAATTAACATCTCTTTTATGTCTCACTAAATATGGAGAGTAAATGAGCACCTTCTGATCTCCAGACTTCTGTGTTTATTTCTCTATTTTGCTATTGCTGGGGGACAAAAGTTGCTTTTCCCAACAAGCAGGGCCTCTCACAATAGCAGGCAATTAGTCAAGGGGCCTGAAGGGATCGAATCTTGTCAAGGGAAACTCATTTATACAGTCAGGTGATTAAGGCACATGATTGTGGCTGAACACTGCAGTGGCCTATTGAGACACAATTGCACGCTTGTCACATGCAATCGGTGGTATTGGGAAATCACTATTTTAACACAGGCATCCCCTTTTCCCTCCAGGAAACCAGAAAGTGCAGCAAATCAGTTTGTGGGGGTTGTGTGTTGTATTTGGGGTGGGATGGGGAGGCTGGCCCTCTCCCGCTGCAGGGGAGTGATGTTGCATGGTCTGACTGGGAAGGGGAAAGGATTTGGTAGTGATGCTCCCTGTGATGGCTCTCAGAGTAATCACCATAATGTGTCTCACTTTAAGAGACCTTTTCCTGGGAAGACTGAGGGTCTGTTTATAAATATTACCTATAAATAAGCCATGCTACCCCATGTGAGCTGCCCAGGAGCTATAATTAGGACCGTGATGAATCCACATTGTTATGGACGCGCCTGACACCAAATATCAGGCCTTAAATTTCCATGAGTGCCAAATGCAAACATGGCAGAGCAGACACTCTATCCCATTTGTTGAAAATAAATGTCTTATTTACGTTGCCCTGGTTGTAATCTCTATCCCCAAGCTGCTATTATTAACTACCACGAGTTTTCTCGCTGAGCTGCATCGGACAGCCAAGCAGGAGACAAAGATCTTGAGGGAGGCAGGAATGTCATGGGAGACGCAGGATTAGGAGCAAGCTTTACTTAGAGAATTATTTTCAAAGCCTGTGGACGTTTAGGCCTTTATTATCTCCCTAAGAGCAGCACGGTTTCTCTCTGCCTCCAGACACTGAGGTGTGACCAGCTGCTTTTGCAGCTTTAATTCCCTGTACACAGAAAGCCCAGGCAGTTTTTATGTGATCAAACAGAAATGACATTCTTATATTCATGACTGATATAACTCTGTTCCCCCCATGCTCTCCATCTCCACCACCTCTGAGCCCACCCTCCATCCAGGTTGTCCCAGCATCAGTCTGGTTTCAATGCAGTCCTGCACCTAAGCTTCACTCTAGAGGGTCTGGCAGGGAAAGAGAGTGGACCCAAAACCCTATTCATGCAGTCTGGATGAGGAAACCCAAGTTCAGCTCACCCTAAAAACCATGGAAGTGTTCCACTTAAGCCTCCTACACCTGGTGAAACAGCCTGAAGTTGGAGGAGACAGGAGTGCTACCACAGCTTGTACTGCCCATGGCTCCAAGCATTATCTCACAATGCAGACACCAGGCCTGAGCTTTGCCCTGGGGCACAAGTGAAGGTAATTTTGAGCATCTCCTAAAAGCCACCCTGAGCTTTTACCTGCTGACATTGGGAGCTGAAGCTGCAGCATCAAATGAGGAATGAGAAATAATGCTGAAGGCACCTTCCCACTGTGTGCCAAACAGACTTTCCTCCAGGGTAATTTAAAACTCAAGGCTTATTATTCTTTGCTTAGGGAACCACCCCAATTAAAACAGTCTATCAATGCAAGCTATGAGCTTAAATATTTTCCATCAGGGGACATGGCATGAGTTCTTGCTTGAAAACATTAATACCAGGGAAGCATTCCTGGCAAGAGAGAGTACTGCTAAGTAAAGTCATAAAGATGGAGAAATCCAGGGTTTGAACTCACCTTCGCCCCTGTGTCTGCAAAACCTCTAACTGCATGCATAAGCACCTTGTTTGTGCAGGCAAATATGGGCTTAACATGCACAGCCAGGCACAATGAAGTAATCTTATAGTCAGTATGTACGTTCCAACCTCTGAAAATCTGTCCTCAAACATCCTTTAGATTCCAGAGTACATCTGTCCAGAAGTCAAAGCAACTTCTGTATTTGCTCTTGTCATGAAATGCCTCCTCAGCAGAGATGATGCAGAACCATTCTTTTGTCTTTCCCTTTCTATTTGGCTGGATTTGGAGAAGCTTAGAGCTGCAAATGGTGGCCACCCAGCATCTCTGAGCAGCCCTCCAGCATCGGGATGAAATGCTGCTCTAACACCACGCACACAGATGACAGATGAGTAGCTTTGAGAAGCTGACTTAAAACCTGCCTCCACAGCCTGGGGCTCTGTCTGCTGCTGGAGGCATGCAGGTATTCCAGTGGGACGTGCAGAAATGTGGGGTATCACCGGCCTGAGGTTGGCAGGTCAAGCTGAGGCAATGGGGAAGCTCTGCAGCTCATTTTTAAAATCCCCTGTCACACACAACTCCCCTTTAGCTCTCATAGTAAGTTCCCAGAGGCCATGAGAGGCCAGGGCAGCCAGCGGGTGTTTAGGTTAAACCTATATGGCATTTTTTCATAAAGGCTGTACTTGTGCCTGTTCTCCCCTTTCCTTCCCACGAGCTTCCTCCTGCTCCCATCAACCTCCATCCTACTGCACTCACTGGAGAAGTTCAAGAGACTATAGTAAGTATTTCCTCATCTCACCTCCTACCTCCCCAACCTCTAAAAGAGTCACAGACAAAGAACCCCAAATGCAGCTCGAGCTGCCCTTGAAGTAAAGCTGCTGAGGCAAAGGCAGCAGGCTCATGGTGGAGGCTGTCAGACAACAAAAGCCCAGCCAGCCCTGGCAACCAGTGGTTCAGGTCATGGTTGATGTAGTGCATCCCCAATGACTTCTGTGCAAGTCTTCAGCTTCTGTGCATGGTCTTCAACATCAAAGTCACACAATATTTGTATAGTCTCCCATGCTCAAAAAGAAGAGAAGGAAGAGACAGCAGATCTCATATTGATGACCAGTTATTGACCCTGAGACACTGACATCATCAGAGCATGTTATTCAGGATATTTGAGCTCCAGCTAAGTACCAAAAGGGATGGTAATAGTCCATTCTGAATTGATACAGTCTGTCCAGTCAATGCTAACTTAGAGCCAAATTCAATAAAACTGTTTTCTTCAGCATGACTAAAGCTTACATCAGGCAAGGTACTAAACACTGAGGAGTAAAACACCCAGGACACAAAGGGTAGATAAATTTGACTGGCCTGAGTTGTTACTTTGAGACACTGGGTATGCTGCCCTGGATCTGGCATGGCTTCAGATCCCAGCTGAAGACCACAGTCAGACAAAGGGACAGAGTCAGGCAGCACAGGGAAGTCCTCACCCCACTGCAGTCATTGGCACATGTACTGTTAACACTGGTGGAGGCCGAATTTCACCTTTCCTCTAAGGGTTGCACAAATTATTTACAACCAGCACTGGAAATGTGTTAATATAGATTTATTTTCTCAACTGCTGGAGTTAGAGCAACCCAGCCTGAAGCATCTAGAGATATTTTGATCTCCAGAAAGCACAAAACACCTCTCCTGGGACAGGGCCTTTAGCAGACCATCCTAAAATTAATACCACCCTGAAACCACTACCCACCATGGGCTGCATTTTCCATAACTCTCCTCAGATCAACAACCCAACTCGCAGCAAATGGTCCAGCTCCAGAGGAAACCAGCACATTTTTCTCCTTCTCCCGAGGATCATGCAGTCCGTGTTCAGACTGAGGCTGGTGGGAGTTTTGGTGTTTAAAAATACCCATCCCCATCCTCTCACGGCACGGCTGGAGTGTGATGATCATTTATTAAAGCTCCTGCCTCGGAGGCGAGTGAGCGGCTGCTCCAGGCGGGCTGGTGACGGAGGAGGTGAGCGCGGACCCACGCCTGTTGTGGTGTGATGCCTCAGACACCCCAGGGTTTCTCCCTGAAGATTCCTTCTCCAGGTGTGTCAATCATCCCTCCTTTCCACACCCTGATTGACAAGCATTCCAGAAGGGCATCGAGTGATTGGCAGAATTCAGAAGATGTCCTCTACCTCTGGGGGGACATTGGGCCATCCAGGTGTCCTTTGTCCCTTGAGACCTCCCCCTGCTGCACCTGGTTGGTGGTCCCTGTGTTTCTTCACTCCCGCTCTCCCCCGGGTAACAGGGTGAGCAAACCACGTGGTTCAGGGAGTTCTGTTGGAGCTGTTGATGGATTCAGAGGCCTGTGGGCCAGAATAAAGATCTAGATCATAACCCTCCTTTTGATCAAGAGTCTTTCTTTTCTGTTTCACAAGATCCCATTTCATTTCCTTTCAGGAAGGAAAACAGGATCTTGTGAAACAGAAAACACTCTGGAAAGGAGATAGGATCAAATGAAATGCAATTGAAAAAAAACCAAAAAAAATCAGAAAATCCAGAGATTTAGTGACTACAAGAAAGTGGTCTGGGAGGAAATGAGGTGCAGTGCAAAGGACCAAAAGAGGCCAAAACTAACTTCACAGATGTTGCAAAAGCAGGCAAAAAAATCAAGGAGGAAGACACAACTTGGAGGGGAAGATATGAGGGACATGGCATGGATACTTAAAAAAAAAAAAAAAGAAAAATCTTCAGTGAAGGGAAAGCCATGAAAAAGCAGGGCATACCATCAAGTGCAGGGACATGCACCAAAGCTTGCCCAAACTGATCCCCATTGAAGGCCAAAACAGAAAAGAAGGAGCATCATCAGAACCAACTCCTTTCCTTCACCATCACCTTAAAGCTTCTCCAGCAGAGGTAAACCCAAGGAGCAGACCCTGTTATGGGGGAAGCTCCATTCTGCAGCCACCGGAGCTCCTGCAGGCCTGGACTTGTCTCCAAGCACCCAGCTGCAGCACCCTGCTAGCCAAAAGTGTCTCTGGGGTGAAAACACCACAGTTGCCACCTTTTGGTCAGGCAGCAAGGGCCAGACAAGCTCAGGCATGTCCCGCCCGGCTATAATGGTAATTATTCCAATACACACCACCTTTGGAGGTGTCTGCAGAGCTGTGCCTGGCGGGTGCTTCCCCTCCCTCCTGGGCTCCCATCCCTTGGAGCAGCGGCAAGAGGAACCTTGCTGGTGTTCTGTGGCTGTCCTCGTGTTCTCCTTCCCAGTTGCCATCCTGTTTGCTTGTGTTATTCTGCCTCTGAGTTAATGGCGAGCCCTGACGTGGTTAAACGCTGACCCAGACAGGGGTACTGACTGCAGTGATATATTTTTATTATTTCTTTTGTACAGCGCTTCATTTACAGTGGTTCATATTATACCAGGAATCAGTTTTAAACACACTCCAGGGTCTCTTCTTCCTATTCAGTGCATCCTATTAATGCATCCTGAAAGGGATTCTCACATGCACACACTTGATGTGGTTACTATTTTTTTCCCTTTCTTCCCTTTACCAATCTGCATCCCTCCATCCTGCCGGGGGATTAGGGCCATTGTTGCTATTTAAAACAGCTTCGCTTTGGTCTGTGCTCTGAAGGCTGGATGCTGGCCTGTCACTTTCCCACCTGCTTGGATAGTCTCTGCTTGGGCCTGAAATCCCTCATTATGTCCTTCACTTCAATGACATGGATCTGCCATGGAATCAGGGCCATAAATAATAGGCGTCCCGTGTGGTCCTGCCTCTGTAAGTACTAAATCAGTGCAGCTTTTGAACTGATCCAGTTGGCCCACTGAAATTGAGAAATTAAGACTTTATCTCCACCAATGTACAGAGGGTGGGCTTTGTTTCCTCTCTAACTTACAGCATCAGTCCTGAGCGACACGTGTACCAACAGATGCAACTCCATTGTTTGAGCCACATCTCCTCTTCCAGCTGTGCTCTCCCTGCTGCAAGATCTGGGATGGGAACTCAGGGGTTGAGAGTTAAGAAAACAGCAATCAAGGGAAAAGTTTAGGGCTTCTTCTATATCTATATATCATACAGATATAAGATATGGGAGGGGGAAACAGCTTCTGTGCAAGTTCAGCAAGTCTAAACCTCACCAGCTGTGACTCCTCTCACATCCAGCTCCCTCCAGCCTGCACACAGAGGAGATGCAAATAGGGGCTGCCTCACCTTTATGCCACCTGAACATTAAGATGACAAGGCAATCTCTGATTGCAAGACTAAAGCATCTCTCCATCCTTTTAGTGTTGTTGGAGCAGTTTAGGAGACAGATCTGGGTGTTTGGGTCCAGCCCATTATGTTCAATGGAGCTGCATCCATTTGTAGCCGTGCTACATTTGACTCTTGTAAAACACATAGACATGGGGAATAAATGAGTTTATATAGGTCTTGGAGTTGTACACAAATGCACAATGATCTCAGATCCATCTGCTCCCCAAGGCCTGAAAGTGAAATCTGCTTCTAATCTTATGTTTTATGCTTATTGCTGTCATGCTGTTTATACCCCTGAATGCTGCACATTCTCGTTTTGTTTAACATAAACAACAACTATGCACCGTCTGCTGAAACTTTGTCAACTGCCTCTTCCTTCTGTCTGGATAATGAAAAGACACAATCTAACAAATGCATCTTATTCTGTTTGCTTCCAGACATAATACATCAAGCCTGAAGGTAAGAAGCAAGGGGAGAAAATTAGATGGATTTGGTTTCAGTGGATATAATTCAGCTTAGCTTCATGGAAGGCAGTAGAATAACACCAAGCAAGCATGAACCAACAACCTAAACCAGTGCTGTACCCTTTTGAGTCCCATTCCTGACCATGCCAGTATGCCAAGCAAAGAGGTGCACTCCCAGGTTTATAACTCATATACAGACATTGGATTTACTGGGAAAATGTTCACTTTTGAGAAGATAAACAAGACCTACATGAGAGGCAACCTTCCCACATCTGCGGTGTTAGACTTTACCCTGATATATCCTGCTACCCAATGCAGAAATGCAGGATATTGTGCACCTTTAGCTATGGCATGTTGGAAGATTTGAATGCATGTGGATTTTCTGCCCTGTGATATATAAAGTCATCACATCTGCAGTGGCCAGTATGTCTGGGGAAACTGAAGTTAGTGTTTTTCAGAGTCTCCGTTACATCCAAATGTGCCATGAGCCACCCTAGGCATATTACTCTGCCTAATTAGACTTACCTATGGAAATTCCTCTCTTAATTTTCTTCTAAATAAATGCTCTTACAACCACAGACAGGATTTGAGAAATAATGTGGAGGAAAAGAAAACCTTGTCTGATTGTCATTTTCTCTTGGCCATCCAAATTGCAAGAATGTCAGTCCCATCCAAACAAAATGTCATTGCTGTTCCCTCAACAAAATGACATCCAGTTCCTCGGCTGAGGCTGCAGAACTTTTTCATGAAGAGTAACAGCAAATACAGAGAAAAAGAAAAGAGAGAAAGGAGAAGAGACATTGACAAACTGATTTTAAACTCACAATGTGAGCTACAGTTATAAAACATATGTATCATCTTAGCTTCTGTCATGCTAACTGTGCCAAATTCAGGGGGGGAAAAAAATCTACTGAAAAGCTCAGCAAACCCCATCCAAAAATATAGAGCCTGAAAACTTTTGATTTGGCTTTTTTTTTTTTCCCTTTTCATAACACACTCAGCTGTGTAGCTGCAACAAACCTACTTGCCTAAAATTATTTCCATCCTGCATTTCCACAGCTTCTAATGGCTGAAATTAGGCAAAAGGACATGGATTTGTGCAGGTCCCTTCCCTTATTTACCCACACCTTCTTTCCTGCAGGATTTTTTCTGAAGTTGCCCTCTGTTGTCATCAACCATCCCTTAGGTCTCAGTTTCCCCCTGCTAGAGCCTGCCAATCAAGCTCTGCTGCATTCCTGAATCTTGGCATCTTTAGCCCAAAAATCAGAGCATCTCTGTGACATTAGATATTCACCTAAAGGACTTGCAGGTACTCCCTGGAAGCTAATAATCAGTGAAATGCACACTTCTACAGAAGCAGAGTAAGAGAAATCAACATACCCAGTGCCACCTCTGTGCAGGGAATTCCTGCTCTGGCAGTGCACTGCACAAACCACTGTCTTTGGCTTGCCACAGCCTCTAGGCAGATTGTAGCAGAGTTTAAAACACCCTGATTGGGTGGAAAACAAACAGGAATGAGCTATCAAAATGTTTCACATTTTAGAAAACTTCAACTTAGAAAAAGTCAGAAGTGATGAGGAAAGTAAGAGCAGAAAGAGTCACAGTAATAATAATTACTGCTATTGATATCTACTAAATAATCAGTAAAACATAAAGCATTTACACATAGCTCTTTTCTCAGCTGTTTGATCTTTTCATTTCCATTTTTGAATAAAGAAAACCTTGTTTTGCTATTTCAGCTCCTGCACCAATCCAAAACATATGCAGGGATGCCACACACACAAAATAAAACTAGCACACACATCCTCCACCAGAGACAACCCAACATTTTCAAACCTAAAAAAAAACCAAAATAAAATGTGAGTTTATCCTGAATGTGGGTGAGTTCTCATTTCACTGAGACAACTTTCTGGTGAAAATGGCTAAATAATCATCTGGGAAACCAAAGAAATAAAGTCACTAAATATCTGAAGGATTTCTGCCCCAAATTTGATATAATGCATAATTTTCCTGTGCATTTCACTGCACTAGTACATCTCTACAAGCCACACATTCAGGGCAGGTATGGACATTCCAATAATAAGAATGATCTAGGTGAAGATGTCCCTGCTCATTGCAGGGGGGTTGGACCAGATGACCTTTAAAAGTCCCTTATAGCCCAAACTCTTCTATGATCTATGAGCCACAGGAGTAATAAAAGCAAGGAGTCAAAAAAGCCCTAGCAGGTCATCAGAGATATAAAACTCCTTGCTTGGAGGGATGGGAGAATGAGAAAAAAAGCAAAACAAGGATTTTGTAGAGAAGTTTCTCTGTGATTAAGTTGTTCTGTAACAGTGGGGTTTTTTGCATCTGCCCTGGATAAGAAGAACTGGTCAGGATGTGGGATGGGAATTAAGCTGGACTGGAGGACAGTCCAGCTTGATGCCTTCCACAAGAAGCCTATTCATCTCAAAAAAGAAAAGAAATGCAGCTTGAAGCCAGGAGCCTGACCCTCAGTCCTTCCATTTCTATTTTCAGGTATGTGTAAGAGTGACCCTTATTTTGGCTAAAACCTGTGATTGCTGAGACCACCCAGGAAGTTCATGGTCCCTGATGCAGAACTTTGGTTTGGGAGTGCAGGGACAGGCTGAGGAAAGGTTTCACACAGGATGAGCTCACCAGGCTACCAAGGTTTCACAACAGTCAGTGCTGTGCACGTTTGTGCCCCATGCCCCAAATTTTGAGCTCAGAATCAGGAAACGATGAGGTCAGTTCCTGAGACAGCACCACAGGGCTGGATAAGTGGCAAGAGCTGAGGTGATACTGTCATAAAAGCTCCTGCTGGGGGCTGTGTTTGCTGGCAGCAGCACAGTTGCATTGCTCATGTCTGGGAGTGTTGAGAATGAGAAATTTTCTGTGACAAAAACCCAGACTGAGCCAAGGTGCAGGAGAAAGAGAGAGGCTATAGGTCCAGTCCAGCAGCTGACACACCTGGTGAAGACCTTAACTCAAAGCCAGAGGCCACAGAAGAGAGTGTGGAATGTAATAATCAGCTCCCTAAGAGACAAAAATAGGAGCATTTGTGGGGATGGATGCACTAAGACAAGGCAGCCATGAAATAAAAGAGCCCAGCTCAATCTTTCCCTGTTCATTACAGGAACAAGAGGCTGAGCAAGGTGAGCAGTGAGGGTGGAGGGAGGAAGGAAATGCATCGTGGGAGCCCCATGGAGTGAGCCAGTGTAGTTCATTACCTGGGGTGAAGCAATTGCTGGAAAGTCTCCTGTGTTTGTGGTATTTTGTCAAAATTAATATTTAATTAGGCCAAGGCATGGCTGGCAATTTGCAGACACATTCTCGCTGCTCCAGAGCCTCCATGGAGATGGGGGATGCACAATGGAATCTACAACCTCAGGCCACTGCTTCCATCCAGGTCACTCCCCCAGGCAGCTAAACCCTTGACCACTCCCTTAAAAACCTGACTTACAGATGATAAATACAAGCACCAAGTGAGCAGCCAAAAGGAGAGTTTCTTTAAGCCTAAGCCTTGCCAAGACTCAGAAATACCTTTTTTATTTTGGCTGAAACAAGGTGCCCATTATAGCTGTGAATGTAAGCATGAAGTTGGGTAAACTGCTTGTTCTTGAAGAAAACCCTCAAGAAGCTTCATTACATTGAAAACCTCATTAGTCCTTTTGATTCCACAGTGGGAAATGTGACAACCCTGTGCAGAGCCAAGGTTAATGGTGTCCTGCATAACTAGATGTGGCTGTGGGGACCAAACATCAATGCTCCCAGTAATCAGAATTCCAATCTAGCCATGGAGGCTGGTTTTGCCTCCAATACATTAATTCCAACTTTTCACATTCACCAGCCTTTTCAAATCAGGATCTTCAGAACCGTGAGTGTCTCATTGTCCCCCTGGTGTCCTGAAACACACCCAGCATTGAACCACCCAACACTGGCCAACAGCACAGGTCTGCAGCCAGCAAAATGGCATCTGACAGCACCAGGCAGGCTGAATCCTCTGCCAAGGGCAGCTGCCAGCCCAAGGATGGTGGACTTCAAGACTCTGATGGGACATGAGCATTGTCCAGGCTTCCTGAGAAATTTACTCACGGCAAACACAGCAGTGCAGGATAAATAACTTTACTCCCAAGGGATCAGTACCTTCAGAGCAGCTCCCACAGAGGGGTAAATTTCAGGCTGCCCTTTTGCTGTCTCTTATCACATTTTTTGTGTTAGAGGTGAAGGGAAGTATCTTCTTCAAGGAAAAAATATATTAAAAATAGTCCTGATGTCATTCTCTTGGGCTCACATCTTTCCTGTGAGCACATATACCTCAGTCATTCTGTCATTTTCATTGATACCAATGAAAGGACAAATTAAAAACTGATCATTAATTCACAGGCTCACTCAGTCCCTCTCCCATAAAGAAACATTTCCTTATTTATTTAACTATTCCCTTTTTTTTGCTCCATCCTCCAACATGCCATTACACCCCAGAAGTTAAAAAAAAAAAAAAAAAAACAAAAACAAATTCTGGGGATTTTTTTAAATTGACCTGGAATTACCTGGACTGCTCCAGCTCTTGCTGGAGGCCTCCCTTCAAACCACCCCATGATCACCTTCACAGTGAGTTTCTACTTTTCCAAACATTCAGCCCTATCATGCCCCTTCATGCCAATTTGGCTCAGTTTTGAATTCAATGCAGGTCTTTGAAGGACAAAATTAACCTTAAGACCTTTTAACACAGGTTTGCCTGTCACAGCCCACTGGGATTTAACTTATTTTTCAGTAGATGAGCCATTGGCTTGCAACCATCTTGTGCAAAACAGCTTCCCTGCAGCATTAGACCTGGCAGAAGGATGTCTTAAAAACTGCCTTTGCCCCAAAAAATCAGCAGGGGAAGAGACCTCAGCCTAGCTGGGGCTCCAATAGATGCATGGATGTGTAACCACATTGAAACAACTCCCATAAATGTTTGCAGCAAGTGTGGATCCTGGCACTGGCAACAGCTCATGCTTCAAAATGTCTACCTGTGGGCTCACTGCTTCCCAAGTCTTCCCTTTGCCAGAAAGGGGGGAAAACGGCTGAAGTAGGGAAAATTCCCCATTTATTTGGCCTTGGAGGCTGCATCTGCTTGTGCACAGCCTCTCACATGCTCCAACACTGTCAAAATGCTGTCTGAGCTCTTCCACCAGTACTTCATCTGTCATCAGCTGGACTAACAAAGAGCATCTTCCCTCCCACCTCAGACCTCAAATCTCTGCTTGTCCCTCTGCTTTTACATGGGTTTTCCAGGCAGAACACATGGGGTTTGTTAAGGACCCCAGAGCTTCACCAGAAGGTGGCCAAATAAATGAGACAAAGTCACAGAAGAAGTCAGAAGAAGAGCAGCACAGAGAGGCCATGGTCCATCTGAGGCCTCCCAGCCTTGTGCATTAACCACAGTAAGCCTTCCACTTACATCTTGTTTTATCCTCTAAATGCTGGAGGCTGTTTAGTGCCTTTTTTTTTTTTTTTTTTTTTTTTTTTTTTTTTTTTTTTTTTTACTTTTATTTTTTTATTTTCTGTTCAAATATTTTACTGGCTACACTGAAAAGAGAGCTACAAACAGTAGGGGAGAATCTCTCGTGGCCAGAATACAATGAAGCGCATAAGTGAGGGGGATTGCTCCTTACAATGCTTGAATCAAAGATAAACATGAAAAGAGCTACCTCCTTAGAGCAAAAAACAGAACAAGACACCATTCCCAAGGGGAGCAACATGGGGAAGAATATTTTTTTCATCCAGCATCTCACCTGAATTTCAAATCCAGATAATTTGCTGGCAAACAGCATTTGAGAAAAACATTGGGGTATAGGACTCACTGCAGAAAAAGTCTCTCTTCCCAGGACCCCAAAAGACTGCATAGCCCTTAAGTAAGGAAACTTCATAACACCCCTCACTACTGACTTCACCTTCAGCCCTTGGGTTGGGGTGAATCTGCTCCTGGAGAGCAAGGAGGGCTTCAGAAGCGGACTGAAGACCATGATCAGAGCTCAAGAGGCTGAGATCATTGCTCCACTTGGATTTTCCATCCAAGTCATCCAAGTGGTGAGATGCAGGAATGAGGAAAAATGAAAAGTAAGCTTGAAAAGTCTTCAAAATTAATCCACTCTTCTTCTGCACACCTGCAGGGAAAGAGCAGCATGTCTCACACAGCTCTGTCTGATAAACCCATGCAACACCCCAAAATATGGGAGCTTTTATTTGGTCATGGGGTAAAAGAGAAAGTATCATAATAAGGGTTAATCCCCAGGCTGAGATGGAGTGGAACCACATGAAAACCAGAACAGTGTGCTGAAAGATTCAGGATATTTTGGAGCCCACCTTGTTCACTTGCTGCCCAGAGAAGATGGAGGGCTAAATATTTACTGCCCTTTGATAAAAGCTTCCCATTGCTGACTGGTCCTGTTCACCATGCCAGGGCTCTGCCACCATCAGTTGTAGATGTCATTTTTTTTGACACTTACGTGCAGTGCAACTGCCCTCCAGCACGCTCTAAGCACATAGGTTCTTCTGCTGCTTTCAATAATTTTATTTTAGGTGGGGTAATCAGCATGGCAGAGGAGAGGCAGGGACAGACTGCCCAGGACAGACACTGGAGTGTGCTCAGCTGCTACAGGCACAGCCCAGGCAGCACCAGCTCTTGATGAAGAAAATGATGTTTTGGGGAAAAAAACCCAAAACAATAAAACCAAAAAAGCTGTCAGAGAGGAAGGAGGCATGAGAAATAAAATGAGCATGTATAGAAGGACTGAAACAAAGCGGAGCTCCTTCCAATGGTATTCCCCTAGCACCTAGAGGCAGCCACAATTGAGGGGAAATTGGGGGGTGGTGTCTTTCAGTGATTTATCCTTTGAGGGAGAAAATCAAATTGATGTATTTCCCAGGGAGAGGAGAAGCCCACCATCAGCACCAGAGGAATTTGATCGTAGGAGGGATAAGTGAAGAAAATGCTTTTATTTTTTTACTTGATTTGAGGACATATCTTTCCCTGGAAAAGGAAGGGAGATTGTGTTGTTAAGTTACACCAATGCTCTCCCGGGATCCAGTAAAAGCCTTCTGCTGGCACCCATGACCTGAGTATGGGTCATTTGGGATGCATCACAGCCCAGCAGAGCTCCCCTGGCTGGGTACAGGCCAGACACATTTGGGTGCCCCATGGGACCCTTGTGCTTCACATTTGGAGTCTGAGGAGACTGTGTGATTGCTGTGCAGGGCTTTTTGGACAATTTTTGGACAATTTTTTGACAATTTTTTTGTTGTCTTTCTGTGGAAATGGAAACTTTATGTCTTGCTTCCAGAGCTGGAGCAGCCTTCACTCTTTGACACATCCCTGGTTGCCTTGGCACTTTTCTCAGAGCTCTGTCCTTGTGTGTGCTACAAATTACTGTTTATATTTCCTCTGATTTGCTCACCTTGGATAAGGTGAGCAACACTCAGATTTCACCAAGGTGTGTAACACACCAGGGTTAGCGCAAGAAAACTGCTTTAGACAATAGCAAGAAAACATCTCTATTATATTTTCACCTGCCTCCAATTCCAGCTTTTCAAACACAAGGCAGAAAGCAAGAGGCCTCTAGCAGAGGCTGGCCTGCCTAAAAAACATCTCAATTTCTACCAGCAGTGGAATGCTGCTTCTGAACCTTGCTTTTGCAATACAGAGAAGTAACACAACAGAAAGCTGAACCATCTCTGAAACATGGTAAAAGGGATAAGGTCCAACATGTGCTCAAGAAGGTGTAAAAGAGTGTTATGGCCCAAATATCACTGGACATTGAGTAGGTGGGAATGGCTGCAAAGACAATTTAGCCAAACCACCAGGCCACCTCTTCTCCCATGCTTATTTACCCTCAAGAAATATAGAAACAAAAAACAGTTTAAGCATATTTATGGCAAATTCATGGCTCTCATTAGATTTCCAGTAGCTCAATGGGCCAAATATGGGAAATTCATGCACCATGGCTGAAACAGAAAGCTGCTGCAGGTCAGGCTGGCTTCTCATGGAAGAGTTTGCTGAGTTTGGTCCCAAAAAGGATTAAATTGCCTTTGTGCATTTCCTTGTGGCTACCCTGCTGGGGTGAAGGGAGACACTGGGCCAGAAGTTTTCATATTCTGCCTTGAAATGCAATGTTGCTTAAATGGGTCCATTTTAGAGGCAACCTGGGACTGAGTGCGTATCAGAGGCACATTTTTAGCAATGTCATCATTTGCAAAGAGCACTGGGGAGGCTCAGCCACAAAACACACATTCACCCAATGTCAAGGATGCCCAACACTAAAAGCAAAGCAGCTCCCAAAAGGCACCAAGCTCATTTGCCTGAGGCCACCCATTCGGGCTGCTGCAGGCGGCCGAGTTCCCAAACAAGCACGGGGCTGAGGGAGGAGGGAGCAGAAAGGATTTTGCACGGTTCATGTGTCAGCCACGGCCCGCAAAGGTCAATCAGTTTTTCAGTGGGACTCAAAGCAGAGAGAAAACTGCAGCTGATTAGGGGGAAGGGGGAGGAAGGGGAGAAGGAATCTGCGGCCGTGCCAAAAGCTTTGTAAACAAACTTCACTGCAATGTTGCAGATGAAAGAGCAGCGCCTGGCGAGCGGGATCCAGCTCCCAGGCATAAATCAGGAGCCGCTCCAGCAAAACCAAGGAAGTCACGCTGGCACAAGTAGGAGAAGAATCACCCCCTCCTGGTGCTGAACAATAGCCCTGGTCCCCCAAACACAATTCCCCCTCCCACACGGGAGCAGAGCTCTTGGGTGGCAGCACGGCCACGGTGCTGGAGCAGTCAAGGCCCAAATGCCAGCCTGGGTTTGGGAAGTGAGGCCGCATCCATGGAGCCATGGCCAGTTCAGGAGGAAGGGGCTGTGGGTTCACCTCCAGCTTCTGGATTTCCTTTGTTCCTCCTCTCAAATAAATCCTCTGGATACGTGGGGATAGGGACAGAGATAGGGAAAGGGTGGTCGTCCCAAAAGGAGATGAGCAGCAGCACAGACTGCGGCTCGCTGACAGCAGGCTGAGCCGCAAGCCACTTTTTACACCCTTTTCAATAAATATTAGCTGGAGGGGGCTCTGCTTTTTCCCACTCTCCTGCCAGCATGGCCTCTTATTGTTTACTCTCCCCCAGCAGTCCAGGCGTTCTTGTTAATGTGCTGTGATTGAGTACTTGGGAGAGGATGGGCTTTGGAGTTGGCTCCCGGCTCCCTTTGGAGAGCTGTTTACTCTTTGGTGGTGCCCATGGCCCGCTGAAGACAGCGCTCCTTCCCTCACCCCTGCTGTGTCCATCTGCTTTGTCTGCCTGTTTTCCTGCTGCCACCGGCAGGCAGCTGGCCTGCGCATTTCAGCTGGCTGTTCCTAAACCCCTGGAGGAAAAAATAAAATTAACCCCGTAAAGAAGGAGGCTGGGAAGGATGGGGAGGAAGGAGAGAGAGGAGCGGCTGTGCTGCCCAGCACTGCTCCCCTTCCACAGCTGCCTGCAAGGACTGGTGCCAGCACAGGGCTGAGCCTCAGCTGACATCAGGATGCTGCTGGCACCAGGTGAGGATTTGGCTGGGGTTTTTTTGTCTTGTTTTGCATTTTCTACCTCCAGCAGGCAGCATGCAAGCACAAGGTTTTAGCTCTTTGTGGGCCCTGATGCTGCTGCCTCACAGCAGAGGGTTTCAGACTCCATTTCTGCTGATCTTGCTGCCATGCTGTGGATCTCTGCTGATTCCCTGGCTGAAGACAGCCCTCAGCCACACCTGACAGCCCAAGTCACCAGCAGGCACATTCCCCATCCTTCCCCCACAGCAGCCCAAAACAAGAACATGACAATCAGACACCATGGGGCCACATAGTGTCACCTCCACTGTGCTTCTGTCAATGCCCTACCAAAATCCTTCACATTGGCACAGCCAGTAGGAACTTACATTTGGTCTCAGGGACCCCAAAGATTTTTCAGGAGAGCTGTGACCAGAGTCAGTCAGTACAAGCCATGGGATGGCAGTCTGTGAGAACAGAGATATCCTGATTGATGCCTTTTTAAAATCTGTTTCTGCATCCCCCCTGGAAACCAGACCCCTGGAGTTCAAGTAAAGGCCAGGGTATGTCTATGGTTTGCAGCATCACTGGACACACCAGGGCTCCCCAGTTCTTCAAGGGCTGTGCTCTGCCAGCAGCCTCACAGGCTGCCCTCTGACCCATGGGGACATTTTGTGGCAGAGCCAAAGATCATGTGGAGTCACTGACTGCATGCTGACCCTGCAGGGAAGGTAAGAGACATCTGGCATAAAGATGGAGCAGTTCCTGGAGAGCCCAGTGAGGGTCCTGACTTTTGAGTACCACGAGGGGCCAGGCTTTCAGCTTGTCTTTCATCAGAGCCCCTGCCACCAGAGTATCCAAACCCTTTGGTCTATCCCAAAACCCTCTCAAACACAGCTCATTTCTGCACAGTCTGACCTGATCTGGGAAGTATTTAACCACTAAAAGGCAGAACTGATCAGCCAGCTAACATGATAACCTACTGACTTATGCAAATACATGCCTGTGTCCACGCTCCCACCACGCAAACACAGCAGTCCTGAACATAAATACAAGTGTGACACATACAGAAATCCCCACAGCACTCTCCAGCTGAGGGTTACTCACACAGAGCTTTCCCCACATCTCCCTCCTCAAGCTCTGAGTGGCAACTGGGGCCATTCCTGGCTTGCATTTGACCTCCCTCAGCTCTGCAGACATAAACGAGGTCTGCTCCTCTTTGCACACAACACTCCCAGCTAACAGGAAAAGCAAGTGGAACCAGAAGTTAGCTACAGTTGTCAAGCCAATATTATATGCTGGGGAAACCAGCAGAAGTTGCAAATCTCCAGGGAAAACTGTAAGCCCTCTTGCATACAGACTCCTATGGATAAGTAGGTATCCAGGCTCTAGCATCCCCCAGAGACCTCAGATACCAAGTCTGCTCCCTGGGGAGTCTTCAAAGCTTGTTTTCTTCTCCTTCACGCCCTAAACCTGTGGGAGGCAGTGGATTTTAGTCCCTGCTCAGCCACACCTCTGCTGCTCCAGGAGCCAGCCCTGGCAGGGCTGTGCTTGGCACAGGGAAAGGAGATGCCAGGTGCACATCAGTGGGGAGTTGCACCTCGGGATCTCACATGTGCTCGCTGGAGCTGCAACCAAAACTCTCTCTGCAAGATGTGCCCTCCCACTCCCCACCCATCTCTGCAGCAGCAGCTGGGAGAGCAAAGCTGCATTGCCTGTCTGGCACGTTTGCCCTCATATCCCTCTCTCCAGGTGTGCACAGCTTTTTTTTAACATTAAAGAGAGATGCTCCACTGCCTCCAACAGAAAATAGATACCCCTCATTGTTTGAGACTATAGTCATAGAAGTCAAAGTCTCTGTAAATAATAATTTCATGGATGTTCTGCTGTTGGTCTGGGTCCATTAGAGACACTTCTTTTTCTTACCTTCATTTCCTCTCTGTTCTTCCAAATAATTGGCTTTGCTGGTGCCAATTCCATGCTGCTGCCCCTTGAAAATAGATGTAGGTGAGAGAGGATGAAGATGCTCACTCTCCAAGGCCTCTGACTGTACAGCAAGGAGAGAAATGCCACCTGCTACCTGATAGGGACTAATTTCTGACTAGGAAAAATGGTTGCTAAACATCTGGCCTGACAGCTGACTTCCAGCAGAGCTGTAGGAGGCAACAGACTATGCTGGACTGGAGACCCTGACCACAGTTCAGCAGTACCAGGCTGCCCACGGTGATAGCAACAACAAAAAACTGATTTATCTTAAGCCTCTGGTTACCAGAATCCTCTGCAAATAACATAAAGGCAGCACAACAGGGCCTGTATGTAGAGGAACACAGCACCACAATGAGGATTTTATGCAAGCCAGGGCCTTAAGCAGGTCTGATGGAGTTTAGCTCCATCCCACTACCAGGTGCAGGTGCCTGCATCTTCCAAAATTATCTCATAGCTAATATAGTAATAGCCACTCATATCCTGACTGCAGTGCAGGAACTCCTGACCCGAGGAGAAGGTGCCCTGAATGTTCCTTTTTCTCCCCAGAGCTCTTTGAGTGCTAACAAGTTAACAGTGTTACTGGTTCCCTTCCAGGATGGGATTTGGGGTTCTACTTTCACCCCAGGCTCTATTCAGGCTGTTTCTGGAAGCCCTGGCCAGTCATCTGATCCCAGATACCAAAGGGCACCCAAGCAGCCCAGGATCTGTGAGCTATGATAGTGAAATAACCTAGAAAGAAAACACACCTTTTGCATTCTGGGGAGTCCACCACATTTCCAAAAGTGAGTCCAAAATGTAGCTATAGGATCTTTCACACAAAGGAACTGGAAGTGGACCTGGATGCTAGAATTCTTCCTTCCTGGAGGAAAGGAGAGAAATTTCAGTTTTGAAGTGGTGTGGAAATGTCCTGGGAGCAGAAGCACCAGCAGTGAAGGGAAAGCCTCAGAGCAGAGCAGTTGTGCAGGGCAGCCTGTATTTTGCAATGTGGCTTCAATCTGAGAAATTAATTATCTTGAATTATGGATCGTTTCTGGTAAGCAGTGTGTTGTGAGGAGATACTTTAGGAAAGAGGGAAGATAAGGGAGCCCTGCATGGCCACAGAAGAATGACAGTGAGAGGACATCTTGGAGCTCAACCTCCTGCTTTTGCTTCTTCTAAGGCACACACCAGAGCAAGAGACATAAACTCCATCCCAACAGCAGAGACTGATCTGATTTTGCTCATTTCTTTGGTAGTTGGGTGAAACTGAATGAGCTTTTTTAGCAGTCTGACAACAGAGACTTGGCATTGTCATCATGAAGCATGAGAAAAACCATGAGCCAGGTTTGGAAATTGGGAGATTGGCTTGAAAAGCAGAAGATCTTTTATTATTATTATTTTTGCATCTGTTTAGAAACAATGCACATTCTTTGTCTTCAGCTACAGTTCACTGAAATGTCAGGGTCTGGCTTTTAAGGAAATCTATCATTTTCAGCCAGGAGGAATAAGAATATTTTTTTTCTCATTAGTGATTGTTGTGCAGTTGTATGACACTGAACTCCAGGCTTTGGGGGGGCAGCAGAAAGCTCCCAGCGCCTTTCAGGGGGCTTGCTGTCAAATTAATCAGAGAATTGGCTGGTCATTGACATGCAGATAAATGCAGGCCTGGCTCGTGCTCCCACCGTGCATGTCCACTGCTAGAGTTCACCTCCCGTGCTGCACAACTACATGAGCCAAAAGCAGCCCCTCAGCTGCCAGAACAAGAGACAGCAGATGTAAAAATTGGGGTCTGCCTTCTCATTTGTGAGAAGTTACCCCCATGCCCACTCCAAATTTCTAAGGTTTGACTTGAGCCTTTGGACATAAGCACACAGCCAGGGTGCTCAAGTGTCAAACACTGGGTGGTAAAACCTTTCTGCTTTGAGATAAGTCTCATGGCTTAGAGTCCTCATGATGAAATGCAAAGAATTAACCCCAAACATTTTTCTGCATGGGGAAAGCCTATCCCCTGATGCCTCCTCCTGCACGTCTGGTGCAAGCAAGACTGGAATCAGGCCATTTATCAAAGGAATGGGCAGTTTCCCCCCAGTATTGCAGTGGAAAAAAGGCCATCAGTTTGCATTAAAAAGAAACCACAAACTTGGTACAAAGCACTCAGCCATGGAAACATGCTTCTGTGGCTCCCAGGATCCCTTTCTTTCTGTCAGAATTCACATGAAAAGCCCTCTCGCTGCTTTCCGTGTCAGCATTAACTCTTCCAAAATGATTGGCATCAGAGGTGGCAAACACTCCCTGCTGACAAAAGCCCCCCTCTGCCTGCCTGCAGCAGCCCCCGCCCCGCTCCCCAGCGCTGACAGGTCCCATTGTGCCACTGTCCCACAGCAGCTGCACCGGGAACAAAGACATCAAGGCACAGGGGCCGGGGCTTGTTGGGCTTGTGGGAGGAAACACAAGCAAAGGAGAAAAGTGAGGCTGAAGGGAAGCGATCAACAGTTGGTGACTTACCAGCGTGCTGGGAACGCGTGAGGAGCAGCTATAACTGAAAGGTTTTCTGCAAATGTACCTGCACAGGCATTTCTGCCTCTGATTATCCACTGCTTTGCCTTCCAACAGCACCAGAATCACTCAGCTAATTGCACTGTAAAGGTAACGGCCTATGAAATTTTTAATGGAGCAGATTGCACTCATAATTTTTTTCCCCCTCTGTGGTTCAATATACTTCAATATCTTTTCTCTCTTCTAGCATTTGATTCAGGATGACAGTGGATTTATGCATTGCCATTTTCCTCGTCATAAAGACTGAACTGCAAGACAGGTCCTTATTCCAGCTGGATCCAGGCAGCTGAGGGCCACAGCTGGATGATCAAATGTTCTGAGGAACATTTGAAAACACGTCCTCACCACCAAATCACCAATAGATGCATGGAGCAATCACTTATCAGCAGCCACAGAGCTTGGGCATCCCTCTGCTGTGGCATAGCACAGGGTGAGGAAAAAAAGGCAATGATCCTTGCTCAGGAAGTCATGGCTACTGGGCTTCCACTGCTCCTCCAGGGAAAATAGAACTGGAAAAAAGGAAAAGGAGAAAATATTTGAAGAGTTCATGCTAGGGGTAGAAGTAAAGCAGTATTTAAAGCAGGACTAGGGTAAATTGTAAAGGCAATGTGGATCACTGTGATAGGATGCAGCAATAAGAGTACCAGCGGGGGCCAAACTCAAGGGAAGACCACAGCACCTTTCTGCAGAGCATTTAGGTCCAAAACTGCCACAAGTCACATCCACTGCCAGCCCCCCAAAGCTGACAACAGCCATTGGCTGGTGGGTGGCTGCACCTCTTGAGCAGAAATGAATCCTCCTGTGCTGATGCTGATGTCCAAGAGAGCACGACACAATCAGATCCTACAGACCCATCTTACCGACCCTTATCCTCAATCCCATGAAGTGCCACCTTCATGAGATCGAGGATATCAGCATCCATCTTCTTTCTGGGTTCACCACTCATCCAGGATCCAGGCATCCCATTGCCTGAGGGACACATTTGGGGTTCATTGCTTGCCTAGTGACAAAAACTCCTGCACAAAGAACAGCTCTCAGGATCACACGAGTACACAGACATGGCTGAAGGAGGAGAAGAAGGAAAGGGATAATGTGATGTGTTGGAGCTCTGCCTATGGAGCAGGGGGAGCCAAGAAGCTCAGGGATCCCCAGATGTTTTTCATAAGACATCAAAATGAAACATCCTCTCAGCTGTTTCATATCAAAATTGTGAAATTCCTATTCCCTCAGAGATAACAAAATGTTCCATTTTCCACACTGCCTCAAAAAAATTCCTGGGTGAAAAATTCCAGCACCAGTCAGTCCTAAATATTAGCAGACAGGCTGGGAATCATCTACAGACCACAGCCCCATTGGGCTAAATCCTCCTAGAAGAGATGGAAGCCCCTTAGTGGACTATATCACATGAGAAATAGAGCACAGAAAAAGAACAAACAGAAGAAATGGAAGAAGAAGCCCACAGCCCAAAATTAACAAACACCCCAAGGTGCCATAAATAACTTGGTTTCTTGACTGCGCCCACCCTAAAAGTGATCACCCCTGGTCTGCACTGAGCAGATCATCATCAGATGAACAACTAGTGCGGCACAGATGCCACCCCCTCTCACGTCTGCAGAAAGTATCAATTTTAACAGTGTTAGTGGGAAGCTTTGCTTAGCATTGCTAACTCACACAAACACACACAGGATTCAGATATATCCTAATAGACAGCTCTGGCCCATGACATCCCTGCGGGTCAAAATTAAAATAAAAGGCAGAGACTCAGTGTGCACCTCTGGTTAGACTGCTGGCTTGCTCAATGCAGAGGCTGCCTGCAGTTAATCAGCCTTCTTACTCCACTAACTGTCACTGCAAACAAAGGAATTAGCAGAAGGTCTGTAGGGAGCATTGAGATAATTTGGCTGGCTGAAGAAAAGAGAAGGAAAAGAGAAAGAAAAGCAAAACGAAATTACTGAGAAATTTACTTGCACTGACCTCTCCGTAAATGTTTAGATATAATCATCATTACCTTGGAGTAAATTAAGTTATAAACAGTCTCCACAATTGCACATGATGAATGCATATCGGCATCAGAGAACACTTTATTGCAAGTTAATGTGGAAACAGAACACCTCAATCAATCAGGATGCAGAAGAGCTGTCTGATCATATCAGCCCATCTCAACCTGTTCATACAGGACACCGCACACTCGCTCACCCACACACGTCCGCCCCCCCGTTCTGATGATATTAACAAATACAGATGGAGCCCCAGAAGATGGGAGGATGTATGTCTGTGGAGCTGGGATAACGAGGGATGTACAGTACGTGCCCTCAGTGGTGGTGGTGGTATTATTTATATCACAGTAACATCCACGGCGACTGAGGATACGGCCCCCCTGTGCTGAGCTCTGTGTACAAACACAGCCAAAAGCCATCTGGGTAGGATTCATCTGACTAGACACAGATATCCTCAACAGGGATGTTGAGCTAATCACCGTCAGCTCCTTTCACAGCCAGCCCAGGGAAATCGGCACTTCCCGAGCACAACTTTCCAGACCTATTTTAGACATCCACTTTCAGAAGAGATGAATCATGCCCTGGACTCCTTCAGCTGCCTTGGCTCCATCCCTGCAGAGCCTTTGGGAGCCCCGGGTGACTGCTGCTGAAGTCAGCACCGACACTGCAGATGCCAGTTTGATGAGACGAGTCCCATCCGCCCCAACCGAGAGACTTGAGGGTTTAGGAAAAGCAGACAAACACATGGCAGACAAAACAGAATCACATCTGAGCTGTGTTTTTGGATGTGAAACTCTCAGGTTTTGTGTTGCTGAAATGACTCCTGAGGTATTAAAGAGTCTTTTTTCCCAGCCCCGCGACTGAAGAAGAAGTCGAGGTTCCTCGGCTCTGGTTCTCAAGGCTGTTTATTTTCTCTTATCTAATACATTCTTTCTCTGACCTGCTGAGGTCTGTCCAGCAGGTCGGGTTGAGGCATACTGACTGCCCTTGGGGCAGTGTTAGTTTTTTATACTGAGAACTACATGTACTTTATTTACAATAATTTTCCAATACCTATCACCTATGTTAGACAGTCTGTCTCTAGTCTCAACCAATCCAAAAGTGTCACCATCCAAGAAGAAGAAGAAGAAGAAGAAGAAGAAGAAGAAGAAGAAGAAGACACACCCAGATTCCTTCATCTTGCCTCTTGAACCTCCATTCTAAACCCCCAAAATTCTACTTTTTCCCCCTGTGACAAATTAACTATCATTCTACTCAAACTCTTGTGGCTTGTAAATCCTCACATAAAGTTGGTAATTTTTCCATGGGTTAAAATCAAAGGCACAGGTGTCTTTGACTCCATGCCAAGGCCTCTGAGCCCCTTTGCCAGGGTCTTGAGCCGTACAGGGCAGTCAGAGGAATGTCCTGGGTTCCAACATGAAACCCTGTAGCCTCCCTGGGCTGATGACTTCTCTGGCTTTAGAGCTGGGCTGCTAAAGAGCAGAGCAGAAGGGGGAGAGTGTTGCAGAGGCCTGTGCTGCTCAGACCTCACCTGCCCCTTCACTTTCAGTGTGAGAGCTGAGAGATGACAGTCCCTGAGCTGTGCCTTCCCTTCAAGCCACAGGGGCTCATTCCCTGGCCCTGTCTGACCCTTCCTCTCCAGCTCCTGCCCACGCCAAGCTGGGGCACTTGTGAGTGCAGAGAGCATTATCCAGTGAGCTCTGCCATGGCACTGCCTAACAAGGGCAGGCTTTAGGAATTGGCTTCTTGGTGTCACCTCCCCATCACACATTCTGTTGCCACCTCCCAGCACTCCAAAACCCAGATGTACCACACACACAAGACTAACAAGGGGGTTTCATCTTGCAAAGAAGAAAGGGAGTTGGTCTAATGAGACAACTGATGATGAAAGTGTTTCTCAGGAGAGGAGAATGATTAGAGATTATTAAGGCTCACAATTTCAGCAGGGTCTTTCAAGAGGACAAAGATTTTAACTGGAGGATACATGTGCCTAAACCTCTTGAGAAAGTCACTTAAATAGGTCCTAACATTGTAAAGTACTGGATTTAGGTCAATTCAAGACATCAGTGCATCTTTCTGTGCCAGTGATCTTAGGAAAAACTGGCTTAATTCAGTTTTCACTTCAGGGTTTTCTCTGATGAGGAAAACTTTCATATGCATTTTCCAACATGAACTCAGATGTCCAGTTCACAGTGATGCTCAGCTTTTATCTGCCTTTACAAAACATCAACAACAATAGACAGCTCAACAGGTGAAAAGTGCCAGACAGAGAAAATAATTAAAATGCAAACCAAGTGGGCTGAGAAGGTATTTATAGCAAGAGGTGAAAGTGAGACAACATAGCACTGACTGTCTCTATGCTGTTACAAGGTGAAATAAAAATAAATAAAAATGTTTCTCTTCTTACCCTCCTTGTTTATAGCCTAAAGAGAGTAAAGTAAATGTTGGTCTGTAGCTGCCTTGTTCCCCACACTGTGTGACCTTTCAAAAAGGTACCACAGATGCCTTTGCTGCTTTTGCAATAGCCTTGCCAGATTCTTCCTGGGACAAGACCCCTTCTTCTGTCAGTACCTTCCCTCAGTGCTACAACACTGACCCTTAATCTGATAATTACCCAGCCCAGTAAATTATTGCAATTAAGCCCAGCTCCCAGCTGCAGCCTCCCAGTGGGGCTCCCAGCACAGCCCAGCAGAGTGGCCAAGCCCATTTTGCCAAACAGCATCTCATCCCTACTGAGACTCAGTCTGAAGGGAGAGAAGGAAATAGCTGATTCTTTCAGCGCAAGGCCAAGATTTCTATAGATACCAAAATCTATTGATGGGCTCAGATCAAGGGCTTTTTAATTGGGTGAAGAATGTTAACTAGTAAATTTACTGACTTCTAAACACAGCAAGACCCAGGGCTTCAGATTGCCATTGTGCAAGGACAAAGCAGCTTTCAAGGTCTAGAGAGCTTTTTCCCTTTTCTGCCCTACCCTCGAACACCAAAAACTATCTCAGTTAATCGTGGAGATAGTTGGATTATTGGATGGTGCAGTGGCAGTCAGACACTGTTTCTCTTTAGCTGAGAGAAGCATTCAAAGGAGTCATCAGGGATGATTATCTCTGAAAGGTGAAGAGGTCTGAAAAAAATACAAGGTGTTGCTAGAAAACAGAAAGATCAAAGTTAAAAGCATTGGGATGGATAAAGTGGTTGCAAAGATTATTACTTCTTAATATATAAATTACTGAAATCACTCCCGTTTATCTGCCTTCATGACCATATGAAAGCGGAGACCAAAGGCTTAGGTCCCAAGACGTTAAATCCTGAAAAATCCACCCCTGTTTTAAGTTGTAATACATGAAGCACTTTTCCTGGAAAAACTGTCTGCAGACCAGCAGCAAAGGCTTTAAAACATGTTTGTTGTGGAATCAGAAAAAGAAGAGATCAAACCGCAGCAGCTCAGCAGAGAAGGATTGCTGGAAAAGCAGAAACTAAAAATGTAATAACAGGAAGATGAAGACAAGAGGAAACAGCTCACCAAAGGGAATGGCTTTGCCAGGGAAAGGCAGCAGAGTTTATGGCCCTGCTCTTTATTAGCTGAGGAAGTCAGCACATGCTTCTGGGGAAAAAAAAATAGGAAAGGAAATAAAAAGGAGTTTAAGATTATTTTGATGGCTTGAGGCCAGATTCATAGCAGACCTGAGTTGTGTCTGGGGATCTCTCCTCTATTTCTAACGTTCCCTGATGTTTTCCCCTGAAATGATGGCTGGGAGGCTGGCAAGCACCATGTTTATGGTGTGCCAGTCTACATCCTTTCCTGTGCACCTGCCATCCTGCCAGCCCACAAGATCTATCCAGCAGCACTCAGAAAATGCTCAAACTATCCTTAATTTTCACAGTTCCTTTCCCCAGCTGGTCACTGACACACCATGGCCACATTTGCCTGCCCAGAGACAACACTTTGGCCAAACTCTGGTGTCTTTGTGGAGCAGGGACAGTGCACCTTAGAAGCCAGCTGCAATTTTTGACCATAAGTGCAAAACATGAGAAGGCTGGGAGTGTGCAAGGAGCCCAGGGAGGGAGAAAAGGGGCTTGAGCCACAATGTCACACATGTACACTACCCAGACAGCTCCTTTCCTGGGAGCAACAGGATGATATTTTGGAGAGGTTTTAGCACCCAGGGAGAGCTACAAATTACCCACCATCAATAGGCAGCTTTTGGACAAGTGCAGCACCATCCTGCTTACCCAGTTTTCCCACACCTGATCAGGAGATGCCAGAATATCTTGACATGAAACTTGGGCAGGGATGTAGATAGGTGGGGGCTATGTTTCTAACTGTGTTAGGATCTAACAGGATGGCAGCCTGAGAATCTCTAATGGCCTCAGACAGGGAGAAAAACTTTGCATTTCACTTTGTAGGGCAGTGACAGAGCAGGGCACTTAGAAAGAGACTGCACACGTTTGCATATTTCTTTGCCTGGCTACAACACATTCTGCCCCTGGCCCCTGCAAGGTCAGCCTTTACAGAGCACAGTGAACAACATGACAGTCCCACAGTGATACCTGGCCTACATGTAGTGCTTACAGCCATCCTTTTTGCCTTGGAAAAGTGAAGCCCAAGGTGAGTCAAGATGCCACCTAAGTTAGGGACAATTTTCTTTTCTAAGTTAGGGACAGTCTCTTATGGCAGGGTGGCACATCACTAAGACACACAGGCATTTTTTTATTTAAATCCTTCTTAATGGGGTTTATTGTGCTGTCCAGAAGGACAGACCCTGGTGCAGCAAATGTTCTGCTGCTGGCCTGTTTAGCATAACCTGGAGTTTAAATAGAGAGGCAGCATTTCCTGCATCAGCTCACTGCTTCAAATCTCACCTGAATCCTGCATCATGTATGAGACATCTGTGCTGCACGCTGCTGGAACAAATCTGTCAGCAGAACAAACGTGCAGGGACAAATCTATCCCTGTTCCAACAGCAACGGTGTTAACCCAGGGGACCCTTTCTGACCTGCCAGAGTCAAATGGGACTCAGAGCAAGTAGGTCCCTATATGCATCTTGGAAGACAAATGAATGACTGAAATAGCATTAGAGGAAGCAGGAGTGCCTGTTCAGTGTGCTGAGATACACTGGCTTGGCTGTGGCAGTCACACTGCATTTGGATTCAAATTACCACCAATCAGTTATGCCCTATACAAATCCATCCCTTAGCTAAAAAAAAAAAAAAAAACAGCAAAAACAAACCTTCTTAAAACCTATCTTGTGTTATGCCTTCAGGGCAAATTTGCTTTTATGAGCATGAATAATTCATGCATGTTCATTTATTATTAATTAATATTCCATGAACATGCATGGTTTATTCACCCAAACAAAGCTCTGTGCCCCAACACTCTCCCTGCAGCCTGGCATTAGCTACACACCACAGCCCAGCTGACCAAGGCATTCAACCAGTACCATTTATCACCTCTTTCTTCCTAGAATCCACCAAGAACATTTTGATCCTTTTTGCTGGTCGCTTACTTTCCCCATATCCAGGGCTGGAATAGGACAATTCAGCCCTCCTGAGCTTAAGTATTGGGAGAAATTGAGAATATGAGCAAGAAGGAGGCAAGAATTTTGATTTTTTTGGTGTGCTGTGCCAGACTGTTCCCATTTCCATTTTGGAGAAGCAATGCCATGCTTGCCAGGTCACCACAGGGTCACTGGTCAGCTGGACATTTGGGGGGAATTATTCTTCATTCTGTGCTGTGCCACTAACAGCCACAGCAGCATTTTCCACATGGAGCTGTCTTCTGTCAGAGATCCTTCATTGCTGATATGGCAGAAGTGCCATAAGCCATATGCCCATGCCAACCACATTTTCCTGCTGTGCAGGCATTTTGCTGAGAGC
This sequence comes from Agelaius tricolor, assembly GCF_023055355.1. NCBI lineage: Eukaryota > Metazoa > Chordata > Aves > Passeriformes > Icteridae > Agelaius > Agelaius tricolor. The sequence continues at coordinate 3,755,280 of NW_027269266.1, forward strand.
ACACAGGGAACCCCAGCAAAGCCAAGAAACTAATGAAAGTCTCTTCCATTTCAATATAGATCCTCATGTGCATTGACTCTGGCATCAGACTGCACCATGGAGGGGCAGCTGGATTTTTTCTCCTCATCATCCATCCTCTGAAGAGCCCACAGTAATTGGATTTTCTCCCAGTGCTGGATCTGCACCCCAACACATGAGCAAGGCCTGCAGAGCCAGCACAAATCATGATCCACTGCTTTCCAGAGGAACCCCAGCTGAGCCCCTTCAAGCCTGGTCAGACCTGACACTCACAGCTCTCTGCAACCATCACCATCTACAGACTAGCAATCCACATTTTTATGGGACAGGCAGAGCAGGACTACTTATTGCCTCATAAAAAATATCACCCACCCCTGGATCTTCTTTTTCCTCCCAGACAATGTTCACAAGACCCCCCACCAAGGGATGTTTAGCTCTTGAGTCTTCACCTGATAGAGCAGCCCTGTCACAAAGCATTCCTAGAAGCTCTGTTCATGTACCAGGTCTCAGAACCATCCCTACACCTGCATCCTCTGTGTTACAGCCATGAGAGTGCAGGAATAAGAGCTGGATTTTCTTTATTTGGGCTAAACCGTTGCAATCTCTTTATATGGTCCTATGTGAGTCCTGATTTTCAAGCACAGGAATGCCAAGAGGAAATAATAAAAACCTCCCTGTGTGTTAGACACTGGAACAGCTTCAAATCAAGAGTTAGCTGAAACAAACAGGAGAGACACGATTTCAGCATTTATTAAAAGCAGAAAAAGAGGGAGAGGAGAAATCTTTGCTCACAGGAGATGCTCACATGGTACTCAAGCACCATGGGATACCAACCAGAATGATTGACAGTCCCTTGGTATTTCTGAAGTGGCACATGGAAGAAGAGAGGAATTAAAAACAACAATCTAATCAGTTGTAAATAGTGCTGGGTCCAAATCACATGTCCAAAGCCAGCTAAACCCATCTTTGAGAGCCTGGAGCAGGGAGTGGAGAGCAAGCATAAAGCATCCCATTTCCTTTGCTTCTCTGTAATGGCTGGAAAGAAAGAACTGGGTCCAAATTCCTCCAATTGTGGCATGTTTTAGACCTGGACATGAAGTGCTTGATTGTAGTGAATACCCCGGGCACTCTGCTATTGCCTCAGATTGTTTTACCAATATAGATAAGTTCAGAAACACTCTGACAGTTACAGACAATTTAACACACAGGGGCTGCTCAGGGAAAGCTTAAAACTGTCATAATTCATCCTCCCCTTCCCCTGGTCCAGAAATGAAAGATTAAACCTAGGAAGATTTATTAAACTGACATTTTAATAGAATTTTTAGACTTTCCATGTTAATAGTTTAAATATAATTGAATTCCATGAAAGGGAGGAATAGAGGATGGAGCTGGTGTCCCCCAACAATAAGAATGTTTTAAACACTGGGGCATATCACTAATGCATAATTTAGTCCTATTTGCATGGCCCTTAGAACTGGGAGTAACGAAAACACAAATCTAATTAACAGAGTGAAAGAAATGCCTCCACCAGCAAACTTCATCACAAGCTCCACTACCACACACCCACCCTCTGCAAGTTACAAACATGAAACAGATGGCAAGGAGGAGGAAAAAAATAAAAGACATCACACATCAGCTCTTGGAGAGGAAGAGGGGAGAAAAAAAAAGAGAGAGAAAGCAGAAGGAATAGGATGGATAACCATGCTACTTGACGATGCAGCAATTAACTTGCTGAGGGTGGAATAATTCTTGCAGTGCCTCTCTGGTTGAAGCACTCTCCCAGTTTAGCTAAGTAGATGTACTGAGTGCAGTGGAGAGTAAACCAGTTTCCATAAATCCCAGCAGGAGTCCGTTTCACTTTATAAGATTCATGTGAAAAATTGAAAATTCAGGTTTTTCCTAATGCATCTGTAATCAGCAGGCTGAGCCCCGTGGGTCCCCAGAGGTAACTGATCACAGCACAAAGTAGGGTTTCACAATCATGCTGAGATTCTCCACTGCATTTTCAAAGGTTAGACATTAATTCCTGATCAATACAAGGAACAGCAGGCTGCCCCCTACCCCCACTCCCAGAATTGTCTTACATTATTAACTGAGCCTTGGCTTTGTCCTGGAATTACTTAAAATCACAACTCTGAGCTGTAAGACACAGAGTCCCTCCAGATCCAGAGCAGAGGGGGGTGAGAAAGACCTTCCCCAGCACCTTTTTCCCCCATGCAGAGACAAATCCACCCTGTCCTAGGTCTGACAGCTGAAGGTAAACAAGATTCATCGTGCTTAGCATGACACATTCAAAAATAAACACCAGAACTCGAAGTTTCTCCAGGTCTAGTTGGACTCTGTAGAAACAGGTCATTCCAAATTCATCTTCATGTTGAAGTCTCCCTCCCTTAACAATGGGCCACACTTATTTTTGCTGGGTTTCTCTGTGCCATCACCATTACAGACTTCATTGACATCGAGACATCTCCCTTTAGAGGTGAAAACAAACTCCATGTTTCCCAAGCAAAAGTTTTCCAACAGAGTTAAAAATAAGGACAAAAAAAAAAAAAACCACCCAAAAAAAAACCCCAGTCTACTCAACAGCTTTTGGTCATGAAAATGTTCTGGTCTTCTCCAGACATGCATGTTGGGCTATGCTGGGCTGTCATTTGCTTTCCATTTAGGTGATAGGTGGTGGCTACTGGTTTTGGTGGTACAGTTTGACATGGACTAGGTCAGGGGCAGGATGCAAGCATCAGTCAGATTTAGAACCAGTTTTTGATTACTGGTCATGCTGGTTCTTACTCTGTTTCTCTTTCCCTCTTGGTAGCACTCCTGCAGATTTGAAGGCTTCAGCTGCTAACTGTAAGAGGCTCCTGGGCTTCAGGCAGAATTTTGGGGAGGTTTTGGATACCTTCACAGTTAGGCAGGTTCATTAGCATGCACTCATGGTCTCATATTTTTTACTGCCTCTCTGCAGGGCTCATTTATTCCACTGAAATCAAACACAAGAATTCCCCCAAGGCATCCTTGTCAGATATGAAGTGACTGGGCTGCACAACACACTCTTTCCAGGTACTGCAGCAGGTACAGGGAAGCTTACAATGGTTTTTGGTGTCGTATCCATTCATTATCAAAGGGGAAATTGATTAATATCCACTTTTGCTGAGTTAGAATCTCCTGATGGCTAATGAGCGTGAATAAAATGTTATGCAGATTAGTGGCTGAGAAGGGAATTCGGAACTGAACTTGAATATGAAATAGGTCATTAGTACAACACATCTTTAACATGTGTTGATTGTTTCTAATGTTACATTTGTGGCAAAACTGTCTATGTTGAGATTTAGTGAGAACTGAAGATGACTCCACACTCATGCATGTACCCTCTGAGCCTTGTGTTACACTTGATGTCAGGAAGCAGGAGTGATTCTGGGCAAACAAACAGGTCCCCACTCCTGAAGAAAAAACACAGTTTATGGCCTAGATTGCTATCTGATCACCTGCTCAAAACTCCTCTGTATTATGTGTGCCTAGGTGGCTGTGCAGAGTGTCTCATAAAATATGAATACTTCTTCCAGATAGGATGGTGCTTAATGTACATTTACTGTATGAACACTTATAGGTTTCTATTATTATTTATAAGTCTACAGTGTGAGAAACTTTTCTCTAATGCTCAAGAAGTGACAGTTTCCCTCTTGCCAAGGACAGGCAGAGAAGAGGACACATCAAGAGAAAGGCAAACAGCAAACACCATGTATAGACAGGGAATACTAGATTTTCTCTAAGCTGTACAGGTTGTCTAGGTGTTTAAAAGGAATTAAAATTGGAATAGATTTGAGCTTTGTTGGCTTGGCAGTGCAAGGTACAGTTTGTGTCTTGTCCTTTCAGTATAATCCAGTTTGCCTGGGCTCCTGCACATGGGCTTGTTTAGGGCTTGGGGTTTTTTTTCCCAGGTTGAAGAAGGAGTGATGAAAGTCCTCAAGTAAAACAGGAAAAACTGACTTTCTTTGAAGATAAGCTGCCCCAAAGGGTCTCCAACACATCACAGGAGAGGAGTGGCAAGTTAATCTTAGAGGCAATGTTTCAGTGGTCTTTAAAATAGAAAAACTAATAATGTGACCAGGAAAAAAAAAAACCAACAAAACAATGTCAAAATAAAGGAATGTTTCTTTGTGGGAAACAGGCGCTGGGATTCACAGATGCAGTCACATCCCTCACCTCCCCTGGGGCAGGATAGAGACCTCCCAGGAGCACTCAGTGTTATAGGAAACAGTGATCACTACAGGGTGTTTTAAATCTGGTTCTGCAAAGAAGAAACCTTCCAGTCTTGTGACATTCAAAGGGGAGATGGAAGCCGGGACAAAAATAAGAAAATCTCTTTCCTACCTTCCTCCTGCTCAATGGTCCTTCCACTATCCATATGAAGTGGGAAAGGTGCAAGAGGAGAAAAACAACACATGTGCAATAAGCAATAAACTGTGAGCAAGGCAAGAAGTGCAGGATGCAGCAGTTTCAAGCCATGGTATTGGTGTGAGATTCAGTTTCTTGTCTCTGGGGTGACCACCAAACTCATCCCATCTTCAGGTACTCCAGATGAGGATATTTCTCTCTGGCCAGAAATTCTGCCCTTCCAACATGAACTTTCAGCTTCCATGACCTACTTTTGACAATCCTGTCAGAGATTTCTACACAAACTCTGCATAGGACAGCAACAGGAGCCCCCATTTAAATAAGGTCTGTCCTCAGGAGAGAAAGTGGTAAAAAAGGTGGTTTGTTTCCCCATTATTGCTTTAAATCCAGCACTTCTTTGCAGCCCCTGTTTATAAAAGAAAAAAACAAAGCTTTGTGGCAACAGATGATGAAAGCTGACACAAGTGGCCCATGGTCTGGAATTTTGGTCAGCAGTAGGAGAACAAAATACAAAGGTTACTTCTAGATGAGATGCATAACCAAGGAGAACACAGAGTCAGGGAAATTGTCCAAGCACAGAACAGACCATGCTGCTTCAGAAACAAAGGCATGGAGTAGCAGGAAGACAGGGGTGCTGTCTAAAATTTCAGTGAGGAGAAAGGATGTAGCACACCACTCTCTGCTGAAGGGCTCTCCCCACCCCAGCCATCCTCTGTGGAGTGTCTGCACTTGCTTCCTAGGTATAAAAAGTCACTCACTGCCTGATGTAGGAGCTTTGAAACAAGAGACTGGTGTCTCAGGATGTGCCAAAGCCTGCTGTGTCACAAGTCAGGGATCACAAAACGGGCCCTTTATCAGAGCAAGCCAAGTCAAAAGGGAGCAATGCAAGTTCTCAGGGCTTAGAGTTCTCCAAGCAGAGGACTCAGGGTGTAGAGATCCTCATCAATGTCCAGGGTGGTGATTTCAGACCTTGTTCCAGATCAGAGCCACCTCTATAAACAAGGGGCAAGGAAAGACAGTAGGAGTTTCCTGACCCAGTGTGCACTGCAACCCTCTGGACTGGAACTCAGAGCTGGTGTAAGGAGTGACAAACCTCAGTGGGGTAAAGAAACCTGGAAGCCATGCAGCTTATAACTCAGAGCTGGTGTAAGGAATGACAAACCACAGTGGGGTAAAGAAACCTGGAAGCCATGCACCTTCATCTCAGCTCAGGGACTGGAGGTGCCTCAACATCAGGATATCAAGAGTCAACAGATTTACTGAATGAGGACCCACAGCCCTTCCCCAGGCCCCATTCATTACCTACTAATAAGTGCTAAAATTCACCCAAACATCTTCACCTCCCTTCTGCAAACCACAGTGGTGGGCTACTACATTTATTATCCCATCACAATTAACCACTTCTGATTAGTTCAACTAATTACTGGGTGCTAGCAATTACTCACTGACAGCCTCCTCAGAGCCTTTAATAGCTGTTCCCACAAGAGCAAACAGGTGAAGGCCAGAAGAAAAAAGCAAAACAACTAAACAAGGGGGAAATGAGGGAAAGAATTAAGAAATCCCTGGGCAGGCCCGGGTCCTTTGAGATCCAGAGCAGCAAACAGCCCAGTTAATTAGCATGCCTGTTGCATTGCCAGCATGTATGGAAATTTTCCCTCCAGCCCTTTTCCTTGCAGAAGCTCATGGTTTGGGATTTGTCCACAACACAACCACTAGACAGAATATGTTTGCACATTGTCGTTTCAGCACTGTAATGTCTATCAAAAACACTAAATCGTGTCTGGGTAATTTCATTTAGAGGGTGAATTTTAGATCCTAAGCCACCAAATGCAGGCATTTTCATCATAGCTGACTTGAAGGCCTCTGACAACATGAGGATTAGGGGAGAATGGAAAATATTACAAAAGGGTAGCCTTAACTGATTTAGAACACGCTTCTTTTATGGATAATGGAGGAAAAAAATCCTTAGAAGGATGCTCTACATGTTGTGATAGCAACTGCATGTTTTCTGTTTCAGACCTTGACAACAGAACTTAACAGAAAGTTGTTAATGACACTCATAGAAGCAATCTTTATATATATTAAATTCTACAGTATGCAGGGGAAAAAAAACCCATAGCTTTTTATCTGGTGCTTAGAGAATGCTCTTGCTCCTGTTATCATTGAATTTTATGGAGTTTCCATAAACAGGAGAGCATCCAAATAATGTCTTTGTTTCCAGGTGCTACATGCTTCACCCCTGTGGCTGCAGCACCTGGAAGGTGTCTGCTTCCAGACATCCTACTCCAAACCCTTTTGAATTTAATAACACTGACCTAACAAGCTTTGAGGGAGGATTTCAACAAGTCCATAAAGCACTTGTGTTGACTTCCAGGTGGCTTTTTAACCAGAAGCGAGTCAGACACAGACAACATGACCACAGATCCTGAAGTATCTCAGCATCCCAGAGACAGTCTCTAAGCACAGCTGAGACCTTATTAGGAGGTCTGTAAGCCTGGGGAAGCTGCTGGAGAACAGACATTAAGCAGCCTGACAACAATAAGCCTGGTTCAGTGCCTTATCCCTCCCTTGCATAAAACATGATTTCCCAAAATGATGAATTATTGTTTTCCAAGTAATAGTTTTGCACTGGAAACCCTATTTCCCAAATTGCCCTTTAAGTCTAGAAAGACTGCAGTGAGCACAGGGGAATATATCCAACACTTTGAGCATTGCTGTACCACAAGTGATGAAAGGGGGACTGGGAATGCTTGTGTGGAGATTGGTGCAAAACATGATTCCCATGGTAGAAAACTTTCCTGAGCACAACCTCTTCTGTCTAGGATGTTGGGTATCTGTGTGGGGTGAATCTCCCTCAGAGCCCACAGATCCAGACAGGATCACCTCTACACACAGATGGAAGAAACACCTATCCCACAAATTATTACTAATTTCCTTTCGGGAAGGGAAACGGAATCTTGCGATTTCAATGGGCACCATGAGAGGAATCTTTGGTGCATGTCCCTGCACGTGATGACATGCCATGCCTTTTGATGGCTTGGACTTTGGGAAAGATTTTTTCTTTTTTTTTTCCAATTTTTTTAAGCATCCATGCCATGTCTTTTAGATCTTCCCCTCCAAGTTTTGTCTTCCTCCTTGACTTTTTCCCCAGCTTTTGCAACATCTGGGAGCTAAGGTTTGCCATGTTTTGGTCCTTTGCACTGCTCGGATAGAATCCCGGTCCATTTTCCTATTGTTACTAAATTGCCCAAATTTCCCAATTTTCTTTTTTTTTCTCCTCCAATTGCAATTCCTTTGATGCTATCTTCATTCCAACTTCTTTCTAAGTCCTTCTTATCTCTTTTGGCCTTCAGCAGGGATCAATTTTTGTAAGCTTTGCTGCATGTGCCTACACTTGATAGTACATTGGAAAGATTTTGTTCTTTTTTTTTTTTTTAGTTTTCTTAAGTGGCCACACCATGTCCCTCATATCTTCCACTCCTAAATTTTGTCTTCCTCCTTGACTTTTTCCCCAGCTTTTGCAACATCTGGGAGCTAAGCTTTGCCATGTTTTGGTCCTTTGCACTGCTCGGATAGAATCCCGGTCCATTTTCCTATTGCTATTAAATTGCCCAAATTTCCCAATTTTCTTTTTTTTTCTCCTCCAATTGCAATTCCTTTGATGCTATCTTCAGTCCAACTTCTTTCTAAGTCCTTCTTATCTCTTTTGGCCTTCAGCAGGGATCAATTTTTGTAAGCTTTGCTGCATGTGCCTGCACTTGATTGTATATTGGAAAGATTTTGTTCTGTTTTTTTTTTTAGTTTTCTTAAGTGGCCACACCATGTCCCTCATATCTTCCACTCCTAAATTTTGTCTTCCTCCTTGACTTTTTCCCCAGCTTTTGCTACATCTGGGAGCTTAGTTTTGCCATGTTTTGGTCCTTTGCAATGCAACTCATTTCCTCCCAGACCATTTCTTGAAGACACTCCAACTCCTGATTTTCTGGTTTTTTGGGTTTTTTTTCAATTGCATTTCATTTGATCCTATCTCCCTTCCAGAGTGTTTGCAAGCCTTTCTTTTTGCGTTCGCAAGATTCCGTTTCCCTTCCCGAAAGGAAATGAAATTTCCTTTCGGGAAGGGAAACGGAATCTTGCGATTTCAATGGGCACCATGAGAGGAATCTTTGGTGCATGTCCCTGCACGTGATGACATGCCATGCCTTTTGATGCCTTGGACTTTGGGAAAAATTTTTTTCTTTTTTTTTTCCAATTTTTTTAAGCATCCATGCCATGTCTTTTAGATCTTCTCCTCCAAGTTTTGTCTTCCTCCTTGACTTTTTCCCCAGCTTTTGCAACATCTGGGAGCCAAGCTTTGCCATGTTTTGGTCATTTGCACTGCTCGGATAGAATCCTGGTCCGTTTTCCTATTGTCACTAAATTGCCCAAATTTCCCAATTTTCTTTTTTTTTTCTCCTCCTATTACAATTCCTTTGCTGGTATCTCCTTTCCAACGTCTTTCTAAGCCCTTCTTATCTCTTTTGGCCTTCAGCAGGGATCAATTTTGGCAAGCTTTGCTTCATGTTCCTGCACTTGATAGCATATGGGTAAGATATTTTTCTGGTTTTTTGGGTTTTTTGAGTGACCATACCATGTCCCTCATATATTCCCCTGCAAGGTTTTTCTTCCTCCTTTGCTGCTGTCGGAAAATGAATATCAGGAAGGGGCCTCTACGAAGGGGAATTATCTGGCCAGCTTGTCATTCAGCAGGGAATAACTGACAAAGACAAGTGTCCTGCCACGTCATACAGGGACTTTTTTACTTGCAAGAAGTGATTCTGGCTTTTCCACACTCACAAGAAGGAACCTACAAAGCCTCTTCCACACTCCACCAGGCAGGAAAACATCGTTCAGATGTGACCAGCCTTGCCAGGGCCACCAAAAGCAACCCGCAGCCATTGTGGGCTGGTCAAGCAGTGCAGGACCGTGCCCATTTTTGGGGCTGTGATCCTGCAGAGATGGGTCATTGCTCAGAACAGAGATGTGCCCTGGGGAAGCCCTACTGCCCCCTGGACCAGCCCTGAGGAACAAGTGGCCACAGCATGAACATCCATGCTGGTCTGGGATGTTTAATATCAAATCAAGAGGGAATTAAGATGCTTGGGTTGTGACTGCTTTACACTAATTCTGGATGGTATGGAAACGTAACCCACTGGTTTTGCCTTTATGAGCAATATTTGGCTTGTTCTGCTCCTGAGCTTGTTTCCTGTGCAGTGTATTTCTTGTGCTGATAAATATTTATGCTCCGTGATTTTGATTTATACAAGGGGTTTAAATATTGTAAAGCTGGATATAACCAGCATAAAACAACATAAAACAAAGCACCAATATCTAGAATGGGGTGGACTAAAAAGGGATGGCTCCTGCAGCAACCAAATTTTACCCCAGGAATGACCTCTTCCCCTCCCAGGAGCAGCACAAATTGGCAGCATCCCCCTCTCTGCTTTACAATTGAAATTCCCAACCTGTGTGTATCAAACAGGAGAGCTGTTTGCAGTATTGCCAAGGTTACTAGAGTGAAAACATTGCAAATGGCATTTGCATGATTGTACTTTCAAATCCTAACTTGTAGCAACAGTGCATTTTAAATGAAGGGGATTTATAACTCAAACCAGAACACTAATCATATTCTGGAGTAATAGGATTTATTTGTTGGTTGTTTGGTGGTTGCGGGGTTTTTTTAGCTCAGAGAAAACAAGCTATGTTCATGAAAAGGGGGCTGGCTGGGCTTAAACCCTACTCCAACAACATTTTGAAAGGATTAGGAAAGAAACATGAATGTGGCTCCATTTTCAATATGTGGTTCAGAGCCTGTGTAGTCTTTAATGCTTCCCTGCTATGAGAACATCCTAAATTGCTAAACAAGTTCAGACAATTACCATTTTAAATGTGAAACTCAGATCAGCACAAAAAATGGAGTCGTCTGAGGATCAAGAATGGATGTTTAACAGCACCCAGATGTTCTCCAGCTATGAAATTCCTTACCCAAAGCACACTGGGCACATTCTGAAGCAATGCTCAGTCCTCCACCAAGGCTGGGATTTACAGCCCAATATCAAGACCAGCTAAAGCTGGAAGCAGCTGTCATGTTCCCCACAACACTGGGTTTTTGGGACAGGCTATCAAGGTTCTGGAGCACCTGACTTAAAATCATGCAATATTTATGGGAGAAAGCTCATTTAGGCTGTAATTTAGGAGGTGCACTAAATCTCATGGCCCATATCCTTACATGGAATAAGTGGATTAAGTCAATGCACACCACCCAAAGAGCTTGGTTTTAATCTCCATGCCCTACACACACTAGACTTACGGGAACAAAAGTGCTCCAAGAGGGTTTGATGATTACCAGAAATAGCTCCACAAAATTCCCTGGATTTTTGACAAAAAGGAACTTTTCCAGACATTTTTGGAATAACTCTGTAAAACACATGTTAAAGCCACCTTACAGGGCTTGTTTTAATATAAAAATTTTTAGTGGTGGGCAGTTAAGCTGTCCTGTCAGACACGGAAAACCAGGAGTGCTGTGTGGTCTGTTTCTGCAGCCATCTGAAGAGATAATAAACCTCATCTGGCCATGAGAACTTCATATAACATGTCACTTAAATTGCATGATCATATACTTGCTGGCAATTGATTTTAGACTAGTGGAAGGGTGTCAATTTAGGCAGCTAAAACCACCACCTAAAACCTCCAGTTGTGCTTGGAAATTCTGGCCTGCAGTATATTCAGGCACACACTGATTTTATACAGTGTGTATATATATATGTATAATTTCACACGCACACATACATCTATAAATGAAAAAATTAATCTGAAATATGTCACCCCACAATCTGTCAAATAAAGCTGATATAATAAATATGTCACTTTATTTAACAACTGATGCTGAAGAGAACTAGGCAGAATGAAAGAAATGAAGACAGGGTTTAGTAAAAACACTGAGGAAGGCAGAAATTAAAGCAATCAATCACATTCTCGTGGAATGTCTACACCACTTGAAATAATATTTTATTGTCTGCTATTGATTGGATGCCACTGAACAAAATTACAAACAATGAATCTGGTGTTATAAACAAGAATCACAATAAGAATAACTTATTTCAAAGCCTTGGCCATACACTTTGTAGACTGTAGGGCCCTGGGCATCTGCTTTCTGTACCACCACAACCTAAGGGACATCCTTGCTCACTGACAATGGAGAGGCCAGGCTGCAAGGGTGCTGAAATAAAGGAATACTCCCATTTTGCCTTCCTTTGCATTTTAAGCATGAATATTTAAAGCTTGCAAAATTTGATAGGATTAGAGGACCCCGCTAATTGAGACATGAGAGAAGTGACAATATTTTTTTCAAACAGTGAGGTCTCAGTTTAGGAAGGAGAAGAAGAATTGAATTTTATTCTGAATTTTTTATTCTGATGCAATCATAAGAAAAATTAAATAAATTATGCTGAATCAGAGACTAAAGTTGTGGTACTCAGCAGCCAGTCCCAAGCATTGTTTTGGGAAATGAAAGAAAATTCCTATGGGCCCTCCATCAGCCAGCATCCTCAAGACTCTTGGCAGGTTACTCGCCCTTGCTCCAGTGTGATGCTGCCACTCTGATCCATGCAGGGACACGGGACATGGGTCAGGACACAAGCTGAGCCTGATGGAGAGAGCACAGGACATGTCTCATCATCCTGCTGCCCACCAAACCACAAGTTACTCATCAAACACTTCACTAACAGCACCAGGACAACCTGGGCAGAAAGGTGTTGTGTATGCTGAGCACTGGTCTGAAAGATTCACCTCCAGAGAGGATGAGCTGACACAGCAGTGAGAAGCAGGACCCACAGCTGCTTACAAAACCCCTCTGAGCTTGGCTTGTTGTAAGGAGCAATGAATATGTGGCAGGGGGTTTTTAAGCAGCTGGGGAAAAGTCCTTTCTCACCCCTCTGAAGCTCAGAGGATGATAAAACAGCATCACCAAAACCTTTAGAAAAATCAAATGAGATGTTTAGATAGGCCAGTCATTCCTGATACTATCCATACTCTAAAATAAAATTGGGCAAATATGAATGCAGAATGCTGGATGAAGGAACAAGCAGAGAGGATGGGATAAAAAACACATCTCCCCTTCCTGCATTGTTCTGTGATGCCACTGGGTTGTCACACATTAGCCATTTACAGACACATGCAAATGGCATGAAAACACTGGACCAAATCCATCCACAGTGAAATTCATTGAGTTCCAGCAGATCTATACTGGGTTCTAATTAGGCTTATTATGTATAACCAAACATAATTCTAATTGGCAGCTTTGATTACACCCCACATCATTTCTGCTCTAATTTACCCACATGGGGCAAGAAAGAGTTAACACACAGGTCTGGCTCCAATGGTGACAGCAACAAGAGGAAGAGGGAAAGCCATCCCTTGAACTGTGCACAATGGCAAGGAATGGAGCTGGAGGTATTTCCCACTGAAGAAACATTTATCCTGCTGGTATGCAGGAATCAGGTTGTGTCTAATTTACCTTTATGCAGCTTTACCTACTCAATAGTTTGCCACCCACCCCTGCAATATCCAACCTCTATCACTAGAGATTTTACAGAATGGGAGTCCTTATAGGCATACCTTTTGGGTGGTAAAAATTCTGCTTGGAATGTGAGGAAGAGTGTGTTGTGCATGGGTGAGATTGCAGTTCAAGGGATTTGAAGTTGATAATTATTTCCTCCCATCTGCCTCATATACTTCCCCTTCTTTTATAGAATCTCCAAGTCTCAAATGAAGAGACAATCTCAAGCCTAAAAGGATCATCAATTCCAACCCCACTTTTCTGAGAAGGAGAAGTACTCCAATTAATGTGGATGAGAGTTGTGTACACTGAACACACCCATCAACCAGTTTGGAAGGAAAAGCTGCTGTCCTCATGAATTATAGTCACTTCAGAAAGCTTGGCCTAGATCCCCACCAGGGTGAGATTGTCTTTGCAGGGACGGGACTGCTTGATAGAGTCCATAGGCAGATCCATGGGTCTTGGTCAATTCATCCTGTGGATGCTTTGGGCCCAGAAAGATGATGGTGCCAGGTTGCACAAAATCTATGGAGGTAAAGGCACAGTGGTTGAAAGACAAGATACAAAGTGGTTAGTGATGCCTCACTCCCAAAACTGCAGATGTTTGCCCCGGATTTGTGTCGGCCCAGAGTCTTTATTCATGCCTTTGATGAAGGGGGAAGAACTTGCTTGTAAAATTCCTGATGGGATCAAGTCCTAAAGGGGTGCAAATGTACAAGAGGACAGGAGCAGAATTCAGACAGGTCTCAGCCTGAAATGCACCTGAAAGCAGCAAGAAGGAAATCCAGAGGAATGAGTTCAACCTCCTGCCCTTGGGAGGGACATCTCCAGAGCACAGGAACAACAGGAGGTGCTTGTTTATGGTCTGGGGGACAGGCAAAAGGGCCATAAAGAGCCAGCAATGGGAGCAGCATCCTGTCAGAGTTATGACGTACTGACTGGAGGGGATCCACAGGGAAGCCCATGAACCTGCCATGGCATAATGGGGGATAATCCCCAACTCTCCTGTTGTGACTCCCTGTCCAAGACCAGGGCAGCCTCTGGGCTCCCTACTGAAGACCAGGGATGCTTCCTGCACACTCCACAATCTGACCAATTTGCTCTTTGGCCACTGCCGAATTTCAAGGTGCAGCTCTGGCTTTGTGACCAAGCCAGGCTGTGCAGAGGAGGACACCACATACCCATGGCATGCTTTTCAGGGTGGAAAACAGTGCTCTGCACCCGGTCAGCAGCAATGCTGTGCGCACACAATGAGCATTTAGGGGGTGGAAGGAGCCTTCAAGATGCACAAAGTCAAACGTGTCCAAACGTGAGCGAGGGAAGGCAGCAGGGTGGAGGAAAGCCATCTGGCACCCTCTAGTGTGACACTCTGAGAAAAGCTCGTCCCTCCTCACCCAGCTCTGCTCCTCAGCTGCCTCTTTCCTCACCCCCACACGGACCACCCGTGCCCACAGGCTCTGTCTCATCAACCCCCTTTAATTACCATCCACTGTAGCAAGACACGAAACTCATTAGTGTGAGCAGCATCTCCTCGTGATGAGCCTGCCGTGTCCCAAGACATCCAGTGTGTGTGAGCCCACTCAGAAGGAGATGCACAGCCCAAAGGGGCTTTAAAGAGGATTTTCAAAGCTTTGGGGACCTGGTGTGGCTGAGGGTAAAGAAGTGCCAATGCCAGAGCATCAGGGCCACCATCACTGGCAGTGCCACATGTGCAGGGCTGGGCATGAAAACTGATGCGTCCCAGGGCACATGCTGGGAAATTAGACATGTTGCTGTTGGACAGCATTAAGCTGGAAGAGAGCAGATTTAGCTGACTGTGTGACATCTGGGGTGGGACATTTGTATTAAGAGAATCTGAATTAAAAAATAAAACTGCCAAGGACAGGCCAGGGTGTCCCAGTCTAGCCCGTACCCAGCAGTGTAGGCACAGCCACAGACACCCAATCACATTTCAGCTTTTATGATTTGGCTCTCAAGTCTCTGGAAGAAAAACAACTTTCTTCCATTCCTAATCACCTTCACTGTCCTCCAGTGAACTTTTGGGTAATGTTTGCTGTGTCATTGGAGCAGTGCTGCTCCATGAATGGCAAACAGGCACCCTTGTATTCCTCAGGATGATGATTCCCAACCAAGGAACCAACACAGAGCCCAGGCAAGAGGAGATAAAACACCCCAACCCAGAGAGCACCATCCCCTCCTGTGCACTGGGACCACCTCCACAAACACTACTGAGCAAAATGTCCTTTTCTCCCAGGGCTTTGAAAGCAAAAGCGTTCTGGGGTCAGGCCACGTGGCCATGGGACAGTGGTTGGTGGCCTGACCTTCAGCACCTGTGATGGTGTAGGTGGGATGTAGGTCCTAGGAGCAGCTGCAGCCATCAGAGACAGGACAGGGCCAAGTCCCAAAAGGCCACGTGAGTGGTACAGCAACTACATTATTGTGACTGTCCCTGTTGACCTTGAAGACCTGGAATCTAACCAACCTTTGTGCCAGTGAAGGTCACCCCTGCCTGACACATCACTACTGGCATTTTGATGTGTTGGAGGTTTCTATGATCTTCACAGAGTTTTGTGTTTGGTTGAGGGCCAGCTTGTCACCTCAGAACAGTCCTGTGCCCTCATCCCTCATAGAATCATTTAGGAAAATACCTCTAAGATCATCAAGCCTAAACCTCAACCCAGCACTGCCTGTCCCACCACTATGTCCCACAGTGCCTCATCTACACATCTTTTACATCCCTTCCAGGATGGTGACTCCACCACCGCCCTGGGCAGCCTTTTCCAATCCTTGACAGCTCTTTCAGTGAAGAAATTTTTACCAATATCCAATCAAAACGTCCCCTGGCAGAAATTCAGGGCATTTCCATTGGTCCCCTCAAAGACACCACCCCTCACCTCTCTACAAGCTCAAGCTCTTCCTTATCCTGTTAGTCCAACACCAGAGGACTCTGCTTGGGTAGGGGAAAACCAGGGCCATGTGGTTTTCTCCTGCATCACCTCTTGCATCCTCACCACTCTCCTCTGTGTCCTGTGCTCCTCTGAACCAGGAGGATATTTCCTATGAAAACCAGCTGCCAGTAATGCAAGCCATGGATCTGGCTCAGCTCTGGGTAAAGCTGGATCCAATTTTACAAAACCCATCTCACAAGCAAGTTCATCTCCTATAAATAAACACAAAACCTGGAACATTCGCCTGGCCCCTGAAACAAAAGTAATTTTGTTACACGGCTTAAATTTTTATTGCTAGTTAGTGTAAGAGATGCAGGAACACAAAAACAGAGGCTGAGCCAGGATCTGTGCAAGCTCTCACAGGCAGATCAGCCAGTGTATCCCCTCAATAACCTCTAAAAAAGCCTCTTGCCTGTCATGCTAAATTGCACGGCCATTTTATGATGTGGACACATGTTCACAGAGCCCATCCATGGAACAGACTGATCTCAACTGATCAACATATTCACAAAAGAGTGATTTTCCCCCTCCACCTCTTAGAGACATAAGATTTCTTCTTAAAATCAACTATAATTTTCAAACCAGAGACTCACCAGAAATGAGTATACTGAATTCAGTGAGCTAAAGGTGTCAGAGGTGACTCGAGCCATATCCAAGGCTTCAAAGTTATGCCCAGATCACCAGCCCCCATCAGAAGCAGCAGTTTTTTGGGAGGCAGGGCAGGAGGATAAACATTAAAAGAACTCCCTTATATCAGCCCTTACACTCGCAAACCACAGCTCCCTTGACATATGTGATGCTTGAATCTTTCTGGGAACCCACAAAAAGATAATCAGGACATAGAAACTTGACAGATGCAGTGCTTCAGAGGACATCACTTTGAAAACAGGTCTTGGTGGCTCTCTATCCTGCCTGCCACAGCAAGAATCTAAAGAAGAGTAGCAAACAGACAACTGAGCATGTAAAACTGGATTATATTTTCTAGTTATGCACTTAAGTCACAAAAGGAAGAGAAGCCGGTGTCCAAACCTGATACTTGATCTATGTTAGTGCAACATCTCAGTGATCCACACCCACAGCTGCTCAGTGCTGCTGCAGTAGGAGAACTAATACAGTGATACCCAAATCAAATGGGACATCTTTCATCTTCCCTCTGCCCTCTCCAAAAATATTGAATAAGAGCCATTAAAGGAAAGCTGGAGGGCAAGCCATTGCTCAAGGTCAATCAATGCATCTCCCTTGTGGAAATTGCATCTGGCAAAGGCTTGGCCACAGGACCTCAGGAAGGTGACAGGGGGCTGTGTTGGTGAGAGCAGAGTGAAATCAGTGATGATGAGAGAAACAGCCTGACTGTTGTAAAACTGAGGAGCTAGAACCAGTGAATGGGACAGGGAGAGGAGAGAAGAGGGAGAGGGAGAGGGAGAGGGAGAGGAGAATAGACTGTTTCAGTTAGAAAGGACATACAAAGACCACTCTCTTCAACTCCCTGACTAGTTCAGGGCTGACCATGCTAAAACTTGTTACTAAAGTACTGTCCAAAAGCCTCTTGAACACTGACAGCCTTGTGGCATGGACCAAATCTCTGGAAAGCCTGTTCCAGTGTTTGACCACCTCTCAGTAACAAAATGCTTCATAATGTCCCATCTAACCTCCTCCAGTGCAGTTTTCAACCATTCCCAAACAGTCACTGGATCCCAGAGGGAAGAGCTCAGTATCTCACTCTCCACTTCCCCTCCTCAGGAAGCTGTAGAGAGCAATGAGGTCACCCCCCAGCCTCCTTTTCTCTGAATAGGACAAACTGAAAGCCCTCATCAGCTTCTCACAGGACATTCCCTCCTCCAGACACATTCAAAGACCTTCACACCTTTCTTAAATTGCAGGGCCCAGAACTGCCCCCAGTGCTCCAGATGAGGCCACACCAACACTGAGAAGAGCAGGACAATCACTTCTTCTGACCAGCTGGTCCTGCTGTGTTTGAGGCACCACAGAATGGATTTTGTCTTTTTGGCTGTCCTGGCTCACTGCTGACTCACAGTCCACTACCAACCAGCATCTCACTGTCCCCACATCTCAGCTGGGAAAAGAGAGGAGTGCTCAAGCAATGGCACTTAACCTGTGTTTGTGCCATTAGGGAACAAGATTTAAACATAGCACATTATTTATTGGTTTCAATAACTAAAACAGAGATAGATTTCTTTTCTCATTTTCCCTATTATCTTATTCTTCTTGCTTTTTCTTTAGCCATTACTTAGTTCAACTCAAACTTACTGTTAAGTGTACTCCCATCAATGCTGGTCAACAAAGCATTTAAACACATGCTTAACTCAAAGCAGATAATTAAGGGGCATTCAGCAAAACTGACCCATACACCTCACTTTTTTTTCTCTGAAAGGGGCCCTCCATCATTTTAAAAGCTATATTTCTTTTCAGTATAAAGTACCACAGCCACAAAAATCAATCCACTCTGCTCCATCAGTGTGCATCTGTCACTCAGCTCCCAGCACAGGGAAAAGCAGAGACACTCACAGAAAACACTCACCCAGTCCCTTTCCTTTAAAAACAGCCAAGAGTAAAAAGATGCATAATTTAGCATAACAGTTTTATTTGTGAATCAGGTTATTTTAAATGTCAGCTGAGGTTATGTTCTTGTCTTCAGCTGCTGCTGGGCGTTGCTTCAAAGTCATTCTGAGTCACTGCTCTCCATCTTCATCTGCTGATGGGCCCCCAGGTAGTGATGGAAACATAACTTCCCTTGACATGGATAACCTCCAATAAAGGAGTGCCCTCCCTGTTGACACGCTGATTAGAATGAACGAGGGGAGGTGGAAGGGAAGAGGAAGGTGACTGTAGCTCTTGAAAAGCAAAGACAATGGGCCACATCCTGCTCCCTGACTCTCTGCCATCAGATTCACTGCAAGTTATTTGCAAAACGGCAAGAAACTCATTAGATTGCTGCTAGGGCTATTGATGGAAATGCAAATCTTTACCTACAGGACCTTATTCCACAGCAAATTAACAGCAGGCTGGGGAAAACCAAAAATCTGTATTCTCAGGGCTGGGAGTCTGTCAGAACAAAGTATAATCTCTATTCTTCAGATAGCAATCAAAAAAAAAAAAAAAAAAAAAACAAAGACAAGGTCTTTCATTCAGATTTTCCATTAGTTGCATTAATATTGACCTAAAAGAAATTCTTCCAT
This sequence comes from Agelaius tricolor, assembly GCF_023055355.1. Taxonomy (NCBI): domain Eukaryota; kingdom Metazoa; phylum Chordata; class Aves; order Passeriformes; family Icteridae; genus Agelaius; species Agelaius tricolor. The sequence goes on from NW_027269266.1 coordinate 3,774,428, forward strand.
GTTTCCATGAGCCTGAATAAGGTGAGGATCAGAGCCTGAGAGTTCCATAAATTGGCCTGGCCCAATATGAAGGGGCTGTGCTCAGAGAGACACAGCCTGGCTGCCAATTTACAAGACCAAGGGAAGTGTCCTCCAGGGTAGAGTTTTGTTTTGGCTTGACACAAGATTTTACCTGAGTCATTAATTCTTTCCATTATCTTCCATGGACTTTGGACTAGGCTCCTTATACTGAATTCAGCTTTGGCCGCCCAAGGTGATACCTCAAAATATCATCTAGCTGAGAAACCAGGCATAAGGTTTTCAGAAAAATCCTGACCTGGTCTTCCAAGGGATCCTGCTGGGATGGCAACCGAGCCTTTGCGTTGTTCCCAGTAAAGCTACCTGCAACCAGATCACACAGCCAGAGGCTTCAGCTCCCTGAGAAAGAGCATCAACACCCCCCACCTCCACCCCTCCATAGGACCTGCACTCACTGTCACAAGCTCATTTTCCACAGAGAGCCAAACATTGTCATTTACACCAATAAAAAGCTGAATTCAGCACTTTATCCATAAAACGGATCGTGAACCCTTAACACCACTTGCCTCTCCTTGGAATAATAAATTATGAGGACAAATGGCAGAATCATTATCAGTTTCAATATCCAGTCATAAATAGTCTTGTAAGAACACTCAAATGATGGTGTTTTATTGCATTAGATATCACTTGCCATTAATTACAGCATGAAACTTTTGTACTTTGATGAAAAGCATTTTAGCCAGCTCAGTTATAAATTTAAAACAGTCTTAAAACAAAAGTCACCCCAAGTTGTGGTGTGGGTTTTTTTTTAATCTATAGATCTGAACACCAAATAGCATTTTTGACTTGGAATGACACAAAAGACAGGTTTTATAAAAGCTATTTTACTGCCCACTCATTCAGCTTCAGTGCTTACAGCAAACTAACAGTACCCATGACTGTGTTTTACAATAACATTGTTGGCAGCCAGATTTCACTGCTACAGATACTTCATAGTTCATTTGGTTTAGTGGGGATTTTCTTCAATGATGATCAAGAGGTGTCATGAATCAATGCGATCTAGTTTACATTTCTGCCCTGTTTCTTTTGTTTGGATCATTTCTCCCTCCTTCTGTTGCCATATCTCACCACACAGGACAAAATCACAGCTGGCTGTGGAGCAAGCCTGGCACCACCAGCAGCTGGTGGGTCAGTCCCCAGAAAATCTGGGATACACACAAAATCTCACAGAGAGAAAAAAATCTCACAACTTCAGCCTGAGAGCTAAATTTTCAAGCAATTGTGGGATCTGTCTTCAGATTTCCAGTTCAGAGGGATTCAGGCTGAAGCAATTTGCATTCCTGCTCCATGGCATTGATCACAATTTGCATTCGTTTGCAAAAGGGATTAAAGGGATTATCCCAACCCCAATCTGGGCATGGCAACCTTGCAGCCACCACAGCCAAATTCCCCAGAGATCAGGATTCAGAGCCTCTGCCCAGGTGGACAACAGTTTATCTATTATAGCAACATCTCTGAATCCAAACAACCATACATGAATGCACAGTCCCAAATCCAGGTGCACTGCAGGAGTTGTACTGAATCCCATACATTTCTCAGTAGATGTGGAGAGCACACTTTGTTCTCCTTTCCCAACCCTTTAGGAGGAATTATGGGTTAGTATTTATATTATTCTCATGAGGCCTGGGAGACCAAGGTTTGACTCTTGTCCTACCAAAGGTTCCTGTTTTGGCCAGGAACAGAGGAAAAATACCCAGTTTCTCAGAGGTTCTGGTGGGAATCTGCTCAAGCTTAAGAGAGCTAAGCTTAGTAGTCAAAATCCTGTGACAACCAATGGAGATCAGGTCCCCACATTCCACAGTGACTTCTTGGCCTTCCCATGCCTAAAAATGGTCCCCAAGGAGATTTGGTCTGTGACTTCATGGAGACAAAGGTGAAGCTGACCAGCCTGCAGTTTTCTTAGGCCCTCCTTGCTTGAAGATGGCCTTGACATCAGCCTCTTCCCCAGTCCCTGGGGACCTTCCGTAATTACACCCACCTTTCAGAGATCCCATTGAACAATTTGCGGTGGCATCAACCATCTTCCTCAGCACCCTTCAACACATCCCACCTGGTCCCATGCATCCATGTATGCCCATTTTGCTTCACCAGTCCCTAAACTGATCCTCCCCCATGACAGGTGGCACCTGCCTCTCCTAAATCCTGCTCCTAGGCACAGAAATGAAGGGGTTTGACAGCAGACCTTGCCAGTAATACCAAAGGCAAAGCTTTCCCTATGCCCTTTGTCACTAGGCTGGCCAACACATTCAGCAGCAAATCAATATGTTCCCATTTTCCCTTTCCTGGTGATTTACTTATAGAAATTCTTATTCCTGCCCTTCACACCCTCACCAGTTTCATCTCACTTTTGGCTTTTTGAATTTCTTAGAGCATATCTGAGATCTGAGGACAAGTGACATTGGCCAAGACTCATCAGCTCCTGTAAAAACAGATGTCATTGTCGCAACTTGACTGTTTCTTGAAAGGGTGACCATTTGCTTTTTGACACAAAAGTGAGAAATTGAAGAAAAACAGCCTAACTGCTCATTTAAGGCAGCCTGTTCTTTCCCTTCTGCTTAACCAGTTAAAACCTCATTTGACAATCTGAGAGTTTAGCTCCCAGTGCTCTTGCTTAAAATATAACAGATGGCCTCTAATAAGTAAATTGAAAAGTGCAAATAAGGTTAAAACAATTTTTCTTTATTGAATATCATTAACTTCAAGGCTGTCCACTTTAAAATGCTAATTAAACCTCACTTCCTTTTGCAGGGTTCTAGTGAGGAAAGATTGCCGTGAGGTAAATTCCTCTTGTTTGTAGAGGACCAGCCCAACAAACTGATTGCAAACTGGCCTATTACATGTCCCAAGATTAATAAGTAGAGTTGGAATCTTTCCATTATTTGTTCCTTCTTTACTTTTTTCCTTCCCACAAACCAAACACAGTCAAGAAGGAAGAGGTCAAGTGTGAAAACCTGCTCTGTCCACACAGCAAACAACAGTTTCTCTAAAGGTCACTGTTGGTCCAAACCAGTTTTCACACAGGATTTCTAACACCTTGTAACACCCCACAGCATTGTGCTGCAGGTGTGGGGCTCTGCATTCCTGGCACCATGCACAGAGTACAAGAGGTCCTTAAGCGCCTCACCCCCACCTTGCTCCTAATTTCCAGTGCAAATTTATTCCCAATCAGTATGTGTCACTTGCTCATGTGCCAACACTGTTCTTTGGCTTGAAGAGCTTTCTCCACCCCCAACATGAAGGATTTTTACTGAATAACCCAATAAATAAGTTTTACTGAATAACTCAACTTCTTCATGCTTCTGGCAAAGCAAGTTAAACTTTCAGCCTGCTCTCCTAGGACAGCCCTTCCCCTGATCAAGGTACCAGCCCCTCCTTCACCTGTTCCAGTTTTAATTCTTCTTTCTTCAGCAGAAGAGAGCAGATCTGGCAGGGTCTTACCAAAGTTCTTCATGAGGCAATGCTCCACCTCAACTGGAAAGACACACAGGTGAACTCCAGGATAACATTCACCTTCTTCATGGCCAGGTCATACTCACAGTTCTTAGGCATCATGTAAAAAAATTAGTATGTTTTTTACCTTTTACCTCCTTTACTCTTGCTGAAGGTTGAACTCTAGTCTAAGGCAGATCCAAGAGGGACCATGATTCAGCCCCCAAAGAGAGCCTCATGTCCAGCAGATGCAAAGCAGACAACCTTTTGGACAACAGCCTCAGGATGACAGCCCATCACCGTGAGCAGGGAGCTCTGGGTGCTCCCCCTGCCTGGTGGGTTTGACCCCAGGTGCCAGTTTGCAGACCACCTTTGACAGGCTGCAGGAACCTCAGGGAGGGAGAAGTTCCCATGTCTGCTGTAAACCTGAGCTGCTGTAGGGGAAAAAGTCAGGATGCATCAGGCCAGAAAAAAAGAGCCAAGAGCCTCTGAGTGCCTGGCTCTCCTCACCAAGAATTCCTGAGTCGAGATGAATTCTCCTTCCCCATCTAAACATGGTTCTCAGTCATCTGAGCAAGTTAATTTACTTTGTCAATTAAAGATTCAGAGTATGAATTAAAAAATGCAGAACTTGATACAAATTGCCTGTCCAGTCTCACCTCAGTGATTTCTCATCCAGACAATCTGGCTGAACATTAGCATCCTTCACTTCAAACCACTCATACTATAGATAATCCAATACTGCCTGTCCAGCAAACCTGAGTTACAAAAAAGTTTTTGGGCCAAGAGGGAAGGGAAAAAAGCCTTTTAACCTTTACTCTGGTGTTTATGGGAAGTCCTTTGTCCCACAGAGGCTCATTTTTCTTTCTGTGGAAGCCCATGAACAAGGAGGGTTGACAACAGGCAGGGGCAGTTGTAGCAACACTTGTTTAACCAGTCCATTTATAAATCATGCCAAAACCACACACAACACAGATCAACACAAAAAATCTGTATTCACTGGACAAACAGCAAAATTAGTCTGTGCTGAAAGGTTTTTGGGAGAGTCTGCCAAACACAGAATCCCAGAATGGTTTGGGTAAGAAGGGACCTTAAGATCATATAGTTCCAATCCCTTTGTCATGGGCAGGGATACCTTCCACAAATGAAAAACAACAGCTGTATTTTCTCAGCCAAGAATCACTCTGAGGAAAATAAAATACTTTCACAGCAAGGCAGAGATTGAAATGAAGTTTATTTGCTTATTCACTCAGTTGAACTCTCTGACTAAATCACATATTGGATTAGCTGCATTCAATGTCTTCTCTTTCCTCTGCTTGGGTAGGTGCTCCTTCTAAGGGACAAAAATTGCAGGGACCCAAATAATTTAACTGAGAAATGGAAATTGGGAAAACATATTGTTGCCTTTCAACAACATCTTTCTTGATCAAAAGGGTGTTTCTGCTATGTGCAACTGTCCTCAAGCAGGGCAGTAACCCAGCAAAGAAATTATTCCAGGAGTGACAGGGGAATGTCCCACACTAACCTAACATCTGTGAGAGCCATGTGAAGAGATACTCCCAGGTGGCATAAGCTGTGATATCATAGTTGTTACACAGCATGGCTTGGATGACTTTTTAAGGAGAATCCCACCTTCCAAAACACCAGTATTTACCAGACCTGGAAGAGAGTTGAGGTTTCAGGAGGGAAGTGCATACATGTCAATCAGAGAGTAAACAGTGTCCTCCAACAGCAAGTGGAGCAGACCTTTGTTTTCCTCTGTTTTCCTGTGCAAAGCTTGTCTCAATCCTAAGGGATCTGCCTTTCACTGAACCAGGGTTCTGAGCTTGCAGGCATAACACAAATGCCTGGGAGAGTCCAGCTTGAAGGGATAAACACAAGCAAGGGAATGCAAATAAAGGACAAAAAGCAAGAATGTGAGTAACAAAGCTCTCAAGCTGTGTCTGCTGGGTACCTCCATGCAGGTGTGTCTGAGAGGAGTTGGAGAGGTCAGTCTCATGGGTTTGACAGTAAAGACAGAGCAGTCGTGGAATAAGAAAGCTTTCCAGCTGTAGAGTGGTAAATGGGGACAAATCTCATCTCCAAAACTGAGACAAGCTTTCAATCAAGTCTTCAGGAGTTTTGGCACAAGAGAAATCAGCTTTTTCTGTCCTCTTCTCCACACCACTGCCTTTCTACTCAGTAGGGAGAAACTGCTCACTCGGGAGACGAATCACCTGATCTGTTGTAGACATCTGCCACAAGTTAAGATGAACAACAGCCAGAAACTCCTCTCCCTCGTGGTCCCCTCCTTTGATTGCTAAAGGAGCCCATATGACAGCAGACAGAGATGTCTACACTGGTCAGATGAATCCCACACCTGAATGACCAGACTCCTGTTTGGCTGATGAGATGCTAAAAGAGGAATGACAACCAGATGGATTCATTACAGAGTACTCTGCTATCATATACCAAATAAAAGCATCTTAAGAATTTGTCACAAATTCCTGTCATCCAAAAATATTAGATAAAAAAACATCTCACACAATTAATGACATCCCCAAAGTAGTCAGGCTGGTGATTGAACATCATGTCTAATGGGCTTATGGGCAGGCTGACACATCAGTGGATGAGGTGATTGTCCTGGATTGCCAAGCAAATTGTATTCTATTTGCCATCTGTATGGCAGTTGTCTTCTGTTCAGTGGGCAGTTTTCCTTATCTCTTCCACACCCAATCCTCCCTCTGGGGGGACACCTGCTGATAACAGCCATTGAATGTCACTGCATGGCTGATAAGAACTACAGCATCCCATTGGGAGATGTGAGCCCAGAGGGAGGAGCCAAGCATTCCTACCTGGATATAATCTGGAGATTCTAGAACACCAGCACAGCTTCTCCACTGGATTTCCCAGAGGAACAGCAGCTGCCTCTCCTTCCACTGGATCTTCAGAGGAAGAGACTGCACCTTTCTACAGGATCCCTGCTCCAACAGAACCAGCCCTGACACTGCAGGAGGGCTGAGCCACAATTCCAATGGGACTGCTGCCAACAGCCTGACCCACAGGGTGTCAGGTTGGGTTCTGACTCTGTCAGTGTTGTTTTGGTTTACTGCATTGGTTATTTTATCTTTTTATTTTCTTCCCTAATAAAGAACTACTATTCCTGCTCCCATATTTTTGCCTGAGAGCCCCCTAATTTAAAATTTATAACAATTCTGAGGGAGGGGGTTTACATTCTCCATTTCAGGGGAGGCTCCTGCCTTCCTTAGCAGACTCCTGTCTTTCCAAACCAAGACAGTGACACAGTGAAAGACTGGAATCAGAGATTGTAGCAGTATCCATAGGCAGTGATAGCTGCTCCTTCAACCTTTCCTCAGAATATGTGCTTCAAGAACACTGAAGCAAGTCACTGAGTTCCCACAGTGGTTGAGACATTCCCAGAAGCCTGGGATCACCACAAAAACATTGTTCTGTTTGTCAAGGCCAGCTTTTAGAAGTGGCAGAGAAGCAGAAGAACAAGAAAAGCAAAATTACTCTTGGGGCTGGATTTCAGCAAAGTGTCACATAAGAGAAGTTCTCAGCACCCCTCAGAAATGGAAACAGCCAACAGGGTAAATAATCTACAAGAAAAGGTAGTTATCTGCAGCAAAAGAGGAAAAAATTGGTTATAGGAGGGAAAACAATCTAAAAATGTTACATTCTAGCAATGTAAGCTGTGATGACTGAAAGCTAAACCATTTGAACTGACCAACCAGAGGATTGATCCAGACTGCAAAGTATGGAAGGCGAGCAGGGGTTACCCAAAGAATTCACTCAGACTTCTTTTGCCTTGCACATCACATAGTGCTTTTGACCTGCACAAAATAAGTTTAAAGTAATAAAGAGGTAAGATTCTTTGGTGCAGACGTTATTTTGTACCAAATTTGCACAGGAGTATAAAATTTCAAGCCACGTGGAATCAGGACTACAGTCACCTTCAGAGAAGGTTGTTAGGGAAATCCTCCTCACAGAACAGCGATACCCTGGTATCAGATGAGTGAATGCTCTGCCTATTTTCCTTTGCCATTTGTTTGGCCATTTCAATTTGCATTGAAATGCAAATTTAACATGAGGGTTAACATGAGGTCGAGATTTCATCAAATTTAACATGAGGTCAAGATTTCACCAAAACCAAAATCATAGTGGTTACATGAAAAATCATCAACCCAGGAGAAGAAAAATCCAAATTAGTCCCTTTCTCCTAAAGAGGAGATTCTAAACTGGCCTGGCATTGATGACAACACCAAGACCAGATAGTTTAGTTCTCTAAAATGTTGGTCTTTTTTCCCCTCAGCCCCTAACCTGCATGCAGCAGTCTGGGGATCAAGGTAATAGAAATGAGGATAAAACAAATTATTTGTTCAAAGTCCTGCTTTGGCTTTTTGTGGCTTTAGATGTACATCCTTCACTGCACTGCTCTGTGATCTGTGGTGGTAGCTCAACTCCAAAGGAAAAGCAAGTTGCAAAACAAAAAGGTCCCCCCGGGATCACACGCAGCAGTATTCAGCTCAATTACTTATTAAAGCACCGACACAGCATAGATTTTTTTTTCAGTACATTACTTATTCAATCAGAGCTCCAACTCTCTCAGACTGATCCCTTAAGAAAAAACAAACATCTTTCCCTGTTTGTTTCCAGCTGCATCACAAAAGACTTTAAAGACTTGAGTCTGCAAAGAAAACTGTTTGTCTTTGGGTTGTTGTACAGCAAGAGCTTGTGGGTGAATCCAGTGAAGCTCTGATTGACTGCTGAGAGCACAGGGCCATCGAGCTGGGAAAGGTGCTTGGATTTTTCCAGGTAACTCCATGACCTACCTCCAATCCAGAGCAGATTTACCTGCGTGGGACAGGAGCTGCAGGCAAGACAGCGAGGAACAATCTCTTTGTGGCAATCAAGGGTTTGGGGTTTTTTTACAGGAGGTGAGATCAATTTTCCATCAAGTTATTCTAGACTGGGAATTGTTCATCAGATATTTAAACACAGAAGCTGAACTTTCATCTAGGCAAGATGGGCATGCTGTGTTGCTCACCTTGAAGAGCAATAAGGTCCCCTGTGGAGGAGGGAGGGAATCAACCTCCATCAAATATTTCAAGGCAGAAGCTGTTGCCTTGCCTTTAGGTTTCTCTTAGCTAAGCTGTTAAGTTGTAGAATCACTGAGGTTGGAAAACAGCTCCATGATCATCGAGTCCAGCTGATGCCACAACACCACTTCTGCTCCAGACAACCAGAGTACCAGAAGGTAGAGAAGCTGGCAAAAAGCCCACGTGGTTTTGGAAACCAAAGGGCACCAGATCCTTCCATCACTTTCTTTAAAGGGATGTAAGAGCAAGAACCTGTGTTTCCTTGGTGAGCTGTTGTGCTTTCCTAGAAGGACAAAAATAAAAGAGTAGTAGAAGTCTTACAGCAGAATTTCTTCAAAGGACTTTTCAAGAGGGAGATTTATTGAGTCTTATTCTATCAGACACTAGTCAGTGAACATGTGCAACTTGGGTGAGCTGAAAAAAAAAGCTTGTCTATAAATTCTTGTACTCCAGACACTGTTCCTCAGAGGCCAGCCCTAATAAACCCATCATCAGAGCAATACTATAATTCAGTGGTGGCTCACTCTTCAGACCCTGCATCTTTTCTCAGGGGCTCCTGCAGCAAACACACTGTGCATCAGCTGCCCTGAGGACACAGTGCTTTAGTGCTAATGTGGGACATGTCAGAGAGCCCTAGCCCAGCCCAACAGGCAAAGAAGTGTCTCCTCTCCCTATCCAGAGAAGAGCTCAGCCCCAGAAAGTAGTTAAATCATCCAGACAATATCCTACAAGCACCACAAAATACTTTGCTAGGAGCCAAGATATTAACTAGAAATGTTCTACAATGTTCTATGAGCTGGGAAATGGGAGCTTTAATCTTCCCCAGCTGAGTAAGAAACTGATCTTGAGCCTTGCATTTCACAAGCAAATAAAGCCAGAAAGCTACAGGAGACAATAATCATCTCACCCTGACAAAACGAATGAGCTACTCAAGAAATTGTCACCAAAACTGCACAAAGCTGAAAGATGTAGAGAAGCCAGAGTTACTGAATGCTTTCCTTTCATCAGTCCTCACCAACAAGACCAGACCTCAGGAATCTCTGACCCAGGAGAGCAGGGTAAATGAATGTCAGGGGGAAGACCTTTCTTTGCTCATCAAGGGTCTGGAGAATCTCTCCTACAAGGAAAGAGTGAGGAGCTGGAGCTGTTCAGCCTTGACAGAGACCAGGCTTTCCTTCAGGCTCTCCTCAGTTGCACCCACAATGGGACAAGAGGAATGGGCAGAAACTGATGCCCAGAAAGTTCCACCTGAACATGAGGAAGAACCTCTTTACTGGGCAGTGACCAAGCACTGGATCAGATCAGTCAGAGAGGGTGTGGAGTCTCCCTCACTGGAGATATTCCAGAACCATCTGGACACAATCCTGTGCTGTGTGCCTTGGGTTAACCCTCTTGGAGCAGGGAGGTGGGACGAGATGATCCCTGTGGCCCCTTCCAACCTGACCCATTCTGTGGTTCTGTGACCTCTCCAAACCCCTTCCCTTTGTGGTTAACTTTGACATCAAGCCAACCAGTAACCTGGCAGAACTTCAGGCTAATGATGATGGCAATGCTGCTTAAACTGGCAGGCACTGTTTAACTTGCATTAATTAATCCTTCTGTATTTCTCTACAGCCTTGCTCAATGACAAAGCAACTGCTGACAGTGGAGGCCTGCAAGAAGTATTATATGTTTTAGCACTGTACCTTTGGACCCAGAATAATAAGCACATAAAAGAGATAGATGTGTATTTCTAATGCCACCTTTTAAAGCAATTGCTTAAAAGAATTCTGCTTTAGCAACTTGGAAATTTAATTCCTGACCTTCCTGAGTAATCATGCTAATATCAGAAGAAGTTGTAATTATTCAGTCATGAAGAAAAGAAGGTACTGTTTGTACTCAAAAGTGGAGCACTTAAATATAAAAGAGAGACCAAAAGAGGAATGTGAGTATTCCCTGGCCACTCCAGAGGTGAGTCATAGCAAGGGGTTCCCACTCTCAACAGGATGTGGCAGGGACAGGGAGAGTGCTCCTATGCCCCCAGAATGTGAAGAACATGAACTTGAGTCATCCAGCTCCAGCAGGGCACAATCCAGCTCTCAGTCAATAAAGGGATCCTCCACTCTCTACAATTCCCTGGCTTATTCCCAAGACAGATTACAGCTTCTACAGGAAGGGAAGAGAGGCTTCAGTCATTTTCATTAAACAATCTTCTTTATTCCCAGGAGAAATTTTATCCTAAGGGAAAGATACCAGCTTCACAGAATGCAGTAAAGTGTTCTCACTTGCACAGGGATGTTCATTCAAATTCTGCAACTTCCATACATCTTTGCAGAAAGATCTCCTAGCTCACATTTTCTAAGATTTTTTCAGCTAGAGGCTACTTAATCTGGACTAAAATGTTTGAAGTGAAGCAGTAGCAACAGAGCAAGACAAGCTGTTCTATTCAAGATCTCCAAGAAAGAAATGGGATATTGAGAGTGTAAGAAAAAAATTTATCTTCCTGCCCTGTTTGGAGCAGAGCATGACACAGAATTTCACAGCCATGACAAGGAGGAGGAAGAAAGAGAGTAACCCCAAGCTGGTGTGCAGAGCAACTGATCCTGCTTTCTGAAGCAGAAAGGAGGTGTGTGAAACTTCCCATGTTTGGTCTCTTCTTTTTTTACAAAACTGATGTCAAGTAAAACATTGCACAGTGGTGTCTGTATCACAGAAGATCTCTGTGCTTTCCACAATCTATAAACCCCTGCCATATCATGCTTTATCACACAACAGGCTTTCCATAGTATCCTGTGTCAAAAATTTCCCTTCTCAGAGGATCCCAGGGAGTCCTTAAAGACTTTAATCAGCCTCCTCCATATATTAAAGAAGATGGGATTAAGTCAGTGTGCTTATGCTTTCTGTGTGGGGAAAGATATAAACATCTCCAAGTCACAGATTAAAAGAAAGATAGTCTCAACATTTAGTCAAGAGAAATTGAGGAATTGAGATACCTTGCTAAACAGGTATGCAGAGGCTGGCATGCCAAACACATGGAATCAAAGCTGACAGAGATGGGTAGAGTGACTCACATAGATGAGGAACTTGACTTTGTCACCCAGCTCTCCAAAACAGCAAGCACAGTCTGAAAAGTACCTAAGAAAAATTGAGGCCACAAACACACAGAGCAATATGATGCTTTTAAAATCAGGTTTTCAATCACAATGTAATTTTTTCCCCACCAACACACTCAAACACAGACATTTAAAAATTATTTGTCTACAAAGAGGAACGAAATGATTTAAACAGCTCCAGTAAATTCTGAGCAAATCTCTTCTGATCTTCTCCTTGGGAGTCTGCTCAGACAACATATAAATTTTATTTGCTTCTATTTCACAAGACAAGAAGAGGCTGGGTTGTAGATAACCTTCTGTTCAAGCTCAGCATATCTTTTCAGAAGTGGACGATAGAGCTAAAAAGGAAAAAGAAATAAATATGTCTCATTGAAAAATTAGATTTTTAAATTACACTGTACTTAAAAAGCATCTTCAGACATGAAAAATGCAGCATCTTCACAGGTACCTGAAGGTTTGGCCTGGTTTTTCCCCAATTTGCTCATGAAAACGCTGCAGAATTTTCCCTCTTTGAATGTCACAGTCCTTTTTACCATCGCCTTTACAGCTTAATTTTATGACATGCACAGGTTGTTCTTATTGTGACTGGGTTCTTGCAATAAGCAGAAGCCATTACTTCCAGCAGAAGCAGCTCAGCTAAAGTCACCTCTCCCAGTGTGACATGCCCCCTCAGTAATAGCTGTGCTAATCACCCAGGCAGAACTCCTGTCCTTGCCTCCCTCCACTGCCCCAGGATGGATCACTGCCTCTGTCCCCTCCTCCTCTGCCTCACTAATCACCCCACTGCACCCTCCAGCACAGTCAGCTGGGCCCTCCTTGGCCAATGTGCTGACCAGGGCCTTCTGAAATGCACCTCACACTCCCTCTCAGACTCCTGTACCTGCTTGAGCTGCTTCTCTACTCCACATCTTTCACAGCCACATCCTTTCCCATCCACAGGCTGCTCCATGGCCATGTTCCTTGCTCCCCAGGCCCACAGGGACAAATGCAGACCCAGCTTTTAGCCACAGCTACACCAAGTATCTGAGTAGCTTGTTTGGACTTTCCTAGCTAGAATTTTCCAGGAGATTTAAGGTACAGTATTGTTACAACCATAAAAAGAAGAATCACAACTCAAATGTGTTCAGAACCCTGGACTCAGACACATCCTGCACTTTCAGATATGGGTGAGATCCATGAGAAACCCTGAATAAATCTCTGCTCTGGCTCCAGCCAAAAACTGTACTTCATCTAGATCTTGGAGATGCACCTTTCTCCTTATCTCCTCCCTTATCTGTCCCTCTAATAAAACCAGCACTGTGACAAGCCATACCAGGACAGCTCTGCACATTTGCTGGCTCCAGCACAAAGAAGGGAATGGCAGGAGCCAGCACAGGGTCTGGTATAGGCTTGAGCAGTCCCTAGGAGGATGCCATAAGGTCACATCCCTGCCACAGTGAATCCTAGAGGCTGCCAGTCTGTCCACAAGCTCTCTGCACTGACTCATCATCAGGGCAGCCTCACTCCTGGCTCCAGGTTCAGAGAGGTTATAGAGCCATAATGAATTACAGCCAGCAAACTGAATTACTGCTCTCATCAGTGAGAGAGATCTAGCATTTCAATGTGGTTTATCCTTTTCAGCCAACAACAGTGTGTGTACAAGTATGAAAAATTCAGGAGGAAAATGTTTCAGGTGTAAACTATGGGGATGTAGGAGGAGACCAGCTTCTCCCTGGGCAGGTCTCTGTACAGTCCTGCAGTAGCCTCAGTGTCTGTAACAGCCACACTTTCCCAGAATAAAAAAAAACCCACAAAGTTTTCTCATCTAGGAAATAAAAACCAGTGGGTTTTTGTTTTCTGTTTCAACTGATGGCAAAGTACCCAGTTTTTATGTTTCCCTTCTGCTGAATGATAGTTTAAGATAGACCAGTGAAAACTGGATTTATCTCTTCATTCCCATTTCCACCTTCCACAACAGCAGGTGGAAGTGACTTAATGGACACATTCTGCAGATGGATCTAGTTTTGACCAGATCCTTCCTTTTTACAAACCAGATGTTATACAAATTAAAGTTTCATTTCTACAACAGATTAAGTATAAGAAGGGGTAGAAGAGAAGGAGCATCCACAGCAAGTGGAAAGAGACACTGTTTGTTAGCTAAGATATCAGAAAATGGTTTTTAAAGCCATCTCACAGTGACTGAGTCTTACAGTGTCTTCCACTGATTAAAGCAGAGAATCCTACTCACTCCTGCCTCTGCAACAGACTCATTCAGTGACCCCAGGTCAGGCATTTAACATGTGTGTGCCCCAGCTCCTCTTCTCCACAGGACAGTGATACTGAGATCCTGGAGGTTTATGCAGATTTATGGGGTTAGAAAATAAAATGCACCACTATTATGAAATGTCACATTACTCAGCATGGTATTTTTAACTAACTACATGAGGGCCTGGAGGGCCCAGAGAAGTACACATATATAATCTTTTCATGTTCCCAAAGAACATGAAAATATTGCTCCCATTTCTGGTAAATATGCACATCAGAGTAAACAAAACATTGAGCAGGCAACTATGGCTATGCTGGGAGTATCAGTATTTCAAATAAAACCAGCTCCTCTATTCACTGAAGCATCTGTAATGAAGACTGGCTATTTCTTATTTCACTATTCTGTAAATTTGATAAGTGCTAAGTGCTTCTCAGCAAAGATTCAGCACAGCAAAGCTGCATTGGTAAGTGCAGCTTACAAAATACACACATTTACCAGAAGGCTGAGAAGTATTATTGTTAATACATCACTCTAAATTAAAATGTATCAAAATAAATGAGCAACCACATTTACTGACACAGTTTCTTTTCCTGTGTATTGGACTTAAGCACTTAGTTTGCTAATTGAGAAAATTCAGGCATTTGCAATAAGCTTCTCAGCCATTGGTGTAAATGAATCCTGCATTATGGACCATATGAAAAAAATTGCAAACAAATAGTCAAGAATACTTCCTGTACTCTATTCCTGCTCTTTGGGGTAAAAAGCTGTGCAGTTCAGAGGGATAAGCAAAGCCTTAAATTCCTCCTCCTCAGGGAATTTGGCTGTAATACCACCAGTACATCATAGCTGGTAAGTGCAGCAGTACCACAGGCTTTCCACAAGCAGTATTTCTCATGCCAGCTGAGGCCTGGGGCTGGAGCAGTGCAGCTCCCATGAAACACAGAGAAAACCCAAACAGCACCAGCCCAGAGCATGGCCTGAGTGTGCACCCAGGTGTGTCTGTGGAAGGTGATTCTCCACATCTGTCATGACTGAAGTGCCTCCACAGAACCTTGGGCAACTCCTCCTGTGCAGTTCTGGGAGTCTCTTTCCTGAGGCAATTACAGAGATGCATTTTATAATTGAGGTCCAAAGGGAATAAAGGACTCTCAGTAATGCATAAAAACCCAAGGACATAAATTCCCTCTCTGCCAGAGCCTCAAACCTAATCTATCAAACCATGATATTTAATAAAAGTAATTACATGTATCACAACACAAACCTTATTATTGTCCATAATTTAATTGTCCTTGCTTAATTATGGCCCTTTCTCCAGCTTATCTTTATAGCCTACTCCACAATGATGACAGTATTCTGACTGTTTCATTTACAAACCCTAAACTTCTCTCCTGGGACAATTTGGTCACATTCTGACAGTCCCACAACTAAAGAAAATGCTAATGATTAATAATACATTATAAAAGGGAATAATTTAACTTGCCCTCTCTGAAAAATGCATTTGTACAATGCTACCTTGTTCTCTAGAGCAAATCAAATGTTTCATCCTGTTACTACATCTCACCACATTACCAGCCTATGTACTCAACTGGGCTTTTACTGTTTAGATTGTCCCTGCCACCTTCTAAGAGCAAAAGCAGCTACAAATTATTACTACAAGTGACAATCCACATGGATCCTCCTGTCTCCTGCAATGCTCTGCTAGCCAATCACTGGAGCAATTCAAAATTTACAAATCACAGAGATGATGCTGATGATTATCTAATTTTAATCTACCCAAGTACATTTAATCTACCCTGAATAGATTAAAATTAATCAGTCTCTCACAAACACTTGCTACTTTTGATATGTTCCTTTTTTTTTTAAACCAAAGTCAAATTAGTCATAGAGATTTGCTCAAGAAATCAAGGGTTCTTTTATTTTTCAAATCATAGCAGTTGTTCATTATTCTTAACAGAGAAAGAATACTCATAAAGCAGAAACAATAAAACAGTGTTCTGAAATACTCTGAAGACTTCTCCAAGGAACCACACCTGAAACAATTACATTCTTTACTTCAGATATCCATTCTGCAAGCCCATCTTAATCAGTTTCAAAAAATCAAACTTCTATCAATACCTATTATATTTTTGTGGTTGTATTATTATTACCTACTTTGCACTAAATAACCAACCTAAACCAATTCTAGAAAACAACCTCCCCCCCTCCAAAATCTAACTCAACAAAATACAATTATTTTAAATCAATAAATAGGTCATTATAACCTTCCTGGGTAATAGGGTCATTTCTATAAATCCACTCACTTACAAGGCAATTCACCAAAGTCATGAAAACCTGTTAGGTTTACATTTTCCCTTCCTGAATTTTTGCAAGATTAATACATCTCAGCAGAGTCAATAGTGCAATCAAAAATCACACATCCAGAGGTAGTGAGCTGCTCTATGCCTTCTCCCTGCAAAACCCCACAGGACAATATCACAACCAATCTAGCACTGTCACACAGCTTGTATAAACACAAGTGACCAATTCCCAGACAATCATGTTCCCTCTCATGTTTTATTTTTGCTTAATTAACCAACTAGCCAACCATCCCTGTTTTAATAGATTACTAAAATAGATCTGAATCCTAATGCTAAAATAACAGATTATTTCTGTCTGTTAACATCTATTTATTGCTCTAGAATCTCCTGGTTATTTTTGCCATGCTTAGTGGTTCTGATTAATCTTTTTCCTCGGGGAAGAGAGGAGGCCCCAAAGAGGTGAAATAAAAAAAAAAAGGAAGGAGGATTAATCAGATTAACCCAGAGATGACTGACTTGAGCTAGTCTGGTTGGGTGAGTGACCAAGGACTACCACCACAGTGGTTCCCACCAGAACACCTCATGACCCATTTGGGTATTGACAGAATTAGAAACAAGCTCAGATTAATACCATTATCCTACAAAAATACTGGGAAATTAGGTTCAGCTAAGAGACTTGGGGTCATACCCACAGAGAGGGATTCATCCTCTTTGAAATGGTCTCTTCAAGGCACCATGGTCTGCTGCAGGACAGAGTCACATTGTTGCCAGGCAAGTTGGAACTTTTGAGACTTCAGTTTCCACTAACTACTGATTCATGGCCCACCACAAGCCCTGTGTTCCCTATCTTGTGACTTTATTCTATTTTACCTGCCCATCAGTTTAATTGAACTAGAAGAGCTGCTTTGTGTGCCCTGCCCTTGCTTTTTAAAATCACATTCATTATCACAAATGATCCCTCAGAAATCAAAGAGAAGCTTTTTGCATTTTTGGTTCCTGGAAACCCCTGCTGTGGGCATAGGCCTTGGCAAGGAAGGAGAAGCTACATCAAACTGTTCCATCTGACCTCTGTCTATAGGAGGTTTTCCTCTCTCCAATGATCTAACACATTGTCTCCAACCTATACCAGGAAGAAAGGATAAAACCAGAGCAGATTGCTGTGTTATGACCTGTTTTTTCTCCACCCTGCCAAGATCTAGCTGTAGCTGTCCAAAAAATGTAAAGAAGTGGTTGGGGGAATTTCACATTGGTGAGCCAGACTCTTTCAGAAGAGCTCCTCAGCAAGACAGGACTTAACCTCAGGATGACTTTGAAGTTTATAAAAAGAACTATCATTTAAGTGAAAGGCTCTAACCTCAACAGAATGAAATTGGATGGACAGGGAGATGCAGCTCTGTATGAAACAGAATCAAACTGACTCATTGCATTATGAATTTTTGCTGCACTGTTCATGCTAGCACACTGTATTACTGACAGGCCCTCTGGCTTTCTGCAGTTTCACAGCCTTGAAACTAGCCAGGGAATCCACCATCAACTGCAAAATTATAAGGCAGGAAGAAAAAAGAAATGGTGTGGAATATGTAATTGCAAGAAGCTGATTTTAATGGAATGAAGCTGGAAAGCTAAGCTAAAGAGCAGGAATGGCTACTCCTTCCCATGGTGCTTGGCCACTGCCTCCCTGTCATTCATTCCTATCTACCGGGGCAACAATTCACCACTGTACATCATTTAAAACCAATAAAAGATATGTGCAAGGAGAGCCAGGTCTAACCATGTGGAAAAGGAAAGTATTGAGAAGGAGATAATTAACTCTTTTAGCTTCCAGGCCATTTTATGCAGAGAGCAAAGCAGAAAGAGGGAGCTGAATTCCCCAGTGATCTCTCCAGTCAGGTTTGCTTGGCCCCTGCAGGGGTGCAAGGTGCTTGCAAGGCCCCTGTGAGTGACAGCTGTATTCTCTGCCCTTGAGTTTTATAGCTGAAGCAGCACCAGGGGGTCAGAAGCAGGTCTCTGAGCACTCCCCACCTCCAGCCCAGCTTTTCAGCACACAGCATTTTGGGGAGAAACAGGGCAGCGACGTGAGGTTGAATCAGACACCAGGGAGCTGCTCCTGTGCTGTGCTCCCTGCAGAGAGCTTCAGCTGCAACACACGTGGCACAGGCCACTGCTGTTAATTATTTTATCTTTTAAAATGAGGGGGGAAGGTTGAGTAAATGAGATCAGATCAATCAAGTTTAAATTATTCAATGTCTTAATATTTCTGAAGGGGACTTCTATTCGATTACCGAGCTCCTCCATCTCAGTTAATAATTAAATAATATGCTGGCAGGCACAATGCAGCATGATCATTTCTATTATTACTCATGATGATATCTGGTGCTCCTCTACACATGTAGCTGGGAGTTAGTAGTTTTGGCAGATCATTAATTTCCCAGTTTAAATAAAAGCTTTAAAACCTTGTTGCCTGCAGTTAGGCCACTTCCAAATCTCATAAATGGTAGAGTGTGTAAGGCTGTGCTGATGTAAAAGAAGCTTTTGCACAGCTGAAGACCTTGGTGAGATTCACCTTTGTTATTTAAACATGTGTTCTCCAGGAATCTTGCTATATTGTATTGTTTATTTATTACTGTGCATTATATTTGAAAAGCTGTTGTAAACTAAAGCCTTTGGCTGGGTGTGAGACGTGCAGGGCTGCACTGGAGAGCCTGAGACAATGATTCCTTCCTTGGTTTTACAAGGGCTGGAATCACGGAGTTACCAGCAATGACTCTCTCCTCTGCTTTGTCTACGTGGGCCATAAAGCACAAACCTCACCTTCAGATGTGCCAAAACTCACAGGATGGGCACAGGACCAAAGAGCTGTGCCCACTGAATCCTCCCAGCTCCTCCCAGAGGAGCTACCAGTGATTACATACAATTGCCAGCACTGTTTACAGACAGGAAGGGGTTTTGGAGATGTTTTCCAAGAAGCCAGAAAGCACAATCACCACCCTTTTGTCCATGCTGCTTGCTGCAAACAAGTCCAGATTATTATTTTTTCAGTATTATCAGTTACAACCTGACTGACCTATATTCAAATTCAATCTATTTTATATTTTTTTCTGTCCCTTAAGGAAGATATTCTGCTCTCTGATCACACCTTGTTAGGAAAATTCATTCTCACAGACCTGGATGGTGGGATCAGATTATTGCATCATTACAACACCAAATACCCCTCAAAATCAAATCTGTCTTTACAACAAGGAATAAGAACTGTGTAACCAAGAGTTTCCTAAATTAATTTATTGTACCAGAAGAATTAGCAAACCACTACATTTTGAAGCAGACAGAAAATGAAAAGAAAAATGGTATTTCCAAACTTGCTCACCTCCTCAGCCCCTGGGGTGGGTGTAACAGCCAATCTGGGCTCTGGTGCTAATTTCACAACATCAGCCAAGGGCACATTCCTCTCAGCTACAAGTCCTGCAATAAGAATCACAATCGTGATCAATACAAAAAAACCACCATAGGGGTGTGCCTTGACTCCCTGGCAAATTAATACATTATATTGATCTTCCCTGGTCAGGTCAGCATTCAGGATTGAAGGATAAATGGCAGAAGATCTTACATTCCTATGAGCTAGCCTGGGAAGCGGGGACTCCATGATTGAGTTTTTGCCAATCACTCAATTCGTACCCTGGGGAACAGGTAAGCAGCAGAAATGCTACTCAACAATATCAGTAATTATTTATGGTTACAACAATACAGTAAACAGCAGTGAAAATAGGTGGAAGCAAGGGATTCAAGGACAAAATGTGACTAAACATAAAAATGAAGAGAAATGAAAACACTTAAGAAAATATGCTACAAATTATGAAATATATTTATATGTAAGGAAGCAGAATAATAGGGGAGTTCTGCTATGATAGCATTTTGCTTTGTGAGCAAATCACAAAGCATTTCAGGAGCTCCCTGCACACCTGCTAAGAACCCCAGGCTAACTGCAAAACACCCCAGATGCACATTGCAATATTATTAAAGAGCCCTTGCCATCAGCATTTCATTTATATTAGCAAGTCCCCATTTTTCCTCAATTCCTTTGCCTGGCCAAGAGTGAGGCAGCTGAAAGCATCAATCAAAAATGCCATTTAGGAACACACACAGCAAACACCCTGGGGCTTGGCTGGCAGAGGATGTGAGCCCAGGAGTCCCTGCATCAGCACAGCAGCCGAAATCCTCGCTCAAATGCTCTGTCAGCCAAGCCTCCACAGCTCATATGCCAAGCTGGCAGAGGGAATACACATCTCACACACAAAATATCTGCACAAACTTTAATGGTGGCTCCACATTTCACATGCATTCAAGGGCAAGGAATCTGCCTGCAGCATTAAGTGCTGGGAGGCTTCTGAAGCTGAAGGCAAAGTTTGAGTATAAAGAAAAACAGTTTGGAAACTCAACCCACAAGGTGCAAAAATGGTCCCATTGTGGCATCAAATATAAAGATAATCCAAGTGTTTCCAGTGTCCTACAAAAGCCTGCTTGGCCTGACAGAATCCTTGTGCCTTTTCTGGAGATAAAGAGGAGAGCATACTGTGTGCATTAAACACACCAATTCAGGTTTTGGTCGTGCAATTTTCTGTGCTGTTTTCAAATGCAAGAGATCGTGTAGTCTTTAGATGCTATAATGTGACAGCAGAATTTGCTTCTAAAATTAAAACTTGGCTGATTTCTTCTGATGGTTGGTGCTATCTTTTCCATGCCTGTTGCAATCCCATGGTTTTACATGAACTTTTTGAAAAGTTACCCATGTTCAAGGCCCAAATCCTAAAGATTCAAATTAAATAAACAGAGGCTAACTGAAGTTGACCTAAACAAGGACTTCCACACTCCTTTAATTGTTTAGTTGTAAGATATTAGAAACCATTGTAAAATATATGCATAAAAATTCATGGTTGGGATTAAAATCTTAAATAGCTGATGTTCCATCCTTAACACACACCCACATGCATTAATTAATAAATTCATTAACATGTAAATCCTGGGGCTTGGACTGTTATATTACAGTGAGTGATGTAGTACAACAAGCAAGATGACTGGCCAACCTAAGAGTATCCCAAGATTCCTGCTTTTACAAGAGAAAGTGCATGGAGCCCAGGACACCTTGCAAATAATTCAACTTGATGTTTAAAAGCTGGAAGATAAATATAGGTTTAATATTGGCCAGCAATATTATAGGTCTTGTTGTCCCTGCCCTCAATGATCTTCTTTGCTGGGATCAGCCTTTTGTTTGGTTTGGCCATTTCAGCATCCAGTTTACAGCCCAGTCCCCAGACTGGGGCAGCAGGCTGCACCAGCACCTTCAGCTGGCTGTATTCTTCCATGGGTGTAACAACACAACATGTGAAGGTCCTAGACCTTCCTTGGACAGTGCCAAACTTCCCACACCCCATCCCTTGGTTGAGAAGCAGCCACCAGTCTTGGAATTACAATGTAAATTATATTCTCTGCCCTAATCCAAGTGTACTAAGAGCAAAAATCCCTCTTTGACCTGTGTGACCTTCCAGTCAGATGTGCACAGCTTTACTCCCCCCTCATGCCCAGTAACATTAATCCCAAGTATTATCCAAGTGAAATTAAATTCCCTGACTGCTCACAAGAGTCTCCTGGCAGCCTTACCATGGATTGCTCTGTAAGCACTTCCCAGACAAGCAGAGTTGGCCGTGTCGATGGTGAACACGGGCGCGTTGAACACGTCGGACAGGACCTGAGGGGCATCAAAGCATCCGTGAAACACAAAGGGAAAGGAAAAATCCTTCATCACTGCTCAGGAAAACAAGCGGCTGTCCCAAGCCCCAGCCAAGCACTCAGGAACCCATGGAAAGAAGCACTGCAGGCAACAGTGAGGCCTGAACTTGTCACACCACAGGGTATTGGTAATTCTGAGCTACAGATGTAACTTTAGCCGGGAAATAAAGTCCCATTTCTCTCCAGATCTCTTGGTTACAGTCCAGAGGAGCCCTGGTTCAAGCATCATTCCTCAAAAGCTCAGACAGTCAGCCCATGCTAAAGGCTTATGTCAGGGCAAGGAGAGCTGCTCAGGAGCCCACAACTAGAGCCTGTTTGCTTCCATCCTGTTAAGGCTGATTCAAGTGGGAAGGAAAGAGAGAAGAGGAAGGAAGGAAAGAGGAAAGAGAGAAGAACCAGTCACAGCTCCTCAGTTCTAAACTTGGATAAAACCAAACCTCCATCAACATGAAGGCCTGCTAAGCCTTTCTTCATCTCCACCATTCCCATGCTATTAGGGTCAGCAGGGAGAACGCCACAGGAGCTGATTACACAGTCTCTAAATTTAACAGTTTTCCTGTTTTTAAGGCAATCTTAGCTATGAAGATATATTGAGACATTTGGCTTGAGTAATACAAATAAAATTTTACAGGCAAAGAAATTATTATGGTACCCAACAGATACTAAAGTTATTCCACCACACATCGTTCTGCATTGAAACCAACACCATCAGCATCTCACATCTGCTCTTCCCCACAGTTTAGGTTTAGAAAAATAATACAGAATGGGAAAAATTAAGATATATTTGGATAGGGGCATAGGAGGTTTAATAATTCCTTTCCAAAAACATTGTCAACAAATGCTTTCCATTTTGGTTTCATCACTTCTAGGACTGCAAGTGCCCCTCAGGCTGAGCAATGCAAGAAGCAGGAAGCAATTCAGATGTCAGTTGAGTCTAAAATAAAGCCAGAATGCCCAGAATTCCAAACCATTTGGATTAGTGCAAGACAACCCTGATCCTGGAATTTATAACCCTGCTGGGGATGGACCCCAGGGCTCCATAAAAGAAGACTAAGAAATTCAATCCATATCACCTATAGAAATATATAGTACCTGCTATTTCTAAAGTATTTTTCTTTCTTTGAAATTTTGTGGAGACTCTTCAAATCAAAACCTTTGAAAATCACTGATTTTCACAATTTAAATGAAAGTGGCTGTTTGCTAACTAGAACCCAGTGGAAGCCTGAGCTTATACACTTAAAACTGCTTCTGGTAAGACAGAAAAGTCAGGTTTGGCTAATTTCATTTGCAAGCAAGCATTGAGCAGCACATGAGCTTCAATGCTAGAGAACAAATGAAAAATAAATCATGGTAATCTATTAAAAAGTACTCTGGAAATGGTAAGGTCACAGAGCTCTAGTCCCACTGCCCATCCTACCAGCCAATGCTACCACTTTGTTTCAACACATTCCCCACTTATATCTTCACCTCATCTCTAGCAAGAATTTCTTAAGTCTAAATTGCACAATCTTTTGGACAACAATTTTTTTTGTATCTCTGAGGAGCCTCATACAATGCAGCTCTACTCTACACTGATTGCAAAGTGCTGCAATACTACAAAAAACATTTTAATAATTTAGCAAATAACATTTATTTACCACGATTATAAAATAAAAATTATTCAAAGTTCATATATTTGGTAATTCATTTGGAACTGTGGTATCTCTCACAAATAACTTAAAAAGGAACTGTTTGAGGTACTACTGCTTAAGATAATTCACTGTGTTCCATGTGGTCATTAATCAAGCACCACCTATGTTATAAAAAGCTTCCTGGAACTGTGGAGAAAGCTGCCCTACTAAATTTTTTTTAACAGATTTTCCTAAGTTGTCTCCTTTGTGGTGTAAAATATAGGAGTTCCTGAACGTTGATTAATTAAATGATAGTCCTTTGTAGCCCTGGAACAAATTATCCAAAATTGATCATGATAAGAGTGGAAGCTGTTATTCTTTATGCAACTGATATGGTTTCTGAGGTTTTGATTAAATTACAAAGAAAGATCCAATTAACCAGTGATTGAATTAAGTGAATGACACTGTATTGATCATATTATTTTAAGGCACTTCTAATGAGTTTTAAAACCAGCTGAATTGTTATACGTGAAGATCAAGCACCCCAGCCACCACTCTCCCAATCCCATGACTTTTCAGCTGTGTCTGTTACCAAATTATGTATTTTAAGAACATTTGTTTCTCTGCCTTCATTGCACAGCAAGGAGATCCTCCTGGCACCCAAACTGAAATACAGCTTTAAAAACAAACTCATCTGTGAATCCAATATTTCCTGATGTACCCCTAGCAGAATTACTCCTGTAAAGACCAATGTTTTAAGCAATTAACCAATCAGTTAATTTTCCAATGTCACATTCTTAGGCAGAGTAACCAAAGCAGATGAAGAGAAGTGACATCTGCAGGCAAAACATGCCAAATTTGCTACTCCCCAATCAGCTCTACAGGCAGCGGTTACACACACATGTGGTTTAGATGCCTTAGGAGAAAACAGCTCTTTTGCTTTTTTGCTCTTTAACTTCCATTTAATCCAGCTCAGGTTTTGTGGAGCAGAGAATTGCCTGCAATTGTCAAAGAGAATGGTGTGCAGCTGAGGCTGGCCCTGACTCTCTGGAGCTGATGGGAAGGGAGTGGAATCTCCAGAAAACATTTCACCCTGTGTTCACTATGTGATAGATGAGCCATGTGATGGTTGACTCTCACAATGAAATGGCAAATATGTATAACTTTTATAGATTTATTGTAGGGATGTGCCCCTTGTTGACGGAATGACAAAATTATTCTTTGTTCTTTTAAAAAGGAAATAAGCTCAGAAGTTTCTCTCCTCAATTAGGTGAAAAAGGCATCTCATAGGCCTGGGAGACTTCACCTCAAACTTAAAGATCGCTAATTAAACAAGAGCCAAAAAGTCCTGCCTGAGCAATTTACTAAAAAAAGAAAACAAAGAAACTAATCACTTTTGTGAGGTGTTTTACTGAGGGCAAGAAAGCCTCTTGCACCTAGATCACTTTTTCTCTGTAAAAAGTTTGTTATTTTGCCTTTTATTAAAATCTATGTTATGTTTTACCCCCTCCTTGCATTGTTATCACAGGATGGCTTGGGTACTTGGGGTATTTGGGAGGATTGGCTCATTACTATGGCAACACCTGGGCTCTAATCAAGAGGTAAGAAAGTGATCTCCACCACTGGACAGCAAAGAAGGAGTCCATGGACAAGACTTGGGGCAGGACTAAAGGGTTAAAAATTTTACCATGGTGGGAAAAAATCCTTTGCTCCTGTTACTGTATTATTTTCTCTATTCAGTCTTCTGTTGTATTTTTTGATAAGGTTTTAATAAGCCTTTTAAATTTTTGGATGTGAGTACCATTTCTCACAACCATCACCAGTGACATGACCTAGCCCAAGATTAGGACTCCTGGTGTACATGTCTACCTCCAGGCCAGTGTTGGAGCCTGTGGTTAAAGGGGAGCTTGTCAAGGCAGCCCCTGGAGCCCAGAAAATTCCCCAGGAGGAGACTTTACATTTGCTAAGTTAAAACACCAACCCAGTTGGGTTTTTGTTGCTTTCCTCTGCACTGCAACAGAGGGGATCTCCCCCAGCTGCTACAGGGCTGACAGATCATAACCAGACATCCCACCACAGCTGGGTGGATTTGGGCAGGATCAATCCCAGCCCAGATGTCTCTCTCTGTGCTGTCACAGCCAGGTGAGAGGCCTCTCACTGGTTGTGAGTGAGGCTTTGCCAGAAGCAGAGAGCACAGGGTTCTCTGCTCTCCACAAGAGGGATGAAGCCTCTTACCCAGGCTGGATGTGCAGCAGCAGCAGCAAAAGAGGAGGTTGGGAACAAACAACAATCCAACCAAAGTGTGGCCTCCTCCCAGAAAATTACAGGATGCTAATAAGTAACACAAAGGCAGGGGGTTGAGGTTTGTATGAGGGTGCGTGTTGTTTTTGTTGTTGGATTTTTCAATGTTTACCACCAGCATAATTCCCCTTCAGCTGAAAGAAACCAATGGTTCAACTTTGACCTGAATGACAAAAAAAAAAAAACCCTCAGGTACTACATAAGAAGTTTCTTTGTAATTTCTTTGCTGATTGATTTGATTTAAGTGATGAGACCTAGAAATCATCAGTGCTTCAGATACACATTCAGAAAAGCAGTCAAGTGTGAAAAAAAACTCCAAGTTCAATGTAAAATTAGCACTGGGCTAAAGGTTTTCACACTAAACCTGGTGAAAAACCCTGAAGAGCTGCAGCAGATTCACAATTCCATATCCACACCTTCAGTGCAGCTGCAGGGGATTCAGTACAGCAAAATAAAAATGGAGATGCAACTGCAAGCTCAGTTCAGGATTTAATTTTCTACTTACCTGTAAGATCTTTTTATTGTGGGATGCGCCACCAGTAGCCAAAATCCTCGTTCTAGGCACTGCAATGCAATAAAAAGTACAAATCAGACTGACAGTGCATGTGGTCAAGATTTGTGCTACTGAACCAAGTACAGTGAGAACAAGGAGGTGGGAGCCAGGGTTCTCCCTCTGTACCTCTAATTTACCTTCTGTAAAAAAGGAGATAACACTAATTACCCACTTTTCCACGGCACATTAGAACTCTTCCTTAGAAGAGGCAACATAAATATTGCAGATCTATTATTATTGTAGTGCTATCAATGTCAGGGAGATTTGCAAAGGAGATACAGAGTAAGAAAGGCAGTGTTATTATATTAAGCTCTGGTTTGAGGTCAGATTGGTTTGGCACACAGCTGTATATATACAAACTGACAGATAACCTTTAAAATCAGCAGTATTTTCCAAACTTATCTCCTCATGACGTTCACAGTCAGAGTTCACTGAAACCTGGGCAATCCCCATGCGCTTGAGTGACAAGGAACTGTGTCAAAAGGCAATTAGAGATGGTCTAAATCACTAAAAATAAAAATTCTGAATCTTCATCCAGTGCAAACCCACAGCTTTGGGGGAGTTAAAAAATATATCTTGTGTTCTTTAGGCTTAAAGAAACCCATCCTTCCTTCTACATTCCTGAATGTCTGCCTCACCATTCATTTGTGTGCGTGCAACAAGCCACAGAGCTATCCACAATCACAATTCAGCAAGGCATTCCAAACATAAACACTCCAAATGTTCTCACTGAAGTTCCTCAAAGGCTTAAAACAAAATAAATGCATAAACACTTTGATATCGTACATTTAAAAAAAATATCTAAACACTTAATTACCCTGATTTATGACAATAATAAGTGATACCATCATGTATACCCTCCCAAAAGGCAAATTTCACTGTGGTTATTGTTTTGTTATCTTAACTTCCTTTTTAATAAAAGCTAAAGATAATTTATTTCTCACAAGGCAAAGTTGGGCAACTTACACTGATGCCCTAAATAACTTATTGTCATTTATCCTTTCAAGTATCTTAATGACAAAAGCCCCGAAGACAGAATTAGAAACAATCAGAAGATGCAGCTCACCACACCATTTCCAGACCCCCATCTGGGTGCTCAGGTGGAGGCCAAGACCCAGACAAAGCATTGCATGGGGGACCCTGTTTAACTGATAAATTTAATTTTATTTTCCTCTTTGGAGGATATTCAGTGATGCACAAATTGGGTTTTAAAAGCCATTAGGATCTCTGTCAATGTCAGTAAACAAATAAAACAAACAGCAGAGTGATTCCTCAGGGAAAACAAGTTTCAATTATACCAACACAGAGTGACAGATTCCTGCCAAGATTATCACAACAACATAATAGCACAGAAACCAGTGAAAAATAACTAGTAAGCCTCTGTTCCTAGAAACCAAACCAAACTCTAAATTATTTGCCTGGTAGTCACAATTCTGCCCTGTTGAGAATATAAATTCTTGCAGAACTACCACATCCAATGTGAAAACACCACATTTCAGAGACAGACAGCAGGACAGGATGAGAAACAGACACACAGGCTACACTTCCCAGCAGCTCCAACCAAAGAATAAGCCAGGCTTGCTCTCCAGTGCCTCTGAAAAGGGGCCCCTGCTGGGCTCCCACCATCAGGAAAGAAAAGTGGGCAACATCAAAGTGCCAAAGCCAAACAGCAACTACCCTGTGAGAGCAGCAAACACAGCCCAGCTCAGCTGCTTCTGCTCTGCCATCTGCACACCAGCTCTCTGTCTCAGGGCTTCTGCTCCCAAAAGTTTGCATTTGGAATCCAGGAATGGACAGGAGACTTTCTCCTTGCTAGGTCAGCACCTTCAGGTCTTGGCTACATTATAAATTCATGCCATCACTGTAATTCAAGAGACTTCTGTATCAATAAGTTATCAGAAACATAGGGGCAAATTTACAGTGCATTTTCTATGTAATACTGACCCCAAACAAGTAAGCATTTACCCCACTATCAGTTGAGTTAGGTGTCTCCCAAGAGGCCAAGCCAGATCACAAGTTTAAAATTGTTTAGCATGTTGCTATCTGCACAACCACCTTAATCCAGACTAATTCTTTTGCAGCAAAACACTAAGAAATATTTCAGAATATACCTAACCTACTTGATAAAAGAAACTAACTTAATTTACACTGTGAAGTTTCTAACATTGGTTAGACAGCTCATGTTCTAAATTGGATCCACTTATGAGTAAAAGCACCCAAAAACCCCTGCTGAAACTACATGAAGGGCAAAACCATTCATTCTCCTCCTCTTTGAGAAAATAAGATAGCTCTCTCCACTGAAAGACATCCCAGCAGGTTACAGCCCAGTGAGCTTCAGCCCTCACTGTGGGATGACAGACTCTGAGCTGCTCTGCAGGTGGGACTGATCCATCCAGGCCACAAGGGAGCAAAATCTCAGGTGAATGGGGTGCTCTGCAAGTGGCCAGAGCAGAGACAACATCACTCCTCCTTGAGTTTCAGTCACTTTTTACAGACAAGGACTGTCTCTAAACTTCTGGAATTTGCTGAATTTTAGGTTTACTTCTTGTTTCAGTCTCTCTCCAAAGAGCAAGGAAAATACATTGATCACTGATTTCAGGGATTGTCTTTTTAATGCCAATAGCGTGTGCTTTAGTGAACAGTGGACATTTGCTCTGAGATGTGTAATTGGATACATCTTATAAATAAATAAAGCAAGCCCATCATTTATGTATAAAAGGCATTAACAGAGACATTGTTCATCCATCACCAGCAGTGTTCTCAGCCACCTGTGTTTGAATCTGTCAGGAGCTACCATCCATCCCCTACAGCACTGCACAAAGAGAACTTCACAGTCTTACTAAAAAATCCCCAACAACAGTAGCAAACATAATTCAAGAATTCAATTCTTTAACAGTTGAAAGAATCAGATTTAAGCATCTTTTAATTAAAAGCTCCCTGCATACTACCTAACCAACCAGTTTATTTCCTTCTTATTGAAAAACTAATTATTTTTTAGAGAGCTGATGCTGAATTTTAACCCTGTCTAGAAGGGTTACAGCTGCACATGGCACAGTGTTGTTCTGCCATATGTACATCTTCTGGAGATCTATTGTCTTCTGTTGAACATGGTGATTGGCCTAACAAAATAGAGCTAAAATAATGGCTCCCACTGGACAGGAGGAGGGACAAAGCCCCAAGTAAAGAAGTTTCTGTGGGAAGTCTGAGCAAAAGGCACTTTCCCACAAGGCTGAGAAGGCAGCACGCTCTATGTGCACATTACTATGCACACAAAAATACTCACTGTGCCTTCCACAGAGATCCAGCAAGAACTGAGTGATGTTAAAGTTCATCTCCTGTCTCTTGCTTTCAGCCAAAATGTTGCTTTTATTGAAAGGTACATAGAGAAAAGAAAAAAACAAATCTGTCACTGAGAATAGAAGGACATTAAAATGATATATGTTCAGCATTGTCAGTGGTCCCAAAAAAACTGCAGTCCTGCATGACTGTATATTTACAAACACAGAGGAGGGGCAGGCACTGATCTCTGCTCTGTGTGACAGTGGCAGAACCTGAGGAAATGGCCTGAAGTTGTGTCAGGGGAGGTTTAGGTTGGATATTAGAAAAAGGTTCTTCACCCACAGGGTGGCTGGGCACTGAACAGGCTCCCCAGGGCAGTGGTCACAGCACCAAATCTGACAGAGCTCAAGAAGTGTTTGGACAATGCTCTTGCTCACATGAGGTGACTCTTGGGGATGGTCCTGCACAGGGCCAGGAGTGGGGCTTGATGATCCTTGTGGGTCCCTTCCAACTGAGGGCATTCTGTGATTCTATGATGATAAATCTAACTATCAAGAAAAATATTTACATTAGCAAACTCACCAGTCAGAAGGGCAATGCTGATAATTGTCACCAAAATCTTCTGCCACATCATTGGTACAGGGAGACTTGCAGGAGGTTGAAATTGAGCCTCCTGTCCCACCAGGAATGGGTCAGATCAGACTGGTCACAGATCCAGATGCTGGAATTGGTGGGATGACTCCTGACCTCAGGGCTTTTGGATCTTGCTGTATTTCAACAGGACAGAAATGGTGTGTGTGCTACTACAGAATTTTGCTGGTTCATGCACCTCAAAGTCCAAAACCAGAATTTGACCTTCCATTTTGAGGCTGAAAACCCTTCAACTTTTTCATCTAAATTTTCAGTGCTACCCACAGTCCTGATTTGTACCCCAAACTCTAGGCACACACTGACTTTCAAAACTCTTAAAAGATAATTCCAAGAATTCATTCAAACAGCTTCATAACATCCTTCTCATCACAAGTGAATCCATAAATAAAACAGAACAATAGAACATGTATTCAAAAAGCAGCTGATTATGCACATGAACCCACGCCAGTTATAAGCATGATTGCAAATAACTGCAATTTACAATTTGCAAGCAACAAGAAAAGCCCCTCCTTTATTTCTCTGATTAACTTCAAAGACTATAATTTTTTAAACAGTATTTGCTAGCTTTTCATTCCAGAAAAAAAAAAAAGGTTTTTTTGTCCCATTTATCAAACAAATATTTCAAAATCATCCTCCTCGCTTATTAACTCTTCCAAAATTCATGCTAATCTTCTTTATTCATATAAAGACACTGAAATTTAACTCCTGCTATGGTAAAAGATTTCTCTTATCTAAACCCTTTGTAAATATGGCCTTTTATGTCCCTGAGACGTCTAGGACTGGGTCCTAAGCAATATCCACATGAATGAGGCAAGAGTAATGGAAACTGGAATGTACTCTTTTGCTCCTTTTCCTTTTTAATTTAGACAAATACAACTGCCCAAGTAAAAGACATTCAAAAACTTTTTTAGATGTGTTTCTGACTTTCACTTTGAAGCATCAGCTAATTTATTACTGACAAAAGCAAGCCAGGTTTGCCATAGAGGATGGTTGCTTTCTAACTGGCAAGTGAAGAAGTTTTCGTATCTTTTGTACCATGCTTTAATTTCACTGAGTATTGCTTAAATGTTTGTCAGGAATTTTCCAGACACAAAATTTAGTCTTATTTTTTAAATGCAGTGCCTGGGGAAGAAAAACAACTTTTACAGATAGAACTGATCATAAGCCTCTAAGGCCACTGTAGTAGAGCTACCATTAAATCAGCTGTAATTCAACAGAGGGGGGAAAAAGTCTGGATTTTCTCAGCAGCAATGACAAATTTGCCTAATATTCTCAACATTTATGCTACTTACATAGATAAAGTCTCTACAATGATGTGGGGGAGACCAGGCATGGTTCTTCTTGCTCACACTGCTGCAAGGCAAGAACAGCACTAAAATGAGCAGAGGAGCAACAACCAAGTGGAAACAGAGTAGGAGCAGTTTAGTAACCTAGGCTCATGAGCCACTGATAGTCACAGGCCACCTTATGTTCTCAAGAAATTGTTCTTCATGAAAATGTCAAATTTGGCTTTCCTAAGACTTTATTTCAATCAAGACAAAA
Source organism: Agelaius tricolor (assembly GCF_023055355.1). Lineage (NCBI taxonomy): Eukaryota > Metazoa > Chordata > Aves > Passeriformes > Icteridae > Agelaius > Agelaius tricolor. Next base: position 3,806,385 of record NW_027269266.1, read on the forward strand.
TTAAGGATTTCAGAACCTGAAGCTTGAAGACACAAAATCATTTATTGAAAATCCTTCTAGCCTAGCTCAACTCAGATTAATTTAAAATTTAATGTTGACCCAAAGCCTTCTCCTTCTTGATGGATTTCAAGAAGAAATAAACAGAGAAAAACATGCACATAAATTACCTCTTAAGAGCAGTTTAAATTACTGCAGATCACCCCAAAAAAACCCCACACAGCCCAAGAGGTACTCCAGAGAAACAAAGTCTACTCAAGATACAATTCAATTTCCTTGACTGCAGCAGAATTATACTGCAGGGAAAACTTTGGTACATGAGTGGTAAAGACTTCTTTGGGAACAAGCAGATCAATAGTCATAACATTGTTATAACATATACATTGAAGCTGGCAACAAGGCTTCTGAAATATTTGCAATTCTTGTAGAAATGCTGCAGAGCTGCAATTGCTTATCAATTCACAGCGATTTTTAATTTATTTTTTTTAGACTCAGATCTCTATGTGGCAGAAGGTTATGATGAAGCCTGGGACAAATTCCAAAGGTAAGGTTTTAAAAAAAAAATTCCACAGCTCAGCACTAGAGCTTATAGCAAAGGGGGAAAAAAAGCAGCAGATTCAGACAAATTTTGTAGGTAAAGGTTGAATATTTTGGAAAAATATTTCTCTGAAGCTGTTAAGGAAAGAGATGGAAGAAACAGCAGAGGGGTTGGAACTGGATGATCTTTAAGGTCACTTCCAACCCAAGAATTTCTGTGATTCTATGAACACAAGATCTGTTTGGTCAACACTGAAAATGGATTGAGGGAAGTCCTTTTCTGAAGACATTATTACTAAAAGTAATTAATGAACTTTGCTATTTTTTGCTCATTTAATTTTCTAGGTTCTCAATGAAGTCATTAAAGAAAAAATAAGTAACATTTCATGAAGTAGTGAGGTAAAAAGGATTTATGTACTGATCTAACTGCTTACATCAAGTGGTTTTTTGTCTTTTTTTTTTTGTTACCCAAGTTTGGATATTATAAGAACTGTGTGTTGGGGAAAATGCTAACAACCACAAAAACTACTCAGCAGTTGTTCAAACATCTATAAAGTAGCCAAGGCTCCAATTAAAGGCTTAACCTAACAAAGAACAACCCTGCTTTGATTTACCCTATGTTGCCACAATTATTCATGAGACTCTTGGCAACACCTCCACCTTCCACTGCAGAATTCCTGTTATTCGGCAAATCAACGAGAGATCTGGAACCAATGTGACAAATTAACTGATTCCCAAAAAATGTTCTGAAGCAGGTGGTGCCAGTCTGAAAACAAAACCTAGAGGAGATGCAAACCAGGCATGTTAAATCTGGCCATCACATCCAGTTTTTTAATAACATACCTGCAGACAGCTCCAAAACAGTAAAAGATCAGAGTGGACCATTTCCCTAAATGAGAACACACAAATTCCACACAGTGATCCCAGAGTCCAGATCTGTAATCACTGAGCTACAGGGACCCTAAAGAGACACAGAACCTCAGCTAAAGTGACTGAGAATTTGCTGTGCCTACTGACTGTTTTCATGTTTAATACCTTTAAATAGTTGCACTCTTCCCATAATTTATATTTTTATTCTTTAAACTTCTAGTCACTTAATCTTTGTGGCTTTAGCCTTCCGGTCAAAATGTTACTATTAAAATTAGGTTTCCCCTTCACATGTTGGCACTTTACAGACCACAATTAAATTACATCTTCTATTTCTTTTAAGCTAAGGGTATTATGTTCTGCCACTCATTAAAAGGCATAATTTCAAGACCACAAACCACTGATGCTTAGTGCTGCTGGTCTAATACCATTGCCTTGCTCTTCACCTCTGAAACCACTATCAAAGCAAAGGGCAGAGTTGGTAAGAGCACTAAAAATGTCTGTCCCAGAAGTGCCTGACTGCATGATAGCCTATACAGATATTTACCAGCTTATAAAAACTCCTGATAACTCACAGAGGACCTTGCACTGGGAAAACCTCCTGGGAGAACTTTTTGGAGGGAATGTTCTGGCTCTGTCTGTAGCTCCAACAGGCACATTCCCTGCAGGGTCATGTGAGAGGAGTGTCCTGTGGTCCCCATCACAGTGAGCTCAAGGTTCTGCCCTGAGCTACATCCCAGTGCCTCCTGACAACTCCTGCTGCTCAGCTCCCAGGCTAAGGTGGGACACTCACCAGAGACAGGCACATGCAAGATATGCTCACAAATTAGTTTTAATAAAAAGACTGTTGCTACCTTAGGCATTCTCCACTGACTAAAAGCAATTTTTTCAATGTGCTGTGTAGGCATTGCAGCACAGTTCAGTATCTCCTCAAAGTATTCTGACACATGAGAAACTTGTGCTTGAAACTCAGCAAAATACACACCCTCCCACACATATCACAATTCTGATGTGTGTAAGTACCACATGGGGCTTTACAGATCACCCTTCAGTAAATAATGCTTGTTACTGGCTTATTCAGGAAGACAAAGAACACAGTTTTTAATAAAGATTTGTCCTCGTACACCAATATCCAGCCTTGAAAAATCTTCTAAGGGAAATGGAAAATTACATTGGCAAATCAACATATGACACCATCCATTGAAGGTTAAAATGAGAAAAGCAAGCAAGGAGATAAATGAGCCAACCAAGGTCACACAAAATCAGAAAAACAAGCAAGAACAGAACAAAGGCCTCTTCATTACTTAGATCAAAAATGCATTCAATTCTGCATTAGTTAATCTGCAGAGCATGAGCATCAGTAGCAAGACATGTCCACAGGAGAAAATATAATAATAATGAGCTGCAAGTTCAGCATTACCCAAAGCCACAGGATGTGATTAAAAGGCACAGGGTGCAATGACCTGACCTTGAATGCCACTCAAGTGATGAGAAAAAAGAATGTGCTACCAAGTATTTTGACTCTAGAGAAACACAAAGCACAACAAACCTGGGGGGAAAATGAGTTTGGGATCTAGATTTTCAAAGCAGATCTCTACCAGGTCTCAGGTCTGCTCTGCTTCCCTCCACACCCACCTTTGTGCCTTATCAACAGCAGCAATAAAAGCCTCTGGAAATGCAACAGAAAAGAGTCAAGCCCAAGCAATATTTTATTTTTGCAAAGGATAAGCCTGATTATAAAAAAAAAAAAAAAAGAAAAGAACTCCCAAAACAAGGCAATTTGGGTGTTTTCTTTAAACATTTTTTCAAAAGAATTATTACAACTGTTTTGGCATCCACAAATATTGCCTGTAGCTTTTCATCTCCTAGTCCAGGAAGGCTGGTTTGTGTTCATTCAGTGACTTGTGAAGAATTTTTCTTCTTGATTTTTGTCTTTCATACCTCCTACTTCTCTCAATAGAAAAAATCTACAGCTTGAAAAGTACTTCACAAGAATAAAATTCATTGATAGGATGGTGTAACTGCTCACCAAACAAGAGCTGAGATAGCAGAAAATCTGTTTGTTTGGTTTGTTCAGTTAAGTTCCATATATCGAGAAGAGAAGAAAATAAATCGAGGCAGTAACATTTTTCTCCCTAAAAACTACACCAGACCTACTCACAGAGAAAAAAAAAAAATCATGCTGACCTGCTCTATGTGACTGTGCTGAGTTACTTCACTCCTCTGAACTCATTCTTCCTGTACCTAAAGAACACAGCACTGGGGACCACTTGTACCAGTTGGGTCTCTGAGCAGCACTAAAGCCTTCTGTTATTAATAAATCTCCTCCTTTCCAAGTGGATTATTTATAAATGAATTCTGTGACCTCTGGCAGGCCAGAACTAAACAGAGAATACAGTTTGTTCCCATTTAACTGAAAAACAAAAGCTATGGAAAGATGAATAGAGAGAAGCAATTAATATTTCCTAATAATTGTCACGGTGAATGGGAGAGCTGCTGTGTTTCTCAGGGTTTCTGCTCAGAAAGGTTCCAGGTAACTATTCATTCACAGGGCTGGGTTCATGTAAATCAGATGTTGTTGCCAAGCAACTATAGGTGCTAAGGAATGAAATACAGTCTGCAGAAACCTAATAGCCTGGAGAGAAAAAGGACTACAATCAGAGATTTATGGCATATATAAAAGGGAAAGAGTCATTCTCCCACACACAAAGAACACAGATACTTTATAATAAATGTCCTTAGCATGTTTTTCTAAGGCATAATTAAGCAATAAAATTCCCACTACACCCCAAATCAAACAGGTACCTTCCTTTTTTTTTAATCTTTTGCTCATTAAACTTTCTAGAAATAGATCTTGAGAAATTAGGTACCAAGACAAAAGGTAAAATTTAACCCAAAGATCTTTCTTTTGTCCAAGAAAGCTGTTAGGTATACAGACAGCACTGCAACTGCCAATCAGCTTTTCACTTTACCTTCTTATGTTTTTATACCATGCTCATTAACATTGCATCTGATCATCAGAAATTCTCTTTAAGCTTATTAAGATTTTAAAATATTTTTAGCAAGTTAATTAGAATACATTAACAGAGCTCATCTGTGTTCACCCATCATGCATATTTTATTTCATTCAGGCAAATTGCTTTTAAATGAAATATTAGATCTAGGAGGGGTGCACTGTTGGGTACTGAACAATACAACCCCTCAGCACAAACATACTCTCTCACACACCCTAATAGCTTCATGCTGAAGCTGAAGTCCCCACTGAAAAGTGGGGACTTTCTGATGACAAAGGGCTTTTTTATTCCTTTTATTTATATTAACAATTCTATTATATATTATATAATATTAATCATTTATAATAATTCCTATTATTCCAATCCCCTGCAGCTGTGTTGTGCACACATGGACCTGGTGCAACATCCTTGTACCTGGACCATCCCCTGTTGCCCTCACATTCCCTGTACAATCAATAAAAGTTAAAGACTAAAATTGCAAAGGGAACCAAAGGTTCAGCTAAGGAGAAGGAAAGAACATTTTCAGCCCCTCACTCTGTAATTTTTACAGATCCATGTTTGGTGGGTTTGTTTTTCTCCTGCTGATGGTGCCTGAGGATCTCACTGGATGTAAAGGCAGGAGCCCAGTGAGGCTCTGGCACAGGATTCTGACAGGCAGGGATGCACATGGGTCTGGCAGAACAACCAGAACAGCTCACAAAGGATGAGCCTGAAATACCCTGAACCTTTGCTTTAGCCATCGTTGGAAATGCCTCCCTCTAATGTGCACTCAGTGTCACCAAGTATAACTGAATAATAATTTCTGAGGAAAAAGGAGATGACAAAAATTACCTTGGAATATTTTTAGCATGGAGTCTTGCAGAATTTTACTCAAGTCAGATGAAGTCCATTCACTGGCCACTGAAACTTAACTACAACTCTACTAATAATAAGATGTTCCTCAAGTTCCTGATATACCTTCACTCAATCTAGCCAAATAAGACATCTTTGAAATTATTCCTTTATGGCCCAAATGCTTTCAATCTGAGGAAGGATGGAAAAATCACACTAATTTCACCAACAGTTCTCAAGTTAAGCACTTACTTTCAGAGATCTGCAAAAATAAAAGAATAAAAAAAGTTTGCCAACCTCATGCTTGATTCAGATTTTGCACTCTCACTGCATTTCAATTAACCTGCCACAGATTGCAGAGCTGACATATTTGATTCAGATAGTAAAGAAAACACTCTTTAAAAAAAAACAGGTCTGAATCCTTTGATGAGTGATCATACAATCCATATCAAAATACACATTTAAGTCTCAGTCACCACACATTTCATGATCTGCATCATTAACACTGTCTGGATTGAGGGATTTTGATAATCTCTTTGACAACCTATAGCAGTTCTTTATCTCCAAGGCACTGATGCCTTTTAACCAACGATCATTATTTAGGTATGCTTCGTGCCTGTAGCCTTCCCTGAGATGTTAATCTCCATAATTCAAGAGGCTGCTCTTTTATAAACTGCTGCCATAAACCCCATGTTTTTTTCCACTAATGAACCCCAAAATCAGGCGTGTTTCATTTAACATTTGGCTGAACACATCAGCCTTGCTGACATGGGGATATTTTAAGCACAGCTGAGCAATTCTATGGAAAGTTCTTCCAAAGGCCAGGAGAAGAGAGCTGTCTCAATGGACGGAGCCCCTTTTCTCTGGATAAATCACTATTGATTGCACTGAACCCAAACCCACCCTGCCATAACCTTTTCCTCCTATTTCTACATTTATTAATCAACTCACACATCAAAAGCATAAGACACAGTCTGCACTTTTTTCCCAAGCTTGACCAAGCAGTTTTATGTTTTAAAGGAATTCTCAGCCTTTCACAGCTAGAGAAGAGATTTCACCTCCCTGCCACAGAGCTGGAGTCCAGCAGCTGCCTTGGCCACAGGGATCAGCTGGGATCTCTCCCCAGATGTCTCTGCATGCTGAGTAATGAGCCACACAATCCCAAAAACCTATTTGCTGGCATTACAAAACAAAAACTGCCTTGGTTTATTTTGTAGCATTTAAGCAGAGATATGTCCTATCCTAAGAAAAGAAAAAAAACCCACATAGAAATCAATATAAATTTCTAGTAACACCCTAATTGCAAAGAGTAGAGCTTGAATGAGCAATGAAGGCAAACCAACATTTAAATGTCATTTAGAGTGACCAAAGACATCGAAATATGTATACAATTAAGTGTATTCTCTAGAAAAAGGAGTGGGTAAAGTAAAGCATGACTACCAGACAATAGTACAATAAAATGCAATTTAGCAGAGCACATTTTGTCATTGGCCTACCCTGGCACACACTCCTTGTTCTTACAACAGAAACAGTGACTCATTTATCCAAAAGCCAGCACAATTTTAACAAACCCCTATAAAATCACTGCTAGAGCTGCATCTGGAGCACAGCTATGCTCCAGCTCACCTGGCTCAGGGTTTAAATGACATCCTGGAGCTCTCCAGGGCTTTCAGAAAGTTCCCTGTTATCCCAGCCTTCCCTAGAGCAGCTCAGAGTGTTATCCACCCCATTCCCCACCTGCCTCTGTCATCCCCTCCAGAGAAGTCTCAGCTATCTTCATTAAAAAGCAGAAAAACTCCTCCTGTCCCAAAATGACAAAAACTCCCCTTCTCCCCAAAACACAGCACAGAGGACTCAGGGCCCATTCTTTTCTTTGAATTTTCTTCTGCAAAGGCCAAAATCTTCCACTACCTAAAACCTAGCCCCAGCTAAGTATGAGACATTACTGAATAGCCACTGAAACTATTTTTAATTTTTAATTTTTTTATTATTATCATTATTTTTGGTAAAGTAAGAGGATGCTCAGTTTTTTTTTTTTCAAATGCAAAAGGTTAGGATTTTCCACTCTGGGTACCTGAGATGTGGTTCACCAAAATGGAGCATACTCTGTGAGTCCCTTTCACTTCACCACATCCAACCCCCACAAAAAACAGCAGTCAACAAAAATGTACAACATCTTTTCCCAATTTCTCACAGTTAACACATTAAGTGGCAATAAAGGGTGCAATGACTTTCCAAGGGCATGTACCTGTTTAATTATTCAAAAGAAAATTGACTCAGGCACCATGGTATGAAACACTGAAATATGCAAACGAAGTAAATGATGGGGGAAAGCAGCAAAAGAGAAAAAAGGGAGAGGAACATATGGGGACAAATTCTATTCATCTTGTGTCTCTGAGTTTCTCTATATACATGTGTGTAAGAAGGAAAGCTTGTGAAGTGACAAAGAAATTATTATTTACTCATCTCAGTACTCTGACCAGGGTCTTGAAACAATCTAACCATGCCTAGAATTTCCTAAGAGTGTTATTTTCACCTATATACATGAAGCAATTTCAGAAAAAGGAATGTTTACACCTTTCTCAACAATCAAATCTTACTGCTGAGAAAACACTTGTTTCAACACAGGCTGTATAGAACAGAAGAAAAGATGCAGGACCTGATCCATGAGTAGATCTCATTTATTCTAAATTAAGGGTCTGAAATAACTCACTAAAGTAATAAGACCAGGTTAAGAGAAAGGTATCATAACACCAATTCTAGCTATTTGTCCATAAAACATGAATTTCCCATTAAAGCAAAGAGCATTTGACTTTACCTTGGACCAGAGCAAATGTCTTTCCAATCAAGACATCCAGTGAATTGAATGTCTCTTGTAAGCAGGTGCTACTGTGTTATATTTTCATCCAAACTGCTGAGAATAAGCCAGAAGAAAATGACAAAGTAAATTGAACAAGAAAGTGTCTGATCTTGATGAATAATTCAATGATGCAATGCAACAAATAGTGATTTTTTTTTTCCTGGTAAAGGCAGTTTACAACTGTCCTTTGCTTAGAAAAATGACCTTCTGATGGTAATTATACTTTTGTCTTTAGGCACTGGATGACAGTCTTAGTAATGCTCATGATTCCAGTTCACAGCTCTGCTGCTGATCTCAAAGCACTCCATTCCTGCTATACCATCTAATCCTTTTTTAATAACATAATCCAGCTGCTGAAGAACTTCAACTATAATTTCAGGCACACTGGCCACTGACTGCTCTTTAACTATTCTGGCCACTTTTCTGAAGTCTTAAAAGGCACCAGAGAACCACAGAGCCACAACCAGAATCCACGGGTCAGAAGAGACCTTGGAGCTCATCGAGCCCAACCCAGCCCCAGCACCTCAACTAAACCCTGGCCCCCAGTGCCACATCCAGGCTTTGTTAAACACACCCAGGGATGGGGACTCCACCACCTCCCTGGGCAGCCATTCCAGAACTTTATCACCCTTTCCACGAAAAGCTTTTTCCTAATATCCAACCTGTATTTCCCCTGGTGCAGCTTGAGGCTGTGTGCTCTGGGTGTGTCAGTGCTGCTGCAGAAAGAGCCCAGGGCCAGCTGAGCACAGGCACCTTTCAGGAGCTGTGAGAGTGATGAGGGCAGCCCTGAGTCTCCTTTGCTCCAGGCTGAGCACCCCCAGCTCCCTCAGGGCTTCCTCACAGGGTTTGTGTTCCCCTCCAGCCCCTCTCCAGCCTCATTGCCCCCTCTGGATGTGCTCAGTGTCCCAAGGTCCTTCCCAAGCTGAGGGGCCAGAGCTGGGCACTGGACATTCCCATTCCCTGAGGAACTGCTTGACTGCATGGATAACAACAGGCAGAGAAAGCATCACTGCCACTCCACAGCCAGCACAGACAGGAGGGAGCCTGGCAGTTTTAGGCTGTGACACACCAAAGTTGGACTTGTTGCAAGAAAAGATTCTGATAGGACAGCAAGACACAGGAATAGGTTAACCACCATTCCCATTCCCTGAGGAACGCCTTGACTGTGTGGATGACAATAGTGCAGACACGGAAAATCTTCACTCTGCCACGACAGAAAAGTCACTGCAGCCAGGATTACCAGAGCACAGGTCCAGAACAACCATGGCCATGCAGCCTAATGAAAACAGAATTCACCAGGAAAGGGCCGAGCTGGAACAGTCTCTGTTCTCAGAAGTATGGTTTTTATAACCAACAATTAAAAAAGGCAAATAAGAATTGCCTTGTAGCATCCAGTGATGCCTTGTGAAGGCTGACCTAGAACAGAGACTAGATGGAGTTAAATAAAGAATAAAGTAGGGATTTATTAGAAGGCCTCAATGGATCCACCATGGGCAGCACAAGGGCTCAGCCAGGGCTGCACCCAAAATGAACCCAAAATGGACCACCCGTCACAGGGTCTCCCACTTTTATAAGTTCTGCTCCATTTGCATATTGGAGTTAATTGTCTAATTACAGTTTTAACCTATGAAGTCCCATCCTTCTTGTTTTTCTCTCTTCAGTCCACATTGTTTGTGCTCTTGGGCCTGAGATTTGGATCATTTGTCCTTGGTCCCCAGCTAGAGAAGGCATTGTCTTGTCTCCCTACTCTGTGCAGAGAGCTCCCCATCCCCTGATATGAAGCTCAGAACTACACTCTAAAGCACCACAGAATCTGAAAAATATAAAAATTACAACCTGAGGCATCACCAGAATAAAGACTCTGTTGGAAGAGCCCCATCACTGGGGAGATGAGCTCAGCCTGGTGATAACCAGAGAAATCTTCCCTAGGGCTGTGGCACAGCACAATGTATTCAGGTCTTTCTGTAAGCCATTCTTCACATATCAGTATTAAAAAAGGGACTTTTTTACCAGAAGATCATGACTGAGAAAGGCCTATTTTGCCTTTTTTCATTTACTCCTCACTCACTGGGCTCTACATCACTCCCTTGGTGCACAATCTTATTATGACAAAAACATACAGCAAATAATACAGCCTGCAGTAGGTTATCAATACAGCCAGAAAAAATAAACAAAATTAAGAAAAAATTAACCCTACTAAAATTTGTCACACTTGACATAACCAGGACTGTCTTAAATACAAGTAAGGACACAGGCACTCAGGTGCCTCTTTTCTGTCTCCTGCAATATTTCAGCATTTCTTGCTCATGAATACCCAGATTACATTTGGCAAGTTGGCAGCAGTTCTTAGCACCTAACGATCTAATAAAAGGTTTTTTTCCTCTGTGCTAGACAAATCTGCCCACCTTCAACCTCTGCTACCCATAAAACAATTTATTCAAGTACCTTTACTCTGAGCACAGTTAACCTTTGCAATGTACAAAAGCTTCTGTGCCTCATAAATGAACAAAGAGCTCCTAATGAACAAAAAATACTTTCCTGACTAAAAGTTTAATATTAATTCTGGGAATACAAAGTATAATATTACTACCATATAGTGTACATAATACATTATATAGCTCATGCATCTTCTTTTAAAAGGTTTCTGTTTTCAAATTACTATTGTGTAAGATTTCTATACACCACAAGGATACATTAGGTTACTGTGGATTTACACTGGGAATCAGAAAAAGAATGAGCATGAAAAAGAAAATTCACACTCACACTAGTTAAAAAGCCAAAGGATGAATGTAAGGGAAAACAAGATTAATTTTGTTTTCTTCATTTCAAGGTTAAACCTCAAAGAACCTTAACATCTCACACATGGGTGCAAGTTTTCAGTGCATGGTCCATGAACTCCTGGCAGCCCATAATGTAAAAGAAACATACTGGTTGCCAAGGAGACTTGAACTTACCATGCAAGAAGTCCAGTCCCACAATGAAAAATTTAGGGACCCTAGAAATTTTAAGCTTGAAAATCAATGATCAAGAGGAAAGAAAATGGCATGTGAGCAGTTTTCATCCTCCTTTCCCCAGTTTCTTACGGGGATGAGGGATTAGTAGTGGACTGGAAAGTTGGAATTCACCAGTGTCACACTTCTCTGTGGAGGCATTTTACATTAAAGCAAGTGCTGGCTTTAGTTCTGTATTTTTAGCTGTATGTTAAATGAAAAACTGCACTGAATTCTGCAGTAACACAACTGTTGATCACACTCTGTTTTGTAACAGAAGTCCTGTCAGATATTTAGCCTTAGTTACTAAAAACTATCTTCAGGGAGTACAAACATTTCCCCTCTGGCATCCTGTCAGTCACAGCAAATCTGTAAATAAACTGTCAAACTCCATTCCAATCATTCCTGAATCTGCAAGGGAAAAAAAATAGTAAAATTGGTGCAGCTGGTTGTAGTCCCTGTAGAGCAGGGCTGATTTCACAGCTTTAATATGGTTCACTACTTCACAGCCAGTCTGATCTGATATACAGCATGCAGAAATGAGTGACACCTTTGCTAATCATTTTCTTAAACTTATCACATGTGGAGGTAATAACAGATGCAATGACTTTTCAAGGGCACGGACTGGTTAATTTTTCAACAGCAAATCGACTTAAAGTTCTGCAAAATTAAAAATCCACTAAGACACACTGTCAAGCTATCTAAATTATGGAAAAATCGCACAAAAAGGGAAAAACAAAGGTCTGGTCATGAGAAAGACAGTGTCATACCCTCTCTTTACATAGTCTCATGCAAATTAGGGATATAGCAGCAGCAAATAAGCCGAAAATCCAAAGTGCTGACTTCAGCAAAGACTGACTAAATAAATTGGGAAACTGTATGTACTATTACCTGGAACATATCAGCACCTTTGTTCTGTAACTCATAACTTATCAAGTAATCCTGAAGGAGTTGGTCAAGAATTTTTCTGCTGGATACATTTTGTTGGACCAGAACAGCTAACTGAGGAGTTTTTCAAGGCCACATTGAAAAATGTGCTACTGAAGAAAGATCCCAAAGACAGTAAGTAAACACTCTCACCTTGTTGCCTATGGACTCAGTTAGGACATAAATCCCCTGATTTAGAGCAGGGACAGAACTTGAACCAGGATCTGCTCTATCCTGCAGATTTTCTTTCACCATCAAGTTAAACCAAGTCATACTGTCTCTCTGGATTGGTGAATATTTTATAAGAGGCAGAATAGCCCCAAGCAGAAGACAGACTGACTCAAAACCCAATAGCAAAGATACTGGCTTGATTTATGTTAAATTTAGGTTCAAGAATCATTTCTGTTATCACTCAAAAAAGGGATCTCAGTCTCCTAAAGGAGATGCATCCTTGATGTTTCCTCACAAATGCCACCTAAAAAGTGACTTTAACTATGAGACAGTTTGAATTTTTTGACAGAAATTTTGAACGCATATAATTTCCTATGAAACAAAACCACAAGTGTTTGATTGCAAATGCTCCCTCAGTCTCCCTGCTCAGGAAAGTAAACTTTTCATGCTGAAATGCACCATAGGAAAGCAAAGAGCACTGAGGTCACCATGACTGCATTAAGTTTGAAGGTAGAAAAAAAACTAACATCACCCCCTTAATTAGGGTTGCCATATGGTCAGATTTCTGCTTTCATGTTTCCTTTCTTAAGCTCAGATTTTGACTGGCTGGCAAGGGAGGAATACAAAATGCATCAAGGTTTACCATATGGGCCCTGGTCTCCTGTGCACTACATGTGTCAGAGATCTGACATATCAGAGACATCATGCTCACCATGCAAAGGCTTCATGGCCTATCAGCTACTATTTCCTTCCACAAATTCCCAAAAGAAACCATGGGAGCCCTACCAAGCCTCTTCCATTTTCCTACCACACAGAAATGCAAACCATATGCTTCAAAGTTTGCAGAAGCAAGAACTGCTGCTCTCCAGAACAGAGTGTCAATCTAGTTTATTCTCCTCTGCTTGTGCACAAACATCTCATCCAAGCTGCAAATCCCCCTCTGTGAACCTGAAAACTTCAGTGATCCAGGTCTGGACCCTCACACATGTTGGTGTTCAAGGTCCTTAGCAGATCTTTCATCTGAGAATTAAGCACCAAAAAAAGAAATTGCTGGGTCTGAATCTCATTTCCCATTTAACAACTGAGGGAGTTGATAATCCCAGTCTAAAAATAGTCTATTTGTGCTCAGAACACCCTTGACAGATAGGAATTATCAGCATCCTGATTTCAAAGGTGAGAAAAATAGAAGATACTCATCTAGATGAACTAGGACTGCAGGCCAAGTCTCCTGAGGGTCAAAGCAGCACTGAAATCACCCCACATTTTCACTGTGAGCTGCAGCCAGGGCTCTGCTTGACAATCAATGAGACATAAAAATCCAGCCTCTACACGTCTTTCCATCCAAAAAAAGCAACATTATTTCAATTTCCAATAAGAAAGAAAATGGTTTATTGGATTGTCCTTCCAGTATTAAAAAAAAAAAATTACTTTGCATACAGAAGTTTCAGCCCTAGAAAAGTCCACAGTGAAATACCTCCCTCTCTGGCAGACAGCACAGCACAACACAGCAACTCCTGACATGAAATGAACACTAAGATAACACCTGACAAAAAGGGGACTTTAAAAAGAATGTAATTATCCCAATGGGAGTTGCTCCAGGGCATCTGTGTTAACCCCCCTACCAAAAGTATTTTGAACTCCTTAATGGCTACACATGATAAGAAAAGTTATGATGAGAGAAAGTCTGTGAGGCAACACCTGCAAAGTGAAATATTTTTAAGAAAAATGCTTTAGATACAGAGATGGAAGTAATTAAAAACCCAAAGAAAAACGTGTACTGCTGTCTTTGTTTTCACCCAAGCTGAACTTCCCCTGGAATTGAATTGCTGGCTCACTGGGGCAGCTGGCTGACATCCTGAGCCATGAACAGGAAAAGCTTGTCTGGGAAATCTGCACAAAACTCAGGCTTGTTTGTTTGGAAAGGAGCCCACAAGTAAACACACACACAGTGACACAGACAGCCAGGGAATAGCACTGGGTGATGAAGGACCAAAACCATCCATGCTGATTTTGCTTCAGTCTGATTTGCTTTCAGGAATGGCAGGTCCATGAGTCCAGGAGGGAAATCCAGAGCAAACTCAATGGAAGAGACCAGGTTAGGGAATATTTATATAAATTGAACACACAGACATCTTGGGACCTCATGGGATGCACCCCCTGAATGCTGAGGCAGTTGGCTGACATAATTGTGAGAACACTCTCTTATCTTTGAAGGGTCATGGCAATTCAGGGAGGCTCCTCAGGACTGGAGGAAAGCAAATGTGGCTTCTGTCTTCAATAATGGCAAAGAGGAGGAATTACAGGTCAGTCAGTCTCACCTTAATCCTTGGGAAGATGGAGAAAAACCTCCTGGAGACCATTTCCAAACGTACAAAGGATAGAAACATGACTGGCATTGGTCAGCACAGCCTTCTAAGATGAGATGACTGGTTTGATGGACGAGGAGAAAGCAGGGGATGTTGTTTATCTCTATTTTAGCAAGACTTTTGACCCTGTCTCCCACAAGATCTTCACTGACAAGCTGATGAAGTGCAGACTAGATACACGGGCAGTGAGGTGGACTGAAAACTGGCTGAAGTGCTGGACTTAAAGGTTGTGAACAGTGGTACAAACTCCAGCTGCAGGCAACTCACTAGTGGTGAGCACTGGTCTGATGCTGTTCAATATTAACAACCTTGATGATGGGACAAAGTGAGTCCTCAGCAAGTTTGCAGGTGACACAAAGCTGAGGGGAGTGCTGACACACAAGAGGGTTGTGCTGCCAGCAGCAGGACCTCAGCAGGCTGGAGGAATGGACAGGAGCCTCATCCAGTTCAATAAATGGAAGTGCAAAGTCCTGCAACCAGAGAGGAAACACCCCGTGCACCAACTGGCTGAAGATCAGCTGGGAAGCAGCTTAGCAGAAAAAGATCTGAGGATCCTGGAGTACAGCAAGGCAAACAAATCCAGCCCTGTGCCCTTGCAGCATCCTGGGTAGCACGAGAAAGAACAGGATGAGGAGCTGCCCACCACAGCAGGGCTGGGTCCAGGCTGGGCAAGAGACTGCAAGGACATGGACACACTGGAGTGAGCCCAGGGGGAGAATGTGCAGATGATTCAGAGACTTGAACATCTGGCATCCAAGGAAAGGCTGAGAGAGCTGGGACTGCTCAGCCTGGAGGAGAGAAAACTCACAGGGATTCTTAACAATGAGCATAATAAATACTTGATGAGGGAGAGTAAGACAAGAAATTCTTCTCTGTACTGTCCAGTGATAGAACAAGAGGCAAAGGGCACAAACTGAAAAATAAAAAAATCCTTTCAAAGATGGACTTTTTTTTTAAAAATTCTGCAGCAAGTTTCCCAAAGAGGCTCTGGAACCTCTACCCTTTGAAACAAGGGTAGGTTTAGATTAGCTATGAAGAAAAAGTGCTTTACTGTGAGGGCATTAAAACACCCTCTGGTTGCCCAGAAGACTTGTGAGTGCCCCATTCCTGGAAGTGTCCAAGGCCAGGCTGGCTGGGACTTGGAGCAACCTGGGATAGTGGAAGGTGTCCCTGCCCATGGCAGGGGTTGGAATGAAATTACCTTGAAGATCCCTTCCAAACCAAACCATTCTGTGACTCAAACCCAAACTGGACACAGTCCTGGGACATCTCCTCCAATTGGCCCTGCTCTGACTAGGAGAGATCCTGAGATCATTTCTATCCTCTTCCACACTGTGATTTGAATTACCCTTAGTATAACACTACATGTAACTGCAAACAGTGCAAAATATCCTAAAAGACTACTTTGCAAAATCAGTCTAGGTGAGATATTAACGTACAAAGATCCATTTTTTGTCATCATATGCTTCAGTCTGTACAGACAAAAATACTAAGCTGTGAGTATGGATCTACTTTGAAATATATAGAAACTAAATAGCTGTGGAGCAAAAAGTTAGAGCAAACCAGAAATGTGGCCATATGCCTCTAATTTAAAGTGCATCTTCAGTAGGCTTAATAAAATCAGGACAGAACAAGCTTTAGATGACAAAATTACTCAAGAAAGCACCATTATAAAGGTAATTTTTTTGACTAGTAAGTAATGACACGCTTGAGGATATCACAGCTATTTTGGAGAGCAAAACTTTGTGAAAGTAGCCATCTCTACTTTGCAGGAGCCTTTGACTCCAACCAAGTCTACTGATTTCACTGGGAATTGGGTGGGACAGCAGCAACACAGAGCAACTTTGCAAGCTGTGATGATCTAGTCCTAAAGGCTTCAACAAGAACCAAACACATTTAGAGCTGAAGACCCTGAAGATAGCAAATTTGCATTTTGACATCATACAATTGAGATAATTTTCTGTCCCCCATTGTAAGCAGGGAACTCTTCATTTTCAAGGTCCTCATACATTTAATTAGAAAAACAAGTGGTACATCCCAGCATGCATAATACTGTGGTTTTTAAGTGAGTAAAAAGGACAGAATATGCATAAAGGACACGACTAAATTAATTTTCAGAACCTCCTGACTTCCAAGTGCCTGGTATTTAACACTGTGATAACTCCAGGGGGGAGAGTGCTCTGTAACTTTGTAAGGGGGAAACAAAAGGAAGCGCTTGGATGCGGCACGGAAACAGACAGACAGATGGACACATTCACTTGACACGCTCCCCAGAAGCCCTGCAGGCTTCATCAGCTGTACTTGTAAGGCCTTTGAAGTGTGGCTGTTGCACAGCTTGTAAGTCCCTTCCTCTGGAGCTCAGGAGCTTGTGGTGTTATAAGCTACTTAAGCTCCTTAGTCCAGATCTAAGCAAACAGCTTGACGCACTTACAAGCTTCACTCCCTCTTATTCTGAAGATGTTAAGCTGCTTAGCTTACTGTCTTCAACTTTCAAATTCCTACAACCAAATCCTACCCATATACCATGAATCTGCCTTTTTTAGCCTGATTCTCCCCTCTGCTGAGGACTCTGACTGTCTTTTGCCAAGTCACAAGAAGAATAAAATGTTCTTTCATGGCTTAGTTCTTCCAAAGTCACAGCCAACACCTGAATGCCCATTGCTTTGGTAACTCCCACTCTGCCTTTCCAGTATCCACAGATTACTGTATATCAACAATATTCACCTGTTCTAACAAATCTCTTTCCATTAATAAAGTCTGTCAAATATTTCAGCTAGTATAAAAAAAAAAAACACACCTCCATTCTGGTATAACTCTCTCCTCATTTTTACTACAAACTTTTGTTTCAGCAGGAACTGCAGGAACTTTTGGAATTCTGCTTATACATAAAAGATGCTTTTCTCCAATCAAACTGGTACCAAATTACCAGCATTTACAATTAATAATCTTACAAGAGAATCCTTAAACTTAGAAGTACAGTAAGGCTGGCATAAATGGAAATTACACATTTTCTAGGGCTGAAATCATTAAAACTTTGTATCTATAAATAAAGGATAGGGCAGACATTAATACATCTTAACAGGTAACCACAAAGAGGCACAATTCCATTTTAATCATAGCACGAAAATAAGCTACTGAGCTAAGTGTGGAAGTGCTGTTATATTGACTCTAGAAATGTAAAAAAATAAGATAGAAAGGCTTAAAATTCCTAGTTTTCACTGAGGATATTGATAGAATCAACACACTGGTGAAAGGCAGGCAATCATTACATGCTGTAAAATAAAAGAACAAATTATATTGCAAAGATATAGGAAAACCACAGCAGTGAGTGTTGCCATACACTAATGAAAACCTGAAGCCAGAGCAGACAAAGCAGTTATTTGTACCAACTTGTAACACAATCCATATGATCTGAATATCACATCAATACCAGGACCATACAACAGCCTCCTTGCCCAGGATGATGGCAGTGATCAAAACACACACAAATATCTCACAGACTGCCTGGACAGGCAATACAGGAACCATGACACCCTACAGGTATCCCTGTATTAGGATAAATTAAGAAACTAATAAATATTAGGCTAAACATCATGCTCACATCTGCTTTATGCTACAACATCTCAAGAACCCTAGGAAAAACTCAAATGAACTTTTGACTTTAGCACAAAATCCATGGGTTCAGGAGGTCAACAAGGGATGTTTAGAACAAATCATGTTACCCAAGCAAAAGTTGTGTACAACTGGATTGCCCAATTGTTATAATGTTACCTGTGGAAAACATAAATGCTTTACACAAGCATAAATTTCCAACAGGTATCTAGATGAGGTCCTTCACCAAAGCTTCTTGTAGAAAGAAGGCTGCCAAAGGACAAGAATGAAGTGGTCTCACAAATTAATGATTTTTTTAAAAGATATGACACAAAGAATAGAAATAAACAATCAGTTTTCACAGCTGCTAGTGAAAGGTAACTTGGGGAAAAGCAGAGAATTGGACAATAAACCCAACACTGAAGAGACCTGAGTTTGCACACCCAACAGGCTCTGAAGTATTACCTTTGAGTAAAGCATGGTGAATTTTTAAAATTTCATGCAAATCCCAGATCAAGACTCAAAAAATTGGAAAAGCAAGTGCATTAAAAACTTTTGTAAAAGTAATAAAGCCAGAAAAAGAAGTTTGCCACCAGTTAAATAAAAGTTGAGTCTCTGTTTGAATACTCAGTGTAGCACCACTCTTACATCTCAAAAAGAACATAGGAGAAATGGAAACAATATAGAGAGACACAACAAGGCTGATCAAAGGTGGGACAGCTTCCAACCAGACTTGAGTAATCCTGATGACAATTACTCAGCCAAGAAAAGAAAAGGCTGAGGGGATACCAGGAGGAGGCCAGCAGGGCACAGGAAGTCAGAAGATAAATTCATTTGCACCTTGGTAGGATTTGTACTATGAGAAGCAGAGAATAGTTATTCTGAATTTATCAGGTGACATGCTTAACACAAACAAAAACCAGGGACATCTCACACAATGCACAGCTCAGGTGAAGCTCAGTGCTGCAGGATACCATGAGTGCCAAAAACCTACATGCTTTTAAAGAAATCATGGGGAAAAGCCCATCAACAAATGTTACAGGATGTTCAAGCCTTGCATGTGTGTGAGAGACTGGCCACTGTCAGAGGAAGACTTTGGCCTAGCTCTGCCTTCAGCCTAACTCAGGATAACCACTTTTTGCCTTCACAAACAACAGCAAAACAATTTCATCTCTTGAAAGCACTCCCTAAAGAACCTCTCCTTAATTCTCTTCTGAACAAAAGCCTGCAAATCAGGTCAAGCCAGAGGTGATGCAAAAGAGTTTTCAGCTGGGAAGACACAGCTCGTTCCATTTTCCTTGCCCTGTCACAAAATACATGAAAGTATTTTACAATGGGTGTTTAAAAAATTCACTATAAAGCCAGAAAATAAGGCGCCTTCAAATCTTGCAATGAAATACTTGATTTTACCAGCCCCAAATGTCCAAGTGGAGCCATTCCCCACCTCAATAATTTTGTTTCAAAAGGTATAAAAAGACAAAAGTCTTACAACCTTAATTATATTTATCATAATTCTGGAGACTGCAACAATCTTGACCTTTTTACCCATGTGATAATGCAACTTCACATTAATCTTCTCTGTTTAGCAGGAGTTATCAAATGCCATAGAGCATGTAAACTACATCTTGATTGCTGAGAAAACATCTCTTTGCCAAACATTATTTAGGCAGGCACTGAAGTTTCATTGACTTGAGAGGTACCTAAGCACCTTCTTGCATCAAAAATATCTGATCCTGACAGCACTGAGCCAACTGGAGCCAAAACTCTGGACTTCAACCCCAAAACTTCAGTCCAAAATATCCCTCCCAAAGGGTGGCTGGTCAAGATGCTGCTTTGCCTTCTTCCACTGTCATGAAGGGTAGAAAACAAGGCAGATAGAGAAAGCATTCTCCGTTTGTCAGAAATAATTAAACTTGTCACTGACTTTCTGTAAAACTCAAAAGCCATCTGGGAAAAGAGCAGTATGTCTCCACATCTTGTGAGTGACAAGGTCAGAGCACACCCTCACTTCCTTGGTTGCATCTCCATCACCGACTCTGTTCATCATGCTGTAAATTAATCCATAAAAATTTGGATGGAGTACCTACTGTAATTAGCTCTATCTCTCCAAAGAAGGCAAAATGAGATGGGATGGCAGCTGAGGGATCCAATTGGCTCATGGCTGCAGAGTGACAGAACTAGGTCAATATACCAACTTTATTCAGGAGGAGGACAACATAAAATTAGCCTTGTCGTGTTACATTTCCCAGACAAGGTTTTAAGACCTTCAGTTAACAAGAGCTCACTAATAAAATGTTTTATATTTATACTCCTCCCTGTGATCTCTTTTTTTATATGCCCCATTAGAAACTCTCCTCTATCCGTTTATGGACATGGTTTCACCTCTTTTTGCTGTGTACTTCAGACAAGAGCACCTCAACAAGCTGCCATGAGGCCGCCCCTAAAGCCTCCTGTTCTTAGGGCTGAGCAAGCCCAGCTTCTCCAGCCTCTGCCCAGAGCAGGTCCTCCAGCCACATGGCATTTTGGTGGCTCTTGGTACAGTTTGTCAATAAATTTCTTACATTAAGGGGCCCCAAATCAGTCACAGCACTCCAGATGTCATCTACCGGGCTGCTGAATAAAGGACATTAATTCTCCTCCCTCAACTGCCTGGCTGTGCTTCTGTTGGTACAGCCTGCATGTTCTCAGCCTTCCTTGCTGCAAGAACACACTGCTGGCTCATTTTTAGCTAGGCCTCCCACATCCTTTTCAGCTGAGCTTTCCCCCAGATCCTTATCAAGGCAGGGAGTCTATGTGCCCCAGGTGCAAGACTTGACATTTTTCCTTGCTGAATTTGATGAGGCTCCCAATGGACCATTCCTCTGTTTAACATGCAACTTCCATGATTTATTCAAGTCACAAGCATGAGCTTCTCATCATCACAGCAGAGGATAAGCCTGGAGATAGAGCTGAATGTGCAAGACAGGATTAGGTGTACACTGGGTGGAGAAGTGTGTTGCACAGTTCACCTCTTTGGCCTTTTTTCATTAGATCACAAGACCTCTCTCAGTGTACTCACAGTGACTGACACACTGGGGGCCTCACTGCTGAAACTTCCCTGCTCTGACAGACTCACTCCCCTGTTCAAGGGATTTCTGCCAGGAATTGCTAAGCACACACTGGCTCACAAATGGCACGACTCAGTTTTCTTAGTGGCTTTCAGGAGGAGGTGCAAAATTCAAGTTAGGAACTTAGGAAACTGCTTCAGAACATGCCTAAACACAAGTAGCATCATTAGTATCAACAAGGAGATGACGATGTCTGTATTTAAACCTAGGTTCACAATAAAAACAAAAAAAAAAGGTCAGACTGTAGCCATGATATTTTCTGAAAAATCCTTTCCTTAGGGTTTTTTCTCCTGAGAAGCTGAGAGGCCTCAGGAACAAAATGTAACCAATGGTTATCTGCTGCTGTGGAATGCAACAGGTGGATCTGGGATTGGTCTCATGTGGTTGTTTCTAATTAATGGCCAATCACAGTCAGCTGGATCAGACTCTCTGTCCGAGCCACAAGCCTTTGTTATTCATTCCTTCCTTTTCTATTCTTAGCCAGCCTTCTGATGAAATCCTTTCTTTTAGTATAGTTTTAATATAATATATATCATAAAATAATAAATCGAGCCTCCGAAACATGGAGTCAGATCCTCATCTCTTCCCTCATCCTCAGACCCCTGTGAACACCATCACAATTAGACTAAAGTCCTTTTTTATAAAGATATCTATATTTTCTTCCAAAGATGCTTCCCTAAGTCACAGCTGCAATTGAAGCATAGGGAAGCTTCACTGCTATTGGCTCCACAGAACCTATTCTACAGCTAAAGAAACAGCTGAATTTCTACCAACAATCCTGCAGAAAGTGTGTTCCCTTTTGGTTTGGTTTGCCTTCTAAACTTCCTGTGAACTTTGAAAACATCTTAGGAGTGGCCATCTGAACTTGTAATGGCAAATGAAAGAATACAGGAGACCCACACAATTAAGTGTGAGGGAGATGCTGCCACTACACTGACAAGTCAAGAAGTGCTTGTACTTGTATTTATGCAAACCCATGGATACTTATGGGTATCAACCAAATGTGTCTCAAGGTAAAATAATTTCTGCTACTAAGATCAGAATAGCAGGGACACCTGTGTAATTTTAAAAACAGTTTCAGAATATTTAAAGTCTGCCTTGCCACCAAAATACACATCCATAAATAACTTCCAGGGACTGTTTACTAAAATTATTGGTAACATTCATACACCTGGGCATTTCCTTTGCATCATTGTCAAGACTAACACATCAGATAACTGCTGTGCTTGCAGCCTAGAAGCACTTGGGCATTTCATGCATGAGCAGCACTAGGTCAGGAAGAGGTTAATGTGTGGAAACACAAAATGGATTTGGCAAGAAGGAAGAGGAGGAAACAGTGCACTTCAGCAGAAGAATATGAAATTTCAGCACATGAGGATATTAAAACATCAGCTATTTTCTTTCTAGGCAACAAGGGATGTGCACCACTATATGCTCCATAACTTGGCAAACTGAGTGTTACAATTTTCAGAGAACATGGAAGGGAATAACAGAATAATTTCTCAATACAGTGTGGGCTTTGGATGAGCTGGTATCCACTGAGGATCTGGAAATGTCCTTTTTATCTCTCAGTCACAAAACAATTTGAAACACTGTGGGGAGGAAACAGTTATTCCCTCCCTGCTCTGTAGCTGAACCTAAATCAAGACCTGAAGTGTCAATTTACCCTCTAGAATCTTTTGTTGCAGTTTAATTTACTTTTCCTCCAATGTAATCCTGGTGTCACCTTAGTGTTTAATATTGAAAGCTATTGACAAAGGAAATGCTGATTCATGAAAGTGAGATTTTGCTCTAACGTATTCATGTGAAAACAAATGAGCCTCTACTGCTACATGGTTCTTCCTCTTGCTCACATTTCATTTCAGCTCTGAATTTCAGATGGGGTGAGTGAATCCTTCACAAATGGTGCAGCAAGTTTTTCTCAGCTGTGGGCCAACAAACAGAGCAGAGCACTGGAACAGCTGCCCAGGGCATTGTGGAGTCTCTCTCCCTGGAGATATTCCAAACCCACCTGGGCACATTCCCTTGTCACCTGCTCCAGGTGACCCTGTCCTGGCAGGGGAGTCAGACTGGATGATCTCCAGAGGTCCCTTCCAACCCAAACAGTCCTACAATTCTGTGAACAAATTTGATTTCAAAGAAAAGCCTCACATCCAGTGCAATAAGGATGCTCCTCGGAGTGTAAAAGGGCACAACCACTCGCAGACTGAAGCAGGGCTGTCTCTGAACTTAGAGAATCTGTTTATCCAGCTTCTTCCCTATTCATACACCACATTCTGCTTCATAGATACATATTTGCTGAGGCTTAATCCTGATTAAGATTTATATTCTAATCCAGCACTACTTATCCTCACTATTCATAGCAGCTGCACTATTCATAACCCAGTGCTTTCATTGACACTGATTTGCAGGAGGAAGCAGCACAAGCTCCTGTTGTGCAGCATGGTCAAACCTTAAAGGTCAACACCAACCACGCTTCCTCTCTGCCAGTGCTTCCAGGGCTTCTCCACAACTGATTCCCATTTCACAGTATGCATTGAAAATAACTTCTGCTTGCTCTGCCTGGGTGCTGAGATCCTCATTCTTTGCAGGTTGCTGCTGCCACAACGTTCAATTCAGTTCAAGTACAAGATGTTGCAATGGCAACATGGTCCTAGAAGGCCAGAGAATCATCCTGGTAGTCTAGTTATCCTCTGAAAGCAGTGTGGCAAAAAGGCCCCTAAGCCTGGGAGAAGTACCTAAAAACATCTCTGTAAGAGCATATTCAAAAACCCTCAAGAAGAATAGGCCAAGCAATGTCAGCCTCAAAACCACAAGACATCTCCTGGAAGGTAAAGATCTGTCTCCAACCCAGAAACTCCTCCCTGCACACCACCACTGTGAGGAGACACTCTCCAGCTGCCACCACCCTCAGCAGCAATGCCAGCACAACATCCAGGAGGTTTTTTTCCAGCCAGAATGGTCTCATTTCTATTCCCAGCACAGATCAAGGATGACCGTGGGAATACAGCAGGATGAACAGGCTACCATGACAGATAAAAGCATTTCAGAGACTCATTCTGCAGCCACACTCCATGGATTTGTGCAATGAGGAGCATTGGAGGAAACCAAGAAAGGGAAGCATTTTGCTAATTGTATGGTAGCAGTTAGTGAGCATTCAAATGCACAAAACAAAGCAACATGGCAAATATCCTTAGGGTCCTCATCATGATGCAGAAAACAGGGGATTTTAATTCTTTCCAGTAATAAAACATTCTGGTGTCTTTTAGTGCCTCCACAGAACCCTTAGAATGGCTCTGAATGCAGGATGATTCAGAATTCCAAGAAACTGAAACAAAAAGGAGGACAAAGACAGTATGGGAAAAAGATTGGGTTTCCATATTTGGAGTACAATGGGCAAAAATTCCTCTAGTAACTGGGAAGAAGGCTCACAAAACATGCTCAGTGCTCAATGTCTTGTCCTACTTTGCCACACACTCCTGGTGTGGACATAAACATAAACTAAATTCCAGCATTGGAACCCCATCTCCAAAGCCAACTAGCACTTGAACACACTAACTATGCCCACCACATTAGGCTAAAACAGAGCAGCAAACACCTCACAAGCCTCTATCACATCAATTCCAACAGTTATTCTGCCAGGAAAAGGTTAACCAGAGACTGAAGCTAAATCAGTTGTACTCACATGGTTATGGAGCTACTTGCACTGCTTACACCTGATACACTGGGAGAAAGAAGAGATCTGTGTAGAGTGAAACCAGAGCCTCTGCTGCAAACATCAGCTGTCACCACTGCTCTGCCAGCACCCTGCCTGCATGCATTCCCAAATGCAACAGTGCTTCCCAGAAGGCTGAAAAACAGTGATGAGGTCTCATGGTTTTTGTCTCTACACCCTGCTGCCAATGCAGAGCAGCCAGAGCAGAGGCAGCTCCTCCACTTGGGCTGGACAGGTGCCTCGACACCACCGGAATAAACTGAACTGAGGAGCACACCAAGCTGAAAGTATTTTTTATCACTAATGCTGACAAAGATAAGAGCACTTCTGCATGGGGGCTCAACAGGACAGGCAGGTTCTTCCACATGTGTATAACAATGTGTATAAAAATGAATCTTTCAGCTCAAACAGGAGCTCTGGAGAGCACCTGAGAAGCCCCATCACCTGATGCAGAGCCATGCAGCACCAGGATGGATGCAGAGGCACAGGACAAGCCCGGCACAGCTCAGGAATGTGGGTCCCACCACGTGTGCCCAGCTTGCCCAGTCATGCAGCCAGACCTACCCCTGGTTATGGTGTCCTCTCTCCACATGGGACTGTCACAGGGAGGTTTGGCAGCTGAGGTGCTTCATTTCACCTTCCTGAAGAGCTCCTGAGGAAAACAGCAGCTTAAAAGTGAAAAATGAGCTTTGACACAGACAAGTACTTTGGCTGTGCACAAAGCAGGCAAGCCCAAAATGGCACAAACATTTTCCTCTCTCCTCCCTGGATTTCTACTCATTCCAGTCAGTGTTTTATAAATACAAAAACTATAAAAAAATATAAACCAAAGGATAAAGAACAAGTTGGATCAATCCAGTTCTGATATGTGGAGGCATGCTTCATTTATTTTGGATGTTTTAATCATAGAGAGAGATATATCATGTGAAAGGAGCATTTTTCTCGCTAGCTACCAGTATTTAAAGTTAGCAAAACAGAAGCCACTGAACATTTATTCAGGTGAACTCATGTATGTAATGGAGTTGCCTTCAGCAACTCTCCCTCACTCCTGGGCCTCCTGTGACTCTGCTACCTACATTTATCTTCCTCTGATGATCACAGCTGGGCAGGATTTTCAAACTTTAAACCAGAAAGCCTTGAAGCCTGCATTATACACAGTGCTAACAGCCCAAACAAAGAGGCAAGAGCAGCAAGAGGTTTATTGTAATAGTGGTATTTTCCAAGCTCCTATTGAACAAAGCATTTAATCTAATGCATTACACTTAATGAAGAGTCAGGAACTTGTACTGCAAATAACAGATCAGATATAATTGGAATTTGCTCCGCACCACTAGCCTACATATATCAATAAAAACAATAACCACATTGGATTTTGGGCTCACTTCATTTGCATTTCTTAATTTAGTGTTTAACTAATTTAACAATAGTAATGATTTAATTCAAATTACAATCTAAGGAAAATAATTTTAAAAAGCCATTAAAGATTTCATTAAGTTCCATCTAAATTAATATTAGCTTTCTTAATATTTTCAGTAAATGATTTTTTTCTCTCACCACTGAAACAAACATGAAGTTTCCTTTGTGCAGTGAAGCTTTAGACAAACCTTGTTAGATTTATTGGTATTATTTCAAGCAATTAATTAATATACATTAGAGTTATTTAGAGGAAAGGCACAAAAAAAGTCAGGAAAATGGATGAAGCTGTTTTTAAAACACTGCATTCAACTTGGGTAATTGTTCTTTGAGCCTTTTATGTGAAACTTTTAGGGACACCATCTCTTTAATCACTTTTTTCACAATTTTGTGGCATTGCTCCAAAGCATCAGATGCACATGATTGTTTATAAGTAAACTGCAAGAAATAACTCCTTTAATAAAGTTCCACATTTTCCAACAGACACGCCAGCAATTTCTTATTCTAATGTGTCATACTTAAAGACAATGGTTTCAGATGTTCACCTCCATTTCAGTGGGTACTAAGCCTTTGTGTTCACAAAATAAGTGCACCATATGAGCTTTGTATCACTCTCTCAGCAGTAAAACTGTTCATTTGCAGGTAACCTTAAGTCATTTAACTAGAAGTGCTCTTAATTTGAAGAGATTAGTCAAGCAGCTCTTCACTTGTACATTTGTATTGCCATTATAATTAGAACTACTTCAAAATAACAAAAAGTTCATTTTTGACCAGAATAAACACAGGGGGAAAAAAAAAGTCAAGAGCATCTTAGGTGAAGAGAATGGATGCTTTTGAAAATATCCTTCAAAATCCCTCAGGCTCTGTGACCAGTGACCACCTTCATTCCAACAGCACTCACAGGGCTGCTGCCACACAGGACAAAATATACAACATTTCTGTATGTTTTAAGCTTTCCACCGAGAAAATGGCTGTGTACAGATAAATCCTGACTACTACCCTGCTCAGTGACAGATGTTGACCTCCCCTGGAAATACAAAGGAGGGATGCCCTGAAATGGAGTCCCCAGGACCTGGATACCTCCAGGGTACAAAGCCCTCTACCAACAAAACCCATTGTTAAAATGCAACAAAAGTGATACTAAGCTGTTGAAAATAAGCTATAAGAGCACCCTAAATGATGGAGTGCCTTGGCAAGATAGACAAGCACACAAACTTTGGAAAGTGAACGTGTTCACTTGTTCACGTGTTCAAACTTTAGAAACTGAACATGTTCACAAGTCAGTTCATTTGTTAGTGTTACTGCAAAAGTGGAAATGGAAAATGTTTATATTTGAGAAAGATGCAGCTGATTTCTACAACCAGGAGCTAATTGAACTTCCACCCACCAGAACTTCTGAAAATGTCTAATAAATATGCATTTCAGAAGATTCCATGGAAATAGGCTCAATAAGAGGTGAAGCATGAGGTGCTAAGCCACGGTTTAGGAACGTCAATAAATATTGACAAGTGAAATTATCTGCAGTAGAAGTATTCTCTAAAGAACTAATTCACTTTGAGATACTATGAAAAATAAAACCATTACAAATCTACTCTTTGTTTGTATGTATATTCATACTTCTATTTTTAATTTCAAATTTCCAGCTTTCAGAGATTTCTTGACATTTCTTATTAATCTTCAGATATTGCCAAATGGAACACAAATACTTTAAAACCAAAAGAAGTGGTAGAGAAGTGGCCATTTTTAAACTCACTTTCTACTTGTGTAGTAATTGATGTACAATGCTCAGCAGGTACTCCTGAGTTTAGTTTTACTTTGTCTGATGCTGTACAATCACTCTAACTGCAGTCAGAAGAAGACAATTTCAGATTCAAGCAAACTTTCTTTGTGCTCTTTTATCCATTCTTTGGATTTTCCAGCTAGGAAAGTTATAGCACTGACAAGCTGGAGGTCACTGCAAGATGCTGTCAATTCCAGCCTTTTAAACATCAAAGAGAAAAGTTATTTCACTGTCCAGAAGCTGGGATCTCCATTCTGTGGATGCTCTAATCTCACTCTTACACACACACAATTTTCTCCCTTGGGTTGGTCCTTTCACTGATCCCAAATTCCAGCCTCCAAAGGTAACACATTTCTGTTCTTACCTCAGACAACTGGAGAAGTACACAGTGCACTTGAAGGTTGTTTTTCATTAACTTTCCACCTTTTGCCACCTTTTACACTCGGACTAAACTGAGGTTGGGAAAACCTTGGGGCTGATACCTGTCATTTTACATTGCCCACACATATCTGTGCTAGTGCATAAGTTAGACACCACATACAGGTTAAATAACATTATAGTTTAAAGAATTCCCTTCATGTGTGGTCTTGAAAACCACAGGCCAGAAATACGAAAAATTTTAAAAGTTGCACAAATTAATTCCTCATGTCTGAAGAGAATTGAAGTTATGCAAGTCAAAAGCAAAATAACTCTTGTCCACAATTGTGTGAACTTTACTTGGGTCTTACTTAAACAAGAAATGTGGGAGGTGGCAGGCTATTTTTTTCCTTGAGATAATCTGGGTAAGCACTGTGTAGCTGTCCTCTGGAAATCAAAATCTGGATGGAAACAAAGCTTTAGATATCCAAAATTGTTTTTGAAATTTAGGCAGAAATCTCTTTTCAAGTAAGGGAAAATTGCCTTGCCTAAAATTCATGCAGCAATCACAGCTAAAAATCCCTGTATGTGCAAGCAAATAGAGGAAGCAGGAAAAGAATGGCTTGTCTAGTAGGAACCCCTGTTAACACTGAAAACCTCAAGTGTGGGTTGATGCAGCTGAAAGCATTGAGACACTCAACGCTCAGGAGTGATGCATAACCTGAGATGTGTAAAAGCAGCTGAATAACCTTAAAACAGGGAAAAAAAAAGAGAAAACAGCTGGAAGGACTAGGAAAGTCTTGGGAGAGCTGAGTAGAGTTCACTAACAGGACTGTCACATTTGAGCAACAAAAATGAAAATACAGGAACACACCAGGAGAAAGACTTAAAGTAATAAATATGTAGCATTTGACTAAGTGTCAACTAGAGGTAAATGTAGTACTTTACAAGCAGAAGGATTATGAAAACAGGCCTTCATTTACAGTGATACCAGAAGCTGCTATGGGTATAAATGATTACTACACAGCAGTGTTATATAGCTGTAAATCAGGTTTTCTTTTTCTTACAGATTGCCATGTGTCCAAGAAGGAATGGATAACTCTCACCTTTTAAACTCACTCTTCTATAACAAATTCTCTCTTTAGATCAGTGCACCTAGTTTTAAGGTGGGGGAAAAAAATCTTGTTCTTAAAACTGCCAGTGCTAAAGAATTCACTACACCACTGCCAATTGCTGCAGTTTGATTTCAGTTTCTGTTAAAAATCTGCACCTTCCTTGTCATTTGAGGTTTGCCTGCTTTCAGCTTCCAGTTATTGAACCATAATGTTTCTGTCTGTAAGGCCCAAGAGTCCTATACTATCAAGTTTCCTTTCCCCAAGAAGGCAGTTATAGACTGCAGTCATGTCATTCCCTTGCTAATCTAATTGGATTTAAAACTGTAGATCAGTCTCAAAAAACAAGCAATAAAAGGAGATTTAGTAGATAACCCAGCTGATCTCCAGGTCCCCAGCTTCCAGAGATCCACAAAGCTCTAACAAACCCAGCAATCTGACAGCTTGACTATTTTTCTGAGTACTGCCTGAACAGTACATCCACTGACAGAGCCATAAACAATCTTTCCCAACATCAGGGCACAGGAATTGAACCATTTACATACTTGGTCTTTTGCTGACCAAACATTAAAAGCAATTGTTCAAAGAATGACAGCATTTTATCATGGTGTCAGAAAAGAAAGGCAGATAGTACCCTTTCTAATCTTTTTTATTAACTCTTCAGATTTTCTGTCTTCATTGTGTTTCCTGTATATGTATGACAACAATAAAGCAAATAAAAGCAAGACAATGGCCTCTGCATGAAAAATTCTAGAGCACGTCAGCAGCTTCCTTATAGCACATGAGGTCATTTCCTTCAGAGACATTTTATCTAACCCTTGAAAAATTAGTTAAACTAATACTTTACTCTCCTGAGCCAAGTAATAATAAAAAGCCAATTTTTTGTGAAATACTTGGTCAGGGAATTGGTAATGAGCTAACCAACCTTTCCAGATCACTGGCTTAAAACCAAGCCTTGCTTGATCATGCCTTGAAGGCTCAGCTACGTGATAGAAGTGTGATGCTCTGTGAAAAATAAAAGTGGATAGAGTCAAGTTCTTGGCAAGCTATTGCCCATCTCACACTGGCACTCTTATCAGGCAGAAGTTTCATCAGAAAATACAAATATCCTCTGCAGCAGAATGACTGGCTTATCCAGGAGGAAGATCCTGCCTCTGATGAATTTCAAAGTACTTTTTGAGCCAACACCCCTCCCTCAGAAATGTAGGTTTAAGATGTAATGGCAAGGCATTTCTGTTTGTACTGCATGCCAAGCAGCACACTCTGCCCCATCTCTGTTCCACATTTGAATCTGGCTGTTACTGCTATTCACTACTGTTCCAAAAAGAGATCTTCAACCTGTCACTGTCTTCTAATAATTTTTAAACTGTTTTTACAAGCTTGCTGAAGCAAAAGGCCCCTAACAAAGCCAGCACCCTCGTGCTGCTGAAACACCATCAGCACTCTCAGCAGCAAACAGCAAGAGACAAGCACGAAGCCAACACAACATTTTAGTATTGATTTCTCTAAGAAATTTAAATCCCACAGGGCATAAACATCAATTTAATCTGTATGCAACTACAAAATGGCCTCACTCCCAGTGCTCCTTATTTCAGCCAAAACACTGCTACAACTGGAGTAAACACACACTCAGCAGTGCAGGCAAAGGCTGACAGAACAAGAATCCCCATGCTCCCAATAACTCACAGGAGTTTTGGAGAGCACAGTCACAAATGCCAGACAGTCAAGGACAACCACCAACAGGAAAATCTGTCTCACAGCCAGGCACAAAGGCATCCCTGAAGCATCCCAAGGACCAGTGACACCCTGCCTTGCTAAGAAGGAGAGGCACTGCATCCTCCAATCCAATATTTTGTTGTGGAGTAACAGCCTCAGGTCTCACCTTTGGGTTTCTGTGCCTCCACATGAGAACAGGAACAATGAAACACAACTGCTCCATGTTGTACTAAGTGATGGTTTGGAACAAGGGAAGTGGTGGAGTCGCTGTCCCTGGAAGTGTTAAAAAAACATGTAGGCATGTCATTTCATGAGATGTCTTAGTGGGCATGGTGGTGTTGGGTCAAATGTTGGATATGATGATCTTGGAGGAATTCTCCAACCTTAATGATTCCTTGATTCTATTTTCTGAGCATCCCTGACTCCATCAGACCGCCTTCCCTGCAGGAAAAAAGCCACACATTACTGCTACCTCCAGCCTGCTGAGAAGAGCATCAGAAGAAA
Source organism: Agelaius tricolor (assembly GCF_023055355.1). Taxonomy (NCBI): domain Eukaryota; kingdom Metazoa; phylum Chordata; class Aves; order Passeriformes; family Icteridae; genus Agelaius; species Agelaius tricolor. The sequence goes on from NW_027269266.1 coordinate 3,838,240, forward strand.
ACATCACCTGAAGAAAAAGAAAATTCATCACCTTGGGGTTTACCCTCATGTAATCTTAAACTGAGCCGAGTTCTTCAGAAATGTAAGTAAGTCCCCACTCTAATCCCTGAGAAATCAAGCCCAGCATGCTCTGACATTCCTCTTTTTCTTCTTAGCACTTCAGGACTGCTATTTTTTTCCAAGAATGCACCCCATTGAAAAAAAATCAGCTGATTCTCAGAGCAGTGCAAAGCCCCAGGCATGTCAGTGTCACCCCAGCCAGCACTTAAGCACCAATACAGTCTCTAGTATTCAAGGCACCAACATCATTTGTGAGTGATGGATTTATGTAAGAAACTATAAATTACACAATATTCACACACACAAGGTTTTATGGACAAAGCCTGCACTCATAAAATGTGGCACCTTCTACCCACCTGCCCCTGCTGAGCACAGTTAGGTGGCAGAATCAGGTTCCTGAAGGTATAAAGGTGACAGAACAGCACCTTGGGCAATTGGAGTATTATGGAGTCACTGACAGGCACAAAAACAAGCCACAAAGCTCTGTCCAAAGTTAACAGCTTCAACACAGACTCCACCCCAGATAATCAGCCTTCCTACATGGCAGGATTTATTAATTGCTGCTGCAGTCCCACAAAAGCTGACTTAACACAACTCTAGCACACACCTGATCCAACATGTGTTGACCCAGAGCTCAGATTGCCATTGTCATGAAGGTTCCTACACTCTAGAGCAAAATGTAATTTAAATATTTATTGACTACATGTGTGATCAGCACAGAGCCTTTACCTGTGTGCTGCTTTCCTTCAGCATATGTTACATACATCATGGCATATTTACTTCACCCATCAGTAAGGTGGAGAATGGATTTTGCCCCCTAAATTATTCTGTTTTGTGGGTTTTCCCCAGAACAGCCTCACTAGGTCCAAGCAAGAACCATGGCAACATTCTCCAGCCAGTGTCAGTTTTAGGAAGAAGTTTAGGATTGCTTGGTCAGGAACAGAAGCAACTCTGAAGTGATCATCAAGATTATTGAAGTATATACTGGCAGATCAGTCTGTACCACTGACAGCTTTATAGCTGCTGTGACCACCAGTGTCACTGAGCTGCAGACACTGTCATTTCTCCACAAAGTTACCATGGTTTTGACTTCAGAGAGTCCCCTAACCATGCAGCAAGAATGGCTGTCTCTAAGTCCAGCCTCTGAACTGCAGTTGAGAGCTTGGCTTTCCAAGGGGGATGGCTGCAAGCAGTAAAAGGAAGTGAAAAAATAGAAGGCATTTATGATACCATCAAAATTCAGGAAAATAAAGGCAGAACAGCAAACCCTCACCTTATCTTCATGAATCTCTGAATGGGAGGATGTAAACAACAGGGACAGACCAAACTTCACTTGTTTGTTTCTAGATTCAACACTCAGTCCACCCCTTAAGCACATAAGCAAAACAGGATACAGGGTGTTACTGAATGATTTCCTCTGAAACCTGATTGAGAAAGATTAGAGCAATTAGAACAGAGTGACACACACTTTGAAAGCCCTTAAATCACAATTAATATAAGGTTTAACCTTTCTCCTAAGGATCATCTGGTGACTGTGTGCCATTTTCAGAACAAGGCTGACACGTCCCATCCTCAGAGACAAAATTCATGAGACAGAATCCCCTGCCCTCTACTGGCACCAAAGCCACACTGAAATCTGAGCTCATGTCACAGGCAGCACAAACAGCACATGAGGAGCTGCTTTAAGGGGCATTTTAAACTATTATTTGTCATTTATATCAGATTTATAATGTGCTGGACACATCCAGCTGGAAATAAAAGCTCACATATAAAAAGCTCTTTCAGCATCATTGCATTCCTTCCCACAGCACAAGCTAGACTGAGGATTCAAAATACTGCTCCTTCCAAGATAATATATTCATTAACTGGGAGCTAATTCTAAGGGATTATCTAATGTTTGTCATGTTCACAGTGCATAACCAAGAACTCTATATGGCAGTTTTTATTTGTTTGTTTTTACAGAATTCTCTCTCACGTACGCTGTTGCTTTTCTGATTACAACCATCCAAACTGCATTTGGCCCAAGAACAGAGAGGCAGGTTCAGAGCTGCCAAAATCATTTTCCAGCACCTTGGTGCCAGAGCTAGGGAAATTCTTAGCCAGGTTTCTGACTCATATGCACCACTGTGACAGCACCACACAAACCTCAGGGCACCCCACCAAGGCATTTGTTGTGACTGACTGTGCCACAGCCATTTCTCTCATGCATTGATTTAATGGGTGTCATCATAGAACCTTCCAGAGCTTGTGAGCACTTCTTACTGTATTCTCCTATCAGTGCAAACAACAGCAATAACAAAAAAAAAAAGCCAAGATTTACCCTGCTGTGATTATATTTCTGAATGTAAATCAGCTTGATTCCTGGAAATATCAAAGTAAATCCCCCATGTAGGCAAGGCCTAAAAGGAATTGAATAAACACAAGGGTCCTGACTGCATATTTAATCCAAAAAATAAATAAGCTTTTAAATCACATTAAAAGGAAAGAAAAAAAAAGGCAGCCTGAAAACCAGCAGCTATTAAACAAGACAAAGTCTGGCAATGCTGGAGTAATTCCCACAATGCTCATCCTTACCCTGAAACACATTGAGAACACACCCTGTTTTCAGAGCTGTCACACAACAAATGCAGATGTGAGCCTGCCATCACTACACAAACAACAAAGTATGACATTTAAATAATACCACTGAGGAGAAGTGGGAGATGCACACAGCCTACACTATGTACAGCAGTTCTTTTTTAAAGCAACTCATCTGTTAAGTTACCAAATAGCTAAAAGGCCCTAGGGATGCAACAAAAAAGTATCTAACATTCCAAAGAATCCATAGGAATATAATCCAATCACACCTGTCTCTTTTTCACTGTAGGCATCTACAGCATTTTAAAAAATACTAATGACATATTCTCAAAGCTTATTAAGCCACATCCTAAAACTATTTGGATTTTTGGCTGTCCTACTCAGCCTAAATGTATTTGCAGATAATTTATCCCCATTTATTCCTGTGTCAGGGTTGTCTGATATCCCAAATAGTTCTTCTCACACTCTGGTGTTTGTCTAACCCCTGACATTTACAGACTGCAAAAGTATCCTCAGCCATGAGCTTTCTGGGCTATATAAACCAAGATTTTGGTGCAGCAGAATCTAAGAATGAAGGATAAACAGGCACTTTAAACACAGGCTATTTGAAACTCTGCCTGTCTCCATAAATAATCCCCACAAATAAATACAGTTTCAACTATATAAGAAAATATAGAACACAAAAACCTTTACAACGTAAATTTATGAGGTGGTGTTGTCAAGCCTTGTGATTTGTTCCAGGATCTCTGCATTTTTTCAACTTTCAGCTCCTGAAGTTCTCTTTTAAAAATAAACAGTAAAAATATTCTGTCCTTCATGATTATTGATAAAAGCCTGGGGGTAGGAATGACTTGTGAAGAAGGAGATCAGGATGTAAATAAAAATACTATGATTTTTTTGAAATAAAATATTTATTAAAAATCCTCTAGATGAGTTAATTCAGCGTGTTAAAGATACCACTTGTTGACACACTGTCAGAAAACATCAATAAAAATCTTACAGGTTTGCCTCTATTATTTTTGTATAATTGTACACCTAGTAATGATCTGAACCCACTTTCTAGGTAAAATACTGGCTGACTTTGCTGTTCCAATGTGCTAAAAACCATTCATACCCTAAATTCTAGGAAGCTGGAGCTCTGGCTTTCTAAATCACAAGACAGGGAAAGGGCTTCTGCCTTATTAACAGAAAACTGAGGTAAAAAGGTGTGTGACCAGCTAATGGCAGATCCAAGAACTGAACATAGATTTCAGATTTTCTGAGTTACAGTCTTGTGCTTCAGGCAGAAGGCTGGTGGTCTTTTCACTTAACAAGCTATCAAAGGCCAAACTCTTATTTAAAAATAGACACTGCAGCTCAGAAACAATGAAACAGCAAGAATACTTGAAAAAGAAATCTTTGTAAAGCTAAACCTCCTTGGTCCTTCTAATGTTGCCATCTACAAAAACTTGCACCCAACACACCATCAATATTTTTTCCAAGAGACCAAACTCAGAGTTCATCCCAGTTTCTGTATCCATCAGGCAGGACAGGGATGACAGCAGTGACATTACTGCCTTTGGCCCCCAGTGCCATTAGTTAGTTCTCATCATACTTACAGACTTTGTATCCCAGCTTTTCAGCATGAATCCTCTTGGCCATGAACTGCCCTTCAATCAGTGCTCGTATTTCTACCTCCTTTGGAAACCTTGGAACCTGTACCAAAGGGGGAATGAATTAACAACTCCTTACCCAGCACACACTGCCAAGCTGCAGAGTGGTTAAAAACAGGTTTATGGCTGATTCTCTTTGCCTTCACCCTCAAGTCTGCTCTCATCTAGGCCCAGTTCTTCACTCATACACACAAGATGGACCTAAAGCCTCATGACAGAGAACACAACCCATATCCTCAATGCTGTTGGCAAATACATCAAACTTGAAGTTGATGCACAATGGGAAGAAGTTTAGGGCAAGTTGTAAACTCTTCCCCAGGCATTTCCCAGCACCAAGAGCTGCTTAGGAATCAATATCTCAGAAATATAAAATTAAAGCAATTATAGAAGATAAAATTATATAAAATTCAGATGAATTAAGCAATGTCATAGAAGTCTAAATCTATTTCTGTCTGCACAAAAGTGAAACCACGTAGTCTTTTCATTAATTTATTTTGTTTCCATCCATAATATTTGTGGTCCTTTCATCAAGGAGGCAACAGAAGCAGGAGAATATTGAACTGCAAACAAACAGAGGGAATCCTTCACATGAAGTTGAGTTTCTCCACGCACTGCAGTAAGTGCCTACATTTGTGTAACAGCTAGAAGTGATTAAGCATTCATTTAACAGCCAACACTTAAGAGAGCAGAGCTGCACTGCAAACACCAGATAGCATCAATCTCCGTTCACCTACGTGAGGTCTGATCGACTGGGAGCCATGATTGATCAAAGACAGCTCCTGAGTTTCAGTACCACCCAGAAAGCCAGGCATTTAAACAACAGCCATTCCTCAAAAAAAAACCCAACAACAATATACAAAGAACTTCCCATGACTTAATTTCTATTTTATTCCACTTGGACTTCAGCCTGAGCTTACTTAAATACCATTCTGTGACTTGCAGGTTACTCCAAGTCATGCAGGACAGCAAAATGAGGTCTTTAAGTTCACACATATATAGACAAAATATTACAGCCCACAGTTTCAACACACCCTTATCTATGTGTTTAAAATTTAAAAAACAAGGACTAAGTCATGCACATGTACTAAGTTCTCAGTAAGCTTAAAGTTAATCCTGTCTCAAAGACAGCGTTGGTTTCAGTAAATCCACATTTTCCAGTAAAGAAAGTATATCATGAAAAAAATACCATATAAGTTCTAGTTCAGACATTGCTCTGTAGATGCTCTCAAGCTACAGACCAAATACTTCCTTATGAAAATCATTCCAGGGACTTGCATCAATAAATGAAACTGGACAGCAAATATTTCAGACAGAAAGAAAAAATATATAATGGCAAAGAATTGAAGCCTTGACAGCACTCCTTCAAAGTTTGAGACATTAACCAGATTATTACTACCTTTTGGTTGTCTCTGTTGAATCTGTGAACCCCAACTGCTTCAGGAGTAATTTCCATCACATCAAAGTAGAAACCTGCATCAAGAAACATTAAAGATGTCATGTTTGCTCCCAGGCCCAAAGCTGGAATCTTATTTCTGCACACAGCTAAAATGATAATAGATGTTTTATCATGTATTTGGACATATGAGTCACCACACAGCCTGTTTCTTTACTAATTTCAGTCCACACATCAGCTTCTTAATGTTCTGAGCCATGTGGTGGGATTCTTGGGGCTCTCCTGTGCAGAGCCAGGATTTGGACTTTAACAATCCCTGCCAACTCAGGATAACCTATAATTCTATATTTCTCCCAGTTTCCCAAATGTGGATATTAAACATGCCAAAAATTTAACAAACACCAAGGCTACGAGAGAGGATACTTGCAAATGTGTCTGCTGTGGTGGATGCAACACAGCTAACACATAACTCATAGTAGAAATATTCTGAGTAGGTCATATGCAAGGGTGAAAGGAGAAAAAAAAAACCACACACACAGAAAAAATGGGAAGTTGGTAAGAAGAGTACAGGAATATTGGAACATTTCATACCCTGGATTAGATTTCATGAGCTTATTAGAGAACATCAGATATTTTAAGTCACGAAGCAGAGCTGGTCTCTGAATAGTTTTGATGAGATCTGAAGAAATGCTGTAATGCTTTGTAGGCAGCTAGACAAAGATTTCTGTGGGTTGGTCAGAAAAGATTTCAAGAAAGAAGACCAGGAAAAAAATGAGGACAGAAAAACTGAACAAAATAGCTAAGAAACTAAGGAGAGTTTCTGAGGCTCTAACCTTGGAACAAAACTCTGCTGCCCTAGCAGACCTGTGATTAGTGGCAAAATAAAACCCAAAATAATACTGTGCTTTAGCACACATAACCTTTCTGGTTAAACATTCTGCAAAGTTGCCAGTAAGCAGCTCTGTGTGCCACAGATCTGCAGGGGAAGCACATCCCAACATTCCAATCCTGACCTCCAAACCTCTCCAGAGGCCCCTCCCCACACCACAGGGAACAAGGAATAAAAGGGGGGTATTTAACCAGCTATGCCTTTGCTTTGCTCCCCCCCAGGCACTTAAATTATGGAGATTACTGCATTTGTTACAGATACACCCAGAGGTTATTCTAGTACATAGATTTTTGAGGATGACTTTCATGAAACACCCATTTTATAGAAGAGTGAGATATTCAAGTGAATATACTAGAACACAAGCTTTAAAACTTTAAGGCACTGTCCTGGTTCAGTAACAATATTTTCATCAACTTCCAATTTTTTTAATATTGTCTAAACAGGCTGACTTTGGGGTTTTAGAATAATTTCTTCCCATTTTCTAAAACACTAGAATTGATTTGTCTTCTAGTGAAAAGAGATTCCTGGTCATTTTAATACCCCACAGAGACTGGATTTGACAGACAACATAACAGAGCTTCTAAAAATGAAAAATCTAATCTCAAAGTGTCAAGAGGCTCTACCTTAAATTCACTTGGCTGAGGAGTGAACCCTTCCATAGCTTAAATATCTACATTTAAAAACTTTGCTGCCTATAATTTTTCCATTAATTTTACCTATATCAATTCACACCTGAGATGATGGTGATGATTTCATACCCTGCTCTGCAATGGGTCCATTTTAATCTTGATTAGACATGTGCTCACTTTTCAATAGCTTATTTCAGAGCTATATATTAGACTTGTAAAATGTTAAACTCTGGGAGAGAAAATAATGAAAAACTTCAAATCCATGAGATTAACAGTATTTTTAAAATATTTCTATCATCAGAATTTTGTTACATTTCACTTACTAACCATAACATGGGGAAAAAAACAGGGATTAAATGATTCTGTGACACACTAGGGAAAATGCAGGAAATCCAGGCATCCCTTGACATCATTGCTTTGTACACATGCATGAACAAGATTCTAGAGTAATGACTAAGAAAGAAATAATATGGAAGTACTTAATTCACTTGATTTCAGTCTTCAGAAAAAGAAATAAACTTTAATGAAAACCTCCTTCAGAAATTACTAGTTTTAAACATTCGACAGCTAAGATGTTACTAACACCCTTCCAACAACCACAGGAGATCCATAAATATAATTTTCTTAGTCAGTGAACATTGAAGGAAAACACTGTGATGACGCTTAGGTTGTCAACAGAGCATTTCCAAGTACACATTAGGAATTTCTCTTGCTCTAGTTAACTTGATTCCTGACCTTTATGATGACCCAAGTAAAAAGGAGGTACAACACCTACTGCAGTATGAGTCTAAGCAAACCCTCCAAGACCCAGCCCTGCTAAGGTTCATACCCAAGTTTCCACTGTTTCCAGCATCAGTTGATGATAAGGCTTTGGAGAATTCATCCCAGGAGCCTGAAGCACACTCATCTCTGATCCTCTCTCTCATCAGAGAGCCATTCTTAAAACTGAAACACACAAACACACCACATGTATTTTCCAAAACATTTAGCTCTAGATTTTAAAAGCATTTTGTTTACTTGACATTGTTGTTTAGTTTATCAGCTGAACTAAAGCTGGGCAAGTTAGAATATATAAACACTTCATTATGAAAGGAGATAGAGAAGGAAGAGCAAGACAAGAGAAAGCTTTTCCAGGGGGTTCTGGGGAGCACAGTGCAGAGATGGGGATATGCATTTCTCCAGTGAGTCAGGTTAGATCCATGGCAGGCCATGCCAAACCCAGCTCTGCACAGCTGAGACCCCTCCTCAGAGAGGTGTCCTGCCACCACTCAGAGATGGCTCTGCAAGGAGCAGCAGGAGCATCCCCACATTGCATTTATGATTTCAGGAACATGGTACCTGTATGGAACCAGCTTGGGTCCAACAAGAATTATGATGAGGTCTAGCTCTGTGCCAGGATCTGGCAAAGGAAAGCACCACAGCCAGTTAGCAAAACATGCAGTAAAATGTGCATCTCTTCATTTTTTATGGTCTTTGCACAGTTCATGCTGTCACCTTCTTTGTGAATATCACACTCCTGCAAAATACTGCAGCACTGGACTTGAACCCAGGGGGAAGCAGTTTGAACACTCTCCAGCACAGTTATCAGAGCAGCTCAGCAGAAGAGGCACAGAAATATCAAAAATGAGGGCAAGGAAATCCTTGAACTTGCTCAGTAGCACCAGCTGAAGCTATTTGAGTTTTCTATACAAATATTCTGTCTGGTAGCTCAGGCATTCATTTTCTACTGAGGGTCCCCTATTAACGCTAATATTCTAGAAATAGAGAGGCCTTGGTGCCAAAGGGGCAGGGTCAGCTCAAAAATTACTACACAGAAGGAGCAGGAAGGATTAACTCAGCACTGACAAGGCCACCACCAAACTGCATGTTAAGCTGCAGAGAAAGAACAGCAGTGTAACATTTATTCAGAAAAATGCCTCAGTATCTGCTTTCCTATTATGAACAGGTTGTTTATATAGCTCTTCTACAAAGCAAAAGTAAAGAAAACATTGGGTGGAAGAAAAACTCAAATGTAAATTAAAAAACAAAGCAAACAAACAAAAAAATCCCACACAAAACCAAACATAACAAACAAAACCTGCTGGGAAATCACAAATCAGTAACTTGCAATTGACTCTTGGTTTTGAACTCAACTTCATGAGCACTGTTCCCACTGTCATCTACTACTGTGCAGGTGGGATTCAACACTACAGCTCCAGGGCAGACTTGAGCTTTGCTGAAGTTCTGAGTTTCAAGCATCTACAATCCAGGGCATTTAGACACAAAATTTATCTGTATATTACTTGCAAATACTTGACCTGGATTGGAAATTTTAATCCAGAATACAGTGGTTCAGTGAGGGCAAACACAGCTCCCGTCCAACCTCCTTGGCTGACAAAGGGCCGAACAACTCCCAAATCACAGCACCAAAAGCTACCATGAGGATGATTTTCTCTGCTGGGTTTCTGAGATCTCAATATTTTCCTGAAGCACAGCCCTAATGCATCCCTGAACAGCACTGATTATGATTATGCTCCTCTCTGGAAAGGGAATCTTCACTTACTCCATATTATGACCCCTCTGGACCACTAGAGGAGCACAGAAGTTCCACAGCCTGGTCAGGCTCTACACATTTCACGTTCCATCTCAGCAGATTTGTTATTCCTGCACATTAAATGCATTACCTGAGATACACAGAGACCTGGCTCTATCATACACCGAAATAATTTCAGCTTTTTATTGCCATGAGGATTTATCCTCCACAACTCTGCACTTTCAATTCCTCAGATTAAACAATAGGAATGCTGTAAGGTTGATGGAAATGTTTCAGCAGTAGATTGCCATATACCGTAGAGAATGCTGAATGTTCTATTCATTATCATCTCACAAAAGAAATAAAAAGCACTAACACAGAGAAAGAAATATATGTTATCGATCCCAGATGTAAAAAAATAAATTATATTACCATAAAAGGGCCATATATGTTTGAGAATCAACAGGATTGCAGAGAATATGACCTTCTAAGGCAGGAGTTGGCTCTTGGATCCACAGGAACAATGTGTCACTTGTGCCAAGGCTAATCTGCAGGGGAAAAAAAATAATTGAAGCCTTATCACAATGTGCATGGAAAGCAATACAGAAATTAAATTAAAACCATTTGTTATTGCCACTAATTGTTTTTAAATTACACATTAAGTCAATTGGATTCGTGCTGAAGCTAGCTCTGATTTAGGCTGTCATGCCAGTGAAACACATACTGGATGGAGACTTAGGTTTTAATGTCTGCAGTGTTAGTTAAAAATAGTCACAAGAGTTTACTTAAAATCTTTCAGGCAGCTTACAGATTGATGGAAATAGAACAAGCACGAATCCAATAAGCAGCAAATCCACACTAGCAGGTACATTTAACTGGCAACCTGCAGCTATTTACATTTCAGGTATTTCAAGCATCCAAGGACAGTTTTCAGGAGAGTGTTTTGACTTACTGCAATGTCTCCTTCTTGAAGTCTCATCCCTGCCAGTGATGCTGAAAGCAAAAAGAATCCCAGGTACAAAGGTAGTTCTTTGACTTAATTGCAGCCTGTTACCTGAGACATCATAGCACATTACAAACACCATCTCAAAGTACAATATAAATGGTAAGTATGCTCCCAGTGGCCTTGGGTTACCCACCATAAAATATGGGCAAAACTTTTGGGTGAGGGTATGATTTTTATTAAAATAAAATCAAAATGCTCAAGACAAAACTACAGAACAGCATGATTTTTCTGATGGTTTATGTATTCAGGTTTTATATGCAGTGGACCCTTGATTAACAACACACTTTAGAGGAGGAACATTCCCACTTTCCTCAGATTAATCACATATTTATTGGACAAAGTTGAACTTAGGTGTCTAGAAGAAAAAAAATGGACTTTTGGGAAATGCAGAGTTTACCCAACTTGCAGAATAAGAATGTAAAATCTATCATAATGAACTTCTATCATGATTCAAACCTGCATAAGCTACTGTAATATGGAAAGTATTTTATTTTCACAGTCTGGAGAAACAAACATATGCTTTACACTGAAACAGTCTCCAGGATTCAAAAAACAGACCCTGAATTAACACCTTCCCTTGTACTGAGATCTATCAGTCTGACAAAAGGGCAGCTCTTAAAGAAAGCCAACAAAGTCCATCTCCACCTTTTCACTTGGAAAGATACAAGAGCATTTTTAAAGTTCATATTTTCTAAGCTAAAATGTTAGCAGTTCATAGTAGGGATGGTTTCTCATAACAAAAACTGAAGTTATCAAGAGGCAAATGAATTCACCTCTGATTACTTGGCAAAAGAGAATTAATTTAATGTCATACACAGCCTATCCGAGATATCTCTATCTCAAAAGAATCAGTGATGGAAGGGTGTTGGAAAGAGGAATTAATGCTGATAAAAACAATATTCCTTCATTTTATAGGCAGCATCTGAGAACCAGAAAGATAGATTTAGAATTTCAGTACATACATAATCATATCCACTGAATCTTGCACAGTTAATCATCTCACCTGGATTGTCTCCTGTAAATGCTACTATTTTACAGTCTGGGCTAAACCCATAACGTTGACTATAATATGGAGAAATGGGCCCCTAAGGAAAGAAAGAGAGGAAAAAAAAGCTCAAAAAAATGGAATGCAATCTTACAATATATGACAATGGATTGTAACATGGAACCGAAAAACCCTAGAGCAGCTACAAGAACAATTTCTGAACATTTAAGGTATAAATGAATATTTTAAAAATTTTTAATACACTTTTTTCATTGTAGTTGTTCAGAACCTCACAGGAATACCCTCAGATTAGATTTGAAAGTAGGCTAGTAAACAACAGCATTTTAGCTTTGGGTCTTTCTTCAGTTATTCACATCAAGTACCATAAACACATCTATCTGTTTTGCACATATACATGAATATTAATAGCTAGAAATTAGAAATTCAATGCAAACATAAGAGGAAACACAACATTAATATACATCACAGCATCAAATGCTGGAATATGACCCCTATTATTTTAGAGGTCAAGAACTGTATTCTTTTAAGCCACATTTGATAGCCATTGAGAAAAAACAGAAGAAAACTATCCATAAAAAACACAAGGACATCTATAAGGATTTTTTTAATATGTTCCTCTCCATTACAGATCAGCAGTGAGTTCAGAGGGCTCAGGTGATGGGTATCTCCACTGCCTCACATGTGCACAGCTAAAGAATAGCTGCTTTTGTGCTGGGTAGTAAGACTAAACTCATTTACTCCGGAGATGTGAGGCTTGATTGGATTTCACCATTATGCTAGATGAACTCAGGAGCGTTAAATATCCCAAATTATTCACAAAGATTACCTCATTAACTCTACAAACAGCTTAAAACAAGATCTCTGTTGAGAAATGCAAATGTTGGGTTCTGTTTCTGCAGCAATAAACTCCCATGCACAGCTCTGCAGTGACCAGGTCCTCTGGGGTGTGGGAGGGGACCCCAAAAATTCTTATAATTGGAGCATCCACCAAAAAGTCTCTCACACAGCCCAGGGCATGCAAGAACCCAAGGAGACCAAAGCTATGATGGGTGCCAGTTCCCAAAGACTTGCTTAACACCTTCACAACACAGCTGGAAATATTAAAGCAGCAGCATTGCACACAGAAATGCACTCCAAGCGCCATTAGCAGAACTCCCAGCAAAGCTCCTCTTGCTGCTTACAACTCTTCTGGCCAGGGACATACCAGGACTGAGTGGGATGGGACAGGGCATCCTAGTCTCTCCTCTAATCCAGGGGCACAAGCATCAAGGCAGGGCTTTGACCATGCCTTTTCCCAAATCTGCAGCAAGTTCATACCAGAACCTACAAGAACAGATCAAAAGAGGAAGCACACAGGATTAAGCAAGAGACCAGAAAATTCCAACAGAAAACTTACAGATGTATGTTTCCCATTTAAAGAGAATAGTTTCAGCTCTTCTAAGAATTAAAGGTACTAAGAATTTAACCTCTGGAGAGCTTTCACCTGCAAAAGTAGCAGAAAATGCTTCTCTGATGTACAAGGCACTAGGCAATTCACAGATTATGAGTAAAGACAATCAATGCCTCCCCATCAACTCCCCCCTAAATCTTCCACCTTAGACAAAGACTTCATAGAAGTAAAAGTGATGGAGCAATGTCCCTTGAAGATGCATTGTGCTCAGCAGAGACCTAAAAGTGAAGAAATTCTCCCCTCAGTGGGATGGTTTTACATTACTCCTGCCTTTTAGCAGAGTATCCTATTAGCATCTAAACCCACACTGACTAATCTTCCTCCATGTCAACATTTCCCTTTTCAATTTCTCAAATAAAGCCCCTAATTTTGAGGAAAATTTGGTACCCAGTTTTGAATAGCAAAGCCATGATTTTCAAGCACGCTGAGCAGCCCAACTGAAATCTGCAACACCTGCAAGTACCTCTTAAGGCCAGATTCTGTGAAATTATTCACAGGATGCAAAAAAACCCTAAATAACTGATTTGGTCACCTGTTTTCTCACCAGAACTATCATTAGATCTGGGAAAGGCCTTTTCAGTTTTGGTTTGGTTTCTCATTGCTCTTTTCTCACTGTTTTATTGCTGGTTTAAAAGCTAATTGAAGTTGGTTAGTGGCCAAATCTATATAACATACTGAGCACTCCAGACCACTGGCTTATGATTCCAAGATGCCTTTAATTGCACATTTGATTAGACTTGAAAATCTCTATTTCTGGTTAGTGCTGCTCAGGGATAGAGTAGTCTTATTCTAGATTAATACCAATTTCATTCCAAGGACTGCTTAGCCCTCAATTTATTTATCTCAGAAACACAGCCACATCCTCAGTTGAGCACAGTGGAAAACCTGATATTTCCTTCTGCTCAATACATTTTTAAGCTTTTCAAATCATAAAGATGGTGAAGTTGATGCCACATGCAGTGCCTGTGGAACAAGACTTGGCTTGCAGTGCTGGGATGCAGAGGAAGAAAAGGATTGAAGCCCCACCTCAGGCAGCACATCACAAAGCTCCAGCAGTGCTTCTGCTCTAAGAGCCTTCAACACACTCCACACACACTCTGCAAGCACAAGTGAGCCCACCCTATCAACTCCAAGCAGACTTTTTCATACAGGCTTAAAAATTGATTTAATAGCATTTATAAACAAACTTTATATTTATCAATACAATCCTAAGCACCCCCAGTGTTGTCTGGACCTAGTGCTCCACATGGTGTTTTAAACAGAAAGTGCTGCACACTTGAGCTGAAACATTGGAATAACCCAAGCCAAACAGCAGGATATTTGGATTACACTTCATAACATAAAAATAGAATTAATTTTATCCAAATCAATCAATCCCATTTCAGGCAAATTAAACAGATTTAAAAGATTTGGTCTACGTTGAAGCAGCAGAAATTTGACTGAGCACAAAGTGCAACAACCCTCCCACAGGCAAAGGATCCCTTTTCCACCATCAAAATCACTACTACACACCCAGAAAAGGAATGATGGCAAGATTTAATCCAGCATCTCTCATGTCTCTATAAGAGATCACTCTTAATTCCAGCCATTCCCTCCTTCCCAGGGTAAACTGGGTCCTGACAAGGTAAACTCAGCCCAGGGTCACCACCTGCACTTTTCAGAGGCAGCCACGTGTTTCATGCTCTCAGGCATAACAGGACTTTCTACAAGGAAATACACAAATTTATAAATTTTCCTGGAAGAGTCCATGATTTAAAAGGCCAAAAACCTCTTCACTAAAGGAGTGAGGAACAGCATCATTAAATAAATAGAATTCCTCTACAGAAAGATTAGCTGTTGTTTTCTGCGGGTTTTTGTTTAGTTTTTATCATCCTTCTTAGTCCACACTCCACAAGCCTAGAGAAATATTTCACCAGAATCCTCCAATACAATTTTACAAGACGTTAGGGCAGCCTTCAATTTTTCCTACATAAAACAGAAAAGCCTCTAATCTTTATAACTGAATGTTTACATTACAGAAACAAAAATTTAGTTTATTAACTGGTAGATGCAGTGGCACAAAGACTTTCATATGCCCTGAGAAAAGACAGGTGAGGCAATTTGCCCCAGCCTCAAACCAATTTAAAAAATGTGAAAAAACTGTTTTAGAAGAACTGTTAGTGAAAAAACTGTTTTAGAAGAACTGTTAATCTGTTGGACTGGATTCATCCTGTCCAGCTGTGGGCGTTGGAGTCTCAGTAGAAAATAAAAAGCAGAACTGAATTCTCCTCTGATTATACAAGGAGTTATTCACTCTGAGTTCCTAACTCCAGCACCTCTGCTCATGATCCACATGACAAAGTTCAACATACAAAAATCAGTAATAATCTGAGGAGTAAGGGGAGAAAACAAGCAAAAATCAAAGGCAGCCCTTTGACTCATCACCCCATCAGCAGTGAAGGTCAACAGCCAAGGCCATGGCACAGTAAGAACTGAGGAAAGGGTCAAAACATGGAATAATAAATTTCCATATTTCACTGACTTTTAGCACAGAATGACCAGGAGAACAAGCAGGACTTGCTAATATTTACTACAAATACAGAAGTGCTTGAACACTTGGGGGGAAAGGGGAGAGCACAAACCCTTCCTTTACAATGAGCCAGCCATGCAGACTAACTGGTTTTATTAATCCACAAAGCAAAGATCAATATTTGCATACATTTATAAGCAGTTAAGTGCATCTGTTTCTGCATTAAGGCCCTCTGTGTTGCCTTTTCAGAGAGCCAAAGCCATGAGAACTGTAACCACCAACACCACACAAGCTACAGGAGGAGTAAATCCAGCCCACCACACCCCTTTGGAGAAAGCTTCAGTCCAACACATCCTTTTCTGGTAGAACAGCAAGAAACAAGTATGCCAAGCTACAATTTGCCTAAGGCTCTTAGAAAAGCATTTCAAAAGATAAAGTTCCTCTAGGTCAAGAGCTGAATTGCTGTTCCTTAAGGTGTCTTCTAAAAAGAAACAATGCCCCAAGTGTTCAACTCCTTAGGTCCCAGATGTATCTTACTTTTAACACCTGCAGAATAGAAATAAAAATCATTCATTCCACTAGAAGGTAATTTCATTTTTTTTTAAATCAATCACTCAGGGTATTCAGCCATTCACAAGTTATTTGAACCTTAAAAGATTGGACCTTTAAGAAGAAAAAGAAAAAATTCTGAAACTGAATAACACATTTCCCACAATAACCTGCCAATTTGGAGATAAGTTATTGTGTAGAGCTAAACAATTTGACAGGGTCTTTTAAAGATGATATGACCTGAAGTTAAACCTACAGAAATGAAGAATAGGTCTATTATCTGAATATTATTTTGAGAGATGCATTTTAGACTACAATACACAGGTGCTAAGTAAAAGATCAAGTGAATTGCAAGAAATTGTAAGTGACAAGAAAACAACTTTTTCAGCTGCATCCAAATAACTACTGCATCCACTATACTTATATTTTATTACTGGAATTAGAATTTTCTCTCATTTTATTAACAGAAGAAAGGAATGAATGAGGCAAAATATAGCTTACAATGCCAAAAAATCTTTTGTCTTGTAAAGAGAACTGTAACATCCTGCCTAGTTCTCTTATCTTTTTTCACACAAAGATTTAATACTCTTACATGCTCTGAACAGCACATAACATTTATTCAGGTTCTGTAAATACCTACAGGTGTAACAGAACACACTCTCCTGGAGCTGTTTGAAAAATGTGACTCATTTCCTGAAAAAATTTTCCAATTAAGGAGATTTAAATTTTCTTTACTTTAAAATATTTTGGTTTCCAACAATTTTTCACGTTCTGAAATAGGAGACGCATGGCTTTCCTCCACTTGCTTCCAAGCAGAAAAGGTAAAGTAACATTACCAAAAAATAAAAAAAAACAAACCCAAACAGGAGATATTTTTAATGCTTATAGTTTTAAGCATTCAAATCAAAATTAAAACTTCATTCTCATTGAAAAAGAAAAAAACAGTATGTTTCTTTATCAGAAAAAGCACCTAAATATCTCACTATCTCTTTGAAATACAGTAGGTGGCTGAGCAGCCCAAGTGCTCAGTATTTGGACCTGCTGAGGAGCAAAGTGCAAATCTCCAAGGAGTTATTGTTGCAATAACACACACAAAAAAAAAAAGAAAACCTCAGCTGTGAAATACTTGGCTAAAAGGACAGGACCAGAAAACAGATCTAATAATCTCACAAGTGGTATGAAATAAGCATGGATTGCCTTGCCATTTCTGAGGTCTCCAGTGTAACTGGAGGTTCTGATAGCAAGTTGTCCATTAGCTAAAATTGAGGTGTCTTGTCTTTTCCTGTAACATTTGATGGAATAACAAAGGAGGAAAAATGAATTGGTCTTAACACATGGGTGTCAACCATGACTCTGTAATGCAAAAATTCTGTAGAGAGCCTTGTTATCTAACCTTTCAGCTCTGAAATATACCTTCTCTTAGTTTCAGAGCAGAAATCAGAAATGTTTTTTTAGAAATAACAGCAGAGCTCCCAGGAAAATGCTTTCCTTTGTAATTGCCATTTTAAATTGCCATTTAAAAGCTGGATAACTGAGATAACACAGAACAGAAAAGGGAGACAGTAGACTTGTCACCTTTTTGTCTTTGTTATGATGAATGGAGAGATATGAAAGATTTTTTTTTTAACTGGGTTTAGTGCATTTTGCTTCATTTATGCGTTTTTTTTCCTGGTTCATTTTGAAAATATACTTCTGTTGTAGATCCATACTCCAGTAGGTGGGGAAGAAATCATCACAATATACAACATTTTCACATCCTGTGCACCTCTGAGCTAAACCAGCAAAACTAAAGAACAAATATCAGAATTCGGGAGTTTAGTTTGAGATTCCACAACTTTCTGATGCCTCTAGAAGGTCTTTCACCACTCCTTTATACGTCACAAAATAACAGAAAAAAAATATAATTACATTTAAGAATCTTTTCTGTGGATCCATTTGATAGAAGTGGGAATCAGTATGATGGGGAGAGATGAGCATAGCAAACATCAAACTGAAAGGAGTAACTTAGCTTAAAATCTAATATACTTGTCATTAAAATTTAAAGATTGAAAACAAGCACCAGACACCTTGTCCCCAATCTGTAATGTGTGGAGATGGGAAGGAAAATTTCCTTGGTAAACTTACTATGAAAAAAGCCCACACTTACCATCACTGTAATCAATGGGTGCATAAGCTCCTAGGAAAAGGGAAGCTGCAAAGCTACTGACCAAAGAGATTCTCTGCAAAAAAAAAAAAAAAAACTAAAAACAGTGAGAAATACTGAGTCACATCAGTATTCGCTTCAAAGAAAGTAAGTAGAATGCAAATAAAATTATTGGAAGCAGCAAATGTTAATAGATGCTTAAGATTAGGCCCAGAAAACACACAAATACACATCTAGAAGGATTATTCAGTTGCAGTAATACAGCACATATCAACCTAAAAGTAACCCCATGATAAAAGCTGTTAAAAGCTCTGCCTTCTGAAACATGCAAAACACACCTGGTATGTTATCATACTGTGTTAGCATGAATCCACAACTTCAGTCTATCACAGAAAGACCTCCAAAGGAAAAAAAACCCCTCATTTTCAAAGAAAAACACTTTCTAAGGAAAAAAAAAACCAAACAAAAACACAAAAGAAACCCAACACCACCAAACCACCTGTGTGTTGATGACAGGGAAATGCTCAGAACCCTGCTCTGTCCCACCCAGAGCACAGGTCTGTAAACTTTCAGAAGCTCCAGCAAAGCTCTTGGGGCACCTTTAGCACCTCTTTGGGACCCCTTGCCTTCCTTCCAGCTGAGCCCCCAGACCTCCCTGGAGTTACTGCCAGGAGCTGGTAATAAACAGCTTTGAACTGAGCCCCTGCCTGCAGCTCTGCCTCAGGGCATGCTCCAGCTGCACAACATCCAACTGCAGGGCTGGCCAAAAAAATGCCCCCTAGGACACAGGACACTGATCCACCATGAACCTGCCTCCTCTTCACATCTGCTGTGTGAACCACCAGGTTAACCAGCCACAACCAGGCTTTCTGCATGATCAAGAACTGCCTGATCCCAAGAAGCTGGCAGAGAAGCAGACAAATCCCTCATTCTGTGCTGTGACTCACTCAGAAGAAATGTGCTTGTCACCCAATAACTAAACAGAATCAAACTTCTACAGGTGGAGCGAGCCAGAAGTGACAGGTTCTTATTAATGATCACAAAAGCACTTCTTCACAGCATTCAAGGGCAGCCTGTAGCCAGAGATCTAAGAGGTGGTTGTAATGGCCAGGAAATTTAATGATGCACTTGCTCTTCGTGCATCTCTCCCCAAGAATACACCACATTGTGCTCAGGTAACAAAGGCCTACCTTCTGTGGTGCCCCAGTGGGCACTAGCTGCCTGAAATGGAAGGAAAAAAGGATGAAGTTAAACTGTGAATCAGCCAGCCAGTTTAGCAAGCTGACCTACAGAAGCAAAAACATCCACCTTCCACATGTCATTGAGACTGCCAAGCTGTTCAGTGCTCCTTGAGGGTCCCCAAGAGCAGCTCTGGCAGAGAGAAGTTTTGTGCTTGAATGCATTTTGCATAAGTTTTATTGCTAGAAGTTGTCATCAGTTCAAACAGCCCTCAAAGTCTAAAATTGGTTTAACTAGTTCTCAGTCCCACTTCCCCCCAGTAACATATCTTTCTCTAAATTTAGCCTTAAGCTTATGACCAGACCATATAAGGGTTCTGTTTCATCTCATACCTTACTAGTTACAATGAGAATGTAAAAGAAAAGGGGAAAAAATTAAAAATCTAGAATTCTCCAACAAAATAGAGTCAATTTGCAATTCATTTTCTCATGAAATGAACTGCTTCATACAAGGGAGAGATTTAAAAAATAAACCCACAAAAAAAAATGCTATCAAGAACTGAAGTAATGGAAAACCAGGTCTTCCTTACTCCCCTTTATAAAAACAGGGTCTATGTTTCTCCTTTTCCAGTCAATGGGAGCTTCACCAGACTGTCACAACTTCTCAAATACAATGGATAGGGGCTGAGCCACTTCATTCACCAGTTCCCTCCCAGGACCTATGGAAGTATTTCATCAGGCCCTTGTGCAGCTTCAGGTCCCTTAGATGGTCTTGAGCTCAATCCTCTCCTACACTGGGTGGCTCTTCATCATCCCAGTCCCTGCCTTTGCCTGCTGTGGCTCAGGTGATGTGGCTGGAACTCTTGCCAGTGAAGGTCAAGGCAGAAAAGTGCTTGAGCACCTGGCCTTCTTCACAGCCTGGCTAACCAGGTCTCCCATTTCCTTTGGAGAGGGCCTACATTTCTCAAAATCTTCTTTTTAACACCAACATAGCTATAAATGCTTTTCCCACTGCCTTTGATATCCCTGGCCAGACTTAATTTTGTCAGGGCTTTAGCTTCCCTGACCTGATCCCTAACTGCTCAAAGAGCCTCTCTGTATTCCTACCAGGCTACTGCCTTTACTTCTACCTTCTGTAGGCTTCTTTTTTGTGTTTGAGATTGTCCAGCAGCAATTTGTTCATCCACACAGCCCTCCTGCTGTTTTTGCCTGACTTAATCTTAGCTGGGATGCATCACTTCAGAGCATGGAGGAGGTGATCCTTGAATATGAACTAGCTTAGGAGAGCCTGTATCCTTCCATTCCCACACTCCAGGAAGCATCCCACCATATCTCCACAATGCCAAAAGGATCAGAACCCCCTAACTCCTGTTTATTCCCATGCCATGTGTGTTTGCCCAGACATTTAATCTGTTCCATCAATGATGCTCTCCTGCTGACCTGCCATCCCTCTCCAGGCTCTGGCCTTCTCCTTCTGGCACCAACCTCATAGGAGTGGGATAATCTGAGGTTCTCCTCCCCCAACAACTTCAGTTTAAAGCTCAATTCACCAGCTTGAGAAGCATAACACTCAAAGTAGAACTGATGTTGGATTTTTATCTGCCTAACCACTAATAATTTAACAGAATTTTAAAAATTCAATTTTCATCTTAAATTCAAACACAAGAATCAGAATAATCTTTAGCAAAAAGGTCTGTAAAAACATCTGTGCAAAATAAATTTTAAAAGACTTTCAACAATGTTTTTCAATAAGGGAATTGAAGTTAAGCCAACCTCAGTTTGCTTGTAGACCTCAGGATTCTGGCTGTAAATCTTTGCTATCTGGTTTCCTGTAAAACGCTGAGAAAGAAATGCAAATGCTTAGAAACACAAACCCTAAATGGAGTCAATAATCATTAACTCTGTGTAATGAGTTCAGAACATTGCACTTTGGATATTTAATTTGCCTGATGCATGATGAAAGTCAGTGCACAGCAGGCAATCTGCACTAAACAGGGTATAACACATAGTGTCATTATGAGAATTTTGTTCACCTTTTGAAAAAAAGGCATGTGGAAAAGCATTACTATCCATAATTTACATTTCAGAAATGACAGTTCAATGGAATGAATCACACTTATTCTGTGCACAGGACCCAGCACAATTCAAATGCTGCCTTCACATCCTTGAAAAGGTTTAAGCTACACAATCTATGTACCTGCCTGTGAGGCAGGTGAATTGAAATTAAAGCAGGAAGTTTCATACTCAAAGCATATACTCCAGCACAGGCTAAAACAGCTGTAAGAATATTTGTTTTTCATCCATGTATTAGGTCAGATAATCAAAAAACCTTTTAACACTGAAACTTTAACATTTAACAAGTGAAAAATAAACTGTTAGTGGTATGCCAAGTCTGATTTCAACATCAGTCATAATGATGATTCAGAAACATCAGTTTGGGAGGTTAAAGCCTTATTCTGATTAAACAAGGGGCTGAGGTGCCTGCAGGGCAGTCCTGCTCCCACTCCAGAACTCATTGTCACAGTTACAAGGAGGGAAGACTCAGGAAGAGGAGACAAGTGGCAGCATATCTCTGACAGTGCCCCAAGCCTCTGAAACACTCTTAGGTCAACAGCTGCTTGTCAGCCTCCAGGGAATATTAAAAGGCCAATCTTTTAATTGCAGAAGTAAACTAGAGCATGATTCACAAATAGGTGGATGGATTTACCCTAAACAAAAGTGTAACACAAACTGGGTTTCCATTCCAGTAGAAATGTGGCCACACAAGATGCTCCCAGGGGACAACAAGGTCCTTGAGACTTTAAGCATGGCCACCCAACACCACATTTGGGAACCACTGGCCAAATGCTCCAACTGCTTCCTGAAGCAAAATTTCCAGTGTTTGGTTCATGTCACTGTGACATTTCTGTATCTCCCTTTGTGGGGCTAATGCAAAGCACAGTATGGTTGGAGTTTCTTCAAAAGCTCTGTCTCTCACAGTTAATGGCTGAGGGCTACCTGCTGCAGCTCCCTGCAATGACAGAATTGTTTCCAGCACGGGATTCTGCTGGGAACTCTCTCCCACCCATTCCTTACCTCATAGGCCCTGGAGCCAGTGACACTGGCCAGGTGCTGGGCTCCCCCCAGGGCTTTCTCCAGGGCTCTGCACTGGGAGGCTGTGCTGGAATCCATCCAGATGGGACTGTCACTGACTGAAAAACAGCCCTGTAATCAAGAACACCCTCTATTAACAAGTCTGATCTCTGAAGTCCCTGCTAGAGTAATGAAATACAGCAGCCATTCATATCAGCTCACAGCTCAGCTCTCTGACATGCCTCCTGCCTTTCTCTCAGCAATTGCAGAAAGCTGATATTGGGTACAAGGTTGGCCAGGGATGAAAAGTTCAACCCAAACTTTGCATCAGAGGGAAGCAACATGGTTTTTCTCTGCTGTCACTGCACAGACCCTGCAGCACATCCTCTGGCAGCCAAAACCCCTCCACAACAAACCATCAGATTATCTTCCCAGTTCTAACAACACATTTCTCCTTAATGCATGGCATAACCACCTGGAAATTCAACTGAGGCTTAATCCACCATTTATTCCAGCATTTTAATGTCATTTCCATGAGTTTTGCACAGATGAGACAGTTACAAAACTAATGATTTAGCACATTTAACACAATAGTCCCCCTTTCAACATATATCTGCCCTTTCTGACACTGAAGTAAGGGAAGAAGGGTCTTCCAGAGGAAAGCTGAGTCCTCCCAGTTTTTCTTTTTAAATAAAAGCTTGTCAAATCCATGTTCAAAGCTCACCAATCACACACACAAAATATTGAGGTCAACAAGGTACTTGGTTAGGATTTTAAGTCCACACAGCATTACACTTGCCTCTGAAAGGATAGAAGTGTAAACTGGTCTTTTTAAATAGATATATTTTCTTATGAAATCACTTGCACATCCTGCAAGGAATCTCAGGTACAGCAGTCCTTTCCACCACAATTTTTTGATAATATAAATATATTAAAAACGTAAAATATTTACAGATTGTTTACAAAAATATTACATTTTCTAGAAGAACAAAGAGTCTGTTACTCTGACACAGAAAGATCCTGGGACACCCACTGGCACCTGTAAGCTTTTAAAGCAGAACATACAGCCATTCAGGAGAAAATGAAATGTCAAACGTCCTGCAACTGAAGGAATAACTACTACATTTCATTTATGCTGCAGGGGCTTGCAGCCCAGCCAAACAAGAGGAAGAAAAGCAATGTGTAAGGATCAGAAAAAGGACAGTGTAGCCCTCCC
This sequence comes from Agelaius tricolor, assembly GCF_023055355.1. Lineage (NCBI taxonomy): Eukaryota > Metazoa > Chordata > Aves > Passeriformes > Icteridae > Agelaius > Agelaius tricolor. The sequence continues at coordinate 3,862,081 of NW_027269266.1, forward strand.
TTCAGAGCTTTTGTGCACCTTACCTTTAGTGATTGATGTAAAGGGAGTTCAGATGATGCATTCTTTAAAATCTGGATGCTTCCTTTTTTCCAGTACACACTCCCATGTTGCTGTAGGAAACACAAACAGGAGCTGGAGATGCCCTCCAAAGCTTCAAAGTCCTGATCTTATATTCTAAGGAACAAAAGAGCTCTCTCCACACCAGGACCAAAAAATGGCCCATTTCAAATCAAGGGTCTCAAAAATCTCTTAAATAAGACTGAGCAAAGTAGACCCTAAATCAGAATATTGTTTTGAATGACAGAATTTTCTAGTGGGGACAATTATTGCATTGCTAATGGCATTAAATACTTATTTGAGGGCTCTTTGAGCTGTAGCCAGGGCTCCACAGTCAAGATTTAGTTCTGTGCAATTCCAGCAGAGACCCCTGAGCCATCAGGCCTGTCCCTCTTGCTGGAGGGGGAAAATAAAGGGAATATGGGCAGTCTGGAAATGCACTCCCTTTATTCTCTTGAGTAAGGTGGGGTTACTTGGGAGTCCTCAACTTGTGCTCCACTGAAGAATTCATAACAGAGCCTTGATACCAGCTCTTATTTTCAGACACTTTGCTCAGACTTTCAACTGCAATCAATGAAACATAGAGATGAAAGCAAGGGGTTTGATTAATTAGTCCCAGATACATCAAGATGAATAACCTAAACCTCACATGTCAGAATTAGCTGTTGCTTTGGTGCTGTCCTCACCCTGAATATCATCTGTGAAAGTTATAAAAGCCTCTGTTGATTCATAGGAGTACTAGGAAGAGACTGGCTAACTGACCAAATGTCAGGGTGGGTTCTATAAATTAAAAAAAAAAAAAAGGCATTATGCTCTACAGGCTAAATCATGGAACCATTTTTGTCATTTCTGCATCATTTGGGTTTTGTTGTTTCTGTGCAGACCCCTGTCCAAGCCAACAAAAAACTGCTCAGTGGGATGCTACTATGCTTTTAGCAAACTGTGCTCCTTGCTGGTTTTCCTACCCTATTTTCCACAAGCACCTGGATCTGCTGAAATTCAAAATGAACAAAGAATTAAAACAACATGAAGCCAAGCAGTTCTGCACTAAGCTGATCTAAACAGTTACATTGCAAACCTCATCCTCTACTCCCACCATCTTCTAGTGATTGCTCTGTGTGCTTCAGGTGTCCAGCTCCCCTGAGGAATGTCTGTGGATGCTTATGTAGAAGTTTAAATCTTATTTTATGCCATACAACTGTTTAAATTTATCACTCAACCTTATACTCTACCAAAGAAATGCAGTAAAACTGAACTTTTCTGTATAAACTAACCTGGCCAGCACCAGACATTGCTCTGACTTGAGAGAAGTCAAAGCCTGAAGACTTCATCTTTTCCAAGATCACATCCAGAGCCTACAACAACAAACAGAATCAAGAATGACAGTAACGAGCTATCAAATTATGCATACTCACAATCTGGAATTAAACAGTAAATTCGTGTCATCACTGATAAGAGTTCATTGGCAGATAATGAAAAATTAGTTAATGACTATGGACTTTTCAAAAATCTACATAAATTAATTTATTAAGTGAGAGTCCATAAAAGAAAAGTTGAGTCACACAGGGGAAAAATAAGATCTTTAAAGAAGCTAAATCACAAAGATCCACTCTTTGAATCCTAAATAAGAGGCAAAAATTAAAGAACTCCAGTTCATTAAAAAGCACTTTAGGAGTACCAGACACAAAGAAAGATTATCTTTTCTGTTCTTACTTTTGAAAACCTATGAAATCTTAATAGGGTACACCCTGCACCCCATCCTACAAGGCATTAGGCAACCTCAATACCAGTGCCCCCAGTGTCAACAAATTCACAGAGTCTTTAACAGAAAGATAATTCAAGTGATTTCAGCACTTCAAGCACCTAGGTAAATTTTGTTCTTGACATTTTCCTGAAGTTTAAAGCAAAAAAAATTACTCTATCTTTAAACAGTTTAATTTAGACCAGCATTTCTCAGACTTTCTTGACAAATGGACCACTGCAAGACTTCCAAACATCATACATACCTATATCGTTATATTATTAATTTAATAATCACAACAGTGCCTCTTCATTATGGTTCAAAAAACCAACTGCAAGCAAATTTACCCAACCCTTGTCAGCTACCGTGGATTTGGTGACCTTTCTAATATTTTAACTATTCAAATCCCTCTAGTAGGAAAAACTTACAGAGTACCATGTAAGTGTCACAGTTGACATGGCCATGACACACAGAGCATCACCACACAACTCCAGAAGGCTTTAAGCATTTGTTCATACCCAGTACCACCTCACCACATCAGAAAGCTTCAGGCATCTACACATACAGAGGAACATCCTCCCACCTCAGAAGTCTGCAGGCATCTGCCCTTCTTGTTCTTTAGCCCAACCTTTTATACCCCTGATGTTAATGCACTGCACCTGTGTGTCCTCTGGCCCCTTTGGTGATTAATACACCTGGGCACTCCGTGGCTCATTGCTGTCAATGCTGTTCACCTGCTTTTCACAGCTGTAGCCCATTGGGGAGGAGGCTCAGCCCCACTCCCAATTACCCCAAACTGTGTGCCTACATGTAAATATTGCAGAATCTGCACAGAAATAAGAAATTTTATTAAAAAAAAAAAAAAAAACAAAAAACTGTACTTCAAAATCAACATCAGTCAAAGTTACTGACTGGGAACCAGTGAATAAATTGCCCTTTCACCACTTACCAGCCTCAACATCAAGCAGAGCTTACTCTCAATTAAATAGTTTAAGTAATATGGGTGCTACAAAAACACAGATTCAAGCAAGGCAAAGTGGCAGCTGCCCCATTTGTGTATGAGATGGAAAAAAAAGAATCTTTTTTTTCAAATGAAAGAAAGTCAGGAAGGAATTTCTCACACGTAGAATGCTATAATAGTAGAAAGCGAAGAAACAAAAAAAAACCCATCAAAATGTTAGCAATTTCTACTATGTTTGTTGATAGCATCGCTATTTGCATACCAAAGACACAGAACAACACTTCAAAGAAAGAGAATGTAAGCAAAAGGTCTATGTTGATTTGAGTGATGAGTTCCACTATTGCTCACAGTAAACTTTGATTTCTGTAACAGCAAGGAAAAAGTTGATCCATATAAAGTTTGTTCATACCTTGACCCACATAAGCACTGGTGAAGTGACTGTCAGTCTGTCACTGTGAATGTAGACTCCACCTTGAGTCCTACAGAAAAACAGGATTTTCTCCTGGTAAATTCAGCATTTTTTTTTCCCTGCCAAGGAGAGTTCTTCAAGTTTATAATGACCAAGAGAATTTGCAATGCTTTTATGTTAAGAGCAAGGATCAGTGTTTGAAACATGGAAAAGTAAAATCCAGCTCCTAGGAGGTGACATGTTTGACACAATTGCAAAGTAAGTGATTTTAAAGGAAAGGCCCTGATCCTAAAGATCTGTGATACAATCCATTGCTGATATTGCTCATTGGCTGCATGTGATTCATAATCATTTCTGTCACAATTAGTGACTTGAACCTCAAAGATGAGGTTCAATTCTGCTGTTAAACCATCAAGTAAATTAATGTGTTTTATTGAAACTTGTGACTGGAGGATGACATTTGTCAATTCTAGTCTATCATTTAAGTAAGCAAATACTGTCATCCCACATCTTAACAACTGAATTTATCCCAAATGCCTTTTAGATGTTCCCCTCATGCAATTTACATGCTGTTCTGAGAGCATCCCACCCAGTCATGTCCACAAGTCTGAAGTTCCAAAAGAAAAAGAATGGTTTATTTATATGTAATATTTTGGAGTATATTTTCTTAATTTGTCTCCTGTTGGGAGCTCTTGTTATATTTACACTCAAGGAAGGCAAGAACATATACTACCCTTGCAGAGTGGGAAACATGAGTATGGCATGATTTTTTTCTATGCCTCCATCAATATCAGTGAGACCAAAAAGGGCAACAGTCCCCCCCACCCCAATCTCCAAAGCTTTAAATTACACTATTCAAGTAAAATATAAAATATAAAAAGCCTTACTTAAATTCTGGAAGGTCCTTATCAAAATGAACATTATCCTCATAAATGACCCTCAGCTGTTCATCGATAGCAATGACTTTCAACTAGAAGATATAAAACAGGAAGTTAATGAAATCTAGCAATAATTGAATAGAACTGATGACTCATTTATAATAATTTAATTCCCACAGACAAAATGAAAAAAAAATCACCCCAATCCATACAACTCACTGAAAATAGGGCATAATTTTACATTAAACAAATTCTTATGTGAATTTCCACAATGTTACCTATTCAGCAACATGTGGGTTTGTTTGTTTGTATTTTCTTTTTCCTGTAATGCACAAGATCAGGCTACAGGGATGCGCTAAAGAATGGCAAACATGTTACCAGGCTCGTAGCTTGCATCACAGTAGCCAGCCTTTCCAATTCCTCCAAAGAATACAGTATCTTAAAGATGTCATACACCTTCCTTTTTTTTTTTTTTTTTTTTGTCTTATCTTGCCAAGGAACCTCACAGACCCTTTAGGCTACCTTGAACACCTTTCCTGCTCCCCAGATGGTGAGCAAATTAAATTCTGCCCATTTGGAAAAGCTCAGAGGGCATTATATAAGTGTATTTTGAGCTACTGCCACAGAAAGAAACATCTCCAACTCCACAAAGCTGAGCCTTCTTGTAAGCACGAATTAGAAGGGTACCACAATCTTTCCTCATCTATCTTCACTTAAGTTCACCTAGTTCTGCAGAAAGACAGTAAGAGCTGAGAAGAAAAGCAAGAAGCAGCTCACATTCTGTGCCTATTTCAACCAAGGCGGAGAGTGCAAGCTGCTGCTAAAGGGACTGATTAACAAAGAACCTACAATTCTATCATCTCAAGGAGCTGCATTCAAATAACAAGGCCATCCCCATTTTTACCACAGTAGTGTAGAACCATTATCTATGCCCTGGCACAACTCATTATCAACCTGCACTCGCTTAAAAATGGCTCTGACCCAGTGCAGCTTAATTGGCTCTCTGCTTGCAGCATGTCCCCATAAAAACACTTGATCAGCCTAACCTGGATGTGTCTTTTCAAGCTCCCAAACTTCAGCACAACCATAATGGTGATTTATGCTCGAACACCTATTTTTAACATGTTCAGGTCTCTGCACAACTTGGGCAGAGATTCTATTCACAGTGCAGCAATATCTGGCTGTGACTACAAATCAGAATTTCCAGCAGAAACCTGAACATCCAGGTTCAGAGCCTTGATTCACACGAAGACACTGGGAATCTGGGTTTGGATGCAAATCCCAGCTCCTACAGCAGCAGGCAGAGGGACCATATGCAGCCTGCATAAAAAGAAGGACCACAGCACTCCTCCAAGATTTAAACCATCCCTAGCAGGATGGGGAAGCAGGACACATTTGGATATGCAACCCACTGCTTCAGATGGGGCAAACAGAAAGGGATGAAGGTGAAGGGGATATGAGAACAACTAGGTACATGCACTGTGTGCAGGCCATGGACATCTTAAAACACACAAATCACCCGGAATTATTACAGCCATAAGCTAAAATACAGGAAGTTCTGCTTGAAAATGACGAAGAACTTTGTTACATTGACTCTGGCAGAGCACTGGAACAGGATGCTCAGGGAGGATACGGAGTCTCCCTCTCTGGATACATTCCAAACCCACCTGGCCCTATTCCTGTGTCCAGGTGACCCTGCCTTGGCAGGAGGTTTGAACTGGATCCTCTCCAGAGGTCCCTTTCACAGACTCACAGAATCGGTCAGGTTGGAGGGACCATAGTGGATCATCATCCGGTCCAACCTGCCTGCTTTGGGAGGATTCTGAGCCAGACATCTATTGACTGTCCCCAGTGACGGAGACTCCACAACCTCTCCGGGCAATCCAGCCCTAAGGATTGTGTAATTCCGTGAATAATTTGGCACCGGCCGTGTGGGGCTGCAGCGGCTGCGAGCCCCGGGCAGGGAGCACCGCCCCGCTCCCCGCAGCCCCGGCCGGGCCCGGCGAGCAGCCCCGCCCGGCGAACCCAACCCGCCCGGGGAAGGAGGAGAGCGGGGACGGAAGGCGCGGGGAGGGGACGGAAGCGGCGAGAGAGGGAAGGCCTGGCCCCGAGCTGGCTCGGCAGTGGCCGCGCCGCCATCCCCTGCTCATCCCTCCGGGGCAGCCCCCGCTGGCCGAAGCCCGGGCCCGCGAACGGAGCCGAACCGGGCAGCGCAGCCCCGCAGAGGGAAGGGAAGGGAGGGGAAGGGAAGGGAAGGGAAGGGAAGGGAAGGGAAGGGAAGGGAAGGGAAGGGAAGGGAAGGGAAGGGAAGGGAAGGGAAGGGAAAGGCAGCCCCCGCCCCGCCGCCGACCGAGGGAGGGGAGAGCAGGGGAGAGACGGGGGAGGTGGCGCGGTACCTGCTGTGTGCTGAAATCCCAGCCCAGGTAGCAGGGAGCGGCCATGGCACGGCACGGCCCTGGCCCTCAGCCGGGAGCCGGGGCAGGGAGAGGGAAGGGGGCGGCTCTGCTGGCCCGGCCTCCCTCCCGGGGCAGGAGCCGCCGGCCCGGCCCCGCCGAGCGGCGGCACCGGCACCGCGGTTAATGAGTGCTCAGGGGGCAGGGAGAGGGACGAGCGCTCCATCCCTCGCACCGAGGGGCCAGGAGGAGCTCGGGGGGTGATGTGGTGGTGGATCGAGGCCGTGGTGCGGTGATGCTGCGGTGGGATTGTCCCGAACACGGCCCGTTAGAGCTCGGGGGTGATGCTGTGGTGGTGGATCGAGGCCGTGGTGCGGTGATGCTGCGGTGGGATTGTCCCGAACACGGCCCGTTCCCCGCTGCACAGCCCCAGCTCACACACCGGGGCGAGGGGATGCCGTCCCTTATTCCAGACTGAGCAAAGCAGGGAGCGGGGTGGTAACCCACAAAAGGCTGGAGCGCAGGTCTTCAAACCTTTACACTGTTTGTACATTGTAACAAAGGCGCCAGCTTTTATTGGTTACAAATTATATGACTTTTCTCGGCATTTGAGTCCGTTTCGAGCAGGAGTGAGTTGATGGTCGAGATTACCTGCTGTTGTGATCACTTTTCCCCCAGTTTCTGCTCAATTCTGCTGAATTCACTCTTGGTGGCTCTTGTCCAGCCCATTCATCTTGGGACTGTCTTCCCTGTTCCTTAAAACAACAGATTAGCCAAGCATACAGAATTCACAATGCAGTTGCTTAATCTTAACTGTCCAGCTACAGCTACTGGTTAGCAACTAAAATAAACACCTGCAAAGTTTGACACAGACCCTCGTTCAAATCTTGAGGGGCTTGGGATCAGGATAATGGGATGGTGGGTCACACTGTGCCAGGGTGGTGCATGGAGCAGCTGAGCATGGATAACCAGCACCCATACCCAGGGATCCCCAGAGGCAGTACCCAGCCCAGTGAGAGAACACCAGAGCTGCCATGCAGGAGCCACCCAGGGTCCAGAACCAAATCAAAATGAGCAACCTCAAGCCACAGTCCCAAGGAATTAATTAAATTTTAATATCGTGTTATTGCAATTACTGTCCCACAGCCCTGTTGTGGTATCACACTCTAATCAGCACAAACACACACAGCATTCCATTAAAAAACCCACTATTGTTACTTTGGCTGAATTGTTGTTTTCTAGTTTGCCTTTTTTCACTTGGGAGGGTTGGGAAGGTTTTAGGGTTTTGCATTATCTGCCTGTGACCAGCAAAGTGGTATTCCTTGATCAAAAGAAGACTTATCTAAAATACACTTCCATTATGCAATCAAGGCAGTATTTCAGCAGAGCTTTAATGAAGTCAAATAGGTTTTGCATGCCCAGGATGCAAAACTGTATTTGTATTTGTACTGTAAAAATATTTTAATATTTTTACAGTACAAATACTTCATTTGAGATAGCCCAGTTGGTCAGAACATGGTACTGATAATGCCAAGGTTGTGGCTTTGATCCCTGTATGGGCCATTCATTTAAGAGTTGGACTTGATGATCCATGTGGGTGTCTCCCAACTCAGAACATTCTGTGATTCTAACTATAAAATACTACCAAATTTTGTCATAGACTGAGCATTTAAAAATATATCCAGCGATTTCTCAAAGCCTTAACACCCAAAGGTTTATACTTACAATATTTCTAGTTATTGTTATAAAGAACAACCTTTTGAACAATGGCCACAAGGTAGTGGTGGAATTTGCCTGCCCCTGAAAAGCTCATGCTGGATGAACCTGTCCTGAACAAAGGTCTCACTTAACCAGAGGCTGTGAAGGAAATAATGTTTTTGAAATGTTACCAAGAACTGTTTCCTCGGTGTAATTTATACCAGAAAACAAAGGATCAAATAACACACAGAAGCTGGGTTTTTTATTAATGCAGAATGTGGCTGGTGAGCCAGAGAGGAGAGGTTTGCTCAGGCCTTTCATTGGCTGCACAGTCCCTGTAAACAATGACAGATTCAAAGGCTGAGGCTGGAAGCACAAGTCTGAATGTAAGAATGATGAATACTTCTGAAAAAGAAAAATGAGTGGATTTTAATTGTTTTTTAAGGAGGTATTGGCTAGTAGAAAGGGAACCAGAGTTTATAAATAAAAAAGCAATCTTGTGAGGATGTAAGAATCAGTTCTATTCTTCAGCAATCAGGTCAGAATAGTATCAAAAAAACAAGAAATAATTTGACTTAAACAGCACAGAAAAACTGGGACTGGAATAACCTCCCTTGTATTATCAATCTTAATTAGGAATAAGGGGCCAAGACGAGTTAGGAGGAGAATCCACCAAAGGACAAAGTGGGAATGTTATTGTTGCTACTTTCACTGCCCATGTTTCTCAAAAGAAAGTCAGGAAATTTGTAGAATCAAGGCCTCACCCAGTCACTCTGTTGCCCATCTTTTCATCAAAGCAGCATTGTCTCAAAATTATTGTTTGACTATGGAAAATGTGCATTGCTGCTGTTCTTTCTGCACAGAAATTCATGCCATAGCCTCCAAAAATGTCTCCTGAAAGCAAAGAAGGTTTAGCTGTGCATTTATCAGTGAAGTTGCATTCATGTACTGGTGAGGTTTTAGCACTGACAAATCCAGAATTTCCAGAGGGGATGGACAAAATTCCGTTTATAATTGAAATGTCACCACTGCAGATTACCAGCTCGAGGCAAAGCACAGATTAATCACTGAAGACAAGTGGAGCAGAGTAAAGGGAAAAGCAAGTTTATTCCCCTTTTCCTATTAACTAGTTTCTGACCTGATGGAGAAGCAATACTTCCATGCTTTCCTAGGCCCCTGGCTGTTTAGATAAGTTACAACTAGGATGCCAATTAAAGCTATTTTTTCTTACCCCACTGCCAGTTAACTGCAACTGCACATTTATAGCAATTCATTGCAAAACACAAATTAACTTATTCCACATTTCTACAGACTGAGATTTTTCACTTTTTATTCTCAATTCCAGTATCAAAACCTGCCTCTGATCTCAGCTGCTCACTGATATGAACTTAGATTTAACCACCCTCTTCAGCTTTGCACAGAGGAACTCCTTGGAAAACAGTGATAGCCTAAATTCCAGGCTTCATTATCACCACATCATCTGAGACATGCCAAGCTAGAGAGCAGATAGACCAGGCCTTTGCTCTAAATTAGGGTGACTGTATTGACAGCAGTCCAGATAACCTGATTTATACCAGCTACATAATTTAATGGGATGTGGAAGGACTCCCACCTCCACAGGAAACCCATGAGCAACTACAAAGCTAACAATCCTCCTGCTCCCAGAAGTAGATTTTGGGCACCTAACCAGTTATTTTAAGTAGCAGGCAGCCAAGTGTTTCTAAGCCCCAAGCAGGTATTCCACATTGTATAGGTGGGCCCAGCAGAAGCAATGGGACAGGTAAGAGTCCTTGCAAATAGAGACTTAAGTTACAAACATGCAATAAACCACAGCAGCCTGTGTCAGTACAAGCATTGTTAACTCTGCTGGCACAATTATCCTTTGCCCAATAAGAAATCTTGTGGCTCTTTAATTAGCCTCAGAAGCACAAAGCATGGTAAGCTGGGTCAAGATGCAAGCCAACCTTTTTTGCCAAGAAACCTGAGTCACGTGCACTGCTGCTAATGAGGAAGGAGATGTTTACAATGTTAAGCTCCAAGTAACACAACAGTAACACATTAACACATCACGTTAAAAAAACGAAATAGTCTCAGCCTGAGCACTGGACCTACCTGCTAGAGCAATATCTGAACAATGGCAATGCCCTAAAGGTCATTCCCTTTCTATTTGGCATTGCAAGTACTCTTATCACAAAATCTCCAGCAATGTTTAACCAAGTACTGAAAATATAAAATACCTCAGTACCATAAAATAAAAGATGAAGTTTCTGCTCTTTTTATTGAGATGGCATTATAGTACCAGAAGTGTTTTTGTTTTCCTAAATATGTGCTTATCTGTTGAAGTTATTTTTGCACATGATCTTGTGGTAACCATTATGTTTGTCCATTCCTCCAAAAGCAGTGCAAAGTCTTCACTCTGTAAGAATAAGAACTGAATGTTTAAATGGATTGAGGTGGCTGGTTCTTTACTGACTGTGCCATGAACACGGGAGTGTGAGCAAGAGCTTTGTTGCTGTGCTGGCTGCCCAGAGTGGCTGTGGAGTTGTGGAATGTCCCTCACTGGAGACTTTCCAGGACCATCTGAACACAATTCTATGCAATGTGCACTAGGACAACCCTTGAGCAGGGATGTTGGCCCAGATGACCCACTGTGCTCCCTTCCAACCTGACCCACCCTGTGGTTCTATAAAGGCTCAATCAAAGATCCAGTGAAATCCCTGTAAATGAATTCCACAAGAGGAAGCCCAAAGCACAGTTGTTGTATAGAGACCAAACATGTTGATTATTTAAGTATAGTAATTACTCCACAAACTTACTGGCTGAGTTAATTTTTTGACATGTGCATATTCAATATGCCAGCTGTGGTACTGCATTAACCAGTTAATGCCCTTTACAGAGAGCTTATGAGGAATTGGTGCAGGATTCCATACCAAACCACACACAAGCACAAAAACAATGGGTACAAGAAAAGAGTTTAAATGATGGCTCAGTACACAATCTCTACCATCAGTTTCATGGGTATTGGTCAGTTTGCAGGTTTTATTTGATCATGTGCATAAAATCCTCCAATTGCACTTCTATTGAATTCAGCAGAAGATGTTTTGACTTCAGTGGGTACTGAATCAGGCACTGTGGAATTGTATCTGGTTTTACACACTCTAGTTTATATACTCTAGTTTTACAGTTGTAATTTCCTTGACTCAGTTAGGCTATCAGTGATTATGAAGTGCAGTACAAAGTCCTCATGAGATTTCTGCATGGAAATGAAGGATGCTTCTGAATAACAAATTATTTTTAGGATACTTTCCTCCTCTGCACAGACTTCAAGTCCATATTCATTCTCACAATAGTAACACTACTTAACCATCCTCTTTGGAGGACTATCCTACCTACAGCCATTTGCAAGGCTTATTAAAGTTAACTTATGCATCCAGCAGTGCTTCTTGAAGATGAATACCAAAGTGGTTTGTGTTTTAGTGCTCAGAAGCAAATATCTCAGAAGCAAGATGGTGTCATCCAGATAAAACTTTTCATTAACAAGACATTAACCAGTTCTTTCACGCTGTACTTGATTCTTATCAAACTTCACTTACAGATAAGTACATCTTATTGATTAAAAGCAATCGAAGATAAACTCATTCCTACTCAAACAGGATTGGACTCTAATAACCACCTTGCTCTTTTCAGCACCATCCAGGAAGGACCAAAAATCTTGCAATCAAAATCCTGTAGTTTTTGGGTGGAAAAATGAAGGCAGATTTTTAGGTGGAAAAGTTACATAGCTTACACAATTTGTTTTAGACTCTGCTTGAAATTCCCACAGAATTCCTAAATGCCTGTTATGTCTTCTGGGAGAACAAATAACCACAGGCTGTTGTCACCTCCCAGAACTGCAGCCTTCATAACTCCATGGATAGGAAACAGTCAGAAAAGTAGTTGGTATAGAAGAGAAGGAGGCCAGGGGAACTGTGAGGGAAGATGTCAAAAGTTCATTTGTTTAAAATGTCTAACTGGTAAATATGCTCAGTTTCTTCTTACATTTGCCTCTGCACATTGTCTCTTCTAAAAGGGAATTTCAGAAGTTCTTGGTGGGCAAGGATAGCAGAGCTATAAAATGAACAGTTCCTGATCCTCAGTTTTGGAGGCTGTTTGTTTGCCCAGGAGAGGTTCCAGTCCTATCAATGAGACAACCAACAGAGGGAGCAGCCTTCTAACAAAGCAATTTCAGCATTTCGGTTTACTTTTTGTAGCAACTAACACTCCAAAGGAATATGATTTAATCCTCAGCAAGTCAAGACAGAAAAACAGAGGTTTTTAAATGCTGTTTATGTCAGGCACAAAAAGCACATACAGAACATCTGCTGCATTTAACTCCTCAAGGGCAGCAGTGAATTTGACATGCAGGAACACAGTCATTTCTGTTTGACCACATTTACCATCCACAAAAAGGAAAAAAAAAAACCAAAGAATGTGGTTCTGCAAAGGAGACTGCAGATAGCACCAAGCTCCTGACACCTGCAAAGCCAGAAGAGTGAGTACTAAATCATAGAATCACAGGATACCAGGTTGGAAGGCACCTCAAGGATCAGCTGGTCCAACCTTTCTTGGTAAAAGCATGTAAAGCATAAGATATTTGGTATGAAATCCTCAATGCTGATTTGGTGTGCTTGATTTAAGCTTTAGAGACACCCAGACAGAGTGCAGGATCAGGGATATTTGGGATATGCCTACCTACAAACACCACCTAATTATATTTACCTAAAGGCACAAGGAATAAAATGGGTATTTAGAATCCTGTCAAGGAAATGTGAAGAGGGACTACATGCAACCCAAGCTCATCAAACCTTCAGAGTGACCTGAAGGGCAGCTGGTCCCTTCCTTTGGCATACTTGAGCCCTTTAGATCTCAAAGCACAGGAAAGATCAGATCAGAGGAAACATCTCAAGATCATTTTGAAAACTTCCACTATAGGATCCTTCACCCCATTAGCAAGGACACAGAGAGAGCACCAAAAATAATCTTGCCCCATCAGAAAGTCCTGTGCTCTACTCACAACAGCCATAGCTGGGGCATGCTTTAAGGTTGTGCTTTCAAACAATAGAAATGTGTGTGCTCTTATCAAAAATCTCACTAAAAAGTAAACAATTCCTATTGATTCTACTAACACTCCCTGGAATCCAAATAATAGCAGCCACCTTGTTTCTATCTTTCCTTGTGCTATTACATTTTCTAACAATAAAATAGTCACTTTCTTACACTTGAGGACTGCACTTCAATAAAAATTTAAAAAGCACTATGGAAAGCTAGAGAAAGGGGATTAGCACAGTAACTTTGATTCTCCTTCTCAGTGCCAGTTAAAATCTACAGACATTTGTATTCTGTCTTTTTAACCTCCATGAACAGTGCTGAACATGTCTATAATTCAGCACACGAATATCATGAATAATATACCTCTAGTCTCAGGTGTGCAGTAAAACCCAGTGTTACAGGAAGTGCATTCAGTCAGTTAAGCATTATGAGCATTTTTAATTATCTTTAAATCAACAATTATTTCTAAAAGGTCCTCCAAACAATTTTTAATAAAAAACTAATTTACTACACACAAATTAATTAGTTTGAGATAAAATTAGTGGCATCTTTTAAATGAGATTTTGCAACCAAGGTCAAGGGTAGTAAACATCTACTTCAGGTTCTAAAAGACACAGCTTTTGGACTATGAAGTATTTCAAATTTTGTTTTGCCCCAAGGAAATGAAGAATTGTTTCCATTGTGATGGAAGAAAAGCCTTAAGGGAAATAGGGCACTTCAGACTTTAGTGGATAATCAAGTGAAAACCACTCAGATGATGTTTTGATCAGGAATTTGTTCAATTAAAAAAGAACGAGTTTTGACACAAACCTAATCATGGCAATAAATTTTCAGAACCTGTGATGCTGCACAGAGATACATGTGCCAGTGCTAGAAAATGGCTTGGCTGCTTGTACTCCTCTGCAACCTAGAGCAACCCAAATGGAGATCTCTAAGGTGTCAGTCTCAGGCAAACACAGTCATGCCACTCCAATAGTGCCACCTGCTGCATACTGGGAAAGTGTACAGGGCTCTGGAGCTCCAGGTAACTCGATTTAAAGATCCATTGACTGATTTTAAAAGAAATCACATGGTGTGCATGCATGACAATAGGAATTTATTTTTATTTATTAGCAATACCTAAAAGGAAGTTGTTCCACCATGCTGTAAGAACAGAACCTGTGGGTAATCTGTTTTCAAGTTTATCCCAGTGGCATAACAAGGATTAGCTGCATCAGCTCACTACACATCAAAGTCACAATTAACCTCATGTATTTTCTGATGTCATGGAGATTAGAGCTGCAATTTATTTTATTAATCATATCCTGGTTGCAAATTATTCACAAAAAACCACACACATGTGTATATATATATATGTGTGTGTGTGTGTGTGTTTGTGTATATATACAGACACAAGAGACATGCTTTGATGGCAAAGTGTACCTGCACAAACACACATACACACCTGCAGAGATTGATTCAATCATATCTCAGATCCTGAGTGCAGTTTTGGGCCTGTCACAACAAGAAAGACTTTGCTGGAGTGTGTCCAGAGAAGAGCAACTGAGCTGGAAATGGGCCACAAGTCTGATGATGGAGCTGTGGGGACTCAGTCTGGAGAAAAAGAGGCTCAGGGGGGACCCTCTCACTCTCTACAGCTCCTGTCAGGAGGTCATAGTGAGGTGGGGGTTGGTCTCTTCTCCTGGGTAACAAGTAGCAGGATGAGAGGAAATGGCCTCACATTGCACCAGGAGAGGTTCAGACTGGATTTTAGGAATTTTTTTCATGGAAAGGTTACAGAGCACTTGGGGAATAGCACCTGAGAACATTGTTTAATGGTGAACATGGTGATACTGGGTCGACTTGCTGATCTTAAAGGCTTCTTCCAGCCTTAACAATTCTATGCAGACTCTGCTCACAAGTTTTCCCTGAGAAGCAAACAAACTGCAGTGCATATAGGATTGGCTGAGCTAATCCTGTTTGCAGTTCCTCCTCTCTGCTGTACCACCTGGGCCCATTCCCTTTGTCTCACTGGCCATCTGGCTCCTTTACCTGCTTTGAGGTTCTGTTGCTTACCCATGGCACTGCTTGGGAGGGGACTGACTTGTATAAACCACTCACGTGACTACGTGTGATGGCTTTTCCTGATGCTGAGGGAATGGTGCAGCACAAATAATTAATAATGATTTCTGATCAGATATAAACTCATTACATGTTAAATGCTCTCCTAATGAGAAGTGAAGCTCACATCTCTGAAGACAGAGCCTGTGTTTCTGGTTTAAGGATGCTATCCCAGTAATCCCTCCTGCCACACACACAGGCAGGCTGCACAAGTCACTTTCACAGGAGGTCAGAGAGTCAAACTGTGTGACTGGAATTTTAAAAAGGTTGGGTAACTTTTATGACCATTAATAATGTTTGTATCGAATGCCAGCTCAAACTGTAATGAGGTTAATTAAATCTCCTGTCCCAATGTATAAGTCAACTGCCTGGAGGTCCAGAGGCAGACTCCATGTGACAACAACTCAGAACACTGGACAAACAAGGCAATTGAGGCACTGCTTGCTAGAGAGCACCAGGTGTTTGTCACTGCTGAAGACAGAGTATCAAAGTAGATCTAACAAAGCCATGATACATCAGAACAATTCTAACATGACATGTGCTTTTTCTGAGGTAGAGAGAAGCCAAATTCATGAGTATCCACAGTGTCTGTCAGAGCATTATATTTACTGTTCCCTCCCTGGTTAAGGCAGGAAAGGACTGCAGCTGAGGTAGGTCACCCAGCTGTAAGACACAAGCATATTGGGAAGGCAGGAGTAATTATTAACAAGTCAGCTACAGCAGATTTACACATGTGAGCCTACTGAGCCTTCCCAGAACTCTGTACTGCGTATCTAGAGTCTTGTCACCTGCAGGCACAGAACCTTCAAGGGGATGTCCAAGATCTGCAGGATTTCAGCCTGATTCAGTCAATCATTTATGTGCAACCCAAGGAACATGAAGGAACAGGTGAACTGGCTGAGCTCAGGCAGCTGGGAAGCTCAAGTGTGTTCAACAGTCTCAGCAGAGAGAACGGCTGCAACATTTCAAGCTCCTGCCAAAAGCCTCCTCTGAAATCACCCACTGCAGCACTTTGGGCACATCAGCACATTTCTGCTACAAAAGGCATGCCAGCCTGCAACAAACTGACTTTTTATCCTTTCCCAAGTAGGAAAGGGCCCAGGATTTCTGAAGCTGCAAGGAGGCTTGGGTTATATGTCCTAAGATATTCAGTAATACTTAAAACTAAGTCAAAAACTTGAAATAGCAAAGTAGACCTCCTACTTAAATGGGTCAACCTGCTGAAGGTTTACTTCTTTTACTAGCTATAGAAGATTGTGACTACAAAATCTTTAATATTTTTTTAACTTTTAAAATAAATGAATACAATCTCTGCTCATTTCTGTTGTTGTTTAATGGGTCTTAGTAAATTGCATCTTTTTCTTATATATAAATGGTATAATAACATATTGTTGCTTCCCAACCATCCCTTGTATTTTGTTAGGAAACAAAACTTGGAATTTATTACTCGGTTTCCTGATACTATGTAACAACACACCTTCCTTACCAGGCTGTAACACATCTTCCTGTTCTTCCCATGTGTGCACAAAGGGAATGTAACCACTTCAACTACACAGATGTAACTGTTGTAGCACAACTGACTTTTATAGAGAGGATTTAATTAACATCACGCCTGGTGAAGAGAAGGTTGTGTGGAGACCTCATCGCAACCTTCCAGTATCTGAAGGGAGCCTACAGGGAAGCTGGAGAGGGACCCTTCATCAGGATTTGTAGTGACAGGACAAGGAGTAATGGGTACAGATTGACAGAGGGGAAGTTTAGGCTGGATATTAGGAAGAAATTCTTTATTCTGAGGGTGGTGAGATATAGGAACAGGTTGCCCAGGGAAGCTGTGGATTCCCCAACTCTGGCAGTGTTAAAGGCCAGGTTGGACAATTCCTTGAGCAACCTGATCTAGTGGGAAGTGTCCCAGCCCATGGCAGGGGGAGTTGGGACAAGACGATCCTTAAGGTCCCTTTCAACCCTTAACATTCTATGAAATTCTCTTGTGCCACAATAACACCACAAACGTGTGCAAGTTTTCATAAGTGAGTGGTTATTATCAGTCTAACAACTGTGGTTTATGTCCTTCTAGACACAAACTCTTCTCAGCTAGAAAAATACAACATCCCCTCACAAAGTATCTTGAAAAGAGACCAATGGATAAATAAAAACCTATTGTCAAAGCGACAGGAGTGTTATCCATTTCCAAGAGAAACTACCATTTTCTTTCACTCAAGGCAACTTCAAACCACTAATCTTCCCTACAATTCCACTGACTTTAACTCAGTGGGTTAGAGTATGGTGCTAATAACACCAAGGTTGTGGGTTTGATCCCTGTATGGACCATTCACTCAGACTTGATGATCCCTGTGGGTCCCTCACAACTCAGGATATTCTGTGATTCGGTGACTTCTGTTGTGCTTTATCGTATGCAGGGTGACCCCAAAGTCTGGGAATGATTGGTATCTGACTCCCTCCATTGATTCAGAAGGCTGAACAATTGCTTTATTAAAACTATACTATATTACATTATTACTATATTATAACTATACTAAACAGATACTGAAGAATACTAAAAAGATACTAAACAAAAACCTGTGACTGTCTCTAGACGGTCAGGACACAGCTTGGACCTCATAGGCCAATTAATATAAACAACAATCACCAGAAGCCAATTAAGAACTCACTCTCAGTAAACAATCTCCCTAACACACTCCACATGTGCAAAAACAGCAGGAGCAGAGAATAGAGATAAGAATTGTTTTCTCTTCTTCTCTCTGTGCTTCTCCAGGAAAAATCCTGGGAGAGAGAATTATGTCTCTCTCTGTTCAGCGAATGTGAATGCCACAGTGCTTGATGGAGGATACGACATCTGGATATGTTGGCACAGACCCACCTGAGCCTCCACATCCAGCACAGGAGATTCACAGTTCTAAGTGTATCGTAGGACTTGAAGCC
The DNA here is from genome assembly GCF_023055355.1 of Agelaius tricolor. Classification (NCBI taxonomy): domain Eukaryota; kingdom Metazoa; phylum Chordata; class Aves; order Passeriformes; family Icteridae; genus Agelaius; species Agelaius tricolor. The sequence continues at coordinate 3,880,346 of NW_027269266.1, forward strand.
CACAAAGCTGGAAAAACCCACTGCTGTTTCCTCCAGCCATCCATCACACAGGCCATTGTGACAAGCACCTGCCTGGCTCCTGTGTCCCCAGGGTTCCATGGGGACCTCCTGCTGCTGCTGCTGTGCCCACAGCCCCATCCCCAGCTGCTCCAGACCCTTCATCTCCAGGCCAGCAGCTCCCACCTTGCTCCCAGGAAGGAGCTCGAGGAGCACCCCCCGAAGGCTCTGCCAATTCCATGGGGTGCAGGTGGGTGCCCAGGGCTGCTGTGGGTGATCCTGGCTCAGGGGGATGCACAGGACACTGCTCTGCCTCCACTCCCCCAGCCACGAGGGATGTGTCAGAGCTGTGCCCAGTGCCTTTCCTCCTTGTCTTTATTATTATTAGCCTGCATTTCTTAGCCAACCATTCTGACAACTCTCTGCTCCTTCCATCGACAGTTTGGCTTTCAAGCCTTATTTCTCTACTTGGTTTATGCCACACAAAAGGTAAATTGTCTGTAGAGGATGACATTTTAGTTACAAAACTTCAGTCTTGCATTCAAAGCGGCTCTTAGGAAATACCCGACTGTTTACTCAAATTAGTTTTTAGATAGTCCTTTCAAACTCTTACCAAAAATGTGTCACTGCATGAGAATGAGCAGATGCACAATTGTATTAAAACTACAGTTGAACTGCATAATTTTTTCACATACTACTGTCTTGGACCCTTGATGGACCTATTTCAGGGATAAAAACTTGCAGTACACAGCCCAGGCAAAGTGTTATACTTTATCTGATATGATTAAAAGCCACATGCTTTTCAAATTTTTGCCTCATTGTGAGATAATAATGTTAACATTAAGTTTTAAAATTTAGCTTACCATGCATTTTAAAAGTTTGCTCAGCTCTCCTTAACAAAATTATTATTTCTGTAGTTTATTTCCTTTTAGAGAACAGCAGAAGTCCTGAATGAGTCAGAGTAAGGCATTCCTGTCTCCAGCCTCCCAATTCCAAGTGTTGTTGGCTCATACTTTTCTGACTCTGCACCCAAGCATGATTACTTTTAATGTATTATTTGAAAGGCAACAATAAACACAAAATTATGAAAGCTTGATAAATCCTCCCCTCCCACCCCACTGCCCCAAGAAGCATCAGCAAGAAGGGAACTGAAAGTTAAGGAAAGGAGAGTGGGGGGTAAAGACACAAAATACACAGGAAAAAAGAAAAATATTTCCCAGGTGGAACTCCTGGCCTGGGGATGCCTCCACAACAGCATGCATTTAAGAATTAACTTTGCTACATAAACCAGTATTACCCAGCCTTTTCTGTGTTTGGCTGTGTTCAGTGAGGGTTTATACTTCACTGTTTTTTTTGGCAAAGGTTCATATGCTCACAACCTTAAGTAAACATTGAATCCAGCTATGCAGTCCTGATCCTGAACTCTTGTCTGCAGGAGCTCCAGGCACTCAGCATGAAAACAACCTGAGTGACATCCACAGCTCCAGTGCAGACCTGACAGCTCCTGACACAAGGCACCGTGCTTGGAAGAAAGTCACTCCTTGATTTAGGAAGATTTCAGATGCTTCACACCTGATTTGCTTTTTTTTTTTTTGCCAGCACAATGAAGGAAATGTCCTGCTTCTGCTTGGCTTTTTCTTCCTTGTTGGAACAGATGGTGAAGGCTTACAAATACGTGACTGGTAATTTTTCAGTGACTCATAGCTCAGAGCCACAGGTTTCAGATGGTGATAAGAAGCTCACCAGGATGGATGTAAGCATGCTTGAGGAGCAGTATGACCATATAAAGCAGAAGCAAAAACTTCAACCACACATTATTGTATATAAAACAGGTACGCTTCTATTTGTAGGAAAAAAATGCCTATGTAATGTAAAGATTATTTCTTTAAATCTTTAATAACACTTAGTTTGTTCTTTTTGTGTTCAGTTTCAAGAGATGTAGAAGTAAATTCTTTTTCTGTCATTTTGGGGTTTTATTTGTTTTGCTGAAAGGTGGTTTTATATTTATATCAATAAGCTTCATGTTAGTGAAACATTATTATGTATTTGAAACAGATGAACATATTTGAGGTAAGGTTTTACAGGTTTTATATCAGTAAAATAAAGTTCTAAACAGAAATAGTAAACTTTACAGTACTCATGTTCTTCATGTCTATGATAAGTGTATTTGTGCAATGTATTCTGTAATATTTCTGCTCTCTTGAATGCTTCCATCAGAACCAGCTATTCTGGGTCATCTTTCTCTTTTTCCCTTCTCTGTCTGTGTAAAGAAAGACTACAGGAAACAATGGCAAATATCAAGTAACAAGCACAAGCTAGGGGTTTGTTAAAATATAACTTTAATTAAAAGTCATAGTGGGTAACTAAGATGCAAGTTTTGAACAAAAGGTCCTGTTTTGAAAGTATTTCAGTGCATATTGCTTGGAAAGTGCATAAATAGAAAAACAAGTAAGAATATGTACCATTCATCTACCTGCCGTGTCAAACAGATTTTATATAAGAAACTTGCAATTATTTTAAAGATTTTAGTTAGACTACTGTTGACACTACTACACTGATACATTAGCTTTCCAAGTTAAAGTGATATTGAGAATACTAAGACAACTAATGAAGTTGTCTTCTGAATTTAATTTTAATATAAACCCCATGCTTCATTCACCTCTCATATTAGTATTTAGCTCAACAAGTGTAGGACTTAGGTTATTTCATTCTTTACATGTTCCTCTACATTTTTCAAAAGTTCTAGCATTTGGCTGTGTAAGACTTCATGATCAAAACAATCAGAAAAAAACATGTAATTATGAACTATACAACAGATTTGCTTCTTCAATATTCTTTCATCCAAACGTTTTGAAATTCTCATGTTAAAAGAATTAAAATCTCTGTGAGGAAGAAAAAAAATATATATACAAGCTTATTTTATCAGGTATCAAAAAGCAGCTAACTTGAAGACAAAACAGCCCATCTAATCAGTTATAGCAAAAATATGTTAGTTAAAGAAAGGGAGCAGAAGTCTTTATACAGATTAATTCAAATGAAGTTTCAGATATAATGAATGTAATTAGAGCAGATTTTTTGCAAGGACATTTTTAGATGAAGATTAAAATATGTAAGAAAGTAGAACTGCACAAGATTCTGGGGAGTTTAAAATGTAGTAGGGCTAAAAATCCACATACAAGTATTTTTATACACATGCACATTCCCCAAAACATTCACAAAACCACATAACCTGCTGCACTTAATTTCTACCTTCAAACAACCTGTGTGAAAAGAATTCACGTCATTGCAAGAAGCAGTCAGAATTTGGGCATTTTTTGTTATACTGAGTTCTCAAGGTCCTAAAAGTTTATCTTACACATTCCTGTGGAAGCTGGGAAAACCTATTTCATTTGCACCTGTTACATGCATCAGTTTTCAGGAAAATGTGGAGCAGAAATGATCATGGCCATATCAGGACTGCCCTACACCATCCTGAAATTCCAGGTAGCTCCAAAAGGCAGTCCATGTATGGATCAGTGATTTGTACTGACAGAAAATTGTTTCCCCTAGAGGGTAAAATTATGGCTGTGCTGGGAAAGGGGTGACAACCACAGCACCACCACAAACCCCACACATACACACAAACCTCAAAGGTCAGACACACAAACTCTCATGGAAGGAGAGCACCCTGTGGTCCTAAACATCCCTGCCAAAGGTCTTTGCTCTTACCAGTAAAACCCTGCTTTGCTCCTGCCTGGCAGAGCTGCTGTCCTTCCATGGAACCACAGGGATTTTGAGCGCTGTAGGTTTGTTGCACCACAGTTGGAAGGGTAATTCCAAGTTTTTGGAGGACTTTTAGCTTTGTATGTCACTTCCTGTCTGCAGAAGTCATGAAATTGTGGACCTTTAAACAGAACTTAAGACACTCTAACTTCTCTATTTTTTGGACAGAGGGGTTAGTTACCAAGGAGTCACCTGAAAACAACTTAGTTTCTTCCCCAATACACACAGCCACATTCATGCTTCTGCCCACTCCTGATTATTTGAGAACAAAGACCATGAGACGATTTGAAAGGCACCAGTTAGGGGATAATACAGCAGTGCATTCATTACTTATTGGCTAAGAAGCTGAAAAACAGTATTTACTTTAGAAATTAAGTGGGAGTATTCAGCACATGCAGTCACAACAGAATAAATACTGGGGCTCTGACTGCAAAAATCTCTTCCAAGTATTTCCCAAGCTAACTTGAGGTAAGATTAACTTTTGCCACTCCAGAACCTTAAAAGAATCTATTAATGATGACAGCATATGGCCAGAGGGTAAACAACTGTGCAACAAGGCACAATTTACATATAAAAATAAATATACAATTTACATGGAGGAAAAAAAGATAGAAAAGCAAAAAGAAAGATCTGTATAATTGCAGCTTTCTGGAGAAGTTTGGACAGTGCTGGAGGTGTGTTAATTCAACACCCAGTGGTTCAGGACTATTGCATTTCTATCCAAGGTCATTGCTCAATTTTCTGTGCTGCACCTGTAGCCAAGCAAGGAATCAAATCAACCTTGAACTCAAAACCAGTGCACACTATTAAAATTGATTAGTCACTCAGAACTTTCTGATCAGCTCAAGACAGATCATAATTATTCTGATGACCAGTTCATAAGGTTCTAGATGTTCTGATGTTGCCTATCAATGTCAGTCCAGCCAAGAGCACAGTTAACACCACAAAAACATGCAAAGGTGCTTCACCTGAGTCTCTCAATTCCATTCTCTCCTGGTTTTTCTCTCACATACAGAGAACAAGCCTGGGTTGTCACAGCTTGGTGCTACACTGTGCTGTTCTGCAGAACATGCAGGGCTCTGATTTGCACGTGGACCTTTTTGTAGTCAGCCAAGCTCAGCTTTATTTCTTGGATAAGAAATAGGCATTCAGCTTTATTTCTTGGATGAGGTCCAGTCATAACTTGGATTCTCACTGTTGCATGGTAGAGAACTGTGTATTCTTATGTCTCTGAGTGGTGTCACCTTGAGAAATTCTGTTAACACACCTCATTGTACAGAGGGATGCATAAACACACCTGTGTCTCAAAGCTCTGCACGTGCCTCAGTCTCCTTTCTCCCAGTAACGTGGCATGAGAGCCAGTGTGGTCTGACATGGTTCTCCCTCCCAGCCACGCTGCAAAACAGCTCTTATCAGATCAACTCTTGATGGCCAAGGAGCAGAAAAAGTTCTGTGATATTATGCTGGGGTTGTTGTTTTGGCAGTGGGAGACAAAGCCCTTGCTTTGCAAAATCCCTGTTGTACAGGTTCATTTACTGCCAGTAAATCAGCTGGCTCTGACATCTCCTAATACATATTTGTAAAGATGACACAAAAGGCAGCTGTAAAGCAGAGGTTGTGCTGTTGGGCTTTTGTGCAGGCAGTAGCCTATTCAAACTAGCTTCATTTAAAATTCAGGGTTACAATCCTTTTAAAACAGTTGTTCAAAGACACTCAAAATATAATCAGCACTCTTCTATGTCTTCTTTTCTTCCCTTAATGTGTTCCAGAACTTATACTGCAACAGACAGTCACTATAAGTTAACCCTGCAAATAAGGCCAGCATTCTGTACAACCCCTACTTTAAACTTTATTTATACCATCTGAAGTATATTTAAGTAGTGTCAGTGAATTATCTTTAGTGTAATAGATCAGTTTCTGTTCATTTTCAAGACACAGAAAACCAGTCATGACCAGCAATTTGATGACTGCTACATGTAATTAAAGTAGCACTAGCATTTCTGTACCTAATATCTTAAATATTTTTAACAGAAACTTTCCTAGTGCTTCAGAAATTAAGCTATAGGGGTAGAAGAATAAACAAAAAAGGAGACCCGAATCTCTCCAGTTGTTACAGCTATACCATTCACAGAGGAAGCCGATTCCTCTAAGTTATCATTCAGGCAACACTAGTGTGATAAGCTATTTACACAATTTATACCAACTGGAATAGTAAAATTGCAGTAAAATATTAAAATACAAGCCCATAATGTTAATGATCCCTCATTAAGAAAAAGAAGACATTCACAACTTGTTTCATCTGGAAATAATCACAATATTACTAAGCTGTGAATACAAACTTCAAACCGTATCAAACACAACATTTTTGTCTTTCAAATTACAGCACTTGCCAACACACTGAGCAAGTCCCTACTCACCTTAAGAAGTTTTGCTTACAAGCAATTAATTACTGAAAGTCAATTCTCAATCTGTGCTGTTAATGAGTCTTAGAGTACCAGTTAGATCAATATTGTCTTGATAAATTTCCATTTTCATTTGACTAAAACTAGGATACCATTTATACTTTCAGAACTGCAAAAGCAAGCATGAAGTAGTTCTACTCCTTAACCTGGCATCAAAAGAACTTGCACTACTCTTAGCCACTGAAACAAAGAGCACAGTTTAAACTCTTTTTTTTTTTAACTGAAAAGTTTAAAAGCTTTTCAGATGAGTTAATGCTGCTGAAATCATACCCTTGATTTTTGCCACCATAGTAACGTGCACAAATGCATTTCTCCTGCAGGTGGACATGAATCTGTTCTGCCAGAATCAATGATCAACCCTGTTCTAATTAATAAGAAAGTTAAAAGATCAAAGTCATGTAGAGGAGACGTCCCTGTCAGAAAGGTCCCACTGGAGACAACCAACGGTGGTGACTCAGAAGAGGATTTGCTATGGCGCGTCCACCTGGGAAGGCACCGCCTGGGGCAGGCCCTGGGGCAAGGAGATTCCTGGGATCTCTCCCACTGCAGCAGCACACCATGGAGTTTTGACAACCAGAGACTGATTTCAAAGGGAAATGGCACACTGCAGACCAAGGAACCAGCAGGAACAGGTGAACTGGCTGAGCTCAGGCAGCTGGGAAGCTCAAGTGTGTTGAACAGTCTCAGCAGAGAGAACGGCTGCAACATTTCAAGCTCCTGCCAAAAGCCTCCTCTGAAATCACCCACTGCAGCACTTTGGGCACATCAGCACATTTCTGCTACAAAAGGCATGCCAGCCTGCAACAAACTGACCTTTTACCCTTTCCCAAGTAGGAAAGGGCCCAGGATTTCTGAAGCTGCAAGGAGGCTTGGGTTATATGTCTCGCAATGACATTCAGTAATACCTAAATCTTAGTCAAAAACTTGACTAAAACATAAAATAGCAAAGTAGTCCTTCTAATTACACAGATCAGCCTCCTGAGGGTTTACTACTAGTATTAGCCATGGAAGATACTGACTATATAATATTTAATATCTTTATAATTTTTAACATGTGATTTCATCATTCACTGTCAAGATATTCAAGACAATTTCTGATGTATTTTTAAAATCAATTAATAAAACCTCTGCTCATTTCTATTGTTGTAATGAGACTTAGTAAATATAATTCCTCTCTGATACATAAATTTTACCATAATATATTTTTGGTTCCCATCTATCCCCAGTGTTTCATTAGAAAACTAATGAGGTCTCCCCTTCTTCAAGATCTTTAGAGGGAGGAAACCCTTTCTTGCAGGTGGTTTTCAATGACACAAACAGGATCTTTGAATCAACCACTTCTGGCTGCAAGTGTTCAGACACACCTCTTTTTCAAATGTAGTCTTCACAAAAAATTGGAGATGGGAAATGTCTCCTTACTTCATGATGGTTAGCCATGGGACACCATAGTAACTGGGTTTTTTTCTTCACAGTAGTTAAAGTATTTAAAGTATTATTAGGAAGGAAAAAAAAAGGTAAAAGCGTAGATATACCTAATAGATATAACAGGGAAAAATACTAGATAACAATTAGTCCACATGAAACGAGAAATTACCTGCAAGGAAATACTTCAAAAACTTCATTGTCCTTTGATTGATTTAGTTATCTTAATTAAACATGGACCTTGAAAACCTTGGTTTTAAAGTCAGTGCAGGTTTATGCATAGACTAAGTAACTAACTCCTTTGTAAACTCTCATACAAACACTTTGTCCTTTCCTCAGGCTTCTCTAGGATATTACTGTGCTTTGTACTGACTGGAACTAATTTAGAAAAGGTATTTTGCCTTTGGAATCTTTCAATTTAATTTCCAAGGACATTATGAAAGAGCATTTTCAGTAAGTTTTTACTTTTTAGTGGGGTAGTTATGAGAAAAGTTCCTATACTAACATTTCTAGAGACTGGAATATTACACACACACAATTGTCTAAGGAGAAAATTACAGGTTTTTTCCTAAAGCAGCTGTAGTGAAAATGAAACAGAAAAATAAGAAAAGAGCCTAAAACTTCAAATACTAGGAAGTCCCACTTCTGAAGGGCACCTGATCTGCAAAACCTTTCCTGTTAACTTCTTCATGTTTGGCCATCATGGCCAGGAGCTTTCGTCACTGTCACCACAGATGTAGTCAAGTTTCAAGCACTGAACTCAAGACTGCCATAAAGCAAATTTACTTTATCAGTAGGCAAGCCTTACTGATTTATGCACATGGGAGAACATGGAATCCTGAAATTCTAGTTCAGTGTCTTGTTCACACCCCATGAACCCTCTGAGGTTTCCATTCCAAAGCTGGAAACGGGACTCTCATGGTAGTTTGCCTGACTTCCTAAGGAAAATGTTAGGACAGTCCTGCAGGTCCATCCATTCTACAATAAATCACACTGCTGAGCAATTATTTCAGTCACACATAAATAAAATAGAGTAAAACAGAATGAAATCCCTTTGCTGCTGGTCACATGAAAGAATTAATCCACATGAGTTACTTGTAACTGGTGTTACCCATTAAAAGAAGTCTGTCTCTTACAGGCACCAAAAACATTCCAGGAACGAGTCCCAACTCACTGAGGACCTCAAATATAAAACACAGTATTGAGCAGCCATGTTGTACAGCCAAATCCCTGAAGCTTTGCTCCCTGCTCCCATTCCTGGACATTCTGGGGACTGGAAGTGACACTGGAGCTCTGCCTCAACCTGAGGTGGTGTTTGGCACATCCCTCATGGATTCTTCCAGCCCAGTCTCTGAACCCAGGTTAACTTCTGACAACCCCACAACCAGGCAAGATCCTGCCCACCCCCACTGATGGGGAAATACAAACTCCCATGCTAAATCTCACCTGCAACACTGCTGCCTTCAAAAAATACAGAAAAACCCCAACCTGCACATCTCTGCCTCACACACAGAGGTGGCAGATGAGGGGTGGCTGCAGAACACTCACCCCCAACCCAGACCCAGCCTCTCCTGGAGGGACAGTCCCTCAGGCAGCCTTGGGGACCCCCATCACATCCCATGGATGAGCCATCTGATGCTCTGGAGCCAGAAGGTCCTGCTGTTGTCTCATTAACCAGAGTGCAACAAGCCAATAATTACACACTTGAGAGAGACATTATTTATTTTGGAGTTGTACAAGCCTGGGTGCTGGTGGTCTTCCACAAATCAAGCACACCCACTATCAAAACTTTTTAGCATTTATACATTTTAGCAAACAAAGCCATTATGATCTGCTACAAGTTGGATAGCTCTTTTCTTAATTAGTATTCTATCTTCTACTGGCTAATGATTCTCTCACTTCTTATGCTAATAAGCACTTTCTCATCTTTTGACCTTGTGGGTTTCGTGGGTCATTTTGTTGTGATGTTTCCCTGGCAGAATCACCTTTTACCCAGTTGGAGCTGATTTCAGCATGGTTACTTAGTTGGTTTTATTTGTTTCTTCCTTATCTTGGAAGCCCTCCCAAATGTCCTTGTGGCTTGTAAATTCTGCATTCTTTGTGTCCACTATCATTAGTAGCTCCTTCTTCCCAAGCTCTGTTAACCTTCCCCAAGGTCTGAGATCATTGAAACATGTCAAGCCCTAAACCTGAACATGGCAATTCTACCAATAATTTATTTATTTTTCAATTGGATGTCACTTAGAACTTGTAAGTAGCTATTTCATGGGCTACATCTCACAGAACCACAGAATGGATCAGGTTGGAAGGGGCCACAACAGTCACCTGGTCCCACCTCCCTGCTCCAGCAGGGCCATCCTGGAGCATGTGGGACATGATTGTGTCCAGATGGTTCTGGAATATCCCCAGTGAGGGGAAACTCCTCAGCCTCTCTGGGCAAACTGTTCAGTGCTCAGTCACTGCTCAGGGAAGAAGTTTTTCCTCATGTTCTGGTGGAATTTCCCGTGCACCAGTTTCTGCCTGGTGGTTCTTGTCCTATTGCTGGACACCACCAAGGAGAGCCTGGCCCAGGCTCTTGGCACCTCTCTTACACATGGATGGGGTAAATCTCCTCAGGGACAGGAGAACAGGACAGGGCCATGCTCTTGGCACCTCTCCTACACATGGATGGGGTAAATCTCCTCAGGGACAGGAGAACAGGACAAGGTCATGCTCTTGGCACCTCTCTTACACATGGATGGGGTAAATCTCCTCAGGGACAGGAGAACAGGACAAGGTCATGCTCCTGGCACCTCTCTTACACATGGATGGGGTAAATCTCCTCAGGGACAGGAGAACAGGATGGGGCCATGCTCTTGGCATCTCTCTTACACATGGATGGGGTAAATCTCCTCAGGGACAGGAGAACAGGATGGGGGTCATGCTCTTGGCACCTCTCTTACACATGGATGGGGTAAATCTCCTCAGGGACAGGAGAACAGGACAAGGTCATGCTCTTGGCACCTCTCTTACACATGGATGGGGTAAATCTCCTCAGGGACAGGAGAACAGGACAAGGTCATGCTCTTGGCAGCTCTCTTACACATGGATGGGGTAAGAGGATGGGGACAGGATGACAGGACAGGGCCTTAAGCTGTGCCAGGGAGCTTTGGTTGGATATTTGGAGGAATTTCCTTATGGAAAGGAAGATTAGACATTAGAATGGCAGCCCAGGGAGGCGGTGGAGTCCCAGTCCCTGGAGATTTTAAGGAAAGACAGGACATGGCACTCAGCGCCATGGTCTGCCTGACTGGTGGCGTTCCGCCATATGTCAGACTCGATGACCTCAGAGCTCTTTCCCAGCCTAACTGACGCTGTGATTCCGTGATTCCTTTCTTTTTCACTAGGCTGAGAAGCACGCACACATCAACCACCACAGCACACCCGACCCAAGGCAATTCTGCCACACTGCGCGCCCGGCAGCAGCGCGCACGCCCCGGCGCCTCCAAGTGAGGGCAGGGCGGCCATGGCGGGCGGGGCGCGGCTTCACTCACGTCACGCCCGTCTCCCTGGGCCTTCCGGGCTGCCGTAGGAGCCGCTGCCCATCCTCTCCCTCAGGGACCGCGGCCCTCGCCTCCCTCCCTGCCGGGAAGCAGCTCAGGGAGCAGCTGCGTCGGCCCCGAGCTTCCCCCGGCGGCGGCGGCTGTGCCGAGCCCGCGGGGCGCAGGTGGGTGCCCGGGGCCGGGGCCGTGCTGGCAGCCCGGTGCCAGCGGGGCGCTGGCTGTAGCCCCGGCACGGGAGGCGCTGGAAGCGCTCCTGGGGAGGGATGAGGATGCCCGGGCCCGCAGGGATGGGGCTGCCGTCCCTGAGGGTTCGCTCGTGAGGCTGTTTCTGTGCTTCCCCTTGGTCAGCCGCGGTGAAGTGTGTCAGAGCTGTGCTTGCCTTCTTTTTAGGGAAAATTGATGTGTCCTGCTTTATTATCCACCCATTCTGACAACCCCCTGTTCCTTCCGTCAACAATTTGCCTTTTGAAGCTGGTTGCTGCATCTTAGGTCGCGCGTCTTACTTCTCCACTTGTTTTATTTCACGTAAAACTGGCCTAAGAGGGTGACATTTTATTTACAAAAGCTGAGTCTTGCATTAGGAGCGTTTCTGGGGAAATACCCCCGTTGTTTACTCCCGTGAGTTTTGAGAAAGTCTCTTTAAACTCATACCGAAAGTGAAATTGCCTCAGGAGCTCTTGTGGCGTTTCATGGTTGATGGAAGAGTAAGTCACAAATGTTTTTGCTGTGGATTCTAATGCAATTTACTGGTGGTGTGATGGAATTTATTATAAGTGTTAGAAATGTAACATATAAAATCATAGGTTTCGTGTTTGTGAAAGCAAAAGTTTTATTTTTAAAATAGAATGTTAGTGGGAATGAGTTTAATTGGAGACTGCTGTGGTGTTTTCTGTTTTGATAGATCAATTAGAAATCACAAACTTACCAAGCTACAGTATTGATAAACAGATGAATGACCAGTTTATAAATGTCATCTGTATTTACAATTCTTAGTCTTAAGCGTAGATTGCAGTTTTAAATTCTATCTAGGTGGCCCAAAACCACGAGTAACTTTTTTTGCAAATGTTAAGCAGAATTGTGGCTATAAAATGGGTCTTCAGCATAACTTAAAAGTGGGAAAGTGATGATTACAGGCTGTTAATGAGAATTCCCTGGTGTGTTTTTGGGAAAGGGGGAAAGCTGCATTAATAGCTACAGTGCAATGTTTTAAAAATTGAATGGTTTTGTCACTTTTAGCTTTGTAAATGCCATTGTTTGCCTTGGCTCTCAAATAATAGCAGAGGCATCCCAGCAGGAAAAAGAGTGTGTGTTTGTCTCTGCTGGTTTTGACAGACACTGTGCAAATTACAGCAATCCAGCTGGAAGGGTTGTTAAACCATCCACTTGCCCAGTTCATCCCTCTGACTCCTGTTCAGGGCAAACTTTTGTCAGTGCAGCTTGCAGGGAATTCTTTGTAGCTCAGTAGAACTGGGTTCGAGGTAAGGCTGACAGGTAAACTTACACAAATTGAATATTTGCCTACTTTTTTCCCCCCTCAAATAGTGTTTTTCTGAGCCAGGAGTCATTTTTGAAACTGGGGGAACTCCTTCCTTTCCTCCTGAGATCTATGTGCCAATAAACAAGAATGAAAGATGGGAACCACTCTGAAAGAAAAGTGAAACTGATTAATTGAATTTCATGGCCATCTTAGTGCATGTATGCCAACATTTTAAATGCTTTTCTGTCTAATTTAAAGGCCATTTTCCATATGATTCCCAGTATCCAAGAGCCACAACTCTCCCATGCTTTATCATGCACCTGGAGTTTGTTTTTTTTTCCTGTTGCGATCTCTGCACCCAGCTTTCCTTGCCCTCTGTGTGCCTTCCCTGCTTTTTGGGATGTTTGGTTTTTTCCCAGGGTCATGCTGATTAACTCAGAGTTTCCTGCTTTGTCTGAGCTGAATCAGAATTGGTGGATCCAGAGCAGGGCAGAACAACTGAATTGTCAAATTTTATGTATTTTGATGCAATCCCAGTTCACATGAGGGAGGATAGGAAGAGGTTTAATTTGTCTTGAAATGGCAGGGCCCTTGTAAGTTATCCCTACTCCAATCCGAATTTCACCCTCTTTTCAATTATTTTTTTCTTATAGTTTGGCCTCAGTTTCCCCTCCCCACCAAAATGCATGGAGTGTGTTTAATACTCATAATTTATTGCAGAATTCCAGAATGTCACTTAGACTTCTTGAAAAGCAGAATATCTTACTACAGGAAACCTGTATTAAAGGATTGTTCATTTTTCTCTCTTTTCCCTTCCAACTGTACTTTTATTTTAAAAGAATGGCACAAAAGAAGTATTTGATAGCAAAACTGACAAGCTGCTTAAGAGAGGACAAAATTCAGCTATGGAAACCACCATATACAAATGAAAAAAAGGAAGCTGGTGAAGAGATGAAGGTAAATATTTTCTCTGAGTTGATGTCATCTTCCATGTCATACTGCTGCTGCATTTTCCCAGTTTTTCTTGTCGTTTTTTCAGGAGCTTGTAGAAAAATATTCATCCAAGCTGAATATCAATAAGAATGATACAGAGAATATGCTGGAAGAAATCCGGTGTAAAGCAATTGAGCGTGGGACAGGAAATGAGAATTTTAAAGTGACTGGGATTGCAAGACTTGATATCTATCTGCCTCGTAGAAAAGTGAGTAACACTGCAGAAAAGTCTGCATAAATAGCTTTACTTTGAGGTTTGAGTAGGTTTACTTTGAGATTTTTTCACTACAGCTTTTTCAGGTGTTTCATATGAGTGATCTGTGTCAGGTATAGAAAAAATGGGGAGAGGGAAATTGCATATTTTAGTTTCCCAGGTATATGGGGATATCATGGCAAAGGAATATAATATTGAGGAGATGAGTAATTTTTCCCTTTAGGATTTAATGGCAAATAATCTTTCAATTGAGAAAAGTAAATTAGATTTAAGTGTCTATTTCAGTTTGATTCCTTCTGATGTAACTGCTTGTATTAGCAATAAAGAACAGATGTATTTTTTCAGCTGTAGAATACCTAAAGTTGATTCAGCATATTGATGTCACTTGAACTTGGAAATGAGGAGCAGGATTTTCTGTTGTGATGGCACTCACCTGTTCCCTTCATGGATTCATAGAATTCCAGAGTCACAGATTCGTTAGGTTGGAAAAGATCTCCAAGATCATCGAGTCCAATCTCTACCAACCACCACCTTGTCAGCTGAACCATGACACTCAGTGCTTCTTCCAGAAGTTTCTTAAGCACTTCCAGGGATGGAGACTCCACCACCTCCCTGGGCAGCCCATTCCAAGCTCAACCTTCTCGAGCAGGCTCCTAAAATCTTCTCCAACAGAGAACTGAATTAAGTTTTGCCCTTTTAGAGTCAGGTTTCAACTCCTATTTTCATGCATAAAATACTCCTGTAGTGAAAAATAATTACCTGGGCTAAAGGGTAGAGAGTTTTAAGTGATTGCCATGCAGTTAAAACAACCAAATAGTTTCATAATTCTACTTTATAATGCTGCTGGGCAAATAGGGGAATGAATTCATTTAAAATTTCAGTTTATCTAATCTGGGACCAGAGACACTAATAGGAATTAATCATAACTTAGCCAGTCACAGGTGAGTGGCATAATTGCAAAGCACAGTTAAGATTGGAGGTGCATAATTAAATTGATTTAAATTGTTTGGCTCTGAATTTAGATTTATTTAATTCTGAATATCCTGCTGTTATAATGCTTATTTTTAGCATTATAGCAAGTACAGAACTGGAAATTATTACTATGTATGTCCAGCCATAACCTTCTAAATACAATTGTTATTTGGAATAGAAATGTTATTGTAGAACAGTTAATTAGGAAAATGTCCAGAGTATATTGGTATCATGCTTTTCCTTTCCTCTTTCTTTTCCCCACCCAATGCAATTACTACAGAGCAGGAAAATCCCACTGGAGACCAGTCTGTTCATCACAGGCAAAGAGCTCAGATCCCAGTAAGTGCAATCACCCTTTGTGCTCCTCTCATGAGACACCACCCTGTCACAGAGCATTTTGAAAAAATGCAAACAAACCCACTTTTTGTTTGATTTAAGCTTTTTCTTAGCATGGATTCTCTGAACAGGATGTCCAGTGTCCCTGTAGGGCAGTTCTTCATGGGAACAGCTGTGGTTTAACAGATGGAAAACAGGAAGAAGATAGTTGTGTGTAAATCCCCAGCAAGTACCAGGGTTCCAAGTCTGTAACCAGGCAGATCCTCTGAACAGTGAACATGACTTTCTCTTTCTTTTGTGTTTTTAAGCCTAAAAGAATCAGATTCTTTTCTGTTTTGTTTTTTCCTTTTTTGTATCCCAGGTTTCCTCTATGTAGTACATAAAGCTCTCTGATCTTGTTATTTTACTTCTAGCAGCCTTTTGTAGCAAAAATTTTAAGCCATTTATAAGCACTTATTTTGAGGTTTTATTGCTATTGAAACAACAATTTTGTATAACCTTAAAAATTATTGTTCATGTATGAAATTATTCATTTCACAGGATAGCACAGGAATATGCATTACAAGAAAATGCTGTCAAAATAATCATAAATAAGAAGCAGCTTGACCTGGGTATGTATCTCTAGTTAAAGATAGTTTTATGATAATTTTCTCATTTTCTGCTTCTCAGAAGAAAATTTGCCTTGCAACTCTATTAATTTCAGAAATTTCCAAAAAACAGTTGTTATATTTGTCAGTTTTTGCTTTACAGGAAATGTATTAAATTTTAATAATCCAAATTCTTAAATAGAATTAGATCAATTAAAGGAATACTATAATGAATATAGAAAATCCCCTTTTCTAGTGTTGAAACACTGAAAATGCACATTTAAGAGAAACTCTAAATTTCTTCAAAAAACCTTATTGTATAAGAGTATTTTCAAAGACTTTTTGTAATGCTTTGCCCATGCTCAACCTGTCAGACATGTGGGAAGTGATGATAGAGCTTTTTCTTTGCTGATGGCCCTGGAATATATCAGAATTAGAACCACAGAACTGACAGAAGGAACTTGGACTCAGTTCCCAGTTTTTCTGTCCTGTTCTCTTGTGGTGTATGATCCTGGACATGTTCTTATTGCAGTTTTTGCCTGAAGATCAATAAACTGAAATAGAAATAATACTATTTTTTTAATGTTTTGAAAAAAACAAGGAAAGAAACATACCAGTCACTCAAAAGCACTTTTAAGATGCAAGACTGATTCTAAATTTTGCTGACTGTGTCAGTAATTTTTAGGGGCTTTGACTGAGTTCTCAAGTCTTGCAATTTTAATAGTTCAGTAGTTGAATTGTATTAATCACACTCTATTTTGCAGGTAAAACCCTTGAAGATCAAGGTGTCACACACAATGCCAAAGTGATGGTGCTTCAACTGGAACAGAGTGATGAGGAAACCAAAAGGAAAGTTCAGGAGGAAGAGCTTCAGTGTAAGAAAGAAAAAGAAATAAATGACAAGATGCAGAGAACTAAGAAGGGTTTGGAAATTCTAGCAGAGAGAGGTAAGTGGGCTTGTTGGACTGGGGGGGAGGTGGGTGTTCGTTAATTTTTGTGCATCCAAAATTACATTCTCACAAGCCTTTCAACATGGAAGAGTGCCTATACCATGGCTGAATTTCAGTTCACACTTTTCTAGGACTTGAAAACTGGGCTTTAAGTTGGCTAAAACTTTTTTTTTTCCACCATTTTTTACACAACTAGAATGCCACAAAAAACTTTAGCACTTTGAGAAGGATATCATATGAATCAATTGTTTAATTAGCACTTGGCAGCCGAGAGACTGATGACTTGTGAGAAGCTTTAGATTTATTGTAGACAAAAGCACAGTGCCTAATGTGTTCTAAGTCATTAAACACTTTTTTTTTTTGTAGTTTAGCTATGGCTGTGTGTAACCATGGTTTCATTGTGCAGAGCAGCTCATTTGTCACTGTCATCTGCCACACGGCTGTGGTGTTCTCATTCCCTTGGGATGTTGATTCCTGGCAACTGTGGATTAAGCTAAAGGGATCTAGTTAATTTAACAGTAATAATTCTTCAAAATGAGGTTGTGTTTGTGAGCTGCAGTGCTTGGTGGTGAGTTTAAATCACTTCTCTATTCCATTGTTTCACAAATCCACAAGCAAGGAGCTGTGAAGCTGAACAGGTCACAAATTCTTGCCAAATGCAGAAACACCCGAATAAAGCTTCAAAGCTGGTGACTTCTGGTTTCTTACCACAATATCTGATTTTGAACACATGACAGAAGTGTTTGCCTTTTTTGGACTTAAGGGGTGGTTTAGACCCCAAATTTTGAATCCTGAGTTGGGTCCCTTTATATTTTTTTGCCAATGCCAGAGTAAAGAGCAGAGTCTATGATGGGCTCCCAGGCTGAAGGGTCTGTGAGAAGTGCAGTGAGAGTTTAAAAGCTTCTGCGCTGTGGCTTCTCTCACATCAAACAAAAGAATTGTTAATCTCAACAAACTCTTCCTTAACTGTCTTTTGTCTACAAGAAAATCATCTTTTCATTGTAAATCAAATGGAAGTGAAAACAAAATTGGTAGTTTGATAACAAGCATGAAAGATGTGGGGAAGGAAAATACTGAGCTGTATTTTTTTTCCAGCTTTATCAACTGTGCTCAGTTGTATTTTTTAAATATTCTAGCTTTAGTTGATAAATCATTTTGAATACTATGTTGTGTAAAAGGTAGGTGTTTTGTCTTCTGCAAAAAAATACTTCTTTATAATTCATGGAACTTTTGATATTGTATCTAAATTTCTGCATGCACAAGGCCTTTTCCACAGTGACCTTTCTAGAAGTTCCTCACGTTTACCTGGCCAGAGCCACTGTTGGTATGTACAGAAAAACAGACATGCAGCCTTTATATGTAATTCTGGGGGTTTGTGTTGTTTGCTGGTTTGTTTAACAACATTACTAAAATATACTTATGGCAGCAGAGTTGCTCTGTTGAAGGTGCTGTTTAAATTTTAAACTTTTTTATATCTTTCAGAGGAGTACTTGGATCCAGACTCTGTCCCATACCTAGATATAGCTAATCAAACTGGAAGGTCAATTCAGATTCCTCCTCAAGCTAAAAAAGTAGGTGAAAAGCATCTTACAATGCCACTAAGATGGCTCCTTCAACCTGTGAAACATTTAAAATATGGGATTGAAATACAGCCAGACTTTCTGAGGATGTAACCCCAGGCCCTCTAGATGTTTGTTTAATACAAATAATTTTGAAATACAATTGAAGTAGAACTCTATAGGTGGGAATATTTCAGTTATCTGGAGACAACCTCTGATTCCTGATCTCATTGTAGGTCTAATCTGGCACGGACCCCTGTGTGGTCCATATCTTTCTTTGGGGTTTAAGACAAGCTTTATTTTATTGATCATTGTGCTGTTATAAATTTTGGGTGTCCTAGAAAGGCATGAAAGTAATTTGTTTCTTAGGCCTTATTTCTATTTGTAAACTTGATGAGTCTGCATGCTGTTCTGATGAAGTACTGGATGTAATAATTCACCTGAAGACTTAAAGCATCCAGTGATGCTTTAAGTGAATGAGATTTCATCAGTATTGATCAAGGATCAGAGGAAATACTGCAGGTTGTTTCTATCCAGAATTATTATTACATTTTCATTTGTTATACTGCAGGAGTGTTTTCCTGACACACTCAAAATTTAGTTTTCAGTTCTGAGACTTTTCAGGAGGTGAATTCTTAAGTTTTGCAAGATAATTGTGATAGCAAAGCAAAACAAGTTTGGTGCTGTGAGAAAATGCAGCACCCAGAAAAATGCTGAGCTTTGTATCACTCACCATTGAAAATCTCTCTGGGGTTGCATACTTAAAGTGAGCTTGGTGCAGCACTTCCTGTGCCAGTATCATCTGTTGCTTTTAACTAGACAATATCTGACATTATCAGATGGGAGAAAAGTGTGAAGCAGTGTGAGGTAGCACTGGTCTTGAGGCACTGATACATTGGTGTTTTCCTAGGAAGAACAAGGACTCTGATGGATTACTTGGATATTTCCTTTGAACTCTTTGATTTGGAGAGGTGCAGTCAGAAGTCTCAATCTGTTTTTCTAGGCACTTGTGCTGGCTATGGGTTACCATGAGAAGGGCAGAGCATTAATGAAGAAGAAAGAATATGAAATAGCACTGCCATATTTGTTGGATGCTGATAAACACTTCTGGTAAGAACATTTTGAGTCCTTGTGTCTGTCTTTACTGTCAGCCCATAAAGGAACAGCACAGCCTCTACCTGTGCATATAAATCAGGGCCAGTTTTGCCTGGGGTTGCTCCACACCCCCTCTTGCAGATGGGAAGCAGCAGATAAAGCTCTGACTTGCAGTGACAGGTGGCTTCATGTAGAACAGCTGAAACAGATACTGCCACTGGGCAAGTTAATCTTTCATAACAGCATAAACAGAAACTGTCAATATTCTTGTACCAGGTTATAAATTGCATTAGCTTGACAGACAGTTACGGATATTCATTTGCAGTTGCTCTTGTGAAGTAATAATTTCTTGTAAAAGGTGGAGCAGATAGCTGAGGTCAGTAACCATACCAGGGCTTCTGCAAGTAAATTCATTTCCTATCAGCTGTCAGAGCCCTAAATTGCTCTTTTGAGATCCCAAAAGTAATACTGTCCCTGTCTGTTTCTCATCTGTGCAAGGAGACTGGCACAGTTCTCAGCATGTTCATGTGCACTGAGGCAGTTTCTCAGTCCTCCCAAAGATTACTCAGGGTTTAATTCCATTATGCTTTTAGAGATGCCGTATTAAACAGTAGCCTCAGCTCATTTTGTTACTGTAATGCTTTAAGATGTAACCTTGGCAGCAGTCCTGTGTGTCAGTGAATGGAATGGGGGATCAGCATTTGATTCCAGTTCCCCTAGCATCAGTTTGCTGCCTCAGCTACAAAGAGTTTGCTTTCTCCAACATGAGTGTGCACACTTCTAATGTTGTTTTATGAATGTTAAAAAGTGGTGGAGGAAAGGGGAAATAAACAATGCTCTCCCAGAAAAAAAAAAAAAAAAAATTGTTTTATTTTCCAGTGAGTGTAGCACGGAGCTGCTGAACACGGTTGATAATTACGCAGTGCTGCAGCTGGATATAGTGTGGTGCTACTTCCGTCTGGAGCAGCTGGACTGCCTGGATGATGCAGAGAAAAAGCTGTCCACAGCACAGAGATGCTTCCAGAGGTGCTATGGAGAGAACCATGAGAGGCTTATTGACATCAAAGTATGCTGGGTTTGACTTAATTAGGGTGGGATTTTTTTTCTACATGTATTCAGTTACTGTTCAAGTATTGCAAGACTGGCTTTTAGAAGCTTAAAGTTTTCCTGTGTATCATCAGCCTGTTTCCTGGTTCTGTAATTGTCAGCACAGGGAAAACACTGGGCCTGGCAAAAAGGTCATGGCAAATCTCTGTTTATATGCACAGGCATCAGCAGAGGTTTAGGTGTGGTGCTTTATCTGCACACTGAGTGTCACAAAGCCCAGACTGTGTCTTCTCTAAATGTGTAGAATGTTCTGTTGATAATGAACTGGTGTTCTACCCCATGCTTCTATTTACATGGTCCCCTCTCCTTCTTTAAACAATTCCTTAGGGAAGCTATGGTCGGGAGAAGGTTTTATTTCTACGGCTTTACCTCCTTCAAGGGATTGGGCACTACCACAGTGGCAGAGAAAAGGAGGCTGCGGAGTACATTCAGAAGGTAAGACATCTTTAGGTAAAACTCTGGAGCCCTTCACTGCAGCCCCTTAGTTAGGGTTCCATCTGGAACTTGTTCTTGAAATGGGGAGGCATTTTTTTTTTTGTATTTTAACAGTGTGAGTGGTGTCATTTTGTCCTTCCCATATCCAGGCATCCTCTTTGTATGGAGAGCTGTCCATAGATCCTGATAAAGTGGATCGCCTGTCACTCCTGGGCTTCTCGGAGCAAGAAGCTCGCCTCGCCCTGCGAGCATGCCACGGGAATGTGGAGCATGCTGCCAATCTGATCACCAACAGGAGAGAGGTAAGGGCAGTGAAAGCATTAAACCATGGATCACCTGAGTTGGGGTGTCCATGAGATGTGTGTTGTGTGGCCAGGGCAGTGTGGTGCTGAGTTAAGGGCTTGGATTATCCTGCTCTGGCACTGTTGGTGTAGCTGACAGTTGGACGTGTTGCCACAAGTTTGAAACCAAAACTTAATGCACTAACAGGGGAAGCTCTGTCTCAAAACAGATGGGACAAGAGTGCCAAAGACCTGTGGTTATGCTACAGAGGCACATGGGAAGGCTTTGCACCAGTGTTTGCTACTCAGCAGTGATATGGGAATAAATTACCAGGACCAAACTGACACTCCCAGTCTTGACTGTCCCCTATTGTGGGTTTGTACTTGGAAGATCCAGGAGGGAAAAGATTTTTTTGTGCTAGAGTGAGTGAAGATAGTGCTGTCCAGATCTGAAATGATGTTTGGTAAGCTGAGGAGGCACTTCTAGACTTCAGACAGTGAAGTGTGGACAGAAAAGCCAACTGGCTGAGGCAAGACTGAACAGAACTCCCTGGCTCCCTGCCTGGTTCTGACTGTCTGTCCTTGGCAAGTCTTGTCTGTGGGCCCATCTGCCAAATGGGTTTGTCACTTACCACACAGGGCCTGGAATAGCTGTGATGGCACCAGATCTGATCTGCGGAGCGGAAGTGTGGCGACAGGGCTGGCTCATGGAAATGCAGCTTTATTTAGGAACTGTGTGTCTGGCAGCACAGTCTGTATTTACAAAAAAAAAATAAAGCCTTTTCCTCAAGAGATTCAAACTTGCAGCAAAAAAATCCAAGAAGCCCTTCATGCACAGGCTATGTGTTAAAGCATTCCCATGCACAGTGAGCTTGCAGTGTCTGTGCTCTTGCAGGAAAAGGCGCAGATCAGGAGGGAGGAGAGAGCTAAAAGGCGGCGACGACTGGAGGACATCAATACCCTGAAAAGTATGGGCTACTCAGAGAGAGCTGCTCAGATAGCTCTTCAAAAGACACGAGGAAACCTGGACCAAGCCTTTAAGGTAAGTGATTTTTCAGTAGAAGTAGTGTTGTACAAAATAAATTTGGTTGGTTTTTTTTTATTGTTTAGCAGATTCTTATTTTCTGTAGTCTACATTTTTTAATTCATAGCTCCCTTTTCTGAACTGTAATGATTGAACTTGCACTTCCTGACCCAGTAAGTCAGATGTCACTTAAGTTTGCTGAGGTTTGCTTATATCAACCATTGGGCTGCATACACAACTGTGTTGAGGACTGTTGTAGCTCTGTCACTCTATTCTGATCTCTCTCTGTTTTATGGCAGTTTATTCTTGACAATCCTGAGTTACTCTTGGAAGATGATGATGATGATTCTGTGGCCATGGACCAGTTTCAGGTTTCCCAAGAAAGTATTGAGCAAGTAAGTTAGACCACTTGCTTTCTTGTGAGTTGGTTGTCTTGTTTCTGAGTTGTGCTTGCAGAGACTGCAGATTTTCCTGAAGTAAAGCTCTACAAGTATTCTTGGACCCACGTCACTCAGGCTGTCACACTCCAGGGTCTGGCGTCCACTCACTCTTCATGCTGAAGTCACTGGGGCTAACATGTAATTTGTGTGTACTTCCTGCCCATTGCACCAACCTGCCATGTGTGGGTGTGGAGGGAAAGTGTTTGCACTGTAATCCTCTATCCCAAAAAAGACAGCAAGTGAGAAATTTATTCAAGTCTCTAAACTCTGCAGTGCACAAGGGAAAGAGTTGAAATGTGTATTTCTTGTGACAGGCTGTCTGACAAGCTCGTCTGTAGTTAGAGTGGCTGTGTTATTGATGCCAGGCAAGAAAACTCTTATTGCCTAGGAAAAACACATGCACCCCCCTGATACACTGGAGTGCTTTGAAGTTTCCTTTTGAAAACAGAAAAAGAATTGGTCTGGTACTAGACAAGAGCCTCTTGATCCTGCTCAACATCCTCATGCCTTTAATAGGTCACTGCCCTGTTGTTAACTGTTCCAGTAAACCAGAGTCAGTGTCCTGGAATTCCTGGCATGCAGTGCTTTTCTCTGTGTGAGAGGATGACTGTCAGCTGCAGAGTCAGATTCCTGTCATACCCTGGTGTCAGATGGGCTTGGATTTCCCAGATTTTCTGTATTATTCCTTTTTCCCCCCTACAGCTGACGTACATGGGTTTCAGCCGTGAGTCGGCAGAGCAAGCTTTAAAGGTCTTTAAAGGGAACATCCACGTGGCTTCCCAAACCCTTGCTCATTATGGGGGAGTTCTTCCCCCTTCACTGCTGCTGTCCTCAGAAGGGTCCAGTCCATCAGAGGAATCCACTTCTTCCAAGGACCTGCTCACAGAGTCTGCAGGTGAGAGTGTTGCATCCAGCAGGGTGGGAAGGGAAGGCAAGGCTGTTCTGGCTTTTGTAGGAAATAGTTAAGCAATTTCTGCAGAAATCGTGGCACAGGGCTGCAGTAATGCCTCAGGCTGTTTTTATTGGGAGCACAGTTACAGGAAGGCAGCTGTTGTTCCCTGCAGTGGCAGCCACAAAGGGATCAGAGAAGAGAGGTACCAGCTGCAGGCAGGTGCAGCCCAGGAAAAAAGGTGACACTCAGGGTGTCCTGGGCAGGGCTAAGGAGTTTATTCCAGACCTGTGCTCTGCAGGTGGCTGGCCTGCCTCCATAGTCCTTCATCATGTCCCTTACAGGACAGAACCATAATTGATAACTTTCCACTTTAAAAGAAGAACCTTGCATATATTTTTTTTCTCGTTTGTCAGAGCTGTAGTGATCCCTGCTGTATAATGAAAGGCTTTCCTACACCACATTTAAATAATAATGAAAAATGGCCTTCCTGCCCTGTCCTTTGCAGAGTAATGTAAGAGGTGGTTGTGCAGGAAGGGGCTGGCAGAACAGCCACGCTGGTGAAACAGGGAGAGCATCAGCTTCTTTCCTTGTGAATTCACTACTGCTGCTTTTTATTGGAAGGTTCCTCTAGTTCACCAACAGATGAAGACATGGAGACTGATGCAGTCAATGAAATCCTAGAGGATATTCCTGAACATGAAGAGGATTATCTGGATTTAACACTCGAGGAAGAGGAGCAGATAATTCATGAATACTTATCCTATATACAAGTACCGCAGCACTAAATCCCATTAAATCGACTTCAGTTATATGTATTTACCTTGTCAAATTGAGTTTGGATTATAAATGCACCTTCAGCTTATCTCTTACTAAGGGCCTTGAATTCCATCAGACTATAGTTGGAATACTTAATTCCTGCTTATTTGTAACTCTGCTTAAAGCCTACATTTGTGATACATTGTAATTTATTGTCATAGAAAAATAGAAACATTTATTTTCAGAAGAAAATTTAATAGAACTAAACTATATTTTTATTGTGAAATAAGTTAATTCACTTAGTAAAGAAGCATTTCTATACCATTTTAAAACACCAGCTTTAAAAAGAAAACATGAGTTTGTAAAAGAGAAACTTTAGCTCATGAGGCTGTAGAGGTGTATCAGCTTTCCAAGTTTTCTTCTGAAAGATTTTTAAGAGACATTAATGTATCTGTTGTGCATGGGTTTATACCGTGTTCTGCTTGTCCCTTCCTACAGGTGTTACACAGGCAATAAAGGTAACTCTGTGCTGCTTCTGCCTTCGGTGAGAGACCTCTGTCCTTTGTTAAAAAAGTGGGAACTACCTGGCAGTGCCTGTCCTGGGACTGGGGGAGTGATCTACTGCAATTTCCTTTTATAACTAAATAGCCACTTTCCCCAGACAGCTCTCTTTAACCTCTACAGGTGTGTGGATTAAGCTTGATGGATTTCTGGGGGATTACAGGATATTCTGCAATCATCTGTTGAACAGAGCTTGCTTCAGGCGCTGTCTCAGTAGTTGTGTCCAGCTCCAGGGTTCTGAAGAAGCATTTGGGGGTTTCTGTGGTTTTGTAACATCGCTTTTCCTGCCGTGTAAGCACTCCTCTGCTCCGGGAACAGACATTCCTCTGCCTGGACGTGGTTAATTCCTTTTCCATGGCTCCACGCTCTCGGTAGAGGGAGCCCAGGCCCCGTCTGAAGCCGGTGGGAGCAGGGAAGCGGCCGCGCTCTCCACTTCCAGCCAGAACATCAGCCCTGCTGTGTGACAGTGTCTCCTCTGCCGGCACTCAGCGGCCGGGAAATGAGGGCGTGCACTGCTGTGCGCTGCAGGGAGCAGGGCCGTGGCCTGCGGGATGACTGCTCAGCTCCAGCACGGGGAATGAACGGGCTGCAGCACAGCCTTGGGTTTTATACTGATTCCCTCAGCCAAACACAGCAAAAACCAGGCACTGATGACACTGTTAAGGAATTATTTGTATTTCTTTCTTCTCTATCAAGGCAAGTGCTGTAAAAATTGAATGGCTTTGTATTTCTACCCTGAAAGCTGAAGGATTTCCAAAGCCAGCAGTATGAGCTTCAGCACCCATTATATCCTGTTTTCTTTACAGGCCAGCACTGAGGAACCCCTGGACAAAATGCAGAGGGCAAACAGAATAGAGAAAAGAATTTAGAATTGAAAACATGCAAGTCATGGATGTAGTTTTAACAAGAAGGAGGAGGAAACACAAATTTGCTCCTCCCTTCTGAAACCTCCTGGCATTGGCCAGCCCCTGGGCATGCACTGATGGCAGCATTGAGCTGCACATGCAGCAATTCTCCTCTTTGAAGTGGCTCGCACAGCAAACTGGCAGTGACAACTTCAGAAGGGAAGGTTTGTCCTTGGGGAATTTAAAATTAGCATCATAACATGCAGTGCTTGTCAGAGCAGCCATTCATCAATGATGTAACTCTGCCAGAGCAGTTGTAAGTGATCAGCAGAGCAGGAGGCAGTGGCTGAAAGCTGCATGTTAATTTTGACCATGCATTTGGAGGCACTGTGATATGTTTAGCAACAGGCAGAAGTGGTAATGACTCATTAATTCCACTGTTTGAGATCTCTCTCTGCTGACTGCATGTGCAGCTGCTGTGTGCCCAGATAGGCTCTTGTGTCTCATGCACTGTGTGTGAAGTTTTAAACAGAAAATACAGCCCAGGGGGTCTGGGGAACTCCATCCAGCTCCTAAAGGCCTCCTACTTGGTGTTATCCTCAGAAGCAAAATGCAGTCAGCTGCATGGCAAGCCAGCAGCAGCTCATAGACATGTGCCACTGAGCCACAATGACCAGCCTGAGAGGTTGACATTGCAATTAAGGCTGCACCACGATGCAGGTGGCCTCCCAAATTAGTCTCTTGGTAGGCATTTCACAAAATTGAAATGCTGTTTCCTACTAGATGTGGAAACTTGCCAGGTAAGAACTACTAAAGCTGCTTAGCAGGAGAGGAGAGCAGGGTCTGTGATGGGCCTGACCCACTGACACAGTGTTAAGGTGTCAGAACAGGAGGTTTTGGTGCCACCAGGGCAGTGCTGAGTCAGGGCTTGTAGCTCTTTGCCATCCCTGCTGTCCCTTAAGTCTGTGCTTTTGTGTCTGGTCCCCCTGACACAGGAACTGAGCTTTGGCACTTTGGTGCCTGCTGGGAGGCAGGACAGCTTCACACACAAACAGCTCCAACCCCAGCATTGAGGGAAAGGCAAGAAATATTCCCAAAAGTGTATGTGGGGGTTTTTCCCCCTGTTCCATCCATTCTTAACTTCTGTGCTTCTGCAGCCAGGCCACACCCCTCCCCATATGAGACAAAAATAAAAAGTAGACAGTCAGTTGTCTGCAGATGCCACATGTTTATTAATCCATTCTAAAAAAAAGGATAACAGCATTTTTATCTTGCTGTAGTACAGAATAAATAAAGCCATAAAAATAAAAACATGTGGTTAGATATTTTTGTACTGGTTCTACAAAGAGTTATATCTGCAAATAGAAAAATATAAGAACCCTTGTTAATTCATGGCTCAGTGGTTATCAGAGAAGGATGAACCTGGAAAAAGACTGGGAAAACTCTTGAGTTTGACTGCTTATCCAATGCTACTGGCAACCTAGCAAGATACAGCTTTGGGAGGAGGAGAGACAACACAAGGTCAGCAAACAGGTGACCTTGGCACAAAAGGGCTGAGGTTTAGCTTGCTCTGTGGCTTATGTTTTGTTAAAAAAACCAATTAAATTAATTTCTGTCCTACTACTCCCAGCTTCCCAGAGAGAAGTCCAGTCTGCTTTAAGGTCCTGTTGCAGAGCTAAACCCTCCTGCATTGGCCTTGTCAGCCAACGACTGAGCCAAAGGTCAGCTGCGGAGATGGAATTCAAGGCCACCGTTCACTGCAGGACACCTTTCACTGCCACACTGGACTGGACAGGGGTCATGGGGCAACAGGAATGGGAAAACATCTCATTAGACACTGGGCACCAGAGGTGAAACACCTCTGTGCCCAGGGAACTGATGCCAGCAGTGGTAAAGTTCCTAATTGCACGCACACAGTGGTACCGCACCTGAACCACGCTGCTGACCCCAGAGCTGCTCAGCTGAGCCATCACAGCCACAGGATCTGACCTGAGCCCATCTGGCAGCCACAGAGAATCCTGGCTCCTCACACAGAGGTTCAGGCAAAGCCACTTCCTATCTCTTTCCGAGTTCTGGTTTACATGGACACAGTGGTGCAGAAAATAAAAGGTTCAGCTTTGGTCACTGACATAAAGCCTGCTCTGGACAGTCACATCAGTTCAACAGCCTCGTGTGCCCCATTCTCCTGCTGGATCATACAGCCAACTTTATTGTTGAAGAGACGAGCCAGACTCCCCTTCTGGGAGCTCCTGCCCTGCACAGACCTGTCCTTCTTCAAGCGCCGCTTGTTCCTCTTGCATATGCCCCGGATGTCCCAGACCCGCAGAGTGCCATCGTGGGAAGCTGTGTACAGCAGCTCGTTGTGGATCTGGAACAACAGGGTCACAGCACAATCAAACTGTCAAAAATCAGAGCAAACACAGCTTGAGCCCAGCACTTAAGGCCTGAGCTCCTTGCAAGAGCCAGTATCAATTATCACAAAAGCTGCTGAAGTGGGATGAGACATTACCAAGTCAGGACTCATTTCTCAGCCACTTCACAGAGCCATAAACAGCAAGAGTTATTAATAACCCAGACCCTCTAGAAAAGCAATGGAGAACTAAACCCAATGTCAGAGCAGGCTGTGGCTGGGCATTTCTGCACTGTTTTCAGACTGCTGGTTTTGATGTTGAACTTAAGGAGACACCAAAATCATCATCAGTGGGCAGCAAGGGTTCAGGAATGCTTTCTTTCTCACTTCCCCTCTCTCTTTGCACTAAATTATAGGTACAATTCCTCCTTCAAACTCCACTGTTCTTCAAAACCTGCAGTAATTTAACGTGGATTCACTGCTGTGGTTTCATTTCCCTTATGAACCATTTGCTGCTATTGCTAATGTTTCCATTTGCCCTTGTCCTGCCCTGGAAGCCAGACATCAGTCTTGGTGATCTTCCTGTATCAGTCTGTCCACCCCATGGGTGCCCTGTGGTTCCCTGTGTGTGCTGTGACAGTGAGCATCTCCCTGGCTTACCTGCAGCACCACACAAGCATCACACCTCTCATCCAGCCCTCATTATTAGACCTAAGATCATCTTAAGGTTGCCACTTCTCAGTCCTCTCCCCATTTTTTTTTTTTTTTTGCCCCTGTACAGTTGGAAATTCAGTTACAAATAAGAACACAAAGCCAAGCTTTGGTCTTGTCAATACTTGGGGCTGCCCAGGGTGGTTCTATTAGGTACTCCCCAAACACATCCAGATGCCCACCTGCTGCACAAAAACTGCCCAGCACCAGGAGGTTGCAGTTTAAGATCATCCAGCCACTTGCTAATTCAGAAGAATATACAAGAGAAAACTATTTACAACTTCATGTGCTTGGGATCAACTGCAAAAGGAATTTTATCTCCTCTCTTTTTCTTTGGACTGTCAGCCAGCCAGAATTACCAACAATGTCTCCCATTGTTAATGAAAATCTCCATCCTGCACACAGATTACACTGAGATCCCAGTGCAGGGAGATGCAGATCCTCAGGGTGGCTGCCCCATCCATGGAAGTGTTTAAGGCCAGGTTGGAAGGGGGCACTGAGCAACCTGGTCTAGTGGAAAATGTCCCTGCCCATGGCAGAGGGGGTTGGAATGGGGTCCCTTCCAATGCAAACCCCTCTATGATTCCATGGTCTTTGCATGGCCACCAAGGATTACTAATTCCCCCTGCTGTAACTATTAAATGCCAGTCTCATTTGAGCCTAGACATTCTGCAAACAATATTAACTTTCAGGTTTAAGCCAGTGGCAGAAACCCTTCCATTTTCCTGGCAGGATGTGGGTCAGATATCACTCCTGAGCTGTT
The DNA here is from genome assembly GCF_023055355.1 of Agelaius tricolor. Taxonomy (NCBI): domain Eukaryota; kingdom Metazoa; phylum Chordata; class Aves; order Passeriformes; family Icteridae; genus Agelaius; species Agelaius tricolor. The sequence continues at coordinate 3,909,879 of NW_027269266.1, forward strand.
TGGGGATGCCATGCCCCCGGGTGGTTTGGGGGACAATGCTATAATTATGCCTGCATAAGGCAGGAACTTCTTTTCCCCTAAGAGCACTGCAAACACTTATCAGTAGTGTCTTGTAATGGAAAGGGTCTCATGAGGCTGGAGTCCATTCTGTGCCCCACACAGCATCAGTTCATCTGTCTCAGTTCTCATGGCTGCTTATCCAGCCTGACCTGAAAAAACCCCGATCCCAGACATGGGGCTGTCCCTGAGGGCTCGTTACGTGGTTTCACTTATGATTATTTACAAGCTTTTCTAAAATTACATACAGAATATTCAAGTATTATGCTAGAACATCCAATCCAAGACACACAGCACAGTCAGCCACACCAGTTCCCACAAAACAAATGAGGGAGCAATCAAAAGGAAGAAACCTCACCAAGAAACCCCTTCCTGACCTGGATACAGTTGATGATGAACTTGTGTCCTCGGAAGATCTTCTGCAGGACTCCACTCCTGGAATTGAAAGCTCTTGCACAGGCATCTCCACTTCCTGTGAACACTGACACACAACCACACAGCACAGCCAGATGTGAGCAGCCACATGAGGACAGTTCATACAAGTTCAAAAATGTACCTAAAACCAGCTCCCAGGGGGGCATGACATACCATTTGGATTCTCTCCTCAGACAAACCAGATCATTTTGCTGACCCCAGCATGCTTGTTTTGAGTTGTATTTTTTGAAACACTGAACTGATTTAAACCTGAAGTGCCTACACACATCAGCCTTTCACTCTGCACAAGTTTCAAGTATCTATTTCTGCTCTTCTCTTCCACAGCTATTTCCCTGCCTATAATAATTCTAAGCAGGCAATTTATCTCAAGTCTGGTTTTAAGGATTTCCACTCAACCTTTCATTTGTTTTACCAGAGTTATTTACAGCTTTCCATTCAGTACTCCAGTGCTTCCATTACTTCTGCTGCTGCAAGAGGGGCAGGGCTGGGGTAACTAAATTGAGCATGACCAGGAATTTTGGCTATTCATCAGGTTTCCTTAGAGCACCTTACATGTTCAAAGAACAATTTCTCAACACTTCAGGATCTTCACATCAGATTCCCAGACTGCTGCATCCAGGAGCTGTAAGGCATTGTTAATATTTAGATTTTTGTACTTAGCAACATGCCCAAAAATGAGCCCATTAATGTGCTTTAAAGGCTACAAACTCTCTCGATAAACACTTCCCTTCAGTTAACCCAAACTCCTTAAGTTTTTCTAGACATAAATATTTCAGAGCTGCAAAAAGCAATATATTCACTGCTCCCTGCATTTCATGTCTTTGTAAAAGCCACTAGCATGGGAAGATTTTTACAAAACTGGTGTGCCTGAAGCCAACAGATTCCTTATCTTTTAGGAGAAGTCAGGAACTGAATCTCTAAAGAGAGGTGAAAAAATTATCATGGTTGTAAATTCAGGACTACAATAACAGATGAGAGAACTGACTATGTACTGCCATGAGCTTTTTAAATTCAAATGAAACAGCAGGGAGCTGGGCACCTCCTGGGTGCACCTCCAAGAAACATCTGGATGTGGAAAATCAATGTCACTTTATATGGGCCACTATAATTCAATTTCCAGCAGAGTCCTGAAAAAGCATCATGTCCCACTCTGCAAATGAGTAGCAACAAAGTAAAGCAGGGAACAGGTACTGATTTTTTCCCAGTGAATGGAAATCACTTAATTCTGTTACAGACATGCAGAGAGTAGGAACCAATTAAGAGCTGTTTTCACTATGCAGCTGCCAGTTTACTTCAGCTGCTGCCATCAGAATCTCCCTTTTGACAGACATCCTTTATGTCTTTTGAACTGTCACTCTGGATTTAGGAAGTCTCTCTCCACCTCTGAATTTCAAAGAAGAGCTGTTGATCTAAGCCAGATTTGGCATTTAAATACTTACTTATATATACCACCTGTGAAATAAACAACAACAACAAAATAAAATTAATTTTCATTTTTTACTTAATTTTCATAGACCCTTGGGAGAACAGTTTTGAAAGGTTCCCCTGGAGCTTTTGTAACATGAAAAAAATATAAACCATGTTAAATTTTAAACGGCTGTGCACATACTTTAAGAGAAAAATAATCAACATATCATTAAATAAATTAGATTGAGAACCAGCTGTAATATTCCCTATGCTATTAATTACACAAGCAGACTGAGGAAAGCCACTGGAAACACATTCTGATGATTTAATGCTTAGTTTTCACATCTTTTTGGACTCCCTGTATACTATAAAGTGATTTTGGAAACAGACATGTATTTTTCCTCTCTTTCTTCTACTCTGTTTTCTTATTTAGACCACAAACCCTTTGGGGCAATGAGCCTTTGGGCTCTGATCAGAGAGAAAGCAGCAGAATTAAGATCTTCTAACAGAAAATTACCACTTCATGGCTATGATTTTCTTTCATGTTCTTGCACTAGTGCAAATGTGACATAAACCATAACAAACATAATTTAAATAATTTTTTCCACATTTTTGAAAGGCAGTTCTGATCTGTCCCAGGTGAACAGATTGTATTTTAAGCTACACTAGTTCCAACACTGGTATCCAGTTAACATGTCTTTATAATTCTAATTCTAACAAAATTATTAGATACTGTGGAAATCAGTGATGAATGCACCACAATAATGCAAGCACTCATAGTTTATAAATTAATCCTTAGGGAGAAATTTCCTCTTTCATTAATTAAAGTGCATATAATGCATTCAAACAAGTTCCTAATATTTTTCCAGAGCTTTTTTTCCTACCCTTGAAGTGGAACAATTTGATACTTCCTGTTTGACGCTTTTAGTATTTTTGCATTTTATTTAAAACAAGATCTTAAATAATTCTGTAAACTCTTCTATCACACTACCAGGATGTTCTTTGCAGGTCTGACTAAATGCAGCAATACTGTCTGCATTTTAATTCCAAAAAAGAGTGTTGTGGAAAAATAATGTATGTGTATGGCAGGGACAAGGTGGTAGAATGAGGGGGAAGAGAGAGAAAGCTGCAGAGCTGATGGAGGTGGCATCAGATAATAAAACTTTTGTTTGAGTTAAAACTTCCTTTGCTTAACAGTTTGGTCAAGTCTCTACAGGTTGCATGAAGAGTAGGATCAACACTGAACTGTGGAAACCCAGGGCACTGGGAATGTTTCCCTGTCTGCTCTGGGGTGCCCTGACCCCCAGGGGAGCACTGACTTTGACCCTCATTCATGGAGAAAGTTTCCTAAACTCCAGAATAGACCAGAATCCACTAGGGTGTGAAGTATATTGTACAGAGTAGTGTAGGTGGGAAATTTAGGTTTTAGGATTTTTAGTGTGTTGTGGATGGAAGCAAGATGGAGGGCACAGGGTGTCATCCTGGGCTTCTTCCTCGTGCTTCTTCTTCCTCCTTCTTCAGGGGTTTAGGTGGCATTTTGTAATAGGGTGGAAAAGTCCCCATTGCAGCTCTGTGGGATCAGTTATTGGGTTAAAAGGGAAAATAATCCAGGTGTCAGTTCTTAATTGGATAGTTTAGCTTTAAAAGACCTTGGAACAAGAGATTGTTGGCCATTTTGTGGTGTTTTCCAGTGCACTGAGCCCTGGTGTGGACAGCGTGCAAAATTCCAGATAAGATCACAATAAACAAGAACCTGAAGACCAAAAAGATCCAGTGGGTCTCTATTTCCTGACACAAAACCACTCCAGGAGGTTCTCCCCCGACAGGGGAGCCCCCAGCCAGAGTCCCAGAAGTCAGGGAATCAGCAACAGGAACCTGACACTGAAGAACTGCAGCTCTGGAGGTGTCATTGATGAAGGAGACAATCCCTGTCTCCCACCCAGACATTCATGTTCAGCACAGGATCAGGCAAACATCAGCTTAGCACAGATCACTGGCCTTTGGCTAGTCTTGACAAAATCAATGCTTTGGTTTGTGTCTTTATCATTAAAAGGGGGAAAACACACACACAAAATCATCAGTACTTTGTCTACCAGTGATCATCCCAGATTACAATTTCTGGTTCATTTCCCTTGCTCTACCTGCCTGCGTCTTGGAGCAATAATAACTTGAAGGTGCAGTGTAGGTTCAGACCCTGTCCCCTTCCATTTCAGCCTTCTAGCCAACTGTGGAAGCTGAAACCAGCAGAAATGACAACCTGCAGGTAGGGGAGAATGGGGTAATTCTGCCATGGAGGTGAGGAGAGCTGCAATAACCTTAAATTATAAATAAATATTTTAGTGGAGAAAAGCAGTGATGTGGGACTCATGCTGAAAGGAAGACCAAAACAAGGTTTCCTGGCTAAAAGTCTACCCCTGGGCCTAGTTACATGCTAAGTTTCCAAACATAATTAAGAAATCAGTTCAGTTACTGGGTTATAAATGTAGTCAGGAAAGCATGGTGCCAGACAACTGCTACTAAACTGTGCAGGTACAACTCTGCTAACGTGCACCATCTTGCATCTGTCAGCTATTTATCACCATCACACTGAGGAGCTGCCAAAAGAGAGATCAAGGCCCAGATAGCAACCACTCATTTAGTGTGATGTGTTCACTTCAAAGCTGAAGGGAAGAAATCAAAATCAGGAAAGAGCTGTGAATGTCTAGGTTAGCTTAAGACAGCCGTGGCCATCTCCTTCAGGGTAGGAGAGGAGAGGAGAGGAGAGGAGAGGAGAGAAGTTCTTTTTTGGAAACCAAGTGAAGATACATCAAGTCAAATACAAGAAGCAGGATAAGACCAGGATGACACAGAGAGGTTCACTGATCAAAACAGAGGTGCTGTCTGGCAACCCAAACCCAGACATGCAGAAGGAAAGCCAGCACTGAGAGGGATTTAAACAGGGAGGTTTGATGGTCAGCACGTACTGTTATGTTAGCAATAGACACCGATGGACAGAAACCATTGTAAACAGGAGGACTGAAGGTAGGAGAGCTGAGGCCTGGGCATTAGGAAGGTCTGGCTGCTAGAGGAAAATTATGTGGGGAACAAATCCACAGATTTGTTAACAGATAACAGGTAAAGACCTTGTGGAAAATGAGTCTAGGAGATGGTCAGAACCTCAATGGGAAGCCTAACTGAAGGAGCAGTGAGCATCTGAGGTGTGATTCTGGTTCAGGATAGGGTGTTACACAGAGCCTACAAGGCAGCAGAGAGAGGCACAGGGCTGTGTGTGCAGCAGCAGCACTTGCTGTCCCCAGCACACAGCAGAAGCAGGTGACAGACACCAGACTAGTTGAGGTTAAACCACAGAGACACAAACAACCAGACAGCTCAGGATTTAAGCCACATCCCTATCCCTTGGTAACAGAAACAGAACAACTGCCCCTTCATTTGTGAGAAGAGGGAGTGGAAAACAGAGGGAAGACCTAAGCTTCCCACATGGAGTGCTGCAGCAGTTTGGTACGGAACGTAAACATGCCAGAGTCGAAAAAACTGAAAACTTCACAAGTGTTCAAAATTATTCTCCATTAACAACCTTCAATCCACCACAAATATGGAAAAGGAGACTGGAGAGGGCTGGAGAACACAGGAAAGGCAACTTACAGATGCCAGCGTGGTATTTCAAAGTGCTAACGCTGTGCTTGTGAGCCTTGTAGGTCTGGATCCGCTCCCCAGTGTCGACAAACCAGCACTTCACTGTCCTGTCCGCGCTCCCCGAGTACAGGTGACGATTCACCAGCTGAGGGGAGAGAAAACCACATCAGCAAAGGCCTCCCAGGCACCTTTGTGAGAGTGCTGCACTGAAGGGACCCATCCCAAGTCACATTTTCCAACTCAGAGAGCAACAAGCTGCACCTTGAAACAGAGGAGTGGTGAGCAAGCCAACCTTGAGTTCTTCATAGTCGCATCTCTCATTGACTTCTGGGTCTTAAAAACAGCCCCCAGCTTTCAGAACATAAAGGCTTAGCCCATCTGCTTGTGCCAGCAGGCAGGATTCCAGGGAGCTTAACAATGCTAACCCTACATCCATAACCAGTTATATTACTAAAGCCTCAAAAACACCCCAGCAGTGTTGTTTCTGCAAAGCATATTTTACAAGAACTCTTACCCAATTGTTACTTTTTAATTACAAAAAAAATTCAGAACAATTCTGAGTAACACATTTTTTTTTAAATGGTAAATTAAAATTCTACACACCATAATCCAGGGTTTATGTTTAGTATGATCACTGCACAAGGACAGTATTCAGAAACACTAACTCTTGAAACTGTTCTGTATCTGCATTTCCACAAGTCTTTTTAGACTGTTACTGAATGATTAAATAAGTAACTATCCTGACACAGGTTTTTAAACACCTTCAAGCAGATTGTCTTCTGCTGTGTGCTACCTCTCATTGCACCAGTCATCCTGCACATTGTGAGAACTCACTGGTGGGGAGGATGGGGTTTGTTCCACATAGACAGGACAGAAAATAACGAAAGGAAGGATTGCAGCTGGGGAACAGAGACAGAGAGAAAATAACTGACCTGTGCAAGACTAAAAACCAACCAGTTCACAGTAAACAAGTTACACAAAGCCTGGAACCTCAGCAAGGAAAAAATCCATAGTGCATAGAAAAATCTGGCATTCTCTGTGTAAAGACATCAAACTGAAGGTTTTCACAGCCAGTGTTATGTAGAGCCCAACTCCTGCTGAAAGCAGCCAGTCACTCCAACACACAGCTGTGGCTCAAGGGAAGTTTTATGGACTTGCAGCAGCCTCTGTATCAGAGGGATGGAGAGACAGGAGGGAGAACCCTGAGCCCCCACCAAGAAGTGGAATTTCCCCAAGGAGTAATGAATGGTACCTTGTTTGTCCACCAGACACACATATCAGAAGGTTTGAATGACCAGCAGTGCACAAACCCCTGATGCTTCTCCAGTATCTCCAGGAAATGAGCAAATGACAAATCAACTTGTGGTCTTGCTTGTAGAGCACTTTTAAGGGTTGGTTTTCCTGCCACCTTAGATTTGGTCCCCACTCTTTGCACACTCTGTATCTGTAAGCTTGGAATGGTCATGCTTTTCCATCTCCACTCCCAATCCAAAAAGGAATGACCCCATTCCCAAGAGGCATCAGAAGTGAGCTTTGTACAAAACAGCATTGTGCGTGCTGTGTTACAACATGAAGCAAAAGGTATTTTAAGATATGAAGCACTACAGGGATGGGACTGTGATAACCCACACAAGAAATGTGAGCAGGCAGACCAAGAGGCTCCCTTGCCACAGCTGCCACCAGCTCAGCTGGAGCAGGACATGCCACACTTCCTCCCAGCAGAACCTGCCCCATGGGAGAGATTTCACAGCTGAATGCCAGGACCTTGTAAAGCACAAACCACTTTAAAAAGCCAGCAGTACTTTGAAATGTCACTTCCTATTACTTTTAAGCTGTTTTAGCAACAGCATTAATGCTACATCTCCATGAGGAGAGAGAACGAATGGCCAGCAGCACTAACAAAACCAAGAACCACAAGTTAGCCTGAGGAAGGACTTTTAAATTTCAGTCTCTCTTGAACAGGCATGAAGAGAATTGTCATGTGCACCTGCTAAATGGAAGAGGATGCTTGGGGTTAGGATCCTGCGGCGTGGTTTGTGGCCAAGTTGTTGCATTTCTTTTTGAGACATCTTGCTAGCAGCATCAACCCACCCACTGAGCAGGGAAAAACACTAAATTATAACCTCCCACAGGTAAATGCCATTCTGCATTAATGGTACATTAGGTTATACCAGTTCATTTCTACATTTAAGTGGGTGTATCAATGAACAGGAGAGCTGCAGCTTACCTAGATTTGCTAATTTGTTAGATACAAAAATGTTTGAAGTTATGTAGGTTTACTCAGGTAATTTATAGCATCAGGATTTTAAGAGCCTTAGAATCATAGAATGGTTTAGGTTGGAAGGGACCTTAAACATCATGGGCAGGGACACCTTCCACTACCCCAGGTTGCTCCAAGCCCCTTCCAACCTGGCCTTGAACACTTCCAGGGATGGGACAGTCAAAGCTTCTCTGGGCAACCTGTGACAGGGCCTCAGCACGCCCACATGAAAGAATTTCTTCCCAATCTAAATCTACTCTCTTTTAGTTTAAAGCCATTTCCCCTTGTCCCATCACTCCACAGCCTTGTCCAAAGTCCCTCCCCAGCTCTCTTGGAGCCCCTTTAGGCACTGGAAGGGGCTCTAAGGTCTCCCTGGAGCCTTCTCTCCTCCAGGCTGAACAACCCCAACTCTCTGTGCTTGTCTCCATAGCAGAGGTGCTCCATCCCTCTTCATCATCTTCACTCCTCTGGACATGCTCCAACAAATCCACGTCCTTCCTGTACTGAAGACTCTAGAGCTGGATGCAGCACTGCAGGTGGGGTCTCACAAGAGAAGAACAGAGAAGAATCACCTCCCTTGACCTGCTGCCTGCACTGGTTTTGGTGCAGCCCTGGCCAGGATTGGCTTTCCAATGTTTGAGATCTGGTGAGGTGGTCAGCACATGAACCACCTCAATTAAATTCAAAGCCTCTGTGCTGCCCCATGAAACACTTCCATGCACCCACCTACCTTCCTTCCTCCCTCCCTTCCCTTCACCAATTTAAGCAAGTAGTACAGTAGCACAGGATTCTCAGTCTTACATGGGAAAGGAAGAATTAACAGGTTAAACAATCCACCAGATGCCACAGACAGAGCCTGCAGCAGAGCCAACAGCAAAACCCAGGGCAGGCTCTGACTGTCACACAGCCCCTCATTGCCATGGGATTTTTATAAAACAGCATGAAATGGCTGTTAGTGAAGAAAGCCTTCAAGAGCTCTCAGCTCAGGCTGAAGTTGCAAATCAGATCTGTCTTTAGTGATATGATAGGCATAATCTCATCTAAACTGGTTCACAACTCCACAGCTAAGGATAGCCCCCTTACAGTCACTGTGGTCTAGGGCACAATTCCTCTCATCCTGAGGCACATCTGAAACAGATCATGCCTTAAAACTCACTATTTCCCATCCCCAACAAGGACAACCTTCTCAGCTGTGGCCAGAATCATTCAGGTGAGATCACTCCTTCACTTGACTAAAGATAGGTCTAGCTTGCAATTCCAGCCTAAGCTGCAACCCTTCAGATATCTGCATTTACTCTGTATTGAAAATAATAATAATCATCACTTACTGTTCCCCCAGCAAAAGCACCTTACAAGCTGGCCCCACACTCTGTGGTTTCAAAATGTTTAGCAGACACAGTTACATATTCCAGTCTGTGTCTGCCCAGAGAAGAGGTGACATTTCTAAAGCTGTATTTTCCTTGGCTGGCTTTTGAGCACTTGCTTCACTTTGGCCAGCTGCCCAACAAAGCTCCTGACCACAGAACACCATGGCCAGGCAAGGACACCTGCAGGAGAGTGGAAGACACAGAACAGCTTTGCAGCTCAGATACCAATGGGCTGAGTGGACATTTCAAACCCACGTAGCTTCAAAAACATTAAAAACCTGATAAAAGTTTGATGCCCAGTTCTAAAGCCTCAGTCAAACAGCAGAAAAAAAACCCATTGCATTGATATTTGCAATTCTGGATTGTTAATTTTTCTCATGAGAAATTTTGCTTTGAACCAGATGGAACACTGACACGTGAATGGAGAAAATTTGTCTTAATCCTCAACCCAAAATACTGGACATGTAACTATTCCTTGAAAAAGTTCAGTCAAACTGCTTGTGAGTTGCAGAGTAATAGCAGTAGCAGAAGAGTAGTTGTAAACACTCTAGTAGTTACAGGTCTCATTAATAAGAAAAAACTTTAGTTGTAGCCCACAAACCCACCAGAATTTTAATAAAGAACAAATTATCACGTCCAGGGTTGGTCTTTCAAGAAAATCGTAACCCTATTGCTTCACAATCTTGGCTGAACTGCATAAATGCAGCAGCTTTAGCCAACTTCTACCTGTAAAAATGCCAAAAAATATCTGCAAAAGAGCTGTTTAGCAGATATTTCAACCTTATAGGAATGGACTTTGCCCTCCCAATTAACCCTTGCTATGAGAAACAAGTTTTGGAGAGCCAAGGAGAGGCAATTGATTCTCCAAAGAGATTTGGACACATCCTTTTGCTGAGGGTCAGTGCACTCAGACGGGCCCTCATGAACTTCAGGATGAGTTCATATGAGCAACCACATACCCCACCACCAGCTTATTCTTCTCGTGGGGGTCAGTGTTCCTACAATCTGGAATTTGGGTCTTCTGTTCACAGCCACTTCTAAGTCAAGAATCACCAAGCAGGACCAACGTCAAGATACAACTATGTAAGCCTTGGGCTGAGTTAAGAGTTTCAGGATCCCATTTAAACCACATCCATTTTAATGAGCTAACAAACTCCCTGTGGCCAAGAAATTGTTGGGGTTTTTTCCTGAGAATCCATCTAAAATGAGCTCTCTGGGCTGGCTGTTAAGAGAATGTTTTTCAACTTTTTTTACTGCAGTGCAAAGTGATGGCTCCGTGTTTTGTTCTTACAGGTGTTGTACGCCTTTACATTCCACTCATTCACATCTTCATCCTCTGATGCAACAAATACAAACACAAACTGCAAAAAATATGTGAATTTAACTGGTGTGGCAAGAAAACAAAACATTTCTGTCCCCGTGATCACAACAGTTCAGCACATAAACAGAGTTCAGGCAGTGGCTTTGTTCAAAGCATTCTTTTCTTCTAGTCAGCTTTAAAAGGCAACTGAAGGGAATGGTCCAAACAAAGGAACTTTTGCAGGAAAACCAGAAGCAAGTCCTTGCCCACTCATGTTCATGTTCTTCAAAAGGGAGTTTTCTTGCAAGAATGTTTGTAGTAGGATCCAAGCTAAATTCCAAGCTGGATCATTTCTCTCTGCCAGCTTTTGGCAGCACATTTTTGATAAATACTCAGAGGCAGAACAATCAGCAAAGGACAAAGCAATCCTTGTGATTAAATAAGTAACTATTTTGTGAACAGTTTGCAAAGCTACTTAGGAGAGACATTTAGAAAAACACACATAAGTAAATATTTAAATCAGGGTTATTCAGCCTATTGCAGGCAGACACATTAATGAAAATGCATATTTGATTATTAATTGCAAATACTGGTCTCTAGCCAGGCCTGAAATTTTAGTGGAAGAATGAGCATGAGCTATGTGGTTACACTCAGCCCACCCTTGCTTTTTCCCATCACTTCCTATAAAATCTCATTATTGGCTCTTATATGAAGAGGGAGCTCCCAAAACAGCTGCTGTACTTTGTCTGCCAAGCTATCAACACACTGCAGGAGGAGGAGAGTGAAGAGTTCTGGCTGCTCCACTGTGAGTTACCTTGCCTGACTGGGAAAGTCAAGCAATCAATGCTGCCAAAGCACCTAACACAATTCCCACAGCAGATAGAAAGTCTCCCAGCAAACCTCTCTCAGCCCAATTTAAATGGTGGAAGGAGGAGAAAAGCAGCATTATGAGAAGCTGCAGAAGCCCTTTGGCAGCAGAGCACCTGAAGGGGGTTCAGCTGGTCACCCTCACCAGCCTGACTTCCCCACAGCAGGACAAGGCTGGAGAACAGGGCAGCTCAAGCTCATCACTCCCCTGCCCAGAGCCACCAAGGACAGGGCACAAAGGAAAGCCCAAAATCCACGAACACTTTCTGTTCTGCCATGCTAGATGAGAGCTGTTTCCAGGCTCCTCTACTTACACTACCTGACAACAACACTTCAAAGGATCTTAGAGCAACAAGGGAATGTTCAAAATCTGAATCTGTCTGTAGCATCACCCCTCTGCTTTCCACATACCACCACTGCAGGAAGCAGGGTGGAAAACATGGGTGTGCTTTATGGCTATCTACCCAGAAAACTCCCCCAAGAAACTCCAGGAATTTCCATTCACTGCTCCAGCAACACTATTGGTGTTTACTGTAAAGCAATGGGAGATGGCTGGAACAGGCCAGACATAATTTGCAGCAGTTCAGAACATCCTGGGGCATTCCCATCAATAACAGCTTTTTAAAGTTGGGGAAAATATGGTCTCAATATCCAAATTTTTCCTGATCTATGTCCAGGATGAGAAATCACACTGAGCATTTCTCAAACTTTTTGAAAGGTCATCCTCCCTTAGGGATCTTTATTTTAATAAATAAAATGAAAAGAAGTCTTTATTTTTCTTTCCCTTTTTTTCTCCCCAGACAAGCATTGTACCACCCAGAGAACAGGTAACTGCCTTCAATTGCTGGCACCAACTCAGCTCCTCCAGGACAGCAGAGTGAAAATCTGATGTAATGAGCAGCTCACTGCTGCACTGAAGAAAATGAATTACTGTCAACAATTAAAACTTCTGGCTACTGTGGGCAACTCACAACTACCTCCCAGTCCTTCCTGACCCAGGGTTTGATGAATACAATCCTAGCTCATTGCCACAGATTCCAACACTGTCACTAGGAAGCCTGAGGCAAAAAAGGCCCCAAAAGCTTTCTGAGAACAAAACAAAAATAATAATAAAAACCACACCTCTATTCAGGAAGTTTCCTTTCTGTTGAAACATCTTTGTACAGATTCTGGTGATTGACCCCTTTCTAAAAGAATACCATGTGGGCTGTGCTGAGTGGCAGCCAAGTGGAACAGAAGGGATAGTGTTGAACCCAGAAAGGCAGAGAGGAATTAGGAAAGATGGACAGCCTAAAGCTATTCACCAGCAGGGACTGCTTAAGCTGGGATAAGTTGGAGAGGCCTGGACACTAAATGCTCTCTGTAGGGGCTGTTTGTACCTCAGCTGGACCCTCCCAGCCCCACACATTAACTGGTGATGAGAGAAGAGAGGGGCTACCAGTCACTCCAGAAGATTTGGCCAGGACTGCTGCCAACACAGTCTTGGCAGCAGGAGCAGTCTTGTGTACTCTGAATTGTTCAGGTTTTCCAAATAGATGTATTGGTTTTGCTTCTCTTCTCCCCTACAAGAAGTTCTGTTTGTTTAAAGCCATTGCTTAACTCTGTGCTCACAGGCATTGCTCATTCCTGAGCATTCAAAGGGCATAATTGAATTTCCCAGGCTTCTGGGAGAGGGTCAAGCCAGCTTTGTGTAACAATTTTAGCAAGAACCCAATTAAATTAAGGCAAGCTCTGTTGTTGCCAATCTGTGCCTTGGAGAAGGGTTACAATTAAACAACAAAACATAGCGTGACACTAAGGACAGCAGCAGATTTACTTCAGCATCCTCAGAGTACATTACCACAATATCATAAAAACAAGATTTAACACCAAGAATTTACCCAAGCAAGACAAACATTACTCCAGGGCAATATGATATTGTGTGGGGTTTTTTCCTATTCTTTTCTAAAAGTGAAGGAAAACAGAATTCCTTCAGTATTCCCAGGTTTTTAGTCTTCTAGTGTCAGCTGTGACTATCTTATTTAGAAACAAAGGCAACTTTTATTGAACAGCTATTAAAGATACATCCTGTAGCCTCTGTAAGGGAAAAAAAAAACTTATGGACAACAAACACAAACAGGGAGAGCAGGAAGAAAAACTACTGTCATAAACTTCAGCCAGACACATCCATGTATAAACATTTATGCTGACCTGAAACTGAGTGACAGACCACCATGTACTCTCTTTGAATGCACTATCAGCATTTTCTGGTGGATAATGAGCTTGTGGATAACTATCATTCCCCTCTTGCTTCATCTGCCTGACCTCCTCCTCTCCCCCCTGCAATGTTAACAAAGTTGGCAGCATTCAACAGAAAAATACTGCAAATAGAAAAACAGAGTATAGTTTTTCAGATCTCGTTACATTTTTTTTTCTCTCTCCTCCATCATTTCCTGATTTCTCTCCGCCATGCTCTGCTTCTCTTTTCCATTTTTCTTGCCCATTTTCTTGTCTTGGCCATCTGTTTCTCCCTTTTTTTTTCCTCACATCTTGTCTGTGTGGTCTTTAATGTAGGATTTGTTTCAGCTTTATGCTTTCCTATTACCTTTTGCCCACAGTTTTGGGTTGAGTTTTTTGAAGTTATCTGGTTTACGGAGTGTTTTTCCCCTCCCCTTTTTAAATTACCTGACCCTGTGTTACTTGCTCAGGTTATTTTCTTTTCAAAGTCTGGTGAGCCTGACTACACAAGCCCACTCAGATGAACAGTACTGTCAGCACACCTACCCATGAGTTCCATGACCTAGTGGAATTTAAATAGATATTCAGCTAGAACTTAGACCAGGACAGCCACCAGAAGCTAAGAGGAGATCACTGAGTGTTTTAGAGAAAGAGGGTTTGTCTCAAGACCAGAGAGCACTATTATTTTGTTATTATATAAATATTTAAGCTCATCATTTATAATCTGTCTCAGAAGAGCTTCTTTATGAATGAAAAATAACTGAGACTGACATGAGTTAAGACAAAGCCCCTCAAGGAAGCCTCTGCCCTTACCTCTAGGCAAATTACTGATCCTTGGTGCTCTTTGAAGACTTTCAGCTGCTCTCCAGTGACAATATTCCAGGTCCTGATGGTGTAATCCGTGCTGCCAGAGAACAGCTCCCTGTTTGGTGCATCAAGTATAAGGCATAAGACGGCCCCAGTGTGTCCCAGCAGGGTCTGGTAGCAGCGCCCGCTGGACACCCACCAGACCTTCACAGTGCAGTCCGTGCTCCCTGTCACCAGCAGGTCCCTGCTCACTTTCTCCTCCTCCTCCTCTTCCTCCTCCTCTTCTTCCAGCACATCCCTGGAGGAATAGTGAGCTAGGGTCAGCACACAGTTCCGATGGCCCCGGAATTCCTGGATTTGTTTCTCCTTGTCCACGCTCCAGCAGCGGGCTGTCCTGTCATAGGAGCCACTGAAGAGATAGTCTTTAGCAACCAGGATTCTGCAAAAAATAAAGGTTGTGCATGTGAACAGTATTGTTCTTTTCACATAACCATCTTTTGTCACAATTTCAATGCCAAGTACCCCAAAGTATGAGTTACCTTGCCTGACTGGGAAAGTCAAGAAATCAATGGTGCCAAAGCACCTAACACAATTCCCACAGCAGCATGAACATAACATCTTTGGCATTTTTAAAAATCTAACACTTCCATGTTTCTACTTTTAAAATTGAGATCCCTCATTCAAGTACATTGATGCAGATATTTTTACAATATGGCATTGTAACTTTGTGCATTTTGTTTAGCTAAAATTCCTTCCAGCAAGGAATATGAACTTTTATAAGTTATATATAATACCTGGAAGTTTGCTTTGTTGTTTGGTTTGTGTTTGTTTGGGTTTTTTTAAATTAGCTAATTCTTGTCAGTTATTCATTAAAGTTTCTTTAAAAACAGATCTGTGACAATAGCTTGGAATCAAAACAACCACAAAACAACATTCCAGGAATCTGAACTGTAACTGACAGTGTGCAAAATAACCATCTTTCCATCATCAAATAAGGAGAGTGTGAGGAAAAAAAATACACTTAATTTCACTTAGCTCAGGATCTCCAAAAAGATAAAGCATAAGCACTCCTCTTATTACATAACTGAAGAGCAAACCAAAGATTACACCTCAGGAATTCAACTTCCTGGGCCTTCAAAATAATGAGTTGTAGTTGCACAAACATACAAAACCAGAAAACAAAATCTACAGTTCATATTTCCAAACCAGAGATAGGAAACATCCATAACCTGCCTTCTTTGTCAGGTGAGCTTTGTCCTCTGGAACCTTTCAAACAGGCAACAAAGTCATATGAATGGGGAACACATTTCCCATTTGCTGATTCAAGCAAAAATCAGGCCTGTGCCAAAACACAGAACCAGCCTTCCTAACTATTTACAGAACCTCACTATACATCATATGTGTTTTGAGTTTAGAAAGGAACTAAAAAGCCCACACACCCACCAGAAAAGAAATGTTAAAAAAATACCAATCTTTGACTGCTCTATTTGCCATTAATTAAATCCAGTCCAACTATTAATAGGCACTTTAAATGGAAAGGCCAATCAGCCACACACAGTATATTTATTATTAAACTTCATTTGACCAAACAGGAATGATAATTACAGAAAAATCCCTGACTTCATCCCTCTTGCTGACACAAAAGCTCAACAGGATGTTTTTAAACCTATTTATCAGCAGCATCTGTTATCAATTGGATCATTTCTTCTGGAATTTCATCCCTGGCCCTGGATTCCATTCCCCTGCTGTGTGCCTTTCATTTCTCTCCTATCTGTGTCAGCAGTGTTGCTAGAAAAACTAATCATGGCAGCACAGAACACGAACTCAGAGGTTTGCACAGCCCCTTTTATGAGTGCAGGGATGGGGAGCTGCAGGGGAATGATGAAGTGTGTGATGGCAGATGACAGGAGCACGAGGGGAGAAGCCTACCTGTTGACAATTGAAGTGTGGCCTCGGTAAATGGCCAAGCACTGCCCGGTCAGCACGTCCCACTTGCGAATGGTGTGGTCAGCGCTGCACGTGAAGGCAGCCTCATTCTCCAAGTGGCAGAAGGTGATGTAGCTTTCATGTCCTAGGAATAACGAAGGAAATCAGTCACTGTGTGTGCAGAAAGGACAGAGCAGTCCAGCTCTTCTCCTTAGCCAAAAGAAAAATGCAAACAAATGTAGCAAAACTCCAGTTTTAAACGCACCGCTGTGCTTTTCATGTTTAAAGATTTGTGTAAAACACAGCCATTGCAAGTCACAGCAGGAAATTTCACTGATATCAGGATTAAGTGAAAGAGTAAAACAGTGCAGTTTAAAGATTTGTGTAAAACACAACCATTTCAAGTCACAGCAGGAAGTTTCACTGATATCAGGATTAAGTGAAAGAGTAAAACAGTGCAGTTCCACCAAGCAGGTAAATCAAACAGTGTTACAAAAATGTAATGAGATAGACTAATATCAATATAATAAAAGTCAGACTAATGAAGTTTGAAACCAGTAGAAAAAACAGCTTATTTTTTAATTTAAAAATGTTTTTGCTTCCTTCTTCTGGAAGCAGGGAGAAAAAGGCAGCATTTCAACCCAGCCCACTGATTGTCAGGACACAGTCATAAATCAAAGCATGAAACTCTGAAAAAATGACCTGAGACTTACCAACAAGTTTGGTTTCATTGTCCAGGCAGAATGAAAAGCAAACAAAAAGACATACCAAGTAAATAGCCAGCCAATACTTTCCCCCACATGACTAAACCCCACAATTTTCCAAGTATAAGTATACCTTTAAGGAAAAGAAAGGGAGGGAGGATTAGAGCACAATTGTTTACACAATATGTAGAGTACACAAGGATTCTACAGTTACAATAAAAACAGACACAACCACTGCTTTAAAAATGTCACACTGACAAACAAGGCAACACCAAAACAGAGGAATCAATATTACCACCTCGAGCTTTTGCTGCTGCTTAGCAAGATGTGTCATTTTTCTATTGTAATATTAAAGGCATCACAGGTAAAAATCACCTTAGGATTCAAGTCCTAGCTTCATCCCAGATCTCTTGTGTGAAATTGCTGTCACCTATCTAATCATTGGACTATTATTACCCTGCACTCTTCTGCTTTAACATTTAGACTGTAAGCTTTTAGGAGCAGAACTGTTTCCACTTAAGTCATTATTACAAGAGTGACAGTTATGGCTCAAGTTGGTTGGCCCTACTGTGACTTAAATACTATTCTTTGAGAAAAAAAAAAAAGAAAACAAATAAATGAAAGAAGGACAGTTGTGATTAAAGAGAGACAGATGGACAAAGGTATTAGAAAAACAGAATGTTGTAAAATAAAGAGATGGTAAAAAAACTGAGGGAAAGCAGGCTGCCCAGTAAAACACTGTTTCACTGACTGCAAAAAACAGATTTCAGTACAATTCCTGAAGTTTAAAAGCCTTGTTGTAGTTCAAAAGCAAACCAGAATCCATGTTACAAACATATGGCTTGTTTCCTCTAAAACAACTTCATCAGATGCCAGAAATTAAACAGATCACCAGGGCTATAAGCAGAACTACACTCGTTCTCCCATATTTGTGAAACTTTTTGCAAAGCAGCCTGAATGGATCAGGTTTCAATCACTGGGATTTTTCTCATAGCATCATGTAATCCAGCTCTGAGATCAAAACAGCATCTTGGTTACTGCACCAAAGTCTGCCAGGCAGATTTTAACCATCAGTAATACTTGACCCACACACAGGGTGCCAAAACCCCATGTGGCAGACAAGGTCTGGTGCTGGTCTGGCCAAAAGCAGCCACCACACAAGTCTGCTGGTTGTGCTGTGGTGGAGCTTGAAACTGCATTAGAGATACAGGTTTATCAGTAATTATAGCTTGTAAAATTAAAATTGACATGACAACTGTGTGCATGCATAATTATAAAATACATACAATTATCTGATTTGACTGGCAGTTCACAAACCACCCAGCCCAACCTTCTTCAGAGTTTACCCCAAACACTGGCAGATTCCATAATAATGGATACTATCCAATACATTTTTCTTTCTAGTTTAAAGGATTTCTAAGCCTAAAGCAAATGCAGTGAGTTTTCCAGAAGCTAGAACCATGGCAGGATGTGGGGAAGAAAGACAATACTCCATAGTGAAAAACAAGCAAGCAAGCAAACAAACAACAAGGAAATCACAGCAATGTGATTTCTTCTTTGGAAGAAAAAAACATTAGAAATTCCAAATTTAACAGCTTCTTTTTTTTCTGTATGAAAAGAACATCAGTGGGAATACAAACATCTTTAGCCCACATCTAGACTCTTGCATATCCACTGTCTCCAGTTTTTTTTCTTTTCAATTACTGACATGCCAGTCTAAGGATAATAAATTTTTCTTAAGATGCAAAATGAATTCAAATTGAAAAAGCCCAGCAATTAACATTTCTGTGCGTCAGATGAGGAGGGAAAACAGAAATAACCTATTTAGCAAGGTTCCTTTCCAGACTTCTGGGTCAAGAGGTTCTAAATAAAGACCACCTGGAAATGAGATGATTAAAAGGACCAAAAAAAAAAAAAAAAAGAGAGAGAGAAACAAAAGTCAGTATTTTTTCACAGGGTAAAACAGGGCTTCCAGAAAGTGACATAAGTTAAACTTCGCACACCCTGAGATAAAAGGATCCGTGCATTCAGCAGAGCTGGTAACCTGTTTTGGGTTGAAACAGCTCCTACTTAACGCTGCTGTAACAAACACCAAAACAAAACCAGCGTGATTTTGGCTGCCCGGCAGGGACTGAACGAGACCAGAACACGCTGTGTGGCCTGTGCCACTCTCAGACCCACAGCCCAGGCGAAAAGCCGCTACCGTACCTTGGAAGTGGCCGTGGCACTGGCTGTCGGCGGTGCTCCAGAGCCGCGCCGTGCCGTCCTCGCTGCCCGTGAGCAGCCGCTGC
Organism: Agelaius tricolor; assembly: GCF_023055355.1. Taxonomy (NCBI): domain Eukaryota; kingdom Metazoa; phylum Chordata; class Aves; order Passeriformes; family Icteridae; genus Agelaius; species Agelaius tricolor. Next base: position 3,929,150 of record NW_027269266.1, read on the forward strand.
CCGTCGGGGCTCAGGCTCAGCCAGTTGATGCCGCCTTGGTGATCCGTGCAGACCTTCACGGCCGAGCCGCTGTTCCCCATCGCGGCGCAGATCACGGCAGAGCGCGGTGCTCCGGACCTCCGGCCGTGCCCCACAGACCGGCTTCTGCCATTACCTCAACTGCGAAACCTCAGCGCGGCAGTCCGGGCTCTGCACAGAGACACAAAGGGGGAACGGGGGAGAAGAGCGCGTTAAATCATTTCATCCCCCCGCGGCTGCATCGCTTCCCCAGCCAGGGTGAGCTGAAGCACTGAGCGCTCGTTTCCCCGCAGGATCCCAAGCCCCACGGCGGTGGATGGGCGTACACGCTGCCCGCTGTGCCCTCTCCGTGGGCATCGGGGCGCTTCCAGCCCCTTGGGGGACTGAGCCCGGGCGGCGGTACCGCTACCTGGTGCCCTCGCCGAGGCTGCTGCTTTTTGAGCAATCTTAGCGCTGACTGTGGGCACGCTGAGGAGGCGACGCCTCCGAGAGGGGAGCCCGGGCTCAGGCGGCCCCCAAAGCCCCGGGCTGCCGCCATCCCTCCCGCACGGTCCCGCTACATCTCGGCACTCACCGCCCCGGGCACGGCTCCACCGGAGCGATCCCGTACTCCTGCTCCGGGCAGGGGGAACCTCCTCCCGCCAGGGCACCGGAGCCACGGCCGGGCCGAGCGCAAGGTCCCCCCAGCCGCCTCCGCCCTGCGGGGAGGCGGGAAGGGCTCCCGCCGTGCCCCCTCAGCCCACCCCGGGGCGGGCCCTCACCCCCCGCCCCAGCCCTGCCTCCATTACCTCCCGCTCCACGTTCGAGCCGCTTCCCCCCGCGGCGGCCGCCTCGCCCCGCCCGTGCAGTTTCCCCGGTGCTGCCGCTCTGCGCCTCGTCCTCCCCTCCGGAGGTGCCCGGCAGCGCTGCCCCGCCGGGACGGCCTCTGCCTGCAGCGATTCCCCTTGCCGGGCAGCGGCCTCGCCGGGGCTGCAGCCGCCCGTACCGCAGTTCAGTCTCCCGGCGGGGCGGAAGGGTCTCTCCGGGCTGGGGTCTCGTTAACAACCGCACCGCAGCCGGAGCAGCCCGACAGCACCCCCGCATCGGCCCCGGGCTCGTCCCGGGGGAGGCAGCGCTTCCTGCGGCACCTTCGCCCCTCAGGATGCCCGAGGGCACCGGCATTTCCTCCCTGGCTTCTCCGGTGCCTCCCGGGGGGCGCAGAGACTTGTGCTAGGAGCTGGGCTGAGGGAAGCCATCGCCTTTTGTTCCTCTTCTCGCCCCTGGGCGAGCTCCTGCCACGTTTCGCCTCAGGAACCCCAAAGCCGCTGTCTCGCTTTGCCCCGACCCGAAGCTTTTGAGGCTCTTTTAATTAGCGCAGCCCCTTGCCCATCCACCCCGTGGGCCCGGCTTTGGCGGTGGGACCCAGCTTTGTGCTGCCGCAGACCACCTGGCTGTGACAACATGGGCTGAAGGGTTCTGTCCCACTGTGCTGCAATTAAATGTAGGAGGGCTGAATCTCTTGGGAAAAGTAATGTGGAGAGGCTGAGAGCTCCCAGCAAGGCAGCAGCAGGGTCTGAGGTGGATTCCCCTCACAAGAAAAGGGAACTGCTGCTAAATTGTAGCTAAAAACATGCTGGCAGGGGTAGGATAAATCACAAAACTTATCAGAAAAGTACTTTTTTTGTGTCAAATCCCCATCCCCCTGGCTCCATTTCACATTGTTGGTGCAGTATTGGGGTTCAGCAGATGCTCACTGACATTACTGAGGCTCCAGCCCTGCTCTGGCATGAGGTGCCCCAGCGTGTGGGCAGGACACAAATGCGTGCGTTCAATGGATAATTCCTGGGATGTGTTATTTTGCACAGCACGTTCTGGCAGAGGCCAAACAGGACTAATATGTCACACCCAATGCAAACAAGGGGGTGATCCCGATTCAGCTGCCAGTTACAGCCATGCAGCCGTGGAGAAACTTGCCAGACGGAGCTGCCGGGCTGCAGATTTGGGTTTTGTGAGGGTCAGGTTGAGCCCTGTGGTTTATGGGCCCAAGCCAGCTCTTTTCTGAAGACAAACGTTTCCACACAACCCTTGTGCATTCAAGAAATGACCGAGAAATTCTGGTGTGAGACGTGAATTTTGTGTTTCTTCCCTCTGAAAATCCCATTATCCGTGAAAAGATGTTTTTTGGACATACAAGCCTGGGAATCGGGTGCTCTCAGGGAGTGTCCCTCACCATCTGCTTGTACATCTGTCAAATCCACTCACAAACCCCTGCCCAGAGTCCTTGCTTGGGAAACTGTAGGATAGATTAGCACTGCTTTTTATTTTCCTGTGTTTCTGTGGTGTGAATAAAAGGAAAAACTCAGAGGGAAGGGATATTTTGTTCGGTTTCAGGCAGGTCTGCACATTTTAAACCCACACAGTTTAAATCTCAAGGGGAGGCTGAGCTAGAGGGGAAACCCTTGGCCACAGCTCAGCCATGTATCAGCTGTGGGAGCAGAGGGTGTGCTGTTCCTCCCCTTGCTCTTTTTAAAGTCTTTTCAAGGTTTTATATTATTATTTCAAATTAATATTTCCCTCCTGTGGTGACTAATGAAAACATCTGAGCTTTTGAATGTTTTCATGAATATTTATTCATTTTCTTGAGGGTTTTTAAAATCTTTTTTCAGTTGTTTTTATCTGCCTGAATTTTAGGTATGTTTTCTTTATTGTATTTGTGTTCTTGTGGTGGGTTTTTAATTGTAGGACAATAAAGAAAGTAAAAGAAAGTTACCTGCTGCTTGATTTTGATCCTCAGGGCCAAAATCCTGCAATTAATCCTCCTTCATCCAGACAGATGTGTACATACACAGATGCATGAACTGCTCCTAGAACATCCAGGCAGTGAAAAAACCTTAAGAAAGGTTCTAGATGTTTATGGCTGGATTCATAATACACAATTTGCAGGATCCAGTGTCTGTTGCTAAGTTTGGAGCCAAGTTTTGAGTCTTTAGGCAATTATCAGAAGCAAAGGAAGGATGCAGAGTTTGGATCAGCTACACTGTATTTTGGAAGGGGAGAGGGATGCCTCTGCCCTTCACCATGGATTATGAGAGGGGTCCAACATGAGAAGGTTCCAAATTCTCTGCAATTAAGTAGAACAATTTGAGACTTTTATCTTCACATCATACCTTCATTCCACCAAAGGTTCAACCTGTTCTCACATCTCTGACCCAGCAACAACACAGTACAAGAAGGCACTTCATTTTCCACACACACAAGACAGTAATGATCAGGTGCAAAATCCTCTGTGAATCCTCTTCATCCCAAATTATCTGTGCTTAGACTCACTTGCCAGACCTTCAGAAACACAGCACAGGCTCCCAGAAATTAGTAAGTCAGTATTTACATCACTGTCTGCACTGATATAAATGCTGAAGAACATTTCTCTTGAAAATATTTCAGTAATGCTGCAAATGCTTCCAATAATGTTATTGCTGTTGTTTGTGGAGGAAGGAACACAGGCAACTCCTCCATATCCACCTCCCCCTCCTGGGGCCTTGGGTATCTGGATGGTCTTTGATGGACAACAAAGGTTCTTTGTTCTGTCAAAGGAGCAGAGCCAATAACACCCCAAAGAAGTCAGCACAGAGAGCTCACCAAAAACAAATGAATAAAGTGTGCAGCAATGCAAATTATCTTTATTAGAGAATTAACCCCTTCCATCATCCCAGCCCCTCCTTCTCTAAAGAAGGGCCTGTCCAGCTGCCAGGGTCTTTTCTCTCATCCATTCTCTGCTTCAGGCTGTCAACCTCAATCACTTTCAAAATTGCTGATAATTAAGTATTACCTTGTCCTTCAGTTTGGAAAATTGCAAAAGGCAACTAACTCTCTTAAAACTACTGTCAGGGGCCTGAAAGATTTATAGTGGCACATCCTGCATGGTTCCAGCCTTGGTTGGTTTTTTTGATTCAGCCACATCATTATAGTCAACAAGAACTACAAACAAAAGCATGTTACATGGTGTCTCCAGAGGGAAGCTCCTTCACTGAGCAAACTACTCTAAGAGAATTTCCCTGCTAAAGTTAAATTTGATTTAAAAATCAATCCAGTTACACTGGTACAATGTAAATAAAATTTAACCTTAAATAGATTTAAATGTAGTTTCTACTGGTTTGATTTAATACAAAATATTATCAGCATCTAAGTGGCTTCACTTTGCAGTAAAAATTGACATTGGTGAAGGCAAATTAAGTTTACATGGGTTCAATTATCACCATGGAGCAGATGTCGCCTTACTCTGAAGGGAGGGTGGAAGGGCAGACTGCAGACACTGAGACTGCATGGCTGAACTCAGCATTGCAGCTCCTTCTGACCCCTCTGCAACTGGCCCCTTTTACAGGCAATACAGCTCTTCCTTTCCTCTTAAAATGCAGCTTAAAATGCCCCAGGGTGCTCAGAAATGTAGTTTGGGTATAAGCATTTAGCAAATTCCCCTACAGGACAAAAGATGTTTGGAAACTGTCACTTACACTAGACTGTCCTGTAATTATATGTAACATTCTTTTGGTTTTTAACCAGATCTGAAACTGTATTTCCAAAACATTTCTTTCAGAAAATACTTGGCTTTATGAGTTTCCTAACAAGAACACCCATCTGCAAAACCCATGTACATCACTGCTCCTCACTACTGCTTCACCTGGGTGCCCCTAATCAATGCCAGGAGTCTGAAAGCCTGGGGTCTGGATAATCAGCTGGTATCAATGACCTAATGAATGGTAATGTTGCACAAATGGGCTCTTAGTAGCTGACTCCAATGTCAGGCCCTGGTAGCAATGGGAATTTAGCTGTGAACTTGGAGTAGGCAGAGAGAAGATTGCATTAACTTTCTGCTGTGATGAAGCAATGGCTTAAAAGCACTGCTGCAAAGGCATCTTATCTCCCTGGCTAAGAAAGCAGCTGCAATTTCCTAGAAATTTTTGAGCTGTGACATGCCAGGAAGTGTAAGATCTCACGGCAGCTGTTTCAAAGATCACTGTAAATAGATTTCTCCCCACACAGTCTATAGATGACAAGGCCCTTCCATCATGTCACAGCATAGTGGGAACTTTACTGAATAATTCAAAATCACAAATATTTACAAAATTACAAAATAATAGTCAAAAGCTCATTTTCCCCTGCTCCCTACTTCGATGGGAGCCCTGCTGTTTCTTCCAGACGGTAAGTTGGCCTCTTGCCCAGACCATATATCTCTTATGACAGGCTCCTTAAGGACCAAATCTAAGTGGAAGCCAAAAGAAATATATCTTACTAAGTGACACAAGGGTAACTTTCTGAGCCTGATTGTGAGCCCATTTTAACTGCTTTTGCACAGATACAACTCTGCTGGTTTTAACTGCATTAATCCAGATTTGTACTGATGCAAGCAGAAAGCCCCAGTGCCTTTGACACTGGTACAAAAACAAATTTCCAAAAATGCTGAAGCTGCAGCCAGTGACCCAGGCAGTATTTTAACAATTGCATTCACATCTGGCCTCTGGAAGATTTCTCAGTTGTTTGTCTGCCTCATTGTTAGCAGAGCCAAACCTTGGGTAAGGGGGGAGCAGTCACGATCTCTTACACCTCATTATTGCTGAGAAAGTTATAGGAACAGCTGATACCAAAGCCACTGACCACAGAATAATCTTCTGCAGCCTTGACTGAGCTTTGCACGAGGCTTTCAGGGCCAGACTGCCCCTGCTTCTGACACAGCTGCCACAAGAAGTGCACAGCTCTTCCAGGAGTCTGAGAAAGGCAGGGAAGGTCTTATATGGGTGTAGTTGGTGGTAGGAATAAAGGGATTCCTACCCTTTGACATTTGGCATTCCAAGGAATGTCAAAGCTTCTGCCCTGCTCTGTGCCTCTGCCAGAGCATGGTTAGAGCCAATGCTGTTCTTCATTTTCTCCACCAAATACAAGAGTGGTCCTTGGTAAAGAGAAGGACACCAGGGTGAACATTCAGCCCACCATGAGGTTTACAAGCACCTCCAAAGCCTGAACTGCTCAGCTGTAATATCTCAAGTTGGATTCATAGAGAAAATATTCTTATGATGCACCTATTCTTTTTTGGCGCTTCATGTTCTTTTGTGCATTTCTTATCTCACAAGATACGTGGCTTTTACTTCTCAAATACTCTCACCCTTAGGACTGGATTTTACTCCTGCCTGATCTAACACAGGTTTGCTCAGGGAAGCTGTGCTGTTACAACCTCCACCTCTGTTTGTGTAAGTTTGGGCTCACCAATGGGTGCAGTCTGTCTCTCATGTTCCTCTTGGGCTGAATAGAACTGGGACAGCAGCAGCATCATTGGGCCCACAGTGCCAGTGCCTGGCAAAATCCTATGGAAATCAATGGCACAATCCAAGTGCAAAACAAAGAGAGTGGCTGATATTGTATTGAGGGGGGACATAAAGGAAGCCTGATGCCACACACTGATACCAGCATTACAAATCAGGTGTCAGGATGTCACCTCACTCCTCAATAATAGCCCACATATTTCCTGGTGAATAAATCTTTCTCTGTGTCTGCTCTCCTTTTTATGTCCCCCCTGAGTTCCCAGTAGTGTTCATCCCACTCTTGTTTTGGAAAGGCACCCTAACTGGAGTCCTCTCTTGCTGAGAGGAGAGATTGCAATTTAGCTGGTCTGTAACCGTCTGTTTCCATTCATTCCTGAGGTTTTCCAGCTGCCCACGAAAACAATGCACTGATACAGTCTGTGCAGACTTGAACCACGTCCAGAACAAAGGGTTAGGTGGGGCTGGGAGATTCTGGGAGTGTTCTTTGTCCTGGAAAATGGAGCAGATACTGGCATGACATGGTCAGAAAGATGATGGTGAAGGAGCAATCTGCTGATACCCCAACCCACACATGGCCCAGCACCAGACTTTGGGCTCAAGCATCCAGCTCCTCACTGAGCAAGTGTCAGGAGTACCAAACTCAGGCATCTAAGCACTGAGAGGAAAAACAAACTGAATTCCAAGGGGGGCTGATGCTGCACTTTCACGGATGTAGAGTAGACAGATTTCATCAGAAAGGTTGTAATATTTCATTTTTCAGTTAAACTCTCTCCGTCTCCTTTTATCTTCCCTTCATTTTCACAAAGAGGCATAAAGTGAGTAATAAAAATTGCTAACAGCACAACTTCATGATTTATACCACCAGATCTCAGGCAGAACTCCCTGTTGAGTTTGAGGGAATGGCCTGATTAAACATTGATGCCACAATATGGTCTGTCTTAGCAACAACACTCACAAGTGAAATTCATCAAGGGTATAAACCGTGACATTTAAAATGTCTGTTGGGTTAAACTTGACCAAAAAAAAAAGCAATAATGGTTGTGCGTGACTCTGGAAAATAAAGGCAATTGCCATGCCACTTTATGGAATATTGTGTGTGAATCACTGAAGCTATTACATCTTCTGCTGCCTTTTTCCTGCCCTCAAGAGGTTAACTTCTTCCCAGAGCCATTCTCTGGGGGGGAAATAAGAACCACGTGCGTGTGCCACAGAGCTGTGTCTGCTCTGGGGATGCGGGTGATCCGGATTTTGTGTTGTTTGCCTGAGAGACCCACTGGAGAGAATAATGAGGGGGTTCAAAAGAGGAATATTCTTCCTGCCAGAAGTGGTCGTTTAATAGGCCTTCACTTATTTGTTGGGGGAGATTACTCACAGGGTCACCTGGCAAAAATGACTGGAAGTTAGGAAAGAAAGGGCCTCCTGCCAACTATTTAAGAGAAAGAGAGAAATGGAGAAGAAACAGGAGAAAGAGCAGTGAGTTGGCAGCAGGGGAAGGGACATTTTGTGACTCAGAGAAGAAGCCAAGAATTAAGGCCATAAAGGGAGAGAGAAAGAGGGCCCTGGGCTCCTTAGAGGGTTTGGTGCTACATTCTGGTGGCATTCAAGAATAAATTGGCACAGAGAAAAATCGCAGGCACTTACACATGGCTTGTGAAGCCCTAGCAGCAGAGGTGGAGCTCTGAGAAAGGGTGAACAAAAAGCACCAGAGTGTCCTGGGGCTCAGCCCTGGTTCTGGAGCTGTAGGGCAGCTGGGCTCTCCCATTCCACCTCCAAAGAGGAACAAGGAGAGCCTGTGCTAGGAAACCAAGGCCAGGAGGCTCAGCCAAGTCACCCATGGGTTGTTAGATGTCCACTGCTCCCAAAGGGGTGCTTTGGGAAGCTGTGTCTGAGATACCCCCATAAATCTCAGCCTGGGCTGTTGTCACACCAGTAGGGACCTTCTGGGGGTCTGAGGCAGGGTGGGCTCACACAGAATTTGCCCTTGATCTGCCAACAAAGGAGGCTGTCTCAAGGCAGCAGCAATGCACCCACTGAGATCCAAGGACAAAGGAAATACACAGACCCAGCACAGCTCCCTGCTGCTCACACCACTTCAGCAAAACATCTGCTCACCCAGAATAAAATCCCTCCCCTGTTCTAAGCAGATCAGTTCCCCCTGAAATAGCAATAGGAGCTGCTGCATCTGCTCACACCATGGCCAGGCTTCAGCCCCGGGAGGATGAGGCCTTGGTTCAATCAGGCTGAGCTGCCTGCTTTATCTTACACTCTCCTGTGAGTAACTTTTCTTATTACACCTCTTTACACAAGCACCAAACCCCAAACAGGCAGAAAAACACATCCAAAATGCAGAAGAATTATGGCAGAGGCTCCAGCATCATGGGGTTTTGGAAAGGTTATTCATTTAGCAAAGAAATAACTGTACAAATCAGACTCTCTGGCAGCATTTGTGTGATGATAATCATGCTGATTAAGTGTTTGAGCCTGGGATACACTGGGAAAGGCACTAGGACCTAGGAAATAACCATCCCCTGCTTTTGGAAGGCAGCTGAGGGCTCTTCCTGTTCTGCTCTGTGAGTGATCCATCTCCTCTCACAGATCTGTTCGTTTTGGATGCAATTGCTCAAAATATGCATTACTTATGGTGATAGAGATATATACTAAGGGGACCAGCAGTTGTGCTGTTAACCCTTGGGTTCCCTGCTAGGCTGAGCCATGCAATGAGGGAAAGATTCAGAGCCCAGTTCTACAACTGACTTCAATTAAGTCAAATCAGTTGCATTAGCTAAGGTTATTAACTTGGGGAATATACTTTTCCTCTCTCCACTCTAAATTTGCTTTGGTGTCCATTACTCTTTGTTAATGAGGAAGGTGCTTTCTACTCTGATTTTTGTGTTGGTGAAGAAAAAGAGAAGCTGATTAGACAAATGGCCTTGACTCACTTCCAGCCTTAAATCTGACATACTGTTTTCATCTGATCAGCACTCTACAAGGGTGTCAGCAAATATCTGATGTTTAAGGCATGGAGATGGATTCTCAGGGAGTTGCAAAGGCACAGAAGTGACAGAAGAAAATAATTAGGACAGAGGAAATGTTATTTACCTCGGCTGGCTGTTCTGGGACTTTCCTCCACCCCTTCTCCAAGCATGAATTTCACAACTAAACCGCTGAAAAGATAAAAACAATAGCTACTTTCCAGAGGCACTACTGAAATATGCAGCCTTGGAGCACTTGAACAGGAAGGGAAATGTGAAGAGTGACTTTTAACCATCTAGGAACATGTTCACGCTGTGGGCCAGCTATTCAGCTGCACTAAATTGGTGCAGTCATGCTAAATAAATGTGATTGAACTCTCTGGCTGGCTTGATGAGCCAGTTCTGCACCAGGCTCCTAAAGCAGCCGGTGTCCCTCTGGGACAGGCTGCAGGAGCCAAGGCACAGCTCTGGGCCTGCCCTAATTCCCACTAATTGCACTGAGTGCCTTCAGTGCTGGGTAATCACCCAGTGCTGCCAGGAAATCAGAGCGAGCCCGTCACTGCTGCACCCAGCAGAAGGCAAGAACAGCAAAGGGCTGCGAGCGACAACTCCTGACACAGTTCTGGGTCTTTTCCATACAAGCTAAAATGCTCTGCTGTGTCTTTCAAGGGGTGATTTGGACCTTAATGGAAAAATCACTGATTAGAATGTTTTTATTATTGTTGTTATTCATACTATTGTTATTCTGTCTTACTTGGGAGGTTGGGGAAGGAAAAACTCCTGAAGTAAATCAGTACAAGCTTTGAGAAGCTGGTAACCTCTGTCCTCCCCTGGAGCTTCCATCATCTTGATGGCAAGTTTGTGCTGAGCAGTCAAATACCAAATTAAAAGAAAAAGAAAAAGGAAAAAAAAATAAACAAAGAACTAGAACAAGGGAAACTCTGTCTGGTACTTCTTTCCAGGCAAAGAACCCTTTAATAGCAAACTATTAGACAAATCCCAGGCCTGGGGGGTTGTTACAGAAATTTTGGATTCCTATCAGAATTTTTTTGTGTGTTTCCAAACCTGTATTGTCTAATGCAGCTGAAAAGAAGAATAATTCAGTATAAGCAGAAATATTTCCAGTGTTGTGGAAGCCCCTGGTTCTGATGGGGTGTGCGATGTTTAATTGTCAAAGAAGATGACTATTAAATATAATTTATTAATAAGTTCTAAGAAGAGAAGTTTTAAACCTTTGAAATGCTGATTGTCAACTCTATAGAGAGACCTGAACACAAATGATAAATTCCAGAAGTCAAAATGGTGTTTGCCTGCGTTTTTTCCTCTCTTTTTAGAAGGGAGATGACAAATTAATCTGGCCCCAACCCTCAGTGAAAAAAAAAGAGTCTCTATTATTTTCAGAAGAATCATTTCGAAGGGCAAGTCAATAACAGCAAGACTCACACAAAATAAAACCTTTGAAATCCTATTATTATTATTATTATTATTACTACTACTATTATTATTGGTTCATATGACTCAAATGTTATTGTTTTCTTCTTGCATTACCAGCCAAGAAAACCAAAGACAACCACACAAAGTTTTGCAAATCTCAGCAGTTTTGATTCCCACTTACATTGCTGGAGCAGCTGTTGCACTCACAGAGTTTAGCAGGTCAGCTCTGTGTGTGGAGTGGCCCACACTGTGCTTTGTCTTCCTGAAAACTTGATTTAAGAGCAGGATTTCTGTACAGCCTGCCCTGCAGAACTAAAGGAGGCTCACAATGTTGGGTGTGTTTCTGTGTCAGAGAGGGCTCAGTTGTGGGCAGGTGCCTTATGGATTCTGTAGCACTGGGTAAGGGACTGGCTTTAGTGGTGGCCACCTTCAGCAAAGCATGCAAGGAAGAGGTCTGTCCCATGAACAGTCTTTTGCTATTTCTCTCTGAGCTCTTGGTTTCCAGCAGCACAAAAAAAAAAAAAAAGCAAGGGTAAGGTCAGCTGAAACCACAGAGTTTTGCCCATCTATGAGTCAGGATCATTCACCCACCTCCTCACCACCACAGTCACAGGGAGCAACGTCAAAGCTTAAAAGCACCTCTCCCAAAACATGAACAAACCTGTGCTGACCATGAGCCTTGCCTGCTGTGGTGTCTTGCAGGGAAGGAGTTGCACTGCTCACTTACCCCATCACAGATGATGAGCAGCACTGGTGGCCACCAATAAATACTTACATGAGAAAAGAGCGTAGTTTATATCAGGCTAAACAAACTGAGTGGCAGCATACCAGAACTGCTGCAATGAGTTAACCAAATATTTTTTAAATTGCATTTTTTTCCATGGAATAGCAGGGACTGATCCTTCACCATCCCAAACTCCCTAGGAGAAGCACATGAAACCATTCTGACTGAGAGGCAGCATTCAGTGCTTTTTGGATTGTGTGAGTGCAGGTGCAAATGCCTACAGGACATGGGGATTTACTGCAATCCACTAGAGATCATCATATTCAAAGCAGGAACTTACATTAACAATTTCTGTACGATTTCATGTTTACTTCACAGACAATTTGACTGAATACACTGGTACATTCCTCCATATGTTCTCATGCTTAAACCAGGACAGCTTGACTTGATTACAAACTGTCTCATTCTGAATCATGTAAAGATGGTCAGCTGCCCATGGAAAACCTGGTACACCACTTGCTCTTTCTTCAGTGCTCCATAGAAAATTAATATTTGTTTTATTTCTGTCCTCTTCCACTCTTTTCCATGTGTGTTTGGTTTCTGCCACAGCCACCAGTAAATGTGGGAACAGCTCAAATTGTGTGGGATGTTATTGCACCTCCTCTGCTGACTGAAGGGTGACTCTTGGAAGAAAAAAAGGACACCAGGCTACATGATCCTCAACCACTGAAGGTTGATTTAACTGAGTTTAACCTCTCCAATAAATCAGATTATTTAAAATTAAAACCCCAAACAAATCACCATTTGCAATGTTGATGATGCTGACCTGCTTATGCAGATATTCTCTGGTTCAGGTCTTGTTAACTATATCAGATTTACTCCTGGACAAGGGTTTGAGCCCATGGATTATAAAAATTTCAAGGCCAAATGTGTTTTCACCCAAGTTAATTTTCCTTTGACTTCAATATAACATTGAAGAAAATGTGTAAAGAAAAGAAAGTGAAAACCAAACTAGATGGAGCACGGGAGCCAGAATATCTGTCAATGGTCCCAGGAATCACAGAATGGCTGAGGTTGGAAGGAATCACTGGAGGTCATCTGCTCCAACCTTCCTGCTCAAGCAGGGTCTCCTGGTGCACATTATTCAGGACTGTGTCTAAAGAGCTTTTGAATATCTCCAGGGAAGGAGGCTCCCCAGCCTCTCATGCCAACCTCTTCCAGAGCCCAGTCACTGTGTTCTCTTTACATTTTTACCTTGCCATTGCTTAGGCTTTAACAATGACCAGGGCTCTCCTCCTGGTGCCAGACTTCAGAGAGACTTTTTGAAGCTCTTCATTTCCTTTCTGCACTCAGTCAAGGAGGTCACTGTTGAGCCAGACTTTCTACTTAAAGAAGTAATAAAACAGCTCTAGCGGACACCAAGGAGTGAATTCATTTCTACCAGGTCCAGAGAGGTGTCTCTGGAGGAGGAGAGAAAAAAGCACAGGAAGGTGTGAGCGTGGGGCAGCCTCAATAGCAGGATAACACCTCTTTGATTCCACAGGGAAGGGAGGTGTCTGTGCAGCCCTTTCGCCTCTGTAAGCAGTGAGGAGAGATTCATTTGAACATGACAACATCACACATGCCAACAGTGGATCAGGAGGCAGTTTCCTCCTTACCTTCACTATATGTACATGTGCCAAGTAGTATAGCAAGGCAAAAGCACTGCAGTTCCTCAGATATCTTCCAAGGATTCATTTGAAAGAGATATTCCATCACATTTGCACATTATCCAGCTACAAAGACAGGACATTCGTGTGTGCAGGCATTCTGGCAGGAGCTATTTGCTTTGGGGCCAGATGTAATTCAAAGTTATTCTGAATATTACACTGCAGCAGCTTAGCCAAGCACAGTAACGCTGATTATTAGGGTTTTCCTGGTTTTCCAGATGGAGCTGATTTCATTTCATTCTCTCTCTTGTAATTAATAACTTGTCCCTTTTGTTCACTTTGAATCTTTGTTTCATCTTCAGCATTTTGTGGAACAGTTTCCAATTTCCTTAATCCATTGCTTGCCTCCTGTGTTCACTAGCAGAGCTCATTCAGCCATTCAGTTTAACAACGTGCAGCTCAAACCTCTGCTGCACAATCTCACATCCACTTCACATCGAGCTGGCATTTTTGTCATTTATATTTTATACTCTATGAACTCACAAATCATACCATTTCATACTAGAGCAATGTCAATAATCTCTTTTTTATTTAGGGGAAAAAAGCACCAACGAGCCACCAGCGAGCATATGGGATCTGTACGTTCTGTCCTTTGAACAAGTGCAGATTTAGCAAGGAGGGGGAGGGAAAAGGAAGAGAAGGAGAGCCACGTCCCCCCACTGCCAACGCAATGCATGTTCCTGCAGCATCACTGTTTGGATTAGGCCCATGGCCACCCTACTTAGGTTTCAAATAAGCAAAAAATAGATGGAATTCAATTCCCTGCTGCCAGTTTTTAGTGAGATTAGGCTTGTGCACACAGAGGAATTTTTTTAAATAGCCTTCACATGGAACCAGCTTTTTGCATTGAGGGTGTGCTCATAAATGGGATATCAGATGTCAATAAATGATGAGTGTTTACTCTGTAGGCATATTACAGACTTGTGTAAAATGTGCTATAGGTAGCTAAACACTCGCTGGTTACAAACAGGGTTCCACACAACAGCACAGATTAACCAGACTGTGTTTTTTGTGCTTTTAACTCACAGCACAAGGCATGGCTCAGCCCAGAACTGGGATCCTAAGTATACTCCCACAATTTAAGCAGCAAATATTAATCTACTAGAGCATATAAACAAATAATTAGTTTGAAGTGTGTAGAGAAGGGGGCCTGCACAGAGTGGCTGGATGCTGGAGTCAGCCTGTACAGCTGTGTGTACGTGCACAGTCCCACGCTTCCACTGAGGACGGGCAGGGATGTCAGGATGGGTCCCTCTAAAGCTGCTCTGCACGCAGGGGAGTTGAACCACTGACCACTGGGAGCCATGCAGCAGAGTATCTGTGATGTCACAGCTCTGACCCCAACACCAGTGGGACAGTCACCTCCCCTGGCTGTGTGCACTGAGTGTTGACAAACCCAGATGTGGGGGTGTCTGGGCTTATGCTGTTGTTCCCAGGGGAATGTGGGTGGATGGTTGTTCTCTGTTTTCTTTTGTCCTCCAAATACTTGGAGCATCTGGGACTCCAGTTATTGTATATTTTAAAGCCTTTGTTTCTTTATCCTTCATGCTGCACTGTGACATTGAATGTGTTTCAGATGAATGAAAAGCCTCCTTTAAAGCTCATCACAATTTGATGCTTGTCTTTCTCTGGGACCACTTTGGGGTTTTTTTTTAACAGATTAATGTCCAGGAGGTCACAACAGAGAGCACTGCATATGACTGAATATTAACTTTTAATAGAGTGCATTTTGCTCAGGAGCCAATTACAGCCTTCATGAGGCAAGAGCAATGCTAATCCTGGAAGGACTCCTAAAATCTTTCATAAGCTGCATCTAATTAAAAGAAAATGAAATACGCAAGAGTTGATGCACGAGTTGTACATTTGTGCATCCCACTCAATGAATGAATCATTTCCCTGCCTTCTCTGACACAGAAATGCCTTGCAATCCATTAAAGATCTTAAATATTTTTACAGCTCTAATGGACCATGTCACCACAAGCCACCCAGGACATGGCCACTGAAGTCCAGAGTTGAGCTGGTGTAACTGTAAGTGCTGCTGTGATGATTTGCATGGAGGATACATCCAGGCCACAGGATGTCTACAAGAGGATATGATTGTCTGTATCACTGCTAAGGCAGACCAAACTGCCTTAACCCAAACTGCTGTTAAACTCACAAGGTAGAATTATTTTGCATTTCCATACCCCCTCATAACACATATCCACCGTATGTGCAGCTGGGGCAAATCTCAATCCAACAGTGTCACTTCATCATGGGACCAGCACATGTCCTCACACAGCCCCAGTTGCTACCAGTCACCCCAGTCCTGGTACTGGTGGAGAGCCACAGGAAGCCAAAATCCAGGTGGCTGAGTGTGAGTTGGTGGAATGGCAGGCAGATCCAGTGTCAGACTGGGATGCAGCAGGGACCCACCAGCCCCTGGCGCAGAGCACAGTCCTGCTCCTCCCCATCGCTCAGGGAAGGGCAGATTCCCATGGCAGACCTGCAAAGCAGAGCAGCCCTGAGGGCACACACACCTCATGCTCCAGTGTGCTGGGGAGCTGTCAGCCTCACTCATGGCCCTTCAGAGGGCTAGGGTTAGGTCAGCAGCCTTCCCACTGGATTAGCACAGAGCTTTGCAGCTCTGCCAGCACCATGCCTGCGCCTGTCAGGATCTATCAGACAGCCAAGGCTTAACAGCTAATAGAGTAACAGAGTGAAGAGAATGAAATTACCCCTTTCTGAAACAGCCAGAAACACCCCAGCTAATGCTGAACACAGTTTGTGATTTTACAGAAGGGAGGCTACTGCACTGTTGGGGGCTGCATGCCAGGGGAAGCGCCCACGGTGCTGTGGACAATCCATAGGTGAAGGGGCAGAGTGGTTCCCATCCCAATTGCCAGGCACGGAATGGGATTCAGGGGCACTGAAACAACTGGGATGGACCAGGAACACTGAAGGGACAGAAAGATGAGAAGAGGGTTGTGAAATAAATGGCAGTGCAGTGGCTGTTTTCCCCTGCTACTGATCCCTCAAAATGTCATTGCCATGAAGGGTTGGGAACAAAAAGAAGGTTGCTCAGGTTTTGTGCCTTCAGGCTTGGGGTTTTTTTAATATATATTTTTAATGTGTGCTGATCTAAAGTTAAAGTAACTCAGGATGAATGGTTGCTTTCACCTTTTTATCAAGACCAGCATGTCATGCTCAGACAGAACCCACAAATCACTCAGCTCCTGCTGTGATCCTCCCGTGTGTCCTCGCATGGCTCCCAGTGGCTCTGAGTCTGTGCTCCCCACCCATGTGTGCATCCATGTGGCCCCTCCAGGACCAGGAGTCAGCTGGGGCCATCACATGGTGGCCCTGGTCGGGGTAGAGGGAACATGTGTCAGACCACAACCACAACGGCAGGCGTGTTCCTAGGACTGTGTGTCACCACCAGTTCTGGCCCATTCTCCCATGTCCTCCTCATAAACCACCGCAGAATAAGAAAGCAAACCCACAGCTTGATGTAAATCAAGCTCAGAAAGATTACGAGCCTCTTCTCTCACGAACTTATGTTAGTTATATATTAAAAAAAACTGCTTAGAGCCAACAGCTGGTGTTTAACAATTTATTCCTGGGGTCAGTGAGTGGGGAGGAGGGTGATGCTCAATCTCAGCAGGCCATGGCTGGCAGGGGGGAAGCTCAGCTAGAAGTAGTTGACAACTCTGCGGATGGACTGGACGCTGGCGCTGCGCGCCTGCCACTCGCTGAAGCTGCTGAACTCGCCGCGCTCCACCACGTACATGCGGCCCCGGTAGTTGGGCTCCTCGTACAGCACCCACCTGGGCACAAAGGGGGGGTCACCTGGGCCCCAGCACCCTGCTCCTGCCAAGTGGCTGCTCCAAGGGGCTGCATTTAGGCACTGCTGTACTGCAAACCACAGGGCCGGATTCCCGGCCCCACCCCACGCGTGGAAATGCTCCCGGTGGAGTTCACTGTGGGCCCTTCCCTCCACTCCCCCCAGCGTGGCCTGGCAAGCACCCAAAGCCAAACTGGACATTGCCTTTGGAAGATGTTTTGGGTTACACCAGCAATAAAGCCTGGGCCCAAGGGCTCCCTGCTTCACATTCACATGAGCTTCACCACGTGCAACAGAAACAATTTAATAGCATTTGATAGAGCTAAGGAAGGACATGAGTCCTCTCAGCCCCTGCATAAACCCCAATTTTTAGGGACTGTAAGGAGAAACATGTAATGCTTGATGGACATTTTGCCTCTTTGAACTGATTCATTAGCTATGATGGGAACCATATTTAGTAATCTCTCTTTGTTAATAATTCCTAATGGCCTCTTTGATGCTTTCCAACAGCGAGCAGGGCTTGGCTTGGTTATCTTTATCTCTACATCCAGATTTAATGACAATTTTCCCTTGGAATGCAGTCAAATGGATACAACATTCAATAACCTTGGTGACTTTGGCATGCCTGACTTCTTCACGTGGCTTGGCTACATGCCTGCTTGTGTCATGCCTTTCTCCATTTGAAGGTCAAGTCAGGAGCAATTCTGATGGTCAAGAAGGACAATTTTGCTGCTTTTCTCCACTTCACATGCTCTTACTGTGGCCACAAGTGTCACCCCTGTCCTCTATGTGAGTCTCTCATGCTTCTTAACCAAATTTTGCCATTGCTCTGACAGTTTTACGGTCAGGTTACCACCCTGACATTACTGAGCTGTTCATCTCTGCCTCCTTCCTCTCTTCACCATATTTTTGAAGGTTTTATGAGGATCCCAGCTGCTTTTCCCGTTTATGTGCTCAACAATGACAGCAAAGCAGAAATGCAATCCTCCAAATAATTTGGTTTCTGTGGTCTGTCTTTGCAGGAATTCAGCTGGGACATTGGGGTTGGGACCTACTGAGTGTGGGATTTCCATGGAGAAACTTCTTCAAGAGCTGGAGGGGTCAAAGACTGCTGGGCCTTAAGGGTCAGACAACAGGTGGTGAACTCAGATCAGTCTAACCCAAAACAAAAAGCTGGAGGCTTGGGAAAAATTGTTTATAAAATCAGCCACCCACAGGCATTATTTAAAAAACAAAACAAGAAAAGTTTGGGGTGTTCATCCAAGGCACCTTACAGGTTCTTTGATGTATTTGTTTTGTGTTTCTGAGAGGACATGGGGTGGAACTGTGGTGGTCCCTTCTCCCATATGTACAGGACCAGCATGTGGATACAGCATGGAATACTGTGCCTTGGTTTTGTGAAAGAGCATCCTGCAGTATCCGAGCCCTGTGCTGACACGTGGTTCCTGCAAACAGCCTCATTCTCTGGCACCTGTTGCAGCCAGTTTATCTCCAAACTGGAATTACAAAGTCATCCTCAGCCTTTTGCTTTGATGCTCCCTTTGCAGCTTGTGGGGAAGGCTGCCCACTGCTCACCTGTGAGTGTAGTGTACCCCCACCACATATCCCAGTGTGCAGTGACAGAAAGCATTCCCAGCTTAATTAACAACCATTTATAAAATTTTCCTCCTTTTTCTTTTCAGCTCTTCTGCTCTAGGACATGTTTCAACAACAGGTGGACCCTGGGGAATAGAGCAGGGGGAAGAGCAGCCCCTCACTGTCTTGTCTTTCCCAAGATTTCTTTCCAAGAACATGGTTGATGTGTCTGCACCATTACATGGAGGGAATGGGACAGGCTTTGGTGTAGATAGAAGCAGTGAGTGACCTGGTGTGGTGATAAGAACCCCCACTGACTTGTCCCTCTGCTTAGGGGAAGGCTGAAAAAACCCAAAAACCAAAGGAATAAAAGGAATAGCAGAAAGATGGGAGTGAAGTGTGCTGGCAGTGCAAGGTGATGAGTGAAGGACTGTATGGCTTACTTAGCTGTTCCTTTATTGCCTGAAATTTACGTTCTCTGGGACCATCAGTGAGAGGGGAAATCAAATCAGTCAGGAGCCCAGAAAAAAATAAAAAAAGAGATGATCTTGTCCTCAAGCCCAGCATGGGAGAGCTGATCCAGGCACATAGCACACAGCCCTCAAACATCTCAGTGCTGTGTTTCATTAGCACATCATCCCAGCGGACATGGGAATAAAATGCTCATGGAACCAACTCAAACTCTGTAAGCCAACACTGGCTGCTCAAACTGAAAAATAAGGAGAAGAATGCTGTAGCATCAGCCTGAACCAAGCAGGAGGCTTTCAGTGGAGCTCAAAGTCACTTATTCTCCATGTAAGATTTGAGCAGTGCCATGGGCAAGTATCACCTTTGCTGAGAAATATGTGATGTTCATTGGACAGCAGCATTTGGGTATGTGTTCTGCTTTGTATTTCACAACCTGACTGCAGAACACTCATGAATACTTCAGCAGAATAAATGGTTGGTCTGATTCCTTCAAGTTATTCCACTGTAGTGTAGTAAAGCTCTTTTTGGGGAATTCTCTCCTGGGCCGCAAAACAAATTCAGCTTTTTAAAATTGCAGTTTCTAGGCTGTCCTCTGTGGAGTGGCTGAGGCACAAAGGAGGACAAGAACCCCACATCTTCATCTAAAATCAGATGATGATCCCATATGTGATACTGGAGCTGGCTCTGCCGTGGGACGGGCGAAGCCACTCACCACAAACCTGCAGCAGCTTCCGAGGAGGCGGTGACACCTCAAAACTGCTCCAAAATAGAAATTCATTGCCAGTGTGCCTTAAACAGCTTTGCCATCACCCTTCTGGCTGTGGGGGTAGCAATTGCCTGCCCCAGGAAGGCAGCAGGGAAGGTGCTGGACCCCTCAGGCTCACCATGCACCGTGCCAAAGGCTGATGTTTGTCTCCATTGCCATGTTTCCAGATGATCCATCATCGCTTCCCGCGGGCACAGCCACCTCCACAAAGCGCAGGCAGCAACTTTTTATCAGCACATGACACCATCCATGGGTTTTGAAATGGAAACAAATATTTCTGTATCCAACACATGTCATGTTGTGGGAATTGAGAGTGAAAATCACAGAGGGAGACTGTGGCTGTAACTGCCTTTGTCTCCACTGACCCCATCTCCTCTGCTCCCCAGACATCCAAGGATGAGTCCTGGGACAGCTTTGCCAGGTTATGCCCAGCACCATCTGCACCTGCAGCGCCTCTGGAGGCACCTGGGTTTAGAAAATCCATCCAAAGGAGAAAATTGGTGCTTTAGGGTCCCTTTCTCCCCCTGCTCTCACCTCTCATCCTTCCCTCCATCCTCCTGCAGCCCAGGACAGCAGGTCCCTCTGCATTGTCCTGCCTTTAATTGCCTTTACAGACCTTTCCAAGCATGTCCAGCACTGATCTTCCCAGGATCTGAATGTAATGCTACAAACCTCAGTGAGTTTCCTCACCACACTCCTCTCCATGTTTTATTTTTTCCTATTTTTTCTCACTATTCATAAACCTTGAGAAGTCCTGTAATGTTAACACAAACAATCCAGACTCTCATGTGAGGGAGAGCAAGCCTTGTGCCTTTTATATATTTTGTAGATGAGGGAGAAAATCAATCTTAAAAATTCAAGTGCTTGAAAGTTTCTGGGCAGCTTCCCAATTTCTCAAACTCCAGGCTCTGCTGCAGGGAC
The DNA here is from genome assembly GCF_023055355.1 of Agelaius tricolor. Lineage (NCBI taxonomy): Eukaryota > Metazoa > Chordata > Aves > Passeriformes > Icteridae > Agelaius > Agelaius tricolor. The sequence goes on from NW_027269266.1 coordinate 3,949,850, forward strand.
CCAAGCAGTAAATTGGCCCTAAAGCTCTTGCCAGAGTACTCACAGGCTCCCTCTTGGCTTTGTGCTGTTGGTACTCAAATGCTCAGCACTAGCAGGGTCCCTTGGTGGGCTCCAGCCATTTCTTCCCATCAGGAGTGGGTAGCTCTGCTCCTTAATGAACTGCCATTGCCTAATCATAAGCCTGGATTTTTGGAGGCGGAGAGGCCTTGGCTGGATCAGAAAGGCTCCTGCAGGACACTTGCTGCTGTCAGGATATCTTGATGGCAACAACCTTTCCCTATTCTTAGGAAAAGAAATGGACACAAAGGGTCCAGCATCTCACACCAGGTGTCTGTGAGCTGCACAACATCCAGGACAGGTGAAGAACAAGGAATCTGTGCTCCTTCCTCTGCCCCAGGGCCTCCCTCCAGCCACCCTCTGCCTGCCTCTGGGAAGGTGTTATGGCATTCCCCAGCTCCCAGCAGGCTTGCAGTGAAAACACAATTGTCAGACAGAGGAAAGGGGAGACAGACAGAGAACAGCCTGTCTGACAAGAAGAGAAAAAAAAAACAAACAAAAAGGACCAACACCATTGAGAAAATACAAACTGCCACCAAACATCAAGGAAAACGCAAAACTGACATCCTGCCCAGGCCTTCAGGAACATCTGTAGGGGCAGGAGGATGGGGCTGAGCCTCAGTCTGGGCATCACCACCACTGTCAGCCCTGTCTTTCAGAGGCAGGATTTCATGTAAAGGGGAGATGCTGCTGCCTCGATTTTGCCATCATAGGAAAAGGTGTGGTGAGGCCACTTGCAAAGCAAAAGCCCTGACTTGCATCACCTGGAGCTGCTCATCCAACCTCCCTGAGAGCTTCAGCACGGATTGAAAGAGGTGTGGAAGGTGGGAGGGAGGAAGGAAGGAAGGAGATGGTTTTAGGCTTGTTTCATACACCTTACAAAGGTGTCTCAGAGTTCTTGTAACTCGTGCTTAGCTGCCACCCTGCAGAAGTCACAGCCCTTAGAAGCAGCTCGCAGTGGGCAGGCACCAACATTCGCCTTTAACCAAAGGCTTAACAAACATTTTTAGGCTTTCTCCCAGCACTGAGAGGGTTTTCCATGAGGGAGGGGTGTCTGCAGCCCCGTCCCCTGCAGTGCCCAGGGCAGGGAGCATGGCAGTGGCTGATGTGGAGTTACTTACGCGCCGTCGCCGTACACTTTGAGGGCATTGATGCAGGTCTTGTCCCAGCCTTGTCCCTGCAGGAAGGAGCAATCTTCTGTCAGCTCCAGGCTGGGACCCCTGAAGTGGCTCCCCTCGAATATTTCAATCCTGTAATGCTCGCCATGCTGGGGACAAAGGGATTGGAGTCAACAGCAACACCCAAACAGCACAACAAATTATTCCTCTGGCTTTTATCAGACAGAGAGGGAGACAGAAGGGTGCTTTGGAAGGGGAATGTGAAGAGCAATCCAAGAGCACTGGTGCCAGCATGAACAGAGCTCGCACAAACTTGTGCTGCCTCCCAGCACACCAACCATGAAAGCAGCCAAAAATCCCTCAAACCTGTGCCTGGCTGCACCTTCCTGCACTGCTGTGCACATGCTAACACATCCTGGGGTGCCAGTGCTCAGGCACACACAGCCCCTCATCCATCTGCAGATCCCCCCCACCAGCCCACAGCCCCTCCATCCCAAATGCAGCATCAGCTGCAGCCCCGACTCTCTACACACCTAAACAGGAAAAAAGAAACATATTCCCAGTGTACAAAGATGTTGGATTTTTCCCCTAAACTAATTTGTATTGCCTCCAGTTTCGTGCATAGCTGCTGTTCCTTGTGAGAGGTGTTGCGCCTTTCTCTTAGGAAAATAAAAACAGGGAGAAAAGGAAACTTTCCCAGCATCATTGCTGCTGCGTGAGCCCTTGATGGTCACGTGTCACAAATGACTCTGGGGACATCTCTGCAGCCTGTGGCAGAGCTATGTGGGACAGAGCAGGCTCAAAGGATATTTTTAAGCCAAATTCAAAGAATACCTAAAGGCATTTTTCAAATAAAGAACGTCAGCACACAAGAAGCTGGGCTGCCATGCCAAAGCCCACAGCAGCCAGGCGGACACCGGGCCTGAGCAAACATTCCTCAGGGAATCCACGCTGCACAAACCCCTCCAGGCCCTCACTGGCATCTCACAGGAACATCTTGGGCCAGGAAAGGAGGAGCACATCCTTGTGCTGGCCAAGGTCCAGGGCCTGGGCCAGAGCATCCCTCCACAAATGGATCATGGAGGTGCTTTGGGAATGATATTACAGACCTGAAACAGATCTGCTGCTGTGCCAAAAGCAGTTTCAGGGCCAGTGAGAAATCCCAGCAGCTCCAGCTGGGCTCACCATTGCCCCAGAGGCCCTCAGTGGTAGGAGAATCAATGGAAAGACCCAAGCCATACTAATTTCTCTTTGCTACTTTTTAATCTTCCCATTTAAACCTTCCTTTGGACAGTGCTTTTAAAAGCTTGATAAGGGGAAGGGAAAATAATGGGTTTAGTGCAGGATTACCAGGGTCGGAGGGTGGTTTGCAACAGCAGAGAATTCAAGTAAAATTTGCTAGGAGCAGCCCTATGGTCTGGTTAGGAAGCCCTTGGGCTGCCCTCTCCCCCTTTGGGTGTGTGGGGAGATGGAGCAGCTGCAGCTCAAACTTGCCTTGGGCAATGAATCTCCTTCTGAATTTCCCCGGGAGTATCTCACAGCAGCTCACATTAAAAGGAAAAGCACATGGTACCAGCAGGACTTTGCCATCTCATCTGGAAAACCACAGGAATAGCTCATCCTCTTAAAGGCACTGTGTTTCACTGTGAGAGGAAGAGGATGCATCTTCCTCCTGTCTGGGGACACGGAAACTGTCTCGGCTTTGTGGGAGATAAACAAAACTCTACAACTTTTGTGAAAGTTGTAAAGCTGGTGTGTTTATTACAGCACTGGGCACGAGGGAATCGTTCCCCTAAAAGTTCTGGGAACTTCAGGTCTCTTTTTATCCCCCTCTCAAATACATATGCATACAATTTCACAGTAGGTTCATACATATTCATCTTTATGAATTTCGTGTGACATTTGCCACTAGTTCTTCTTTATCAGAAAGAATTCTTAGGTCAGGTCGACCTGCTCTCACAGCAGTCTCTGTCTCTCTCTATCATTCTCTGTCTCCCCTCCCCTTATTTCTGTCTTTCACTGAAGCAGTTTCTCTGAGCCTAGGCTTTTTGCAGCCAGACTACACAGCAAGCTACATACTTAACTCAAAGATGTACATTCTACTTAAATCAAAATGGATTTCTACTTTGGAAAATCTCTACTTTGCCTCACTGCACAGACTGCTCTGAACAGGGACAAACCCACCCAGAAAACTCCTTCCCGCTCAATGGGACACCCTATTCCTAAAGAACACACATTTTTATGGCAATTATTCACATAATTGGCTCCAGTGACCAGGATAAACTAAACCCAAAGGTGCTCCAGCTGGGAGAGCCAACCCCAGCAGCATCCACTCACCATCCCGATGGGCCGGCAGGAGCCCAGGTGGTCGCTGCGCCCGTTCCAGCGGTAGAAGTCGGGGTACTCTCCATGCTCTAGGATGTACTGCTGCCCTCGGAAGTCAGGGTGGTCAAAGCAGACCCAAGCTCCACTCTGCACGCAGATGGAGTTGACCCTGTTGAGGAAGCCTTGGTCCTGGAAGCTGTTGCAGCTGCCACAGACGTCCAGCTTCCTGCCTGTGAAGCATTTGCCTTCGTAGAAAGTGATCTGGGGGAGGGAGGAGAAAGGGCCCACGTTGAGGAGCAGGGACACGGCCGGATTCCCTTCCCAAGCAGATGGGAATCTCTCGCAGATGCATCATTTCAGGGTGGTTTGGGTTATTTTAGCTGCTTTCCAGCAAAAGCATCACTGGCATTTTTTCCTAAGCAGCGTATTTGTTTTTCTGGGAACGCACTGCGTCCCGCATTTATGACACTTCTCGCCGCCTCGTGCTCACTCACACATATTTCCAGCAGGAATGTTTAAACAGGAAATTCAGCTCCCGAAACGCAGCTCCTTCTGCCACACCCTCCCCATCCCTGCTACCAGATTTGCTCCCGGGATCACCACTCACACCGCTGCTGGCTCTATTACCCTCACCGTCTCTTTCCACCCGGAGGATGCTCCGGCTCTCCGGCCCCAGGCTGAAAGGGAAGGGTCGGGTCGTTACTTACTTTTCCTGAGTATTGGGACATTTTCTGCTGGCTGCTGTCCAAGACCAAAGCAGGAGCCAGAGCAGAGCTGCGATGGACGGACCATTGGACAGGGCACTATATAGGGGCGGCCGGGGGGGGGCCGGGCCGGGGCTGGTGTGGCGAGGGCTTTGTAACAAAGCCGCGGGAACCGGGGCTTTGCTTTTCCTGCTTCGTAGGCAGAACCGCCGGTAACGGGGCTGCTGAGTCCGGGCTTTTGATTTTGGGCAGATGATCTGACAAAAGATTTGCTTGGCAGGGCTTTGGTCGATTAGCAGTGCACATTTACTGCTCCTTTTTGGAGGACTTCTTTTTTTTTTGTAACTTTTTTGGCTTTTTTTTTTTACTTTTTTTCATCTTTATTTCTATTTCTTCTTTACTTCCCCCCTCTGTTTTCCCCTATTTTTTCTTTTTTTTTTCCCCCATCCTTTTTCCTCAGCAGCATCTCTAAGCATGGCACATAATTTCTCTATGTCAGAGAAATGGTTTGCTTTTTCCCAGCTTCTTCCCACCTACTGCAGTGTGGCAGCCAAGAGAGGGTGTCCTTGAAGACTCCCCACCAACAAACATTGCACTCCTTCTGTCAAACCAATGGTTTCTCATTCAACCTTTGAACCTCTCTGAATGGCACCTCCAAAATCCAAGGACCTGATCCCCTCCAAAGCACAGAGGTTGGGCTCCCAAACCCACTGATGTTACTCCAAGCATCGTTCTCAGGAATGTTTTCATCTTCCAGCACTGAAGCCCTGACTCACAGCTGTAAGTCAGGAGTAGAGGAACTTTTGGACCATAAAGTTACCATATTAAAGTAACTTACATTGCAGATATATGGGACCATAAAGTCCTTGTCTGTGTTATAAGAATATCCAGAGATTTTAACTCTCATATTCCCAGGACAAACAGCAAAGGAAGCTCTCAGCCCATAAATCCCATCAGTTCATTCTAATGAGCCAGGCTAGGAAGAGGCAAAGGCAGATGTATGGGGGTGGCCCATGGAGCAGCATGCAGAGACATTCCAAGGGGCCACATTAAAAGGAGATTTGTGCTTTTATGCTTTTTAATAGCTCTGGAAGAGACTTCACACACAGCTCCTGCTCATTGAATCCTCCTCCTCACACACTGGCCCTCCATCACCTTCCCTTGCTGCTGCCTCTCTCCCTGAACCATCAGGCACATGTTTCAAATCCAAACCCTAAAACCTCCTTTCTTGGCAGGCTGCTCCCATCCTCAGGTGTGCCAGCAGCCTGGCTCAGCAGCCCCACTCTGCTGCCTTGGCTCACTGCTTCATCTCGAGATTAAAGACTGCTGCAGGAGAAAGGACGTCATTATTAGGGCTCAAACGTGTGCCACCCTCTCAATTAAGATGTAAAAGTTAATAAGCACATGTGCAGACACACGTAGGCTGAGCCAGAGGAGGCCACTGACTGGGATGCACTGGAGGAGGAAGGAGAGAGGTGGCACTTTGTGCTGGGAGAGGAAACACATCCTCCAGCTGATGCAGGCAAACCTGCCCTGGCAGCACGGGAACACGGCTCACACGTGTGTGTTGTGCTGTGAGGCAGGAAGCAATGAAAAATAAAAATATAAAAAATGAAAAATAAAAAATATCCCTGCCCAAAACCTCTTTGAAACTCTGGTGCTAATTTTAAGGTGTTCAATTAATCACCAGATGGTGTAGGGAAAAGGAACAGCAGAAAGTCCTATTTGGAAGAGCTGCAGCAAAGATGGGGGGCATTAGTGCTGTTCCCAAAAACCCAAAACCATCCAATCCCTGTGGCAGTCAGTGGCCTGGGAGGGAAGGAGAAGTGTCCCTCTTCTGAGTCGTGGCTGGGAGCACGAGGACAATGGGGTGGCACCACTGCTGGCTTTGGGACCCAACTCTCCACCCATTGGGGTCGTAGCTCAGGCACTCTTTGCATTGGCCACGAGCTGTGGGGTGCCTGGAGGAGAAAAACCACAGCAAACTGCCCCAAAGCACCCAGGAAAGCAAACTCCGCCTCAGGAGATTTTTATGGAACCACAAAAGCCTGGTTTCCTCTGGCTCTGTCTCATGAGGGGATTTTCCTGTTTCTCTTAAGGTGTGACATTTAATTCCATGTGCAAGAGCTTGATGAATCTGAGACTTGTGGCCAGCTGTCAGATTTCTTAGAGATTGTCCAACAGGTTCAGAAGTTATTTCAGGAGAGATGGAAAGAGGTTGCTGTTGACATCTTATTGCAGAAGTTCCACACCTTCTGGGTGATTTCTCCTGGGCAGCTCCTCACAGCACTGACTCCTCCTTCTTCTTCACAGTACAGACAACAAACTCCAACTCTCTTCTCACCCAGCTAACCCACTCTTTTTAGCACTCTTCTTCTTACTGGACACAGCTGTGGCCTATTAAGGGCAGGCCTGTTCCTAATCCTTGGTGATTAGTGCAACTGCAACTCCTCAGCTGTGAGACTGCCTTCTGCACTATTCTCTTACATTCTATCCCTCCACAGGTTGTGGCAATTTTATCCTCATTTCTTTGACAAACCATGTTAAAGATGTGAAATAAGAAAGGACCCATCTCTAGAAAAAAGCAAAATGATGGGCAAAAAAAGAATATGGAAGAATTGCAAATGATAATTCCTGGACAAAGCCCCTTAACTCCTTGCCAAAGATGGAAAGGCTGCCAATGGAAGAAAGAAAAGAGCAGCCTGAGGAGCCTGTGGCCACTAAGAGCATTTCAGGCAAGGGATGCTGGGGCTGACCCCACCTGCTGCTCGTGCCCAGGTCCATCTGACCATGAGCCCCACAGCAAAAGGGTTGTGGGCAGCTTTCCTCCACTGGGGCTGCTTAAAGGATGAAACATTGGAAATGAACTTGTAAGTTTGAGTTTTTGGCTTCAACAGCCAGAACCCAAAAATCTGAGATTCTTTTGTGGGTTTGGTTTAGAGGAAAGAATTGGGTTTGATGTCCACAAGGGCAGCTCCAGGCTGTGCTATCTCTGCTGGCCTTTGCTGCCACAAGGCTGAGGAGTGAAGTGGTGAGAGACAATTTGCTCTCCAATTTGTCCAGGCCAGAGTCAGGGGAGCTGAGCAGGGTGTGACTCATGGACGTGAATATTTGGGAGTGACCTCACTTACGTGAATGGAACATTCCCTGTCAGAGGAGGAGCATTCTCCTCACAGGTACCTCCTACAGCTGGCACAGCCCCACACAAATCACCAGCAATAGAGCAGCAGCCAAGGAGTTGCTCCACATCCACTGAAAGGGCCACACTTGAGCTTCTGGAGGAGCCTGTAATATTTGCAAAGCAGTGTTAAGACCTGGCATGGAAAATCCCTAGCTCGGGGCTTTCAAAACACCACCTTGCTCTGAAAAGCTCATAGATTTTTCACATACCTCAGTATGAGATACTTTGAGCTCATTAAATATGAAACAACCACGAGTTTTGCTCCTTCTCACTGAAAAAATTTTGGCTTGCTGCTGGGAGTGATGAGCACATCCTGTGGGACTCCTCAGAGCAGCAACAGACCTCAAAGTGGAGTTTCTGTGTGAAAGACACATTGCTTGTCAAAGACCTGGCCCACTTCAGCCCAGCTGCCAGAAGTGCCAATTTCTGCTGGTGATGAACCCACCCCCTGTACCTGAGAGCAGCACGTGCTGCCTCCCAGAGCTGCCAGGGGGCCTGGGCACACTGACTGCAGAACATCCCTGCAAAACATCCAACCCACACCCTCACTGGCAGAACACATCACTGCTGCTGGAAATGGGAATCAGCTGCCAGGCAATGGTTTGGGGTTCAATGTGTTGCCTTCAGCATGGATGCACTACAACATAAAAATCTCTGGGATATGTCTACCAAGGGTGGCCATCTCACACCCTGACCCACCACCCATCCCATGCCAGCAACACCTCGTGTCACCCATGTGGGGTAAGGACTCCAGAAAACCTCCTCGCACTCAGCAAATCCTGCCACAAAATGATGGATCTGGCCAGGTTCCTACTAGGAAAAACAGCTCCTCACCTTGGAGAGGAGACCTGCTGGTCAGGTTTGGCCAATTACAGTCTTGTTTTCAGTAATATTCTGTCCAGGGATCATCACACACCTCAGCATCTGACTGAGATGGGCCCTGGGCTTCACTTTGGAAAGCATCAGAAAGCCTGGGGGGTGAAATCCTTTCAGTTTTCACTGTATTTCAAAAAAGCAAAAGTTCCAGTAGGGAAACAGGATATCCAAGGAAAAGTTGGATGCTAAGGACACCCATCACCCACACCAGTTTAGCCACATTTCTGCATACTCACAATAGCTGAAGGGATCTGTAAAAAGGTTTTCACTCCCCCTCCCCAGTTGTCGAAGGGGAGCAATATTGACCTTTTAGATGAAGTTGTGAAGATGACCCAGTATTAGCAAAATGCTCTGAAGATGAGCAGTCCTGATTACAGAAGGGCTAATCAGAAGCTGTTGATTTCTCCTTCTGGAGATGCTCAGCAGTGTTAATTAGCAGGGTAAGCCCAGCAAGCCTGGGCACATCATCACCACCTGCACCACACTCACACAGCACCTGGGACATCTGCACCTCATCCAGATTCACCAGCACAGCTGCTGCAGACACACAGGAACAATGGAAACAGTTTTCCAGCTTTTTTCTTCTCCAGCATGGACTCACCAACCCTCTACAGAAGCTGGGAAGAAGCATTACAAAGAAGGCCCCACAGACCCATAGGTGACTCCCCAAACTCCCTGTCATGGAGTTAGCAGGCAGGGACAAACTTTGTTAGGCATGGAAACAAAACAAAAAGAAGGCTCCATTTAGCACCTGCAGTCCACCCTCCCCCTGCTGAGCTCACCTGCCCCACTTCCTTGCTCATCCTCAGCATTTCCAGGCTGGGAGATGGGCAGATCCAGCCCTGGCTCTCAGGATTATTCACACAGCAAAGCCAGGAGCTGGACAGGGGCACAAGGAAGGCAGGAGTCACTTCCAAACCAGGGCATTATAGATCCACACAAATCAGTGATAACTTAACATGACTTAGTCAATCTTCACATGACCACAGAATGGCTGGGGTCAGCAGGGACCCCTGGAGGACACCTGGCCCAAGCCCTGTTCAAGCAGGGTCACCCAGAGCTGGTTGCTTGGGACTGTGTCCAAGGGGCTTTTGAGTATTCCAAGGTGGGAAACTGGTGGACTGTGCTCAACCTCACAATGAAAAAATTTTGCTCATTTCCCTCAACAGGAAAAGGATCTTTGCACTTTGACCTTTGCAAATGATCATCCCTTAATAAAGTTATTAAGTCTACATAATTCTTTTCCTAGCCTGGATCAGAGAACTTTAACAAGGATAAATTCATCAACTCCAGGAAAGCAGCAGTTTGCTACAAAGCAGTATTTTGTTTCTGTACATAACAGGACTTCCACAATTGCCCATCCTCACCTTCAGGGCTCTCAGGATGAAGAACCCAACCTGTGCCAGCTCAGTGCAAGGAAGCACGAGGCTGCCCCAGCCTCTGTTAGACTCCAGCTGCTGAAGGTGCCATCCTGAGAAATCAAGTGAAATCTGTATAGCCAAGGATGAATTCACTGATCACACTTGACTACACATTTCAGCAGAACTGCAAGACTATTGCACATGGCTGGTCTTTAGATCTTATTAGCAGAGAAAGGCTTGGACGAGTGGAATAATTTCCATTTTTTACTGGATGAAGCAGAAAGAAGAAGAAGGGAATAACATATGTGGATGAGTTCAATTCTTCAGCTATTATGGAAAATGCAAGAGCAGTACACATCTCTCAGCGCTGAGTGCATGAATCGTTTGGGCTGGAAGGGACCCAAAAGCCCATCCAGTTCCAACCCCCCTGCCACAGGCAGGTTCACCTTCTGCTACACCAGGTTGCTCAGAGCCCCATCCAACCTGGCTTTGTGGAGCATCCATAAACTCTGGGCAGCCTGTTCCAGTCTATCACTGCCCTGAGGAATTACTTCCTATTAATTATTCTAAACCTACTCTCTTGCAGTTTGGAGCCATTGCCCTTTGTCCTATCAATACACAGCCTTGTCAAATGTTCCTTTCAAGTCTCAGAAACTCCCACCACAAATCAACCAGAGAATCTGCACTTGTCTTTAAGCCCTTCTGGAAAGCCTCATCACTGGAAGGCAGGACCTCAGTTGTCCCAGACTGTTAAACTGCACATGCCCTCATGAATGTCCTTTAAGCAGCTGGCACGCCTCAGGAAGCAATGCAGCAGCTGTTATGGGGGTTACACTGATGCCAGTACACCTGCAGCCAGTTTGACAAAGAAAATGGAGCAGATGTGGTCACAGATTTGTGTTACTCCAGAATTCTCACCCTGTGACACAGAACACGTCATGCAACGTCACAGCCTTGGGTCATGCAAGAGCTTATCAATCCTGGGGATGGGCACTGAAGGATCCCAGACTGACACATCCTGGGCTGTGCTGCTCAGGCCATGCTCTGCATCCTCAGATCAATCCTGGGGATGGGCACTGAAGGATCCCAGACTGACACATCCTGTGCTGCATCCTCAGATCAGTCCTAGGGATGGGGCACTGAAGGATCACTGACTGACACATCCTGTGCTGCATCCTCAGATCAGTCCTAGGGATGGGGCACTGAAGGATCACTGACTGACACACCCTGTGCTGTGCTCCTCAGGCCATGCTCTGCATCCTCAGATCAGTCCTAGGGATGGGGCATTGAAGGATCACACAGACTGACACACCCTGTGCTGTGCTCCCCAGGCCATGCTCTGCATCCTCAGATCAATCCTGGGGATGGGCACTGAAGGATCACTGACTGACACACCCTGTGCTGTGCTCCCCAGGCCATGCTCTGCACCCTCAGCCATTCCACTGCCAGCCAAGCAGCCCTCACTGCAATGCAATGCTGCAGGTTCTTGGGCAGGGAACAGCCCCAGCTCAGTCTGGGTCCAAAATCAAAGCATGGACTCGTTTCCCTGAACAAGCTCTCTGCTGAACTCCAGCAATCCATCATGCAGAACAATCATCCAGCTACTCAACCTGTGCTTGGCACAAGGTGTGTGAATTCATGGAAAATGAGTTTTCAGAAACATTGGGAAATATCCTAAATGGAGCAAAAGGGCTTTTTTTTTTAACTAGTTGCTCTCATGATGACCAAAGAAAATACCAAGCTTACCAACGTACACTGTTGAGAGGTTTAGACCATTTTTTATATCATATGAGGGAACAACTGCACAAAGAAAATAAAGGAACAAAATGCTTCATTTGTATCTTTTAGTACAGACTGGAAGGAAAAATGTAATTCTGGTTGCAAATACACTCCAACTTTCCCTCCTTACCTACTCCTGTCAGAAATTTAAGTTTTCAAATGAACACAAAAATGCAGGCAAAACACTTGATTTAATTAGCTGTTCCCCAAATCAGCCTTGTTTGTTTTTACTGTTTTGGGTTTTGCTCTGCTTTTCAATACAAAGTAGGTCAACTCAAATTTTTTAAATATATGGTTGTAAGGAGTTTATTTCCAAGATTACAGCTTGCTGAGCCTCCAGTCCAAAAGCCAAGGAAAAGCCTGGAGCTGGTCAGGAAAGCTGAGCAGGAACCCTGAACTCTGCACAGCCAGGCAGCAGGAGGCCGCTCACCTCTACCAGGAGCACAGGAATTCACAACAAACAGCCCACACAGATTTGTTCAGGACGTGCAATTTATTTTAAATGACATTTTTGTTCTCTTAACAAGTCTAAGCTTGTGACCTGGATAAATCCACTCCATCCTGACAGCACTCCCAGCCACAAGCCTGCGTGAACAGTCCGGAGCGCAGGAACTCGGGGCGGCTCTGCGCAGCCTTCGCTCAACGGTTACAGAGGAAAAACACAGAGCAGGTTCTGACTGAAACCCAGGATTTCCCTTCCAAATAAAGCTGGCACTTGCCTCTCCTCCCCGTGACCGGGCACAAAGCAAAGCAGAGCTGCTTGGCCAGCCTGGAGTTCCAGTAGCAAAAACGTTTGGGATCACTCGCAAACAACTTCCCGAGCAATAGTCAAACAATCCATTGGCTCCAAGGATCTCAGGCCTTCTCTTAAGGTCAGCAGGTGAACATTTTTCACAAAAAAAAAAAACCAAAAAAAAAAGTTGATATGGAGTAATCAACGAAAAATTATAAACAGAACATTTAAGGTTTGCAGCTATTTTATTTACAAGTATACATTTAACACAAAGAAACACTGATATCCAAGCCTAGTTAATAGTAGTGTAACAATATGCATCATTTTGATGATTATTCTAACCAACAAACTACACTGAAAAATTAATGCCAGTAAAATTCTTGGTCATAATATTAAGAAATACAATATATAAATTGAAAATATGATTGCTTAAAATTTGAAAATGGAAGTGAAGCCATTTGCACAGGAGTCAGAGTTTAACATAATCTGAAGGGAAAGGCTCCAAACCAACTGTTTATCTTTCAGGTTAACAGAAGAAAAAAAAAAATTGGAAAAAAAAAAAAAAAAGGAAAAAAAAAAAGAAGCATAGTTTATCCTTAAAGATAATGGGCAGTTTTGCTTCTTCAGGTAGAATGTATTCCCAGTGTTTTCAGGTTCTGCAGTGGAATTACATTACTGAGCATGAAGACTTCCCTTGTGAAGCTGCCCCATCGATTTTTTCTGCCTCCAAAATTATCCTCTTAAAAACATCAACGGCAGTCTGCAAAGAGAGAGCACAAGTTTAGGAGGGAAGATGGGGCTGCCCACTTACTGAAAGAATAACTAAAAAAAACATTAGCAGTTTTACCAACTACATCAGCAGATAAACACACATCCAATGAATATTCCAAAAGGGAGGAGGGCAAACAGAGTAATTTTAGTTTCAAAGGGAAGTGCAAACCCCCATGCCCAGCAATCCTCAGCAGGGAGAGGAGGCACAAACTGAGCCAGATTCACAACAGAGCTAATAACTGTAATCACCTTGCTTTGCATGGTGAGCCTGTCCTGAGTGACTGACAGCACAGAAGGTTTGGATGCTGTGCTGATCTGGAGAATAAACCAATCAGTTTGCTCTCAGGAATCTTTAAGATAATGAATAATTACAGAAGGCAGCAGATTTTTCAGCTCTCAACACTGACTTTGCACAGCTCAGTATGAGGGGTGATTTTACTACTCCTGATTTTCTCACTGTCCCCTGTAAGTGCAAGGACACCAGCAGAAAGCACAAGCTGAACTATCTCTAATATTGAGCAATATCCTTTGATAAAGTCCTCCTGAGAGAAAAGGGGTTACATTTTAAATAGCCTGAACTGCATGACTAGAGCTTCAGTGTGTGAATCTTCAGCTTGGAAATGGTCTCCTGACCATCTCACACTGACATTTGATCCAACTTCTGGGCATCCACTTCAGGAATTCCCAGCACAGGAAAGTATATTCATTATATAAAAGCAGTCATGCTAGAAAGAGGATAAAAAGGGGGTTTTGTTGGTTTTAATCAGCAGGCTGAAGAGCACCCTATGATTTATGGCTACATATTCTGATTTAACAGATGTTTTTCCACCTCCACAAGATATAATTCTTAACTGGATCACTTCCAAATTAATCTCATTGACTGAAGCCCCACAGCAATCTTAACAAGATTAGACTAATGTTTAGTTTCCTACATTTATACTGTTTGTGCACAGTACAATCTCTGGAACTATTTAAAGTACTTCACCAGCTGGAAAATAAGGAATTCCTCCATATAATGGAGTTTCCTGGAATCCCAACAGAACCTGGCAGAAGAGGCTCGTTTAGTTCAGTAATGATACAACACATTTCCTGGCCAAATTAAGACTTTAGGAGAAGCATGGCCAGGACTGCAGTTGCTATCAAACTGCTTCCACTAATGAAGAGCTTCCCTTAATCAAAACCTGGTGATGCACTGATTTACAAACATACTGCACCACTGTTTCCTTAAGAGTTGAAATTTTCAATGGGTTCATTTTAATACACAAAGTCTTTTTGCCCACGTTTCACAGCACCCATTAAAAAACCTCCACAACTTACTCTGTCAACCAAAAAGCTGCACATTCCCTGTCAAAGATGTGCTGTTTGAAGCACTAAGATGTAGGAGTTCACAGGGTTTGTTAATTCATTTCACAGAAGATACATATTCACTGGCAAGGTTTAATTACTGTCCTACAGCGAACGCCTTGGAATTTGTCATTCAGCTCAAACGTGCTGAGGAGTTTTAGACTGAGCCTTTAAACAACACAGGGAGATGTTTTGTGACAAGGAATAAAGGATGCAGCCAGACTTTATATGCATCTGCCCCCATATGGTCCAATTCTGGAATGTGGGTCACACCTAGCCCACGGGAAGCCATCTGGCTTTTCCCTTTCCCTTTCTCCCTGAGCAAAGCAGAGATGCCCAGCCTGGGCAGCACCTGCTGCCCACAGAGCCCAGCAGTGAGCAGGGACACCAGAGGCTCAGCTGCTGCTGCAGATGTGCCCTCAGTGGGAGCAGGACAGGCAGCTCAGGAGGCAGATCCTGCACAGGCAGGGAGTTGGGAATGTGCTGCCAGGAGGCAGCAGGAAGGTGCAACCACCCAAAGCCAGCCCACAGTGCCAGAGTCATCCTTTGGCAATTGTTTTATTATTTCAAAGAGGAAACCCTCAGCTGCTCACACTACTGGTTTATCCTAGCACAGAACTGGGCACAGGAATTTGAATAATAACCAGGTAAAAGAGGGTTGTTTGCCCCCATCCTTTGCCAGTTCAAACATGTCAGATCTCTGGATTCCAAACGACTCTGAAGCATTTACTAAGTAGAGCATCTTGTGAGCTCCAAGATGAAACTGCCCTTGAAAAAAGCAGCACAACCAAGCAACTGCTTTTTAAGAGAGCTCCATTTTGGTAAGAAGCAATTTTTTTGCTACTTCCTTGCTCCTTTGCAATTTATCTAATGCATTTTGCATAACTGGATAAACACAATTTAGTTTCTTGTTTCTTCCTAACTTCTTCCAGTAGAAGTTGGCTTCCAGCTTCACCTGGGTTTAAGACCACTTTGGATTCTGGCTGTGTTTCCAAGAGTGATGTTACTGCACTGGGACTAAGGTGAAGCATTCTACCACAGCCTAGGTGACATTGCATAGGGAATTCCACAAGAAAGGACTTGAAGTTCCTGAAGTTAGCCAAAGCAGTGCAACATGGCTGGTGATAATTGAGCAGCTTGAGAAGACATGACAGTAACAGCCCAGCAGTCATCTCAGAGAGGTCTTTTCCATTAAGTGTCAGGATTGCCTTCCCAAAGCCCAGGGATTTCCCTTAATGACTGATGTGCTGGTGATATGCAGGCTCCTCCCAAAGTCCTACCAGGTCACCCAGCTCTGCAGGAGCTGGCACATACTCAATTCTATCTGACCTTGAGAACTCCTGCCAGCCACTATCATTTATCATCACCACAGCTTTAATCTTTGCCTCTCTCACTTTCCATCTACTCCAAGTCATGCCACTTCTGGGACATGTTATCTTTTGATAACTCTTGGCAGAATATGCATAGTTTAAGTTAATCTATAGAACTATTTTAATTGTCCAGTACAATTGGGTTATGCTCCTTGGACTCTCACAGATGCTCCAAAAAGGATTTTTTGGGGGGCTATGGAGGGCAAAGCAGGAAGATAGAAAAGGGGGAAAAGAGCCTTTGCCATCAGGGGCACCCCCTCTCCTCACCACTATGAAGAACATCATGAATGTTCTTCAGACATTCCATATCAGACCAGCACAGCAGAAATTGTCACATTTCTGCTCCAACTCCTCCAAATACAGATGGGCTTGGTTTCAGAGAGAATTAACAGATATACCCTCAGTCAAGAAGCTTTGAACTCTGCTCAAGTTCCAAATCCCTCATCCAGTTTAGCTCATGCCTTAAGCATAAACCAGCTTTCTGTTAAGCAAACAGAAGCTGAAGCACTTTTGGAAGGAGTTTGGAATTAATCTGGATAGTCAAGTTACATTTGCAGTACCAAGCCAGTACAGGTGATTATTTGGATGAACCTCAATGCAGAAAGTGCCAACAGTCTTCTCTTTCCAGTAATGTTGGTTTACGTAAGGTGAGCACTCAGTACCAGGAAAATGACAACACAGCTTGTTACCAAATGCAAAACAAACCCTTTCCCCCCCACCCCCAGACCAGACACAGCTTCAGAGGAAGAGAAGATGCCCTGTTCTGACAGAAGTCTATGTATCAGCTCTTTTGATCCTGTCAGATTAGGATTTGGAGGAGAAAACCCAAATGAGTTCAGAAGTGCTCCTGGTCCAACTCACAGGGAGGGATGTTACAATGCCTGGTGTCTCCTCTTCCCCCAGCACCCCACAGCTCCAGACTCCACACTTGGCTCTCCAAATTTCATCTTGCACCTCTTCAGAGCTGGAGATGTGTGAGAAGACTGAGGCAGCTGTGCCAGTGTTGGGCTCTTTCACACTTCATTCCAGCCATCCCAAGCCTCCAAAGGAAACACCCAGAGAGCAGCAGGATGGTCACATGCTGCAGGCACCCATCTCAGAAGTGACATCTGATCTGCCAGACTTCTGAAGATGGACAAATTTACCAAGTGTACTATACAGCAGGCATGAAGCAGGAATTGTGTTCAGGCACTTGCTTTTAACAACCTGCTGCTAAATGCAGAGGGATGGAATTCACAGCTACCTGTGATCACTGTTCTGAAGGGTCCTGCAGAAAGAAGACCTTTGACAGCCAGAATGCCGAGGACTTCTGAATTCTTCTGGTGGGATTTGTACAGACTGTCCAGGATTTTGAGTACCTGACATACAATTTCCATTTTGGTTTCCCTGAAGGGTACCATGTTTGATATATAAACTCCAGCTGGCAACTTAATACAGGAGCACAAATACATGGCAGTACAGAGGACTTTGTCAGTGCAGCAAGTTAACACACAGGGCATACCAAGCATCCTACAAAGCTTGTAGCTTCTTTATGTACAAAAACATGACTTTTTTCTTCTTGGTTCAAGAGTAATAAAAACTCCAGAAAAGTTATCAGTAAGATATTCTTCTGCTGGATATGAATTGCTGTGGTATTGCACATTGTGAACATATGCCAAATGAAAAAGAGCACAGGCAACAGCTTTGCCTAATCCAGAAGTTATTTAAAATAAAAGGGTGGAAAAAAAGATCAGACATTTTTAACAGGTTTATTCTTTACACTGTCAGTTTAATTTCCTTTGGTATGTATTTGAAGCTCTCCAGCATACAGAGAAGACATTGAGAAATTTCATGCTTCCATCATGCCAGTTTTGACAAGGTTAATCCAAGTCTTAGCCAGAAACAGAAATGCTGATAAACTAACTCCAAGTGTTCCATATCACGTGGCAAAATATAATCCAAGTTATTCTTTCAGGGGAAATAATCTAACTTCACTCAAGTAACTTGCAGAATTGTTGACCATAAACATCAGACAAAATGATTTTACTGCCCCTTTAGAGAGACTGAGCCTGCCCAGCACCTTAAACATGAGGATCATCCTCTTATACCAACTCACTGCTCTGGCAGCAGTGACTCCTGTTTAAGGTAACAGACCCTGCTCCACCCACCCTGTGGATGTGAGTTTTAATTTGTCACGAAGTGTTCTGATACGTGCAGTGAAGCTGAACTTTCAGTTCTTCACTTCCTCCTCCCACTGACAGTTGCAGAGAAAAACTTGTGTACATAAACCTGAGTGCAGACAGCCATTCTGCTTCCATCTACACAAAATACCTGTACAGTGCATGCAAATATTTTAGCTTCCTTTATTTAGTGGAACTCTGAGTCATCCATTACACTGCTATTTGAATAAAGTGACTCTTAAATCCATTACCTGATTTTCTTTAGCAGAAGATTCCAAGAAAGCTGCGTTCCAGGATTCTGCTAAAGCTTTCCCTTCTTCATAGCTGATCACCCTGATCAGAGAAAGAAAAATATGTTTCTTATAACTTGCAGAAGAATTGGAATCTGATATGTCAAGAAATACCTCAAGAGTACCAAAGCACTTAAGTGCATGGTAATAGGAATTCTTGTGAAGTCTGATCCAAAGCATTTGCTTTTGGCTGCTGTCAAATGCACTTCTGGGCCAGGTAAAACTGCTCTGTGACCCAGAAGAGCAGTTGTCCCAAAGTATTGCTTTGTTTTCACAATCTGTAATATCATCTGGTATTGCTGCTGTGACAAATACACTTCTGTTACTTACTTTGAAAAAAACACAGAGCGTTAAATGACTGTCCCTGGAACCTCACAGCAAAAATCAACATTACAACAGAAGTTCATGGTTCGTAGTTCACATTCTGGACACAAGTCCTTTGCCAGTAACTTATTTTAACCTACAATTTGATGTTAGCTCTGGAAAGCCAAGAACAAACCCAGCGTGTGCAGCCACAGGAATGCAGGCTGCTGCCTTGCATTTCTCACATTCTGGAGTTCACATACCGTTCCATATGCAGGTCTTTTTTATTTCCAACCAGCATAATGGGTATTCTGTGAAAGAAAGTTCAGAACTTCAGAACAGTTACAGTATACTGAACAAAGCACTAGCAACATGCCTGCAATGAAATGAGATGAAAGTGTCACTACTTACTGGACTTTTCCCACCATATCCAATAACTTGCCATGGATAACTTTTATCACTTCAAAACTGCAAAATAAAGGGATGAAGTCACACATGCACTCTGATGTTTATCCTCAATACCCAATACACAAGCAATTCAATGCATATGTAGGTTGTGTTTAAAACTTATTCTATGTATGCACAACTACACAGATGCTGAAAGTCTTACCCATTTGTGTAACAACAGCAAACTGGTCCCAGCAGCAGCAGAGACCAGCCTGAGCCTACCCTTGCAGCCTCCCCAGTTATGGTATTTGCAGAAATAAATAACATTACCCAGGACTGATGCATCTAACACCGAATCACCCCAAGTCCCTCCCACCTCTCATCTGATTTGTATCTGCAGTGAGAAATTTAACTGCTGCAGGCCAACAATCCTGGATGAGTATGTCAAATTAAAGCAAATTGGAAGAAAAAGTAATTAGTTAGGCAAGCTCCATCATTGTTTTTAACAAACATTTAGTTCATACATAATTACTAAGTTTTATTTATGTAAAAGCCAAAAGGAGCCAAAATTCTAATTTTCTATGGGAAGTGAGTAAACTGATCTGCAGGATGACACTGAAACAGTGATTATTCAAATACTCTTTGTCTGTTCCCCTACCACGTAGGTGAAGTTTGGATGACAGGAGGTAAGAAGCAGTACTGGAAAATATCAAGTGAAAAACCTCACTAACAAAATCCACTGCGTTTGACATTCAGTACTTCTAAGAACAAGCTATAAACAGGGTTGAAGAGCAGATGTTGCACTCCTCTGGTTACACTATGGAAAAAATGCTGGTACATGAAGTGCACAACTCGGATTTAAGAGAGGCAGAGGCTCAGGGATGAGACACACAACTAGACAACAGAAAAGGGACCAAAACTTTTCCAGTTTCCAAGGTTGCTCGCTACAGGCAGTGTCTTGACTTGCACTGCATTTAAATTAGAATTAGAAACTCTGAAAAATAGAGCAGCACTCAAACACACTTCCAGCTCAGAGCAATCGAAGACCTGGTGCCTAAAAACACCATTCAAAGCAGCAAAACATCTCTCTTCTAGATGAATAAGCTCTACTACATTTAAGATGGATTTTCTGTTAAGCAGGTCAATTTGTCTGACTGCAGCAATAATATTTGAGGCTGTGTGGAACACAAAGCTTCTCCAAGCTCAGCTAATAGTTTCAGTGTATCCTATCAAGAAAATGAGTTCTTTGTAAACAGAAGTGTGAGTTAGTCTGGCACAAATTGCTACTGGTAACTCAAGTAGGATACTACAAATTACACTGAGGAAAACGTGGAATCAATGAAAAATGTGAAATCAATGAAAGGATTTTAGGGACATAAGGAGCTTATGCTGAAAGAGTATTACTGAAATTCTAGTCTTGAGAACTCATCTTGGATGATGATAACTATTAAGAAAATAAGAGTTAAATGGAGCTTGGCTGTGACAGAGTTGAGAGGCATCAGTACACACAGAACTACGTGACCCTGCAAACTGAAAGAATAAAAACGGCACCAAAAATCCCATCTGCTACAGACCACAAAACTGTTTCTCAGTCTGAAGCAACAGGAAAAATCTTAGCACCCTACCCACAGGCTAGCTGAATCCCTGGGACAGTACAATCACCGTTTCCTTTCCCCAATTAGGTGTGCTGCTTCCAGCTAAGCCAGAAAAACACCACTGCACAGCACCCTGGCTGTCCTTGCCTGAGGCTCCCCTCTACAATGCTGCCAGGTGCTTTTGAACATGGGCTCTCCATTGCCTCACTTTGGGTACCTATCTGCTTCTCCAAGATTGTTCACAACCTTCCTTTTTTAGTGAAAATACTACAAATAAAAAGCTGGTCCTTGTTAACAGACCAAGATGGAAGCCACAGGAGAAGTGCTATTTAAACTCCAACACAATTCTGACACAGAAACAAGTTGCTAAGAACTGCCAGGAATGAAATTGGCTCAACCAATTAATGTTCTAGAACGCTTTCCAAATTAATAATGTTGAAAGAAGCAAGGACAAAAAGGAGCAAGGACTGACCAATCCAAAAATAGCACCAACACATCAAGCTGTGAAACTGAGAGATTTGGAGACTGTAAGAGGCCCCTTCTAGTTCTGTCAAGCAAATGGGTTACAGCAAACAACTCAATGTGTGAAATACAAAAAAAACCACCATTACTAGCTGTCAGATAAATGTGTTACACAAAATCATGGAACCTAGCAAGATACAAAATTGGAATTTAATTAAGCTGAACTAGAGCAAAAGCCTTCCAGTAACCTTGCTGCTGAGAGCCTGGCAATATGAAAAATGTAGGGCATTAGCTTTCATTCAAGTCCTATTTAAACTTCCCACTGGAGGTTAGCAGGAAGCTGGTAACTTTAAAAAGAACATTTCTTTTAAGTCTGCTGTCAAAGCTCTCACCCAGCTGGATCAATATTTAGATCAATATACACACTTTGACAGGAGTCAGGACAGATGAAGACTGTGATCCCATTGTCAGGGCAAGTCATCAAAGCTACAGAGTACTGTGGAAGATCTTTCCTATCACCTGAACACTGTCTTGATACAGAACATCAAGAATTGAACAAGACAGGATCATGGACACTTTGAAATTTTACAGAAGAAACAACAACAATAAAAACTTGGAATAAACTGATCAAGAATAAATACTGATAAAAAGACTTTTGACCTACAGCCTTAACCTAGTCTGTCCTGTTTGTATTTTTCCCATAACTTGGTTTAACTGATTGAATGCACCCACAGAAAACATGTTCATTTCTTCACCTGGTGAGCTCAAGACATCATGAGGCAACAACTGGAGTGGCTGAGAAAGAACACACCCTTTATCTGCCAAACAGGGAACAGCACAGGTAGCAGAATCCCCTGAGTGATGTACACTGGTTTCAGTCAAAGGCAATTCTGTCCTCACAGCACCCATTTATCAGTGAACTTTTCTGTATTTGCTTTAGGAGTGAAGCATTGTCTACTTAGGCAGAGAACACTGACTCCTATTTCATACAAGTTACCCAGCACCAACACTGAACCTCTCACTGAAAAACCCATACCCAGAGAGAGTTTGGTAGTTTAGGATCTCTAGACACACATAAAAGCCTAACACGTGCTTGCCCCTCTCTACTTCAGAACTGAAGATGAAAAGCAAGAATGAAGAACTGTGAAATCTGTTCAACATTAAAGACCTTGCAAGCAGCAGAAGTTTGTAGCCAGACTGTATCCTTCCTTTGAGAAGGAAAAACAGCCAACAGGCAAATTGCTTTACCTGTATTTTCTGATAGTCTATTCAAAGAGCTTGAAATGACCAGTTTTGTTTGATTCAGAGAAAAATATATGAAACACTTCAGCACTTGTAAAAAGCTCACCAACTGCCTTGAAAGTAGAAGGGCAGCATCAACTTCTCCTGTACTTGATGAGACTGAAAGGTCTAAGGTCTTAATCACTTTCTTCAAACAAAGATTTCAGAAAATACTCAGCTGATCTAATAAAGATGTTGTACAATATTAGAAAATCAACAGCCATTCAAGGATAAGCAGGATTTAAACAAAGCAAGATGTCCAGAGGAAGGGAGGAAATAACAGAGGATGACAAAGCCACACAGAGGCTGATGTGTCTTGCATGACTCCAGCTAAGATGGACTCTGGACAGGGAACTGCAAGGACAAGAGGGACACTGGGACAACCTCCAGGGAGGATTATTTGCTGCAGCATGCCAGGAGAGGGTTTACAGTCCAAAAGACATCTATTGCTGTTTATAGGAGTATTTCTATGGTTAATCAGGACAATTCAGTACAAGAAGTCAAAGGAATCTCAGTACTATAAAAAGCCACAAGGCTGAAGGAAGAATCGAGCAACTACTTGGGTACTTCACCTAAATGTACAGTGCCCTTCAGCTTTGTATTTATGTCTGCCTTTCTATCTGATGCAAGAGCAATGAACTCATTTCTGAAATGATCCTTTGTGCTTCTTCTTACACCTCAAAACAATGTAGTTTAACACTGTCTCATTTCTTACATGGTACCTAGCACATTAGTCTGCAAAGTGTCTGTGACATTTGAGTCCAAGGGGACATTTCTGAAAAACCATTAATATTCACTCCTACTATACTTCTAAAGGAGAAAGACTAATTGAAATAATTACACAAAATACAGCAGAGGTAGGAGCTAAACCCAGAAAATATTTAAAGAGAAGAACACAAACAGATTTTATTACCTTTTTATTGACGTGACTGAATAAACAAGAATGTAGCCATTGATGTCTATGGAGTACGTCTGAGGAAATATGGAGTATTCATCCTGTGGAAGGAATATTGCAGTTAAAATTAAGGGTGACACAGTTCAGACCTTGATGCCATTAGATCAACATCAGTTAAGTTGGTCACATCTCTAAGACATTTTGTATAGGTAGTACATTCAGAATTTTTTATCATAATGTCACAAGCAGCATCTTTGCCAAACCTAGAGAAGGCCAGAAGTCTATCTGTCTATCCTACAGTTTAATCTACAGCTTTTATGGTTTATTCCCTCTAAGACTATGGATGAGCTGAAGCTCTTCTCAATCCTCTTATCCTGCTTAATTATCTGTTTGTATTAGTACAAAACATCCACTCTGTCCCACCACTAATTAGCAATCATGCCTCTTATCTTGCTGGTGATACATTTCAAAATCTTAATTTCAACAGCTGACAACAGGATCTAGCAGTTTGTAATTTCAAATGACACTGATCACATCTAAATTACCTAAGGAATCTGGTAGGAAGTGAATAATTGTGGCTAACTTATGCTTATCAAATGCAAAAAATACAGTTATTAGTTGCTTTATGACAACTGTAAGTTTACATTATAGGATAAGTGTTTACATAAATAGAAAACCAGACAAAACCACCAGAAACTTACTCAGGGAATTTATTATCCCTCTAGAAAAGGGACTGACCAAATAAGCAAACAAACCAGACTGATATATTGCAGATAATGCAACACAAATACTATGAATCCAACGTTAAAAACCTGTTCCAACAGATATTCCCAGGAAATATTTCCATTTTGACAAGAGCCATACTTCCTAATGTATGAGTTCTCAAATTGTTAAACCTATGCTTTTGAAGATGTTAATTTTAGCTGAAGATCAAATAACCTCTCTGTTATTGTCATGGCTGAACAGATGGAGCAGTGCAATCACATTGCTTAAATCTAAGACACCCAAAAGGAATCAAACTTCCCTCACTGGCAGAAGAGAAAAAACTCTTTATAAATCAACTTCACAGATCCAGCCAAAAAAAGTTTGAAAGAATAACACTTGGCAAAAGCTGCCTTTATTTGCCTTTATTGCTACACACTGAGGGCAGCCCTCCCCCATCTTCTCTGAAATGCCAAAGTGCCACTCCAGTTGGACCTGAAATCCCAAAGTCAATACTCAGAAGGGATCTGAGCTAAGTCTGTGTAAAAAAGGTGAAAGTGCAACTCTGTAGCGGCTTGACTTTACCTGGAAATTCCCAGGACTGCCCCAGCTGGAATTTGGTGTTAGGTAAGGTTTGCTTTTACACCCCTCTTCTGTGACCCTCTATCAAGACCCCTGTTGGACTGAACTGCACAAAGCTCAGTAAATAACCAGAAAAGTAGAGGCATTGGACAGAGGATGAATACCAAGAAAAATAAGTGCCATAATCTCAACAGTTGCTAATTCATGACTTTATTTTTAGCTCGTTAGGAGATGGAAAGAAAGCTGCTATGCTCACTGAAACTCATGGGTCAATTTAAGAAATCTGTCAAGTGATAAAACAACGTTGCTACATTTTTTCAGGCCATAGCCAGGTTTTCAAAAGTATTTAACAAATCTGCAATACAATTCTTGCTGTGCTGTATGCACATGAGGACTCCCTATGGGCCATTAAGCAAGACAGACTTGAGAAAGAAATCTGTCCAAGCCACACCTTCCAAAACCCAACATTGTCTCCTTCCTCTAACCCCGTGTGCCAGAAATCAAAGTTCAAATCATTCCATGAAGAATTAAATCTGAAAATAACCACAGGCTGGGAGAGAAGCTATTTAGGTTCCACAATACTGTATAACATTAAATCAATCCTCAGCAATAGAGGTATGTTAGTGGTGAGTCACACTGCCTTCCCAGAAGGCAATTTCCTCCTCCCAGAGGAATTTTTCTCTTATCACTACGCTACACAATCGGAGCTGTAATGCAAGTGCACTTACAATGGCACTGAGTGACACCTATGGAGCTGGTTCTGCTGCTCACACTGCTCAGCCTGCTCCTCTCACCCTCTCCTCTGCAGAGCATTCCTCAGCCAGCAATCCTGTGGCCAGTGTTGTGCTCAGACACCTCTGAGTGATTCCACATGCTGCTGATGAGCACCAAGGGCTGACACCATATAAATACAGCATGGCTATTCCCCAGTCACACAGCTCTCTTCCAAGAAAGCAATCAAACATACCTAGAAAGTTACAACCCCTCTGAACATCCCAGCTAGGAGCAGGTATCCTGCAGCTTTAAAGCCTTAAGTACTGGCAGTATATGTATTTTATAACACTAACATTGTTAAACACTACTCATAGCTTGGAAAAACCCAAAGGCATAGTATGAGATCATGGCAGGCAAGAGCATGTAAGCAAGAAAAAAAAAAAAATTTAGGATAACAATACAGGGGTCTAATGAGTGCTCCATGATGAGTTGTTTCCCTCATACAGAGTCTCTCAACAGACACAGCACTCTGGTGCATGGGCTCAGCCAAGCAGCAGTGTGTAATGAACCCCTGGACCTGTAAATAATGAACAGCTGCCCTTGCCAGAGCTCCCAGCACACTGCAGGACACGTGCTCCCTGGTCCTCACCCCCTCCCTGTCATTACAGACACACACGTGAACCATCACGTTAGAATGCAGCCAAACTGCAGCAGTTTATTGCTAACTCAGTACCACCTACATGAATCTGTCTGCTCCCCATGACTGCTCCATGGATACAAGTCATGGTGGTGTAGCTGGAGCAGACAAATACTAAAAAGCTATGAAAATTTTCCCCATGGTTTATTGAAGCACCATTTTTCATCTGAAGCAAGACTGCTCATTTACTCTGTAAATATCACACAACTACTGATGAACTTTTGGGTTAAGGTAGTTTCCCCTTCCCTTTTTTAGATACTCATTCAATACATAGGGGGAAAAAATCCCAACCCAGTAACAAAACACAAACCAAAACCTTTAAATAAACACTACATAAAAAGTTCTTTAGTGACTAAACAACAAGTCAGGATCATTTTTAAGTTAACTTTCTCATCTGAATGCACAGTCACTACCAACTTAGCTCAACAGGAATATCAATACCTGTTGTCATAACTTAGAAGAAAGATTCAAAGAAAGCTAACTTACCTGGCCAGCAGTGTCAACCAACTGAAGATGATATTCTTGGCCATTTACTGTGATCAGTTTTGTAAAAGCTAGAACAAGAAATACATAAACAGGTCAGAATTACACACAAGGAAGAAATCAGAAATCACTCATCTGTGCTAGCATCAGCCAAGGCACAAAGAAAAGAACTCCAGTTACAGGTTTTTAAGTAGCAATAAAAGGCTGATCAGATGCTGTACTTGTAACTAGTCTATTGCAGGTAGCAAAACACAAACTGAATTTAAGATTTCAGATGATTCGATAATTCTCACTCTGGATGCAGCAGCTTATTCTTTGCTCTCTTAAGTAAAAGAGGGAATAAGACGAATAAAAACGGGGTTTTACACGCATTTCTACAAGATCCAGACAATCATAATTTGTGGTAACACAAGACACTTAAATTCAATTGGCATCAAAGCTGAGTTTGAATTTATTATAGGGTCTTCTCCTTGGTTTTTAAACACTTTAGCAAGATCAATTTCCTAGATGTAAATACCATGAAGTAAGTGACCTGGATTGAAAAAAGGAAAAATCTTTGGGGGCTAAAACACACAGAACTTATGATTACATTAAACCCAAATGATGACAATTAGCTAAGCTCACCATGTTACTTTCCCATTTGCTGCAGCTAGCAGCTTATGCAGTCCTCAGCACAAAGTACATTCAGTCCCTAGAAGTGATGAGAATTGCTGCTCTTCCTCGGAGTCATGAAATGCCAACACACTGTGAGCCAAGGAATCTTACCCAGTGTTTGTGTTATGCAACTGCAAAAGCAAACAGTGTCACAGCTCCTGCAGGAATAATGTCCCAAGCAGAGCACACAAACCTGGCTCTGGATGTCTCATGTGGCCTTTGAGACACACACCACTGCTGGACAGTACTGACACCCTGAGTAAATCTGTGTTATCCTCTAGTTTGGGGTGGTTTTCCCAACTAGCAGCAGTCCTCAGAAACCTCATCTGCCACTGCAGTGATGAGCAGGGAAACAGAGTCAGATGAACAGGTCACTCAGGTGAGCTGAGATGGCCAAGAGCTTCCCAAAGCTGCACAGCTGAACGTTCCTGACCCTGCTGTGCAGTCCCTGCCCACGCCTGGAGCAGATGGAATTGGCCAACTTTCCTCCTCCCAGCCCAAGCTTGCCCCTCTGTCAAGTCCCCACAATGTGAGCATTATCTTGAATAAGTGGGCTGGAATAGCTGAAACTGGAGGTTTCAACCCACCTCATAAATCCAATCCTCAGAAAAAAGGAGCAATTCAAACAGCAAATCCAACCTAACAATGTCTAAATCAACAGTGTCAAGTGTACCTATAGTTTCCATTACAAAATCAGCAAATGACATTTGAAATGGAGCCACAAGGAGAACTCCTGCCTTACCCTGGTTGTCCCCTAAGAAAGCTGCTTTAGCACAAGTGCTGCCCTCAAATCAGTCTGGATGCTGCTGTTACTGCTGCAAACAACTAGAAGTTTTAGGTTATGAAACACAGATCCAACAATGGCTCTTTGCCTTGGATGAATGCTGTGATGGAGACAAACTGAGGCAGTGTTGCTATATACAATATCCCTGCTTGGAGTCAGAGGGAAAACAGACTCCTCTGGAGACACATTGCATTTACAGGTGTGCAAATAACAGCTTCTCCAGTCTCTTGACACTTCACATACACATCAAAGCATCTGCAGTCAAAGTAACTTCAAGGGCATCATGAAGTTAATATTTAAAAAGGGACAGACGGCAGTTTTTTCAGACTATTCTAGGAGAGACACAGCAATAATATCATCACCATCATTACAGAAAGCACAGTGTGACAGAGACAGGAGAAGGGAAACAGCAAAGGAGTCAGCACAGCCTGGTGAGGAGAGCTGTTAGTGCACTGCAGAGCCTTGCAGCACCAAGCACAGCTCACTGTGTGAAGACAAATCTGCTTCAATGAAGTCATAACTAATGACTTCCATTTCTTTGCTGAAGCTTTTTAAAACTATTCCTAGTTAAGAATTTAATTTTGTGAAAAATCTGGTCCCCTTGATCTAGTCAAAGTGTTCACTTCCAATTCCATCACTTATCATCCTGGGACTTCAGCTGTGCTTGTGCACAAGCCAAACAACAATACAATCCCTGCACAATTTGGCTCTTCCTGGTAGGCCAAGGACACTTTTCAGCAGACTTGACCTGACATTAAATCATAATGTGAGCATCTCCAAAACACTGCTCATCAACTGGAATGTGGATTTTGGAACAGGACATTCTTTCACCTTGCAACACATAACTCCAGTGATCATGGCTACCTGAAGATGAAGTACATTGCAATTAGACCAGCAGGAATGAAATTATTTGCATGTGCAACTCCATGAAAGCTGCTGGAAACAAATAATCCTAGCCATTATGCTAGGGAAAAAAAAAAACCAAAAACAAAACCCAAACAGTAACAGGCAAAGAAATGCAGGCCTTTAGATCAACAGTGATACTGAAGAAAGGTACAAGGGTGCTGTAACATCATTGCCACAACTTGGCTGGTAGCTGAATACAATCATCTCACAAGCTTTCCTTGGTTACCACCTCCTGCATCTCTTTCTACTTGCCTGCATTCCAAAGTCAATGCCTGCCACTAATCTACCAGGACATCTTTCACAACACTGAGACACTGTGTGATGCAAGAGAGCTATTTTTAGTTTTCCTCAGAAGCCTCACTTGCACCCCTTAGAAGGCTGCTCACCAGCAGCTCCAGAGAAACACAGCTCACCCTTCCAGTGCAGTTGCCAAGGCACGTGCAGAAGTTTAGCCTTGAAGATTCTCTGTCAGACTCATCTAAACCTACAGGTGCTCCTCCACTAGTAGGGGTCCTCCAGGCCTCTGCCCCTTTCTAATATGCTTTTACTCACATTTGTATTAAAAAACATGGGATGGAGGCAGGAAGCATGGGGGAAGATGTTCCTTTCCTTAGGGAGCTACTGAGGCAATTTAGGGGAGAAAGGAAGACACAGAGCTGTGAAACAGTGCCAGAAGGCCCTCTAAAACTGCAATAAAAATTAAAAAGCAGCCAGGCAGGCTTTGGAGAACACATTTGAGACCTGGGCACTCAAGTCATCTTACTTGCAACACAAGCCATCCCTGCAAAGATGATGTGGGCGGAGTTAAGGGCACACCTTCATTACCTGATCCTTCGGACCTATTTGAGTTTCAAATTCAGGTTCTAGTTTTCATTCCTGTAAAATTGTTGCATTTTAATTTGCACTGGTCTTAGTTGATGTGAGCTGATCTGCCTGCAGAGCTCCATCCAGCCCAGTGTCCACACAGACTGCCTGCACACATTCCTGCTCTCCAAGCAGGATCTTTCTTCTCTTCCCAACATTCCTGCAAGCAGCAGTTCCACTCGTTTCCCAACCTGGCTGTCTCAGGAACAGCCACCCATTGAGATGTCACTCCTGCTGGGACATTCACACAGGGAAAGTGTCTTCCCAAAGCAATTATCTCTCACCTCCACTGCTGCCACAAAAGGATACAAGTTACTCTTCCTGATACACAAGTTTGTTAGAAGGAACAGAAATAAATTAACTTTTCCGGTGCTGATGTAATATAAGCAAAGGAAAATGTAGCAGTGAAGCTGTCCTAACCTTCACAAACAATAAAGAAAATCTCATACACCTTGTTTTCCCTTTTATCACTTCCAAAGGCAGAGATTCTCACACTTAAAACCTGATATTTCTACAATATTAGGTCTTACTCCTATTGCTCAAGGCTTGTAAATGACACAATTTGTTCCTGTAAGAGCCTGATTACAGCTTGCCTTACATCCAGTTTAGCTTTGCAGGTCAACATTTTGTGCAAGTTTCATTATTTGAGGACAAGAAGACAAGAATTATAAAGAGTGTATTACCAGCAGTACTGCAGGTTTCTACCTTTTCTTCACTGCTGGTAGAATACTGCAACAAATTATCAACAACAATTTTCTGGAGACAAAACAGAAATCACATAGGCCAGACTATCCTTTCCTAAGAACGTTTTTAATTTCCAAGTTTTGTTACATGTGTAGACCGAACCACCAGATGAAACTGAAAGGTTTTACACCTTACTATATAATGTGCTGGAAAAACCCAACATTCTCCAACAATGTCCCTAGCATAAGAACCTGGACTTCTCAACCCTTTTTGCCAACACTGTCCACCAAATGGGAAATCATGAGCTAGGAAAAGTCTAAGAGTTGCTCATGTTCTTTGTATCTTAGGACCCTACACGGAATCAGAAACAGCTGGGAGTGTCCAAAGACTTCACTAAACAAAGATTTCTATTTAGAAAAAAAAAAGTATTACATTCTAAGTCAAAAGAATTATTTTTTACTTAACCCATTAAAACTTATTTCACATATGTCTTAAAAAATTCAGTAAGTTTTAAATTTTAGTGTTAAATTACAATGTGTTCTCTTGTCTGTTCTTCACAGAAGCATTTTTAAGACATTATCAGGCCTTCTGGGGCTTAAAAATGGGACAGATTTCCCACTGTTTTGAGCCCCAGGGCATAACTTTTATCTTTTTAACCTTTACTTCCCAGCAACATTTTCTAATGTCAGAAAGACCCTTCAATTCTCTACCTTTCAGAAAGCAAATTCCCCCAGCCATGCCACAGATCACAAGACTTACACCAAATGAATAATGTTTGTTTTCCAAACAAGGAAGAAATCAAGTGAAAAGTTAAGGCTTTTCAAGATGCCCCCTCCCAACAAGTCTTCATGGCCAGGACATGCTCAATGCTTAAAATTCAGATCAAGCACACAGTGCAGACTAGGAGAGTTAAATAGGAGCAAAATTCACCTACAGGGTATTTTTGTGTAGTTCAGAAATGCTGAAGTTGTGTGACACACAACTACAGAGTTACAAACAACAGCTGCAGACAACAGGTAAAGGATGAAACAAGACAAAGCTTATACCAGTGTGTCAAAAGCCTAAAACAAGACACAGATTCAGTATTTTGTAAAGACTTTGACTCCATGTCTCTCAATCTTTATTCATTCACATGCAGCTGCATAAAACTAAAAGATTACTTTAAATAATTTGTATCTATATGGCACAGACAGTGAAAAATAACCTGCCCCAACTGAATTAAGATAATAAACACAGAAACTTAAACCCCAGTATTTTGCTTGCAGCCTTAATTCACGGCATACCTGACTTATAATTCAAACAAAGTAAAAAAGGACAATGGAAAGTGTTAGTATTAATATCTGTATAAGAGCTAACATTCAGACCAAGGGCCAAATTACCCACTCTGACTTGCTAAAGCAAATTTAGTGTTTCTCCAAAAGTAGCATTTGAATTTTAGTTCTAAGCAATAAAATAATCCCAAGTAAAATATTCTGATAACTACTGATGTAATTATATACCACATATATATATTCAAAAATAACCTTGTTCTGATGATTGCTCCATTCAAACTTCCAGAGTACAGGTTTAACATCCTACTGCAGAAGTTCAAAACACTAAAAATGTGTGCTACACAAGTCATTAAAATACAAGAACCCCAGGGCTATGATCATGAAACCACTTTCATTTGCCACATGACTAAAGTAAGCCAACATGATCAAGTTACTCAGCCCAGCACTGCAGTTGTTCAAGTACTTTATGGCCACTGCTAGCTCAGAAAGAGGTGGCTGGATTGTAATGAATGCCAGGTAAGCCCTGAAATGACTTTTTCCTCTTGGCAGCATTTTTAGCATTAGTGTCTTTACTCACCTGCTATGCCAGCTACTCACAAAGGTACTAAAATTATTTTTAAAAGAACTGCTAAGAGAAGTCAAATACCCAGTATTTGCAGCAAGCTGATTGTGTAGCAGCCTTGTTATCCAGCTGCTGGAAAGGAGGAATTGAAAAGATTATCATGCTATCATAGCCACATAGCCTACCTTTTAAGTGGTTTAATCCTGATGGGTATTGCTGGCTTTCTGCTCATCTGGATACACTGACCTTATGTGAGAGTCTGGAATACTTGTATTGGTATTTGGTGGCACATTTTCATATAGTGTGATGTAAGGAATTTAAAGTGCCACAAGTACATAAGGGAAGCAGATGCTCAACAACACACACAAAATTCAAGGAGATACATTTTAGCCAGATTCATTAGGTGTCACTTCATTTAATGTTAAAAGTTCAACTGTTTGGAGAAATGTCCACATAGTGATTTCCATGCTGCAACAATGTAGCATTGGTTCAAAAGAATAATAAAACTTGTGGTAATTAATGGATTTAATTGTTAATATGTAAATACCCACATAAATAATGGGTATAATCCCAATGGTTTCTGATACAAGTTAGTTTGGTACAGAGGAGAAGCTTGGCAGTTATTTACTTACTGTTCTCTATGGTTGGATCATATGAATCAACAAACTGTCCTTCCACAAACTGGATCGTCAGTGAAGATTTTCCTGTAAAGCAAAGGAAAGAAAAATCTGGAATGAAACAAAATCATCTGGTTGTTATCACTTCACTGCTTTCTAGTAGATACACCAATTTTCCATCTATCCAATATGAGCTCTGTGTGGTTCATTTAAACTATCTATACATGACAACTGACCTATTTTTAATTTAAGTGACTATTTCTAGTAACTGGGTCTCCTGAACATATAAAAAGCAGTGCAAAAGCTACTCAGCATGTGTTCTGCTTTTGTTTTAACAGGGCATAATTTAAATGATTCCTCCAGTTTAACAGAAATCTAAAAGCAGCAGTGCACGATCCTCATAGAACTAAATTTAACAAACTGATATACTTGGAACGTTTTTCTGTCAAGAAGCAAGTAAAATTCAAAATAATTTTCAGTAACCACAGAGAAAACTTGGATCAAATTAGCCAAATTTGGTTTTACTAGGAGACTGGACAGATTCCCCATGACAAAAGGATGATCTCAAAATTTTTGAGACCAATATACTCTCCTATTAATCTTCCTACTGCCACACCACAACAGGCCAGTGGATGCTGTATTTTAAGCAGTGACTGAAGTGGCATAATTGGATTTTTCTTTAAAGCCATTTAACTGCTACTTTAGAAGACAACATTCCCCATTTCACTTAGAGAGTAATGCAAAGCACTGAACATCGTACCAGACTGAAAAAATGAGAACTCATTTAGTCTTGAAATATTTTATAAGATGGTGAATCACATACATTGACCATAAAAAGCACCTTTAAAGCTCTGCAACTGAAGGCTTCTCAAAGCATTACTGAAGCCTTAACACAATTTCCATTACAGCACATCATGTACATCTGGGAATCTCCTAGATCCTATTACATTATGTTTACTGGACAAATACCCTCTTACAGAGATTGCCAAGTGCATTAGGCTGCTTTTGGACACGAGCACATTCTTCATGCTCCTTTACACTCTTTTCATCATCAAGAAGCACAAACAAAATACAACCTCAAGTTAAAATTTTGACTCAAAACCACCCGACTCAGTGGAAACCTCTCAATGACCTCTTAAGTAAGCAACATTGTGGTGGAAATATACAATATCATTGTTTAAAAAAATAAATTGCTTTGGGTAAAAAAACTGCCCACTTCCAGAACTCAGAAAATGTTCTTTCCTAAGCATTCTTTCAGGAGATATTAAAAAACACTGTCTTTCATTTCATTCTCCTCCATGCTTACCCCTTTGCTGTCTCCTATCAATCATGACAGTTTATTCAAGAAACAATGCTAAAAAAATTTCCAGACAAACCCCACAAAGACCAACCATCACCAAAATTTTATCAAGTTGCTTTTTCTAACATCAAGTTCTTAAGATACATTTCCTGGTCTTCTTATCATGAAGGTGTCATGCTCACAATGCATGAGTTGACAGAGGACATTTCACTTTAAACTGTTGCTCCAGCAAGGCACACACACCCCACCCCCAAATCATCCCAATAAAGCCAGATTAAGGATTGAAACTGTGCCTCCCAGGAACTTTCTGAAACTGTGTATTTTGGACATCATTTAGAAAGTGAGCAAACTTCCAAGCTATTTCTCCTTTAGCTATAAACTTATGAAGTTGCTACCCAGAGTTCATGCTCCCAGATTCTTTGCCAATACCAGCACATTAAGCACTCCATTTAAAAAAAAGGTTAACTACCCCTATATTAGGCTGTTAGATCTTCAAGGTAAGAGAGCTAAATTCAGTAAAGATTATAACTGAACTTTTTTCCTCCTAAGAAGGATTCTGAACTAACTGAAAGACTTGACTGCTGCCGTCTGTCTGTGCTATGCCTGGAAACTGAATAGCAGAAAGAAGTCAGAGCCAACAGAAAATGCTGCATTTCACACCCAGCTGTATTAATTACTGCTTTCCTCCTAACAGTGACAGAAGAGGAAACAGATAAAACCAGTGTTCCAACACTCTCCTCCGAAATTCCTCCAAGCTTTATAACAAGCTTTCCAGTAATGATGTGTTCATGATCACGAGGCACAGGGAAACTCTCCAATCTGGGATTCAGCACCTACCCCCTCGGGGAAGTGCAGGCAACTGTATCCCACCGAACCAAGGCTTCCATGGACACAGAAATCTAAACCATGAGTCATTAACACCCCGTGTCTCAGCCCATGAGCAAGCAGCAGGCAGAACCCTGTGACCAACAGCTTGGCTTGAACTTTGTCCCACAGGTTTTATTCCAGGTCTTTGACCTATGCTCATGGACAGAGGGGAAAATCAAGTTGACAATTTAGCTCCTATCTGCTCTTGCCCCAGAGATCAGGCAAGGCTTTCAGCAAGGATTGCAACACAAACACAACGTCCTGAGGCCAAGGGACCCTGCCAATTGCCAACTCCATCTGGGGGCACAGCAGGGAACACAGGGCTGTCTGCATGTGCAGGCACCACAGGCACACTTCAGCCTCAGCAGCACCAGGGAGTCTGACACCAGCAGCAGAGGCTTGATTAGCTGATTTCTCAAGGGTGCACACCTCAAAGAGGCTCAGCTCTAACATATTCTCCTTTGGAATGCTGCCACACATTTTTGCAGTTTGCTAAGCTTCTCCTTGTAGCATCCTCCATGCTGGTCAATTCAAGATATCCACTGTATTTGAGTTTTAGGAAAATAAACATCCACTGAGACCAAAAGGAGAAGTGATATGAGCTGAAGCAAGGCTGGAAGTGGGTGCAGAGCCTTGCTACAGTAACTCCAAGCACCAGGTACTTCATGGCAGAGTTGTAAGCAAAATCCTCCAAGTTTATACTGACTACTCTCCCTGAAGGAACGGCACAGAAGGGAAGGGCTGCAAGAAATGGGTTTCATGAGAGTTTAGAATATGAATCCCAGGTAACTGAAAACTCAGCTCAAGTTGTCCAGAAGTACCCAAAGTGTATTTGCATACACAATTCATTATTTATAGTATTATGTGAGAGTGGTAAAGAAAAGAGTTTTCCACTGTCAAAACAGAAAAGGAGCAGATTTTCAGACAGAAAGGCAGTTCAAAAACTAAAGCTGTCGTGTTTCTGTACATACACTAGACCACTTGCACCATAGAGAGGAACATCCCATAAACACTCTGACTAGTGCCATCACAGCACATCAGCTTCAAATGCCACTGCAATTGTCAAGGTAAAACAATTGCCAAATTGTGTTTTACTCATCCTTTTACTACTTGGACAAGAGCTTTGGTATTTATAATCTAGCCTTAAAATTCAAGTTTTACAACACTAGGCAGTTTACCAAGCAGATGAGTAACAGAGCCTGGGTGGGCTCAGGACAGCTGGCCTCCCCAAAGAGGTCATGCCCCTCTGCTGTGCACCACCACCTGCCTGCTGTCCCCATCTCACACCCTGCCCTCCTTGCAACAGACACAGGGAAAGCCCAGATTAAACTCTCATCGGCAGCCAAACTTCTCCCCAACCCCAGGAGACAAAAATGATGCAAGAAGGCAGCGAGTAAGTCAAACAACAGCTCCACAAGCAGGGCATTGTGCAAGCAGGGCTGCACAGCTGCCCACGGGCAGCACAGAGCAGCTTATCTCAACAGGAAGGGTTTCTCAACCCTTGCAACTGCCCACACAAGCCATCAGTAAACAGTTTGTCCTGCTCAAGAACAACAGCTACTGAAGAGCTGCAGCTCTGTTGGCAGTGTAGATGCAGTTTCTTTAACCCATCTTTTGCTATAAAAATGCATGGTTATGTGGTTTGCATAATCATTCAACATGCAACAGCTGCCAGCATCTCATCTACTCCTACCACAAGCACAGCACCTGACCCAAGCTAGTCTCTAGACCAGCTTTAGCTAGACTTACCTAGTCAGTCTCCTTAGGTCTGCCCAGTCTTGCCTACAGAACAAACCACTTTAGGCTTTGCCACAAAAAGCACTCAACAAATTTCATAATGAAATGTTGTCAGTCACATCAAATCAGGTAAATCTGGCTGCACACTCAACTTACTACACTGCAGAGATGAAGTTTTCATACCAAATGATACACTTGATTTAACTGGAATGTTGGGATCTTTATCTTCTTTAATTCACAATACCAAGATGCACAAAATGGAGACACTGGCATTTCCATAGTGCAGATTATCCATTCTCAGAGCACAGAGTGGGACTGAACGACTTCCTGGAGCCAATGGAGGTTGACTGGGTAGCAAAGAGGATTACAGCATCCCTCTCTGACAAAGATCCTCTCACAAGATTGCAGACTATCTCAGAACCCATCACTAGCTCATCATTCATCTCAGGCCACATCGTTAGCAACTTTCTATAGTTAATTAAGATACCCCCCCAGGTACTAATTATGGCTGTGTAGTTCCTGTTTTGCTGATCATTGCTTTGTACTTGGTGAATTAGTCTAATGGCTATAAAAATGATACATCTGGGTCAATAAAGAATTCTGTTTCTAAATCTCTGGAGACAGAAATACAATGAGTATTTTGTGTTTTACTCAGATGCAACTTAATTCTACTATTAGACTTTTAATCATGAGGAATTAAATAAACATCTATATTGAGCTGTTTTATACATTTTTATAGTGATTTCCTCGTGATGTCAGCATTACAGTAACAGGATTAGAAAAATATTTTCTGATGCTTAGAGACAAAATTCTTCCTCAATTCCTGCACTTGCTCATGATACTCATGCTTGATTTTCAACACAGAGTGGTGGCACTCCTCTCTCAACGTGCTCTCTGAGCTTTCTGGAGGACAGACTAAAGGTTGGAGTTCTGAAGGAGTGAAAGTTGCAGGACCTCAATGACACATCTTTTGGTAATGTGATAAGGAGCTTCAAACACTGCAGAACCCTTTATGACAAACCAAAGAGCAGATCAGCTTTTCAGGATAACCAAAGTTCTTCTTTAACTTCTTTGCCACTCTGTCTCATTGCTACAACTGTTCCCTGCCTTCTCCTGTTCTATTTTTTTTTTTAATTAGCATATAAGGAAATATATTTGAAGTCTAAGGCAAGGTTTTGTAGCAAGAACTACTTCTGCTGCAAAGGAGGAGTTTCACATGATGGTCTGTAACACCCAAGAGCATGAGCCTGCTGGGAGATGCTTGTTTCCCTTCCATCTGCATTGCACAATCTTCTTGAGGTTTATCAAAGGTATTCCTCTGCAGGCCAGAGGAAATCTGAGAGCAGTCATTTAGAAACAAAGCCACATGGCTTCCTTTATTTTCTTCAGATTTCAAAGCAATTGGTCACACTCACAGGAGTACTTGCAGGCCTTTGCTAGGTCAGCAGCAATGAGCCTTCTGAACACAAGCCAGGAGTCCTAATGCTAT
The DNA here is from genome assembly GCF_023055355.1 of Agelaius tricolor. Classification (NCBI taxonomy): domain Eukaryota; kingdom Metazoa; phylum Chordata; class Aves; order Passeriformes; family Icteridae; genus Agelaius; species Agelaius tricolor. The sequence continues at coordinate 3,987,754 of NW_027269266.1, forward strand.
CTAGATCATATTTCCTGTAAAGAAAGCAAGAAGAGAGCAAGGGCTTTATTCCCTGATATTTAGCAGCAGGCATGTTCCATCCTACCGCAGTGCTCATCCCTCAATGCTCACTTAAACTGTGTTGCAATGTATCACATGTCCAAGCAAGCATGTAGAGAAAAATTCCATTGCATTCCTGCAACGGCTTACACTTCCAGGCAGTCCATTTTGTCTCCAATAAAGTCAGTAACTACAGCAAAGAACTGTCAAAAGAAATCTTTTAGTTATTTTAGCACACAGTCCAGTTACCTCTGCTTGTTATCCTTGCTGGCAGGAAAGCACCAGGCTGCAGCTTTCCCCCTGTTTCCCTTTTAATAAGTTACATGAATTTTAATTCCATGTGTTTACTGTCAGTTGTCAAAGATGGGAAAAGGTGTTACAAAGCTTCCAAAAAAAAAAAAAAAAAAAAAAACAAAACAACAACCTCTGTGGCATATACTTCACCAGGCCATGGAATGCATGCATACCTGGCTGCATCAAAGATGCTTTAAACAGGTCAGGGGAGCTGCATCCTGGTGTTCCTTAACTGCAAAGGAAATTCAGACATTCCTACCCCAGACAGTCAACCTGTATTTCTCAGATAAATACCATCCTCTGTATTCTCTTCAGACTTCCTGCAGAAACTGTGCATCCCTGCAGCACCTTCCCACAGCACAAGGCTTAAAATATTTCAGGTGGCAGCAGAAATTCAATGGCATTGGTAGGTGGGCGGTGAGCAACTGCTTTGTGCATCACTTGTATATTTCTTTACCATTACTATCATTTACCTTTCCTTTTCTGTCCTATTAAACTGTCTTTATGCCAATTCCATTTTATCTTTTTCCCCAACTGTGTCCCCATTCCCACTGTGGGAGATGAATGAATGGCTGTGTGGTGTTCATCTGCCCAATGGGTTAAACCCTAACAACTCCTAAAGGGAAGTTTATTAAGCTTAAAGATCAAAACATTGCAGTTTATGACACACCTAAAGGTAAAGAGCCTGAAATTTGTACTGACTTCCTCTCCAAAGGGACAAAATTCAACTTCTACTGCTGGGTAAAATCCAAGTCCTTTCTCCCTATACACACACTTCAAGCAGCTCATTGGGTGTTTGAATAAACTTGACCTTTCCTTGGATCATTGGGTATGTACAACATGAAATGAAATGTCTTTGAAAGATCCTTTCAGGAACTGCCATTGTTTCATCATTAAATCATTTTTAAATGCTATGTCATGAGAAATAACACATCTCTCTTGCTTTAATGCATTCCATGCATTCACCTTTTCTATCTTCAAAGTTTTAGTTTCCACACAAGGGATCAAACTCTCAAATTCCAGTCACTTCCTTTTTGCAGCTAAAGATTTCTGGGATGTACAACCTAAACTGCCATTCTTTCTTCAAGTGGATCCTTCCAGCTGCAGTCACAGCATCACTCTCCACCCTCTGCACAGACATGGCCTGTTAAACTTTCAAGTTCCATGAGGAAACAGGATGAACTCTTCCTTCCACAAATCTCACTTGCATTTTCAGACCAGTAAGAGAGAAAGAGAAGCCTTACCAAGATGAAAGACCTCAGTTCCACTGACATGCAGGTCTTCCCTGAAAAGGACCTTGAGGACTGGAGCCATAGCATTCACTGCTGCCAACAGTGAATTCACAACAGCCACCACCAAGCAGAGGGCCAAGGCTCTGAAAACCTCACTAAACCTTTCCTGGCATCATTTAAAAACACAAGTCTAGGAACATGACCCTGAGCATACTGTAACACCAAAAGCAGCTGAAATGGGTGAAGAACAGACCATCTTGGCAGTACTACTACGACTGACCAGAGGGCCTCAGGATCTTCCTGGAATTGCAAGAATAGTAAGAGATGTATTTCTCTTTTCCTTGGTGTAAGTTCCTGACAAAATCCTGACAGGAGAGTAATGGTAATATTCCCTCTCTTGGTAACACTATCCTATCAAATCATGTGATGCACATTCTGTAACTACTGCAAAGAAGTTTCAACCTTACTCTGCAGGAAGTTCACAGAGCTCTCCACCAACTGCAGCAAAAGCTGGAAGATAAAACTTATTTGTGCCCCCAAGGGCAGGCTACTTGTACAACACATTATAATAATACATAAATCAAGCTGCATAATAACCACTAGAAGATCTTGGCAACAGCAGACAGCTCCACTCTGCAGCAGTGTGTAACTGCTAGGTGGTCAGTCAATGTTTCAGGCTCTTTGTGTCACCACTGATGGTCCAAGGTCTGACAAACCCAATGCCAGCAATGCACATGGCAAATAAACCCTGGCACTCATGGACAGCTGCTAGCAGCACCCAGCACCATTCACCTGCTACTCCTACACAGGGGAAGCCCCCAAGGCTGCATGAAGCATCAGGCACTGCAGTACCAACCCTGCAACACCAAAATCTCTTAGCACAGAACAGGGAAGGTCTTTGGGGACACTGACAAAGAGTTGTGTTGACTCCTTCTTTCTCCAGCAGAGCAAGACATGGTCAATTGTTGTCATCTTACTGCAGGGGTTCCATACTGTTGTCTCCTTATCACAAAAGTTCCACACCTTCTTGGTGTTTCTCGTGGGCAGTTCCTCAGAGCACTGAGTCCCTCTTCACAAAGCAGCAGGCTGACTCCAGCTCCCTTCTCAACCAGCCACCCCACTCTGTTATAGCATCTTCTTCTCATTGGTCACAGCTGTGGCCTGTTAAAGCCAGGCCTGTTCCTAATCTTTGATAATTGGTCCAGCTGCAGTCCTTAGGGGTAAGATTACTTTGTACATTATCTTTATTTTCTTATATTTTATCCCCCTACAGTCAACTCCATCACATCTCTCTCCACAACTGGTAAACACTGAGAGTTTTGATTAATGTTCATATTGCTGAGCCTTGACTATTTCTCATGTGCTACCCCAGTGGATCTATACATAACCACACCAACATAAAACCCAGCATGTGCCTGAACTGTTCTTTCCTCTACACAGCTCTGTCCACACCACCAGGTTCTGATGGCTTTTTGTTGTTACTGTTGTCTCTTCTCCATTTCATCTCTAGATCTTCTCTGAATTAACTGCACAGGCACCTTCCATGTCACTTCTGCTGATCAGGGAAGCTCCTCCCCTCTATTTATCAGGGTTGAGGAAAGCCACAATCTGTTAAATGCCATCTTCACAGCCTTGCACTTCACCCAGCTGCAGTTAGTCATCAACCCCTCCCCACCAAGGCTGGCTGCAAGCCTCCTGCATCTCCACACTTACCATCCACCCAAGAGTAGCTGCTGAATGCAGAGGACAATCTGTCAGCAGTAAGGGAGGTTTAAAGCAATAATATACCAAAATCTCTGCCTGATACACATGGGTAAAACAGCAGGGCAAAAATAGGACTCCAGGGTAAGAATAACACCATGTAGAATACCAAAAGAATCATTAAAGCCCCCAATCTTGGGAAATGTTAAGGGAATTGAAGCCAAAGATCTGTCAGATATGACATGACATGGCTGATTTTGCCACAGGGCAGAGAAGATAGAATGGGTAACCCTTATTTGCTGTATCTTACTATCAAATTCTTGCCTGCCATGACAGCCAGCTGGCTTTCTTACCTTCCCAACCAGCACATATCCATCTGGTGGCTCAAGAGATGCTTCAAATTAAGAGGTTTTGGATAAGAGTCATACTTGCCTATTGTCAGTTTTTGTATTATGTAGTACTAAAAGATCACAATACAGAATTCTGACCTTTGCAGGGAAGAAGAAAAACACAGAACAAATCAAAAAATCCTCACCTCTGCCATCTCATTCCCACCCTCCCTCAACTCCCCTGAAAGTATCCCAGGAGGATAAATGAGGATGACACCTGCACCTTGACAATAAATTATTTTTCCATTTTTTCACAAGTCAAGCATCTTCCAGCCAGTCCTGCTCCAGCACCTGAGGAAGCCCTTGCAAACACAAGCTGGATATTTCACTTCCCAGTGCTCCTCTAGTACAACAACACACCTTAGACAAGCAGCTGAGTATTGAACCACAGCTGAAGACAACCTAAAGTCAGCTCAGGCTTCAGGAGACACAGCAGAACATTCTATTTGTCTGTCTGCACATCAACCCATCAGCTCTGCAAGTTTCACATTAGCTCCTCCTCTGTCCTATCACCACACTTGGGGATAAAAGTGATAAAAATGTGCAGCTGTAGAAGGACAAGCAGAAAAAAGGCTGAGGTGCCCTAAGACTCCTATACACTCCGTATAAGTAACAAGATTTTGAAACATTCACACAACTTATTCTTCCTACCTTCACTGCTCAGAAAAACTTGCATTACCTTCCAGCTGAACCATTTTTATACTTAAGTTTAGCAACTTCAAAAGGTTTATGAAGAGTTTTAATGTTTTTTCTTAAAATATGAAGGTGGAAACAGCACAACCAACACCTTCCTTTCGAATTTATTCACCAGGGTCAAACCATAAAAAAGAAGCAAACACCATTTCCAAGAAAGCAATGAAGAACAAGGTACTTGAGCACACTAAGAAACATAGTGCTTGTTTATATGCACATTTCAAAGCAGAAACTTCCAAGTCTAATTAAAAAATGCTAATTTTGAAACAGATTTCAGAAGACCAAAAATTTGTTATTGATGGAATAACAAGCCTTGAAGCAAAATACACTTTACTGCATTAATGTCAAGTGCTTGATTGTTTTGACAGCTTGTAGGGCAGATTTAATGGAGTTTTCCTACATATTATGCATCCCAGCTCTTTTACATACAGCAAGAGTACCTTTAAAGGAGGTCATACATATTGAATGAAGTTTTGGCAATACAATCTGACAAGTTGTTGAAGCTAGACAGATGTATCCCACTAACTCTGGAGACAACGTTGTCAAGAGACACTTTCATATCCTAATTTTGTATTACACTTGCACATGTTTACATCCACACACTGAGGACCACTTATATATTCCATCTTTTTCCAAATTAAAATTAATTTAACTCCATACCCCACAGAACACAAATAACTAGGTTTGGCACACACAATGTTCTGGTTCCTGTAATCTAAAATACCCAACAACACTGACAACCATCCCAGAAATACTGACTCCTCAATCTTTGAGATTTTAGTGTCATATTTAAAAACAGTGTCAAAAGAAAAATTCACTGTTTAAAATATAATCAGGGAATTATGATTTCTGCAGCTGATACCCATTTAACATAGACCACAACTTTTCTGTACTAATCCTCCAAGTGTCACACAGGATCTTTCATTCCTTAAAAGCCCTTCAGAAACCATGCACTTAGTCTTATGCCTCATAACCTTTGGCCATTACCCACAAACTCCTGATGATTCCACCCAAATCAAACTGCTGTACATTTCCTCCTTTTGTTCTAGCCTCAAGTTCTCTAATTCACATAAGAAGTCCCATAAGAAATTCTAGCAGACTTCAATTTTACAGGAGCCCCCAAGGCTCAAGCCAGTCTTTTGCTTGTCTTAACTTCATCTTGTGGAATATTGTGCCTCATAATCCAAAATCTTAATTTTCAGAACCTGTGGAAACCCAGGGCACAGGGAATATTTCTCTGTCTGCTCTGGGGTGCCTTGATCCCCAGGAGAGCACTGACTTTGACCCTCATTCATGGAGAAAGTTTCCTACACTTCAAGATAGACCAGGATCCACAAAAGTGTGAAATAGATTATAGAGAGTAGTGTAGGTGTGTCACTTTGGTGAGAAATTGAGGTTTTGGGATTTTTAGTATGTTGTGGATGGAAGCAAGATGAAGGGCACAGGGTGTTGTCCTGAATTTCTTCTTCATGTTTCTTCCTTCTTCTTCTTCTTGGGTTTGGGTGGCATTTTGTAATTGGGTAGAAAAGTCTGCACTGGGGGCACTTTGGGATCAGTTATTGGGTTAAACAGGAAAATAATCCAGGTGTCAGTTCTTAGTTGGATAGTTCAGCCTTAAAAGACCTTGGAACAAGAGATTGTTAGCAATTTTGTGCCTTCTAATGAAAAGCTCACAGTAATCAGACTGTTTTACTGATAAAAAATAATAAACACTTGAGTCCGAACATGAACTCCTGTCTCAAGTGCCTTCAATCCAGACCCAGAGAAACCAAGGACTCCGACCACCACAAGAACCTGTGTAATCTGTTTGACCAATGCTTCATTCACCACTGTCTCATCCAGCACCCTTAATTTCTTAAAATGTACATGCCCAGCATCAATGTGTATGGTAAACTGAGGAAAAACCAGAGCATTTCAACAATGCAGTAGCTGTGATTCACCCCTAGGATCCAAGTGTTGATAAACACAACTGAAGGAGGAGTCAGCCAGGTTGAGGGGTCAACGAGTATTTGCAAGAAACAGATACTTTGAAAGGTATCCTACCAAAGACAGAAGACCAAGCTGAAAAGCAACACAGTTTAGATTTGTTTCCACTGGTTTTCCACCTAGGAAGGAAATCAGTGACTCTGAATGTCTTTCATTTTGTGGGACAGGTTGTAGCCTTTCATTTGTTGGACACGTTGTAGCCAAGTGGGAAGTCAGCCTCATCTCCCAAGACAGGACAGGACAAGAGAAAACAGTTGTGCCAGGAGGTTTAGATTAGATGATAGGAAAACTTTCTTCACATAAAGTGTTGTCAAGCATTGGAACAGGCTGTCCAGGGAACCAGGTGAGCCACCAGCCCTGGAGGCATTTAAAAGTTGTGTGGATATGGTTTAGTGGTGGACCTGGCAGTGCTGGGTTAAGGGGTGGATTCCATGTTCTTAGAGGTCTTTTCCTGAAGCTTTGGCTTTAATTCATTGCAACATCTTTACTAGCACGTGTTTCCAGAAAATTCCAGATTGTACCACTCCAGGCTCTGAATTTAAAGACTTCTGGAACAAGGTTTAGGTTTACCCCAGGTCAAACATTTTTTTCCACAATTCTGCATGAATTGATTAGATTTGACTACAGAAGGTTATTTAAACAAGAACCTTCAAGAACTTGATTTCCCCATGGCTCCCTAGCACACATCTCAGCACCTGCACAAGGCCATCTTTTTCCTTTAAGAGAATGAGTCCAGTTCAGAAGTTCCACTGCTGAAAGCTGACCAAAAGGCATCCATGCCTGTCTCAGGTGGTGGAGGAAAACACTTAGAGATGTGGTTCCATAACAAGCCTGACTGAAGGGAAATCTGCACAGCCACAAAGAGCCTACACCACCCTCCCCCAAAATCCTGTGCTCCTGACCCCATTCCCCCTGTCAGGGCTGCACTCACTGAGCTGACCAGTTGAAGGATACAAAAACTTTCCTTTCTGGTTGCTTTACTATTTAAATAAATCAATCCCTTGGACAGCCTTCCTTCACACTCCTGGGTGGGAGTAGCAAGGTCCAACTTCCAGCCACAGTTTAGGATTAACTTGGGCCAAAAGGTGCCCCACCCTACAGAGTTCATTTGCATCTGCCTTCATTATGTGGCAATTAAAAAACAAAGTGGCTTGGATGTTTCTTGAGAAAAGCCCCACCTGAAAGCCTGTTTTGGCACCTTGTTCAAAAATTGCCTCAGTTTCCTTCCTGGTGACAAGTTCAATACAAGCAACTTTACCCCACAAAATACCCAATTCAGCATCCACCGTACTTTGTACTTCTCCAAAAGGAAATGCAACCTATAATGGTCCATGTTAATATGCTTTTAGTAAACTTAATAATCTGAAATCTTATTAAAAGGTCTGCTAGGCAACATAAAACATGGATTTTGTCCACACTGCCCTTTTCCCCCATCCCACACACCCTCATTTAGAGGACAGCAGCCCTCAATGGACAGGAACCACAGTGCAATGCCAATGTCCTGACCAGGACTGGAAGAGAGAATTTTTAAGGAACAACCATTCCCCAAACTCCAGAAGCAGATTTTGCTTGCTCACATTATCAAATTCACAACAAATCTGCCATTCACTTCAAATACAAACCTTGGAAAACAAAAAAGGAACCTCTCAAATCCTTAAGGAGACCAATTCATGACTGGCAAGGGCCACTTCGTGTTTTTACACACCACGCTTCATGTCTGCAGCTTCTGATTTAGGAGAATTTGAGATGACACCAGCCAATTGACTCATGCAGCATTCGCAGAGCCTGAGTGCATTATGAACATCCCACAGAGAAGCTGTTTCGATTTTGGATGGAATACACAATTAAGTTGAGCAGTTTTTAAAGCACGCCCTTGGATGTCACCTTCAGGAGAGCTACAGGAAATTAATCATAATGGCATTTATCACTTTTTAGCCTGCTCTTCTAATCCCGGCTGCGTGGTCACGCCGAGTTTCCGCAGCAGCCTGTACCGCAGAGGTGGCTGCCTGAGCCAGAGCCTACACTCCAGGCACTGTAGTAGATCTAAATGAAGAGCTCCAACTTTATATAGCTTATAAATTACAAGATCTACATTTCATTTGGCTTTTCCTGTCGATGTCAACTTCAAGTTGTGTAATCAAACACCAAAACGCCCCCATCCATACAAACAAAATGTGCAAGTGTTACCAATGACAGATCAGAGCAGGCAATTTAAGAGTTAATCCTCGAGCAGTGTCCTCAAATAACCCTACGGTGGCTTGATATTACAGCTGAACACGCTGCCTCGAGTGCTTCCAGCTACTGCTATCAAATGCTTTGTAGCAACTTTCCCTGCTGCAGCCACTATCGCAGGCACTAACACCGAAATGCAATTAAAGCTGGCATTTCCAGCCTCAGCCCGTCCCCTGGGAGCTGCAACCTTTCCTCCTCCAGCACTGCCGCACCCTGGCAGAGCCAAGTGCGGCCCTGGCGAGGGAAGGGCTGTGGCAGTCATCCTGGCACTTTGCAGGGGACAGCAAAATGTAACCTTACAGATCAGCTGGCTCCCGAAGCGCTCAATTTTCCTGGTCAATCTCAGGCTTCCCCATGTTGCGGCCGCAGCCGGTTGTGTAAACCAAATTACAGCACACGACAGCGGTAATTTCTCCATTCCTCCTCTGTTGACATTTACACGGGCAATTTATCGCCTGCTAAAATTACCACTTCCCCATCCAATCCCAGAGGGATCCCTGCTCGGGGCGGAACGCTGCTGTGAGAGCAGATGCCATCTTTCAGGCACCAACAGCAAAGCCCCAGCTCCATTTTACACTGCTAACCTCCTAATATTCACACAACTCCTCTTTTCAAACTACCTTTTGCCATAACAATTATTTTTACTATTTACAGGTCCGTATTGATGTTACTGCTTTTTCTGCCTTCTTGCTTTTCAAGCAAAGTGGAGGGGGCAGAGGCATTTTTTTTAGCTGAATGGAAGCCTTTCCATACAAATCTAATCCTGACAGATCATTTTGTTCCATCACAATTTTTTTTTCTGATACCTGCATGCCGCAGTCAGACCATGACTACTTCTGCCTGCAGCATGGTCTGCTCTACACCTACACACACAAAAGAAGTTGATTTATTTATCCAGGGAAGAAAATAGGTAAGTTCCCTATTATTAACTGGATTTTCCCCTCAGAGCCATAAACTGCCCAGGACAGCATTTTCAGATGACCAGTCCAAACTTGTAAAATTCAGAAAGAGAATTCCTGCTTCTGCAGGTACATCTGTAAAACCAGCAGCACAACTTATCCAAACAGCACAAAAGAAATCAGGCTGAGATAAAGACCTACAACTGAAGCAGCTGATCCAAACAATACCTTAAATCCATCCATTCAATATAATAGAGACAATCCCAGTAATAAGGTACTTTACAAGATGATCTAAGAAACTTCTTCTTTCCTACAGGCATTTGTGGTCTGAATTTGCACATCTGTTCTATAAACAGAAAGAGAATGAAACTGAACACAAAGCATTTTTGGCAACTCCACCCTGCTTTTTAGAGAGGCTGTTACTCTAAAAAGATTCAGAAAATCTTAGTCCTGCTTGATTTATTTCCAAGTAAATCCATTATTTCCAATTATATTTGGGATATTAAGTTATGACCAAAACACAAATATGAAGATTCTTTTTAGTGAAGGCAGTAACTTTAAAAAATTTTATGCTTCATCATGCACAAGACAGATTTCTTCCAGAATCAAATCTCAAATAGCTGATCCACTCTGCTCACTTCCCAACTAACAGTAATGGAAGTCAAGCTCCTCTTCTGTGAAACTCAGACCCTGGGATGAAATCCATCTGATTTCTACTCAGAACCTTGCTGAGACAAGCACAATTACATAATGGAATTTAACTTTCTTAGACCAATTTAAGCCTGAGCAAAACCCAACAGAGACATTCTTGCGTGATTTTGTCTCACATCATGCCAGGACCTGCATGCTGTATCCACAGATAATCAGTCTTCCTCACCAAAAACACCTCCTGAAGCTCCTGGCAAATACTCTGTCTGCATCTCAGAAAGTATGACTGCCTGGGAATTCACGAGGCTTCCACTGTGATCTCTCCCATCAGCAAAGAATAAAAGTTTCACATATGAAAGGCTTGATGGCGGTGTTGAAAGATAGAGGGAGTGTATTCAAACAAGCAGACTCCTGAATTTTCTATTCTGAGAACTATTATACCAGAATACCACTCCCAACCTCTAGTTTACCTGACAACAGCACCGGGATAAGATTAAAATTTAATGTAATAAAATAAACAAGGCCTTAGCAGGAATCCGGTACAATTTTCAGCCCCTGTTTCACAAATCCCCAGGGAGGGCATGCCTACCCTTCACTGCACACACTTGTAACCTGAGAGACCCACGGGGTTGTAGAACCAACAGCCGTAGGGAAAAGCTCCCTGCTTTACAAACAGCATCATCAAAACCTGGTTATTTCAGCACCTAACTGAGAGAGACATGGGGAAAAGAGCTCCTCGTTTTATGACAGCCTCATCTCAAACACTGTAGTTACAGGGGGAACACCCAACATCCCAGAGCAGGTCACCTAGGCATTTAGGGCCAACCTATGAAACTGCAAGCATTTTATAACTCACCAAAGTTAACCTCCCTAATTCCAGGGTTAAGGTTAATGTTAATGCAAAACAATGCCGTTCCTGAATTACAAAAGGAAATGTAGAAAGCATTTCCTTCCAGTCCTTCAGATTCTGGAATTATTCCCCACTTTAATGAGCATTACCTCTATACAATGCAGCATTTCCTCCAAAAGAAACGTACTTCCTTTTCTACCACCCAAACACTTTTCCTAAAATGAGATTATATCCTTTCTTACCCAAGGTTCAAGTGATATTCTTGCCATCATAATACAAAGCAAAACTTAATCAAAAGTTTCCCTGAAGCCAAACTCAGTCCCCATCCTACTACACTTTAGGAGGCATATTTGGGGAAGTAGAGGACAATCTAAATCTCACAGGTTAACCTTCCTGCTTTTCTAACAGCTTTACAAGATGGAAGTAGGACCTCAATGGCCCATTTCTACTGCTTGAACTTTTACCTAAGTATTTGCCAAGAAACTTAATGAAAACGAAAGGAAATTCCAGTAAAACAGATTTTTTTCCCCTGCCTCTTAATTCTATGTTCATACAACTTGTAGCTCTTCTAACAAAATTGGTCTTGTCCTATCAAGCCAAATTCCACACTAGTTCAAGAAAACTTTAGTTAAAGAAGCTCAGCAGTTGGTCTTTACAGTTTGGTAACATTTTGGCCATGGGTACTATTGCTCACATCCCCAACCAAACTAACAACATTATATCACTTCTCTATTTCTCCTCAACTGGTCCTACACCCTACTATCTGATTTTCTGACTGCTGCTTGTCAGTGTCAACAGATGAAGGACCAAAGCTCAACAGTACACTCAGTCCCCACCACAGACTTCCTAAGAACAGAATTTCAAGCATTTCCCCTTCCCACTTACACTGCCCATTGCTTTGCTCCCACCAGTGCTCATAGAAAACATAACAACAAGACAATGAACAGACTGCAACAAGTGATGTCATACAACTGTGCAAACTGATCAATCTACTACTCACTGTTCTGTTTAAGGGCTGGACAAATTCATCAAACAAATTCAAACACCAAGCTGGCTGCAGCTATGCACAAAATGCAAGCAAAAGCTCTCCTTATTTAGCCCGTTTTTATATTTAAAAAAGCTTTTTTAAAGGGTTCTTTATGCTGTGTGCCATGGAAGAAAAATTACTGATATAGTCACTGCTTTCAATGTAAAAACCCCATTTATATCAGAGTAGTATCTCTCTGTAGAATTTTTTTTTCCCCCAACCACACATTATCTTCCACATTGATCTATGCTTTTAAGTTTGATCGATTAGCACCGGCTGTACTACAGCTTGTTCCCCTCTGCTTCAAGAGCCCGACTGCTGAAACATCCGAAACCGTTCTCCATCAGATGCAGGAGAGAGGATCGCACTTTTTTATACGGAACAAAACCCTCCATCAGCTGCAACAGACTCGTGCTGGACGCTTCCAGGCAGTTGGTCCCAGCGGATGAGCCCGCTCTGGATTGTCCCAGCAGCGCCGTGCCGGGCACAGCCCGGAGCCGAGGCGGCCCCTCGGGAACAGCGGCTGCGCTGCTGCTGCCGCCTCACCAACACCTCCATGGGGGCAGAACCGGGCCAGGCACGGGCAACGCACCCGTCTGGCCTCCCTAGCGGGCTCTAAACCACAGAACCACCGAGGCTGCAAAAGTGCTCTGAGGTGCTCGACCAGGGACCCAACATCACCGTGTCAAGCGCGGCGCTGAGTGCCATGTCCAGGCTTTGCTTACACAGCTGCAGGGACGGTGACTCCACCACCCACCCCCCTGGGCTGCCCGTTCCAGTGTCCGATCACTCTTTCTGAGAATAAATCCTTCCTGGTGTCCAACCCAAACTTCCCCCGGCGCAGCTGAAGACCATGTCCTCATGTGCTATCGCTGGTTGCCTGGGAGCAGAGCCCGACTCGCACCTGGCGGCATCTCCTGTCAGGGACTTGTGCAGAGCGACGAGGCCTCCCCTGAGCCTCCTTTTCCCCGGGCCGAGCTCCTCACAGAACACGCGCTCCAGACCCTTCCCCAGCTCCGCTGCCCTTCTCCGGGCTCGCTCCCTACGGAGCGCTGCATGGAGCTGGAGCCCAGCACAGCCAAGCCGGCGGGGAGGGACCCTCCACAGCTCCCCCGATCCCGCTTTTCCGGGCTGCGTTCGGGGAGTGCGGGGGGCGAAACTTCCTATTAAGGGCACGGCGGCCGCGGGCCCGCAGCTCTGCGGCGCCGCCATGGCGGGGCCTCCCTCGCTCCCTCCCTCGGGCCGCGGCTGCGCGCTCGGGGCGGCGGGAAGCGCCGCTGCCTCCGCTGCACCTGCCGCCGCCGCCACCGCGGGGGAGGGCGATGCGGCGGCACCCGGGGCACCCCGCCCGCACCCCCGCCGCGAAACCCGCGCCGCGCTCACCCACGCTCCGGTAGCCCAGGATCGCGATCTTGCGGGACTTGGACGGCGGCATCTTCTCCCCCGCCCGGCCCCGAACCACATCAAGGGCGGCGGCGGCGGCGGCTGCGGCGAAGGGCGGCGGCGGGCGGCTGTGGGGGCGCGGGGCGCGGCGCCAGCGACATGCGGGGGGCGCGGGGGGAGCGGCGGCGGCCGGAGCGCGCTCGGGACGCGCGGCGCTGGCAGCGGCGGGGCCGCACCACGTGACCGCCGCCGCCGCGCGCCGGCCCCGCGTACGCACCTGCGCGTCACAGGAAAAAACTCCCTGCGTCACCCCCGCTCGGCGCGCGCGCCCCCCCCCTGCCGCCCGCCGATTGGTCGGCGGGGCGGCGGCGGCGGGCGGGGATTGGCCGGGGAGCGGCAACGGCCGCGTTCGAAGGGGAGGGGGCGGGGCCGGGCGGGCAAGGGCGAGCGGGGACGAGGTGGGGGGGGGAGAAAGGGGGGGCAGGAGAGGCGCGCGCCAAGGTCCCGCGCGCGTGCGCGCGCAGCGGGCGGCGGTTGGTGCGTCCCGCGCGCGCGGCCCCGCCCAGGCCCCGAGCTCTGTCACCTTCGTCAGCCCTGTCCCTGTCCCGGCCCCGAGCTCCGTCACCTTGGTCATCCCCGTCCCTTATCCCAGTCCTGGTCATTATCCCCGACCCTATGCCTGTCCCAGTCCTCTTCCCGGCCCCTTTCCCGTCAGCTTCGTCATCCCGATCCCTGTCCCCGTCCCTTATCCCTGTCCCCGTCTCTTATCCCTGTCCCTATCCTGGTCTTTATCCCCGTCCCTATGCCTGTCCCAGTCCTGTCCCCGGCCCCGATCTCTGTCACCTTGGTCATCCCGGTCCCTGTCCCTTATCCCTGTCCTGGTCTCTATCCCCGTCCCTTTGCCTATCCCAGTCCTGTCCCCGGCCCCAGCCCAATCCCATTCCTGTCTCCATTCCTGTCCCCGTCTCCTTCCTCATCCCTTCCCTATCCCTATCTCAGCCCCTATCCCCGTGCCCATCCCTGTTCCTATCCCTGTCCTTGTGCCTATCCCTGTTCTTATCCCTGTCCTGGTGCCTATCCCCGTCCCTATCCCCATCCCAACCCCGTCGCCGGCCCTGGCCCCATCCCAATCCCGTCCGTATCCCCATCCCTGTCTCCATTCCTGTCCCCGTCTCCTTCCCCATCCCCGTGCCCATCCCTGTCTCTATCCCTGTCCTGGTGCCTATCCCCGTCCCTATCCCCATCGCAGTCCCCATCCCCGTGCCTATCCTTTTTCCTCTCCCCATCCCTATCCCCATCCCCGTCCCCGTCTCCTTCCCCATCCCCTTCTCCATCGCAGTCCCCATCCCCGTGCCCATCCCGGCATCTGTCGCTGCCCCTCCCGTGTCCCCTCAGGCTCCCGGGTCCGGTGCCGGGAGGGGCCGCTCGGCCAGGCTGGTTTGAATTTGAATAAATAAATAAATAAATAAATTGAATTTATCTCCGAGCGTTTCCCGTGCGCGCAGGTGATTGATGGAGAAACGTCGGGTCCCAGCGTCGATAAAGTGCTGGGGATTGCATGGAAGGGAAGGCGGAGTTTGGGAGCTTGGGAATGGTTAACAGTGAGATCCAAGCGCTGGAGAGTTTTCCGCTGTGAAAAGAGGGCTGCGGGTACTGGTGGTGACTGCAACACTTGATGGATGCAGAATTTAAGGGAGAAAGACACCAAGACAGGAAAGTGGTATTTCCCCTTTCTACTACTGATTTGGAACTCTTTGTGTTAATATCTACCCTTTACACATCTGCTGGAAAAATGAATGCTAGTTAGAATTATTTTTTTTTAATGTGCATTTTGTCTTCTTTTTGGGGAACACTGATACCTAACATGCAATTATGCCAGGGCACAAAAAACCAATCTAATAATTGGATGATGTTGAGGGACACGGATTGGCTTCTCCCTGATCTGATCCATCCCCTCCCACATACTCATCTAACCTGGGGAGAGGGCAGGGAGCTAAAGCAAAAGGAAGTTATTTGTACACAAAAGTGATTCACTTCTGGAGGAGCAGGCAGGCTTTTAGGAGATACCTGCATTTTTTGGAATAGTCTAATTATACCCTTCATCTTCTGGATTATGGAGTTTTACAGGATAAGTGCTGGTAACCTGTTAAACAGCAGGAATAACAGCTTTCAGTGAATAGTACATGATGGAAGGATAGTTATTTCCTGAGGAAACATGGGGGTTTTGTACTTTCTCAGTGATGGCTGTGGTGATACAACTCTGCAGGCTCATTCCCTGTGTCCAGCCTGTACTTCCCACTCACTACAGCAGATTCCCACCTCACCACAGCCCTCAGGGAAGGGATTGGTGGGATTTGGGGAGCCTGCAAAAAAGCAGCAGCCTGGAAATCCAGTGTTTGTGAACAGGGATCCTGTTCAAAGCTCCCCAAGAGGTGCAGAGGGACAGCCCTGCCTGATGTGCAGCACCAGACTCCTCTTTGTCTCATGTCTTGTGACAGGCACAATTGTTTATGAAGCACATGAGGACTGCAGCAGCCATGATCCTGCAGGACCAACCCTTGGAGCTGTGCCATCATCATTACATTCATTCCTTCTGGAGCCATGCCATGGTCCAAAATGTGGGCTTTTTACAGAGCCAGAAGACTGAGACGACTGAGATAAGAATTATGTTCCAATGCCATACATGGATTTGGAAAAATAGCTGAAGTTTGTGGTAGTTATGCTTTCAGTTTCTGTCTCCTTACAGTTCTTATTACTTGCCTGTCATATTTTGGTACTGGGCTTTTTGCCCTGGTGAAACTTAACTTGTATTTTCAGGATATATATCCATACCCCTCCACATGCTCAGAGTGATGAGCATCAGCATTTTTTTTCATTTGTGGGAGTTTCTGTTTTGTTCCTTCCACTTATCTTGATTAGGTCTTTTCCCTTACTCTCTTTTTCTTGTCCCATTCTCCTTTTGGAGCTGTGTCTATTTATTTATCTGGTTTCTGTTACCTTGCCCCTGGCTCACTCTGTGCTTGTTTAGGGGAGTTCACTACTGCAGGGTTTCTGTTCTTCCCTCTTGTTTTGCTCTATTGCCTCAAATTGCAATGGAGTTGTCTCACCTTAGGATGCTTGTCAGCAGCAACACAGAACTCATCCATTCTGGGTGTGGGTTTATTTTGAAGAAAAGCCTTTAACTTCCTTTTCTTCCACTGTTCCTTTGGAGGGAATTGCCTAATAATCCTTCCTCCAGCAGGTTCCTGTAAGTGCTTCATTTTATCTTGGCTGGGCCACTGGGAACACAGGGAATTACAGAGCTTTCAGGGAAGTTTGTTGTTTTTCCATGCTCTAGGGCTGGGTGACACTGCTGATGGCCTTTGGCAGCACTCTGGGATGCTGCTGCTCAAGAGGCAGCAGCTTAAGCAGAGCTGAGAGGATCTGGACTGTGGGAAGGCTGGTACTGCATTTCTCCTGCCCAGGTGAAGTCTAAACACTTCTGGAGTGCTTTGAGCAGAAGGACAGCACACCTGCACACCTGCGGCTGTGAGTGTCCAATCCAGGCACTGTGCATTATCTGAACTCCTGTTGTTTATACATTTAGGGCTGAACAGCCCCACACACCAAGGACCCCTTTGCTAAATCCTCTCCCTGTAACAATCCAGGTGTGATGCTCAGGTTCAGTTTTCCCAGGGCAGCATTCCATAGCATCATTGCATTAGGAATTAGGGCTGTGCCTGTGCATTCCCTGCTCCTGCTGCAGCCTCCTCACCTCTGCAGTGTTTGCAGATTCAGCTCCCAAGGAGTTGAGAGAGCTGTGGGACAAGTGACATCCCCTGTGTGCCTCTGCACTGGCTGTGCTCCAGGCCTTCCCCCTGCCTCCCTCTGCCAGGCTCTCCCTCAAATCAAACACAGCCTTGGGATCAGTTCAGATGATAAATGACATTAATGACAAATAAGATAACATGTGTCACATGTTATCACATGCCCATGTGGTTGTTTCTAATTAATGGCCAATCACAGTCAGCTGCCTCAGACTCTCTGTCCGAGCCACAAGCCTTTGTTAGCATTCCTTCCTTTTCTATTCTTGGCTAGCCTTCTGATGAAATTCTTTCTTCTGTTCTTTTAGTATGGTTTTAATATAATATATATCATAAAATAATAAATCAGCCTTCTGAAAAATCAAGTCAGATCCTCATCTCTTCCCTCATCCTAAGACGCCTGTGAACGCCATCACACACATGCTCAAAGAATGCAACACTTCGGATGTGGTTCTGAAAGACAAGATTCCAAGGGGGCTGCAGTGAGTGTCTGTGGGGAGGTCAGGATGCTGAGGGAGGCTGGACAAATGTTGCATGGCTTTCTTTTGCTGCCTGTATCTACTTTTTCTGATGGAGAAAGAAGCACAATAGATTTCATGTAGTAAAGGTAACTCAAGAGCCAAGTATTTTTACACTAATCCAGCACATGCAAACCCACAGCCACCCCTTCCCAAATGCAGAACAGCTCTGACTTGTACCTTCAATTCCTGCAGCAGCAATTAGCAGCACAATTACCTGCTCTGTCCTTCAGCAAAGCAGGACCTTCCCAAGGAGTGTTTTGAAGTGTGTCCAGTGTTTGCACTGGGCGTGCTTCCACAGGCACAGCACAGCCCCTGCAGCCTGCAGAGGTTACAAAGTACATTCAGCTCAGCCTTGCACTCGTTTCTGCTCCCTCCTGCCTTCTCACAGGGACTGTAGTTTGCAATATTCACATGGAAACGCTGGCAAAATGTCGGCAGAAGCAAATTAAGGGATTAATTCAGTTCAGAGGGGGTGCTGACACCAGGGGTTGGTGCCCTGCAGGTCCTGGTGTGCAGCTGGCAGGGACACAAGTTCCACAGGGCTTTTTCTGAAGGAATCAGTTTGATGTGTGAGCACAGGTCACCTCGTGCCCATTCACTTCAGCAGGAACAGGTCTGACTGCAACCACCAGAAAACAAATGAGTACCAAGAAAGTGACTTTCAAAACCACATTTAAATTAAGTCCTGAAGTGAAGAGTAAAGAGCAGTGTCTGCAGAACATTCCTTTTGCATAAATGCATTATGTGGGTACAAGGGTAGCATTAAATTATCCGGAATGGCATTTTCCTCTGGAAATTACCCTTAATAAGTGTTCAATATGGGTGAAAGTTCACAGAAACTTTAGGAGTAAACTGGTTACTTCTAAAGCTGCCTGGAGAGCTCAGTGGGAGCAGTTACAGGGCCTGCTGTGAGACAGGATTAAGCACGTGTGGTTTCACTTCTAGTTGGACCAAAACTGAAAAGCTCCAACTTACCCTGTGCTCCCTCAAAAAATGGCAAGAAGTGTTCTCCATGTCTTGGAACTGCTTCAGTCAGATTCCTCCTGTCTGCCACGAGGACAAGGGTTCAGGCCTTGGAAATCAAGGCTTGTTCTTTCTGTTTTACTCCAACATTCATGCCCAGCACAACAGTATCCCTTAATAAAAGATGAATAAGCCTCAGAGAAACAACAACTGAATTCACTTCCTAGCAAACAGCAAATACCATCTGACCTCAGACCCTTTACCTCAAGGATTCCAGAAGTAAAACAGGAAAATGTTTTTCATCAATGTCAGCAAAGGGTGATTTTTCCTCAGTTCAGAGCATCTCTAGGTACTGAAAAATACTGAGGGCTGAAGTCTACTAAGAAACATTTTCTTACACCTAAGCAGTTAAAATATCCAGAGTAGGTAAAAGCCCTTCCAGGACAAGCCCTTCAGAATAATTATCTTTCACAGACATCTCTTGCTGTGCAAGGAAATGCACAGGAAAGCAAAGGCATCAATCAGATGTTATTGCAGTCCTGGTTAAAATAGAACCCATTTCTTCACCTGCACTACTGAACAGGCTTTCAGGAGTCACAGGGGACATTTACTGACCCCTCCATCTGCAGCATGGTCCTGTCTGTGACAAGAAAAGGAGCTTCTGGAGCTGTTGCTGTGGTCTCAGATCTGTAAGTACTGCTTGCTGCCTGTCCAGAGGGGAGAATGCACAAGAACTGGAGTTTAATGACATTTTATTAATTCTTTTTCATGGTTGAGACCTCTATTGAGCTACACGAAGAGCCCTAGAGTGAAGCTTTAGTTACACTATCCCTTTAATCTGGAACATGCTGCAGTGCTGCTGAGTCACCCCTCCTCTCTCCACCCTCATTTACTTACTCCTGTCCCTCCCTTATGCTGGAACAAGAATTTTTCTAGCTCTGTAGAGAACTGATCTGTATTAAAAACGACAAGATTTCTTTAGCTCTGTTTACTGCATCAGCACTGGCACTTGTGCCAGCACAAGCAGAGTGTGTTTTGATGGCACTGCTGTTTATTCATGCTGGTGGGGTCACATCACAGTTCTGCCACTCACAAATGCACACTTCAGAGCTGAATTCCAGAAAGAAAGGGTGGAAATTCTCTAAACACAGTTTTGTGCCACTGAGGAGGCTGTTCTCCCTATTTTTGCTAGTCCTGTGTCCACAACACGTCAACAGCAGTTGTAGTAATGTGAAAATGGGAAGCTTGCATGTGGTTATATGAAAACTGCAAATTCATTCTGGCTTTCTGCACACTGCAGCACACAGGCAGGCCCACAGCATCTGCATGAACAGGGACAGAATTTGTGCTATAAAACAGACATTAAAAAATTACCAATGGTTGAACCCTTATCTTTAAAAATACCTTGAGCAGAGGGCTGAAGAATGTGCCCATGCAGACGAGTGATAAGAGAGATGCCAGGATGCTTTTGGGCACCTCCCTGCCAGCCCATCTCCCAGAGGAGGCTGCAGTGCCTGTGCTGGAGCAGAACTTTGCTTTCACAAAGCTGCATCCATGTGGTTTCTGGGGCATTTGCAGGTAGCACTACTGCCCACTTAATAAGTTTCCAACCCCAGACTCTCCCCTCCACACACGCTATGAAGAATGAGAGCCACTATTTTTAGTTAGAATTGCTCCCACATGAGGATAATCAGAGCTGGGCTGAGGTCAGCTCTGATGGCAGCAACCAGCACCAGGCTGTTGATCTTAGGACAAAGCAGCTGCTCCAGTTCAGTACCACCTGGAATTGCAGGGAACAGAGTCAATATTTACCCCGTCAGAAAAGGTGCTGACAATGTTTTTCACAAGGTAAGAAAGTGGAAGAAAGTCTAAGTGAACAGTTTCCATCATGTACTACAGGAATATTTTTAGTCATGAAAGATACCTGTAAGAAGGAAGTTTTTACACATTTAGTTCAGAATTTAAATTCTTGTAGAAAGGAGAAATGTTCTGAACAAAGTTTTTGATTACTATTATTACAATTATATTTACATTTTATAAGCAAACTGAAAACTGTTCACCTTTTACCTCCATGTTTATAAATGAAAAAATATTGTATCCCTTTCCTGCATTATTCCAGTGCAGTATTCAGGCTGGAAACACAATACAGAAGTCCTACCTACAGTAGTCCATCAGCATAAGCCACCTTTAAATTCAGAGGAAAATAAGAATGCTCCTGGTTTGCACTAATCCCAATGCATGTACATTCATACATGCGAAAGAACTTGGCACGAACTGCTAAAACCAAACTGATGTTGTAGGGTTTAATTTCTTCCATCTACAAGAATCTACAATTATAAAAGTCTCATCTTCAAACTTTACAGTACATTTACATTAGCAAATACCCCACAGCTTTCCTCACTCCTCCGCTTCTGTACAAATCATATACAATAAAAAGTTTTGGGTTTTCGTTGTACAAACATCATTTTACACTTTAATACAGGTGAAAATATTGTCCTCTGGCACCTCATTTCCTCCATGGTGCCTGTGTATGACAGGACAGAGCACTTTCAATCCATGCTTCCGGAATCTTCAGCTCAAGTAACAGACTGGTGAACAGGGCACAGCTTCTGCAACTCCAAAGTTTTAAATAATGAGAAAAATCTCCCACTTGTTTGTATAACAATCAACAGTTTATTAATGGATATGGTGAAATTTTAGCTATCCACCAAAGATGTGTAAAAAATTGTCATGAAAGTAAAAATAAATAAAGCTGTTTTTAAATCAGTCTTGTTTTACATTTCTGTTCAGAATGCAACATTGAACACAAAACTGTCATTGAAGTTTTAAAGAAGTCTACCGATACCCAAATTACAGCTTTTATGACAAATCTAATGAGAACTGAAACTGATTTGGTTTTAGGTTTAAAGACTTTCACATTCAAATACAGTGTCTCGTTTAGCACAACACTTCCTTTGACAGTGATGGGCAACAGTGATGACATATTGCTGTATTTTGACATAAGGCACTATGATATGAATATGCCATACACTTGCCTTATGCCACATATATCCATTGCTGACCAGTGACTTCTGTCAAATACAAAATGAAAAAGTTTCAGAATACAGTGCATTTTAATGAAGGACATCATGTGAAGTCTTCCAGCAAATGTTTTGAAGACATTTTGAAATACGAGCCTACATTTTAACATAAGCTTTTGTCATGCTGCTTTTTTTGCGACATCACTGGGGGGAAGAGACTCATCATCCATCACTAAGTCCCAAAACACATTCTCAACCATCCTGCTCTGTTCCACTGCAGTCACTGCTCTTGAGACAAACGACCCAGAAACTCTGTTCAAGTTCTCCTACAAATGTTTACATTCACAGCAGTCATTCACTCTCGTTCTCCTTTTGTTTGGCACCTGGAACAGAAGAGGAAAGCAGCTGTCATTTCCTTGGCCACACACAACTGCAGCAGCTCATTCCAACTGCTGCAACTTTCCCCAATCACATTACCAAAATCACACTCCTAAAATACAACATTTATAGAGAATAAACTGCAGGATTGCTCAATGCCAATGTGAGACAGAGCAGGGGAGGCTCGAGACCATCACTGCTTTAATTTCACTGCTAAGTTGAAGAAACCCTTCTGGGAAGTTACTCCAAATGCCTTTGAAGATTCTCCTCAGCACATAAAAAAAATTTGTTTAAAAACTCCCAACTAAAAACCCACAGCCCAAACCTGTCCCTCAGCTTAGAGCCAAGCTTAATCATCCTAACAGCCCCCAGAAAATGAGTCCTGCTCGAGCACAAACGATGGAAGAATTTAGTTGAACTGCACTTTGTTGATGGAGCCATTTCTCCTGGCTCAGAGGCAGATTTTGCTTACAGCAGGGATCTGAGAGACCTGTCCAGCAGGACTGTGCAGCATCTCACCTCTTCTCCAGATACTCAAACATGCTGGGCAATGACTGAACCCTGTGGTGAGCTTGGATTCAGCATCCAACTCTACAGAACGAGAATCTCTTGCCAGAAACCTGGAGCTGCTACTTGTAATGTATTATCAAACACTGAAAGATTCATTAAATGTTTTCACATCACAACTGTTAATTTTTTCCCAAACACAGGCTGGTTTTAATTCCTGCAAGTCAATAAATTTTCCTTTCCATCTGTGAAGAGAACTGGACAAGTGTTTTATCTGGTGTTGTTAGGAGCAAAGTCACACTTCATACTCTACAAATCAGATTTACATGGCAGACATCCTCCCTGCATGAGACAAATTCTAGTCTAAAATTGGGCAGTTGCCTGTGGAAATGCAATCTGATGCTTAACTGCTCCCCAAAAAACCTTCCCTCACCTCCTCTCTTGCAGTGGCATAATCCTGCCCTCTCTGTTGCTGTAACCCCTCTACCAGACTGTTCTGTGGGCAGGCTCAGTGTGCCAGGCTGACTAAACTGCAGCTTTTTTGCTGGCTCAGTGAGTTACAGCAGCTCAGGGCTCTCAGAGCATGCTGCAGCCCCAGAGTGGGAGCAGGAACTGCCCTTTGCAATAATTCCAGAGCGCTTTTAGCTCAGCTCAGAGTCCCAGCATAGGTGTGCATGTGACTCCAGTACAACAAAGCTCTTGGTTTGTCAGCACCCAAATGCATCTTTTCTGTGTGAACTTTGCCCCATTAGCACTAAAATCTGCTCTCCTGGGATCCTGCTACCCTCCAGCCATGGATGAAACTCCCTCCTCTGCCAAGACTGCCTGCTTGTCTTTACACCTCCCTTTTCTTTCTCCAGGCAAGGATTCAAGGATTCCACCTGACCCAGACCTCTGGGCTGGTTTCTCATCCATGCTTTCACAGAGATGGGCTCCTTGCTCTGCCCTTGCTCTTCCAGGTCATTAAAAGGAACCAGATGTACTGACACAACACCTCCAGCAGTGAGGCTGATTGCTTCTCTTCAGGACAGAAATATTTCTATTTAAACAAGGTATATTACCTTTTTTTTTTTTTAAAGTCTACAGAAAAAACACTTTTATATAATTATGTTATCTAGCAGGGCAGGTAAGAGATTTCAGTTAAGCTCACATATTGACTTTTTTGGAGTTTTTTTAAATACATAATTAAATAATTTTTTAAAAAAAATTTAAATTTGTTTTTAATTTTTTAAATTTTTTAAAAATAATACATAATTAAATAATTTTTGGCTCTATTTGTCTGATTTTTTTTTTTGAGGCAAAATGGTAATAATTCTCAAGACATTTTGCCTTCCTGACAGAGCCAAAACAGGGCTTTGCTTTACCTCTTGTGACACTGAAGTAATTTATGAGGTCAAAGTGAAGTTACAATTAAAAACATAAAGCAGGTTAAGAAATTGGGCAAAACTTAAAACCAAAACCAAACTAAACCCAGCCAAACCAAACCCTCAGAACCAAGATAAAAGTAGCAGAAATAAACCTACTGCTGGATATTTTTTTTTTTAAAGGAGCCTGGTCATGTTTAAATTGATCACTAGAGATTTACCCTGATCACAAGGGAGTTTTATACTGGAAGAGTTCTGGTGGGCTGAGGTTCAATACCTGACTTAAGCTGTGCCAGCCAAGCACAGCTGGACAACAGCAATGCTCCAAAAGGTGATTTTTTAGTAGAAAACACAGCCACACTTGGTCAGAGTATGGAAACTCAAGTGCCTTGTTTTAATGTTGTCTATACATTCAGCTTCATCCACTTAAAATATTAATCAAGATTTTGTTTTCCCCCTAGAAAAGATATATGAACAGCAGGGACATTCATGAAACTTCTGCATGTTCTCCTCAGTGAACAGGAGACTGGCAATTAATATCCTGTCAGCTTTTTTTCCTGAAATTACTTGTGTATTTAAGAACTATAATCAGTTAGAAAAGCTAAAAATTGGACATTTATCACTGTGCAATAACTGAAACGCAGCAGGGTGTGCACACCCCCATGGCAAGGGCAGATCCATACCTGCAGGTGTGAGTACCAGAGCTTGTAGGATGTCAGAGAGGGAGATGATCCCCACAATGCTATCAGCTTCATTCACCACCACCAAACGATGGACCTGCCAGCAGGAGAAGAGTCTCAGATATATTGACCTGATTTAAAGTAGGCAAAGCAAAGAAAAACAAACAAAGAAAGAAACAAAACCCCTAAAGTAAAGTGAAGCATGAAGACAAGTAGGAAAAAACAACCCAAAATGGTTCAAAATGTCAGGAATAGAAATTCTCTCACAGCAACACAGCCATGCTTGGCCTACATAAATGAAAATAGTGCATGTTTAAAAGGCACACAGCTGGCTGACTGAACAGAGTCTGATGTGAAGTGACAGGTAAGTCTAGATCTAGGTCTTGAAAATACTTCTGTTCTCAAAATGTGGCACTCACATCAAAGACTTTTCCCCAAGTTACAGCCTCTGCCCAGGTCTCCAAAAAACCTCAGCCTGTGGTCTCCAAAAAATTAGATACAGTAATAAAATGAGGATTCCTTCTGAAAAATACTTCCTGACTTCCTCAGCAGAGAGACACAACGCTAAAACTTGTATTTTGATGCCTCTGAGTTGGTTTTAATTTAATTTTTCTCACAGGGATACACAATGGAAAATGAGTGCCAGATTTGTTTTAAACAGATTGTTTAAGACAGAAAAAGGATTAAATTTATCTATGCAAATAAACACAAGGACACAACTGGGAAGAAAGATTTATCAACAGTAAGACCATATTTTCAAACAATGATCTTATCCTTACAAAGCTCTTCTATGGAATATTTTACACCACAAAAATTTTGTGCTAACTGCAGGGAAATTAGGTGCATACTCCTGTATCCTGAGGCTATTGGGCAGAGCAAACTGAGAAAAGCCACTGCAGAACCAGGGAAGTGTCTGTCCTACGTTCAGAGCCTACTACATGTTTACTTTTACCCAATTGAATTATCTCTCTTCACTATTAAGTTGAGAGAAAATATTTTATTTTTGATAAAACTACGCTGGTGATATTTTAAACAGGTTTATTTGTTTCTGCATATGCACATATTTAATAATTTTATTCCTCTCTCAGTGTAATGAATTCAAGAAAAATGGACAATGTTTCATTTGTTTAATTGCTTGTAAGATCAAGCAGTTGTCTGGCAGCTAAAAATAGCTGTGTAGTAGTTTTGACTGACTCATTTTTACATGTAAGCTCACTGTGTTTAGACTGAAAGAGAGGGTAGGAGTTGTTCTTAAAACACAAATGTCTAAAGCTTCTTAAGATAGTAATAAAATAATCCAAGTTTGAAATCTGTGTATCAGGAATGCTAAAATTATTCAATTCAGGAGGAAGCTCAAGCAAATGCTGAAAGTTACAAGTGGAAATTGCCTAATGAGGTTCTAAGGGCTTCTTAACAAAGTGGAAGTTTTCCTCATATCAAGTATATGCCTGGTTACAACCCTAAAAATAAAAAATCTCGTAATTTATGAAGTTAAAGCATCTAAATGGAGCTGATAACACTCAGAGATGACTGAAATTGGGAATATTGATTTTCTCCTGCAGAGAAGCCTTACAGGGGAGGAAGATCTGCAAACTCATTCACCTCTGCACATAAGGAAGTTCCCAATACTAACAGACAAGATAAACAGCACCAAAAGAATGGACAGCACAGAGATAAAAATTTACAAGAGCAGTTAGTGAAGGCTTCTTCACAGGAATTTACTTTATGGCCCAGTGTGACTGCATTTCTATGAGAGCAGTGCAGGATTCCATCATGCATCAAAACAAGTTGCACCCAATACATTTCCTGAGCCAAGCTATAAACTGGGAGTTTAACAAATGAGTTGTCTGCAAAACTTGTGATAGGCTTGGAAGAAACTTGGGTATTATTATCATTAATTAATATATTATATTATAATATATGATTATATTATAATATTATAATTATCATAGAATAATATTATTATATTATAATATATGATTATAATATTAATATTATTATTAGTATGTATTAACTAAACTGAAAGCTTTGCATTCACTTTAGTTAATAAAACAGAAATGCAAATAACTGAATATCATTACAGGTATACTGTGAAATATTTTGCACATCCCTATAAGCATCTAAAACCTGAGTCTGTAGAGCAGACTGAGTTAAATATTAATTATTATAATTATTAAAAAGTAATTAGATAATTAAAAATATTTAATATAATATATATTATATTATTAAAACATGATTGTTAAAAATACTTTCACCAAGTAATCAAAACAACTTAAAGAGGCTAAATTTGTACTGTTTATCAGTTTGATAACACAAATTGTAACTTCTTATGCAGGGACTCACCTCAGCCTTCACTATTCTATCCACAATGGTCTCCAGTGTTTCCAGCATACTGCACTTTACAACACCTTCAAAATACTGAGAGCGGTGCTGCAGGGCTTGTGTCACTGTGATATCTAAGTTATTATATGTTTTTTCAGCAGCAAGATTCTGCAAAAAAACAAACCCAGGCCACATCAGACAGCTCAGTACTTAGTAACAAAGCACTCAATAAAGTAAATATTTTGGCATCAAGCAGATAGGCATTTCTGGTCTAAGCTGAGTCCATTCCAAGTAACACATTAAACAAAGCAGATGCTCTTCAGATTCTGGGAGCTGTCAAGTACACAGATGATGCTGGACACCATCTGACACCCTGGGTTCATTGATAAAACCAGGGTTATGCATTAGGCCAGTGAAAATCTTACTTTGAATCTCATCTTTGGCTTGGGGTCACTCATCCTGCTTTTGCCACGAGCAGCAAATGTAAAGGTGAAGCTCTTCAGATTTCACACCACACAGAATATACAACTCTTTGTTGTTTGTTTTTCATAGGGCTGGGGAAGGCACCAACTGTTCTGAACACCACCCACAGAGTAGATGTCAGTGGCTGAGAGCTAAGTGGAGAGCAAAGTCATTCCTCACCTTCCTAATTTGTGGGCTCAAACTCCCTCTCCTGGACTCAGCTGGTGCTGTCATTCAGTGACACTTTGTGTGTCTGGGTGTATTTTACTGAGTACTATAAGAATAATAACAATGAAACCCCATCCCCACCACTAAAAGGAATAGATTAAAAGAATTTGAAAGCTGACATTTTCCACTTTCATTCTAAGAGCAGGATCATGCCTGCAGTGAGAGGACTCTGTCCAGACCTGCAGAAGCTTTCTGTAGGTGAGACCATTGTGGTATTTTAGAAGTGTTGGCACAGCCTGGCCTACTGATTTTGCTGCTGAGGCACTGAAGGGAGAACAAAGAGAGAGCTTTTAAATGAAAGCACTGGACCAAGCAATAAAATTAAATTAAATTTTGGCTAGAAGATACTCGGGTCAAGTTTTTTGATTGAATTACACCAAACGTGACAAGACAGGTTCAAGGTGATCATGAAGATAAAACCAATTTTGGTTAATTAATTTAACCAGGTCCTAATGAAGGACATTGAGAGGACATAAAAACCCTCTGCAAACTGAAGTCACCCTACACACAATAACTGATGCAATATAAAGCTATTCCTATACATCATTCCATTCCCAGGTTTCCCCAATCAAGAACCTAAAAATTAATTCAGAACTCTTAAAAGGAAAGAAAGCTATGAACTTAGCCAGCTGCACACACAGGCATAGCTTCAACCACCAAGCAAGGACATTAGCCACATGGTTAAAAGTTAAAAATCACTATCTTGGAAATGCTATGTTAATTGGAAGATCAGATCCATACGCTTCAGATTACAATTTTTTTCCTTCTTTTAAAGCTGAAGATCAGGTTGAAGCAGCCTGATGAAATCTGGAAGCTCAGAGGTGATTATCTTTTAAGAATAGAATTTTTTAGATTCTTATCTAGAATTTAGATTTATTTAGAAATCTAATAAGCAAACTAGGACATGTGAGGAAAACCCCAATAATAACCCCAATCAATAGATGCCCTAACTCTTTCCCATGTTACTAGCTGTGTGCAAACAATTATATCCTAAAAATTATATCTTTGTGGTGTGGAGTGTTTATCCAATTCCCAATACATATTTTTTTCCCCAGATAAATGATCCAGCATCTCTAAAACCCAATTTGCTGCCTCATCACTTAAAATGAGAAAAGAAGTGAAAAACATAAGGAGCCCTCTTCCTTTTGGTGTCTTTCTGAAGAAGAATGGGAAATGAAGGAAACATGTCCTGCCTCAAAATCGAACACAGTTACAAAATAAACTGAAACACTGAATCCACCAACTGGGAAATTTCATTGTCTTTGATACATCAGTTCATTTTCTCTACAGCTACTGCCTATTCCCCACAAGCTTTTATGGCAGAACAGGATCTTATACAATAGACAATCCTAAATAATAAAGACAAATGCCTAGAAATGACAGGCAAGAACAGTGACATCACAGGATTTTCAGTATTAAGAACAATGTTTGCAGCCAGAGATATTCATAAGCCTAAAGTATTTCCACTTGGGACTATTCTCCATTTTACTGAATGCCTTCTAGGCAGTTTTGCAAACATCTGGATTCTTCATTAGTGCAGCTGGTTGGTGGCAACCTGGGCAGGGAAATCTCTAGAAAATAATGTAGCTGTCAGATGCTGCAATTAGAAAGCAGGGGCACCCAACTGGGAGGGGACAGGGATAAAAAGATATATATATATATATATTTCAAGTTTCTAAAAGCCATGAGAATAGAAAAGCCCTTGCTCTCAGAGGCTGGTAAATCATGGATGGCATGAATCTGAGTGTGCAACTGGAATCTTGAGGGAAATCCTGGATTAAATCTAAAGCAGAAGGAACACAGATGCAAGACTCTGGAGTCAGAGGCACAAAAGAATGGGCCAAGTAGTTTTTACATCAGTGAGGAGGTCAAGCTGTAGCAAGTACTCAGACTGCACAGAGATATCTGCATTCTCTCTGAGAGCAGACTGGAGTGGCAGCAGCTGGAAAAAGGAAATCCTCACTGAGAAACAGAAACCAACAAGAACAGAACAGTTCAGCCGTGAGGGACCTGCAGTGATCACCTGGTCCAAGGGCCTGACACTGCAGGGAGGAACAAAAGCTGAAAAAACCATTTTATTCAGGGCACTGCCCAAGAGCCCCTTGAGCACTGACAGCCCTGGGGCATTGCCCACCTCCTCTCTGGGAAGGCTGCTCAGTGTTCAGCCACCTCCTGGCAAAGAAATGCTTCCTAAAGCCCCATCTGAACCCCTGCAGGCTGGCTCTGGACCACTCCCACATGTCCTGACACTGGATCCCAGGGAGAAGAGCTCAGCACCTCATTCTCCATTTCTGCTCCTCAGGAAGCCCCAGGAGCAATGAGCCCATCACCCCTGGGGGTTTTTCTCCTCATCAGACACACCCAGAGCTCTCAGATATTCCTCACAGAATATTCCTTCCAGCCTTGATCCCCTCCTCTGGATTATGTCCAGCCAGATCTTATTCTGGGTAACATCCAGAGCAATAAAAACCTGTGTGCAAATAGTACTACTAAGGATAACTTAAATAAAAATAGTAATAAAAAAAATTATGTGCAGGTTGAATTGGATCTCTTTCATTCAGTTTGTTAATTACAGCCAAAGGAACAAAATAAAACTGTCATATTAACAAATTAATTTGCAAACTTGCTTATTACATGTATGACAAACTCACAACGTACTACATATATTACATATACTACAAAGTTGCAAATATGCTTACTACATATAAAATATTTAATAGAATTTAAGAGATATACTTACTATTACATCAAATTTGGAATAAATATCTACAACTTTTCCTAAAAAGAAAAGAAAAACGAAAGTTAACAAAAGTAAAAACAAAAGTTAACAAAGTGCTTAAAACACAGTATCAGTTTTCCTGCTTTCATCTGTTATAATCACAAGAAAGAAATTATAGGTCAAGAAGGAAAGACTGAAAAAAACCCCAAAAACCAAACAACCCATCAAAAAATAAAATTCTTCCAAGCCCATCAACCTCCATTGTGCATAAGTATTTCTTTATATTTCTTTTCTTCCCCTTTAAAATTATTTTTTAAATTTTAAATTTAAGTTATTTTAAATTATTTTGATTTTATTTTAAATAATGAAATAATTAATTATTAAATTATATTTAATTATTTAAATTTATTTTAATTTTTTTTTTTTTACTTTTTCTTGTGTTTTCCCCTCCTTCCCAGCACCAGTCCAGGGCCCAGCAGCATTTCCCTCCCCACTTCTGCACCCACCTGACTCATCCACCACAGGCAATGCTGATATCCTTCGCTCTACAAATATATTCAAGGCTTTAATGATAGGAGTGTCTGGATGTATGAAGGCAATGTTGTGATAAGTTCCTATTCCAAGTTCATCCAGATTCTTCTTCATAAAGGCAGGCTTTGGCATCTCTGACATCTAGGGGAGTCAGAAGGAATGGATTTACACTGACATTCACCCATCCACCTGCAGACTCCAAGTGATGGTTACAGGTCACTGCAGTTTCCTGACACCAGATTAATACAAAACCCAAACAACTCAAGGGGTTTCTGTTCAAAGCAGAAATTAAGAAATTAAATAACTCTGTTCAAAGCTCTACATTAAGACAATAGAACTAGGACTTTTGCTCCCTTTTTTCTATAGTAACACATCACTAAAAGGTGTAGATCCTAAGCTATGTCATTCCCACTAAAACTGGAGAGAGAAGATAGAAAACATTAATATGAATATTTATTCTGAACTCTTGTTGCTTTGTTTGTCCCCCTGTACATTGCTGTGACTAGCATTACTACAGACTAATGACAATCTCATCTCTGGGAGACAATTCCTTTTTCTTTTCATGGAAACAAAGTCCTGAACCTAAGGAGATGTTCCAGAAACAACAGTAAATTACACCAATAGACAAGTCCTTGGTGTTTAGGTTTCTTTAAAGGAGTAAAACAAAGTAATGGTAAAATATAGGCCTTATATCAAGCTTTAATTTCCCTGTTACCAATAAAAGATAAACAAAGACACGATTAATTTGGAAATTCATTATGAAATTTCTGCACTAAGACTTTAATGACTTAATTATAGCAGATGTCTACTGTGGGGGAAAAATCAGTTAATAAAGCATAGCTTTAAATACTTACAAAAAGCTGGAGGAACTTGAGGATTCTTTTATGGGTAAGTATATAAAGTGCATTTCCACTGACTGGATCTATAACTGGCAATCTGTGGATTTTGTTTTTGATCAACGAATATACAGCATCAAAAAGGCTGAGGAGAAAAACATTTTATTTCTTCAATGAATTCTAGCTAACACCAAGTAAAGCCAAGTGATACATATGCACACATTTATAAATCCACATTAAGTCTATGTGGTAATTATTTGCATTATCTTTAATGCTATAAAAAACAGAAGTTGAGGGATTTCAAATTAACTTTTGCAGCTTTTTGCTTTGCAACACATGAACAGCTATATGCTCATGGAAATCTAAATCCTTTAAGAAAATGTGATGGAAAGTTCATTTGTGGTATAAAGTATAGAAAAAAATTTTCTTCACAAGTGCAAATTGTTTTTTCAGCAAGTGCTGTGCTTTTATTATCCCTGCACTCAGAATGGGTCTTTCTGTTAACAGACAAAATGAAAAATGGAGTTCCTGCACCTAATGAATCCCAATCCCAAATTTCTGTAACATTTCCCACAAAGGGCATTTTTATGGCTACATGCATATATGTGCATAACCCCAAACAATTACCTAATAATTTCACTGAATTCACTGGAGATTGGCAAAAAATGATCCTTAGGAGATCTAAAACATTCCCATGCACTGCAGACTAGGATTTAGCAACACTCCAACCTGTGCAAGTCTGCTCTTCTTGCAAGTGACACTTTTATTTTTTCCCTTGGTGTATTAAGACCATGATAAAGCAGCTGACCAACAACTGCAATAAATTAGCAAGTAAAAATTTGGTAAAACTCTGATAAACACCTACTTGATGAAGCAGACTCCTTCCCATAGACAAGCTGTGTGTTCTGAGTCCATCACAGGGATGGAACAGCCCTGTTTAATGTGCACAGAGCCAGGATTCCACTGCTGCAGGGAGTGTTTAACAATCCCCAGGTGCTGCAGTCTCACTGCCCCACAGCCCAAGCCCATCTCTGGATCAGCTCTGGAGCTGACTTGCTGTAACTTTTTATAAAACTTTTACTGTATCTTCTTTATGGCAAAACTGCTTGTGCTGCACTCTGACTGAAAACAATTATGGCCATTTTGTTGTCTTAGCAATATTATTTGCAACCTGCCACCATTCAAAATACATCCCTCATGACTGAACTAAATGGCAATTTTACTGAAGTACTGCATATTATTACTTCAATGCAATCACAAGCTCCCTTCACCAGGGCACAAACAATCCTGGTCCACAAACTGAAAGCAAAAACCAGAATTTCACCCTCCAGTTCAGCAATTCAATAGTGCTCAAGATTTAAGAGATCAACTAAATCTCCCTCTCAAGTTATTTATTACAAAAGGCATAATGACAGTTAAAAAACTATTTCTTTCAACTTCCATCAAGAAGAAAAGGACAGTCATTTATATTTTAGGAAAAAGAGCCTTACAGTAGAGCAGAACAAACCACAGAGATACTGTCTTTCCTTTACTTAAAGAAAGTTACTTCCCTTGAAAAGGGCTTTAAGTTTCCAGTTACTGTGACTGCTGAGAGGAAGACAGCTGAAGGGCTCTGAATTTTTTGATTTTCAGGAAATTAAGATGATCTGCAGGCTAGCTTGAAGGGTCATCCTATTGGCTGGTTTGCATTTTAATTCTGACCCATGTCTAGCTCATTTACCAGAACAGTTATGCTGATAAACCACAAAAGTTCAATTTAAAATTCTCTTCTTAGGGTAATCAAAGATATCTTCACCCACAATAAAAATAAGCTCTCACTCCTTCCTGATTCTATTAAAAGACAATCTTTCTTTATTGTACTGTAGTTTACAAAACAAATTATTTCTTCTTACATATAAAGAGGCCTTAAATTCAGAGTTGAGACAGTGTTAGTGTATTTCAAGTTAAGCAGAGTGAACAGTGAAATCCTACCTTGCATCTGGGGAGATGTTCACTAAAGGTTTAAAAGTCTCTTGTAAATAAAGCTCTGTGGTTAGAAAATTAATAGACTGTTACCACTTCAAACAAAAACATCAGCTTTTTTATGAAAGCATTTCATGACTTCATTCATACAAAATTAAGTGGCAGAGAGCAATTTACAGTTAGTTATTCTACCATTTATGCACAGTGCTCTATATTGACATTAAAAGACATTAAATTTAAAAGCAGGACTAAGCTTGATACCAGCAGAGGTCACTGCAATTACAACAAATAATCCTTTCCTCCTGCTGGTTCTGTGAGTGTGTGCTGCACACAGATACCTCCATGGATCACTCCATGGGACACACACTGCTTTGTACATGGAGCTGCCTCCCTGCATTCAGCACCTCTGGGCACACCCAGAATTTTGCATGAATTTCTGGCTGCAGGGTGCAGCTCACTCAGGCACAGCTCTGCTCATTCCCACTCCACATGTGCCTCACTCCACTGGCTTCTTTCCTTTCTTAAAGAGCCATGAACAAGGGGCAAAGTGTTACACAGCCCAGACCACCAGTTCATAGCTGTTTCAGACAGAAAAATAAGGAATAGAGCCAAAAGAGAAGCTTTTACTATTTCTGTTTCCATTAAAAAATATGTGGAGAGAAGTCTATGATTAATTCAAAATCCACTCTACTGAAAAACATCAGAACCTAGTAAATGATCAATCAAGTAGTAAATATTCTTACCCCTCCAGGTTTCTATCTTGTGCTCCTCCAATTCATAAATCTGAACCTACAATGAGTAGTTGGAAGTTCAAGTTGAAGTAATTTCATTTTAAATCCATTATTAACATTGTGAACATCTGAATAATTTTATTTCACTGCTGAAAATCTAACAGAGCAAGAACAGTCCAACACAACATTTCTTGTAACAAGGAAAAAAGTTATCTGCCCCTAATGCAGAGTACAATTCTGGATTTATCATTTCAGGGGACAGGAAAGCCTTTTACTGGTCCAGGTTGGCAGCCCAGGTATTTTCTGTACTCAGAGACATCACCTCAGTCATTCTTGCCACCCTCAAACAACCATCCAGGGTAAAACCCTTGGGGGATTCCTCACACACCCACACCAGTAAAAAGCTTACCCTGATCACCTGACTTCTTAATGCCAACAGAACAAAGTTACCTTATCACTGACAAGCAAGAGCATTTCTTTTAGGGAGAAACTACCTGGATGTTCCTCATCACTCAGTGGTGGATATGGTCTAGCACGTGAGTAGCAATGTGCTTCACACTGAATGTCCTGATGCTTTCAGGAAGAATGACTAAAATACTTCAAGAATCATATTTTCTGCATAATTTCACCTATTAAAACTAGAGAATTCCCTGATGGAACATTCATTTTCTTACAGAAGACTGTATGATCACTTAAGTCAGATATTGTCCCTCCTCAGCTTCTCCTATTTGCTGCTGCCAGTTGAAGCAGAAGTTGTGAACAGGACCTTAGACAATGTAAATGAGTGAGAACTCATCAGGCAAAGTCTCATGGAAAATCAGTAATATTGATGCAGAGGGTCATTACAGCACAGAAACAATTTTAAAGAAGTTCCCAGTGTGCAAGCACTTTTCATTTGTTCCTCCCCCCACTCCTTGCCAATCCCCAGGGAGAAAAAAAGAATTCTTGAACATGAAGAAAGGACAGTGCACCACACTACTGGCATCTGATGAGAATTTCACTATCAATTTTTGAAAGTAACATGAGCTTTGAGAAGGCAAATACATCAGATGTCTGCTCCATCCAACTGCTCTTGATTTTTTAGCTAGTAAAACACAATACATATGTTTTAATTGGTAGGGAGGGAATTGTGATTTGACAGGAGCAAGAAAGGGATGTAAATGTTTGTATGAACATGCAAGCTAGAGAATTTCATCAACTGACTGCTAATGGGAATTTCAAATTACAGTTAATTGAAGTCAACAGATCTCCAACTGATTGTGCAATTCAGCCATGTAACTAAAATATTTGCATATATTTAACTAGTTTAACTTGTTTATTCTATACCACCACTTCAAGAACAGTAATTTTTTACAGCATCCAAGCCTCTGTAAGTTACCATGCAAAGACTTAAATAATAATGACAATCATCATAAACTTCTCAGTTTGGTATATCAGTCCCTGTACTGTGTATTAAATTATCAAATTATAGTATAACATCATACTTACCATAGGAGACTTATAGTATCTATGCAGTATGTTAATGAAATCTGTAATTGTTAACATTCCTGTAACAAGTGATACATAAAAAAAAGGTCTTTAGATATATACTTAACATACAGAACTTTCAGCAATTTTCTCTATTTATGTTCACAATATAATATGATAAATGTTAAATCCATGTAAAATACTACTGGTATTGGACTATTTAACAGTGGGATTTCAAAACCCTGTCTATTCACTTTCACATTGACATAGTGCTTCAGAATAAAAACACATCTGAAGTAATATTCAATATTATAACCCAAGTGCTTCTCCTCACTTTCAATCTTACTCAAAAATCCCCTTGAATTCAGACCACATCCACCCCCAAAAGCATGGAAGGAAAAGAGGGGGTTTAGAACATCTTTCCAAGTTGGAGAACTATTCTTGTCTTTCATTTTCTTTTTGAATAAGACACATTCTCATTATGTACTTGCCAAGTCAGGCAGACTCCTAGACTCAAATGAAGGAACAGTATAATACATTTTTCTTGACTATTACTTATTACAGAACTTCATTCAATCATTTCCATGGTAATCTTCAATGCCTGTATGGAAATGTGACTTTTCAAAAGAAAAAAAATAGCACATCCATTGTGTTTATATATATTTTAAGCACCAACACCAAGCTATGCAATATAATATTGATGATTAGTTTAGTTACCTGAAAATATTAATCTTTTTTGAGCTTTCAAGTTCTAGATTTGAGAAGATGCAATTGCTCCACTGTTTACTACTCTTACATCTAAACTGAAGAAACTAAGAAATGGGGAAGGGAAAAATTAATCTGGAGGTCAGCTTCAAATCAGTAGAGCTTACAGACAGAACATGAAATTAAGTCAAATGAAAATAAAAAACACAGCACTCCTATGGTGTATTGCAAGACTGCTCCTCCCCACTTGGATTGAAAGTATTTTAACAAATGCTTTATTAAGTATCTACCATTCATTTCCAGGAATCCTCAATATTCCAGGTCACAAGAAATACATGTTATTCTATTTGTCACTGCCACTGTGACCCCATTTTCTAACTGAAAGAGATGTAGTTTTGGAAGATTATTGTTGTGGTAATTAATGACATGATTTTAAAAAAGCAGTACATAGATCTAATGTTTTTCACCCAACATGGGACAACTCTGTAGCTTCAGTTCTGGTTTTAGAGATCCTCACTGAGCACAGGCAGAGACACCCTCCTACTGCACTTACATCAGGATACCAGGATATTAAATTATTCTCTTTATAGTTCCTGTTTTCAAATTTTCCTTTCTGTGACCATTGCCTTTATTTTTAAATACACAGTGAAGTGCAAATATTAGACACTGAATTTCAGAAGGTTGGGACCTAAAAGAAGCCTCATGATTCTCAAGGCACAACAAAGCTGTGAAAGCTGGCACATTTCACTCCTCACAAGGAGGGGAAAGAAACTCTCTTTGCCAGTATTTCTCTAGGATGTTTTGTGATGGCCAGGCTCAGATCACCTTCTGCAACAATAAAGCACCTTAGAAATTCAAGTAATCCTGAAAAATGTCAGAACTACTTACCTACAAAACTCTGTTTTTTACTCTCCCACAGTGGAGCTGCTCTCACACCGTTTGCCACCAAGGCAAAAAAGGCTTTCTTTACCTGAAAAAAAAAAAACCAAACCCAAACCAAAATACATTTCAAATGTTGGCCTTGATTTAACATACCAGACACCATCAGAAGGTTTCCCCTTTCACCAGGAAAAAACCCAAAAGCACTATAACAGGTAGCTGGCATTCAAAACAGAACAGGAATCACAATGCCAAACAAAAACCCTTCAACCTTTACCTTTTAAAATGGTTAAAAAGCTAGAAAAAGCTTAGAAAAACCAGATCTGTTTTTCTTTTATTTTGTGAATATTCTACATTAAAGCTTCTGATATATCCAATATTCTACATTATAGCTTCTGATATATAAACTAGAGGGCCTTAAAATTTAACACATGAAGACTGTGCTATGTTCTAGTCAATGTTTACTATAGCAAGTTGTTAAAAATATGAGATTGAAACAACAGCAGTTCCATGTCCCCTACAGCTTTTAGACCTGATTTATACAAATTTAAAAGGGTTTGATTATTCTAAATATGACTGAAAGTTAGAAGAATTACCTGTCCTGCTTTGCTGCTAAAGAAATCAACCAAGTACTTCAATTTTTTAATGAATGAATCCTCCCAGAATCAGAGGTTACAAGGTCATGGTGTCATTCTGGAAAGAAATACTTCCCTGTGAACTCTGCTTCTCTGAAAATGAAGGACTCAGGCACTGATGCACCTCAAAATCCTGATCTGGTGATGTGCTGGAGTATGACATCCTTCCTGTCCTGCCCACACCCCTAAACAGTCTTCCTATGGAAAACACAATACAGGAGGGATGGTTCTTGTCCAAATCCTGACCTGGCACAAAACCAGGACACAACCAATTTTTATTTCTGTATCCATGAAATTTGTCCTTGGTCCAAACAACACAGAATTGCAATTTTTGAGTGACTGCAATCTGAACAGATCATGATTTCACATCAGTATCTGAAAGGTCCACTTTAAATTATGTGCAAGGGGATTCTCTCCATAACAGATCAATAGGAATAAAAGGGCTTCACAGTCAATGGAATCAGCATCCAATGGAGCAGTGGCAAGGAAGGATGTAGGCAGTGATCTGCATTTTCTTGCTACATCTATGCAGCCTGACTGCTTCCTCCCTGACCATGAGAAGTCAATCCACCCTCCAGACATCAGCAGATGGCAGATCCCAGAGCTGCCTCCTGACTTTGGAGATCCCATCTCACCAATGAACAGGAATAACCCTCAGCCATCATCCCTTAACTGCACTGAAACTGAAGAAGCCACATGGGGAAAAACAACAACAGAACCCCAGGGCCACAAGACTAAATCCACAGGATTTATCTAGAAAATGGCTCAACAGAAAGGTGCCAGAGGTGCTCAGCCACCCTGCTGAAACAAGGAGGAGTCAGCCTAAACAAACATTACCAAATCCACCACAGGAGCATCCTAACTCATGAGGAAGACTGAAACCACAAAGAAGCCCTCCTGGCAAGACACATGAAGTGTTCTCACACAACAGCATCACACTTTGAGTTGATGCAGCAAAAGCAGGGAGCTATTTGGGGAGCAGATACAAGACAGATGTGAGTGCACACAGACAGCTCCAGCTTGGGGCAAAATAAGTTCTAAACGTTCTTCATCATAAAAATGGGAAAGGACCTCACACTGTCTGAAACCCTGAGCCATCACACAAGGTCACAGTCACTGTCAGCTCATGTCCCCAGTCTTCCCACAAGAGAAAAAGATGTTCAAGGCAGGATCAGAGCCAGAAGGGAACAGCTAACCTGTTGAGGCCAGGGGAAATAGCTTTCTCCCAGATAGCAATCATGCAACACAACTCCTCCAGCAAGTTTACAAACCCTGTAATTGATAACCTGGAAGAGAAGCATGCCTCTGGCACAACATGTGTGGAAAGCCAACTACAGCACTTCAAGCAGTCTCCAAATTCCTGCTACTACTTCTTTCCCAGACACAGCAGCAGCAAAGAACACCAGCCAGCACCATGCTCAGATGGGTGAGACAGCAAGGCTGAGGTCATATTTTAGATTCAGAAAAGACACTTTAAGAGAGAGTGTTCCAAAGATATACTACTCAAGATGCTGAGCTTGTAGACAATCCAGAAGGAAAAGAAAGGATTCTTCAAAGGGTAAGTTCTTGCCCTGATCCTGCTGTTTGATTTACTTGCAAGTTATTTGTCTCCAAGAATCACAAGAATCTTCAGTTAGGTGCCATCTTGTCTAGCTTTAAAAGACACATTTTGGAAAATCTGAACAGATAAAATCTGCTGAACAGATACAGCTATTAAGACAATTCAGAATTAAATCCTTCATAAAAGACAAGGATTTTAGCTTAAGCAGAAGAATATTAAACATTTGATGTAATAAATCACTGACATTTAGTAAAGAAATACTTAAACAACCCCCTGGGCTGTCCTCCTAGACCTTAGCTCAAGTGACACTGCTGTTGTTGCCTTCAGTTGCATTGTAGAAAGTTTTACATGGTCACCTTTTAAATAATGTAATAATGCCATCAGTTCTTAATGTTAAAAGTTGTCTCTTATTTAAGTGAGGTAATTACAAAGCAAAAACCCATCTTCATTCTTATTTGCTAAAACTGCTTGCTAGTGCAAACAGATACTCATCCTGCAGTTTCTGTGGTTGACCAATTTCAGTTGCCCAAAGGACTGCTTGGTGGCCAGCCAAGCACAGGGCTGGGGAGCTGGGCTTCTGTCCAGCACTTTGAGATGTTCCAGTGATGTTCATGCAGAAAATACCCACAAGGACCTTGCTTTCTGATGATATACAGTTAGCAGCCTTTGAAGATCTGCACCATGTCCCATCTCTGGACCTCCAACAGCGTTGTTCATTCTCCAGCCCACAGTGCTGGACTGGCCTGACCTTCACAAACCCATTGTTCAGCAGCCAGAGCCCATGGATTGCTGCTGTTCAACACCATGTACAAACACTCTTTAAACAAAGCACTTTTGTTCTCATTAACCATGTCCTAACACACACAATGAGCCACTAAAAATAGGATTTATCTGCCCAAACTGAGTGGTTGTTCTGACATTCACCCTGACTTCACAGTCAGCTGGGGCACGACTCCCCAGCCCTCCACAGGGATTAAACTGTATCCCACAGATGCCATCTCCCTCACCAGCCCTCCACAGGGATTAAACTGTATCCCACAGATGCCATCTCCCTCACCAGCCCTCCACAGGGATTAAACTGTATCCCACAGATGCCATCTCCCCCCCACTATGATGTCTAGACATTTACAATTAGAAGAGCCATCCTACTTTGTGTGACTGTCTTCTCCAAGATTCTGCCCTTTAAGTAGAAGAGTCACATTTCAGCAAGAGAATACAGCAATTAAATCCTAGATCTATCACTGATCACCTCAACAAGAGCTGCAATTCCACTACACTGAGCACAACAGGAACAAGCTCTTCTTACTACAGGAACTCATTACACGGTGCATATGCTGAATAAAAGAACAGAGTAATCTAGGTTAGACACAGCCTCTGGAGGTCACTGTTTCTGCACACCATTCAAGCATTTCCAGTGCAAGTCTGAAGGAGGACAAAGCCTCTTCCAATACAACAGTCACTACCAAGAAAGCAAGAGACCCAGACATTCCAGGTAGAATGTTTGGAAAACCTTGTCCCTTACAGTCAGTGAGCTCCTAAAATAGCTGGATTACTGGGCAGTGAAACCAGGAACAGTGGTAGAAGATTTCACCAGCCTGCAGAATAAATTTTTCCTCACTGCTGGGAAACACTGCAAGGGACACTCCTCCTTACCAGACACCAGGGATTTTACAAGCCCTTGCAGAAATGCTCTCCCCAGTAAACATCTGTGAATGAGGGAACCCACCTGAAAGGAAAACTGAGGATGAGCTTGTTTCCAAAAATTCAGTGTTTGTACAACACACATGTTTGTTTTACCTAACACTGTGTTATGGAAACTGTAACTATGTCCATAAGTAACCAGTGGCCTCAGACTTGTCTTCCAGGACTGCCCCATAAGGCAAGGAGAGTGACTGCTGCTGTTGAAATATTTGACTTCATTTGCCTTGCAAAAAGATCCCTGTCCTTGACAAATGGTTGTATGAAAAGAGTTCCTGGTGCTGAAGGGTCAGAGCTGAGCAGAGAATCCTACTGAGCTGAAAAACACAACTCAGCACCACTGCCTCGTGACAAAATTCACTGAAAAGGCTCCAAGGTGGCAGAAGTAAGAAACAAAGCTATGGAACACCTTCAGATATGCCAGTACCAAGCAAGAGGATGATGCAAATCCCTGTCCAGTAGCATGGACAGCATTCAAAGACCTGCCAGAAATTCTGTGGTGTGGCTGCCATCAAAAGGCAGGATGATAAATGTTTCTCTATTTCACTGGATAAGCCAGCATCAGTCACTTGCCTGAAAGCCCCTAAGTAACCCCAGGAAATGTCTATTTTATCAGATCACAAGAGAAAGGAAGAAGCTCCTTCTTACAATCTTTGGCACAGAGCTCCCATAAAAACAGTACCAGACCCAGCTGATCCCTGACATTTTTATCATCTCTGATTCCTGATGGATGGATGCTCTAAGTGATGTAGAACATTCACCATTTTCACTGGGTAAGTTGACAAATTCCCAGCTTGTTTTTATTCCCAACTATTTTTAAGGAGTACAAAACTAGAGAGGACAAATACCTCTAAAAATACACATGCAGACTGCAGTATCAAACCCAAATCTTTGAGGCAGTCCCTGAGAAACAACCACCCTTGCTAGCATAGCAAAGTACAAAGTTTGACATACAGTTGAAAGGAATTTACAAGAGGAAGGCATCCAGTCTTAGCAGACTTGGCAAGAGTAGCTGAAGAACTAAAGGAGAAGGTTGGATATCTACACAAATACATTCACACGTTTTAAGTACCATGGAGGGGCTTCTCAATGGTTTCTCCTTGCAAAGGGGCAAAAGTTTTATGATTTCAAAGGAAAACAGCATTATCTCTATCTCCACAACATGAGCAAATGTGGCAAAGTCACTCCAGACACAGACTTTGTTCTCACTGTTAACAACTTGAAGGTGGAAGAAAAAGTTACTCTGAGAATTCCTTCTTTAGAGGCCAAACACTCTCATTTCAATACTTCTTACACAGCAGGAAGACACACAGGTCTCTATTGTAACAGGAAAACCATCAGGGCTCTGCTGCAACCTTTGCACAGCATAAAACCTGGGCAACCCACACTTTATTCCCTTGGTTCAAGTGTGTTTATGAGCCAAGACTCCTGAATGAGGCAACAGTTTCTAGCCAAACATAAACAGGACTGTGCTTCTTTAAGCAGCATGGCAAGTTCTCTGGCTGCCCAAATCTTAGCAAGTCTCCAAGAGAGGAAAAAGAAAAACCTTCTGCAGGTAAAGCTGATGGTCCTGCTCCAGCAGGCAGGTGTGTAGCACATCTCCCCTGCTACTCCCTCACATCACCAGGATTCCAGGCAGTGCTTCCTCTCTACAAGGCTGCCACCTGAACAAAGCCCATGAAATATTCTTTGGGAACATGTTATGAACACTTTACCAAGTTGAAAATATAACTTTGCCACA
This sequence comes from Agelaius tricolor, assembly GCF_023055355.1. Lineage (NCBI taxonomy): Eukaryota > Metazoa > Chordata > Aves > Passeriformes > Icteridae > Agelaius > Agelaius tricolor. The sequence goes on from NW_027269266.1 coordinate 4,030,840, forward strand.
GAGCTCTTTGGACAGCTCTCCTCTTCCTTGCTCTTGGCATCACCTTTAAAGGACTTTTTCTATGAGCTAAGTTGGAATACTCCTGCATTCATCACCAGATCCCACAATTACCATCCTGATAATACAAAAGCAGTACAAGCTAAATATTCTCCAATTCCACAAGGCAATTTCACTTTGAAGCAATTCACATGGGGAAGCATATTTAACTTGCAATTCCTTTTTTTCCCCTTCAAATAAAGTTGTGATGCCCAATCCAGACATCTTTCCAAGTCACAGAGAACTACTGTCCTGTAAAGGAGCTATTTTAAAAAGTTAAAAATCTCTCTTCTGGGGCATTTATATAATCCAGTGTTTTTACAAACTGATTTGTCTGGGGAGACTAAACCAGTATGAAGAACACAACCAACCACCTCAGCATTGTGACTGCTGCATTCAAATTAATTTTCCAATGATTTTTTCTTTGGTCTATGAATTTGTTAGAAGCATTTCCTTCTCAAAGGACTATGCTGTCAAACCAAGAGGCTACTTAAGGACAATAAAGACTTTCATCAAGGGACAAGCACTCTTGGACCATATCAAGTAGAATTTCCTCCTTTACCTTACCAAGTAGATTGGAGAAACACTGGACAAACCTGTTATTAACTGGGCAGCTACACTTGCTTCAACATCTGAAAAACCCCAACCAATAAACATTCATAGTCAGGTCCTCTAGCTCAGGTTCAATTTTGGAAAGCTTGTATGAAACCAGATCAAAATTAATTTATCTTTTGCAGGTGATGGAAAGGGAGCACTCCTGGGTAGGTCATGCATTTCTTATCACCACAGCTGAGTAAAATGTGAGATGTGATGGTTTAATACCCTTCAGGGCCAAGCCAAACCCCAAAAGTAACAGGTAGAGTCTCATCCTCAAGTTAAAACTAAGCACATACTCTACATTTCTCCCCTTGGAGCAGATGCCATGTCCACATGCAGAATTCCTCCCCACACCACATGCCCATGGAAAGGTCCCAGTCCAGCCAAAGGCACAAACCAAGTCCTGCACTGATGCTCTGTGTCAGTGTGCCCAGACTGGAGCTTTCTGCTGTCAGATTTCACACCACAATGGGCTAAGAGGGAACATCAGGTCAATCTGAGGGGCAGAGCCAGTGGGGTCAGCTGCATGGGGAAGGGCACAGAAATTCCTTCACAGATTAAGATCTTATCCAAAAAGTGGTGATGGGGCAGAGAAGGCAGGAAGAATGATATGTAACTTTCACTCAGCCAAGCACAAACACCTCACCTACACCCTCTGTAGAAATTTCTGTTTAAGTGACACCATCATTCCTCCAATATCCACAAATGAGTGTTTCCTATTGATTTTGAGAGCTGCAGGAATCAAACTCCTATGCTTGTATACCAGCAATAGGAGAAGCTCTGAAAAAACACAACAGCCTTCCCATATTATGGTAGTGATTCCAGCCTGATCTCAATGAAGGGAGCTTTTATGTGGCTGCTCCCCTGCCTCAGCCCACAAGCTGGTTAGAAGCTAAATCAGATGATTCTCTTCCAGCTCTGTGGGCAGGGCTAGCAAGGAGGGGTATTCACACTCCTCAGAAATGCAGACAGCAGCAGCTTCATCAGGGAGAAGCCTCAAGGCCAGCTAGGGAACAGACAGGCAGCCCCTTTGTAGAGCTGTGTGACAGCAGAGCCAGAGCCTGCTCTGTGGTTCTGGGAGCAAACCATCCTGGAGCGTTAATCCTGGAAGCCTGATTTATCTCATTACCGTGGAGAGAGGCAACACCCCAGTCAAGAATGACCTGGAGAGAATCAGAATAATAAATCCATTTACTGAATAGAGTCAGCCCAAGGAAGAGAAATATAAATCCTCTTCCATTCTTCTAATGTTGAATCCATTGCATGCTCTGTAGAAGTTACAAGGTGTATTACTGCCAGCTGGTCAAATCACTAAAGAAGTTTCCAGAACATTGTTTAAATTTTTTTTTTTTTTTTTTAGTTAAGTGGTAGAAAATTATTTGAGCTCTTTACTAGAGTGACAGGTTCTGACAAAAGCCTACACTGGTGATAACAACATCTGGTCCATTAACAACTTAGGTAATTTCATTAAACAGACAGGTTAAATAATTTAACTGAGTCACACAAAGATTTCTTCTGCATACAAAAGTAAATAAAAGGAAAGAGTCTTTAGGATTCTGAAAGTTTATTCTGATGACTGTTTCCACATCAACATGTAGAATTTTTATTAGTTTATGCAGAAGTGCTGGACAAATGCTTTAAAAACAGTTTCAAGGTCATGGTGAGCAAAAGCTATGTATGTTTTATTATTAAAACCCAAATTTACTTGTAACAGGTAAGACTAAAATTTAGTCAAAGATTAGACAGAGCTTTTGACCCCAAACTCCACAGGACACAGCCACTACATCTGCTAGCAGATCATTCTTGGGACTGCAGAAAGCAGGGAAGTCCCCACCTAACACTCACCTTCTACACTCCTCTTCAAGGGTTAACTGCTCTGTGCTAGAAAACAAGCTAATCCTTCTCATCTTTGTGTAGTCTGGGCAAAGCCACAACAAATTAATACATTTCTTTCAAGGTCAGACAAAAATCTGGCCTTAAGAAAGCTTTTGGAGTTAAGCTTCAGAGATTGCTATAAGCTAGGTAAGAGGCATTTCCTTAAAAAATGCTAATACTGTTCAGGATGGGGTGGGGAGGGAATGTATTGGCCTCTAAAAAAACCAGATGCATGCAGCAACAAGGAAAAACTGAAATCACATTAGATGATGTTAGACAAAGTAACCTGGCAGACAGAATGTCAACAAAGTGTTATATTTCATTCATCTTTTAATTAATACAGGAATTGTTTTGTTTACCATCAAAGGCAAAGATCAGATTGCTGTGTCACTGTATGTACCTGACACAGGTCAAAACCAACAAAAAGAAAGAAAAGGCAGCCCTGGGTGTCCCCTCCTTCCCCCAGATCATCTACACACCAAATGTCAGTGCTCACATGCTGGGCTGAAGACACAAGCTGCTGACCAATAAATCCAAATTCAGCTCAGTGATTTCCTGAAGTCTATCATAAAAACAATCCAGAGCCATTTACATTAAGCATCATTAGAATGAAGAAGTACAGTCTTAGAGCAGTCCTTCAAGGGCAACCTCCCTAACCCCTCCTAGGGGCTGTGGAGGGTTTATTCTCCTGTTCACATCTCAGGAGCTGTGTAAAAGATGAGAAAGTTTATCCACTGTGAGCTGTACACTGTTGCAACTTGCCCAATTTCCCCATCATCCACAGAGTCAAATTTCCAGACTTCACAAGAAAGCTCATAACATCTAATTGTCTCCTGACTCCCTTCCTGGTCAGATCAGACTTTATGAAGTTGCTTTCATGTGTGCCAAGCAAAGACAGTATCTCCCCTGGGAAAAGCCAAAGGCAGCAGCTTGTCACAAACAAGGAGCACTCGTGGGTCCCAGGCAGGGAAAGGCACGGCCACAAAGCTCAATATTATTCCATAAATATTTATGAGGAGCAAATAAGTATTAATAAACTGAAAAGGTGAAAGAACAGTCCACTGTCAGTCTAAATCAAGAAAACTGTGCCAGCAAACATTTTCCCAGGCAACATCTGCCACTTCCAGGGCTCAGATGGGCCAGGCACCACTCCAGGCAGGCAGAGCAGAGGCAGCTCCTGGTTTGGGGAAGCTCCAGGTGAAACCTCACTGAGGCCAACTGAGCTGTGCTAGCTGGCCTCAGGCAGGTGAGCAGAGCAGGGCTCAGCACACTGCATTTATTCAGGGTGCATGCTGGGTGCCAAGGGCACACTGCCCTGCTCTCCTGCATCACACGAGCTGATGGCCAGCAGAGGTGAGCAGACACATTTCTCTTCACAGAGAAAATCAAGGCACAGTTCTTCCCAAGAATATTTCTAGGTTTCACATTCTCTGAACATCAGAGAAAGAAAACACAATTCTTTTTTTGGAATGGAAAGAAAACACAATTTCCTTCAGAAACGAAAACACAGTATCATTTGCTGTGCCTGTGTCTGTGCAAAAGTAGAATGCAATTTGGAGAACTGTTTACCCAAAATCATGGTATTTTGTTTCCTTGGTGTCTCAGGAGTGTGTGTGTCAGGACTGTCAGGTGACAGTCACAAAATTCAGTACAGTATATAGAGTTGCGTACAGAGCTAAGAACTTAACAGATTCAGTTTTAGATGTATAGAATATTATAGTATAATAAAGTAATTAATAAGCCTTCTGATATAAATGGAGTCCTCCTCATCATTCCTCCTCTGTCAGGGCCCTTGCAGCACAGAGGTGCAGGAGCCAGAGCCCAGCTGGGACAGCCACAGTGTGCAGGTGACAGAGGAGCACAGCAGCCTGTGCTCTGCACACTGCAGCACACAGAGCTGAGCCAGCCCTGCTGGAACCAAGCTCCCCACACCTGACTCACACACAACAGGGCTGAAGAGGCTCTCAGCCCTTTGCTGCTCTTCAGTAGCTGCTATTTCTGCCATTTAAAGCCTTCCTTCTATTTCCAGGGTAAGGGCACCTCAGTCTTCCTTCTATTTCCAGTGTAAGGACACCTTACCATCCCCTCTCTTAGGGCTAAAACAAGATTCCCTTTGAAACCTCATCCTAATTCCCTCACAGACACTGAGACTAAATATTTACTTTTATGAATCAGTGTTGCCTCAGTGGTATGACTGGTGCCCTGTTATATAAGGGTAACATCTCCAATTTTCCCCCAACTAACAACAGGTTTAGAATACTTTCCAAAGTATCTCAGGAATCATTTTCCAGGGTAGGAACATGTGATGTGTGCTGTGATCGCTGACCAGCAGAGGGAGATGGGACACTGTTCCCAAACAAAATCCCAAAATCTGGAATCTTTCAAAGGATGCCATGAGAACACAACCCAGCTCCATTTTTTCTTCCTCCACTGATGATTACTAACTTATATTAAGGGAGGCAAGAAGTGAGCTCCTAAATTGTGTGTTTTAGTTCTAATATTAATAAAAACTTGAATTCAAATCACTGGAGAACTTTTTCAAGGCATCAGGTCTTTTTTTTTTTTTTTTGGTGGGTGTTTTGTGTTTGTTTGTTTTTATATTAGGTGAAACACTGATATGGGTAGGAAAGAAACAGAGCCAGAAAAGACAAATATCCATTTGAGAGGATTCATGGACACTGAAGAGTGTCAGTTTCAGAGCTGTGTTTTCAAAGTATTGACTGATACAAAGTCCTGAACTACTAGACAATAAGTAATTTATACATTAAAAATTAAAATGCAAGGAACAGCTTAGAAATTTTATTTGACCACCCTTATTGGGTTAATTTTCCACCATGTACTTATTCTGCTATTTTAGACAAATAAAAAATGCTGTTCTATTTTCAAATTCCATACATGTTTGTGCACCAGCCACAATAATCAAGCTGAATGATTGGTGAACATGAACACAGGGTGCCAGCTAAAGAACTAAACAGAAATACTGAACAGAAATATTTAAAAGACCTCCTAACAGTGTAAGCTTGGGAAGCATTCAGATTTCCCTTCTTAGTGTTTTCTTAAATAGTTCTCCAAAACCTGCTAAGTTGGAAGGTAGTGCCCATGCTGGAAGAGAACTCTGTAAAATATTAAAAGTCAACTTTAATTTATAAAGTTTATAACTTTATAAATTAAAAGTAATGCAAGGGATTACAGGTAATAATGCAAAGTCAAAAAAAAAGCAGTTCAGAGGGGGAAAAAGCTCCTCACCAGCAATACAAACTCAAGATCTGGTCCATATTTATTGTACAGTCTGAATGAACAACTCCAGCTTTCCCTTCTACCACCACTGCTTTCAAATACCTGGAGAAGCAGACTGAGAATGAGACTCCATGATCAGACTTTGTTCTCTTCTAGCTGTAATCCATGACAATCCTCAGGATGCCAAACAAGACAGGGATTTTGGTGAGGTGCTGGTGGGAGGTTTTCCATTACCATTAAATTACCAGTTCTCCTTTATGTTGAAACTCCCAAGGCTCACTCACTGACAGTTTCCCCAGGTGTTACCTCACACTGGCTCACCCCCAGGAGAGGAAACTCTCACTTCTTGACATTAACAGCATTTTCTCAGCACAGCTCCAGCAATGAAAACTGGTATCTGGCATTATGTCTTTCATCAAGAGATCTGGAAACTCCAAAAAGAATCAGTGACCTGTCCCAGCAGCCTCAAGATGAACTGGTAAGTGGAATAAAGAACAATCATCCCTCCAACTGCAGCAGTGACCCAGGGGAGCACTGACAGTGCAGGCTGTGGGTCATGCCCACTGCAGATACCAACTCCCAGCATAGTGTGAGGAAAAAATATCTTCTGGAATGAAAAGGAGGCCAACAGTCTTTGAGAAGAGCTGAAAGAATGAGCCCCATCATCCTAAATCTAATTTTTCAGGTTAAAGAGGTCTAAATTTTTTACTCAACAGCTGACAGTCATCCTCTCTTCCAGGCAGAAGAAAGGAAACACTGCAGAACTTTCCCCTCTCTAAGATGGTGAAAAAGTCAATGTAGATTTTCCACCTTTCAGATCACAGCACTCAATCCAGCACTATATACAATTATCTGATACAGAAGATGGGTCTGTGAATGTTTTGGGACTGAGTATCTGTTACTTGGCTGCCTCTGACTGCAGAAAGCTGACGTCTGAGCAGCACATTCCAGACCAAAATTACTAAATGGGCTTAGTTAAGTCAGAATTTGAGCATCTTTACAAGGAAAAACACACTGAAACAGCAAGAAACCAAAGCAAGCAAAAAAATACCAACTGCAAAATCCAGGAAACAAAGAAAGCCACAGCTTTGTACCACACGGCAGAACAGATTAGTCTGTTTCTATAGCAGGCAGCTAATGCCTTCTTTTGGCAAACAAACTCTTCAGACAGAGCCAAGAGTCTAGCAGATGATTTACTGATTAAATGCAAAATGAGAAGCTGAAAACAAAAATTTTCTGGAGAATGTAATAATTTGCATAATTAAGCCATCCATTGGAGTCCTAAACTGTCTTATCAGTATAGCAGGAACAGCCTCACAGCACCTGGGTACTCCTCAGCTGTTGCACAAGGATTTTACACCAAATGCCTTCATGAAGATTCAGGTAACCATGAAGAAGCCAATAGAAATTTGGGCTCATCTGAAATTTTTGGTTTTAGCTAGAGATTTCAACTGCAAACCAGATTACATCCCCTCTTTCTGTTCTGCTAGGATGTCTTCCCCCACCTCCTCCTCTGGCACAACATGAAAGACACAGCAGAAACAATATAATTTTGTACAGTCAAAGCACAGCACGATGGCAGTGCTTCTCTTCAGGAGATCAAATTTCATGTAAGAATCAGGAAACACTCATTAAAAAAAATAAAAGTGAACTGCAAGCAAAGGCAGACCGAAAGGAGAATACTCACTTGTAGCGTAGTGTCGAAAACAACAAGCTTAGAGCTTGTTGGAACAATGTCATAACACTTGTGTGACCTCATGAATCGCACATAAATGTCACTTTCCGATTCTTCAAGTGCTGCAAGTAAAAACATTGTGTTGTTTTATTTAAGTAACCTTAAAAAATTAAAAAGAGTAGTAAAAAAACATGCCAAATCAACTGAATCAACCATCGTGCAGAAGGACAGCCCTAAAGTGAAACTCAAATTCACACCTTCAGATCTGGACAGACAGTCACAGGTTTGCACTCTGCATTTCAGACTCTCTTTCCTTTCAGATTAAATGTAACAAAGACAAAATGCATTGTTCTTCTTTGATGAGAAAGGACCTGCATGCTGGAGAGTTACATTCTTAAAAAATCTCTTTTTTTTTTTCCCCTAACAGCAACCTACAGGAACATGCATCTCAACACTATTATATACAGAGGAAGACAGTTTGAAAGTGTTGGGCTTGACTAACTCAAGCTCCTTAAATTAGTATTTCTTGAATCTTTACCACTACCTGTTTCACTTTTCAATAGCAATTTTCTATTTTCTAAAGAGGCATCAGGCAAGTTCTGTAATCAGCTCCATTCTCTTCAGGCTACACAGAGCATCACAACTCCAACACTTTGTTTATAAACCCAGGATCCACGTGGCTGGAATGGTTTTAGTGCTGCATGTCTGTAGCAAGGACATGCAATCCCATCTACATTACCTTAAATTTCCTTTACATTTGTTCAGATGCATGTGCATACAACCCTTAGATTTGCTAAGGTACATTAACCTTTTTCTTTTTTAGGCTGTTTGGCTCTCTATTCTTTCCAGCAGGTACCTAGAACTCGGTCAAGGATAATCCCTCCATCAGAGATGTGCCCTTTAGACCCTGGATTAATTCCACAGAAACTTGGACACATATTACACTTTTGAAGAGCACAATATAAAAGACAACAAATAAAAAAACTCCTTGGAGCACCTACTGACCATTAAAGAACTTCATAGTAAGGAGTTAAAAACTCAAAATCCTCATTTGCTAGATTTGCTCAAAATCAGTTTTCTTGCTCTGGATACATTTTCATTTCCACCAAATGGCTCAGCACAGCCTTTTTAGTCCAAATTTACAGAAGCAAACCTGGATTTCCCCTACAAGTGGCTGCTCCAGGATCCACCATCTTCTACACACTGAGAAAGTAATTAATTTCCCATTCCCATTCCTCTTAAAGTAATAACTAAATAAATAATCAATAAGTCTGGTCTTTAGAAAGTTATGGTTGCTTCTACAATCCTAAGTGCAGTCCCAAGAGCCCTTATTTACTTCAATCTCAAGTTTGTAAACAATTAAGATACTACAGGTAGAAACAAGCATAGGAACACCTCAAATTCCACCAGAACAGTGGAATCACCATCCCTGGACATGTTCAAAAATTGTGTGGATGTGGCACTTGGGAACATGGGATGGTGAACATGGTGTTAACAGTTGGACTTGATGATCTTAAGAGGCTTCCTTCCAACCTAAATGATTCAAAGATTCTATAAACCATAAAACAACCAGCTGAAAAAAAGCCCATCATGGCTCCACAGAGTCTTGCCAACTCACTAACAATTTTTAAATGTATCAGGATAAGCACAATACCTGTGAGCCAGAACAATTCCATCAGGGGAGGCTGCTCACGGCAGCCACAACCAGGAACTCTCAACAGCACAGTGAAGGTTGTGTCCATAAACCCTCCTCTCACTTACCACACATTCCCACCTTCCAAACACAACCTCAGCTGGACCTCAACAATCCCCACCCAGATGCAAAGGAATGGTTAAATGTTATCTCACCTTGTGCTGTCTTCCAGCTCAGGGGAGACACCACAAAGGGACTGCTTCCCTTGAATTTTAACTGCAAAGTTACAATTAAAAATACTCAGAAGCATGAGATAGCCATCTGTGAGCACTGTTAACACCCCTGTAAATAGCTAGGAAACTCTAGCAGGATCTGGACAAGGATCAAATTGTCCAGCTGGAGCTGAGGTTTATTTCTACAGAAGATCCTTATACTGTAAGTACAATGCACCACTTTATTAGTTACTAACTGAACATGCAAAAATCAGCAGCACTGATTTAACTCTCATGTCCTACACAACTCCATCAAGTGCCCACTGGAAAGGGCATTAAAGACCTTCTAACACCTTCAGCTGCCTGGGAATGCTCAGCAGCTGCCACAGCCCAATTCCTTGTGCAGGTACTGTGGATTATGTGTATATTATGTACATACACAGGTGTTCAATGGAGAAAAGCTCTCCCAAACCTAAGCTCAGCACATCTCAGGGATGCACTCACCCCCTGCACAGGGAGGGCATAATCCTCTTGAAAGTTTCTCTCCCCTTCCAGTGCTTTGGGTTGTATCCAAGCACCACGGTGCTGCAAATATAACTGATCAAATCAGAACACCCTCATCTCCATGAGGATACTTCTACTTTATTACCTGCTCAGTCTCTTGTTCCAGTCCTATTTGGTGGCCTCCAGGAGGGTTTGGGGGCCCTGGCAGGGTTTGGTAGCCTCAAGGAGAGTTTGGTGGCCCCAAGGAGGGTTTGCTGACTGCCAGGAGGGTTTGGTGGCCCTGCCAGGATTTGGCAGCCAAACCCTGCCAGGGCCACCAAACCCTCCTGGTGGCTACCAAACACCTCCAGGGCCACCAAACCCTCTTGGGGGCTATCAAACCCTCGTGGGGGCCACTTCTAACCTCCTGGGGGACACCAAACCCTGCCAGGGGCAACAAAACCTGCCAGGGGCAACAAAACTCTTCTGGAGGCCACCAAACACGCCTGGGGACTACTAAACCCTCCTGGTGGTCACCAAACCCTCCTAGGGGCCAGGAAACCCTCCTGGGGGCTACCAAACCCTGCCAGGGCCACAAAAAATGCCAAGGCCACCAAACCTTCCTGGGGGCTACCAAATATATTTTCCCTGCCCATTCATTCTGAGGCCTCTGCAGCACCTGCAGAGCAGTATTTCCTTTGCAAGGACGTGGACAGATCCCTCCTGGCCTGACTTACAACCTCCTCAGCCTCTGCACATCATCTCTGACCTGCACCCGAGATCATCGGCCCAGCATGCAGGAGATGTGAGCACAGCACTGCCTCCAGCCAAAGCTCAGCTCTCCACAGCTCATCCTCTGCACATCAGCTGGCTCACAGAGCAGATTCCCAGCAGGAGGCATCTGAATCTAGAGCAGGATCAGGGAGGAGAAGAATCCACTAATAAGGAGCTGAATGTGTATTTCTGTGGGGGTGCACACTCATGCAAGCTGATCTCCTGAAGATTCAGCTGCAAGTTATTTTGCAAGAGGACATTGGCCATGTGCACCCCTCTCCACAAGGTGAAGGCAAAAATATCCAAATTCCCAGTGCTGTTTTTTGCAATTTTTAATAGAAAAGAAGGACAAGTCACCTGGAAGGTTACAAATAAACCCTGTCAGACAGCTGAAGTTGAGCACCTTGTCATACAGGCTTTTACAGAGTAAATTCTCTGCATTGGCATTTTATTTGCTCCTACTGTTAGAGATCCTTTAAAGAGTAGAAAATCAATCAATTTGTATTTTTGCCACTCTGCTCCTCAGTCTTATTCACCAAAATGATTTTTGCTTTCTCCCCTTCTCCCACCCTTCACTACAAAATGAGACATGCTTTTGTTTTTTATTTCACCCAGTAGATGTTATTTACAAGAGCATCTAGGTCTTTTTTTTTTTTTTTTTTGATAGATTAATTATTCATCAATACTGACTCAGATTGCAGTGGGACTCAGTACTAAGCATAATTCTCTATTCAGAGAGCTCTAAGGTAGAACTACCATCTGAACACTCATGAATGACACAGAAACTTCTGCAGCATTGCTGAAGCCGTTTCCTCAGATCTACTGAACAGATCCTTCAGTTCCACTCATGCCTTTGCCTGGGTGATTTCCTCTCAGAAATGCAAGATGATTTCCTGCAGGGTGATTTCCTCTCAGAATTTCAAGGTCTTCAAAAGCAGAAAAAAAGAAGAGGAAAAAACAAAACAAAACAAAACAAAACAAACCCCAAACAAACAAACAAAAAAAACCCAAAAACCAAAAAACAAACAAACAAAAAAAACCAACCAACAAACAAACAAACAAAAACAAAAAAACCCCCAAACAAACAAAACAAAACAAAACCACACACACACACAAAAAAAAAAAGAAGTGCCTGCAGATGGAGAATAGGAATATAATGTCAACAGTCATGGAAAAGCTTCCAAATACTGCAACATAAAAACCTAGAGGAAGTTCCTCAGAAGTGTCTCTTGCAAGCCACAGGCTGCATTTCTAGGCTGTGTTCCTACTGGGATGGCCCAACAAGATCCTGGACCAAAAGTGCTTCCAGATCTCAACAATACAACATCAGGATATCTCCTACTATATTTAATGTTTCAGCTGTGTTATGCTCCTGGTATCCAGTCATATTTCAAGTTCATTCATTGGTTCCAGGAGTATTTAAAAGAAATAGTTCCACAGAGGCTGGGTTCTCTCACCTTCTTTAAAGTGTTAATTCCACCACAGCCTTGCTACAGCAGCTCTCCATAACCCTGTCCTCATGCTTAGATTGAGGGCTGGGACCTCTGGCAACTCTCAGTCATTTGAAGAATTCAAACTTAAGAACCTAAACATTCTTATTAACCTGAACAACTGCTAGTATAACTGACTTCTCAAAGTTTCATATGATATTAATGGCCAAATTTTAAAGGCCCTTTAAAAAGTAAGGAAAAAAAACAGCAGAGAGAAGTATGCAAATTATACACTCAGCTAACTGCCTAGCCTGGTGAACAGCTTGCAGGAAGACAGAAACCACAAATATACCCAGTAATTGCACCATTCTGCCTGATTTTTTAATAAGAATCAGTATGGAAACCATACAACTTAAAAAGCTTAAGAATTCTCTTAGAGCAGCAGAAGCTGAGCTAAGCACTCCCAGTACTACTTTTCACCTTGACTACTATTGGCATAATCATCTCTCCTCAGCCAGGTCCAATAGATAAAAGGAAATGGGGAAGTAGAAATGTAGTTTTGTGATGTTCTCACTTGTACTAAACAGCCTAGTTAGGAGAAAACACATTTTATTTTCTGTTACTGCACACATACATATCTGCATTTCAGGGCACTCCAAGCCATACTTCTATTTTAAAAGTTGCATGATGCACTAAATATCAAATTTCAGATGCCAGAGAATGAAAATACTAAAGACCAAAGATTTTTTTCATCACAATGTTTACTATGGAACCGATCCAACAGCAATACATTAAGTCAAATTTATCAGTGTAATTATACTGATAAACTGTATTGAAAGGTGCTATGCCAAAGTACTCTATACTATTCTTATATGTATATATAAATACACACACATATTTATTTATCTCCTTACACTAGAAGCTACCCAGAACAATGAGAGCACCCACAGCAAAGATCAGTTTAGCTGTGCCAAGTGCTGCCAGAAGACACCAGGGTGAGCAATCACTTCAAAAAGCCAGGACAAGTCACCCTCTCTCCCTCCTGTTACAGATAACTCTTGGCAGAGAATACAACAGGTAAAAGACATCATTAACCTTGTAAATTGTTCTTCTGACTGTGGTTTTATCTGAAAGCTGTCACCAAAACTGGCTTTAAAGTTTCTGATAACTCCTGGTCTGAATTTACTGAAGGAGTTCCTTAATATCCTTGAAAACCTCCCACACAGCTTTCACAGTGCTGGAGATTGTAGGAGTTCCAGCATAAGTCACTAACATAACACAGATCTGGAAAGGAACATCCACAATGGATACAGTTCATCCACTCCAAGAGCAACAGTGACACCACTCAGAAGGAACCATAAACTATTCCTCACCACCAGGCCCTGGAACACAGCTTTTAAGGGAAATAGAGGCATCTGAATGAAGCAGGGTTTCTAGAATAATGTTCTGGGCATCAAATTAGGTAGGATTTGACCAGCATTCCTCAGCAAAGGGACAGACAGGAACAGATTCATCCAGTAATTGCTGTGTACAGGATGTTGCTGTGATCATGAGCAAGAGCTTCACTTCAGCCTACCTTCTGCAAGACAAATATTTAGCAGGTTCTTAGCTAGGTTTGAATGCTGCACAAATTAAAATGTTCATGGTATATCCAGTGAAATAAAGCTTGGGAACCAAGGGGCTGGCAGAGAAGTGCAAGAAACTGCAATTTTGTACAGAATAACACAGTAAGGGGGCATGACTGCTCAGTCTGCTGAGCTGTCTGCTGAAGAGCCAAGAACACTGGAAACAGTGGACAAGAAACCAGACACCAGAAGCTGAATCAATGTCAGACTTGGTAGGAAGAGAATACTAACATAATTTAAGAAGGGCAAGCACAGGAGAAAAGAAGCACTGTTGTGCTGTATCATTTTCTGTATCTGATTTCTGTTTATTCATGAGGAAACTTATCTCAGAAAAAGAAAAAAAACACCACCAAAATAACCACCCATGTAATCAGCCACAGGGTAAGACTAAGTGGTAAAAAAGAGAGAAAGAGCAGGAAGAGATGGTCACAAGAATACCTGTCCTATGTGGCAGGAGATAAATCACAGAACCAGAGAATATCCTCGGAAGGGACCCACAAAGATCAGAGTCCAGCTCTTGGCTCTACACAGGACAACCCCAAAAGTTTTAGAACATGCTTGACAAAAGTTTGTTGCAGAGATGGCAGCCAAGACTAGCAATGTACTACTTCCAATTATACAGGGGAAAAAACAAACAGGTTTACAGTCCAATATAAAGGAAATAATATGATGACAGTGATAGAAGTTGGCAACTCCATCACAAGCTGAAAGGCTTTCAAATGCAAGGAACAGGAAGAAAGGATGTAGAGACAGAAACAAGACTTTATTTTAAAACTCTTTGCAGTTCTCAGAAAGAAAAATATTCTGGAAGACCACACATTGAAGTTACACAGTGGCATTATTCATGCAGCCACGGGCTATAGGGCATGGATGCTGCAGATTGAACATTTCCCACCCTCATCAAAAGGAATGCCTGAGCTGGCAGATAAAGATTACAGCAAGTTTACAGATGTAAGAAACTCTGATACAAAGAAGTGATAGGAAATGTATCTGGAGATCAGTATCAGGAGCTTCTTCAGTGTTCCAAGATGAATTCACTTGTATATTCCAGCATGGATATATGATGTGACAGAGGAAAAGTACTTCAAAAAGAAGTGTGAGCATACAGGAACTACAATAGAGTAAGTGAGCTCTCCCTTGCTAACTGCACCTCATCCTGCAAATAGGAAGAGGGTCCAGAGGCACAGAAAATAAGAGGGGAGAACAGATACATGAGCAGATAAATAACAGTGAATACAGAAGTAAATGTGCTGTCTTGTTACTCAGGTCTTCAGACAAAGGACAATCCTTCTAGTAAAAGTAACAAGCTAAAAGAAACCAGAACACATCTTTAAGAACTATACTCAGAATTGCTTAAGACACTTTAAAACATAAGCTTCACTGTTGTGTGCATCTACCTTTGTTGGTTTTTTTGCAGACATTTTAGTGTTTGCTGAATTCCAGAGTCAGTGCAACTGTTCAGTCACTTTGGATCAGCAAGGTAATTGAGATGTTTTCTCGCCTTGTCACAAGGAGTTGCTTCATGCAGAGACAGCAGGTTATTATGTGTGTAAACAGGAGTCATCCCAACTAAAAGCAACCATTCCTGAACTCTCCAAGTTCATGAAGGAGAAGATATACTACCAGTCTATAGGAAAGCCAAACAAATTCAAACCCAGTCAGAATTCTTAGGAGTGTATTAAAGCAAGTTATTAAAACCAGTGTATTTGTAAGCACCAACAAAGGCAGCTCATCAAAAGCAAAGAAAAAAGTCAACACAGCTGTGTCAGGAACAGTTCAGACTAACAGCTTTTACCCAGAATAAAATTATCAACTGGATGAAAAAGAAGGAAGACACAAAATAGAAATAATAGTAAAAAGATCACAGCATGCTTGAGACACTAATTTTAAAGCAAGCATGGATATCACTGCATGAGAAGACAGAGTAGAGTCACCCCATGGCAGCTGCCTAACAAGCAATCCCAGCTGCAGCAAAACTAGAAATATGCTTTTTTTCCAGTGGGTTTGCAAGACTGGATGACAACTGTGTGTTCTTAACAAGACATGGACTCCAGTTCAAACTCTTCCCAAGCTGGAACATTTGCAAGGCCCACCTCATGCAAATCAGGTAGTGCAGAATGGCAGTGCAAGCTCATAGTGCAGGACTTGACATTTCTACAACTCACCCTGGAAGTGCTTTTACCAGGAGTTTGATACCTCCCATTGCAACTGAGTATGAGGGGATCAAGACTTCATTTTATTCAACATTCTCTTTAGTGATCTTTAAAACAGGAACAGACCACACTTTAAAGAGCTTGCAGTAAGAGTTTGAAATGGTTGCAAAACTTAAAACTTCACAGTATCTTCAACCTGAATTTAGAAGTAGGCTGGGGATAATACAATTTTTCAGGAAATACCAAAATCTGGAAAAAACACTCAACTGGAAGAGTGCAAATTGTGGAGTAACTAAACACCACCACTACTGAGAGAAAAGTACCTTGTTATTAACTTAATTTGCTACAGCAGAAATGAAGAAGAAAAGGCAGTTTGCTTAAACAAAACAATAGGCAAACAAAAAAAACCACCACAGGTGCTGGAGAGCTATTAATGCATTCCACAAGCTGGTTAGACAGAACAAAGCAACCTTAGGACACTGTACAACCTCCTTCCTTAAAGGTCCTAAACAAGAAATGAGACAAGTGTCTCCAAAAGCACATCCTGCTTAGAACAAAACAGTTATTAGTTCTTGACAATGCTTCAAAAGATCCACTTTGCTGGTTTTGAGGTTTAGATACCTACATGTCTTCAAATTCCAGCAGTACCTAAGACTTGTAAGAGAAAAGTGTTACAAACAATTGTTTGAAACAATGAGAGATTTGAATTGTTTTGCAGGCTTACATTCACAGCACACTTCAAAATCCTGCCCTGAATTTTGTTCCTCTTTAGTGGTGTTAGTTAAGTCCTGGTAACTGGGCAAAGTTAACATTTCTGTTTTACTGTAGCTCTCTACTGGCAGTGTGGATAAGCAAATGATTATTGTGAGATTTGAGACAGACAAAAAAAAGTGATGGGCAGCTTAAGAAACTCCACATTCCTGAGCTAATCATAGTAACTCTGAAGTTCCTTGTCCAGGCAGGCAGGGAAACTTATTTGTGTACAAGCAAGAGGTGCCTTGTCTAGGACCTAACTGGTAAACAGTACCATAAGCCCAACTGAATCCTTTTGAAAAATACTTTTGAAACAGCTCTGTATCTCTTAAATCAACTGCTGGTCAAAGGTCTGTACTTTGAGAAAAGCATCACTGTGGTTTTGTGAATAAAGGTAGCAACTTCAGCCTGCAACCTTAATGCTTCTAGGATTTTCACCACAACAAAGAATAAGCTGACCTGAAGAATTTTCTAAACTGTGTTCAAGATTTTCCCTTGACAACAGGCACTACCATTTTTCCCTAAGCATCCCAAACAAAGATCTAAATTAAGATGTCGCCTGTCTGGAATGTGGGCCTGCTCTTCGAGATTGCGAGACACGAAAGGCAAGAAACTAAAAATGGTATTAAACTTCTGAATATTAATATCAGCAACCACTCTGTGCAGAGCTGGATTCAAGGGAACTTCAAGGTATGTGATTAATGAGAGAATAAACCAGCCAGTATCTCTGCTGCAAGATTAGTCAACAATTTGAATTTTTGCTGTATCTTTAAAACAAGCCCAAGTCCTACTAGATACACAGTTTGCACAAACTACTTTTAGAAAATAAGTAGTCATTTAAGTCTTCTAGGAATTCGTTTAAGATCAAACCTAATGTTAACCAAAACATTAATCACACAAGAAGCATTTTCAAAATGAGCACACAGCATCTTCACAAGCTGCAGCCATATCCCTACTGAACAGGGCAAATATTTAATCTGGAGGCAATCTTCCACTGAAGACTAAACCCAAAGGATCAATGCTTTAAGGGAGAAATGCTTTTTTTAAGATTTCAGCCATAAGGACGACTAAGTTTGCTGGAGAAACAGTTTTGTGAAGTCTAATAAATTGCTGGTCTCAAATCCTAATTACTTACAACATCTAAAGTTGAAGCTTTTAATAATGAGGTATTTACATTTTCATTTCTCTCTAATTTGCCTTTGCACACTTCTCCTTCCCTCCCTATGCCAACACCTTCTAACACCTATTACTGGCATTTCTTATAAAAATTTATGAATCTGTATGTACACTTTAATAGGCTATTGAGTGTTCTGTTTCAATATACCACTTAGGAGATTTACCTACAACAGGTGTAGCTTGAAGCTACACAGAAAATGAACCAAGAGCTCTGTAACTCAAGCAGGTGACATCCAACACACATTCAATGTATTCAGAAACAGTTTTCTGGAACCCATTTTACAGGTATTATTGATTTTTTCTCTATACCACAGATAACCTGCAACTCTTCCCAAAGCTGACCTGATGTCTATACAGAGTAGCACTGGAGTTTTGGAGAGGTTCTTTTTGCCTTATTTTTTTTTAAGGAACTGACTCAAAATTATACTAGAGAAGTTCAAGCAAGGCTGTGGCAGGGGAGATCCACGGAACTGCTTGTGTAGAGCAGAGCACTCACTTTCTGCACTCTGGCATTCAGAGACTTCTATCAAAGGCAGCCACACAATCCCTTGCTGTGAGTGATCACCCTCCACCCTGAACTGAGCCAAAGCATTAAATCTATCCTACAACCCCATCCTACAGTACCTATGCTGGAAGTTAGAACAGTGTTTCAAAGCTCTTATAGGAAGAGTTTAAATCCATTTATTATTGTGCCAATGTTGTTCTTCATTTAATTTCCCTCCCCAGTGTTTACCCCCTTCCCATCCCTTCTAGGGTATTTTCATACACACAGTGTTATCCCTTCTTGGTTTTCATTTTACTGAGTTAAATGAGCAAAGTCTGATGGTTTCCTCATAAATGGCCTTTTCCTATGCCCATCTCAGTTTGCTCCCTTCTCCAGCAGCTCAGACATCTCTTTTCTCTCTTTACATCAGTAGAAATTCAAAATAAACAGCAGAAAAGAATGCCAGTGTGAGGGACTGGTAGGAAAAAACACCTTTTTCTTTATATTTCTTAAAATGCCCAGTGTCAGAACTAAATACTCTGTCACAATACAAAGAGAAAAGGAAAATAATAATTTTGTAAAAAAACCCCAACCAACCAAAAGAAACAAACAAACAAACCAAACAAACAAAAAAAACCCCAAAACCCCAACCTAACACAACTTAAAAAACACCTTAAAAAGACAAAGAGAAAACTACATCACAAGTAAAACCAGTGGTCTATAGCACAGGAAGATTGCTTTTAGACAAAATGTAGGAGTACCATTAACCTCTGCCACAGTCAAAATTGCTAAAATCACCCAACTGGTTCACTGAAAAAGTAAAATCCACAAAAAAATCAGCAGAGGAGGAAAAGAACCTACAACCAAGTTAGTTGTATTCAAACAGCATTCAGAAGCTACCCTGAAGATATCCACAACATACTCAAAAACCTTTTAGATGTGGTCCACTCTTAGAAGGACAAGGTAATTTAAGCTTTCCAAAGCTCCATCTAGATGCCAAGCTGGATGGCTAAAAGACAAATTTGACTTTGCTCTGACATAGTCAGGCTTGTATTAAACTGCTTTGGCTTTATGTTAATCCCAGCCATTAGTTCAACCCTTCCACAGAAGGATTTTCCCCTGAATTGTCAGATTTTCCATTTGTCAGTCTTCTGTAAAGTAAAACAGTACAGTTTTACTGTACAGTAGAAGAAACTAAAGAAAACAGTACAGTGCAGTAAAACACTACAGTAAAACCCACCACAACAGGCACCCAAGGCAAACAGTCTCAGCATGGAAAGGAATATTTTGTTTCAAGATACAAGAACTGCTCTGAAAAACAATGCCATCAGCTCCTGTACTTACTCTGGAAATGCACCTCTTCATGTTTCAGACTCAACTACTTCCCTAAACCCATGCAATGCTAATAGAGTTGTACATTCTGGAAGCTAAAAATATTCAAATCAACAAAGTACCTGCAGACAGGTCATTGCTCCCCAAAGACCAAGCTCCTAAACAAACAGCAGAACTGATGTCAGTGTCATGAGCTGAGGCTCCAAACACTGTGATCATGCACCCTCACATTATCAAAACCACAGAGCACTTCATGAAAAGTCCTGTCTTACAGAACACCCACGTCTGCTGCAGATGATTAGTAAGCAGAACTATTTAAGATTGTTTAGCACCAGTTAGATTGAGCCAACTGATGCAAATATTCTGCTGTCATTCCTGTCACACTGGCATTACTTCAGTTCAAACCAAGTCACCTCCATGCAGAACTCAGCCTTGCCCCAAGGCAGGAGGTTTTCCAAGAGCATTGACTTATCAGCCAAACTTAACAGCAGAAAGAATCAAACCACCAAGACAATTATCCTGTTCCATCTGTACTGTCCTGCCTATGAATGTGCAGGGCATTAAAGAAATGTGTTGGATAGAACATTGGAGCACATCCCCCAGAAAGTTTCTTAAGGGAAACACTCTGTAGCCACCCTTCTCCATCCTGGTAGTGCTCAGCAGAGCAGTCACAGACAAATAACAAACAGCAGTCACAGACAAGTAACAAACAGCATTTTGGAGTCACCTACAAGGCCACACTGACACTGTCACATCTTCCAGGTCTATCCCTGTTCAAGCACTAAACACTGTGAACTCAATAACTCTAAACCAGGAAATTGAGATGATATTGGCCAAAGTCTCCAACCTCCTATCAAGCAGTTGTTTACCAGCCCCACTATCAAACCAAGCAGCTTCTGGACAAGGGAGGTTCTGCAGGGAAGCTCTTCAAAGAGCTGACATTCCTCTGGAGCACACAGAAGTGGCAGCAGCAGCAGGAGTGGCTGGTAAAAGTGACTGTAAATCAGTCTTTGTCCATCAGACACTAACACACATGCACAACCTGAAGCAGCAATGTCATTCAGGTGTTAAGAGAAAACCTCATTGTCCCAATATTTTTCAGGCCAAGAGTGGCTTTCACTTGGAAGATAAATGTCTGCAAACTGTGCAGGTGCAAAGCTGGGCAGGACACAATGGGCCCCAACACTTCCTGTACAACTGTTCTCAGTTCCCTGCAGCTTTGCCAAAGCAATTACATGGAATTGCTGCCATGGTAAGCATTTTCTAGGAAGTCCCAGCCACTTGTTTCCATAAACAAGTTAGGGAAGATACATGTTTTGACCACATTAAAATTTTATGGAAGCTTTCTCATCGAGAAGCTCTTGCCTCCCTCTAGACCCAAAGCAGAGTTTTGAAGCATGTCCTGTGTATTTTGCTACATTAAAACATCCTGCTATATTAAAACATCACTTCCCAGATGGGTAAAGCTTAAAAATTTTTGCTTCCTGAGAAAGACTGCAAACTTTAGCTGCTAAATGGGTTATTTCCTAGTCAAGACAGAGTAGGGCTTTGCTCACTGTGAGGCTAAATACCATGTTAAGAATAAGACAGTTGTGTCCTCTGTAGGAGAGGGAAAACAGGACTGTGTGGACACAGTGGGCACTGGGCTGACATGAACCCCCTGCAATAATTGCACAAAAGACTCGTGTGTGGGTCACAGGAACAGCCCTCACTGAGGACAACAAAGCTTCCAGCATCTTCTCTTGCACTGCTCAGTGAAATTTTGTAGGCAAAGGACCAGGGTGCCTAGGACAGCGTAGCACTGAATCATGATTGCTTGTATAAACTAATACAGCTGAACATCCAAATACTCCAGATATGTTGCTCTTTAACAGCTTTGTCAAGTACATCATAGTAAAGACTGTATGAAATCCATTAATAACAATTAGCATCTCTGCTTAACAACTTCTTACTGTGTCCACTCAGGATTCTAAACTATGTAAAATTTAATACAAAACATTCTCTTATCACTATCACCATGTCCCTTGGTATCTCAAAGCACATCTTAAGGGCAAAATACAGTTTCTATGTGCCAGAGAACATCAGCTTAAACAATCACATAATGAATGTTTATTAGATATTAATTACAGTTGCAAAACAATGGCTTAACTTTACCACCTCCTAACCCAAGCACTTGATCCTTCAGCCTTAACAAGGAAACAAAACCCAACCTGCCTATTAACATGCATTTTATTACATGGTTCTTTTAATTATTTCTGGGCCCAGAGTTACATCTGTTTTCATACCTTGATTCAGATATTCACTTGACAGTGGGAGGCTGGCAGGCAGGAAGAGCTCAAGAAACTATTTTTAAAAGGACACAGTGAGAAAACCTGCAGAGCAGGGAAGGAATGACCCCAGACCCAAGAGCAGTGAAGATGCAATTACTGGTGAAAGTCTATTTCAGGAGACAGCCAGAAAGGAGCAGGTAACAGAAGAGAGTGAGATGAAGGCCAGAGCACTGCTAGGAGAGATTCCTCCCTAATGCAAACTGTTTATCCAAGGTCTGAAAGCTGCTTTGTGCAACTATCCAGAGAAGGAGAGAGCCCAAGAGGGAGCACGTTGGTCCCATGACGCTGATGCTGCAACTGCTGCACACACTCTGCAGAATTCCCTTTTTCCAGACCAGGAACTGAGCACAGACACAGCAGAACCCTGCAATTAAATGAACTCTGCAGAAAACACCTCCAGAAGGGGTTTGCAGATGCTACAGAGAAGTAGTTAGCTCTGCTTTCAGCAGCTACTACTTCATTACTCAAGGAGAGCAGAAGGAAGAGAATAACATGGATGAGAGACAACATTGCAACAAAACTGGTTTCTAAAATAACATGCTAAAACTATACCCACTGAATCAATACATGACAGGCATCCATTTACTACTCTACCCTAATTTCTCCTCTCAGAGCACAGGTAGATGTTAGAACACAACCACTTATGGAATTCCAGCTTAACAAAATAAAGCTTGTAAGTATAAATCATTAACTAAAGTCCTTTTTTATATTAAATCTTCATAATAATTTCTCCATGTCCTTTTCCAAGCTCATCATATCATCCATAAAAGAAAACCCAGAGCCACTCCTGACACTGATCAGAAGTAGAAATAATCTTACTACAGAAATATTATTGCACATACACTAGAGCTGAAAAGGAGAATCCATAATGTGTATGAAGATAACCAGTTTTTGATCATTTATTACCTTCATGAGAGGCCTCTAAGCACTGTATTTCAGGCTACATTGAAAAACTCCACACCCAACAACAGGTAGCTCTCACATTTTTAAGGAAATGTAGGTAGGTCATTCCCATCCAAAGGAATACTGAGCAGGATGAGGTCATTACTCAAAATTTTCTGTTTATTTTTCAGCTGAGCATTCTTCAGTTAAAAAGAGCCTCTGGCCTTCTTACATGAGAGTTTTTCCTTTCCTGCTCTGACTGCTGCTTGGAGGAAGATCCTTTAGGGAGCCCTAAATAAAATAAATATCCCTGGCCTATGCAGTCCTTCTCCTCTGTGCACATAGTGAGCCTACAGCTGTTCCAGCTGTGGTGCCCTGGTGCTGTTTAAAATCACCTCACTGACATTTAGACTTACACATCACCCAGGCAACATTATGAAGCCAGTCCTAGGCAGAACTAGTGACCCCCCAGTAGGAAGTGACACTGATCTTAGAGAGTTCAGCCAGATATATGAAGATGTTTTAGGCTAAAAACTTGACCAGCACTTCTCTCTGCAACAATAGCATCCTATCTAACACTGTCCATGCTAATTAGGTACAAAATAGCTCATATACATTCTTTTTACATAATGAAAATTAAAATTGCTCTTCACTTGACACCACTGTTTTATTTAGAAGTCACACCATCAGGCCAGACTCTGCATATTTCATTACAGTACTACATAAATCATAAATCTTTCTAGCACCATTTTTTTTCAATTCACCCTCTTAATTAGAATCCAAATTAAATGAATGCCTTCTGTGCTTTCACATTCTCATTTGTGTAACCTTTGAGGAGAGGGACTAACAGATCCACTTCACATACTGGATGGCATTCAGCACACACATTGAGCCTCATTTTTCAGCTCTTTTCATTAAGCTCCCTGTTTCAACAGAACTGCTGCATAATTTGATACACAAGATAGTTAGCAACTGTTGATGGATACAGAACTGGAAAACTCACATGAGCAAGTACTCCAAAGTAGGGGCTGTCAGGAAAGCAGCTCTAAAACAAGTTTCAAATTTCTCATTCAACCCACAACTTTAAGCCTCAGCAGAGAAACTTAAAGTTTGACAAAAGATCATCAGTTACAGTTTGGCTACAGCCACTTAATGAAACCTTATCAAGACTTCAGAGGTGTTCCTCAATTTCTGAGCACTCACCACCTGCTATCCAACAACAAAGTGAACATTTCAGAGGTCCTTTACTCTCCTACCCCCAATATCAGCACAAATACAATGACAGCAACCAGTGCAAAAATTTAGGTCATAAAACAGGTACTGCAACAAAGCTGCTGCATTTCCAGCTGCATCTCAACTTTCTGTGATTCTCTTTCCCCGGGGCCTCTCACACAGAAGCACTCTGGGCAGCAGCTTTGGGTCTGACTCTCACACACTCACTTTTACTCACACCCCAGGTTCTGAATACAGCACTCTACCCCCTTTATGCTTGCTTTAAAATTAGGCCTAAAGCCAGGTTCTCATTTAGTCTGAAAGGCTAATAAGGTGACTGCTTCCTTTCAAAACCCACACCCTACTTTAAACTTGCTATTAGCCATGATCTTCCAACAGGCCCCTGAACTCCTCTCACCCTCCCAGAGTGAGCATCCACACAGCCTGAACCTTAGAGCCAAACAAATTAGGAGACAAAGCAAAACAGAAGCTTGAAAAACATAAAAAAGTGGTTGAAATACTAAACTTTCTAAAGAATTCGAATTACCTTATTGCAGGGTTTTAGAAGACACACAGATCTTCACCCTTATCAAGTGTCTCCACATAACTCCACATTACACTTTTAAAAAAAGTGCAAACTGAAGGTTTGTTGTTTCAGATTTTTTTTAACCTAGAGATCCTTCTTATATCCCTAAATTTGTAAGATACTTTAAATAGATTTTTAAATGGCTTAACTAGAAATGATTCAGCAGGTTTTAGGAACCTGTATCTCACAGTAGCAAGCTTTATGTAAAAATAAACAGGTAAATTGGTAACTTTCTACCTCTCCATAAGCATAACGTGAATGCCTAACTAAAAATAGTTAAACAGTGTGAGGAAAAAAAAACCCCTACAAGTTAGCAACAGATCCCCTGCACCAAATACTCATACTTAAGCATGTTCAAGATGCACAAAGGCACAAGCAGCATTTCATTGCAATTCAAACTCTGTCTGGACTCTAAAAAAAAAAAAAAAAAAAAAAGGCAGCTCAAAGAATGCAATTGTTAAGAGCTTCCTTTCCTCACACACAGAAAGATTAAAATAAAAGGTGTTACTTTTCCAGACCAGTCCCACAACTGCAGGCAGCATGCTAGTAACCAAGAAGCTTGCCTTATTAGCATACCAGCTTAGATATATCTTCTCCCAGAATGACTCAGCCTGCTATTTTCAAAGTTTTCCTTAAATATTTGTCCTACATTTTACAATAGGAGTCACCAACTACAGAAAAACACATCCCATGAAGTCTCAGCCACTTCTCAATGCTGAGCATAGAGATTAAGCCATGCGTCCACATTTGCATCCACGAAGCTAATCCTTTCTGAAAATGAAAGCTCGAGATACTCAGCACGGATCTTTCAGGGGTGAAGTGGCTACTTGGTGCAAGTTGGAGGGAAAAAAACAAAATCCATCCATGCTTTCCCACAGCACGGTTTAGTGCCTGCGAGAGGGAAAAACTTGCCAGGAGTTGCCCTGTGAAAGCACAGCACACTCAGTGAGAACTGCAGCCCTTCAGAGCACGGCAAAGAACAACCACAGAGCGCAGCCACATAAGGAAAATTCAGTGTACAGCTGCTTTGAACAGATGTATGTGCTGCCATAAGGAGGGGAAGCTTCACTTGAAAGAGCTTTCCATCACTGCTCTCAAAGTCTATATTTGGTATCGCAGACGTATTCAAGGAGAACGGGTTTTTTACGGGGAGGAGAAGGAGGAGGAGGAGGGGGTGCCGCGAAGGCTGCGCTCCCTCAGAGCGGGACCCGGCCGGCGGCAGCGGCGGATCGGGCACGGCCCGGCGGCGGCACCGGCACAAGGGCGCCGCAGCGGGATCGGCACCGGGACAAAAGCTCCGCAGCGGCACCGGGCTGGCTCCGCGGCCGGCGAGGCTGCGACCCGCCCCGCAAGGACACGGCCCGGGCACGGCGCATCCCGCGCTCCCCGCCGGGGATCCCCCGCGCCCGCGCCCGCGCCCCCGCCCGGACCCCGCCGGCCGCGTGGGTGTCCCCGGCCCGCCCCCGGCCCCCGCTGCCGCCGTGGATTTTTACCTTCATCTTCGAGCTCTAGTTTCTCCAGCATCCCTTCGGAGGCGGCCGGGAGCTGCAAGGGAGCCGGAGCCGCTGCCGCCGCCTGCGGGAGGGAAGAGAGGAGAAGGAGATGAGCATCCAGGCGCGGACTCACCGGCCCCGCGGCGGCATCGGCTCGGGAGCGGCGGCACGGAGCGGGCGGAGGGGAGGGAAGGCGGGACGGCGGCAGCTGCCCCTCGGCCTCCGCACACGCTGCCGCTCGCACACACCGCGGGGGGAGGAACCAGGAGGAGGAACCGAGGCTCGCCCTCCCCCAGCCCGTGAACCGCCGGGCTCCCCCCGGACTCGCTCCGGCTCCCTGGCCGTGCCTCCTGCGGGCGCCGCCTCTTCCCCGCTCGGCGGGAGCGGCTCCCCGGGCGCCCGTTCACAGGACGGCGCTTCCCGCCACGCCTCGCCGCTCCCCCCTCCCCCCGGCGGAGCGGTTGGTACGTTCCATTTTGCTGCAGTCGAGCCCGTTGGTCAGCGGCGGGAGGGGGAGGGAGCTACCACTTCCGCGCGGAAAAGGGAGGAGGAGGAGGGGAAGGTTAGTGCCCTGAGAGCTCTGTCGGGGCAGCCGCCTCTCGCAGCCCGTTCCGCAGCCTCGGCTGTTCTCCGGGCTGCCCTGAACTAGAGCGGTGCGACTGAAGGTGGACTGGGGGAACCCTTCTCTCCCCCTGCCAGCGGGGCTTGGTACGCTCCCGAGCGTTCACCTGCGAGGCAGCGGCGGGGAAGCGGACGGTTCCACTGCGCCCCGGGGGGTGTCAGGGTGTCGAGGGGGTTTCCCCTGTGTGTGACGGGAGCTCCCGCAGTGCGCCGTGCCGCTATCCCGGCCCCGGGGTGCCCTTTATCCCGGGATACCCGCTCCATCCTGGCTGCTGCCATCCCGCGGTGCCCTCTATCCCGGGATACCCGCTTTATCTCAGGGTGTCCTCTGTCGGGATACCCGCTCTGTCTCGGGATGTCTTCTATGTCGGGATTCCCCCTCTATTCCGGGGTATCCGCCATCCCGGGGTACCCGCTATCCCGGAGCGTTCCCCGTTTCGGGATCCCCGCTCCGTCCCGAGCTGCCCTCTGTGCCAGGGTACCCGCTCCATCCCTGTGGGCACGGGCGCGCTGGTTTCCATGTAAAACAATCCCAGGTTAAGTCACAATTCAAGATCAGCCCGAATGTCGGCTTCTCCCGGGTGAGCGACGCGGCTCAAGGACGGGGCTCGCACCATGGGACGCTGCAGTTTACATGGGATGGGATTTACTGCATCACAGCCCTGAGCCAGGCTACAGCAGAAGCGAGGGAAAAGAGGAAATATTCGAAATAGATTCGTCATTTATATTTATTTTGGCCGTGAGGTGTGGTAAAGCTTTAGCTGAAATGCGCAGGTCCCCGCTGGCTGCTTAGGAAGCTCAGCAGGAGCGGTTCAGACACGGATGCTGGAGAAGGGGATACACGGATTATTTCTTTGGCAATGGCAGCTGACACACATGGATGGAGCTTCAAAGGAGTCACAGGAGTCGTCAAGGAATATTTTAAACCTGCTGGTCCCAAGGGGAAGCTCAGGCTTCAAAAGTTCAGCAAGCCCTTCAAGGAGGGGAGGTTGGATAGACCCAGCACAGCACAGCAATGAGAATTAAACGTAGGGAAAGATGAAAGATAATGAGAATAAAACTGTGATGGGGGAGAGAGCCAAAATCTATGGGAAAACAGAAAACTGTCTCGTAATTTCTCAAGCCCAGTGAAGCTTCAAGCAAGGAAACAAACTGCTGGTGACAGCTTTTTTCTTTTCCCAAGCTACCTCTTTCTATGGACACTTTTAAGGATATAGGAGGAAGTGAACAATAGCCAGTTCTTCTTTACTGTAAAGATCCTTTGAAAAGAAAACTCTAAAATATTTCATTCACAGGTGTATTTTTAAGATGCTTCCAGGATTTCAGTAAATGTTCTAACTGACCAGTCACACAAGATACCAAAGCAGTTCGTATTAATTTATAATATTTTCAGCCTACTAATCAAAATGCTTTGGAAGCTTTTAATTACTTCTGGGAGCTAGCTTTAAAAGCTCTAAATTATTTATCTTCCTTATCGTGCACCTTGATACTGATAAGAGTTTATAACATCTACTCTTAATCAAAGGCCGAGAAGAAGATGACATATCTGATTGGAAATAACTGCCATGATTTTGTTTCTTTTTGTTTTAATTTACTCCCCATAATTATCTAGTAAGCACCAGCCATAAGGAAATACAACTCCAAGGTTTTTGTAGCTGGGAGTGACACTGAGACTTGAAAGGTGTGCATTGAATTTCACTGCCACAGAACACGAGATGTTTATAAGAAGTCAGTTAAGCTTATTTCATGCTACAAACCACAGAGCTCACTGCAAGATCAGGGTTTTACAGTGGCAGAACCTACATCCAGACCAAGAGTACCATGAGAAACTCAGGATAATAAAAAGGCAGTAATTTAATATACAACAGGGATTTGTAATAGAAACATGTACCATCCACACTGCTCAAAAAAGAAACCCAAAGGAAATGGAGAACTTAAGGCTGAAACCCCATCCTTCAATGTGCCTGCAGTCTCAGGATTTGTTTAAACCAATTTTGGAACAAGCTGCTGATCATGGCGTTCCCTTTGCTCCTCGCTTTGCATTCTGGCTCCTCTTGGCTTGTGGGCAACACAGTGAGTCAGAGCAGGAAACTGATGCAGCTGAAAACCAAAGGGACTAAAAGAAAAGATTGGGCTTTATCCAGATCAGCTCCTGATCCAACTCACTGTTTAGTTGTATCAGCACTGGCACAGGAATTGTTCAGGGCAGGAGTGACAGTGGGACCACACCTTCTGGGAACAACCCGCTCTTAAGTCAGCCTAAATCATGGTCAAAACACCATCCTGTTCATTGTGGACAGGATTAGACAAATTAAAGGTATTTTTAGCAGTATTGTCTCTCTAAAAACTCCTTCTGTCATTTTACAGCAGGATTACTGGCTAAAGACAAAGAAAAAAAATATTTATTTGAAAGGAACTGTAATTTCCAATAGGATGATATTAAATCCTGTAACATTTCCTACCTGTTTTTTGTGACTATTTTTTATTTGCCACAGAAGGTTTCCCTGAACTATAACCAAGGGACTTATCCCAATTATGCTTCAAATGTTTGCTCTCAGAGTGTGTCAGGTAACCCAATTTAACTGTTTGAGACACCACTGTGACAGAACACTTGTACCCTAAATATTGCCAGGTGACATAAATGCTAGAGAGAAAAGCTTAGAAGAGAAATATGCACAAACCCAAAACTGCCTGAGTACATTTCTTTGTCAAATTTTTACAGGAACATTATTTATGCCAAAAAACATGGAGCTACAACATGACCTTAATAGTGGTCATATTGATGCCATTGAAGCAGTGGCATCAATCTTTGTAGACACAAAGAAAAAATTCATGGTTGATACAACAGCAAAAGCCACAAAAGGTAGACGTCAACAAAAGAGATTTTAGGATTTCTGGGAAGGCTGGAATGTAAATTTTAATAGGTAACTGCTTACTTTGTCTCTGGCTGTTTTCTCTAGCTTCCTAGGGTAAAGGGAGTGAGGAATGACTAATACTCTGTGGAGGTAAAATCAGACCTGTAAATTATAGATGCACTTGGAATGAATACATTAAAGCTTATCTGATAAGCTACATTTCTTTTTTCTGATAATCTAGGAGTCCTTTCAGTTCTGTGCCCTACTGAAGGAATCCCATCCTTTTCATAAGCCCAAGTATTTAAGTCGTAGAGATGGTTCAGGGATGTGAACAACAATTAACATCAGCAGAAAATAATTTTTTATATAATTTCCTGCCATCTTGCCTTACACTCTTTGGTATAAGTTTGATTCTGAGATGTGTAAGAGACATTTTAAGCAGATACAGGAAAGAAAGATCATCAGCAACAGTCAAGGTGTGGAACCAAAGCCAAAGCACTCTCAGCCTCTCTAATGATTCACCCAGAATGTCTGGGTGAAACAACTGCTAAAGGTCACAAGAATATTCTCAAGGAAGGCACTAAGATTTCTTTATCTAACTGGAAGGGTTTAAGAGAGGGCTCCACAGAGCTCTGTGTTCTGTCCAACACCACTCTGTGTTTCCACTGATGACTCAAGGAAGAAATAATGAATAACCTGACCACATTTTCAAATGACTCAAAGTGACTCAATGGTAAAAGAAGCTGCTGCTTTAGGGACAGTCCTAGGACTTAAAATAATCTTGAGAATTGCTGCAGTGCTTTGAAAAACAGGATGCACTTTGATATGGGTAAGTAGAGTCTGCATAATCAAATGCAAAAATAAAATGGGAAAGGATGGACTTCCAGCAGTCATGCAAGCCAAAGAAAAAGACCTGGGAGTGAAGCTAAATGTGAGACTACAATGTCAGTTTCTCTGAAATTTAAAAAAAAATCACACTATTTACAAATGTGTTATAGGTAAGACATGGAGCATCTGTGCCACACATTCCCTGGTTAGATGCCAGCTGGGATACTGCATTCAGTTTTAGGGATTAAACTCAAGAATGAACTAAAAGAGTCTAAAAAAAAAAATAACAGCAATGATCTACATGTTCAGAAAACATGACCTGTAAGGAAGAACTTGAAAACTTCCCAGTTTCCTCATCTACAAAGGGAAAAAAATCCAAACAAAAAAACCCCAACAAAAACAACAACCTCCCCCCAATGAACCAAACTAAAACAAAAACCCCAAACAATCAAAAACCCAAAGAAACAAACAACCCACCCCCAAAAAACCACAACACCAGAAAAAGAAGACTGAAGAAAAATACCTCAACAGTCTCCAGACATGGTTTGTTTTTGCAAGAAGAAAAGTGATTAACTCTTCTGGGTCCACTGGTTATGGGATGAGAAGTTATCTACTTAGCCTTTAAAGAATTCTTAGGTTGGACTTTGGGAGAAGTTTCTGAGTGTAACACAAGTGAAGCACCAGCACGTTTTGCTGAAAAAACTCTAAAATCTCCATCACAGGAGGTTTTTAGCAATGGATTTAAAAACTCCCATTTGTTTATTATTATTTCCATATAGTTGATTGTGTTGATGGGGGAAAATGAATTTTTAATGTCCCTTCCAGGCTTGTTATTTTTTAATTTCTATTTTTGTCCAATCTTTAGAAAAATATATACAGTCTTAGTATGGTAATTCAATGAGAATTCTATGTATGTATGTTATGTACAAAACCCAGTTTACAAACCTATATAAATGTAAATTTTCTTTTCCCCCTCCCTTCAAAAAAGTAGCCTTAATTCTGAAATAGAAATATTCTGGAACAAATAACAAATATTGTCTGAGTAATAATAAAGATTACATATTAGTTTTGGTGACTGTGTAGGAATAGAAAGAACAACCTAAAAAAAGAAATTGTGCTGCAAACCACAAGTCTGTGTGGAGCAGACTTACTCAGGCATTGCCACAAAAATGTTACCTGTGCTTTATTTAAAAATAGTTATTTCCAGGTAAACTCAAGGCTGCTTTTCTCTTTCCTGATGGCTTTGATATGGATATGCTGGGGTGCCACCTGCACAGCTCAGCAGTAAAACTGAGTGCCCTTCCCAGCACTTCAGAAAAAAAAAAGGCCACTTACCTTATAAAACCTAATGGATTGAAGAGCAACAGAAGGAATTCCCATCTAAATGCAAATCAAGGCAAAGCCATTTTGAATGCAAGAGTAAACTAGGAATGGTAATTTTCCCACCATTTGCTACTGCTCCCTCCTACAATTACAGTTCTGCACAACTGAAGTAGTTAACAACTCTTCTGATGAGCTGTCAAAGAACAACTTGCAGTTTTTCCCAAATGTATGTCATAAATATGTTTATTCTCTTGCAATCTGTATAAAATTAATTTAGAACACTTCCTGCTTATTTTTGCTTTAATTTAGCCTGGTTTGTAAAGTGGAAAAGCACAAGTTACCAGGAAAAAAAAAAGGTTTCATCTTCTGGTTAAACTGTAAATTAAACTGCTACTTGTTTTTTGCTAGAGTATGGTAACTGATATGGTGGGTTTGGGACAGCTGAGAACACTGGAATCACTGAGGCTGAGGTCAGGATCCCAGCTTGGATCCCTTCTGTATCTGAAAGAGGCACCTGTGAGCTGCAAAGGCTGCAGGGTGGCAGTCCCTGAGGGTGTTTGAGGACACAGCTCTGGTCTCAAAAACCTCAGGGTGACCAGAGCAGCTGGGCAGGAACTGTAATTTCCACCATTTATTCTAAGGAAACTGTTCCAAGCACCAAACAAAGCAGTAAGGAAGGGGATGCCTCATACAAAATACTGGATTGGAGTTTTTATTTCCCATATCCAGAAGGAATGTGATAAAAATTGCTTTAGCCTTAAAAGGTTTTTGAAATACCAAATGCTATAATCAAGTCTGTGCCTAGCGTGTGTAAATGAAGGTGGTGGCAGCTCAGATTTTACAATTTGTTTAGAACAGAATAACCAAGCCCCATAAACCAGCCTGGCACTGACAATATTCCCCAGTGAGTCCTTACTGGGTTCAGCTGGGTGCTCTGTCCCTAATCTGATAAATTAGGGACACAACTGTCCCACAGCAGGTATGAAAGTGAGGGAGCATCTATTCTAAATGTATTTCCAGTATGTACAGTGAGGCTGAAGAAACTCGAATTTCATTTCAAAACAGCTCAGACAGAGCTTGCCACTGGATAAGAACTCTACCCTGGAAGGATTTTTTTATTTCATCCCAATCTGATCAGAATATGACGGTCCCAGTGGTCCTGAGCAGGAGTCTTGTGGCATGAAAAACAGAACAAGTGTATATTGCTTTTACATTTTCTAACTAGCAACCAGCCTCCTGCTGCAGGTATCCTTCCACAAAGCAGCTATGATATGAATTACTTTACAGAGTTAATTATTAGTGATAAGCAGTTGGAGATCTTTAGTAGGTCAAATGGATAACATAAATGGAACAACAATCAATTTTAGCTGAATCCTAAATAAATAACAGAAATTAAAAACAACAACAAAAAACAAAACAAAACAAACAAACAAACAAAAAGAAAAATAAAAATGGAGTGCACGCTGCACAAGGAAAGATGACAGAATGGACAATCTTAATTTCTACTAAATCCTCACTGCACTACTGAGTATTGGAATCTGCTTACCCTGGAGACACATGGAACAAAGGTGCAGAGAGATTTCACATTTTTAGTGGTGAGCCCTTCCTAAATATTTCTATATGGAAATGAACTTGAAGTTAAATCCCAGTGAGTTCTGTTCTTGACTTAATTGTGAAACAGAATAGATTTGCAGAACTTCCTTTGATCTAACAGCAGAAACAAAGAACCTGTATTGCACACAGTGTCCTCCAGCACCTCAGTTTAAGGCAAAGAAAAATGGTCCCAGTGAGAGAAGAGTTAAGCACTTCTGAAAAATAAACGTCAAAGAAAGTAAAATATGAAGGAATGGACAAGATCCCAAGCTAAACTAGAGAGAAATCAAGGCAGGAGTAGGAAAGAGGCAGGATTTATTTACATAACCTCTAATCTGTGGCTGTGTCTGATCCTGTATCACTCTGCTACTCAGATAAGGTGGAGTTTAGAGTCAAGAATATCAGAGGCATTCTCTAGACAAGCCCTTGTGGCCAACATTCCTTCCTCAGATTACTCATGTTGAGTATAGGTGGAGTCCAAATGAGTCCAAATCACAATTATCAGTGTGACATGTTATTAATCAAACAGCCACGCAATTTAAATTCTGTCCTTTTGAAGAACTTTCAAAGAAGTCAAGTACTTGTGAGGAGCTAACCTGAGTTTGTTATGAATACAGATGCTACAAGTGTTCTACCTGGCTGCAAACACAGGGATGCCACTCAGTTTTAATCTCTTCCAGAGTTTTTAAGTGTTCTTGTCTTAAATATTTGTTATTGTATATGATCAAAAAGACACACTTCAGCTGTTTTTACACATGTGCTGGAGTGCTCCTTGGGTTCTTTGAAATAAGACCAACCTCTCATCATACTCAGGGGCTCAGTTAAGAGCAAGAGGGAATTATTGCAGGAGAGAGCTGCAGCAATCAGGTACTAAGCATGATTATAGTGGATATTTTCTTGTGAAAAAATGTACATTAAAAAAAAAAAGCAAACAGAACATTAAGATACTATTAATGGTAGAACACAGGTAAACATTCACTAATTTAAAGTGAATGGGAAAGAAGAAAGTGAACCCACGTGGATGTGTGTCTCCATTTGCTGGCATTGAATACAGGATTATTCATGTTAGTTAAAGTTATGCACTTACTTAAGTACTCTAGCTGGATTGAGGCCAGAGTACTGATGAGTAATCTGCAGAACCGAGGCCACTGAGAATAACAAATGAAAAAAAAATACTCAGAGCCAAAACTGATTTAAATAAACACATTTACTATCTACCATTTTGCTTTCTTCATCTCAGTGTTATATTTCAAAGCTCAGTCATGAGTGAACTTCACTCAGTGACTTCACTGAGTGAACACTTACTACACCAGCTTTCAGTGATATTTTTTAAACTTAAAATGAAACATGTTTCCCCTAAAAAAGCCTGAAATTAGTTGATACTATACTTAAGGCTTGAGTAAACATCACAAAATTCTAGTAACAGAATTGTAGTCTATTGTAGCCACGATATTTGCTGAAAAATCCTTTCCTTAGGATTTTTTCTCCTGAGAAGCTGAGAGGCCTCAGGAACAAAATGTAAACAATGGTTATCTGCTGCTGTGGAATGCAACAGGTGCATCTGTGATTGGTCTCATGTGGTTGTTTCTAATTAATGGCCAATCACAGTCAGCTGCCTCAGACTCTCTGTCTGAGCCGCAAGCCTTTGTTATTCATTCCTTCTTTTGCTATTCTTAGCCAGCCTTCTGATGAAATCCTTTCTTCTATTCTTTTAGTATAGTTTTAATATAATATATATCATAAAATAATAAATCAAGCCTTCTGAAAAATCAAGTCAGATCCTCGTCTCTTCCCTCATCCTCAGACCCTGTGAACACGGTCACAGTCTATCATCAAAATGTAATTTTAGAATCATGGAATGGTTTGGCTCGGAAGGGACCTTAAAGATAATTTTACTCCAACCCCCTGCCCTGGTCAGAGACACTTTCCACTAGACCAGCTTGGCTCAGACCCCATCCTTGAACACTTTCAAAGATGGGGAATCCACAGCTTCAAGCCTAGTGCCTCACCACCCTTAAAAAAATTCTTCCTAAAATTTATTCTAAACCTTCTCTCCTTCAGCCTAAGACCATCTCCCCTTGTCCAATGACTACAAGCCATTGTGAAAAGTCTCTCTCCAGCTTTCTTGTGGCCCCTTAAGGCACCTGAAGGTGCTCTAAGGTCTCTCTGAAGCTCTCTCCTGTCCACCCTGAGCAGCCCCAGCTCTCCCAGGCTGCCATTCCCACAACCATCAGCAGTTCTGAAAGGCTGAATCAGATCTGTCCAACCAGGGCATCAGATGTAGGGCAGAGTCACAAAGGTGCTTTTCTGTGAAACTCAGACAACTTACAGTTCAGAGCTGAGTCACCCACAACATCAATAAAACTTCAAGAAATTGGCCTAGACCTGGGCTGAACAAATCCCTCCTGTGTGCCACGAGGTGCAGTAAGTGCAGCTGAACAGAAAAGGAGCAGCTGCTGCAGGTGGCCACTTTCTGCTGTGCTCATCACACTGAGGATCCCAGCAGGGCTCCAGAAGGAGCTTTTGGGAGCTCTCTCCAAGAGCCAGGCAAAGATAACAATGTCTTTTTTCACTGCAGCTCTAGGAGGACTTTGACCACTGAGGAGAACTTCCTGGTAGCACCTGGGGCTTGTGTGTTTGCTTTAGATTTCAAGCCCACCCCAGAGCTGACAAACTGGAGGCATGGGTGCTACCAGGGGCCCCACTCAGGCTTGTGAGCCTCTTATCTCACAGTGGCTGCTATTACAAACAAACAAACAAATATGTTCATAAACCTCCTTCAGCACAGACTCCACAGTTGGCCTGTAATCCCCAAGTAAATTAATTTTTGACTAAAAGCTGTTTTTCAGATGGCACTGAATGTGCATAGCTTGAGGAACCTGACCCTCTTCCTGAATTCATTCCAGATGCACTGCTGATCACTCCAGGCCTTGTTTTTGTGTGCTGCTTCTTTTTTTTTTATTGTTATGCACAAAAGAGACCTGCAATGACAGCTCACACAATGGATACCTTCCTTCTGCCATGCTTGTTTTCCCTTTTCACAGCCTCTTGACTGCATCCTTGCCTCATTCCAGGTACACCAAAACCAGACTGTGCTCAGTGGTTTGACACCCCCTGGAAGGACTGAAACAAGGGCTGTGCTGAGCAAGAAGCCTGTCAAGCACATGAGCTCGGTGTTTCAGGGCCACAAACAAGATCATAAAGGGACATGCAGATAGTGCTGAGGCTTTTCCCTGTATTCCAGGAAGTGGAATTGAAAAAAAAAATGGAAATTATTTCCACACTAAGCACCAGGGACACAGCTCCAGCAAGCCAGCCCCCACACTCATGTCCCTGCAGAGCTGCTGGAGATGCAGATACAAAGGTTCATTCATGGGCACTGGGTGCTTTCAGTGTGGAAATGGCAAATGCTGGGGTCACTGCACCTAACCTGAGATGCAGATTGAGTCTGTAGTGAAATGTCTGAGAAGAGCTGAAATTATTTCTTGACATGCCTCCCTGGGGCTCAGAAGAGCAGCTGACTTCACAGTGATCTTTTGTGTAAATCTTGATGTGCTCTGAAAACATGAGAGCTTCCTGGCCACGGTACAGCCTGCAGCATGAAAGCCTGTTGCTACAAACTTTAAACACAACAGATTCTATCTATGGTTAGCTTATCTTAAGCCACTTGCAGCTCCTGTTCAAAAAATATCTGAGTTATGTAGAACTTTTTTACTCATTTATCACTATAACATTTCTGACTGAGAGCAGTGTAGCCCCATTTTTTTATAAATGGGAAACTGAGGCACTGAGAGACCAAGTGACTTAGGGCTGCACAAGTGATCTCTGAAGGGGCAGATGGTTGCAGTCAGGGGTCTCTGGTACTATTTTTCTCCTTTTCAAACTCTTGCTTTCCTTAATGTCTCTTCAACTAAAACATTCATTCAATTCCATTATTTTTTCCCTGAAATAGCAACAGCCATGAGGGCAAACAAATCCATGAAATAGCAACAAATCCATGAGAGCATGAGAAAAAAAAAAGGCATCTATATCTTCATGGTGTAACCTCTGTACCCATAAAATCTTTGATGATGGAAGCAACTACTTAATGACCACTTCATATTGTACCATAGCCATGCCCTCATGGGAAAAGGAAAGAAAGTTGTGTACTTTCTGTGGCAATGATTTTGTATCAAGAATTGGGTGCTAGCAATGAGGGAAATGATTGTCCCTCTGTAGTCAGCACAGGTGAGGTCACACCTCAGGTGCTGTGTCCAGTTCTGAGCCCCTCACAACAAGAAGGACATGGAGGGGCTGGAACATGTCCAGGGAAGTGCAGCAGAGCTGGAGAAAGGTCTGGGGAGTGAATTCTGTGAGCAGCAGCTGAGGGAGCTCAGGGGGGCTCAGCCTGCAGAAAAGGAGGCTCAGTGAGACCTTCTCACTGCTACAGCTCCTGCCAGGAGGGTGCAGCCAGCTGGGGTCAGGCTCTGCTCCTGGGAAACAGTGACAGAACAAGAGGCCAGAGCCTCAAGGTGCACGAGGGGAGGTTCAGTTTAGACATTAGGAGGAATTTCTTCCTGATTATGGTTGTTAAACATTGGAATGGAGGCCCAAGGAGGTGACAGAGTCACCATCCCTGGAGGTGTTCAAGGAATGAGTGGATGTGGCACTCAGTATCAGTGAAAGATCCATGATCTCAGAGGTCTTTTCCAGAATGATTCTGTGTTCCTCACAGTGAATACAGCTAAGAGATCAGCTTTGGCAGTGTCCTGTTGCTGTGTGCAGGATGCCTGCTGGGATTTGCTTTTGTTTCTGGCAGGCTCTTGGGAAAGGGGTCAGGTGTCCTCTCTCATGAACCATGTCTGCATCAGTAGCTGCTGCCATGTACACAAGGAGCTCCATCCCAAGGTAGGACACACCATCAATGTTTCCAAATAATTGCAATCCTGACCCCCAAAGAAATGCCAGACACACAAGAGCAGGCAGAGAGCAATCCTCCAGCTGCTGCTCTCCCTGCCACTCACTCAGCAGCAATTTCCCATTGGCACCAAGAGCTCCTCTCCTCTCTCCTCTCCTTTTTTTTTAACTTTTAATATTTTCCTTGATTCTTTTTTTATCCTCTGTCCTTCAGCTTCTTTTCTCATATCCTGTACCTGCTGTTGTCATTTTAAAATATTTTAATAGACCATAAAAATTGCACAAAGACCCTGATCCAGCAAAGTGCCTTGACACACACAGAGCTTTAAGTGCTCCACTACTGTTGACTCCAACAGAGCTACCACTGTGCTTAAATCCAACCACACATTTAAGTGTTTTCCTGGATCAAGGCCATCACCACACTGACATCAGCCAGAACAAAGCAGCACCTGAAATTCAGCAACATAAAAACATAGCAACCCCAGCCAAACCCAGTGCTGTAACCTTCAGGTTACCTTTCCTCAGTGCCTTCTGTCATTGCTACCTCTGTTATGGCTACACTTAGAGCCTCTTCTGCAAGCATGCACTGGAAGTAGTGTTTGGGAACAACCCTGCTTAAGCCAAGGTTTTTTACAGTTTTAGAATTTGCCTGGCCTGTTTTGCTAGATCAGGCTCTTGGACAATAAGGTCCCCAGGGCAAAAAGCATGTTTATTTTTCTGCTTGAATCATATGTGCTCATATACCACAAAATAGCATTAGTAACTTTCTGTTCAGAGGTACAAGGAAGAAGATTCTCCACGTACCACAGATGACCTGATTTGTGCAGTTGGAAGTGAAAAAGTATGATAGATCAAAATTTCAAAAGCCCAAGGGATGAGCCTCAGCACTGGTATTTTACTGTAACCCTAAATATGGAAAAAGATTAAAGTAGTCCCTCCCCTCCTGAATTCTGCTCCCTCCCTTTCTTTTGCTAACCTTCTGCCTCCATTACTTTTTCTCTTTCATTCTCTGTTGATTACTTCACTGGTTTACACTTCAGCTTATGAGTTCCATATGGCTGGAGCCTTGTCCTTTGTTAATCATAAAATAAGATTATGTACACCTTGGGCCCTGTACAAATCATTATTGTCTTCCTATAAATGTCTTCCACATGGCCCCACCCTCAGTTCCAGCTGAGAACTGAGCTGCTGTTGTGAACAAGCTCAAAGAATAAATATTTTGCATTCATTTCACCAGCACAATGGAAACATTTTTCCAGGCTGCTGCCAAGATGGTATCTAGTCCTCCTCTGACTCAGCAGCCCATGCAGCTGACTTTCAAATGGCCAAACCTGCTTGATTGTAATCTTAAAAGAAAAAAAAAAAAAACCAAACCAAACCACAACAACCAGCTGCATTTTTAAAGAGCTGTATTGCTCTCCTGTTGCACAAGCAGGTAGTGACACTATAAAATGTGAAAGCTGGGAGAAAGAAGCAGTGAGCCCTTTTTGGGATGTCCCCTTTTATTTCTTCCAACTTCACCAGTTTATTTCATCCAGTCAGAGAAAGGGTTTGGGGAATGTTGTGAGGAAGTGAGAAAGGAATTTGACTGCTTTACACAGAAAATTTCCTCCTGGTATCAAGCAGCCTTTTACATTCTTCAAAGCTCTGTTGGCCATTAAAGACAGTGTATCTAAAAGTTAAATATAGACAAAACTGGGTTAAGAGAGATGAAGATGACTAGGAATTCTAAGAGTTCCCTTCCATATATTTTTTTCCTTTTTCTTATGTCACTTTCCCTCTAGTCCAATCCAGAAGCAGGAAAGGTGCAACCAAACAGGTTCAAAGCTGTTTATCTCTCCTCCATTCTCATGGGAAAGCTTTGCTCTATAATCCCTACTGCTTTATGAATAAACAGCCCTGATGGTGAATAATTTTAGTGCTCCAAAACTGTCCAGATACAGCTGGGAAGAAATTGTCAGTGACCCTGCATGAAACTGCAGCTTTATATTAAATCAGAGAGCAGGCATCTGGCTTCTAATCACTGATGGAGGTTACTCCTACCAGAAGTTCTGATATTCTAAGCAGAATAACAGGATGCTTATTAAATTAACAAGTCTAAAATTCAAGCTAAACCATGCCATGAGAAATCAGTTCAATGGGTAAAATGAGGCTGTCCCTCCAGCACCCTCTTACATCATGGTATTTAACCAAAAGATATCTATTTATACAGACATGGTACTTAACCAAAAGATATCTATTTATACAGACACACCAGGCCACATCCTTAGGTTTAGCCTTTTTATACCATGCATAGTGCAGGATTTAGGGTGATAGAAGTAATTTAGGTTTAAGCTACTAATTGTCTCTTCAAGGGTGCTGGGGTCATCATTTCAGTACCAATGAGTATCTTAAAAAAGCCCCAGAGATGCTCTAGTTTTAATTGCCTTAGCTACTTATAGTCTTATGAGAGCTGCCAAAGCAGCTGGGAATTGATTGGACTCAGCATTCTGGCTATTCATCCTTCCCACCTCACCTTCCTCCTTTGGATCTAGGAATAGGAGGAACAGGAATTGTAGGATTTCATGTAATTAAAATAAACTCTCCACTGAGTGAACCCATAGATAGTTGATGAAATTATTTCTGTAGCTGCAGAAAAAGCCACGAGTTGACACAGACACACATTTCCTTAGGGCACAAAAAAAATCATCTTTATGCAAAAAAATTTCTCTGCATTGTAAGACTGATTGCACAAATCTGGACACTGCAACCAGAATACAAATATGTGAGGGCACCAGTGTTTCAGGAGGTTGTGGTTGAACATTTTTTCTTTTAAAACCAGTAAGTAGATTAAAAAAAAACAACCAACAAATTAACCAGTATAAAAGGGATAGCAAGATGCTTTTTGCATATTCTAAATACTAAAATGGGAGAAAAACACCAAATGGGATACAAAAGATATGACTGATAGGGAGAAAGTGAAGTGAGGAAACAGAATATTAATAAAATGATAGCTGTGATTAAAAAGTAGTGTGATATAGCTTTTTTGTAAAGTTCAGGTTCATTTATTCTGTATGTCCCACTAAATCTCACTCTGGATTTTCCAATCATATGAAATAATTCTCCTGTGAGCTTATATTTGGTTTGATTCAGTAGAGGCACCATCATGCTGTCAAAGGAGACTGAAATCAAATCAGGTGGGCTCCAAACATTTTCCCAGCAGTATTTTTGGAATTGGTGTAGGGTTGATCACAGAGTGATTACTTTACTAAGTTTGCAACTAATTAGTTATGTGCCCACTATTGGAGAAATATTATAAATTTAAACACATTTGCACATGGATATCAACAGCTCCCACAGGGAAAAGGGATTAAACAAGGATAGCTTGTTACAGCTCCTGGGATCTCTTAGGGAACACAATCACCTCCCAGGAGTGCTGCTATTAAAGCATTTAAAAGGAGCCTGGACACACCAGCACTGCCAGAGCTTTGTCCCTGGTTAATGACAGCCTTTGGGGCTCTAATTTTGGTGATCAGTTTACTGTAGTGTGAATCACAGTAATGTCTTGGCACTCTCACACACTGCCTTAAACCACACAAATACTGAAATGAGGAGTTCTGGTACATTGGAAAACTGGATTCCATTTTTCCCCCAGCCTGTACTTTTTTTTTTTTTGCTGTTGTTGTTTGGTTGGTTTTGTTTTGTTTTTTGGAGGGTTTATTTTGTTTTTTTGACCTTCTCAGAATCAAAGAACACTTTTCTATTCTCCCCATCAGATTTCAATCTCTTGACTCACCCAGCAGCTCTGGAGCTCTGCTAGGTGGTATGGCTTTTTTTGGAGAGAGGCAAACCAAAGGACCTGCTGCACACACACATCCTGGTTCCCAGGCTCCTTGCCAGCACAGGGAGTGATGCAAGAGCCTCTCTCTCCCTCTGAACAAGTTAACAGCCCTGTTTTGGAGTTTACTACATTTTGGCTAAGAAACAGCATGAAGAGCTTTGCAGGGAAGTGCTACTGTTTAACAAGTGAGTAGCTGCAGGAACAATCTGGTTTCTCCCTTTTATCCAGGGCTGGAAGAGAGTCCCAGCTGTACATTACATCTCTCCTCTCCCATATGCCAGAGCAGCAAGGACTGTGCAAAATGAATACAGCCCAGACTCCCTTCTGTGTGCTCTGTCTGCAGTTTTACCAGGATTCACTCACACAAGCTCAGAGTAAGTCTCTGACTGACTTTTCCTCTTGTTAAGAACATTCTGGGGAATTACTTGGCTTGGAAGTTCTTTGGAGGGCAGTGGCTCACTACACAACCATAGGGAAAGGACCATTTGTAGGCAGGTTCAGCCTTGGTCATTTCCTGTGAGCAGAGGAAGCCCCAGCCTTGTGTTCCACCCAAAGAGACCTCTCCAGTCTGGAGCCAGCACCTCCTGGCCTGGGCTCCTCTCATGCTGGGAAAGGGGAGCCAGGAGATGGGGTAGCACAGAAATAAATGCTTGTGTTTGCAGTGAGTAGTGCTATTTTCACAGTGCCTTATGCATCAGGGGAAGAAGAAAGGATGGAAAAAAAGGATACAACCACATAAGGCCCAGTGTACCACATTCCACTTCAAAATACAGACAAGGTGGAAACAGGGCAAACAGGTTTGGTACTGAATTTGCAACCTCTCTGCATTTCTGTCATGGTTCCTAATGTCACACTAGAGAAGAGTTATCATCCACCACTTGCTGCTTGAAGGTTACACCACCCAAACAACACAAGGCCAAACTACAAAACAGTGAACTGCATTGTGAGAAATCAAATTGCTCCTTTGCTGTTTCATGCAGCACACACAGTAATCTTTAGGCACAGCTTTGATCTCTTATCAGCTGCATCTCTCATTATAACCTTCAAACTCAGGCACCAGGAACACCTCCACATGCAGGGGAGAGGCTGGCAGAGCTGCTGCAGTGGTGTGGGACAGCCCAGCAGCCCCAGCTTTGGGCACCTGATG
Organism: Agelaius tricolor; assembly: GCF_023055355.1. Taxonomy (NCBI): domain Eukaryota; kingdom Metazoa; phylum Chordata; class Aves; order Passeriformes; family Icteridae; genus Agelaius; species Agelaius tricolor. The sequence continues at coordinate 4,073,901 of NW_027269266.1, forward strand.
CTGTCTGGATCAGAAATGCAGCACCTGGAGCCAAAGCCTTCCTGCCCAGTGAGTCCCAGAGGCTCCTCAGCCCCCTGGATCTGATTCATTCCCTGCAAACTCCTCTCTGGGGGATGCAGGCACAACTGGAGCTGCTGCACTCCCAGCTTAAGCAGCTCAGAAAGGTTTCTAAAGTTAGGGGGGATAAATCCAGGCCCTGGTGATTACCACAGACACCCATTTAGCATGAGGTTAATTTGCTCAGCTTTGTCTACTGGGTTGAGATGATACTTGCTGAAGGAGGAGCTCCCTCTCTCAGGAACTGTCTCCCACTATTTATTCCCCTCCCCAGAACTGAAGGCTTAAAAATCACATGAAAATACCCACTGTTGGGAGTGCTACTAAAACATGAAAGGTTTTGGCTACATCTGCTGGGAAATAAGTATTTTTATTCTTCCCTCCATGTCTTCTCTCTTACTGAACAGATTTAACCATTCTGCACCTGAGTCTCAGACAGGTCAAAAACAATTTCAGAACCAGCTTCAAATGCCAATTATTATAAAAATGGGATAAGATTAATTCCAAGTCCTATATATCTTCGTAGAGTCATCTGTTCTTCTGGTTTGGTTTTTTTTTTTTAATTTTAATAATATTTCCAGGTCTGGGTCCAAGGGTTCCTCTTTCCTACTGCAATATATATAGCAATCATAATTCATTTATAATAGTTCTGGGGTCTCCCACATTATCATTACCAGTTAAGCAATGTAATAAGTAAATGAGATTTAAGTTGACAGAACCCTGTAGATAAGAGCCAATTTCTCATTTCAGATGTCAGCATAGAAGATTGCATATCATTGAACTGATCACCTAACAGCATTTATCATAAAATTTATAGTGTGTTTTAAAAATAACTGAAATTGTTCTGCCACCAAATAGTGATGTAAATAAAGAGGAAATTGAGTTTTCCTCTTACAGATTTGTTTATGGCACATGATTGTGCAATGATGTATTTATTAACACACAGCTCAGAGTAAATGAAATGTTTGAAATACAGTACTCAAGAATGTTTGTATAGTGCTGTTGTATTTGCAGAGGAATGTTGGGTCAATAATTTGCAGGGATCAAAATACATGACAGTGCTGAGAGAACACTCATCAGCTTCAGATTCAGGTCCTTCTGCAGGAACTGAGCTTTTCCCTCTAACAGTTTCTCCTAGAAGAGAATGGCAAATCTAATCTCTCTTTTCAGTCTCTGTTGAAAATTAAACATCCAGAGCTTTGCTCCTCAGTGCTCTGTGGCTGCTGACATTTATTGCCAAGTAAACCAAACCCCCAATGATTCAGTGGCAGCCCTGCACACTCACTGCTCTCAGACACAAATGAGTACAGAGGGTACCAGACAATCAGGTGCTACACATCCCACACATTTCTGTATCTTCTGAGCAGGAGGGAACTGAGTCCAGCATTCTGAGTTACTCCCCAGACTCGCTCTTGTACATATATACAACCACAACTGCTCATAAAAACCTGCTGAGAATTCTGTTTCTTTATTCTGGCATCTTCTGCTCAGCTTCATGTTGTCTGAATCAGCAAATAATCAAAAACAAAACAAACTTTTCAGTCTTTCAGTCAGTGGAATGTGCTAAGATTATGCTGTTTCCTCACTTCTATTCTAGCAGGTACAAAAGACTCTTCTGTAGCTGCATAACACAGATGAACACATTCATATGGAAATAATATGACTGATTGACTAAAACCTACCCAAAATATTTTTGTATCCTACAAACCTCTGGGTTTAATAATTTCTGTACCCCAAGAATATACTGACATGGAAAGGCAGTGAGCTAGATGCAGAAGAGTTACTGCTGGAGCTCCCTAACTATAAATGTAGGACTTATTTTATTTAATACTTTAATTATTTACTTTTGCATAGCAGAAAAACAAAGTCTGTAATTTGTAGGGAGAGTTTGGCTTACTTAATCTGAAAAAACAAAGGTTGGCTACTGGTGCAACAGGATGTAGCAAACAATGAATGAAAAAGGCCATTAATTATAAAAGCAAATATTTATAACCTGTCCATGAAAAAATTATGTTGAAAATCAGAGATTTCCTGGCCTTTACAGAAGGGGCCCCCAAAATAGGGCAGGTGTTTTGTGGGATGTGTGTGAATGACTTGAAAGCAGCAGATGAACTCTGATCCAGGACCCAAATGCTTTCAGCACAACAGCTGCTGCTGCTGGAGGTACCTCTCACAAAAGCAAAAAGGCTTTGGGGTTGCTGTGTTACTGTGTCCAGATCCTGGAACAGCTTTCCCATGGGTGAGTGGGAGGAAACTTCCTGCTTTTAAATAAATTACTGAGAACTGGAATGAAACAGGACTCATAGCTGTTCAGCAGAGCAACTGACCTCATGAACCTGTATGCCCTTTACAGTTCTAGGTTTCTAGATACAAAAAATGTTGAAGATTTTCTATTTTGGAGGGGAAAAAAGGGAAGAAAAGCTGGGCAAGACAGATGCAGGGTGGTTTACTCTGATGACAGATCACAGTCTGCTGGTTCCATGAGTCAGAGGAATGGAAAGATACAGGTAATGCAGAGGAATTAACACAAAAGGAGAAGGGGCAAAAAGGCAGAGGAGAAAGAAAAGGAGAGTGAAGCCTCTGAGGCTCAGGCTGGCCAAGGGAGAGGGAGGAGGCACAGAGCTGTGCAGAATATCAGTGGCTGGAGTTCATGAGCTCCCAGGAACTGCTGAGTTCATGCACTACCAGGAACTGAAGAAACCACTCTAATGAAGACACTCTAATGAAGACACCTCTGCTAGGTGGGAGGCTGGATAAGTGCCCTGGTAGTGCTGCCCTTCTCTTTCTACTCCCTGGGCTGGGGCAGGAGGTGTGATAGCAGCGTGTGCTATTAGTCACCAGCTGTCCCAGTCATCTCAGACTCCAGAGGCAGCAGGGACTCAGAGCCCCTGCAGCTCAGACTGTGAATTTCTTTTTTATATGCTCTCTTTGGCTGCTAACTCTCTCATCAGCTCTTCTTAAGAGAGATAAAAGAAAATCCTAAATAAAATTTTATCCACCTCTAAGGCGGCATCTCAGCAGTGTACCCTGGGATCTGAAGCTATTGCAAAACTGACTTTGAAGGCAGTGCAAAGATTAGTTACTATTTGGATAAATCAGAAGGAAGCCACCACCTCTGGATTCCCAGTGCCCTCTCAGCCAAACCCTGAATTAAACTGAGCTAAAAATCCTTGTTCTCATTCTGTCCCACAGTATGGACAGCCACACTGCAGCCCATCAGCTGTAACACAGGACACAGTCCACACACAGCCCTGCACATTTCCCACTGGCAAACTGGACACAAGCTTTACTCACAGGTTTTGAGGTAGCACAGGGAGCTGGTGTCATGATGGGAGGCTTGGCTGCACTTTGTGATGGAGGCAGAGAAAATCTCTGCCCCGTGTCTGGAGGTGAGGAACAGTGAATTCTTGTTTCTGGTCTCTCAGGCTCATGCTTGTAGGATTCCAGAGGAAACGTGGGCTGCTTGGTCACTTGTGTTGGGGTAGATGGAGAAGAGGAGAGGCCAGAGGCTGTGAACAACAAAAATGCCCAAAGATCAGCTCAGGTGAAAAGCAGATGGAGATCTCAGCTTTACAGAAATCCTGTATTTGCCATCACGTTTCCCCAAACTAAAAGTAGGGATCTCACCTCCTTGTTTGTGAAAGGGAATCTGTGCCTTGCCATTAAAGCACTTTTAGGCTGGTTGAACTGTCTGATCCACTACAGGGAGCCCCAGTGGCAGGATGGGAGTGCTGGAGGTTTCTCTTGTATTTCCTCCTGTCTGATTGCTCATTTCTAAAATGACACTCAGCATGGGTATTACTTTATTGTTGTCATTTTAATACTCCAGTGAGTCTCAGGATTACCTTTATCTCATGGCACATGGCTCAAAACCTTTAATGGTTGCTTTTCCTTATTTTTCATTATTTTAACAGTATCTCAGCCAGCTGTAAAAATACAATTAGGAGCAGAGACAAAAAAGAAACAGAGCATATTCCTCCTGAGCCTCAGTTTGCTTTCTGTAAAGCTCTTGTACAGCTTTTGTACAAACTAAAATTGTTTTCAGCTGCCTTTGAGGAGAAAGATTGATCATATCTTTTGCCAAAAATCAGTGTCAGCGGTAGATAATTGCTCTTGTGAGCACCCTGTTTTCATTTGACATGTGTATGTACCCCAGCTGTATTTTTGGTTATGTTCCTAGGGCAGCTCTGAATTGTGAACAAACAGATTTAAACTGTGTTTATTACCCATTTAAGAATCAGAAGACATCCACCACCAGTCAGAAAATTCAGGTTCCAACATCTGTGTTTCTGGTTCCATGTACATCAGCAAACCAAGGGTGGTTCTCTGGTGCCAGCACAAATCAGGACAGACTTAGATCATAAAAACCATGAGCCTGAACTGGGATGTGTATTTTAAAGTGGGCAGTAAGACCTCTGAGTTTGGCTCACAGATTCATGTAGATGATCAGTTAGTCCAAAGGGGACTCAAGCCCATCTAAAGAGAGCAGATTAATGAGCATAAAAGCCCAGGCTACTCAAAGGAGTGTTTGGGAACACAATGTTGCATTTTCATGGTAGATCTGGCTGCTTGGTGGGAGCTTTCAGGGCTCCACCAGAGATTATTGCACCAGAGGTTTTTTCCTAATTTCCCAGACTTGGAACACTGGACATCCAACAATTCAGTGTGGGATCTGTTACTTGAAGAAACTGTTACTCCTGACATATCTGGGGAAGAGTTGGCATATTCTGTGTTTAAAGGAATTAACATGTAATACGGGTAACTGTTCTTTACCTATTATTCTTCTTTGAAAACAACTTCTCCTGATGGCTTTTACATAATAAGAGACTTAACGCTATAATAATAGAGTCACTCAACAGGAAACCTGCAAAATAATTAGGCTCTAATATGTTTTACTAATAGTGGGTTTAGTGGCACAGAGTACTGTATTTATTTCTTTCAAAGAAAATCTTAATTCTCACTGATAAACTTTAGCTTTGCTGGAACCAAAAAGGACCCCCTACTCAGTCCCTATCTTTGGTCCTTTTCCAAGCTTGCAGCTGGACTTCCATTTCATTTGATTTTTAAGGAGCCCTGCAGCTCTGCCAGTCAAGCAGCAATACCTCAGAGGGGACTGGGGTTGGAGGCAGGTACAGATGCTGGCAGATGTGACACACCACAGAGTGAGGCAAGAGTCACCACCCTGGCATTCTCAATGTCCCCAAGCCCTGCTCATTTCAGGGGACTGGAGAGCGTGCCACACTTCCCCAAGGACTGAAAGGACACCTAACTTGCCTGTTCAGTTTTTGCTTGCAGACAAATTTAAATAAGCAGTTCTGGGGAAGATGCTCCTCTGGGTTTTTATGGAACAAATGTTCCCTGAGTGCTCAGACTGGAAGCTGAGATAGCTGCAATCGATGCAAATGGAAAACCACTAAAAGGGAGAAAAACACCATTAGATCTTCAAGTCTTGCTGCTGGGATGGGTTCATTGTGTGCTAATGTATTCTGCAAGTCCACAAGAGCCATTTCCAGTTCCGAGAGGCTCTGCCAGAAGAGCTTTTACCAGACATACAGAAACCACACACTCAGCAGCCCAGCAAGGCTGCCAAGAGCAGAGGACATCTGTAGGACACAGGGACCAAAGGGGACCATGGAAGTAACACCTCTTACATCCTGTGAAAAGTCCCATCACCTCATCACAGACATGTCACAGCCCGGTTTCCATCTTACAAGAACATTCACTGGTGGTGAATCTCCTTTTGGATGCCAGCCTTGGATACTTGGCATGAGTTTTTATGGATGGGGAGCATCTGTGACTCCAGCACTCTGAGCCTTAGAACTGTTTGTTTCAACCAGGCACTTCAAACATAAAGTACTTGCTGTGAGGCACACCCTAATACATCTGAGATTCAATTCGTCTGTGACTCAGTTTCTGCACAGAGTTGGAGGGAAAAATATAATTATTTTGCAGGGTACTTGATAAAATTAATGTAATTAAGCTTTTCAGTCTTTTATAAGCCTACCTCAGAGATTTATTGGGGTATCTATGTTATTTACATTTGTACAATACTGATATTGAAGTCATAATCACATAGGAAATGCTAAATTTTTTACAAATATTGCCACAAAATACTTTTGGCTGCTGTGATACAGCCTAACACCCTAAACCCTATGAAAAGGACTTTATAAAAGCCTTCCACATCAAAGAATGAAAATCTGTAATATCTCTAGAGCAAATCAGTTCGGGAGTAACAGGACTTCGTATTAACTTAAGTCCTATTTGCCTGACAACTAAACAGCAGCACTGGTGTAAATAAATTGTTATCTGTACCTGCAGTGGGTGCCCTGCTCTACTACAGCAGAAGGAATCCAGTGAAGAGACAAGATAAAACTCTATCCCATGGCTAAAACCAGTTTGTATGGGAGAATGCACTTAAAATAACTAAGTAGGGAAAACCAGACAACAAATCAGGATTTTTCTATAATGAAGCTGAAACAATTTGCTATGTATGTAGGATTTGGGGGAAGAAACAAACTTTGACATTGGCTACAAACCCTACTAGTTCTGGTAACAGTATGAACAAAATGTGGTGTTTTTATGTTATCAAACTAAATAGCTGTCCCTTTTTTATAGGAGAAAGAAATTTTAGAAGAAAATTAGAAAGAAAGAAAAGGGTCTAGCAGATTGGTTGCTGTGTCTCTAGCTAACAAAAGGGCTTGTCCTTTGGTGTTGGAACTGGATTATCTTTAAGGTCTCTTCCAACCCAAAACATTTGATGATTCAATGATTCTATATTTCCTATTGATTAACCCCATCCAGTTCTGAAACAGCCTGATAGTTTTGCTGTGTTCTGACTCATTCTCACATTACCTTTCTCAGGACAAAACAAGTGCAAATAAAGACGATAACTTTGTGGTCTCCAAATTGATGAATCATAACTACTAACATTTGCATAACTGATTATGCATATGAATAAGAATATTCATGAGATTCACAGGAATATGTGGTTCAAAACAACTTTCATATTACAACTTCACATGGAATGTATATGTGAGATCCTTGTAGAACTAGATGGCAGACTTGGAGCAGAATGGGGCTGTCTCCAGCTGCCTTCCCCCTGTGACAGGGACAGCACACAGGGATGGCCCAGCACTCGGTTTTCTGTCCCTTTTTGAGCAGCTTCAGCTGGGATCAAGCCACACATCATGGGTTGGATGCAAAAGCCCCAAGGAAGTGCTGCTGGAATGGCAGTGCCCACACCTTTAGCTCAAGTCACACCCAGCACTGGCTGGTATCAAGCTGGGCACATACAAACCAAATGTTGCTCCTTTCATTTGTTTCTCTAGGTATTTACAACGATTTCTCTTAAATAAAGCCCTTATTTCACACAGCATTTCATTTTTCAGCCACATACTTGGGGACTCTGATCCAAACCAGCCCTCCAGTGCTACATAACAGGAAAGGATGAAGTGCTGCCTTGTCATCCATGTACTCCCAAGGGAAGAAGGGTGGATGCCCTCCTACATTTCCTACATTCCCAGGGTGACACCCACAATGAGTTCTGTCACCTACATTTCATGCCTGACCTGGCAGGATGCATCTGGTGGTTTCTGGGAGGCAGGATGCTCACAGCCCAGTGATTCCTGCCAAAGCCTCCCTTTTCATCAGTCCTTTTCCAGAAAGAAAAACAGCTGCTGCCCCCATGAACCTTTGGAGCCACCCCCATAGGATGCTGGAAGGGATTTCAGGGATGTGCTAACAATCCTTTACAGAGGTTTGGCTTCAGGGGACAGTCACAGAGTCACACATTGAGAGCCCTAAGGTTGGAGCCAGCAGCTTGCCCTCAAAATTTTACATTTGTGTACTTAAGTTGCTAAAATTGGAGAGAGTTACTGGCCATGAAAATGAAATCACTCTTTGCACTTTCCCTATGCATCACACTTCAGTATTCCCTCATCCTGTACCTGATCAAACAAATCATAACACTGCTAATACTTAAAGCTGTGGCTAAAACAGTTTCCCAAGTTTATACAGAGGGACATATTCAGTTACCATTTAGAGTGAGACCTCTCAGGAAAAAAACAAACAAACAAACCAACAAAAATCCCCAAAAAACTCACACCAAAAACAACAACAACAAAAAAAAAACCCCAACAAACAAAGAAACCCAACCAAAAGACCCCCAAAACAAAACCCAAAAGGAATTTCCATTTGCAGTGTCTCCATGTGACACTTTTTGTCTTGACTCTTTCCCAGGACAGCACTGTCCTTTCATTTGCATTCTCTGCTGGCAGTGAAACAGAGAAGGCTGCAGGCTGTGGCTGCTGAATTTTAAGTACCCTGCAGCACAAGTGAATCTGAGCTGAGCTGCTGGTTCATTAAGCTGATTCACTCTTCAGACACAATACTATGTTAATTCTGACACATAAGCAAATCAATGCAAATGATGTGAAATGAGGTTTAATGCCACTTAATGGCAGTAAAGCTCTGAACCCATCAGCAGGTAAATGGTTACTGCCTGTTTCTATCCAAACAGTGCTGATGACATTGGCACTAAATGTTGTAAAATACCCGTTAGTTTAAAAATAACAAATGAAGTCTGAAGAGGAATACTGAAGAGTTATTGTACCAAAAAATAGCATGGATACTGCTCAGGAGATTTCCTATTTTATCTAACACTGCCACTCACACACCAGTTCAAGTGCTTCCCACCATATAAGAATTACAGGTCCTACTCTTGAACCCTACAGCCTGTATCTGTGATTGACACTGCATCACTCATGTAATGGCCAGGCCTTCCAGCCCTTCCAAGCTCCCTGGCTCCAGCTGAGCAGCATCGATCCCAGCTGCATCAGCAAAGGCTTTTGTTTCAATCTTACTGAAACATCTCTGAGGATTTCCATGTAGCAGGTACACCACTCAATGGGAAGCTTACTTGTTTCCAAAAACACATTTCTGATGCTTCCATGTATCAGAGGAAGAGAAAAATACAGCTCTAAAGTAATTAAAATATCATATGCTGTCTGAAAGTTTCACGGGAAAATGCATAATTTTGTAACTTAAAAAAAAAAATCTAAAAAATCTAATTTATTTATAGTAGTTTGAACATAGTAAAGGAAACCACTTTTTAAGTGGTCTCAGCCATAAAAATATCTGACCCTGAAAGCTCCAGCTTTTACTTCAGATGCTATTTCACTTTGTAAAACCAAAGACAAAACCCTGCTGGTATCCAGAATTTACCCTGTTCTACTCCACTTGTGGTGTATTTATGTGCCAAAACCACACTTGTATCTGTGGAATCTGCAATGTAACACCTTTTCCTCATAAAACTGAGAAAATCAGGAGCTGAAGAGTTTAATTAGCAAAGTTTTGAAAATTATTCTTCTTTCTGAAGATCCCAAGGCCCCTTTATGAGGAAAGGCTGACCAGGAGAAACTCTTGGCTGTATCCTTAAAGGAGTTTATTGAAGACCTCTCCTGCAATGATGATTAGACAGAGGATCTTCCACCTTGCCCAGAACCACACCTAGGTTATCTTACATTTGTTAAATGTACTTGTCAAATCTGGAGAGACTTGACATATTATGTTAGCTCATAAAGCAATAAACACATGAGATCCAAGATCAGAAATCCTGGTGGGGATCATCCCTCCCAATGGGCTTTTTCTAGTTCTCATTGGCAGCAGGATTCCAGCCTGGCTTCTAGCTACAAATTTTCTGCCAATGCTTCTCCTTTGTCTTGCAAATACTGGAGAAAAGACCACGGCCAAATAATTCAGAGCAAAGAAAGAGGGATCACTCACAAGCTTGATGGCAAAGAATGGCTTTTTTTGAGACGACCAAATGAACATTCCATTGCTGCTTGACAGCCTGACAGGTGATGAATGAAGAGGTCCTGGTAATGGTTGAGGTAGTCACTGAATAAGTGCCTGGGCTGGCACAATAATTAACTCAGCATGGTAATTATACTGAGAGACTCAGCAGCACCAAGACTTTGTCAGACACCAGATGGCTGTGGCCAAGACAGAGTCACAAACACAGACAACGTGTACCTTGCCAGCACAAGTGCCAGTGAGAGGAGAAAAGTACTAACAGAGATCCTCAGCAGGTAACAGCCTTATGAGGGAACATCCTCTAGGACCAGGATGTGGAAACCTCCCTCGTGGATCCCCCTGATGGGGAGAACCCTAAAACATCCTGTGCCAGGAATGAGAGATGGATGGGATTTATGGTTTCTCAGTCTTCAGGTTGTTGTTTATTTTTCTCTTATCAGAAGTTCAGCATGCTGTCTACATCTCAGACTCAGCATCCAAAGAGAAGGCACCAAAAGTCACAAGCACACAGATTCAAGGTCTTTTAAAGCTATTTTGTCCAATTAACTCTTAGAATGCACTTTATTTCTACCAATAACTAATTATTTTTCTCTCCATGCAACATCCGCATTGCGGTTCTTTCTAACCCATCACTCTGTGCCAGAGTGTCAGCACTGCAGAAAATGAAGTAGATGAAGAACAAGAAAGAGATCAGGCTATACCTGTTGTCATTATAGTGCAAGAGTCCTATTGTCATTACATTGCAAGGGTTCCATATTGCCAGAGTTTCATACCTCCTTGATGTTTCTTGTAGGCAGCTCCTCTGGACACTGACTCTTCCTCATCCTTACAGCAGCCAACTGACTCCAGCTCCTTTCCAACCAATCCACTCTTTTATAACACTCTTCTTTATTGGCTACAGGTGTGGCCTGTTAAAATCAGGCCTGTTCCCAAGCTCTATAATTGGCTCAGCTGCAACTCTTTAGGGGGTAAGATTACTTTCTATATAACTTTATTTACTTATATTCTATCGCCCTACATATACCCAGCATCCTCCATCTTGTCTCCTATTTACCTCCGTACTAAAACCCCAAAACTGTGATAAAGCACACTGCTATCTATTTCACACACTCATAGATTCCAGTTCATCCCAAAGTCTTGGAAGCTTTCTCCATGGACAAAGGTTAAAAGCAGTTTTCTCCTGGGGGTCAGGGCTTCTCAGGACAGGCAGAGAAATGTTCCCTGTGCCCTGGGTTCTAACACCAGAGCAAGGAGGTTTGGGCAGGAATGAGCAAAGAATGCTTCACCCTCCTGTGCATCCATCACCCACAGAGCATGAGGTCAAGAAGTTGCAGATACCAGCTGTCAAAAATAAGTTAGAAACTGTTGTAAAGTAGTTGATAATTGTTAAGCATGTACTGTTTAAAAATTTGGTAACTATATTATAAAAAGGGTTAAAAGAGTAGTTGTGACGGGAAGGGAAGGATGAGGGAAGAGACCAGGATTTGACTCCATGTTTCAGAAGGTTTGATTTATTATTTTATGATATATATTATATTAAAACCATACTAAAAGAATAGAAGAAAGGCTTTCATCAGAAGGCTAGCTAAGAAGAGAAAAGGAATGAATAACAAAGGCTTGTGGCTCGGACAGAGAGTCCCAGCCAGCTGACTGTGATTGGCCATTAATTAGAAATAACTACATGAGACCAATCACAGATCCACCTGTTGCATTCCACAGCAGCAGATAATTATTGTTTACATTTTGTTCTTGAGGCTTCTTAGCTTCTCAGGAGAAAAAATCTTAAGGAAAGGTTTTTTCATAAAATGTGTCTATAACAGGTAATTATCAGAAACACGGTACCCCACGTACTGTATTACATCTAAGTAAAGTGCATCCCTCCCCCCAGGCAAAACGACCCAGCCTGGACAGAACTGTAATAATCAAGGGCCTTAAACCTTCATGCAAATGAAGGATCCCAACAGAAACCAATCCAAAGGAACAAAAAAGTATAAAAAGGGGGCATCCACCCCAGTGAATCTGTGCCGCTGCACCTGGAACAGCGGGAACTTCGCTGCTCAAGAAGGGAAGATTCAGCACCAATCTGAATCTTGCTGCCAATGAGAATTAGAAAAAGCCCATTGGGAGGGATGCTCCCCACCAGAATTTCTGTTCTTGGATCTCATGTGTTTATTGCTTTATGAGCTAACATAATGTGTCAAGTCTCTCCAGATCCAGCGCCGGCACTGCAGCCTCCTCGACGGGAACGCTCCTGCTCGACCCATGGGCCCCCTGAGCTTTGGGTCTTATAATAAATGCTGAAATCACTTTAGGACTGGGAGTGTATTCCCGTTTTTAATATCAGCTTTTCACTTTGGTCAGGCAACTCCCCTCGAGGAGCTGAGGAAGGCCACCTCCCGAAGGGCTCCTGCTGCAGACAGAGCCGGGAGTGCCGGTAATGGGATGTGACACCCGCAGCCGCTGCCTGGGGACAACCGCTGGGCTGGAACAAAAGCAGCGCTGTGATACCCATCTAAAAAGTTAGAAAATGAAAAGGAATTGCTCCTCTTCTGTGGGAACCCAGGAAATTCCTCTGGCAGCCCTGGAGGACTCGAGACCCTGCCCAGGGGGCTCAGAGACCTTAGCATAGAGCCCAAGACCCCTGTGCCTTGGATTTGGCCCTTGGAAAAAAAAATTACCAACCTTTATATGAAGAATTACAAGCCACGAAAGTTTAAGAAGAATAATAATGAATTTATCAAGGGTGAAAAATAGATTTTTTGGAGTTTTTAGAATGGGCGTTCAGGGGGCAAGATGGAGGAATCTAAATGTGTCCAGCCTTTCTCCTTCTTCTTCTTGGCCTCCATCTTCTGGGTGATGTTGGTACTTTTAGATTGGTTTAGAGTAGAAGCTCACTGTCTAACACAGGTGATAGGTATTGGAAAGTGATTGTAAACATAATATACAATGTATTTTTTAGTATAAAGACATAACACCACCCCGGGGACAGGCAGAGTGCCTGGACTGTCCTGCTGAGTGGACCTCGTCAGGGCAGGAGAAAGAATTTTATAGATAAGATACAATAAACAACCTTGAGACTGAGAAATGAGGAGCTCTGACTCCTTCTTCGTCCACCAGGCTGGGAAAAGAGACTTTCTAATGTTTCTTATGGTCACAGTGACCAGCCAGAGACCACGAGACTTCATTCAAATCGTGCTGCAGACACACAGCATCCGTGCAAACCCTGCGTTCTGGTCCAGCCGGATGAGTGATGAGCAAAAGCCAATGCAGGCGAGCGAGCCACGTGTCACTGCTGGCCCTTATCGATGTGCTGGGAGCTGCTGAAAGCCAAATCCCCGCTGCCCCCAGCACATGGCAGGGCTTCACATGGCCCCGGTGCCTCTGCTGGTTACAGCCGGCTGCTGGGAGGAACAATGCCTACAGCAGGACGCCTTTATTTACTTAATACACCACCTGGCATTTAAACTTTCACTGGGTACTTGGTGTTCAGAGCCCTTAATGAAATAACTTTTGTTTTCTACTCCAGCAAAGAGGCTGGCTGCTCAGGCGGGCATTTAACAGCGCTTTCCACATTAACCTCTATTGTCCTACCCAGGCTTTCTTCTGTTTTGAGCCAAGCTGAGCTAAATGCTCCCCTGCCATTACAGAAAGCTGCAAGTTGCTCGTCTTTGGAGACTGTGAAAAATGCGTATTTTATGACTGGCTTTTCGCAAATATTGAAATGAATATTATATGTGTTGTTTTAGAAAGTAATGCTGTATTAATTCTCTTAAGTAGTGTGTTAAATATAGGTTATAAAAAATGGTAAAATAGAAACTATGCTATGTAGGATACTTTTTTTAAAGAAAGGACTCGCAGCGAGATAGCAGCCACAGGACACCTAAATCTTTCAGAGAAAGAGAATTTATTGCCCTCTTATCAGAAGAAAAGAACTTCTTCCCGCCTTGAAGGCACTGTTAGGATTCAGAGGAAGAAATTGACGCTGACCAGACAGAATCCTGTGTTTGAATGGAATTTATCCATCATGTATGAGATGTATGAATATGCAACAGGCTGTTGTTTTTAAGGGTTAATCCTTTGTTAATGTGGGTCCTTTTTCAGGCTTGTGCTGCCCAGAAAAAGGTACCCAGACGTACCCAAAGTAACTCTTTGTTTCTATTGTCTAATTCAAATTGTCCAAATTATTATTACTCTAATTGTATGACTATTTTTATAACCATTTTATTACTATTAAACTTTTAAAATTTTAAAAACAAGTGGTTGGCGTTTTTCACAGGGACACTTTGGTGGCCAGCACTGTCTGTCCCTCCACCACCCTGCCCTCTGCCAGAGGCTGCTAGAACTGCTCTCTGCCTCTCTCCCTGGCCACCATCATCACTGCTCCTGCTCTGCTTCTTCTTTGCTGCGTGCAAAGTTCCTCATGGACAGATTGGGAAACAGAACCCTGCCCTGAAGGGTTTGCATTTTGACAGGGAAGGGAAAAGAGAAGGAAAATTAGGGGGAAAAGATGGGAGGAGGAATGCTGCATGCACAGTATATAAAGACAAGTTTGGAAGCAATTACTTGCTGTGATGCTTAATTTCACATTTAGGGATTTCATATTTAATCACTGCAATAAACGTCAGCTTTTTGAAGCAGCTGCTTGAGGGGTTGCAGAATGAGGTAGGTTGTTGCTTCACCTATGATTTATGACATATTCATCCAGTGTAAATTTTTAAAAAATGAGGTAATTGGGGTGAAGATTTGCTTGCAATAAAACAGCGCCTTAACCACGTACCTTATTTCTGTAACACACTAAAGCAGAGGAACACCCCGTGGAATCAAAAAAAAAGCTCCAAACATTTTACAAATATGTCATTAGAGGGGCAAGTAGATGAAAAGAACAGTCTAAATCAGAGTCTGCAGAACCCCACTGAAGTCCCTGTGGGGGATTTCATCTGCACAGTACATCCACTCACTGTGTAACAGCGAGAGACAGAATATTAATGCACATAAAGACCAGCAGGGCATCTATTTGCAGGGTATAGGCATGACAGCTTCAGGGCTGGTGCCAGGGGAATGTGCACTGTTCTGTGCATGCAGCTAAAGGCTGTGATCACACTGTGATGCTTCCCAAGGTTGGGAATAGCAGGATATAAGGCTATCAGGGCAGAGATTTCAGGACTCAGGCCCTGGGACTTGTTCTCTGTTTAATTCATTGGTTTATGTTAGCCTCAGGTTCCTACTCTTGCAATGAATAGGATGGCTCCAGAGGTGCCAGTAATAGCACCAGTGGTACAGCTGGAATGCCAGTCTCACAGCACAGTTTAATTTTGTTTATTTTCTGCAATGTTTACAAGGGCACCGAGCTGCGAGTAATTAAATATTTGCAAAGTACTCCAAATCCTCAGAAAAGCTGTAGCTAAAGAAAGAAGCCATAATTTGACATTTCTTTGCTTCTGATACTAATTTTTTTAAACTTTCTTTTCTTTTTTTATTAAAAGGGAAAGAAAAATCTCTCCTTCTAGCTCTTTTCAAAATTCAGCAAGAGTCCAAGCACTGCTTCAGCCGGTGGCATTTGCCTCTTCCCACTGTGTCTGAGTCAGACCTGTGCCTCATCATAATTCCTCTCTTGCTAACCTGGGAATTAATCTTTTTGTGCACATATGGCATGGCAGAGACAGCTCAGTGCTCTCTAGCACACCTACCAAAGCCTTCTGAAGAAATAACTAATGACTCCATGGCTCTTGTTTGATTGAAAATAAATTGCTGTGGGACTGCTCCTGCTCCTTATGCCACTTGCCAGTATAATTTCCATTGCCTTAGCTGGTATTGGATGGTGCTTTTAGCAGAACATTAGTGCAGTAAATGGCTGCTTTCTCTAGACACCAGCTGGCACAGAACTTTCCCTGCCCTTCCCTTGAAATGATCCATGCAGCACCAGCTTTCTTCTGCTTTTCACAATTAGATCTCAAGGTGATGTGGAGGTAATGACAAAGAACCTCAGGCCTCCTTCCTTCTGGTTAGTTCTTAACCAGACTGGTTTCCAGTGCAGAACAAACACTCCTCTTGGCATGGGTAAGCAGCAGTGGGAAAGGGGCCAGAGCAAAGCAGAATCACTTTGTACAGTGCATTGCTGGTTTTCACCCCTGGAAGTGTACAGGAAATTATAGCCCAAGTTCTGCTGTGGGACAGAGTTGTCCATCTAGGATCTGGTTGGGAGCACAAGGGAGGAAAAAGGAGAGAAGACAGCTGCATAACCATACAACAAACCCACAACTATGTATGTCAAAGCCCTGGACTGGGATGTACTTATCACTGGCAAGTCCAAGCTGCCCATACATGAAGAATCAGTTAACATCTTCTTTTCCCAGCACAGAAACTGGGTAAGATTAAAATCAAATTAAGCCCTGTCCTCTTGCTGTGACTCTCCACACTCTTACCAATAAAGTACTGTTATGATACCCAGCCATGAAATGAGGCTGAGGAGCAGCAATATCACATCTGTACATTTAAACTTCAGAATGGAGCCAGGAAGGACTCCAAGAAGATGTCCAAGGGTTACCAGAAGATATGTCTACAGAGTTTTAGATGCTGGTGTTGCCACAGCTGTGAAGCCAAACAGGCTTAGCAAGCATTTGCTACCTGCCCAAGAGAGCCATGAACACTTGGGCCTGTCCTACTGAAGGAGTTCAGCCAGAAATTAATCCCTACTTTGTTAGCATAAGCCTAAAGGGAATTTCAAACTCATACCTGGATAAATATCAGTTACATGGAATGAACAACAACTCAGCTTGGGCTATTCAATGATCCTATCAAGTTAAACTCCATCATCTTATTCTTCTTACCTGCCCATGAATAAAATTCAAACTCATGGGAGGGGACAACATTTCAGTGATGTCCATTGCATTGGATCAACCAACACCTGCTGTGATTTCCTGTCTCTGTTACCAAGTGTTTCTATTGTCTGCAACATTTCTGATATTTCTGCACCAACTACAGGGCACAGGTTGTGCCTTCCCAGCCATGTAAGCTTTTTTCATTCCTGATCTGCCCCCTTCTTCTTCAGACCAACCATCTCCTCTCCACTCCATGTTTCCTGCTAAAATCTGATATCTGACCCTCCATTTCAGGACCAGTACAGACTGATGCTATGAAAATAAGTTAGAGGATTTCCTCACATATTTATTTATTTTCTTGCAATTTCATCTTCAAATACAGGCTGATTTAGACCTATCTCCTCCACTTGCCAAGTCAACAGAGTGCCTGCAAGACCAGCCCCCAAAAGCATGCACAGGGTGGCTTTCTTTGCTTGGCTGCCCAACAGGAGCTGATTCTTCCTCTCAACACCCAGCCCTGTAGTGCTGCAAACCTCTGGCAGGAAAGAGCCTGAGAGCCCTTTGGCAGAGCAAGTTTTTCTAAGGGCTGGTCAGGCAGTTTGCATCTCCAGGAAATCCTTTACCTTCCCTGTCATCCAAGCCCAGCTTCACCCCACAGCCCATCCCAGGTCACTACTCCAGTGTGCTTCCAGCACATGATGAAGTCACTGTCCTGGCTTCTTCTACTCCCCAGAGCTGTCATCCTGCTAAAAAGCAAATGAAAACATAGGAGCCAGAAGGACTCGGCATGCTGAGAATGAATCCCTCAACAGCAGGCTTGGAGCACAGGACACCTCCATGCCAGAGATTCCCCTGGCTCAGTGGGAAATGTGATTTATTTCAGCAGATCCAGCCCTGCCCTTTCATTCTGCTCCTCTCCATCAGTCCAGTTCTCATCTTTTGCAGATGTCTCCAGAGACTTTGATCCCATTCCTGCACAACTGCATCAGCTGTGGACAGGCATTTCACACTGACACACAAACCCAGCCTTGTTTCCCACTAAGTTAATACTCCAGAGTGGGGTGGGGATTTACAGCATCACTTCAACCCCTGGACAAAGGCAGGCTGAGCCATGCCTGCTCACAGACCCAAAGGACTGGCACACTGGAAGCTGCAGAAGCCAGGCAAAACCAGCAGCCATAAAAATCACAAAAGGTGATCGGACTGTTTGGTGTTTCCTTTGCATCAGGATAAAACTTGGCACATCTCTAAGCAGGTACATTTGCAGAGGCTCTTCCTTGAAGTTTGCTGCCTCTCTGACTAGGGACAGCACAGTACCCAAAATCTTGGGCAGGAGATATACAGACAAAGTCTACAACATAAATGTTAATATACTAAAAGGGGAGCAATTGCAGGAGCAGTTCTGAGCTGCCAGAGAAAAGAAGAATGGACAGACAGCTCTTGAGTATCTGCTCCCACCCAAGATGGATCAGTAAGAAGGCCACACTGATCACCCACAAAGCTCTGCATTAGAGGGCAGCCTGTGGGCAGAGGTCTGCCCTGCTCTCTTCTGTAACTCTGCAGTGGTCAAGGAAAGGAAATGCACAGAAGACTTGTGAGCTCTTCTAGTTATGGCTTTAATCCTGTGAGAATCTGTGCACACAGCAGAGGGGCTTCAGAGGAGGGGACCTGAGGGCAGGACCAGATCTCCTGGGGAAGGGATGACTCCAGCAGCCAGGAGCAGATGGAGCAGTTGGTGAGGCTGCTGCGACAGCCCTGGCAGAGCCACTCAAATGCTGCCCTTCAGCTTGGAGCAGATGATTCCTACCAGCACCACCCTGCCCACTGAGACAGCTGGAAACAGGCAGGGGTCAGGGCTTCAAAACTGGAAGAAAGTCCATTCAACATGCAGCCTTGTGAGGAGCAGAAGGTCTCTTCACAGGACACGAGTGATCCCGGCAAGGCCAGCGGATGCTTCCCTGCCAGCCTGCCCCAGCCCTGAGCAGGGGGCTGGTTATGCAAGCACTGACTCAGATGTCAGGGAGCAAAGCCAACACTGCAAAGGCCACGGGGAACAACTGTCAGATGAGAAAAGATTTCAGTCACTGCTGACTGAAGCTGGATTTAACCTAGCAGGGAAAGGCTTTTTAGCTTTTTGTCTCATCACCAACCTGCTGCAGCCGTCACTTCCCTCCCAAGCTGCACTGTTTTGACCTCATTCCTGAAAATAAATTATGAGTTGTTTTCTCTTTGTAACAAGTAACTATTGCAGTGGAAAACTGTTTGCTTTCAGTTGTTAAAGCATGGAAGTGCTGCAACCTGTTCCTCGAAGCACTGGCAGCTCTGGGACAAATGCATTGCTATCTCAGTGTCTGCATACTCCTGAGATAGCCAGGGCTCCTGCTCAGGGAGCCAGTTAGATTGAATCTGCCTCCACAAACACTGTGACAGGTTCTCAGGCACTTCTGCAAGCAGTAAATATCTATATATTACCCCAGTTTACAGAACACTGGTAAAAATGTATGTGATACTGGGAGTTTGCTGCTGCTGCTCAACACAAATGAATCAGTCAGGTGGTAAAAGAAGAGCTGGCTTAAAGAGCCACCCAGATGAGGGTTGGTGGCTGACACCACATGAGCTGAGCCAGGTCTAAACACTAGTTAGAAAAGGGGACTGGTTTCTAGTCCTCCCAGGCCAGACTCAGAGGACACAAGATTAGGAGACTGCACTTGCCAAGAAAACCACATCCTTTGCTTTCCTGAGCCTGTTTTCTCTGAGGCATGTTCTCAGTACCTCCAGAAAAATAGATAATACTGCAGAGACAGCATGAGATCCTTAACTCCTATCAACCATGAGCTTCCACATTGACTGCAAAGAACATCAGGAATTTTTGCAATGTTCTCCTTGCAGGAGAGGACAGGATGGTACAGAATAATGGTCAGGGCCCTCCACAAGTTTCCCTAAGATTTGTCCTTATGGGTGGGCTCTTGAAAGAACAAGGGGCTTCAGGAGCTCACTTGCACCACTTGTTCCATTGCACTGTAAAGCTGAGGCTAAAAGACACCTTTTTTTCTCTTGAAAAAAAAAGAAAAAAAAAAATCCCAACAGTTGCATTGATTAAACAGACGTACTCTGCTGAAGTTTCACCATTGTAAAAGCAATTCAGTCACTGTTTTGGAGAAGGCAGCTGGTAGTGACAATTTTTTGTGATACATGATTGAGTATGAACATCCCTGAAGTTCTGCAGAACTTGAACAGAATCCAGCTTGGAGCAGCTCAGCTGTGTCAGTGGTTGGTACAAGCTGAACACCAGCCCAGGCCAGCTGAGATCTCTGGACTATCACATGGCTGGCCCCTGGCCTTGCAGAGCTTCTGTCCAAGGTATTCACACTATGTGGAGCCAAGTGTGGGATTTGTGATAGCATTTGACTCTGCCCTGTTCACCTCAGTGATGCCAAAAGAGTGCTCAGCCCTGTTCCAGACACAGATTGTGTCAACTTCTGCCACCCCACAAAGTCCTGGAGTTCATATGAGAGTAACTTCCCAGCACAAACCTGAAACTGCAACCAGCAAACAGTTTTTGGAGAAGGCATTGACTTCCATTCAAGTGCAGTAGCAGCAGGAGTGGCTGTGTGTTTAAACCAAGTCAAGGTGGGAGCTGGGTGTGCTGGTACTGCTGGTACCAAGAAGGCAGAGCAGGAAGATTGAAATCTCAGGGGCTGGGGGAACAGTTTCCTCACAATTGCAATTATTTGTGTTACTCTGGGCTCTGAGTGCGTTGCTTCATTTCAGTAAACAAAGGCAAAGTGAAAATAAAGGGCTCTGATGGTGAATCAAAACTGTTTGGTGTGAAGGAAAATAATCAGAGCTGGGCAGGGGGCACAGCTGGCCACGGGAGGAGGTGAGAGCTGCAGAAACAAACAGGTATCAGCCAGAGCCTGCCCTGCACTGAAATGGCCAAGGTAAACAAGGGAGCCTGTGGGAGTCCCTCAGCAATATGCAAAAGGAAAAGGATCTCCAAATGACATAATTATGTAACTCTGTCATTGCTGAGACACAACAGCACCCATCAGTGGCCTTGCTCCCCAAGCCCTGTCCCACCAGCAGTAACAGGGCTCCCAGCCACTGCACACCTTTGTACTATGGCAAAGTGCAAGAAACAGGTAGAAATAAATCCATGAAGGAACAACAGAACACATTGTTAACTATATTTTGTTTCATTCCTTTGGTTGTCACCTGAAATCAATCAAAATCCAAACAAAAATATCCCAAACCCTGCTCTTAAACATACATGCATCCCATATTGCTACTTTTCTATTTTCCTGTGGCTGGTGTCCAGAGCTGGAGTTTTAATGACATTTTGCTCTGGCTGTGTTTTCAACACCCCTGATGATAAGTACATGCCAGCAGCTGCTGAAGCAACAGTTGCTGCAGATCCAGTGTCAGAGTGTGACAGACATGTGGATGGCTGCTCCAGGTGGGAGGACACACGGACAGGAACCCTGTGATTCCCAGCCACGTGCCACAATGTGATCAAGGAAAACTGGCTCAGTCCTTTCCCTTGCCTGCCTTCCTCTCCTCCTCCTCTTCCCCGTGCTGGTTTCCTCTCTCACACTCGGAGCCCTTTGGTTTGGCTGACACAGGGGATTTATCTCAATTAAATTAAGCAAGAAAGGAGAAATGTGTGCTGAACACAGGGAAACTGTCAGCCACCAATATATAGGAAGTGAAGGGTGCAGGAAACACCTCAATATTCAGAGTCATCCACAGCCACTTCATCCTTCCTTTACTCAGCTCTGGGCTCTCCCAGCAGCCTTTCAGTCAGGTCTAAAACCTTTAGCCAAGGACTAAAGCACCAGGGGAACAGGATTCAGATTCAGAACTAAGGCTGGAAATAATCATGCAATTGCATGAGCAGAAGATTTGTGGGTTTGATGACATCACTAGAGGGATGGGACCTTGCTGGGAGCCAGGTGCTGTCCTTGTGGGATTTCATTCCCTCATGAAGGTTACAGGGACGATTCCTGAAAATGTGGACATCACTATGTCCTTCTGTATTCCTGTGGGGATTACCAGACTCTGTTAACAAATCTCTTCCTTCCCTCCTGCATCCTGGTGCTCATAGAATGTCCTGGACATTCCCAGTGCTCCTGCTCCCGTGGTTTGCTGAGGAAGATGAGGCAGGAGCACGATGTGTTCACACCATCACAGTCCCTGGTGGCAGCACCCACCAGTGAGCTGGCCCTGCCAGAGGAGGGGAAGGTCAGATGGCTCAAAACACAGAGCCAGATTTCTGCAGATCCCAGGAGAACCGGCATCCAATACCAACATGTCCACTCAGCTCTGCAACACTGTCATAGCTCAGCTACACCATCACAAATCCTGAGCACTGTACAGGGAACAAATAACCAGATAGCCCTCACAATAAGCTCTTCCACAGCAGATTATTAATCACTGTATAGATCCCTTACAGGCTGCAGTTCTCTTCTCTCTGGAGAGTTCTATTTGCCAATACAACTGCCCTAAACATGCAGCAATGCATGCTTTGTCTCTTAAAAGTGGTAATACATTTGCTTAGAACAGGCAGTTTTGAAGACCATAGCCACCATTTGGTGGTAGAGATTTTGCTAGAACATGGAGTCATGATCCAGCAGGGAGAACTTCTCCTGGAAAGTTTTCAGGCTGCAGAACTACTTAAAGTGTCAGTTTAATGCACTGAGGTTGTTTATACCTGTAGCACAACACATATCAATTGATCAAACTGCAACTTCAAAGGGGTCTCAGGTGCTTGGAAGCAGCAGTATGGTTAATTAATCATGTGAAACAAAACCCAACAAAGGCAAGACATCAGCAGTCAGATACACTCGGCTCTGCAGAAATTAGCTTGCATTAGACTTAACCAGAGCAGCATCTCTTACTCCCCTGAGAACAGAGCTGCAATTCATCCCTTGAGCTACATATTCTTTTGGAGCCAGACCCTTTGTACCATTTGCATCAAATATGTAGAGCATTATCCACAAGGAGATGTAGACCAAAATAACGACCTACACATCTCAGTTTACAAACCCAGTATTTATACACTCCCCAGGGTTCAAAGTTGCTCTTTGAATGGGGGACAGAAGCACAAACCAGTGCATTCCCTTCCTTCCTGAGAGGCCCCAGCACATCCCTGTTCCTGGGCAGAGACATGCATTAATTCATGACTTTTCCTGGGCAGCCGGGGCTGGCGGCGTTCCCACCGCGCGAGCTGGAATGCGGAGCTGCCGTTCCTGGCTCCTGGCAGGCTGCTGGGGTCAGCCCCTGCCATTGACTCAGCTGCCCCTGCCTCTCCTGGCCTGCTGAGCTGATCCCTCCAACTCCATGGAGATCCCTGCAACTCCATGGAGATCCCTCCAACTCCATGGAGATCCCTCCTGGGCTGCTGAGCTGATCCCTCCAACTCCATGGAGATCCCTGCAACTCCATGGAGATCCCTCCTGGCCTGCTGAGCTGATCCCTCCAACTCCATGGAGATCCCTCCTGCTCAAATATTTGGCTTGGTGAGAGGCCAGCTTGCAGATAACGTGCAAAATAGAGCCTGCCACAGGAATTCCTGGGAAAAGCCAGACTCAGAGGACACAAGATTAGGAGACTGCACTTGCCATGCTTATCATGATGGTAACACACAGGATGATTCTGGTCTGAAATGTGGCTGATCATGCCTAATCATGAATGTGTTTATTTGGTTTTTCCTGAAGGCAAGCTGTCTTGCTTTAGGGATCTTTCAGATCTCATCTGCTTTCCATCTTCTATACATTTCACCCCACTTGGATAATGAAACTGGTCCTCATTTGACCTTACTTCAAGGGGACCTGGGCTTCCCAGCTGTCCCCACCAGTGCAAGGCTGCAATGCACAGGTCTATGCTGCAGACAGAAACAGGGGAATTTCATTGAAATGCCATAAAACCTTCTTTCTTACATACCTATTTCAATAACTGCATTGAATAAAATATACTATTTTCCCTTCCCTGTGCACCAGTCCTCCTCCCTGTGCTCCATTCCTCCTCCCAGGGGATCTTCATGCCTTGTCTCCAATATGGACCTTATCCTTTCTGGCTGAGGATGCCAGGTCCACCCTCACTCCTGTGAACAGGCCTAAAAACCTCCCCAGCCATTCTGCTAAAGTTGGGGGTGGGTTTTTCTGAAATTTCCAAACTGAGTTGTTGACCTTGTCAAACAGTTCTTCAAAAAAATTCCCTCTGGGATTCACAGGGGGTCATTTACACATTAAAAAGTCAATGTAACCAATCTAGGTTTGGGTTCTTAGGCTGTTTATTTACTCCATGCATAAGGGAAGACTGTCATTTCTGAGAGCTGTGGCTTCTGTTGGCCATAACACCAGAGCATGGCCAAGCTGAATGTGCTCCCAAACACCTTGTTCTGCTCAGGGTGTTTCAGATCCCCTGGCACAAATGCTGGATCTCACACCCTGAGTTAGGTACAGCAACAGCAACAAACCATTCCCCTCTTGAATGTAAATATAACCCAGCATTTCAATAGCTGTGTTGTTGTAAGTGGACTTGATATGGCCACAGCAGAGCTACCAAAACACTGGATTAGATGTAGATGTCTCACAAGCCAATTTTAACTCATTCATTGATTGGCATCACAGGCAGCTCAGCCACCTTTGTCTGAGCATTGCACAACCCAGACCAAGAGCCAAAACTGTCAAAGAACTCTGCCTAAAGCTGTGCATGTGGAGCCTGGGTAGTGCAGCCCTGAGGATGAAGCCAGCTTCTGGTTTAGCTGCCTGGACATGTCCCAGGATTAAATAAACAATAGTCCTACACAGCCATTTTAATGGATATGGTCCTACTGCATTCATCACTAGGACTGGTTTCAAATGCCCCAAAAAAATCACCAGTTCAACCCTGAAAGTGTCATGGTATTTAAACCTACAAACGTCAGGATTCCTATGTTTTCTTCTTTTGAAACATTAAGTTTTTCCAATATTTTTCTCCACTCTGAGAGGCTATAAATTCTAAGGAGACAAAAAAAAAGCTTTTATTTTTGTTTCATTTTTTTTAAAAGAAAGAAAATTAAAGCTTTTATAAAGTAATGTGATTCCAGAAGCCAGGAACATTAGAGACTACAGATTCAATAAGCTGCAATAAATTTAGACTGGTAATTCTGCTTCATAAATTACTTTTGATTTCTTTTCTCATTTATATACACATATGAAAAATGAATACCTCAACTAACTCCTGATTTGTATCTATTTATGAAGCAACAATCAACTTCCATTGTACATAATACAATAATAAACCCAGCAATTATTCATGAGTTATGATCACAAAAAACCGTAAATGTTCAACTGAAATAATGGTATAGGATATAAAAGCAAGGGAAATTAAAGAACACTCCAGCTCCACAATTTTATTTTCCTCTGATTCTGCTCCCCTTTCTGTGAATCCTGGGGACATTTCCTACCTACCACACAGCAATGATCTATGACTTGCTCTATCATGCTATGAATATCTAAGAAACCTCTTCAATTTTATACAAAAAATATTGGCAAAATGTAAAAGAGAATACTACACCATCTCAGCAAGACTGAAATGTGTGCTGCCCTTCTACAAAACTGATGGGACAAGCCACAACAAGCTGATTTGTTTAATTATTGTTGTTATTTAGTGAAGCTGTATTTGGAAGAGAGGAAATGGTTTGTGATTGATTCCATCTCTCATTTCACTCTCAAGCAAAATTCTTGATCTAAATCCCAATAAAAATCAATAGAGAGACTTCCAGTGAACATTACCTGGACTCCAGGAGAGTTAACAATTCACTCTACATATCTGCTCATGCACTTCCTGCCTCAGAGAAACTTCTAGAGCAAGCTGTTCATATCTGACTTGCACAGTCTCTGCCACTTTTATTCCCCAATATTTTAAAATTCAAAAGAACTTAAACTACTTTATTCTGGGTTGGGGGTTTTTTATACTTAAGTGTAGCTGGTCTTTGCCATGCATGCATTATTTTCTATAGAAATGTGTGTTATAACTTCAGTCATGGCCAGGGACTGTATTTTGATTTGGCTGTGACATTTGATTTGCTACCAGATTTACAGGTTACCAACTTCCAGCTGCCTGTACCTGTAACTGTACACATGCACACATGTAAATAAGCAAATTAAAAACCAATAAAATCATAACTCAGGTTTTGAGAACAAACATTCCATGTAAAAATCCAGGTTTTCCAAATCTTTCAGATTTCCTATGTGTAAAACTATACTAGAGAATTTTGGGGATTTTAGAATAAAGCCATGTTAAAGAAAATAGAAGAAAAACAAGCCATTCTTTCTGATGTCCCATAAGGTGTGGTAAAGAAACTGAAATAGAAAGATCTATGATATTAAAAAAAATTTATTCCCTCACTAGTGGAAATAGAGACATTTATAGACCAAAAATGTGGAGAATGAGAAGACACAATGACAATCCCACCAGCCAGCATGAATGGTACTGTGTGTGTCAGTGGAAGGACTATGGAACCCAGATCCATCAGAAATGCCCAAGAGGAATCCCACAGACTGTGGAAATACTTTCAAATTAGTGCAGTATTTGTCTAATTGATTGCCACTACACAAAATGGCACCTCTCTAAATCCTGAGCACCAAATGCACAACAGAACAGGGCAGTGAAGGTGCCTCCCTCATTTCACAGCTGTGCTGAGATGCCTTTCCACGACTCCTTTAAATTAAATTTTACATTCTTACACAACTCCCAAACTTGTCCTGATGCCATTTAATTAATTGAAAATCACTCCTGCAGCCTGAGCCTGAACACTGAATGCTGTAATCCCTCTTGTTTCACTCAAGATTCTTTCAAATGTGGGCAAACATGCTGCCTGGTAGGTGTGCCTCACTAAACATGTCAAAGAATAATCTGCCTGCATGCCTGATTGCCAAGCCACGTGGCTTGGCAGCTTTGCTGCAGTGGGATAAATATTGTACCACTCAATTCAGAGACACCTGGGCTTGGGGCATGCCTGGGTGACACACCCTGAGGTTAAACCTCCTGGTTTTACATTCCTTGCCCTGTGCTGAGAATTTAGCACATACTTTATTGCCACGGCCAAACCTGACAGACACAGAGGTGAAAGGTCTCCATAAAACCAGACAAATGCAGTTTGGGAAGGGCAGGGCTTGGGAAGGCTCTGCCAGAGACATCTTGATGCAGCAAGGATGGGGCAGAGATGGGCCAAACCAGCCAGAGCATGGCTGAGGACAGAGGGATGAGTTCAAACCTTCCCCAGCAAAGCCTTTGTGTTCATATCCTCAGCATAAAGAGCAGCTTTGCCTTGGCAAGTCATTTTTTGCCTTCCACCAACTTTATGGCTGTGCTGGATCCCAGCTGAGGAAGGGCTAAGGATGCTTTCACAAAGGGGCAGAGGCAACCACAGCCACCACACCACTTGCCACAGCCCTGGATCCTCTCTGCTGCTCCACAGAGGAGATTCTCCCCTTTGCTCCCTCCAGAAAGCCCTGGCTACAGCCTGGTTTACAAGTTCTGGGGATCTGGATGGAGACTGATAATGTATTCTTAGATCTAAGTGGCTGCCAAAAAAACCCTCATGGAAATCAAGCAAAGCTGCCTGTGAGAACAGTTGAAGACAAGCAAGTGTTTGTCAGACAGCTACAGATAACTGCCAGGCTCCAATACTCAAAACAGTACCAGGAATTTAGTCACAGAAAATCCTGAAACCCAGCCTGCCTGACTGCCAAACCCTGTGTTTTTAACAAGGGTTGAAAAACAGTCTAAAGTAACTCTGCTGGCTCTGCAGAAGGAACAGTTTGATGCTTTTTAAACAGGAAGTAAAATTCACCTCCTATTTCATCTTCTAAGAAGAAAAAATGGTAACAGCAATCCCAGGTAAATATGATCCTGAGGTAAGAAATAGCCATACATTTCTGCCCTGAATCCCCTCTGCTGCCTGCACCTCCAACTCATCCACCCCCATGCCCATGTTTCAATATCATCTCCTAGAAAAAGTTGAATTCCATAATGTTAGTGGGACAGATGTTCCCTGTCCTGCCTGTATGGCAAGGTTTATGCAAAATAAAATAGAAATCCTTAGGGCTGGAGAAGCAGTTATTGCTATGAATAGTCCCTCCATGAGTTCTCCACATAAGGAAGCTTTTATAGTGTTGAAAAGCTAAACCCAGAAATTCTGCTGTGATTTTTAATGCCATGAAAACCTCCATTCACTTACAGCATTAAAAAGCACATGGACACAGAATAACTCACTGAAAAGCACAATGGGCTGTGTCATTAAATGATCTGTCACCAGTTACTTGTGCACAGCCACACTGCTTTAGAATCTTATGTGTTACCATTCCCTACACACAACTAAAATTCTGTGCCTAATGTGGCACAATATTTGGGTTGAAAGCATATGACAACAGGAAAGCTTAGTCACATATATTTTATATATAAAATCAAATCACAGGGGAATAGAAGATTGTGATCCACAGCTCATGTATTTCAGGTTCAGGCATCACATGAGCTTGATTCACACCGAGTCTGCTTTTGGAAGAGTCATGCTCAGCATGTGCCCAAGAAGGCAGGACAGGAAACCTACCCAGAGGCCCCACCTGCAAACCTCTTCTATCATGAGATGAAAGGCTGAAATGAAGGAAGCTCTATGTCAGCTAATGAGCACTGACAGGACCAGCTGAGAGTTTTATAGGTGGATCAGATTCCAAGAACTCACCCACGTACCTTCAACAGCCCATTAAATCATTAGAATGAAACACAGGGAGTTAGAAAGCAAAAAGCCAAACAACTTTCACAGTTTCTGCTGCTTTCTTTCCACTTCTGGGAGTTTGACACTTCCACCTCCTTTTCAGAAATCTCACAGAAACCTGTTTTCTGGGGAAGAAAACCTGTTCCTGGCTGTTTTGCTGCTCGGTGACACATGGCATTACTACTTGTGCTACCAACACCTCCTTCCCAGAAGCATCAGCATGCCTTTGACTTTTAGACTCTTGGCTCTCTTCTCCCTCACTGACTGCACTGGTAAAATAAAGTCCATGAGCTCCAACACAGCTGCCTCTCCCTACAGAAATACCCACAGCAGAGGACACTGCAGTTCCAGACTCATTCCCAGAACTGCAGGATGATTCAAATCTTACTGGGAATGCAGCAAAGGGACAGCAAATATCAGCTCCTTCTCCAAAAACCTCACAAGGCATCAACCATCATTTCCTATTTGCCTCAGATCAGCGACTCTTCAAATCTCCATGCTATATGAGTGTGCCTCAGATGCTGATAGTCCAGCTAAATTAAATTAGGGAAGATTGGTGGTGATGGTGAATGTGGTGAGATTGCTGCCAAGTGAGGCTCTCCCTCTACATTCAGCACTCTCAAGAAATGCAGCCTCACAATAGGGAGCTCCCTCTTCCACGTTTTTCACCAGCTGGGTAAACAGAGAGCTTAAGGCAAGAACTGTAAACTTGATCTGACACCCAAATCCATAGAAATTATTTAAACAATTACCCAAGAGCCTTAGCTAAGGCAAAGGGCACTCACTGGATTCAGAGATTCCACTGTGCTATTGAAGCCTGTTCTGGCATTGAGCCACAGGGTTTTAGGAAATGAGCTGCAAGCACCCGAATGAGAAAATTTTTATCTGATAGATCCAAAATCACTCAGCAAGCTCTGATCAACGAAATCTAAACCTTTCATTTAGCCTCTCTCTTTTCTAAGCAGTACATGCATCAACACCCCAATCTGAAATGGCAATCCCAGCCATCTGAAACTCAGCAGAATGCTTCCCTGAGCATCCTTTTAAACTGCACAATACAAAAAAAATCTGAGCAAACAACATGCTGGCTGCAATAAAGAGCGTGTCTGCACCACAACCAAGAGATGTGAATATGCAGCCATACACTCACCAGAGCTGCCAACACCTCAGGATATTTATGCAGAGAGTTTCCTGCCAGAGGATTACCTGATTTAACTAAATTAAAGCCTACTCAGTACACCTGCAAGGTGGCTGTATATTATCCCAGCATGTCAGAGGCACACACACTCACACAGTCCTTCAGATTTCCTCCAAGAGAGCCAAAAAAGTGCATTAAAATATGCTGGTTTCCTCTCTATGTGCTCAGCAACATCTGTCATAATTGCAAAATTAAGGATTATTCCATGTGTCTCTTTGGTTTTCCCAAACATTGAAATATAATCTCACCTTGAAAGGGACACAGTACCCACAAAAATCTCACTCTGCCTGAGTTTCTCTGCTTGCTCTTATTCACTAATAACTTAATCACTGTTCAGAAGGAAGTCTGTTTGTCCTTCTACCCTCCATAAAACTATTTCTGTTGGGAAAATTAACAAAGATCTCTGCAAATGCACCTGCCCATGGGAAGCACATCCTGATGGGAGACCTGAGGAGAAGATACTTGGATGTGAGATAACTGAGCACAAAACACTGTCATTGGCTATGAGGATGGAAAACAGGCACTAATACAACTGAAGGCATCCTGAGCAAACCAGGCCCTGAGTTACCTGCTTTGTAACCCAAGGAGGAGATGTGGTTTGTCTGGTCTACTCTCCAAAGTCTTCTTAAGCAACAAGCAAGAGTGAATGAGTGCTATGATACAAAAAAAGCCCAAGAAAAATGAGTTCAGGAATGCTAATTTAAATAGAAGCACCTGCTACACACAAACTAGGTGAGCCAGCCAGCAGAAAAGGTCCCCTTTGTGTGAGAAGTGCAATTTGAAATAAATAGAAAAATTTAAAATTTCAGTTCTGGTTTTGTTACTGAATCCCCCCTTACAGAATTCCTTCATCTTTCTGTGGCTGAGGTTTACACAGTCTGTAAAAACAGGGAATGAAGACTGAAACTGCTACTACTACCCCAGACCATGACACATTATTGCAGAGAGCAAATAGACCATAAAGACTCTTTGGAACTGCTACAATAAAACTCCTGAAAAGAAATATTTAGGCAAAATGTATTTTGGGTAAGTAACACAAAAAACATTGCATGTATAAACAATTAGTCTTTGTCAAATTCTCCAATTATTGACACCACCCTGCTACAGTCCCTCTCAACATCCCCTCTAACATTGTTTGTGTTTCCTTGCCCTCTCCTGTAGGAGCTGCCTGCCAGTGTTAGGCAGGATTTACTGTATTTGATTTCTTCCCTGTGAGTGAGAGAACATGAAATGGAAGCCCTGCTGTCATGAGCAGTGTCAGCAGGGACAGCAGCCCCCCTGCAATTCAGCTGCCCCCTCCCTGCTCCAGTCTGAGTGTCAGCCACACAGGCCCCTCTGAGCAAAGCAGCTCAGCCTTAGAGCATCCCTTAATCAAGATAGGAGCTCCTGCATGTGAGAAGGAGTCAGCTGGGGTGAAACTCGAGCTGCCAGTGCAGTGAACACAACTCTGATTTTCACCTGCTACATTAATCCCTCTTCTTATGACAACACCTTTTCCTGAACAACTTCACCGAAGGGAATTTAAAATGGAGTGGGTCAGATTTCTTTCATCAAGTCTTCTCTCAAGGCTGAAAAGAGCTGTGGGAGACTGAGAGCAGGAGGGGAATTGATCTGCATCCTTGTATCACTTTCCTGCAAAATATTGCATTTGAATACAACTCAGCTATTTTGTTCTCACATCCTTCCCATTCCTGAGTAACCAACACAGAGCTGAGATTTGCTACTTTTCAAGTGGATAACTACATTTGTCAGCTCATATTTCTGTTTAACCAGAAAGACACGTCAGTCTCTTTGAAGAAGAATATTATTGAGAGGAATGTAATCAGCTTCCTCTGTCCTGAAATGTTCCCTTTGCCACTAGACAATGGAACAAATCCAAGAACTCCTGTGAGTTCCTGATTCCAACCATTGGTGCACAGTGTCTTAGCTATGAGCTCTTCAGACAGTCTCTTACATTGTAGACCTAAAGTTCCCTTCATATTTCCTGTTCTTCCAGATGCCAGAGGAGCTGGGATCTGGCACCTGCCACTAAACACAGCATCAGTGTGAGCAGGGAGCAGGTTCAGCCTGGGATAATGAGCCTGAATTTCAGAAACCAATAAATGGATACAGCCCTGTCCCATTATGCCCTTAAAAGTGCAGAAAGGGATTTTATTCTGTCTCCCTCTCTCAGATTGTACCTTTGAGAACTTAAATATCCAGCTCTTCATGGCAGGGGGTGATTGTGTTGGGGCATGTAACCCAACAAGGGATCCCAGTCTGCCCTGATGCAGGATGAGCTGACATCTCAGCTATTTTTTAGTTATCCAAACCATTAAAACATGCAAAAACTCATTTAGCTGATTAGCAGCTTTTGGGAGGAGAATGTTCTTTATGTATAGAGCAATGTCAAATTCTGCATTTTATAAATATGGATAAATACTTTCCATGAATTGTTCAAAAGTATATACATTAAAGAATAATTTGATAAGCAATGTATGCCCTGGAGTGTATGTCTAGGTGTTTAAAATGAAAAAAAAACTCTTCATTTCAGGTCTCACCTTCTTCTGTCTCATTTTTTTGCCATGGCAGCAGGGACACAGGGCATGGGCAGGGCTGAGCACAGGGACTGAACAGCAACACACCAGTGGCTCACCCACAGTTTTCTCCTCCTGCACCCAGGAAAGGTGTGGTAGCCATACACAGCTGCTATTGAATTTAGGATCAGACTTTGCTGAACTTGTCCTACTCATCACTTCTAACCTTGCTTTTACCTGCTCAGCACTTCATACCTTCCCTCTGCAACATCAGCCTTGTGCTTACAGCCTCTCCTTATTCCTTGATAACCTTGTAAAAGTGATGTGAGTCCAAATATGGGAAGAAAGGAGCCAAGGAGGACGGGGAAGAAGATCCTGAGGCTGAAGAATAACCAGGTAACTGGCAGATTGCTCACATCAGGATCTGTAACAATTTAGGATACTGAGGCACCATGAGGATCACAGAGTGAGGCTTCTTTTCTAATTCTTACTTACTTTCAGAACATCTTGATGGGATGGATTGATATTATCAGAATTGTACAGATGGGAAAATAGATTTTCTGATCCTAATTGTGGTGTCCTTATGATGAAACCAAGGGCCCATCAATACATCAGCATTTTTTTCCATGGCATATACACTTCTCTGTGCCTCTATCTGCCCCATCACCTCTCATATGAGTAATGGCACAGCTCTCCCCACCAGGCTGGAACAGGTCTGACCAGGCATGGAGGCACCCCAGTGTGAGCTGGCCTGCTGTCAGGGAAGTGCTGCTTCAGGAGAAATTTGGTTATAACATATCAGGAAGGAAAAAAACCCCAACAACTCATTTACACATATGAGGTTTTTCTCCTCAGCTAGAGGAACGCAAATACCAGGCAGCTTTTACATTGCCTCCAACGGTTTGGCTGATTATCACATTTCTAATTCCAGTTCACACAATCCACACAGCACTTTCTTATTATGGATGTGCTGCTGACATGTACAAAGACTGATTAGATAGTCAGACACAAGCCAAGGAAATAATAAATAGACAACTCCACTTTTCAGAAAATTATTTTACTATGGGCACAGTTGTGTGCGGAGTTGAATTTGTCTTCAAGGCAGTCTGATCTGCCTTTTCTTTGCAAAAAGCTTTCCTGCTATTGAGTTAAATCTTCCAGATAGATAAATCACATAATAATGCTTTTTGGGTTTATCATTTTACCATCTGCTAGACAGGGAACTATTTTTGACTACCCTTATTACAGGTTCTTACAAAGCTACTTTCCTAATCCTATCAGTGAGCCAAGAAATGCTTTCCCCTTACATGTTTCACCTTGCAAATGTACCCATTCCTTGTTCATCAGTGCAGGGAAAAAAAAAATATAATAAAATACACCACAAAGGCCAAGCTTGCTTCTTTTCAGGTAAGCTGTGCCTTGGGTGGCCAAGGGTTGCATACCAGAGTGGAGAATCCACAGAGGTAAATGGATGGGCTGAAGAACAAAAATAACCTTCTTTTGTGTCAAGCTCCATGGGTCAGGCCCAAGGGTGGCATCAGGGGTGGCCTTCTCCTGTCACTTATGGGCTGTGCTCAAAGGCAGCTCCATGATACAGAGGGGCAGAGTGAGCTGCAGTTACACATTGCAATAGATGACCTTGGGTTTCTACTGAGCAGGCTCAAAAAGGACTCAATAAAGCCACAGAAAATACAGAAAAGGCTGATAAGGTTGATTGAAGGTCCAAAGTGACTCTTCAATTTAGGAAAATAAGATGCAAGCAAAGTATTCTTTGACAGAAGCCTGTAAAATCAGGCATGGGATGGAGATGGTAAACAGGGAAGGAGCATCAGAAGCAAATACAAATAAAATACTTCTGATATATCACATTCTTAAACAGCAGAACAGGTGCTCTTGTAGTTGCTAGAAGTTTGGGTTTGAAATGAAATTGGACAAGATCCTGGAAAGAAACTATTTAAAGCCTACCAAACATCAGCTTTAGCTTAGGATGTGAGCCACAAAGTGCTGGAGGCTGGGAGAGTACAAGGGGAAACGTGTCCCTTATGCTCCTGTCCTGCTCTTGCACTACCTGTGTCAGTGGCAATTGGCACAAAAAGAGAATGACCTGGATGGATAATTGGCCTGACCTGGTACAGCTGTTCTTGTGCTTTAACTGAAAGTGAGTTTCAAAGCAGTAAAAATAGTAATGTAACCTACACCCATGCCTTTATCCTAGTGCCATCCACACGATGGTTATGATAAGACACTCTATTTTCTACAGCCTAAACTTTACCATTTGTGAAATGATACTAATGGTGCCCATCTTTTAGAGATACTCCATGATCTGCAACTGAACCAATAACACAATGAGGAGTTGTTCATGTTCTATTAGCCAAAACCTTCCAGCCAACTAAATGTGTTTAGATGTGCTGGTCCATTTAGTCAAGGGTTTATGAAAAGATCTTAAAAGAAGGGGTAATAACACATCAGGTATTAAATTTGATTTAAAGAAGCATCAACTGTTGCAGAGCATTTCTTGCCCTTTGAGGTCAAATCCTCCTTTGTGTGTTTATTTTGGGATCCAGGATGAGGGGCTCAGGCTGCTGTTGTCACAAGTGTGAAGAGTCAAGTCCAAGCTTACGTGGCCTGTTTATGGTTACAAGGTGTTGCAACAGCAGTGAGAGGATCAGACCTGGTGGATTCCTGGCTCCTGTTAGGAAAGAAGCTGGGGAGGAAAAGGCAAGCTGGAATTGTCCTGCCTGCAGGGCAGAGAGGAGGGATCCAAGCCACCTTTAAACACAGCACTGGGATAATGTTGTGTCAGCACAGCTGAGGGGCTTGCAGGGGAGCAAGGTGAATTAATAACTCCATTATGGGGCAGTTGGGAAGCTGCTGCTCTCCTTTAAATTGGCAATCAGCTAATTTTAAAGTTGGCTTCTGTGGAGTCATTTTGCACAGCAGGGCTGCAGCAGAGGCACACTCAAGTCTATGTGGTCACCCAAGGATGAGGCAGGGACATAAATCCACCTTGGCAGCTGCAGTGAGACTGAGGCTATTCCCTATCCCCACATGGACAGGAAAACTCCACTAGTATGATTTCTTCAGCCTAATTCTTTTCTAGTTTAGGATGACTTTTCTCTTCATGTGGGAGCCTCACAGATCTCATTTTTGGCTGAGAGCAGCACCAGGTGTATCATTCCAGGTCCTGACCACTCACCAGCTCCACCCAACAGAGAAGCAGCATCTCTTGATCTCCCAGAGAGTTTTGTAATTAGATATTAAAGAGTGCTGCTCATTCATTGTTTTCCAGGCTTTCATTTCAGCTGGCACTTCAGACCCATAATATCATCATTTATCTACAAGTCTCAGTTAAGATTACTTTTGTCAGTCTTGAGTATTTTACAGCTTTTCTGTGTTGGTCTCCTGCATCTCAAGGTTAGTTTATGCTGCTGGGATTTCTTGTATGGGTATGTTGCTGCTTTGCTTTATGCTCTGCATCAGATTGGTGTTTATTTTGAGAAAAAAATGATAATAATTTACACTAAGACCCTTGTTTTCAGCCCTTAAAACTCAAACAGACTTCAGATAGTCTCTCTAGTTTTCCTATTACCGCTGCCCGGAAGGATCTCCACAAAGTTTTAAACAAAGACCTGGCTGATAGAGAGGAAAATCTGGTATCCTATTATAGGATAAGGGGAAAAATGGGGAAGAAAATAAACCCAAATTTGACAGAAAGAGAAAGCTGTCACCTGCTCTGGGGTATGAAGGGGAGTTTTACTGCATCTCAGTGGAAGCAGCAGCTTCTTTAGAGGCAGAAGAAGCACTTCTAGTAATCTTTCCAGCTAGTTTACTGTCATGAAAAGTTCATGTAAGGAGAATACTGGTTCTGGGTGCCCTGCTCTTTCCTACCCCAAATTTTGTAGCTGTGCCAAATCTGCTGCCAGCATGGAGCTGGGAATAAAAGCATTGGCAGGGAATTTACTGGCACTAATTCCTGCAATTTGGGAAAACTTCTGCCTTTTGGCAAATACAGCACTGGCACCTTGAGTGATGGCAACCAGCATCTCCAGAAGATCTGTGACTATTCCTGTATAAGTCTTTGAATGATATGTACAATCCATTTGCTCTCATCTCCTCCTCATTAATGCCTGTGTGTTAGAGACATCCATCCAAACGTTGATAAAGTTTTTGCTCCCCAAATTGCAGTGACAGAGGGCTGGAGTCATGCCTGGGGTGGGCTTAGAATCACAGGACCTTTTCAATGAATGATTTGCTTCTGTTTCCAAAACTTACATTTATATTTTCACACCTCCATGCCTGCTGTTTGGGAATACACTTAGGATATCTAATAACTTTGCAGGGCAGCTCCTTCACAGCTCCAAAGCTGATTAAAAAGATCATCTGGTGAAGAGAGAGGTGAGGAATATAGCTCTGGTCCCCAGATAATGTAAAAGCAGTGGATCTCAAGTGAGGTCAAAAAATGTACTAAGAACTAATTCCATATTTTACAATAATACCCTTGAGAAGGATGGAGGGAATTGGGGATTGGTGCCACCTCTCACCCTCCCCTGTTGCACAGGTGCATGACAGCATTGAAAGCTGCTTGCCTTAGTTCTTGGAAGATTAACTAAATGTAAATACACAATTTATAATACTACATAAAAAAGAATCAGAATATACAGGACAGGGGCAGTTAAGCACCTACACATTTTAATATCAGCTGTCTCTGCAAACTGTCAGCCCTAAAAGGTCATTAAAATAATCTGGCCCTTTATCAAGAGCAAACTCTTGCTGACTGATAATGCTGAATACCTGCTGCTAATTCCAGTCATCTCTACAAGCTAAATTAACCCTTTCCTGAGCATCATATGTGCTGCCTGTGATATATGAGCTGTCTTTATGTAAATTCTGTTATTTCCCCATCAAAGGCATTCTCAGTTAATTCTGTATTTCTTTAACAAACCTTTAATCTTGTTGCTGTTTTACCTTCATTGCCCTATCTTTGTGAGGATAAGATGTAAGCACTAGCTGGGTTTGGAGGAAAAATAGGATCAAGTATCATTTACACATCCCTTATAGAGGGCCCTGTCCCTATCAGGTGCCAAAACACTCAGCTCCCCTTCACTGCAACGTGAGATAGCAGCAACTTCACCAACAGCATTTGGCTTTTTTCAGGTTTGGGTCCCTCACAGGCTCCTGCAGACACCAGCAACAATTTCATAAACCAGCAGGGATTTTGATAACTTATACACAAGAGCACAGGAGGCTATCAGCTCTAGGGACAGAGCTGCAGATCTGCTTTGTGGGAAGATAAGATCCCTTATGTGTCTTAACCAGCCAAACAACATCCCACAGGGTTTCACATCCCATGTGCTGGGCGATAGCTGCAGACACATCCCTCTGATAAAAAGTCATGTCCTTTGCTAAAGCTTCAAACCCAGTGACACAGGGGGCTTCTGGATAAATAGATTCCCCTGAAATATTAGTTTTATGTGACAGATTATTCCTAAGAGGTTTCAAATGCTGCAGACTTGAGTCAATACCTGACTCCACAGCTCTTGCTATCACTGGCCCTTTTGATTTCCTTTGGTTTTCTTTCCTTGAGATCAAGGTGATCTATTTTTAGTGCAGGGGCTGGTTAAGTGAGGAGTTGCTATAGTGACAGATAGCTGATACAAACTGAGTCCCACTGCAACTCCTGGGCCTGGGAAAGGAACCCTCCCCAAGGTGGGGCAGCACCTGCAGGTGCCCAGACACTGCTCAGCTCAGGGGGCATTAAAAACTGCCCAGCACTCTCAGGGTGATGCTTCATGCACATGAAACAGCCAGAAGGCAGCCTGGGTGCCAGTTGCAGGAAGCACACACATCTTGCTGCTCCTGTTGGCCCAGTGAATGTGCTGGTGTTGGTCTTCAGCTTTGCAGTGGTCCCTTTCTCCAAATCAGCTGCACAAATACATCCACCAAGAAATCACTCTGTTCTTGAATGTTCATCAGAACAATAATGATTTTGTGCCTGCGTTGAGAATTGGTGGGAAAAAGCCACAGTATTTGCAACTTCAGCTTTCCTTACAACTGAGCAACTGAGCATCACAGAAATGTTGGTTGGAAAGGATGTCTGGAGGCCCCCTCTTCTACATCCTACTCAAAACAGGTCTGGTATCAACCAAGACTAGCTCAACCATGGCTTTGATTAGAAGACTCTTGAAAATCTCTTAGGATGGAGGCCACAGCCTCTCTAGGTTGCCTGTGCCAGTACCACATCAACCTCTTGAGGGAGTTTTTGCTAAGCCTGATCCTCCTCAGGCACAAATTCTTGCCTTGTCCTCCTTCTTTTACCATCTGCAACCACTAAGAAGAGTTTGGCTCTATCACCTTTGAAACTGCCCTTCAGAGAACTGCAAGCTGCAAATGAAATGCACCTTATGGACAAAAAAACCCCAAACCCTGCCAGTTTCCCCAGCCTCTCCTTGCAGATCCCATCCAAAAAACATTTGCTGTAGGTCACAAAACATTTTGACAGCTCTTCAGGAAAACTCTCTTCAGTTTCCCAGCCTCCTTCTGTCCTTCTGTTGGGGGGAACCAGAAATTGGGCGCCTTGTTCCAGGTGCAGCCCAGCAGGCCAAGGTGGAGTGGGATCATAACCCCCTAGACTGGATTGGTCCTGATGTAGCCCAGTGTGTGGCTCACCTGCTGGCAGTGCCAGCACATTTCTGGATCATTTTCCAGATTTTATCCACCACAACCCCAAGTCCTGGGGTGGCTGAGTCACTGGGAGTCAGGACCCAGCACGTCCCCAGGTCCCTGGTGAACATTACCAGTCCCCTAATCCCTGGATATTATAAATTCAGTAATGCAATTAGATCCCTTGGGAAATGCCAACATTACTCCAGCTTCTCATCCTTTCAGCTCAGTCCTCCTCTCAAGGAGACTGGTGCAACCCTCACCTCCCAACACCCACCCAGCTTTTGTAGTCACTCCTGCAAGACCCCTTCCATTGCAAGCTTTCCATCTCCCTCATGTCTTGGTTTGACTTGCCATCTCATTTCTGCCTGATCTGTATTTCCTAAATTGATTTATTGCCCTGCTCTTGTTTATTATCCCTAATTATACTCTACACAAGGAGTGAAAATGTCACAAATCATCTGTTCCTCCAGGAAAGGCAGGATTGTCCCTGAGTTCACTATCATGATTCCTGCTCTGACTGAAATAAAACCAGGGCCCAGATGGGCAGGATCTGTGAAACAATCCAGTGACTGTAGCTCTGAGTGTGTCAAAAGGGTCCTTGTTGCCCCACAGGGAACAGAGCACTGGGAAGCAGCTGTTTTCCAAGGACTGGGAAAAAATCTAAACAAACAACAGGATGCTATTAATTAATGCCAGCTAATTCCATCACTCCTCCTCCAGCTAAATTGCCCCAACTTTACCAAAGGAGAAGCAGAAGAAGGACAGAATGGGAACTCCCTGGTGCAAGCACTGGGCTCTGTCCTTCCACCAAGTGAGGCTGTGTGACCTTTCCAGCAGGGAGAATTCAGCTGAGCCAAGCCTGCCAGCTGCACCCTGATATCTCACAGAGCAGCCCTTCATCTCCCCAGAGCAAAGCCTTCACATGTCAGTGTGACTCTGGAATGACAATCAAATGGCTGAAACAATTTCAAGGCCTTCAATCTCACCATTATGAGCACTTTTAAGTCCTTGAACTGCTTTTAGGTTGGACAAAAATAGAGGTGAAAGTAGAAAACAGCTGAATCTTGGTAATTCCTGGGATTTGCTGATCCACTAAACCTGACAAACAAACTGCTTTAACAACATCTTTGAAATTGTACTCTTGGGCAATTCACTCAAACTTTGAGCAAGGAGTCAATAGTCCAAAAAACATTGATTTCTAATTAAACTAAAGTACCCACCTGCCTAAATGCTACTGGCAGGTGCAATTTTAGGCTGTAAAAACAGACCTGGGCTTGAAATTTGCTTTTAAAATCTGACAAGAGGATTTGTAATATAGTTGCATGGGAGTATAAATAAATTGTGGTCTAGCTTAGCACATTCAAATAAGCAGAAAGTCAGTCTAGGATAACAGCTTCTCATGCAGATATTCCTTTGAAGTGAGAACCCTTGGAAAGTAAAGGGAAAGTTGGGAAAAAATTATCTCTGTGCTACTCCCAGCTGGTGTAATAAGGGTGAGAGAGGATGCATGGAAATCAGCAGTTCCAGTGATTTTTAGTGTGTAGGCTGTGACCCTCCAGCATCCATCAGGAAGGCACTCCAGGCTCTGCTCATTAAACTGAGGTGCCACATATGAAAGTCTTATCTACATTATTTTATTTCAGACTCAAAAATGAATCAGATATTTATATCAGAAGTAACAGAGATAGTGTTCTGGCCTTACATACCTATCAGAAATGACTTGTTACCTGAAGATAACAGAAGCAGAGGATGGAAAAAGGAAATATGATAAATCCATAAATATTACTTGCTGTCAGAAAAAGGGCAGGGTCTGCACCCTCTTTCACTCACAGTCAGTATCCAGCTTCCTTCTGCCTCAGTTTCTCCTTTTCCACTTCAGTGAACTCCTCTCCATACTTGCATTTAACATCTTTGCCCAGATTCAGTCCCAAGACTTGCTTTTAATTTCTTTCTCTCAGCAATAACATCTATCCCACTTTTCAAATAACACTATATGAACAATTGCAGAATTACAGGAAAGTGTCCTTCAGACAGTTAAAAATGAAGTTTTTCTGCCGTTGTTGTGTCTGGGAGACAAACACCTGCCCCCACAAATAGCAACAAGGACCAGAACTACATGGGCTCCTCCCAGATGGATGTCCCTGCCCAAAAACCTGCCCAGTTTGTAAAGCAGCCCATCAAAAGGGAGGCTTGGCCCTGCTGCTCTCTCTCACCACGTTGTTGACAACGGCACGTCAGTGCTGAGTAATCCAGTCATTTATAGTAATACAGATATTTTGGACCAAATTTTGTGATGAGGCACACAGAGCTGCCTGGAGCAGAACTGGGAAGAAGAGTCAGTGGGCAGATTCATTTGCAGCACTGAGCTGGAAATTTGTGCCTCGAGAACACACTGTATTTTTACATGTCTAACCTGCCCTTCAGGCAAAAATAACTTCTTTGAAAATAAATTACTCAGAGAATTTGCATTCTTGGACAACTCATCATGAGGGCAGAGTCTACATCTTCTTTAAGCCTGCAAAGGGCTGCAGAGGCAGGATGCTGCACTCTGCTCAATCCACCTCCATTCCAGTTTCCATCAAAGCAGTGGAGGTCTTATGGGGTTTATTACAACCTGAATTCAAGGTGCCTGCTTGAAAACACCTTGCTGTTTCTACTGCTTCATGGCCAGAGTCATTTCCCTCCCCAATCAGAATGCCTCAAAGCTGTGCACAAAGCCAGGATGTGCCAGAGAGCACCCGGTTAGTGACTATAAGGAAGCAGAAAATGGCAAATTAAAAAGCCGCAGACATTTAATCAGGCTTGTCACTGCTTTTCTCCTTTCCAACAACCAACTATAGAAATTTCACAGCTTCCAGGTCTTGGTGCTCTCTGTAGTACAAGATTAATCAGTACTGATCAGCTGGGGCTGCACATCTTCTAAAATCACTGTCAGCTCAACAGAGCATGAAAACCAGTAGAGAAAATCATTAACAAACCAAAGCTGTCTCAGTTTCTCATGCCCTGTGTCTGGTGCTGGTGGTTTTAAGCTACTTTACTGGAGCAACAGGATTTTGCTCTTTCAGTTCATTTATGGCAGCACTGGAACATGCAGAAAATCCTTCACTCTCATTTATTTCTACAGAAATTTTTTCACTATGATTTCTCCCCCACTGCCTCATAACAAAAACATCCCACCAGAATGAGAAAAATAAATATCTCTGATCCTCCCACAGGCAGCACCACCCACTTTGAGGTGAAGCACTGGGTGAGCTGCAGCTCTCCAGGCTGGAAGAGAAGGAGATAAAGTCTTGTTTCCTTTTAGCAATTGCTACTCCATCGTGTTTCCTTTTTGCAATTGCTACTCCATCGTGTTGCCTTTTTGCAATTGCTACTCCATCATGTTTTCTGTGCTTCATGTTTCCTCTCTGCATGTCTCCCATGTTTTCTACCCCTGTTCTCAGGCTTGTCCCAATGCATGGTGATGAAAGCCAGGCTGAATTATCTATCCCCTGGGTTTTCATCTGCACTTCAAGAAGCTGTGAAGCACCAATTCTTTGGTTTGGTGTAAGTCCCTGCCCATGGACAGCTGTGAGACCTGGTCACCTCCCATGGCCCATTACCTGCACGTGGTGATCATGGATGCAGTCACTACATCCCCATTATTGGGAAGGAAGAACATAATTTCTCTGCTCAACACACAATCCACACTCACACCCAACCCCTGGGGTCTGGGAAGGACCATGACAAGAGGCAGAAGAAGCCCCTTGAGTTTTTGACTGGGAAGGGAAGACATTTCCCTTTAGGCTGAGC
Source organism: Agelaius tricolor (assembly GCF_023055355.1). Lineage (NCBI taxonomy): Eukaryota > Metazoa > Chordata > Aves > Passeriformes > Icteridae > Agelaius > Agelaius tricolor. Next base: position 4,116,519 of record NW_027269266.1, read on the forward strand.
ATTTAAGGACACCCCACAGCACCTCCCAGATGCACTCTAGAGCCTCAGCAGCCTTCCATTCCATTCCATTCCATTCCATTCCATTCCATTCCATTCCATGGTGGTTACAGAGCCATGAGATAAAAGGTGCACTCAGCAGGTTATGGAACAACTCTGGGACTGCCTGATTCATGGGGGACTGAAACATTTTTGCACTTTTGTTTTTTGGGGTCTGAGACATCCAGAAGGCTCACTCCTAATTTAGTCCTAATATGCACCAAATAATAACACCTTCCAGGGAAATTATCCTCAAGAGTGCTCTTGAGGTGGGACAGGACAGGGGCTGAGGGGCAGCACCAAGGTTTTGCTTGGACCTGATTCGTTGGGACTCAGCTTTGGCATCTGATGCTTAAAAACCACCTGATTAAAGTAACAAACCCCAAGAGGAGCAGCATGGGCAAAGAAGAGAAGCTCCTGGGCATTTCCATGCAGATAAAAGATGCCAAAACGAGTGTTTTGAGGCTAAATGCCCAGCACAAGGCAGCCCTGGTGCAGCCTCAGAGAAACCACATGTGCTGCAGAGTGGTTCCTTTGCTGGGCACTCATGACTTGGGTAGGGAAAAACCACTTTAGACATTATTCCTTTAGCATATGTCACTCAGTCCTTTGTGGAATACATGGTGTTCTTTAAAGGGCAGAGTAATTAGCCTCCCTGAGGTCAAAAATCTTTCCCCTTCAGAAATGCCACAGGGCCTATCCATTTACAGCACATCGGGCTGCAGTGAGAGCTGCCAGGAGGAGAAAATGCCAGAACCCTGCACAGCAGCTGCAAGAGGAAGGAGGAAACTATGCAGTGGTGACCTAGAGGCTGGAGAAATTTTGGGTAATCCCTGTTCTCAGCCCTGCCAAAATCCTATTGCATAAATCAGCTTCCCTGCTGTTTGGTGGACAGCTCAAGCTTCGAGGTCTCCCTGTTGGCTGCTCCTCTCCCAGAGCAAACTCTGGGATCTCTGCCTTCACTCCTGCTCTCATTTTCTCCTGTTCATAAATGTTTTTCTCCTTTCCCTCTCTGTGTGTTCTCTGCTTCTGTCTGCATTCTGGTCTCCCCTTGCTGTTCACTTGGAACAAAAGGACTGTAAGGCTCCAAACCTAGGGAATTACAGAGATGAGCATCCTAGCAATGCCACTCTTCATTTCTCCACCAGGATGCAACCTCTGCCCAGTGCAGAGGAGGGAAGGGGTTTAGCTCAGCTGATACACAGAAGAATGGTACTACTTGATTATTTTAGTTGCAGTGGCCTGATGGCATCTAGCCCTGGGAAGCCAAGAAGCTGCACTGGCCCAATCCTATTTACAAGAACTGGAGGATTCTTCCTGAAAACACTTATGGAAGTGGCCAAGAAAAATAAAAAAATTACAAATTCAACTGGTCTGGGTATCAGATTACCCCTTTTGGGTAAATATCAGGGATATTTTCCTCTTGTTTCCTTTTCCACCCCTTTTCTGAATACAATCCAAGCTCATTTAGCAACAGGGATGCTGCTGCCATTCATTTGTCACCCCTGATGGTAGATGACAACCAAATGGGATGTGCTGGTGTGTGATTAACCCTGAGGAGCCACCAAGCCTGGCTGCTACCAGCACTCCTGCACACATTAATACTGGTCATAAAACCTGCTGAGTGCCAGCAGTTCCCTTGAGAGCTGCTCAGAAAGTGTTTCTTGAGGCCTAATAGCTACAAGATACAGATTAAATGTAGCAAATAGTGCAAAGCTTTTGTTTTCACACTTCCCTGCAATTAATTAAGGCCATTGGGGTGGGGAGCATGAGGGGAAGGCATTTGCAAATGTGTTAACCTGTTCCCTGGAAGGAGCCCAGACTGTTGGGATGGCAGAGGCAAACCCCACAGCAGGGCATCCAAGGAAGGCAGTAACTCAGACAAATCCCATTTGATTTTCCCCACCCTTGTGACTCAGTAGTTCTCTGTTGATGATGGAAGTGCAGGGAGCTGACCTGGTCACGCTGTTACAAGAATGGCATCTGCAAAATCTGTGGAATAAAAACTGTGCTGAAAACTCTGCCTGTCTATTACTGGAGTGGGCTACAAAGCTGGAAAATTAGGAATGAGGAAAAGAAGGAGCAAGTATTTTGGCACTGCTGGCACTATACTTCCAATTTTTCAATATAACTCTGTCACAAAGAGTACAGTTCATATCGTCAGGTTTTTTGGTGCAGAACAAATTATTTTCTCCATGGAGGGAGTTGAGGACAGGGTTTAGAGTTAGACTCAGAGGAAGCAGACATGCAACACTATGTTTAGTGTTTCCAGCAGTGAATCCTTTTGCAGATACTGGCTATTCCCCTCTGTTGATGAAACCACAATTAGACAGTGAATTAGTGGTCCAGAGTGCCATTGAATTCAATCAACAAATTGCATGTATGTTTCTATTTATTCTACATGAGAATTTATGATGTTTAATCAGAAATTGGGGAAGGAATTTTATGTCTTTAAAGACATAAAATCTTTAAATTTTATGTCTTTAAGATAAATAGTAAGATAAATAATATTTATATATTTAGGATAAATAAATATTCCCTTTCTTGTTGCATAAACCCTGTGACCTGTCTTTGTGCATGTTGCTGACACTGTGAAATTCCACAGACCTGGGTCATTTCTCATTCACATCACCTTGACCTTCCTACCACTCCCAATGAAACCCTCAGGTGGGTTTAGGGAAATGCAAACAGGACACAGTAAACAGTTTCAGATTTAAAATCACTTAACTGTACACAACAGGAACAAAGGGAGAAGTGTTTGCAAAGATTACAACTTAAAAATTACACAATCAACCACTAAATAAATTGGAAAACATTAAATAGAAAACCAAACCCTCTGGGCAGCCACCCATCCACCAGCTGTAATTCCCCATCACTAAATGTACATGTATGTTTCCACATTGTTCATTTGGTCCAACACTGCTCCTACTTCCATCATTCTGCTGGATTTGACACAGTGACTCCAGATCAATTGAGAGTAAAAAAGTCTTGCCTACCCTTTGTACATATCAGCCTCCCTAAACAGAGCCTCATCCAGCTGATTCAGTGTAACATCAGTTTTAACCCTCTTAGTCACAGAACAGAATTGCTCAGTAACACTCATAGTCTTCAGAGAAACAGCTACCATGAGCATTAGGAAATGCATTAAAATTGGTATTTCTGCATTAAGACAACAGCCAGATCCTGTTGAAAAATCCCTTTGCTTCTGACCAGCTGATCCCTGTGTGACACACAGATACTCTCTGACACACACACCTCAGCTCTTTCAAAACTCAAACCCTATATGAGTAATGAGAGTCTTATCTTTTTAATTCCTATTTCCCAAAAATAGCCATTTCTTTAGTTTAGTTTCCCATCTTCCAGCAACCACATTAGCCAATAAGTACAACTTCTCCATACTCATTGGTTATTTACATACAGGAAAGAAATAGCAGGAGAAAAGTAATGCTTTTAAAAAATAGCAGATTAGAGCAATGGACAAAGTAATCTTTTAAAAATAGGAGATTAGAGCAATGGACAATAACCTCAGCACCTGTATTGGAGCTAATACTCAGTGACCAGGAAAAGCTTTTGATTAAGAGAGAATGGTCCCTAATTGCAACTCAAACACTATTGTACTGATAACTGCAGTATTGGAAAGATGGTTTTAAATGCATGAGTTATGAGACTGATAAGAATTTTTCTCTACTTAAAATTCATGTTTCAATAGGTATTATTAGGCCTAACTTAGTAATTATTGTTCATTTAAAGTGACATCAGGCAGCAGCCCTTTCTGAATGCCATAGGATTTACTGCAAAACTTCCTGTACCATCACTCTTTTCCTAAAGGTTATGGCTGATGTGTGTTACAGGTATCAGCTCAGAATTTCATCTCTGGTGTAAACCAACACCAAAATAACCTCCACACAACAAATGCACAATTCAGTAGGTGAAACTGGGGAGCACAACACTGCTGCTCAATTATTCACTATCCCCCTCTCCCAAAGAGCAGTGTCCCTCCTTGCTGGAAGCAGGGGCTCCTTACCAGCCAGGCCCTGGGGGTCGGAGTGGCGCCTTTCCAAGATTTTGCATCGCTCCTTTCTCTTCTTGCTCCCTCTGAAGCTGCCAAAACGCTTCATGAGCTGCAGCATGCACTTGCGTGGCGGCAGCTGGCGCTCATGCCCGGCGTCGGAGGAAAGCACAAGGGGCAAGGCGAGGCGTTGCTCACACCAAAAGCCCGGGTGTGAGAAAAGAACTCTCCAGAAAGACAGTGTGGCTGCAGAAGAAGGCCAGCTGGGCAGCAGCTCAGCTCTGAGGTGCCTGGCTGTGGTCTTTGTGGAGAGCTGTCCTGCAGCAGGCTGCCGACCCTTGCCTGCCAGGCGCTTCCAGCCGTAATTCCGGCATACAGTGACTGCCCTGGACACGGGGAGAAGTTCAAAGTCTGCCCAGCTTGCAGCCACAGAGCTCTTATACATCAGCTGTCAGAAGCCTTGGAGACCAAAACATTTCCCAGTGGATCAGCTCGTGTGGAAAAGGTCAGGAGCCGCCTGATAAGCTCCCTTGTTCAGGAACTCCTGACGGAGCGAAGGAGCCACCAGCCCTCTGGAGGGGAACCGTCACGTGCGGCTGGGCATGACCACCCTTCCAGCAGGCTGTAAAAGGAAACCACCCCTGGACAGACAATTCCTGGCAGCAGCGTCCCAGGCACACTGGCACCACGATGTGACATCACCCAACTATTTTGATTCACGTGTGCTGGGTCCTGGGAGGGACAGGAGAGCCCAGCTGACTGTCCCTGAGCTCCGGAATGCCCAACCCTCCACAGCTAATGACTGATGGATTCATGGCATCCAGCTCCTGCCAATTCATAAAAAGAAGGCTGATACTTTCTGGAAACTGTAGCTGGAGCTTCTCTGTGACGTGCCCTCCCCGTGCTGCGCATACCCCTGTGCTCAGTGCAGATTGCTCTGTCCAAATTTGCTTTCTGCAAAGCAAAAGGCACCAGCACAGCTGTTTGTAACCCAGCTAAATCCCCCTCGTGGTCTTTTCAATGAGACAAACATGCACGAGGCTGTTGCTCATCCCAATCAGCCAGGCTGTATGATGATGTTTGGCTCTGAGGCTGTGCATTTAGAGCTGTTTATTTTAGGAAAGGGTTGATCATCGTGGGCTGGATCTTGAGCAGCTGGAGAGGGGGGTAAGTGTGATCCAAGGCACAGTCAAACCATTGAAGCCAACCTTCCTAAGATCATAGTAAATGCTCTGTTAAATCAAAAGCTTTTTTTAAAGTTACAGAGCATCAGCCTTTCCTCTGGACACCATTGGATTGTGAGGCTCAACTCTTTCAAAAATCAACCCCCATATGAGTAATGAGAGTCTTATATTTCTAATTCCTAGGGGGAATTGAAGCTTTCACCTTTTTCCTCTACAAAGAAACATGACTTCTTCCTCGTGCCCATGATTGCTTCTGGGACTTAATATCATTAGGAAGAAAAACAAGCCCAGCCTTGAATGCTGCAGAAAAGGCCTTGATCAACACAGACTCCTTGCAAGCTCTGGTTTTTCAGAAATATGCATTAATGCAAGGATGCCTTGGGCCTTCAGGGCCCCAAGAATATGTGCAGAGGTGACAGCAGGTTCCTCTGTCATCCTCGGCTACCAGAGGCTCCCCCAAGTCTACCCTGCAGAACGTGGAAGAAGACAGTACAGAGGACACCATTGTTCTTTCACCTAGCAACCAAAACAATCAAATTATTACCAAGACACTTAATTATGTTCCACACAAGGCTCTGAGCTGATATCCAAGTGAAGCACGATGATAATTAACGTGAAGCTGTTCTCAGACTTTCCCCTTCTGACTAGTCCTCCCACTCTCCTTACCCTCATCTCTGTGGCCTATTTCAGCTCTGCAAGTGAATATCCTGCTGCTTTTAACCAGATAATCCTTGGCATAAAATCTCCTGTCAGCACAGTGTGTTTACAAAGCCCCTTCTCCAGCCCCTCCCTTGAGGCTCACTGTTCACCCAGCACAGAGGAGAAGCAAATGGAGCAATGAGTTGAGGAATTAGCAGGGGAAAGTGCCTGTGTTACTTGAATTTTTGGTTTAATGTAGCTGTAAAAAGCCTTAAGCTCTGCACATCCCATCTGGCTTTGTGTGACTGTTGGGGTTCCTGCTGCTGATTCCCCGACTTCTTGGACTCTGCCTGGGCCCTCCCAGGGGGCTCCTCTGTTGGGGGAGACCCTCCTGGAGTGGTCTTGTGTAAGAAAAGAGAGATGCACTGGGTTTTTTCAGTCTCCAGGTTCTTGTTTATTGTGATCTTATCTGGAGTTCTGCACACTGTCCACACCAGGCTCAGTGCACTGGAAAAGCACCACAAAATGGCCAACAATCTCTTGTTCCAAGGGCTTTTAAAGCTAAACTATCCAATTAAGAACTGACACCTGGATTATTTCCCTTTTAACCCAATAATTGATCCCACAGAGCTGCAATGGGGACTTTTCTGCCCAATTACAAAATGCCAAACAAACCCATGGAGAAGGAAGAAGAAGCACGAGGAGGAAGCCCAGGATGACACCCTGGCCCTCCATCTTGCTTCCATCCACAACATACTAAAAATCCCAAACCCTAAATTTCCCACCTAAGTGATGCACCTACACTGCTCTCTACAATCTACTTCACACCCTAGTGGATTCTGGTCTATTCTGGAGTTTAAGAAACTTTCTCCATGAATGTGGGTCAGAGTCAGTGCTCCCCTGGGGGTCAGGGCACCCCAGAGCAGACAGGGAAACATTCCCAGTGCCCTGGGTTTCCACATGTGACCACCACATTTACCTCTGCACTGTCCCCTCCCTTCCCTCTCCATGGTCATGGCACCACCACTGAGACAGCAGCTGCCCTGGGACAAGCTCTGCCTCTCCCCACAAGCACATTTCAAGTGCTGGTTCTCAATCCATTCCCATAAGTACTTTCCATTGGAAAACCAGCTCTCCCAAACCAAACCAGGATTCTCCTTGCTGCAAACTAAGCCTAGTCATCCTTCTCTCCCCATGCACAGGGAGAAGTGTTCCTTTCTGATCCAGAGTCACCCCTGGCATATTTGACAACAGTTATTTAGTTCCCTGTCCGGTCTTTACTTGGCCAAAACCCCAGGAAGTGTTGCCTACACCCCCAGTGCAGTCTGAACCTCAAGCTCCCTCTATTTCAGAAAAGCATTCCTCATTCTTCAGTGTCCAAAGGATTGCTAGGAATGACTTAATGTTATCAGAAAGAAAAAATTTAAATCCCTTTTTAATGAGATAAGAATTGCTATGGCTTCAGCATGGAAACTGCCCCTTTTTGATGGAAACCAAGGATAAATGGTCACTGATGACCTTTTCAAGCAGGGCCATTGCACCAGGAGGGCTCATTTCCCCTTATTAAGGGAAGCAGCAAGACTCTAATGTTTCTACACAGAGCTACTAGAAAATGAAACAATACTGTTTAACAACTGACTTTCACAGTAATTTGTTAAAAAAGCACTAAGTGTTTTGAGTAAAATCATTCTGTCTCCCACAGCTAATGGTCTAGCAGATACTTTCACATTTACACCAGGTACTACATCTTCTTAATGATTCCAGTGCAAGGATCTTGTAAAACTAATAATAAAAAGCTGTGCTTCAAAGTGTTCCTTTGGGGCCATCTATGTTCTGGAGATTGAAAGCACAAATCCCTTCCATCCCCTCCAAGCAACCATGAAATGTACACTTGTCAAGCCACATTAATTAGTTATCCCATATTATGACTTTTTTAGCTGCATAAGGATAACACCACGCCCCTCCAAAAATCCTACACAAACTCACTCTGAGAGATACCAAGCAATGGGCAGCTTAATAAAATTATTTTTGAGGAAGGAGCAAAGAAACACTGGTATATGTGAGTGAAACACTTCCCTAATCCCATTATATCTGCAGAGTTCAGCAGATCTCAGCCCAAAAACCCCCATCCCTGCCTGGGCTCCCTCTTTTTGATGCTTTTTGCTTTTAAGTTCTCCATCTCTCAGGATAAAAGAACCTGCCCCCAGTGATTTACCACAACTCCTCAGGCACAAACATAACAAAAATATTTTATTCTCTGGATGTGATGTGAAGGTTTGTTCTATGAGATAGAATTGAGTGTTCAGATTTGGTCACCAGGCAGAAAATACAGAAGATGCCATCACACCAAACAAGTGCAGACATCAGAGCTTTGAAACACAAACTGATTCATCCATTTTACAGAGGTGTAAATTTTGTGCCATGGGGAAAATACTTTAAAAACTGGTATTTCAAACCATTTCCTCAGTTGCCTTTTTTACAGGAGCTTGAGCCTGATATACAAACACAGCAGCAGAACACAGGGAAGGCAGTGGGGGCCAGTAAATGCTATCTAATTTATTTTCATGTGAAAATGGAAAAAACAATGTTTTCCTCCTCGAAATTTAAGAGCTCATTTAGCTCAAAACAGGAAGGCTGAGAGGAATATGTATCCCCTTAGTGACAATTACTGTTTGAACTGGCTGCTGGCTGCAAATCAGCAAAACCAAGTATTTCCCTTTCCTCATTGCTGAGAATTTCCTCGTTCAAAATGCCCTCTGTTTTTGTCATTGCTAAGAGAAATAAAGTTCACATCCATGCTCAGAAAGGTAAAGCATGAATCGTGCTTGCATTTCTACATGGATCATGTTTCTCTGCCATATTGTCCTAAAAGTTTCCCCTAAATTGGATTTTTTTTCCCCCTAATTTTCATTTTTTAAACTCTACAAAATGATGTTGGCAAAATTGAACATTTTAATGCTGTCAGTGGTGCTGGCACATGCTTACACATCTTGCAACACCAGACTGATCTTAACTGCGACCATACTTCATATAAATAGAAAATGTGGAAAATATTTCAAAATAACATGCAAATAAATATGAAAAAGAGACCTTTGCTCTAAAAAAAAAAGCCACTCAAGTCCAGCTGATGCAATGCAGAATAACAAAAAGCCTGTGTAGCCTGAGCACCATTTGCTGGCTGATGAACAGAACATATAGCCCATGTTCTCAAAGAGAAACACAAACTACCACTTTCTCCATCTGCTCCAAGCCCAGCTCACACCCCATAAAAGAATTGCAAGTTTATGACTCCAAGCTGGGCTCAATTATTTCCCATAATCATAACCAAGTGTTCCTCTGTAACAAGCTTTCATCCCCCTTTTTTAATACTACTTCATGCTGCTTTCACTATAGATTAAGAAAGATTTCAATCTCTAAAAAATCTGTTAGAAAAATCTAAAAGTTTAATTTCACTTCTTTCCAGCAGTCCCCTAAGGTGCACACTGCATTCCCCAGAACTCTTGGTAAATTACTTATAAATTACATCCTGGCATCTTTGTGATGTTTTCCTATCCTACCTTTCCAGAGCTTGTAACACAAACCAGCAGCAATGGTAGTGTTGGCATAATTGTGATTTCTAGCAAGAAAAACACTTTTTCATACCCAGAGTGCCTATCCCAGAAGAGCAATAAGCTGGGACTGATGACTGTGATCCCATCCAAATGATAATTTTATCATTTCCCCACATCCTTCTAATAAACTTGGTGCATATGTTTCCAGTACTCACTTCAGCAATTTCACATCTATTGTGAAAAACTGAGCTGTTTTTAAATGCATCACAATCTGGCTGTGCTCAAAACACCAAAAAACATTATTCAATCCAGGAAGTACAAGATGTCTGATGACAACACCACTTCTAAAATTTAGTAAGTTCTCAGCTGAAGAAAAACATCTCAGCAGTAACTTCTACAAAAGAAGAAGAAGAAAAAAAAGAAACAGCAGAGATAATAAATTCCTTAGAAGCATTTTCCACTTGGGCTTTTCTCATGTCTTCTTGCTTCTCTATCTTCTTGCTTCTCTGAAGTCTTTCAAATATATTGATCCACAAAACCATGAGAAAAAGATAGAATTCACAAATCTCCTTTTTGTTCTCTTCTTGTCCTCCTTTCTTTACTGCTTCTTCAATTCTCATGCAGAATTGGAACAGATTAAATGATGCTAAAGTTAAAATGGGCATTGTAGGGCCTTCAGTTTAAATTAAAGTCTTAAAACCACCATTGAACGCAACACAAAGAGAATGTCAGCAAATGAAATAAGACAGAGATTGCCCAAAAAAAGTAATATGTTAGGGATGGCCAGTACCTGAAAAGTGAAATTTATACAACTACCCCAATACTCAAAGAGTAAAAGAGACTAAAAAATCAGAGCACCCCACAACTCTACAGAAATACAGACCTGCACTGGGAGAGGAGAGGAGAGGAGAGGAGAGGAGAGGAGAGGAGAGGAGAGGAGAGGAGAGGAGAGGAGAGGAGAGGAGAGGAGAGGAGAGGAGAGGAGAGGAGAGGAGAGGAGAGGAGAGGAGAGGAGAGGAGAGGAGAGGAGAGGAGAGGAGAGGAGAGGAGAGGAGAGGAGAGGAGAGGAGAGGAGAGGAGAGAGGACTCACTGAGTTAGCAACAGCTGGCACCAGTGCTCAGCTGTCCTTGCATGTCAACCCTACACAAACCAGTCACCCCAGAATGACCCATGGCTATGTCACAGTGGATGAAATAAAGCCATAAACATGCTATATTTATATTACATACATAAAATCAGAGACAGTGGCCAGCAGCATCCTATTAGACCTGTGAGACAGCACAGAAATGCTGACTGAAGAGAAAATTGAACCACACCTTGAAAAGCTAAATGCTTAGATAAGGCTTGAGAAGCCTTTCCCATTCCTGACTCCAGCAGTTTCACCAATTACTCTCCCACTCTTCACTGATTAAAAATGGATCTCATGGCCCAGCTGCAAGGGAGTAGCAACTTCCAGAGGAATGAAACATTCCCCACCAATCTCAAGGGCAAAGGAGATTTGTGTGTCTCTCCTGCTCTTTGATGCTCTGGTGGTGCAGAAGAACCTGAAACCTACATTGAGTCACCTATAGGTGTTTACATAAATGTTATTTTGGCAGTGAGAGCAGGGTCTTGTAGCAGTCAGCTCAGTTGCTCATTGAACTCAAGCTCAAAACTCACAGAATCCCAAGGACAAGCCAGGGTATCCATGGGAAGGACTTGAACAATTATACAGACACTGCCAGCCTGGTTACACCAATGGCCAAGGACACTGCACAGGACTCCATCCTGATGAACTGAACACAGCAGTGATACCAAGAGGGAAAATCCCTACAGGATCACCCAACACTGCATTCTTAATACAAGTGGAGTTGCTCCAGCCAGGGGAATGCAATAGAAAGGGAGGAATCCTCTATGTAGGGGGGACTGCACTGAAATCCATCCTGCACAGTCTTTTTGAATTGCAGCAAATCCCTTCATCTGTTTGTTCAAGCTTTAGTAAAATACAGTAGACCTTTTCTTAAAAAACAATACAAGGGATTTAAAAAAAATCCCAAACTTGCACCAAAACCACCAAAAAACCTAGAAAAAATAAAAACAAAATGACCCCACCCCCCTCGGCAAAAAAACCCCAAAGCCCAAAACCAAAAAGAAAAACCCAAAAATGCCCCCCCAAAAAACCAACAACACAAAATAAAAAAAACAAAACAAAACAAAAAAAAAAACGACCAAAACCAACCAAACAAACAGAAAAACCAAACCACCAAACAAAAAAAAACCCCAAACCAAAACAAAACAAAATGCCACAGAAAATAAATCTAGGAAAAAAACACCTCAAGATCTGTCTTCATTTTCTACTTTTACTTTTCCAAGAAATTAATGATTCAGAAGCATGATTAGTTTTAAGCAAAGCAATAAAGCCAAGTGCTTTGCATGCTTTAATGTTATAATAACTGAACAACTGGCAAATCAGCTCTGGTAACTTCCCAGGATAAACCTTTCAGGAACCACCATCATCTACTATATAGATAAAGATATAAATAGATATAGATAGATATAGATAGATATAGATCTATAGAGAGGAAGTTTACTAGGATTAGTTTTCCAAATATGCCAGAAGAGATGGTAATATAGAGAGAAAGTATACATTGTCACACTCACGAGGTCTGGAAGAGAAAATCTTTCTGGTTTCTTTTTCCAGGTTTTGTTGTTGTTGTTGTTTGTTTTAATGGGGTTTGTTTTACATTTTTTGCACCCATATAATTTTGATAGCAAAAGAAACAACTGATTTTAAAGAGAGATGAAAGCACTGTGAGAAAGACAAGATTGCAGCTTTTTGAGGTGGTACAGAGGCACCTTAACAATCTCCAAAGCTACAGAAGGGATGAAGAAAGAGACAGTGGACATGTATGGGAAAACTGGATTGTTTTACTCTTGACAATGGTCTAGAAACCACCCAAGTATTTCCCATTTATTGATGATTCTACCAATTTAACTGTCAAATTGGAAAAAAAGGATCCCCAGGATCCAGCTAAAAAGCTGCTGTGACTGTGGGAGCCACAATCTTACAATTCAAAGGATAGTGTGGAACAGCTTGGGTGGTGAAAAGTTCCCTGTTCATTCATTGTATGAGTGAAAACACCAAGAACTGTAAAGTTCAGAGTTGTTATTTTTAGGATTGTGTGAAAAATCTCAGTGGGTTGGCTGGGACCAACGCAGACATGAACTAGAGAAAGCTTTGAGTCTTTATTCCTCGAGATGACAGAAGGGCTGGAAACCTGGGAGCTACAAGGCAGCAAGAAAATATTCCTGGAAAAGCCAACCCTGCCAGTCTGCACACACAATACCTGGCAGGAGAAAAAACAGTCTGGAACTTTTCACAGCAGCTAATGATAAAGGAAGAGACTGGAAAGGCTGTCAGCTGTGTCCCTGGGGATCTGCTTGAAAGCCATGGTGGGAAAGGGGCAACACCACTGCCACTCCTTACACAGTGTTTCCCTGGTCATTTGTGCTTTAGGATCCCCTTATGAATCAGAGGACCAGTGCTCAGGCACTTCCCAGCTGACACTCAGTTTGCAGCCAGCATCTTTCCCTGCTCACCTCCTCAAAACACACTGAGCCTCAGATTGAGAGACTTCTGGACTCATGGAATCTCTTTAGTGTGGCTTAGCTCAGCAATACATTGGGCCAATCACAATACTGTTTGTACCTTGTCAAGGAAATTGAAAATTATCTAAAATAGTACCACAGATGACCAGAATTTGTTGTAGAGAGCCATCAGATCCCCAGATCTTGTCAAGGTTCAGGCAGTGGCTTCAGTGCTTAAAGCAGAAAGCACTCTACCCAGTAACTCTCCTGTCACTAATCCTTAAATTCCACATCAAGAAACAAAGCAGAAGCTCACTGTTATGGTCACAGAGCTCTGGATATATCCAGCAGCAGAGACTCTTGAATTTCTTGGTCTGCCCCAAAAGACTCCTGCATCCTTAGTCCCTCCCTCAGGTGCCTCTGCTCTCAGGGGTACATTTCTAACACAGGCCTGGGAGCTCTCTCCCACCTGGTGCAGTTCTGGCTCTCAGAGTTGCCTAAAACAGCCTGTAAATACCTACCCATGTTCCAGACTGAACACTTTTGTTATTATTACATATTTGTGTAAAAAACCCACTCCATCATCACCTGGCAGCTGGCAATAAAGGCTGGCAAATCTGATCCTCAGCTTATTTGCAAACACGTCACTGGAGCAAAAAAAATCTATTAAAACCTCTGTGCTAACAGACACAAACAGAAATTACTGCTCCAAGCCACATATTCCTTTAAACCAGGTAGGTTGTTTCCAGTCATAATAAAATACTTTCAGAGCAGAGGAGGGGAAGAAGAAACACTGAAATGGGACTGAATATGGCATTAATAAACTTTGGTTTTATGCTAAACTCTGCTATCAGGCAACTGCACAGCCAGGAAAAACCCACATCATCTCTGGGAGAGCTTCAGATGAAAATCTGTTTTCAGATGTTACTGCACTGCAAGAGTCTCATCCTTAGACTAATCCTTTTTGTACTCCTATTAACCAGAAAGTTAATTAAAAATCTTAAGGAAATGTAGACCCACAGCAGAAGAAGTAGATTTTTACAGTGACCACAGGTTTCTGGCTTGCCTCCCTGTTTATTTGCTACCTGTATCCATTACAAGCCTATGGGTTCATAGGCAAACAGCAAAAATTCCTGTGTCTTCAGGAATTGCTCAGAGAGGGATAAGTGCAGGGGGGAAAGCACCAACCCTCAGCCCAAGAGACCAAACTTCCACTGGCCTCAGCAGCAAAACCCAGGCTCATTGCCAGCAAAACTGAGCTTCTCAAGATGTCTTTAAATTAATTTCTGAGAGGTTTTCTTCCTGCATGTGTTAAAAGATGCGACACAAGTTCCTGTGCCAAGCACAGCACTGGCTAGGAAGGTCCTGCTGATCTCTGAATCAGAGCCCTCAACACCACCAGCCTAAATCAGCCCTTCAAATTCCCCCTGCACCCTTCAGTTCTCCCTACTTACAGCCACCTGCTACAAAATTCACACTCTTAAACTACAATAATCAATGAAACTTCACCAAAACATGGAGAGGATCCACTCAAGTTACTGGATAAAGCTTTGGGGAAACTACCTGAGCTGGTCCACAGTGAAGAATGAAGCTCTTCAACAGTTTTAACTGCTCAGCTCCAAGAAAATTTCCACTGTGTTAACAATACCAGCACAAAGCCACTTGCATTTCTCTAAGGACATGGCAAACCAGTGTCCTTTCTTCCCAGCACTGAGCCCACCAGGCTGCACCCACCAGTCCCACCTCACCCCTTTAAGGCTGCAAATCAAGGGCTTCTCCCCCTCCTACATTACCATTATTAGTGTATTAATAAAGTTCTTAACCTCATTTACCTCCCTGGCTTTTGCACCATGCAAAAAGAACAAGGCAAGAAGAGCTGGAGGCTTCCTTAGCACAGAAAAGGGCTCCTCTAATCCTGCAACCTTTGGTGAAGGAGCAGAAATTGCTTATAAATAGCTCAGTTGAACATGATTCCTTCCCCAGTGCACAGCAAATATCTGTGTCCAAGGCAGAGGATAAGAAACTTTGGGGAAACAAAGTGCCAGGTTTAGAGAGAAACACAAGTTCCTAGCCATGAACTCATCACAGGATTTTTCCCTCAGAATTTTTGCAAGATGTGCATGTGCTGTGTGCTGCTGAGCCTCACACGTGCTGGATGGACAAGAAAGTAATTTCTAAGAATTTCAGTGATGTCAGGCATTTTCTTTTTTTAATGTGACCATAAAGTGGCAAAAGCTGTCAGTGGCACTGGCAGTAGCTTAACAAGAAATGTTGACGTTGCCTGGATACTGAGTCCTGCTCCAGCCTCGGATTTGCCTGCATGTCTGCACTTGACAGGAGTAACTCCTTGGGATTTTAGGTTTTCTTTAATATTTTGAGATCTGTGCAAATATCTCTCCTTATTCAGGTCCCTCCTTCTCTCTCCTCTCCCACTTTTCAGCTTTGTAAAATACAAACTAATTCCTCAACCATAGTAAAGCCATAAATAAGAAGCCATAAAAATATTTTTTCTACCCCCTTTTTTTTCCCCTCCAGGTTAATCTTTTCAGTTATATAAACACTTTATAAAAATAGCATGGCAAAAGTATATGAGAATCTTTTTATGTGATTAAGACTTGCTCCTTCTTTGCCAGTGACAGTATTTCATGCCTTGCATTTGCCACTGCTGAGATTTGCTCAGCTGTCTCTCTGTGACCTCCAAAGCAGAAGGCAGCAGGATTTAACATTGCTTCTCATGGAGAGCTCACAGTAAATCACTGCTGGTGGCTGTGATTCCCAATCCATGGAGTCTTGGGAAAAAAAAGAGCATTATTAAGTACCTGCTAATTTTTTGTTACAGTGGATGGATTCCAGGTTTTCACGGATGGCAAAAATCCAGCTACTCCAAAGGGAAGTTAATTTTTCCCAGTCTTTCCCTTTATTGCTGTTCTGCTCCCAATCTGATTTGTGCTTTAGTGTTTGGAGAAAAGAGTTCTGGATGCCATTTAATGAAGTATTGTAGTGCTTTATTATCCTTTATGGTAAAGGATTTGGAAGGACTTTGGAGAGCTGCATGCAGAAAGAGAAACAGGACCAAAGTGCATATACAAAATACAGCTCTAAACTCCTCTTCCTGGCAGCTAGATGACAGAGAAGTAAAAAACATCCACTGCAGACAATTTTTCCAGTCTGGTCCCTGACATGGTTCCCAAGTGAGGAATGATGCAGTTATCCTGCTGCCCCACAGCAGCAGATTTCAGCACCCTGTGGAGTTATTTTCCAAAGGAAATTATCTGCTCTTCAGATACTTTCTTTAGTGTCACTTTTTAAATTTATCTAATAGTGTTACAGGATTTCAATAAGCAAACAGGTCTTCCAGCAAAGAAGATGTTTGCTACCCCAAACATCAGGTCCCCATTTCCTGCAAGCCTTTCTGTACTGGGGAATGACTCAGTTTAGCCATGCTGAAGCAAAGGGTATACATTCCTTCCTCTTCCAGTTCTTCATTAAAAAAATCCATATATTTTAGCACTAAACATCATGACTGCATCATCTCAAAAGGGTAAATGAAGCTTGAATGCAACAAAAACAGGTACCACAATCTCATAACTCTTCCAGGCTGATGCCAAGCACAAAGCAGTGTGAACATGTGAAGTTCATCTATTCAATGTAATCCTATTTTCCCTCTCATTACAGTGGTAGAAGATGTGAGATTTTGGGCACTGTTGACTTTAACAGCTCTGTGAGGAGGAGAAGACACTTTCCTGTTGTAGCACTCCAAATTTTAAGATTTAAGCACTGGCAAAAAAATTTACTCAGAAAAACTTGACATTGACAAAAAAAACCTGATAGAAACTTTGAAGCAGAAACAAACCCTGAAAAAAAAAAATCTCTTCTTCTCAGCTTTAAAACTGGAATGGACAAAATGATAGGCAGAGGAAAGAAAGGTGGAGATGATTCAACAGGCTCATTTTGTGGTGATGCCTTGTGCTGTTGCCTTCCCCAGTCTGATGATGCTGGAACCATCAGAGCACTTGGATGTGTTTGGAGTGCATGGAGGCAGTGCCAGGAGGCTCCCACTGAACTCGTGCACAAGAAAAGCCCTGTCCCACTGCACACCTCTTCCTAAATACAGAATGCAATAAAGGAGCAGAAGTGATGGTGTGAGTCCTGATAATCACACTGTCCAAGTCTCTTTTCCAAGCACAGGTGAGGCTCCCAGGACAGCTGGATCCTCTCTGGTCTCTCTTGGCTAAACCAGAGCCAAGCATGGCAAAGCCCTGGCACCACTGCTGCAGCTCTGTGCTCTGCTGGCATCCCTCCTTCCTGAGTTTGTAGCTGGGCTCTCCAGGGAAGCAGCTGCATGCACTGGAGAGAAGTTTCCCATTCTGCAGCACAGACTTTTTGCACATTCTGCTTTGTAAGCTCCTCCACTGACAACGTTCACTGTCTCCATATCCCAGCTTTCCAAACAGAGGGGCTGTAGGGATTTCCTGTGATAGCCACCGTGGCTTCCAGCTGCTTCCAACAAAGCTCCAGACACTCTGCCTCAGAGCTCATCCCAAAATGCTGGGTGACTTTAACAGCAGCATGACTCCTGGCCAGCCCTCAGCAGCATTGATTTAAATGCCATATAATTGCAGTGACATGTCTTTAATAACAAAACCCACGCCAAGAAACTGTGGTTGGAACAAGAGCTGACTAAGGCCAGTTTCCAAAGGGTTTTCAGTGCCCTCTTCTCTCACTTGTGGCTTCCTGGGTGCTGCACAACCTCCCCTGGGTCACTGAGGGGCTGCAGCCCCCCACAGCTTCTCCAGCTGCCAGCACAGCCACACCAAGTGAGGAGCCTTGCCCCAAATGTCACCGCTGGAAAAGCTGGAGGTGCTCCCCCAGCACCACCCTCTGAGGCTGGGGACAATCCCAAGGGAGCCACCATCCTTGGGTGTCTGGTGGGGCTGTCTCCCTTAAAAAAAGATCTGAGATTTCAACTCTCTTCATCAGCCCTGAACTCTGTGGTGAAATGAAAAAGCAAAAAAATCAGCATGGGGCAGAACCCCTCTGATGACATCTCCCTTGCACAGAAGCTCCACACACCCCCCCACACCACCCAAAAACCAGGAGAGCTTTATCTTTCAGGATTTATCTGACAGCATGGATATGTGTGACTGTTGCTACATAGAGATGTTCCATATAACACACAGAAATAAGACATGCTAATCTTCTTTGCATTTTCATATTCTAGTATTTTTACACATTCTTCACTCCAATGGTCTGGATAATACCAAAGCATAAATCCTCTTTGCTTAAACAAACTTCAAGGGACTGTGGCCCATCACAAAGGAATCTCAAAGGAATGGCTATTTATTATATACATCAATGAAATTGAGAAAAATGTTAAATTTCAGCTTCTTTTTTGGTCTTTGTTTCTACAACCAACAGAGAAAAAGAAAAATGTTCTTAACATCTGCAACCAAGCCCAAATCTGTCATTCCACAGCCATGGCTTTGACCATTTCTCTAAATTTAGAACATCTCTCCCTACCTGTCTTCCCTTCCCACTAGTAAGAATTTGCTGATAATCCACCTATTTTTCTGCAGACTGGGCTTCTGAGGCAAAAAAATCTAGAGAGCTGTACAAGTGGGTTTGCACTAATCCCCACCATTTGTTTGAAAGATTTCTGTGAGCACCAGCAAACACACAAGATGTCAGATCAGCAATATTCCTCATTACTTACTTTTTATCCCTTTGATTGCACCAGAAGGGTTTTCCTCTGGTTTTTAGGGACAAAACCCAACACTTAGATCCCCATGCAGGAAACTATTATTTATTGTTCACCACCTTCACAGGGGGGATGAGCAAATATTGCTGAAATTAGCCAAAATAGTTATAGTTTTTTGGTTTGGCAGGTTTGGGTTGTGGTTTTGTGGGGTTTTTTGGGGGGGCGGGGTTTGTTTTGGATTTTGTTTTTGTATTGATTTTGTTTTGTTTTAAGGAGGTCTGGTTTTTTTCTTCAGATCAACTGATTTAGATGGCTCAGCAAGGATTTACTATTAATTTCAGGCAACCAATTCTGGAAATTGTTCCACTGGTTCAGAGCCCAGTGATAAAATCTTCCCCTGTGTCACTGTGAAAAAGTCAGAGGTAGTAAATCCAATGTCCTTAAATGCACATAACAGAGCAAAATTTGATCTTCATGGAGGTAGAAACAGATTTTAACCAGCTTTGCTGCAAGGGGCAATACTTTCTTCTAAAAGATGAAGAAACTCAGCTAACCACACATTCATTTTTGAGGTTCACTCTCATGAACAAGTTTAGGCTGGTGCTGCCTTGCTGAGGACTCCTTTGCCAAAAGCCCATTTCTATCAGCTGGCTGCTTGTTTCAGCTGCCACTGGTGCTTCTTGTCTCTCAGAAATCCTCCAAGGTGCTCTAAAACATGGCCAAACTCACCCTTCTCTACCACACACAAAGGAGGCAGCACTAAAATAGATGCTGAACACAGAATAAATCCCACAGGCACTGTTTGCCACCTGTAGCTGCTCTTGCTCCTGTATTAAGCACCAGCTCACGTGAAATTCTTCCACCTTCCCTCCAGAAAGTCTTGACCTTTGTGGAGTTTAGATGTGCACCTCTATTTTGCATGGATTAAAGGCAGTTTTGGCCTCTGGATGCCCAGTGCTCTGGGGCATGTCAGTGTGACAGAGCAATTGAAGCAAAGGCTTTAGTGCAAACAGCTTCATCCTGCTGCAGCTACAGCTCAGGTTGCCAAGTGCAGCTCTCTCACCATTAAACAGTTTCATGGAAAAGGCTGTGAACATGAAGAGCTGTGGAAACCTTATACTGAGGTTAAGCAAACAAATCTGACACCAGACCTTCTGCCCAGCTCAGGCAGGCAGTGAAGCAGATACATCCACAGTGACCCTGAAATGAAATGCTCTGTACTCCCAAAGAATTGTTCCTTGAAGAATATTTGATTCATGGCTTACCTCCACACGTGTTCCTCAGCCAAAATTTAATTGCAGGCTTTTATCAACACAATTAAATGTCTACCTTGATATGGAGTGTCATATCCTGACCTGGGGGAAATGTCAAACTCTCCTGGGATGAGGAGAGGAGAAGCTGATTTCCTGAACAGCTACTGAAATTCCAGTTTGGAGGGAGGGATGCTTTTGGTCCCTGATGTTTTAATTGGTTTAGAAGGAAAAAAAGGAAGAAAAGCAACAAAGCAAAATGACAGAAAGAACAGTCAAAGGTTCTTAGCTCAAAACCTAAGCCAAAGGATTTCCAGGCAGGCAGGGCAATGCCAGCCTCTCCACACAAGAAGGAGAAGCAGTGGGATGCCCACAGGAGGGCACCTGGGCTTCACAGTGCTGGAGGAGCTGCCAGGGTGGTGCACTCTGGGCTGGCACAGTGTGGCACAGCTGCTCCAATGCTCCTGTCACCCCAGTCCTGTGTCACACACCCACAACAGGGCTCCCAACCCTGTGTCACCCCAGCCCTGTGCCACACACCCACACAGGGCTCCCAACCCTGTCACCCCAACCCTGTGTCACCCCAGTCCTGTGTCACACACCCACAACAGGGCTCCCAACCCTGTGCCACCCCAGTCCTGTGCCACACACCCACACAGGGCTCCCAGCCCTGCACTCACCCACAATTTGGGGCTCAGAGAGCTGTAAACAGCAGGAGATGCTGCAAGAAGCAAACTACAAAGAAGCACACCACAGCTGCCAGCAGATAAAGTGTGCTTACAGGAAACCCAAGGCAAGCTTCAAAATAATTTAATTAAAGAACTGAGGTGCTTTGATGGTTGATCATCAAAGGCTCTAAGTACTTGTTTCACATATCAACTACACACATTAATATTTTCATCATCTAAGACAAGAGGTTTTTTTAAGATACAGAAGAATGTTCAAATATTCTGTGAACTGCAAAAGAAAAGGACGCATCAGAAAGTTTATATAGAAAAAAATCCAAAACAACAACAAATCAAAACCAAACAATCCACTACCCTTTTTTGCTTTGTTTTAAAACTAACATAAGAAAACTTGGATTTCATTAACACTTGGTGCCCTTTCTAGAACCAGCCTTCCCTGGTGGGAAGGTGGTTGAGTCTCCTGATCCATCTTAGAGCTCCCAGGCATAGGGACCTTTGTAAGCTCCCTGCTGGCTTTAGGTTTGTCATTTAGCAGTCACCACTGCTGGTTTTAGGACTGTCATAAATCAGTTCATTTCTGCCATTTGGCTCTTTCAGCAATGCTCTGTTTAGCTGGTCAGCTGGATAACAAATTCTAATACCCAAGGAGACCAAAGGGGCAGCACTGTGTGAGAACACCAATTACAGATTATTGCCAGAGATGGATAATCAGAGATTACTGACTCAAATCTTCCCTTCAGAAAGTTTTCCATGCAGGGCATTACTCTCAAAATCACATCCACTACAACATTTTTGCTTACTCCAGCTTCACACTCTATCCCCATGAATCCTCATCTCCCTGCCCCATCCTTTGCATTTTTTTTTGTGGAGCATCCCCACACACCCACTCAGCAGCACAAACCATTTCATACAACATTGGTACAGCACAGAGAGGCCAAATCACAAAATGGTGCCAAATCTGGGGAGCATGGACCTCTGGCTAACATGCATGTGAGTGCCTGTGAATAACAAAATTGCTTTTATAAACCTGAATTGGGTCCTTTGCACAGTGCTGTCCTTCATTCAGAATGTCCCACACTGTGCCAGGGAAGCTTGTCAGAAGTTTTGATAGATTATCAATCAAATTTATTGAAAGTTTAGATGGATGGGAACTGTTCATAGATCACTGTCCAAAAATTAGACCCAAGACCTGTTTTCTGCCATGAGTAGAAGGCTTTGCCTGTCATTTTAGACTAGGAACATGACTTCTAGCCTTCTCCAGCTGATGTGTTTATTATTCTACTCACAATAAACCTCAAATCAATTAACTCACTGGGCTAGAAAATCCTGAATGAATTAATTTTAAAAAGTGGCATCTCTGTTGTACTTGGCTTTGGCAAAGGAAGCATGAGCTCACTTTGGTCAAAGAGAAAGCAGCACAGAAAGATTCAGCTGCACTACACAGGTTCAGGAGAACAGGAATTAGATCAGTGACCTAGGTTGGAATTACACCATTTCCACAGCAGCTTCACCTCTGTCAAACTACAAGGACAAAAGACTTCTTCCTATATCTCCTAATTCAGACTGATATTTGACTTACTATGGCAGTGGGGAAAAAAAAAATCCTAAACCTGGCACCACACAGAGGTTTGTATTTTTTACTCTACTTCTCCACATTTCCTTCTCCCAGTACCACCCAACCTGCTTCTAAACTTGCTGTACAGATCAAGTGAGCTAATGCCAACTCCACTGCCAGATGATCACTGCACAGCTTGAAGGTGTTCCAGCCCCTGAGTGAATCCAAATCCATGATCCAGGTTCTCCTTGCCCAGTTTGTGACTCTGCCAGTGACTGCTGGAAGTGAGGAGCTGCTAAAGCAGCTGCTGGAAGCTCCTGTGATGGTTTATAGACACTGCAGTCCCTGCCCATGGTTATTTCCCATACAAATGGGAATGTTACCTTCAGCTGGCTTTATGGCCAATGGGAAAATGTACATGTGGAAGCAGGAAACAAATCTAGAAAGCCTTGCAAGTAGCAGAGTCTGGGTGAATTCTGTAAAACCCCCTCAGCCAAATCACTGGTTATCAGCAGAGCTCTCCTTCAAGAGGTTTTCACAGCCCCAAAGGCTGAAAAAGCAAAGGCTCATTTCCACAAAGCCCATAAACTGAGACATGATAGTGATCAGCTCCTTGCCCTGTTGACTCTCACAATGCACAGCAATTCACCACCAATTTTATGGGGCTTATTTTATTTTTTAAATCACACCAAGCTCAGTCATAACTCACACTGACCCAAAATGGCTACATAAGAGCTGGCCTGAGCCTGGCATTTAACTGTATTTTACCCTCTCTACTCCACACACTGTATTCCTCAATCCATGCACTTCTCTGCCTTGTGATCAGATTCTTTCATTACAAATTTTTCCAGATCAGAAAACTGATTGAGCCAACATTTATCATGTTTATTCAGCCCATTTTTGAGGCATTTCCCAAGCACCTTATCTAGGAAGCTGATAACCCATGATATCTGTAAAACTTGGATCTGATACCTTAAGTCATTATTACTCCTCCAGACTCCAAACACATATCCAAAAAAAATCTTGGATGCACAATGCTTTTTCAGTGGACTTAGAACAAGCATTCACTTAGAATCAGGAAAAGCAATGTACTTTTAAATGTATGAACAAACCTACTTAAATAAATAGGATTTCTCCAGCACTTATAAACAAATACTTGCTTTAGGACCAAATTCTGAAATGACTGATCAAAATGGAAAATGGACTCATAAATAGAATTGAAGGTCTGCTCCTACATTTATTCTCAGATTTGTAAAATACAGATAGCTAAATATGAACAGCCCACAACCACAAACATTTCCCCCACAATTTATTTCCAAATGATTTCCTGTGATTGTCCAGCTTAAGAGAGCAAAACACTCACTTTAGCTTTACTATTGCTTACATTGCTGCCTCTGTGGAAAAGCCACCTGTACATCAGCAATGCCCTTCAGACAACTTTTATCAAGACACAAAGAAGAGCAGCAGTTCATCAGCCCCTGGACATGTTCAATCTGCAGTTTCTATTTCCCCTTATGCCAGCAGCAGTCTCTAAAAGAGCAAATCTAAAACTAAGGTCTTGTCCATACATCACAAGAAATAATAATTTGGTTATTATTAAAAAGTTTGAGTATTTGCAGTATGTTTCCCAGCTGAAACCCCAGGAAAGAGATAAAAAATGGGAATGAATGCAGACACAGGGTTTTTTGTTGTTGTTTTTGTTGGATTTGGGATTTTTGGGGTTTTTTTCTGGTGGGTTTTTTTGTGGGTTTTTTTTTTTTTTTGTGACTGCATATAAATCATTAGAAATTTGAAGACAATCTGAAAAATCCTTCTTGTCTGGAAAGAATATAGAAGCATACTGGATGTATTCCCCCTATGCAGACAAGACTGACCATGAGAAACTAAGGTGAAAAGGGAAGGACATAGAAAGATGTCCAAATAAACTAAGAACAATCACCATAGGCACGTTTTAGCCAGACAAATCATCTGCTGCTGACAGCAACATCAGTAACTGGCAGCAGAAATGGTGCTGAATGTGGCTGCTCTTTGGCCATGCGTGCAGCACCAGCCTTGCTGCAGAAGTGCTGACACATTTTGTCTGCAAAAAGTCATTTTTCTGGCATAGATGAGACCAAAATGAACAGTGCTGGTCCCCTTGTCTGCCTCTGAGGGCAAGGCAAGCTTGAAAATGGATGATCAGATGTCCTGGCACACCAGTACTGGAGAATAAAGCAAGACAAACAGCTTTTCTCCTTTTCCAGGTTTTGTGGGCTGACTGTGGAAGAGTCTACACCACCCCCAAGGTGGACGTGGACCAAGCAGCCCTGTCCTTGTCCTGCAGAGTGGTCACAGCCACAAATCAAAGCTGCCTCCTGCCCTTTCCCTCTCCATCCCACCTGCCTGCCCATTCAGAAGTTTGGGGCACTGTGAATAGAGCAGCAGAACTGGAAATGGCCTCAGCGTTCAGGGTCCTGGTGCAGGCTGGAACTGATGGATCTCCGCAGTTGTGGCCCAAAGGCTGGCAGGTTCTAAGACCATGGGAGGAATGTATTGGTTTAGCAAAAAAAAATCCCAAATGCAGATGGCAGCAGCTGGCATGAGGAAGGACACCCCATTGTATGGTGCCATTCTGCAGGAAAACATTCCTGAAGGGTAATGGTGGGAAACAGCTTGAGGAAAGGGAAGGTGAAATGGCTGTGCCCAACCCTCCCCAGTAGCCTGTCCTGGGCTAAACTCATTCCTCTGCAAGCTGGCACCTAAATACCACAAACATGGAGTAAAATCTTGGGAGGGAATGAACTCCAGTCCAATGCTTGAAAAAAAAAATTTAGCAGAGATCAGCTTCAGTCCAAAGGCCTTTGAGGCACCAGAGCACAACCTGGCTGCAGTGTGGCAGGGTTTCCCCAACTCCTTCCCTGGGTTACTGCAAATGAGAGCTACTTGCTCCATCTATGGGTAAAAATTAGTACAGTCATAGGCTGTTCTCACAGAGGGCATCATCTAACCACGAGATGTTCTACAAGAAAATAAATTATTAGAATGAATAAGGTGAATGACAACCATTCTGCCTTGCTTCTCACAGTCCTTTGAACAAAATACCATCTGGACCATTATTATGGGAGCACCAGGAGTCCTCCTTATGGATTGCTTCAGGTACCACAGTTAATAAAATTGAATACCAGAAGGAGAAAAAAGTATTAAGAAGAAGCAGAACACTAAAACATTATATTGAAAAACATTTACTTTCTCAAGTGCAGTGAAAATTCACTGTGATCCAAATCTGACCACCAGCATCAAGATGTTTCAAAGCTGTGTAATTTTCAATTCAAAGTTCCATAAGGAATTTTTAATTCTGAGCTAAATTTATCTTTTGATCCCATGCACCTCAACCCAAACCTTTAGGTCAATGGAAACCTTTTAATTGATTTCCTTTACTGGTAAAACTGACAGCATTATTAATGTGTCATGAGTATTGCTGCTTGTTACTTGGACCAATTTTTTCAGAAGGGGAAGCAGCACTGGAAAAAGCTCTGATGTCCTTCAAATGAGGCACTCAGATCCATCAAAAAAGGAATTTTTAAATGAATTAAATTTCATACAAACATCTACTTCTAATAAAATATTCAGGGTACTTGATTTTAGCCCATCTGCAGTGGTAGCTCCCTCATAGCCACTCAGTGAAAGAAAGCTGTTCTCATTTATTTGCACATGTTTTTGCTGTGCAGGGAGAGCTCATGCAAGAAAAGTGACATCTGCATTGTGCTTCTTCCCAGTGCAGGTCACGCTCCTGTGTTTACTTTGGATCACCTCAGTTTGCTTTACTGAGATGTGTCACTGCTTTCTCTTGGCATTGCACCTCTCACAAATGACACACATGGGAAGTGTCTGCCCACTGCAGCCAGGACTCAACCATGTCTGGGGGCAGCAGGTCCCAACTGGTGCCCCATGGGAGCAGTTCCTGTAGTTTTGAGCTAAAACAAACTGGGAAGCAGTTCCACAATGCCAATTTTAAAATCACCTTTCACAGCCCCTCAAACTTCAACTTGCACCTCTTCACTCACCCTTTGCTCCTGTTGTCCCTGAAAAAAATCTGTAAAATCACTGTCAGCTCTGTAGAAGCCCACTGCAAGCTGCAGGTCACACCAATGCACTCACATCCAATTAAATTGTAATTATTTTAATGTTCCATGGCTGCCCATGTGGCCACGCTGCTGCTGGTGGTACTGAGCTGTACATCCTCAGTTGTGCAGGATATTTTCCCTTAATATTTTTCTTAAATGTGTTATTCCAGAGGTGCTACCACTGCTGCTGGGGGGCTCAGCCTTGTTCAGCAGTGGGTCCTCCTTGGAGCCATCTGGCACTGGCTCTGTTGGACATGGGGGAAGCTTCCAGAAGCCACTCTGTGGTTCCCCCCACTACCAAATCCTGGCCACACAAATCCAGTGGAGTTACCAACATTATTCTCACAGTGAATCCAAAACACAGCATTGTACCAGCCACTAGAAGGAAAATTAACCCTTTCCCAGCCAAAACCAGGGTGGTATCCATCTCTTATTCTCTGCTTTGACATCACACCCAGCTCCAACATTTTCCACTGAACCCCAATAAATCACAACCACCTTTCCTGTCCTTTGATGTGCACACCCAGTGCTGGATTGTTGCAGGCTGAAGCCAGCTCTGGGTCCAGGTGCTGGGGCCAATCTCCACTTGCAGAACACTCTGGGAGGTGCAAGGTGGGCAGCACTGAGGGGATGCATTTACCAAGCATCACAGTGCAGGGAACAGCACTAGAAAGTTCCTCTGCACTCCCTCAAAGCCAGGCTTGATTCACCCCCAATCCATATGCAGTTTTCAGCTGTCAGTTTAACAGTGCTGTTGAAAAGGAATTCTCTGATAAAAAAGAAATGAAAAATTAAATAAATGTGATGATTACATTTCAGAGCACTTGTACAGAAATCCAGCATGCAAAGAACTGTCTTGGATTTTTCTGCAGTGAAGGGGCTGCACCAGTGGCCAAGCACACACCTCACCCAAAAATGTCACTACAGAGCTTCTCCCAGAGGGATCTGAGGTGGATTTTTTGCAAGGGTGGGAGGCTGAATGTGAAGCCCCAAGAAGCTGAATTTGAAGCCCCAAGCAGCAGTTTACTGCTGTTACTTATGAACTACCTGAAGTGGCTGGCAGCCAAGTACATGTTGTGGGAAGGTATTTTTTTCTTTCAAGGCAAATCTTTTGTCAGATCAAGCTGTGGGGTTATGACCAGATACTGAACTGGGGTAACCAAAGGGAAGAGGCACAAAGATGAGCTCTGGATAGTGCCAAAACCAATGATAAAATACTGAAGATAAGCAAAACCTTTAAACTCCCAGCCTGAAGTGGAAAATAGTTTAAGTTTCACATCTACAAATCACTTTCTGTTTTACCATTGTCCTACCCTAAACTGTGTACATTCAAAAGACAAAATAACTTAGCTGGGAAAAGAGCAACTACATGGGAAAGCAAGTGCTGCAAATACCACACATAGTCTTTAAAATGAAAACAAGCAAGGAAGAAGTTGCTTCCAAGAAAAACAAGGAATATGCAGAGTAACAGGTTAGTCTATGTTTTGAACAATGTGTGGGAGGAGGAAGTGGAGGGAAGATGGGGTATGTTATTTAAAACAAGGACTGCACCTACTTTCCCCCACACACTGCTCATGATGACAGGAAAGGAGCACAGCACAGACTCCTTTCAGATAAAGTGGGGGACAAAAACAAACCCCAGGTCCCTGTGAACTTTTATCTGCTCTTTTTTTCAAATTGCTGATTGCCTGGATAAAACACACATTTGCCATAAACCCAAAGGGAAGACTCCAGTACAGAGTTTCCCAGAAGAGCCACAGCTGGGAGGGACATCTGCAGATCTCTGGTCTGATCCCTGCTCAAAGCAACTTTAAACTGGGCTGCTCAGAGCCTAGTCCAGTCAATTTATTAAAATCTGCCAGGGCAGCAATTTCACAGCCCCTCTGGAGCCCTGCTGCCACACCAGCCCCTCCAAGAACATTATTCCTACATATTCCTTGCACTTCCCTCCTGACTCCTGCACTTTCTCTGGGCATCCCTGGAGGGGCTGGCACTGTCTTGTCCTAACCCCATTAGGAAACTGAAGACAGCACAAAATTCTTCTTTTCCTTTTTTCTTCCTCCCCCTCCACCAGTGTGGGGCTGCAGCCCCAAGTGCCATGGCCTTTGCTGGACCAGGATGTCCCCATCTTGTACTGGGGAGCCCACAGCTGGACCCAGCACTGCTGATGTGTCTCACTGGTGCCAAGCAGAGGGGGAGGATGACCTCCCTTGACCTGCTGGTGATCCTCAGAGTGCAATCTGTTAATTTTCATTTTCATGCAATTAATCCAGCAGGGATGTGAAGGCAGGCAAACACAGCTGATCTCAATGCACTCACAGTCTGAAAACTGATAAAACAACCCGAGTCCCATTCACTTTGAACACAGACATCCCAAACTGTTTGAGAAAATGAGATTTTAATCACATAGGTTGTGACAATTTTGAGCAGTGAAGCATTTAAGCACCTTTAGAAATGTGGAGCCACGTGCTGGTTTAGCTTTTCTCAGAGCTCATCAGCACAGCACCTCTGCAAAAGTCTGAGGTGTACCTGAGAAGTCTTGTACGTCAGGAAATGCTGCTCAAGCCACAGAGACCTTGTTTTGAGTAGCACACAACCAATTAACTTACTCTTCTGTAGTACCTGGGGTTACTCTATTTGCAAAGCAGCAGAATGCAGAAGTATTGCTCATAAAAATATAATAAAACAGCAGAAATGCTAACCTGTACTTTTCCAGAAGTCTTGAAAGGGTTTTGCTAAATAAAATCTTATCAAAGTTAATTAAATATAGTAAACTCTAAGTGTGTAATTCATTGCTGCCCCTGTTTAGCACATTCTGGATAAAATCCACTTTAATGTGGTAGTGAAGGGTAGGTGTCTGCATTAGACTCACTGTAAGAGAGCTAAATGCTGTGAAGGGATAATAAATGTCCTGTTTTGCAAAAAGCTGTGGGAAGAGAAGAGTTATCAATTTAAACACCAATTAAAACCAGCACACACTTTCCAAGGGGCTGCCTCTCTTGCCTTAAGAACAAAAGGCCACGAGCACCCAAGCCCAGTGCAGTTCCTGCAAGGCTCCCAGAGCAGCAGGGTCATGGATATCTTCTGCTGGCTCAAATATAGCATGGCCCCATTCCAAGCCTGCTCCTGAGGCACTGATGTGACCTTATCAAAAGGATTTTGCTGACTCCTGGAAGATTGCTTTATTTAATATTCTGTTGTACCTAGCTAGGACTTAAATAGTGCTGGCTGCTTAGATAAGTTGATTACAAGGTCCCAGGATGGCTTTGCTCTGCAGTCTGAATTGCTGCTATTCATGCAGCAGAGAGCCCTTCTCTGCTCACTCCACTCACTCAGCAGAATACTGCCAAAATTGAAAGGCCATATTTGAACCTATGTGGACTGGCAAGAAGAGCTTAAATGGATTTTAAATATTGTGAAGTTTTAACAAGAGGGGAGCGTAAAAAGCGTACTTGAACTTCAAGAAGGGATGAACAAATGTCCTTGAATAGATGTTTAGAGCCTTCTCTGAGTCCTTCAGAAACACTGACTCCTACTTTCAATCTCCTGATGGTGTTTTAGAGAGAAGGAAGGAGTGGAAAGGATACCATTTCAATTAACCTTCAGCAGCACTTCTGATAAACCAAGAGAAAAACCCTGCATGGCTTTGTATTGCTGTGTTCTTGTGGACAAGTCATTATGAAATAAAATAATTGGCTTTAATCAGAACAAGTTAAGATAAATTCTCATAAAGAAAAATGAGAAGATCTCTCTCTACTATTTAAAATCACTGAACATTATCAATACATTGCAGGAAACACATAGCCCAACACAGGTATATGCATGACCAGTTCTGTACCTACATTGTCACAGAAGATTTGCCAACAATTTTTCATTATTTCTTCTGTTTACAGAATGAAAACTCTCTGTGATCTTACAATCCAGCAAGACATTATTCCTCTCTTTCCCCTATAACTCTGCTCCTTTCCCACAGCCACCAAACCCTCATGCAGATCAGGTTTGGTTTGTTGACCAGCACTGGGAAACTTTGTTCAGTAAGAAAGTTTTAAAACTGAAGCGTGTTTTCAATCCTGCTCATTTCTGAGTTCTAGCAGTGTGTTAATAGCACCCAGGCTGCTGAAGAGCTAAAATCTTTGCCCAGTATAAAGCTGTATATAGCAAGTGCTCTGAAACAAAGAGGTTTGCTATGCCTTTCATATTCCTGCAGAGGAGCTCAAATATCCCCTTAATGGTCATTTGACTGGAAACAAATTAAATTTATTTCCATCCAGCAAAGGTTGCCTGCCCTTCCTACAATAGGACAAATAAATACCAATTAGAGAACACAGCTGAAATTCCCTTTGGGATCTATAGAACCTGTAACTCCTGAGTGACATCATGTCAGTGCCCACCTCCACCACACATCCCATGACTGTTTCCAGCTGTTCTCAAGTCTTGGCAGTGACATTGCTGAAACCACCAGAAAACTCCCACTAATGTGGACAAAGGATTTCTAAACAAAGCACAGGAGTGTGATTTCCATCCTCAGCCCTGTGGAGGTTCCCCTGAGGTGTCCATGACCCTGCAGAAGTCACACCTAATGGCCAGCACATCAGAAACCCACAAGACATGGTCAGTGAAAGAGAGAATGAACAATTAGCACATGCCTCATCTGCACTTACTTCACTACCGCAGGTAAAGCATGGGCCAAGCCCAGAGGTACCGTGTATCTTCCTGAAATAACATGAGCAATTTCTTACTTTTTCTTGATCTGGAGAAAAACTTGATGCCCCCAGGAGAGGTAGACGGGTTAGAATTGGGGGAAGACTCTTTGGAGGAGGACCTGAAGATGCCACTGAAGCTCATTCGGCGTGGGGAGCGTGGGGGAGACTCCTGGTAGGGGAAGGGGAACACTGTTTTGGGTGAGCCAGGACTGTGCTTGGATCTCACAGGGGCAGAAACAGGGCTGGAAGGTCGGTTCTGGAGCCCCTTGGAGAAAAGGCCTTTGGAAGGGCTGCCAGCTGAGTAGCTTTCATCCACCTGAGGAGGAGACAAGGAGGAAGAAAAAAAGAAAAGTTTCCATTAATTCAGTTCAGTTCAGGCTTCCAGGATCTCTGAGCTTGTCTCAACAGAGCCAACTCCTGTTTGGTGGGGTGGTGGATTAGCCAGAGGTCCCCTTCCCCAGTGTTGTCATTATAGTGCAAGAGTTCTATTACCATTACATTGCAAGGGTTCCATATTGCCAGAGTTTCATACCTCTTTGCCGTTTCTTGTAGGCAGCTCCTCCAGGCACTGACTCTTCCTTGTCCTAGCAGCAGCCAACTGACTCCAGTTCCCCCCAATCCACTCTTTTATAACACTCTTCTTATTGGCTACAGCTGTGGCCTGTTAGCATCAGGCCTGCTCCTAATCTTTAGTAATTGGTCTAGCTGCAACTCTTTAGGGGCTAAGATTACACTCTGTACCACCTTCATTTACCCATACTGTATCCCCCTACACCCCAGCACCTGCCTCCACTGACACCCAGGTGTGTGTGTGCCACCTCTCTGGCCTCACGCTGCCCCTTGCTCCTAAAGGCACCCTGAATTTCACAAAACCCTTTCAAGGTGTGCATACATTTTATTATCACACATAATACAGGAATTTGTCTACTGCCTTTGTCTGTCACAAACCCCTTTTCCTTCCTCAGACAAATGAAAGGTGACTGGCACTGAATTTATTTAAGGCAATGAATGATCGTGGTTAAGGAAACACAGTGCCCTGAAGTCTTCCCCATGAATTTAAGGACCCACCCACAGCTCTTAAATCTCCATCCCATGATGTGACTCAGCACAGCACACAAGTCCCCAAGTGCCTGACAGGCCTCCATGACACTGGCCACATCCACAACTGTGGGATTGCAACTCCTATCCCAAAAATAGAGGAGCCATTTTAGAGTGATGACGTCCCTGCTAATTACCTGAGCTGGGAAATGACCTTTCTAACAGCTGGATCCCTTTTGGGACCTGTGCTGCCTTTCCAGCAGTGTAAATATCTGTGCACAGCACAGCTCTGCACTGTACAGGTTTGCCCAGTGAGGGGGAGAAAAGAACCCAGAAAAACAAACAACAAAAAAAAGGAACTAAGATTAAATTCTCCTCCCCATACAATTAACAGAAGCTGACCCAAAATCTCAGTGGGATTTGCACGTGCCTGGGCTATATGGAGAGTTTATTTCCTTCTGGAAGCACAAAGTAGTTCTGTGGGTATGAGGCTGCTGTTTTAGCTGGGGGCAT
Organism: Agelaius tricolor; assembly: GCF_023055355.1. Classification (NCBI taxonomy): domain Eukaryota; kingdom Metazoa; phylum Chordata; class Aves; order Passeriformes; family Icteridae; genus Agelaius; species Agelaius tricolor. The sequence goes on from NW_027269266.1 coordinate 4,149,052, forward strand.
TTCTCATGAATGAAGGGCTCTGTTCCTGGCAGAAGGCAGCAGTGGGTTCCAGGTCACCAGGGAATGCTTAGGCCAAGGCCAAGGTGGATGTGCCCACAGCCCCCTGCATGCCTGCTCCTCTCTGCCCAATTACTCAGCACAAAGCAGGAGGGATGGCTCAGGACTGTCAAGATGCCTCCTGATGTGTGTCAGTCCAGCTAGGTAAAGGCATTGCTGCCATGGGAGTCATCTTAGGGAAAAAATCTTTCATTAGGATGATTGAGATGAAAGGAAACCTCATAGGCACATATGCTCTGCTTTGGGTCAGTGAAGGGCTTGTGTGTATGAGCCCAACAAAAATGGTCAGCAAAATTTAAAACCCATGCAAATAACCCTGTTTTCAAAACACAGTTTATTCACAGCTCCAAAACAGGTGTAGAAAGATGCACAAGCAGTATAATGTCCAAATAGCTGCTCCCTCCATAACCCAGGGTCCCCTTTCTTGCAGACCTTTCTGTGTCCTGCACACACACTTTGGGCCAGCTCCTCTTTCCACTTGGGATGGGACAGAGCTGGAGCAGGTCCTGATGTGTGGAACTGCAGAAAGGCCTGCAGAGATTGCAATCTCCCTTTTGGGAAGATTTCCAACCCAAAGGGCAAGTGGCACCTTGTCTGGGAGATGGACACAAACAGTGTGGGTCATGAGAGGGGCACAGACTTGTGCCAGCACAGCCCTGGTTAGGTGATGAATTCTGCTCTGTGTTCCCCTGCACAGCACAGAGATTCTGACAAGAGACAGAACAACTTTTTTTATAACTGCATTCCTGTTTTTGACAGTGTGGGCAAAAATGTCTCAAACATATACCTGTCCTTTTCCAGATGAATTAGGGGAGCAGTTGCCCTCAAGGGCAAGTTTTTGAAAAAGATAAATCAATTCTAACTGAAGCAATATCAACTACCAAAAGCAACAACAGACTCTGGACAGTCTCCACAAGAGAAGAAAAAAGCAGAGTTTCCTGCTTAATGCAGTTGCCTGAGGCTCAGGCTTGCCTCCTAGCTCTGTCATGGATTCTATGTGCAATCTTGAACACTCATTCTAAATTATAAATCTATTCTGCCATGAGGACTGTCTCTCCTTTATTCCCACCCCAAGTCTTCCAGCACTCACACTGTCTCCCAGTGAGTATTTATCAAGAATAATAGGGCACAGTCCCTCAACTGAGACCAGGAATAATAACCACGCTATAGGAAATTAATAAACAAATTGCACTTTTGTCATGGGTAAAACAGTCCCAAAGTGATAGCTTTCTCATAAAAGCTCATTAACTTTACTAAAATATCATCTGTAAATCATCTGAGACTACTTAGGCCTTGTTCTCTTCACAACTACACAGTTCAAGAAACAACCAAGTAGCACAATGGCACCTCCTTCTGCATTGCAATTTAAACAGGTCTGCTGCCAAATCTACTGCCTGAAAGTCAGGAGTGAGAACATTTTCTAGCTTATTTTAATCATGATACAAATCTGACACTGCTACTGTAGTTTAGGTGTGTTTCCAGGGTGGCAATTTCATTATATTTTTACCTAGAGTGACAAGCCATGACATTTGTAAAGCCAAGGACCTCATTCTGGCACTACCCTTAATGCTGCCTGTTAACTTTTTTTTTGCATGCTTGTTTGGTTAAACTGGCACACTGATAGGAGACACTTCAAAACAACTGCTGTGTCCTTACACACTAAAGCAATTTTAGAGATGCAAAATGTCAAACAACAATTTGTAAAAAAGGTCAGTATTGCCTTGTACATGCAAGCCAGACACAAAAACAAATTGTTCTCAAATTCTGAGCAGAAGCAGCAGGGTGTTTTTATTTACTGCAATCACAACCAGTTGCTTTCTCTCCATCATGCCAGGCAGATGAATTAATTAATTGTCAGAGCACCAGGGGCACACTGCTAAATACACATGTGCATGCTACCAAATTAAAGGAAATTACTGCATTGAATTCTTCCCCAGCCTGTTAATTACACACAGGTTACATCCACCATCACGGTGGGCAAACACTTGTGATTTTGCTTGGGAAATTACAACAGGATTGCTTGCTTAGAATATCATTTGTGGCTAATGGATTGCAAGTTTTAAAAGACTATTATTATTTACTTCTGCAAGTAAAATCAGCAGCAACAGTTATCACAGCATATCCAAAAGCACAAGGCAATGCTCATTTTCATGCTTCAGCTGGGAATGCAGAAGAATCTTTGCTGTGGAATAAACCCCATCAGCCCATGCAGACTTGGTGTGACAACTCTGGCAGTGATGCTAGAGGCAGGTTACACAGCTAGATCATTCATCAGCCTGTTTTGAATGCTTTTTGGACTCATTCCCTAAAGCTATGATAGGCAGGTGGGCTGAAAACTCCCACATGTGCTTTGGAAAGATAACTATTCCCCCAGCTGAGCTTTAGTAGCAAAATAAAAGTATTACACCCTGGTTTCTCACATTAGTAAACACTGTGAATCACTTTGTGTTGGTCCAGGACAAGCTGTAAAGAGAGAATGGGCAGAAATATGGAACACACCTAAAATCAGCATAAATGCACATGGAGGTATGGCTCGTTTTATCCCAAATGGGCAATTTGCCTCTTGGAGATAAGGAATCCAAACACAAAATGCAAGTACAATACTAATCAGTGCATAAATAACATCTAATAAAAAATCTAAAAATTCTTTTAAGTGCTAATACTGTTCAGCTATTTAAAAAAACACCAAAAACAAACAAATGAAAACCAAACTCCCCCCACAAACCCAACAAAACAACAGCAAAAACCAAAAACAAAACCCCCAAAAACAACCAACCAACTACCAATTAACCAACCAACCAACAACAAAGCATTTCTTGTGTTGGCTTTGTGCAAAGCCTAAATGGGATCTTTGAGCTGTCTGCCCAACACTGGACTCCTTAAATCTGAAAACTGGTTATGCTGGAGAGAAATGGCAGCCCCTGACCTGATGCCTGCAGAGAGCAGAGGAGCTGGAACAGGGCTAAATTAGCAGCTTGGTGCCAGTGCCAGTGCAACCCTAGCCTCAGCCTAGAGCAATGTGCTCCCCAAGGGAGGTGAAGCAACAGAGCAGAGCCCTGTTCCACATCAGATGTGCTGCTTCTAGGGACCAACTGCACTTGTTCATGGCTAAACTGGTTATCTCACACAGCACTGAGAAAAACATCTCCTGAAATGCTCTAAGTTGTTATCAGTTTTCATGCTTTGCAGCACAAAAGGATCCCCAGCTGGGGACCAGGGAGAGGTTTTGCCCAGTTTTACACACTAAGTGACCACAGGCATGTTTTGAAAATACGTCCAGAACTATCCACTGTTGAAAACAAAGCCACAAAATGAGCCATGTCTTACAGTGTTTGGCATCTGGCAGAGTTAGCATTGCGTTTTTTGAGTGAAACATGAAGTGACAGTGGGGCACTCGTCCCCAAGTCCAGAAGCTCTGGAAGATTTCACTACAAGGAATAAGACTGTGAAACTGCCCCTGTCATTTCACCTGGATGATGGAATCTTTCTCTCTTCCTATCCTCCTCTTCTTTTCTCCTGGCTTAGAGTTTGGCTCTGCAACAGGATTGTGCCCAAACCCTTCATCTTCAGACCAAGAGAACATTCCCTGGCCCCCCTTGCTTGTTGCTCTGGTTAACATACACCAAGTGAACAACTTTGTATCTTGTGCTGGTAAGAAATATCCACCCTGAAGATCACCCAGGTCTTCCTGAATAAGAGCCCTCCCTATGATTAAAAAAATCAATTTCCTTTGCATCTACAATAAATTTGGTTGCTGTGATTTTATTTTTTTGTTTCAGTTTTACCAGCAAAGACCCAGGAGTGATGCTGGGGAAACCCCAGCAGTTCTGTCCCTTCATCCAGCACTCACCCTTTCAACACCAATCTTTTCCTTCATCTATTTTCTTACCTGGCTTGCAATTCTTCATCTTATTTCATAAGAAATATTGAAGTGCACTACAATTAATCACTACCATATGATAATCCCCAGTGCAATGGGCTAAGATAGCAAACTATTCATATTTCACCACAAACTGGTCTCTCCTCATCCTCACACCACCCATCTCAGCCCTGCCACAGGCAGAAATTTTCCCAACATTGTTATTTTTTGTTCCTTTGCTTTGTATTGGAAATATGATCACTCTTTTTTTGCCTGATAAAATCCTCTCTAAGAAGAAATTTCTGGTCCCAATGTAGAATTTAAGGAGCACTGAACTTCAGGGTAGAGAAGTGTCCTGCCAAACTGCCTGCCCAGAAAAATCAATGAGCTCTGCTGAGAAGACCCTGAGCACGGCCAGGCAGAGGCTGTGTTGGAAATCCAGGCACTGCCTGTGCCCAGCACCTCTTCACAGCCATCCCCTCTGCCCTCCTGCCAAGGGTGCTCCAGCAACAGACCCTTGACTGAGCACAAAGCCTTCCCCAGAGGATGCTCTCTCTGAAAAATCTCTGTTTCTGCTTCAGTTTGGGGCACTGAATTTAGTTTCATTTCTTAAAACAAGCAAAAAAAAAAATTCTGTCAAATACAAATGGGCTCAATCTAAACAGCCTTTCAAAATGCTTTTGAATTTAAGTGAAAATTATAAAATGCTCCTGAGCTCTGTTCTGTTTTTCTTCAACCCTGAACAGTGGGGAAATTTATGGAGCACTATGGAGGTCTGTTTGATTTTACTACAGTGAGTTATTTGACCTTTATTTTGCCTCTTCACTTAAAAATTTTTTGAAAGGCAAAGAACAGAAAAGGAATTGCCTCCCACCATCCTTGACAGGGACAGTAAACACAATTAGAGACAATACACCAGATAGATGTCTGCACTTGTTTCCTGCCCTTCCACTGAATCCCAACAAAAAAAGCCCTTTGATAAAGTTAATTGGATGATTCTCTCATTCTGCTGGAATAAAAGAGCTCACAGAGACACAAGAGCTGACTTCATTAGACTGAAAGGTAATGAAGGACTTGCTCTCCCAGTGTCACATTCAGCACCACTGGTCCCCTTCCTTCTGCCTGAGCTGTACCAATTGAGATGGCACCATGTTTTACAGGGTCACAGATGTCACTTCCCAAAACTAAAGCACAATGACACTTTCCCAGATTAAAATACAATGGGATGAGGCTGGCTGCTCTGGCAGGCTCTGAGAGCTCTGCCCTGCTGCACACATGGGCAGGGGAAGGTTTCCAGCACTGAGCAGGGCTGCTCAGAGACAGAAAGCAGGCATTAGGAAAGGCAGGAGCAGGGCTGGCTCCCTGTCCAGTTCCTGATCTCTAAGTACATTTATTTCAAAGCAGAGGATGGGGTGATTCCTAATCTCTAAGTACATTTATTTCAAACAGAGGATGGGGAGGAGCTGTGCAATCACAGTGCAGTGCTTGCCCTGAGGCTCTTGCATCCCCTGCAGGTGCCCTATGCCAAGGCTGTGGCACTATCCAGGACTTGCCCCCCATCTTCACTGCTCATAAAAATGGACAATTAAAAGTAAATCCAAAGGAGATTTATTTGCCAGTGAATGAGGAAGGAGGGGCTGAATTTTTTTTTCTTCCTCTCCCTTATCCAGGGGTTGCTCGTGTCATTCCCATGAGTCACTGAACAAAACAAAAAAATTCTGGGACCAGTAGCAGGACAAAACACCCCTTGGAATCCTTCAGTGCTGGAGTCACTCCTGCAATAGTCTGATTCTAGTTCACCAACATCTCCCTGCATTGCTGATAGCAGAACTGTGAGTTAGTGTCAAACAGTCAGAACAAAACCTCTATTTTTACTCTATTCCTTCATTTGTACATTGTACATTTGTTCACTGAACCCAAACTAATCCTTTAACCACTGAGTCACATCCAGAATCCACAAACAGCTGATTACCTACAGCTATTCTCAAAATCTAACCCAGGCTTTGTGAAAGACTTCCCAAAAAGTCTGCATTAGATGCTCCAGGGTGTAACTGCTCCTAGGTGTAACTGTCCAAATGGAGGTGGGCTGTTTGTTTGCAAAATGTGTTTTAAGTGACTCATGTCATTCTGCATGAGAGTCTCTTGCTCAGAATTTACCACTCTCTCCCCTCTCATTTTTGTATGAAGCACAAATTGTAGCAGTAATGAGTCTGCCTATCCTTCAAACCATGATAAGGTATGATATAGTACAGCAGCAGAATGTTTTGTTGGCCTAGAAACAAAATTTTCCGCTGGTGAGTCTCAATTTATTTTAGCAGCCAGGCTTTTATTCATTCACTAGGTTCCATGTTTGTTCAGTCTCATTCCAGTTTCTTAAATAAAAATGACTTGTTCTACTTTTCTATATACATGACACCAACGCTATGACATTTCTCAACCCAATTTATAGTTCATTTAAACCCCCACATTTGTTCAATAAGAGCCATTTACAATTAATTTCAGTCCAAATGAGTCCATTATAACAGCATCATTAACTAGCCAACATTAGCTATTTCATTGTTTTGCTCAGGACTAATGTTTGACAAACCTGTACATTATCCTAATTGCAAACATCATAAATATTAACACAGTAATTGCCTTTTTTGCAGTCTTTTGAAACTTCATCTCTGCTCCATGATTTATTCACAATCAACACTTGGCAGAGAAAGCTCTGCCACTTCATTCAAGAGTGTTTCATCAGAGTTGTTTGGATTTAATTTTAAAATGTCTTACTTTAACAGCTCGTGCTTTAAAGACACTTAAGCTATTAATAGGATAGAGCCACCTTTGTAATCTAAGATAAACATCTCCCCAGCTTTGTCCTCCACACAGAGAAAAGAATTTTAATGCACACTTCTTTTCAAGGCTTTTATCTATATTTTTGTGACAATTCCATTATTGCCATAAAGAAATGGATCAATATTATTCTTCAAACATCTTTTCTCCCACCTCCTCCCTCCTCCATCTATAATTTGCTAGCTGACTCCTCATAAAAAAGTTTCCTGTGTAATTTTTTTTCTTTTTGATCATTCACAACCCTGGGCTTTAAGCTAAAAGTAATGGCTGTCAGTTTCCTGCAATTTCCACACCTTATCCTTTAACCTCCATTTGAGATGAAAGATCTATAAACATTCAAGGTGTGAAGATCTCTAAAATGGAAAGAGCCATTTGGGTGCAGGGGGGCACTCATCCCTGACTGCTGCCCTGCCACACTGTACCAGAATTATTTTCTGAATGTTGCTCCCAATCACTCATGATTTTCCAGGTCTCTAAACTTCTCCTCTTCCACTGTCTTTTCCCAGGCTGAGGAAATGCAGTAAATCTGATTGCTTTTCAGCTCCCAGTTGTCCTTGTCTATATTTCTGTCTTTAATGATCCTCTGTGCAGGAAGGATTGAAGCCATTTCTGGAGAGCCCCAGAAATGGGGAATGGCAATACCAGTTGCTTTAGACAAAGCCACCCACACAAGTGTTAAGGCATTTTTTCTGGCAATAAGAAGGGTAAAAGTATCTGTTCCAGGCACCTTTCTCCACCACACCAGGCCAAACATTTCTCCTTCCTTCACAGTATTATATTCTCCATCTTCAAAGCAGGAGGGTGAAAACTATCCCTATCCTCTTCCTGCCATTAGTCATAAAGGAAAGAAGAATACATCATTTATAATAGTAGACATATTAATGAGAAGTGATTAAGGCTGAACTTCAGGAAATGTGCGTCACTTTGCTGCTGCTGCCAAAAAATTTCTATGTGAAGGCGAACAAATAATTCTAGACTTGAATTTCCTAGCTGTGTAATGAGGATTGTTGTCACAGGATAATGATTGAGAGACACTTGCATGGTAAACTGCTGAGAGTTTCTGTGAAAAACGTTAATTCAGTTTCTAAAAGCCCTTCAAAAAGAACAGAGAATTAAATTAATGGCAGATTTGAAAAATGGGTTGTGAACTACTCTTGATCTATAGCCCAGGTGACAGAAGAGTTAAGTGCAGGAAGAGAGACATCTCTGATGAATTTCCTGTCTCCAGCATGATGAGTGAATGGAAAAAGCCAAACTACTGATGAAATACTGACTTTTAATAGACAAAAGTTACACACCATACAAGTGGTTTCAAACTTGAACTAAGAAAAACCTTCCTCCTTGAAAAGTAACTTGGGGACTTTTTTATGTATCAGCAGTAGGGACTGGCAACGTTTTAGTAAGAATTAAATGAATTAATAGTGTGATGCTACTCATCATTCACTACCAGCAAAAATCCCTTCCTTCTCATTGAGGAAAATTACATATTGGATTGTCAATCCATTGTGTGGCAATAGATTTTAAAAGATTATATCTTTTTTTTATCAGAAGTGGGGCACTGCTAGCTCCCTTCTTACCATTTTGCAGCATGTGTTGAACAGAGCTCAAGTATAATAGCAGGAAAAAACACCAGGTCTTACACAGTCAAAAAGGTCAGTTAGAACTTCAGATATTAAGCCCCAGCTCTGTGGTTATTGCAAAATCAGTTGCACTTCCATAAGCAGAACTTGCCCCAGCATTTAGCAATTGTACAAAAAAAGAGGCAGCTGCTGAAATGTCCCTCCAGCTCTTCCAAGACATGAACTCACCAAAGGCCAGGTGGTGATCTAAGGTTGGACTCAATAATCTCAGAGGTCTTTTCCAACCTCAATGATTCTGTGCTTTTGTAAAAAAATAGTCCTGAGACCAGTTGGAAGAAAATTACAGGATTCAGGAACAGTAGAGTGGAAGTCATTAAATGATTTCATATAATTCTGCACATCAGGCATGGCACATTATTTCCTCATGACTGAGATTCATGCATCTTTCTCACCTGTCTTTGGGGAAAGAAGGTGATAAATGGAAAAATCAAGTTTTAGCCAGAAAGCCCTGCCTTCTTCCAGCATGACTATCCCTTCCAAAGCCATCACATTGTTCCCTTTATTCAAACCCTTCAAACAGGCACCTTTTGGTAGCACTGTATATTTTAGCTTCCTTGGCATCTACAAGAGTTCCCCAGCATCAGCATCTCCTACCTCAGTCTAAAAGGTCCAACACGGAAAAGAACAAGGACAATGTTATAAACTTATTCAATTGCTGATGAATTGCAGAAATCCCTAAAATATCTGCCCTTAGCTATGAGGTGCAAAGGAATAGAAACTCATGCTGTCAACAGAGCTAAGTTATTATTGTTCTAGATGCAGATCAGCTTCATTAAGGAGTATTTATTACGTTGCCTGCTTTAAACTAAACCTGCAGCCACATGGCTTGTAGCAGGTTTAATGGTCATGGAGGTCCACAGCCTTGTAAATACTGTGACAAGTGAAACTGCTCTGAGGAGTAGCTAAGATCAGCTTTTGGGGGTGCCTGTGGGTTGGAGGAGAATGCCTCTTTGCCAAGCCCAGAATGTGGCTGGTAGGAGGCTTCCATTTAGCAGACCAGCTTGTACTTCAGTGCTTTGTGAAAATGAGAAGGCCAGGACCTGAAGATGACAGATTCCACCATTTTTATTGCTCTGAAGATTGTACAGGCACATCCCCAAAGTCATCCATTAAATGTGCTGCCCTGATGCTTTTTAAAGCAAGCCAACTCTGTGACTACATTGGCTTAATTTAACAGCATCAGAAAAACAAATCAATGTGTCCAGAAGGATAACCTTGAGTTAATCTCACATTGAGGAGGCAACTCTCTACTTTGTTCATGGCAAGGCTCTACCACTATGGCTTCAGCAAAAGGAGAGTTCATTTTTCCAGTGCCAAGGACAGAGAGATCAAGGACAGTGAACAGTTAAAAACCCCCACAGAGAGAGAGAGCAGCCATCAGGAGGCAATTCCAGGAAAACCTTCTAACAGCCACAGATTCCTCCTTGGGCAGTGTATATTTCTGCAGCAACACCTCAGATCTTGTAAGGTAAAGATATTCCTGAGAATACAGCTATGCAAGATCACCTCACTGATTTACAGCTGTGTTGCACACAACATCTGCTGTATTTACAGCAATACCACCAGCTTGCAGCTTGCATCCTTCACAGGTTATACTGCTCAGGCACTGTCATGGTAAAGTCTGCAAAAGCCACTGGCTTTGCCTTAGAGCACCACTCTCAACAGGTTAATGTATGGCAGGGAAGATGCAAACCCCAGGCTTTTTCAAGCCTAACAAATGGTGTGCACCACAGGGGATTCAAGCACTGCAAAGAAGGGGAAGCTGGGATGAATCCTACCTTGCGAGGAGCATTTTTGTCCGTGCTCTCCACATCACCGTCCAGGAATGGCATGGCAAATGAGCTGAGATCCTGCAAGGACAGAGAAGAAAAAGGGATGTATTTTACTAATGCCTTCTTCCTTCCATCAGAGAACCCCATGACTGAAGCCCACAGGTCTATTTATATAGTGCCCACTGCTTCACCCACAGCAATTGCTGGCAAGCAATACCATGGACTCTGCTGGTTCTCCTGGGCTGTGAAAAAATGTCAGATTTAAGTCACAAGTGAACTGGGAGCCCTCAGCAGCACTTGCACCACATCACCATCAAAAACCACCTGCACAGCCAAAGTCAAAAGTCCTGCGTTAAACTTTCAAGGGGAGGTACTGAAATCCCATTGAAAAATTGGTATTATAGTTTATTATAAATTACAATAACCTTATAAATTTAAATTGTGAGTAAATTATTGTTTAAACACATCCACTTGCTCAGCAAATGCCTATCTTGCCTTTAGTGGGATGCATGACCTTAAAGCATATTTATGGCAATAAAGACAACCTGAATGAAAGTATGTCAGCATTCTGAGAAATACATAACTTCTAAAAAAAGACAGAGAAAACTGACATGGTGTTCAGGGAGGAAATAATGGATTCACCTGCACAAATGGGCGAGGAGCAGCCAATTCTGCAGGACTGAAGGCAATAAAGGCATAAGAAAAGCACACATGCTCATTTTTAACTAACAAAAACAAACTGCAATTATATTCCACCTCCTGCCGTCTGTGCTGTTTATGATACTTCATGTTCCAGCCACAGGGTTTTTAGAGCTCCTTTCTACATGCATAAGGAAATTATGTTAGTGTCAAGTTTAGCATCTGTTTGATCAGAAAAGTACATAATGAGCAATTCTGTGACCAGAAGCATGAGATTGCCTAACACTGTGTGCTGAAGAGCTGAGTCTTGGGTCTTAAATTGTGTTCTAAATGTCAGGAACACCTCTCCAAAACAGAACCTCCCAGATGAGAGGCATCACCCTTTCCATGCAATGATTCAGTGCTTCTCAACCACCACATCTGCATCCATTTAAAAGAGTTCAAAATATAAATAAATAGCAATTTCATGTAAACCTAATTTGTGATCAAACAGAGCTTAATTAAAAATTAGCACCACCCGTGAAGTCTGCAGGGCTTGCTTGTCTTCAGAATTCAGAGCAGCCACAGGTCTAATCACATTGCTTTGTGTAATCATTCTGAAGTCAAAATATGCTCAAAAATTGTGTATAACTCAGGCATAATTCTTAGTAGTGTTTGAAAATACTCTGGTTACATAACAAGCAACAAAAATAAGGAACAAAATATTGAATTACTGGAACTGAAACACATGGGAGTAATTCATGCCAAGTTGAAAAGGGAAAAAAAAAATAAAAAAAAGCAGCAGCCAGGCTTGGCCAAGCTGGCCCCAAATCATTAGGCCCCAAACAAATGTATTCCTGACAAATTCTGTCTGCTTCCAACACTATCTATGCACCTTCAGTGGGAACTATCTACAAAGCTCAACTATGTAACATCTCCCTCTTGCCTGGGCATCTGTTTTTCACATCATCTTTATTTGCAAATAAAGCATAAGGAAATATCTCAAAACCAAAGGAAGAGATTAAAATTAAGATTAAAATTACTTACTCCATATAAAAATTATTTTTCCATAAATGGCATTTATAAACACCATCAATATACAGATTATCATCATCATTATTATTATTACTTTGTATGGTACTGCAGGACTTAATTGAAGAATCTCTGTGAAGATATTTAAGAGCCTAATGAAAGTTATACAAAAACATATCCCCTTGTGTTTAATTTAGCCAAAGGATTTACCAACATTTTCCTCTACCCATCTTCAGTATGGCAGAAGCTGGAATCTGATGTGTGCTAAGTAATTTTCCATGGAATAAATCAAGAAAATAACATCTTTTGAGTTCCACATATTAGTAGCTCTATATTACTCCCTGGTGTAACTTCCAAGAAGAAAAGCAGCCATTTAGGAAGGCTGGAGACTGGATGGCAGAAACTGGGTTGAAGGGGACATATTTCTACTAATCAGGGTTGAAAAACTTGTTCAGAAACCTAGAACTGCCAGGAGTGAAACCAAAATATCTTATTTGAGCAGAAACCTTCAAAACCAGGAGAGGGTAGGTAGATACAACTATTTTTCTAGGAGCTAAATTTCAGTTCTCAGTTACAATTCCAAATTTAAAGCCACATATATGCTAAAGTCTGAAGTCTAACAGTATCATGAAAGCCAGATGATGACTCTATTCTGATTTGTAACTCTCAGATACCATGGAGGTATTGTGACTTCATCTATCTTTACATCCAGAACAAATCTCTACCTGTAAGCCAAAATAACTGAAGCTGGAGCTTTCTGGGCAGTGTGAGACCTTTTTTTTTGTTAATACAGCACTGCTGAACATTTCAAAGTGGGTAATAATTGTACTATTAGTCCTGTGAAAAAGTCTATAATTGTAACTGCTACTTAACAATTTTTCAGTCTTTCATGGGATTCTATATATGAAAGCATCCATTCACAGAAGGGAAAAAATACATATATCAAATACCAGGCTACAAATGCTGCTCTCTCAATTCCAATCTGTTGGTTAAGCAAGGAAACATTAGGTGGTTATTTCCCCTTCATGAATATTTCTGCAGAATACAGATAAATAACAATTTCTTCCTTGTGTTTCTCTTTAACCAGAAACACATGTGATGATGCAGTTGATGATACAGTTACTCTTAAAAAAACCAAAACAGTAAAAAAACCCAAAACAACCAACTCAAAAACAAAAACAAAAAAACCAAACTGCTCCAAAAGTGTTGCAAAATACCACAGAACTCTTGACAGAGCAATGGTGCACCCCTTGCCCTTGTCACAGTTGTGACTGTCTGATCTGATGCCAGCAGATACACACAGAAGGCTTGCTCTGCCAGGGACTGGGGATGAAGCTGTTCTTAGACAGCTTTGCTGCTCTCCAGCTCTGCTCTGCTCCACTTGGAAACAGCTCCCTGGATAACCACATGGTTCTGCAGTGGCATTTAAAACTCCACCAAAGGCACACAGTGATGTCCTGGTAGCAGGAAGAGTCCTTCAGACTGCAGAGCCCTGGCTGCAGAATGGCATCGAGCCCTGTGTCCATCAGTCCTGCACTGTATCCTTGGACAGACAACTTCTGCAGAGACCTCAGTCTGTGATCACTCCTGTACAGAGAAAAAGCAGGTCCTAGTACTGCTAGCCTGGAATTAAGAGTGTGAAAAACCTGGTTTGGAAGTTTCATTGGCTTTCCTGTCATGCTTGTGCTCCTTCATCAATCCTTCCATCACTCTGCTCCATCTGACAGGCAGATATCACTCCTGCCATCCTGTTAGAAATGAAGGACCTATTGACCACTTTAGATCTAGTTTACAGCTACAAAGCTGCCTCAGATTTATTTTGTTTTCAATCCACTCTTATTTACAGAGATTGTCATGGCAGTTCCTGTTATATTCACTGAAGAACACAGTCCCAGGGGCAGCAAAGCTTTTCCTGGAGGACAGCAGAGCCATGACACAGCAGAGCCATGGCTCAGTGCTCCTCTCAGCAATCAGCCTCCCTCCTGGGGAGGGAAATCTCCCAAAACTCAACAGGTGAGCTTCCAGTGCAAGCCAGGATTATTCTATCTGCATTTGCACTTATTTTCTCTACCACCTATTTCTCTATTTCTTCTGGGCTAACAACAGATATCTGGAAGGTCACAGATTCTCCATGTGAATTTCTCCTCCAAAGGTGAGACTAACTCTAGCATGATTCTGGTCTGGGTTACCCCTACATCTAGAGGATGATCCTTCTTAATTCCAGCCCCTTTTCCTCTGTCATCTCTTATATCAGAATGTTTGGGATTATGTGAAAAGAAGTAAGAACAAAATTATAACAAATTGTTCTTTGTTATCCTGGGAAAACAAAGAAACTTTTTCCTGAATTGGTTTGGAGAATAGAAAAGAAAACTACATTTGAGGATGCAGAAAGCAAATATATTGGCTGCCATACATAGGAGCAAGATCTGGTTAGCCAAACCATTTTTCACCTTTTCCAGCCAGCTTCAGTGTTTCTTTCCTTACTGGGGAGAATTCCTGCCAGGAAGGCTTGCCCAGACACACTGGTCTGGAGGTTGCTGCAGTTGGAGACCTTGGTGTAAGAAATGGGCTTCCAGCAATTCTGCTGCAGAGGCTGCATACTTAAATAACACACCACTAAAGCCTTGAATCCAGTAAACAGCACAGAATAAACAGGATTCTTGTTGTATTATTGTTTAGTTCCAAGGCTACTTTGGCAGCCAGGCTGATAAAGCTTCTCTGCAAGGGCTGAAGCCAAAGAGCCAGCAAGGGCTGGGGCTGACAGGCCAGAGACCAATTTCCACTGTATTTTGGGTGGAAGTAGGACCTTTTTATGGCCCCACTCGACAGTGGTCCAAAATTTCAGGGCTGGGTATCAAAAGTGTATTTCACAAACAGCTCCCTGCTGGCATCTTTTGCAACTGTCTATTCAAACACGAGGGATGACTGTGAGCAACAAAGGGGTGTAAAATCTGTGCCCACAGTGGTGGGTCCCCAGGAATGGGGTCAACTCCTTGGCCACATTTCAGAGGTGACACAGGTCAGAAGAGCTTCATGGCAGCCCCATAACCAAGCTCTGCTGAAAGTCTGGGTGCCTCAGCTATTAACAAATTCAGAGTCCTGGTGTGGGTAGCATCACACAGTCCTGACTAGGGATGGTGTCACCTCTGAGGCATTATTTTTCTGCCTCACTGAGTTCTATATATGTGCTAGGATTGCACCAAATTTAAGGATGTGAAATGCCTGCCAGACATTACAGTTTCTTTTTACAACATAACTCAAGCAGAAGGTGACACTTTACTAAGGCAGTTTTCAATATGGGGAGACAGCTCCTTTAATAAAATAAACAAAGAAAACAACATAGAGTGGAATTAAGCTGTGTGTTGACAAGAGCTCTGATCTCACAAAAGATTGATAAAAGCTGCACTCCTCAGCATCTCACCTTAACAAAATCTCCTCCTCTGCTGTTATTACTGAGCTACAAGCGCTTCAAGTATCCTAGCAAGGACAAAGAAGGTCAGAATTTTTATTAACATCAGCTGTGAACAGTTTCTTTCATTGCATTCTGCACACCAGCAGATTTTTTTAGATCAACCTTGAATTTGTACCTATTACAAGCCTATGTAAAACTCTGAACAGCAAATATGCTGCATATGCTAATAGCCTGTGAGCAGAATCCACAGTCTGATCTCTGTGGAATAGAGGGCATAGCTTGGTAGCTCTGCTTGAATAGAAAATTCTCTTTTTCTGAGAACAATCCTATCTAGAAGCCTTTGGGGATTTATAACAAATCAGCCCATTATTGCACAAGGAAAGATTCAAAACTGACATACCCAGGCATTTCTGTCCTTTTGTTATTGTTGTTTTGATGTTCCAGCTATAGTAAAGTATAATAAGACTTGCTACATTCCTTTATTCCTTTAGGAGTAGGTTGCTCATTACTTTGCTTTTCTCACTCCCCCATGCCATCTAGACTGTGGCATGTGTTTTGGAGAGAAATATATAAGTTGTACTGTGAGACTGAGGATGCTGGTGACTAAGTCTCAGTATGACTCAATGGGAGTGGGCAGGAACAGATGTACAAAGCTGGTTGGATTTGTGCAAGACAGCTTTGTACTGCACAAGGCTAGTACAATTTATCTGTTTGCTATTACTTTTAAGACTATTTGTATTTAAAAAAAAACAAAAACAAAAACAAAAAACCCCAACCAAAACAAAAATATGTAGGTCTAGAAAGTTTGAGAGGGCAGAAATAAGATACAGACTTAATTGGTGAGGCCTGTACCTTGAATCCTGTGCTCAGTTCTGAGCCCCTCACTACAAGACAGATATTGAGGGGCTGAGGAGTGTCCAGAAAAGGGCAAGGGGATGGTGAAGGGTCTGGAATATAAGTCCTATAAGGAGCAGCTGAGGGAGTTGGGGAAGTTTAGCCTGGAGAAAAAGAGGCTCAGGGGAGACCTTATCACCCTCCACAACTCCCTGAAAGGAGGTTATAGCCAGGAGGGAGTTGGTCTCTGCTCCCAAAACAAGCAAGAGGACAAGAGGAAATGGTGGAGATGGCAGGTTTGCAGTGAACTCCTTGATCTTAGAGGCCTTTTCCACCTTAATGATTCTATGATTTTGTCCACAGTATGAAGATTCCAGAGGCAGCACAGTCCAGGGATTATTGGGTGACTGTGCAGGACCAGCTATGTGCACTTCAAGGTGGATACAGCATCAGACTTGAAATAACAGAAGGTAAGTCCCCCTAAATGACATGCCTGGAACAAAGGGAAAATATTCAGTCCCAAAGAGGCACTGTCTAAAAGGTTAGGGAGTAATGGCTGATTGAAATCTAACCCAGACCTCAGAATGTGAAAATTCCCATCCATCAGGTGATTATTCAATGTTCTATGTAAAAAAACCCCTCATATATGAAAGCTTGGCAGAAGAAAATAGCCTATGTGCAATTCAAATGCATTTCTTTCAGCTGCAATAAGAAGTGGACATGGTCTACTCAAGGAGCTACTGAAGCCACTGTTCTCACCACAGGTCCTCCAGCTTGGATTGCCACCACTTGGGCAGAAAAAGCTGCTAAAAGTATGAATTTTAAAGGGAAGGGATTAAAAAGCCATGAAACCAATAAGTCCTTAAAATTTCCCTGAAAACAGCTAAATAGCTGTCTTCCAAGCTCTTCTTCCTGAGTGATCCTGATCATGAGATACTGGCAGCATGCAGAATACCCTTCTTAATTTCTGAAATTCTTAACTGATCCTGACAGGAATTAATCTCCAGCAGTCTACAGCAAATTCACTTCTTTTTTTTGTTGTTGTTGTTTCCAGGGCTGTAGACAAGATCCATCAAAAAAACTTACAAGACAGCATGGATTGTTTTTTGTGTTGTTCTCAATCTCAGACTTAAATCACTAGAACACATTCCTATGCTGTTTACTGAAAAAAAAAAATGAAGGTTTCTTTCAAGCCTTGTGCTCTGCTGCCAGAAAACCCCACTGTACCACATCAGTGATTCAGTCTTTGCAGATGAGCTGGGCACAGACAGCCTGGGGTGGGATGGAATCCCTCCTGCCTCCAGCCCCATCATGTTTATCAGGTGCAGAGAGCTCAGGGCTGTGTGGAAATGCTGTGGTGGAGGGTGCTGCTCCCCACCTCATCAAGTGACAAAGCCTGACTAGGACCCCCAAGCACACAATAGCCTGGTGTCACCGTCATATTTTCTGAAAAATCTCTTTGCTCCTGGGAAGCTGAGAAGCCTGAGAGAAAAATGAAAACAATAATTATCTGATTTGCTTCTCCTGTGTTTTGCTGTTTGGGAATGTGTTTGGAGGTTGTTTACCAGCAGGGGATTGTTTCATTGTTTCGTGTGAATTGTTTTGACTTAATGACCAATCATGGTCAGGCTGTGTTGGGCCTCTGGAAAGAGTCAGGAGTTTGCATTATTATCTTTTTAGCATTCTGTAAGTATCCTTTCTCTATTCTTGAGTTTAGTATAGCATTCTTTAATATAATATAGTATCATAAAATAATAAATTAGCTTTCTGAGAACATGGAGTCAGATCCATCACTCCTCCCTTCAATGGGGGACCCAGAAAATGCCACAGCCTGGTTTGTCAGCTCCTTCACACCACGAACCACACAGCAGTGACTGGCAGAGTGTTTATTACAACAGCAGATGGACAACCTAGCAAACGTGCAAATAATGAAATGTCACTTAAAAAAAAGGAGAGACAGAGAGAGAAAGTGAGAGAACAGCAGAGGAAGCCTGCCAGGGAGGAAACCAAAATTCCCAATAGTCTCTGTGACACCACCATGATGCACACACAAACCCATTATTAAGTGCTATTCCTGGGTGCTCGGTCAAAGACAACCTTTCTCCGGCGAGACGTTTCGTTTAAGAAGCACCCAAAGTTTAGAAACACAAGGTAAAAGCAGAAGATAACACACCTCAGTCCTGGAAAATGTGATTAGGTAAGTGATGAGGGAATTAAGAAACCAAGAGACATGGCTCTAAGGAAGGACTGCAGGAGACTGGAAATGTTACCCTTCAGATGGCTCACACTCAGTGCCAATAAAAGTGCTTTCCAATACTTATGAGTTTGTCTTACATAAATGAGACACTGGATCCCAATGCATTTGCAGAGAAAAGCCAGCATTTGCTACAAAACACAACTTCAGCCACAGTGAAATAGCAGAACTGCAGGAAACAAAAGAAGATTTTGCCATAATGTAATGAAAACACTTGAGCTGCTGCAGCACAGGAGCAAACAATCTGCAGGGGATTCAACACAAGGATCACACTGAGGCTTACTAAGTCATCTTCACACTTCAGCTACTTTGAGTCACTGTGTTTTGTTTTTTTATGTTTTCCCCCACTTTTTATTGGCCAAATCTCTTCCAAAACCATGTCCTCAAGGAAGAATAAAACAAAACAGAATCAGAACTGAAAACCCCCAACTGATGGCCTTATCCCAAAAGGACTTGCAGGGTTCTCCCTTGCCTATATATGACTAAAAAAGGTGACATTCACACCAGGCAAAAGATCTCTGCCATAAACACTTGAACTGCAACTATTTTTTCCAGTTCACTGCATTTAGGAAGACAGCTGCCTGTTGCCTCCTCTTTCCATTCTTGTCAGGCATTAACCGTGAATAATCTTGACAATTAGAGGAAAGGGACCTGCTCTGATCTCGTAGCCCCTTAACTAAAGAAAAAAAAAAATAAAGGGAAAAAATGCAGAAGCAAAGAGGAAATTAGGTAAGGAAAGGAAGAACAAGATGATTCTGTGCTTCATGTGCTGAAGACAGAATAGGAGGTCAAGGGGAACAGCACATGGTGTCCATGATGAGGAAAGATTCCCCTCTTGGTGCTTTCCTGACACATTTTCCAACATCACTCTGCAGCTGCAGAGAGCAATTTCACCTCTATGAAGTTTACAGTCACTTTGCTACAGCTTTTTCTTATACCTTTAGCCCCACATGTAAAAAGAGACCAACACATTTAATATGCTTTATTTCATAAGCTAAACTAGTTTTTTTCTTTTCCCAAAAGAATGGATGTCTTCATTCATCACACTCTGAACTCTTTATTTAAAGGTGTATTTTGCTGAAGCTGCAACATAAAATGCCCTTAAGGACAGAAGAAAGCTCAGATTGTCTGAGACAACCCAGAAGACTTTATCACACTCCTGGTACAGTATTCTGCCCAAACACAGCCTGCATGCCCTTTGTGTCCCACCCCTGACTTTGAGCTAAGACACAGTGAGATTTTGTGCCATTTCTAGATTTTCAGTTAGCAGTGACATCCAATGCTAATAAATTACAATCCATCATTTGTGCTGTGGGAATCCAAAGGGTTTTACAAGCTACAGATCCAGTCCAGAACAGCTTCATGAGAGCATTTCAGTGATGAGATTTCACTGCCTGCTCTTGCTTTCTGGATTAGCTCTGGGAAGGCATTCTGGTATCTGTCACTGCTCATGTCCCCCACACTTTCTGTCCAGCCTAGAGGGAAGGGGAAATCCAGCATCTCCAACAGGCAACATGCTCCCATTTCCCTGGCATGGCAGAGGCTGGGCAACTTGCGAAAACTTTGGAGTTTCTATATCATTGAATTGCACATATTCAGCGAAGTCATTATAATGTAACCATTTCTTTGTGGCGTAATCAATTCCTTTTCATTTGTAATCCAACTAAGAATAACAGTTTCACTTTTATATGAACTAAATATATGAAAAATATGAACCTGCTTTGGCAAATAAACAGTCAAGAAGATAAATGGCCTCTTCTTTTCCAGGCTTTTGTTATCTTTGCAACATATGGAGACTGCACATTTCTAATTTCCTACTTCTGTTAAAATTTTGTTGCAAACAGATTTAACTCTGAAAAGACCCTAAATTTTGTGCACTCTTAAATGTATGATTAAGCCAATATACAAAGCAAACAGTGCCTTTGACAGAAGCTCGCTTTCAAAAGCAGCCTGACAAGCATGACCATCTCGTGTGGTAGCTCTGAAATGAAAAGCACTATTATTATTAGGAGAAAAGTTCTGTCCTGTACTATTCCCACTGCCCAGAATTAAATAAATAAATAAATAAATAAAATTGAACCCTGCATCTCACCTCTCCATCTTTACTGTCGATAAACTGGGAATAAAGTAGGGTGGTTTTTTTTTTATTTTCCCCCTCTAGAAAGCTGTCCAGACAAGGGGCTGCCTCTCACTACGGTGTGCAGGTGTGCACGGCACCCGGAGCGTGTTTCACTCCGGCTCCTTCCCCAGCTCCAGCGGTGCCAGTGTAGCCATGGCAACGCCGGGCTGCCATTCCCGCCGGAGGCTGGGCCGGGCCTCGGCAGCGCAGCGAGATCCCAGCAGCTCCGTGTGCGGGCTGCGGAACCCAGCCGGGACCATTTCAGCCCGGTTTCCATCCCCTCCCAGCTCCGTGTTCGGGCTGCAGGACCCAGCCGGGACCATTTCAGCCCGGTTTCCATCCCCTCCCAGCTCCGTGTTCGGGCTCCAGGACCATTTCAGCCCGGTTCAATCCCCTCCCAGCTCCGTGTTCGGGCTGCGGAACCCAGCCGGGACCATTTCAGCCCCATTTCAATCCCCTCCCAGCTCCGTGTCGGGCTGCAGGATCATTTCAGCCCCATTTCAATCCCCTCCCAGCTCCGTGTCGGGCTGCAGGATCATTTCAGCCCCATTTCAATCCCCTCCCAGCTCCGTGTCGGGTTGCAGGATCATTTCAGCCCCATTTCCATCCCCTCCCAGCTCTGTCTTTGGGCTGCAGGACCCAGCCAGGACCATTTCAGCCCCATTTCAATCCCCTCCCAGCTCCGTGTTCGGGCTGCAGGACCCAGCCAGGACCATTTCAGGCCAGTTTCAATCCCAGCTGTGCTGGCTGGTGAGACACACTCCGGGCATCCCTGTGCTGGGATGGATATCTGGGGACACTTCCAAGTGTCACTCAGATGGGATTTCCTTTGCAGAGCCCTGAGTGCTGTGTAGAAAGCAGGGTTAACTCTCTGAGTGCCCAGTGGAGTGACATGAAGGAACCTCCCTGTCCAAGTGAAAAATCCCAGAATTTAAATTTTAAGAAAACAGGCCAGCTATACAGCTTCTGAGGAAAAGCATGTTTGTTAAGAGAACTCGCAATGTCCAAGGGATATAAATCTCACATTTCCAGGCTCACACACACCAAGCACTGGTCACTTGTTAAAGTTTGTCTCAAGGGATGTGCTTCAAAGAGCATCACAGTTCTGCTTGGAAGAAGGTGTTAGAAGACACCAGTGGCCATCTCTCTGGGAGAAATATGGATAAAATAGTTGCCCATCTGGAAAATCTTGTGAACAATGAGGCAAACAGAAGAACACAACAAAGAGATTACTCACTCACACTAGAAATAACCACTACTGAAAATAAATCTTTGCAGTGGGTCCAGTTTGGAAATAATCCTCATATAGAAAGGGAAGGGAAGAAATTACACATACCCAGGGGTTTTTTTCTAATTATTGTACATGCTGTACTAAAATTCTGAGGAAGATATTTCCCCAGGTAAACTTCTTCTTTCAAGGCTTCTTTCAAGGACTATGACTTCATCAATTTTTTAATTTTTTTTTTTTTTTTCAGAAATAGTTCCTAGTTTAGATCGAGTATAGGGAAGAAAACCTTACAAACAAGCCATATCAAATTCTGACTCCTTTAGAAGGAGTCTTCTGATTTTAGCCATCATATTATTCTTTATGAGTCCATTTAAGCGCCACAATTACAATGGACCAACCTGAACACGCTGTGGAGAAAGGACAAGCAAACACACATTCAGAGAAGCCCAACTGAAAACTTAAGCTCATTATCCACATACACCAAAAGTAATTTTTGCCCTCTGCAATGGCTTTGAAACCCAGCAGGCACTGGTGAGCTGAAACAGGCAAATCTGCATTTGATTTGGCTGACAGTTTGTGCATCAAAATGTGTCAAGAAGAATTTGATCCTGCTTGGAGAGTGTGGGAAACATTTCCAGCTTAGCAGGACACCCTGGACATGGTGACAGATGGGCAGAGTATGAGCCTGGCATGGGAGAGGCCGTTTCAGAACTGGCTGTTGCTCCAAGCCATGTGGCAGACAGTCCAACCCCATTTGTCACACAAAAACAAAGCTCACACTGGAATTACCAAAAATCAAGGCTCAGGGAGAGCCCCTGCCTGCAGCTCATCCTGGCAGGGACACCCACCCTGCCAAGGAGCATCACTGAAAACCTCCCATGAAATTAATGAGCACCCAAGAAGGAAACAAAACAAAGCAAAACACAGCAAAGCTTTTTTTTTTTTTTTTCTATTTTTTTTCCCCCTCGAGATAAATTAAATCCTTAAGCAGGAAATTTTGATTCAGAATAACAATTTTGTTTTTTCATTACTACCAAAAATTAGGTTCACACCAGTAATACGGCCCTAAAAAATATTGGGTATTTTTTTCCCATCAGGAACATAATGTTCCATCACGAACTTTAATTTCTATCTATATGTACTGAACAGCTGTATAACTATTAGTATATATATTTACATCCAAGTTTTATTAACACTTACTTTGAGGTCTATTAGAAATAGAAATTGGACTTTGAACCACAAAGTCAGGCACTAGAAGTCATCAAATACCTATGAGGAGAGTGTCTGTTACATCAGCACAGAAAGGTAAATTTTGATAACTTTATCAAAATATACATCAGTTCTAAAAGCAAGGGCACTGGCACCTACACTGAGAAGCAGAAGCAAACTGCCCTGGTGACTATTTCCTCCCAGATGTAGATGTGACAGAGTTCAACTCACAGGGCATCACTGTTTTTACACACATATGAATCACAGTTTCATGTAGGGCAATGGATATGTGAAACATATATATTCATATGTGCATACAGACATGATAACAAGCTCTTACAATTTTTTAATTGCCATTTATTTTAAATTTAAGATGATTAAATATTTACTGTCTTCAAATCAGCTTCTCACTGCCCCTGCTTGGGTGGCCAAAGAGGCTGAAATGACAGGAGGATTTTCTCCTCCTGATGGAAACCCGATGGCTCTTGGCTGCCTGAAGCAAACTCTGGCTACAGGTGATTTCCATCAACTCTGTGTTTTGCCTTTAAAGATTTGCAACAATATTGCATTTAATTCTCCTAATTTCTTCTTGATGAATGTCAGACATCCTTGTACATTCAGATTGATGGGGTGGATTTTGGGGGGGGGGGGGGGGGGAGTGGCTGAGCTTTTTCTGTTTATTTCAAACTGGGGCATTTAAAAAAAAAAAAAAATTTGTATTCCACTCCTAGTAATAAAAATGTACTAAATTGAAGTACAACCAAGTCTTCTTTGCTGGGTTTCCCACTGCCTCCCTTTGAATTGAGGGCTGGCCCCTTGTCAGCAGGATCCCTTTCATGCTGCTGCCCATCATTCCCTCCTCCATCAGATAATCCTGCCCCCCAGGCTCCCAGCTGCAGCAACTCCAGTCTGCTCACACCTCCCAGGGCTGCTCAAAGTCAGCACCGCCTCTGCTCTCCAGCCTCTCCTGCGCTCACCACGCAGGGGACACGGCTGAGGGGGAAATGCCTTCCCCAAAGGCTGACACTCTCATTTCTCCCGTGGCCCGTAACACAGAACAACAAGCAAAACACACAAGATGCTGCAAAATACCCTGCATCTTATACTGGATTAAATTTCATTTGCTGTTCATCATCACCCCACTAACAGAAGATCCTGAAGCCCTTCAGGCTCTGATCCCAGGATGGAGCTGCCTCATCCGTTTTGGCCGTTCATTATCTCACGGATCCATTAATTGCAGTGCAAATTGCGTGTGTTCAGCACTAATTCTTGTAGAAAGGGAAAAATGCAAGGGGGAACGCATGAAGCCAATAATACAGCTCTTTATCCTAACAAACCTCATCAAATATCAAATTAAAATCATTAAGCAAAACAGCACTTCCTGCAAACCTGTGATTTGGGTTGCAGTGACTAGCCATGGCAAATTAGTTGCTCAGCAGTTCGGGAGGCTCTGAGATGAGCAGTAGGAGAAACCAAGCATTGCAGGATGCAGAGACCAGATGGTTTTAGGCTGAAAATAAATGAATGCCCCCCAAATGATAATGTCTCTTTCCAAAACATTAAGGAAAAGTTATGCAAAGGGAAAAAAACAAAACACTAACGAACCAACCCCAAACCCAAGCTCCATTCTTTAACTAGATAAAAGAACATTTTGTTCAGCCTTGGAGTATCTATTGTAATTAAATGCTCTAAAAACAGGACAACAGCCCCGTGCCGGTCATGCATACGAGAGACAAAACACGACAAAAAACCCAAAATACCCAAGAACCATGCATTTCTTACAGAGCCTGAAGAATTCCTGCCTCTCTACAGACTCCTGCAGTGCACTCGGGCATCCACCTAAATGAATGCAAAACCCATTTCCCCTGCTAAGATAAATTAATTTAATAATAAAAACAATCAAATCCAGAGAAACCCAGGGACAACCGAACCCCGGCTCTGACTTACAGCTCTGAAAAATCCTGCAGTCTGGCTGGAAACGTCCATCGAAGAACTGCATTGAAAGCTTTTCCCTAAAGGCAAGCGCATTTAAACATCTCGGGCTCTGCTACTGGAGCCGATGCTGCAACAGATGGGGCTCAGGGCTGGGTGTGTTGGTGCCTCCCATCGCGGCAAGCGCGGGGATGGCAGCGCCGGCGGAGCCACCGCAGCGCAGGGAGGGCGGGCGGGCTCTGCCCCTGCGGGCTCCCTGCCAGCATCGCCCGAGCATCACGGCCAGGTTCGGCTCCCCGCCTGCAGAACCGGCCGTGGGCTCGGTCAGAGCCCGGGCATCACGGCCAGGTTCGGTTCCCCCTCCTGCAGAACCGGCCATGGGCTCGGTCAGAGCCCGGGCATCACGGCCAGGTTCGGCTCCCCGCCTGCAGAACCGGCCGTGGGCTCGGTCAGAGCCCGGGCATCACGGCCAGGTTCGGTTCCCCCTCCTGCAGAACCGGCCATGGGCTCGGTCAGAGCCCGGGCATCACGGCCAGGTTCGCTCCCCCGCCTGCAGAACCGGCCATGGCTCGGGCGTCACGGCCAGGTTCGGTTCCCCCTCCTGCAGAACCGGCCATGGCTCGGGCGTCACGGCCAGGTTCGGTTCCCCGCCTGCAGAACCGGCCATGGCTCGGGCGTCACGGCCAGGTTCGGTTCCCCGCCTGCAGAACCGGCCATGGGCTCGGTCAGAGCCCGGGCATCACGGCCAGGTTCGGCTCCCCGCCTGCAGAACCGGCCATGGGCTCGGGCATCACGGCCAGGTTCGGTTCCCCCTCCTGCAGAACCGGCCGTGGGCTCGGTCACAGCCCCGGGCATCACGGCCAGGTTCGGTTCCCCCGCCTGCAGAACCGGCCATGGGCTCGGTCACAGCCCCGGGCATCACGGCCAGGTTCGCTCCCCCGCCTGCAGAACCGGCCATGGGCACGGTCACAGCCCCGGGCATCACGGCCAGGTTCGGTTCCCCCTCCTGCAGAACCGGCCATGGGCTCGGTCACAGCCCGGGCATCACGGCCAGGTTCGGTTCCCCCTCCTGCAGAACCGGCCATGGGCTCGATCAGAGCCCGGACATCACGGCCAGGTTCGGGTCCCCGCCTGCAGAACCGGCCATGGGCTCGATCAGAGCCCGGACATCACGGCCAGGTTCGGTTCCCCCTCCTGCAGAACCGGCCATGGGCTCGGTCACAGCCCCGGGCATCACGGCCAGGTTCTCTCCCCCGCCTGCAGAACCGGCCGTGGGCTCGGTCACAGCCCCGGGCATCACGGCCAGGTTCGCTCCCCCGCCTGCAGAACCGGCCGTGGGCTCGGCCAGGGCGGGAGGGTCATTTAGCGGCGTTTTGGGTGCAGGATGCTCAGGGGGCACGGGGGAAGTCGGAGGGTTCAAATAACTGCAGGCGGTTTTAATGAGATCTGAAGGGAGGAAAAAAAAGATCCCGTTCTCAATAGCAGAAGTTTCAGATGACTGAGGCTGCGTCTGCATCAGTGTCGAATACCTTGGGGAAGGCAGCACAGAGCAGCAAATGCATTTTCAAGGCTGGAGTCTCTGCTGCTCCATATCAGCCCTATTCCCCACCTCACCACAGCCCCACTTTGTAGCTGCACGAAAGTAATTTTATTTCTCTGTGCTTGTTTTCCCATCTGCAGCATGAACAGGGGATGACTTGGCTAACTTTTTAATTTATTATAAAGACCTCACTGGGAAAATAAAGTGCCTGAGTACAATGTATAACCATCAAAAGTATCACCATCCAAAAAAAGATAACAGCTATTTTGAAAGGGCACCACATGAGCAAGTGCTTAGCAGAGCAATGCAAACTCTCCCAGTAGGAGCTGAGGGATGGTGGGGATTTCAATTTTCTTCTTCATCAAGCTAAATCCCTCTTTTATAACCCCATTCAGCATTGATTACTCCACCAACCAGTCTCACAGTGTCCTTCACTGGCAATGAAATTGTTCCCCAGACCATGGGGACACATCCTTGGCCAGGATGCTGTCGAAGGCTGGCTCAGATGAGGACACCTCTGCTAGAGAAAAGCCAAAGAAAGCAAAAGGCAGAAAGGTCATCCCTGCAGCTTCCAATACTTGAACAGAGGCATCAAAACACCATGCAATGAGCTGACACCTCTCTGGAGAAACAAGTGGCCAGATCTTGAGCCACGGAGCATTGCTAGTCCTTTCTTGGTCATCTCAAAATACCATTTGTGATGATCTGTTGAAAAACTCCCTTAGAGGGAGGGTTTGCTTTAATTAATGACTCCAGGTCACTAAACCACCTGATCAGTGGAGTGGACTTGGCTTACACATCACTCTCAGTCTATTCACCCCATTCACCAGATGATGCTGCACCCTTTTGCAAGAGGATGCAGGGAACACCAACCTTAATTCTGCTACATCAAATAACAAACCCCACTGAGGCTGGGCAGTACTTCAGCACCAAAAGGATGAGGTCCAGGTGACACCCCTCATGTGCCAGGCACACAGCACACCCTGGGAACCATCCACTGCTCTCTCCTCCTTCAGTGTGCTAAGTGCCTCTGATAACACAACCCCCTTGGGAGCAAAAAAGCTGAAAATGGTACATAGTGTTCACTCACAAATGGCAGCTATTACTTGAATCCTCTCAAGACAAGATCACAGGCAGCACTTTTTAGCAGAAACATGCACAAATATTTGGTGTTTAGAAGATTCGTCCCCTGCTAAATTAATATTTTATGCATGCAGAATGTACAAGTAGTTTAGGAAAATAAACAAGCTTCCTCTTAAATGCTGTTTAAGGGGTACAAGAGAAACCAGTCAACCAGCTGGAGCAAGCAAAACACATTTTGTCTTTCCTCCTTGAGCTGTAGGAGAAAGGAAGGAATCTGTGGCTGACCTAGAGAGGGTAAAAGGGAAGATTGGATTCATAGTGGAATAAAAAGGGTTGTCCTGCAAAGCACAGTTCAGATCAAATGCTTCTCTGTATAGGTAACTTCTAAGGATTATTCAGATTAGCAATGAGATCAAACAAAAAGGGGCATTAACAGCCAGGGAAATGTCCCACATCCCTAAATCATCCCCTTTAAATCATTCTCAGTTCGATGTACCCAATGCCAAGAATCATACAGACCTATTAAAGTGTTTTAAAAAAAAAATCTGAAAATGGTTTCTGGTCTCAAAGTCTGATTGGCACAAATTCCACCTCAAAAACATGCCTTTTCCTCCCCCACCTTTGGATAAGGAGTGTGAAACAGATTGCACAACTACATCTCAGATAGGCAGAACAGTTAATGGTTTAGATACCATTTCATAAATATTTGCTGAACTGGTTTTTGGATTCTGTCCAGTTTCTGACAACCATTAAAAACATTGAATAATTTGCCATTTTCTTTCACCCTTCTGGGGTGAAAAATAGGCAGAGAGATTTTATTGCTGTAATTTCTTACCATTATTTAATGACTACTTGTATTTATGTTGATGTCTCCTGCCAAAGAAGCCCAAGTGATTCTTGAATCTACAGGCTTGAGTTTTCCAAATCACATTTATGTAAATATTTATATATTCTTTATTAAATATTCCTATACTGAATACCTGGGCTCATATGTGGCTGCACAAGCAAGTGGTGAAGATCTGAGAGAAACCAACCAATTTCTGAATAAATACCTTGTTTCACATTGGGTTTCAAGTGCTTGTGCTCTATCAGAGATGCTGAGGCTCAGTGACTAAAAGCAGCAGTGAGTTACAGCACACCATCTAGCACAAGATGGTGCAAAAAGGGAAATCACACAAATCAAGTTATTTGATGATGTTTTCAACCACACTTTGCTGACAAGTTCTAGGAGTCTCTATGAACAGGGATCCAAAACTCCAGCCATTTCCTTGCTTCCTTACATATCAAGGACAATTCAGGAGGTTCCAGAAAATGCTTTATATAATCAACTTTCCATGACAATAGATTTTTCAGATATCTTCAATTTTTTCCCCCCAATTCTTAAGTCCTTGCATCTCAAGCTCAGCAGTCATTATTCATTTTATAACTGCATGTCTTAAAAAAAAGTTCCTTTTAGAGCACTTCTAGATCACTCACATATTTGGACTAACTGTAGGATTCTCACACTTTATCAGGCAGTAACTCTGGAGGGAAAACAAATCACCAAAACCTGCTTGTGCCTTGGACTGTGAATTACACACTCACCTATGGCCCAAAGACCAAACTCTGAGCAAAGCAGATTTATGACTGTCACATTTTTACCAGAATAAAGCTACAGAATTCCCTGTCCAGCTGAAACAGGCGTTGTTGTACTGGTTTACTTTTCCATTTGAAGAGTTTGGTTTTTAAAAATTCAGAGCCAGACCCCTCAATCAGCTTCAGATTTGACTGCACATAATTCCTGCACAATTTCCTTGAACTGTTCCAAAACACCAACTCAATTTCATCCTTTTAGTCCAAGTAAAAGCCTAAAGTATCATAAATTTCTATCTGGCAGTACAGCAACCTTCTGCAATTTCCCAGAGGAGACAGAAAATGTCTGGCTATTGGTTGTTTTTATTTATATTCCATAATTTTCCACAAAGATATGGTGGGTTTGTAAGTACTACATAAATTAGATGAGTTCATGGGGCCAGCTTCCATTATAGTTTCCTTTTTCTTATGAGGCAAACAGTGCCTTGAAATCAATGGAGCTTCTCTCTGTGAAGACACCATTTCAGAACACAGCAGATACAGCAATTATTGAAGTGCATGGTGAGCCAGAGCTCTGCATGGCAGGGCAGGGCTTTTGTCCACTGTGTAATTAAGAAAGATTTTTCATATTTTTTACAGCCAACACAGCCATCATATTCATGGTTGCCCTATCCCCACTCCTACTGAGCACGAGCAGCAACCAAAAGAAACGTGCAACACAGATGTGGAGCCTCCAGCCAAGAGGCCAAAGCACCTGGGCAATGCTCAGATGAGAGAAGCAAGTCCTTGAAGAGCAGGGAAAGCCACAGCAGCAGCTGGGAGACCAGCTGAGCCCAAGGGGAAGATGAAATGGGGAGAAAAAAATCCTAAACTGCACCATAAGACACACCAGCTCTTAGCGGAACAACCAAAGTTGTCTTTCAAGAGTTGATGTCGAGCAAAGGGCAGCTGTGATCTGTGAGAGTTGGAAAAGGGAGTACAAGAAAAAAACCAAAACATTCAGCCCCCAGAGTAAGAGGTAGGGATGAACTGCAGAGTCCACCCCACCCAAATCAGGCAAAACTGCAATGCAGGGTGATGGAGATGGTACAAAATGGAAAGAGAGAGGAGCAGAGAAAAATATCCCATGACAAAACAAAATCCACAGTTTACTCCTTTTTTCATCTCAAAAAGCCATGATTTTTTCCTTGCATTTTTTCAGCATGATCTACCAAGCAATGAACCAAGTAGCTGGGATTCCTGACTCACTGCTGACGAGCCAGAAGGAGAACATCCATGTGAGAAACACCAAACCCCAGTGAGAAATCACCCCTCTCTCCTGGGGGAGGGAGCACCCTGCCAGCCTCTGCAGTGAGGATGGATCACACTGCACCAGGGATGCCTCAGCCAGTTTGGGTACCAAAAACTGGATAGCTGCATTCTCAAATCTAGTTCTTTAGCAGAGAGGTTTTTCTTTACAGAGAGGTTTCTTCCCACTGTATTTGCATATATAGCCAGATGCAAATGACATTGAAATGATGAGGTGTTCATACAAAGGCAGTACTGGAGGCTGCCCAGCACCCTTGTGCCTGCTCCACATGGACCCCACTGCCCTTCCCACCTGTCTGAATCTCACAGATAGAGGGATGGAGCCTCTTTCCTGCATCATGGTGGGGAGGAAGGGGTGGAGACACTTCTGGAGAGGTGCCAGGGCAGAGCTGTGCTGTGTCTGGGGTCAGTGGAGGTCTCTGGGTGCCTGGGGAGAATTACAAAGTCTGAGCTAGGACACAGTGTTCAATAACTCAGGGAGTGAAGGGCCAACACTTTGAACTATAATCCTCTGTGGGGTGGGTGAAACCCATCAGAGATGTCCTGATCTATGAGGATGAATAAACCAGAGAGCAAAATTACTGTCAGGAACCTGGTGGTGCCTCTATGGTGTCTCATTCAGCTTTGCTTGAGGCATTTTGAGGGGCTGCCACACTGGTATCAGTGATGATCTGGGAGGTTTTGAATCAGTAGCAACTGGTGATTCAGGATGAGCAGATTTAAACACTGTGGACTAGCTCAGAGCCCCCATTGCTTTTGTTCTCTACAAAGACACTGAATTTTAAACGTTTTGAAGGACACGGGATGGGTCTTACCTTGCTCCTACTGTATCCCTTAAGAGCTTGGATGAAAATACCCTTTTCCAGCCAGAAACAGTCCCAAAAGATAGTAGAAGAGTGATACTGCAGCATTTAGAAATGGGAGATAATCACTGGGAAGTAGATCTGGTGGGTTATGGGTAAGAATTCCAACCAGGGGCTTCAGCATAAAATGCTTTTATATCTGTATGCAAAGGCTATTGGGATCTATAAAAATGTGAATTCTGCAATATGGCTTTCAGCTTCACTGGTCCCAGAGTGGGATCTCTGAGGAGCAGCACTTCCATGAGGACACAGCAGTGGCCACCTGGATGAGTGGAGATGTCTCAGCTCTGCTGCTGCCTCCTTGATCTCTCTGCCTTTGTGCTCCCTCCCTTGGCAACACACACACTGCTCACGGGGGCTGTGGCAGCAACAGAGATAGGGGTGTCAGTGCCAAAAAACCAGGAGAACAGGGTGAAAAATGAGGCAGGAAGGAGAAAAAAGGTGGTGGCAATTAGCTGCACATAAACCCAGCCACACCTGAGCAGTCTGTAACATTTTAAGACTGGTTAGAGATTGTGGTGGAGAACGTGCAATGCTACAGCACATCTGCAGCTCTCAGGGGAGCACTAATTATTTACCCAAAAGAAAACATCCCACTGCAATAACATCACAGGACACCCATCCAGGAATTAAGATGCCCTTGCACGCTCACAGCAAGTTTTATTTTCTTTTAACCTCATGACTTAGGTTTGACTGTTGTGGTGGATGTTGAGTTATTTCATTGAAGTTGTCCCCGTGCCTGCAGGGCCCAGGTGAGTTACTCATGTCCTCACATCTTTGTACAGCCTGGCTAGGGACAATTTGTTCTTCAGGTCAGGGATTCTGGGCTTTCTAAGGCACTCTGTGCACGTAGCAGCTTTGCTCTATGTAGGTTTTACCTTTTGTAGGTGTGCAATAAATAGTAACCATTAACTCTGAATTGAAGCAAGGGCCCACCTAGAAAAGGATAAAGTGGCTGCCTACAAACAGGAATGAACAGTTAAAATATCATCAAAGGTTTAGAAGCTGAAGTACAAAGATCTCTGCTGGTATCAACTGGCTGTTAGAAAAGAAAAAAGGAGGTAAGAGCACCTTGCAGCATTTAAAGTAGGTCAGCACTGCCAGAAAAGAAATACTTTTATAAAATATCGTGATGCAGAAACCTGACACAGAGTTACAAATTCACCAGAAAGAACTTGTCAGCTTAACCAAAATAGAAATAAATGAGTTTATCCACTCAATTTAATGTAGAGACATGCAGCAGTTGGGGCTGATGAAATGGGTACAAGCCACATCAGCACTTGCAGGCTGGCATGAACACGCTAGGAATAGTCACATCCACAGAATTATGCTGGATGCCATTGGGATGAGCAGCCAGACTTTCAGGCTGTAACTAGAGGTGATCTCAGGGATTTCTGGAACACAGATGGACCATTTCCCTGAGAGTTGCTCCATCCACTCACTCCCTGGGCAGCACTGGTGGCTGCCCAGCTCTCAGGAAGGTGCCCCACAGGGCTGGTGCCAGAGCAGACACATCACACAGGGCTGCTGGCATCAGCTCCCCTCTGCTGCTGCTGCTGCAGCTCAGGGACCTCCCAGCAGAGCCACATCCCCTCCCCAAAAGGATGCAAATGCTCAGAGGCAAAGCCCCCCTGCTCCTTTGTGGCACCCACAAGCACAGTGGAGCCCTGTGGTGATGAGCTCTGAAATAAATGCCATCCATGATAAAAGTCCAGTGTTTATTTAACTGCCAGAGGCAGTTCTGGACATAGGATGCACCCAGTGAGAGCGAAGTTATTTTAAGATCAAATATTTGATTATCACCACAGGCACTTATTTACAAAAAAGAAACCAAAAAAAACCAAAAGCAAAAACAAAATACCAATCAAGCAACCAACGAAATGAAAAAAAAATAAACCCATGTAAGAGCATATTTAGGTTTTACTTCCTAATTTGGTCATGTAAATAATAATTTAAAGTAATCTACCCACACTGGAAAGAGAAGTGTTCTCTCAAAGTCTTTCACTGCAGAGAACAGCACTTTAAAGACATCCTGGACACAAAATTTGCCTAAAGAAAAGTGAATGCAATTTGATTTTAAAGAATTCAACTAATAAAGAGCCAACAAAATTTTTAAAAATCAAATACAAAGTACGGAAATATAAAGATCAGATCAGAAGGAACACTTATGTCAATTTCTGCAGTATTCTGGTTTTAATTTGGTTTTTTTTTTTTGTTTTCTTGGGTTGGGTTTTTAAAGGTAAGACAAGGTGCACACAAAGGAATCACTACAGTGTGTATAAAAAACAGACTTTTTTCACTTAAGAAGTTAATGAAATAATTTAAAAGGGGAAGTCTTTTAAAGGCTATAACATTTATATCTCACAAAAAACAGGGTCTAAGCTGTCACTAAATTAATTTTATTATACTGTGACTCTGGTTAACAAGAGTAATAACGTGTGTGAATATATGTACATCTATCTGAGAAAATACACACACACATATATAAATACAGACACATGCATAAAAACTACTGTTGCAGGTGAATATTTTTAGTTCTTCCCCCATTCCATGGCCTCCCTGTTACATCCACAATTTAAATGATGAAGGATGACTTCGTGGTTGAGGTTGGCAGGGTACCCACATTCTATTCCCAGCAGACAAATTCCAGCAAGCCCTGAAGGCTGCTGGGTCTTTTCTCTCAATCATAGATTGACTAGATTTGTTTAGGAAGAGTTAATTTCTTTTTTTTAATACTTTCAGTATTCAGTATTTTCTTCCAGAACTGGAAGAAAAAGCAATGATTATTTTTAAACTTTGAACATTTGACACAATATTGACTTAAACACACAAATGAAATGGCAGCAACAACTACAACCTACACACAAAGCATCATTTGTTTGATTCCTCACACTGAAGTTGTCCTCCACAGATATTTGGGCTTCCAAACCTGCCCCAAACACCCCAGATTCCACTGGGGATGGAAGCCTCAAATCTGTTTTGGGGAGATTCTATGAATTATGCTGAAAAAATACTGAAGATTGCAATCAGAACATTAATTACATCATATCAGTTTAAAAGATCAACCAATTTTATCCAAGACATAGAATTGCCCAAGTTGGAAAAGACCTCAAAAGAGCATCCAGACCAACCTTTCATGGAAAGGGAGCCTAGATGAGATTATCTAGCAGCCTGCCCAGTCACATCTTGAAAACCTCCTGGAAAGAGCAATCCCATACCTCAAATACCACATTTCTATAGTGTTTGTTTTGAGCACTGTGTTATAGTGCTGCACTGGGTAACAAAAGTCCAAAGGCTTTTGAGCTGACAGAAATTCCCTGTGAGTGCCCAGCCACCCCCTCCAGCTGTCGGCACCAGAGCAGCTCCTGAACAGGAACACATCCCATAAACAGCAGGATCATCTGTTTTGAAGGTTGGAGACTGAAATCTTGTTTCTTGGCAACATTCAGTAATTCAAAGCACATTCTTATGTGTTTCATTAAATGCCTTTTTCTTCCTTTTGTAGTACTTTTGAGCCTCTACACGTTTTCCAGTGAGAACAGGGCTGGTGGACATGGGTCCCAGTCCCAATCTCTGAGTTGGCTCCCAACATGGACCTGGGCAAAATTGGGCTAATATAAGATCTAATAACACTTCCACTGATTTATCAGCAGGAACCAATCTTCCACACCAGGTTGTGCAGCCACATTTGCAAAATGCAGGAGTATCAGTTTAGAACAAGCAGGTACACCCACAACTCTGCTTTATTTATCATGAAAAGGAAAAAGCATCAATGGTTGTTCCAAAAACTTTACTGTTGTCATTTCTCCCCTCCTGGCTGGTCTTTGTTGTTTTTTTTTTAGACTACACTGTATTCAGAGGTGCCACCTTTTAACAGAACATACAGGAACAAGTACTGTTCAGTGAAATTCTGATATGGAGATAATAATATGGCATTAAATAAGGAAGCACCAAGAAACCTGAGAAATCATTTGGCTACAACACCAGCATTAAGTATGACAAACAGCAGCTTTGGATCTTGATCAACAAACAGCCAGTGGTTGAGGGCTTTGCAAACAACTCCAGAAAGGCTTTCAACCTTGCCCTTGTTGTTGGATACCTCTGTAGAGCTCCTGCCAAAGATAATCCTCCCCTACAGCCCAGAAGTATATTCCAAAAAGAGAATTTTATTTACTTTAGGATATGTTAATTACTATTTGTATGTGTTATTAGCAGCAATTTCTTAAGAATGCACAAGTTGTCAGCTATTTTGAAAGGGAAAAAAAGGAGGAATTGCAGATACAAAATACTTCTGTGTTTACCCTCTCCTAGTACTTGAATTAAAACATTATGAGTGTGGCATAATATGCCAGCTACAATGCCCTAAAATAGAATAAACATTTCCATCCACATACAGCTCAAGATATTTGTTTCTCCAGGACCACTGCCTCTCTTGATTGCAAAGCAGCTTTTGAAAACAAGATTTCTCAGTCCCTCAGCTTTCCACTTGAATGCTTCAGAAATATGCCCATTTAACAAGTTGCAGGAGGACCTTGGGGACCTCCTGCTGAAACTCTGACAGCACACAGACATTGTAATAAACTGGCTTCCACCTCAGCTAAAGCTTTTTTACAAAAGGTTTTTCCATACAGAATTCATTCCTTGGTGTTCAGAGTTTGATTACTTCTCTTCAGAACATCAGTAGAGATCTCCACTGAAAGCTTAGCAGTAGAGACTATATCTGGGAAAGGAGTAAGAGAAATTACCTAACTTGAACTTTGCAGTGCAGCCTTTCTCTGCCTTTGGAAGCTAAGCTGTGAAGTCAGATTTTTGTGTAATACACTGACAACATCTCAAGCATCAGTAGAAAAGGAGCTAATTTGGTTTATTTGCTCTAGGACAGGAAGAAGGGAAGCAGAAAGCATCTGGAAGAAGAAAATGAAAGCCTTACAACTGCCTGGAAAACACCATTTCAAATGCTAGATTTCAAGGTCACGGAAGGAAGTGACCACTGACTGGACTATATTTAAATGCACTGTGAAGCTCAATACTGTGCTTATTTTTAGGTAAGAATAATAACTATTCCCCTTTCTTCTGTACAAACTTATTCCTAACAGGCATCCTGTCCAAAGAGCCATCCTGGACAACTCCTAACACTGACAGGAGCACAGGATGGGGCTATGTGGCTGCCTACAGGAACAATTCTTTTTCCTACCACCAAAGAGATATCAGCAGCGCATTTCCAGGATGGAGTTTCCTTCCCCAGGTCCAAGTCCAACATCTGCTCCAGTCAATGATGATCCAGATGTTGTGTCAGAGACTCTAGATTACATCCCAGCTGAAAGGCAGTCAGCCAGTATCCCTCAAAATGTCTTAGCTGTACCCTGTGGTAATTTTAGCTGTGGTCTTGCCCACACAAGCATTTCAGAACCATCCAGAGAAAAGTGAGCACCAGCAACATCCACTAGTTAATGGTTAATCTTTCTGAATCCATTCCTCACTTTGGTTTTACAAAAATTAAGAGGTTTATCTAACTTAGTGCTAGAGTTTGAGCTTCATGTACTGAAAGGACAAGCATAATGTTCTTGAATGAACTGATTGTTGGATCACTGAGAAGAAAAGGTGATTCACATGCTCGAGGTTAAAACAAATGGAGTGTCCAGGACAGAAAGGATTTTCTCTTTTTTCTCCTTCCTTCCTTCCTTCCTTCCTTCCTTCCTTCCTTCCTTCCTTCCTTCCTTCCTTCCTTCCTTCCTTCCTTCCTTCCTTCCTTCCTTCCTTCCTTCCTTCCTTCCTTCCTTCCTTCCTTCCTTCCCTTCCCTTCCCTTCCCTTCCCTTCCCTTCCCTTCCCTTCCCTTCCCTTCCCTTCCCTTCCCTTCCCTTCCCTTCCCTTCCCTTCCCTTCCCTTCCCTGAAAGTGTTTTGTGTGGTTGGTTTTCATCTTTTTATGTGTGGTTCCATTTCCAGGGCCATTTCAGAAGATTACCTAACAAATCCTTCCTGCTGGGAGAGTAAATTTCAGAATAACAAGCTGGTAGCAGTCTTGATTACTGCAGCCCCTTTCCTGCAGCACATCATGGTGGTGGATTTTGGTTTCAGAGACTCTCTGCTGAAGTTGGGACATGCTCTGGACTGTAGTGGGTCCCTGCCTGTAATAAATGTCCTGCAGATCCTTGTAGCATGAAACCTTTGGAGAGGGCAACTGCCAAAGCTGACAGAGGAGCACCTCTTGGAAAGAACTGGTACCAGTCATGGAAGAAAAAGCAAACACAGCACTTCAGGGATGTATGTCCAAGTTTCTGTCTCTCACAAACATCCCTGCACACACCCCACCAACATGCTCATGGCAACCAGTGCCACTGCACACAGAATTTTTGATACATTCATTTTGTTGTCCTAAGCAACCACCAGATCAGTCTGTTCCTCCAGATGTAACCACAAACATTCAGCAGATTAAACTAAGCTCTCTGGCCAATTTAATGTCTTTCTTTTTTTTTCATTGTGGAAATGAGGTAACAGGACAATGCAGAGCAGTCCATATTGATCTTATCCCACTACTAAATTTCTTCAGTTTATGAAAATCTCTAAGAGGTAGTTTCTGTGTCAGCTACTCAGAAAGCTGTACAGCAAGTCAGTGCCTCTAATACATTACAAAACTAGTTGTAAAGTCATATGCTTGATGTATGGCTTCAGCTACAGCCACATGCTCAAAACAAGGATTGCATCTGAATCTAGTATTTTGCAATTGCTATTTTAACAACCTGTTTTAAGTTGCCTTCATGTCTTGCCAAACTGTAATGAGAAAGAGCAGAAATTTTCCAAAGCTCTGTCTGCCCAAAGAGGAATTATCTGAGAAAACTTCAGCCAAAATATTTAAGCCATTCCTAAAAAATGTTGCAGAGAATATTTCTGTATAAGAAACAATTTTCTGGTGAATTTTGGAGGCAGATTTCTAGCTCCTCCTTGGGTTGGGTTAAGAGTTATGACTTGGCAGAATGGACAGCATAAGGCAAACATTTCTGTTCTCTATAGAAAAATGAACCTAAATTAAACTACTTTATACAGGGATGCTGACATTGGACAAGCACTAGCACTGAAAAACTGAGCCCCTTCAAATAATGGGAGTGAAAATGTGGGAGATAATGGGGCCAGACTAACAAGTAAGCAGCTGTGGTACCTGAGAATATCTCAAAAGGAGCAGGGGACTGAGAGGTAGAGCACAGAATCTAATACTTGCTGGACAAGGAGACTGAAACTGAGTTCAGAAATCCACAGAATGGAAGTTGGGATTAAGAAGCAGACATGGGGCAGGGACAGGGCAAAGTGGCTGAAGGCATAGGGTGTGAGTGACACAGCTTTACTGGGAATGGGCAGAAGAGACTTCACTTCTTGTCCACCTGCAGAAGATTAAACAGAATCAATCCTCCTGAAGAAAGCATCAGGACTGGGTAATCTGACTTTATGAGCAGGAGTAAAGCAAGACTGAGACACCCAAATTCAGGTGTTTCACCACAAATGCCTCCATATAACCTAGTGTTTTAAATTCCCAGGATAGAAGATAGATGTGAAGGGGGGTGTTCAGTGGCTGAAATAGAGGTCCTTATTGCCATCTGAGACAACATGGGTGAGGGCACAAGGCTGGCATCTGCCACAGCATCTACATGGGGCCTGCACTCTACGGGAAAACACTTCACCAGTTTGCCTGGAGTCCTTTGGCAGAAAATAGGTCACTGTTTGTGTCTGATATATCCTCCCCAGAGAGGGGACAGCAGCAGTATCCCAGTGTCAATGAGGAAGGCCTGGCAGGGTACCTTAGCACAGCTCCAGTGGTAACTTACAGGCTTATAATTGGGCATCCTGACAGATCTGCAGAAGAGAACTGAAGTTGGACAAGCTACATGTGTCCAAATGTTTCTCAGCTTTTGAGGCACTGACTTTGTAATCTTACCAATATTCTTTCAATGTTTCTTGCATATTTTTATAAAAAGGCCTTATATATGAATTTGGACTGGGGTAGCCAGAAGCATCTGATGAAATTCAAACAAGACTTCTTTGATTTGTGATAGTCCATAAAACAGCACTAGGCATACATAATGCACAGCATGTTCTCTACAGATAGGTACCTTTGCCAAATAAAGCAGCCCCAGAGATGGTTTTCCTAACCACTAAAGACAAATATGCTTAAACAAATGGTTTATGAAATCCAATAGCAAGGCACTGAGAGCAAGGCCAGTCTAGTTTGATTTCTCTGCCTCCTGTTTATCTCTCCTTGAGGAATTCAAACTGAGAAGTCCTTGTGTAACTCATGAAGACCAAAAAGGAAGCTGAAAGCACTGTGAAAAGGTTAGTGAAGACAACAACTGGAAACAGAGACATGCTTTGCACTATGTTAATCATGAACAGTTTTTGTTTGAAATCTCAAACACAAGCTCGAGCAGTTCAGGCCCCAAACCTGACGCGGATATTTGGCAATCACCAACCTATGTGCAAAAGAATAAAGAAAACCCTGCTCTTTGTCCTGCTGTTAGAGCTGTTTACTTTCTGGCGTGAGTTTGCAGTTCCTGAGATCTTAGAATAAGTTCTGTAACCACAGAGCTGCAAAAGTTTGAGAACTGTACCAGACCTTGAGCCAGTAGTTCAACAAACAACTACAAAAGAAGAGTTCAGATCTTCAAAGAGAAAGAGGAAGGAAATCAGCTGTCAGCTAACTTTAAAAAAAAAAAAAAAAGATGCAGATGATTTATTGCTTACCAGTTTACCTAAGGGAAAAACCCAACCACCACGAGCCCGCGAGACATTGAACATATAATGTTTAAATTTCTCATTTAAAAAAATGGCCACAGAAAGAAAACTGTAAGTACAAATAAACTTCCTTGGGAAAGCAGCATCACTGTGGGCAGTAAAGAAGTTGTTGAAGTGGAACAATGTGGCAAACATGACATTGATTGGATTTAAGGCTCTAATCGCTTTCCCTTGCACACGAGTCTCATATCTGTTGTTAACTTTAATGAGACTTATGTGCCAAGCCTGCAAGGAGAATTGGTTCTTAATTCTCCTTGCTGCCAAACTGTTTCATTAGGAAGTGTTTCCACGTCTTCC
The DNA here is from genome assembly GCF_023055355.1 of Agelaius tricolor. Taxonomy (NCBI): domain Eukaryota; kingdom Metazoa; phylum Chordata; class Aves; order Passeriformes; family Icteridae; genus Agelaius; species Agelaius tricolor. The sequence continues at coordinate 4,189,296 of NW_027269266.1, forward strand.
TGTTGGAGTTTCAGTCAGCAGTGCCGACACAGACACAGTGCTGGTGACCAGGAATTCTCCTCAGGTCTGGGAGCTGTGCTGAGAGAAGGGCTTGGGTAGATCCAACACTTGTGCCAACAAGTGTGACTAAAGATTTAAAGCTTGTTACCTCCTGCCTGCCCCTGCAGTGACTCTGGAGGAATGACTTTTTCTGCTTTTCTTTCCTTAGTTTCTAAAAAGGAGAAGCATTTGTCGCTATCTCCCCAGTGGAGCTATTTGGAATTAGGATGTGTTTGTAGAACTCTGGGTGTGAGAAGTTTTATTTGAATGTTACTCCTTATTAAACCCACCAGCATTTCTCTGAACTCTGATGGTAATCTTTGACCCACAAATATTGTATGTGATTCCATAGAAATGAATGCCAGGTGAGCAGCTTCACCAAGTTTTACAGTGGCTTAATGAGTCTGTTTATAGTAATGATCTTGTAAACCCAGAGTAATTGAACAACAAGCCACAAATCAGTTGCAGCCTGGAAAATCCTAATTTGAGGCCACTTTTCCCCCATCTGCATAACTTTCTACACTTGTTGCTTTTCATTTTAATGCTAATTTAGCCTGTGTGTGTCAAAGACTACTTCAGCCTGTTGGCAGCTCGGGAATGGGAGCAGACCTGCTGCTCCTTGGCAGCAGGTGAATGCCTTGGCCCTTGAAGAGCTGTCCAGATTCACATTTCCCCAGCAATTGTCAGTTCAGCCAGGCCTCTTTGCTGCAGAGCTCTTCTGGGGGAAATTCCTAGCTTATTGTCAAACTTCTGAATAGCATTTTGGCTTCAGAGTTTCCTTCTGCTCCCAGCACCCTGAGGGTTTGTCTGCTGGACTGCCTTGGCTCCAGAATTCAGATCTTTTTGGCTTGAAGGTGGCATTATTTAGGAATTACTCAAAAACCTTTCAACCATGTAGGATAAACAAAGAGACCCAAATTACCATTTTAAGGTGTTGAGGTACTACAGGCAGGTAGGATGTTTTTCCAGGAGTTGTTCTTAGTTGCTATAGTTGATACAAATATTCCTTTCGTTTTATGTAATACTATTTGTGGTCAAAAATATTCATGAATATCATTAGGGAAACATGACCTGTGGAGTTTGCTGTTGTTGGCAATGTAATACAGACTCTGGGTTGCTATTGATATTAATATGTGATATTTGTTAGCAAACAGTATTTATGCTGTGGGTCATTTTGGGCTTTCTTGGCTCCTTCACTAGAAAAGCTCAATGTCATTTGGTATAACATTAAACTGAATTCTCTAAACTAAATCTGCACTCTTTCAAACTGAAAATGCAAATCCTGTGAGTTGAGCTGGTGACAGCTCTTCAGCAAAAACATGTATTTTGTTTTTTCACTAATTGCAATGCTCTAAGATCTCCTAAGTGAAACATATTGAGTTATATGTGTGCTGTCAATCATGTTTGCCTTTGCTCATGCTGCATTCCTACATAGAAAAATAAGCTAAATTATAGATTGTCACTTCCTTCAGTAGCTCTTACAAGAAATGTGCACATCCCAGTTGCTCAACCTCTGGCCAGTAATGATGCCTATAAAGCTTTACATGGGTGTCTGATGTGTTTTTCTCAGGTTGTTTTGGTGGATATGAATGGTAACTTTGGGATTTTGCTTTGTTTTTCTCACATACAACTTTACTGGGGTGTTTGATTTACTTCAGCCTCTGAAGAACTAAAATTTATCTCATAGGCTTGATCTACATGGCAACAACACTCACACTGAGAGGAGATGTAATCATGCTGGAATATGTGCATTTTAGGATGTGTTTGGGGTAAATTGTACCCTGTTTGTGAAACCAGAGTGTGAGCCTAAGAGATGGGGAACAGATATCTAATGAAGATGATGGTTAATGGGGAACAGATATCTAATGGGGATGAAGGTTAAAGACTGTGTTTTATATGTGTGTTAGTTGGCCAAGCAAAATTGTGAAAAGGCAGAAATAAGAGGAAGCAAAAAAAGCAGCAACTAGAAAGGAAGGTAAATGTGTTATCACCAAAAATCAGCAGCTGAATTGACTGCAGTGTATCAATAGTTCAGCTAAATAAAACGAAGTACTCCCAAATTTAGTAAATTTAGTAAACTGCACACAATTTAGTAAACTGTAGTGCACCATAACCAGATGAAGCTGATTTTTACATACCCACTGCTGCTTAAGGCAAGAATGGCATTGCTGAGATAACTGAAAAAATTCCTGTATGATGCTGCTTGGAGACATCACTGGGGATAAAACTATGTGCTTGCAAATGGAGTAACCTAGAAGAGATGTTCCCAAAGTAACAATACAATGTATTAAACAATTGGGAAATAATATTAAAAAAATTAATTTGAAAAATTAAAGAATTATTCTCTACTATTCCTTTTATGAGTTTGTAAGAAGCATGATAGATTTATAAGACAATTGAAATATGGGAGGGGGAAAAAAAAGAGAGAAGAGAAGAAAATCAAAGCAAATTTCTTTGTTTTATATCTTGGGATCTCATTCTTCTCTCTTCTGTTTCCTGTTTTTTAATACTATCTTGTTCCTTCAGTGAAAGCAACAAATAAAGTTTTGGTTAGAAGAAATAGCAACAGAATATCAAAGTCAGTTGAAATATATTAGATGTTAGTAGTTTTGGGATGACACAGTGGCATTATCCTAGTGACATTACCCTAGGGATATTGTGAAATGTTTTTCCCCAAGGGAATCTGTGCATTCCCACTTAGGGGATCGGGTGTGGAGCTGTGAATTTCTTATTGAAATGTTGTACAGCTACAAGACCGGGCCTAAAAAGCTGAGGTTGCTGAGATGGCTGTGATTTGACCTTTCTGTGTGTGTGATAGAAATTAAGGTCCCCTGAGTGTGGAGAAGGTCATTTCACTGTGAGAGCTTGGGCTGTGTCTGACTCCTGGAGAAGCACCTGGTGCTGCTCAGTGTGATGGGCTGAGGGACAGGGATTGGGACAGGCTTGCCCTTTAGTGCCTCTGTGAAGGTCCACACATCCCATCCCTGCTGAAAAAAAACCTGTGTCCCCTTGAAGGGGAAAATTTCAACTCAACAGGTTAGAGAAAGAAGGGAGACAACATTTAAGTATGAAGCAGGGAGCAGCTGGCCATTAGCCAGGCTGCTAAAAGGGACAACTACTCCAGGATGAGTCAGTGACATGAAACTGCAAAAAAACCCCCAAATGTATCCAAATGGGTACATTAGGAGAGCTGTCAGACAGGCAATTTAGACAATTTTCCCACTCCATAAAACTTCTGTGAGTCTAATTGTAGATCTCGTTTGTCCAGAGCATCTTCAAAACACAGCACTCCAAAATGGAGCAGTGCAGAGAACCAGAGGAGGATTATCACATATGGTCTGATAGAACTGGGGTTTGCAGACTGGGAAAAAGAAGACAAAAAATAAACATGTCAGTGATTGGTCACATACCCTCCATGGTCACTAAGGCAAGAACAAAGACAAATTAATTTAATTTGCAGGAAGTAAGATTTAGGTTGGACAGCAGGGATCATTTCCTGTCAATATGACCACAGAGTTCAAGAGGCAGCTGAGGGATGCTGAAGGAACTGCTGCTCTGGGAGGTGGTAGTAAGAGTAAGAGCTTCTAAGAGCTTCTTCTTTCTAGTAAGAGCTTCTCTCAAAAAGAGCTTAGCCAGAGATGGTCTGATAGTTTTGGAGGCTGCATCTAAGTTTTGTAGCATCCCATACACTCCACTTTCATGGAGAGGGTTGTCTTGGATAAGGGAAATTGCAGCATTTTCTCCTCTTCCCATCTGGATTCAGCAGAAACAGAGCTTCACCTGAACACCTGTGTGTGCAGGGCCAGGATGGGAGGGTTGGTTGTGGAAGCAGCAGCTGCTGCTTTAGCAGGCATTCCCTCTTTCACTGATCCTGTGGATTTTTGTGACCCATCTGCCATCCATGGGCTCAGTCCAGTCCAGCTGCACCTATCCTGCTGTAGTGCAAGAGCCTGGACTGAGGGATCTCCTAGGATCCAGACTGGGAAGCCACCTTCCAGAGGGTGTGTCACAACAATGGGGCTGAAGACCTTGGCTTTGATTTCATAAAGGCTGAACCCATTTCAATTGTTTTTTCCCACAACAGACAATCATGGACATCTTTCCCAGCAGGAAAGAAATATAGTTCTGTAACATCAGATATGGTTCCCTTCACCCCATATAAGAAATGAAAGAAAAGTATATATTCGAATAGTCCTCATTTTAAGCGTCCCAAGAGCCCTCTCACATACTGCAGTCTTCAATATATTCTTACAAGAACAAAATTTGTGATAGTTCTTTTGCCTTTTATTCAGTGCTTAGGTATTCAATTTGTGGTACCAAACAGCATTCTACAAACAGGACTCTATGCAAAGTCTACAGTTTTCAATAAATAACAAAATTAATAAAGAAAACCCCTGAAGCAGATGAGCTAACACATACATACTGACAGCCATTCTTGTTCCTGCAAACACACCAAATCCACTTTCCCTGTGCACTCTGAACTTCAGATGAGATTGGTGGACAGAAGGGGTTGGACCATCTTCTGCTCCCACAGTGAATGAGCAAGATGCTTCCAACCTCTGTGTCTCAAGTCCTCTTGTTTGGCACCAGAAATGTGGCATTATTTTAGCAGAAACTGTACCTTCCCTCCAGCAAGACCCAGGGATCACCTGAAGGAAAGAGAGCTCCAGAAAAAGTTCAAAGTTCAACTCACAAACAGGTCAAGTAAATTTTCTGATCAGATCTCTTTTTTATGCTATGTTTACACAGCAAAATGCTCCAAGCAGGCTAAGATCCCACCCAGGCTGTTCATCAAACACTTCAGCCACCTCGAAGCATTCTTGCAAAACCCAAGAGCACTTTCCATTTTGTTTGGTAAGAACACAGCACAAAGAGCGTCCATAAAGTCAATCCCAGGCTCAAGAGCTAAAAGCTTCCTGACTCATGAATGTTCCTCAGCCAACACACCCTTCTCAATCTTCTCATGGCTTATGGAGCAGCTGAAGAGGTGAACTGGCTTTGGCTGCTCTGTGACACCCAGACCCAGCACTGCCCTTGGCTGCTTTGATGCTTATGGATTTTCCTTCACACGCACTCTGGGTAACACTGAGGGAAGCCCTGTTCCACCACAGTGGGCTTGCTGTGAAAATATTTATATAACAAAGAATTTCTGGGAGTGCAAGGGTGAAATATCACCCTGGCATAGGACGGCATTTAATAATTAAGCAAGTTTTGGAGTTTCGAGGTACATAAACACTGCCCTGATTAGTATCAAAGTAGTAAACACTGTCTTCAAAAGGGTTTTGTTACAAATGTAGAAGTGAAGAAAGAGAATTCAAAGCAGCCAAAAATGGAAAGCTTTCATTTCAACACAATTCTTTATTCATTTTGTTTTAGCTGGAGAAACACAGGCATGGTACAATGCCCAACCAGCCATGCAGCAACCTGTCCAATTTATAGCAGTGCTTGGCAATTTAAGATTTTCCTTCAGGTGCTGACAGTTAGAGAAAAGACACATGACTGATTACAGCCTGTACTCTCTGAAAAGACAAATTAAAAGAGAAATGGAGAAAAAAAAAAATCCCTGTTTGGCTGTCATTTGGGAGCTAGACAGGGAGATTACATTGTTCTATGTCCATCTTTCTGTCCCTGATGGAAGCATTCCTCAGGATGACAATAAGGAAAGGCCATTGTGGTGACAGGTCAGGGCTGTCAGTCAGGACAGCAGGACATGCTTGCTTTGGCCCCCAATTCCCAAATATCAGATGCAGTTCTAAGCTTTCAGGTTACCAATGGTGGATCCCAGAAGTGGTACTGAGCCCATGGTCATCTTCTCATTTAGAAATGCAGCCTAATTTCAACCAAACAAATTTTGATTCACTGATTTTCTAATAATCTCTTGATTAGCAGTTATTTTCTTAAATTAGTTCTTGTGCACTTCACTAAACCTAATGCATTCTTTTGCTCTCAACTATATTGACTTCTATAGAAAAAACACATTACTTCAGAAGAATTAGAAAACTGGGTAAAGCCTTCTGTCCATTTTTTGGGAGGGAGGAGAACAAAAACCAGGTTGACAGTCTGAAATGTTGTGTACCAAATTTGAAATTTTAAAATATGGGTCAAATTTGAAGTGTAAGGAGCTTAATTATTCTTTAAAAACACAATCTGTTTTCCTATAGTTATCCTGTACTGCATTATACAAGCAACCAGCCCAACTGTACAAGGGATGCTGAGAAAAAGAGAACAAATTTCCACCACAGCCACAGAGACTGACAACTGCTAGAGGCAGGTTACCAGATGTAGCTGACAAATTATTTCACCTGCTATTGCAAATCCTGCATTCCTAAGTACTTTAGACAAACCTCTTAATCCACCACTTGAAACAATTCCCAGGCTGAGGCATTCAAATCAAAGCAATATAAAGTTAACCTTCAACAAAGAAAACTCATGGCTTTGCAAAGATGTGCTCTACAGCAAATTTAGCTTGAGTCAGATATTTGCAAATTCATTCAAACCTGACTGAACTGCAAAGCCACAGGTTTTTCTTTTAAGGAAAGAACTAAAAGGAAATGCACAGTTCAAAAATATTAAGATAAAAATCACACAAATTAAGAAGCCACAAAGAAACAGAAACTATCAGCCAGTTATTTTTAACAAAACCCAAACCACCAAGGTATTGCTATAAGGTAAAAAAGGTAACTCATTAAACTGACAATAAAAATAGATTAATACAGCCAGAATGTTTTTCTTAACTGCTTTAAAATTAAAATATATGTATATAAACCAGGTCAACAGCAATTCTACTTGTGAATTAAGATACTGCTGTGAATTATAAAATCTTCCCAGATGTAGGTTACAATTCCTCAGTCCTGGAAGACTTTATTATCAGGCCATCAGGTCAGGAATTGAGAATTGCCTCAGTCGCTGATATACCTTCTGACTTTTATTAAAGCAAAGCAAAATTGCTTTCTGTAAAAACAGAATTTAAAGCCAAAATGCACCAGAAAGACAACCTGTGTACTGTCACCTGATAATTTATAGTCTGTGTTTGACAAGGATTCACTAATGCTTATTTAAGCAGACCTGTGCACGATTCAAGATCATAAAACAATTCAAAGGGGAAGGAATTTCTAAGTCTTTAGACCCAACTCCTACTGAAAGTAAGGTCAAGAGGGAACTTCAACCAGAGTGCACAGGGCATTGGCCAGCCTTGTCTTAAAAACCTCCAAATATTCACAATCTTCAAGATCTGAAAGAAAAAACTCCTTTCAAAATTACACAGGAGTTCTTGTCTCAAAACAGTGGTTTTGTGTGATACTCCTCTAATTGTCTCTGACATGGAAGCATTATTACTGTACTGAAGATATTTTCATATCACCTTCTCTCTTTTAGTTCAGCAGGCTCAAGACACACCTGGAGTCTTTAAAAACCCAGACTTTGCATTGATGATAGAGTGAAATTCTGGGGATATTTAAGCTGGAAATGGAATTTCCTCAGGTTTCAGTAGAGCTGGTCACTGGCTAATGGACCCCAAATATGCAGACAAAACCTCCCAAACTCAAATTCTTATGAAGAATTATTAAGATTGATAATTTTATTCATTATAATGGGAAAAGCTGTGTTTTCAGCAGCCTCTCAGTTTCTTAATCAGCAGATGAGCCTAAAAGACATTTCTGTAAGATCTAAAGTAGGACTGTGAGATCAGAGAAGAGTTCAGGTTGGAAGGCAAAGACATAAATCTTTGCCCCAAACATCAGGCTTTAAACATGGTTAGCTATAAGGTCAGATAAGGGGTTTAACAGAAGACTACACCCATAGCTTCAAAGTGGCTCTATAAACACCAAACATTTCAGAAAAAAGGGGGGAAAAAGATTTCTAATTCAATCTCATCTCAGGTATTGGAACACGAGATTTGGACATTTCATTTTGGTTGTAAAGGAAAAGAGACATTATGGGGTGGATAGTGAATTGTTTTGGTGTTATATAAGACATTGGTTAAAAATCCATGTGACTTCAAAGGGAGATTACACAAGATTATAGACCTAGGGTGAAATTCTGGCTCTGATTAAAATCACTGGCAAAAATCCCACAGGTTTGACCACTGCCAGGATTCTGCCTCTAATATGCCCTTGTTTTACCAGGCAAAGCCACACATGCAGACCCAGATGTACCTTACAAGTCCATCTCTCTGCAACAATTAAACTTGGAAAAGTTTTTTTAATCTCCTCCAGAGCTGTGTGGGGATTTTTCTTATTTTTAAGATATTCTCTCTTCCACTGTAGATTTTTCTTTCTATACAAACTAGGAAGATTTGATGTAAACAAAACCAGTGGAGCTGTCTGGAGAAAAAAAGCTGTGAAATTGATTTTTCTGTTGTTTTTGAAGCTGTGGCTTTAGAAATAGCATGGAGTACAGAAACCTTCCTTCCACTTCACTGCCTTTCTCACTACTGGTGAAGCTGGAGTGACCATGGTCCAACTCTAGTAGTGGCACAAGGGTGGTACCCTGCCACACAGGAGCTTGCAGAGCATCCTTTTGAAAAGTACCCTGAGGCAGGGCAGACCTGATCCAGAAATCCATGAGGTGAGAACATTGCTTATACTGGCTCTGGATATTCACATTCTCCCTTTAAACATCCACCTGCCTTTACCACAGGGATGCTGCCAGGAGAACAACTCCATGGCTGACAAAAAACCCACAATAATCTAAAAGCAACCACTGGAGTGTCCCATGTGCCACAGATAATGTTTCACATGGACACTGGCAGCCCAAAGGCAGTCAGATTAGAAGTAAATTCCTAATTTTATAGGGTTTCCTTGTTCCCCCAGACAAATCCTGCCTGTCTGTTCCAGCGTGCCCTGCACCAGCAAATTAATGAGCACGAGGCAACAGCTCTGCAAGTGATCAGCACAGCAGCAGAGAGCCAGCCAGGCACCTTCCATGCTATGTGACAGGAAAGCACCTGCAGCTGTCAGTGCCCAGCTGCAAACACACATGGCACAGCCCTCTTGGATGCTGTGGGGAGATGCCTGCCCTTCCCAGCAGCTATAGAGGTTATGCATTCTCATATATTCTCCCTTGCCAGGTAAACCCAAGGCATCCTGCCTTATTCTGGCAAAAGGCAAGGTTGGGATCCATCCCAACACCACCATTTGTTTCACTAATGCTTTCAACACAGCCCTGCTCTTCAGCAAAAGGTTTCCCACATAAAAATGAGCCTAATGCTCATATACAGCAGAAATGACAGAAATAACTCAGACAGTTAACTGAGTAATGCTGGTAGAGGCCTCTGAAAATATCAATCACTATAGTGTAGAATTATTAACCTTGATTATTATTGCTTATGCAGTGCTTTGGTTTAGGGCTCACAAAGGCAAGAGGAGAGTAATTATAACTTGTCCCAAAAGCAAAATAGAGGGCATGGAACAGCCTCAGTTTTGCTCTTGTGCAAAACCACAGTCACTTAGAGCAGCCTGAAGATGCTGAGATCACTGAGCTCACCAGGCAGTGGTCAAGGGTGCTCCAGTGAGCACTGAGCACTCAGCCACAAGACAGGAATCAGTCAGTTCCTAGCTCCCAGCAGCTTCACAAAAGTATCAAATGCTCCTCCTCAGACTGGCCCAGTGACAAACCTTAACATGTACACAACTGAAAAGCATCAGCTTGGGAAAGAACCTCTTCCCAAAACCACAACCCTGCATTTTGTCATAAAGTTTGCTTTTTGTCATCTGCTCCTGTCAGGAACTTAACCCCAGAATTTAAATTGCTGTTGCTGTGTTAAGAGAAAACATCAGAGTCTTCAGAACAAGTTTTAAATGCAAGCAGGGTGCCCTTCTGTGCCCAGTGAAACCAGTGCACAGCTGCTGCCGTGCTGGGCTCTGGAAGGAGCAGGAGAGGCAGCTGTGGCTGCAGGGCAATGGATGCTTTATTGTGTCTGCTCTGAACTGATATGGAAAATCCAAGTTCTTTGTGAAATTACACCCCTTGGAATACTGTAAACTTATAGAACACTGTATAAGAAATACAGGCAGCACTGATGTTGCTTTTAGAGAAGGTAACTGGTTTCTCCAAAAGGCCTGTAGGATCCACAGGTTGCTTTTCCTTCCTAAAACAATCAAATCATAGACTTAAATCTGTCACAGGCACCTTGCACTATGAACACTGCTCTCCAAAAGTATTGAACACTACTCTCCAAAAGCACTGACATCCTTGCACATGGCATTGCCCAAACAGCTGGAAGAGCTAAACAAGAAGAAAAATTAACCCACTGCTGGCAGCAAAGTCAGTGATTTTTTACCTTGATCATATCTCCCTACGGAAGGCAGCACTGCACTTTAGAGGACCTCAATACAAAGATTATCAGAGCAGTTTAGATACCTCTGCAAGTGAGACTGTGGCTCCTGGAGAAGCAGAATAAGGTAATTTCTTCAGAGTATAGGGGTATTAACTTAGACCTCTTTGGCTGAACACACTGCATGTGCTAGTCAGAATTAACATGCTTGATTCAACCACTATTTCTTTATTTGGATCCAAATGTTCACAAAAACAGCAGGGATTTTTTTTAATCTTGCTGCAGATGGAAATTTCCATACTACAGTTCTGCAATGATTGTAAACAAGAGGTTTCAACACCATCAGATCTTAACCTTTTATAAGTAGAGTGGCTGAATAATCTGTAGGGAAGGAGATCAGGGCAATCCAACAAGAGCTTTGTGCAAAAAGGAGGAACTGAGACTGAAAGCTACAATTCTGCTGCTCCCCATTTTTAAACTCTAAAGAAGACAAAGCCAAAGGCAGGGGGGAGGGGATGGAAAGAAAATAAAAATATAAAAGGTCACTAACTTTGAAGAACTTAAAACTTTATTGTTAAAGTCTGCATCTACTCATTAATGCAATATTATATATTAGTTGTCATTTGAGAAAAGCCTCTACAAATGCTACAGGATTCCTCCCTCTCCCACACCTCCTACTTCAAGACACTTCATATTCACTTTCCAGCACTAGTTGACTTCGATTTTGAGCCATGACATATTTGGAGTTTTTTCATTAACCTGAGGAATGAACAGGGACAGAGTTTGCTTCCCAGAATAAAACCTTTCTCACCCACAGTCCCAGGCTGCTGTGAAGGAGAAGCAGCAGACAATGCTGAGCTTCCACATCCATGCTCCATATCCCTCCAATTTGCTGCACATCCTGGAGATGCAGTGGCTCTGCTTCTGTCACACCTTTTACAGATTGTGTTTTCACATGTACACAGGAAAACACAGGGTTTCTGCACTTCCAACCCTTGTGCTCTGCACAGCAGTTCATTTTTGAGCTACTTCACAATTTGCCTCAATCTTCAGACATCAATAGAGGGATTGAATATTTCAAGGGTGTATTTATATAAGCAGGCCCAAGTTATCTAAGGAACAAATTGTCCCTGCCACACCTCTCCATGGAAGCAGCCAGGCAGATTAGCTTTGTTTTCCTTCCAAGAAAGAATAAAGTAAAATAATAATAAAATAACAGTTTTTTAAACCCCAATACCAAAACCCCTAACAAGTTTCATGGTGATTTGGGGTTAAATCCCAAATTCTAGGTCTTCCTTAAAGCTTAAATTATAAATCAAGAGCAAAACTGCCAAAATCTTGCGTCATATCTAGCAAACACAGACACATATTTCAATTGCAGAAAGAACATTTCAAACCCTTGAAACACAACCAATCTGTTTAGCAAACCCACATTCTCCAAGCAGAGATGTTCTGGTTCATGACTTCTGAACTTTGTACAGAGGAGTGACCCAGCCTTGTGCAAAGTTGTCTCCATTGGAGAGGAGTTCCCCCAAAGTCTCATCTGGCCATTCCCACCTTTCATAAGACTCACCAGACTCATTTACTGACTTGTTTATCAGGCTGTTTTCACAAAATACTCTATGCTGTTAAATTAGTATGAACAAAACCAAGTGTTTCAACTTCCTCCCATCCCATTTTGGCCAACAAGGTTCTATGGTTTGCTCCCTCTAGTTTTCCTATCCACTAATTAAACCTCATCTGCATTGCAACCATGCAAACCCAATCAACCACCTGTCACAATGGTGAATTGAACTCTATGATCACAATAAAACCAGATATTACAACATCCTTTCAAAATTAGATTTATCTTCTTCCTTACAGTTGTTTTTGGGTTTTGGTGATGGGGTTTTTGGTTTTGGGGGTTTTTTTTGTTGGTGGTTTTTTTGTTTTTTTTTTTGGTTTTTTGTTAGTTTTTGTTTGTTTGTTTGTTTGTTCAGTTGGGGGTTTTTTTTGTTTTTTGGGGGGTTTTGGGGGTTTTTTTTTTTGTTTGTTTGTTTTTTTTTTGTTTGGTTTTTGGTTTGCTTTTTTGGGGTTTTTTTGGTGGGGTTGTTTTTTGTTTGGTTTTTTTGGTTTTTGTTTTTTTTTTTTTTTTTTTTTTGTTGGTTGGTTGGTTTTTTTCCTTAAACCTAACAGGAGGGATCTGAAAATCCTGGTTCTTTATGAGTACCAGTCCCTTGAATTCCTTGTTCAAGATTGCACCCTATGTATAGTTTTTGATTAATATCTACTAGACCACTTTGACTTACTTTTGAGTTCTACATATCATACTGGGCTTGGTTTTACTAACCTGGCAGCAATACCTGTAAGTTAAATTTTGTAATTTTTTTAGCATTAACAGGGATACCTTTGGAGACTCTAGTTTTGTTTTTTTAAAAAACAGCAAAAACAGTGCCACACAGAAAAATGGCTATTTTCATACACTTGTGAGCAGTGACTATGGTTTGCTGCTGAATTATTGCATAGATTGGAAAACACAGCTCCAAGAAAAGATCTGTAATTGTTTAGTGGTTGGTTGGGCTGCTGGCAGAATTCCCTGCCTGGGGCTGTTTTTATAAATAGGCCTGAGGACAAACAAACAGGCTACTAATAACAAGTCCACTATTATGTTTTGAAGCAGCCCTGCTTTGTGTTGTCCAGCACACAAGAAGCTCAGATGGCAAATATAGCAAAATCCATGGCAAGGAGTAAGGATAGATCATGCCCATGTCAAAATTTCAGTCTGCTAAAATAAACTTAATCTGGGGGAAATACCAAAATACACAAGGCTGTGTACAGCTGTGCTGTGTCAGATCTCCATTTCCAGTATTACTGGGTACCATTAGGAAATGAGGTAAAATGGCTCAGTAACAGCCATCACCTACTCCAGAAATCCTGGTGAATTCTTCAAGTCAGCTGGTCTTGCTTTTTCCACAAGTTTTTTTCACCATGTCCTACTCAGAACAATATCAATGATCTGGACATTATTCAGAATATCCTGTTTGACTCTGAAAAAGTTCTCATGTTTATCAGAAACACAAAGGTATTTCATAAAAGCCTCTACTGGAAGCTTCTCATTCCACAGATAATCTGGTGGCTACTCATCCAAGAGCAAAGGTCAGATTTTCTGCCACCTCTACATCAGGCTGTTCATCTAATCTCATCACACTGCAAAATTTTTTTCTTTCTTTTAATGTTTTCTGAAGGTAATTTAGGATTCCCAGCTGAGCACTCAAACTCATTTACTGGTTCTGCAATACCTTCCCTTGAGAAAGATATTCTGTCTTGGATAGCATTCTCTGCTCTTTCATATACTTCTTTCTCTTTCAGGAAATAATTACATCAGTAGAAGATATTTTTTACCTTTGGTGTTGGAAGCTTATTTGTTGCCAATCAAATGCAAGCCAGGGGAGTTTATATGGGAACAACCCATCCAACTCTCCCAAAGAGGGCAGCTAAAGTAAAATAGCTTGGAGGAAGGTGAGAAAAATCAGGGCCCTTACCTTTAACATTTCTCTCCTGCTGCTTATGGATCTTATCTCTGTTACGTGGAGGATGATCTTCACCAGCCTCTATCAGCCCTGGCTTCCTTCACATAGACAACATCACAACTTTTCTGGCTGCTGCCCATCTTCTCTGCTAAGCTTCCTCTCAGAGTACCTCACTTTTTCTTTCCAGAACTGTTTTGATTTTCCTTTCTTTTTTTCTTTTGTATCCACCTTGGAGAGTGCACTTTGTCCCCAGGACCCTCCTCAAAGACTTAGCAGCTCTCTTATCTCTTTCCTGATGTCACTCAGCATTAGCAGCTTAGCCTTCGAAAACAAATCCTCTTTCTCTGCTGATAAGAAGAGCCACTTACGCTCTTCCTTCCCCTTTGTTTTCTCTCTTTGGAGGGAAGATCTCTCCAGTTCTAACACCGGCTCCGTGCGGTGACACAGGCAGGGCCATGAAGTCCAGTGGCCCATGTGGAATTGCTACCGAGGTGAGCACTTTCCTGCTAACAGCCAGAAACCACGGAGTCAGCAGGGATTAAGGAAACAACGAAGGGCTCAGCATTTCTGGCAGCACTGACGCATTTCAGGGTGCTGCAGCCCTGGGGGAAGCAGCAGCAACATCACCAGGACAGATGAAAGGACTCTAGGTAGTGCTAAAAACAAAACCAAGCCAAACCAATGTATTTTCACAGAAGAAAACATGTATTTTTTTCCCAGAAGGGTTCTAGCTCTCTGGTAGAATATTGGTCCTAATAGAAGCAGAGCAGAAAGAGGAGCTGGTAGGAATAACAGCAGCTGGTTTCTCTCCAGACTCACCAGCCACACAGACACAGCTCCCTTGGCACAGCAAATGCCCTCCCTGGCAGTGCCCTCATAAATCAGCTTCACTGCCACGAGATGAATTTGTGCTTGCCTGAATTTTGTATGGTCCAGAGTCTGCAGCACAGAATTATCACAGCTTTCAGCAAAGCTTAACTTCTCCCACCTCCACAGGATGGTGGTGGGGTGGAGAGAGATTCCCTCTCCAGGGAATCTTGGCAGGTGAGGCACAGGAAATGCCAGGCCAGGGACTGGGCAGGACCTGCTCCCTGGATAAATGGAGTACTACAGGGATGTCCATCCAGCAAATTTGCCACAAGCACTAAATCCATAAGAAAAGAAAAAAAAACCCCAACTTTACTAAAGCTTAAGCTTTACCAAATCAATAATCTAAACATTTCACTGTGTAAGTATACATACATGCAAACAGCTTTGTTCCTGAAATCCTGCTGTTCCTCAGCAGGTATTTAACAGCACAAGAAAATTTTCAGAGCACCTACTTACACAAGAGGGGATGAAAATGACATTCTTTTTCAGCTTTAACAAATCCAGTTGTTTCTGCAAGTTTCTGCTGCCCTGCTGTACCACAGCTGCTCCAGCCCCACTGTCAGCTTTAGCCAATTGTAACTCATCAGTTTTCAGTACACAATGCAGCTGAAAGCCAATTCTGCTGGTAGCACTGTTGGAAATGAATCATTATTTACCCAGATCTTGTATTAACCTTTTATTTCCCTTGAACATCACCACTTAAAAAGGACAGCTCATACCCTTCAAGAGATAGCAAAAATAAAATAAAAAAAAATAAAGAGATAGGTCTGGGAAACAAGGAATAAGAAATATAAAGTACAGCATTAAAAAAAAAAAAAGGAAACAAAACTTTAAAAATTATTCCAAGCATTATCAGCCTCTTAAGACAGCTGAAGAAGACCCTGAAAAAGAATCCCAGCAACTTCTACTTTGCATGAGCTCAGTTTCTTTCAAAAAGTATGCACCACATCAATAAAAAAAATGTGGAAAGCAAGTTACCCTGAAGAGAGGGAGAAAAAGAGTAAGCAGGTTAGCACTAAAGGTCACACTGTTTTAGTCAAACCACCCAACATCTACTCTCTCCACTTGCTGTAGTCACTCTCTCTACTGTAAATTTAAAGCTCTAGACAGCTACTACTGCTGCAAGGAGGACAGATGTAGTCCTAACTAAACATGCAAACTTGCTAAATATCATCTTAACAACTTGGTCAAATAATTATTTTGCCTTCCTGCACAAAACTGATCTCTTTTCATTCACAGTTCTGCAACAAGAGGTCCATAGGCTATAAAACCTGTAGCTACACAAATACTTAGGAAACAACTCCTGTCTTAGCAGGCTGTAATTCAACAAAAATTACAGGCGTTCCCTTATGGTATACATTTTTTCAAGCTAAGTTTTAGCTAAAATTAAAATAGAAAAAAATAGAAAAATATATTGTTTTTCAAATAAAAATATATAATATGGAATCACAAAGATCTGTCACTGTCACTATGACCACGGAATCTGGTAGGGTCTCCTGGTCTTCCTCATGCCATCTCTGTGAGACTCTGCCCAAGACAGCTGTGGGAGACATCTCAATTTCTTACTAAATTCTGCCAAGATTTAGTTTGCACCCAGAAAACCCTTGTTTCCCCCTTTTTTTTCCTCTTGCTGTTTTTCTTTGCCACTCAAAGTGGCAGCTAAAATGCTGAGCAGAAGGGGAAGTCTCTTGTGCTCTCTCTTGCTGGCATCCTGGACATCTTGGAGGACAACAAGGAATTTCAAGTTCCCAGTGCAAAGAGAAGCAATAATCCTTCCATGAAGCAGCTTTCTGAAACCTGGGTAAACAACAGCAGTGTGTTAAACTGAGCCAGACACCTTGGTGATGATCCCAAGATACTGGGCTCACTCCCTAAGACAAACATGAGGATCTCTCATGAAAAGGACTGGATAATGTGAACAAGTGGAGGATCAGAATCAGATCAATTTAATCAACTTAATTAAATTTATTTTAGTTCAGTCCTTAATCCCTCATTTATGTATCCAAGGACTATAATTTTGTCTAAAGCTTGAGCACTCAACAGCTGGGTAGAAACAAACTGAAGTGCACCTGTCTCAAAAGGTTCCCTGGGAGCTGTCATGGTAATGTTGCCATGCATAAAGCACAGATCAGAAGAGGCATCAGGAGGCCTCCAGAGCAGATAAAAAACTTCACTCCCATATTGATATATATATATATAAGCAGTGTGAAAGCTCATCTGGAATAATGTGTACAGTTCTGGTCATCTGCTCAGGGAAGGTTCATTCAGCTGGCTACAGGTGCATTAGCAGAATGTTCTGGTGGTGAGAGGAGCAGAGATTCTCCCTCATGGGACGTGACTGAGGGAGCTTGGCTCTCTGGGTTCTGCAGCTGACAGCTGATAGTGTGTGTGATCCTTCTCCTCAGTTACATAAGGTGCATAAACAGCAACAAGGGACAAGAGATGAAGGACACTTTGTGGGTGCAATTAGAAAATGGAAAATTATTGTGCATAAATTGAGGTTGGAAATTAGGAAGGGAAAAAAGAGTGATGTTCTGGAGGAAAGCTCTAATGAGAGCAAGAAACATCACCACTTTGCAAACAGATGTTTGCAAACAGGAGTTACTGCAGGGCAGATATGATGGCACTGCCTAAAGGGTTTTCCTACAGGAGGTAGGAAATAAATGGCAAATTAAAGGAGGCTCCTTCTTGCTTTATGCAACCCCTAGCTCAAGAAGGGAAATAAATAATAATTATTTATAGCATTTTTTTTCTAGACTCAAGATACTCTGATCCTGTTGATACCCAATATCAACTGATCTCCAGAAGAAAATCAGCTCTGATGTCTAATGACTGGAAGATGAGGAAGGGCTACAGACACTAGAAAGGAGTTATTCTAGGTATAATGTGAGGTCAACATAAAAATACATGATGATTCAGAAAGGTTAATTCTGAACTGTTTTCCAAATCTAGAAAGAGTCTGGTACACAACCTGTGGCTACACTCTATGTCAGAATGTGACCTTTTCCATGTTCAGAGTGTGATAACCATCTTCTTTGGCTACACCTGCATCAAAACATACCAGATGTGTCAGAAGAAATCCTTGCTCACTGATGCCATGGTTCTGGTCCTTCTCAAAAGCCTCAGATCAGATGTGCCCCGAGGATTATATGCAAAAAAATACACATGGAAATATGGGTGTGTGCAGGCACACCCACCTACACATAGACATAACATGCTCATAAAAATGTACCATCTGCTTATTTAAGAGCTTCAAATGTCCCAAGTTTTGATGAAGAGCTGTATAATGACTCCAAATGGGAATCGAGAGGATCCTACCTATGTAAACTAACCAACAAGCAGAAATTATCTTTGTAGCCTACTGAACAGCCTGGAAAAACAAACAAGCAAGCAAACACTGTTTCTGTGAATCTGAAAGAAATTTCTTTTTAACAGATTTGAAAGAGAAGCCTAGAAAGAGGAAGGAAGAGCTTTAAAAGTGAAATTACAAGTAAACAAGGACAGTGAAAGACAAGAAAAAAAACACAGCTTCCCGAAAATGCATGGGAAAGGCCACCTAGAAATGCACAGCACTGGAATTTCCAGCATTTGACCAGCCACCACCACAGTCCCCACTTTTACCTGTCTGAGCCACCTGGCTGATTTCTTTTGTCACAATTAGAAAAATCAGACCCTCACTGGGGACATCTGAAGGGATTTGTCCCCATCCTTGCAGGTTCCAAGGCCCGTTCCCACGGTGAGCTCCCTTGGCAGCACAGGCTCCTCCTCAGCTCTCCCCAGGGCCCAGGGACCTCACGGCTCTCCAGAGGCTCCATCTGCTGCAGCTTTGGGACTCTGGTGACCTGCCTTTTAAAATAGTGGGAGTCACTTCCTCTGCTGCCCCAGCAGTGCTTTCAGGAGCCCAGAGCATGCCAAAACACTGCTTGCCCTTGCATATAACTGGAGCAACAAAAGTGCAGCTGTACTCAGTTTAAGGCAGGGCGATGCTTTCCCACCCTTATTTGACACTGGCTCATTTCCATCAGCTGTAACAACCATGAATGGCAGGGAAGGGAGGTTTTATGGGGAGCCATAGGCTCATGGTCCTCTTTGATTTTGCTTCAAGTGAGTCAAATTGGCTTCATCCACAACTGAAGGCAGTAAATGTACTGACACAGAAGTCTGGCAACAGATCTCATCCCTGGTAAACTCCTGAGGCCAAAGGGAGCCATGTAACAGATGATTTTATATAGGGAAAGCTCCACAGAGTGCAGAATCAGGGGTGGATTGGGCCAAGACATCTGCAGTGCTGAATTACCTACAGTGGCCTGGCTTTAAGCATGATGGGTTTTTAGCTTACATATAAGACTAGGAAGCCACTGAGCCCTACTTTCATGCTACAGACTTGAGCAAATTACTTCTTAAATTTTTTCTTTCCAAGCTTCACATCAGAAATAATGATACTTCCAGGGTGACATTAAATCAACCATTTCTCCTAAACATTTAGAAATTTGCAGAAGGAAGAACATGGAGGGGGCCAGTGCATTAGGGTTATTATGTTGGCTCTTCCCCAGGCTTTCTTTTGAGGAGAGTTTTAAAAGAAAATGCTTGGATCAAATACCTGTTCAATAAAAACCTGGATATCCTCCAAGAGTCCACTTTGGTGAGAGCAAATAAAGCAGGTCTCCCTGTGTTTCAGGTGTAAATGAAACCTTGAGTGCACAGGAGGTTGATATCAAAAGGCACACTTGTCTGGTAAGAGCTGCAAGAGGATAAACTGAATACTGTATGGATAACAAGATGAGACTGGGGGAAATCAGGATCTTGTATGTGTCCAAGAATTGACAGTTCAATGGCTGGTGATTCCTTACATTCCTGATCCAGATTAGTTAGGGCACTGATGTTACTGGGTTCACCAGGAAACAAGCCAGGGCCAGGGCAGGCAGGCAAAATGCTACAGAGAAAATTGAGTTTGCATGGAATGAACAAAACCATGTTTTCTCCAGACCCAGAGAAGTAAACTCCTTTTGTTCATTCAGGATCTCACAACAGTTTCCTTCAGAAAAAGAACTTTTACTCTAAACTCTGTTCCACACTTGGCATTTTTTGGCAAAGTCCTGCCTATCATGTAGTCCAGATGAAGTAACTTCCTTGAATTCCAGCATAAACGTTCCTAGCACTGCTAAACACAAGCAAAGCATTTAGTGATCACTGCCCCAGATATCTAAGATAGCTATCTATATGCCAGTCATGTATGACAAAACATAACTCCTAAAGCACTTCAGGGCTTTTCATATGCAAAAGTTTGTACCAGCTCCAGGGTTCACTCCACACACTCTGTTCCCAGCCAAGTCATGAACCACCCAAAGGTCAGTGCAGTGAGAGCTTGGTTTGGGCCACACACTCCCTTCAAGATGAAGAACAAAGCCATCAGGGTGGCAGGGTCAAGACTTCCATGTTCACACTTCAGGGATATCCTCTTCCTCCTCAGCCCTGCCACATGGAAGGAGAAGCACAGCTGGATCCAAGATAAAGCAAGTTTGTGGTAGGAGGTTGTGCTGCTGCTCAGTCTGGCTAAACTTGGTTTAACCACCAAACTGACTGTGTGTTTTTGGACTGGTGAGGAAATGAGATGTTCATGACCTGATTCAGAAACTAAAGCTTTGGACAAAGTTTTAGATGAATCTGTTAATGAATTACCAGCAATAGCTGAGCTTATGTTTGACTGAATTTCTACGGTCAGTTTAATGAATACATGGACTTGGAAAAGACTTAGCTGAGATAAACATTTGGCCTCACTCTGCTTTGAAGTTATACATAAAATACAGAAATATGTTGCACCAGTTGCAGTTGCTTTACATGCAATTTCCCAACAATAAAAAGAGCAAGAAAATGTTAAGGCTTATGCCAGAACATATAATAAAGTTTCCTTCCCAAAGCCATAAACTTCCTGTGAAGCCCAGCCAACGTGCCAGACCAAGAACTCCAGCTCCAGCCATCAGGGGAAGGTCCTGTCCCTCCACTGGTGTCACAGATTTTTTCTGTGACCACAGAGCAGTTCTGTAAAGTGACACACCATCAGACTCACAGACAGCCAGGCTGAAAGGCTGGGAAACAGAATATCCTAGAAAGGGAAATAGGAAGTTTTAAGGCCTATTTTTAATTAATTGCCAGATGGAAATAACCAGATGGAAATAAACCTTTCTTGGAACTTCTGGAAGCTTCTCAGAAAAGTCAACCTTTCCCTCAAACTGGCCTCGTGTTCAAATTAGCACAGATCACAGATAAAGGAAAGGATTTTTCCTATTAATGAAATAGTGATAAATTCTGAGATGATCCTTAGAGAAGAAAACAACATTAATTAAATCACCATTATCATTCCAACAGCAAAAACATCTAGGCAAGTCTATGTGCTACACATAAAACCCCCTCATATATTATGGAAACATGCATAAAACAGTTTGAATTTACAAATTCTCAGCCTGAGCACAAGGCATACTTTATTTAAATGGCTGTTATAAATCCATATAAAATACAGGACTTAGCTTGATAACTGTCTCTTCATCTCCTATATTTAACAAACCTCTATATAAACAAAATATGGTCTGTCAGATTTCTGTTTGGCCTTTTTGTATTTTGTCTCTACAATGGGGATGTGAAAGAGAAAGGCTGAATGTATTTATTCTGGTCTGGGCAACTGGCCAAAAGTAAAAGAGATATTTTAGGTTTCCTGGCTCACAGTGAGTTCAGCCTCTTACCTGCCTCCCCATTTTAGACCACAGCTACAGAATTAAAGCTGGAACACAGTCAGAATAGCAGAGAGGGTGCATCATAGCATTAGCCATAAATATTACCACTGTACCCTGCTTTCACTCCCCCAAATCCATTACAGCTCTCTTATATCAGACACTTTACACAATCCTCTCACATGTGGTAAGACTTGTGGTAAGCAGAGCTGTAAAATTTGGCTGCAAGGAGAGAAAGGTCTCAGCAGAACAACTAGAAGAAACCTGGTTGTTTGTCAAATGGAATTATTGCAAAATCAAAACAAAAAATACTGATATTTTGGTATCCATTCATGAGCTATTTCTGGTACACCATATCTTGCTCATTTATACTTTGTACACCCACAAGCTTTAGGTGGTTCCTTCTCCCATCCCTCTAAGCTGAAGAGCCATAATGAAATCCTAACACTTCCATCCCATGAAGAATGATCTTCTCCAGTTCCAGCCCCACTGTCCACAGCAGCTCCAGTGACAGGGAAAATTCTCCTGCTAAGGCAAATAACACCAGAATGGCACTCAGCAGATCTAGTGGTGGGCAGCTGAAAAGGTTACCTAAGCCATAAAAAATAATTTTTAAATCCCCTAAAATGCTAACTGTGGGAATTCTCCACGAAATAGCAGGAATTTTGTGGCACAAAATTCCAGCACTAAGTACCCCAGCTGTGAGCAAAGTCACCAAAATTCTGAAAAACAAGATATTTACCCCTAGAGCTTGCCCACATCTCAGGAACGTAAAAAAAATCTAAAAATCCTTTCCATAACAATCCAATATGTAATTTTGTGAGCCTGATTTTTGTTCTTCATATTTTGTGGTAGGTTTTGGAAACTCTAGAGATAGCAGCTACTGCTTTTGGCTCAGGGGATCCAGCTCAAGGAATCACAGAACAGGTCAGGTTGGAAGGTACCACAGAGGGACACCTGATCCAGCCTCCCTGCTCAAGCAGGGTCATCCCAGAACACATGGCACAGAATTATGTCCAGACCATTCTGGAATATCTCCAGCAAGGGAGACTCCACATCCTCTCTGGACAATCTGTCCCAATGTGTCATCACCTGCACAACAAAGAAGTTTAAATAAACGATTATTATTTGTGTGGAGGTTACAGTGGCTGTTGGAAATCACAGGATTACAGAAATAGGAACACATAATAAAGACAAATCTGATGTAAAAACTGGAAGATTGGGAAGAAGGTGGAGAAACTGAGATCTTTTGGCAACCTGCTCAGAATCAGCCTTAGTCAGCAAAGATGTTCAGGAGATTACAGTGAAATGACGTTCCCAGCCCCGTGCCAGGAAGTCAGATTTCCACACTGCAATGGTAAATATTTTCAATGGTAATTGCTGGGAGGCCAATCCTGCCTATCAAAATAGAAGTGCCACGATGGAGTGTTGTGATGAATTTCATGGAATGAACTCAATTTTCGCTCTGACCCATGATCAGTCTTTACAGTTGTCCTTGTGATAACTTCCACAGCACTGAGTTTATTTTTAACTAAAAAGGGATCAATTGAACTGCTTGGATAAAACCCTGCTATCTTTCTGCTTTGTCACTTTTCTGCAATGCTATCAGCAATCAAATTTCTACTGTTAAATAGTTTTCCATCTCCCTCTTTCCATTTAAAGCACATTTTGGCATAATCAGAGTGCTTTTCAATCAGTCCTGGTAAGAACAAGTATCTGTCTTGGAAAAAAAGCAATTGCATTGGCACGATCAAGTTACTAATGACAGATCCATTATATAATCAACAAATTGGTGTTTTTGATGGCTATTCCCTTTCCTCTTGCCTCCATAATGGTTCTCAGCTCAGTCAGACATTTGCAATTCATTTAGAAAATGGACAAAGCAAGCATTTGGATTTACACCAGTTGTGTTGCATTCTGCTGATTACTAATTGCAGCTGTTGCATCTCACTGCAGAAATATCTGCTTTTCAGCACAGGTAGGATGATCCCTCAGGTGAACATACAAGTGCACTGTGCATCATTTGTGTTTTCTGCTTCCTTGATGTAAAAAACCTTTCCATCTTGAGGGGATGAGGAAGCCCAGCATGCGTTGGTAGCTTACCTGTGTACAAAAATTTCCACTGTGTAGTGAAACATAAATCTACCAATTTTACTTTATGAATCTCACTAAATTTACTAACTTCATTTTCAGCTAATTCCATATAGCTCCCATTTTATAGGGTAAATACGCAATATTCAGGCTCGTCCTACCAAATGGTCGTGTCTTCATCACTGTCTTTACTTGTTGTGTTTCTGAGTTTAAGGAAATTACATTATAGATATTTCTGCATGGCAGTTCTCAAGAGGAAATCCTATTTTGCCATTATGGATAATACCACCCCTCACCCAAATCCAAATATGCCATTTTATTTTACTTATTTTATACATTTGGTCTGGAAATCACTCCACCCTGCATTGGATTAGAGTACACAGTATGGAAGAGAATCATTTAGATATTTAACTCCACCAGGATATATTTTGAAATGCCACTTCCATGTTACACTAACAATTAAGTAATTAAAGTTTTCCATTTCCAATATGTAGGCAATATCAAATAACCAGAAACAAAAAGTAACAGATAATTTACAGCTAGCTCGGCAGTAAAATGCAACTACCTGTTACAATTTAAGGTTGCTGAAGTCCACAACCCCCAATAGCCAAAAAAGTCTCTAGAGGTATATAAATTAAAAAGGAACCTTCTAAAATTATCTGGCAGGGGCAGACTAAAGCAGAAGATTCCTGTTGTGGGAGTTCTCCTGTGCTACATTTACATTCCCAAAAAGCAAGCCCAGGCATATTTGTTTTTACACAGTTGTTTCCACACCAAGACGCATTTCCATTCCCCCCTCCCTTTTTCTGCTTTTGTGTTCCATCGTCCACATCAACAATTAGTGGAAATGCCTGGCTGTGCCTGCTCACATTGTTCCCAGACTTTTCTCTCCCCCAGTGAGCTCTGAAGACCATGCATTATTTGACATGACATGGCTTGGAGGCCTTCTACAGCAATGGCTGTATGCAGGGAAGCAGACAGAAGCAAGGGAGAAGTTAGTCCTGGTTACATCTGGCACAGTAGGATGCAAGTCACTATGTGTTAATCCCTTAGCACAACAGCCCAGGTGATTGAACTTTAAATTACTTAAGTCTTGTAAACCAAAAACCACCAGAAATCAAAACAGCCTAAAGGTCAGGCTCGTTGCTCTGTTTGTTTTGTGACATGAAAACACAGGATATTCATAACATGGGGTTTTCCCCTGAAATAATTAAACATCTATTGTATTTTCCATCACAGCTCATTTCTCTGCAACATGAGCAATTTGCCAGCTTGTCTATACACACTGAATGTATTCAGTTCAGAGCAAACAGCTGCACACAGGCAGCTCCCCTCCATACACACAGGCTCTGCTCATCACAGAATCACAAAGTATGCTGCTTTGGAAGGGACCCACAAGGATCATCAAGCCCCACTCCAGGCCCTGTGCAGGACCATCCCCAAGAGTCACCTCATGTGAGCAAGAGCATTGTCCAAACACTTCTTGAGCTCTGTCAGATTTGGTGCTGTGACCACTGCCCTGGGGAGCCTGTTCAGTGTCCAACCACCCTGTGGGTGAAGAACCTTTTTCTAATATCCAACCTAAACCTCCCCTGACACAACTTCAGGCCATTCCCTCAGGTTCTGTCACTGTCACACAGAGCAGAGATCAGTGCCTGCCCCTCCTCTCCCCCTCACAAGGAAGTTGTAACTGCAGTGGGGTCTCCCCTCAGTCTCCTCCAGGCTGAACAGACCAAGTGCCCTCAGCCACTCCTCACACAGCTTCTCCTCAAGACCCCTTCATCATCTTCATTGCATTCCTTTGGGTGGTCTCTAATGGTTTAAACTCTTCCTTTGGATGGTCTCTAATGGTTTAATGTCTTTCTTGTCATGTGGCTCCCAAAACTGCGCCCAGGACTCGAGGTGAGGCCTCCCCAGCCCAGAGCAGAGCGGGACAATCCCTCCCTGCCCAGCTGGTGATGCTGGGCCTGATGCCCCCATGGCTCTGTTGCCCTCCTGGCTCCAGGGCACTGCTGATCACATTCATCTTGCCATTGACAGGAGTCCCAGGTCCCTTTCTGTGGCACTGCTTTCCAGCCTCCCATCCTGTACATGCAAGGCTGCCCCATCCAAGCAGCAGAATCCAGAACTTTCTCCTGTTGAACTCCACACAGTCAGTAAGGACTTGTGTCCTTATCTGTTTTTTAAATTAACCTAGTCAGATATATAGAACATTCAAGACCATAAAACACAGACAAAGGAACCTATTGCCCTCTGAAAATGAACTTTCAGAAATGTATAGAGAGCATTAGTTAATATCTTCTCTCACTTTGTTGCTCAAGTAGAGAACTTTGATTTTACCATTCCTCCAAGAGAAGGTGATCAATCCCCAGACACATGTCCCCAGATTTCAGCCTGTGTGTCCCAACTCTCATCCATTAAAGTGCATATAGTGATCAATGCCATTGATCTTACATCCTTTGCTTTTACATGTGTGCCTCTTCCTTGGTTACTTCAACCTAAATCTGCTTCATAAACAAGCTGACAAAAAGGTTTATGTGGATTATGGCAGTGAAATATATTGGTTTTTAATTTTTAAACATTTATATTTGAAAGTAAATTTAAAATAACTATCCACAGAGAGTTTGAACACATTAAATGCCTACAGTAGCTCACAAAACCTTTGAAGTTTACCCAGGTAAAAAATATAAAACCAAAAAAAACCTCTGACAATTTTAAACTATTGCAGCCTTTTCTCAAGTTACATTGAAATTTCTTTCTGAAATCTTTATCACATGTAATACTTGGTCCTCTCAGTCAAACATAAGACAAACATACACCGACTTTATTATGTGTCACAACAGATTGCAATGCACCAAGCATCAGTATTAGTTTCAGTCTTTATCATCAGGAGAGCAGCTGCTATTTATCTCTTCCCAAATTACTTCCTAGTATTGCTTTCAATCTCTGTTCCATTGAACTAAAAGCCAATTTCTCATTTGTTTGGGGTTTTTTGGTGTTTGATTGTTGTTGTATTTTTTGTTTGTCTGTTTGTTTTTTCCATTTTAGCTATCAGGCACAAGAGAATGTTACTGGAAGTGGAAAAGTAGCAAAGTGTCTTGTTTGTAATGCTACTATAAATAGCAAAGAGGGAAGAATGGGATCCTGAAAGTTTGAAAGATGTAAAGCTTAATTTTCAAATGTAATTAAGGATATCCTGATGCAAATGGACTGGCAGGATCTTCAAATATTGTGGAAGAACCTGAGATGCCTAAATTCCTTTGAAAATCACATCTTTTTGAGCTACTAGCCTTCTTAGCACCTATTTTCTTTTCACAATCCTGTGAATGGCATTTCAAGTAAACTTGAGTCATCTACCCTCAGATTTTTGGATCTGAGACTACAGACAGATGGGCATCAAAGCGAGTGAGTTACCAAGGCTGACCAAGTTACCACTCGTTTTATCTGACCTTGAAAATAAAACAGATTGGCTAAGTAGGAAGGCATTGTAAGGCTTTGCTCAGCATTGCAGGAGGATGCACACAGTCTGTTGGGAAATCCAGCTGGGGAACAGCAGCTTTCCTTGCCTTGGTAAATGCTGGAGGTCCACCAGGACAGCTGAGGAATACTGGGTAAAGAACAGTTTTGTCTGGCTAAGTAATGGAGATGAGCCCAATCCTGTGCATGGTTAAGACACTTCCTCTTTTACTGACTCCAGTGTTTTACAGCTGAAAATCAGAAAAGTTGCATTAACAGCAACTTTTACATGCCAATTGATGACATGTCCACAGATCTGCAGCAGTGAAAAGAGCCAGAACTCTTAGTACAACACAGAAAAAAAGGAATTCAAGTAATTGCACTTTTTGAATTACTGGATTTACTTTATAAAGAAAAATGCTGGCATGTACTTTCCTGCCTCTGCACAGCTTAAAGCATGTAGAGTCATTCTAAAACATATACAAATATAAAGAAAATGTATAATTAATCATCACCCAACTAAAAGAAGTCTCTTAAATTAGTATTTACCTTGAATATTGACTCACCAAATAAAGAGCAAAGGGAATAGCTGAATAACATCTTCTAACTCCCATTCTTTTCAGGCTCCAAATTTTATGTTTACAAATAATGTTGGCTCAATTTTTCAAATGGCAGAATTTCCCAATTTTCCCATAAAAATGTAGAGTTGATCTAGGACTAGTGGAAGGAGTATCAAAGAATGGTGTTGAGACCATGCTGGTAATTCTCTTTCCTGCTCTAGCTGGCAGCAGCACTAGAGAATGCCCAGCTCCAATAACTGGAAACACAAGCCAGTGGAATTCAGGAAAGGAGACAGAATGGCTGCAAACTCTTTGGAGACTGCTGTAGATTGAATATGACTGGTAAAGAACTGTTTATATGTAGCCAAACTCCATTTTCTTGACAATGTAGATGACTACATGTGAAAATAGTGTATATGCCTTGTTTCAAGAATTCTACAACTGATGTGCCACCAGCTATACAGAAAACAGAAGAGTAACATTGCACAGCTTTCAACAATCACATGGACCACATGGAGGATGTGATAATTAGGCACACTCATTGGTACCACTTTTGATGCTGGAAATTAAAATAGTCTCCTCTAATTTATCTAATATCCTCAATCCTTGGTCTTCCTGCTCAGGCTGCCAAGAGTCCTAATAGTGTTATTTTAAGACCTGGCATGACTGTTTGTAGACATTAGACTGGAATCCTTTCACTTCACACATATTTTCAAAAAGCAAAAGGAAAAATACTTCCCATGACTGCTGCCTTATGTTAATGTTATGCAGGGATCTGACTTAGGCTGAGCTTGTCTTGGATCCTTATGGAACAAATACCATAGCAAGAAGGTTTGGCTTATGGTTAAGGTAAGGGAACTGGGTCTGAAAACTTCATGAGTCCAACTGTCACATTCCTGTACAACCTGGGAAAATCAGCACTACAGGGATTTCTTCACACCTCCTCCAGCCAATCCAGTCTGTCAAGGCTTTAAATTCTTCAGAGAGTTTGTTTTTGCTAACATATGTACAGACATCTAAGAGCATTCAGTCATGGATGGAAAGAAGATCCCACAAGCTGTTTTGGTGTTTCAGTGTGGCACACTGACACTTTAAAAGTTCATTTTTTGTGGACCTCAAGCCTCAGCAATTCATCAATGGGCAGCTTACACCTCCGCTGCCCTCAGGCCATACAGCACATAGAGACTCAGATTGCTGAGGATTTATCCTTGAACTGTCTTTCCTCATGCTTCTTGGTTTAGATAACTCTTCCAACACATGATTAATACTCAGTAACAGCAAATCCCCCTCTAATGAATGTATGCAAAAGGAATGACAACACATGATGAAAACCACATTCCAGAAGATGCAATGATCTACTGAGAAGCTGGCAAACTCATACACAGCATGGTAGCACTGACTAAGCACCTTTTTTTACCTCTTCCTTACTCTTCCTTCCTTTGTCAAGTCTTGTTGAGACTATTGTGCCTCCAGTTTTGATGTCATCTCAGAGAATCCTTTTCCCAGAAGTCTCTACACTCCTTCTAGCCAAATTCAGTTTCACTCTTCAGACTGGCTCTATGCTTTTGGAACAAGATCCAACCAACTGTGAAGTTAAATTCCATGTGCCTGTGGAGTGGCTGAACAATAGACTATTTCCAGGAACTTTCACTTGCTCGTATGTGTTCCATCAGAGCAGTGAAACTGGGAGTTTTCATCCTTGAGGAAATTCAAAATCTGATGTGGCACATTCCTGGGAAACCTGCTCTAGTTGAGCACAGGGCCAGCAATAACACCTGGACTAGACAGCCTCCAGATATCTCACTTCCAACCTCAACAAGTCTATGATTCTGTAAAAGCACTTGTTTGCACTTACACCTTTTAAAGGCTCCTTGGCCAAAAGCAAAGCAGCACAGGCCTAGCAAACACATTAAATGCACACCTACTTAAAGAACAGTTCTGTATCAATGGAAATTTGGAAATCCCTAATCAAAGATTAGGGCTAGGTAGACTTAATAGAGTCATTGTGACACACTTGAACAATCTCTACACAATTCCTTTTTTCAGATTTCCATGTAGAGCCCATTCAATATAAGTGGCAAGCAGGTAACAATCCATTTCTTCCACTAGACGGGCAATAGGCAATGCTTATGGCACCTGTTCAGTTCACTACATTCCTAAAACAATCCCATTTCTATGGAGAGCTTGTCTTCACCAAAACATTTCTTCATGCTTGGACTCAGATTTTAGCCCTAATCTAGCTCATCAAGTACTGATTTCTCCAATTCCATGCAAAACACTTTTCCAACCTCTTCTAAGGAAATCAACATGCAGAAACCAGACCCAAACTTCAGTCATTCATAAAAGACCCCTGGTAAGTCCACAACTGAGCAGGAAGGTCCTGTGGTTTTTTTACGTTATCAGGAAGCACTCTGGCCTCTCAAGAGAAGTTTGCTTTCTTCAGCTTGCAGAAGTATTTTCTTATTTTCATTGTTCCAGCAGTATTACTCTCATGGAAATTTGACTGAAAATTGCAGAATGCTGTTGTACATAAATGATGATAAAGTTTCATAACATGGCAGACAATGCTTATAATGCACACAATTCCTCCTGATGAATCCCCAGATGTGTGAGCATGTTCTCCAGCAGCTTAAAAAAGGCATATAGCTCTCTCACCCTGGTCACAAAAATAGATTAAGTCTTCAGCTTATGACATAGGTTCTGTTTTTGGAGCAGAAGGTCACAGGCACCCTTTGCAATAATGACCATAAGGTCTGAGGAGTCACGGTGTGGGAAATTAATGACAACCATGAAACTCACACTGCAATGCATTTGCTCTGCATCCCACCGGGTCACGCCTCCATAATGTAATTTATTGTCAAGCTGAATTTTATGAAAATTTGAAGGATGTTATAAACCATTCTATGAATTCTCAATGCCAAAAGCTGGAGTATGGTGTTATATTTCAATTCTCAACTGTGTAAATAATGCTTTCATGCTTTAAAGGTTTCATATGCAAGCAACTTGAGAGAGACAGTATTACAGAAGCAAACACTAAACTGAAGTATTATACTGCAGTTTCTACAACTACATGAAGAATAAACACAAAAATCATTCTGCATATCTAACACACATTGGTGTTTTAGCTCACTGCTGGTATGAGAAATAGTTCAGTAGCAGTACAGCACTGTATCACCACACCAACAATATTATTTTATGTTTATTGATGGCATCGTATATTCATGTGTGTACATAAGTTTTCCTTCTCAGAAGAAAAACCACACTCCATTCAAGATTGAAATCTATTTCTTTTAGCCTTTGAAGACATGCACAGGTCTCCCTGTTTGTGAGACTGTAACACTTTCTCCAGTGTATCTACAGTGCAAACAGTACAAAATGAGACAGCAGACCCCTGCAACCAGATCAGACTCTGGAGCCATTTCCCACAGCCTGGTGATCAGTCTAGGGTAAAATAGCCCACATTGTGACCTTCCTTGTCTGCTGTTGATGTCTTCCTTGATGCCTCATTTCCCCTGTAACCAACTCTGCTCTTTCATTATTCCTTGTGCATGGGATGCCTTTTGACAGAAATTCATCTTTTCTTCCAAGAGATGAGAATTACATGTGTTACTTCACTCAATATAAACGTCCACAATTTGGGCAACCAATGCTGACTCAGTTTTGCCTCATTTCTCCTCCCATTAGCTCTGCCAAGCCAGCACCTGGGCACACCAACCTACTTCCATGACTGTCCATATATCACCAACAAAATGAGGGTTACATTCTGGTTTCAGTCACATCTGAATAGCTCCCTTGACTTTAATGTGGAGAAATTGAGGTTAAGCTGAGCCTTGTGGGTCTGTGAACAGGAGCTGGATCCTCTTAAGTGGAGATCACTACCCCTCACTTCACTCCTCATCCCTCTGGAGCATGACTTTTCTTCTATTCCACTAATTCCCAGTACAAGCACAGTGTAAACTTCCCTGAGCCCAAAAGTCTCACCATCCACATTTTTGTGAGTTCCTTCCACATTCATTATTTATTTCTCCAAGGAAATTCACATTCCTCTGAGCCCACAATCCTCACAGGCTCAGGTATGAATAAAGGAGGTTGGGTGAGGCCCTTTAGGAGCAGAATGTCAAACCAGGAAAAGTAATATTTTGTAAGACACAGCACATTTCTATATACTGATGGTGTGTTTCTGTTATGCTTTACAACCAAAAATTTTGACTAATTCTTCCTTGATTGCAGTGGCAGCTATTATGATTGTAAACATGAATCCTTTCTTTTATCCTTCAGATAATTCAAAGTACCATCTCAACACTGCTGAGCAAATACCTCTTGCCCTTTCCTGTCTTAATATATCAGCTCTTGAGGGAGGAATCCAAATTTAAACTTCAAGGCCACAGAGGCTCAGGACATCTCAGAGCTTGTCCTGGGAGAGCAAGAGAGAGAACAGTTGTGATTTAATTTTAGGGAAACATTTCTCTCTCCTCTGTTTCTCTCTCCCTTCACCTCCTCTCTCCAAGAAAACAAACATTTCTTTCATTCCTAGATCACACTGGAAACTGATTTCTTTTCACCTTTGAAAGAATTCACTAGATTATTCCCCACCTGCACTTCCTAAAGCGACTCCTAGACTGAAGTGCTGTTCTTATCAGCCCACCCTGCAATTACCAGGAGACAAGAAGCGCCCTGCAAAAACTGTGACAGAACAAAATCATTTCAGAGTGATTTATTAGGCATGCAGCCACTAATGACTTTGCAAGTGTGGAAAGCAAGATGGAGGGGCAGAGCCTGAGCCAAGAGTAGCTGTCAGAACATCATTGTCATCTATTGGGTTAGAAATATTTAACCCATCTGATGATCAGCCTGGCATCCCCCCATAACACCAAGCCTGGAAACAGCAATAAATTTTGACATTGAGGAGTCTCTTCAAAAATCACAGAGGCTGACAAAGAAAAGGGAGAAACTGTGCAGAGATGTTTCTTTGTGTGGCATAGAAAATAAAAAACCCTGATCTCCAATCACATCCTTTTAGTGCATCAACTCTGCTGTCAGGGCTGAAGTACCAGAGGCAAGAGCCACCTCACTGAACTGACAGGTGTTCTGATATTCATTCACAGATGTTATTTTTGTGGTTACTGTGAAAAAAACTTCTTGTTCTTTTGAATAAAAAGTCACCTTGCGATGTCTTTGGGAAAAATCCAAAGAAGTGCCAAGTTCCTGCAATTCCCACCTGCTGGGAGCAGCAGGTGCTTGGCACCTGGCATAGTGAAGCTCTTGAGAGAGGTTCTGCCCTCAGTTGTGCTCATGTAAATACAACTTAACTTTGCTAGCACTGACTGAACCATCCCAGAAGAAATTAAAAGTAAACAAGAGCAGAATATTTTTTTTTTCAGCACCAGGGGCCTACAATGGTAACGTTAACATTAGAACAGATCGATTTTGCCAGATGACAAAAGAACATTCTGATCTCACTGCTGTGCGCTCCTACTCAGCAGACAATTGCATCCCATCTCAGAATAGAGTTTTAAAAATGTTCAAAGCAATGTGCAAGCATTAACTTCTAATGGCTTAAAAAGGAATTTTATAATGCTAATGTCTTCATATTACAGCTATGATGCATCTAGAGAGCAAAGGTTTCTATTTAAATCTGTAGCAGCTTTCAAAGATATTTGGACCAGAAATTTCCATTTAGGCATCTCTAATTGCAAGACTTCTGAGTGTGCTGCTGGGACAGACAGAGGTTGATATGACCTTTACAAAGGCTCCTGCAATTATATTCTGGTCCATCTAAATTACTAGTTTAAGACAGTGGTGTATCTACAAAGAAAACAACAACCAAACAAGATGTTCCATCATCCCAGCCATTTAACAAACACTCCCTTGCCATGCTGCAGAATTCAGTGGCCCCTATTTTATTCTTGGCTACTGAACACAAGCTGAGAGCAGTGGGGAGAGCCAGCCTGCAGGAATTTAGTGATGCACCACCACTCCCAGAAGTACAGGCAGGGCACAACCCACCTGTGCTGAGGGAGGCTGAGCACAGAAAGATGGTGAAAATAGAGAAAATAGAGTGTTTCAAGATTTTTTGTATCATGTCTTGTTCTTCCTTGAGAAAAATGTACCTGAGAAATGCCCTGGAGTGTTGCAAGCCACAAACCTGCTTTCTTCAATTGATCTGTTTTTTCCTCACTGTCAAAAACAAACCCAAAACAATAAAACTATGTGGGGAAGGGAAGAAATGCATACAACTTTCTTTTCAGATATCCCTATTATTCCAGAATCTTCTAACCTAATTATAGTGTATTTTGCATCCTTCCCTTTTTTTCCCCCCGATATATATTATTTTTTTCAATCAGCATTTCTGCATGACCAATAAATATGTTTTAGGTCAGCATACATCACAACAGTACCTCTCTGTCCCACTGCTTTCTCCTTCAGAATGGACTCCTCTCTCCCCTCCTACTCAGACCTTGTTAGCTCTTCTCTTGTTCCTAATTTGAAGATCCAAATGAGCATGAATTACATGTCTCAGCAATAAACATGATCTCACAGAAACACAAAGAAGAGGATGAACAAAATAAAAATTACAGTCTGGTGAAAGCTCCCTTGACAACTACAGCTACACTGACAGGCGCCACTGAAATAATAGGAATGATGCTTCAAAACAACAGCCAAGACAACGTTATGAAAGAGAAAAAAAAAAACAGTCTAAACAGATCTTTTCAAATGCAGATTCTTCTGTCAAGTATGGAGAATGTGAAAAATGTTCTTTCTTATAGCACAGCCATGTTCAAACTCTGCCAGATTACAGAAAACCACCAAAAATATGAGTACAACCATGGGCTCAATAGTCCATTTGAGGAATATTCGAATGATGCAGCATGGAAGAGAAAGGTCATACTTTGGGGATGGAGAGGAAGGATAGAAGGTGTTATCTCATTACCAACTGGGTGAACCACAAAACTGCTGACTTCAGTGCAACATCAGGCATTTGCAAGCTTGTGTATCTGAGTCCCTACCATTACCCAGGTGACAAACTGCATACCAAAAAGCCAAGAGATGATGAACATGAAAAATTATGACCCACTACTAAAAAAATTCCATCCAAGATAGAATTAAGGTAAAACTCATGAAGAAAGGTTGTCGATGGATTAGGGAGTAAATTAGGAAAAAAGCATTAGCATTCCTCTGTCAATAATGATTTAGTGCTAATGAGTTCCTTAAGACCTTTTTTTCCTGTTAGCTTCACACCATAAAAGGAGGAAAATTGTTCTAAGCTCTGGTGTGGTCAGAGATACCTGCTGATCAGCAGGTATTTCAAAAACACCAGGTGGATGCTGTAAAATCCTGCAACAACCACAGGAAAAACCAAAAGTACCTATGGCTCCTCAGCAGGCAGAAAATGCAGCTCCTGAGAGCAGCAGTGGGGATCCAACTGCACAAGAGTTTCTGGCCAGACTGAGTCAGAGGTGGGGGGGCAGTGGAAAGAGATGGCAGAGACAATATTGCAAGCAGGGTGGGAAGGAATAATGAGCACAGGGAGAGTGGTGCTTTGGTGTGGTACATTTTATTTGCTGGTATTTTACATCCCTATTGTGAAGTACTACTGGCAACATGGTAAAGTTTATTGCCTAAAATCTTCTGTCACAAACACATAGGCAACACCCATTTCTGTTAGCAGAAACAGACCCTTTTCTTCTAGTACTGAATGCGCTCTGAGCTCCAGAAATTTGGCTTGGGCTCTTGGGCTTGCATTCCTCCCCAGAGAAAAATAAAATCTGCAGAAGAGTCATGTACTTTTCCTCCATTTTATTCCACACACTCGAGACACCTAATAAATTTGCTTTGATTTCTTATTCTTTCCTAAAACAAAGGAAAATCTTACAATCACAAATATCTTTTTGCTCCTTGGTGGCCTGGCAGAGATACGGGTAGAACTGTTTCCCACTTTTATATAATGGGATTTAAAATAAACTAATAAACAAAACAAATCAACAAAAAAAGAAACCAAACACCAATAACCAATAAAACAACAGAGGGCACAGAGAAGATACAAGGACTTTGCCATTTCTTGCCAGAAGCACTGAAAACAAAAGTACATGAGGACTGAGAATAGAAAACTAATAGCTACATGGATCACAAGAACATCCTAATAGTATAAAAACCCAGTAATTTAAGTTTTGAAAGGCATGTAATTCCGAAGACGGAGCCAGTCAGCTTTTTAGTACTCACTGGAAATAGAAACTTTTGATCTGTGGTTATTCTGTATCCGTTTCTAGAATTTCTTGCATGTTACTTTATAGTGGAATACACAGAACAGAGCTGGTGAACAGGCTGCACGGCTCACTAGTTTTCTCCACTGTGAATCCAACTGCCCTGCTCTTTAAGCAGTGACCAGACTGCTTGGATCCAAATCTGAGCCAGCTCTGGGTTCCCCAGCCCTGGGAAACTCAGAAGTGGATTAGTCTCGAGAGGGAAGAATCAGATTAAACGCCGGTTCAGCCACAGGCAGGGACAGTTCCCGGAGCCAAAGCTGGGAAAGTTGAGAGCAGCGTTTGGGGGTGAGCAGACCTTCAGCCATACCGTGCTGCGAGTCTGAGAGGGAACTGGGTGAGACGAACTGAGCCAAACCCACAGCCCAGGGCACTTGTGCAGCAGGGAGTAAGAGTCACTTCTGAAACTGGGATAGGGGGACACACCTCCGTGCCAGGACCCTGCATCCTGGGCTCCCAGCACTGCAGGGGAGTGGGGCCATGACCCCACTGTTCAGCCCCCCCAGGTGTGCAGGACCCGCCTGTTGCGGGGTGCACCCCCAGCCCAGCACGCCCCAAACTGCAGAGCTCGGCAGGAAACACAACAAACACGACACCTCTCCCTGCCTTTGCTGCGCTCCACGGCAGAGAAAAACATGCCCAAGCCACGCCAGCTGCCGAACGGGAGAAGAGCGAGGAGCCACTTACGGGGATGTGCACTCGCAACATGAGTTTCTTGTGGCCGGAGCTTTTCCTCCTGCTGCTGCTGCTGCTGCTGCTGCTGCTGCTGGAGGCATCTTTCTTCTTGTCCATGGCAGTGCTTCCCATGCCTTCACCCAAGCGTGGTGCTGAGCGATGGATCTGGAGAGGGAGCCTCCTCTTCCACCTCTCCCCACCGTCCCACGGGCCGCAGTTACTCCAGGCTCCTTATTTTCTTTTTTCTTTTCTCTCTCTTTTTTTTTTTTTTTTCCCCTTCCTAATGGCCTTAGGAAATTTTGGGGGGTGGGGGTGGGGGGAAGCAAGAGGAGGGGGGGAGAAAGAGAGAAGCCGAGGGAAGGGGAGGAGTTTCTCCAGCTCCGGTCTTTAATCCCAGCAGCGAGGTGTCAGGGGGGACCTTCGCAAGAGCATGAGATGCCCTCACAGACGCTGCTCCCTTTCTCACTCTTCCGCCCTTTCAAAAATATCCGGAGCATCCTGGGGGAGGGGGGGAGAAAGTTTCCTTCCCCTCGCCCAGCTCGGCCGCACTCTCACAGAAAGAGAGAGAGGAAAAAAAAATAAATAAAAAAACAACCCCCCAAACACCCAAAGGCTAGAAAACCCGAAAAGGGGAAGCGCTCGGGCGACGCTTCTGGCAGACTGGGGAGTCCCGCGGGGAGCCCGACCGGGGAGGGAGGAGGGAGGGAGGGAAGGGGGTCAGGAGGATGGGAGGAGGTGCCCGGGCGCTCCGAGAGCCCCGGCAGGGTCCCCAGGAGCTGCCAAACGAGCACCACGCAACTTTCCCGCAGTCCGGCCGCTCCCCGCGGCTGCCGCTCGGCCCGGGCCGCCCCGCCGGCCCCTCGGCGCGGGGAGAGCAGCTGGAGCCGTGCCTGCATTCCCGGAGCACGGAGGTGGGCGAAAAGGCTGCGTTTCACCTTGCCAAAAACGCCCCGGGGCGGCGCGGCTCCTCTCCCTCCCGACCTCCCAGGCCGGTTCCTCGCCTCCCTCCCCGCAGGGTTTCTCCCGGCCGTGCCCTAAGCCGGGGGTATTTCTGTGCCCCCCAGGCACCGCTTCCCAGCCGCACTCCCCAGCAAGGAGGGGGCCCCGGCAGGCTTCGTTCCCTCCGGGTAAAACCCCGGGCTGCCCTGCCTCTGCCGGGCTGACAGGGAACGCGTGCCAAGGCCGGGAGGGCCGCAGTCCACTCCTGAACGGAGATTTTTCCGCTCCCTCCCTCCCTCCAAAAAGCCTTCAGCGCGCTTGCAGATTCAGCCGAGAGAAAGAAGCGGCTCAGCCCCCGCGGGCCAATGGATTTGGCGTCACCGGGTCCCAGAGAAGGAAAAGTTTCCAAATCCCTTCACCTGTGGCTGTGCTGCTGCCCAGAGCCTCCCCACGGCAGTGCCACCCTGCTGCCAGGCTGCCACCAGGGCTGAGAGCCTGGGACAGCCAGGACAGAGAGGTGTCTTTACTTTAGGGCGGCAGGTGGTTTAAACAAGCATACACGCTGCATCAAAATATGGGGGTTTGTTTCAGAACTGCCTCTTCTTCCCTTGACAATCCCTTGCTGAGAGCCTCGGACAGCAAGGACAGAGAGGTGTCTTTTCTTTAGGGAGGCAGGTGGTTTAAACAAGCATACATGCTGCATCAAAATATGAGGGTTTGTTTCAGAAGTGCCTCTTCTTCCCTTGTCAATCTCTGCATCTTTTTACAGTGCCTGAATTTGAGGATAAGGCCAAGCCCGTTACAGGCACAGACATTTGCTCACAGTGCTTAAACTCAGATTTTTCCTGGTTCAAAGATGTGCATGTATGCATTCACAAAGCCAACACGGTAATCACTCCCAACAAATCTTAGGGGAGTCTATAAAATAATGATTGAGGAGAGAAGGGAGAAGACTTTTCACCAGAAATCTTATCTTCTGAAAAAAATACAGGGTTGCAGTGGTTATCATCAAAAAATACAAGAATTCAGATTTATTTCCTGCCTTATGGAAGTTGAGTATTTCAGGTGCAAAGCTTGGTCGGGTGTAAAGCCTGTAGCCACTTCTCTAAAACCATACAGAATTAAATAAAGATGTGACCCCTTTAATGAAATAGACAATTGTCCTATAGGTTCCTACAGAATGTCACAGAAGGAAACAGACCTGGAAATGAAACAGGGGTTAAGATCACTGACAGCAGCTCAGGAAGGGATGTGGATGGGTCTGTAACACCTGCTTTCTCCCAATATTTATATAAACTCTGCCAACAAAGTGCTGTTGCCAAGGGAGAAGGGAATGACTGGAATAAAGAAATTAAAAAATTACTAAGAAGCATGCCTATGAAAAAACTGTCACAAGATTTTTCTAGCTACTGTGGTGTTGAAGGTTAAAAGATCAGGGAAGAAAAAGTAGAATTTCTTTAAAAGGATTTGAGCAATTGGTATTTTAAGCACGCAGATATTCTGGCCATTCTTCATTAAATTAAATAAATTAACTAAATTAATTAATTAATTTGAGTTGGAATAAAATCTACCATATAAATACTCCTTTCCCTTGTTTATGCAAAATTGTTTCCCACGATATTATAATTTATTTTCTACATTTAGTATTTTAAATCTAAATTAATTCTTCTTCTTTTAGATTATTTGTATGAATAATTGTGGTTATTGTAAAAGAAGTTTCAGAAAGTGACATAAAGGCAGCATGACCAAACTCCCAAACCTAAAAAAAATCCACAAATCAACCTCCCTCCACCAGGATATTGCCTTAAGCATGTTTATCACTTTCAGAATACCATAATAAGGAGTTATCCTTATTTTTTTTTTTCTTTTGACCCTCTAAGATCTCAAATATGACCTTTGATTCTCCAGTCATATTTTTAAACTTTTCATTGCAGCTCTGAGGATTAGACACATGTTAAAACAAACAAACAAACAAACAAAAAAGAAAACAAACCACAAAAAATACAACAAACAGCAAAACAAAGCTTAAATCCTCCTACAGCTGCTATACTTCAGGAGCTTGACTCCTTGTAAAATCAAGTGTTAATAAGACCTGACTTATTTCAGACATTAGGGCACCACGTTTTTATACCACTTAGCTTTTTATCATTCATGGATAAATGTAGCCAGCATTTGAACAAACAGCACTGTCAATACTTTTAATGAGATCTGAAGTTATTTTGATTGATTTGTCTACCAACAACCACGTTTTCAGATGCATGTAAGCATCAAAATTACTAATTTCACAGACAAATGGGTACTTAAACACTTTGGAGAATATCATAGAATCAGAGAGTGATTTGGGTTGGAAGAGACCTAAAGATTATCTGGTTCCAACCCCGTTCCCATGGGCAAGGACACCTTCCACTAGACCAAGTTTCTTAGAGCTCCATCCAGCCTGGCTTTGAACACTTCCAGGGATGGGGTTTACATTTATCACCCAAATACTTCCAGGTTTCATAACCCCTCAGGGGGGCAAAGCAGAACAGCATTTCAAACACACCAGCCACACTTTGCCTCTCCCCAGCACCACTGGAACACTTCCCATTATAACTCAGCCCTACCTGCAACTCAGCAGAAGCAGCACATTTTGGGCTACACCCTGGCACAGGACTTACCCTACTTAATCCTTAAATACAGGTTGAGTCAATTTTTCCATAATAAATTTCCCTGAGTACATTGCTATGTTTCTAAAATAGACATAAAACTTTCCTTTGAGCCTTGGTTGTACTGATTGTAGTTGCTGGAAGGAAAATAATATGGCACCAGCAAACTTTGGTGCTGAGGTTCCAAATGCAATATGTAGAGATTTTCTAAAGGCTTTAAATTTCACTGAAAAAGCATATCTAAAAAAAAGTGGTGAATGGGGAGAGCTATGTGAGTTGTTGGTGGGTTTCAAATCTTTATTCAAACCAGCATTTTTTGATAATGCTTTATAATTTGTTGTTGGTAATACCATATATATTGCCTTAGAGAAAAAAAGCTATCTGTGAAAAAAAAAACCCTATCATTTTTTCTCTGCAGATGATATATTAATCAGACTGTGAGTATTCAATGTAGATTTTTCACACATGCAATCTGTAGGTATATTTTAGGCACAGACTCCTGCAGAAGTCTCATTTTGGGTGACTACATTTCCCACCATAAATAACGTGTATATTCCATACCAGGGTAAATATTGTAATTTCTCAGGTCAACCACATTATTTCTTAACTATATATATACACATATATTCTTATTTGGGACTTTCAAACCTTTTAAAAACGTTTCCAGGATTTAGAGACAAGTTTTTAAAAATCAAGACATTTTGAAGTCTGGAAGCCCAAGACCTTGTTTGGCTGTATCCCAGCACTAACTATGCTTAATTATAGCTATTTTTCTCTTTATTCTCTTCTTACATTAATATTTGTCCATGTTGGTTTCTGCACTTCCTCCTCTGCCTCTCCCTTTCTTTTCACATTTCACCTCTCATTCTCATCCTCCTGATGTTGTTCTCCATCTTTCTCTCTTCTCCAATTTGCCACTCAGTTCTTTGAGCACGCTTGAAGTGGATTGCTTGGTTTCTGTTCAACACATTTATTAGATTGAATTCGACCCTGCTGCACAGGGCTCCTTAACTTAATTACCAGTACCATCTAATTAACCTGATGCAGAATTGGGATGCAGTAGTCCCTGCACAAGTCTTCTGTAGAGGCCAGAGAGGACACAGCCCTGACATCTGTCTGCCCACACCCACACTCACCTGCTGACACAGCACAGTGCAGGGTGCAAATTTCAAGTCAAGTAGAATATGGAATCAACATGAGGAAATTCCTGTAGACAGCTAAATTGCATTGCTTGCAGCAAAACTGCTATTAAAATTGCCTTCTGTGGGGAAATTTGCAGGAGAAATTGTAAATCTGCCAGGAAGGCATGAGTGGTTGAAGCAAGGTGAGGTAATGAGGTTAATGAGAGGAGCTTCTTGTCCCCAGAAGGTCTACAGGAGCATAACAGTAGCAAAGAGTGACAAATATTTCTGCTGAAAGAAAGGTTGTGTGGACAGGTGGTTCCTCTCCAGGCTGTCAGGCACCTTCTGGCAGGTTAGTGGTCACTGCAGTGGATTCTCTTGTCACCTGAAGCCCTGCAGCACGCTCTGCCCTGCAGCTCCCTCCCCACTGCCACCAGAATCTCTACCCAGAATTTCTGCTGGGTGCTGGGCACTCCCCCCAGGGCTGCTGCACTGCTCATCCACTGAGTCACTGGGATGTCTTCTCACCCTGACCACAGTGCAGAGGAGG
The DNA here is from genome assembly GCF_023055355.1 of Agelaius tricolor. Lineage (NCBI taxonomy): Eukaryota > Metazoa > Chordata > Aves > Passeriformes > Icteridae > Agelaius > Agelaius tricolor. The sequence goes on from NW_027269266.1 coordinate 4,231,010, forward strand.
GGAAGTGAGAGAGAAGCAGGTTCACAGGACCTTTCTAGGCTGTTTCTCTAATTTAAACTGACTGCTAATTTCTCTCAAACTGCCAAGAGAAGGGGCAGCTTTTTGAGTTTACTTTCTTTTCACTTGCAGACCTTGTCCATTTTGACAACTGATCCTGGGTATCAAAAAGTTTCAGAAGTCTTCATTCAGAATGAGCAGGCCCATGGAATGGGTTTATTTGGCACACAGGAGGCTGTGGCATGGGCACTGGAGCAAGGATTGGCAGGAGGCTCCCTGTTTGGCAGCTGCAGTGTCTCACTGGGTCCCATCTTCATGGCTCCAGAGCCACAATCCCCACGAGGCTGCCCTCAGGCTGCACAGCGCTGACCCCACAGGAAATGCACAGGAAATCAGATGGTGCATGGTGCTGTGACATGAACCCCATTGTGTGGTGGCATGAGCACTGCTCTATAGACTGTGTCTACAGGTAAGTTCTGTTTCTCATTTGTATCACTACACTGTAAAATAAGAATAATATTCTCTGTCATCTCTGCTAGAAAGCATCTGGCAGACCTGACTAGGTACAAACATGGAAAACACATTTTCTTGTTTGAATCACAACAGCTTGATAAAAGACCTTGAGGCTGATTTTCAAAGTTCACACAACCTCTGTTGGTCCTGAGAGCCAGGAGAGCCTTCCAAAGATTGAAGTACCTTATGAGACATTGTCTCTTTATATTAGTTTCTATATATAAAAAAAATTTCCATTAACTGGAATGATGCTGTTCAGCCTCAAGCTTTCTTGTACTTAAGAGTCATGAAGAAGAAATGACAAAGACTTTTTAAAGTAGCTAATTTCCTCCTTACTGATACAGGAAAATTTCTTTTGTGTTTTCTACTGATTGTGAGTCAGAATTTCTGGCTGTTAGCCAAACACAATACTTTGAACCTTTGATTTGCATATGTAGGCCTACAAGTTAGACAGATAACCTCAATCAAAATTTAATATAACAGATTATATGCAAAACCAGTGAGAAAGGATTCATTTCCCATATTGAGTGACTTTTGTCAGTTGTGCAAATTAACACAGAGAATTACAGATAGAATTCAAGAGGAGTCTGCTTTTCATTTTCTTTTCCAATAATATGCATAATGCAGTACATTAGCTAAAAGAACATTTAAAGGAGGCAGAGACATGGTTCTACCAGGTATGTGTGGGCATAAGAACAAAAAGTGTTTTCAGCAGCACAAATCTGAAAGTACTTCCATGTTCTTCCCAGTTCACTGGGAAGAATTCAGAGAGCTGAAGAATTACAAACACACTTTCTGTGAGCCTTCTGTGTGTGATAATATCAGAATTTGTTCCTTGGCATGGAGCGTGCTTGGCTTCAGACAGGACAGTGGGCAGGAACAGCACTTTCCTTCTGGAGAGGAGGGGGTGAGACTGCCCCAAAACATCAGTCTGTCACTGCTTGGGGGTGCAGATGCAAAAAGAGGTGAGGCTTCCAAAGCAATCATGAGCAGTCGATTCCAGGATGGTCTGTAAGATCTCAAAGAAAATAAATTTTGCATATTTACCTTCCAATTTGTTATGCTGCAAGGTACTGGTGGCACAGTGTCCCAGAACACACCTGTAGCAGTGTTCTCCACTGGACCTCCAGCCAAGGCCAGTGGCAAGATTCCCTTTAGGGAAGGAAAAATTGCAACAATTATAAAACAACCCAAACATGTTCTCTCATCTGGTAGTAACTAATAACAGGAGAGCCCCAGAAACTCCCATTATGTGGGAAGCATCAATGAGAAGGTGATAGTTTATGGATGACACAGAGGAATGAATAAAAACAGGAAGAAAGAGCAGAATGATATGAAACCTCCTCTGCACAATGGCTTCCAAAGGATCAGAATGCTCCAAAACTTTGCTTGGCTCCACACCTTGGTATCCAGGATCTGTGGATATCACAATGTGTGCAACAAGATCCAAACATCTGAAAAGCATGAGAGGTGAATAGCAACTCCTCCTTGTTTTCATAAATAAATTGTACTTCTCTTGTACTAGGCCTGTTTGCAACAATTCCAACATCTTTTTTTGATCCCAGGTATCTACTCCCTGTCATTGAGGTGCTGCAGGATTTGTTTTTCTGCTTCTCCACATGTGATGGGCACAGGCAAGCCTGATGAGCGGGTGTCCAGTGGGAATTCGTGCAGATCCAAGATGACATCTCCCCAGGACAAAAGGTGACACGCAGCAAAGGTGGCTCAGAACTGTCATCTGCACCAGCAAACCAGAGCAGCAGAGCACAGACCTGAGCAGTGCCCTGGAACTGTCCTGATTGTTAAACTGTTCACAGTCCCTGCAGCGCTTTGGCTCAGGCTCTCTGCAGCTCCCCAAGACCCTGCCAAGGCATGGCTCAGGAATTAACACCAGTCAGGGAGCATTGCCAGGAGGCAGCCTGGTCATGGCTGCTCTGTCTGAGAGGTAAGAGCTTTCCTAAAAGCCTTGCTGTACCATCTGAGATCTGCAGCTCTAACCTGTGCCAAGAGGATGGAAATGTTAGATCCTGGCTTTCCTGCATGCCTAGGCTCTCTGAAGACTAAACTACACTTGTTCCTCAGTCTTTTCAATGCCTGTCAGCCCACCACTTCCACAGGAGGAGGAGAACACAGTTCCCACTGTACTGCTCCTGTTTGGGCAGAAAATGAGCTGTACAAGGAGGAATCTCAGATGTGCAATGATGAAGGTACCAAGGTCATGATTATTGGCAAATTATTCTGACATATGAATGGTGAGGGATATATCCAATTAAAGACTGCAGATTGTGCATTACCATAGCATTGATGTAATTACAAACTAAGTATATGTATATAAGATAGCAAGGGCAGATTTAACAAATATCATTCATTTCATTTTCTAACACTAACAGTGTTAGAAAATGGTGAAAATGTCAGTAATGAAATGTTTATAATACCATAATTTCATGTCAGGAAGAACTTCCATTTCAAAATATCTCAAAATAATTTTATTTTTATCGTTTTTCTTAAGAAGAGTGTCTAAAATCTTATCAGAAGAGCTTTAGAAGCAACAAATATCTAGAAATGACCCTAGAATATAAAAGTGGTTCCCACAATAAATCCAAAGAGTTCCCAAAAATAGCTAATGTAATTCAGTGTAGCTTCATTAAGATTATTATTTTATTCTCAACTAAAACTTTGATTATGTCTTACTATGCAAAGTACCTGGACTTTAGAGTCTTTAAATGAAAAATTACAAGGTAACACTAGAGAGATGTGCAAGCTCAGTAGATACATTGGAGGTAAAAGAAAAGGAATGGCTCAAGGAGAATTTCCAGATGTTGAAGACAGACAACAAAACAAACAAATAAATAAGATTATTAATTGATTGTGTTCTGTTCCTGATGGAGAGGTTACAGTTGTAATATTCCTAGATAGGTATGAATTAACATATGAAGGCACAAGGTAGTTAACATGAATCCTCAAAGTTATGCTGGCCATGCAGGTAGAGTATTTTCTACTGAATATCCTCCATAAAATAAAAAGAAAGTAGATCTTACCTTTGTAATTAGTAACTGATAGGTCCCCATTTTGGGCCAACTTAGTAACTTCCAGCAGAAAGCAGCCTCTCAGCTCTCTGGGTACTCAACTCTGCAGGGAGAGCACAGAGAACAGTTTGAATTTAGGTTATTTGAAGTCAAATTGACTTCCCTATACATGGTCTTTACTCCTTCTTCAACAGTCAGCTTAGAGAGCCAAACAAATACAAACAAGCAGCAGGAAAATCTCTTGTTTTAGGGAATGAGGACAGAGTCAGAAGCTCACACAAAGTGCTGGGAAAGTGAGCATCAATAGAGTGCAATTGCCTGCTGGAATAATGAGAATTGGGATACAAAGGTCTGCTTGGAAAGAACAGATGCTAAAATCATATCCATTTCTACAGTCGAAGGAAATCTGCCACAAAGTGTGGAAAAGTGCTACTGCTGGATGAATAAAATCAGGAATCATGTGCAGGAAGGGCACAAAACTTATGTACTGAAGGAGGGTGAAGAGCAGGGGGATAATTGAAAAAAATTTTAAAGTCCTATATCAGGTGAGATGGAATTGATTTCTGTTTCTGCAAGGATCTCTGCGAGCTTCACAGATGACAGGAAGGATATAATCTTGACTTCATGGTCTTTGAAGTAAATACAAATTTATTTTATTTTCTGGTATACATAAAAATGTGGGTGGGAAATGCAGGAGGCTCTCTTAAGCTGAGTGAAGTATGTTCTTTATGCCCAGCATTACTGTGGTCCACACAAAATCCATTTCCCTGGGAGCTGACCATGAGCTGAGAGGTCCCAAGAGCCTCAGTGCTGCACTCCATGGGCCTTGGTGAGATGCTCTGGGACCACAACAGTTTGGGGGAAAGGAGGGAGAGAGCAGTCATCCTCCTGTCAAATTTCCTCATGCCCATCCACACTGCTCCTGATGGCACAAGGCTGATCATGTGGAAGATATTTTTATTGTACAGTAGTAAGCTCTACTGAGCATTATTTTACTGTCTGAACTAATAAAATTATCAGTTATTCAGAATTATCAGAATGATGAATATCTGAACTGGTATTTAATATCTAGAAGATTAGAAAGACAAGCATTTTGTGTCTGGGAACTTCAAATCAGGACTGTAACACATTTGTATTTTGACTGCATATACTAGAAGAGTAATTAAATTATGTATAACTAATTAAGAATATAGGAGGACCACCCATATGTAAAACCCACCATAAACATATAATAATTTTATACTATATTAAATATACAGGATTGCTGATATGCAGACATAAACATATGTGGCATATATATCTCAAACCAGTCTCAAGCATTCCATATGAAATTTGCTGGAAGCAGGCCATTAATTACTAAAGCTGAGTCTAATCCTGTAATCTCATCATAACAGAAGTTTAGTTTTCATCAGGCCTTGAGGATCCATATTCAACAAATATCATTTCACTGCCAAAATAAAATACAAAATACTTGGTACAATGTGGTTGACTTAAGGAATAGTCAAATGCCACTCTTGGGCTGTTGATACTCAGAATTTTCTTTTTGGTGTTTGGAAAACATTTATACTATTCTTCAGCTCTGTGAGGCTTGCTGTCATTCAACTCATCAGCAAGACTTCCACTCCTGGGAGTGGAAACTCAGTTTATTTTAAGGTTTTTGGAGATAAAGTAATAACTTTTGCCATTCATGTCTGCAGAATCTGACAGTAATCCCACAGCAAAAGGCTTAGTCCCACCAGAGCACTGATGTCCTATAAAATTAGGGCAAGTTCAGGAAAAATATTTTTAGTGCATTCTCCTCATTAACACTAAAAGAGAAGCTGAGGGAATCCCAATACCCAAACAAGTACACATCAAAGGTCACACAAATATTTATCACCAAATCACACAAAAAATTACAGCTTCAATGGTAAAGTTGAGTGGATGATACAATTTTCTTATCCATAAAAAATTATGTCCCTCATTAATTCTTTTCACAGTAAAGCTGCTTCATTATTTATCCTCTGGGTAAGCAATTAGTAGCAACGTTGCTCCTGGGTAGTATGTGCTGAATTTCTCTTTAATATCTGCTATGAGAGACCACATATTTCAGGCTGCAAAAGCAAAATTAAAAGAAACTCCCAAAACTGAAGAGTTGCTCTAAGCAAATAAATAGCTCTTGGTATCAAAGGAGTGCTGGGCAGGAGGAAACATGTACTTTCTCCTTGAAGAAAACTGGAGAGCACTGGAATTACAGATTTATAAGCTCTTTCAAAAAACATCAGCCTGACTCTGAGAGTGTTCTCTGCCAAATCAATTAAGCTAAAATTTAAAGCTGCTGTAAGAAAAAAAAATAATTAAAAAAACCCCTGTAACAAAACCATTTAGAATTGGAAGAAGTTTCTTATGTATAAGAGCAAGTAAGTTCTGGAATAGATTTTCAAAGAGAAACAGGGGCAAAAAAGATAATGGCAATAAATTAATGAAAGGGATTATATTCAATATGATAACAGGGTTAATAACAGGTGATTGGAATATGTTCCTACACAGAATGTAAATGTTAATCTGAGAGTTAGGCCAAATGAGGTATGACTACCAAAAGATTAGTGTCCAATTCTCAGCTGGATACCAGGGCTGGCTCTACCCTGTCATTACATTGTTTAAATACAGCACTCAGTTAAACTCAGTCAGAGCAAGAAAAGTAACCCTTAAATTTGGTGCTCTCAAGCTACAAAGCTGGAATTGAAAGCACCACAGATTAGCTCAACTCTCATGGTTATTGTGAGTTATAAATTGAATTAAAGAATGTACTCATTTGGGTGAAAGACCATTATTGCCCTGCAACAGTGTGAACAGAAGTCAACTATTCAAATGCTCCAAATCCTCTGATGTTTTCCAAGAATATATATCCTTGCCCAGAAGAAAAGGTGGGTTCTCCCAAAAATTACTGAGAAAGGGCAAGAGTGACTCATTTTGACCTCAATCCTGCAGACTGTGAGATAGTCCTGAACATTATGAGACTTCCAGAGGTTCTGGAAGTAAAGTGAAGCCAAAGAAGGTGTGGCACCACCGTGAGCATAGAAACTCAAAATTATTCTCAAAATTATACCAATTAGACTGGAAAAGAGAAGACTTTGAGGTCACCTAATTGCAGCCATCCAGCACAAGAAACATGGAGAGAGGTTATTTACAAGAGGAATACTTGATAGGACAAGGGGGAATGGCCTCAAACTGAAGAAAATTCTTTCTAATGAGGGGGGTGAGGCACTGGAACAGGATGCCCAGAGAAGTTTTGGATATCCCATCTCTGAAAGTGTTTAAGGCCAGCTTGGATGGAGCTCTGAGCAACCTGGTCTAATGGAAGGTGTCCTGCACATGGCAGAGGGGCTGGAACTCGGTGATTTTTAATGTCCCCTCCAACCCAGGTTATTCTATGCTAATGATTCTATGGAAGATTACTATAGTGAAAGTAGCTAAGGGAAAAAATAGTCCTGTGGTATAAAATCTGTGGAAGTGAAATACTGAAATATTTGCAGGGCACAGGGCAAGCCTTGGGGGAAAAGGAGTACAAAAAACTGCAGACAAGTTAAGGAAGGCAAACAAGGGTGGAGGCCAAATCAGTTCTCAGCTGCCACTGGACATGGCAGTTCCAGGCCATGTCCCCTCTGCCACTACAGCTGACACAGGAATGCATTGTCCTCTTTGTCCCCCCAAGTGACCACAAGGGCTTTCTGCTCTGAGACAATGTCCCTGCTGAGCTCCAGTGTTCCAGTGGCTTGCAGACACATTCAGTAAAGGCTGGATGCCACATGGAGCCCTCAGAAACTTCCTGAAGTCAAGTGCTGAACTTGTCCCTTGTAACACAAAACCACAAACCTGTTGTTTCATGTGCCTTTATCACATTAGATCTGGAGTTGTTGGGTTTTTTTAAGTCTTATAATGGGCCAAAGTAAACCTATTTTTCATGCATTACTATGAACCTATAAAATACGAATTTTCTCTTTTGTTAGAAGAGTTTTGCAGCCTTGGTGATATAAACTGATAATCATTGCTCAACAGTCAAAATGTGCCCATTTAAACTTGGTGTGGGTGTTCTGCAGATTTTTTTTGTGTCCCTGTGAAGGGTTTGCATGCTTTCTGCAAAGAAAATAAATAGAACAAATAGTATGGCACCACAAGTTGGTCAATTATTAGCTTTTGCATACTCAAATCATGGCCTTTCTTTACAAGGACACATGTTAATATATAATAGAGGTGTATTTCAGTTCTTTTTAAATTGATTTTTCAGACACACAGTGCAATCTTATAAGGTCAGCTGGAAGGGAAGTGGCCAAAGACAGGCCTTTCAGAAGAAATGAGCCACTAGTCACACATCATGAGAAATAAAACTGGAACTAAACACATGAAAATGATTTTTATTTTGTAGTAGTCCCAGGCTGGCATTGGACACGCACCCACCAGCCTCACTTCAGTCTGGACAAACTGTCTGTAATGGTCTTAAACTCTGATTTGAGCATTTCTCAGATCTAAAAGAGGTAATAAATGTCATGGGCCAACTTTAAACCCACTGCTTCAGGCTTCTGGTGCTGACCACAGCTCTGACTGTTCCTGTGAAGCTGCAATTGCTAATTAATATCCAATTATTGTTTGAGGATGTAGAAGTTGTAATTGGGGAACAGTAAACAAGTTTAATATGATTTTGTGCATAGAAAATGAGGTGTCAGGGAGCTCAAAATGGCCAGAGTAAGTAATCAAACACAGCAATCAAAATTTTTGTGGCTACGTTCAGAGACAGAACTAGGAAAATGTGAGAGAGAAATGTTTTATTCTGAAATGGATTAAGACAAGTCAGAGTTTTGTGAACCAAAATATTCCTATCATATAGTTACAGATAAAAATGACCAGAGAAAAAATAGGCAGTAATTAGAAAACAGTAGGCAGAGAACTGCAAATGATTCTTGCAGCCTGCAGACAGAGGCTGAGCCAAGGAACCAGAGACCAAGAACCAGTCTGGACTCACCAGCTGATTGGGGGACTTCTGATAAGATAAAGAAAATCATATCAGAACAGTCCAGTTCAGCCTTCAACAAGCTGCCTGAACTTTGTACTGTTGTGTCTGGCAGAGGCAATTTTAGTGCAATGACAGTGTTACAGGGCTTCACACCATGCTGGGAACTGTTAATTCTGCACCAAGTTCAAAGTGACACCAAGTAAAACACCTGAGAAAGGTGACAGCAGAGCTGTGAGGGTCTGAGGGCTCTACACTCCCATACACAACCCTGCACACAAAACCAAAGAGCACTTGGGTGTTGTGTTTATTACATCTGATGGCCAAACTCTCCCATCTCTCTGCTAAACAGGAGCTAAGGAGAAATAAGGCCCTTGAAATTAAGAGTTCCTAGAAACTTAAAACTTCCAAACACGTCAATTCCCATTTTTGCCACCCATTTATCTTCATTAAATTTTTAAAAATTTAATTGCATTGAATTCCAAAAAAATGAGCAAATTTCAGCTGTATTTTGAAATGGAATTATAATAATAATTTATTATTTATGAATTGCACATTATATATTTATAAGCTATGATTTGCAAAAATTATTACCCTGTCTGAAGGGACCTGTAAGGGAAAAAAAAAACCACAACCAAAACCAAAACAAAATCAAAACTGAAACCAAGAATGTGTTCTAATCAAACTGTAAAACAGGAAAATAAGGCTTTTACAGAGTACAATAATGACCTTATCTCCTTCATTAATTCGAGTGCCCTATTGGAAGAGATAAGGGAAAGTGTTATCAGGGGTAGGTGACAAGATATTCTGCTTCAGGTTGGAACAGCTATTCCAGACTCTGAGTAACCTCTTTATCACTAGGACAGGAAAAAGGCAGCTCTCTAGTTTTCTAGGTGAGCCAAATCTGATGTGGACAGCAGAAACAAATCAGCATGTCAGCCTCCTACTGCATGAGATGTTGGAACAGCTGTGAAAGGGCTTCTTTGACAAACATAATCCTAGTGACCCATCTTGTATATTTTTGTGATTTCTTCCATTATTGAAAATCTTGTGGGTTTAAGTATTGTTTTATCTCCAGATCTTCTCTATTGGTAAAACAGATTCTGCACAGGTGGAGTATGAATTCGGCACTCCTTTCAGCACTGTGGATCTGTTCCTTGGGGGGGTAAATGGCAAACTCCTGGAATATTTATTGCACACCAGCTGTAGGACTTGCTCAAGACACAAGGGAAATCTGCCACTGAGTTGCAAGGCCCAAGCCACTGGCAGACAGCAAAAATTCCTGGGGTGAAAAGCTACACTTGCTCAGCAAGTTTTAGTCCAAGCAGTGGCAAACAGTGAAGTAATGGACGGGTTGGAGACTGAGAGTCACCACTACAATGCCAGTTTTTATACTGACAATATAAATGATATCTCTACTTATACTGGTGAGATTCTCTAGTATTATATATTTAATTTAATACATTAGTGAGATATCAGTGATCTAAGTATATCCAGAAACTTGACAGGAAAAGCCAAAGCAGTTTGGAACTGCCGGGGTGAATCTAGGACAGAAGCCTGAACATAGCAAGCACTTTTCTGTTTACATTGTCTTGAGGTTTAAAGTGTGTTCACCTGCAATTTGGGATGGGTCCACGTGCTTTATGGGTTTGTTTTTCATTTTGTTGCATCAGAAAAAAATCTATATATAAACCTAGAAACCTGAGACCTGAGTTTCTTTTAGCTGTATGGACTTTAACCTAGCTGTACAACATAGGTACACATGCCCTTAAAGTTTCTATCTCTTAACAGCTGTGAGGAAAACCCCAAAGATTTGATCAGTACAAACAGACAGGTGTGCAAGGAAGCTGGAATTAGAATTCTGAGACCACTCTATTAGCTTAAATGCTTCCTAATGGCAATCTGACGGACAACAGTGTTGAGAAAGTTATTCATTAACTTATTAGTATGTTTATCAATTTTAATTTTTGTCATTACTGCATAAGAAAACAAAAACAGATCAAGACTTACATACAAATAGCAAAATCCCTGGCAGTTTTCCTACAAGCAGTTAGAAGGTGCCTCCTCCAAATCACTTAAGATCCCCCCTTTCCAGAGTACTGTGTGCTCACAGTGTTCATTGAAATCTGTGGGAGCAGGTCTGGTTATATCTCCTTGGCCCCTGTCTCCAGCATGGGCACAATCCCACGTGGTTCCTTCACATCCCTGACAGGAGTGGTCTGAGGCAAGGACAAAGAAGGCAATGGGCTCTTCCCTTGTGGGAATTTTGCCCAATAGAAATCCCACAGGGGTTAAGTGCTGTGTTTTCTCATTTGTAAACCAGGACTTACAAGCCTTCCCTATTTCAAAGAGCTGTGGAATGATAAAGGGTTTAACACAGCTAGACTGCAGTAATAACATAATATGCTACATATCCATGGAACATTCTCTGGGAGCCTAACAGATTCGGACAAAAATGTTTTAAAAAGCCATAGCTGGAAAAGCAAAGCTGGCTTTTCCTTCTGTTCCGAGGCAGCTTTGGCAGGAGGAGCTGTACTGCAGAGAGTACACAATAATTTTTCTGGTTTAAAATGTAAAAAAAAGTAAGGACTGTGTTACAAGAGCATGGCACTATAAAAGGATGATCTAAGAAAGCCCACTGCATGTGGTTTACACAAATATCACTGAGCCCACAGTGTCTCCTGGCTCTGTTCAGGCTGCCTCCTGACAGGAGGACACCCATTATCTACCATCTGCAAACAAATAAGCATTTAATTCTAGGTGAATACTTTTGTCTCACTGAAGTCAGCAGAGCTCCCTGTGTACACATAAGGATGGTAATTTTAGTCTAGCTACAGCATTAGATTTCTGGATTCTGACTTCCAGAACTTCAATATGTTCAGCATATTACATGGCTCCAGCAGTGACCTGACAGCCAGGGACAGGCAGAAAGTGAATTTTATAATCAGGCCCTTAGCACCATATTGGACTGACCCTTCTGGTTTAAACTTTCCATGGCAGGGCAGTGTGCATGAGCACTGCTCTGAGGGAATTTCTTCTGTCTGCTTTTGCCAATAATTTTGGCTAGCAAAGGTTGTTGTGTAAAAAAAAAAAAAAAAAAAAAAAATTCCCAGTTTACCCTCTCACTTCCAAGCCTTCATTCCTAGAACACACAGATTTAAAGGAACCTTTTGTGCAATACACAAAATAAAACAGCTGGCTGCCCACAAGGCCTCACCCAAGACAAAACAGTAACAGTCCTTCAGTTAATCTATCTTCCTGGCTCAGGCAGGCGCCAAGGAATCCAGAGCCTCCCAGACTTCTGGGAAGCAAGTAAATATCTTAAAATGCCATAGGTCAAACCATCAAATGCTGCTTCACTGCCCCTGATCTGTAGCTGCTGGGGAGCTGCTCACAGTTCCTGCTGATACTCGTGGCAGCACTAGCTGGCAGGCTGCTGTTGCTGCCAGGAGTCTGCTGTTACTCTTACCACAGGAAAAATTAAATCACCTCCCACATTACATTCCAGAAAAGGCCAGGTAGCTGCAATTGCCCCTTTGTGAAAAAGAGTGGGAGAATAAAAAAAAAGGCAAATATGAATGTGTGTGTGTCCTTGGTGGAGGTTATTTTCCTTCTTTTTTTTTTTTTTTTTCCATTTAGGTGAATGTTTTTGGTGTGTTAGAAGCAGAAAAACAGCCTTGGGCTAATACGTGAAGATTAAAAGGTGAAGTTGATCACTATCAAAAATACTTTGTGACCTAAAATGAAGCTCTGAGTCATCATCATTATTGGCTAAAAGGAAATTGAAGAATTAAACTTCTTGAAAGCACACAGTCAGAGAATGCTTTGGGTTGTAGGAGGGGACCTTTAAAGTTTATCTAGCCCCAGCAACAAGCAGGGACATCTTCAACCAGACCAGGTTGCTCAGAGCCCCATCCAAGCTGACCTTGAATGTTTCCAGGGATGGAGCATCCACCACCTCTCTGGGCAGCCTGTGCCATACCTCACCACCCTCACTGTAAAATGTTTCTTCCTTATACCTGTCACCATCACAGTGACTTTTTCAGACAGAGTACCCAAAACTGAAGTCCACTTATCTCTTATAGGTTAAATAGTTTTACCTTTGCACGGTCTGGCTTTCTCCATGGGGTGGAACACATGATTTGGTGGCAGGGTACCAGCAAGACTCTCCACATTTCTTTGTTGTTAGTAGCTAAGACTCTTGGCATTTCAGCCCTGTGTTTCAGTTATGTATATGGATCTCTACTACTAGAAAATCAGAAAATCTCACAAACTCCTTACCCCATCAGTCTTTATTTCCTTTTCCTGTAAATAAAGAACATCTTCTTATTCCCACTGAAGAGCTGAGGAATGGAGGTACAGTGAAATGATTTGTGTATGACAGTCTAAGAAGAAACTGAGCATAAATCTACAGAAATCATGGTTGCAGGCCAAACCAGATGACCACATTTGAATCAAATCGAACTAAATTAAATTAAGCTTTCTGTAGCACTCAGCAGGATGTTATTTATGCCTTGAAACAGCATATCTCCTTCCAGATCTTCCTGTCCAATTATTTAAAGGCTTGGTCCAAAAGAGATAACGTAGAGAATCTGACTGTCAAGAGATCTGCTGCCAGCTGCAGTCACCTGCAGGGACTGGGAAGAAAGACATGACTGATGATAGCATCAAGACTTTGGCTGAGATTGTTAAGCTTCATAAAGCTGTCATTGTTTGACAACTGATGTCTGTTCTGTCTGCATCATGATGGAACCAGCAATGATCCATCCCTTGGATTCCACCCAAGGAAAGGCCAAAGAGAAATACTGAAAACAAAGGAAATGGGCAGACCACTGTTCCCTGCCTCTGCCCCCAGCCACAGCCCACATGAGCTCAGTTTGTTGTTTTGGCAGGAGAGCAGGCACTGAATAAGCACGAAGAGCTGAAACTGGCAGAACAGTCAGAAAAGTATTTAGAGTTGTTTATGTATGAATGATTGCAGGGTGGGAAGGGCAGACTTATTTGGATAGATCAGGTAAAGCCCCGGGGGCAGCGCTGAAAACAGAGCCCACTGCAATCAGATGAGTAACATGATCCTGGACTGCTTTCTCCTTTCCCTCTGTGCACACTCCAAGTCGCAGTCAAGCTTTGCCTTGGAGTCCTTTTGAACGTTTCATTCACAGGTATTTGTTAAATCCTGCTGTAGCCCAGAGGATGCCTACCACTTTAATCCTCTATTAACAACTTAGATTTTTGGTGGTGTAGCCAAGGTTCGCTTGCTGACTCTCAGCCTCAAGAGGCCTTGGAATATTTGGATGGTGTATTTACCTTCCCCTGATTTCATTACAAGAGTGATACTTGGCACTTCTCTACTCCTCTAGAGGAGGCACAGGTCCATCACTGGTAGCAAAAGTGTGACAACACCAGCCATGCTTAATTGCATTCAAACTCAGAATAGTAAACACAGAACCGTGCAAATGCAATGTTTGTTTTGCAGAGTTAGAACCTGACTGAGAAACTATTACTATTTGAAGTGTTCACCATTGCCTTTGTTGTGGGGATTATTCCTTTGGTAAACACAGCCACTGTGGGGCAGCAAGACACAAGCATTTAATGGAGTGTGCTTTGCCTCTCAGGCTCCCGAAGAGGCTGTAAGTGCTGTTACCCTCTGCCTGCAGACAAGTGGGACGATGCAAATGTTAACACCCTTTGCTGGAAGTACATTTCCCCCGTCAGCCTGACTTGGTGACTTGGGAATCATGATAGGTTTTGAATGCAATATTGAGATAAGGTAGCACCAAAACTGCTTTAAGTAGTTTATATGTCAATTCTGAGAGAAGATGTCAACAACTCATAGCTCAAGGACGTTTGAACTTCACTTGTGCACGGTGCCAAATGCTGTGTTCTCAGGAGGCTCACGCCTACATGCACACAGACAAGTTGCTATTTGCTTTTGCCATTTTCCCAGAGGAAGTGATGGTGCCAGACAAGTGTGAGCAGACCAAGCTCATACAGTGTGTCTGGCTGTGGGGTTTGTAACTCTGCAAGTGGAATGATGAGCACTCCCACCACACTCTGGTCATTGCCCAGGGACACAGAAGGGTGACTCTAATCCAGGAGAGCATGAGATGCCCCTATGTATACCGAATCTCCAGACTCAGACACACAAGATCCTTCCAAATCTGAATCAGACTTTTATTGGAATTCTCACTGCTCTTCATTGCCCTAGGTTCCTGGAGCATTTGCACTCAGCCTAAATGAAGATTTGGACCCCAGCTGAAGAAGGGGGATTGTAAGTGATGCAGCTTTGATAATGGGGAGATACTTGGACTATTGGAACTCATAACTATCACTTAGAGACATAAGTCAACTAAAACAGTACAGAAGCTATTTTTTTCCAAGTTGGGTCTTGCCATCAAAATGAGGAGAAGGAGACTATTAAAACTGGTTTGGATAAAACACAGAAGATTCTATCTACCTACTTGCTAAAACCAGGAATTCAGATGTTATAATCACTCCTATACTCCTATAGAGGATGAATTTTGAGCCAGATCTCTGACATAAAGTACCACCATGTTTATGTGTGCTGTGACAGCCTTTCTCATCTTCCACTTGAAAAAACGAGATTTTCTGACTTTAAATATAGTCAATAATGATTATGAGTTTTATTTAATGCAAGTTGGTTACTGAGCAAGAAAACAATAAATTTTAATTTTCAGTTTATCTCTGTAATACATAACGTAAGAATATTCTAAATCTTTCTTTGCCCTTTAAACATAAATCACAAGGAATAAAACTTTAAGTTTAATCAAAATTTGTGCTTCTTGATAAGCTTCCACATGAATTGTCTAATCAAGCAGATTAAATAGATTCACTTAGTGAGCCTGGACATGAGGGGGAAAAGGAGGAAGAAAAAAAAAATCTCAAACCTCACAATAATGGAAATTGTCTGCTTTGATTTCTTTCTGTAGGTGTGAAGATATCAGAAGTGGACACTGAAGTTATCCTTAGATAAGTCTCCTAGAGTAAGAGTTAACCATTCTAAGTTACATCAGTGTTACAGACTACATGATAAAGAGCCATGGGTTTAAGTGTACAAGTTTGAATGTCACAAACAGCCCGGACATGACACTACAGAGCTCTCTTCTCTCTTTGCAAAATCTGAGACAGTAAAGAAATCACTTGCCTCCTCAGTCAGAGCACCATGGATGTTAAAAATATCGTTATGATTTCTTTTTCCCTTTTCTTCTCTATGGGACATTATCAGATACAGAGGTCTGAAGCTTTGTGTTGGGTTTTGTTTTGGTCAGGTCTAGAGGGTAAATACTTTTCCATGTTAAATATACACATATAAAACACTTGGAAAGAAAATTTTTGAAGATTGTAGCTAAAATGTCTTTTAACACTAGTCTATTGATGCCAGATTGATTTTTGCCTTTATTGCTTTTATACATTCTCTATATTCTTTACACATATATTTGTAGCTCTGTAGCCTATTATTTATTTGTAGTTATCTGCAATACTTTTCCCTACCTCTTCCCTACCCTGACAGGCAGAAAGACAAAACACATTCCAGAGGCTCCAAGCCCCATGGGTCCAAGGCCCCCATCCTATCTTGGCTCTCTGGGAGCCAAGGTTGAAACGAGCTCTTTGAGACACATTTTCATAAAAAAAGTTCAGTTCCTATCTGAAAGGGGGCTACAGAAGTTGTGGAACCAAAAAGGGGGAATTACTTTATCACTTATGCTTCTAATTGGTGATTCTTGTCAATTATGCTAATTTGCTAAATTTATAGAACTGTATTCACACTGTGTGGGGTGGGAACTTTTCAATATCTGCCCCTTGGAGGCCTCCAATAAAGACCAGCCTTTATAATACCTCCTATACTAATATTGTCTTGCAAGTGGCTTGCTTTATTTCTAGATCTTTGAGGCATCATGTTAATACTCCACACACATGGAAAGGATTTTTTTGTTTGTTTTTGACTACTATAAAAATTTTCAAAGCATTAAAAATTATTACATTTTTGAAAGGAAGGATATATGTAATGCTGCTGATCACCAGCTTTTCCTCACTTTTTGAAAGGTAAAATAATTACAAAAAATGATGGGACTGAACCTAACTGGCTATTAAAACTGGTTTTAAATTCAATTTGAAATAGGTAAGTTTGAGATGCAATAGTCCTAGGAAGAAGCAGCCCCTGTATGACAACTTCCCAACACATTGATCACCAGATTGTACATCAAACACGTGCTGTAGTGAACTCCTGCCAAAGGAAGTGAAAATAAAGCTGACTGGGAGATAAAGTTACCTGAGTGTGTTCAGGCTGCTCAACAATTTACTTCCCCAGTGCACTGTTGTGGGGACCCACCTAGTGAAACCATGAAGAATTGCACCAGTCCAGAACGTGAAAGAAAGGGAATATTGAGCCAAGGAGACAAATAACTGAACAATATAATTTAGTATATTGCAAGTGGTGAAACATGTGGCAAGACGAGAGAGACCACAAATTCCAGCCAACCTACAGTCACCATCTGGTATTGCTTTGTAACTCTCAGATAACTTGGTTTCAAAATCTGGTGCAGCAGAAGCTTGCATTTAGGAGAATGGATAATATATTTTGGTTTAACTCAAGCTGGTGCACTGCCAGACAACATATTTGGGACTTATGCTCAGCATTCCCAGCCTGAGCACTAACAAAACCCAGAGTTGGTTTTTGTAAAATCAGAAGAATGGCTTTGTTAAAAAATACTAGAAGTTATTTCCCTCTGTCTCTTCACTTATTTTTTATTTTTAATTTGAATCTGTAGGATGAGCCATCATTTTATGTATTTGTCAAATCTTTAAGGCTTTATTCCTGTGATCAGAAGAACTGGAGGCTTTCATTACAATGAAAGCTGAAATTTTTATTTTCTTTCTTTTGGCAACAAAGGCTGTAAGAACACCACCAGGATTCTTTGGTTTACAACAGATTTTTATGCAATAAAGTGCTGAAATGAAATTTTTTTACAGGCAGTATCAATCTGTTCAAAGGGATTTTGCCTTCATTTCCTCAATTCCCTGCCCTCACTTATTTAATCCACAAGAAAACCAAAGCTTTCATTAGCAAAAAATCTCCAAAATATGTAGACATATTTTGTGGCTGGCTCAACCACTGTCATTTTCTCCTAATGATACAAAATTACATACTCTTTTTTTTTTTTTCCATCACAAGGGCATACAAAAAAGGATTGAGATTTGAATTAATTTAATTATGAAAATAGTTTATAATACTCTTTTTCTTCTTGAATGAAGCAACAAACACATTTGGTTTTGTCATCCTCCAAAAGAGAGTTGCAAATACTAAATTCCAGTTATAAATAGGTAATTTATAGTGCAGGAGCTCCTCCTCAAACTCTTAGAATCACCTGGTTTTGATTCTGCTCTTGTCTACACATATTTAGGTCCTTTTGGTTTATGTGACTTTATTTCTTGAAAAGTTCTGGATAATCAACACCACAGAACAACTCCCTAGTGTCTAGAACTGCCACTTAAGTTTGGAGAAGAGCCATCCATACCAATTTAGAGGCACCAGAATTTTAATTTCTCTTATCCCAATCACAGTTTTCTTCTCTCTCCCTTGACAACACTATTCCAAGAAAATCCTGACTTTTCTAAGTCCTCCACTTGAAATATTTCCACTTCTTTCTCTTTTTATCCTATTCAAGGTACTACTGCTACTCACCAGCATTTCTGTAACAAATGACACTTTACTTAAAATTGTACCCAAAATCCAGGGCTGCTGTAAGAGCATGTCCCAGTAGTGACTGCACCCCTCCCTGGGACACAGGGACTCTGCTCAGGGTTCTGGATTACACACAAACATCAAGGCCATACTTGATTTCTACCTTCCCAGCCACTGCTGTCCCTGAAAGCAAGGGCAGCAGGCACTGCTGTCAGAGCATTGGTTCTTGGGAGCAGTGATTTTTGACCCCACTAATAGGAACAGAAATCCTTCCTCTCTAAAGCTTGCCTCTTGGGCTTCTATTCTTCCCTTCCCCTCTGCTGAAATAGTTCCTTTTCTCCTGTCCCTTCCCAGCTTCTTCCTCTTCTTAGCAGCTCCAAACAAGTAGAATTTTCTAGGAAAGAAGAAGAAGGAAGAAGGCAGAGTGTATTGGGATTTGTGGTGAGAGGAATTCAGCCACATGGCTGCACAGGCAAGTTTGGGGAGGCCCATAACCCTCACATTGCTCTCTATCAAAGAGACATCACAGTGAAGAATGGAACTCCTTTCTCTGGGGCTCATCAAAGCCTCTCCAACCTTCCTTCCATCTACAGCATCCATAAAATGCTGCTGACCCCTTCCCCAGCTGGATCCCCATAACCACATGGCATGCTCTAACCTCTACTGGTGAAAATGTTACCTAAATCTGAGTAGCTTACAGCTAATGCTTGTTATTGGAAATGGCAGCTGCTAAATGGCATTGCTACCAATCCCTCTTCTGCAGCTTCCTGTGCCTTTTACACTTCCTCATCCTCTGTCAATTCTTCAGGTGTTCTGTCCTGGTGTTTTCTCCTGCTCTGACCATGTACAAAGTCTCAGCAGAAATACACCAGGGGGCATCTCACAGCTCACACTGAATTCTCCTGCTATTAACATGCTATTCCCTAGAATAGCACAATGTCTATTCAGGATAAATCTCTGTGGGATTTATCTTCCAACTTCACCATTTTCCTTAGGCAGTTCACTTCTTTCAGAGCTTGGCATTTTCAGATAGTGAAATAATGGTTTCCTCCAGTCATTCATTTAATTTAATGGGCCCCAAAATTGCCTTGAGGGTTTTAATCATACCAATCTTGTTCATGCTAAAATAAGGAGTAAATGTACATGTAACTGCACAGCTCTTGGGTACTGTATAGACCAATTAAAACACTTATTTTTGTTTTCATCATTTATTGAAATCAAGTCTATGACACTTCTAAACTTGCATTTTAGAAATATTGGTTTTTACAGCCTACTCAAACATATTTCTCTGGTAAACCACAAGTTAGTGGTGCAACAAAGAGTAGTACCTTGCTGATGGGGACTTTTTTTCTTGTTTTGCTTTCAGGCTGCCAGGGAATTCTGAGAGAGGTTAGGCATCCCTGCTTGTAGTGATATTTAATTGCCCAACAAGAAACTGTGTTTGGCTGCAAGTGGTTCTAATCTAAACAGATAAAGCAGGGCACAGATTGTGGGACTAAGAATTTTATCAACATACTGTATGTAACAAATGAAGACATCAAGCAATAAATCCAGATTTATGGAGAGAGTGCCTCAAGGGACAGTCATGTCTCCTAATTCTTGTCCTCCTAGCTATAAGAATATAATTTCCTATGCAGTTTTTCACATGTGCATAAGGTAGGAACCACAAATACTCCTGAATTTCACATATTCTTTGAAAAAAACAATATAAAGATGAGGTTTACAGCAAACATGTCAGGCCTCTGAAAAAGAAGAATGATTTAAAGTACAAGTTTGCAAATCACTGTCTGATTGTTCATGAAAGTTTTCAAGTTGCAAAATTTTTTTTAGGATGTGTTATTGAAACAGACAAAAAAAAGACAAATTGGAGGGGGGAATAGAAGAAAAAGAAGACGGGTACCACTGTGATTGAAACTGCTACAGAGAAGTAGGAACTACACCCAGTTAGTGTGAATCAGAATAATTTTATAAATTTTCTAAAACCAATGGGAAAAATAGATCTAAAATGGAGCTATGAATATTACTGGATAACCATCCTTTCCTTGTTACACATACATATTTATGCATTTCTCAGTTCTAGGAAAGTGAAAGCCCATTCCTAAGAACGCAGAAAAAAACTCAGAAAAAGCAAAAAGGCTCAGCATCCTGTTGTACAACAGATTTGGGGCTACAGGCTGAGATATCTTTTGATGAAAGATTATACCTGCTATGAGAAAAAACTACCAAAAAAAACCCCTGTATAATAGAAATGCCACAATTCAGGCTTGGAGTCCTAGTGTCAGTCTGAACTCTATCTAACCTCAGTTTATGTGACACAACTAAAGGTTTTGTCAGACTGTTCAGGAAGTCTGAATATTTCTCAGATACTTACCTATGAAAATGACATTTTAGAAGTTTTCATCAAGACAGGAAGACAGGGTGATGCAACAGAAAAAGCACTGAAGGACTCACTTCTATTTTTTTGTCTGCCACTGCTTTGTTGGATGACCTGGAACAAACGACTTCAACTTTCTGTGCTTAACTTCCACATCTGTAAAAAGAAGATAATGAGACTGAACTCCTCTGCAAATAAACTTTCTTCCTTTTCTTATCAGGGAGTTGAAACAACGCCGGAAGGAAACTCTTGGTAGAGTTGTAATTTGGTTCACTGGTAAAAAGCCAATTCAATTATGAGATTTCTTGGGTTTATGGGATTGTTTTCATTCTCAAACTTTGCAAAACAGTCCAAAGTGGAAAAGAAATCAGCCCAGGCTGGCCCAGGCTCCAGAGCCTGTGAAGTGGTCTGAGCCCAGTTGAGCAACACTGGACAGAATGTTTAGCCAATTACCTCCCTCCACTGATTCCAAGGGAAGTTTTATTTCAGTAAAAAGAAATTCTAGAAAATGTAGCATCTCACTCAAAGATCTTAAGAGTGAGAACTTCTGAACATGAAAACCAGATGGAATTTAGTCAGCAACACCTCAAAAATAAAATACAACTTTTCCACAGTTCTGGAGAGACTCTACAGAAGAACTTAAAAATGCTAAGTGCAGAAAAATAATACAGACTGGGCTGGAAAATGAAGGACAAAAATTTGAAGGGAATTGAAGAGAGCATGACAATGTTACTCTGTATGCTCAGTACTGCAATCCTTGCTAAGACAAAACAACTCTCAGCAAGATCCTGAGATCTGTGAATTCTCCCAGGCACAGTATGTCACACAACTGGCTCCTTCCTCATATTCCTGCAGATTTTAGGGCCACATCACACATGCTCATCCTTCCAGCTTACTACTTGTTTCCTGCTTCATTAGGATGGGTTAGTATATTTAGCTGGTTTTTAGATCTTATCTGTGTATGGGAAAAGGGAGAGAATCTGTTTATTGTAATGTATTTGGTTTGCTGTCATCTCTGTCTGAGCAGGATATTTGAGAGTACAATGTTCTCCTGACACCAGCAATGCTAGAAGGTATTTATTATTTTTTTTATTATTTATTAGTATTTTTTGCACCATCAAAGCATTCTGTCAATAAATAGCAAACGTGCAGGAGCACAGCTGGTGCCCAATGAAGTTTGAAAAAAAAGCTTCATAGCTTGCTGTAGGATGTCCAAGAAAGAAACTCTTGAGCTTGCTAACTTGTTTTGTTCGAACTTTCACCAGCCCCAGAGGACAGCATTAGTGCTAAAAGTTTTTGTGTTACCAACAAGGAAATGTAAATAATTTGAAGCATGAGAGACTGAGGAAAAAACCGATTCGGCATTCCAAAACTCATTTAATTATCATCTGGCTTTTCTAGTTATCTTTCTTTTTGATTTCTTTGCCCTGAATCTTAGCCTAAATTCTTCTAAGACACGTTGTGCTACTCTAACCGGACCTAACTGGTCTGATTCACAGATGACAGCATGCAAAGCCTGTCATCAACCAAATTCATTTTGATTTCCCTTTGTGGAAGAAAAAAAATAAAATCCCTTGCAGCTACAGGATTGAATGGCTTAAGAACAGGCCATTCTGGGTGTCAGCAGCAGTACCTGTGGCTGCCCCAGAACTCTTGGCCATTGGGTGTCTTCCAGGCTGAGGGAGTCATGTAACTGAGTTCCAAGTGTCACTCCACATCCATGCACCATGATACAACACACTGTCACTAATCCTTTACATAAGCCTCATTACCAACAGATCTGAGTATTTTAGGATGGCTCTTCATACATAATCTCTTGGATTCTTCCCCTAAATCAATACTTGCTGAATTAACTCTGGTCTGACTAGCTAAGGAAACTTCAGGAAACAGCATGAAAAGCTAAGCAATATTCCCTCTGTACAGCCTGGCAGAACCTACAAGTTCTGACACCTAGACTGAAGTGTCCCCGTGCCAATGTCTTCATCTGCATGCAAATTCCTCCTCTAGTCGATGCAGAGCTACTCAGTACAGCTGCTGGAGGAAGGAGCCATTGAGCTGCTCAGAATACACTGATCTATCTGCCTTGAGGTGGTCTGAACAGCTTGCTGTGCCTCCATGAGCAGGGTTCAGCTTGCCAACCATCTGTGCTCAGTGACAACCGTGCTGGACTGAGATATCAACAACTTCCATGTGAGATTTCAGCCAGAAAAGGATTTTTTAGGATACCTGCTGCTTCTTGGAGCAGGAGGCCAGGTAGGAAACTCCTCAGTGCCTAAACTGGCACTCTGTGCCTGCATTTATGTAACTAAATCCCACATTAATTCTCTGCTGAGTATAAGGGGAGCTTAGACATCTGGTTCACATGGAGACACCTACACACGGAAAACCAAATTTAGGCGCCTTAATCTGCTGGCTGAATCCACCCCTTTACTTGGAGATTTCCTCAGCTGGCAGCTGCATTAACATTATGCTTAAGAGGCTTCAGTGGACATTTTTCTCATTTCCATTTCTAATCCACTCATGAGAACGTTTATACTTTTGGCCTCTCCGCTACACTTGCAGCAATTTACAACTGTAACTCTAGAGAAAACATACTCTCTTTTATTTATTTTAAATTTATTGCCTGGAAATTCCACTCAGGACATCTAAATCTTATGCTGTAAGAAACACAGAATTGACTTTTTCTATTACAACAGATTTTTTGGCCACTATCACATTCACATTCCTTCATGGTCTTTTTCCAAATTAAACCATTCAGGTGTATTCAAACACTTTTTTTTTTTTTTTTTTTTTTTTTTTAAGGAAGCAATTCCAATCAGTTCATTGTGTTCAAGGTACAAAGGTACCTTTTTTGGTGCTTTAGGGAGAATTCCACACAATATTTAAGATGTGCAAGCATTTTTGATGGTACAAATCCTCCCATCTTGTTCTGTATTCTGGTTTTCATGTACTGAACATCCTTCTTTGCCTTTACAATTCTGCTCCAAAGCACAGAATTGATGCCTTCAACAGATGAGCCACAAGAGCTCCATAGATTCTTCCCTGAGTGCTCCTAATAAATTTAAGGGTACGTGGGATGACTTTGTTCTACAGGCTTTTCCTTGGTGGTGGATAAGAATCTCTCCTATTCAGACACCTGTTTTTGCAAAGCTATTTAGAATATAATCCCTTTGAGATCTCCACCCACTGTCAGATTTGATACATATAGCCCAAGATTTCAGAAGTACTTGAGAAGGGACAGCAGAACAGATAAACCCAAATACATGTTCTGAGTTGTCATTTGACCTCATTCCCTGGGGAAAGCAAGCAAAAAACCCACATCAAGTGGTCTTCAGCAAAAGTAACAATGGGAAGAGGTTTGAGAGCAACCAGACAAATGTCCTGCTTCCTCAAACACTCCAAGTAAACTCTCCAGCACTTGCAAGGGCTTTTCTATGCCACTCAAAACCAGAATCACTTAGAAACTCTACTAGGGGATGTGCAGACTGACTTCAGTCATAGACAACCTGTAGGCAAACAATTGTCACAGGAAACCACTGAAACAAATGCAAGTCCTCCCAATTATTGAAAGAATACCTGGAGTTTCCTCCAGTCTTCTCTATCACAGCTGGTCAACAAGCACTACATATCAGCTGGAGAAATTTGTTCTGAACAATTTGGATTTGGAAAAACAATACACATTAATTCTGTTTGGTTTTGGGGACATTTGCCTCCTTTTTCATGAAGTACATGGGTCAATCTGAAAAAGAGACAGGATTTAAAGAATATCTTTTGTAGCTCATTGTCCTTTTCTCTTGTGTAATTTCTGTGTCCAAGACATGTCAACAACAGAAATGAAATTTCAGTGCTTGAGTACATAAGGAACCCAAATTTTGACCCCAACCCACATTGACACAGGATTGCTTTGGGTTATGGCTTCTTGCCAGGACTGTTATAAGAGTTCTTGCCTCTTGCTGTGAGCACATAGGAAGTGGGTCAATTAGTTAACACTAAGGAGTTATCACAGATCTTATTAAGCAATTGGGCTGGACAGATTATCATTATCAGGAATTTTGAGAAATAAAACACATCTCAAAGACCTTACAGTAAATGACACTAAGAAGTATAGGTTTATTAATTCTGTTAATAAAATGATAATCCAAGCACCAGGGAACTTCTTATCAATTAAAAAAGATTAAATAGCTGGAATTACAAGGTGGGCAACAACTGGCCAGATGAGGACTACCAGGATAATGGTTCTGCAGAAAACAGATATCATATATGCTGAGGTTGCTTTTACCTAAAAGAGCTTAACACACACTTGGGCTAAATTATTATGAGAGAGAGATCAAAGCTGCATGTTAGCCATTATGAAGCTGGAATTCTGAAAAGCTGTCTGATAGGGGGCTGACTGTGTGGCTATCTCATTTAACTGCACCTTGCTTTCATCCTCATCCCTGCTGCCTCCTTGCCATCCACCTACTAACCCCTCCACAGGCTGTAACTCCCTTTTCTCTCACTGCAGCTTCTGATTATGGATTGCCTTTTTGCCCTCTGCACTCTAATGCTGCAGCTACAGCTCTTTGACAGGTTCTGGGTTCTGCTCTATTTTTGTTATTATAAAGCACCTTGCCATAATCTCTGGATATTGGGGGCAATATCCACCAAAGAATGGGCTTGGATATGTCAACCCAGTTTAATTTCCACTTCAATCAAAGAAAACCTGCCATCTTCAAAGTGTCACTCAGGAGCTCAAATTCTGTAATCCGGGTATTTATAAAATAAGCTCCCAGTCCTGACTATGCTGTGCAAATCTGACATCAAGCTTGTTCTTAAACCTCACCAGGGTTTACAAACCCAACATGCCTTCCAGCTTCACCCCTTTGCCTGGAGAAACAACACCTGCCAAGTCAGTCCTGCATGAAGATGGATCTGTGGTGTGGTGGGTTTAGCAAGTGGTTTGACCCTTTATTCTGAATATCAAAGATCTGAGGTTTCAGCATGACTCCCTACCTGTGGGACGCAAATCTTGTTGGTGTGGAGGCACATTAACTGCCAATCTCAGGTTATTTCAGGGTAGTTGTGGGAGATTTTCCTCTGCTATCTCCCTCTTCCAGCTGAAGAAAGCACCCCTTAACATTCCCCACAGCAACTCAACCTATAGGGTGAGGGATCCAGACATCCTCCATCACAAGCCTTTTTTCCCCCCTCCAAAGCCCCTGGACAAGTACAGGGACTGGAGCATCTCTTTTATAGGGGGAGATTGCAGGAGCTGGCCCTGCTCAGACTAAACACTGAGAAGGGATCTCATTAAAACATTGAAGTATCTCAGAGCTGGGTGCTATGAGGACGGTGCTGGACTCTTTTTGGGGGGTGCCCAGCAACAGGACGAGGAGCAATGGCCATAAACTAAAACACAAGAAGTTTCACTTCAAGATTAGCAAGACTTTCTTTACATTGAGGGTGGCAGAGCACTGGAACGGCTGCCCAGGGAGGTCATGGATCTGCCCTCACTGGATCCAAACCCACCTGGACACATTCCTGTGACACCTGCTCCATGTGAACCTGCCTTGGCAGGCTTGGGCTGGATAGGACCCAAACAATTCTGAGACTCTGTACTTCCATGGGGCCATTTAAGGCCGAAAAGACCGAAACAAATACTTCGAGGGGCTGGAAAAGGCGTTAATCATTACAGAGACCGCACAAACCCGGTGGGATGAGCAGAGACATTCACAGCAAATCTGAGGGGAGGAGAGGAGTGAAAGCCGCACATCCACAGCCCTGCACTCCCGATTCCCCTCACAGCTCGGCAAAAGGGACGCGGGACACACCGCACAGCCCTTCGGCTCTATCCCTCAGGGCTCGCCATGTTCCCCTGCCGCCCCGGCCCTGCCTGTCATGGCGGCGGCGGAGGAGGAGGAGGAAGAGGAGGAGAATGGGGAGGAGAAGGAGGAGGAGGCAGCGGTCACATGGCGCCAGCGCCGCCACAGCGGGCGCGGGGCGGGCGAAGGGGCGATGCCACCGCCGCGGTGAGTGCGGGGTTGTGCGGGACACGGGCCGCGGTGGCGGCGTGAGAGGAGGCGGCCCCGGCGGGGGAAGCGGCGCCGGGGTGAGGGGCAGCCTGAGGGGGGCGGGTCGGGGTCAGCGGCGGCATCGGGCTCTCTGTGCACGGTGGTGCTCGGTCGTAGATCGGACTCGATGATCTCGGAGGTCTTTCCCAGCCGAATGGATTGTGTGATTCTGTTTTCCCGCCTGCCCTGAGGCAGCGGTTCCTGAGCCCCAGAGGCTGGTGCGGTGCGGGGCTGCCCTGGGTGAGGTGACAGCGGGAGCCTGACCCGGCCCTTGCTGGGGGCTCCTGGTTTACCCTGACCCCGGGGGGAGACCGAGGGGCTGCAGCGGGGTGTGCTACACAGGATGGGAGATAACGTAATTTCTGTTTCTTATACTCTTTGAATGCATGTGAGGGAGCAGCAGCAGCCCGCCTGCAGGTAGATTGAAACTCTGCAAATCTGACCCGAAATGCGAGGATCGCTACGTGTTGGTGTTGCTGGCGCTGCTCCGTTCATTGATTCGTTTGTAGGGCGAGGTCAGGCATTGCTTTTTGGAGCGCTGTGTGACCTCGTGAAGTATTAAAGCTTTCTTTCCTTTATGACTGGGAAATTTATTTTGAAACCGTTTCTTCCTTCTCCCCCCCGTCCTCCGCTCCCCCCTTGTTCTTCAGTATATACTTATATGCAACACTGAGGCTTCTCTCTTCCTTCTTGCAAATATGTGTTATTCTTCGTGGCTGGTCTCCAGCTCTTTAGTCAGTTCATTATTGCCATGTGGTATTTTTATTTTTTTGTCTGTATGTTAAAGCTTGTAAGGAAAGCTGTAGCAGAACATGCTGGAGCAAATGGACTGTCTCAAAGTTACCTGCAAGGCAGAATAAAAGTTCTCTGGTCCCTTGCTTGCAAGAAAACAGATGGATCTGAATAAGCCACTCAAAGTCCTGTGCTGCTTGTAGTGGGGGGCTTAGCAGGTCAGAATTCCCTGCTGTAATGCAGTACTGGAAGCAAACATTGTGTTTAGAATCCACCTTTCCAGACAGCTGTTTCACCTTTGTTCACTTTGTCACAGGTGTTAGCCTTAAAACTGCTGTTGAAAGTAATTAGAACACTGATGCTCTCTATTGCAGCATCTCTGCCAAGCTGTATCCTGAGTTGTTTTTAATATCAGTTGCAGGGCAGCTGCAGTACACCCTACAGGACTTGAATTATGTAATTAAAGTGCAGCCCCTACTCTTCCAAAGGAAAAAAAATAATATCTCATGCCCTGGCTTAGTTGCTGTTCTGTAAACAATCAGTGTTTTCTCCATTTGGTCCAGAGTATTTGGAGCATTGCTTTCTGTTCAAGGGAAAGGTGAAATCTCTCAGTGCCAGCACGGTAATTGTGCAGGTAGGCAGGGTTGTTAGCACTCTGCTAACAGGCTGTTTTTCCCTGGAAAATGTATTTCAACATAAGATCAAATCCCTTCTTTCCTTAGAAAGAGTAGTCTGATAGTCTGCAAGTTACATTAAGTATTCTTGCATGCTTTATGAGCTAGGATCTGCTCGTTTTTTTTTTTTTTTTTCCTTTCCTATGGATGTCATCTTAATAGGAAACTATTCCTGGGTATCTCTGATTAGCTTAAGCTGATCCAAATGCAGACTGTGCCCAGGAAAGGATGGTACCAATCTCTTCCTGCCAGTGTGTTTCTGCCATGCTACCCCATAGAGAACCTCCAAATATGTGAAATAGTCCAGCTGGGATTCCTAGGCCTCATTTTAGAACAGTGTAAATGTTCAGGTGGTTCCAGATAAGAGGCTTTTGATTAGCAAGCAATTGGCCTCCCCTGGTAGAACTGTCTCTGAAGAACTGCATGCCTTCTGCATAAGCTTTTCCTCATCTCTGGGTAAGATAAGCTCCTGCAGAGTTTTAGGAGCTCTTCTGCAGCAGGGAAGGAAAGAAATAACAGTGCAGCTCTAATGAGCCTTCGTCTCCCAGCCTCAGATGAGGATGCCAGCAGGGGAAGTGGCATTTGTTCTGCTGGAAGAGAGTCTGACTGCAGATTTCAGGGCCTGTGGCCTGGTTTCTACTATCTAATCACATTCTCAGAGGATACAAATCAATACTGCATTATGCACAGGAGTAGCACTGGATAGAGTTTCTGAGAGGCTTCTGTGTGACTGTAGTTTATGAGAATGGGTGAGTCTGATCATTTTCATAGTGATGTAAAATAACAATAGGTGTGATTGAAGAAGTTTAGGTGGCAGAAAGTCTGGAAACAGCAGGGCAAGGGGAATAAAGAGAAGTTATTGGTATTTTGAAAATTTATCTACAGGAAATAGGCTTCCTTACAATAAGTGATGGAAACCTCAAGTTTTTACTGGTAGGTATAAGGTGTGCATGTGGTGTGGGTCACATGGATGAGGTTAGAAGTGTCTGAGTAGGTAGTAAAAGTAGGATTTGGGATTTTCCAGTGAGAAAGAACAAGGTACTGTGGGGTGACAAGAACAGAGGCAGGATGGTTCTTTGGTTCCATTCCTTGGCAGTCCTGTAGAATGGTTGCAATCAGAGCTGCCAGCAGGCTGAGTTTGGCACTGTAGCAGCTGTGTGTTGATAACTTGAAGTGGAGAAGTAAAGTGAGACTTCCACTGAAAGGAAAATGTAAAACTTCCAAGATTACAATCATTCCTTTCTGTGACTGTTGTTTGTCAACTTCCTAAAAACTTGCATCTGCCTGGTAGGTGATACTGCAGCTAAAGGTATCCCCAAAATCCAGCAATTTCCTTTGGTACCATTCATTTTGGAGAGATACTGCTTGCTGTTACAGAGTAAAAGTATGTTCTTGTATTTCAAGTGCAGAAATGAATTTGATTTTTCCTTCTCAAAAAGCATTACAGAGGTGAAGTCTGTTTGAATCCCTGTTAGAGTATGGGAGGAAGATAAACTGTCTTCTTATCAAGGGTTTCTTTTCAAAACATGTGGTGGTTTATGGAGAGGGAAGCATCTGCTGGTGCAGCTACTGTGTTAATGTATGAAGTAGTGTCAGGGGTGAGGTCTGGGCTGTTCAAGCAGGGTTTTGCAGCAGGAGTGGAAGCATTTGTTCAGCTCTCTTTGTGTAAGAGTTGTATGCATCCTTCAGCCACGTTCTAGCGTGTTTCCCACGTGAGTCAGCACTGTAAGAATTAGTGTAAATGTTCTGTTTGAAAACTCTGTAAAAACTAGAAATACACTGCAGCAGAAAAGGTAGAAAATTAGGAAGCTGATTGTACTGTTTCATTCAAAAATTGACTTCAGGCATACTAAATTTCTGATATTTTGGTGTAGAACTTCTGAGCTTATTCCCTGAAATGTGAAAATATATTAAATCTGTAGATTAAATAACTGATGGTGTTACTGAAATGTGGAGCATGGATTAAAGTTTCTGTAAACATGTGTTGTTTTATGTGCTGTATCTCAGCCCTTTCCTGTGCAGTCTGGCTTGGCAGCCTGATCCTTTGCATGTTTGCAAGTGGAACACAGTGCTCAGGGCTGAACCAGCTTTTCCACTGCTGATAGGGATTAGAGACCCCCGAGGTAGGATTTGCTGCTGCCTGCTCTGTGCTTTAGAGGGTGAACAAGAAGAAGTTGTGCAGGCCAGGGAGGAGTCCAGAGCTGCTCCCCCACAGTGCTCACAGGTCTTTGATGTCTTTGTGGCTCCAAGTTCAGCTGGGAGCAGGTGAGCCCTTGTGGTTTTCTGTCTCATGGCAGTAGTGGCATTGCAAGTTCTGTGTTTCTGAAGCTGGCTGGGACTGACAAGTTCTACCTTACCAGCTCTTCTACAGAGACTGTTCACATTTGTGCTCCAGCCTCCCTTGCCTTGGAGCAGACAAAAGCAATTCCTCTTGCTGCTCAGGGAGGAAGGAATATGTGCATGAGTGGTTGTCTGGGGGGCAACTGCCTGCCTGCAATAACTTCCTGTCATTCCCAAGACTTCAGCTACAGAGACACTGCACCATTTAAGAAGTCAGATTTTAAGTTGACAGGCTAAGCTAATAAACTTGCAGAGGCATGCTGAAAGGAAGGTACCTCAGTGAAGGGTTGCTATGTGCCAGACTGATTTAAGCAAATACTTGATGAATGTTGGAGGCATGTTCATGGAGGTCCTTTTAGTTTGTGTAAAACCATCCAAATGTTGCTTGGCTAAATGACACAGATTTTCTTGTGCAGACAAGAATTAAATTGGATGCTTTAAACCTTGAAGATGGCCTTAATTAAAACACAGATACTTTTCCAGGAAGCAGAAACTATCTTGTTTTGATTCAAAACCCCTTATGAATCAATCTTTGTAGGTATTTTGACTATTTTGCCAGTACCTCAAGCATAACATCAAGAACAAAGAGTCCCACTGTCTCTAATGATATATCTCATATTTGTTCTTGAATATGTTTTCTGGAAGTATTTCCTTTAGTTTTCCATTTCCTGAAATACCTTAATTTTGTCAGTTAGCAGGAATCTCTTATCTCTGGTGTCAGCAGATGTTGAGACTCATCACCTATAAACCAGGAGATGGCCAAGTTCTGGATTGCACATTAACCTTCTGTGCAAGCAGACTGTTGGGAGGCATGGCTCCTACTGAAGTAGGAAAATGTATTTTTGATCTGCTATTCATTTTGTTGCAACATCCATGATTTCAACATCAAAATCCTGAGTATTTTTTCCTGTTAGAAACATTGGCAATAGATAAGTAGAAGAAAAGTGACCAAGAGGGGATGGAAAAGGAGTGGTCCACAACTCTTTCCTCAAAGGGATTTCTTGTGAGAAGGAAAGACTGAGTCTGTAAGATCACAGAGAAGGAATGAAAGACCAAGAAAATTAATTTTTGGCATAACTTGTAGAAGTTTGCTGTCCTTACACGCAATGCACAATCTGTTTCTTCTAGTGACTTGCTTTAATCCAACAATTAAGGTATTTTCCTTAATGCATGAGGAGAGAGCTGAGACATTGAGTTGCTGAGAATCTCAGCAAAATCTTGAGCAGAGCAAACACTTCAACCAGAGTGTTTCTTGGCTTGGTCTGGTACCTGTCCTGGTGCAGTCAGTGAGTTGAAGACAGAACACAAAGTAGGTTTATATCCTTAGGATACCTCTCTTTTATTAATGTCTAGAGACATAGAGAGAAACCTGTGTGCAGAAAATCCTTTAAACTTTTGATGAGAAAATGAATCCAAAGCAAGAAGATTGCAAGGTCTTGCTTTATCTCAGAATTTCTTACTGGGGAAAAATGAAAGTTGCAAATGGCATGGATACTGTGGTCTGTGTGCTAAAGTTTGGAGTGAAAAACTCCAAGTGATGTTTGTTTCTGGACATGAGAAATGCAGGTGGACATTAATTTCAACTCATGCTTTTAGTTTTTTTTTACTTCTGCTTTTTTTTAAACAATGGCCATTCCCATGAAAAAACACAGAACATGGTACATTGAGGAAATCACTAAGATAGTGCTATCCTTAACAGCATGGAGAAGTGTAACAGGGTTCAGAACTCTGAGCAGTTTAGCATGAGTTAAATATTTTCCTATTAAAGGCGATCTAGGGATCTAAACTGTAACTTGTTTTAACCTCACATCTAATTCTGGGGCTACGTTTCATCTATGGTTTCTATTTTGTTTGTTTGTGTTTAGTTTTTGTTGTTTGGGTTTTTTACGCAAATAAATCCTTTTGCTTATATCACTTACTCATCTCCATGATTCTGAATTTTGAACCAAGTATTTTGATGTAAATTTCTGCCTATTGAAAAGGAAAACCATGCAGAAATAGAAATGAAGTAGACTTGTATGATTGGTGGGGAGTAGGCACGAAGCTCTAGGAATTCTGTGATCTGAGGCTGCAGGAGAAGGTGCAATGTAACATTAAGGCAGTTTCCAACTCTCTAGTACAAATAGTAACATAATTGCAGCCGTTTTGCATTTGATACATGTTCAGGTGGAGTCTCTGGAAGTTCCCAGTGTGAATTGGCAGATGTCTTTTGTGGATTTTTTTTGTATCCAGCTGTTGATACCAGTCTGAGTTCTGCACAAGTGGATGGTGAATGTCTTCTGGGAGCTACTGCAGAACCTGTGCCAAGGGCAGTTTCCATGGTTAGCAAGGAAACCAGTCTGTTTTAAACCTGGCTTTCACAGGTTTAAAACAGACAGGTCAACCCCACTTTTTACCACTGTCCCACTCAAAAGTCCTTCAGTGAGTCTGTTTGGTTGACAGATTCGCTGCCAGCTTTTTTTTTTTTTTTCAGGAGGGTTGCACAAACAAGGCCTGAATTTTTTTTTTTCTTGGTCAATTTTTTTTTAAGAATTAAAAAATGTGTTTTCACTTTCCTAGTAAAAGACTGGGAAAAAAGCCCAAAGCACTTCTGCTGAAAATTTCTGAAAATTAACAGAAAACATACCTAGAAAATTTCTGTTGAAATGTGGGAATCTTATGAAGTTCCTAGGGATTTGGAAAATGAGAACTAAGGGAATATTCATACAACTTTATGATGATTTTCTCTAGCATTACTGTGGTCTAGTCATGAGGGAGAGTGTTACTGATTGATTATGTGAGTGATAGGAAAATGACCATGTGTATATTGCTAAATCCATGGATTGATAGATGGATCATGCATCAGCTGAAAAAAACATAATAAAAGAGATGTGGAAAATAATTACAAACAGAAAAATATATTGCTGATTTGGGGGCAGTGAATGCAGCCAAATGAGTATATGCAGCACTGGTGTCCTCAGACCCATCCAGTGGCTGTTTTCCTAGAGGAGCCTGTGCCTGTTGCCCCATTCCCAGGCAGGACTTGCAAGCCACAAAGTGTTAAGTTTCTGGCTCAGCGGTTCATTGTTCACTGGCAATGAAGACACCGCGGCTGCTGCAGTCAATGTGCTCTCCCTGTGTAACCTTGCTCTGCTTCAGTGCCGACTCTTCTGGAAAAAGGTGAGGGTTCTACAGTTCAGCTCTTCCTGTAGAAGTGTCATAATCGAATTATTTTGCGTAAATCTGCATTTTTTTGTTGTTATTTTGGTGAGCTTTGCAGACATAAAATGTGAGGAACAGCTAAGCAGATTTTAAACATTTAGAAAAGGTATTAAGCAGCTTATTTGTGTGTAGTTGACCTTGTAAGCTCTCTTACATTCTGCATTTGTATATTGTGCCTAAGGGTTGTTAAACTATTATTTAGATGCATGGATCTTTAATGTGAGAGAGATGCAATGAAGAACAACTTGTGGGGTGTTTAACCTTGCTGTTTTCTAAGCTCTGTGAAGAAGGAAGGGACTGTATTACAAAATGCATTGCAGCTTTCTTTGGAGACTTTGTGGCTTCTTTCAGAGCTGGTTTTATTGATGAAAATAAAATCTTGCTGTTCGAATTAGAAGAAAGTATTTGTCAGCAACAAGAAAGGCTGAAGGTATTTTTAGGACTCGGGGAATGGCATGACATGGATTTGTGAGCCAGATGGCTTAAAGGAACATCCAGCCCAGCAGCCTGAGCGTTTGTCAGGGGGATAGGTAAGAATTTCTTTCTTATAACTGTGCTTTGGGAAATAAAAAGCTTTTTTTTGAGGGGAATGAGGACACTGCAGCAGCATGAAACTGTGTACTGTGTAGCATTTACTTACCCAGAACTGAGAGCTGGGATTTTGGGAAGCTTGTATTTCCAATCCAATAGTTCTTGTTTTCTCTAATCAGGCTGCACTATTATGTTACTTTTCTTGATGCAATGTTGTACCACTGGTTGTAACTAAACCTGGTGTTCTTTTCAGCTGTTTGTTAACATGAGATCCTCAGTTTAAAAAGTTTTTCTTTCCAAAACTTGTAACTGTTTTTTCCATTAAAATTGTGTCCTTAAATTAGAGCCCTCATGAGATACTCTCACTTCATGGAGTGGAGCAATATATGGGGAGAAAGGAATCCTTTATCAATTAGAGAAAAACCCAATATGTTTTATTGTTGGCAAGAAGTGGAAAATGTTACTGCAGAAGATACTTGAACATTTCTTTTAGGGTGCTTTTTTTTCTTTGAAATGGAAGTGGATAAAGGAGGAGTTTCACATTCTTATTATAAAAAAGCCAAAGTGTTTGCATACACTCTGGAATGGCAGCCTGCTAAGTAAAGCTTTTTTACTGGAGTTGAGAAATTCCAAAAAGCTTGATAAGCAAATTTATGTTCCTAGAGGAGGCATTTCAATGTGTAGTTCACAGATTTGAAAATGATGCTATGCAATATTTAGACATCTCTGGTTAAAGCCCAAAAACTGAAATACAAATCAGTATATGAGTGAGTCATTTGACACTGGAAAAATAGTGAGGGCTGAGAACATAAAGACTTAATAAGATAAATTTTTAAATTTGTCCTAAAACACTTAAAGCTTTTCAGACTTCATATACTCAGAGTACAGTTTCATAGATCTTCAACAATTCATGCAACTAAGGCAACTATGTGCCTTTCTTTATCTTTAAAATATAATGAATATTATTGGTATTTTAAGATTATCTGTAAAGTGTTGCTCAAGATTTTGTATTCATTCCAGGATGATTTATTTTAGGTGGTATGACATGGATTTGTATATCTGTGCTGAAATGACTAAACTGTTGGCTCTCAAAGCTTTGGAAGTTGAATTTAGAAGGGACTTGCTGAGGCTAATTAAAAATAGATGTTAATGTGTCATCTCATTAAAATGAATGGGAACAGTGGTCTTATGCAAGACCACTGTGGTCCACAGGATATCTCTGTGAATGAGTGTTGGTGTGACTGAACATTAACATGATTTAACATTTGTCTTTTTTAGTTCTTTCTTTCTCCTTCCTTGCACCTCGCTAACTAGCCTGGGTCTGTTTTCTTGGTAACATCCCTGTAGGTAGCAACAGGCTGCTATTTTAGTTCTCATCCCAAAGCTGTCTCTTCTGCAGGCTGAAGGAGCCCAGCATCCTCAGTTCTCACAGGGCAAGTGTTCCAGCCTGTGACCACCCTAGTGGCCTTTTTTTACTGATCCCACTCCAGTTTCCTGATGTCTGTCTTGTACTGGCAAATCCCTCCCTGGGTGCTGTCCCTGCCTGTGTCACAGGGAGCTGAGGAATGGCACCCCTGGCTCAGCTGCCTGTGCTGCTCTGGGTCCATCCCTGACTCCCCTTGCTGCAGGGCTGTGCTCTGGCTCAGGCTTAGCCAGGCCTTGGCTGGTCCTTGTCTGCAGAGCTGTTCCTCAGGCTGTGCCAGCAGCCCCAGAGTTTGTCTGCCCCAGGTGCAGCACTTGGCATTTGTCCCTGCTGAGTGATTTAGGTTCCTGTAGGCACAACCTATCTTTACATAAGTGGTTAACTGCCTGCATTCTGTCAAAAAAAAAGCCACTTAATTCATAAAGTGCAATCACCCATCCCTCTGTTAGGTCAAATATTACTAGTGGTTTTTAATTTAAAACAAACTGGAAGGTTTGATCCAATTTAGTGATAAATCAGTCCTGTAGGAAGGTTTTTAAAGAAGGAGTTAAATTGGCTTGGTGCTTAGATTCTGAGGCACATGAAACACTTTTCTTTGGAAATGTCTATTACTTTTGCTCTGACTGAATGTTGCTCCTAGTGATGTGTGTTGGATCTGAAGCACAAGCTGCCCGAGGTCTCCCTTTCTCATCCTGCTGGTCTATTAACTGTGACTCTCCCTGAAGAGAGAGATTCTTATGGAAAGGTTGCCTGGAAAAAAAATAATTCTTTTGCAAGTGCAGAAAGTGTGTGAATGGCATCTCTGTATGATGAGTGTGTCTTACTGCAGTACAACCTCTTCCTTATCTGGCCTCTGTTCATTGCATTGTTAATGCTGTTGTTTGATGATGATTCAGCCAGTAAATTGGAAAGCTTGTTCATGGGTAGCTATAACATCTTGGAGGCCAAGAAATGTAGGAAGGGTTAAGGCTATTAAATGAGCAAAGTTGCATTCATAAGTAGTGTTGGTTTATATTCTTGTGTTCTGATCTCCCCAAGGAATAAGAAAGTAAAAATGAGAAGCATCTATAGAAAGTCATGCAGCAAAATATCCTAATACTCTGTAGAAAGATCAAGTAGTTTAATGATTTTTTGTTGTTGTTTTTTGGTAGGATGCTCCTTAGAAATAAAGATTATACACATCTGTTCCTTGCCTCAATGTAGTTCCAAAATACACAGGTAGTCTTGCAGGGGATCTGAGTAGTATGAGTTGAGTATCTGTCTTTTCCTGTTTTTGTTTTTTTTTTTTTTTAAAGAAAAGCTGTTCTTGGAAAAATTTCAAGCAGACTTTAAGGTTTTCTCAAATAATTTTTACTCCTATTTTAAAAATCTTGAGGTTAGTCTGATCCTCTGTTTGACCTCTGACAAACATGAGTTCTGGCACA
Source organism: Agelaius tricolor (assembly GCF_023055355.1). Classification (NCBI taxonomy): domain Eukaryota; kingdom Metazoa; phylum Chordata; class Aves; order Passeriformes; family Icteridae; genus Agelaius; species Agelaius tricolor. Next base: position 4,267,985 of record NW_027269266.1, read on the forward strand.
GTTATGAAATATCCACTCATACGGTGTGTTTACCAAACTGTTGAGGTTAATCCAAGCAGATGTCAGTGCTTAAGCAGTGGCAGGTCATAGAGTCTGTAGCAAATATTGCTCTTCAAGCCAAAATATTGTGGATTGTGGTTGACATTTTTTGCTTCCTTTAAAAATATCCACGGCCAACACATTGGGCCAGTGTTACTGAGAGCTGCACAGGTTACTAACAACAAACCCTCCTGGGCTGTGGGGGGAACACAGTTCTATCTTTGTTGGGCCAGTTATTAAATGAATGTAAATATTCCTGGGCTTGATGTATGGAATAAATGTCATGGTGGTGCTGTAAGGCTGCCAAAAGAAGCTGCTGTGACATGAAAAGCCTACTGCACAGTGAGTACTGCAGCTCAGCTCTGGCAGGTGGGCTCCTGGAGAGTTTTTCAGCTCTGTGATTGATTGAATTTAAGAGACTTTTACTGAGTTATTAATATTTAACCTTTATACTTCTCTTAAAAAAATCAATTATTTACTACTTGTTCATGGAACTGAGAATTCTGTGCTGGAATTTGTGGAAATTAGAGAGCAGTATTTTACTGGCATTTCTGGTATGTGGGTCTGCAAACTCAGTTCCAAGGCTTTGCCAAAGGAAAACTGTCATGCAATAAATATATGGCAGTCAAAATAGAGCAACAAGAGAGACGCTGAAAGGCTGAATATTTGGTTAGAAATTCTCAGAATACTGTTCCTTTCAGTCTTGGTCTCTTCTGAGCTGAAGCTGATGGAGGCAGCTTCTAAGATAGGGTTTTTGTAATTTCCTGATGTAGGAGATGCTGCCACCTTGGATGATTTGTGTTTGTTGTGTTCAAGTGTCTCTGGATTCCTGAGTACACCAGAGTGAACAGCCCTGTACTCCATGCATCTCTAGGGCATGGGAATGAATGCCTGTAAAATACTTCAAGGTGTTTGCATTTATTACTTGCTCTGGAAGCTCCTATCTTGCCAAGGGAAAGGAAATGCCTTCTGTTTATTCTGGATGTTCTTTATTACTTGAGTTTTTGGAAAGAAGAATTGTTTGAGGTGTTTTTTATTTTTACTTTTGGCAGCTGTGCTGGTTTTCAGAAGCGAAGGGGAGATGCATGATAGACCCTCAAGTCTAGTCTCTTTCCAGGAAAATTTGTGAGGAGCTGTATTGTGAAACATTTCTTCTTGCTACGTTTAAATAATGGATTATTCTTTTGTGGCATTTAGTATTTTTGCTTGAACTTGAATAAATAAATAGAAAGGGTTTTAACTGTACTGTCCAAACAGCAATTTATTGGTGACTGGACTCATTGTTACAACATTGCAAAAGTGAAAATTATTCTTATGAGCCCGTTGGTTATCTGAATTCTGCCGTTCTGCTTTTTTTTAAATTTCAGTTGTTTCTGTCTTAACTGTTCAAACCTGCCAGCTGTGCTTGCATTAGCAAAGCTTTAGGCTGTTGAGTTAAAAATACATATAATCTGTTTTTTCATGCAACATATATCAGGGCTGAGAAAGATCCTAATACTTTGGATTTGAAAGGCATGTCCTTTGCATCTCCTGTATTCAGGAACAGGTTTTCTCTGTTTAAGGGGAGAAAAACGTGAGGAAGAAATGAAGAAGGGTTTGGCTTTGCTTAAGTTTCAAAATCCTCCTTGGAGAAACCAAGTGGGAGAGGATGGATGTTTAAGACACTCATCAAGATATTATGACCATCCATAGGCTGAGGCAGTTGTTGGGTAAATTGGCAAAATATATTTCCCAGAAGACTTCACAACACTGGAGAGGAAAGGAGACTGGACAGAGAAAGGCTTTTATTCACTGTGTCTGCATGGAAGGAGTTCATGGCTAGGGAGATGGCTGAGGTAAGAATCAAGGGCTGTGCCAGGCTCTGTGAACTGAATGTTTCCTCCTTGTGCCCAGCTGCAGTCTCCTCTCCTTCTTCCTCTGCACTTATCAGAATGATTATTTTTTGTTGCACACTGAAATGAGTGGAGGAATTCTTGTTTCTTGGTATATTGAGGAGGGCAGAGATACATTTGTGTTATTGTGCTTTGTATGCATAGAGGTGTAGGGCTAGAAAGGTTTTCTTGGTTCTTTAGGGCAGATCCCAAGCAGGACTGATGTGGCTGAAGACTTGGAAACCTCCTCTGGCCTAAAGCACATCTTAAGAAGGCAATCAATTTAAAACTGTCTAAAACTGGAATGTGCAGCTCTGACACAGATCATGAGTCTGCTTAAATGGTGGAAATGGTTGAAATCCAAAGGACAGGGTTTGTGTAAATACATATGTGTTGGTGAATAAAATAAACTAATTAGCCTCAATGTACTTTTCATACACAGGGTTAACTTTTTTTTTTCCCTGTTCTGCCTTCAGAATGTTCTGCATAGTGAGTCTGTATTTTCCTGCCAAATAAATTACCAAATGTCTTGGTTGAATAGCAAGGTACTGAATGGGCACAGGGTGTGCATTGTGGAGATTCTGTCATTTGATTTAAATGCAGTATTTCAACATCTTTATCATTTTACAAAATGACAGAATAGTGAAGGAGAGGAAAAGAAGGTGAAGCAGATCTAGCAAAGATCAGGTGGAAATAATACTTGGTTTATTTAGCTTTGGTTTGCATTGATTACTTTTGTAGCAGTAGCCAAGCATGAGCTTTTAGCCTGGTTAGAGATGGAAGGGATGTACAGCAGTGTCCTCACTCTGGTGATTGGTCATTTATCCCTTCCTCTTTAATCTGTGTGTGCCTGCTGGCAGTCACAGCAAACTTTACCCTTGCCATGGCTGGAAGTGCCACAGCAGTGGGTGTAGCTCTGAGCTGTGAAAGAGATGCAAGGAATTATGGAAATATTTAATCCATGAGGAATTCTGCTCTATGTGCCTGTCTTTTGTTACCAGAGATAGAATAGATTGTTTTTTCTGTGCAAGCTGCAGTGTAGATGTATCCTTAAACAACTCTGCAATGAGAAGGTTCCTTCTCTGTTATAGTAATTTTTATCTTGCTAGGACAGCTCTGTTCCCAAGTGTCAGTGCATGTTAGGATTGTCCATCTGTGTTACCATAGTGAATGGAAAAACACCTCTAGCAGTTTTTGAGGAGCAGTATGTTAGGCTTGGACAAATCTTACTGCAGATGACCTTCTGGTGGCCATGCAAAAAGAACCTGGCAAGGACCCAGATCCTCTTTTATGGAGAAGCATTAATTGTCTGCAGAATGCTGAGCAAGAAGAATTATTATAATGAGAGGATATAAGTGTTTGTCTGCTCCTGCTCCTCTGCAGCCTCGCATGCTTGTTCTGAGCCAAGGTTCACCCTGGTGTGCTGTGTTAGCACAGGGCATGAGGCACTGGGGATTGGTCATCTCTGCTTCTCTAACTGGGAAACATATTCTGCTAGCAAAAAGGAGGATTTTCTTCAATCATTTCTGCCCCAGGGTGTTTGATGTCTGCCTAATTTAATGGCCTTGCAGTTAAGCAGTGAGATTTCTGTGTGACAGTGTTAGAGAGAGCCTGTTTCACAGAGGGTGCAATTCATCTGTATGCACAGGGTCAGCCTGAGATTTAAACCCTCTCTAAGACCTTCTTAGGCTCCTTGGGCTCAACTGCTCTGTGGATTGTTGCCTTGCAGAAGTGAGGGCGTTTGACATGGTAAGAACAATGGGTGAATTATTTTTGAGGAGGGTGGGTTTTGGTTTTTTGCTTTGCTCTGTGGATGTTTTATTCTGGGGAGATGATGACCTGCTGCAGTCTGGGAAATGTAAGCTTGAATTTTGACATGTATTCTTTTTGGATGCAAATCACTAAGGACTCAGAATTACATTGCCAACGTAAATGGTGTGTTTATAATGTTCTTTGAGATCATTAACAGCTTCTACCTTTGTTTTATAGCTTCCCATATTGAGAAGGAATCATTTGTTTGTACTCAGAAATGTTCTGATTTGTTCTTTGCCAGACTGACCTGAAAACTCCTGGTAGTTTCTGACTTTTTGAGTAGTTTGAAAAATATATCAGCATAAATGATTGACTCCTACCCCAGTATTTGTTTTCTTAAAATAAAAGTTTTGCTAATTAAAAGGTGATTAAATTATTTCCTGACTTTTTGTTACTGTGCAAAGACTTTGTTTTGGTTTGGTAGTGATGAAAGAAATCAAATTCTTTGAGTCAGCGTTTTTCCCCCTCAGTTTGAGGAACTGATCTGTATAGTTTTTAAGGCATGCAGGGTTTTTTTTGTTAGTGTGTGTGTGGGGTTTGTGTATTGTTTGGAGGTTTTGTTTTGGTTGGTTTTGTTTGGTCTCTTTTGCAGGGTGGGGGAAGGGTGTTGAACTTCTTTTAGATTTGGGGAACTCCAGAAAGTTTACCCAGCTCTTCTGGCCCATAAGTAAAATATTTTCACCAGCTTCACTTCACAGTTTTGCTTATGCAGTATGGCTTTAGGGAAATTGTCTTATGGATGTCCAAAGTAAAACTCCAGTCTGGGTTGCTCCCTTCCAGCTCTAGATGGGCATCTCCTTCAGGGAATATGAAAGCTTTTCTGGAGTCTGCAGAGGCCTGGAGGAACCCAGAAAATTACCTTCAAGCTTTTCCTTCTTTTCCTGTCCCATCTGTCTTCTTTCTGTGGAGAAGATTATCTGTACATGTGACTGTCTTGGTGCTGTGTGTTGTTCAATTGCATCCAATGTTTTTGGGAACTCCTGGGATGTTCATGAGGGCTGTTCTTAAATTTGGGGCAAGAAGAACTGAACCACATAGGTTTTTGAATCTATGGTCTCTCATTCTATGCTTTAGGATAGGATCTGAGCTATGAAAATGGATACACATGGACCTACTCTTGGGCAACTGGCTCAGAGTAGCCCTGCTTGAGCAAGGGGGTTGGACAAGGTGACCTCCAGATGTCCTTTCCAGCCAAAACAGTTCAGTGAAGAATCAATTCCCTGTGTAGATGTATTTAATTATATAGTTATATGTTTAATTCAAGGCAGGAGTGCTAGAAATATATTGTTATGGAACAGAGATAATTATATAACTATTCTGAGGGAAATTAATAAATTTTACCTTTAATTGTGGTGTGTCACTGGGCTCTTAGTGATTGTTTGCTCCATGTTTTAAAGCAGTGGTATCCACATTAAATGTGAAAACTGGTCATGTTTACTTTTTGAATGGGAGAGTTAAAAGGGATTTACTTCTTATGGTCTGTGCCTGAAGTTTAAGCTCTAAAAATCATTTAATGGGGGAGTAACCTGTTGAATGTATTTTGCATTGTATCAGGTAGCAGGCAGCACTCTCAAAATGAGTGTTTTCACTCTTTTCCAGGTAATTGAGAATGGGCCCTCAAGGATGCTGAGTCTACAATGGGAAGTGTCACACTTCGCTATTTCTGCTATGGCTGCCTCTTCACATCCGTGACCTGGACACTTCTGCTCTTTGTTTATTTCAACTTCACTGAAGAGAACCAATCCTTCAAGAATGTGCCCATCAAGGGGCTGGAACCTCAGAGGCCATTCCCAAAAAAATTCTACCCCCGTTTTACACGGGGGCCAGTTCATATACCTGAATTGCAACAGAAAGAGAATAAGATAGGAAACTCTTTTGGAAATCATATCCAGGATCCAGTTAAGGGGGAGATAGAATTCTCTCCTGAAATGGGTAAGTGGTTTTTAGTGTTGGTGACAAACTTAGTAAAACAGGAGAAATGAGATTTTTTTTTTACAGAATACTCTATCAGGTGAAAGTGTATAATGAAGAAGTTTTGTTTGTTAAAATGCAGGTGATACTCATGGCTCTCTTCATTAGGAATTACTTGAAATTTATTCTACAGTGCTTAATCCAAAATACATCTAACATTTACATCTATGCTGTGTAAGTTCTGATGAATACTGGGTTCCAGCAGGGTCTGCCCTTGATATGACTAAATCTTGCTTTTGGAAGGTTCAGTGTGTGCTTGTTTCATATCTTACTCCTGTTTTAATTGGGCTCAAATACATAGCTACAGAGAAACTGCACTTATATGCAGTAATTAAAAATAGCATGGTATCAATGAACAATGAGAAGGACCTGTTGATTTGGAGAATGTGCTTGGAGTATAACTTAATCTACAAGAAATGCATGTGGGGCAAACTTGCAATGCAAGATTGAGATGGCAATGGTTAGAGCCACATCCTGCAAACGTCTGGACGTTTCACTGGAGCATGTTTCATCAATGAGGTGGTTTTGTTTTGTGTTCCAAAATAAAATGCTTTGTGTACTCTAGTGCTTACAGCATATTCACTGCTGGGTTTAGATGTGCAAACAGGCACGTTGTGTACTGGCTGAAATCTTGGTTTGAGTCTGGAGGCAGAAGTTTTGGGGTATTGGCTTCTGCTGCTGCTTTGGGAAATACAACACAGAAATAAACCTTCATAGCCAGGGTTTAATGCTCTGATCTCAGTGAAGTGCCCTGTCATGACTGTGGACAAATGGTGAATCATGAGCTTTGTGAGTTTATAGAACTTTACCAAACTTCACTTTCTGAGTTGGGTATTAGAATGAATGTTAGAAAAATGGCAGTTCATGTTGCCCTGTGGCATCACAAGTGTTTTTCAGTTCACTACAAAAAGCCTGAGTGCCAAGTGAGGTGAAGGCCAGTCCAGAGGTGGCCATTTCTTTCCAACTATTCAGTCTGGGCCAGGAAAGAAACGGAGCTTTTTAACTGAGAAGTCCTTTGATCTTCAAACCAAGTGACTGGTTTGGTTGGTGAAAGCCAAGGGGAGTTGCAGTGCCAGGATAAATTCTACAGGAATCATCAGGAGACAGCTCTTAGGACGAGGTGTTGTAGGAAAGGGTTTCCTGAAGTCTGTCTAGAGGGGAACAGTGATAAAAACAAAAGCAAAAAATAAAAAAGTGAAAAGAAATTTGGTGTATGATAGTCAAAATCAAACTGTCATCTGGTAGGTCAGTCTGTCTTTTCTTTTTTTGTTAACCTGTGAGAGCCACATAACACTGCTGAAGTAAAGCCTAAAGTGAGGTTTTGATTGCAAGCCCCTTGTTTTCCAAGGGCTTCTATCTGCTGTTTGAACTGAAATCATTCAGGTCCCCTTTATCTCACAGATATCACTACCCAGCACTTCCCACTTGGTCCTGCTCAAATGTCAGGGCATTTACTCTTGAGCTGTTGGACAGTGCAGCTGCATTGCCATTGCTGAACTCAAGACTAAAAGCCACAGGGTGGTAAATGTGAATGGTGGGAATGTGGATGGAATTCCCTCCTGAACGTTGCCTGGTACCTGTGGGTAGACTTTGGCATTAAGACACAGCTGTCCTCCAAAGGCCCAGATGGATTACTTGTTTTGAAGCTTTTTTTCCATTTCAAACTTTTAAAATTACTTCTCTTTTGTGTTTAACTCAATTCATTTTCTCCAGGCTTGAGCTCAGCTGACTTTTGCATAGCTAGTGAAAACTGGAGAACATGAGAGACAGGCTGAGAGCATTGAGTTTATTCTGCCTCAGAGAGAAGGCTGAGGGGTGAGATTTTATTGCTGGCAGCAGCAGCTGAATAGGGAGCTGCAGGGAAGATGGAGGCAGACTCCTTCTAGAGTTATAACAAGAAATTGGAGCAAGGGCATTTCAGTTATGGAAGAGGAAAAACATTTGCAGTGTGATGGTGTCAATTGCTCGAACAGGGAAATAAGAGGTTGTAGAATTGCCCTCTTTGGAGATACTGAAGGCTTTCAAAACTTAACTGCATTGGTTCTGGTTCCTCATTTAGCTGGACCTGCACTTGGGAAGGAGATTGGACCAGGTGTCCCTTTCAAAACATATTTTCCTGGAAGTATGGTATCATGTGAATGAGGAACCCTCTTGTTAACTATTTTCTGCAGATTTTGAATGATATGGAGATGATAGGCAGGGTGAAAGGAGATAACTTACATGATCCTTGCTCACTTCTTGTACTGAAATTTCAGTAAAATTGCCTGTGTAGTTTGATAATAACTACACATAAGAGGTGACAGGCATCTCATTCTGTGCAGCCAGCTGAATAGAGACAACAGAAACGAATCACTCTGCTACCTGAATTGTTGCAGAAGTGGCTGCAGGCACAGGTGGTGGCAGACACCAGCTGTCTCTCCCTCATGGAGTTGTGTGAAGTGCCACAATGTTTTGGTTCACCCTGGTGAACGGCTCAGTGAGAGAAGCCCATGGCACTGAGTCAAGGCAGGCAGGATGGCATTGAAAATTTCATCTTGCCTTAGAGCAGTGTCCCAATACCAGCAGTTACTTCTGCCATGCTTAGTAACAGTTGCCAATTCTGCTAAAATAAGCAATAAACAGCAGCTCTGCTGGTGGTGTTTTACTTGCTGTCAAAGTCCCAGGTGAGATAAACAAAAGTTTACAGTTCTTGTATAACTGTTTTTGTTACCACGGACTTCAGAACTGCATGAAATAAGAACTGCTATTGTGAGGATTTTCCTACCATTTTAAATGTATTTCCTCACTCAAAAATCCCATTTCACACCTGTCACCTGTAGGGATAGATGCTGATTCATTGTGTGCCAAAGTCTATCCTCTGTTGCTTGTTTGGTGTTGGTTTTAGGTGGTGCTAAGAATTAGAGGCCATATGAGTGAAGGGAGGCAATAAACACAATGGAGCCAGCAATCTTTGGAGAAGGATTTAATTTTATTACAGCTGCAAGGGCTCATAAGTGCTGCCTGTTTGTGAGAGGGAGCAGAAATAGTTGCACAAATGCATGCTTTGCAAAACCAGAGGGATTTTCAAGAGCATAATGTGTTTTAGAAGAGGTTAAGGGTTTCAATCCTTGATTTCTTTCAAATGATGTTTTTGAGCCTTTTAGCTGATCTTGGCATGCTCCTTTTGCAGGAATGATTTTTAATGAAGAAGATCAGGAAGTGAGAGACTTGGGCTATCAGAAGCATGCTTTCAATATGCTTATCAGCAATCGACTGGGATACCACAGGGAGGTGCCTGACACAAGAGATCCAAAGTAGGTGCTGATTTTTGGAGAGAACGTGGTGTTGTTTCATAGCTCAATGACTTGTTACACCTGATGCAGTATTTAATATTTTTGGTATTTCTGTCATACACTGTTCCATCCCCATGTGTTGCTGAAGGCAGATTTTTCAGCTATTTAACAGGAGTGCTTGAAGTTAGGATTTCTATTCTTGGGTCTTTTCTATCTTTTTTTACTGAATATTGTTTCTGGATATGCAATTTTTTTTTTGGTCAGCTGCTAAAGGTATATGATAGGTTGTGCACTGCTCTGAATATTTTCTATTAAACAATAGATATTTTTCTATAATCTCTCTGGTGCATATAGGGGGGGAACAACTCCCTCTGTAACAATAATGAAAACTCCAAACACTGAAAAATAAATAAACTTGCATAAATTTTCTAGTGATTTCTCTGGTGTGGGTGAATGTAATGAATTATACTTGCTGACTGTTTTTCCCAGAATTGAGCTCATTCTAAGTAAATGAAAGCTTTTCTTCTATACTTCTGGGTTTTCATTTATAATTTCTTATTTTTATTGGATCCCCCTATGCCTGGCACCTTCATATGGCATTAATCTATGATAGCTGGCCCTCTTAGAAGTAAGGACAAGATTTGAAAAGAAGAAGAAAGAATGATCTTTTGCTTTGAGTGGGATTCATCTTGCAGATTAAGATGCTTAGATAACTGCTTGTTAGTCAGTTGTCTCTGCTTTTGTTATAATTAGCAGAGATCCAGTCAGTGGAGTTAATGAAGCATGCAGAGCTCTTCAGCTGACAAAACACACTTGACAGCCTTAGGGTGAGCTGAACACTATTTAGACTGCACTGACAGCAGTGACTAGACTTAAGTGTCTTAATCTGCCCTCTGAATCCCAGTGTTGGTTGTGTAAATAGGTATTTAGCACCAGTGGAGGTTTTCTGGGCTATCCAACTCTGTCTCCAGCAGCTGGCCAATAAAGCTGTGGTATTTTTGTGGGCCTCATGTCATATATGAACTACCTGAGCTACCTGAGGGTACTAGACTGTGTTTTGACAGCTGAAACAAGCCCTCACTGTCTTAATTTTCTGTCTCGAGGATCTCTGGTTCTTACTTCCACCTCAGTGCATGGCATCCTCTATTTCCTAACAAGCAGCAGAGTTAGCTTTGAGTCTGTGTTATGTGGAAAATAATTTACTATGCTGAGCCCTCCTATAGCTGTTACACGTCTGGGTTCATTATGTTCACGTTAGGGGTTCCTCCTACACATTTAATGTTTGCCTGTTACTTAGGAAGTTTCAGCAGTGACCCAGCCCTGTGGAAACCCCTCTGTAAATAGTGCCAAAGACTCTGTTCCTGTTTGCAGATGCAGAGAGAAGTCCTACCCTGCTGACCTTCCCTCTGCCAGCGTTGTGATTTGTTTCTACAACGAGGCGCTCTCTGCCCTGCTGCGCACGGTGCACAGCGTCCTGGACCGCACCCCTGCCCACCTCCTGCACGAAATCATTCTGGTGGATGACAACAGTGAGCTGGGTGAGAGACTCTTAGGAATGTTACCCCCCTGGGCCTTCCTGTGCTTTATTGACTGTTCAAAGTAAATTGTGGAAGTCATGATGCAAAACCAATTTGTACTGCAGCCCATCACCAGAGTGCCAGCCAGTAGAGATGTGTGGTGTCCTGAGATGGCCAAGGTGACAGCCTCTTTGCCACTGGTACCATTTTACTGATGAGCTTTGTATCATCCAGGCTTTAACATTCAAAATCAGGTTTTGAAGCTAATAATCATAGAATCAAAGAATGTTATGGGGCTGGACGGGACCTTAAAGATCATCTAGTCTCAACTCCTAGTGCTATGGGCAGGGACACTTCCTGCTAGATCAGGTTGCTCAAGGCCCTATTCAACCTGGCCTTGAATTCTTCCAGGGATGGGGCTTCACTGGACAACCTGTTTCAGTGTCTCACAAACCTCACAGTAAAGAATTTCTTCTTAATATCTAACCTTACTTTCCCTTTTTCAATTGGTATTCATTACTCCTTATGCTGTCACTACAGTTCCTGGTGAGTCCCTCTCCAGCTTCCCTGTAGGGTTCCTTCAGATACAGGAAGATTGCAATGAGGTCTCCACACAACCTTCTGTTCTCCAGGCTGAACAGCCCCAGTTTTCCCCTGCCTTCACAGGGGAGGTGCTCCTCTCTTACCTTACCTCTTGCACACACTGATGAGTGGGGGTCATGGAGCAGCTGTTTATAGTTTGGGTTTTCTTAGCAGTTCTTTGCTTAGGCTGCTCAGGTGCTCAGAGCAGGTGACAGAGAGGCCACTGCTCGCTGTGCATGCATCTGAAAGGGGCTGGAGGCGCTCCCGGCTGCAGCCTTGCTGTGGCACGATGGAAACAGCGCCGTGTTTTGTCCTTGCTCAGCACTCCGGACCGCCTGGGGCCGGGGCTCTGCGTGGCTCTCCAACAGCCTCTTGTGGCCGTTCCGGGAGCCGCTGTCCTGGCTCTGGCAGCAGCCCCTGCTCCTGCAGGCGTGGAGGGGCCCTGCAGGGGTAGACCCTGCAGAATTGCTTTGCTCCTGTTGAAGGATTGCTGTTTTTTCTCTGGATTGACAGACAAGGCAGAGACAGACACGCAATTCAAGCATGGCCCTCGAAAAGCCTTTCATTTTGGCTCTTCAAAAGCCAAATGCCTGTTGAGGAATGTGCTAGCATAGCAGTTCTTGCCAGCATGACTGTGCAGGCTCCCTGCTCACCTCTGTTCAGGTCCACAACTTCTTGCATTTTTAAAATGTTTTTTTAGATTGCGTTTTTATTTAATATATATAATTATAGCTCCCTTGGTCTCATTGTTTGGTTTCTGGTTTAAGGTCTCACTTGCTCTAAGAGACTGATCAGATATGTCTGGTGTAGAATGGCATTCTCTTGTTATGCTGGAAGTTGATTTCTCTGAGGTCAGATCAAATGTCGAGATACAAGAGAGAACAAAGATCAAACACTGTTCTTTGCTGATAAGAATGTGTAGTAATTAAAAGCTTGTTTTGTTTTGTGTTTTGGGAGCATATGCCTTGCTATAAAGTGTCTTGTGCAATTTGTTGTGTATTCACAGCTTGCCTTATTTCAAAGCTCAACCTTCTGAATGTAAGGATGCATTTGATTGGTGCCTGTGTTGAGGCAGTAATACCATCACTCTTCTGGTCTGTTGTTAAATTGAAGCAATTAGTGAATTTGAACCAAATTAAGTTCAAAACATTCAGGTAGCTATTTTTGCCTTTCTGACTTCAAATAAACTTGTTCTGAAGCCAAAGGCAGGAGGAGGTATTGTTTACACAGAATTACTGCTCTTGATGCTGATGATCCTATGGTTTTGCTGCTGCTTAATTTTAATGGATGGATGCTTGCAAAGAAGAAAGGTGGGGACTGGGGATGGTTTGGGAACTGAGGAAATGGATAAAACCTTTGGCTGTGCTATGGATATCATGAGCTCAGGCAGATTTCTTGATCTTTATGCCCCTTTGTTTTGTTTTTTAATTAAAAAGATTAATTTTCCTTCCATTGCCTGCTTTCTGAAGTGGTGTTCTAGATGAAATTTGCTCTAGTTCTTCACCTACAAATACGAAAGCTGTGCTACTCATCAGTGCTGTTCTGCAAACCTTGGGCCTTTGCACCTTGTTTTGCCTCAAAAAGCTGCTTAAACTCAATCATCAGCAGTTTTACTAACCAAGCAGGCATTGCCATGGCTCAGCTGAACCCACTGTTGTATTTTTTTCTCCATTCCCCGAAAGGTAGGATTTCTTTTTCTGGCATAACCTCTTTCTCCCTGATTTAGCTTTAACCTGTTATGGAAAAGCCTGAGGATGTGTTTTGGAGGCTGTTACTGGAGGCGTTCTTCTGTGTAGAAGGAGAGATTGAGGAACAGAAAAGGAGCCAATTGTCTGCAGCTCAGTACTTTAGAGTAGTTTAAAATAACAACACCCCAGACTCCCATCCTAGGGCCCATTTTGCCTTTGTTGCATAGATATGGAAGAAGGTAATGCCTGAAGTAATTTTTGAAGACTGGCTAAAAGGGAGCAATTCTCTCTTTGGAGGAAAATTTCTCAGGACTGAAGCAATTTTTTGGGTTGTATCAGAAGTATCAGTGCTCCCAGTGGACATGAAGGTGACACACAAAAACCCATCAACAGCAAAAGTCCCAAAATGTGTCTGAGACAAACCTGCCTGTTAAGAGTGATCTGTGATATGGGCACAGTTGCCAGCAGAATGCCATTTTGTGTGGGTCAAAACTCTGCTGGCCCTTCCATTCTGCTGCTCAAGCCAATGTTGTGGACCTGGTTTAGCTCCTGGTGTGCATGTGATATCTATTCCTCTTAGTTTTACCTTACTATTCTTTTCAGAAGTTTGCAAATGTGAAAATCCTTCCTTGTTTATTTGCCTCATCTGCTGTAAGAGCTGAATTTGATAACTGAGCTTTTCTGCCTTGTGCTGGCCCATTCTTTCTGTAGGTGTACACTGGTCTCTGCTCTTGCTATAATCAATCAGGTGAAGAATGATTCAAACATTATTTAATTTAAGGTGTGCAAATCTGCCCTGCTTGTTTGAGTATCTCATTTGGAAATACTTCAGAGATTATTTAATCAGTTTTCCTAGGAGATTTTCTCTGAAAACATCTTCCCTGTTTTCTCTGGCATATGATGTCATTATTCCAGACCAGGGAGAGAATTCCTGTGACTCAAATGAATTCTGTCTGTATCTCCCAGAGAGTTTCCTTTGTCTTAGAGTATTCTCTAGCATCATACTTTCTGTGTTACCTTCTCACTTCTGATCCACCATGTTTCCTTGCAGTGCAAAGGCTGAGATCTTAACATTTGGAATGGCATCTGGGAATCTCCTGCCTGAAATTTCTTATTCCTCCTTAAAGTTACACATATATTCCATTGGCATTTAATCTTGTTAACAGCAATTTTAATGTTTGAGCTGACATTGATCAAAATAATATTTATTTTGGCATATCCTCTGACAAAAGTCTGTCTGCCTCTCTGTACTAAGGTTCTCTATGAAGTCTCAGTTGGGTTTTTGCTTTTCTTTCTCATTTTATATTCCTCTTTATTTCTCCATAAGCTTATTAACTTATGCTTTTCCATTACTTCAGTCTTTATGTGTCCATCTTCTCTTCAGTAGTGCTGCTTTAATGTTAGAAACCACTGACTTTGGGTGAAAGAACTATTGTTACTCTTAAAATTGCCATTGATGTTAGCTAAGTTACAGTAGTGCCCATAGACTCCAGTGAACTCTGCACTCCTTCAAAAGCACAGGCTTGCTTTGATCCTTTTGGGTTTTAGAAAAGCAACCAGCTGTGAGTGAGTTGGACTTGGTATCTGTTGTTCTGTCAGTTAAGCAGGCACAGATAATATTAGGTGTCTTCCTGCCTCTTTTGAAAGGTGTCAGCATTTGTTTTCATGTATGGAATGTAGTAATTTAAATAATTTGCCTGCATGAAATGTTTATTGTTGCATCTGTTGCAAATGACAGTCACCATGAGAAGAATTTGGAAATGTGTTTCTTTGAACAGCAATCTTTCAATTTTTTTTGAGCTTAGTAGTTCCAGTTAACTTGAGTAATGTACAAAAGACATTGGAGGGAAGTATAGGATGTGTGAGTATTGTCCTTATGATACTCTTGATTTGAAGCTCTGCTGTGTCAGGATAATGTTTTGATCAAGATTTTGGTCATTTTTGAGTTAAATGTCTTGAGATTTTAAACAGACGTTTCAGAATTTCTTTCTTTTTGTTGAACTTGTGTTTTCCTTATTTCAGCTGACTTGAAAAAAGACTTGAGTGAATATGTTGAAACTCAGCTTCCCAAAACTACAAAATTGGTAAGAAATGAGAAGAGGGAAGGCTTGATCAGAGGAAGGATGATTGGAGCCTCTCATGCCACAGGTACACTTGCTTTTCTCTCTTTTCCCTGCATACTTTGATTAGTTGTTTGGGTGCCTTCTCTTTTTGTAGTGCAGCTTTTCAGATGTTGCATGTTTGACCTGTGGTTACTTTAGCCTCCTGAGGAGGCTCTGCATGTCATGCCACACTGTCAGCTATGCAACTTAGCATTATCCCAAATCTTTCTTCCCCTGCACTTTCTCAAATGAGAACTGAAATTTGGATCCAAATTTGAGTGTTTTTTATACCTTGAGACACTTTGAGTGTCTCAGCTGTTGATTCTTTTCTTTTCCTGGAGACATTTGCTTTCAATAAAATGAGGTACATTTTAGAGTGTGTAAGTGAAATTGTGAAACAAAACCAGTATTGTGCTCTAAAAAAGTACCTCATTTTATTGAAAGTTATGAACACAAGTTATCATCATCCCAAATCTTCCCCTGCACTGTATCTCAAACAATGACTGCAGTGTTAGTGAGACAATGTGGAGTTTTTCCTATTCCTGCCCTGAAAGAATGTTGTCTCAGGAGCATCTCCATGTGGTCAAGATACTGTAGTTGCAGAATATTTTTTGCATGTTTTATGTGCAAACTTTTGGTCTAAAATGAAATCTGCTCCCTTTTAAGGTACACTAATTGAGTTTTTAATGCTCAAATCTAATAACAATGTTTTTCTGTATAAGCTCTTCTGTTGCAGTGAGTGTTAATTGGGAAAACCAATATTTGGTGATTCATAAACAGCCTTTACCAGAATGTGCTTTCAGTTAAACTCTCTGGCATCTGAGAAAGTGTGCTACTTTCTTAAATAATTTTGAGTGGCAGATAAGTCTCTTAATTGGTGTTTGCCCATTAGCATTGTAACAGTATAATCCAGACAGAAGATTGAAATGAATTTTAGCACAGCTTGGAAAATGCAAGCACAGTTAGTGCAATTTTAAGTAATTTTATTGCTCTTCTGAACTGCAGAAGTTCCATCCCTGTGCTCAGTCAAATACTGGCTGTGGAGTGACTTGTTATATTTGCATGCTCCAAAGTTGTTTTCTTTAAAGCTGTTTCCCATCTCTTCCATATTATTCTAGTGTTATATAAATTTCATGTTGTCTCATAAAGATGCTGGTGCCTTTTTACACCAACTGAGCATGAGGGTGTGTCACAGATCAAACTGCTCTTACTGACATGTTGCAGGTAATCTCTGTGGAAATTGCTAAGTGTTGCTCTGTCTAATGCACGTGTGTTTGCACTGCAATGTTTGTGTTCCATGGCACTGAGGAACTTCCTTGGCACTTTGTGTGGTGTGGTCTGCAGGGAAGGTGCTGGTGTTCCTGGACAGTCACTGTGAGGTGAATGAGATGTGGCTGCAGCCTCTGCTGACCCCCATCAGGGAGGATCACAGGACTGTGGTGTGCCCCGTGATCGACATCATCAGCGCAGACACCCTCGCCTACAGCTCCTCCCCCGTGGTGCGCGGGGGCTTCAACTGGGGCCTGCACTTCAAATGGGACCTGGTGCCCCTGGCAGAGCTCGAGGGACCCGAGGGAGCCACTGCTCCAATCAAGTAAGGCTCCTCCCTGTGGTGAGAGGCTCAGTGTGACACAGGGGTGATCAGGAGCACTCCCTAAGCAGTGGGGAGTGGTCTCTGGCTGTGCAGGTTTAGGAGCAGGTGCCTAACCTGTCAAATATCTGACTTGTTTATTTCACTTAGTTTTGATCACTATTCCCTATTTCTATTTCACTTTAATTTCTGGCATTTAATCAGGAATTAGATATATCTGTTTTATTAGGTCAAGAAAGCACACTTCTAGAAAATGCTTATACAATGGCAGCTTTTGCTGAAGACAAAATTCTGGGGGAGCTTAGGTAGTCTGTATTAAATATATCCAATAATTTCACTTTTGAGCTATGCATTGATGTTTGTTTCCAGTCTGTTGATGTGCTTGGCTTAATGATAATTTTGATACTGCCTTTGTTCTAGGAGTAGCCTGCATATCCCACTAATAAGAACTATATAATTTCTGTGATGAAATGCTGAAGAATTACTGGATTAGGAAAATCTGTTTGTGGTAATAGGAATTTGTTTTTGTGGTCTTTTGAGAGTTGTTTTGAAACAAAAGTCTCAGTAAAGCTCAACACTGGGACTTGAAAGTTACCTTCCTTATCTTTTAACCGTTGATGGCTGTGTGACCTGTACAGAACTGGCAATACCTGGTTCTAGTGGATGTGTAGCTGATGTTAAATGGTGTCAGCAGGCACCTTTTATTAGGAGCAGACATGTATGGTTCAGACACAAGAATAGAGCTCTCCCAAGTGAATTCCTTCATGAAAAGAACCACAGCTGCTGCAGCAAAGGCAAGGAGCTTACTGTGCTTTTTCTAGTTGCAGGTATCAATCTCAGTAAAGAATTCAGGTTTGTCAGGTGGAAGAGCTGCCCCTTTTTTACAAAATTACTCTTTGTGTTTAAGATTTTCCAAGTGAATCAGAAATTAGGTGTGTTTTCATTTCTCTCTCATTCTCTTTTCTTGGACTGTAAATAAGAGCATTTCTGCTGCCACAAACAGTTCCAGCACAGGTTCTCTGCTGTCATCTGACAGCTCAGCAGTTGGCCTTCCCATGTCTCCCCATCCCCAGATTTTTTCTGAGAAGCCAGGAAATCATTAAGTTATTTAACAGCTTGACTGTCTTGTTTGGAAAGTGTCACTGTGGCAGTTTCTGATCCTGGAGGGAAAGGACAGACTGAAAAAATCTGAGTGGGGAATCAGTATTGAGTGTTAAAAATCTTTATTGTGTTAAGACCTATCCTCACATTGAATGTGGTCAGTGGCTGAAGGTTAGCTGTTGCTGTGTTCAACTCTGTTGTTGCATTCTTTCAACTCACTTTTATGAAAAGTCCTGTGCTAAAAAGACAGAGAACTTTATAGTTTAAAGCAAGTGTAACCATCTCAAAAGATTACCTTTTCTGAGTATGAAAGTGATTTTTCCTACCTAAAGGTCTCTGCCTCCTTTGAATAAGGAGCCTAGATTGCTATTTAACCTTGAAAAAGGCTTTCCATCCAACAGAAAGTATTGCATTTTAGAGACTTTCCACAATGAAGTATTTTTGTGTCAGTGAGAAAATTGAGAGTAACCTTTCAACCCAGTTTTTAAGGTGACAGAATCTGTTGTAGAAATTTGTGTGAGAGCAAGCAATGAAATATTGACCTAAGCTTGGTTTCATCACAGGGGGTTTTTCCAAGGATGGGAAAAAGCCTTTTTTCCAGCCCATGGGATGTTCCAGCTATCATATCACATTTTTATGTAGTGTTTTTACTCTGTTATACTCTTGTAGGTCATCCACATATTCTAGTGTTGTGATACAGTAGGAATTCAACCTAGAGACTGAACAGTGAGGATCCTATGCAGATTTTTACAGAATAGAACACATTCTAGTAACATACAGGCAAGGTAAAAAACTGGGAAATGCCAGGTATAAATACACAAAGTGTAAATAACTTGCCAGTAAACTGATAATTGAGTCAATAATGAAACAGAGCTGCCTCTGGCACTTAGTGTTCCTCTTTCTCTGTCCTATCCCTTTTCCTCAAGTTTACCAGGTAAAGAAATATGATTTATGGATATTGGAACAATGGAAGATCACAAATATCACTTACAGATCTGCTTTTGCAAATACTTTGAGACTAGAACTCATGTCTAAGTGGCTGAAGGATTCTGTGTTATGTCAGTTTATCAATTTGGACTTTGGGACCAACAGATTCAGCAAAAATTACTGTGTTGGGTGGTTTTTTCTCTGTCTAAAAGAAAATGAACTTCCTTCCTTCCACCTTTTTAGGTCCCCCACCATGGCTGGAGGGCTGTTTGCCATGGATCGAGAGTACTTCAATGAGCTTGGGCAGTACGACAGTGGCATGGACATCTGGGGAGGAGAAAACCTGGAAATATCCTTTAGGGTAAGCAGAGAATTTACAGCTCTGTGCTTGAATGTTTGTGGCTTTTTCTTAGTTTGGTGGTGGAGCTTTTCATAAGAGCTGTAAAGAAGAAAAAAAGGAAAAGAAGAATTATGCAAGTTTTTAAAATTAGTTTATGAGCAATGTCTAATGAATTTCACAAATTGATTAGAGATGTGTGGCTCACAGTAATATTGCTAAGATGGAAGCTTAGTGTATTTCCTTGGACAGTTCTGCCTCCTTTTTGAGGACCTGGAAATGTAAAGGTTTCTGGAACTACATTGAGAATCATGGAGAGGAGTCATCTTGGTTGAAAAAGTAATGAGAAAATCATAATCAGTGAAAATGGAGCTGCATTGGGCTTCCTGTATTTTCTCTCATCTGCCCTGTCACTCTGCTGAAAGAAAAACAACTTACTGTGCTTAATGTCATGCTTATCTCTTTATTTTTGTAAAGGGCATTCATCAACAGTTTGACAAGAGTCTGCCTGAAAATGATATGCTATCATGACAGATATGAAAAGGGGATTAAAAGGTGAAGTTAGCATAAAAAAACCAAACAAACCTAAAACCAGACACAAAGCCCCCAAAACTTTAGAGAATCTGTCAGGTAGAAAAATCAAGATTAGGGTTCAAAAATAAGAACTGGAATTTCATGCACTTGAGTGACTTTAAAGGAGTGCATACTGAATAAATAAAATCTTTCAATTTTCTGTATAAATGTAATTATTAGGTATCTGAGTAGAAGTGTGTGGAGTGTGAGGAGATTATTGTTGTTATCTTGTAATACACAGTTTCAATAAAAAGGGCTTTGAAATATTGGAACACATTCAGAGAATTTAGAGCTTCTGGAAGTCCCTGTCTCTCTGGGGGAGGGTTGGAAAGAAGTTGAGTCTTTATCTTGTCTAGAAGGAGTTTTAAAAGTGTCTTGATTATGAACTGCTAATGTGGGATGATTTTCTGGGGCTGGAGAACATATTAGTCCAGCAAAGGGCCAGTGCTGGTAATTTGCTGGGAGATGAAGTTAAAAAAGCAATTTTAAAAAAAGAAATGGAAGTAGAGTGTAAATAAAGTGTAGATCCCTGGTGCCACAGATAGAGACTCCTAAATGTAGCATCTGAATGGGAAGAGTGTTTCTGAGTTCCTCTGTTTTAACACAAACAGTTCTGTCCAGTAAGTTTCCATACTTAGTTGAAAATCTCTCCAGGTTCCCTTGATGACAAAGACTGGTCTTTGTTATCTGTCACAGAATTGTGGACTATTTTCATGCAGGTAAAAGAATTTAGGGAACTTAATCTGCAGGATGAGTCCTAGCCCATATATCCCAGTCTTTTCTGCTAGGTCATTAGAGCAAAACAGCAAAATTTTCTGTTTGTCTCTTGAAAGCCATGATGTGTTTTGTGGAAAGTGTGGTCATATGAGAGGAATAATCTTTTGTAACATGGAGATCTAAAAATCTGATTTGTCAGAAAACGTGACATGAAGGCCAACATTGCTGACACCTAATCCTGTATAATGTATAATCCTACCAAGGTATCCCTTGAAGAAGGGGAGAAGTTAGTGAGCAATCTGAGCAGTGAGTGAGCAACCTGAACCTGTTCTGGTTTTTCATGGACAGATCTGGATGTGTGGGGGCAGACTTCTGATCATCCCCTGCTCCAGGGTGGGACACATTTTCCGTAAGAGGCGTCCCTATGGCTCACCTGGGGGACAGGACACTATGGCTCATAACTCACTGAGGCTGGCACATGTGTGGATGGATGAATACAAGGTAAGGAACAGTTCTAGGTCATGAAATAAGGTTTTTGAATGGTTTTGACTGGTTGGTTTGTCAAAGAACTGTGTCACAGTGAGATCTGTTACAACTCTGATTGGGTTTTCCTTCTGCAGCCAGAACTCCTAATGTTAGTTCTGATAGGAATTCCTAAATTCTGTAGAATTGTAATTTGACTTTTGAGTCCTTCAATCTCCTCCTTGTTACTTTACTGCCTGCAGGAGATTGAGTTTTATGCCCTTTTAGTGAAGTAAAAGATGATGGGTGAGCTTTTGTAAGCTCTGCATTGTGTTGTGTCCAAATCAGTATTACATGGCAGCCTTGTACTGTGCCTTCAGCTAGTTTCCATGTTGCTGAGACAGGGATATTTCTGGCTGCTTGTTTGCTTTCTGTTTTAATTAGCAATCTGCTTCTTAGTCTGTCTTGCCCTGGAAGAGAAATCAGGATTAATTTCTGGATTCAAGGGCAGAATCTTGTCTTCAGATCGTGATACTGATGCTTTTAAACGTAGATCAGGGGTTTCTGAGTCCCTCATCTTTGAGATACTTAATGACATTTTGCCTTCTGAGACCACAGGATTTGCTGTGTGCTCAGTTCCTAGGGTCCCTACAATTTCTATACAAGATAGATTATATTAATTTTATGTTCTTTGGAGGTTTATGTTTCATTCCCCATCCTTTACCTTGATCTTCAATTTGAGGAACCTGTTAGAGGTCATTAATTTTTATCTCCATTCTTCATCTCTGTAATGCTTTGGTGGATCTGATCTATCACCTTCCCTTTTACCAATGCCTGGGCACAGTTGTTTTGTGATTAATGATGGCTTTCTCTGAAGCTTGGACTTGTTTCTTTGTTCTAATTTCCAGTTGAACTGATTTATCCAGCAAGCACTTGAGCTGCTGATTCTAGCAGTCTCTTATCACAGATTTGTGTCCAGAACTTTCCCAGCTGTTTCTGGTCTGATTCTCTGATAGCTGCCAGAGAATGTATGGAAGACAAGCTTGGAAATATTTTTGTTTTTGTAAGAATAATGCAAGTATTTAGGGCCAGTATAATTTACCAAAGCAATCTAACAGTGCACAATACAAAGATAAGACTTAATCTAACAGTGCACAATACAAAGATAAGACTTAAAGGAGTAAATATCAGTATTTAATAAATGAAATGGCATGGAAATGATTCAGCAAAATTTTCATAACTGTCAAAAGCAAAATGAAAAACTGTAAGTTCATGTATACAGTGGTAATAAATAACACATGCAAGGTAGGATACCAACATTTGAACTTCAACCAGGAAAGAGGAAATTGGAATAGCAGAGCTACTTTTTGAAGGAGGCCAGATTGTGATTTCCAGTCTGTCTCCAAACTTCCTCAGAGCTGACCAGCAGTCCAATGTACCCCAAGTACACACTTCCCCTTCCTCTGCTGTTAAGATAACAGTGATACATCCAGTACATCCAAATGCTCAAAGATCCTGATGAGGAGAGATATGTAACTTGTCCAGAGGTGATGCTGTCTGTTTTCGGAGTATCAGATAGCAGGAAATAATTGAAAACTGTCAGAACCACATCATGGTGGGTGGATTCCAGATGTCTCTTAGAGATTAATCCAGCAAAATATCATAGTTCAGTGCCCTGAAAACGGAATTCTAAATGGTACCTAGTAAACAAATTATTATGCAAGCACAATGCCTTTTTTGTGGGCTCTGTAAATCTATCTGGAATTAAATGCTAAAAGGGGATTTTTTCCTAGTTTTGGCAATAGTATTCATGCCATGTTGTACATTCATGAGTTCCTGCTTGTCCCCATTGTTGTCTCTGCATTGGAGTCAAACAGCACAGGAGATTGGGTTGGAATTTTAATCCATCCTCACCTAATTTGTGTATCATCATAAAATAGAATGTGAGAAGAATAACTTGTGGGAGCCTTTTTGGAGATGATGCAGATGAATGGAAAGAACTGGGCTTCCCAGAAAGCCCAGGTGACAGTTCTGATTATTCACATGAATAAGGTGTGTTCCCACTGAACTTCATTATATTAGTCCATTTATAGGTCTATTCTGGAATGGTTTTACCCTGACCATTTGTAAAGTTGGAAGGCTGGAAACTGTGCAAGACAAAACACACTGGAATCCCACAACAATAAAAACAATCAAAATAATTTCAAGACACCTTTGTCAGATGGGGCTGCTGATGATACATTAATGTTTTTTACTTATTGATTTTAGGATGCCTGTATTGCCAATGGAATAAAGTCAGGGGCTGATTTGTTTCTTCCTCAAGTTGGCATCTAACAAAGATCAGCAAATTTTTACCCAGGAATTATCTTAAAAAAAAAGCCTTCAGTTAGAAAGATTAGCTCAGAGTTAGGCAAGATTAAATCTCACTTCCTGTGACAATGCAAGCATTGCAATTTCCTACTGCCAGTTTCAAACCTCCTGGTTGAAAGCACTAACAAAATGAAGTGAAATTTTGGGAGTTCTGGAAACAGGAAAAAATTGGGAATCAGTAATCTGAAATTACTTGAAATCTGAATTTTTTTCTCCTTTTCCCCAACCTGTTTCTCTTAAATACAGGAGCAGTATTTTGCTTTGAGACCTGAGCTGAGGATGAGAAGCTATGGAAATATCACTGACCGTGTAGAACTGAGGAAGAGACTGAACTGCAAGTCCTTTAAGTGGTATTTAGATAACATCTATCCTGAGATGCAAATATCTGGGCCCAATGCCAAAGCTCCACAGCCAGTTTTTATTAACAGAGCACAGAAACGACCAAAAATAATCCAGCGTGGAAGGGTAAGAGAAAAACTTAAATATATGGAATTCTGGTGTGTTAATTGTTCTGAGACCTTTTTACCTTAAAGACTTGCTCAAATACAACAAAAATAGTCTGATTCCTTAATTTTGCAACAAGCTGTCTTGAAAATAACAGGATTTTTGTCAAATCAGTCTGATCTATATTTCAGGTCATCCTTAGGCTAGATATGTTCTATGAGGTTTCTTACCTTGAAGTTCTGACTTAGGAAGTTTTGCTGTCTTTAGAATGTGTTTTCATGGCTGTTGGTTCTGAAGATGGATTTGGATAGAGAGAAATTTGGCCTCAAATATTCATGCTCTGTTGGTTTATAAGAGTACAATGTAATTAGTTTCCAAACTCATTGCTTTTACTGGGTCATTTTCTGCAAAGGTGAACATTTGCATCTGAGGCTGATGATTGCTTTTCTAGTCTTGGCTGTTAGCTAATGAACAAAAGATGAGTTTTTCTCCTCTCTTTTTTTCTTCAAAGTAGAAGTGAAGAGAGAAATTTTTATGTGTATTCATGAAGAAAATCATTCTTAAATTCATGCCTTAGCTCTGACACCTTTGCTTACAGGTTTGTATGCAGACAGAGTCACCAAACAGCTGCATCTGCTCTTTCCAGGGTCAAATTCCCTTGATGTGTGCTTTTTATGCTTCCCAAAAATAATTGATAGTTTCAAACCCAAGACAACTATCTCAATGTCTTCCCTGTGGAAGAAAATACTCTGGAATAAATACTCTGCTTCATGTGCACACAGATGATGGTTAGCAGGTTCCCTTTTAACTCAATAGTTGGAATCATTTAGTAGTGATGTCCCTCCAGGCTGCAGTAGCTGCTGGTTCTGCAAGCAGTGAGTCAGGAGGACCTGTGTTCATGCAGGACCTCTTGGCACCATTAGGTTTTTTTCTTGGAAGCAGCTGTCTGGGAATCCTCAATTTGTGCAGTATTTTTATAGCAATATCCCAGCCAAGCTGTGAAGTTTGTTATGTGGTTTCCCTGAATAAAACTGATGGGCTGATTCCCCTAGTTGTTGGATGCTGTTACTCCCCTAGTCAGACCTTTTCTTCTTCTTTTTAAAATTTAATAGCTTTTTGCTTTCATTCAGACAGAAATTTGACTGAGAAATTGTTGATGTTGAAGAGAAGTCCAACAGATCCTGCAGGGATCTGAATATCTCAGCAGCACTTAAAGTTAACTCTTCCCAGCAGTTATTTACCATGGCTTAATTTAGAGAAAAACTTTGTGCACCCCTTAAGAAATGGGGAAAAGAAGTAGAAAAATGCAGTTCCTTGGCTTGGTTCTCTGGGGTACAAGAATTATACCCAGCATTGTATGAGAGAGTCAGCTTTGGCTCTGGTGGCTGTATAAACTATTTCCAGATGCCTGCAAGGAACAGAATGATCAGCCAATGTCACCACTGTGTGCCAGACTCTTTAGGATTTGGGAGGAATCACTCCAAATCTCAGTTTATTCTCAAAAACTAATTGGGCCACAGATAAGTGGTGGTTTGACAGCTGGGAAGAAATGTAATGATCACAAATGGTTGCAGCTGTTACCAGTGAAATCCAATGCTGGCCATCATGGCCAATTAAAAACAAAGGACAAAAATCATACAAAACTCATGTAGTCTATGGTTTAAAAACCTTCTGTTGAGTGAGGAATGATGAAAATGAGATCTGTGCTAGATCTGGGGTGTGAGGAAATGTTACTTAAAATGTTTTGTGTAATTTGTTTTAGATGTGTGTGGGGAACAGGAGAAGCATGGTACACTCAAGGCAATTGTTGTTGTGCCTTGGGACAGCTATTTCCAGAAATGGTGTTTAGTGAAAAATATTATTTGGTATTTGTGCTAATTTTTGCTATCATGTGATTGAGCAGTTTGTTCCTTTTATTACTGGAAGGGTATTTTGGTTTCTAAAAATTTGTAGAGTCAATAGCAATGCCAAGACAGCTATGGATGTCTTCATAATAAAGTTCAGCTGGCTAGTTAATCAGCCTGGCCTGGAGTTCAGGACAGCAAATTCTTTTTTGTTCCACATCCAGCTCCAGATTGGAAATAAGTATTTTTAATGTGGGTGTCAGATCTGAGGCCCTGCCATCTCTCAGCTCATAGTGTGCAGGCAGTGTTTGCTGCCTGCAGAGCCTGATCCCCACCACATCAGGGGAAGCAAAGTAAACAGGCTGGAAAGAAGTCATCTGCTGGCCAGCAGTTAGTTCAGAGCATGTGTGTAATTTAAAGCCAGAATTAGAGGTGTTTTGTCCCCCTGGGTACCTCTGTGGGGATACACCAAGATCTTAATGATTTTTTGGTTCTTGAAATAGAACAACTTGAACATTGTACAGCAGAAAATGTCTTGGATGTCTCTTAGGGTGGGCATCACTGTTCAGATCAGGAGAGACTGGCAGCTTGCTGAGAGCCTCCTTGTTTGCTTTGATGGTGGCTGCTTACAGTTCTGCATCACAGGACAGGATCCTGACCTGAATTCAGTCCTCTGATACACCATTCCCCTAAATCAGACTAGGTGGGGCATTAGAGCAAAAATAGCATTTAGGTGCTTGTAACATGTTCTCTCTCTCCCTGATCCATCAGCAAAAGACCACAGCTGATAACAGTGGCTTTTCAGTTACATAAATGCTCTTGAAAACCAATTTGCAAACAACATAAATCTCTGAAGTTGTTTTTATCTCAGTAATTCCTTCTCCTTTCTCAGGGAGGCTGTCCTGTTCCATGAAGAGAAGCTGTAGGAGGAGACTTATGTTTAAGTTAACTGTAGTGAAATGCAGTTTATACAGCACAGTCAATATTCCTGAATAGAATTTGGCCTTCGGCTTCCATGGAGAGTGAAGAGGGCAAAGAAACTTGACAGAGTAGAGCCAGGACGTGTGTACTACATTTGTACCAGAGAGAGAAATCTTGATGTAATTAGGAAGCAAATTGGAACTATTTAATGCAGTTTTTTCTCCAAATTACATGAAAAACAGAATGGCATTTTAAGAGGGAAGATTTTTTTAGTAACTGGAAGGGTTGGTTGAGTTTTTTTGAGCACACTAGGGATCCAGGGCTGTTTTTTACTGACTGTCAACTTGTTTTCCTCTCATAGCTGTATCACCTCCAAACCAACAAATGCCTGGTTGCCCAGGGCCACCCAAGCCAGAAAGGAGGCCTGGTGGTTGTTCGGGAATGTGACTACAACGATCAGAACCAGGTATGAGATTCCCAATTATATTGAATTCATTCATGTCTTTACAATGACCAAAATGTTTTCCTGCTGGCAAAGTGCCCTGTGTGACATCTCATCAGCAGACAGGCTGCTGTCAGAGGGTCATTCAAACCATGGGGCTGGCCAAGGACACTGTGGAGCTCCTACTAATGCTGAGTGTTGGATGTTATAATCTCCTTCTCTATGGCATGAATCTCTCTATTTGGCTGAAGGCTGCCCTAAAGTGGCTCCTGATGGGTTCATAATCCACTGATTGGCACTTCAGAATTTGTAGCAGCTCTTTCAGTTGGTTCCTCATACTGGAATTGAGAGCAGCCCTTTCCTGCCCTGCTGGTGTTTGTGTACTGCACAACCAGTCCTCTGCTGCTGGAGAGGCTGCAGTTTGGGATAAATGAATGATTTGTTGTTAAATAAAAGGAGTTCAGGAGATTCTTTGGCTACAGGTGAATTGCTGATCTGGGGATTAGTTAGGGATAGATGTGAAAACCTAATGAGAATTTTTGGATCACTACATGAGGCCTTTGCCATTTCACTTCTTGCAGGTGACAGAAATTCAGGACTTGGATAAAAAGTCTCCAGGATAGAGAGATCTTCAGCTAATGCCATAAAGGCTTACATAGCTAAGAACTACTCTGAGAACTTTATGATTTAGAGCCCTTGGGATCCAATTCTAAAATCTAGGTTGGATCTAAAGAGAAAAATAATCAAAGGCACAGAATAAATGGAGCATGGGATGTAAAGCAGCATAGCTTTAGTAAAGGTGGGTTGTGCTGGACTAACTTGATGCTCTATGACATGGGCAACAGTTTCCAGGGTATGGACACTGCAGCAGTGGAGGCAGAGTGATTTGTGACAGTCCCAGCAAAATGCTGTGGGCTTTGTCACCTAATGGGACTTTCTGCCTCCTGTGGTGGCCTCACCAGCTGAGTGGGACAGAGGAAGACTGAGGGGTGTTTGCACTTCTCAGGATAAGTGTGGCTGGCTCTTGACACGTGGCCTCCAGGTCCAGCTGTCAGACAGGGGCAAGTACAAGTACATCCTTGCACTTCACTGGAGCACTGAGAAATCATCACTGTGACCAAATTACCAGTTCCTGTGTTGAGGGTAGATTAATTAAAGCTGGCATGAGAATGGAGTTTTTCCTATTTGTTCTATTCCATTAGCTGTAGGACAGTCAGCAAGTCTTGTAAATAGAAATGCTGTGTGAGTGTAATAGTGACTGATGGGCACCATCACCACCAAGTGATTGCACATTTGCAGTGCCAAAGCTGCAATTCTGAGCCATTCTGCCTTTGGGTGAGAGAACCTGGGCATGATGTCCACACAGTTATGCTTCCCTTCTCCTTGCTGCAATATTTCTCATAATGAAGTGCCACATGCCTGAAGGAAAAACTCTGTTGATTTTCCACATCAAAACTCTTTTCTGACCTTTTTTAATCCAGGAGAACAAATTTTAGTTATCCCTTTGGTGCTGAGAAAGACAAATCTGTGCTCTGATTGTTGATCTTTGGCTTCTTTTCTCATGAATCTGGTTTACTATTGGTAAACTTAGCAATTATTTCTCATAAAAAAACTGGCTGTGCTATCTTCTTTCACAATGATTTTGTTCTCCAACCAAGGATGGCAACCAACACTGTTTTTCTGCTATTACACTTATTTTGTTCTCCTAATAAATCCCATGAGTGCCTTCAGCCAACTTGCTGTCATAACCTCTTGAACAATCTTGCTATAGATATGTGAGAACAGTGTAGAGAAAGATGACATTTATTTAGCAGCTTCTTATAAAAATAGCAAGAAACATCCTGACTATTGGAAGCTTTTAACTGTAGTTTCACTCAGCTTGTTGGCATTTTCAGCTGGTTTTGCCCTAGAATTATCTGGTTTATGCCTTTGTCCTAGGAAAAAAGCCTGTGTTTGGTCTGGTGAATGCATGTCAGAGTTGAGCAGCCTCTCTAAAGTCATGGGACTGGCCTTTAAAGCAGTTCTGTTTTACCTTTGGTTTATGCTTGCTTTGTTTTCTCTAGTCTTCATGGCTGCTAAGGAATTTCAAATTCTCATTTAACTTGGATTTAAAAGCAGTAACAGGTATTCTGTAGCTTTCAATTGCATCAGCATTATGGGCAATCCTTTTCATTGTAGTTGACTTAGATGGTCTTCATTAAGTAAAGTTGAAAATTAGTCAGGCACATCACACTGTCCTGGTTTCTCAGGCTTGACATGACTGACATTCAGTTCATATTTTTGCTATAGAAAGAAAATAATAGGGAAAGTGGTTTTTGTATCTAGAAAATATATTTAAAATTATGTCTATAAGTTATAATGAAAACTAGGATGCTCCATTAACTGTAATAGAAACAGTCTGGGATAATTCTGGGGACTGGACACAATCCCAGTTTTAGAAACCAAAGTCTTCACAGTAACTCTGCTAGTTAGGAAGTGCACGCAGGTTGAAAATATCCTGCACCTCTGTTGCCTCTTTTTTTTAAAATAGTTTAGGTTTTTTTAGTTGTTGTGTTTGGGGTGGTTTTTTGTTTTTTTTTTTTTTTTTTTTTTTTTTTTTTTTTTTTTTTTTGTGGTTTTTGTTCTTTGGGTTTTTTTTTTAAGAAAATACATAGGGGGAAAGAAGAAGAGAGCTCTCAGAAATGAGACAAATCCTGGGAGGGCACCTTTCTGCTTACAGGCTTTAGATACTGTGCTGCCTTTGCTATATGGGGCTGTTGCTCCTGACAGCCTTTGGCAGCAAGAGCTGAACATTATCCTTTCAGTCTTCAGCAGAAAATTAGTTAATAATTTCTGGAGCATGCTAAGGCTTGCAATTGTGTAACAAAGAAACCTCATGGGGTGGCTTTGCTTTCCTGGTGCTTGAATCTGTTAATAATCTGCAAATTCATAGTGATACTCTAATCTGGATTTGGAACCAAATTTGGGCCTATTTTTCCCCTTTCCTTTGTTTTCTACACTAAACACATAATTAGTTTGAAATTAATTTTGGCTGTGTAAGCCTTTCTGGTGAAGCATCACACTGGGTTTAACCACTGCCTTGTGTTCTTTGCCATCACTCAGCTTTTGACTGAAGATCTGTTCCCTGTGTCACTGCATCTTCTCTCTCCATTCCTCCCAGTTCATCTCTTGTTTGGAATTGGCTCCATCATTGTTCTTTCCATAGTAATTCTCTCTGGCAAGTCCTGCCACTTCTCCATTCTCTCCTCCCTCTTTAATCTTGCCATGCTTTCTTTTTCATGGCAGGCTTTAAACAGAAAAGACTATTTTAGAAGGCACAAAATGCCTGAGGTTGGGGCAAATTTTAATGTGATCCCTGCACTTCTTCCAAGGAGGCCTTTCTTGTGTTATAATAGTCACTGTGATAATGAACTGTGTGCTTTCCAGTCATGCTGTCCAACTGAGGCTGTGTCCCAAATCCCAGCACCCCCCAGAAGGCTGCTCTTAGTTTCATAGGCCAAAAAAAGAGACAAAGCAAAATTTATGTGCCTGGCTTTTCTGCCTAGAGTTTGATATGGCATATTCTGACTGTGAAACTCATGCAGACTTCATGGAAAAAAATAAATTACAGAGTGGGCATGGCAAGGGCAGCACTGAGCTGAGAAATGGGAACAGGGCTGGAACAGGAGCACACCACATGAATTTTGTGTGTCTGTAGGTACTTCAGGGACAGGGATGAGGGGCTCTGCTCCTCTTGTTCACAGGCTCCCATGTCAGGGGAAGGGAATTGCCTTGCTCAGCAGCCCCAGAGGCTGGGGAGTGCTGTCCAGCTGCCCTGTGAGTGCCAGGGCTGCACTGAGGATTGGCAATAGCTGTCACTGGGTGCTCCCAGGATCTTCCCTGCACCGCAGGGCTTCACTTTCCATTGACTTCTCTTTTCTCTACCCCTCTGTAACCCAGGATATTTTGAGGTGAAAACCCCCAAGTTCCTTGATTGCTTTGCTTTCTAGCTTGGGATTCAGACTCTCCTGTTGGTTATGAGAGCTCCAGGTCTTCCACAGATGTGATCTTGGCCAAGGGAGGGAGAGCCAGCAGCTCCTGCAGCTGTTCCTGCTTCCCTGAATGCCCAGTTGTGCCAGATGTGCCTTGCTGAGAGCCAGCAGGGTTTGGGCATGAATGGCAGCAACTGAAGGTGCCTGACACATTTCTAGTACCAAGAATAAAAATACCTGCTCTGTTCAAGCAGCATGTGGGAGAGGACAGACAAGAGGCAGCTTCAGTGTGTCCTTGTTGCTTGTTGGAGCTGACAGTTGGTTTTTTCAGTGTGATCACAGAGAAACTCTTCTGCCATGTAAATTCAGGAGCCCAATTGCAGTTGAAGCTGCAAGTATGAACCAGTGCATTCCTGTTGTCATTATATTGCAGAAGTTCTATTGTCAGTATGTTGCAAGGGTTCCACATTGCCAGAGTTTTGTACCTCCTTGATGTTTCTTGTAGGCAGCTCCTCCAGGCACTGACTCTTCCTTGTTCTCACAGCAGCCAACTGACCCCAGTTTCCCTCAGCCAACCAATCCACTCTTTTATAACACTCTTCTTATTGGCTACAGCTGTGGCCTGTTAAAATCAGGCCTGCTCCTCATAGTTATTAATTGGCTCAGCTGAAACTCTTTAGGGGGGGTAAGATTACATTCTGTACTACCTTTATTTACTTATGTTCTATCCCCCTACACATTCCTGCTTCATGCAGGTGGGCCCAGGGAAGGGGCTGCATTCAGTTCTCACCACTCCCTGCAAGGCCCATCTCTGGCATCCAGGTGTTGAAGCATCTCCTCTGTAGGTGAACAGAAGACTCAATGAAACTGCCCTGAAACATTGCAATAAATGTCTTTCTATCTTCTCTTGCAGGTCTGGATTTACAACGAGGATCATGAGCTGATTTTGAATAATCTGCTGTGCCTGGATGTTTCTGAGACTCGCTCGTCGGATCCCCCGCGGCTGATGAAGTGCCACGGCTCCGGGGGCTCCCAGCAGTGGACGTTTGGGGTGAGGGCAGAGGCTGCCATGGGCACATTGCTTGTAGTCAGTGTCTCAGTCAGGGACAGGGGTGTGGTTATTAATTGTTGCAGTGTTGTTGTGGGTCCCAGGATGAGGTGAGAGATGAGAATTGACTCCCAAGTTCTCAGAAGGCTGATTTATTATTTTGTGATATTATATTACATTAAAAGAAAATTATATACTAAAACTATACTAAAGAAAGAGAAAAGGAGACATCAGAAGGCTAGCAAAGAATGATAATAAAATCTTGTGGCTGACCAGAGAGTCTGACACAGTTGGACTGGGATTGGTCATTAAGTAAAAACAATTCTCATGGAACCAATCAAAGATGCACCTGTTGGTAAGCAACCTCCAGACCACATTCCAAGCAATCAGATAATTACTGTTTACATTTCCTTTCTGAGGCTTCTCAGCTTCTCAGGAGAAAAATCCTGGCAAAAATATTTTTCATAAAATATCACAGTGACACAGTAGCACTAACAGGACATCAGGGCTGAATTTAATTGTGCCTAAACCTCAGATGTACCAGGGCAGTTGCCAGTGGTGCTTCCAGCACAGCTCTGCACAGCCTGTCTCAGGTTCCTACCGTGCTGCTGGTGGGCAGCTGGAGTTGCCAAGGGGAGTCCCACAAGCCCTGTTGCAGCCCAGGGTGGTGTGGAGGTACAGGCAGGTACTGTGTGAGCCAGGGCTGTGTGTGTGTCTGACACTGGCACCAGCACTGCCACAGCCCCCAGGGACAGTGGGAACAGTGAGCTGAGCAGTTGTGCTGAGCAGAGGTTATTGAAGGTTCTGCAGCTGGTGTCAGCAGGCAGGGATGTACAGGAGTGGGGGAATGCCACTGGGGTTGGGTGCATGTGGCTGCTGGTGATGCCTGTGGCAGGGCTGGACAATCTGCACTTCATGTGTGACACTGGGCTTTGAGCTGGCCATGGCCACTGT
This sequence comes from Agelaius tricolor, assembly GCF_023055355.1. Classification (NCBI taxonomy): domain Eukaryota; kingdom Metazoa; phylum Chordata; class Aves; order Passeriformes; family Icteridae; genus Agelaius; species Agelaius tricolor. The sequence continues at coordinate 4,300,541 of NW_027269266.1, forward strand.
GGCTGTGGGAGGTGGGTCTGTAACAGGGGCACATTGTGCTCATCAGTGATCCACAAGGAAAGAAAGTGACTCAAACACTAGGATTGATTAGGAAGGGGATAGAAACTGAAGCAGGGAAATAAATGTCAGCCCACCATGGCAGTTTGTTTGTGCTCATGTGCTGGTCCCCTCCTCTCAGAAAGGCTGAATTAGGGCTGAAGAAGGCTCAGAGGGGCATGGAAAGGCAAATGGAAGGCGTGGGGCACCTTTCCCATGAGGAATATGGGCCCTTTAGATATCAAACCTTTTGGAACCAGGGGAACTCCATTGAGTGAGTCATTGATACAGGAAATACGAACTGTGCACTGCCAGTTGTGGTACAAGACTTGGACTGGGGGGAGATTTTGGAGGAGTGTTTTGTTTTCTTACCATGTCCTCCTGCTTCACTGGATGTCTGGTTGTGGGCACAGGCAGTGGCAGAGCCTGGCAGGGCTGTTCTCGTGGATCTGCTCCCTCTGTGCAGGAGAGCAGGAGGTGGCTGCCCATGGGAGCTGCTGGGGCTGAGCCCTTTCCAGGCAGCTGCTAGAGGCTGGCAGTAGAGATGGCACAGTCCTCTAAAGGTAATAAAAGGATAGGATCTGTTTCCTTGTCACTCTTGGCTGGGGTTTGGCCTTGCCCTGGCTCTGGGCACCCACCAAGCACGAGGCCTGGCACGACGTGTGGCAGCTCCCCAGCGTGTGGGTGCTGAGGGCAGGGGCACTGCTAATGCATGGCCAGATACAAAACAGGGACCTCTGTGCAGCCTGCAGAAGAGAGGGCTCCAGGGAAACCTTAAAGCATCCTTGCAGTGCCTAAGGAGGCTACAGGAGAGCTGGAGAGGGACTTTTTGCTAGAGCATGGAGTGATAAGACAAGGGGGAATGGCTTTAAAATGACAGAGGGCAAGTTTAGGTTAGATATTAGGAAGAAAGTCTTTGCTGTGGGGGTGGTGTGGTGCTGGAACAGGTTGCTCAAAGAAGCTGTGGATGCCCCATCCCTAGAAATGTTCATGGCAAGGTTGTATGGGCTTGGAGCAACCTGATGTGGTGGAAGGTGTCCCTGCCCATGGCAGGAGAGTTTGACTTAAATGATCTTTAAGGTCCCTCCCAACCCAAACCATTTTAGGATTCTGTGACCTGTCTGTGCCCACTACAGCCTTGTGGGCTCTCTCTTTGCTGAGTGCTGGGGAATGGGTTTGATCATCCCTCCTCCTCATTAAAAGACTGTGGTATAAACAAAATCCCAGCTGGGGGCCTGTGAGGATGTGAGAGCCTTTGTTTCCAAGTCTGGGTGTGGTTATGGGGTGTGCTGTGCTCCACCACTGCTGTGGGTCTGGTGTGTCAGGGAGGCTGCTGAAAGGCTCATCTGTCAGAAGGAGCACCCCCTCCCCTTGGGCATCGTTTCCAGCTCCAGTTTGACAATGGAGAACAGAAGTTTCAGGAAATAAATCCCATCTGTCTTTGTCTGCTCTAGAAAAACAACCGCCTGTACCAGGTCTCGGTGGGGCAGTGCCTGAAGGTGGTGGATCCCCTGAGCCACAAGGGCTACGTGACCGTGGCCATCTGCGACGGGTCCCTTCCTCAGCAGTGGCACTTTGAGAGCTGACACAGCCAGGAGGTGGCTGAGGAGAGTTCAGCTGAGCCTGGTTCCCCTTCAGCCACGATCTGAAGTCAATCTGGAGGGGTTTGTGTGCAGCCCTTGGCCGCTACACCTGGCACAACCGTGGAAGGACCTGCTGGAAATGCCCTGCCCCGAGGAGCTGAGCGTGGGAAGGTCCAGGTCCCTGGTCACACATGAGAGCAGCAGCCCCCCTGCACCAAGGAGTGAAATTTATCATCAGTTCCTTGGATGATCCTGGATTATTGGACTGGTTTTATGTAAGAGAAATCATTAGAGCAATGTAATTTAAATGGTGAGATTTCAGCTTTGTGGATCTTCTAAATGACAATGACAGAAAGGAGTCCTCCTTGACTATGTCACGTGCAGTATCTCAATAATTTACATTTCTAGTATGGGATTACTGGCCAAAATTATTTTACTTTTTCTGGAAAATATTTTTATTCCCTTTTATCTTCTGATAATTGTCATTTGAAATATTTAAATTTAGTTCTTTTAATTTTAGGACATTTTATGTAGTTTAAGTTCTTTGCTGTCATTCGTCACCTCATATTTAAAACAAAGTAACTATTGCAAAGTCTATTTTGATGACTCATGACAGTAGCTGCATTTAAAATAAAGTATCATTTTTTTTATTAATTTGTATGGCCTTACTCTTTGTAGCTGTTAGACCAGAAAGCACCAACTTAGACACTGAGGGAAATTAATGTTCAGACAATTTGGGTCTTGTTTTCACTCCTTTTTTCCCTTCCTTGCATCTTGGAAGGCTTGAGAGATAATTTCTGGTTTGTTCCCTCCACTTCTCTCTTTTCATTTATTTTACTATTTCTTTGACTTCCTGCCTCAGCTTCTTCAGTGTGTGGAAGCTCCTGCAGAAGAGAAAAGCTGCTCTTACCCAGTACATTTTTTCTTAGCACTGCTGTTGGCCTCGTTTCCCACTCCACAGCCATGCCTTCCCTAGGAACATGCAGGTTGGATTTTGGAAGTTCCAGGACAGCCTTGCCCTTCCACTTGGGCAGCAGAAACATTCTCCAACTGCATAAATACTCCAGCATCCACTTACTGACCTTTTGGGCAGTGTGAAGAAAATAATGATAATGCTGGAGTAATTACAGACCCACGTGTTTCTGCAGAGAGGAGATTTGCTTGTGCCAGACTCTGCTTGGGACTTCAGCCCCCTGCCAGGGCCAGCACCTGGGAGGAGAAGAGCAGAGGATGCAAAGGAGCAGGTAAGAGTGGCCTGGCCACAGGGCAGCTGCTTTGCCTCCTCCACTAGCCTGGAGGGACCAGGGTTTGAAAAGCAGAACCAACTGGCTGAAGTTACTCAAGATACAGTATTACAATGGGAGTAATTAAGTAAGACACCAGTCATGCTCCTTCCTACCAAGAAAAGCCTCTAAAACCAACCCCAGCCCCCTTGGTCAGCTGGGCCTGTGCTGTGCCTTGCTCAGGGGCACCTGCAGCCTTCCATCAGCTCTCAGGTGCCTGCTGCAGTCAGGCAGGGCTGGCAGGCTGGGGCTGGATCATGCTCTCAGCTCAGGTGAGCCCTTTCACTGGCAGCTGTGTGGGAAATTCCAGTCTTTGCTGGGGTGAAAGGATGGGCTGCATCTTCCCTTATGCCTCTCTGCTTCACCCTGACTGCTGGCACAGCTCCTCCCAGCTGTGTGCAGGGGCAAAATTCTCTGTTACATTGGGGATGGCAGCCACATTGTGCAGAAACCTTGCTTGGCTTTTTCTTCTGTTGCCTTTATGTTGTTTTTTTGGTTTTAAAGAGTAAAACAATCAGGAAACCCAAACAAATCATCAAACAGGGAGGGCAGCAGCTTGCTTTATTTACGGTCTGAGTTGGAAGCCACAGAGAATTTTTGACATTTTGCTCCCAGTGGGGAGAGTTGGAGGCTGCTGTCACTGGGAGCAGCGCTGGTTTCCAGGAGCAGAGGGAGGTGATGGTGTTTGGGATGGTGTCAGTTGTTCCTGCAGGGCATTCCTGGCCACAGACAGATGTGGTGCAGCCACAGAGCCAGGCCAGCACCTGAGTGAGGGTGAGAGATCTGCTGGGAAAAGCCAGCCCTGGGCCAGGGGCCTGCTCCCAGCTGGGCTGCCTGGTGCAAGCAGGAATTCAGAGCTCTGCCCTGTCTGTGAGTGCCTGCTCCCAGCTGACCGAGGAGGCTCTGGTGAATGGGAAGAACAGAAGGAAAAGCCTCATCCCAGGGCAGGCACTGTCACAGCCCCCAGCTTGCTGCTGTCACACTGAGAATTTATTATTTGTAAACAAGGAAACTCTGGAGCTGGATTTTAAGTCCCTGTGTCAAGGACTTCCTTCTCCTGGCTCCTGGAGTGGGGTGGTGGCTGTGGACAGAGATCCTGCAGCAGCCACAGTGCAGCATATCAACAACACCAGGGGACAGCTCTGGCCTGGCTGCTGCCCACTGCTCCATGGTAAGTCTGGAACCTTTCTTTAGTCTGGACCCATTCTGAGAGTGTGCTGGGAATGTTTCTGGTGTCCAGCACTGTTACAGTGCCAGCATGGGGAGCTTTAACCCCACTCTGGCCTTTTTGCTCACTCTGGAGGGGACTGGGGAAGGGTGTGCAGTGTTCCAACTCATGGGCTGAGATGAGCACGTGGCACCCACTGTGAAATTTTGGATGCACTGGAAAAGGGGGAAGACAAAATACTTCTTGGTGGAAGCAGACACAGATCCTGGAAGAAGCAGAAACCAGACACCTCAAATGACAACAGGAGCAGGCACTTTATAGATGTAAAATATTTTTATTCGTAAATGCTGATCTTCTAAATCTGTTTCCACAAATTCCAAAACCCATAACACTCTGTATACTTCAAAAAATTCTTTTTTTTGTGTTGTTTTTGTATTTTTTTTGCCAACATTAGATACTATTATACAGAACAGAAAAAACTGTAGGACAAATACTGGTAGGATGTTGGAATATTGTACAAGAGAAGAAAAATATTCAAGAAACAATTTAATACAGCTATTTATCAAGAGAAAAATATATACAATTGATTTATTCTGTAAGATAAAAATACATCATGCCATATACATTACAAGTTCAGAACTGTATTACTGAATATACCAACAGTTTACAGTCCACTTTAATTGTGCACACAAAAAAAAAAAAAAAAACTTCATTTTTTTTTATATTTAGCCTGTGAAGTGTCAGTACCAGAATTTTAAGTACAAAATAAAAAGCTAACCTGGTTCAAAATGCTGATTAAATTTCTACAAGCAAACACAAAACAGTGTTTATTTTTTTAAAGAAATGTAAACAAAAACAATCCATACAAACACATCTTTAAATTACATTTTCCAAAATCCTATTGCCAGAGTCCTGCAGCTGCAAGCACATTACACCTAATTTTTTTCCTTGTTTTCCTTTTAAGAAGGCTATCGCATGAGACTGAAGCTCCAACTCATTCTATGCTGTTTACATGATTTAATCTGTAGGCTGAACAGTCACCTAATCCTTGACTACTTTTGCTGAAGAAAAAAAACCATGTCCAGCCTCTATTTTGGGTGGTTTTAGCAGTTATTCACAGTTATCACAAATTGTAAGCACAAAAAAACCTGACTTAAGAAATAGGGATGCAACAATATAATACAAATAAAATTAATCTAAATTACCCAAACATCTACAAAAGTCAGAGTTGTAATATACACTGCCTTTACCAGGCTTAAGGTTTACTTAAAAAAATTCTCATAAGACCACAGTTGAGACTGCTTTAAACATACAAAACCCCCTCTCTTTAAATTGAGATTTTGGTTATTCCGAAGTGGGAATCGCGTGTCCGTGAGTACATGAGATCATATTGTAACATCCCTATCAACGTTTGAGAATAAGCACCCGAACTGCTGCAGAGTCTGGTAGCATTTGGTCAATAACTATTTTTATACTGTATTTTTTTTTCTCAAAATATTTACACTTTTATACAAAGTAACAGAGTTTTGTTAGTTCTGCAGGTAACAGCAGCAGCTTGGCTTTCTTCTAACTTTCTTTTTAAAAATAGCTTCATTCACTTATTCAATAATAAATACAAAAAGGTTCTCTTATTTTACAGAAATCAAAAACTACAATAAACTGACTCATGGAATCAAGTATTTAAATGTATTTTAGTGCAAGTTATTTTTTCCCTTAGCTCTATCCCTAAGGAAGTCGTTTCAGTACATTCCTTGTTCAGTGGTGTCTACTTTTATTTAAAATTTTTTTCTTTAATTAGAGGGCCTGCCCCTTTATCAAATAAGGCTGTGGCCAGCACTTTGGACTTCTCCCTTTCGCTGGTGATTTCAGTCTTACATTCATAGTGGCCACCTGCCCTCCTGCAGGTCAGCCAGCGGTTCTTTGCCCAAGTTAAACAGTTTCTCCTTAGTGAGCTCAAAAACAAAAGTGCTGGACCATTCTGTTAACTCAGTTTCACCTCCACGTGTCTGGAAAGTCAGCTTCAGATTTTGCCGGCTTGCATCTGGTGCTTGTTGGTTGGTGGGTTATTTTTCCTTTTTTTTTCTTTTTTTTTTTTTTTTTTAAATACTTGTGTAGAAATCTGTATTTCCAGAAGTGATTTTTTTTTTTCCCCCTTCAAAAAGGCAACAATTTTCCGTCGACAAAATCAAAATGTGAATCACTTCTTCCTAGGGACAAGCAACCCTCAAAGACAGCAAGGAATGCATTCTAGTTCATCCACTTTCGGCAGTTTACAGCTCCACAGTGACATGGAATCTTGTGCTGGTCATCTTCAAAATCAAACTTATAGTCATAGCAAAGCTGGAAGGAAAGGCACAAGAGTGGTTATGGAAGAGCTGGGATTTGCCACGACAGCTTAAACAGCAAAACCCGGCAGAGGCTGTGCTGTAAGGGACAGGCAGAGTTTTACAGGCAAGGGGAAGGGAAATGTCACCGCTCCCCAGAGCAAACAAGCTGTGCCACTGGCCAGGAATTACAGAATGGATGCACGTGGCAAGAGGGGTGCAAAGCCAGAGCCTGCCCTACCTCCTCCCCCTTCTGGATTCTTCTGCTGGAGCTGATGATAATTTTGTGTCCTCTCTCAAAAGTGACCACCTCAGCCACGCAGTTGGGCGCACACGAGTGGTTGATGTACCTACGAAAGAAGAGTGGGACAGATGAAACCTCTTAGGAAAACCCATCCCTTGAGGCAAATCTGAACCAAACCTCAGCATGGCCTTAGCTCCACGGGCTCACCGCCTTTCCACATACAATTACATTACTCTGTACTTGTTTCTTTACCTAGAAAATGTCAAAAAAAATCAAGGATCAAAAAAAATTCCTTTCTTCACAGCTGCCATGAAACGTAACTGAAAGATGAGCAAAGAGCTGATGGAAGAGACAGTGGGGCAGTTTGAAGACTGAATGTACCAGCTCAGAGAATAAACCCCACAAACTCAGAGCCTCCAACAGCCCCAGGCCAACACGGGGGATGCCCCAGGAGGAGGTCAGGGATCCCTCCAGGGCCCAGGAGGAGGTCAGGGATCCCTCCAGGCCCCAGGAGGAGGTCAGGGATCCCTCCAGGGCCCCAGGAGGAGGTCAGGGATCCCTCCAGGCCCCAGGAGGAGGTCAGGGATCCCTCCAGGGCCACCCACCTTGCAGGGCCTCCCGTCAGGGTGGCGTCGATGACGTGGTCGTTGTCAATGCGGAACATGTACACGCCACGGTTCTGGAAGACACAAGTGGCACAAGGACTCTGGTAAGGTTTGACTGCATTGCCAGGGATGAAGCAACAACATGGCCCAGCTCCATTCTGCATTCCACATCAGGCACTGCCCACTGGCTCACGAGGGAAAGCACTGTCACATACTGCCTGTGTCCCCATGGGTTTGTGAGGGATGATGGGTCATAAACACAAACCTCTGGATAATTCAGTTTTCCCCAAGAGCTTCCCACTGCCTTTCATCCAGGGTGCATGACTGCCTTCCAGTCATAGGCACTGTTACAAAGTTACACAAAGGAAGTGGCTTTAGATTTAAGAAGTTTTCATTAAAAACTGAGGTCCTGACATGTCTGCCAGAACTGTGTCCTCTGGAACAGAGGATGTGTCCTCCCTGCCTGGCCAGGGTGCTATAAGATTTATTAAACATTGAAATACTCTGATAACAACCACTGTAGACTCCTCTGGTTTTATTTGAAGCCTATTTGCATTTATGTCACAGCAGAAAACAAATCAGGGGACCTGAATTCATCAGGCAGAATAGCATTTGTTTTGTTCTATGAATGTCTGAATGGGGAAGGAGAAAGAGGGAATGAACAAACAGCCTTACCTGAGACTCATAGAGCTTCTCCTTCCTGTTTGCCACCTCATTCCGGATAATTGTCCCAATATATTCAATGACCATTGTGTGCTTTTCAATGTCTCGAGCAGCATATAAGCCCAGGCCCTACAGAAAGTACACTGAGAGTTAATAACTTTACACTCACACTGTGTTCCTCACTGTGCCCCAAACCAGCAGTGGAAAGGGGAGAGACAGAAGCAGCACTGATAAATAATTGATGCAGTAACAGCCCAATGCAGAATCCAGCCTCACACAGATCTCAGAAAACTCAGCTGCTGTTTTGGTGAGAAAGCTGCTCTTACCCTCTGACACTGAATGTGTAAAGGTTATAAATTCACTTTAAATAAAAGTGGGTTCTGCTAGACCAGAGATACCTGCACAGAACCCAGGCATGGTGAAGTCCAGCCTGAAATAAACAACTGTGCCCACACATGACAGGATTAGTGACAAAGCTTTTCCAAAACAGACTGTGGGGCAAACCAGCAGCATGACAAAAAGCAATGGATTCTATATTCCTATGAAGGCAAACAAGTACTGAGCTCTTCCTGCTGGTCTTGTTTCACTTCATCAGCTTGGCCTGAGCATCTCATGCTTCCACAGTTTTATTTCTATTTTTATTAAGTTTTACTATGGTTTTGAGGAATAGGCTAAAAAAGCCAAACAACAAACCACCCCAGAACTTTAAAAAACCCTTTTTCTAGGTGACAATAACAAAGGAATTTTTAAGATATTTATAGTAATTAGAAACAAATCTTACTTAAGGTAAATCTGTGCAATTGATGTACCACGTAAAAACTGCCAATTTTGGAACAAGACTGGAAGGAATTTTGCAATAGTTTTAGTTTCAAATTTTCACCGGGACTTGGATAAATATTTATATATAAGATATGACATTTACAAGATTTAGCTGTCCAACAGAGATTAATAAAGCATATGCAATTTTTTCAATTGCCCTTTCCTGAAGTGGGAGCTGACCTGAATGCGAGAGCGAGCCAGGTACACGTTGGATTTCCACTCGGTTTTCATCTTGCGGTACTGGGAGGACTTGGAATGGACGAACTGTTTGCTGTAAGGCGCGTTCAGCTCCCCCGTGACTGTGCTCTGAAAGGACTTTGATGTGCTGGTGCTATTCAAGGTGTGAGGCCTGTAGGGATTGGGCATGTAACAGGAAAGAATACAAGAAAAACTGAAGATTTCTCTGAAAACAGCCAGGAAACCCAATAAAAACCCTCTCAGACATACAGACACTTAAAGCCAGCTAGCGGAGACACAAAGCAGTTCCTCTGACTGGGGCATGCACATTCACAGCCAAGGACGACAGGGTTTGTAAGCAGCAGACGAAAGCACAAATAACCCTAAAGCAGCCTATAAACCCTGGGCTGTACTATGTGAAATTAAAACAAAATACCTTAACACAAACCTCTTGACATGGGTACTCATTTTAGGCTCGGCACGGGCACAGCCCGTGGGGTTGATGGCAAGAGGAAGTTCCATTAAGGGGTTTCGGCCATAGCGGAAAGTGTAGTTCTCACAGGCCTCAACCCCTGGCAGCTGCAAAAAAAAAAACAGAGAGAAAGAAAAAAAAAAACCAAATAATTACATGTTTAATTACATGTGCAACAAAATGTTTACTTTTCCACACTTCTTTCTGGTCCCCTTCTCATGTGTCTATCCAGCGAGTGGGATGATCCAGCAAGAAGTGGGGCGGTGAACTCACCGATTCTGCAATCCTGGCCACTGCAGAGACTGTCAAACCAAAGAGGTCTTCACCCTTCAGATAGCCGGGGAACAGCTGCAGCATCTCAGATTCTTTCCTAACAGAAGCAACGGGCTCCAGGATTTTATCCCACACACCTACACAACCATTGGGAGAGAATTACAGTGATCAAAAAAATAAAAACTATTGCACTTGGTTTTAAAACAAATTCCTGAGGATATGGGAACCAGAACCCAGCACTGAGAAAGCTTTTGTCTTTGACTGTCTATACAAACAGGTCAGGATCTAAAAAGTGAAGTGGAGAATGATTGTTGAGTTGCTAATTTTTGGGATTTAACAAATCCCAAAGAAACACACCATTGATTCTGCACCCTCAGTTCTCAGAAATTAAGCTTTCAGTGTTCTCAGGAAACTTTCAGTCCTCTGACAAGAACATGGGCAGGTTTCTCTTGAGAAATGCCGCAAAGTACGATTTTCTGCAAGGACACAATATATTCTATTTCCACTGACTGATTATAGTCAGTGCTCATTCTGTGAGGGGATCAGCACCCACAGCACCAAGGCCTTGAGACCCGAGGGCTTACAGGCCTCCAGCACATCCAGGAGCCAATTTCCAAGACCTGCCTAAGTGTTTATAAACACCCTGACATTCTTCACCCTGACAGAGACATTACCCACCCTGAGAACAATGTGGTCACTCAGCTGTTTTTAGAGCTCCCTAATTTGAGCCCAGCTGATTTGAAGATAACTCAGCAGTGGCTCTGTGTTTAAACAAAGTCACTTTTCATGAAATGAAACCTGTGCTGCCTTTCCTACTGCTTTAGTTCATTTTCAACACTCAGTCCCGGGTCTCCTCTGTGGACTTGGAACAATTCTTCTGATCTGCAGCTTATACAATTTCTTCAGAGGTGATCACAGTCTTCACAGCAGGGTATTAAAAATGGGCCCTGGAAGCTCACTATAAACATTGTTAGAACAGTGCCTGCAACAGCTGCTTCAAACAGGTACTGCTGGTTACCACAGTAACAATGAACAGCAAAGCCAAAAATTCCTCATCTTAGCTGACAAAATTTACCTTTAGGTGTTGTGTCAGTCAGAACCAGATCCTCGTGGCCCTGCTCCAGCACCTTGATGACGAAGAGCGGGAGCCCGTCCTTCTCCTCGATGGAGCAGAGGTAGCGGCAGCGCCTGTTGGCGTACCTCATGCTCCAGTACAGCCGGCTGGCCTCGTAGCCCACGGGGAACAGGGCTTTGGAGGAGTGGAAGGCCTGCATCTGCTGTGGCAGCAGCTGGCCCACGGCGTGGAAGATGAGGCTGCCCACGCGGAAGGTGTGGTCGCGCTCGCCGCGCTGGACGATGCTGGCGATCTGCCGCACCTCGTCGCGCTGCACGTACACCCTCCGGAACACCGCGAAGTAACTCAGCTCCTGCTCGTGAGTTCCCTTTGGTTTGTGCATGGGGCAAAGCATGGTCTTGTCTTTAAAAAACATGCATTGTGCTTTAATGGCACAGGTAAAGTGATAAATATTGGTGCACCTTAACCTGTGGCAACCGCTGGTGGCACCCATTTTGTGACAGAACATGCATTTCATCTGCAGGCCTCTCCGCAGTGCTAGTTCCACGTTTATTAAGGCACCAGCTTGTGTCTCGTAGACTTCTGTAGACCAAAGAGCACAGTTCAAATGGACCCAAAGGTCTAAATCCAGGTTGAGAAGCCTTGCTGGTCCATCAGTTAATCCGTCACCCTCCTCGTGACAGAAGCAACATTTCCTGTAGTCTTTAGGCACGGGGTCTGGTTTAAGGGTTGTGCCCAGTTTTTTAAGAAATTCATCTATTTCTTCTTCACAAGGAGGTTTGAATGATCCTTTAGGAATCACAATCTGAATGCTCCACTTTTTCCATTTCATCCCTTTCCATTTCTTACTGGGAGGCCGGCAGTCCTCCAGACTGCTGTGTATTGCTTTTAACCTGGGTTTGAGTTTCACCGTTACCTTCAGCTCATCCGGTTTCGCCTCCACCTTGGCTGCTTCAAAGGCAGGGGGGAACATGATGGGGGGTGATGAGGGTGGGGAAACCTTCTCCTGCAGCTGAGGCAGACAATGGACATCCAAAGTGGAGATGTTGTTGCTGTACTGATGGAATGCTTTGGGAGGCCTCTCCTTCATCGGTGACTGTGGCAGGTTTGGGACCGATTCCTGGTAATCAAAAGAAAACTCTTTAAGAAAAAGATCCCAAACTTGTTGATTGTTAAATATAACCTGAAAACATGGGAGAGGCTTCTCCAAATGCCTAAAATCAAGATGCAGCAACAGAGAAAGATGAAATTATCCTGACCCATGTTACCACGGCTTGGAGCAGGAAACTCCCAGCCTACCTAGAACATGGTGACCCTTTGATATATGAGAGAAAGCACAAAAAATCCTTTGTCCAGGTTCTGAATGCAAAACTCCTCAATTGCCCTTGGTGAGCTGACTGCCAGCTTTAGCTCTTAGGGATTCTTAGAAAGTTCTGTTACAACACAAAGTAACCTTAAAATATGGGTCACAAACTAACTTAAAGCATAAGAATCTGATATATGCTAGAAATGGAAAATTTAGAACTAATGTAAAATAATTTTTTCCTGGAAACAAGTAGGAGGAATTTCTTCAGGGCTTTGGATTAGATACAACTTGAGGACTTAAACTATTCAGTCACAGTAATCAAGAATTATACCTGCAGAGATTTGTGGAAAAAAAACCCACAAAAAGCTAAGAGAGAAAACAAGAACAACAAAGGAAGTTTATATTATGAAGTGCTTAACGTGGTTTGTGTGATTAATCTTGAAAGAGTAAATTAAAGGATCAAGAGGCTGAACATGACATTTAATTAACTAAATTAGGTACATGCTGATGCACTTGTAGAGGAATGTTACCCTGTTTATACAACAACTGAAAATGAGCTACATGGGACACTAAAAGGATATGGATGTACACAGAGTTATCTTCTCCAGGTTGTATTTTTTAAATTCAGTCCCTCCTGAGAAAGTAAGTAGGATACACTTGAAGGAAGGCTTCAAACTATACAGTCTATACAGGACTATGAGAACATATTAAATAGGTAAAGCTTGAAGGACACAGCCTGTTCTGTCCAATAGTTTAGGGAAAAAAAGGTACATTTGATCTAGAAACAGCAGAAGACAAGTTAGTTAAAAGAAGTACTCAAAAAATTTCAACTGTGAGAAACTCAACAAGATCATTCAGTCTTCAGTGAAGACTATTTCACTTTTAATGATTAAATAATTAGATAAATTTAAGTTCCCCTTACTGAATGACCCTTGAGACAGCAAGAAATGATGCCCCATTTCTCTCAGGTGTCAGACACCCCTTGCAGTGTCTGCAGGTAGAGAACTACAGCAGAATCACCATCATCATTTGGGACCACCTGAGAAAATTCCCTGCCCTAATTTCACCTTCAGCTGAATGAACTTCTTCAGATGTACTTCTCCAGTAATAAAAAACTCCTTCTCCTGGTCACTGTCAGCTCACGGGCTCCTTGCTGGTGTTTTGGTAATCAATGCTTTAAAATGCTAGCTTCACCCAAATAAAGTCAGGGAACAGGATTCTATTTTCCCAGTTACACTGAACAAATTAAACTCTTTTTACAAACTTGCTGCTCAATTATTATTTTCACAGCTGTAATTTTAGTTTTAACTGTACAAGCCAAATCCAAATACAGGATATACCCCTTAAAAACATGACTGTGGCTGTTTACAATGCCCAGAGAACTTGAATCACTCATTTTTTGAGACTGCATCTTCCAAGCCTGGGAGGGGAGCCAAAGGTGATGGCTTTTCTGCCATGCATCTGTCAGACACAAAGTTCTGCAAATACGATTTTTAATTCATGCTGCTGGTTCAGAATCTCAATGTCTGAATATAGAGCAATTAATTTATAAACCTCTCAAATGAAGTGCAAACTTCCCCCTCGGCCCCTCTCTGTTCTCCAACAAATAGCTGCAATAATTTCAGCTCACTTGGGTCTGCCAGTGTTTGATACTTACTTTGTTCTCTGAGTTTTTTGCTTGCACAGCTGCTGAATAAAGAACAAAGCAGTTGTTGCTACAGAATACAATGTCCTTCATTTTATCTGAGCCTTCTTGGGAATCCTGGGAATCAAACACAGAAGAGTGTAAGAAGTGCATTTTAATACCATTCTTCACATAGTAAGTGTAATGAAACAAGTCTTCCAATCTGGCTGGAAACTCTTTTATTTGCAGAACATTTGTGAAATAATGAGGGATGCTGTGATATAAATACTTGATTATTTGACAGATCTAACATTGCCATCACTTACACCCCTGTTCTTCAGCATTTTCTGCCTTTCACAGAAGTTTAACAATCAAAATAAAGCATTCTACACCATGCACCCATCTGCTCCATAGGCACTCTTGCAAAGCAAAAATCCATTTTCTTTTATCTTTAGATGGCAAAAGAATGTCTCATTTCAGCCTAATCAAAGCCACATCACACTGTTTTATCTCCTGATCCATCTGCAAAACCTTACTGGGAATTCAGTGCATTCCTGTCTGCAAGAACACTTTACTCTCTGCAAGTTCTGGCTGTGTCTTTGTGGTGTAGTCACCTCCTGGTCACTGAGGAGCAATGGCATTCTTTGAAGGAATGACAGCTCCCAGTGTAAGGCCATGAGATTGCAACTGAAATCTGATTCCTGCCCAAAAGGAGTGCAAGCATTCCTGCTCTTACAGTAATTCCTGACACAGCAACGTGGCTGCCTCACAAATCAGCTTTTTTTTGAATTGAGATCCCTGAAGAGGTGAGGGAAGGAGGCTGGTAGCAGAGCTTTGAGAAGTCCCATAGATGGGACCTGTTTTATGAAATGTCCTGGGATTCATTTTGTATCAGTAACAACAACTTTGCCATTTTTTAGCTGTACTGCAGATGTGCCTGAATGTCCCACCTGAATCAGGACACACAAGGAAGGGGAACAGCACAGGAAGCTGAAGTGCTCTTGGCTGGCAGGACAAGCAGGACTTTGTGCCATCCCTTGCTTTAAGGAGCCCAGCTGAGCACAGGGCCCTGCCCTGGCACCTCAGCACTGACCTGTTTGAGGAAGGGCAGGTCCTTGAAGGATTTCCTGACACCACTGCCCAGAACCACGACCTTGCAGTGGGAGCACCAGCGAGGCCTTAGGGCTGAGCCTTCTGCCATGCTCTGGCTGTGATCCTTGTAGCCAGCCAGACCTGGGGAACAGATTTTCTGTCAGAGGCTGCATCAGATCAAAGCAGATTTATGAGATCACAGTATTCTTCACTGGTCTAGAGGACTGCCACCCTCCTGAATAGGGCATGGAAGGAGGGCTTTAAACCTTGATCTGACAGATAAATTGTATAAATCAGATCTAAAACAACTGTGAAAACCAGGCAAAAACACATTCTTGTGTAAAAAAATCACAAAATTAAGTAACACGGGAATACAGGCTTGAACAATCATGTCAAGCTTTTTAGCATGGAAACAATCTTCAAATGAGGTATTTAAAACCAGACTGGACATAAAAAACCCTAATAATGTTAGGAATTATGGGAGAAATGCCTCACTGACAGTGATGTAAACAAACAATGGAAATCAGAGATGGATGAGAACTACTCATGGTTAAATCCAGGAGCATCCACTTACATGATCATGTAAGAAGAGAAAGGTTTTATGTGGAACAAGAACTGAATATTGAATATTGAGTTTAGAGCATGGATTTATGAGGCTGAGATGCATCAGTACTGACTCAGTTAATCCCTGGTACTGAGCAGGGGAGGTTCAAGCCCACTCACCATTGCTGTTGGCAGGGAATGGCACATTGGGCTGCTTCAGTCCATAGGGCCCCACGATCCTGGCAGGTCCCATGGATCCTGCCTGGGGACCCTGCAGGAGCAAGTGCTGCCTGTACTCCATGGATGGGTTCCCTCTGTGAGTGTTGGTGGCTGCCATGGAGGATGGGACATCTGGAGCATTACTGACCTCGTAACTGTTGGGAATTCTGACATGGAGCAGGTTGGAGAATGCTGCTACAACGCTACTGATGTTCTAAAAAGAGGAATAAAAACCAAAATAATTTGTTTACATCTGACAAGCAGCTCAGACAGCAGAGATACAAACTATTAGAAGATTGCAACAGCATGATTATTGCACTGTAAACCCCTCAGAGTCACTACACATAACCCAAATTAACTGCTGTTGTACTCTATGTATACAATACATGCTTATTCTTTTTACCTCAGCAGCTGTGGGATGTAAAGTAATTGCTACAGAGATAAGGCCAGATTTAGGACCGTTCTGGGATGGTCCAAGCTGGGAGGAGAAGAAGCCAGAACCAGGTAAGGCTCCTGAACCGGGTTCTGATTTTATGTAATTCCTTTTGGCTTCTGAACCTGAAAATGAACCAGAATACAGCAGGTTAATCTTACACTTAAGGGAACAGACAGAAAACCAATCCTAGCTGTTAGTGCTCCCTCTGCTGCAGCCTCACCTTTCCCAGTGCTGCTGGGCAGGATGGGAATGATGGGAGATGGGACAGGTTCTGGGTTCTCCTCCTTTACAACCGACAAGTCCGGGTAGCGACTGATCTCCATTCCCACCACGCTCTCAGGAGAGGAAGAAGGAACAAAGCTGTCAGGAGTGTCCCTGTCCTCACAGTGATCCTGAACCCTGGAACAAAACCCAAAAAAGCTGGTTTGAAAAGGGGCTAAACTTTTGGTAAGCCAAAGTTATAAATCATGACAGGGAACTAAAATGAACTTGCTGGTTGTTCCTGGTCACAGAACACAAGTAGGTGGTTGGCCATCACCTCTGGGTATCTCATATTCCATTGCACACATATTCCATTTCTTGGGAAAGATCCATAGAGAAAACAAAGACACTAACAAAGCCAAACCCTCTGCTCCCCATGGCTCTATCCACCAGGGTAAAATAATGAGCATTTAATATTTGAACTGTTTTAATATTTAGATTGTCTGGCTCCAGTGTTTCACAGACACCCTTATTTTGGGCAGGCAAGTGGAAGGGAGGCAAAAGGGAAGATCTCTGCAGGGAGACTCATGTTCCAGTGTTTCTCACCTGGGAAACTGAGTGGAGCTCTGCAGTTTCAGGCTGGCTCCTGCACAGTCTTGCTGCTGCTACAGCAGTCACCTGTCACTGCAGCATCTCATTGCTCCAGGAAAAGCACCTATTTGTACCATTTTCTTCCACTTTTAAAAGACAAGGTAAGGAATCCCTAACAATTTAACAGAATCTAAAGTCTAGCAATGGATGGAATCACCTACTTCACTCTGCCGCTCTCTACACTTGGAATGTTGAGAGTTAAAATGATCCCATTCCATTCTCTGCCCTTCTGTGCCTGTGCAAAAAGGATTTTGTTTCTCCACACCTTCACAGTCTCATCCAATGAAAGATCACAGAATCTGCTCCAAATACCTTTTTGTAGATGTCAAGTAAAACCTACCTTAACTCCTCCTGGTTGTTGTGAGGTGGTGTTGGAAGGGAAGCAGGAACATCCACAGTTTTGGGGCCCTGAGCCATTGCTCTGGCTAATAAATCATCTTGTGGTCTGAAAGGCAACTGGAACTGCTTTGGCCCCAGAGCTTTGGTAACTGAAACCAGAGAGGCACAGCACAATGAGACATCTGGACAGCTCTTGCAGTGACAGACATGCTGCCTGCTGGGTGTGGGTGGGGCCTCAGGGTGACACCACTCTCAAGACATTTGGGAGTTCAAAAAATTGTGACCATTCAGGATTAACTTCCATTTTTACAAAAACCTGCAAATTTTGAGCAAACAGGGCCTGAAAGACTTTTGAGTGTGTCTTCTGCCACAATGAGAGGATGTTTGTTTACTTAAAAACCCACAAAAGTACAAAAAATCAACAATTTTTCAACAACAAAGGAAAAGGAATGTGAAAAAAAGGATTTTAATCACTGAATGGTGTTTACAAAGACCCAGTATAAAGAACAGAAAGCAATTTTAACTGTCCAAATTGTAAGTACCAGGAAATACACACTGCCTGCACACATTCTGGATAGGCTGCTTTGAGCTCACTCAACCAAGGAGCTCATGCCAGTCATTTGTACTGGACCTAAAAAACTAATCCTAAGGTTTTCTTTCTCATTTTTTAGGAGTATGTCTAGCTCTCAGCATGTTTTTGAATGGGAACAAGGCAAAGGCACCAACACCTGACACTATACTGGTGTAAAATATTGCTGGCTAGCTAAAGTCATGATTAGAACCTTGAGAAGTCTGGGCATTTTGTTTTTATAAAGGAGCATTGCAACTGAGAAGCATCAGAGGAGGTCACCTGGAGGAGTCTGAGGGGACTCCCAGCAGCCTCCAGTTTCCCCATGATGGGGGGCAGAGGGGCAGGTGTGATCTCCTCTCTGGTCACCAGTGAAGGGACCCAAGGCAATGGCTTGAACTTGTGTCAGGGGAGGTTTAGGGTGGATATCTATGTGGTTCTTCACCCAGAGGGTGGCTGGGCACTGAACAGGGTCCCCAGGGCAGTGGTCACAGCACCAAACCTGAGAGAGCTCCAAGAGCATTTGGACAACGCTCTCAGGCACAGGGTGGGATTGCTGGGGGTGTCCTGTGCAGGGCTGGGAGCTGGACTCAATAATCCTTGTGGGTCCCTTCCAGCTCAGCATGTTTTGTGATTCTGAGATCTATTTTGCCATTTGCTAGAAGCAGGACAGACCTTACAGCCCCAACACACACGAGCCTTACCATCATGGCCTCCCAGCACGCCGGCCTTGCCCGCGAGCTCCTCGGTGGTGGCGAAGCCATTGACCAACTTCTGGCAGGCCACGGGCGGTGGCGTGGGAGGGAGAGAGGCCGGGGGTGTCGGGGGATTGCTCAGATTGTTCTGCTGCAGGACAGGGATTAAAGAATCATCAAGCAGGATCAACACAGGTGTAGCCATGATATTTTCTGAAAAATCCTTTCCTTAGGATTTTTTCTCCTGAGAAGCCTCAGGAACAAAATGTAAACAATGGTTATCAGTTGCTGTGGAATGCAACAGGTGGATCTGTGATTGGTCTCATGTGGTTGTTTCTAATTAATGGCCAATCACAGTCCAGCTGTCTGGATTGTCTTGGTCAGTCACAAGCCTTTGTTATCATTCTTATTCTATTCTTAGCCAGCCTTCTGATGAAATCCTTTCTTCTATTTTTTTAGTATAGATATAATATAATATAATATATAATATAATATAATATAATATAATATAATATAATATAATATAATATAATATTTATCATAAAATAATCAATCAAGCCTTCTGAAACACGGAGTCAGATCCTCGTCTCTTCTCTCATCCCAAGACCCCTGTGAACCCCATCACAGAGGGAGAGAACCTGCCCTGTTCCAGTACCAGACAATGCAACCCACTCAGAGTTTTAGAGCCAGAGGTAGAACTGATATGCAGCCATAGCTGAGACCCAAGCATGAGACACAGAAGTATCTACTGTACAAAACACAATGATTGGCTTTTCTTGTATCAGGGATATCAGAGAAACAGTTCACATGAGTAAACACTGCCAAATACACAGCCAAAAGATTTACAAAAATGCACTAAGAACATTGTAAGGAACGGTTTCAAACAAGTTCCCCCAGTTTCAGCAGAGGCCCCAACTCCATGCTGAGAGTTGTTCCACGGTGACTCTCCAGCACCATGACCAAGTCAGCCTCCCCAGCTGCCCCTCAAGGGGAAGCTGCCTCACCTTCAGCACAGGATCAGCTGTCACTGAAGCAGCCACCACTGAAGCAGCCACCATGGAGCAGCAGATACTCTGCAAGTTCATACTCTGGGCTACTTCTCACCAGTTTATTCAACTGCCCACATTTTAAATGAAAATTAAATGAGAACTTCAGTATCTGTTGTTCCTGAAGTCATGCCCACAAAGCTAATCCTCATTACTTACTTTTGACCACAAGAACTATTTCTGTATGTCCCATTCTCAGCTAACACACTGTGTAAGGCTGGAGAAAACACCACTGGATTTAATAGGTTTTTAATTAGGGTATCCAAGCAGCAAATTTGATTCTGTCTGTTCAGTATCCCACTGCCCATCCAGTATTGCCACTCTGATCTCAGAGACTAAGTTTTAAATGCTGTGGGTTATTAACTCATCAACAAACAGTCTATTTTGTTCAGAGTTCCCAGGGTCTTAGTTAGGGCTTGGTGGGCAAATGAGAAAAAGTCTATTTCTTATTTAATTCACATTAAGAAATGTTTAATGCTTTCAAAGACTTTGCAAAATACTGAGAATTCAGTCTTTTCTGCTCCACAAAACTGTAATTACAATTTTCATTCTTTAGCATCCATTTGTTAGAAGAGCATTTGCAGTTTTTCATTAGTTTACAACAACAGTTTCCAGAACCAATTTCACTTTCAGAGAGTAAAACAATGGTGACTGTTGCACACTATCTAGTCTAGCAATAAAAGATTATTTTTCTTCTAGTTGCATAAAAGGCAAGAACTCTGACTAGGAGTAATAATATAATGGACTTCTCTTCCCACAGAGAGCACACCACAGAAATTCAGATTAAAACCATACCTTGTAAATGAGCTGGGAGTAGTAATCTGAAGCCCCATCAAGAGTAGCACTGCCAAAACTTCCCACAAGTCGATTTCCACCATTGAGCTGGCCACTGCCATAAGGGAGAAAGTGTGCAAAGCTCACTCCAATTATTGGTTCCACCAAAGGCAGAAGAGAAAGTTGCTGTATTAAAAGAAAATAAAAGTCAGAAATTAAGTCTAAGACAGAACACTGCAATTCTCCAGTCAGTAGAGTGGTTTCTAATTTAAAAGAAGAATTGGAATTTATCCACTCTCAGGAAATTGTTCAGCTCCAGCTCCCTGCCACTCATCCAGAGGCTGCCAGAGCTGACAGGAATTCTGTGGCTTTGGGACTACCTGCCATGTCAGCCCACCTCCCAAAATTAAACACCAAACTTTAAATTCCCTGATTTTGTGGAAGTTCACATTTTCCCCAACCTGCGCTCAAAATTCAACTTAAGCATCAACTTCACTTCCACTGGGAGAAATCCACAGCTCCACATGGCCTCTGGGCTGCCTTTGCCAGCCCCTGCACACTCACCTGTTTCAGCTGGATGAAGGTATCTGCATTAGGATAAACTGCCTGCTTCTCTTCTTCCTCTTTTTTCCTCTTCTTGGAGCGTGGAGCTGCCTTCTCTCCCGTCCTCTGAGCCCGCTTGTTTCTCTGCTTCTTGGTTTCAGGTCCTCCATCTGCTCTCTGGAGCTGGCTGTTACTGCACCCAAATGTACCTTGCATCTGGGCTACTGCAGTTTGCTGGGTGAAAAAAGGAAGTGCAGCAGAATTTTTGACATGTTAATACACAGTTCACTTCAATTTACTGCATGATTCTGAAAGCACAGGCTCAGAGTAATAAATCTCACTGATAACAAAGTGGATTTTACTGGCAGGTGGAACTGCTAAACTGTCCCTACAGACAGAATTATGACCTCCCATTAACACCACTGACATCTGAAAACATCATTAAAAACTCACAGGCCAGTAACATTCTCTTTTGAATACCCCCTAAAATGAAGTTACATGTGCATGAAACCTTGGAGATGTTCACAAGGGCCTAATGAAAGACAGACTTGGTGGCAGAAGAGAGGCATGGAAGTTAATATAATACCAAAGTATTTTGAGGTTAGCAATAAAAAATGTGTTGTGAAATCTTTCTGGATTGTTCCACTTGCTTAAATACTTCCAGTACAAATCTGCAAAGCCTTTCTTCCCATGGAAGCAAAGCTGGGTAAAAGCATCAGGATGGGATGCTAATGCTACAGGGGCAAGCCAAAAGAAAGTCCATTCTTAAAAAATTCATTATTATTTTAAACAGCTCTACATGAACCCTACCATCAGTATTCTAATATCCCTATCACATGTTTTAACTGTGGATGTTTAACGGTTAATTACGTGCTGCTCACAATTACCTTTACTTTTATGAGTATTTTTTTTCTTTTAAACACATTTAAATTTCGTGTTAAGAATGAATTTAGAGTTTAGGCAGTCAAAATCCAAAAGCAGAGATTAAGATTACAATAAAATGACCAACAAGTCTAAGTATAAAGTGCATCCTACCTCCACACAGAAAGCACTTTTCTTTAGGTCTGTTTTTAAAGACCTTATAAATTAATAGATCATACAGACAACTCAGGTGGAGTCAAAGGAGAAAGGAGATACATCATGTTCTGTACATACCAGTGAATAATTAGGAATCATACTGTAAAATCCTGCCTTAATATTAAGAAGTGGTATTTTTTGAAGACAATTTTCTATAGAAAAATATATTTTTTTTACATTTTAGTGACTTCTGAATATGCTGACCTAAGAAGCTATATTAAAATTCATTCTTTGCTCAGCACAGGTGATTTACTTGTGGAAAAAAGGCAGGAAAGAGGCTAAAGTTCCTTAAAGCTGTTTCCTCCACCCTTGAACAGGCAGGTTATGTCCCCACACATGCCCACAGTAAGGCACAGGCTAGGCTGGGCTGCTGCTGACCACAGTGTAACAAAACCAGTACCAGGCTCACCATTGCTTCAGCTGGACTCTGCTTCTCTGCTAACTTTTTATCCCCAGAAGCCTCCTCTTCTGCTCGGCCACTGTTCTCTGGTTTCTGATTTAGAAGAGATGAGGACTTCTTGTTTTTTAGCAGGTGTTTCAGCAGTTCATTCCCTGACTCCCCTTTGGCTGCCAGGGCACCGGGTGGCTGTGCTGGACTCGGAGCTGAAGAGCTTGGCTGTGAGGTGACCTTATCCTCCTCCACCTTAATACTGCTTGGATTTTCTGGTTTAGGCTCAGCTTGACCTGAGCATTGATCAGTTTCTGCCTTTTCCAGTTTAACTTCTTGGAGGCTGCTGGGTGTGTCCATTTTAGCCTTTTCAGCCTCTGCATTTCCCCCGGGCTGTTTCTGGGACACGCTGCTGCTGCTGGGGAGCTTCCCCTCCAGCTCTGGGGAACTCTCTCCTGTGTTGGATGTCGAGGGGCCCGTTAGCTCCACGGACTCCAGTTCATCCTGGTGCCCTGGCTCGTTGGGGGTGTTCACTGTGGGGGTGGAGGTAGCATCAGAAATGGTCGGGGTTGATGGTGCCGTGATATCCGAGTGCGGAGTTGACGGGGCTTTTATGGACTCGGCATCGTCGTCCTTTTTCTTTTTCCGTGTCCTTTTCTTTTTGCCTTTCTCTTCTGGGATTATGTCAGAATAGAGCTGGATGAGAGACTGGCCTGATACAGGGATGTTTGCAGCTTGGGGCACACCAGTGTCCGACCCACATGGGGCACTGCCCCCCAGCACTGGAGATGAAGGGACAGCGGAAGGGAACGGAGGCCTGACCTGGTTCTGCGTAAAGGCAGCCCCAGGGAGATTCCCATGAGTTTGTTTTACATTATGGAAATTGGGGGCTCCACCTGCACCAGCAGATGCATCAGGTCCAAAAGCTGCAGGTCCCACTGGCCTTCGCTCTGTGCTTTGCATAAAATTGGTGGCAGGAGGGGAGGTCACAGCACCCTGCTGCAGGATCTGCCCCATCTGCTGCTGCTGCTGCTGCTGTGGGGACGGCTGCATGGGCCGAGGGGTTTGCATGAAATCACAAGGCAGCTCAGAATTGAAGAAAGGTATCTGAGATAAAGATGTTTTGTTGTTCATTTCAGGCCCCATCATACTGTGCTGCTCCAGCTCCATCCTCTGCTGCAGAGCTCTCTGTCGATCCACCTCCTGCATCAGCTGGATGCGCTGCCGCTCCTGCTGCTCCCGTAAGCGCTCCTTGCGCTCCCGCTCCTGGAAGCTTTCACTGAAAGGGTTGTTGTCCTCAAACTCCACCCTTGGGGGTGGCCCTGACTGTGCAGCTGCATTTGGGCCAGGCACAGGAGCTGGTGCACCAGGAGTAATTGGCAGTGGTGTCATTGGAGGCTGCATCCTCGCTGGATTCATGGAAATGTGACTCGCAGGGTTGGCAGGTTGCCACCCGGGTAAATTTGGCATCCTGGTGGGGTTGGATTGCCCAGACATCACCACTGCGTGCTGCTGATGCTGGAGCTGCTGTGCTACCATGGGGAAGCTCTGCTGATTCATTGCTGGTGCTGTTCCTCCTGGAACCATGGGAGGCTGGCCCTGGACCCCTGGCATGATGGAATGTGGGGCCATCCCACACTGCTGCTGCTGCTGCTGCTGCTGCTGCTTGATCCGGTACTCCTCAATCAGCTCCGCGTGCTCCTTCTGCTGCTTCCGGATCTAAACATTGAAACAGTCATTATTCACCTCTGCCACAAACTGCCTGTGTGAGCAGCATAAAGCATGTAACTCACCACTGTACTTCCAGGAGACAACCAACCTCAGAATTTCTGCCGTGTTTTTAATGCTAAACAGCCACTAGTTCATCAGAAATACTCCCCAGCTCAAGGCCTCAGACAAAACAGCAGTGTCTTAAAGTTCTAATTACACATCAAGATTCACTGAGAGAATATACAAACCTAAACCAGCAGTGATCCTTGTCCTACAGATCTGATCATCCATGCACAGAATACAACAGTTGGGAACTGACAGGAAAAGGGAAACAGTGAGATGGATGATGTTCACACATCAGCAACATTTTAAAAAGATGTAACTGGAAAGGAAAAGTTTGCAGGAAACCAGTGATGGATATTCCCATTTGTTCACAGGCAGATCCTCAAACACCCCATATCAGATGAAAATTGCAACTGCTGCTTGAAAATTTAAGATTTTAAGACCAAAATAAACTCAACATGGGCACTACAAGTTATGCCTTGTAGCTTAGACACACAGGAGAAGTTGAGGGAAGGACACAACACTGTCAACTCGACAAGCAAGAGCTTTTCAGAAACACTGCAGAGACCCAACTAAAACAAAAATAGAAGGATTTGCAATGCACTGGTTGATGATACATACATTATGGAAAATCTCCCTCTCTCTTCTGCTCATTTGATTATGACTTCCACAACTTATGTAGGGATAGAGAAGCTCTGTAATGTATTTTGAATTGTGTGTAGCCCTCTCCTTTATCTGAAGCAAGGACTAAGACAGAAAGCTCAGGGTAACAGTGATGCCATAGGACACACTTCATGCTGCAGGACAGATGCACCCAGAAGGTTATTTACACAATAATCCCAGGTCCAAGATGATTTATGAGCTCTGCCTTGGCACTGACACTGCTGGATAAACAGTGCTACTGCACAGAGCCACTGACTGGATCCATCTGCACTGCATAGACCCAGTGCTCCAGGGCTTCTCTGTGGTCCTACAGCACTAAACCTGTGCTGGCTCTGTGGGGCTGTACCATGAGGCCCCCAAAGCACCACAACCTCCAGGGGTGGACCAGGCATGACTGTCCCTGGAATGAGCTGTGGTGTCCAAGGCCCGGGGCTGAGCACACCCAGAGGCCCTGAGCAGTGCAGGGAGGGCAGGGCAGAGCCTGTGAGCACAGGCACGGTGCCACAGGGGCCATCTGGCAGTGTCTGTGTGGCTCCATGCCTGGCCAATCACCCTGACTCACATCAGCTCCTGGGGCACCGTCAGCTCTGTGCTCTCTGGGCCTGTGTCCAGGACCAGCCACTCCCAGGGATCCAGGAGCTCTTTTCTCTCTCCATACATACAGAGACTTTTCAAAAACTGATTGCAGAAAAATGACTTGATCTGATTTGAAAGAGTGGCAAATTGCTTCCAATAGAAGGTGGTTAAAACTATGCTTTAAACCTCATTTAAGCTCCTATTAGGTACAGAACAAAATGCTGCTTAGGACGTGGATGAATCAACCACTGGTCTAAATCAGTGGCTACAGGGCAGTGCATGGCTTCTGCTAGCAGGAGATTAAACTTAAATTTAAAAATTACCAATAGGAGAACCTTAATTATGGGGCAGTAAATGGATCTGCCAGCAATGGCATGGTTAACAGCTGTTACTTCAGTCTAACTCCAACAAAAGATTAGACTGTTGTATGTACAATAAAAATTGG
This sequence comes from Agelaius tricolor, assembly GCF_023055355.1. NCBI lineage: Eukaryota > Metazoa > Chordata > Aves > Passeriformes > Icteridae > Agelaius > Agelaius tricolor. The sequence goes on from NW_027269266.1 coordinate 4,326,222, forward strand.
TTAAAGGGAATTTTTTTTGCATTTGTTCTACTAGTGATTCATTGTGGAAAGGGAAAAAAATTATGTAGAAATAATTTACCCACTCCATCCCTCTTCCACACAGTGGAAAGATGAGCCAACTAATATCCCATCCAGCACATACTTTGTCTTGAAGCAATACAGCAGAACTCGAGGGTCAGATATTGCTCAGGACTTCATTCCAAGCTGTCTGCTGCCAAGTTTTTTCCTTCATACCAATAAAGGATAATTCTAAAGCATTTTCATTTTCAGCAGGACTAGTTGATCCTGAAAATCATGCCAGGTAGTTTATAATAAAAGTCTTGAGGAATACAGCACTAACTACTGGTGGGCAAAGCATATTAGCAAAATTATCACAGGTTTCATCTCACTATTATCACAGTTACAATACATGAAATTCAAACTGAATGTAAGGAAAGGAAAACAAAGCCCAGTGGAAGTAGTTACATGTAGAAACAGGGGCCCAGAAAGGCTGGGAAATCTCTTCCCCTGGAGACTTACAGAACTTGACTGACAAGGTGCTGAGTAACCTGATTTAATCATGAGGCTACTTCTGCTTTGATCATGACTAAAAGATCTCCAGACATCCCTCTGACCTGTGTTATTCCATGACACAATACTGATCATCAGCATCTAGGAATGAGACAGACCATAAAACTAGCCTAACACTAAAGATATAATAAAAATAGATTTTCAAACTATAAAAAAAAAAGGACATTGAGTTAGGACATTCATTCAAGACTGAAACAAAGCCCTGCATGCTAAAACTTTTCTCTGAATGTTTCATTTTGCTTTGCATGGTGCCAAGAACTCTGCTCCAAGTCATTTTGCCAAGGAATTCCCCTCTTCCCCAAGTATTAACCCAGCTTTTTGTCATGTTTGTCACAGAATATTCCTTTGCAGCTCCAGTGTCACCTACACTCCAGAGTGTTTACACAGCAGAGTGTAACACTTCTGCTGTTACACACACAGAACAAAACAGGGAGTGGCTCCTTCAGGTAGAGCTCCACGGTGTCTTTCAGAAGATTTGAAGGAGAGACTCACTACCCCTGTGAGAGCTCAGTGCCAAGGAGAACAGTCTGCACTCCAGATGATTACCTGATCTAGCTGTTTTTGGACCATGCTCTGCTGCTCAGTAACGTGTTTCAGCTGCTCTGCATCTTCCTCCGGGAACTCCCGGCCGGCTTTCTTGGCCGTGCGCTGTTTGGCTGAAAGGGCCTTCTTGGACTTTCTGTGGGCTCCAATCTGCTCCTCCAGGTACTTCTGCTGCATTTGGAGCAGTTGTTGTGTGTCCTGCAGCCATTCCTCGTATTGCTTTCGTTGTGAATCATCTAGAGAGAAGGGAAATGAAGTGTGATATGATCTCATCCTGGACATGAGCTCTCATCCTACTTTTTAAAGCTCAAGTTTAACCATCAGGTTCCCCCCCTTATTTTAAGAAACTAGTGGTCAAATTCAGCCAAATTTGACAGGGAACTTGGTATTTCAAGAAGTGGTATGTTCTTGGAGTGACCTGAGTAAATGAGACAGATATCCAAATTACTGCATTTGTGAGAGGAAACACAACTTGCCAGTGAGCAAAGGTGGCTTTGAGAACTGCTACAGAACCCAGTGATTCCCTGTCCTGCCACAGAAGAGGGGACATGGAAGATCTCTGGAAGTACTCAAGTACAAAGAGATCAGGGAACAAGGACACAAAGGAAATGTGGCCTGATTAATTGTGGTGTTTGCAGAAGACTTGTACGTATAAAATTTATTTTTATTACAACTTCAAAGAAAAATATTAAAATTATGAACACAATCAAATATTCACAAAGTGAAAGAAATATACTGTTCTTTGTGAAAATCACTTTGTCAGTCCCAGCCCTCAGCATGGGGCCTTCAGCAGCAGTGCCATTTCATGCCCCCAAAATAAATGTCTCTCATTTAGGCTGTAACTGAGACATTGCTCTTCTTTCAAATGAGAAATGCTTGTCTGCCATGGGCAGTCCACTGCTCTCTGATGTTTTTCTGGAGGCAAAACAACCATGTCTGATAACACTTGACCTGCACTAACACAGAAAGCAAGAGAGAACACTGATGATGGTGCCATTTGTCTCCTGATTACATTTTCAGTGAGCTGGGACACCACAAATAAGCAGAGATTTTCCTTGTGAAGACCCCTGTTTAACAGAGATACCACAAAGCTCCATGATTTCAATATAACCAGTTCTTCCTTGTGCTCCAGACCCTGCCACCTTCTCCTCCACGAGTCACTGTGTCAGTGACAGCTCTGACTGAACAGCTCAACTAAACCTACTCAGAGTGAGCTACAGCCTCAAGGTGCTTTCAGGGAAAAATTCTGCAGAACTGATCCCAAAAAACTGAGGGGACAATTGAGTGGAAACACTGAGAGTTAATGAGAAACATGAAAGCACTGACATTTTAATGAGTTCCAGGTAAGAGTAACTACTACTGAACTGAAAACCAGATTTACTCAAGTGCTCAGAACCCAGCACCACCCAACCAGAGCAGGGCCATGCTGAGTGCCATGTGGAATCACACCACAAATAATTAATACAGATAATATTGCCAAAGCTCCTTATTGCATACTCAGTGCTGATACTTCAACTTCTGGAAAATGTGAAGGTGTTTACTTCTGTTTCTTATTCACAAATATCAAGTGAAGCATTTGTAGTGATAGAAACACTTATTTACACGTGGTCTTCCTCTCCCAACATATGCTTAGTTTTAATTTCTGCTAATAAATCCTTATCATCACAGAGACTAGGATTCACAATTGATCAAGGGCAGCCAGAAATATGGAATGCAAAAAGCTAGTGCAGTGTATTTCTGCTTTCACCAACTGTGTTTCACCAGCCAGGCTTGCCTAACTAGTGCCTGGAAAGCTTTTTCTGCTATTTGTTCAAATGACAATGAGGCTGCACAAAACTTTCTGCTTCTGAAATAAAAAATTCCATCAACACACAGCTGTTCTCATTGAGCTCAGAATATTGCAACACAACCCAAGACCAGGTTTCTAATACAGCAGTCTGCCAGTTAATAAACTATTGCTGTCACACAAATCCAAATAATGTTAATTTTCTGTTTCCCTCTTTCCTTATGGTGTTTTGTTGATGATAGCTTCCAGAAAAAAAAATGGTAACAGGATTTACTACACCCCTTCATTACCTGGCATTGTAATGATAAAATGACTCAATTTTAAAAGGATTATTTTTTTGAGACAGGATCCATAGTTCATTTCAAAGAAAACAGAACTGTAAAATGAAAAAAAAAAAACCAAGCCATACAATAAATAATTAAATCTCTACTTACTGACAAAACCAGGACCAAAATTGGGAGGATTAGGTCTAGAAATCTGAGGTGTCAAACTTCCATCCTAGAAATTTCAGTAAAACAGACAGACAAGGATATTAAATCATGATTCAATTAAAATACCCCAAACTTAGTGATCATTATTGAACAGTTTTGTTTCAAGCCCATATCAAGTTGCATTACCTGTGTAATTGCCTGTTGCATATGATTTTGGCCTTCACTGGTCTGAGCTCCTGGCACTGGCTGACCCATAAAGGGAAACCTATTGAGAAACAGAAATAGAAATTGTAACCTTGCAAACCAGCACATTAGGAGAGACAACTTTATTATGTTCAACTTAAACAAAGCACCCAAATATTATACAGACATGCACTTGAACTTCTGTACCAAACCTTTTCAACATCTGGAGAATACAGACAGAATTTTGCCCTTGGTTGAAACTATTGCATTTTACATTTTTCAGAAAGATGAAGTAAACATGACCTACTGTGCTAGAATAGTGAAAACACACACAAGTCTGTATTGTATTTTATAATTTAAAGAAATACAGCTGAATGTATTTAGGTTTCATGGCCACCATCAGAGAGAACTGCAGTTGGGTAAATGTACACCTTGGGTAAGCCATTTATTATCATGGGGCACTGGACAGAGAAAATCCAGTTTGAAGGGCCACACAAGAAGAACAGGCACAGATCCCTCCTGGCCCATGGACTCCCCACCTGCCCTAAGGACAGCCATGGTGCAGCCTGCACAGTTCATGGCTCCTTTTGTCTTCAGAAGGGATTTAAGGAGAGGATGGAACTTCCACTACTTGGGCTAAAATCTCACTTACACCCAGCATTAAATGATTTGCTGCAACATGAGGTTCCACTGTTACATGGCCACCCCCAGTTTTCTAGCACAACCCGTGGGAGATGTGTCATTACCTCATCAGCAAGTGGGAAAACAAGAAGAGCATCAACATGCTGGCCATGTTGACCCATGACACTACAACTGGAACACAAATCTGATGCATTTGAGTACCTTTTATAGCTCCTACTGCCACACTGACTTTATTCCTAGGAGGTAACCCTGTGTTAGCATCAAATGTGAACTACAGGACAGATTTTTTTTTTCATTTCCTGCACACAGTTTCCCTGAGCTCTGTCATTTCCTTTTACATTCTGTAGTCCTAAAGAATGGTGTCAAGAGTTGCCTACCTGTTCATGACCATTGGTGGCATCCCCATGTTATTCTGTGCCATGACTTTGTTGATCCCCTTAAGTGCCACCATTTTTGCTTTCATTATGGGATCTGTGATCGCATCAAAATCTGTAAGACAAAAACAGCAGCAGTGAATCACACAGCTGAACATCACAAGTTATTAAATGGAAATTATTTGTTTACATTTAGTTCATGTGTAAATCTTCAGTAAAACATTAACTGTATTCCTACTTCACATTAATTGTCCTCCCCACTTTGATATTCAAGGTTAATAAGCAGTTTCAGGTGTCCTGTAGAAGTTGGTGCAGCAACAGCTGTCCTTGTTTTCAGCCACAACACACATCCAAAAGCAGGTCAGTCTGAGAGTGGCTCTAGACCAAATCTGGCCTATGACCCAACAGATTAATAAATTCTATTTATGGGTTTAAGACTCAGGAAAAGGAGTTGTTCCTATGATCTCAACTGGCAAGCGCCACACCATCATTAATGCACTATGAGAATGGCCTTGATAGTCACTGTAGTTACAACTTAAACAATTCTCAAAATTTAGTGTTTCATTATCAGTTAAATGATGGCCATGGTCTTGATATGAATGTTCAAACTGCTAGATTATATAAAAGAAGCAACCACAGTTTTTCTTAAATTTTTTTAGTACAAGCAGAATTATATGTGATATTTCTGGGCCTTGCCTAGACTGTGGGTTAGTGACAGCTTTTGATAATCCCTTTCCTTGTGACACAACAAATACTCAAAAAATAAGTCATAAAACAACCATAAAATAAACATAAAATTGATAGCTCAAATATCAAGAAGGTGAACTACTGCATTTGATCACTTAATTTTGTTTACAAAGGATGCATTTACTGCCTATCTCATGAGAACCTAAAGTATAAAGAGAGTATGTGACATAGCTGATGCCACAAACATTATCAGTAAAGCAGAGTTACCCTGATCCTGGTAATGACAACAGGAGCCTTGCCAGAGTTCAGAATTCCACCTACATGCTCAATTTCCATACTCTCTTTGTACCTAATAGGCAGGCTCATTTTTATTATGCCACCTTCAAGTTCTACATATTTACCTGCTTCTGGCAGTCCTGTGGATTATTTAACTATTTGTTGCTGCATTTTTAGAACACCAACCAGAAACAGACCAACAGGACACCCACATACCAATATTGGGGAAAAATGGCTCCGAACGCTGGCGAATCATGGCTTGCATCTGTCTCTGCTGCTGCTGCTCCTGCCTCTCCTGATCCAAGAGGTCCTGCAGAAGAAGTGGCTGCTCCTCTAGCAGAAGTGGCCTCTCTCTGTTTTGTTGCTGAGCTAATGGCTGAGGGAGCATCATCTGCTGAGGACCAGAGATGCCGCTGGGACCAGGACGGTTTGGTACAGCCACAGTCTGATTAGATGTCTGTCCTGTCCCAAAGTTATGATTAGATGACTGACCCTGAATAAATCCTGGATTTGGTGACCCTTGAGAAAAGTTATGGTTCATTCGTGGTACCATGGGCAGACTGGAATTTAAAGTGTTTTCCAAGATCTGTCCAGCAGGTGTCATGAGTGTTTGTGGAATACCTGATCCATGGTTCATTTGTGTGGGTGGCAGAGATTGAGATGGAGATCCCAGAGTTCTTGCTTCAGCATTGTCTGAGCTTTCACTAGACAGCAAACTTGAGAGGACTGGGGTGGACCCAGAAATACTGCAGGAACTTACTGCTCCTTGAACAGGCAGTGGAGCAGATCCCTGAGCATCTGGACTAGGCACAGTTGTATCCTGACTAGGAACAGCAGGAGTTTTGTCAGGGAATTCTGGGTTAGCAGGTTGCCCAGGAGCCTTTTCCCCATCCTTTAACTCCACTTCAGCAGACTGTTGAGAACTTGTGGACTCAGTATTTCCATCACCTTTTTCATTTTCATTCTTCTTTTCCTCTTGAGTGTTTGGGGAAAGTACTTTTGTTTTAATTTCATTTTCTGTAGCTGATTTCTTTGGTGGAGACTGGATCTCAGCAGGGGCAACAGTTGTATCACCTTGTTCTTTCTGTTTGGGTTCTTCTGCTTTGCCCTGGATATCTAGTTTGTCATCAATGGGTACACTAAGGTCTAGTTCTTCATTAAACATTCCTTTCTTATCCCCCACATCAAGGTCTGGATCTGTGTATGCAATTAAATCAAATTCCCCAGATCTCAGAAGATCATCAAGGTGAGGATCATTGGTTTCCAAATTATCTAGAGTGTCCAGTTCATCTCCTTTCCCATCCTCTGTGTCCAGGTTCAGATTTTCTAAATCCTCATCATCTAAATCCTTGACTTCAACTCCATCAAGGTCTTTCACATCCAAATCTTTTACAGCAGGATCATCAGGATCAAGCTTTTCTTCTAGACCATCACTTGACTGGTTGGGAATCTGCAAGTTTGCAGCTTCATCACTTGGTGCAGATGTAGACAAAGATGCTCCTGGGAATGCATCAGCAACTGGCTGACCCAGAGAACGCATCACAAGTGCAGGTGGGTTCTCAGGATTGATCTGGTCCTGCTGGGACTGGGAGATGTGCTCCAAACCCGCAGCCATCTGCAGCTGGTTTGGTATTCCTTGAGAATTGTGTCTCAGCGGCTCTGCCTGTCTTGGGCCTGGGAAGTCCTGCCTGGGCAGGAAGCCAGGGTGCCTCTGGTGCTGAGCTGCTGCATCCAGCACCGTGGCAGCAGCAGCAGCAGCAGCAGGGCTGAAGGGCAGCCTTGGCCTGCCATCAGGAGCCCTGTGACGCAGCTCGATGTAGGCCTGGCCCAGGATGTTGTGCTGCTGCACCGGGATTCCCTGCGGGGGGAAATGCTGCGGGATCCCGGATGCGCTATTGATCTGCGGGCTGCTCACTGCCCGGGGCATGTCAATGGACAGGGATCTCCTCAGCTGCGGGGGAACTCCAGGCCGCTGCATGGGCTGCTGAGGACCAAGGAAACGTTCCTGGCCCGAGGGTGGACCATGGCCCCCTCCTGGAAATCCATATCTAAAATAAAGCATGAAAGGCAAATGATTTTTTTTTTTCTCAGTCTCACATGACTAAATAACTGTTCGCCAAAATGCTGTACATGATGCATTCATCAAGATATTTAAATCAATGTTTTGACTAATTATACTTACATTTAAACGAGCTTTATGACTACAATAAAATAATTGCTTTAATTATGTTTAATAAACAACCTGTTTTCAATTTCAATAATAATAATAATGGATAGAAAACTCTGACAGTCAGAACTAACCTAGTAATTAAAATACATGTTAATGCAATTCAGAGCAAAAAACCCTCAGTGTGTGGATTTAGAAATTACTGAAATAAATCCAGGTACTGAAAAAATTAACTTCTGATGTATGTTGATACTGGCATTCATTTTACATTGCAGCATTCACTGTAAAAGTGCTACAGACAGAAACTGATGTTTGATAACATGCTGATTAGAAATTAATTTATTCATTATTAAGACATCAAAAATAAAGTATTTTACTTTTTTTTTCTTTAGAAATGCCCCAAAAGCCACAGACAACAAGATGCTTCAGGTCATGTAAGTTTGACTAGTTTCTCCACTTATTTTTCTGAATTACTCCCAACAAAACAGCGTAGAATACTTTGTGTAAAACACACATTCTAAAGTTACAGGAAAACCCACTGCACATACAGAGTTCAGGAAGGTTATCAGCTCCTGTAGATGATTTTTCATGCTGTTTAAAACGCCCCCTTTAACTACTGCTGAGTTTAAGAGATCCAAGAGCTCACCTCAGACCATGAGGTCTCATCCCCATGGTGTTCATGTCTCCTGGAAACTGGGGCCTGTTGAACTGCCCATCGCCAGGGAAGGGCCCGCGCTGCTCCTTCGGGTACATGGAGAACCTTGGCCCACCTGGAGGGACCACAGAGGATCTGATATTCCCAGGGTAGGGAGGAGGAGGGCGGTTAAAGATTTGATTTAAGTTGTCTTGCTGCCAATGCTGAAGAGGGGCTGCATGGGGAGGAGCTGCTGCGTCCTGCAAGGCCTTTTCCTGGCGAACTGCATTCTTCTTCTGCTGCTGCTGCTGTAGAATAATCTCACGGAGCTTCTGGCGCTGTTTACAAGAAAATAAATCATTATACTTGACACTGCAACTGACATCTTTTGAAGTGTTGCACTCTGCTAGGTTAAGCCTTTTAGAGGAAAGAAATTCTTCACTTGTTATAGGAAAATATTATTAACAACAATCACCTCAGAAATGAGAAGGAGGGTCAAAATGGCGCAGGGTGCTGGTAACCCAACTTAACATCCACCTCTTGGTAAATTGTATGGTGTGATCCCATTCTACCATTTAACATGGAAGCAACTCTCTTTCCAGTTTTCTATTCTAGTATTGCAGGCCCTTTCACCACAGGAAAAGTGCATTCTAAAAGACAGAGGTGACTAGAGGTCCACTGAAGAAAATTCAGCAGAGGGTTTTTACACCATAGCTGCAGAATTCACTCTTAACTCTGTATGATAACCACTATGATAAACCACTGGTTTTCCATTAAATTCACTTCCCATCCCTCCTTCCAAACAAAAGATTGAGCAGCTTTCCCCAAGCTGAATGTAATTCTATCTCTTAGCAAGAGCTGTTTCACAGATATTCATGGACAGAAACCTGGAGTGAATGTGCCTCAAGAAGAGCTGTGACCAAGGGAAGGATTCACCTCAACATGCTGGCCAACTGCAAAGTCAGACATGTGGTCTGAGATCTTTGTCAGTACTCCTTCTCCAGCCAGTGAACAAGCCACTGACAATCAGTTCCACACCTAATTTGTTACAGAATAGAACAAACTGACCTTTTAAAATGTTTTTTTTTTCCCCAGACTGTAGCTAAAAGCACTATGACAGACTAACCATCTATGTCTTCAGTGGCTTCAAATACATCCTTTGCTTCTTTTTGTTTGGGTTTTGTCCAAACTCCTTAGAAATTACGGATGTTTCTGTATTCTGTATATTGTGGTTCTAGCCACAACAGGAAGGACCAAACTACATTTAAGTAAAAACTAAGGTAATTTGTATCTTATACAGTTAGATTTAATGACAAGAAACTTTTAAGTATTAACAAGAATGGGGGAAATTCTTCTACTTCCAGAATTTTAATATCATCAGAATTCTCACCTGTCGTAACTTCTCAGTATCTGCTTGAGACATATTCATGGTGTTCTGTGTATCTGTTACTCCTGTGGTGGGTGCTGGGCCAGGAACTTGTGAAACTTTGGGAAATTGTTGTCCTTGAGAAGTCATGGGAGCATTTCCAGATGCACTGAAGGTGCCCTCAGATCCAGGCCGTGGCTGTTCAGCAGCATCATGGGCCAGCTGACCAGTTCCAAAAGAGTCTGGCTGAGGTCTTGGAGTCATTGGTGGTTGATCATATGGGTCATGTGCTGGAGTAGCTGCACCATGGCTAAAGGAATCTGTTATTGCAGGTCCTGCAGACCTGGGAGTTTGAGAACATGGGTCTGATGGCCTGACAAAAGTGCCCTGCAACCTGCTCTGTGGTGTCTGCAGGAAAGGATCTCTACTTGTTATTAGTCCTGGCCTTGTCATGGCAGGTCTGTTAAACCCTTCAGGAATCCCTGGCCTTGGGGTTGCTGGCTGCTGAGAGTAAGGATCACTGAGAACTGGCCGTGGTGTTCCAGGAGGCTGGGCATAGGGATCAGAATGTCTCTGCTGGTTTGCTGGGGACTGAGCAAACAGATCTGCTGGTTGAGCAGGCCTTGGTGTTGGTGGCTGCTGCATATATGGATCCACCGTGGTGGGACGAGGAGTTCCTGGGGGCTGGGCATAAGGATCAGCAACTGGCCGAGGAGTACCTGGAGGCTGGGAGTAAGGGTCCTGAGAGGCTGGCCTCGAAATGGGCCCAGCCTGAGGGAAAGAATCACCCTGCTGCCGCACCATCCGCGGCGGGTGCGCAAAAGGCTCCTTCATTGCAGGGTGGGGAGTGAGGGGAGGCTGGCTGTAGGGATCATTGGCCTGGGCATGGGAAAAGTTGTCCACGGGCCTGGGCGTCAGAGGGGGCCTTTCGTAGGGATCGACAGCGACGCGCCGGGGCGTGGCCGGCATGGAGGAGTAAGGATCCTGTGGAGACTGAGGAGGGCGCAGAGGAGTTTTGAAAGGTCCAGGGCTCCCATCCACAGGAGCAGGAGTGGGAGTCAATGGAGGCCGTGCATAGGCATCAGCAGAGGTTACTCTCTGTCTCTGAAAGGTGTCAGTCCTGGGAGCCGGCTTCGTAAACGGATCGCTGCTTCCGGCAGCTAAAGGAACCTTCCCTGACTGCTCCATGACTATGGGTGATCGGGGGACTCCCAGAGGTTTGGAGAACTGCTCTGATGGCAGGACAGGCCTGGGTGTGTCTGGGGGCTTTGCATAGGGATCGCTGCTACCTGGAGATGAAGAACATGAGTCCCTGACTGGCGAGGGCCTGCTGCCCGACGGCTCCCGAGATATGGAGGGCTGTGCTGCGCAGGAATCCAAGGGGGCAATGGGGTTCCTTCTGACAAAGCTCTGGTTGATGGGTGCTGGTCTGGGTGTTCCCACCATTTTAGCATAGGGATCCATCGGAGAAGGAGGCCTTGTGTTTGTGGAACCTGGAGAAAACATCTGTTGTGATGGTGTCTGAGGAGTCTGAGACTGAGCCAGCGATTCGTGCACTGGGATTCGGGTGGGAGTGGGAGGTGGGGCCTGTGGCTTTAGGAACACATCATCTGAGGGCGCCGACGTGGGCGTAGCAGGGAGCTGCTGCTTTGTGAACAGATCCTTATGGAATGTCTGCTGTGCAGGAGACATGCTGCCATTGCCAGTCTGCGGCGTTAAGGGGCTCTGGATCCCGCTGCTGGGTGTGTCTGAGCCAGACTGGTTCAGGAGCTGCTGGGAACCAAACTGCTGCTGCTGCTGTTGCTGTTGCTGCTGCTGTTGCTCATTTTTCACCTGTTCAAGCTTCTGTGTGGCTTCTATTTTGGCCTGCTGCTTACTTTTTTGCCGCATTTGCTGTTTTAAAATTATGAGGAAATATGTTACACTTCTAAGTTTAGGGTATACAAAATCTTTCTAATGACTGAATCTATAATTAAAACCTCAGGACACATCCAGTATCAGTTACAAATAATTGTGAATTTTAAATGCAAAGGGAGCAGAAAGTCCAGCTATTTGTAAAGTTTAATTACCTTGACATGCATCTTGCTTGCCTGGGAATAAGCATTTCCCAGGTTGCCTAAAAAGCATCGCTGCTTTCCAACCTTATACTCTGGAGACAAAGGTAACTGACATGCAGCACTGGTGTGGGCTTTGAGAGACATCCAGCCCCCTATGAGGCAGCAGTCTGCAGGACAAAGTTACTGCAATACAGGGGATGTAATAAAAACCTACTGCAGCGACCACCCATGCAGAGAAAGAACAACCTGTTTCTGTAATACACAGGATTTAAGAGTCAAAATTTAAAGAAAAGGTTTTTTTACAAACAGTTTATCTCCTGGTAACATCCATTTTCTTCCCAAGCAGAATGGCTGACTGCATACTCTTCTACAAAGAAAGATTCAAACTGGTTTTATTACAACAGATTCCTACAATGCAATAAAAAGCAGGGAGAAAATAACAAAACACCTTAAATGCTACACACCTGTCTGAATTTCCATTCCTGCTCGTGTTCTGATTCCCTCTGTTTTAATGGATCTTTAAAGAGGTCGGAGTCGATGCGGGAGCTGGGATCAATGCTATCCTGTTGCTGCTGCCTTTTCATGGAGTCATTTGACATCTGTACTTTATTGATGCGCAAAGCAGCTCTATTATCTCTGGCTTTTTGCTGGAAAAAGAGAAAAGATGCAGTTAGAATTATTTTCTTCTACTATGTGGGCACACTGCATCTGTTATTCCTACAAAATCTATCACCAAATTATTTGTACAGCCTGTTTTAATCACACACATCTTCGTGGAAATGACATTATGCACTTTGGAAAGAATTCCAAACAGAGAAATTTCACACCTCTATGGAAATTCTGTGTTTAACAGATATGGAAGGAACTAAGAGGTTACTAGCAATTAGTAAATTAGTAAACCTATTAGCAAAGCTTTTCTATACAGGAGGGTGTCTGTTGCAGGCACTGTGCTGTGCCAAGAAATTGGTAATAGCACCAGTTTACCTTTCAAATCACATATTGGTGTGGTCTTACTACATGAAGGCTGAGCACAGCAGATGATGTTTGGATCAATAAAGGCCACTAATGTAGAGAACTTCAATGACAAGAAAAATACAGTCTAGTCCATTAAATGACCTCTAAAGATCTGAGTCTGTTAACAGTTAACAGTATAAACATAGGATATGGGCTTATGGATCAGGACAAACTGTATGGAGACACAGCAATTCCTCTTCAATGAGGCATTTTACAGCCACAGTGACACTTTAAAGTATCTAATGGAAGTTTCAAAGAGCCTGTTTTACCACCAATCTAGGATGTGATTTCTTTTCTGAACCAAGCCCTCACATCCTCTTTTTCAAAAATTTATCTGCAGCTATCAAGTAGGGCTTGCCTAAAGGAAAATGCTTTAATACATCCCCCTCAACAATGAAATAGTGACACGGATAAGAGCACCAATGTCACAGCAGCAGAAAAATCACTGTCATGTTTCCCTGTAAGTGATGGGATTGTGCATGCTAAGTAAAGTAAAAAGCAACAGTGAAAATTTACTAGTACTCCTCTGAATTTCATTTCAGCCTTCATTCAACCCCTCAGAGTGTAAATCCCTCAGGAGAGGCACCACAGCAGCTTCTTATGTGCACAATGCCAGGAACACCAGCAGGAGCTGCATGGCAGAAGCACAAGGACTGTTCTGAGAGGAATTAACCACATTTTGCTGTGGAAATACTGGTGTGCAGGAGCATGCCCTCTCCTCCTGTACATAAGGGAAGAAATTTTTGCTGCTGACTTTTGGATACCCATCATAAGGACACGACTGCATTTTTAAGAACAATGAAAAAAAAGAATCAGTAATAGAAATAACTGTGAAGTGGTAAATGCCACCCATGTAAGTGGTATTATCTTATAAATACCACAAAGAAGGAATCCCCAAGATCAACTACAGCATGGGCAAGGTGACACAGAGGTCTGAAGGTGCTGAAATTGCAACACTGAATAAGAAGTGGAATAATGGTGATGCCTCAGTGATACAAAGGAAAAACGAGAGTATTATTCTTTCAAGTGGAAAGGGTTTCAGAAAGATCAAGAACTCCACTTCTCACAATGAGTTTGGGACGTGATTTATCCTCTTAAGCCAGAGATCACAGCAATTTTGAATTTGGACAGTAGAAGATGATGTAGTACTGCTAAACTCTGAGTCATCAACATGCAGAGGAATGAAGTTTGTTTACTGATGGGACTACATGAAAAAAGAGCAGGTAGGGGAAGGCTGTGAGACTGAAAACTGCAAAATCCACAGAAACCTGTAAAGTGAGAATGATAATCCAATTGCTGCTGTGAAGAACCAAAGATGAGAACCAGGAGAGAATGGAAGTTAAAGAAAAGTACATTTGCCAGCACTTGTTGGGAAAGTCCAAAAGAATCAATAATGCTTTGGATGCACACAGGCCTCAACAGAGACTTCAACAAAGCTTAAGGGTCACCCCTCTCTGAATGGCAGAAGTTCTGCAGGGTGAAATCAATGACCATGTAACTCCAGACAGCTGCTACAAGTACCTGTGTGTTCACTTAACTCAGATGTGAAGAAGGTGAATGATTTTGGAGAGAAAAATGGAGTCCTTCATGCTCCCCACAAAATGGTGCCAGAAAAATGTATAGGAGAAGCTATCAGGAGAGTCTCCATACAAAGCAATACAAGAGAGTAAGCAGAGCAAGGGAACAGTAAAGCAAGAACACAAGGAGAAGAAGTAAATGAGGAAAGCAGAGGTGTGAGCACTGACACCTCTGGAATTGTTAGTTCAATAGCTGAAAGACTTCAGCAACTCTAACAGGGAAAAAAGAATAGCCCAGAGAGAGGGGATGATGAAAGGGAGAGAAATCTCATGATCAGCTGTTATTATCCTTCTCAAGAAACTGGTGAGATTCTGCCTAGAAAGAGACAGAGCAAAGATGACTTGAGGCATGAATCAAAGGTAGCTGAGAGGCAGTGAGAGCCACAAATGTTCTCATCTCAGCTGATGTCTTTACATTGCACAGTACTAATAGAGTTTATTCCAAGACTGAAAAACAAAGAATACAGGTAGAAATATTCAGACTTAGAAGTTAAATTAAAAAGATTTTCTTGCAGTAAGGGAACTACCACTAAACCTTGAACTTGAGTTATTAAAAACAGAACAAAACAACACAACCTTGTAATTGAAATGTATGTTTGCTGGAAGCATGCAAATGCAGGTGGGAATTGTTCTTACCACATAGGGAGCCCTCTCCTGAGAGCTTGCTTTCCTCCACAGTTTAGCAATTTGCTTCACTCTTGTAGCCCAGTCTGCAAACAAAAAATGTGTCAATACACAAGGCTATGATAACTCTGAGATACTTTCAAATCAAGATGCAGCAATTGCTGCAAAATACTCAACTTTATTCAGCAAATCACTCACCTGGGAATTCTTCCTTCAGGTTGGGGAAGTTGATATTTGTATAGAGAACAGGTGCTACAGTTGCCATTTCACCCAAAGCTTCTTCTTTCTCCCACTTCAGGGTGCTTCTTTGAGCATTGGACATGGTATCACCTTCACCCTCCAGAGGTGGAGCAGCTGGTGCCCATGAGCTGTTGGGATCACTCACCATTGGATTGAATGCTGGATTCTTATCCCTGACAGACCAGAAAAGGGATTTGTTTTACAGATTGCATAAAAACAACAAACCTACCCTCAATTAGCAAAGTACTCATTCTGTTTGCTATCTCAGCACTGAACACACTGCAAGAACACACAAGGTTTTGTGGTGGCTGTCAGGAACTAATAATATCACATTATCAGTAACAAACAACACCCTCCAGGTGGTTTTGTTACTTAGATTTTTTTTTTATGCTAAATACACCAAATACCTTTTATTCTCCATCTGGACTTACCTGGCATCAGTGTATGGCTGCTGTGTAATGGGAGAGAAGGTGCCCAGCCCTCCTCCAGCAGCCAGAGCCGTGTGAGGGAGATGAGGGTTGGGGCCAATCAGACCATTCATGAGGGGCACTCTTGGAAATGCATTCTCTCCTGGAAAGAAGCAGATTAAGTCACTCATTTAAGTTTTCAAGGGTGACTGCTTCTAAGGCAGAGGTGGAACCTTTAAGAAAACAATATCTCCTCTAAAAACTAATTGCTTTAAAATTGTACAGTGCTGACCTTACTTTTTTGGAAAAGATTTTAAATCAGTTTAAAATCCTATGCCATGGTACTTCACTTTATATTGAGGTAATAAACTTAAAAGCTCATGTTCTTCATGTTTGTTAGAGCCAGACACAAGCAGCAAGCCATGGAGAAGGCAGATTTCAGTCCTTGCAGGATGATCATTAGCCACCTGAATTAAACATCTCTTCTGAGACTCCTGAACTTTGTACCAAAGTAAGCCTCATTATCTACTAACTCCCTAATTTGTAACCAATGAAACAGATAACTCTACTCAAATGAGCATTAACATTTTCTAATTAAATGTCCAGTCTAGCAGTAAGAAGGCAGAAAATGTTATTTATTTGATTACAGTGTTACAAATGTGGCACAGGCAGTTCCATTCCAGCCGATGGTATTTGCAGATGTTGCTACACAGAATTAACTCTGGCCTTTGGATTCCACCACTTAAGCGAGATTGTAACTGTTGCCCCAGTATTTCCTTAAAAGCACAGAAGTAGCTCAGGAATCAGATGTATCTGCAGGATGACACTGTATCATTCTCCCACTTTAGGAGACTGTTTCTGATCTAAAGCTTTTGTTACTGTGCTGGTAAACACAGTAATTAACTGTGAAGACCTGGCAAACAAACAGGATGGAGTCAGGGCTCTGGTCTGCACTGTGTGCTCACATGTCTACGAGAAGAGAGCAATCATTTTATCTGAAATTGCTGAAACTTGACACAAGCTGCGCCACCACTGAAGCATTTATCTGTGGATCATTCCACTGGGGAAGAACCAAACTGTAAATCCAAAACTTTGTTATCATGGCAGTTCCCACAGGGAGGAGCTGAACAATCTTACAAAGCTCACAGGCTGGACCTATCCACAAGTACTCAAGTAACTGGGAAACAGGCAATTTCCCAGTTATCTGGGAAATTATCTTTTGCTTTAAATCAACTCATTATTTACTTAAAACACTCTCCTTTCTAAGAGGTTTTGAAGTATTTTGTTTTTATGAAAACTGATCCAATTAGTGAATGAATCAGTTTTCTTATGATTAATTCCCTGGTCAAATCAATTTGCATAGTCCTTCTTGTAGTACCAGTATCAAAGACTGGACACTCTTCACATGAGCTCATGGAAAACCCCCTAGAGGTGACGTCTGATGAGAAAAGGAGCACATTCAATTATATTCCCACATACTGCTTAAAAAACCAGCTCTACTGATTACAATAAAAAAAAAATCCATCTGTCTCTTGCCTTCAATACAAGAGCAAGATGCTGTATCTAACTCAAGGTAATTTTAGTAGTTATGAAGAAAAATCAAGTATAATTTCCAAGATAAATTTTAAATTTGTTTAGCCTCCTTTCTATTAGGACCAGCTAATACATGAAACTGCATTCTTACAGATATTAAAACTCAGTAAATCAGTGTTACATAGACTCTTCCCTTACCCTTGAGGAGGTGCTCAAAAGTAATTAAAGAGTGAAGACAGAAGAGAACACATGCTTTATCACAGACTAATTTCCAAACCATCTAAGTGTCAGCTAAAGTAAAAGCACCAATATGTCAGAAAAATCTCAAATAACTGTCCTTTTCTATTAGCAACATTTACATGGATGTTAATCACGTACTCCCTTCAGAACAGGTTTAGCATAGTATTTCACAAATTAACAATGGCAGATTGCACCATTTTGCACAGTGCCCAATGAGTCCTGCTTCCACATCAGCATTTAAAAGGTGTACAACTCTCCTGGCCAGGCTGGTGCCCACAGAAGCACCAGAGGAACGTACCTTGGTTGTGCAAAGACATGAGCTGTGGTGGGGGAGGAGGCTGTGGCAGAGGAGCTGGCTGTGAGGCTGCTGGACTCAACACAGCTGTGAACAGATCTTCAACATCCTTCCCTCCCAGCTCTGCAAAAAACACTCTGCATGAGTTGCTGGCATTGCTTGTTGAACTGTGCTCCATAAAAGACAAGGAGGATCAGAACACATACCTGGGATTTTGTACAGTTTGCCAAGAATAGCACCTGGACAAAGCAAAGGCAACACAAGGTAAGTAATCATCAGAGCAAGCAATGAAAGTAATTTGCAACCAAGTCCAAATAGGTCTGTTACAATACAGAGATGTGTCATTTGGGGGAAAGAAAAAAGAAAAGATGATTTCTACATAAGTTCTGTAGAAGATCAAGATAAAGGACCAAAACCAATTACCATCTGTGACCATTTTGTCTAGCTCTGGACTGAGGATTTCATCTAACTGCTCTTCACTCAGTGACCGTGAGCTCTGGGTGACGTTCGGCTGGGGCAGGGAGGAAGGATCATCAGAGATGGGGCCAATATCCAATCCAGCTGGAGAAGAAAGAATATGAAATTAGACATAAATAGCAAATTTTTTAGTACTGAATAAAGAGCATAAGCCCTGTTTCCTTCCCCTAGAATTCAGCTGTCAATTAAACCAGGACTTTCTAATATTTGAAAGGTAAGGCAAAACAAAACACTGATTAGAAAAGGTAAAAAAACCCTTCCCACTCTTTACCTCCAGTTTATTGTATTGTTTGAGGAATGTTAATTGAATATAATGCAACTGGTAGAACAGGAAGTAAGACTACTGAGTTTAGGTTCAGCATGGTTTCAAATGTATAGGTTTCAGAATATAGTTCCACTTTATCTATTTTTCACTGTTTGAAAAGAATCACACCAGTAGTAAACATGGTTCATCCTCATGTACCTTAGGTTCACTTCAAATATTACACAAAATATTTCCTGAAATGCTGTTGAGGTGTAGCCAATATAAAACAACTTAGAGAAGTTTCTCTTTCAAAAATAAATCCTCACTATTAAGGGTTACATCAAAGTGACTTATTGGCACTAAGAAAACAGAACTCACTACATAAATTTCCTAACATCCCTAACAAGTCAATAAATCTCTCAAATGAGAAAAATCTGGGAAAAAAGAATCATGTCCTTTGTATTTAAAAAATATTTCTGTAATAATTACCAAATAACCCCAAATTTAAAATAATGAAACATGCCATTCTACTTATTGTCAACCTGTCTTTAACATAAAGTGATGAACCATTATCCAGTGAAAACAAAAGGATACTGACTGCTTTAATCATGCTTTTATATACTCACATTGATAAAAATGCTTTTCATTTACAAAATATACCATTATGATAAAAACTACACACTACTACAGGAAGTAATATTTACAGTGGCAGCAAGAAAATGCATGGGTCTGTATGATGAAACACAAAAAACTAAGGAAGGTTTTCAAAAGCTATAAGCAAAACTTGATGCAGGACTCTTAAAGGCAGAGTGCAGAGTTCAGAGGTCGTGTTAGACTCAAACACCACAGAGTGGAAAATGAAACATGAATTAGTGACACAGTAAAGGAGAAGCAATTTCTACACATGCAGTTCTTTCAGCTAAAACCACTAGGAAAAGAGGGCTACTGCTAACCATGGATCATCCATTGTTTAGATTCTTACCAAATGGGGAGGGTGAGTTCTCAACCTGGAAAGTGCATAAATCAAGACCTACAGGACCCAAACCAGATAAAATGGATGATTACAACACGAAAACAAAAAAAAGTAAAGAAAAAGTGCATGCTGAAAAAAGCTACGCAGGTATGAGAGACAACGGCAGCTACATTTTATCCTCTCTTAAGCAGCAAAGCAAAGAGCCAAGTAAAAACAAAATGTTGACAAGTTTGGGCATTTTTTTGGTAGAATAAACCAAAATCATTCCAAACCAAGGTACTCTTAAGATATGAAAATTGTATCTGAAATGACCTAGAGCAGAACCTACAGATACAGTCCAACAAATACATCTATAATAAAGAGGGGAAAAAAGGAAACAATAGGGAGAGATCCCATGGACATACATACCTGAATGATCTCCAGACTTTACCAAATCATCAGAAAGTATTCCAAGAATATCATCATCAGTGTTCAAGACCTCAGAAAGATCAGCTAAAGGATCGTCGGTGCTGCCTGTAGAAGGTGCAAAGGACAAAATCAACATTTCTGCATTGCTGGTGATGTTCTTGAGCTGCAGCCCCAAACACAGCTGGGCTCCAAGGGTCTCCTCTGCTGTCAAACTGCACAGGTCCCTGGGGTCAGAGACTGTGCTGAGCAGCAGCCCCTCCCT
Organism: Agelaius tricolor; assembly: GCF_023055355.1. Classification (NCBI taxonomy): domain Eukaryota; kingdom Metazoa; phylum Chordata; class Aves; order Passeriformes; family Icteridae; genus Agelaius; species Agelaius tricolor. Next base: position 4,346,232 of record NW_027269266.1, read on the forward strand.
GCCAGGACTCAGCCACTTGCATGTGCTTACATTGTTTAGTCTTTTTAGAAGTGATCATGTGAAACATAGACTGGATGATTCCAGGGGAAAAATAACCCCAAAATCTACTACTCTGAACTTGCAACCTCTGAGACACAAAGGCCCATGAATGTTTAAATCAACAAATGGGTTTTATATAGGACAGCTCACAGTAAATCTACAAGGAGTGGGGTTTTTTTAAAGGTAATCAGTACCACCACTCTTTCCTAATACAGAAGCACCTGTTATCACACCCTGATAGGGAAGTGAAATACTAGAGTAAGAAGCACGAGTAAATAAATAGAAATTGAAGATGATACTTTTAAGATCAGAAGAAAACCTGATGGAGTGGTAACACCCAGAGACAAAAATGTCATGTTTGTTGGCCATCTAGGAAAAACTTGCCTGGTCTAGCAATAAATTCTTTAATATTAAATAATAAATTCTGGATATTATTATCTTCTTGACCTCCAATTCACTAGAGAGGAATTACTCCAAATGGCCCATCTGGTTTTATTAACTAGTTGCTTTGGACTATTACAGATGTGCAAGATTTGCAAAAAATGTTTGACAAACAAATAAAAGTTGAGAAAAATATTTTTCAGTAAAACTGCAGACTGTCATGACTACATGAGCAATCACTGCCAGACCAATAAAACATGATGAGATGGCAAATATAAATTTAACAGAAAAAAAAGGAATAATACAAATCACAAAATATATAATGTGGAAAACAAATATATGGCCAGGTGAAGAGGGAACAGAAAGCCAAAGAACACACACATTTCAGACAAATACAGATGTATTTCCCATTGTTACAATCCAACTACCCCAGGAAAATATACAGCTTTATTCAGAGCCTGGTGCCAAGGATTTACTTCTATCATGAGGTTACTTTCCAAGCTGCTAAGTTTAACAATGAATTACAAGTGCCTTCTGCTGATTTTCAGAGACAACCCTTTTCCCTTCTTCCATTACCAAGTCAAAATGAAAATTGTTTTTCCTCACTTTACTACTTTTAGTCTTCACTTTAACCCTTTGCAATGCAGACAAGATGAAACCACCCTAATTAAATCAGGTTTTATATTTGTCACTCAACAAGGTGGATTAATAACCCAGTGCAGATTAGTCCATTTAAATGTATAAACAAAATACAGCTCCTACTGATACCAGCAGAACTATCTACAAGTGCCTCAAAGCCACACCACAGCCCTAACAATTCAACTTCTGGTGTGAATATAAATATATTGTGTAAGTAGCTGGGAGGAGCTCAGGTGAAAAGATCTAACATTTAATGATACAAAGTTTACCACCTGTAGCTACAAATTGGCCATGAATAAATTCAGGCTTCAAATTTGAGGGTCTCTAACTGAAGGAAAATTAGGATTCCACAAGAAGTGAAGGAAATTAGATTCCACAGTGGCCTTCATATGAGATAAGCTGGAAAGACCATCCTGCTTTCAAAATGGAGTTTGTTAAGTCTATAAAAAGACTTGAGTGTTGGTGACAGCAGAGGGATAGAGTCTATAATCCATGAAACTCACACAAGACATCTAATCTAAAGCATGTTTTTACTTTTTTTCTTCTATTTTTTCCTTGTTTTAATTCCATGTGTGTTAAATATTATCTTGGAAACAACGAAATCACTTGAGTCAGCTGCTTCAGATCACAATCAATAGCTGGTTGACATCTGCTGCCAAACAAACAGCTCAATACTGCTCATTAATTTGACTCTTTTCAGAATGGAGATGAAAGCCAAGACAATGTAAAAAGGAAAATAATTTGCTTGTAATGCTGGATCTCTAAGAGACTACAGTTCTAATGCTATCTTGTGAGCCTGATCCCTCAAATGCAGCTCTTTATTTATTTATGAAGTTCTAAAATCATAAAGATGCCTCTCCCAAGGCTGCAGCCATCCCAAGATGTTTAATAACACAGTAACATTTCTAGTCATAAAATGTCCCAGCAGCACCTGAATCAGTTCCAGAGACTGAGACAACTCCTCTCCTTTTGTCTAGGAGCAATTTCTTTAGCATTCTCTGGAGACCTCACTTGAACAGATGACTTTTTTAGTACTTCCAGAAAAAATACACTGAATTTAAGCTATTTCAAACTAAAGGAAAGGTCACATTACCAGAGCCTTCACAGCACACACCTCACCAAGTGGCTTCTTTTTCATCAGGGACACATAGGTCAGGAAACTCAAGAGAGAGGCAGACAGTCCTCAGAATGCAACAGATCTAAAGCAACACCTTCAACTTCCCCCATGAACCTGTGAGCAAACCTTTGCACTCTGTTCCAGCACTGGGAAGTGATTTAAGGGTTGGTGCCATGCAGAGTGCCACATGTATAAAAACATAGCAAAGGTGACCTTTCTAACTGAAAATAAAACCAGAAACCTCTTTATCAGACAAAAAGCAGGGCTGGGAGCCTAAAGCTCACTTCAGTCACAGTTTCTAGAAATTAACAGTAAACAAAGGACTCCCAAACCCCTCTTCTGTCCAGCTCTGCCAATCCCCATCACCGCTGCAATCCTGGCTAGTGAAAGGTCCAGCTACCCTTAACTGAGGTGTGAGAATGAATAAATCCCAGAACATGTCCCTGAAATGCACTGTCAGCTCAGGAGCAGCCTGAACATCACTGCCCTCCCCAGCAGTGCTGGGTACCTGCTGGAAAACAGAGCAGGGTCACTGCTTTAGATGCTTAAGAGCTCTCTGGAAGATGAACAAACATACTCAACCCTTCATCCTGGGATTATCCAAGTGGGGTTTCCAAGAGAAGAACATTTTCCTCGTGGAAAAGACCTGTGCAATTAAGGAAGGACTCTGACAGGAGTCAGCAATCCTTGTGGGAAGTGGCAGTGTAGGAAAACATCCCAGCTGGTGACAACACAGTCCTGCAGCCCCCCAGTGCAGGGAACAAACAGTTCATGTTGTCCCTGCTCCACAGCCAGGTCTGTATGGCAATGATGAAAACACCACAGTGCCCTGGGACACTGCTCTCATCTGTAGCTCCAGCCAGAAGGGAGCTCTGCAATTAGCCAGGGAACCTCTCACACAGGGGGATGCTGCTGTGGAAATCACTGTGTCCCAGAAAGTCACAGGCAGACAGTTCCCAACTGCACTGAACTGAGCAATACTGGAAGGTGACTTCACCCACTGGTGCCCCAACTACACCAAAGAGCTCCAGCTGGACACAATTCTTCTGGCTGGAAATCTGAACAGTTGCAAGAGAACTGAGAGAGACAGTTGAGTTGAGAACATTGCTGTGACCAGAAAGCCTTTGAGTGTCTCACATGTCAAATGGAAAGGACAGTAGGTTATCCACTATAGCCATTACTGGTGATTTATTTATTAATAGCCACATCTTTATTATTTACTTCTGAATAAAAAGAAGATGAAACTACAAAGTTTACAACTCTGCTTTTTTATGAAGAACTTTCAGACTTTGGAAAAATAGACCATTAAATTAACATCAGCTTCATGAATTTCTAAACCCCTGTACTACCCTAAGACATGAACATATTAGTGACTTCAAGCTTGCAGTTGGATAGGCCAGCAAAGACCTCTGAAGTTGAATTTCTCTGGCTTCAAAAGAAAGCCAGGGTGGAAATAAGTCATAGTGAGCTTATCTTCTTGTAGTGCTGGAACTGAGGAAATACACACCATGCAACATTTCATTTCCAGCACCCTCACCTTAAGGGAAGTTACTTTTTTGCATTCTCCATTACTCACAACTTCAACTGTAGAAGAATCAATGTTTAATTATAATACAGCCTTTTGCTTTTCATTTAGCAGATTTTCACTGAGTAACAATCACAAATAGGTGACCTTTCTTCAAATGATTCTCTGGACAGTGGGAACTGTGGTAGTGTGTGCAAACAGCTATGGATGGAAAAACTTTGGGGATCAGCTGAAACACAGGCCATAAATTAATTGATATCCAAAAGAAAAAATAGCAGTTTCTTAAAATAAAGACACCTCTAGCTAACAGCATATACTTACTACATGACAGAGAAAAAATAATTTCAAGTAGACAGTAAGGTTTTAATTGCTCTTTTGCGTGAGGCTGCTTTTCAGCAGCACTTTACAACCCTCTGGCTATTTGCAAAACTCTCAGCAGAACCTTCAGTAAGGTTCTGCAACAGCAGAAGCAAAAGATTGCCTAGGGGCTACAAACTGTACCTGGAAAGGGCACTCATGTTCAGAAAGGACATGGTGAAAGAAAAATTCCAAGGGACTGGCAACCTAAAATAATCTAAAACAGTAAAGATGGATGATATTCATCCAACTAGTATGCACTAAACTACTAAAAATATCTTTCAATGAGAGTATCTATGTTTTCTTCTATAATGAACTGTATGCTTTTTCCTACACAGAGTTCATTTTCATGGATTTTATAGCCATGGATATTATAGTCAAGATGTTGCAGATTTGCCTTAAGTGCCAATTGTTGTGTCATCCACTGCTCTTTCTGAAACAGCTGGAGCCCTTCTGAAGAATATCACTAAATATCAGTGTTAGTTAACCTCACAAGGACAGTTCATACACAGCATGCTGAAAAACACAGCAGATAAACTGTGGGAGGAAAGAAGAAAATAGAGTGGAAAAGGCCCAATCATCACAATAAAATCAAACTACTGAGTTATCACTAAGTTCAGGTTTGTATACCTTGGGCTCCCAGTTTTGCCTGAGCTGGAGTGGAGGTGGAGCTAAGAAGGGGGTCAGATGAAGGATCCAGGAAATTGGTGGCCAAGTTTGTTTTACATGAAAGTGGAAGTGACTCTTCAGGTAAATTATCCAGGCTCATCTTGTTCTGTCTACTGGTATCCAGTAAGTCTTTCCCAAAAAAAGCTTCCTGCAAAGAAGACAAAATGATTTAATGTAGGAAGAACACTGTATTGACTGAAAAATTTGAGTAAATGACAAAGTTAAAATTAAAAGCCAAGGATTACTAAGAATATAAAAGCACAGTCTCAGTCTCACAAACATTCCAGTATGGCCATATCTATTCCAGGTTGTGAGGAGTGCTACAGGGGCTACAACTTACCTGAGGAAGCTACATAACCAAAGTTTTAGGATTAAATTCATGCCTTAAAAGTATACAGAAAAACTTAGTCTTCTTACACATATATAGCACAGAGAGCATACCAATACAGTGTTATTGTCTGTCACAATTTGTTTATTATTTAAAATATTTCTCCTTGCACAAAAAGGAGAGCTGAAGAAGGGGCACATTACTGGGCAACTTGATGTAGAACCGTGGTTCCATTTTGAGAATCACCATACACTGCATTTCACAAAATCATCCTCATGTCTAACTGCAATAACAAAACACCTGAAGATGTTTAACTTACATTATAAAAGTGGCTTTTAAAATATTATGTAACAGCTATCACTCACCTAAGCCTGAATACTCAGGCTTTATTCATTGCCAACCTTTATTCATTATATAACAAGTTGGGACATGTTCCCATGTTGTCTTTAAAATCTTGATTTAGGATACAGTTCTAAAAATAAATCTAAATATAGATTTTTCAGTAGCGATTATTGTAATACCAACAAAGAATCTAAGAAATATTCTAGGTATTAAAGGAGTAAAACATGCATTAAAAATATTTGTCCTCATTAGTCCAAAGGAAATATTGTTTAAGTACTTTCTTTCCAAGTCACTTCCCCACTTATGAAATACTATCTTTTAAAGAGAAAATGTTCTGCCTCTCTGTTAATTTTTTGCTTTCAATCCGAATACAGCTCATGCCATGAAGTCTGGTGAACATCTACAAGACAATGAAAGTTAAAACTCTGGCAAGTTCCCTTCACTATGAAGAAGGGGGCTGAGAAGAAGAATAAGCCAAGTAAGTTATATATATATATATATATATATATATATATATATATATATATATATATATATATATACACACACACACATATATATACCAGCCAGTTTATAACCTGATTAATGGAAGGAAAGTTGCTCAATCACCATTAATATCCTGGTTATTATCCATAACTGCTGCCTCTTACCTGCCAGGGACACCATGAAATTAATGGAAGGGAAGAGCAGACACTATTGAGGTAGGGAGATGCAGGGCATATAAATCCATAAAACTGTAGGAAACAAGTTTCCCTTATCAAACCATGTTCTACAATCCTCAAGAAGCAAAATGAGAAGCTGAGGAAGTGGCCTGATCAGGCTAAGACATCCTACAGGGCTGAATGTGGAAACATCATGTGGCAGCCAAAGAATGATTTTTCCACCCCATCTCATCTCAGAACAAGGAGAGATCCAAATACATTGAGAAGGATTCTCCAGAATCCTGGAGATTTAACATAATATACACTTTCCTGCACAAGGTCATGAATGTTTTTTACAGAAAACCCATTTCATTTAAATCATCATTTTGGAATCAGAAAAGAAACAGTACTGGTTTAAATGAACTATGAAACAACACATGAAGAGTAGGCTTTTAAACAGATTTATAACACAAGGAGCAGACCACCAACTTTACCTGCAAGTAGGCAGGAAAGGTTTCTTCGAGTTTATTTTTCTTTTTCCTGTAACGCTTTTTGATTTTCTCAGTACTTTCAGAAGCTGGGGTAGACTCCTCAACTGGAGTGTCTGGCAGCTGCTCTGTCCAACCTACAAAGGAACATCAGGGCACAAGTAAATAAACCACTCAGTATTTTGCTCTAAATGTACAGTGGCAGCACATCTGGCCACCTCTGGCTGTGTGGGTTACTGCACATCCCTCCAGATGCATTCCAAAGCGGCTTTTATCCAGCTGTGAACTGCCCTGGCCACCCAGGCTCTGGCAGCAGGAAATGCCAGATGTGGCACCAGCCACAGCACTGCTGTACCTCCCAGGGACACACAGACCTTTCACTTCTGCAGGCAACCTAAGAATTTGCCAATTTGACAGAAATTATAGGTGCTGTTCAACCAGGTATTTAAAAAGACAATTCCACTGAAGAAGTACCTCCAGTGTCATCAATGCTGAGTTACACATTAACCACCTTCCATTTCATACACTATTTTTTCTCAAATTAGAAGCAAAAAACTAATTTTTTTAAAAATCTGAGAAAGAACTATCATATCAATAATGAACAGCCTAGAAAAAGAAATATATAAAGAAGTCCTTCAAGAAAAATTACACATTTATTCAGCTGTCATATTTCAAAGTGGCACTGCTTTTTCTAATAAACACAAAAGCACACAGTGCTCATCAATCATTCAGTATTTTATTACAACAGAGCAAGAAAAACACTGCAGGTAATGCAGAACTTTTCAAGTTCTGCTACTTCTGTCTTGCCAAAGCAAATTACATGAAGTTAAGGACTCTGGCAAGTTATTTAAGAAACTGAATTATCATGGAAATAAAATCAGCTCTGCTTTGTACTGCAGTGATCTCCTGTAGGATATCCAGAGGACCATGAGTGTGGAATGAGGTTCACCAGCACTGACCTCTGCACTGACTGAGAGAGAGAGACTTTACAGAGAAAAGGAGTGGATGCCACAAGGGTGCAAAAAATCCTGGTAAAGCTGAATGAGAACTGGCCACTGAGAAGGAGGCTCTTGGCAAGCTATCATTTGTATTTTTCTCAACTAGCAATTGTGCCTGAGCACAAAAAGAAACTCCAACTTTCAAATGCAGAATACTTGCTTAAGAATACTCCTTTTTAACAATATGCATTGTAGTGTTACCCAGAATGGGGAATTAGCTTTTTAGCCAATTTTTAAAAAAAAGTTTTACTTAAAGGAGCTGACCTATATGCAAATGAAAAGATCTAGCACAGATTTTCAGCACAACCTGAAATAAGGCAGTATGCTACACTGAAATACTATTTACAAAGCAGAAACACAGCTGTAACACTAATATTGAAGAGAAAGCAAACACTACATCAAGATTGGGAACTTAATCAGAATCTCTGGCTGCACTGATAAAAGCAATGTTTATTGGCTTTATGAAGTAGTTCTACAAATGCAAGCACAGCCAACACTTGAATGTTAGACTTTAATAACACTGCCTCAATCCTGTAGCAAAGATCCAGTCTCCACCACGTTGTACAAATCTACAGCAAGAGACTGATCTGGCTCTACAAAAGGTAAAAAACCAGTATCTAAACAGAAAGGAGAGAGTGACAGGAGAAATCTCAGGCCAGGGTCTTTAACTGGGGTGGTATCAGCCATCCTTCAGAAGCAGCTGCCTCCTTCTACTGACTTACCAGGAACAGGCACTGAACGAAACACATTCCACATCTCCCCTGAATGATTCCTCAACATCCCCTAGATTAGTGTGAGCAGCTTCAGATGGATGGAATAATTTAGTCTAATCACACACAGCAAGAAAGAGAAAAAGGCCCATGAATAAAATCTAATTTCTTGTTAGGTGCCCAATCTACTGAGAACTGCAGTGTCAGAGGCATGAAAATGGCTCTGCCATGGGAACAGGCACCCAACAAAGTCAAGGATTCTTCAGCCCTGGAAAAGGCAACACTGATGGGGAAATATGATATACAACTAGAAAATATTTCTAGAATGAATGATTTTAAAAAAATAATCTTTCATAACATTAAACACGAGGACAGCTTATGAAACTCTCAGATATCTGATATCTGGCTTAAAATAAAAAGGAATGATTTCTTCATACAACAATAACATATCACTAAACTCTCTAATAAAGGATTTCCTAGAGCATGAACAGATTTATAAAAATTGATTAGACACACTCATGGAATATGAAACACTGCTGAGTATTAAAACTGATGGTCCAGAAGACACCCCTGGACCAGGGCTACACCTGGAGAAAGAGGATTGCTCTAATTCTAACATAATAATAATAGTAATAATAATTCTATTTATCTCCTACAGCAGCCTGCAATTCATTATTTCAGTTTCTTTGTACATCATGGGCTCTGTTGAAATTATAGCTCTGCAGGAATGGGTATTTTCAGTGGAATTCATAAAGCCATCATGACAAACATACATGTTGATGAGCTGTACTGCTTTTACTGCATTAAGCATGAACAAACATTTAACACCAAATTCCTGCACTTACCTTCATCTCTGCCAGGCAACTGTTCAGAAACAGATCCAGAAGAATCTTTCCTGGACAGAGATCTTTTTGTCTTCCCCTGCCCCGTACGACTTCTCTGACGTACCATAAATCCACCAATACCTGAACAAGGAAGTATAAATTCAATGGATTGAATAAAAACTGTGTTTCATAGTACAAATGAGAGCCAAGATTACTCTGCAGGTCAAGCAGACTGCTGCATCTAGATGTCTAGGAATGAATCTGAGATACTTGATGAGTTTTCATTTCGAATTTTATGAGACATTTCTGAATTTTTATGTCTCACTGGGTACACATGTAATGAAAAATGATCAGAATTTCAGGACTGTAGAACATCCACAAGAAGTTCAAATCACCAAACCTGGCAACATTCAGGTGTTGGTTTTCCCCTCCTTGGGGCAAACTGAGGAGTTGCTGGAATTAGCTGTCAATCTACCAAATGAAACCTATTAAAGAACCTCAAAGGACCACAAAAAATCCTCTGCAAATAGCTCTAGAGAGCCCACCTCTCCAAATGATGCTACCAGAGAAGGACATACCCCAAATAAAAAGATAATTAATCAACATCATAGTGGCCTGGAACTCCTGAATCCTTCATTAGAGACTGACTGCAGAGTTCCTGATCTTTGCAGTTGGTGTGTATGTATCTAAATGTATCAGATACAGATCTGTTTCATTTTCCAGGGGAATTGTTGGCTGCAGAAAACTAATGGACAAGTAATGGATGTATTCTACGTGGATACAGCTCAACTGTTTGTGCACCCAAGACAGACAGTTAATTAATTCAGTCAAGATAATTAAAAGTCAACTGCACAAAGAAATTAAAATAAATGAATTCATCCAGTAACTGAATTCATTAAAATTCACCTGTCAGAAGTAATCTGCAAATACCTGGTAAACTACTCTTTTAAAATGTTTCAGAAAACACATAAAATAACTGCAAAAAGTTGTCCGAAATTCAGATATTTCCATAAATATACACATAGAATAAACTCTCCTTCAACAATTATAGAAATACAGCACAATTTCCTATCAAGTTAAGAATCAATAAGGCACAGATCTGAACTACTACAAGTAATTGAGAAGCACACTAAGAACAAGAGCACTGCTGACCAGCAACCTTTGGAAAAGTGTTTTGGCAAAGAAGATAAAAGAAAACTTTAAACAGAATAAGGGAAAAAATCTACAGTGAACAATAAGCAGTAGAATACTTCAGAATTGCATAGTGTTTTCTAATTTTTTTTTTTTTTTTGTAATTATACAGAAAAAAATGAGCAATGGACACACAATGATCTAAGTTAATTTATCCTACCAGGTCTGTATGGTTTTCGCTTCCTTTTTTTAATCCCATCAGCTCCTTCAGCCACTTTGGTATCATCATCCACAGCTTCCCGTTCTGGGCTGGAATCTGATTTTCCATCACAATCCATAAGGTCACCTTCTGCAGGAAAGAAGCAATGGTAACTTTAACTGGAAAAGCCAAAGGAAATTATTTTTTACAAATTTTCCACATCTGACTGTTTCATGAGAAATTGGCTGAGAATGACAGATTTTTCAAAAGGGTGACAGATAATCATAATCCCTGGACATTTTTGGAAAACCCATTCCTATCTATACACACATTTCCTATGAGATGATGTTTAGACAAAACCAGCAAATAAATGCTGTAATTAGTACACGTAAATCAGACAAAGTTTTTGGTACCTCCTTTGGAGAAGCTTGTTCTAAGTGTCTGACAATCTCTAACTAATACATCAAGGAATATGGATCCAATTTACCAATAGATACTTCCTTTTCTTCACTGTCCTCCTCAGTTTTCTTTGACAAGACTTTTTTTCTATTGAGAAGACACTCAAAAACTGCAGCCTGCACTTGGAAGGTAAAGTGTAATGACTTCTAGTGTAGCGGGCTCATGACTTGAAGCTGGGTGACTGACTGAAAGCAGACTGATCTATGAAGAGGAATTTGATTTATATAATACAAAATTCAGCCCAAAGGAATTACTCAGCCTTGAAGATGAAGACTATAACTCAAAGTTAGAGTTTATATTCTGTAGGAAAGCAGGGGAGAAACAGATGTAAAGTATGTTGACATTAAAAAGCCTTTGGTGTTGAAGAGAGAGGGAACGAATTCTTCTTGATATCCCCAAAAAGACCTTGCATCTTCATTTAATCATAAACCTTCTGAAATGTTAAACATGCTCTCACCCCTGAAAAGATACTGGAATTCTCATGTTCTGCTTTGGATACAGGTGTATAATTCTAGATGGAGTAAAACCCCATGCAATTTTAAGAGGGAGAAATACTGTTATAACAGAGCTGGACTCTTTCACCCTACTTTTGCTGTAGCAGAACTGCAACCCTCACTCTTCCAGAGCCTGGGTCATGGCCCAGACATTCCAGCTGATCAAGACCTCACTGAGTTCTACCAACAAGGCAAGTGGATGGCAAAGGCCACCAAGCTGAAGCTCCCAAAGCAAGCTCAACTTTCAAGTGGACTCTAAAATGTAGAAGACCCAATGAAATCTGAACCTGATGCAAGCCTACAGACAAGATGGTAACGAAATTCCATGAGCTCACTTTTCCCAGCTCAAGCCTCCTTTTTTCCACCTGGAACATCAGTAGTCAAAATAAGGGTCTTTTCCTTTTCCCTGGTGTTACTACACTGTGTTACTCCAATCAAAGCCATGGCACAGCTTTATTCATGCTGATGCTCATACAAAAATTCCAGATGTTTGGAGATAGACACTGATCCCTCGTCTCCAGAGTAGAGCCCTACACACCCAGAGGTTCACAGAAATCCAACCTATCTCCCATGTACTCACTGTGCTGTTACCATCACACACATCAATGAGCTTTATCTCTCAAAAAGGCAACAAAAGGTGAACAGAACTGAAATTGAAGTTGTGGATGCTCTGGCTCTCCCTTTCATACCCTGGTATCACACCTATATATCCTGTTATCTACTTGTAAAGACCTACCACTTATAGAAGCCAACAAGCAGATAAGGAAGTCAGAAAAAGTCACATAGAAAACAGGCACACATTTTTAAAAATAAAGATTATTAACCACTGAAAGAGAACAAGGGAAGTGACTAGCTGCCTCCAAATTCAAAAGCATTTTTTGCTGTCAAAAATCCAATTGATGGAGAATATGAAAATACGAGATGAAATTTCAGAGTCCATATAATGCTAGGATGATGTACCAAACCCTGTGAATACTGAAAGAAATGAAAGAAAAACAAACTGTTTAAAAGGTTATAAAGAAATAAAAGGAAGCTATTTTTAGTAAAGAATAGTTCTAGTCAACAACAGAAGGTAAGAAAGTGCTCATTAAACAACAGGAACAATACTTCTATCAATAAGCTAACACTGAAACTTCACTGATGGCTGAACTACCCAGCTTCTTATGACATTTAACCTGATTAACAAGGCAGTGCTGCAGTAACAGAATTGTGGGGAGGTGGGGGTGCCTGTGTGTCTCATTTCCTCTCCAGAGACACCTACATGACCAAGGCAATGACTTTCTCACCTGCCACTGGAAGGAGCCTTGTCCCAGGCCATGGATTAACACCTACTGTGCCATCATCCTCCTGAGCATGAACAGGCAGACCATGGCATGGACAATAGTGCTGCACCATGCAAGTGTTAGCCCAGATCACTGACTCTTGCCTTACTTCTTTCAGAAAAGAGAAATACTCTCAGCAAAGAACTACTCCACTTTTCCACTTGATTTTAGCCCAGATCACTGACTTTCCTTTCAGAAAAGAGAAATACTCTCAGCAAAGAACTACTCCACTTTCCCACTTGATTTTAGTACCAGTCTCTCAGTGATACAGATGTTGCTTTGCTGAGCCAACACTTTCAGTTTGCAGTGAATTTGAGTACACCTTTACTCTGTGAGTGTGCAATGTTTTCCATAGGTAACCAAAGATTAGACAAAAAAATCATCTCCTATTTCCAGTGCTGGCAGCCCTAGAAAGGTGAGTTTCCTACAGGATGGATGACCCATAAACAGAACAACAAGGAAAATTCCTGAAATGGACAACAATGAGCCGTGACTACTGTTCAAGAAACTTCCATAAAACATTCTGTACAGAACACAGGAGTATCAGTGTAATAAAAACTCCCAGGGATATTTGCAATACACACAGGTACTGCAACACTCCAAGCTACAAGACATGCCAAAAGTAGACTGCTACCTCTACTGTCATCCATCTCCCCATCTCTTGAGTGCTCTGACTGGGCATCTGGGGGTGTCTGAAGCACAGCCACACTGTTCTGATTTATAATCTTCAGTTTAAGCTTTGGTTTCGTCCGTTTTCTTCTCGGTACTGTAACAGTGAGGCTCTGTAACTGAGACATGCCGGATTCTGTCAAGCAGACTCCATCCTGGGTGTATGTCTTCGGTGGGTCTATAAAAGTTGAATGAATCATAACAGCAATATAAAACTCTTTTAATTTACAAGTCTTTGATTTTTTAGGAATAGCACTTACAAGAGTTAATAATCCACAAGTATGGAGCTGACCAATGAGTGAAGAAATTGGAATAAATAAACCAGAGATATCAGACACTGTCTTACATATTACAATTACAGCTTTATGATTTAGAGTCTGATGTCAAATCCAGCAATAATCCATTACATTGCTATGACACAACTTATATCAAGGACTCATTAGAAAGAACAATTTGATTATGGAAATTGGTGCCTTGCAGGGTATTTCTGTATTACTGGCACCCACAGAAAACTGTGCAAGTCATACTTTGGGTCCTTGATGATTGTCAGCCAAGGCCCCCATCCAGCCCTCAGCACTTTACCTTCATCTTATTAATAACCTTAAATCTCCAAGAACTCCTGGTAACTCAGAGAAGTTATCAGCCCTATTTCATAGGCAGACAAAAAACCCAAGTTGTATCAAGTGAGCTGCTCAAGATCAAAAAGGAAATTGTGGGTAGAACCCAAGTCTCCCAAGACCTGCAAGACTGCTTCCTCCTCAAGCTGTTAAATGACAACTGAGTCCACTGATAAACTCTAATATTCTTTAATTCACCATGCAGAAAGGCCCTGTCACCTGTGCTGAGGCCCTGCAAGTGGAAGCTTGGGAACTTTCAGGGAATTGGCAAATAATGAAGAGGCTGCAATGATGCTTCAGCTCTCTGGAGCCAATTAAATCATGATTTGGTAATACAACTTTTGAAAACAGACAAATATAATAACATTTGTTCCATTTAACCAAAAACATTTCCTCATGTAACATCTGACAATACAACTGGTTCTGAACAAATTCTTCCCACTTGACTGCCTTCTTACACTGAACCTGAAAGGTGTATGTTTCAAAAAATCTCACATTCTTTTTCAGATTGAATATTTGAGGGGAGAACCTTCTCTCAGGTGTCAAACAGAAAAAAAAAAAAAAACTCTGATGTGATGGAAGCTGTCCTAACATGATGGAAGCTGCTGGGTGCTATCATTGTAAAGACTGACTTGTGAGTAGGCTTGTCAGGATTATAAATTCCTAGCACAAACCAGACAAATACAGAAAAGCTGCATCCTCCTAACATCTCAAGCCTGTAAACATCTGTGTACATGCTTGACTCAGCCACACTGTGTTATCACCACTGCTGATATTAAGGCAAGCAGCTAAGACTGTAGGATCAAAGCATAATTTAAAGTAATTATTACAGTGCAGGTATGGCAGGCAAGAGAGAAGAAAGAAGAGAGAATGAGGAAAAAAAAATGGAAAGCATGCTGTGGTAACTGAAGGATAGTTAATGCTGTGTGTTACAAAACCACAGGAAAAGGAATTTTTGTCTCATGTAAAAATATACCCTTAAAATATTCTAAATGATCAGATATTAAGCATTTCCATTCTTTACCTAGTTCTTTTGATTTTGAAATAATCTGAGCTCCAACTGATGAATCACAACAGTCCAAAGAAGGCACTGAAAAATATAAGGAAAATAATTTCAACTTTTAAAAATGGTGACTTGATTTAAATTGAAACTATCAATTTTCCTTCAAGCAGTTCCATTCAACTCCCTAATTTATACTGTTGGCAATCATTTACTTGCACCTTTAAAATAAAGTGCTTTTCAGCATCACAGATGTGACTACAAAAGAAGCCTGACAGAAACTGAAGTTCTTCAATTTCCTACAGCCAAGAATGGCATTAGAATAGCACTGAAGCCAATGGGAAATTATCTCCTTCTACTGGACCAAGGGCAAATGAATACACTGGGTCTTTTGGGTTGGAAACCAACCTGTACACTAGTCATGATGTTCAGGTTTTGCTGCCCTAAACATTAAAAATGTGAGGGTTTTGTGAAGTGAGTATTGATCAGTATTTCCCCAAGGAGGGGCTCTCACTGTGTCTATGCTGTGCTCTTACACAGCACTTGGAGAAGGCTGAGGTATTGAGAACAGATAACACAGGATCTGTTGAAGCTAGATAGGGCAATTCTTATTCCAGGTAAGAGTACTGAAAATGGAAAGCAGAAACTCAAAAACAACACCTTGTGTGCCACAGGGCAGCAGTGGAACAGCAGGACTGAAAAAATAATAATCCAAATGTCCTGCAACACAAGGCTACTTCTGCAGTGGGCAGAAATGCTCTTCCCTTTTGCCTTGACTACATTACTGCAATCATGCTTCACTCACCTATGATGTGTAGACTAAACTTTTAGTATTAGTAGTGACTTCACAGAGTTTACACAGACAGAGCAGTAAAGTGAAAATTAGGAGCTCCTATCTCACAAACACTGAACTAGAATCAGACAACCTGTTAGTCAGGCACAGTTAGCATTACCACACAGACAAGTTTATCCATACTTTTTTTTTCCGTTTTCTTTGGCCTAGAAATCTTACTCATGCTGAATTTGGGACTCAAGATAACATCTGGAGTATTTCCTTTGTGCCTGTCACACAAGCTGAGACCCCTGAGGCAGAGAACCCATGGGGGAGTTCTGTGTGTCACATCAACCATGGCAGTGTGCTGCTGTTCCCACCTCACAACACACCGTGGGAGCCAGGACAAGATGGGGAAAAGCAGAAAAGCTTCCAAGTAACACTTAAAATGAGTATGAAACATACAGGATGCTTTCTAGCATATAAACAAATATAAAGAAAGTGCAAATCCGTCTTCAAAAACTGCAGCACTTTGAAAGTTTTATGTAATGTGCAACTAATGCAGAGGGTGTAACCTACAGAAAACCAGTATTTCATGCTATTAGTGAACAAAAGGAGCCTATGAGAACTACTGGAAAACTGAACTCAACAGTGGAGAGAAATACAAGGGAAGAAAATAAATTGAAAACAACATTTTGAAAGAGACATGAAGCCAGAAAGAAACAAAAAACAGGGGAAAAGCTGCAGAAAGGAAGATACTCAAAACACTGAATTGAAAAAATAGAATAGAGGCAGATTGTAAGAACTATTCAAAGTGGAATAAGACATCATCTGTTCATTTAATTTCTTATAATTTACAAGATGGTTTTAAGAATGAAGTAGCAATTATTGAATTGGAATCTAAGGTAAACAAGAAAACCAGAAAGACAGTTGTGAACAGAAATTTAAAATCCTTAATTTAAAAGTCAAACAACAGAGAGATCATCTCATCCAGGTCAGACTAAACAATTTTAGCTCTGGAGACTGAATAGAGTTGAAAGGCTCAAATAAACAAGCTGATAGTGACAGAGGTGAGGCCTTCAGAGACCCACTCACAAAAACTGCATGAACAAACAGTGTTTGAAGACAGTATCAAACAGACTTCCAGAAAAGGAGCTAATTAGAGTGCAGATTAAGGATTACAGTCAATAAAATGGATAGCAGAAAAGCATAGTACTGTTAGAGAAAGCCTATCCAAGGAAAAAAAAATAAAGAAATAGTGCTTTCTGAGGCATTCAGCTGAAGTTTAACCAAAATTGACAAACTTATCTGCAAAAGGGTTTAAATGTGCTGAATATTGTACAGCATTTAGTAGCCTCAGGTGAAAGCAAATAATTACACAGAATACAATGATGAGAAAAGTTCATTTTTAAGGCTGTTACAGAAAAGAACAATTCTGTGAAGAAATGCAACCAGCAAATGGGATAGAGTGGAATGGCTGATGTAGAATACAGCACTAACAGAGCACTCTTTATTGGGTGCCTGCATAGCTGTGTCAATGACACAGGGATTTTTTCTGGTAAATGCAGTAACACAAGAACATTAGAGTTGACATAGTAAATGTGCTAAATAATAAAAAAATTCGAAAGTTAATTTTTTAACACACAGTATTACGTTGGGTTTGTATCTTGAAAAGTGCATAGAATTAAATTTCAGAATGAAGAAAAATTTACATCAGTTTAATGAAAATGATACAACAGAGACTGCTAGCCACAATGTGTCTCACTGGCAGCATCAGGTACCCCTGGACAGTGGTGATACCAAATCCTCAGTGCCTCCGTGAGCATGTTTACTTGAGCCCCAGGAGCAATAACTGCACAGGCAGCTGCAGGAACTGCACCCAGATCAGTTCTAGCTCTTACAGAAAACCAGGCAGAGCTCTGCATCCTGCAGAGGAACAGAAACAGCACCAAGGGAGGAGGAAGCTGGAGTCTGGATGGAGACAGGATGGGAGCAAGTGAGGAGGGATGAAATTTGCAGATGGGGCATATGACATGCAAGGGCAAATGACACAAAGGCAGAACTGCTGAGGAGATGGTCAAGAACTGCTTGTCAAGGAGCTGATGTGGGTGAGAGACACAAACCCCTCCTGAGAGTGCAGGAATTACAGCACAGGGGAAAAGCTGCTGCTGCTACCTAATGCAGCTGCCTAGCATCTAGTCATGAGAATTTATAAATTTCTTTACAGGACACAGCAATATGCTGGGGGATATTTGTTATACCTTAAGAAAGTACTAAAAGGAACCTGATAAAATAGTGATCAGGGATAGTTATTTCACAATAACCCAGTAATGAAGGTTTCTAGTACACTACACTGCAGCAAATCTTACACCATTCTGGCTTTTGATATTTATGAAATATTTGGATATTTCTGTTCAAGAAGAAAACCACTATCTTTTATTTCTGTTTCCTGAAGAAGATGACTTTTTAAGAATTTCAGGTATGATGAGACAGGGAAGAGCTCTTACAAATTTTAAAAAGTTTCTACTTTCTGAAGAAAGAGAAATGAAAGCTCCTTCTCAATACCTACACACAAGAACCACTTACTCTTCACCAAGGGTACACCTGCAATGTTTTGTTTCTTTATTAGGTTGAGGGGCTCTTGTTTCTTCTAGAAAGAAAGTGGTTAAAAACTCTGTAATAATACTCGCAACACATTTATGACACATCAAATGGCAAGAACCATCCCAGTAAAGAGTCCCACAATATGATACATTTTTAGATGCTTTCTACTGCTAAGTAACATTTCTTTCCCTAAGTTTATCAAACACTAATTCTTCTCACTTTAAAACAAAAAATTACAGAAATTTTCCAGAGAAGTTTTAAAAGAATTCATGAAAGACTGAAACATTTCATATAAAAGTACATGCAGGTATTTCTATCAACATGCATCAAAGGACATATTCAGACATGCAACTGTGCAAATTTACATGTGTTAGAGAGGTTTTAATACTGAGTCAAAACAGGAAAGAATAAGCTGAAAAACTAGTCTTAGAGAAAAAGGTGAAAACAACCTGCAAAGAAAACTTGGGAACTCCCAAAGGATTGGTTCCTATTCCTTGAAATCCAAACCTAAGCAGCACAGCTACATAGAGGTGTGCAGAAGGACTAACTCAGGGGCCTGCTTCTGCCTGGAAGTGAAACACCTCTTGTGAAGCTGTTCCATCTCACATATCATGGACTTTAATTATCTCTACAAGGTAGCTCTGCCAGCTCCAAGGAGAAAGGAAGAAGTATTTCTTACTGGGATCATTTTAAGTACTGAAAGCTTATTATAAAAATATACAAAAGTCTGTGTTGTATCTGCAAGTTTCTTGATTTTTCCACTTACAAAACCTCTTTCCTTTTGAATTTTTGAAAGCAGATCTTTACAATGAAGTGACTTGCAGAAATACAGAAGCATTAGTCATTTTTCTATTAGTGATAAAAATGGGTTCCTTGGAAGTGTTCCAGCAGGGAGTATATAAACCTCCAAGGTCAGGTCAGTAAGTTACAATTATTGCTGTGATGAGGATATCAGTGTTAAGAGACATTAGATGCTCTATTGAACTTTTCTTGGCAGACCTCTCAAGCCTCACAACATCTTCCATCTTGATCAGGAAAACCAATCTTACTGACAACTTCTTAGTGGATATGAATTTTTCTTGTAACATTTGCTTAGCTCTTGTACCTTCCTCCTCCTGTTCTCTTGTGATGCCTCAATGAAGGGGTAATATGAACACTTTCATCTGCTTATGCTAAAAATGGGAATAGGTGTCAATGTTAAAGGAGCTGACTAAAGCAGCAACCTCCCTGAGCTGACATGCAGGGAAAACAGACCTGGGCTATCACCCTTGCAGCAAGACTAAAATATAAGACTATAAATCATGGCACAGGCTGACAGGCCACTCACAGAACATTAACCAGCACCAGCCCAGGGAACCAGATGCTGTAAATGTGCCTTAAGTGCAGTAACCTCAGCTCCTGAAGTGCCACTGCTACAGAATTGTGATACAGACCCATAAGGCTGTTCATGTCCATGTTCAGAATAGTGCCAAGTTCATCAGAAGGAATTACACATTTTAATTAATAAGGAAGTGATAACTCCCAAACAAAGAAGTATGGCCAATTCTTTTTGAGATTGCAGCTGGGGAGGGAAGCATTGGTCTTGAATACTGGGAGAGCTGAGGAAAAGGCATTAGGAAAACATGAAGGAGTAGGGGAAAAATGCTTACACAGACTGTTGTTATAGCTACTGCTGCCTCAGACAGCCTCAAAGCATCAAAACACACAAACTTTTTCTGCTTAGAAATAATTTTCTGATTCTTCTGTAGATGTAACTTTAGAGAACTGGGATTTTTTCCTTCTACTTGACAAAGTGAGATGCCTTTGACTCCTTCATTACCAACTGCTCTTAACAGTTTCTCCCTATCTTTAATACCTCTACCTAGAATTCCCATGAGGTTTCCTCTGGTCGAAATCACTTGAGGGTGCAAAAGAGCCTAGAACACTTCCACAAGAGCCCTTAAAACAAACATGAACAAAATAAAATCTTACTTCTACCACGAGCCAAACCTCCATGAGAGCACAGAACACATTCCCAAAGCTATTTATTGCAGTGTGCAATCCTGCCATTGGTTTCGATCGTCTCCTTACCGTTCGTTGGTGGAATGTATGGCCTACAAATGGTACAGTCAAAACCCATATCAGCTATGTTTTCCACTTCCTCCTCTGTGTTTAAGTTCTGACAGATTGCATGCATCCATCTAGAAATTAAGTGGGGGAAAAAATACAATTTAAAGGAAATAGGTGGTGTTTTAAGAGACCCAAGTTATCAGTCTATGGTCCAAGTAAAGGGGGAATAGTTGTTCAGTTTGAATTCTTTTAGGGAGAAAGCACAGAATCAGGTTTTCCATACACAGCATCCCCTACAGTGGTGTGGGTTACATCCTGTATATGGAGCAGCAGATCAACTATTTCCCTCCACAGGAACAAACTCTCTATAAAATAATCTCGCAAGTATGTTTTTGTATGGTAATTTTCTCCCTGTATTGCAATAATTTTAATTACTTTATACAATGTAATCTAGATTCAGCCTCACAACAATAGTCTTGTGAAGTAAATTAGTTTTATTTTTACAGGGCAGGAGGGAAGAGGCACAGAGTGATTAATTAATTTGCCCAGAGTCAGACAGATAAGTCTGTGGTACAACCAGAAATGAACTACTAAGAGACTTCTGAGACTCAGTAATCCACTGTTCTTTACCACATGACCATTTCCTTCATCTCTACACTTCAACATTAGGGGGAAAAATTAAAATAAGACTTGAACAGGAAAAAACAAGTGAAATACTAGAAATCCTTACCGATCACACTGTCTACACTGAATTATGAGCTCCTCATCCCTGTACGTGCGGTAGCAGATGGGGCAGGTAGACAAACTTGCACAGGGAGCACACTGGGTGTAATTATTTTGCCATTCACATCTTAAACCTGGAGAAGTTGCTCCACAGTGTCTGCACCAAACACACCTACAGAACAGACAGAGGGATTTATTACTGTCAGTTCACAGGAAGATGATTTTGTGGCTTTAAATCTCTTCCACTTAGAAAGAGGTGAGTAATTAAGTTTTAACTTAACAACATGTTTAACCACAAATGTTTAACAACATTTTTTGTACTTTTTAAAGAAAGTTCCTAATTAATAATTCCCTTGAAACTGCAAAAGCAGGCAGATGGGTTCTTGTAACAGCTCAACAGGTCAAAGAAGTTTCCTGCTTCCAGTTGCCATTCACTTTGAGATCTGGAGACTTAACCATGTGAGAGGTCTGGTCTGTTTGTGTTTCACCCAAGTAAAACAAATTGTTTTCACAAGGTTTTATGTCAAGAACACTGGGGTGAAGCACCCATTCATCTTTCCAAATGAACACTGGAATGATTACAATGAATATAAATGGGAATATTTTTTTTGCTATGAGTTTCAAAAGAGAAATTTTGTCTATCTCTGCTTACGTGGTTTTTGGTATGAGAAGCAGTTCTAATTGAATAAAACAACTCAAAAGCATTTTGTTGTCTTTGTTTAATACACCTGACCTAGACACAACTAAAACCTTGTTACAATTCAACTGACATTACAAATACCAAGGGACAGAGAGAAGCAGAAGAGGCCAGCAGTCAGCACCTCTGACCCCAGCCCCAAACACACCATTTGCACTTCCAGCCTCCCTTTGGCACAGTCTGCAGGGGTGGGTCCAGGCAGTAGGTGTGGTAGCTGATGTCACAGTCATCACACAGGAGGAGTCTCCCTGGATCTGTGGCTTTCCCACAGGCTTCACACACTGTGCACTCCAGGCACCTCCAACCTTTGCTGAGTACCACTTTAGTAATCTGAAAAATGCAAGGTGAGAATTAGTTGAAAATGGCTCAGTGAAGTGTGATCAATGTATAAATTAAGGTCTGGCTTGTGGAGCTCAGGATGCTCCTCTGGGCACACCACCCATATCTCAAGGAGCTCTTTAGCAATTAAACTTTCTGAAGCTTCAATGAACAGGAATGGATTAAACAGAAAGAAACTGTCCTCCTTTCTAATCTTTTTAAAAACAGGTGCAGTGTTTCCCTTTTTAAGTCACCTGGGACTTCACCTGACTGCCAGGATTTTTCAAATATCATGGAAAGTGGCATGGCAGCTGTATCAGCCAATTCCCTCAGGACTCTGGGATGCATCTTGTCAGCTCCCAGAGTTTTGTGTACATTCTGGTTCCTCAAGAGGTCACAAACCTGATCCTCCTGATGTGATCAGGAGTTTTAGTCATGTGAAGCAAGCATCTAACTTACTGCAATTAATATATAATGCAAGAGTAGTATATAAACAAAAAGTCAAATTATAATTGCATGAAATACGCATATGGCATTTTGTAAAGTATGTGCAAAATAAAGTTTTTTGACATGTTTTAAAAGAAATCCCACTTTTACACAGATATACTTACATCACAACCAATGAAAAGTGTACAGTGTATATACTGCAGTAAATAGCTTATTTTGTGCTTGCTAGGTCATTTCACAGCATTCAAATTTAATTTTCACACATTCTCTCCTAGGCTAATGAATGTAAAATGTATTAATTAACCACTCCAACTGCTGTCAATTCTGACAGCCAACAGGCAAATTGAATCAACTAAACCTTATGCCCCAAGTAAATGAAGATGCAGTGTAATTTTTTCTTTGTTTTTAATTCTGCTTGTATCTAGGTTTAAAACTTGTATCTCAAACTGTTATTTTAACCAACTGCTGGATAATCAGCGCTATTTATGGTTGTGAAATTACAAAAAGGTTAATTTCTCTTGAGGCTATGCATACTATAAAATGACATTTAATTAAAGTCTTTCATAAGTCACATACAAATAATGGTCACATTAGCTGATGAATATCTAACAAGTTAATGACTCCCCTAATTACCGCAAAACCGAAGGCAGCGTGGTGCTATTAAAGTACAATGTGAAAACAGTGCAATCAAGCAGATTTGTGTGGAACAGCAGCACTCACCTTAATACTGACACAGTATGGATGGTAACACTGCCCACACTGGGAACAGGCCAGCAGCCGGCCCTCAGCACCTTGGCCAAAACTCCCACAAACCACACACATATCCTGCAAGGACACACAAGAGCAGACTCTCAGCACGTGTCAGACACTGCACTCTGAAAACATCTAACTGTAAAGCCAACTAGCTTGCTGTATTCTTTAACTCCTAACAAGGACTTCGTGCACTTTTTTCTAATTAAGAGCAGGGAAACAAAATGAAAAATTGTAACTGTTATCCTAACCTGATGGAGAGTGAACTTGTCACTGTTAGAGAAGAGGACAACTGTATTATGCATCGAGTTTTCTTCCTCATCTTTATTAGATGAAATATCCATGGTTGTGACCTATTAAAAATAACACAAAATATAAATAACAAGCACATCACATTTTATAAGACATGAGACAAAATGAAACATTCTCTAAATAAGTTTTGCACGTATTTATTCATACAGTTTCAACTTTCATAAAAAGCTGCCTCCATCAGAAATTACTGCATTAATTCACATTTTCTCATTATCAGTATTATAGCTTTACACACATATTCTCTTCCTCTCCTTTTTTCAACTTCATATATTATCCCATTACACTTCCAAACAGAAATGGAAAGAAAGACACAGTCTAAGAAAAAAATCACTAGGCAGAAATTGTCATACTGTGCCCAGTCTGCTGTTCCCTCCATGTAAATACTGAAGTTCTTTTTATCAAAAAGTTAATTGCAGTGACAGACTTTTGAATATTAATTCAAAAAGCAACTGCAGAAATGTGGTTTGTCCCATATTGCCTAAAATGAGGTTTAGCTAATGTTCCAACTATGTTAGAGGAATAACCAAGAGCTCTAAAGTTACTTGCTGTAAGCAGTTTATGAGGCTTATTTATCTTTACCATAAATACTTGCACTGAACTGCAAATAGCTATTTTGATCTCAATCCATCAGCTCTTACTGTAGACAGCCATTTTTCTTTTTCATCAAGTGATTTTTATTCTGACCTGCCCTTTATTAATTCAGCATATTCATATACAGATTCTCAGGAACAGAAACACAAATGAAACATTTCAACTGTATTCTGACTTTCATGTGAATCTTACAATACAGAATTTGCTGTTCATGAATTTAAACTAATAGGCCCAACTATTATCTCTGAACCAGGAATATAAGGGGACACAGCTCCATAAAAAAAGACTGCTAGAGAAATGTAGCTTTGTTTCAGCAGCTGTTCCTATTATATATATGTGGATTATTTTAAATACAGTGTAAGTCCTTTACAGATAAGTTTTGTTTAAATAATAATTTAAATATTTTACAAATCCAAATATAACTCTAGGGACAAATGTAAATACCACAGTATCAGCTAGAGGAATCCCTCTGATAAACAGCTGCTCAAACTCAGCATTTACTAAGAAACAGCTAAAAAGGGAATATATTCTTTATGTGTTTGGATTACCAAATATTTGAGAGCACTGCAGCTGTAACTAAACAGTTAACTCCAGAGCACCTGAAACACCTTGATACCTTCAGGGACAACACTTCCCTTACCTACTTTTCTACAGGTTTCACAAAGTTCTTGTAATTGCAAATGCAGAAGAGCAGAACTTGCAGGACTGAATGACTGCAATGTTGGTGTTTGCTGAACCCCAACACTGACCCACCATGGGTTAACCTGTACCCACCTTTTCCCCCATTCCCAAGATATACCAAGGTACTTCCAAATCTGTGTGGCTGTCCACTGATCCCATGCTGAGTAAGAATGATTTTGTGCAAATTGACTGAAAATACTCTCATTTCAAACATTTATCTGACAAAAGGCTGATCTCTTGGCATTGCTAACTGCATCTACTCTACCACAAGGCAGCCTCATCTCTGGAACTCTGGAGCTGCCTTCGATGTGATGACTCAAAGGATCAAATTTCTGTAGGAAATGGTGGAGAGTGATGTCCACTTTGTATTTATAGCAAGTTACCTACATCACTGTCCTCTGATCAATTACAAAAACTTTCAGGAGCTTGATCTATAAACCCCAGCTTCTCTTGAAGTACAGATTGAAGTACTTCTCTGAAGTACAGATTTGTGCTTTGTAACACCAAAATAATGATGTGAATGCCTCCAATTGATTAAGGTGCTATAACTAGCCTAAGTGGAATTAATCCTGTATGTTTAAAATGACAAATTTGCTTCTGAATCTTGACCATCCAATGCTTTAAAAGGGAAAAGTGATAGAGATTATTGTTCCTTTTTCAAATCATAAACACCAGAGTATTCCAAGATATTATTACACAGGCAGCAGAAAGTGTGACAAACTCAAACAGATTACATGTAAGAACATAAAAATACAGCTCTGAAGAGAGTCTCAGGAATTACTTCATAAAGACATAAAAATGAGCAAGTCCCTCTCTGAACACAAGGAGCAGAATGTCTCTCAAAATAGGCAGGGCTTGTTGGTAATCAAAGTTGAAAAGGAACATTCAAATAGAACAAGCCCACAGTGGAAAAAAAATAATTGTTTTACAGTCCAGATTTCCAAGTTTTTCATACCAAAATCCTCCTTCTTATGAGGAGCAGACTAGGACTGTGTAGGATTTTCAAGTTTTAAAAATACTTCAAGAATTAAGTAGCTTAACTATCAATTTCAGTGAGCAATCACCTGCTTACAATCACTTCAGTGCTCCTGAAGAAGAGCACTGAATAAGAGACAGCAAATATAATCATTATTTTCTCAAGGGTTTCTGGACAGAAGCTGTGTACAGAATAGTAGACATCTGATCACAACAAACAACTGAGAATCACTGATATATGAACTCATTAAAGAGTCAAGGAAGCTTTAGTTATGGTAAATCATGATCTGTAAGGGCTCTCTGAAGCAATTCTGGGGACAGGAAAATCTGATTGATGCAACTTACCTCACCACCAAACTCTTTTGGCAAAGTCCTTCCCCAAAGCTGCTTAAAGAAAGTTAAACTGAAGAGGAATGGTCCCTATACTGATACAAGACACAAAATAAAGAGGGGACTAAATTATCAGTTTTATATGTGGGAGAATAGCACTAGTCAAAATCTGACAGGGCCTGCCTGCTAACAGGTGGTGGTGCTCAACACACTCATGTGCAATCTGAAAAATCAAGTGAGAAGCAAGGTGACAAAGCTTGCCAACAGGACTGGGATATTCAGAGCAATAAAATCCAAAAGACAAGTGTGAAGAACTGCACAAGAACTTCATAAAGCTGAGTGCTGGGCTGTAAAATGGCAGATGGAAGTCCACAAAGTAAGGAAATTAACATGACAAAAGAAGTGGTATTGATGAAATATGAAATATGAAATATGGAGTAGCTTCCCTACAAGGAACAACTCAAAATACTGGCATCCTCCATACCTGCAAGTCAAGAGTGGAAGGAAAAGGAGGAGAAATGATGGAGGTCGAAAGAAACTGAGTGGCATGGATGGAGAAGTGAATAGAAACCAGCTGTCTATTCTCTAAGAGCACTGAGGGGCAGGCAGCTAATCCAGGAGGCAGCCACTTAAAACACAAGCTGAGGAGATGCAGAACTGAAAAAGGTTAACATGGCTTCCTAAAGTTTTTTTCAAGTGAATGGGAAGATTTATGAAAGAAAACTCCAACACAGGCTGCCCAAGACCACCTCCTCCTGTTCAGCAAGTGCCCAAGCCACAAACTGCTGAAATGTCTCCTCCTCTTCTGTTCTGTGCTCTTGCACCACCACTCAGTCTAGAAGAACCTTTGCTCTGGTCTCCTATGGCTGCTGTTACATTCTCATGCACAAACCCTGCTCTCTCCTGGGTTGCTCCAGTCAGTGCTGCCTTCACCCAGCATGTAGTTCTGCACCCAAGGAAATGGAAGCAGTACTTTAAGACTCCCAACTGTTGTGTCTTTAAATGGCAAGAGCAGCACAGAATTGCCTCAGGCCCACTGAGCTGTAGTGCTCCAGTTCTTCATGACAAGCAGTAACAGCCAGGCTCCATCAAACAGCCCTGGCTCTGCAGGGCTTGTTGGTTTTTTATGCACTATTTTAATACAAGAATTATAGCCTAATAAAACTGTTATGTTAACAGATTGCAATATGACTGTAAAAAAGATGTCCTTACCCCTGGAATGACCACAGCCCCAACTCCATTCTTCAGTTTTGATCTTCCTCTGCCACCCCTTCCTGAGAGCCCTGCTCCACGCGGTCTCCGCTTCCCCGGGAATCCTGATCCTCGGCCCTATGCAAGGGAAGGCAACAATGTCAATGCAACCTCTCAAGTTCTTTTCTTACATGGGATTCAAACTTGTTCAGTTCATCTAGGGAAAAACAGAAGTAAAAAACATCCTGTGATTTCTGGTGAGTACAAGCACATCCGGGCATGGTCATTAAATTTCTGCATAAATCTGGGTGAAATACCTTTAATTACTTACATGGCATAATATGATCACCTTTATCTTCAGTGAGAAAGCAGCCAAAACCTGGAATGTTTATATTCTGCTCAGGAGTTAACTGGAAATATGGATTTCCCCCAGCAGTTACCCCCATCTCATTTGCAAAGTTTCCAAAATGTATCTATTATTCTATGATTCATTTTTCTTTTCTCTTTGAACAGCCAGCCCAGACAGTCATGGGACTTTTACACAGGGTCTGGACATTTGATTACTGGGAATCATAGATGCTTTTCTTACACTATGAATAATCAAGTGAAACCTGGAATTTATTAGGACTGAGTCCTGCTCACAAAGGAAAGTGGGAGCTGGCTCTGTGAAACTCTCTTAATTCAGTATATACAGAGAGAGTTTTTTATATGAATTCTATCAATTACACTCAGATCAACATTCCCCATAATGTGAAGTTTTTCTTACACAATCACCACTTGATTTACAGAGAGCTTCTTTTCTCCCTTCCTTATTTAAGATGCAGAGTTGCAGTGTTGTACTTTAGAGTATTCAGTGTGTTCAACTACAATTATCCTTGGGAGAGTAAGTGTGTTTTTACTAATAATTACCTGTTATTCATACTGTGACTTAAGTTTGAAATTTAGGGTGGTTTTTTTGTTTTCTTTTTTTAAAATTTCAAAATGAACTAAGCACAAGAGGATTCCTAATCCTCCCTAATCATTTCCAGAGAGAAAAAGAACATATTCACATCCACAAATTCTGGCTGATATATCAGACATCTTTACAATGAGTTTCAAAGCCTCAAATCTGTGTAACTGATAATCATGGCATGTACCCAAATAAGCACCTTTCCTACAACAAAATGAGCACTGAGATTATTTATTGCATTTCATATTTGTCAATAATCTCAGCTCAAGTATAATATAAATAATACAGCCCAAGTATGGAGTACAGAGTATGGGGTTTCCAAATGCTTGCTGTAAAATACTTTTAATACCAAGGCAAAACATTTGCTCTGAAAAACAACATTGATGAGAGCAACAAAGCTCCATGGGGACTGTGACACCAACAGCCAGGAAGGGTCTTTACTGATGGAGGCAGGAGTTCCTTGGATGGAAAGAAGCACTGTGGGCTCAGTATTCCCTACAGTATTTCTCAAATATTCCAACTCCTGGCTTAAAGAAGATATTGAACTTTGTGGTCATAATTAAAGGGAGAATTGAAGGATCCCAATGTTAAAATTTTATTAACATTCATCTAATAAAGAAAAAAGAAATTAAATTGACTCACACACCAAGTTCAGGTAACAAAATGATATTTGAGGAGTGAAAGGAAGGATGCTGCTGGAAGATGAGGTGAAACAAAAAATGTCCTTAGATATCTATGGAGCTAATACATATGCACACATAGGACACACAATCATCAATTTTTTTAACATGGAAACTCTTCTGACAAGTTTCTTATTTGCTGTTTCAGAACAGGTGTCAGTATTGTTATTTTCACACAACTAGTAACAGGAATAAGCACATACTTGTATCAATGTTAATGCTGAATATTAAGCTGAAAATTAATGCTTAAAGCAGCAAAAGCTAAGCTGATGTCAAATCAAAATAAAATTAGCATGAGAGTTAAAGTGAGATGAACTTAAATCACTGGGAGCTACAGCTATTTGTCAGTTTCATAATTTAGCTTTTTTTTGCCTTTACTTAAACCAAATAATTCTACTTTAGTTACTTCAGGTGTTTTTAATAGTAAATGTCACTGTGGATACAATTTTGGTCCATCTAATCAGGTTGGAAAGTTGTTGATTATTCTCCCATCAGCTAAAAACGATGTCACTTTGCATCCACTTTGCAAGATTTCTCCACAGCAACAAATCCAAGCCATCCTTCAGATCTCTGCTCCTTTCCATGCCTGGCTTACCTTACTGCCAGTCTTAAAGACATTTTCCTTCTCAGGTAATTTATTTTGACAGCCACGTAAAGCCAACCACAGAAAGTGATGTACTCAACACACGCAAAATTTGGGTAATACAAAGTATTCTTTGCCACTGGAAATCAAGGCAATGCCATCATAGTTTATGCTCTGGAAAGCTCACATTTTTTAACCTGAAACCTCCAGAGCTTTAATAATTTTTAGAGATCTTGAGCAGTAACAGAATGGAAGATTAATTAAGGTGTGAGAGACAGAATTTCATCACTAATCTCTACAGCAGAAAGATAGCAATGGATACATGAAAATAAATTCAAGTTATTTACCACTTTGATGCTCCAAATGGCACTGCCAGGAAGCTGTCTGGATTTAAAAATGTCCCGACCTTCTGAAATGTCTGGGGACCAGGAAGGTGGGCTCACTGTATTATTGGTACTCCAAGCCCCCTAGGATACGGTAGGTGAGAAAATAGATGTATAAAACTTTGCAACATAAAAAAAAAAGGCAAAAAAGCAAAAAGCAAAAAGCAAGCAACAAAAAAAAAATCTGAAAAGCAAAGCACATGCAGGCATAGGCATTTATTTCTACATTAATTTAAGCAGTCAATTAGTTCACTGAGTGAGTAGAAAGTGGGAAATTTGTAGGTTCTCAACGAGACATGCCCTAAAATCAGTATTTACTTCCAACTGATGGTTAAGCACAACAAAATGAGTTTTATGAACAAAGATTAATACAAATCTAAAGCAAGCAATCATAACAACAACAAATTACATGCCTAAATTTTATTGCATCAATGAAGAAGATAGTAGTTGGAGGTGGTAACATCTCCTTTTATATTCCAAATCACATTTTGAAAGAACTGATGGCCTCAGTTGACTTTTCAAACTAAGCTACCCCCAATCACAGCAACAACTAGTCTGAGAAGCACAGCAAACAAAAGGAATATGAATAAACCACTAGACAAAAGAAAAGGAACATAGTCATGGTAATCAACAAAGCAGCTCATTCCTGCAAGTCTGCTACAAATAAACCATTATAAAACCCTACCACTGATTTTTTTCACCCCAGTATTTTCATGTTATGCTGTGGTATCACATTTTAACATGTTATTATCTACATGTAATAATATACCTCCATATGGTGTACCTACAAGCTCTTTTTAACTAATTATTATCCCTATTTATGTAGTTCCATCATGGTGAGGTATTGTATGATTGTCAGTAGAAATAAAGCAAAATGAGAAGAAAATGCTAAGACAGCCAAGGAAAAAAATGCTGAGGCTCCTCATAGAAAATAAAAACTGTGGAAGACCTTCTCAAGCACAGAAGAAAGACTGCAAGAGACACACATCATAAATAACTTCACTGCCAATTTACACATTAGGTTAATAAAGGACAGTACATTTTCCTAATTCTGAATTTGTGAGAGTAAAAAATATTGAATACCAGGATGAGAATGGAACTGATGCAAAGTGCAGGTTTGCCTTCCTCAGAATGCCATAATCCCAGGGCTGATATGGAATAACCTCATGCATACAAACAATTCCAACTACTCACAACTGCTCACAAGGGCAAGCTCAAACACATTTACACCTTTGAATAGTGGGATAGACAAGAATAATAATAATAATAAGAATCAAGGAAAACTAGATGGCTCTGCAAAATACGTTGGGGTTTTTTTCCTTTTCTGAAATGAAATTTCTCCATCAAGAACATGTGGGAAATGAGTTTCTTTGGAATCAACCACTCTATCAAAACATAGATTCATCTTGACCTGTAAAGAGGCGTCTTGCTAACAGGTGCACTTACTGAAAACAGGGCTATTCCTCAAGTGATCTAGCACCCAAACCAGAAAGCTTGTCAGTGGCCTAAAAGCCTAATTTTGGGTAAAAGTCTCAAGGTAAAAACACCAACACTTGACACAACCCCCAGTGTGGACACAGTGGTATTCAGCATAAATCTGCTTTCTGGGAGTTTAGCTCTGCCTGCACAGGAAAAGGAATATGGACAACATAACACTTAGAAAAACCCAAACATTTGACAATTCTGGAAACTGGACACACAACCTACAAACTGCTCAGTGCCCAGAGCACCTGTGTGCTTGGGATGGGATCAAAGCCTCCACCCTGCCAAGGGGCTTCCAAAACCCACTCCAGAAGAGCTCCTGGCAGCAGCTGCTCAAGGGTTGCACTCAGTGTGCTGCCACCAACACCCTGCACTGGAAGGTTTTGCTATCCCAGTTCTTTCCTTGACTGCAGATAGGGGTCACCATGCAGACAACTCAGAAGATCAAGAGGTTCATCACATTCTAATGGGGGAACAGGGCTGGGCAGAAACCTTCTCACCTTCAGACCTAAAGATGGATGAGTCCCTGTTCACACCCAGAGCACAAGGACAGAACATTTGTGACACAACAGGGACATCATGTCAGAAATGGGGGGAAAAAGAAATCTGATACACTGGTAGGCAACTACATCAGCAGGTCTGTGGTACAGGAGATTTGCCTTAACTATTCCAGCCCCAGTTTTAATATAAAGTAACAGTCAATTTTAGCAGGTCAAATTCAAAGTTTCATTGAATTTTGATTAGTTTCCTCATTACTTCTTAAATTATAACACATGGTAGGTAACTGTTCTTATAAAGTGGCAACACAAAGAAAATCTGTATAGCAACACAAAGAAAATCTATTTATCAAAGAAGCAATCTTTACATCAATCTGTAAAGGAGGCAACATGCTCACAGTGTCAAAATTCAAGATCTTAAACATGCTGAAAATACTTAACATCTAAAATTACCCACTCTTAGTTTGGAGGTACAAAATTATTCTCCTTTTAGGAAGTTAACTTTTCTACTGATTAAATATATTCAAAAGATTAAAAAGCTAAAAGAATATTAAATCTGAATATGAAATATTCAGTCTTGTAAAACAAAATGATTTGTATATGATTCATGAACCATATTGTTAAGAATTAAATTGGAAATTCAATCCAAGTTTTATTGTAGATCAGAAAAATTTGAATTCTTGGTCAGATAAACTTAATTAAAGACACACATTTCCACAATACCACGAACAAATGAATTACATCAAAGAGATGCATTAATTATATTTTTGGCTTTTAATTAATGCCTATTACCACACAACACTGAAGAAAAAGTTCTATTCAGTTCATTTACATCAGAACCCCAGCAATAATTATGTACTGTGACAGAAACAGGAAGTTCTAATTCTCCATCATATTCTTGAGTCCTCCAAATTGAACAACACAGCTGCAAGTAAATTATAACAAAAGGAAACCCAGTGTCAGCAAGGGTCAGGAGATCTCACTAAATTACCACTGACTGTTTAGCTGCTTAATGCTTTATGAATCCTACTGCAATTGCAAATGCACAAAGCTGGATTTGCAATTTAATATTTAATGTAATTTTAGGGTTGTGAACAAACTTTAATCACTTGAAAATACAGCTCTCCTCATTAAAAAAAAAAAAAAAAACAACAACCAAAAAACCAACCAAGCACCAAGCATAAAAACCATAACAACAACTGATCCTTGAAAAAGCTCTTTTTTTCTCTTCTTTTCCAACATCTACCTTTTACAACAACATACTTAGTGATACCATATAAGTGAAGACAGCAAAAAACTCATCCCATCCAAGACAGCACACATCCAAACCCATCACAGTGCTCTGCCTTCTTAAATCTCATTTAAAACAATCTCTTATAAAACACCAACAGATATTCAGTGTGTTGTGGAACAGTGATCACCAACATCTTCATGATGAAAATTAAGTATCTCTGAACAATGTATTTCTCAAGGAACACACCCTGGAATAATACTAAAACAATATTTATGGAATTTACAAAACCAGCAGAAGTTTATTGTTTTTTATTCAAAATTATTCTACAGAATGCTCTCAACTCTTCACCTACCACTGTGTCAGAGGCAGAATTTGCAATGCCTTCCATTTACTGACTTAATCTTATGCCTTCTAGTACACAGTGACATGGCAAAAATAACCATTTCAACTCAGTTCAACTCATATATATAGAATAAATACACCACCATTTAACACAGTGTTCTTCCAACACTACCCCAGAGAATCCCCATGTAACAGGAAACCAAACTGGCTGGATGCAATCCTGTGCCATGTGCTCTGGGATGACCCTGCCTGAGCAGGGAGGCTGGACCAGATGGCCCATTGTGATCCCTTCCAATCTGACCCATTCTGTGAATCTGCTTCTGCTCCTCTGCACAACTCTCCATTTGGAAAAGTACACACTCTCTTAAAAAATGAATGTTTTCAGCAGAAAGAATAATTTAAAAACCCCACAAAATAAACCTAAACATATTTCTGTCTGCAATCCAAAGTGATTTAAATACATGCCTTCCACATCGTTAATTTGTCCAATTACATCTTGCTCAAAAAAACCCCACCTGCCTGTAACTGGACATTTAAAAATCTCCCTTTACACAGTCTACAGAGCATCATTCAACAGCTTTCAGTCCTTCATCAAAAGCCCAGAGTAGGAACTTAAGAGTACTGAATGGAAATTTAAGGCATTAACATATTTCTGCAAACATGATATATACACCTGACTGTACAGTGACCCAGGAAAACCTAACTGCAGCACAACAAACACAGATCTCCTAAATTCAGTGGAAACAGCAGAAAAACTTCCCAGAACACTCTCTCATACCTTAGGAAGCAAAAATTTTGAACCCTTAGATGACATGTAAAAACTGAAAGAATTGTGCAATATATAAAAAAGCTTTGTTAACACTAAGTCCAGAAAAGCATGAAATCATCAACCTGGAAGTCCCAAAGACTAAAAATAAATTGTGATGAGAAGATGAAA
This sequence comes from Agelaius tricolor, assembly GCF_023055355.1. NCBI lineage: Eukaryota > Metazoa > Chordata > Aves > Passeriformes > Icteridae > Agelaius > Agelaius tricolor. The sequence goes on from NW_027269266.1 coordinate 4,380,708, forward strand.
CACTAACTTGTCACACTGACACACTTTGTGTATAGAATTTCACCAACAAGAAATGAATACCCTGGATTGGTAAACCATTTTCCCTGGAACAGAGAGAAAGACGTTGCAGAAAGTGTCAGACTTGAGGATTCTTTTCACTTATCAAATTTAATCCTAGTCAAACCACAATGATTTGTACAAGACAGCTCTTGCATGGTATTTCCTAATGTAACAAAACCACAGAATTATTTACCACACCATTAGAAATGTCCATCAAGAAAATATCTGGCAGAGTAAAGGACACAGAGTTGTAGAAGGTTCTTCTCTAAAACTTTAAGAAGTTTTAACACACTTTGAAAGTACCACCCAAAATAAATGCATATATGAAAAATATATATAAAAGGTAAGTTAAATAGCACAGTATTATGTCTATCTGCATTTGTAGCAGATGAAAACACAACAAATTTTCTTCTAGTCTGCTGTAACCATGAGCCAAAAGAAACTCTCACCAGAGAAGCTTTACGATGACTTTTTCCTTATTTACCAGAGCATTAATTCCTTGAAGAAATAAACTACACAGTCAGGAGAATCAATGTATTTTATAAGAAACAGGTGACTTTGATGAATTATACTGCAATTTAATAAACACAGAATGGAACAGTGCATGTGCTTACCTGTCTGGATCTGGGTCTCCCAGGGGAAAACTTGCGTTTGGTGATGGCTGGTTTGCCCATGCCGATTTTTGGAGTGACTGATATGTAGGTGGTTGGGAGAGCACTCCCAGCAGCTGGGGGCAGCACTGGGGGCTGACTGTGCTGCACATCTCGTGCAGAATGCAAGTCTAGAGAAACATCTGGTGAGGAAGACACGTTTGTCTTGTTTAGATTCAGTGATGGGGGAAGCGAGGGGCAAGTCTCAGCTGGTGGTTTTATGGGTTTGTCTCTGACTGGTGAACTATTTGCAACACCTCCATGTGAAGCAGTACTTTCTACTTCCAGAAGAGCTGGTGCTTCTGATTTTTCATGGGTTTCTTCCTTTTCTACATCTTTCTGCACTTTTATTATTTCCAGTTGTTGTTCTGTGGTGACAGAAATATCTCCTTTTCTTTCAGTCTCCAGAATTTCTGGTGTCACAGTCATGGTCTCAGGTACTGAGCACAGAGACCGAGAGTCTGCTGTGGACACTTCTGATACCTCCACACCACCCTGAGGCAGCTGTGTCTCTTCAGCTTGTTTGTCCAACTCCTGCTGTGCTACAGCTTGAACACCTTCTACCACTTCCATCATTTTCTCACTCTGACTGTCACCAGATGCTGGTGTCTTTTTAGGAGTTATTTCCATTTCAGCTGAATTGATTTCAACAGAGACTTCTGCTTCCAGTTGTGTGGTCTTTTCTCCTGGTGATATGCCTGTAATTAAGTACAACCATATTAAAGGCTCACTGTGAAAAAGAAAAAAACTTCTGGTGCTCTGATCAACAAGTATACTTGGTACACATCATGCAGGCCAACACATATCACTTTACTTCAGTGAATTTAATATGTAGCTTAAAATATACTTCACTAACATCTTTCTTTGTACCTATTTTTACAGTAGTCTATATTTTTAGTTCTTTTTCTTCCCTAAAAACACAGCAGAGTAAATTAAAATAGACCCAAGATTAATTTTTAAGGAACTGAACACACATTTCCAGGTAGGCAGTCAAAAGTAATTTCTTCTTTTAAATTTCTGTGTATTGAAGATGCATGCTATCATAAATGAATGTATTTTAAGCTACTGTCATAACACTTCCAAAAAGCTAAGAACAGGACAAGTACAAATAAAAACATTTTCCTTCTCAAACTCTTTCAGACTTTAGGAAATCAACTGAAATGAAAACAGCTGCTGCTGGTTTAATTTAAGTTCCTAATATATTATAAATTTCTTTCAAAAATATTTATCTAGCCCTCCCTTGAACCAAATCAAGAACTTTCATCCATAACTTTCTTCATCAAGGCGTTCCAGAGTTTTTGTTCCACTCTATAAAGAACCACATTCTTTGCTCTGAATTTGGCTTCTCACACCTTCCTTTGATGGGCCCTGATTCTCTTACAGGCCATTTATTTCTATTACACTTGCACTCTTCTTAAACTCACACTGCTACAACCTCCTCACCCACTAAGTTCATAGACAGCATTTTATTCTGAATATTTCTTCACAATTTAAATCATGGCCCTTTTAGCACTGTGATGCAGAACCGAGTGATCACAGCTAATCTGAAAAGTTGGTGTTTTGTTTACTTTGTCTTTAAATACAAGTTTCTTGTATCCCTTTACAGCAGCCATTGTCCAACATCTGAATGGGACATCCTGCCAAGTTCTTTACCCTTGATATTGGTCACTAGCACACCCAGTGGATTTGACCCTTCTTTAGCTGCTCCTCCCTGTGCATCTGGTAAGATGCAGTTTCTCCCAAAACAGAAATGATCAGCTGCTGCAACCCTGCCAAAGATCATCTTTTACTTACAAAGGGAAAAAAAAAACCCAAAAAAATCCTCCAGAAAACCCTTAACCAAGGATGCCTGTGGAGTTACAACCATAAGAGAAAGTGCGAGTGACAATACTTGAATAGCAACAAGTCATTGGGTTTTACAATAAACTTCCAGCATACAAAGCATTCAACTATTTTTCCAGCTTGGAAAAAGCCAGTCACAACAAAAAAGTAAAACCAACAAACAAAAGTAAAGCAACACAAGTATTCTGAAGTCTGTCTTCCCCTTCAGTAAAACACTTCTTTTTATCAAGCAAAGAAGTTAATACTCTTGCTTGAGAGCTCAGATGGAGCTGTTGCAATGTGTCTCCTACTGCTTTCTAGGTGCTTTTTCCTCTTGCATTTATAATGCACTGCAAGCCTTAGTGACTGGAAGAAGGTTCTGAACTGGTGTTTTCTCAGAGTGCAGAACTCTTTCTTACCTTCTGTAACACATCCAACAGCTGATTCCTGATCAAGGCCATCACCTGTAATGGGTTGTTCCTGAAATGCCATATCGTCTCCAGCACTTTCCATTTCCATTTCATTTGTACAAGCTTAAGGAGAAGCAAAGCAGTTATTAAAATTGCTGTGTTTATTCTACTACTTTGGCATCAGCAACTGCTGTCACTGTTTGACCTTTTGGCTACAGAGAGCCTGATATTTAATGATGACAGGATTTAGGACAGGTCAGGTCAGTGAGAAGGTTAAGGAGACTACACAGTATTCCTTAAAAATTAAGAATATTTTACTCATTAACACTGAAGCTTACAGATGTCTCTAAGGCAATTGCATACACCTAATAGTGAAAATATGCACACAGTCACAGACTTCTGCACAGCCTGAGCAATACAAGAAAGAATTTTCTTAAATTCCAAGTCTATAAAATTCAACAGAACCGGCAGCATGAGGCTTCAAATTTGTATACAAATACTACAGTGGATTATGGCATAGATATAAAATTCCATCTACCATCAGCACTGGCAACACTGATTTTCACCTTATGTATTCAACAACATACTGAAAAGTGAATTTTGCCACTTGACAACTAAGATATCTTAATCTTTGCATGGAAAAGGCAAAGACTGAATGTTCTTTTGGCTGACAGGATCATTATAGAGCACAGAAACAGGAATTTATTTGTTTCCCCTTGTGTAAAAGCTCTTTCAGTTAAGGAAATTCATTAAAATGCACTAGATGAAGTATGGAAAACAAAGTATATAGCAAGCATTAACTTGAAGAGAACTGATCCTCCATGGATGTTAGCACAAAAAATAAAAGGGAAACAAACACAGCTTTCTGCATCAAGACAGTCTTTTTTAAGTTAAAAAAGCCCACAACTATTAGGTGATCTACTTTTAGCGCTTTAAAAGCTGCTCTCAGACTGTGAACTTTAAAGTGATATTTTAACTCTGAGGAAATGGTAATTTAGATTGGCTCCAAATCTGATTTTAAAGTACAGAAGTGCTCTCCTGGGTATAAAACCCTGCATGGCTCTACTGATGTAATAGCTCCAGATTACACCCAGCAGGTGAGATGACAGCCCTGTTCTTCCTTGGGGACAAGAGCATGCTTGTCAACGTTTCTACTAGCTGGAAATCCAACAGAAGCATTGCTTAAAACTTCAGCATTCCTTCAGATTAACCTGCTACCTACTCAAAAAGGGGTTTTGTAGGAGACTGGGAGTTGTGCCAGTGTATGTTCTGTTTTGGACATCTTCAAAATGCTCTAAGAACTGCCTGGGAGCCTACAGCCTCTCCTAAGCTTTCAGAAAGGAAATGCTCTGCAGAGGCTGAAGTGGTCACTCTTCCTAACCTGGAGGCTGTGTTCACTGACAGAGTGAACTCACAGACACTTCCCTCCTGTCACTGCCCTTCCTCCAGGAGCACCTTTTCCATCATCTTACTGCTCACAAAAGGTAATGTACAGGCTACCATCAAAGACTTGTTCATACAAAACATCAGTTTGAACACAAACATTAGGGTTTTGTTGTAGCCCAACACTTCCCCTTTCCTGCCAAAATTTACCAGGCTTTCAAAACCACAGATGCTTATGGATAACAGAAGATCAGTGCACAAGCACTGCTGCAAGCCCAAAACTGGCACATGGCAGTGGCTGTGCAGGTAATGTGTTACATTTAACTTGCTTCTAAATGTAACCACAGCTGTGCTTCTCCAGGGACATTGGGCCTGGATCAGTGTATGTGCTTGAAATACACAAAAGCATTTAGTTTTGAGTTTATAACACGGCTCTTGTGGATGAACCACTGGGCTCCAGATCAGCAGATCCAAGTTCTCCCTGTGCTTCCTTACTGTTACTGACTTGTTTTTTAAAACATACTTTACACTTCTCTACAACTTTGCACCTTCTGCTTGATTTGTCCACTTAAGACAAGAATGTCTCAGAAACAAGATGACTGATCATACATTTCTTTGAAAAAGGACACCTATTAAAAGCTGTCTAGTTAAATAAACACCTGTCCCTTGAACACAGTCCAGCTCTCACTGCTCTGTCCTTCCTGGATAAAGTGAGAACAGGCACTATGAGACTGACCAGCAGCTAGAGAGAAACAGGAGAACTGAATGTCTCCAAAAATATCTACCAGGCAAAAATGAGTGAAACAGCCAGGCTGTCAAATGAATACATTTATGAACTGTACCACATCCAAAATAAATTAGTGAAGTTTACAGCTACAGCCTGAGAGGCTGGAGCTGGAATGTTGAGAGCCACAATTATGGTGCTCACCAGCCCATGTTTGTACCCACGATCCTGAAGCCAGAAAGAGAAACCACCCATGGACTGCCTGAGCAGCTGCTGTTAAATAGAGAAGGGATGAAATTCTCTACTCTCACAGAGTAGAATTTGTGTAGCTGGTTCACAAAAAGACTTGGTGAGACTACAGATATTACATCTGATGTTAGCATTGTGGAGCTGTGAAGTTTAAGTTTGATTACCTGTTATACTGTCAGGTTCAGGAATGAGTTCAGAAGTGTTCATTACATCACATGACTGAGTCTGATCCCCTTCTCCTTGTCTACAGAGAGTGCAGATGTAGTCTTTCAATTGAGACTCCAATTCACTACCTGGAGACCTGTCACAATCTATGTGAATCCATCTGGGGAGATTAATTTATTGTCATTTAATTTATTGTGACTGTGATTTTAGTAATGAAAATATAAAGCATCATAGTAAAAATCCATTAAAAATAGCAGTATTTCCCATTCCTATGGGGAAATAGAGATTTTCAACTAATGCTTGATGATTATGGACAACTTTAAAGGAATAAGCATGATATATCAGCATGTCAAACAGTGAACAAACTTAAACAAGAAGACCTAAATTGTCCCTAAGCCAATCAGACTCCACAAGATGTGGAGCATCATCATGATGCTGCACAGTGAGATACAATATTATTGAATAAGAACATAGCTTACATTCTTAAAAAGTTCCAAGTACTGTATTTTTAGGTTTTTTAAATTACTGAAATAGTAAAAGACATAAAATTAAACAGAAAACATAAACTTGAAAATTAAAAAAAAAAAAAAAAAAAAAAAAACCAAAAAAACAAAACAACCCAGATCACTGCAAACATGACTCTTTTAACTTTAGGACAATGACTTTTTCACCCTGCTTCCTCACAAAATAGGTTAAATTCAATAGGCAGCAGCAGCTTGCAGAAAGTAACTGCCAGGTACCCTCAAGTAACTCCCAATTAATACTTATTTGCTAAGATTAAAACAAAGCTGCCTGCTATTGTTCATTGTATTTAGGGATGAAGGATCAAGGAGCTGCCCAAGATCCTGTGGTACTGTACATCAAACACATTGTACATCCTTCCCAGAAACCCATCAGTGTCACACAGCTCATCCTAAGCTTTATGCACTTCAGTACAAATTAACAAAAGCTGGATACTTACCTTTTGCACATGTGACAATGCAACATATCTTTCTGGAAGTCTTGGAGGCACAGTTTTTCACAGAAAGGACAAGATAAGTTGTCTTGCTGTTGGTAACAACTGTCACATACCAAACAATTATGGTGCCACTGACAACTTGTTCGTGTGCCACACTCAGCACATACTCTACAGTTCTAGAGATCACAAGAATTTAATAGTTAATTATGATATTTCACAACGTGATAGAACTGCCATTAACTGACATTTTCCTGATTTGAATTAAATTTAATAGCTTTTGTCCCTGATAACACAAAGATCTGATAGCAGAGCATGAATAAACTGCACAATAGCAAGAAGTTTCCTGACACTACTCTTGACTTGAAAGGAGTATTTATGAGATCAAACTTTTTTATTGCTACTCTCAGCTACATTATGACTGCCACAAATTGATGTAACATTACCTAAATCTCATATACAAGGACTTCCCACTGCAATTACTTACAAAGTTACTGATAAAACAACAAATTCATCCTGCCTTCCTCAAATGCAAAGGAACCCACAAGCTGCAGAACTGTTTTGGTAAGCAAGGAGGAGTTGAATATCAAGAGATTTCAAGTATGGATTCCATACACTACTATATAGCTTTGAGTTGACATTTTTGTTCCCATTGTATCACGAGAGCAGCTGTTATTAACTGCAGGTTATCCTGCACCTGGATCCTACACTCCTTTCCCTATGGAGCTGATTTACTGTCCTACATAGGCTGCTTCAGCCACAGCACTGACAGCTCCCCCCACAGAGCAGCTGTAGAGCCACAGGATTTATGTCCAAGTGGGATTCCTTCAGAAATTACAAATTATATTACACAGCAACAGCAACCCACAATACACCTGGAACAGCATAGTGTGGACAACAAAGCTTGGGCTCTTATACATGACCAGGAGTTACTCTGAAACCCTTCCACTTACTTTACATTTCCAACCATTTGTTGGTACAGCATCCATAACTGGCTGTAGACAGAAAGTGTGGTAGCCTTTGTCACATGTATCACACACCAGCATCTTGTTGTCTTCCCCAGAGTGTCTAAGGAAAGCAACAAGTGATCAGAAATTACTTCAATAAGCAGCAACAAAATATCTGTTTCAAGAAAAGTCTAAACAGGAAGACACAGGTGTGCACATAAAAATATACAAACACTACTTACAAATACCTCCAGAGACAATGCTTTCAAATTCATTTTTAAATACAAGTGCATACAACTATGTTTATTCACCAAGAGCTGCCTGTGCAACCAGATATTGGCCCACTTTCACTTACACATGTGTAGATGAATTTGATGGCCTTTCTGTACTGAAATCAGTTCAAAATCTGCAATATACATTTTATTTCTTTCTGAAGAAAACAGCCAATTGTACTTGTTTCTGCAGTCTGACTGTAATTTTTCCAAAGGAAAAAAGGAGCCATCAAGTCTGACTATTGGAGCTCCTACAATCTCAGACAATATGACTGCAAGAGCAAAACAAACATTAAAGAAGATATTTCAATTTTTTCTACAATGATGTATTACAGAGCTCCACCACAGATTCCAGTGATAAAATAAATTTGCTGAGAACAAGACAAATAGTTTGGTAATATCTAAAGGCACTGTGTTCTGCCTTCGTTTAAATAAATTAATGCAGTAAGTAAACGTGCAACAAGATCTGCCTAGATAAAGCCTTGCAGTACATGGCATTATACATGCTAGATACTAGCTCATTACCTGGGAGACCTAGTGTTTTAAAAAGCCCTCTCTTTGCATGAAGATATGCTTAAAATGCTGTTCTTCCAATAATGGTGAAGAACTTCCATACCACATCAAGTAATTATAGAATCAAAGAATGGTTTGAGTTGGAAGGGACTTTAAAGACCATACAGTTCCATGGGCAGTGACACCTCCCACTAGCCCAGGCTGCTCAAAGCCCATCCTGAACACTTCCAGGGTAAGGCATCCCTGGTTTCTGTGTTCTGAGTGCCCCTCTGCCCAGCCTGTACTTGTGCTTGGAACTGCCCCAGTCCAGGTGCAGAAGGTTGCATTTGGTTCAAGTTCACAAGGTTCACCCAGCCCCACCTCTCCAGCCTGCCCAGGTCCCTCTGGATGGGGTCCCTTCTCTTCAGCATCAACTGTCCCACACAGCTTGGTGTCAGTGGCAAACCTGCTGAGGGTGCCCTCGACCCCACTGCCCATGTCAGAACAAAGATGTTTATAACAGCACCAGCCCCAATTCTGACCCCTGAGGAACAACACTCATCACTGGTCTCCACTTCAGTTCTTGACCCCAGCTCTTGAATCCATGGGTGCTCCATCTGTGAAATCCATTTCTCTCCAGTTTAGAGGCAAGGACAGTGCACTGGACAGTGCTGAACACTTTGCACAACTCCAGGTAGGTGACATCAGTTGCTCTTCCTCCACAAACTCTGCAACCCCATCACAGCAGGCGCCAAATTTTTCAGGCACTGTCAGCCCTCAATGAAGTCATGGTGTCTGTCACCATCACCTCCTTATGTCCCATGTGTCTCAGCACAGTTTCCAGGAGGATCTGCTCCATGACCCTGGTAGGCAGGCAGGTGAGATTGACTGGCCTGTGGTTCCCCAGATCTTCCTTATTCCCCTTTGTAAAAACTGGGTCTATGTTTCTCCTTTTCCAGTCAGTGGGAACTTCACCAGACTGCCAAAACTTCTCAAGTATGATGGATGGTGGCTTAGCCATTTCATCCACCAGTTCCCTCAGAACCCATGTGGTCCCATGGACTGGCTGTGAACATACCCCATTTTCTCTGCTTTTCCACTAAAGAGAAGATTTGTTAGCAGATGCTGTAATTACCCAATACAACATTTTCAGGGATATTTTTCAGAACATTCTTTTCTATTCTAGCTTCATTGCTGAGATTTGCTATCTGCTGTGCATGATCAGGGAACACCCTTTTTTTGAAGTGGGTTGAGTGAATGCTAGCAAATACCAAGTGTTCTGCTTGGAAAACAGGAAAGCATTGACTGATCAGACACATGAAGCAGTAGCAGAGTGGGTTTTTTCCTTCATACTGTCCCAGCTGATCTGACTGAAGCTGAACAAAACTCATTTCTTTTCCAGTAAGTCCTTTTAAAAAACAAGCAAGCAAAAGAACCCTGCAGTGCCCATCAGATTAAATTATAAGAGAACAAGCCCACAAGCAGTCAGGATTTTCTAAGTGAACCCTTACAGTGCCACAGCAACTAAGTTTCATTGTCTCTGCCTTTGTCTGGTGCAACTACTCAAACAGGGCCACTCATGTCACTTTGTTTCTCTGCTCAACTAAGGCAGGGTTTTGTTTTCATAATGATTCTTTCTCTGCCTCTGAAAGACATGAAATGAGAGGGCCTAATGCAGGAGACCTGCCCAGAGTGTAGGTACAGGCACAACTGAACTGTCAGCTGAGTAAAAGCACGGGTTCTTAGACTGTGAAGACACTACAGTAAAATTATTTATTTGGTAAATTTGAGAAAAATCCTCCTGTATATAAAAGGAGGAAAAAAATCAGAATGTTTTGCTGCTTTCCAGAACCTGCCATGATAATGATAACTCTAGGGGTAAAACACACAGAACTTTCAGCTCAGCTCTTTTAGAACAAAGCTTCCAATACAAGGGTTTGCTCAGCTACTTAATACAACAGAAAAGATGGGGAAATAATCTACACTTTTTGGAAAAACCCAAACATTTAATGAAATATGCATTTCAAAACCACAGCACATAAATCTCACACCATCCTCCTCCATGTCCTGTAAGTCTCACTTACTTGCAGTTCTGGCACACTTTGCAATCAGGACACTGCCAACCTGCTCTTTTTAAAGGTGTGACTTGAATGTCCAGGCACATCCCATGGTAGTGCTGGCCACAGGTAGTACAAAAAAGTTGATCTAAGAGGTCTCCAGGGCTGTCGCACACTGCACAATTTGCTTCTTCCTTTGCTAAAAAGAAATATTTTTTTCAATTAATATTTTGTTCAAAATTATGAACAATTCAACGAACTCAAAAAATTACTTAGTAGTTCTTATGCATAGAAAACTTGACCGTTCTCATGAAATTCAAATTTAATTAATATATTTAATAGCTAGTACTTTAATTCAATTTTCTCAACTAATCTTCTCATAACAAAAGTAAATTCATTTTAACTTTAATGAAGTCTTACAAAAGAAACAGTTTTATTCTCCTCGAGATAAAGCTGAGAGCTTCGGAACCAACTCCTCTGTGGAACAAGTACAAAATAAAGAGACCTAAATCTAAGAGACCTACATCTATTATTTAGCTGAAGTGTTTGCAAGAAGGTTGCTCTAACTTCAGTTAGGACAAGCAAGTCCATCAACTGAACAAAAACCTGACAGAGGACAAGGCTTACCAGTAATCCTCTTCCTTGTTCTGTCATTAAAAGAAAAACACTTTGCTGTGCAGGACTGCTGGTCTTTACAAACAGAAGAGTATGAACTCACATCTTTTCTATCCCTGAATACACATGAATTCTTGGGTATGTGAACTGTGACAGTGCATGTAAACTAATTCATTCTTAAGCTGATCCTGTTTTTTACAAAACCTGGTCCTAATTGTGTCATTTGAACACTGTGTACTTACATCTTTCAGGAGCCTGATCAATGTGGTCTGGACAAAGGAGGGACAAGTTACTGAAATCCTGAAATGTGCCTGCTCCAGCAGCACAGGGGTAATGGTACATCTGGGTACATTTCTCTTCACAGCATTTGATAGTGGCTCCAAGGTGCTTACAAAATGCACATCGCTGAAAAACAAACAGAACAAGTCATTTAAAAATTCCTTTTTCTTGTAATTTTTTAGCCAGATCCGTCCCCCCCCCCCCCATTCATTTAGCAGATGAACACCTTGGCCAGTAGGAGGTAGTGAATACTGAGAAGGAAACCAGTGGGGTAGTGTTGTCTTTCAGTGGCACTCCCAAACACAGTGAGCTCTAAACACACTCTGACAATTAAAACTCTTCTTGTCACAGAAAAGCATTTTCCTTCTATGTTATCTAACTTGAGCTATGTCTTCAGTAATGGGGCTTGGAGACTTATTCTGAAAATAAAGGCAGATGACACCATGCTGTCAATAGGTTATGACTAAAAACCACATGGCTCTGTAAGCTGTAATGTAAAACCACAGACACTGTAATCAGAAATGCAAATGGAACTCAAGTATGATGTTCTCCCAGAAATCTTACTGGCATTATACAATTCTCTCTGGGACGATAATGCATTACATAACCTTGCACTTTCTTCTCATCTTGCCTTTCAAGACTACACAAATATCACCACTGAACTTTGAGAAGCCATAAATAAGCACAATTATTATTAGACACCAGAGAAATAATTTCTCAGAAAGAACTACGCAATGATCCTCCAGTTCTCCAGTCAAGAGAGAGCAGAGTCTATCAGTCTGCTTGTAAAAAATCACCCACACCTTTCTGATTCAGTTAATCAGTCTTTTTTCTTGCTCAGATTCATTACAGTCCCTGAAGCACTGTAACATCCTTTTGCACTTTTTCACCAAGGCAACGATAATTTTTAAGGCACAGCACCGTAAGATTTTGAGTAAACTTAAGAAAAAACAGGTCAGCAGCTCACAGGAAGGTATACATAATATACAGCAACAACTGAGCTCAGGGACTCTCATTTTTCACAATAAAAATACAACACTAACACTGGTGTGTTTGATTACTAGCTGAAGTGTCAAGTAACATCCAAATACAAACATAAACCAAATCAAAGAAAAGTTATGTACTGCATCTGCTTAATTCTTCAAATACAGACAATATTTATTCCCATAATTCTTCTCTGTTTCAAAGCCTGGCATGAAATTAGGCATGAAATAGTGCTACAAGTCCATAGATATCAAAACCAGCCCTATGAAAATACAAATCACAAAGCTGTGTCAACAGCTACCTTGATATTCTTTAAAACCAGATGAAATTAACATCTTCAGAAAAATATCTGCCAGCACCAAAACTCATGGACAAGAGACAGAAAAAATATTAGTGTATGCTAAATAGAACTGCAGTGTAAAGAGAGAAAATGCTCTGGCAAAGAAATGAAAGGGGATCACCAAGGAGAACTACTGCCAAGTTTGTGGGCTACAATGCTAAGTCTGTCCTGTGACTTGCAGGACATCTCAGCTCTACCCATGTCTGACACCTGCTGATGTGGAGGAGAGGAGAGAGGGGAGGGGAGGGGAGGGGAGAGGGGAGAGGGGAGAGGGGAGGGGAGGGGAGGGGAGGGGAGGAGAGGAGAGGAGAGGAGAGGAGAGGAGAGGAGAGGAGAGGAGAGGAGAGGAGAGGAGAGGAGAGGAGAGGAGAGGAGAGGAGAGGAGAGGAGAGGAGAGGAGAGGAGAGGAGAGGAGAGGAGAGGAGAGGAGAGGAGAGGAGAGGAGAGGAGAGGAGAGGAGAGGAGAGGAGAGGAGAGGAGAGGAGAGGAGAGGAGAGGAGAGGAGAGGAGAGGAGAGGAGAGGAGAGGAGAGGAGAGGAGAGGAGAGGAGAGGAGAGGAGAGGAGAGGAGAGGAGAGGAGAGGAGAGGAGAGGAGAGGAGAGGAGAGGAGAGGAGAGGAGAGGAGAGGAGAGGAGAGGAGAGGAGAGGAGAGGAGAGGAGAGGAGAGGAGAGGAGAGGAGAGGAGAGGAGAGGAACAAGATAAGCAAATAATAACATGGAGCTCTTAAAGGAGAGCAAGGCAGCAGCAATGGCAATTACATTTATGGACTGCCAACAAAAGCAAAATACTACAAGAAACTCCTTTTAGGAAATTCTACCTTCAGTGAGCACTTGCTGAGGATGCTGCACAAAGTAAATCCTGAACTCAGATGTAAAACCATGAAAATACAGCCTAAAGGCTCCAACAACAAGAACTGCAGCTCCACTCTGAGCCACACACAACCACTGTCCTACTTTGTCCTTGATGTTCTGAAAACCTATGGAGATGGACCAGGTTTAGCTAAGATACAACTCTTACAGGCCACATTTTTCAAAGATTTTACTCAGTAGAGAAAAAAATAGAAAGGGGAACTTGGGAGGAGCCAAGGTCCAAAGTGTATCCCTCAAAAAAGTATTCAACATGACTTTGCTGGATCCCATCATTGACCCTCAGTAGCTATTTAATCAGGAAAAGAAAGTTATGAAAGAACTGTAAACACTAAAATAATCCACCATTTATTAAAAGTTAGGAATAATGGAATAAAATAGCAACACAAATGGCATTTTTAAATACCACATCTGTTTTTCAAAACCACCAATCAACCATGGTACGTAGCAAGTACAAAATCAGAATGTAACTTTTCCCAAATGTTCTATGAATAAATGAAGAAATTATTGAAAATTAGGAAACTACAGGATTACTAAAAAACCTTGAAAAATGTTGATGGTGGTTTAAGGAACCACATAAAGATGCTGGAAGAAAAATGGAAACCCAAGTTACATGTAATTGAACCCTTCAAACCCATCTGCTAAACTGCACTGGCAATGAAAAGCATTTGGCAGATAAGCGAAACACACTTTGAAAACAATGTGGTATGTATCATCTGAAGCAAATAAAAAGCACAGAATATCAACATTTGCAGAATTTGTAAGAGAGATAAAGCAGTCTGAAGAAACTAATGCCCAAAGGGATTTTTTTGGCAGCAGATGTTGGTGAGAAGAGTTACTTTTCCAGCACTAGAAGCCAACACTCCTCTGAAGCGAGGCCCCATGCTATGACCCCAAAAGAACAGCAGAAATGTATTAAATTAAACAAAAATATTAAAAGCTCTGCTAAATAAAATCAGTAACAAATACTACTTTACTACTGCTAAAACATGGCACCATGACAGCAGGAGATGGAATGAAGCAATCAATCATGTTGCCCATGAGATGCATGCCCATATGAGGACAGTCCCAGAGCCAGGGACAGGCTGGAGTCTCCAGTTTCATTAGCATGAGCACAAAATAAGGTGTTATGGGAAGGGGGTGGAAGCTGAATTTGAAGGGCAGGTGTTGGAAAATGGTAATCTGTCAAGGCAAGACAAACACTGTTTTGTTTATGGATCAAGTAATTTTACATTCCTGTTCTACAGGAAAAAAACCCCAACTTTATAAGGTGTCAGAAAGCTGGAGAGATAGTTTATTACTTATTCATAGTACACTCAAGGAAATAAACTAAAGCAGAGCTAGCAGACTATTTTCCTACTCAGGGAGTCCTTCAGTGGTTACCAACTGTCCCCTTCAGCAAGTTCCTTGTGCACTTGTCCATTGCAAGAGCTCTGAGTCCATCCCTACTTGTGCTACTTCTTACTACTGTGATTTCCATCATTTAAAACTATCCACTCCTCTTTCTACTTGATAATTTTTACTTTTTTATTTTTACATCTGCTTTTTCTGACAGAAAAGGAACTGATTTTTAAAAGCAAAAGCTATGCCATCTTTAAAATTTGATTTAAAAATTCCCTTTATTTACTAATCCCACAGGCTCATTGTTGTACAAATACAGTGGAAGAATTAAGTGGACCAACAGAAAACAAAACCTCATTAATCACTTCTCTGTATTCTAGCTCTATGGGAGAGCATCCTCCATGAAATAAGAGTGGCAGAAACCACAGAAGATTTCCAGGAAGACAAAAACTCAAAAACCTCCTTGCTACAACCGTAATTGCACCAAAACCAGCTGAACAAAAATGTTAATTCTGCCTTGTTCAGCTCAGCTGATGTCACAAATCCTACTGGCTTTACTGGAAACAGATGGCCAAAGTGGAAAATGGTGACAAGAGCAGCAGCTTTTTGTTTACGTATTTCTAACCTTCCTGCTGCTCCATACTTTGGAGTACTCCAAAATCCTGCTCAAATTATAAAAAGATGCCTGTAAGACAATGTAAGAGTTTATCCAGATAGCACCAAGAACTAATCAGAGGTCATGTTTTATCATTACTTTATTGCCCTTAGAATTATTTTAAAGTATTACTCAGCAACCAGACAAGTAACAACCCTTAGAAGGCAGATATTAAAGAAAGGCTAAAATACAGTCTTTGAGTAAGTACTTTGCAACTTGGTTAGTGTCCTAAACCTAAATGTTAGTACTGTGAATTGCAAAATGTTCTTAAGCAAATTACAAGTTTTTCACTGATTATGAACTTTTTTCTTTAAAAAGGATCAGGTGACACAACGTATGAGAACAATAAGAACTTTTAATTTTATGACAGTGTACCAAAAATACACACAAGCCATCTGTCCTTGGTTAAACAATTTAATGTATTACCTGTAAGAGCAAATTTCCAACAGTTTAGCTCTAGGGAAATGCTGTCACATAAACCTGTGACTGAAGAGAACTGGACCTTAACAACCTGTCATTAATGAGAGCATGAAGAAGTTTTTATACAAACAGTGATTAACGAAGTCTGTTCTGATAATCTTCACTGGTTACTCCATCATCTAGAAAGAGCTTTATATTGCTTGCAGACACTAATGACCATTAGCACCTCTCATGTCAAATACACTGGTTTAAGTACCATAAAGCACTAAAGAGCACAATGCAGTAAAATGGCAACATAAAAACAATTAATGGCTTTCGACTGAACTGCTGATTAGAAGTACTAAACAGAACACCTTTCCAGGAGTACTGGAAATTACCTTCTAGCTTTTTAATTTTATGTGACTCATCTCACAAATTTGGAAATTACTTCAATTTATAACAAGCAAGTCAATCAGAGATCAGTTACTCCTCTTCCTCAAACCTTAACAAAGTGACTCAACACATGCAATCAAGGCAGAAAGCAGAAGTCTCTTTAAGTGTGGAAATTTCAGGCTCTCTAAAAGTCACTACTTTGTTTCTCATTCACACCAGTTGCATTCACACCACTTCATTTAAAAGTACATTAAATAAACTGTTTTGCTATTAAGGCATTTAAGAATTCAGAGAAAAAAAAGCATTCAAGTTTTGGAGGGGTGTTTTTTGTAATACTGGTGGTGAATAGGTTAAAAACTTGCAAGAATCAAGTTTGCTAAGTAAGATACCATTTTTTATTTGAAACCTGAAATATGTAGGAGAAAACATACAAACTTTATTGCACATAAATTCTTCGTCATATAACCTGAAATGTTCCCATACCCTGTTTATTCAGAAGCTCTACTGAAGGGTTTGGGTGCCTTAGAGCTGTGTTTTACTCATCATTACATAAGCTAGCAGAATAACTGCATGGATATGATCTCCCTCACAGGCTCTGCCTTTGCTGCTTTTTTCACACTTTCATGAAGAAAAAGGGGGTTTTTTTAATCACCTCCTCGCTTTCTGCAAGAGTTAGGATAATGTAAATGTTTTGAGTGAGGCTAAGCTTTTCCACAGCTATCAACCAGCTACTCCCTTAATTCCCATCTAACATCCACCATGGCAGAAGAGCACACATGAGCCTGTTGTTTAGTTAGACTGTCAACAACAAGAAGGTCAATAATGTTTAATGTAATTTAAACTGTGGTTATTAGGCTTCAGCATCAGCAACTCCAGGACAAACAAGGCAAGAACAAAAATCATCAGCTTTGGTTTGAGGCTGCTTTTTGGCAGGCTCAGAAAACAGACTATTGTGCCAGTTCCATTTGATTCATGCTCAGAAGGTCTTAAGAAGTGTGTGTAGACATTTCTTTGTGTTGGCAGAGCATGGGCTGAGCCACAAATTGTTGGAGGCTTGAGAAAAAATAATTGAGGGAAACATTGCTACATGCTTGTTGTTTAATGATCATCTCTAGGCATCTGTTCCTGGTCACTGCAGAACATACTGGGATGAAGTCAACTTTCTGTCAAACCCAGCACAGCACAGCTCCTAAACTCCTAAATCATATATAGGGATTCTGAAGTAGCTCAAACATTCTATAGGCTATGCCATAAGTACCTTTATAAAGGCATTTAAAGTAAAAGGAGAATTTACTGCTCATACAATCACACTGTGCTTCCAAAGGACACAAGCCTTGATGAGAACATCCAAATTTCATTATATTTAATAAGGCTCATTTAATAAGGCTCCAAATTTATGGAATTTACTCATGGCCATTCAGTTGGCCAAACAGTGGGTTACCATTTTCAGGCTCCACTGACAATACTGGCCAGATCTCCACTGCCTGCAGCTGGAATTGGAACACAGCTCACAGGTAGGCACATCCACAGGGAGGTCAAAATTTAGATGAGAGTCCTGAGCTGTCCTGTGTTGACACAAGTTCTCTACTGGTCCCACAGCCAAGTCCACACCAAAGTTTTTGTCAGCACAGCACTATCAAAGAAGGGATGTTAATGGAGACTGTTTAAAAATACTTTCATATAAATCCTCTTCTACTTTTGCAAGTTTTCTGAACAATAAAGAGCTGGGGTAAACTTCTCACAACACATCTCTAAATTCTCTTAGATGTTATTGGAACACTTAGACAAAACTTTCCAGCCGTTTCTGACAACAGGAAAGTCATTAACAAAAACATTTTGTTCATCTTAAAAACTGCCTCATTCATGGGACAAGCAATTTGTCATGAATTTTAGAATGGGGAATGCAACTTCTGCCCTTTCCCTGCAGATCTATCCAGATGTGACCAAGCTTGAGAAAACTATCTCTTTTTTTTTTAATGTAAAACACTTCCACAAGTTTGTCAGTGAAAAATCACAGAAAAACCTACTCTCATTGATCATAACTGATCCTCTCCAATTTTTAGCACTGACTGGGCATCATGTACCTCCTGCAAAGGTTTCTTCAGTGACAAGGATTAGAGAGAGGAAGTCTGTAATAAATACACTATGCCTAAGCACAAAAAGCCACTCCAAATGGAAAGAAGACATCCCTAAGGATCCTGATACTACTGTCACTTAATCATCTGGGGAATAGGAGTATCCAGCACACAGGGAGATGGACAAATAAGGAGCAAAGAGTCAAAAGGGATTCACTGTGTGAATGAATCTGATGAGACTGGGAGGAGAAACCATAGATGGAGATGGAAGCTGAGGAGGGGCAGGGATAACATTTGAAGGGCCAATTAATCAAACCTGGGCACTCAAATTGGATAAAGACCTTAAGGGAACTCGGGTGTAAGACTCAGGAAATGGTGATGGAACAGATCTCAGAAAGAACCTAGGCAAAAGGGATGAGAAATGTTAAGGAGAGATGAAGATTGGAGTGGCTAAAAATACCAACCTGAACAAAAAGCCAGAAGTCTGAGACAAATGAAATTGGATGAAGATTACAAGAAGGAAAAGTACACTGTTCTCTGACACCTAGTGCTGTATCACTGTCACCCAGCCAGCTCAAATAGCAGTGCTCTCATGCAGCCACAAAGGCTTTAAACCTGCAGTTTGGGAGGGCTGCCTCTTCCTTTTCTCCCTGACAAAAGGAAATGATACAGGCAGACAAATACAAGGCAACACAAGACACAGAGACACAGATAAAGGAATGAGCAGACACGCACACATGTGTGTGCACTAAAACACAAGGAGCGTTACAGATCAAACGTGGATTTTGTGCATAAAACAGGTATTTTAAGAGGAGTCACTGACTTAAAGAAACCTCTTACCTGTGAGACTGTGTTTAATTCACAGAGAGAAAAGAAAGGAAATATTGGAAAAGGTTGTGGATGGCTCGTGGGAGAAGAAAAGCACTTAGTTATGGCAACAGAGTAATGGCCTGCAAAAGAGTTTCATCTCTTCCATGAAGCTCCTTGATGATTACTGGGCAGGTATCACTTACTTTTACTAAGTAAAATTTTTCTTAGTTTTTTTTTAGCTCTTAATCTTACTGTTAAAAGTTTTCTTTGCCCTGTAAAAATTCAGCCTTAATTTCTACACAGATTGTGCACTTACAATGGCACCAGAATGAAGAACTGCAATATCAGTGCAACCTTTTTAACTAAGTCTGAGTATTTTTGAAACTCCTTCAATATGCCATCCAAATTAGCAGATATAAATAAATTCAACTTCTCTGGTGGAAAACGTAGCCTAAGACACATAACAAGGCCATATATATCTGCTATTTAAAAAAAAAATTACAGACAAGTTATTCACATATTCATTATAGTAAAAACATTATTGAAAAAATAATGCAGAAATGAGGAAATCTTTCTTTACAGCAGTATCTGCATAGTGTACATACTTACACACTAAACAATAAAAAAAAAATGGAATATTGAAGAGTTTTATACTAAGACAGCAATGTCCATCCTATGGACTGAATTAGGCACAAACTGTTCTGCATGGCATCATACAATTAAAGATGCTTAATCAGGCCAAGGCACAGAAGACATTAATTGTGTGCAAAGGACACAAACTGTGTGCAAAAAATGTTAATTGTGTGCAGAAAACTTGTCTTCTGACATGGCCTTACTTTGTGTTTTCATTTTATTGTCTTAATAATGCACTCTTTCAAGAAAGATTTTGAAGATACATTACCCTGATTTAACAGAAAGTTAATGTCGGCCCAAGTCACTATATACACTCAATGATACATATAATTTACAAGGTAGTAGAAGGGATGGAGTGACAAGAAACTCTGGATTATGTAGAGACATAAAAAATGCAAGAATTTCCTGCCTTTAATACCTTCCTCATTAGTGAGCACCTCCTTAGTATTCCTTCCCCACTGACTGCAATCAGTACCTTATTGTTCATAATTCCTATTTCCTTGGCTGTTCCTAAATTGCACTCTCCAAATGGCACAAAGTCATCGTAAACAAAATCCTACATCTTCAGTTCACTAATTTCTGTAAATTGAGCTCAAACAAAGCAATTAGGTGGCATACTTGGAAACTACCAGCTTGAACATTAGTATCATTTCTTCCCTAATAAAAACTTGACATGTTTTATCTGGCTAGGGCTTTTAGCTTTTTTTTTCAACTTGACTAAATTAGACACTTATATGTATTTGTCCCATTGCTTCTCCCAAGACATGGTATTCCAAATTTTATATAATTCGTTAACTCACTAGCCACTGAAATAAATAAATAAGCCCATGTCTTTCCATCCTGATCCTTCCCTGGTATTCCTAGGGCAAGCAATGTGAAGTGCAACATCTTGACCTAGAATTTAAAACCCTAAAATTACTGGTCAAACATTGAAGCAGGTTATTCAACTGGGCTTCAGGGAGGTGAGGGTAAGAAGGGGCTGTTTGTTTCAGTTTTGCAGAATGCTGCCTCAGTAGCTTGTGAAGAAAAAAGCTGCCAAATTTTGTAATGAATTCCACAGAACATTAAGTCTGATGCTTAGCAGAAGCCATAACTGTTAAGTAAATGATATCCTTTTGATGAATACCCTTATTTGAAAACAACATTGATTCTTCTAACCCTCTAGCAGTGTCCCAAAACAGATGTGCACAACTGCAAATTCTGTTTGCTTTCAGGTTTACGAAGTGTGATGACATTTTTACAATCCTGCATGAGCCCTTGTACCCAGGAGTAAAATAAAGCACAATAATTCTTCACCATCTGTTTGTTAATTTTGCATTCATTTAACTTTGCATTTTAAACTAATAATCATTTTCTTATAATATAGTTTTCTCCATTGGTAGAAATTACAGCTGTTCAATTAAAAAAAGAATGGTTTATAACACAGTTTTCCTCTAAATAATTCCATTGCTCTTAATTATAGAAATGTTAGTGCCATCAAATGGGAAAGAACTGCCAGAGATTAGTGTTATGCTTTATATGTCACAGATTCCCTTAGTAAATGTACATATTTTCTTCTGTTCCAGCACCAATTCCTACTTGCTCTCTTTAGCATTAAAGCCATTTTTCTCCACTGGAAGATTCTGTGTGTTTTTTAACACTGTTACATGCAAAGGTACAAACAATTAAATGAAGCCTCTGTTTCATTTGTGACACTAAGTCAAACCAAGCACAGTCCTACTTCTTCATAATGCTTTTCCTTAATCTCTAATGAAAGGACAAGGAGGTTTTGGTATTTATATTTCAGCTGGTTACAGCTAAACTAGGGCTGGAATAATGTCCTAAAAGCTTTTTCTCACCATGTTTACAGTCAAATGGGGAAATCCCATTCCTTTATCAAAAGTAAAACCACATTGAAATAACATGAATAATACATCAGAGCTAGTGAAGGGGAAACAATTTGGGTCAACAAAAGATGTGGTGCCTGGAGAGAGAGCAGAAGGCAGTCAGAGACTCTGAGAGCTCTATTGTGGACTCTGTGTTATGCTCTGGACAGGGCACTTCCCACAGAGACCAGGCTGGAAGGTCAAAAGCCCTAAACACAGACTGTCCCCATGCTGACACAGTGGAGAGTCCACTTCACTGAGGTTCCTGGGCTTAATCATCATCATCATCTACAAATAAACTCCTCAAGAGACACAGGCTGCTCAGCTAATTCATGTCAGCAGTTCAGTAGTATTAGAGAGCTGTTCAGATGGTTGAAACAATCAAGATGATTGCACTGTTTTCTAAAACCAATTTTATCTGATGGCACAGAAATCTCAGTATCAGATGACATCCTAATGCCGTGACAGTGTTAAGATAACAATTCTGTCACAGTACTAGGATAGGTATTTTACTTGAAACACCCATAAGACAAGAGATGGTTTCCCACAAAATGATTTATTTCAATTAAAGGAGTTCAGAAAAGGCTGAAAAACACTCAACTGGTGTTTAAGACTGTAAGAGAGCACTCACCTACAGAAATGAACTCCCAGAAGCACCACACACAACAAGCTCACATAAAATTAGGAGTGAAAGTCCAACCACAGGTTAGTGAGAGGCTCAGCTTCCAGTCCTAGCAGAATCCTGAGCATCCTGACCTTTCAGCTTCCCAGCCAAGCGAGCATTGCTGCCAGGGCTGACCTTTTCTGGGGGGTTTATCCATCACAGCATTTTCTGTCTGACAGGAAGCAAACATTGTGGAGGTGCTCAAAGCACATTCTGCTGCAATGGATGTGTAATGGAAAGAGTCTTCCCAATGATTTGCCATCTATTTCAAGTTACTCTCATTAAAAAACCTCACCTGGTGTGGCATTTGAGAAAACTGAAACTCCTACTTATTGAACACATCAAATCCATTTATATTTTGGAAAATGAGCATTTGCCTCACAAAGCTCAAAGAATTATAACAACTGAACTATCTTCCTGTGTCATTTCTCTAGAAGTTCTCTATTTGCTTTTAAAGGTTTGTAATTTGTCAACACATCTCCCTGGAAATAGCACACAAAAAACATCTAAGATTCTGTAACAACCTGCAGTAATTGAAAGGAAAAAAAGGCCTCAATATTTGCTTGGATATTTGGTTGGATTAGGTATTTAGATTCACATTCACTATTTATTCTGCAGATTCTGTATTTCTTCCCAGTTCTTTGCACAGCAGTTTCATACTGAAGAAAATTTTTGAACAGAAAGGAAATACTTAAGCATAAATTAAAAGAAATGCAAAGGAAAAGGCAAGATGTGGAAGCACTTGCTGTTTTATAAAAAAGTGTCTAAATTGCAGCTTCAATACATGTATCTGAAGTGAGACCATGACACTGCAATAGAGTGTATCATGTAATTTTACCCAAGTTAGATGCTTCAAGAAATAAACATTTATTTATTTCATAACAGCTACTTTACCTCCCTGATGTACTGAAGGGGAAAGTGACATCTTTGAGGGAGACCATTAATATCACTGAAATCACACTGGTAAAAAAAAAACTCATGTGAAGTGCTGCTTTGAGAACCTGCCACTTCATTAGTTCTTCAATTAATGTTATTTAATAGGATTTTTATAATTAATCATGACTATGACTCATGGAACACCTACACATTCATTACTGGCAGCAGACCTACTATTGTCTGCCTACTTCTTATTCCCAGGTCAGAGCTGCAGAATGGGGAGGACAAGTATATACATGAAAATAAACAATATTAATTCTTTCACATAAATAAATGACTATCAACAGTGGCCTATTAGGAAAAATAGCTTTAATGCAATTAATGTCTGATTTCCCACTGAGGTGATGCACTTGCACAGGATGGGCAGTTGCTCCCCATTTGTGAGGATTCCTAAGATGCCTCTCTCATGCCTGATTTGCTCCATGTTATTAAAAAACCACTCAACGACACCTGCATTAATGGCACTACTTCATACTGATGTCTGCAATATTTATGCTCAATCTGCAACTCTGGGACAGAACTTACACTAATGGAAGTCAATAACAAAATCTTCAGGGAGTTCAAAACTATTTTTTGCTAATGGTTTGATTTTGTGAGCTGCTGAGTACACCAAGCTCAGAAGTAGTTTTTAGGCTACTGCTTAAAAGCAAACTGATGCCAACAGACTAATATGAGTACTCCTGAGTTTTAAAGCATGTTTATAAGATATTTTTGAGGCTGGGTGAAAATCCCAAATGAAAATCCACAATATAATTTATCGTAATCAGGAAAAAAATCTCAGACTCTTTTGACTGGAATAATCAGAACCCCTTTATAATTCTAATTTCATTAAAGAGTCTGGACTGTAAAGCTCTCATTCAAAAAAAACCATGTGACTCACATTCATGATAAATTTAACAGACATGCTTAAATAAAATACTATATAAAAGGGAAACTGCTGTGAAACCTAGATTAGAGTCAGTTGTGTAACACTAAGCAAACAATGCTACAGCTGAGCAAATACACCCACCAGTCCCATTGAGGTATTTTTTCTTTTTATTCCTGTGCTATATATTAAAGGGAAAGCTGCTGAAGAGGCTTTTTTATTTCTATAATGCTCAAAGCATAATGAGGACCTGTCCTTGACTGAAACTAACCAATATTAACTCCAAAAGACTGATTATTCTTTTTTCAAAAATATAACCATGACACAAAAGGCAAAATTAGACCCTTGAACGCCAACAATAAAAAACCCCAGATGAGCTATGGAAAAGACTGAATATAAAATATTTAAATCAGAAGCAACCATGAGTGAGCTGGTAATAAGGTTGGAAAAGGAGGGCTGCATTAAAACACCTACAAAGGTGAAGAGATTGGTGGTACTGCCACACTTCCTTGTGTAAATTTTTATAAACTTACTGCTGGCATGCTGGTTAAGAGATGGGTATGGTTTCCTGACTTTTTAAATATATACAGAGCTCCAGTTTTCTTATTTGCTGAAAATACTAATGGCGTAATAATTTAAATAAGTTTCTTAATATTTTTCATACATTTTAAAACGAGATTTTATTTCCTTGTTCCACATTCAGAGTTTGGGAGCATTCCACTGACATTTTCTCACTTTTGTAGACATTGAAGGACTATGCCATTGTTGCTGAGCACAGAAAGACAGGAGAAAGGGAGGGCCAAAGTATCTGCATTCTCATTTTCTACAGCAAAGCCCCAAAATGGGTCAGTCCCACCAGCAAAATGACACATTACCAAGAAAGAAGGTTGAGAGACAGTGTGATTTGAGCAGTGTGATTTTCCTTTAGTGGGTTTTCTTTGCTCTTCAGAATTCAGATTCTCTCTGGTTTTAACAGATAACCCTTCCCCTCAGAATGTAAAATCCTGCAATGGAATGTTAGTGAACTGCTATGTCATTGCCTTAATGATCAGAGTGACATTTATGAAATACATCAAGGGAAGTGGGGGGGAGAAGAAAAAAAAGAGGATTTCTTTCGATGCATTTTGAAAAAAAGTGTTTTCTACCCAAGTCATGCAAAAGGAAGAAAAGGTCTTTGTGAAACACACTTCAGCAGTTTGGAACACACACTGAACAATTTCACTTCAGAGCCTCCAGTAAATTATCTCAGTGAATGTTAGTGAATAAAGGAAACCTGCACTGGAAATTCCTCCAGGAGCACAGGCCCTTTCATGTTTCTCAGCAAGGCTCTTCAGCTTTCACTCCTGGGCTGGTGCTGTTTCTCAGCCTGTTTCTATGCTCCAGTCCATTCTGTCTGGTTCCTACACCTCAGCCTGCCCTCTGTGCTTATCTATCACTTGTTCAGCATCAAAACCCTCTCAGAAGTGTTTCTGTAGCCACAATCTCTCTCCCAATTCTGGTACCCACCTATCTGACATCTGGAGTTCAAGAAAAGTGCATTTTTCAAAGCGTTCAGCTTGAAAAAAAGCCCACACTGAAAACTCTAAGCTGACTCTGCTTTCCTACTTGATGCTCATGGGAGTGCTCCCATGGAGAGCTCCCTGGAATCTTCTCCTGGCTCCAGAGCAGGAACCCAGCAGCAGCACCCCTGCTCTGGCAGAGAAAAACAATGGATCAGGCTGGAAAATCAAACACTTCCCCCTGCAGATCACAAACCATCTTCAGGAAAGACACTTAGTGCTGCCTAAGTAATCCAAGTATTCCTCTCTTGTTTGCTGCTGTATTCCACAAATGCAGCTATAAAGGGAAAGATCCACCTGCCAGAAATGTCACCATGCTTCTCTTCAGATGTACAAAACTGTAGGGGACACAGAGCAATGGAAGCAAGAGAAATGGTATCAGGGAAGAAGTGATAGTTTATGAAAAATCCTGGCTCACTGTGAAAAGAAGTTTATTACTTAAACTTAAAACATATATTGGAATCCATGCACTGGCCATTGTCCCTGGCAAGGGTAGGCCCTAGACGTTGGTTCTTGTGGCCCAAATAAGTAAGAAGACACAGTTTTACTCTAAGCAGTGAGTTCCAATGTGCACTGACAGTACCACCTAATCTGCACACAAATTCACAGTATTTTTTTCATATACTTGGAAACAAATAGGTAGGGATACAAAAAATAGCTGTTATTTCACAGAAGGTTCGTGACAAAGCACATCAAAAGAAAAATCTGAAAATAAAATTTGTTTTAATATGTGCATCTTTTGTTCTGCTTCATCTGAACAGGCAATTTTTTCTCTAAACTGTGATTCACAGACTAAAGCCTGCCTTCCTCTCGTAAATACAATAAACATGATGAAGACAATATAAAAAAATAACAACAGCTAAGCAAGTTTCACATGACCATGTGTTCCTTCTTCCAGGCAACAGGTCAGAATCACACTGCTAACAGGTTATCAAACAAGGAACTACTACAGAGACTGCAAAGTGACATTTAAGTATCTGCACTTCGTAAGAATCAAACACCATAAAAAACCAACCAAACAAAAAACAAACAAAAACCAAAACAAAAAACAAACAAACAAACAACAAAAAACACCAAAAAAAAAACCACAAAACAAAACTCTTAAAGAAAATCTCCATACCCAGAAAAAGCTTTAAATCAAACACTTTACTGATATTTGGTGTATTGATACTCTACTGTAGATAAGCACATAAACAGATCAGTGTTTTGTGTATCTGAAGAAAGGAATATCTTTTGTTTCTTGAGATGCTGATTTTAAAAAGTGCTAAAGTGGATGTGTCATACAGTCTTGGAATAAGTATTTCTTCATATTCCTAATAAACTTTTCCACTTGTAAAAATCCCAAAGACCTTAACAGGCTGAAGCATAGTACTGGCTTTACTGGAATGTTAATAATAAAAATTTTAATTATGGGAAAATTACTAAAAAATTCTGTATTTATTTTAAATGAAATTTGGCTGCAGAAAAATGCAATATTGCTCGGATTATTTTAGAAACAAGTTTTAAATTAAAAACTTTCAGTTTAATACTGTAGCTTTGTATTTATTTTTTTTCCACTGGCTGGCTGACTTGGAAAGTTACTTAATGATAACAGAGTATCTCATACCACACAGAACAAATCTGAAGTATCAATCCATCAAACAAATGGTGGGGGGAAATAAAAAACAGGCCAGCCTTTCACTCAATAAACCTCAATTACATTGCAACAATTAACCCTTACTAACAACCTCTCCCTCAGAGAAAGGAAGCCAATGAAGGAGTTTTTCTCAATAAACGGAATCCAATGAAGGAGTTTTTCTCAATAAATGGAAAATTCAAAATTAAAATTATTTCCAGACCCCTTCAATCATCAGAGATGCTTAGCCTTTACTTCAGCCACATAATTCCAGTGTGTTACCATAACTATTCAGACAGACCAGAGTAGTTTACAGTAATCCTCACAAACTTTTAAATACACCACTAAAGATTCAGATACAAGCATGGAGTCTAATTATATCCCAAGGTATCCATAATTTAGGTGCCATATTTACAAAAATGTACTAGAAGAAAAGAATCTCTAAGTTCTTAATTTGCATTTACTCAGTTTTAACTAATACTTCATTGTCTTAAATACCAGCAGGGATTTAGAAAAATGTATTTTATTTTGTTCTAGAAAATGTGGTCTATCAGACAACATGAGAAACAGAAACTGTATTTTGAAAGCTGAGTCCTTAAGTCTGTAGCTTCAAAGGTGCCGTGTTTTGATAGGTAACAAAACTCTTCTATCAGAACTTAATTTACATTTTTTCTGTCCTATGTTTCACTGTAGAAGAAAAAACAGAATCACAGAGTCAAAGAATGGTTTGGGTTAGAAGGGACATCAAAGATCACCCAGCTCTAACCCCCTGCCATGTGCAGGAACACCTCCCACCAGACCAGGCTGGCCAAAGCTCCACCAACCCCAGCCTTGAACACTTCCAGGGATGGGGCAGCCCCAACTTCTCTGGGCAACTTGTCCCAACTCTCACTCCCCTCGCAGGAAAGAACTGCTTCCACTCTAAACCCACTCTAAACCCACTCTAAACCCAGTCTCTTTCTGTTTGAAGCCATGGAGCTTTGAGCAACCTGGCTGGAAGGGGAGGTGGAACTGGGTGATCTTTAATGTCCCTTCCAAGCCAAATCGTTCTCTGATTCTGGGACCTCACACGAGCAACATTCTTGTTATGGTAAAGCTTCTCTTGGTTCAAATGAAAGAACACTTTAATCACTGTTCACCTGACAATGAGAACAAGAACTAAGCTGTACATCTTACCAAGTATCAAATATCTGTTGTCAAACTGCTGGACCTGCAAAAAATCTGAACACACAGAGGTCCCATGGCAGCTCTGTAACCTGAACAGATTTACCAAAGTTGTACTGACATTATTTAAGGTGTTCCAGAAGAATTATACATGTAAATCAGAGCTAATTATGATAATTTAAAGATACCACAGCTGCTTTCCAGAACTTGAGAAATACAGCTATAAAACAATTGACACAGGCTTTCTGATGTCATTTGCAAGCTCTAAGAACAATTCACATTCTTCAAGACAACAAGGATCTGGCTTTAAGTGACCAAAATCCAAACCATTGTGAAACAGAGTAAATCATTGAAGATAATTTACAGTGTTAAACTATCCCTAAAGTTGTACCCTCAGTCAGCAAGGTCCTTTAAAAACAATGCTTATCCTCATCAGCAGGGAAATGGCTCCAGATCTCTAGAGAAACTCCAAATAACAACAGAAAAATTCTTGGAAAACTTGAATAGTCCAGGACCCTCATTGCTGAACTGTTAGAGTATGTCTAAAACATGCCAGGAACTGAATGAAACTACCAAATGACCAAAAGCACATGCTAGTGTCTTCTTGGTGGCATGTATGTCACTATTTCTCCAGTCTTTCTCCAGCACTTTCTGTGCTGGAGTTATCTAAGAGAGCAACCCATTAAAAAAAAAAAAGTAAATGTTTTATTTTGGAAGAAAACTTCCTGCAGTACTTCCTCAGCTGCAGGACAAAAGCAAATACAGGAAAAATAACCTCAATAAGATAAAATCAGAAGCCACTCCCAAGAGCAGCCAGGTAGTCCCTCCCAAGCTGTAGTGAAGGGAAATGAGGAGAAGCCAAGTGCCTGCTGTGTGCAAAAACACCATAAAAAACTCAAGGGGTGAAAAAGGAACTTCTGAATCCCAGAGGTGCTCATTTAATTTTCATGTTACAAAGCTCGTCCTTGAAAAATGGGCAAATGCAGAGGACACTACCTAGAAATGGCATAAATTAGAATATATTACATTCTCTTCCTGCATTTTTCTCTGGATTTAAGAATTAGTCATTCTTCCAACAATGAAAAAGGAAGAAGGGAGCTTTTAAAGCATCAAAGAACTGTAAATCCTTCACTCTATCTAGAAAAAACCCTACACCATTCCATGCTCTGTTCAGCTGGGTTGTGACATACACAAAGCCAACACCATCCCTACATTCAGCATTGTCATCTAAGCCATTCCTCACACAGTTTTTCTCAACAAAAAGTAAAATCAAATGAAAAACTGCTGAGGTTAAATGGGCACAGTCCTCCCCAGTACATGAGGATGTTGATACTCTTACATACAAGGAACAACAAAAGGAAGTATCATTTTAGCCAAACTGGTTTTCAACTTGAAGCAGCACAAATAAAACACACACACCATGAAAAACAAGGACAATTTTCAACAAGATGAGAAGAGCACTGAGATTAAAGGGAGGATACATTCAAAATATGGACAGTTTTAAAAGATGTGTAAACATGTTCCCCATCTTTCCCCTCAATTTATTTATTTCTGATCTAGCTTTGTAGGCATCACACTAGAATCAACTCCTGAGCAAAGAATTTAAAATAGACTTTTCATTACTATCATGTTTCTCCTATTCAGCCTTCAAGCAGATAGGAACCTCCTCCTTGATTTCCACCAGCACTGTTCTCTTTGACTTTTGTGTCCTTGACAAACTCTCCCAAACTTGGAAACTGCTTCCTACATCTTATCAGAGGAGAAAGCTGGCTGGGAAAGTTACCCTTCCATTCCTCTCTTGTGCTCAGTGTGTTCAAAAGTGTTTTAAATGCATTATTTACTCACACTCACCTCCTGAATTGAGCTATTTACATACTGGGGGACAAATAGCAGCCCACCTTATTTGGGACTGTAGCATACAGAGCAGCTATGGCTAAACAATGTAAGGCAGGTAATTGGCAAACTTCGTTTTTCCTCAGCTGACTGCAGACAAACAAAAGCAACCTACCCAACACATGCAAAATAAACATCAAAATGATGAAATATTACTTAAAAGTACCTGA
This sequence comes from Agelaius tricolor, assembly GCF_023055355.1. Classification (NCBI taxonomy): domain Eukaryota; kingdom Metazoa; phylum Chordata; class Aves; order Passeriformes; family Icteridae; genus Agelaius; species Agelaius tricolor. The sequence goes on from NW_027269266.1 coordinate 4,410,994, forward strand.
AAATACTTTGGGAACCACTATTTAAGAAACCAGTCTTGTTAAAAGCTGAACAAATGTATGCTTTAAAGGCCTCTACATTTTACATGATAATGTAAGCTCACATTTCCAAGTATCAGAAAGCAGGAGAGTTACAAAAGTGTAAGACTGAAACCAAAAATACAAGAAAAAGCTGTAAACTCCACTTGTCCACATCTATTGTATTTTTTTCAGGGAAAAACTCTAATTTCTGTTTGATCAGATTCTTTTGCTTAGTTTGTCTTATTAAGTCTATGATTCACACTGGTTTTGCATCTTACACTAAATATCTGCAGAAACACCAGTAAAGTCCATCCTCCTGAAGCTGACAACAGGACAGCTTCTTCACCATGGTGAATCTTATATACTGAGCAAAACAGTACATTCTTATCTTATGAATGATAAGAAAAATTGAGTTAAGTTTTGGATCAAGCAAATCACTGGAACTTTTCTCTCCCCCACTGGTATTTTGAAGAGTTGCTTTCTTTCAAACCTTGAAACAAAGTGACTCCCAAATGCCATGAAATGCTATTGAAGTAGTGGGGGGAAGGCAGTGCCACACAGGGGTGTTGAAGCTCTACCTTACACACTGTACCAGGATAATTAGGTGAATCCTTAGGATCATCCTGAGAAAAGCCCTGGCACTAGGTTTGTCACCCAGATCACCAGTTCTTCCTTATGGTTTGCTCAACTTAGAAAGCAGTTCTGAGAAAAGCCAAGACTCTCTCTTGCTGAGATAAGCAAGACAAGCAACGAGATGAACTGAGGCACTTCCACCACAGATCTGACTGTGAATTCCAGCTTTTCTTTGTCCCTTGTCACAAACCAACACAGGATTTCAAACACCTCACAGATGCAGGTTTGTGCACTCATGAATAGTAAAGAATGGCAAACCCCAGACTTTGAAAGAAAGACAAAGAATCCACCACTGTCTAGACACAAATACATGAAACAAGCTGGTCAGGTGCCTTTGCCAGGCCTTCACAATGAGCAAATCAAAAGAGCTGGAGAAGAAAGACACGCTAAGCAGGGTATTTTGTGAGACATTCACAGATTCTGAGATCTCTGCAGTGCTGTGTTTTAAACCTTCAGCAAAGAAGGGCCTAGAATAAAACCAGAATGGATAAAAATATGTATTTTGGAACAGGTCAGTGGAGTATGTCCACACAAGCTTTACTAATGCAATCACAAGCTCAGTGAAGCCAAATGGACATCTCAACTTGTAAACAGAGTAATAAGAAACACTGTCATATCCAGTTAAAGCAGATTTTCAAACAATAGGCAGCCTGACTGATGAGAAACATGAATGCAGCTTACAAATTAAAGAGTTCCTCAAGGTAAGAACAGGCTCAAAATGCTCTCCAAAAGCTAAAAGACCTAAACCAATGAATTATCAATAGTTGGTTACACTTCAAATATGCATTTTTACATGAACAGAGGGAAAAGAAAATGTACTTTCCCAGAAAGGAAAGATGCAGTACTGCAGACCACATCACAAACCAGTTCCTCATGCCAAAAAGACTTCCAAGAAGGCAGAAATCCCCTACCAGCAAACAACAACAAACCCAAAGCAAATTTGGTGGCAAGCAGAGGAAACAGCATACAGCTTGGTTTTATTTAAACTATTTTTCTGTATGCCCTGAGCACATAGTTGCCTTTGCATGGCCAACAGATTTCAGAACATCCGAACAGAACTCTTCTTTTAAAATGCAGGAACATCCCATTAGAAAGAAGCCCAAACAAATAGAAGCAGAAGATGCTGCAAACACGAACACATACTTTGAATTAATTAATTTACCTTTCATTCTAAACTTTTTTAAAATAACTCATACGAAGATGAGCTTTTCCACTACCACAGAGGACAACCAGTACCTTATACTTTTTACTGCCTTCTTAATCTTAGTAACAAGTTAAAAAGTAGTTAAAAAGTAGTGGAAGAATTATTACCAAGTATTACAGCCTGGACACAAGCAAACACTTGGGCTCCAAGCCAGTTCCAGAGAAACTCCTTGAACAATCACTACACTCCTCTGTAGTCAGGAACAGAGAACTACAGAAGAGTTTGGTCCTTATTTTTTGAAAAAATAAAACAAAATAAAAAGGCAAATAAATCCCTGGTGTGATAGTGGGATAAAGAAGTCCAATTCCATCTAGCTATTCTTCTAGAATCACAGTTGTGCCTTTACTCAACTCTCCCTGGGGATATCACAAGAAGGATAAAGGAGAATAACCAAATCAGCGTCATTCTTCGCTGGCTGACTGCTCAACTACACAAAAAAAAAGTTCCTCAATGGCTTCAGCAAAGACTGAATAGAAAATACACAGAATAGCACTCAATTCAACTCCTCTCCTCTCTCTGCACTGCCATGAAACATGTGCAACAGGGGGATCTAAACATTACTTGCTGAATTTGAAAAGATCAGTAGGGAGGATCCAGTACAGGACATGAAAAGACAGCTGAAACGGAAACTGCAACATCAGAGATGTTCATTCTTCAAAAAATCTGTCGTTAAATAATTCCATTGTAAACACCTATGCAAACCCTACAAAGGTGCTGATGACATAAAGGTGAGGCACCATCACCCTGAGCACAGGGAAGGAGCAAGGTACTGGACAGAAAGAAATAACGAAATAACGGAAACAGGATGAAATTCAACACAGCAAAACCCAAACTTCAACAGCTCAGCCAGGACTTCTGTTAAAAGAAATGGCTACAGACAGGAATGAGCTGATCACAAAATGACTGCAAGCCAAAAACAAGGGGGGAAAACTTTCAACAGCAAGACTAAAAAAAAAAAAAGTACTCAATTTTGAATATTCTTTCAATTCTTACTATTGTTTTTTTATACATACACAAAAATATTTTAACATTTTCAAGCTCAACTAGATCTTAATACTGTCAGGTTCACTCACTTCCAATAGTCTTTGAAAGCAGAAACACAGAAGTTAGGTAATTATTCAAAATAAAGCATTTACTTAATTTGAATAGAAAAAGGTACAAAAAAAGCTGTATTCTATGGCTTGTATTGAAAGACTGATGTAAAGCAACTTTTTAGTCCAAATGATGGAGAACATCTACTGGTATCTTATGCCAATTTTTTTTTTAATTATAATGCATGATAAGAAAGAAGACTCAAGTGAAAAAAGGCCTAAGCATAACCATGGGAAAACCACCAAAAATTACAATATTTGTTGATAGCATGCCTGATTTAATATGAAAACTAATACAATTATTACAAAACCCTCTTAGGCATTATTAAATATCACCAAAAATATAGCTACATGTGGCAAAACCAATGTGAAATACATCTCCAAGATTTCAAAACGTTACCAGAATATGACACCAGAACAAGTTCATCCTTTTCAAAGGTACTTACTTTTCCAAAGACATTACCACTTCAATTTAAAAGATGAAATATTCATCTGTGTATTTCTATGGGTATTTAGAGTATAAAGGCAAGTTTTCATGGCAAATACTGGCTTTTTTATACTAACCTGCTTTTTGAAACTGGCCTGAAAGTAACTGAGAATTTTTTTACAGTATTTGCATCATATAATTTCAGGATATAAACTGGTACAATAAATATGACCTCTACCTACCAGAGAATTTGCTAATTGAACTCAACTTTTCTTTTGTCTCTAATTTGTTTTGGTCAGCCTGGCTCTTCCTACATTCTAGGAAATAATTCAAAACTAATTAATGCTATTTTCAGTGCAACTCCATAAAACTTTTTAATAAATTGCAATGGAAGTTTTTAGCGCCAGGATCTGCCCAAGGAAACCTTATTATAAACGAGAGCTCAGAGATCCATACATGGGTATTTTTAGCCACACATTGTATTGCACTGGTTTTTTTACCAACCCTACCAACAGAGTTTTGTTAGAGATTTGAGCATGCAAGTGTTTTTTACTCACTTCTGTGCTCCCTGAGACAACAGCTTTGTCCACGTTCAGCGCTAGCTGCTCTTCAGTCGGGCAGGCTCCCACAGACCACTCGGCGCAGCGGTGATGAGCCCAGCAGTGACCTGGAGTGCACAGAGAGGGACAAAGGGCCGGGGTTGGACACCTCTGGCAGGCACTTCCTCCAAGCATCAACTCCCTTCTGGCAGTCAGCACTTGACACAAATAACAGAGAGGTCTTCTCCCCCTGGTTTTTCTTGTTGTGACATTGAAAAGCCATCTTATCATACACTGAATACATTGCAGTTACTATCAGACACTGCAATTTTCTTTTATATACAACACACCTTTTTTGTGTTTATAATTTTCAAGTGCCTGAACATGTAATCATAGCACTGGGGTGCACAGCATTCTCTGACTTTGATTCTACATTCAATGCTTGTGTAACACACACACAGTTCCATTTCACCTTATATTTCACTGTAGATAACATTTCCCTAGGTTTGTACTCTTAATTTATTATTCCCAAGGACTGGAGACCTGTATGTTCATGTAGAACATGCATAGTATGATACTTTGTAAGTCTACACAAAATGTTTAAAAGCTCAAAATACAACATGAACAGATATTCATATAAAAGACTGAGAAAATGGTCCATACAACAAACACATTTTTTGGTATTGACCAGAATAAAATAATTCAAAGTAAAAAATAAAATAAAAATAAAATTAAATAAAACATAAAAGACTGAGAAAATGGTCAATACAACAAACAGTATAGAGATACATCTACTTAAAAAAAAATCATAATTTGTACAATTCAACAGGTAACTCTTACAGGAAGATTTTTTTAAATTCAATTCTGTGAAAAATAATTCAAATGATGTACACTTCCAAAGGAATACTCTTACTGCTTTATACAGGAATTAGAAATGATGGTTTACACTAACTGTTGAACTTAGGTATCAGCCAATTTAATAATTCAAGCTACAAAAAAAATCCCAAAAATCTCTATATGGGTTTGGGAAGAGTCATTTACAAATAACAACAACTTTAAAAATGTAGATTGATAAGTCTACACCCACCCATCTACACCCACTATAGTAAAACTATTTACAAAACAAAACCACTGGATTTTTTTTGCTGTTTTTAATTGGACCTTGAAATAAGTTTCCACATTCATGAAAGAGTGACATTTTTATGATAATGTAAATGTATTTCCATTTTTTGGAGTAAAATATGTGAATGGACTACTGGCATCACAGCATTTGGATACAGATGCCGTCTGAAGAAGTAATTAATAACTTAATTACTAGAAAAGTTTAATTGAAATTTAAAAAGCAGGTGATAAACCAGGCATTTTTCTGGCAGAAAGCCTGCAGATTCTGGAAACATGCATGTGCATTATGCCTCTACTGCTCTTCTAAATCCTCTATTCCATTGTTTCCAGTTAAATTTGCTGCAGGAGATCAGGTAACGTCAGAGGACTAACATTTTTGAGAATTATATTAATCTGTGCCTCATTTCTTTTCCCTTTTCTCCCCAAAACAGAATCACGGTACTGAAGGTATTACTACCTGAACACCAGCTCAGCAGCAGATTACAAACACTTCCCCACACAAAGCTGAGGATTCTCTTTTCTGGAGGGAAGACTACAAAAACAAAACCTGACACAGGCAAAAGCTACCAAAGCACCATCAGAGGACTTGGCAAACACCACAGCACCAAAAACCAACAGCTGCAAAACTTCACTGATGTCACTGTGGCTACTGTACTGCTACTGGACAGGGAGAAAAAGGATGGAGAAGAATGGATCTTACCTGTTGGCTCAAATAAGGCTTGAACATCAATGTCATCTGGTAAGCCAACTAAACTGAGTTCATCCCAGAATTTGACAACCTGATCGTCAGAAGCAGTTTGGGTGCTTACACTGGTACACGATGCTATACTCGATCGAGATCTGGAGCAGGGAGCAGAAAAACAAACTTAGAAGTGACCACATTCTTTGTTCAATTAGCCAGATACTCACAAATCCAAAACTCAGGGCTTGTGAGTACAATTTTTTCCTAATATGATAAAATATAAATCAACATGAACAAGTCTTCCTTACATTTTATCCCAACACTTTCCCCAGTAACAGTTTCCACTTAAAGCTGCTATTCAGTAAACAAGCCTGCTCTCTCTTCCAGTTCTTCAGGACACACATGCTTCTTTAAGTTTGATTCTGTTTGATATTAAAATTTGCCCAACCCTTGGAACTGAAAATGAGGTAATAACATCCAGAGGTGAGGTGCCTATAAAAAATACTACAGCTATGAGGAGAAGGTAGAAAAAAGACCAGGACCTCAAAATCTGTTTGGAAATAAACATGTTTATACAATGCCATCAGATGGCAAAAAAAAATAAAAGGTGGGGTTGAGCTGGAGGAAAGGAGGGGGGGAGATTAAAAAATGCAGTGATATAAAAACAACTATATTGTATTAGTTTATAACCTTATTGATTTGTTCCCCAAATTCTAATCTCATCAGAAAACAATTCACACAACTCAGATTACTGCATTAAAAAAAAAAAATAGAAGCGATAATTCTGGCATTATTTCCTGCAGGCTAAAGAATATCTTGGACATCTAAGGGTGTGCATTTAGGCCTACTGATAAGAGACCTGATCACTGATGCCTCAACAATTGGTAGGAAAGGTGGTGCTGCATTTTCCACTAAGGCTCTTTGAACTTGATTACTCTCTGCTATTAATAACTCAATTGTATGCATTTGTCAGTAGATACAGTAACCAGTGGAATTTTAACCTGTGATAACTCTGCTTTCCTGAAAACCATGCTTTACTTCAGCCATTACATTCATAAATACATTTTAAAACCCCTTAGTTTATGGGGAGGAGAGTAACATCTCTCTTGCATCACCCAAGAAATATTTTAAGTTTGCTATTATTACATGGTATCTTCATGATCTGCATAATTAAAAAAAAAAAATCTACCCCAAAACCTATAAATGCTGACATTATCAACATAAAAAACCTCCTTAACAAAGCACTATGTTCTGTTTGACAAAACTGGTTCCTGAACACCATTTATGTCCATTGCAATTACAGAATGGTTTGGGTTGGAATGGATCTCGTTCCAACCCTCCTACAATGGGCAGGGACACAATCCACTATCCCAGATGTTCCTCTAAGCCCTGTCCAATCTGGCCTCGGACACTTTCAGGGATGGAACAATCACAACTCTGTAGTGGATGCTCCATCATCCACATCCTGGGCCAGTGCTTCAGCCCCTGACAAAAGAGCCTCCTTCAACACCAAACTGCTACTCACAACACCGAGGCTTAAAGGGTCTTTAAGAAAAACTGAATCTCCACTGATAAGGCATTTTTCTATATAAAAAAGCCTTCTCACAAGATCAAACCAATCTGCTCCCAGAACTTCTCAATTTACTCTGCAATCTTGCCCTTTCTATAGACTTTTCTGAAAATATTTCATATACCTATAGAATACAGCTTGAGGCGAGGGTGTTACTTTTATTAGCTTTAAGAAAAGCCACTTTTCTGTATCAGCATTACACAATGTGCACTTTTCCACCGCCAACATGATGGCAAAAACATACACCGTGCACCCAAGCAGACTCAGCGAGTGTGGAACACTCTGAGCAGCTTCTGCAGCAGCAGCACAGCCACAGGCAGGTCTGACTGGGGAGTTTGGCACAGCCGGCAGCCACCTCCCTCATTGTTCCCTCCCTTGCCAGCCCAGAGCCAATCCCCCAATGCCTGGTTTGTGCCACACACTGCCCGTGGCTCTGCATCATCAGCCCACCCTCAACCCTGTATCCCTGCCCCACATCACCACTGCCCTGGATCACAGCCCACCCTCAACCCTGCATCCCTGCCCCACATCACCACTGCCCTGGATCACAGCCCACCCTCAACCCTGCATCCCTGCCCCACATCACCACTGCCCTGGATCACAGCCCCACCCTCAATCCCACATCCCTGCCCCACATCACCACTGCCCTGGATCACAGCCCTGCCCTCAACCCCACATCCCTGCCCCACATCACCACTGCCCTGGATCACAGCCCTGCCCTCAACCCCGCATCCCTGTCCCACACATCACCACTGCCCCACACTGCCCGCGGTCCCAAATCACCATCCCACCCTCGACCCCTCATTGCTGCTCTGCCCGCAGCTCCACATCAGCGTCGTACATCACCATCACTGCCTTGTCCTCTGGCCCGCACCGTCCTCAACCCCACATCATCCATACCACCCTTGATCCTGTCCTCTCCTCACCCCTGCATCATGCTGCACCACCAGCATCACCCTCCACCCCCACCACCCACAGCCCCTCACCACCCTCAACTCCTCACGGCTTGTGGCCCCTCACCGCCCTCAACCCCTCACCACCCTCAACTCCTCATGGCCTGTGGTCCCTCACCACCCTCAACCCCTCACCACCCACAGCCCCTCACTACCCGTGGCCCCTCACTGCCCTCAACCCCTCACCGCCCTCAACTCCTCACCGCCCTCAACCCCTCACCACCCTCAACTCCCCACTACCTGTGGCACCTCACCACCCTCAACCCCTCATCACCCACAGCCCCTCACTACCCGTGGCCCCTCACCGCCCACAGCCCCTCACCACCCTCAACCCCTCACTGCCCACAGCCCCTCACTTCCCACAGCCCCTCACCGCCCTCAACCCCTCACCGCCCTCAACCCCTCACCGCCCACAGCCCCTCACCACCCACAGTCCCCCACTACCCTCAACCCCACTCGGCCCATCCTGTAGCCATGCCCTGTAGCCCTACATTGCCACTGCCACCCTTCATGTTTCTCCAGGGTTGCAGCCCCTCTGTCACGCAGAGAGCGCTGAGTGATCCCACATTCACCACCAACCCTGAATGAACCCAAGTCAACACAAGGCCCCAGTGACAGGATCCCCACACCCACAAAGATGTGGCTCTGATCAGTCCCATCCCAGTGCCCTCAGCAGCAATTACACACCACGTACTGAGCAACCTCCACTGCAGGGCCAGGTATGCCCCTGCCATCTCTCACAATCACTGAGAGGCTGGGGGACCATGACCAAACGCCCCTGTCTGGGAGAGCTGCCAGCAAACCCCACTCCTGCAGGGCAGGAACCACTGCTGTGTGCCCGGACAGCACTGGCACCAGGGTGAGAGTCAGTGCTGGATGGCAAGAGGAAAGGCTTTAATGGGCAGAGGCTGCCCTTTATTCCAGGCTACACAACACATCAAGTGTCAAAAGTCCATCCTCTGCCACCCTTCATGTGTACTTTTCCTTCAGCATCACAAGCAGATTTGTGCTTTACAGTAGCTATGTCTCTTATCTGTGTTCTTCCAGAGTGAAGATTCTCACTTGGGGAAGAAACAAACCCTTTTTTAAAAAAGCAGAAGAGACAGCCACTGCTTTACCCCTCATGTGTTGGTTGCTCTGGGGTTCCATTTTTAGTTAGGTTTTTGTATATACTAATTTTCCTTACAAAAGCTGCTCAGAGTGTTCCACACTCGCTGAGTCTGCTTGGGTGCATGTTGTATGTTTTTAGTATTAAAACCTCGTATTTACACAAATACAAGTTAGCTGCCTATTGTAGTACAGAATCAGTAAAGATCCTTCCCAAATTTCATGCAAAATAAAAAATCTATGTATTTATTTTAGGACAGACTTACTTCTTCTGGCCTCTCAGTTTTTAATTTTAATACAATTTAATATTTTAATACAAACAATTTTTAATATTTTAATAACCCCGCATTTACACAAATACAAGTTACTTGCCTATTGCAGTACAGAACCAGTAAAGATTATTCCTGAATTTCATGCAAAATTAAAAAAAAAATCTACATATTTCTTTTAGGACAGACTTACTTCTTCTGGCCTCTCTGTTTGCGCAGCACTGAGTTTTGCCTTGGAGTTCTCTCACAGGCTCCATCGGTGCTGTCGCTGGCTTCACTCTTATTTAAAGGCTGGTTTTTCCATGGGATAACATACCCAGGAGTGGGACCAAATTGTTTTAAATCTCCTTGTCCTAATGAGCTCCGTTCTCCACAGTAACAAAAGGCGCAGAGTTGTTCGCTGTAAAAAGGAAGATCATTACTTCTTTACTGGGGGGAAAACCAGCAGAGGATACCCCATCAAAGAGCAAATTTCATGCTAATTTAACCCTTTATAACAAGACAATAAAAGCTCCAATGTGCTGTCAGGTATCAGAATTCAGCATTCAGAAACACTTTCTCCAGCTAATTAACAGTTACATTAAAAGAACTTTTTTCTGTTCACAAAACTGCCTGATTAAGGAAGCAAACAAAAAAATGTCCATGTTATATTCAAACGATTAAAATTTCCAAAATTCTGTGTGTCTAGACACATACTTGCTAAAAGGCATCACAATGTTACAGAACACGTAGAACATTACAACACACACACCTTTCTGGAAGCACACACAGCTCATGTGTAACCCAATGTGTAAATACTATAGACTAAAAGGTTTACTAGCATGGAGAAAAATGGAATAATGAGAAAACCACAGCAATGGCTACAGACACACGTGCCAGAGCACACCACATGCACAAATGCAACCATCCTCATTTACTTCAGTATTTAAAAACAAAATGATGTCTAAAAGTTTTACTGGAGGAATTTTGTATTTACAGAACCGTGACCGCTGCAATACCCTGTACCATTTGCAATTATGTTTTAACATGCACAACACAGCGACAGGATTGAAATGACAGCTCTGACAGCACTCCTTGTGTCACATCATATGGAAGCTACTGAAAAATATTTCTATAATAAACATACCCACAAACTTAAAATGTGAACTTCTGCAACTAATGCAGTTTGCATTAAAGGAAGGCCATTTAACACTTTTTTTTTTATGCTTAAATGAGCAATTCTGTTTGCTTCGTATTTATGCCCCAAAGACCCCAAAAAGATGCCTCAGGGAATCAGGCACTCGGATAGAGGCTTGGTTATGCCTGGATTCCATTTAAATAGATTTCAGTGCATCTCCAAGGTGGCACATTTGGATTTGGGACAGTCTGTGCTGTGTGAGTGAGAGGAGAGAAGTGAAGTGGGAGGAAGAGAAAACCTTAAGGCTAAACTGCTGTAAAATATTTACTAAATTCTGGGGGGAAAATAAAGCCTCCTGTGCTTTTCAGCCTGGAGAGACAAGAACAGCAACAGAAAGAAGTGGAAGTGGAAAAGGAAAGTTCCAGATCAGAACAGAAAACCCCAAGAATCCATCAAAGCCTCTGATATTTGGTTTATCATACTCTGGGATGGTTCCTTTTGCTCTCACCATAGAGCAACAATAGGAAGAAACAAACAGAAGAAAGAAAACTGAACTGGCCTACTACTACTGCTAATACCAGACAGTCAGATGCTAAGGAAGGCAGAAGTGTTTCATGAGCCCAAAATGAAGCCCAGAATGAAGCAAAAAACTTTTATATATATAGACAGATAGGACTGCACTTTCATTAAGGCAGATGGACCACTGGAAACATGCAGGTTGGTGGGCAGATAAATTAAGTCCCATTCATGGTACTGAAATTACACCTTCCTATGGTACTGTTAGGAAACATTTGTCCTCATCTCGTGGCCTTGGCTGCACATCCCTCACTGATGTGCCTCAACACACAACCAGCATGAGCCAGCACAACCCCCGGAGCTGATGGCAAATGTCTGACACGTTCTGGAAATCTTTAGAAAAAGATATCTGAAGACAAAAAAAATTCAAAGAAAAGATGGATAAAGGTAGTGTGAGAGCAGTGAAAAGTGAAAAGTTACACTGAACAGTACATATGTCTATTTTATAGCTAGCTTTTAGTGTGATAGAGCAACAAATACACTATTATTTGTCTGTCAGTGACTGTAACCACTGGACTGCCAGGGAAACCTGATATGGCCTCACAGGCAGAGTTCCTAAGCTGGGAAAGCAAAGCTATTTATGCTGGTTGAGACTAGAGAGACTTGGGAGGAGACTTAAGAGATTTAAACAGGCAATGCCATGGTATATAAATTACACCAGTTACAAACACAAGATTATCCACAGTGGAATAAATAATTATTCATACATCCTGTTAGGACAGACTATCACTGCTCATTAAAGACTTCAAGATAATTACAAACAAACAAACAAAGCCCTTTAAAGTGGAGTCATAGCAAATATGCAGTGATGTTAAGATCTATAAAAGAGAAATACGAAACAGTAATTAAGAAAAAAATAAAGTAACTTTTCAAGTGGTATTATTTGAAAAGGCATACAGGAGTAAAGCTGGTATTTCTGGAGCCTGTAAAGCAGCTCCAGTATCACAACTTCCAGCATTCTGCAGGCAGGGTGGAGTGAAACAACAGGAGCAGTGAGTTTCACAGCTACTCTGCAGCGTGGTGTGGACAGCTGTGAAGCTGTCAAGAATCATATGGTTCGTGCTACTGCTCCTGCTTCAGCAGAGCTGGGAATGCAGCTGAACAGAGTGCTCGCCACGGGGAGGGGGCTGGGAGCCTTCACTGAAGGTTGTGAGCACTCAGTGCAGAAGTTCAAGACAGGAGCAGCAGAACGTGCCCAGAGCACTGGCAGGACATTGTGGGGCTGAGACAGACGGGAGAGATTATACAAAGGGGGGAAAAAAGGTTTCACACTTTCCAGGGGGGTTATAAGCAGAGGGGCTTCAACTGCTCCCAGAGCCAGCCAGCCACAGTGGCAGTGAACTCCCTGCCTCTGCTGGGATGCTGGAGGGACCCTCTGCAGGAGAGCCATGCTCCTGTGCCCCCTGACATGGCACAGCTGCTGGCTTGTCATGCTGTGCAAAGTGGCCAGTCCATCACGTTAGCCTTTTAGCTTTAAGTGCTCAGTAAATATTTTAAGTTATGTCTGTATGGGCAGAAGGTAGAGATTTTTTCTTATCATCTGAGGACTGCAGAAAGTACTTACAAATCTACTTTCCATATGTCAATATGCAATTAGAGGATCTAAATCTGTGATGCAAGAAGAGCTCTCATATTGAAGATAACGAAATAGAGATACTGGCAAATCTTAAGATCAAACCCTAGATCTGTTATCATAATTAACATATTTTAAGAACAGGATAATTCAAAATGGGATAAAAAGCAAGAGACAATGTGTCACAAATCTTTTTATAAACTACTAAAAAAAAAGCAGCTCAACAGTATTCCATTTAAGATATATCTGAGGTGCTCCAACTCAAAATGAAAGTTCATCGCTATCTGTAACTTCAACTTAAATTACATATTTTGCCATGAGAAATGCTACTTTCTTGTAAGAGTTTAAAGATCCAGAGGTGGTTTATTACCAGGAGGTGCTCCTATCCCTCACCTCATCCCAGAGGATTTTGTAGATTTGAATGCACAGTAATTTCAATACACAACACTGAGGAAAAACTGTGTTCAGAATGAACCAGACATGCTGGGTTTTGGGGATGCAGTAAGAGGCAGAAAAGCTAGTAATGTCTGAAGCTAATGTCTGTTCCATTGAGCCATGGGAGGAGATCCAGACTTGCCTCCTTGGATTGAAGGATGCCCTTTCTAACAAGAAACATGTTGATCCCATCACTCTTTCACAGCCACTCTCTTCTACAGGTCCTTATTTCATCCCATCAGTGTCTCTTCCTTACACAGAATTTATTCAACCTTCTGACAAGAATCTGAAGTGCTATAATCCTCCCCTGTCCACATCCTGACAAAGCATAACAAAATGCCCTGCAGCCACTTAATCCTGAAGGAAGGGAGACCAGTCACTATTTCCTTTACTTGACTGATGACAGGCATCAGGACTCATCCTCAAACTCAGACTTTCCCATTGAAACGACTTCATTTCAACACATGCACTATTGGGCAACTAATTGCACAATATTAAATCACAACCAGAGGAGGAGAAACATCTGGTTTGCTTGCAAATATTCAGTCAGAGAACTGAGGTAAAACTGAGAGTCCTCCAAAATTATTTTTTAGCAGAATTAAGCCTTAGCATCAGGATTACCAATACCTGTAGGAGTAAGCAGAGCTCCCTCCTGGATCCTTCTGAGCTGGGAAATGGCACTGGGTAATCCTGTGCCAGCCAAGGCTCCTTGATAACAAGCAGATGTGCAGACTGGCTCATGCAAACATGTTTTGTTTATGCTGTGGCCCATATCTCACAGATGTGCACTTGTGCCCATGTGAGCACTGTGCAGCTTCTGCAAATCTTCAGATGTGTCCAGGGGAGGTTGTGTGACCCTCAACAGTATCTCACTCTCACTCTCCTGCCTGTTTTTCATACATGGGTAGAAAGCACCAGAAGCTGCAGTGATCTGGGGCACTGCCATGCCCCCGTAGCCCCACAGCTGGGGGAGTAAATCCTCCTTCCCCATTCTCACAGAGCAACTTCCTTCCAAGCAAGACAGCAAAGAGCCTATGCTGAGCATGTCTGTCAGTGAGATGCTTGAAGTTACCCAATCCTTTCAGTACTCAATGGAGAGGGTGGCAGGCTAAAGGAAATCCTGCAGCTGCCTGCTCTGCAGAGAGGAGTTAAAGGTGCCCTTCCTTCAGCAGAGCCTGCACAGGGGAATCCAAGCATCACACAGAGATAAAGGGGAGGCTGTCAACAGCAGGAGAAATTCAAACTCTTGGATTCAGCTCCAGGGATGCTCACCTTGTAACTTTTCTGAAATCCCTCCCAGCCTACTGTGGGAATGGTATTACCAAAGGAGTTTTGCTGTGCATTTACCTATTCCAATTAATCACATTAAAACCAGGTTTAAACAGGAAAAAACAATGGATTTTATTTGAGAAAATGCAAGGCATGGCAATTCCACTAAGATCCACTATAGCCACTTCCTCAACATTAAACACTAAGTTGCAGATGATCACTACTGCCAATTACCATGATAACAATTGCACTAAAGTCAAAAAGAAATCCAACTTGGAAAACATCAAGATTTCTTTCATTCATGGTTTGGGTTGAAAAAGAAAATGAAGAGGATTATCATGTGACTTTTGCTACGAATTTGTTTTTAAAGGCCTGGAAATGCCTTCAGGATGTCTTTTTCACACACTACTTGTTACAGGAATTTATAGTGTTTTTAACATCTATTTTTCACTATTAAAACTAAGCTCATCACAGTGAAATGGAGTACTTGGGAGCAAAACAGAACTTCAGAGCATCATTTGTACTAATTACCAAAGGAGACTGATGAGAACTGGCCTTGAGAATTCTTCTTCCACCTAACCCTGTTAGTAGTTTTAACATATGCTAAAAGGCTAAATGAAACGCTACAGGGGACCTACTATTTATTTAGCTCTGCCAAGTTGTGCTAATACACTAAATACCTTTGCTCTCATTTTATGCTGTGTTATTTAAAGAGTAAAGTGTTCTCCTTAGTGAAGATCCACCACTGTATCATTTAAGTAAATTTAAATCAATACCTCCAAGCTGCACTTTAAGTCAAGAAAAAAAAACCCATTTCTGACTTAAAATGATACTGGGGGTCTGCATCAGTGTGAGTTCAAATATATGTGAGATATTCACAGAGGTAAAGTTTATTTAAAACTCAGATTCAGATGAAGTTTTCAGCAGTATCTAAATATTCTGTAAATATCTGGACCTCAATAATAACAAAGCTTGAAAGGAAACTACTGAAGAAACCTCATTAGGTGAGGCATAACAGCTTTACATTGATACAGCATTAGCAACCCAATAAATCACCCTTGTGAATGAAGATACTGAGGACAGACAAGGATGGAAAGGGCAAATGGAGACACCACAAAGAGAAAGAAGCAAAAAATCTCTGCTAAAAGCCGTATTTAAGCATTTGATGCACAATCTCCTTCCAATAGGTACCTGAATCACAGAACAACTTGAAATTGTGAAGTTGTTTGACACTATTATACTATTATAGTGATTTGGGGTTGAAGTAAGTATTTAACTTATGCAGCATAATTCTTTGAAAAAAAAAAGGAGGCGGGAGAGAGCTCATATGAACTTCAAGTGAAGAATTTTAAAAGTTTATACAAAGCAATTAAACTGCATTAGACAATAACTGCTTTCCAATTTCTTCAAACCAGCACAGTTGGAGTTCTACAGCCATATAATCAACTTAATGATACTCTTCTCATTTGAAAGAAAGAAAACATTCCCCTCCAAACACAACCAAAACAACACATCTTGCTGACATTTTGAAATGTAGAAAATACGTTCTTATTCACCATGAATTGTGTCAGCTTTAATTTAAACAAGTATTTAAAGTTCAGTTAGGGTTTAACACAACCTAGATGCAGGAGGAGTTACCAGAATGCCAGTGCTGAAAAAAGGGAATTTAGAGGTCCAATCCAAGGCCCTCTAGATAATTCCTTAAGGTCCATGTGAACTGACTTGTCCTCTCAAATAACAATCCCTGATAGAATGCAACTGATTGTACCTGAAAAGTAGCAATTCATGCAATTCTGAGAGTTATCTTCACCTCTGAGGGATAAAAGTCAAAGAATAAGAAGTCCTGTAGCTTCAACCTTCAGGATGCATCTCTGCCCAGAAAGTATTGTCTGTGTAAACCAAATTCTCTCTCTTGGTAATTAAAACATAATACACAGAATGGTTTGAGCTGGAGGGACCTTAAACATCATCCAGTTCCAACCCTCCTACAGGGCAGGGACACCTTCCACTGCAATAGGGCTGCTCCAAGGCTGGCCTTGAGCACTTCCAGCCACACCCAACTCACACAGAGGTGCCAACCTCTCTGGGAGGGAACTTCACACAAATACTGAGTAGGTTCTTACTATCTGAAAATTACTGAGATTTACCATTTAGCAAGGTGGCTTTAAACAGCAGTTTTTCAAGAAGGCTTCATCTAAGCCAGATAAGCAGAGGTGCAGGGATATTGAAGAGGAGGCAGACACCATACCCTCCCTGCCCCCAGCACATTCAGTTCAGGGCCTCCCTGTGTCAACTGTGATTCCTCTACACTCGTTCTCATTTTCCCTTTCCTGAACTTGCCCAGTCTACTCTTGACCACACCTAAAGTCTCAGCAAACCACATCCTTTGGCAAGGGTATCACTCTAGACAACTTTCTGCTGTACAAAGAATCCCCTCCTTTTATTTTGCATCTAACCCTTAAAAGTTTCACTTGATGACCCTCAGCTTCTTGCATTAAAATAAACAGTCAGGATACAGCCACCTTCCCTACTCCATCTATGACTCTGAAGCTTCTTATCTTCCTTCTCCAACATCTTTCAGAGACTGAAGGGTCCTGAATTGTTTAACTGGAATCTACTTCAGATCTTTGATCAACCCTTCTGTTGTTCTGTGCCATGTTTTGAGTTTCACTGTATTCATTTCTGAAGTTAGATAGACTTTCTGTAACCCTATGAAAACTAGTCCCAACTCATTTCTCTAAATGCTTCTATCCTCACCAAGCAGAGCACACGTGCCTCAGAACAGCTTTAGCACATTGAAGCCACGAGCACAAGGATTCTCTCCTCACTAAGCACACTCCAATCTCTCAGTCCCAGAGTGAAAGCAGACTCCACATGCACCATCCATTCCCTGGGAATGAACATCCTTCTGGCCAAGGTCACAGACACTCACAGGGATCATCTCTGCAGCTACAGCTCTGGGGTGCTCAGAGTCCAGATTTTAGCAGTGAAATTGCTTATACATTCCATCAGTTTCTGGATGGAAGCAAGGAAGGAATTCAGGGCACAACGCAGAGTTTGTTGTGTGAGAGAAATGGAAGGTGCTGGAGAAATGAGACTACTGACTATGGGAAACAACAGAAATCACACAGACATCTGAAGGAAGCAAGAAGAAAACAGTCACAACTGACAAGGAAATGAATGAGAAAATGGACAAAAAGGTGAGAAGAAATACCATGTAACAAACACCTGTCTAGAAGCCACTGGAAATGGATGGAAGGAAACTGCACATCAGGCAAAGAGACAAAGAAGAGTAAACCTCAACTAGGTGAACCTTGAAACAATGATTAAAACTGATGAGCGATTTAGAATTAGCAAAGAGAATGGGAATATGACCATCCAACAGCATAAAAAACACAAGAAGCTGGCAAAGAAAGCTGGAGGCAAAAAAAAAAAAAAACCAAAAAAAAAAACCAAAACAAATGGAAGAGGTGATATTTGGAAGAAATGAGAGAAAATGCTGTATTCACTCAACACTGACACAGAAAATCCCAGACTATTACCAGTCTGTGAATATCCTGCACCTGTGCAATCCCTGACAAAGCAGACATCCCATGCTGCAGTGAGTACTGCCCCCAGCCCTTCAGCACGGCCTGACAGACTGCAGCCAATGGGGTGCTTCTGTCTGTCTGTCTGTCTGCCATCTCCCAGAGGACAGAAAACTTGTCCAGGCATCAGACCTGACCTGCCAGTGCTCAGCTTGCTGCTCACCAGTGCAGAACATGCAAGCAGCAGGGCAGGCCCAGGTGGAGACTTGCTGTCTTAGGATGGGGATGAGACAGAAAAGCTGCCTAAGAGCATCCGAGAGGCTGAGAGTGGGACTCCAGAAACCTGGAGCACCTGTGAGCACCTGCTCATGCTGGGCAGGAGACATTTCATGGTTTCTGTGGTTGGACCTTCCTCCAGAACAGACTAAATCATGGAGCAAAGGTCTGTGCAACTTAAAGGCCCAGCCATGAATGTCACTGATGGTGGTGTCAAATCCCACGAGGCACAAGTCCTACATGAGAGCATTAAACACATTATGGCCACAATGGCAATTGTTCAGCCTAAGCAAAAGGCAGGATTTTGGCTGCCTGTGAAACCCTTCTTTGGCCCCATTTGTGTGACACGCCTTCTGTGCTCTGAGAAAGACACAGACCATCTGGAGAAAACTCAAACCAGCAAGAAGGATCTGAGCTCAAGAAAACATCATCTACAAAGAAAGTAGGAACAAATTTGGGATTTCTGTTACAAGGTAAAGCATGCTGGGGAATTAAATGAGAGACTTTTGCACAAAGCTGTCCTCCATTATCCTTGGCAGATGGTACAAGTAGCAATGGAATAAACCCAGGACGAGGAGAATGTGTGTTAGATGTGAGCAAAGGGGTTCCAACAGTAAAAACAAAGAAGAGACTGGAAGGGACTGTTTGGGGAAGATTTGGAGCTTTTATTACTGGAAGATTTAAGAGCAGTTTATGTAAGCTTGTGTTAGGAATGACAGCTGTAGATAACTGCCTTGGAAAAGGAGGTGAATTAGATGAGTTCCAAAGGTCCCTTCCTGCCCTATAAATCCAAGGAAAAGTTGCTTTAACAATGATTCGTCACAGAATTCTTCTTGAGACCATTTCCCTAATAATGCATGAACAAACAGGATGGAAAACCAGTAAATATTTAACTTTTTTTCTCATTTTTCAGTGTGTGGTCTTAGTCTTTAGTTGTGCCCTGCTAGCCAAATCAGTAATTCCACTCTGGGTTAGACTGGTCATTAATAAAATGCTGAAGTAGTACTTCTGTTTGAAAGAGAAAGGAATGCTATGTCCTCTTTCCAGATGTAAATCACTGGCTTCAGAGGAAGATCCCATAATAGCTTATATGGATCTAGAGCTGGAAATGTAAAGGCAGAACTCTGCAATGGCTTCAAATGCCCTGTGTCATGCCAAAGGTCCATTCTCTGCAGAAACTATCCTTGGAGAAAAACATTCTCATAAAACTACAAACTGTATCACAGTACATGCTCATAAAAAGAAATAATCAGTTTCAAAATTAATCTTAATACTGGTATCTCCCCAAAACATGTGCTTGACTTTACAACTTCAACAAAATTTTAAACATATTTTAATATTAAATATTAAATAGTAATCTAACTTCCTCCAGGCTAGAGATCTAGCTTTTCCTTCCATCACTGCAGTATTATTCTATCCAGAATAATCCTATTCTATCTGTCTACTCTCTGCCACTCTACAATTTCTTCTTCCACTGAGTGTTGCTCTGTTACAAATTTTGTAATGTGCTTAAGATTATTTTTAAAAAAAGGAACAAAAATAAAGAAGCCCACTGCTACTTATTTACTATTTTCTTTGTTCACACAATCTACAGATGCTCACCAACCACTTCTTTTTGATGGAATAAAGCACCCAAGCCCTCCATCTCCACACTCCAGATTTCATCTCAGCAGCAGCAACAAAATAACAGGGAATGGCGCAATTGGTCTGGAATGAAAATTACGTGCTTTGTCCAATTACAAGTGAAGCAAGAAAGCAGGAAGGTGTTTTGCCAGTTCTTTGGGGGTTTTTTTGTAGTTTTAGCAACAATCTCACAAGAGCAGATATTTAAGCAGGCCAAAGCACCAAAATCAAAAAGAGCTGTGTGAAAACCTCAGCTTCTACTTTTTAAGAATGTTCTGTCTTCATGATTATGGCAAAAGGACTGAAAACATGCAATTAATGCAATCCACATTCTCTGAGAGCAGACAGAAACTAAAATGAATCAAAAGGTGTTTTGTTCTTCTATGAAATTGTGTTTCTAGGCCATTCTCCTTAGCTTTTAATGCCAGGGGTTGCCAATGTGGGAACCAGAGGAGGAAGGTGGAAGTGGGCTCTGCTCTGAGTCGCAGCCGGCTCCTGGCTCCCTGCCTTCCCCAAGGGCTGCACTTCCCCTGCTCTCTGCAGGCAGCACAAACCAAGGCAGCAGATTCCTTTGGAAGAAGCTGGATTCCACTCAGCCATAAGTCCTGGCCTGACAGAAGCTTCTCACAAGGCTTATAAAAAGAAAAAAGGGAACAACCAAAGGAAAAGGCTCCAAAACCCATGATGCTCGTGATATATAGGAGCTGGCAGTGATACCCCTGCCCCTGCCAGGCTTGGGAGTTTATCTCTGCTTGATGTTATTGCCCCTCCCCACATGTGGTCAATAATTCACTCACTCCTTTCAAGCACACGCCTCAGCCCTTTCAGCCTCCCCACCCCAGTATGGCTCAGACTCTCTTTATTTTAATGGGGTTTTTAACACATTCCTTTCTGAGCATTAATCCTGAATCTGTTATTGAATTCCCTGCCCAATTCCACTTGCTGTCAGTAGTTCTCTTGGTTTCCCATATCCCACCTCAGGAAGGTTCCAAAATTTACCAGCTCTCTCGCCTTTCTCTTGAATGTTTTTATTTAGCTGCAGTCTCAGGAAGGATCCAGAGAGAAACACCACTCAAGCCAAGTTCTGGCTAATCTCTCAGCTACTGAAATCCCCATCCTAGCTTTGACATGTCCTCCTATGTTAAAATCACTGGTTTTTAGTAGTAAATTATTTCATTTTTTTCATGGAAAAGACTTTACGCCCTGTGTCCTATGTTTCTCTACTTCCTTTATCTTCACTACCAAAGACAGAAACATGGGATTTTCTTATACTGAACTCTGAAAAAGCAATGCAAAAGTAGCTCCACCTACACCTTTATCTACTTCTTGTGGAAGCTTGGATTCTTTTCTGTCTTCTAGGCAATTTCTACTCTGTCTGTTATGATATACTCTCATAATGCTCCTATGTCTTACATACCTAAAGCTATTTTTAAATACACCAACTCTTCCATTTTATTAGAAAGTGGAAGCTACTTAAGTTATAAACCAGAAAAGCTTACCAAGAAAGAGATGAAGCTGATGAATATGACTTATTTGGAAATCAGCTTTAAAACTACTTCCCCAAGTAACAGCTTTAAGGCACTGTGGAGTCACTTTTTATCCTGTACCTTGATACATCTCCTCCAGCCATTACATAAGCATTAGCAGAGTCTGTTATTTCACACACTGCATTTTCCCCAAAGAAAATAGAGTCAAGCACCCAGAATTCAGTCCTCCAGCCCCTGCATGACACAATGTCAGTGGCAGCACTACACAGACCATGACACAAATGATTGATCAAACATCACAGATCAGAAGAAACTTTTATCAAGAATCACTTCCACAGAAACCCTGACATCTGGGGTTTTTCCACTGTTCTGAGGACTTCAATGACTTCTGCAACTAACCCTCATTCTGCATCCAAGTTTGAAATCAAAATTACCTGGGGTCAGAGAAACCCTCTGATTCCCAATTAACAGTTTCATATCTCCTCAATACATTTCTTTCCAAAATGTCAGAGTCTGATCACTATTATTTTAATTAAAAAATAATAGTACTCAGCCTTTTAATACTTTGATCAGCCAAAGCAATGAGCACATAATTGCCATTCCATCCTGACTGATCAAAGTCAACTCTTCCAGTTGGAAGGAAGAATAACTTGAGGGCAAATAAGGGCTGGCTCAGAACCAGGCCAAAGTTTTTCCAGGAGACTGTTGTCCCGCTTTTAAGAAACAAGTCTATGGCTATGGAAAGTGGTGTAATCAAATATTCATGATAACAGCAAAAAAAGTAACCTTGAGAAGAACAGAGTGGATGAAACAGCACTAAATTTTTTGCAAGTTATCCAAAACAGGGTCAAATAATGAAGCAAAACAGCTGCTCAGTTCAAGTTGCTCTACGTATTTAGTGCAACTTAATCTCAGCCTTGGAAAATTCCATCAAGAAGAGAAATTTTTATGTATTTCACTCAGGTATATGCACAAAAACTATTTAACTGAATTTTCTGTAAGAAGGAAAGTAGCTCTTGAAATCTAAGAAGTTTGTGAGCATGTAAAATATGAAAATTATATATGCATCAAGTAGATTAAGTAATTTTTTGTGCATGGAAAATATGCTCTGTGTTGGATTAGGAGGAAGAGAAATGATGACGACAATTCTCTCCAAGTCTGTCAAAATATAATTACACCTGTAACTGTCTGGTAGCTGGGAAGAGCACCTTCTGCAGCAGGAGAGACCTGCAACTGGGTTAGAAGCTTTTATCAGAGCTTCACCAGAGAAGCTCTGCTAGAATTGTGTGACACCATTTCAACAGTGATCACAGACAGCGTGCTCTGGTTTCCCTCGTGTAACATAATTAATACTTTCACTGCTTTTAGGCTAATTTGTATTAATAAAAATATTTAAAAATACAAATGTTATTTTCTCTGTTATAAATTCCAAAACAAGGAAGAACACAGGAGACATGGCAAGAGATTTGGTTTACTTTGTTCCTGAAAATACACTCATACAAGCTGCAACATCAAAAAATAACTTTCTATAAATTTGCTAATACACCATTTCCTACACAGCAGGAAAGCTTCAGTAATCACATTTTATCTCCTATCACTGATGCCTCCTTTCATTTCCCCAGCTGTAACTCAAGGCTTTCCCAGAGCCCTGTGAGGAAGGACAGCACTCACGGAATGCGCTTCTCACCTTGATCTCCCCGTACGCCAATTAAAGCACAGCCCCAAACTTCAAAGCAGCTACAGAGAGTCCCAGCCCTGTGCCCTGAGCACTCTGCACCCCAAAGCCCCAGCCCTGCCCCTGACTCAGCAGCCACCTCCCCCTGGCTCTCTCACTCACCTGGTTTTGGCTTCCACACCCACGGAGGTGGTGGAGCTGGCGGACTCCTCAGACACAGAGTGCTGAAGGACTGGTGTTAGCTGCTTGGTGCTCTCCACTTCTGTCTGGGCATCCTCTTCTGCAGACTGCTCTTTGACTTCTGGGTAAAAAAAAAAAAAAAAAAACACAAAAAGGAAAATATTTACTATTTCATCTGCATCTGGAAGCTTTCCGTTGCACAGAAAACATCGGTTTTATTTACAGACAGGTTAACCCATGTAAATATCTTCTGCTACACAACAAAATGAGAAGAATAGGAAATTAGCACATCTAACTAAAACATGAAACTGGATGCTTATAACATTATTTCCATAACACAAAGTACCACTGTGAACTAAAGCTGTTCAATAGCAACAAGAAATGGGGCAAGGGGAGAGCTGTTCAGTGACAAATTTCATACAAGGCTGGAGTTTTAGGCATTTCCATTCTCCCCACATCTCTCATGCACCTGCTGTGTCAGCCTTGAACAAACATCACAGTGAGCACACTACTCTGGGGTATATTAAACCTTTTTTCCTCCCCTGTTACCTTTAACTTTGTTCAATTCCCTGCAAATTCATTCCTGGTTGCACTAACTATGCTGACACAGGGTTGAGGAGGTGAAGGAATGAAAGACCTGGTTTATGCCAGCTTAAACTTCATTCTGAACTGAAGGAATATAACCAATTTTTTAGCATACTTTTGCATTACCTTGTTAGACAGAAAAATATATACATCTATATAAATATATAAATGTATAATTATATATACATCTAGCTAACAATGCTAGATTTGACTAGAAAGTTTGGTTTTACTCTGAAATGTGAAGTTGCCACTGTCTGTGCAACTTTAAATCCTCTTCCCAATCATTTCCCCCTTTGCTTGGAGGGAGTCAGGGATTTACCACAAGGACATGGAAAAGTGCTGCTCCAAGTGCACCAGAATGCACAGAACAAGGTTCAAGGCTGCAGAGGAACAGAATTTGGTGTTTCTGCACTCCTCTGTACTTTGATTTTGAAACCTAAGCAACATAAAAATCACAGGACTCTGACAGATGTGCTTTGACATATCCAGCTAAAGATACATGTGCCTCATCCTGCCTGTGTCCCTGGCTTCTAGATCTGTCTCATAGCAGTGCCATTTTGGTTCCCTTCAAAATTCCCAGTGAACATGGGTTTGAGCTCAGAGGCCAGTACATCCAGCTCTTGCAAAGAAGTCCAGTTAGAGTAAAGCAGCAGATTATTTAGAAAACTTCAGCAGAAGATATATTCACTTTTTTTTTTTAAATTAACATGCATGTCAAAATATAATTAAATATTGCAAAGGATAAATGACAAGTGGAGAAATGAAAGGGTAGAAGAATCTGCCACATGGGTGGGCATGCATAAAAACCTGCTACAAGCTTTAATCTTATAAATAAAACCAAGAAAAGAGAGGAAAATTCTCAGAACATAAAACTGTGCAGCTTGGTCTGAAATACTGAAATCATACGCCTGCTACAGCACATGGAAAATGGGAAATCTGTCTTGTTTCATGCACAGAGATTTGAAAGAAGATTTTTCTTTAACCTAAGGTGAACTCATTTAGGAAGACAATGTATATAACATTTAAAACCCCCAGTGAACACCTCAAACCATAGTGATGAGAAACACAACATTAAGGGAAAAAAAAATTCCTGGTTATGACTGAGTGTTCCAAGTACTTATCTGAGCTGGTGTAAATTGAAACTGCACCTCCTACTTCAGTTAAACAACTCAGTAACATACATCTGAAATGTTTTTTGCACACCTGAAACATCCAAAAGTGACTACTACCTGTCCAAAATCCCAATGGTTTGTGTTAAATCCCTTTCACCAACCTATGCTGAACAAGCATGCTGGATCTTGATTTGACACTAAATAAATATCCCCATGGGAATGCATCCCTTGTAATAGTAAATGTCTGTAGGGAAAACAAAACAAAATAAACCCAAACCCCACACCCTCAGTTTCTGGCACATCTGAACAAACATCCCTGGATGTTTCCTGGATGAAGATTCCCGAAGCAGGCAGCGTCCAGCAGAGCCATTCACAACGCTCTGCGGTGCATTTCCAAGAATGCTGGATCCAAAGGACAATCTTGTGCCAGTAACCCCCAAATTTCTAAATGCAACCTCAATGAAGAGAGCAAAACATAAACACCTAGAAGACAGGCAGACACCAAAGCACTCAGAACAAAACCCACAGCACAGCCCGGGACGGCCACGCCTGAAGCGCTGCAGGAAGACCACCGGAAACCCTGGCCCTGCTCTGATCCATCCTGGCCACTTTCTTTAACCTAGTTAAACTGTGCAAAAGGAACTCTGGCTTGATTGTGTGCCTGCTGAAACTTTCCATCAAGTAAAGGAAAAAAGCCATTTACTCTCTGCCAGCTTTCAGCTCATTACCATTACTGGGCACCCAGCACACTGGGAAGGCCAAGTTCAGGGGCGCTCTCAGTCACTCCCAGGAACTCTGGGCCGTGTGAGAAGACACAGATTGTTTCACCACACATGACAACTATATGAGCTTACATCCTTATGGTGCATTTCCCCTGCTGTTTGCTTCTCCAGAGAAGGAGGGACCCAAATTATACTAAATGAGACAAACAACATCTCAGTTGCTGTCTCTGCAATAAAGCAAACTGTGCCTCAATATGCCGTTGGAAGACTGAAAACACGGTGCTCACTAAACAGCATGAAAATTTTCTGTGTTACTTGTGAAAAAAAAACTTTGTGAAAGTTTTCCTGCAGAAGATGAAAGAAGAACAGGAGCACTCCATGCATTTCATGAGTCAAAATTCCTAGGATCTCAGCAGTGGCCTGGCAAGGGGACATCTCAGATACAACAGAGATGTTCTTGGAAGCAGCTGGCACAGTATGTTTAATGAACATCATCAGATTTGGTTATGGCATTCTACTTTGAAGCTACTGGGAATGAAAGATCCATGGATGATTAATAAATGGGAAGCTCATTTGCAGATTCATATGTAATGCTTTATTTTGCATCCTCTTTTCATGATCGTTTCTGGCACCATGAAGGTCTTGCCTCTGTACAGTGAGTTAGTGGGGAGACTGAAATTTAAAAAACATAGTTGTACAATTCCCCAGTGTTTCTAAGTTATTTTTTAATGTCATTATCCTTTACTGAAACTTTAGGAAAATACTAGGAAACACTGCACTTAAATTTTTTTTATTACTTGAAAACAATTGCATTCATAGTTCTTTCTCACCTGGCTGCTGAGGACAGAAAAGCTTACTTTTCCTATTAAAAGAAACCCCCCAAAAGCACAAGGACTAAAGTTCCTGTCCATATGGGCCATCAAAAGGCTTGAGACTTCCACATGCTATCCAGCTTGGGTAACTCACAGAATCACATCTGGTAGAGGCAGCCCAGAGCCACCTTGTCCAAACCCCTGCTCAAGCAGGGCCACCAGAGCCAGATGGTTTTTGAGCATCTCCAAGGATGGAGATATGAAATACAAGAGAAAAAATCAAATTGCCTAACACTGACATGGGACAGATATGCAGGGAAGTCACTGGGGTTGGTAAAATTTACAGCATGTGTATTATATTTCTATTTCCATTAACATTTCCATCACATTTGCTTCAGTAATACGTATACAGTGGTGAAAAGACAGTCCTTAGCTTTACACTATTCAAGTTTTAATTTGGGTTTTTTCAAGGAAGAGAAAAACACAAAGGTTCAAAGATTTCTTATTATTTTTATCCCCCTTTATAGAGCAGAATACAGAGAACACTCAAATAAAATAACAAACAGCACACAGCACCCCCAGCTGATTATGCTGACTACCACCTTCCTAACAGTAGTGGTCTCCTTCTTTCCATGTCTTATGTAGATATTTACAACATTCTGAGTAATAATTGTGCTGCTCATTTCCTGTTTTCCTGCTCTATCTCCAGAGCCCTTGGAAAACTCTCTCCATGTGAGACACAGGTGGGACATGCAGGCTCAGGAGGGAAGCCCTGGTTCTTGTGAGCCTCCCCTGTAGCAGGGCTTGTGGAAAGCAGGAAACTGGGGATGGCTGGGATGTTGTTACAGGATCACAGCTTTCTTTGGGGATGTGATGAAGCAAAATCAACTTAAGATCTATAATGTCCTTTTGTTTCTTTACAAACAATCATTTTCCGTTTTCTTGCAATCACAAGGCCCTATTCTACAAGCTACTTGGGTAAACATAAAACAAAATAAGGAGATGGATGTGTGAGCTCTGCTGTGGCAATCAGGCAAAGGACAGACATCAGCATATCCAAAAGGGTTTTCTTCTAAATACTCAGAAACTACCTGTCAAGTCAAAACCTAAAAATACCCTAAGAGTTCTACCAGGAAAAAAAAATTAAAATATTATAATACTCATTATGAAGTGACACTTAAAAAGAATCCCCACCAAACAAAACCCAAAGACCTGTCATAAACATAAAATTAATATTCTACTATTAAATTAATATTTAGGTGCAGCAGGTTGACTATTTAACTACTTTACTGTCAGGCCTACTGATTAGGCAGACAATGAAGCACCTGTCATGGGCTTCCAAAACCTTCACTAAAAACAGAAAGTACTGCAGAGGCTGGAAAATACCAAGATCACCAAACACAGCAGGGAGATCCCAGGGGTCTCAACTGCTGCCTACCAAGATGTTCTGTGAGAGGGAGCAAGGAGATTTTGAAGGCAGCCACAGCTATTTGTGCACAAGGAAAGGGTAGTGCTGTGTCAGGAAACAGCCAAGGGGACCCCCAGGGCTTTACAGAGCCCCTCAGGGGTCTGCAGAACTACAAACACTCCAAAATGTTCCAGGAGTTTGGACAGAAAAAAACATGTCAGTGCAGCAACAATATGAAAAGAAACCTTAACAAGGGAATGTAAACTATGAATTTAAAATGCCTACCTGTCCTGGGTTTGGCTAGCATGGTCAATTTTCTTTAGTATTGGGTATCTGTGTTTCAGATTTAGGATGAGATTTAATTTTGGTAACACACTGATGTTTTAGTTGTTGCTAAAAAATGTTTACTCTAAAGCAAGGACTCTTCAGTTTCCCTTGTTCTGCCAGCAAAGAGATGCAAAAATGAGCCAGGGGAGGGCATGGCCAGGAGAGCTGACCCCAGCTGGCCAGAGGGATACCCCACACCATAGAACACCATGCCCAGTAGATCACAGAATGGTTTGACTTGAAAGGGACCTTAAAGATCACCCAGTCCCAGCCTCCTGCCATGGGACACCTTTCACCAGACCAGGCTGCTCAGAGCCCCATCCAATCCATCCTTGAACACCCAGGGGGATGGGGCAGCCACAGCTTCAGTGGGCAGCCTGTGCCAGGGGCTCAGCACTGTTCTAATCTCAACCCTGGGGTTTTACCTTGATCCAATGCTCCCATGGGGCAGAGAGTGAGGGGGCACTTGTGTGGTAGTAAGCAGACAGCTGGGATAAACCATGACACTACCCAGTTCTATAATTAACAAGTTTCACTCACTTTTGTTCCCAGTTTAGGAACAAAAACAAGTTTCCACTACTCAGAGTTTGTAATTCTGTTACTGCTCTGGACACAATTTGATAGCAACATCACCTCTCCTGCCAGTGGCTGAGGAAGTCACATGCACAGATCTCTTAGGTACAGAAATCTTCTACAACAATCTAAAAGAGGGTAGTTTTAGATTACTATTAGAAAAAAATTATTCTTGTGAAGGTGTAAGATTCTGACACAGGCTGCCCAGAGAAGCTGGGGATGCCCCATCCCTGGAGTGCTCAAGGCCAGGTTGGATGGGGCTTTGAGAAATGTGGTCTATGGGTCCCTGTCCATGGAAGGAGGGTTGGAACTGAATGATCTTTAAGGTCCTTTCCAATCCAAACTATTCTGTAATTCTCTGATTTACATACTGCAACAGGTGTTAGACAGAGATGAGAAGAAAACCTGCAGTTATTCTTGTTCTGTACATTCCACTGTATATTTTGATACTTTTCATTCAAATAACCTCTTAACTGTTAAATACATTTCGTACAGAAAATAAATGCAAATTTTGCGTAAGTTATAAAATAAAACTAAGATTCTCAATGTAGGACCAAGATACTCAATGTAGGACCATTTAAACTGTAATTTTGATCACCTAAAAAACATGAAACCAGATTATGGATAACTGTAACATGGAACCTCCCTGACTGAGGAACTTCCTAAGCCAGGAGTGGTGTTCAACAGCACCCATCTGATTATTTTGCCACTAATTTGTTTAGGTCTTCTTGAAACCCATGTCGAGTTGTTCATGCCCAAAGCATTGAGGAACAATGAATTCTGTAATTGCAGTAGATGCTGAGTGCAAATGCACCTGCCCCTGTACTCTATGAACACCACCTGATGTCCCCTAATTTCTGTGCTGCACAACAAAATGAGTCATTGTGCCCTGTCCATTTTCTCCACACCACTCATCACTTTTTGGACCCTATTACATTCCTCCTCAGTGAAATCACTTCAGATTGAAGGTTTTACCTTAACCCCATACAGAAGCTATTGCTTACTTCTTGTCCTACTTGTTGGCCTTTCCTGTACTTTCCCAATTACAGATCATCCTTTTGGAGAAGGCAAAGCAGAACTGCATGTGGCATTTAACATGCCAAGGGTTTATAAAGCAACAGTAAAAAGAAAAAAAAAACACCCCTTGCTGATGCTTCATTCTGCTTATACCTTTGCCAATAATTCCTACAATTTCCTTCTCTCTTTGACTTATGAAAGCTTCTGCAATTCTCAGAAGAACTGAAGCACCACTTGCTCAGGTAGCAAAAGCTATTTGAGAATGATTTTGTTTATATAAAAGCAAGATGGTAATTTTGCCCTGCATGTTCTTTTACATTAACTACTACTGAATTAAGAGTCATTTAATGGGTATCTCCTTTATTATCCTAAGTAAGTTCATTTTACCCACTATGTTTTCCCCTTTGAACCTGACCTAGAAAAGGGCTACCAGGGTAGGTGTTTGTGGGACTCCAACATCAGCCTGATTTATACTGTGATTTCAATTCATTATCAGGGAACTTCTATTTCTTTTACCAAATTGAAGAGTCAGCCTCAATACAGCATTACTGTAATAAAAATTATGACAGGCCTACAGAATTAGCAAGGGGTTCCTGCTCATGGCAGAAGGGATGGAACAAGATGATCCTTGAGGTCCCTTCCAACCTAGACCACTCTGTGATTCAATTAACTAAATGATACACAAAGCAGCCCCTCTTTCCAGTGAGGAGAAGAGCATGTAGCACACAAAGCACATGCAACTATTTCAGTGTATTTGACTGGTAATGGCCATGCAGATCTTCCATCACACCACTCATGACACAGCAGCAGAGTTAAACATCAAGGTAATGGAGAAGAGGAAAATTCTAGGTCTTGGAAAACTTTCAAAACCTGTTTGATTATGTTTAATAAAGCATAGTTTGAGACCAAAACTGCAAAACCACTACTAAATAAATAAGCAAAACCAAAAAGAAGCTGCATTTCAGAAACAACCTCCAGAATTAAAAACTCAGCGAGGCTAAAATTGATTTGGAATTAACAGATTCCACCAGCTCTCAAAACACCTGAGACAGAGGCATCAGTCAGAAGGCAAAAAAATCAGATTTTTCTAAATGGCCCATTTTAAGTGTGCTTGATGATAAATGGTATTATTGAGTAAGCCTGTAATGGTTTAAATGCACATATCAAGTAACCTCCTCTTTTGTTTGCTTTCCTCATTACAAACAAATTACCAGAATATAAAGCAAAAATAATAAGATGCTTATAATAATTATAACAACATGCTTCAGTTCTGCTAATTTTTCCAATGGCTGAGCAGGTAAGAGTCAGGAGCATGAGAAAGAAGAAATTACTCCTTTTCTAATGAGTACATAGAATATTAGTCGCCTTAAAAATATTTAAGTGCTTTTCTAAGCACGTATTTGCCACAAATTGTATGGCCAAGTTTAATCTACAAGAAAGCCCTCAGTGGTGTTAATTCTTCCCTTCATTAATTTGAGAAGGAATGGGTGGTAATGATGAGGCCAAAATATCTGGCTGGATTTTAAAACTCGATTTTGGTATTAAAACACATTGCCAAGAGCTTTTGCCATCGATTCACCCAGACCAGGACTTGCTCTCAGGTGTGTTTTACTTTGCTTCAATGAGAGGCTCTGCTCAGTATGGTTCATATAATTGCAAAAGTATGCCTGTATTTCCTTTAATAAGCAGGATATTGCAGAATTTTTTTTTCTCTAGGAAAGTGCTTTTCAGGCTGCTTCAAAGTTGATGAGATTCTGAATTAGTCCAAAAATGCCTGGCAACTTCTTCATGAATAACTTTCCTCCACTGAGAAGTGTTTGTTTCTGGTTCTTCAGTGCTTTGCCCAGAAACAAATGAGTCTGGTCAGAGGAAGCCTCATCTTCAGGAAGTTAATGTGAAGTCCCAACAAGAAATGAACTGGCCAGGCAACAGCACTGGGTCTGATAAAAATGTTACTAACAACAGTAATGTAGATAAGGAACTACTGGTTGATGAAATCATCCAGGTTCTTTTATGTGTTATCAGAGGCCTCTGAAGACCATGGGGAGTTGAGGGTCTGGTAGAAAGCACTGCTGTAAGAGCTTGTTGACATGGTATGGATAGTTAACAAAATAAATCCCTAACCCAAGAGATTCAGCAGTTCAAATCAACTTATTTTATTGCATTTATCCCAGATCTGAATCTCAACACTTTTATGGTGGGACATAGACAGGAAGAATTACAGACCCCAGAATGAGTTGGGATATTTCACAAGTGTTCTCCAAAAAAAAAAAAAAAAGGGAATAATCAGATAATTAACACAGAGAATTCAGTTTCAACTTAAATGCAGAGCCAAGAAAATATCAAGTACAGAAACTTGCTGAAACTAACAGAAGATGGGGAAAAGAAACAGAAGCCAAGTCTTCATTAGTAGCAAAAGGGCTACCAAACCTACAGAAAGCATATCAGGAGCTTCTTGGTGTACTATTTCTTTCTTTGGATTAGCAGTTTTATATTTGCATATATCCCTGTGCACAAAGCCCCATGCTTTCCAGAATTTTCTGGTTTGCATATTCTTGGCCATGAGAAACTCACTCATCAGAAGAAAACTGTTCTTACAGAGAGGAGCAGCACAAGAGGATCCAGAGGGGAACCCAGCATTTTGCAGCAAACAGGATTTTACTGATAACCAGAAAAGTGGAAGGTGTTGACAGCTGGAAGGTTTGACAGGACCAGAGGCACCAGGCACAAACAAAAACACAGGAGGCTCCCTCTGAAGATCAGGAAATCCTTTTTTCCTGTGAGGGTGCCTGAACACTGGCACAGGCTGTGCAGGGCAGGTTGTGGAGCCTCAACCCTTGGAGCTCAAAGCTGTCTGGACATGGTCCTGGCCAGGCAGCTCTGGGTGACCCTGCTGGAGCAGGGCTGTGAGCAGATGATCCCCAGAGGTGCCAGCCATCCTTAACCAGGCTATAATGCTGTGCTGCCAAAAGGATGGGAAGAATGGGTAACCACAACATCAGCTGGATAGAGAAAGACCAGTGCAACATCACTGAGGGAACCACAGTGAAGAAAAACGAAGGAGCAGACAGCTGGAAAGACAAATACAAAGCTGAAGAGCAAAACAGACATGAAGTGAGGAGCCAAAGGATCAGCAAGAGAGACAGGGCTGGTGGGTAAATGAAAGGAGTCTGTCCTGAGGTTTACAAGAAGCTGAAAATCTATTGATTCAGTAGAAGCAGTTGTCAACACCCTTTTTTCAGGAAAAAAGTTTACTTAGCTCCAAACAGCTCTTTTTTTCCAAATTCCAGAATTTCCTTTCTCCAATTCCAAATCCCTCCTCCTCTCTTTCCGTCCTTAAGAATTCATCTACACCAAAGGGAACTTAGTACTTGGCAGAAAAGGGACAGGGCTCAGGAATTGCTGCAGTTGGCAGCAGAAGCAGCCATACTGAACTGATCAGAGCAGCACACGGCTTACCCTGCTCTGCTTCCAACTCTGCCTCGCTTCACATGTGAGATTACAGAATTTTGGGAAGGGCAGGAACTTGTTTCCCGAACTGCAATTAAAATGACTGAGCCTCAGCATTGCAAAAGAGCCCCTTTGGGAAGAATTTTTGTCCTTTTTTTATTTAAACAAATATTTCTGTCAACATTACAAATGGAAATAATGTTTAGTACTTGCACACTCCTTGCTTTTTCTCCCCATAAAAGATTTGACAGCTGCTAAACATTTCTTTATCTTAGGTGGGATTACATGGGGCACATCCTTTTTCCCCTCCCTAAGAGGGGAGTTCTCACTCCTCCTGCACTGCTGCCTTCCCTAAAAGCAGAGCTCATTATACTGAACACAACATTACAACATGGACTTCTCTCATTTTATGAAACTTAATTAAATAAAACAGAAACAACCTCAAAATCCTAAACTCACACAGTAAAAGAATTCTCGATTATTCTCAATGTATGAATCAAAGAAAGGAAGCTAGGAACACAGAGACTCAAAATTTGTCACAAATCACATGTCAAGATCCTTAGACATTTAATTTCAACTTCTGTAGTATTACTACATTGTGTTTTAGTTTGCCAACTACTGCAAAAATTTTCTGGCAAGACCATTCTTTGCAAGCAAAGAAAACAAAACCCTTTTCTAGTTACAGCAGAAATTAATAAAGTAGTATAGAAACACCCTTCAATTTAATCAACACAGTTTTAAACAGAGCAACAAACTGAGATTATTCCTTCTCCCACACTCCTGTACTAACACAGGTAAGTGCTTAGAGTAAGTTTTATAGGCATCAGCTTTTTCAGATAATATGATTAAACCTCTAGCAAGTCACATGGTGCCCTTCTTTTAAAATAACATAATTGTGATTCTGTCTCTATCAAACTGCTCAACGTGATAATGCTCTTTCAAATCTATTTTTGTTCCCTGAAAAATGGGATTTCAGACATATGTATTTTTACTAGGCATCTTTTCAGTGAGGAGCACAGTCTGTAAATCCATCCTGAGCTCAGCACTGAAGTGATGGTGCCTCACTTCCAGCAGCAGACCTGCTGGAGTCTTGGTCCATCAGGATTTCCATCACACTGCCCATCACACACCTTTAGAAATGGGTATCAGCCACATGTGACACTCAGGACTATTCTGATGAAAGATAATGGAGAGACTTATCTATATGCACTCTCAGAGCCTTAAAATAATTATGTGTTCTTCTCTCTTCTGAATCAGAAACTGCTCTCAGGTTTCTGTTGAGGAACTTTGTTAAAAATTACAAAAGCAAAAAAGAAATATAGCTATCACTGAATTCCCTACACAGTAGTATACTAGTTGTTAGGTTTGAATTTATTTTTGTTTTTTTTTTCTTTTCTTAAAACATATTTAAAATTTATAAAACTTATCACTATAAGGGGACAGTTTTTGCCCCCTTCTCTCACTTTCATAAGAATGTTTCTACCACAGAGGATAGGAAGAGTAATCATCATCATCATCACATAGTAATAACGACATAATGACAGAATTAGAACTAGTCTTCCTTTATCCTGCTCTGTTTTTCTACACACAAATATCTGCTCCAACTTTTTCATTTCCTTATTATTAGTTTATTAACTAGTAATTACCTACTTGTAGAAGCTGCAAAAGATCACCCAAGTTCACTACCACCAGCAGTTTTATTTGCAGGGGCAGAAAAACAAAGGGCAGAATAAAACAATGAAACATCCCTGAATTAAGCTTTAATTTAAGCTCCCTCTACATGCCATTAACACTTGAATTCAACACAAGTTGTGACTACACACTCCAGACACTCCCCAAAGCCTCAAGTCACAAGCACAAAGACTTCCCAGCATCATTCCTCATCTAGCAAGGAGGAAGCCACCAGCACACACAAAGCCCATCCTCAGGAGAATTTCAGCCTCCTCCTCCTCCTCCTCTGTGACTTCCACCACAGCAGCCAAGCTCCTGCACGGCCCATGGAAAATGCTGCTGCAAAAATGGCTCTTTTCAGCTCCTCTGTTTGTTGTTCCTATAAATCTGCACTAAGCACAGATCCTTGTCTTCATCTTTAAGGGCTTCACTACTTTACCCCCTCCACTCAGCAGCTCTGAGACACCTGGACAACTCCCTTAACTCAGCTGGCACTTCCATGCCATTCCTGCCCTGACCAACAGCTTCTGCTGTCTGTGTCTCTGTGTTTCCTTCCACAGCTCTCATTACACATACAGGGCCACCTAATTAAATTTATAAATCCTTAGGTCTCAATTTTCATTGAGCATTTTCAAGGCTTCTTTCTGTCAAACCAACAAACTTCTGCCAAGTGGCCACAACATCATCTTTCCTGGTGGGTTTCATCCTTCTGCACTCAGTCCCTGGTTAAAAACAGGGAAATGGCTACAGACACGTGCCTGGCAAGGAGATGGCAGTTCTTCACCATGGCCTTTATCTCATGTGCTGGCTCATCTGTTTGTCTCTTTAGGCTCCTGAACTGCCAGAACAGAAATCACAAACTGTTTCAACAGTACTCAGTCCAGAACAATGAGCTCCCTCTGGTAACTGAAGCATTTGGGTACCACCACAACAAATATTTACCAAAGCAAGATCAGAGATTTATCCTGTTTCCTAAGCAGCAGCAGGAAGCATTAGCATTTGGTTATCCTGGTTATCCCTTTGGTATATAGTGTGCTGTAGTTAGCTGAAGACACAGGTCAATAAATAGTAGTGTATTTTGGCAGGTATTCCAAAAACAGCAGCTGCCACTTCAGAGCATTTATTTTTGTTAGATACAGCTTTGCAAAAGTAGGAAAAGAACCTCTACATATCTACACTACAAAGAGATTCCCATTACACTATTTAAAAATAATAGCTTCAATAGCTTTTAATTAATATAGGTTTAAATATCAAGTCTTTTTTCCTTTTAATTCTGCCCAAATGGCACATCTTGTACTACAAAATGGAAGAACTGCTTCTTGTCTAAGTCCTGCATAACTAAATGCATTTCTGAGAGAGAA
This sequence comes from Agelaius tricolor, assembly GCF_023055355.1. NCBI lineage: Eukaryota > Metazoa > Chordata > Aves > Passeriformes > Icteridae > Agelaius > Agelaius tricolor. Next base: position 4,447,385 of record NW_027269266.1, read on the forward strand.
GCAATACTCAGAGAGCATCAGCACTATATTCTCAGTACCTGTTTCCACAGTGTTTTCTGTTTCTGCTGCCTCCAAACCATCCATACTGTCTTCATCCTCCACTGCAGTTTTTCCTCTACTCCGAGGCCTGCAAACATAAGAAGGAAAAACTCTTTTTAGACTAAAAGCATTTGTAAAATTAGGATTTAAATCACTTCATATAGATAGATGAATGTCAGCACTTAATTATGCAACATTCAAGCTAACTCATTACTTCACTCTTGGACAAACTGGAATCTTCTTCCCCTTTTTCCCCGTTCTGTCCCCAGCAAGGTACACTTGAATCAGTAGTTGGCCCTTTAATTTTATCTGATTCTTCTTATAAGAAAAACACAATAATGAACGTTTACTGATCAAACAACAGAGTAACTCAGCCAGATTTTGACACAAGCATCCTGTCTGCTCCATGTAAAATGTAACTAGAGAGGTAAGAGAGAACACTACCCAAAATCTGGGCAGCAGCTACTATAAAATAGAGACTGATCCACACAGAGCACCCTTGGAAGAAATTTCCATAGAATAATAATGATGCTAAAGCAATGAAACTGAAACACACATTATTTTCACTGAAACAATATTTTGACACATGAAGTAAAATGTTATGAGAGATGACTAGATGTCATCACATTAAAAAAGTCATCACGTGAGGACAGCCTGTCAAAGCTAAAATACCTGGCAGATTTGTTTCAATTTCAACCAAGGTCTGATGGAAAGCAGACAGGTTTGTGCCACCAATTCCAGCCTTTTTTCCCTGCCTGGCTCTTCAGTAACTATCATGGTGGGCTGCTGAGAAGCCCAGGCATCCAGATTCCCAGCTGTTCAGCAGCCCATTTGAAAGGGAGCCAAGAGCTTGGCAACTCGCCTCCCAAATTTTCAGGCTACTTGGCAACCTGCCTGGCATGCTGACGGAAAGCCTGGGAGACCCTGGGAGCTTCTGATTCCAAGTACACAAATTTTGAGCAGTTTGGGGCATCTCAGCAGTTCCAATGTCCAGAGCTCCCGGGCAACCATTCACCCAACCAACACGCCTTGAATCGGCAGGCCAGCACACGGGCACCCCGCCTGCCCCCCCAGACAAAACCCCTCCAGTTCCTCTTTCACAGAGCATTCTGAAAGGTTTGGGTTTAGTACTGCATTGGGGAGAAAGGTTTGGGTTTTGTTTTTTTTTTTTGAAGCGATTAAATCATTCCAAAACCAGCATTTCCTTTTTTTGTACAGTCTGTTATAGCGCTTTGGTCCGTCCAAACGATTTCCGCAGGACTGGAGCTGTTAAATCAGCTACAGAAGAAATGATCATGCAATGCCTTTGGCTCTCCTGGATCAAAGAACTGGGCAAAACTGGAACCATCTCTGGAGTCTGTACAGGTTGCTCTCCTGCTAGAAGAGGATTGACTCTCTTGGACTATCTAGCAAGACAACCACTTCAGATTGTGTTAGGACCATTTTAGTCTCTGTGAAGGAGGAAAAGAAGAATTAAATGGAGGCTCAAACCAAAAGGTTTGAAAACCTCCCACTCAATTTACAAAGGAGCTGGGTGAAAGGGAAAAGCAAGAAGAAATTAAGGACAGGAGGACTTTTTTTTGGCATCCCTATAAAATTTGTTCAGGACAATGCTGAAAAACGTGAGCACAGATGGAACCCTGGGGATTACAAGGTTATTGCTCCCCTTGCCTACTTATCCATAAGCAGTGAAGCACACCCAGAACACACAACAAATAACAGCCTTCTTATGAGAGACAGAATCATCCCCTCCACTTATTTGCCACTTTACAAGCTCCCAGTGTAGTCTGTTAAAACCCACATTTCACAAAAATTCAAACCAAAATAAACCGCACAGTGACCAGATGAAATTGCCTTGCACTCCTCCCTGCAGCCACTGCATCAGCCCATCCAGGAGTACAGGGACCAGCGAGCTGGCCTGAATGGGGACACATTTTGGAAGTGGGAATGACACAAACACTGCTGGCAGCAGCATCTGAGATGGTCACACAGATGGATTCCCATTTGTAACAAAGAGGAGGGAGTAGAGCAAATGGAACATCACAGCCACTGGACAGAACAGGCCCTTCCAGCAAACTGAGATACAGCAAGGAGGGCAACACTCCTCTAACACTGAGAAAAACAAAGCAGCAGGTAAAGAAGCCAAAAGCTTTTAAGTATTAAATTTCTTGCAGTTCTTCACAACATCCCAGCACATCATCCAGCACCAGTGAAAGGACAGGAATGCAGGTGAGTGAACACTTCCCTTGGTGCAGGAATGCTCAAAAGCTTTACAGAACACAATCAGCTAAGGACAGGGATTATTTCTAAATCCTATCCCAATTATTCTTCTACCAACTACCTGTCTGCAATGCAAAGTTACAAGTCCATATTGAACAAGGATTACTGCAAAATCATCACAAACATAAATGATAATTCTAATTTCTCACAGATATCCCTTTTCAGTATTCCCCAACACAACCCTGGAGGCAAAACTTGCTGGATAGTGAAAGATGATGATTGTTTATGTTTATTTAATCATTTATAGATTTTCTATTGAACTACAGTTCATGTATTGAACACCAAAGTACCTCACAACGTCTTTTTAAACATTTTGTTTAAACAAGAGCAGAATTCGTGCCTCAAACTCCCTATCTTATTTTAGCAACCTATTTAACACCAAGGAAAAGCAGAGGTTTCAATTAATTAAACAGAGCTGCTTCTTTCAGCAATGATATAACCATATCTGGTGTTTCCTTGCCATTCCCCTCCCCCAAATATTCTACAAAAAACCTTCTTAATGTTATGCAGGTTTTAAATAAAACTGAAGAAACATTGGAAAAGATGGTAGATTATATCGTTAACTTATTTTTGCTGCTTACATTTATTTCCCAATCATCAGAAGAGGTTTTATAGCCTACAAATTTATGTTTGGCTTAGAGCAAAAAAAAAAAAATAATTCAAGTCACAAAATAGTGAAATATACACTGTACTGACAACTATAATTTAATGTTTCCCCAGCAAATGCCATTTGAGAAGGCCATATAGCACACCTAATCGCTGCAATCAGCATTTGTAATAAGAATGGATTGTTTCATGTTATTTGCATTAAATTTAAACATTTTATTTAATAGTTTTATACATAAAGCTTTTGGCTGGTTTGCATAACACTGCATTTTTCCACTGACAAACCCTGCTAATTTTTTTTTTCTCTACACTTATTTCCGCTTGCCCTTAAATACAGAGGGAAAAGCAGCCTGTGGTCCATTCTTTGCCTGGGACTTGGTTTCTTCTGAAGTTCATCCTTCTGAAGGAAGATGTGAGAAGAAAATAGGGGAAAGATGGTGTTGAGAGCCAGTTTTTACAGTCTTAAAGCAATTATGAAACAACAGCCCATGACTATTGCCCCTCACCCACGCAAAGCCAGGCAGTCCTGAAACATAATTGCTGTACTGAACACCACAACCTCAGTTCTGCTCTAGATCCTGAAGCCCAACCCCAAACTTTCCTACCAGGAGGAGCAACTGCATCACCCTGCAGAACCCCCAGCAGCTCAGAAATATTGAACACAGACGAGCCACGTCTCCTGCAGCTCACAACAGACCCAGAACACAATGTCCAAGCAGAGCCTGACCAATGCACACTCTGGCAGAAAACAATAAATATTAGTCAGTGGGCAGGCAGGGAGCTTGGTACAGGGGCTGAAGGGCTGCCAAGGTCCCTGCCAGGGCTTCCTTGCCTGCCTTTTTCCTACAACAGAGGTCAATTTAGAAGGAAAAACAACAAGAGCACGTCTATTTCTTCTCAAAAGTACAGATCTGCTGAGAGAAATATAACCTCATGAAGTGCTTAAAGCACGTTCAGCATTTTATGGAATAAAGTCTACAACAAAGACAAAACTATACTTTTTTATTAATACAGGATTCTGGTTGAATATAATTACTGTCTACAATAATTTTAGTCCTACTTCAATAAAATAGAGTAATTTATCAAAATCCTTTGTGACCTACTCTTAATTTTTTTTATCAATTAGCTTTCTTAGCTAATGCCTTTCATTAATCTCCATCTTTAAATATACCATAGTAAACAAAAATCTCGTAATTCTTCTCTGGGTAAGCAACTAATTAAATTTAGCCCTGAGGGGGAAGAAAAGCCCAGAAAAACCCTTTCACAGGGCTCAGCAGAGCATTAGGTACTCCCTCTGCACAGGGGAAAAGCCCTGCTGAGGCTGCCTCAAAGCCCTGAGGACTTGGATACCACTGGGGGATCACCCACCAGGTACCTGAGCAGCTTCTGCTGAATGCACAGAGCAGCATGGGAGAAAATGGAAAAGTCTCTTATTCACCTGACACTAATGAGATACTGTTTATTTTCTTCTCTTTTCTGCATGATTGGGGTTTTTTAGTTGGGCTTTTTTTTGTGGTTTTTTTGTTGTTTTTTGAAAAGTCACAGCAATAGCACCATAACTGGACAAGTACAATGTAGGTCAAAAGTACATCTTGGATCTTATTCTTTCCACAAAGTGATCAGGAATAAGGCCATGGGCCAACATTTCCTGGAACCACATGAAATAACTGACAAAGCTACTATCCTCAGATGCCTGTCACTGCCAGGACTAGTTTATGATTACCCAGAAGTTACTGCCAGACACCAGTTTCTCTAAGTCTTCCCTAAGTTGCTACCAACAAAACCACGTGACAGCTCGTTCAAGACCATCTATCAAAACTACCCTACTCACCCCATGCATTTTGTCCCAGGCTTATGGAAACAGGTACACATGATCCACTCTAGAGTTGACTCCTTTTTCCAAAATGCTGAAACCTCTCCATCATTCAGAAAAGAAACCACCTTCCTTCGCATGCTTTGCCAACCATGGAGCAAACTGATGGCACTAAATATATAAAACAGGGCTAATAACCTTAAAAAGCAGTGCAACATCTGGGATACAGTAACATCCTAAACCAGCACAGATGTCTTGTTAAATGAACATCTGTCCCCAGCCTTCCTCTGGAAAATGGCACAGGAATGATTTATAAAAAGGTTCAATTAGTGCTGCCATCAGCACGGCTAGTCACAAATTAACGTTCACAGGCACTTCCACAAGTGAAAGCTGTTACCCTCTTTTCAAGAATCTTTTTAACAGGTGTGCAAAAGCCACATGCTCCCACTACACTACTACTGAACCGTGGAGTCCTAAATACAGCTGTAAAAGTTTAACTGTGCTTAAGTAGAGGCTAAAATACTCAAGGTTCAGCTGGTAGCCCTAAGCGAAGAGAACCACAGCGAGCAAGAATCATTCATGGAAATACCTATGAGGAAAGGGGCATTTTTTCCCCTCTCTAAATACTACTTTACTACTTATTACTTCTAAGGATTGAGAAAATTCCACATCCAAGTCTGGATAAAATGAAGAGCACAGCTCTGGGAGCAAGGAAGATGCCATCTAGCTAGAATAAACTTCAATAGCCCTGAACATTAACAAGCCTAAAATAGGAAACTCGCCCTTATATTGACTCCAGCTTCAAACTGAGTCTGATTTACAAGATTCTTCTTCAGAGGATTTTTTAATTGAGCAATCAGTAACAGGTGAAAATGTTTTCTGCATTTGCCCTCACTCTCCCCTGTCTTTTCTTTTGTACATGGTAAAAAAAATAATGCAATGTGTAGTTTCTTCCTACTTACTTCTTATGTTATATATGTGTATACTAAAGGCTGAGGGATCCTGATGCATGGGAAAGATGTGCAACAGAAACATGGCAAGTGAAAGGTGACAAAAAGTTGACCGTTTACTAACAGAGAGAAGTGAAAACTTTCTTGTTTAACATCTGCTGAACCAGACTTTAATTAAAATCCCATAGAATTAGCACAAACTTCATGTTTCATTATGAAAACATTTCAAAAATACATTTGATATTGCCTATTAGTCTCTTGGTACAATCAAAGACAAGTGTGTTTCTTACTAATTTTAATTTATAAAGCATAATAATCTTTAAATAAAATACTACATCAAAGAGAAGTGACCCAACTTACATTTAAAACCAAAACATTGTAACTTCCCATCTTAGACCTCCTCTAGCCAGTAACGATATAAAAAACGATTCAGTCACTCAACGTTATTCCTTTACTCAGGGTAAAACATCTTCAGAGCTGAAACTTTTGACATCTATATTTTATGCTGTTATTACTGAAAGCAATAAACACCTGAAAAAAAAAATTACAGCCTTTGAGATCAGGATGTCTGAGAAAAAGTGTAAAAAGAAGCTACCTCCATTGGACAACTCTCAGCTTAACTTTTCCAGTACTCCCCTGTGACAGGGAGATTTGTCAAAGATTTCCTACACTGCCCAAAGAAATGCAAATGTAATTCTTTTTAAGATTATTTGTACCAAACACCATAGATGCATCTTTGCTTTCTTTCTAGAGTAAAGTCAGTGCTGACATAAAGTATGCAAAAGAAAACCCAGAGGTAAATGCAGAGCTCTTGAGGAAACAAGGCTGAGAGGCTGGGAGTGAAGTATCAAAATGAATCTGAATTGCATAGTTCTAATGATTTAAAACCCAAATAAATTAGTACTTTTGAGCAAATGTGAAGTTTGGTTCATCTGTATTTTTGATTTCAATTGTCCTCACACAGGACAACTGTAATATTAATCGTCCTTACCTGTACTATGGAGGTTCTCAGGCCCAAACTGGTGCAAAATTACTTTCCATGGGAGATTGAGAAAAGGCAAATAGGATGTGCTGCCTGCAGGCACTCATCAGAGATCTGTCTACCCAAATCAAAGAGCATTACGAATGTCATCCCACTGCTGACAAATCTTAACTCAGTTTTGCAGAAGGCCACCAGATCCAGGAGGATGAAGCTGCACTCTGTTGAGTGATGAAGCTGATCTGGACAAAGCCACCATATTCAGCATTTTCTCTGTTCATCCCTGATGCCATTTACAGTTGTTCAGTTTGAGTCTGGAACTGCTCTTTTGAGAGATAAAGCTGAGGAAGGCTATCATAGCTGAAACAGAGCTTTACTAATAATGTCAAGACCATGAAGTCTTCTTCTCAACTTGTTGCCCATTTGAGAACATCCTCAGTGGGTTGGCAAGAGAGACAGAGGGTCAGACCAGCCAAAAACCAAACCAGAAAGATTCAGCATCACTGATTACCAGTTCATTAACAGTTGCAGGTACATAAAATAATACATTTTTCACATGAGCCCAAAAAATACCCATGAAGTAACAGCTCTGCTACAGCCAATTATGGCCTGAGACATTGACAATAAACCTACTACATTGCAAGGACCTCTGCACACATTTTTGTGAAACCAGTACATGAGAAAATATGAGTTAGATGTTCAAAGCATGAAGCCAGGCTGCCTGATCTGCATGTATGGACTTCAGATTTGGAGACAGTTCCAACAACAGAGTGAGAAATCGTATAAAAGGCTTTCAGATCTTTTAGCTTTCTTTTTTACTTTTCAAACTGACTGCTTAGACATCTATAAATTCTGCAAGTGAAAATTGCCTTCAGTCAACTATCTGTCACATTAACCCAGCAATGCACAGCACCAGAAACTGCTACAGGTTCTTCTTTCTCAGGAACCACATTCCCACTGATACGTAGCCTCGTTTATAGTTTTAGTTCCCTAACACCAAACATTTTACGTGCAGACCTTAACAATTATACACTTTTCAGAAAAAAATGTAAAAAACTTCAGCTGCCATTAAAACACATTATGTGTTGCACATTAGTTTTGCACAAACTACATCCTTTCTATATTTGTTACCAATGCACTTGGCCACATTCACTAACATAACGATGCAAAACAACATACTAGAATTGCAGCACTTGTAATATTTTTAAAAACCTTTTCTATAATCAAATTAAGACAATTTTTTAGGAGCACCAAGAGCTACCAAGTAGAGGTACCTATAAGTTTCCAATCCCAACAAGTTCTGTTTATCTACCTGGCTCCAGACTTGATAATGGCTCTGCCTTTGTAGCTCCCCCAGACAGTTAGTGTGAAGCTCTTAGGTAAATCTGCTAAATAATCTTTAGCAAGTCCACTGACTGTTTTCACATGTTCTCTTTTGACAAACAAAGAGAGTGAAATGGCAACATGAACAGCTGAGAGACCACTGGTGCTGTCAAGAGCACAAATTTCTAACCTCTGCAAGACTTTCACGTGTGAAAAATTCAACCTGCACCGTTCACCACTGCTCTTGTCCATACTCCTCTGTCCTCTAACTCAACAAAATTGCATCAAAATATGCTCCTGCACCCAACACTGCATTTTCCTGATGGGAAGCATAAGCATCCACTTCCATCTAACACAAGACTTGTTTCTCCATGACGACGGGCTATGCCAAGTTCCAACTCCTCCAATCTTGTGAACAGCCATGGTGCCCAGAATTTTTTACCCACATCAGCACCAAGCTCGTGTCTTTTTTAAGAATTACCCAGCTCCTTGTTCTTTCACACACTGCAGGGCTTGCCTGCTACTCTCTTCTGAATAAAGGTGGCAACACAATGGCGAGGGCTGTAATTCTCATGTCTGGTGATTTCAAGATCCTGTACATAAAATTCAGCGGATCTGAGTCATCACGCATGAGAAACAGCTGCCAAGTACTTGGAACTTGGTAGAAGTTTTGGTCTCTGTGAACAGATTTTTGTAATTTTAGCACCATTAATTAGAAGTCATTTTCAAAGATTTCCTTTTGGAACTTTGCAGTCTGACAGAGTCTTATCACAGGAACATTGTGAAGATTCTTGCAAAGTGCATTTGTCTCCTTAAGTTAAATATCCTCACTGGATATATTTAGGTGATAGGTGAAGGCTGTGCTCTCTGTCACTCAGCCACACACAGTGCAGGTGTACAAAAAGTCCAATAGTGTAATACTAAATACTAAAGTTTTTACTCAGAAAAGTGTTGTTATACCCAGCAAGTGCAGTCTGCATACACTGATTATACAGTGTTGTAACCACTGCTTTTATTCATCATTAAGTCAGCTTGGACACTCAAAAAAGGATGAGAATATTCAACTATCTTATATTTTAGAAAAACTAACCCCAGTCACACGACATCATTGTGAGAGGTTTCCAGATCTTACATCTATCAAAATGCATCAGTCAGCTCAGAACATCTCACGCTTCCTCATCAAATAAAGCTCAGAATCTTTTGTCTCAAGTCACTTGTGCTAATGTCTTCTGGCTTCACAGCAAACACAAATCTTCCTGTAGATTACATGGACAATAATTCCATTCCTTCTTATGTTTTTGAAATGTTTCTGATGCCACTAACACAACAAAAAAAACCCCAACACCCTTCTCTCCCTCCATGTGGTACAGGATTTCCTGAGAAAGGCATCTGTCCACCAGTCTCACCTGAAATTATGTTTATGAAAAGCAAAGAAGAACCTCTGGGCAAAAATTTCAGTGTATTTAACCTTAAAGAAGCATTTAATCTTCAACTAGAAGGATGAGGACATGAAAGGAAGGGCAGTACCCAAAGAGCTATAAATAACCTGCTTTTATACAAGATGTTGGCCTAGAATACATTAGATAGAATTTTCTTTATAATACTCAAATTAATTGATGGCATGTAAGAAAAGCAGTTCTTGCATGTCAACCACAGTTTGTCATTACCCATCTAAAATGGATTTAGACAGGAAAAAAAACACAACAGAAATGAATGTCATATCACCACGTATCTTTTCCATCTGTTAGCACCCTTAGTGCTCCTTATAAAGAAATGCATTTTTATTTCAGATAATGTCAACAAGTATTATGAAATATTTCTCTTTCAATAAAACTGCTAAACCTAGGAAAGCCAAAGGGAAAAAACACAAGATCTGCTCACTAATTAAAAATCCATTAAAATTTAGTCAGAAGGCTTGGAAAACCTCAGAAGAATAAAAATAGATCTAAGAAGAAAATGGGCAATGGAATCAGATGGGTGTCAGTGTATATTTATAATTCACATGAATTGTTTTCCTCTTAACAAAATTGTCTTCAAACTAGATGTAAAACCTAAAAGCCAGATCATGGAAACTATTTTTATACCAGAGTAAATAAAAGTCTGGAAATACTATTGTGAAATATAAACAACAATATAAGTAGCATAATAAGCAACACTCCATAGCACAGACACAAGTAATACAGATCTTCAAACACCTCTAAAAGTTTCTGTATGAACAGGCATATCAATCTCTAGGGGTGTTGATGAGGTAGAAATTCTAAGGTTTTTGTTAGAAATTCTGCTAACAGTAATGAGCCTAAACCTTTTTTTCATCCCTGAAGAAGAGTCTTCTAACCTGGAGTCATAAATTTGCCTTCTGACAATTACAGACAGCTTACAAATAGCTCCAAGTAATTATAAGAGAGAACTTTCAAACTTCTGTTCAAAGGATTGTTAAATTACCATTATCATTTGGGACAATGATCATTGCTGTTCACCAACATGTCACTTATTTTTATTCGAGACCACTACCAACTATACCAGGCTGCTTTCTGTATTTTTTCTCCATGAGAGACTTCAGCCCTTTAATATTAAAAATGAATTACTGCTCTATTTTTTAATTATTGGGGGGTTAATTATTTTTTTCAAGTCTTAGTTCCTCATTTCTTTAGTATGCTCCTAAAGAACACCTTTTCAAAAGTGAAGTTAATAAAAGGATGGTGTTTCCAGCACTTGATGCTAGAGGAGTTCTCCTACCTGATGATCACCTTGACTGTCCCACCCTCCCCAGGCTGGGCGGGGGTCAGGCTGTGTCAGAACTGGCAGCAGAGAGTGATCTACTGCTCAGCCCACATCATATGATACAGGGCAGAGTTATAAACAAAATTGTCTCTGTGTCACACGAGCGGGGCACGTCCCCAGCCAACCCTGCTGGAGCAACCACTACAATGGAAGTCATCCAAGAGGCCCAACTGATACCTCCAGGTCAAGTTCCTCTGAGGCCACCATCCAAGGACACCAGGCTGCAAGCTCATTCCGTTTACTGCCCTGCAACTTGCACAAGGTCCTCAAGGTCTGCAACTTCTCTCCAGTTGCACAAATATACTCAGTTGTAACATTAAAATGTGGTTTTTGGTGTAATAGGAAACCAATTCTCAAAATCTAAGCTCACTGTGGAGAAAAAAAACGTGAAAATGTTCAAGATTCAAACGTGCAGACCTGGCAACTTACAAATTATACTAAGGTGAATTAACAGTGATTGAATTTGAACCCAAATTCAAAAGAGATTGTTTTCATCCCCATCAGTTTGCTTCAGTCAATAGAGGTTCATGAAAGTCTGTGCTGGAAGCAGCCAGGGAGAGAGCAGTGGTAGGAAAGGGTTACTGGAGAAGGAGGAGAGAAAATAAAGCCAGTGAAGCTTCTTTTAGTGACAGTGCAAGTAATGCTGTCTAAAAGAATTTGGAAATCATAATCTGAATCCCTTTGCTTCCTAACTTTTTTTTCTTTTTTTTGCAAACCACCAGAAAAAAAGTCATGAAAATAATCAGAAATGATACTGCAGCTGATTTATAATGGGACTATTTGTATATTTACCTAATCTTTTCTGAGCACAGACCTTCTGGAATGACAGCTTCTTAGATATTTATACTTTTATTTCAGCTTGCTTTTTACATATACACATATGCTTCTAATTAACATTTACAGCATGGAAATTCAGTTCTACTCACCAGACCACACCATGGAGCCTTAAAAATTATCTTAATCAAACGTTTCACAAGTACTTTCAGGTATAAAAAGCTGGCAGAGCAGCTCTGAAAGAGCTATACTGGCAACCACTTGTGAAGATGACACAAACAGGAAAGCACATACATGAAACTTAATGGCCCTAAAGCTACTCATATTTATCCAAGTACTGCCTTGGTGTCACAACAGGACAGAGCAGTTCCTACTCACAGCCACACAACAGTGTTAAAATAATTATTTTTTTTCTTAAAGAGTATTCTGCATAATTTTTTCTGCAGTATTTTTGCACACTGAAATTTTTCCTTGAAGTATCTGAAAGCCTTTATGCTAACAAAAAGAACTACAATTGAAGTATGCCTTGGCCTCAGAACCTTAGAAACCATTTGTCTTTTGCAATCAATGCATTAAAGATAACGTTTGAAAAGAATCTTCAACCACAAAGGTGTTCAACATTCATTACACCATCCCTGGAAAAGCTGCTCCAGGGAGTGCAATGAGAACAGAAGTCTGACTGCTCAGAGATTCAGGGGACACAATGCCAGAATCATTATCCATGCCAGCCCAATATCCCTAACTATCACTCAATAACCGTAATTGATTGAAGCCCATCTTTCACAAAGCCACTCACTTTGCCATTCCCTTTGTCGTTCGTTCCTCCTTCTGAATTCGTGCTCATTTCCTTTGTCAACTTCTCTGGTTTCAGCTTTCAACCACTGGTTCTTGTCCCTTTTTCTCTTACATTAGGGATCCCTTAAGAACTCAGTGTTTTCTCTGCCAGAGATATCATTCACTGTTCTCCAACTACTACTGGTTTTTAGGGTTTAAATCCCCCACCCCACAAACAAACAGACTGAGCATCTCTACCTTCCTCCCCAAAGCAATCTCCTCCAAGCTTTCTACAATCTCTGGTCCATTTCATGACTTTTTGCCAATATTTCGGTCTTTCAGCCATGGATATCTGAATCACATTGAAATGGCAGCAGCAAATCTCACAATCTCTATGATAAACAGAGCTTCAGTGCACAGCCACAAACATCCCACACTTCAAATCTCGTGCCAGAAATGCTCCTTTTTCTGGACTGCAACCCCATCCCTAAATCTCTACATGGCAACACCGTCCCCTCTTCTTATTCTGAAGAGCATTTTGTTTAACTGCTCTTCTGCCTCTTCCCTGTGCTCATCCATGTCATTCCATATCCAGATTTCAACAGCAGTAATTGTTATTAATATTGACTAATACCAGACTTCACTGCTGGAGGACCACCCAAAAAACCCAAAGCAAAGCGATGACAGTTCCCAAAGACAACAAAGTGCTTGGTCAGCCAGTCCTTAAACCAATTACTGCAGGCTTTATTCCACTGAATAATTCAAACAAATAGTTTTAATCAGAGTATAAAACACTGTTAAGCCCAGCACCTTTAGAGAAATCCATTTACATTACATCTTCATAGAAAACGACGGATAAAGGACCACATCAGATGACCTAATACCTACATCAAAGGAAACTTGTAAAACTCACAAAGTGGGTAAAAGGATGAAAAGGAAGGGAAAGAATTAAAAAAAGCCTACCAAACCTAAGAGTTCCTGCCTCTACAGAACACAGCAAATGTCTTTATTTCTAAAAGGAAAAGTATCCATATCTGCCCAAAAGTCATGCCTTCCACACTGTCATCATTTCAGTGGGAACCATGGGATTTCACTATCTCACAGAAGTGAGCAGTGTGTATTTCAGTACACTTTGTAACAAAATAAAATATTCTACCGAAATTACAAGATCTAAAAAACAATTACTTTATTGCTTCTTACAACTTTTTCACTGTAAAATTCAACTCCAAGGTAGTAATTGGCAGGGACAAAATTATGTAGCAATTAGGGCATGACAGCAAAAGCAAACAAGAACTGAAAATGGGTTCGACACTTCTGGTAACAAGCAGGTAATTATCACAGCAGCTTGAAAGGGGCATAATCAACCAAACTGACATCATCCCTCCCACATAATAAAATGTGAAATCCCTTTACGTGCAGTGTAGCTCTTACACACAGCTGGTAAATGCTGCTAGTCTAGTCTCGATGTTTGTGTCTGCAGAGCAGCTGAGGTTACATTTGGGATGGTTCAGGAGTAGATAATTGTATTTATTTATTTACGATGGTAATAGCTATTACATGTTTTCATCCAATGTGGATTACAGATACTATCCCTAGAAAACACTATTTTATAAAATTGCCCTCTCTTTTCTGAGTGTAACTTTGTTTTCAAAGTTCCTAAGAAAGAGAAGAAAAATCTTTGCCTACCATTACATTTTCACCACCATCTACAAAATATAACAGGTTTAATATTTTTAACATTGAAATAGAAAGTTGCTGGTTTTAAATATGCTTCATTCTTAACTACTCTACTTTACCAGCAACACTTTTTTGCCCAGGATGCATTTGTTTAAACTCAGGTGTGAGCATGAACTGTTGTCTCAAAGCAGCACCGTGCTGCGGACATGCCTCTTGTTATCTCAACAGTGTAACTGCAAAATAAACAGTAACGTATTCATCTTCATCATGTATTTGAAGTAATGAAAATATGATTTAAAAACCCATTCATTTATCTGCTGTGCCCTTTCAGCACTATTTTACTGCGAGATTCTCACTCTCATCAGGGCCATGCTTGGAAAACCCATCAGCCCAAACTGACTCAATCAATGGTGGCTGTTCTATCCCTTGGAGCAGGCTGGGGGGAACCTCCTTCTCCCCTGTTTTCTGTATTCCTACCCCGTGTTCCTCTCCATTTTCTCTCTCTTTGTGTTGACAAATCCATTTACCTCCACACTGTCTGTCAATACCATTAACTCGATGCTCCCACCTTTTTCCAGCTCATTAACAGCAAGGCCGAACCCAACACTAATCCCTAAGTCTGCCCTTAACTATTTCCACACAGCTCCCACCTCTCCATGGGTTTCACTCCTTATTCCTTGGATACCAGCAATTTCAAACACACCGGAATTGCAGCTCCATTTGTATTGATTTTTCATTACAAATTTCCACAAAACATTTACAGACTATCTGCACCTATCATTTTCTAAACTATGCTGCAAGTACCGTAAGTAAAATGAATTATTAACCCTTATTTTCTTATCATTAAAAGCTCAGCACTAACACATCACAACATGAATTCTTTAGACAGCTGTTAAGCAATCTACTTTTTATCAAATTTTTTGTTATATTTAGACTTTTTTTTTTTTTTTGCGCAAAATTCTCACAAAGATAACACAAAGCTGGCTTCCTGGACCTCAGCTTCTGGAAAGTATTAGGGCAGTTTGGAGCATTTCTTGTAAAAATTAAATTTCATGAGTGTGTCACCTAAACATGGCATGCCTTGACTTGTGGACGGTTTGATTTACTGACAAGTAAAGCAGATGTGGGCACAACAGGAGATATTTAATTGCTGCTATATGTTACTGACATGATAAAGATGTTAATACTGTACCAAACCTGTCTTTTTTCCTTTTTAAATCTAAACCATTTAAAATCTCAAATTATTTCAACAGGTTAAAAATTTTCAAGATGCATTATCAAGAATTCTCAAAACTATAGAGAATTTTATCACCATAAAGTGATAAAAGCACAAGTTTATAAATTTAAGTCTATACCACAGCAAAAGGAAATGTCAACCTCAAAGCTAAAAAGGATAAAGACTAAATAAAGACTCACAGAAATTCCAGGCCCCATAAACTCCAGAAAAAGCACATAAAGTCATCTGATAAAGGGACAAATAATTGGTTTTCTTTGCATCTGGATCCTACAGTAAAGGTAACATGCTTGGTTTAGTGTCCCTAAGGGAAACTTTCTTCATCTAAACAGCTGGAAATAATGTTTTGTTGGGGAAAGTACAATATTTTGAAGTAGAGATCCTTCCAATGAAAGCTCTGAGAAGATGCCAGGAAAATGAAGTTGATAGTAACACCAAAAATTTTACCTTCTCTATACACAGACCCACCCCAACACCTTATTTTCTTACAGCCAATTCTACATCTCAATCTGCAGATATGTTGAGGGTTTCTTTCTTCCAAAAATGAGATCAGAAGTTGAGGTTTAGCTTCCATTGGAAAACAAAAATAAACGTGGGCATGAGTCTCATTAGACACACCCCACATTAGCACACCCCAACCCTTAATTTCTTGCAGAATATAACTAAGTTGGTAATGCACATCATAGGAACTTCAGCTTAAAAAATAAAACAATAACACTGACAAAGTGTTCTACCATTAAACAGAACCTCTTAGCAATGCCACTGAACTCATGGCTAAGCTTAATACAAAATATCATCAAATATAAACTTTATTAGCTAAATCCATTTCTGTTCTTCCTCTTCCAAGTCAAATGCAAGCCTGTTTAAATGCTTATGTGCACATTAAAATAAAAATATATGAGTATGAGACCCTGACTCAAAACCATCACAACCTGCACATGCAGGGCAGAGTAATTAACCTGTGTGGTTTGTCAAGGACTGTCTGAATGCTCCTTGGTTTTCAAGCATTCTCTTATCAGCATAATTCAGAGCATTTAGATGAAAAGCCTATATAATTCTAAACTGTTTTAAAAGCTTTTTTTAAATGAAATTCTACGAATTCTGATGAGTTCTTTATGAATTATTCTGAAGAAGAATTGTATTCTTTCAGGTTTCCTTGGCCATAAATTTTATATTTGGGTTCACTCAAAAGAAATCAGAAAAAATAAAACCGCTGAACCTACGAGCTAATAAATATACCATCACTACAACAAACCATGAAAGAATCCATCAATGGATTTGATTTTTAAAATTAGTGAGAGCACATCTTAGAAAACATACTGCTGAAGAATGAATGGCAGGGTGAAAAAAATCTCTGAAAAATGTCATCCACTCCTAAACATCTCAGAAAAAATTTGCTACCCTATTGCACCAGCTGCAGAATTCCATCTCTGCTGCCTTCTACACACCTGGAAGACTACAGGAGCCAGGTTTCACATCATCAGGAAAATCATGGGCCAAATACAATGGTGGTCTGACACATTACTCACCTACACCTCAGTAAGAAAGGTTTCCATTTTATCAAGAAAAACTTTCTTGATAAAAGAGATTCATTTCAAAGAGACATAACAAAAACTACCAAGGCCAACCAGTTCTTCACCGTGACAAATGTATCAAAAGAAAATGTACACAAAATAAATGTGACTCAGATAAGCAGCTACTATCAGTTTACTACAGGTACCATGTTTGAATAAAGCAAAATGACTTAATAGTATTCTCCCACAATCAGATTTTTAATACTTGCACTAAATCTAAGGAAAACAGTAAACTCCTATTATCCACTTTTGAAAACAAATTTATAATAGAGGTATGCCTGAAGCTGCATTGTAGAAAAAAAAATAATAGCCAACAAAGTATTTAGAATTTTCCATCCTATTATTCAGGAAGATCTAAGAATACCAAAATATTTTAAGAACAATAATAGAAAGTGAAGCCACATTAGAAAACCTCCCCCTAAAGCTTGCAGTTATTGCAGTACTTCTTAAGGCAAAGTTTCATGACAAAAATACTCATTTTGTGCGGCAGAGACACACAAAAGGATTCTTCGGGATGCCAAACACTTTCAGAACTCTCCAGTGATGACTCATCCTGTTATGTATACAAAGCTTTCATTAAAAAAAAAAAAAAAAGTCAGTTGGCATCATTACAGATCCTCAGTTAGCGATCTTCAACTCACTGTTAGTTCTTGTACAAAGTATTCTAAACACTGCAGTGAAGTATTCTGCTATGCTAATTTTGGGGAGGAAAACGTGCAACTTAACTTGAATGGCCTTTCTTACACGGAGTTTCTACTCTAGTTCACAAACGGCTCCAAGATGGCCTCAAACAGAGTTTTGAGCTACACAGAAATTCTTTGTTGCTCCACAGCAGTTCCTTGCCAGTCGTGCTGATCAACTATTTTGCCAAAACCAGAAAAATAAGTCTTTCAAAATGAGTCTTGATGACTGGAACAAAAAGAACCACTTCTTAAAAGAGAAAAAAAAAGAAAAAAAAAGCAGGGGGGGAAGGGTAGTTTAACTGCTCCTAAAAACTTTGAAAGCATTCCTCCTGGATATCTCCTTAGAAGTGATGTTTTAATCTCCCCCACCCCAAATTAATTAATTTATTTAGATAATCTGTTGTTCTGCAACAAAACCACAATAAACTAAAACTGCCACATAGATGCAAGTAATTGTGATGAACTGTGCTGCTCTACTGACAAGCATTTTTTAATAAGACAGCTTTCTTTTTTATATATACAACTTCTTTGAAATGTGGTGTTGGTTTTTTTAATTGGCTGTTGTTTGCTTTACTTATACACACGAATGTTTGCAAGATGTACTGAAACCAGAAGCCTCCCACAGCACTACACAGAGCACAGGGAGCCTGAATCTCACTCCATCAAGCCAGACTTCTCCAAGTCAAGAGGGTCCTCTCCATTCCTGCTCACCTTCTACCTGCAGGCAGCCACCTCCAAACCCAGGCAGGGAGGAGTTTGGGCTCAAAGAAGCTTTGACCTCCTCAAACTCATCTCCAGACTCACTCCACACAGGCAGCAAGTCTGGAGTTTGCAGCCCTCCCACAGCATCGTCTGGCCCAACTCAAACAAACAAGCGAGATAGAAATAATTTCCTTTATGTTCAATCCCTCCAGTCACTCACTTCTCTAATAATTCAGTTCCTAGTGTTGATCCTTTGCTAAATATGGCCACATAAGCATAAGCAGCGAGTCTCAGTGCCAGCTATGCAATTTCTCTTTCCCACTGGGGACAAGTTTTCCAGCATCTCAGATGTTTTCAGAACAGATGCCTCCCCCACCACTGCCACATATACATTTTATTTTATTTCTTATGAACGCCTCTTACCCACAGCAGTTACAAGTGCCAAATCATCTGATTTCACAGAGTGTCAAAAGAAAAGCCAGATCTAAGAACTTTTATAGCATTTTCTATCCCTTCTTCCTCTGCAACATGTTGATTTGGAAATAATACTCTTCATTTGCTCAAATTCCAGTGTCTGCAAGAAGTCTGCTGTCCCTCTCCAGTCATTTGCACTGATCACAGGACTTCATCAACTACACCATGTTTCTCTAAGTTTAAGCTGTCCATGGGCACTGTCAAGGCTCCATGTGATCAAAGATACAAACTAAATTTGTGGATTCATGCTATGAGTCTCTAGCTTTAAGCATACTGATTTCCATGTTTCACAAAAAACAAACCTAAGGAACAGCCCATTTTTTACTGCTTCCAGACGAGCTATGAAGGCTTGTGTAAGAAAGCGTAACAAAATCCTTTTTATTTTTTTAATTTAGTTGTAAGTTTTTGTTATTCTCTCATTACTTATGTACTACCACAGGTGGTCATGGCAAATTACCAACATAATTTATGCCAGTTCTTTAACTGCAAGTCTAGCTTACTAATTAAATACCAGAAAGAAAACCCCAAACAAACAAAATAAAACCTCACGCCCCAGTCTTCAGCAGTTAAAAAGCAAAGGTACAGAAAAGCAGGAGACACCCCCAGACAACAACAGAAGCTTCATATTTGTCTTTAGCAGATTATGTTTAAATGAAAGCAGACACCATCTTCATTTCCCTGCATTTAATCAGAGGTGGATGGAAGAGGGCAGAGGAACAGGGAAAGCCTCTCCAGCAGAGGTCTGGACAGGGCTGGGGTCTGGGGGGTGACCAAGGAGCCTCACAAAAACCAGGAGGCATTTCCAAGCACACAGCACAAACATAATGGAGGGTCCAGCATGGGCTTGGCTCCACAGAACAAACAAAAGGGGATACTTTAATCATATTTTAATGAGGCTTTGCACGTGACCTGGTCCACTGGATGCTGAAATGCTGCTGCAGTTACTCTACAGCCACCTTGGCATTTGGTGGCTAATGCTCCAACTGGCCTCTACGGTACCCCTGAGGAAGGAAAAATAAATAAAGCTGCTGCAGCAGCTTTGGTTGATAACAGCATTAATACACTGGGGGTTTAAAAGGTCTGCAGATCCACAGACATCAGCATCATCAAGTGTGAAACCTTAACTCAGTAATAACCAGTTCTATCAGGAGACGTATTAAGCAGAATAATTAAGTCAATTTATGTTATATAAAAAACAGGTTCATTATCCAAATACAAATATTATTTAACTAATAGAATGAATCAAAACCCAAGCTATGCAATAGACATTTATCATCAGAAAACAAGATACCGTGGTTCCTTAAGGCTGCAAAAAATGAAAAAATTTCCTGCCCTAAGAACCCGAAAGAAGAATCCTAAGAACCCTAATAGTCCAGAAATCCTGCTTTTGGAGTCTATTTGTCTCTTGTTGCCTTCAAAAGGCACTCCTCTTACACACATACAATTTTTTTTTCAATTTAAATAAAATTTCCCTGATGTGCCCTAGAGCTGTCAACCACATCTTTGAAAAGCACATAGTCTGGTTTTCCCACACATACATTTCCATGCATCCTGACAATTATAACCACAATTCACATTGAAAAGGTGATCACAAAATCAGCATTTGCTGTCTCTTCTAACACTTACTACACAGCACTGATACTAGTAGGTAGAAGGATCAAGAAACCCCCAAGAAAATCCCTGCTGTTCTCACTCTCTGCAGCTGAACTGTGGAACTCCATGCCCAGCACGATGGAAATTTGTGTGCCTCAGAAGAGGCTGGACACATTCTAAGGAGATTTTTATGCTCAACAGATCACAGCAATACCATCCTTGATTCCAAAACTCCCACAGTTCTTTCCCAATCTCCTGCAATTAGGGGTTGGGGAAGTATCATTACAAAATTACTTTTGTCTTACTTTCCTACTAACCACTGCAGGAAACATGATGATGGGACATCCACATCTCTGATCTGACCCAGCACTGATGCTGTTGTGAAATAAGTCATTTCTCCAAATTATTTTAAAGACAGACTCTGAACCAAGAAAGCTCATCATACTGCCCAGATTACTGTCACATCTAAAAATTCATCTTTAGCAACACTGAACTTTATTTCCAGCCTTGTACTCAATACCCTGTACTCTGAAAACTGAACCTGTGACTATGCAGCTTTTAGTGGTTTATAGAAGTTTCATTCCTCCAAAACACTGGTTCCTGATTTCTGAGTCCAGAGACTCCCATGTGGGCTTCCAGAGATTCAGTTCTGCATGGGGGGAAGCAAAGAAAATGCCCAAGCATCCTATAGACCTTCCCATCCAGGACCTTTGTCCACACTGCACTGAAAAGGTTACACACCTTACCCCTGCTCAGGGATCTACCACAGCAAAACAATAACCTTGAGGCAACCTTCAGGTCATACAATCATGCTTTATAACAAGATGCTTTCACTGTCAAAGAACACCTATTTTTCTTGTATTTAAGCAACATGAAGCTCTTCTGGTAGATCAATGGATCCTCCTAAGTCACCAAATTTCTTGCACAACATCAGAAACAAGTTAAAGCCCCCATGTCCTGTAAATACAATCACTTGACATTTTGCTGCTATAATCTGAAATAATACTCAATCCATGAGCATTCTAACCCTACCTTTATACAGGGAATTTTTAATTTTTTGCTTCTTCTTGTCACTTAAAGACTACCAAGAGAGATTCATGCAAGGTTATTCTGCCCCCCACCTTGGATAAAGTTCTGACTTTGAGCATTCAGTCTCATCTTTTTGATGGAATTTGAGAAGCATCTTTGAATACCAGGACCAAAGAGCCAAGGAAGGAGTTTTATGAAAAACAGTTGGTGTTCATTGACTGTTGGCATGTTCTTCCTCATTCCTAAAAGTTGCTTAATTTCACCCATCTACTTTCCATAAGGATGTGGTCAATGTTCATGAGGAAACCTAGTAAAAGTACATAATGCAGAATGCCATCCTCTGAATGGTTCTGACTTGGTGGGTGTGTACTGGGATGGCAAGGAGCTCTGCCAGTAAATTTCACTTTTGCTGCTCAGGTAGAATCAGGCTATAGGATGATCAGCAGAAAGTTTAGTTCAGATGAGTTTAGCAGGCTTAGGAGGCTGTTGGGAGGACTGGAGAGGAGATTACAGGAGAGATTATTTCAAGATACATCTTCTTTCAGTACAAGCTGCAGCCACCGAAAGGATTTTGCAAATTGAACTCCCTAAAATGCAACCACCTCCCCCCCAGTCCTTGCTTCTCTTAGAGCCTTAAGAGACACGACCCCACCACCACTGCTTTCCTGCCCCTAACCACACCACTACAGCACATCTTCCAAATTTCTCACAAGTGATTCTGTGTTCAGAGGATGTTACAGAACAGTCAGAAAAAACTGCCATTATAAACTGCTGAAGAGACCACAACCATCACTGGCTTTTCCATGACGAAGAAGCCCTGGCAAAACAGCCTTCCCTAGAAAAAATCTACTACTCTTCACCTACAACTGTATGCCTTACTTACCAAGAAAGACAACTAAGTAGCTCTCCTTTACCTGCCTCCTGGCCTGAAACTTTGGGCACAGGGGGTGGTGAGAAGTACAAGGACAAGATATGGAGCACCACATGCAAAATTATTCATCTTACATCACTCTGATAAAAATGAACACATAATATCAGTTTTCCAGATGCTGATTGTGCTTGATGAAATCAAGTACCTGACAGTAGGATGGGTCTCAGAGGGATGAAATACATATCTAGCTCAGGAAGAAATAAGCCTAGTTCTCTCTGAGCGACCCCAAAGTGCCCCTTTTTTTCCTGCACACAACAGGACTGTAATTCTTGCCAGCCTCTGCAAAGCAGTGGGAGTAAAACATGACTAATTGGCCAGTAAAAGAATAATAGAGAAATCAAGTACAAGTTTATGCAATTTATAATTGTTGTGATTTCGGCTTAGCACTGTTCCACAGAATCTAAGTTGACAGAAAACTGTTCTCACATTTTCTTGATATCTGAAGAATGAAAAACTACTCCACAATGCCTGGTTTATTTTTCTCTGAAGCATCCTCTTCCCCACAGTTTCTGATCATGCAGAGCAGCAATTGGTTAGCACTATTCAAAACAGTAGGTGCAGAACAGTCTAGGCTATCGAATTCTTGCTTGTACTGATGAATGTTTACTCTCATGACTATTTTATTTCAATGGAAAACTTTCTATTGACTTGACTTGTCTTTGAAACAGAATTGTGTACCTTAGAGAATACCCCATCATGCTGATTAATAATTAAATGAATCCATACAGTACTTATTCACTGACAGTTCTTTATTTGGAGGTCCAGAGGCATCAATAATGAAAACTCCTCTGCAGTATGGGCAAAGCTGTCAGCAGCAGATGTTGAAGATTAGGCAGCCATGAGGAAAGAAATAAATATAATATAGGATGGTTTAGATATCAACTGTATGTAGGTCTAGCAATGATCAGGGGAACTACCTCTCCCTAACCTTTACACCTCTCATCTTTCACCAGAGAAAACAGCAGCCAACTACCTTCATCAACATGGGTGAATGCAGATATCAAACTGGCCAGAGCAATCCCTGGCCACACAGCACTGCCCAGGAACTCTGACTTTCTGGTAACAAACTAAACTGGAGTCAACTGATTTCAAAACATCCCCAAGGGAAGCAATAGAACAGCTTGAAATAGAAGCTGTTCACCAGTTCAGCTCCAGGATTCTAAAACTTTCTATGGAAAACTGACACAACCATCTCAGTCACTGAACCACAGACATCAAGACAGGTTCAGTAACTACACGCATTTCTGAAAAAAGGAAGAAAGTAACTTACTAACTCCTCATAGCTAAACATTCTTGATCATTCTAGGTGGGTTTTACTATCTGAGGACAAATATACCAGAGGAATAAAAGAGATGTGTCTAACTATTTTACATCTTGTTGACTAATAAATACCTGAACAAAATCTACAAGGCAGACCTGCTCTCCCCAGCCCAGTTTCAAGAATCTGTTAATGCAGGATTGTACCCTGATCCAAACAAACTACCTCAGGAATCTTCCTGACTTCCTCACCATCACTCTCTTCTTCTAAGAACTAAACTTCAAGTAGTAATAGTTATTATTTCTGGAGCTGCATAAAAATGTCTTCAGATGGTTCCCTGGAGTGTTTATTTTTCTTAATTTAAAAATCTTAGCTTCTTTTAACAAGGTGAAAACAAAGATGAAAAGAAAACAGAAATGAAAAGACAACTAAATACACATAAGACTAAGCACTGCTTACAGGCAAGCTACCTCACCAAGGTGGATTAAGGTGAAAGAGAAAGACTGAAGTCCATGCTCCTCAACCCCCATCTCCCATCTGTCTTACAGATTATATTCCTGGAACTCTGGCTTCCTCTTTCCTGAGCACTGCAAACCCACGATGCTCCCAAAAGCCCTCTACCTTGTTTCTGTACCCTTTCCTATGTGCAATCAGCCTTCTGCTAAAATACTGCAAAGCCAAAGTGAAATGCTTCCAATGAAAACAGTCTCTCAAAGGTTAATAGTAGTTCTTACTGCTCAATCCTGCCCTCCATTTTATGGCAGCCCTGAACATACACTGAATGACTTCTGCCACAACTGTGACTAAACCTTCTGTACACAAGGCAAGGCTGACATGGCAGTGACAACACCTAGCACACCTACTATTTGACCCAGATCAAGGACCTTTGAAAAGGTTAGAAAATATTCTAGGTTCATTCATTCCCTCATCCCTCTCCTTGACCACTGCTGGTGTCTTCTTGCATGCTAAATACATTCTCAGCAGTGCCACAAAACCATGATGACAAAATTGCCCCACTCAAGCCTAAGGGCAAGGTGACTAAAATAAAGCTCCAACCTCATTTCTTCTCATTGCTCCAGATACACCATCCTTGTATAGTCCCATCCAACCCATCCCTTCCCCTGCCCCATCCTCTTTGTTCCACCAAATACATCACATCCTTTCACCCTGTTCCTCCTGCTTCAAAAAAACCTTCAAATTCTATTTAACTCAGTACCTTCACAAGTCACTTGATTCAAAGGCAGCAGATTTCTGCAGAACTGTAAGCCTAAATAAGAATTCTGTTTGAGGTTTTCTGAATTCTGGAAAAAATACAGCTCCCTTTCCTCCTGGTCTAACTCCACCTCAAACAGATCCCCCATGGAATGATTATTCCCAGAACTGCCCTTTTCAGAGTTTGTCCCATTTTTCTCTATGGCACCTGATGTTACATGCTAACAGCAACTGCAAACTGGTTAACTATAAACTACATATAAACTATATAAACCAGGCAATAATAACCTGCTCTCACATGCACTTGTTCCTGAATGGAGTCTTCCAAAAGCAACCCACCTTCTCTTTTTATAGCATGGGGGCATTTGGGGCCTGGAAATTAAAAATAAGAAGAAAAAAACTTAAATTAAAAAGAGAGAGAAAAAGGAAGATCCAGAGTTAAAACAACATGGAAGTGTGTGTGGTTGGAAGGAACACATTGAGCTCCATCTAAAACAAAGAATTCATTCCTGAAACTGAATTATACCCAAGAACTGCAAGTCCTGGCTAAACAAACAAATATATACACAAGCAGACTCTTCTTTCATGCCTCTATCTTTTCTTATTAAGTAACATTACACAAGTATTCAGCTTTTAATGCTTGGAAATCAGGATGGAAACATGGGACAAAGAGGCCAGCGTGAAATCTTTTATTTTCTAGCTGTACTACAAAAGCACCATCAGCACAAGCCACACTTACTGTGTAACATTTCTCCAGTGAGTACAAACAAGAGGGAGACTTCCCTGACAGAGAGAAACACAGAGTGCTATGACTAACTTCCAACAGCCCTTATGGAGGAGCCAAATATCCTCCAAATGCATGATATCATCTATGCTTGTGCCTGGCTTTGGACCTCAACACTGAGATGAAAAAAAAAAATTCTGACGAGGAAGGCCACCTATAATTATGCTCCATTTTTTTAAAATCAAAGATATTTCCAAAGGACAAAGCTTAACTGTGATGTTTCTCCACTCAACTCCATCTGAGATGTCAGGAAAAAAAATTAAAAAAAACCTGTCAAGACCACTAAAAGCCACATCTGTTTGCTGAATACATTCCACATCAGATTACAGAACACAAAGACGTGAACGCTGTCAAACAGAAGGCGCTCACCTATTCCCAGAGGCACGTGACAGCTCCTCTGCCTCGCTCTCCCCACCCCATTTCCATGACATTTCCTGGCTCTCCCCACCCCATTTCCATGACATTTCCTGGCTCTCCCCACCCCATTTCCATGACATTTCCTGGTTCACCTCGGCCGTCCCGGGGAGCGCCACTGTGGCACAGCAAATGCCATGGATGGCAAGGAGACATCTGATATCTGTGATATCACACGCTGGGATCCTGCCAGAGAACCACCACATGCCAAAAGGATTTCGCAGAGGAAAGACAGAATTATAAAAGACTGTCAAAGTGGATTTTAGGACTTCTTCGAACACCCTATGTCCCAGGGTTTCCAGGAGCTTTAGTGATTACTAAAATTGGAACAAATAAAACAAAAGAGTGTCTTTCAGCTTGTTTAGAGGCTGCTTTTGACACCACTCCAGAGCCAGTCCCCATCCTCTTGGACTGTGTCTTTTACACTAAATGGTACACACCAAGTACACGCTCCTCCATACTAAGAGTTTTCTATCCACACTTTCAGAACAGGAAACCAGAATTGCAAAGCCGTAAGGTTTGACAGCAGTGATGAGAAAAGAATACTTCAACCATTATTTTTAAATAGCTGAATAAATTAAATACAGTAAGTCTGGAAATATACATAAAGCATATACTGTATGGTCCTTTTAGCCTGAAATAAAAGGAGAAACAAATACATGGTGGCTTTTAATTTCTGCTCAGCCATTTACCCTTAAGAGATCATTTTCAGGCAAGTCCAATGAACGGTCACGTTAAGAAACTGTACATGATGCAACTACTTTCTACTGGTATATTATGTAAATGACAATAATATCACCCCCTGTGTCCTCCCCTCCAAAAAAAAGCTTCCAAAGAACATTTTGCCAAAACTCTGCAGGAGTTTCTGCTTAGGAGAGAATAACACACACACAAAAAAAAAAAAAAAAAAAAAAAAAAAAAAAAAAAAAAAAAAAAAAGGAGAAAAAATATAAAAATATGAGTCAACAGAGTCTGACAAAATTATTATACAAAAAATACTATTCCTACCAAAACAAAAATATTTTGACCTAAAAGCTTCTATATTTAATGCTGCCAGAATATTAGGTATTACTTTGCATAGAACAGACAAAACAAGAGTCATAAAAAGTCATAAAACAGTTTATAAAGATGACCTGTAAGTGAGGCAAGGAACTAAAACTACAGATACTTGAACTCCAAGTATATTCTCGAAATAAAGACCATTTACACCAAAGTAGTAAAAGATGCATAACCAAACCCTTTAAAAACAAATGTACAGTAGTCATCAGTGAAGTTACTGAATGGCACTCAGATGCAGCTGATCACACAGCACTAAGAAAAAAGTCTATCTTGTCTCCTGCTTCTATCTTACAAGTAGATGGTTAAAATATTTCCACTCAGCAGTCTGGAAGCTGCAGTTATTTTCTGTAGCAAGTGGATTTTATTGTGCAGGAGCATCAAACACCACACACGACCATCACCATGATGTACACACAGCACAAAGACCCCTGCACGTAACCTCCAGCTTAGGAGCTGTGTGCACTTCAATACCCAGCATTGTACAGAGTCACTGAGAAAACCTTTAAATGTCTGCCCAGTTGTTTCAGTTTTGCTATAGTACAAACCCACTACTGCTTTATTTCTTCACATGAAAAAGCCCCAAACCATTTTCATACTGATCTTCAGATCTTTCAACAGCTCTACGCCAAATAACGCTATTCTGAGAAAAAAAAAAATGAAGTTAAACAAAAATCTAAACTAACTCAGGAACGTTCTTCAATTATGTAAGAATCCAGTTAGAGTGTTAACTAATGATTTACTGGTGAGCGTGTAGGGTTTAGTATCCAGAATGAAGCACGAGACCGAAGGAGTTTTTCAGGAAAATACAAAACACTACACAAATTAACTGGTTCATATTTTGAAAGCATAGATTGTTATGTTGGGTGGGTTTTTTTAATCAGCCTGCTACAAAGTAAGGCCACTGGAGAAAGGGGTAGCCAGCCTCTCATAGTGCCCAAATAAAAAAAAGAAATAGACTTTTTTTCTTTACAGTTGTACCAAGTTTGTTAAAGCCAGCCAGTTACATAACACTTACTTTGACTTATGACCTATTTGCTCACATGAAAATCATCATATATGATGATCTGACCATCCATTATGCGCTAGAAACATAGTTTATTTTTTAAAGTGTTTTTATTTTTCCCTCTTAGTTTAGAACTACAGTTTAAAACAGTGGGAGGATCACCTAAAATTAACACTATAAAGGTATGCTTTGGAAGCATGCAAAATTAAAATGGCATGTTCTTCAAATATAACGTGCACAGAATACTTCAAAATATTAAAGAAAAATTAACCCTATCTCCATTTTCCATCTCTCCAGTATTTACATCAGGAAACGACAAAAAAAAATAAAAGGAAAAATAAATAGTTGTGCTATAGGTATCCATATAAAGTCGTATTTTTTCCAGAATATCTGCGGGCACACGTGTGTAGGTGTACCCAGGGCAGCGCTGACCGGATGCCCGGCTGCGCCCGGGTCAGGGCGAGCGGGGCTTTTGTGGTTCTTTCTCCCACCCACCACCCTCCTTTTTCCTTATTTTTATTTTGTAAACGGCCGCGGATTACCCAGCGAGCGTGTAACTTGAACCTCTACACCCACGTCTGGACGCGGGTCCGGGTTTTTTTTTGACCAAACGGCGTCGAATTCGCCGTGCCGAGTGTCAGCGGCGCCCAGTCCCCACGCCAAGTTTGCCGCCCGGTCCCGGCGGGTCCCCGCTCCCCGGGGAGCCCCTTCCCGCTGTCACCGCCTGCCCTCGATACAAAGAAGTTCAGCGCCAGCCGTACTCACCCCCGGCGAACTGGCTCTGCGCGACATCGCCCAGCGCCGCGGAACCGCTCGCAAATCCCCTCTGGAAAATGGAGGGGCTGGCACCGGTGCGATCCGGAGGGAAGAGAAGTTATTTACATGCCAGGGCCCGAGCCCAGCGCGGAGCGGAGACGGCGATGCTCAGCGCTGCCCGCGGTCTGCCATGTTCGTGCCGCTCGCTCGGCGCTCCCCCGGCCGCTGCCCCGGGGCCTCGGGCGGCTCTACAGGGCCCCCCCCATGGCGGCGCCGCCGGGGAGCGATGCGCCACAGCCCCGATCGCCGCGGAACTTCGGCTCCGGGATCCTCCCCGAACCAGGCTGGGGCCGCCGGCGGAGGAGGGCGGAGGGGGAGGGGAGCGGGGGGGGGAAGGGGAGGGGAAAGGGAAAAAAAAAAAAAAAAGAGAAGGGAGAGGAAAAAAAAAAAAAAAAAAAAAAAAGGGAGCCGAGGGAGAGAAAGTAGATCCGACGCAGCCGGGCGCCGCCAATGTGCGGACCGGAGCGCTGCGGCAGGAGCGGGGCCGCCCGCGCTCGGGAGGCGGAGCGGCGGCGGCCGGAGGCGCAGCGCCCCCGCCGGAGGCTCCCCCGGGCCGGCCCCCGCCCCGCACCCCCGCGGGGCCCGCGCGTCCCGGGGGAGAGCCCGGGGCCGAACCGGGAACCGAGCGCGGGGGGGCCCGGCCGCTCCCGCCGGCCCTGCCCGGGAGCACCCTCCGAGCGCGGCGGGCGGCAGCGCTCCCGCTCCCTTCCCCCCACGCCCGCACTTTCCCATTTAACAAAGCAGCGCAACCAAAAGTTACGTTTCCATAGACGCCAGCCGCTTTCCTGGCGGCCCCTCCTCGGCTGCTGGGGCTGCTCTGGGAAAACCAGGGTTTCACGCGTGAAAGATTAACGTGGGACTCCGGGGATCGCCTTTTTTTTTTCCTGTTTTTCTCCTTTTTCCACTGAATCACAGGACCCTTTTGGTTGGAGATCAACTACTTCAAGCCCCGGCCAAGGCAGGGTCACCTGGAGCAGGTGACACAGGAACGCACCCAGGTGGGTCTGGAATGACTCCATGACTTCCCTGGGCAGCCTCTTCCAGTCCTCTGCCACTCTCAACGTAAAGAAGTTCTTCTTCATGTTGAGGTGAAACTTCTTGGTGTTTAGTTTCATGGTTTTAGTTAGTGTTTTATGCTTTCGTTTTCTTCTTTTTTTCCTCTCCCCCTCTCATGCCCCCCCCCCAACGTTTTCCAGGCTGCTCTACACTTCTCCAAAACAATCTGGAATGGACAAGCTAAGAAAGCAAAGCTTGACAAATGTCCATCTACAAATGGTTCTTTCCTAATCTTCCAAATGCTCCCTGCCAATTTTATTCTCCTACAGAGAGAAAAACAAATCAAGAAAACATTACGCAAGTGTCACTTCACTTGCATTGATAGATACTTGCAAACCAATGGGTCCTGCCAATATCAGCAGTAATGCAACTACCTTTGTTCAACTTCCCTTCACACAAAAACCCCCCAGCAGCTGTTGTGTAATGCTTTGCTTCTGTCAATCTCAAGTTTTCTTAAAATTTGTTTAAGTATCAGACATCTGCAAGACACAGGTTGACACATTGACAACAATAATAATCTGACTTGTTTGTCCAACAAAGTAAGACCATGCATCACCTCTACTTTCTCACTCATCTTAACATTTTTTTTTTAAAATCAAATTCTCTTCTGTCACACTGAGCTGCAGCTGGACGTAGTTATTCTTGGGCACCATCTGTTGTGGACAAGCAAGAAAGTTCAGTATTGCCTTATGAGAACTGATTAGAGAAATTCTCAATAAATGCATCTAAGAACTCAAAGATATCATTTTACTTCTAAGACTGAACAAAACAAACCCAAAATCCCACACTGATTCACAGAATGGGATCTACCCAGGTAGAGGGAATAGACCAGTGCTGCCTCTCCTTGCATTTTCAACTGGAACATGTTCTAGGTGCCCAGCCTACAGGAAAGTTTTTATCAAACCCATTCTCCAAAGATGACGATAAAATTTTAAAATGAAAGCACTCACATGAAAAAATCTCCAGGTGTTTACTCTGAAACAAGTAACTATTGTATAAGAGCCATTGTGCCATGTTAGTACAGGTACGGACACATAAATATATTTGGCTACAAGGTGCTATCAAGCTCTGGCTTATCAGCACATCTCTGTAACCACACATATTAGCACGCTCAGTCTGCTGCAATGAGAAGGTTAAATATGTTATTCTAAGCCTTAGCTGAGGTGGGGAATGTCAGGGGTTTATTTTGCAGGGAGGGTTGATTGTCTTGGTCCAACCAACAAGCGGGGAATTGCAAAGCCCCTACTGAGCCATCAATCACTTTGCCTATTCCCTTTCACACTCACAGTCCTTCAGGCTCAGCCAGGACAAGCCTCTGTTGGGCATCCATCTCTGCTGAGTTTAAACACTTTTCTAACCAATAATTCTCACATCAACTAAAGTAAGCTCCTCTTCAAGCAAAGAAGATACCAAAGAGCAGACAGAAGCTGTGTGTTCTCCAAACTGCATTAAATAAAAGGAGTGTTTAGGGTCAGTAGGTTAAGCAAGGCTGGAGTACCAAGTTTCCTGTGTCATCTATCCCATAACTGGCTGGTTTTCATGAGCTTCCACTACAATCCTGGTGTGGTACCATTCCAGGTGATACCTCTGCAGCATGACTGACCCTCCATCAATTCACATGGCTGGCTGTGCTGCTGTACCTTAGACCTGCAGGTATTTTCACATGCTACACTGTTAAAAACTTTAAGTTCTAACCTAGAAGGTAATGGGTCATCTGACAAGTTTAAGTAGGCTAGCACAAACAAGTTGTGCTTTAGTAAGAGCTGGTTAAAATAATTAATTACTCTCAGTATTTCTCACTGCTGTTCATGTGACCCAGGATCCAAGCTAACAGGTATGAAGCCATATTAGCTGGCCTTGTTCTTCCCCTTCTTTGGGGATGTATTTTCTCTCACATCAAAGCATGAGATTTAGTTCTTTAAGACCACATTAATTGCCATAAAAAACTTAGGAAGGAAAAAGTGTAATTTTACTACAGCGCAGTCAGATGTGGTCCAACACCAGTCATGTTGACTGATTACTACTTCTCCACACAAACTGCCCATAAATTGCATTCAGTAGCATTGTATGTTCATCCCACCCCATACCTCTTCCTCCCAGCCTCAGAACTGTTCCCATTCAGCTGAATGTTGGATTGTGAACCAGACACATGGACCAAACCTGCTACAGGGCAACCCAGCAAGAAGCAGCAGGGCTGGACACTGAGAAAAGGCAAAGCAATTGTGTCTGCAGCAGCTCCCTGCCCTGATTCACACATCTCCACAAACGTGTGTCACCATGATGGCAAGGCAGGAAGTGTTTATGCCAATGCTTCTGCCAAGAAAATGTACATGGGAAAAATGGGACCAGTCGTCTCTCCTCAGACTTCTTTTTTTTTTAAATAAGCAACAGAAGTGATAGATTTAATGATTAAGATAAAAACTTATGTCTATACATATGGTGGACTGTTTTCTTCCAAGCTCAAATTGATTAACTCAAGGATGCCACTCTTGAGTTAATCAAGACACATTGAGCAAAGCAGCCCTATCTGTTTGTGATAGGCCCTGTTTACATTCCTAACTTTGAGAGAATGTTTCTTCACAGCAACCAAGAGAAATTCAGAAATAAAACAAGTCACCAATTCCAATATACTCCTATCAAAATTTCAGATGGGACACATACAAATAAAAAACAAGGACTTCTCAACAGAAGTATTACTTGGTTACTCTAAGTGGGTCAAATATCAGATCTGGTACTTCATTGATTTTAAAATGTAAAGACAGATATATTAAGAAGCTCAATAATGTGTTTGTCTTTCTTAAACATTTCCCTCAACTCCTGCCCACCTGCTATTTCCAAAATATTCAATGGGTTTCTAAAAATTGTAACAACTTGAGATTAAACACTAAGTACTGAGCTACAAAGGGACAAAAGCAGAAAAGGAAATGCAAGTATTTATCCTTTAGTCTGGCAATTCTACTGAAATGTAAAGGCATTTTACCTTCCAGCATCCCTGTATGCTTCCATGCTACATAGCAACTCAAACCACCCTCTTCTGTGAATAATTTCTCTATAAATTCCAATTTCCATGCCAAAGGATTAAACAGAAGAAGACTGACTCCTTTTTTTACTGCATTTGAAGGGGTTTGGAAGTTCTTAGTTTCTAACCTGTGCTACAACATTCCCTAGAGATAGACTCCATTTCTAAAATTAAAAAATAAAATTAAAAAATGTTCTAAACCAGCTCCAAACAGTCTATTTCCTCTCTCCTCCTCTCTCTTCTTGTGAGCATAAACCAGATCATATCTAGACCCAAAGACAGGTTGGCAGCATGTTACACAGCCAAGAAACATGTGAATTAACTGCATACCCACATTAACATATTGTGATAAATTCAATTTAAAGCCATTACATCTAAGATGCCACATCTAGCAAGCCTGCTTTTAGAAACAGAAATTGAACAGCAATGTAAGACAGATAATTAAAACAGCTTTCTATAAAGAAAGCATTGAATTCTGTCTTTTCTCATGGTTTTGACTGGCAAGGTGTGGCAAATACAATTTCCAATTTCCTCCTGCCATGGGCAGGAACACCTTCCCCTAGAGCAGGTTGCTCCAAGCCCCATCCAGCCTGGCCAGGAACACTTCCAGGGATGGGGCCTGGTCAAACTGTCCCAGTGCCTCACACCACCCTCACAGCAAAGAATTTGTTCCTAACATCCAATCTAAACCTGCCCTCTGACAGCTTGAAGCCATTCCCCCTTGTCCTGTCACTAGAGTTCCCGATGAAAATTTTCTTTATCCCCCCAAAAAAATAAAGAGATGAGCAAATAAATACAGAGAGGACTAAAGAACAATATAGATTAAAAACCACAAGTTCAAAAGAAGATGCAAGATGAGAAGAGGCAGAAAACAGAAATACCTGAACGCTCCCAGGCCATCAGAAAATGACTCATTGCTAGTGACATGCATTGTTAGCTGCTAGCACAGGCAGGACAAAACTGTTTTCAACAGTGCATGATGGAAGTCCAATGAGAATATAAATTCTGACATATTTGCTTTAACATAATCAAAATAGCCCTACCCTTTTCTAGCAGATAAACTTTTAAATTTACTTTTTAAAAAGAAAATCTGGAATGCCAGGTGACACTATTTCTGAAAAAAACAATCCCAATGTGTAAGGAAGTAATAATTTATTTAGTATATGTGGAATCACACAGATTAAGAGATAAAGCAAGTATCAAGTGACAAAGGAAATAAGAGACAATGAAACAAAGAGATTGAGTAAACTATTTTCTTTCCATAAACAATACAGGAAAACACCATCTAGGAAATAAAAATTACTACACATCCTTCACTGTGTAAAAGCAATGGGTACCACAGAAATAATGGACATCACCATCAGAAGGGATGCTTATGGAAAAGGATCACAGAATCACTCAGGTTGAAAAAGACCTCAAAGGTCAGCCAGTCCAAGCTCTTCCTCAAAGCAGGTCAGAGTCAGTTCCCAAAACAGTTTTAAAATATTTTGAAGTTCAATTCCTTGTTTACATAGCTGTGTAATTACACACAGTGCTGAAATCCAGTGGGGGGACCCTATTTGAAATTACTTTTGCCAAGTACAGACAACACAGATCAGGGCATAAAGGTGATACTCAGACAAACTAAATCACACCTAAACACCTTTGTTTAGTATTTCCTATTAGACTGCCCCTGCCCAGACCCCAGCCTATCTGGACTGCATTTCAGAGATAACTACTTCACTCTTCTGACTAAGCATAAGGACCTCTGCAGAATTTTAAAACACTTCCTCCTTCCATCAGTAAGCTCCTTTAGAACAGTAAAATAAATATAATTATTCAAGTTTTGAAAGAAAACAATTCAGACAGAAACTAGACCATCACAATGTTCCCAAAAAAGAAACCTAGGTGGCATGACTACAGGAGCTAGAATTCAGCCCCTGCCCTGTCCCCAAGGCCCATTACTAATAGCTGTTATGGAATATGCTCCCACACCACATGACGTGGTCACATCCACGCAGATATAAATACATAAATTCCCCAGGTTCGGTTCAGGCTACACACTAGGGGACAAAAAAAAAAAAAAAAAAAAAAAAAGAGAGAGAAAGACAAAAACCCCAGAAATACCCAAAAATATTTAACAACTTAGTTGAACAACATTTATAGTCTTTAGATAAAAGCCAGCTAAATGTCTATCACAACGCTTTTCCAAATTCTAGCCACATGAGGAACACAGTGCATCTGAGAAGATATGGAATAGCTGAGAGCCCAAGCTTCAACTCAAGTTTAAACATGTCCAAGACAATTATGACTTCACTTTTTCTAAGTGTGAGCATGTTAACTAAGTATAGACAAGAAACTCTCAGTGGTCTAAAAAAGCCTTTAAAATAGCATGGCCAAGTTAACAATGTAAAAACTGGTTATTTCTTTTCTATCAAGACAGTCCAAAGCAAGTGAAATGAAAAGAGACACATGAATTAAAAAAAAAAAAAAGTAAGCAGAAAATATTCTTAAACAAATATTTATTTATATTATCAGTAATTTAAAACCCTCACTGACACCATCTGGTTAACAAGCCTTGAGATCAAGATTTTCTGCTTGTCCATAAAGTAGGTTCACAACCAACAGTACTTTGTTCTGCTCTACCAATGTATCCTTGTCTGAGAAGACCACAAAAAGAGCACATGAAATGTGAGTTTATCAAGCTCTTATATTATTCTTTACCAACTAATATATTTGAAATTAATGTATTTCCAAGCCATTCACAGCATACCACAAGACAAAGAATACTCTGCCACTCCATTAGAGACAACAGCAAAGCCAGACATGAGCCAGCCCTTAGTGCTCAGAGATTATTTCTTTAAAGAATTTTGCTTACAGATAATTTATTTCTTGAGTTACCCTCCCATTTCTGGGCCCAGTTCTCTCCTAAAGGGTTTCTGAAAGACACAGGCAGAAATGTAAATTAGAGCTCCTGCTGAATGTGTTTTGCACTTTCCTTTGTACAGATCTCTACCAGGATGCCTGATGCAAGGTTAATTACTCAAAATATGAACCAGGAAACATTGTTTGTGAGAAGCCTGAAGTAGCACTGAAATCTAGCATTTCCCAGAGCCTCATGGCTTGTACATCCCATCTCCTCTGCTCCCTCTAGAGCAATTCTGCAGTGAGCTGCTCCTCCTAAACTCCCATCCCTATGGGTTAGAGAACATTAACTGTGGCACACTGCTTGCCCAGGAGGCTGAGAGTGAAACTGATGAGAATTCTATCAGTTTGATTGAATTCCTCCTTGATAGAACACCACCAACAAAACAAATCCAGTTATGGTTATACCAGTACATAAAAGATAGCTGGTGGTGGTGGCCTTGAGGCTGACAAGCACAGGACAGCTTCCATCCACACCATCTCATTCCCAACCTCCCCCACAAAGCAGCCCCACACAACCTGTGCTGGGAACAGCATGGGGACCACAGGAAACCTTGGGCCAGCCTTGAGAACTGTTTGGCAGAGTGGTCAGAAGTGCAGGAGCAACCACTGGAACTGTATGGCAGCAGAGACAACACTGGGGACAACAGTGTCCAGCAACTCCAAACATTCCCTGCTGGGTTTGTCACAACCATGGACAAGAAGCTGAGTGCTTCATGTGCCAGAACACTATTGCTGGCTACAGCCATGCCCCTCATCCATACAAAACACTAGCACAGCCACAAATTAGCACAATTAGAAATGGAAAAAATTAAGGAAACTGAAATGATCAGTTCTTTTTATTTCAAAATTCCCTTTTCCAAGCTTTTCTTCACAATGAAAAGCATCTGGCCCATTTCTAAGTTCTAGTCTCATCCAGTTCAGTGGGCCACGGTACGAAAAAAAATAGTTACTTGCTTTTATTACAAGGAAAAAAGCTGGAGGTGAAACAAACACATAAGCAACAGAGAATGGGAACTAGGAAAAAAGGAACAGGGAAGGCTGGGAGAGAAAAATCTGAGGAAGCTGCTGAGGCTTTGGAATCAGCTAGCAGAAGTTTTCAGAGCACGTATCTCAGAGGGTAAGACGAGGCCTTCATCATCCATACGTCTAATAGAAAACCAAAATATCAGAACAAACAGCCCAACATGTTTGTGAAAACGCTGAGGACAACTGTTTCACAAAGTTGAGGGTGCCAGAAGAGCAGTTACTTCACACTTCACTCTATTAGGGCAGGCTCCATTTTAAACATCTCAATGTGTACAGTGATTTGGCTGGAAGTGGTAACGAGAAGCACTCGCTGTGCCAAGGAAGGGGGAAAGCGAGAGCAGCAGAGAGGGAGAGCAAGTTTTTATCTTCAATTAACTGAAAGAAGAAAAGCAAATTTCAACAAACTCTTTGAACTTGTTGCTAGAATCTCTTGAGACTACAATTTAAAGGAGGACTGGCAGTTATTGTACTGGAATGTGCACAATGGCAAAGTATTCCAAAGCAGGGGAGAGATAGGAAATGTATATGAACAATACAGGCTGCATAAAAGCAGCCAGTAATAAGGGTCTGAAACTAGAAAGAATCATATTAGGAATGGAAACAAGGGCATTTTAATGAATATAAAGGAACAGCATAAACTGTCAGGGATAAAAATCAGAAGAGATAAAAGCACAGCATGCAGTATTACCACTGTGCAGTATAAAAGGCAAACAAAGTTTCAGAAATATTTTAGAAGTAAGAAGTAAAACACAAAAGTCTGTACAAACAGTGTTTAGAAAGAACAAACGGATAACAAAACAGACTCAAATGCCATTTTCTGTATTTTAGCCTTCATAAAACAGATTTATTGTAGCTAATACTAGAAACTGATTTTGTTGCTAGACTAAATAATTAGAGAAATTCAAGTCAGCAGGACTGGAAGAATTTCACACAATGCTTAAGAAACAGAAGTAATCTCTAAGCTACGAGCAATCATCTTCCCTAATACAGTCCTGGTAAAAATGCCCTAAGAGAGGCTGGCAACGATGAACTATGGCACCCAGAGGGTTTTTATTTGCAATTTCTTTTCAATCCATGTGGATGAACATTGCAAGAAAGTCCCTCCCTCCAGGACCTGCATGAGGACATTGACACACACAGGAGAGTTACATACAAGACATGGCAGAGGCTGCAAGTATTTTTAATGACAAGATCTTAACAAAAATCATTCTGATAAATCGAGAAGTGGCTCATATCAACCAAGAGAAACTTAATAAAGACTAGTAATCTTTTAAAGGATAAATCAGTTAATCAATATTCTGTTGCTAAAGAGGTTAAGCTGGTTCAGTGCAGAACAAAGGAGACAATCACCTGAAAAAGTTTTGTATAAAAATTGTTCTCCATTTCAGCTGTGGAGTCTTAGCTGTGAGAAAACAAAACTGGCTTAATCAGCAGTAAAGAATATTTATTTTATACTACCCAAAATTAGTTACTGAAACCAATTGCCTAGAGACATTGGGGAACTGCATTCACTAAATACTTCAAAAACAAGTCAGAGAACCATTTGTCAGAAATGGAACAGATACACAACACACAGAAGGATGAGCAAGATCACCCTCAAGTCTTTTTTGGCCATAGAGTTCCATTTATCTTTGCTGATACAGGAAAACTAAAATATTCCTTTTATTTAAAATAATTTCATTGTGCTTTTGAACTTCACACTTCAGGAAAAAGAACCCTGAATAATTCACATTCTGGGTTTATGAAATGGCTTACTAATAAATCTCCCAAATTTTAAGGCAGAATTACTCCTCTCTTTATTAGTAACAATATGGAGCCATCCTTGTTCTCTTGAGCCCTAAGAACACTGCAGACAGTCTTTCACTGCCAGACAGACAGACAGCAGGGTAAGACACCATTATTGGAACATCCAGGTTCCATGAACACTGGGATGCTCCAGAAGTCCTTCTGGATTAGCTACAGCTTCCAGACTCACAGCACTACGAGCCACCTCAGATGTCAGTAAATGTTTAGTGGCGGAGACTCCACATTTGGACCACATCCTCACTACCAAAAATCCCTTTTATTTTACAAGTGACTCAACTGCACATGCTCCAAGAATATAAATATATAATAGGCAAAGTAAAAAAACTGGTAATTTTTTCTAAAGCTGATTTTTTTTTTCTAAGAGTCTCATTAAAACTAGTTTTGGCAAGACTTTATTTTCAGTAATAACGCAGTAGAAGAGAAAAAGTCCTCTTTTTCCCTCCCCATACCCAATGCCAAAAGTCTGGGTGGAAACATCCTAGCTTGATAGTGCTTCCAGCAGTTTCTTCAAGGAAAGCAATTAGAATGTTGATAAATACAGCACTGAAAATTAGTAATTATAAATTTATATGGGAATGGCTGGCAATAGGATTGGGTGCACGTGTGATTTAGTAAAAATACTTCCCAAAAAAATGCAAAAATATTCTGAAAGAAGCAAGCCCTCATTTGATTTCATTATAATGCCTATATATTAATATACTTGTAGGAAGGAGCTTCCAGGATACCAGACATTATTGTTAACATAA
Organism: Agelaius tricolor; assembly: GCF_023055355.1. Lineage (NCBI taxonomy): Eukaryota > Metazoa > Chordata > Aves > Passeriformes > Icteridae > Agelaius > Agelaius tricolor. Next base: position 4,486,707 of record NW_027269266.1, read on the forward strand.
AATATTTTACTTACATTGTTTTGGAGGGTGCTTTAAATACTCAATTTAAGAATGATTCCCAGGATCGAAGTGAGAACTGAAATTCCTCATTTAATCAATGCCAAGGAAGATGAGAACAACTCCTCTTTCTATATGCTGTGAAGAACCCTCTCAACATCACCATTTCTTTTTCAACAACCAATGAACCAGCCTGTAAAAACCTCCATCTCCTGAATATTTACTCCTGTATTGGAAAGCTCAAAGGAGTCAGCCTGGAACCCAAAATCCCCCAAATTTCAGGGAGCCAAGGCTGCCCCTTGGCAGAGAGCGCTGCAGGCTGGCGGCGCTGCCAAGAGCTGCGGCTCTGCCTCCCTCCAGCAGCCTGGCCCTTGCTCTGGCCTCCTCCTCCTCCTCCTCCTCCCTCATGCTATCACAAACACGTTTCTTTGCCAGGTTAGTCCTAGCCCAGCTCAGTTTCCCAGCCCAGCTCACCACAAGTGCCTGGGTCAGCACAGGGGAGAGAACAAACAGCTGGTAGCAGAGGGAGGGCAGAGCTGCTGCTCCTTTTGGCTGCCAGAACCAGCTGAAGATTTATGGTGTTTGGGGAAAATAACCACCTGATGCACTCCACACATTCACAGCCTATGTTTCTTTAAGTAATAAATATTCTAGGTTTTAAGGGGTTTGCTACTTTATCTTAGTTGCTTTCAAAAGCACCAGTGCTGTTAGAAGAACTTACTCAGGGCAGTTCTTGAAACAAGTGCCCCAAGTTACTTTGACTAACAGAGGAATGGCATGAACAGCACTGTCTAGTGCCATCCTTCCAGTGGGGGAAAAAAAAAACCAGAACAAAAAATGCAGAATTCAGTACAAGTTACCAAAAGTACAAGTTACAAGCAAAAAAGTAGTAAAATCTTGTTCCTCTGTATTCATCCAAACTATATGAACCATGCAGATGAACTGGTGGTCAAATATATTAAACACAGGAGAAAAGCAATTTCAATATTTCCTGGAATTGTCAGTCACCTAATTTTTGAGTAACTAATAACATTTTGGTGTGCCTATGACAGCATTTCTTGAAAAGTTAATTTCACAGGATTAGTGTATAACAACACTGAATAAGGGAGTGATCATTAGTGGTGGATAAGGAAATTCTATTTTCCCCAGTAATGCATAACCCTGGTACCCCTCCAGTATTGCTGAGATGCAAGGAGTTAAAAACAACTCCAGCCTGAGAAAGGCAGAGTTCACCTATTCTCAGCAAGCCAACTGCCTTGGAAAACCATCTCTGAGCTGAAATGATGACAAAGAATAGAAATGTCCATTTCCAATTACTTATCTTATGAAAGAACAATGACAAGAAGTTAGTAGGAGTTAACATGCTAACAAGAAAAAAAAAAATCCACAAGCAAAGCCAAGAAAATGGAACTGTTTTTATTGTTTTAAGCTGGGAAAAGTCTCCAGTGTCACTGCACACAGGATGAAGAGATGTCTGGTGTGTAGATGGCTCAGAGTAGCAACCAAGAGACTGGGCAAGACATTGGTGGTGACGAATATGCTGAGATTTCAGCCAGCCATCACACTTGATCTGTCTGACAGCTCTTGGAAGTCCTCTCATGACAAGTGCTACAGAAGTTCAGTGGATCATTAAATACAAACATAGAGAAACTAACAACTGAAATGTTAAAAAAAAAAGTCTCCAAGAGTCCTTCACAGCAAGCCTGTTTCAAACTGGGGAAACTGTGCATCTATTTCCAGCATTCAGCTTAACTTCACTCACCCTTAAGACACGAGTAAAGACCCTACATAAATCCGTATTTTAATAATTTTGTGGTAAAACAATTCTATAAGCCCTATCCATCACACAAGCAATTATCAAGAACTGAAAAATCTGAACATTTGTACAGATATCATTCATCTCCTGAGCACTGTGAGCCAGGCTCCTGTGCAAAAAAATCCATAAAGCAGTTGGGGAATTGCTTGGTAATTCAAATACGGTGGAGGAAGTCACAGAACATGGGCTGCTGAAGAAAATGGCACAAAGCTCAGCCCTGTTCTGCAAAGAGCCAACTTCAATCCTCACACCTCATCTCCTCCTCACTCTGTGTTCCACTATGTGCTTTCTGGCTTTTGGCCAAGCAGTTTGATACACGTGGCTTGTAGAGGCCAGTGTTTGCATTAATACATTAACCCTTCGCTGTGCAATAGTTGTACAGAGCTTGTCCATCAAAAAACCTCTGTCTTGCCAGGTAGGGATGACCTCCCCTGACTGTGCTCTTGTTTAGGAACATTTTTATTCTACAACACAACATACATCTTACATTTGCAAATGTTAAATTTTGAATTGAGAAAAGGGCAGGCAAGTAAAGACACAAGGATCACACAGAAGGTGTGTGATGAACTAAAGAAACACAGCTGAGCTATAAAGCTCCATCCAACACTTTAAGCTTCTTTTGAAATGACTGTAGGTATCTTTAAATATTGGCCTACCCTAATGCAAATGCAACTAAAGTGATGATCAAAAATCTCAAATAATCATTTCCTGGCAAAAACACTTATGCTTAAGGGTCCTCAGACCTTAACCCATCTGCATATGTGAAATCAATAGCCTTTGAAAACCTTCTGCAGCTTACATTGGCCAAAGTAATGAAAAACTACTATGGAAATGAAAACATGGGTAATTAAAAAGGACACACAAAATGTTCTCCCCAGTTTTGAAAGCATTATTATATTCTGCTTTAAACTAAAGACGTTTGCAAAAATAACTGGTAGCATACATCAAGATCTGATAGATGCTGAAAATAAAGTTTAAAGTGAGCTTAGCACTGATCTATAAAGGGTCACAATCAATGAGACTTCTGCTACTAAATTTTGCTAAGGAGCTGCATCTGTTTGTGCTGCTTGTAACCTGCAGAGATTAAGAAAGCTCTGCTACTTAAAATTTATTACAAAAATGTTTACTGCCCCTGTACAATACTATTGTAATACATTTTGATGAACGACCAGTTGTTCATACACAGTCAAAACGAAACTCTTCCTCTACAACTTCTTTCCAACCACATTCCTATCCTTCAGGTCCCTACCCTGGAACTTGAGGTATAATCCAAGCAAGAGTTAAGTTCCCAAGATTTCAGGCCCTGCAGAGAGGTGGCACCTAATTTCCATTTTTCCTCTACAATCCTAGTAAGAGTTCTTTTAACCATGCATCTGAAAGCTTCTTTCTTATCCACCACATTCCAGCTTTAGTAATGCAACTTTATTATCTTTTTTCAACTTGTATAAATTCAGCCTTTCTACCTTTTAAGGCAGAAAGGCAATCCTACAAAAATATATCCTTCATTCACTGCTTTGATTTCAGTTCTCTGTATTCTTCCTGATGCACCATAGCATGAACAACCTCCTTGCTCTAAATTTCAAGGCCCTGCATGGCCTGTTCTTGCTCCACCTCTTAAATTTGAATTGCTGCTCTGTACAGATATCCCCTTGTCAAAATGTAAGGAAGAAAACAGGAGTGTTGGCCTGGCAGTTCAGGCAGGAAAGCAGCTTTCTGTGAAAATCCTCAGGGTGACAATGCTACCCTGCTTTAAATATATCCTCCAAGTTGGATGCCTGTGAATCACTCCCCGATGCTGAGATAGCCAGGGCACTTGAACTTCTGCATGTTCTTTTGCTCACAGCATTCTCACAGCTCCCTTGTGCTTTCCCAATACATTTCTTACATTTACATGCTGCCTTATCTTTACATTTAAATTAAGAAATTGTTTGTGCAGGAACAACCTTTGCTTATGCATTTGTACTGCGTGTAGTGTAATGGTGCCCTGGCCTCTAGGCACAATTACAATATAAATAATAAAAATGAACTGTTCACCTAAGATTAACTCTCCTGCCAGTGCCACATGAAGCTACATCCTTCAAACAATGATAAAAGGCTGTTCTAGCAGCCACATTCCACCATCTGTACCTCTCTCCAGGTACTGATGACACTGATTCCCAGCTCTTCACCCACAGGAAGCCTCCACTGTTCCCTGTTCTTATCTGTGTCCACAGCACCCCTGGAGTTTTTATTGATAAGCAGGCAAAATGCAGAATGAGATGTGGGCAAGCACTGTCCTACTGAAGAACCCTCTGCTCCCTTAACATCAGCCTGCTCCTGGAAGAGCTGAGAATCCCTGGCATCTCACAGGAGCAGATTCAAGGCAGTTTTCCATCTGTCTGCTTAAACTCATCAAATTTGCTTAAAAACATGGCCTTCAAAGAAGGTAAAGTACCAACCTAAAGCACTCTCCAATATGGCACTGCTGTTTAATGGAGGCATCCATAGCTGAGGAATTATTCTATTCTGGCTTTGCCAGTTTAATGCAGGGCTCTTCGTTTTATCATTACTTAGACTGCACTTAGACTGAACATTCAGTGGAACATTTCCTATAATGGGATAAAGCAGTTGAACAATTTGACTGGCTAATAGTGATTTAGACATGTGATTACAGTACAGAAAATGGTCTGACATATGCTCTTTTATCTGGTTTACATGAGGCACATTAATCCAACTGGAAAGCACAGAAGTGAAAAGGAAGATAGGACCAAGCACTCTGAAGGAAAAAATAGAAAATAGTTGTAGTTGTCTCATTTCTGTATTTGCTAGGCTAGTTGTAATCTGTATTTTATACATAGGAAAACTTAGAAAATAAAACCATTCTCTTCCCAAAATGGATGCAACTACAAACCACCAGCCTACACCTATGCTGGCACAGGTCAGAAAATAACATATTTTTTTTATAAAACCCTAGCTTCAAAAGCATTTATGACCTATGGCATAATGCCTTTACCAAAAGTACAGGATTTGCAGAAAGATGTTTGCAGCAGAACAGGGAGCACCACACCAGCCAGGAACAATCAGAGTGTGAACAAAAAGAGTATTGATTCATTTTAATTTTTGTCTCAGCTAATTTAATTTCCCACTTTCACACAAACACTTATAATCACATCAGCATAAGCTCATATTTTACAGGAATATTTTACTTCTTCCTAAACCTAGCCAGCAACATTCCCATGGCACCAAAAACCTAACTGAAGGCAAGGAATTACCTCTTTAACACACACTTTTTCTCCTCAAGAGTGCATACACAACCTCAAACTGGCCTAACAAGATATGTCAATTTTCACACGTAACACAATTTAGGTTTTTTGTGCAGACTGGTACATTGCAGTTGCATTTGCATTTTTCTTCAGAAAAAAATTCCTTCAAAATAAAACATTCAAAGGTTCCCTATGTAAGGTTTGGATTCTGTAAGTAAAAATAAAACCTAAGAATGTAAAAGTAAGCATAAAGGAGATGAATGCAAGAACTTCACCACGTGTACGTTTGCCAACTACTTTCAACGACCGCTATATTAAAAATTCTATCAGGAAAATACAAAAGATAACGAAAAGAGGGAGCTGTAAACAACACACCTTCCCCAAAACCAGAGGGGACATGAAAATCTTGGCAGGCAAACTTTTATCAATGACAACAACAAAAAAAAATCGTGTATCCCAAACTAACGATAGCTCTCTCCTGGGACACTTATGTATTTGTAAAAACAAACGCATATAAAAGATGCATGGTCGTCGCATGTGGTTAGGTCCAGCCCAGCAGAATCCCTCGTCATGTTGTGGACTTCCACTGCGACCTTATGGTCGGGCTTGACCTTAAAAGTCTTTTCCAACAGAAATGATTCCGGCACGGAAATCGGCAGCGATGTTTGGGGTGGGCGTTCAGGGAAGCGCCAGGACCTCGCCAGGACAAACACGGCAGTGACAAAACCGAGCGCGTCCCCCAAAACAAAGGGAACAACCTCTGAACCCCGAGGCTGGGACAGACCGCACAGCGCAGGAGCCGCTTTGGTCACCTCCTGACGTTCCTTGGCCGAACGTGCCGCCCAGCTTTGCCCTATTACCGCTGCCATCAGCTATGCCATGGCAAGCTCCATCCTACTCAAAAATAACCCGCGGGGAGCGGAGCCAGCGCGGCAGCGGCGCTTCCCGGGGCCTCTCCCCGAGCGCAGCCCGGCCCCGCACCCCGGGCAGCGCGGCCACCCCCGCTCCCTCCGCGGGCAGCGCTGCCCGGCCCGGCCCGGCCCGGCGGGATTCCCGCCCGAGGCTGCGGGAGCGGAGCGGCCCCTGAGGAGCGCCCGGCGGGGCGCGGGGGGGGCTGAGGCGGGCGAGCGCCCGCGCCCCCGGCGGGGAGAGGCCGCGGCCAAGGGAGAGCTGCCAGCGGCTGGGAACGGGCTCCCCCCGCCATCCTCCGCCCCCTCCCTCCGTGTGTTTGTTGTGCTTCGGCACCGTCCCGCCGGCGCGTCCCTCCGTGCGGCGGCCGCTGACAGCTCCCCCCGCGCCGCCGAGAAACTCCTGCCTCAACTCTGCGTGTGCGCGGGGGGTGCGGGGGTGTCCTCGCCGCCACCCGCTGAGAACCGTGTTTTCCTTCCCAAAAAGAGGAGGGGAAGGGGGGGGCATGACAAGGGAAAGCGACGAGGAACTACCGTCAGCGCACAGGGAGTACCCAGGCGACGCTGAAGGCAGCCGAGCGTCCTGGAAGGGAACGGACCCAAAAAGAAGGGGGAAGGTGCAAAGGCGAGGGAAAAAGGAGGAAGAGGGTGGAGGGGGAAGAGCTAAAGAGAAACTCCGGAGAAGGAGGGGAAGAAAGGAATAGGGATGGTGAAAGAAAAGTGGAAAAGGGAGAGCAGGCGGAGGAAGACAAAGGTGAAAAAGGAGGAGGAGGAGGGGAAAGTGCAAAGGGGAGAGGAGGAGAAGAAAGAAGGGCCCTTCTCAAAATGGCATTAGGCAGAGGGAGGGGGCGACGAGTAGCGAGTCTCCACTGACAGCTCTGCCTGCGCCTGGCCGCCTGCCCCGGCCCCTCTCTGCCTCGCACACACAAACGCTGAACTTACTTCTTTCTGGCTCTCTGGAAAGGGGAAGCGCCATCTTTGCGAGGCCGGCCCCTAGGTCTTTTGTCTGTGGCTGCTGCTGCTGCTGCTGGGGGGGGAGCTCCAGGCTCGGGGGGCTGCTGCTGCTGCTGAGGCGGCTCCACCACCGCCACCACCAGACTCTTGTCCTCCGTTGACATCCTAGTCAGCAGGACGAGAGAGACACATGGATGATGATGATGAGGATGAAGATGAGGATGGTGATGGGGATCCCGATGCTCCTCCTGCTCCCGCGGCTCCTCTCCTCCTCACCTCCGCCTCCTCCACCTCCGCCTCGCATCGCTGGCCTCAGCCGCCGCCGACCAGCACAGGTAGCAGGGGGAGCAGCATGGGGAGAGCAGGAGGAGGAGGGGAGGGGGGGCGAAGAGAAAGCGCAGAGGACGGAAGGAAGGGTCTCACACACAATAACACCCTCCCCGGGCTCGGCGGGGTCTCTCGGGGCTGGGGGAGGTGAAGAGAGCGAGCGACAGAGACGCGGCTGGTCCCGCCGCTGGGCGCCCCCGCTCAGAGGCCCCGGGCGCTGGCGGCGGCTCCGGCTGCTGCGCTGCCCGGCTGCGGCGGCCGCCGCTTCATTGTACCCTGGCCCTGCGCCCTCCCCCCGCGCAGAGCCCCCGGGGGCGGAGGAGGAGCGGGCGGCGGCGGCGGAGGCGGCGGGGGCCGAGGCCGAGCGGAGGAAGTTTTGACAGCTCCAGCTGTTGTGTGTGTCGAGGGGCTGAGTCCGGCCGGGCTCCGCGTCCCCTTCCCAGCCGGGCCGGGAGCAGGAAGTTTAACTTTGGGGAAAGAAGGAGGAGGAAGGGTGAAAAAGGGGGAGGAGGAAGGAGGAGGAGGAGGCGGTGCCCTGCCCCCTCCCCGCGGGGTGGAGAAGGGATCCCGGCGCTGCCCTGGTGTGTAACCCCCGCCTCCCCGACTCCCTTCCCCCCCGCCAGTGCGACACATAGACACAGCGACCGACCGCCCTCCTCCTCCTCCCCTGCCGCGGCCCCACACTGCGCCTGCCCCGCCCGCCCACCGCCCGTCCCCCGGCGCAGACACCCATCCGCCGCCTCGCCGACCTCAGGGGCTGGGCTGGGGCCGCGCCGGGCTGCGGGGAAACCGCGGAGCGGGGCACGGACGGGACGCGGCGCCACGGGGAGCTCCGCGCACCCCACCCCGCACCGCGCCCCGGCCGCTGCCCCAGCGCTCCCCCACCCTCTCCCCGCCCTTGCTATTTCTTTTCATTTATTTCCCCGTGGAAAAGGAAAAGCCCCTTCTGGATGCGAGCGGCCGCTCTCCGCACACGGGCTGCGCTCCGCAGGACGCGGCTCCGGGGGCAGCGCTCGGTGCCCGCCCCGGCGGCGCTCGCTCCCCCCGAGCCCCGCGCAGCCCCCGGGGAGGCGGCCGGAGCCCGGCGGCGGGAGCGCTCCCCCTTCCCCCGCCGCGCGTCTGCGGCTCGGGGCGGTGGAGGCGGGGGGAGCCGCGGGCGCCCCGGGGGATGGGAAGGAGGGAGGGAGCAGAGTTCAGCGCTGTGTGCGAGGGAGACAAAGTCTGGGGAGCGTGGCCGCTTTCCAGCAGCTCCGGCTGGAACAGCTGCGGGCGCTCGGGGCGGGGGGGGGCTCCCCGGGCAGGGGCCCGGCTGGCTGGCTGCCTGCCCGCCCGGCTGCGGGGCGGGGTTAAGCCTCATTACACGGGATTTAACGTGTCCCGGAGGCCAGCGGGGACTCGGGCTCCGAGGGGAGGCGGGGGAGCGCCGCGGCCTCGCAGCCGGAGAAAAGTCCGGCCACGGGGCGAGGAAGCGGCCGCGCCCCCGGACTTTCCTCCCGGGCGCTGCCCCGACGCGCTCCGCTGCCCGCGGCGGGAGCGGCTCCAGCGGAGCGCGGCCGCCGGCCCGGGGCCCCCGCGCCGGGCACCGCCCCAAGGGCACCCCTGAGCCGCCCCCGCGGGGCCCCAGCCCGGCCGGCTCTCCCTCCTTCCCTCCCTCCTTCCCTCCCGGGGCCGGAGCGGAGGGAGCGGGTTCGGGGCGCGGATGCTGAATCACGAACCGGCGCGCACGGACAGAGGAGCGGCGCGGTGACTCGCGCTTGGCGGGCGGGTTCGGGAACTTCGCCGGACTTGCAGACGTGGTGGGGAGCGATAGCCCCAAGGGTGCGACTAAACACATCCCGGGAGCCCCGCACGGAGCGTGTCACCCGTGGCCTTCGGGTTTCTGTTTGAATCCCAGTTGACAAAATGGCCTGGGGTATCACACAGGTACAAAGAGGGAAGGAGGGGCTGATGTTAGTCGCTATTTTTTTAAAGTAAAAATAAACACAAAGCAATTCAGAGCTTTACGCTGCTTTTCCTTCCCCAATTTTTCACTTGTCAGCGTCAGAATACAAAATTAAATGGTATGCTGTGGCAAATAGGACTTTTGCTGGCCTGTTTTGTTCAGAACCTTTTCATAACAAAACCTTTGTTGATTCCTTTTCTAGGTTTGTGAGTAATTAAATAGACCTTTGTGACATTTTCATATAATGTATGAAATACATTAGGAAGTAATGCATTTGTCTCCACTTACATACATATAAAATTATATGGAGCCATCCCCATTGTTCAGCCATGCAAGGAGAGCAGCTGGATTGTTGGTATGGCTTTCTTGGCCCTATCACTGAAGATGTACTCATTTATGCCAAATAAAAAAATACATCCTGAGTAAAATGTTTGTGTTATGAAGTCTGTAAATGACAGCATGGGTATACTGCTCATACAGTTTCAGATTCGGGCTCTTAATGTGTTTACATGTTGTCTGACAGAATAAAGTGCCTTTGAATTTTGTTAACTCAGGCAAGTGAGCGTAATTTAAGCGAAAACATTTAATGCTATACAGGCCCAGGCTTGGGTGGAGTAGAGAGAAAAAGGGCAGGGAGAGGGAAGGAAAAGGCCACTGCCTCTGCCCAGTGGGATGGCTGGTGTGGCATTTGCTGGAGTTGCCAGGTTGCCATCTGGCCTACTGAAACAAATGGCCATCTCCTGACAGGCTGGCTGTGCGCGAGCAGACCCAGAGCACGTGCGCCACGGCCTGGGTGAGCCTCGGATGTGTCAGAGCCACTCTGTGTGTGCAAATTGATTGGAGCTGTGACATGTGAGCACACCGTGGGCCCTCATCAACTGCTTGGTGTGTGGGGAATGGCTGCCACATCCCCTGGCAGACCCCAGGAATCTCTGGGTTTACTTGTCCCTGTGTTGTTCATCCAGTCCCCCCATGGAAACGTTTCTAGTACCTTTAGATGACCTGCCAGTGGTTGAGCTTTGGGACGTGTGTCTTATACAAAAATGTGTAATTCAAATTTTTTTCTCTTTTTGCCTTTGTTAATACATAAATTATGTGTATATGTATCTACCACGATATAAAACAGGAGTGGAGGCAGGACTAAGTCAACACTGGTGTAGTGTGGTCTAGCACAGGAGAGAATTAGGGACTTAGCCCGTGAGTTCTGCTGCTGTGCCTTATCTCCTTACGTGTCCAAACACAGCTGGGCAGGTCTGTGCTGCGAAGGGCTGCAGCCACTGCTGTGGCAATCAAAGGTGTGAAGAGCTGAGCAGGACTGAGAGAGGCTGGAGAGCAGGAACCTGAGGTGGAGATGGAATTGTAGCAAACTCTATTTGCTGGTGTTATCTGTCACTGGGAGCAGGCAGAGGGACGAGCTGGGAGACGTGTCACCACACATAAATCCAGTGTGGGAGTGCTTTGTTGATTCAGGATATTTGAACAGTTCTGTCAGGAAAATTTTTACGTTTATACCTTGGCCACACTAACCGCCTATTATAAATTTTCGCTGTCTGGAAAACACACGCTTTTGGAGCAAATGTATGATATTGAATGAACAGGTTGTCTGCTTTACTGAATGTTAAGAGATCCTCTAGTTCATTGTAAACTAACTCAGGTGAGCTGACACACCTGGTTTTTTTTAAACTTTCATGGGCAGGCAGTGTTGAAGCTTTCAACTAGAATTTTACATTCTAGCCTTCCTTAAAATAAATATTTCTGTAGTTTTGGAATTGTTTCTAAAATGTAAGTGAGATCCTTGCAGTTCTGATTAAACAATGCATGCTAGTGGTTTTAACTTCAAAACATCCTAAATTGTCCCAATGTGCTTAATAACAAATACTTTCATAACAGAAGAAGCTGAAGACAGGATGTTGCCTCAAATCAGCTAGTTAAGGAAAATTATTCTGTTACAATTAAAGGAAAATGACAACTGGAATGTAAATACAATTTTGTCTTTATACAACTAAAGTGGTGTATGGAACATAAATAATAAGAAAATTATTCTGGATTATATCAGGAATGGGATCCAGGTACTTTCTGGTTTATGACATTTATTCAGAGCTCTGCCAGTTTAATGATCATCCATCACTCTACATGAACCAAAGAAAAGTTTAATTTTTGTTTTCTTTGCATTTGTGTTCCCATTGCAGAAATGTCCAAGTTATCACAAAAGCTGCATTTAAGCTACATCAGCATCATGCTAACATTTCAAATGTTCAGTATATTGAACCACTTTGTCTTACCCTGTGCTAAACTGATAATTGACTGTGTTCAACATCTGCTTACTTCAGTGTGCTGCTCTGAAAACTGCAGACAGTTTGGTGCTGCTGCACATCCCATATGGTTCTCCTTGTAGCAAACTTCAGGATGAAGGTGCAGGGGCAGCTGAGTGCAGCAACCACATCAGCTGCCTGTGATATTTGTTTTATATCTACATTTATATTCACCCAGGCAGTCCAGAAATAGCCAAATTACTGGATTATTTCTTCAGTAATAAAAAACCAAGACTGAGATAATTTAAAAGACTTCTAGACAAAGCCTAAATCAAGTGACAAAATCAGGATTACATCATACAAATACGTGACTTCTGGTTAATTTGTACTAAACTTGGCTGGGCTACAAAAAATGTTAGCATATGCTAATTGTCGTATGCTAACCAATGTGTTGTGGAAGCCTAGTTTTAAACTTGAAATGTTTGTTTCTTCTTTTCATCAGTTTTGCTTACTTGTCATCTCGTGGATCTGCCTTACTTCAGGCAGCAGCCCAGCCTGGGCAGTGGCTATGACACACACACACCCTTCCTTGAGCACTGGGGACTTTCCCAGCAGTTTGGGAGAGGCTTTTTGCTGCCATGGTGGGAGAAAAGCCTCACTTCTCATCCTGAGCTGCATTCCCAGACAGCTGGAGAATCCCAGAATTACCGGGGGCTCTGGAGCAGTGCACATAGTGTGGAGGTCCAGTTTGCCTAGAATCCATCTAACTGCTCTCTTTGGGGGTATTCACAGCCCTCGAGGAAAAAACATTTCCTTCTAGTTGATGTTTTCTCACCTGCTCCCCTCCTGAAATATCCTGATTTCTGTTGGACAGCTGCACTCCACACAAACAGATCCAGAGTTTGTAGGAATGTGGGGCTGACACAGGCCAGGCTCCCCATCCCTGCCTTGTCCCTATCCCTGACTGCTCCCCATCCCTGTCTGCTCCCTATCCCTGCCTGTTCCCCCTCCCTGTGAGCTGTGAGCTTCCCATCCCTGCCTGTTCCCCATCCTTCCCTGCTCCCCATCCCCACCTGCTCACCAACCATGCCTGTTTCCCATCCGTCCCTGCCCCCCATCCCTCCCTGTTTCCCATCCATGTGAGCTCCCCATCCCTCCCTGCTCCCCTTCCCTGTCTTTCCCCATCCCTGTCAGTTCCCATCCTTCCCTGCTCCCCATCCCTGCTTGCTCCCCATCCCTCCTGTTCCACATCCCTGCCTGTTCCCCATCTCTGCCTGTTCCACATCCCTCCCTGCTCCCCTATCCTGCCTTTCCCCATTCCTGTCAGTTCCACATCCCTGCCTGCTCCCCATCCTTCCTTGCTCCCCATCCCTGTGAGCTCCCCATCCCTGCCTGCTCTCCAACCATGCCTGTTCCCCATCCCTGTTCCCATCCCTGCTGCCCCTGCCCAGCTCAGAGTGTGCTGAAGGCAGCAGTGCCCAGGCTGTGATGGATGTGCTGCCTCCCACCTTTACACCTCAGCCTCACCAAACCCTAAAGCCTTTTCATCATATTAAGCTCCTTTGACTGGGCTAATGTGACTGAGAAACACACCTTTTTTATCCATTAAGATGAGGCCAAAAATGTTAAGTGCTCAAGATGCAAGCCCCTAGGGCTTGTCTATATATCGAGTTATTACACGTGGAGGCTTTTATCTTCATAAAAAAATGTTCTTTTTGTGCACGCCAGAGTGTGAATTTAAAACCAGTGGTTGTAGTATAACCCTCCTGCAGACTCACTCATCCTGGCATCTTCTGGCTTTTTTTTTTCTTCTTTTTTTTAGATTAAGTCCAATTTCTTTAATTTATTTAAGTGAAATCAAAAAAAGGTACTCGGAGTGAGTTTGTCCACATGAGGAATTATGCTTGCCTACCTCTGGTAGTAGCATGAATAATACCTTCCTATATGGAGAAGCTTTGTCTATTAAGAATGTTAATTTTGCACATGTTTGCACTTATTTGCATTTGAATCATCCTATTTTTACAAGTGGTAGCTGAGGCACTCTACTGAAATTCATTAAGTTATTCCAAACTGAGGCCATGATCCTGGGGATGCTAAATTAGGCAGATAAGTAACTAGATGCATAAATAGGTTCACTGAAGACAACTACCTCCTGATTAAAGTTTGTTCTGTCTTGAAACATTTTCAGAAATGCTTAAATTCTTCCCAAACTTGCAATTTATATAACTTTTTCTTAGAAGAAACAATGAACTGTGCTATGTATTTTTTTAGCATCCCTGTGAAGTCACATAAATATCTACAAGTTACTTAGGAACTTCTGTTCCATTCTTTGTGAATTCCTGTCTGGTTTACACATTTATGAAACTGTAATTTTATAAACTTTAGTATTCTTTTATTTATCTATGTGGTGGTGGGCAGCAGAGAAATTATATTTTGTGACATACTATTAATTGCATGGGAGTTTTAATCCAAAAAGGTAGAATGCTAATAGTTTGAGGAAAATCAAATTAGTACCTGAAGGCTGTACGTGCCAAACAGTGCAGATAAATGGAAAAACCCCAGAGCCAGCAGCAAGAACCCCGGGCAGTAGCTGACCCCTTTGTGTGCACCTCTGGGGAAAGACAATAGATTGCTGTGAAGTTGGGACTTTATCATGCAGAAAGTTAAATAAATGTCTGAGCAGTGTTTGCTGTTTGCAGGAGTGGTGTGTTACACTCAGATTACTTAACAGAAATAATACAAACCTGGCCGTGAAATGGGGGAAAGGATTTGTTGGTGTGCAATGCAATCATATATTGGGTTTTTATTCTGTGTTTTGCACAGAACCTCGTGCACAGGGGTCGTGGTTCCTTCTCTGAGATCCTGGGTGCTATGATACTGTTATCATAGGAATTTAAATTCTGTTTCTGGAAATAAGCTTGCCATAGATCAGTTGCAAGGAAATAATCTCTGCCCCACGTTCAGTAGAGTTGTTACAGTTTGGGAGAGGCCTTGGGTTGCAGTGAGGTAAATACCTGGACACAGGTGCCCAATCCTGTTTCCAGCTGTTTACTTCAATAACATCGTGTGTCTGAGTAGGAAGGGCAGCATTTGGCCTTTGGTTTTTGGAGTCAATTGCAGACAGTTAATGGGGACCTGTCCCATACATGGGTTCCAGAACAGAATTCAGTCCTTCACTTCTTTAATATCTAATTTTTTAAACCAATTAGCTATGTACCCCTATGAAAACAATAGCAGAGCCTTCACAGCCAAGACTAAAGATCTAAATTACATATATAATAAAGGTTGTGCAGTGTTTTCAGGCTGAGAACCATGTAATATTTCAGCCTCAAGCAAAAATTTTCTCCAAGCTGTAGTCCCTCAACAAAAACACACTTTTTAATGAAAGTCCTGACACCACCTTAATTACAGTACAGCAAACATTACCATCATAATCCCATTTCATCCTTAGGCAAGGAGAGCATCCCTGGGGGCCTGGCTGCTAGTGACCAGTTTTGGAGAAACAACCTTTTCCCCAGTGCATTTTTTAATTTAACCTGTGCTGTGCTGCTCGGGGGGAAGATGCATGTGGAGCTGCTCATGCTCATCTCCCCATGCTCCTTGCAGCCCTCCTGGCACTCCTGGAGGATCAGCCAGCCTTGGCCCTGGAGGATCAAGCACACCCAGGCATGCCCAGCCTGCAGCCACCTCTGGCTCCTCCTCCCATGCCTGTCTGCCATGGGAGCCCAAAGTTCATGTCCAGCACGTTTGTAGCACAGGGGATTCACCCTGACACTTTCCAGCATCCCCAGGCTGTCTTTCTGGTTTATCCCATGCCCAGAGACAATTTCCCTTGTTTTGCTGGCTGCCACACTCCAGTAAAATCCTTGCTTTGGATCCAGCGGTGCGGGGGGAAGGCTCTCCCAGTGGCAGCCCTAATCCAGGTGGGTGAGGACAGAGCTGTTTGGAAAGCAGGGCTGTGTGGTGCTCAGCACTGATGTGTTCATTTCAAGCAGCCTTTAGTGTCTCCAAGCTTTCACAGTGTTTGTTTGGGTAAGTAAAATGTGATTAGTTTCTCATTACCATGTCGATTCAGTGCATAGATTTTGTGTGGGGACTGCAATATTGGCAGGACAAGTTTGTGTGAAGCTGGGATGTTCTCCTACCAGAAATTCCTACCAGAATTCATCTATGTACATGTATAAACACAAGGGGTAATAATTGTGGTTCTTACATTTTTTTCTCCTGCCTTCTTAAATCAAAGTAATAAATCTGTATGATCAAAAGAGTTAGAATAATCAGTCTCTCCAAATTGATCTGAAAATCCTAGTTAAAGGCTAGAGGGAAATTAAACATGAGGTTTTTTGTTCTCTCTGCAACATTGTCAAGGAAAGTACAGTTTTCTATTATGGAACTCCTAGAATTTTTATGTACAGAGTAAAATCATGCAGCTGAGATACTGTCTCTAAAAACAAGCTAAAGCCCTGTGTCTGCTGGGAGGACATTTCTGTTATCCTGTTCCCTTCTATTTAGGTTCTCATATGGTGTTAATCACCATGGTATCTTACAGCTTTGTAAAAATATAGTGCACCATATGTGATAAATCACTAATATTAAGAATGAAGATGCTGGAGAAAAATACTCTTCCCAAATCTAAAGCAGAAGACGTGCAGTAATGGACATACCCAGACAAGCAGCCTGAGTAAAAGGAGCATGAACACAAGAGATGGGGGCAGAATCATCCCTAAGGTGTGATCCCTAATATTTCATCCCTAATATTTCATCCAGTCACTGCTTGTCAGTGTGAATGGCACTCTCCTTTCTTTTCCAACCTGTGCTCCAGCTCCCTAAAGCACAGGGACTATGTCCAAGCCATCTTCTGTTCCCTCCTTTGCACAGCAGACCAGTGCCTGCTTTGTAGCATTCAGGGCATCAGTCAAAAGAAGATAATTTGCCAAAAAACACAAAGTAAGCTCATGCATTTGTTGCTAATTAAGTGCACACATAATTACAGTCCAAACATAAAGCAAAATGAGGGACTGCACTTTCATTGGAAAGAATGCACTAGGAATGGTCATAAATTATCCCTCCAACTGGTAATCTCAGTTACATATTTTCTCATGTTTTTTTCATTTCCCACTTAGTTCCAGCCAGATCTGTTTTCTATTTATATTGTCAAGTGTCAACACATAAATAATTTTCTCTGTTGTATCCCTCACTACTACATTCTTTTTCTTGATAGAATAGCAGAAGTAATTATATTTATAAATGGAATGCCTGTTTTGCCTAAGTACTGCATATAATTCCCCTCTGTATGAGGGATTTTTATAATTCCTCTAAAAATGTCTTGGCAAGGATCAACCCACCAGTTGGTAGTGTGGATCCAGCCTTTAGGAACAAAACTGGGAATTCTGATCCCTTTGGCCAACAGGCAGGAGGGCACCACAGAAAAAATGCTCTTGTTTGTTTCAGAGAATGATGCTGTTGAATATGTGCAGTTATTAAGTACCCAGAAAGCAAATTCACTGAGAACAGCTTCCCACCTGTGGATTCCTCTGTTCAGCACAGAATTACTTTGGCAACTGAAGAATTCTTCATTGTGGATGGCTGTGGGAAGATATTAATCCTGTTCTTCAAGTAAGATGCATTCACTGATCTACTAGACCTGCTCCACCTCTACTGTTTCATATTGTGAGAGGAAATCAAAGGAATCCCAAGTGATGAGTAATCTCAAGTCATTCTTAGCCCCTTTCTGCCTTGTTTTGCAGCTGCTTTCTGCACACAAGTTCAGATGTCCCTTGCTCAATAGGAGTAGAGCAGAGGGAGATCTGTTGTGAGCTCTGCTTTAAGGCAAGTTCAGTTTTCCATCTCTGGGCACTCCTTGAGAAAACCTCACTCAAAATCATTGTATGGGGATGGCAGATCCCAGCCACAGCTGCCTCGCTGGATGGAACAGCAAAATGCATCCTGGAGCTGATCTGCAGTACAGGAGGAGAAAATCAGGATTTTCTTACTGGTTTCTGCTGTCTGCATGTGCATGGGTGTTCTTTCATTAGAGTTTCTCCAACATTTGCTCTGAATAAAGGTTGTTCCAGGCACCTACAAAGCAGTGAGCCATCCTGTTCCTACAGATGTGGCAAACTTGAAGAATGTTGTGTTGGAGCATTCAAACCCCATGTCCTGTGTGATTTGGGAGCTGTGGGAGAGATGTGGGTGATGTGAGACAAGTCCTTAACCTTGGTGTAAAGAGAGCCTGTAGCTCTGGAGTCTCACAGGCTTTGAGGCACGACCCTGCACAGTGGGGTCAGCATTTCCATGAGTATCTCAGCCAATGGAGGTTCCATTACTGAGTTTTCCCTCTTGTATGATCAGCAGAACCAAACACACTCTGCCCTGGAGCTCAGCAGCTCCTGGTCCTCTATCTTCCACACAAATCAGCCTAAACCAACAGGGAGGTTTCACTGCCACAGCAGTGACTTGGCAGCCAGCACGCCCCCATCTCCATCCCTGCAGGAAGGGTGCTGGGCTGGAAAGGCAGGGATGTCCCTGCAGGAAGGGTGCTGGGCTGGAGAGGCAGGGATGTCCCTGCAGGAAGGGTGCTGGGCTGGAAAGGCAGGGATGTCCCTGCAGGAAGGGTGCTGAGCTGGAAAGGCAGGGATGTCCCTGCAGGAAGGGAAGGGTGCTGGGCTGGAAAGGCAGGGATGTCCCTGAAGGAAGGGTGCAAGGGTGCTGGGCTGGAAAGGCAGGGATGTTCCTGCAGGAAGGGTGCTGAGCTGGAGAGGCAGGGATGTCCCTGCAGGAAGGGTGCTGAGCTGGAAAGGCAGGGATGTCCCTGCAGGAAGGGTGCTGGGCTGGAAAGGCAGGGATGTCCCTGCAGGAAGGGTCTGGGCTGGAAAGGCAGGGATGTCCCTGAAGGAAGGGTGCTGGGCTGGAGAGGCAGGGATGTCCCTGCAGGAAGGGTGCTGGGCTGGAGAGGCAGGGATGTCCCTGCAGGAAGGGTGCTGGGCTGGAGAGGCAGGGATGTCCCTGCAGGAAGGGTGCTGGGCTGGAGAGGCAGGGATGTTCCTGCAGGAAGGGTGCTGGGCTGGAAAGGCAGGGATGTTCCTGCAGGAAGGGTGCTGGGCTGGAGAGGCAGGGATGTCCCTGCAGGAAGGATGCTGGGCTGGAGAGGCAGGGATGTCCCTGCAGGAAGGGTCTGGGCTGGAGAGGCAGGGATGTCACGTCCTCAGCCACTGCAGTGACATCCAGGAGTCCCTGGAGAGGTGCTGTGTCCTACTTTGTGCAGATGATTGGATCCTGCGCCTCCAACAGCATCGTTCCAGCAGTGCCAGCTACAGAATCCATCAGACTGGGAGTGCTCCTGGTGGAGCCCTGCCAGGCTGTGGCTCTAGTCCTGTCCTCTTGGTAAGTCTGATTTAGCTCCTCTACAGCTCTGGCTCCATAAGCTGCACAGAGAAACCCAAGTCCATTTCCCACTCCCCTGTACATTTATTCAGAGGCCTCTCAGAAGTTTTGGACTGCAGTCTTTTCTTTTCCCTGAGTACCCCCTCTAAGGGTTCATGTTTATTTAAGATTTAACTTTATGAGCAGTTTTCTTTCTCTCAGTATACACAGTTCAAATTTGGCCTGTTCCCTCAGCTTTTGCATTCAGCTGGTTTGACTGATTTAATGTCACTGATTTACCGGTATAATTTAGCTTGTCTGAAGAGAAGGAAGATTGATGTTGGCTGAAATAAAATTCTGAGATGCCTATGGAGTTTTATTGCCCTAGATTTTTTGATTGCTATTTATTCACAAAAGTGGGCAGAACTCTGACTTGAGATTTTTCAGGAATGCCTCCATTATGTCAGAGCTGCTAATTCTTTGAGTCAAGTCATTGTGGTTAGCCAATCTTGTTTTCTGTCTCTGTGGTAAGATTTTACATCCAGAAGGCAAACCTCAATGCTGCCCCATGAAAGCAGGCAGGGATGACAAAGCATTTCCTTCTCTGACCTCTGCACTTGAGTTTTGTAGCAAGATGAAATCTATCAAATCAGACCAAATGCCAAATCACCTGCATGAGAATGAACAGGTCAAACCCTGTTCCTGTAGCAATACTGTTTTTGTTCCTGGAACAAAAATGTACTGAAACATGTTTTTGAAAGTAATTTCTCTTCTAAAATAGGTTTTTTTCCCCCCAAATTCAGACTATGAACTGTGATATTCTCTCATGCTTGTGAGTTGCATGTGGTTATGTATCACATCAGAGCAAACTTGAGGTTATTAGGATTTTTTAATTTTGCGTACTTGTCTTGAATTTTCTGGGTTTCTGATGTTTTTGGGGGGAATAAGTGGAATATCCTGATTTTGTTATATACCTGCTGGGATAGCACTGGGCTGGATCCCTTCTGCTGTGACAAGGGCCACACTACAGACCCTCAACACCTGCTCTTGATTCACACAGGGGCTGTGTCTCTCCTTCCAATTAGCAACATAATCACCCCTGAGCTAAAGAACTCAGTCCCACCCAGACGCATCTGGAGCAGCTTTCATGAGTGGAAGATATATAACATCAGCATTATGTCATATAAAAACCTCTGGCTTGTCACCATGAAATTCATTTGTGCACTCTGCTTGTACCCCTGGTGCTGTGCTAAGCAGCTGAAGCAAACTGACCATTTGGACCAGGCTTAGCTCCCTACTTTAAATCCCAGGATTATGATGGTAGAGCAGGAGTATTCCCTGTTCTGAATGGCCACTCTGCTGCCCTGGCACCCTCAGATCAGTGGCAGGTCAGACCAAGAGGCAGCAGGAGGGTGACCAAGGAACCTGCCACTGACAACTCTTTGCATGTGGTTGGAAGGACTGGTGACTGCACAATTCCCTCAAACTGGAGCATTTCAAACAATAAAAGCATGGTTTGGAAATTGCCTCTTATAGTGGAGGGACAGCTGACCACTTTGTCACTGCTGCCATTTTGGCATCACAAAAGACTGACCTGAATTCTTGATCTGGCCAGTCTGTTGATCTATAAACATAGTGATCCGTTAATTACTTGGCTTAATTACAGGCAATTTATTATAATGAAAGGTTTAACTATACCTACCTTTGTACCTTTTCATATTATTTTTCATTAAGGTAATTTTCAGGCATAAAAAATCCAGTATGCAGTGCCTTAAAACAATCCATTCCACAAAGCTTGTGGAGCTTTACTGGCAAATTCTCCATACAGTATTCTCTGCTCAGGCAGTAAATATCAGAGCCATGAGAAACATCCTGTGTTCTTCACACACACCCCCCACATGGGACCAGAATCCCTCTCAATGCCTTTTTTACCCATGCACTCATGACCTGGACTTCCATAATTCCTCTTTGCTGTGATATTAGCACCAGGTGTACCATCAGTACACCTGCCTTTTCATGTAATCTCTGATGGAGAGATGCAGTTAGCAAATGGCATCAGGTATTAATGCAGAAGTGACCTTTTAATGTCATGCACAGATACACGAAGAAAGAACTGCCACTGAAAACTTCTGATTAAAGATAAAAGTAGACAGCCTGTAAAAACATTAAGATAAAAAGTAAATCCATTTGCCCTGAGTTTCCCCTGCTATCCCACCTCCTACTCTAAATTGATGTTGTCAGCACTCATGATTTTATCACAAGTCTTGTGATGTTTGATGTTTCACTTAAACTCCAGCTACTACAGTTGTGTAATGAGGTTAGAAACTCGGTTTTCCTCTTTCTTTAATTTAAAGTAAGTTCCTAGTCCTAATGGTTAGAGTATAAAGCTTGCAAGTGTGACCCAGGTGCACCCTAACAGCTCAAAAACCAGAAAGCACAGTAAAAGAGCTCCACATTTATCGTTTCACAGACAGGCTTGTGATTTTGAGGGTCAGACTGTAGTTCTTGAACATTTGGAGCTGGCAATAGCAGCTTGGGAAAAAAAGTGCTTGAACAAAGTCCCACACCATGTTGCATTTTCCAGGGAGGCATAGCAGTCATTATACCACAGTGATAATTCCCTTTTCAGACGTGCACATTTTCCTGTTTTGTTGTTATGCAGCATCTCAGGGCTCAGCCTGGTCTGGAGGGGATTGTTCTGGTGTGGAACAATTTGCCTGATGTTGGAGGGCTCAAACTGCTCCTTGTGCTGACACAGGAGAGGTTTTGCAGCACTCCTTAGTCCCCACAGGCTGGCAGGTTTGTGCATAAAAACCTGTAAAACCAGGAATGTTCTGACTTCCAGTCTAGGAAGTTGGAAAGTTGTAAAGCTCCTTCAAAAACCAGGAATATCCCACCCCTGCCAATCCAGCAACAAAGGGGCAAAGAATCAAACAAATGGAAATATGGAAATTCAGTAACATTGAAAACAGCTGGTTTGACTTACAGTGCCCAGAATGTGCCAAGTGCAGAATTTGATGTACAGACCAAAAATACTCAGCTGTTGGGTTTGGAAAAACCAAGCTCCCAACAGCAGCAACTCAAATTTGAAGGAGGCACCATATTTAAATGGAGTTTTAAATTATCAAAGACTTCCTAGTA
The DNA here is from genome assembly GCF_023055355.1 of Agelaius tricolor. Taxonomy (NCBI): domain Eukaryota; kingdom Metazoa; phylum Chordata; class Aves; order Passeriformes; family Icteridae; genus Agelaius; species Agelaius tricolor. Next base: position 4,508,648 of record NW_027269266.1, read on the forward strand.
TATCACTAAAAGTATGAATTTCCTGTCCCAAGAAATGGAGGGGTATCCAAAGCAGTGGGTGGAGTCTGAGTGTGGTGTGGGCACATTGGTCAAAACTCCTCTGCAGTCACAGACTGGTGGTGCCAAAGGTCCCTCTGTGCTTGCCCTAAATGATGGTGTAATCCATTCTGGAGGTGACAAAATTACAAATAATTGACAAAATCTAATTGCAAAGAAAAGGTGAAAGTCCATGAGACTCAAATGCTACCTGAGTGTACAGAGTAACAAGGGAGGGATTCTCTTCCACAAATATAAAAGGATGCCAAACGAAAATTGGATAACATTTTCAAAGAACTAAAGGAGCTCAACTGATTCTACACTGCTCCTGTTAATAATTTTGTCCCTGAATTCAGCAGTAATTTCTGTATGGTGATTTCCATGAGACTGACACTTTTCTTCTAAACTGCTTGCCCTGTAAAAAGCTGAAGAAGCCATTATTGACTCTTGATCCCTTTGCTGAGTGTTTCAGAGGGCACACACACCTCTATGTATCACAGACCACATTATTTAGGCCTATGGACTTACATTTTTTTATCTCTAATTTAAAGGGCGGTGAAAAATCTGTCTTCCAAAAGGTATCTTCAGCCTTAGAAACTTCTAAATAATTTTAAAAGGGCTACACAAAACATCAGAAGGGGCTGCATCTTCCATATATTAATTTCTGTGAAGAGGAACTTTCTTTTTGATGTTTTCCAGCTTCTTTCTAGCTCTGTTATCTGTAATTGCTTTCAAATACACCCAAATCATCACCCTGTACTGAAATGAACTGTCTCTTACTCTCACCTATGCAGGCCTATGCTGCTGGCATAACAATGTCAGTTATATGTTTGAAATCCAAAATGAGTAAAGTTTAAAAGCTTTTCCCACTTGTATTGTCCCTGCTTCCATGGCAGTCTGGCAGGACTCCTGTTGCTGTGGCAGGACAATTTAATGCTGGTTGTTGTTTGTTAAATAACAGAAAGTGTGTGAGTTCCTTGTGGCACCTGTGTAGATAAAGCTGTGTTCAAGCCATTGATTTGACTTTGAAACTCCACAACATGTGAATTAAAGAGCTGGATTTCTGTCCTCTGGGTCTGTCTCCTTTTCTGCCTCACCAAGCATTAATTATTGTGGTCTTGACACTCTGTTCTGCCCTTTTTCTTCTCTTTCCTCCTCCCCAGTCCCCACTGTCACTCCCAGTGGCTGGGGAGTCTTTCCATTAAAGCAATCCTGTTCATTTCCCAATAAAGGGCCATCAGCCAACACATTCTGGGCCTGAATTCATCTCATAAATATTGGTACAGGCTTAAATAAGTGCAGTCCTTCATTTAATGTACTAGATTTCAATGGAATTACATGGGGAATTCATTTGCCTCTGTTTGTAGTCTGAAAAACAATAAAATAGGGAAATGCTTAGAATCCATGGCTCAGCTTTCCCAACTGGATGAAGGATGGTTCTGCCCATGAGTCAAGGCAGGAGCAGATTCCTGATGCTCATGACTTTTCTGTACAAACACAGAATATTTTAGGCCTTACTGATCCAAGGCCAGGAGGATTTTTAGGTGACAGCTGCCCTGACATCAGCCTGTGGACCTGTCTGCAATGTATTTCATGTATTTCAGCAGGTGTCTGTAATTCCTGCTCCATGCGACAACACTTATTTTGGGATGTTTCTGTCTTTGGATGATAAAAAGAGTTTTCATTTGTGCAGCACTTTACACAGAGGTGCCAGCAGCAGCTCCAGGGGTCAGTGTGACAAGGTCCAGCAGAGTGTGGGCAGCTGGCCTGGTGTGTGGAGCACTTCTTCACTGCCTGGGCCTTGTGACTTGCTCTGTACCCCAGCAAAAAGCTGAATATCAGGATATTCCAGTACAACTGGATGGGAAGTCACACAAGTAAAGGACTGGTGATGAACTTTTCAGCTAAAACTTCACACCTTTTTTTTTTTTATTATTCCATTTATTCATCTCCCCTCTTTTCTACCTGCATATTATACCCTGCTCTGTTTCTTTACCATCTCTTCCCCCATGGCTCTGTGCCTTTTCCTCCCCAGATGAAACACCTCTCTTTTTTCCATTGACTGCCCTTTGTAGGCTCTCTCCATATAACTCATAATTTCTCTCCCTCACCTCCCCCACTCATCCCAACATCTTGGGCAGGAGTGATTGAAGGCATGGAGTCTGAAAGAGCAAACCAGTCTCTAGAGAGAGAAACACTGCAGATCATTATCTTCCTCACTCTGTTAATGGAGAAACAGAAAATATGTGAAGTCAGCTGATAACATAATAAATGTGTGGATGAAAGTCCTTTTGCTGCAGGAAATATCAGAAGTATAAGGTACCTACAGGTATTAGATCTGAGCAAAGCCTTCCTTGACTCTCAGTATTCCCATTCTAGGTCCATGTATAGCTGATGCCTGTAGGAACACACTGGAAATCCAGATCTGTACATTCATTAAATGAGTGAGGTTTTAGCATGGAAGGTGCAGGAAAACATTTTTTTATCTTTTCCAGAGTGGTCAGCACACAAATTCCAGTAGTTTTCCTGGTTATTGATACCATGATAAAACTGATCTGCCCAAGAGCCTTTTCCTGACTCTTCATGGATCAGTCAGGTCAGTCCTCACAGTGCTTGAACTGTAGCTTTACCATTTCAAATAATTTCCTACCTGCTCTCTGAAAATAGAAGAAAAATAAGAATGCAATAGTTGAGACCCCTTATAAAATCTTCCTGGAGGAGTCCAAGGATACTCACCATTGGTCTCAATGGAGCTTTCACACATCCTTGAAAGGAATTCATTAAGCTGGAAAAGCTGGCTAGAAACCAGTCTTCCTATAATGTCTTCCATAATTTGCTCCAAGGGACACATTTATAGTCACTCAGCCTTTTTTATAGATCTTGTGCAAGATGAAGGGCTGGGTCACAATTGCAGGGCTTTAATGAATAGATGTTTGTTACATGCCACAACCCAAATAATTTTTCAAGCATCTCAGCACTGCTCAGTCTTTTCAGTCTGGACTTCCCCAAGGATAATGGGACAGGATGACAGCTGCAGCCTCTGGAATCACAGGGAGATAGTGCCTGGTTTTGTTCCTTCTTCCACACTGACCCATTGAGGTGCAGAGAGAAAACACCCAGCAACTGCAATTTCTACTCTTGATTTTGTTTCCTAAAGAGTTGAAGATTTCAGTTATTTCTTTTTATTCATATGAATTTCTCTGTATACAGCTTATATGGAAACAGATCACAATAGGAGACTCCTCCAATTAACAAAACTTCACTGAAATTTTAAAAATCTATCAGTCATGGCCAGATCTCAGGATAAGATTCTGCTTTTCAAAGAGCCCTGAGATTCTTCTCCATGAACTCTGTTTAATTTTATAAGAATTGTCTGTCATTTCCATTCCACCAAATTCTGCCATTTTGGGGTGTGAAGCTCACTGGAGTTTTAGAATAGGGTGACCTTTGATTACCAAATACAAATTTAGTCAGAAATTTCTTATCTGAAGGAAGCCCATATTAAGAACTAGTTCCTTTCGTAATTGTACTTATCTTTTGGAGAAAATAGAGCACTTGGACATTGGACTTTTTTGCTGGATATTTTCCACCTGGCCACAAACACTGAAGTCATGTCTTAGCATGGTAAACCAAGTTGGTGTTGCACAAAGAAACACTGAATTCATTTGTATATAGCACCAGAACCAGCCTTGAGTCACCATATTGATATACAAAGGATCAGATAGTAAACTTTTTATTAGCAGCCAGGAATTTCTTTTGAAAATTATTCTTTTTTTGACATGCCTACATATGGCCTGAAGGATGCTGGTACTGTTCTCCTTCTATCAAAATAGGATATAATGTGTGACTGTGTTCTAGAAAAGTGTTACCTTTTTTAACAGATTTATAATTTTTTAATGTCAGACCACCACAGAGCTTTCAAGAGATAGCTGCTGGCCAAAACTACATTAGGAAAGTGCATGTTCTGCTCTATTTCCCTCAAGGAGGGGGAGGTAAACATGGGCAATGTGGACTGGGAGGGCCAGAGCAGAGGTGAGGAGGCAGCCAGCTCCCCTGGCTCCAGCTGTGCCCTTCCTGGGGCTGCTGCTGGGTTGATCCATGGCAGCTTCAAAGAAAGATAACAGAACCTTTCCTGGAATTCACCACCCCTTGCTTTCGTGCCTGTGTGTCCATATTTAAGAAAAAGGTTGTCTTGCTGAAGAGCAGTAGCTGTGCCTCAGCTCTCCAGGGCAGCTGTTGGGCTCTGTGCAGGCAGACAGACAGACAGACAGACAGACAGAGGCTGCTCCTGCCCCAGCCTCTCTGCAGCAGTGTTGGCCTGGGCACTGAACCCCGTGGCTCCTGCACAGGAGCACAGGGGCAGGCTGAGCCCACATCTGTCTGCACCTGCCTGTGCTGACAAAGGTGAAATTGGGATGGAAAGAGGAGCCAAGCTCTGGGAGCACCTCTGAGCCCAGCTGGTGCTGGGGCAGCCACACATGGCCAGGCTCCTGGGCTGGAGCCTGCCAGGGAGACAGGGAGAGGCTCTGGAGCTGCTTCCACACTGCCCTCAGGAACCCAGCAGGAACAGCAGCTCTGGCAGAGTTTCTGCAGGCAGCCCACACACCCATTTCTTCCCAAAATGTCAATACAAAAGTAACAATACAAAATACCAAAGGAGGGATATTGTATTCTGCTGGATCTCAGCTATTCTGAGAAATGGGAGGCACAGTGGGATTTTTTGCCTGCTGAAGGGGAGATGGAGACAATATTTGTGATGGAGGGGAAACAATATTTATGGTGAGTTAGCACTGCTGACAGACATACCTGGTACACAGGGCTGGTGGAGGCTGTCCTTTCCATCTGCAGGGGAAAGCAGTGCACTGTAAAGCTCAGTGGCATTTTGAAATACTTGTAAAATCCATGCAGCACAACCTGAAACTATTATTAACCAGTTAGTCACAGTGCTGCTAATTGCAAGTCACCTCAGACCAGGGGAGCTGGGTAAGGAACTGAGCTCAGAACAACGACCACCTACTTTAGGTCACTATTAGTCACTGCTGAAATTAAGTGACTTGAGTCCAGCAGGATGAGCCAGGTCACCCTGGTTGGATATTTGGGCTTCACATGCAGAGAGCAAGTCAAAAAACCAGTCTGCTTCCCTAGAGAAAGGAGGTTTTGGGGGATGTAGACTGCTAAATGATGTATTTGCCTTCACTCCCCTCCCTTCCCCTCCCTGAACTCCCAGCCCTCCTCTCAGGGATGGCTGGATCCCTTTGGGATCTTGGCCCTGGAGGAACTTCTGCTGGGCACTAAACTGACATGGGCCCACACTTTCTTGAGAAACAGTCAGTGGAACTGGGCTGGGAGTGCTCTTTTCTTGCTTCCTGTGGGGTGCCTAAACTGCTGTGAAAGAGATGGGCAGAGACTTCACCTCATCACTGTGTTTCTGTTAGTATTTTCAGTGTTTTCTGACAGTGCCCTTCCAGTGATCTTTCAAATTCTGTGTAGGAACTGGCCAAAATTTGGGTTGCAGGATGGTTTAGGTGGGAGACTGACCAGGGCCCCTTGGGGATCAGGCAATGATGGTGGTTAGGCTGTGCTCTATTTGGCACTTCTGGAATTAAGGTCTCTCAATTCTGTCCAAATCCAGATGTTAAGGAGCAGGGATAAACTCTAAATAAAAGCCCTCAGTATATAAACTGCTCCTGCCCACAGACAGCAGCACTGTTTGGGTCTGTGGCAGAAGGAAGCGGGGTCAGGTGTTTCTTTTGTGCTCAGTGAAATGATATCTGTGAGCCTGAGGAGCTGGAAGGGATATCTGAGGTCACCGAGTTCAGCCCTTCACTACTGCAGACAAACATGATGTAATCCCTTTCATTACATGGGCAAACTTCCATTCTAAAAGTAGTTTTGCTTGTTTTTCCTTTTTTTCCCTCCCCTTGCTTTGCTCTCCTGCCCTCCTGAAGTGAAGTTATGCCCAACCTTACTTTTAGTTTTTGAGCTCGTGTTTATTCCCAGCTGGTTTTCCTGTTACACTCTAATGTCTAGCCCATGTCTCCACATTTTTGGTATTTCTGGTGAGTGGAAATGGAAGATGATGAAATCCACAGGAAGAGAGTTCAGTATCTCTATTTGTGCTTATTAACTACTCAGCCCACTAGTGCTTGATTAGACAATTTTGAGATACAGGCAAATGATAATTACATTGGTCACAATACATTTAACTGAACATCTGAAGTGTCCATTAAAAAGAAAACCCTTCTAGAACAAGAACTTTTATTTTATTAAACGATTTAAAATTTAGTCATATGGCTCTTAAAGATACTTATAGCTGAATTATAAAGTAGTTTATTTCACTTAGTGTCACTTTACATTTTACCATTTGGAAGATCTGCAAAGTGTTTCACAAGGCAGAGCTAAGTCCCCTGGAGCCTTCTGATTCCATCTGAAAAACCTGAGCTCCTTTGCTCTCCCTTTGTCTTTGCACATTCCAGCTACCAGCAATCCCAGTCAGCCAGAGCCCACACCAGCAATCTGGCACCTCTTTGCTCTCCATCTCTGTCACACTGGACTTGGGAGATGGTTTGGAGCCAGTTTTGTAATGGAGGTAGAACAGAAAAGCAAAGGCTTGGGAGCAAAATGATGAGGGTAGAAAAATGTTCTCTAAGCGTGTGCAGGTGACTGTGGTTAAAAGGAAGTGTGAACATTTGCTGGCTTGCCTAGCACAACAGAACACTGCAAGCCACCTTCCCTTGCGATACATTTGAGGCAATTTTATTCTGAATTTCCTTCCTAATAAAATTTTAAACTTGTTTTCTGATCAATTTAACACATTGGTCCCTGGGACATTCTGCTCAATGCCTGTAGGGCTGCTTCTTCCTCCCATCCCTGCTCAAAGTCTGGCTCTTCCCATCAGCTACAAAATAAAAGAATTTGGATGGGTCTAATCAGCATGATGGATATTGATTCACAGTGATACAGGACCAGTTGGAATTTGTATCCATGCACTATCAGCATGCACTGATTCACAGTCACAGGAAGCCAATTTGAATTTTTATATCTGCATCATCAGCACTGCATGTATTGGTTCACAAACACAGAACCAATTTGCAAATACATCCATAACCCCAAGGGGCACACGGCCATTTGGATACTTTGACTCCATTTGGACACCCTAACTCCATTTGGATGTCTCAGCTCACAGTTTTTACAGAGTGTTCTCCTCTTTAGGCCAGTCCCTTGAGTGGTGACACAGGTACACACAGAGCTGCATGCAGTGACTGCCTCTAGGAGCATTTTCCCTCTCTAAGGTCTGGCTGCCAGTGCTCCAGGCCAGCTCAGATGTGCTGTGGCTGCAGCCTGGGAGCAGGCTGCTGGGCAGAGACCGTGTGGGAGGAGCTGGGAGAAGTCCCACTGGCACTGACCCTTCTCTCCAGAGCTGCTCTCCAGCTCCCACCCCGAGCCTGTGCCCGAGTGATGCTGCAGCTACATCTGAGCCTGGCCTCATCCCTCACTGAGCCTCACCTTGCTGGCTCTTGGAGCAGCCTCATCTCACATCCATGGTGCTCCCTGACCCCGTGCACAGTGGGGTTCATGTGCCTGAAGCCCAGAGAAGTCTGGGATTCACATCCCCTCTGAACAGAGAAAAACATAATTCTCTCTCTCTCAGGTTTTTTCCTGGAGAAACACAGAGGAAAACAATTTTTATCTCATTTGCTGCTCCTGTGTTTGTGCCCATGTGGAATGTGTTCTGGAGATTGTTTACCCAAGGTGATTGCTTGATTGGATTCAGGTGATGGTGTTTTGGATTCATTGACCAGTTGGATCCGTGTGTGTGTCGGGACTCTCGGGCACAGAGTCACGGGTTTTCTCTAGCTAGTTAGTTAGGATAGTTCTTGTTAGTGTAATATAGTGTAATATAGTATAATAAGGTAATTAATTAGCCTTCTGATACCATGGAGTTCTGCACATCATTCTTCCCTGCACTGGGGGGGATCCTCGTAGCACCCATAGAGGAGAGCTCCCCTTGCCTGTTTTGGGGCAGGGAAGGCACAGACACCTCTCCCTTGCATTCAGGATGAGCAGTCCTGGGCCCTGTTCCTGTGCAGGCACCTGAGTGCTGTGGTCATGTATCTTTCTATAAATAATTACTTCACTTCATCACTTGCAGCCTCTTTTCATCACCTCCTTTCCCTCAGAGCGATGGCTGTTTAGGGATGGAAGGTTTTTTTCCTCTCTAGCTGGAACAAGGCCATTCAATGGAGTGAGCAGCAGGAGGTACTGAAAGAGAGATACTGTTAGCACTGTTTCCACATGCCCAAAGAGTGATCTTTATGCAGCTGAGACTACAAGGGATATCCCTTAAAATAAAGGCCAGCTTATTACCCATCTTCTCCAACTCCTGTGGAACGAAATATCCTGAAGTTGAGAGAAGCTGCTGCACAAAGCTTCTTTATAGCTCTCAGTGTGCCTTCTTTGCTGGCTCCAGCTGCCCCTACACTGTTTTTCCTCAGTCTTTTCTTCAATATTTTTTCCAGTTGACTTAGTTATTACAGTACATGGAGCAGACTGAGGAAAATACACTGAAGGTTGGAGCTGGCAGAGCAGGGAGAGCTGCGAGGGAAGTGCCTTTGCCATGCCATGACATCACCCGTGCGTTAATTGGTGGCATTCCCGCGGATGGGAGGCACTGGCCGCTGTCCTTGGGCTCACTTCCGTGATACAGAACAGAGACACTGCCTGTCTCCTGCCAGCCTCTTTCATTGCCAGCCTTCTGGCAAAGCTTAGGACATTTATAAAAACAGTACAGTACTTTATTTAGCCTCTAGTGAGAAAAAGTCACTTCACAGCTCCAGTTTAGGCACAAGGCACTGACAAGCAGATTAAAAAATACATATATCCTTTACATAAAAATATTTCAAATGCATACATGAAAGTTGATTTGTATTCCAGATGACCTCGCAAACCAGGAGGTTGAGCTGTGCCTTTTATCTCCAGAGAAATGGGTTCAAATCCTGATTAGCCAATAGAAGAAATTCCATTTAATGGTGTAATTTTGGTGGGCTGAAAAGCTGTTCCCTGCCTAGAACCACCATCTATTATGACATGATTGGCAGTCTGTGTTCAAGACAGAACAAGAACTTCACCTCATCTCTACTCTTATTACTTCAGCCTGCCACGAGATTGCAGTTCCCAACCCTCAGCTCCCACAGAGCCTGAGAAAAAGGGGATTTGTGGCATGAACAGAGTCCCCACAGCTGTGTCTGGGCAGGGCAGAGCCTGCCTGAGGCTACTGGGGGCCGTGGTGAGGCCAAGAGAATGGAGAGGTGGCACAGGGGAGCCTGAGAAAACAAGGAAGCTGTTGGAGGGAAGTGTCAATGGAAGGAGATGGAAAGTAGGCAATAGGAAAAAAAAAGGAATGAGGATGGGCAGGGAAAGGATGCATGGATAAGCAAAAGGTGGGATGAAGGTAGCCCAGAGCTGAAGGCAACAGAGCCAACAGAGCAGAATGGGTGTAACTCTGTTTAAACAGCAGAAGGAAATGTCAGCTGAGGGAGGGAGCCACACAGGGTCATGATGTCACCAAATGCTCTCACTGTGGCTGGTGGTCCTGGTGTAGAAGTGCCCTTAGACCTCACAGGATTGTTGTTCCCCCAAGTCTTCATTCTTCAGAGCACAAAACACTGTTTTGCAGGGGAGCAGAAAATCTGCAAGATAGATCAGCAGCCAGCTCAGGCCTCCATCATATCTTTGCAGAGGCCACAGATTAAGCAAAGAAAGGCTCATCCTCAGATGATATAAGTGCAGTATTTCCATATTGTCTGGCTGTATTTCTCCTGTCAGTGGGAAAAGCCCATATGGGGTCCTGCCAGGTGTTCTCTGTAGGCAGAGCAAGTGGAGAAAGGCAACAGGAATTTTCACTGTGACACTGATGAGACTTGTGACCCTGTTCAGTGAAGGGCTGTGAGCAGACACAAAATTTTGTCACTTTGAGGTGGTGCAGGAGTGGATGAGGATCCATGATGGCTATGAAAGCATTGCTACCACACCAGGACAGCTTTTCAGCCAGGCCTCAATGTTCTCCTCTCTGTCCTTTTCATAACCCCCCTGGGTATGAGAACAGGGGATGTCCTCACAAGAGAACCTGTCTGGGATGGTCTTACTCAGGACAACAAAATCTGAGTTTAGAAGGGTAATGATAATGAGGAAAAACGTTATAAAGTCAGCCTGATGATGAAGTGCAGGCTCCAGTGCTCTGGGAGGAGAAATACAAAAAGAGGATTTCCCAGCTGGGCAGCAGCATCAGGAGGGTGCAGAGGGGACAAAAGGCTGAGGGTAGGGACAATATCAGGTTTCCTTTCCTGGCTGCAGTTCCTCCAGCTGTGAAAGCTGCTGTCCATTACCCTGCTGCTCATCATCTCCTCCCACCTCAGGTTTCAGCTTTTTTTTTTACCTGTTTATCCTCAGCCTCACCTGGGCCTGCTGAACTGATGATCAGGAAAGCCCTGCTGTTTTATTGCCTCTAACCTGGGCTGTTCACCAGGATTGTGTTCAGAGCAATCCCCTGGCAGTTACTGCTGACCTGGGAGGGGGAGAGCCTGCAGCTGGCGGGTGGTGATAAGCAGCTGGAGTGGGTGAAAAGAAATAAACTTTTCACCCAGCTCAGCTGCAGGCAGAACAGGATGTGAGACTGCAACCTAAGACATAGGAGATAATTATTCTACTCCACTTGGCACCGGTGAGGCCTCAGCTGGAATAAAGTGTCCAGTTTTGGGTACTGTGCTGTAAAGAAGAATGTAGACACACTGGAGAGAGTCCAGGAGAGAGACACTAGAAATATCAGAGGCATAGAAGGAACAACCTAGGAGGAAATGTTGAAAGGATTGTTTGTTTAGTCTGGGAACAGCAGAGTCTAAAGAAGAGCTGTGATAAAAATCTTGCAATATTTTAAAGTTTATTGTAAGAAGGATGGTGATAAATCTTTCCCCATGCTTGCTGGGGGATAGGGAAAGAAGGAACCAGCTTTATTTGCAGATAATAAAATTTAGGTTTGACATAAGGAAAAACTATCTAGATAAGAGGGTGATGCTGTAAAACCAAGGAGGGAGTGCATGGGTCTTGTTAAAATTCAGAAGGGTGTTTTATTTTAATAATGAGCATTGAAAGAATAAAGATGTTTCTTGTTTAAATAACTCTTCTGGGCTAATGCCTGGGACTGGGTTTCCACATGCTGAGAGTCCAACCATGTGGATGCACTTGCAAGGAGCAGCTCTTGGCCTGCAAGCTCCAGGGCAGCCTCTCCTTTGTGAGCAGTGTATGCAAACCCCAGCAGCCTGTGACTGATCTCTTTTTCTACCTATTCCTGCAATACAAATAAGCCCTCATGGAATACAAGGATCTGTAAAAAATTTTACAAATGCAGGAATAACCTTTCTCTTATGATCCCATTTCTGGCCCCGCTGTATTTCTTCCTTGCAGGTTCATATGCTATATCTCTAATCCCTTGTTTGTAGATTTGGTATGTGCACACAGCCAGAGATATATCCCTGATTGCTGTTAATCCTTTGAGTGTTTTTACATTATACAGCATATGTCCAGGGAAAGTTCTGTCTTGTGCTTTAATGATACTCCCTGATCCTCCAGCAACACTCCTGGAAACAGAAAATCACACCATCCTCTTTCCATCCCAGGGACTTCTCAGGCTGTGAATTGGGTTTTATTCCACATCACAGAAACAAAGAACCACTGAATATTTTCAGAAGTTCAGTCTGATGTGTTTGCAAACCTAGAAAAGAAATGGAAGGTTGGTCTAGAGGCTGGATGTAGAGGAAGAAAGTCAGCACACAAAGACCCCACACCACATCTTTGGACTTGCCTATGACCTCACAAGGGTCAAAATCCATGGCTGGAGCTGGTCAAAATTTTCTTTTTGAGGCCTATGATAGAATGTGTTTTTCTCATGAAGTAACCTCTGCCAGAGAATAAATATATTTGCATTTTTGGGGGTGGTGAGGCTCTGGAACAAAGAAGTTGTTGATGCCCCATTCCTGGAACTGTTCATGGCCGGGCTGGACAGGGCTTGGAGCACCTGGAAGGTCTCTCTGCCCCATGGCAGGAGAACTGGAACGAAGTGATCTTTCAGGTCCCTCCCAATCCAAACCCTTCTATTATTCTATGATTCTAATATTAATTGGTTTGGATTTTAAGTGTAACTTCAGGAATGAGTGCCTTCTACAGGGTTTTACTTGAGTTGCAAAATCTGTCAGACATGTTTTACTTTAAATTCCCAATATATGGCTTAACCTTCATTGCACCTTGAGGTAATTTATCTATAAATGAACACTAATCAAGAAACTTGAAGTCATGTGGGATGCTTCTAATATTTTGGAGATAAGTAATATTAAGCCTAAATCACATTTAAAGAGGATATTAATTGAAGTAGTAGAGCAGGACAAATCAGTAAAACACAGAACAGCCAGTCAAACTGGGTTACAGTTGCATGGCTTTCCACAAAAGCACAAAGTACCCATGGGGTATTAATTAGCATATTAATTAATATTTTTTACAGTTCTTTGCAGAAGATAGGTGTCTACAGCATGTGTTGTGCAGAACCAAGAAGTGGTCAGTCTTGCCTATTAAAATAAACTGAGAAAGGAAACCAGATGTCAGAACCTCCTCTGCTGGGGGGGTTGCTGGTTCACAGGAGAGCTCCTGGAGATGCTTTGAGCCCACAGCTCCATGGTGAGCCCTCCAGCCCCTAAACCCTGGCAGTTCTGCAGGGGATTAGGATAACTCTGTGCTCCCAGGTCTTCCTGCCAGAGCTGTGGCATCATGAAAGGTTTGCTGGGATAGAGAGAGAAGACAGGAAGGGTTGGAGGGAGGAGGGGGAGGACTCATCACCCTTGATGTAGATATTGAACAGCTGGACTTCAAAGACTGTGTTAGTCAGCCTAGGCTCCATGTAAAGTCAGTGGAGAGGAAAAGGAACTCAAGATATTTGTCTCAGGACAGGAAATGCCTGATTCCCTGCTGCCTATAGGAGACAGGTAGGTACCTGGATAGTGGTGAAGTTAGCTGAGGTGAGCTTGATGGCCTATTGGTTATGGCAGTGTCCTGGGAGGAGAGAGAGCTCCTGAGCTCTGGCCTCTGCTTCAGGGACTTCTGATGGAGTTTGTGCAGATGACGGGTCACATGGACACAAGCATTAGTGAATGCAGTGTCCCTTCTTCCTCCAGTCAAGTGCATTATCCCAGGGGCTGAGTGCATTGTCCCAGGGGCTGAGGTATCCTGAGGAAAGTGGGAGATGCATGTTTAAATGTCCTTTTACAAGAGAAGGAACTTGTGCTGCTTCCAGGAGAGTGCTTTGGCTATTAACCAACTGACAGTGGGAACCACATCCTGCACAGCCCCTGCTCTGAAAAGCAGCGGGGCTGCCATTTCCTTCTGGGAGGAGGAAGACCTGCCAGGAGGTCTTGCCATAACCAGCAGCCTGGACAGACTGGTTATTTCAGGGGGTTTAGGCTGAAGAGCAATTTCAGAGCCCTGAGTGACTTGGAAGTGAGCTGGGTGCTGGCTTGTCAAGCCTGAGGCTCTGCCTAGGGAGGAGCATGAGATGTCACAGTTAAAAAGACTGGCTCTTCACTGCCCACACCTGACATCTGGGCAGAGCACACCTGAATCTCTCCCAAGGGTACCAAACCCAGCTCCTGTTGGCTTCCCCTGGGTTTCTGGCAGCCCTTGGATGATCCATGGTGGGTCACAGGGGTGAGGCACCAGCTGAAGGGCTCTGGGTGCCAGCTGCTCCAGGGCACTGCTGTTTTCCCCAAACCTTGCAGCACAGCCCAGTAAAAGCCTTGCAGGCAGTGCTGCAGACCAGTGGGAGGGAGAGCAGGAGAAGGAACGACACAACACATTACAGCCAGGGAAAAGGATTCTGCATCAGGGATTATGTAACTTTTGACATGTCCTATATATCCAGGACCAGGGAACTCGGGCTGTGCCCTGCCACGTTAGCAGGGCTCACTTTAGACAGCCACTGTTAAATGACATTCCCTGTCAGAGCTTCTCCAATTTCATGTCTCCCACATCCTCCTGGGGCAGCTCCTCAGCTCCTGCGTGGCACTGGGCTGGAGCTGCCCGTGCCTGTGCCCGCCCAGAGCCAGGGGAAGCTGCTCTTCCCTCCTGCTTCAGCTCCCTGCAGAAGGACAGAGGCTCATGGATGAGCCCTTCACCCCACTGCAGGCCAGCACCCAACAGGACGTGGTTTGCATTTAACTGCACCTCAGGAGTAGGAATCCTCGTTTGGGAAGCAAAATCCTTTGGCACTGTTAGCAGACCAAACCCATCCCTGCTGGCTTTGTGGCCCCTGATGGCTTTTCCACATTTCACATGGGATTGAGCTCTCAAATGCATTTTACAAACTTGACCAACTCCCTCCAATGTCTGCTGGGGTTCATTTTCCCACTGATATTTTGCTTATTCCAAATGAACTCCACACCTTGATTTTTTTTTTTTTTTTTTTCCTTTCAGCAGAGAAAATAGGCAAGTGAAAGTGCATCACATGTACAGTCTGGGAAGAGCACAGAGACAGCCAGGCAGCCATTGCAGGGGTTTGGCACCTAGCTCAGGAATGAGCACATGCAGGTAGAATGTTATTCTGCTGCTCCTGCTGAGCACTCAGCAGTTCAGTCTCCGCTGAATCCCAAAGTCGAGCAAAAAGCAGCTGGTTAAGGTGGAATTTGAAAATCAGTCATAAGATAAACAGGTTGCAACATTAAGCACTCTCCAAGGGAAAAGCAGTGTGCAGCATATGTTCTTACTTTGGAAGATATTTAAAAAAAAAAAAAGAACTTTAATGGACTCTTCACTGGCTTATGGTAGTGGAGCTGTTAATTAATTAAATAACTATATGTGAATGGCATCCATTGGGAAAGAGCCTCACAGCTTCCAGATGCCAGTTATTGGCCCCATTACGGACCTAAAACTATTACAGTAAATCATTACATGCTCCAAGATGAACTGGCACACGATTGCTGTGAGGAAGGATGGAGCTATTCTCACTTGTGCCATTTTTTGCCAGTTTTTATCTAGTGAGATTAATTAGTACTTTTAGAAGTGCAAGTCAGAGCTATAAAATATTAAAGGATATTCCATCAATGGAGTGGAGACCTGCTTAAGCAGAGCTTTTAAAACTTTTGGATGTTCACGGGTAGATGGGATTTGGAAGAGATAATAAACAACATCTGATTTTGATTTTTTTTTTTAAAGAAAGGTCAGATTTATAGCTAGTGGGACTGCATGAAGCCTCCTTTGTGTGCTATGGGAATACTCAGAGGAGGACATTAAAGTTTATCACTGAAGTTCAGGTGCCAGGTAAGCAAACAGTTTCTCAGGCCAAAACCAATCATTTAAGGCAGTTATTCCAAACAGAAAATCAACCAGAAAGTATTAAATAACCTTTTAGCCTGGATCCCCTGCTGGGAGGGGAACATTTTCTGACATTGGATGGCAGCCTAGAATCTATGATCTGGCCTAGAAATGGCTTTTTTTTTTTTTTTTCTTCTTTTTTAATTAATAAGCTATACATTTTCACCCCAAATGACCACTGTGGACCTTTCTGTCTTTTTAGGCTGTGAGAGGGAAAACCACTGAGTCACTTACATCATTGCTTGCCCAGACAGAGCATCCTTTGAAAATCCTCTTGCCTGCTCTGTTTTGAAGCCCAAAAGCTGAGTACTGAAGAGGCACTCCAGGGACTGTTTATACAGTTTACCCAATAATTAGTTCTTAGAGACATTAATTCATGGATAGACACTTCCTCTGAGAAATTATTCCACAGCTGAAATTCCTCCCACAGCTGGACGAGGCAGGCTGAGCACATGGGGCTGGAGATTTTGCAGTCCCTAAGCCAGAGCTGGGGAGGAGCAGTGCTGAGGGATCTGCTGCTGACACTGTCCTCTTGCTCCAAGCCTCATCTGAACCACGTGTGAAATCTCTCGCCTGAACCTGAGTTCAAGCAGGGTTCAAGTGGGGCCAGAGGGGCCGAGGGGGCTACAAGGAACCACTTTTGCTGCTGCTGATAAACAGCCCTCCCACACAGCCCTGCCAGGGCAGACTGAGAGATGCCAGCACTGATAGGCCTCTCCTGCTTAACACAACAACCTGTTTGTCCAGAAGGACAGACAGACGGGATCTCCCCTGGCTCAGTGGGAAAGTGTCCCAGACTGTTCCAGAACAAAGAGCCTCCACACACCCCCAGGACATGGACAGAGGTGGCAGTGGGCTGTGGGTGAAATGTTCTGCTGCTCAGCCACACCACATCCAGGTCAGCCTGGCTTGGAGGACATCATCCCTTCTCTACACCACATTGTATAGGACACAGGGTAGACCACGTGTCCAATAGCTTTTCATCATGGGTAGAAAAATCAGGAATGGAAAACCAACCTCATCTCACTGCTTCTCCTAAAGCAAAGGTAAGGCCACATTCACACAAATCCTACAGGGAAGCGAGACCTACTGTATGAGAAAAGCATGAGTGATGGTTTGCTGACTAACCCCTAGTTAAAGGAAACAAATTGATTTATTACATGGGCATGACAAATTGAGGCACCGGTCTTGCAAGTTGGGCTGTGTGAGCAGCTCCCAGTGTCCACGTGGCTCTGATACAGCCCAGTCAGGCTGACAGCTGGGAGTTGGAGCTGCCAAACCGGGAATGTTGCTGGCTCCATCGCAAAAGGTTGGAAAGTTTGTGGTTATGCTTTTCTGACGCGCCTGAGATTTGGGTGGGAGCCATGGGAGCTCCAGCTCCTCTGCTGAGGCACAAGGACAGGCAGCTGCTTTGTCAGCCTTCCCCAGCGTGTGTGCTGCTAAGAAAGCACGGCCTTTTCTGTTTTTAAATGAAAACAAATTGCTTTTAGGACCTTGGATCTGAAGAGGGGAGTGTCATCGTGTGTCCAACACAAACAAAAAACCGAGCTGAGCCAAGACCAGCCCAGTGCTTCTTTCCCATTCTCTGGCTGTAAACACAAGAGACTCCTCTTGGCTTGTGTGTTAGTGGGAGGGAATGCAATCACCAAGCAAAAAATGTTTCTACTTGATAGTTTAACGTCATGTAGGCAGGAGTTGTGCTTTTCTACTGAGCACACTTTCCTACTCCATGGAGTCTTTGACTGGCCTGTCCTTCTGGAAGAGGAAAATAAAATAAAGTAGAGGAAGATAAAATGCAGCTACTTTTTTTTCTGCAACGCAGATTATTACACTTCATTGGATTTTTTCCTGAGTGGAACATACATACCTAAAATACTAGTGTGGTCCTAAGCCATCAACACTGATGTGTTTGGTGGGAAAGGGCTCCAAGTCACTGGGGCATGGAGAGTAGAGGGGACTGGGGACAGATGTTTAGATCATGGATTTTGATCCAGAACAAGGTGGAAGTGAGTGCCAGTCATCACAGACTGGGAACAGGACATTCACCTGTGTGCAGTGAGCCTGTGGATACCTCTACAGGCCTCAGAATCCCAATGTGAGACAACAGCCACTGTCAGCAAGGCCTGGTGTCCTTCTCCAGCCAGCACCACCTGGCTCTGCCTGTGCCTTCCTAGCCACCACAGAAATTTTTTCATGCCCCATGTTCTGAGTAATTTGGGAAAGAAGCAGGAAAAAGGAAGAGAGCCATATATAATGATTGTAGAGTTAATGGTGGATTTCAAGTTTCTAGGTGGAGGAATAATGGATTAGTGTTGGAAGTCTGGTTTAGTTATGTATGTTCTGGCAGACACAGCTGGAGGAAACCTTGAGGTGTAGATGAAAAGTCCATTTTCACTTTGTAAAGATGTATGCACACCCTTAACTTTAAAGGTATAAATTTTCCCGTTGACTTCCCTGGAACTATTCATGCATTAAACATATGCATGAGCCTTTCTAGAAATAGGGAATATAAATGAGGCTACCAAAATAGTTAACCAGAAATACTTTCTGTACAATGGAATAGAAAAATTTACAAGAGGTGTGCACATAGAAGCTCTCAGGAACAGATAAACGCAGGTCACACTGTTAAAGGACAGGGCATCATTGCTTGTGTATGAGAGGGTGTTTTCAGCGACCTACAGAGCAGACTGGAGTGCAGTTTGCTTTCGTTACATTAATTAAGCAATTTACTGGAATTTAGCATGTGGCAGATTGGCAGGAGGCAAGTTTAACTTGGGTTGTGTGGCTGAGATCCTTTCATTGCGTTGACAGCCTCGAGTCCTGCCAACAGAGCAGCACACTCAGTGCATTTCTGCTGGTGGCTTCTGTGCTAGGTCCAACTTAAACAATTCCATTGGGGCCTGACAAAGGGAATGGATAAAAATGAACAGGATCTACATTACTTGAGCAGTCTGTTGTGAGCAAGATATCCCAAGTCTGTTTATAAGTAATGAATTTTCATTCAAGCAGTAGCTTACCTGGGCTAGCAAGAATTCTGTTAGCTATTAGCACCTAATTATTTTTTTAATATTCAGATGGAAAATGTTTTTATTTTTATTGTCTGTAACTGTTTCTTCACATTGTTTTTCTTGATAGGTTTATTTTCTAGGTTATGCTGTAGTTATTATCATTTAAATCTATAGGTTGTTCTGGAGTTGCCATGACCTGTTTGGGAATGTCAGCTACACAAACTTCCAGCAAATAAGCAAAATTGAGACTTGAGCTGGTGGTTGGAGAACAACACGAACACAGCCTACAGCACAATCAAAACCATTAAAAGCCAAAGGACACTTGTTTGGCAAAGCTGCCCTATATTCAAGCCCTTTAGACCTGTGTTTGTTAAAACACCTTACAACAGACCTTTCAGCTTTGCTGTTTTCATGGCAGAAGCCTAGGCAAGTCGCATCCTCAACCATCTTCTACGTTTCCTTTGATGAATTAAAAATGAGTACTCAAACAAGACCATCAACTAAAAGTCTGCAAAAAAGCAATTCCTTAGTCAGGAGTACTTAAGGCTTTTATACAGTTTCACAGGACTGGGGGGGTTGGGTCTTTGTATCAAGACTACGCTCTGACCTCTCTTTTCTTCTGTATTCAAAACCTAATGTCACCCTGGCCAGGATTATCCGGATCTGCTTTTCAGTATCAAGACCAATTAACTGGTGAGAAGGAAAGCTGTGGGGAAACAAGGCAAATCCAAAGTGAGATGAGGCTTCAGTCTCTACTCTAGGCTCCACTTGTATTTATTCTGGTTTCCAGCAGGCTTCTTTTGGCAAAGAGAGATTTACTGCTTGAGCTTTGGCACAGTGTTTCAGACAGGGAGGAGAGCTGGGACAGGAGACCACAATGTAAGAAAATGTACCTCACATTCAGTTTTCATTAAACAAAAGGATTTCTCCATTGCCTTTGAATGTCCTCTTTTGTGTCATGATGGCTTTGCAAGATGAAATGCCTTCTGTCCTATCAGTGTGTTGCTGTTGTTCACAAGAATCCTGGTGGCAACTAAATATATGTTTTAGTCTGTGTATCAATTAACATTTTAGTTTTAGTACATCCTACCCCATAATTACATGAATTGGTTTTGGAGAGTCTGAAAGCCTACCTGCTTCCCAAATATAATGGTTTTGGCTTCAAATAAATGACAGGACAACACTTGACACTGAAACCATCCAGAGCAGAGAGTAGCCAGGATCAATTCTACACACTGAGAATTCAGCAGGTTTTGAAACTTTGCACTGATATTTGATGATTTCTTATCCTAACAGAAAGCACTTCTGTTTGTGTCACCTTTATTTTCCTAGAAATGAAACCTTGGTCTGGGAGAAAACAGGTTGTAGGATCGAAAGATCTAGAAAACCAGCCTTGTTATTCTATGTCTGCATTTTTATCATCTTCAGGCTCTAATTCATATGTGCTGTACATGTAAAAGTGCAAATTCAGAAGGAATAGTTCAGAGTTTGACTTTTGGCTTTCAGATTTGCAGAATTTTCTTCATACCCGGTGAGTTCATTTAAATACCTGCCTGCTCTGTGTTCTAGCATTCCTAATTTTCCCATTGTCCATGGTATCTTTGATCAATCCACGAGTGGAGCAACACTGTGTTGAGGAATGCACAGCCCAAACCAGAGTATGTTTTTAGTTCAAAAAATAAACCCAGAGAATGTTATTTTCTTCCCTTTGGGGTAGGATACCACACACACTCTGTCTTACCAGAAAAGGAAGTATTGGGAAATTTTGTTTCCTAGAAGAGCTATTAGAAGCAGCAATAAACCACAAACCAATGCAAAGAGAAAAGCCTGTTTTGTAACTTTGACACTCTGTTATGCTGCTCTTTCTCCTTACGATTTGGTTCACAGCCAGCACAGCCATGAGGGTGGGTAAAGTATCACCAAGACTGGTGGATGCAACAACCTCTGTCCTTCATCCAGAGCAGGAAAACCACTTGAACTTCTTTACAAAACAGAAGTGACTTCAACACAAAGCACAAGCACGAGATTCCACCAGAGCAGAGCCATGAGCAGAGCTATGGAATTTGATCAGGATGAGAGACAGGGTTTTCCTTTAGAGGTGCCTGCACTCTGTGACAGTGGTCGGATGTCACTGCCACCACATGTGAGCATTGTGCAGCTCTAGAGGGGAGCAGAGCCAGCTCTCCCTGTGCCAGAGGGATGCCAGGAGCAGTGTCCTGGTCCAGGAGCCGTGCTGCACCTCCCAGAAGGTGCCTCCAGGTGAATCTCCTTCAGGCTGTGCTGTGGTGTTTGGTCACAGGGGTGAATTACTGACATCAGTGTGAGTTGATCTGCAACCAGCAAAGACCTGAGAATGTCTGAAATTCCCATTTCCACCACTGAGAAAGGCTGATTTGCTACTGTAGCATGGTGAAAATCAGGCATATTGGGATTTCCCTTCTGAGTCCAGAGGGGCCTCACTGACTCCTCTGCCATGGTGGGAGATGGAACCTTTCCTGAGCATTTAGCAGCCAGCAGTGGATAACGAGGCGGCTGAGCCCTGCCTGCCTCCAGCTAGCACTGACTGCTCCTTGATTTAACCACACCTGTGGGAGCAAAGGAAAGAGCTCAGCCAGTTGTTAGGATACTTATGGAATCCCACAGGACATTTCCACAAAATTGACAACTGTGCTAGTAAGTACTTTCTTGTGTCTGCTTGAGGGACTGAAATGTCTAAGTTATTATCTGCAGCAGGGACTTCAGGCTTAATAGGCTCAGAGTGCTTGTGCAGGCCATACAATCAATGGGAAGGGGCAGGTAGTGTCAGCCTGCAAGATTTGTTGTGAACAGGATTGCAGAATAATCATATTTGGAATGCCTCCATGGATTTTAAAGATGGTGAGCCCTTTCCTTGGACTGCATGGGCTATTCAAATTCCTGCCTCCATCGGCTTCTGTAACTTCATTGCCTATGCAACTGATCTCCAGCATTGCTTAGGGGATTCATAAATTTTTTTAAAAGCATCATTTTTTTCTGATGGGTGAAAATACAAGCACCTGTATAATTTCACAAAATGTGATTTTATTGTCAAAAAAGTGCCACTGATGCATATGGTAATTGAAATGCAAGCAGTGCCAGTAGTATCACTGCAGAGCCACTAAGTTGAGGCATTAAAATAAAGGATGAGGGAAAGTTTAGCCATGACCTTGTAAGTGAATGCTCTTCATCATGGGCAAGATTGCTTAGCAGCCATGGGGACAGGGTGGCCTCCCACCAGTTTCCTGCTTCCCAGAAGAGGTTGAATGGTGTCCCATCTCCAGCTGTGACATGAGCTTCCAGGGGCAGTATGTCCACCAGGAACATGCCCACAGAATTCAGAGGAGCAGAACAGCAGCTCTGGTGGTGGGTGTCTCCTCTCCAGCCAGGTTTTCCTCTTCATGCTGTCTGCAGGCTGCTCCTGCAACCCCCTGACCTTTTGAGAGTGTGCTGGTTTTAGCTAAGCCGTTCTTTGCTACTATGGGCCTTTTTCTACACGCTCTGGAGAGAAATGGGGCCCTTTGCCTGTCAGCTTTTGATGACCAAATGACTCTCCTGTTTCCCATACTTCAGCAAAGCCTTGAGGAGTTTCCCAAACAGCCTCTCTCTCTTCCCAAACAGTTTCTCTTCTCAACCTCTTCCTCTTTCACTTCCCTCTCAGAGATATTGGGATGGAGACAGAACTGTCAGTGATGGAGCCCAAGATGTGTCTCAGAGACAGCACTGCTCACCACAGCATGGCCTTCTCCATCAGCAGCATGAGAGTCTGCAGATATTCTACATCAAAATTCTTATTCATCCCTTGACAGGAGATGTAGAGTCCATTCCTTGACCTTTACCAAGCCACCTTTGGGGCTTTGACTTGCCACTGCAGGAACCTCACAGCCTTTCTAAGCCTCTTTTTGGAGCAATGGCCTAAAATCTTGTCCTTAATATTCAAATCCCAAGATTTCTTCTCTTTCCTATCTCCCCCACGGCTAGGAGGTCTTTAGCACAGGCCCAGCGAGATGCATGAGAAAGAAACCTGGCAAAAGGTTTAAATTAACTCTCGTGGTTGTGCCAACTCCTGCAGAACGAGAGTGCCAAGATCCAAACATGGCTGCTCACCAGCATTTGGCAAGGCGGTGACATCTTGTCACCGCTCTCCTGGAGCACTGGGGCCCACACAGGTACAAGGACCAGCTGGCTGGGGCACGATGCAAAGCAGGGTGGGAAAGCAGAGGGAAGAGTGCCAGGCTTTTCCCAAACGAAGTCACAGCCCCGTTTCTTCAAAATCATCTACTCAAATGTGACATTACTCCCGAGTGCCAACAGAATCGAGCCTCCACAGCTACTTACCACTTAACTGATGTGTCACATGGGTTCAAGCTTCCCTGGCTGGGGAGCCCAGTCTGTGCTAGTAATAAAGAGTGCACATAAACCCTCAGCAAAGGAGAGAAGGACTCACTTGCAGTGAAACTTGCTCCTGCCACAGAAAGCTGCAAGAGTGCTCTGGAGCTAAGTGCTAACTGTTGGGAAAGTACCTCGAGCTGGAGGGGAAAAAAACCCCAACATAAAATAAAAAGTCTGTTTTTACATTGAATTCCTCCTGGGTCCAGAGCAGCAGAGTTTTATATTTTCATTATAAATAAGCTATAAAGCATCTACATAGTGGAATCCATATTCCCAGGTGGGAACAACATACAGCCCCACTCTAGTCAGCCTTCTCTTTGTAAGTATTGCCATGCCAGACAGGTCAGTGAAGTTCAAGGACCCTTTTGTCTCACTCCATGTTATTCACAGCCCAGTGCCACTCTGCTGTCTTCTCTCACACACAGGGACAGCCAGACCTTTGATTTCAGAGACTGCTGCAGGGCATCAGTTCTCCATCCAGATCATGCACATGCATTGGACTCATGTTCCTTTACCTGTCTGAAATTTTTTTCCATGGCCAAAGTCTTCCAAGCCCTTCCAGTGCTTCCCCTTCTTCACAAAATGCAGGGGTCCTGTGCTACTCTGTAGCTGTTGGACACACTGCACCTGTCTGCAGCTTTTACACAGGGGAGAATTCATTGCAATTTCTACACCAGTTGGAGTTTGTGCTGTGGAACAGCTTTATGCTGAGGTGGGTGTTGAGTTTGACATCAGGCTTGGTGATGGCAAAATGATGTTGCCCATCGCCCCAGTATTGTATTTGCATATCAAAAGTAACATTGAATAAAGAGGTTCAAGAGACATTTTATTAGAGCAGCCATAGAAAAGTAAAAAGTCATGTTCCTCTTCAGACACAGTCCATGGCTTCTATACATCTGCCATCAAAAGTGGTATTTCTTCTTCCTCTGTCCATTACTCTCCAGCAAAATTACCATTGCAGGTATGTTTCCACAGGAGAACATTTATCTTCTGCCATTTCCAAACTCCAGGAAAAACTAAGTTTCTGAGATTAGTTATATAAGAAAAAGGAAACTTGAATTTTATGTGCAAGTGTGAACTTAAACCAAGCAAACTGTTATTTGTATTTTATTTGCTCTATAAAAAGCCTAGGAATACAAAGAACTTTTAACTGAATATAAAACTCAACATTTTCTTTGCAGGTGTCCATAGAAATACCAGTATAGTAGAAAATAAATATAAAACCTGCAAAATACCTTAATTTGGTTTTGCTAAGAAGCCCTCTCGTTATGAAAAGAATGGGGGAAAGGGTGAACTAGTTCC
The DNA here is from genome assembly GCF_023055355.1 of Agelaius tricolor. Taxonomy (NCBI): domain Eukaryota; kingdom Metazoa; phylum Chordata; class Aves; order Passeriformes; family Icteridae; genus Agelaius; species Agelaius tricolor. Next base: position 4,532,809 of record NW_027269266.1, read on the forward strand.
TCTTTATTTCAAGCTTGCTGCTTTAATTCCATGTTGCAAATGAAACAACAAACAAAATTCTAAGGAATGTAAAAAGTTCCTGTGTCTACAAAAGCCTTAATAATACCACCCTGAGCTGAAGAACAATGGCACTGACATGAAAGGATTTTCATTTCTAAGAAATGCCTTAAATCAGAGTTCAGGAATACGTGTATTCCATGCTCTTCTGCAGGGCTGATTTAAACCAGACCTACTAACCTGAAATGTGCTTCCTTCCTGGGAGACTGAGCTGCAGCAGCTCAGGGCACCCCAGGTGAGACAGTGGGCTGGAGACAGGCTGCTACCTCAGCTCTGGGTGAAAGAGGAGGATCTGCATTAAGCAGAATATTCCAGGTATAATGCTACATTTCATACACAGTTCCTGGCTCACAAGGATGGACTGCAGTTTCCAATAACTACAATTGGTACAAAATTTGGAAAATTCTCCACTTAAAAAAATGGCAAACCCCATGTTTAGTAGCCACAGAGCATTAAGGTACAAAAAAATTGCTGCTTTCCATGTTCTTTATCAAGTATCTTTCTGAGACTTGTATCCTAAAGGTTCATTTTTCCAAAGGGCATAATTTTGGCAGAGGATGAGGTCAGTGAACTCCCAGATTATGCACTGCCTATCTCTCTTGCAGCATTACAGGCATATGCAGATGCTCAGCACCTCAGAAATCCAAGCTTGCTATACAGCTAAAACAAATGTGCAGAGCATGAATATTACAATTACCAGAGAATTTAAAAAATCTGTCTGCATTCAAAGTAAAAATAAAACTGGGAAATTTCAAAATTTCCTGAGGTGCTCTTTTTGATCAACTAGAACTTTGGCTTCATTTCAATTTAGGCATTTCTTTCATAATACAATGCAAAATACAAACTACATTGTGAAGAATATAAAAGCTTTTTTTTTCCAGTTGGGAATGCCAGAACATATCCATTGTTTTTTTTCTCAAGCATATTCTTCAGCAAGTATGATTTTATGAAGAAGTTAATCATCAGTGGAGTTGCATTCTCCAGTGGAAAGGGGGGCTGTTTGGTTTTGATTTTTTTTCTAGTAGAAATTACATAGTCCTAGAATTTTCAGATTTTAAAGTTCTCTAGTTCTACTTGAAATTTCCCATTCTTTTTTACAAAAAAATTCCATAATGCCCTTTATCATAATTCATAATGGAAGTGTCTACTCATGGTAAACTATCTAACCTGGGTCAACTCTAGGCTGAATGATTTTTATATAATTTTTCATGTATTTGTGTACCTATGCAGGTTTTGAAATAAAATACATATTGGTGCTGATGGATGAGAAAGCACAAATGAAGTGACATTCTATAAAATCATCAGCTCTGGGGAGATGTTGAAAAGGCAAAGTTTGCTGATGTGCCAGAGTAAAAGAACTGATGGCATGAAGAAGTGATCAGATGGAAGGTTTAAAATGAGAAGGGGAAAAAAGGAAGTTTTCCACAGAAAGAATAATTAAACTGAACTCATTGTGAACAGACACAACAGAAACCAAGAGGGTAACTGAGCTGTACAAGGCTGGGATTCCAAACATACATTCAGCTTGAAAAAGCTGCTTCAGAAGTCAGGAAATTCAAAGGTAAGTGTCTCACAACAGAGTTTTTTAGGCATCTTCCTCAAAAAGATACTGAGCTAGATACTTCTTATTAATATGCATTTTTGTTAATAATCTCTTCAATCTAAACTATAAAATGTGCTGTGCAACATGACTGAACAAACATCACTGTGAGAAGTATTTCCCCCTTGTTTGAGTAATTTGAATTTGTAAGCTAATGTAAGTTTTTGTATTAAATAATGTACTTTGTGCAATTTTCTTTCTTGTAAAGTACTTTGAAGCTTTCAAAGGGCACTCTAGGTTCATAAATAATGTGGTGTTCTTTGCCAGAACTGTAGGGCATTTCTTGTAAGTTCTGAATCTTCTGTGCCAGAATTGCAACATGTTACATGCCAAATCCTGCACACAAATGTTCTACATGTGGCAAATACATATTGGTAAAGACCAGAGGCGTGGCATTCCTGGATTTCTTAGAGAGACTGGGGAAGGGAAAGAAGTGGGAAGGAGTAATGAGGAAAGGCAGAGAAAAAAAGTCTGTGCATCATTTTAAAAAATGAAAAACAACAAAAAAAACCAACCTCCACTCCCAAAATAACCTGTAACTTGCACTTAATTATTTCCAAAAACTAAACTTTTTGCTGTATGCAGCACAAACTCACAGATACCCAGAGCTGGGTCTTTACTTTTCCTTCAGTTATGGAAACCAGGCCTCTATTTCTTTAATAGCTGAAGATTCTTCAATGCCAGACATTTGTAAGGATCAGAACACCTGCAATCCCTGCTCCTCTGAGCACCCCCTAATGTAAATGGAGAGGCTGTGAGCCAGGAGAAGCAGCACAGTCAGGATCACCACTATTTAATAGGCTGTGAAAATGAATCCTCTTCTTCAGGCAAAACTGGCATTTCTTATGCCCAAAGCTGCAGGGAATAAACCAAGGCCAATGTTTGGAAAGTGTGAACTCTGGCCTCTTTGCAACCTCTGCCACAGACAAGCAGGCTCCTACTTCTGCAGCTTGGAAGAAGAGTAAGACCCAGAAATTCCAACAGGCATTTGGCCACATTGGTTAGACTGCTGAAGGATACCAGGATTTTATGTGTCTTTTGTTACTATTTTCTTGATTAAGCACAAACAAGTAATGTCAACAGTCCTCTATAGTTTGGATGGAATTGCTGAAGTAATTAAGAAATTTTACCATTCCCTGCCCTTCACTGAATTTCAAGAAAATGGTGACAACAATTATTAATTAACCAGCAACAACCAGCTAGTTGAAAAGCTATGAGAAGGTACTTAGACCTAATCAGGCATTAAGCACCTGGATTTGATAAATGTTTACAAAATAAACTGATGTTAGAACTGAACTCCACATTCTGCAACACTAAATGAACGTTTTACTATCTGGTTTCTTTTGAGGTGGCAAGAAACTACAGTAAAACCTTTGCTGTTGCCAGAATTACACTGCTTAGAGAAAAACATCCTGTGTGTTACCATTTGCTGCCATGATTTACAGAGATATGGTCTGTAGTCTGTATCAGTTTCATGTGGAAGTTTTAAAGGTAAAAAGCCTTCTGCAGAGTTTGCAGATTTCTGCATTAATGTCTGTGTCGTTGCAAAGAGGATCAAGTGGTGCTGTGTCACAAGCTTTTCAAGGAAGTTAGCACATTTTTTCAGGTTCATCTCCTGCAAGGTAAGACTCTCCCCTCCATTGCTTCTGTCTATCCAATAAAAAGCTGATAAACTATCTAAAATCAAAACACAGAGCGAGGGGTGAGCACAGAACAGGTTTTCTAGAGAGTAGAGAGTGAGGAGTAACTGAGTGCTACTACTGCAGCTCACAAGGAAGAGCCTCCCCAGGCACTGCTTTATCATTTCTTCTGTCCCTTGAGCCAGCCTGTTCTCAAGGATGGTGACCAGCCGGAGCATATCGAAATGGTAATCGGTGTCAACAAACATGACTTCTACTTCCAGTCCTCCCTGCGCTCTGGCAATGATGCAGCGGGCTAGCAGGTGATAAAGCATTTCTGTTTTTCCTGTCCCTTCTGGGCCATGGAATTCAATAACATCTCCTGTTTAAAAACAAAGCAGTGTGTTGTCAGGTAAGAGCATTTCTAGCCCAGAGTTGGTTCTCAGTGTTTTCTGAACCAATATTCACTATCCCACAAACTGGGAAATGCATTTTAATTGACATTCATAAAATGGTTTAAATCCTGGTTAGTATCCACCAACAGATATTTCAGTGTTCAAGAAAGGCCTCTAAAGTGAAGTTAATCAACTGTGAACAAAGGTTGAAAGCCTCTGCCAGCACTATCTAGGAGACTTCCATCAAGAAAAGGTTGGCAACTGGATTTCATCTATATCATTACAGGCAGATAAAGGCAGAAGAGGAAGCTGCTACACAAAAGTGGCTAAGAAACCATGTACACTATGAACACACAATTAAGAAATAAAAAAGCAGAGGACAAAACAAAACAAAAAAAAATTGACATATCAGAGGTCCTTTCACATAGATGTCACGTGCTGCGTGTCACAAGATGCCTACAGGAATCTGTGACTGGTGAAGAGCAGTAGGTTTATTTAGCACTTATATTCGACTGTGGTGATAATAATGTGAAACTGCTTCTTTTGACAAGGGAGACTCAGGGATTCCTTCAACTCCAGGCAAGGCCTCTGTCTGAAGCAAATGATCTCTGTTCATAAAAGGATTCAGCCTAATTATCTCATCCATGTGGGTCATAAAATACATATCATAAAAATTTAAAATGTTAATTAAAAACAGCATTATGCTTCATTAGGAAACCAGTTCTTTTGTTGGATGTGAATGCAAGATACTCAAAAGCCTTATCCAAAGTCTTCTGATGTCTTGTATCAGAGCAAGACCCTAGAAGAAGTTAATTTATTAGCTGCTCTTTATAAATTTCTAATTTTGGGAACTGGATTATTTATTTATGACATTTTGGATTTTATAGGCAGGAGGGTAACCACATGCAGTAAGGAGAATCACACCACTGTAATTGCAGGAAGGTGAGAGATTTCCATGGCCTAGGCAAGTGCAAATGGCCTGACAGCTTTCCATAGGGGGATGTGAAAGTAGAGAATTAACTGCAACTTTCCTTAAACATGCTTGTGCCTGCCTGAGTTAACAGGGTTTTTCAAGTCACTGCTCAACTTCCAGAGGATGTCCTCATTCACAAGTGCCTACAACATCAAGATGCAATTTGGGATCAGGGGAGCAGGATGGTAGAGAAGAAACCAAGCTCTTCTCCCTTTGCAAGTGTTAAAAGCAATTTACACCTGATGTAACAAGTCTGTCCATTTCAGTGTCACTCAGAAATAGCATTTATATGAATTTCTGATCCTTTGAAATCTATTAAAAAGCTTGATTGTCTCCCAAGCCCTTATTAAGCTGTTCTGAATGGCTCCCTCACTTCTGAGATGAAAGATAACTACACATCCTGGGACATAAGTTTTTATTTTCTCTTCCTGTGCAGAGGTCACGGTGCCCGATGCTGTCACTTGCAGCCAGTGGCTCTGCTGTCACACAGCCTGTGCCAGAGACATAACCACACCCTGGCAGGGTGAGATACCAGCTTGCAAGAGCTCCTCCTAAAAGTGCTGGGTAGGTCATTCCCTCCTATTTTGTCTCTTGCAGTATTTTAGAACAATTGTGTAAGGCAGCTCTTGATAAGGAACAAAGTGTGTCTTTTGCCACTGTCTGTGACACAAAACTTCTGCCACCCTGGTTGGTATTTCTGAATCCAGACCAGTAACTGAGTGGGGCAAACAGGCAATACTGCTTCACCTGCCTTTACAGCAAAATATGACCTGCTGGATTCAAAAATTCTTCTGGGAAATAAATGCTTCACTTTTTCCATTTGAAGACATTCTAGCAGAATGTCTGTGTGCTACAGAATGACACTAGATGAGTTTTTGGGGTTTTTTTTATTGGCAGAAGTAATAAAACTTATTTAAGTAAAAATTCTAAGTTGAATGACAATCATTCTCAGAGGTTTTTGTGGTGGTGGTTTATAAATGTGAACAGCAAGAGAGCCAAGCACCCCTCAAAGTTTGCTCAACATTGCTGAAAGAGATCCACAGCTGCCCTGTAGTTGGACCAAGACACTTGAGTTATTCTGCAAACAGAAACAGCTTGGACTGCAAGAAAACCTCAAGAGAGCTGGAGATTTCTGTGCCTTCCTGATTATCCAAGAGGCTGCCCACAAGGAGAACGGGTGCAAAACAGGAACCATTTATAGCAACATCTATAAATGTAGGGTTTCATTGAATTAGCAACCAGGCTGTTACAGTAAGATAAGAGGGGAAATTCATTTCTCTGGATCAGAGAGGACAAGCCATGACACAGCAAAGGAGGAAGTGAGGCCAGCAGCGTTTTCAAGAAGCCTCTGACACGCTGACTGTAGGTCACAGAAGAAACTGAGTGATCACGACTAGCATCATCCATTAATGTCAAAACAACTTTGAAAGGAGGATTAGTAAAAAGATACTGTCACAGGATGAGAACAGGCTGGGAGGGAGAGCAGGAACAGCACTTTAACATGGAAGAAAGTTAATGGGAATTTTTTCTATTAGAATTGGTGTTGGCAGACATTAAACATATCAGTAGATGAATGTTCCATTAGCTTGGCAAAACATGCAGAAGACAAACTAATTGGGTTAATAAAAACTTAAGTTTGTGAAGATTTAACAGATGGAGATGGATGAGTAGAGTGATTTCACATGAAATTCAGCACTGTGAATTCAAGAGTTAGGTTTTAAGGAGTCCCTGAACACATTGCCTGGCTCAGGGCAGCCAGAACTGGCTCATTATGGGCAGACTAAAGAGAATAATAGCCCACTCCTATGAATGGGCATGCAGGTTAAACTAAATGATGCTGAAGAAATGTAAATATTTATGTAAGATTAATATATTTTTGACTGAAACACTGTGTTCAGTCCTGGCCATCAGTTTGCTGTTATGTCTTGAATGAGAAGAGCCTTATTTTTGTCTGTAATCAATGCACCAGCAAATGCTGGTTAAACTATTTTCTGACACAGCAGATACAAACAGGCTGTTGGAACACTCAGCACTAACTTTGTGTGTTTCACATTGTAGGCTACCTTGAAGTTTCTAGGCTGGTCATTTACAATACTGTGCAGAAGCTGTCACTATTATTTATACCATTTATAAGTGAAGTAGAAAGGCCTAATATTTATTCCAAGTTAATGTTGGGTGTCATGCAATTGGTGAACATCAGAGCCTTAAACTGACACCCACACCTTCATGCCAGTGGCACAGGGGAAATATGACTGGCAATAGTGGAAGATTATTTAATGCTTGTGTCACTTTTGCTCCATTCCAGAAGAGCTTAAATGGTATGTAATTAATGTACTTATGTGCTCTTAAATATGCAAGTCCATCATAATTAGAAGCAGTGGTTAGAGTATCACATTAATACCTATATTACCTGTCCCTATTTTACAGTACCCTGACATGCAAGTTATGAACACTTAACTAAAATGTAACCTTTGGACAGTTTATTGAAACTTCATGTATTTGTTTGAAAAAAATGAATAATTTAGGTCTTTGCATTGCTTTAATCACAGCATTTTAGATGAAGAGCTGTTCAGTATTGACTTCATGGGCAACCTATTACAGAATTCCACAGTGACACACTAAAAGTCAAGTTCATGACAAATGGAGAGGTAGGCCTTCAACAGGGATTTAAGACTGAATAATGTGAACACACATCAAAATAACACATGGCCTCACATGAATACTGTGGTATTAAAAGACAAAGCAAAAATGCAATAAAAGGTGAAGTCCATTTATATATATACTGCTAAAGGGCTGTGCTAGTATGTTAGGCAGCTTCATTAATGTCAGCCAAAAAGCATGACCAATATGGGTAATAATTGATACCATTTGTTGGAAGCAGAAGAGAAATACAAGTGCTTCAAAAGCTCAATGACTCTGTTGGCACAGAGAAACCAGTGATGAATTTTAGAAGGTTTCCAGCCATGTTAGAACTGAGGTTCTGGAACAGTCCTCAGACAGACATGAACAACCTATAAAGCTTTAAGAGCAAAGCAGATCATTTGACATGAAATTATGTAACACTGTGGAGTGCAGCAAGGGCACTTAGTGATCCTCAAGAAAATATCTTAAAATCTGTTTGACCAGTACATAGCCAGCTCAGTCTCCAACATTTGTTTGTTGTGTGTAAAGCTGACTAAAAAATACCAAACATCCAGACTAAAAGATTGTTTAATATTTATGTTGTGAAAAAAAATACAGTAGTATCTCATTTTCTAAAAAAAATAAGAATTTGAGAGTCTTGTAAAGCATACACCAATTTCACTCCTGATCCTTAATTCCTCTTGTGAGTAACACAGCAGGTCAGAAATGAGAGTATTTAAATATTCTTCTGTGTTCTACTTGCACTGGCTTAGCAGTATTTCTCCACCCTTTATCATTGCTATGTGACACTGGAAACTTTCAGGGCAGGAATCCTGTACTGCTAAAGCCCACATGTGTTTCCTAGTGCTGCAAAACAATACACAACAGTCTCACAGTGACTGTGTTTGAAGACTAAGCATCATCTCTCATCCAATTATCCTGATTCTTTTTATTGCTTTTTCTGCTCTTTATTCTGAACATTCCATATTTGTGGGAATTCAAACTGCAGATAAGTGTGCTGCTAACCACTGAAGCCACATACTTGCCCTATGAAATCCACTCATTCATACATAAATTCCACAACAGTAGTACCTCACCACTGATCCTCACTGTTTGCCACTCATTTGCCTTTTTTCATACATATTTTTAGTCTTGTGTAATCAGAGTTGTCTCTTCCATCGTGAAATTCATGAAATTTCACACAATCTGGAAAATCAGTCTGACTTCCTGAATAGTGTGTTCTCTTCTGTTTAGTTCACTAATTTCTTTCATTAAAATATCCAGCCTTGATCTTAAAATTTCTTGTACTGGTGTCATTGAAAGGTTATCCCACTTCTCCAATCTGAAATTCTCCTTCATTCACTGAAGGTCTCTATGAGCCATGTTGATCCTGCACTGTGAACTCATTTAACTAATTAGTACCTATGGCCATAATGGAATTGTTTATGAACTTCTATTCTGAGTATACCTAGGATTGTTCAGGTCAGGACTGAATGGCATGATGACTTGGCTTCATTGAAAAATACTGTTTGCTCATGCTCCTTATCCTAATTTACCCAGACAACTCTGTATCACTGAACTCTCTGCTATTTACTGAACCTCATGTTCTTTGCAAATTTCTGCAGTTATGACTTTGTGGTGGTTGTCTAGACCACTGATTAAAAAAAAACAAACAAAGAGGTTTAATGACAGACTCTAGAACAAATTGCTGGAAAACTACTGACACTGACCAACATGCTTGGTATTTACTCACCTACACCTGTGTCTTGATATGTATAAAGTAGATTTAGAGGCCTATTTAATAATGTTTGGAAGGGTGACTTTGCACTATTCCATTTTATCTAGATTGCATTGAACTACATCAACAATTAGAATTCTGATCTAAAGCAAAATAATTTACTTGAATGCTTATCTCTGAGAATACTTCTACATGAGCATTTTTCCATAAATGGGATGAAGACACATTTTTACCATGAACAGGAGATCCTTCCTCAGCAAACAGACAAGGCTCGAGATTCTTCAGAGAACTTCTGCCCTCAAGTCGTGCAAGCAGCTTTTAAAGACAAGACAAAGAGCCATGCTGTTAACTTTAAATAATGAACCTCAGGACACAAATGCAAAGGATTCTAAGAACTGACAGTTTTCCATGACAATCCTATTGAAAGATTAGCCTGATTTTAAAAGTGTTTTCATAAATACATATGGAAATGTATAGTCTGGACTACAGCAACAGAAGGTCCCAGCATTACAAACAACAAGCACACAGATTCAGTGGCAGTAAGGACTGGAGATGTGAGGAGAAATAAAGTTTAAAAAGCAAAGGCTGCTCAGGGACATTAGTGAGAGGGATCACCTCCAGTACACAGCAGTGCTGCCATTCCAAAGAACAAAGGGAAAGAACATCATTTGTAACAACCATCACCTCCAAAAAAAATACTGGCTGAGAGGTGAAACCTTACCCATCAACAATCCCCTGAGCCAGCCTCTCTGAGCATTTCTAAGTAAAACCATGTGCATTTCACCTGGGAAGTTACACAGGACTCCTCTGGGCTACAATCCCATTATATCATAGTTACTTGTTCAAACAGAGTATGGATTAAGAATGTTCAAAAGTAATTAGTCACCAGTGGCTCTGCAAGAACCTTTCTAAAGCAAGCTTGAATTTGTTAAGCAAGTTCTCCAAAGCCCCTCATAAAGTAAGTCCATTGTAAAACTAATTACTTCAAAGATCATGGACAGTTTCTTAAATTGAGAGGTATTTCCATAGCAAGCAGACAGGTATTCACAAAACCTGTGTTATTATTAGTTCTGGCATACTGTGTAAAGCAAGAATGAACATTTTCCCTGGTACTAGAGCTGCTATTCCCTACATGTATTCCCATAGATGGCAAAGGACATTACTGGGATGCTCTGTGTCACCAGAGCACCTACCCTGGTGCCAAATACCACATTCTCCAAGACACCCAGCTGTCATTTAGAAATGTGAACAAATCACATCCTGTTCAGTTTTATCCCATCCTCAAGACCAAAAGAGCAGTGAGCACACACCTTCAAACACTGCTGCCTTCTCTTGCTTTCCCTCCTTGTCAGATCCATGAGCAACACTTGCTCTGAATGATCTTGAAAGTTCTTTAAACAGTTGTGTATGTGTGTGTTTGCCTTTAAGAGTAAAAAATTAAATGGTCCTGAATTTGCTTCAAGTGGTCACAAAGGGAATGTAAGTGTGACATTTTCATTGACATTTTCAGAGTCCCTTCCATTAACAAAATGTCAATGTGTTTGCCTTGGCCTCTTCACACCTATCCAGGAGACTTTTCTGACTCATCCTCTGAAGGGCCAAAAAACCACTCAAACTGACCTTGCTCTGGATCAGCAGATCATCCCATTACACTTCACACATTTGTGCAGCACAAAACAAATGGTGAACTCCTGGGAACCAGCAGAGTTCCATGATCAGGACAAAGCAAAAATCCAGATGGACACACATACACAAGAATACAGGAATTAACTTGGGGCACATAAACCAGCAGCTCTCAACTACCAAGAGGGCCTGGCCACCAGTGAGGAGAGGCTGCACCCACTGGGAGAAGAACCAGGAATCCCTCACCCCTTTGTCAGCAGTGGAAGCTGAGGGAAAGAGGAAAACCACCACAGGCTGCTGCTTTCTGATGCTCTTCACTTCTCAGCAGAGGAAGCACTGCTGCAGCACACAGGGTTAACAGGGGCTCAATGATGGGCACTGCTGGGGCCAGCAGTCACAACCACTGCTGGCCTTACATTGCTGCAGCCTCCTGCTCCTAAATTCATTTGTACATTAACAAATATATCCTCTGCAGTGAATTTTTTCTGGAACAGTGAGCCCCTGTGTCCTCTTAGACTATCAACTCTTTAAGTTTTTACTGAGAGAGAGTAAATTGATCACTATGGTTTAAATATGAATCTGTCGTTATTTAAATGACAAGTTTATGGATTAATTTTAAATAACTACAGGTGCTTTCTCTGAGCACTGCTCATGAAGGTAATTTATGGTAATTTGCTGATGATAGCACACCTGTGTTTTTATCCAGCTTGTATTTACTTCCGAGTTCTGAAGCAGAATCTCCAAAGGCACTTGCCTCATTAGTGCCACGCTGGGAGCAACGGGGTTCCTGGCAGAAACAGGCAACAATTTTCCTTCAGCTCTCACAAAGGTTTGTCCACAGTGCAGCACAAGTGATGGAAGCAAAGCTGAGACACTACACAGGCATCCCTCACCTCTGCCCACGTTACACAGGGACAGCACAGGCTGCTCCAAATCCAGCAAGAGCCACCTTGGCTCTGCTCCAGGGGAGGCTTTCCCATTTGGCCTCCTCTTGTGCTCTTCTGGAATATGAGAGGGGGAGAAATCCCCAGCATGTAAAGGGTAATCTGGAGGGTGGATGTCAGGGGTCTCAAGCTGTGTCACACACAATGTACAGAAGGACAGACAGCACCCCTAGAGAGAACCTCAGAGCAGGAAGAGCTTAGAAAAAATTCCCAAGTCGATTTCAAATCCCATATTAGAGACTTCTGATTCTATAATCAAAGTGTAGGTGCTCATTTCTTCCTCCATAAGCCTCTCTTCATCTTTTTTTACACAAAACACCGCCCTTTAGCAACCTGCTAGTGGTAGCTCCTCACTCTTAGGTGTTCTTTGAAAATGTAATTATGCCAGCAAGAAACTGCACAGATGTGCAGTTACATGTAGAGAAAAAGCTGTACAGCAAAAGTTCAGCAGCAGCTGGGATAAATGTCAATAATGACGAAGCTGATGAGACTCAAATATTTCAGCTATGCCTTTTATAATTTATTTTCCTTTTAAGAAACAAATATGCATATGGACAGTCCCCCTGACTAATGCAGGACATGCTTGTACTCTGTTGGTTCCATTGATGCTGTGCATCAATGCAAACACACACGTAGGTCTTGTCAGGAATGAGAGATTACTTCATTAAAATGTTAAAGAAATTCAAATTAAATACTCCAGCTCTGGTAGAGGCTGTGAGCTAACCTACAGGCTATTTACACATAGAAACCTATCTCGAGTACTAGACAAAATTTAATTCTCAACCACTATAACCGCTCTGATTGAGCTTTTGTAAACTTTGGGCATGAAGACATATGCAAGCTATTTATCATTACTTTTACTGTGATAAACCAAAGGTGTTTTGCAAGAAGTTCTAATTTGTTGTATTAATTATATTCAATAATAAAAGCACAATACTGTGGTCTCAGTATAACTCAGTAAAATCTGACTTTATGCGTGAGACTATTTAAAGAAGTATTGGTTTAAATTAAGTGTTTTCTGTTTCAAGTGCTTTCACCATTTTTTGTCTGGACACTGTATTCATATATTGACTTTCCTTAACCTGTTGGTTTGTTGGTTTTCAACTCCTCCCTTGTTCCAGGCTGGATATCCATCCATTGCAGGCAGTTGATGCCATGAGCATTCCCTGTCAGCACCTCTCATGTGGACAAATAAATGCATTTACCCCTTGGACAAAGAGCACACCTCATGTCCTTAATTCATGTCTATTTGCCTAGAGTGGACATCTGGTACTAATTTTTTTTTTTAAGTGTCAAAAGTGCTTAAAAGCCCAATCCCACTAAAAACCACACATAGCTTTAACAATAAATATTATCACACTTTTCTGTTTTATGTGAAGTGTTCAGCATATTCTGGTATAGTTACACACAAAACTCCAAGCAATTAAGTTGCTGAAGGAAAGTGGAAGTTTCTAACAAATAAAACATCGAGAAATGGGAAAAAAACCTAATAAAACAACACAAGATCCCAAAACACAAACCTCTTTTCTCCTGAAGAGGAGGAAAGCAATTCCACCTTACAAAATGTTTATTTATAGAATCATAAATTTGGAAGAGACCTTTAGGATCATCAAGTCCGAACCTTTAAAGGAAACCTTCCTCACAGGTCTTCTTCCTTAGGCATCCCCTCCAACGCCTGGGAGGGGAGCGCGAAGGGAATATTTATAAAAAGAATTATCGATACACCCGAACCAAGAAGCGCAAACAGCAGAAATCCACCCGCATCCCGACACAAAGGCAGAACACGGCCCCAGGGAACCCCGCTCCCTCCCGGATCCACGGGAAATCCACCGGGAAATCCACGGGGAAAGCCCCCGCGGCCTCTCGGGGGCGGAACTCCCTCCCTCCCTCACGCACCGCCCCCTCAAGAGGCCCCGCGGGGGCTCCCCCGCTCCCGCCCGTGGGGGTGAGGGGAGGAGGCTCAGCGCTCCTCTTTTCCCGTGGCTACAGCCTCGCCCGGCTCTCCCCGCCCGTGAGCCCAGGCCCGAGGCTGCGGGAAGCGGGGGAGCGGGGCGGGGGCCGCGCCTCACCTGCGTGCCCGACTCCGCCCCGCCGAACGCGTCACCCATGGCGGCCCCGCGGCCCCGCGCCCGCCGCCGCCCCGCAGCGCCCCCGCCCGGCCGCGCCCTCTGCGCCTGCGCGGCTCGGCCCCCCGGGAGCGCGGGGAGGAGCCTGCGGGATGCAGAGTCGTGGGTTCGAGTCCCGCCTCCGGCTCAATTCACGGCCGCCCACCCGCCCGAACCTCGTACGTGTTTGGGATTCCGTGGACACCGCCGGCAGAATCACAGAGTCAAATAGGTTGGAAAAGAACTCTGGACTCATCGAGTGTAACTTATGATTGAATGCCACCATGCCAAGCAGACCACGGCAATAAGTGCCACGTCCAGTCCTTCCTTAAATGTTGAATTGAGATCAATCTTACACTTAAACAGCTCCAGGGACGGTGACTCCACTGCCTCCCTAGGCTGCCCATTCCAGTGTCCAATAATTCCTTCCAAGAATAAATTCTTCCTGGTGTCCAACCTAAACCTCCCCTGGCACAGCTTACAACCATGTTCGCTCATCCTGTCCCAAGTTACCTGAGAGAAGAACCTGACTCCCACCCAGAGAAAAGCTGTTTATTTATTTTTAAGGACTTATCTTTCTACAGGTGTGTGTGGGTTTTTTCTGCTCCTGCTGGAAAGCATCAGGTGGTTGGGCTGGTGTGACTCAGGGGATGCTCCTTGGTGGCACTGGGGAGCTGTGACTCAAGGGAAGCTCGTTCGCGTGGCTGCGATTAAACTCTTGACGCCTGTGAAATTGCTCTTTGCCAAAGCCAGCTATCAATTAGGGCTTAAATTAAAAGGGGTTTAGAGTATTTTTGAGAAGTCCCTGGAATGAATGGGGCTTGCGTGTTGTGTGATGCTCTGAGGCAGGAGCTGATGGTCAGCAGCTTGGTCACACCAGCAGCCCGTGGTCAGCAGCAGGACCTGCTCCTCCTGGACCATGGCCCATCCACTGCAGTTGTGCAACCTGGGCAGGCAAGAGGGATGGGCACAGGGAGAGCTCAGGAGAACCTGTTTGTTTTGTCCATAGGCTAAATGCAAAACCAGCAGGATAAGAATAGCAGCTCCCAGTATCTGCATATCAAAGAGCAGTAGTGATACCATCCCTTCGGGTCTAGCGAGGTTATCGGTGATACTGCACGTCCTTACAGTTAGGAGGAGAAACTGGTGGTGGAGTTCTCTGCTTCTTCAAAGAAATCATGTTTGTCTATACAAAAGAGTTTCTACTAGCATGTACCACAACAAAAAATCTAACCTCAGATGCAAGGCATCAGGTTTGTTTACTCTTTCAACCCTTTTTCAGTCCAAAATACTGAGCTCCAATGCAAACCACACTGCTGCTGCCACTTGACTAACTCCAGATGGATGGCATCAGATAGATTTAACACAACTTAAACCTCTAGTTTTGGTGTCCAGTCCTAATTCTGCTCATTAAAATACAGAAGGGAGATGGTCAATCTGCACAGCCTGAATAGTCTTTGTCTTTTTCTGTGTATGGGTGCATGTGCCAAATTATTATGGTGAGAAAGACTTGGATGGCCATGGGGAGGGCACAAAAATGCAACTGCAGTACTTTTGATTTCATTGTATTGAAAGAAGTTTCTTCTTTGCATTTTGGAAGAAGTCAACATAAGGGACAGACAACTTTAAGAACTGTGTATCTGAGTATTCTTACAGTACCTCAGTGGTCTGGGCCACCTGGAAGAGCTTAAAAGCTTTGTTAATTAGTAGTGATTGTCCTTGAAGCTGACTGAGGAGTGACCTAACCCAAGAGCAGAGTGATGACAAAGATATTACTCACTGCATCAACCACATGATTTTTTTTTTTTTTTGTAATTATAGGTTCTTTGTTGCTCTTGTCCTCTAATTAAAGATGTTGTACTAATTTTTAAAAAGTGATTGCTAGTTGAATTCAGAGCCATAAATATACAGCACAGATAAATACCAGTCGACTGAAGCCCACTCCTAGCTCATCACTCACCATTGTGAGAGTCCCAGTAGGGTTCTGTGGGAGCTCTTCCACTGCACAGCTGAACACAGCTTTGGCATTAGATTACAATCTAATGCAAAATGAAGTATCACAGTTCAATGGAGATCAAGCAGCAAATATTTGAGAGACAGGTTAAAAACATAGAACTCATCTGAGCAGAAAAAAAAAAGATATAAGGATATTTAGTAGCTTGAAATAGCTAGTACATCACAATTAGAAATGTGTAAATCAAACACACCGGTCACCCTGATAGGCAGATTGCACATCAGCAGTCAGCATTGCTGGCATCTTACCACATTTTGTAATATTTTATCAGAGGTGTCAATGTAGTTCTAATAGTTCATCTTTATTTTTTTGTTTGTTTGTTTATTTTTCTCCCTGCATGGCAAACCTCTTCACTGATCTTGCTTCTTAGGAGAAAAACAGTAACATGGGTAAGGAGAGAAATTCTTTACCATTGGTAAAGAGCAATGATTTTAATTGCACCCTCTATTTTTTGGGCTTCTGGAGAGCTTATTTATCTATTTATATGTCTATTTATTTATTTATTTATTTATGATTCATTCTTTCATATTTTTCTGGAGTGTTTCTGAGTGATAGTGGGCGATCCAGGAGTACAGGATCCCACCCACCCCTTACTCTTCCTTCTCAAACAGCAGAATCCTCCTTAAAGCAGCACAGATCTAAGTAGTTCGTAGTATCCAGGGTCTCCATGCCCCAGCACTCCTGTTTCTACAGGCAGAAAATGAGTGTTCCTTTGTTTGGCATGAGGGGAGCCTGAGGGGGCCCCAGGAGCCACAGCACTGCTGGTGTAGCAATTGAGCAGCAGGAACAAGGACTTTCCTAAGAGCAGAAAGATCACACTCTAGGGGTGAGCATCTCTGTCTTTATGAAATGTGTATTCTGGAGAAAAACTCCTGTTTCCTAATCTTGATTTTGAACATCTCCCATGCTGGGATCCTGTATTTTCCACTGTATGTGTTTAAGACATTATCGTGAGGAAAAATGACAGAGAAGGAGAGGAAGGTATCTGAAGTGGATTTGCAAAATTATTTTTTATTGTAGCTTTAAAATTTTTTGCTTCTTTATACATTCACTATTGTTAATTTCAGCCAGCAGAAGGAAACTGGGATGGGTTCTGGAGAAGGAAGAACTAGCTCAGGTGCCCTAGGCATGTTGAGAGTCTACTGTATATATAAACATTTAATTTATTTTTAAGATGCAAAGTCCTAAATTTAAATTGCCAATTGGTCTACAATAGTCTCAAGAATTCCATTATTAGACTTTAGATGGCAGTCTAAAGAACTAACACCCTGTCCTGGAACAAGGCCTGAGGTAAGAGCTTAAACAAAAGGGGAAAAGCATGAAGAAAACCAATATGTTGACAAGAAAGATTGTGTGAGGATGTTTGCAAAAAACACATCAAAATTTCATATTTAATTAAGTAATAGCTAATTTAGAAACTGGGATGTAAATGCTTCCTCCTTTGAGCGATTGGGTTTTTTTCCCAGCCACAGACGTTTTGCTCCAACATAAGCTTCATCATTTTCAGTGTATTGTCACTTAATGTTCCCTCACAAGATTTGTGTGGGTGACATTCCAGCACAAACCAGCTCCAAACAGATCTTCTAGCTTGAAAACAGTTTGTTCATATAGTTGAACTAAACTCTTTAGTAAAGTCAATTGTTGTTTTCCTAATTAATGTCCAGACTCTTAAATACCTTCATTCCAAAGGTGACAAATCGACTCTTCCAAAAGTCATAACACAAAGAATCACTCCTAGAAATAAACCAGAAAGGTTTTGAGTTGAGTCTTATCTCCTCCTTTGTGTAGTAATGCTCAAAGCCCAAAAGGTTTATCACCTAAAGACCATCTCAAAGTTGTAAGCAGACCTAAAAAGGATTCATAATAGTAACAGAAGTAGTAGTGGTAGTAAGAATTAAGATTTAAAGTATGTGTTGAGTCTCCATGTAGTGAATGCCATCAGATTAGTTGCAACCTCTCTGTTGTGTGACTCCTCCAGTTTCATGGAGCTGATTTCAGACTTACTGTTCCAAGTTTCTCTCAATGAGTGAAATGATCTGTCACTGGGTTTTATTAGATTTCTGCTTTTATATTTTAGAGCAGATGGCTGATTCTTTTTACCTGGAGAGCTGCCACTTTCTTTAGATGCATTTGGGCTTTATGGTAGTCTCATTTATCTGTTTATTTGAGAAATAAGTAACCTAAATTGCAAATGTGTTATAATTTCACTGACCTCAGAAAAGCTGATAGAGTTCCTGAATTTTGTTGAAAAAATAAAAACAACCCCACAAAGAGAAAATAATTTAATCCACCGGTAGCTGGACTGCTGGCCATGAAACAGCAAGTCCAGGTCTTTATTAGTTCTGGCATCTGTGATCATGGAATCATAACATGGTTTAGGTTGGAAGGGACCTTAAAGCTCATCTAGTTCCTGTCCCCTTGTCACGGGCAGGGAACCTTTCACTAGACCAGGCTGCTCAGAGCACAATCCAACCTGGCCTGGAATAGTTTCATGGCCAGTTGCTGGATATTCTGCTTTACCTTTCATCTTGCAGACATACATCAGAAATAAACTTGCCCTGTGCAGCCATTCACCTGTATTTATGTCTAGGTTTCTTATTTGCCTTTTATCAGCTTGTATTCCTGAACTGAAATTCCTTCATGTTTGTTTTTCACCACATTGTACTGACAGCACCACAGCTACTTCTGTCCTGCCTGAATGATTCTGCACTGGCTCACTGCAAAGTTGCTGGATCTCCCTTGCTTGGACTGGGTTTGTGTTGGTGACTCAGCCAGAGGTATTTTCTTGCTTTTCTATGGCCACAGTTTCAGGTTAGCAATAAGTAAGTAAGACTTACAGAGAAGAACATGTGGTTTGTAAAGCCACTTTCATAGCCAGCAGTGACTACAGATGAAGTTTCTCTCTGAGTACTTGAGCTCTGACCTGCAGCCCATGGAAGGAGAGGTCTTGTGCTTGACCTTGTGAACCTCCCTCTCTGCTTCTACCTCACTGATGGGAATAAAACAAATTTTGCCTCAGTCAAACATGCTTGTGAAAATGTCCTCTGCCTTCTACAGTGCTGTTCAATGAAGTATGAATGATCTTTCTAAATTCTGCTCCTGTGGGTTGCCCTTTGCTTGAGTGCTGATGCCCTTACAAGCTCCAGGTTTTCCATAGAATCCATGCAGGCACTATGGCTCTGCTGAAGAATTCACACAAATCCTAGGCCTGTCAATAGGAGTGAATCAGTATCTTAATTAATTAGCTATTTATGCTCCCCTTGGCACACTGCTAAAAGGGAATCCTCTAGTAGGGTAGCTGGCACTGAGTTCAAGCTGACTGGTATTTCTTGGTGAAGACAAACCACAATTTGCCTGTGTGGTACAGAGAACTAATTTCAAGTGTGCAAGAAAACTGTATAATCCAGGCCATTTATTTTCTTTTTTTCTTTTCTTTTTTCTTTTCTTTTTTTAACTGACTAGGGAATCCCCATTTTATCCTTTTTACACAAATTTAGCATTAAAGTTTCTGTTTTCTCTAATCCCCATGGACCTCCTGTCAGCGTGGAATATACATCTATTTCTTTTCTTTTTGATCTTAACACTTGTAAGTAATAAATAATTGATTGCCCAAGGAATTCTGGGAATATATTCAGCCTTAAATTGAGCACTAAACTATTTGCAAATGTGCTTAGGCACTAGTCCAAAAGATACATCAAAAGAATGTCAATGGATATTGGGAAGTGAAGTGCCATCATATGTTGGAATTAGGAAGCATAAAATATAAGTAGAGAGATAACCCTGTCAGATCTGCTGCCAGCAGTAATAGAAAAAGGTATGTTTTTATAGAAGGCTGTAAACTGTTGTTCAAGCCACACTGGACTTTTACCTCACTCCAGACCCTATTCAGGGAATGCCTTGTTTTTGTCTGTTGTCTTTAAACCGGGACTCGACAGTGCTCTCATCCCAGAGATACCTAAAGCTGAGCCTGAACAGCCTGTGAGCTCCATCTGTCAGAGAGACCTGGGGTACATTTCCTGCAGTGACTGCCCATCTTTGGCACTGCAGACAGGTTTTCTGTGGCACTCTGATTTCACCATGGCTCCAAGCCCCCACAGAAGCCTGCTCAGTAAAGTGACCAAGTCTGTCCCCCTGTGGGTAAACTGTTTGTAGGCTCTGAGCTAACCTCACTGCACCTGCACTGCTGTGCTTGCAGCAGGACCATACCCCAATATCTGGATATCTGTGAATAAATTTAAGAGTTGTGTAATGTTGGCCTTGCCACTACCCCTGAAGCTCTGCTCTTCATGGAGCACATCCTTTGGAAATCCACTTGGAAACACACAAATGATAAGATGGTAATGACAAGGAAGAGTGAGGATGGATTTATTTACCAAAGGTAAATTGTTCTTGACCAGCCTGGTTGCTTTTTATGGTGAAATGACTGGCTAAAAAGATGAGAAAATGGATGTAATACATTATCTCTTCAGTAAGGCTTCTATAGCATCCTTATCTGGAAGATGAGGAAGTACAGCTTGGATGAACAGACTGTTAGATCAGTTGAACACAGACTGGACCATGAGTTTGAAGAACAGTTATCAACAGCCCAAAACTCAGTAGCTGTGTACCCCAAGATTGGTGCTGTTCAATATTTTCATTGTGATCAGTGAGAATGCAAATTCTAAAAACCTGTGTATGATGCTAACCTAAGGGAAATGATCAGCACCCTGAACAACAGAGGTTCAGTCCAGAGTGACTGAAAACACCTGTGGATGGGACCTTAAGACATTCAGTAATGTGTGTGAAGCCTGGTACCTGGAGCAGAATAATCTCATGCAGCAACACAAACTGGAAACTTACTGTGAAATGTGGAAACTCAGAGCAAATTCAAGGGCAAGGGCTACTGTTTTCATCTTGGGAGATTGCAACTGGACATTAGCAGAATTTCTTCAGTAGGAGGACAGTATAGCACTGGAATACATTTTTTGGAAGAGTGGTGAAATCTTGGTCCTTGAAGGTTTTCAAGATTCAGCCAAATAAATCCATGTCTGGTTTGATTTATAGTTGGTGACAGTCTGGCTTTGAGTGGGAGTTTGGTTCAAAGGGCCTTCAGCAGCTTACTCCTGTTTCTCTGATTCTGCAATCCTTGTTTCCACACAGCACCCTGAGGAGTCTCAGGTGAGTTTGCCTGTGACCTGCCTGGGTCTGTAGGGTTTTCCTTGCTTAGAAGTTTCTCAGAAGTTCCAATCTGTGCAAACTGGACATCTGTGACCATGGCTATGGATCAAAGATGGCTTTGCAATGGCTTTTTCAGAGCCTTTTCAGTCTCCTGGTACTGTGGAAAGCTGCATTATCCATGATGGATGTTACATCAGCCTCAGAGAGTCTCTCTCTTGTGTAAGGCAGCTGGGATTACTTGCTGTGAAGTTGCACATGTGGAGAGTTGCAGGGGACATCCTGCACCCTGGCATGCTTGTAGTTCTTCTGTCACAAGGATGGAAGATGGTCATGGAAGCAACAGCAACATGGAATTGAGTCAGCCAACAGTTTAACAATCTGTAGTTCTCCTATCAGAGAATAAAGTCTGGCAGAAAACAAAAATTCTCTTGTGGACTCTCTTGGCTGAATAAAAATGGGTTGAATGGATATCTCATCTTCAAAATCTCCAGGCAGAAGTGTTTTAGAAGTGCTGAGACATCATAGGTTAACAATTCGAGTGTGAAAGCTGCCCCATGAAACATTTTTTCTGATCTTAACATTAAATACACTAAGATATTTGAATGAAAGGAGGCCATAGTTAAAGTGAAGGATTTAAAAAATGTTCTTGTTAGCTCGGCTCACTGGTGAATTAGAGTACAAGACTTTGCTCTTTGGGTTTTGAAATACTGAAACTCCCCTAGGATGGGAAACCTCCTCCTACTGTTTGTTAAAGAAAATAGCCATCTAATATTCTGTTAGGTTAGATGGCTTGTCATGGCCTGGGAACATTATCCTGTGTTTTGATTTCCTATATGCATTGTGTCCTGACACCACTGCAAAAATTCACTTTGGGATAAGTAGCATTTCTCTAATTTTTAACTGTATTCACTTTGCTTGTGATCATACCTATTTCAATGCTCGATTGTCTGCACATGCTCTCACAATAAACTGCTGAGAGGAATGTTCACTGAAGCAGCAAATTTCTAAGGCAACATTCAAATATAGCTGCAATAAATAATTCTAAATAAGTATATTAAAAATATATATAAATCACATTTTTTCCCATGAACTGTATGTTCTGTGTACTCACATAAGCAGTGATGGCCTGAATCTTCTGATGGTGCATGTTGCAACAAACTTGCTGAGGGATAGGTTACAAAAAGAGTTCCTCTTATAGAAACATTTGGAAAACAAGTTAAAACTGTGGTTTGGTAACCGTAGTCTCTGGAGGGAAAAGTGTGTGACAACGTCCTTTCTCTTCAAATGGACTTTTCTGACATACTTTCTCAGCTTATGTAGATCATGAAAACACGTTCACCTCTTTCACTGCCATAACCTGTGATGATCCGTGCAGCAGTGAACAGTGTTCTATTGAACCATTAAGCACTGCACTAAATCTTAAATTACCTGAGTAATTTGAAATTTTCAGTGTGCAGGCTAAGGTTGCAATTGCCTGATTGCTTTAAAACAACAGAAACTCAAGCTGCTCCAGGAAGATGTGAACCCTGTCTGGGCTGCAGGTCCTTGCTGTCTCCTTTGGGCTCTGCTGGTGGTCGTGCACTGAACCAGGTCAGCCTTGCAATGCTGCTGGGACCTGATGGAGCTGAGAGGAAGGGTGGTACCCCAGTTTGGGTGCTCAATTCCCTGGTGCAGAGATGGCATCATGAAACCAGAAGTGAGAGAGGCCAGGCCACGCTTCTGTATTTAGGTTGGCAAAAAGTGACTACTACAGTTGTAGGGATACCTCAAAACACTGTTAAATCTCAGAAATTAATTTATCCTTTGTGAGATTTAATCTCAAAAACAAAGCCTGAAATTCTGAAGGATGTAATGAAGTGTCCAGAAGAAAATACCCTGTTCCCAGGATCACCTGGAGGTGATCCAAAATGGTTTTTGTGCCTGACCCAACACAGGGCATTTCTACCCTTTTATTTGTGAGGGAACTGTGATAGATCCATAGGCTTTATCCATTTCTGGATAAATCCTCTGACAGCAGCAGAATTTCAACAAACAGTTTATCAACAAGAATGATTTCACACATTGCTACAGCAGCAACAAGTGTGTCACAGTGCTTCCCCCAAAGACCTGCATGCAGACACTTGCTTGGATTGATTAAACAGATGGTCCATAACAAAGGAGATGATCTAGGACAACTTGGAAAGTTGGGAAGCAGAAGCAGACTTGTGGGAGCTGCACAGCCCTTGAGCATGGATTTCTGAGAACCTCTCCATGTCCAAGAGGTATTTCAGAAGTTAACTGAAATATTAAAAATTACTACAAGTATCCTATGCAATAAGAGCAGGCTTTCTGACACCTCACACCAATAAACAAAGGTCCTGGCTTTCTAAGAGACTTATTTGTGTCTATGTTAATTGGGAAATGTGCTTCTCAGGATGCAGTTGTAGAAGGAGAATGGGACATGGAAATATCTGCAAAATTTGTGCATCACTTCAGTGGAATCACTGGTCTGAGCAGTACTGAGAATGCTGAGAGCAAAGGACTAGGAAAGAATGGGGCTGGTTTGCAGCAGAGGGGAGATGGGGGCTGATGTGATTAGGACTCTGAAATTAACACCACAGCTTCTAATTGAACATGACAGCCCCTAATATTGCTGGGGTTTTTTTCTGAAATTAAGGATAACAGTAACAGAGTAACAGAGTTATGGGAGCCTAGATAAGCTCTTCTTACCCCATAATCTGGAGGCTTCAGCAGACTACTGTGCTTGCCTGCTCTTCTAAAGTAAACCAAATAGTTCCTTCAAAAATAAAATAAAATAGCCAGAATCTTTCTCTCTATTTTCTTTTCCCTCTTGCCATTGGAAAAGCCTCAACAGGCCAAAGCCTTCACTAAAATAATCCCCAACCCCACAAATTAATGTAAAGAGTAGTATGGAGATAAAAAAATAAAGGCATAATTTGGTTTGATTTTACCCATTATTACAGCTGCAGGAGTAAGTGTTCTCCATGCTATCAAGAGATGAGGTGCCTCTGAGAAGTTAAATAAAGCTGCCCTAGGAGCAGTAAAAGGGAATACAAATAGGTCAGTTTGCTTCCCTTGGAAGCAGCTCTGCTCATGCATTAACACAGACATAAATGAGGGGCCTGGAGAATGAACAGAAAACTCTGCTGCTAAGTTTGAGTGATTGTGGAAGTATCTTTTGGAGGTAGAATTCAAACTTTATCTGTATCTTCAATATTGCCCTCTTTCTCTTGGGATCCTGTCTTGGAAAAAAATCCCACTTCACATCCAAGGGAATTAGCAAAAAAAAAAAAAAAATCATTAATTACAAGCATCTCTGCTTACATATGACCATGCATTGACCTCTATATGGCTAAATGAACTGTGCCACCGCCTTCTTTTTTCATTTTATCACCTTTTCTTTTCAGTCCCTTTTGTCCTTATGGCACGTTGTGCTTTGCCTGTGGGATATTTCAGTCCAGGTAGCAGCCATGTGCTCCCCTCCTCACTGGCAGCTCTTTCACTTGTGTCCTTTCCCACCACCCACTCATCCCTCAGTGGTAGCAGTGATTTGGCACAGAAAACGATGCTTGGAGGATTACCAGAGCTCTGTCTTTGCAGGGCCAGCCAGGTGTTGACCACAGGAGAAATAAATGCCCATTTTCCTCTTCTCAGGCTCGCCCACTCCCTCTCAGTTAAACAGGAGGGGAACCAGGCCCTGCCAGTGCTTCCATGCCTGCTGACATTCTCCAGCTGTGCATTCCTCATCTGCCTCTGTTCTTTATTTCCCCCCACCTCCCTTTTTGAAGGATGAAAGTAATGACAATGTGGGATTCTAAATATAATCGAGCTGCTTGCAGGTTCTGTGACTGCGCTGTGGGCTGTGTGAAATGTGAGGCAGCAGAACGCCTGCTTACGGCATTGCTTTAGGTGGGAATCTGCTCAGTGCCCTCTGACAAGGCTGGAGACATACAAGAGCCCAAAGGCCAACACACTGAGGGAGATGTTGGCAGTGGTTGCCTGAAAGCCTGTGTCTGTCACAGGTAATGTCCCTGCTGGAAAATGTGTTCAGTGGCAGATCTCCGTTACAGTAAATTAGGTATTTGCCAGTACATGAAGATTCATCAAGTGAAGCTCTTCAGGGAGTGAGCACATCCATCCTCACAAGGGCACCCCAGGAGTACTTGATCCCAGTGAGGGAGTTATTTTTTTAAGGCTGCAGGCCCCAGAGCTGAAGAAGTCCCTTCTGCTCCCTCACCTCCTCCTACTTCCAGCCACTTCTTCCCACTCTCTTACTCCTCCTTCTGCTACCCTGGCACAAGCATTTGGGCATGTGGTGAAGTGCAAAGGGAGAGCTAATCTGACTTAAAAAAACTCTGGCTGAAAAAGAAGAGGTGGGGGGTTATCTAGCTCAGCTCCCTGCTCTAATTTATTTGCAGCAACCTAGGAGGTACAAGGAGAAACAATGTAGGAGCAGGGACGCCTTTAGCAGACAAAGCTGCTCAAAATATTGCTCATCAGGCTATGATAGGATTTCCTTTTTGTGATGACTTCTTCCTGCCACCTGCAAGGAGACAAGACAGCCCTGTGGCAGTTTGCTTGATAAGGATGGGAAGGAAATAACCTGTTCACAAGTGCTGGGTGCCAAACTGGGCATCAAAAGCGAATTTAGAAGAAACTGTTAGGTGACAGTCAAGATCTATATTCTACTTTGACATATATTTCAGTTTAAAATAAAAGTTTTCAAATAGTGAAGCTCTTCATGGTTTGAATCTCCCTACCTCCAAACAGAGGAACTATCATTTAGTTCAAAGCACTAATAAGAGAAACCACTGGACCATTAGAGAATTCTCTACTGAAAGGGAAATATATCCTTGGTTATATCAAGGAGTTTTTCATCTGTCCTCCAAAATGTAACAGTTTATGTAATTTGTAAAATATCTTTCTATGAATTTTTCTTGTGATGTTAAATGTTATCATAGTGTACACAGATCTATTTATATATCTTTTCTTACCTCCTTTGTTTTTCAGTCTTACTCACCTCTTGTCCTCTGGAGATAACTGGAGGCTGTAGAGTGTTTTCAATGAGTCAGTTTGAAAGTGACTCTGGGGATCTGAGGTTGCACAAGTGCTTTTGAAAACACAACCAAACACTTGATATACCCAGTAGCTTCAGGCATTAGGTTAAAGTGAAATAATGCTTCAAAACTAATTCCTGGCCATCAGGCAGTGATTCCAAGTGAAGACAGATAGCTCAGAGGCCATGTCAGTGTGCTGGAGGCAGTAACTCTCCTTTTGTTTGTAATGAATCTCTGAGATGATGAAGCCTGTGGGCTGAGGAAGAAGCTCCTGGGATAGATGATGAGATGAAGATGTGTCTGAGACCAGATGCCTGACTTGGGACTGCCTGGGGGCGTCTCTGTCCCTTGCAGATCAAGAATACTGAGCTCTAGGAAGGTAGGTAATGATAGGTGGACTCTGAAATGGAAAAATACAAGCAGTCACTGAGTAGGAACCAGATTCCTGCCTTCTGGAGCTGCCCATAATTAAGGAGTCAGATTGATGCTTAGCTTCTCAGTGTCCCCCTGAATGTTGTCCTCTTTGCAGCTCAGTGAGCCAGCTGTCATGGGAGATGCACAGGAGTGGGGCTGGGCAGTTTCTGTTCTGATGGCTGGAAGATCTTGCTAGAGAAGTGGGAGCTGTGGGAAAGAAGGGTAAAAGACTCAGATCTTTAACACCCTGGGAGTGTGCTGCACAGACTGAGTTGTGATCTCCACCTGTGTTCAGCACTGAACTCCTGTGTAAGGCTCACTTGGATATACTGAGATCATGTTTTATTTTATTTTTTTCCAAGGAGCTTTGCAAAAAGCAAAATTATGAGGCAGCCTTTAAGGGCTCACTATGTTTCTTCTTTTTCAGACCTCAGGTAAGCTTTATTCCAAAGTGATGACAGAAGTTGATATTGATGTATATACATACATACATACATACATACATACACACACACACACATGTTTATGTATACAATAAGTTCCTCTGGGAGTTATTTGGTACTGCAATAAGTGGCCAGTATCACTATTTTGAGTTCCCCAAACTGGCTGATTTGCTGGTAATGTAAATGGGGAGGATGGGGAGGATCTGACCTTCTGGCTATCAGCAGCCCTCTTTTTTTTTTTTTTTTTTTTTCCTTGTGTGTTTTTTTTTTTTTAACTTAATTGTGTTAGAGAAGTCAATATAGAACAAGCCCCTTGTATTTTGCTTTTTTCAAGTCCCAGCAGAAATGCTGGTGTCTGGGGTGTGGTGCACAGAGATGACCCATGACATTGTCATTAAAAAGTAAGTAAGGGTTCACAAAGTGATGATGCAGTGACTGTGTCCCTGCAGTGTGCCTGGCAGACTGTGACTGCTGGATAACCTTTATTGCCTCATTCTATGGAACTCTCAGCTCCTGAATTACATTAGAATCTCATATTTCATCTACAAAACTGTGAAGCAGATACATTTTTCAAAGAGTATGAACATTTTTCTTTCCTATTTTTTTCAGGCCAATTCCATACCTTTCCTGAGGGAGCCACAGTGTCTGGCTAAGTGGAAAAGTAATAGTGCATCTGCAATGAATAGATAAGATAAAAACTTGCTCTATTGTAAAGGGTGCAGCTGCTTGATTGCATCTGCTTATTTTGTCAGTATGTGATTCCCACTTTCCTCTTGTCAGGCTTTGAGATTATTAGTACTGAATCTTTACCTCACTGCTTGCATCTGCTGATAGGCTTTCTTACTTTGAACCTCATGGTATGATAGCCTGAGCTGCTGTAATGACAGTTTTTTATGCAAAAAACCCCCCCCCCCAAACAACAAAACAAAACCAGCTGAGGAAAGGCATGGCACCCACACATGTCCCAAAGAACTACTTCTTCCTTAGCTGCTCTGAAGAGTTGCTACAAGCCTTTCTCAGAGTGGGAGCACAGGCAAGAGGAAATCTGATATGCAAGGATTTATGGCATGGTGGCCATGCATGTCTGCCTCAGCCGAGGGTCTGCTTGTAGTGTGGGTAAGAACATTTAATTTAACTTTGATCTACTTTGCTTGGGCAACAAGCAGGGTGAGGAGATCAATGCAAGCACCACCCACCTGGTTAATCACCCCCAGCCCCCTCTGCAGGCTGCCCGTGGCTGAGATACAAAGATTAGCAATGCTTTGCATATGTTTACAGGTGTTGCAATTGTATTTTTATTTCCAGTTGCAGAACAGACCTGTTGCACTATGGTGTATGTGAAGGTGGTGTGTGAAACCAGGTGTCCACAGACTTGAAAGTCTTTGTTTTCGCAAACGCTGATGCCATGATACGGGGACTCGGGACACAGGGGTTGCCTCTGTACAGCAGTGGTATTGAAACATTTTGTTATGTATTAGCAAAATTCCATACTTTGTGGAAAAAGCCTAGTTTGTTATTTATGTATTATTTAATTCTATACTTTGTGGAAAAAGCTAGCTGAGAGATATTTCAGTGCCCCAGAACAAGTGGAGCTGGATGCAGGGAGGTATGAGTGGAGATACAGGAGCTGAGGGGGGAGCAGCAGCAAAACATTTGAAGAAAATTATCTCTGTCCATATAGGCGAAGATGGAAATACTGCTTTGGGAAGATGGGTTTCCCTTGATATATTATATAGGGAAATAAGAAGTTTTGAAAGTGACTGATCTTATATAACTTTAAAATGCTGAGGCTTGCACAAACTTTGATGGTGCTTGAGGTAGAAAAAGGAAAAAACGGTAGAAATAGGAAAAATCAATGGACAATTACCACAGGTTTGAGTACTCTGCAGTGAGTGACAGCTGTTGGATGTTGGACCTGTGAACTTAGAATCAAAACAACACCTCACACTCAGCATTTTTACTGCTAAATGGATGAATACTGTCAGTGAGCTAAGTCCAACTAGAGATTCTGGGGAATTTTAATATGCAAATACCCAATAAAGATGTATTTGCTTGAGTTAGCAGTAAGATCTAGCTCCAGTTTTTGGGAATATTTTTGTGGGAAGGCCTTGGAGAATGAAGCAGCCCATTTCACTGTTGGCAGAATGAATATCCCAGGATTTTCATGTAACTGAAGAGAATTAGCCCCTGGCCTCTGTGGAAGGCTGGGTTTCCACCTCCAATCACTGTATGCCAGTACCAGTCTCAGAGCCCTTCTGGTGTGTGACTTGTTGCAACCTGAAAAATTCACAAGTTTTTCCTCAAAAGCTTTTTTAAAAATAGTTCTGCTGCTTAGGAAAGTTACACACAGACTCAGAGAGATAGTTGGTCTACATAGCAGGGGTTTAGGAGATGAGGAATAGCATGTTGCTTTTAATGGTGCTTCAGACCAGCCAGTGCCCTACTCCTGCAGCAAAGCTTGGTCAGGCTCCGTTTTGTGCCTCTGGGGCTGATCCTGTCACATGCAGTTTGGATGTCTGTGATTTTTGAACAGCTGTATTCAGCTATAAATGTTTTCTTAAAGCCTAACTAGATCAAAATGATGTTTGTGTTGTGTGTGACAGTGCTGCGGTGACCTCAAGAACCAAAGACTTCATCACAAAGAGGCTTCACTGTGTCTTTGGTTTGGCTGATTAACAAATGCATTTAGTAACTGGAAAAATACGTTGTTGCTTTGTTGATGTGTGGACTCATTTGATGTATTTTAAAAGAAAACAAACAACAAACTGCTTGTCCAAACGAGTCTACTGACATGTCTGCAGAGCTAGGCTGGGCTGGAGGATATCGTCTCATCAGATTATTGTGAGCTCTTGTTTGCTTCATGGGCTGGATGAAGAAATCACTTCTCTATTACCATCAGGTCTTCTGGGCCTCAGAGGAGGTTTCAGATGGCATCGTTGTGACAAAAACATCTACGCTTTATGAACATGTCATGGGAAACTTAGCAAACCATGAAACTTGAGCAGGTTTGATATTGATAAAAACCACATTGCATAAAAGTTATCTGAATGGTATTTTAATGACTCAGCCAGTAATAGGAGAAAATATTCCGTTCAGTGCACAAGAGACAAGATGTGCAGCTGTCACTCTAGAGTAACAGAGGCTCAGTTCAGCTTGCAGGAGATTTTATTTAAGGATGGAACCATTGGACAGGAGGTTCAGCACACACATATGGGTGACACACTTCTCAGAGCAGGAGTGCTTCTATATTGTTATAGAATACGATGGTATATTCTATATCTATGGGTTCTTGTTTGCACCTGGAGTAGCCCTGCATGAACTTAAATCTCTCTCTGTCTTGGTGGTTTTAATTTGGGTGGCCATACATGCTCCAACAGTGACAAATTCGTCGCTGTGTTGCTGCGTTCTGTGCCTTTCTGCTGGGTTTCTGTAGCTATTTCAGGCAAAATAAGCAAATTGTCCTATAGATAGTGGCACCTGGGAAGTTGCCTCTGCAAAAAAGGGTAATTTGTTAATTTGTTAATAATAGAGCTGTGCTGATGCTAAAATCTTTCTGTGAGGGTGATATTGGCCTTCCCCTGTAAGATTCTCAGGAATTTTCTCCACACAACTCCTGAAAATCTTTCAGGCCTCTACCCCTGACTCCAGTTTGGTTGAAATTGCCCAGTGAGTTTGTTGGAGGGAGGGAAGAAACTATCAGATAATATAACCTTTTTTCCTAAGAAAACCAAACTGAAAACCCAAATGAGGAATTTGAAAGTGAACACTACAATTACTATAAAAACTTGACAAACACAACTGACTCTGTGCCATTCCCATGTTCAATATGGGCAGACTTATTTTTCCTTCCTTAAATTTACAATTCTAGTGTATAGCTGGGATTGTTAAGCAAGATAGGACGAATGGAGTAGTTCAGACCTTCCCTAGGTACTGGCTAGACCTTCTGTTGTTTGCCAGAATTCTTCAGTAGTGCAGTAGTGCAGGTGTAAAATCCCCTGATGTAAAAATATGGCTTCTTCTGGTGTACTCCTTTTAAAATTAGAGCTGGAATTTTTTGCAAATTTCATGGTGCAGCATCACAAAGTACACAGAACTGAGTATATGGAATAAAATTGGGTGTTCTGTTTTAAAACCATGTGACACAGTTATGTCATTATATATACATATACCCTCAATATGCAGACTTAGACTGTACAGGCAATAATCAGATTTTGAGGTAGATGGGCATGTTAACATAGGTGAAAGTGACCATGAGTTTACTGCGAGTCTTCTGGTTTTGCTCACGTTTGAGGAACTGCTGCTTTAATTAATTATGAATGTTCTATATGTTCTATAATATTTCTCTTTGAATATAAGAAATGTAAGTGTATTATTTACATTGGTGAGAGTTGCTGCAGCTGATATTCTCAGCTAACACTGGGTCCCAAGTGTTGGACTGGCTTCGAATTACAGACAGTTCCTTGCAAAGTGCAAAAGGGCAATTTCTTAGCTGGGGTAAGATGAAGTTGAGAGAATTCAATTTTAAAGGCAAAGAATCAGAATGGTTTAAAATAAGCTTTGCATAGTCTCTACCTCAAAGGCACTTTCTAAGGCATTCAGCTACCATGGTGATGAATGTGGTATAAATAGAAAATAGATTAGATAGAATCCAAAACGTTTCTGAGTAGATCTAAATTAACAGTGGCCATTCAGGAAAGGGAGGTAGGAAGTCACTGTGCAAAATTTAAGAAAATACACACCAATAGTAAATCTAGAGTGGCTTATAGAAAGAGGAAGGTAGGAAGTAGTTGATTATATCATGGCTGGTAGTACAATATCAACAGGAGTATTGGATTCTGATTCTGTTCAACCCTAGCACAGAAAAAGGAGACACAGAAGATGTTTTAGAAACCTGAGAAGCACTGAAAAATTTTTAGCTGGGAGACAAAAACTTCTTTTGAACAGACAGATGCCAGTAATAGCAATGTTCCCCCATGGGTCTGTGAAGCACACAAGGGTCTATGAACCACAACAGTGGGATACACAACTAGGAAAGACACTCAGAAATAAGACACTTATTCTGCAAAATGCATCTCTGTCCCCCATCAACCAAACCCTCTTAAACTTGTCTTGTATCATAAGACTCTGATATAATTTGAAGACAGCAAGTACTTTTTTAGACTGTTTGCATAAGCAGCTTGTAGTTTTTTGCCACAGTATATTAAGGTCTGGTTGGCAGGAATTAAAGGCCTTGATTTGCAGACTTTTTTAAATGACATATAACTTCAGGGACATGGATGGTTCTGTTGTTTTCAGTGGGAGCACTCATGTACTTTAAATTGCAGGTGGACTGAAGTACCCTGCTGAAGAATAGTCCTACAAATAGCTGTGCACAGGTATGAATATGCAATAAGCTAATGTGTGCTTTACAGATACATCTTTGTATGAATAGTTCACACTGTGTTACTGCTCTTTTTGGGAGACTTTACAGCCAAAGGAAAGATTTAGCTTCTCCATCCATTTACTTTCTAGTGATTGAGCAACACTCTGTGATTGCTGGTGTGTGAACATCATTATTTGGTGACCTTTCCTAAGTGATTGTACGATGACAACTGTGTAACAGCTGCTCTTAAACCATCCTCAAGTTTATGAAGATCGAAGGATTAAAGACCTGGTTTTTGTGCTGCTGCTTTCTGAGCTTCTGAAGTGAGTCTTTTTTGTTGTCATCGCTTCTGATAGTTAGAGAACAAGGTGGGAATTCAATCCTGTATTTGTGACTGAGATGTCAGCACTGGTTTTGGCTGGTACAATGAATAAAATCAGAGGGGACAGTTCATCTAACTCAAAAGTAATTCACTGAATATGATATGATAGCAGTTCTCCACATCAAAAATCAAAGTTTAAAGAAAGAATGCTGACTGGACATGTATCTAAAGATTAAAATTTTAGATTTGAAAGTAATTTTAAAAATACCCCAAAACATATTATTTTGGATGAAGCATGGACAGCACAGAAACTTCAGGGGACATGTGGTAGTGTTTCCTCATTCTCAAGTTACACAATTCAAGATATTGGTGACCTGTCTGTGAAGAGGTAGAAGTGCAGGAGAATGTTCTCAGGGCCTCTGTGAAAGTGGCCACCAAACAAGAAGATGTGCACCCTGAAAAGGAATCCTTTCAACTAGAATTTACCATGAACATGCAGGTTGGTTGTTTGGGCAATGTGAAGACCCACAGTGCCAGCAGCACAGTCCTTCAGCAGATCTTAGGTGTTATCAGTCCCAGTGAGACAGCAGTGTGCTTTCACAGAGCAGCTCAGCAAGGAGGAAAAGCTGACTGAAGCAATCTCAAGCAGGGCAGAGGTTATGTAAACAAAGAAAACCTTTTTTTGTAGTTGCATTTCTTTGAGGGTATGCAAACACTATGGGTTAACCTGCTAATTCATTTGGTGATGGCCCTGGACTCTGAGCTGCCACTAGTCTTGTGCATCTGTTTTGTTTAAGAACCCCTGTCTCCTCCTGGCAGATTACAGATGTAACCAAGGCTGGGTTTCCATTACCCCTTCCCTGAAACAGCAACATGATGTAGCTGGGTATGGCACTATTACCTTTGGAGATGCACAATCTAGAACACAAAGTGCAGTTCATCTTCACATAAAGCATCACAAGCACCCCCTTCTCACATGCTGGCTTCTTGTAGCTGAGTGCAGATGTGCATTTTCAAAGTTATCTGAGTTTCTTGGGACCTGCTCTGTTAGTGCTGAATAAATTCTCATGGGAGTAAAGGCTTATCAAAGCTACACCACCTTCTACTCCCTTAGGTTACTTTCTTTGTTGTAAACATACAGTAACATCAACACTTTAAGATAAAACCCCTAAAATAAAAAGTAACCCCCCAACCCTCTGCTGCCTACACAGTTCTGCCTTTGAGCCTGAAATGAAAGAGTGGCAGATATTTAGCCACATCACTTAACACATTCCTGGAAGGCATTTGGATGCTGTGGTGAAAAGGGGTGTAGACAAACCAACATAAGACAACAAAGCTTAAATTATGTAACTTGTGGCAGGCACTACAAAGATCCAAACTGAGACCTCCTTGGGTGTCCATTTCCCTTCCAGCACAGCTTA
The DNA here is from genome assembly GCF_023055355.1 of Agelaius tricolor. Classification (NCBI taxonomy): domain Eukaryota; kingdom Metazoa; phylum Chordata; class Aves; order Passeriformes; family Icteridae; genus Agelaius; species Agelaius tricolor. The sequence goes on from NW_027269266.1 coordinate 4,566,675, forward strand.
AACTCAGCAACTGCAGTGACCTATACAGTGTTGAGAGCAGAAGATAATGGTATGTGTGGGCTTAAAGCATGAAATGACAATTACAAGGGCTGTGTTCCAAGGGAGAGGCCAGGGTATCCTCCAAACACTGCATGATGATGTATTTGGAAGAACTGATCATTCCCTGTATCTTAGATCAGGTGTCTCATTCTTCCTATTCTACCTGAGAAACTAGTTATTGTTATTCCCATTTAAATAATCATTACATACTGGGTTTCTAATATAGCACCAGGATGAATGAATGTTTTCACACTTCCCACTGCTCTAAGACCATCAGCTGGCGTTTGTCATCACACTATCGTGGCACAGTTTCTGTTCCAGGTACTCCATGGACTCGTCTCTACGTTATTTAAACTATGGACAGATGTCATCTCCTGAAACAGCTTAAGATGTTACTATGTCTTAACCCCTCCCCTCACTTCTGCTAACAAAGCAACTTGTTTGAGCGCTCCCTAACCCACTTCAGGCACAATCAACACAGTTAGTGTATGGCTCCTATTTAAATTGTTTGAACTCAGCTGATTCTGCTTGAAGTGGGTTAGGGAGCACTCAAACAGCTGGGAGAGCTACCCGGGTAGTAATCAATGCCCAAGGGACTCTATAAACAGCTTGAAAAGAGAACGGCAGGGCACAAATGTTTGAAACCTCTGCAGCTGTTTGCAAATTGAATGTCTACAGAGAGCCTGTAAGCTGCACGTCAGCTATTGCAATACCCCTTTCCAGATGAGGTGCTCTCTCTCCTCAGCTGTAACAGCCAGCAGCTTCTTTAAAAAAAATAAAATGAAATGAAAGTTGAGAATTATAAGAAACTTTATGGTGATGTGCCCATACAGCATACGAGCAAATATTCTCTGAGCCCAGTGCAGCATATTGTGCAACAGCATGGGAGAGGGGAAATTTTGGCCAGGAAAGTCAAAGCATATTCTTTCTTTTATCTGTTGGATGCTAAAGCAGCGCCTTCCATGTGCTGTTTGATTTCACTGGCCAGACGAGGGGGGGCAGACAATTTCCATCACGCTCCAATCCCCAGCTCTGGAGGTACTTATTAGAGTCTGAACATCTCGCTGAACATATCAACCCACCGATAAGGGAGCCCATCCAACAAGCAAATTGGGCTCCCTTCCATCATGCTCTGTATCTTCCAAAATCTCCAAGGGGAACAGAGCGAACAAATATGTTGAGCGAGTGTGCTCAGTTTGTGGCAAACGGCAGAACAACCCCCCCAGGACATATGCACAGTCTATAGCCATCACACCAACATTGGGTATGAGGACCAGAGCATGCATCTCATTAATTTTCTTCCACAGGCCTTCAGTCAGCATGAGCTGCTGGTAAAGTAACGTGGAGCTGGGAGTGGGGGATAGGAAACTGCCCCCTCACGGGAAACATGCTTGCTCTGTGCTTCATGCTCAGGCCAAAGCATCTGGAGGAGCTATTTCTGGCATCACCACGCACTCACAGTGTGACCAGGGCTGAGTCACACATCATTATCCCGTATGCAAATTAGATGTCAACAACTTTGCAGGTGATGTTTGTTGCAGCCTATTTTTTTTTATTTTTGTTTTGTTTGAAGTGCTCAAGTGCACCAGTACATGGTATTCTGGGCTGACCTGGAGGATCTGTGGGCTGAAGGGCAGACACCTGCACCCAAAGAAAGAGGGTTTTGTGTTTTTACAAGTGATTGGTTCCACGTTGGTGTTTTTTCCGGGGGCAAACCCCACCTTCACTGAGACGTGAACCGAGGCAGGTCTTGCTCTGAGGGGCAGCAGCAGCTGCAGCATTTGCTGGAGCGTGGTGAGCCTTTTATTCCCCCTGCAACATTCATTGTCACCTTTTGCCATCATGTGTGGCTTGGAAGAGCCACAGAATATCCTGAGTTGGAAGGGATTCACAAGAATCATCAAGTCAGACTCCTGGATCTGTACAGGGCATCCCCAAGAGCCACACCACGTGCCTGAGAGCGTCTCCCAAACATTTCTTGAGCTCTGCCAGGCTGGTGCTGTGACCACTTTCCTGGGGACCCTGTTCAGCACCCAACCACCTACTGGGTGAAGAATAATCTAATATTAATACCTAATATCCAACCTAATTTTTTTAATATCTAACTTAAGAAGATTTTAAGCTCATGAAATCCATCAGGAGCCCTGGTTGACATGGGTGAAGGAGTGTTCTCACAAACAGGAGAGTGAGTGTGGGAGCTGTGCACGATGTCAGTGGTGTGGAATAACGAGTGGAAAGTGTTGGCTTTAGCTGGGGTTATTTTCTTTACAGTGTTTAGTGGCTGGTTGGGATTTGTGCTGAGCACAGTGTTCATAATACAGAGATGTCCATTTTGGGGAATGGGAGTTCAGTTCGGAATGAGCAACCCAGGCAGGTGGCGGAGCCACCATCCCCGGAGGTGTTTTAGAAAAGACTGGACGTGCTCTGCTCGTGCTGGGAGGTAGGCTGGACTCGAAGAGGTCCGAGCTCCTTCCCAACCCCATTGACGGGGCAGTGCCGGGTCCATCACCCGCTCCAAGCACGGCTCTCCGCCACAGACACAGCCCCGCACCGAATTCCCCCTCACGGCGCGCCCGCGGTAGGGCCCTGACCCGACATGGCGGCCCGGGCGCGGGCGGCGGCGCAGGCGCGGGGGGCGGCGCTGGCGGCGGCCGCTGCGGGCCCGCCCGCATGGAGCCCGCGCCGGGGGAGCCGGCGGCCGCCCGGATGGTGGCGTAGGGCCCGCAGTGTCGGCCCCGCAGCATGGCGAGCTGCCTGCCGCCCTGCGTGATCGACGGCGGCACCGGGTGAGTGCGGGCAGGGGAGACCGGCTGCCGGTGCCCGTGCTGGGGACGAGGGGGGGGTGTCTCCGCGCCGCGCCCCTCCGCTGCCTCCCGCTGCCGGCGAGCGCTCCTCGCACGGGGCCGCGCTGCTGCCGTGTGTCCCGGTGGCCTCTGGGCTTGCTGAAGGTTTCTCTCCCCTCCGGCCTTCAGCGGGCTGGTGCCCATCGCTCTCGTCCTCCCTCTGCCCCTCCTGCCCTTCCATCCCGCCGGAGCGCGGAGCGGGGCAGCCCTGCCGTGTCCCCGCCGTGCGTGTTTCTGTGTGCCCTCTTCGCCTCTCTCTCGGGACCCGTGTTCGTTTGTGTCCTCTGGCTGTGAAGTATTGCATGATGCAAGTGCTAAAATTGGGGACGGCTGGTTTCAGAAGGGGAGAGGAGCCAGGAGCCCGCACTGAGCGGTCCAGAGGCGATGCCTGGGGAGGCTCACGGAGGTGCCCGAGCCGGGGGCAATCCTGTCGGTGCCGTGCCGTGCCTGGACACGGAGCCCAGCTCGCCCAGCTCCCTGCCCCGGGCCGCTCTCAGAGCGGGCTCCTGCCTCCTTTCCCCGTTTGAAACCAGCCGTTCCCAATTTTAGCATTTTCGGCTGAGGTGGGAGCGCGCTGCCTTGCTCCAGTGATGCGCTCGGTCATTGGGTCATCCCTTCACCTTTCTCTGATCAGTGTGAGATTTATTCCATACTTAACCACACCACAAGTTTTGTAACTCAAGTCTTTGAGGGCAGGAGTGACTCTGAATTGCATAGGCTGTGCTTGGGAGGCGTTTCAGGAGCGGCTCTGTCCTACCTCTCTGTGCTAGAGAAGACCTGAATGGATATTCAGCATCCAGTCCTGCTGTGCCTTAGCGGGGGAGGTGTCAGAGGGAGCTGTAATTCAGCTGTAATACTGAATATGTGGTGCGTTTTTGCTAATGAATACCTTTCCTTTGGCCCAACAGTTACAGACAGCTCCTAGGAGAGGAAGTGAAGCACCGGTCCATGAGTAACTATTCGTGCAGTAGCTTTACTTGTCAGTCTCACTGATTGCATTAATTCAGCCTTTCCTCTGCAGGGAATTTGCAACACTATTTTAATTTCTTTAATACTTGGAAAGTTATCTTTAAAATTTCCTGAACGGAACAATATCTACAAAACCAAACCCCAGACTAATCCAACCAAATCAAGAAACCCCAATCCCTAGGTAACCACAGGAAGCACTTTCCAGTGCTGTGGTGCCACATTGCCTTCTCCTGAAAAAGTGTGTCACATTTTGAAATATGTATTAAACTGTCATGAAAGTTTTAGAAATCTTTGCCTGTTTCTGCTTGTACTTTAGCTTGCCAGAAACCAGGTCTGCTCCCTCAGTGAGGAATACTGGAGTTCACAGCTGGAGACTTTGGAAGTAGAATAGAGACCAGGTTCTACCTTGTGTCTAATTCTGCTTGCTCTTTAGATACTTCTTGGTAGTTTTCCAGGTTTTTTCTATCTATTTGCTGAAGATATTGTAAATATCTGTTCTCCACAGATCTGTTGATATTACAGGATTACTACTTGATAGTTTAGAGAGAAATGGGAGGTCTGGGTGGATCCTTTAAAAAGGGTACAGTAGAAACTGTAAAACTGAGAAAATGCATTAAATGCCAAAGCTGCCTTTTGCAGGAGACCCCCTTGGCTTTCAGTTTGTGGAGTAATTCCAGTGTTGCACTAGCAGTAGATATTGCTGGCCAACAGTTGCACAAAATAAATAAGGATAGGACATTGCTTATTGTGCCCTTTCAAAGAAATAATAATTGAAGTAGAATTTCTAAAATCTATTTAGTGCTTGCATGGGTAAAGCTGATGGGTTTTGTGGGGGAGGGACATGTATATTGTTTTGTTTCAGGAAAAGTTTGGATAGTCCCCAAGTGATGCACGTTTGTTTTTCAATGCCTCCAAGTGATCTTGATCCACAGGAGACAACATATCTCTGCTGGTGGGACTTGTGCTTGACTATGTTGGAGGGCACTCAAAAATGGAAGACTTTTCAGCAAAGGGACTACTGAATGTGAAATAAGTTGTCTTGCAGAATTCAGGATAAAACGAGTCTGAACAAAAGCAGCCAGAAGAAGTAGCTTGACTCATTGATACACAGTCTCTGAAATTTTCCTCTGTGTGGGCTGAAAACCTTCTTATTGTTAGAATGAGTCTGCTTTGGGTTACAAGCTTCAAACAATTCATTCAAATTATTCATGAAAGGGCTTTCAGATGAAAAATTGGGAAGAGCATAGCAGAAAGGGAAAGGTATATGCACTGTGGGACATTGCATATATAAAATACTTTTCTCCTTAAATCTCTGGTACTGAATGAGGTATTCTGTCCAGCCACTAATCTATCTTTTTTTTTTCATGTAAGGGATTTAAAGAAAATTGTTAAAAGAATGGTTTTATTGTTGTTTTGTGCATAAGGAGACTGGCTTAATTTACTGTAATTTCCAGCCACATGCCTCAGTCCTGTAAATGCCAGAATTCCTCAAAAAAAAGTAAGAACAGGTGTATAAAAAATACTTACAAACCTTCAGTGAGAAACATATTTTTATAGAGGACAGGATAATGTTCCTTTAGTCTATTGGATGTAGATGACTTGAATTTCCTTTGCCATAAACTGCTCACTCTTTATTCACAAATCTTGCAGAAATAGTTAATAATTTGCTATACTCTTTTCCATCAGTATTTGCAAATGACAGAGTGCAGTTTTGATGCACTACATCTTGATTTTCTCTGCGTGAGATTCTCCTTGTGATCAGTTTACACATTGCTGTCACTCTTTTTGTGGAGAAGGGCATGCTATTTTTAGTTTCTTAGGACTACCAGGCCTTTTTGTGTTGCTGTTTTAAATAGCATTAGACTTCATAACCAGTTTTATTAATTGGCATTTAGCTGTGGGACATCAGAACAGTAGTAGGTGGGTGAGCAAAACAAAGGTATCTTAAAATACCCCTATTCAGTGTATTTGTAGATTGAGGAGTGCTTCTGGTTTGGGTGTACTTTATTGAAGCCATTCCTTTTTAGTAAAGAGAAAGTACTTGGGCAAAGTCTTACACATGAGTTTAAATACTTGATTTCTGGGAGAAGTAAGCTGGACTGGATCTTAAAACTTGAAGCTCAAGGTGTTTTTTGATGATGTTGCTATTAAAGATAGCTGGAGCCTCAGAACATGCTATGTTTCCTCTCTCTTACTATATTTGTGAACAGGCATTATTGTAATTGCTGTTCTGGGTCTAAGGAACTTGAGTTAATTAACTGTTGTTTATAATCACAGGCTTCAGTCCTGCAAAGTGCTTGACTTTCTCAAGAAACCCAATGGCTCTACTGTACTCTTTATTCTTATAGTGGCTGCTTTTGAAAAGCTCTTGGGTAAATTGTGCAGACAAAATAGATTTTTTTTTTTTCCTATTTGATATTTTCTCCTTCATGTCTTCTTTATTCCCATCCCTTGATTTCAAAAGTGCTTTTCCAAATCTTCATGGAGAACTCGTGTTGCAAGTTCCTCAGCCATGCTTGTAATAATGATAATAGAGTCTGCTATGGCAGCCTGGCATCACAGGTGTTCTGGCAGCAGCAGCCTGGTTATTCAGCCTCTTAGCTGTCAGGGAAAGTGTTCTATTTACAGAGGCTATTTGTTTGTTTACAGGACTTTCTCAAAGCATTCTGCTATTTTTAGTCACTTCATATTTATCTTTTCAGAAGTTTTTTGTGCGAATGTAACACCTGGTTTTAAAGATGTGGACCAAAAAAGCAATAGAGAGTGATCAAATGCTAAAATGGTCACATTTGGGCTTTGCTCTTTTGCATACTTGTACAGGGAAAAATTGGATGTCTTGTGTTTTCAGATGGATAAAGCAACTGCTTGAGTTTGTGATTTGTTCTCATGCTTTGGGAAGAATTTTCCTAAACAAATCTCTTCTCTCTAAAGTGGCTGAGGGTGCAGCATCTGCTTCCAAGTGCAGTCCATTTGTACATCTTTGGAGTCAATTTTTGATTTAAGTTCTTCCATCTTTCCATCTTGGTGGGACCTCAGAAGAGAGCAGGGTTAGGATGACCAATCCTCATGCAAAGGTTTGTGAAACTGGTTTGTGTACAAGCTCTTCACCTGGTCAAAACAGTATGGAAGAGACCACACTATTTTTAGAAATTGCTTGTTTCAACAACATGTAATTTCCAGAGATTTAAAACAAAATGTCTAGTCCTCCAAATCTCCTTGCATGAAATAGCCTTAGTCTATTGGATCAGCTTTCTGCTAATTTTTAGTGCAGTATCCTATATTTTGGCCTGTTTCCAGTAGGTTCCTCTCTCACTGGCAACAAATTGCTGCTTTTAATGAAATTAAGTTGGAATACTGATTATCTACACATTCCACTACAGCTGTCTCTGTAATTTTACAGATCACAAGATGTTGCATTACCATTAGTCTGCTAGGCTGTAACCCAGGAGAAAGAAAACTGTGTTTTAGATGCTTAAATATTCATTGGAGAAGGGACTGGAGACCAGGTACCCTCTGTAACTGTTCAAGTCCAGAGCTTTTCTGTTCAGTAAATATTTAAATATCATGTAGGGAAGGGAGTATTTTCTGTAGGAGGTGCTGGAAATGGGACATCCAAACATTTTAATGTACCCTTGAGAGGTGGAAGGAGTTTGGGTCCTGCTGGGCACAACAGAGATCTGGGACCAAGTCTGCCATGTCCTGAGGCTCCTGGAGAGCAAAGAGCTGCACAAATGCATAATCTATTTTCCTTCTCTTCCTGAGTGGTCTTGGGAGAAATTTTGAGTTTCCCTTCCATTTGGTTTTGTCAAGAACGCCTGAAATGTGGCTGCTTGTTCCAGTCTGTCTCTTGTATGATCCTAAGTGGATTTTCTTTTTTAACACATTTTGTTTTTCTGCTTATTTGCTTCACCATTGAACTGAGAATTTAGTTATTCTCTTTGTTTTAATATTGGTCTTTCATGGATTAATGACATGCAATAGAAATCTTTCCATATGTTACCTTCTGTGAGATTAATTCTTTGAAGAGAATTTTTTTCATGATACTGAGAGATAAACTTATTTGGTAGTATTTTAGTAGGAGAATTAACCCAGGTTAAAAATGAATCTGTAAAATACTGAGCTGTAGGGGTTTGGTAACTTTACAAATGACCCTGGCAGGGGGACCTGATCCATTCTGGAGAGGGAAGGTGAAGCTCTTGCAGACTGGTAGCCCAAATTGACTTTTAGAGAGTGTTTTCTTTTTTTAATACTGTGAGTGGGTGTGAGTTGAGCATGTGTGTTGAGGGGGAAAAGATGGCAAACTGAACTCACCTCTTGGCCAGACTTTACTTTAAGAAATGAGTTCTGGTTAGACTGCAGGAACCTTTTAGTTTATTCATATACACAGATATATAAAAATTGTATGAAAAGTATATATATGTATGTGTATTGCCTTTGGTTTTTGTCCCTGAGGCTTGAAAGGCTTTTTTTCATGATGTTTCTGCCTAATTGTCATTTCTAAGTCTTGAAACTAGGTCTTTTAAACAAATAAAAATGCTTTCCTTGGTTTTCATTATGTTCATTTAGTCATGATTCATTTCAGAGAGAGAAATAAGAGGAAATGGCCTGTACTGCTCTTAAATCCCAGTGGAATTCCTGTTGTTGCTTGTTATGTTTTAACAATATTCCCTAGGTAGGCCTCATTCTAAAATCTGAGGAATCTATGCAATAATAATCATAAAAAGAACTCCTACTAGTAATGTCCTCCTTTACAGTCAGTGTGATTTAACATCCTGATTATGTTTTTCTGAGAGCCACAGGAAGTGTGCATAAACAATTTGGATTAGACTGAAAGCATATGTCTATAATGATGATTAAAAACCCAACAAACCCTTGCCTGCAAAACACAGTCCTTGTCTTTTTAGCCTTGGGGGAATGGCTTTTTAACTATTGTTTGAAGTCTATTGAAGCTATAGCTTTGAAGAGAAGTTGAAATATAAATATTTAAGTCCAAGGTCATTGATAATTCAATTTAGATTAATTCCTTTATCTAAGAAAACTGTGATCCTTAATGACTATTTTTATACCAAATACTCTGTAAAGAGGAACCTACTTTTCAAGCTGCTAATGAAGATGCAAACCTCTTCTTTGGCTGTGGCATAATATTATTTGCAAATACTGAAAGTAGGATGCAGACAAAGACTTTAAATTCACTTTAGGACCTAAACTGGGATTGGTCTCATTTAAGAATATCATGGCTTTATGGTTTTTGTGTAAAAATGATGTGAACAATGCTGATTCCCTCAAATCCTGCTACTGCTGTACTTTGTTTCAAACTAATGGCAATACTCAAGAATGACATCAGTCTCTGCAAGCATGCAATCAATTTAGTTGGGTTGGTTTTTCTTTTAACAGTTTCTGATGTGGGTTTTGTTGTCATTGGTCATTGTAGGTTTTTTCTTTTTTTTTTTTTTTTTCCTTAGGAAATAGAGCTGTTTTTCACAGTCTGGGATGTTATTTATTTCTAGTTGTTAAAGACCTGGAGTAGCTTGCAGTCGCTAACACCTGTAGAAAATTTTAGGTTTTATGTAAAAATCTCTTTACTTTTTTTGTTTCCCCCTTCTTTCCTCTCAAGCCTTTAATTGTTTAAAATAGATCTTATATGTACATTGAAAGAAATGATCAATGCTTTGTACCATCTGCTGCCCATTTCTAAAGCATTTCATCAGTGCAGGCTTGCTTTGGTGTAGTATTTGTCTTTTATCACACACAGATAATATACCTGTGACAAAGTGAGTGGTTTGTTCAAGGCCTGAAAGGGAATTGTATCAGGATTGTAACAAGAGTTCTCTCCTGTGGTTTATACTTGTGATACTGTATTATTTCTCATTTTCCTGTATTTGAGAATATTAAACAAATATGTCAAGTCTAAGGCTCTCTTTGGTCATGGTAACTGAAGGGTAAAATCTATGTGGCCCTAATTTTTCCCAAAGAGTGCAATGTGACCTGCCTGTCCTTTGTCATAGCTGGTCAACAAGATGGAAAAAGTAAGAGTTGAGTTTTCAGACTTGATAGTTATGAATAACACTAGCAAAATCCATGAGCTGAAGTTGTGTGAAAAATAAATTAACACTTAAAATGTTTCCCACTTTGAGTTTTCTTTTCAGTAGGATGATGCTTGAAAGCATAACCCAGAAAATATCGACATGGCATGTGATGCATGTTTCACCTTTACTTTAAGAAGTGGAGTGAATTGAAAGTATTTTTTTCTTCATGTTTTTGCATCTAAGTGCATCTAATGACCTGGTGATATTTTTTTTCCCCCCTAGGTATACGAAGCTTGGCTATGCAGGAAATACAGAACCTCAGTTCATTATCCCATCATGTGAGTTGATTTTTTTTTGTCCCTCCAAATTGTAACATACACTGCTGTCACTGAGCACTTTGAGGATTAAATGACATGCTTCCAACTCCCAACTCAGCCCTCATAGTCCTGTGTCCATCTGGGAAGTGATATTCACCCTGTTAGCATCCTTGGCTGGAGTGTAGCTAAACAGAGCTCCTTGTCTGCAGTTAGCTAGGACTGTTGCTCATTAAACCAGCTCTTGGTTGCTATGACAAAGATGAAGAGAACTCCAGTCCAATTTCCTTTTTATCTCCATTATTTTTTGGCCAGGACTCTTGAGTAGACAGAATGCAATTTACCTCCTGTCTACCTGACACCATGGTTACAGCCTGGATAATCTGGGGGAAGGCTCCCAATCAAATTAAGTACTAAAGTGCAGGTGGTGTCTGCCTTATTTACATTGTCTGGGACTGTAGACAGTTTAATATACAAAAAAGTTGTTCCTATTAGAAAATGTTCCTTTTGGGTGTGTGTTTACCAATTAAAATGTTCTTGCACATTTAACATGCTTTTGTTGAACAGATTTACTCTTTAATTTTTTTGTGTGTGTTAAAGTTGTTTAAAATATTATACTTTTCTGGTGTTCTTGATTTTAATTGACATCTTCATAGTTTTTCTGAAATGCTGTATATATATATATATACAGATGTATAAATAGTAGTACTATGTATTTACATCTATAATGACATCTGTTACCTCCATTTATGTTAAACACTGCTTTTTACTTTTTGTAAACTTTGCCAATTAACTACTTATTAATGCATCTAGACTACCTTGTAGCTACTCATGGGAGAAAGTATAAAGATAAGGAAGTTATAAAGGTAATTGGTAGCCAAAGGAGTGAAGGGGACACAGTTCTTCACCAGGTATAGCTGCAGTACTGCTTACAGTCTCACTGTTTTAAGTATTGTAAAATTTGAAACCTAAACCACTGGTAAAGATTTGAATGTCTTATTTTAAAGAAATGGGATAGGAGGGATTTCCTGTGATTTTGGTGTAACTGCTGTTTTATACAACTATAAACCTGTTGGGGGTAGATATTTTTGCAAAAGAATTGTTTGCCTGTGAGTCATTTTTTGGTGCTAGTAGTATTTGGTGTGTTTGTGGATGATGCCTGCCTACTCTGCTATATGTTATTTAGACCCTAATTATGACCCATTAAAAGAAAACTATATAAACAAGGTTACATTAGCAGTACTTCATTCCATTTTTATTTTTAGCTTGCCCCAGATTTGATTTTTGCTGTCTCATCTTCTTGCCTACAGCAGCCATCATCTAATAATTTTAGTGATAGTTGAAGGCTGCTAATGGGAAGCATAAGTGTCTCCAGAGATTTCTCTGTAGCCCTGCAAATTGATTTCTCCCCTCCCTCTTTCCTCTTTCTCACCAACCAGGATAATGACTCCAATACTTATTTTTGAATACACAGTTTATTTTCTTCTTCTCCTGTGTTCTTGGTCTTTGTTCTAGAGTTGGAACTCAGAAAATCATGTTGCTTACTGGAATGATGCACTTGTATGGGTTTAGTGACTGCTGTAGTCTGCAACAAAATGCATTTTCAGTATTTTCTGTGATTTATTAGGTACAATAATGAGGGATGGGTGACCAGAATCCTGCAGGATGCAGTGAGAATGAACTTGGCTCTATTGGCTTGTCAGTAGATCACTTATATGATTTCTACTTTTTATATCCCAATTTTTATTTCTGGAAAAGAATCCTTAAGTAAATAAACATTCATCACTTGGTATTTAACTGTTTTAATTTTGTTTTGATTTGTTTTTTGGGTTTATTTTAAGGTATTGCAATCCGAGAGTCAGCCAAAGTGGGGGACCAGGCTCAAAGGAGGGTGATGAAAGGTGTTGATGATCTGGACTTTTTCATAGGAGATGAAGCCATAGATAAACCTACCTATGCTACAAAGGTGAGCATTCAGGAGACTTTGACAGCCTTTCCCAAGTCTCAGATTTTTATGATAAAATGTTCTAGGACTTCTGGATAGTCATTCAAAACACGTTTGCATTTTTTGTAAAGTATTTTTATTGCTTTTTAAGAACTGCATGATTTGGTTCATGGCTTTACCCTTTTTTAGATATCTGTTTTACTAGTGCTGTCTTGTGTGGTTGGTGTTTGTGTAAATATTCATTGATACACTGCAGCTGTTCAGTTTTCAAAATTCTGAGTTATGAAAATAGTCATATACACTGAATATTTAAATTCTTGCTAAAAGTGTACCCTTTTAACATGGCACACAAACTGGGAAATGTGTTGGATACTTTTGCTTCAGGGAAAGTCGCAATTGTTTTGTGAAGGGCTGTCTTCAATGCAGCTTTTCTGTGAATCATATTTTCCATACCCTAGTAAAGGACTTCTTGTACTTACAAAACGTTATTGGCTTATGAACTGTGTGGAAAAAAATCATATTTTATACATCCTTCTGTGTTACTTAAATGTCAGCTGTGTTCTTAATGTTGAACAAAATGTAAACATCATCCCTGCCAGAAATTTTAGATGAAAAATATATAGCCTATATGGCCTTTATTTCTTTTTGTAATATGGAAAGGCATATTGAAGCCAAGTATGCTTCTCAACTTTTTAAGTGATAAAATTTATACAAAAAGAGGTTAAAAACCACAGTTCTGCAACAGACTAACAGGGATAGAGTCTGGATTCTGGTTGCTAGTCCTGCAAGGTAGAATTGGGCTTGGAAGTAGCTGGGAGCAGGAGGTAAATTTGAATTGTGCCTCTGAATTCAAGTCAGGATGAGCTTGGTGAGATTCCTGTGAGATGAGGTGTCAGACTGTTCCTGCTGCTGGGTTTCTTTGTCCTTGCATGAGCCAGTGCTGACAAGTTCTGCTCTTGCAGTGGCCTATCCGACATGGGATTGTTGAGGACTGGGACCTCATGGAGAGGTTCATGGAACAAGTCATCTTTAAGTACCTTCGAGCTGAGCCTGAGGATCACTATTTTTTAATGGTGAGTTAATGAGGCCTGGGAAGGAAATAGTTTTGTAAGAGGAAAACCAAATACCATTCCAAGCACAAGGAGCTCTGCTTGAGGATTTTTCTTTGTATGTCTTATTTGTCTAGCAATGACAGGGTTTGGGTTGGGAGGAGAATACTAATCTTTAAAGCTACATTATAACTATATTCTGTTAATTTTGTGATGCAGGCTACTGCAGGTCAGCTGCTGCTTTTGAAAAGCTTCACACACTGTTTAAATTCTGTTTGAAAATTTTTGAGAGCACTGAGGATTCTAAAAGTTTGATTACCAAAAGTTTGATTGGCTTGATACCGAACTAATCAAGGCAGGATCCTATCGAGGTGCTTTTTCAAAACTCTTTGTTTTTGCAGACAGAGCCTCCGCTGAACACACCAGAAAACAGAGAATATCTTGCAGAAATCATGTTTGAATCATTTAACATCCCAGGACTTTACATTGCTGTGCAGGTGAACAAAGTGAATTTGTTCTTGTAAAGTAGAAAACAACTGCAGTGTTTTGGTCTTTCGTAGGCACGTGTGTAAAATGTTTGAAACTGTACTTTTTGGTAGTGCAAATTAGAACACTCTGCCTGCTTCTAAATCTAAACTCTCTGTGCTGTAGGCAGTGTTGGCCTTGGCTGCCTCCTGGACGTCACGGCAGGTTGGGGAGAGGACTCTGACTGGGATTGTCATCGACAGCGGTGACGGAGTGACCCACGTCATCCCTGTGGTAAGGAGCAGGATGCACTTTGAAATCAGCACTGCTTTGGACAGGGTTTGTTCACTATACATTTAAATAAGAAGCACCAAATGAAACCTTATTTTTAAATTTTTAGTGTTGGCTGAGACTGCTTTCCTTGCAAAAGTATGTATTTGATTATGTATTAATTCAGCTTGCAGACTACAGGAAAGTCACAGTAAGAAACCACCAATCCAGCTTTTAAAAGGCTATTTCTCTGTAAAACCTTACCTTCTGTTACTGTGATGCCTCAGTTCTCTTCAATATCAATGATTATCATGGGTTTGTCTCCTGCATGCCAAGAGTGTCTTTACAAGAAATATCCTAACTTATTTGGGTTGTGCCTAACTTTTTTGGGTTGTGCCTCTGCCTCTGAATTAAAGAGGCACCCTGCATTTCAACTGTTTAATATACCTGGTAATGTGTGCTTTTTATATAATGTATTGTATTTTATTGTTTCCACTCTGCTTATATGGAAACAACTACAAATTTTTATAAGTACCTGTTCTTACACATCATCAATCTCATCAGTTTATGTGAGGATGTTAAAAATACAGTTATCTGTACATACTGGCATCCATTGATGTAATTTTGTGTATTTTTTGAACCATTCTGTGTCCTTGAATGATCAGACATATTAGAAATGAAAATTTGATTCCCTTTAACTTCATCTTGGCATTTTGGTGTTAACTTGATCTTCTCAGTGTTTTGTCATATGGGCAGTGCTGAGAACAAACAGCATTTACTACGTGAAACTCTGAAAAGTGTAAAAAAAAGCAAGGGAAGAAATAATGTGGCTCAGCAATACCAGTGTTTGCAGTAAATGCATCCTAAAAAAGATTCAGCAAGTAGATTTCTTATTTTTGTTGTGCTTATTGTAAGATCCTACTTCTGTCTGTGTTTTCTCTGTTCCTATGTGATTTTTCTTATCTGAGAAATTTAATTTTATACTTTTTTCTATTAATTTTTCGCTCTCAAACAGAACACAGGTGGTTTATCTATATTATGTTTGCTTTTCTGATGATATCATAAAGGAACCATCAGATCTGATTAATATACACAGATGTGACTGATGTGTTTATCACTTGTGTATCTATTAGATAGTCAATATCTGTTTATATGTGGTAATCAAGGTCTTTAAAAATTACATTCACTTTGCGGTGGGGTGCACATTTTTAGAGTGATTTTGAAGTTTCAAGATTTTACTTTTAATAGAAAATCAGAGTATTATAAAAATGAATGTTAATTATTGATACACAGTAAGTTTTCCCCTTAAATATGTCTTTTCCTCTCCTCCTACATAGGCAGAAGGCTATGTAATTGGAAGTTGCATCAAACATATTCCTATTGCAGGTAGAGATATTACTTACTTTATTCAACAGCTTCTAAGGGAAAGGGAGGTTGGAATTCCTCCTGAACAATCTCTGGAGACAGCAAAAGCCATAAAGGTACATCCTCCTTTATCTCTTAATAAATACATAGTAAATCTCTGTGAGCTAATTTTTTGGCTCTAGCAAGTTGCCAGTGGCTCTCTTAAAAATGCAGATGTCGGCAGTGTATTACAATTACACCAGCTTCTGCTGGTTTATCCAATCAAGTGTGGGGGAAGGAGAAAGAGAAAGAAAATATTCATGCTAGGCTGTTTGGAGTGAGTATGTTCTGCAGCTTAAATCAGCATTTCAACTTTGGAGTTGTTTAAAATTTGCTTTGTAATAGAACTTAAAAAAAAAAAAAAGAAGTAGGGTGATTGTGTAGGCCTGCTCTTGCAGTGAAAGCTTGCCCTTGAAATTCTTTATTGTTGGTGATGTTTTCATTTTGGGAGAGGCAAATGTAGCTGAGTCAGCGTGTGCAGCCCTTTGGAAGCAAATGGGCCTCGTGCCTTGAGGGGCTGAAGCTTCAGTAGTGATTTGGGTGGGAAAGTCCCTTGAACAGCTCCATCTGTAACAATGCTCACATTTTTCTTTTCTGATTGTGTTGCACTTTAATTCACTGATGTACTAATGATGTCAGCTATTTTTAACACCTGGTGTTTCTTACCAGGAGAAATACTGTTACATTTGCCCCGACATAGTGAAGGAATTTGCCAAGTACGACGGGGACTCTCGCAGGTGGATCAAACAATACACGGGCATCAACGCCATCAACAAAACCAAGTTTGTTATAGATGTTGGTTACGAGAGGTTCCTCGGGCCAGAAATCTTCTTCCACCCCGAGGTAAGAGCAGGGAACGGGTCTGTGCTCACTTGTGCCATTCCCGGTGCCTGGGCGCCATCCCGTGGCAGCGAGGGGCCAGTGAGTCTCCTGAACACAGCCAGGTGCACTCACAGGTAACGTCAGCACAGCAGAAAAGTGTTTGTGTGGTGTCCAGTCTAACGTTTAAAACATCTTCTTCTGTTCCTGTTTCAATCTCAGCTTGGGAAGTAATTGTTTCATTTCACAGTTTTTGTATAGCATTTTCCTCTTTCAGCATCATTTTAAACAAGTCTGCCTTTATACTTTGTATGCTGCCAGTCCCTTTGGGCACTACTAAGCATGGCATTGATGATATTCTAAATATTGGATACAGACTTTTGATACTGAGTCAGTTTGTAAGGCATGGATGATAAATTTATCCTTGAAGGAAGTCTATTGAAATCTCTCTTGGTGTGGTCATAAGTAGTATGTACAATTCTGGGAAAGATTACTGTACCTCATCTCTCTGGTTTTTGATAGTTCAGTTTGAGTGAGTTCCAGGATGTTGTTGAGAGGAAGGAGTCAGGTTTTAATACAGGTCCTTTCCATTCCTGCACACTTAATTGAACTTATTCAGGCACCCATAGTCTGTAATACTGTTAAAAGGTTTTATTAAAATCCACATCAATACTGGCGAAGCTTCCCTTTTTCTACCCTCCTCCTTTGGAAGAATATTAAAAAGCTTCTTTCTGCTACCTTTTGTCTGTATTCCAGCTGTAATCTTCTTTGGTCAGTTTGTAGCCATCTGATCTTCTGCCAATATTAAATCTCTAAATAGTTTTTCTTCCCTGCTGTTTACCAATGTGATTTAACAGAGAAGTACTGAATCCCATGTTAGACATCATTTCAAGATTTTCTCATTCCATAGGCTCTAAAAAGACTGTTGGGAATGGGATAAAGGACCAATTTCCATTTTTTTTTATTTCTTGGTAGTTTCTTGATGCTGTATTGAAAAAACCACCCAAACCTGAACTGACTTCATAGACAAGAGAAATAGATGATGTGTACTGCATCCAAAGAGAATTTCTTGTTGTGTTTCATTAACTCCTCACTTGAAAGGGTAGCAGCTTAGCTAGGTAAAAGCTGCCTTTGGTAAAGCTGTCTTGTAATCTTTTCCTATTTTCAGTTTACAGGATTTGTTCTGAAGTCTTTAATACTCCTGGAGTTAGGTCTTGGGGTTTGTGGCTATCCAGATTATTTCTCTACTTTTTAAATTAGAGATTTTATTTGCCATTCTCCAACCATATCATGTTGGCAGGCAGACTGCAATTTTACATTCAGTTCTGTTATCCCTGTTCTGGGATGATGTTATACCCTAACTTTCATTCCTATTTATTCCTTTTTCCCTGTTGTTTTTTCAATATCTTTATGGAGAGCTCAGGAGTTTTCAGGCTGTAGTTCATTCAGAGGAAAACTCAGTGTGCAGCAGCTTCTCTTTTGGTTTATGTGGCTTCATTTTTTTTTGCTTCTTGCATGATTCATTCTTACTGTGGAAGTTAGTTTGAATTCTTGGGAACTGCTCCCATCATTCTTAGTGCTCCTGAGCTCTGAGCCAACTTCCTTTGCTAATTTTTTCTCAGTTCAGTGTATACTTGTTATGCTTGACAGTTGTTACTTGTTCATCCATGTAGATACTTCATCTTGTTTTGAATTTAAATCCCACATACTTCTACACTAAAGCTTATAATACATCTACAATAATATATTATTATGTATTGGTAATTAATTAAATTTTGTAGAGTTTACCCTCTGAAAGGAAGAAAACTATGGGCTATTACCAGTTCTTTACTTTAAAGCTTATGTTAAGTTTTAAGTGGAAAATTTCCACTAGATTATTTTCTAGCATTAGCAACTCTTAACTCTCTAGTTTTATAAATGCAGAAATTTACATTAGCATTGTGTTCATGTTTGCATTGATAGGGGCTTTCACTCAAAATCTTAGGCTATTTATGCTTTTTTGAACATTAGATACTTCCTGGGCTTGGGAAAAGAAATCTGACTTTTTGGTGGGAATTTAACTGAAGTGTTTTAGTAGCATTAAAATCTTTTTGCAGGGAAACATTCTGATTTGCCCATTGGTGTTTCTAATCTCACTTGAAAGGAAAGGCAGAACCCCAGTGAGTGGTAACAGTGTGTTTAATATTGCAGGGAAACTCAAACTCATCTTGCTGGCAATAAAAGTGCATAGTGCATCAGTTGTAAACAGTGAATTTCTGACCAAGGAAGAGAATCTGATTTTCCTAGCAGAAAAAAGAAATTCTCATTTCCCTTGCAGAGAAATGTTTATTTTAATGTAGAATAAATTGTGAGCAAGACTTGAAACTCCCAGTCGTCCCCTATTATAAGGTCTCTCCACAGTCTTATTTCTGCATTTTTAATTTCTCTGTTCTTTGGATGAAAAAATCTAATGCCTGTTCTGTTTCATCTTTAGTTTGCCAACCCTGATTTCATGGAGTCCATTTCGGATGTAGTGGATGAAGTGATACAGAACTGTCCCATTGACGTCCGGCGGCCGTTATACAAGGTATGGCCTTTCCCTTGTAGGACTCATCTCATTTATTTCAGGAATTGAAATAAGAGTCTCTTCAAGCTAGGTCTCACAAGCTTTTGGAGATAGATTTCACACTCAAGATAGCTCAGCTACTTTAGAAGGCATTAAAATTACCAGGATGGGTTTTGTGCTAGTGTGTGGTGGTGTCTGAGGGTCCCCAGGACGAGGTGAGAGATGAGAATCTTGACTCCATGTTTCAGAAGGCTGATTTACTATTTTATGACATTATATTATATTAAAAGAAAATGATATATTAAAACTATACTAAAGAAAGAGAAAGGACACATCAGAAAGCTAGAAAGGAATGAATAATGAAATCTTGTCACAGACTCAGAGAGTCTGATACAGCTGGCTGTCATTGGCCATTAATTAAAAACAATTCACATGCTGGGTAAACAATTCTCCAAATCACATTCCAGAGGAGCAAAACATGGAGAAGCTGAAGCTTCCCAGGAAAGGAAATCCTGGCAAAAGAGTTTTTCATAAAATATGTCAGTGACAGTAGTGTTGGAAACAAAAAGGTTTTAATAAAAGGCAAATAACAAAACTCTTTACAAAGAAAAACCAAGCCAGGTGCAAGAGTTCCTTGCCCCTGGTAAAACACCTCACAAAAACAATTAGTTTCTTTGTTCTCTTCTTCTTCTAATAAATTACACAAACAAAACTTTTTAGCTCCTTTCCAATTAACTGTCCTTAAGTTTGAAATAAAATCCTAAATCCTATAAAATGTCTTTTCACCTAATTAAAAATAAAAACTTCTACACTTATTTCCTTTTTAAAAAACAAAAAAATAATTTTGTCACTCCATCAACAAAAACCACATTCTTATTAGGAATAAATACCAGCATTGTATCAGCAGCATGTGCATGGCTACCAGTTTCTCCATGATGAGAAACGTGAACTTTGGATAGAAATTAAACAAAGTGCCACTTCTGAATGCCACTAGATACTTGCTGCTTTTTAGTTTTGAAAGAAAAGTTTCTGTAAAGGCTCAATACACAGGTAAGTATTGTCCCTGAGGAGCTGTGGCAGAAGGATGTTATTTGTATCTGACATTTGTAAAGTGAATTCTTGGGCATGAAGGACTTCTAGTTTTGCTTATTTCAAGGGTTATCCTGTGGTGTTACTCCTCTCACTACCCTCCTTCCCCTGATTTATTAAGTGGTGGTTTCCAATATTTTTTTCATAGTCTTATATTGTACCTGCCCATTGTCTGCAGTGTAGTCAGTACTGCATCACTTATAAAGTACAAGAAAACTGAAAATATTTAAGGAGAGAACAATTAGGCCAACTTAAACCTGCTTAACCCTAGGGTGTAGTCCAGAGAGTACTTTCAGTTCCTGATTCTTTATGGAGTGAAAAGTAAGGTACTGACATGCATAGTCCATGGCAAGCTTTGTCTGTATTGGCAGCACATCCCACATCCCATGGTTCTCTTTTTAAGCTTGTGCAGGAGCAGCACAATTTTGGAAATAACAGCATAAAGCTATAGCATGCAGAGATGTGTCTGCTCATGTAAAAGGTGGTAGTGTTCCTCACCTGGTAGAATTAACATTAAGTTTCCAACTAAGTCATGTCTCAGGATAATTTTGAACTATTAAATTTTTACAGTCTCTTCTCCTTGCCTGGTAAACACTCTGTGTAATCTAGAATGAGATGTAGCACTGCAGAGCAGATCTGTGGGGCAGGATAAAAGGGGAAGTTGAACTGCCTGACAGATTAATATGTCAGTTATGCAGTAGATGTCTTCAAAGACTTCAAGCTTAGGTAGCAGCAGAGTTTAGGAACCCCTTAATGTGTGGTTGTGCTTAGGGGTCTCTGCTTTTTATCTGAAAGACCAAAGCTTCCTCAGAGCAGTTTCTTTGCTTGGTAGGGGTAGGTTTGGTAGTGATTAGAAAATGGTGTTTAAAATTTGATGTCAAGTTACTTCTGCCTCATCATAATCAGTAGACAAATAACTTTCACTTGGCTTGCCACTGATTGAAGCTTTGTTTTTCCTTTTTTCTGTTTTTCATTATACTTGCTGAATTAAAATAATGTTTCACAGTTACCTGTGCAATGTACTGAGAGATGTCAGTAGTTATTAATGGTAATAACTGCTATCTTCTTTAAGCAAGGTCACTTCAAAGGGATGAGCATCCCTTGTTCTCATGGATAAAACAGTGTATGGATGCAGAAATATTCCACTCATACTTCCTCTCTGAGGTTTATCAGGTTTCACTTCCCATGGTGCTGAGTGGTGGCCAGCCAAGGGCCTGTGCTTTGGAACTGAGTTTCCATCAAATGTATTTGGATTCTTCCTCAGTGTTACTGCAGAAAATACCCAAGAGTATCCTTATTGCAGGTTTTATGTGGGATGTAGCCTTTGAATCATTGTTCCATAGCCCATCTTTTGATGTCCTATGGTATTTCTGAGTTTTACTGGCAGTATCCCTGTTTCCTAATCTGATCAACATCTCTCTCACCAGGCCAGTTATCTTACCTCATGTTGATCTTTGGACCAGCAGAACCTTGATAAGACTTTAGCCAGATCTGTGACAACCCAGCCTCAAGGGAAGAAAGCATCTAAGATTTGTGAATGCTCATTGGAAATTACAAAAGTCAGAGAGTCTGAAAGTTTTATTGATAAATGACACACTTGGCATGGAAATTGGTCTGTTAGTCCCTGACCTGCTACCTAAGCACACAGCAGTAGGTTTTGGGTAAAGGGGTAGGGTGAAAGGGAAGACAGGAATTAAAGAGGGAGAAATGAATTAAAGAAAAAAAGAGAGAAAGAGGAAGCACCAGTCCTGGTTTCAGTGTTGATCCAACTACATCAGTCTGGCCAATGACATGTCCTGGGGGCACCCCTGGGCTTGGGGTGGGGACACCTTTTTATGGAGAGGTTTCTCTGCCCCAAATACAGGTTTCTTGCTTTCCATGTAAATTAGTTACCATGTGCAGTCTGTTCTTTCAGGCCTTTCTGGAAATGGGCTGGGGGGCTTTGGGGACTTTAGGTGGCAGCATTCCCACCCTGTAGTGCATGCCACTTTCCTCCCACTCATTCCTTGTACTGTGTTGTGGTTTGTTCTCATGGACAAAAGCCCTATGTGTGCCTGGCCCCTCTTCTCCAGCCAAATCCTCTTCTTTCTCACAGTGTGTTAATACCAGTAGTCCCTGGTTATTACCAGCAATTCTTGTCTGCTGTTACCAACAGTCCTTGGTTGGCTCCACAGCCATTTAGTTATTGGTGTTTGAGACATACTCATGAGCCCCTTATTTTCTGGGAATTGAGAGCTCAAAAGAATTCCACTTTGAACTGCTATTTACAGGACCAGTAGAGAGTGGGCTTTAATCACAGTACTTTCCCATCCTGGCCACAATTTGAGTTGGTAAGGTTCTTTGGAAGTTTAATAACAGAAATATTATTTCACTTGAGTTGTTATTTGGGTAAGAAAAAAGTTTCCAAGGCTGTTTGTTAAAAGACAGGTTCTCACTTTGCACCTGTTAGTTGTGGGAACAGACAGTGTTTCTGTTAAGCTCCAGAAGGGCTTGGTCCAAGTGCAGTTTGTCAGGGCTGAGGCCTAATGAGCATTTCTCACATCCCACTGGGGCCTGGAGAGGGGGAGATGCACCCTTAGAAATCCATCCCACAACTGAAGTCAGCTTCTCTGTGCCTCCACAAGATCCCATAACCTGCAGCTGTTCAATACCAAGCACAAACATCCTTTCACACATGATGAAGCCTTTTTTAATTGTATAATGATTGCCAGCAATGCACTCTCTAATTCCCATGATTACATCATCTTAATGTGATTGCTTGGAAAAACTGATTTGTATTCTCCAACATAGAGTTGAGAGATCTGGATTGCTTGGGATGAATTGCTTTCTGCAAAACAGAAAAAAATAGATATGGGTTTGAAACCAGGGGACTTGCATTGAAATTTGAAGAAATGAGGTGGGTTTTGGTGGGATTATTCTTTAATTTTTTTTATTTTTGCAAGACCAAAGCTTCAGAAAGCAAACTGAAATTTAAAATGAGTGCTCAAATGAAATGAGAATTGACAGAGGAGATAATTTTTGGATCTTAACCATATGGATGAAACAATTTGGCATCCTGGCTACGTTGACAATTCCTATGTTTTGAATTCCACTGAAAAATAACACATCCTGCATGCAGCTAAAATTCTGCATTTGTGGGGCTCAGTGAGACATTCCATCACCCTTAGTGTTCTCTGGGAAGAATGTGTATAGTTCATCTATAGGTTTTTTTTTTTTTGAGAATTTCTTAGCTTCCTTTTTTCTTAAAACACTGTTCTACAACCTTTTCTTGTACTTATATGACTACATGGTATAACTGATCTCTCAGAAATGGAGAGAAATTACAGGGAGAGTGCAGTAGCATGATGGGGGCTGTGGTCTGCACAAAAATGAGACCCTTCCCCAGCTTTCAGGTTCTTGTGAGCACACCAGTAAATTCTGTATAACTACTGCACCCCCAGCTTGGATCAGTGATGAGCATCTGCTCCTGTGGTACAGCCACAGCAGATGCTGGTCTGGAATGTTTTCATCACTTGCTGGTATTTAAAAGTTTCTTTTCAACCTGAAAGTGCTCTGAAACTTGTCTTAACATTGGTCAGTTAGGCTATGAGTTTTTGGTGTTTAGTGTCAAAAACAGTCTCCTCCTGAATGTAGTTACAATAACTTCAGAGGTGGACAAAGGGCTTTGAAAAGTTTTAAAAGCTGCTTGCTATTCTAATAAATAGTATTTTTGTTAGTAACAGATTCAGAAACTGTCCCTTTTATTCCATACTCTACTTGATCTTTCTTGTTCCTTATCCAGAGTCTCTCCCCTGGTACTTCCAGAGTTAAATGAGAACAGTATTAAGTTCTGAGGTCCTTGCCTTCTCCCAGTACAAAGGATAGAAGTGTAGGGCCACTGACTGTCCCAGCAATTGATTTTTTTTCTGCTTTTCTCTGCTGTGTTTTTAGCACAAGTACCTGAAAGAAAGAATATAAGATGAATGACATCTGAAGCCAGGTAAATTCTGTCAGAAATTCCTCTGAAAGGTCCTAGCCAAGCATGCTTAAACATTCATGATTCAGATCATACTGAATGAAATTACAACATCCTTGACCTCAAGCTTCTAAGCCAACTTCTTGAGTTTAAAATTGTGCATGAGGTGAGGGACTGTAGGATATTGGTAAGTTTGGTGTTTTATTGGAGATGGATTATCGAGGTTTTTCCATGGAAACACAGGTGCATGGAGAGAAGATTTTGACAAATGGGCTCTTTTCCTTAGAGAAGGTGACTTAGCTGGGTGTGCAGCTGTTGTGGACTCAGATTAGTCTCTCTCAAAATGAAAACTTAGTGAAATTATGAATTCAAGCTCCTTGCCACATTTAAGACTTGGGCTGCCCTTGTTGTGTCAGTGTTCATTCAGCAAGTTAAACTGCCAAACCCACAAGAGCCTGTCCTCAAACACTGGACAGGTCCTGGGTGCAGAGACAAACTGGGTGGTAAAAACCCCCTGATAGCACTTCTGACTTCATTTGCTGGTAAACAGAAGCCCTTGGTGTGAGAGGAGCTCCAGCTGCACAGCGTGGTGGGTAGATGGCACTGTAGGACTGGCTTTGCTGCCTGTGCTCCAGCACCACAGAAATTCCCTGTTACTGACCCAGAGCACACTGGAGAGGCTCTGGGGTGAGGGAAGAGTGGAGAGACTGCCAGGCCATGGCATCTGCTGGCACCATGGCAGGACATGGGAAAGGAGGAGCATTCCTGCTGAATACTGCAGCATTCCTGCAGTATTTTAATGAAAGCCCCAAGAGATTAAATTAACTCTGTCATTGTAGCACAGGAGTACTGAGCAGAAGCCCTGCTTATTCCCATCACAGCTGTAAATAAATTTGTAAGATTACTCCTGCTAGTTGGTTTAACAATAGCTCAGTGCATCTGCAGGATTTTCTGGTTCCTTTTGTGTCTGAGGCAGATTTCTGCAGAATGGAACCACCATGAGTCATGCTGAAATTTCTTGCTGTGACTTGAAATGTGAAATGAACATTAAATTCATGATTTTAAGGAAAAAGAAATTATTTCTTTATTATTAGAAGTAAATGTACTTTAAAAATAGTGTTTCTCACAATAAATGTACTTTTTTGTGCTATATTTATTGTTTGGTATGAACAATATTTATCCTTATACTTTCCATACTGTGTTGGCAAATAGTACCCTGTTTTTACCAAATTACAGAGACATGTAGCTTAATTGATTCACTTGCTAATGAAGTGCTTGGCTTCAGCTTGTGAACCTTCCTGGTTTTACCCATAATAATTTTTTATTAACAGTCATATATTGATCTCATTACACGTCTCTGGTGGTCTGGTCACGTCATGTTAACTTTAATTTAGGCTGTCAGCTGGAAAGAAAGGAAAATGGGATGTGTTGTTCTTACTTGCCAGAAAAGCAGGAGATGCTTTTCAGTTTGGTGCTGCAACGTCTGCTGTGTCCAGCTGAGAGTGTGCTCACACCACAGAGCAGTGTGAAGATGCTCAAACCAGATCAGCACCTTGTGTTTGGTAGTGCTGAGTTCTTCAGGAGCTAATTTCACTCTTTGGAATTTTTAAGTGAGTTTGATTTAGTCAGAGATTTCTGTTGCAGGAGCTGGGTTGCTTTGTTGGGTAATTTTGTATCTCTGCAGTGTTACATTGTACAGGCATAATATCAGAAATGGTGCAAGGAGAAACTCAGTACCACAGAGTTCATAAGAGAAGCAAAAGGTACAGATGAGAAGGGAGGAATTTCTTGCAAACCCTCTGAAGTGATCTTGATGATCTTTGAGGTCTCTTCCATTCTTAATGATTCTGTGATTGGTATCCACTCCTTGCTCTTCTTCCAGAAACAGCCTATTTCCATTTATTTGCTTGCTGTGGTTAACTTTTTCAGGTGTGTGGAAGAGCTTTGTCCCTCTCTGCTAAGGGAACACATTATTTCAAAACAACTTAAATGTTCAGCTAGTTAGCTGAACGTTTCACATAAAAGTGAAACCAGCTGGAGGTTCTTTCCATCAGCAGGTATGATAATTGGTGTTAGCTGAGAAACATGTGGGCTGCTTGGAGCTCTTAAACCAGCTGAAGTGTGTTTGAGCAGAGTAAGATCAGAAGAAGTCTTCTTTAAAGGAATCAGCTGGAAACAGATACTTAAAGCCTAACTTCTTTGATGTCTTTTTCTGGGAGGCCAGAGGATTCTCTGAAAGGCTGAAAACCTAAACATCACTAGTGAGCTTCCTCCACAGATGTGTTTAGCATGCTTTATTTTTATAGTTTTTAAGTAGTTATTGGAATTACTCAGATTTAGTCTAGAGAAGATATTTAAGAGGTCAGGGTGGAGGGAGGTGGGTGGTGCCCCCTTGGTTGTTTTTTGGGGTTTGTTTTTGTTTATTTTAATCTGACCATTTTACCTTTATTGTGTCCTTTGTAAGGTGGTGTTTGAGGGGTTTGGAATGGATATGGATTCTGCTTTCATTGAAAGTGGGGAGTACCTGGCTTCTGAGCTGACTTGCTGAGTTGAGAACTTGCTGAAGGCTGCATGACAAGTCTTCTGCTAAAGAGTTAGCATGGATTGGTCTGGCACTGACAGTAGTGCAGGGAGCAGGGGAACTGTAAGTGTATAATTAAACATCTTCTAAATGCAGTTGGTGTTGCCTAGTTACTTATATCCAGAGTTTTGCTTAGTCTGGCTGGTCCAGATAGGTGATAATGAGGTGACTCATCTTTTCAACATTTGTGCCTTGGTGCCTTTGATCTCCTTGGGCAGTGTTATTGTTGGACTGATTTCAGTGTGTAGAAGTACTTGAATAGTCAAAATTTGAAGAAGATGTAACTTCTTAGCCTGTAACCCTGGAGTGATAACTAGGTGGAAAGATCCTCTCAGTGATGCTGCTAACTCTGTAGTTACACGAATTGGTCTTGGATGTATTAGAAAAATTATTGTTTGGTTTATTCTGGAATCTATTTTTAGTGATAGCATTGTCCACTTTGTGGAGCATGCTTGAAGTTTAATTTGCTTAGAATAGAATTATTGCTTTCATGTTCTTTGCCAACTTCATTATCTCCAGGTAATATTTTCTGATGACATCTTTTTAATTGCTATTTCATCACTCAGGTTGGTTGTTGTCTTTTTTTGCCCATTAGCAATTTCCTTTTCCCAAATGGAGTGCATGACCACTTTGATGCAGGGGAAGAGATGTTCTTGTGTGTGGGGAGAGTAGGGGGAATCTTCTCTCCTGCTTTAACTTTAGGATCAGCTGTGATTTCTGGTTCCTTTCATCTTCTCTGTCCTCCTCTTTTCCTTTTGGAAATGTTTCATTAATGTTACTGAGACTTGTGCTTTTTTCTTTAAAGCACACCTGCCTTGTTATGCATTCTTTTATACTGTAGATAATCTGAAGCTGTGAAGAAATGAGTTTTTCGTACTGTAATGGTTTAATGATGTGCAGGGATTTTTTTTTCTCATGAAAAACAAACAGCTTTCTTCTCACTTTACAAGGTACAAACAAGATTTCCCTGATAATTTGTTGCTTAAAATCCAAGCATTTCTGCACCCTGCAAGTCTGAACACTTATTATGCATATCTTTGACTCTTTAGATCCATGTGCAGGCTGAAAACAGTGGGTCAGGGATTCTTTCATTATGTGCATAGTCTTGCTCTGCAGTGTCAAAAAATGGTACTGAGACATAATCCTTGGACCTGTGTACAATGAACTCCTGATCTAAGTTCCTTGTGGACGTGTGTCAAAGGTTTTAGCACTGTGCAAAGGCACATGTGAAGTTTTGTCGAGTTCTTTTTTCTGATCATAAAATGCATTTTTGCTGCCACCAATGTTATGTTCTAGGGGTCCTATTTTGAATCCCCCACCTTGAAATTACTCCTGTGTTAGTCTGGGATGCTGCAACAATGTCAGAATTAGGGATGGGAAATTTTAAAATGTCTGTTTAGAATCCAAATACAAGTTCAGGCTGAGAGGCATTTGGTTGTGCTCTGAAAACTGAGTAATACCAGAGAAGCAAGGGAAGAGGCATCATACCTTTCTCTGTGAAGATGTGGTGCCTTTTTGAAGAACTCTGGAAATTAAAAAAGAAAATAGAGTTCTAGATAATTTTGTAGCTCTTGTACCTATGTAATATGATGAGGCTTGAGCCTTATTTAGTGTCAGGGTTAAAACTGCTTGCTGTGAGCATCCCTAGAGAAACTTCTTGATGTAGTGTCTTATTTCTGCTGCTTTGTGTATGTAGAGTACAAGCTTATTTTTTAATGGAATCCTCCTTTGTAATAACCCATTCTACATAATTGTATTTAAAGGAGAAAAGTAGGGGAGCCATGAAGTTCCTGTGATTTGGAGGGTGCTGAAAGGCTTCTACCTACTTTGTCAGCTTCCTAATGATGCTGAAATTCAGTCACCTCTGCAGTGCTGGCTGTTGGGAAACTTGCTTAAAGATGGATTTACAGAGTGTGTGTTTAATTTCTGCACAGAATGTGGTCCTCTCAGGAGGCTCCACCATGTTCAGGGACTTTGGACGACGACTGCAGAGGGATTTGAAGAGAGTGGTGGATGCGAGACTGCGGCTCAGCGAGGAGCTCAGTGGTGGTCGGATAAAAGTGAGTGTGTGTTTCAAGTGCTTTTATTACATGACTAATGACAGAAATCAATTTGAAAGTATTCACCCCACTAGTGAAAATATGCTGTAAAGTCAGTAGGATTTGTTTATGTGTTGTTAAAAGCACACTGGTAGCCTTGCAGTGATGGCATCTCTTTATAAAATTACTGTGAGCAGTTCGGGTTTTCCCTCTAGGAGATGTGTCAGCATTAGGCAAGAGGGATTTAACTTTGTGTCCTTCATCATAGTTATCATGAAGAGTTTTATGACTTGGTCTCCTAGGGGGAGCATATCTGAGTAATAAATGATGTGAATGCAGGGCTGAAGGTGTCTGGTTCTGACCATGTTAAGTTTGAAAACCAACTAAATATGAACTGTTTTCCTTAGCCCAAACCAGTGGAAGTTCAAGTGATAACACATCACATGCAGCGTTATGCAGTTTGGTTTGGAGGTTCCATGCTGGCTTCAACAGTAAGTCTCCATCAAAGTTATTCTTAATTTTTATTGCATGTTGAATTCTGGGTGTATTTGATCTGAGTACTAAGTTCTAAACTTTTTTGTTGTGACAGCCAGTGTTACATTCTGGAATCCTTACCCAAGTTTTATCTCGGTAAAATTTGTACAGGGCAAATGGGAGCTTTGCTCAAGTAAGGATGTCAGGAGTTGACATAATTCTAAAGTAGCTTTGATATGATATTTCCAATATAGTGCCTTTATTCTTTAATCATCACTAGAGATTAGTTAGGACTTCAGGAATATAGAATCCAAATCAATGGTCTTAAATTGAGAGAAGAATTGCAAGAGAGAAGCAAATACAGGAAAATGGGAGCAATTGCTGTCTGCCAAGTGGGATTTCTTACTGCTGTATTTAAAAGTATTCTGGTCTTATGACCAGAAAAACTTCTCTTGATTAGTTGTATTCATATCCTAATATTTCTCATTTTTTTATATTTCAAAATGTAATACAATGTCGTAAAGCTGCAATCTAAAGAAATGCCAAGATGTTATTTATTTGTTGTTTTTTTTTGCTTACATTCTTATGCTTTTGGGGGGATTTGTTTTATATTTTTATAGCCAGAGTTTTTCCAAGTATGTCACACCAAGAAGGACTATGAAGAGTATGGCCCTAGTATTTGTCGTCATAATCCCGTTTTTGGAGTCATGTCATAATGCTCATCCAGTGGAAATAAGATCTCTGATACTGTGCTGGTGAAGAAACTCTTGCAGTGCAGAGGAAGGCAGCAGATACTGTAAATACTGAAACAAGATGTGGTTAACTCTGAGGCATTTGGATCACAATTGTGCACTAAAGCACAGCTTACAGCCCCAAGTCATTTCAGTACGAGCCATTTCTCTGCTGACTTCTCAGAGCCTTTCCTTCTTTCTTCCTAAATGTGAGGTAATTGAAAATAGGTAAGTCTCGATTTAGGAGGTTGTGCAAATACTACTGAAACTGAATCTTGAAGAATAAGGCAGTGTTTTACTGCTTGTGGAAAGATCTAAACCTTTCCCACTTGTGCCCTGAGTTTGCAATCAAACCTTTAGCAATGGAGCACTAAATACCACATTGCCTTTAGGGGAGCTGGAATGGATACAGGTACCTACCCAAATGGAATAGATTGCAGGATTGGGAAAGTACTTTGTAAATGTAGGTTTTCATACCATTTTGTATTTTATGATATTGGTAGGGTGAATTGATGACTAGTTCTAAGCATGAACAGCTGTCAATGTCATTGGAATGGTGTTATGCATTTCCAGGTGTGAGGCATGTATTGGATCAGTGCTGGTATATTTTTTTGGAGAAAAAAATAAGCCATGTATGATAGAAATGGATCTGTTCATGTTTGGATGATGCAAAGTGATTTACAGTATTGTATGAAGTTTATTATAGCCACTGTTCCTTTGTTTTGAATTTTCTGAAACTGTTTTTTAGGAGATGATGTTTTGTTTTGCTGTTGGTGAGTGGTGGGTGACACATGGGCCTTGCACCAGTGAAATAAAAGCTGTTAACATCTTTATGACTGTTTGTGGTAGTCCTGATTTACTCCCACACTTCATTTCATGGGGTTGGCTTTGCATTTTTATGTCAGTCTATGTGGGATCACATACCCTGAATGTAAAGGGACCTCTGGAGATTTCTGCTCCAGACTTGTTTAGTGCAGGGCTCACTTCAAAATCCTCTGTTTGCTCAGGGCCAGTCAGGTTTCTGTGAACGGAGGTTCCTGAAAACCTGGGCAAGTTGTTCCAGGGCTTAACTCTTCTGTTATGGGTACATGTTCTTGTGTTATGACTGAGCTTTTGTTCTTCTGTGGTTTAAATCTATTAGAGTAGGAAATCCTGCTTGCCCTGTCCTTGCTGATATTTAGCTTATCTCTGTCAGCAGAGGTTTCATACAGTTTGTGGAGCCCAATAAGAATTTTGTAAGACAAATCAATTTGATTTTAGCATGCATGGAGGGATTGAGGCCAAGCAATTATTTCTTCAGCATAAGTTGGAAATTAGGCAAAATGGGACTGCAAGACTCAAAGCTACTTCTGAATGCTTTTGAACTTAAAGCTCAGCACTCAGGGGAAGAACATTGAAGCATAATTTGCTCCATCCTCTCACTAAGAAAGAAATGGATATTCTATTACAATGTGTACTGTTTCAGCTTGTTCCAGTGTCACATCAGCTTGTCTGTGTTTAAATCTGCATTTCAAGTTTGTCAGTGCACTGCTGCCTGCTTAGGATTTTGGCCTGTACAGCAGAATCCAGATCCATGAGCACAGCATGGCTGAAGTCAGGCTTCAGAGGAAGAGTTACACATTTTTTGCAGAGAAAGTGGCTGCTGAGGCTCCAGCACATTCACATGGTGCTACAAAATAGGGAATGCTGGGTAAGTAGCTTGGGAAGTTACATGTGGCTTGCAAACAGCTCTAGCCAAGCATTAAGACATCTTGAAATTTGCAGGAGGCAGGTAATTTTTGATAAGAACTTCTGACACAAGACATGGGCAACCATATTGTCTTGGGGGGAAAAAAGCTTTCAGAAAGTGAGCAAGACTTGTATTGAAAACAAACCAGGAAATGTGCTCATGTTTGCTCTTCATGAAAAATATATAGATAGTAAGAATGTTTAGGATGTTTGAGTGATCTGGAGCTGAATTTCCCTGTTCTTCAAGTTTTTGGAAGGCTGAACTACCTGCCACACTACAGACCCAGTGAGTCTGCAACAGTCATTGAGCTGAAAAAAAATCCAAGGTGAGATTAGTCAGGGGACCAATGCAAATGTGAGTTATTAACCCTTCTTTCTTCCTGCTGTTGGGATAATTTGAGCTTCAGCCTTTTCAGTTACATTTTCTGGATTTGTTGCAAATAGTTAATGAGTAGCCATAGTGACACTGAAAATGGTCCCCTCACCTTCTGTTTTGTGTGCTAACCTAAGAAGGAGCACTTTGGCTTTGAATTCTTTTGGACAGAGGGAGGACTTGAACCCAAGACTCATAAACAAGAAGGGCCAGCAGGTACCTAGCCCAGTTCCAGGCCCTTACACACCAGCAGGGTTTCCTAAGGAGTGCTCTCTCTAAACATAAAACATTTCTGGAGCTTGGTGAGGGTAAAGGTTTGCTGCTCTTACAGCTGTTGTTGAAGGAGTTGTGATCCTGCTTTGACCCTGGTGATCACAGGATGCCTCTGTGAGGTCATTTGTAGTTAACCTTGCAGGCAGCTTCACCCCACCCCTGTTTTCCTGAACACAATTATCTGTTAGAGTGCTCCACCATGCTTGTGGAAACTGCAAGTTTGTGAATAGAACAATGAACCTGGGACCTAAATTGGTCTGGAGTTTTGCTGCTGCTTTCTAAATGAGTCTTGTGAGGTTGGGTCCTCTGGTTTGTTTGTTTCTTTGGGCTTTTTAAATTGGTTTGTGGAATGCCTTTTTAAAAGAAAGTCTTTTTAAAAGCTCTTCAAAGATCTAGATCAGCACGGCTCAGGTGGAGGGCCTGCATGGAGGCCAAAGCTAAACTCCAGCAAGAAGTTCAGCCTGATCTGCATAGCTGTAATTGGGGCTTTTGGCTTTGTGAAAGATTTCTGATTAAAAAAAGGGATTACCTGTCCCCCCTCAGCCAGTTAGCAAATGATGTGTTCTACCTCTGATTAACTTTGACTTGATTTGAGTCAGTGCTCTAGAACTGAAAGGTATTGTTTCCTGCTATCAATCTTCTGAACCTTTCCCTCTTTTTTCAGTAGTATTTAAAAACACTTGAAACTTTTATGAACTTGAAGAGCACTGTGTATATGTTCAATGTGGTATTTTTAATTAACTACAATTAGTGAAGTCTTGACATGTACTGGAGTACTGATCTTTATGATTGCTAGGTTCTCTCTCATCTGGAAAAATTGCTGTTGTGTCAAACAAGTGTTGGAGATGGAACAAGCAAAAACCTTATTAAAAACCACCAGGGATACTGAGCAGAGATATGCAGCCTCCAGCCTAATTGGAGAGTGTGTTGCTTGATATTAAAGTGCTGTGTGGTACCTTCAGATAGTTACAGAAGACGAAAACTCAGGTAAAATTGTGAAATAGCCACTCCTCACTTTCATACACTGCTCTCCAGCAAGAGCATTTTTGCAAAAGGTAAAGAAAAAGTAGTGGAGTGTTTGTATAACTTTCCAGCTTCTTAGGGTTCTTTTCTGCAAGCTGAACATATGTGATGGAAGAAAAAATCAAAAGGGTATGTACTCATGTCTTGCTTTTGTGTCACTTCTGTGCTTGCTGTTTCACCTCTGGTGATTCCTCTGTCAATATCCAGGGCCTGACCCAAAGTCAGTGGAAAAGATTTCTCTTTGCATTATTGATCCTGTATTGATATTGATACTATTCTGTATTATTTTCCATTTATTACAGCCACTTGCCATGTCAGTCTTGCCCATGCTGCACCACCTTGGGCAGGTGGCTTCATTCCTGTGTGCTTTTTCCTGACCTTTTCCTAGGGATTGCCTCTTAGACAATACCTTAGCACCAGTGTGTGTGCTGTGACATAAGTCACAAATCCTTAGGTGCAGATGTCTGACATGGTCACTTGGGCTTCAGAAGTAGTATAATTACATTCTGAGGACAAGTAATCTCATCCTAGCATGTATGCATCAAAAGCAGTTGGTTCATTCATCCTTTGGCAGTGCTTTTTCCATTCAGTTAATAAAATTCTATGATACGATGCACAAATGCTGCATTTAATTCTTAAAGGCTCAAAGTTTGAGGAAAAATAAAAAGAACCCACCCTGATTTTGGTCTCTGGGCATTGTTGGTGGAACACACACAGGCAGTGTGGCTGAGGGAGCTGAGGAGGGGCTGCTTCACTTCCCTGCACTACACCCAAGAAAAATGCTGAAGGATGCTGCTCTACTGCTTTGGCTTCTAAACAACCTGAGAATTTTTACCTTGATGTTGTTTAAATGAACAACCTGTGTGGTCCTGCTTGTGTGTTCACACCTTGACTCTCCCTGTGCCAACTGTTACACTTCCTGCCTGTTTTTAGGAAGATGAACTCCTGTGAGCTGCAGCTTTCTCTGGTGCAAGGTAAAGGGGAGCTGGCACAGCTGTTCCCGTGTGCCTGGGGACACACGGAGCTGCCATGGTGGGATCTCACAGCACAGAGCTCTCAGCAGCTTTCTCAGCTGTGCCAGCAGTTGTCACATTGTTCAGGAAGGAGGTTTTGTCCCCTCTAAGCAGTCAGTGCTTGTAGAAGTGGCATTTGTGCCTTGCAGCTCTTTCCTGCTGGGCAGGTGAAAGGCTCTGGAGGAGCCTGAGAACCCATCTGCTGCCTCCAGCTATTGCTGAAGCAGAGGTCAAACTAAATCAGGACATTTGGATTATTTTTCAACTTTCCATTGAGTGAAATTGGGAAGAAGAAGGAGAATTTGGTAACTCTTTTAGGGATTTAAATGAGATTTTGTAGTTTTACCAATATATTACAATAAAAGCCTGTCATATTGGGGAGAGGCATGGGGTTCATCTAAGTACCTGTAAATAAAATTCCTGTCACCTCTCCTGCTTTTCTAGTGCTATTTCCCTTTAAGTCCTCTTGAGTTCAGCTGGTGAATATAATGAAGTTTTATTAGTAGTAATTGTTTCTCACTTAGGCCAGTTTGAGGGTGGGTGCTGCTTCTGTATCCAGGAACCTCTTACATCTCCCCAGTTGCTTAGACTATTCTAAAATTAAAGACTTTACATTTCCCAACAACCATTAATGAATATATGGAACATTATTAAGGAATTTCCCCCCTCATTTTCAATTTATCTTCCAGTTTAATCCAGGCAAGGAAGTGACAGAGCTGCCAGTCAGGGGAGATGTTTCTCTGCATAGGAAACAAAGTGAGTGGATGTGGATTTGAAAAGTCAGTAAATAGAGGGTGTTAATGAGAATGATTGCCTCCATATATCTTGAGTTTGTGATGCACTTAAAGAAGTGGTACACTGCTATGTGTTTCCTATCAGTAAATAAAGGAGCAGAATGGTTTAACTGGGAGGCTGTGTTCCTCTCAAGCAATTTTTCAGCAGTTTGCTGTGCTATTGTTTTTTCCAGCACCCTGTAGGGTAATGACAGGAGTTGCAGCCACTTCTACAAAGGGAAAATTGTTCACTGCCTTTGACAGGTGGTATGAAGGAGAAATATATTTTTAATGTAAACCTGTATTGCTTGTAATTCTATCGCTGCTGATAATCTGCAGCTGGATGTGTTTGGGTTAGTTGCAATAAGAATTAGTTAAAACACAATTAAAGATGTGTTGCTGAGGAGGTGGGCACTCTCCTGGCCCACAGGGGAGCACAGAACTGACAGTGAATGTGTGCTGTCTGGTGTGTGTGGTCTGTTGTGCTTTCACTCCCTTTTGGACTGAGTCAGCATCTACTGCAGTCTAACTCCTCATAACTTCTTCCAAAGAATTGCTAGAAATCTATTTCTGCCCTTTCCTTGGTGGTTGAGTGACATAAGTGGCATTTTATGACAGATTTT
Source organism: Agelaius tricolor (assembly GCF_023055355.1). Taxonomy (NCBI): domain Eukaryota; kingdom Metazoa; phylum Chordata; class Aves; order Passeriformes; family Icteridae; genus Agelaius; species Agelaius tricolor. The sequence continues at coordinate 4,602,038 of NW_027269266.1, forward strand.
TTCCAATAGCTGTGACTTGTGTTTCTAGGCAGGTGCTCTTGAACACCAACTACTGATGCAACAAATCTGCAGAGTGAGAGTAGAAATCCTGGTGTTTCTAGGTTCTGTGCTGTGGTGTTTATGAATTGTTCCTTGTTTAACAGCCTGCATCCCTGGCTCTGCTGTTGCTTTTGCTCTTGCACAACTTCTCAGCCATTTGCTCGTGTGCTTGTGTGCTATGTCTGTAATGCATTAGATGATATTGGCAATTAAAGGATTACAGTCAGGATCTAATTATGGCCCTGTGGAATAAAGTTTTCAAAATTATCCTGCTGCAGTCTGTAATTACACTGTGTGTGCCCTGATGCCAAGGATTAATAGGGGGATTACAGGCTGTTTTCCTGTAACATGCAGTTCATGGATATACTGTTCACAACTCAGTGGCTTTAAGGAGCTGGTGGCCTCTCGTGGGGAATGTTATTAAAGGATACAGTCCAGGAGAATGTTTTGTGTTATGTTATGCTTGTTTCCTTCCCTCACCCTGAGTTTATCGTGCAGGGACTGGTCAGAGTAGCTCAGATCTTGGGTAGACAACCCTGAAATTGAAGTATTAAGGAAGTGAAAGCAGACAAGCTTCAGTAGCCAGCCCTGCATTGTTAAACTCACTTCTCTTTTGCACTCTTCCTTCACACCTCAGCAAAAAGCTGTGGATTCCCCATTGCTGTGGAACGCAGAAGAGAGCTTTCATGATTTATTGGTACATATTTCACAAGTAGTAGGATATAAATATTTTATTTCTGTATATCTGGAAATAATGTACTCCAAGAACCTCTGCAATCAACACTTCTCTGAAGAACTGGAGTTGTTTAGTGGTAATGAAGATCAGCCAATGCTGGTGCTATTTGAAATAGGTGAGAATGTAACCAAGGACTGTCTTTGGAGTATCAGAAGGGTGCTAAACTGTTGTTTGGAAAGCTTAGGCTGCTTGTTGCCAAATTACAACACATAAACTAAATGCCATTTAACTCTGTCAACTTGCATGATTCTCCTGAAGGGTAGTACAAACCTTAGATTAATTTTGAAGTGCATCATCTTGCTTCCCATGTCATTTCTGGGTGGTTGAAGCAATGCTTGTAAACTGAACATGCTCAGAGCCCTTCTGTGGCACTGAGACCCACTTGCCTGACACAGCCTCTTCTTCCTCAGCTCCCTGACTGTGCCAAGGAAGTGACCACATCTGGGCTGCTTTGTGGGCTGATCTCTGCACTGTGTTGATTCCTGAGCCGTGCTCTGCCGTGTCTTGGCTCACTGACAGCTGGCCATGGCCAAAATGGTGCTGTGGATCATGATTACAATTTAATGGCGTAGTTGATGGCACTCCAGCACCTGGGAATGTTCCTTGGCAGTGTTTAATTTGCCAGCATAAATCAAACCTGTGTCTTTTGAGTAGCAGAGTGATGCTAAATATTTCAAACAGGATGTTTTATTTTCCTAAGACCCCATATCTTTGTCATGCTGGTTTTTACGTGAACCTGATTTATGGTTTAGGAGAGTGCTTTTACTATAGTTGCTGAAGAAATGTGAACCTCAGACTGTCAGATAACAGTGATGAAAAAAGACTCTGTCAGAATAGGATTTAAATGTTTAAGTTGTACATATGTAACAATACAGGTCAGCTTATACTCCTGACTTTTTGTAGTTTTTGCAGTTTTTCATGGCTAACAGGATTTTTTTGTCTTTTCATTTCACTGCATGAGTTACCATTGTGTAACCTCAGTAAAGCTGTCATTACAGAGATGTATCTAGCATCTAATTTGTCTTTGAGAGTTTTTCCTCCTGATGGGAACATGTGAGAAAGGAAGAACCATCCTCCCTGACTTCCACATTTCTCTGGATGGCTTTACAGAACTATCAATTGAACAATTTGTTCTGGAGTATTGCTACAAACAAGGCCTGGCAGCTGGAGCCAGCCTGCTGTGTGGATGGCATGAACATTAAAGCTCTTCTGTCTTTCTCTTCAAGCAGAAACTGCTTTGAAACTGTAGTAAAAATTCTCCTTTGTCCTTTTGCGTCTGTATGGTATTTTCCCTCTTCCCTCTACCAAAGTTTTCTGCTGCCTTGGTTCTAAGAAGTTGGCATGGATGTTTTGATTAAATTATTAATGTAACAAAAAAGACTAGCTGTGATAAAATGTGACTTTTCAGTGGAAAGAGGAAGACTTTTTGGGCAACTCTGCTACCTATAGCAATTTTTGAGAACAGGGCATACAGTTCTCAGTATTTAGCAAGATGCAGACTTTTGCACCTGTGCCTTCCTAAATGGATCCAACTAATGAAATAGTAAAGCAGAGTTAAATAACACTGCTAGATGCAATTGCCATTGTGGTTTGTGTAGCAGCAGAAGAGCAGTGAAGGATAGACTGTTAATACCAGCAGATGACAAGTTTAGTGGTGTGATTCTTTTCAAAGCCAAGCATTGTTGCATACAGGTAACATCTTATGAAAGAAAGGCCTTACAAAATCAGGCCCTGCTGAGTTACCAGCTAGCCTGTCAGCTCCCAGAAGAAGGGATCAGAGGAATGAGAAGCAGTTAGCACAACAACCTGTTCTGGTAAGGGAACTGTTTGCACCTGCAAAAACAAGGAGTCTGTCCTATGAAAATCTGCAAAGAAAATATGTAAACACCTGGAGAAAGAGAGAATCTTAGCATGGACACACGTAAGCATTTTCTAACCAATTGAGTGGTAAGAAAGTTATGAGCCAATTAGAGTTATATATGAGGTCTTGAATAATGTATAAAAATGGGCTGTAACATTAAAGATTGGCTTTTCTGCATGAAGAAACTGAGTCCTGTCTGCTCATTACTACAACAAAGCATTGCCTTCTTTTTTACAGGTTAGGCTCACAGTTAGAGGCAAAGAAAGCAAATCTTTCACAGAATAGTAATTGAAATCCATCCAGTGAGTTAGAGACCCTGGGTCATGAGTACTCCAAAGTCTTAATAACTGAAGGTAACAGTGAAATTAATTCCCCTTTCCCCTCCTGGTGCTGAATGTAACTGGGCAACAGCTCGGCACAACCATCAGTTAAACTGTAAAGATATAAACACCTGAAACATGAAATGAAGTAAACTGCAGCACAGCCAGCTCAGTTCTTTCTGAAGGGAAGGTCTGCTTGTTCCAATCATGATTTGTGCCACAGGCTTTTATAGCAGCACTAAAAATCTTATAAAAATTGTATTAAAGATCAGCCACCCTTAAACATATTAGGCTTCCAGCTGTGACCGGATTTGTCACAGAAGCCCAGTGAGTTTTGTGTGAGGTTCCTGATTTTATCTTTCTTTAATTGTGTCTATTGTAATAATAAAGCTATTTCTTGCTCCTGGATGTGTACAGAGCAACAAGCAACTTGCAATTAAATGCATGTTTGGGTCCTGGCTGTAGCACTTAGTGATTCATGAGGCATTGTGTTTTCAGAGGCAAAAAGAAAATTTTGCTCCAGAGAGCATGCTTTAATTGTTCAAATAGGTACATTAAACTTTTACACTTGAATAATAAATTATATGGAGGAGTTGTTGCCTCTTTTCAGGCACTTTTTACCTGTTCCAGCCACTACCAGAAATCATCAGGCAGACCAGCAGCTCCCTGAGACCATTCAGATACTTTCTGACCTGGGGGGTTGGTGTTCCTTGTTCAGGATTTCTCCCCCATCTGAGGGATGGTCTGTAGCTTCTGAAGGCAGCTGTCACTCTAACCAGACACCTAAAATTAGCTACTAATAGTTTTGTTGTTTATTTTTGGTTGGTTGGGTCTTTTGGGTTTGGGTTGGGTTTTTTGTTTTTATTTTTTGTTTAAAGGAAGGATTCATGATGGGCTGCTCAGCCAGAGTAGGTTAGTTCAAAAACCAGTTTTGATAAAACCCTTTTTAATGAAAGGCATTATTTTTTTGTGAGGAAAATAAAGCATTTCAGTCCCTAAACTGAAATAATTATTTTCAACTGATGCTAATAAAAGTATTATACATCAAATTATGATTAAACTGCACTTCTGCTGTGATTGGCTCTGGTTGGGTTCTTCCTTTCCTTTTGGACTACATGCAAGTGCTTTCTGGATTTCTTTATTTTTTTCTTTTCTTTTTATTTTCTTTTTTTTTTCTCCTTTTTTTTAATAAGTTTTCCTTTCATTTGAATGCTCTCAAAAGTTTGGTCAAAGTGCTATTTTGGTTTTGTGAGCTCGAGTAAATCTAATGTTTTGACCAGTATTGTGTACTGCCAGAGATGCACTCAGCACTCTACCAGGCCTCCATGGTGGTAATTAACAACAGATACTAATTTTCTTCAATCCAGATGATCTCTGATATCATCATGGGAATGGTGAGTGCTGACTAAGAAGGCAAACATATGGCAGCCTGGCACAGCTGCTCCACATGAGCATCTTTTGCTCTAGAGCTCTCAGTTTCTTGGCCTTGTTGATCACTCTGTTGGGTTTTTCAGCTCTGTGAAGGGCAGCAGAGTGGAGCTAGATGTGAGCAAATCCTCATGGAAGTAGGGGGTGTTATGAAAAATTTACCATTTTTCCTCCTCCTGAAGATGTCAGCTCTTCTGTGAGGAAGGTATTAATTTGATATTCCAGATTCCTGAGTGGATATTCAGGTAGCTCACTGTTTTGTGCTGAGAAAACAGGGTTATAATCTTGAGATGATGTGCTGTGTTTTAGGACAGAGTTCATCTGTTCCACTTTATGATTCTCAGGTACCTGAACCTGAGCTCATCAGTTTTGGTTCTCTTTGTAATCCAAGGAGGGAAGTGTTTGCTGCTGAGTGCAATTCACCCAGGTCTGAAATAGGTCAGAGCAATGACTCCATGGCACTGCCTGTTTCTTCCCATGCAGTGAGATCAAGACTTGCAGCTGAAACTGAGTGAGAAGAGTTTTCTTCAACTCAAATCTATGTCACAAGCTTGGGCTTAAATCTTCTGCTGGTATATCCAGTGTCTGACAAGGATAGAGATGCTAACCCTTCTTCAGAAACAGCAGGCTTTTTTTGAGCCCTGAGACAGTCAGGTTAGGACTAACATCTCTGAGAGGCTGAGAAAAGCTGTTTGCTTCTAGAAGAAGGGGAAGAAACTGCATTTCCTAATGAAATTTCTGGTAATGTTTTCATGCTGCCCTGGATTTTGAGTTGATTCAGACATCCATTTACCAATTACCAGCTGGTGGTAGCACTAAATTGGGTGGAACCATCACAATCAGATAAACTGTGAGTGTTTATTCTTTCCATGCATCCTTTCTCCATTATTCAGTGGTGCTTTGTGATGCTGTACTTTAACTGCCCCATGGAATTTGTGTGAGTGTGAATATTCCATCTTTTCAAAGGCGTGGGGTTGATGTGCAGTGTCAGAGCCGAGAAGGTTCATTTCACATTGTTGTTGTTTGTGACAGTGCTGCTTATGTTTAAAGATCTTCTTTTGATGTCTTTGAAATCATTTTACTCCTGGACTGTAGCTATTCTTGGGTCCTTCCATATTTGTGTTTCATGAATCTGTTTTTAATGTTATTTTGCTTCTTATCTTCACTGAGCTGTCAGCATCTCTTCCTTCTAACAAACAGGGCAGCAATGACTTGCTATACTGTGACTTATCGAGGGCTGGGGACATCAAACAAGGCATTTGAAACAGCTTTGGAGTTCAATAATAGGGAGTTCAGACACAGGGATTCAGCCTTCTTATCCTAAAGGCAACTGTTCGTTCATCAGTGTCCTGTTTCTGGGTCTGCATTTCTTGCCACTTAAAGAACAAACTCCTAAATAGCTTTATGAATTCATGTCATATTCATTTAGGATTGCTTTAACCTTTCCCAAACCATGAGTTAGAGCTTCTAAGAAGAAGCAGACAGATGAGGAGGAGGAGAGCAATGTGTTAAACTGTGAGCACACTGAAAGGAGATTGGGACTAAATCCTGACCACTCCTTGTGGGGAAGGAGGGCAGGCAGTGGAGCCTGTTCCATCAGTATTTGTTTGTTAAAGGGATGTTAAGATAGGAGGTGCCAAAGGGATACTGTTACCTTGAACCTGATCTTTTGTTTTTATGATAATCTTGATGGGAATTCCCAGACCTGAGACAGCCACACCATGGCTTTGCTGCATGGAGCCTTTTGAACAGCTGGCCTGACATCTCTGGTTACCTGTGGTTTTGATGAGGAACTGACAAGTATTGGCAGGGCTTTGAATGACAATTGCTCAGTGGTCCTTCTCTTGTCCTTCCACAAAGGTGATGGATGTGGTGCCAATGGTTCTGGGAAAAAAGCTGTGCTGTGGTTCCTGTGGTTTCTGTGGTGTGAGCCTAAGACCCTGTGTGATCTCTGCTGTTGGTGTAGCAGGAGGAGAAATAAAGAACTTGGAAGTCACAAGCATCACCTTCATATAAAGTTTAAACACATAAAGAGTTCCCAATCCACTGTCCAGAAGTTCAGATAATCCCTTTTAGCCAGTCTGAAGCATCTCAATGGTCAGTCCAGCACTTGCTGTTCAGGACATTTGGACACATCCAGCTTGGTGGTGTTTTCATTGGTGCTGTAAAACTGAATGTGGTGCTTCTGTTCTCTGCTCTGAGCTGCTGTGTGATGGCTGTTATTATACAGAGCCCATCTATCATTCCAGCCATTCAGCTGCACAGTATCCAGCTATTTGTCTTGCACATTGAAAATTACTGTCAAGTGTCCTGTTTGTTCAGCCAGGTTTGCTCCTCTGCAGTGAACAACAGCAATTGCCTTTGACATCAGACATTGTGTGTCAACTGCCTCAACATTTTGAGGTGCACCCCGAGTCCCTCATCAAAAAGATGTGATTTGACTGGTGAAGGTAAATTAACCCATTAGGATTTGACTCCAAAGAAGCAAAAGGCATGTGCTGTTACCTACAATTATTTGTGCCATTCTACCTGCTCTTCATCATGAACTGTGAGGTTAAAAAGGGCAGGCTCATAGCAGAGAACAAATTCTGTATCACAGGAGTGACACCCTCCACTTAGAGGTGGGTTTTATTTTTAAAGTCAAGAATTGTGCAAGGTGAATAAATTTTGATGACCTCAGGTGGGGAAGCAAAAGCAGAGGATCCTGTAGAAACTACAGCAAGTCATTTACTTCCTACAGTAAATTACTTGCTGTAGGAAGTACAAAGGGTCAGTGGGGGTGGTAAAGTATCAAAGTGCCCTCTCCACTCCCACACCAGAGCATTTTCCCTGTTCACACACAGGGCTGTCGATATTCTCTTGCTCTGGGCTGCCACTTTCCTAGGACATTACTCTAAGGGTATCCTTCTAATTAAATTGTTTACAGACAAGTGATTTGCTGGGCTACCTGCACTGTCTTTCTGCTGCATTGACTAGGAGTGCTGGGCACATCACTTTAGGGCCTTTAGGTTCTTTGCAGGAAAATTTTCCCTGTGAACACACCAGGGATAATGCAGCAGCTCAGTCTGGGCTGACCTTTCCTGAATCAACATAAGCAGTTCAACTATTGGTCCTTTTGGACTATAGTGTAGCTTTTCAGGACAGCACCATTTTCTACATCTGGAAATCCATCACTTGGATTTCCCATGTGCTCTAATGGTGTCTTTTGAATGGTGCCCACAGTGGCTATGGGATGTCAGTGGCTGAAGCAGAACCAATATTTCATGGGTGAATGCTCATGAATAATGCTCATTTCTTTGTTTGTTTGTTGGCAGCTTTAGAGCAGTTTGTGAGACACCAGCCTGCATGCAGAGGCAAATGTCTCTTACCTCCTTGGCTGGGAAGGATCTTGACAATAGATGTTCTGGCAGCAAAGGATGTTTGGGAAAGAGTCACCTATGGAAAGCATGCACTGCAGAGAAGGCAGCAGCCAGGAATCAAGCCATTTGTTTTCTCCAACCTAAAAATAGAAAAGCAACAACAGTGGCTGAAAACAGGACGTCCTGTCCCTCACTGGTAGTGGGGAGGGTGTTTCAGTTTATCCTCTTGCTTGGGAGCACAGCATAATTCTGTTAGTCAAGCTGTCATAAACAGTCAGGTATAACTACAAGGGCTTTCTCAGGGAGTCAAAATCAGTGTTAATTCACTCCAAATGGCTGCATTTATCTGGATTGTGTTGACTTTTGAACACAAAGGGTCGTGAGGCACAGAGGGATGGGGAGGAGGGTTGTACTGACATTTAATCTAAAGCCCATGGCACCTGATGCTGTTTTGGTTACATGCCTTTGCTCCACAGGTACTGCTGTGTCCAATTCTGTGTCCATCTTCTTTTGGAGATTGCTAGGTTTATGCCAGCACTACCTTGTGTCCTGCTGATCACTGCAGTACTTCTGGTGGTCAGCAAGAACCTGAGCTGCTGTGCAGGTTCATAATGTGGGGGAAGATAGACTGATTTATTCTGTAGGATCGATGGAGAAAGTCTGTTTATTGCTCTGTAATTTTCTCTGGGGAAGTTGCTAAAAGTTCAAATGCTTTTAAAAAGCTGATTTACTCGTTGTGCTTAACTTGGATAAGAATATGAAAGCATTTGGTTTTCCTAATCTTGATGAAAAAAAGTTTGTATGAAGAATTTCCCAACAGCCATCCACCACTACCATCATGAACAGTCTGCATGGATCTGTTGTCTCCTGCCTTCTAGTCAGTTTTAAATCCTACTTGTAGTATTAGGATCCTGTAATTACACTTAATAATTTTAAAAAATTCCAAGCTTTGGGCCCGTTCATTGCATGAAGTTTTAACTGATGCAAATTTATTATTCCTTGCCTAACATTTGTATAAGCAAATGGAATTTCACCACTGCAGTTAGCCTACAAGATGAAAAGTCATAGATACTGAACAGCAATTTCCTTCATTACTCTGATTTTTGTGTAAGTCAAGTGCTTCTGGTATATTGCCAACCATTTTTTTCCAAGGTCATTTCTATTTAATGTATCATAATGCTTAATTCTGCTATAGCAGTGCCTGAGTTGAATTAGGAATCCCTATATGCTGTAACAATTTCTTTTGAAAGGATATCTTAGTAATACTTCTCAGAAGAGTGAAATGTTCAGGTATTAATAGGTACACTTTTTCAGGGATTTTTGAAGATGGTAAAAAAAAGCTGTCATGCACCTCAGTGATCTTTGCTGAAATTTAACTGGGACACTTGGTGGAAGTGTGGAGGCAGCCCCAAGTCCTGGGCTTGGTTTGCTGCCTCCATTACAGAAGTGAGTGGGAATCAGAAGAGAAGAGCTTTCAGGAGATGCCAATAATTGGGAAACTGATGGACAGATGTTGCCATTTTTATATGTCTTTAGACAGTCAAAGGCATATATTGCTTTTGCAATATATATTGCTCATCAGTCCTAGCAGGATCCCCAGCTCTCAGGAATGATTCCACCTGACACTGTCCACTGCTCCCTGTCCCATTAGAGATCAAATGCAGAATATAATGTTCAGGAGTGATTTAAACTGGGTCTGGGAGGGCTGCTTGGTCCTCATCTTGTAATTTTGTCACCTTCAGAAGAGCCTGGTTTAGGAGCTGTAGGGGAATAGGAGGATTCCAGTCTCCAAGGGGATTTTGCAGGTTGTCTGGACAGAGTGGTCTCTTTTCTGCCTGTGTAGAATCCTGGACCTGGCAGGTGTTAATTAGCAGCCTCTGGCCAGTGCAATCAGGAAGAGCTGGAACACAACCCAGTGTTTGATGCATAGCTACAGTTCACATCCCATTTAGGTTACATATACAATAACACTCTATGTATAGAAATCTACAGAGCACATGGCCCACTGCACCTTTTCCCAGCCACAGGAATGACTGCATAGCTGTTGTCTTCTATAATTAACATTTATGTCTTTGGTTAGAACACATCTAGTAAAAAAAACCCCTTCAGTAAATGGTTAGAGGTAGCAGTGTGGTGTGTTGTGGTTTTTTTCAGGAAACTGTGTTTAGAAAAACTCAACATCCCAAGGTGTCCTGGATTGCCAAGCAAATTGTTTTCTATTTGCCATCTGTATGAGCAGTTTTCCTTATCTCTTCCACACCCAATCCTCCCTCTGGGGGAACATCTGCTGATAACAGCCATTGAATGTCACTGCACGGCTGATAAGAACTCCAGCATCCCACTGGGAGATGTGGGCCCAGAGGGAGGAGCCAAGCATTCCTACCTGGATATAATCTGGAGATTCTGGAACACCAGCACAGCTTCTCCACTGGATTTCCCAGAGGAACAGCAGCTGCCTCTTCTTCCACTGGATCTTCAGAGGAAGAAACTGCACCCTTTTCTACAGGATCCCTGCTCCAGCAGAGCCACCCCTGACACTGCAGGAGGGCTGAGCCACAATTCCAATGGGACTGCTGCCAACAGCCTGACCCACAGGGTGTCAGGTTGTGTTCTGACTCTGTCAGTGATGTTCTAGTTTACTGCATTGTTTATTTGATCTTTTTATTTTCTTCTCTAATAAAGAACTGTTATTCCATCTCCCATATTTTTGCATGAGACCCCCCTCAATTTAAAATTTATAACAATTCTGAGGGAGAGGGTTTATGTTTTTCCATTTCAGGGGAGGCTCCAATCTTCCTTAGCAGACTCCTGTCTTTCCAAACCAAGACACAAGGCCAAGACATTTTACAGTGAGCAGTACCAAATGAGCAGGGAGAAATAGCCCAGAACATCTGTAGAACATGTTTTAGTTCTGCCTGCATGTACCAGCCAACAGCTCTGATTTACACCTGCTCTGGAGTGTGTCAGTTTTGCCACAGACAGAACACACTGTCCCCTGTGTTGAACTGTCTCTCTGCTGCCGTGTGCTTACAGTCACCTTGTGCTACTTTCACCCCACAAACCACACTCACACCTCATCAGCATCCAGGTCCCAGGCCAAGGGTCCTTCTGTCCCAAAAAAGATCTCCATTACCATCAGAACTGTGCTGCCCCTTCTAGGATCCCCTCTGGCTTTTAATAAAACCAGTTAACTTTGGGAAAGCTGCTGAGTGGCAGGAGCTTTCTGTTTGCTTTGCTGGGCTGTGCAGGGAAGGAGTGGGAGGAAATAAAACCAAGAGTGAGTGTGAACTTGTGTAAGATAGTTTCTAATTTCTTGCTTGACTTTTTCATAGTTGGATACAGGAAGGACACCTGACCATAGTGTCCCTGCATGCTTTGGGTTGGCACTTTTAAAGGTCATTTAGTCCAAGCCACCTGCAATGGGTAAGAACATCTTCCATAGATGACTTTGCTTTTCTGGGGTGCTTGACTTGAGAGCCTCCTGTGTGGATTTGATGCAGTAAAAGGAGACTGTACTGAATAATCAGAACCAGCCCAGATTTCCTGAAGACCCTGTGAGTAAAGCAGAGATATTCATGAAAGCCTTCTCATCTATTTGAATACCTTACACTAGCCATAGTGTTTTCAAAATATTTTTGCTATTTTTTACCTACTTATTTTCTCCTTTAAAAGTACTGTCCTAGATGACAATTGTAATGGGCTTAATTTTGTAATAGAAAACAAAATTTCTATTATAGCATATAGCAGTGTTGTCCATCACTGCAACACAGTGGTTTCCTCAGTTGCCCAGATGCTCACTGGTAGAGCTCTGTGACTGTGTGAATTAAAATAAACTATCAGCCAGCCCTAGTTTGTTAGCTATGGAAAGGGAATTAGGGTACTAATTGGAAATGGAGTGCATAAATTTGACTGGCATGAGTAGGAAATGCCTGAGGAAGCTGACAATCTGTCTCCACGATGTGGCTCCTCAGAAATTCTAATTAGAGATAGCAATTGGGTCCTTTGAATTTTTTTTCCATGTGCACTCTAAGCAACATGAAACCAATTAACTTCCTCATTGCATTGATACATTACTTTATGCACAGAGCACAGTGATAGAAGACATTTTCATTTGAATTCTTGCCTTTTGGCCTTTAACAGAAAATCAGATAGTTGCAATTTATTGGACAATTACAGATGATATAGGAACACAATTTTTTATCTTTTTTCTACCAGAAAGGAAACCCAAGACTTTTCTACTCCTAGAAACTTTTTTTTGCACAGAGCTTATGATTTCTCAGCAATTTTCTAAAACCTGATAAGGATGCACATTAATTAAGTTTAGATGAAGGAAACTTCTTTGCAGTTTATCTCTAAGTCTGACTGCTGTTCTGTACTCTCCTTGGCTGGGAGTAGGTATTTAACCAGGATTCTGTTTGGAGGCAAGGCTGGATTGTGGGCACTGTGCATGTTCACACACAGGATGAGCTATTAACTAAAAATAAGTGTATTGATCCAGCTTGGGATGATTAATAAATTCAACTTTTCCTGTTCTGACTTTCTTCTGTTTAGATAGGACTTATTTCTGAGGGAAAGTTGTATAAAGCTAAAAATGAAAGTTTTATGGTGATTCTAATTACATTGCTCTAGTGAAGAGAAATACTGAACTGAGGCTGATGGGGGGGTTGGGAGGAGGCAGGAACAGATCTGTCTCAAGACATTTCCTCCAAGCCTTACTTCCATTTTCTTTCTTTATCAGTCCTTCATTCAAGGCTCATAAATCAAGAAGAACCATGATGATTTCTGTGAAACAGTGTCTGTTTGGGGAAACTCAACAAAGGGTGAAAACTGACAGAGGCTGGAATACCTGGTACTGTCTAAATGTGGATTTGTGGTGTCAGGGACCTCCAGTCACTCCCCATCATGGTGCTGCCTGTGCTCCATGATGCTGAAGGAGGAAGAGGCTTCCTGCTGCCATTGTTGGACCCTTCCCAGTTGTAACCAGCTCTGTCCAGCTCTGACAGATATCCAGACCCAGCTCTCTGTTCAGACATCACCCCAGACAGATGCAGCTGACTGAGAAAACAGTTTCCCTATTGCTCAATAAAGCAGAGCAGGGCAGCTGTTCTTTATTTTCTGCATAAGCTGTGCTGAGGTCCCTGGCAGTGAATTAAAGCCCAGCATGAGCTCCCAGCTTCTGCAGCAGCGTGGTCCAACCTTTGCAAGTGCTGGGTGTGGGGAGTGTGGCCCCATCCCTGTGATCTCCAGGGGTGTGATCTTCTTTACCTCTGGAAAATCAATTGTTTTCATCTCCTCCCTCTCCTCCCCTGCCCCTCCAGCAGCCACTGCAGGCACTCTGTGGCACCAAATTCCTACCTGGGGACAGGGAGAAGAAAGTGGGGATGGTGGGATGGCTGCTGCTGCCCAACACACAGTGCAGGGGTGCTGCAGTGGGCACAGGGGTGTTGTGGAGCCAGGGACAGTAACTCAGGTGCTGCCAGGTGCATTCCAAGAGGTGCTGCTTGCAGGGGTTTCAAGGAAATCGAGCAATTTCTGTTCTCCCATCTCCTTCTGGTGAACCTGCAGAGCAAAATCAGCTGCATTACACAGACTTGCAAAACAATATTGAGAGCTGTGAGGGTTTTTTCCTTTTGGTTTTTTTTGGTAAGATTCTGAGAGAGTTGCAAGAAGGAGCAAAAACTCTTCTAAAGCCTGGTTGGATTTAACATTAAGGAAAATGAAACTCTTGGGAAACTGAATTTAATATCTTACTTGTTTGTATTTATTGTTGTCCTCGATCCTATGGGAGTGATGAGAAGTGGATTTTCATGCTGTGTATGCTCCATACTGCAATACTTTTCTGTAAATCCAGCTTGCATGTGAAATCTAACTTGCATGTGTGCAGTGTTGCTCTGTGGTGCAAGGAATGGTTTTGTAGTACTGAACACTGATGAGCTAGAGGGAGCTCTTAGACAAAGATATGTGCTATTTCAGCTTGCTTTTTCTCTTCAAAACAGTAATTTTAATATCACCAACCTGTCATGACTATTGTTTTCCAAACTTATGACACTTAAATACTTAGAATAGGTTTTCTGTGTAGGAAATTGGGTTTTGTTTTGCTCGTTTGCCTGTCCGACCTCCAGAAAAAATTTGGGCACCCTGACAGAGGAATATTTCAGCTTTCCTTACAATGACTTCCTGCTACAGTGGAAAGGCAAATATCTGCTTAAAAAAAATCTAATTTTTAATTCTGAAGTCAGCAGAGCTGTGTGTAAGAGGTGATTTCCAGTGAGAAGCACATCTGCTCATGGGATGCTCCCATGCTCAAGGATCTGCTCCTTAACAACCTGACCCAAAGCTCTTTGCTCTCTGTGGGATGGCACTCATTGACTTCAACAGTTTGACCCCAATTATTTCTTGCTGGAGCTGTGATTTCACACAGGAAGAATTCTGTTGTCTTGAAAAGCTTGTGAAGACTCTGTAGGTTTTCTCTTACCAGAGCTTCTCCCTGCTCTTATGTCTGGGTTTGGCAAAAAGGTTTTGGTGCTTCAGGAATCTTGAATTATCACTTCCCTATGTTCAGATTACCTTTCAATGCTTATGAAGTAAACCCTGCAGGGTCTCACAAGCCCAGCAGTGCTGCTTTGCTCAGTCCACAGGTGCAAGAACTGAGGTGCACTGTGAGCCAACTGTGTCCATGGAAACATGCAGGGATTTCTGTGGCAAAGCCACTGAGCCCCCAAACCATCCTGCCTTTGCTGTGTGGCTTGGATTAAGGGGTTTGAAGGCTTTTAGATGTTTACATGTGTGTCAAGACTGAACTGGCAACCCTTTTCCCCTCTGCTCAAGAACTTTGCTGGTTTATTTCTGAATATCAATACTTCCATAAAATTCAAACTCCCTGACTGCCCCATACCTCAATGTCCAGTTTGTTGAGCCAGAGCAATAGTGAGATGTCTCAGCTGGGTGTGGTGGATTTATACTTGTACATCTTTTATAGTGAGCTGGTACCTTGTCACAGACATGTTTTATGAAAAATCCTTTAGGATTTTTTCTCCTGAGAAGCTGAGAGGCCTCAAGAACAAAATGTAAACAATGATTATCTGCTGCTGTGGAGTGAAACAGGTGCATCTTTGATTGGTCTCGTGGTTGTTTCTAATTAATGGCCAATCAAAGTCCAGCTGTCCAGAGTGTCTTGGTCAGTCACAGGATTTTGTTATCATTCCATTCTCTCTGCTTTCCTTGCAAGCCTTCTGATGAAATCTTTTCTTCTATTCTTTTAGTATAGTTTTAATATAATATATATCATAAAATAATAAATCAAACCTTCTAAACATAGGGTCAACATTCTTGTCTCTTCCCTTGTCCTGGGATTCCTGTGAACACCATCCCAGTACCTGGCTACAAAAATGTTATCTCCTAAACCTGGACTATTGGCATTTGTAATTCAAGGCAGGATACATTTTTATGTGTGGGGATAATGGAGAACAAGCCTCAAAGATTCCTGAACAAAAGCAGCACTAAAATCAAGTGGAGCATGGAGTCCTTTTCAGCACAGGTGAAATCAATTCCTCTTTCAGCTCCAGCTGCCACACGTGATGTCCCAGCCAGGTCTGCCTGTGCAGGAAGCTGCTGATGCTGGGAAGAATTCCACAGGCAGAGGGTTGGGTCAAGTGTCTGGTTTTGTACCTGGAGGGTCAGGAAGAACTGCCTGTGTAACTTCACCATTGCCATGACCTTTCTTTCCCAGGGAACAATTTGTTCTGGGCAGGACAAGACATCATGTCCAGGTTTTCATTTCAAAATAAATACATTCAGGGTGAAAAACAAGGAGAAAAACACACACAATAAAGAATTTAAAAAATACTTAGGAACCCTTGAAAACTGCCTTATTTTTCCATTTCAGGATGTTTCAAATAAACTCCATTCACCACCACTCCCTGGGCCAGGCCATCCAGAGAGGTTTTTACCCAGTGAACAGAACACCTATCCGTGCCATGGGAAGCCAGTTTCTCCAGGAGAATGCTGTGGGAGACAGTGCCAAGGGCTTTACTATAGTCCAGGTAGACATCCACAACCTGTCCCTCTCCTCTAAGTGGGTCATCTTGTCACAGAGGGAGATATGGATTTGCCTTTCCTAAATCCCTGCTGGATGAGCTGATCCCCTATTTGTCCTTGTGTGCCATGTGATAGCACTCAAGATGATCTTCTCCATGACCTTCCTTGGCACAGAATCTGTAGTTCCCTGGATTCTCCTTCTGGATTTTCTTGTGGATGAGCATTACATCTTCTGGCTTCCAGTCAACTGGGACTTCCCCAGTTAGCCAGGACTGCTGGTAAATGATGGGAAGTGTCTCTGTGAGAACTTCCTGCAGCTTCCTCAGGATCTGTGGGTGGATCCCATCCAGCCCCATAGAGCTGTGTGTGTCTTTAGTGCTGTACCAGATCCCTTTTCCCCTTGGATTATGGGGGTTTCATTCTGCTCCCCATCCCGGTCTTTGGGGGAGCTTCAGCTTGAAGCAGGGGATGCTGAACCTCATTTCTGAGAGTTGAAATCACAGTTTGAAATATTTGCTCTGAAGAACCTGGAGAGGCAAGGTGTGGTTTGCCCTTTCCTGTTCCACAGGTGAGGGTAGCAGGACCTGCTTTTAGGTGCTCTTGAGGAACATCAGTCAAGTGCTTTGGTCTGTAGGGGAGCACAGATGAAAATGAAATTTCTTTATCTACAGTCAAGAATGCTTCAGTTGGCAGCTGTTGCTGAAGTCACTTCCAATCTCATCTTGCAGAAATGTGCTGCCAGTTAACAGGCACTGGCTTCTCTTCCATTACAGATGCAGCTGCCAGGAGCTGGGACCAGTCCCAGAGGGCAAACTGGCCAGGGAGCCTGCAAGGTAATGTGTGTATAGAACAAGAGAGTGAGGAAGTGCAGGAATGTTTTTTACACATGCATCTCAGCCCAAACTGGAGACCCTGCACCTGGCAAGGTTTTTCTCTGTTTTGTTTGTTGCTGCTGAGTCTGTTTTGCCTGTGAGTGACTGCCCAGGGCCTGCCCTCAGCGTGTGTTTGTGCAGGGCTCTGCATTTCTGCAGCACAAAAAGTGATGGCAGCACTCTGGAGGCTGCTCAGGTTGTGTGGGTGGCAGTGTCCACATGAAACCCTTCCACAGGAGAGAGAGGGTGTTAGGACATTCCTCAGAGCTTTGTCTGGGAGGAAGATTTACAGGGGACAGGCACCAGGATCAGCACCAGGTGCTGCAGCACATTCCCACATCCCCTGATAAGGACACAGCTCTGTAGCTCTGTGGTCCCCCTGCTTGTATCATGATGCATCTGGCCCTGGGGAAAGGTCAGGAGGATTGCCAGTATCACTATAATTGTTTTCAGGCTGGTGGAGCATTGAAACTGCTCCCCAGCCCCAGATTTAATATTTTCTAAAATTCCTAGGCCTGGGATATCTGCCATTAAAAAATCCCTGGCTGAAAAGTTCCTGCTAGTTTAGTGTTTTCAGGTCAGGAGAGGAGTCTTCTGAATTGTTTGTGTGAGCTATAAATAACTTATTATACATATATATGGTGTAAATGACCAATTTTGGGGAAAACTCTTAGAATGCAGTCATGGAGAGATACAAGTAGTGAGGGCTTGAAACTGCCCCAGAGGTTTGAGTCCATCAGTTCAGTGGAAAACAATGAAAATTATATGGGGATCATTTGATCTCTGGTTTAGATTCCTAAGATTTTGTGGCTACAGTGTAAGCATCTGCAGAGGCAAAGCAGATGTCTAAGCTCTTATAGCTGATAAAAATGAAGGCAAAATAGTCACTGGAATTACCTGCTTTAAGCTGAATAAAATGATTCTCTAAATTCTTGTTGATGGACTGTTAACCACATTGGGATCTTAGACACCTGGATTCCATGTATGGAGCTACAGCCAGGCACTTACACAGAGGTTCATTCTCTGGAGCTGAATGCTACTGGAAATTAGCAGAAAATATAACCTGAAGAGATTGAGATCAACACTTGTTTAGCCTAAATATGAAAAGACTGAGAAGGAGTAGTTCTAGTCTTCAAATACACAAAGGACTGCTACCAAGGATAACTTGTTTTTCAAGTTCCTGCAGAATGTGATGAGAAATGATGGATTTTGGTTGCAACAAGGAGGATTTAAAATCGACATCACAAAAAACTTGGTAATGAAACTCTGAAGAGAGATTCACTGAGAAGGATGTAGAGCTGTCAGCATTTGAGGTATTTGTCATCAAATATCTGGCAGAGGAGGTTGGTTTGGATTCCTCACAGTTCAGTAACTGAAAGATAAGGTCTCTTGACTATTGTAGTGCAATTGAAAAGCAGTGTATAATGCACTACACAAATCATAGCTTCATTTACAGAAACATTTCCTGCCCTGGAATTGAGGCTGTCACCAGACTGGGATGTTCCTCATGTTATTGGAGGTTATTGACTGTGCTTACATTTTCCTGAGGAGTCACTGATGTGGCAGCAAGAACAAAAGGGTCTTTTTGGAGCAATTCAAATGGAGTTTTGTTTCCAAAGGCTTAAGCTGCTTGTAAAACAAGTGGTATGAGCATTTCTGCAAGCATTTTGCATGTTAAATGTATCCTATCCACCATTTTGAACCTCTCAAAATCAAAATCACCCTTCTGCATGCCCTACAGAAGCATCTTCTGAAGGTGCAAGACTCCTGTTGCAAAACCTGTGTGCTCTAGAGCACATGGCACATTTTATGCTCTGTATTAAGGCAGAAAAATTGCAATAGACATATTATAAGTGCTTGGATACTGGATTTTTTTGGCAAAAAAATGGGGAGAAATGAAATCTTCAAAGGCATTTGACACAAAGTAGTTTAAACCTTGTGGACTGCTGAAGCAGCATGTTTGGGTAGGGCTATCTACTGTAGCTATTATAAATATCAAGCACTACATTACTGTGGCTGTGTTATCTCTGACAAGATTAAGTGCATTCCTGTCAGAGAGAATTCCCTGATAAAGATTTCATTGCCTCTTCCTCACATACAAAATGATAAGTGACCCTGATATTTCTCTGCTCCACTTTATCAACAAAAATTGTTCTGCTTGGATTATTTCTGTTTGTCTCCTAATGAAGTGACATTTTGTGATGTGTCAGTCAATCCTGGGCTTGAGAGAGACATATGAACTCAAACCCACATCCTAGAAGTTGTAACTATGCACCACACTCTGAAATATGCTGTGCTAGGCTTTTAATCTGCTTTGCTCATAAAACCATAAATCACCAATTAAAAATAATGACTGAGGTGAGGGAATAGATTATTTGATGAACCAGATTGCTCACTGTGAATCATTGCATCACTTGCTGAAGCAGACATGCAGTGGCAGGGACTTGGAGACATCAAAGCTGATTTAGGAATAGACACCAGCAATGTTAAATCAAAGTTACTTCTTGGAGAACAGAATTTATGGTTTGCTGGGTAGACATCCTGAGGATCACATGGAGTCCCATGAATATTAAATATTCTGTGCTGCATGTGAAAAGTGCAACACAATGGTCTAAAATATGCACAGGGACCTGAACTGGTGACAGTGCCATTGTGTCCTTTTCCTCACTCCCTCATCCTAATGCATCCATTTCCAGGGAATATTGGCTGTGCTGGGGTGAGCCCTCCACACTCACTTGGGCCCAGTACAACCAAGGGAGTTGGGATTTCCATGTTGAGCTTGCCCAGAATAAAAGTTATCCTTTGACACCGTGTGGGTTGGAGGACCTCATGATGGCTGGAGCTGCTTTCCAGAGCTTCCTGGGAATGCCATCTTAAGAATATTTTTATCAATGAAGGTGGCTTTGGGAATGATGGAAGGAGTCCATCAGTGGCCAAATGGGCAGAACACCTGAACATTCCTGGCTTGGAGAGCTAGGGAGCTGCTGCAGGTGGTGGAGATGGAAACAAGTTCTGGCACACTGTGAACAGACCAAAGGACATTCCAGTCCCCAGGCATGAGAGCAAGAAGGGAAGAGCAGTTACAAAACACTGGAGCTGGTGAGATTGCATCTGATTTAGAGTGTGGAATTTGCTACCTAAACTGAGCCAAAGAGCCAAATGAAGAGCCAGGAAAATGGAGAAAGGAGCTGTGTGTAGAGAACTGACACCATAGCATGGGGGGATCATTGATTCCCTCCATCCCAACAGAGAGCCGTTGGTTTCTTCTTACACCCATGGCTGTTCTGGTGGGACAACACCTAAGTAGCAAGGCCAGACACTGGGCAAGCTAAAGTGAATCTGCAGCAGTCTGTGCCAGTGGTTGTAAAGGATCTGCAGCTGTTTTCATAGGTGACATAGTTTTCATTGCCCATTATGATGTCAAGTGTGTAAAATTTATGAGGCAGTGTGTTTATTTTAATGTGCAGTGTCTGCATCTCACCAGCCACATACATTTCAATCTTTAATGCAGCCATCTCTTTGGATTATAACACTCTTGCATATTTACTCACACTCTCTCTGAATGGAGAATTGAGCAGTATCTCATGGCATTTTACTAATTAAATAGATTGTGTGTTTTGCTGGCAGTGTGTTGTGAACATTAACTTCTGAAAGCTTTTTCATTTGTCATTGTCTCATTCCTTGGCATTATGATTACTGCAGTTTTATATGTGATAAGACTGTACAGCAAGTTAGGCTCCACATCAGGAATTCCTGCCAGCAGCAATCTGCTCTGTGAGATAGAAGTGTAATGGGATTCATAATGTTCACTCACACTCTCCTCATCAGCATTTCCTCCCTCCTCTTGACTGGGCATTTTATTTGTGTCTCTCCCTGTTCCATTTGGACTGTGGGGAGGGGGGCAGTGCTCTTTTTTGATTTTCTGCTTTAACCTTGACTGTGAAACACTTTCTTATCGGGAAGCTGTTAGATGGGGTTTCACAAAGGCCAGGGTGCTGGAGGAGCACATGGCTGTGAATAGGATGTGTGTTCTCACAGGGACCCTCAGCTCCCTTGCCTCTTTGGCTGTGGAAGAAGCTGCTCCATCCCTGAACCTCCAGCTCAGTGGCACTGCTCTGGCAGGGTGTGATGTGTAAAACCCCACTGCTGAGCACTGGCTTGCTCCTGGCACTGGATGAGGTTTGCAAATCCCCCTGCTGCCTTTAGGTTTGGGGTTGCTGTTGCAGCACTGTGGTGTTTGTACCTGTTTGGGCCCATTTTCTACTGCAGAAAAGCCATGGCCATCAGTGTGAATGGTGTTTGTATCCCCTAATTTAGGATGCCTCCATTATTTATCCAGTAAATAGTTTATCTTTGGAAAAAGATTCTAGTCCTGATTTCAGAAACTGCTGGTGAGATGCAGATTTAAATTTAGGGATTGGTAAACTCTCAGATTGAGATGGCTGTGTGTGAGCCATGTGCTCAAATTTTATTCCATGAAGAACTTGTTGATGGAGAGACCAGATAGCAGAGAGTTGTTCAGTTCTGTATAAATGTAGGATGAGGTTAATACTTCCTAGATTTCTCTAACTGGACAGGTTGGATCTCTTTGAGTATAATATGAGGTCATCTGCAGATGTCTCCATGTAGACACTGGCAAGATGTGCCTGGAGGTGACAGTGCTGGATGTCAGAGGTACTGTGATGTGTGTCCCAAGGGATGGCAGGGACCTTGAAAATTGCCTTCTCCAGGCTCCTAATCTGAAGAGACGCTTCTAGAAATGATGTTGAACTGGTCCCAAACTTGGAAATGCTTCTTTCTTCCTCCTTGATTCTTCCACTGACCACAGGTGCCTCCCACCTGAGCAATGAAGTGCACACAGCAGTGAAGGTGCTGTGCTGCTGTTTCTGCAGGATTATTGTTCCTTGATGCCTCTTCTCAGCTGCATCTCCAGGAGCTATCAGTCTGCTCCCATCTGATGAAGTACAACCATCTTCCTCTGTCTCCTGGTGGCCTCATCTCCAGATGCCAGTGCCTGTTCTTGTGTGGATGTGTTTGGAACCCCTCTAAGCACACTGATCTCAAGAGCTTTTTAATGCTTGTTGGGCTCTTCTATTTCTTTAAGGTAGGGAGCCGCTCTTATAAGTTACACCTTTTGAATTGATCTTTTTGCTCGGGCAAAATAAGATCAATCAAATCATATGGCTAATAAAATTGATAAAGAACCAATAAAAGCCCAATGACACACCATCTGGCCTGCTGAAGATGAATGAGAAAACCAAGCCACTGCTCAAATCTTAACCTTCCCAATCACATTAGAAGCTCATTCACACTTCATAACAGCCTAATATTTCATTCCAGCTACTGAGATTAATGCCAAAGAATACATAATCAGACAATAATTCTCTGTATCTTTCCATCCAGATGCATCGAGTGGAATCATCAAAATAAACAGATCAACTGTTTATTCCTTCCCACTATATTCACCAGCACTGTAACAGCAGCAACCAAAACAGAACCTCTGCAGGAACTGGGGATCCTGCTGTTAAACAGAGGCAGCTGGAAATAACAGCTTTTCCAAAGCATCAAAATTATTTAGGAGGAGAGCCCCTGTTAAAGTCCACAAAATTTCAAGTTGTAACTCATGGAGCCTCCTGCTGTGGAGCCATCAATGGGCTTTTGAAATTTTCACCTGACCCTGCCAAGAAGGGTGTTACCACAGAATATAAAGTAGAATCTCAGATGGGGAGCTGAGGTGAGAGCACCACAGTGCAGCCAATGGAGGTGTATCTTACCAAGGGCTTTCAAACATCAGAAAGAAACAGAAAAGCCAAATAAGGGTTACTGGAGGTCATAGCTCTGATCAGCCACATCTATAACATTGAGTGACCTTTCAGAAACTGAACATACCCTTCACATGGATTGTGATCCTGATGCACCCTGAAAATATGGGATATTTTAAGAAATATTGACAAATTGTCAGTGTAATCCTACCAGACAGGGCTGGAGATTTAACTGCATATCTGAAGTACAGATTGCTGAAGGCTCCTCATCTCCTCCTGCCCCACTGCTGAGCATCCCTCTTGTAACACGGGGTGTCTTGTACAGGTCTGCTGCAGCACTGTGAGCTGTTCACAGTCCCAGTGGCAGGACTTGGTCATCCATCACCCCAAGCCCTAATCAGAGTGCTGCTCTGCCCGTGATGTGTTGGTGCAATACATCTGCCCAGAGACAGGGCTGGATATTGCAAACCCACACATCTGCAAAGGCACACGTCCCACGTGGTTATGGATGTGTGTGGAGGGGTGTATGGGCACACACACTGAGCCTTTGCCCTCTTTGGTGTTGGATTAAAACTGTATTGGTGATTGCAGGGTAGCTCAGGGCTCCCAAAAAGAGAGGTGTGCATCTCTCAAAATGCCTGTGGGCCAAAGTAATCCTGGTGTAGCTGCCCCCAAGGGATGACAGGAATTGGGAACAATGACTTTGGTGGGAGGATGACAGCAATTGTGCTCAGTGATATTAAATGACCATTAAACCATCTATTAAGGCCCACAATAAATGGCATACTGAATCATCTGAACCATGCAAAATATCTTAAAGAGCTGCCTTACCAGGAGAACTCAGTGAGTGGCTACACACAGGGTGTAGCTCAATACAATGCATTTATTAATGATACAAAGGAAAAGATAGGCTCATTGCTAGCAAGGTTTGTGGTTTGGAGCAGCAGCTGGCAGTGGTGAATAATGGTGAAGGAAGGGCAGTTATACAGAGCTCTGTGATGTGGAATGGTTTAAAGAACCATCACTTTCAATGCACCCAAGTGCCAACATGTGCCCCTGGGAAGTGGAGTTGTGCCTGGAGCTGGCAGGATGTGGGGCTGCCTCCTGGAAGTCATTGGCTTGGGGAGGGGATGGGGGGTCATGGTCAATAAACAGTGTGCAATGGTTGTCTGATATAATTGTGTGGCTTGGGGATCTAATGGGAGCCTCAGATTTAAATGGAAAAAATGGAAACAAAAGGGCAAAATGGAACAAAAGAAAGAAAGTGGTATTGCTGCTGTTAGCTGCTGTATTGTGTTCAATGGCCAGAAATTATCTTGGAGTCTGAATGAAGGTGCAATGCCATCCTTACTACTAAGAATAGCCACTTACATTTAAAAAAACCTCTGAGTCTAGGCAAAAAGCCTAATTACAAGAGGAAGTACTCAGAAATAAATATGTGTCTTACAGACTGTAAGCACCTATGTGGGACAAAATATTACTGAAGGCAGAGGGCTGGGGAAATGAGCAGACAAAGACATGGTGAGATGCTGTGTCAGAACTTCAGGCTGGATAAATTCAGGGTAACAACACAAAACTTTTTCCAAGCTAGCAGCCCTGGTGATATTCCATTGAATGATTTTGTGGATTCTGCATCCCCGCTGGATTTCTCTTGGTAAGCTTTATTCAGTTCAAGCAGAAATTATGCAGGAATTACCAGGTGAAATGTTATGCCCTGTATTACGGTGCTGTCATACTCACTGATCCTGATGTTCCCTCCTGGCATTACAAATCTGTGAACCTGAGAAACACATGACTGAAGGGCAGCCATGGTGCAGCTGCTGCATTCTTAAGTGGAGAAAGCTATCTGGGTCATATCTTGGGGAGAGAGATCGTGCTGTGCTGGGGAGACAGGCAGAGGTGAGGACTGACCTTTGGCTTGTTCTCAGTGACAGGAATTGCAAATACAGGTTCTTTGCAAAAATACACCTTTCCCTGCCAGTCCTAGGCAGCCTTGCTTCTGCAAAGGTCTGTTACAGACAGGGCCTGGCTGGCTCTGCACAAAGCTTGGGGAGGGTAAGAGGGGAACATTTTTGCAGGGGGGCATACTTAGGGCATGTAGTGGAAGAGTGTTGTGGTGTTCACAGGGGTCCCAGGACGAGGGAAGAGACGAGGATCTGACTCCATGTTTCAGAAGGCTAATTTATTATTTTATGATATTTATTATATTAAAACTATACTAAAAGAATAGAAGAAAGGATTTCATCAGAAGGCTAGCAAGGAAAGACGTGGAATGGGATCATAACAAAAGCTTGTGACTGACCACACAGTCTGAGACAGCTGGACTGTGATTGGACATTAATTAGAAACAACCACATGAGACCAATCACAGATCCACCTGTTGCATTCCACAGCAGCAGATAATCATTGTTTACATTGTGTTCCTGAGGCCTCTCAGCTTCTCAGGAGAAAAAATCCTAAGGAAAGATTTTTCATAAAATGTGTCTCTGACAAAAGAGGGCTGTTTGTGTGGCCACAGGGTGAGCTGGTATGGTTCTCCCTGTTCCAGCAACAATTCAGACCAATATAACCCATGTTTAGCACTCTGGCATCCCATGCTGTCAATGCTTCTCACAGTGCAGCCCAAGATACCATTTTCCTTCTTGGCTACAGGGGCACATTGCCATTGAAGTGACTTGTGCTCAGCTTGGTGTCCACCAGCACCCCCAGGGCCTCCTCTTGGTGTCCACCAGCACCCCCAGGGCCTCTCTGCCAAGCTGCTTTCCAGTCAGCCAGCCCCCAGCTTATCCTGGTGCCTGGGGATGCTCTTCCCCAGCTGCAGGACCTGGCGCTTGCCTTTGCTGAGCTGCGTGACATTCCTGTGGACCCATTTCTCCAGTCTAGTGAGGTCCCTCTGGATGGCATCACAGCCTCTGGGGCATCAACCTCTCCTCCCAGTTCTGTATTGTCTGCAGATTTGCTTGCCAGTCAGCTGGCTTCAGTAGCCAAGCTGCTGCTGGACATTCTGGCACATGAGGTTTCTATCAGGACTTCCACCAGCTTTCATCATACCTAGGCAGCCCAATGCTCCCAGAGCTGAGTGCCACATTTGGGACACCTCCATACAGACAGAGCAGGTCTGTGTGACAGCAGCCCCTTCAGCCACAGCAGTAGGTGACAATCTATGGGCCAGGGGCACAGGTATCTAGGTTAGGTTTCTCGTAGAGTGTCAGAAGCCAGGACATCTCTCTGGCTGTTCTGGATGGCTCAAGCCCCTGCCAGGGGCTCAGAGACCTTGGCACAGACCCCATAACATCTGTGAGTTTGATTTTGACCCATGGTGCAAATTACCACCTTTATATGAAGGATTACAAGTCAAGAGAGTTTAAATAGAATAATAGTTTATGACAGGGTGAAAAGTAGAATTTTGGGGTTTTTAGAATGGAGTTCAGGAGGCAAGATGGAGGAATTTGGGCATGTTTTGTCTTTCTTTCTCCTCCTTCCTTGCCTCCCTGTTCTGTGTACTGTTGGCACTTTTAGATTGGTTTAAGGTAGGAACGCACTGTCTAACATAAGTGATAGGTATTGGAAAATAATTGTAAATAAAGTACACATAATTTGTAGTATAAAATGTTGACACCAGCCCAAGGGTGGGCAGAGTGCCTCAGACTGACCTGTTGAACGGATCTCAGCAGCCCAAGGAAAGAATGTTACAGATAAGAAATAATAAACAACCTTGAAAACCACAGCAGAAGAATTCTGACTCCTTCGATTGCCGGGAAAAAAGACTTTTAATGTATTTCAGGGTCATCCTGACCATTAGAGATTCCAAGAGTAGAGGACTGATGCCTCCTGTGCTTCTTTTTTTTTTTTTTTTTTGGTCAAAACTATCTCATCCCTGTGGGCTCCCTCTTAGTGCACAGCCACAGTAGGAGACTTGATCTATCCTGCCTCTAGGCACATCCACACCTTACAGCTGATTTCACTGCAAGCACCAGCGAGTTAATGTGGAGTTTTCTGCTGGAGACACAGATCATGTGGGCCATTGAGCCATGCACAGATGCTAGATCAGACCTCAACAGCTCTTCATCACTCTTAGCACAGCAATAAACCCACACTGGTAATCTCTGACTTGTAGCAAAACTGATGCCCTCAGAGGTGGGGCTGGGCTGCTCTGGAGCCTGGGTGGCCGTCACTTGTTCTGGCATTTCTGCTCTGTTCATCTGGTGTGACATAGTTGCACTCTTAGATACTTTTCAGACTCATTAAATCATGGCAGTTCCCGGGAACTGATTGGGAAGTTGTGTTCTCACCTCCCTGGAAAATTATTGCTATTACATTGTCACATCAACAGTTGGGGAGGCATTTTTACAGGCAAATAATACCATATCAGGTGGAGACATTAAAAGGTGTAACCAATAAAAAGAACAAAGCAACAGGGATGAAAAATTATTGCAGTGCAGATTAATTGCACAGCACTTACAGATGTAAAGTGTAAGTCATATAAGTCAGGAAGGGAAGAGAGAGTTTGACAGACAAGGAATAAAATGCAAAGTACAGGAACAAATGCAATTTCAACAGAAAGTTTATGAGGAATTATTGCTCTGAGGTGAAGAATCTGAGGCTGGAAGAAATAGCTAATAAAGCAGAAGGAAAGTAATTTATTATTTGAAGAGGTTAAGGTTTAGGAGCAAAATCTGTGACAGTCCTTTAATATCAGCAGAGATCTGAGTGCCATTATTCCCATGGATAACCTTGAGACCTCTGGGGCTTCTGCAAACTACAGAATGAGACCAGCAATAGCCTATCCTGCTCATGAAATAATTGTGGGTTCTTTCTCCATTTTTCAGAGGGAAACTCAGAGGTAGCAAATGAGAACCTGAAGGCTGAATGAATTTGATGAACACTTAACTTGTGAAATGCATTGCCCTGGGCTGTCATGGAGCTCACCACATTGAGACAATTCATTGAAATAATGGTCCCAAGGAGAAGGCTGCATTGTGGTGGCAGTTTGACATCACAGCTGAGCCAGTCTGGCCTGCTCAGCTGGGAGAGGCAGCACACACCTTTTTTTTCAGCTACCAGGCAGGTGGTGCAGCCATCTCCTGCTCAGTGCAGGCAGCAGCTCCTGCAGTGCCCACAGGTGACACTTCTGTCACTGAGGCTGCTTGACAAGTCCCACTACAGAACTGTCACGTTAGGTTGGCATAATTTTGCTGGACATTAACATTTGGAGAGAGACTTTCTTGGATGGACAGTTTGAGGAGGATGGGATTGATGATTTTGTGTTTCTCAGCTTCTCTCTCAGCCATGCCCAGCCCAAGGGTGGGTGTGGTATTTTCACGGTTCCCAGACAAGGAAAGGAAATTAATCTGACTCCATGTTCTTAGAAGGCTAATTTATTATTTTATGATGTTATGTTATATTAAAGAATACTATACTAAAGAATAGAGAAAGGATACAGACAGAAGGCTGAAAGATAATAATGAAAACCTTGTGACTCTCTCTTCCAGAGTCCTGACACAGCTGGACAGTGATTGGTCATTATGGCAAAACAATTCACATGAAACCAATCAGACAACCACCTCTTGGAGAAACAATCTCCAAACCATATTCCAAAGCAGCAAAACACACGAGAAGCAAATGAGATAAAATTGTTTTCCCTTTTCTCTGAGGATTCTCAGCTTCCCAGGAGAGAAATCCTGGCGGAGGGATTTTTCCAGAAAATATGATGGTGACAGGTGGGAATGTGACAACAGACTGGCTGGGGGGTCCCCTTGGAGCAGCCAAGGCCATTTGTCTTCAGCCATTGGCATTGCCTTCAGCTTTCTTCCTAATGTGCTAATTTTCCTCAATGGTGCAAAGGGCTCCAGCACACAGAGGCTGTGTGTACAGTACTTGTGTTTCTGGAGAAAGAAGAATTTGATGTCTTTTCCTGAAGTAATTAATGCAGGGGTTTGAAACCTTTCACTTATACTGATGCCTATCCAAACTCCACTCAGCCAATGTCAGTCTTTTGATGAAAAGTGTTTTATAGAAGGTGTTTGAAAAACCTCTGAAAGATTGTCAGTGTCTTGTAGACTTCATGCTGTTCTATACTTGGTGAAGGTTCCTGGAGAGTTTGCCCAACAACTCCATCATTTCATGTGTAAATGTCTGCCTTATGTACAGAAGGGATTTCTGGGAAAAAAAATATTTATACATTTCTGGTTTGTTAACTTGACCATGTAATAGGAAGAAAGCCATGCTGTCAGTCTGAAGGGGGATGAAATAGTTTCTACTGAATGAACAATTCATACAAATATGAGAATGACCATACAAGATCAAATCAAAATCCATCCAAGCCTGTGTTTGGCACAGCCAATAATGTGTCGGAGGAAAATGTAGAACAGAAGAGCAAGCAGACAATTTACCCTATATTTTCCACCAGCACTTTATGGTTACCTTATAAATATACTAGTTTTTTTGTGTGTGTGATTCATTCTTTTGCCTTCACACACACAGATCATAATCCTGATCAGAACATAATCCTATAGCAGTAGCCATGTTATAGATTTGTGTAAAAATGCCTGGTGCTCTCATCAGGCTGAGGTCAGTAATCCAGGTTATAGCAGAGCTGCTGATCCAAAGCCCTTTCTGCTGGAAGAGTCCAGGACTGGAGCTCTTGGTGGTTTAAATACCAGATGGGATTGACTTGATCTCTGGAAACTGAGATGCTAATTTGACATTCTGTAAGAGTAAAGATAGTCCTGGGATTATATTTCACTAATAAACTAACCTTGGTAGTGAATTCCCTCAAATAAATAGAAGATTCACATTGGTATTTCAGTAAAAATCAGAAGCCTTGATAGTACAACAAAGCTGATGTACTGAAGCAAATAAAAATTTTTACCAGTGAATGCTTGAAGCTCAATAGATCAGTTCTTTAAAATCAAGAGCATTTATACTTTTCATTACTGAATTTAGTCATATTATAGCAGTAAATACAAAAATACTTGCTATAAATTTTGCTGGCCTTGTATGGTCACATTATTTGTGGGAATAATTGCTACATGGACTAGAATTCATTACCTCAGGTTATTGGATTACATATCATGTCCTGCTGAATTGTAATATCATTTTGTTTAAATGCAAATGCTAAAATAAATGATAGCTTCTGCTTTAGGGCTGTGGATTAGTTATTCAAGATGATCTTACTATTAACTTTGCAGGGAAGATAAATCGGTTAAAGGAAAAAACTTGACATCTTATCAATTTTTTCTATATAGAGGTTTCAGTGGGAAAAACTGCTTGTTGCAGCAGTTTCACTCTTGTTCCTTAATCATGTGTTAAGTAAGCCTCTACTAGGAGTTTAATGTGGAATTTTAAAGTCCTTGGATCTAATGAAACCAGGCACTGACGCTGTGGCAGCAGCAGGACAAGGTGTCTTAGAGTAGGAATAACCCAAACAAGTCATGCTAATGTTCCTCCTTCCCATCAAAAAGTTTACCAAAGTTTTTATGGTACCTAATGGCAACAAATTTAGGTGCCAGAGATTCATTCACAAGAGAGGCAGGTTAGTGCTGTGCGCTCCCAAGACCCCTTTCCAGTACTTAAAAGAGACCTATAGGAAAGATGTGAGCAAAGTATTTAGGAAGGCCTCTTGTGATAGGGTGAGGGGGAATTGTTTTGAAGTGAAGGATGGTAGATTCAGACTAGATATAAAAAATCATTTTTTAAAAAATTAAGGTGGTGAAACACTGGCACAAGTTGATCAGAGAGGTGGCAGATGCTCCATTCCTGGAAACATTCAAGGCTAGTTTGGGTCAGGCTCTGGTCTAGTGGGAGGTGTCCCTACCTGTGGCAGACAGGTTGGACTAGATGACCTTTAAAGGTCAATCCAAACTGTTACATAATTCTATAACTCTGTACAAAAATTTTGAGAGAGAAAACTGGGGAGATGGTTGGAAAAACTAGATGAAAGGCAATTTAAAGAAGAAGAACTCTGCATTAACTCCAGATTCAGAGGAAGGACCAAGAGTAGTGGGAAGGGCTGGGAGAGCAATCATGGGTGTTATGGCTTGGAGCAATGGGAAGAGGAGGCAGTGACTTCACTCTGCCTAAGCTGGTGGGCCTTTACTCTTCTGGTCTTCCTGGGCAGGTCATAACTGGGACACACTGATGGACAGGACAGAATTCAAGCACAGATAGTGATAAGGCTGTAGAGCAGGATTTATGAAGAAAAGTTAAGCACCAAATGTGCCCAGTTTTTCTCTGTGACAGCCTGACATTAGAGCAGCGTAAATACAGATGAAAAGGAAGAGGTGTCATTTAACATAATAGAAGGATGCTGTGAGCAAGGAAGTCTGCACATTAATGAAGACAAAACTCAACCCCTTCTGCATGCTTGGCTGCTGCTGAGATTCCCACCCCCCTCAACTCCTCAGCCTGTGCCTTATCCCCCCTCCCTGGAGAGAAATCAATCACTCCCAGCCACATCCAGGTGCAGTGAAGAGGGATTCACTCTCCTGGGAGTCAGCAAAACTCCCTTCCCATTTCCCCAGAGGCTCAGAATAAATCCCCTTAGTGGATGATGGCTTGCACATGGTTCCTGCTCTCCTGTCACCCATATCTCAGGTTAGGTTTGAGGTGTAGCTGGGAGCTCTAATCCAACACTGCTCACTGGGGCACTGGCACACAAACACTTGGCCCTGAGGAACCACTTAGCCAGGGAAATGGGTTACAAAGCTCCCAAACCTCAGGAAAACTTTGGAGACCATCAGGTTGAAAGAAAAACCTGTCCAGAGGAGCTGTCTGCAGCTCTTTTCCAATTCCTCACCCAAGGATAGCAGCTGTCTGAAAGCTCCTCCAGCCCAGGACAAGGAAACCAGTGCTCAGCTATCAGAAAGCACCCAGAAGTAGTAATTTCCCTTTATTTGTTAGATTGCATTTTAATTATTGAAAGGCAGCCAGCCAGCATTGGATGGCCATGGCTGCCAAGAGCCCAAAGGCCTTCTGTATAGGGGGTTAAATTTTGTTAATGATCTGAGTTTCTGCCAAACTCACTGCCACATATCAGGAGTGACACTAAGTAGACTTGGAGGCTGTTTCAGTTAAGTGCTTACACTTTATTTACATAAGCCATTTCATCTATTGCTGCTCAGAAAATACAGAAGAGCACAGAGAAGGAATAAGGCTGGCTGAGTACCTCTGGATAGCTGACCAATTTCCTTCTTCACACTGTCAAGTTATTTTTCTGCAGCTGGGGAAGAAATTGGCCCTTATACTGTCATGTTGATTCAAGAAAACTCCTTCTTTCCAGTCCTACCTGCCCTTCTGCCTCTCATTCCAGGAAAGAATTTTACTAGGGAGTTTGGAAATTTTTGTACAAGAGGAATGTTGTGATTTTTGGGTTCCTTTCTGAAGTACTTACATGTCTGTTTTATTTTTCTCTGTGCTCCAGCTCAAGCAGTCACAGAGAGAGTTTAGGTTCATTACCTTCCTTGAAAAAGTCTTTCATGATCTTCAGCTTCCCTCCTGGCTACCAAATCTGCATGCTCCCATCTTCTCCCTTATTTTCCTTAAGGTTGCAGATCAGCTCATCTGTATTTCACTTTTGTCCTTACCTTTGGTGTATTAAATACAGAGATTCATCTGCCCATTTCAAATTAATTTTCATCCTTCCATGTTCCACTTCCTGAAGCCCATCTCTCATGGTTACCCAGGGCTTTCCAGGAAGCCCTTATGTTATCCCCTCTTTCCAGAACTCTTGTGGCTCCCATGCCAAAGAGGATGGTGCTGTTGCCATCAGAGGATTTTCACTGCTACCACCAAATTCTTGGCTGTGATGTTTTTCCCAGGACTTCAGTTTTTTCCCACTTCCTGCATTCAGAAGGATTCAAAAGGAATGAATGTGGCACTGACAATCTGTTCAGCAGTGACCTGAAAGCTCAGGGGTGGTATTGCAGCAGGAGATGGTGCTGACAGGATGGGAGTTCCAGCTCACCATTCTGGTGGCCAGGGGCAGTGTCAGACTGTCCCCTCCTGTGTCAGCCTTGCATCAGAGCCTCCTCCCCTGACCTCTGGATTCCTTTGCAATACTTTGTAAAGTGATTTCCTGGGGATTGCAGAACGTCTGAAATGTGTGCCCACTGCCTACACCCACACAGCTTCAGGGCAAACACAGAACTCTTAAGCAGGATTTAGGGCTGAAAAGTACAAGAAGTTATGTGGTTCCTTACTCTTAAGTCAAGAAAGCAATCACCTGTCAAGGCAGTCTGTCTTCCCTGCTTTATCTTCTGAGAAGAAATGCATGGTTGATAACTTATAGACGTTAACACAAGCAGGTTATTTTAAGGGAAATATTCACAACCCTCCAGAAACCCTTTTGTTCAAATTTGGCTGGTCCCCAAATGTCTTGCAGAAAGGTTATTACTGAGTGCTTTAATTCCCTCTCCAGGCCTCCACAGGCATGAGCTATCATTTCCCTTCCCTTCCCTTCCCTTCCCTTCCCTTCCCTTCCCTTCCCTTCCCTTCCCTTCCCTTCCCTTCCCTTCCCTTCCCTTCCCTTCCCTTCCCTTCCCTCTTTTCTGTTTCCACTTCTTATATAAATAAATTTCCAAGTGGAATGCATCTCATTAGTGATTATGTTTCATATTAATTGAGGAAAACCAGGAGAGGACATTGTATAAAGCCCTCAACTGAGCCATAGGCTGAGTACCAGTGTGTTGGATAAGCAGGAAAACAAATTCCCAGGAGGATCAGTGCTTTGTGTTCAGCCTTGCCCAGTTCTTTGTCCTGGCAATAGACTTCCAGGAATGTAAAATAATGCTTAATAAAACTTACACTTGAAAATGTAATTTGCTTGGGCTATTGATTTAATTAAATTGAGTCAATTTGTCTGAGCACTGTTTGTGTTTTAAATGCACAGCACAGAACCCACAGAAGAATGTTCCTCACTGCAGCTGAGTGCTCTGTTCCTTCCTGCAGTGAGGTGAGGAGTGGTACAGGAGTTTCCCCTGGCAGGTGCCCTGTTGAAAATCTAAATATGGAGGGTTAATAATGAATCAGTGACCTGGTGGTCCAGTTTGGGCTGATGTCTGTGGAATGGGAACCTTTCGTGTCCTTGGTGCAATGGAGGAGGGAGAGTTGGCAACTTCACATCAATGGGCATTTTGTCTGTGATTGGTTTTCCTTGTTATTCAACAACAAAAAGGCTTTAAAATACCATGAAACTTGTTAGGCTTTGTGCACCTGATGTCTATTCTAGCAACTGCTTCTCTTTTTTTGGTAAATTTACTCATCTCTATTATTTTGTAATGCCAATTATAACTTCAATTATAACTAATTTATAGAGTTATAACTTCATGATCCGTGAGTCACACTGTTTGTCTCATCTGAGGGAGTGTGTTCTGGAAGGCCTCACCTGTGAAAGGTCTTGATGAAAGTTGGAAAGGTTCCTCCATTTTGGCATTTGTAAAATGCAGCTATGCTTTTCTTCTTGGTTTAGTGCTGGACAACAATCAACAGGCAGAAGAAACAGCAATAAACCAGTAGTATTAGGAAACAACTCCTTAGTGTAAGAGTATAGAGATAGGTTGCCTTGGATCTATGATTGCTAATAAGGCATGAGAAAATATCAGGCATTTCATTTTTTCCTGTGTCTTTTTTTAAGGCTGAGGTGTGGAAAGTGCTACTTTCCACTTACTTATTCTGAACAGGGAGCCAGTAGTGTTCTGCAGAAGTGTCTCTAAAAACTCTAGAACTGATTAAAAATAAGATTTTGAAAGAGTTGAATTTTTTAGCTAGTACAGAATAAAAATGTTGGGTTACAACTGCCTATTGCATTCTGTGCATCACTCTTGTGGGCATGAGAATAAGGAATTACCATCACCCTAAATAATTGAACTTCCTTTGTACAGAGAGTAGAAAATCAAGAATATTTTCTTCAAGCACTGCAGAACAGGGTATCACAATTCTCTCATTTTGGGACCTTGACAGGGCCCCAGACAGAATGGCCACATCACTGAATTTTTGCCTGGAAGGCTTGTTCAGCCCTAATTTCCATTCACAAAATCACCTTTCAGATTTTGAGGAATATGGGTGGTATGAGAAACTGAATGGGATGGAATAAAACCAGAAATATTTTTATTGTTTTGTGTTTATTGCACCATATAAAGCTCAGAAAATGAGTTTGATTTGCTTCTAGCATGATATAATTGTTGTATATTTTGTCCTGACACTTCATTTCCCTCCTCAGCCACAGAGTTGCCATTTTATACCATTAACTAATTGTTCATTATTGTTGAAAATGGAAGAGGAATTTGACACTTCCAGGGAAATCCAGAAGTCACAAGGTGTCTGTAGCTGGGCTCCAAGTGTGAGCTCTGCTCCTCTGGTAGTCAAAGGAGACATTCTCCATCGAGCCAAGGAAGTGCAAGTAAATAAACACCCTCATTATGTTTTGCAGTGAGGGCCTCATCACTTAACTTATTGATATTTCAATCAATTTGGAGAACTCTCAGGATCCTTGCTGCTTACAGACTGCTGACCTTCATGGCCAGTGATGCTAATGCTCAGTTAATTATGAACAGGTTAATGCCCAGTTAGTTATGAGCAGGATCATGCTCTTAAAAAAATGTAAATATGTTTGCTGTCTGAGAAATGATCTAACAGTCAGCAAAGGAATGGTCAGGAAGAGCTGTTGGTATTTTTCCTCTTCTTCATTTAGTTTTTCATTGTTTTTTAAAGTGTTTTTATTAGTTTATTTATCTCCCATTATTAATTATCTCTGCCTAAGGAGTAGAAAAGAAGCAAGAAGACATTGTGATTTTTTGTATCTATTTCCTAGCATGAAGAATATGTCATAAATTTTTAAGACTGCAAATCCAAATGTAAAGAAATTAGTAAATCACAGCCAGAGGTCTCCCTCTTTGTGCATCATTTGGACAGACACATATGGAAAAAATCCATAGGAAGGTACAGTTAAAGAATTATAAAATTATAGAATAGTCTTTTTTTTAAAGGAAGAAACCTTTAAAAGTCATCCAGTTCAGCCTCTCTGCATCGAGCAGGGACTTCTGCAACTAGACCAGGTTGCTCAGAGCCCCACCCAGCCTGACTTTGGATGATTCCAGGACTCAATCCTGGTGCATAGAAATCTACTTGCTTTCTGTGGAATTTCACAGGGCTTTCTGGTCATAAAGCTCCCTGTACAACCACTGGCATGGCATCCATTCCTGCTTCCTCCTGAGCATCTCCCTGTCTTCTTCTGGACCTTTGAAATCCTAGTAGCTGCAGATACTGATTTTTTTTAATATCAGCATAGCAAATATAATGTATGGGCTGTAATGTGAGATGCAATATAACACCGCTAATTCCCTCAGCTATTCCATGCTCTGTGATTCACTCTGCCTTTCACCAGCTCAGCTGTGAAAGCACCATTCACAATGCTACTGGCTGTGCTGGGGAGCATCTGTCTTGAAACTGTACCAGAGGGTAATTAAAAGGGAGATGGGGGACTGTTGGAACCATATAGATTGTTCATATTTATTGATAAAATACTTCTCACTGCTTCTTAATTCTCACTATGGAGAATAAAGGAAAGCAACAGATTTTCAACCATTATTATTTATTAATGTTTATATTAATTAAAATTTAATATTGATATTAATCAAATTCTATTAAAACTCAGCGTAGCTCTTTTGTTTTATTTTTGTTATTTATTAATTTTTAAACAGACCTTATGATCCAGCCAAGCAGTATTTTAATGGCCTTAGTGAAAGAATAATAAAATCCACACTGTGTCCCTTTCTTTTCCATTATCTCCTTGTTGAGCTATCTAAGAAACACTTGCTGCTGCAACAGGCTGATGCTTTAAAATCCAGGCCATCCATCTTGCAATTGCTTGCAATCAGTAACATCAAGAAAGTTCTGCAGAGTCAAGCTTTTTTAGGCTCAATACAGGGAGGAAAATTAAATTCCTGTAGTTTTTTAGCTGCAGAATTCATTCAGTATATTCTTCATTTAATCACAATCAAACCAAATTTCTATTAAAACTCATTGTGCATTTGACTGCCCATGTAATAGGAACCACAGCAAACAATGAGGTATTAGTTGTCTTTTTCCTGTCCTTTTCCTTTGACCCTTGAATCTGTACAATATCCATGGAGCGCAACTAACTACAATCTCTGTATTTAATCTTAAATCATAATTAAAACAAAGAAGTGTGAAATGAAAAGCAATCAGACAGAAAATACAGACTCCAGTCAGAGCACTTCGGTCTGTTTTAGGAATATAAATTGGACTGATTGCATATTTGGATCAGCCTAATCAAAGTAGTGCTAGAAACCCAAACCAGTTTTTGAGGAGAAAAACCAGATATAATTGTTAGGTTTTCTGGGCTACAGTGGACAAAACCCAACCAAGATTACAAAAGCCTTGTCCAGCACTGGGTCAGTGTCTTGGTTTCCAAAGAAAAGTGTCTGCTAAGGAAGGCTGGAGCCTCCCCTGAAATGGAAAATGTAAACCCCCTCCCTCCAAATTGTTATAAATTTTAAATTAAGAGGCTCTCAGGGAAAAATATGGGAGAAGGAATAACAGCTCTTTATTAAGGAAGAAAATAAAAAGATAAAATAAACAATGCAGTAAACTAGAACATCACTGACAGAATCAGAACACAACCTGACACCCTGTGGGTCAGGGTGTTGGCAGCAGTCCCATTGGAATTGTGGCTCAGCCCTCCTGCAGTGTCAGGGGTGGCTCTGCTGGAGCAGGGATCCTGTAGAAAGGTGCAGTTTCTTCCTCTGAAAATCCAGTGGAAGAAGAGGCAGCTGCTGTTCCTCTGGGAAATCCAGTGGAGAAGCCGTGCTGGTGTTCCAGAATCTCCAGATTATATCCAGGTAGGAATGCTTGGCTCCTCCCTCTGGGCTCACATCTCCCAATGGGATGCTGTAGTTCTTATCAGCCATGCAGTGACATTCAATGGCTGTTATCAGCAGATGTTCCCCCAGAGGGAGGATTGGGTGTGGAAGAGATAAGGCAAACTGCCCACTTGATGAAAGACAACTGCCATACAGATGGCAAATAAAATACAATTTGCTTGGCAATCCAGGACATTCAGGTTGGGAGTACAGGGATGAGCCTGTGCTGGGGGTCCATGGAAAGGCTCTAGTCAGGCCCCAGGGGAAGTGGCAAGTGCCAGCCCTTCTAGTTTTGGTCATCACTCTGTGATTGCTGAGTCAAAAATTTTAACAAAATGGCGAAATGAACAGCAGCAATGCCTGCTTTGGTTTGGCATCTCACTCAGGGCAGTGCTTAGCCTTACCTTTTGTATTTCTAACTTATCTGATTGTCACTGAGGAGGCTTTGCTGCCATTAAACAAATAGTTTAGTGCTTAATCATGTCTGTGTCAGCAGCCTCAGCTTGCAAAACATAAAAAGAAAGAAAAAGTAAGAAAAAAAGAGAAAATAATTCCTCGTTTTGGGTAATCTTTGGGTAAGATTTGTCCTCTGTACATGTACAGAGCTTCATCCCACCTTGACTATTTTTATGTCACCAGGATCCATATAATGAACAGTTTGTGGCCATGCTGTAGATCAGCCCATTTGACTCAAAAATTAAAGAATAGTAATATGAACATCAGGGACCAACATTGAAGCTCTTAGTCAGTTCATCTAGGAGTGTTTTATGAAGGTGGTCAGGTACAGCAGTAACCAGTCTGCTCTCTTTCTCAAAATGACACCCATAAGTGTCCATCCTCATCCTCACTTATGGGTGTTTTTCATCCAAACACTCATAAGTGTTCCTCCTCATCTCTGTCCTTATTATTAACTGGCTGAGATATAAACCATTCAAGTGGCAAAGTATTTTTTCATCAGTGTTCCACAGTAAGAGAGAATCTCATAATCCTACATAAGTGGTTTTAAAACAAATATACTCTGGGTCCTCTCAAAAACTTACAAAGAAAGGATCTCCATCAGCTTTGTCAGGTTTTGTTCTATTCACTCTGCATTTGGCCCATATCCACCATCAGTCTTTGGCTAAATTAGAATCAGCTCAATTTGCTCTACCTCTTGGGTGGACAATACAGGAGAACTATCTTTCTCAAGGGAGATTTTATCTCTGTTTGAATCAGGATTGTGAAAAATCTCATTGCTGTGTTGTCTTTCCAGGCTGCAAATCTAATTAATGTGAGCCCAAGAATCTTGGGTATTAATCCTGAATTTAGCTATTTTTAGGTATTGATGGTAAAGCACAGAGAGCTGTGCAGCAGCAGGGAGAAGGACAACTTTATCACCTTCTCCAGGATGGTACACCTGGGGTCAGGGAGGACCTGGGAGGGAGAACTGCTCCTTCTCTCCTTTCCTCACTTAACTGGGAAAAACTGCAGGAACTGGGAGACTGTAGGAGAGGAGGTGACCAGGAAGTTCTGAAGGGAGTGAAGGGCCACACTGAAGCCTTCAAGAGTGAAGGCGGAAGGAAGTGAGGAAGGAAGTGGTGGAAGGAATTGGCGGAAGGAAGGAAGGGAGACATTTTCTACAAACTCTGAGGGATGCAGAGTCCATTGATCTCGAGAAGTCACTGAAGGTTGCTGGGCTAAGAACCAGCTGGGGAGAATGGACCCAGCAAGTGAGGACTGGGACAGATCTCTTTACACCTCCTTATTCTCAGTCATTGCACCCATAAGACCCAAGTTTCATCCCCCTAAAAGTTACCTACTTCCTTCTAGAAGGTGCTTTGACAAAGTGCAGAACTTCAGTTTTTGATGGGGAAGATTGAGGCAGAGGCCTCTCTAAGCCTGACACCTCACACAGCACTGGAGATCCTGGCCAGGCTTGTGCTGGGGCTCAAGCCATGCTGTCCAGCAGTGATTCCACCCTCAATCTCCCCTGCACCAACCTAAGAGCCTCCCTGGCACCAGGTGGTGGAGGATTGGCACCTTGTATCTTTTTCTTGAGAACACCATGTGCTTGCAAAGGCTGGGAAGTGGCCTGGTGCAGCCAAAGTTCTGACCACAAGCCAGATTTTCCCCAGTAGCATTGAGCAGAGAAGAGGGAAGCCATGAAAATTATTAGTGGTGCTTTCCTGTTATAATTTCCATGGTTTAGCAGGAAGATTACTCTGTCTTTCCTTATGGTTTCACATGAAGGGAGGAGAAAGGCAGGTGAAATCCTGTGTTGAGTGAAGTGCTGCTCATCAGCAGGGCATTAGCCACTGATAAGGGGAGAGTGTTTGGTGAGGGCTGTGACTGCCCAGCACTCCAGTCTGACTACAAGACAATAACACAGATGTTCCTCATTCCTCCTGCTTCTGATAGTGCTCTTCTCTCCTTCCCACTCTTCAGTTTGCCCCCTCTTTGATACTCTTCTCAAACTTTAATTCTCTCAGCTTTTTCCTCCCTGCACTGCCAGCACTCTCTCCTAATTTCTCCTTTCATGGTATTTCCCTCTTATCTACTTTTGAGCCCAAATTAATTTTGTTTTGTACCACCCCATTTTCTTTCACCAGCTCTATTCTTCCTCTTCACAACCCTAACTCTGTTTTCCCAGGAGGTCTGGCTTATCCCAGCTCTTTGAATTCAATTAATTGATCTTCATCAGCCAGATTGCCATTGGCAAAGAAAACCAGCATGCTGACTGTCTTTGTGCTTTAACTTCTGTTTTATCCTCATTTAATTTGTGCCCTTTGCAGATTATTGAGCCCTAATTACCTCTGCTGCCACCTCACTGTATTCAATTATAGCCTCCATCTCACTGACCTGATGTCTCTGTCCTCATCAAATCTCACCTTTCTGACTTTGCCCATTATTTTTGTACAAAGTCAGTACCCTCAATGGGGAGCTCAGTTCTTCCAATCTTGCTTCATTTTCTTGACTCCTTCCAAGCACTTTTCCTGTATTTCCCTGCCTTCACTTCTCCAAGATATTATGGGATTCACCAGAGCACAGACAGACCAGGCACTCAGGCAGTGGTTTCAACCAGGGCATCTTGACCTGGCTTGAGGAAAATTGATCTATACACCAGCATCTCATAGTAAGTGTAAAAAAAAATCTCCTACACCCACAGCACAAGCCCTCAGATGCCCATACAGGGCTATTTAATACATTTTGCTAACATTTTCTGGTGAAAATAATCCCTCTTGTGCCTGGCTACCTCCTCTCCTGCTCCTTTCTTTCCTGTTCCCATTATCTCTTCTCCCATCATCCCATCCTATCTCTGTCAGGTCATGATCCTCAGATATGCCTCTTTCCAACAGTGAATTTCCCATATCCTTCACTCTCTGACCTACTTTTGCACTTCTCCTTCTCTTTTCCTTCCTACAAGTGTGGCCATAGTGTGGTGCTGACCACAGCAGTCACACCTTCACTCTCCCTCCACTCTCTCTTAATTCTCCTTTGTTTCTTTATGCCTGATTTTGTTAACTTCTCTGGAAAGGCTGATGCTTTCCTTGTAGCTAACATCCTCTCCCTTTGCCCCATTTTAATTTTTACCTTTATTTTCATATTTGCTCTCTCCCATGATGATGATTTCTGAGAGATTTAAGGGCTGTTGTTTGGAAGTGGGGATGGTTCACCACTTGAAAAACTCAGCCACAACACAGAAATGCCCCTGAAAGTGCATTTCTCACTGAGTTGCTCCTTCAAAGTGCTGGGGTTTGACCTGTCCAGCCTTTTTTGCCTCTTCCTGTGAAGCTCCTTCACATGGCTAAGTTGGGCTCTGGGTGATGTCTATGATTCTGTCCTTGCCCACCAGCAGGTGTCTGGTGTGTGCTTGTATGCCTGGGGGTCACCTGCATCAAACTTCATCCACTGGTGGCAATATACCACGGTCCATGGTGCCTCTGATATCTCCTAATTTCATTAACCTCACTAGTGCTTCTTTAAAACAAGAAATTCTGGCAACTGCTGCCATAGTGCCCATGTCAGGGGTGTCATGCAAAAAGATCCTGGGCATGAGGTCTTAAAAAATGCTCATTCAGGTGATTTGTTTCTGGTTTTGTAATCCATCTCATAGGTGAGGGGGATCTGGACAATTGCCCTTTCCAGGCTGTGTGAGTCCCAAACTCATCAGTCAGAGCTCTGATTCCTCCCAGTGTTCTGATTCCCATTGCAGCTCTTTTCTCAGCTGGATGTTTGACCTCATCAATGATCCCAGAAGTTGCACTGCTCTGCTTTGGCTGAAATTTTCCCTGTTTCTCACAGTGCTGGTGCTGAGATGTGGCCTTGAGGAAACTTGCAGACCATGGACATTGAGTTGTACATTAAATACACCTGCCCCAATCCTTTGCTGTTCACAGGGAGCCAGGGTCCCCTGTCCTGCAGCTGAGCCTCCAAAAATGTCTCCAAAAATGACCTTGATCTTTTCTCTCCCACAGCAATATCTATTGCTCTGGGTTGGGAGGGTGGCTCCTGAAATTTTATGCAAATTCTCCAGTCATTAGTGCAGCCTCAGATGGATATTTCCCTGTGAGGGAACAGGCTGGGAGACTTTCCCTGAGTTATTTTCTCACCTGGGGCTTGCTCCAGAGGCCATGGGCAGAGTTACTGCTGGATCTCTCACTCACAAAGGAGTGAAGCATGACATGCCAGGTTCCTCCTCTGACCTTATGTTAGAAGAGAAATTGCTTTTTAGTACTTTTTCTTTTTGACATGATTGTACCCCTTTGTATTCTTCCTATTCTTCCTGAACATTAAAATCCCTTCACAATCCCCTTGCTAACCACAAAATTCCTTTTTTCCTTCCTCCCTGTTTTATTCTGCTGTGTTACTAGAGAGATAAATGA
Source organism: Agelaius tricolor (assembly GCF_023055355.1). NCBI lineage: Eukaryota > Metazoa > Chordata > Aves > Passeriformes > Icteridae > Agelaius > Agelaius tricolor. The sequence continues at coordinate 4,644,193 of NW_027269266.1, forward strand.
GAATAAAACAAAAGAAAGTGTAAATTTGGGAAACACAGGGCTATTTTGATTATCTGGTTGCTTTTGTGCCAACATTGAAAATTCTATTTCTGTGTAAGAAATTCTTTTAAATCGGAGGAGAACTTTCTGCCTTCACTGCTCATTGAGATGTTTTGTGGTACACACAGGTACAATATGACAGCAGAGCTTCAGGTATGCTGAATGATTCCCATTTATCCCAAAGGCTTTGCATGAAAGCAAATTATTATGAAATCATTGAACAAGTCTCTTTCTAAGGCTCCCAGAGCAGGCAGTCTGAACCCAATCCCTTCCCAGAGTACAATGAAATGAGATCTTCATCCCTATTGCAATATTTATCCCAAGGCATCACATGGAACTACAGAGCTTAATACTGCAAGGAATTTCAGTAGCATTTTTTATCATGTCCAGCTTACATCTCAGCCTTGCTTTCATTTACTTACCTTTAAATTCAGTCTATTTACTCTTCAAATGTACACTGTGGCTATTTCTACCTGGTAAAAAAATAGATAATGTGTGTGCCTACAGCTTGTTGTAAATGTGTACAGAAGCACATTATGGGGTCAGATTTCCAGGAGACACAAACCAACACTATTTCTTTAATGTGTTTGTAATATCAGCCAACTTTCACTGCTTAGAACTATTTACAGCTATTTTCCCCTTTACACAATGCACAGGTTTCAAGGTCACAGTTACCAATAAAATAGAAGAATTGGGTCAGACTAGAGTTGTCTGCACCTACTGTAGGATGAATGAACTACTTAAAATTGGTGGTGGTGCCACAGGCCCCAGCTGACACATAAATTGGTGAGTGTTAAGTGTGTGGGCTTGGGAAGTTTGTGTCTGGAAGGAGGAATTCAGAGTTTTACTGCCTTATGGGTGTGCTGTAAGTGAAGCAGAATGATGTGATGATGATGGCACTGGGTAGGTTACTCGAAGTGTTGTGTGATTTGGGGCACATCCTTCACCTGGACACATTCTCTCTGCTCACTGGGGTGAAATAAAGGTGCTGTTCCTCTCCTCTGTACTGAGAACCTTAGAGCAGAGCAGTTTTTATTCTCTAATATAAAGCCCTCATTGAGAAAGACAGGTTGGATCTGTAGGATGCATTGCCCATGGAGCTGGGCACTAGAGCTCCTCTGATTTGATGATGGATCATAAACAGTCCCATCATTTTTTGGGTTCCCAGGGCAAACAGGCAGAGGCAAATCTCTATGACTTCCAGGAATACTGGGCTTTTTGTGAAATCTGCTCCTTCCCTAGCCTGGCTAAGGGAGGCTCTTTTATGTGAAAGTGCCTTTTCCCTCCACATTCCTGTCAGTTTTCTTTCAAAGCTATCTCAAAGTGGTAATTTGGGAAATCAAGCTTAAGGTTTCCAATTCCTCTGTTGACAGACCTCTTTCAGAGTGCAGGTCACTTCTTCAGTGGTGATTCACTTTTTGCACTCTGAGTAATAGGTTTCCTATTTCATTAACTCAAAAGTTGTGTCAGAATGAGACCTTGTGTCCTGATGTGGTGGTGGAGCTACAGCAGTGAACACAGCAGCAAACCCCAGCCTATCTCCTCTCATTTAGGGTCCCTGTCATCCTTTGGAGCAAATTAAGGGATGTTCCTTAGTTTTTTGGGCACATCTTCTGCATTTTAGGCATGTGCCATGCCTTTGGACAGTTGCTGCATTTGCTGTCCTGTTTCCTTTTAGGGTGGATGCATGGCAGGCAGTGCAGGTGTGCTGAGCATGGGGTTTTACTGCTGGGATTGAGCTGGGAGCAGCAGCTGCTTATTTCTCTGGAGCTCAGGCTGGAGTGGAGACAAGATGGGGAAAGTGGATGTTTGGAGATGCTAAGGATAAAATGGTGAGGAAGGGAAGTGGTTGCTAATCAAGGAATGTGGTCCTCACGTAGAGATTCTCATGAAGAGTATTGTGCAGGGAAAGGGACTGTAAGAAATGTGAGAAAAATAGCTTTATTTTTGAATAGGAGACTAAAGGAGGGTATGAAAGCCACTGATGAGTGAGAAGAAAACACTTCAATCAGTTTTTTGTTATTTGTATTCATTATCTGTGTCTGACTATGTCTCGGGATCAGGCAGGGATTCTGCCTTGCTTTTGTGCTTGGAGGGCTGCGAGGACCTGAGAGCCAAGACCTCATTACTCAAGATCTCCTGTGGCTGGAGGACAGCTTCATCCAAGCAGGCAAGACCTGGACATTTTGGGTATCTCATGTTCTGTGTCCAGCTGAGAGGAGTTTGGATGGCATCACCACATACAGGTGAGATCCAGGTGCCCGCTCTGGTCTCCCTCCCTGGCTTCTCCTTGCAGGTGGCTCAGAACAAAGGGGTGAATGAGTCAGTTTAGAGCTTGTTCATGCTTTTCCAGTGCTGTTACCAATAATGATTGTAAAAATTTAAAGGCTAACATGCAATGGAAGAAGCTCTTCCTGAGAGCTTTGTTCCAGGACCAGAGGTAATTTCTCCGAGGCTGATAATGCTGAAAATTAATAATTCCCCATTTGAATTAATTAATGTATTTTGGTTGTCTTAGTATTAGGAATGTAATGAAGAAAAAGTGGATGTGGGGGAGGTGAACCCAATTAAAATGTAATTGTTTAATTCAATTCACAATCTGTGAAAATAAGATTTTATAATTAAAAAGAAAAGTAGATTTGATGATCTCCACTACCACATTTGGAGTCCATCTATAGAACAACAAAAAGAAATTCAAAATGTTTGTGTCTGGAAAGAGCATCTGGTATGTACCCCTCCTTTCTGACTAGCTAAGAGTTTATTAATCACTTACATGAGAATAGAAAAAGCAATTCAAAAGGAGAAAATATGTAATGATCCTTTACTGCCACTTCTAATACTGGAAATTTGTAATGTATCATAGTGGGGACTCTCCTCCAGCATGGTAAGGTTTATAAGCTTGATGAAATGACTGCCTACTTACTAAATCCCATCTGTTCCAAGTACTGCAGGAAGCTCTGTGTTGCACTAGATTTTGGCAAACAGTTATATGAGGTTCAGCCCCATATTAGCATTTTAATTGCTGCCTGATTGCTTTTATGTTGCAAAACTCAGCTCGAAACAGTGTGTAAGTTGCAATTAGTTTTTACTGTGTGATTCATTAGCTCCTCTAAAGCATGTCGTGCTGCAACATTTGGAAGGTAATTTGCTAGAAACATTAGCCCTGGCATTCAGGGGTGGGGAGTGGCACTGGAAATGTGGCAGTCCTGCCTTTCACAAACAGAGCCCACGTTGGCTGCCAGGATGTCTTCTCTCCAGTGAGACTGAGCTAACAGCTGTGGGTGGAATTGTCTCACAGTGGCAGGTTTGCCACATAAAAAAGCATCTTGGTCGTGCAGCCTGCTCTGTGTGGGTTCACATCTGCCTGGGATCTGGGGGGAGCTGGTAGAATGGACACAGGTGGGAGAATTCCCTTCCTGGGGGTTTGGCTGCCTGGTTGGTGATGTTCCTCTGGGGGATTTTCTGATGTCTTCTTCATGCCTCAAAATGTCACACTTCTTTTGGAGATGCTGTCATGCTCCCATTGCTTGTGATGGGGAGGGTGTGTGTGTTCAAGTGACATTAATCAGTTTTGCCTTGGGAAAGGGGAAGAAATTAAGCACCATTTTACAGTTCTGCTACCTCTATCATCCTATATTCCTCAGGCAAAAGCAGGTATTTTAGCTGGGTTTAAAACCAGCCAAGACTTCTTATGCCCATTCTGTTAAGAACAGTGGTTCCTTTTGCCTTCTTCCATCTCTTTTGGAAATTATTGTCTCTGACAGAAAAAAATCTGCATGAGGACATGATCAGTGAATTTTCTACTGTTACATGGTGTGACAGCTTTTTTGAGTTTCCATGTCAGTCATGTTATTTTATTTTCCATGACTGGATGAAACTACCCTGGGAAGGGTTGTTCTGCATGTGGCTGCTGGCAGTCCAGATTCTAAATCCTGGCTGTGAATGGCCTGTCTGGGATGCACCACACCACACCTCACACTTCAGCACTCACTGCTAGCACCTCTCTGAAGGTGTAAAACTCAAGATGTGGCCTATGATTTTATGGAGGAATCTGAATTTTTCTTGACTGAATAAAAAATTTTCTTGACATGAATAAAAACTGGATGCAGAAAACAATAGCTAAAACATCTCCCCTCTGAGCAGTTTCCCACAGGATGTTCTATGTTTCCTTTCTTCTATTTTCACAAACTCTCTGAAGGTTTGAAGTCAAACTTTTGTGCATCTTGGCTGTCAGAAGTTTTGCATTGGGAGCATTTGCCAAGTGAAGAGAAACAATTCTCATTCCTGCAGAAATACACTTAAGTCAAATTAAACTGCCACATTTGTAATTATACAACAAATTAGGTGAAATAGAAAGTTTCAATACTTCACCTCAGACTGTAACAACTCACTCAATTTTCTAGCATATGCTTTACACCTGTAGGAGTCAAAAGAACCTGCAGCTGTTTAGTCTCCCCTGTTGGTTTGGTGTTAAGTGGCAGCTTCCTCCCAGCCTTGATTTTCATCTCATTTTCAGCATCTTGCTGCTCACACCAAATTGTAATGCAGAGCGTGGTCTGTGCTGGGAGATTTGAGATGTGTGCTCTAGTTGTCTGAATTATTCCATAATTCTGATTATGGAAAAAGGGTTTTTTTCACTTCTTTCAGCTCAAGCTGTACAGTGTGCTCTGTGTTGTGCTAGGATAGACTGGCTGCTGAGAGCATCACTGCAGAGGTCAGCTGCCAGGTAAAGGTGTGGGACTCCAAAGATTTGATGTTGGGGGTGAGTCAGAAGTGCAGGGTTTATGCCTCATTTTGTGTTTCTGCTGCCTGGAAAGTGAAAGCCATGGGAGGTGTACTGACAGCAGCAGAGGTTATGTCAAAGTGGGAAAGATGGAAATCTTTCTCCTGCTGCCTTTTCCTATTTCTATAGTTTCTAGTGCATGGAGCCCAACCAGCCAAAATCCCTCCTGAAGGTTTACTTGGTAGTCACTGTTGGGCTGCTGTACCAGCACTACCTGTGAATAATTTCTCCGAATTTCTATGGAGTGGGAGCAGGTGGAATTTCCCAAACAGGAGTTTGCCTTGCTCAGGTTTGAGGGCTAAGTGCCACTGACAGGTGTAAAACAGCTGTTCTGACTGCAGTGAAATGTGAGTGACTTTGCTGTGTGTGTTTGAAGTCTTGCTCCAAATATAACAGTCCATGAAGAAAGGGCCAGGGAAATCAGAAGCACAAATTGCTCTGCTCACCCACTGCTGGCCCACACAGCTGGGCAGGCAGGGCATGTGGGGAAGGGAAAATGAGATTTAAATGGTGCAATTGCTTCTTTGGGGTCTGACAAGCAGGAAAGTGGGCACTGAGTTTGTTGAACTCTACTGGTCCTGTCCAATTGCCCTGGATTTAGTCCTGCAGTGTTACCCAGGCTCTCCTGGGGATTATTCAGTTCCCAGCAGGGCTGGTCTCCAGGAGTGTGGCTGAGACTTGGGTATCATGATAATGTAACCATGAAAATATAACTCCTCTGTTGCAGTGGAAATATTTTTCTTCAGCCCAACTTAAACTGGTTAAAGTGATAAACTAAGCTGGGAAAAAGTCCAAAAGTCTGTGTTACACTTGAGTAGGACTGTCTGTGTGGTGTGTGTGTTTGTAAGTAACTGAGAATTACATGGGGCATTGTAGTGATCAAAATTTACTGCAGAGGCAAATCCTTAAACCAGAGTCAATAACATCTTTTTTGGACAGCATGGCTGGAAAGAGTTTTTTTCCACACTACGTTTTTTTTTCTGTATAAGCTTTAAAGGAAAGTGGTGACTTGAATACATTTATATTCAAGAAATAAGCAAATAAATTAAGACTTTTCTCTAAATACAAAATTACTGATTTCTTTTTTTTCCACCTTCCCCAAACATTTTTTAGTGATGAAAGGCAGGATGAGAGTGTTGTCAAAATTTTTTCATCCCAGCACTTTCAGTGGGTGGTATTTAATTTCAGAGGTTTCTTCCTTCTCTGTCTGCTCTTAGAGCTGACCTCAGAGATTTCCTTTGCCCCTGCAAAAAAAAATGACTAAGACTTTTGGAGATAAGGCATTTGCTTTGTGCCACCAATGGGTAAAAAGGGGAATAAAAGCTGATGACAATATAGGTCTTGGTACATACTTAAAAAAAATATATGGCAGCCTAGTGCTGCTCAGATTTCCAGCTTTCTTCTCCTATTCATTTTTCTTTTACAAGTACAAGGTGCAGGTGGGGGAAGTTTGAATAAGTTGGCAGAGACATTTTGTGTGAGACTGTGCTGCTTTTAACACACCCCATGTACCACTGGCAGTGTTAGCCAGCACTGCTGCTTCTGTGAGACTTTTGATGGGGACATTGTGGTTTGCTGAAAAGGCTCTGAAAACCTGTGGAGAGACAGATTTTCTATTTCACTGTGTTTTATAGATTGTCTTTTGCAAATGTGTTTTACTCTGGTAGAGGAATGAAAAACTTCTTTGCGACTCAATATTTCAATCACATGGCATTGTGAGGGGTGAGGGCAAGAGTTCCTAGTCCAACTTTTCAAAAGGAAAGTGGGTGCAAAATGTACATGGGAGAAGAAGATTTCATCCTTGTTTGGATGGCTGTGGGCTGGAGGAGAGGAGATTAAGGCAAGCCTGGAGTCAGGCTGGCATGGGTGCAAGAGAGAGCCTGATGTCTGCTTTCCTCTGCCAGCTGCAAGGAGTGGAGATGTCTTCACTACTGCAGCATAATGGAAAAATTCAGTGTGACAGCCAGCCTGATGTTCACAGGGACCAGCAGGAACGTCCTGCTCTCCCAGAGGAAATGGGAGCAAAGGAAATTGTACCTTAAAGGAGAATTTTTCTGCAGGAGTGACAGATCAGAGACGGCACAAAGCAAATGTGTAAGAAACCCCCCACATGCATCTGGCTTTGGAGTGAGACCAGCCCTTTTCTCTGAGATGCCACACAAGTGCCTAGTGATGGCAAAAGCTGGTGGTAAGACAAAAATAAAAATATGGCAGTCACTTTCAAACTATCAAGCCAGCTGACATCAGTGGTGCAGAAGATCAATCAATGGTTGATTTATTTATCCCTGTATTTCTCTGGCACACCCAGCCCCTGTTTCTGGAAAAGGAAAACATTTGTGTGTTTGCATATTGTAGGAGCTGATTTGTCAGTGGAGCAGCTCAGGATGTTGGTTAAGTGAAAAATAATTTTGTGTGTTTTAGTAAATGCAATTCATCAGAAGCTGTGCAGATTAACTGGGTTAGAGCTGCACTGAACACCATGGCATCTGCAGATAAAAAAAATGATAAATTATGATATTACTCTTGCTCTATGATTCATTGGGAAGAACTCAGAAGCCAAGCATTTTCTTCAAAGAAATTATTCAATGAAGACTGAGCAGTGACTATAAAACAACAAAACACCTCCTTTGCAATGGTTTTAAATATTGTTGTACATAAAATCTAATTTATATGGTATTAAAGGCTTTTCTTTGGACTACAAATCATCTTTGAAAAATGCATCCTGTAAACGGTTCATCAGATGCATCTCAAATACTTTTATGATTATTAGTAAATGGAATTAGAGCACCTTGTAGTAGTTTTATTACATTTTGCACAGCTGTAATGGATTACAGAGAGGCTCTCACTGCTGTAGCTCCGGCTGCACAGCAACTTCTGAGTCAATACACGTTTTTCATAGGTTCTTTGTTTTTTGGGTAGATACACCACTTTGCTTTGAAATGATCCATGCCTGATGCCAGCTGAGAGTGGGAGCAGTCAAATGGAGCTGCCTCTGCTGGTTAAGAGAGCCCATGATGTGTGTAAAAAAACCAGCCTTTGCCACCTGGTTTTGTTTATTGCTTTGTCTGGCAGGGGGAAGGAGACCTGCTGCACCCCAAGGAGGTGTGGGAGAGTGAGGGGTCATGTTGGTGTTAATTGGGGTGTTGAGGGTGCCACCAAGCTTCCATGACACACAGTGGTGCTAAAGGAGCCACTCCAAACCTGTGTCATTCTGGGATGGCATTTGGGGGCCATCTGTGACAACACACAGTGCCCAAAGCAGTGCTTGGTCCTGACGTTTATGGGGCTGGATGTGGCCCCCTCTCTGCAGCTGGGCTAGAGAGAAATGAGTGTGTTTAGGGCATGAATTATTTCAGCTAAGCTTGTGTCTAGTTAGTGTGCAACATCAATATCTTCATTGGTACCCAGAGGTAGCTTGGGTGGACATGAATTCGGTCAGATGAAACTCAGGTGTTTAATCTAAACTGCTTGTGTGGGGCTTTCCAACAAAAACAACAGAGAAACAGAGCATGGTTCATCCCACCCTTATTGAAACCTCCAGATGGGATGGATTTATAGAACCAGTAAGGCTGGAAAAGACCCCTGCTAACCCAGCACCACCATATTCACCACTAAACCATCTCCAGGTGTCACATTGATGTGTTTTATGAACACTTCCAGTGATGATGATTCCAGCACGTCCCTGGGCAGCCTGGTCCAATGCTTGGCAACCCTTACAGAGCAGACATTTTTCCTAATATCCAATCCAAACCTCCTCTGGTTCGACTTGAGGCCATTTCCCCTCATCCCTGGCATCTACATGTGCTCTCCACTGACTGCAGAGAAATCCTGGGTGAGTTGTTTAGGCAGCAGAGCTTATCTGGGGTCAGCTCAGGTCACACAGGATAAATCTGAGCTTTACAGGCCTGTAAGAAGATTTCTGCTGCCTAAACTCTGCAAGTTTCATCCAACTGCATACCATGTAGTAAAGAATACTGATTCCTCCAGAACTTGTGTATTTTTGTCCTTAACTTGTCCTAGTTACAGCTCTGTGCCAAGGTCCATCCAGAAACTGGTCTTGGCTTCTGATTTATAGAGATACTTTGAAAATACAAGCCATTATTCAAAAAATAAAGTATCTTATCTCAGTAGTGCCTGGACCAATAGCACTGGTGAAGTTCTCACTGCTCCTATGATTTCTCACATTTCCCATGATTCCCTTGATTCCCATTCTCACTGATTCTCCCTGAAATCCCATGATTTCCTTGTTCACAAAAGGACCCCTGTGCTTGCTGGATGAGTGTTGAAGTAAAGCACCAGCACATAAGTGCTTTGCTGAACAGGGATTGATTAAAATACATACTTTGGGGCCTTACTTAATTATGTGTTGGGGACTGCATAATTGGCACAGTACTGAAGACATTTAATAACTTTCTTCTGATAAATCTGTACATGCACAGCAGTCCTGAACTGTAATTTAGCATGATAATGCCAGCTTCATCAAGGCCTGTGGAAAAAAGCAGGAAGACGTTGGGCTCTCTGTGTCCTTGTGAGAGGACTGAATTAGTGATTGCAGCCTCTGATCTGATAAAAAGCAGTTCAGTGTATTTTTCCACTGAAATAGTTTCTTGGGCAGAATGAAGGAGGCCCTGCACAGCTGGCAGAGACTGAGCTCCCCAAGGTAGTCAGGTAGATTTTGACCCACTGGTCAGAGTCAGGCTTGCAAACAGTGACACAAGATAAATTCACTACAGGACTTGAAGAGATTGTAATGCCCTCAGTAAGTTTTAAATAGTAGTTCAGTGTCTGATGGGAGACACTAAAGCTTGGTGTAGTAAGAGTCTGAGCCCTCTGGTCTGTATTTTCAGGGTTAATAGAAAGCTACATCAAGGGAAATAGAGGTTGGATATTAGGAATAAGTTTTTTACAGAAAGGGTGATAAAGTACTGGAATGGCTGCCTGGGGAGGTGGTGGAGTCACCATCCCTGGATATATTTGAGGAAAGCCTGGATGTGGCACTGGGTGCCAGAGTTGAGGTGTTGGGGCTGGGTTGGACTCAATGATCTTTAAGATCTTTTCCAACCCAGTCATTCTGTGAATGCTACACTACCAGAAGCTCCACAAAATGTGCATATTTAACAAGTATCCTTCCTTGAGAACAAGTTGTGACTGTTTGCTTCTTCTCTTTGTTGCAATACAGAGGGAAAAAGACAAACTTCTGCTTTCAGACCCAAGCAGGAAGAGGCAGGAGAGACCCCTGATGGGGATGCAAGATGTGATCTAAAGGCTGCACAGGTCACTCTGGCTGCTGGCCTGTCTCTCCCAGCCATGGACAGGCTTTACAACTTCTCCTCCCTGCTGCTGCCTTTCTCCTCAGTCATCCTCCAGGGCAGCTCCCCTGTGTCTGTGCTGGTGGGATCAATGCTGAACAAAGCTTGTCAGATGTGTTGAGTTGGGAAGAAATATGTTCTTCTTTGCAACTAAGAAGGCATTGACTTTTATGTTTGAGTTTTCCTGTGTGTTTCTGGAGCTCAGAGTGCGCTGTGCTGTGTAGTGCAGGGAAATAAGGCTCTGGAATACTGATACCCCTGTGTCCAGGGCATCTAAGGTGGGTGCAAGGTCCTCTCTACCTCAAAGAGTCTCCAAAAAGGAGACAGGTGAAGAAAAAGTCATGAGATATTTAAATTTGTTAAGAAAATTGGCAGTTTGGCAAGCAAATCCAATCAAAGCCTTTGAACATGCATCATAAAACATGAAACATTTGCTCTGAAGGGTGAGTTTCCACCAGCCAGTGCTTCACAGCTCATGGGATGGAGGGTGTATGCTTGCCCTGAGGTCCAGCTGTGGATATTTGCCATGGGGTTCATCCCACCAGCCCATATCCAAGGCTTTTTTAAGAGTGATTTTTCCACTGGGGAGAGCTGATATCTTCAGCAGATATTTCTTTACTGTTCATTTACCAGAAATGTTAAAAAAAGCCATGTTCTGCCCCCCTAAAGATTACAGAAGTATGCAGTGGAGGTTTTTACTACAGGCCTTTTATTATTCTGCAGCAGTCTTCCCACAAAATGGTCTCTTTTCTCACTCAAGCTTAAAGTGAAAATATTTGATTTATTTTCAATAAATCTGAAGGCCATCAAGCAGTGAGGCATTTGGTTTATTTTTTCTGGTGGCTTCTCCAGTGCTATTCTTGCATTGGGTTTGTACATTGGTAGGACCAACGCATTAGAAGAGGTTAAATAGCTTTTGTTTATAAACATGCTGCTGACATAAATATCTGGATATCATTAAGTGGCTGCTCCTCTTCACCAGAGTGCTAAATATCATGCAAAACTGAAATAAATGTCACAGCAGGGGACTCTAGGGAGCAGTAAGAAAAATAGGAGAACTGTAATTTATGTTTTATATAATTCTGTTTCCCATGAAATTACCTGGTTTTATAGTCTAAAAAGAGTGATCTTGTCCAAAGGGGAGGCATATTTTACTAAATTTTGCCTTACCTTAAATCAGGCCTTATTGTTCCTTGAGCAAGGTGGAACAGATGTTAGAACAGCCTAAAAGAAAAAAAATCTCTGACAATCCCCTGAAGTTAAGCAAATGACAAGCTATTGTTCAATGGAATGTAAGAAATGGGAAATAATTTTCAAGGGTGGCTTCTTTAGGGTAAACCCCCCCTAACAACAATCAAAAAAACCTGAAGAAGAATTTCAGAAGGTTTGGGAAGGGTGAAAGCTACAATCCAAAGAGCTGTAGTTGTTCTGTGACTCCTTCATAGCCAAGAAAAGCTCAGCAGTACAGACTCAATCACCATCAGAGTATCTCCAACAAGAGAGACAGATTGTGTTTGGAAGGTCCTTCCATGGGGAGGAGAGGGATTTTGGGCTGATGGCTCAGCTCCAGCAAGTTCCATCTGTGGATAGAAGGGAAGTGTTTGGGCTCTTGAGAGAGTTCTTGGGTTCTTGAGTGAGTTCTTTGGCTCTTGAGACAACAGGAGTTGCATGAAGGTGTGTAGGGAGGGCACAGGGATGTCCCCATGTCCTTCTCATCCCACAAATTCCCTGGGTCCCAGCATTCCCCATTATTGCATCTCTCAGCAGGAGCACACAAGGTGAATGGCAGGCATCTAAATTTAATGAAGGGTGTACTGCAAACAAAGTATGAGGCATATAAAGTTGTTGGGAGCTAAGGAGCTAATGGAGAATGACAAAACTGCTGGGAATAGACAGAGATGAGGGTTAAAGAGTTATGAATTATTAACTTATTGCCATGAGATGAGAGAGGCAGGATGCAATTGATCCTCTCCACTACTCCTTCCCTGCCACATGTGACTTACCCCCACCTCAGATTATAGAATCTGCCATAAAAATTAAATTGCACAGCTAGGAGCATCCCAAGGACAAAGAAAAAACATCAAAGGATGCTCCCACTCCTGCAGATGCTGGTGCTCTGCATATTGACTCAGCAGTTCAGATTTGCACCTGCTGCAGGTGGTGACAATCCCATTGTGCCTTTGGTCCCTGCATCTCCTTTGCAGAGTGCCCTTTTTGATACTTTTTCCAGGACAAAAAGTCTGTGTAAATGAGCACAGCTCCACCAGTCTGATGCATTCAGCTGCAGCCAGCCCATGTGTGATATTCACAGCTCTCACACAACCCTCTGGCTCTGTGCCCCCAGTTGTTCCCCACTGAAATTGTCCCTCTTCAAGTACCTGGATGATGTTTCCCTCTTGCCAGCCACATGGGATGGTTTTGCCCAGCTTGGCCATGAGAAGGGATCAGCTGCTGTTGAACAGATTCATCCCCTGCCTTAGCTGCAATCATTTAGGGTACAAGAGAGCAACCAGCCAGAGCTGTCTCTTCCCTGCATCCCACAGCACCTGCTGTGCTTGTCAGAAGGTGAACTGAATCCTTGAATGACATAGGACCCTTTCATTGCCAGCTGAATTTTCAGCTGTCTGTACATCCTGCTGCAGCCTGAACTGCTGCTCCCAGCCTGGCACTGAGGTGCCCAGACAGGTGGTGCAACCCAGGGCTCATTTATGGGGCATGAGTTTGAGCTTGCATGGCTTTGATTTTCCCCTGCCTCCTGTGCTATTCCTTCTCCATGCTGCTGTTACCAAAAAAGCAGAGCCAGGGGTTGGTCCTGCAGCAGATTTCAGGCTGAGAACAGCCCATTAACAAATGGTGCTAAGTCTCACAGAGCCATTCTGAGTTCTGCTTTGCTCTATCAGCTACCAGTTGTTTCTGGTTTTGTTATTATCAGGCTGCTACAGAGACCTTTGCATAAGGGACAACGTGAATTAAAGACAAAGAGGTGTACCCAATCATTCATTGCCTTTCTCACTTCTAATTTGGCATTGAGAGAATATCACTTCCTGATACAACATTTGGTGCCTGGCCAAACACTAAATTTAGGTTTTTGTTGTCCCCTGTTTACCATTTGCATGAGGAGATAAATATTGCTCATTGAGTCATTGTTATTCCTTAGAAATAGCTCAGCTGCCCTAAAAGCTTGCCCCTTAATTGAAATGGGTAAAAGGTGTGTCAAGTATAGAAAGCAAAGCAGCTACCAGAGGGGCTGCCATGCCCTTTCCTTGCACACAACTTGTTTAATTGTTATTGTTTAATGCCTGCAGGAAACTGTTGTAGCTCACATCTAGGTAAATATTGTAGGGCATGACTTAATTTTTGATACTGGGGGCTATGACACTGCATTTCTGAGCTATTGCAATTTGTTTTTCCTGGCAGGCACAGATCCCAGGGTAGTTTATCTCACAAGAACATTGGCAATGGGGAAGTGCCTTCCTTGGAATAGGAACTCTTTGTGGAAAGATGAACAAAAGAGCTTCTCCTTAGCACTGTTCCCTTCCCTCACTGACTCTGATAAGCCAAAAGCAGGGATGGATCACAGCTTGTGCACAAGATTGTCTGCAAGGTTCCAGGGAACTGTGGGGTCAGTGGGAGCCTGTGGCTATGGGCACACCACAGCCAGTACCTGGGGGTTGGACAGGAGAGACAGGAATATTTGTGTCTGGTGCTTCATTCTGCACTGATACAGATGTCCCCAGCTGGTGCTTTGTGACTGACCCTGCAGTATTTAAGCAATGAGTAAATCATGGATTGGCCCAAGTGTTGGTTTCTTGGGGTCTGCATTGAAGGCCCTTGACATAGCAGTTCATGTTTGGACTCAGGTGTTTCTTATTTCTTATCAGTAAAACAGTCTCACTACTGAGAGTTCATTAGAAGGCAAAAAATGGCCAACAATCTCTTGTTCCAAGGTCTTTTAAGCCTAAACTATCCAATGAAGAACTGACACCTGGATTATTTTCCCTTTTAACCCAATCACTGATCCCAGAGAGCTGCAATGTGGACTTTCCTGCCCAATTACAAAATGCCACCCAAACCCATGAAGAAGAAGCACGAGGAAGAAGCCCAGGATGACACCCTGTGCCCTCCATCTTGCTTCCATCCACAACATACTAAAAATCCCAAAACCTAAATTTCTCACCGAATGACACACCTACACTACTCTCTATAATCTATTTCACACTTTTGTGGATCCTGGTCTATCTTGAAGTCTGGGAAACTTTCGCCATGAATGAGGGTCAAAGTCAGTGCTCCCCTGGGAGTCAGGGCACTCCAAAGGAGACAAGGAAATATTCCCAGTGACCTGGGTTTCCACACCTAAGGAGTCAACCCAGCTGTGAGTGAGGCTCATGATGAGCAACCAGTGCCTGTCCTGCTGAATCAGTTGGGCTCACTTCTGCCTCGTACTCCTGCATCCTTTTGTACCATTCCAGCTCCCCTTCCACACAGCACACCCTCCCCTTGGAAAAGGCTCCTGTACCCCATCACAAGGGCTGTGGTTTGGTTCTCTCCTTGGTTTTCCTTCAACGTTTTTGCCTCCTTCTGTGCCTCAGGCCAGCTGCCAGGCACACATTCCTCCAGCAAACAACATGTCACTTCTCACAGCACCCTTATTCACAATATGTACCTCCTGCTCAAAGTTTGGATTTGTTTTTTTTCCCTTTCTATCCCTCCAGTTATTCCTTGTTGTAAGGATGTCTTGGTTTAGAAAGCCAGGTGTCTGCTAAGGAAGGCAGGAGCCTCCCCTGAAATGGAGAATGTAAACCCTCCCCACCCCCTGAATTGCTATAAATTTTAAATTAAGGGGCTCTCAGGCAAAAAATATGGGAGCAGGAAATAACAGTTCTTTAATAGGGAAGAAAATAAAAGGATAAAATAAACAAGGCAGTAAACTAAAACTACTCTGACAGAGTCAGAGCACAACCTGACACCCTGTGGGTCAGGGTGTTGGCAGCAGTCCCATTGGAATTGTGGCTCAGCCCTCCTGCAGTGTCAGGGGTGGCTCTGTTGGAGCAGGGATCCTGTAGAAAGGTGCAGTCTCTTCCTCTGAAGATCCAGTGGAAGAAGAGGCAGCTGCTGTTCCTCTGGGGAATCCAGTGGAGAAGCTGTGCTGGTGTTCCAGAATCTCCAGATTATATCCAGGTAGGAATGCTTGGCTCCTCCCTCTGGGCTCACATCTCCCAGTGGGATGCTGTAGTTCTTATCAGTCATGCAGTGACATTCAATAGCTGTTATCAGCAGATGTCCCCCTGGAGGAGGAGTGGTTGTGGAAGAGATAAGGAAAACTGCAACTGCCCACTTGACAAAAGGCAACTGCCACACAGAGATGGTGATAGAATGCATCTTACCTTGCAGCCTGGAACAAAGGATTATCTTTGCTCTGTGTTTTTGCAGAGCCACAGACAAGGCAGGTTGGTTTGACAGTGGCTCTGGGTACTTCTGCATGTGGCTGAGCCACAAGTGGTCCCCCCTGGAGCAACAGGAGGTGTCAAAGCCATGAGCTGATGTAAATGCACAGCTGAGGCTGTGGCTATATCCCTGCCATTTCTTTCCCTCGCTAATGTGCAGGAACTCTGCTAGGAAGATTATACAGCTTAGGGGAGGTCAGTTTTTCAGTAGTTTGTACTACTCAGAGCTGCAAAGTGAATTTTGTTTGCAAGCTGTGTGAACCTCTTGCTTGTTTTTCTGACAGGTGCAGGGAAGACACGGGCCACTTGTTTGCTCCCTCGTTTCTATGCAAGAGCATGGTGACATCTGCTCTGCTTGACATTGTCTGTGCTGTGTGCAGGATGCTGAAACATGGATTTTATGACGGCTGCCTCTCTGGGAACTCCAAGAAAATTAGATATTTTTCTCATGAGGCTGATCTGGTGGGGAAAAAACATTTAAATAACTGCATGAGGCTGCAGTGATGCTGTTCTTTAAAGTGAGAAAGCAGCTTGCTTTGCTTTTGTGCCTGGATTTTGTCTCATACCCAGGCTGATTCTTAGCACTGACTAAAAGAGGATGGGTTGATTTCCACAGAGCTCTGGGCAGCATTTATTCCAGTGCATATGTACCAGTCTGAACACCCAATAAAAGCACTAGATGGAGATACTTAAATTTATATGAGCACCAGGGAGCTCTGGCTATGGCTCTTCCTGCACACACCTGTGCTGCTGCACATAGGCCTGGAAATTATTTGCCTGAATTTGACAGAATTGGCTGTGTTTGTGTCAGGAAAGACCCTTCAGAGGAGCTGATGCTGAGTACCCCCTTTAGCTTCATACTGTGATAGATTTTATTTCAAACCAAACTTCACCTGTTGCTCTGCAGTGAGTTTTCTACTTTATAAGTAGCTTGAAGGTGTTCAAAGGAGCAGCCCTTGGTTTGTAATCCTACCCCCTCTTTGGGAGGGGATTTGTACTGCTTTTGGTGAACACCTGTGGAAGAGCTTCTGTTGTAGTTTCCTCCAGAGGAGATTTATTTAACACATGCCAACATTATTTTTCTCTATGCTGCAGAGAAAAAAAATAATGGAAATAATAATAATCATAGTGGAGAACCTCCTTGTGGCTTTGAACCAAGCAGAATACCCTGATGTAAACCCAACCGGCATGAGCTAGACACCACTGTGAGTTTTTCCACATGTGCCCTGTCCATGCTAACCAGAACAAATCCACCTGCTCACACCTTCCCTGTTCTTGGCTGCCAATGGGAAAAAGCAAATTAAGAAAGCTGTGGCATCTAGGAGTTGTGCTGGAGGTGAGTTGTAAACATTTTCTTTGTGACTGGGCTGGGTGAGCTGTGTTTTTTGGGTGAGTCACCTCAAAGATGTAGGGGACGGGCAGCCAAGTCTGGGATCTGGCTCAAGTACCAGGACAGAAAAAAGCACCAAAATCTGCACTGGGAACTGCTGAACCACATTAGAAATGTATTTCTGGGCAGATTTTATAATATTTCTCTCTCTTTCTTTCTTCCCATCCCCCTTTTAGTTCATAGTGGTTTAGGCTGGCTTTTCACTTAAAGTTTGAAATTATCCTAAGAGAATGCTTTGAATGAACACCATTTTCCAGTAGAAGGCCTTTATTAAACCTTTTTGATTAGCCTTTTTGATTGTTGAATTTTAAAAGATTTCCTCTTGGCATGGTAATTCAGGCCTTAAATAGGAAATTTCTTATGA
This sequence comes from Agelaius tricolor, assembly GCF_023055355.1. Lineage (NCBI taxonomy): Eukaryota > Metazoa > Chordata > Aves > Passeriformes > Icteridae > Agelaius > Agelaius tricolor. The sequence continues at coordinate 4,661,522 of NW_027269266.1, forward strand.
AAGGACTCAGTGGTTGGTTATAAAAAAATGCAAACAGATGTGGTTAGCAATAAAATCACACCATGATGTCTTTTAATTCCATATTAATATGTAATTGAGTAATAAAATAGTGGCCTAATGTTTTGCATGCTGTAGTTTTACATACCCATAATTTATCCTGTAATGTTACCTGGCTTTCTTAATCTCATCACAGTATAAAATTGGAATTTCATTATTGGAATTAAATTCTATTTCTGCTGCACTTTATATCTGAGTCTGCCAGGCAGCACTGAAAACCTTCAGGACAATTTACTAGAAGCTAAAATTGCTGTTTTTCTTTCAGCATAAGACACAAATAAGACAAAACTACATCTTCCAGTAATGTGGATAATATACAGAAGCTGAGCTCTGTTAAAAAAAAAAAAGTTTTATTTATAATTAGAGTAGGATAACCACTAAGCCTATAAAGCCATCATCCAGAGTTGATAGTGGGATTAATATGTCACAGATATTCTGTGTTTTTTAGGAATCTGTAATCATTCAAAAGCTGTACAAAGGCCTGGAAGCTGTCTAGGAGAATTGCTTACCAACCTATTTTGAATGCTTTTGAAATTATTTAATTTACAGTGATCTTTCAGCAAAGCTTTTCTATAAATTCAGTTCCCTCTGGCTCGCTCTTATATCTAAATCTATCTTATAGAACAATCTTCCTGGTTTTAATGATACCCAAGATGAATATATAATTATGCTTCTTCCTGTAAGTCATGACCATTTCCATAGGATGAAAAAATACACGTGGGATTTGTTTGAATTTGATGATAGCACAGTCACTGTTGCAGCTCCAAGTGCTCTGCAGACAGAATGCTTTTGAGTTCAGCAAAAAAATTAAATTAAACCCACAAAATAGAGACCATCAGATGATTCCAAAGCTCTTTTGTTATCTCCAAGCAGGGCTTTTTTAGAGATGCCTCAGCAAGGCATAGGGTTTCTGAATTGTAGATTTTACTCATTTTCAACAGCACATTAAGAAAAAAACACAGAGCAAATGTAATATGGATACTTAATTTGTGGATCTAGCAAACCATAAATGTTGCATTTAAGAGCAGAGGTAGATTAGCATTTTAGCAGGAGCTGGTGTTATCTGAAATGTTTTACTGGAAAATGAGGTTTTCTTTTGAAAATGCTCCTTCAGCAGACCTGTGTTGTCAGAGGCAAAGGCTTTGGGAAGCATTGTGGGCTCTCTGTGTAGCTCCAGGGGATGGATCCTGGTCTGATGTGTCCTCCAAAATGTAACCTGTGACCTTTGGGTCCTCACTGGCTTTTTGCCAACAGAGCATAATGAACAGGATCATGAGAAAAAGCCATATTTTAGACATTCTCCCAGGAAAACAGCATTTCCCTTGGTAAATCACATGTATTTTATCTCAAATATGTATTTCTGCTGCTTTGAAATGTACTGTCAGTCACCACAAGTCTCAATTTATTGGTGAAAATGCTGCATGTTATCAGTTTTTATATACTTTCAGTACATTTTGTTTTCGTAAACCTAGTCATAAAAATCCATACCTCTCCCACTGACAATTTTAATAGAAGTTCAGCTTTAGCAGAATCCCTATTCAGCAAGATGCTGCATCTGCCCAAATCCTATCACAGAGAAAAATATTCTTTCTGTAGCTGCATTAGAGATAGGAAAGGATGTAATAAATTCCACATGTTTTAAAAAAAGTTGGGGGAAAGTGATGTTGAAGGTTCTGGAAGATTGTGTGTGCTCACTGCACTGAGCCAGTAGGTACAATGCATTTCTAAAAAAATCCATGTTCAGATCCAACCTTGTATTATGGTTTGGTCTCTCTCAGTGTTGAGGACCTTAAAAGTTAACTTTTTTTTCTTCCCGAGAAAAAGACTGATTCAGGGTAAGTTTATCTAATTTGCTATGAAATTTGGTGTTCAGGAGCCAGCTCATGCCACAGAATAAAATAATTTTTGAGATTTTTTTTTGGCCAGAGATGTTTTTAAATAAGTTGCACATTTGACTAAAGAATTTATTCTTTTTTTTTTTGTTATAATTTGCTCTCTACTGAATCTTTTGTGTCACAGACTTGAGCACATCCTGTATGAGACTATTCTACTCCTAAGGCAGCACCGACAAATTTTTAGCATGCAATTTTAGCACATAATTACTATTCAGTCAAAAGTGTCTTTCCACTATCTTCATCTTTGCCACTGTGAAGAAAATGTAACCCTCACCTTAACTCTATAGAAAGAGGTAATTTTTGGAAAATATTTGAGATCCTTTCTATATACATGTAATTATCTGTGTGGATGTGCCTGAACATTTTGCTGTGCTGAAGGCTGACAAATGGATTTCCTGTAATTTTGAAATTCCCCTGGCACATGACAAGTGACTGAAAAGTGAAGTTACATAAACTTCCAGATCAAAGGATGCTTGTCTCAGGGAGCTGTGCTGTGTGGTGCTGTGTGAGAATGAAGCACCTGACTGCAAGCAAATATTTATTCTTGTTTTCCTTTGAACATCAGACATATTAAAAATAGCAGCTCCAAATGAGGTTGAATTCTTGAAGTCTCAGCCATTTATTTGACTTCAGTAACCTTTTTGTACCTGCAATTATTCTAAATGAAGTTTCAGTGCTGCCTGGCAGATCACCAGACAATGGATTGTTCCTTTTTGAAGCCCAAAGAAACAAGCAGTTTTGGGAGTCATGTTTTGTATATCCATGATCTCAAGCATTAGTGGCAGAGAAAGAATAAGCTCTTTTCAGCCATTTCATGTTGTCTTGGTTTGGAAAGCCAGGTGACTGCTAAGGAAGGCAGGAGCCTCTCCTGAAATGGAGAATGTAAACCCTCCCCACCCCCTGAATTGCTATAAATTTGAAATTAAGGGGCTCTCAGGCAAAAAATATGGGAGCAGGAATAACAGTTCTTTAATAGGGAAGAAAATAAAAAAGATAAAATAAACAATGCAGTAAACTAAAACAACACTGACAGAGTCAGAACCCAACCTGACACCCTGTGGGTCAGGGTGTTGGCAGCAGTCCCATTGGAATTGTGGCTCAGCCCTCCTGCAGTGTCAGGGGTGGTTCTGTTGGAGCAGGGATCCTGTAGAAAGGTGCAGTCTCTTCCTCTGAAGATCCAGTGGAAGAAGAGGCAGCTGCTGTTCCTCTGGGAAATCCAGTGGAGAAGCTGTGCTGGTGTTCCAGAATCTCCAGATTATATCCAGTTAGGAATGCTTGGCTCCTCCCTCTGGGCTCACATCTCCCAATGGGATGCTGTAGTTCTTATCAGCCATGCAGTGACATTCAATGGCTGTTATCAGCAGATGACCCTGAGAGGGAGGATTGGGTGTGATCACTCAGAGAGAGAGATAAGGCAAACTGCCCACTTGACGAAAGACAACAGCCATACAGATGGTGATAGAATGCATCTTGCCTTGCAATCTGGAACACATGTATTTGTTTTCTTTGGTTGGAAATGGTTTATATATGTGTGAGGTATATGGAGGAAGAGCTGACAGATTTTGGCACAAAACTGTGAAGATGCATCCTTTAGGTTGTGCTCTCCAAGGTTCACACTCCACCTTGGCTGCTGTTCTTGGGGTATCCATATGAGAGACTGTTGGTAATCTAAAGGACACTTCTATCCCTTCTGTAGCCTTGTCATTTTCTATCTCCTCCAAGGACCCTGGCAACAAAGTGTTTCAACTGTTTTGCTGTCAAAAACTGCAGAAATTTTTAACATCTGCCCCATTTGCATGCTGCCTTTTGATGATCCTCCATGAGCAGCTGAGAAACTCTGCCTGCCTAAACTGCAATAAGCCTTAAGGCAATTATTGCTTCCCTCAGTGATCCATGGAAAATCATATCTCTGCTCATTTAAGAAAATGCAAAGCTTTTCCTTCTTTCAGGGCTTATGTCTTGCCTTGCTGATGGGATGGTAACACCTCTGGTGTTGGTCATAAGCCCTTTAAGGCTCTAATGCAACCAAGTGTAAATACATAAATAATCCATTCATCTGCCTGTGCTCTCTCTGTGTCAGCTTAGAGCTTCCCAGGCACTCTGGGATTGGTGCTCATGAGCAGTCAGCCCATGGCTGAAATAATTTTTGTAAAGTAAAAGAGTGTGTGCATATGGTAATATTTATGCACTAATCTTCTTTTCTGGCCAGGCTGTGGCTACTCTAAGAAATTGTCTCACAGTTGATTCTTTTATTTTTAACATGTCAGTAGTGGCTGAAATTTCATCAGTTTGAAGTTTCTAGTGAAGTTTATGATCCATTGTTCTTTAAAGTGTTGCATGAATAAATGATTTTGCCTGGAATCTAAAATGGTGAACTTGATATTAAGCACTTATATGATGGCAGGTACTTAGCTGGGGTTAGCAGACCATCCTCACTGAGGAAAAAATACAGTGCACTTCATAAAGTGTATTCCCTGGGTGACTCCTGCTGAGCTAAATGGGACTAAAGCAAATAACTAAATTTTCTCTTAGTAGCATTTTGTGGTATTTTCAGGGTTCTCAGGATGAAGGAGGAATTCAGAATATGACTTCATGTTCTTAGAAGGCTAATTTATTATTATATGATATGAGATTATAGAATGCTATATTAAACTATCCTAAAGAATAGAGAAAGGATACTTACAGAAGGCTTAACAAGATAATAATTAAAAACTCATGACTGACTCCTCAGAGTCTGACACAGCTGGATGGTGATTGGTCATTAAGTAAAAACAATTCACGTGTTGGATAAACAATTTCCAACCACATTCTAAACCAGCAAAACAGGAGGAGCAAATGAGATAATATCATTTTCATTTTTCTCTGAGGCTTTTCAGCTTCCCAGGAGAAAAAATTCTGGCCAAAGGGATTTTTCAAAAATATGACAGTGACAGAATTTTTTTCAACTTGACCAATGTATTTGGTGGCTACTGAAAGGATTCTTTTAGCATGGGATCCTAGCAGGTACAACAAGCTTTCACCTCCTTGTACTTCTGATAGCAGCTTTTCCCCACTGTAATTCAGATGTGTCTGAGGAAAGCCTCTTTAATTTGGCAAGAGTAAATATCTGCAAAAGTATTTTAATTATTTGAAGATGAGTTGTCATAAAGGCTTTCTTCCACTCTCCTTAGGGTTTCTGTTTAGTTCTTATCACTGAAAGAACATTATTCTTTTACCTTGAGATGGAGAACAGACAGTTTAGGACAGAAATAATTAATTTTTATTTCTTTATTGTTTATTTTTTAAGTTTTAATATTACTGTAGTGGATGGTTTCCATGGCACTGATAATAACAATGTAAGATCAACCACAGATCATAGAATATTGTGATGTAATGGATAATGTATTGAATACATTCAATACTGCACTCTCTTTTATTCTGAGTCAAGTTTAAATTACATGTGACATTCAGATCAATGAGAGGATTTTGAATTAAATGTCTCTTTATCTCCTAATAGAACAATAAATACTAATGCAGGTGTTCCTAGGTAGTAACTCTCTTTGGAATATGGTTTGACTGCAGAATGCTTTAGTTCATAATAACATTTAATGTATTTCTATATTAACACCAGCAGAAACAAAGGTGGGGCAATCCACAGCTGATCCTGAGGTCTGTGTTAATCCTGTGTTTAGTCTAGTCTTAACTCAATCCTCACTGGCTGAATGAGATGCAAGGAGTTGAGCTCTTGTCAATGCAGTTCAACCCCTTGGGTATGAAGGGTTTTGTCTGTGAGCATTGCATCATGACCACTTCAGTCAACTAAAAAGGAACATATTTTAAAAGGAACATCTAACAAACAAACCTTGTCTGTTACAGCAAGCCCAAGGCTGTCCTGTGAGTGTGTGCAGCCTCTGCTGGTGCCTGTTAAACCCCACTGAGCCAGTGGCCAATGTCACACCTCCTGCTTAAACTTTGCTCAGTTCATGTGCTCAGACTTTTGCTTCCCTTGCACATTAAACATGCCCGGACTGCTTTAAGCTCTTGCCACAGTTTGATTAATAAGTGTATAAAACTCAGATCTTGTGAGACTGCAAGAACGTGTCACTGTCATATTTTTTGGAAAACTCCCTTCACCAGGATTTCTTCTCCTGGGAAGCTGAGAAGCCTCAGAGAAAAAGAAAAACAATATTATTTTATTTGCTTCTCCTGTGTTTTGCTGCTTTGGAATGTGGTTGGAGATTGTTTATCCAACAGGTGAATTGTTTTGACTTAATGACCAATCATGGTCAGGCTGTGTCAGACTCTGAGGAGTCAGTCACAGGTTTTTCATTAGCATCTTGTTAAGCCTTCTGTCTCTATCCTTTCTCTATTCTTTAGTTTAGTTTTAGTACAGCATTTTTTTGTATAATATAATATCATAAAATAATAAATTAGCCTTCTAAGAACATGGAATCAGATTCATCATTTCCTTCCAACGACGGGGACCCCAAAAAATACCACAAGAACGAGTGAGTTTCTGTCAAAATGTGTAAAGCAGAGCTAAAGAAAGTTTGTATCTGACTCTGAAGCCTTAAATGTTTAAAGAAATGTATGCACAACATCTGTTAAGAATCAGTGGGAAAAGCCTCAATTTCAGCCGCATGCATGGATCCAAAATTATTTCTCTTAATAAATTAAGGACTTGGCTTTGCTAAATTGGTTCCAAATATAACAGGGTGAAGAACAGCATCTTGCCTAATTAAGATTTGTAAATGGCTGAAGAAAATTGTCACTGGGACTTTATTTAAAGAAGTGGAAGAAGAGTTTGACTGAAAAGCTAACTACACACCAAGATATATAATTAGGAGAAGATGAGTTAATAGTGTTTATCTCTTCTTGCTTTAATTAGGATTTCTTGTAGCTGGGGAAAGAAGGGAAATGTGTTTTTTGAGAAAACTGCAATGTAACAACTGAAGCTTTTGATTCCTCAGAAACAATTATTTTCCACTGGAGCTGGCATTTTGACTGTTTGCTCTGGCTGTCAGTTTGTGCTGCAACTCTGTATGTTTCCCTCAGTGCAAGTTTGGTGTTTTGGTGGTCCTGTCTCATCACTGAGTAGCTGTGAGTGTGTCTGCACTGACTTTAATCCACTGTTGCTGAATCGATGGCCATCTTAATCCCCTTTGTGCTCAAATTGAGGCCAATGGATTTTGAAATGAAGAAATCAATAGGCAATTGATGTCTTGGAGGAGATGGAAAATGAAACTCGACTTGTGAAATAGTGTTACAAGATATACATAAATATGATGGTGAAAATGGCCTTAGGCAAAGCAGCTTCAATTTGCTGCACCTTTACCAGAGAACTGCTTGCATGTTTGCTAGAACAAGCAGAATTTGCTGATGGTTTTGCACCATTTCTTAGACAGGTTACAGTCTTTGCCAGTTTTTCTGTCCTCCTTTTCTTAGTTTGATGTGTTTTAGTAGGTTTTTCTATTTTTATAATTTGCCTGTTATTCTGAGACTGCACATTGTTCTGAGCCTGCCAACATCTCCTCCCATCTCACAACTTTCTCTTTTTATCTTTCTCTTGCTTCTGGCATCCTTCTGCCTTTTGTGCAGTACTCCACACTTTTTGAATCATTCTCTTGTGTGCTAATCCTTCTTAAAATCCTTATCCTTCTTAAAATCTCATATGTTTTCTAAGGCTCTAATAAAAATCCCTTAGGCATTAAGCAAACCTTTTAAGATTGGTTGATGCCTCTTGTATTGACAACAGCAGCTGCTGGATGAGTCTCAGCTGCTTTCCCTGAATATTATAATTCATTACACTTGAAGATTTTGCTGGTGAATACCCTTTTTGTGCAACCCTAAATATTAGTAACCCTCCTTAGGGTTTGCCTGCAAACCCTAAATATTAGTAAAATTGGCTTATGGGTTGGTGTGAGTTAATTGAGTGGTGCTGAGCCCACAAGCCTTGAGAAGAGCTGCAGAGGTGAGATCCAAGCAGGTCTAAAAATACAGCAGTGTGCTCTGTGACTGAGGAAACTGAAATCTTGGTTTCCTGTGGCTTTATATTGTGTGGTTGGATTATCTTCCAGCAAATTATGTGCAGGCTCTGACTGAAACTTTCCCTGAATTTCTAACAGTGTTTGTAGCGCTGCACTCAGGGGGATTCTCTGATGTCTAACTCCATAATTAAAGTAGTGCTGATCTAATTTCTTTCCTCTGCATTGGAACCTCTTTTCACAAAACTTTCAGGATCTAAATGTGTCTAAACCTTCAGTTCCTCTCCTCAAATTTTCACTGAAATGGTTCTGATTCAATTATCACTGAGTGGTTCTGATGTTAAGGGAATGCACAAAGGCAGTGGGATTGCCCAAGCCCTTTTTGTCTCAAATCAACCTTACAAAAATGGTTGGACCAGGACCCATGGTTCAAATATTTGGAAAATTGATGGCTGTTTCTTAGTTATGGGAGTGGATGGAGGACTGTCATAAAAAAATCTCTGCTTGTCTTTTGGTGTGAAGAGTCAGTAACTCTTGAGAGAACTTTCTGGTGGGCATTTGAAACCATCTTGGTGTGTCAGAAGGTGCAGAGAACAAGGCTTATTCTTGTTTTGCATATTACGTGTTAAAACAGTTTCATTCTAAGCAAAAAATGGGAAATAAAATTTTATAGCAAAATTAAAATATATCTACCCTTTCCACAGAGACTTATTTTGTAATTCCTATAGAATTATTCCTTACTGAATTAGAAAATCAAATTCACTTATAAATTATGTAAAAAAGCAAGAACATAATTTTGGAAATTATTGGAGAGAAATCCAGATTTTTAAGTAGCCAGAGGGCACTTGTACATTTGATTTGAAAGCGATTCTGCTTATGTGGGTAGAGTTCCTATCTGGCTTTCACAGTTACTGGACAGCTCAAAGGGGCCTTCTCACTTTGGTTTAGGAACTTGCTCTGAATGGGGAAATCACAAAAGGGGTTTGGCAGAGTTTGGGTACCGGCAGAGAGTGGGAAGGAAAGGGTTGCTCTTGTGTGTAGGTAGGAAATAAAATACTCATGTCTGTCCATCTAAGAATGATAACTGTGGAAATATTTTTGTACTCTCTGATGAACCCAGGTAAAGGTGCAAAGTTAAATTTTTCCCATTCCTGTGTATTGGGCTTGAATGGGCTTTGAAGCAAATCTTCCAGTGCTGATACCCCAGCTGATGGTTAATGCCACAGTGGCTGCTGTGAGGAACCACTTGGAAACCAATTTCTGAGGTATTTTCTGAACACAGCATTATTTTCCTCTGCAGAAACACAGAGAAGAGTGCCTGTAAATGTACATTGGGATGTGGGCAAACCTATGTTGCATTGTCTCCCTGCATTAATGTTATTTTTCCCAGACACTGAATTTTAGGAAATTTTTTTTTAATTGAAAGGGGTGGCCGAAGGCTTTTAGTCATTTGTAGGCATCCTATAGTGATTTGTTATTCTCTCCTAAAAATTTGCTTTCATTTCCTGCTGGAATTTGTTTCACTTTAACATTGGACCTTGTTATGTCTTTGTCTGCTGACCTTAAGATCCTGTTAAGTCAGAAAAATCTCTTTCTTAGAGGAGGTATTTATAGACTAATTCATCATTTAAGCCAAACTGAGCATTTTTAAAACTCTTGGTGGAAAGTTGATTTTACAGACCTTGAATCCTTTTTTCCTTATCCTTTGTGAACCCTTGTGTGACCTCTGCACTCTGAGAATGATGACAGAAATGGAATGGATTGATGTCCAGTCATAAAGTCTCCATGGTCTCAAAAGCCAGCAGTTGTATATTCCCATGGGATATTTCTATTTTTAGATTTCACAGTTCTACAACCATCCTAGATGTTGTTAACCTGAGTTATAGAGAGATGTATATTTATTTTCTTGGGCTTAATAATTCAATGCTTTGCTTCTTAAATTTCACTGGTACATTAAGGTAAACTCTAACATTTTCCTTTTCATCCTCTCCTCTTGTTTGTTTATCTGAAAATGTCACAGAAATTAACTTTTAAAGTGAGCAGTACATGCTTAGAGATAGAAAAACATCCCAAAAGGATTTGCTTTCCACTCTTTGTTGTACCCCAGCCATGCCCTAAAAAACCAGTGAAGGAGCAGTCTCAGACTCAGACGAAGTCAGCAGACAACTATTCATTATTCCTCATTATTTTATTGTGTGTTCCTTATTCTGGTATTATCAGGCAGCAGAGTTAAAACAGTTTTTTAGTCTTCCTTTTTTTTTCAAAGCACTCCAGCCCAACACACTCCAAGGCAAGGATCTCAGTAACAGAGTTCAGGGAGCTATCCAGTTTTTCCTCTCTCAGGGCAATAAGCAAATGTATTTTCTCTTTTTTTTTTCCTCTCTCTTTTTTTTGTTTTTTTGTTGTTAGCACATTAATCTGAAACCAGAAAGAAAAGACCAACAAGTATTAAGGGTGATAAGGGATTTGCTGATGTTTCATGAAGGCAGCTAAATTGCAGCAATACAGCTGGGAAATAGGAATACTAAAGTCTACTCTAAACTCTATTTCACAATAATGACTCATAAAATATCAGTTCTTTGCTTTAAGACATTGTGGCTGTATAGTAACTATGCATTCCTGCAGAAAGCATCTGTAAGATGAGTACTAAGACTAACTTATCAAATTGAGAGGAAATGAGGGAAAGAGATTATTTTTGTAAGCTCAAATGTGATTTTTCTGGCCCCAGTTTTTTGAGTACAAATTGAAGATAAATCTTAAGGAAAGAAAAAAAAGTGGACTATAAATGTAATAACTTGCCAGAGCTTTTTACGAACCCTCAGTACAAACAATATTTCTTGTGATAGCTTTGAAGATGGAATTTGGGTCATATTTTATGTGCTGATGAACAGTGGCTGTAGTACATGACAAATATTTCTTTCTTTTTTTCTTAAAAAAACCCCACCTACATCCCATCAGTACAAAAACCTACCACCTAGAACTCCTATTGCACTTTTTCTTGTTCACTATAAATCTGCAAGTGTTTTGCTGAGGGGAAACAAAGAACAGCAAAAAAAAAAAAAGGATTATAATCTTTCATTTTAATTGAGATCTTTGTTGTACTCATTGCACTCCAAATGGACTCTAGCAATGCTCTTTGTAATGAGTCCATGTCAAAGAGCCTGGTCTTTAATTCATAGGGGTAGTGATGCTCTGCAGTGCAGCTCCACAGAAGTCAGCAGAGCTGCTTCAGACAGCCCCAGAGGAGGGTCTGCTTTATCTGCTGGTGTCAGAACAACCCAGCACAGTTGGTATCATTCTCCCCAGGTTCAGTTTGCTGTGCAGTCATTAAGGTGTTTATCTCTGGATGTCTGTGATCAAGCCATTTGCTGTGGGAAGCTATAAAATCAGAGGGTTTTGGGAAAGCTGCAAAAGGCAGGCCTCAGAGACAGCAGAACTGTGATTGGAGCTAAGCAGCAGCCATGAGATTGGTCAGCAGAAAAATGATGTAAAATGTAGAAAAGTAAGGACAAATGTAGAAAAGTAAGGACAACTAGAACAACGGTCTGTGTATTAACACTTGTCTAGAATAACTCCCTAAGCTACAGAAAAGTTTATCTAGTGAGATATTAGGGAGTTCTAAGCTTAATAGTGGAGCTCTGTGCATTGTGTTTGAAGGCTTACATGCAGGTATTGTGTTTGAAATAAGCAAGCATTGTTTAACCAAAGGTACAAGTGCCTATAGTGGTTGGACAGAACTACTGTCAATGTGCTTTTGCTTTGTGTGATTGGTCAAAAAACTTTTAAAGTAAGTTGGAACATGAAGTTCTGGGTCTGCTGCCTGGGATGTGAGCTGCTGGCATCTTCCCATTGTCATAACCATGTAATGAAACTGATGCTGAAAAATAAAACAGCTCAAGGCATGTTCCTCAGCAGTCCTGTCCTGTTTGTGATTTGTACACAGCCCCTGGCTGGTGATATTTGCAGCCAAACCCAGACAACCCATGCTCCTTTTGGTCAATGGATCAGGTGAGTTGGACCCTAAAATGTTTGTTACATGGAGCTGGATGAAATAGGGCTCTAACCTTTGAAAAGTGGGCAGAATACAGATATGTCTAGTCTTTTGTAGATGGTTACCAGCTTGTTTTGATCTTGATCCTCATCTGAAAGAAGTGGACCCATGTTAGTGTGAATATATCCTGCTTTTGATCTGGGATATATCACCTGGTGCAATGTATGGACTGGTGTAATACATTGGTTATCACCAACCCCACCCCTGCATGGACCCACCATGAGCCCATGGTGAACACAGTGGTGTTGGGGTCATTTTGGACTTTTTCAAAGAGGTCTTTTTCAATGATTCTATATTTTTTTCTTTATGTGATTGACATGTGCTGATAGAGCCAGCTGGGTGTGTGGCTGAGCCTGCACTGCCCCTGAGCTGTGCAAATCCCCAGTTAGGTGCTGTAGGCTATGAGAAAAGCTGCTGCAAAAGGGCATTCTGGCTATTTTGACCCTGCAGAGCACTTCTGTGTTTTGACAAATGGCATTGGAGCCATTTGAAGCAGGTACCCAAAAGGGGGAAGGAGGATGCTCCATGCAGAACTCCCAGTCCCCAGGACAGTGACTGGGAGACAGCACACACACTTTTTTCATTTTTATTTACCCATTTTTCTTTTCCCTTCTTTTGCTGCTATGGAACTCCAGCTTAGGGAAGCTGCCTGTGCCTTATGTTGAAGTTGAGCCTCCACCATCCAGACAGCAAAACTGGCTTGGGTCAGAAAAACAAGTTTTGGCCTCTTGTGATTTCTGCAGCCCAGTGAAAGTTAAACAAGCCTGGAATTTGTTGTAAATGTGAGGGGAATATGAGGGAGGCCTGCCAGCTATCTTATCACATCTCCTTGTCATTTGTGCTGTTTTATTTTGCTGCTCCTCCTAATCCACCTCACAGTGGCTGCCCAGAGAACATGTGAAAATACTGCACAGAGCTCTTGAGGAAGGGAAATAACACCAAGAGGGACCTTGCATGGCAACAAGGAAAACACTTCTGTGGGCTTTCCAATTGGTGGTGGTGGGCAGCATCAATGTCATAAAATTTGATTTCTTTTTCAGGAGGAGATCCTGGGCAGAGGTGACTGCAGCAGGCTTTGAAGGGAATGGTCAGAGTGGCAAATACTTGGCTGGACAGTGATTTCTGCACAGAACACCCTGATCCTTTCTCTGTCTTTCCCAACACAGCTCAGGAAGGGTATGAAGGAGAAGAAACATCTGCATCACGGTAATCTGTGTCCTTGCCAGGGCTGTGACCTGGGACAGTGGTTCCATGGCTGAAGGAGCAACCTGAGGATGCTTTTGTAGGGACAGCTTTCAACAAATTGTTGCTGGTCCTGCCTGTGCCCTGAGTCACTTTGAAACCTGAAATCAGAAGTGCAGAGGTGCCACAAACACAACCTATCCCCTCCTGTCAGCTTCCACCCAATACAGATTATTTTTCCAAAATATGTCATTTGGAGAAGAAAACAATTCACTTAAAAAGTCCTTATGTATGTATCCAGAGATAGACTAACTAGAATTTCTTTTGCAATAGAATTTCTGCCTTAGGAACTGGGCAATAATCTAAATTGATCCAACATACAGCAGCAAAATAAGGAGGGGGAAAAATGTACATTTTTTTTCCTCAGCAAAGACTCCAGGACTCTGATAACATTTAACCTTCTCTCCTCTCCTGTAAATATTTGTCCCCTGAGGACCCTGACAATGGCTAAAACCCAATTGTTCAGTCCAGCAGAGCTCTAGAGACATCCTGCTGTTCTAAAATTGTAACTGTGAAACAGGATGGCAGTGTCTCATTATAAAAATTCCCTGTGATACCATTCCTAAATCAAGTTAGTATGCAAGAAGAGTCTTGGAGCAGAAGAGAGGCTTTCCTGTTTTTCATTCCCCTCTGATATTTTCTGTGTGGGAGGCAGCTGTTGGAAGGCTAGCAGGAACTTGAGAATTTGACTGAAAGCCATAAAATTGTACAAATACATTCAAAAGCTTTGTACAGTTTCTGTTGGATCTAGGTTGCAAGTTTATGGTGAAAACTGAAAGCTTCATCTGCCTATTATCGTTTTTGATATGAAAGTTTTTCTGTGAATATTTTGGAACATCGAATTTGAAATATTAAAATATATCTATAAGAAAGAGGTGTAAATACTTTCCTGGAATCAACTCCCATGCAAGAAATTAATTACAGTAAAGAATTCTCTTCAACATCTATGTCTGCATATGTCTGTTTCCATCTAGGGCTGCTGTTCATTGCTATTCAGAGGTGCTTTCCAACTGTTTTATCATATAGTGTTAATTAAGATGATGTTTTCATTAGTTTCAGTTCACATATTGTTGGAATCTAGATTTTTGAAGAGAGATTTCAGCAGATAATGGGAATGTGGGTAGCATAGTGGAGGCCACAGGGAGCTCATTACCCTTTCCTCAATTCATTATGGTTTCATCAGTCATTAATTCCACTCTAAGTTCCCTGTTGTTAGAATGTACATTGTGAGTGACTTTACTTTTCATATTCAACAATGTGCCACTTTCCATCCATAATACAAAGGTAGACAGTAATTACTGGCAGCATTAGAATACTTCAAAAGATTCAGAGACTTGGAAGAAGGCTCCCTGAGGAGGGTGTGTTTGAGACAACAACACAACCTTGTAAGGCTGGAGACAAAGGCAGTGAAGAAAAGGGCTGATGTTGAACTTGCTCTTCTATCACAAAGTGAGAATGAATTAGGCTGAAGACTCTCTGGTCTAAGGCCCTGCTTAAAGCAGCGCTGACTTCAGTGTTGGGTGCTATTGCTCAGGGCCTTTTCCAAGTGGGCTGTAAACGTTTTTGAGGACACTGATTTCAGGCTTGACTACCCTCAAGATGTTGAGCTTTTACTTATATTCAATGGGATTTTTTTCTTGTAACTACCACTTCCTACCCCTTGTCCTGTTTCACTTCATCTCCCTGAACATTTTGTGTGTGTTCTGTCTATACCACTCCACTAAGCAGTTAAAGAGAGTAATAAAATCCTCCCTTGGACTCTCTTTCTTTTCCAGGCAGAACCAAACCAGCTTTTTCAGTCTCTTTTGGTACTCCATGTGCTCCAGGCTCTGAAACATCTGCTGTACTCTCTCTTGTATGTCTGTCTCCCTCCTGTGTACAGGAGCCCCAACTGAGACACAGTACTCCATATGCTGTCCTGTGAGTGCCAAACAATGATGAAAAATTACTTCTCTTGACTAGTTCTCTATGCTTTTACCCAGTAATTGCTTGTTTATATTTGCTGCAGTGGTGCCCTCAATTTTCCCACCAGCACCCATGGATCCTTACCTGTGGAGCTGCTTTCCAGCTGCTTGGCCTCCAGCCTGTGCCAGCATGCAGATTATTCCTCCCTAGGTAGAGGAAATTTCCTGATCTCTGAGAAATTTCTGCCAGCTCATTTCTCCAGTCTGTTAATCCCCTGCTCCAGCTCCTTATTGCCATCCTTGAAGATGCATCTGATGTTTGTCTTGCTCAAGTCATCACAGGCCTCCCCAGCCACCATGACCTTTCCAAGACATAGAGAACACATCCTTAATGCATCAGCCATCACCCTTGGGTGCATCTTGCCTGCTCTCAGAGGCTTGTGCAGTCTTTACTTAGATCTTCTACCACAATCTGTCAGAACTCAGTGCATCCCTCCGAGTGTCCAGAGTTGCTGAGAACCTTGCCGGGGAGCTCAGAGACCCTGGCATGCTGCTCAGAACACCTGGGGATTCGATTTTGACCCTTGGAGCAAGTTACTAACTTTGTATGAGGACCTGAAAGCCACACAGGTTTGAATAGTGTAATAACAAAATGATCACAGGGTGAAAATGTAGATTTTAGGATTTTTGGTATGGGGGTTATGGGGACAAGATTGAGGAATCTGGGCGTGTCTAGCCTTCCTTCTTCTTCTTGTTCTCCATTTTCTGCAGTGATGTTGCCACTTTGGGATTGGTCTAGAGTAGAAGCTCACTGTCTAACATAGGTGATAGGTATTGGGAATTAAGTGTAAACATGTTATATGCAGTTTGTAGTATAAAAGGACAACACCGCCTCGGGGGCGGTCAGAGTGCCTGTGGCTGCCCTGCTGAGCAGGAGACCTCCACTAGACAGAAAGAAAATTTTATAGATAAGAATTAATAAACAACCTCAAGACTGAAAAGTGAAGAGTCCAGACTCGTTCTTCAGTTGCGTGGGCCGAAGCAGAGACACCCTGCACATCTCAGGGCAGCAAATATCAACAGCAACCCCAGAACAATAAGTGCTTCACTGCCCTTGGCTTTGCCTTCAGCACAGAGGTGTGGGAAGAGACCTTTCAGTAAACACAAAGGCAATGAAATAAAATACCAAATACCAAAACAAACATGAAATACCTCGTGTATTTCTGTGTGGAGGCTCAATGGCCATACCCATTTCAATTTAGACACTCCTGTAGTTTATATCCATCACCCATCTGATTCAGACACACACAAAACCTTGTGCCTGACATCCCCTCTCCTTGTAAAACTGCAAATGGACCATGTGCATACTAAGGCTCACGCCTGGGAGCTGGAAGCAACCTCCCCAAAATGGATTGAGGAATCAGACTTGTGGCCGGGCTATTGCTCAATTAACAGATTTACCATCCTCTTTTGGTTGTTTGCTAGGTGCCAGAGCTTGGGCAGATCCAGAAGTGAAGGCTCACCCTAGAAAAGGGAAGTGATGGCTGGCTATAAGTCAGCTCTCAAGCAGATGCATGCAGAGAAAGGTAGGACAGAGAACTACCAACTATCAGAAAAGCTGAGTATAATCCTGGCACAGTCCTATAACTCACAGGGCATATTAGGTGCTGAAATTCTTATTCCTCATTTTCTTGACAAATGATGCAACAAGAGCAGAAAATGGCTAATATGAATCTTGTCTCAGGCCTGTGATTACAGTGGTAATAAGGAATGATGTAAACTTAACTTGTTCCTGTTAGTGACTGCTAAGGAGAGTGAATTGGACTTCAGGAGCAGTGTGCAGTCAGAACAGAAGCTGTCTATGAAATAGGAGTTTAATAACCCTTTCTCATGATTTTTGAATTCTGTTTAGCATGCAGGGTTCTTGTGTGATACTCAAAGCAACAGAAAACAAATGCTTCTTAGCTGTACCTCTTGACTAACAGAGACAATTTTATTTAAAGGAAGGGCATTTTGTAAGGATTTCAGGCCCACAGAATGGTTTGGGTTGGAAGAAACCTCTAAAGGTCATGTGAAATGAAATGAGCAGGGACACCTTGAACTACATTAGATTGCTCAGAGCCCCTTTCAGCGTGGCCTCAAATGTTTCTAGGGATCATTCACCACGTCTCTGGACAGCCTGTTCCTGTGTTTCACTGAACATTATTGTAAGAAATCAAATTAAAAAAACTTCTTCCTTATATCTAGTCTGAATCTACCCCTGCAGGACATGAAATACTTCTTCACAAATACCATCTTCTAACCAGACTCTGTGTGGGTTTGCTTTACTTGAACATGAAATCTTGCAGAAAACACAATATGATACAGAAATCATGGCAAAAGGAGGCTTCAGTTCCTGGAAATCTCTATTTACTCTATTTTAATCCCTTTCTATACTTTCTAAATGAATGATCATTAAATTAGTAAGCTCTGATAGATCCAGTAACTGGTATAGGCCTTTATTTTGCTTTCAGGCAAACTTTCAGTGTCTTAGGAGGGGGCACAATCTTTCCAAGCCACTGTTTTGCAGCCCTCTGGGGCAGCACTCTGCTGAGCTGTCAATACATGGATTATCAGGTGCCTGCCCCTTTCACTTCCTTCTGTCAAAAGGCTTCTCTCAAAACCTTGATTTCTTTAAAAGTCTTCATCTCTCCTTAGTGACTGTGATTGAAAAGATTCTTTCTGGAAACATAATAGCTTGGCTTAGGACTGTCCATTTTACCAAATTCTTGCTATTTTGAGCTATGAAAACAATTTTCTTCATTTATTTTGTTTTTGACATCTCTGTTCTTTTGGTACTTTAGCGTTTCTTTAATGCTTCCATTTATCTGTGGCCAAATGAGAACTATCTCATTTTTATTGGGATTTTCTGATTCTGGTATTCACTCTGACATTTTTCTTTCCACTGGTGTAGAAGTTGGTTTGTTCAGCCCTGAGAAGCATCCCAGACAACAGCACTAGAATTTTGATATTAGAAACATGCACACAGACTGATTCTCTTCTATTTGCAGTATTTCTTCTTCAGTGATCTGCTTCTGGTTCATCTGCAGACTTGCAGATTCAATGCAAAGCTTTTTATCATGTTTGCATGCAGGTTTACTGCTGGTTTCAGATCATTAGCTGCTCTTGAAAGTGTTTGTGGTATTACTAATGGGACCCAAGCTGAACCTTAGTTGTGATTAAGTACTTCCACATTTGCAAAATCCTCTTTGGTGGTATCTGTTAGTTTCTCTTTTGGGTCTTGCAGCCAGTGCTCATTGATTAGTTTCTGCTTTGAAACTGCAACTCCAGGGGAAGCTTGAAAATGTTATTCATAGGTACTTGCTTGGGTCAATATAGCAAGTGCACCATCTATTTCACTTTGTGTACACATCTTCAAGTAGCTCCCAAACCTGTGGGTGTGTAAGAGGCTAATAAACATCCTGCTCTGTGATTCTGCAGCAGATCTGCTCCCAGCCCTCCCTGTTGCTTCTGTAAAGAGAGTTTAATTTATTCCAACAGGTCAAAAGTTGGTGTTTTCTGCTGATGCCAAAAGGTTTTTCTCTTTTGGGCTCCTCTTGTGCTGTAGCCCCCATGGCAGTTTGCTAATCTAGCACAGGTTCAGTGGGCTTTGCAGGGGGCTTACATTTTTTCTTCTGATTTTTGAACCATTTTATATTGGAGTCTTGGCACATGCAGTATGAGTTGCAAATGAGGTAATGGGGCAAGGCTTTTTTTCACTTTAATATAATATAGCTCTTGTTTGAGACTAAGGTCTGGTCTTTCATGGTTTAAGACCCTTTGCTTCAGTCATTCTTAGTGTTTGCTGCAGCTCATCTCCCCAGGCCATCATCAAGCCCTTTCACTTTTTCAGATGAGTTGTCTGGCTTGCTGTCCAGTGAAATTTTTATACATATTCCTGTATAACATTTACATTCTACTTTACCATTGTGAGGTGGAAACAGATGTAAGGGTTTCAGCTCTGCTCATGAATTTAGCACCCTGCTTTACCAGTTTCCTCTGTCATGGCACAGAAGGTACAAAAATGTCATTTTGGATCCTTTGCTACCTCCCATGGCATTGTCATAAGGAAGGAGAGTGCTCAACTTCTCATGTCATTAAATTTGACACTTCTGTTTAATTTTGTCCTGCTGAACCAAAAATTGTGCAATCCAAGAGAATGGCCCATTTTCTTCCAAGGTGAAGACAATGGTTCCTACTGCAGTAGAAAATGCAGGGAAAATGTACAGAAGGCCTCCTCCCTCTGCTGGTATCGTGCAGGTACACCCAGGCTATCCACATGTGACTGTTGTCCAGCCTACCTCCAAAAACTCCTGCTTGAGGAAGGTTCAGGACGTTCTCTAGGAGGTATGAAAAAGAATTTTGTAATTCTGATATAACATTACCTTTTCCCTTGCTTTACTGGTAACCAAGGAGAAGTCAGATCCATTCATTGGGTTTTAATCTGAATGTTATTTCTTGATTTTGGATGGCAGATACTGCACACTCTGTCTTTTCTGAACTCCTGTGGTTTTACTGGCACATGTTGTTTGGTCATATTTTTATTTTGGGCTCTGTATAGGATACTCTTTTGGTGAAATTTAAGGATTCCCACCCTGTTAATTTGGTCATTTTTTTTAGCTACACTTGCTCCTCTGTGTCTATCTTGTGTTGTGTGTGTTACTAGAATGCTATTTAATGAACAAGATCTCTTAGGAACAATGATTAAAAATTCTTTACTGTGTTTAAAACACATCTCACTGACTTATTGGTACACTGGAACATAAGTTTTACACATCAACACAGCTTTGTTTTCCATTGCCTGTGCAGTTGCCTGAATGTTTTTTTCTCTGTAGTAATATTTTGGCCTGAACTTTTTTTCTGCACTATTTTTCCCCTGTAGTTGTGTTGATTGCTGTGTTGTGGCATTGCTTCCTGCTTTCCACCATTTGCAAAATTAATCTCTGTTGCAGTTGCTTCCCAATTTTGCTTACAGATTATTTTTAATGTATGGTGGCCTTTCTCTAGGATTCTGTGTAGCTATTTCTTTTACTGTTTGATATATGCACGTCTGTATCTATCTTGACTACAGTCATGTGAAATCCACCCCTAGACCTCACAGACTTGCTTTTTAATAGTTATAACCTGTCTGGTTTTTAATAAAAAAGCCTTTTATGACTCCATCTTCAGATGAAAGGGTCTTTAAATTTGCATCTTCATTTTGTCTTTTCAAGATTTTTAATAAGTAATGGAGAGTGCTCTAGACTTGCTGTGAATTTGCAAATGCATTTCCATCTTTGCTGAGTTTTTGTATTAATGTTCACAGAACTCACAGCATTTAGGATGAAAAAAAATAATATGTGAGACTATCTTCAAACAACAGGCAGAAACCTCATGTTCACCTCAACAAGCCCTGAACCTCATGGTGAACTGAAGCCACCATGACATGTGCTGGAAAGGCCCAGCAGGACAGGCAATGCAGCAAGTTTCTGATGACAGAGCTGAGCAGAGCTCCTTGACACAGGTGACTGAGGAGCTGATGAGAGGGGAGACCCTGCTGAACCTCATGCTTGCAGTGCTGGGCTGTGTGAAGTTTGGCAGAACCTTGATGACACTAACTGCATGAAGGTAAAAGCCAGGATTGTGAAAGGAGGCCAAAAAGCAGGATCACAGCCCCAGACTTCAGTAGAACAGACTTTGGGTCTTCAGGGACCTGGGCCTTGTTCTGTCCAGCTTGAAAATCTCCAAAGCCAGTGATTCTCTGAGCATCATTTTCTCTGTCTTTTCCCCTCTTCCATTGTCCTGACTTCTGCCTTTTTATGGTGCAACTGCTGGATCATCCTGTCCCTGTCCAGCTGCTAAAGTCCCTTCACTGAACTGTTGGGGTAGATTTATCTGCTATGCTCAGCCATGAACACACAGCTTTCTGTTTCACTGGTCTCTGTCTTGTGGGGTCTTAATCTTTTCAGTGAACATTTCAGTGCTGCAGGTCAAAGGGATCATAAGGGGCTGAGAAGGGGCAAGGGTGACAGAAACAAGGACACAGCTGATGCTATTTTTCAGCCCTTTCACTCTGAGATCAGTACAAGGAGTGACAACACACATCTTGGAAGTAAATGCATGGCTACATATAGTGGAGGTGGCCTTTGAGTCCTAGCAAAATGCATGTATTGTATTTGAATATCTGTAAAGAGGCTTTGCCCCAGAGGTCCCAGTTGTCCTTGATGGGCTGCAACTGTGACCAATGGAGATAACTGGGATAAAAGGGGGCGGGTTAACCAGTCAGGGAGAGCCTTGAACTGAGAGAGAACAACATGCAGAAGAAGGAGTCTGTGCTGTGAAGATCTGCAGCCATGAGAACACACCAAGGAGGTATGGACTTTAGAAATCTGATAACAACAGTATGGGACTCTAGAAATAGAACAGCAACAGCTACATACCCAGAGGTCTTTGTTTTCCTCACCTAAGAATGATGTTTGAGCAGAAATGGAGACCAATAAAGATCTGTGACTTGGAACTGATCAGTCCAGAAGTAGCATAAAAGATGGTGACTTGGGTGGACGTAAAAACCAAGCTGGGTTGTTCCTCACAAAGTAGGAGTGTAGAGAACTCACTGTAATGGAGGAAGGATGATGAACAAGCAGAGGGAGCTGTAAATCTTAATGCAGGTTCTTAGTTGCCCACATATCTGTTGCAAATTAAATCTATTTCAGAGAGAGCCTGTTCAGCAAGTGTTTGAATGTGTTTCTCATGGACTTTGATAATGTTAATTAAGATAACAGCAATAGGGTGGACTTTGATTAAATACTGACTGATGAAAAAAACTGTTTGACAATATTTAGACAAAGATCGTGTTAGTTGAGAATGATCATGAAATGATACATTTATGATTTACAGGATTTGAACGAACATAAGCAACAAACAGTAACAATGGATTTCAAGTAGGAAGGCTTCAATACTCACAAAATTGGTAGGTGTTGCCTGGGAGGCAAGACTGATGGAACAGGGAATTTTAGAAAGCTGTCAGGTCCTTAAGAAGAATATTAATAAGGCTCTCTCCTTGTGGAGGAGAGATAAGAAGTCAGTAGAAGATCAACTTGGCTAAATTATGAGCCTTTCATTGACTTCAAACACAGGAGAAAAGGATACAGAAAGTAGAAACTAGGTCAGTTACTAAGAAGGAGAATAAAGGCAGTGTGAGAGATCTCAGTGACTTAATCAGAAAGGTTAAGACTTGAAGTGAGATGAAATAGCAAGGCACATTACTTAGGAGAGGTCCAAATGTTGACACTTAATAGACAGAAGATTTGGAGAAGCCTAAACTGATGAGTGCTTTATTCTGTGCTGATCTTCACTTGCCAGCAGGTAGACAGTACTGTTAATATCTGTAGCAAAGGAGTGAAATGACAGCCAGAGCAGGAGAGCAAAACAGCAGAGGGAATTCTCAAACTGATAATGGGAACTTTTTCTGTCAAAGGAATTTTAGCAGCCCTTAGCAACCTTTTATTTCCCATGGGAATGCCTGGAGATAAGTGAGGTACCCGGGGGTGTAAAAGGTGGATGGACAGTGGGGAAGTGTGATCTAGAGGAAATGACAGTAGACTGATGAGTTCTCTCAGAAAAACATAACACACAAGCATTTCACCTTGAAATGGAGGATTTAGTCAGTGAAGTCCTTCAAGGTTTCCTCAGGGTTTGGCTGTGACCAGAGTTGTTTTTTTAGTGACCTGTACAATAGAGATGAGAATCCCCATCAGAGCAACACAGACCATAATTCAAAATGATTTTGACAGAATGGAGGTATGACCTGAAAAATGAGAACATTATTTAATAGGGAATGATTGCACTTATGTAGGAATAATCAAGTAGATGAGCATAGGATGAAAAGAAAACTCTCAGGACATTCTGAGATGGGTGAAGAGGCTATAGAGAACTGCAAAATAGACAGAGATGAATGATGGCAAGCTTTGCAAAGTACTTAGTGTCACAGGGAATGTGTGAACAGGAGTACAGGCTGCCCAGTGATGTAATTACTTCTGTGTAGCAAAAGGGAGGCCTTGGACAGAGAATTGTGCCATTTTTAGTGCTGTCCTTCAACACAGAGATGATCTATTCTCTATCTGAGAACAGCTTGAAACATGACCTACACAAAAATATTGAAAGAATTTGGCTTATTCAAACTAAACAAAAGAATGCTGATAAAAACATACTATCTTCTTTATTTAATTTTCATATTACTTTTTACTTATTTTCCCCTATTTTCTCTAATTAAGAAAAAAATGAGAGTATTTTCTCTGAATGCATTTTTAAAGTGGAAAAAGGAGAAGGCTTGACCTTCAGCAAGGAAGTTTCAATTTGAGCTGCAGAGACTCTGTCTTTGGGGCTTACTTCACTGACAAATTTTCATCAGGAATGTCAGGAATGCCTTGGACAGGGAGATGAGTGGACCAGGTGATACCATGGACTGGACTGGATTTCTTCCAATGAGGTTTTTATTTGCATTACTATTTGGAGGCAGTGACCCTTGTCCCTGCTGATGCCACCCTGGTTTGGGAATGACACGAGGATGAGGAATACGGCTGGCAGTAACCACTTGTTGTTTCCTTATCTTTACTTTCAGACTTCTAGTCACCAAAAAGAGGGATATTATCCCATGGCACAGCTGATTTTTCCTTTTCACTGGCAGAGAGTGAAATTCATATAAAGGCCTTTGATTGAAAACTGTTTGTTTCTGTGTGACGTGTAAATACCACATTATCACTTCACAATTGATGAGTGAGCAGAAAAATAAACATCTTTGTGATCACTTGTTTGTAATACAGGCAAATCTGTTCACATTATGAAATGAAATAAATTTGCCAGCCTTTAAATATCTTTTTTTTGTCTTTGTTTGTCATGCTTCAGAATGGAATAAATCTGCAAGAAAGTTGTAGGAAGGCAAACTGTAATTGCTGAAGAGAGAAATTGGCAAGGAGTTAGGACTTGTCTATCATTTGTCATCTATCAGTTGCAGAGGAGGCATAAATGACTCTTGTTAGACTCTGAGATGTTTTGTATTAGGACAGAGTTTGTTGTGTTTAATGGCATTTAAACCTTCCATAAGACAATATGTTTCAGCCTTGTGTACTCTCAGTTTTAGAAAACAGTTGTAGACAGAATTTCCTAGAAATAAATGATGCTGTGGGTTGATTGATACATATGAACCTAAAGCCCCCAAAGACTGTTTGGTAGCTAAAAAAAACCTGAGGAACCAAGGGCAAGAGTTAGAATTTTCTTCTTAATAAATCCGTTCTCATGGACCATAAATAATTCTGATATCTAGGACGATTTTTTCAGGACAGAGAGCATCATGTTTTGGTGTTTGATATGGTTCCACTTACATGTCATTTTTCCCTGTACATAAGAAATAGCTGTACTGTGTTGAGGTATTTGGTTTTTATACTGTCAGAAATCATAATCAATGGAGTTTTAAATATTCTTTTTTTTTCTTTACTTGTGGGAAGTTATGCATAATGCAGCATGTGAGAATACCTTTAGCACCGCTGCTAATGAAAATTCATTTTTTAAAAATCTCAGGCTTTAATGACTGCAGGAATGTGTTATTCCTTGCAGACATTATTTTGAAGATTATCCCAGGTTATTAGATTTGATTAAAGGATTTTATGCTTGACTTGCTTGAGAGCAGAGGATTAAGCAATAAGGAGCTTTCTCCTATGCTGTATCTTTGGGCTTATCATTTCAGTACCGCAGGGCTTTGATTACTTACTCAATTTTGTAAAACATACAGATTTTGTTAATTTACAGCTTTTCAGATCAGTCAGAGCTATTAAGCCTGCTGGGTGATATCCTGCCTGACAAGCCCTATTACAGGCTCAGTTTGCTTCTTCTGGCTTGACCAATATGTGCCCTTTGTCAATACAGAGCACTCAGCACTTGTGGGGTCCCAATCCCTTCATACAGGGACTTCAGTACCCTTGGGGATTGAATTTGCCCACCTGTTAGCAAAGTTTTGGGCATCAGAAACTTTTTCAAGCTTGTGTGGAGGATGTGAGGTCCTTCAGCTTCCTTCAGAGACAAGGGCAGATGGTTCAGGGGGTGCCTGTCTGGATTGTTTGTCTACTTTACTGTAGAACTGTCCCTGACCTGCCTTTGCACCACACCAGGCTTCATCTGGTGCTTTCTTCCAGAGTCTTTGGAGGGAAATGTCAGGAATCCAGATGCTCACTTCACTGTCACAGTGGTTTACAGACAAGAGGACAAATGCCTTTTCACTCCATGGATGCTGCAGACAGAGGATGTAAGTGTCTGTGTCTGTATGTCCTCTTCTGAAGGCAGTGCAGAGGTGGTCAGAGGTCCATGAGCATGGTCAGAGTATCACTGTCAATAACTCTCCCATTTTGCTCGTGGTTCTGCCTCCCAGGTACCAGGAGTTAGGGCTATAAAAATTCTCCTCCTCCCCAATGGGTGTGCCTGGCTGTTGTGTTATGCCTGTGCTCACTGAGGATGTCCTGGTGGGAATGCTGTCACCCATCCTCCAGCCAAACTTGCAGCAGTTTCAGCAGATGATCTGCTGCAGGTGCCTGTGTAGCCCAGCCTTCCCATATACACTGGCAAAGAGCAGGTCAAATTCAAGGTTGTGGGTTTGTGTTTTGGGTTGGTCCTTAATACCAGTAGATGCACTTCACATAAATATGGTCTTTGTTCATGGCAAAAGACTTTCCTTGTCCCTAAACAGCTGCCTGAAGGATACAGCTTGTGTTTCTAAAACACTCTGTTTTGCTGGTTCTTCAGCTCATTTCCAGTGTGGGATGAAGGACCTTGGAATTTAGAACAAACAAGACCTCTGCTTCTTCAGCCCCACTTCCCACAGACAGATTGCCAACAGAACAAGTCAGCAGGCTGACCAGGCTAATTCTTGATATTTCAAGATCCTACATGTGTATGGATTCCTCAGATGTTCTTTGAAATATGTGGGCTTGTGGTCACTTTAATGTTAAACTTCAGTGTACAGCAGCAGATAAATACAGTAACTGAGCTTTCACAACCTCTAATGCATTTAAGTGTTACTGCCCCATCTGACTTGATGTTCCCACTTTGGTCTATGATTTTGACTTTCTTTTCCAGCCTTGACCTCTTTTCTATTATCAAAGAGCTGAAAAACAGACACCATTCTTTTACTTTTTATTCCCTGGGGTCAGTTCATAACTTATTCAGTGTATTAATTGCGTGTTTCACCATGCTTGGCTTATCTTTCTTCAAACAACTCATTTGCAGAGCTGCAGTTCCATCTGGTTCCAGTTCTCATTTGAAAGAAATTAAACTTGGATTGAGCAGAAATCAGTCTGTAGCTGTTAACCCTCGGGAGTCCAGGGAAAGCTCTGGACTGCACAGCTTCTGTCAACTTTTATATGTAAGGTGGTCTGGGTGGTGATGGGACATAGAATTCAGTTACAGCAATGCCAGAGGAGAGGTATGAATGGGAGCCAAGATGTTTCTAATGCTGTTGATGATGTATATTCCTTTGCTTTCCTTACTTGCTGTTTCTTGGCAGGACCCTCCTCCTTTTTCACATACTGTCCTTGATGGAAGCATTTTGGCAGGTGGGCTGGTACAAGGGTGAATGTCTCAGAATAGTTTGCTCAGCTCATTTCCCTTTGCAAGTTTGGGAGGTGTGGACCTGGGCAACCTTAGGGAACAGTAAAAAAAAATTTCCAGTGACTTCCATTCAGAAACCCTTCCTGAATGAAACACACCATTTTTGTTTCTGTTTTGGTGTTGTTTTAATCAATCAATTGAACTTACTAAAATGTGATCCATATTCAGACATTAAAAACCTTTCACCTAAATTAACTTTTGATAGAACCATTTTATTAGTGTTCTTAGACCTCCAATGAGGAGTAATGATGGTAAATCATTAATATATATTCTGCCATTTTAAAAATTAAATCTGTGCCCTGATGTGTTTTACTGTTTTATAGCTATTATATGAAGCCCCTTGGGATATTCTCATAAAAGGTGCCCCATAAATTTTATATAGCCTTGTATGGCATTATATTTTATTGCAATATCCCAGCTTTTCATAAAACCCCCAAGGAATCATTTTTTTTTCCTGAAGGCCTCCATGAGAGAAAGACATCAAAATTTGTGTTGGCAATTTCTAGTGAAAACACCTACAATTTGCAATTGTCATCTCTGTTCTCAGTGACATATTGCCTTCTGTCATTTTCAATGGAAAAAGCTTGGGTGTAAAAGATACAAATGGAGATGGATCTGTAGGAATAAGAGGGATCTATTTTGTATGTACTTCTCCTGTCTCTGATTACACACCAGTTGGTTTCTCTCTGCTTGTTTTACCCTCCTGCTGAGCTTTCACAGGCTCTCCTGTAGTTTAGCTGCTTCTGTAAAAAGAGCCAGGGCCACATCCTGCAGGGGATGGCAGAGGCAGGTGCTGGGTGGGGTCCATATGCTCCCAACTCCTCATAATGGTCCCTGGGGATAAGTAAATGAACCCTGGGGCAGCATCCCAGCCTGGGGACTGGGATTGCTCTGTGATCCCCATTGGTAGGAACAAAGAGAGAAATGCTGATTTTGTCAGCCCTCTGGAGACTTGTAGTCCCTACAAAGGAGAGAAGGAATGGTCTGGATGGTAGGCTGAAGTTTAGTACATGAGCTCAAATCCCTTATATGCCTCAACACACTGTTCAAAGCATTGGCATGATATTAGAAGGGAGCATGTTTTTAATGTTATTTTGAAGGCCTAAAGATGCAAATCCTCTTTGTGTGTGGGGATCTGAAATGTTCTGGGGTGCTTAAATTATTAAAAACTCAAGATGGGCTCCTTCTCAAGAGGAGAAGACTCTGGGACAGACAGATGTCATCATCTCACTCTCAGTGCGCAGTGCTCAAGGCTGTGGTGCCTGAAGGGAAGGAGTCCTTCAGGAAAGCCATACTGCTGTTCCAGAAACAGCAGCTGCTCCATCTCCAAACTCCAGTGAGGAGGGACTGCAGAAACCCAGCAGCTCAAAATAGACTGCTACAGACACTGGGGAATACAGAGGAACTTCCTCCATGCTGTGAATGTTCTTCAAAATCACATCAATTGTCTCTTAATGTGGAAATGACTTTGCTGCTACTGTTTTGCTCAAGGATTGAATTTAGTCCTTGCTTGAATTGCTTTGGGGCATGCAGAAAGGAGGTACTTTCCATGTCTTTCAATTTCTTCAAGGGACATCAATGCTTTTCCTTCATGCCTTACTTGCAATGTCTCTCAGTTATCAAATATAAAGTACTCTCCTAGATTCCAAGTTAAGATAAGAAATACTTAAATCAGAATGCTTAAAGCAAAAGATAATTTCAGAAAGGTCCCATGAGTTTTCAGGCTTGTGATGTTTCTGAGCATTTGTCATCCCCTTCAGTTATTTTTGATGGGACCACTGATGGCCAACAAATTCTGTCCATCAACATATCTGACAGTACAGGACATATCAGAGTTGCTGCCTCTGAGCAAATTACTTGAGAGTTAATACCTCCTAACTTGTGCCTTTTGAATGATGCATATATTTTCTACCCCCTTTGACCCCGACTTCATCTGTGATCTAATTCAAAGAGTGAACTTGAGTGAGAAAAGGAAAGAAAGTCCAATGTAAATTCATCTATGTATCTGGGTTCTTGCCTTATCTAATGTATTTTTCCTCTTCCTAACACTGAGCAACTTATTAAAAGTGTGAAATTTATAGTTAAGTTTGTCTGCCCTTTGATAGATTAAAAAAAAAACCATGGTCACTTGTAATTTTGCCATCTGAGTTTTTCTCTTGGGATCTGGTTTTGTTCTTGTATTAGATGTGCTGCTGGTCCTAATGCCTCTATAAACCCATTTACTTTCTCACTCCTTGCTGTTTGATTCTGTTCATCATTATTATCTAACCTTGTCAGCAATTTTAATCACAGTGATGAAACCAGATTAGAACTATTTAAATATGCTAATATGGTGACAGGCAATTGAAGGGCTTCTTACAAATGACTGAAAATCAAATAAAACTTCCTGTGCTTTCCTGCGCCTTATTAGCTGTGGTGTTTCTGCCTGTCAAATGTGTTATACTGCCACTTACTTTCTTTGTGGTCTGACCTACCCTTTTGATTGCTCTCAGTTTATTACAAATCCTTCCCAAATTGCCTTTGTGCATTTCTCTCCTCACCAAGGTGGGTTTGTAAAACTGCACTACAGATTGCTCCCAATTGCAACCAACCATAATCTACCAGAAAAGCAGGTGATCAGCCAGGAAGAGTTAAACAATCACTGGAGAACTTCAAAGACTGAATCAGGAATTCTTGTCATCTAGTTTGCAGCTGTGAAGGCAGGAGGTTTAAATGTAGGCTTTAGAAACCACTGACCAGCACAACATGGGAATACAAAGGTATCACAGAGCTGTCAAATCGCCTGGTGAGAGGCTTTCAGCACTACATCAAGGCACTTCCTGCATGTCAGACAGTGATAGGACAAGGGGAAATAGTTTTAAACCAAAAAGAAGGGATTTAGATTACATGTTAGGAAGAAGTTCTTTATTCAGAAGGTCATGAGACACGGGCACAGGTTGCCCAGAGAAGCTGTGGACACCCTTACATGGAAAAGTTCAAGGCCAGGTTGGGCAGGGTTTTGAGGTACCTCCTCTAGTGGAAGGTGTTCCTGCCCATGCCAGGGGAGTTGGAATTAGATGATCTTTTGGGTTCCTTCCAGCTTATACCCTTCTGTGATTCTGTGGTTGTTACAGGACTGAATTTATTGCCAAGCCTAATTTGGTCAGCTAGAAGTATAACTTCATTTCATGCTTCTGACTAATCTAATTATGGTAGCAAAACATTGAGATTAGCAGTCTCCAGTGTAACCCTAAATGAAAAAGACAGCCCAGATCCCAGCAGAGATCCTGGCCTGTGTTATAATTCTGGCAGAGTGGGAGGCAGTGGGAATAGAAAAGCAGTGTGTCTGTTTTGTGGTGGCAGCAGAAGTGCTTGTCCTACACAGACTTACATGGGAGATAAAGACTTTGCCAGAGGATGGTGTCTCTAGACAGCTTTCCTCAGGAACACGTGGGCTTTGTCCATGTTTACAAAGTTAGTAAAGAAACTGTTGGCAAATTTGTAACAGAAAAATTGAATATATTGATTTTTTTTTTGGACAGGGGTCTGAATTGCGTGTTAATGAAAGCTAGTTTATGGCATTCTGGAGGGAAAGTTTTTGCTGATATTAGCATTTCAGAAAAAGAAAACCTAATTTTATGCATTCTTTTTCTCAGATCTTCATGACCATTGGTGTACATGCTATAGTACACTTATATGTAGGGCTGGGATATGCATGAACAGGTCCATGTACAGTGTAGCCAGCAGTGCTGAGATCTCAGCTGAGTGTTACAGACATGCATTAGTGAGACATTCAAAGAAAATCCAGAGCAGTTGTAGAGACCCTGAAAAATGAACTCCAGAAGGAGAGGACTAGAGAATGTGACCTACATCTTCAATTTACTAAAACCACAGAATATGAATGCCTTAGGACTTGGACAAGAAGTGGTGAGCTCAACCCCTAGAAAGGGGAGGTTCAGGTAAGAATGATGTTGAAGTTAGGAAAAGTCTTTTTGGAAGATCTGTGGATCTGTATGGGAGATGCACAATTTCCACCACTGGAGGTCTTTCAGGAGCTGTCAACTCAGCATTGCTTGGGATGATTAAGGCATGGCAAATCCTCAGCTAGGACACAGCTGACAGATCTGCTGGTGTCACTTTCTTTTTATTTACTGCATCAAAAAGAGTAATAAGGAAGTATAAACCCACAAAATGCCATGATAATTTATAATTTCAAATACAATAATAAAAAGATAGAGTATCTAAAAGGCTAGAAACTCTTTTACCAAATGAATTCTCAGTTCTAGACTCTGGATAAATTAATGCTAGATGTATCCCAAGATAAATTTGGAAAGTGCTAGAGAGATTAAATCACATACATGTCATTCTTTTCAAAGCAGGATGTCATTTGCATGTTTTACATCAAAACAAATTCTATAAAACTGCAGTGGTTTGCAAAGCCTGTCTTCACACAGACAAGAAAGTCTCTTTCTGTCATGTCTTCCCAAGTAAACTCCTTGAGAGTGAGCTGGGAGAGTGAGTGACCTTCAGCAGAAGGAGGAGGTCACATGCTGAGGATGCCTTGGGATGCCTTGTCCTGTTCCATCACCATTGCAGGCAACAAGGAAAGCTTTTCAAGAGGTAACAAAATCCAGCTCTTACAGGGATTTACAGTCTAACATGATAAATCACGTTTGCTACCCAGGCATGAGAATAGTCTTGATGCTATTTCTACTACTCATAAAATCAGAAGCTTGCTTTATGTGGGAGCAGGCATTAAAACTGGGCTAATAATTCTGCCCTGTTATGCATAAATATGGCAAAAATATCTATATGTCCAAGAATGCCAGATTTCCTTCTGAGTTTAAAAAGCTAATGGAAATAAATCAGTGTATAAAACCAAGAGAGAAATGTAATTACAGCCTCTCAGTGCAGTCTTCTCCACATAAGAATCCCCTGGCAAAAACTACACCTGTGATCATCTGGGTAATGTAAAGTGTCACTTACAGCCATCACTAATGGAGCTCTCAGTACGTGAAATGATGAGCTCCCAGCCACAGGGTTTATTGAAGATATTAAATAGTTCAGAGCACATAAACACTCAACTCCCAGCTCAGCTTTGCCAAGAGATCTGCAAAGGGAAGGTTGAAATGGGAGATGGCAGACATCTGCTGCCCTGGATCCTCTCACCCTCCCCAGCCAGGGCAAGGATCTTCTTTAGAGTCTGTTTTCTTGTGGTTGTCTATAATCTGTGATTGAGAGGGACAGATCTAAGTTAGTTACGTGTTGTTGAGTGCTGAAATGTTGTTTTTCCTTTGTTGAATTATTGTTGTCATGCTGAGTTGGGGCAGCCAGAGGTTTATTTCTTTTTGTCACATAGATTTATTCTGCAGTTTTCTGTGATTAGAACATTTCAAAATCTGCCAGAAATTTTAATGTAAATGGACTTTAAAAACATCATCACCTTCTATCATCATTTTACTGAACTCCCCTGAAATTATCTTCAGCTTTGAATTCTTCTACTTCATTTTCGCCTATTGATGTTCTAACTTGTAGCCTGAATAAAACAAACCAGTGATATTCTTTTTCTTTTTTGTTCTCATTTTGTGTGTCCCAAAAATGTATTGCCAGGGCCCAGCTAGGAAATGTGGCCACTGATTTAAGTTCAGCTCCCTGAAAGACAGAAAGTGGTTGTGGTGTTAGAAGATCTGCTTCCCCGAAGTTTGGTTTCATATGTTGGAGGAAGCTCTTACATCTCTAGGGCTGAACAGCAATAGCCACAACAGTCTTCAGGCTTTTAGTAAAAGTAAATAGTAATTAAAAATGCTAAGAAGAATATAATTACAGAGCTAGTAATCAGCATCCACAATCAAGTACTTTCCCTGCCATCATTGTTAACAGTGCTCAGCTAATCCTTTGGAAGACTTTTTGCTTATACCCAATACAATTTATTTTCCATTTTCACTTCTATTTATCTGTTTTTATGATAATTAATGCTTAATCCACCATTCATCACTAGTCTTATTATGATCCATTTGTGAACGTTTAAATCTGATTACACCAGTCATGTATCTCAGGGAATTAGCACAGCAAAGTGTGAACAGCAGGACATTATCTGGCTTTTTATTTTTGTGTGGGTAACATTTTTCAGGTGGTGTTTCTAAATTTTTGCAACAAAAATAAATGAAATGGCTGCTGAAGGGGAATGTAGGAGACGGGAGGATTAGGCTTAAGGTTAAAATGGGTTAATAACAGCCAGGAAGAGTAGCTCTGTGAGAGCTTATCAGCATCACTCTCTCCATGGATGTAAGAAGGAGCCTGGAAGGAGCCTGGATACTGCAAGAATTCAGCTGGGGATGGCTCCCCAGTGCTCTGGTGATTCATTTTTACTGGTTCTGTATAAAAACACAGAATTCAGAGAAACTTAAGAAAAGAAGATATGAGTAATTCTGTCAAAAGTGATAAGCAACAGAAGAGGCCAGACCTGTTTTTGATACTACACCAACATTCCAAAGCCAATGTCTTGTTGATTTCCAAGAGGAGTAAGACCTGAAGGCTGATGGTTGTTGGCCAAGGTAGTGATGGGTGTTTGCTGATATTGGGGAGGAGAGGTCTTTGCTGCCACAGCTTATTGCTGCCCCATAAACAGCACAGCAGAAGTGTCACATATGCAACACAACCACCCTGAAAAGCTTTTGTCAACACAGTTGTTGGTCACAAATCACAGCTTACCTGGCTGCAACAAGAATTGTAGCAACAGCTGGTGACAAAGGTCTCTGCTCCAGGCCCCATCCCACAAAAAACCCTCCAGCTTTAGCAATCCTGGCAAGACAAGAAACCCAGACCTTTGCTTACACCAGTGTTGCTGCTCTTAAAAATTTAATTACAGAGCTATTTCATTGCAAAGTTGCTTCATGAAGTTATGCTGGGAACAAGTTTGCGAAGTTCTTTTGGACATAGTTGGATCAGTTCCCACCGGAAGTTTTTAAACCTTGCCCAAGCCTTTCTTTGCTGTTCATTCTTGATAGTGATATGCTATTGAGGTCTCAAGCAAAGCAGGTTTATGAGAACAGTATTGCAAAATACAAGATAAACACAGGTTATTTATTACCATGACAATACTAATGAGGTGAGAATAATTACTTGTTACACATGGAAATTAAAATAATGGCTATTTCCCTGTAAAGCACCGTAGTTTCCTGCTGCACAACCCAGTTCAAACACCTCAAGCCTTACGGAGAAATCTGGGACAGGTTCAAGTTGTGTGGAGTGTAGGAGCACAGTAGAAATAGTAGGGAAAGAGATCACCTTGTAGGCAGATTTATGTAGGACATTTAAAGAAAAGGTGGAAGGTCTGGACTTGATCTATTAGAGAAGAATATCTGGATTCTACTCTTGGACAAACAGTAGGAGAGGAGATTTACAGACCTCTCTGGGCGATGTTCAAGACCGTGGCTTGTTGTATGTCACTCAGCCACCCTGTTTCCCCTGCCCATTCCATACTGAAATATGGCCCTGCTGAGAAGGTAATGGAGAGTGGCCAGAGAGCCTACAGAGAAGGTGGAGGGCAGCTTGGGTGAGGCTGATGTGAGCGTGGGTAATGGAAGAGGCAATAAAAGAGGTGCTGAGATCTTGAGCCAGCTAATCAACACCTTTTTGTAAAGCTAAAAACTCTTAAAGAACAGTCTTCATTTTATAGGCAAAAGGAAAGAATCCTGCAAACTGATTAATCTTTCCAAAAGAGGACTAACAGCTCATACTAAGGCAGAATTATGTCCCTGCTCTTGTGCCACGAGCCATTGAACTTCTATTGAAATATGAAGGGGCCATTTTTTGGCCAGATTGGATTAGTAAAACAACCACATCTATTAGCAGAACTTAAGGCACTGTGAGATATAGTTATCCTATGGAAAAAAATGTGCTGCAATATAAAAGGTAGGTTCATTTGGCATTCTTGAGACGTAAAGTCATTGAAACTGCTTTTGTTAGAACAGCACAGGGGGAGGGAGCTTATGAATAGGAACAAAAATGCTTTTGTGCTTGTATTAAGTGTGAAGTGACTTAGGTATCATACAGAACACAGTTTTTCCTTCCTTTCCTTCCTGTTCTTTTTCTTCATTTTTTCCATCCTTCTGAACGAGCTTCTTCCTTCATTGTTATGTTGAGATAAATAGAATGAAAAATAAATGCTATATGAATGGACAACTTGTATTCCAGCTCTGTCTCATTTAGTTTTACAGTGACCATACACCCACCTGGGACAGAGGACACAAATACCTCAACTCAAATTCTCAGAGTAATTTGGTTAAAAATGAAATTTTTTTTAAAAATAACACTATTACAATCTCACGTTTTTACATTAACAGGCAAAAAATCATTTTCATCCATACAGTAGAGGTGGGTACCCACCTCTGACTGAGTTTACTACAGCAGGTGGCTTGCTGGGGTAGGGCAGGGAGAGCTGCCTTGGGCAGGAGGAGAGGCTGGGTCTGCCTGGAGAGCTCCATGGGGAGCCCCAGTAACAGCATTCCATGTCAACACATCACAATGGATCCTCAGATCAATACTTCTTTGGTTTGCATACTTGTAAGGCTGAATGATTAATTGAGCAAACAAATGTAACAGAATGACAATTCCCTACTGGAGATTGTTAGAGGAGCAGCATGATTCCCTTCCTCATAAATCTGGAGGCTTGTGTGTGTTGCAGCATCATTTTCACAGAATGCTGCTTTGGTCTCTGCTGAGCAAGAGCTGATGGGAGAGGCACTCATGGTGCTCACACGTGAGGGATTGTGTGACCTCTCCAGTCTTGTATTTCCAATGGATAAGAGAATGGGACAGGGCTTAGCTCTGCCTGCTGAACCCTCCTCTGAAAATGGCCCTGCTTAGAAATTCCTGAGCTATATTCCTACTTTGGGCTGATTTTCTTTTTTTGCACAACTTTGGGCACATTAGTCATTGGTCAGCTGTCCCTTGAGATGGAGAGTCCAGAATTTTGTGAGTATTTTGCACTCCCCATTCTAAATGTGCTCCATATTTATAGTCTGAAATTCTCAGAATCATAGAACATTTTGGGTTGGAAGGGGCTTTTAAAGCTCATCCAGTTCAACCTCCTTGCAATGAGCAGGGTTGCTTTGAAAGAGGTGGGGACCTCCTCCAACCTGACCTTGAATGTTCCCAGGGATGGGGCATCCAGCACCTCTCTGGGCAACCTGTGCCAGTGTTTCACCATGCTCACTGTAAAAAATCTCTTCCTTATTTCTAGCCCGAATCTACCTTCTTTTAATTTAAAACCATTATCCCTTGTCCTATCACAACAGGCCCTGCTAAAAAGTTTGTCTCTGTTTTTCATGTAGCCCCTTTAGGTACTGGAAGGTGCTCTAAGGTCTCCCCAGAGCCTTTTTTTCCCCAGGTAGATCAAACCCAACTCTCTCAGCTTTTCCTCACAGCAGAGGTGCCCCGTTCCTCTGTTTGTCTTCATGGCCTCCGCCAGACTCACTCCAGCCTGTCCATGTCCTGCTTCTTTCTGCCTTAAACATCTCATTCTCCTCTCAGAAATCCCTTTTCTCTGTGGCACACAAGGTTGACACAGACACTCTCTATGAACCAAACCAAACCCACACCAGGATCCCTGAACAAAGTAATTTCAGCTGAACTCCTCACAAGCAGCCTTGTGCCTGCAGTTGACTTTGTGAACCTTGGATCTCAGAGTTGGCAGCTTTGACTTCCTGTAGATTTCAGTGGGTGACAAGGTTGAGCCTTCCTGTAGAAACCAGTTTAGTCATTTTCCCTTTTCAGTCTTTTCCATGGGGAGTTGTCTCCCAGAACATCCCCTTTCTGGAGATGCTGTCCATCTGTCAGAAGCTGCTATCACTCCTTCCCACCACACCTTCCCCTGGGCTGCTCCTCAGAGCCTCTGCTGTCAAACCCAGCTGCCCTCAACCCTGCTGTGGATTTTGGAAGTACAGACTCAATACTGTCACACAAGGGCTGTCTGACACTGAGTTGAATAATGAAGTGATGACAGGGGATTTGCATTTGTTGTTGGTTTCATCCTCTGCTCAGGGTGATTGCAACCCTTAGGAAATGTAATTCTTGGTGTAGAAATTGCAAATACTTCAGTGGCATTCAGTTTTCAAGAGGAGAAGGGAAAATGGTGGCATTGGAGGCAGTTCTTATGGTAAGTTCTGCACTCTGCACAGAAATGAGGACACTGCAATGTGCATGTGTATTTATGATCTCTGGAGGCTGGGTGGAGCTTGTCAGCTTGTACTTTGGCAGAAATAGGTTCAAACCCCAGCTTTGCCTAGCTGATAACAGTGCTTCCCTGTTCTTGTCATCCCGGATCTGGGAGAATGAGAGCTGAATTTATCTCTTCAGGCATCCAACTCTACTAACATCTGTGTTTTCCACTCCCAGCCTCTGGTGTGAGATGCAGGAAAGGCAGAACCCGTGGCAAAATTTCCCTCTGATCACTTCTGTACAGAGGAACTATTACAGAGAGTAATATTTCCAAGGCACTTGGAAAAGTGGAAATAGTACTTTCCAATTAAATATTAAATTGCCACTTAGGTAGTTAGACAGGCATTAAGCCACCTTCTGAGCTCAAGGAAGTGGCTCCATGTCAGAAAGAAGGCATAAATCATCTGAGAACATGAACTTTAAGTGACTTGGTGGATTGATATATATAGAGAACAGCTCTTCTAGCTGTATTTAGTTAAAAATCAACGTGAATTACCGAAGGGATATAATTAAGACAAACACTATTCAGCTTGATGCAGGAGTATCTTCAATAAAGGCAGGAAAATCTGGTGACACAGGAGGTAATAAGAGCTGATGTTGTAATTGGTCTTGAGATGTCACTGCCAGGGAGTGGGAGAAGAATCTGAAATGAAATTTGTTTTGGGAGACACCAACCCGTGAATGTCAAAATTTAAGGCAAACTATCAAGAGTTAAATTCAAAACAGGAAAATATTTGCATTTGAAATATTGTTCCTTTCCATACTTCTTGTTCTCCAGTTAAATTCCATAACTTTATTGAAAGATTCAGAAATACTTACCACAGGTCACATCTCTCTCACTTTTCTAATAAAAAGACTAT
The DNA here is from genome assembly GCF_023055355.1 of Agelaius tricolor. Lineage (NCBI taxonomy): Eukaryota > Metazoa > Chordata > Aves > Passeriformes > Icteridae > Agelaius > Agelaius tricolor. The sequence goes on from NW_027269266.1 coordinate 4,699,367, forward strand.
TTATTCCAGAAATGCTGCTATCATGAGTGACTGCCCCAGTGATCTGGTCTGTGGATAAGTCCCAGAGAAATCACAACACACCAATGGAAGAAAGTAGGAAGAGAAATGTCAATAAAATTGGTCTCAAATATCTGAGGATTGAAGTAGACTTCTAATCAGAGGGATTATATCACTCATGACCTTAACTCCCTCACCTTATCCTTGGTGGGTAGTGCCTCCTGTATATGTCTCCCCAATGAAACCAAAGGTGGTTTGGTTTCTCTTTGTGTGTGTAGGCTGTGTGGAGGCCAATGGCATCTGGGGGTTGAAACAGCTCCTGGGCTCTCCCATGATCAGGCTGAGACAATAAGAGCCTATCTGTATTTTTTTTATGCCCTGTGGTAGAAAAACCTTCTTGCAAGCTGTCTAGAGCCATTAGCGTGTCAGTTGTATTAGTGTTTCCTTCATGCATGTAATCACAGCCATTGCCTCTGCTCCTCTTAGACTTGTGAGAGGAAATAATTATCAAAGGGAGAAAGGAGACCCCAAGGTCAGGATTATACCTGAGTGCTTTGTATTTCAGGCACCAGCAGTGTCACAAGCCCTGTGAGAGCCTCCCCTACCTAAAAATAAATGTTTATTGGTGGAGCATGACTATATGTGTCCTCCATATAAGCAGAGGAGGTTAAGACATCTGCCTTGCTCTTGTGACTTCCAGAGAGTTCCATTGGGGTGGAACAAACCTTTGCTTCATTGAGTAAAAGGAATTTTCTCTGCTTTTCAAACAAATGTGTCTTTCAAGGAATTAGTGGGTTTTCTGCCAGTAGAGTTTCACTATGCCCAATACAGGTCAGCCAGATTAAAACTTTACAGTTTTATATGTATTTCTGTAATTTAAAAGAAATGATCAGGTATGACATTTGTCTTGATTTTCATGTTTGGGGCTTTGCCCACTTTTTTGAATCTCTGGAAAGTGGAAACAAACTTTGTTATTCTTAGAAGCACTCGGCTTTCACTTGTCAAATGTAGAAAAATGAAGTATAGAGGAGGGGAAAATTTATACCCTTAAAATTAATATATGGTCATGAAATAGTCACCCTTCCTTATATGACTGCTGCACAAAAGGGTGTGACAGCCTGTTTTTCTATCACCATTAAAACCTCCTGCTTTTTCTATAATGCTTCAAGCTGGACCTTCCCTGGGTAGCTGCCTGTCAGTTGCTGTGCCCATTGCCTTTTAGCACATATTTTTCTTTTTTTATGTCAGTCAGAGGGGTGGGAATTTTCAGAAGAAGCAGATGCTGGAGGAATTTTTGGTAACTTTCCGTGGACTTTTCCAAGCCAAAGTCATTCTTCTTTCCCTTCATCTGAGAATCAGTGAAGGTTGCCTTGAAGATCTGTTGTTGTTTGTGGTAACCCTGTGGAATAGCAAGGCTTGAAACTTGACTGGTTTTGCTATCACTGTGCTCCAGGAGACGTGCTGTGAGGATAGGGACTTGACATAACATTTCTTCTCTTGTCATCTCTGATGATGCAGATGCACAAACGAGGTTCTAGTTGTTTACTCAAATGTTAATTTTAAGCTTAATTAGTAACACAAGGGGTGCAGGGAATTAGTGTTTGACAAATAGAAGGAGACACATTTGGAAGGAGAACGAAGCAATGTTTGTTTTTAAGCTCCTAAGGGGCTGTTGGAAACTATGAAGAGAAAAGGAAAACAAAGTTGAACTACAGGAAAAGTACTTAAGAGTGTGTCCTTTCAAGTACTCCTTCCTCTAATTTAAAAGGGCAATGACTACAAGTATAAAGAGCAGAGCAAAATTTGTCCTGTACTTAATTTTGTAGAGGAATAAGAGCCAGTATGAACCTGGCTGCTCATTCCCCAGGGAACTTAAGGAAGATTAAGTTACAAAGGAAACATCAGTTATAACCCATATAGTTTTTTCCACTGGCCCCTCTGTGATTTCTGCAGTCCTTTAATGGCTTTATTCTAGCCTTATGTTGGTTAAACAACCAACAGAAGAGATTGTTTCCTCATCACTGTCTAGCCATTGCTGAGGGACAGAGAGAATGGCTTTAAAGACCCCTGCCAATTTGCTTTACCCCTAATATTTCCCATTCCCAGGTGAAAAGCAGCCTTTGTGGAAGATCTCAACTTCTGTATTTCTAAACCCTTTCTTCGAGTGAAAAATGGCACAAAGGGTCACATAAAAACTGATAGAGAGTCAAGACCAGGTTTGAGGGCTATGACCTGTGATACAAGCAGCAGCACCAGTTGTTCAGGAGGTAAGATTTACCCCTGGCTCATGGTGTGCTGTTTTTCCCAGAGTGTTTAGAGGCTGCATCTCCTCCTTTCCGGCTGTGCATGCCATCACTCACCTGGAAACACAGAGCAGCAAGATCAAAGCCCATGAAACAGCTACACTGCACTTGCAAAGCACTTTAAAGTCTTGTGCCTCTGTTCTTGGTGTCAGCTGAACAACCTCAGCAGAGCACAGGGGCCTGGCTCCACAGCTTTTGATTCTGAGAGTCTCTGGAGGGCGAGCACTCTATTTAGAATTGGAGGAAAATCAGTAAGAGCAGGTGAAGGGTGGGAATTACTGTGTAGCTCCTGAATGAGAGCTAAGAGGTCACGGTTCCTGCAGCCCATCAGCTTTGAATGGTTATCTCTCTGGAACAGTGCTTTGCACAAGCAGCTTGTCTCAGGCCCTCTGAGCAGCTGGAAACCCTTCTGGTTTTGTTTAGTTTAAAATGTCATTTCAGCAGTGCTGATGAGTAAGGGCATATGGAGAGGCCACAACGCTGTCACCCATGCTGCAGGTCACTGTTGGAACCCTGGATGCTGAGAATTTTAGACTTTCTGTGTTGAAAGGCACAGACCCTCAAGAGAACATTGCATTTGACCTGAAGCTGTGGAGAAGGCTTCCAAAATTGAATTATAGCACTGGGATTAAGAGTGTGTAGTTTGAATAGAAGTGTGTAATATCACATGGTGGCATACTTAAGAGTTTAAGGTTTTAGAATATAGTAATAGATATAAATCTAAAATGGAGGTTTTAGGGCAGTGGCTGGTCCTTCTTCTTCACATTGCTCTTCATGAGTTTGGGTGGTATTTTGTAATTGAACAGAAAAGTCCACATTGTGTGACACGGGTGATTAGTTATTGGGTTAAAAGCAAAAGTAATTTAGGTGTCATTTCTTAATTGGATAGTTTTTCCTTAAAAGACCTTTTTGAGATAGATATGGGGCCATTTTGCAGCTTGTTAGTTAAATGCTGCAGAACTCATGCCTTGTAGGACTGTGATATAGATAAGAACTAATAAACATCTGACTCTGAACATGAAATCCCATCTCGAGCACATTCAATCCTGACCTTGACCAAGGCAGAAAAAGAAGATAAAACTCAAAAGGTCATGAGAAACAGATCTGCCACTTCTCATCCCCAGAAAGGCTCCATCCAGCCCTGTCCTCCAAGAGGTTCTCTCAGTGCATCTGTGCTGTGGTAGGGGCACCCCACACAGTTGGTCTGTTTTTCCTGTTTTGCTCTTTTCCCTGTTTTGCTGTTTTACACTTGGTTTTCCCCTGTAACTGTGCCAGCTGTTCAGGGACAGGGAAGTGCAGCATCTCCTGGTTTTGATAGTCCCATGGAGAATTCTTGTAGAGACATTGGGTGCTGCTTCCATTTCTCCCATTCCACATATCTGTCATCAAAATTTCAGTGACTGTTTATTTCCAATATTGCCTAAAAATTTTGGCATTTGGCATGTTTCTGCTTGCATGTACGAAGAGTTGAAGGGCAAATTGAGTCTCTGCCAGGTATGTTTGGGTCTTGTAGTTGGTTTTTGTTGTTTTTGTTTTGTTTGATTTAGTTTGGTTTTGGGTTTTCCCCTGGAAAATTACAGCTCTGGCACTGGGATCTCTTCTGTTCCCTGCTAAACTGGTGAGCATTTAGAGAAATTTCAGTGTGACTGGTAGTAAAGTGAATTTACTCTGGGGTTTCTGAGCAGAGCAGCTGGCCCTGCATAGATCTGTCTTCAATGCCCTGTGTGAGCTGGTCTATACAATTTAGATTGTTCTTTTTTACACCTCCCCTGAGAAACCATTTGCTTTTCCTTGAAATAATGAGTGCAATAGAAATTGGATTGGTTCCCAAATGCCATAAATCTTTTTCCTGGTTTTGGCCTGATTTTTCCAAAATCATTGACTAAACTACAAGCAGAATTAAATACCTATTACAGACTTACAAGGAATCTACCTTTAATATTTGCACTATGTCAGCTATCTTTATTTCTTTTTTTTTTATAAAAAATCTATTACAAAATTTCTCAGAGTTTTGAGTTGTAAGTGCATTCTGTAGTTATTTATGGCTAAAGGTAGTATATGGCAGATGTAGGGAAACAGCAACCTTCAACAGCCCTGTGCTCAGTTGCTTAAAAGGAAAAAGACCATTTCACATTTTAAATTTACCAGCTTTGATAAAAGTAAAAGGCATAGAGAGACTTCTTACTCCTTCAGACTGAGTTGAAGGCATATATTTTCTGTCTTCACCAGGGACTAAGTGAAGGATGTTCAGATCTTCCTCAGCAAGGTTTCCTGAAATCACAGGAGAGGCTCTTCTTGTCAGGAATTCAATTCAAGGCATCAGCAAAATCTTACTGTGGCTTCTTAAATCAGCCACAGTAATACTTTCCTTTTTGTAAAAAGTCAGCTTTCTCTAGATCAAAGAGGGGTTTTTCTAGAACTAAGAGGCATGTAAGGATACATGTTCTAGTTATATTTTCTATGCACAGATTATCTGAAGTTTTTCCAAAATATTTCTGGACAACTGTTGCAATACTTTTATTGCAGTGTTTTTCTTTTTCTTAGCATTATCAATCAACCTGGTTTGTTCAACAAAATGTCAAGATGAAAATTATAAACCATTTTTCTTCTTCCACCAAAAAAAAAGAGAAAAAGTGGGCTTTTATATTTAGTTCATTTATTATATAAAAAAGTATGAGGATATAGCTTCTATTTTGCTGCCAAAGTTTTGGGTTGTACTCGTGTTTTGAGTCCATGGCTATCATAACTGAGTTGAACCTGACAGCTTTTTGGCAGCCTTCTGCAGCTGAATGATAATTCCTTTGAGGTTCATGTAATAATTTAATCCTGCTTCACCTGTGTTTACCAGTCACTCATGCTCAAATAAATCTTATTAATAGGCCATAATGCTCCAGACATGGGCTGACTTTGATCCTGTTCTTCCTTAAGGAAAGCTCCTGCCCCTTTCCCTGTGATAACAGTTTCCTGTTCTTTGTGCTGCTACAAATAATATACTTCATATTTTAAGTTTAGTCTTTTTGCTGTACTTTATGTGTTGTTTTTGTAAAATTGTTCTGCCCACATGATTGAAATTATTCTTGCAGAATTTCTCTGCTTAAGCCTCCTTGCATTTTTATGAGAGTTTGCATTGCTCCCCTCAAAGACTGTCTCCAATTTACACAATAATTTTCCTATGCACTTAAATTTTTCTCCCAGAAAAGGAATTAGTATCCTCTCTTGGCCTATGTGTTAAGATTTTTGATTTTTTAAAATCTGTTTTAAATTGGAGAATGAAAAACCATCATTTAACTAGACCCAGATGGAAAACTACCAAGTATTTGAAATCCAAAAGACATTTCTGTGGAGTTGTTACCAAAACTCATCTTTATTAAAGATGTTCTAGTACTAGGGTACTCATTTAGGGACTGTTCTATGTACCCTTATTTTACAGCATACGTGGAAACAACTATTAATTCCCTCATTGGTGAATGCAGTGCTACATTCAATTTTGTGCATTCATGCCTATTCTTTAGCATATTTTAAAGTTATTTATGGAACAGGATTTCTACCTACTTATACAAAAACAAAAGTGATATTTTCTTCTTTCTTTGACAGACTGCTTTGCCTCTTGATGGAAACCTAGCTGTTTGCACTACTTCTCCTCATGAAGGAATTGTTTCCTTTCTCAGTTCTTATTTTAAGGGAGATTTGCTGGCTCTGTTGTCTAACCCAATAGTTCAGGTGCCTCTTGTTAGGCTGGTTGGCTGCACTCCTCTCTCCATATGTGATGCCACAGCAGTGCTTATCAAGATGAGAGATGAAAATCTTGGCCATGTGGGATTTAATCAAAAATAGTAATACATGGAAGGGAGGATGAATGAACTAAATTCAATCAAAGAAATAACTTCTGGAATAGTGATGTTTCTTGGTCTGCATTCTATATGATATTCCCCTAATAGAGTAGGCATTATCCTCCCATATTTCACTTTTCTCTCCTGATATCCCTCCTTTTCCTCTCCTCACTCAGGTGCTCTGTGTCTTTTTTCCTGTGTGGCTCCAGACATCAAGGACCTGGGGCAGTGGATGTTTCAGACTACACAGAGTTTTGCCTTGCAGAAGGTTGTGAGTGGGCTGGATTTCTCTGACTTGTTGGAGAGGCTGTGTGTGTGTGAGAAAGGGCTGGCACCAGGGTGGGATAGCAGAGCCTTCCTTTGGGGGAGGCCTTTTGGGAGGCAATGACCAAAAGAGAACAAAGCCATGGAGCTGGAATTTTAATTCCCTCAGGGAAGAAGATGATCAGAAAGAAGCAAGAGTGTGGTGTTAAACAGTCTGTAGAACATAGAGCAGGTTGGTCTTTCTATTTACCCCAGCCCTGAGCCACTAGAACACACTCACCATCTTCTGGAGCTGCACATACTATAGGAAGTGATCCTGCTTTGTCCTTTGGCATCACGCCTTCCCTGGGACAAAGTTAATTTGCATTCACTTTTGCTTTCCTGCACTGCTGTTTTTCCTGATCATGGAGGAGCCGTGGTACTTTTCCAGTGTCTCTCATCTGGGTGTGTTGAGGAGACCTAAACACCACCACCTCTGCCTAAATCTTCTGCTGTCACAGGTAGCGCTCCAGAGGCAGGCATAAATCAGGCCTGATGACTTTTCCTTCTCTGCTGTAATACACCTAGCTCCATTAACCTCAGAACATGAGGCCCCATCTTTCACAAAACATTACGACTTTGATGTGTTCAGGGCCTGAAATGAAGAGACTGATGCTGAGGAGGGAGGGGAGCCACATCCCACCCAACCTCCACCCTCTGTTTCCTTCCCTGAAAACACTTGTGTTTACTGATGTTGGTCATGAGCCCAGGGCAATTCCAAACAAGGAGCTCAGCAAGAGCTGGAAGAGAAGCAATTTCAAAAAAGAGACAATTTAGAGCAATCAGCCCTAACTTGTAACTCATAGAATAAGCTCCTTTCCCATGCCATTGGCACCAGGGACAACCATGATGACACAATGTCACTTTGCTTTACAATCTCCCTCTCTGGATGAGGGCTCTTTCTTGCTTTTCCCCCTTTCATAGCCATGACCAGTCCCAAAAAGGCTGGGAAATGAACATAGACCTCCTGGTTCAAAAGTTGCTGCTGAAAAGGCTGCTATTGAAAGGACTGTTGTCCTTTGAGCGTCTTCCTCCAAACGCTGGGTTTGATTTCTTTCTAGGAAATGCTGAATAACCATTAAAGAGTGAAAAATGCATAAATGTCTGGCTTTGTGGCATTAAAAAGAAATACCTTAGCACAGTGGTTCTTTCTCCTGTTTTCCCACCTCTTATCTGAGGATGTTGTCATAGGGCAGTTCAGAGACTGACACACACTTTGCAGATATGGATTGTCTTTCCCTGCAGTGCTGCAGTAAAATGTGGTTTTGGGAGAAATCTCTCGGTTTCCCCTGTGATCTCTCATTTTAATCTTCTCACTCTTCAGCTCTTGTTAGCAACACCTCTCAGCTTCGGGGAGGACTGAATGGCCACCAGAGTCACTTGCTCACATACCCTAAAGTCTTTAGACAGATATCAGAACTCATATTGAGCATTCCAACATAGAAACTCTTTGCATTTCTGTGCTTTCTCTCAATATTCTTTTGGTATTGGGACACAAAAAAAAGTTTTTAATCCATCTGAGGACTTCCAACTACCAGAGCAGGCTAGCTCAGTCAGTAGGGCATGGGACTCTGTCACAGACATCTTTTACGAAAAATCTTTTCCTTAGGATTTTTCCTCCTGAGAAGCTGAAAGGCCTCAGGAACAAAATGTAAACAATGGTTTTCTGCTGCTGTGGAATGCAACAGGTGGATCTGTGATTGGCCCATGTTGGTTGTTTCTAAATAATGGCCAGTCACAGTGAGGTGACAGAGTCTGAACCACAAGCCTTTGTTATCATTCTTTCTTTTTCTATTCTTAGCTAGCCTTCTGATGAAATCCTTTCTTCTATTCTTTTAGTATAGTTTTAATATAATATATATAATAAAATAATAAATCAAGCCTTCTGAAACATGGAGCCAAATCCTCATCTCTTCCCTCATCCTAAGACCCCTGTGAACACGGTCACAGAACTCTTAATCCCAAGGTTGTGGGTTTGAGCCCTACATTGGGTGCCAATTAAGAATGTGGGTGTTAGAATGGTAGGTGCTGCTGCCTAATTCTTGTCCCCAGCAAACCTCCCCTGTTGAAAGGCAAGATGTGTTAACATTCAGGCAACATGGTCAAACCTCCACTCAACACTCAGCACAACTGGCTCAGTGATACAGGTAAGAAAGGCTCTTTTGCAAGGTTTTATTCCAGCAGAGTAAAACAGTTCCTGAAAGGAAACCTGGCTAGAGAGAGGGTGAACCATGTGGAGCAGGCAGCTTATAAAGGGGAAGGGGTGAGAGGCAGAGCTAAAGGCTGGGCAGAGGGGACTGGGGGTGGCCACCAGGGATGCCAAGCCAGTGACAGGAGAAGGAGAAAACAGAGGAAGTTGTGACACAAAAGTCCATGGGGGAGGCTGTTTTTCCCTTTGGGAGGACTAACTCTATGATAAATAGTTATTAATGTTTCCAGGGCTGAGGGCTTGGGGATCAAGGAGAGAGAGTTCATGGGATGCTACACCAGGGTGCTTGTATCTGCACCATTTTCACTGTATTTCTGTGCTAGAGTTACAGCAGCTGAAATGAAAAGTGACACAGCATAGATGGAGCAGTGTGATCAGGAAGCACAGCTGTCCCATGGGGCTGATGTGATGTGATGTTGTGCAAGGACAAGAAGCTGCCTGATAAACCCTCAAATACCTCTTGTGTACTGAAATGCCTCCAGTTTTTCAGCATCTCCAAGTCTTTCCAGACTCACTGATGACTGAATCACCTCATTAAAGGAGACTACCACAAGCACATCTCCAGAAGTACCCTCAGCACTTATGTCAGCAAAAGAGCAGCAGTTTTACAGTCTGAACAATTTGCTAACTGAAAAAAAATTGCTACTAAAAGGAGTGGTTAAAAATGACAGCTTAAAAAAGGGAATCTCATAAAAGTAAATTGAATTTAGACAGATGAAATAGGATAGTCTTTTAGTTTTTGGCTTCCCCAAATCCTGTTAATTTTGGGTCCTGGTCAGTTAAACATTTTACTTCATGAGATCACTAAAAATAATGAAGTACATGTTGCTGATGTAAAGGAAATTCCAGCAGTGGTTGTATAGAAACTGATAAGGATTTGCTGCTGGTGGAGTTCTTGGAAACAGGAGTTGAAAAGAGGATAATTATTGTGGAAATTTTATTGACTTTAGTCAGTGGTTACATAAAACTGTCCTGATCTGCTTTTTCCTCAGAAATAAGGCAATATTTTCCCAACAAGGGTATTGTTTGGCATTGCTGATGCTATCCATCTAAGAAAAAACACATTCCCTTCACAGAAGGAGAAATGTAACAGGCTTCCTCTGTAGATGTGGAGCTATAATTTGGATAGGACTTTGTGTCAGATAAGACAAAAGACACCTAAATAATCAAAGTTGGGCTCATGTTTTTGTGCAAATTCTTATATTTTCCTGCAGTTATCAATAATATGAAAAGTGCATCTCAATTCATGTCATTTACAGTATTGTGAGGGGCTGGTGGTTTGTAGCTACCACTGAGGATTTGGGGATCTGGGGGCAGAGGCTGTGGATACAGGTGTCATTACAGAGGACTGTAGGGCCATGATGTGTCTCTGGGACCAGACATCATCAGCACAGGACTTGGAGGACAAGGCAGATCCACAGGGAGCTGTAGGGTGTGACCCTGCATAGGCAGAAGTCCAATTCTCCATGGTGCTCAACTTGGGGGCACCAAGTCCAGAAAAACCCCAGAAGAAGATAGGTTGGATTTTCCCTGCTAATGTTCTTTCAGACAGCTGTCCCAGAGGGTGATTTGCCACTGACCTGGACTTTTCTGGGGCCAAGGATGAGCCAGGATCACCCTGCCCAAAGGCTGGTGTCTGTCAGCTGAGCCCCTCCATTCCTCCTTGTGCTGATGTGTCAGGAGGGCAGCAGCCTCAGGTGTGTCCTGCCTGGATGCACAAGGAGCTGAGCAGTTTTCCCTGGATTTTGGGTGGATTTTCCAAGTAAAGCATTGCTGTTCTGCCTCTGCTGAAGCTCTGGGCAGTAACAGCCCTGTGAGGGGGACACCTGGAGACTCCATGGGGCAGGAAAATCTTCCTGGCAGGCGTTGTCTCCATGGGAGAGTTCTTCCACTGCCCCTCTGCTCTTGGCTGCTGCCAGCTGCTGATCTTGGTGTGACCCAGGGGGTTCTCAGCCCCCAGAGCTGGACAAAGGGCTTTCAGTCCTGCAGGCTGCTGCACAATAACAGTTTTCTTGTGCTGTCAGCTTTCACACAGACTGATAACTTCTTGCTGGTTTGAAAGATGGAATGCTTGATACTTTAGGAGGCTTAGGTTCACCTTGCAGCAGATAATTGAGTCTCAGTGTCATTGAACTCCAGATTCTTAGAATGATTCCGTTTGATTCAGTGTTCTTCCATGCATTCAGTACTATGCTTTTGTTTGTTTCACCTTTCCCCCAAAAGCTTGTACTCCTTCAGAAGCAAATTCCAGGTAAAATGCTCTAGTTGGAGTGGCAAAATGTTCTGTTCAGTGCAGGTGAACAAAAAAAAAAAGATATTTCAAGCGATTTCACTAGCACTAATAAGGGTAATTGGAGTTTTTTACTTAGAAGAAGCATGGTGGGTTTAAAAGCCTAAAAGCTATAGAATTTTGTGAATAGAGAGATCCTCCTCAAAAGGGAATGATTTCATTTATTATAAAGATATAAACTCCTACTCTGGACAATAAGTGCTGAGAACATCAGGGTTAGGAATGTTATGGCTTTTAGAATAACTGGCCCAAAGATTTGAGTCATAGAAGAGACTGTACTTTTTGAATCCTGGTCTTCAGAAAAGATTTGTGCAAATCTTTGGAACAATTTCTGTTAAGTGTCCAGTTACACTAAGGTCATACTTAAAAGGAAAAGAGGAGCACGAATTGAAATCCTGATTTCAGCTAGTAATACTGTTATTTGCTTAAGTGAGAGAAATTGCTTCTAAGACTTGTCTTGGGAGAAGGGTGATGTGGTTTACAATTATTCTTGTATAAAATTAATACAAACTGTCAAAAATGCCTTCCTAAAAAACAGGGAAAAGGCTGCTGGAAACTGGTATAAATGTTAGTATGTGACTGTATCATAAAATATTCCTCTGTTTATCTGAAAAGATAAGAGAAGAATAGCAGAAATCACTGTATTGGGAGCACTCTAAGTCCTGGTAAATGTGAGATAATGAGCTCTTAAGCTTCTTCCACTGAGATTAAAATAAAGTGTATTACACTGTACTTGCTGTGGGCAGCAGTGCCTGTGGATGGTTATCAAGGCTCAGTTAGCCCATGGTAGCTGTTTCTCAATCACCTGAATGTACAGGTTGAAAGAAAAAGGAAAAAATCCAAAAAACCCCACAGGTCTGAACAGTTCATAAAGCACCAGAGGTAGTGGGACTGGGATTTTACTTTACCATTATCTGGAAGATCAAAGCTGCTGACTGTCTAGTTTGTCCTCCCCTCTCACACCATGGCAAGCAGCCCATTTACCCCATAGGTACCTAACAGCTGCTGAAAAGATTTTTATGCTTTTTCCAACTACATCAGCTAGTCTAATAAAAATAAAACCATCTTTCCCCATATTTCTTTGGGTCCTTAAAAGCCTACAGCATCACCACCACCATATCCCTAACACATTCAGACTGGGAGGGGGGAACAGATGAGGAATGGGGAGTTAACCCTGTATTTTGTGTGTCTGATGATAACCCTGTACCATTCCTGCCCAATCAGTTAGAACAGTCATCTAATAATAGTGTATCTATTTAGGTGTTAATTGGGTGAAGTATTGCCTTTTTGATATCACTTCCTTTGCTCTGGTCAGATCCATGGAGGTCTGAAGCTGACTTTATCAAGCCCCAGCTGCTTGATTTGTCTGCAGTTCAGGTAGGAGACACATGTCTGTAAATATTGACTTTCTCCTTCAAACCCTGCTGTGGCTGACATATGCTGTTCTCTGTTCCCTCTTTAAGGCCTGATTAATAAAACTGAGGAGCTCAACATAATCCTGACTCCTTTTGTATTACTGAGCCAGTGATTCCTTTTCTGATATTGAGCCAGTTAACCTCTGATCTATTAACATTAAACTATAAAATTCAATAAGTAAGGGCTGGGCTTTAAATAATTGAGAACAGGCTACAGGGTAATTAGATATTATGAACTGGGGTTGAAGATGATCTAATAATCTGAGGAGAGATGCAAATCCATAGTGAAAACTTCTCTGGAGGATTACTCCCTTTTCATTTAGGGGCTGGTAGGGAGGCTGCAAAATAATCTGCCAATACTGAGTGGGTTCAGGAAGAAAATCAGTATAATGCTGACATGACCAATATGGAATAGGTGACAGAGTCTAAGTAAGTTGGATGAATATTTCTTAATTAGTGTAGGAAACATGTTGTAATTGAGATATATGAACACTCTTAAGCATCTTCATGGTTTATTCATGGCTATTCCTAGCTGCTATGGAAGCAAACCATGACGTACTGCAGACTTCTTCTGTTGATAATAAAACCAAATCCTCTATTAAATAACTCTGTAGAAAGTCCTGATGTGCCATAGGATTTTTTTCAGGCAGCGCTGTGGAAAAAGGTTCAGATCCCAATGGATCTGATAGAGTTAGAAGATTTACTCAGATCTTATAGGATCACTGGAGACCCTAAAATTTAGGGCAGGGACATAAGGTCCCTTGATAGCCACCAAAGGGCTCCTTTGGACACAACTGTGTTTAAAACCAAGCTTTTGTGTTCATGAAAGCTACTGGTGTTTGAATCTGAACATTTTCAAGGAAATCTTAAGAAATTTGGGAAAGAAATGCTTCTTGTTATTCTCTCCTGATGTTTGCAAGCCTTGCAAGAGCTGAGTCAGTTTGCCTGTGCTGAGGAAATTGCCTGTGATTATCCAGGACTAACTCAAAATGGGACAGAACAATATTTCAGTATGACTAAGTCAAAACAGGTACTTAATGGGCTGAGCCATTTTGAACTCAAAATGACTGCTCACATGGTTAGAATTAAGTTACTGCTCCAAAATGAGTCTAGATTTCACTTTCAGTTTATTCACCTCCATCTTAAGGGCAGGTGTACAAATTGCACATCTCAATAAGGGGCAATGAAGGGCACCCTCAAATAGTAGCTTTGAATCTTTGTCAGCACTTTATTAAAAAAAAAAATTGATTGGAAAATGGGCTGTTTACTGCTCCTGAAAAGAGCAGTTCATCATCCTGAGTACACACTGTTCATAAAGTGTAGAGAAAATCCTCCAGACAGATGAATTATTGACATCTATCACTAAACCAGTCCTCCTGTGCTCCTACCACAGTGTCTGAGCTGAGGTGCACTGAATATCCCCATGATTCAGTCTACTTGATGTGTTTGAGGTGCTCCCAGTACCCATTCCTGTAGCCAGCAGCATCCTGTGGAGTTGTGCTTGAGCTGCTTGCAAGGGAAAGCAAAGAAGAATTCAGGCTGATGTAATTTCCTGCTTTCCTACAAACCTCTTTCTGTCCAGGGTTCCACAAAACAAATGGGCAACTCTTAATTTTCAGCAGGGAAAGCACAGCTTTAATGCCAATCTGGTTTGGTTCAGCTGGGCCGTTTGGACAATGTTTGTTCACATTCAGAGTGTATTCATGGCTGCCTTGTGATCTCAACAGCAATTCTGAATCCCCTGGGCAGCAGACAGGGCAGAATCTCTTGTCTTAAATTAATTCTGTTCAAGGCTTCATCTGGAGTCCCAAGTAAAATCAGAATGATGTCAATGTCCCTGGAAAGCATGAAGAGGCAGCTTTGGAGGTCAGCTCAGGATCTCAGCTCGGCTTTGGCATTTATTCATTATGTGGCAATTCCCAGGGAGGGTCCTCAAATGTTCTGCTGGAAATACTCACAAATGGAAATTCTCTGAAAGAGGGAGCAGAGATGCTGTTTATAGATTAAAAGTAGGTTATCAGGAAATTAAATTATTTTAGTGAAAATTTGGCTGAAAATCATCAAAGTCTCTTGGGTTGAGATAAAAATTGAAAAAAAATTGCTCCAAGTTATTTCTCTCAGTAGTTTCTGATGACTTCAGTGGTCTGTAGAATTTTGTCCTCTCTGTCAGCAACATCATTATAGAGATCCAAATGAAAACGTAGTCTTCGCTTTTTGAAAAGCAGAAATAAATTCTATAAAAAAAAGAAAGAGCACAAACCAAAAAAGAACATAAAAGAAATCACCCTCTTTAATCCACTTTATATCTATGCTGCAAGACTCTTCATTGTGATGAGTCTATACCCTCCTTTCACAGCTAAAACAGAAAAATGAATAAATGATTGAGATTTTAATCCCCCTCCAAATACAAAGCTCATCTGCTTGTTTGTGAATCCTTTTTTTGCTCCCTCTTAATTGCATCCATGTGTATCAGCAATCACTAATGTCTCTAATAATGAGGGAAAACTTGCAAAGGCTGAATGCTGAGAGTGGCAATTCTGCAGTCTGAGTCTGCTTGTGCACTGTGTTCTTGGTTTTTGTTATGTGGGGGTAGGATTTTGTTTTTGCGGTGTGCTGCAGAAGTAGTGTCCCTCAGGGATGAAGAAATTGCTTCTTGGAACCCTAGCCAAAAGAAGAATGAGGAATAAAAAAGAGGTTTTTTCCTTTTTTTCTTCCTGTTAAAAAAAAAAAAACGATTTCAAAGGTTGATTTTGTGTTAAATAAGAAAACTTGCAGTATGTGTTTAATGTTATATTTAAGCAGATAAATTTGACATTATTGTATTGTCAGGCCTTGCAGTTTGGGGTGATAATAGATGGCAATTTATTTACTTATTCATTCCAAATTTCTACATGCACATTAATGGAGCATCTCTTCCTGGATGTAGGCAGCTTATCAGACACACAAAAATCCAACAAAATTAAGACAAGAAGGAGCACTGACAAACACAAGAAGGAGCACTGACAAACTAGGAGAAGCCTTTTTGGACACAAAAAAATAGCTGTCTGCAGAACTGACGTCCTTCTGATCCATTCTTCTGTTTGATTCCCTCTTCCAACATTTCCTTCAGATCATCTCAATCCTGATGTGCAAACACATCCCCTGAATCTCTGAAACCCTGCAAGGGCCATCCCCAGTGGGATTTTCATGTGCCCTCAAGAGCAGACCTGGGGTCCTCTGAAAGCCAAGATAATGAGGATTATGAGCTGCAGCATTCTCAGAAAGGATATTCCAGCAGTATTTTCCTTTCTTATGTTCAAAGCAGGGTTCAGCACTTTTGTTGCTCTTATTTGTAGGTACATGGGAAGAGAGAGTGCATTGGATCAGAAAAAGTTGTGAAGAAAAAGTACACTGCTACAGACATGTAGAAGTGGTGCCAAATCCTGAAAAAAAATACTTCAGACTATGTAGAATTATAAAAATGCACCCAGGCATCTTGAAAGGCTTAAGGCTTACTGGACATGCTTCTTCTTTTTTTTTTTTTTTTTTTTTTTTAATAAGAAACCATGCAGAGCTCCCTCTTTACCTGTATGCACACACTTTTAAAGCTGCTCAATTTGCAAAATCCATGTCTCAAAAAATTAAGATATGCCAGTATAAAAGAATGACATTTAGTCTTCTTTTTATCACTTTGGGCATATGATGCTATGGTATGTACTTTATAATTTGTAGGCATAGTTGATATTCTAGTTTCCACAGGAATTTTACTTCTGTGTTTCAAGACTAACAGCTTTCTCATTATTTTTTTTGTGGTGGTGTTCACAGGGGTCACAGAACAAGGGAAGAGATAAGAATCTTGACTCCATGTTTCAGAAGGCCGATTTATTATTTTATGATATATATTATATTAAAAGTAAATGATATATTAAAACTATACTAAAAGAATAGAAGAAAGGATTTCATCAGAAGGCTTGAAAAGAGAGGAAAGGAATGATAATAAAATCTTGTGACTGACCAGAGAGTGTGAGACAGCAGGACTGTGATTGGCCATTAATTAGAAACAACCACATGAGACCAATCCCAGATGCACCTGTTGCATTCCACAGCAGCAGATAACCATTGGTTACATTTTGTTTCTGAGGCCTCTCAGCTTCTCAGGAGAAAAAGATCCTAATGAAAGGATTTTTCATAAAACGTGTCTGTGACATTTTTTCCCCATTAGGTGTCACCTGGCTGAAGAAAAAGTAATGAGAGGGAAAGTTTTGCTCAACTTGTGCAATCTTTAGCCCTTCTCAGTAAAAGCAGTATATTCAGAAGTTAGATGCATGTGTATGGTTGCACACCAGCTTATGTGTTTTAATCTTTAACCAGATTCAACCTCTAAATTCCCATGACCATCTGAGTTGGAGTGAAGTGAAAAGTGAGTTTTTCACTGACCATGAGGGGAGATTAGGGAAATCCATGCCATAGCTGGACACCCTTGGCTGATTCCTGAATTTTTTCATGAGCCATGTGGTGTCCTGCATGGCTACTTTCTGAAGCACAGAGCCACTTCCAGTTCAGGTGTTATTTACAGCCTGCTCTTGCTTTCTTCCTGGCCAATTGCATGAACTCTGCCATAATTTGGGCTGGTGTGTTCTTCTATGGTGAAATAATCCCCTGTATTCTTCATTTCACTTAAAGCAGGTGCATTTTCTGTGCAGCTCTTTAGTCACAGAGTGAGTGAGAAACAGGAAAGGGATGTGCAGACACATCTGGTGGCACCATCAGGGGCTGTGCTGGGTGTGCTGGTGGCTGGAGAGGGGGTGTCCAGGTGTCAGGTGTACAAAGTGCAGCCCAAGTTTCCAGTCCCCTAATTAATGACAGCAGAGCCCCATGAGAAGAAAAGCCTAAAGTGGTCCATGAGGTACAAACCTGCAGCTCTCAGCTGGTGGGTGGGCTGCTCCTGGTGCTATGTACAAAATTCCAGCACCCTGCAGGGGTTAAAACTGGATGGGTTTTTTGTTATGGACCTTAGATCCCTCTTTGATACCTGGTCACTGAAGATGATGATCTTTGCACAGGAATTAACAAGGAAAGAGGGATTTAAGGAGAGCAAACCTATGTGAAGGTGTGGCAGATGGAAGTGGATATCAAGCAGAAGTTCTTACTGGTATTGTAAAAGTAGCTGGAAAATATGCTGTGGTGGTAGCAATGTCAATATGAAGAATGCAATGAGAAAATCATAAAAAGAAGAAGCAGAAATATGAATTCACAAATTATCTAATCTGAAATACTCTGAGGTATATGAATAGTGACTGTGAGAGTTACCTCTCCACACACAAAAAAATCTTAAAGGACTACCTCTCCTTCAGCTGGACCAGAAACAATATGAAGTACAACATCCTAATCCAGTTAGGATTCACCTTGAACCTCTTGTTAAAAAGGTAATTTTATTTCTAATTCTCTGCCCTGCTACAACCCAACAATCTTCTTCCCTCTATGATCAACAATTGGATCATGCAGACTGTGACATCCAAGAGACAGAGACACCTCATGGGGAGGCTGCTGCTTCCTTTGTCCTGTAAGGACTTGGATTGGACAGAGCAGCTGGGTGCTCATCATGCAAATGACATCCTTAACAAGTCTGTGGAACAGAAGAGATTATTTGTTTCTGGTAATTTCCCCTATTTAGCACCCCACAGAACTGCCCTGGATTTCCAGCACAACTCACAGGAGCAGAACCCAGCCTACTATTTGGCTTTGTTCTCTTTTGCTTTTCTCTCTGTTCTGTCTGCTTTCCTCCATGCTCCAAGCCCACCTTCATATTTTAGAGCATCTTGAAGCATTTCCCAAATGCAGGTTAATTAGCAGTTTCAGACCAAACTACACAAATAGGCAGGAGCCTTTATCTACCACAAGGCTGGGTTGGTTTGCTCTGTCTGCTTTGGCTCTGTGAGATGATGGACAAAATGGGCATGTGCTTATTGAAGCTGACACAAGGAATGATGCTTTTCTCTGGTGCAGGGTGAAGTTTAGATACCATTTTCTTAGAAATCTCTAATGGTGACAGCCCAAACCCCTCCTTACCATCTATTCCAGCCTTTGAATATCTATCTCCTAGCTACAGCAGGCATGAAAAACACCTTATTACTGTCTTTTTTTTGTGTATATCTTTTATGTTGTTGATGTTTGTGTTCTTGGTCCTTTTTCCAACTGAACTGAGCCCCAAGCCTTTCCCATGGGTCACATTTTCTAGAGCTGTTGTTGTTGTTTTTCTCTATTCTCTGATCCATGCATTCCTTGAACTTGATGCTCAAAGCAGAAGAGTGTTTTCTTAGTGATTCGGTCAACTTTGAGTTGCAAAGCAGAAATTCTGTTTGTATTTCAAGAGTTGTTTTATGTTTTGGGGTTTTTTTTTCTTTTTTCCCCCTTTTTTTTATCTTTTTAAAGCAGTTTGACATTGGCTTCTCTTTACTTTGTGATCCTCTAAAAATCCCAAATCCCTTTTGTAGAAGAGCTGCATAATCAGTTGCTTCTTCTCTCTTATGCAGTTGATTATTCTCTGGAGTTTGTACTTGTGCTCTGCACCACATCCCTTACAGGCTGCTTCTGCAAGGGGACAGTCTTATCAATTCTTCCCACTGAAAGGCAGAACTTATTATTTAGTTTATAGATAGGTTAACCTGTAATTCTTGCTGGTTTAATGTCCAGGGAGAGTGTGACTGTATCTGTAACAAAATTTGGAAAATACCATATAATTTTTCTTTTCCTTGAGCATCTTTTATCCCATTAATGGATAGGACATGTACCTGCTTCTGAGTACCATCACAGAACAACATAGGAACAGAGCAAAGTTCAAATCTAAAAGGATAAGGGAGAATGTAGCTCATTGGAGAACTTTTTTCCTAGGAGAGTTTTATAAAAACATTCAGAATTTGATGTCCTGTTATTTCCTGAGGTTGAAGTCACAGACTGTAGTATTTCCCACAGCTCTAAATCAGAGCTGAGTTACAGCAGGGCTCCTTTCACATGCCAAGTTGTATAGGAGATTTAGGAACTTCATGCTGCCTCTTTGCATGAGCCCAAAGATGCTAAATACTGGTAATTAGTAACTAATGGGAATTAATATATGACTACTATGAGGGAATAATTTAGGTCTTATGTTCATCTGTACTGAGCAGCACTTGCACTTTCATGGTTGCTATTATCACAGTGTGAGCTCTGACAGAATAAGAGAGCTGGGAGTATAGATCAATTTGCAATAATAATAAAAAAATTCAGTCTGGAGGAAAGCAGTTCAGTGATTGAATTAATGGAAATGCAGTGCTGTTCAGTCAGTGACTAAGCCAAGTTGATGCTGTAGAGTCAAATGTCACAGCTATCATAGCAACTTCTAGTAGGACAAAAAAACCTTCAAATAAATTGTCTTCTGCCATCTGTATGATCTCTTTCTGTCTGAATTTTGTTGTGGCCCCTTTCTTGGCTGTGGTTTTGTGCTCTGATGTACAGCCCTGCCCTGAGCTGGTGCTTTCAGCCAGTGCAAATCTCTTCTCTGAGCTCCCAGGGTGCTCTGTGCTGTCTGCTGGCAAAGAGCAGCACAAATCCAGTTACTGCAGCTCTCACTCAGGCACCAATTAAGAGTGATCCTGGAATGGGCTCTGGTACACAGCCTGAGAAGCCTGACAGCTGTGTTATGGAATGCAGGAAGATTAGCTTTTCCCTCCAAATCACTGAGAAATCCCCAGTGACACAGGGTTTGTGGACAAGGAATATAAGTAATATATGCATTTTTTACACAAATGTTTTAAAATATACAAACAGTTTAGGAGCTGGAATTCCACCTCTAAAATCCCTGTGAACTTTGTTTTACTTCGTCCCTTCTCAGTAGCATAAATCTTGCCTTGGGGAAATATTTGCAAGCCCAAGCAGGGGATTTCAAGCCTGTGTGAGCACCTCCTGCCCATATCACAGTGGATCAATCAATACCACAGCAGTGTGATAATGCTCTGCATCAAAAATTCTGCAGAAGCCTTATCAAGACCTACCAGGGAATGGAACCAGAGGGTGTTATTTTGCCTGCAAAGGCTGACCACACGTTTTGAGAGAGAGGTTGTTAATCTCAGCACTGTCAAAATGTGTGACACCTGGGGAAGAAATTAAAAAATAAACAATATTTACAGCTGAGCAATGCAGTATTTTCTTTTCTTATTCCTGCTTCTGCTTCCTCAACAGAATTCCCACCACTGTGATGTAATTGGTCAAGTTAATAACCAATAATGCCACTTGGTTTGACAAGAAGTTGTAAAATTTTTTGTTCCTTTATTTCTGTACACTTTTTCATGTCTACACTTTTTGCAGATTCTCCTGCAGGACCTGGCTCCTGAGGCAGAAGAAGGACAACATTATTATGGAATATTCATACCACCTATGCATGTTTGAAGCTGTCTCTCCAGAACCTTGTTGAAATGCAGCCACTTCTCCCCTGAAAACCAGCTGTGAAGTGCCTACTACAAATGCAAATAGCTATAAGAGCATGCAAGGCAATATATTATCTGGCACTGTAGCACTAAAATTTTGAGGGGGAGGAAGAAAAATTGTAATTTAACCCACAAAGCATGGCTTGCTCTTGCTTCTATTTGAGAAGATTTCATCATAATCTCTTCCAAAACCACTTGTATTAATCTCACAGCATTTATGTTAATCACAGCCATTCATGCAATTCATGTAGAAATCAAGAACCTACAATGTCTCTTATCACAGCATCAGTGTGATGGGTAATTAAAAGCTAATTAAGTGGTCTCCAGGAGTTCTGGGCCATCATTTACCACTGTAGCCAGCATGATGGATTAAAGCAGTAACACAGCCTGAAAAGATAGAATCCATGTTATTTTTCCTCATTTTAATTCAAATGGTAGAATTTAATCCTTTTGGTAAGATGGATGATGCCATTTCAAAATATTGTATGTTTGTGGGTGGATTTAGGAGGGGAGGATTTAATAATAAGGAAAAAGGAGGATAGAATAACAGGAAAAAGAGAAACATATTGTTGATTGAGCAATAAAATACAGACAGCACAGCAAGGAGGACAAAATAACAATCCTGGAGCTCAATCCCTTTTGAACCCAAGCTGCAGATTGGTGCAGTTCAGGCTGTGGATCCTCATGGATGCTCTGAGAGCTTTGCTGAGCTTTTTCTGACAGAAGGATTCCAATATGCCTTCTTTCTCTTCACCTCCTAAATTCCTACTTCCTCTTTCCTGCTTTCTTTCCTCTGGGAAAATCTTGCTCATTTGAAAAGCAAAAGGCCAAAGCTCAGAAACTACAGGCTAGCTGGTGTAAATCATTAAAGCACCTCTGGAGACACTGTTAGCCATTAATGTGCTCTGGGATGTGTCTGTGAATTGTAAAACTCTCTGGGTTGATGGGGACACACATGAAGATTTGCACTAATTATTCTCTTGACTCAGTATTAATTTGGTACCCTGGGCTGTTCTCTATTAACACAATTGGAAAAATAGAGATAAACCCTTGAGGCTCTCACATTCAAGAATCTTCTGCATAAGGTAAAAAACCCACAGTGTAGATCAATCACAGGAAAAGCAATTTTTTTAGAATTCTAGGCTCTTGAAGACCTTTGTGAGGTGCAGTCTCTTGTGGGAACCCAGGAAATTCCTCTGGCTGCCCTGGAGGACTCGAGACCCTGCCCAGGGGGCTCAGAGACCTTGGCACAGAGCCCAAGACCCCTGTGCCTTGGATTTAGCCCTCAGAAAAAACAATTACCAACCTTATATGAAGAATTACAAGCCACTAAAGTTTAAGTAGAATGATAGTGAATTTATCACAAGGTGAAAAATAGATTTTTAGGGTTTTTAGAATGGGGGTTCAGAAAGCAAGATGGAAGAATCTAAATGTGTCCAGCCTTTCTCCTTCTTCTTCTTGGCCTCCATCTTCTGGGTGATGTTGACACTTTTAGATTGGTTTAGAATAGAAGCTCACTGTCTAACATAGGTGATAGGTATTGGAAAATGATTGTAAATATTGTACATGTAGTTTTTAGTATAAAAAGATAACACTGCCCCGGGGGCAGGCAAAGTGCCTCTGTCTGTCCTGCTGGATGGACCTCGGCAGGGCAGGAGAAAGAATTTTCTAGATAAGATACAATAAACAACCTTGAGACCGAGAACTGAAGAGCTCTGACTCCTTGTTCGACCACTGGGCTGGGAAAAGGAACTTTCTAACTTATCTCAAGGTCACTGTGGCCAGCGAGAGATCCCGAAAGTCTCTGACAAGAACCTGTCTTTGCTGTCTCTCTTCAAGGCCCTGTCCTTGGGCTGGTTGTGTCAGTGAAGGAAAAACCATCCTCTTCCCCTCAGTGAACTGTCAGACTGTGCCAATAAAAATGATGCACAGCACTGACAAGTTCATGGTGGTATCAGTGCTTGTTTTCAGTAAGTGGTGTGCCTTTACACTTGCTTCTATGACATTTGTCATTAGTAATAATTAGGTGTGTTCTGCATCCTACAGCTTCCAACTTTCCTTTACCCAACTTTTTCCTCTTCATTCTTCTTCACTGCTTGATTTTCTGGAGCTCTTCTTGGAGCACCAGACACACCTGGTTATTTATACTCAAGCTTCTCCTTGTATTTGATGAAAAATATAAAGGGCATTTTTAGCTTAGGTTAGACTGAGAATGATCACCTATGAAACAGCTGTAGGCCAGAGCAGAGGTTCATCTTTCTCTGAGAGTGGGCAATAGTAAAGGCAAGAAACACGGAGTGATATTTCCCAGCTCATTCTTCCAGCCTCTGATTTGTGACTCAGCAAATTCCTCAGCCAGAGGTGATAGATTTTTGCACTTAGCACCCCTTTCTCCATGAATTTGCATATTTGCTTTGAAATATGTTTGCCATGTACAATGATTTATAAAAATTCCAAAGGCTAAATAGCTCCATGTAGTGTTGGGGGCTGACCCCTGTGCCCTGCATTACTCCAGGAGGAAAGGCTGTCTCCTATGGACACTGACTATATTGGATTTTATGTTTGCAGTGAGGGATTTGAGGGTAGACTTCTCTCTTCTGCAGTGCTGTGCCAG
Organism: Agelaius tricolor; assembly: GCF_023055355.1. Lineage (NCBI taxonomy): Eukaryota > Metazoa > Chordata > Aves > Passeriformes > Icteridae > Agelaius > Agelaius tricolor. Next base: position 4,722,766 of record NW_027269266.1, read on the forward strand.
CTCTGGGCAGCCTTGCACGGTGCTCCCCAAGGGATTGACTATTCTCAGGCTTTCACCTGTGTGAGAAAGAAGTTTTTATGGTAAAGCTCTGTGTGGCTTCAACAAACTGTGCACTGGTTTCTCAAATAATTTATTTTCATTTGGTTCAGTGCTGTACTGATTCTGCAGGATGGCTGATTTTATGCCCTTCTACAGCAGTGACCAGTCTCTTAACAGGCAACAATAAAACTTCACCTATAGCCCATTTTCCCCCCCAAATACTGATTATATTTTAATGTGGAAGGAAATGTTCTCATGGAATACATTTCTCAAAAGGAGCAGTAATAAAAAAAATAAAACCAAAAAGGAGACAAGAAGGAATGGAAAGAAAATGAGGCTAACTCTGCTTATTTTCTCCCTGTGACCTGACAATAATTTATGTGCAGTATTATGTAAAAGAGAAGTTACCATAAAGTTTCATATTGCCTCTCTCTTGAGGGAATAATAATTGTAAAATGGCAAAACCCAGACCCTGTTTGCTGTTATAAATTGATTGTAAGTATGAATAGCTTGTGGAGGTAAGTGGTGAAACTGTAGCTTATGAAGGTGTTTATTTTACATTGCTTTTGTGTGCAGGGCAATCAGTCTCCACTTGTTTATGATTTTTATTAAATATGATTCCCTCTCATATTTTATGAGAAATGTTTATGCAAAGTAATCTATTTGATTTGTCATCTGAAATTTACCTAATGAATATATATTGCATATGATTAATCTTATATTTCACTGTTCCAAGCATTTAAAAAAAGCAAATGTAACCAGAATGGGCAACTCCATGCTATCCAATAAATTGCAAATGAATAGACATCTTTTAGCAAAGGTGTTTGAACTTGCAGCTCATGGCTGGCTGGCAATGTTTTGCTTTCAGACAAAATGAGTTTTCTCAAAGAATCTTTTTCTTCTCCTTGTTCTCAACTAAATAGAACTGAAATGCTTGACTTGCAGTTTATAGGATTTAAGAATTTGAACTGTGTAATTGGATGGGGTCTGCAATTTGTTTCCATCCTTTGGTTGTGTTTGTCTCCTTTCATCAGATGCTGCAGAGGGAAAGAGGATCCCTCTTCATAGTGAAACAGAAAACACTGAAAATGTTTATGAATTTGGGCCTTTTTGATCTCTAATATATTCTTATAAATTAAAATGTCCCAGAAGCTGGGACATTTTTTCTGTCTGTTTTGCTGGGGAAAATGGTGGACTTCCTTTAACACACACTGGGATTGTCTCTTAATGACTCTGTCCCTGGAGGTTGAATTTTCATAAGCTCTACATATAAAGAATGTGGCTTTCACATTCTCTGGAAAAATCCCTTTGCCCAGAATTTTTCTCCTGGGAAGCTGAGAAGCCTCAGAGAAAAAGGAAAACAAATATTATCTCATTTGCTTCTCCTCTGTTTTGCTCAAGTGGAATGTGTTTGCAGACTGTTTATCCACAGGTGATTGTTTCATGGATTCTGGTGTGAGTTGTTTTGACTCTTTGGCCAATCAGTGCCAAGTTGTGTCAGGGCTCTGGAGAGAGTCACAAGTTTTTCTTTATTATCTTTTTAGCATTCTGTAAGTATCCTTTCTGTATTCTTTAATATAGTTTAGTATTGTATTCTTTAATATAATATAGTATCATAAAATAATAAATTAGCCTTCTGAGAACATGGAGTCAGATTCATCATTCCTTCCTTCATCGGGCCACCATGAAAATACAATAAAAGGGTGATATGTGACACTTTTTTTGACCCTTGTGTCTTGGAATCAAAGTTGTGTAATGGAGCTTTTGGTCTGTTCTCCTTCAACAGCTTTTGGTGCAGGTGGCCATTTCCACTCAGTGATGGAGTGCCTCTGTCCCTGCCAGCACTGATGAAATCACACCTTGGCTCTTGTGGTCAGTTTTGTCCCCTCACTACCAGAATGACATTGAGGTGCTGGACAGTGTCCATAGAAGGTCAACAAAATGGTGAAGGAGATGGAGAACAAGTCCTGTGAAGAACAGATGAGGGAGCTGGGAGTGTCAGCCTGGAGAAAAAGAGCCTTGGAGGGAGCTTCTCACTCTTCTCACCTGAAAGGAGGCTGTAGCCAGGTGAGGGTCAGGCTCTTCTCCCAAGGAACAAATGACAGGACAAGAGGAAATGGCCTCTAGTTGTGCCAGGGGAGGATTAGGTTGGATATGAGGAAAACTCTTCATCAAAAGGGTTGTCAAGCACTGGACCAGGCTGCCCAGGGAAATGGTGGGGTCACCATCCCTGCAAGTATTTAAAAGATGTGTAAATTTGACTTTTAAGGACTTGGTTTGGTGGGGACTTGGCAGTGCTGAGTTAACATTTGGACTTGATGATCTTCAAGGTCTCACACAACCTAAATGGTTCTATGAGAATTGAAGACCTTAATGATTTCTTTAAAACTTAGGGAAGTAGAAGAGAAAAGAAGGAACCAAAGGGGACACCAAAGAAGAAGGAGACCAAAGGGACAGCAAGGAAGGAGCAAGGGGACAACCACTTAAACAGGCATTTATGGGCTCATTCATCCTGGGCATAAGAGCCCAGCCACTGCCCACCAGCCATGGCACATGAAACCCAAATTGCTTTACTGGGAGGAACTGGAAATACTGATTGGGGTGGATGGGAAAGAAGGCAGAAAACTTGGTTTGTGAGAGAATGTCAAGAAAACTGTCTGGTTTTAGTTTTACCATTCAGCTTTTGTATTTTGGAGCTGGATGGGGTTTCTGAGATGGTTAAGGCCATGCTGTGAATCATTACTGACAAACAGGACATTTTTTGTTCATGGCCTACAGTCCCTGTATTACCAGGCAAGCTGTCAGCTTGGAGCAATTGAGTCTGTGGCAAAGTCAGGGTGAGGGGGAAGCAGAGATGCTGATTAAGATATGGATATTATCCCAATGCATAGGAAAGTGAGGGAGATAATCCCTTTTTCCATAGGCTGGAAATTTGGAGTAGTATATCCCATTATTTCTACCCTTCTCTAGTTTACATAGAAATGTATGGCAGTATGGTCTTGTAGTTTTTTTTCCCCAGAGTAGGTAAGAATATTGTTATTTAAAAATTAAGAATCCTGGGCTAGATTAAAAGCAGGTAGGGTCCAATCCTTTCTCTGTTTGTACTCAGTGATTCCCCCAGGTGAGGATTAACAGGTTGTAAGGGAAGCTATTTTTATCTGGTATATCCTACCAGCTCCTGGCAAGCAGCAGTTCTAGGAATTTCTGAGCCACCATTAATCTGCAATAACATATTCTCTATCAGTGAGATTAAGCTTTTTTTATAAACCAGATTTTTTTTTCTCTACAATTTCCTGTGGCAATGAGTTACACAATTTAATTGTGAAGTGCATACAAAATAACTTCTGTTGGTTTTGGGTTTTTTAATCTTCCTTCTGATCCTTGCATTTCACACTGGCTATTTCTTGGGCATAATGAATAATTCTTGGCAGTCTTTCTTGTCGGCACAGTTCCTATACAGACCTCTCTTTATTTTTTTCTTCCCTCTCTCTAATTCCTATAACCTATAATTTTCTATGTGTGGTTATGGTTTTTTTTCTCCCCAAATGCATTACTTTGTATTCATTACTATTGAAATTTAACTGCAATCTTATCACACTGTCATTCAGCATTGTGAGCTCCTTTTGTGAGTCTTTGAAATCAGCACAGAATTGACTGTTCTGAATAGGTTTTTATTATTTATTCCTTTCCTTAAACCATTTATGAATATGCCGAGCTGCACAAACGCTGGGACAGATCCTAGAGGGACTTCCCTGGTAATTTTACCTTTCTCTCTTTCTCTCTCTCTCCAGGTTTTTGTTATTCCTTTTGTTTGTTGTATTTTAATGTGTGCATTAATCTGCAGGGACATATTTGTTTTGTTGGTCTGTCCATGCTTGTGGTTCACTACATTATTTCCCATCTGCATTCACGTAGTTCTCCTCCAGATGAGGTTTTTTCCCACAAAGGCAGACCTTCCCCATTGATTACACAGCAGTGAGCTGGGAGCAAGGCCAGTGGAGTCAGGAGTAATGCAGCAAACCTAGAAATCCCACTGATAAGGGAGGCTGTGATGCCTTTTCCTTTCCTTTCCTTCATCACTACTGGAAGAGAAGAACAACTCCAGGTACCACACTAAATGCAGCCTGGGCTCAGTGCTGCATCAGGAGAAGGCAAAGGGAGAGCAGCAGACCTGGCTGGCCATTAATTGAACCTGACAAGTGTTTACATGAGGAATCAGACTGGCAGTGCCCTAAATGCTCTGATTTATAAGGCTATTGATTAGCACTGACCAGTCAGGAAAAGCAGTGGCAAACTGCTGCTTCAGCATTGCCCTTAAGAGCCAAGATGAGTGCCAAGAGCCCACACCTGTGTATTTATAGCAATGTCCATGCACTCATTGCCATCCCAGGCTTCCATTTACATATTCATATATCACAACATCTGTGCATTCACCACACCCAGCCCATGCTCTGTTATCCTTCATATTGATTGGGTTTTTACACACATATTGAGATAGATGTACTAGATGTGCTTGTTTTTAACTGATACATATTTATAAAGGAAAACAACTAAGTATGTGCCTGTGGTCACCATTTATCTTTTGCTGCCTTGCTTTCTGAGGGATACAACACAGCCTTCTTCAAGATTACTTCCCTTTTTATTGGTATCTCATCTTCCATACTGAAACAGTCTCTTAAGTCCTTCAAATTATAAATATATCTTAATGCTCCCTGATGTAATGTATCATATTTATGCATCTCACAACCCAAGTAAGAAATAGCCTCTTAGTCTACTTGGGTTGCTGTACATGGAATATTTTAACATAGTAAAAATCAGCTTTTCTCAGGCAAATATTTTTTCATTGCCTTAATATTGGGGTACTTTTTTCAGATGTGTGAATAAAATTTGGTGCCTTAAAATCCTCATTTATAGCAATGCTTTTGAACTTTAGATGCAAATACAATGCAAAATTAGGTTTATCATTTGCCCTTTCTCTGATAGTGCAGAGAAATATTATATATCAAGCCCAGTTTCAAGTCCAGTGAGCTTTCTCACTCAAATGTCTTCTGTTCTGCATCTCCTGAGAGGACAGAAGCCTCTAACCAGAAAATTCCCTACTGGTTCTCCTGACATGCTCTGTGACTGAAGCCCTGCAATTTCTTTTCCCCATCTGAGCTGTCTCTATCTATCTACCCACAAAATAATGAGAAATATCATGGTTGGAGGACCCAAATGCATTGGAGCCCCAGGGAGCTTTCTCAGTAATATCAACCCTCCTCATTTACACAGTTCATTCATATCACTTGTTATTAATATTTATTATTTTCATCCCTCTCTTTGCACAGCTTGGCAATGCTGTGCAAAGAGAGGGATGTAGCCTGGAGTAACCAAGGGGACCAGCAAGAGGTGTAATGCACTTCTGCACTTCCAGGTTACCCCTGACCATGCATCTTGCAGGAGCTGCTGCTTCCCATCACTAGGTGAAGGAATTTTTTCTTTCTGCTCTTCAGGTGAATCAGAGCTGACTTCAAGAGCAGATTTTTATTGCCATTTTTTTTCTCAGTCTCTCTTGGAGAGATTTAGCTGCTGGTGGGTGCTCCTGGAGAGCTGGTGGCTGGAAGATGTCTGAAATCTCAGGATCTTCCTTTGAGCAGCAGCATTGTGGATCCTGCAGTCATGCAGAGGCAATACCCAGTGCAGCATGGGCGCACTTTGTTTCCTGGGCAGCTTTGGGAATATCTGTAACTGCAAGCAACTCACCTGTCACCACACTGTCCTTTCAGGTTAGCTGCATCATCACAAAACTTTGCTTGAGGCACTCAGAGGGAGCTGCTGGTTCAGTTTTTTATGACACCAGGGAACTTTTGGGATGGGTGCTGTGATATTGTATTTGGGTCGCCCCTAGACGAAGGAAGGAATGATGAATCTGACTCCATGTTCTCAGAAGGCTAATTTATTATTTTATGATACTGTATTATATTAAAGAATACTAAACTAAACTATACTAAAGAATACAGAAAAGGTACTTACAGAATGCTAAAAAGATAATAAAGAAAACTCGTGACTCTCTCCAGAGCCCCAACACAGCTTGGCCAGTAAGTCAAAACAATTCACATGAAACCAATGAAACAATCACCTGTGGGTAAATAATCTCCAAAGACATTCCAAATGTGAGCAAAACAGAGAAGAAGCAAATGAGATAAGAATTTGTTTTTCTTTTTCTCTGAGGCTTCTCAGCTTCCCAGAAAAAAAATCCTGGGTGAAGGGATTTTTCAGAAAAATGAATGTGACACTGTGAAGTGCAAAATGAGCAATGTCCTTCAGCTAAGAGCTGAGAGTGCAAAGGAGGGCAGCCATGAATGCTATCTAGAAAAGCCAGCCAAAGTTTAGGTCTCCCTGCTAAATAAATAAATAAATAAGTTAGAGCTTTTGGCTACCAAAGGTTTCATCTGTAAAGAAATTGTTTCTGGCCCTTAGCATGACGTTTGCCTCAGATGTTGCAAGAAGAGAACATTTAAAAGACTGAACTGTGCAAATGGGCTTTAGAAGCAATATTATCTGTATTTGTAGAGATCAATATTACAGCAATACTTGTGGCTATACTCTCACTGGGCTGCTCAGAGGCCCTGAAACAAACCCACTGCTGTCTTTGCCCTGTTTTGGTCTTTGTGGCAGCTCTCACGGCTCCAGATAAAAACATCCATTGGCTGGGTTAGTCCCCACTGTGACCAAGGTAAGACTGATCTGTGAGCTGTTCCTGGCTCCACATCCCTAATTCCCTTCCTCTGCAGAACTAAATGAGCTTTCTGGGGGTCTGGTAGGAGCCAGAGCTGCTCATCCATGATCACAAGGACCCTTTCTGCATTTCACGCTTCTACTACTTCTACAAGAATCTTTGTAGGAAGTTGTGAGTTCTGCAACTCTATAAATTGTCCTGGCAAGAAATCAATAAAGACTAAAGCCTAATGAACTGGGTTTCCATGAATGATTTCATTAACAGCCCCAAATCAGCCAGGTGCTTAGACAGACTTACCTTTAAGCATCTGATTGGTCTTATTTTAGTCAGCTCTCCTCTGTCTTAGCTGCAGGCATGCAAGCAGCTCAAGTAAAGACGTCTTGATGGAATAAATTCATGTGCATGATAAATCTCATTAATGAAATATGTGCTTTCTGCTTTCCTGAGCATAAAAAACCCAGAGAATGGCAATTTCTGGTTTGTTTTTGCTTTGAAAATCCTATGTATAATGATGTCTGTTATCAGCTTTAGGTGGTAGAATTCCTTGGGCTGTATGAATAGTAACTAGATGAATTTTCTAATCCAAATTATCTTTACTGCTGGGTGAGGTTTAGGGATTATGGCAGGGCTCTTCAAGCATCTGTTGTGAATGCTGTTTTGAAGAGTTATGAACAAGGCTTGGGTTTCACCTCTCTACCCCTCTGCTATCCCTCCAGCTTGAGAGGATGATGGACAGAACTTCTGATCTTGGAGGTCATTTTACACTTACAATCCTTTCAACCTCCAGTAATCTCTAGGAATCAAAAATTATATTTCTTATTAATGCCCTCAGAGAGCCTCAGTTTCCTTGACTGAGACAGTGTTGCAAGGAGACAGGATTTAAATGAACAAGATGGACAGAGCTAGAATCCAGAAGCTTTCCTAGTTTGCAAAGTACATTCAGCTGTGACTGTTGTTTTGCATATGCCATTCTTGGTTTGCAGATAAACAGCAGCATGAAGGGATTCACATGTAAATTTGTCCCATGATGATGCTGTGTAGCAGAAAAGAACATGGTTCTCCAGGGCTTATCTGCTTCAGTTCAAAGGGTAGCCAGCTCCTCTGTAAAGCTGGCTGATATGCTCAGGAGTGAGACCAGGGGAAGGAGTGAGAAATCCTTTTTTGCTATCAACTTTGTGCAATTGCCAGCAGCAGACACAGCACACATGGCTTTAAAATACACAGTTAAATGTGTAAAGGGGCATATTTCTGTTAAGGATTTCCATCAGAGCATCCTCACTTCAGAAGCAGCAGGTCCCCAGCACTGTTTAATTGCTGGGGCTCATCCACCAGGGTGCAGAGGGCAGGCACTGCATGACTAATGGGAGCAAAAAGCAACCCAGTGATTTCAAAACCACACTCAGCTCTCCTGGGCTGAGTGATGACACACTTCTGTCTGCAGGATCATTTAGTCAACTCCCCCTGAAACCCAACTGTTTGTAATGGAAATGCTGATATCTTATCTTCAGTGGCAATAATGGAGGAGCCATGAAATATGCCCAGGGAGCCCCTTTATTGGCTTTAAAGTGACAACAGAGGCACATTCACAACTGTAATCTGCTCAGGACAGAAATTTGCTCCTTGTTATCTGTGGGTCCAAATTTAATGTGTTTTTAATTGCCTATTCACTGCACCTACCAATTAAGGCAAAATGATATCTCTTCATTTGAAAAATGTATGAGCTTTACAATTAGAAGTAATTGTCCTCGTTAATTGAAAGTGCAGCTTTATTTTCTGTTGATTGTATTTTTTTTTATTAAAGGATTGTAAAGGCTTATGAAATCCAATTAAAGGGCAAATGTGCTTCCACTGCAGTCACAAAGGACAAACTTGGGGGTCAGCTCAGCACCTGGGGGCTCTTTAAGCTCTGTGAAGATTAAACATAAAGTTAGTGATGTTTAAATATGCTAAACTGTGCCAGAGGGTAACTTTCATACTGGACATCTTTTTCTCACTGCTTTCAGTAGCACTCAGATTCTTGCCTCTTGGGACAATGGCCATCCCTATATCATGCATAATTGCTATTCCAAGGAAAATAGTGCCAAGCTCTGGTGTGCTGCTGTTTGATGAAGGAATGTTAAATATATCTGCACTGCATGCAGAAGAAGACTCTTGGGGAGCACCAAGAATTTTAGGAAGTCCAGGATATTGGACACAGGGTCAGCAAATCCATGGGTGGATCAGGGAACCAGGGAAAACAGAGCACAGCACATGAACCATAGCTGGTGTTCACATCAAAGTTGCAGAAGGTCTGATCAATCTGTGTTTCAAATTACTGTCTCATTCAGGAGACAAGGGAAATCTCCTGTTCCCAATAGCTCTCATATCTCATGCTGAGAATGTTCAGAGTAAAGGAATACAGTAAAAATTGTGAGCTCACAGGAAAATGCTGAAGAAAATTTTGGGAATGGAAACACCAGGGCAGTTCTTTTACACTCTGAACATCTCATTCCATATGAAAAGTTTTTTGGCTGCATCATGATTTTGATAATGGCATCACACCTTCAGTAGTGGAATTGGGACATCTTCAACATCCAGGCTGCCCTGCCTGTCAGTGGATGCCAGAATTAAACTTCAGTGCATGAAATCAAGCCTCACTGCTGTGCAAAGATCCTGCCCAGGAGCCTCAGAGTCCCTATTTCCCCTTCAGCAGAGAGCTGGAGCCTGCAGAGATGCACTGACTGACATGCAAAGGCATCTTTCATCTTTTCCTGTCCATGCTTTTGCAAATGGAAGCAAATGGACACAGCCAGCCTTTTTTTTTTTTTTTTTTTTTTTCTGAAAACTCTCTGCCTTATTCTTCACATGACCTTTAAATTACTGGATCCTGTGTTCCACAGAGCAGCTCAGAAGAAAGACACAAGGCAACTGCTTCATTTAACACTGCTTGACAAAATGATCTCTCCTGACCTCCCAGCAGCAACCTTCTCACTCATTTTAAGTACAGTGTAATTGCTGGGTGTCTGATTCACCTCACTGTTTTTCAAGTGCACATCTGTGGCTACATTTTTAGGCATGACTTTAAAGTACACAGTTAAATGCTATCTGTTCATGTTTCTGTATTGCTCTGGTGTTCTGGCTGGGATGTGTGTCAGTCACATGGATGTTTAACCTTCTCTTCAGAGAGAAGAAAATACTGTGGGATAATATTGATTGGTTTGTGTGAAATGAGCCCTTGAAAGCTGCATGGCTCTGTGTATTTGTTTGGGTGTAATCAGATTTAATGGGACAATGCTTGGATTACTTCTCCCCAGACGTGGCACACAGCTCAACACATTGATTTGTGGGTTTTTCAGTCAGGGACCAGTTCACTTAGAGTGGTTCACTGCCTCAGCAAAGTACTGGAGATTCAGACCCACTGGCAAAAAGAAAGCTTGAACCCTGGTTGTATTCCACATTAAAGCACAAATATATTGGTTGGGCTGCATTCATGTTCAGAAGCTCTCAAAATGGTGGTCCTGCCTCCTGCTGAAGCTGGCAGGCAGTGAGAAGCATCCAGAGGTATTCCATCCTGTCTTGACAGCAGTGTCTGAGCAAGGGACACTCTCAAGGCCTGCCTCTCTTTGCTTTAACTGTTGTGGAAAGTCAGAACACCAGCAAAGCAAAATAGCTGGTATTAGCCAAAACCAACTCCCATCACACTGTCCATACGTTCACTGTGTGATTAATATGTTGGAAATACCCCATGTAGAAGCCCACATTTGTTCTACAAAGGAAATTCATGCTGATTCTTCTGACATTTATCTTAAGATGGGCTAAAGAGCTCTGCAGAGGTGCCCCTGTCCCCATCCAATTCACGGAGCCCAAGAGTAGAATTCTGGATACCCAGAGCAGTAAGAGCAATTCCAATGCAGCCTGGTGAGCCATACTTGGCCACCTGTTCCTTAGTTGTAGTCTTCATGTATATTTTATTTTTCAAGTTCTTATGAGAATGCATCTAGAATATAAATATATTAGTGGAAAACTAGAATTTAACAAAATTTAAAAACACATGGATAATATTATCTTAAACTTACTTCAGAGCATTACAGCTTCTATTACAGGTACAATTTTGCACTAAAAAAATGTATTTAAAATCCATTGTTACTTCTGGATTATGCTGAGGAAACTGTGGAATTAATTTGGACCTAAGGAAGAGATTCTTGATGGGTGCAAATGGGTGCCTGATCCTGTTATCCAGTGTCTGTTGTTTTGTCTTAATCTTGAAATTAAAATGCTTTTCAATCCCAAGAACAAGTAGTCCAATGCACAGGGCATCCAGGAGAAGCCTTTTCTTCTTGTTTTCACTGGTCTGCTGAGGTTACTTGGGTGCTGCACTTTTCTCTTAAAGCTTTTCCAGGCAAAATATATCCATCAAAGGCTTTACCCCTCGGGGTCCAGAGGCTTGTGGGAGAAATGGAAACTTGATCCAGCTTCAGTGGTCCCCCACAAGCACTGGGAGTGCTGGGTGCCCTCCAGAGGGAGCTTTTAAAGAGGGCTTGTCTCCTTCCACAAGTCCTTGTTGATCTTGGTTTCCCCAGTGTTCCCTCCTCATATAAATTACAAGACCTGATCCTTACAACCAGAAGACAGTTTTGCAAGGCAGTGATTATTACCCAAGGTCTTGTTTGCCTTCAAAATTGTTAAAGTATGATGAGAATTTGGAGTGAAACAGGTGTGCTACCTGCTAAGTCTTGAATGATGTCTTGGGTAAATTTATATTAGCTCATTCCTATATTCTATCATTCATGTGGATTTTAATTTAACCTTCAAGAAACATGCAGTGATGTGTGTTTTTATCTTATCTGTGTCTCCTGCCTTTCCCAAGCTGGGAAGTGGGGAGAAGGCATCTTTGATCCATTGGCTGGCAATTGCCATGTCCCTCTGGAATCCAGCCATGAGCAGTAGGATGTGTCTGACTCAGTCCAGCACAGAGGAACCACTTGACTGAAGCTGCCCAGGGTAATGGTGTGTACTGGTTTAATTTTCTTCACAGTAGCAACATGGGGCTGTGCTTTGGCTTTTAGAGATTGGGATGGAAACATCCCTGTTCTTGAGCCTTTTCTGGTAGTGTTGTGAGGACTAGGGCCAGGTTCATTACTTTTTAAACTATTTTTAGAGAAAATTTCTTCTTGTCTCATTCTCATTATCTTTTACATGCTGAACTTCTCCTCTTACATTTCCTTTTTCTGCACTGCTTTTCCCTGTGCTACACATCTGTTACTCTGCCTCTTCCTATTTATTTCCTCTTCATACTTTCTAAAATCACTAAAATCCCCCCTCTTCCATCTTTTTTCTTTTCCAGAAACCCTCAGGCTTTCTGTCTATTGATCTGTTATCCTGCACTTTGTCTTGTTTTCTTGACTTAAGAGGGAAGCTTAGCTGTGCAGGGGACTTGTCATCCAGGAAAGCATTCCCAGTGCTTGGCACTGCAAAGCACAGGGCAGCTAAAATGGTATGAGCATGTTTTGCAGTAATAATCACCTATAATGTTTATGTTTACATGGCCAAATATTAACTAGAGTCAAGTTAGAGGCATAAATCCTGAAAATTGCAGAGATCTCTAATTATGTGGCTACAGCAAAGACTTAAAAATATTGATGACAGTTCTGTTCCTCTTGTGTATGATGTAAGAAAAGAGGTAGCAGAGACCTGTTACAAGTTTTGCCTTTTACATTACTCTACCCTTAGAAGCAGAAACATCACTACTAGTTGTTTTTTTCATTAATTTCTGAGAACAGAGCTGTGCAGCATCATACAAAGCAGAAGCAGCTTTGTAGTCATAGTATCATGCAGCAGAATATCAATAAAAAGGGTGGAGGCAAGAATTCTTTTTGTATATTCAGCATGTAGAAAACCTGAGCTCTAAAGGTTTGAAACCAGTATTTTCTTTTATAGCAGGTACAGGCTGAGCAGCAATGGGCAGATCCCATTTTGTCACTGTGTAAATGGTGACACACATCACTAGTGAGGTTTTCAAATGTGCCTCAGGAATAAATCTTCATGAAAAGCAGACTCATGAACATTCAGGTTCTGCTAACAGCAAGTCCAAATGAAGTTTGTGCTGGCACACGACAGGAAAAAACTTCATATTATAATAATGTGGGGTTTTTTTTCTTGACACTTGAGTATCTAAACAAATCACTGAGGTATTTTTTTCTAACTGTCTCAGCCTAGAAAAAATAAGCATGAAAAATTCTGCTTGCATCCATGCATGAGTGATGCACATGTGTCTGCCTGCCATGAATACACACAGGAGGGAGGGGATGGAGAGGGAGAGGATTCTTTTTGCACCATTACTCTCAAAGATGTTTTGGAGCAAATTCAGGCAGAAGTTAAGTTTTGTCTGCCACATTAAGTCAATGTGTATTAAAGGCACAATAAAGATGCAAAGATGTCAGTGAACACAAGAGCCATGCAGTCAGAACTGTCAGGCTGAGGGCTCTGGAATGTGTGATTTCTTCCCTTTAAAGGTGTTTTGGAAAGTAGCAGGGAGCATAATTAACTGTCCTAGCAAGATATAAATTGTTTTCTGAGAAAAACACTGAGCTTTTGCCAACATATTTCATGCAGCTGTGATTATAGAACAGGAGGTTTTAGGAGACTGGCCTCCTCTGATTGCATCCTTATTATAGATGTGTTGATTTCCATTTCTTTGTTTTGTTCCATTTGCAGAGGCATTTTGTGATAAAAAAAATAATTAATTAATAATAATTTTTTAATCAAAACAAATATGTCATAAGAAAGTGATTTCTTTTAAAGAAGTTTCCTTACCCAAGTTTTAGTCTTTCAATTGTTAATTTTCTCTCTCACCAATGAATCTTGTCCTGATGCTCGTGATGAGGGCAGACATGTCTGCAACATAGTGCAAGTAGTAAGGACCCTGAAATATGTTCAGATATGGCCACATGAGTCTGTCTGAAACCTTTGAGGTCTGCATGTACCTTTCTGAGGGTAAAATTAGGCCTTTGCTATGTTCTGCATGGAGCCAAGACTGGAAGGGGTGTGAGTGGCAAGATGCACAGAGCTTCAGCAAATGAAACACATATTTTCAGGTCACAGTGTCAAGGATCACAAGTTTACAGCTTACAGCCTGGATACACTAATTTTCTTCTATGGGCCATAAAACCATTACAGCAGCCATTACTACAGGAGAAGCAGCACTGTGAAAAATCCTGGCCACTCTTACATCTCTGGGTCAATGGGCATGTGAAGTTTTGCAATCCTGTGCATCCACAGCTGCTTCTGAGGCATGGCTAAAACCCTGCTCAAACCTTCTTTTTTAACGGATAGATGTGATGTTACTGTTTTCCTATATTCTTTATAATTACTGATACATTTTTTAGGATGTGATATGCAGTTTGTTGCTGATTCCGAAGTTGAAATGAAGACTCATGTTCTACTCAGTAACATTTTTATAACAGTGTCCTTAGATAAGCAATTTAGAGCTGATATTATGCATAACTTTTCTGTCTTTTCCTAATGGGTTGGGTATTTAGTGACAGTACAGATTCAGGAGTCTTTTATTTTGAGACAGCCAATGGGAAAGTCAAGGATATACTTTTTATTATCTCCAAACAATGGCAAATCTTGAAGCCTTGGAAATAAATTCTTGCTAAAAAAATATCTGTGGCATAGAATCTAGATGCTTACTTAACCTGAATTCTTAGTAAAGTTAGTATAATGCCTCTATTGTGCAGGGAGATATTCAGAAAAAGCAAATCAAACTTTCACTCCAGACAATCAAAAAACCATTCACAATTCACTCTCTCTGGACAAATTGAGTCATAAAATAAATTCCCTGCTTGCAAGAGCTTCCCTAGAGGCAAGACATCATCTCAATAACAACGTGGCCAATATGGTCTTTCTTCAACACTTTTGCATTCAGAGAATTTATAAAAGCAGGTGTGACAGAGCCTCTCACAGTAAGAGCAAAACTAAGCTGTGTCCATGCCAGGTAGGTAGGCAAATAATTTACCATTGTTTGATACTAGGAAAATTAGAACAGATTCAACTTGGGGTTTTGGGGATGTTCTTAGCTACTTCTGGCTCTATTCACTTGAGAAACAGATGTCTTTCAGCTCCCTGATGGGAAAAGACAACAAGTACTTTCTGGAAATGCTCCACATTCTGAAGAGATTTTTCTGGTTTTTCCTATATAATGAATGGCAGTGGGGAGATCTGTGCTGAGAAAAGAATGTCTGCTGAACTGTAGCAATTAAAGATGTTGACTGTAGTAATTAAAGATGTTGTTCCCTTTTAAACTTTCTTTTAATCTGAAAATTTCATTCATCACAAATTCAAATAAAATGTTGTTAGAGGGTGTAAGCCTCTGTCACATATTTCAGTACACAGCCATACCATGGGGAAATATTGTAAAGAAGGTCCATTTATGCTCCACTTACTGGCTTTTACTCCTTGGAAAGATTCTTTAATGATAAATGTGTTTAAAAATCCATTACAACTGGTACATTGGGTTGTTTTTAGTTGGAAAGGGGGAAAAAGCAGCATAACAATTTTATATTTCAAATGCATTTCGTGCTGAAACATTCTGCTGTGGCAGAATTTAAACTGCAGACAGATTGGAACAAATAATGCAGAACTGCTTTGTTTTAAAATATTGGTAGAGACAAAAAATGTATTATTCAAGGGAGCTCTTTGGACTAGTTCTGAAATAGCAAAGAGTGAATGCAGATGGTCTTAAATACATATGTAAGAGAAATTTGAGGGAGACGTAGCACATGGGACCCAGCTGTGATCCCATCAGATGCTCTGCAGGGATGCTCTCTGCCTTGTAAAGTTTATTTTTTCCTTTTTCCTCCTTCAAAGGCTGTGGTAAATATTTTCTATCTTGTATCTTTTATTCTGCCCACCTTATTTAATCTTCCCTTGCCTCTTCCTTAGACATCCTTCATGAGGATATGGTAACTGGTCAGCTTGCTTATACTTTTATTTCTTCTCTTCAGTGTCACTTCTTTTGAGGTCTTCATCTGAAACCTGCCTTGAGTGGCCACATGGAAGATGTCTTCTCTGTACCCTGCCCTGGCCATCTCTGTGCTTCATTAGAGTGTTTTATAATTGCTTGGAAGGTACTTGAGACAGAGTCTGCTCTGAGGCCTCTGCAACGCCCTTGTGCTGTTGGCTGATGAGAAAGGAGCCAGTCTCCCTCATAATTCCACATAATTCCTATAGTAGAGGAAATGTATTTAAATATCTGTATATAGGCTTTGCCCCAGAGGTCCCGGTTGCCCTTGATGGGCTGCAGCTGTGATGTCCTTAATTGGGCTGCAGCTGGGACCAATGGAGATAACTGGGATAAAAGGGGGTGGGTTAGCCAGTTGGGGAGAGCCTTGGAGGAGCCCTGGCCTGAGAGAGAACAGCATGCAGCAGAAGGAGTCAGTGAAGATTGGTGGCCATGAGAATACAGCAAAGAGGTATGGACTTTAGAAATCTAATAACAACAATATGGGACTCTAGAAATAATAGAAGAACAACAAGAGTACAGCAAAGAGGTATGGACTTTAGAAATCGAATAACAACAATATGGGACTCTAGAAATAATAGAAGAACAACAAATTCCAAGGTCTCCCTTGTAATACCGTGGCCATTGTTTCTATTTCTTGATGACCAGACTTCACAGAGAGGTGGCAGGAAGAGCTTTTGTGTAAGAAACAGCTTCAGGCATCTTGTGTTTGCTACCAGTGGAAAGTCCATCAAACAGGTGGAGCTTCTCCATTTTCAGAATGTGAGGATCACTCCTCCTGCTCTCTCACACTTCACAAGCAGCAGTGACACACTATAATTCTGCCATACAAGCAGCTGGACCTGTTGCACCCTGTGATTTTTAAAGCAGGGATCAATAGTGTTTTATTTTGCAGCACAAACACTTCAAGGGGAAAGCAGCAGAGTGCAGGTCATACCTTGTGCCCACTTCCAATAAATATTTAGCCTAGGGCTCATGGAGGACATGTGCAAGTTGTTGATGAGGAATGTGCTGGGGTCGATGCTGTGTGGTCAGAAAACAGAGACTGGGTGTCTGAAGGGCTCATGTCCCACTTCAGCCCCATCTGCTGCCCAAGAGCCTTCCTGGCATTGCTGGCTGCCAGGGGGAAGGGCAGTATTGGGGTCCAGGCTGGTGAAATGTGGTGGTGACTGCAGCCTGCAGCCTCCCTGCATGGCTCCATGCCCTCCCTGCATGGCTGTTTGCATTTCCTGCATGGCTCCATGCACTCCCTGCCTGGAGCCAGCTGCAGCTGAGCCCCTCCTCAGCTGAGCCCCACCTGTTTGATGTCCCAGCACCTTCCCATTCCCAGGACAGACCCTGCACTGGGCAGGCAGCTGGGGTTTGATCTTCTCCATCCCAGGCATCAGAACCAGTGCTAGCAAACTGGCAGGGCTGCCCTGCCTGTAAAGAAGCTGTGAGGGGCACCCAGGCTGGCAGGACAGATGAGGGGGAGTTGGAGACAACCTTGTGCCTCCATGGAGCAGGCTGAGGTCAATGCTTCCACAAAAAGTGCTGTGGTTTTGCCTTCAGACTCCCTCTGGGAGAGATGGAAGGCATCTGCCATGTGGCTGGCAGGTATCTTTTCAACTCTTTTCATGTCCAGCAGCTGTAGTTGGGCAAAAATAATCTCAAAACCTACAGGTTTCTCTGCCCCCAGCCAACACATTGATCTGTTTGTGAGTAAATCAGCAGGGGGATACCCTTCAGCAAGTGCCATAAATGCCCTCAGGCAAAAAATTATAGTGATCCTCCAAGGGAAGCATCAGTCATTGCCCTCTGTGGTAGTCTGAGTTTTAACTTTTCTATCTCCTGTCAGTCAAGGTTTCCTGACCACTTGAGATGCTCAGGGCTGAATTAATCCACCTGCCATTACAAGCAATCCTGAGGCCAAAAATATAAGGCCAGTGCTTTAGCCAGAATAGGTGTGGAACACACTGCAGTTGTGACTCACCTGTTGCCACATACTGACGTGGGATGAGGCTTAATTTATTCTGGGTTTGTGAGAATGAGGGGCTTGGCATTTTCAAATGTGCCTAAAGGGAGCTGGAGCAAGGATCTGCCAACCTTGCAGGGGGGTGTCTCTGTCTCCACAGTCAAAATTGTCATATTTGTAGCTGAGGATCTCTTGATTGTATTGGTGTGTGAAAAAGAGATGATGTGGCCTGAAGTACTGGTGATAAAACAATCAGCAGGCAACACCACAGAAGGAAAAGAGTATAGTTAACTTCTGTACTTGAGAGAACTGGGGATGGGAGGAACACTTCAAAGCAAAGGCTGAAAAAGGTATTAAACTATTTTATCTCCCTGATGAGTTTTGCTGTACAATTTTCTTCCACCCTTTTAGCCAAGGAAGCTGTATGTCAGAGAATATACACTTAATATAAAAACAGCTCTCAGTAAATAAGCAGATAAGATTGAGGGGTATCTTTAATATCAGCAATGTGCATAAGTACCTTTAATAAGCATGGCACTAGCTGTAGAAGTGAGTGCTCCTTATGAACACCTCAAATTGGCATATTCTCTGGGATCCTTTTGATGTGCAGATCTAATCTGTCTTTGAGCAGTAATTGTGCAGCTCACACAAAGGTATTAGCATGTAGCCCATGCAGCTCCACTCTGTAAATGTGTTCTGCTGCAGCAGATGGAGTAGCAGCTTGTTTTTGAAATTGAGATAAAATATGAAAAAACTTGAAGCAATTTTTTAATTATTTTTTTCAAATGGAGGGAGGTGTGTGCGCTGTAATTTTGGAAGATGCCAAGATAGCAAGATCAAACACCTGGACCCTCTTTAGCTCAAACTTTTATCACCATGAGTTACAAATGTTGCTTTATTCTTTATAAATAAACATCAGCATTTTCATTTTCAAAAACAACCAGTTATTTCTGGTGTCCCAGTTTCTAGTTTCCTTTTTTTCCCCACTATACAGAGACCTATTTTTGCAAAGTGACACTTCAGAAATCAAGCCTCTTCAATGAGATTCAAATTGGACATGCAATCTCCTTAGTTATTTGGAAATAATTTGAACTCATGTAGTTCTAGTGTAAATATCCACAATTTATCCATATGAGAATCAGTTAATATCAGCTGAAACTGATATAAATTCATTAATGTTTTCTGTGCATGTGAAAGGAAGGATCCTGTTCACACTGGGCAGAAAGTGATGGGATTAAAAACAAAGGTTTGCCTTAAATCAGAAGAGCAGCTGCCTACTAGCAAGACAGCCAGCACTTGAATAGTTTATTTGGGAGGTTGAGCAATCTCTGGTGTTTGAAGATTTTGTGAAAAGCTTAGGTACCTATCAAGAATGATCTGTTAGATATGGTCCAGCTTTGCAGAAAAATATTCACTAGGTGAGATCACAAGGTCTTTTCCAGCCTCATTTTTGACAATGTATATAAAATTATATATATGTACACATATTTATAAATGTATGTATTCAGAATTCACATATATGATTTAATAGATATAACTGATTCTGTCCGTACATATACACATATACAACACACTAGACCAAATATATATTGATAGTTTACAGACATGGCCTGATGATTTCTATTCAGATTTCTAATTTTTCACACTGTGGAATGAAAAGCTAATCAGTCTAATGATAATGAAAGCTGGCAAGTGCAGAACAGATGCAGAGGTTTTGCTAAGGAGCTCATTCTTCCTTTTCAGCTCCAAGAAAACTCTGCAGATGGGCCACAAGGTGGCAGATGAGCTGCAAAGATTACAGATTATTAGCTACAAAATGAAAAATAAGAATGCGAATGACACGTTAAAAAAAAAAAAGCAACAATTAGGGAGGGAGTCTTTGCTGTGCTTTTGGGTGCTTTCCTTGAAATTCAGCAATGCTTCTCATTTTCATCATATAACAAAGTAAAGGAAATATCCCCATCCCCGTTGCAACAGGTTTGGGTTCTGATTATACTTGATGGTAACAAAATCAACCACAGTAGTTTTTTTTGGGCGGGCTCCTTGCCTTGGGTAATATTCCAGAAAAAATACTGATTTTGGCCTTTCATCAGTGTTTGGGCTGAAACAGCTCGAGCATGGATTATTTTGCATCTGATGGTTTGGAACCGTAGTGAATGCATTTCCTTGAGACTGGAGTGTAGCAAATGCTCTGTGTGTTTGTGCTGGAGCCTCAGCCTCTTGTTTGAATGCCTTGGTGCATCTGCTGAGTGTAGCAGGAGAGAGAGGAGTGATAAAACCTGGCAGCACCTGTTTGCTGCAGTTCAGAGCTGCTGAGCAGGGGATCCTGGCTCAGATCTGTGGCTCAGCCACTGTCTGGGAGATCATTCCCTTTATGCTGGCTCCCCAGCTTATTGTTTTTTTCTGAACTACAGACAGTCTGCTCTACACAGTTACAACCAATGTTAAAAAAAAATCCTCCTGAATTGCTATAATTTTCCTTCTGGGATGGACTAAATTATAGTTATTGTCTGAATCACTGCCCACCTCAACTGACATGCAGCAGACAGGAAACAAGCTCTAATTAATTTCATTCTTCATTTCAAGAAGACTGAGTTCCCTTTCAGCTTTGTCTCTGAGGCTGATCTGAACCTGTTCTTGTAAGAGCCATTTGAAGCACAGATTTGCCCTCAGAGAGTGACAGCCTCTCACTAACAGTAAAAAAACTAATTGGAGCAAAGACATGCTGCTTCTTAATGGAAACATTAATAACAGTTCCATTGCTTTTGTAGTTTAAAATAATTTTACTGAATAATTAAACAGAAGTTTATTCATTTTGTTTTGAAAGCAGTCCTCTCATTTTTCAGCTTGTGTTTGTTATGTTGTTGTTGATTTTCCTGTGTTTGATCTTATGTTTGCTATTAGGATATATACTGGAGTACTTTTAAAAAGTAATAAATGAATTTGATGGCTGTGGTCTTACATAAGGCTTTGCAATTATATGAGTGAATGTTTTGTTATAAATAATTCAGCCAGTATTAATCAAAAATTCTTGTTTAATAATCACTTGTTTCTATCTGTTTATTAGTTTTCTTCTTATTAAAATAGTCTCTCATAAGTTATAGGAACTCTGAGTATTTCCCAGAGAGACCCAGTGACAATCAGAGTAAGTGGCTGAAAAAAGATTCCTGTCAATGTTTTTTCAAAAGCTTATTGTTGTTTCTGTTACTTTTCTTATCTCATTGTCCTGAGAGCAAGAATGGCCAGATTTTCAGAGTGCAGAAGAGAAATGCTTGCAGTGTTTTTTTGCCTTATGGTTGGTTATGGTGGCATAATCAATCAATACTATTTAATGATTTAATTAATGATAATTCTGCAAAATCAAGACTTTAAATTCTCTCTGTTTCAAAGAAAAAGTGTGAATTATCTTCTACTACAAATTCAGCTTCTAGTCAGAGAAGGAAGGAAAAAAGGTTTTATGAGATTGTCTTGGTTTTGGGTGGGATAGAGTTAATTTTCTTCCTAATGGCCGGTACAGTTCTGCACTTGGAATTTAGAATGAGAATAAAATATCAGTGTGCTATCAGCATTAGTTGCTGCTGAACAGTGCCTACTTTAAATCAAGGCCTTTTCAGCTTCTCACACCAGAGAGGAGCCTCAAGGGGCACAAGAGGCTGGGAGGGGACACTGCCAGGACAGCTGACTCCAGCTCAAGGGGTCATCTCAAGCTGCACCAAGGGAAATATAGGTTGGATATTAGGAAGAAGTTTTTACAGAAAGGGTGATAAAGATCTGGAATGGCTGCCCAGGGAGGTGGTGGAGTCCCCATCCCTGGATGTGTTTAACAAAGCCTGGATGTGGCACTGGGGGCCAGGGTTTAGTGGAGGTGTTGGGGCTGGGTTGGACTCGATGATCTTGAAGGTCTCTTCCAACCCATTCACAGTCATTCTGTGATTCTGTGAACTGGGCAAATACTGACATCACAGTATTTAAAGTGTGGGGAAAGCTGCCAGAGGCTGCTGCCCGGGAGCTGCCTGGGCATGGGTTTGTGGGTGGAGAGCAGTTGCATTGTGCATTGCTTATGTATCATAATTATTATTGATCATTATTGTTCTTTATCCTTCATTTTCTGTCCTATAAAACTGTCTTCATCTCAACTCAAGAATTTTACTTTTTTTCCCCCATTCTGTCTCCCATCCCACTGTGTGAGGGAAGGAGGCAGTGCCTGTGTGGTGTTTAACCATGAGAGATAGATTTTCTGGAATCTCTAAGCTGAACCACATGATTGGTAAACACCCAGTCTCATGGTGATGTGAGCATCCATCAGTTTGGCTGGCTCTGGGGGAGCCAAAGGCATTCAGAGCCTCTCAGGTGTGGGCACAAGCCCTAGAAGAATTAGCAGAAGGGTGTAATGGCTCCTTGCTGGAACTGGCACAGCTGATTTTCTGATTTGGAAGCACTGATTTGCTCTCAGCTGTAGCACTTACACTTAATGAGAGTAAATAATTTGATTCAGGTAATATTGTTCACTCTTCTCCTTTGCATTTCCTGATTTGTCTTTATTAGTTATTTCTGTCCCTAAACAGTGGTTCCAACAAAGCCTCATTACTGCAAAGAAGTGTTTTTTTACAGTTATCACAATTCATATACAAACAAAGTGCTCTTTTTTAATCAGGTCTTCTGGTATTTCTCATCAAAAAACAAACCCTCTAGGGTTTGCCATTTAATAAACTCTTCTCTTAGGGGAGAAGCACATCTGTTTTTAGCTGTACTGAAAAAAATTGAGTATTTAAAAGTTTAAGCAAGAGGAAATGGCAGTTAAGAAGTTATGAGGAAGGCATAGTTTGTTAAGCTGGCTGGACATTTTCAGTTTCTTAAATCATGTTTCAAGTTTTGTCTGATATCCTGAACAAAGTCAATATTCTTTTGGAAAAACTCAAGCAGCAAGATTTTTTTTCACAAGAGTTACTTGCATAGATGACTTCAGCTGAATTAATCTTCCTTGGCTTCCTTTACAGGCACCAGAGTCAAAACTTGGGACTCATGGGATGCTATTCTATTCATCCTAAAATAGTTTAAGTTAATCACATGCTTGAGTCATTTAATTCTTCCTGATGACCATAAAGAGACACTCAGGTATTTGTTTAGCAGCTGACATCCTTTCTGTGGATGTTTTAAGTGAGATGAAATCCCACCCACAGAGACTTTGTGAGGTAAGGCAGGAAGATTTTGTATAATGTGGCACTGAAAGAACGGAAATGGTGTAAAGCTGAATTCACTGCATGAGTCAGTGATGCTGTTGTTGAGATGTGTGGAACAGCTAAATCAATACAGTGATAACAGAATTGGACATTTGCATATTTTTAGTTACAATACCATGATAATCTACACTATTATGCCATAGTTACAATAGTAATAATATCACTGGAAGTTTTTATGCTGCAATGTATTTCCTAGGCCAGGAAGAGGAGGAGAAGCTGTCTCTGGAAAACTGAACTGAAGTCATTATTAACTTAAAAGTCCATGTCCTTTCTTTATGGATTAGGTTTAAACATAATGTTTTTAATTTAAAATGGGCACTTTTGATTTTTTGCTGAGTCCTATCTGTGGGATGTCAGTTATTTCATAGACTTTTTCTAAAGTGCTAATATGAGAACTCGAGAACTAAAGTAGAGAAGCTCTGGCTTTGTGATATCTGTGACAGAACATTATCCCCATTTTATAACCTACTTTATGTTAGTTCCACACCTGAGTAAATGGATATTGTACTTTGAAGGGAAGTTTTTTTTCTGCCATTATAGGCCTGAATATATATGAAAACCTGTTTTGCTGATGGACAGTGGGATGGGGTGAAGAGAATACAGAAGATGGGATTGGAAATCATGGCTCTTGACAATCTTGGCAGAAGATATCTTGAAAATGAGATTATTGCTAAATCAAGGTAGCATCTGTATTCCTACATCTGCTTACTTAGAAATGAAAGAGTGCAGGAATCTGTGAGAGGAGTGGAAAATGTTACAGTAAAAGGCAAGGTGGAGGTGATGATGGCTGGGAATATGTTCCCATTGATCCTGGCAACCTTTACCAGTCAGAATCTCTCATTAGAGAGAATTTCTTGCCTCAAACACCCATTTATCTTTCCTGTAAGGAGCCTGCAGGAGAATACTCACGGCATATTTCAGCAACTGCCAAACTTGATTAGCTGGAGTCAGCCTTCTCCATATGCTTTTATTGGGGTTCTGAGATTAATTTTATGTCCTTTGGTATTGTTATTTCTGTCTCTTCCAGTGACAAAGAATACAAGGAAGGGTGTTTTCAGAGATGTAGGGTACGTATGCTTCTTTCTTTGCTATCTTCTTTCTGTGTAGTTCCTCCTTACAGTCAATAATTTTTCACCCAGGTATGAGCTGGAAAAGCTCTACATGACTCATTGTTGTACTGTGCTGATAAGATGCTATCAAGAGCTGAAGCAGCAGCATATTGGTTTTTCTTCTCACATCCTACACTACAGATAGAAGATACATGTCAGTTGAAAACATGCCCATTTGGAAAAAATGTTCTTATAGAAATCTTTATTATCTGTTTTTTTTTTTTTTTAATTGTCATTGCAGCCAATCCTTTCATGAAAACCTCCTCAGACTAATGTTTATAATGCAGGGAATATAGACCAGCAATTGCAATATTCTCCCCTCTAGTGCACCTGGCCACTTTCAAAATGCAGCAATGTTACTTGGAACTGACTTTAATAACCAGCTTTCCTCTGGAATGGATGAAGATGTGCTGGGAGACAGATTCAGATCCTTTGCCTCCAACTGTTTGGCACTGGCAGGATGTCCATGTGACACAAACCAGTCCATGTGCATCTTGCCAGGTTCTCTTGTGTTCCAAAGTAATCTACTGGGAATGATCAAATCTGCCCAGGAATCTTGTGGGATTCCAGAAGATATTGGTCAAATCTGCCCTTGGAAGCTCTCTGTCAGTGTACCAGGATGAAGAGCATTTCAGAGTCTGGGGATATTGCCTGGCATCTTTCAGTTTAGTAGCAGAAATATGGCTCCTGCAATCATCAGAGTTACATATATTTTAATACCACAAATGCTGGTATTCAAAAAGCTGTCTCTATCATCAAACTTAGAGTTATGTGCCATTTATATGTGCTGTCAATAAAAACCTGGGTTTATAGTCTCTGAAGTGGAGGTTTAGAGGAAGAATTAATGATTCAAGAATTCAGAAACTAAATTTTTCTATTAGATATTATTCCTTTTTGACAAATCCCTCTAAAAGCCAGCATTCACATCGTTCATGGCTGTCTCCATGCACAGATGCAGCTGCCTCCCTTCCAAACATTCTGGCTATTGGTAGGAAGTGAATCCATGACTTTGTGACTATTAGTGGGAAGTGAATCCTTGACCCTGGGTACCAAAAGAGTAAGATGTGAGCCAAAAGAGTAAACCTTTCAGCTGTAAGAAATCAGTGGATTATTGCAGACACTGAGGCTTGCTCTTAGGTGAAGACATGATTATACACTAAGCCAGGGTATTATTACACTTTCATTTTCTCTACTGAAAGGTCTATTACCCTTTCTGTAGCATGATCTAATATCTGTTGAATAGTGTGAGCTTTCCTTTGAGTTTAATCTGCTCTGATTCATGATCCAAATGTGTGAGCTTGTTCATACCAGCTAGAATTAAGCAGGATGTAAGAAGTGTGAAGAGGTAATCTTTAAAATCTATGTATTTATTTCTAGATCTGCCTCTGCATATACATCTGCTTTCCATGTAAACACCTAGACATAACAGAATATCTACCTTAAGATAACAAAATGTGTGAAGGAATCCAGTCTAAATTTAATCAAGTGGTTTTAAAGGTAAAGCTGATAGGAAGAAAAAGGAGATTTTTGGGTGAAAGGAAAAAAAAAAGAGGAGTTCTCAGGTTACTCTCTGAGTAACCTTCCCAAAGAAGGGAAACTGATATGCAGTTTCATGGTGGATGGTTTTCCTTCTACTGCTGTGAAAAACTCAGCTATCCTAGATCTGATAAACACATTATCTTAGAAAAGATTATTTATAATCAGGGTTTTTTATCATCAATGTACGGCTGTTTTGTTTGAAGTTCATTTCCTACTTTTTCTTACTCTGTGACTGCAATGAATATATTTTAGAGGTTTTTCTTATCTGAGAATTTTTCACAGATATTTTGGTCATTGTCACTGAAGGCTGGTTCTCTGAAGGCAGCATGAACCCAAATCCATCAGCATGGAATCAGCCCTCTGAGACTGTGCAAATAATATGGAAAATATTCCCCTATTTTTAATCTTGAAGCACATGAAATATGCCCTAAAGTCTGAATTTTTAATTATTTGAAATATTTACCAGAGGAAAATGTCTGATAAGGACAAGACTGGGGCTTTAGGTCCAGGAAAGGGCTCTCAGTCATCTTCAAGTACATGACCTGGAACTATTCATTTTCCTTTTTACTTCTGTGTACATGACACACTGGTCAAACCAAAAGGTTGTTTAGAGTTCATTCTGTGGCTGATAATTAGTAGGTGCTGATATCCTGGAAACATTTAGGAGACCAACACAGGTTGTACACAGAGCTGTCCTGCAGCGTGCAGCCCTCAGCTTCTCTGAGTCAGCACTCTCTGAGCTCCAAAAGTATTGGGATGTTTTACAGCCAGTCTCAGTCCTCCCCTCTGGTGTTCCAGGAAATTTTCCAGCAGAATAGGGGATTCTGTAATATATTTCTTTCTTGACAAGCCCAGCTCATTTGCATATATTTTAATGGCAATTAATTCACCAGAAACTAAGTTAGACTCCAAAAGGGACTGTATGTGCTACAGTTCTGCCCACAGCTCACATCTCCCCACTTTCACTGACTGGTACAACTGCACAATGACAAATCTTCATTGTGACAACCAAAATTTCCACCAGTGGGAATAACCTCTGTTGGAAAGCAGGCAAGGGTATTGTCCTGCAAATTGTGCTTGATTGCCATAAGGAGTCCATCCAAATGGAGCTCCAGTTGTTCAGCTACAGGAGTAGATGGATCACTTTAAATCTATAGCATAGACAAGGGTAGACTATAAATCAACAAAAATTCTCAGTGGACAAGCTGTTTCAGCCACAATTATTTGTTGTGGTGGAAATTAACATACATTAGGTGTGTGCATATAGAAGGTGACAGGATACAACAACTGGGAGAGGATTACATGGGATATGGCTGTGGGCTGCTGACTGATGGGAGAAAATTCTTCTTTGCATCAAACTCAGGAAGAGACTAACACCACTCAAATCTTCCACAGTTTGTCACTGCCAACAGAGAAATCACCTGGTATTATACTCTCTATAAGCAAAGGAAAACTTTGCTTATAGAGAAAACTTCATAAATCAGCCACTAACTTTCAAAATACAAAAAAATATATTTTTGCAATAACACAGTGCTGACAACTTCAAGCTCTCTGAAGGGCTCACAGACACTTGCATAATCTCTGCAGAGAGTAGAAATAACCCAAGGATTTGGGGCCAGGCTTACTGAATTTCCCTATCTCCCCCTTTATCTTCCAGTCAACAGGAATCAGCATCAATTACTGTGCATACTGTAGGAAGTGAGAATACTTTTCATATTGTATTATTGGTCTATAAATCATATTTTGATTCACTGAACCTAGAAACTCAAACCAGAGGCTGAATCCTGTGTTAGGTAGCAAGAAGGCAGGTGTAGAATGGGGAACACTGTGGCTTGTGTCTCTATTTCCTCCTGCCTGAGGAAGGGAGTGGCCATGGCACAAACCCAGAAATCTTTCCCCTTGAGGATCCCTGCCACTGCATGCCCTCAGCTGGGTAATAATTAGCAATGCTTCTCAGAAGGCTGCTCAATCACTTTATAATCTTATACTTATTAAGAAACCTATTGCCCTTACAGACAGTCACAATACAAGTGGACCCAAATTGGTCCTTGGATCCAAACACCAACACCATTGGCTAATTAGGAAACCACCCTTTGGCAAACAAATCTCCAAAACACATTCCACATGTTCACAACAGCAGGTGCAGCAAGTGAAGATAAGAATTGTTTATCATTCTTTTCTCTGATCTTCTCACAGCCTTCCCCAGGACAATGCCAGGGAAAGTTGTGCATTGCTCTCTGTGGCCTGAGGGCTCCAGCCACAGGTCTCCATGTTTGCACAGGCCTGCCAGAAAACACTTTTGAGGATGTGGCTCCATCCACAAATTCCCTCTTTGCCATCCTTCTCCTATCTCATGCCTCTTCACCACTTGGTGCAAAGAGGCAGAAGAACAGAAAGCAGTGGGAGGAAGCTGGCATACACATTGTCTGGAGGTCCAGGACATGTTTGTGTGACACAAACTTTGTGCCTTTTGGGCACTCTGAGCTGTTGGATGTGTTCATGCTCTGGACTTGTTGACCTTAGATGTCTTTTCCAACCTAAATGATTCTATGATTCTCTCTAGCATGTTCTGCTTGCCCCACAAACAGCCAGAATAACTTGGATTGTGACATGGCTAATGCCAAACCTGTGGATGAACATTGCCCTTTTGAGGATAACAGGAAGTTTCTACTGTGGAGAACCAACTTATTAGTTAAACTTTCTCCCCTAACAACATGACATCCCTAGGGAGCTGGTTCAGACAGGAAAGGAGGAGAAGAAGGAAGAAGATATAATTTAGGGCAACAGTAATTTTTTTTGACATTCCCATTTTGATGCACTTAGCAGGGGTGGGCAGGTTTTCTGATCAAATTTACATTTGACCTAATGACTACAGTCTGCCTTAATATCAGTGGAGACAAGAAGGCCCTGCAAAGGTATGACTCACCTCCTGAAAACACACATCTGAGTCAAGAGAAGCCCCCAGAAGTGCCTATTTCTTTCCATTGATTACATAGGTCAGAAATAAGTGCTCACATTACAGATGTATAAAGATGGGGGTTGTGAAGACACTGCAGAAAAGCGCTTTCTACCTGTCCATCCACCAAGTATAAAATAAGCCAATCAATAATATGATAAAATCTTTTGGGCAGGAAACATCTTACTGACATGCCAGTGCAGGTAAAAGTCTGGGAATAGCAATAAAGGCTCACAGAAATATCAGAAGAGAAAAAAAAAAAAATCATTTATGTGTCTAATTTCACAGGGTGGAAACTCAAGCACTGCACTGAGATCTGTCATGGGATCTATGAAATATGACTGACATTAAAAGAAAGTTTATAAAAAAGGGTAATTTGGTAACCTCATAACTATTCCGGGTTAAATTAGTTTTTATCATTTTAGAGGAGTAGGTTTCCACATAAACTTTTATGGGCTACAACATCTTTATTGCTTGACTCAAGCAGGGTCTAGTTTTCTGGATCTTATTTTGGTCTTGCAGAGATACTTATTTTTATTAGATTATTTGATCTTGTCTAAGTGCAGCTGTTAATCAATCCCTTTCTACATCCTCCTTTCTTCCTCTGCCTTTTCTGGTAAATTATTTTTGCCATTAAGACCAAAATCTGCTTGTCTTAGTAAAATTCATTTTGCCCATTGCTATAGTAGGAAAACTTAACATCATTTCCAGATGCTTTTGAAAGGGCATCTGTTGGGTATATCAAGGAGGACCTTGGTTGTTTTGGGCAGCCTTGTTTCACTTGCCTCTGTGTATTTTTTAATATTCACTGGTCAATAGTCCCATATGTAATTTGCACATTTCTGAGGATTTAGATCTTCTAGCTTTGATTACATATATAAAAATATCAAGCTATCACAAATCTTTTCATACATTGTACTAAAATATATATATAAATGCTATCAACAGGGAAAGTTGTGAGATATTTAGTATTTTGTTTTTTTTTTTCTCATATACAGATTTTTTTCTGAGTTAACCTATTCTCAATCTTGTTGAATCTCAAAGACTTTCTAAATGCTTTTTAATGCAAAAATAAAAATAAAAAAAGAAAGAAAATGAACAGGTATTTTTTCTCTATAAATAGAAAGAAATAGAAAGTTGTTTTTTGCTTTCCAGATTGCTAGCTATCCAATGCTATACAGCATAGAAAGATATTGCCAATTTATGCAGAAAATCAAGGAACAAGAATTAACAAGGAGAATGAAAAGAAAAATTGGTGTTGGACTGATCTTTTCTTTCAGTATCTACAGTCCAATCTTAGCAAAGTCCTAATTTATTTTTATACCACCCAGGGTATAAAAAGATAAATATGGAGTTAAATTAGCTATTCTATATTCTACAACCCACTATATGCATGTATAGTTTCTAAGAAAACCCCAATGTTCAGCATATGCACAAAGATTGAAAGGTACAGTTGAGAGTCTGCCTTCCCAAACTGGATTAGATTCAAAGGAGATAATGAGGTGATAGGAAGGATGCTCTAAAGCTGTTTGTTTTATATTTACTGTGGACCTCAAAGGACCCCCACAGGGCATTGTTAGTGGATAGGAAGTCAAACCATATCATCATCTGGTTATAATTTTGTTCTTTGTATAAGTGAGCCCAAAAAGTGACTGAAAACATGTAATGGGTTCAAGAGCTGCTGGAATTTGTGGTGGGGTTGTGTAGTGTTTGTTGTGGGAATCCACAAAATTAGAGGGCTTTGGGAAAGCTGCAAAAGGCAGGCCTCAGAGACAGAACTGTGATTGGAGCTAAGCAGCAGCCATGAGATTGGTCAGCAGAAAAATTATTTAAAAAGTAGAAAAGTGAGGACAAATAGAACAATGGTCTGTGTATTAATGCTTGTCTAGAATAACTCTCTAAGCTATAGAAAAGTTTATCTAGCAAGATATTAGGAAGGTTGAAGCTTAATAATGGAGCTCTGTGCATTGTGTTTGAAGGCTCACAAGCAGGTATTGTATTTGAAATAAGCAAGCATTGTTTAACCAAAGGTACATGTGCCTATAGTGGTTGGACAGAACTACTGTCAATGTGCTTTTGCTTTGTGTGATTGGACAAAAAACTTTTAAAGTAAGCTGTAACATTAAGTTCTGGGTCTGCTGCCTGGGATGTGAGCTGGTGGCATCTTCCCATTGTCATAACCATGTAATGAGGCTGATGCTGGAAAATAAAACAGCTCAAGACACGTTCCTCATCAGTCCTGTCCTGTTTGTGATTTGTACACAGCCCCTGGCCGGCGATATTTGTTTTGTTTTTTCTTTTCCATTCACTTTTGGTTTTTTTTTTTGTTTATCTCATATGATGCAGTTTCAGCAGACAGGATGTAAATAGGCAGATTTTCTAGCTTACCCTTCAAATAAATCAGAGTTTTTCCCTATCACCTCTGTGTTGGCCTATGTGGGATACAGAAATCCTCTTTGTACTCCTGGCCATTTCCATGCCTTGTTTGTGGAAGGTTGTGTTAAGCCAAGAAACATTAACTGGATTCACCAGCAGCACCCATCCTCTTAATCTGGTCCACTCACAGCTGTGCACACTTGGGCCCTCTGTGTGCCTGGGACAGCAGCCTTCCCCTCATCTTGGTTGTTTGCATGTTGACTTCTAGGATGGAAGAAGTGATGCTCAGCAGCAGTGACCAGCAGTGTGTGCTCCTCTCTCAGCAAGTAAATCAACAGAGAGTGTTTCTCTCTTCCAGACTGTTCATCAGCCCCTGGGCTCTTGCAGCCCCTGTGTCATATGGCTTGTGCACATAAAACACTCTTTGCAGCTAAGAATTGGGCCTGAAAGGAGAAATTGCTGCAGCAGCTCAGTGACATTTCTTCAGTAGCTATATTTTTCTTGTCCTTAGCAGTTCATTACCCTCCAGAAGTTTAACAGGCTGAGCAGGACTTGGAGTTAGAAAATCTGAGTTTTGCAAAACGCGGTTTAACAAACTCCCCACAGTACAGAAACAATATTAACAGTAGATGATAATTAGAGCTATTGGAGCCTGATTGTTAATTGGGTTGTTACAAATGGAACACATGGATCATTAAAAGGACATCAAACATGGTGGCTTGCAGTAGGGACATGAAGCTTTGGCAAAGACAAATTGTTCATTAAGGCCATATGATGACTGTAAGTACCAGTTGTTAACACCAAATTTCACTCTAATGGGAAGCTCTTTGGTGCCTGGCTGATTTCCTTTCTTATCTTCTTGTGCTTCTTTAATGGGCTTTTTTATTGCTGTGTGTTGTCTTTGGCTTTGTCACTGTCAGCTGTGCTCACTGGCCCTGGCAGTCTCCTGGCAGGTTTTCTGTTTGCCTGTTTGTTTGTGCAGCCATTTCTTAGCTAAGTCACTGATGTACACCAGACACATCAGTCCTTTTTAGCTTGGTGGGAGCACTCCAGTGCACATGAGAGTCTCCTATTTTCTCTTTATTATCCTGTTTGTATCTCTTTTCTGTTCCACTGTGCTTACCAGCACAGCCAAAGAGCCAGATTTAGAAAGACCTGTTGCTCTACACCCAAACTGAGTGAACAAAAGCAATCCCAGCAAAAGGACAGATTATAATATCAGCATAAGCAAAATCAGGAGCAAGGTCTCAGTAAAAATATCCTCCACATGTACTGAGGTGATATCTTAGATATCTTAGTGCTCTAAGAGAAAGTTGGTTCTGGGAAAACCTTTCAGCTGGGATATCTTAAGTGTTTTTTACTAATTTCAGTATAGACCTTTATTTTTCTAGTATTTAATTTCCAGGGGAGTTCTGCACTCAGCAGCATTTGGCATTAGTCCTCTAATGGACAACAGGCAGCCTGCTCATTAGTCCTGTATTTAATTGGTTTTTAGTCACACTCTCAAGCTTTCCATCCCTTTAGTTGTACAGATACCTTTATTGAATTCCACTTTTTTTTTTTTTTTTTTCCAGACTTTTCCAGAATTTTTTAGCCCTTGCTTGGAGAGAGGAAGCCTAAATAAAATTTCTGAGGGCATGGGGCTGGCCAAGAAAAGGGTTAAGAGGTGAGGGATGCTCTATTCCAGGTTTGTCCCAGATGAGTGAGAGAGTACCTGAAAGTGCCTACAAGAAAGTTGGAGAGCGACCTTTTGCAAGGACAGATAAAGACAGAATGATGAGGAATGGCTTTAAACAGACAGAGGGCAGGTTTAGATTGGATATTAAGAAGAAATTCTTTACTGTCAGGCATTGGACTAGGCTTTCCTGAGAAGTTTTGGATGTCCCATCCCTGGAAGTGTCCAAGGCCGGGCTGGATGGGGCTCTGAGCAGCCTGGGATAGTGGAAGGTGTCCCTGCATAGACAGGGAGGTTGAAGCTAGATGATCTTTAAGGTCTCTTCCAACCCAGATTGCTTTAGGATTCTATTCCATGACTTCTGGGGCTCATGGCAATGTGCTTTCAGTTGGATTCACCCTTGATCAGTATCTTATGCTGTATTTTCACATCCAGAGGGATCTGGCTGGGTGCAGCCCTGCCAGGTGATCACCTGCAGACCCAGTGCAGGTTGCTTTATGAACTGACCAAATGCTTATGTGCTTGTGCAATCCATATGAAGCAAAATAACCAGGTACTGCTCTGGGGACAGGGACTGCCAGTTTGGCATGCAATCTCTGCTTGAGAAATTAGGCTGAATAAATTCATGCAGATAGCCTGTCAATCAGCTGCTGTAGCTGTGGTCCTGAGCAGTCTGAGGGTCATTTGTGTCCTTCAGAGACAAGCCTGTAGCAGACACATGGTGTGATAATAGCATCCATCTCCACACAAGAGGCCTTGATTCTGCTGCTGATTTCGTCAGCAGAAGGCATTTCTTGTGAGGAAACCCTCTGGCATAAGGATTCCCCAGGCTGGGCAGGGCCATCTGCAGACAGGTATTTGTACCACGGTGACCTGTGCTCTATGGGGATAGAAATCACTGTGATAACAGACTTTCAATAAAGACAAAGTGACACTTCTCTCTTATTGGCAAGATTAATGCATCATATGTATTCTAAACACTGTCTCCTAAACTCTCTGGCTTGAATTTTGGGTAATGCAAATGTTTTTTTTTTTTCTTCCTGCTGCTTACAGTACCCTTTCAGTTGAAGAAATAGCTTTTCAAAGGAGAGATCACACTTTGCAATGCTTTAATCTTTGTAAATGTGGAAATCTGATCTTAATAATCACTTCCAATTATTTCTTATAGCAGACCTTTCTAACCCTAAGAAGTTATTGATGTAATTGTGTTTGCTTCTTGTTAGGCAAATGATATCCTATAAAGTGTCTTGAGCAAAATTAATGGCTCCATTTTTTATTGATCTGTTTGGCTCATGCAATTGATTTACCTTTCAGTACTGATTGGCTGATGATACTCACAGTCAGAGCTGATAAATAAATCCTTTTCTAGTGCAAAGCATCATGAAAGAAATTGTCCACTGAAATCTTTCTCTTTTCAGTAGGTCTTTAATTGATGCAGAAAAGGGATTTGTCACAATGAATAAAAACTAGGGGTTTTATTTTAATAATGAGAGAAGATAATTCCTGACAATAGAATCTGCTTTTTCTTGTCACAGGCAGACTATTCCCTATGGAAAATATCCTTCCTTTGTAATTTTAACTGATCATCAAGTTCACTTAACCAGTCAAAGATGAGAGATGGGCAATGCATGTGTAATGATACAGGATGTGAAGCTTCTCTTTTCTGTGGTGTTAGCAGCAATACCTTGATGTCATCCAGCCAGGAGTCCAGTATTTCAGGGGACATTTCTAAGTCAATCCTTATCCCCACTGAAAGGGATCTACCATCCTGGAAATGTAAAGGGAAAACTTCTTTAAGACACTGGAGAACCAATTGCTCTTTCTTTTTCCTCTCTAATCATCTTCAGGACTATCTTTTAAATGCTGAATATATCAAATGCATACAGATAAATACAAAGTTTTTCCAAAAGTGTCAAAGACTTAAAAACACAAAGGCAAACCCAGGGTGTCTTTTTGCAGCATGGGTTCAGTTGTGAAATGTGCTTGGATCCCTGACCTGTGCCAGTCCTGTTTTGGGGAACAGAAAGGGTCTGGAGAACATTGCCTTATGAATATTTTAACTCTCTGGTCTCGAGTAGCAGGCCTGGATAAGGTTTTGAAAATTTCTACCACCTCTGAACATGAACAAAAGGTGTTTGTGCTCAGTACTCAAGCTGTTGACAGTTTTCAACCTGTACACCATCACAGGGGGTCAGAATTACAGAATTAGGTTCCATTCACATGTGATTTTTAGGGGTGTTACTGTAAATTGAGAGAGAGTTATGCTGTTCCTAGAAACATACCAGGACAATCAGCACCCCAAACCACCTTCCTCATGCTGAAGTTTTTAGAATGACACCTTTTTTGCAGGAGCAGGCCATGAGAAATCCACTTCCACAAGAGTTGCTGAAGGTCGGCAATGATGAGATAATCAGAACGGGGCCTTTTGATTTTTTCTGCTGTTCTGTTCTAACCTCCTAACCTGCTGCTTCTTTCCATCAGAAAATGCAGAGCAATATTAATTTCTCTCACAGAAACCACATGCTCTTGTTGAACAGACTCCTGCACCTGGCTCGTGGCTCCTTTGCATATCCCACTCTCTAATTGCCAGCCAACACTGACCTTCAAGTGCTTTGTGCAAAATGCTGGAGAATGACCAAGAGCAACGTTTTAATAACTTCACTAGCATGTTAAAATGTACGGGGGGAAAAAATCTACTTTATTGTGTGGAACAGCTGGTACTCATTTCAATAGGATTTACAGAAAAACTTTTTTGCTTCTGGGTTTAGGATGACTCATAATTGATCCCAAGAGGAGAGCTCAACTAATCTCTGAACAAAACATAATTATGATAAGTATTTTGGAAAATTTAATTATTCTGCCCTTGGGAACTTACAGCCTTTAGAAGACATCCGCTTCTTACCACATTTTCTTGGACTAGTGATTTGTAAAGGGACAAATAACATTTAACTCCCATCATAAAACAACCTTAATTTCGGCCTCATTAAAAAATTAATCAAGGCACGTATACTTTACTCCAAATGGCATTGGTGTGGCCAAGACCCAGGTCCTCAAAGGTATACAAGTGTCCAGATAGGAATTAGCCATCTAATATTCAGTGATTTTGATGGAATTATTTACTTAACAGCCGTTGTGGGTCTGGGACTAAATCCTAGTGGGGAGCTGTGTACCAGCTGGCATATGTGATGCTGCATAAATGCTGATGCTGCACAGCAGTGACTGAGATACTGAGAGAGCAGCTCTGACACTGTTGGCTGATAAATGGGAGATTATGGTTTGGGCTGCAGAGGGGGAAAGCAATGTCAATGCCATCAGGCAGAGAAAGGAAGAGTCACACAAGGGGAGCAAAGACCCCACTGTCTCAAGCAATAGAAGATATTTTCCATAATTCTCTATTGTTCTAATGCTCAATAGTATTTACAAACATCCTCTGATTGGTGCCATATTTTGTGAGTTCAGACATTCTCTGGAGCACCTGGCAAAAATATATTGAGGCAAAGATCAGAGCCAAGGGGTTACACAGTAAAGTAATAGCAAATTTTTCACAGTCAGGTCACATTTAGATTTTGGTTTCCACAACTCCTGTTAAAATTTCATTTTTCTAGCAAATGGTGGCTAGAACAGTATATTCCTGGTCCTTTTTAAGAGGGAGCTCTCAGAGTTAAATATGGTTTCTGCTCCTAGACTCCAGGAAAGAAATATGTTTTAAGTGAAATGTTATATGTTTTAATGTTTATATGTTTTAAGTGAAAAAAAAAAAGATTACTTGATATAAGAAAAACCTTTAAAATGAAAAAAAACCAACAAACCAAAACCCAAAACTCAAATCCCATAACCAACCAAGCCACAAAACAAAACAGAACAACAGCAAGGGGAAAATAAAGATATTTCCTTCTGACTTCAAATGAGCATTCATTCTTTCTGTCTGTGATAAACCAGTCAGAATAATTGAAATAATCTATCTTGGTGGCCCACAAAAACAATGTCTCCTGTATTTAAACAGTGTAAATACATTTTTGCTGGCAGGGAAAAATATATTACAAGTCTAGACTATTTTCTCAATTCCCTGAGATAGCCTTAACAGGACCCTGAAGCTAAACAAGTACTTACACATATCAAATTCATTTTCACTCCATACCTGGCACAGTGATGCTTGAGAATAGAGACAGGCTGATGGGTATCAGTTTATGCAGTCTACTGAAAAGTGTGGATTTAAATGTTGTATCACAAATTTCTACCATACAAAGCTTCAGGGGCTTATATAAGTGATAACATTGCCATCAAAAAAGTTTAGAGTGGAGCTTGGACCCTTGTGCATCACTGGAGCTATAGGGATGGTGTGTGGGAGGCATCAGCTGTGCACTAAGGTCAGATCCAGCTTGGGGCTGCAGGTGTGGGAAGGGACAATGAGGAGCCAGATGTGGGAATCTGTCCTCACTCACAGACACAAACTGCACTGGTGCTCCTAGGACAGACTTGGACAGATCTGGAGGGGGGAGGTGGAAACACTCCAGAAAAAGAGGCAGAACTCCTGATTCCATAAAACATGGAGCCAACCCTCCTGGCTTCACTCTGCCCCAGGTCTGGGCAAAGCAAAGTCTGCATGTGAAAGGCCCTGCAGTACCCATCAGCTGTGGTGCTGTTTGGGCAGCAGGTGTCCCAAGGAGTTTTCTCCATCAGTGCCACTGCTCAGAGCCTTTTAGAGATGGTTCACTAGAAAGGTGTGTATGTATAATCTGTCTGTGTGACTTTTGTTTTGTTTTGGTATGACTGTGCTTTACTGAGGAGGGCTAAACCTTCACTGCTTGCTGTGTTGTGGGCAATATTTGCATTATCAGCACTCTAGAGAACTGGAGAAATTGTCCTGAAAAATAGAAATCCATGGGTTGGTGTTCACAGGTCTCTCAGTCAATTTATTTGTCTTGCAAGTAAAAGATTAATTTTATAATTTCTGCCAAATATCAAATGCAAAGTCAAACTCAAAGCTGGAAGTCGGGTTGGAGAGACCTTCATCTTCATCATCACCAGTAATAGGAGTTTTTGGGTCAAGATGCTCCTCTACAAATCCATTAGCTTTTAGCTGGACTCTAGGATTTGTCAATGCTTTGTATGCAGACCATAGACTTATACAATAGTAAATGTACATTCATGTCTGTGACTTCTACTTTTGATCTGCAAGATGATCTTTATTGATGAGCTATCTTTTTTCCTAATACTTATTTTCTTTTTCATTGTTTATAAGCATCTTTTTCTTTTTCTTTTTCTTTTCTTTTTCTTTTTCTTTTTCTTTTTCTTTTTCTTTTTCTTTTTCTTTTTCTTTTTCTTTTTCTCTTCTCTCCATCTTTTCTGGAGCTTTTTATTGACACTAATGCATGGCATGGCAATTGTTTAAATGAATAATTGAGTGGATTCAGGTTTAAATATTGATAAATTGTTAAGGAGTCCAGGTTCAAAGTGGGTAGCTGCACAAAGGGCTGGCACACATAAGAAGGGAAATACACGAGGAAGGAAAAGACCATATTTATTGTGTGGCTTTGTCATAAATGACTAAAAAGCTTTAAAAAAATTACACTATAAGTTTTGCTGCTCCAGATATGATCTTGCTGTAAGAAGAGACTATAATTTTCCACATTATACTGCTATAAAGAAGGAATGTGTGACATGCCCACACCTACTGGCAGAGAGGCAAAGAAAATCCACCACACCAGACATTCCTGTAACACCATTGTGGTGCCTGATTGTACTTGAGTGCTGGTTGCTGTTTGAAATCCAATCCATTTTGCAAACTGTACATTCCTCACCAGCCAGATTACAGTGCTCCCAAATGATCAAACCATGAATGATTCCTAATATCCACCCATATGAGAGTTTGGAGCTTTTGAATTTATGGTGCAGTTATGTGGTCCTAATGGCAAATCCTCAGCTGAAACAAACTGTTCTGTTAAAATCAGGAAAGTCACAGTGGTTTAGAACAAAACTGGGGTAAATTTTCTTATCAGAAGCAGTTAATAGAAGACAGAAATATCCTGTAGGATGCTGCATCCCAATGGATCACTTTTTTTTAGGAATCAGCAGAAACTCTCAATTGCAGATCTTCCCTGTTATCTCCTGTATCTCCATTTCTTGTATCAGCAGCTGACAAGGGCAGTTACACTTCTGAAATCAGGAAATTTGGGTTAGATTTACTATAGCAAAAGTGGGATCAGAATTTGGTTTCTCCTTTTTACACCTTAAACATATGTCAGTATTTGTTAGAGCTCTGCCTAGATGGAGACTGGCCAGGGAGAGCTGGCTTTAAGAAAGAGATAAAACCAATTCTATCAGTAAGCAGGAAGAAAAAGAAACTCTTCTACTTGCTGATCCACACAAAAACCCCCATTTTTCTTTCACAGAAAAACCCAAGGATGTGATTTTTCATTCTGGGCGAAGCTGCAGAAACGATGTGAAAAGTGCTTTTTCCAAGGATTTTTCTCAGAGGCAGATCCACCTTGCATCCCAATGATGGCAGAGGGCTGGTGAGCTGTGCAGTC
The DNA here is from genome assembly GCF_023055355.1 of Agelaius tricolor. NCBI lineage: Eukaryota > Metazoa > Chordata > Aves > Passeriformes > Icteridae > Agelaius > Agelaius tricolor. Next base: position 4,761,903 of record NW_027269266.1, read on the forward strand.
CCCGTGCTCCACAGGAGGGTGGGGTGTATCAGTCCTGAATTGCAAGTGAACAAACCATGTCCTCCTGCTACATTCAGATCAGGGTGATCTGTCTGTCCATCAGTCTCAGCAGTGCTGCTGCTGCCCATGGTCAGGATATGTCAGCACTTACATGCAAAATTCACTGGCAATAGCAGTTTTTGACTGTTCCATTATAATTCACTATCAGGCTGCAAAACCCATGTGGCTGAGAGACTCAGAGAGAGAATTAAAGGAGCCTTTCTGTGTGAAATAAGCAGAAAATCTCTGAAGTAGTAATAGTAATCTGTTTTGGTGTATCTGGTGTGCAGGCCTGGACTTTCAGTTTCTGGTGGCATTAATTTATTATATCAAGAGCTATGGTGTTACTGTCAGAAGGTCCAGATGCTTCTGTGCCTGCATGAGGAAAGTCAAAGCAAGGAGGGGATTCTGGCTTTGATTATTTTTTGTTGCACATTTTTGTTGGAAATGGTGATCTGAGGCAAACATAAATTTTAAGAGGAAAAGTTTTAAGATTTTAAAATTTTTAAGATTTTTAAATTTTTAAAATTTTAAGAGTCTCAAGTTGCAGAGACCTGTGCTGTAGAGAATTCTGCCTCTCAGCATTGGGTAATACATTTCCACAAGCCAGCACACTGGCTTCTAAGAGATGGGAACAAACAGGACTGTAAGGATTGTTTTTTCTTCCAGAGAGCAGTGTTTGCTGCTTTGTAGGCAGGTTTGTAGCTCTGCACAAGTCTTTATTCCTCACTTGGCCAGTCCATGGGTGGTATCAATGCCTCCTTGCTGGAGCTCTGTGCATTGGAGGATTGGCACTGCTGGGGTGAGGCACAGGCAGCAGGCTGGAGGAGACACAGCTCTGAGGAGGACAGCCACAAGGAGCATTTGGTCTTTTCAGCAACCAGACAAAAGCCCTTTGTGTTTGTGCTTTCAGATGCTGACCCCATGTCTTGTGATTTGATAGATCAATATCTCCAGAAAGAATCTGGCCAGGCCTGGATTTCAAACAGCCCCAAACACAGTAAACTACTTCAGAGCTGGGCTGCATAACAGGGGTGAGTGGAGAGGTCATTTGTTTATGTTTCTGTGATCAAGGAGTTGTGCCCTAGAGCCCTACTGAAAGTCTTAGCACAAATAAGCTCTCTAATACCCAGCTGAGAACTAAAAAGCTGCAGTGAAACTTGACTGGTTTTAAAAGAAGCAGAATCAGACCAGCATTAACTGCTTCCTGAAACTTTGGCTTCCCTTGAGCTTTTTTGACAATTCAGATTCATTCTTTGATGTGCTACCAGCAGATATACTTATATCCAGTATTAATTTGAAGAAACAGCAATTTTGCTCTCATGAAAGAAGCACCAACATGATGGCTTGGACCTTTGCACCTTTGCAGCAGCCAGTGCAAGATATCACAGGAGTGTTAACAACATAAGAGTGACCATTCCAATTGGAATAAAAAATCTATTAATCCTAGCAGTACATCCTGCTGCTGCTTCTCAGTGCTCAGCTCCTGCAAATCCCTGGGGTGGAGGGAGTGGCTCTGGAAAAGCTGTATTGGGAGCACTGAGTTTGAGGGGCTCAGCCAATTATGCTGTGTTATCCAACTCTTCCCTGCCACATGAACAGCACCACCTACAGCCACTGACAACTCAGTTACGATGGGAATAAAATCTGAAACAAATCACACAATCTAAGATTGATTTGTTTTTCTTGTACGTTTTACTAACTTGACTGGTGAAACTACCAGGCTTTCAGGCTTTTCCTATCCCAGGTTCCCCTGTGCTCCTTTCATTTTCCACCTGCTACATCCTTCTGATCCCAAGAGAGCTTTAAGGCAAAGGTTAAATGTTGCCATTGGTATTTTGGCTATTTCATCACTGGGCTCTGTTAGGAGTGGATGCCCTGGTCAGTGGCTGGCATTGGCTTTTACTGTTTGTTCCAGCACCTCTCCTGTGATTATTCAGTCTCAGACAGACCTACAGGCTATACAAGGCCCTTTTCAGCTTCTTTTACAGCTAACACCTGTACAAAGAATTTGTTATCTGCTTGGCAATGGCCTTGTCTTTCCTGAGTGATCCTTGTCCACTGGGATTATTAGTTGACCCTGCAGGCTCCCCAGGCTGGCATTTTGCTCCTGGTGTATTGAAAGAAGAAATTACTATTTGTTTTAATCTTTTAGTAATTTGCTTCTCAAAAAGTTTTTTTTTTTTTTTTCTGTAAGCCTGATTTTATTTTGTGTTTATATAGTGGTTTTAGTTTGCCAATTTGAGATTTTCCCAATTTTAAGATTTCCCAGCCCAACACACCTCCATTGTCTATAAAGAATTTATAATACTTCACTAGTATTTTTATTACTATTATTTGTTTTGGGTACAGTTTCAGCCTGTGGAATGAGACCTTCTTAATTCTAATAACCTCTTTTTCTTTGCTGTGTCATCATGCTGTTTTCCTGTTATCTTTCCTCAAGATTTCCTTATTGGGTGATATTCACTGTGCTTCCAGTTTCACATCCTGCAGTGGTCTTCATACTGCCTAAAAGGTTTTAATTCCCCCAGCTGGTTGATTTAACTTTTTAACAAGCTCCCTCATTTTTACCAAAGTTGTCCATTGGAGTTTAGCTCTACTACACTGGACTTTTGTTGTGGTGATAAGGATATTGAATCTCAGTTCATTTTAGTCTCTGTTAAAAGTGGGGCTTCCACTGTGTAGGTCTGAATCAGACCTAGAGCACTGCTCAGTGTGATGACAAGAGTTGCTTTTCATCTCACCATCTGCTCCAATGAACTATTGCAGATAACTGAAATCACTGGATGTATTAAAAAGATAATTCCTATTTCACTTAGGTCATGAAAAAAACCACTTTAGAGGATCCACTCAGGGAATTTGCCAGCATACAAATCTGAAACCTGTGCTCCTGAAATTATCCATTCACAGCCAGCCCATGTGGAGAACAACAGGGTGGAGAACAAATTGAAGAATGAATGGAAGCTACCCTCAAAATTTGAACTATAATTTCCCCTTGAACACATTTCAGTTCATCAACAGCCAGTGCTTGGTCTTTGCTGGGAGTGGGAATGCTGATCCTTAATTCACTAATTCACCCCTAATTTGCCAATCCTTTCCAATCAGACTGGGCCTGCAGGTGGCTGCAAGGCAGGAGGGGAGGGGATCTTATCAGAGGCACAGAAGGAAAATCCCCTCCAACTGCAAGCCAAGCCCAGTCTTTGGGGGTGTGTTTGTGCCATATGGCACCACACAGCTCTGAAAAACAAACCTGACAGAGCAGGCTCTGAACACACAACCTAATGCTGCATCTTGCTGTTATTTTACACTTCTTAGGTACAACTCTGGGAGGTCTTCAGCATATGCCAGCATAACCCAGATAGGTACTCCACTTTGTCTTTTTATACATATGTGTGTATATATATATATATATATTTGTATATATATATTTTTTTTTTTTGGCTGGGGTTGATAGTATTAGGAAGAAGCTTTAGAGTGAAGAACTAGCTGCCATCAAATATCCCTCATTCTGCCCTGAGATAATGTGATATCCTAAGAAGTCTTTTCCCTATTTTGTATGCATTGTATTCTCTATATTGTATGCATTTATGTCTGTAATGAATTTGCAGGGGTTTTTTTGAGGATTACTGAACAGGGCTGGTATAGTTTTCACAGGAGAGAAAATCATGTTTCTAAATCATGAATGCAGGGAGTTACCATCACAGATGGTGGCTTTTACTCTGTGCTATTAAACCCTGCTACAAAACTGGATTCAGATACAGCTGAGGTGGAAGTAGATTGGTGCCTGCTCAGCTTCTGACTTTTTTGTTCTTGCACTGTGAATATCCTTAGATGAGATGAAAACTTATCAGGGGCTAAAGGCATGGTGATGCCATGCTGGCAAAACCCAGAGCAAGAGGAAAGTATGCTGATGAAAGAGGATAGCTGAGGGCACACATTTTTCTTCTCCTGAAAATTATTACTTTTTTTGGGAAGAAAAAAAAGGAAAAAGCTCCACACTCCTGGTACAACACTAACAATGATGTATCACAAATATTTACCTCTTCCTAAGATTGAGTAAAGACAATTCCTATCACTGAGTTGCACTCCTGGTGGTTTTGGACAGTTTGGCAATGGTGTCACACTACTGGCAAGAACTCAAATGAACAGAAACCCATGAAGATACCCAATGACAACTGCAATTTCTGAATGCATTTGTCTAGTATCTTGTGCATTCCTAATTATTTATCCTGCTGTCCAGCTCTCAGCACCAACAGCCTTTGTAGTCTTGGCCTCTCCATGGGGCTTAAAGGAGTTCAGAGATCTCTGAAAGACAGCTAAAACACAGATTGGAATTCCCACTGCATTTCCCTGGGCTATCATATGACAAATATTTAATTGGCTGTAGATCAGTAAAGCACATATCCCACCTGCCAACATTATTTGGAAAGAAATCATTGAGAAGTTTGACCACTGCAATGCAACTCTTGCACAGAGCAGGCAGGACTGGGACGACATTTTATGGCAGTCTTATTTGCAGGCTCTTGTAATTTCATTAGGATTTGATTGTTTCTCCTGGACAATTTTATAGGGCTTTTTTTTTCTTTAAGTTGCTATAGATTGTTAGAGAAGATGCCACTGCTCCAGCAGGTCTTACAGCAAGTGCTCTTATGAACTCTGGATGCCACAGACACTACTGGGAGCTTTTCCCTTTTATGGTGAATTACAAAGCTGAAATGTGAAAAAACAAGTTTGCTCCCTTTATTGCTTCTTTATGATGCATAAGGGCAGTTTCAGCATCTATTCTGCCACTGGCCTTTCAACACAAATATCAGACTGAATACCTGGATTTTTTCAGGAGCTCTGGGGAGAACAGGTTCAACAGGACAGAAATATCACAACAGACAAAGCAGAACCTGTGTTTTATTCTGTATTCAGTGCCTGAACTGCTGTGTGACTCCAAACTCTACTTTACTTTTTCTGTGTTGGGGTCTACCTCTTTGCCAAGATTGTTTTCACCCAAATTTAGGTGTCACCCTTCTAGTTAAAGGGAAAGAAATATATATATTTAGGGAGTGACTCATCCTACCCATCTTAGATGTCATCTTTAGCTTGAGAAGAATCCCACCATTGTTCAAGACATGCTTCAACTTGTCATACATAAGAGCCATGATGGGTCACATGAATCACTTAAACTTGGAAGAAAAATCACTGGAAGGAGAACTTGGAGAACCCCTTATCCTTGTTTGTACATAAACACTTCAACTACACAACAGAGAGAGTCACCAAGGCCACAGGGACCTTCATCTGTTTCCTGTGATCACACACTGAGCAGCACTATCTGATTCTGAGGGCACAGTTCTGCTTTATTTAAGAGTCTAGTTATTTTAAGGCAGAAAAGAAATCAGAGCTTCTGAAGAAATCCCCTAGCTTTTCATCCTAGAGTAGGATGCTGCTTGTAGGCAAAGAAAAACCATCTTGGGAGATGGGGTATGACAGTGCTTTCTGACTGTATTTAAGCATCAGAAAAGCAGTTCTGGGTGTCATGTGGATGGAACTGGCTGACAGCACAAGTCATGGTGAGCTTTTAAGCCCTTACTTGAGTAGAGATAGTGAAAACATTCTAGAAATAAATGATGGTTCTCACATACCACTTGTGTTTCCGTCTGTTTTGATTTCCACCAAATAGGCCCAAGGCTAAAAAAGAAGCAAACTTACTTATCCTTGGGACATAACAGGGAAAAACCCCATCCCCATTGGGATTAAAGGACTTGAAGGGACATGGTGACAGGCATGTGAAGAGACTGACCTAACACTTGATCAAACATTTCTAATATGTTAGAAAACATATTCCTTCTGAACACTGATGCTCATATGCCCTTGGGACACCTAGAGGGATCAGACTTGAATATAAATGTGTGCTGGGAAGGTTGATCACTGAACAGGGGGAACTTGTGCATTGTGAGTGCCTCCCATGCAGATCATAGCAGCTGCTGGGGGCAATCTGCTGAAGATGACATTAATATATCTCCATACCAACTCTTATACAGACCTGTATCTCCACCAGTATTTTACATTCCTCCACTTACACAGAGAAGAGGAAGAATTGTTGGAGGGTTGGGTGTCATCTTTGTCCAGCTTCCAGTGGCTGGTTATGCTCCTAGTGGGTATCTCTTGGGGATAATTGATTCCACCCACAGACAGGTCATGTCTGAGTATGAAGAAAGCCATGAACAGTGTTTAAATTATACAGGTAGAGTGGGATCAGTCTGAGCACTTGAGCTCTTCCTCCCAGAGAGAGGAACCATTTTATCTTACTTTGTTTCCTTTTCCAGTCAATTAACAGAAAGGAGCAATTTAGAGGATGATGTATGTGATTACTTAGCCATCAGCTTTAGGGTGAGATAATTCATAATAAAAGATTCTCTTGACTGGGCATGGAGACAAAGGTTGAGTCATGTTTAAGTGAATGTAAGCCAGACCTTACTTAATAATTTCTGCCCCAACTCTTCCTGCTATGCATTTCTTCCTGCCATCCCAAGGGCAGTAGTTAATGCAGTACAGAACAGTGTCAGACTGGAAAAGCAAGCAGCAAACCCAGCAGTACTAAGGCATCACCTTCTAATATAAAATTGGCAGGCAAGTCAGAGGAACAGGGCTGTGTGAGAGATACCCATCATACTGAATTTTGGAGGCAGCACTGGAGCATAGCTGCCTTGGAAAAATAAAATATATGTACTTCAGATTTTAGATTTGGGTTGAAAAGTCAACATATGTATCTGCCTGGAACTAGTGGCTTCAGTTTGCTATGTTCACCTCTGGAAAATTGTTGCTCATCCAACTGTGAATATGACAGAGAGCCAGGCTCCCCTGAGGGAGTTTCAGTGGATAAAGTATATCACTGGCACACACACAGAGTGCTGGGGAGACCCTGAGTGATGGCAAGTAAATCAGAAATAATATCCTAGGCCAAGGGACTGCAGCTCTGGAGGTTGTTGTGATATGGTTACATGGACAGGAGGTGAGAGTGGATGGCCTCCAGATGCAAGGACATTTAGGGTGGTCTCTGGGGTAAATGAGGTGACTCCTGAAATGGAGAGGCAGCACTCCAAAGACCCAAAGGGATACAAATAGCAGGTAGCACTAACAGGCACCATGGAAATGGGATCAATGTGGTTGGAGGGGGCTTAGACTAGAGTTTGTGGTTGGTTGATGCTTTTGTGGCTGTTTCATGAGAAAGGTGTCTCTGGACATGGAAGAAGCCAGAAGGGAATGGCCTTCACCCAGGTGAGACAGCAAACAGATCAAGTGGAGGGTAACAGAACTAAAGACACACTTGCAGCATGAACCCTGGCTGGCTGCAGCAGCTGACAGTGGACCTGGCAGTGAGGTGTTACTGATGCAGAGGTGCCTGTGCCAGCCCAGGGAGAACCACCCATGTGCTTGCATGGAGAGGAGAAGAGCACGGCTGGGAGGGGACTGAGTCTCAGGCTGACCCAGCTGCCTGGATGGCCCATCCCTGGGGAGTGACAGCTCAGTTCAGTCAGGAATTTCCTTTTGTTCATGCTTATCTACCCCTTCAAAGGCTGAAGGCTTGTCCCAGCAGGGAAGTCTGGAAAAGCCAGAGTATAAACACAAGATCTAGAACTTGCTTTCCCACAGTGATGAAATATTAGGTAAATGTTACTTGACCCAGCCCAGCTAGTGTGGCTGTTGGAGAGCCACAGGTGTGATACACTGCCCAGGGACCCTCACAGGACCAAGGAGAAATTGAATTAACCCTTTTGATATCCAGCTCAGACCACAGTTCCAGCCAGCACATCCCAGCATGGACATTCTGTCCCATTCCAGTGGAGCCAATAAACAAGCCCCTCATCCCTCTCTGGTGCTGTTGGCTGCATGTTGGACACCTCAGGCTTCCCCAGTCTCCTTCACAGCAGAGGTCCAAGGATCCACAACTGATACCCTGTGTTGCTATAGGACATGAAATAAAATGACACAAATGCTGGAACTTCCAAGGTAAAAAAGAAGGGAAGTTTATTTTCTGACTCTAACAGTTATAGACTTTCAAAAGTGACAGTGGATTGGAGGATGAAAGTGCCCCCTCTCCAATGACACTGGGCAAACCAACAGTCTATAAAGTTTCTCCTCCTCCAGAAAAGAATGTAAAACAATAATTATTTACATAAAAATGAATGAGAAACTTCATTACAAGAATGTAAACATCAGGAGGCTTAGAAGAACTTAGAAGAACAGGGCAACAACCCTGCTTTTGTCACTCTTTGCAATACCTGAACAAACTAGAGAAAAAAACAACAAAAACAACCTGCATGTGAGGTGAATTCCAAAGATCACTGTGTGCTGAGAAGCACCATAGAAGGGCCTGAAATTGGAGGGGAGCAGGATACCTTCATACAGGACCCTCATCAGGTCCACAGCAGCCCTTTGTGCCCACAAAGAGTTGTGTTCAGCACGCAAAACCAGATATCAAATTCATGTGAATCCAGTAGGCTAAGCTATAAAATTCTTAATATGATATTGAGGTGTTACTCTGATGTAATAGGCCATTTAGAAAAAAATGGATATAGATTTTCTGTCTTTTACTTGATCCATTTCCTTTCTCACAAAGGAGCAGCTAAGGAGGAAAGTGCTGTGCTCTTGTTTCATAACCATTCCTCTGATGCTTATGGTGATGCTTTAATGGAGATACTTTGAATCATTTGCTTTATATTGCTGTTACCTGTTATTTTCATATCCGCTTTCCATTACAGTTAAGCCAAGCACCCATTTAGTAATTCTTACCCAAGGCCACGAGCAAACAATAGCAAGATATTTAGTGTTACTAAAAAGCCTTGGGAACTTTGTGTGTCCATAAACTATACAAATATTTTTGAGAACAAAATTAATTTGCACACATGGCTGGGATTTGTGCTCAGAGCTGTAGATGTTGCAGTTGTGCAGGGTTCTTGGCATCTGTGCTCCGAGAGTGGGAAATTTCAGCAATTTGTTATAAAATGCTGCATTGCAAAAAGCTTGAGGGCTTTTTTTTTATTCAAAAGATTGAGTACATGTTGCATATCCTTTCCCACATCTTGTCTGCTTGGAGGTTGGGCTCACAACAACCACAAGAAGAGGCAAATCCCTTGATGAAACAGTAAAACTCCTGGATTTGACTGTCAATCCTTAATATCAGTGTCAGAGGAGAAGAGTGATGGGGCTACTTACAGAGTCAATTGCAATTTCCTATATTTTGATAGTCTGTAAAAAAATTGTGGGTTTACCCAAATCTATACCTATTATAAGCAAGAACAACAGATATTTTTAATCTTCAAAAACATTTTTCTCAAAGCAAATAAAATTCTCTAAACCTCTCTGTCTCTCCCTATCACACATGGTCCCTCTGTGCCAACCTAAGGAAAGAGTTTGAAGGCAGCCAAACATTCTACTTTTGACATTTTCTGAATAGATCATTTTTCATTGTGAAGTCATCTGATACCTTAGAATTTGCTAAACCTTTGACATATTATAAAAACCACAAACAACAGCAAACAAGAACAGCAGCAAAACAACATATACTTCCCTGAAACCTTTAAATAAAATTTTTTTTCCCCATTTTGTCTTACAGGTCCATTGAGTTGATTTGTCGTGCTTTGGTTGCTGTGTAATGCAGGGGGATTGGGAGAAGAAAGGGTTCTATTGGAGGTATTTAATTCAATCCTTCATTTTTTAGCTGCTAGCAGTGGTGCCATTAATAATTTAATTCTTCACACATGCCATTGTGGGTATATGTGTAACACATTGTCACTTACCTGCCTCTTACAACCCAGGGGTGTCAGAAGTGGGAGCCTGAACAACAATCGGAAGCTATATTGTATTATTTTGTCCAGAACATTGTACAAAGCAAGGGACAAGTTCACTGTCAGCCACTCTGAGGGCAGAATCTATCATCTGGGTGCTGTGGATTAACAGGTCACATTCCAGGGTTTCTCTGAATGTACCTGTTCTCTTACACTAAATTGGGTGTTGAATGCAGACCTCTTCCCAAATTCAGAGAAGAGTAAGTCGGACACAGCCAAATGCAACTTGAGCAAGGCAAGGGAACTAATGATTTCTAAAGTCTGTGTTTGTGGTATTTTCTGGGTCCCCCGTTGAAGGAAGGAAATTATGAATCTGACTCCATGTTCTTAGAAGGCTAATTTATTATTTTATGATCTATATTATATTAAAGAATGTTATGCTAAAACTATACTAATGAATAGAGAAACGATACAGACAGAAGGCCAAAAGATAGTACTGAAAACTCATGACTCCTTCCAGAGTCCCAACACAGCCTGACTGTGATTGGTCATTAAGTGAAAAACAATTCACATGTGGGATAAACAATGTCCAACCGCATTCCAAAGCAGCAAAACACAGGAGAAGCAAATCAGATAATTATTGTTTTCATTTTTCTTGGAGGCTTCTCAGCTTCCCAGGAGAAGAATCCTGGGCAAAGAGATTTTTCAGAAAATATATCAGTGACATATGTTTAGTAAATAACAAAGCAAATATTAAGGGATTGTCAAAAAGATTTGGTTCTAAAGATAAGTAAAAAGATTTGGTCCTAAAATCAAACCCTTTATGTTCTGCTAATCAATACTTAATCATGCTTAGTATTCATTGAGTATCCTGTGGTTTTGCCACTGCCCTCAGTAACAGAACTCTTAATTTAGTGAGACAAACCTAGTAGGTGACTGATTTGGTAGTGATGTCATTAAAACACCATAAATTATATTGACCCCGTGTTAAACAGCTTTTTGGTTTCAGTCCTTTTTGAAAACCTGAAGCAGTGGGACATGACACAGTGGAGATGAGGGATTAATCTTTCTTTAGTGCTCTTTCTTTAACAAGATTGTGTAAAAAGATAAATGAAAAAACCATTTGAATCACGTTAAAGTGCTAACACACACTCCGCCCTCTTCCCAACTGTAAAAAAAAACCTCAAACAAGAAAAACACAAAATAAATTATTCTCATCATAATGGTTGGTGAAATTCTAGTGCCTGTAGCCACCCTGTTTCTTGTATAGTAGGAAAACTGTACTGGAGTCATGAGACACAAAATCCTAGTTCCCTTAGCTGTGCACAGTGAGGATCACAATGTACTTGCTCCCTAATCATTCCTAAAAAGAGTTTTTAGGTCTGATCCTTTAGATACTCCTGAATGGCACAGCCTGGATTTCAGAGTGTCCTCCAACAGTTCTGTTTCCACCAAAATTTCTCCCTGAATGGTGAAATGTGCCATTCTCCTGATCAGGGTAAGGATTGCTCCATACCTCACTGATTCATGCCATGTTGAGAAAAGCTCTTTTCCTGGAAGAGTTTGGTGCCAGTGGCAGCTCTGCATTCCCCTGGGACACCCTTGCTCCTGTGGCCTGTGATGGAGAGGGTGCTTGGATGGGTGCCACTCCCTCAGCCTGAATGTTTCCCTTGTTGCAACTCCTAAGGAGTTAAAGGACTGTAAAAGAGCAGAGGGGGGTAACTTACATTCAAGAATTTTAGGGGAAACAGCCAAAGTACCCTTAAGTTCTTTAAAACTGATGTTAGCAAGACCATGAAACTGCAGGAAAGTAAACACTGATGTTTTTAAAGGATAAATAGTATGACCAGAATTACAGTTCTTTCAGCATGACATTGATTCCAGAGAAAATAATGGAACAGTCAATCTGGGATTTGACTGATACAAGATTAAAAGACAGTAAAGTAATTAATGCTAATCTACCTAAGATTATTAGCAGTAGATCTTGTCAAACTAAAGTGGATAACTTTACTTGATAGCTTTACAAACTATGCTGATAAGGAGAATGATATCCCTTTGATGGACTTAGGCTTTACTAAAAAATTACATTAGCCCCACACAAAAAAGTAGAAAATCAACATGGATGCATTGAATTGATTAAAAGCTGCTAATGGGAAGAACTCAAAACATTCCTGTAAATTAGAGATCATTACTGGACAGGTGACCTGCTAGTAAAGATTGCTATTTAACAGTTTTGTCAATGCTTTGAATAAAATCCTATCTGATAAAGCAAGGTGATGACAATAATATTGGGGGAGTGATAAATAATGAGGGGAGGTGTGATGGAGATGGAATGATCTGCACTGATTGCCCAGCTGAGCTTGGCCAAGCAATGTGTCTTTTGCAACAGCAAATACAAAGTCATAAATCGGACAAAGAACAAAGGAATGGGCGCTGGACAGAGCCTGCTGCTCAAGAAACTGCTTGGCCAGAAACTGGCCAAGATGGATGAAACTGACCCATTGCAGACTCCTTCTTTGGAGGTCTCACCAGTGGAATTTTCTTGGAGGTTTCTTGGATTGTCAGCTAGGAGTCAAGTCAATCAATTTTGTGAGGTTTGAACATCCTAAATTCAGTTGGTGGTTGATGTAGGCTGTTTTTGTTTTATCATATGTCTATACATAACCAAAGACTTAATCCAGCAAGTTACCCAGGACCATTTCTTCCATTAAGCATATGCTTAAATAGTTTGCTGAGCTGGGGACCTTTGCCACAAGATACTCTTCCATTATCTTGTAGTTGTTTTTTTTCCCTTGGTTTCATAAACTCATTTGGATGCAGTGGTTTTCTGTGGTTTAATTTACTTTCTCTGTGTTATTATTGTCTCCAAACTGTATATATTTACAAAAGGAATTAAATGAGTACTATTTATTTTACAGCCTGTAATGGCCCTTTTGGAGGGAAGCCATTATGTAGCTACTTAGAACATACATCTTTTCACATTAGAGAGCTCTCATGACATAAATACAAGAAAACAAATATCAGGCTCAGTCCTGGGAACAGTTTATTGCAAAACAGGCTTTATTTCCAAGAACAGCTCTGTAAAAAAGCTGAACTATTCATTCAGCTGGCAGTGTCTCCTGATTTTTCCCCATTAAAGCAGGAGTTTTGTTATAGATGTCTGGGTAAAATTGTCATTAGAAAATGAATGTACTTGTTTGCGAGTAATTGCATGTGCAGAAATCACAACCTGTTTCCGTAGGACTGAACTTAAATGAAGGAGATTTAAAAACCCTTTTGTGTTGCATAGTCAGTACAGAAAACTTAAGTAGAAGCTGAATCTGGACCAGTGTAATGAATGTTGGATTAGAAAGGGGAGAGGAGAGGAGAGGAGAGGAGAGGAGAGGAGAGGAGAGGAGAGGAGAGGAGAGGAGAGGAGAGGAGAGGAGAGGAGAGGAGAGGAGAGGAGAGGAGAGGAGAGGAGAGAAAAGGGAAGGGAAAAAGGAAAAGGAAACCACAGGAAACAATTTAACAGAGGGAGAGAAATGCATGAACTTGCTGGTAGTGGGTGACTTTCTCCATTGCCTTGTGTCAGGGACATTGTGATAGTTCCTTCAAATTTTCTTTTGTCCAACATTTGCCTGCTTCAGCCTGGATGAAATTGTTATTCAAAAAATGACTGTACTAGAGAAGTTTTGTGGGGTGAGTATTGTATCTTCTGCCTACAGTAAGTTTTGAAAACAAATGGTGTGTGTTTAAATGCAATTGGTCTACCACAGCTGAAGCCAAAGGGTCTTGTATTAAAGATAAAAATTGTTTGGATGTATTGACCTTAGCAGGGCAGCAGTGATTTATTCCAGCTGAGAATCTCTCTCTGCATGTTTATTTATTTCCTTTTTTTTTGTTCTCTTCCTGACTGCTCCTATACTTTGATTCTCTCATCTCTTCCTGCTCCTTCTGCATACAGACAAATATATACATCTAGACTTGATTCTCATTCACTTTTTAAATTTTGCTATGAAGTTTAAAGATGATTTCTGAACGGAGCCAGAAGCACTTTAGTTTTTAAGCTCAAGAAATTTTTTCTCTCTTCATGCTAATCAAATCCAGCAATTTGTAAGGGATAAAGGAAAGCTGTGCCTAGCCAGGCTCAAAGATTATTTCTTGACAACATATTAATGCCAAAAATCTCAGTTGTTTTATTCTGGTCATTGCTGTTCTATGAACACAGGAAAATGGTTTTATTCTTTTGTATGTCCTAGACAATCAGCCCAATTTTCTTTGAAAGCATCTCTTGCCAGAATGTATCTCTCTGATGCAAAGCCTGATATGTTGATACTATGCCAAATCACAGTTTGAATAAAAGACTTCAGAATTTATATTAAATATATTTATCACCTATTGAGCTGATACTTCTTGGAGAGCAATTTAAAAAATAATTTTTTTTTCCTTTTCCAAGTCCAAATGAAAATAACCAGAGAATGAACCAATGAACCAGTGGATAAAAATGTCATGTTAGTCATGGAAATATTTCTTTGCAGTCATAGTGTTAGGAAGATGTAGCCTTCTGTATTTTGAGCTAAAGACTGAAGTCTACAGCTAAATGTTTGTGGGTCAGATCTGTGCTTTTGCCCTTCCTCTGAAAAAAACCTGCCAGCACAAAACAAAGTAATAATATTTGAAAAACTGAACTTTGTACCTGTTTCTCATTAGAATCAGAGACCCAAGGCCATGAGCAACAGAGAGAGGAGTGGAACAAGGATCAAGGGTGATGAAGGAAAATGGGATAGGAGACCCAAGGGGTCTGGGTTAAGAGGGATCCAGTGATGCATAACTGAGATGATTCTTTGTCAGGAAAAGCAGAAGGCAGAGCCATAACCAGTGCAGTGCACTTGTCATCTTGCAATCCACCTTGCAGAGAATCAATAATCTCAACAAACAATTGCCAAATCTAGAAGTGAATTGGGACCCTAACTGCATTTGATGCTGATTCCACATCATAACTGTTCATAACTGTTCATTTGGGTAAGGCAAAGCTTGTCATCTGACCGAGTTCACTCACAGGGGAAGGTTTCAGGGGAGATTTTACCTGAGGTCCAAACACACTGTCCTTAGCACGCAGAAAGGTAAAAAGGTAGCCAGGAGACTGATGATTTCAGAAAGCACAGCTCAGGGAAACTGTTCACTAAAACTGAAATAGAGGAAAAGATTCATAGCAGGAGGCAGTAGAAAAAGAGTGAGAGAAAGGGAAGAGCCTTTCTGTCACAGTGACAGAAAGCCAGAAGTGAGACAGAAGCAATAATATTTTAATCACTGCTCTCTGTTCCAAGGCTAGCAAGTATTTGATGATTGTTGACAGACCTGTAAAGTTTCCACATGTTATGTTGACCCAGATTATCCCTAAATTTTTCTTTTAATGGTGCTATTAATTCAAGACTTCTTTGCTTCCTGTCCTTCCAGAATGGGGACAGCAAGGAGATCCAAACTTTCCAAACCCAGACAAGTCATAGGCAAGCTGTCATCTTGGAGACAGGAAACAGACCAGAAAATCTAAAGTCTTAAGGGTTTTGTCTTCTTCTACCTGTTTCAATTTCACTTAAATCCTTGTAGAAAATATATATAGTCCTCCATGCTTTTAGATTCATCTTCTGGGCTTCATCTTTCTGCCAGCAGCACTGATACCTCCATTTCTTTTGTGGCCAGAGATCTGGGTGATCAAGAAAATAACAAATGTAAGAAACAGGGGAAATGGTGGTTTTGCTGTCACCCACAGCAAAGACTGGATGCTATTGTGTATCTCTCTCACAAACACTTAATTCCAGTAGCTGTTGATTGTCTGCCTGGGAAAGGGTTTCAAGGCTCCCAAATTTGTCTCCTGCATACATTTCACTCAGCTTTGAAGGGAAAGAAGGAGTGTTTGAGATGCAGGGATTGGGCTGTGGATTTAACAGACAAACACAAGGAATGGCCAAATCTAAAGAGAAGGCTTAGCATGAGCTTTGTGAAATTATCACTCCTTTTGTTTTGTTTGTGAAGTCCAAGCTCAGGTTATGTCTATTGTGCTTTATAGGTTAAAAAGGTACCTGACATTTATAAATGCCTGATGGAAAATCAATAGTTACTGTTTATGTTCAAGGTCATGGGCCTGGGATGCTGGAACCAACCTGCAGCCAGAAGAGTGGCCTCAGCTGAGGAATTATGGAAAGCTCTGAGAAAGGGTGGGGTGCCTTTTATAACAATTTCTGGGGGAGCACCTGATCTCTGAGCAATAGTGAGAAATGCTTCTCTTTTTGTTTTCTTTAATGCATGCACTGCAAATTAGCACAGCCTTCAGAATTTTAGGGAAAACAGTCATTAAGAGGTAACCATCCCACATTTGTAGGATGGCTCCCTGGCAGCATTTGCTCTAATTGATCCATTCAGGAGAGTTATGTTGGTGGTGTGAACATAATCGACCCAGAGCAGATTATTATTTCTGTCACAGTGCTTCTCTGCAGATGTGAGAGAAAGTAACTTGGGCAGGGGCTACAGGCTTCAGAGAATCTCATCAGCCTTCAGCAGTACAAATACTTGTATGCTACTGAGATAAACATGAAATACAACATTCATAAATACCAGGCCCTTGGGCTCAGAACACCCAATGAATGTGGAATGTGTTTCTTATATTATAGTAGATGTGAGGGAATGCTACATAGTAACTGAAAATAGAACACTCTTCGTGAAATATCCGTTGTAAAAATGTCTATTTATGTTTGTCTTTAATTAATAGATTGCAATAACATCTGTTCATATAAAATTAGGAAAATTATTGACTCAAATACAAGTTATTTGAGCAATTATAATTCTCTGACTGACAACTTGCTGGAAACATTTGCATTTTATATCAGTATCATGACAAGTCTGGCAAATTGTATCTTACTAGCCCATTAATATTTAGCAAAATGTCAAATAATGTCCTTGTTGGAAGAGTTTTTTTTATTTTTGTTGTCTATCATACAGAAACCAAACCGAAAATTAAGTAAGGCTTCACTCAGTTTGCCATGAAAACAGTCTACCTATAAAAAATGAACTGTAAATGAAATGTACTGGGGAGATTAATTAAATAATATCTCTTAGTCTTGGACTTAAGTCCTTTCTCAAATCATGGCATGCATATAATCCTGCATTTATGGTGATGGTGGGGAAATACCTTCAGTGTTCCACTGCTAATAGATTTTATAGAAGCTGTGTTTGGGCAACAGTTCCTCAAATCCTGATTGTATTCTTTTCCTATCCACCATTATACATTGCCAGGAGTTTTTTGTATTTAAATTAAAAATTAAAATGCATCATAGGCAAACTTTAAAGTAAGCTGGTATATGAATCATTTCAACTGCAATATATACCACTGCAGAAACTGGCTTTGGATTAATTTCTGCAAAGAAAATAATTTTAAAAAAATTACACCCTCTTATCCATAGAGTTGTGGCTTCCTATGTTTATTTCAAGAAGGTTGCCTGGTTTGGTGACTAATACACTTTTTTACTGTTGTGGCCAGGATAACTGTGCAGCAAGAAGAAATAAACTGTGCATTTGACTCTTTGTGTGCTAGCATCAAAGTCTTTTTACTCCAAGTATTTGTTCCCATGCAAAGACATTGAAACCAATGTTTGTTTTTTTAAATGCTCCTGAGAGCAGTTAAGGCTGAAAAACTTCTGTCATTTCTTGGAATTAGTTTAAGATTCCCAGCTTTTACCTCAGACCTTGCACACACCAAATAATCTACAAAGTGGAATTTCATGGAAAATCCTGTCTTTATGGAGGTGCCATGGACACATCTTAAATTTTGTCATTGACAAAACCTTTAGGCACCGAGTTTTGATGTGAGATGTGAGCTATGACAACATCCAAGGAGGAGAGGATGAGGAAGAACAGGAAGGGAAAAAGGGAAGGGAGACAGAATGAAGGCAAGGCACATAATTTTGAGCAGCTGTACCTTTAGGCCTGGAAGGAAGAGACTGGAAGCCTTTGTTTTTGCCCGCATATGAGATAAACATGACACTGCACAGCCAGGCCTCCTGTCTCACCTCTTCTCAACCCTCCTCAGGCTCCAAGCAATCAATTAAAGCCATCCTGGGCCATGTATGTTGAGGCTGTTTTGGGATGAGGGATGTTTAACGATGAGAAGTGAGCTCTTGGCAGAAGTACAGGGTATGATGCAGAGCCTGGTGAGTGCCAGACTTGCCCAGATGTAGCCCCTGGCACCTCTTGACCCATGAGGGTCACCCAGGCTGTGATCAGCACCATCACCTTCAGCCCCAAAATGCATCCTAAGAGAGAATGTGTGCTCCTGCTTGGGTGGCACTGCACACAAGCAGCTGGCCTAGCCCAATCTGTGATGAGCAGGCATGCAACACGGAAAGGCAAGCAGAAACTCTGGGATGTTGGCCTTGGGGACTTCAAAAGCTCCAGCATAATTTTTGAAGGATTCAATTTCTTGGATTTTATTTGAATCTCCCATCAGACTGATACTTAAATTTTTCTGGACTCCAGAACATTGTACTTGCTCTTGGGAGGACTTTTTAAGTTCTGTGGAGTTTGAGACTCCAGCAGGAGGATCTATTGTGGTGTAAAGCCTTCATTTAAGTCTGCAGAATGGCATGTGACTGCATCAGCAGTGACATGTGACACACTTTATTTTGCTTTGCTTTTGTCTCCTTCAGGAGAATGTGTTTAACTGGAGTAGTCCCATGTGAAAATTACTCAGTTCCTGAGTCCATTTCATTTACAAACCACTGAGAAGTGTTAAACACAGAATCTCACGTTAGCATTAATGCAAACCCACTTTTTAGGGCAGAAGTTGACATTACCAGGTGCCAACTGATGTCTTGTAAGAGCCACTGATAAATGCTATTTGTGGAGACAATTCAGCATGTTAAAACTGTAGAGAGCAAGAAACCGGGTTTACTTGGTTTTATCAAGTTTTTTAGCATAAGTACATCACTTTTGCTTCTCAAATATTGACTTATTCCTCTTGTTACTGCTTAACGTGAACAGATTAGGGCAAATTTGTCTATGGTGCCATTTTGACTTGAATTAAGATAAAAGCCACTTTTAATCAAATACCTTTTGCTCTGTGGCTTCTCAGCCATTCCTCATCTCTTACTGAGCACGTAATCCACTCTGTCGTTTTGATTTTGTATCAACAATTGTCAAGATTGGTTGTCACTCTCTTCCCTGACCAGCAGATACTTGATCAAAATAGATTTAGGATGGTCAGACTCTTTCAAAAGAAGAAAGCAAAGATTTAGAATGTTTTTCTTAGTGCTTAAACTGGTCCCTAAAGGGTTTTTTTTTGCATGTGAGGAGTTCTGGTTTTGTTACAAAAACTTCTAGCTTTCCAGTTCATTTTCTATTTCCATGTGAGTTCAATGTATTGGCTCATAAAGTGACAGAATTCTGGAAATGTTTCTCTAGACACAGTTTAGAACATTCACAGTCCATCTTTCAGAGGACACAACTGAAGACCCATTTTTTCAGAGTGAAACTGAGAAAGAATCAGTCCAGCACACAGCTTGAAAAAAAACCAAGAAAACCTAAAATCAAAACCAAACAAAAAAAAAAAAAAATCCAAATCAACAACAACAAAAGAAAAAAAAAACACAAGAAAAGGAAGAAAAAGCATCTTAGCAGCTTTGAGCTATTAGATTCAACCAGTTCTTAATAAATGGAACATTTCTGTTATATTTCTGTTATTTCTTAAATACATACAGTATTTAAGCTCTCTGATTCCAAAGATGTTACTTTAGGAGCCTGTTTTGTTCTTGACAGGTTTTAAATGCATTTGGACCAGGCTCTGAAAGTTGGAGGGCTTCATTTAGATAGAGAACTATGAAGAGTCTGGGCTGGAGATGTACAGAAATATGGGCACAGTGTGATTTTCTGTCTGTGGTCACCTGGAGGGAAGATGAGGGTAGGAGATTAAGAGGGAATGTGTTTACTTCTTAGGGATCTTGAAGGAGAAATAAGGAAAAATGCATAGCCTAACTTACTGTGCAGGGGTTCCTGCCTCTGTGGAAATGCCTGAAGGTCTGCCAATTAGATGGAAACAAAATAAAGAGCTGAAAGCTATTAAAATACACAAATGCTGGAACAGCACAGCATTTCCAGACCTTGCTATGAATTTGCTTGCTTCCAAGGGATGCTGAGTGAGCAATGTGTAACAAATAATTTATTTGACCTGTTTGTTTGGGTTTTTTTTCTTCTTTTAATCCATCTGCAATCACAGTTTTCAAACTGCCTCTGGGTGTGTTTGTAAAATGAGGGCCCCAGTGCTCACCTACTACAGAAGGATCTTCTGAATGTGGCTGGGTGAATTCTACTGTGTCTGATTGAGCAGCCCCAATGCTGCAGGCTCTTGGAAAATTGAGTGAACTTTGGTGTGGAAGAGGCCAGGTGGGATTTGCTTCACAGCCTCACTCCAGGTCTGAAGGGCTTTTGAGAATGTTGCAGTGGCTCTGTGAGTTTAGAGCCAGCTTGTACAGACTGAAGGCTCTGTGAAAATATTTAGAGCAGCCCTATTTGCTAGGCTTTGTTCATTCACTCTGTGAAGTCCTTTTGAAGGATTAAAGGTGTTACCAGAATGTGTGATGAATTCATAACAAATGTACCTAATTTCAAATACTTTTAATACTTTGTACATCAACCTCTTTATATAGCACCTCTTTATAAAAACAAACAAACAAACAAACAAACAAATCCAAAACAAAGACTCATGCTTTGTAGACAAGCACATGCACAATGACTGCATATTATTATCAAGTCATGTAGAAAGTGCCCTAAGATTTTATTTTGGATCTCATATAAATAGAACTCCTGGGATTCTTTCATGGGGTAACAATTATCATGGACCATGTATTGTCTGCTTCCCTTATAGACAGCTTGAGCATAAGTTTATTTGAATAAGGAGAGCTCTTCCTGATGGGAAACCTATGGCAGGAGGCTTCAATTCTAGACCCTAGTGGTGGGTTAATCAGGATAGTCCCAGAGGTCTTTGTTCTGGGAGAGTTCATCACCCAATTAGGATGTTCTCTGTGGTATTTTTGGGGTCCCCCGTGGCAGGAAGGAAATTATGAATCTGACTCCATGTTCTTAGAAGGCTAATTTATTATTATATTATATTATATTATATTATGTTAAAGAATGCTATACTAAAACTATACTAAAGAATAGAGAAAGGATACAGACAGAAGGCTTAACAAGATACTAATGAAAAACTCCTTACTTGCCAGAGCCTTGTCACAGCTGGACCATGATTGGTCATTAAGTCAAAACAATTCACATGTTGGATAAACAATCTCCAACCACATTCCAAAGCAGCAAAACACAGGAGAAGCAAATCAGATAATTATTGTTTTCATTTTTCCCCGAGACTTCTCAGCCTCTCAGGAGAAGAAATCCTGGTGAAGGGATTTTTCAGAAAATATGATAATGACAGTCCTCCACTGTGCATATGAGTGTAGTGGTGAAGAATCACAGAATCACAGAACTGTTTGGGTTTGAAGGAACCTCTGGAGACCATCCAGTCCAACCCCACTGCAAGACAGGGTAACCTGGAACAGGTGACCCAGGAACTCTTCCAGGTGGGTTTGGAACATCTCCAGAGGAACTCCATGACCTCCCTGGGTCACGTTCCAGTGCTCAGCCACCCTCAACATGAGGAAGTTCTTCACATTGAGGTGGATTTATTGTGTTTTAGTTTAGTGGCCATTGCTCCTCATCCTGTTGCTGGGCACCACTGAAAGGGGTCTGGACCCGTCCTCTGACACCACCTTTGTGATTTTATTTGTATTGATGAGATCCTCTCTCATCCTTCTCTTCTCTGCACCAACCAGGCCCAGCTCCCACAATGTTTCCTCATAGCAGAGATGCTCCAGACCCTTTATCATCTTTGTGACTCTCTGCTGGACCCTCTCCAAGCACCTCCTTGTCTCTCTTGTACTGAGGAACCCAGAACTGGACAGAGCACTGCAGATGTGGCCTCACCAGGACAGGGTAGAGGGGCAGGATCACCTCCCTTGACCTGCTGACCACACTCTTCCTGAAGTGTAGGAGCACTGGGGGGTAGGACAGTGGGGATGGATGAAGATGAGAGATCTCTGAAACCAGGTTGTGGAATTTGGGGTTTATTGTAAAGGGTGTGGATGTAGGGGCCCTGCTTGGAGCTGCCAGCCACAGCTCAGAGCAGGCCCAAGAGAGGAGAGAGGTAGAGAGGATGAGAGAGAGAGGGAGTAAAAGAGGGTAAGAGTATAAGAGAGCGAGGTTCTCTTTACAATACAATAAATCTTCTTCTGTGTTGAATATTCTGATTCTCACTAACCAATCTAGTACAAGATACAAATCCTATAGCATTTACATACAGCCTATAAGAATAATTACATTACCATACTGTGTTACATTTTAAACTCTAAAAACTCCTCTTTGGGCCCCTTCTGCCAAGCTGGCAGGGTCTGCTCTGACCCTTGGGCCTGTCTGAAAGCAGAGGGTGTTGTTTCATCAGAAGGGGATTACCTTCAGCCAGCCACACCATTGTTTTCCAGTTGTTCAGTAACTGAGGTATCTCAAAGCTTGATTTCATTTCAATCTCACTTATAGTTTCTACATTCTCAAAATCTTTTGCCAGGCAATCATATTTATAAGGCTTTCCTGTTTCATCTTCCCCAACACTGAAGCACCCCAGGACACCATTGGCCCTCTGACCAGGGCACTGCTGGCAAACTTGTCACTCACCAGGACTCCCAGGTCCTTCTCAGCAGAGCTGCTCTCTGGCAGGTAGGAAGACACAGTCTCATAGATAATTTTAGTTACCTTTCAAAGGCTTCCTTCTGGAATAAAACTCTGAGCAAGAAATGTAAAGTTTCCCACTTGTAACTAGTTTTATGCAAAAGAGACTTCTATAAGATCAGCCCTCGAGAAACTTCACCAGAAATTTCAGAGAGTTTTGATAAACCTTGGGTCTGACTAAGCTGGCTACATCATGATAACAATCTCTCTGATAGTACTTTTTATTCTAACCATAGACAAATCAAGGGCTATAATCTAAAAAATCATGCAAGTCCCCATTATTTTTAAGTCTGGCTTTATTCCTCCTGCTGGATATAAGCCTGTGTGCTTCTTGGCTCTTATCTGAGCTATTGACAGTTACCAGGCAAAGACTGCACTCAGCTGTTGGATTGATTTATTAACAGAAATGACAAGAGGTCTGCATTTTATCTTATATGTCTCAAGTTTAACTTCTCTTGACAATCACTCAACTTTGACCTTAAACAATTTGAAGCAATTTGCCCACAATTCCTCACTGTGAGTCAGCTCTAGTCAATATGTCTATCTCCTTGAGGGAAAATGTTGCAGTTTGGTCTCTGTGGAGGAAATCCTGCCACTATTTTCACTGGGGGAAAGAAAGTCCTGCATAATATAGCATGATTTATCTGGGAGAGATATGATGAGGATGCTATTTTTAATGATAGCTCAGCTAAAATATAATGTGCAATGACTCTAGGAGGTTATCATTTGAGAATCAGAATCTCACAAAGACAGAAAAAGGGCAGCATGAAAAATTGATCATAGGAATGCCTAATCTCCACAGAAGGCACTTTCAAAGGGGAACACCTTTCATGCTTTCAAAGGGAGCCTTACCTCCTGAAAAGGCATTTATCAGAGACAGGAAACAAGACTCCTGTGAAACTTGCAGTCCAGAACTGGGAACTGCAGTAACAGGTTCCATGTTTTGTTGCAAACTTGTTGTGGTTTTGGCAATATTGACTGAAAGCTCTGGGTAAATTTGTGCTATGAGTAGATCTGGGTGTGTTTACAGGTGGCACTGAAGATTAGACAGTGGCAGTAAGAGAATATTTTTGTTTTCTGGATCTTGAAACATCCTCCCCAATGAACAAATCTTCAGAGAATTCCTGGTCTTAGCACTGATGTTTGAAAGGGTCCTTGAGAGATATTGAAAGTACTGCCCTTTCTCTTTTGGAGAATGTTGGAAGTACTAAAGTGGAATAATTTTTACACGAAAAGTATGCCCACCAAAATCCATACAAGCAGAAAGCAATTAAGAATCTCAGAAAAGAAATATTCTGTTATTCACATGTTATAAGTCTACTTTAATTTTTATGCAATAAAAAAGTTAAGATAAAACATGGACCTCAGATTTCATCCAAAAGTCAGAGACACCCAAGTCTGTGTGTCTCAAATATTGTTCTGTTCCATTGACCCAAGTTGTCCAAGTCTTTTGGTTCAAGCTTGAATTTTTAATCTTTAAAACCCACTTAAACTCTCCTCTCTGAGCACATTAGCAGTTGTGCCAGTCTGGGCCATAAAACTTCCCAGATTTTATAGCACTGCTGCTACATGTGCTGCAAGGTCTCCTGGAGATTCTCCCAGAGAGAGGACGTGGCTGTGTGGGATTTTAAAGGCTGTTATAAATAATGTTCTGGAGCTTGCTGTGAGCACAGTTGGCTTCTTATGCTTGTACACTCATTTTATTTTTTTCTGTTTATTTGGTTTGGACTGGTAGAACAATGTTTGCTTTTTTTTATTTTTTTTTGTGGCAGGTGGAAGATGCTGGAATTTGGGTGTATTTCGTGAATATCTGAGCCTCTTTGGATTACAGACAGATCAAAACTACCTCAGCAAACACCCCAAGGATTCATATCTCTATGCAGAGGACAAGAGCTTTCTTGATCCAAGCTCACATTCTGACAAATAATAGAATTAATGTTTTTGCTTTGGAGCATAACTGATGCAGCACACGAGAGTGACCTATAACTTGTCCATTCATCAAAACCTGAACTGCACAATTTTTTGGTGTTTTCTATTTGGCTGGATAAATGCCTTGATCCAAACACCATGGGAATCAGTGAGAAGATTGTCTTAATGTTGCTGGGATTTAGGCAGAACTCACAGAGGTTAGGGATTTTTGCAGGGAAGATTCTGTATGGCCTTTTGAAATCCATCCTTTTAGAGAGATATCCTAGAGTAAGTGCTAAAGGATTAGCAGTACAAATCATCACAACTCATTAGGACCATCATATAGACATTCATAAACTTCTGTAGGGTTTGCTCAGCAGACCTACTTATTTTATAGTTTCTACCACCTGTACTGGACACTTAAAAATCCTGTGAAGCTAATGTTTTCCATTCAGCTCCTGGCAGTCTGCACCCTGCTGAGCATACAAATGGTTTGCAGTTGTGCCTGTGCCTCCTGCTCTCTGCCATGTCAGGAAGTGAATGCAGATGGACTCATTTGTTGACAACCTACAACATGGGTTTGATATAAATTGCAGCTATGACATCAATTTCCTTTTGTATAGAACTCCAAAATCATTGAATATTTACAAAAGGCCAAATTCACCTCAAGGACAGTGCTGAATTAAATTTAGCAAAGGCACAGAGAAAACATGAGCAAGGATACACGACTCCTATTTCTCTATTTTTTTGTGTGAAGCCTGCAAACCAATTCAGATCTTCATACAAGATACAGAACCTTTGAGATCCCAGAAGTTCTCATTATAAAAGTTGTGTCTTTTATTTCTGTGGTCCCATCCCATTACTAGAGTTGTTTAGAGGGAAAACATCCCCTCATTCTGAGTGACTGACTGTCTGAGGGTGACTGCTTCTCTAGTCACCAGTAGCACCCAAAAAGCCATGGAAACATGGAATGCTGAGAACCAGAGTCAGGAAAATCACTGAAGTTTCTCAAAATCAACCAGGCAAATGACCAAGGGGCTGAGGCAAAGGGACAGCAAACTAGGTGTCCAAAGCTACAGAGCAGGCAGCAGTCAACCTTCAGGCTGTTGGAGCATCTGCAAAACTAATACATCCAGGAAGAACTTCTTCATTCCAACAAACTGATAAGGTCAAATATTTATTTATACATATGGCATTGATCTCTGACTGATCAGACATCAGTTTTCTTCTTCACCTGACTGTGTCTCAGAGTAAGGTTAATTTTGCATCTCAGTCTAGAGTCAGACTCATCCTTCTGGGAGCACAGCTTCAGACTGAAGGAAATTTGTCTTGTTTCATAGATTCTCAAAGGATTATATTTTTATTCCACCATTGTTTAACTATTTATTCTTCCAACCTCCTTTACTGCATCTAATTTTTCAACTTTATGTGCTTCATTCTAATCTATAGTGACTTCCTCATGTGCATCACTTGCAACAAGACTGATGTTTTATTATTTTAAACTGTAGGGAAATGTAAAGAGAAACATAGTGAGAAGAAGACAGAAGTGTCTGGCTCATCTCAGAAGCCTCTAAAAAATCTGAGATAATCCTGGTTCATTTTTGAAAGGGAGTGATGTAAACACTGGATAGCGATGCCAGCAAACAGGAGCCACCTCTCCAGGCTCCCATCAGATGTAAATCCCTGTGATACCAAATTGGAGAAAAGAAGGACCAGTCTTAATTCTTTCTAACAAGGTAGAGAAGAAAAATGTTTTGCACTTTTAATTTGTTGCCTTCAGGCTGTTAACTGAACAGAGACATATAGGGTTATTTAAGCAGCATTTTCATTTTACAAATTACTAGACTATGTGTTCATTTCCTCAGAAAGAAAAATGAGATGCTTTCTTCTCCCTTTTTTATTCTTTGGAGAAAAGATGCATGTGTATGTTGTGGGAAGCTTGCTCCCTGTGAGTGTAACCGAGGAGAAAGTAGAAGTGAGGAGAAAGGGCAGTTTCAGCCAAAGGTCAGAATTGGAACAACACAAAATTGCTATAAATTTTTCATGAATTAGTTTAGACTGGATTGCTCCAATCCACAAATCTACCTTTCAGGTAGTTGAGTAAGGGCAAAGCAACCTGTGAGCTCTGGCAGCAGATCTCAGCAAGCTGCCAGGATAAACACCAGGACTTGGTGGCTGCAATGGGAGCTCTGCAGCAGGGCCTGCAGCCTGTGGCATCTGCAGAGATCCTGCTGGGAAGGGCTCTCTGCCTGGCAGGGGACAGTCTGCAGCATGACCTGACTGCTGGGCACAGATGGCTCAGCTCCTTTCCCTGGACACCTGTGGCACCAAGCTGCTGCTGCTGTCATTGCCACTGTGAAAGGTGGTGTGGAGCCATGGCTTGTCTGAAAATGTCATTAATTTCCTTTTCCTGAACATGGTATGGGTCAAACACACCTGGGGCCAGCTGAGTTGTCCAAGCATCTCCCACCCAAACAGTGTCACTGCAGGAGGCAAATTTCTGTAAGTCTTGTGTCTTATCTGCCAGATTCATGTCCCTGATGCTAAAGGGCATTTTGCATAGGAAGTACACTTACATTTAGAAAACTGATTATGGCCCCACACAGAGGTTTGTCTGAATAGATCTGGATAGCTACAACACAAATATCTCTATGAGTTATTCAATATGTCCATTGACAACACCCTGATTAAATCTATTAAGTCAGTGTAAGTCACTGGCATCTATGGTGCACTTTATTTCATTCTGAAGCAGACACCTAAAATTAGTCAAGTGGCTCTCACCCTAGAAGTGCCAATTTCTCTCAATTGTCTGTAATGTGAGCCTGATGTGAGATATTCTGATTTAAACCTTCGTATTTTTTTAGCTGTTAAAGGTTAAGGGACCGCAATTTTTTTTCTAGTTACACTGGTCATTTGTGAACCCTGATGAAGGCTCCCCAAATCCAAGAGTTTCTGGTTGGAAGGAGGAGAGGTACAGCTTTAGCAACTTATGATCCAGAGTTTTGTCTGAATTAGAGTGAGCTCAATCAACCACAGGGATGGTTGGCAGTTCAGTGACCCAGGGCCTAGCTTAGCTCAACTGCAAATATGAACCCCAAAAATCTCCTGTCACTGCCCACTTAAACCACCATGGCTCAGGTGGCATTGTCCAGCTTGGAAACCAGAGTGAAAAAAATTGTTTACTGAATTGTGCAGGTGCATTATTTTGTCTGTTATTAACATTGGTGGGATTTCCAGTATTTAAACACTCTGAATGTTTTTCCCCTTAGGCTACCAGTACTTGCTTGCAGCCCAGAGGAGAAGAGCTCTGTGAACAGTGCTGTTGAAAGTTTTCACCAATTTATCTGAAGACAGAATTAACTGATATAAGCAATTATGATACTTACAAGATGCATAATTGACCTCCTTTGACTATATGAGATAAATGGATATGATGTCACTGAACTGCCCTCTGATTATCCTTTAAATCACAAACACTCTTGCAGGTAACACTTGGGATGTTATGTAGGAATATAAATATAAAATTCATTGATGGCATATTGATTTCATACAGTGACTCA
Source organism: Agelaius tricolor (assembly GCF_023055355.1). NCBI lineage: Eukaryota > Metazoa > Chordata > Aves > Passeriformes > Icteridae > Agelaius > Agelaius tricolor. The sequence goes on from NW_027269266.1 coordinate 4,789,987, forward strand.
AAGCATTTATCTCAGCTATTCTTATTACTTATCATAACTCCAAGAATGGCAGCAGATTCAGCTTCTCACTAATGGAAAACATTGTTTAGGTTTCTCTGAAGAGAGATACAAATTGTTTGGTAATTGTGTTTTGCATAATCACCTGTTTAAAAAATTACCAACATCCTCCTCCTGCTGATGTTCTATAATAAACCTAATGATTTCTGAAAACACTGTGTAGCCTTCTCTAACTGGTGCAATCATGTCAAGGTTTTCTGGTCTAGCAGTCAGCAAAAAGAAGAAGAAATTGTGCTGAGCATGTGTAGGACTTTTCCTCCAGTGCCAAAGCCAAATGTTCTGCCAAGCATCTTGCTCATGTGCAGTGTTTTCTGCACATACCCAGCTGTCACTGCCCTGTGTCACAGAGCATGTGCATTGCTGCTTAAATGAGGAAGACAGCAAAACATTTTCTCTTTGGGATAAGTTTAGTCATTAATCTCCTGAATTTTCTTTTTCTTTTTTTTTTTTTTTTCCCAGATAGAGTAAATATGGTTATTGATGTTGCTGTTTGAATTGATGATATTTATATAGTCTTTTCCTGTTGGGGAATTGGGAAATTGACTCCGCAATAGGGTTGAAAGTATGCTTAAGTGAACAGCTATGCGAAATGCAAAGCATCTTGTGATTTTATTTTCTCATTCCTTTCAAAATGAAAGAAATTTTGCAAAATACAAATAAGTGGAACACTTTTTTTTGCTTTATGGTAACGTTTTACCCTGATGCAAGCCAGTAAATTTCTACAATGACATATTGAATGTTTATGGTAGACAAGGATGGCAGCAATGCCACCCCTTGGACTTCAACAGCATCAAGCCATGGCTCCAGATCTGACATCTTGTGGTGGCAGTGGCATTTCCCTTATTGGTTCTGCTTGCTTGTGCTCCACTTTACTGGTACTTGCACTTTAAATTGAACAAAGATAAGATGATTTAATTATCTGTCCCAGTTTAGTGGAAGTGAGGTCATTATTTAACTGTTTAATAGTTTCCTGTGTCAGCATCATTATTTTTTTCCAATAATTTCCTTGTCTTCTCTTGTCTTCGCTTTCAAATTCCTGTGGAGATCATGGGTCCTTTGTGGAACAAACCTTTAAATATATTGACATTAAAGCCTACAGATAGGGATGAGCCAGGATTAATGCTTAAATCTCAAGGGCTTCCAAATGTCAATGACAACATGGGAGTTGTGCAGAGAACTGAAATATACCTGTCGAAAAACACTGATTTTCACATAGTCCAGGCAGTTCACTTGAAATTCTCATTCTCCGAAATTAATATTTAAAAAGTTAGACATTACTTCAGTTTCTGGGAGGATTTGTTACACCACTGAGTGCAATTATCATTCCCAGCCTGTTGTGAAACAAAGTACTTAATGCTAAAAGCAGCAGGGATGCTGGGCGTCAGGGGCTCCCCGTTAAAAGCACCTCGGTCTGTTCACACTGGAGTTAATGCAGCCTGCTTTCCTCCAGGTTATATCTTGTGGTTGGCTGCCTGGTGTCTAATGAAGTGTGTGTTCATGTTGCATCTTTTAGTACTTTACAAGCTCTCTTTGTCAGCCAGTTTTCATTAAACATCTCTGAGATTTCTGCTCATGTTGAATTTGGTTTTGTTATGGCAGGACTGTCCCACAGTTTCTCTGGCGTGCATACGCACAAATAGAAAAGAGCTGCTTAACCTGTATAACCTTAGAAAAAGAGTTTAAGTTGTCTTGGCTGCAAATAATTAAGCTAATTCTGAATTTGCTAGTGGGTTTTGCTTGTGGGGAATGTTGTAATGGTCAGGTTCTGCTTTCACTGGTTGTTGCACAAGTCCATGCCTCAACCTTCCAGTGACCTTCCTGCAGAAGAAGGTTGCTCTGGGATTGTTTGCATCAGCAACCTGTTATGGCCATGAATGCTATTGAAAAAAATGTACTGGTTTGGAGGCTTTTCTTTTGCCAAATGAATGCCAGTGGATAACACTTCATGGTTTGTAACCTAACCTGGTGATTGCAGTGAAATTACAGCTTGTGGCAGAAACAGATGATGGCTGTGTCAGAACATTTGAGGTTTTAATGAGGCAGAATTTTGTTACCCAATCCCACATCCAGTAGCTTGTCATCTAGTTGTGAGCAGAATAATTACCAGTGATAAGGGCTCATTAAAAAGGTAATTCTCTTTTAGCAGGAGCTGCTGTCTGAAGCCCAGCCTTTGGGCTATCAAACCTCTGAGTGGCATATGGGGGATGGCAAGGAGATGGCAGTCAGTGTGCAGCTCAGAGGGCTGGGATGGAGCAGAATGCTTTGTAATGTCACCCTCCAGTTACAGAAAAAGCACATTGGATAGAAGTTAAAGGAATGCCCTTTTGTAAGAACTGCAATAGGACTTATGACTCCCAACCCTTTTAACAATAGAAAGTATGAGAGGATCAGCAATATCTGACTCCATAGATGAGCACAGACCTCATAGCAGGGACAAAGGCAGCAAATTGGATCTAAAATGAATCAGAGAAGAAAAACCTTTAAAACAACAATGACTCCAGGAACATCAGGGCTGAAGAGGATTTTGGGGAGATAGGAAGAAAAAGGAAATCTTTTGTGCCTTTTAGGGACAGTGTCTTCACAGCTTTTGTGCCTTTGGGCTTGTGAAGGAGTGATTTGGCTGACTAGCAGAAGTGACAAGGCTGTGGAAATCTGCTGGCTTCAATGTGCCCAGGAGGAGCATGCACATCACTTTTTGCCCTCCCATTGAGCTTCTTTGTGAGAGACTCCCAGCTAAATGCCCTGAGATGCAGTCAGATTAAGTATGGGAGTTTTTGAGGCTGGGAATTCATCTTCCTCCTTGGCTGGATGGGACTGATGGGAGGGAGAAGACTCTCATTTCAGGAGAGGGCAGGTTCTCTTCCCCTACAGCAGCCTGGGCAGCAGCAAGTGGGTAACTCAGGACAGTGCTGACAGTCTCACAGTGTGGCTGGTTACTGCAATCAGACTGTTCATTTTGTGATGTATTTGCATGCACTAGTCAAAGCAGCAAGAGGAGAGTGCTTTGATGCCTGGAACACATGTAATCAAGTTTCTTCACCCCAGTGTGGATGAAAGTTGGTGAAAAGACAGCAGTTTCTTATCCTTGATATTCAGTTCAGTGCTCCAGCACAGCTGCTCTCCTGACTTTGCAGCATCCAGACCTTAGAACATTGCAGGGGACATTACACTGACATTCTCCCAGATCAGGTTTTGGGCATGGTTCCCCAACCTTGCTCAACCAAGAATCCTGTTGGTTCAGAGACCATTAGAAACTATCTGCTGTGGGACTTTTCTTGTTCTCATACTTCTTTCCCTTTGTAAATCTCGTTTAAGGACCTGTTTTTACTCTGCCTGCCAGTATGTCTGTAGAAATCATGGAGGTTATATTGAGAAGATGAAGGGGGAAAAGCTTTGGGGTTTTTAGACACTTTTCTACAAAAATATCAAGTTTCTCAAGCCCACATTCACAATAGGCATGGAGAAAGACCCAAAATTATAATAGTATTATCATATTCTATGTATTTTTTGTAGAAATATAATTTTACTATATTAACAGGTTAAGTAAATGGCTTTTTAGTAATTCTAAAGGAAAAATTCTCTTCTGAGCTCAGCACAGTTATGTTATTTCCTTCTTTCTTTATCTGGGAAGACTTTTGATGTAGCTCATTTAGGGAGGAAAAGGATGGAGCACCCCTGCACTCCCTGCTCTGGGGGCTTTCCTGTGCCTTGGAGTCACAGGGTCTCTTCTGCTCTGTTTACTGCTTTTACATCCCTTTTTGTACCCTTTCAGGGCTTGTGCAGCAAACTGGAGGTGCCCAGAAACAAGGATGACAGAACTTAATTTAAATTTCCTTCTGTGCTGGATTGTCCTACCTGAGACTGCTCAATGCATTTTATTTCTGTTATTGTAACTATTTTGCAGTTAAGGTTGAGCAGTAAAGATGAAATCCCCCTCCTCCTCTCTCTCTCTACTCTTGTGGCACTGCAAAGAATATTTCAAGGCACTTTTTTTGTGCTCTGCCTTAAGAATACAGCACTGACCAGGGGCGAATGGTCCCTGTAGCTCTATTAATGTTAAATGAGGCTTTTCATAAATCATGACTGAATTTCCTGTGTTACATTATGCCAGAAATTCTTTTCTAAATGCTCAGTGAAATCAAAGTACCATGCAAGGATTGACATTTAAGTTGCATATCTACCTAAAAGTATTTTACACACTCCATTAAAAAGTTGAAGATAATTTAAACACAGTGATTCATATTGATGTCATTAAGTAGAAAGGAAGTATATTTTCAATGCTGAAATATGTTTATCTGGCAGCTTCATCAAGTATTAGAACAAATAGAAAAGTCTGAGGTCTAATTTCCAAATGTTGCACAGTCATATTTGGACAAGAGTAAATAACCCTGCATCTGTCTGCCTTTCCAAACAAAAAGGTTGCTAGCTACCTGGATTTTATATCTCTTTTTGTCTTTCATCTCCCTAAAACAAATAAAATTCATGCTGCACCTATAATGATGGAAGTAATAAGGGAAATGGTAATCAAGCAGATTTAAACACTGAAATTGTCTAGCAATGAATTACTTTAAGTGAATGTTTAAACTGCATAATCATTTTACTGGAAGATTGGAAAATCTCATCAGGCACTGCAGATGGAGAGCTAAGGATTGTCTTTTCCCATGAGTTCAGTCCTTGCTGATGAAAATGCTCCTCCACTTGTTGCTGTGACTTGTAGCCCTCATTCTGCAAGGCTCAATCCTTGTTTAAATCTTTACACTTGAAGGCTCATCATGTTCATCCACTTTGAGACTGATTTCTGCACAGCTTTTCCTCTCACGTCAGTCACTGGGTTTAGAAAAATTTGTGCGACTCTCCTGGTGCTCTTGTCCTTCCCTGTCCCATGCCATGTGTAAATCCTGGTTCCCCTGAGAAGGGAAGGCAGCACAGAGGTGAGTGCTGGAGAGTTTACAGGTTTTATTTTCTTGGTCTCAGTTGAAAACATCTCCAAGGGGCAAGGCTGGAGGGTACCTGTAAGAGTGAGTGAGCCAGACCCATTGGACTGAACAGGAGAAAGCTGTGCCTTGACTTTCCTTAGTTCTTTACAGACCCATTGGATTGAACAGGAGAAAGCTGTGCCTTGACTTTCCTTGGTTCTTTACAGACCCATTGGATTGAACAGGAGAAAGCTGTGCCTTGACTGTCCTTAGCTCTTTACAGACCCATTGGATTGAACAGGAGAAAGCTGTGCCTTGACTTTCCTTGGTTCTTTACAGCCCCATTGGATTGAACAGGAGAAAGCTGTGCCTTGACTTTCCTTAGCTCTTTACAGGCATTGGCACAATTATCAGTGAGTATGGGAGGACTCCACAACTGCTCAGCACGAGGTGCTGGAGAATCACAGCTTGAGGCCCCTTTGTGTCTTCAGACTGCAAATAGGGCAGGAGAGTGTCTTACTCAAACCTCCCTGGGTCATTTTGCCTTCTGCCAGTCTGGTGCAGGACAAGGATTAGCACTGAGGTGTGAGATGAACAGAGAATTTCTGGTTGTCTCTGTCCTCCCTGCTGTGACTGCCACTGGAGGAACTCATTTTACTGAAGGAGAGCAATGTGACCTCAGAAGAAAACCAATTATTAGTATGGCTGTCAGCAGAAGTGTTTTCAGTACTGAGTGCTGGTAATGTTCTCAACCAGTCCCAGCTGCCACCTGGCTGAAGCTTTTCTCCTCCCTGTTCTTTGTGCTTCCTTTTTCTGAGAGCACTGAAGAGCCTTCCCTGATAGAAATTTGCTCAGGAACACACAGCTGATTTTGCCTGCCCTTCCTTCATGGTAGCCAAACATCTCTGAGGGAAAGACGTGTCACGGACATATTTTATGAAAAATCCTTTTGCCAGTATCTTTTCTCCTGAGAAGCTGAGAGACCTTAGAAATGAAATGTAAACAATAATTATCTGCTTCTGTGGAATGCAACAGGTGCATCTTTGATTGATCTCATGTGATTGTTTTTAATTTATGACCAATCACAGTCCAGCTGTCTCGGACTCTCTGGTCAGTCTAGATTTTATTCTCATTCCATTTCTTTCCTTGCTAGCCTTCTGATGAAATCCTTTCTTCTATTCTTTTAGTATAATTTTAGTATATAATTTTCTTTTAATATAATATATATCATAAAATAATAAATCAGCCTTCTGAAACATGGAGTCAAGATTCTCATCTCTTCCCTCATCCTGGGACCCCTGCAAACACCACCACAAAGATGCTGATTGGAAATATCCAATTCCTGTAGTATCCATGTGGATCCACAAGACAAAACTTGCAGCAGAGGCAGGGCTGCTCTGAGTTGTGGCTGACCCTAAATTATGGCTGACCCAGAATTATGGCTGACCTGTTGTCATCTGAGACATCTTTGCTCATTTCAGCCATTCACCTGAGGCTGCCAGACACCGAGTATGGCAGGAGCAGGACCTCGTTGTGCCAGACAACAGCATCCACATATGAACAGCCTCTAAAAAACATGTGGCAATATTTTTTGCAGAGCATTGCCTCCAAAAGGGAGGTTCATACGTGTTCCAGAGTTTGCAGGCTGTGACAGTGCACCTGCTCCCATGGCAGCATCCCTGGCTGTGCACGGGGGGGGGGTTTGTTTCTCTTTTCCAAGCAGTAGATTACTGTTTGAAAAAGCTCCATGGCCTTATAAAGAAATATTTCAATTGGATGAAATCTTTCTGACCCTCTATTATTTTTGTACTTGCCAGCTTCCCCTGTGTGGGTGAGTCTTTTCTCCCCTCATTCAGAAGCTTAACGAAAGTCATTAAATTTCTACAATGTTGTCTGTGAACAATTCCTGTGTGTGAAAGAAAAAAGACAAGAGAGTGTTGGAAGGATTGTTTAGTTTTTAAAAACACTTTTCATTTTTCTGATCTCCTTGTCCTATTCAATCATGTGAAGCAGAAGTAAGCATTTAAATAATAAGACATTTGTGTAAAATTACTTTTTCCTTGCCCTTGTTTTATATTACATGAATCTATCCATTTTCCCCTGCATAAACAAACAAGATTAATTATTCTTGGATGTTTGAGAATATTTCTGCCTCTTATCATCAAGCCCACTCAAATGATTAAAAGGAATAATAAAACCAGCATTTCATGTTGAATAAAACGTCTTTTATTTGGTCATTAATGCACTGTGGTCCTTATGTACTAACACCCTAAGCAATTAAATTCTCATGAGGTAGATTAGCCTTTGAAGGCTAATCAGAAACCAAACAGAGGCGCTTTTGAAGGGGCGCATATTTCAGGAGCTGGCTGAAGGATGGATGTTCAGAGGTAGTTTTGAACGCTGGCTGTTCATAGCAGAAAATGGTTTGTGTCATCAGAAGTGAGTGTGAATCCATTTTCCTGTCTTGTGAAAAATGTTGAAGCTTCAAGGAGTTCTTTGTGCCAAACCCATGTGCATTGAAGACCTATCAAAACGACTGTGTTTGCTTATTTATTTTTCCTGAGAAATGAGGAAGGGGAGGTCGAGGAACAGAGCAGTCTTGGGAGAACAAAGAGTTTGGTAGTCAAGTCCCTCTCCTGAACTCCCTGTGGGTGCTCTGCTCGTTAGGAGGGAAAGGGCTCTTTCCATCTCCATTTTTCCATCTTTCCATCTCCCCTCACTGTCTGCTATCACTCTGAGTAGCAACTGCACATGAGCACAAGAGGGAAAAGAGTGACTTGTGTCTCTCCCTCTACTCAGATCCTGATTGGAGATTTTGATTTTTCATCTACTCCAAGAAAAATGAAATGGTTTTGAGGAAAAAAAATAAAAGACCAAAAGGTCTTGTTGATTGATCAGTCCTTTACAAGGAATATCTTGCCCAATGCTTTCCAATCAATTAGCTCTCTTGTTTTATGTGTCCAGCTCAGCCCCTAACTTTTCTTCTCTGCGCCAGAAGTGAAGGGCCTGCTGTGGAGCAAAGATAAAATTATTGCTTTGCTTCTTGAGACAAAGAGAGGAGAGACTGAGGCATGAGCAGCAGCACTTTGCTAAATTGGGATGAATCTTGAGGATCCCCTTGTCTTGAGAGAGTGACCACACAGGAAGGCAGAGGACAGACCCTTCAAGTCTCCTGGGGCTGGGCCCAGTGAACTTAGTCTGTATCAGCACCATTCCTGCCTATGTGAAATATTTTGCTGTACAAACAGGAGGACAACCAAGCTGCCAGCAACCTGAGGAAATCAAGATAAGGTGGAGTCTTCTCTCCCTCTCCAGACCACCCCCTGGCTCCACAGCTTGGAGGGTGGACCTTCTTGGCAGTGAAGCATCCTTTTGAGTTGGATTAGCTGTGAGAGAAGGTACAGGCAAGTTGATACATGGTTGAGCAATGACCTGCACTGAAGAGGACCACAGTGACCATTTGGGAAGTGTACCAGTAAATAGAGAAATTTCTACTATTGTGAGAACACTCATCCCAGTCAGGATGACATGAAAACATAATTTTTTTTTTTTTAATTTCTACATTTTTTTTCTTCTGTCTTACCCTCCATGTTCAGTATTTTAATGCTCCTGGAAACCTGAACTGAACAACTCAACAGTGGGTGCTGCTGACTGCAGTGTCCCAATGGTATTCTACAGCTCACTTTGACACATTCAGAGTTCAAAACATCTTTGGCCTTTGTCATACTCCTACTGGATTTGGTCTAAGTAACAAAGTTGATGTCTTTATCTTCTTTTAATTTATTTCTATCTCTCTCTTGTGGCTTATGGTTATGGGAAATATTTTATTTGAGTTAATCTTCAATCTTCATTGATAAACACTGCATGTGTCATAAATGTACCAGAGAAAACTTGTTCTGCCAGCAGAGGCATTCACTCAAGTCAGACCTGCTTGGACAGGTGGATGAGGGGAGTGCTATGTGACTGACTTCAGAAGGGTCATTCTGGCAAGTGCCACGGAATTGAATTTAAAATGTCAGACACTTGCTCCTGTTATAGCCCCTGCTGGGCACCAAAGCCTGTTGAAAAACCCTAAAAGACAGCTGGAAAAGGGAGTATTGTAGCAAATGTCACTGTGGTTTAATTGAGTGGTCTGAGCAAGGAAATCCACAAAATACTGAGAGGCCAAGTCCTTGCCCTCGGGTAGTTGGCTTCAGGAGAACTTGCAGGTGCCTTCAAAGTGTACGTCACGCATCCCTGTTGTCTAAGAAGATAAGAGTCTAATGCAGCTGGTGAAGTTCAGCTTTGAGTTTGAGAGGTGCAGATCTGCGTTCAGTTCCACAGGTCAGGGGTTCAAACCTTGCTAACGACTTTTGAAGAGGCAAATCTCACACGTCTATGTCAGAAAGCAGCCCCAGAAGTTTAACACCGCCGAGTTCTCAGTAATCCATTGAAAAGCAATGATATGAAGGAGGGAAGCTTTTTTGCCTTTGAAAATGCAATCTCCACACCCTGCTGTACCTGAAAATGTGCTTTAGCAGTGGGAAAAATGTCACCGTGCCACCAATGTGCATTGGATAGATCTGCTCACAGCAGATAAGGCTCATTTGGCAAAATGTAGTAATGGTAGATATTCTCAGCATTCAAAAGACTTCAGCTGAGCTAGAGTTGAGCCAACCCATCAGGGAAGGCTGCTCTTATTTTCCTTAGTCATTGCTCTCCTCACACTTGTTCATGATTTTCTCATAAAAGTAGAGTGTGGGGAGGTGACTTTCTCTGCAGGAAGAAGACGGGGAATACATATCTCAGGAGTGAAAATGTGTTGTTACGGAGCTAAAGCCGTAGGCATGGGCATGTGGAACAGGTCAAAATATCTTGACTTGCCTTTCAATCAGAGAACAGTGAAAGCTACTGGAAAAAAAATCCCTCAGGTATCACCTGAGCTAGTGTTACAATGCCTTTTATATATAGCTCAATAAAAACAAGACCAGTGTGCAGTGATTACTTGTTGCTCTCATGCTGAGTGTTTGGTCAGTTCCACACATTGAAAAATGAAAAGTGCATTTGAGATTTAGTTCTAGTAATGATTTTAGGGACAACTTTCTAATATCTTACAGGGCACCAATAGCTGCCAGAGGAGGAGAATCATCAGCATAGATGCACCTTCCCAGGACCTGGGCCATGTGTGGCGTGTTATGATGTTCATTTGTCACTGTGGAGTAAGAAATGACACAGACTCACCAGAAGGCTGGTTAGTACAGTAGTGTTGCTTTACTTTGGATTCTCTCTGTTTTATACATTGTTCTGATACAGATAGACTAGATTGGTCAATTAATTAATACATTTCACCTGATTGGTTGATTAACAAAAGGCCTTTCTTATAAACAATCTGAGAAAAACAGGAAAACAGAGAGTATGAAAACAACACCTGCAGGTTGTAGGTTGTTTATAATAATAAGTTATCATTTTTTATCTTCAACTCCCTAGAGTCTCACAAGCTGATTCTGGGAAAACTTATCTAGTTTTCTTGCTCTCTGACCAAGCTGTCAAATCCACATTCATTGGCAAAGACAGACAAAATGGGAAAGAGCAGCATTAGCCAAGGGATTTTGGTAGCATTTTAGAAAGAAGATATGAATACCTCTTTCTCGTGAGAGTGAGGAAAACCTACTCTACTGTAAATCCTCTGGCATGATGCTGAAAGAAGCAAGTGCTGTACCTCAAGGCACAGTCCTTGAAAGAATGAAAAAGATGCTTCTGCTCTGCTGAGGTTTAGTTCAAATAAAGTTCCAGTTTGGGCTTGGGAAGGATCAGCCACTTTGTTTCTTTGCCCTGCTCCCACCTGTGTCATACACTCCCAGGTGTGCATCTGCTTGTGACAACACTCAGGACAGGAAGAGAACAGCTCAGGTTTCATGTGGTGGTGAAGGATTAAGAGAGAAACAGAACCTGAGGGGGTTGGTGTCACTATAGGACATAACACGATGCGGACACACTGCTCTTTTCAAGGTAAAAAGAGACTTTTTGATTTCTGACTCCAACATTTATAGATTTCCAAAAGTGACAGTGGATTGGAGGGTGACAGTGCCACCTCTCCAATGACACTGGACAAACCAACAGTCCATCAAAATTCTCCTCCTCCATAAAAGAATGCAAAACAATGAGTTATTTACAGAAAGTATGTGAGGAAGTTCGTTGCAAGAATGTAAACATCAGAAGGCTTAGAAAAACTTAAAAAATCAGAGTGACAGGTTGGTATATTTTTTGTGTTCTGAGAAGCATCAGCCAACAAAAAGAAATGAAAGAAAAATCCACTTCTGTCCCTAGAGAAGACTAAAGAGACAAGGTATGTGAGGAAAGGGATGCCTGGAGAGGTAAAAGATTTGCTCAAGGCCACAGAGCCAGGGCGGGGTTTGCTGAGGAGTCAAAACTTTCCCAGATGCAGCCTATGGTTTGTCTATTTGTTGGATGTTCTTGACTTAAAATGTCATTTTCAAAGCTGAGTTAGCAGCTGTAATTGCACTCCAGTTATCTTTATTACATTCTGCTGGTTTATTCAGGCAGCCTCTTAGGCACAGCACTTTATGGACCTGTGGAATGGCAGGTGTGTGCTGTGAGGAGCTCAGCTTAGGCTGCACTTAGCACTGCAAGGTAATGGCAGACAATAAAGTAAAGCAGACAGGTGGGAGGGCTGTAACACTGAATGTGCTGATATATCAAAGGAAAGGTAATGAAATCCTACGTGGGTAGATCATCCTTCATCTGCAAAACAGGACAGTTCTCAGCAAAAGGGAATTACATTTAAATGTAACTTTGTCTTCTTAATGTTTTTTGGACATTGTCCCTTCTCTCTGTGTTGTGATGACCACTAGACTTTCCCTTCAATCTCAAGTTTAGTCTGGACAAGAAAAGAAGAAGATTTCAGTAATATTTAAGGATAAAAAAAAATACATAGATTAAAACCTAATTGTTTGCCTAGCATCAACTTTCAAAATGTGGATAAGGCTGGACCTGGAAGTAAAGGTGTGAGGATGCATGGATGAAAATACAGCGCTAGTGAGAATGCATGGATGAAAATACAGTGCTAAATGTGAGGTAATAGTGAACATAAGGAGATTAATCTGCTTGGACCTTCTGGAGTAACACTGTCCTGCAATACCAAAAGTCAGAAGGGTGAAATTGCATTCACAGCACTAACTATATAAATGTATGTTATTACTGTTGGAGAAAGTGCTGTCCTTGAGAGGAAAATAAAAAAAAAGGCCTGAAAAGTGATAGAGAAAATTAAACATTAATAATCTGATTGTAATTGTACCAAAAATCTTTGAATCACTATGAAAGCAAAGAAAAATCAGAGACATTGAGGTAAGCAAAAAGCAGACTAAAAATAACACAGGTTTATCAAAGGGACAGCATGTTGTGCTGCTTGATACCTTTCTCTGATAAAGAGATTTTATCCATGGGATTTACCTTGTATAAAAAACATTTGAGAAAGTGCCATGTGGGAAACTGAAGTAAAAGCAGAAAACATGAGGACCAGTGCAAGAACTGTACAGTGAAATGACAGAAAGGAAGCTCTAGTAGTTGACAGGAGCTATGTCAGTCTCAGGGAAGTTACTGACAATCTTTTTCAATACTTCTTGAAAGATCACTTAATAGACAAATAAAGGGGAAATGGTGAGGAAAAATAAGTACCTTCCTTCACAAAGTGACTCGGAGACACCATGGCTATGAAAAGATAAATCCCTTGGTAGGCTGCACTGGCACCAGCACATCCAGTAGAGGTAGGTAAGAAATGCCATCAATGTAGGGCATTGGTCAGGCATCAGGAATTGTGAAATTTTTTCTATATAAGATGTAAATGTAAAATTCTAGCCATCTACATTCAAGTGAACTGAATAACAAGGAATCAGAAAAGTAGAGTGGGTAGAAGGAAAAAAATGTCCTTTATGAAAAGAGAAATGAAGACTAAAACTTCTACAGCCTAGTAAAAGAAAAGATAAGCAGGTGTGTGGCAACCATCAATAAATCTGTGATTGATGAGAAAATGCACAGGATGGAGACTCAGCAGGAGAGGAGAGGAGAGGAGAGGAGAGGAGAGGAGAGGAGAGGAGAGGAGAGGAGAGGAGAGGAGAGGAGAGGAGAGAGGAGAGGAGAGGAGAGGAGAGAGGAGAGAGAAGATTAATACAGGTGAAGGAACAGACATATACAGACTAGCTGGGGAGTACTCTTTAGTTAGAAATTTCTAGCCATCAGAGGAGCAAGGCTCTGGAGCAGTCAGGATACAAAACCAGACTATTTTGAAGATGGCACATACTTTGCCTGCAGCAGGAAGGGTGAAAACACAATGACCTAAGAAATCCCTTCTTGCCCTGCACTCCTCTACATTAACGAGGAATGGATGAAGCCATGAGTAGGGAACCAACCTCCACATGAATTCTCATTTACTGTCCTCAGCTGAGGATTTTTTGGCTTTCTGTTCAAATGGCAGTTTGAACACTGTCTGACTGAGTTTTGGATGTGATATCTTTTGAAGTAATCTGCAAACTTTCTCCCCAGCCCTGACAGCATGTCATCCATCAGGGAGTACATCCCTGAGCACCCTACCCTCCAAGGATGTGTCCCCAGGAGCTGAGTGTCAATGGGAGAAGACAATGAATCACTGAGGCATGAATGCAGGTATGCAGCTGTAAGAGATGCTCTGGTTTATGTGCCTGCTGTGGAGAGGAGGAGGTGTGCAAAGCAGAGAAAATAAACTGTGGCTCAAACACGGCTGTTATGGTTACTAAAAACATTCACACTCCATCAATTCTAAGACCTCTGGTCTTTAATCCAATACCTGAGGCTTACAAACAACTTGCTACCATAACTCACTAAACCTTCATGACTCTCTGGGTCAGAAATGCAGCTCTGGTGATTAGGATTCAATAGATCTCCACCTCTTTACACCACACTTGGGTCTGGCCATGCAGCCGTCCTGGTGGCCTTTGGCTTGGACTCTGTATTAATTTAGGTACAGCATTTATGTCTGCAGTTCAGCAAAGTTATCTGTGATCTGAATAATGTCATATGAAAAGGAAATACAATTTCATTTAGAGATCTACAGGGATAATTCAGTGTTCCAAATAGCCCCTTGGCAGATCTGTAAATTAAAGGTTACTTTCTTCCTCAGCTTAATAACAGAGCTTTCCTTGATTCATCTATCTTAGTAAGAAAATAAAAAATTTCAAAATCTAATTTAGCAACTGTCCACATAGTACTGGGATATTTATAAGCAAATGATATCTGAATTATTTTAGCCTTTAGTAAATCTATAACTGTCACTTACAGAAGGAGACACTGAGGGTTTTCTTCTGTGAGCTGGAATCAGAGGCCTGAATTCAAATGCTCCCCAAACACCCCTTCAGAGCTGGGCTTCAGAGATCTCACTGAACCCACTGCTAGAGTTGGAACAGAAGGCAACAGAGATTTCCATCTCAATTAAAAGTTTGTTCTTCTTGTAAGTTAACCATTGTGCTTAAAAAATAATTTGTGATTTTAATTCGTAAGGCTGTTGTCCACCATAAAAATAAAAAAAAATATTTTGTGTTATTCAATTTCTTCAATTTTCATATTAGTTGTTGTGATACAGTTGCATTTGTATGATTTAACACACCATTGATAGAAAAAGGAATCCTTTGCTCTTAGTTCAGGAGAGAACGATGTGGTACTACAGAACAAACCCCTACAGCTTCATTAGATGTTGCCTTTTTTTTCCTTTAAAACGTGTTTCTGTGTGTCAGGCATAGTGTATATTTCTAACCACTTTGCCTAAAAGTTGGGATTGGTTAGACTGTCTCAAAACACAATTATTTAAAGACATTTTCATTCTACTAAATTAATACCGTGCTAATTTATTATGGGACACAGCTCTCTGCTCTCAGGAAAATGAGGATGGAAACACAGTGCTGCTTCCTGCCTGTGGCTCTTCCTTTCCTCCCTGGGATGTGAACTCCTCTGGGCCACTATCAAACTACATTTCTGCAGTCTTTTGCTTCTCTGCTTAAAACTGAGTTTCAAACCAGATCCCAGGAAACACTGAACATTTAGATTCCTCTTGAAAAGGACATGCACAGTGAGAGTCTTAACACCTACTCAGGTCAGGTACTTCTTTGATTCTGCTACAAAAGAGGGAAGCTGTGAGCTTCAGTTCCCACAGAGTGGTTCAGTGTTTATCTCCAAAGGGGTATGAGATTTGAAGTGCAGTAACAAGCATCTATCCTCCTAAGCAGACAAAGCTAAATGCAAATTTCACGGCAATGAAAATACAGAATTTCCATTTCATGCTTGGAAGAAGGGGCAGGCTTTGTATGACCTGATCCAATTTCAGAGACTTCCTGAACTGATAGATCTGATCTGATCCAAACTAGCTGCTGCTGCCCTTGAGTGCCTGCAGTCCTTGCTGTGTTTCTGTATGTCTTTCCTGAAATTTGATCCTCTGCCCTTCCCTGTCTCCCAGCACTGACTCCATTTTAGTGCTTTGCAAAGTTCTTGCTTTTGTCCCACGTGGGTGCATTTAGAAGCCCACATTACTAACTTAAACTCCTATCTTTGACCACTCCAACCTCTCCAAATTGTCATATCTTCCTGTCTACAGCATCAACACCTCTACTGACTGTCCCATATCAAAGTACTTCCAAAGGGGAATAGTCCTGCTGGCTGGTAGGAATTATCTGGATAGTAGGCTGTAGGAAAGACAGCAGCCATTTAAACTGATTTTTTTTTTTTTTTAATTGTGGGAGCATTTCACTGTGCTCAGCACAAGCTGCTCCCCCCACTGATGCTGTTCTGTGACACCATCACAGGGCTGATCTGTGCAGGGCCAGGGGGAGGTTGTGGGTTTGCCCCTTTGGTTTTGGTGGCTATTTTTTTCCCCCAGATAAATTCTAATCTTCCCTTTCTGCCAGCAGGTGCTCACATACAGGATCTGTTGGCTGGGGCAGGTCCCAGATGGAACAGGGCAGCTACCCAAGGGCACACAGGAATTCTGTGGTAGAGCAGGAAATCAACTTTCCACCAAAATGGCAAGATTTATTTCTTCTTCTTTATACTGAGAGCCCAGGCAAAATGCCAGACCCTCTGACTGCTGCTGAGGGGAAAAGAAGGGACTCTTTGCTGACTTTATATTGGTTGCTGTCCTTAGAGCAGAGAGAAGGGCTGGGGCTGTCACACTGGGATACAAGTGACCCTCCAAACCTGCACCTGTAAAACCTTGGGGCCCCTCCATCCTCCAGCAAGGACACAGAGCTGCTGTGTGGAGCAGTGAGGAGTTTGCTATCAGGGATGTGCACCAGAGTGGGTGGGAGTGAAGCTTTCCCAGCCCCCAGTTACCAGTCATGAAAATATGGCAGCTCCAATCTCAGTTTTCCCACATTTTCAGGGGAAGGCTGTGGTGTGGAAACCTCCTCCAAGGCTGCACCAGATTCTGCAAACCATGGGTGTGGCATAAAGGAGTGCTGGGTTGTTGTGAAGGTCCCCAGGATGAGGTGAGAGATGAGAATCTGACTCCAAGTTCTCAGAAGGCTGATTTATTATTATATTATATTATATTATATTATATTATATTATATTATATTATATTATATTATATTATATTATATTATATTATATTATATTATCTTTTTATAAGAAATTATATACTAAAACTCTACTAAAGAATGAGAAAGGATACACCAGAAGGCTAGACAAGAATGAATAATAAAAACTCGTGACAGAATCAGAGAGTCTGACACAGCTGGCTGTGATTGGTCATTAATTAAAAACAATTCACATGTTTGGATAAGCAATCTCCAGGCCACATTCCAGAGGAGCAAAACATGGAGAGGCTGAGGCTTCTCATCTTCTCAGGAGAAAAATCCTGGTGAAGGGATTTTTCATAAAATATCATTGTGACAAAGGAGAGTAGAGGAAGGGTGTGTCCTGCCCAGAGTGGCTCATGCAGAGCAGTGTGAAACTCTTCCCCCAGTGTTCTGAACTCTGCCTTCCCTTCAGGCAGGACAATGCCACAGCCTTCAATCAAGCACAAGCAGCCCTGAGTGCAGCTGGGTCCTCTCACTGCAGTGCATCTGTTCCCACTGAGTGTGAGGCGCTGTCTTGCAAAATATTCCTCTCTTAATAAATTATTGATGAAGCTTCTCCCTGACAGATTGCAAACCAGGGAGCCTTGGGCAATTCTGCTCCTCCCCCAAAATGTTCTAACACTTGTATTTATCTGAAGAACATATGCTTGTTGTTCCTGATGACTTTGCAGCTTTTTGAGTTGTTGTCTTCTTCAGGAATACAAATGCTTTGGCTTCCTGCAGACAGGAGAATCATTTTCTCCTCCTCTACACTCAACTTTTCATAGTGTTTTTGGAATCTAATAGGAAAATTCTCTACTGGGGATGTGACTGGACTGCTTACTGATGGATTATGGAGTTTTAACTTTGGACTGACTGTTGATATTGGTATAAATGCTCAACAAAGCAAGTTAACACAAAACTCTGTTTTGTATTTTGTGAGTTTCTGTACAGCTTCACATCTGAGGAGCTTTGGATTGTTCAGCTTTTATAAACACAAGAGGTTCTCAGAACAGTAGGAAAACATGATTTCCATAGATTTTTTTTTCAAAAATACAGACTCAAATTGACCACCTTAGAGTCAGCATGGCAGATATGAGCTTCTTGTCAGTGTGCCTAGGGGTGCTTGTCTGCCCTGAGTCATCCTTGTGTATCTTAGACCACTAAAAACATGAGGCAGAGCTATATCTCTGCTGGAAACTCATGCGTGAGTTCCCCAGGCATGCTCTGACTACAGCAAGCTGCCTTGGGGGTACGTTAGCAGCCAAAACCTGGCTTATCTCTACAAGCAGAGTAGCCCTCAAATGGCAACAGAAAATATATTCTACTGTTGGTAAAGCCACATGGAGCCATTGCTGAGCCAACCACAACAAGGCTGAGGGTACTCTTTGCAGTTCTTGAGCCACACAGGTGGGCTTGGGGCAGGCAGGTCTGCTGGGGTCATGCCCATGCACAGGTCAGGTCATGTTTGCAGGGCTGCACTGAGTGCTGCAAGTTGGGTTGCAGCTTTTACAAAGTGGGTTAACCATCAAACTTCGCATTCTTCCCAGTTTCCCTCAAGTCATCTTTCTAAAACTTGGCACCCTTTTACTGTGCCAAAAATATTTTAAAAGATTCTCTTTTAAGTCAGCAGAATCTCCTGCTATTTCCATATTTAACTTCACCATTATTTTTATCTGCTCTGTTTTGTGCTTCTAGAATCAGGTAGAACTTTTTTTTGTTCTCTTTGAAAGCTGCAAATGCTCACCTACCAGTCTGCTTTTGTGTTGGCTCCACTGGCTTAATGGAGAGGGCTCCTTTAAATTCCCCAAGGAAAGGAAAGGAATAGAAAGGAGGAGGGATGGTAAAAAACAGGTAGGGTTTGGAGGCTGGTCAACAGTTTTCAGCACTATTTGTGAGTGGTTACATATGTTCTCCTTGGAAGCATTTAGATCTGTCTCTGTCAGTCCTTGCATGGTAAGAGCTTGAACCTTTAGGGTTTTCATTTTTTAAATTTGACATTATTTTACTTTCCTAAGCCATCAGTTATCATACCCCAATGGCCATTGTTTCCTTGCACTGGAGAAAAATACAAGCTAGTTCTCCTTTAGTACCTTTGTCCCAGTGTGCCAATCTTTGGTTTAGAATATGAAGTATCATAAAGTTTATGTAAGGCTGTTGTTTCCATTCTATTTTTCACTATAATTAATATAGACTTTCAGGAAAAGGACATAAATACTAAAAAAAAATTTTCTGCTTCTTCTATCTGACCTGGTAGTCTGGCTAATTCTTACTTTGTGAGTAAAATTTAAGGGTACAATCTATTAAACTAATTTTATTTTTACATATCTCCTTTGCTGCCTGAGACCTGCATTTAAAACATTCATCCATTGTGAAAAGCAGATAGGAAAAACATTGAATGCTGGCTAAAATGGAAATTTCTAACCATTAGATAAAATGGATCTCTCTTTCTATGAGATTTCTACATCTTCATCAAAGCTACACCCAGTTCACCCTCCTTAATCCTAAAGTGCAACCATTTTCTAAAAACTTGGGAAAGATGGATAATACTGTAAAGAAACTACCTGGAGTGTCCCAGGGCAACATCTGTGGCAGCAATTACCTGCCTGGTGAAATAATCCCACCTCTCATCTCTCAGAGGTTACAGTTTTTAATGACAGGATCTTTTAAACCCTTCTGTCAAGGTTAGGAGTTTCTAGAGGACTTTCACTCTATTTAGGATCTCTTTATGCAAGTTTCTTTTTACATTACCAGCAAATGCATTTTAACTCACTACTGAAATGATCACGTGAGGGGCAATGAGAGAGATGGGATCACAGATTCACCTGTTAGAGGTCTGGCAAAACACTGTAACTGTGAACATGGTTTCTGGGTCCTGATCTTGGGAACAAGAGGCTTATTTCTGAAACTAATATTGTAAGATTAATCTGAAGTAAATCCAGCCCAAGCACCTCAAAAGAAATATTTTCTCATTTATTGGACAGGTTTGGAAAAAAGTTTCCAAACTTTCTGGACCACAGGAATGCCTCAGCCCCAGGTGTACCTCACTCATTCATGCCCCTGGTGAAAGGTTTGCAGGGATGTGGTGACCAGCTGTGTCCAGGACCTGTGGTACCCTACAAGCCATAACTGTGGGGTCACTGTGCCTGGGTCTCATGGACATGAGCTGCACAAACTGAATACAAGCAAACCTTGAATGACAGTCATGGTCAAGTTTTTGCAGCCAGGAACACAGGTGCTTCATTCCAGGAACTTTTTCAAAACTGGAAGAGGGATTCACTGTTGGTTTTGTGTCTCAATATCCCCAAATTTGGCATGTTAAACTGTGGAATAGGATGGAAGACAAGGGCCAGCAGTGACCCATGCTGGCAGCACACACAGCACAGGGCAGCGCTATGGGGAGATGCCAGCTGTGGCCTGAGGTCCAGCTGACCTACCTTGCATTCCCACAGGATTTATTAACTCAGGTTGTAACAGACCTGCACCATTCCTTATTTCTGGTACTACCTTGGTTAAGCTCAGGGCTTGAGGGGCCACTTGGTGGGCAGCACTTTAGGAACTTTTGAGGATGATACCCTTGAAGCTCATGCTCCTGTCTGGTAGGTAAGGAGTTTTATTTAGTAAAGATAACAAAAAAGACTTTTAGAAACTTCCTAATTCACACCAAAACAGTTCCACTCTGTGTTTCATTTCCAAACTGAGCTCTGGAGCAGCTAGTTACAAAAAAAAACATTTGGTTGGTTCTGGGTCATGAAGTCCAGACACCTTTCACCTTTGTGAAGACTGTAAATCCTATTCATAATCTGACAAACTCTATTTTGAGATCACCTAGATTGCCTTTCCTCCATTTCAGCAAGGCATTCAAAATCCTCACTCTTCTAACAGAAACTGCAGTATGATTCTCAGCCCAAATTTACTGAGTCCTTGTTCCAGCATTTCTTTCAATAGTCCTCTCTCTAGGGTTGATACTCAATCCATCATCTCACATTTTACAGAATGATCATCTCTCTTTCATTTTTTAAACCAAATGAGTTAAACAGAAGATAAATTACTTTAGAGTAAGAGGAGATCAAACATTGTCTCATAGAATTGAACAGAAGTCTTAAGCATCTCTTTCAAATCATCTTTTTTGTTCTGGAGTGCAGTGGTCTGAAGTTATGTAGTGAAGTATTAAAGGCAGGGATTTGTTTATTCCTGTGGGAAAATACCTGCCATTACTGGAAATATCACATCTGAAAAGTCCTGGCTCACAGTGATTATTTTCATGCTGAATTCCCTCTTCCCCCCCGGCCATGCTATTTTTTTAATGGGAGTATTCCCAATCCAGCAAGATTTTTACAGTTCCTGCTGTCAGGGTTGGATTTGATGTGCTGGGATTTTTTTCCCAGCATTCTGGGCTAGGGATTTTTCCATACCTTGGGTATACTGAGATCTCTGGACTTGGCTTTTACCTGGAATGTGACTTTAATCTTTTACCTGTGCTCCATTAGTCTGATTGTCTGGGCTTTACAAACAATCCTGCCTCTTTCTTCTTATTAAAACAAGAAATGTAATGCTTATTTCATATTTTATCTAGAACTTTATAATCCCTTCATAATCCATATTGGCTTTGTCCATTTTTTTCTTCTTCCTTCTAGTAGGTAGACACCTTTCACCAGAAATAACTCAATTTGACTGCTGGAGTTTCTCATCCTGTTGACAGCATTAACAGATCAGATGTTTTCCTGATGGTTCTGAGGTGATGGTCTCAATATTTTTTTCTTGTACAGGTTGGGTTACAGGAGTCATTTGCTAAAAGTGAATAAACAAGAACTCTTTACCTATAAACAGAACTTAATTGGGAGTGGAATAATTTAGAGATAATGCCACAGTGCCCTCCTGGCATGGGATGCACCATCACTTTCATGCTCATTGATCAATGAGGCTGGAGAGGGGCTGGGAACACAAACCCTGTGAGGAACCCCTGAGGGAGCTGGGGGTGCTCAGCCTGGAGCAAAGGAGACTCAGGGCTGCCCCCATCGCTCTCTGCAGCTCCTGAAAGGTGCCTGTGCTCAGCTGGGGCTGGGCTCTTTCTGCAGCAGCACTGACACAACCAGAGCACACAGCCTCAAGCTGCACCAGGGGAAATACAGGTTGGATATTAGAAAAAAGTTTTTTACAGAAAGGGTGATAAAGTTCTGGAATGGCTGCCTGGGGAGGGGATGGAGTCCCCATCCCTGGGTGTGTTTAACAAAGCCTGGATGTGGCACTGGGTGCCAGGGTTTAGTTGAGGTGTTTGGGCTGGGTTGGGCTCTATGATCTTTAAGGTCTCTTCCAACCCAGTGATTCTGTGAATTCTGTGAATCCTGTTTAATTCCCATGGCATGCAGATTGCAGCTTCCATCAGACCTCTGGAGCCCACCATGGTCACTTTATCTGACACCTGCATCTCATTTAACATTTCTCACAAGTGGCTGTCCCTTGGTTTCTCATTTCCATGACTCTCACCTTGTGTAACATGCAGGCAGAATTCAGTGGGTGGGCAGCATCCTGCCTAGGTGAGCACCTTCCACAGGGCTCTTACATATCACCAGAGCAAAATTAAATGGTGCCACTTTGATCCAGTTTAATCAGGTGTCTCAATTTTGTGAGCATTCAAAGTATTTTCATGTAACTCTGACACCTTTTCCCTTTTTTTTTTTTTGGTGATTAATGAAAAGAAGTAGGGTGAAATTAAATACTTCTAAAATGTTTTGCCAGTTTTCCCCCAATGTTCCAACTCTGCTTTGCTCTGACTGACAAATAAGATGCATATGAAATTAAAATCACCAATGAATAACACATTTCTCCAAGAGAGCGTGTAAAGCCAGGAAGATTGTCTTTCCCATTTATGAATTTAAAGCATGAATAATTTAGCAATGTACTGGCACACTAAATATTTATTTGTGGTGCTGCTCTGAACAAAAAAGATTTAAAAAGGCACAGAAAACAAACTTGACTTTGACCATGAAGATATAAATAGGAGATTTACATGCTGACTTAAGAGGTTTAGGAACATGTACCTCAGTTGCAATAGGATTTATGCTACTAAATCCACATATTTCTTCCAGAAATGTTCTCTAACATCCTCTGTGGTTCCTAGATATTGCCTTGGTTTGTCTGGATGTGCCTTCTACTTCTGGCCCTTTTTGAACACAATATGTGGTAATACTCTAGAATCAGCACTTCAGCTGCACTGGTTTTAATTATAAATACACTTCATGCAATTAAAGATTAAATCCCCCATCCTTGACTAGCTTTTCTGAAACTGGGCTAACAATCAGAGCACTTATTTTGCTGTGCACAAGGCAAATCATGATTGGCCCTCCCTGGAATCAGCCTCTGGAGAGAATATGGGGGTGGAAAGAGAGGATAACTGAGTCTGTTTGCTGTAACCTGGGGATGTGTTTTCCACTGTCCAGTGTCCAAAGATGAAAAGCAAACAACACCTAAAACCCCTCAGGCAACTCAATGTCTCTTTTTTCTCTCTCTGTTTTCAGCTGTCACCATTTGAAATGGTTCTTAGGGTCCTACATCTCTGAGTTACTGAGGATGGAGTGGACAAAATGTGCAGACACAGACCCACTTTCAAGTACTTGGCTTTGTAGTTCATACACCGTGGTTTTAAGAAGGAAGATGACTTAATGTATTTTTAGCTAGAGATAAACAGCACAGGTGAAGCTGGAAAGAGAGATGATATTTTAAATAGGGAAGCACAAGATGACTGAGCATCCCATTGTTTGCATTTTGAATTATATTAGAAGTATCTTTTCAAAATACTTTCTTCATATTTTTCATTTTTGCAGTTCCCTTTTTTTTAACAAGCTATTCACATTGCTTTCCTCTGCAGAGTGGTAAGATGAACACTGCATTTTCAAGCTGGGAAATGAGCTGAAATGCTGCATTTAAAACCACTTACTGCCAAATCTCCCACACAGGAGAAGCACCTTGTGAGCTTAATAGTCTGCCCAGAGCAGAGTCTGGGCAACTCAGGCTTCAAATGCAGCTCCTTCCTAGGAGAGGCACAAAAATTGTGAAGTGTCAATGAGATGGCTTTCTGAAAGAAGAGTCCCAGCTAAACTTGGGTCATGCATGCAGAAGGCATTGTCTTGAATCCTCTGGTCTGTGGAACAGCAGATGGTTGGAGTTAGACTAGATAATAGCATTGGCCTGTTGAGGTTGCATAAGCCATAAGTGGCATGAAGATAGGAATGTATGTTTGGGCTAACCCTGTAAAAACTCTTTGAAAATATCAGTAGCATTAGAAAATCAGGCAAACAGAGGCTAAGTAAGGCCAGAATTTGGGGAAGACTACCAATTTATGCACAGCCACTGTGATTGCCTTTTCATGTGGTAATTAATGATGCACATTTCTTTGTGATGTGAGGGTTCAGGGGAAAAAAAAAAAGAACTCTCTTCTGACCTGTCCTGACAGAGCCAGTGGGACACCTGTGTCATAGGAATGCTTGGAACCCCTGTCTTTGGGTTTGGGAACTCTGGGAGCATGGATTTGGATACAGGGCTTCCCTCTCACAGTGGGGTACAGAGCAGAACCTGCACACCATCAGAGAAAACAGATTTAGGCTTTGTTCTTGAATTACTGTTCCAGCTGGTAAGAAATAGTCAGAGCTCTACCCCTGCAGACAGGCTTGTGGTAACACTCAGCCCTGCAGTGCCCCAGCCCATCAGCAGACTAGACCTCAGTCCTCAGGTCTCAG
Source organism: Agelaius tricolor (assembly GCF_023055355.1). Lineage (NCBI taxonomy): Eukaryota > Metazoa > Chordata > Aves > Passeriformes > Icteridae > Agelaius > Agelaius tricolor. The sequence continues at coordinate 4,814,272 of NW_027269266.1, forward strand.
CTGGAAAACAGAGGCAGGAGCATTTCCTTGTTGTACAGGAATGCTGTGAGCCAGGCAAGGCCATTTCTGACAGATTGCAACTTGTTCAGACTGCAACAGTTAAATAAATGGAAAATGTTCCATATGAACCTGTCAGCTCCTCCACTGATCTTCTCCAGAGCAGAGACTGGTAATTATAGCACTGTAGATTAAATTAAATGGTGAGTTTGTCCAGTAAAGCTTAAGTTAATTAATTTTTTACTTATTCTCTATAAGATTTGCACTGAACTTGTGTTCAAAGGCCTAAGCCTTAAGTGTTTTCTAGACTCATTGTTTTGCTTTAGCTACAGCTAAATCCACCTCACTCTGAAGCTTGTATCATCCACTGGCTAAATGGGTAAAAGATGGGTTCTTTCCCCCACTTTTCCTAGTGGTAAGTGGCCACATATCTGAAATAAGAATCATCGCCTTAGTTTACTATTCTGAGTATAATCTTTTTTCCTGCTTGAATTCCTGCTTTATTCTTGACAGGACTTCAAGCTCATTAATTATTTGACACAATGACTAATTTCATCTTCGCTCCATAACTCTGTATATTTTAATTTCTTTCTCCTTTTTAAAAAAAAACCCAAATGATCATTCGTTTTGCCCATTTGGAATAAGAAGTTTCCTGGGAGCTTGAGACAATGCTCATCCTTCAGCTTCCACCTGTAGCTGGAAACAGGAGTCTGCCATGACTTCCTCCACAGCACAGGTTTTCCATCCCCTCCTCTGAAGCCTGGTTACTTCCTGCACAGTCATCTCTTCAGCTGGATGAGCTAAAGGCACTTTCCTCAGCATAACATTGCAGTAGCTGGATGTTGGTCACATTTCACATTCTCTGAAAAATCCCTTTGCCCAGGATTTTCTCCTGGGAACCTGAGAAACCTCAGAGAAAAGGGAAACAATTCTTATCTCATTTGCTTCTTCTGTGTAGTGCTCACATGTGGAATGTGTTTGGAGATTGTTTACCCACAGGTGATTGTTTCCTTGGTTTTCTGTGAATTGTTTTGACTCATTGGCCAATCAGGATCAAGCTGTGTCGAGACTCTGGAGAGAGTAATGAGTTTTCATTATTATCTTTTTCGCATTCTGTGAGTATCTTTTCTGTATTCTTTAGTATAGTATAATTTAGTATTCTTTAATATAATATAGTATCATAAAATAATAAATTAGCCTTCTGAGAACATGGAGTCAGATTCATCATTCCTTCCTGCCACAGGGATCCCTGCAAATACGATAGATGTTGTTTCTGGATCTCCTTGGCAGGGATGCTGTGGCACACCTCACTGTGGGAAGGTGGTCATGGTCACACACACCAGGGGTTTGGGCAGCCAGCTCCTGGAGGGGTGGGGTTATGCAGGGTCACAGTGACCTTTTGGGGGAAGAAATGTTGTCCACACCAGTCTCCCTAGGACCCACCTCTTCCCACTTCCAGCTGTGACCTTTCTGTGTCCCCTCCCCATGGCAGCAATAGCCTGGCCCAAGTGATCTCTGTAGGATTAGGGTAGAAAATGCATCCAACTTTGTGCTCCTCCTCTGTGTTCTCAGCCTGGCACTGTTTCCTGTGCTATACACCATGCTGAAATTTCCAGCCCCTAGCTGCTGCTGGTTTATTTATTTATCTGTGTTTTCCAAATTCCAGGTCTCACAGGTAGGCTCAGAAATGACCCCCTTGAGGTAGGAAATTCTATTTTATCAGACTCTGGATCTGGGTCTCCAATACGTGCCCAGTAACAATGGAAAATTGGGATATTAATACCTAAATAGACAGATTTAGGTCTGTCAGACTTTCCAATGGCTCCTGGTAAAAATCATTTCCTTTGAGAAAAAAAGAGTCCCCTTTCTCCATTTTGGATATATCAATCTTTCTTAAGATTGATATAACCTGGATTTTGTAGAATGGATGACTATAAACATATGGAAAATTAATATATGCAGTGTTGGGTGAATGTCCAGTCAAAGTGAATTCAAATGTGAACTTAAACAACAGAAAGTCAATTCCTGAGCCACAGCTCATACCTACTTAAACAAAATATAGAGTTACTCCTGCCTATATAGATAAATGCACTTTTCCCTTATTTACACTGATAAAATTTTTATTGCAATGGTTTATCTACATCAGAGAGATTTTTTTTTTCCTGTGGAGGAAGAGAAGTGGTTTATATGCAGCTTTATATGGCTTTCTGGGATAAAAAGATGAGGAGAATGCTCTAAACTTTTTAGTGAAAGATGAACCAATGACAAAGATGTAACACAAACCCACAGACCACAAATGCCTTTCATCAAATACTGCCCAATCAATAAAATGCTAAACAAAATTAGACAGCTGGGGTAAAAATAACACATAAAAGATCACTTTGGAAATTGAACTAAAAATAAAGATTAGGATTTGTTTTGGGATTAAATGGTTTAATCCTTCTTTGTGTTGGATTTAAAAAAATTGCAGGTGGTTTGTTTTTAATTGAATATTGTTTGTGGTCCTCTGTGGGAGTGACGTGTTAAAAAAGCAGTGTTAATAGCAGGGGAACACAGAGGGACAAAGAGTTCCCAGCATTGCAACTTGCCCTAAACTTCCTTCTGCAAACCTTGCTTAAAGCAGGTTTAATTAAACAATATTGTCATGATTTTGGAAAGAGCTGGAGACCTGAATCTCCCAGATGAAATATGATTTACATGTGTTATAGAAGCTGAAACTTTTCAGAAGTGTCCAAAAAGCTAAAATTAATTTGGTGATTTAGTCACAAGCTAAAGTAGAAGCTGGGGAAGGCAGGTGGGAACAAGGGAGGGGATGAACTCGCTCACCAATTCCTTGTCCATGAACGTGGAGGTTGTATCCTGCTGGGTTAGCTCATCTGAAGGAGTTAGAGCAGTAAAAGTGCACTTTTCTGGCACTTTCTGGTTCTGGCACTTTCCAGTCACCCCTCTTTTGTTGCATCCCAAAATGGATGCATTAGCTAAATTTGATATTCTTGCAGTCCTGAGAGTTACTTTGTTTGGCTGTTTTAAAGAGAGCAGAATTTGATCCTCTGTTGTGGCTCACAACCCTTCTGTGGGTAAATGCTAAAGAAAGTCAACTCTTTTCCAAAAGATTCATGTCTTTCCAACCCACATCCACTAATTGATTGCTCTCTATAAATTGTAGTGGTGTTTGAGATAGTTTTACTACCTGCTGAGGTTTCTGATTCACTGCTTTATTTGAAGTGGCACTTTCTATTTCAGGGTACTCTGATTAAAGCACTTCTGAGCTTATATTTAAAAGGTTATTTTGATCATCATTGCCTTCATGCAAGTCACAACGCTGAGAAGATGCTGCACAGGTTGGGTTTGTGCTGCTGCTTTCATCACCCGAACCATTTTCAAGCATTCCTACTTGACAAATGCCTCAGCAGTTCAGAGCATCCAAATGGCTTCTTGTTCTCTGCAGCTTCTGGAAGCAAATTATCTGGAGATGGAGAGAGGCTCTCAGCAGCTTCTGGTTTCTGCCTTTAGATTGGGGTGAAGGGCCTTGTGTGGAAATACAGACAAGTGTTCTGTGTGGACAGTGGAGGATAATGGGCCAGCTGGGGGCTGAAATGACATTGCTCTGGTGAAAATAGGCATTGGTTAAGCAAGGTGAGAATAGACACTGAAAGAGATAAGAAAGACAGTGAGGAGGTTTCTATCTGATGGGGAGAAAAATGCATAGAATGAAGAGAAAAACAAATGGTGGGCAAAACATATTGTTGAGATCTTGTGGGGATTATGACTGGGCAAAATTACATTTGCCAAGAGCAGAGGAAAGGGTGTTGGGAGGACCATGTGGTGAGAAGCAGATATCTGTCACTCTCCTCTAGGAGCTCCTTGGTTCTCATTATTTTTTCAGTAACCTTCCAACCAAATGTTTCTTATGGCTGAAGTCCTCCTCTCTTCTGACAGAACTGAAGAGTTGTGGCCTGGATACAAAATGTGTTATTACTGAGGAGAAAAAGAGGAGGTGAATTGTTATTAGAATGGCATTAGGGTGGTGCTAAGGTTTCTCAGCAGTGGTGGTGTTTACTTGCACTGTGTGAATTGTGTGCTGCAGTTTTACTGTGTCCACAGAGTGAAAGGAAGACAGATGAGTTACAATTTTCTGCAAGGAAATTGAGTGGTAAGCTCTGTCCTAAACTCCCAGGAGGAATCACAGGGAGAAGTCATTTGATTTCTCAGATTCATAGCATTGTGGTATTGGAAAAGACCTCCAAAGTCAGCCAGTACATTCACTGCCCAGGGCAGGACCACCTTTATCAATATTATTCCTGTCAAACTTCTCTTGAAGATGTCCAATGCTAAACACTCATTTCCTCCCCAGACATCCCATTCTCTTGCTTATAAAGCATCTAGAAATATTTTTTTTCCTGGTTTACGCTTTGTTGGCTATTAGTAAAATATTTCAGTTGCTTGTTTTGAAAGTCACTTTGTAGACTTGATGAGATGAATTCTTGTCAGGACTGCAAGGCACAGCTCTAACTCCTGTTGCAACACATTTACATCATGTGCTCTACTAATTTAGGGGCCAAGGTATAGCAGATGTGCCCATGGTGGAGTCCAACACCTGCATGTGGCATCATGCTGTTGTTTTACTGCAATCTGGGACCTCAGCAACAACACCTGTCCCCCAGCTCTCATACAAAGACCTGGAATTTTGATTTTTTTTTTTTTTTTGAGGAAAACTGGAGGCTCTGCTCCTGCTTTTTTAATGCAGAAAATAGGGATTCAAATGTGATTTTACTTACTGCTGTTGGGTTCCCTGAACCCACTGCACTCCTTAAATAGTCATAGAGAAAAAAAACCTGTAAGAAAGCTCTGTAACTTGAGTCACCTGAGCTGTGAGAATAGTTGTTTCAAATTTTTGCAGTATGTACTTGTGGGAGTAGAGCTGATCCAGTCTTCATGCTTCTTTCTTTTTATTTTATAAAACATTACTGTGAGATTTCTTAAATATTTCTTTATTTTGTTAATCATGGAGACACAAGACATTAAGTTCAATAGATTCAATAGATCCTCTTGCCCCAAAACAGCATCCTCAGCATAGAAATTGGAGAAATAATCCTTTTAGATTAGTGCAGTTATAGGAAAAAATTACTTGTGTGCTTCAGGAAAAAGGGAAAACAACCTAGGGGACAGATATTGATCTTAAGTTTTCATGTGAGATGTGAGCTCCTTGCATCAAGAGCTCTGATGAACTGCTTGTCTCCACAGCACCTCATGCAGAGCAGCGCTGCTGTAAATGGATTCTCCTGACCATCATGTTAATAATGTCTAATAGGAACCATAAAATTACTTTTGTATCTCTCCTCCATGATCCAGTGCAGACACATGAAAGGCAAAATACCAGCTCTAAATACATATTGCTCTAAATCCATAGACAGCCACTGCTTGTAACCACTGAAAAGTCCTTCTAAACCATGAACAACTTAAGGGATGTTTCAAACACAACTGGTCCCCACATATTTACCTTGAAAATTTGACATCAGTGGGAAAGCTGGAATAGTAAGAACTCCAGGACTGCACTTTGGGTGAATTTTGAATAAAGAAATGGTACAAGGACCCAAGGGAACAGGTTAAGTATTGCCTATATGATGTCCATGGTTGGATATGCCTCATTTAACCCAAAAATAAGCAGAAATATCAATGCTTCACTTTCTTTTGGCAAATTGTGTTGTTTGCTGGTGAAAGAAGTACAAAATATTAGTACTTGTGATCATTATCAATGTTATTACTAAAAATTTCACATGCATTTTAGGGAGCAGGAAAATAAATGTACACCCCCCAAAAATCCCAAAGCCTATCTTTAGGAGCTGGATTGCTGTGAACAGGAGGATGGGGAGTTATCTGAATTGGGTTGAATGGAGCTGTGTGTCTTGTGCTGTCCTCAGGCAGAAGACTTCTGTCTGCTGCCTGTGGCTGGGACAGAATCCTTCTTTCAAATGGACACTGAGCACTACCAGGATATTTCAGAAGTGTATTGAGACAGTTCATCCTGGAAAATGTGATTTCACAGCCAGTAAAACATTAGACATGGTAATAAAAAGGCTTAATATGCATTGTTTGTCTTCCTGGCAACAGTGATTGTTTTTGGTTTTTTTTTGAAGCTGAGCAGAATGAAGCCTCTACAGGATTTTTGGAGTAATTTGGTTCGGATTTTCATCTGTAAAACAATGAGAAAAAAAAATCCCACAAACATAACTGCTTCTCTGTTTTTTTGACAACTACAAGCACAAGCCCCAAACACCCCAGTCCTGGAGCTTGTCTAAAATACACACCCCAGGGTAACATCCTCTTCAGGCAAAAAGTGCTGCCTTGGTGCTGGCCTGTAAAACTATCAGGTAAAGACTGCAGTTTAATTGCTGGTTTAAGACAGCCTAAACCTGCCCTGCTCTCTGCCCCAGCTGCCTGCCATGCCCCAGCAGCAGACCCAGAGGATGCAGCCAGATAAATGAGGCTCCTTGCAGAGTGGCTCCCGTGGATTGCGCAGCCCAGGGCAGTGGGAGGGATGGAACCAGCCCTTTCCACAGTGATATCAAACTGCATAACCATGATTTCAGGCTTGCAGGCAATTAAGTCACTGCTGAAGCCCAGGATGTTAATATAAACTGTAGCTGGTGGTGATTTACATTAATCTGGGGGCTGTGATTGTGGCAGTTCAGGGGTAGCTCTAAGCTCAGTTTGGAGATCTCTGTGAGAGCCTAAACATCAGCTACCCTTAAATGGACTGTGAAATGTGAGTCAGAGCCTTGATTTAATTCTTTATTATGGTGGAGAGGTTCAAAGTGAAGCATTACATTTTACCTTGGAGCTCTCAGCAGTGAAGGCAACAGGCTGGCTACAGCAAAGGCCAAGCAAGGGGCAGTGGCATGAGAATGTGTGCCTCAAGTTTAAAATTAATCAGTTTTTCTCACCTGCAGAGTGCCAGTTATCTTCCATGATGCTTCTTATGTTTTCCAGTGTCTTGTTATTTTCCCTGAAAATAAGAGTCCAAAGCTAAGGAGAGTTTTATGCACTGAATGAAACTGGGGCAGGGGAAGTGACTGCAGGCACCAGGGGCTCTCAGGAGCTGCAAATCCCCTTTGTTTTAATGTGTAACATTTGGGATCCAATCAATGTCATCTGAAACAGGATGGGCCAAAAATAAAAGCAGCAGGTGAGGAATGAGGTGGCCAGAGAAGTAAAACTGGGCTCATAACCTGCTTCTTTAAAAGCATCCCTGAACAGGTGGACAGCCTTCATGCAGCTCTAGAAAATGAGGAGGGAGCAAATTTCTTCAGACTCAGTGGGAACCAAAAATATCAGAGAAAAAACCTCAAAGATCCCTGGATCAAGGGCATCAAAGACAGAAGGAATGTCTGAAGGAATGGGAGCAGCTGTGTGACTGCAATCCATCACCAAGGAGATGCTGTGAGCTGTGGCTCTTGGAAATGCCATCATCTGGGAGCAAACCAAAGTCTCACCTGTCCAGCAAATTTTAGGAAAAAAGCAAGAGGCTCTGGAATCAAAAATGATTTAATCTTTTAATTTTAAACATATTTTAACCTTTGTATTTAATAGCTGCCAGTAGACCTGCCACCCATTAATACAGCTTATGACTAATCTGTTTCTTAATCCATTTATTCTCCTGGCTTCTATGATATATCACAGAAATGAGTTACAAAATTGAAGTGTGGTAAGGTGTTTGGCAGGCTGCTTATTCTTGTGGCCTATTTGTCATACTGTGAGAAATAGTCAACAGCTCACTCTTCTAAGTGCAATAAGCCTTCCTAGCTCTTCTTTTGTCACCTCAGGGCTAAGAGAGCTTCTGTAGAGTAGGAATTGTGGGGCAGCTGGGACCTTTCACCTGTATTTTCTATTCCTTTGAGTTCTTTTCTGTCCTTCACTGCACTATCATTTCTTTTGCTGTTATGCACAGCCTTCAGAATACAATAAATCACATTTCATTTATGTTTCTAGTGGGCTTAAACACACTTTAGTACTTCTGACTCTCTTATAGAGTTTTGGTTTTGTTCTCTTGTTGTTCATCAGCATTTCCAGCCACAGAGGCTCACAAAATGAATTTGGGTTGATCATTTTTTAACATGCTCTGTGTAAGCAGTTATAGCTGGCTCACAATCCTGAAAAGTCCTGAAGCCAGACACAGTTTTACATAGACATAAAAAAATGTGAATGATTTCACTATTTACCTGTTTGTAAGTTATCAGTTTCAGGTGACTTGCCAGTATATGACTTTGCCACTTCATTTATCTTTCCCAGCTACTGCATATAGAGATTTCTCTTTGTGCCACCCTGCAGAAGATCTTTATCTGAACCTTTGCAGAAAATGTCTTCCTCTGGCATCTCCTTCTTCAAGCCAAAGCAAACCAGTAGATTATTGATGCTCATGGGAAACAGGCCAACAACATACATTAGGGGGGTGTGGACCTGTTGGAGTGAGCCCAGAGGAGGCCATGAAGATGCTCAGAGGGCTGGAACACCTCTGAGCATCTTCATCTTATCTTGAGACAGAATGAGAGAGCTGGGTTTGTTCACCTTGGAGAAGAGAAGGCTCTGGGGAGACCTTGGGTTGAGATGACCCCCGAGGTGTTAGAAAATCTTTTTTTTTCCCAGCCCCGCGACCGAAGAAGAAGTCGAGATTCCTCAGTTCTGCTTTTCAAGGTTGTTTATTTTCTCTTATCTATGACATTCTTTCTCTGACCTGCTGAGATCTGTCTGACAGGTCAGTTCGTGGCACACTGACCACCCTTGGGGTGGTGTTAGCTTTTAATACTAAGAATTATGTATACTTTATTTACAATAATTTTCCAATACCTATCACCTATGTTAGACAGTCTGTCTCTACTTTAAACCAAGAAGTGTCACCATCCCAGCAGAAGATGGAGGACAAGAAGAAGGAAAAGAAGTGCGGGACACGCCCAGATTCCTCCATCTTGCCACTTGAACCCCCATTCTAAAACCCCAAAACTCTACTTTTTCACCCTGTGATAAATTCACTATCATTCTACTCAAACCCTTGTGGCTTGTAACTCTTCACACAAAGTTGGTAATTGTTTCCATGGGCTAAAATCAAAGGCACAGGTGTTTGTGACTCTGTGCCAGGGTCTCTGAGCCCCCTGCCAGGGTCTTGAATGACCCACGGCAGCCAGAGGAATGTCCTGGGTCCCAAGAGGGAGACCTTATAGTACCTTGTAGTACCTAAAGGGGATACAAGAGAGCTGGAGAGGAACCTTTGACAAATGCATGTAGAGATGGGACAAGGGGAAATGGCTTTAAACTGAAATTCCAGCACTATCCAGATGAAGGTATCAGCTGTGGATGCAATAGACTGTCCCTCTTCTCTGAGTGATGGAAAAGTCCCTCATTAGGGATTGATAGAAGAGTTGAGAGATTGTTTAGAAAGTGTACAATGAAAGAGTAGGTGGCTGTATGCTGAGCAAGGCTCTGGGCCATTTGTTTATGACAGTTGTAAAAATTGAAATGTTACTTACTCTTCACAATAATGCCTCTGAACAAGCAGCACTGTAAATTCTAAGAAATTGCACATCTCCTAATCAGATATACTTCTCATGTTTGCACTTCTTATGTAGCTTATGATTCTTATATGGCTCACTTACACTCCCTCTAGCCATCAAACAAAATGCATTAACTTTGAGCTGAAAAGAGCTATTATTTCTTCTGTCCTAGCTTGGGAAGGGATAGAAGGCAAATCAGAACTATGTAGTTGCTTGCATTTGTGTCCTCATTGTATGCATAGATGGCTAATCTGTTCATTGTATGCACAGAGGCAGATCTCTGACAGTGCTGCTGTGTGAACCATCATGGTGTCTGGCAGTACAACCTAGAGCTGCAGATCTGAATATATATTCCTTTAACTGACAGGTCTATCCTAAACAAGCCCTCTCTTAGCAGGGAAGTGGGGAAAATGAACCATAACATATTTATGAAGAAATCTTGGCTCAGTATCCATTGAAGTAAATAGAAGTTTGATGCCTTAAGTTATTTTTTTAGTTGTTAGTGCGTAACTATGGAAACCTGAGATCAGTTGTTCAATCAAACAGTGTTCTGTAGTCTTGCAGTCTTTTCAGTCCTAGTATCAAACAGGAGTTAAAAAATACCTCCCAACAGAAATTTGGTCCTTGTGAAAATGGTGATGATGACATTGCATACTTAGAACACCAGCTTGGAAAAGTGCTTTAAGTTATTACAGGGAAAAATAGTTGAGAGTGGTCCACTGGTGCATTATTTACAATGTGATAGCTCTGGTGTTCCTGTCCTTCCAAATGAGTGGCCATGGAAATGTTTGGACATGTGAATGCTTTACTGGGGAGCACGAAGTCACTCTGTGGCAGCTGCTTCATGACCATTTCCCAGGTACAGGCACTCCCCTAAAGGGATCTGACAGTAAATGAGGGACCTGGGGCTAACACACTTTTAAATTTCTGTTCATGGAGGCCTAAAAGCAAAAACACAGGTCAGTTGCTGAAAAGTAACAGTAAAGTGTTGATTTGTTAAACTAAGGAAATTACTCATAATTCTATATCAGTGTTTGTAAAACTATTTTCTAAAAATAGAGAGATGTGCTTTCTTTCTGAGAGCAATAGTACTCTGCAGCATACAGTTATGCATATCTCAATTTTATGAAATGGATTTTTTTTTTTCCTTAATGACCAAAAGATGCATAATTTTGTCCCTGCTGAACTTTCAGAAGAAGAATTTTTACTCTTTGCCTCAAAGTGTTGATGGGTCTGCTCTGTGGCTGGTTTTATGGCTACCATGGCAAAGGTATTTGGTGATTGCTATTTTGATGCCCAACTGTAAAAGCTTCACAGGCTCCTCATCTGCATAGTCTCTTGAAAACCAGGCCAGTGAAAAATTTGGGGCAGTTTGCCAAAGCTGTTAGAAAATGGCAGTCTCTGTTTGTAGTGGGCATAATTTTACAAAGTTGATAATAAAAGAGTGGAAATGTCAGGGAACATTGTGACTAAATTAGACACTGAGCTGCCAGGTGTTTAAATGTCAATTTCTTGCCAGAGTCAAGGGGATATCAGAGCAGAAGTTTTATATCCAGAGTGGAACTGTGGTGTGCATCTACCTCATGTCAGTCCTCTAGTTCCTGGGGAATTGGCATTGGTGGGGAAAAGGAGAAGGCAGCACTGTTGGCATAGCTCCTGCTGTCCAAACCCTGGTAGAAGGAGGTGTCTCAGGGGAAATGGTTGCAGTAAATTGGGTTTGTTCTGGGAATGGCAGGCAGTTAGTCATGTCTCCATTCACTAAATGTGTTCACTGGGATTTCCAAGAGAGAGGAGAAGGCTTTTAGTTCACTCTGTGCAAAATGCTCATCTCTGCCGCAGGATGAGGGAGTCACCAATTGGAGAAGTTGGTTCCTCTTTCTTCCCTCCATGTTACATCTGCACTCTCTTTCCTCAAAACTCCTTTTCTACCACTGGGCCTTTTGCTGCTTTTCACCATGCCCAGCCTGGTAGCTCTTTGGTTTACTTTAAATGTGAAAATCTCTAAGTACTAAAAAGTCACAACTGGATGATGGATATGACTGCTCTGCCTATGTGTTGCTTTTTTTCTCCGTACCTTGAGGCTGAAATGTTCACATTAGGGCTATATTATCTGTTCTGTTTTGATAGGATAGGGATAGTACAAGGAGTAATGGATACAGATTAAAAGAGGGCAAATGTAGCTTAAATATCAGGAAGAAATTATTTCAAATTAATTAGCAACAACTGCAGTTTCAAGACTTAAATCACAAAGTCTTGATCCAAGGATCACATGGAAAATCTACCTCTTCTCTCTTTTTCTCTCTCTCTCTTAGTTATACTGCAAAAGGAACAAGGAAAATGCAAGGCAGATATGCTCAAATGGGATGACACTAAGAATGTGTTGAAACTTTTCCCCTTGGAGATATGAATTCAGAGCATGGAAAGGCTTGAGCCCCTCTGACCTGCTCAAAGGCCCCAGACACCCAGAAACATTTATTTGGCTGCTTGTAATAGATGTATTTTGAAAATATTGCCCCATTTAGAGTTTCTGAGCACTGAGCTCAGAGAAAATGAAGACAAAACATCCCACAGGCTCCGTGCCTACCAGCAGACAAACTTCCAAGCAGATCCCATTGCCAGATGCTGCCTACTTTGCTTCTTTTATCTGCCGTTACCTGCTTTCATACTCTCAGTGATTAATGTAGGCCATCCCCATTCCTCAGGCAGAAGTTGTTGCAACTGAATTAATATTAAATACTTTTGGCTTATTAAAATAATAATTTTGCTTTTGCATAATTAAGATCTTTAAAGGATTATCTATATTTTTTTTACTCTCTATGTGGCAGCCCTAAGAGCTCAGTAGTTATTGATCACCACGAATCCTAATGGAACCACCAGAGTTTCTGATACAGCTCTGATCTGTCTCTGCATTGCTAATGAAGGCACTTTAAGCAAATGAGATTAGCTTCAGCTTTATGTAGCTCATATAGAAGCTTTGAAAATATATGAAATAAAAGTCATCCTGATAATTTTGACATTACTAGAGATGAAAGTCTTATCATGACCTGAGGTAGCATCCTATTTTTTTTTTTGAAAGCTGCAAGTGTAAACCTCTGTCTGTCATCCCAGTCAGCACTCCAGGTTTGTTGTGTTCTGCAGCAAGGAGAGGTCAGCATGAGATAAGGACCATGATACCACCACAGGCTGTGGGGCAGTGGAAATAACAGCTAATGATGATCACAGAATCATAGAATACCAAGGGGTTGAAATGGACCTTAAATATCATTTAGTCCCAACTCCCCCGCTGTGGGCAGGGACACCTTCCACTAGACCAGGCTGCTCAGAACCTCCTCCAGCCTGGCTTGGATCACTGCCAGGGTTGGGGAATCCACCACCTTCTGCTCCAATGTCTTACCATCTTCACAGTAACAAAATTCTTTCCAATATCCAGCCTAAATTTCCCCTCTTTCAATTTGTATCCATCACTGTTTGTCCCATCCCTGTCCTATCAAAACACCCATGTCAAGCTCAGGCCAAGAACAGTCTGCATTGTGTGTTCCATTTCTTCCTCTGGGAAATAAAGCACTGTTCACTTCAAAAGTGGATTTTTACTTGGAAAAGTAATACACTTTGTTCTGTTCTGTGTGGAAGGGAAGATTAGAAATAGTGGCTGGACTTCTATTAACAGAAAAGGAAAGAGGGAAAGGGGGGGTTTTGCAACTTGTCTTTCTAAGTCACTTCAGGAGGCTCCCAGGAGTGCTAGGTACTCAAAAGGAGCCTTTAATTGCATTTCCTGTTTGGCTGTGGTGAGATCAAGCCCAGCTGCTCTGCAGACAGGATCTGGGTGGCCCAACAAGCAAAGTTTGTCATTAGAAGGTACAACAAGACCTCTTGGGATTGACTTCTCTGAGTACTGAACCAAACTCCTCAGGCCCCAGATTGGAAATTGAAGTTGGATAAACATTTCTGACAATGAGGGCTGTGTGATGACCTCTAGTGTGGTGGCAGTTCAGAATCCTCTTGATACTGCCCATGATCTCAGAGCCTGTGCTAAGAGCTTGCAGAGTCCATGCACATTTTCTTCAACCATCACTGACTCAAATCTTGATATTTTTCACTACTACATCTCTAGGGTGATAAAAGGCCAAAAAATCCTTAATGATTATCAGGCCTTTGGATATTGTGGTAATAAAGCCATGTTAGTCACCAGAGAATCTGTCAGTAGTTGACTGAGGTGATGCAGCAGGAATCGGACAATTATTTATTTTTAGGTAAGAAGTTTTTGTCCATTTTAGCAACATTTCACACTAGTTCTCTGAACCCTGAAACTCTAACAAGGACCATTTCAGAAATTAAAAATGTATGGCATGAGGCTATTTGATGCTACCATTAAGGCACTTCACTGCTGTATTCCTGGATCATCAGGGGAGGAGGAGGAGGGGTGCCCTTCAAATTAGCAGAAGCTGCACATTGCACTGCTCTTGGAGGGAGCCTGAGTGTGTTTTACTCAGGGAAAAGAGGCAGTGGTGGCCAGCAAGAATTGCCTTATGTAATGAAAATGGCAAACAGCCTTTGGGTGTGCAGTTAAGAGGGAGAGAAGCCTCTGGACATGACACGTCAAAGCACTTTGGAGATTTTGCCACTGGATCCCAGTCATTCAGAGAGCCCAGTGGCAGCAAAGATATCCCACCACATAAATTTAATTTTCTTTACATGTTTATCCATTCTTTGACTTTGTCTTTTCCTTCAAATCAGTTTGGCTGTGTCCTGGTACTGAGATAGCTTTTCCCTGACTTTTGTGTCGTACATGGAAAAGGCAAGGGATGGGCTGAGAATACAGTGCTGTGGTGCAGATGTGCTCAGCACTTCCTTTCAATTCCTGCTGGCTAAAGGGTTCAAAGCCAGCTGGCTGGAACAAGGCTTACTAACTTTGCCTTTAAACACCTAAATGCAACTGGCCTGACTTCTGAGAAATGATGGGGACCCAAAGAAATTTCCTGTCTTTCTCTGGTCACATTTGGGGAGTTCTCATTAAAAAGCTACAGCACTAATCCCCACACTTCCAGCTGGCCAACCCTGAGGGCTTGGCTAATTCCAAAGGACTGAGCTCTGTGACCTTTCTGTTGAGTACAATGTTTATCATGTGTGAGCTAGAACAGAGAGCAAGAGGGCATCAGAACAAAATTCATGCCCTGAATCACAAACAGAACTGGAAAGACAGCACAGTTATAATAATTATTTTTTTGTTCTAACTCTCCTTGTGGCAAGGCATGGTTGATTATGGGTTTTTGGTGCTCCTTACTGCCATCATTTTACTCTACTTCTGCAAAAACTGCCACATTCATTCTTAGCATGGCTGTCTAAAGGAAGAGAGGTCAGAGAGCCAGTGTAAGACAAGGGAAAAAACTTTTATTTGTCTGCAGGTGCTGGAGCACCTTTTGCAGGAATGTGCAGCTCTGAGCCAATGTTCCACCTGATGGCAGTGGACTGGCTTCTCTCAGGGTTTTGTAAATGTTCCTGAAGACTGCACTCATGAAAATAAGGCCTCTGCAAGTACTTCTTGCTGTTAAAATCACATTCTGTTATTAGGGGCATTCCCAAATTAGAGTTTTGACTGAAATGTTCTGAATGGCCATCTAAATCTATTCTTTGTTTCCAATAATAGATTTAGATGAAAGAAGATGAAGTTTGTTATGTTGAAGAGAGACAAGAAAAGTATCTCTGCTGTAGACTTCAGTAGGAAGATTCTGATTTCTAGAAGAGAAACAAAATATTTCACATATTAAGAACTGACTTAAATGCATGTTTAAGTGAGGGATAGCTCACTGTGATATGACACAAAGATCATCTCTTCCTAGTTCAGAGTTGGCCTGTGATGCTTCATGCAAAGCTCCTTAAAGACTCGTAATGATATCACCTGGTGTGCACATTTGCACCCTGGGCTTGGGCTGGCTTAAGTCCACAAGAAACTCTTCTAATGCTTTAATTTCTCCCTGAAATTTGAAGCTGAAACAGCTTTAGTTCTTTCCCTCTGCAATGAGCAAAACACAGAACCTGCATTCACCACGAAACTTGTGATTTGGTGCTTCTTGGTCCAGAGCATCCTAGAATGGTTTGGGTTGGAAGGGACCTTAAAGATCATCTTCCTTCCAACCCACTTCAATGGGCAGGAACACCTCCCACTAGATCAGGGTGCTCAGAGCCCCATCCAACCTGGCCTTGAACATTTCCAGGGATGGGGCATCCACATCTCTGGGCAACCTGTGCCAGTGCCTCACCACCCTCACAGGAAAAGATTTCCTCTAATACCTAATTTAAGCCTGGCCTCTTTCAGTTTAAAGCCATTGCCCCTTGTTCTAGCACCAGGTACCCTTGCAAAAAAGTGCCATGAAGGCCTGGAGGGTGGGAAGGCAGCAAGGGCTGTGCTGTGACTGCAGAGCTGTTAGCACTGCTGTGACAAGCAGGTCATACTTAGTTAAGCGACCTGTTCATTTCCACTCTGCCTGAACAAGAGGTCAAAAGCAGTTCAGTGCAATTAACAGAAGAGAGATACAGGGGATGCAAAAGTATGAGGTGGTGTTTATTTAAACAGCTATAAACTTGGTGAAAAAAAAAAATTCCTACCAGAGAGGGAGCTATTAGAATCAGCTTTTGTCAGGAATATTTCTATAACAAAGAGTTGTGACTCCATAGAAGGGTGTAAAACTGTATGAATAAAACCCAAGGAACAGATTTCTAAAGCCCAGGAGCCACAAGGGGTAGGAGCATCAAGCTTTGTTCATAGCTCCCTTACCTGGAGCTCATGCCCGTGAGGGAAGCTGCATTCCCACAGATGCCCCATTCATAATGATCCACTATTATCCAGTGGCTGAACTGGAAATTTAGGAGTCCCAGTGAAGAATTCCTGCTCCACAACTGCAGGGGTTGTGTTAGAAATGCTGGAGAGCTTTTACAACTCAGGGAACACCTGAGCACACTGCCCTTCATCACTTTGTTCTGGCTGCAGCTGTACCCTGTGGTAATAATGTCAATAACTGTAATGCCATGGCTGATAATGGTCTTTGATGTGGGTTTGACTGACAATGGTCTCTGACATGGGTTTCCCAGGATTCAAATGGTTTTTGTACAGTGAGGCTGTCCTGGGCTGTTCCTCCCCTCCTCTCCTGGGCAGGAGGGGAATGAGAAGGGTCAGAGCCACAGAGCTCAGAGCAGCAGGGCTGGGCCAACACTGGAACCAAAATGGGCCAAAGTGGGGATGCACAGAGACTCAGGGATTGTGGGGGTATGGTCAGTGCTTCCACCTGGATCTGTCAAATAGGGCAGCAAGCATGCAAGATAGGACAGCACCTAAAATATCTTTCCTGCTTTAAAGCACCAGAAACTAAAAATAGTAATTTAAAAAATGCCGAATTGAAGTTATGATTGGAGTAATGTGATAAGTTCGTATGACAATGTTTTGGTAGCAGGGGACTACAGAGGTGGCTTGTGAGAGAAGCTGCCAGAAGCTCCCCTTTTGTCTGATAGAGCCAATGTCAGCTGTCTCAAGTAGTGAAGAACTGCAGCCTGTGGAAAAGACCCACACTGGAGAAGTTTAGGGATGACTGTCTACCATGAGAGGGACCCCATGCTGGAGCAGGTAAAGAGGTGAGAGTTTGCCCACAGGGAGGAAGGAGCAGAAGAGACAGAGTGTGATGAACAATCCCCCTTCCCTGTCCCCCTGTGCTGCTGTGGGGAGAAGGCAGAGAAAATTGGGAGTGAAGTAGAGGCCAGGAAGAAGGAGGTAATTATTTGTAAAAAGCTATTTGTATTAACTTATTACCAATCAGATGAGAGTAGGATAATAAGAAATAAAAATTAAAGCCACTCCTGTGGTTCTTTCACAACCAAAACCTTGCCATGCAAGCATAACTCAAGTAATCATATTTCAAATATAACACGGGTTTAAAAATGATCCACCATCATGTAAAGGTGGAATCAAATCCTATCTATGGATCAAAGGTTCTTTCTAGTTAAATAATTTGTTCTGCCTTTGCTCCTTTGAAAGTGCTTAGTACAAATTTTGTTTCTGTAAAGATAATAATTATAACCATTCCAATCAAAGGTCACCCAAATGTAGGAAGTAAAAGTTTTATCTGAAAAAGGACTTTTAAAGCTGTAGGTTTTGGCTCACTGTCAAGGAACATTTTCTATTTCACATCATTATAGGAGCTTTTGGATTTGCAAGGAAAGTACAGATTCTGAAATAAAACCCTTTCTCTCTAAATGCTTAGATTCCACACTGTTCTTTATCATTATTGCTCAGTGAGATAAATTTCTAGTTAAAGTTTACACAGCACTTTATAAACCTCATAAGATATTTTCTATGTCCCAAAGTTCCCTGATCTAAGGGAAAAAAGCAAATCATTCAGTTTGGGGAATAGAGGGACCTTGTCACCTGAAAACAGACCTGAAACCCACCTTGCTTAGAATCCTGCCTCTGACACAGAAACAGAGTCAGAGGGAAGCCACAGAACCTGGCAGGATGCAGGTGGATTTCCTTCCCCACTCTCGCTTCTAATCACAGGTAGCTGCCTTAAGTCCTGATGGGTGAGGTTCTAAAATCCCTGAAGCTCCCTCAGGATGTTGGAGGTAGATGAAGGGGTAGGCTTGAAGATCACAGGAGTCCTGTGTAGGGGAAGAGGAGTCCCCCACCTGAGCAAGCTGGTGGGGAGGTGGATGAGGTGCAGACACCAAGATTTTCTACTGGTTACACACAGACACTGCAGCAAAGACATGAATTTATCAGCTCAGGTAACACAGGGATTCTTTTGTAAACCTTGATCAGACCTTGTGTTGTCCACTGCATGGTACGTCCTCCATCCAAGAATTCCAATAATTCCTGGAAGTTTTGAATTTCCAGGGCAACAATTTCCCCCCAGACATGAAACCAAATGGAAGCCTTGCACTTGGTGCTGCTCTCAGAAACACTTCAGCCTGAGCCTCAGCTGTGGAATATAATTGCTGACATGTTTGAAGTAATGAGAATCCTCATGTACTTTGGCAGATGAGACTGACAGTGCTCAGCACCAGCCAAAATTAAGTGCTTGGATGAGCTTACCCTTGTGACAGGGATTTCTTAAGCTTAAAACCCAAATTTCTCTCAGAGACAGATAATTACATATTTTTACTTTGTGAAAATACACAGGTTTACCATGGCGAGCCATAGTGTCCTGGGGTTTGCATGTTTTGTACCCTCTTAAAAAGAAAGAGAGTTTGACTTTGAAAACAACATTTCAGAATGTTCACATCAAATTCTCATTGCTTTGAGGTGCTGCATGAATGGTTGCCAGGTAGGAGTGCAAAGGCTTTAATACAGGTATGTAAAGAGGAAATGTCAAGTAAACTTTTTTTTTTGAGAAAAATGTTTTCTTGTATTTTCTTCTTCTGCTGGGTTTTATCCTGGAAAGCAATGACGAGAAAAGAAAGCTTTCCATATCTGAGTTCACATTTCCATTTGTAGTTGCATGATCAGAGGAAGATGGAGCAGAAAAGTTTTAAACCAGAACCATATGGAGAATAGAATTTCTATACTAATGGATGTGTTAATTCCTCAATATTTGCTGGAACATCACAATGAAACAAGCTTGTGTTTTAAAATTTCAGAAGCCCTGCAAAAAGCTGATTCAAAAATTTTGGAAAGGATTTTTTTGTCATGATTTCTGTGAAAATAAACCTACTCTTTGGAAGTGTCAATATTGCAAAATATTGATTAATGTGGAAGTACCTGATTTTCAAAGTCTCCACCAGAAAATATAAATTATTGTATTCCCTAGCAAGAACTCTCCTCTTCTGTTGATTCCTCTGCCAGCCTCCTTTCTTCACAGTGTAATTGAAGGAATAAAGTTAATTGAAAATGAGTGGTCAGCTCCACTTATTACTGATCAGACACCAAATCACTGCAGCTCCAGAGGGCCTGGGGGATGTGTCCTTCTCAGGTGGTTCTGGACTCCACAGACAGCTTCCATCCCACAGTGCTGATAGGACATCCTGGGTGATAAGTGTTTTAAACTTGAGCTCTTCTTTACCTTTTATTTTGCTTCCAATGAGTCAGTGGGAGTTTTACAACAATGTAAATGTGAGAACCTCCTGCTTAACCAGAATTATATTACAGCAGCTCATTATTTCTTTCATTCTAAAATATATCAAAGGAAATTTCCCTCACAATTAGGATATTGTTGTGTGATCCTCCAAACAGGCAGTAGCTTCTATGACTGTGTTTATGAACAGAATAATTGATTTTTATGTCGTTCTCGACAGACTGTGCAGTTGCTCCTCTGTGGCATAAAGGACTTTATGTTGGTCATTATAAAGCACACTGGATTTCTGCTTTCTCTAGGAATCATAACTGTTGTAGAACATCTGAATCACTGCTGCAGAGGGTGTATCACTGGTGACAACTGGATGATTGATCCAAAACTAGTTCATTAAAAATTAATTTGATGTCTTTCGTAATGTTGGCTCCAGTGCTGCTTTCTCTGAAGTCCTGCTTCCTTTGAAGTTTTGTCACTGTCTTCTTCAATATCAAGATCAAAAACTTCTTCTGCATAAGTGTTACCATTCAGGGCAGCTCTGTGTGTGACCTGTTTCCTTGATCAAGATTTTCTGGTGACCTATGCAATCAATTTGTGTCTGTTGTGCTACTGAACATCCAGAGCTCAGCCGCACATCCTGGAAAACTTTCATGGGTTTTGGTATGGTTTTTAGTTTATTTTTTTTTTATTTTCCATTTTTATTTTCCATTTTCAGATTTTTGCATTTTTTATTCTTTTTTCACATCCTGAAATGGTTAGAGAAGTTGGAGTTGATAATCTGAATCCATCTAGAATGGATTTTATGCTTTATTCATATACTGTGCCATCATGACCTCCCAAGAAAATCCTCAAGTGTCTTGATTACAGTTGACAAAATATACATCACTTTTATTTCTCCTTGGACTCCAAAAGCAATAAGAATTAGCAGTCTGATTCTTTTCATAGCCTTTTCTCCTTGTCACAGAGATCAAGTTCACATTTATCAGACTCCCTCCAAGTCATCAGTGTTGCTCTGCTGTTTTGCAATTTCATCAATTTATGACAGAACAGTTACATTAGTGTGATTGTTTCTTCAATTTTTCCTTTCTCTGAAATTATTCCTCTTTTGGATACTTCTTATTATTACTGCTATTATTCTGCAGGTCTCTGTTCAATCACCTTCTCTGATGAGGGGAGCTCATCACCAGTAGATATGAAAAATACAGGAGATAGAGCTGTAGGTGGTAGTAGGAACAAGGAGAATAAATGTGCAACTCTGCAAGTTATGCAAGTCTAGCAACTTACATTCTCTAATTTTTGTTGGTGCATTTTTGAAAATAAAATCACAGATTTAAGGACTTTGAGGATCTGAATGTTGGAAAATTTCATCCCAGGCATTTTGTCCAGGGTCTCATGTAAAGAGCTTGTGAAGGAGCTGGAACCAAATATCTTGAGACCTGATTAGCTGCAGGATGATGAGCCTTTTGTTTATTCCCTCTCCTGTGGTCATTGCAGCATCACACACTCCCCTCAGTCACATTCAGCTAATGCAAAGGTTGTCATCTAATATGCTGAGGATATTGCTTTGTCTCTCATATTTCAAACATCCCAAACTACAAAGCTAAAGAAAAAAGATGTCCTCAGCTCCTCATTTATCATTTCTGCTCTCACAGGAGCTGCTGCTCAGAATTTGTTTCCAAAGTGAGTTGAGGGGAAAATCCCTGCTAATTGCTAAACTTTTCTGGTTTATCTCTTATTAGTTGCAATTAAACACATGAATTGCTTAGATGTCTGTTATTCATGAATAATTGTAATGAAGTGTCTTTTTAAAACACTTCAAATTTATTGACATTTTCCCCCCTTCAGGAATATTATAATGAAAACATAGGAGGAACTTGCCAAAAATGCTTTCTGGGTGGGGTAATAAATTGATGCAGCAAACATCACCTCAAATGATATTGAAGGCAAAAAGCTCTGTGGAGATTTACCATAGGTAGGTGTGTTCTCCTCCTTGTGGGTGCTTTATTTCCACAGCTTTCATATTTCACTGCCAGCATATTATACCCTGAATCATTTTGAGATAATAAACCCAACAGTCATACTCCAAATACTTCACAAATTACTCAATCCATTTTGCCATTTCCTTAGAAAATCAATTCCATGTCTCTATTTTAGCTCTGGTGAGCACAAAGACCACTGTTTGGAAAAGTGTTGCTGTGCCAGGATAATCTGTGGCCAAGTGGGATCAGCACCTGTCAAAACCAGAGTGTCTTTCCTGCCTTAAGTTTTATTTATGAGCACACCTGGCAAGGAAATGCAAGTATTTCTTGGTCTTTGAGGCAAAAGATGTGATGAAAACAAAATTTCGTAACTAGTTTGCAGATCTATGGTTAAAACAGACACCGAGAAATACACCTTCAAGGTGTGGGGGTTTTTTGTTATTATTTTTGTTGTTGTTGCTGTTTATAATTTTGTTTTGCTTGGGTTTTTTAATAGCAAGAAGTAATTTCCTCTGGGTTAGCACATGGTGACTCATGCCAGTTCCTGCAGCAATGGCACACAATAAATTACACAACTAGCACTTGACATTTCTTGTCATCTGAAGAACCAGGTTACAGATTGCAAGATTTGCCAAGATAGTCTTGGCACAATTCTTTACAAATATGCATAGTCATAATTTTTTATCTTCCACCTGGCACTGAAATGATTTGTCATAGTTTAAAGACAAATAGAGAAGCTAAAAGGAGTTTTTGAGAAATGCTTTTTGCATCCTTGGGGTCCTCTAAAATGTTAGGCAGGTGTAAAGCTGTACACAACATCTCAAGTATGAATTCATTCTCATTAGGCTTGGGCAGCTCCTGTGCTTTTACACTGAAAACCTTCTCTGTCCAAGTGCAGATTCTGCCAGGAATTTCAGCTGAAGGAAGTAATTTTCTTTCCAACCAAATAAACTCTCATCAGTTCCCTTTTTATTTAATCTCTACAAAGCAAGGAGTAAGACCCACACACCAGAGTGAAAATTCCAGCAAATAGCAACCAGTGACCCTCCTCTCCTTACCCTGAGGTGCAGCCAGAACTCAATACAGTAAACTATGACCCCCAGTTACATTCCAGCCACAACAGTAACAATATTTGCATTGTGGATTTAGGGCTGAAAAAGTGAACTATATGGGCAGAGGATCTAGAGTTTTCCATCAGGCTGTCTACACTTGTGTCCAGGAGAGGACAGCAGCTCCCATTGCTGCTTAACAAGGCTGTGTTGAGCAGCATGTAACAAAATCATGGGCACAGGCAGAGATTTAACAGAGCAAAAAGCAGAGATGGGCAAGAAAAATAGAAATAGAAGATGAACCATCTTCAGGGGCACCCTCATGGCTCCATTGTCCTGGCCATCCCCTCTAAAACACACAGTGAAGGCTGTCAGGCTTGGCAGAACTCTTTCTCCAGCCCTTTCTTTGGTTGTGATGGAGCCTGTTTTTGTGGGCATCTATTTACACTGTAATCAAAGCACTTTTATTTTGAAATGTTTGGTTTCATTTGGGTGGGCTGTAAAAGCCTCCTGTTTTTCCTCTGCTTCTGAATGGAAATTGAGGCTTCAAAGTGACAAACTCAAGAGCTTCATTTTGGAAGCTGTTAGAATGAAATGTTCCATCATGTTAGAAAGTATTTATTTGTGAAACTTGAAAACAAAACTCCACTATTTCTAAAATCCTTCCATTTTTTTTTCAGCAGAAACAAAAAATCCCCAATCCGAAAGTAAACCCCAAATTAACAACAATCCTGTTCTGGAAATTAGATATCAATCTACTGGAAGTTTCACTTGCATAAAGCTGCATGTTTCATTCCCACTGAAACTACTTTCTTCATTCAATTTGGTGGTTAAAAGGAAAAATAAAATATTCCTTTCCCTGTTTAAGGAGACAAGCAGAAGGGAATGACAGCAGTGTCACTTGCAGGCTGGGCCAGGGACTTAGGAAGTGCCAACACTACCAGTCTTTTTTCCATTTCTCATGGGGCTTTGCTAATGGGATTTTAGCCAGTGGGTTGAAGGTGCCAGAGATGTCTTTGAAATAAAAGCAGCCTGATTTTCAAAAATACCCAGGGCCTGTCTTTTACTGACTGCAGAGGAACTTCACCAAACTGGAAGAATGGAATGTTAGTGTAGGTGTTTAGCCAGCTGACACTCAGGTTACTTTGTTAATGAGACACAATTTCTGGTGCTAATACACAGTATTTCCCCTATAAACAGTGATGCAAGTGTGCTTTGGAAAAGTGGGTAGTCTCTCAGAAAATAATATGATATTTTCACATACATATGCAAAAAAAGAGTATTATTTACTGTGTCTGTACAGATCCTGTTGGACTCAGTACTATCCAAGCAAATTCTTCTAGAAACTTGTCACAGAGGCAGTTGTGTTATAATGTTCTTTTTACAGCCAGATTTAACAGTTATCTCTTGTTTTCCTTAATTTGTATTAGTTAATTGCTTTTCAAATCAAAATGAATAGAGGCAGAGCTCCTGTGAGACTCTGGGAGTGTGCTGGGAGCATGTTGTGCTACATCTGCTCACTTCATTTTGAATTCCATCAGATTTTGGAGTGTAACAGACTGTTAATGGGTGCTGCCACACACACTTTGATGCAACCATATCTCTACATTCTGAATTTTCAGCCCTAAACTTGACCCCACTGGACCCAGGGGAAGAATTTTAGTTCCTTTTGAGGGGCCTCTTTTAAACCTACACCAATGCATTTTGAGTTCTCTCAGACCACACTGTTTCACAGATGTCACTGCACAAGAATTTATTGTCAGCATCATAGGCTTGTCCCAAAGATGCCAAAGTCAATGATATATGAATCCATTTATTTGCAACTGCAGATCCCTGAGTGCTAGTGAAAGACCCAGTTTGCATCCCTGAATTCAAAGACAATATCATAATAATAAACAGCATAATCATGTGTGTGATCACAGGGTGTAGGAACAGCCCAAAGACTTAATGAGACACAAGAGGCTTTAGAAGAGATCTCGGCGAAGGGAAAGGGTTAGAACGGTGAGTGTGGGATCAAACAGAGGGAGAAACAGGAAAAAAATGGGCACATAGGGCTGGAGTGAAGATACAAGTGACATGAGGTGAAGTTCAGTCTGTTCCACAGGAAAAGAGAGAAAGCAGATGGTTCACAGCTACTGCAACTGTTCCTGCAAGCCGGAATCACGTCGGCAAATTTGCCTCCAAGATCTGGGTGAGGAGTGATGACATGAGGAGGAGAGGAATGGATCACAGGAATTTTTAGTTCCACAGGTAGGGAGGGAAAGGTCTACTGTGGCTTTAAGGCTGTTGGTCCTAGTAGGGCTGCAATGATACTGCTCCCCTTTGCAGTGCCCTGAGAAATCTCTGCTCTCTGAAGATGTGCATGGATACAAGAGAATACAAGCTGAAAACTGAAACCCTAAATTGCATTTAAAAAGTGAATTATCTACTTTAGGGAAATGAAAACTATCCCTGGATCAATCCATTCTGGAGAATTGACCTAGATGTGTAGATCCCCAGGGTGAGATATTTGGTTTTAGCAGAGACATGTTCATTCACTCTGAGTCCTGCTAGAGATTTGCAAAGTATTAAACTTGCCTCTGATACTTATGCAGTGAACCAAATTCTTGCCTTCAGCAACATTAATTTCATATTGGAGTTAGCCAGTGGAGTTGCTCAGAACTCCAGCTAATGGAAATGAGAGGCACATCTAATCTAGAATCTCATGTGGAAACCACCCATATAAATTGAGACATTATTTAAAAATATTTCACAGTCAATACTGTGACTTCAAAGCTCAATGTGATCTGAAGTCTCCTGGCATGGATACATGACATTTATTAGTAGAGGTGCTGAAGGACTGGCATCCAGTTGATGTCATCAGACAAATTACTTCTCCATTACCTATTGATTACTGCTCTGCCCAGCAAAAAGTACATGCTTACTTCTCATACCAATGGGGAAGAGAAAAATTCAATAGCTGACCACTTTAGGTAATTATCCAGTTCTTGAAATGCTTTACTATGGGCAAATGGAAGCTGTGGCTTTTCCAGCACCCAGGAATCTGTTTTCTCAGCAGAATAATCCAAGAGAACGTATTGCTTTTGGTTTCCTTGCATTTCTCTGATTCTTTTCCACTAGATGATAGGTTTAATTCATTTTCTTATTTTCCATAAGTGGGATACAGTTAGTAAAAGATGACTTTACTGTATTTGATTCCCAAGATAAAAGAGAATCATTAGAAGGGTTTATGAAAAAGTTTGGATCCAACAGGTTTCCACACAAAAGAAATCCCAGTTATTTAAATAGAAATGTGCATAAGAATGTGTCAGTTTTCACAAAATAGGATGAGAGAAAATCCAATTTTTTTTTCTCATTGTATTTTGATAGGAAAAAAAATGCTTTCTTTTGACTCTATTGTCCAGACTCATTTTGTCTAGACTGCTCCATCCCATGCCAATATGTATTTTTACAGCATTGCAAAGGCATCACATAAATTCATATATTATTTCCTTATCTTTGCAAAACATTTTGGCACTGCTGAAATGAACTACTTCTGAAGTCTCAAAATCAAACAATAGATTCCTGTGTATGAAAAGACTTCTGGTTTAATTTTTTCCCCCCTCTTTTCATGAAACTACGTAATCCAACCACAGATTTTAAGATGTGTTCTGGTGACAGAATAGTAAGATCTATTTCCCAGTCACAGCTGAGGTTATGGTTAGAAGATCCAGATTGGTTTGTGTTCTCAAAGTGCTGATTCTTTCACGTGGAGAAAACAACCCCACAACTCTCCTTCCTGTGAAATAAACCTGGTGCTGCTGCATCTCTGCAGAGGTGTTGTGGAGGTGACTGTTTATAGACTTTCTAATAGCGTTTGAGATGGGATAGACACAGCACTGAGATTGGAGAGCTAAAGGGGAATTCATCAAGATGGGAATGTGATGGATAAGTTTTAAGAGTGAAGCCCATGGAAGAAAGGATGGAAAACAGCCAAATGCCCTTAGAATGGTGATGAGGGAAAAGTTTCTCTCCTAGCACCAAGTAAAAAAGGGATTTGTCTCTTTCGGGTCTCCTCTCACTGCTAAAGAATCAAGAAAACTCTCCAGGCAATTGTGACTAAACTCAGACATTCCAATCCTGCTGTGAACCACAAGGAGGGTTATTTGGGATGAGCACTTGCACTGGGGTGGGAAAACTGAAATTCATGAGAAATGTGAGCACAGATAGCCTTTTGGTGGCAGATTTCATCTCAGGAGACCATTATTATTCACATTTTAGTCCTTCCAAATATCTCTTTAGGAGTAAGGATGTGAAGAGTCATTGCTTTTGGAGTCAAGGAGCAGCTCCCAAAGAGAAGACAGAAACTCCCCCATATCTCAGCAGTGCTGCCACCACCCCAGGAGTGCTCTACAGCTCTGTGCAAGAGCAGGCAGCTATTAAGATCTCTAGAAATTGCATGGAAAAGACTTTGACAAACCCTGTTCTGATTTACATCCCTCACAACTTCAAAGTTTCAGCCAGCTTGCACAGAGAGTAAATCAGAAGAGGGTTTGTCTCACTGGCTGTTTGATCTGTCTGTAGTTGTTTAGCAGCTCTCTAGACTGGCCAGGGAAGTTCAGGAGCCACTGTGACTTCTTGCAGAACATGAGGTAATTAATAAAAAGTCTTTCTTTAATCTACATTCTCAAGGGCAAAATGGTCACCTACTGGAAAAATGGTGAATGAGATGGATTTCATCAGTAAATAAAAAAAAAAAAAAAAGAAAAAAGAAGAGGTGCTGTTTTTTAGATTTCTGGTATCTACAGCTAGGAGAAGGTTGAAACCTTGCACTACGACATATCAAATAAATAAATAAAAAAATAAATAAATAGGAATATTAAAAACCCAACTACTCAAATCTATTGTTAAAATTTACTCCACAGAGAGGATCTCAGTGTCTCTCTTTGTCCTAGAGCATTCCCCTTTCTCAGACAACAGTGAATCCATGTCCAGCTCCTGTTTTGGTGTTTCCCAAAGCAAAGAGAAGAAACACCTCATCAGCCTGCAGGGAACATCTTGGTTATTTTGTAGTCTCTATGAAATCTTCACATGAATGTCTGAATGCTGTCATTATTTGTCAGGACTATGAATGGGAAAACAGGACCTACCATAAAAATCTGAATGAACCTTGAATGGGAGCCAACATGGAGAGCTGGAATTCATTACTAGTGGACTGCAGTGGTTTCTGTGGGGGGAGAAGGTGAAGGGCAATTGCAGAGCTACAAAAGGTGTGTGTTTGACAGGGTTGTGCTTTCTCCATTTGTGAGTAGGATCAGGATGTTCTTGCCTCCAACCCTTTTGAATAGGGTGACTTTCCTCAGCTAAAAGGACTCAAGTCCTGGCCCTTTCTCATTGGCCCAGTGAGCCCTAAATGCCCCTACTGCATTCATGTACAATTGTCAGTAATAAGGAATAATAGATGTATTTATTATCTGTGCTTGGGAGTTACTCATACCTCCCAGTGCTGAGTGAGGTAGCACTCAGGCCATCTTTCAGAAGATAAATAAATGAACAGACATTAGCTTTTTATTACTTCTGTGATATATGTAAGTGCTTTGGGTAAGTGTCTGCTTCAGTTTTAACAGCTGAAAGTTAAGCAACCTTAAAAGAGAGTGCAGTTTTGTGTTCACTGAGGTAAAAAGGATAACTTTTCTGGCATGATGGAGGTTTTTGAATGTTATTACATGCCCTGTGAGCAAGTGAGGTTTTAAGATTACAGTTCCAGAACTGAAAGCTATTGAGTGATACATCAGGGACTTGAGAATGAAACATAAGCCATGGGTAGGTCTGTTATCAAGGATGAGGCCTGTATGGCATACAATCAGTGTCCAAACCTGGGAGGGACATAGCTCGGGTGCTGAACAGTATTCCACACCGTGTCTGGGATATGAACTAGGGAAATTACCTGGAAGCAGGGACTGGTGTGGGTTCAGGAAGGGGGATCTGGCATCAGTCATTTCATGGTGAGCAACTCTATAGTTGCATCACTTTTTTTTTAATGGGTCGTTTTCCCTTTTTATTATCATCATTACTATTATTATTATTTACCATTGTTTTTGTACTTTACGTTGTTTTCAATTATTAAACTGTTCTTAATTCAACCCACAAGTTGTACTTCTGATTCTCCTCTGTATTCCATAGAGGGAGGGAGGGCGGAGAGGAGGGTTGAGTGATTGACTTAATTTCTCTAATAGTGCTTAATTTCTCTAATTCCTGCTGGGTTTAAGCCATGGTGCTAGTCCATGACTTCCAGTGCTGTTGGCTTTGTCAGTGTGATGACATCCACAGGCTGATGGTTCCCAGTTTTTGCTGTTCCTCTTTGGATAGGGTACATTGCACAGACATTCCTGCTCTTGTTAAACAGCACTTTCTGCAGATGGCTTCCTTGGATTAACATCATGCCTTTGTTCAGCTGTCAAAAATAATTCATGCAACAGTGCGAAACATATTTGAGGCAAATAATAGCACAATAAAGAATATCAACCATGTAGCAGAGCAATGCAGATGAAACAAATAGAGAAGGAGATGAAAGAATTAATAACTACAACTGCTGGAAACAGATTCTCTTTTTAAAGGTAAACACGGAGTGATAAATATCAGCCTAAAAAGTAAAAGTGTGTGCAGCCTGGAAACAAGGTGCAGACAAGCAGAACACAGTCTCCCCTTAAAGCAGCAGAAAAATAATCAGAAAATTTCTGGCAAGAGAAACTAAGTCATCTCTAAACACTGCCAAAAAATAATGCATAATGCATTTGACTGCCTGCTTTGCTTTTTGCATACCCAAAGCTTTTGGTTTTTTTAGAGGGAGATCTGGCAAAGCCAAAGAGGTGAAGCCCTGAACAGGAATCCAACACATATTTTGCTTCTCTTACATCCTTCCCTGCCCTACATAGGCTTATGTGATTTCATCCCCTTGTAAATGATCCCATTATCATCACTGTAACACCTGAAAGTTGATCTCAAATGAACTGATTTGCATAATGTTACATCTGAGCTTATTTATTTGGAGCAGCACTTCAAGCTTGGTTGACTCTTTTGGGGATATTTTCTAGTTTGTTTGCTTTATTTTTTTACATAAATATAAAATATATATAGTGTTCACTTTGCAAAAGAGCAAAGCTGAAGATTTGTGAAACTCCATGAAAAAGAATTTCACAAGATGAGGACCTGACTTAAGCACATTTATGCAAGTCCTTAAATCCCTCATTGTTTAAATCATCACTTAAGTTTGTGCACAATGCAAAGGATGTTTTTCCAGCCCATTGACCACAAGGTCTAGTAAATGTGTTTACCCAGGAATTTTTCCAGCTGGTACAAGAGTAATTTATTGTGCAAGGTATCTACTTAAAATAATATTCATTATTTTTCTGAATAAGAAGTTAATACAAGTCAGAAGGAGGAGTAAATGTGGGAACATCAGAATTCACAGAATTCATACAAGGGGGGGATCTCCCAGCCCTTGTGCCCATCCATCAGGGAAAGAGGGGAGATAGCTCAGACCCTGTTTCATTACTTTCTGGAAATTAGTAGGTTCCCTGGCCTCTGCAGTCACATTGTTGGTGGTGGTGAGGGCAAGCATGAGAAAAGCCAATCCCAACAGGCTGGTGAAAAACAAACACTTTTCCCCATAAAAGTTTAAGTAGCACAAAAGATTCTCCAAAGGAGGTGGTCCATTTTGCTTACTGAGGATTTTTAAATCATTGTATGTTAAATGAGTGGAAGTGGTTTTGATCCAAGAAATCACTTAGAAAAACAAAACAAAGCAAAATCTCTTTTTTCTTTTTTGTCCATGTCCATGGACATCATGTTTATGCCATATTAACCCCTTGATTTGGGACTCCTCCTGGCTATCTCAGGGAACAGGAAAGATTAATTTTACCTATTTTTAAGCCAAAATTGGGCTGCTAGGAGGCAAGAACAATGGTGAATTGTTAATTTTAGAGCTGTCATAAGGAAGATGTACTGGGTGTTCCTAGTAACATCAGGCTTTTTAGCCCCTCAGAGTATGTAATATAGAAAAAGTGGTTTACCTCTTTTTGTCCCCCACATGTTGTCTTTTGTAAAATTGGACCTGAATCCACAGATTTGGGTGGGGAAAGGGAAGTGTTGTCCAGCAGTTCATTTGTATCCTCCTGACTCACAGAGCTGTTCAGAAACAAGAAATTCTGGCTCTTTTTAGAAGCAGGTGAAAATAATTTTCCACTAAACCATGGGTTTCCCATTTAAAATACATATATTTTGTCTCTGTCTAAGACAATATGCAGGCTTGGTATTAAAAAGCATTTTTGCATGTTGGTATTGAATAGGTTTTGTAAAGTACCTTCATGGCTATTTGTCTTTCATTTCAATGCATGTCAGGTGATTTAGAAAATTCTGATAACTGCCTCTCTTATCTTTCTATAAATATCTTAAAAATCTCTGACCTGCATGACCCAGATAAAAGCAGATAAGACAGTAGCAATCTGTATGCTTCGTGGATGGTAAATGATCCACATGGATTGTCTGGCTCCTCTCCACACCAGAACATCTCCTTCCATTGTGGCCCTGAGAAGGACATGACTTTCTGAATTTAATTCAAGTTATAAGCATGAGTAAGGAAGTGGAACTGCTCAAAGGGAGAGGACAGACTTGTCTGACAAGCAGGAGGAGCCTCCCAACATCATAGAGGTAACTTTGGGAACAGTTCTTGATATCTTCTGGGTCACTTTTCTGGAAGGGAGAACACTGGGAGTGGCTACATTTATCCACATGTCCTGTTCTTGTCTCAGACACACTAAGATGTGTGTCTGAGACAAGAACAGGACATGTGGATAAATGTTAAAATTCAGGCCAGATTTATTTGCATGTGGATTTGCCAAGGTGTCAAACAGTCCCTAACACATAATTTGATGATGCTCAGATAATCTAGAGGTTGTCACTGCAATGGGATAATATCCTGCTGCAGAGGGAAAGACTTTGCATGCTTCTTCCATGTCCAATTCCGTTCTGCTTTTTGAGACTATATTAGAAAATAAAAGTTTGGGAGTTCTTGGACTTTGAGGAATTGTAGAATTTGAGAACTCAGATTACAAAATACTCCTTGAATTCTTTATGCCTGCTTTCCTTTGCTAGTAGATGTTTTTGTCAAGAGTGATAGAAAATATCCTTTGCTCTATCAAAAAATAGGAAATATCCTGGGGAGGACTGAAAGGGAAGTTACATGAAGAATACATTTTTGAGAGGCATCTCCAGTGAAGACGCTTTATTTAATGTTGTTTGAAAAAAAAAAATCCATTTCTGTCAAATTCTTGTTCCTTTTTTCCAAAAAATCACACTTGGACACTGCCATCTCAGTCAGAAGGTTGCTGTCAGGGGTTATTAACATTTACATGCCCTTGAATGTTTCAGGGAGTGTTTCCTTGATATTCTGGTGGTTTTTTCTTTTTTGATGTCCTACCTTGTAAAATTGGTAAGAGCTTCCTAGAAGAGGGTAAGTGCTTTTCTTTCTTTTTAATTCCTGTCTTCTGTTGGCATCAGAAGCCATATTGTTGCAAGCTGAATGCCTCAGTACAGCAGTGGAGATATTTTGCTTCTTCACACTCTTTTTATTCTTCTACACTGCCAGCTCATGAGTTGGTCTTTGATGATAGTTCCCTTCAGCACAACTTTTTACAGATCCTCTTGAGGCTAAAACTTTCCAAAGAATCTCACTGAACTTTCACTCAACATGCACCAAACTGTACACCAATATAAAAGTGTTCCTACCATTCTAGTTGGTTTGGAGAGAAAAACTGAAGAAGAGAATGAGGAGAACAGAATATGAAAAATGAAAAAAAAAAAAAAAAAGGAAGAAAAAGACTGTTTATAACTCCTGAAAAGTCTTTCAGAGATCTGACTTTCTCTTCTTGGACATTCTTAAGTCCAAATAATGAGTCCTAATTGTGACTTTTACATATCAGTAAGGGAACAGTGAAGCAAAATAGAGGTAAATGAGGGAATTAAAGAGGCTGAGTAGAAAAATGTACAATAGGCATGGCTCAGGATGTCAGAAGTGTTCGATAAATCTTTATGAGATGGATAATAGGGAAATAGGATGGATTCAACAGGTACAGATGTGCTCCACAAGCCAGTTATAACCCCAGCTATTAGAAACCTGGCCCTCCCCACCAGATTATCCCCACAGGGATCTGTTTGCCCTAATAACCCTCAGTAGATTCTCTGCTGGGATACAGTGCCTGGAGCAGATATTGGGTAACACTTCTGCTTTGGGCCCAGATTAATTCAAGCAGGTTTGTATCATTCTCCTGGAGCAGAAGGAAATGGGTCCAAGAGAATGTAGGGCATTAGGAACCCCTCTCAGCAAATTAATTCCTACTGGGAATTCTGTATACAGCCCTACAAAGTAGAGATTTTTATGGGTTTGAAGGGTGGGTACAAATGCCATCAGAGGAGCGTCTTCCAGTTTCATAGAGGGGAAAATCAGTTCTGCATGCAACTTCATGGATGAGTCTGCACTGGCTGTGGTAGAGTGGGAGAGGGCAGCAGGGCTTTTGTTTTGGTTCCATAATAAAATATCTACAATGAACTTTTATATAATAATCCCTGTTTCCATCAGAAATGTTCAACATACCTGACTTCAAAAGACAAGATTCTTTACCAGGTAGACTAGGTCAGTTATATCTTGCCAGTAAATATGGCATCTAATATCAAATCTATTTTTACTCAAGTTAAAACGATTATTTTAATGTATTATCAGTTGTTAATTTTCACCTGAATGTGTCACATTAAAATAAAACATTTAGCATCCAAACATAGATGTGAAGAAACACAATTTCACCTGCAAAAATCAGAACAGAACAGGGCCAGGCACTTGCTGATGGGCTCACAGGCAATGACACAGCAAAGGGCCACATCCTGTCCTTGGTGCCACATCCCTGTCCTTGGTGCCAACATGTAACTGCAACCTGAGCACTGTCTCTGAGCATTTCCATTATGTTCTGGTTATGAAGTAGGACAGTGAATATGATAATCTGGAAAGAATTACCATGAGCCCCAAGTACAGGAAACCAGTTTATGGAACTGAATGAATTGATGACAAATGTGCATGGCAAAGGTAAATGTGGTTTCTCAGGTGGCTTAAAAAAAGGCTGCCATGGAGAGGGAGTATCCCTTCCCTTTCTGCTGCCCTTACCTGCATGGTTCTTTGTCACCATGATATTTTCTGAAAAATCCCTTCACCAGGATTTCTTCTCCTAAAAAGCTTCAGCTTGTCCCTGTTTTGTTGCTTTGGAATGTGATTTTGAGAATTGTTTACCCAGCATGTGAATTGTTTTAACTTAATGACCAATCCCAGTCCAGCTGTGTCGGGACTCTGGTCAGTCAGGGGTTTTTACTATTCATTCTTTTCTAGACTTCTATCTGTATGCTTTCTATGTAGTTTAGTAATATAATATAATATAATATAATATAATATAATATAATATAATATAATATAATATAATATAATATAATATAATATAATAATAAATCAGCCTTCTGAGAACTTGGAGTCAAATTCTCATCTCTCACCTCGTCCTGGGGACCTCACAACACCACAGTTCTTCTCCTCCTCTTCACAGTTCAATAATTTCACTGAGTGAGTGAAATTTTCAACCAGCTCAGAGGAGATGGCTTAGTTTGACATTACCAACACAGCAGAACCAAGGCACATCTTCCAGGTCCACAACATGCCTTCATTACATCATGGTGAAGGACCAGGAGAAGAGGCAGATACTCACTGGTCTCTTCTGCCTCACAGACACTGTGTGCCAGAAGGGGTTACAACATGTGAGGGTCCCCAGGATGAGGTGAGAGATGAGAATTTGACTCCAAGTTCTCAGAAGGCTGATATGATATGATATGATATGATATAATGGTATACTAAAACTATACTAAAGAAAGAGAAAGGATACATCAGAAGGTTTAATTTTATTATTCATGAGAATGAATAATAAAAAAAAAATAATTTTATTATTCATGAGAATGAATAATAAAAACTCTGACTCAGAGAGTCCGACACAGCTGGCCATGATTGGCCATTGAGAAAAAACAATTCACATGAAACCAATCAAACATTTAGCTGTTGGTAAACAATGTCCAAGCCACATTCCAAAGCAGCAAACACAGGAGCAGCAATCAGATAATTCTTGTTTTCATTTCTCTCTGAGGCTTCTCAGCTTCCCAGGAGAAAATCCTGGGCAAAGAGAATTTTTCAGAAAATATCAGGGTGACAGATCCCCATCTGGACATCAGGGCTGCAGAACCCTGGTGGGATGGGTGGTCAGGGCCTTTACCTCTCAGCAGATGGAGAGGAAAAGAATGCCTGGGTCTGTAAAATGTGATACACAAACTCTGTGGCAGAGCTGGAGATAATTCTCTTCAATACCAGTCAATAGGATAAATGACAGGGCCTCAAGATGTCTTTAGCTATTATCACTGAACTGAACTCTGTCTGAAGGGTTGATATGGCTGTGATGACTTCTATGCCAGTGAGGCAGCTTGGCCAGAGATCAAGCTAGCCAACGTAAAATCACTGTTGGTAAGTGATGGTTTCCAGAAGCCAATGCCTTTTAACATTCCTGCCACAAGAGTGATACTAGGATGTGCTTTCTATTTTCTAATTGGGTGAAGCCCATCCTTATTTTACATCATTTTGAAGCTTTATATAGTTTGTCTTCTTTTTTAGGTCACAGGGCCCACAAATCAATATGTATTGAGTTGAAGAACCACAGTGAGATAGTTAATTCTCATCCACCATGCTTTGAGCACCACCTGCATCGACCAGAGAAGGCAGAACTGCCTCCTTACACTGAAAAGCAAGGAAAAAATCCACTAATGACATTGCCAAGTACTAACCCTAAGGTTTTTAAGTTGGAATTTTTGCTGAATTAAACCAGCAGTTCTTCCACACTGAATAATGACTTTGCCAAGCAAGCTCATAGGTATGCATTTGAAGGTTCTATCTGCACTGTATGTTTTATACTCTATGGCCAATTTCAAACACATTAAAGGTAAAAATGCCAGAATCTGACTTAAACTGACACCCAGGTTCTTTCTCTCATGTATAAACCACATTTTTTTTTTGTATTTCAGTAAGAAGCCTCCATATAAAACCTGGTACCACTGGTGAAATTAAATTTACTGCAGGGTATTTGGCAAATAGACAACACCATTATCCCATCTTTGCAGCTTATTTTTACACATGGACTTTAGCAGCTGGTGGCAAGTGGTTATCCTACCTGTAACAGTGTGAAAGGGTTTTGCTTTGTAGGTATGAAGCACTAGCTGTCAATGCCATTTTTTTTCCACAAAGCTCAGAATACTTAGAATATTTCTTCAGACCCTCTCTGTTATCACGCACAGCTCCTCTCTACCTCTGATTGAGTGTAAACACATTAATGGCTTTATGATTAATGAGAAAAGCCTGGAAATGTCATTATTCACAACTTAGAGCTCAGAAGATAAACAGTAATAATCCCGAAGCAATTGGCTTAAAATGAGTAGAGTTATATGTAAATAATTATAAGTTAAAAAAAAAACCAAACCACAAACAAAAGCAAATTTCATACTGGCAGTTATGAATTGCCTGGAAAGTCAATTTTATGGTTCACTAAGAGACTGGGGGAATGTGTTTTTCTCAGGCCCACCATGGCAGGATCCTGAACCCAGGTGATGATTTCTTAACATTGCTACAACACACATGGATAATAAATTATTCTAAGAGCAGTGTTCAGAGCCTCAGCATTGTTTAGTAATGCTGAATAGCAGATGATACCTCAGGGAGCTTTCAGACTCTTGGGGATTAAATGGAATATTGCCCAAAGCCCTGTGAAATTATTTATTTGAGGATACCTACCAGGCAATGAGAGAGTGGAAATAAATCATGTCCAGCCCTGGTGTGACATCCCAGGCAGAGCAGTGCCTGGTGTGACTTGTTTAGCAGTGAAGACACCCAAACCATGGCATGGTCAATCCTGACCTGGGACAGGTCCAGGGTTTGCTTTTCCTGCTTTTGGAACCTGCTCCCATGACCAGCACTGATGGAGACACCTGACAAAAAAGTGTGTGGGCTTTTGTTTCAGCTATCTTAAAGCTCCATTCCTTCATTAATTCTTTACAACTCTTTTGATCCAAATTTTCTGTGTTCAGTTTTGCATTAAGTAATTCTGCTCTTTCAGAAAACAGAGATGAGGAATTAGCTCAGCCATCTTCTGTGAGAGATCTCAATATTTTAAAGTAACTGCCTCTGCAATCTGATTTTTTTACTGTCTTTTTTTTGCTTGTTTTGTTTTGTTTTTCTTTTGAAAGTTTACAACCAGACAAAGGCCATTTGCAAAAGGAAATTAACATTTGCTATTTTTCCAGATTTGATAAGTACATGTAGTGGGGTATTTCCCACCTCTCTTTTAGGTTTATAAACACAAAAACAGTGAAAATCATGTTCATGTGACATGAGAGATCATAATATTCCTGGGAAACAGCATTTTTGATGGAATCAAACCAAAACTATTTCTAATTCTTTTTTTCCTCATAAGAGTGCTTGGTCAGGGAAGAATGTAATCTTGGTGCTAATTTTTCCAATATACCCATATGCCATTGTGTTTCTGGCTTTCTCTATTATTATAGTAATTCCAAATAAATTTTCTGTGTCTCACATATGACTATAGAACAGTTTTCTGGAAAAAAAATCTTTTCTCCCTCCTATCAAACTCTCTGAAGAAGAAGATGCTACACTCACATCTATTCAACCACCTCCCTAAACAGAGAAGCAGCAAATAAAGTCATTCTAACTCTCTAAATAAATGCCTATAGGCAGGAAATTATAAACAACCTGTTGATATTGGTAGTTAGGTTACAGTGACAGCATTAGCACCATGAGGCTATTGCAGTGTACTCTACTATTTTAGTTACTGTTTGTGCAGTAAAGGGTGTGCAAAGACCTCTAACAGCCTTACCTCTCATTAAATGTTCTTAATACACTACTTTATGTGGACTGTCAATATCTACAGAGACATCTTTTCAAACAGAACTTTCTGAGTTGATCAAAGCTGTTCTAAATGGTTGCTCCCTTCCTTTGGATCTGGTACCTCACTTAATACCCAGGTGTTACGGGTTTATTTTTCTTGTTTGCCAATTTGCAAGGTTTGTTTTCTTTTTCTTCTGTTTTTTTCTGTTTTTCTTTTTTTTTTTTTAAGCTACAGTTAAATAAAATTTAAAAGAGCCAATGAAATCAAATATTTAATGTTTCATACATATGTCTTTTCCTCAATGTATTTTCCTCCCTCTCATAATCTTTGTATAATTTTGTAATTAAATCCACAAAGTCTGAAGGTCTGTCTAGCATTTCTCCTACTTTCAACAGAAAGGTGCTCTCTTTAATGCATCTGTTTCTTGTTTTGGTTGCAGAGAAGTTTGTGCATTTTCCTTAAAAAATGTTGAAGACCCTTGCAGTGATTTTTATCACTCTGCATCTCCAATTTTTTGTTGGGAATGAAGTCTTTGCTAATGGCTCTCTTTTATTATGCACTGTTCTCTTTGGTGTCAAATATGACTACACTCTTTAGGGACACTTAAAAAGGGATGGCCCACTCATTGTCCTAGTTCATAAAGAGCAACTGAAGTGGAAGAAAAATTATCACTAAAGAATTTTCCTGGAGATCTTCCAGGGAAATATTCAAGACTGAGCAAATGAGAAAGGCAATCTCCATCAGTTACACCTGATTGTTCAGAGAATTAAGCTTGTTACAGAAATCATAACAAATGCATTTTCTGTCATTGGGAGGTTTGCTGGCAAGGCTAGAGCTGGAGGAAGAACTTTGGGCTGTGCCAAAATTATTCTACTTAGTGATGTTACAGTTCATACCTGCTGCAGCTTATTTTGAGCTGCCATTCCTGTTTCCTTTCTGCTGGCACCCACAGAAACAGGGAATGCTGTTTCCAAGGTCCAGGCTGATCCAAGC
Organism: Agelaius tricolor; assembly: GCF_023055355.1. NCBI lineage: Eukaryota > Metazoa > Chordata > Aves > Passeriformes > Icteridae > Agelaius > Agelaius tricolor. The sequence goes on from NW_027269266.1 coordinate 4,852,889, forward strand.
CCAGCCAGCAGTTCAGTTTATATCACTGATTAACTAAAGAATGCAAACCAAGACCTGTCTAAAGGGGACAAAAGCCATTTAGAGACAGCCTTGTCACATCATGGAGAAGAGAGGGGCAGGTTGTGCAAGGGGCTATAAGGAGAGGCAGAAAAGCAGATTTGTACCTGAATAGCACACAATGATTGCAACCTCTAGTGCTGCTGTAATACAGCTGAACCACAAAAGGATCTGAGCATAGCTAATCTTAACCTTCATGGCTGTTATATCTGGTTTGATAAACAGCCATAGCCAAAGACAGAGAGCAGCTTTTTATTCCTGTGTCCTGAGTCTGGATAGATCCTGCTGCATTTTGCATCCAAATCAGTTCAACTACTGCAGCTGCATTCTGGGATCAGCTGGCAGAGCTATGGTGCACCACAAGGTCCCCCTGCCCCAGGACTGGGGAGAGGCAGGGACAGGTTCACACTGTGGCCTGAGAGAACTAGAGTTTCCTCTGATAAAGCCCTGACTCTGGATGTTAGGGATGGCAGAGGAAGCCAAAAGAAGGGAGGTTGACACTTGCTAGAACTTCTGATCTCACTACCACTTCTACAGGCAAATCATCCAAACTCCAAATGGATGAAATCAGAACCAAGAGCACCAGAGATGGATTTTTTTTTTCTCTTTCTTGCTCCCTTTTTTTTTTTTTTTTTTAAATTTTTTTTGGTGTTTTCCACCAGTCTCTGCAATACTGTTTATGTCTGCCTGCTATGTGGGTCACAGACAGACTTGTCTGCTCCTAAAAAGTTATCATGTTCTTTTATCTGCCATTGGGACCAGTCAGGCTGCTGCAGATCTACCTGCCCCAGATCATTCCTTGCTGTGGCTCACAACTGTGAATTCTTCCAGCTCATAAGATGTGCCAGAAATCCCATTTTCCTACAAAGCAGCATTGTTATAACAGGTATAAAATAACTAGAGGGTAGGCAGTGGAAGCTGCACGTGGATGGGCAGAAGGAGGCTGGATCTCATTTTTCTGCCTCAGTAATTGCTCTGTTTCCTCTAAGGGCAGCTCTCCTAAGGCTGGAGCAGGGCTGGGCTCACCACTCCTGGGCAGCACCAGCCAGGGTCTGGTCCTCTGCTTTGCTCCCACTGTGAATATTGATTAGGGTTTTTTTCCCTAAACATCTGCTAGAAAGGGAGCTGCATTTTTTAGGGGATGGACACAGGAAAGTGGTGCTTCCAAAGGGTGTGCAGACTACTGTAAGGACCAAGGCTACTAGAAATGCCTGCAATTCTGCTTATTCAATTATTAAATCAGTGCTTTCCACTTTTTAAAATACTTTTATGTGCTTGGAGGAGAAAGGTACTTAATTTGCACATTAGCTAGAACAAAAGCTTTTGTTCTGAGTTGATGAAATCCCACATCTTTCTCCAGGCAAGCACCCAGAATTTATCTACTGAAAAAACATCAGCACTGGTGGTGACTGTGCACAAGAGGATGAGGATAGAGAGGATTTTGCTGCCTGTGTTCTTCTGCAAATGCTCATTCCTGTCTTCAGTTTGCTTTCCACCAAGCAGTGGAGAGCACTGGTTGAAGACTTGGATGCCAGATTGACCTCCAGCTGCTCCAGGCCAGAACCCAGAGGAGTTTGCTGAGGAAGAGAGGAAATGCTATTTCAGCCTTTCAAAAGTCATTTGTGCCTCTAGGGATGATCAGAATGTCTGAGAGGTCATTCTGGTGTGTCACTAACAAGCAGGCATCCAGTCAGTCATGTTGCATTTGGGGTGCTTTGCCTGGACAGGGAGAAAGAGCTGAGGGAAAATGAGGAGGGAGCAGAACCCATCCCTGCGTGCCAGCTCAGCCATTCCTTGGGTCTGTCCTGTCTGCTGCAGGACAGAGCTGCAAATATTTACACTTGGCATGATCTGTTACATAAGCAGCTGAAACCCTCATCACCAGTAACCATTAGAAGCTGACATCTACAGAAACCATGGATTTGGCACTGGTAGTCAAGGTGAGAGAAGAAAAGTCTTGGCTGATCCCTTCTGTGTCCAAAAATCTCCAAGCCAATGTGGGTTTAAGAGCATTTTCAGTGGCAACAGCCCATTTTACAAAATTCTCCTTGCTCCTCTTTTTACTCCAGCCATCTTTTGAACTAAGCTTGTCAACAGCCTCTGGAGCTGTTCAGAACCTTTTCTGTTGGATATCAAACTTCTTTTTATAGTGCTGCTCACTTCTTTCTTCCAGTTTGCACAGAGGCAGTAGACACATCTAAACCCGCAGGATATTTTTGGAAAATTAAAAAGGAAAATATTGTGTTTATCTCAAGAAAACAAAGAAGGCAGCCCACTTTTTGAACAGGGCCAAGGTGGCTGTTTAAAATATTGATGCTGTTACAAAAGGCCTGGTGACAGAATGGTATTTCATCTTTGTTGGTGTTTGTCTTTCCCTTTGTTCTCTCATGAGACAAGCCTGTTTATTTCTGCTGGGGGCAGCTTGCATGGTGCAGATGAGACTGAGAATGAGCAATGAACTCTCTGGACAGGAGAGGAGCTGTCATAGCCCTCCTCAGCCCAGGACTGCTGAATTTAATTCAGAAGAGAGCACAGGGATCACAACTGCTCAGGGTGGGAGGGAAGAGCTGGCTCTTGAGGCCTGCTGGCTTAATAAATCAGCTGGATTTATTCTCACATAGCTTTAGACATCTCTGGTACCATTCTGGGCTTCCTTTGCACTCAGTGAGAGGAATGGGCACCTACAGCAGTGTTACAGATGTTGTTTCCAGAGGAGCTGCACCCCCAAGACTCTGCTCACTCTCCTGCTGAATATCCACTCACTCTGATGGGATCCTTGTGGGATCAGTGTGGGTTAGAATATTTAAGTGCAGGGAGCTACATTTAGCCATCTGAATGCATCTTTAGTGGGGAAAAAAGCTTTTTGCTGCTCTCTCCTAGAAGCTTTTTGTACTTTAAATGTATGTATTCCTACTTTTTATCTGCAACCACTCCCTGGTGGGAGGATGCATGTGTAGCAAATTTAAACCTACTGAAAATAAGCTTGTTTTTCTTATTTACCTTTCTCTGACTCTGTAGGAATAGTCCTCTCACTTGCCAGGCTCCATGGGTGACAGAGTAGAAACCACCAAGTTTTAGAAAGTGTTTTGTGAATAAAACTGTGAGAATAATCTGAGTGAAACTGCTGGTGGCTTATGGCTTATAAACCAATGAGGCACCTCCAGAGAAAGAAATAGCAAATAATGGAGGAATAATGAATAAAATTCTGTTCTCCTTACCCTGATAGAAATGTGGAAAGTATTTACCTGGCAACTCCCATGGTGAGTTTTGTCAAAGCAGTTGCTGCTGGCCTAATTCTGCTGAGTAAGCCAGGTTTTAACCTTTGTGACAGCACAGTTGAGGCAGCCTCAGTGTGTACTGCTGTTCCCCAGCACCCAGATGAGGGCCTCTGGCACCAGAAGGGTTGCAGGAGTCCCAGTCCTCATGAGCAGTTTTGCTGCCCTTAGACACAGTTCCACTCTGTGTTTGGGAATTTTGTTGTCTCCAGGTGCAGCCTCTCATAGTGGAAAAGAGACAGCACAGGTGGTTTTCCCCAAATTTGATACCTGAAATATAAAAAAATACCGCCTTGACTGAAAAGTTCACATTTTTTCTGGGATACTCTGAAATCCCTCCATGGCCTGCTGGATGTGAGGAGCAGCTGCCCACCTGTTTTGCAAAGAGACAGAAGCATTCTGGTTTTGCCCTGTTGAAATAATGACTCACATAAAGGGAAGGTTTTGAAAAATCAAGCAGGAGGAGTGAGAGCGCATGTGACTGTGTGTGCATGATGCATAAAAGTCTCAGTGAGGATTAATATTATATTAGAAATTTAACAACTCTGAATCACTGCAGTTTTCATTTAATGTTTTACCAAATGCCTGTAACCTTACAAGTCTAATACATGACAGATACACTTAATTACCTCGCTGTAAGGAAAATAATGATCAGGACTGTTAAGCAGGAGAAATGAAACATGACTAAGCTGGCATTTGTTACAGTGCCTAGTTTTAGACTTTTCCAAGCCATTTGATGGCAAGGCAAGTCTGTAAGCAGTGGGTGGTTACTAATGACTTTCCATGGTCAAAGTAACACTTTCTGTGCCACTCTCCACGCTGGGCTTGGGGTGGGCTGGGTCCTCCCCAGGATGTTCTGACAGAAGAAAGAGAGGACTGGGATGAATAGAGAGAAGTAGAGTCTGAGAGTTTCAATCTGTTTTCACTACTGACACCATTGGGACTGGGGGAATCATCTCCTCCAAACAAATTTCAATTATTTTAAATTTTAAAATTTTTTATTATAGCAAAATGCAATAGCCAGTGCCTAGTTCAACATTCAATTTTCATTAATAAACATAACATGTAGTTTCAGAGAAGCAGACTTAGGTGTGGGCCTATTATGGAGTGCACCACCAGAAGGGAGAGATGATTTTTGACATAAATTGAGTTAATCTTTATTTGTGGAGAGTTAGTTTAATTAAAAAAAAATCAAAACAAACAAACAAACCAAACTTTATATTAATGGCAAATCCAGCTATAGTCTTCAAAATATACCTTGTGAACGTGCTTGAGCATTAGTACACAGAGCCTCTGGAGCACCTTTTAATGTAGTATTTGTATTTCTCCTTCTTCTTCTTCTTTCCTCAGTTTTTGTCTCATTACAAAGTAAAAAACTGTTGAGCTGAAAAATGATCATGTTTAAATTTCTTTTATGTTAAACATGTCAGTGAATCAGCAAAGTGCTTTTTGTATTTCTCCATTGCTCATTGCATTTCTTAAAGCCTTTTCTCATGATCTACTTCTACCCAAATGCCTGGGAAAAGAAAAAATTCTTCTGAATGAATTGATTTATGAACAAAGCTATTGGGTTTTAACACACTTTTTGGGTTTTTTTTGTCTTTCTCTCCTGGAAGAAAGATGTTTAGTCTATGAATATTATTGGTTCTAAAAATTCTTTCTCATATTTCTCCTACAATCACAGAGATTAGAGAGAGACAGAGACGCCTTTCACATCCTTTAGTGCTTATTGCAGTAATCAATTAAGGAGACTATGCTGAGCATTTTTTTAACTCAAACTCCTAAACCCATATCCAGGAACCAAAGAATGCACCTGGATTTCTATGTGCCAATGCCCAGGAGATTACATGCATAGAGGGCCTTGGTAAAAAAGGAAAAGAAAGCAAAAAGGAGAAAGAAAAAATGATAAAGGAAAAACAGAGAAAAGAGGAGAAGGAGAAGGAGAAAGAGAAGGAGAAGGAGAAGGAGAAGGGGAAGGGGAAGGGGAAGGAGAAAGGAAAAGGAAAAGGAAAAGGAAAAGGGAAAGGGAAAGGAAAAGGAAAAGGAAATTTCTACTTTATAAAGTTGATTCATTTCATGTAGGTAATTTCAGAAAATTATGGCCTAGGGACATCAAAATTTACTTATACCCACTCAGGCAGACTTTTAAACTAGAGACACCTATAGCACTGAGCTGTGTGTATTGGGTATGTTCCATTCACTGTGGGGACAGCCAAGTCCCAGAAAATTTTCTCCTCAAAGGCAGATCCATGTGAAAGTGATGCTTCTTCATATCTGTCTTTCACCAAGGCACCACTGAACCTTGACCCAAACTCTCCATGACCATGTAGCAACAACTCCAATTTTTATTAATGTCATTAACAGCTCCTCACTGCCCTTGCTGCTCCCTCCATTGAAATTTTAGGGATATGTCCACACCACTTATTTAATTTTAGGCCTAGGAGACAGTGGGGGAAGGTAGGTCCCAGCACAAGCCTTCAGTGGCTGACTGTGTTTTTGCCAAGCATTTTTAAAGGGACAACTGCCAGACCTTGCTGGATAAAGATATAGTTTGCTTTAAATTTTAAAGAACAGCCTACAAGGTGCAACACCCACTCATCTCCCTCCTGCATATCATGCCTGCTTAGAGACAAGCAAATGTTATAAATGATCAAATCAGTAGCCAAATTTATAAAAAAATTTAACAAAGATTTATTAGAGCGAGAGAGAACAAAAAATAGAATTTCAAAAGACCTCCACAGCCAAGACAGCCTCGGCCCTGGGTGCAGGTGCTGGGTGAACCAGGATCCGACTGACAAAGCGACAGCGCTTCCCCAGGGGTTCACCCCAATGCTTCCAGCAGCCAGCTTATATACAGTTTATTCTGCCTGAGGCAGGGATGAGGAACGTTTCTTTGTGTCTCTTCACATGTAGAACTGGATCCATACACGTGCAGGAACAGACAAAGGTAGGTCCACGGGTCCAGATGAATGTCAGCATCTAGGCAGAGGCTGCATTCATATGTAGCAGAGTGAGCCAGTTCTTGAGCACGTAGATGCAATCTTCCCAGGTGCAGGTCTCATGAGTAGCTGAGACATTCCAGCAATCATGGCCCAGGAAGGTTTCATTAGATGCAATCCTCCCAGGTGCAGATGCATTCCAGGGAAGTCAGCAATCATGGCCCGGGAAGGTTCCATTCCTACGTTAACAGACCTGGCATTATCTTAACGTTGTCAGGGGATGAATAGAAATAGGACTCTGCTCCCAGCCAGAGTGGTCAACGACATAGCTTTGGACTTTTACAATATTTTATACATATATAGCATGAATTATCTCTACCATATACTACAGCAAATATCTGGAAAAAAGTTAATTGAAATCTACATTTCTTTCTGGCTTAACACCTGCACTGCTCTGCTACCTGGTAGCTGAAGTCATAAATCCAGTCTCCCCATGTGCTGAATGCTATGGGAGGAGAAGGAATTTTGGGGAATTGTTAATGTTTGCTCAGGTTTGCAAAGTCCCACATCCCTGTTCACCCACCTTTTGGATAATTGTAACACTTTCCCAAGCAATTGCTGCTATTTCTTTGGAGGATAGCCTTGGCTGCAATTCACTCTGGCTTTTTAGCTCTTAAATCAAAATATCATTATTAGTCTATCTAGGTCTATCAGTGAGTAGAGGCAGGGGATCCTTGGTATTTGCCCCAAAAATACTGTGTTCTTTGGCCAGCCCTCTCTAAATGAGGTTAGAACAGGAGGTCACCAAGTAAGAAATCAAAGGCTAAATCAGCAGTAAGCGAGATTAACTAAAAGGATGAACTGAATAACAACTAAACAGCATAAAGCTGATCTGTTAAAGGAGGATATTCAATACAGGTTTTTCTAGTAATCTTCATTTTTTTCCTATGAATTTCCAAAGAGGCTGAGGAAGGAAGAAATATTGGTAAAAGAAGTGTTTTCAATTCTGTTTGAGGGACAACTTAAAATTCTACCCCCTCATGCAGCTGGTTGTCAGTAGGGCACAGAATTGCAAAACTATTTTTGTAATTCAGCCTTTTCAACTTGATTCCAAGCAGGGCTCTGACAATTGCAGACTACTTGGAGATATTCCCCTGCTCCCAGTTTAAGGTCTCTCTCAAAAACAGAAGCAACAATAAAATTGCATAGATTGTTACTTCAGACACAGTCAGAAGTCACTGGTCTGCTTTCCATTATGTTCCCTTGAAGCTCATTACCCTATTTTTGGGGAAGCACAGTGAAAGCCAACAGTAAGTGTTGTGGCACACATCTGTAGTGGCAAAATTTTGAAGGGGGCTATGGGATGTGGATAGCAAAAAGAGACAGAGAATAGTGCTTTCTGTAGCTCTTTGTTGCTGTTGTGAATAGCATCACAATGTCTCTTAATGAAGCAGATGTTCAGATAAATAATTTCAGGCTATATGCACCAAAAAATAGAAGTTTCCACACAGCTTGAGTTCCAGCTCTGTTATCCTTGTTAACCAGTTGTCATGCTCTTCCTGGCAAACCATAAGCTCCAAGGCACCTGTTTGATGGAAAGTATATCAGAAATATTTCCATTCTTAAGCACATCTTGCTGTGCACTCTTTGATCATGTTGGATGGAAACTTTTCAAACTTGTGATCCCAATTCCTATTTCTCATCTCACTCTTGTGTGGGGCACCATGGCCCTAATGCACTGCTGTTGAAAAGTGGGAAATAAGTTTACATAAAACGGATGAGTTTTGATTTAATTGCTTTTTACCCTAATTATATGTTAGAGCTTGCTAACTGGAACTGTGTCAAACAATCTCCAAAGTCTCACAAGAGAATTGTAATGTTAACATTAACATTTGGTAATACTCTAATACCTTTGGGACTCTAGCTCATTTTTGGATATATAAATGAGAAAATTGTGAGGGGAAGGGGAGAAGATATTTTGGAGGAAAGGTCTGGTTTGCATGTTAATTATGGGGTAAGAAGGTCACACCTCACTTTGGAGAAACCTGGATCACTTGAGGGTATCACCATTCCTAGAGTGAAAGAGATTTGGAGACCACTTTCAAGCACAAAGTAGCTGCTAAAATGGCTTGGTGAACCTAGAATTAGGTGCAGAGCAAAGACAATTAGACCACTGGGTGAAAATCAGGATTTGCACTGGGAACATCTGCTCAGTGTTTGTGTCCAGGCTCTCCCAACCTCCTGCAAACCAGAGGATGGTGAGTATCTGCTAGAGAATGTCAGCCAGAGGCATGGACAAAGGAACAAACCCACCCATAACAGGATGTGCTTGTTTTTTAGCTGCCATGGTTGATGTTGAAATGGCCTGCTTGGCTTGTTGACAAGGAGAGATTTGGCAAGTGGAAGCATAAAGCTGGCTAATGGGAAAGGTGCAGAAATCTCTGCAGAAACAATAGCTGGCTCTGTGCAATCTGGAGGCACAGCCAAAACCATCATGTGCACTGAGGTATAAAATGAACAAAATAAAAAGAAAAATAGGACCATAAAGGGCAACAGCAGTGACTACAGTGTAGTTGTGCTGCTTATGGCCTCCCACAGGCTGTGTTAGACAGCACAGATGCTGTAATCACTCCTCTCATGCTTCTGACTGGGAGACAAGAATTCTCCTTGTGCTGTGGAAGAGCTTATGTGGTGGTGAAAACCATCTGCCAGGACCTGTGCTACTGCCTCCAAACAGCACACAGAGGAAGAGTGCCTGTCCTTGCTGAGACAGGGATTCAGAGGGACACGAGGCCCCTGGTCACCAAAACTCAACTCAGATTATGAAGTTATGAGGTCTTGAGCTACAAGAGCCCTGCAGTGAGACCTCTGTGGAGGCAGCTGGAAGCAGAGTAAGCTACAACAACAACAACAACAACAACAACAACAACAACAACAATGGGTGGGAGTTAAAGCTCCTGACCACACCTGTGCTCAACCCACCCTGACCCCAACTCTGCCTCTGAGCGTGGGTTTGTGTCCATGGTGTGAGTCCTGAGGTGTGGGAATGGCATCTGCCCTACAGCAGGACCTGGAGTGGGAAATGATGAGGGAAACAAAGCTCAATTTGTCACCCTGCAAAGGAGAAAGGAACCTGAATGCACAAGGTGGTACAGAGGGTGAAAATCATGTCGGTGATCCCAAAGTTTGAAGAGCTGGTGTGAGGTTTTCAGGTTTGCTAACACATATGGATGCTTGGTGGTCCTATGAAGACAGACTGATGCTGCTCTTGTGTTATGGACAGGATTCTTTCCTCAGCCTCAAGGGCAGAGTTGTCTGGAATTCCCAGATTCAGGAAGGGGAATTATCTGACCTGAAAGTAAATTTTTTTCGCTATGGCTTCTGCATCTTCAGACCTTTGCTTCTAAAGATCACATTCCAATCCTGGGCTATGCTAAGATGCCTTGGGAAGATGGCTTTCCTCTGGAAGTCTCTATCAAGGACTGCAGCACCATATTCCCTTTGTTTATTTTAGTTAATGGCTTGAGATCACTTCAGAAAAAAGAGGGTATGTGAGTAAGAAGGAATTTGTCTGACCTAAGTATGATTACAGAGGAATCAAAATAGCTTCACCCCCTCAGATTTATCATGAAGATCTGCCTCAATAGGACTCTTTGTTATCAGTGGAGATAAAAAGGTGGTTTGAGAGCAGCTCATCTGGCCTGTTTCAGATGCCTCTGTCAGTACAATGGTTTCCCCCTCCCCTGTTCACTGGACCTGCCCTGCCTTTAAAGGCAGCCTGCAGTGACTGGCTCAGCTACAGCCTCCTCCATTTAGTCAGCTAAATCCACAAGCTGATGCACAGAATCTGGGTCAGAGATGTCAAGTGCAAAACCAGGAAAGCAATGAAGAGACACATTCATCAAACTCTCCTATTGGATGAAAAGCTGGTGCAGGAGCAGCAGTACACAGCTATTTCTTTTTCATTAAAATGTGCTTAACTTGGATTGCTATTCACTTAAAGGTTCTCCTTCACATTTCACCTTTCCCCTTAGAATTAGCCTTGGAACTCACAGCATTTTCTTTGAATATCACAGCCCCAGCCTCCAGGGTTAGATACTTTTTTAGCAAAATTGTTCTTGCCTAAGCAATGCTGTATACTAACCAGAGCTATGTCAAAACATTAATTCACTTTCCTAATTATTTGGTGAGGGGAAGGCATTTGGGATATTTAAATAATGTTGTAAATCTAATTAAGGAAATCTAAAAGACTCTGAGTTTTCCCAATTGACATTATTTCCTGAGTTTCTTCCACTGATGCTGATGTTTCTCCCTGTCACCTCTGGATTCATCAGATGTCAGGCTTTGCAGAACAAGCTGTTTACCCAGGAAAATTAAAATTGCTCAGTGCCATGCAAGTCTTCTGATTGATAATATGCCCAAAAAAGAGATCTGGGCTTCTTTCTCTTCCTAGGCTGGGTTCTGTGTGCCAAGCACTGTCTGAAGCCCGCAGTGATTTATCTGTGCACCTCTCTGCAGCTGGGGGGGATGGAAGGATGTTGCCACAGTCTGAGTTGGAAGTGCAAGTGCATTGCTTGGGCACTAATAGCAGACTGCTGTATTTCTGTCAGCCCAGGCTCTGTCTGGAAGTGCAAGTTAAGACCTCTTCCAGTAATTTATGAGATGAGTGAGGAGCCAGCAATGTGAAGGAAGCTGCCAGGGAAAATCCTTGATAGCATGAAATGAAGTGCTAAGACAACATGCAGCCCTGGAACAATGTGACATGACTTCTGTTCTTCATCTTTCTCAAAGAACTGCAATTTCCTGAAGGTCATGAACAGCTTGAGCAGCCACAGTCCCAGTCCCAGCTAACTGTCCAGATCATAGTAGGCCACAATGGGACATTTTTTTTCTCTCCAGCGACACTTCCAAGAAAGTCAGCACTGACTGACCCCCAGATTTACCAAACTATTTCTTCTCCTGCTTATCAGCTCTGGTTCCTCCTGATGGGTCATGAATCATAAAGTTGCCCTGAATATTTGTGCAGTGCATAGGACAGAGGGAGCTGTGACCCATGGCTGAGGTCATTGAGCTCCTATAAAGCCAGCAGTAATTACAATAATAACAAGAAGTTTGAAGAAGCCTGTGCCTTCCTAGAGGTTCTGGGAAAGACATCTGCTGTAAGCAGTTCTTTCATGCAAGATGCACAGAAGCACTGTGGAAACCATTCTTGTGATTTGTCACTGATTTCTGTGCCGTCACTACGCTTTCTCTAACCCAAATATTTGCATCTTCAGTTGTTCCCATATTGTTAATCCTTTTATTGTCATTGTTGTTTTCATGGATACAATTTCTCCTCATAAGTGACTTTTCATTGGTGCAAGCATTGTTTCATTGCTGTATTGTGCTGTACAGCTGCTATTTCCCCTAGAATTGCATTCTTTGCCTGTAATTTCCTGCTTAGTACTTAGCACAAAAACCTGTTGTCCTTTCCTGTAATTTTTGCTTTTTTCCCTCCCTAGTTCAGTTTTGCTATTGTCTGTGATTCAGCCTCCACAGACTTCTTTATGGATTGTCCTTTTCCCTCTCTATAATTTGCATCTTTTGAAATATTGTGTATTCTTTTCTTGTTTCAAAGGAAAGTTGCAACACTGTTAATCAGATTCTCTTTTCCTATGTGCTGTTCTGCTTCAGGTCCAGCAATCCTTTCTTTTCCCCCTCATTTTCCACTATCACACTAATACAGAATTTCTACCACCTTCCAGAGCAGCCTGTTCCAATGTTTGAGCACCCTTTCAGTGATTAAATATTCCCCAGTATACAATCTAAACCTCCCTTTCCTTTCTCACAAGAATCTGATGACTGAGAAAGCATTGCCTCTCCACTACCCTCTTATTCCCCCCTCAACCTTTCTCTTTCTGTCTTTTCCTTCCCTACCTTTCCTTTTCTTTTTCCTTTCTCACTGACCTACAATATGTCTACCTAAGCACTCTGAATATTGGGATATAAATTATTATTTTGCTATCAAATAATTATAATTAATTATAATTAATTAATTATTATAATGAGAAAGAATAGTAGAAGAATAGAATTATAATTATTATTAATTATAATAAGTATAAATAATAATTTTGCTGTCAAATAATTGCTGTTTCATTTTTGTTCCCTTCTCTGGACTATAATTCTTTATTGAGTGGTCACTGCATAGTTAATCTCAATTCATTACATGGCTGTCAGAAATCCAAGCCATAGCTTGATATATTCAATCAGTGCCCTTGGCTTCTGTGCAATAATGTGCAGTGGGCTTTAGATTAAATTGCTATTGTTTGTTAACAGCTTATGCTCCTTCCAGGGCAGTCCTTGCAGGGCCTTGGGTTGTTTGGATGGAGAAACAGCTGCTCCCAAGTGGGATTGGAGATGGAAGAGCAGCAGTGGCTGAACCAAGACTGGTGGCAGGACTCCAGTGCCTGGGATTTGTCTCCTATATTGTGTGGACAGGCAAGGCTCAGGGATCTTGGTCCAGGCTGCAGCCAAAGCAGATGGCACTGCTTTGGAAAGTCATGGAAATACTTAGTAAGCTTTGAAGCTTGTTGAATTGAGGCTGTAAGTGAAGCAGGTTTTCTGGAGAGAGATGAAATAGATTTCTGGATTGACTTTCATCCCTGGCTAAAATATGGAAACTGTTGGGTAAACAATCCCATCTTCCAGGCCAAAGTAAAATCTCTCACCTTCAAAGTTAAATTAACTTGATGGTGCAACTCAAACTACCTTGCTGCTACTGCCTTAGTGATGAAGGATGCACAGTGGTATTCCACCCTTGGTGGCAGCCCAGCATGTGCTGGTGCCTACAGCCTGCACTGAGGACCTGTCAGAATAAAACCTACCTGTAGGCCAGCCCAAATATCCTGCCAGCCCAAACACACTGCCAAGTTCATCTTTTAACAACCCTTGCCAACACAGTTCCTCCTGACTCTTTGAACAGAAGTGGACATCAAGGTGTCTCCACTCTACAACAGTTTCATCAAGCATTGCTGAAGAGGATTAAAAACCCCAAATTTGAAGTCAGCTTCAGTCAGCCTTTTACCTGAGAAACACAGATGGTATCTATATTGTCTGGGATGAAATTTTTGACTCCATCATTTGTTTCTAAGAAAAATTTGAGACACTTCAGTCTACCATCAAACTATCTCTTGAATTCTCTTCTAGCAGTATCAAAGTGTAGCAAACCATGGTCAGCATAAAAATGATATCCAAAAAACTGTGCTATATGAACATATGCAAGTCACAGCCCAGTGAACACAAACCCAGCAGTCATCCAAAACCTACTGAAAAAGGGACAATAGGCTGTCAGGTTTTCACCACCATCACATCTGTTCTAAGGGCACCCATACCCACCTCGACAGTCTGAAGAAGCTGCTTGGAAAGTAAATATTTCCCACACAAACAATTCTTTTATATTTTCTCAGAAGCTTGCTTCAAACCCCTTAAGCTGCACCATATACCACCAAGCTCATAATTAAAAGGAAAATCCCAAAGAAGAATATGTACCAAATGGAATCATATAGTTCCTTGAATAAAATGTAGGAAAATTTCCAATATGTGCCCAGTCTTAAAAATATTCCTGAATCCTATGCCTAGGGCTCCTCCCAAAGCATAATATATTTCACCTACATCCTCACAACATCCTCATGGAAATGTTATGGTTATAACAACCTCCATGAGACAGGAAAAATAACAGGCAAAGCTGAATGGCAAACCCAACCAGTTATTAGTAGACTAAAAACTTTTTCAACACAGACACTCAATTTCCTCTCTCTCAGTCTCTGTCCTCCAGGGGAAGCTCCAAAACACTTTCCAAGGGTGACAATCAAAAGACATTACTCATGATAAGAAAAAGTCACAGCCTCAACAGAGACATTCATGGCATGTTATAATTCTCCCCTTTCAGCACCACTCCAAATTGCTTCCCAATGAAACTGCCCATGTGCAGTAAATTCTTACTCTCTCCTTTCTCTCTCTCTGTGTATCTCTTTCCAGTGGTAGTTACTCTCATGGCACCTTTTCCTTTGCAATACCCTTATCTCTAGTTTGATAGAGATATCTATCTACTACAGATATCAAACTTTTTCTCTTATGTTCCCCCCACAACTGATTAAGAGAACATAATTAAATTCCATCCTTTGCTCTCAGCTCATCCTCACCTTTGAATTTTGGCCCATCTATTCCTGGCTCAGCAAAGAGCCTTTAAGCCTGATATCTGATATCTGTCTGTTGTTTCAAAGTAAATCAGTTAATGTAACAAAAGGTGCTTTTTCCTCCATACAACTCGGCCAAGCTGAATACATAACTTAGATCAATGCTTAGAAAAACAACACCTCCAAATCTATTTTGTTGCATAAATATTATTCAGACTTGATTTCCATGGCTCAAAATGAATTTTTAAGGGATTTTTTTCCTTTTTTATTTTTAATAGAGTGTGTGGGAGTTCTAGTGGTCTACTACTTTCTGACTTAACAGGAATTATATGAACTGAGTTAAACTTTAAAAAGTGTATCTAGATCTATGTGAATAAATTTGTCTCTCCATCAGCCAGGATAGCTTGCTGCAGGAACACAGCTCTTCTTGTTCCTCTTGTAATGCATGTTTAACTGCCTCAGTACCTCCATGTGAAATATCTGGCTTTTAGAGCCATATGTCGGTGTTGAGCTGTAAGATGTGTGCTCGTGCATCACCTGCTGCAGTGAGACTCTGATGCATGGCTTGGTCCCTGAGCTTTTACTGCCCAGGCAGCTCCATGCAAGGCTTAATTCTGCCATTCCTGTGGAGTGGAGCCTTGAACTTAAAACTGAAGTGGTGCTAGGCACAATGCACGGTGTGGGGAGTGCAGAGAGAGCTGGGTTAAAGATCCTTCTGGAGCACAGGTCCATGGATCAGAGCAGCTCTGGGCTCCCCACTGCAGCTGATCACAGAGGGAAAGCCCCCAGGTGATTTACATATCAAGTCTGGTACTGCATGGTGAGCAGCATCTTTGAAATTGGGAAGGTTTTGCCCTTTCTCCCATTGAGCCCAGCACGTGACGTGAGTGCAGAAACGCTCCTGCTGCTCTTTAGGGAAGTGGTTTGGCAGTGAAATAGCCAACAGACAGGAACACTTGAATTCAGGTACCTCATTTCTGTTGCCTTTGAAATTTAAACAGGCTAAGTGACTCCTCTTGAATTACTCTTATCACTCCATATGAATCTATGATTGTATTTTACCTCTTTATTTTTTTTAAACTTGTCTTCTTTCTGTCAGTAAAAGCCCATCAGACTATTCTGTGCTCCTTGTGCCCCTAATAATGACATATTATCTCCTAAACTCTGTGCACAGGAATGTACTAGGGAAACTCTCAGGGACTGAAATTCCAGGGAAATATTTCTCTAGGTGAAGTGAAAAAGGTGGGATGGCGGATTTTACTGAAATATTCACCATGAGTGACTTATAAGTTTGGGAAAATGTGTTCCCAGGCCTCTCTCTGGGTTGTGTGAAAGCAACCTGTATTGCAAACCTCCTAGTAACACATTCAGCACTGCTTCCTTCAATATTAAATTAATCCACAAAGCCTTTATATGTATGACCCTGTGGCAGGGTGAATGACTATTCACCTGCTCCCAAACTGCTGGAAACACAAGGGAAATTTAAATTCTCAAAAATTCATGGTGCTTTGATGTTGGTAAATTTTTTAATGCCATTTTAGCATGAAATGGCAACCAATAGAGAAAAATCCTTAAAGCTGTGAATGTCTTTGTCAGTTGTTTATGGTAGGATTTGTTCCTGTAAAAGCTAAAAAAGGGATGCTGTTGGGGATTATATATTTATAAAAATAGACCACATTCAGTAGCTCAGTAAGGGCAAGCACCTGGTTCCAGTTTGGTGGAGGTGGTCACCTGCACACAACCACTGGCTAGGGGGTGCTGGGGTGGGTTGTGGTGCTGCAGAAAAGACTTTGGATACATTTGCAGGAGCTATGGTAAATGGGTCAGTGGGGTCATGGAATTAGGCATGGGATGCTTAGAAATGGAGTCTTCCATTCCCTGCAGGAAAAATACAGGTTGAGCTCAACCACAGCATTCAGTCCAGAGCACAGCAGTAATAATGCAGAGCACCTATGGGAGTTTGGAGGAGTTAATTGGAGTTGTTCAGTAAAAGATGAGGGACATTAACAGCCTTAAGAGATGCAAAAAATGTTATAAACATCAAGGAATAAACTGCTCAGCCTGTTCCTTTGGGTGGGAGTAAAGAACCAGCATTAGTCAGCAACAATGCAGAGTTTTGTAAGGCATTAGGAAAAACCTTTTAAGGTTGCTGAAGCTCTAGGAGGGCCCAGCATTTCCACCTTTGAGGGTTGTTATGAAGAAGCTGTGCAGGCACCTGTCAGCAATATGTTAATGATTCTGAGCAGAGCTGACCTCTGAAGGTCTCATTCCTATGAATGGGAAGCCAGTGGGTTGTGTATATCCCATACATAATTTAGGAAGACCACAGCTGCTGCCTATAGGCTTCCAAACCCATTAATGCTCCAAAGTCCTTGGCAGAAGATGCTGTCTTTCTCAGTGGTACCCAGGGGTGTTTGTGGAGGTAATTTCTTTTTTCTGCCTGAGCATCAGAGTCCTCCATTTACTTATCCTTGGCAAACTCTATGCTATCATCAGTGAGGTAAAAGGCAATAGGTACATTTTAGGAAGCTACATCACTTGCTTTGCTTCAAACTCTGGCTTGCCTAAACTGAATTTTTTCTTCAAACATGACCAAATTTTATTTTTTAACAGGACCTTTTTTTTTTTATCCTGGTCATCCTAGCCATCCTGGCTTTCCTTTTTTTTTTTTTTTTACCCCAAGTTCTGTATTTCAAACTAAAATGCTTGAAGGACAAAAAAGAATTGTACAAAACAATTTTTCCTATTGATCCTCATCAGCTTTAGAAGTTGGCTGGATGGACACAAGTCTAAGTATTCCACTTCAGCTACTTTAAGGTGCAAGCAAAGATCTGAAAATCCCATTCAGAACCTTTTCTGAGAGCTAAAGTTTATGGCTGTCTTACAATGCTCATTTCTCATTGATTTTCCTATGCAGAATGTAACTAGGGAAGCAGGATGCTCAGGCCAGGTCCTGCATCACTCTCCCTATGAGGAAATGATTAGATTTAGATTTGATTAGAGAAATGCTTTACTCTGCTTTACTACTGATTCGAGCACTCTCATAACATCATAATCCATCTTTAAACTGATGCCACCAGAGAGAGCTTGACCATACTTAGCAGAAAACAGCACTACAGAACAAGGGATGTGTCAGTTTTCTGTCTGGTGGAGGGCTCTGAAATAAACTGCTGAAAGACACCTCTAACAAAACTTATTCCTAGACCCAGCAGTGCTACCTGAAAAGCAAAGTGCCCTTGAAAAATTATATATTCCTTCCTTAGCCTAGTATCTGCAACATTTGCAAGCTCATTGAGTAGTTGCTAAATAATGTATTCAGCTCCTAATTATTCTTGCAGATGAGAACAGCTATAGCACAGCCATCACGTAGCCCAGCTCTGCTTTTTTTGTGAGCATTGATGTTTGCTTAGCAGGTTTGCCAGCTGTGGGTGCTACATTTTTCTTGTTTTACTTGCAATGAGCATGAACATGGAAGATCTTATGATCCTTTTGCAAACCATGAGCTTCTGTGCATCCTGACTCATTTCTGGAGCAAGCAGGAGGATGGAGCATCTCACAGGGTCAGACTTGTGCACAAACAGAATAATTTAGCATTAAAAACCAGAAAAAATGCTGTTCTATTCAGCAAAATATTTCCCTCAAGGATTAGTGAGTCTAAGAGGAAAGCAGAGGAAGCTAATGTTTGCCAGAAGGGAAATAAGGTCTCTCCCCCATTATGGGGCTCAACTGAGCAATCAATCTTGAACATGCAGCCCAGCATGCCCAGAGACAAACACCCTACTCCTTATCCCCTGCAGGAATGTATTAGTTTGAGAAGATTTCCACAGCTTGCTCTCTGTACTCTATTTTCATAGCTCACAAGTGCTCCTGGAGGGCAGGAAACCCAAAAGTGTGTTTTGAGTAATTGTTGCATTGCTCCTTGAGAGCAGGAAGGGAGAAGCCACAGACATCCCATTCTCCAGCCAGGGTGGCTGATGTTCAGTTCTGTGTTTTTTCAGCTGAAAAGGAATGCAGCACACATTTGGTGGAGGTGCCACTTTAGCTCTCAGCCTGCTGTCCCCTCAGTTTGGAGCTTTCCCCTGAGAGTGGTGAAGGGTTTTTGAGCTACAGGCAAGGAGAGCCTGAACCAGCACTGCTGTTTTAGACTCACTCCCCTCATCCCACTGGGCCTATTGCAGACCAGTCAGGAAATGTCTTAATCTTCCAGTACAGCACAGCAGAGATAGGAGATAGGAATTGTTGATAACTGCATTCACTACTTTCTTTTCACTTGTGAGCAAGGGAAATGGTGAACAGGAGACTGAGGGAAGGCCTCATTACAGATACAACTTCCTCATGAGGTGGAGAGGAGGGGAGGCACTGACCTCTGCTCTTCAATGGCCAGTGAATGGAACCTGAGGGAATGGCCTGAAGTTGTGCCAGAAGAGGCTTAGGCTGGATGTTAGGAAAAGGTTCTTCACCCAGAGGGTGCTTGGGCACTGAACAGGCTCTTCAGGTAAGTGGTCACAGCACCAGCCTGGCAGAGTGCAAGAAGTGTTTGGACAATGCTCTCAGGCACATGGTGGGACTCTTGGGGTTTTCCTATGCACAGCCAGGAGCTGGATTTTGATGATCCTTGTGGGTCCCTTCCAGCTCAGGATATTCTGTGATTCTGCTGCTCATCTCTGTCTCTGCCCAGCTGGAATGGCAGCCAGTGAGATTTGCATTAACCTCCCCGACCCCTTGGGCTAGTCTCTGGGGTGGGATCACCTTGGGATGCCTGCAGTGAAATTCTGAACCTGTCACTCTCGTGGCCAGCATGGGTTGGTGGGCACATGGAAGGTGTAACTCACCTAGTCCACATCAGACCTTTTGTTTAGGTGACTCACTTGAAAAACCAATGTCTGCAATGGCTGTCAGGGTCTCTCTGTGACTCCAGGCACCCGTGTTCAGTCAGAAGCAGCCCCACCTGTCTACTTGTGCCATATGTGGGATATCTCTGGGGACAGGACACTGTTTCTCCCTGTTATGCAATGCTTAGCCCTGTGAGGAACCGTATTCCTTACCAAGACCACCAGTTCTGACATAAAAGCTCAATAATTAACATGCTATTTCTATAAACTTATGGTCAATAATAAAGATGCTATTTCTATCATCTTGTTTTCCATTTGTTTTCCAAAGAACTATTCCCAAGGCAGTAGCAAACTGACTAGAAGTCAGATCAGAGACATTGTTGACCTCCATTTGCAGATGCCACCACTAAATCTTAAATTACAGATGAGACCATGAAATTGTTTCTAACAGCTACTGCTTGGTTTGAATGATGTTGTCATTTTTAAATCTCACTTGCAATGAGTGTTCTCATCCTGACATATCTTTATTTTGTAGAGTTGGTTAAAGATTTTGGAGAACATTTTTCAGGAAGGGATTGTTTTGATGATATACTTAGCACATAATACTTGAACAATCCCCATCTGAGAGCTGTGTTGTTAAGATATCATTTTACTCCTGGTGGAAGCAGGGAAGTGCTGATGGATTGTCTATAATGTGCATGAGCAGGGGAAGCAGATTAAACAACAAAGTCTGAAGGAATAATTATTCTGTGTGCTTATCAGAGGAAATTGATTATCAGACATTCCTGATCAATTCATTTTCCCTACATCTGCTTTTTCACAAGAATGAATACATTTCACTTTATTAAAATTTCATGGTCTAAGGGAGCTTTTATTTCTATAAACCAATCTACCAATAAGCTGCTAGTATGAACAGTTCAGCCTAGCAGTGATATGCAAAAACTTCAAATATGGAAGCAAAACAGTTGGGAAAAAGAGCAAAACTAGGACCAGCTATATGAAATGAAAGAAATGTGTAGCGAGTGGTAAAATTATCTTCTGCCTCTTCCTCGTTGTATTACTCTGTCATTAGAGTTTTCTGTCTGTATCCTGTCTGGAATTATCTCTTTTCTCTAAAATATAATGCACATAAGGTGAGGAGATTATTTGGAATGTCACAATGTTATTTTTGAGACTGGTTTGCAAAATTAATGAAATCTCCCAGTGCTCTTACCAAAACTCTGGGCTTTGAAATTTCTTCCTCAGTGTTTGGAGCCCATGGAAAGCAGCCCATGGAAACACAAGCCAAGAATTCTCTGGGGAGGGCAGGGGACACACACCTTGGGCTGTTAAGTGCAGCCAGGAGCCATGAGTTCCTCCATCTTCACATGTGCTGTGGTTTGCTCCATCTGGAGTGCTGACACAACTCTGCATGAACCTGCAGGATTGACTTACCCTCGTATTTTCTTCCTGACCCTTCTTGCTCGCTTGTCAAGACCTAAAAATTCCTCACTTGGTCAGGAGCTCCCCAGCTCCCCAGGAACAGAGCAGTGGTTGAAGTTCAAGCAGGGGACCAAGAAAGCTGAAGCAAAGGGACTGACTTCACTTCTTGCCACATTTTCATACAAAATATTTAATTATTCAGTGTAACTGAATAGTAATTTCTAGGTGGGAAATTTGAACTGTCCTGAAGACTTCTCATGTGCTGTGCCTAGAAAAATATTTATGCTTCAGAGCAGTTTTTTCCATTTTGATGTGTTGATTAATGCCCTGGATGGAGAATCTGAAGTATCTCGGGTAGTTCTCTCTGCAAAACCAATCCAATTGTATACAGATAACAAACATTAAAGAATTCTCTTGCAGGTACAGAAAGGCTCAAAAAGGACATTTTTTTGTTATTTTGTTTTGTTTTACTCTTTTGCTAAGATGGTAAATGTTTATCTATGGTTTAAGACAACCAAGAACAACCAGAATTGTGCATTTGCAATAGTGGTCATGTAAGAGCTGGATGTCAGAACTGCACTTTGGGGATTATCATGCAACCCATATGGGTCTCCAGATGGAGATGCTCTTGCACAGCTGCTTGCAAGTTGGGCTCTGGGCACCATCCAGGCAGCAACCAGACACTGCTCACAAATTTTGTTTTCTCATGGAAGCATTACCTTTTGCAAAAATGTCAAGTTTTTGTCAAATATTCTGTTGGTGCAATAGTTAAGTGATGGAAGGTAAGTGAGACTTTCCTATCTGAACAGAGAAAACCAGTTTCTACTGGAGTAAATCACCTAATCAAGAAGAGAGATATGCCATATAATATTTAGGAAAATTTATCAGGAGATTGCAAGACACAGTGCTCTGCTGCTGACAAACCCCTCCACCAGCTCAGAGTTCTGCTTGTAATATTATTTCCTCCTCTAGGAACACTTTCTGCATCAATCTCAAAAGTAGGAATGTTTTCTTCATGAGCTGTAGACCAGCTGGTCAAGAGGGAATAGCAGCAAGGACAAAAGTGATGTCCTTGAATCCTTCATACAAATAATTTAGATTCAATCTGCTAACAGAGGTTAGATGCCAGTACTTAATTCAGATCCCATTAGACTAGAACATCAGGGGTGAGATGATGTTTAGATGGATCCTACAAACACAAATCTCCTTTTCCTTAATGCAGTTAACCTAATACATATCACCTTACAATGCAAAATAAGCACTCTGAAGAATCAGAAAGATGTGTAATTTAAAGAAAAATCCCAGTTTCTTTATTAATTTGAGAAACTGCATTGCTTTTTGCATTGTTACAACTGTATTGCATGATTACAACAGTCAGCACTCTGAATTTCCAGGTTAAAAAATCACAACAATAAAATGAAAGGAAATTCTTTCCATTACAGACTATGAAGGACAAAAGGGCAATCAAAACACTTAATTTGAAAATCCTTGTTGACTAGAATATTGACTCACTGTGATCATTACTGAGGAATTCATCTAACTGAACTTAGGCACATAAAATGCAGGCTTCTGTGTAGGGGCTGCTAGTTATCCTGGGCTCCCTGTGTGTGGCCATTGGAAACTCAGCCAGGGAATTTTCAGAGAAGTTAAGATGCATTTCATCTCATCCTAAAGATGCCTACAGTCCTGACATGAAGGTGTTCCTCTCCACAGACTGAAGAAAACACCCTGGCAGGCTCATAGGCTGGAGGAGTGCAGTGTCAGCTGAGGTGGAACAAACACTGCCCATTTGTAAAGAAGCCACAGAAGCACTTGACACTCCTGGCTGTGAATACTAAACTGGCTGCTGTCTTGTTGGCCTGGTTCTAAACAGAGGGGTCACAGCACCATGAGCCCAT
Source organism: Agelaius tricolor (assembly GCF_023055355.1). Classification (NCBI taxonomy): domain Eukaryota; kingdom Metazoa; phylum Chordata; class Aves; order Passeriformes; family Icteridae; genus Agelaius; species Agelaius tricolor. The sequence goes on from NW_027269266.1 coordinate 4,875,486, forward strand.
GAAATTCCCAAAGAAACCCCTAGGAATGAGAGCAAGAACACATCCCCGTCTCAGGGAAGTCTTAGGAAACCTTGGTCCTGCCTCACAGTGTAGGGCTGTGGGGAGAGGAAATGTGCTCATTTTCAGGATGCTAGAAACAGCAGAGCTGTAAAATGTTGTAGGAGGAATGGGAAAACGTCTGAACCTCTGTTAACCAGTGGGAGCCAGGGGCCAGCCTGACCTTCTGGAAATGGCTCCTTTTGAGAACTGATGAGCTGTACCCATTTTTATGACAGACCTTGTTCAGCAAGTCCCTTTTGCTCAGTTGTAATTTCTGCTGGAGTCAGTAGCTAGATTACAATGTTATAGTGTACATATGGTCCTTACAGCCGGTGAATTAAAACTTCCCTGATTCTCCTCAGTCGCTGCTGCTGCTGCCAAAATAAAGATATTTTGCATTAAACATGAAATCTGTGACTTTAAATCTGCCTTGCTCCAGCAGCCAGGCTCACTTAAAAAATGATGGTTCAGCCAATGACCAGCCTGTTAATTTGCTGAAGAGATTATTGAATCTTGCCAAAATGCAAAAAGGAGAAGAAGAGCTGGGCTTTTCCATCATCGCTGATAAAAAAAAAAAGTGAAAGTGATGAGACAAACGTGTGTGTACAGGAAATTAAATCTCTGGGACAAAACAACCTGGTAAGCTGGAAAGAGAGCCAAGCACCCAGGAGACAGTAACACTGCAATCATAAAATATCCACATTTTTGGCTGCCAGGTTCCTAATAAATGCCCCCTTGGCTTCAGTGTTTTGCTCTCTGCCTTCTGTCTATTCATCTTCTTCCCCTGGAATAAAGCTTTCCACCTCAGTTCTGCTTTTCAATTCTGAATTCCATCTTTCTCAGAATTAATCTGTATTGTGCAGTGCTGTCAGTAGGTGCCAAAGTCTCCAACTAAACTACTGCACAAATTTAGGAATTGCAACAACTTCCTCTACCAAGTGTTTTCAGCGCAAAGGTCCATGTTAGAGTTCCCAGGTCTTGCAGCAGACAGGTCCTGTCTCTTCTCACAGCCAGCCTAATTTGCTATAAGATCTTGATTCTAACAGGATAAGAACTTCCAAAGTTGATAGCTAAGATTAAAAGTGTAGGAACAAACTACCACTAATGAGAAAAAGCCATCTTAATCAGGAGGACAGAGCTCAATTTAGATTTTTTGGCTCAATGCTTGCTCTCCCTCCTTGAAGATCACCTTAGGAGAGAAGAAGAGCCCTTGAAGCTTAATTTCATGAAGTTTGGCTTAACATTGGCAAGCAGACTTATGAGAAACTCTTACAAAGTCGGATGGTGCAGGAATCCTTCAGTCGACGGGATTTCTGGGAAATCCTGTAGTACACAATATGCATGTGTGTAAAAATGGACCAAAACCATCCAGGATCACTGCACAATGACCAGCATCATCTTCTGAGCATCCAGCTAGCACAGCAAGGCCTGTGACTCTCACGAGATGTGGTTTCTAAAACCCAAACATTCACAAATAGTTTGAAGACTGGTCGCTGCTGAATGCTCATTGTCATAGTTATTTTTAATTATAGAGCTTGTCATGGTGAAATGTTTATGACGGTCCCAGCTTTCACTGGCTGTCAAAGGGAACTTAGTCCCTTCACACCACTGGAGAAACTGGCACAGTATAAACCCATCAAGTGGAAACAAAGAATTAAATGTCAGTGGTTTGCCAGAGCTTTGGTGACAGCCTTCTCCTCCCCTCTTTTCATTGCTGAGCCAACAGCTGAGAGAGGCACAAGAAAAGGCAAAAGAAAAGAAGCCTTTCAACAGGAGACAAAAATGAATCACTTTAGAATAAACAAAATTCCTCATCCATGAAGGGCAATTAAACTTATTTTACTAGTGAAAAGGAGAGCTTAATAAAGTTATGAGTGTTTTAAAACTCATAAAAGCCATTTTTACGTTCCCCCTTCACGGATGAGCTCTCACAAGTCACAAGTTTGTGAGCTCATTATCAGCTGCCATTCAGGGAGCTGCAGGTTGTTAAAGTGCTTTGTCAACTCTCTCCATCTCCAAGCTTCGCCATTAATTCAAGACTGGGGTTTTTTCATTCCATCCAAGGAATTAGAACCCAATAACAATTTTGATTAGAACAAGATAAACAATACATTCAATTGCCCATCTCTTCCCTTCGTGCCAGCTCTGTAAAATGATCAGCCAAATAATTGGTAAATTTTCTGGTTTTGTTTCTCCCCAGGTAGCTGTTGAAAACAGGTGGAAATATGAACACATGATGGGAGGAGCAAAGCAAGGCACTGTGGTGGAGCAAAACCTGAAACACAGGAGTGATAAGCAAATAACCAAGTTTAAGGAAGGTATTTGAAAGCCTGGACAATTTAATTTAACCCTGGTTCATCTGTGAGCATAATTGTCACCTTCTAAGCAGATCCATATCACTTTGAATGTTTACATCCTCTCTGGGGTTTTCTGCATTATTTGGATTTTTCCTCCCCTAATCTGGATGAACTTGACTTGCCGTAGATTGACTTGTTTTAGTGATTCTGGCTTAAAATTGATTTGGATCTACAGACTGAAATTGCCTTCTCTTTCAGTGCTTATACAATGACACATACAACAGGGGAGAGGATGAGCTGGGAGGATTCTTGATTTGTTTCAGGTTCCTAAGAGCTGACATACAATAGACACAAACCTTGGTTGTGATCTGCTGCTTTGAAAATTCCTGTATCTGCAAATGCTTCAAGAAGTTAAAGCAATTCCTAAAACAATGGTGACTGAAAGCTGTATGTAAAACTCTTGTTTTTTAACAGCAGCTACCTTGTGCCAAGAAAAATAAAATAAGTAGTTAGCTGAGATGTGGAGCTTCATTTACATTCTCCCCTTCTGTTGTAAACCAAACAAAATGTACCTTCTCAGATGAAATTTCAGACACTTAAAATAATAGCACAAATCAGTCACAACCCAGGTGGTGTTTTCAGAGGGGTCACCATATGAGCAGCTACAAGGAGTCTGCCCAAAAATCATCTTTCACTCAGGCACCTCTGTAAGTGGCTACCTCTTAAAAGTCAGCTGCTTTGTTCCTGTCCATAAAACATTAAAAATGTTGAAAAATTCAGATGTTATTTATCAAGGCAACAGCAGAGCAGGAAAATCACACTCCCTACAAAGCTCTTGACCTTTTGTTCAATCCCACTCTCCTGCACATTTTAATGCATGATTTTAAATGCTCTGCAATGAAAGGGAAATCAGACTGCTGTGATAGTAGTGGTGCAGTTATTTACAGTTGTTCCTGGAGGCTGATTCAGAAAGGCTTTTGCTGGACCATGCACCCTCAGGTTTCTTTGAATATCCTCATCATAACTCTCCAGGATCTGGGCATTGTTCAAGCACAAGTGTGATGCATGCACATGCATATTTTAGGAAGCTGCTCCTCTTTGAGCCCTCGGGTGTCAGGATTATGAGTAACATATTTGTTCTCTGGGACAACCACACCATGTACTTCCTAACACAGAAAACAATTTTTGAAGAAAGGTGAATAAAAAAGGAAAAATCTATCAATTATAAATTTTAACAACCTTAGCTGTAAGATCTAGACCTACCCACAACAATATTCTCTGTAACTGTTGGCAAGAGCATGTAGTGATAGGACAAGGGGGAATGGCTGTAAACTGACAGAGGGCAGGTTTAGATTACATATCATGAAGAAATTCTTTACTATGATGGTGGCAAGGTGCTGAAACAGGTTACCCAGAGAAGCTGTGGATCCATCCCTGAAAGTGTTCAACCCAGGTTGGATGGGGCTTTGAGCAACCTGCTATGGTGGAAGGTGTCCCCAGCCATGGCAGGGGTAGGAACTGGAAGATCTTTAAGGTCCCTCCAATACAAATCATTCCAGGATTGTGAATATTCAGCCCTCTTACATGGTCATTGGTGAGTAATTTACGGATCAGGATCACTTATAACACCAAAGTCAGAGAAGTTACTCTTGCACCAGCTGTGCGTTAGCAGAACAAACTTCTGAAAATGATACACACTTTTGCCACTTGCAGTGCTCAGGTTTTTAACCAATTTCCCATTCAGACACAAATTTAATAAGATCTTGGTATTCTATGTGGTGCCCAAATATAATATCATTATGTGATACAAACCATTTTACTGATTTCAAATGTAACAACTCTCCAGAGTGCAATACTGTTAATGACCAGCATAAAACAGTGATCATTTTAGTACAGGTGGTAAATCAAAATTTATTTTGTACCTTGCCTGCCATGAGGGTATGATTAACTTTTATAAAATGGGCAGGATTTGGGGAGCCATTTGATTGGTCAATATTAGTTCTAAGCCACAGGTATAAATCTTTATGACTAAACAGGTCGAAATTCATTAGTCCCGTGCCCCTCCTTCAGTTCACATTGCTGTAAAGTGGCAAGGAAAAAACTACCAGTGAAAAGAAGTGCTTCTTTTTTCATTTCCTGATCTATTTTCTGCCAGCAGAATGAAAGCATACTGTGGGCTTTAGGTGCAGCCTTACTGAATGATGATTTCTCTCAGTTACAGCCATAGGCTGGCATCTGTGGAGAGCTCTGTGGAGGCTGCACAGCTTGGAGGGGCTTGTGAGAGCCAAAATCCTGCAAAAGGTGCTCACCCCTCTCAGCCAAGTCCTGGAGCCATCCCTTACCCCTTCCTGTGTCCAAGGCCAGGGCTGAGAAGCACAAAGCCACCTGGTGCTGCTTGGAGAGCCAAAATGAGGAGGAAAATGTGGCATGGATTAAACAGAAGTCCCTGAAGTTATCACCTCTCAGCTAAGCCATTGCCTCCTCCATGGCCTGGAGCAACCCTCTGTGCCAATTCTATTCAAATGGAGACACTTAATTTCACACTGCTTATTCATTCTCTGTTTCCCTTCCTCTCCAGGACACAGACATCAAACTCCACAGGAAACAGGATTTCAGGACTGCAGCTTCTCGTGCAGGTGCTGCTTCCCGGAGCCATCACCCCAGCAGGCTGTGCTGGAAGGGAAAAAGAGCCTGCTTCTTGATTACTGTGCTGTTTTCCACCTCTCTGCCCAGGCAGGTGTGGATGCTGAGCCACCTGGTGCATGGGGAGGAAAGAGCCCTGTGAACAGCTCAGCCCATCACTGGCATGGTGAGGCACATCCAGCACTGCATTTCTCAGAGGTTCTCATGGAGCTGGAAAATAATTCACTTCTATACCTCCTTCTGGGCAGGCAGAGGGAAATATCTCCATGCCTTGACTGAGAGATCTGATTTCCTCCATTAAAAAAAACAAGGGAGAATGCAGAAGCCTTGCTATCAGGTGTGGGCACCTGAAGAGGTTTATTTCTGCTGGAGACCTGCTTTGCAGATGAGGAGGTCAGGAGGGGGCCACAGGAGGAGCTGTAGCACAGGAATATGTCCCCAGGAAGCAAATGGCCACACCTGCAGTGGGGTGCACTGGCTCAGAGCTGGGGGCACCTGGGGCCTCAGCACCCCCATAGAGCTCGTGGCCAAGTGGGGGTGACAAGGACACACAGACAGGCTGGTGACAAGGACACACAGACAGGCTGTGTGCCACAGCAGGAGCCCAGCCAGGACCTTGTCACTCCTCTGCAGCACCTCTCTGGCAATAAATCTATGAAAACTCACTCCAGACAGTTAATGAGGTGTTTATGTACCAGAGTTTCTAACACTTTATAAGCGATTCTTATCATCCCTTTAATCATCTTCCTTCAGCCATTCTAAACTGCTGCTCCCATGAGATCTATAAATGAATATTATTCATCAGTGAACAATGTTAGTGAAGGAATCCAAATAGAATCTGGTGCTTTATATGTGGGAATTAGGAGGCTTTATTATGAAAACTCTTCTGCAGTTTTAATTACAGTGGCTGTAACTTTTGACTGTGCATATTAAAAAAATTATTTATCTCTGATAAATGCTAGAATAACAGCTCCAAAAATGACACCAAGAAAACAACAGAAAATACGTGGTGAAATATTTGTTATTTTGTGTCTTTAAAACACAAAATAGTATGGGCATGACTAGTGCAAAGCAAGATTTGGAAAATAGTAAAATTGCTATTAGATGGGAAAGGGCTTTCTTTGCATAAAGGAAACCTAAACAGATTTCCTCACTCTTAACAACAAATTGAAAAGAAATCTTGATCAAAACTGGAAGGACTGTGCATGCAATACTTATTAAGCAAATTATTGTTCATTTCCCATCTGAATAGTCAGAGATTTATCGAGTCTGTGAAGCAAACATCCTCTGCAGCAGATTTTAGCACCTTCCTGACCTGGTGGCCAAAAAGCACAGCCAAGCAGGCAAAAACTGGCTCTGCTCTTTCCAAATGCTCACTGCTTCTTGTTTAGATAAGAAATGAGTCATCTGCAAACTTAGCAGGCAGCACTGCTGGCCTCATTGCACAGATTTTTTTACTTCAGAGGGTACTTCCCTGTCTCAGGCTGTTCCTCCCAAGGCAGGATGCATTGCCCTGTGTCTGGAACAGCACCAAGCATGGCACAGCACTTGCCATGGTACATGCAGGGCTCTTCAGAGCAATCGAGCCTGGTTTGGTTTAGTTGATGTTGAAAGAAAACAAACAGATGAACATCTATGCTGAAATAAAAAGAGTTCCCCTAACAGAGGAATATTTTGGGGACAGAAGAGGCTCTTCTTTCTGAGGATGGGACACTTTTAGCTTCTGAGCTCCAAGGAGCAGCCACTTAACTGGGACTCACAGAACCACACCAGTAAGAATTACTTAATCCCCAGTACTCCTTCCAAATGCTGTGTCTTCTCCTTTAAGACTGGTGGCTGACTGCAAGCTAGGCAGACCTTTAAATGTTTTTATTTGACTTGTGCCCCCCACATCCAGGGTTGATTCACAGTCTTTAGTGCCTTGGTGCAGCCATCTGTTCCCCTGGCCAGCTGCCCAGGGACAAACCTGCTCCTGCCCTGCCCTGGACATATGGTGCCAGCACTGAGTTGGGGGCAGCCTGCCCTGCAGGGAAACTCGGGGAAATTCTCCTCTCTGCCTCTGCTCTGACAGGGAAAAATAGAAGCAAAAAGGTGAAAAAATACAGATAAGGAGCCTGAGGGTCTCCTGAGTTTCTCTGGTTGCTTGTGCTGCTCCCAGAAGAACCCACAGCCAGGCTGAGGGGAGGCAAGGTGGGCGACCACCCTGGAGGAGTTTACCCTGAGGTCTCTGGATAATCTGCAGAGCTTTTTGCATTGCCAGCCATCTGACTTGCTCCAGGCTGTGCTCAGATGAGCACACCAGCTCCAAGGGGAGCTGGGGAGGGCTGGTTCCCCTTAGACACCCTGCCTGCAGACATCTACCTGCAGGTGAGCCAAGTCCCTGCTTCCTCCAGGCTTCACAGCTCCCACAGGATGCTGCAGGGAAAGACATTCTGGGGAGGAGCAGAGTCCCAGGGCAGCCACCCTTTGAGGCTGGATTTGCATTTGGCACAGGTGGGTGAATGTCATTTTAAGGTCTGGATGCCACAGCATCAAAAACGCAACTACAGCTCTCCTGGGTGCAACTTGTGGAAAGCTGCAAACCTCAACAACAACAAATACCAGCAAAACAAAACAAAAAACAAAAACCAAACCAAAGCAAAGAAAACCAAATAAACAAAAAACCAAACAAAAAACAAAACAAAAAAAACCCCAACCAAACCAAACCAAAAACCCAAAAAACCCCAAATCCAGCCTGCCCTTAACAGCAATTGGCAAAAAACCATCTCACTGAGAGTTTCACAAGTTGTGTGCAGGCTGGCAGAAAGTGGCAGGTCACTCTCAGCACAGCACACACACTGGGATAATGAGCTGCAGGCGGAGGAGTTATCCATAGGGGGATAGGAGGCAGCAGGTCTAAAGTGACAGGGCATTAAGTCAGCACTCCTACAGAAGATACTCAATTTGCCATGGTTTGTCATGTATGTAGAATTCAAAAATTAATGTGCAGTTCTGCTCCTTCAGTTGTGCCTTCTAATGGGTTTTGGAAGGATTTATTTACTACTGCTTGTTGTGATATTTTATAAATTTTATTTCAACATTTTATTACCGACAACAAAAGCTGAGAAAATACTTTGAAATATTGCAACCTCTTATTATATTCACAAAGTACCTTTTCTGGAGAGGGAAGTACTTGCTATTTTATATAGGACTGTAATGATATTCTTGCTTCATGGTTCACTACAGGTTTAGAAGACTCCTACACCCAAACTCAGCTTTGCTGCTGCAGAGTTGAAAAAGGTGGCCTGAAATGAAGAGCTAATTGTAAAGATGGATGTATTAACTCAAGCATTCAAATGGTATTCAAATATGAAATTGAGGAATCGCTAAGTACTGTTAAACTGAGCCTTCCTGTGTGAGCAATGCAGGGCAATAAGCACAATCTCAGTGGGAAATATATTATTACCCTTTAAAAAAGCTTTAGGAGTGGTGTGAGAATCCAGAGATTAGTGATTCTGTCTTTCACACCAGACCAAAAAAGTGTAAAATACAATTAAAAAAAAGAATTAGAAAATACAGATATGAAACCCTGATATATTATAAAGAAGTAAGAGGATTTTTGTTTAAAAAAAAGGGAACAAATTATGCTTTTTGCATATCTCAGGATTTTTTGCAAGGAGCCAAAGAGCATGAAGATAATGGTTTTGTCACTGCAAAGGAGCTGAAGTTTAAAAAACTTGAATATCTCACCAAAGACTGTTAAGGAAACTAAGTTCTTCAGGGATAAGAAGGAAATTCTTACTCCAGATTAATCACTGAAAGCAATTAACCAGGAATTGCTTAATTAATTAGATAAGAACAGTTTGTTCTCACTCTGGAGAGCAAGGTCCTACAGAAAGGATCTCTGGTAAGGTTGGTGTTGTCTGTGTTCAGAAATGACCCAGGAATTGGGGAAGACAAATCAACCCCTGGCTGATGAGCTGTGCCAGAGTCTTGTGCTGTTCTGCAGCTTCAAGATAAAAAGATGTGTTTAAATAATTTCAGACCTCTGTCCCAGCTCTCACCATGTGGAAAACTCAGATGTTTTCTCTCAGTGGTACCAGGGAGGTCTGATGTCTGTCCTGAAGGAGTGTTGCATGGCACGTGGGTGTCTCCTGAAGCCATAGAGACACGCCTTTGGAAAATCCTGTGCTTTGACCCTGGTCTCTGGCCAGTGTGTGATGTGTCTGCAAATAATGTAGAGCAATTTTCTTTCATGGTCAGTGCCAGAGTGATGCCAGAGGCAGTGGGAAAGAGGAGTAGAGGAAAACATTTGGGCTTATGACTGAGCATCCCACAAGCATCCCACATCAGCAGTAAAATAAGTCCAACGAGATGGAAAAGGTAAAGCAATGTCACTGTGGCAAAAGTGAAGCTCAATAAACCAAGAGAGAAGTGATATGCATATATCAGAAAGAATATTTGTCAAAGTTGATGCTGTAAGTCCTCTTAAATCTATCCCAGGTCTTTGTGAAATGGAAACCTGCCCTTTTTGTGGCTCACTGTCCTAGTGCCACAGATAAATCCTCCTGGGAAAGAATTGATTCTGAATTTTTCTTGGCTCTTTTTTTTTCCCTTTACTGTGTAACAATAATAAGTGACTTCCTGTGCTCAATTTTTAAATGGTCAGTGTTGAGATTATGAGCTGAAAATTAGAGCACTTGACAGCACACACCATGAAAAGCCCAAACAGAGGAACTTTTACCCCAGAGGAAGGGGAGGAGGAGGCACCTTCAGTCCTTCATTGCCTCATGTTCAATCAATTCTCCCTCAATGCTGAACCAGTTCCTTTTACTGTTTCCTGTCTTTCCCTTATGCAGGGCAAATCAGTCCCATCCAGTATTTATAGCAGCCCTTATTTCATATTGATTATTTTTAGCTCTTGGTATTCAGCAGCAGCAGAATTCTCTATTGAAGTTCAATGTAAAATCTAACTACAGCAGCACTCTTGCAATAATTATTTTATGAATTAATTACAGGTAAGTGGCTGTACATAAGGGCAATTGTAATTATCTGTATCACACAGTGAGCTGCAGTCACACTTTTGGGCTTGAACACTTTTCCTCTGCCTTTTAAGAATAAGTCCATGGAGTCTAAAAGAGCTCCTTGCACCAGAATTTGGCTGACAGGCTGTGTTGATTGAATGCAATATTTCTGTCTTAGGTTTGTGGGTTTTTCCCCTGAAGAATCTATTAACAACTTTTCTTTTCTATATCCTTGCTCAGTTGCTGTGTGATGTGAGTTCCAAGGTCAGGCAACATCACCATGGGCCTTCATTCCACCACCCCTTATTTGGGCAGAAATCTCATAAAAAGGAATCAGGAAAGAGTGTGGAAGCACCTTTGTAATATTGCTCACTTTTTTGGGGGAATCTGGCTGAGCCCTGATTAGTTATGTGGAGTTATGTGGTATCTCATACCTGCTGCTTCACTCCATCCTCTGAATCTTTCTAAGTATATTAAGACTGAAGCCAAACAATCATGAAATAATACAGATAATAAATTCAGGGCTTACACGTATCTCTCCTCACACATGCTCACTCACAGCAGCATGTCTCAGAAACCTTTATTGTTTGCAAAGGTCAGGAGCAGATGAGCTGGGTGTTGCTGGTCCATGCCAGCAGGAAGAGGTTCCTTCCCCAAATCTCCTTAGGGCCAGTGTTGGAACGCAGCTGGGATAATCTGCAGGAAGCTTCCCTGGCAGGGCCTGAGCTGAAGGTGCCCCAGTCCAACCTCCTCTTCCTGTGGTCTCACACCAAGCTTAGACATTGTTTACAACTTGTGGAAACCCAGGGCACTGGGAATATTTTCCTGTCTGCTCTGGGGTGTCCTGACCCCCAGGGGAGCACTGACTTTGACCCTCATTCATGTAGAAAGTTTCCTAAACTCCAGAATAGACCAGAATCCACTAGGGTGTGAAGTAGATTATAGAGAGCAGTGTAGGTGCATCACTTAGATAGGAAATTTGGGTTTTAGGATTTTTAGTATGTTGTGGATGAGAGCAAGATGGAGGGCACAGGGTGTCATCCTGGGTTTCTTCTTCATGCTTCTTCTTCCTCCTTCTCCATGGGTTTGTTTGGCATTTTGTAATTGGGCAGAAAAGTCCCCATTGCAGCTCTGTGGGATCAGTGATTGGGTTAAAAAGGGAAATAATCCAGATATCAGTTCTTAATTGGATAGTTTAGCTTTAAAAGACCTTGGAACAAGAGATTGTTGGCCATTTTTGTGGTGCTTTTCCAGTGTGCTGAGCCTGGTGTGGACAGCGCGCAAAACTCTAGATAAGATCACAATAAACAAAGATCCAGCGTGTCTCTCTTTCCTGACACAAAACCACTCCAGGAGGGTCTCCCCCAACAGGGGAGCCCCCTGGGAGGGCCCCCAGCCAGAGTCCCAGAAGTCGGGGAATCAGCAACAGGTACCCCAACAACTATTTCTCATTCCCCCAGGTGCTCAGCACCCCTGGCCATCCCTCTTTGCTCTCCACATCCCTGGTCCTTTATCCATTGTTCTTCTGGGCAGGACTCCAGATGCACAGGGGCATTTAAGCACTTAATTCCAGTGTGGAGCACAGGGATGCAGCCACCGTTGCAGATTTTGGGTGAAGGAAACTCCTTCCGCCCACTGTGGAGATCTCTAGGAATGACATCAGGGTTCAGTGAGTCACCTGTGGGTGTTCAGCAAACATCAATATCTTGCACACCTTCTCTGGAGTGTGTGCAGCTGATCAGAGGGGTTCTACCACAACCCTTGGGAGGTGGGCAAGAACATTGCTCTGAGGGCTAAAGGGTCCCTTTGCTCTCTCCTTCTCTCCTGGGGATGTCTGCACACATTCTGTGTATCCCACTAAGGTCAGCACTGGTAGGAAAACGTGTTTGAAATCAGAGAAGGTTCTTTCTGTGGGAAGAAGAGATGATCAAAGACTAATTAACATCTTGAAATGAACCATGGCTCAAGCAAGAAAGAAACTAGGGAGATAGATAAGGGAGATCTCTTACCTATCAGAATTCAGATCTGGAGAGCTGCAGTACCCTGCACTGTCTGCAGTGAGACCAACAGGTCTGGAAGCATTTCAATATCAAAGGAAAGACACGGTTAAAATAGAAACACTTTTCTACAAAACCGGTTACAAAACAGTCAAGGAAAGCTAGCAAAAGCATACCTCTGCTAAGTTAACCTCTCTCAAATGTGATTTTTTTCCCAAAGTCAAAATATGAAATATGAGGAATAGAAACCATTGCCTCAAAAAGTAACTTTGAGAACATTTTGGTTACCACACTGGGAGGCACCACATATTAATTGCTCTTGAGCCCTTACTCAAGAAGTTCTGAACACCTTCAGAAGTTAGTAGATCTTTAGTTTCTAAACAACTCCAAATTTTTCATGTTTCCTTTTCCTGTCCACTGTAAATCATTTCCATAAAATTTCTGAACTTCCACAGGAGAAGTAGCTAGTGCACTTATCTTTATCAAGCAAAACCAGTTTGTTAGACTTTCTTTCTCCCCAGATTCTCTGAGCCGAGCTAAATAAGAGAATCTCAATTAGTTAAATGCACAAAAAAGGGTTAAAACTGAGAATGGTCTGAAACTTGGCCCTGGTGAATCACATTTAAAATTCCATTGACTTCCATCAGGCAGAAAAACACATCTGCTTTGGAGAGGATGGGTTTAATTTTATGGTAGGATTAATACAGCTGCTTTGGAGGAGGCTCACTCAGCCCTAAATGCTTCCAACTTTCTGACAGTTTTGCAGCCCTAATCTTTGATGTTGAAATGGCTCAGGGGGTCAGAAGTCCAGCTGTAGTTCAGATCCCAGCCTTGCTGAGATGAACCTTCTATAAGAGAACTATAAGAGATCTATAAGAGAAATATTAGGAGCTGGATTTAATAGTGGCCCTGGAAAATGTTAAAGATAGACTCTGAAAATGTTAGGTTTTGTGTTTTGCCAGATCATGTGAAATTGCACCTGGGTAAGCAGTATGATAAATGATATAATTGTTAGATGTGATGATTGTTTAGTAATTAAATATAATTATTGTATAATCATAAGAAGAATCATGAGAAACTATGTTAGAAGTTTGAGGGGGAGCCACGAGGAGCCCATGCTTGGCTGAAATCTATGTATACAATAGAACAATATCAGTTTAATAAGTAACATGAAAATTATATATTGATAGAATATAAACATCCCCAATCCATATCGGAGTCAGATTAAGGTTGGTACCCCTGACACCCAGAGCTCTTCAATAAAGCACCTACATACATTCATTCTCGTGATTATGTGTTTCTGAATGCTAACAGATTTGCCAGGATGAGCAGACTCTGAGCAAAGAACCTTTCCCATCCATTTTGCAAGAGTCTTTCAACAGATGTCCCTGCCTGGATGTACCTACTGAGGGAAAAGTGTCCTGGAAGTGTCAAGGTGACATTTTGCATGAGCTCTCACAACCTCATGGTCTTGACAAGTCAAAGGGTTTGAGAAAGTTATGCCACAAATAGGCTAAACAGCAGCAATTTCCAAACACTTCAACAGGCCTCTGACATTTAAAAAAATTGGGTGTTCAGCTTCTCTGAAAATCAGGCAGAGAGGTTAAAATTCATCTGCAGTGTAGACATTCATATCTGAGCAAGGTGATGGGGGCTATACAGGGTAGGGAACAGCTCAGCAGTCTGAGACTGTGAATACAGGTGATAAATTATGTCCCCAAAGTGCCTCTGTGTCCCAGTGACCATGAAGGGTGACCAGCTTGGCTCTTAAGGTGGGTGAGATGAATCACAGCACTAGTTAGCTAGAAAATGGTGCAATGACTTTGCTGAGTTGGTTCTTAATAAAAATATAAATTTCACAGTTTGCCACCTGTAATTGGTGTAGATTCAGATTACTGAGTCCAGTATGGAGGAAGTTCTGCCCTCACCCTCTAAAGACCTGAAATACTCTAAAAGCACCAATGAATGGTGGTTTCCTGAAGAAGCTGAGACAGAAAATAAGAGGACATATCACTTGCCAGTGCCATCAGGAAATGTTGCAAAAGTCAGGGACTGAACTGTAGTTGCCCTTGCTCTTTATTTCTGTTTCATGTTTGCTCATGAAGCCATTCTTTCTACTGTCCAGAAGAAGTGGCAGGATGCAGACTCCAAAAATGTATTTCAGTCTGCTTGCTGATGATAAATCACCTTTTATTGTGACGGGTGGAGGACTGACAATCTGGTGAGCAGGCTTCTTAATCATGTCCTTATGGAAGAAAATTGCCTCCAACTATTTTGAAATGTTTGTTTAAATAAGTTTAAAACAAGTGTCTGTGTCCTGGTTTAAGGCTGACATGGACACTCATACATCTCCTCCCAGTGGGATGGGAGAGACAATTGGAAGGGCAAAAATGAGAAAACTTGTGGGTTGGGACAAAAACAGTTTAAAGGGCAAAGCAAAAGCCACACACAAAAGCAGAGCAAAACAAGGAATTCATTCCTCACTTCCCATGGACAGGCAGGTGCTCAGCCATCCCCAGGAAAGCAGGGCTCCCTCAGGCATGAAGGTGAGTTGAGAATTCAAAAATCATCACTCAGAACATCTTCCTTCTCCTTCCCCCAGCTTTATGTACTGGGCATGATGCCATAGAGTGTGGAAAATCTCTGTGGTCAGGCAGGGTCAGCTGTCCTGGCTGTGTCCCCTCACAATCAGGTGAAGAGAAATGGCCTTGGCTCTGTGTAAGCCCTGCCCAGCAATAACTAAAACATCCCAAGCAGAGCTCCTGTGAAGGAAATTAACTCTATCCTAGCTAAAACCAGCACAATAATAAAGATTTCTTTACAGGGAAATAAATTTCACTTTTGTCCCTAGACAAACCCATAATCTTGTCTTGTACTGTGGTTGAAGCAAAGTTCAAGAGTGATGTGTGGCCAAAGACAGCTTTATGATTATTTCCTTAGAATCAACTATTTTTTTATGAGCTACTTTAGCCTGTTTTAAGCAATATATCTGGCAGCCTTAGTTCTTTTGTCAGGAATATAAAATACCATGCCTGTTTGAGAAGTTGATTCCTATTAATTCCCAACCCTTCCAAAAGTCAGTTTTACTGTGGTCCTTTCAGGTCTTCCTCTCTAAGACTGGGTGCTGACTACATCTGGTGAATTTTCTACATCAAGAGTGTTCTGTGAGTCACCCTGGGAGAAGGCACAATTAATAGTCAGACTGTCTCAGATGCTTGGAGATAGATAAACATCTCCCCCATCTCTTTATACTCTTGGGTTTGAGTGGCTCTCATATCTCAGCTGAGGCCATCTCTTTACTCAGGAGGGGACAAGGAGCTCTGGCTGGTGTCCCCACATGATCTTGGGGAAGCATCTAGCCATTTATGTCTGTAAAACACACTGCAAAACTGAATTCTGCAGGGACTAAGCAGTATGAGCTGGGCTATCAGCAGGATACATCTCGAATGTGAGTTTTTTATTTTCCCTTTTCCAGATTTTGCACCCCCCTGTTAAGTAAATCACTTAACACTCCAGAGGTTCTTTACAGAGTTGTAAACTGAGATGTTGTTCCAAGTTGCCAATTTCCACTCTGTTATTTCACCCTTCCCTCCACACAGGTGAGCTCTAAAGAATCAATTTTCATCTTCAAAGATACTAAAGCAGTTGATTAGATTGATTGGGTTACCTTCCTCTCCAGATAAAACTGTCCAGCTTTTACTCATTGTTCTCTTTGTCAAAGATTATTACTCTTCCTTTGAAAAAAGAATGTGTAAAATTCATTCTTGACCCATATCATATAAACATTTTCAATCACAAAGGAAAGGACTGCTGACAGAACTAACTTTTCATTGTTTTAATGTTTTTATGAAAAGGGCACCCAGAGTGATAACTTTTGAGGGATTTAAGGCTTCCATGTCTCTCACTTACAAGATGTGTTAACAGCAGTTAGAGATCTCTGCTGTCAATCTGTATTTCATATTTGGCTTTCCAGTAATGGTCTTTTAATGACAGTTTTGTTTAATATTAAGGCTCCCTCATTCTGCTTTGGTTAAAAACCCAGACAGAACATTGTTACCACCAGGGTGAAATAGTTTGTGTCCCACATCCAGCAGAGTGAAGGTGTGGCCTTTGGTGGTGGTCACTGGGATCAGTAACTTAGAGCAGGAGCTGGTCACTGTTCCCAGTGCAGACTGCACTGAAGAGCAGGGCAGTGGCTGGCCAGAGGGTTTCATGCTTTTCCATCAGTGGCAGGAGAGTCCAATGAGAATCTGAACCTCTTCCATTTACCATACTCAGAGGTTTTTCTGCCAGTGCACCAGGTGTCTCTCCCTTCCCTCCTTGACTGTTTGGTCCCAGCTTTATTTCCCTTTCCTTGGTCTCTCTTCTACCTCCCAGTGCTCGTCTCTTTGTCCAAGCATTTTTTCTGACTTCCTTCCCTTATCTCTAATTTATTTACATTTTTAACTCTGTCTAGCCCTGAAATTCTCCTTTTCACCATCACAGTAGCAGTAAAGAAGAAAAAGCTGTGGGAAGCACAGGACAGAAACTGGCCACTCTGATATTGAGAAGCTGAAATGTGTTACAAGAACATCTGGCTCTGCCTTGGAGCTGTAAAAAGCAAATTCAGTCACTGTCTCCATGCAAGCAGAGTTCAGGAGGAGCAAGAGCTGAAAGGCAGGAGGAACCTCAGAGAAAGCCAAGCCTGGAAGATGTTGCTGTCAAGCTTTCAGAAGTCTCTACTGATCCAGGGGAAAACAAACTGACTTCCAAAAACAACAGCTCAGTAGGTTTTCTAGGCACTGGCACAGTCATCCTTGGCATAAAGGCAACTTTTCTGCCATAGTTTCACCTAGGGAAAGGGGTACTAAAGCTGCAGAGAAAAGTCTCAGGTGTTGCCTGGCACAAGCAGTGCAGTGGTTGAAATGCCCTGGCAGAGTCCCTATATCAAAAAGTCATGGAAAACTCAAAGCACACAAAGCCCACCTTGCTCTACAGGTCTCAAAGCTGGCTGAATAGGAATTGCTTCAAGGATTAATTCAGGTGGGCATTCTCCCTCAGCCAGGATACATGAGCCCTAGCTGATGGGATTCAGAAAACAGAGAGTAGAAAAGTGGTGGAAACAGGCTCATCTTACAAATATTTGTTAGAAAAGCAGTGCCAGTGAGCAGCCATGATTAAAAACACACAAAAAAAGAGGCAGCAGCAGAAGCCATTGTCAGGATTTTCATGCTCTGCTCAGGCAGCACATTTGATCTGTCACAAAACCCCCAAAGCCACCTGAATATGTCCTAGCTCCTGTGAAGGGTTCTGGTTTAAAGGAGGAATCTGTTTTTAAAGGACTCACAATGTGATATAGGCTCTCCTTTGGAAAGCCCATGTGATTTGATAAACAAAGTGTTGTGCTTTGCTGGCTTGTTAGAGCATGAGTTTTACTGTCAGTGTAAGGCTTCTGTGATGAAACCAATCACTGCATTGGGTAGGAAATTCATAAAGCTTTTAACCCAATTCTTTGGTTCCTAATTAAAATAACGTCTAAGAAGCAGTTATACAGGCATGAGATATTAGCACTGTGCTTAAAATTAGGTTAATTCTAGAAATCATCTCTTTTAAAAGAAAATTTAATGTCCATGAGAGACTCTGCAAAAGCCATCTGTGGGATGTGGGATTTATTATTGTTTATATTAACACTGGATATAATGGCACTGAAATCAAGGTTTTCTGGTTTTTAGATTATGCTAAAGACCCACAAATGATAATGGGCTTTGAAATTGGACTCTGAAGTAATATCAAATAGTGAATGTGATTAAATATAGATAAACAGAGCACAATCAGTCACAGAACAAGAAACCAAAAAAGCAGTTGTGAAAATGGAAATACAGGGCTGCAAACTGCCAAGAAAAGATTTGTCAAAGAAACAGAAAATGGTTCAGAAAATGTCCTGAGTTTAGGCAGGAATTTTGGTAATGAATGCAAACAGGACTTTGGACTTCTGGGGAATATAACAATTTATAAATCAAAAGGAGTGGTAGTACAGTCTTTCTGCACAATGTACATAGTTAAAGACCACCTAGAGTAACTGACATTGTGCTTCTGAAAGAACCTAATTTCTCTTTATTGGGAAAAATAGAGATGAAGTCTAACATTATGCATCTCAAAGATTTGAGGGCTGCAGGGATTTAATAAAAAATTAGACTTTTCCTTCAGTGCCCGATGAAAAGGCTGTTTTTGTAAACATTCTCATATCAGATTGGTAACATTGCCCAGAAGAAAAAAATACACGTGGAGAGGTGCAAGAGAGAAGAAATATTGCCACTTCCAGCAATATCTATCCAAATCCCCTGCACCCCATGCTGTGCTGTTGTGGTTCGTTTTGGTATGTTCTGATCCCCCCATATTATTATGTTAATGGTTCTGCTGGTAGTTCCCTCCTTTTCCTCGTTATTTGTCAATCTCCTGACTCCTCCCCGGTTTCCACAGTTACTATATGTATCCTTTTAATTCCCCGCCCCTAGCTGCCTGCCAGTCACTTGGCACTCCTGCCTGTTTTTCTAGAAGCTTCTAGCCAGGGTGTTGGGTGGTTGGTTCAGGGGCCGGGGCCCCTCCCTTAGTTTTGTGTGATTGGTTTTCCCATTATGTCAGTTATCAATGTATCACCCCTTCCCTGTTTCTGATTTGTCCCTAAGTTGTTACCACCCCTACCTCTCACCTTCCTTAAAACCCGAGGTTTCCCCTTCTTCAGGGCCCTCCAGTTCTTGGACTCCTTGGGTGTGCTTGGTCCCTCTGGGGGCACAATAAAACCCGATTGTGCCACCAACTAGAGAATCGTCTCTTCATCCTGCGGATTGAAGTCCTGCTCGGCCACGTCCTTGAAGGTGGTTTATCACCTTAGGCACATGTCCTTGAAGGCGGTTTATCGCCTTAGGCACGTGTCCTTGAAGGCGGTTTATCGCCTTAGGCACGTGTCCTTGAAGGCGGTTTATCGCCTTAGGCACACGTCCTTGAAGGCGGTTTATCACCTTAGGCACATGTCCTTGAAGGCGGTTTATCACCTTAGGCACACGTCCTTGAAGGTGGTTTATCACCTTAGGCACATGTCCTTGAAGGCGGTTTATCGCCTTAGGCACTGTACCCAGCGACGAGGTTGGGGGAGTGCCCACACTAGCTGAAGGCGGGCTGGCCAGCTAGCCAGGGTGTGTCTCCATTGGCCGGGTCACTTCACTGTGCCCCTGCCATGCAAGGGGGGTCACTGCAATGGTGCACTCAGAAGGCCCCTCCTGAGGAAGGTTCAGCTCTCTGAGGGCTCCTTGGTGCAGCTGTGGAGGTGCCAGAGATGTCCTGGAGAACAACAACTCCTGTTTCACTCCATTTACAAGGGGACATGCCCTGCTCTAGAGAGCTTTCAATGCCCACAGAGGAAACACAATCAAGGAAAAAGAGAGGTTTGCAATAATTTAAGTGGTAGGAGTAGAAACAGCATCTCCAGACCCCAGAATTTTATGGTTTAGCAATACACCACTGTCACAGACATCTTTTATGAAAAATCCTTTCCTTAGGATTTTTCCTCCTGAGAAGCTGAGAGGCCTCAGGAACAAAATGTAACCAATGGTTATCTGCTGCTGTGGGATGCAACAGGTGCATCTGGGATTGGTCTCATGTGGTTGTTTCTAATTAATGGCCAATCACAGTCAGCTGTCTCGGACTCTCTGTCTGAGCCACAAGCCTTTGTTATTCATTCTTCCTTTTTCTTTCTATTCTTAGCCAGCCTTCTGATGAAATCCCTTCTTCTATTCTTTTAGTATAGTTTTAATGTAATATATATCATAAAATAATAAATCAGCCTTCTGAAACATGGAGTCAGATCCTCATTTCTTCCCTCATCCTCAGATCCCTGTGAACACAGTCACACACCACTGTGGGTCTGAGCTGTAAAACAGATTTGCAGTGAAGATTAATTCTGTCCAAAGTTTTGGGTTTTTTTTGTTTCTGACCCTCAGTTCCCGGATCTGCCATGGGCCCCTTTCCTCTGTTGGTGCTGCTGTAAATCTGAGCTCTCTAATGCAGCTCCTACATCCACCCTGTACAGCACAAGCTGCTGTCAGAAACAGAAACAGTTCATGCCAAAACATCTGCTCAGCAGGAATGCATTGCTCCTTGCTTGCCTCTCTCCTGTTCCCATGATACTGCTGTTGACAGGTTCTGAACACGTCACAGACACAAGGGAGGGGAACAATATAAGAATCAAGCTAAAATCCCCAGCAATAAGATTCCTTGCTTCTAAGACCTTGTTTTCCCCTGTGTTTGATAAGAAAGTTCATTTATTACCCTGGTTTTAAGTGAGTTGTATATTTTACCTTCAGGATCCTAATTGCTTTTCAGGTTGTGAATATCATTAATACTGTATATCTTCATTTTCTAGCCTAGGTAATAATTGAGCATTCAGTCATTGTTATACTCACCATTCTGCCAAAATTTATTAAAATGAAGCAATTAACTATTGTCTTAAATGGAGTTTAGAGGTAAGGCTCATTAATTTTACACCCAATACAATTAACTGGGATGATAAATGTAAACTTTTTTATCACGGCTTTGTACAAAAACCTTTTTTTTATTATGCAGTGTCAGTGTTCCCTTTGTGCTGCACATTTCTTAGTTTGTTTGGCCTCCTTTTATGAAGACAGCAGTCATTACTGTGTTTGACATTGGAATTGTTGTGACTCACACCCAGAGCAATATTTGCACCCCCGTGGTAGGCAGAAGGCAGCACCCTCCTGGACAAGACTTTCAGATGCAGAAATTCACAGCTAAGGGCTGTCACACAGAGTGGCTTGATTTCAAAAGCTGATTTCTCCCCTGCCCTCAGCTCAGCTATGAGCCTTTCAGATGAAGCCCTTTTCTAATTAAGGTCCTTAATGCAGATGAACCTAATGATGTAGCTACATGTTCATGAACAAGGTCACAGAGATGAGGACTCCTGATGAAGTCCAGAAGGAGCACTCAGGAGCATAATGTCAAGGCACATGATTAAGTGCCTTGCTGAATGAAAGCCTCAGGATCTAAATATACCCAACCAGGCTCCCCAGAGGCCCCACAGCACATCAACTCAGACCCAAAGATGATGCAAAAGTTTCATTCCATTAAATTTTCTTCTTTAACACACAACTTCCAGGGCAGTATTATCCATATTCCTCAGTTTGATTTATTCCTTCTCTACTGAAACAAGGGGAAGAAATAAGAATAATAGCTAAGAGAAGAGAGTCTGAGGAAAAAAAACCTAAAATAATAGTTTTAAACTCTGTCATTTGGTCACAGGTCTGAACAGTACAGCTTTTCTGCACCTTTGTCTAGCAGCTGGACAGAGCACTTTGAAAGTGTTTTCAGTTCTTAGAGACTGGGTATTTTTGTCCAGATATCCAATTATAGTCACCTTGCAGGACATGTCTTCTGCTGTAGCTTTTGTGTCATTTGAGATGTAAATTACATCACCACTTTGCTTATATTTATTTAAGAAGAGCGAGGAAAGGCATCAGGATAGGGAAGGATCTGGATCTGGCTGTCTCCACACATTCCTACCTTCCTCCCCTACCTCCACAAGGAGATAAAAGGGGGACAGTTGGTAAATGGCTCTTTGAAACCTGCCAGACTTTCCTTTTGATTCATGACAGCTTTGAGAATCCCTGGGCTGGCTGCAAAAATGCTGCTTTTGTAACCTTCACTCTGATCTGCTCCTAGGGTAAAGGTACACAGCTAAAATCAAGAAGGGTTTGGCTTCTACCTGCAGGTAGGTTTTCATCAGACACCCAAGAAATGCCTGAGATCATCTATTCCAAACCCCTGGCAATGAGCAGCAGCATCTTCAACTGGATTTGGTTTCTCAGAGCTCCATTCAATTTAAGATAAAAATGAAATCCAACAATTTCTGAGTAAACAGAACAACTTGATCTTCTCAAGAGAAAAATATTTCAGTAAGGACAAGTACCTTATATGAAACTATTTTGTGCTAAGGGAAGACAAAAATAACCACAAATAAACAACACTTTGTCTGAGTTTGTGTTTCCATTGCGGTACCAGATTAAATCTCAAATCTGAGAATGCTTCTTAGGTCACAAACTTTGGTTTTCAACTTATTCTCATTCCCTGGGAGAGTTGGTGAGGTAGCAAAGGAGACTCCAGAGAAGTCACAGATATGTCAAGACCTGTAAGTAATATTTCAGGAGAGGTCCTTGGTGATTTTGTCTGGGTGATAGCACTTCAATGCAATCAGCAAGAGGGTTTGTGCCTTTCTGGGGATCTTTCACAGAATCAGTTGTGGCCATTCTTCATTGTCAGATCCTCAGGAGCCAACAGATTCATACATTCAGCAAACAAATAAGATCAACAGTGAATTATTTGCTCTAGCAGTAACTTCCAGGTAGAAAGTCTCATTTCTCTGGTTTGCAAAGGGAATTTGAATTATAAAATTCAAAGCATCCAACTTAAACTATTACCCTGCAAAAGGCCCATAACTGCTTAAAATCATCCTCAATTCCCACCTCATCAGAGAGTTTCTGCTCATGGTACAGCCAGTCTGGTTTCATAAATCTGCTGGCTGCAGAGCAGGAAGCCCAGGTCACCCCCAGGTCACACATGCCAGTGTTTACCCAGAGAACAATGGCACAGGGGCACTGATTTACCAGATTAGACGTGACCCCACTTCCTGAGCTGCACAGAAGAGCCTGCCTGTGATTAGTAGCTATCTGTGAAATGTTCAAAGTGAATTGAGACTTAGCAGCCTCATCTGACTCCCTAAAGGTCTGTAATCCCTCTGCAGGGGGGTTCAGATGAGTTGATGTGACGTTATTTGTAATGAGGCAGCTTGAATAACAGAGAGCCTTTGGGGGGGCTGGGTAAAGTCTGCTTTCTCCAGGGAGTGTGTTCTACACAGTGAAAGGGGGGGAAAAAAGCAGCAAAACAAACACACAGCTTCCTGTAAAGCCAAGAAGCAGCCACTCATGCTGCCCATGGCATCTTTGCTGTCTCCTCCAAACAAGCTCTCTCCTAGGAGGCTCCCTGTGCTGGTTTGTTTCCAGAAACAGTGGCTGCTTCCCCTGTTGGTGATGTGAATATCCCAGTTGTGGCCCTAAAGAAAAGGAAAGCAACACTACAATCATTCAGAACCTCATTTCATGCCTATTTAGATCACCACTGACTCCAGTAACCCTGAAAGAATTCTATTCCTGTCTGTGGCAGATTTAATGGTTGGTTGTCACTTTATTTTAAACATTAATACCATGTTTTATTTCTATAAATAGAAGACCCAGGTGTTTTCTCAGGATTAAAAGGGCTGTTTTCTTGTCTTCTTTCCCTTTAATTTCCTGCTTCAGTTCAGAGAGAGCTGGATTCTACAACTCCTGCCTCTAAATCCTTGCTAGGGTAAAAGGAGTCTGTGCCAGGGGTCCTGGCAAGGACAGTTTCATATTGCAAGTTCATCTTAAGTCACTTTATTGCATTTTCACTGTTCAGCCTCCAATCCAAGATTATCTTTGCCCATCTGTTATTTATCCTACTGGTTACATGACCTGTGGATTACCCAGCTTTTCTTTTAAAATCTCATTCTGCTTATGTCCATTCATTACTTGCTGCTTATTTGTCAAAAAAGTTGCCAGCCTGCAATTTTACTTGAGGCAGTGGTGGGATGCACAGTGTCCAGCTGAAGGGTTTGTGCACACATCTGCAGCTGTCTCTAACAGGGACAGCAGAATTTGGGAGAAGCACACAAGTATCCACTGCACCCCCTGAGGAAGTCCAGATGGCCACAAGGGGAGATTTTGCCTGAGTGATGCTTCTTGAGAAAACATGTACCCATCAATGTGAGCTGAACATTGTCATTTGATACTTCCACTGATTGTTTTTTCACTGACCTCTGTAATTTTCACTCACAATCACCCAGTGCTGCCTGTGCATGAGCACCAGCCTTGCAGAAGCAGCACCACTTGACTTTGGGAGCAGTTTTGCTGTCATTCCTGAATTGCTGTACTTCTGCATTTTTGGGTTCCAGAAGGGTTTGGACTATGTCTGTTCTTGCTGAGACATAGTAGGGGTGTTCTAGCACTAAGGATGCAGCCTTTGACCAAAAAGAAATCCTTCTTTCCCCCAAAATAGTTCTAATCCAACTACAGCTCCTGCACCTCAATCATGACTTAATACATATACCCTGTAAAAATGCAGAAAAAAAAGCCCATGGACACAAGAATAGTTAGAAGAGAGTTGTTGCTTTAGGGGACTGTAAGCCATAAATTAGCTACAAAGAGGTTTAACAAGTTGTGTGCATTAAGCCCCTTCTGATTTTAAAGGCATTCTTCCTATCTTTTTTCATAATAAATAATTTTTCAAGAGGGAGACTGAAAATGTGATATTGCTGCTACTGCTGTATGTACTTTGCATCATCCTGCTTCTTTAAAGCTTCACTCAGGGCTGAGTTCTGTTGTGCTGGGAGGTGGAAAAGCAGAGGGAAAGTCACTGCTCACCTTAGGGAAATCAGCTTTGAATTAATAGCATAAAACAAATAGCTGTGAAAACTTGGAGCTGGCAAGGCCTGGGAGCATGTTGTACAAACAGAGAGGAGAGACTAATGGGAATGGTTCAGACAGGAGGGGAATATGTAGGGAGTTAAACCTCGATTTTTTTTCCCCCATCCTAACACCTCTCCATTGCAATCCCTTGGTGTGAAAGCAGAATTAGTCTCAGCTGCTTTGTTGCCATTTTCATGTGAAATATGATAAAATTATAGGTATAAAATGCTTTGAATTCTTTAAATTGTCTGTATTTGTACAGTTGTTGATATTACCTGGTGCAACCATCATCTTCTTGATCACAGTGTGGATGTACAAACCAGTGACACGGCTTGCAGTGGACTGTGTGAGCCAGGAGTTGGAACAAAGTCTCCTGCACCCAAAATCAGCATGGTTTACACCAGTTCTATTTCCTATTGCTCCCTTTTATGTTTGTGTGCAAGTTTTTGTTACCTAAAAACAAGTAATAATAGCCCTAAGGAAGATACAGAGGTGCCTGGCAGCATCCTTGCCTTTGAGTGATTGTCCTGGTTTAGGGCAAATTTGGGAGGAAACTTCCAAATGTGTCCCTCTAGAAAGCAAATTCAAGCAGCCCAACTGGTTCGGGAAAAGATTTCCTTGGAGAAAAGTGGAAAAACTAAAAAATAAAGCTCTTTATTTAATAAGCAAAGTATTCGCAAGCATAAAAAATTAATTATATTAAACAGTAAAACCTCTGTCTGTTCTGAAGAGATGGCAAATTCAGAAAGTCCTTGTTGTGGGGGGTAGTTCTGCTCACTCAGTCCTTGGCCCCAGTGTCAGCTCCTGGTGTTTTATTGGGTTTTCTGTCCAGAGCAGGTTTGAACAGTTGTATGAAAAAAAGAAAAACCATCATTCAGGGAACTTCACTGCCTCAGCTAGCTAAAAAAAAAAGAAAGGAAAGGAGAGAAAGGAGAGCTCTCTCCCACTGTCCATCCAGGAGAGAAAAATGCTGAAGATCTTCATCTCTGTGTTCTCAAAACAACCACCTCAGACATTCCACTACTTCTCTTTCTCCCCTCTCTTTACTCTCAGATCTAGTTTTAAAGGTGCAAAACTTATTTCTGGGCTAAACAGACAAATGGGGATAGAATTCAGCCTCATAAAGTCACCCTGGGAGAGTGCTAAAGGATAGATGGATAGGGGAAAAAAAGCTGGGAAATGGTGCTGTGAGCTGTTACTGATGTTACAAGTGGGTTCTGACTGCTGAGCTCATGGACACATCTTTTTCTATTGCACATGAGGCCAGTTATCCTCTTTCAGGCTTGGGAGGGAAGCAGGAGGACAGGACAGGCTGCTGTATTTTCTCCAGGCATGGTTTCCTCCACACCATGAAAAATACTGTCTGAAATGGCTGAAAACTCTTAGTCTGTATAGGCTTTATTGGGCCACCATGGAAAAGGAAGTTGTGCTGGCTCTGCTTGTTACGTGGTGCAAAGAGAACAGAGATATTTTTTATTCTGAGAAAACTTAGGATACTACTGACAGAAAAGGAGGAGCTGTGATTTCAGTCTCACAGCCAGAGGAGGATCCAGAAAAATGACTGTCCTCATGTTCTCTAAAGCCTTATTTTCAGGGATGTGTCTTAAAATGCTGATTATTGCTTGTGGAAAGCAAAGGGAGCTCCCACATTCCCTTGCCCCAGTATTGCCCATGTCTGGGTTCTGGAAGGCAGGTGCAAAAACATCTGAATGGAAGAAAAATAGATTTTCCATAATGCCAAACTAAAGGCAATTTCTATATTTTTCCTAAACAGAATTTACAAGCCATTACCTATCACATTCAAAATATTACCAGAGCTGTCAAGAGAAAGAAATCAGTGTGGAAACAGCATTCCACTGGGAAATGTGAAATGGCAACAAGTTGGTCCCTCTACAATATGTCCAACACTTAATATGAAATGATGTACAACTAACCTGCAATGAGTTCTGCACAGGAACTCTCTTCTGGGATGCTGGCTTGTGATTTACTTGCTTGCTCAGAAAAAGAACTCCTTATAAAAAAATATAATTCTTTGTTTCTCTTCTTTTTTTTCAGCACAGACTAATGAAGAAGCTGAGTGATTCAGCTGCTAAAGTGTTCATGAGGGGGATATGTTTCAGCATTTATGATGATTCTGTAGTGATTACAGCTCTCTCTCAGTAGCTTTCCTTGCCATGCTCTCTTCAATATGAGTAACAAGTGGTTTCAGGAACTTTTGTGGAGGAGTAAGTATCATGTCAGTGATGAAGTCTTCTCCTCTCTCAGCTGCTCTCTGTTCTTAGTGCTTTGTGTAGATCTCTTCCATTTGCTTTCCCCTCACATGCTCAAGCTCTCCCCCAAAAGTTAATTTTGCATTTCAGCTTTGGTTAACCTGTGCCAGTGTATGGTTAACAGCCAAGTGAGGGCTCAGGGACACTGGAGGAATTTCCTGCAAGCATTTGCCCTGTGCTCCTTCAGTTATGATTTCAGCTCCCAGATAGAATCCCTAGACTATCAAACTGTGACAAAGTGGCTCAAAGCTGCAGCCCCCTCCATCTTTCTTTCTTTCTTCATGATCTTGTCTTTTTTTCCTTCATTCTTTCTTGTTTTTCTCACTCTCATGTCTCTGCTTGCTCTCTATTCCTAATTCTTTCCTCCATTGATCAATCCTGCATCCCCAGCTATTATCTGCCTTTATTTCCTTCATAGCTTCCTTTCCTGAAGTGGTCCAGGCCTTTAACATTAAACATTTCTGAGAGAAAAAGCACTAGCTAAGCTGATTTTACAAGTCATTACCCATCACACCCAGCACCTTGCCAGAGCTGTACTCACCTGCTTCCTGTTAATCTTATCACCTCCCTAATTTCCTTCTTCTCTCAGCTAACTGGAAATGCTGATGAAAACCATTAATTCCATTTTATATTCCCCCAGCCATTTTTCTGGCTTGCTTTTCACCCAATTTTAGCTTCTTCCTGAACTCTCACTGACAACTCTTTTTTTGGCCATGGCTCCAGATCTCAGCTCTCTCCCCATCCTCCTCAATGCTTCTTCTAATGTTATTACTCATTCCTCTTCAACAGTTTATGGCTTGCAGTCCCCTTAAGAAACAACTCTCTTCTAACTGTTCTTGTGTCCATGGGGTTTTTTTCTGCTTCTTTTTTTACAGACCTTCCTCTTATTTCTTTTGTTCTGTAAGTGGTGCCAACCCCATTTCTCTCTTCCCAGTCCCAGCACTCACCCCCATTTAGCCCTGCAATCAGCTTTCTCTGTTGCCACTCCATCATGTTTCTTGTCATTCTGGATGAATCATGGTCACCCTTGGTCTCCATACCAAAAAATCAAACAGGATGTTGGCTGGGGAGCATCTTTCCATGGGAAGGCCTTGGTGTTGAGCAGCTTTCTGTGCATTTCACATTTCCATGTAAATTCAGATGAGTTATGTGTAAATAAATATTGCCCAAAAGGCATTTTATGGGTTATCCAAGCATTTGTAAAAGCTAGGTCATAAGAAAGTACACTTTTACACTGTGGGAGAAGTTTTACATCAGGAATATTCCAGGGCCTCCTAGACACTGTGTCCTATTAAGATGATCTGTTGTAACTGCTGTGCCTCCCTTAGGACACAGCAAAGAATCATTCCTTATACATTATTTACACACAGCTCCAGCCTAGGTAAATACACATGGTAATGCTGACTGTGTCATTTTGCACCTTGCTGTACTCATGCTCTTTTTGTTGCTGTGGTAAAATACACTTGTTTGCAGCAGCTGTTTCATCAGAATATCCTTCAGCAGGGTTAGTAGTGCCTCTCAGGCTGTGGTGCATACATTTGCTGGGGGATACAGAGAAAATTGAAATAGAGGAGATTATTTTTTAAGCCCCAAGATGTTTGTCACTTAGGCTGTAAGTCAGCTGTGCATTATACAGATATGTTACTGCTTTTTAAAGTGTTTGTATTTAAAAATCCACTATGGTGGAAGCTGCAAATTCCCTCTGGACTTTCTGCCATTAGATTATTTTAATTATGCAGCAACTTCATCCTCATTTGAATACAAAGGGCCTGATTTTCATTGTGTTAAAGACACCCAGGCACTTTCTAACCAGAGCAAAGGAATGTCAGCAGGAGCAGCTCAGACCTCTCCACACTTGCTCCCACCAAGCTGCCAGCTTCCATATGGCTGGGGAGAAGGGGACAGTTCTGGTGACCAGACATCCCCAGTGACAGATGCTGCACTTCAGGGAGGTTGCAGATCAAAGGAGTGGCTGGAAGCTCCTGGGAGCTCAGCCCTGAGGAGGGGCTCACACTCCCCAAGGGTGGGAGCATCCCGTGGTGCCAGCCCTGCTGTGGGCACCTGCCAGGGCTCAGAGAGGGAGCTGGGCTGGGATGAGGGTTTGTCCCTGCAGGAGAAGGTGTCAGGGGCTGAGCCTCTGCTCTGGTTTTGCTAAGAGGTGCAATTTGTCTTTTCTACTGAGCTTTCTTAGCAAAACTCTCTCTGACCTGGACAGTAACTGTACAACCTTCCTCCATTTTGGGGTGATATGAAGAAAGGATTGTGCCTCAGCCAATGCCTTTTTTAGTCTCCAAGACATGCAGAAAAATGTATTTAATGCATTTTTGAGTGCTGCACTCACACAGTAGAGAGGAGGGTGTGGACAGGCAGCTGCCCTCACCCAGCCCTCCCTCTGCCTCATCCAGGGAAGCCCAGAGAATTGGCTGATCCCTCTGTCCACCAACCCTTTTCTCCCCTGAACTTCTACAGTAATTTCTTTAGGTCTGTGCAAACTTTTAGCATTTATAACACCTGCAAGTCTGACAAAACTACCACAGCTTAAATATTCATTGTGCAAAAAATTACCCACTCTTTTGGTTTTGATTTAAACTTGCCACCTCACATCATTTCTAATTATGACCTCTAACTCTTGTACAATGAGGGTGAAGTGCAATCACCACCTTGCCTCCTCCACTGTGACACTCACAACTTGTATCTTTGATGCTGGTTCTATTCAGTCTAGTGGCTTATATGGAAATAATTTTGTACTTCTGATCACCTCTGCAACTTCCTCTGTGTATTATCCAATTGTCTGTATCCTTTTCAAGAGGAAGGATAAAAATTGCATGCATTACTTCAAACGTGGGATTATTTAATGGGTTCATATAATGGCATAATGATGTTTTCTGTTCTATTCTCTATTCTTCTCCTTTTTATTTTATCATTTTTTGATTGTCAGTGAGCATCCAGCTAATAGATGCACGAAAGTGACTTTTCTAACCTCAAGATGTTTTTCTTGAGTAGTAATAACTAGCTCACAGCCCATAATCATCTATGCAAAGTTAAGATTGTGCTTGGATTTTTTTTTGGCATTTTTAAAATGAAGTTCATTACTTCACACTTTGGTGTTAAATTTCATCTGCTGTTTAATCATGAAGTCACATAGTACTGTAATTCTTCCACAATTCTTTTCAGTTCACTTGTCTTTTACTAATCTGAATAATAAAAAATCAGCAAGTCTCCTCACTGACAAGGCTGTTCTCCACATCCTTTGTGTATAATTTGTAAAGTGCACATGCTGGAACCCTCTGTAGGGTGGCACTGGAACAACCCCTACACTTTCCTACCCTTTTATTCCCACCTCCCAGCCATCTGCTTGTCCATGCAAAGATTGTTCACAATCATATTCCAAAACAGCTAACTTTTTAAGAATAGCTGGTAAAACCATTTTTCAAAAGCCTTTAGGAAATGTGAGGAGCTACCTCATCAGACTACAGTCTTTTGCACAGACAAGTTTCCTTCAAAGTACTCCAATAGACTGGAGCAACATTATCTTTTTTTTCTCTGCAAAAGTCTCAGCTGTGGTATTTTTGGGGTCCCCCATCGAGGAAAGGAAAAGATGAATCTGACTCCATGTTCTTAGAAGGCTAATTTATTATTTTATTATATTGTATTATAATAAATAATACTATACTAAACTATACTAAAGAATAAAGGATACAGACAGAAGGCTAAAAGATAATGAAAAACCTGTGACTCTCTCTAGAGCCTTGACACAGCTGGCTGTGATTGGTCATTAAGTTAAAAAAATTCACATAAAACCAATGAAACAATGACCAGATGGTAAACAATGTCCAAACCACATTCCAAAGCAGCAAAACACAGGAGAAGCAAATCAGATAATTATTGGTTTCATTTTTATATGGGGCTTCTCAGCTCCCCAGGAGAATAAATCCTGGGGAAAGGATTTTTCAGAAAATATGATGGTGACACTCAGCTTTTCCTAATATATCCCAGATTTGGTCAAGGTGCCTGTTAGTTTTTGATATACTACAGCTTCTACCAATTTACCCAGTGTGACAACCATTTCCTACCCTGAAGCTTCACTTCCCTGATTCTTCTTCCACAATCCTTTAAACCAGCATCATAAGGCCATTTACTCCTTGATATTAAGACAGTTTTAAACAAAAGACCAGGTACTACCAGCAGCTCACCTATTTTATACCTCAGTATCTACATAAATGCATTCACCTAGCTTTTGGTGAGTACAATCTAGTCTATGCCTTTTGTTATTCTTCACTTTTTCAGCTGTCTCATCTGGACTTTTTCTCTGAGCTCTTTTTACACCTTGATCATCTTCTGGCACCAAAGCTTTTTGCAGATGGAGCACCTGGAAAGGATATTCAGAGATTTGAACAGTAAAGGCCTTGGTTTGCATTCTGCTTGTGCATTTAGTCTGATAGGAAAAGTGCAATTTTTTTTTCTTTGATGGATAACCTCAGCCAACCAAGAAGTGATTTTTTTCCCTTAACTGCTCCCTCTACGTTCTTTTAACCACAATTAAAAAGAAAAAAAAAACCAAACAAAAAACCCATAAATATTTATCTGTATTTAAGCATGTTATTTTTTATCAATTTAAGCATTCTCTGATCTGCATGCCAGCTTTTTACCTTTTCAGATGAAACTAAAAGCTAAGGGAATAAAATGCTGTAGATAGATTAAGGATTGAGTATGCAGACAAGGGATTGATTTTCAAAGCATTAATTTTCTAGGTGACTTTATAAGGACTCTATGATCTGGACAGGTTATGTATACAGTTTAACAGAATGTACTAATTTTTCAACTAATTTTAAAGATCTCTGCGAGAAACTTTTAATCAGTGTGAAATTGCTGAGTAATCCACCTCTCTGCCTTTGAAGCCTGTGCTCAAATCTCTGTTCCATCCCAGCTGTTTTGTACAGAAGGTGAGCAATTGCAGCATATAAAAATTCTGCTCAGGTGAAATAGCAAAAAGATCCCTTCTCTCCCATATGTGGCCAGAAAAACAGATTTACAGATTTTACTCCATGAAAAATAAAATTGATGAAAGATTCACATATGTGAAAGATCCACGTATATGGGATCTACAGCTTGATCAGAGAGCACAAGAAAGGAACAGATGAACAGGTAAAGCCAAATGATGGTTCAGATAAAAAGTAATTTATCCTTCAGATGGACCCAGCTGAAACCTCTAAAACACTTGGAAGACAATTCTACAGCTTGAGTGCCAGAGGGCTTTAAAACAGGGGAGCAGAGAACAGAAACAGAGGTGAGCAGGCTGAGGGTTTACCTGTCTTCTGTGGAGCAGATGCTCTCTCTTCAGGACTTGAGGCAGCAATGGATTCCCTAACACCTTGTGATTTCTCACAATGCCATTCAGCTGATTAAACCAATAATTAAACTTCTTAAATTGAATGGAGATCAGGGAGATGAAGGTGTGTATGAAATAATTATGCTGGTTTTACATTTGTAGCTTTCCTTATCTGCAAACCTTGTTTGCAATCTTACCTCTAAATCCACAGATTGTATGCTTCTTTTCTCTAAAAGTTAGTGAAACAAGTGATGCAGTTTGACAGAGACTGCTCTAGCAGCTGAATTCTCTCTGCCCCACAAGCATTTCACAACTAAGTCATTCTCTTGCCTTTTTTTTTCTTTGTAGAAAGTCAAGGCTTTATATCTGTAGGAGTGATGATTTTTGATGATTTTGGGAGAACTAGGCAAATAATATTCTGTGATCTCAGAACTTTCACCAGTTTGCTGGTCCATTTAGTAATTTTCCTTTGCATTGCTAAATCCATGCATTGGAAATGAGTAGAGCTAAACACTGTTGAACCCCAAAATTCCTGAATGTCTCCTAAAGTAGTCATGCTCCACTAACATTAAAAGTTAAGTGCTTCATAACAAGTAAATGATCATCTGAAAAATATAGCCTTTGCTTAGTTAGCCTTTAGGAGGTGTGGAAGCTCTGTAGGTAATAGCTCAGAAAAATTAAGGAAAAACTGGAAAACTTTGCTGCCTGGTCTCATTGTATCAACATTGGGTGCTTAGCAGGACTTGGGAAATGAACTTTGGTAATGTAGCATAAGGGTTACATCTAAAAGTCTCCACTGGTGCAGGGTCACACTGTGCTGAGAACTCTGAATATAAAACCTGTGTAACAATGGAGCAGCAGGAATTAATAAGATTATAAACTCAGTTATGAAGTACTTTACTTAAGGTACTTATTCTTTGAAGTCAGAAGGATTTTAAATGCAACACTCCCTTGACTTGAAATTCAATCCTTTCAACCCTTATTGTTTGCTTGTTAAAGTTGCTACAGACTATTGGGTCAGGTGGTCTTCTTACATATTGGAGACAAAAGGCTTTGATTTAGCTGTTCACAGAGTCTATACAGGAGCCTAAATTGTAGATAATCCTTAAGGACCTATGCAGGGGCACTGTGTTTCTCCTCTGATGCCATTGCTGAAGTTCTTATGAATAAAGCATTTGGAGACAATAAACTTGCAGCATCAAGTTTCATTCTCTTCCTTCTCATTCAGCTCAGTAAAAGTCTTTCCACAGTGAAGAAACTGAGGGAATGAACTTTGAATTCCCAGAAATTTAGGACTGAAAATGGTGATTTTGACTTCTTTATAGTAACCAGAATGACTTTGATAACGTGACCTGCAGAGGGATGAGCCACGTTGACGTACAGGCATGACCATGTAGCTTGCAGACACTTCTACATCTGCTGAATTGCAGAGGGCTGAGCTGGCCCCAGCCAAAATGCAGAAGCAGGGATTCAGCTGCAGCTGGGGGCCCATATTTCCATCCAGGTGATGCTGAGCAAATTCACAGCTTGTTTCTGCTGCAGTAGATGCAATAATATCCCAAACACCCACCAGAGCCTCTGTACCTGTGCTGCAGCACAGCTGATCTCTTAGAAAAGAGACATGTCTGAAAATACCCACATGTTTTGAACAAATGTCTTTTGTCTTCCACTAAAGCAATATTTCCCGAAGAGGAAAAGAAAGTAAAAATATGATCATAGATACCAAGTCAGAAAGCAAATTCCCCATCTACTGAATTTGTTCCTCATAGCTCCTAGTCCATATTTCACACTGCATTAATTTTAAAAGGTTTGCAAGTGAAAGGTACAGTTTTTTTTTTAGTATTAGAGAAAGATGTCCCAAACCAGGACACTTTGGTTCACCCATCCAGCTAATGGAAGAGATTAGAATTGACTTGGATTGCTGCTGTGGGAGTAGTGATGTACAGGAAATGTCCTGCTTCTGAAAGGGCTTTTTGGCCTAAAAGAGGATAACAAGAACCAGTGTCTGGAAGTGAAGACAAAGCTAAATTTGAATGAAGGATGTGTTTTGTATTAGCATGACGATGTAACTGCTGGAAAAATTCCCAAAGGAAATGATAGGTTTTTCTACTTGTTTGTCCTTAAGGCCAGCACAGCTTTCTGAAATAAATGTTATGATCAAATACAAGTTTCTGGGCTAAACAACAATATCTGTTTGTGAATTGGAATAATGAAGGACACCTAAGAGGACAAAATAGGTGCTCAAATGTTTCATTTAGCAGTGAAAGTCCTCCAGGTTTCTGAAGCTGCTCATATACCTGGTCTGAGTAGGGCTGTAGGGATGCAGGATTCACTCCAATATATTATTTATTGTTTCTATATGTTTGCAATTCATTATTATTTATTTGCAATTAGAAAGATGATCATTTTCACTTTAATATTCAGCAGCATATTGCATTTTTAGGGAACAGGGCATTACCTTGGAGGGACAATTTATTCTCAGTGCAGTCATGTTTGACCTGGTAATGACAAGATCCCAAACAGGGACTTCAGCTTAAGTTTCCTAAAGAAAAAGGTATCAGAGAAGAATTTCATTCCACTTTGAACTGAGATTATTTGGATGACTTCCAATATGATTCCTTTCTGTTTCAAAGGATATAAATCCTCTAACATTAGGGCTGTCTTCTGCATTAAGAGTCAGGGTTAGTGTCAACACAACTTTGCCAAGACTTTGTTTTCACTTCATCTCCATTTACTTTAAAAAGATGCCATACTGAAATAAGATGCATGCTGGTAATGTAGGATTTTACTATCTACCCTTTGAATATTCTCCCTTCCTCAAAAAGCATCCTCTGATTTTCTGAAAGGAAAAGATATTTCTCCTAGAAATCAATAAACTTTAGAGGACATAAAAAGCACCATTGCCTTTTTCTTTTTTCAATTTAAATCCTACAAGAAAATCAAAGCTGAATTATTATGATCTGTTCTAAAGTTTATTAACAAAAATATTGCCTAGCTTCTTTCTACTGGGTTGTAGTAGAAAAAAGAAATCACAACCTAGTGTCAAGAGAAACTTGGCCCTAATTCAGCACTGTATAAACAACTGCTTATGATACATTTGCTGAAAAATTATATATATGCTTAAATGTGTAGCTGAATCAGGACTTTCCCATGTCCCATTATAGATTACATTCAGCTGCTTTTCTCAAGCACAACCAGAGTTTGAATCGAGGAGATGTTTCAGCTCATATTTAACCCTTCCCTACATTCAAGATAATTAACTAAGATGCCTAACAGTAATGGAAACACCTCTCTCCTCTTGGCATGGGCAGAACAGGGACACAAATGTCCCCAGACTGCCCCCATCCCACTGTCCCCAGGTCCCTGGGAGTGTCACCCTCCTCTGTGTGCCAGCACTGGCAGAGAGGCATGAACCCCACTGGGATCAGCTTCCCAAGCCCCAGTGATCCACAAACACCAGCAAACATCCAGGGAGGATGGGAGGAGCTGCTGCTCTTCCTGGCACTCCCTGTGCCAAGCCAGCACTGCAAACCCTGCCTCTTGCCAAAGCAGATCCTTGGAAACCATTTATCCCAGTCCCATTCTGGGGGTACCAGTCTTTGGTTTTCCTGGGTCTGGATTGAAGGCACTTGAGACAGTAGTTCATGTTTGGACTGAGGTGTTTATTATTTCTTATCAGTAAAACAGTCTCATTGCTGTGAGTTTGGCAGCTTTTCATGAGAAGGCACAAAATGGCCAACAATCCCTTGTTACAAGGCCTTTTCAGATTAAACTATCCAATTCAGAACTGACACCTGGATTATTTTCCCTTTTATCCCAATCACTGATCCCACAGAGCTGCAATGGGGACTTTTCTGCCCAATTACAAAATGCCACCCAAACCCAAGAAGAAAAAGGAAGAAGAAGCATGAAGAAGAAACCCAGGACGACACCCTGTGCCCTCCATCTTGTTTCCATCCACAATATACTAAAAATCCCAAAACCTCAATTTCTCACCAAGTGATGCACCTACACTGCTCTCTATAATCTATTTCCTACTTTTGTGGATTCTGGTCTATCTTGAAGTTTAGGAAACTTTCTCCATGAATGAGGGTCAAAGTCAGTGCTGCCCTGGGGGTCAGGGCACCCCAGAGCAGACAGGGAAATATTCCCTGTGCCCTGGGTTTCCACATCCCTTTCCACTTTTCCCAGCCCCTTCCATCATCATCCCGTCTTGTTAAGGAATTTGCTATTTTGCCCGTCTTTTGATAGGATATGTGGTGATAAAACGAAGGTTTCTGTGTTCTTATCTCTCCATCTATCTCTACTAGAATAACAAAGATTCAAAAGCTTAGTGCTGGGAGATGAAAATTATGAAAATGAATGACAGCCAAACCCTCTCCAAGTGATTTTATCTCATGCTCTTCTCCTCCTTTTTTCCCTGCTTACTCTTGGAGTGGAGCTCTGCCAATTATCAGGCATCAACTAAATCAGAAAATAATCACTGAGATATGTCTATCTGCAGATTTCCTTGTATTGTTTTCTCTCTGTGTTCTCTGTTCAAACCACTGGCAATTATTTTTTGCTTCTCTTTTATGTCCCTGTCTATTTCTTTTTCACCAGTTTCACAATTAGTGCACCTGAAAGTCATGCAGGACACTTCAGGTACCACACAGAGAGCACTGAGCTCTCAAAAGTCAGGGTAGCAAGCACACAGTGCAGGAAAAAAAAATGACAAAATATAATTTCTTCAGTGACAAGCTTTGCTCACACTGTGAAATGATTGAATTCCTTTCTTCATTTTAGATACAATATTTTATGCTTAGAACTTCCCCACAGCACTTCTCTTCCTGGTTCAGAATTTAGCTTATGGACATTTAATTTCTGTGACTTGTAGTCCCATTTAGAGCATAGAACTTCCCTTCTTTGATTGTATTTTGAGTTGGCCATAGTGGAGCTGTGCTGCTCCAACTCCATGAGACCAAGTGAGGGGATGAGCCACATACAAGGGGACATATTGCCCAGCTCTCCTTAATTTCATGGACTAAGAATAAACTTCCCATGGAATTTTTTTGAATTAAATGAATTAAATGAAATAATTAATTTACTTCCCCTTACATCATAATCAAATTCACAGGAGTGAGGAGAAGTGATGGCATCATTTCCCCTTATTTCAGTTATCCTCCCATGAAGGTGTTTTTTGCTCCTGAAGAAAAGAATTTTTTTTCCTTGAAAGGCAGTCTCACTATTACTTTAAGATCTATGTGAGGGACAGTGCCTAAGAAACATTCCTTTAACTTCCTCCTCTAACCTTTACATGATAAGGGGAATAAAGTGTGAATGAAGACCAATCTCCATGTAAGAGTATGGAGTAAATACATTTCCTCTGAGTAAGAAAGTCTGAGAGTAGATGTGTTCTGAAGAAGCTTGGCTAATATTGCTGCTATAACATGTAGATGTGTCATAAATCAAATTCATCACAGCTGTAGGAAAACTCCCAGGAAAAAATCGAATGCAACCTCACTGGCAAAATTGCATGAGAAACCTCAAGCAGCCTAGCTGTAACTTCATAAGAAAATAAAATATCTGTGTTCCCTAGACCTGGCCTTCTGTCCAAATGAAAAGTTACTACTTAAATTATTCCTTCAATATGACTTGCAAGCGTAAAAGTGGATGCACACATTTTGATAGTTCCTCAAGGAAAATTTACTTCTGTGCTGCTTGTAGGCAGATGAAGATTTGATATTGAACGTGGTTTTAGTAGAAAATTAATTGATACAATGTATTTGCAATGAACTTGTCTTTGTGAGGTACCTTACTCTACTAACATGGCAATAGCAAAGTTTATTTAGAAAAATGCAGTAGGCTAAAATTCCATGGCAAATTTATGTTTTGAGACTCCTAAATGTATTAATTTCCCTTAAAAATTAATCTAGAAGTTAGAAAGAGTAAAATGGGTGGTAGTTTTAACTGGAAAAGCACATTTGTAATCCACCAGCAGATTTTCATGTACTCTGCTATGGTAGTACCTATCATGTGAATTGCTGAATGGGAGGCCAAAGCAGAGTCTATCCATTATTCAGTTTATATTATAATTATCAGTGAAGATTTGTGTGGTTACAGCCATCACACCTCATTCACTGGAGTGTCACTATGGCACCACAGTCACCACTCCATCACCCAGGGTGCTGGCACATTGGAATACCCTGGAAAAGAGCAAATCCCTGGTAGCACCCTGGCATGGATGGTGTCATTCCAGCTTATGTGTTCTGTAAATGCATGGCCACTGATGAAGGAAGGAATGATGTATCTGACTCCATCTTATCAGAAGGCTAATTTATTACTTTATAATACTATATTATATTAAAGAATACTATACTATACTAAAGAATACAGAAAAGATACTTGCTGAATGCTAAAAAGATAATACTGAAATCTCGTGACTCTTTCTAGAGCCCTGACACAGCTTGGCCCCAGTTGGCCAATGAGTCAAAACAACTCACCCCAGAGTCCAATCAAGCAATTGTTTACCTTGGGTAAACAATCTCCAAACACATTCTACATGAGCACAACACAGGAGAAGCAAATGAGATAAGAATTGTTTTTCTTTTCTCTGAGGCCTCTCGCTGCCTTTCAGCTTCCCAGGAGAAAAACTCTGGGCAAAGGAATCATGTTCAGAGAATGTGAATGCCACATATGTGATGATCCCTGCTGACCCAGGCCATGGCAGGCTGCTGTGTAGGCACTGGCACTGTGCTCTCCATGCTTTGTGTTCCTGTGTCGCTGGCCGGGGGCTGCATACAAATCACAAACGGGACGGGGTTGCTCTGGAACGTGCCTTGAGCTGTTTTATTTTTCAGCATTACGTGATTATGGCAATGGGAAGATGCCAGCAGCTCACATCTCAGGCAGCAGAACAAGACCTTAATGTTACAACTTACTTTATAAGTTTTTTGACCAATCACACAAAGCAAAAGCACATTGACAGTAGTTTCATCCAATCACTATAAGCACACGTACCTTTGGTTAAACAATGCTTGCTTATTTCAAATAAAATACCTGCTTGTAAGCCTTCAAACACAATGCACAGAGCTCCATTATTAAGCTTCAACCTTCTTAATATTTTGTGACATAAACTTTTCTGTAGCTTAGAGAGTTATTCTAGACAAGCATTAATACACAGACCATTGTTCTATTTGTCTTGCTTTTCTACTTTTTAAATAATTTTTCTGCTGACCAATCTCATGGCTGCTGCTTAGCTCTAATCACAGTTCTACTGTATCTGAGGCTTGCCTTTTCCAGCTTTCCCAAAACTCTCTGATTTTGTAGATTCCCACATTCCTGGAGGAATCAATTCCAAGCCAAAGCACAGTGTAAATGTGCAGGACTCGTTCAAATCTGGCTTCCTAACCAAGCTAACAAGCCACAGCCTGTTTGGATCCAGGAGGACTTTTCTGATTCCAACCCAGAGGTTTGGGACCCAGGGTCACTGCAGTAAAGATGCTCAGGTTATGCCTGTACCAAGGGACTCAGGAATACTTTCCCAGTCTTGGTCCCACATCCTGATTGCATGGCACTGCCTCAAAATAAACATCCTTCTCTCCTCTGCCTCAACCCCCATGGTCATAGGAGTCAGTGCACTCCAACCAGCTCCAGATGAGAGCTCAGATGTCTTGAGGCCACTCATAGCCTCAGTGTCCTGCATCAGTGTCATCTTGGAAATGATCCTGGCAGAGAACTTTGTTATCTTGATTGTGATCCTTAGCAGGAACCAGGTAGATGTGCCTTGATCTGTCGTGTCTGGAAATAATGATCCCAGCTCAACCAGAGCTGGATGAATGTGGAACTGTACAGGTTGTGGTTCAGATCTCAGCCCAACCAGTTCTCAGGAGGAGCACCTGTGTCAGCTCTAGATGTATAGATTGGCTTTTATTCTGAACAGGTTTTTAATTCAAGTTGGCACAGCCCAAAAATGAATAGCCTTATTTCTGTCCCTGGAAACAATGGAGCTGTGTTTCCATGTGCTTCCTCAAAGAGCTCGCTTAGAGCTGAGTCAGCTCTGAAGTTCTGGCATGGAAAACCCACAGCCCAGGTAGCCAAGAGCCAAGTGCCCTCAGCAGTGCTTCATCTTACACATGCATTTTTCAGGAGGGCAGGAATTCTGTCAAGTGTTGGCACTGTGAACCTCAGGAGAAGAGCACCTTTGATGTCAGCTGAGTAAGTAACCAAATTATACCCTCTGGGAGAGCAGGCCAAGTAGTTGAACCACAGTTTGTAGTAGTTGAAACACAAGTTGAAACCCAGAACAGCAATTATCACATTAGCAAGACAGATGCTTTACAGGTACAAGTGTTCAGCTCTGCACACCTACAGCTCCCACCAACATCATGGTGAAAATATTTGCATAAGGGTGGTGGGATTATCTTTGTGATCATCTGAGATTCTGTAAGAGGGAGCTGACTGCTTTTTTTCAGAGGAAACAGAATAGTGCACACGTCAGCTGCTGTAATGAAAATGTTCATCCTCACATCATACCAGGAAAAAAAAAATCACTAGAAAATGGTTAGTCAAACCCATGTTCCCAGTACAGAAATGCTGACTCTTAAACAGAAGGTATAAAATATTTATCTGTTTGGAGAAGCCCATATCCCAATGGTCCAAGCTTCTTTGCACTCAGAGAAGAAACCAAGGAAGAATGGTACATTGACCCAAGTGGGAAAGTGGGTCACCAGCATCCCAGGTTTTGAACTATTCTGAGGTTTCTCTGTTGAATTTTCCTATGTAAGATTATTTTATTTTTTTTAAATTCTGATACTGAATAAAACCTTCAAGTCCTCTTTTTGTGAGCATAAAATACACTGTTTTGTTTCTTTTCCAGCAAGGCTGTCAGCTCCTTTGAGGAGCAGAAATAGGGAACCCACACAGCATATGGTGATAGTTGTCTGCATTGCTGTTCCTAAAGAAAGCTGTCTGGCTGTCCTAAAAAAAGAGAGACAAAACATGTGAGGAGAAATGCTGCAGATTAGCACCAAGGATTACCTCAGACACCACATATTTTTCTCAGAATATGTTATGAAGACTCAGCAGGAAAAGATATTTAAACATATACCTAAAATAGTGAATATTCTTGTGTGAATCACTGAAATTACTCAATCTGGTAACCTCTCAGATTCTATATGCTGAATAATGCAGTTATAGTAGGTATGCTGGTACATTCATATTCCCAAGATACCTGGGAACTTGTACCAGAGCCCTCAGTCTGAGTCCTGACCTGGTTAATGCTCATGACACCACCTTGAGCAGTGCCTCAACTACCCCTAAAACTTTTTGCCTCTTTAGGATCATCATCAGATTTATGTGTAGTGTAAATGTACCTGAACAGGATTGCCCCAAGCAATCTCCTTCAAAGGCTGTGCTGTGCTGAGCTGTGTTGGTTCTGAATGCTCCCTGCCAAGAGTATTTGCCAGCAGAACTTGTTTCCAGCCTTGCTGGTGATCAAATTCCTGACAGGACACCAAGAAACAAGAGCTTTGCAGCTTTAAATCAAATGTTATTGCAAATTGTCAGCAGCTTTCTTACCCCTGGTTATCAAAAGGCCTTGGGAATGAATAGTTTAGTGACAGCAGGAGCTGTCAGAGGAGCCTTGGTCCCTGCCCTTTCTCTTTGCAGTGGCTCACCTGGTGACCAGTGGCCCTCTGATTTAAGTGTGGGAGTTGTTCATGTAGCAATGAGTGCAAGAGCTTAGAGCAGGGCAAGATCTCTGCCTAACAGCATGGATAGGGTACTTGATAATTCTGCTTATCATTTAAGTGGATTTCCTCTGTGCCTGGTTTTCGTGGTTCTCAGGCAACCTTAGCTACAAGTGCAGATTTAGATAAATTGTGGGGAACTACACATTTTCAGAGATGATTCATCTGATATACTTTAGACATCTATTCTACAGTGAGATTATCATGTCTTAGAGTCCATTGGGTGACAGATGAGCTCTGCATTGACAATAAAGTAAGGCTTTAGTGGTAACTCACAGGGAGAGAACTCCACTGTAGCTACCTCCTGCTAGTCAGACAAGTCCCATGCTAAATACCTGTCCCAGCAAAACAACTCAGTCTGAGTCCCAGGATTTTTGACTCAAACCACATGTGAAAGGTAAATGTGTCTTAAACAAACATTTTGGGATTCCTCTGCTTACATTTAAGTAATATTGCTGTCAACAGAAGGAGGGTTGTTTCATTTCATTAAGCAATCGAGTACCTGTTCTGCAGATCTTATATGAGGGGAGAAAAGCAGTTAGGTGTCCAAGAACTATAAATCAGTACAATCACTCCACTTATCTTGGCATATGGAGTGGCTACAACAAAAAATTTGGCTGATCATCTTTCTTCAGCTGTCAGCTGCTTTGGGGCAGTGGAAGATTTCTATCCTTTACAAAGAGCTCTGCAGCTGCCAAATGTCTCAAGCAATTCAGGAACCTGTCAGGGCTTTCCTGTGGCAGCCATGAGTGAAGCCTCACTGCAGAGGAGAAGGAAATGAACTTGCTTTGCTGTTTTAGTATGGGTGTAATCAGCATCATTACCCAAGAGAATTGAGCTGTAAATCTGATGTCAGCTTCAAGGTTAGGATCATCCAGAGGGCTTCCTAGGGAGGGATGGCTTTGCTGTGACAAGGGGTTTTGACTTACTACTGTTGTGTTACTTTTGACTGTGCAGCCCTGCAGCTCCACAAGCTGTTACCTCAGTGGACATTTCCTGCCTGTGGTCCCTTAGGAAGGTGATTTGGAAGACCAGGACTGTGTGCACTGAAAATCCATATGCCAGAGGAGGGGCTGAAGTGCAGGGTTGGGGGTAAAGTGTTCAACTGCAGCTCTCCTTGGCCTTCATGGTCCCAAATCTGAATAAGAATGAGTGAGCCTGCTTTCCACATGCCCTTATAATGAGATTTAACCTGCAGGGTCCAGAATGGTGACCAATGCCAGGGTAATCTGAGCCAGTGAATTCCTTCATTCTGTCTCCTTTGCTCTGCCAGTTCTTTTGAAGAATAATCTTCTTCACCTGGGGCTCCTTCAAGTTTCTCCAGGAAGTCTGAAGTCAGATGTGCCTTCCTCCCATCTCTAGATGCCTGTCTGGGAGTGGGTGTGTTTTCCTTGTGGTTTTGTTTCTGGTTTTCCTTTTCTGCTCCTGCAGTTCTTCAGGGAGAGCTGTGATTCCTTAGCCAGCCCAGGGCTACAACAGTCTGTCAGCATCACCAGAGCCAAGCAGGGTTCACCAAAAAACACCTCACCCCTACCAGGTACAATCTTTCCCACTTTAGAGAGTCTCCAGCACTCCCCTCCCTCCTCTGCTGCCTGCCAGCATGGTGGCCTGATGACAGATGCCTTGAGCTGACTCTTCCTCAAACAATCCTCAGGATGGGCTCAGGCACAGCTCCAAAGAAGGACCTGGGAGCTGTCATAACCCTTCAATACCAGCTTCATGGTTCAAAGTCCTGTTAAAACTAAGAGCACCTTGCTGCTCCTTGTCATATGATGGCTGGCCATGGATTCTCCTGGAGTGCTGGTGTTGCTGAAAGAAGCCAGAGAGGTTTCTCCAGAACTGCTACTCCCAAAAGCTGCATTACTTTTCTTACTCCCTTTCCTATGAGCCTGAAGCCACACCTTTTAAAATGCCTTTCTGGTGAAGGTAGGAATTTCAGCACTCAGAGATGTTATGGGCAGTGACCTCATATTTATCTCAGCAAACACTGAGGCACTCCACTGAGCACAGGCTGTGAGTGGCTGCAAACACAGAGAACACAGGACATGGTGACACTCTCCATGGAACATGGTTTTACATCACAGATCAAAACACAAGGCTGAACAATTTAATCACAGCATAACCAAAGGTGCTGTTAAGCAGCAAAGGCTCATGAAAGAGACATGAGGGGGTTTTGTTTCCTCTCCCAAGACTGCTGAGTGTGTTTCATCTTGAAGTATGAAATCTGGTTTATTTTACTAACAAATCTCAATCCCAATTTGGCAAAAAGGCTTCAAATTTTCCTTCCCCTTTTCCATGCCCATTCCCTTCTCTTTGTTTTCTTTCCTCTCTGAATAACTTGAAAGTGAAAACTCATGTTTAAACACCTGTGATTGAATATTTTTTTGTCTAACTCAAACAAATCTATTCCCAGTGCATTATTTTGTAGTTTGCC
Organism: Agelaius tricolor; assembly: GCF_023055355.1. Classification (NCBI taxonomy): domain Eukaryota; kingdom Metazoa; phylum Chordata; class Aves; order Passeriformes; family Icteridae; genus Agelaius; species Agelaius tricolor. Next base: position 4,919,756 of record NW_027269266.1, read on the forward strand.
TTCAAATCTGTCTACTTGCTGATGTTGAGTGGACATTACAGAATCCTCTGTTGGAATTTCAGCACATTTTCAGCACATTTCTGAATTCTCAGAATAAATTATCACAGTAATTCCTTGTAATAATAATTATAATGATGATATTAATAATAAATTCCAAGAGGACAGATTTTGCCCTTGTTTTATTCCCATGTAAACCCATGGGCAAAATTTCAGTCACAATACTTCAAAGCAAGATCTGGATAACAAATTTTCAATTTTGCAGAGCTTGCAGGACCCGATTTCTCTAATCTGGAGCTGGGCCCTAAGGCATATTTATGCACATGGAGGTTCATCCTTGTGCAGTCAAATAATGTAAACTTCCATTTATAAATGACAGGATTTACACATGCAAGGGCTATAGTTGTCCTTGTAAATAAAATCTTGTGAAGGCACTTGCAATTATCTGCAGGAATAGCAGTCTCTTTTCTGGCCTGATGGCTTTTTTTACCATATTTAGGTGAGAAATAGATTTCAGCATGACTTTTGTATAACCCTTTTTATCATAACTGCATGACTCCTTCCACTGTCTTCAGCTGAGATGCTGACTGTGCACCTCAAGATCTTGGACTATTAGCTCTGTTCTCTCTCTAAAGGAAGTTTAACATCCTACAGTTAGGCTGAAAAATGGGTAGCATGCATGTTTCACTGTACCCTCCTAAGTTCAATTTCTGCAATATAAATTCCATTTCTACTACATAATGCAAGCCAATAAGACTAGAAACTGCTTTTGTAGAAAACCAGATAATAGCTTCTCCCTAGATTGCTTCTTGGCATAATAACCTTATTTGGTGGCATCTCATCACAAGACTGATGGGGCCATGCCTCTTTGTGGAGAATGGGTAATGGAGCACTGCAACAAGACCCTGACATAGTTTAATTGGGAATAAAATGCATTTTATGCTAAGTCATAACATACAGGATTGGAAAGTGATTTTCAATGTAACTCAGTTCCCTCTTTCTTTCCTGTTACTTTTTTTAGCAGGCAAATTAATAATCTGTAACATAGAATTATAATAATTGAAATTCTAGTATAGAACAGGCATGAACATAATTTAAATGAAGCAGAGCTGCATGGTGACAGCAAGAAGTCTCAACTTTCTTGGCCAAGTATAGCTATAACAGTCATCATGAACATGTTTGTGTGAGTTTCTGCAGTCAGCACTATTCTGATATGGTTCTGTATGTCTGTATTAATTATTGATGGTATTGAGCTAAACAAATATTGATGTGTCTCTTATCAATATAATTGCCTTTGGAAAGTTTGTATTGCCTCTTGCACTGATTCCTTGAATGTCGCAGACATCTTTCATGAAAAAACTTTTCTTAAGATTTTTCCTTGTGAGAAGCTGCAGTTTCAGCAACCAAAAGTAAACAATAGTTATCTACTGCTGTGGAATGCAACAGGTAGACCTGTGATTGGTCTCCTGTGGATGTTTGGATTTACTGACCACTCATGGCAGAGCTGGCTCTTGCTCTCTGTCTGAGACACAGATCTTTGTTATTCATTCTTGTCTATTCTTAGCTTAGCTAGCTTCTGAAGAAACCTTTTCCTTTCTATTTCTTTTTAGTATAGTCTTAATGTAACATATATCATAAAATAATAAATCAAGCCTTCTGATCATGGAGTCAACATTCTCGTCTCTTCTTCATCCTGAAAACCCTTGTGACCACGGTCACACTTGAATAGTGAGGTTGAATAGTGACAGTGCTGGCCATGTCCAGTTTTTCCTTTGGAGAGGTTGTCTGGGGAGGTTGGAGCAGTCTAACAGCCTCCCAGGCCCACCTGGCCCATGGAGGATCTGAATACTTGGCCCTTGCACTGCTCAATGGCCTGGCATCATCTCAGTGTCCTTTGCAGAGCCTCAGAAGGGATTTCACAACCCAAGGAGGAAGGTGTTTGCACCAGCTGGTAAGAGATCAGCAGGCAGATGTGTTCTGTAAATCCCACTCTCCCTATGCTCCAGTGATGCACTTAATGCATCCCTTTCCTCCATTCAGAATTAATCCCTAAGCTCTGTTCTTTCCATGGGAAATACAGCAGAGATCTGTACTGCCTTCCTAAGGAGACTGCAGTAGGGCCAGGCTTATGTGTCACATGGATACTACATTTTTATCTACATGTGGATAATTCAGTACCCTGTGTTGGATAATTCAGTAACCATAAAGGACCCAAATCACTTTTGAGTGTTCACTGCAGATAGTGGGCCAGCAGCATCCTCCTGCCTCTCCTCAACCACTGCCAGAGTGCCTAAGCCAGCAGCTGCTTGAGCCATGCTGTTGGATCTAGAGAATCTTTATCCAAATGCTCAGGAAAGCTGCACCAAGAGCAAATGAGAGTAACTCTCTTGGTTCCCAGCCCTCCCTCCCCTAAAGGAGCCCCATACACATCCCAGGTTCACCTTTGGCCTCAGGGTAGGAGAGGGACCCAAACCACCCACAGTAAAATAAAGCTGGACCAGGAGCAGCAGGTCCTGGTGAGGTGGGTTAAGGGGCAGGTTATTTCTGAAAGATGGAGATCATGTTCAGGCCACAGGCCAAAGGAATGCCACAACCAAAGGTGGTTTTCTGCAGGACAGCCTCAGCTGTCCATCAGCCCAGGGTGTGAGGGGCAGATGGACAAACAGAACCTTCCCATGTTCTCCAGACACTTCTAACTTTCCCTCTACTGAGAACTGGGATATCTGGGGACTTTAAGCATTCAAATTAAACATATTAATTTTTTACTTCCCTGATAAGTGAGAGGGCATCAGTGAGAGCAGAGGCATTTTTTGGATCTAGCCTTGTATGTCCCCCTCTGGAACTAGGGGAAAGAGCCTTTTTGAGAGTAAACACATTGAAAATTGCAAGAAACATAGCTAGATGTCATGGTAATTGGAACAATGACTCAGTTGGGCAGAATCAGATTCCAGGGAAATCTCCTTCCCAGAGAAAATCAATCTGAAGCAAAAATCAAATCAAAATCCTGAAGAAAACAGAATTACAGTGGAGAAAATTCTAGTCCTCCACTTCCCAGAACCTATAAAAAGAACATACCTATTTGACACTTCACTGAAATGGTATTACCTTCTTATCAAAAAAACTGAAAGAGAATGAAAAGCCAGTGGTTTTATTTATACAATATACATTTGTTCCTGCTTCATTTTTCTAGGTTTTTGTTTGGTTTTGTTTTTTTATAAAGAGTGCAAACCCAGCAAGAAAAATCTCTTGAATTTCAATTTTTCTGACTGAAATAAAAGACTGAATCCTTGTAATCTCTACCATTTTACTTTTATACTGTTTATAAATACTGTTTATTTTTCTATTCAGAGACACTTCTAAATCATAATTTCTGACTTCCTGAGTTGACCTAAATCAGGTTGCTATGTATGTTTTTTTCCTGTATCCTAAAAACCTTTGCAGCATAAAAAACGTCCTGTTTAGTCAACAGATTCCTCCCTATTCCATCAAGCTTACTGAGTTCACAGAAATGCTGGACATTGCACTCAAGCTGTCACAGATGACAGCTAAAAACTGCTTAGGTCTAAAACCTAAATTAAAAATAGTTTCAGTATGAAACTTGAAAAGTAGCCAAAGACAGATTGCAATTCACATTTTCTAACCCACCCCACAATTACAAAGGTATAACTGAGTAAGAATAAAAGCTTTGATTAGTCTCTGGAGATCAAAATGGGTTGGACTTTGTCATGCAGAGAACAAGTACCTCAGTAACAACTTAATAGGCTGAAATTAGGATCACCCACTTGTAGACTCACAATAAATCTATATCATCATCATCATCCATCTGGAATTAGCATCTTCAGAAGAAATTAAATAGGTACTGGCAGACATGTGGTTGATCCTTCAACTCAATTTGCTAAATATGTAGACAAAAATATAAATATAGATATAGATAGACATGACTGTGCTGTGAATGTCTCTGTTGATGAGTATACATTGATCTGTTTGTCTCAAAAACTTTCTGCAGGAACTGGCATTGTTAAGGCATTTTTTAGCAGACTGGATGGAGAATTAAGAGTCTCAGAGTTATTATGGGATTCCTGTAAATAGCTGGCCTGGGAGAACAAGGATCAAGACTATAGGAATTCCTTATTGAGGAAAGGGATGCAGCATGAAGCCAAACTGCACTGGAGAATCTAAGTCAAGGACAACTGTTGCAAACATACCAGCAGCAGAAAATGCTTCAGCTGAGCCTGGTCCTATTCTGGAGACCAGAAAACTCCCTTCCTAAAAGTCCAGTTCCAAATTCCTTCATATTTGTTGTGTCTCTCACCTGAATTCCCCCATATTCTTTTTCCACTAAAGACTTTCTCTCTTGGTTGTGCTGCATGGTATGAGAGAAATATATATAAAAAAAAATTATAAACAAGGGAAAGAAAAAAGCATAATCTGCATGTATGCATGTACATACAACTTTGGGGAGCTTTTGTTTGGGTTTGGTTGCTTTTTTGTTGATTATTTTTTTTCAGTGAGCATCACTTCTTTTTTTTTTTTTTGTGTTCCAGCATTTTTATTTTTCATTGTGGCATTTTTTTTTTGCCAATTTCTAATGCTTAGTTCAGGATCTCTGTTTCCAAGAACTTGGTGAGGCGCTCAGTGTCAAATGGGTGTTTCCATTTATTGCAGTCAATACCTTAGAACAAAAAGTAAGAACAACAAAAACTTGTGTTGCTGATTGTAACACTAAAGGAATTTATGGTTGAGTCACTCTTAATAGATTTTGTCCCTATAACTCAGATGAGCTGGGCACTCTGCTGATTCAGCTGAGTGCTTTCAGCACCTGGACATTGTGAGATCCCATCTGCTCTGGACAAGGCATAGAAATCCTGACCCCTCCTCTGCCTTTACCATCCCAGAGACCCATCCTGAGATGGCCTTACCAGAACCTTTCCTGAGAGGAACCTGAAACCAGACCCAATTTACAACAGCAACTGGAATCTAGTTCTTCTGCAATGAACAAATCTGTACTTGCAAAGATTGCCAGTGCTGGCTGTTGTTTCTGTCTAACTTTTAAGGAATAAAATAGGAGCTTTATATTTGTAATATCTTAATAACATACCCCCTAATCAGTCCTGCACTGATTAATTCTAAATGTAGCAGGTCAGCAAGAGCACTCCAGTGGCTTAATTTATTTGTCAGATGAAGGCTGTATGTGTGTTGTTATGGAAGCTCCCATGTGCAGTGCCAGGTCAATGTGTTGGCCTTGACTGTAATGCTTCAGTAGATTTTTTTTTTTTTTTTTTTTTTTTTTTTTATTTTGAATAACTCATCACTAAAAGGATCAACTAAACTTCCCCCTCCCCTCCCTAGACAGACTGTAATTAACACAGACCACAGACCCTAAGAGGTTTTACAGCTTTAAGTACAAAAGCCACAATGTTTTTTTGGTTTAAAAATCTGGTTGGTATTCCTTCAATATTAGCTAGAATTAGGTAGTGCCTGCTAGTATTGCAAGATTTTTCATCTTAATGATGAATTCTTTAGGATGGAGTTCCTATAAAACATCAGTCCTGATTTCAACTAGGAAAGAGTTAAATTTTCTTTCTTCTAGCAGGTATAGTGTTGTGTTTGGATTGACTGACTGCTATATCAACATCATTGCAGTAAAATCACCCAAAAAATCACCAATGAATTCTGGTGATAGAACCAGACAAACACAGTGGTGATGAAACCATAACTGACTTCAGCCCCCAACAATCCAAACCTCTGTGTGTATATCAAAAGACAGGGAAGGTGATTGTGATTAATTGGGATGAACTAGAAAATGTTGGATCGGAGCAAGACATCACAGCATAGAATATGGGGTGGACACTGCTCTGGTTTTGGCTGGGATGGAGTTAATTTTCCTCCTAATGGCTGGCACACTGCTGTGTTTTGGATTCAGTGTGAGAATAATGTTGGGAACTGCACTGGGTTTGCATGGCAAGGGTTTGGTAGAGGGGACCAGAGACATTGTGTGCTGAACTGACCATAACCCTCATTCCCACAGAGCCCCTTTGTGACGCTGTGTGGGAGGAGTAGAGAATTTGGGACTAAAGTTAAACCCAGGAAAAAGGGAGGGGTGGAGGGCAGGTGTTTAAAGATTTAATTTTTATTTCTCATTATCCTATTCTCTTTGATTGGTAACCAGTGAATTTCCCCAAGTGAAGTCTGTTCTGCCCATGATGGCAACTGGTGAGTGGTGATCTCACTTGTTTTGTATACTCTAACTATTTTACTTTTATTATTATTATTACCCTTTCTTTTTCTCTTCTATTAAACTGTATTTTTCTCATCTCACAAATTTGCTCACTCTTCCAGTTCTTTCTCCCATTATGCTGCTGGGGGACTGAAAAAGTGGCTGTGTGGTGCTGAGTTGCTGGCTGGTATTTGACTATGTCATCACCATAGTGCAAATTATTCCTCATTGATCTCTTACATGGAGGTGGAGGGAGAGTCTAGACACATTCTGTGTTTCAAAGTAACTGCTTGTTAAATATTGATTCATTTAAGTTAACAAGCACCTTCTTGCCAAGTTTTCTCTAAGCTCCTATGTGATTTTCACTTTTATTTAGACGTCCATATAGAAAAACTTATTTCTGTAAATGGTTTGATAAAGACATCAGAAACAGCATGCAGGAGGAAAAAAAATAAGAAGAAAAGGCACTTACACCTGCACAGTAATGCATGACTAGTTTTTCTGGTAACTGCTATAGCAGTGATTGCTTCATTTGCTGCCCTTGATGCAGGGAGAATCTGTCACCTCAAAGGTTTTCTCCTGCTGTCTATTAATTCTCCTGAATGTGTTTGCTGTGGGATATGCCATTTTGTCTTTCCTGGCAACTAAAATTTGTTCCCATGCAGCTCCACAATGAATGCCCCTAGAGAGATAATATTGCCTGCCTTAAAAACCAAAAAAAAAAAAAAAAAACAAAAACCCCAAACCCCAAAACCTAAAACAAGCAAAAATTAAGCCATAGCTAAACCATAACAAATGTAGAGGCTGGAATGCCCTTTTAAATAGAATATGTTCTGATGTGTATTTTCAGGATTTGTACTACCAGGGTACTTTCAGATATAATAGGTTTTGTACAGGTCTGATATCCCTTGGCAGGAGGCTTTACAGGCACTATTAACCCAGGCTTAATTTGAGGGGACTGAAAATGTCACCAGATTGTATTGATGGAAGGGCTGACCTAAGGCACCACCTAAGGTTTAATTGCAGCCACAGTTTTTAGGGGGCTCATAGACCTGACCCAGCCATCAGGCCTTTACCTGAAGCTGGTTGGGTTGGATGACCAGGTGTAACCTTCTAACCAGTAGTAACCTTCTAACCTGTTGTAACTTTCTGACCTGTTGTAACTCTCTGCTGACAGGGGGGAAGCACTAGGGTGAGATGGGATTGCAGCTGAAGAGCAGAGGTGGGGAGGATCCAGGAAAACAGACTTAGGGGAGTCTGAACAAAGAGCTCTGAGGATGAGATGAAGGAGAGCATGTACAGAGCCCCATTTAATCTAAATTCAGGCTGTCACTAATATGCTGCTAAATCAGGCTTTAGTAGGAAACTGTGGTCTAGAAGATACACAAAGGTGTTTTGTTCAGTGTATAAAAAGCTGTCTTGGTGCCAAAACCTGGGCTTGACCTCTTCTGTTGCCAGCCCTTCTGGAGCTGCAGAAGGTTTTGTGAGAAATGAACTTGAGAGTGCAAAAAATTTTGTGGCTGATGTGAAATTGTTGTCTTCAGCTGCCTTTCAGAGCCAACCTTTCTGATCAAATTTGGCCTCACAATGCAGAGCAGGAGCTGTGGTCCTATGTTAGAGGATTCCTGATCCCATCTTGTGCTGCAGAGCCACCAATCCTGCTCTGCTGGCTTCTTTGTCCAGGTGATAAACAAAACTTGCCCCAAACTGAGCATTCAAGGCTAAACCCTGCCCTCTGGTGCTCTGCTGCTGAAGGGGTAAAGAAAACTTGAAAAATCTTTGTATACAAAATTAATGTCCCCCATTTACTCCTTGTTTTTTGACATGTATCTCTGAGTACTTCCTGTGTTTGGGTTGCTTTTTGAAAGCAAGTTAAAATGCTTTCAAAGCATTTTAAGTTAAAATGCTTCACATTCAAAGTACGAATTTGAAGAACTCAAATGCTTGAGAAGTGGTAAATGCTTGAGAAGTGGTAGGATGGAAGTGAGGTGGATTCCTGGGCCATCATTCCAAACCTTGTGTGACAGTTTAGGAATTTCAGTGCTGTGTTACTTCATGTGTCTGCCACAGAGTTCTCCAGAAATGTGATTTTAGGCTCTTTGACCTCTTCAGAGCTGGTGGTGGCCATGATGGGAACAGGACTCCAATGTGGGGTCCCAGCCCAAGGCTTCAGCCAATGATTTGGGTTGTTCCTTAGTGTTGAAATGAGGGATAATGGATATTCCACCCCAGCTTGCCTCTCACCACCCACATGTGTATCAAACCTCCCCGATCAACCCAGCACCACTAGAGATACCACAAAGAGGGAACACAGATTGATTGCTTCTGTGCAGCTCTTGCTATTTAATGCCACCTTCATCAGCTTATTTGTGTATCTGTACACCTGACTGTGGTTTTCAAACACTGGAGTTTATTTCAACATCAAATTACTTTTTTTTTTTTTTGTCTTGTAAAAGATGGAGGTTTGAGCAGTGGGTCTTGGAAGACAACAGGGGGTTTGTGGTTGTCCCTGACAAATGAGCAGACAGCCATTAAATACATTGTACTGATGTAGTTAAAAGAAAATATTTTGTAGAAAACTGAATAGTCTTAAAGTTTGAGGTTGAAAAGGTTTTTGAATCACTTAGGTTTTTTTTAACTTTCTCTTCCTTGTTGAGAACAGGAGGGTAAAGGGAGAGCAAAGACCCTTCAAGCCAGGAGGACCTGCCCAGTAAGAGGTGTGGGGGACTGTGGCATAGGGCACTACATACTGGAGGGACACAGGTTCCTCATCCTGTACCTTGATTTCCACTCCAAGCTGACCAAACAAGCAGCTAGAAACACAATTCAGAGCTCAGAAGCTGCTACATGAGCTCTTCAGGAGCCTAATGCAAGTCTTCTTAAAAGCACCTGATTTTAGAGAGTGAAAGCTTACAGCCCAGCACTTTGTGAAAATGAGGAATATCTTTTGGGCTTGTTGTCCAGTAACTGAAGCGTTCAGAAGAACTGATCTGGTTTCAAGAATCTTGCCTTAAAACATCTTTTTACTGTTCCTTTTCCATCTAAGCAAATGCTTTAGTTGCCTTGGGGATACTGCGTGTCTGTGTTGCACATCCTTCACGCTAAGAAGTAGTTCACACAGAACAAAAATGAGAACTAAGCCTGCCTGGGAATTTTCCATCAAAATTGACCATTGAGAAATCCTGTGCTTTCATCCCAGGAAGGGCAATGTGGATTCCACCACCTCCTCAAAGAAAAAACCCCAATGATTTTCCTAACTACTGGGGGAAGAGTTTAATGTTTTTTGCTGAACAGTTTTAATGTTTTTTGCTGAATAGTTTTAATGTTTTGATTTCAAAATATTGTTATTCTTTATAAAAATTCTTATTTGGTGGATCCAAGTCTCCTTATCGTTCTCTAACGTCCATGATCCACTGAGGAACTTCAGACCCCATAAAAACCCCACTGGGTTTTTAGTTCTTCTCCAAGAGACAACTGTTCTGCAGCATGACAGGTGAAGAGCAACTGAGAAGTCCAGGGAAATGGACTTGGATTACTGCTCCTATGAGCAACTCTGAGACAACCATTCCACCTAAACCTCATTTTTTTTAATGAGATACTGTGGATCTTAAAATTTTAATTTTTTTAAATTTAATATTTTTCAATTTTTATTTTTGTTTTTCAAAGATATTCCAAAATAAAAGATTTCCCTTCAGTCTTCTCTAAAGAGAAACTTAAGTAGTATCTAGTAAACTTTTTTCTTTGTAATTAGTATAGGCTTTGTGCTTTGTTGGGCAGCTGTCAGAGGTGACCTTAACTTCCAAAACATCTAAGTGGTGACCAGTGCAAGGGACAGAGATGCTCTTTGAATGTGTCACCCAAGTCAGGCATGGCCAAAATGTGTCACTGCCTCATGGTCAGCAGGATTCTGGCATCACTGCCAAAACCCCTCTCATTCACCTGCAGGTGAGCTTTAGCTAGATAGATGCCCTTCATTTTCAGTGCAGATATAACAATCTTTCATCTGCTTCACACAGCTTGCTTCTTCTGCAAAGGTGAGATTTGAATGAAATTATTTCTCTTTTATTTATTATATTAAAAGGGCTCATGTAGCCTTAATCTAGCCTGAAGAACATTTGATGGCAGGGTTTATTGGATGATTTTTCTTATGTTTATAATCTATATAAATTATGCAATATTTTTGTAACATGTCATGTATCATGATGTGATTTAATATCCCATATATATTCTGGTGCCTGAAAGTAATGTGGAGAGATGTCTTTGAAAGGCCATTAAGTATAAATAAATTAGAGTGAGAGCTAGAGTGGTGCTGATGAATAACATTCCTCGATAAAGAGACCTCGTAGACTAAATGGAATGAGTAAATTATTACTTAATAATGCCATGCTTAAAACATTCCTAATAGTTACAGCATTCACCTGGGAGTGTTCATGCATCTGGCCAAAGAACTGCTTATCCAGCAGCTGCATAGCATAAAATAAAATGCAGTTCCAGAAGCAGGGAAAAAACCCAGAAATACTAAAACTAAAAAATCCCAAAGAACCCAAACTGTAGATGTTCACCCTGGACATATGCTCTTTGGCCCTGTAAGCCTCAATTTCTCCATTGGGCAAGTTCAAAACTTTCAGGGGATGCAGGTTTAGTACCTCAGCTGGGGCTTTCTGGTGCTCAGTGAATTTAGAGCCTGTGTGACCTACAAAATATAAAGGTGAGGTTGGCTGTTTTCTAACTAACTTGGGTGTTTTGCTTCCACTAAATTCCTCTACCAAATCTAGCAGGTTGTCGGTGACCCAAGGTGTTAGAGAAGCTGCTTGGCTGACCTGCAGCTGGAAGAAAATGTGGATTTCAGCTCCAGGGAGCTGAAAGGATTCAGTGGATCAGCAGCTGAGCCAAAAGCAAAGCTTGGAACCCACATTCCAGGCTTGTGCTCAAGTGTTTGAGAAACCACTTGCTCATGAATTATGACAGTGGGATGGGATAGGCAGGCAGGGAAAGGCAAGAGGAATATTGTGGGAGAGCAGAGGAGTCCAGCATTGTAGAATTAATTGGTTTTTGCTTTTTAAGCTCTCTTTTGCCATCACATCTTGGGGGAATAACAGGCCAGGTAAAAAACCATTTGGAAAGTGTAACTGAGGAGACAGGATGAACTTGGTTGAGGTGAGAGCTGATGTGAGTACACTGCGAGAAACAAGACCAGAAAAGTGTGGAGTTTTTTGATGCTCACAGCCTTTTGAGATCCTCATTGGGTCAACTTCTTTCAGGGACAGGTTTGCCACCAGTCAGGACTGCAGGCTGCAGGGGGCTGTGGAGATGCCATGATCTGGTTTTGAATGCACAGAACTGAAATTGATCCTTCTTGAGGAGTGGATATTGGACCAAGCTGGGCTCTGAGCTGGCAGCAGCAGCCTGGGTATTCTCCCTCAAAGATATGCCATGATAGGGTCTGCTGAACAAAGATTTCTCTTCATGATTAAGGTTTTGGGGCACTCAAAACGCCTCTTATTCCATGCCTGTTGACAGATCTGGAAGTCTACAGAGATGTCTCTGTTCTGGGGAGGTTTAGTGCTCCTATCAGTGTTACTCTACACTGGCATTTTCCCCATCATTACCTTGTCTTTGATTAACCCCCACCATGGTAGCAATGAAAGGAAAGTGAGTGGAGCTGCCTCCTTGCAGTTCCACAGCAGAGCCACAGAGCACAGTGTGGGCAGAATATATCAAAGTGTTTCAGAGTTTTGCTGAGTCCACACCACTCCCAGAAGCACAGCTGCAGTAGGAGATGCTCTTGTCTACAGGTATCACTTTGTCATGGTTAGAAGAAAATTTGAGAGAGCCCTGTGTGTGCTGGGGCTTTTACCCATATTGCTGTAGGGAGACTGAAAGCTCCTGTGAGTTTGCTCGGTGTGGCTGTCATGAGAAGAACTGCAACAATCAAACCAAACTCTGCACTAACTCTGTCCACTTGAGTGGATTCAAAAAGCTCAGTCAGGCTCCTGGCTATGACTAAACCATCTAATTATAGCCTTCCTGTGCTGTGCTTTTTGCATTCATTCCTGATCCATCACTGCATTGATTTTTGGAATTGTGTTCTTTAGCACTCCATGGTCTCAATTTTCACATCCTCCTTGTCTCCCATGCTCTCCATTTCTCTGCCCTCACTGCATGTTGACTGCTCATCTTTCTGTTTTCCTTAAACCAGCCTTGCAACCACATTTCTCTGCTGAGGTGGAGAGCAAGGTGAACCTTGGTGGTTTCTGCAGTACTTTGAACTCTGTACAAGTGCCAGTTCACATTTCAGTTTCTGTGTCCCTGTGCTGTGGCTTTGACCTGTTCAAAATGGATGTGCTTTTCTGGTTACATCACAAGTGATGTCCAAAATTACTGAGTGGTGAGGTGTTGGGCTAATCTCAGGCAGCTTTCTACTGAAAATATTGGAGAAGGAAATCAGCAGGGTTGTGTCCTTGCCATGTTATTGAGAAAACCTCAAAACCCCTGGAGTTCAGAGAGCAGTGTTACCATGCCCCAGACAGCTCAAATTTAGATCAAAATAGGCTCCTGGGAAGAACTTAAAACATTAAGAAATATTTCAAAAGTCTTCATCTAAATCTAACCTGGAACTTGAAACTAGTTGCATGTAACAGTCTTGGCAGTCCTGTGTTTTTTCTTTGAGTTTTGTGACACCGGATATTTCTTCAAAAGACTCAGCTGTTGGAGACAGGATAAATATGTAAAACTCTGGATTTCAGTTTTGATTTTCACTCAACTTTACAGAGTTCATCTGCAAAGTATGAATTTGAAGAACTCAAAAAGTCTTCCACACATTATTAAATTTTGTGGCATAACTCTGGCTTTAAAATTTTGTTGTGTTTTTAAGTCTTATGTCATGATCGCATGGATTTCCTTGCATTCATTTTGCATAGCTTTAGCTCAGCTCCAAAGACAGATTACTAAATGTTCCCAAAAACTATGACTGAGATTCCTTTTTAATACTCTTTTCAGCCCAGCTTATGTATAATCCTTTTCAAAGTGTAAAATGCCAAGGGATGTTTATATGCCACAGCTTATATGACAGTATATTGTGGTTCCTTCACACTTCACTAAGCAGTCTACGAATACTAATCTAGAAATCACTTACTTTTCTCACAGGCACTGGAAAACTGTGCTGTTTGTGGCATTGTCTGTTCTTTTCTAGATATATAAACCACTCCAGTTTAAAAAAACTATAGGCTGTAATGATTTCACTGTTGGTTTTCTGCAGAAGTTAGGGGCCTTCACTGAAACAAGGGCCAAAATGAGGGTGGTCACTGTAGGCTTGCACAGGTATTTCCTGCCTTAGGGAAGTTGGAAGTAAGATAGGCAGAGGTGGGATGGGCAAAAAAGGATGGTGGTGATTTTTTTTTTCTCCCAGGATCATGTAGAGAGACCTTTGCAGAGTTAGAAATTGAATCAATTTCTCCCAAATTTCAAAGGCTGCACTTCCACCATGCATTCAGTAGCCTCCTTTCGAGAGTTGGTAAACATCAACATGCTTGCTCACATATTTGAAAGCAAAACCCCTTTTCTGTGAACATTCCCTGATATCTCAGTTGGAAATTGCTCTTTCCTATAAAGAAGGCAGGTTCAGAGCCATAAGGTTTGTTTTGGTTTTAGGTGAGAATGGAGATGCCCATGATGGGACAGGCATTAAGTGGAAAAGTGGGAGAGACCAGGGGACTTTCCTTGTGTCTCTCTTGCCAGGGAATAAGACAAAATGTGCCCTATGGTGAAAATAGACTCCCTGCCTGCTCTGACTGGTTACAGAATGGAGAGAGGCCTTCTGCTCAGAAATGAGGAGTGGAGTGGTATCTTCTGCTTTGCTTCAAAAAAACCTGATAAACCCAGTGGGACAACACTCCCGTGATCTATCTGTATAATGCAAAATATTTTTTGTGCAAGAAAGAGAGAGAAAAGACTACAGATTTTTCACCTGTTCCATATAGTGGCCAGAAGGGTTTGCTATGGATTTGAAATCTCTTTGGGCAGTGTTTCTTACCCATCTCTTTTTTTTTTTTTTCCCCAAATTTCTTTTGCTCACTTGTACAATTGCAAATAATCCAGGGACTTCTGCATGTCTCTGTGCAACAAATCATGCTGAGAGAGTATAATCATGCCAGGCCCCATCAAATATGCAACTCTAAGTGTTTAATTGGATTTATTAGCAGGCATTTTCCTTGGGAAGGTATGAAAACCAAAGCACTTGAATGGAGCAGTCAGAGAAGGAAACTTCAAATCTCAATTAGTGTAAGAAAGTGAAAGCCATCATAGAGCTGTAGCAGGGAATAGTGATAATGTGGGGTTTGGGGCTGAGCATGCTTGATAGAGCAGCCAGGGTGCCAGCACTCACTGAGATTGGTGGGACACTTGTCCCTGAGGGAGGCTCATTGGCAGCACTCTGAGCTAAGGAGGAGCTGACACTGCAGGATTCAGGAGCAGAGTGTGGCCATCACAACAGCACAGCTGCCTGAGGAGGAAGGACAGACCCTGACAAGGTGGTTTGTGCCCAGAGGCACTTGTTGCTCTGATAAAGCCAGTCCTTCGATGGCCACTCTCATCTCAAAAGCAATGTGCTCTCTGACAGGGAGGGATGTTTGACCACACAGGGTGGCACTGGGTCCTCTCTCCTGCCTCTGAGCTGAAACCAAGTGCCTCTAACTTTATTTACCATTTAACTCCACTATATTCTGCTGTCAACCTCCATGATGGGCTCCTTACATCTCTTTAAGCCACATGGGCAGAAGATGCAGCCAGTTAAAGGTGGGCTATTTGCCCTTCAGTAAAGAGGGAGCTGAGCTTCTCAAAGCAGCACGGGCTCTGGGGCAGGACAAGCAAATATTTCTGTTCTTTCTGCAGCATCCAGAAAGGGTTTTATTTATTTAAAGGTTTTAAAGTATGCTGTAGGAACTTAAAAATACTTGAAACAATTTATTTGGATAGATCAATTCCAAGACAAAAGAAACCCTGATTTGATAAGATGAAGTGTGGATCCTTTTAGCCTTGGCTATCCAGATCTTGTTACTCAAACATACACTATGTTGAGTTTTTTGTTTGTTTGTTTGTTTCTTTTGCTAGTCTGAGAACTGAGTTTTGCCATAGTTTTGTTGCAATAAAAGAGGAGGTGGTGTCTGACCTCATGGGCTGAAGTGGAGAGGTGGACCAGGGATAGGAAGAATATCCCAATAATGATATCCCATACATGGATATTTTATGTTTGGTTTTGGTTTTTTTTTAAATCCCACAAACTTAAAGCACCAATTTTTTACCAGCAAAGCAGAGCTGCTTGTGCAGCTCTTATCTCACCAAAACGAAAAACAACAAAAAAGCCAAACCCTAAACCCTGAATCCTAGCACACCTGGAAAAGGAATTGCTCAAAAAAAGTAAGACCCAAATCCTTCAACTTGGTCGTAAGAAAACATCTGCCCAGCATTTCTTTCACTGTAAAGAGCCGGACTCACTACCCTGAACACCAGCGGGTCAAACCCCAGCTCTGCAGGAACCCGTGGCATCTTTAACACGATTTCCCTCTGCCCACGCCGGGGGTGGGGGATTAAATAAAACGATGCCGTGGGAGTGAGCGGTGCCGGGGGCGATGCCGGGACCCCAGGGCGCGGAGCGGAGCATCCCTCGGAGCGGAGCATCCCTCGGAGCGGAGCGGAGCCGAGCGCAGCCGGGCTCGCCCTCCCCGCTGCCGCGGCGGCCCCGGAGCGCGGGGGGCGGGCGGAGCCGGGCTCGCCTCGCCTCTGCTTTGGAGGGCGGGGGAGGGAAGCGGGGCCGGGGCCGGGGGGTGCTCCGGGTTTTGTATCGGAGCCGCCAAGCCGGGAGCGCCGCCAGCGCGCAGATCCCGCGGACGGGGGCAGAGTCGCGGTGTGGGGCGACAATCCCGGCACAGGGTGACGATCCCGGCACAGGGTGACAATCCCGGCGCGGGGTGACAATCCCGGCACAGGGTGACAATCCCACTCTGCTGCCATCCCCCATCTGAAGCTCCTCGGAGAGTCGTGCCCGAAGCCCAACTTTGCATCCCGCCCGCCGTTCCCAGCATGAACCAGACGGCCGGGGTGAGCAACCACGTCCGCTGCTCCGGCAAGGGCTCCAAGGTAAGAGCGGCCGGGGCTCGGCATCGCGGGCAGCGGGGCTCGCTGGGGCGGCGGGGATGCCCCGTTTTCGGCTCACGGTCCCCAAATCTACTGCTGAGAGCGTGTTCCCCTCCCGGGGAAGCATCCTTGAACTCCCTGCTAGCCCCCCATCACTTGGCGAAGTTCAGCATCTCTGCCCGGCTCCCGCCGCCTCCCTGCGGGGTGCTGGGGCAGGGATGGCTCCATTCCTCCGGACAGGGGTGACCCCTTCGGGCTGAGACCTGGGTGGGTGCTGGACCGGGCATTCAGGGTGCTGCGGCCTCTCAGCATCAAGTGCTGGAACGGTCGGAACTCGTGCACCTGCTCCAAACGGGATAAAATGCTTTGCAGGTAAGGGTTTGTGGAGTGAAACCAGGGGGGACCTGGTACTGCTTTAGCCACTGCTTTAACTTCTTGCCATGGTGTGTTTGCAAAGCCAGCATGAAAAATAAATAACTGAGATAAAATATGTCATTGGGCACTCTGCTGAATTCAGTAGAAATTCTGGCTGCTCGTACCTGATCCAGGTCAAATTTGTATTAACATTTTTTAGGTAGTGATGGACATGGTCCTTACATCTACACAACTACTTTATGTTGCAGAGTGAACATAAAGTACTGCTGTGAAGTCAGATGCATGTGCCCTCTTACAGACAATTCTGTTGATGTTGTTCTTCTGCAACTCTTTGAAGTGTTTCTCCTTGTTTATGTTTCTCTGTTAGGGTGGACACACCACCATCCCCAAGATTTCATGTTCTTTTTGGGGCTGGTATTTGGTAGAGAGATATGATTCTATAATACCTAATGGGATGCACCTTAAGGAAATGCAAAATTTACATTTCACCACATATAATGCTGTGCTAACTTTTTTTTTTTTAATTTTATCTCTTAATACTGGTGTCCTGTTCCATCCTCTAGACTTGGTGTTGTGGTGTTGTTTGAGATGCTGGTGCTGCTGCTCACCTGGTTGTACACTTCATGTGTAGTTAGAGTGGACCTGACCCTACAAACTCTTAGGCACACAGGTTTACTTCATACCTCCCCTACTGTGAAGTGAATACAGTTGTTCCTCCTTTTTTCATATTGTATTTTAGGATTAAACCCACTAATCATAAAGGCTATGTGCATATTAAAAGATGCTACATGATGAGGGCTGTGGAAGTAAACAAACAGATTAGATGAGTCTGCTGAAATTATTTACTTAGCTCCATGACTAATCATATATTTGAAGTTGAACCCATACCTAAGCTCTTTGCATAATTCAAAGGCCCTAAATTAAATGTCCTCTGGATATTGCCTGAATTTTGAATGTTGGGCCTCCTTCCTTTGCACTTTCTGGTTTTCTTTGAGTTTTGGGTCGAACAGCTAAGGTTATTGCATATCAGTAATAATTTATTGTATCAAGCTGCTGACCTAATACTTTAATGCAGAAGAAAGAGATGGGGCTCAAATGAGTATATTCTTAGCACATGAAAATTGATACATTTTTATTTGCCTTGAAGGCATTTTCATCTCAAATTCCAGATATTTTTTCCATTGGAAATAAATACTTTTTTTTTCAAGTCAGAAGATTGAAATGATTGATGGTTTCAGGATTTAATTAAAACACAGAAAGCTTCATGCATGACTGATTTAGTTTCAAGGAAACCTTGCAGAGTTCTGAAATGAGAGTTTATCAAATGGGGCTGAAAAATCAAGTAACTGATCATTAAGAGGTTTCTGATGGAGTAGACAGGAGGCAGAATAGCCAAGTTTTTGTGACTCTGACTTCTAAAGCATAGAAATTAGAAATGCTGGTGCTGAAGTTTCATATCTGGGCTTCATTTGTTTGAGTTTTTTTCTGAACAACTAACAAACAAACAAAACCTCAATGAAAAATAAAACAACAGAACCCCAAACAGGATTTATCTGACTTTCCTAATCTCCTAACTTTTGAACTTGCAGCCAATTTTAACCAAAATTGACAAAATAAGAGTAATCTTGTGTTCAGTTTGCCACAAGTATCATAGAAATAAATTTTTAATACAGAAGGATTATTTAATAGCTGAATAAAGGAAGAAGCAGGGAGAAATCTGTCCCAGCCTGTCCCACATGGCTTTTGCTACAAGAGCATCTGTCCTTTGCCCATCACAGGCTGTGCAAAGATTGGGAGGGAATGGCAGGAAGGAAGGAGCACAGAAGGAACTTCCAGAAGAACTGGAAGTTTATGAAGGCAAAGCGGGAGCTGTGGGTGAGGGCTGAGGTCTTCCCAAGGGGGAGTGTGTTGAGCAAATAATTTGTCATAAATCACTTTGTTGTCACAGCTGATGAAACAACATGTTAGGGTTTTTTTCCTCCCCCCAAAAAAGTTGTTATGTTGTGTTAGCTCTAATGCCAGCTCAGTGAGGTAAGGTCACTCTTCTTCCTGGCTTCTCCCGAGCTTCCCTCTTGCTGGGCAATGGGCACTTAGACTTCACATTTCTTCTGCAAGATTTACAGCTGTGCTCAGTTGTGGTGAGCAAGAGAGGCAGCTTTTCAAAGGAGGGATACAATTAAAGCCCTTAAGTAGATGGGCTTGATTGTCATTCCAAACACTAGTAATGCATGCCCACTAAAAGGTGTATATATTTTTAACATTTCTATGTAATGTTTTTCAGCTGTTTCTAACCAAGAGCTAGAAGCTCTAAGCCACTTGTGAGTGCTATTGAAGGACTGATTTATTGTCTAGAGAGAACTATTTTTGAGAAATAGTTTGTGTACATACAGCTTCTAATGCTTTTTTCCTGCCTGTGACTAATCCCTTTGCCTTCCCTAAGATAATTTGTGGGAGGAAAGCAAGAGGATTCACCCCAATGCTGTAATGGAAAGCTGTGTCACAGGAAGATTTCTGATGTGTTGGGGTGGTTGGGGTGGTGAGCAGCCCCAGTGTGTACAAAACCCACCCACCTCTCTTGTGTGGGCTGGGAGCAGCCTTTAACTCTGGTGAAGGAAGTGCACTTCACTGCAAAGTCACTCACATCCTGCCAGAGGAACTTGGGGGTCAGCTCCAAGCTGCCACATTTCAACAGATTTCTTGAAGCAATTAATGAGGGCTAAGTCCATATGGGGATTCAGGCTTTTTCAACACTACATGTTGCAGCTCCTGGCTTTTGGCTTTTATTCAGCAGTCCAAAGCCCCACACCAGCCAATACAGGACACAGAAATTGTGAATTTAGCTTCGTTTCTTAATACCAAGGAAGACACTATGAGAAGGCACTTGGTTTCCTGTTGGGGCTCCCAAATTCTTCAGGGAGGAAAATCTATAGAAATAATTTGGATACCTTCTTTAGAAACAACTATACTTGGGGTTCTTCATCTGAGGACCATCCCCATCCTCACCCAGTGAGAAAGGAGGTGTCCTGTGGAGCAGGATTTGTGGATCTGTTGTCCTTTTAAGTGTTGAGGATTCAGAGACCCACCATTTTCCATCCTTCTGGGGGCTGTTGTACCCATCAGGAGACAGCAGGAGCCCCATCCTGCTCCACAGCAGGAGCCCTCCCATCTCTCCTTTTGGGGAAGGGGCAGAGCAGAGTTCAGGGCTGTTCTTTGGAGTAGGTAAGATGGAAAATCACAGTGTAGTGTCTCCTGGGGACAGGGGGATGCACTGTCTCTTTATTTTGGATGAAAATGCCTTTGGCCAAACCATTGGCTGACATGCACAATTTGGAGGGCTAAACCCCCAGCTCTGTACAGCAACCTCAGTACCACCTTAGGACATGTTTGGCACAAGCCTGCTGCTATTCAGTCTCTTCTGACTTCTCCCTGCGTGTAGTTTTGAACAATTGCAGCTGCTTTAGCTGTTTTGTGTGGAGCTCAGTGCATTGCTCTGGATCAGGTCACCCAAACCCAATTCCTCTTGTCATATGAGATGTCAGTCCAGCTCCTTTGCCATCCTCATATGCAGCTTATGACACCACTGATGAATACCCAAACTGGTTATGTGCTTGGAGGGTTGATTATGTGTTTATTAGGCATTTATATCTTTATTTTGTGCAGCCAGGCTTTAACCTCTCTCTCATTCCAATCCTGATGTATGGGTGGGAGACAAGTGTTTTTTGCTGCCTCAACAGCAGTGATGAGAGTCCCTGTATGGTAAGAGGAAACAAATCTGCATTAAACCTGAGCAAATGGGGCTTGTTTCCATCATGGATTTTGTTGGTGTCAACACATGTGACATTTTGGAATGTAGCAAATACTAAAAGCCACCTTTCCTCTCTCAGCTTTAATTATGTAAGCATTAAAAAAAGCTTGGTGAAACAAAGTTAGAATATTCACCTGAATAACTGTAACCTCACTTTTAATCAGCAGTAACGAATGCTCAAGAATAGCAGCAAATCATTTGGACAAATTATTTTTTTTCTTTCCTTTTAAAGGAGAAACAATTGTCCTAATTAGTAGTATTGGTATGTAAGAATGCAGTTATGAAAACAACTCAATGCAGTAATGTAAAGTGTTTGTTAAAGGAAAGCACACTCAATTAAGCTGAACTGAAAATGCAGTTATCATTGTACTCCTGGCTGCTCTCTCTCATTGTTTTGAAAGAAACAAATTTAACCTCTGAGAGAAACAAATTACAGATGTAGGGTGTTCTGGCTGCCCTGGTTTAAAGGGACAGGGCAACAATTGCACAGCTGTGGGCAAGAGGTCCATGATGTCCTTTTAACAGATTATGAGGGAATTTGATTTTATAGTTTATTCCTTAAACGATTAATAAGAGATTATTGCATCTACACTGGGTAAATCTAATTACCTTCTCTTTTACATGAACTATTCCCCTCACATGAATTCCACTGATTTCAATTGAATTACTGCTTATTTATGCTGGTTTAATTGCAGAGAGATTCAATACCTCCAAAGTTATGGAAGCAATAGAGGCACAGCATTTCTAGGATTCTTGGATGCAGAAAATTAAGATGAGGAAGCTGTGCTGGCTCCTCTGTATTATTGCTGAAGCAGAAACAAGTTCAGCTTTCCTTGCACATTGTGTTTTACTGTGAGTGGTAAGTTACCCTGCATGGGCACAGCTAAGCAGTGTATTTTTGAGTTTCCTAATTTTAATGCTCTAGTGGGAATTCAAGGCTGACTTCCACACCTAATAAGTATTAAAGTAGGACTGGATGTAGCTGCCAGGGCTTTAAAACATGATTGGTCAGCTATTTCCAAAATCCAGCCTTACTCAGAGGGCAGTCCCTTGGAAATTACACTTCCATCTCAAAACATCAACCCTTCAGAGTGGTCTAATACAGCATTGCATGAAAGAAACAGGCAAGATCAATGCCCCATCCTGCTGGATGCTGTGACCCCACACAGACAGAAATGCCTTGGCCTTCAGTGTATTTATGGTTTAAGTTAACAATAAGAAATAAAAATCTGGGAGAATGAGAGAATTACTCTGGTTTTGCAGGCAGTGAAGTACCAGGAATAAACCACCAAAAAATTTCACACTAGGTAGAGATGATAGACTAAAGTTGAGCTTTTCTGCCACAGAAAATAAGAAAATACTAATCATTGTCCATTCAAGAGCCAGCAGCTCATCAGCATGTGCTCCCCAGATCCCACCAGCATATCCCTCTCTATGAAGCATGAAATCCCTTGCCCAGGACAGGTGTCAGCAGGAAAAGCCTGTGGGCAAAGAAGGGAGAGAAAACTGTACACTTGGGTCCTCTGTCCATTAGGGATCCAGATATTAGTTTGGCTCCTTAAAGAACAAGGTTTCATTTTGCACAAGCTGTGGAGCTTGTGTTGATTTAGCTCTTTCCCCTGTACCAATTTGTGAAAATCCTCTATCTCCTACATCCTTGGGGAGGAACTTTCACAATGCTGCAGAGGCAAAACCCATCAAAACTTCAAGTGGTGAACTCTAAATCAAGAAGACATGCCAAGGAACTTAAGGCAAAGTGTTTGAAACTGGTTTTTTATTACAGTCTCTGACTTTCTTGGAAACTGTAATTTTCAGTGGACAGTATCTGGTACAGGTACTCAATTTAGTGAAGTTCTGCTTCTGCTGATGTAAATGGAAAGATGATTTTAGAAATTTTACTGCCTTAACCCATGCAGCCCTAAGGATTTTAGGAGTAACAGCTGTGGGAACTTCTTGAATTGATCATCCTATTATTTCAGACAGTGAAATCTGCTTTCTCTATAATTCCACCTGTAAACCTGATGGCTTTTGGCAGTTAATTCCAGCCATGTTCCCTAGAGCTCTTCCTGCAACTGTCTGAGTGTCAGCTGTCTCATAAAGGTCCCCTTAACAGGAAATTTGGCAAGAAGAATGATGCTGGGTCAGGACCAGAAATTTCAGTGGAAGGCTCAAACACCCCTTTGAAGGATGGGAAGACAAAGGGAGATGGTCAGGCTGACACTGTAAATGTCCTGAATGATCAGAAAACCTCCTGCCAGGGGTTGTGCTTTCCCTGACTGGAGGGAATCAGGAATCAGGAATCAGGATGCACCCTGAGGAACAGCAGGCTCCTCTAGCCCTGGTGTTGATGGAGCATCCTGTCTGGGATATTCTGGGTGATGGGGAGCAAAAGGAGCTGTGGTTTTTGTAGCCTTGAGCAAATATGAACCAGCAAGAGTGTACTTTGCTTACAACAGCTATTATTTTAGGGGCTGGAGAAAGAGTGTTCCTCCCCCATGAAATATTTGCCTGGAGCCTTATGGAGGAGCTGTGTGGAGCTCCAGGGGTTTCCAGCAGTGTGTGGGATGTTGTGCTCGGCATCCCTGCAGTGTCCTCAGGCACAGGAAGCCCTGAGACCTGAATCTGGATGAGTTCTGGGCATCAGCAGTGACAGAACCATCCCTGTTTGTTTGTGGGTGCTGCTCTGCTGCTGTTTTTCATCTTTAATGAGAGTTGAACACGCCATAAAGTTTTATTGGGTGTTTATGCTAACAAAATTAACTAACAGTTGGTGCTTTAAAAATGCAGCCAGAGCTCTGTGCACTATAACTGGGAATCTGCAATGGCTTTTTAACTGGTGTAGGACAGAGCAAATATGTGAGTGCCAATGTCATTTAACAGCAAACCACTTTATATTAACTTTTTATAGACCAGAACTGATTAATTGAAATTTCCAAAATAAATCTTAGCACGATATGTGCTTAAACAAAATCAGATTTTCAGACATTAGGTAGCTGGAAGCTCTGTCAAAATTGTGGGGTGAATTTATAATACCAAGACTAAGGTGCTGATAATCAAAATAAATTAGCTTAGCCACTTCAATACTTCAATGCTTAAATCAAATAATAGGAAGAAGATTTATTTTAGCATTTTGATTATTGTGTTTCCCAATAAAACAGATATAATATCATGCTGTGAATGCTGTATGGATTACTTGAGGCCAGGATTTCAATGGGAGTACAAAGGACCTCTAGGCTACAGAAAAAAAAAGGGATTATCTTCAAACTCAATTTCTTGCTCAGTAGAATGTATTTGGCTTATTTCTATGTCAGCACTGTTAAGTAAACCTAGGAAAGTGATTTGGTTTCATTCATTTATTTATTTAGTGCTTTTCTTTATTTTCATGCTGTTTGCCTGTGTCTAGTCTGGAGAGTTTGAGGTTTATGATCTTTGCATTATACTGGGGAGTTTTATGCCAGTTTTAAAATAAGCAGATTGACATGCTGGGATTTTTTTTTTATTTTATTTTTTTTATCAGTGAAATAGTTTGATAATCAAATAGCACTGATTTATGAAGTATTAATCTAGGTACAGTCAAGGATGATTTGCATTTCATGGCATTTACATTAATAAAGTTTAGCTAAAACACTTGAGGGGAATGTTCTGATTCCTGCATTAAGCCCTGAGTTACATTGGGATAATATCTGAGTCTTTTAGGGTTTGCATTTTCACACTGCTATGTTATCATAAGTGATAGCTGATTCTCAAGGCCAGACACTGCTGCCATCAAGAAAAACTTCTCTAACCTGCTTTTAACCTGCCAGTGTAGGATGGACTTGGTGATCTGATGTGAACTCACAAAAGTCAGCAGTAGTATTGTATTTGCAGGGAATGCCCCACGAAGGCAGGAATGATGAATCTGACTCCATGTTCTCAGAAGGCTAATTTATTATTTTATAATACTATATTACATTAAAGAATACTAAACTATAATATAATAAAGAATACAGATAGGATACTTACAGAAGGCTAAAAAGATAATAATGAAAACTCCTGACTCTTTCCAGAGTCCTGACACAGCTTGGCCCTGATTGGCCAATGAGTGAAAACAACTCCCAGCAGAATCCAATGGAACAATCACCTGTGGGTGAACAATCTCCAAACACATTCCACACGAGCACAACACAGGAGAAGCAAATGAGATAAGAATTGTTTTTCCTTTTCTTTCAGGCTTCTCAGCTTCCCAGGAGAAAAATCCTGGGAAAAGGGATTTTTTTCAGAGAATGTGAATGCCACACAGTAGTTCCACCTCACTGAGACTGGGACAAAGGTTCTGCCCATGCTTTAGTTCTTTAGTGAAAGTAAGGATGAGCACTTCCTTTGCATGGTCTGTGAGCTCTTTGGTGGAGGAGGATAACTTGGTATTCACTAAGTGGGGTTCCCATCTTTATTTTTGGCCTTGTTACTCTGCTTAACATCTGAGAATCTAACAAATTTTGGTGCCAATCATTCCTTGGAATGAAGGAAAAAAGGGAGAGGAGTGACAGAGATATGGTTGTTTTCACAGGCTGTGTTCCATGTCATCCAAGCCTTGCTCCAAAAGACAACCTTGGAGGGAAGAGCACCCTAAAGACTTGATTTCTGTTGCAGGTGTGGAGTGCATGGAGGATAAGCAGGCACCACATCAATTTTTCAGCTCACTTGAAAGGAAGGCTGTTAAAATTATAAAACCTCGGGTAATTTAAAAAGAGAGTGTGTACAGCTCTCCTTGGTGTCATGTCTTCAACTAAACAGAATAAAATACACTGCAGCAAAGTCAGGGCTTGTCCTTTGTCAGAGCTCTAGGGAGAAGCTTGGGGTCTGACAAAGATGGTGGGCACTGGGCCCCTCTCAGCTCTGCTGGCAAATTAAAAAAGGGCAGGACATCAACATTTTGAAAGCAGCAAATTTTCTTATTTGCAGATGGCATCCAAAATTGGAATGCTAGGAAGAAGCTGAAATTATGGCAGACAGATGTGTGCTGCTGGTAATTTACTGCTACTCAGGACAGCAAAGACACAATACAATTTCCTTTTTTATGTATCAATTTATGCTTCTAGGCTTTTGACTTTTCTTGGACCTTCCCTTCACATCCAAGCCATCCTAGTGTTTGCAGATTTTTAGTGCAGTTTTATATTCAAGTCTGACTTTGCTAGATAATGACCTCACACAGAGCCTTTGCCACTGCTTTAACTGCTTCTCCTGAGTGGAGGATCAGAGAGTTTTTCATAGCTACAAGCCCAGGAAAGGGCCAGCAACAGGGACTAACATCAGTGTTATTTCTATTGCAGCACTCTATAGGAATGCTGGTTGCATATTGGGATTCAATTGAACAGCAAGATACAGAATACTGCTTGCTGCATCAAAGAACTTCGATTTGAAATTTGTTCACTGCTTTATGGTCATCCCTCAAGCTTAGAACTTTATTCTTCTCTTTATATTCTTGGTGCTCAGCTGTGATATCACACAGTGATATCTGTGTGAGCTCACTGAGGGTCATGGGGCTTCTTTTATCCTGGGAAACACCAGAGTTACACCTGCAACCCTCTGGGAGCAGCAGTGGAACACATTTCCCTTGCCACACTGTGCTGCCTCACTGCCCCTCCTCTTGTCTGACCACCCACTGCACAGTTAATCTGCCAGCAGAGACCACTGAGGTTTTTCAGTCATTTACTCCAGTTTTAGCCACTTTTTACTGTTACAGATCTCTCCTCCAGCAGCTCAGGGCTATCCTTCAATTTCCCAGGTCCTGATCTCTGCATGCTCTGTACCATCACATTTTCTGACTTGTTCCAAATTTAATCACCTGAGTTATCTCGATATTGTTAGAATTCCCTAAGGCTGAAGGAATATGACAGAACATATCTGTGTTGTGTCTGTACCTTTCACTCTCTCATTTAGGGTTCATTCCTGCTTTCCTCCTATTCCTGCTCTGCTCCTACTGTTTTGGGTGGATTTTTTATGGCAGGGAAGGGCACTGAATAGTCCATTTTACAAAGAAGTTAATTTACTTTTGGTGAATAAAACCAGCTGGTTTTCCTTTACATTAATTGATAAGGGAAATTTCCCTGTATTTTTTTTTGGTTTTTTTGCTGTCATTGTTAATCTGTGTATATTTTGCCTGTACAGGGCATTTGTAGCATAAAAAATAAACAGCCTTGCTGGTTTTTCCAGCTCAGGGGCACTGAAAGGCTGATGTGGACTGAAACACAGGCATCTTTAATGGGCCACTGAAAAGGCAGTGGTGGCTCTTAGGAAGGTACTTCAAGCTGCCATTCAGAAGCTGCATTGAGAATTTCTACCCATGCATGATCACAGTGGAAGTGACAAAGGTATTAGCCAAGGAAGAAGGGAGGAAAGAAGTTGTTTATGAACCCTCAAACTCTTTAGTTATGGCAGGAATTTGGTGGTGGGTTTTTTTCTCTTTTATCCTTTTTTATTCTTAGAAAACTTCAGTGATTTTTATGATTTTAATGGAAAGTGATCAATGCTGTGCACCATCACAGCATTATGATCAAAATGCTTCAGCTATCTTTGACAGCAGGGACCTCCAACAGTTAACCTTGCCCACATTCTTTCCTGCTGTAGATTCATTATTTTACAACATATATTTTTCACCAGAGAAATTCTGATTGGCAGCTGATACAGACTAACTGCAAGAGAGGGACATTGTCCTGGTTTTCTTCAAGAACAAGAAATATATCCATGTCTAACTTCCAGTAATGCCAGCAAAAGTAACATCCCTAAATCTCTAGTGTGCTGATGGAAGAATTGCCCCTAAAGATTTTCCAGTGTAAAACATAAGGTTTATTGAAGATCAGTAATGAAGAATGATAGTTCCTGGTGCTTAAAGTTTTAGTGATTTTACAAAAATGAGGACTATAGCACTTTAAATTATAGTTTGTAGAGACATTACCATAAATTATTCTTTCTTGAAAGATCATTTCCTATTTCTTTGTTAGCATTTGATAGATTTGGATTTTGATATGGACATCATTTAGGAAAAAAAAAATCAATATTTTATTCAGTGGAAATTGTCATTTTTGTACTCTCATGCTTTGGAAATAGAAATTAAAAAGAGTTAGGGAAAGGGAGCAAATGTCACTGTGGTCCTACCATTGTCGTTTCTAGACTTAGCAATTTAACCAAGACTGTAAAAACACTCATCTGAACACTGACTTTATTTATCTGAGAAGCAGCTGTACTTTGCAGAGGCTGATGTGCACAGATGCACCCAAATACTGCAATAAAGTAATAAAATATATGTGCTACCAGAGCAAAGGTATATGTTTACATTCTGTGGTAGAAAAGGTATCTTCTGTCCCATGAATCATTTGAAAGCCAGCATGCCTGATCTTCTTCAACAGCACCATGGGGTCCAGCTGATGGTGTTTCCCAAAAAAGAGGTATTTTTTGATGAGTCAGAAGGGTATTCTGGAACATCACTGGAGGGAAATTGCCTTTTTGATGTGTAAATATCAACAAATCTTCACATTTTGGCTCCGTGTCTCTGTGTGGTGTAACAGCACTCCTATGCACCTCTACAGCATTATAAATGAAATTTATTAATTTCATTTAATAAAACCAACAAACAAAAGAAAAAAAGGAAAAGAAAATAAAATGTTTATAGCTAGTGTTGTTGCAGAGGTGAAAAAATGCCAAAGTGCTGCAAGGGACTTGAATGAGTCTTCAGAAAGACTAAAATTCCCTCTCTGCACTAATTGGAAAACCAATGTAAGGTGATCCTTAAAGGATAGGACTCAGTTTAGGATGAAAGCACCAATATTTAGACATTTATTTCTGCTCACATGTAACTCAGGAGCAGGATTTTCTGCACTAGTGATGTGTGAGGCGTGCCATGTATTCTTCCAGCTGCTGTTGCACGGGGACATGAGCATCCCACAGCTCCTGAGTTGTGTCTGCTGGCACCAACAGAATGTCTTGGAGGTGCTGGGATGTCTCAAATGATGCTAGATATCTTCATTTAGTCAGTGGGATTGGACAGGCAGTACCTAAGCTCCCAGTATAGTCAGTGGGACAAGGTGGTGTCTAGGGAGTGATGAAACTCACTGCAAGGCTGCTGTGGGCTGGCTGCTCCCTGACTTGCTGCTTGTATTCCATTGATTTCCTTTGACTAGACCCCTGTTGGCTCTAATAGGAGTTTAGACACCTGGTACTCACATAAACACCCCAATGCAGACATCCTAATCTCAGATTGCATCCCTCTTGTAGCATCAGCCTGGTCTACTGTGTTACCAGTTTTCAGTGTGGGTAGAATTATGGTATTAAATCCTTGCCTGCCATTTCCCAAGAGCCAGGACATTTCTTGTGTGTCCAGATGGATGGCTGAATACCAGAGCGTAATCAGCAAAGCTGAGAGTGATTTATCTATAAAATACAAGGCACAGCAGTCAGAGCTTGGGAAATAAAGACTGGGTCTATATTCCTAAATTTCAGGTTTTAGCAAAGCTTTGTTTATTCTGATCTGACTGAGATTGATGTCTGCATTTCAATCTTGATGAATCCTTGGAGAGGCAGCCTGTTGTCTGGACCAACAGAAAAAGGATGCTCACATGAATTTGAAGATACCAGTTCTCTTGAAATAGGCAAATGATATTTCAAGAATGCTGATGTCAGTGCACAGAAGATTTATGAATCTCTGTGTAGAGCAGAAGGCAGATGTAGATAAAGCAGGCAAGGTTAAATCATGCTTTGCCAGAAATTGTGAGCATGATATCAATGTCAGTGTCTCTGGCTGCTGGTTCCTTTGGGAGCCCTGATAAACATTAGCTCGTCACTTGTTGCTCAGGCCATGCCTTATTTTGTAGATTTTGCTCTAAATAAAGTTAATTAGTGATGAGATCTTGGGTTGAAAAATACACTGCTTTCTCTGCCCTCTCCTTACTGCTCCAAGAACTAGAGATGGGGTATTTACTTCAGTGCCCAAAGGCAAGGCTCATTCTCCACTCCCTTAAGGTGGTTAAATACCAGCATGGTGACATTTCCCTCAGTCCTCTTGTCATAACCTCAGTGGGCTTAATTCAGCATGTGGCTGATGGTAAAGAAAATTCAGGCTGTCTCAGCACTGCCAACAGCTCTTGTTATACCCACTGTTAAATCTTAGCATTTAGTTCTACCCTGGTTCTTCAATATTTAGGAAAGAAGATATAAAATATTTAGACCTCCGAGAGAGGCAAATGTCAGAATGGTTATTTCAGGGGAAATAGAGTTGATTTAATCTTTTTTTTTTCTGGTGGGTAGCTCTGACTTGTTGTATTTAGAGGGTTATTTAATTTAGTTGTGCTTTTTAAAGAAGGTATATATTTCCATGAAAAAATAACTTTATGGCCAAGTGACAGAAAAATTTGTAAAATCTGTGGGGAAAACATCAATTCCTAAGGGGACACATACACACATTAAAAAGTAATTTTCAAAACTCTACCAGAACTTAGTGAACTGTTGTTTAGGTGCATTATCCTCAAAAGGGAGGAGATAAGGACTATAAAAGAGACAGTAATCAGCTAGGATATGTCTGTGGGCTCCATTGCTGCAATGTTTTAGCTCCTCAAAGCCTCTATGGAGATTTGCTACAGATAATTACTGTTTGCTGTAGATTGGATTGAATGAATTACATTAGATTAATATTACTGTTTTAGAGTGGATCTGAGAAACAGAGACAGCAGGGACTGGATTTTGGAAGATATTCTTCACTTTTGTGTTTAAACATGACATTTGGTAGTCCCTAGCATTGTCTTCCCCTACATGGGAGGTGGGAGCCCTTTGTAGGGTTTTTTATTTCCATCTTCCACCTCTCTGGGCAACCTGTTCCAGTGCCTCACCATGCTCACAGTAAAGAATTTCTTTCAAATATCTAACCTGAAGCTGCCCTCTTTCAGTTTAAAGACATTACCACTTATCCTATCACTGCATGCCCTTGTAAAAAGTTCCTCTACAATTTTTCTGTAGGCTCCCTTTAGGCACTGGGAGGTGCACAGAACTCCTGAGGGATAAATACAGAATATTCCTACTTGTTTATTATTTGTAAGGTCACAAGCCTGCAAAGGGGATTTTCCTGTTTCATCTGGTCAGTTCTGATGGCTTTCTGCATGACATGCCCATGATATGTACAAACACACAAATCCTTCACTTGGCTAGGAGCAAAACTCCTCTATGATATTTAATTAGCCCTAATTTGCAAAGCCCTGAAGAGAACTCCCTGAGAATCTCCCTTCTTTGCTTTATTCCCATGTTTGCTGCGTGCAGAGAGCAGGAGCAGGGGGCTCTGTAGTGACTTGAGTGTTTTAAGCCATGATTTTTGCTGAATGCTGCTTGGTACATTTGCACACAAGGATCTGCATTCCCCAGCACAATTTGTGGGGAGGAAGCAGAAATGCCTCTCTAGAATGGAGCTCTGAGGTCTCCTCACTCAAACTCTGGTTTTTGTTCATTTGGACTCATGCATGCTCTGCTAATCACTCAAAGGCTCTGCTGCTCTTTAAAATGCTTTGATCATGAGGTTTTGGCATTTTTTTTCTCTTTGTGACATCCCTGCTTTCCCAATTCTTTCATTACATAAAGGAAAAAGGGCAGTGGAAGTTTTTTGAATACATTCATGCTTAATTTTCTGTAAGCTGACTTGTATCCTCCTTCTTTGCTGTGGCCTCAGGTGAATTTTAGATTTTTAGAGCAGTGATAGAAACCATTAAAAACTTTTGCTGTCTAACCAGGCACAGTGCTTCTACAAAGCTGCCTCTTCCATCAAATAAAGATGAGAGAAAGATCAGACTGAGAAAATCACACTCTTTAGGAACAAGGAGCATGTTTTATTGATCCAGAACAAGGAGGCTGCGGTGCTGGGCTCTTGGTGTGCATCATCTTCACTTGAGCACAGGTTTGGCTCAAGGATTGATAGCCAGCAATAGCTGGCTGCCAGTCTAAGCTCATAGTCATGGCCTGTGCTTGACAGCAAAGTTTCAGAAGAAAATTTGAGTGTTATATGAGCAATTAAAGTGTATTTTGACGTTGAATTTTGGGTACAGCCAAATTGTGGAAAGCACAGGAGGCACCCACAGAGGCGGCTGTAAGGCTGTTCAAGCAGGCAGGAGCTTCCAGCATCCCAAGAAAGTTCTGCAACAGGCAAAGAGCAGTGATGGGCCAGCTGGCCAACACTGTCACCATGCTGAAATGTCTGAGCTGTGCTGGAACACAGGGAACTGAGCTCTGACATGCTCCTCCCAGCAGAAAGCAACTCCTTTTTATCCCCTCACATTTGAGTCAAGGCCAAAGAGGAGTGAGTGGCAGGGCTGTATTTTTGTAGCAGTACAGCTGCTTTCAGCAGGGCTCCTTTACTCTCTGGGTGGCTGCTGAACATTGCAAAGCCCTCATGGCACAGGGCACCATCCAGGGCACATCCACACATTTCCAGCTGAATGAAATCCCTCAGCTCTTTCCCTTTCACAGCACCCCAGTGATGGAGACCCCATTGTGGTGGTGTTCACAAGGGTCCCAGGACGAGGGGAGAGATGAGAATCTTGACTCCATGTTTCAGAAGGCTGATTTATTTTATGACATATATTATATTAAAAGAAGATGATATACTAAAACTATACTAAAGAATAGAAGAAAGGATTTCATCAGAAGGCTAGAAAGGAAAGAAATGAATGACAGTAAAGTCTTGTGACTGACCAGAGAGTCTGAGACAGCTGGACTGTGATTGGCCATTAGTAAAAAACAACCACATGAGACCAATCAAAGATGCACCTGTTGCATTGCACAGCAGCAGATAATTATTGTTTTTCTTTTCCTCTGAGGCTTCTCAGCTTCTCAGGAGAAAAAAATCCTAGCAAAGGATTTTTCAGAAAATGTGTCTGTGACACCCCATTTTCCAGGGAATCAAGCCAAGAGATCATCATGTGCCAGTGGCAAGTAGAGGCTGCTTTCTGCCATGCATTATTTATCACTCTGTCCACCTTTGTGCTGCTTTAAAGGCTCCTTCTCTCTGCTCTGAACAGGTCTTAAGCCTGGCTAAAAATCAGGACTGTTCTGTGCAATTTGGTTTATCTTTTGGCAGCAGCATATTAATTATTTTGTAATGAACCTCAGATGTAATAATAGGCTGCATACTGAAATCTGTGCCTTTCTCTTCTTTAAATTCTATAATAGTTGTTGTGTTATGGGGGAATTACATAGTTTTTTTTTTCCTCTAGGGAAAATAAACATTGTTGGTCCTGACTCTTCCATTTTTGCCTGTCCCTTGATTTTTGGGCTGTGCTGTAGTTTAATTTCAGTTTGTGCTGATCTGTTTAGCACTTGTGGTGGGTTTCCAGGTTTTTAAGATGAGAACCAATGTCAAGCTATCCTTTTTTTTATTCTCTTCAGCTTTCAACTCAGATCTTGGCCTCTCTTTGGCAGGTTGAACAGCTAATATTTGCACCATTGACTGCTGTCTTGGCATCTGAGGGGGTTTTTGTTTCAAACCTGAGATTCTTTGTGAGAGGACTGCTTTTAGAAAGGCTTTAGCACCCAACAGAAGCAGAATGAGGCCACTTATTTAGCAAAGTTAGATATCTACAAATTGCTTCTTAAAAATCCTAACCAAAAGATATACAATGATTTTTTTTAAGAGTGGAATTATCTAATTAGACTTTTTTTTTTTTAATTTACCATGGCATTCATTTAATCTGCTCTTTCCCATCTGAAAATGCTCCTTGTTTTCAGTTCCTTCTGTTATTCTATTTAAAAGTTCCTTTCACAGTGCACTGCAGAAAGAAAAAGAAAAAAGATGTGGAGAAACTTTATATGCTAAGGAGGCTACTTCAGACAGAGGCAATTAACTGGTGCTGTACAGTTCAGACAAGAAAATCAGGAGATGTGAACTGAAGATCAGTCTTTGAAAATGTGGTTAACAGGCAGAGCCTAAAGTCTCCCACTGCAGCAGACTGGGCTGAGGGCACCAGGGTTTGATCTTGGGTCCTAAGCGGCTTCCTGGCTGCAACCCAAGATGAGGAACTTGGTTCCTTCTATTCTCAGATCTGTAATTATTCTTAATTTTCTTTTATTTTTTTCCCAGACCTCATATAAGGAACACTGTGCTTCCCTCACAAGAGAGAAGCAGCAATATGTTTATTGCTATAAACTGAAAATTTTATGAAGTTTAATTGTACAAATTCAGTGGCAAGGTACATTTGATTATTTCCTGCAAGAGGGTAGAGTTAAACAAAACTGTCAGGGAGACCCTCCTGTTAAGCCATGAGATTCAGAAGAGAACCTCTTGAATTCTAAACTCCTCCTCAGAGCTGGGTTTAGGTGCAGCTAGATCCAGACTTAGTCTCAGGCTTGGTCAATGGTTTATGTCTAAGGGATTATTTGTGCATAGTCAAACCTTCATCTCACTTAGATCTAAGATTTCACAGATTCAGGGATCTGATTCCCAATTCGCTTCCAAGAGTAACCCTGACTGTGGTCCCAGTACTGATGGGTGGGTGGATGGATGGATGGATGGATGGATGGATGGATGGATGGATGATCAGAGGACAAGGCCCTCCTTGCATCATCTTAAAGAAATTTTGATCTCTGCCATTTGTCCTTTGTTATTTGTATTTTCTCCCTTGAAAATGTCTGATATTACAAAACCTCTCTCTTCTGCTCACTTTACTAATTAGTATGTCTTTGCAGGTCAGTTACAGAGATTTGTGGTGGTTAATTGTGAAGGTTACTTGCTCAGGAACTGTAGACCTGGAGACATTATTTCTTTGGCAAAATCTGAGCTCCTTCCTTCCTTCCTTCCTTCCTTCCTTCCTTCCTTCCTTCCTTCCTTCCTTCCTTCCTTCCTTCCTTCCTTCCTTCCTTCCTTCCTTCCTTCCTTCCTTCCTTCCTTCCTTCCTTCCTTCCTTCCCTCCCTCCCTCCCTCCCTCCCTCCCTCCCTCCCTCCCCTTCTCTTTTTTCTCTGAACCAAACCTGTTCTCTTTGTTTCCACAGATGGAATTTTTGGACCAAAGGCTGGGTATTCAGTCACCTTTTGCAGGAACTAGTTTCAAGCATGTTTTATTCATGGATTTAGTAGATGTCATTCACAATAGAAACATTTCAGTACCTGCTTGAAAGCTGCAGGAAGAATCAGGAGCTGCATCATTTGCACTTGTACCAGAGGCTGCCCATGCATGAATATGCCCAATGAAAGAGCAGGACTCTGTGTCTCTGTAACAGTGCAGTGCCTCAGCCTGTGACTCAGGACTGGCTGAGCTGGCACAGTTTTGCTTCAAGTATTTGCAGGCAGGGCACTGACCATTCTCAAAGCTTTTCTTGCAGCATTTCCCTTGCTCTAAGCACACTGGCACGTATAGAAGCCACCCATGCCCCACCATGCTCAGGAATTTAATGCAGTAGTAACACAGAGAGGGTTTTTTATTCTCACAACATTGAGAGAGAAGTCTCATACCACAGAATGCAGAAATCATTAATGGGGTCATTGGATACAGATCTTATTTTGCTCATTCAAATTTTTACGTGAGGAGCCAGGATATGTGAAAATCTATAAAGAATGAGGTTTCAGTTCTGCATGGTTTTTGTGCCTGAATCAACTGCTGAGAGTGGAGCTGATAAAAAGTCAGAATTTATCTTTCCTCCAAAATTTTGTCAAAATTGGTATGATTGCATAAACAGAGCTGGTTTTCTCAATCAGACTTTTCCTGGTGGAAATCTATTTCAGTGGAAAACCTCTGCCAGATCTTGTGAAGGAACACAAGGATCCTAAAACTACTTTGACTGAGGAATGAGGCAATTGTCTGCTTTTGCATTGAAAGGAAAAAAATAAAAATCCACATCGACAACAGGAACTGCTGTTTTGAGACTTAACACTTATCCATCCATCCATCCATCCATCCATCCATCCATCCATCCTTCCATCCTTCCATCCATCCTTCCATCCATCCTCAATCTCAGCTCTTGGTCTGAGCAGAATTCTTCTACATTCCAGATCTTCATTTCTGGCAGTAGATTTTTAGCACAAATGCAGCCACATCTGTCTGGAGAAAACAAAATTGCACAAAACAAAATTCAAGACAAAAATGAAATAAACACATTTATTGCCCGTGATGGAAAGCTGTAGGAGTGTGGCAGAGGCATATTCAAACTCAAAATGCAAAGCCTGCTATCAGGGAGCTGAATGAGCTGTCAGATAAAACAAAAACACTGTAGAAGGCAGCACATTCATAGTAACATTCAGAAAGATAATATACTACAGATAAAAGTCAAGCCTCCTAATACAGAGAGAATTATACTTCCTTACAATGAATATGTCTTTTCTAGCAGCAGTGCTGAATTTTTTTTCTAGGCTCAATTCCACTTTTTTCACTTGTTCATGTGAATACTACTTCTATCACAGTTAATTAAGCAGATTAGGGTTTGTGGGGTTTTGCCAGGCTCTTTATTGTTTCTCCCAGCAGAAGTGGTCACTGGCTACAAATTCTCCAGAGGGTGTCAAGAGTTGGCAGGAAAAAGTCACTGGGGCCTCAAGTTAAAATGGAAATGTCACTGATTTGCTACAGTAAAGAAGCAAAGATGGTTCTTCCCCAGTACTGCCATCCCAGATGTGCTCCCACATTATTTGAAATTCATGGAAATTAGATATTTATAGCACTGTGCTCATTAATTCAGATAGAAATGGGTCCCAAATAGTAAGCAAATGTTTTCAACTTTCATGTGTTAAGCAGCAAGAACCTATTCTTAGCTGATTCATTTCAGGTTGTGATCAAACTGGATTAAGATGTGTATTTATACATAGTTTGACACAGTGTTTGAAAGGTGGAAGGAGAGTTAAGTGATTTCCACAGTTATCAAAGTATTTGCTTGTAATTAGCAACCAGAAGCATGAAAGGATTTGTTGCAGCAGGGATAAATCTTTAAATAATGCCAGAACATTTCCCAAACTTGATCTCATTCTGGCCTCTGTGGTTAAAGCATATGAACAGGAATAGAGATAAACCAAAGGGAAAAAAGATACTTGGAGAGAAAGAGGCAAAAATGCAGTGTCTTTTGAGGAGATGCCTCAGAGAATTGGTTTGTGTTTGAATCACAGTAGCCTTGTATTTGAGATGTGTGCTGGACATCCCTACTGTTCATCATGCCCCAAAATAAACAACAGATAATGTGTAAAACGTGGAATCAGAGATGCAAAGTGCAGATTAGTGGCAGAAGGTGGAGGAAAGGCTTATAGATCCTCAATTCCAGAGCACTGGCTCTGCTCAGCAGCTCCTCCCTGGAGGGTGCAGGCACAGCCACACCTGCCTTTCCCTGGGGGATTTTTATAGTGAGAGCTCTTGCCAGTGGATGGCTGGGAAGACCCAAGTCCCTCTAGCTGCTGCTGTTGGACTAAGAAATGGCAGGGAGATGCAGCTTGGAATATTCAGGAACATTTAGGAGATGTGCTTATGCTTGGTACCCTGAAACAGCTTGTTAGGGGAGGTCTTACACACCTGGCTGCTTGTGGTGGGAGGTTTTCCTGTGCCAGGAGGGGATTCTTTCCAGCTGATCATAAACTGCAGAGGAAAAAGTCCCTCTGAGTGAGAAGAACAGATTTCTTCTGTGCTCTGGAGAGAAGCAGAAGCAATTGTGCACTCACACACATATTGTGGTCACATAACACCTCATTTTCCCTGAAAACCAGACTGGAGATCTTCCTCTCTGTACAGGCCATTGAGAAACAAACCACTTCCAAGAGAATGGAATTGTTCACACTGTACCACAGAGGAAAGTTCTCAGCATGTACTCTTGAGGGGAGGTCTTATACACCTGAACTGCTTCTTGTGGTGGGAGGTTTTTCTGTGCCAGGAGGGAATTCTTTCCAACTGATCATAAACTGCAGAGGAAAAAGTCCCTCTGAGTGTGCAGAACAGATTTCATCTGTGCTCTGGAGAAACATGGATGCTGCTACCTGCTCCAGCTGAGGGTTCTGGCATGAACCAGGGTGGCATGGCCCTGCCTCAAGACTCCAGTGTGCTAGGCAAGATGGCCATCACCTTAAATGAGTTCTGATCCCTTCTGGCCCAAGTCTGTTAGCCCTGTGTCAACAGGAGACTGAATTATCTGCTGTGGCCCAAAGTCTGGGTGCCAGCAGCTGCCTGCAGTCCTGTGCCACTGCAGCACAACTTGTTCCTCTCCTGGCTGCACTCCTCATGGAAAAGCACTCTTCCAATACCCTCTAAACTTCCACAAACCACGTTTGGAGTGAGTGTTAGAGGCTGAATTGAGTGTCCCTGGTACCCCCAGCACGGAGCTCCCTCAGTGGGGTCTCTCCTGCAATGCCTGGGGCTCACAGGGAGGCAGCAGGAGGAGGGTATGTGATGTCCCCATGGTGTCCCCATGCAGAACAGCCTGCACACTGCTGCTCACTGAGACTGATGGGCTGCCCTGTGTGGCTGGGACAGCTCTGAGGCACTGAAGCCATCTGGAATATGCTGCCTGCATCTCCACTGCTGAGCTTTGGAGCCTCCTCAGAAAGGATGAACTCTGCTTTTTGGCAATGGCCAGCACCTGTGTTAATTCCCAATGCACCCAGCAGTTGCTTGGAGGAGCAGTGGCTGTCAAGGGTCAAAATCATGCAGGTGATTTTGTTAACAACATAAATCTGTAAAGGCCTCAGGGCCAGAGCCCAAAAGTGGCTCTTGACTCTGGTTAGTTTATTAACAGAGACATGTGGCCCTTTCCTTTTTTATCTCTCAGGGGCCCAGTCTCACAGCCATGCCCAGTGCTTCTGGCTGCACAGGGGGCAGGTAATGCCAGCATTTGAGAGGCCTTAGGAAAGAGAAGTATCTTTCTTAAAATCACACAGTTTCCAGATTTCTCTGTATAGCTCCAAGCTAGGACTAAAATCCAGAGGAAAACTTCTTCTGAAGTGTTTTAGCGACTCTCACAAGTCAGTAAGTAGTTTCATGGGCTCTTTAGAGCATGGCAAAATGAAAAGACTGAAAATGAGTGCTCTCATCCCAAAGGCACCTTGGCTTATTCTCAGTCTTTTCAAGGTAACCATTCTGTTACTTAGATGTTGCAGGCAGTTGGGCAAAGCTTCTTCTTTAAAGACCCACGAATGGATAGACTGTGTGTCAAAATGCAATTTAAAAAGGCACATAATAAAAACAATATCATTCCATAACTCTCAGTACCATTAAGCCAGTCAGCAGGGGATGCAGAAGTCACCCAGGAAAGAAAAAGCATGATAATTTTTTCAGAAGAACATAGGCTGCTAAATTACTTTGCAGCTTCCAACCATCTGGGGAAAAAAATAAAGTACATTCATCCCTGCTTGAACTGATGAATAGAAACTGCAGAAAAGACTGGGTTTTTGTATTGCTGGTCTGCATGTTAATTCAGAGCCTGGAGCTGGTGGATTCTGCAGCGACTGAGCATAGTTAGCAGAGAGTACGTGCTGGGAACTTTCCTCTGTGGTACAGTGTGAACAATTCCATTCTCTTGGAAGTGGTTTCTCAATGGTCTGTACAGAGAGGAAGATCTCCAGTCTGGTTTTCTGGGAAAATGAGGTGTTATGTGACCACAATGTGTGTGTGAGTGCACAATTGCTTCTGCTTCTCTCCAGCAGCTTTTTTGATTCAACCAACCAGTATCAGCCAGATGTGATGAAAGGTCTGACAAACTTCATGAAAATCAATGGCTTCATAAAGGAGAGAGACTCTTTTTGTGTCTCCACCATATTAAAGCCTGCAGAATGGATTTACTCACTGAGATACTGGAGGCACTGTACAAAGGAGACAATGGAATGCTCTAGCCAAGGAAGAAGCATCAGCAGGAGCTGATATCTTCTTAGACATCAGAGAATCTCTCCATGAGCCACAGAAGACAAGACTTCAGTAGTTTCATTTCCCAGGGAACCAATATTTTCCCCTCTTTCAGTTTCTCTCTGTTCTTCCAGAGAGCAATATAATGTTATTTTAAGGGCTATGAGTAACTAATAAATAAAGAAGTTATGGCATCCTGCTTAAGACTTCTGGAAAACAGCCCAGCAGGGAAATTTCTAGCAAAGAAACTGCCACCTAGACCGTGCTGCCTTCCTGAGGTAACAAAATTGTGGTGGAGCATCAGGGGTCTGCTTCTTTCTTTGAACTTGTGGGCATCCTTTCTGCAAGGAAAGGTTGGTTCCTTTTGGGGGTGAGGAGCAGCTATTACTGTGAACATTGGCTGTGCCATGGTAGGGTTATGGACCCTTTGGAATACAGCCTGTCACTCATGCCCTTAAGACCAGAAAATTAAATGGAAGTGTGTAGTTTTTAGCAGGTTTTGCTCATTTTAGGGTGAGCAGGTAATTAGTAATGCTTCATGAGTTGCTATGAAGGGTAGGATTCCTTGGGGGAATGATCCCAGATGTGTGAGGATTGGGGTGACCCAAAGGAGGCTGAGCTAACACCCATCCAGTGACAGCACAAGTGACAGTGGAATGAGAGCAATTTCAGTAGAAGAAGTTGGGCAGACCTGTATCTAGGTCCAGACTTAGCATCCTTCAGTGCCTTTCAGTATTATTGTTGTGTGTGCAAGAATTAAAAGAAAAAGGGCAATAAAAACAGCTAATGAGCAGTTTGAGCCATCATCACAAGATGTGATTGTACATGTGGGAGCCATTTACCCACATACATCTTCAAACAAGGACTCACTTTCTTCCTTTGCATGAGAGGAGCCCCATGTACACATTTATGAAACTATTTCACTATCATCCTTTATCATCCTTCAAATTATTTTTCTTTTTCCTCCTTATCATCCTTCATTCCTTCCCCTGTTCCTCTCCTGTCTGTCTGTTCATGTCTGTGAGCTGTCTCCTCTCTGAAATTTGGGATTTCTGGTGCACAGGCTCTTTCTGTTTTTTTACACAGCACATTGCACGATGTGAGCCCATTCTTGATGAAAATATTGTATTACTTTTATAATAATCATACTTTACACACACAACACAGAGGTTTACTCCTTATTTATTTTTTAAATTCAAAAAGAAATATGAACTCTCTGACATTTTGATAAAGAATATCCTAGGTAGAATTGCATGTGAGTTTTTGTTTTATTTTGTGGTAATTTTTTTTCCCTAACTACAAGGCACATTATCCAGAATTTTACAACTTTTTCATTTTCCTTGGGCCTGGTTGGTGTTTGGCTAGCACTTTATCAGGTCCTGAGTCCTGTTTCTGCCCTATTTCTTGAATATTTTCTAGCATTTGCATGATTTTTGGCAGTAACCCTTTCAATCATATCCATGTGATAGAATCCTCTCCCACTTCCAACAGGCAGCTTGGTTAACAGCAGCAGCATTTTACTCTTGATGCAAAACCCTGGTTCTCTTTGCTACAGGGAGTTGTGTGCTTGGGTTCATCCAACCTTGCTGACAAATTTAAGTGAGAAGTCTGGTCCCCTCCAGGCTCTCTTTATAGTTGGTGGAGTTTGATGGACTTGCCCAAAAGCAATTCTCCCCACCCAATATATGAAACATTCTTCACAAGCCTGTCTCAGAGCTTCCAGCCTTGGCCTGAACAGTGTCAACGTTTGGGGATTGATTTTTTTGTGCTGGAAAGTGTTGCAGAACACTCATGTCATTCCTAATGGAGGATGGACTGGTGACTTCACTGCAGTTTCAATTTCCAATACAATAAGAAACAAGGTAATGCATTTTTGGGATTTATAGCTTGTGGTTTATGACTGCATTGCTGCAGTTCAAATGGATAGCTGTATATTTAACAAATTTAAACATGAGGTTGATGGGTCAATAAATAGGTGGGCAATGGGGGTACAGGAGTTACAAATGAAGACACACAACCCATGGTCTTTGGAGTCACCTGAAGTGTGGAGGAAAAGGAAGTTGGAGAGAATTGAGAACCTGGGGCAGAGTCTGGCCAGCTGGAAGGAGGCACTGAGGATGGAGTGGAGTGGTTGCACTGTTGGACAGGAGCTCTGCCTTGGCAGGAGGCTGCAGTTTGATCTCTTTTGGGAAGGCCATAGCTGAACTGCTCAGGGCAGACCATTCTGGGACATAGACTGTAGGCAGAGGCACCTGCATTCTCAACGTCGTGCCCTGAGTCAAGAGCCAAAATTCAGCTGGGATAACTCTGGAACTCTGGATAATTCTTTATCTTTTTGTACACATGAGAAAACTAAGAGCTGTGTCCCACGACTTTTGTATGAAGCATCCCTTCCACATTTTGCATCCAGTATTTCTAAAACCTGTCAGAGTATGTCTGGGGTGCAGGAGAGAGAGAATCTGCCAACATGTCTAGAGAACTAATATTTTATTGAAGTTATTCCATTGCTGTTTAATGCATTCTTTGTCATCTTACTCCTGGAAGGCAGGAAAGTCCTTTCACCTTTCTGTAACTGGAAACTGTGCCATGAAATCCTTTGTCCAAGGTATTTCAGGAATATCTTTCATTCTGCTGGAAGGATCAAGGTCCAACACTGACTTCTGAATCTGTGTAAGATGAGATCTCACTTGGGATCTTTGCTGATGGGTTGGGACTAGCTACAAAGGTAGGTTACTTTTGACCAGAACATGTTCAGGACTTTGAAAGGGCTTCTGTTCTACCCTCAGGGAAGTGGTGGACACAGGGATGGTTAGGAGGTGTTTGTGCAGTTCACTGATTTCAGGAAGGGACAGGAATTTAATATCCAAACTTTGGGGCTGACAGACACAAGCAGAATTTTTTTTTGGTCAATAATATTCAATGTTCAGACTCAAATCTGTCAGGCTCTGTATTTTGCTGTTTGTCAGTTTCTCTTCCAAACTCTATCTATAGTTAATAATTTAAATTTTGCAGGCTGGCTGCTCACTTTGTTTTGCTCTGCACTGCATTCTTTGAAAAGGCATGGGAGCTTTCCTTGGGATGATAACAAAGACTAGGTATAATATACCCAGAGAGGTCTTATCACTTTCTTACAGTGTATAGCAATTACAGTAGAGCTTTTGATGGATGTTATATCCTCCTAGCAACCACATATTTTGTTTGCTGCCTTCATTTCAGCTGCACATTGAACTAACTGATTTGGGATTCTTTTACTCACAGTGAAAGTCCTTAATCTCTTAAACAGCTCCAAACCATTTTCCTGATCTCCGTGCTAAAACTTCTCATTTTTATAATTTTTTAAATTATTACTTTTTTTTCCTTTTCTTTAGACCTATTATTTTCTTCACTTTTTGCATGAACTTTAAGCTTGACCACTTCATAGATTTAATACCCAACTGTACATTTTTTAGATTTGAGGCATTGATATAGGTACTCCGTGCCTACTCCAAGTTGGGATTTGCAAAATTACCCACCAAGTCTTCTGTGCAGGGTAAATGCTGGCACATGGGAAGTGTTTACTCCATCCACAACATTCCACTCTTTGTGCTGCTATTGCATTTCTGCTCTGAATGCCTTCAAGGGAAAAGCATTTTCCCCTCCCATTATCCACTGGAGAGAGAAGGACCATTCAGAAGAGCTCATTTCTGTTGAGTGGGTGCTAATTTATTATGGTGCTCTAAATTTATATATAAACAAGTGTTAATTTGAGAGCAGGTGGCTTTTACAGTGACAGAGCCATCTGTAGGGGACTGATTCTAATTTCATTTCTTTATTTCAGTTTCTATTTCTAGAGCACGGCTACCACTCAGTCCATTGCCAGTGTGGAGGCAGGTGGGGACAGCCACAGGGAGGACACAGTGGCTGCTGAGATGCAGCTTGGCTGGGGGCTGATGTGGGAGGAGTTTCCTCACATGAATTGTTCCAAAGGGATTTCTCCCAGTCCTGTCCTTTCTGTGCCATAGTTAATTCCCATAGACTCAAACTTTAGGACTCCATCCCGACAAAGTGTGTCAGGGAAGGGCAACAAAGCTGGTGAAGGGTCTGGAGAACAAGTCTGATGGGGGAGTGGCTGGTGCTGTGGGTGTTTAATCTGGAGAAAAGGAGACTCAGGGGGGACCTTATCAATCTTTACAACTCCCTGAGAGTGTAGCCAGGCATGGGTCAGACCCTTGTCCCAGGAAACAGGGAACAGGGCAAGGAGAAATGACCTCAAGCTGTACTAGATAGGTCTAGATTGTAGAGCTGGAAAAACTTCACTGAAAGGGCTGTCCAACATTGGAACAGGGTCCCCAGGGAGGAGGTGGAGTCACCATCCCTGGTGGTATTTCAGAGATGTGTAGATGTGGCACTGAGGGATGTGGTTTAGTGGTGGACATGGCAGTGCTCAGTTGAACTCAATCTTCAAGGTCTTTTCAAACCTAAAAGTTCCTATAGTTCTTAAATCAAGCAAACAAAAAATAAATGAAAGGTTGCAAGCAAATAGGAGATCAAGTCCTCTTGAAAATGCTTATTTAATTTGAAAAGCAGTGGAGAATTAAGCATTTGGGTACAACTGAGTGTTTTAACACATTTTACAATCCAGGAACCTGCATCCCTCACATGGAAGAC
This sequence comes from Agelaius tricolor, assembly GCF_023055355.1. Lineage (NCBI taxonomy): Eukaryota > Metazoa > Chordata > Aves > Passeriformes > Icteridae > Agelaius > Agelaius tricolor. Next base: position 4,963,734 of record NW_027269266.1, read on the forward strand.
TTTGAAAACCTTTTTTTCTTATAGGTGTCTCACATGGAAGAGGATTTATCCCTTTACAAGGCTATTTGTAGGGCATGCCCCTTGCCTTTTGTTTTTGAAAAACAGTAAAAAAATTCCTTGGTAAATTTAACACAGGACTTTGGAATATGTTCTCTTATTCTGCATGTTTCAGAATGTATTTCTTTTTGCAAATGTTTTGGGTGGATTCTAATCCATGATGCAAGAAAATAATGAAGTCAACAGGTAAAATGTAGTGTTAAAACTCTAGTAGGAAAACACTGAAAAATGTCTGTGCTGAATGAGAAAACAAATAGTTTCTGAACTGCAGCACCACATGTGCATGTGACATGAGGGCCATGAAAGGTCTATGCAGACTGATCCCCTGCCTTTGGGAATGAATAATTTCCTTTTCATACTGCTCATCTGAGTTTATAATTTTTTGCATTTACACTATCAGGAAGAAGAGAAGTTTTGAAGTAATTTTTCTGAATTTCAATTAAAATTGAACTTATGTTACACTAAATTCAAAAGAACAACCATTACCTTTATTGTTCATGGGAATGTATTTTCTCCTGTGACCTTGACACCTTTGATAGTGCCCCAGGACATTTTCTCTCATCATCTTGGTTTAAGCAAGATGATTATGAGGATAATTCTTTGATTTATATAAAAAGAAAGGAAAAAGAAACCTGTATAAAAGCTTTGAGCTTTTTCTGACCTAATGATTATTACTGCTAATATAAAATGTACTAACAGAGAATATATTTCTGAGAGATGGGTATGTGAAAGATTCTACCAATTCCACCCCAGCCTTGATGCTCTGCATCCCAGCTCAAAAGCTTACAGAAGGAATCTCAGACACATTGGAAATTGATTTGGAAATGTTTCCTGTGTTTCTGAACAGAATAAGCTATGAAACTGTGTTATAGGAAGATCAGATGCTGTGAATTTGAAGTAAACAGCAGTAGCACAGCCTTTAAAAGACTGAGCAAGAGGCTGGCAGAGTGAATGCTGCTGCAGAACTCCCAGCTTTAATTTGTGGATCATTTCCCTGGAGAGATACCCTTTCCAGTGGCATTTCTGTGTATTGTGGGAGCTCAAGCTTGACTTCTTCCTGCTGGCTGATGCTGGATTCATTCAGCCCTCACAGTTTCAGCATCATTGCAGACTAAGACCTAGCATTGCTTCAGTCCCAGTGAACTCCTGAAGGAATATTTATCCCACTATCTTTGTTGTTTCCTACTAACTACTGACCCTAAAATTCATAGCTCAGATTAGAGAGATTAAAGACCAGGATGAAGAGGAACATCAGGTGTACAGGTGAAAAGATTCTTTTCCATCTTTCACCCACCCAGCCATTTTTGCTGTCCTTTTTCTTCTATCAGCAGGAAAAAAAAAGTACAGATTTGTAAAGCATTTAGTTGTATTCATCTCCAGGGAAATTTCATGTGTCTGAGGGCCCAGGAGCCCTCAGGGCTTTTTAACTCATGCTGTTTCTTGGTACAGTGGAAGGATGATAACTCAAGATGACATATTTGCAGGGCAGTGATTATTAATTAACTGAAATAAGTTTGCCTTTGGCAAAAGCCAGGTCACATCAATGGTACACTTGAAAATCCCACCCTCTGTGTGTACCAGCCACAGCCTTCAGGTGTAACTGTCATAGGCAGATAAAAGTCCTGAAAGTTTTAAACCACTATGGTAGCATAACCTTTTCATTTTCATCTTTATAATTTTGATGGTTTCATTACAGGTGGAGTGCTTGAGTTGAGACTGAAAATGCAGAGGTTCAAGCATATACTGATAAAAACTTGGATTTGGCCACAGTGGCTTCATAAATTTGCCAGTCTGAGCTCCAGCTGGGAGGGGCACTGGAAGGAGCAGAGATGGAAGCTGCCCTGTTACCCCTCTGGAAAGGAACGGGCTCCTTCTGCTCAGCAGAGCTGCCGGTGCTGTTCTGCATCCTGCCAAAGGATGGTGGCAGCACTCCAGGAAAGCCTTTGTGATTATCAGTGCTTTGCTCTGAGCCCCCCAGCCCTCTCTGGGTTCCACAGTGCTGTGGTCTCACCCTGCCCCTGTGAAGCTCAGCTCAGTTGTCCCATGGGGAAGCTGCCCTGCCCCAGTGACAGTGAAGATGTCACCTCTAATCTCTGTCCCTGCAGCTGGGGAGTGAGCTGAACCCAAATACCAGCTTGGCAAAAGTTTAATCTGGAGGAAACTTGCTCTTTTCCCAGAGGACTCTTCTATATTTCACCACTGATGAATTAACTGTCTTTGTCTCCATTTGCCATAGGAGAAACAACCTTTGTCACCCTGATCTCTGAAAAACATCCCCTTCTGCTTCATAGGTGCACTCTGCCTTTTCTCTAAGACAGTCTGATTCAGATAAATAGTAAATTCTGAAGAGCTGTTCTTAGCTTGCACCTTCTTTTGAAGGTGGGTGCTTGTGCCAGATCTAGAGAAGTTCATTGTATATCCTCTCTCCACAAACAGAGAGGTGGACAGGTAAAATCTGCAGAAGGCTCTTTGATAGAATGTAGTGTTCTGCTCAGGGCATACTTCAACAGCCTGCAATTTTGAATTTTCCTTCCTAAACATTTCACCAACTCTGAATGACACATAGCAATCTCTGACACACACCAAAGAAAAGTAAAAAATTACACACTTTCCCACCTCTGGGGAGCTATGTGCCATCTTTTCCAGAAACAGTGCAGGCTTGATGGTTTAGTATACCAAATGTTTTCAGTACTTTCCACTTCTTCTATTGCAAAATACTTTATCTGACCTTGAAAAGAATTATACTTTTATGCTCCAACAAAAACAAAATCATCTAGTACAGAATGGAGCTGTAAGCCTCCTCAGCTGCATGGATTACTGAAATCACATCACCTCTGTGCTCTGTTCATTGCACCGACTGCCTACATAGAGCAACAAAAGGATTATGCAACTCTCTAATAGATTGGCTGTCATAACAAGACCCAAAATCAGGTGAGTTTGGTCTAAATTTGGATTGTTATGAATGCTTTTCAGATAGCTCTGTGTATGACTCCAGGTGTCTCAGTCTGAGAAAAATAGGGATTCATTAAAACTCAACATCAAGCTTTCTGATCTGTCTTAAATAGTTATATTACACATAATTACATTTAGACTCAAAATCCCTAGAAGTCTCTTTTATAGTTTGTCTTAATTAGCATTGATCTGGACATGTTGAGCAAAAGCAAAAATTTTCGCTTTGCCCTATTCCATTCTTTCCTTTACTAGAGCAGTTTAAAGGATCCACTTGTCAAAAAGAATAAAAGACTCTCTCATATTGAGAGTTCTCATAAAAGGCCCTAAGAGCTTCTACAGCGCCATTACTGTCTATTGTGCACAGCAGATCTGTAAAGTACTGGCATGGGGTTATATTTAATGCACTGAACATGGTTAAAATCAGTGGGAATCAGCATGTTTTCCTGTGGAACTGGGCATCTTTTGCCCCTGTCTCCAAAGAAGCCCAGTGGTTTAGCACTTTCTATTAATTCCTTTATTTCTTTGAAACAGGGTGCTTTGTAGGGGAAGAAAAAGGAAAAAGGGAAAAATACAGGGGAAGGCAGAAATCACTGGCATTATAGGTGTGAGTAAGCTGTGTGACGTGACAGTTTATGTATTAAAATGACAGCTGGAGGAAAATTCATTCCTATTAAGACTGAAAGAACTGAATGTGAATACACGTGAATGAGATGCACAGAATTGCTAGAGACAGAGTAAATAGTGGGTGTCACAAAGCTGCATCAGCCTGAAAAAAAAAAATGCAGAGAAGGCAGCACTGAAACTTTGAAGGAAGATTGATGTGGCAACAGCTGCAGGTAAATGCTGGGGGGGGGAAGTAATTTCCACACAAAGTATGGCAACACTTCCCTTTTAAATCTGTTTATGATGGCAGCAATGCATCAGTATGCACAGGAGGAAAAGAAGAACACAGAGGATTTGTGTAAAGGTAATTAAGGTAATTAATCATGATCTTTTGGTAGCCTTATCACTGAAAACTTTGACATTATAGGAGAAATTATCCTTTGGTATTACTTTTGCAGTATTGTACGTACAGTCTGTGGGACCCTGACTAATTCAAGGAGGACATAATGAGGCCATCTCCTACAGTCTGAAATCTTGGCAGTTCTTGCAAACAGCTCCCCCAGAAATCTACCCCATAACTGCAAAAAAAAAAAAAAAAAAAAAAAGGAAATTGATGCCATTAAAAAAAAAAAGAGAGAGAGAATTCCTGTATCAAAAAGACTTTTTGTCAGCAACAAGAAAAGTGGGTAAAAAGGCCACAGAGTCCATTAAGAATTTTGCTATTAATGCCAATACTTTAAGTCATGCTCCAACAATGCTCCAACACTGTGAAACTAAGAAATGCTAAAATATCTTAGTAGAACTAAAGGAGCTCAAAACAAAGATTAGCTTTTCACGAGGCTAGTGGAAATGCCCACTGTTAATATATGAGCACTACATGCTCCATCTTTCTTCAGTTTCTTTGCTTGCTTGGAGTGTAATTAATTTCTCCTAACTGAGAGCTATGAGAGTTAATTTCTGTGGGTGACCTACTCACTAAAGGGACAATATTCAGGAAGAAAGAGACACCTCCCAAGGACTGCTTTTCACTAGATGAGACATTTAGATGAAAACTGCTGGGAATGCACATTTCTCTCCATTGAAAATATCAAACACTGATGCCTGAGTGAGGTTGGGGTATCAGAGGAAATAAGAGAAATGCTACCATTGATGGTCATATTTAATCTTAATCATCACAATGTTACACTTGTGGAATTTATTGCAGGCTGTAGTTTGTGCTGCTTTCTGTGCATTTTATTGCAGCCAGGTTCATTTCTGTAAGGATGCTGGCTAAACTTGAGAAACTTGTCTAGAGCACAATGTTGGTGACAATCAGCTTCAGTGTTTGCTGGCAACAACCAGGGCAGAGAGCAGGATTATGGTGGGAGTCTGTTATGAGCCAGGATGAGGAGGCAGATGAAATATTCTATAGGATAAGTCTGGGATAAGTCTTGCTGTGGCTGGATCTTGTTCTTTTGGTGGACATCAACTTACCAGATGTCAGCTGGAAATGCAGTGCAGCAGAGAGGAAAAATTCCAAGCCTAGCTGAGAGTCCTTTGGGAGACACTCCTGAAGAGCCAAGGGGTCCAGGAAGGTTGGACATTCTTCAAGAAGGAAATTCCCACGTGCTGTAGGACAAGCCAGCAGGGAAGAGAGCCTGACTGAACACAGGGCTTTGACAGGCACTCTGAGAATAAAAGTAGTTTATGACCTTTGGAAGAAGGCTGAGGGAGTTAGGGATGTTGCACCTGTGGTGACTGAGTGGTTGAGGCACCAACCCTGGAGAAATTTAAAAGCTGTAGAGATGTGGCACTGAGGATCTGGTGTGGTGGTGGGCTTGGCAGTGTTGGGTTAACAGTTTGACTAGATCATACAGGTCTCTTCCAACCTAAACAATTTTATGATTCTAACTTAGTGAACCTTGCCATTCACCACTAAAACTTTTCTCACACCTTTCTGATTCTCTTGCCATTGCTTTGGATTCCTCTGTGCTGTTGTGCTGCTGGTGGAGGACTCCCTTGGAACAGGAGGTCCTTGCACTGTGGCAGTGACACAACACGTTGCAGGTGATGTAAATGATTCCTGCCTTGCAGCCAAGCTGGCCAAAAGGGGATCCTGATTTAGCAAGGGATGAAAAGGTGGAAGCAGTCAGGCAAAAAGACTAAATGAGATACAGGAATCTGGGCCTAGCTGCTGGTTCAGTGCCTTCCCAGTGTCCAGAAGCAGGTGCAGAATAGGGGAAGAGACTACAGCATGGTCCTAATGAAAACAAAAGATTATTTCACATAGGTTTTTGCCAAAAAAGGGATTCAGTATTGTTAGCAGGAACTCTTCCTTTGAATTCTATTTCAGGACATTGCTTCAGATGATGTTCCAGGAAAAAAAAAAAAAAAAAGAAATAAAGGGATTGTGTGAAGTTGTTTTCAGTGAATAAGCAGAATAATATCAGGGAAATATCTGACTGTCAGCCACCAAAACAAAACATCAAAGGCTGAATCAGCACTTGGATCAAAAAGAACTTTTAATTTCTTTGAGTTTGACCTTAAAACTTCTATAATTGGTTTCTGATGCTTTTGCCTGCTCTTACCTAAATTTCCATCTCCATTTTTGTTGTCTTCATCTCCCAGTATTGTTGAACTTGTAAATCAGGTGTTGGCTCCTGTAACAGCTCAGCTTCACTCATTTCATGCACCAGTCACTGTGTTACTGGAAAGTACCTGGAAAAACAGCTTATGCTTTGCATTATCTAAACATAGCTGCTTCAGAATGCATGCACCTACAGAATGAAGAATTTGTTCCTTGTACTTTTTTTTACTATTTGATCAATTTATATGCATACACTTGAGAGAGCTGGCTTCTCTGTTCAGAAAAATTTTTAGTTCACTTATCCACCTCAAAAGCTGTGCCCTCAGTTTGACTTGTCTTTACCTTGCACTGAGGAAAACTATCAGTATTTTTATATTCCAATAGCATATAGTCCACATCCATGAAGATTCATGAACTTCATCTATTTGCAGAACCTTTTACACACAGTGCTACCTCACTAATTTTTCAGAAGGTTAAATATAAAAATATTGGTCTGTTTTTCATAGATAGTCTATTGGTAACTCTTGTCCCTGTGGAACAATCCTATTTTATGAGTGCCCTTTCATGCTACAGGAATTCAAAATCATCCATGATTACTTTCAGATTTTTTGGCAGTGCTGCTGTCACAATGCTGTAGCCAAAGTAACCTAAATTAATTTAGGTCTACGGGCTTTAGGACCAATTTGCAGTAATTGATGATCTGTCCTTTATGGTTAATGCTTTTTATATGTGCTTATCCTTACTTGCTGCAATAGCTTGTCACCCAAATCAAAATAGACAAAGTTGCATAATTATGTCAAACTTGGCCTCCCTACATACTGATCATGTAATAAACCACTAGATTTGATCTAATCAGCCTATCATTTGCCTTGTTTATATATAAATGCATTTTTTCAGTACTTCCTAGCCTGACTACAGCTATTTCTCTTGCTTGAAAGTGTTGCCCCCAAAATCTACAAACTGAAATCTTGGTAACAAACCTCTTCCTATCCTCAATATGTTGAAAAGTTCTATGTACTCTTTATGTTTTCCTTTTACCTAGTTCCTAATCTGTGCTGTTACTTTCTCTCCCAGCCTAGCAGAAGCCACTGAAGCTCTTGTGAATGTCTGTCTGTTGTGGTTAGAGGGCTTTGGATCAAACAGATTTTCCCCATAGTGTCTTCTGAGGGATTTTCTAAAAAAAAAAAGAAATTAAATTGCTATGATATCATTGCTAGTCTCCTTTGCTGTGGCACAAAAGCAAACATGACTACAGAGGTCTCCCTTCCCTCTGAAATGCCTGATGTACTGAACATTTCCATGCAGTGAACTGCCCAGGGCCAGGGCAGCACCTGCCAGCTGCCTGTGCCCATGGTGCCAGTGTGTTTACAGAGCTGCTGGCACAGTTTGCCTCAGCTGGTGCCCTCAGAAGTGTTTGGGCACAGCTCCAGCCACAGCAGAGGCTAAAGAACATTCCCAGTGGGCTGCCAACATATGCTCCCTGTTTTGGAGGAGCAAGGGACTGCAGCTGGATGGCTGGAGTTCTACTGCTTGGCCTCTGGACAGAAGATGCTCAGTGGGTTGTTTTGTCTTTTTACATAGACATGACTGCAAACTGGTAGCAAAACCAGCTGTTCTGAGCCATGGTTTTTGTGTATCACAATGGGTTGGGGCAGAAGACAACGCTGTGGTGGATGCACAAACTGGATGCTGGGAAATTGAGTGCCCAAGGAAAGGCTGGCAGGATTGCCACTGATTGTAAAGTGTGAGGAGGTGCAGAAGGAAATGAGAATGAATTTTGATGTCCTGTTTTTCAGTCTTTGTCCCTAGGCTGGCCTCCTACTTAGAGCTCAGTAGGCACAAAGTGTCCTGGGCTGAGATCATGATGGGGTCATTCCCCAAATGATCTGTGCAGGATGCTCAGTGGTGTTTTAAGAACTGGGGGTCAGCTGTTTGGTTAGTTGGACATTATGTGTAGGCAATTGGCTGCAAGAAAGGTTACATCCTTTAATGTATCCTTTAAGGATATACCTATTCCACCTCCTTCACAATTTAACTGGAAATATTGAAGTTCACTCTTGAGTGGTTCACATGAATAAAAACCCTACAACCCCAAAAAATCCCATTATGTAAAAACTTCAAACTGAAAGCACAACATTGCAGCCAGTGTTCAACTGTACAATTTCACTTTGCAAAACCCAAAGTACCAGGATGACATTTAGACAATTGACTATCCTTGCCCCAGAATAACACTGTTTATGAAGTTCAGTTTTCTTCTGCCCTTAAACACCGCATCTGTTGATTTTTTTGGTAGTACCGTAACTCACAAAGATGAATTTTCAATTCTCTCTGAAAGGGAATTACTTTAAAAAAAAAGAGCCAAACTAAGAAATGTCTAATAAAACAAAAGCCAACTAAAAAAAAAAACCAAACAAAACAAAAAACCAAAACAACAACAACAACAAAAACCAAACAAAAAACCAACCCCCCCAAAAATCCCCCAACCTCCTCCTCTCAAACCCTGAAAACAGTGAGAGGCTGCAACCCCGGGGGAAGGAATGTGCTGGGCAAAGATCACACAAAAGAGCATTATCCTCCTCTTCAAGGTTTCTCACCAAACCTGCCTACATCATAAAGTTTTTTTCTTTGGAAAGTGGTTTGGGAAATGGGAAATTTCAGTTGACCAGAATCATGTTTTGGTGAAGTAATCATTCAAGTAAACAAAGTGGGTGTCCATTCCTTAAAATGAAAATTAAAAAACCCCAAATACTGAACACCTAAAAACAAACTAAACCCCCCAAATAATTAAAAGAAACTCTATTATTGTGTAGGATGAGAAATTCATGAAATAGGTGTAGCTGTACTCTTCTCTGTACATCTTCACAAAGACATGAACACTCATCAAGGCAAGGGCTGGTATAGCCAGGGAGTTTGACAGGGTACCAAGGAAAAAATGTCACCAAATGAGAGGCAGGAGGAGACCTGACTTCTCAGGTAGCTAGAAATGATGAACAGCCAGAAATGAGTAATCAAGAGCTGCCCCTGTCCTCCAGAGGGCCACTTATTTGTTTCCCTCAAAAGCATTTTTACAAGGATGCTGCTCTTGCCTTGGCTTACCTTTGTCTACCATCCCCACCCCTTGTGCCCTAAACATCTGAACACCACTTTGCTTGTGCTTAATCTGGGGCATGTCTGAAAAAAAAAAAAAAAAAAAAACAAAACCAAAACCTAAACCAGAATTCCTGCAAGCAGGAAAGCAGGATCATTTTTTTTGTGTTTGGAAGGTAATGGGCATGTCAGTGGCGTTGCATAATGGAATCACTCAGGAAAAACAATAAATTTGGATTTAGAAACCATTATGAGATGCCATTCAATAAGGAACTGGATTAATACCTTAAATTACTTAGAAATGTGGGGCTGTAAAGGGCATCTGGGGCTGAGGCCAGCCCCTTGCCATAGTCAGCCTCTGTCAGATAAACCCTTTCATAAACTAATTAGCTGATCCATCTTAGAACAAATTGGGTCATTTACCACCACTACTCCCACGGGGAAATTGTTCAAGAGCCTCACTTCTCTGTTGCTTTGAAACATTCTTCTAATTTTCAGCCTCAATTTATTCATGGCCAGCTTATATCCATTTGTTCTTGTGCCAATGTTGTCCTTTAGCTTAAATAGCTCTGTTTCCTCTCTTATTGTATTCCTTGATGTATTTATAGACAACATTCACATCCCCTCTGGGCTTCTGTTTCACTAGGCTGAACAAGACAAGCTTCTAGCACAGGCTCAGTGTTGGTGTCATCATTCTCCTCAGAACCTGATCTTGGATTTGTTTCACCTCTGTTTATATGGTGACAAATACAAGTAATTGAAAATAACAGCCATCGCCGTTATTCAAGATCCAATAGAGAAGAAATAATCTGCATTAAAAATAGGAAATTTTACCTCCAGTAGAAGAAGTAGCATCATTCCCTATTTTTGGTAGCATTTATATAATTCTGAGTTTATTTCAAAAGCAAAAGAAAACCCATTTCATGCTCTAGAAAGTGTATGTGTTGCTTTCCTCCACATATCTAAAAGTATAGGGTTATTTGACACTTGTGGTTGATATTTTCTCCTTCCAAGCAGAGTTTTAGGCCATGTTCTCTTTTTAGGGTCTGAGTTAAATTCAGATGGAAAAGTTATCGGTGATATTTTGCCCAATGTCTGGGAGGAGTGATGAGGAGGACTCCATCTTATCAGAAGGCTAATTAATTACTTTATTATACTGTATTATTCTATACTATATTACCTTACATCTAAACTGAATCTGCCAAGCACTCAACTCACTCACCAAATCTCGTCACAGTCAGCCGACAGTCCTGACTCACACATGGGTTCAATTGGCCAATGAATCAAAACACTCACACCAGAATCCAATCACCAATTCCCTTCAGGTAAACAATCTTCCACAATACATTCCACTTTGGCACAACACAGGCACAGCAAATGAGATAAGAATTGTTTTGATCAATCTTTTCTCTGCTTCTCTCATTGCTTCTCTCAGGTTCAGAGAATGTGAATCCCACAGGAAGTAGGGGAACTTTTGCATTGACGTGGCCACATTACTTCAGCAGAATTTGAAAGGATGTTTCCCCTTTCTGCCCCTACTCCACATGCAGTTGTGTGCCAGGGAAGGAGCTGTTCCACAGTTCTGCACTGCACTGGGTCCCTGCAGCTGAGGCTCCCCCTGTCCCTGTGCAGAGGTTGGTGGCCAGAGCACTGCCCTTGCTCAGAAAGGCTTGGGCAGCTGTGAAAAGGACGTGCCACGTGCCTTGGGACATGTGGCACGCCAGGGCATGGAGGTCGCTTTGGAACCCTGAGTGAATCCAAGCTTGGGGAGGAAGGTTTGAAGGAGCTGGGGCTGTTGAGCCTGGAGAAGAGGAGGCTTAGAGGTGACCTTATTGCTCTCTACACCTTCCTGAAGGGAGGCTGCAGACAGGTGGGGTTGGTCTCTTCCACCGGGCAGCACAGAGGACACAGTCTCCAGCTATGTCAGGGAAGGTATAGGTTGGATATTAGGAAGAAATTTTTCACCAAAAGAATAATAAAGTACTGGAGTGCTCTTCCCAGGGAGGTGGTAGAATCACCATCTGTGGATGTGTTTAAAAAAAGACTGGACATGGCACTTGGTGCTATAGTCTAGCTGGGGTGTTAGGGCATAGGTTGGACTTGATGACCTTAGAGGTCTCTTCCAACCTCATTATGCTGTGATTCTGTGACTGTGTGTGACTGGATTCATCTGTTGTCAAACAAAATATACAGTTCTCTTTCATGCTTTCACACACTCCCAAAAGCACGTCCTGAAAACTTCATTATTTATTATTTTAGCTCTCACATTGTGTTTGATTTAGAGCAAGAACCAAAGATGCTGACAGCAGTGTGTGAGACACATATGAAGATTGTTTTAAGGAGTTTGTATTCTGGTGCTTCGGTGCTGCAGAGATTTGAGTATCTATTTCACTTCAAAAAAAACAACCATATTTTAAAAATGAATGTATATTTCTATTATTTAGAAATATACATTCATCTGCTTCAGGTTAAGAAACCATGAAAGCCTTTGAAAAACCAGAGCCTAAAAGAAGCACATAGCTGAGGTTTTTTGAGAGATACAGAAAAGGTGTTAACACAGATTTATTGATTCAGTTACAAAACTCTCCGCATGCTCATCTCTTTATACTAAGAAATGTGACATTTATGGGCCTCACTGGTAAAGTAAGACTCAAGCAGAGCCCTAAAACCTGATGCTTCAGGTGTGGGAAATCATTCAAGTGAAGGAGTTAATGAGAAGGAATGAAAAATATTTCACAAACATTTCTGGAAATGTGTGTTATTCCTTTCTTTCTTCATATTCCTGGCACAGATTGTCATCAAATGGCCATTTGACATACCTATGGACATCTACTCACATCTTTCTTTCTCATCTTTCTCTCTGCTTTGAGCAGTTTCTAGAGTGTTAGAGGTCTCTCAATTAGAGATGATCAAAAACATTTCAAATTTAACAACCATCAGGAAATACAGCTAAATCAAAGTAGGCACATTTTTCAGGAGCAAATTGGTTTCAGTTTTGATACAAGTTTAAATGGAGAATGAATGTAAATTAATTGTGTCAGGTTTCTTTTGTTTAAATATAGAAAATATTTTGGTTTTACTTTACCATTTTGATTAATATTTCAGCTGTCATAGTAAAAAAATATATTTCTGTTAATCATGCATCTATTTATAATTCATATTTAATTAAAATGCTTTAGACTTGAAACTTTCCTGTAACTTGATGGACTTTTTATTTCCCTTTAGAGTTTTGTGTTAGTGAGGAATTAAATGGTGATTTTTTTTTTTTTTTAATGAAGAATTCCTTTCTTCCATCAGTAAAATTGGAGTGAACCTCTTCTCTGTATTTCATATGTTGTGGGGAAAATTAGCTTCTCCATATTTTGATTTTTTTTACCAAATGATCCACATCAGTTCTGCTCAGACAGCCTTTGGCACCAGAGGGTCCATCGAGATGTCACTGAGTACCAAAAACTGGCTTGGCAGTCAGAGATGTGCCTTTCTTGAGATGATTCCCTGTGTGAAGAACTGCAGAGGGTTTCGGACAGGGTGGTTCAAAAGCTGTCTCTAGGAAGTGAGGGTACAAAGCCTGGGGGAAGACAGGCTGGCAGAGCCCAGATGAGTCACAGACTATCAGACAGTTCATTTCATGATAAAAAGTGAATTATCGTGGTACACAAGTTTTGTAGTTGAGAACACAGCACGGAAGGCTGAAAGCAGCATTACCCAGGTCTGGCTGCTTATAATATGGATTTAACTGTCTTTGACATCCAGTGCCCTGTGAGCAGTTTATTATCTGGAAAGTTTTAGAGCCCCGTGTTTCACTGATGGTTATTCATCAAGTGTTGTCTTCCTTCCCAGGCTGTGCTCAGACGTCTTTCAAAATTATGGTAAATATTGATTTAGTGCCCTGCTTAAACATGCATCTCTGGCACAGACTGTTCAGCAAGTGTGCCTGTGTCAAACAGGAGAATTAAATTCACAGCCAGAGTTCACTATAATAGCTGTCTTATTCATCTAGTGCTTGCCTTCTTGGAAAGCATCATCCTGTCATGTGTGTCTCTGAAGTACATAAATGAAATAAATCTATTAAAATGTTAAGATCTTTGACAGTGAAATACGTGCAGACCCTTAATGCTGGAAAAGTCAATTTTGAAAAGGCACTGCAAAAAATGGTGTGTTTGGGCTGAGTGTCTCAGCTCCTGCAGGAGAAACTCCCATCATTCCCTCTTCCATTCTCAAGTTGTATTTAGTTTCTAGTGTTAGCATTTCCTCCTTGAGAAGTTGTGCTGTGGTGACTGGTTCACCTCACCCAGTGCCAGAATTAAAAGAGACAGACATCCTTTGAAGAAACTGGTTTGTGGTTTGTGAGCCAGGTGAGCAGAGGAGATGAGAATGGGCAGATGGATGTTCTTTTGTGTGTGGTGCCTGGTGGAGCATCCTCATCAATGGCAGGCCAAATTTATTTCTGTGGGTAGAGGTTGACAGAGAACTCTGCAGGGATTCAATTGTCTGGTGATCCTTGTGGAGAGCTTCCGTGTGACCCACTGAGAATGCTCAAAATTGGGATCTTTGCCAACTCAGTCTAATATTACAATGATTCTCTTATTCCTCAGTATCAGCTTCCTTGACCACAGTGTTTGCAACAACAGAAATTGCTAAAGGATGTAAAATTAATAGAGCAAAATAGAAGAGGGTTGAGATGTTTGTCAGATGCACAGGAAAGATTAAGTGCACTCAAATTTAAAAAAAGAAATAGTGAGTTTTTGCTTCATAAGAAACTATGTTGAGTTGTGCAAACCCCATCTAAGTTGGTTTTTTTCTCTTTAGTGAATGCATGAAACCACAAATATTATTCTTTTTGATGTTGCATAAAGCCACTAGCAGTATTTAATCATTGGCCTCTCTAGGAATTCAAGTTATGAGAGGAATTCAATTTTCTTCATCAGAAATATACTGTTAGCTCTACTGGATGTGGTCCAGTTTCTGGCTATGAGGACTTTTGCTGGTGACCAATGTTGCCTCTGTTATTAACTGATCCAGTTCAGCCCCAAGCTGCAGGAATGGCACAGCTCTCAGCAGAGCCTGAGGATTTTTACCTGAAGGTTTCTGCTGCTCTGCTTGCACAGGACCTTTCCTTGGTACTCTCCTTTTTCCATGCCACCTGTGACCTGCATTTACCTGTACCTTATTGCTTTTTCCTAGAACCGCATCTTTTATAATCTACCTACTCTCACTCAAATAAGTCAAGCCTTACTTTTTATTTTTCCTTCATTCTGCAGAAAACTCACCCATGAGGAAGGGATTGTGTAGCTCCTGCTCTGGTGCAGCGTTTTTCTGGGATAAAGAGTTTTGATTTCATTAAATGCATTTTCCTGGAGAGCAGATGGGTAGATATTGGTCCATTTCTGTGTCTAGGAGGTTAACCTTGTCATTAGTCATTTCTCCTCATTTAGGTTTCAAAACTGAAAGGGCAGAAAAGAAAATTGGGCTGATACTGAGTGCTGCAACAGCCTTTATCTCCTATGGAAAAAGATTTAGATATTTGTGCTGATTACACTTCTTTGTCTTTTTTTTTTTTTTTCCCTTTGTGTTCCCTTTCTGATTTTTGATGTCTTTGTTAGGCATCTTCAGAGGAAATCATCTGTTTTGTGGGAGGCATGAGGCAAGGCAGCTGCTGCTAACTCTGGGGAAGGGAGAGGATGTAACTCTTAGTGGTGTCAGTTTAAGGTGCTGATGGATGGGATAGCAGATTCACACAGGCAGGCTGGTGTCCCTCACAAGATTAATGATGTGAAAGGTTAATTAATGACACATGGCTCATTTAGATTCGGAAGGGCAGCAGCTGGGCAGACCACGAGATGGATTTGCTGAAAGCATCACAACTGAAATGGGTTGTGTTGGGTTTGCTCTTGAGGGAATGAGCTGATTTCAGGTGGACATTCCTGGATTTGCTTGAGCAGAAATGGTGTTTGTGCATGTTTGTATGGGTGCTTTACCATGTGTGCATCCCCTAAAGGTCCCAGAGAAGATAAGAGACTCCCAAGAGAGGACATCATTGATGGTTTCTGAAGAGCCAACAGAAATCTGGGTCCTACTGAGCATGCTGGCACCAGGCCAGGGGGTGTTTAATAATATGCTGAAATTTTAGTGTGGGGATGGTCACTGAAGCTCAAAGTAAAAGCAGAAATGGTTGGCTGGTCTGAGCCAGGCTGCTCAGCTTTCTGCAAGAGTGAGACTCCTCATAGAAATAGTGGCATTTCCCAAAATTCAGGCATGAATTCAGTGCTTTTCATCTCAGCACTTTATACAGGCTGCCAGTTTGCCTTATTGCAGTAACAGAGTAAACCCTTTACTCAAAGGTTACCCATAAAGGCCAGTGGCAGCTTTGCAAGTAAAACTCAAGTGTCTTGAGTTGTGAGACTGTTGGGGACTAAGTTCACCTGAGCCTCCCCAGAGAGTCCCTCTCACTATGGATGGCACTCACAGTAGTGCAGTTCTGGTTCCTTTGGCTCTTCCACAAGAAAATCACCACTAACAAGAAAAATCACTTGGCCCCTAAATCTCACCTGTGTGAGCAGAACCCCTCCTTCCCTCAGTCCCTGTGAGTGATGATGTCCCCACACCTTTGCTCTGAGGTTAAGTTTGTCGTGGCAGTCTCTGAGGGCTCCCAACAAGAACAGGCACCAGCTTTGCTGTTCATCCCTGGTGCTGAGGAGTTGAGCTTGAGCTCCTTGCACCTCCAGCTGCTGGCTGTGAGCCATGATTTCTGTGAGAGGAACAGGAGACAGACACACATGTGAAAAAGACTTTGAGAAACAAAAATGGACCATGCAGCTCATCTGGCCAGGGTGAGGTATTGCTGGGAAGGCTGTGGGCAAAGTCCATGGCCAATAACAGCAGCAGGATTTTGTATTAGGGGAAAGAAGTTCTTCAAGAAGTTCTTCAATGTCCACCTGAAATCAACTTTCTTCAAGAAAGTTCTCCAAACATGCTTGTGTTGCTTCATATAGCCCACAGGTTTAAAGCAGATGTTACTCTTTTAGACAGCAGCTAACTCAAAACAAATCTGCTTGAAGCAGGTGTTCTGATATGTGTTATTAAGAGCAGGGAGGTGAATTCCTCATTTATCTGTTATGTATGTGGGCAAACTCCAGAAAATAGCTGTGTAAGTGCTGATTAATCAAATATTGGAATTAATGGGATGAAAAAGCATGCTAATGGAAAATATTCAAAGTGTATGTTGTTCCTTATCAGTTTGTTGATTTTGTAATAAACATTGATTTGTCTGAACAGTCACTGAATTATAGGTATGATTGAAGCAGCTTCATCTTATAAATTCTGGTGCTGCAGGTTGCTAAATATCTTTGTAGGTTATCAAATGAAAGATAAACATGTCTGAACATCAGCCATGCACTGTCTTAGGAGCACTTTGAGAATATATAGGCTAAGTTTGCCCTCTACTGGATTGCAAAATTACATCACTGCTTTTATTACTGGCCAGATATGTTCTGGTTATTCCCAAGGAAGTTCCCCATTACATGATATAACCCGTACACACCTCATGCTCAAGGCTTGTGTCATCTTTCCAATCAGTCATCTTTGCTGTGTGAACTGCTCCCTGAATTATTTTGTTAAGAACTGTTCTTTTTACAAATGTCTCCACCCAGGGCTACTTTCAAACAGGGTTATTTTGGTGCTCTTTTCTTTGGATGAAAAGTTTGTGCAGCGGGAGCAATTCTGAACGTCAGGAATAAACTAAAAACTGATTGACAGGAGCCAGCTGCACAAACAGATCTGCTCTTTTCCCTCTGACAGCTTGTTTCTAGCAAGGCCTGGGGTCTCCAGCAAGCTGCATTCACAGCCAGAAAACAGCCCCTGAGGGGCTGCAGCTCCTGCTCTTCCCCTGCCAGTCAGGCTCCTTGCCACACATTTACTGAGCACTTTTAGTGGGGATGCAGCTACTTGCAGTCAAGGCATGAAGCAATGCTGCATCTTAATTCTAAGTATGTACAGGGATTTCAAGCCTCATTTGGTGTGTGCTTGAAATAATAGCTACAAACATACACATCTGTGACAGACTGCATTTGACACCAGCTCTACACGAGTGATCCCAGAGTTAGGAGGTCATACCCATGAAAGTTAAATCTGCTGTGATGAATCATAAAGTATATGGGGCCAGGTGCTCATCTAATGTAAATCAGGATAAGTTCTCTGACCTGAACAGAATTGTGTTGACTTGTGCTGGCTGAAGCACAAATCAATGTAATACTTTTTTGTTTTAATGTAATTTCTCATTTGTTGTTTTCCCCTGTTGGGTGTTCTGGTAAAGAAGATTTCTTGGCCTCATCAAGCCACTTCAAATTTCTGTCCTTGCTCATAATTTTTAGGTTTGCCAGGCTCTGTTTATAACCAGAAATGCTGTGTCAAAAATATGTTAGTTCCAAAAAGTAAATCAGCATCTGACTGGACACTGCTCAGCTGTTCTTTGTTCTGTCTCTGTGTTCAGATTTTATCTGTACTGAAAAAAGACCAGACAGCACAGTGGGGCACTATTGTCTGTCCCTCTGGCAGTGCCAAAAGCATGTCAGGATCAGCTTATGGCATTTGTAAGGCTCCTGTTACAGGTCTCCTTTAGTCCCTGAAACTCCTGGCAGCAGTGTGAACCAGAAAGCTGCTGAGAGCTGTTGTACTGACAAGGTTCAGGGTTTTTTTTTTTGCTATGAAGTTGTATATCTGCACCCTGGTGTGCTAGAAGGTTGTGGTGAAAACCCCTGAAACTCAGAAAGCTCTTTCCAATAGCACTGTAGTTTTCCAGAGCCAGCAGGTTGCTGTTTTCATGCTGGTTTTATATACAGATAACCTGAAAGAGGAATGGAGACTGAATATTATCTGAGCTGCTCCACAGTCAAAACTAAATTTGGAGGTGAGGAGGAAACCAGCATATCTTAGAGCATTAGGTAATAGAGGGGGAGATATTTCTGTCTGGCTGATTTATTTGTCTATTTATTTCACCATCAATTTTGGAGTTAAAGTAAGTCCCTGGGAAAAATGGGGTAAGCAACAAATGATCAGTGGTGAAAAGTGTGTGATGAATTACTGTGCCCATGGCTCTACAGTTCATTTCAGGGGCAGCACCTCCAAAAGAGCCAGAGGAAAGTCAGATGCTTCAGACTGGGAAGAAATTATTAAAAAAAAAATTGGATATTTGAATGATGTGTAGGCAGAAAAGGAGGACTGCTGTACCAGTGGAAAACCCACTGACTGCTCTGACCATGGAGATTCCTCTTGAAGTCTAGGGAATTCTCCTCATCAGCCTTTGATTTCAGAATGTCCTTAGGAAAAGTAAAATCCTGGCATTTGTCCTGGTGATTGATGTCTTGTAGTGTCCCAGGCACCCTCCCAATCTCTGTGGGAACTTTGTGCTGTGCTGTCAGGCTGGGCACAATCTGCTTGCTCTGGGAAATGTGTTTGAAGGCAGAGACTGGTGCAAACTCCTTGAGTCAGGAGATACAATTGCACAGAGAACAGCTGTGGTGGTTTGACAGGAAATGTGTTTTTTGGGATGCTGTGTTTGGGCCAATGGATATTCAGGCTTTAATATTGGCATTTAACCTGGCCATTGGGACATGGACACGCCTCTGAGAACACGGGGTTAAAAGCAGAGCTCTCCCCTGGGAGGCTCCTCTTGGGTTTCCGGCGAGAAAGAGTTCGGGTCTCTGTCCCGGCCCAGCTGCTGGCTGGGCAGGGGGAGGGGAAAAGCCATGAGGCCGAGAGAGGTAGGCCTGAGCCCCGGGGGTGGAAGAGAGAAAGAGAGAGAGAGAGAGAGAGAGAGAGAGAGAGACACCGACACCGGGAGCCATCGGGCAGCCCCCCCTGAGAGAGAGAGAGAGAGAGAGAAAGAGCCGCTGCCTGAGACTGTAACCTTGAGACTGGATAAACATGGGCCTGTGCCGGCAGCAGGGCTGGGACGGAGAAGAAGGGGGGGTTCAGCCGGCCACTTGTAGGAGCTTTTAACCCCTTTTCGGAGAATGAGAACTTTACAGAACAGTGACCTCTCCTGGAAGATAGAGTGGAAGATGAGGAAGGAAATGGGCCAGTGTCAGAGAGGTCTGGGCGAGTGAGAAATAGTAGAAGAATAGAGAAGAACCCTAGTGGGAAGAGATGATGGAGTGGCTTTAGCTGGACTCTTTTTGTATAGCCATGGACAGAACCATGTTCCTTTTGACACAGAGACTGCATCTAGGGGGAGGCAATGGCCACAGAACCAAGAGGGTTCAGTGTTGGTGCCCCTCGGCCCCAGGGGGTGAAAAAATATGGGTGGGACAGGTGTCCCAAAGGAGAGACTGTGCCTTTTTGGATTGGGACAGAGCATCCTTAAAAAGACAACCCTAGAAGCAGCTCTGGTCTGTGTTCAGGGGTGAGAGCACTGGACATGAAAAGGAAGAGGTCACGACGGCAGATGTACTCCGGGCAGTGCCACGAGTGACACAGAAACACACGAGGCTTCAGCTGTGTTTCCAGGGGAAGCCCATGGTACAAGAAGGACTCCTCTCCTCTTGATGAACTGAGGATTGATTGTCTGAAGGGTGGTGCTGGACCAAGAGTTGGTGATTTGGGGAATAGATGTGTTGTATTGGAAATTTGATGGGGGGAGGAGGAAATGTATTTGTGAGGTTTTCATTTTCCCTCTGTGTGTTTCTTTTTATCTATAGTTGTAGTGTAGTTAATAAAGTTTTGTTTTCTTTCTTCCCTAAGTAGGAGCCTACTTTGCTTATTCCTGGTCACATCTCACAGCAGAAACCAGGGAGAGGGTATCCTCATGGGGGCACTGGCATTGTGCCAGTGTCAAACCATGACAACAGCTCTGCTCTGTAAGGAGCTCCTGTGACTGCAGGGTTCAGGGTTCTTTAATCATTCCCAACCAGCCCCTCTGTGCTGAAGTAGAATTGCATGGAGGTCCCATCCCGAATCTTATGTATCCTGAAATCTCAGATTTCAGGATTTTTTTGGATGGCACAGAACTCTTTCACAGAGAAGATGCTACAGCTGTGCTTTGAAAGGGTGAACAAGGCTGGGTGTGGGAGGCAGCTCACTGGACCCCACCCAATACCTGGAGGAGCTGGGTGGGGGCTGCTGGCTGCAAGCAGACCTACAAATTCTCTTATTTGAGTGACAATTTTTTTCCCCATTTCGATAGTGAATATTCAAGAACAAAGTGTGCAGGTTAAGACCTGAACAGTTGTAACATTGCTGGCAAAGCTCTTTCCTTGACTGTAATGACTTTTGGCTTCTAAGTGATATTCTTAGGACAAATCCTGAACATCACAACCTGTTTCCTAACGAGAAGCCTGGATAGAGCTAGAAGTGTCCTCATTTTTCCATGGACTGGTGCACAGAGAAGCAAAGATCTGGGTCCTCATAGGTTATGAGTGCTTTACTTCAGTGTTGTGAGTGCATGAATTGCCTGACCAGCCACATCTTGCACCTGTGTCCACATCTCTGGCCATGTCTAGGAGCTGTTTAAGCTTGTGCTCAGGTGTCCAAGTCGGCAGGTGTCCCTGAGCCCAGCCCAGCCTCCTGCTGTCCTGGCACTGGACAGGCACTGCTCTCCCTGGATTCACCCCTGTGGAAACCCTTGGGGGCATTCCCTGGTTTAGGGAGACACAAGAATCTTCCCTCAAAATGCTGTTAAGACACTATTGGCTCCTTCCCTTGTTCCTATGTCCCTGAGCCACTCCCTCCCTATTCCCTGACTGGCCTCATCTTTGTACTGCCCCAAGACCAGGGTCATGCCCTGGGACAGAGACCTGGACCCTCCAGGTGTCTGTGCCTTGGACCTGAACATCTTATTGGGCAGCTGAATTAAGCATCTGTGGACACCATGCAAAGGCCCTTTTTGCTTCCTTACCCTGGACTTTACTAGCATCAATTCCCAAACCTTCCTCAAGGGTAGCTTGTCCCAGGCTGCTCTCATGCTGGATCTTGCTGGATAGACCTGCATCTGACACCCCATTCATTTCACCTGGATGGATGCTCAGGCTCTTATCAGCACAGCCCTGCCCAGGTCTGTGGGGTGCTGCCCTGTGTCTCCCAGCTCCTTCTCCCTTGAGGAGCAGCCCTGCTTTTGCTGCTCCCTGGCACTCAGCCCTGTGGAAGACA
The DNA here is from genome assembly GCF_023055355.1 of Agelaius tricolor. NCBI lineage: Eukaryota > Metazoa > Chordata > Aves > Passeriformes > Icteridae > Agelaius > Agelaius tricolor. The sequence goes on from NW_027269266.1 coordinate 4,985,140, forward strand.
GTAAGACCTTTATAGACATTTCAGGAACTGTGCCTGAGGTCACAGAAGAATATCAGCAGACATGACAAATCTTCACTGAACCATCTTTCCTTTGTGCTGCATCAATCCTCTGTAATTAATACGATTTACAAACTTACTTCCATCACTTAAGTGCTTCTGTATTCATAAAAATGTCACAGCATTTTAGTTCCTTTTACATTTATGGGCTGGAGCTGTGCAGGCTGTGGGGCAGTACACAGATTTCCACTTCATCATTACACAAATGGTAAATAAGTGCACAAATGGCTTTGTTGTTAGCTCAGGCCTTAGAATTGAGCTCTAGACCACTGCAGAGCACAGGCTACTTTAAAGAAAAGATACGTGGAATGTATCATGGAGGATGATAGAAAACATGGAGATAAGCCATGGAAAACAGTTTGGGAAAATGAAAGCAAATGTGAAGGGTAGGTTGATTGTCTTTGAAGACAAGCCATTTGAAAGGGTTTGGAAGTAGATGGGGAGAGAAAGAAGAAGAGGGGGCCTGACTTATAAGCACATTGCACAAGACTGGCCAGGAGGTTGTGCAGCATCTCTCACAGAGGAGTAAGGCCAAGCCAGTTTTCTGTAATGCACATGAAAGAAGAAGAAACACCCACATCCATTTTACCTGTGCAGGAGCCAGCCTGGATTCTGTTCTGTAAGTATTGCAGAGATATTTTGTTAACTCAACTGGTAGTCTGCCATTTTTAATTTTAAAAACAATAGCTATGGCGCTAGAACTAATCTGTGGGAGTTGTAAGGGAAAGAAAATAATTTCTCTTACATGCCTTCATCTCAGCTCACATCTAATTTATTCACTTCATAGACGCATAAATTCACACAGAGTTCAGACTCAGCTGAAACTAGAATAGATGGAGTATTTATTGCACAGGCAAGAGCAGCCTGAGGAACATCAGAAAAAAAAGAGAGCACCAGAAGACATATTCCCAGCTCTTGTCTCATGAGCACCTTTCATTTCAAATTCTCTTACAAAGGGGTAAATAGTACCAGAGCAACTGCTTTAACAGACTGCATGTTACAGCTGCTTAGGGACAAGTTGTATCTCTTGTACCAAAAAATGCCTACTTTTTATTTTATTTTTTTAAAAATCAATTATTTCAAGAGGAAGTAAGGCATAAAAACTGTAATGGCCAAACTCATGCAGCATTTGGAGTTACATCAAATTGCTCCACAATGACTTTGGCCCAGATCTGAGTTCATTTTCTTTGTATTCTACAAAAACACAGAACACTTGAATTTCAAGAAGGTAGCAAGGATTTGTGTGGAACTGAATGGGAGACAAAAGAAAATGAGTGGCTGCCTGGGGTTAGGATCTCAATCCACTTCTAGCTACAGCAGCAGACACAGGAATATAAATTTTGTCTCTCAGTAAATTTTTGAGAAAATAATGTCATTTTTCTCCATAAAAACTGCTTCCAAGCTCTCCTCCTCAACTTCTAAGGGTGTCTGCATGTGTGTTGTAGCTCTCGGCCCTAGAGGTCTTGGGGATCCACCTTGTTCCTTATGGAAAGGGCTGAGGAGAGGACTCCTTGCCCCAAAGCTGTAGGGTGGGTGCTGGATGTTGGTTTTCAGGCAGCCCAGGCACACAAATGAGCTGTGGAGCACTGTGGTTATTCAAACTCAGGGCACTTGTTTGGGGCACCCAGGTAGGTCTGTGTGAACCCAGGACAACTGTGCGAGTCACAAACCTCAATGCCAGTGGAGCTGAAAAGGTACCAGAGTGAGGTGTGGGCTGAGCTGAAATTCTTATGATTTCATCTGTAGACCCAAATGTCAGAATTCCACTCACATCTTGCTTTAGTGCTCCAAGTCTTCCACTGGCTTTAATTCCTTTTGTTCCTCATATTTCCACTTCAGAGCCACTGTTGCAAAGTTATTCCAACTCTTCCCATTTGCCTCTGTGTTTGATCTCTATGTCCTTTTACAGTATGGATTGGTCAAAATGTGTTGTTTACATTTTGACTTTGCCACTATTTCATCCTTGGAATCAGTGATTCCTCTTGCTTGATTTTTTTTTTTTAACTATATAAATGACAGTTGAGATGGGTTCAATTTGTAAAACATCTTGCATATAGATATTACAGAAGTCAATAAATTTTCTTATAAATATGCAAGTTTTGGTTACAAAAAGTATATTTTAAAAGTATATTTTAGCTTAGTTTATGAGAAACAGTAGCCTGATTTTTTTTATTTTCAGCAGCCTGTAAAACTTCATTTGGTGGGGGACTTACAGGACTTAGCTTCAATGGAAATGAGTGACTTAGTAAATTCTTAATCATCTATTTTAAAACTAAACAGCTTTAGACACAATTAGCAGGTTTTGATAAATAAAAGTTTTCATTTTTTATTTTTGATAAATAAAAGGTTTTCAATTTCACCACAATTCCCACAGAAACTTCCACATTTTCTCCTTGCTTGTGTAGGGAGAAGGTTTTGCTGTCTTGTAACTAGGATTTGCCTTTTTATGCCCTTGTTGTTTCTGGTTAACTTTCCTTGTGTAAGGCACATTGTCCATATTCATGATGTGCATAAGACACCTGGTAAAAAATCCAGTAGTTGAAAGCCAAGATCAGTTAAACAAGGATCTATCCTGTAGAAAGAGTTAATGTATTATGAACCCCCATGATGTAAAACAGCTGCATTTCAAAACAAAATCACTCATGAAGAATAGTTTTGCATTTTAAAATGTCAGCATAAAAATATATTCTTATCTGTAAGAGAAGAATATAATCCTCAAAATGTTTCCTCATGTTGTATTCCAAACACTGAACTTTGTTGTTTCATTTGTATTGGTGTTTAATAAATTGGTTTTGTTTTTCAGCTGCAACAAGGCAAGATGAATTTTGTGGAAAAGGGCAGTCTAATGGAGATGTGGTGTGTAATTTGGATGATGAATTATCAGAGCAACACAGTAGTCTGTGTTGTGGTCATTTTATTGTTCAGTGCAGTAATAGAGTTAACTTATATTTACATTTTCTAATTATATTTTGTTATGCAAAAGATTATACGTACGTAACCTCTTGCCAAACCAACCACTGAACTCTACTTCTCTCTCAGAGAAAAAAAGAAAGAGAATAACTGAGACTGAAATAGAAAACAAAATAGATAATGAAAGCCCACAGAAATTACAGAGAGGCTCCACACTGAATTCCAGACAAGCCTCCTGCATTTCATCATGGCCATGGCCTTCTCCTGTCCGCCAAGCCTGCAGCTCAAAGTCTCCTCCTGCCAGCAGCCTTGGCCAGGATCCCTTGCTGACTTCTGCTCTGGGAAATGCATCTTTAAAATCCTTGACTTTGGGATCAGCTGGGGAATGTGCCTGCTGGAGGTGGTGGCACCCAAAACACTGAAATTGTTCTCCCTGGAAAGGTGGCTCCCCATCAGAGGAGCTGCAATGGCAACCCAGTGATCAGCGTGAGCAGATGCCATCTTCCCCAGACTCCAGGCACAAAGAGTTTTTGTTCAAAGGGATGGCTCAAATTTTGGTCCCCTTTTCATGCAGGATGGTCACGCAGGAGCCACATGAGTTGCCTGGGCAGTCACTTCACTGACAGAGAGAGAGGGAGGGACCCCAAAGTTTTGGACCAGTTTTTTTTTCTCATACCTTCCTGTGCAGTATCTGTCTTGGTTTGGAAAGACATCTCTGCTAAGGAAGGCAGGAGCCTCCCCTGAAATGGAGAATGTAAATCCTCCCCACCCCGCTGAATTGCTATGAATTTTAAATTAAGGGGCTCTCAGGCAAAAAAAATATGGGAACAGGAAATAGCAGTTCTTTCATAGGGAAGAAAAATAAAAGGATAAAATAAACAATGCAGTAAATCAAAACAACACTGACGGAGTCAGAACCCAACCTGACACCCTGTGGGTCAGGCTGTTGGCAGCAGTCCCATTGGAATTGTGGCTCAGCCCTCCTGCAGTGTCAGGGGTGGCTCTGCTGGAGCAGGGATCCTGTAGAAAGGTGCAGTCTCTTCCTCTGAAGATCCAGTGGAAGAAGAGGCAGCTGCTGTTCCTCTGGGGAATCCAGTGGAGAAGCTGTGCTGGTGTTCCAGAATCTCCAGATTATATCCAGGTAGGAATGCTTGGCTCCTCCCTCTGGGCTCACATCTCCCAGGGGGATGCTGGAGTTCTTATCAGCCATGCAGTGACATTCAATGGCTGTTATCAGCAGATGTCCCCTCCCAAGGGAGGAGGGATTGTGGTCACTCAGAGAGAGATAAGGCAAACTGCCCACTTGACAGAAGACAACTGCCATACAGATGGTAATAGAATACATCTTGCCTTGCAATCTGGAACAGTATCCCAGTAAGCTGCTCTCTGCATCCCTGAATTGAAAAAAAACCAATGTTTTTATTAATCTACTCGGACACACTGGGTCTGCCTAAGTCAACTGAGAGTCTGCAGAGGTTCCTCTCACCTCCCCATCATGAGCCTCAATAGCTGAATTTCCTGAAACCTCATTTATGTGTCTTCATAAGTGAAGGATGGTAAAATCTTTTTTTTTTCTTTTTCTGATAGGATTTCTAAAGATTTTTGTTTGTTGCTTCCCATGCATTTGTTGCAATGAACACCATTTTCCTTACTTAACTGTTTCCTCACCTTTAAATGACTGTATCTAAATTAGACACAATAGGGTGCATTAGAAAGATATTGAGAGGATATATTAATTTATGACCCCAGGCAAAAGAGAACTTCCCCAAAATAAAGTCCAAAGCAGGTTTAAACTCTGGTTCTTCAACCCCAAGGCTGGCAATCTGAGCTAATACCTAGGAAAATAACAACTTTTCCAAAGTTCCTTTTGATTCTGTTAGGAAAAGTTCTACCTCCACATTAGGCAGCACTGTCTTTAACTGAGGGCAAAATGTTGATGTAAATTATCATTTGCATTCTATAGACCTTGATTTGGAGCTGAAAATGACAGAATTAATTAGATACTTGACTATTCTTCTTAAATATTTTAGACATTCAGAGCTAAACTCTTGGTCTCTACCCATCTTACTAACACTGGAAAAACAACAATTCTATGGTAATACTTCATATTATTGGATAGATGTCAGGTCCCTGTTTGCTCCAATATTTTATAAATGTGATAAAGTGAAGGCCCTAATCTAGAGAGTTCACACTTTGATAAACTTAAATAATTAAAATTGAGTGATTGTCACAAGAGATTAACTAAATCCTTGACTTGGGAGAACTCCAGAACACCATCCTAGCAATTGATTCACACCAATAAACAGCAAGATTGCTTGTAAACATGATATCAAGCTCTTCAAAAGGAAGGAAACTTAGGTACCTGGTCTCAAAAAAATTAAGAAATTAGCTTACAAAACACATATAAGAAGAGTAAACTCTTTGTTAAAATGCCTATACAGCAATATTTGGTCACCTAATTTGGTCACTAAAATTCCACTGAAATTCCACTACAAAGTGGAGAAAAAAAAATTTTAATAATTTTCTCTACTTTCTGGTGTTGTAGGAACATAATCCAAGAGCAAGAAATGTTATCTTTGCCCTCAAGGTGGAGAAGAACTCAAAGTGAATTGACAGGCTTATATCAACCTCTCATCATTAAGAAAAGGAGTAATGCAATTAAATGTAGTCTTATTTTGTTGAAATATTTTATGTCAGGCACAGGGTGTTCTGAGGTGATACAGATAATTAGCAGAGAAATTTAATCATCCATATCACAATGAAAGGAAAAAAATTGGCTCTTTAATCAAAAGATAGACCCACCTGATCTGAAATGAGAATGTTTCAGTATGTCTTCCAGGCTAGAAAGCCTAGTTAAAAATTAATGGAAGTTGGCAAGCATTAAATTATCTACCTAAAAGATCCTATACAGCTTCACAAATTAAATAGAAGTCCATTGATATTCACAAAATAAGTTATCTGCAGGACTAATGCATTGGAATAGTGAAATAACATATACCAAAGGCAGAATGCCTTCTGAGCAATGTGCCATCACTGGGGCTTGTGCTAAATACAAAGTTCATTTGTGGCTCCAGGTTTTCTGCTTGGTTTAAGTGGGAACTGTGCTGTTTTATACCAGTAGAGCTTGACTTATGGTGGTGTTGAAGGTAAATTTATGGCTAGAGCTGGCTGCAGCTGTGGCTTCAGTGGCAGGACTTGTGTTGATTTCAGTGGGATGAGCCTCCTTGGCTCCGAGTGCTTGGCATTTTCTTGGCAATATATGAGATCCTTCTTGGTTCTGGGACTTGTGGTTTTGATATCTTTCCAACTTGGCTGGAATCACTGTCAGGAGTGAACATTTCAGTGAAGGAGATTTTGATGCTTTTTTGCATTCTCAACATAATGGTGATTAAAAAATGTAGACTGTCAGAACTGTATTGAAATAAAATTAAACTTGTTTCAGAGGATAAAATCTGTTGCATAACAAACTTTCAAATGTTTACCACAAGTCTGTCTGTATTTTCATTTCAGTGGTAATGAGAAAACCTTAGCACATATGCTGCTTTCAGCATACTTTATTCTAGTTAGGCTTTTGTGTGGATTTATGCATTTGTTTTTAAAGATCTGCTGAGTCTCCACTTGCACTGGGAGAAGCTTGGTGGCACAGGATACTCTTAATTTAGCAAACACAATGGGATCCATTTGCTAGGCACTGGAATTGGTGAAGTCCAGATGGAAATCCAAAGTACATGTAAGGATGAGGATACTTGCTAGAAGAGATTAATGAGGAGTTTATCATTCTACAGCAGGACATGTAGTTTTGGAAGTATAAAAAAACTTTAGCTCTGATTATCCAGAAGTGGTACTTGCCTGAAAAACAGCTCCTATAATGCTTCTTATTAGCATTTTCCTGTTACTGCTAGTAATCCTAATGATGTTGCTCAGATTTTCTAGCATCCCCATGCATTTAAATTTCATACGCCCAGACATGATGCAGAAATCATATTCTGAATGCTTTTCCTCCTACTCTGAATCCCTTAGCAACTTCAATTTCATTCATGGAGAAGTAATTATTTGAAGTCTGTGTATTTTTAGCTTTTATTAATGGAGTTTAAAAGTTGGAAATGTGAAAAAACAAGAAGCCTTAAGGCAGAATCTATACTTCTAGTAGAAATCCTTCAGATTTTGCCCTCCTACAGCTGTCCTACATCACTTCATGCTTGGGCTGTACTACAGAGTTTATCTGGTGCTTGTCTTAGGAGGAAACCTTGTGTGCAGTGTGGACAGGGACTCATGTATGAAATACTTCTACCTAAGCAAGTGAAAATACAGCACATTCATTATTCTTATGGATGAGTCTGAAATCTCCCCATCTAATCTGCTTTTGGGAGGGCACAGAAGGTTCTGCCTGGGCCAGGTGAGGTATCAGCACAACAAAATAAAAGGCACTGCCCCACATGAGCCTGTGAGCTTTTGGGTTTATCATGGGCTACATGAAAGCAAGCTGGGGATCTCTGTACTGACCCCATGCTCTGTTTGCAGGGAATAATTCACTCAGGGCTGGTGGGGAGTTGACTGAGTTCCAAGTGATGTGTCTCAAGCCAAATCCTGGTGAATCTTAACAAATTACTGAGTTTTCTGAGAACTAAATGTCAGAGCACACATGTGAGTATTTAGTGTCTCAGTAGTGTCAGGAGGCACCTGATGTGTTGAGCTCCCCACTGTTTCCCCTGGGAAATTGGTACAGGAAGAATAAACTCTCCAATTACACCCTTGGGAAGATACACTCCTGTTGGTGTAACAGGAACATATCTGTCTTCTCTCAAAGACAACAGTGTTCAGCTGTTCCACTGCAAACTCCCTGAACATGTGAAGGTTTAAAGTCCAACATTAAACTGGAAGGGATATGAAGTGAATTAACATGCTGTCAGAAAAATGAGATGGAGAACAGGTTGGTAGTAACCAAAAAAAAATCGAAGAATTAAAAAAAAATCAAAATATATATAATTCTAAAATTCAGAGGTTTCTATCATATTCACTTTTCAGGAAAAAGAAGATGCTGTCTGAGATAATATAATCTCCTTTTTTTCAGACTCTTCCATTCATGTTAACAAAGATGGCTTAAGCACCCTCATGCAGTAAGAGCTAGCAAATATTAACTTTTCAACAGCAGCTGCTCTGTCATTGTTCTAATCTCTTGAAGAATTAGTGATCCTCAGAAGTAAATTTTAAGTTTATTTAACTGTCTATTTACTTTATCTTTCCTTCCAGCTTCTTCTCTGGAAGACAAGCCAAGACTTCCTTAGAAGTCAAGACTAGAAGCTGTAAATACTTGGGCAAAGTTTTAGGATATTAGGAGTGAAGACTTTTCAGAAAAGACATGTAGCTTGGCTTGAGCAATGAAATTCTCAAAATTGATCCACTTAGAAAGAAAAACTTATTCCTTGCTGTAATTCTCTGAGGATTTTTTGCAGTGTTGCATTACTAAATACTCTTATGGAATATGTTTACTATTACTAAAGCTGTTTCTGACTTATTTAGGATTGCACAGGATGGATAGCACTCAACCATTTCATTTGGGATCCCACCAATTCTGTTCCTCTTGAATATTATAATTTAATAACAAAGCAAGTACTAGAGATAATCTTTGCCTCAGCTGTTGTCTCCTTTTCTTGGCACTCATTTGACCACATCTGTGGTTCTGTTCTGAGGCCTCACTGCAAGACTGATATAAATTGGAGCAAGTTCAGCAGAAAGCCCCCAGGATGGTCAGGAACTGGAACATTTAACTTTTTCAGAGGAGCTGAAGGAGGTGGACTGATTCAGTCTGGAGTAGAGATGGGTTTGGGGAGACCTGGCAGCATCTTTCCAATGTTTTGGGGAGGTTTATGAGAAAAGGGAACCAAGTTCTTCACAGTGAGGTGTGTCAGGAGGATGAGAAGCAACAGGCACAAGCTGAAACAAGAAGAGTTCAGACTGAATATAGGGAAAATCTTTATCCCTGTGAGAGCAGTCAGCCTTTGGGACAGGTTGCCTGGTGAGACTGTGCAGTCCCAGTTCCTGCAGGATTTCAGGATATGGCAAAGCTCTGAGCAACCTGGTCTGACCTCAGAGCTGACTCTGCTTCAGCAGGAGGTTGGGGTGGAGACTTCCTGAGCTCCTTCCACTCAGAGTGATGTTTGATCTCAAGCCTTTGGGATGGGTTCCCCTCAGCCTTTCTAATGGAAGTCACCAGCTTTCAATGACACTTTACAGAAACTCAGCCTCCCTCCCTGCTCAGCTCAGACTGTGGGCTCAGTGAGGGGAATTAGATGTGAATCACATGAAAAACAATGTGCTGGGGACCTGGGTCTGGTGGGATGCAGAGGATGGGGAGAACTCAGAGCGAAAAAGTAATATGGCTTAGCCCAATCTTAGAGAACACAGTCTTGAAATTAAGTTTGGACAGAAGCCTGGGCATAGGCTTGTGGCATCAAGCTGAGAGGTTGAAGACAGGATCCTCACAAAAGGGTCTGACAGAAGAAAAAAACATTTGTTGCATTTTGAAAACACAAATACTTTTATTGGAGACAGTAAAAAGTAACCTTAAATGAAGGAGAGGAAGTGAAATCCTGATGCTCTTAAAACTGCTTCTTAGTACAACAGCTGTTGCATTTTTCTGTGGTCTCACATCCTCAAAGATTTTTCTTTCAAAATATTGAAAAAATGAATGTCTGTGCTCTGCAGCCAGCTAATACTTTGTGAAATTAATTATTTCCTTCTATTCAGAAGGACTGTTCCTAGGCTTGTTTGGAGAGTCAGGAGAGCCAGCATCAAATGCATTGAATGGGTTTTATTTGATAAAATAAATTCTCCCAGTCTCTTATCAATGTGGCTTTAAATAAAGTATTGTGAGTAGGATGTAAGCATTGTAGCCTGTGTTCCTTCTCAGATAAAGAAAGTCAGCCTCAGAGTACTGAAACCCACAAAGAATAGAATATCTATGAGGCTTTATTTTTTTTTTCCTAGATCTCATTCTGTGAGAGATGTAAGAAAAGCACATTTTCTCAAAATGGCCTATAAAAATGTTGGGGGATGAAGATGCCATGTTGGTGTTGTCATAGTACCTGAGGTACAGAGGCTATCTCTAGATCAGATTGAAAATGAAAACTTCCTCATTTCCCAGGGTTTTCCTCCTGTTATACACCTTAGATTCAAATGGACAGATTGCAAAAAAAGCCCCTTTTTGTACAGGGGTTTCACTCCAGACCTTGCTGTTAAGATGCAGCTGAGTCTGGGCCAAACCTTCCCACATTCATATCAAACGTAAATGTACTGGCAAAGGAGGTGCACTGAGACTAAACCAAGGAATGCAAAAGTAATGAATTTTCACATTTTCCCTCTGAGAAAAAGCCTGATATGATGAAGGAATTTTTTCATGTTTTATTGAGGTTTTGTGGGCTGGATCTCTGGTCTTAAATATGGAGGCTTTTTAGCTACTTAAATCATACTACTTTATTGGGTCCCAGGGTGATTTTCTGTCCTTCCACATCATTCAAAGGAAGCAAAAAAATATGTTCCCTACAAAAATACAGAAGAAATATCAGATCATCTTTCTGCATTCACCATGTCACTTCCTAATCATAAAAAACTTGATTCCTTGTTGAGTGAGAGTATTTGTTGCAGCTCCAGCGAATTTCCATTAAAATGACATGGAGAATATCCATCAAGAAGAAAAGCTCAAAAGATGTCTGAATGGTGGATGATAAGGACTCCAGTCAGATTAATGCACTTGAGGGAGTTATGTGGTGGTATCACTTGTAGCTGCCCTAAAAGTCCCAAATCTGAAGGAAAATGTCATTGACTGTTTGCAACAGAATCAGCTGGCCACAGCCTGAGGTAGAAATCTGCAGCACAGCTTAGTCTCACACTTCTAGATCTGAGACCAAGTCTTGGATGTTCCATCAGCCAAGCAAAAGTGGTTTAGGAGTGAAAATTACCAGCCAAGGTCGTGATCAGTATAACCTGAACTCTCTGGGAACACGAGGGATGCAGTTTTGCAATCATAGAGAGCAACAGGCAAGTCATTTGTTAAAGAGATATTTTGATCTGTAACTAAAAGGATTATTCTGTCTGGGGTGCTGTGATCCTTCAGGCTGGAAGAGGCCTCAGGAAGTCTCCAGCCCAACTCCCTGCTCGAACAAGGTGACCTCTCACATCAGACCAGGCTGATCAGGGCTTTACCCACTCAGCTTTGGAAACTTCCAAGGGTGGACTCTGGTCATAAAACTTATCAGAGTTTTCACTATGTCTTTTCTCAAAGTGTCAAACGAGTCAGAAAATGAGAATTAAAAGCTGTAAAAAAGAATTCTCTCTCGTAAGGTGTTTGGCATTTTTCTACGGCATCATCAGTGTTATTTTGCACAACACCTAAAAAAATTTTTGTTTCCTGCTCTGGAAATCTCTGGATTATAGGGTCAGCCTTCAATGGCAGAAATGGGAACATAGTAATGTATAAATTCTAGACAAATGGACCCTGGTTGATGTTTAATAAAAGAAAAAGCCCTAGATATTGTCAGTGGTAAACTAAGCATTTTGCCAGTAATCTCAACCTTAAACAAAGCTGTCCTAATCAAGATAATTGCTACTTTTATGCCAATAGTGCATAAAATAAATATGAAATGAAAATAAGAGATAAACACTGCAACTGCATTATGACAAATCTGAGGTAAAAATATGCAAAACCCCACTACTGCCAGAGCTCAAAGTATGGTGAGTATTTCTATTGGTGTATGAAGTCATGCAGGAGGGAAATGAGACTATTAACAGTCAAGCACAGATATATTTTGCATTTCTTTGTAATTAAAACACCTAAGGGTAAAAACCGAGATGGAAGAGGATCTGCCTGATAAAACACCAAAATTAAAGAAATCAAGACCAGAGTTTGAGGAACAAAATGAAGAACTTCCTGCTCAAAATGCATCTTGTGTAAGGTATAAGCCATTCCCAATAAAGACAAGGGAGAGAGTAGTCAAGATCTTCAAGTGGGGAGTGGGATTTTTGTAAAACAAAAGCTCTCACAGGTAACCCTCAAGGGTATCAGCATCACCTGCCATTGGCACTTGCCACAAGTGTCCTGGAGTCTCACCTCTCCCATTACCACCAATTCTGAGATACTTGCTTAATGTCTTGGGTGAGATTTTGTATTTAAATATCTTTCAACAGCTGGGTGGCTGGAAGAAAACTAGAGTGTGAACAACACTCTGAGATTGCACAGGTTGTGTCCTATTTCTAGTGAACACCCATTGCCTATGAAAATGCTGCAAACTGAGAAGGAGCAGAGTTCAAAGTGCTACAGATGGGCATAAAATAAGGATGCATGGACATGTCTGCAGTTCCCTCACAGGAAAAAAAGAAAGAAAGAAAGAGCTTTTGGTTTAGCCATTGGCTTGGTTAAACCTTGAATTATAAGAAGAGTTCCTGCTTTTTCTTCTCAGATATTAAGCAAATCACTTCTCAGTTTCTTCTCTCCTTTTGAGTGATCAACACGCAAAGCATCCCCTTTCCTGTGAAATCAATGGGCACCTAATTCTCCTGAAATATAATTACTTCTGGTGCATCAATCAGGGAGAGACAAGAGACACCACACTTCACAAGCATTATTTTTCTGTGTGCAAGCTGAGGTGTGAACCTCTGGGATGTGTGGCAAGGCTCTATCCCTGGAAAGCTGCACCAAGGCGATCAGGGACCACGTTCTCACAAGGGCAGCAGGATCACAGCAGGATCACAGCAGGATCAGAGTCTTCCAGCGGCTGCTCCAGCCACCTGTGGGGCAGCAGGACTGCAGTGACAGCCAAGGGAAACCTCTCACAAGTGTGGGCACCTCTGGAAAGGCACAGAGGCCACGGCCGGGTCCATCTGCAGCCCGGCGCGGGCAATGCCCTTGGCTTTGCATTTTCCCGTGAGGGAACCGAGCTCCGGCATCCCCCTGCCCGCTCCTGCGGCGTGCGGAGCGTTCGCCTCGGATCCCAAAGCCTGGCGTTGGGACAAGTGCCTGGCAGCTCCCCATGCCCGAGAGCGCCCCACGCTGTGTCCTGCGGGCTGGCAGCCGAGGGTCCGGGGGCTGCGGGGCCGGGATGCGGGCGGGCCGGGGCGCAGCCATGGAAACGCGCCGAGCATCCCCCGCTCCCCGCGGCAGCGCCGTGCGATTCCCCACCCTCCCTGCACCAGCCGTGGCCTGGCCGGGGCCGCGGCGGCTCAGCCGGTGAACAGTTAACGCCGGAGAGGCGGCTCCTCTTCCCACACCCTCCCCGGTTCCTGTTGTAAAAAGCGTGTGTAACCCCCCCCGGGAGAGCGGCGAGCCGGGCACGGCCAGCGGAGGGGGCGACCGCCCCTCCGCCTACTCCAGCTCCCCTCTTTTTTTATTTATTGCCTCCAAACCCTCCCTTTTTCTGCAACTGCTCTGCGGGGTGGGCTCGGCTCGGCGGGACCGCCCGGGCCCGGGGCGGCGGCCGGGCATGGCCGGGGCGGGGGGCGTGTGTGCGGCTCCCTCCTGCCCACCCCGCCCCGCCGGCTCCCGCAGGGCAAAGCCTGGATCCGGGTGGTGACAGAGCTGGGTGCCCCCGCTGCTCCCCGCCTCGCCTCTCCTCTGACAGGGGTGCTTCATTTTTATTGCCTTTTTTTATTTTTTTTTCCTCGCCTTTCGGTCAAAAGGAAAAATATATATTGAAAAGGGTGGGGAAGGAAAATATAGCAAGCAGGCACCCTCCCCCCTCCGCTGCTCGTAGTCCCCTCCACTCCACACCAAAAAGAGCCATCGCAAGTGCACGCCAGTTCTTCACCAAAGTGATCCAGCCGCTGGATTAAGTAACTCTCGGGGAACAGCACACGCACGCACACACACGGCAACAATGAAGGAAAAGGCAATGTTTCAAACGGCTAAAATGCAAGGAAACATGCTGGTAAGTGGCTGCTGCTGGCGCCGCCAGTGACTGTGAGTGAGTGTCGGGGCTCCGCGCTCGGCTCGGCGCTGCCGGAGCCGCGGTCGGTGCGGAGCCCCGCTGCTGGGGCTGGGCTGCCCGGGGACACAGGAGAGGGGGCTTTGCTCGCTGTCCGTGCCCCGCGTGGTGTCTGTGCCCCCGCTGAAGGGGTCGAGGGGGATTTGGGGCTGCTGGGGTGTCCCCCTTTGCCGGGGGAGTGGGGCGCAGCGGGGCTCGCTGGGGCTCCGCGCCCCGGCACGGCCAACTTCGCCAAGTTGATGACCACGGTGTGTGTGCGTGAGCTGGGGGCTGTGCGGGCTGCATCGCCTTTCCCCCCGGTATTACTACTGGAAACATTTGTCTTCATGCCATTAAAAAAAAAAAAAAAAAAAAAAGGGAAAAAAAATCCTACTCAGGATGCTTTTTCAATAATCCCCCTCCTCCCTTAAGGAAAAAAAGAAAAGCATCCAGCTGCTGTGCCGGAAGAAGTGCTGGTTGCCATCTTGTGCTGATGGAAATCTATTGGTGTGTTTTGCCTGCTGGCTTGACCCGCTGGGGGCGGCGGGGCCGGGGGTGCGCGGGGCCCCGCATGCGGCGGCTCCGCAGCCGGGAGGAGCTCGCTGCGGTGGGGCGGGGGAGCACCGCAAGCTGGGAGAGGCTTCAGCGAGCTTCGCCTTCGAACCAACTCCTTTCAAATAACCTGAAGCTCGTAAAGGGGACCTGTTGGTCTCCTGTCCCCTCTCTGCTCAGGCAGAGCACTCCTGTCTGTGTTTTGCCTCCCCTGTGAGGGGAAATGCTAATATTTAATACAAAGGTGGTATCTGTTTCTCTCATGCCTTCTGCTGATGTGTTCAAGAAGCAGCCAAAGTATTCACCATCCTTTAATCAAGTTCTGTAGTAAAATGCTTTGCTGGCATTTTAAGGAAGTGCCTCCTTTTTCAACTCCAGTAATATTGCTTTTTCCAGCAGTAGTGTTTAAGAGGAAGGTGCAATGCTATGTGACCTGTGAATTCAAGTAAGGGAACTGAACAGGAACTTCTACAAACATTTTTTTTCCAAGAGAATTGCACAGCCTGTGTGATTGCAGTGTGGTGTTCCTTTTATTGTGCTTTTTAAAAGCCTGGGGAATATCTAGTGCTGGAACTTGGAAAAATTTAGATTATTATCTGCTTAAGCTACTCATCCTCGTGGTCATTATAGCCTTTGGTTAGGATGTTCTCTATCAGTAAGAAAAAATAATTAACCAGCTGAGATGACATTGTTTGATTCAAGTACAGGGTGAGCCTAATTCGCATACACAGAACGTGTAAAATCACAGAATCAATAAAAACCTCTTGCACATTTTCCTTGCTGGTCTCTGAAGTCAGGGAATGAGGAGCAGGCAGGGATTCCCCCACTGCCACTCAGCACAGGGCTGGAGCTTCTGCTGGGATTTCTGCCTGGTGCTTCAGAGCATGGCAAAATGGATCCACACATCCACAGCTCTGCAGGATGAGCAAAGGCTGGGAGATGGATCTGCACTCAGGGCTGGGTAGCAGGGGCTGCCCACAACTCCAGCCTTCAGCCACAGACAACAGCTTTTGCTTCTGACTCAGACAGGAGCAGGATCTGGCCCCTCAGGCTGCTAAGTCACAGTTACTTCTGTCACTTGGGGCAGCCTCCCTGGATTTGAATGCAAGGTTTTTCTTTGGAGAGCTCATTTTTGAGACACTGGGCATCAAATTTAAAAACAGACAAACTGTTACATTTGATTTTGGTGGGGGAGACAGGTGGTTTATTTAGATAATGTCTGTTTTTATGGGCCACCACAACCAAACACACAGCTGGTTTCTGAGTTAGTCTGTGGTTGCAGATGGATCTGTTGTTTATTTAAGCGAGAATTAAGTTTAGGTGAATATTTGAGCTCTAAAATACTTGAATAGATTTTATATTCCTGCAAGATAATATTTAGCAGACCTCATTCTGAAAACTGAGGTATGCTTTGGATGGAAGTTCCAACAAGTTAAGCCAAGTACTTTCTCCTTTTCCTTAAGCTGTTGTTTAAAAAAACAGTATTTTTTCTTTTATATCACTTTTTTTACAATTAAAATGAGAATTCCTGAACTATACATGTCAAATCCTATACTGTGGATGTCCTCCCTCACATATAGGCAGTGATGGAGGATACAGGGTTAGGGTGTGTGGAATCCCAGAAGGTGCACTACAGAGTGCCCTGCAGTAAGTGCCTCAGCAGAATTCAAAGAGTCATTGAAAATTCAAAGCCCACCATGACTTTTTGTTTGTTTGTTTGTTTTCTGGCAGTTTTGCTGTTGCTTAGAATCCTGACAAGCTTCTAACGATGTATATATTTCTCTTCTCTTTAAAAATCTTTGTTAAATTGAGCTATTTCATTCCTAAAAGGATGTGACAGCAGGTGATAATACTGACACACTGGTCCCTGGCCATGCAGTGGACCCTTTTTAAGTGTGGTAATAGCTCATGGAGTCACTACACCTGTGACTTCTTTATTACCTAATTAGACCAGCAAAAAACAAAGCCATTCTTGTGACACTGAGATATATGTTTTTATCCCTGTGGCAGTATTTTACCAGGGCTTTGTTTGGTTTTTTGGTGGGTTTTTTTTTTTTTTTTCAAACAACAGCATTTACCTGGAAAGGTGCCTATTTTTATTTTACTGCTGTACTTCCCATTCATCATTTGAGCCAGGGGAATGCAACTTACAGAAATAGCTCAAGCTCTTACAATGGGATTTCTCTTAATTCTACATAAAAGCTGTAGGGAGTGATTAATACACAGTGGTTTCTCCTAGTAAGAACTGACATACCCTTGAGTTTTCCACAGTGTATTTGAAGTTAATGTGCAACAATATGGTATGGAGATAAATGTTTATCACTTTTGGAAGTAAATTTAATGCACTTGCATTTTATCCTAACTTTAGGTATGGCTATATAAATTATTTCATTAAAATATTCCAGATTTCTTCCTTACATGTCCAGTTGTCAGGTGAAGGACAAAAATGCCAGCTACATGTTTTATTCTACACTTCCCTGTGCCTCCCCAGGGTCTGATCTATCATGTACACAGGCTTTTTGTTTGGTTTTATTTGATTGATTTGCAAAGAAATGTATCCAAAAGAGCTGTTTGGAAGAGGGCCTTGTCTGTAGTGCCAGATTCTTCTCTTACATGCACCCATGAAAATCCCAATTTGTTACAGGTACAATTGCAACAAGGGTAAAAAGGAGCTACCACCTTTGATTGTAGACAATTACGTGAGAGAAAAATGGGTTTGGAGGGGTACAGAGGGGTTTTGAAGGCAAATTAATGTGGTGTGTGTGAGCAGGCTGTTACTTTGGCACACTTAGTGGTCCGTGGAAGCAGTGAGCACCTTGCTCTATCCATGTGTGTTAGAAGGATATTGCTGGGAAACTCATGTTCTGAATTTCAGTCCAACCTGCAGTTGTTCAATTGTTTGGAAACTGCCAAGAGGAGCCATAGTGGATGTGTCATGTTTCTGCTTGACTCTGATGAAAAAAATCTATGAATAGGGCAAAAGAGACAGTGTGGGTTCAATGAGAGGAGTTGAAGGAGAGTCTAGAGATTTAGATTTTCAGTTTGACCATTTAAATTCCAAGTCTGATAGCTGCAGTTTTGATGCACATATAAAAAACCCAACTAAAATAAGCCCAGTGGCAGCTGTTGTCTCCTCAGAAGTCTGCTAGCACCTCTGAGGCCTCAGAGACCACAAGGGTACAATTGACATGAAGACTAAGCTACTCTGTCATCCCAGGAGTGCTCCTGCTCTTCCTTGAGAAACACGACTCTGCTGCCTCTCAGGAGCAATAAATTCTTACTGAAATAAATAAGACCTTGGTGTTCCACTGTGATTTCCCTTATTTGCCATAATTTACCTACAGGTGTGTTTCTTGCAGTGTTCAATCACATGGCACTGAAACAGGGTGAAATTCTTCTCAGCCAAAAACACAGTTTTCCTAACAAGGGCTAGAAAAGCTGGGTAAAGATTAATTTGTTTTGAAACTCCCACACTGAAGTGGTGGAGTTTGTGATCCAGTGCAGCTCCCTGCTAGTTTGGCCTTCCCTATGTCTTATATTCAGCTTGACTTAGGAGCCAGATGCAATCCAGATTTTGTGTACTATTCCTTAGTTGTCTGCTACCTCAGCTGAAACACAGGGAGCTCCCGAGCTGAAGGCAAGGGAGCTGTGGTAGCAGTTCCCAGCTGAGCTATCATGAGTTCAGCTGAAGTTTAAAGCCAGGCAGGAATTCAATTGCTGATACTACAGCAAGAATTGCAGCAAAAAAAAAAAAATCTTTGGGGCTGCAGCTGCTTAGTGAAGGCAAGTTATGTTTTGAGGACTGTGACATTCTGGTATCATTTCTGGGTCAGGCACAAAGGGAAACAAGGGTTCCCCTTTGTTATGTGCATCAGGTGTACAATCCATAGGAGGTGCTGGAATTGCTGCATTGTGGGGAAGCTGTAAAATATGCTGAAACTGTTCTAATATCAGGCTGCTAGTTGGTGGAAATCAGGAGTCCTTTTATATTAAAGGTGGGATAGCAGAGAGCTCCACAAGATTTGTAGGGTCCTAATATTGTCCATATAATGTAGTGTCCTTTTAGATATATCCTTATTTAGGGCATAGAGAAGTTCAAAGCCTGGAATTATAAGGGATCCACTAAAGTTGCTGGACCTATGAGAATTACAAGGTGCCAGACTGTCTCAGAATTACTTTGGGAGCTGTGGGAAGCACTACACATTGCTGGCTCCTTATTTAGCACCATGAGATTGGAGGAGGGCATGTGGTCCAACTAATTTTCACTGTCAGAAGGGTTCAAAATCTTGAATCTGATGGTGCCCCTCACCCCTGCATCTTTTTCTTCAGTGTTCCTCAGCAGCTTCTCTGGTTCTTCTTATGCAAGGAAGAAGGTGCACTTTGTGGTAATTTCTCCCTTCCTCCTCTGAGTTGTCTGACTTTTCACAGGATAGTCTATCTCCTCCCTCTCTTTATGAATCCTTTCACAGTAAAGGAGGAGAAGTTGAAGGGACTGTTGTGATTTTAGTGAATGACAGCTGAGTAGGTGGCTGTAGAGCCCTGAGCAGCAACAGAGTCACAGAGCTGTCTGTGCAGCTGGGAAGGCAGCATTCGTATTTCAGAGGTTACATTTATTCATTAATGAAGTCTGCATTTGCTTGTTAAGATAAATACCTAAAATGTAAGTTTTGTAGATGTTGATGGCCTGAGGCTTTATTTGATGAGGAGAGCTTCCCTTTCTGCACTGTGGAATGAGTCTTTCAACTGCCAGCAGATACTACACAGCACGTTTCAAGTGTCACTCTTGCATATCTCAGAGGTCTCATTTCTTGGCAGAGCTTTGCACTCTCTGTATTGGCCTCACTGATTATGTAAAGGGGAAGGCTATAGAGCATCATACCCCAAGAACACCTCTGGTTTGTACACAACTCTTAGTGCTAACAGGGTGTTTAATGCAGCTGACAAAGACAAAACAAGATTCAAAGCTGGAAGTTGAAGTTAAGAGCATTCCAAACTGGAAGATGAAGTGCCTGGTTTTTACAGTGAAGGTGATGAACTGCTGGAACAATCTCCATGGGAATGTGGTAATTCTTCATTAGAACAAGATGGGCATAGGATTCCTCTGACTAAACACTGGCTTCTACAGTATAGACATTTATATCTAAGTTAGTCAGCCTGGGCTCTCTCTACAAATTAGTCAGTAGAGTCTGGGCCATGATTCATCCCATATTCATGTAGATTGTGAAATGGGCCAGAGTACCTGCCCTCTGAAATGCCAACTTCTCTCCATTGACTCAAGGAGTTATGGGGTACAAGCTGAACCATAAACATCTACCCTGCAGATATCTAAGTGATGAGTCTGTCTGTTGCTTAAACATAGTCATAGATATTCCAGAGCATCCTCAGTGAAACTAAGAGCCCTTTCCAGCCTCCTCTGTTAAATCAGACAAAAACTACTCTGCACGTCTGCCCAGGGTTTGTCAACTACATCTGCAGTAGCATGTGAAGACAGATGATCTCCACAATTGGAGCTTTTCTCTTCTGCAAGCTTGTGCAGAAGCAGATCCAGTCTCCCAGCAGCACAGCCCAGCTGCAGCAGGAGAGGAGCTCCATCACAACAAGATGCCATCCTGCAGCAGAAATCTCTTGGTCCGTAGTTTGTGTAAACTGAGCTGTCCTAGAACATTATAATTCACCTTTGGCTTTAAAATGATATAATCCAAATGGTTTAATGCCATCACAAGTGCAATATGAGGATTTATTCTTCTAGGTCTGTGTTTGTATGTGTGCTGTCTGTACAGTATTGTACTACACAGTGACTCACGTGAGATTAACAAGCAAAGCCCATTTATTAAATTGTTTTATGTACTCTAAATCTCATGTAATCCACTAATGCATAATGCTGTCACTTAGTAAGCTTGGCATTCCTTCCCAATGGAGCATTGCATTTAGCAAGTTCCCATAGTACTCAGTCCTTTTGAAAAGGCTGCAGTTGAGAATGCAATTTTAAAAATAAATCTATTAGAGCCTGAATGCTTACAATACACAGAGAACTGGGACCCAGCCGTAGCATGCATTCACCTGTAGATTGCATAGATTTTCTATCCTCTTAAGGAGACTGTACAGACAGACCTTGCATTGTAGCATGCAAAGTTTGCTTTTGTAGTGTCCTCTTGCCCTTGGAGCAGGTGATCAAGATTATACCTAAACTCTGCTTTTGCAAAAACTGGCTTTGTGCATCTGTGGAGATATTGGTGAGGTCTTGGGAATTCCTGGAGCACCTGTGTTGTAACGCTTATGCTGTGCTCTGGGAAGGAGTGTGTGATTTCTGAGCACAACATTTTCCCTGTGGCTTCAGTATGCCCAGCAATATCCTCTTCATCACTACAGAGGTGAAGAGTGGGAGCAGAAGCAGTGGAATTGCCTGTCATATCTTGATCAGAGGGATAATTATTATCTGTGTAACTGGATCTGAGTCCAACCCTCAATTGTAAATTGGTGGTTCCCAAGTTGCACACTTGCAAGGCACAGTAGAAGAGCTGAAAAGTCTCTGCATCTCCAGCAACTGGTTCAGGATTTTGTTTGTGAGAAGGCCTTTTTCACAGTGTGTCTCTATTTCTATGAAATATTCCCACCATCTCATCCCCAATTACTATGGAATGATGATTTAAGGGGTTATACTGAGATGCAAAGCAAGTCAGCAGAAAAGAACTCCAGTCAAAGCAAGTGTGAGGAAAGAAACAATTCAAGACAGTGGGATGAGCTGCAGTGGTGAACATTGCAAGCCCAGGTCAAGCACTGGATGGCAAACAGGCTGGTCAATGCTGGGGAAAATCCCTCTCAAATCACAGGGAATACTGGCCAGGAGATTTTGTCAACTCAGGCATGTGTAGGCAGACTTGGCATGAATTCCAGTCACATATTGCATAGCCTCATTCTGTAGTCATTATTCAGCACTTACTCAAGCAAAACTTTTGCCAAACTTAATGGGTTTACTACTCCTGCTGAAATGAGTAAGACTTTTGTCTGAGGCTCAGGTGCTTTCAGATCTGAGTCTCAACACATAACCCAGCCATGTCCTGTGTCACCAGAGATTTTCAGTAATTTTTTAAAGGTAACAACAGTGAAATATACTGCAGTCGACAAGAAAAAAATGAAATGGGTGAACTGCATGGTAAGAAGCAAGCAGAAGAAAAGCAGGGTGAGGTGCTCAAGACAGGCACTCTGTGCATTTTACTTCATCTCATTTTGTAAGTTGTCCCCCATGGAGGGCCCCATGAGCTGCTCCATCAGCTGCTCCCCAGAGCATGCTGTGTGCCTGCACTTCTGCTTATGTTTGTTTTCAGTGATGGTGTTAAACTAGAAAACATGGTGAAAATGAAACATTTTTATTTGTTTATCATTTGGGACCGATGTTATTAAAAACATGGAGAAAAATTGAAAATATAGCTTGGCATGTTTTCTGTAAGTACTGAGTAGTCCTTCTGCAGCCTATGGTATAACCAAAGTAACCTAGAAATAAGCTTGTATTGCTTTTTTCTAGTGCCTAATTATAAGGATATAAAAAATATGCTCATAATAATGCCTTCTCATCTGGCTGTGAGGGGGCTGAAAGTACCACTTAGGAAGATCTAGTCTGTAAAGCAAGTGATTGTAATGCAGGACTATGACTATTCATGAGCTCTGAGTTTATTGACTCTGTTAAAAACTGGATCTGTGGTCTACATGAAGGATGTATAAAATGCTGTGTGTATCAGAAATTAATTGTAGTTCATATCAGTATGACTGAGCCTTTCCTGATCTCACTATTTAGAGTTTTTCTCAGGGAAGAGAAGTTTATGTTATATATTCTATGTTGATTTTCAGTTATTCTCTGTGCATTTTATTTCATTTGCATTAACCATGTACATCTACATTTGTAATAAGTTAAAAACATCATTAAGGATGGTCCATTTTGGTTGGATTTAGCCATTAGGAATCAAAATCTTTAAAAGGTTCTAGAAAGTTTAAAATTAAAGTTTTCTCCTCTCTGTTCTAGTATCTTGGGTTTCATAGATATGCCTTGATTTGTTTTTTGGGTTTTTTGCATTTTTTATTTATAAAGAGAGTATTTCTCACTATTCTTCTACTCAAATTTTAACAGAATTGCAGTGTTGGTAGGGAAAGGAGACCGTTGTAAATATCTAAGGGTAGCAAATAAATCATATGCAACAGCAATTAAAGGAAAACTTGCGTCCTCCAGAGGCGTGCTCCTTGTTATGTTCCCTGTTCAGAACGTACTTAAGCACCTGTTTAACATTAATGGTAAGCATATGCTTAAATGTTTCTGGTGACTTGGGAGTTATGAGAAGCCTGCCTTGCACACACAATAGTTGAACAGCCCATTTTCCATCTGTGTGCAAGCCCAGAGCGTGGTGCTAGCTGAGCATTTTCCAGGTTAATTAGATTGGCATAACAAGATCCCTGGTGGACTCCGTGCAGTCATCAGCTCTTCTGTGCTCTCTGGCTATTGGGAGCTCTGCTTTGAGTTGTGCATCTTGTGCTGGTAACTGAAAGAGAATATTGCACTCTATTTCACCAGCGTGCTCAAATGGAAACAGAATTGAATGGATTGCAAGTACACCATAAATACAAATTTGGCTTTATATTGCTAGCATGAATATGGCGCATCCTTCAAATGCACAGTGTCTACCAAGGACTATTTATTCTACAGAGCTACCAATAATGGGTATGCTTTCATGAATTATGCATGTGTTTGTCCTTAAGCCTCACCTGGATGTGATATGGAGTGTTTAAGATTTGAAGCTGGCTGTATGTATAAATTGCAGATATTTTTCATAAAATATAAAGTCCTTAAAGGTTTCTTTGTGATATTAGAATCTGTCGTGCATGTGTCTACAATAAAAAAAAAATAGAATCAAAACAATTCTAATTCAGTACTGGAGGAAAAAAGAGAGCTTGATACTCAACAGTCTCTCAAGAAAAGGCAAAATTATGTGAAGTCAAAGGTGATCTATTCATCTATTCAATAAAGTAAGTAAGATGAGATGGAGGCAGAGAAATCCATCTTTGGAAAAATAAGGGGTTATTGTAGGAATAAGGGAGTTATTATTTACCAAATGTGGGGGCATTCTGACCCCATAGAATGCCTAGAAGCAACTTGCCAAAGTATAAAAATGTAGCACTGAACATCACATTATCTATTCTGGTCTTCTGATGGATTGAAATGAGGAAAAAAAGCACCTGCTTTCAGGGAGATATTAAATAGATGTGGAGGAGTATGATCATTTCACCTCAACTCAGTGGCACAAAATTTAGCTTTTCAGTATTTTCAGAGAGAGGCTGCCTTGGTTTCCTCTAAAGTTTCTCCTATTCTCACCATTCTTACTGTTCTATTGTGTTTGAATTTCTGGTTTCTAGAGAGTTCCCTAGTATTTAATTTTCACATTCAGCTTCATTGTTTGGTTGGTTTTAGCTTAATCCCTTATGTTTTTTAAGAGTTATATGCTAGTGAAACATTGCATATTAACAGTGCCATCACCAAAAACATGGAGACAAAGTGGACTAACCTGCAGAACGGTGACAAATGGCTGTAGTGCACTCCTGAGCTCTCTGCTTCCTGCTATGGTGAAGAGAACACATTATGAATAGATGTGACTGCAGAAAGGCAGAACAATGGAAAGACTGGGAGGCTTTGGGCATTTTGCATTTGTGTAAGGGGAAGCTTTCAATCTTTGAATCCATCCTAAACGGATAGTTATTGATGATTGCTAACATTCATTGCCTGCTTACTCATTTTTGGGTACTGTGGGAGGAAGAGAGCCCCATCTGAATGAGGAATTGCCTTGAACCACCTTGTGACCACTCAGGCACTCTCTGGAGGTGACTGATGCATCCACATTGCACATAACTTGGCAGGAACCTCCTTGTTCCCAAATGGCTTTGTTGTTACTGGAATTGAAATAAATTCCATGGGTTTTCTTCTGCTTGAAGAGCATGATTCAGTCCTGAAAGGTTATTTTGTTCTGTGAATGTGTGTTTGTTTCTTTCAGGGGTTGAGGCTACAAGGCAACCTGAGACAAGGCTAGATCAGAGGAGGAAGGAGATGAGATGTGTCTTAAATGTGCACCATCTCTGTGGGGAAGGCTCTGGAATGGGCTGTCTTTGTGAACTGTGCCTTTTGCAGGGACCTAGCAGCATTTCTTGGAGGATGAATTGCCACTTGGGAAACACAGATGCTCAAATTCTGGTTCCTGGAGTGAAATAAAGAGCAAGTTAAATTTGTAGTCAGGACACATGCAGTCTCCACTTGTGGGCAGAGCCCCTATGCCAAGGAGTGTTGCAGTTGAAGCAATACTCAAGAACTTGCAGCTCATAGGGTTGGAGGATACAAAGTCTAGTTCCAAGCTACCTAAAGTAACTGTAGCACAACATCTTTTTTATTGGTGTATGCTGGAGAAAATCTGCTTGAGGCTAGGAGAGTCCATAGGATCACACAAGGTAAGCCCAGTAAACACATTTTCTATTTGAAAAGTGAATTCATTTATTTCTCTTGTGCCTTGTAAATGTGTCA
This sequence comes from Agelaius tricolor, assembly GCF_023055355.1. Lineage (NCBI taxonomy): Eukaryota > Metazoa > Chordata > Aves > Passeriformes > Icteridae > Agelaius > Agelaius tricolor. The sequence continues at coordinate 5,010,166 of NW_027269266.1, forward strand.
GAATGGCACATCCATTCTGCTGGATTCTGTATCTTGTGCTTTCTCCTTTTGGAGATTCTCATAGTAAGCTGGTTTTCCTCCTACGTAAGTAAACATGTGGAGACTTGTAGCAGAAATACTAACATTGAATGAAATACAGATGCAAATATGTCTCTGTAAACACTGGAAAAAACCGTGAAATAAGTGTGAGAAGAATGACATATGCTGATAATAGAGAATATTGTTCCCAGCAATAAAGCTGAGCAATGTGCTGTACTGTCAAGCCCAAAAAAGTCACAGTACAGACATCTCTCCAGCACAAGACCTCACTTTCTAAGGACACTAAAAGGCCACAAGGTACTAGCACATTGTGTGTGTGATTACAGTTCTTTCCCTGTTATGCCTACAAATGCTACACCTGCCAAACAAATGTTTATTTTTCAGACAACCTCCATATAAACAAAATCAGTTACTGACCTGCAACCTCACTAAGACTTAGGAATGCCTAAATAGGCAAGATTTGGAAGGAAAGGATCAGCTGTTCTCAACTGCTGACTCATAAAAATGATAAAAAAGATATGCCAAAAACCTAACTTGTCATTACCAGTCAAGAAAAAACTGAGTGTTGTGATGAGAACTTAATAGTTGATAACCCTTGTCTTCCATGACATGTGCAAATCATCTCAGCCAGACTACCTGAACACACATCTCAGTGCACTTGACAGTGTGATGGATGAACTCTGAGAGAGACAGCGAATGAGTGAGTGGATAAAACCAGCATATTCAAATTTTGCTAATAAATACCACTTTCTTCCATATGGTATTGCACTGGAGCTTGTTACACTAATTTCACACATGCTCAGAAATAGATGTCAGTCATTTGCTAAATGCTAACAAGAAGGACCTGTGCTTTGTGGTGGGTCACATACAATATATGGGAATGGGGGAAGGTCACATCTCCTGATCTCCCCAGCCATGTGATGGCACTCATGCCACTGAAAGATGTGACTGGAAAACATGAGAGCAGGCAGCTGGGGGCTGTGAAAATCCAGTGATGGAATGTGTTCAAATAATGAAGTCAAGTGCGTTTCCTAATGTCTGAGTCTGTCATGCCTACATCATTACCTTTATCAATCAAATCTGTAATTTCATCAAGAAATGAAATTGGATTTTTTGACAGGACCTATTTTGCAGAAATCTGTATGGAGTAACATTAATTATAATGCTATCCTTTAATTCTTTATTAATTGACTCCCATTTCAGTTTTACAACTTCTCCATTCTTAGACAGAGTCCTTCTAAAGGGAGACCAACCAAGCCGTATAATTTCTGTGGGTAAATAGGGCATTAATTTTGGAAAGGCTGGTCGTAAATGCTGTAAATCATGAGAGTAAAACCAGCAAGGGTGAAGAGGAGATGCAGGGAAACACTTTATGATACGAGGTGAGACGGAGCACCATCAGCAAGAAAGTCCATTTGAGAATCTGTGGCATCAGTGAAATGGAGTGCACGCATCCGTGAGAGGACAGGGGAGTGTGAGGCAGAGAGAATTGTTATCAGGGAAAGTCCTAAGGAATGGTATTGTTTGTTACACACTGTTTGCAAGCAGTAGGAATGTGTGCTGAAGGTGTGAGGAGAGGCAAAAATGGTATTGGTGATTCCATAGAGAAACAAGTTCACGAAGAGAAGAAAGGCATTAACAATTAACTACAGCAAAGACAGACTGGGGTGAGAAGCAAAAGAATATTGATGGAGTTCTGTGTGTGCTGTGCTGGAGTGGAAGTGTAAGTCATGCAATCTGACTGAAAAGCCTGTGCCACAGGCTCCATATCAAAACAACTCCTCAAGTTGTTTTGATGTGGAGCAACTTAAGGAGTTGTTAATGCAAATGTGTCCTGCCGTGGGGAGAAAAGTAAACCTAGAAATTTGACTGTAAACAAGAGTAAGGACTAACCTGTGGTAATGAAATGTAAAGTGTCTGATCAAAATTCAGCATGTTCATCTGAACAGTAAATCTTTTATGTGAATGGGTCACTTGAGCCCCATAGTCTATGTAGTTTTCTTCTCACAGTGTATGTTGACCTTGATGTCCATTGTGACTACAGAGTGTGGTAACATTTCACTGTTCCCACTTTGTTTGCCTGACAAAGCTGCATGGGGTTTAATGGCTTTAAAAGTATCCTGACTACTGGAGGCTCCAGGATGTGCAAGACAAGTGTGATTTGTTGAACTGTAGGGCCTTTGCATGGGGTTGAGGGGGTGAGATATTTAACTAGTGATTATTACATTTAAACCAGTCATAAAAAATGAAATTTAATGGAAACCTCATGTTTAAACGCCAGCAGGAGAAATGCTCTGTGCTGAGCAGGGGCCACTGTGGTATCCTCAGCTTATCTCCTTCATGTAGGCTCTTGGACTTCTCATGGTCTCTGAGGAGAAGCAGTATCCTGCAATGAATACACTTGGATTGGCACACAACAAATTTGAATTTAGAGGGAATATGATAGTGGTTTCCTGTGTGACCTTGGACAAATGTCATCCTGCTGCCATGCACAGGAGAGCTGTGTCCCTGCAGGGCAGCTCTACCACCTCCTTCTGTGGGAACCACATCCTGCCTAGAGCTTCTCACTGGGCTTTGCCTTCCTTTCCATTTGTTGAGTAAGGTTGATAATTCCTTCCATTCCCTTTCTTTCCAAGTTTTGACTGTGGAATTTAAACTCCCATAATATCCATCTGTATTTGTTTAGTACATAAACTGTGTCTTATTGTGCTAAATATAAGTGGTTATCTATAATTAGAATTACATTAAAGGATTCAAATATCATTGATCTACTGAATATACAGTGTTCAATAAGGGATGATAGGAATCTGTAAATCCATGCAATACTGGTCAGGGTACACTTGTAGAACAGGTTTATACCCAATTACAAAGAAAATGGAGGATAATGTCTTCTATTCATGTCCATGCTTGGGGCTGTCAGGGTTTTAGTATGAACCAAAGCAGAATTTGTCACAGATAGTGCACAGAAACTAACTTTTTTTACTGAATTAGACAATATCCTATGTATTAGTAATAAAAAAATTGATAATATTTCAGTTGATAAGGGAATTCTGGCAGATAGTGGAGTCTAGTATAAAATTTCCAAATCAAATATTTCTTTCTGTATTTTTGCCATTAACCTCATTTAGGAACATTATGGTTTTGATAATGCAGTGCTTAGAAAAAGATGAATTAGAGTACTCTGTTGAAATCTGATATCTGAAAAAACCACTTTGAAATGTAATCCTTGATGGTTGTTTGCTTTTATGTTATATAAATAATATGTGGAAAATTAATTATTTCAGTTTTAATAAAATGAGAGTTTGATTGATGTGAACTGGTTTTGTTTATTGGGAAATTTCTTGTTTTCATCTTGCTTTGGAAGGAAAACAAATATTGAAATAATTTTTCTGCTAAATGGAGATTTAATTTCCTCTTCTCACCTCGGTTTTGCTTTTTAGCACATAATTTTCCCATCCATCTACAGCCTGCCAATACCATTAAAAATTTATTGTAAATTGAGCTGACTGAAAAAAACATTTTTAAACATAGGCTATTAGTCTGTTCCTAATTCATCCTTTGCTTATGCAAGACCACAATCTGCATTTGCAACCACTTTAATATTCAACATGGTGTTTCTAGCCTGATTTGACTCCTTTCAGGTTGTTGGTAGGGATAAAGTGAGAAGAATTTAGACTAGAACCCCCTACCGGATGGAAAGTTTTTGAGAGGTGCCTGGTTTCTGTCTTCATCAGAAAGAGAGCTGCTGTTTGAGATCTGTAATGGGTGTGTGTAGCTTTCTTTGTGTTGAGGCCCCAGAGAGTCATTACAGCTTTTACAATAAGAATGTGATAGCTCCTTTGCAGTCATGAATATTCCTTTAAAAACTTGCTTTCAAAGTCACTCATTACCAAGAGTGCACTGCTGACTGAGTACTGCAGGCATCCCTAAAGTCCTTGGTGTGCACCATGATTGGTTTCAAGCAGAGCATTCTAAGACCTCTGAAAGGACAAAACTTTCTAACATGCCTGGATGGATCCAAATCCCATCCAGGGTAATCATTCTGGTGCTGGTACCACCCATTTAGATCTTGGTTCTCCATGCATATCATGTAGAGTTGTGCATTTTAAGATGAGCACAGAGAGGGAAATGATGCTCAAGGTGAAACCACAGTACATAAAGGCACTCTTTATCCTTTTTTCAAGTAATCACTGGCAGAGAATCTGGGTCAAGCAGCTGCTCTGAGCACCATGTTCGTATGACTAATCTAATATCATCCCAGACCTGCTTGGATAGATCTACCAGAGCTGCTGTCATGCCCTGACTACATTTAAACTTGACCTTGATCACAGTTCCCACTCTGTTCACTCTTTCTAAATGCAGTTTATTCTGTCCTTGTTTGCCTTGTTAAATCTGCTGAGATGTGTGTTTGGCTTTAGATAAACAGTTCCTAGAGAAATACTATCTCTTAGGGTAATCCTTATTCCATAGCAGATTTGCCGGGGTGGTGGGGTGTGGTGTGTGTTTGTGGTGAGAGATCCCAGTGTCCCAGGGCAGCCATCAGCAATCTACAAGAATGGGACCAACTGACCCAAAAATTACTTGAGCATGAAAGCTGGCCTGGAGATTTGCTGTCTTTTTATAAAGGACACCCTTCAAAGTTTATGTGAGCTCCCTCAGAAGGAAGTAAAAGAAAAAAGAAGAAAAACATAACTCTATGAAAGCATCAGTAACAAAGTTTTTAGCTGTAGTCCTAACCTTGTTTTTCTCCCCAGCATGGAAGATCTAGCTTCCAGACTCTCCTTTCTTCAGGCCTTTTCTGTGATCACAAATGTACTGTGGGATGAAAGTCATGCCTTCCTCATGGTTTATCTCTCTGTACCATTACAGTGCTATGGTATATGTAGGTCATAGGTTTATTTTGCTGGGAGAGGCAGACAGTCTTTGAACTTCAACAGGAGAGAATTTGGATGACTGTGGTGTTCCTATTTTTTGCTGTTTTTTGTTTTGTTTTCCACTCAGCAATGTGACCAGGAGCACTTCAGTACGTATTTTTACAAAATGCAATTGATAAATATTGAATCCAAAGCAAAGAACTGGATTTAGCTGGTGGCAGTGTAGGTGCATATTTCTGTACACTCTATCATGAAATTTGGATGCCAACTGCTATTGAGACTGAGGTGATGGGGCTTTTTTAAAAATCAGAACTGATACTTCATTGCAAAGCTGCAGTGCATAAGGACCTTGTATTTCTAGCCATGCTGTCTGCAGTCTTCTCTATTGTAATGACAAGAACTCCTGGCTATTAGTGGACTGACCCAAATAGACTAAAGGATGGTTTTGTTGCAGAGAAGGTTTTTGTTTCTTTTAGTTTTTTTTTTCTTTCTGCCTCAGCACTGCACAGCAGAGACTCATGGGGGCTGTGAGTATGCTGGTGTGATCTATAAATGACCCCGATTATCACTTTCATAAATGACTCTGAATTTTCCAACCAAATTACCAATGAAGTGAAAGGCACTGAACAAGATTTTTAATTATAACAGATGAAATCTGTGCTCTCTAATCAGATTGTTTTACTGGTGGCTATTATTCATTGCTAAAAGTTAGAGCAATTAAACTTCAGACAGTCATTGGGCAGATTATATAAAAGAATCACTTCATTTGAAGGTTTGGGTATTGGTTTGTTGTTTTCTTTTTTTTTTTTTTTTTTTTTTTTTAATTACCATCTCTAGTGGAAACTCACAGTATATTGATTTTTCAAACCTGCCTAAAGGTGAAGTATTAAGACTTGTGCCAAAACAGCTGCTACAGGTGTTACTGTTATAGACTTGCAAACTTGGACAAAATTAATGTTGTATCTTGATTTTTTGAGACAGTAAAAGTAGTAGCAGGCAATATGGGGGTTTCTATTATTTTTTCATCTTAGTGTGTCTTTCAGGATCTCAATTTTCTATCTACCTCTGAGATGACAATACCACGTCCTTTTTCCTTTTCATATATGTCAAGGCTGACTACATGCTTGCCAGACAAGTATGGAGGGGGTATCTATTCTACCTCTTTTGGAGATGAGGGTATTCTGGACCAACACTGAGGGTAGATGTGCTCTCTTTGTTCAGTCTGCAGCTGGCTGTTGATGCAGTTTGATCCTGCTTTGAAGAGTAAGGTATATGGCTCCTTTGTAACATATTTGTGGTAGGGCTTTACAGCGACATTGGCAGGAAAAAAAAAATCTCTATTTCTGCAAATATTCTCTAATGGGCCTCATTGTATCTTTGTTCAGCCATTTGTAAAGTGGGCAAGTTAACATTTGTCTGTCACATGGGAGTATTGTTCAGCTTGCTGAGGGGTAACTTAAAAGCATGTAGAGATCCTTGGATGACAGACCCTATAAAAATACCGATTCTTTGCACTCTTTCACTGCTCTTATTGTCCATTTTAAGTCCAGCTCAGCACTTAACACAAGATTTCAGCACTCTGCTCCCGTACAAAAGCAAGTTCCCTGCCTGTTTTTGTGGAGACGTAGTATTTGTATTCACCATACATGCACAAACAATGCCTTTAGAAATTAAGAATAAAGCCACCAAATCCTGAGTATATTTAACTGACAGTAGCATATACCAAGAAGGTGCTTCTACATCCAGGTTGATGAATATTACAATAATTCCTCTTCAGCCTTTACATACAGAAACAAAGATGAAACTCAAGACTGTAGTGTAATTGTGGTTCCCTTCAGGCCTTGGATATTTGGAATCACAGAATCAACTCATTACTTAAGTGAGCTTTGAGTGATGAGCTTTAAAGGCTGAGCATCCTTTTTAAAGGATAACAGTTGCTGCTTAGTCGAACGTTTTCCAAAAGCCTTGATGAGATTTGAATGCCTGGTTCTCTGGAAATAGAATAATCCTCCAAGTGGCCTGGAAAAGCCCAGCCTGAACACTGTGCTTTCAGAACAACCTGTTCTGTGCTACCTTCCCTGCTGAATCTGAATTCAAAGGCATTTCTTTGGACAGGCTTTTTGGCAAGGCTTAAAATCCTGTGGGAGGGAGTGGATGGTGTGGGCACTGTCCACGGTGCTGGGGTGCTGTCCTCAGTGCTGGGGCACTGCCCGTGGAGCTGAGCACTGCCCATGGTGCCGGGTGCTGTCCGTGGTACTGGGTACTGTCCATGGTGCTGAGCGCTGTGTGTGGTACCAGGGTGCTGTCTGCAGTGCCGGGTGCTGCTCACGGCACTGGCGCACTGAGTGTGTCTGTGGTGCTGGGTGCTGTCTGTGGCGCTGGGCTCTGTACTCGGTGCTGGGCTCTGTCTGCAGCGCCAGATACTGTCTGTGGTGCTGGGGCACTCTCTGTGGTGCTGGGGCACTCTCTGCGGTGCTTGGGCATCGTTTGCAGTGCTAGGCACTGTCCCGGGTGCTGAGCGCTGTCCATGGTGCTGAGAGCTGTCCGCGGTGCTGGGCTCTGTCCATGGTGCTGGGTACTGTCCGTGGTGCTGGGCACTGCCCTCGGTGCTGGGCACTGTCCGCAGTGCTGGGCGCTGTCTGTGGTGCCAGACGCTGTCCACTGTGCTGGAGCTCTGTCCTTGGTCCCGGGGTGCTGTCCGCACTGCTGAACACTGTACACAGTGATAAGTGCTGTCCGCGGTCCAGGGGCTCTGTCCATGGTGCCAGGTACTGTCCTCGGTGCTGGGGCACTGTCCATGGTGCCAGGTGCTGTCCGCGGTGCTGGGGCTCTGTCCATGGTGCCAGGTGCTGTCCTCGGTGCTGGGGCACTGTCCATGGTGCCAGGTGCTGTCTGCGGCGCTGTGTACTGTCATGGTGCCAGGTACTGTCCTCGGTGCTGGGGCACTGTCCATGATGCCAGGTGCTGTCCTCGGTGCTGGGGCACTGTCCATGGTGCCAGGTGCTGTCCACGGCGCTGTGTACTGTCCCTGGTCCTGGGGTACTGTCCTCGGTCCTGAGCGCTGCCCACCACTGGCAGCGAGGAAGGTTGAGCCTGTCCAGTGCCTGCCCCACTCCCTGGTTTTTATCCCACAGACCTCTTCTTGAGAGTCAGCACACGGTGATTCATTTGGCACTGATTAATTTGTTTGTAGTGGAATCCTGTGTGCACAGAACTGTACAGAGGCTTGCTCTGAAAGTACCACAAGAATGGTGTCTTCTTAAAATGGGGACACAATTAGGCATGCAGGAGCCAGGATGAAAACACAATACTACTATTCTCTGCCTTGTTCTTTATTACTGTGTTGTAAAGAAGAAGGAACATCTCTACAGGATCACCTGCCTCTTATTTCTGTTTGGCCACTGTCAGAGACCATCTATATGGGGATCTTCAGCAAATTTCATCTGAGAAGTTGTGGATTCTCCATCCCTGGAACTGTTGAAGGGAAGATTGCATGGATGTCTGAGCAATCTGGTCTAGTGTAAAGTGTCCCTGCACATAGCAGGAAGATTGGAATGAGATAATCTTCAAGGTGTCTTCCACCCCAAGACATTCTATCATTCTCTGAATTAATTAAAATGTTTCCAGTTGTCAATTCAAGCCACACAGAACTCTCATTCAGAATTAACGTAGCCTTCATTTCATTTTGTTTATTTTACTCATGAAGTGGATTAAGCTAAATTAAATTAAAAGCATTTAATTCTGTAGGGGCCATCTTTGCATATTCTTAATGTGGCGTAACTTGTCCATCTACAAAGTAAATTTACACGTAGCATTCCAAGAATCTTAGGATAAACAGCTCTTTAGCCTTTATCAAGAAAACCTTTATTTGCTGTTTGATAATGTACTTTGAAAGTGTTTAAACTTACAGTGAACAAGGGCACCAACTGTTCACCTGGGGAATTGACATGGAACAGCAAATGGACTGTGAATTTCTAGCTTAGTATGTTGTAGCTTTCCCTCCATATAGACAGAGCAGGTTCTGTTGAGGTCTATAAGTATTTTCTGTGGACTTTAAGACCTCAGTTCACCTTAGCAGCATGATAGTCATGGATTCATAAAGTAAAGTGGGAATCTGAGGCCTGATTTAGCAGGAAATACTGTGCACATGCTTAGCTTTAAATACAGAGGTACTTTGATTGACTGGTTAAGAATTGCTCTGAATCAGAGCCAAAGTGCTGTGGTTTTTTGTGACATTTATATGGCTTCAGGATATGGATGTTCAATGAAAACTTCAATGACATTGTTCCTCAATAATTCAGAACTCCCAATTTTTCTTTAGAATTAATATCATTCTGGATGATACAATCATTCTGCAATTTTGTGTCCTGGCTCTATAAGGATTTGTTTGAAGGAAGTAGCTTAAAGATAGCAGTTTTATTACAGGCAGAAGAAGCAGGCTGTAAACTCTTTTTTATTTTTTTTAATTGAAGTTGCTTGTCTTTCATTAAAGTCATTATAAAGCTATTTTTTTTAGTTTCCTGGGAAACAGTGGTGTGCTTTCCAGCAATCTGTATTTTGTAAGGCCTCACCTGGAGTACTGTGGTTTGATCAGATCTTCAGCACAAGAGAGATGTGCAGCTGCTGGAGTGAGTTCAGAGGAAGCCACAGATGCTCAGAGGGCTGGAACACCACTCCTGAGAAGACAGGCTGGGAGAGTTGGAATTGTTTGAATTGGAGAAGGGAAGGCCCTGGGCAGGCCTTAGAGATCCTTCCAGTGCCAGGGCTGTGTGACATCTGGAGAGAGACTTTTGACAAACGCATGTGGTGATGAGAAAAGGAGTCATGGATTTAAACTGGAAAAACACAGGTTTAGATTGGATATGGAAAGAAATTCTTTACTGTGAGGGTGGTGAGGCCCTGGAACTGGTTTCCCAGAGGATCTGTGGATGCCCCATTCCTGGGAGTGCTCAAGGACAGGTTGAATGGAGCTCTGAGCAACTTGGTCTAGCGAAAGGTGTCCCTGCCCATGGCAGGGGGATTGGAATAAGATGATTTTTAGGGTCCTTCCAACACTTTGCCACTGTAAAGAAATCCTCCACTACTAATCCTCTTATTAGTTTAAAAATGTAAAATAACATTTTTGTATATTTAAAATAATGTTTTGAAACATGAAAAATAACTTAAGAACTCTAGGAACTTACCTAGACATTTGAAAATGTCTAGGATGAATGACCATTTCTCTTGAGTGTCATTGAAATAGCACAGAAAAGAAATCTGTTTTTTTGTCCCAGAATTCTGCAGAATAATGGAAAGCAGATGCAAAGACCACAGTTACCTGAGAAATGAGGGTTCTGTCAGCTTGGCCTTAGGAAACATGAAGTATACCGCAAGAAGGAAGAATTTTGTTTAATGCAGATATATTATTCACTACTGTTATATGCATTCATTTTGCCCAAGTGTGTGGACTGAGGCTACAGACATATTTGAATATGCTGAAAGAATCCAACAACCTGAAGTTAAAAACCTTCAATAAATTTATGTCATTATCTCCGTAAGCGGGGTGGGAGGAAAAGACAAAAACCTGTGTCTTCTTAAGTGCTTGAGAAGAATGAAATTCTCTCCATGTAAAAGGTTATCTCTTGACTTTAATTGCCAGATACACTGTGTGTTTCTACATAGATGTTTAAAGAAAAATTTAGAAAGGAAAAAGGCATTATGTGCATATATTAAAAAAAAAGGTCTATTCTGTAAGGAAAACTATGCTTGCTGGAAAGTCAAATGTGCAATTGAAACAGTTTGGCCTTGAGTAGTCATAATTTCCCTCATCTGAGGCCTAGGTGGAAGTCAAGGCTTTGAACCTGTAAATGTTTAAGTGCATGAGCAACTTGCACCTGTGTTTTGTACTTGGAAGTCCCTGGGGACTCTGTCACGTGCAGGGATGCTCATGTGGGTGAGTGTTTTCTGGCCAGGTCTTACACAGCAGTGATGCAGTGAGTGCTGGGAGCTGCACTGCTCCAACCCTGCCCTTTCCAGCTTCAGGGATTGTGGATCTTCCACAGCTTCTTGTATATGCCACAAAGATGTATCAAATAATTTTGGATTGCTTTTAGCCCTGTAAAAAATGAGCTATGGGCTTCACTTTTGTGTGTATGGAATCCAGTCAATAGAGATCTGGTGAAACAGGACCTCGAGGTGAGGCTGAGACAAATTTGGGATAAATGCCAAGCTGTGCCTCCAGATCTTGCTTAAGGCCCTTTATTGTAGAAGATAAACCTTACTCTACAACCTGTTCCAAACTTTCATTGTTAAGCAAATTGATGTAACATTCATGTTCTTTCTATAAAGAAAATTCTACCATGGGAACTATTAAAGCTTTTCCTTTTAACTGCTCTATTCTGTGTTTTAGTACAGGACTATTTTAAATTAATTATCCTCTAATTTGTAGTTGAGGCACTGAGTGGCTGTAAGTGATAACATCTCCACTGTGCAGTTAATGTTATGCTTCTTTGTGTATATAAATACTTCACAAATGCATTTTTCTGTGATGTAAATTGAAATCTAATAGTCTAAACAGCATCATGCCTGTACAGTGCTTAGCAATGCATTCCAGGTACTTGAAAGCAATTTCAGAGAGAGTGAAAAAATTTCCACAAATTCTTCATATCTTAAAATTTCTGTCACTCTCTGCAGTTAACCTTATATCCTGTTAATTGGAAACATTGAAATATTTTTGAGCATGGGTTTAGCATGGGTGCAAAGATAGTGAAAAAATTTAGATTTTCTGGGTTTTTGTTTGAGCTTTTTAATGCAGGTTCAGTTGAGAAATTATAATGAAAAGTTTATTAAAGTGTTAAAAAAAACGAGGCATAATTATTTTATATATTCTAATATACAATCTTTTAAAATCTGATGGTGTGAAAGCAAGAATTACAAGAATGATTTCTCTAGGAAGTTTTCATTTTTCCAGTATTTGAAAAGACAAATTAAAGATTCTTGCTGAAGGATCTCTGCATTTTTGGGCAGTAAGGCCCTGTAAGGGGCAGGTTGCACTGGAGAAAAAATTGTGACCTGTCTTGAATGTCTTGGGTTTTGGAATTAGTCTTCCATTTAAAAAAATGGCAAAAGGTGTAGCATTTACTGGGATTCAAAAGCCTTGTCAGATCAATGAATAACACAGAATAAATGTCATCTCAGCGCTGTTAATACATTGCTTTTCCATCCACCAGTCAAGAAGAAAAAAAGACATGGTAACTAGAGGTGTTTTTGCTCTTTTAGATAAAGCCTTAAACTTTTAAAGTGCTCTCTGATACACTATTATGCATGTCTTGATTGTTATCTCTCCATCATTTATTTTATAATGCATTACTGGACAATCTGGAGTAAATTTAATTTCCTTACCAGCTGCAGTCTTTTTCTTTTGGCACAGAGTGATTGTGTTTGGCTGTGTTTAGAATGAGAATAGAAAGAGCTTTCCACAGGGCTTCTTAGACCTGTGGTGATGTAGAGAGAGCTGAAGTAGGAACTTGGTGCAGTAGAGACCCTGGAAGATGGGAAAAGAGCTTTTCAGCCACAGCAGCACAGTTCTTATTCACTCTGCAAGAACTCTGAAGGAAATCAATTCCTTTTGCCAATACTCAGAACATAAACCATATCAATACTGCAGGCAAGATCACTGAAACTCCAACAGTGAGAGAACAATCTGGGATGTTTTTTTATCAATTCTTCATCCAGGGTGATGTAGTTAAAAGAGAGCAAAAAGCTTGATCAGCAGTTCAGCGACACAGATGTGATTACCAAAAGTGTCAAGCTTAGCAGAGCTCTTGTTGAAGTCAGCAGGCATTTCCTCAATGACATTATGGGTATGGGGAACTCATATGTTTTAAATAAGCAGTTTGCAAATGTATGTCCCATGGGCACATTTCAGAGCCTTAATGGATCATCTTGTTCTTCTCATAATTTCTTTTGATTATACCAAGCTGCTGATGGCTGTTCTGATGTGTGAGATAGGTACACCCCAGTGCTGCTCCTGAGTCTGTTCCCTTACCAGTAAGCATTTATCCAAGTCCCCAGTGTGACTGCCTCTTCAGGAGTGGCTTTGCACGGAGAATGTCTGTCCCTCTGACCTTTATGCACTGTAAAAAAAACCCCTTAGAAAACAGAGTAAAAGATAAACACAGCATGATAGCAGCAACAACTCAGCAAGCTTCAGTTTTTCCTAAATGCAAATCAGCGTAATTAAATTCTGCAGTTAATGACAGACTATACAAGCCTGATTTAGCAGATCCTCTAATGAAACCCTGGGGACTTGAAAAACAGAAGAGTGCTGCCCTCTGAGGTTATTAAGGCACAGCAGCATCCTCACCTAAGGTTCTGGAGCTGCTACTGTGAGTGGGAGGCTGGGGCCCTTGAGACAGCCAGGCCAGGTTCCCCAGAGCAAGTAAGAACTGAGAGAATGAGCAGAAGGGAAGCACAACACTCTGTCATTTCTCCCATAGTTATTGCCTGTTTACTCAAGGAACAACAGGCAAAGTGTTTGGGCCTCTTCCAGCAAAAGATTCCTGTTTTTTTGCCTCTAATCAGAAGGCTCTCAATAAATGTGATTTCATGTGCATTTCTGAGCTTTGAACATTATTTGTGTCCTGTCCATAGAAAAATACTTTTGATTTATTTTATTTCACCAAGACAATTTGGTGTGATTTGTCAGAGATCTGCAACCAGTGCCCAGTTTTGTCACTGTGTTTCAAAATGTGTAGCCAAAGAACTTAACTGTGGGGAGAGAAACCAGTGCAATTCATTAAGGTACAGTCCCCTGCACTCTTAAGCAAAGGCCTTGAACTTTCACTTTGAAGTCAGGGTAGACACTAATATCTGCCAGATGTGAAATAGCAGTGACATGGAAAAGCATTGAAGGGATTAACATGCAAATAAAGGCACAAGTCTTGTGGTTTGTTTCCAAATTCCCACATTCAGTACTTTCACAATAGATTTCTGAAAGTAGAGCAGTTTTTGCCCACAGGACAGGTTTATAAGATCACTGCAGCTTATTCACTGGTGTTAGGTCTTATAACTGATGCACTGATTTGATTTCCACTCTAGGATGTAAATTCTCTTTCAGCCCACCTCCAGTTTTACAGGAAAGCAATGACAGAACTCTGTGGAGTGTGGGGATTGGGGCAAAAAGGTGGCTGGTTTTGTTAGCTGTGTATACTTAGAAAAAACAAAAACAAACACCCCTCCTCCCCAACTTAATAACTTGTTAATTTTCTTCTAAGCAAAGACCATCTGAACACACAGTAGGCCATGGTCTCATGTAATCTCTTCATGAATCTACACTGACAGCCTAAGAAGTTTGTTTTCTGCCAAGTTCCCATAGTCTATATCTGTGAGGAGGTGAAATAGGTATGTGCTGTGATATTCCATTGCTTGACTAGTGCTAAGCATCCCCAAAGGGCCAAGGTAAGTGTTTGTTCATGTTGGCAATTTTTAGGAATTTGACAATGGTTTGTAGAACATCCAGCACAGTAAAACACAGAACAAAGTGAGGTCCTCATGTGTCCCATCACAAGAGGTGCTGCCATCACCTTCTTCCTGCTGTCACATCTTCTGAGAGAGAAAGAAAGTCCCAGCTGAAGTTCACATTCATATATTCACAGTGTTTTAAAAATTATTATTTTTCAAAGAGTAACAAGTAAAAGAAAAAACATTAATAAAGCAGATATTTCAAGGCTACTCAACATTATAAATTTTCACCAAGATTTTTACATTCAGAACTCTTCATGATGGAAAGGATGTGAAGCTGGTTTAAATTTACATGTTGGAAGTTTCTCTTTGACTGAAGGCTTTTCCAGGGAGAGGAGTGAGGATAAGGAGAGCCACTCAACAGTGTTTAAGAATGAAGACTGGGAAAGGGTTCTTTGGGGGCGGAGAATTAATCTGTCCTTGTCTGACCCATCCCAAAAACCACATCCTACTTTTGTTAAAGCAAAAGCAAGCCTGGATCTAATTGTTTTGTGAGAAAATTGGATTGAGTGTTACAAAGTACTTTCTCATCTTCCCCAAGTCCAGTTCTTTGATGGCTACACACAAGAATTACTTCTATTTCCTCCAACCTGTCTCCAGTATTATGGATAAAGGTCTGGAGTCCATCTAATTCCCCACTTGCCCCTTTTGTGTTTTGATTGTGGGATTTTTTCCATTCTTTGACCTTTTCCACTGCTTTCTCTGTAGGGATTGACATGTTTTCCTGCATGATGGTAGAAGATATTCTTCACCACAAAGCACAAAGTGCCAGAGCTGCAAAATTTTAGGATCTGCCCATTGTGTTGCAATCTGCTGGGAGAGCTCTTGTTTGAGTGCAGGAAAATTCTTTTAACTGGTGAGCCTGACTGAACAGCTAAGGAAAAGATATTGTGAGATTTGGGACATGATATAATCCTTACCCTTAATTATGAATGACTGAGTCTGACTTTAATGCCTATGAGGCCTAAATTACAGAGCAGTCCCATGCTGCTCAGAGCAAAATGAAACTAACAGTAATTGCCAAAAAAAAAAAAAACCATAAGTTAAGATTTCCAATCCAACTGATAGAAAAAATTGGTCTCCAAAATGTCAAGGGTGTGAGATAAAGAATTCAAAAGGACATGGGAAATCATCAGTATGAAGGCAGATAAGTGAGCAAATTTATGTCTAAGAAGGTATCTAGCAGCCTGAAGGTAGTCATCAGGATGTAAATTATTATTTTGAAGTGTGTTTTGTTAATACAGTGGTTGATTAAGTACTCCTCATGTCTGGTCCTAATTTGCTGAAAACATCCCTTCCCTTCCCTTCCCTTCCCTTCCCTTCCCTTCCCTTCCCTTCCCTTCCCTTCCCTTCCCTTCCCTTCCCTTCCCTTATCAGAAAATCTTGAAAGTTCAAAAAATAATCATGTCATTCTGCCTATTACCAAACTGAGTAATAATTACTTGCATTTGGTGTGTTAGTACCAAGATCTGCTTTCATAAATGGAAAATATTGAGAATTACTTTCTTTTCTCTCAAAAAGTTTAAATATTGATTTCTAGGGCTGTGTGTACATGGATTCTTTTTTCTCCAATAAATTCATGCCCAAAAGAAGCCATTTCAATGTTTCAAAACCAGTTTTTCATTTCTCAGCAAACTGACTGATGAGATTAACTTAAGTTTGATATACAAACAGTGCTAAAGAAATACATAATTTCTCTAACACAGCATTAATGTCTAATTTTTTCAGCATTTTCAAGTGACAGTTGAATTTTTTTACAGTGCAATCTGTTTCACAAGGTTGAGCCTCCTGCTGGGGAGTAAAGTGCTATATCACTGAAGGTAGATGTCAAAGCAAAGTGCTTTTAGGTTTTTTGGTTTTTTTTTTGTTCCACTTCCTTCCTGATAAGACACAAAGCAGCCTTAAGGGCCTATCCTCCACTGGGAAATCTAAAAGTGTCCCACTTGTTCATCTGCAAGTGATGAACTCTCAGCTGACACCAGTGTTTTAGTCCTCCATCCTGAGTAACCCTGCTGAGAGCAGGTCTAATAGGCACAGCTGTAATGGCCCCGAGGTGATGGAATTTCCCAGGTGCAGTCAAAACTAAAGGTTAAGTGGTGTTCTCTCATTGTGTTTTTTAGGACTAGCAGAAGTTTAACTTTTCTTTCTTTGGGCTCAAGGGCTTTGTTTATAGTTCAGGTAGTAAGTTATTCAGTGCTGCAGTCCTCTAAAGCTGAAAAAAGAAAGGAGTGAATGAGGATCTGATTTTTCCAGAAAAATAAATTCCAGTAAGCCAGCACTAGCTTTGAAGATGTCTCTTCTAACTGGGAAATGTCACTACTCTTGTTTCATAACTTCCTGAAAGTGTAAATTGAGGTAGGGCAACTTGTGAGGGAGGCTGGAATAAAGGAGACACCTGGAGCAAAGCCACCAATTCCAAAGCTCAGGATGGATTTCTTGGGCCCTGGGTTTGCCACAGCTGCACAGGCAGTGCTGAGAACTGCCAGGGAAGGAGAAAACACAGAACTTGTTTGCAGAGAGGTCACTGCAGAGTTTCCACAGGGGCAAATGTAAACTTTACTCAATATTATGTAGTGATTTTCTGTGTGGCCAGACCTGTTCCATAATTGAAGTGAAATTGTGTGATTTTTTAGGAATTAGTGTCAAGGTCCTCTTGACCTAGGAGACACTGGGATGGTTTTGAGTTAAAAATAACAAGCAAATTGATAAGAATGTCGGAGAGAGGGTGTTTTGGAAGCAGGACACTCTGCTATTTCAACCTGAAATTATTTACCTAAACTGAGGGGAACTTAAAAAATGACTAAACAAGGTAAATAAAAACAGAAATTTTTTTTACTACTGTCCTCTTTTGTTTTATATGTTTTTTCCTTTTGGGCTGATTAAATAATGCTTTGTACTGAAGGTCTAGAGCCACTTTAATCAACTGGCTTTTCAGATATTCCTTGGAAGAGCTCAAAGATGTCAAATGCAGTTACTTTTGTTGGAGTTAAGAATGCTGGAAGATGGAGGAGCACAGAGAGGCAGAGGCTGATCCCAGTGTGGGTAAAGCAGGTGGTTCTGCTCAGGGTGGTGCAGAAATACCAGCCTGTCATCTCAAATATAAATTGAAGGAATATTCCTGGGGCTCTCTGGCAGAGGTCTCCTGGGGGTGTGACACTGTCTTTGTCTAATAAAAGCCTGTCCCCAGCAGGGTGACAATAATATTAGGGTGACAATAATATTAATGACAACTTATTTCTGTTATCTTTATGAACTAGACTTCTCAAACCCGGTACCTTTTCATTACAAGCCTTTTTCATTACAAGCTGCAGAGTTTAGGGCAGAAGCATAAACCTGGATTTTCTTTTTACATTAGAGGTGACTAAAAGGCTGTCAAACTTCCATTTGTAATTTCAGTAATTCAGACATGGCTTTGAACTTTGTTCCATTTCAACAGGAGCTACTCATTTCTTACGCTGTGGTGATTACATGTGAAAAACAACTTAAATGTGCTTAAATGGGCAAAGGGTCACCAGACTAACAATTTATGAACATAATTTAAATAATTCCTGTGAGGAATTCAGTTTAGATTTAAATAAATTTATTTATTTTAATCAATACAATAAATTTTAGCCCTTTTGGCAAAACAGAAATGATAATTTCTTAAACAAATTTAACTTTTGTGGTATTTCTTATCCATGGAGATAAAAATTGCTTTTCAAATGAGAATAAATAACTTCATGTCAGTTATTCAGGAGTGAAACTAAGCCACCAAAGAGGTGATACAACAAGATACATGCAAACAAGTCCTCTACAGTGTGGATTTCTGCTGCTTATTCTGCTGCTTATTCTGGACTTCCATGATAGTGAGTTGAGAGCAAGTTGCATGTTTAGGGTACAATTCCTCTGATCTATTCTAGATATATATATTAGGAGGAGAGAAATCCAACCTTGCATGAGGGCTGTTGGCTATCAAACAAGATGAAGATGGTCAGTTCAGAAGTCAGATAGTCAGAAGCATCTACATTTGATCAAATAATTCCCATCCTTCATAAACATTTCATTTTCTGGAGTGATGCAGTGTCCTAGTTTTCCTTTGTGGACAGTGACCATGTAGCCAAGGCCCTTAAGATTGAAATCTTATATGGAGGGAGGCTGAAAATAAAATGTGGTAAAAAGGAGAAGCTGCCAAACAAATGAGCAGAGTGGCTACCTTGGCACCAGCCAGGGTGAATGCTGACACACTCATCAATGGTTAATCAATCACTGTAGCAATGCAGAGTAATAATCAATGCTGCAAGAATTTTCATTTTCCACTATGAAAAGCAATATGACTAGAAAAAAATTAATTGCACTTCCATTGCTATGTAGGTCTTAATTTCATAGCAAATATTCTTTCAGAATAAAAACTATTTTATTTAAGATTAGAGTGCATGTAATAGAATGCTATCAATTAATCCATAGCCATGTATTTTTTTCTCTGCTTTGTAGCCACAGCAGTTAATTTTCCTGTGCAGCTGAGTACTGAAATGGGTTGGCTTTGAAGCCCAAATGCAGCTGTAAGTGAGATGGGATACATTGTGAAAATTGATCAGAATGTCACAGCTTGTAATATAGAGGACAGCAGTTCCTGTTAGAACCTGTAATATCCTACTCCTCAGCCTCTGGCACGAACATTATCCAGAGGAGAGGGCCATCTCAGACAATTTGCTGAAAATCAGTTCCTGTGTAGGTGTCCCTGCTAAGCAAGTACCTCATTTAAGCTTCACACTGATTAAGGAGGTCTTTCTATTTACAAAGTTATTAAAATGAGGTTGTTCATTTTTTTCCCCTTGTAGATTTAACAGATATTTTTTTCTCTGGGAAAGAACTTCATTATTATCTGTTTCATTTGTTAGTAAGTAATAAAGTTGTTTTTTATTGCCAAGTAATCAAGGAGAGCTCCCTGATACCTCAGACACTGCAGAGACCCAGAATAGGCAGCTCTTACCCTAAAGGTGTGTGGTCTGTGTGAGGTAGCTTAGTGGGAAAAAGGTTGGGAGTCCTCATTTCAGACTTCACACAAACACAGAGGCAGTCTTTGTGCACAGAGCAGGGCAGTGCCCTTTCCTAAGAGCTTCTGGGACATTTTACAGTGCTTCTGCTTGTTCAGCTGGGACTCAGCTAAAAGCAAAGCAATGAAGCAGGTGTGAAGTGAAGCTTGGGGGCAGAAGATGAGAAGCAGAGGTGGAGAGAGCTGGAGTTCACAGACTATTAGTGTACAGTGGTGGAAATCCAGGCAGCACTGCAAGTGTTTCTGTGAATGGTCAAAGGCTCCTCATGTATTTGCTTCCACAATTGTTTTTATTTTCTGAGGTGTCTGAAAGACTCTGCAGCTTTTCCTGGTGCTTGTTGCTGGAGTGGAAACACTGGGAGGGCAGAGTTTATCAGCACAGCAGATAAACATTCCTCTGACCAGTTTATAGATCAGAGGAGAGAGAAGCTGTCCTCATTGAATGTCTCATTACTTTCCCCATCTCTGTCTGATCCACCCCCCCATTTGGTAATGTGAATAAAATCTCAAGTAAAATTGCTACTGGTTTTCTGGTAATACAGGGGTTTTCTCTTTGTTCACTGTAGCAGTATTTATTTTTTTTTAGCTTTCACTATGTGTTGCTGGTGTTTCATGTTAAGATGCAAATATGTTGCTAATGTTGACAATAATATTAATGGCATTTAATTTCATGGGGAGCATTCTCTCCATAGGGATAGCAGACAAAAGAAGGAAGCTGGAAAATAGACCTGTATGTGTTAAGTGAAATGAAGACAATCACTGAGGTGTCCCAATCAAAAATGACAGCATTCTGTTTTGATTCAGACTGTCATGACACTTTCTGCAGCCCTGCTGGCAGCACATGCTGTGAAATGTGCAGCAGGATCAGGATGAGACTGCAAAGCAAGAACTACTAAGCCTGATTCCCAGTCCTGACAGCTATTCCCAGTGACCTGGAGGGTAATTCCTGACCTGCCACACTTGCTCCTTCTAGGGCAGCTCGTGGCTCCCAATGGCCACACACTGCCCCATACCCCTGAGGGTATCACAGCACTTATTGCTGGCAGCTCTAAATAGGAATTTTTTTACTGAAAGGGAGGGTGTGTTAGGTGTGGCATTTAGTCACCAGCCCAGAAAATATTGGTTCCTTCACTGCAGTTTAAATCATCACTACAGGAAAAAACCCAAGGCATTGTCATTAACCTCTATATCCCTGTTGCCACACAGTGGCAGAGGAATAAAAGTGGAGGTTTTTTAGACAGGGTATTGAAGTGGTATTTATTGCCTCAGGACTCCACTTCAATGCAGATAATAAAATGCATATTGATATTGGCCCACATACAGCTGTGCATAGGAAAACTCTGCTGTGGGACAAGGGACAATTCCTCTTTCTTTTCTATAAAATATCAATGGAATCTTGAGGTTAGTGAGACCTCATATGTATGGCTGCAGTAAAAATTATAAATGTTAACAATTAGGGCTGTATTTAATTGAGCAGGGTTCCTTTGGTATCTTAAGTGCAAAGCTGTTCCATGCCAGTGACTGTCACCACAAAGGATCCATCTCGTTTGGTGGTACTATTTCCAAATAATAGATCCCTGAGCAATAAAGAAAACTGCAAATATCACTTTAAATCTTTGAAATGGGAGGCAAACTTTAACTGATGGGAGCTTTAATTCTCCCTCCCTATTGCAACCCAGGGAACCAATAGATAATGCCACAGCTTATGTGTCAGCTCTGTTAAAAGCAGCTTCTGACAGAAATCTAGCACAAGGGGTTTTTATTTTTTCTGGAGAATGGAAGAGATGTTCAGTGTTCCTCTGTACAGATGCCTTTCTAAAGTGCATTGTTCTGGGGTTGGATTTCAGCATTTTTATATGAGAA
The DNA here is from genome assembly GCF_023055355.1 of Agelaius tricolor. NCBI lineage: Eukaryota > Metazoa > Chordata > Aves > Passeriformes > Icteridae > Agelaius > Agelaius tricolor. Next base: position 5,031,475 of record NW_027269266.1, read on the forward strand.
GGAACATCTGAAAAAAAAGCAACAATCACATATTCAGTCTTTTAATGCTTGGATCTCTCAGTGATAAACCTTATTTCTATTGTCAAGTCTCTCTTTTAGGAGAGTGTATTGAGAAAGAAGCAAATATTTGATTAACACAGTTGAAACACTACCTTAAAATCTCTTACTGAAATATCTTATTTCTCTAGACAAACTCAGGGACAATGAACATATAAATTTATTGTTAATAACGGAGTTTTGGGTTTGGATAAACATTAATTGGTAATTTAAAGGGATTGTAACTGAGTATGTAACTTACTTTTACTTCTATCTTTTACTCCAAGAACATGCTTAGAAAGAGTCTGTGCTGAGGAGTCTGCTCAAAAAGTGATTTTTCATCTTTAATGGTGATTTTGTTTTTAACCAGTACATATTGTCTAAATTAGGATTGCATTTCTTTTACCACTACAACTATAAAATAATTGTGCCAATGAAAAATTAGGGCAAACCCTGACTCCATGAATTTTCTAAAGCAAGTTGGGAAATGAAGCTATCTACACCCCCTACAATTAGAACTTTTTATAAAGAAATATTAATTTATCTCCTTCCTGATACAAGCAGATCATCAGAGTAAAATTGTGCAAATCTTCCTGTAGCAGAGTGCAAATATTATTAACACACAGACTCCTTGGTCTGGCACCCCTGTGATATTACAACAGAAATGATTTGAACTTGTAGAATTCAGCATCTCTACATATTACCCTGTCCCCCAGAGTTACATGTGCTGAATGGAATAATTAGGTCAGTAATCCAGAGCTGAAACTTTGCTGCTGGATAATAATCCACTTTCTGGTAATGGTTGACTCCTGTGAAGAGTCAGCATGAGTTGCATTGATTAACAAGATGAGAGACTGCAGCTTGACAGGAACCTACACTGGTGACTGTAGAACAACAGACATATTGTAAATTGCACAGACTAACAAATTAGACAGCAGGAATAAATTGGTACCTGGGCATTTTGAGATCTCTTGACCAAAATCTCTCTAGCATGAGCAATAAGCTACTCCACTTCTGTCTCTAAGGGAAAGGGAAACAAACTAGCATGGCAGAGAAAAAACAAGGCATGTTCAATAAAATGTTGATAGCACATTGGTACCTAAATTATGAGTCTACATAGAGAATTTATGGAGTGGTGACACAAGTCATAAAGAAAGGGCTTGGTAAAAAACTGACCTCCTAGAACAGATAAGAAATCCAATAACCTGTATCTGGTAAGATCATATATACATTTAATTTATTAAAAGTATATCCAGGAACTGTTTTGAGTAAGGCCTGAGAAGCTTCATGACAGACTCCATGCTTCCACTGTTCTCAGAGGAATTCAACATCTCTGATACTGTATATTGTAATACTGGAAATGAAGTTGTCAGGAAGTCTAAAACAGACTTAAAAAGTTGTGAGGTTGCTTCCTTGAAGCCTGGGTACCACTCAGCTTTTCTAGGCTGGACTGGGGTGACATCCCTGCATGGATTAAAGGTCATAGGGGATGAGGATGAGATCACAATGCCTTGATAGCCTGTTCCAGCTTTTGGTTGATTGTAGGGTGGGTGCCTCATATATGTAAAGATTTTGAGAAAAGAAAAAAAAAAAGATACAGTTGATGGGGTTTTTACAGGCTTCATTTCTAGACTCTCAACATAAAGTAAATATCTGAGGCAAAAATAATTAAATATTGATTATGGAAAAAAAAAATAAGAATCACCCGACTTTGAGCTGTTTTGTAACTGGGACAAACTAATTCGAGGAAGAAAAATTATAATATGAAAGCAAAACAAAATCAGCAATTACAGATGAAAGCAAATAGAAATAGGGAAAAAAAGTCACCAAAAAATCCTTAGCAAAGCAAAATGTTGGCATTCATGATAGGAATTTCCTGCTGACTTCATGGAAACAGGGTTAGGAGCAAAGGTGCAAAGTTTGACAAAAGACGTTACTTAAACTGTCAAGACAATTCTGATGAGCCTGTCAACACTGTGTGGATGCCTAATCTCACATGTGATGCCAGGACCATAAATCTGAGCTAATTTATTCATGGAGAATTAATCTGCCAGCATCAAATGTTTATTCTAAGAGCTCCCTTACTGATATATGGCCTTACTACAAAACGAAATCTACTCAGTGAAAATATTTTTAACACATTTTGGCAGTAAATGCCTACATTCAATCATAACCATAAAGGTGTCCTCTTGGTGCTGTTGTGAATGTTTGTTATTGATCAGCAGTGCTTCTTCAAAGGTAAGAAATCCAAGTTCAGTAGGGGTGAACATTCTTGATGCTTTCCATGTCCTCTGTAAATCTGAAAGATTTACAAGAAATGTTCTTGTAACTCTTGAACCTGAAAGGTTCTTGTAACTCTGTGATCCCCTGCACAGCAAGCTGCCACAGGCCCTTGGTGAGCATGAAGGACTTTGAAATTCCAAATCATGCTGTGTGTTATGCTGTGCTTTAGGTGGGAGGGCTGATTAATGAGGAGCTTGACATGACCTGGCAACGTGCACTGGAAGCCCAGAAACTCATCTGTGTCCTGGGCTGCACCAAAAGGGCTGCAGACCAAGGGAGGTGATTCTGCCTCTCTTTTCTACTCCTGTGGGACCCCACCTGCAGTGCTGCATCCAGCTCTGGGGCCCCCAATGTGAGAAGGACATGGAGCTGTTGGAGGAGTCCCGAGGAAGGTCATGAAGATGATCCAGGCACTGGAGCACCTCTGCTGTGAAGCCAGGCTGGGAGAGCTGGGGTTATTAATCTTGGAGAGGAGAAGGCTCTGGGGAGGCCTTAGAGCACCTTGCAGTACCTGAAGGTGATGCCTCGTGAAGGCTGACGTAGAACAGAGACTAGATGGAGCTAAAGAATAAAGTAGGTATTTATTGAGAGGCCTCAATAGATCCGCCTTGGGCAGCACAACCCAAATGGACTACAGGTCTGGGGTCTCACACTTTTGTAAGTTTTGGTCCATTTGCATATTGGAGCTAACTGTCCAATTACAGCTTTAGCCCATGAAGTCCCATCCTTCTTATTTTCTCTCTTTGGTCCACATTGTTTATGCTCTTGGTCCTGAGGTCTCAACTGGCTGTCCTTAGATTCCCAGCTAGAGAAGGAGTTTTGTCTCCCTGTCACCCCATTCTTCTAAGTTCTTCTAAGTTCTTCTAAGTAAGTTCTTCTAAGCCTTCTGATATTTACAATTTTGTAATGGAGTTTCTCATGTACTTTTCATGTAAATAATGATTGTTTTGCATTCCTTTCTAAAGGAAGAGAGAACTGATGGACTGTTGGTTTGACCAGTATGGCTGGAGAGGTGGCAATTTCATCCTCCAATTCATGGTCACTTTTGAAAGTCTATAAATATTAGAGCATTTGAAAATAAACTACTCTCTTTTTACCTTGGACGTCTCAGCTTGTGTGTGTTGTTCATTTCATGTCCTATTGTGACATCTCCCTACCCTGTGAAGAGAGCTCACCATCCCCTAATATGAAACCCAGACTTACATACTCAAGCAGAACAGAATCTGAAAAATATAAAAGCTAAAACCTGAGGCATCAAAGGGGCTACAAAAGAGCTGGAAAGGGACTTTGGGCAAGGACTTGCAGTGATAAAACAGCTTCAAATGGCAAAGGGCAGGGTTGGATTGGATATTGGAGAGAAATATTTTACTGGGAGGGTGGTGAGGCACTGCAACAGGTTTGCCAGAGAAGCTGTGGATGTCTTACCCCTGGAAATGTTCAAGGCCAGGCTGGATGGGTATTCAAGTAACCTGGGATAGTGAAAGGTGTCCCTGCCCATGGCAAGGGTTGGAGCTGGATGGTCTTTAATGTTGCTTCCAATGCAAATTCTTCTATGATGATTCTTTGAAAACTGGGAAATATCTTGTCCATTACTCCAAAGAAAGAGTGAAATTTGATCTGATACATCATAGGTCTCTTTTAAACTCTTCTACATCTCTTGGGTATGGAGAAACAAGTCCCATTATCCAAACCATTGGCAATCAATAACTATCAATTTACTGCAAATTCTAGTAAATAATGTTAGATTTTGAAAATGGAGCAACTTAAATCAAGCTTTTATTCCCGAATCAAACAAGTAAATTCAAATTTGATCAAAAGTCATCTATGCCATCATTCTCTCCTTCTACTCAATTAATTTTAACACACAGCAAGGATTAATTGAATCTGTAATAGTAATTGTTTCCCAGAGATAAGGATTATGGTGAATGTGTTCAGATGAGTTTTACTCAGTCTCGTGGGCATCTTTTCCTCCTGCTTCTCCAAATTTATGTTTTGGGAGCAAAGCTAGAGATATTTTTGGTTTCCCCTCCTCACACACATCCCCTATTGAGTATTGATTTGTTGTCCCATTAAAATACAGCATTCAGCATTCAGGTGTTTAAGTGGGACATAAATAAAATGGCTTACTTGGCTAAGCCAAAGGAACTATTTTCCAGGGAGCTGCTGTAGTTTATGGTAGGCTTGGCACCAGCATAAATTTCATAAATTCATTACCATAACCAAATGGTGAACCATTTTGGGCTCATGGAAGAAGGGTTGTCCCAAAGAATGGAGAGGAGAAGTAGGAATTGAGTGCTGCAGTGGTAGGGATGAGGGTTTGAGGCAGCCATGCCTTAACATGGCTGTGACTGGATCAGCTCTGCTCACTGCCACACACAGCAGGAGAAAGGAGGATGGCTTCCTAGAATGGGGATAATCACAGAATGTTCTGAGTTGAAAGGGACCCACAGAGATCATCAAAGTCCAGCTCCTGGCCCTGCACAGGACAGCCCCAAGAATAATTGTGGTTTTCATTTTGGTGATTGATTTGAGCCCTGAGGAAGGCAATGGGAGGCTGATGAGAAAACTGATGGGGGGACTCCAGGCTGCAGGGACAAGAGCCATCAGCACCTTCAGCTGTAGAGGGGGCCTGGAGCAGGGTGAGCCTTGACCTGACTGAGGAGGGGGATTTTACTTCCCTTTTTCACAGGCTTTGTGATGATTTCAGCTCAGTGAGTGACCACCACACCCTCCTCCATGGCCTCCACATCTCTCAGGGAGCTGGCAGATGCTCTGCCCTCACACCCCAGCCATGAACCTCCCTGGCTGCTCACCCTGGCTCTCTGCAGCTCTCTCCTAGGGCTGGGCATGCCCAACCTCCCACTGGTTTTACCTCTCATGAGAAAAACCTCCCAGGGCTTTGCCTATGGAACAGCTTTTTCCCCTTCAGATCCATCTCAGTGCCAGGGCAGCTGAGGCCACTCGCTGTGAGGAGCCTCCTTGGGGAGCTGGGGAGGGGGTGAGTTATGTCAACCTTTTAAACACAGCAGCACGAGTGCATGTTGTAAAGCAGAAGGATAAATTCATCTCCACGATGCAGTTTCAGTGTTTCAGCAGCCTACAAATTACTATGGAAATTGTATTTCTCAGTGGTGTCCCATCCCCCAGCTCCTGGCTCTCCTCAGGCAGGAAAGCAGAGCTGAGAAATCAGTGAGAAAAGTGTGGGAAGAGGAGAAGGGGGTGGGAAGAGGGAGGGAAAACCCCAGTGATGAGGGAAAATCCCTTCTGGTGGTCGACAGAGCCTCCCTGTGTTTCCCAGGCAGAGGGAGAGGGGCCAGTGCCTCTCATGGGCACAGCAGGGTGGGAAGCAGTGGTTCAGCTGAGACCTCCTGGGCCCCTCATCTTGCCCAGAAGGGCACCTCCTGTGCTTTGCACTGAGAGAAAAAAGGCTGAAATCTCATCCAGCACGCTCCTCTAAATCCCAGGGAGGAGGGGTAGTCAGTTTTATTTACAGAGAGCGATCTGGAGCTGTGCACAATGCCAAACACTCCGGGATGATGGGAGGTCGGCTGCTTATTTATTTGCTTTATGGATCCTTCTTGTGGATGCCACTCCCCTTCATCTTTCTGATGCTGCTGCCAGATTTTGTAATTTTTGTAATTACTGTATGTGAATGGTTTTTTATTATTAAAATATTACACTCCATCCCCCACATTTCTTGCTGATGCTTGTCCATGAGACATGTGAAGACAGTGGAACCCAGTCCTAAGATTTAATTTCTCACCTGCATACCTATATGACCAATCACCTGAATGTCTTTAAAGGAAAGGCAAATCTTTCTTAAGGATAAACCTAAAAGTAGCCTAAAAACCATTCCCCAGGAGAATGTCTCTGTACTGCTTCACTTGGGTTAAAATGCTGATGTTTTTCATCCCTTAAGCCCTTGGCTAATAGAAGGTAATAATTGGGTTGATTATAATGTTTAGTTTATTTTGTTGGTTTATTCTGTTTCCTACTGTGAGAAGCATATTTAAAATGGCTTTGAACTGTTTCATTTTGTGGCTGGAAATCAAAGTTAATCATAAGCCTCTTTTTTCTTCTTAATATAATGAAGTGTTTCAAGTTGTAAGATCCAGCCTGCATTTTGCACCGTCTCATATAAGCTTCATGCTTCATGGAGTTAAATAACAGAGTCAAGGCTTTTAATCATAAGTAACAGCAAAGACAGAAGCAAATTAAGAGCTGCAGGCAAAAGCAGAATGGTGTGTCCTGGTGAGTTTTGAGAATTGATGGATTATATGCTTATTTATTCTCCAGGAGCACCTATGGTCTTTGCTCATGGAAGAAGGGCCAGGTGTGGTAGGCACAGGTTCTGCAGGATGTTCCTGATGGACAACAAGAAGCAAAAAAAGTGGGTTAAATAGAGATGGAGAAGGGGATGATGCAACAGAAATATGCCCAGTTATGTTTTTAGGAGAGTAGGTGTAAGAATAATGTAGCTCTGTGGAGGTTACAGGCATTTGGCAGCAGTCAGGAGTGCAAGAGGTCCAGTGATGGCTCCTGAGGGAGTTTGGATGGTGTGTGGAAACATGAGGATATAGCAGTGTGTAAAAAGCAGTTCCAGAGCACAAGACCTGCACAGGAAAAGGTTTAAACTCACTGTTTAAACTCACAGTGTCCAGGTGATATGAAGAGATGGGGAGTGATTTCATTCTAGGCAAGAAACACTCATTTTGGATGTGACATCATACTCAAAGTCAAATTTTAAAATAATAAATAATACATAAATACATAAATAAGATTTCTGGCCATATTGCTGAAGATATCAGCTCTTACCCATGAGATGAGCACACAGTTCCAAAGCCCTGAGAAGGGACTTGCCAGCTGAACCTTGCTGATAAAGCAGACCAGATTTTTTGTTTCCAATGGCTTTGTGCTCTTGGCTTCTTTGCTGCAGTAGGATGCCTCCCTGGTCTGAGCATCTTTCAGCTGTTTTCTTGGCTTGATGATCATTTTTCTCCTAGGCTGCAGTTGCCTGTTCTGAAGAGACCAAGCAGGATCCTGACTTTCTGTCTGCTGGAAGGAGAAAACTGCAGTGTTTCCATGTTTTGGAGCAAGGAACCCATATTTTCCCCTCTTGCCTGTGCTGTTTAGTTTCTTGGTCACTTATTCACTTCTGGCTTCCTCCATGGATAAAAGGAAGGAACTGGCACCACAACACTTCCATGTTTCACCACATTCTGATTGTGTCTACTTTCTTTGTGTGTCTGAGCTCAGCAGAGAAGATGTGCTGCTCATGATAAATTTTTCTCTTGTGTCAACAGGCCATGCTTGAACATCTCCAGAGCTCTCAGCTCAGAGAAATGGAGCAATACCTTTGAGCAGACACTTCCCCATGCAATGCTGTAGAAAGTGGGTTTAAGTCAAAGTCCTCAATTTTTATAAGCTTCTTGTTTACCACTGATAGTCTTAATTCCATTATAGCTTTAAATGCCTCCCATGGATTCTGAATTTCACTCTCTTCCTGGGGTATATGACATGTTATTTTCAATCCATTGCCTGAAAATATGTTTTTTTTAAATTTTAATGCAATGCAGCATAAACCCTATTGTGACACTTTTTATGCCTGCATCACTTCAAGTTTTCCTGATGTTTTACTGTGATTAAATCCACAGCCTGTGCTTCTCAGACCTGTTCAGTTCTGCATGTCAGCCAGTGTGAACTTTATGCAGTACTTGCTCTTGGTTTTTGTGCCTCTCCTATTGACACCTCGCATTTGGCCTCAATGTGGCTTTATTGTCTGTGGGCAGATCCTGCTCACCAGTGTTATGGTCTGCTGTTAGTGCCTTGTCAGAGCTGCAGGGATAACATTGCAGCTGGCTGTTCAATCCTGCTGAAACAGAATTGGTCATTGACCTAACAGCATAACTGCCAACGTGGTGATTGAATTGTTGGCAGTTCTTTCCTGTAGTGTCTACACACTGATGGCCCTTGGATTTGCTGAAGTCACTTTGTGTAGCTCTGTTTAATTGGAAATCCCTGTCTTCAATAACTGCATACATTGCCTTTCTGCTTTAAATGGTTGTGTTTTTCAAAATGACAAGACAGTGATTTTCAGCACATGACCTGCCTGTCTTCCTTTAGCCTCCTGCACCCCCACTCCCTCTGTGTATCCTGGACCCAAATGCCTCTGTATTGGTTCTGTTTCTTGTTCTCCTTTGACCTTGGGCTTCAGTACTTGGTCTGACTCTTTCTGTTTCAGAATTTCTCCTGTCAGATCACTTACCTTTGCTGCTTGCAACCACTTCTCTAAGAGCAGGTGCAATTCAAGCCTTGTTCCTACATGATAAAATCAAATCTTCCAAACATTTCTCTGACTAGGAATCTCTGATGGCAGTAGAGTCACATGTTAATTGCAGAAAGGTCTCACTTACTGCAAGACCTGCCAGCCCCTCATTGCTCAGCAATAACCAACTACTGTGCTCCATTTCTTGGTTCTTGCTATAAGAGGAAAGGTATTTCTCTCTGTTTTTTTTCCTTTCTTTTTTTTTTTTTTCTCTTCCTTTTGAATGTTGGTACTTACTAAACACTCTCATTAGCTGTTACCGGATTTGAGGCATCATTCCTGGCAAGTCTGTCTCATATGCCTTTCATTTTTTTCTGCAAAGGAATTGTAAAAGTTCTCATAATATTCATGAGCACTGTTAATACAAATTGTTCTTCCTTCCATTGTCTCCAAGTTTTTGCAAAGGTTTTTTTTTGTAGATAATCACTTTCTTCCAGTTGCCAGCCAGAATCCCCATCTGGCTGCTTTAGTAGATGGTATTCTATCCTGTTACTCTCACTGCTCTTTGCTACATTTCTGTGTTATTTTTATCAATTGTTAGGTCATAAGAATTCCCATTTTTAAAACTGTACTTGCTTTCTTTTCCAGGGAAATGCTTGCAAAAATATATGTTATATGATAGCCATGTGAAAATGAATTGTCTTACATCTTTGCCAAACTCTTTTCAAGATCTGCTTTCTTCTCTTCTGCTTTCATGGTGTTTGGCTAATGTGCTAAACAAATGATTCAGTGATATATGAGGCAATGAAGAGCCTTATTCAATTTCTGGAGTGAAAATTAATTCATTAAGATTGTCATCCACCATTAAATATCTGTGTTTTCTGGCTACTCATCTTTCTAGTGTTTTGCAATTGATCATGTCATAATTTTTCACTTCTTTAATGGTTTGGTGTTTTTCCATACATGGATTGAGTAATAATTTTGTAGTATGTACCTCTGGTTCTCTTCAGTCCATACCAGTCTTAATTTTTATACAGACTAGGGGTAAAGTGATGTTACAGACACATTTATTTTAGGGAATGAGAACTTAATCAAAAACCAGGATTCAGCTGATTAAAGCTGAAGCTGTCAAGAATTTAGCCATATAAACTAAGAATTACAGTTCTGGAACTCTTGGATCAGCTCTAGCTTAAAGCTCAGGATATGTATGTGGGTTTAATATCTTCCTTTTTAATCTTAGTCTGCCAAGTGCCTGCTCAGCCTGTTTTTGTATGCTAAGGTTTGTCTCTTTTTCACAATGGAACAACTTTCTGCCTGTGCCAGGTCAGGAGAAATTGTCCAGATCCCTGCAAGACTGTTCCAGTAGGTGCTGCTAGCCTTAACAGGCATTCACCACCTCTTACTGAAAAAACCACAGCTGCTGCTTCAGAAAGAATGGTGGAGGTGCATAGAGCAGGGATAGTTCATATTTTTTATGCAAAACCTCATGGTTAGAGTTTTCACCTATATAAAGCATGAGTTCCTTCCTCTGCCAATGTGGCTCAAGCCCATATGTCCCTTCCTGGATGTAAAAGAGCCTTTTCCCATTAGCTATTAAAATTTTAACTTGAATGCAATTTGGGGTTTCACAGGATATCACAAGACCCACTGGGCAGCTGATTAAATTACTTATCTTTGACTGGGGAGCCTTGGGTTCTCCTTCTTCATCCTAGGGCCTATTTATGCATTTTGAATCAACCAGTTATTGTAATTCAGACTGTCACTGCTTGTTTCATTGTATTTTTAAATAGCATATCTCTCCTAGAGAGCTGGGTTATAAACTGTATCTGTCAGATCAAAAACTAAATAAATGTAAATATCCCTTAGGCCAGAGAAATTATCAGTTTACCTTGCTATTTTTGAAGTAATAAAAACACTTAGAAAAATCAGCACCTCTGTTTCAAGAGGAGTTTTATCCAGGAGAAAAATGAGCACTGGAGAAATGTGTGCAGGAGACATTGTCTTGTCAGTGGCTCTCTAAAATTCCCCTTTATTTAACCTTTATCCACAATAAACCTTTAAAAAGTATTCTCTTCACACCTGATTTAAGAATCCTTAATCAGATCTTTGTCACTTGAGTGTGTAGCAAACAGAAATTGGAGAGAAATCACAGATGCAGCGTTGTATGAACACAGCAAATAACCTCCAGTGAGGTGCTTTGATTTGACTGTGCTGGCACTGACCTCAGTGACCTTGGGCTGCTCCTGGACACTTTGTGTGTCTCTTGCCACCTGTAAAATAGAAAGAATAGATCTTGTAAAAGGTGTTGAGAGGTGTGGAGCAACATAATGAGATACTTCACTCCTCTGCAGTTACTTGCTCTGTTACTAATGCTGGGGTAGGGTTTATACATAGATGTGCACATTCTGGATTAGGAAGTAATTAACATTTATTTCAATGAAAATGCATTTTCTGTTTATGCCATGGTCTTGTTATTACTTGTTATTATGTTCCTCTCCTATCTTTGTTACATCTGGCTATTATAATCTCATGCACATCAAGGCAATAATAGCCTTTGTATTATCAGTTTTTATGTCTTTGAGAGTATGTCCGTATAGAGTGAACTGCCTCCCATCTTACAGCCTTGCAGTCATGTGTTTAATGGAAAATCTAATATTCAATTGCAGTATTTATAAAGGCAGTTGCTGTCCATGATGCTTATGAAGGAACTTGCAAATGGAAATCTCAGTCATTTGAAAAGCAAATGGCAAATAAAAGCACTACGAGTAAATAATTATTGGATTTCATGATTTTTAGACTTGCATTATTTAAGGAAGTTCAGCACTGTAATTGATTCATTAAGTTCTCAAAACTTTCAGTCCTGACTTTCTGATTTGTGGTTTTATCAAGTATTCTGTGACACCTCTGGGTACTACTTGGAAATATAATCATAGAATGATTAAGGTTGGAAAAGACCTCCAAGATCAAGTCTAACCTTTGACTGAACACCAACACATCAACTAAACCAAAACACCAAGTACCACATCCAGTCATTTCTTGGATATTTCCAGGGATGATGCCTCCACCACCTTACTGGAAAGCCTATTCCAAAGCTTGAAAACCATTTCAGTGAAGAAATTCTTCCTGATGTCCAAGGTGAACCTTCTCTGGTGCAGCCATTTCTTTTTGTCCTGCCACTTGTTGCTGGTGAGAAGGGACCAACACTCTCCTTGCTACATCCTCTTCTGCAGACTAAACCACCCCAGCTCCCTCAGCTGCTCCTCACAGGACTCTCCAGACCCTTCATCAGCTTCTCTACCCTTCTCTGGGCTTGCTCCAGCACCTCAAAGTATTTTTGTAGTGAGAGGCCCAGACCTGGACACAGCACTCCAGGCATGGCCTGACCAGTGTTGAGTACACAGGGACAGCCCTTTCCCTGCTGGTTACACTATTTTTGGTGTAAGCCAGGATTCCATTGGCAGATCCCCTGTCCAGAGCCTTCCTGCCCTCCAGCAGATGGAGGGAAACACTCCCACACAACTTAGTGTCATCTGTAAAGTGGCTGAGGATCTACTTGATCCTCTCATCTAGATCATTGGTGAAGATATTAAGCAGAACTGGCCCAAATCCTGAGCCCTGGTGGACACCATTAGTGACCAGCTGCTCTCCCAGGAGCCCTTCTCTGTTTGTAAACATCAGATCTTAAAATATTATCTTGCATTTAGAAGGTAATTACCTAAATATTTATTTTGTTGATTTAATGAACAATAATAGCTTGATAAATTGGGTGAACTATAAAAATATACAAGCATCCAAATGATAGGACAAGGAGTAATGAGTACAAATTGAAAGAGGGGAATTTAGATTGTAGGGAGGAGTTCTTTGCTGTGTGGGTGGTGAGACAGGCTGTCCAGGGAGATTCTGGATGCCCCATCCTTGGCAGTGTTCAAGGTCAGGTTGGATAAGGCCTTGAGCAGCCTGGTCAAATGAGAGTTGTTCCTTCCCTTGCCAGGGGAAGTTGGGATGAGAGAATCTTTAGGGCCCATTCCAACTCCTTAACATCCTATGGTTGTATGATTCTATGCACACATAGATGGGAAAAAATACTGGTATGTGATTTTTGGGTTTTTCTCCAGTCTCAAAATCCCTGTATGAAAACACACTTTGTGAAAACATAATAAATCTTCAGTGGAATTCTGAAATTTGACTGCAGCAGGTGTTACCAAAAAGATAATAGATCCTCAAATATCTTCTCATTAATTTCAGGTTATTGCATACTGCACTAGACATATGGCACAGCATTAGCAGAATTTTAAAAAGTGCAGTTGGGCAGAGAGTGAAAGTTTATCTACTTTTTACCCATATTTACAAGGAAATGTTCACCCAGTATAAAAAGATACTAATTCAGGTTGAGTAGCACCTATGAGCCCAGTCCACAAACCAGAGCTGTGACTTTGTCTTGTGCTATCCAAAACCTCACAAAGTTCTAATCCAGGTGCTCTAGAATAGAAGCACATACAGTGTTGTCCTTCTCTGCTAGCATAACCACATGTCTGGGAAAATCCATGCATTGAAAGAGGCTCTTTTGTCCAGGAATGAGCCTTGATGGAGTTGCTGAAAATACTGAGGGATCTTCTTGTACATCAGGACCATTTTAAACAGGTGTTATTTTTCTCCCACATCTCCCTGCTTGTCAGATGCAAATTGATGTTTTATTTTAGCCTCTTAAAATACACTCTCAGTTGCAACTCATTTTAAGAGCTACCACTGTCATATGGAATAGTATTTCAAAAGTTCTTCATAATGGATGCAGTGCCTGGATGTCTGCTTGTGTTAGTGAGATGAGGTTTTGCACATAGGGTTGAGGATCAATTTTAGTTAACTGCCAAAGTTCAGATAGTGCAGACTGTCATTTCAGATATCTAAACCCTTTAAAACAGAGTAAAAAGCTACAAATGTTCCCTAGTCTCCTGCTTGTGAAAATACTGTAAGAAAAAAACACCATCCTGATAACAAATCATGTCAGGTTAAGGACATTTTTATTACCACACAATGATGTAAATGTGACTGTTTTATAGGTTCTGTCTTTGTGACTTCTGCTGATGACTGAGTTATTAAATAGTTTATTATGCTTTTATTTTAAATATTTTATTTCCCCTCAAAAAATGAGTGCAGCCAACCAACATTTAAGGCCATGCATCATTGACGAGGTTGAAATATTTGAACATTCTGATTTGCTTCAGACTGTGGAGAGCTCAGTTTCAGTCTGTATTGAACCCCAGTAGGTTTTTTTTTTTTTTAACTCTCTGTATTTCATGCACTCTCAGAGCACCTTGTAGGTGTAAACAGAAGTGGTGCAGCTGAGTGTCATTGCTGTCCTGGTAATGGAGAAATTCTGCTGGGCCTGCCCTCCAGGAGAAACCTGATTTCAGACTGCATGCAGCCATACCCATCTTGCACCAGTATTTTCCCTATGTACTGACAAGAAACAGTATGATTTTTTTCAATTGCATCATTCTCAAAAAGTTTGCATGTACAGAGAGAGAACAGGTTTTTTTACCTCATTGGAAAATGAGACTTTTTCACAGCTATTACCCTCACCAGAAACAGTTGGTTTTTGACTGAACTTTTTAAACACTCAGGAACTCTGAAAACTAACCAAAATCTCAGTCACTCAAAAGCCTCTGAAGCAGGAGGATGGGTACTATTTCTAACTCTCCTCTTTTGGGTTGTATTTCTGAGTTTCTGTTAGAATTGAACTGCCCAGAATTGCTGAAGCCCTGTAAAAAAAGCCATTTTTGCTATTCTGTGCTGTGGTCCAGACTTCCTCTTGCCCTGTACTGCTGTTGTTTGAGCTTTTCAAACCAAATTAAAGTTTGAGGCCAGTGGAGATCTGTGGGAATAGAGAGGTCTGTCTGTGTTCTCTGGAGAAGACAGAAGCTGTGACTTCAGAATCATCTGTATTCATCTGCAGTGGGCTACTGGAGCATGCAGCAAGATGGGCTGGATCTAATCTGGGGTTTGGCACGTGCCCACATTTCTGTCAGCTCCTTTGGCTTCCAAGGAAGGCAAAACTATACCTGATTTCACAAAAAACCTGCTTTTTTACAACCCTAACTTGTCCATACTCCTGTAATGGATTTAGATCAGCAGAATGAGCTCCTATTGGACAGCCTGGTGTGTCATGTAGGCAGAACATTTTTGGTCTGGTGCTGTGAGCCTTACAGACAGGTTTTCTGCATTACTGAACTGTGGTCTGAGTGTAGAAATGTGAGATTTAGAATTTCTTTACTACTTAGCTCTGCTTGTAAATAGAGGGCAAGGACACATTTGTGCAGTTTTTTGTTGCAACAGGAATTCTAATAAAACAAGTTCTACTAAAGTTTCTGTCTAGAAAAACAATTTCTAAGTTTCTGTCTAGAAAACTTCAGATTTACATTAATAAGTCTGTCTTACAATTTTCATAAAATTAGTCACATAGAAGGTAAAAATGAGAAAAAATTAAAATAAATGTGTTTCCTAAAATAAAGAAGCAAGAGAAACAATACCAAGACATGTCCCTAACATTGTGCTTATCCATAGGGATTTTCCTTATCTGTTCCAAGTAAATCATCTAATAACTTCTACCTGACTTGCTCTGGAGACTTCTCAGAGCTACGTCTTCTTCTTTTCTTTTGGTTTTAAAAATCAACCTGCTTTCTTTTTGACAGAAAATAGAATGGTTTGGCCTGGATTAGCCAGACTTTTAGAAGACCAAATTTTTTTGCTACTTGTGATTTGACACTGGGACATCACAGATACTATGACAGTGTAAAATTATATCTTTTCCCTGTCCTTCCTATAGTTGCTGAATTAACATCTTTATGGCATATCTGGATTGGATTATATTCCTAGTTTTAGGCTTGGAGCAGTCTACCCCATACTATACCCTTTTTAATAGATGCTGATATGGCTTTAGAAAGTGCATTATGGGACATTTTAGCAGTGTGCAGTAATCTCAAATATTGTAGTAAATAGGTCACCACAGGCTTTTCTCAGGTATATATGTGTCTATGTATATATGCACAGGTAAAAAATAGAGTATATAAGGCTAGAAAACCAAAACTGAGTAATGCTTCGCTTCCTTTCACTTTTACTTTGTTAGGTTTGAAGGGGTTTGGCAGAATTTCCATTGCAGGAGTTTAGTGCTATGCTGTGTGTTCTGAGGCCTATTTTAGGAGCTACTGGGCTATTTTCTGACACAATACCTGACTTTAAATGCAGCAGCTGTGTGTCTGTTGCCTTCTGCTAGCTGTATCTCTCATACCAATTGCTATTGCTCAGCAGAGATGCAATTTTAAGCAGATATTCCTGGTTTGACTTCCAAGTCACCTTAAAACTGATGCCTGCATCAGATTGCTTCATAAACCTGTGTTCTGTAGCCAATCAATGAGAAAAATACAGGAAACTTAAATACATAATTCCTTACAGAACACCATGAATTTTCGTCACTTTGCCTAGGAACAAAAGAAGTTTCATCTCTTTGGATACAATTGCACAATTTCAAATACTGGAAGGTTGTGATGAGGTCTCAATGCAACTTTCCCTTCTCCAGGCTGAATAGCCCCAATTTTATGGTCTTGTTCTTTTCTATGGTAAAATCTCAAAAAAACCGCACCTCTTTGATGTTTTGGGTTGGAAAATTGGTGCGTATTAAAACATTTTAAATGCTGTAATTGTTTTGCAGAGTATTTTCCTCCAATATACCCATCAGTGAGAGAGTTAATCACCTCTGCTGAGAAGAATCAGCCTAACAGTGAGGTGTTTACTGTGGCTGAGGAGCTGAAGACACCAGCTCAGAATTAGGAACTCATTTTGCACTAATCTTACATGTTTCAGGTAATTATGGGCAAGACCATCAGGAGAATTTCTGGATTTTTTTTAATCTTCCCCAGATAATTCAATTAGCCAGGAGTATCCAGAGCAACATGGGTTATTTTGGAAACCGACACTGGTTTAATGGCTTGTTTTAAAGCAGTTCTTTACTGCTCCTGTGTATTGATGAGAAACAGCAAGGAGCTTAAGCTTATCCTTTTCCACTAGTATATGTTTTCTAGAAGGTGGCTCTTCTTTCCTGACTCTTTGATTGATGGATGCTGTGGCCAAAAAGCCAGAGCTGTGCAGGATGTGCCTCACCCCCACTTCACTTCCAAGCCTGATGTGATGGAGTGAGTCAAAAGACATTATCTAAACTTGTTAGCCATGGGAAGGGTCCTTCTAGAGGAATGTGTACATTTAGGATCTCTAAGGATAAAACCCAGAGGAAGATTGAATTGCATCATTAAATTAGCTGATAACAGGAATGCATCAGGGAAAGCTGGTGTCTTGCCAGCTGGGAAGTTTACTGATTTGTTTCCAAAGCAGACTTTCTGGTTCTTTGAAAAGCTGTCAGAAAATCTACTCCTGCACAGGAGGTGGTCAGGGAAGGTTGGTGCTGTCAATACATCCTGTAGTTTTTCCTTGGATTCATTACTAAAAGCAATAGGATTTTTAAGAGCAACTGTTAGCTAATGTCAGTTAGGCAAGAGAAACTTCACAGAAATTCAGGGAACTCCTGTTTGACTAAGCAAATAGACTTGATACTTGCCCTGAGTTCTGCAAATACTACAGTCTGTTACTGATGCACTGGATACACATAAAGACTCCAAGGAATTTATTTCAATGTTCCAAGCATTGATCGAATAGTAATCTGAGTTTCTCTAATGTTGACATCAGTTTACAAAATTATCTCTGATAATGTGCTGGTTCAGAATAATAGATTTTGTGGCCTAAATCAGATCATTATGATAATCTAATCAGAGCTTCTAGGCAACACAAGTCCACAGGGGACCTGGTGGAGTTTCTGTGCTACTTTGGCTGGCAAATTTTACTTGCAGAGTGTATTGCCTCCTACCTTACGTAAGACTGGAATGTTTCCTGAACATTTTTATGCTCTATGATTGTACTGGGCCCCAGCATATGACAGTGGCTCAAATAGTCTGCTGAGGAAGGAGAAATCTTGAGGGTTTTTTTCCTTTATTTTTGCAAAAGCTTGTTCCTGTTTGTTCATTATGCCAGAGAGTTATTTTGACCTTCTACAGGAAGTCAAGTCAATAATCCTAGAGAAACCTAGGATAGATAAACAATACAGATAAAGATCTTGAAATCATATCAAAGTGCTGATTGGATAAAACAAGGGCTTGAGGTTTGGACTGAGGTTCCTTGTTTAAGAAACTTTGATAAGTAATT
Source organism: Agelaius tricolor (assembly GCF_023055355.1). NCBI lineage: Eukaryota > Metazoa > Chordata > Aves > Passeriformes > Icteridae > Agelaius > Agelaius tricolor. The sequence goes on from NW_027269266.1 coordinate 5,049,305, forward strand.
TGGAAATGGTAGAAAGAACAATCTTGAAAGAGAGAGGAAACAAAAACTAAATGGGAAACCTTGGGTTTTGTAATTGGGGAACTTTAGAAGAAGACATTGGGCTCTCTTAAAAACTCTTGGGAAGAGAGGGTACATGTAATCCATCTTGTGTGATGGCCCATAGTTCCCTTGCAGAAGCAGTTTGCTTTTACTTCAGAGAAGCTTTCTAGGGTCATTGTGTCTTTTTTGTGCCTCTCAAAGGAAAATTGCCCAGAACTGAATGCAATCAGGCCTGCTTGGGAAGCACAGGAAGTGCATAGAGTTATGGAATGGTCTGGGTTGGCAGGAACCTATGAAGATCATGTAGCCCAAACCCCATTCCACAGGCAGGGCCATCTTTCACAGGTTCAGGTTGCTCAAAGACCCATCCAACCAGCCAACCATCCAAGCATCCAACTTCTAGGCAAGGGACATCCACAGCTTCTCTGGGCAATCTGTTTCAATGTCTCAACAATCACTGTAAAAAATTTCTTCCCAATGCCCAATCTAAACCTACCCTCTCTGAGTTTGAAACCACTGCCCATTGTTTTATCACTACAGACTTTGGTGAAAACTCTCCCTTCTTAAGTCCCTTCTCTTTAAGTATTGAAAGGCTCCAGGAAAGTCTCCCTGGAGCTTTTTCCTCTCCAGGGTGAATAACTCTTTCAGCCTTTTGTTATAGGAGAGTTGTTTCAGCCCTCTGACCTCTCCTCTGAACCTGCTTTAACCGCTCTGACCCCAGACTTTAGCAGCTCTGACTCCACAGTGCTCCAGATGGGTCTCACCAGAGCAGAATAGAGGGGGAGAATCCCCTCCCTCAACCTCCTGACTCTGTTTCTTGTCATGCAGCCCAGGATATGGTTCTGGGCCATGAGCACACATTACTGGGGCATGTCCAACTTTTCATGTCACTCTCAATCCAGTCACAATTTATGTGCAGGACCTTGCACTTGCCCTTGTCAAACTTCATGAGGTCTGCACAGGCCTGCTCCTCAATCCTGTCAAGGTCCTTCTGGATGGCATCAGAGTTACTAAAGGTTATGTCAGAGCAAGATCCAGATAAAAAGCTATGTGAATTGTGACCTTTCATCTTAAAGTAGAAGCAAACTCTAGGTGTGCTGTTTGGAAAATATTGAGCATATGCTAGTTGCTGCACTCAGGACACAATTTCATTAGTGCTAATAGATAGTGAATGCCCACCAAGGCAAAGAATGCAGTTGTGAAAAATGCATGTTTTACGATTGGCTTTTGGCAAATATTAAAATCAATATTATATGTGTTATGTTAGAAACTTATGCTGTATTAAATTTTTTTAAGTAGTGTGTTAAATATAGTTTTAGGTTATAACATAATGTTAAAATAGAAACTATGTATGTGGGATTATTTTTTTAGAAAGGAATGAGGTACTTGCACCAGATAGCAGCCACAAGACACCTAAATCTTTCAGAAAAAAAGAATTTATTGCTCCATTATCAGAAGAAATGAACTTCTTCCTGTCTTGCTCAGTCCTGAAGATGTCCTCAGGATTAAGAGGAAGAAGTTCACACTGCCCAGACAGAATCCTGTGTTTGAATGGAATTTATGCATCATGAATGAGGTGCATGAATATGCAACAGGCTGTTGTTTTTAAGGGTTAATCCTCTGTTAACATGTGTCCTTTTTCAGACTTATTTTGCCCAGAAAATGGTACCCAGACGTCCATAACTCTTTGTTCTTATTGTCTCATATTGTCCTAATCCAAATTGTCCAAATTTTTATTACTCTAATTATATTGCTATTTTTATAACCATTTTATTACTATTAAATTTTGAAAATTTTGAAAACAAGTGATTGGCATTTTTCACACAGTGATACTGAGGGGAGCTCGAGTTCCCAGGTGTAGCCAGTGAGCACTTTTATTTTGTCCATTGATTTCTCTGCGGTTTTGCTCTCGTAGTTTCAGTCCTGTGCAGGTTTTTTTTCTGATTTCCCATGCAGTGCAAGGGTTATGATTTTCTGATTGATGTCGCCAGACCTGCTTTTCACATTATTTCCAGAATAGCTTCTTGCAACTCTCAACTTTGAAATAGTTTCAGAGATGCAGTTTTGCCATACTCACAGATTCCCTCAAACTGCTTAAGGCAACACATCGTTCCTGCATTCCCAAACAGCTTCACTCAGCTCCCATTTGTCAACAGCACTTCTCTTCCTCCAGGCTATTTTGGGTAGGAAATGTCATTCAAAACCAGGACATTCTAGCAATGTGATTATGTGAATAGCTTTAGTCACCTATCACAGCACCTCCCTATTGATTAGGTACTTGTTCCTCCAGGGTGATTAACAAACTAATTTATTCTGCTAATTGCCAAAGGACTTGACCCTTGACCTGGAGAATTACCACAGATTTGAGACAGGACAATGCTCAGGATTTCTTGTGTGAGTGGCTTGTTAGAGATCCTGTGAGCTGTTGGCAGCCTGCACAATCAAGGAACAGTTCTCTGCTGAAATGTCTTCCAGCAATGGTGCTCTGCAGGAGCTCTTTCACAGGGAGCACAGGTGGAGCATTTCCTTTGGAGTGCTTGCCTTGATTGATGATCCACACAATGTTCAAGGCATCCTCAGCTAACCCCAGCTCTGGATTCAACACTGGTTTCCAGGTGCTGAGTTTTATGGGCTTACCTCCATCTTAGGCACTTTCTTTTTACCTCTTATCCAGGATTCTAGGGCCTTCTGCTTATAATATATGCAGAAATCAGAAACAGTCCTTTACAAAAGCCACCATAATTACTTCTCTTATGAGAAAGTGGGGTTAGGGTAGGCAGAATTTCCTTGCTGTGAAAGTAATGAAATCTTTTTCCACGTGAAAAACTCTTCTACATTACCTATTTTTACTTGCAAGGGAAGAAAATTTTGGTGATTATCAGCTCTGTGGATTTCCTCAGGTTCAACTTTAATGGAAGAGTTTAGCAAACAAAAAAGGGGTCATGACATAACTTTTTGTCTCCTGGCTCCCTGAAATTGTCCTTTACAAAAGTCACCATAATGACTTATGAGAAAGAGGTGGTAGTGTGGTTAGGTAGGCAGAATTTCTTTGCTGTGAAAATAATTAAACTCTTTTCCATCTGAAAAACTCTTCTAACTTACCTTTTTTTACTGGTAAGGGAAGATAATTTTGGTGATTATCAGTTCTGTGGATTTCCTCAGCTTCAACTTTCATGTTTAGCAAACAAAAAATGGTCATGACATAACTTTATACATCCTGGCTCCCTACAAACCTCCAGCTTGCCAGTTATCTTCCTGGGTAGGACAGAGTTTTGAAGGGGACTTAAACTAGATTATACTTGAACGAGAAAAGGACACTTCAGCCTTTTGATTCTGTAAAAGACAGGTGAATTTTGAGAATACAAACTAAGAGCTACCTGCTGTGACTTTCCCAGAGCCTTTAGAGGTTAAATATCTTCTTGGGTGTAAGGACTGTTTACTCTTGGCATATCCTTTATCCATGAAGGATGGTCTCTCAAACTACCTTTGCCAGCCCAGTGTTCTTGTTATTAAATATGTATGCCCCTATTTTGGGTATATCCTCCTTCAGGGAGTCCTCCAAGATAAAAAGAGGCAAGTTCTCATTTATTAGATTGTTGTTCAGATCTCAAAAGTTCCAGTTGAACATTGTGAAGCCGCAAAACTTTATGTCTGAAAGAAATGAAATTTGTGTTTGGAAGATGCCCAATGCTCCTGATATATTCAGGAGCAATGATGTGGCACTGCTGGAGATCAGCACAGCTTTGATATTGAATGCAATTTTAAAACACTTACTAAAATGGACTTTCAGAGTATTTCCAGTTAAGTTTAACTTGCAGGTCATTATAGTTATTGTTGTGGTAATAATGTGTTTCCTCAACTCCAGCCAATGTGTAAAATGTTGAACATTATTAGGGCTTTTCTCTACAGGTGGACTGAGATCTGAAAAGAGCACCAGATTCTCAATATCCCTTACTTCATGCTGCTGAATTCATGAATTCAGGAGTGCAGCTTACCAGGGGCTGAAGTCACAGAAAGTGAGTGGAAAGCCCAGCCTTTTGAGGAAGCTTGTCTTATTCAGTGAGAATTTTGTCACAATGAGATGAATCTGCTCAGTCACTTCTTGAATTGTTTCTAAACAGACTGCTGCATTCAGCAGCTTGCTGGAGAGCTTTTCATGTTACCTGTATTTAAAAACTGCTGGACTGAGTTACAGATCAATCTCACCCCAGCTGCAGGGTTCTGCAGGGGTTCATCTGTCTTCCTGGGCTTATGGAAGCAAACACTGTCTTACACAAATACATCCCTGCCACTGCCATCAAAGAGACAATTTATAGGTATAAAGGAAACCTGGAGGACAGTAGTAAATGGCAAAAAATACCCAGAAGTTTGAAATTGTGTAATGCTAAATCCATTTTACTCATTTAGGGCTGGGTCTACCCTCATTTAGAGTAGTGTGTGTGAAAACAGGAGGAATAATGCTGTTGAAGTCAGTAAAAGTGCTGCCTATTAAAGTGAGAATAGAACCAGACTATAATCAGGTGAGAAATATGGAGTATAATGAAAATCATCTTTAAAATACCTACTCTGAAGGCTCTGAAACTTTTTTGTGGAATTTTATCATTTCAAGTGTGCAGTTTCCTCAGAATATAAATATTTTTTCTGTGTGCTTACACCCTGCAATCTCGTGTCAGGATCTGAAAGCCAGGCTGTGGAAATTCTGCCTTGCTCATCCACAGGATAAACAAAACAAGAAAGAAACAAAGCTCACCAACAAGAAAGAGGGAAATACAGAGCTAAAGGGAAAAATAAGGTTTTACTCAGTTCATTGCTCAGGTGCAATCTAGGATCATTCTGCCTTCGTCACCCTCCGGTTGTGCCTGTTTAGTGTTTCAAAAATTCCAATGGGGTAGGTTTCTCACTCTTCCTGGGTGATACTGCAGCATCCTTAGAAATCTTTTCCCTCTCTTATCTCCTTGTACTGTCTGTTGTCTGCTCTGTCCACCACAGACACAGCAATTTTTGCCTCTTCCCTTAGAACCAGCTGTTAAGAGCTGTTGGGGTTTTACTTTACCCCCTCAGTTACTTTTTCTTTTGCATGTTCCTCTTTGTTTTTCTCCATACTTTCTCCAAACTGATCAGTATTTTGTGTCTCAAAATGGGCAGAGAATCCTAAATGCTAAATTTAGTAAAAATCTTACTGAAAGTGTATTTAAAGCTGTTCTATCTTTCACTGAGTCCATCATAGTTTTTTTACTTCCCATAAATTTGTGCTATTGTCTCATATCAAGTTTAAGAACTGTTTTAGTAGAAAACAGTTCTATCTATCTGTAAATTCCCCAACACTTATTTTTGTACCTCGTTATTGTTGAAATGCAATTTCTTGTCCTTATTGTATTATTTTTTTTTAATTTCTCCACTTTAAAATCTGTTGGAATTGTGATATCCTGATGTTGACTAATGTGTTGGTCAGCTTTTTCCAAAATCAGACCCACCTGCTCACTGTAATGATCTGGAGGCATTTACAGGTGGTGCACCCACATTTGTTGACTTGGCAGCAGGTGGGGGGACTGCAGTTGTGCCCTTGACATGCCAAGAGTAGATGGTGATTGCATAATATGGGATATTATGATCCCCTTTCCAAGCCAAACCTTAGTGGTCCATTAATGTAAACTGCAGAGTTAAGGCACGCAATCTGCTCAGCTCCTGATACAGAGGAATTCATCACTTTGCAGAATTATACCCAGTTATATTTTATAAATAAAGAGATACTACAGCATTTTCCAAACATCTATTAATATCCAGGAGATACAAGTGCTAGTGATAAAAATCACTGCAGCATTACCAGTTCCTTCACAGGGAGAATGCTGCTGTCATTCTCTGGCTGAAGGCAAAGCAGAAGAAATTTATTTTTTCTGTAATGCTTTTACCCTCCAAAGAAATCAAGGTGAAATTAAACCCATCATAGCTGTGCTGAAAAGTAAAATTTACACGAGGAGAATACGAATGCAGTTTGTGGGCAGACTCTGTTTTCTGCCCCTAGGAAATACAATGAAAATACAAACCAGCTGGCTGAAATTGGTTTGTGAGTGTTTTTCTAAGGCTGTAGGCAGGCCTGATGAGTCTCATGCATGAAGTATAAGATCACACATTTGGCTTCCAGCTCACACTCTCGAGTCCCTTGGTTTGAGCATCTCACATTTGAAGCACACGTGGCTTCCCCCTGTGCTGTGACCCCACAGGACTGTGCTCTCCAGCTGCAGCCTGTCTGCGTGGCTCTTCTCTTTCTCTGGCCTGTGATGCATGGAGATACATCCACATCTGACAGAAGAGAGACTCCATATCTGAGTATCTCTATAGATTTAATCTTGGCTTCTCCTTACACTCGATTCTGAGTATAGCAGACACTGCCAAACTGGTTTTTCAGTGGTCTGCCAGTGGGATTTTAAGTACTCTGATGCTTGTCTACAGATGGTGCAATTTTGGAATTGTTATGCAGACACTGTTCTTCTTTTTTTGGGTTTTTTTTTCATAGTAGCTTAATCCTCTGTGAAAGAGGATTTAACTAGAAAACAGTTCTCTTCCTGTGAAAGGAGCTGATCATGGTATAACCCTGTCCTCTCCATTGCCTTTGTGACTGGGGCTGGCTCTGTTTGGTTTTCCTTTTGCATTCACTGATGAGTGAGTTCACACACAAATAAAGTCAGACTATTCTTTAGGGATCTTTGCAGTTTTCACCATCCTCAAGTTAATTGGCCTGCACATCCCAGTGTCACAAAAGAGTTAATGGTTGAAAATCAAAGGCATTTGTCCTCTCAAGTCAGATAAGGAATTGAGGCCAGGTATTCTAGGTAGCTTGAGGTTTTGCAGACATTTAAAATATGTATTTGTTCTTATTCTTATATGTTTTCAGTGCCTTTATTTATGGAATTTACATAAATACTACAGAAGTGATTACACATGTAATTAAGAAACCATACTTGGTTTATTTTGATTTTGGCGTACTTGAAAATGATTTAATAAACATAGAAATGTTTCACAGAGAGTACTGGATAGATTTAATCTGGATCAGACCCCGGGCATATCCCTTGTGTAGTAGCTGTAGGGGTTTCTTTTGCTGTGTCTTAAGGCTGGAAATCTCCTTTTACTGAGGTAAATTCTCCCCAGGAAGGTGTCAGAACATGAGGTCATGGAGGGCCACTCAGTCTCAGCTCTGCCTCATCCTTCTCTGGCCTCTGCCTCAGTAGCCACATGGAACAGCCTTTAAAGGCTTTTTCTTTATGGTACTTTTATGTGAGATCAGTGTTCCAGCCCACTCAGGAGACTGACACACACAGGGAAGGGCTGATTCAGGATTTCTGATGGAATGTGGACATGTGGATGGATATTCTGCATCTTAACCGGTTATCCCAGTTTCCTGCTGAAGTCTGTGGAGGCCCAGTGAGTGCTCTTAGCAAGGCTTGCACAGAACTCATCTCTGGGAAATAGGTGCTGAAATAGATCAAATGACTCCTGACCTACAGTGGTTATTACTTATAAATGGAGCTTATGTAATGAGCTTAGCTATAAATATTTAAATTGTAGGAGGTTAAAGGTGTGAAATAAAGCTCAGCTGGTACAGTGAGGGTACAGCATGGCCCAGAGCTTGATGATTAAGAAGCAATGAGTTAACTGTGGACTCCATGCTTTGTTTCTAAAGAAAGTCAGACAAAGTGTTGGCTTGAGATCCTTTTCTGTCACTGCTGGGTTCTATTTGTGTTGAGATCCTTTTCTGTCACTGCTGGGTTCTATTTGTGCGGCCTTGCAGACATAATTGAAGATGCAGGTTGAAAATGGGCAATGCACTGGAGGTAATAGTGGTGTTCATCTAAATATCACAAAGGAGAACTTCCACTGTGCAGGAGCAAATCCAGAGAAGTGAATTCATGTCCAGGTAGCACACTTCACACTGGCCTATCTGTCCTGTTGCCACAGCAGAGGACAATCTAGAAGAGGGAAATTGATGCTGTTGTGTTGAAATGCAGGATTTTTTTCCTTGCCTGCTGAATGGTTTACTGCATGCTGTTAGTGAAGTTATATGAAGAAGGAAGACTTACAGTGTTGCTATCTGGAAACTCTGAGGCTGGTGCTCAGTATTGATTTAGCCATTGTCCACAGGAACACTAAGAATTATGCCTGCTGTGCTTGTTATGCTTTCATCGTAAAGCCTTTATTGAGCAGCCTTGGCCAGTAATGCTAATGGATGGAGAGCTACCAAACCCACTGCTCCTGCAGGTCAAATGGAGTCTCAGAATTTAGTAGTTGCTTGGTGTTTCCTTTCTTAGTGGTTCTGCTCACAGTTTTCCTGGAGCAAGTTGTAAAATCTAAGTGGTGTGAAAACTCTGCTTTTTCAAACATCGTGGCTGCAAAGGCTCTGCACACACGAGGGACCTGGACTGACTGTCACCAGAGGCATTAGGAGCTCTCATACACACTTTTCTCCTAATCCTCAGAAGAGATCTCTATTCCAGCCCTGGATACAGCTGAAAAAGGGATTGAGAAGATTTTCTGGTATCAGCACTGTGTTATCAGCTATTATGTATGTTATCAGCTATTTTGTTGTAAATAGTGTTTTTCATCAAAGTTTTTGGAGTGTGGGAAAACTGCTTGTGAGTGATTGTAAACTGCAAAACAAGTGGACCAGAAAATTGCATAACTGTGTCATCTGGCATTATTAACAAGTTTTTTGAAGAGCTTAAATTTCCCTGTGAATACAATGAAAGCTGTAGGTCAGCAGACACTACATTAGTATAGTTGCCTTTGATTCCATTGGAATCAGATATCAGCATAGCTGGATACCTAATTCCTCTTGTGAACTTCATTGATTTATTTGCATACAGCAGCTTTCTTGATTTGAACATTGTGTTCTCTGCTTTGTCAAAAGTAAGGAAGAACCATTGATAAAGGATGCCCAGAAAGAAGGGCTGCTTTTAGTTAAAAAATGTATCCACACGAAGGGAGTGGGTAGATGCAGAGGAATGTAGATGGTGTTTCAGGTAATGGCAAGGTCCATGGACTTGTGGTTAACTCCTAAGAAAGGTATTGGATCTTAACAGGTGTTGGCCCTGAGGGAAGCTAGTAGGCTTTAAATATAAGTGAAAAATTGAGATTTTTTTAGGAACTCCTTAAAAATTAGAGTTTCTTAGTGCACCCTTTTCTGTTTTAATCTTCTAAAGAGATTTTCCTATTCCACATAATTTTACTGCTTACATTACAAAAAGAATCTGCCTGTTGCAGAGAAGCTTGGAATATGGGGTTATATCATTAATTTTTTAAGGACATATGTTATTAATCTATTGTCAGAAGCGTCTTCCATAAGAGTGGAATGTCAGCATTTCCATAAGCGTGGAATGTCAGCATTTCAGTGTTTCTGTTTAAATGTCCACTGGTGAATCAAGGTCCTTCATGACTCTGTGTTAATGTGCACATGGGAGCTTGTGTGTGCTGTCTGCTACATTCATAAATATCTCTGGAATCATAGCATTGGCATCCACCTCTTAATAAAATAGCCACAAGCTTTTCCTTCACTACAGACAGCCTGAATGCAGGTTCTGCTCCACTCTGTGGGTTTCTTCAATCTTGCCTTGTTTCATGTGGAGATGTTTCCCAAGAACAAGCATCTGTTGTTGATGATTTTTTTGGTGGTGTGAACTGAGACCTCTAGAATCAGTGTAAACAGAAATCAGTTTAAAAAGATGCAAAATAAGAATACTGAGGGAAAAAAAGAGGTGTTTGGTTTTATTCTATGAAAGCCTCACGTATTAGACAGGTCCAGGGTTTAAGTTGTTGGGGATTTTATTTTCTCAAGATCGACTTATTAAAATGTAATTAAGGATCATATGTGAAGAATCATTGTGACTGAGAGCCCTCTAAGAGACTAGAAAGGGCAGTCTATCATGATGCTTGTAAATCATAAATTTAATATAAATGTGTATCTAGGAACAGAGAGGTCTTGCACAGGGAGGTAAAAAAAACCCCACATTAATTGCCTTATGTTAAGTCTAACAAATTGAAATTCTCAAATGAAATTATTCTCTGACCTTTTATCACCCTTGGACTGTGCTCAAATGTTTTAGAGAACAACTTAATGGCAAGAGTGCTTCTGCCTTCACTGAGGGTTTCATGCTGCCTGTGTTTGAGACATGCCACAGAAGCCTGACAAAGGCATTTGTCTATTCTTGGAGGTCGATGATGAACCTTGTAGTCATTCCCATACTTCTTTCAGCAGAGAAGATCATGCACACAAAGAGAAATAAATCTCCTTTATGTTTTCATAGTCTTACGGCTTCATACTTCAGGAGATGAGGTGACCTACTTAGGAAAAAAAAAAAAGATGGTAAAAGAGAAATAAAGGACAAAGGAGCCATAACCTAGTGTAGATTCACAAAGATTTATAGCAGAATAAACTGATCATTTTTGTTTCTGGGGATGTGATTCAACCTGCTTTCTGCTTGGAGCTCCCCACAGCTTGGCTCACAGAGATGTTGTGGAAAGCAAACATATTAAAGATGTCAAACTTGTGATTAGCAGGCAGCATGACAGACTGGACAGAGGGGAGGCTTCAGAGCCTGGAAAGAGACACTTTTATTCCTAGCTCTGTGACTGGTTTTGATGTGTTTATATTAATTCTGTCTGTTTCTTTTCTCACCCCCCACCTCTCTTGAAGACTGTAATCTTTTCAGAGCTGGAATTGGCTTCCACTGTGTATTTATATGTTGCCTGGCACACTGAGAGTCAGATCCCACTTGTGGTTCCTGTGTGCTGCTGGTATATAAGTAATAAAACTCTATTTTCTTTCACTAATTCTAACTCTGCATCTCTTGATACTTCTTTAGTTGTGCTCAGTTATTTTATAAGATTGCTGAGACATTTCAGGGAGTGCACACAGTCCTTGCCTACCAGTTATCCTACAGATGTCAGAACAGAACCCCAGTGGCTGCAGCTGAGCTTGGGATGGAGCTTTACCAGAAATAAAATAGAAGTGATCCCAGATGGCCTTTCAGTAGCAACAGGTGCTGTAGTGGTGAAGGTTTTTCTGTAAATGTTATGCAGTTTTTCAACACTGAGCTGATAGGTGAAGGAGGCTTTTTAGCCAAATGCAGCATCTTTCTCTTGCTGAAACAGTGCTCACCTCACAACACATCTCAATATTCACAAACATCCCGGAGGATGTGCCACATTTATATCACAAAAGATCTGAATCTTTGCAATTTTACCACTCTTTGCTTTTGTGCCAGCTGTGTTTCAGTATAAACAATGTGTGTGCTTCTCTTCCTAGAAGTCCTTAGGAATGAGCTTCAACTCATGGAGGGGCTGCTCACAGACTGTCTCACATCCAGGGGTTATTCTAATTTGACAAAGGAAACTCCCTGGCTTCACCAAGGGAATGTTTTTGGGGGATCCACAGAGCTCTTGGTCTTCAAAATTGACAACTTGAGAGATTCATTTTCAGCATTCAGTTCAGATGTCTTAGAAAGGAAGTTTGGTCTCTAGAGCCAATGGAGAGTGGGGTGCCCTCCCAGAGAGGGATTTCAGAGCTTGTAAGTTTTAAGTGTGCTTAATTTCATTGTCTGAAGACCCCAACTGCAGATGGTAATACTTTTCTAATGCTCCCTTGTGGAGGGATAGAATATAAGAAAATAAAGATAGTGCAGAAGGTAGTCTCACACCTGAGGAGCTGCAGCTGCACTAATCACCAAAGATTAGGAACAGGCCTGCCCTTAACAGGCCACAGCTGTGTCCAATAAGGAGAAAGAGTGGGTTAGGTGATTGAGAGAGGGAGGTGGAGTTAGTTTGTTGGTTGTGCTGATAAAGAGTCAGTGCTGCAGGGAGCTGCCCATGAGCAATCACTAAGAAGGTATGGGATTTTGCAATAAGATGACAACACTCTCTCTTGTTTGCTTCTTTTCCAAAGGAGTTGAGGCACCCAGAGCTGTGTTTGGTGTGTTGCTATCTGATTTTGCCTCTTACAGTACTTTTGTAACCAGCTCTGGAAAAATGCTACAATTTTCTTTAAAATAGGTAGTTTGGTAAGAAAATACACAATTGAGAGGCCTTTAAAGGGAGAATGCTGTGTAATTTTTTTCTTATCAAGCACTTGAGGCCTTCTAAAAGAAGAGCTGTTATAAAATGTATGCCTGCAGGATAAATTCTAGCTGGAGCTGATACCTCATTAGACACTAGAGGATTTAACCATTACCTTTGCCTAGCTGGAAAAGTTTGCTTCACTACTTCTGCTCCACAAAAATATGTGTTGGGGGTTTTTTTATTGTCCTGGTTTTAGGCCAGTTTTGGTTTTGTTGTTTTATGGTTTTTTTATGAGTGGCAAATCCCAGTACTGCCATCTGCAAGCAGCAGCACAAAATACCATCTGCTGTGAATGACTCTCATTGCTCTGTACCCACTAGAACCCCACCAAAGATATTTGTTAAGATGCAGAGGAAGGCTTCAGGAGACAGAAATGCAACTGGAGCACTGGTTTGTGCTATACATGATCCCACTGATGCCAGGAGGATTATCTGAAGTTTAAATTAGCATATAACCTGACCTCAGCTGTTTAACATTAAGCAGTGGGGATAAATCTATTTCCATTAATCATGGCCATGGTGGATGTAAAACGCCTGCATTAAGTCATTGTGATGATTTAAGAAAGCAAAGATTGCTGGTCTGATTTGAGATGGAAAGAAATAGGAGGAAATCTGCAGTAGGGAAATTGCAAAAGTGAGTGGTATCAAAAATTGCTTTCATGCAATGCTTTTTGTTCTGCATTAGATTTTTGCATTGCTTTTCTAAATGGAAACCAGTGTTATTCCAGCTTGAAAAGAACATTGCCCACTTGTATTAAATTTCTGGCCTGCATTGCAGAGCCTTTTGGCAATTATACAAATAGACCACTCAATTTAAGGATTCCTCTGCCTTTTTTGACATATATAGAAGGTTATTGCATTTCCTGTGCATATTTGCTGTTCAAATAGTAGAAAGAAATTTGGTTATTGCCGGTGGTCAGTTCATTCAGACTCATAACATTTCTCATCTTGTAATGTCAAAGTCTAGGCAGGGAAGATAAGCAGAGAAATAGTGTTTTGAACTTCTCCCTTTTATGGGTCATCAACAGAAACAGGTTTTGGAGAGATTAAATGTATTTTGTAGTTGCAATATGCCGTGTATTCTACCACATTGTGAAATGACTGGTGGTGCTTTGAAATGTCTGTGGTAGTCATTTCAGCCAGAGTCATGAAAGATGTGTGTAGACAAAGGCATCACAGGTAAAATTCAGAGTGCAGGAGGAGAGTGAAATATTGCCCAATTGTATAAATAGAAAAGCTTACTTAGAGATCAAAATACTGCTCGTTTAGACAGCCTGCTGTGGCTGTACTGTCTTTACAGATAAACAAGAAGCCTGATTCTCTAGATATAAATAATCCCAGGGATGAACATAATATCTCATCAATGTTCTACTCCCCTAGCCATTTGCTACTCTTGGGAGAATTCAGTTCTTCTTTCAGTACATACAGGGCTAACACCTGGAGCCTGTGATAAGACTCTTAGTGGACTTTGGATCAGGCCAGAGTTCCAGCTTTAGACTGCTGAGAGTTTGGAAGTCCTGCATGTTTCCAGTCTGGACCGAGGCTCCAAAATTTGCCAGTGCTTTGAGTCTGTATGTTTGTGTGCCCCACCATGTGTCTGTACAAGCACTGAGGTACTTGGGAGCATTTTCAGAGTGAATCTGGAATGCTGGAAGTCAGCTTCTCTCTCCAGTCATGTCTTGGTGTGGATTAAAGCAAACTGCCTGAACTTCATCTACTTCAGCAATATGGAGGTTTTGAGGCTAGGATGAGGAGGCAGGTATTTTATGTGCCTTAGAAAGAAAGAATTGCATCTGATTTCATTTGGACAATGCCTGTTGACCTTCCTTTTCAGCTGCCTTGTCCATGCCTGGTCATGAATTAACAGGTTACTGTCACAGACCAGACATGGAAATGCACATTTGCAGATGCAAGGCTCCTCCTTCTGAGGAAAACATTTTGCTTGGCATGGCCAGCCCAGGATCTCCACTGGTCATTTTAAAGTTATGGATGGTGCACAAGATGCCAGCTATGATTTGTTATGCTGGGGGCTTGTCCAGCACAAGGCTCAAACTTGCATCATCAAGCTGAGATCAGAAAGGTGCCTGACTGTGGGGGGGTAGAATGTAAGAAAATAAGGGTAGTGCAAAAGGTAATCTCACCCCTGAGGAGATGCAGCTGTACTAATTATCAAAGATTAGGAACAGGCCACAGCTGTGTCTAATAAGGATGAGTGCTATAAAAGAGTGGGTTAGCTGGGTGAGGGGGGGCTTGGAGTTTGTTACCTGTGCTGTGAGGAAGGAGTTAGTGCTGCAAGGAGATGCCTGTGAGAAATCACCAAGAGGGTATGAAATTTTTGCAATAAGATGACAGTACCTGACCTGTGTGTCCATTAAGAGCTAAGGCAATTAGAAGAATGTTCTCCAGGACTCTGGAATGAGTTTCTGTTCAAAGAACTGAAATAATCCATATTTAAAGAACTCGAGTACACTGCAAAAGGCAGAGTGGGCTTATTCAACCTGCACTGAAGCAAGTGATATCTTGAAGTGGTTTGCTGCCTGGGTTTTTGTGAACCTGATGACTTTAAAGCTGTTGAAATTCTATTGGGTAGTTAATGATGTTAGGGCACTGAGACCCATGGAGAGGCAGATCTGTGAATTCTTTTAAGTCTAGATAAACAAATGTTGTCATAGCACATGAAGTATTTCCATTCTGTTTTTTACCAATCCTTCTTTTCCTCCAGAACTGCCTCTCCTCAGTGCTGCAGACAGAAAACATTTCAGTGATTTAGTCTCATGATTTTAAGAAATGCATGTGATTCTTTAGTCACTTCCTCAGCCCATCAGTAATCCCAGAAACAGAGGAAAGTGTCTGGGCATGGAAACAGTGCTTCTATATTCCTGCCTTCCCAAGGTGTGCTGCCCTGCCCTGCAGAGCCCTCTGTGTGTGCACACAGCCTGGGAGCAAGAGCAGCTCTGGTTCTTGTTCTGTGGTTCTCCTTGTACAAGGGGAGTGACACAGGGGTGTTGCCTGCTGTCAGCTCAGAACTTGCTCACCTGCTGCCTAAAGAGGCAGAGGCCCAAGAGAGAGAAGGGGACTTTGACTGATACACAGCAAATGAGAATTGCTGTAAGGGGTGGGCACAAGTGTCTTCCTCTGCTATGCCCTGAGGCTTGGCAGAGCTCTGGAAGGGATGCATAAATGGCAGACTGTGATGGGCACCTTCAGTACATCATGGGAATCAGGCAACCACATATGCCAAACACCTGCAAAGCTCGACCTTGAAATTGTTTTTTGAAATGGATATTCCAGTGTAGACCATCTCCTTTCAAGAGCAAAGCTGTTTAGTGCTGGCTTGTTCCCAGTACAGTGGGTGGCTTTCTCTCTCTGTATTTCAGCTCAGAGGGAACAAGAGTGACACAGACTTTGGAACTGACAGTCTGGCAGAGTGTCTGGCCAGGGCTGTGCTTAGGAGAAGGGTATGTTTGTGCCATAAAGGAGTACAAGTGGTGATGAGGCCTAGGAAGCAAAAATGTGGTGTGGTGATAAGCTTGGGGAAGAGCTGCCTGTGGCCTGGGAAGAGGATTATGTGGAAAATCCCTCTGAAGAGAAAAGTCTTCTAGAGGAAAATGTGGTGGGGGACTACCTGAGGTAGCATGAAATGTGGGATGAGTTAGTTACAGCTGTTTTTTCTAGGATTCCTGAATTAAAACACAGGGTTGTTAAGTCTTTATTCTGCTTTGTACGTTATTTTCCCCAAGGAGCAAAAGAACTTATGAAATACTGAGAAGTGGTGAAGCTTTTTTCTTAACAGGAAAGAGAATGATAGAGCTGGAGAAAGCAAGGAGTGAAAGAAGGATTAGAACTCTTCATAGGCTAAAGGTGAGGACAGTGGGTTATGAGGTGACCATACCAGAAAGCTGTAGCCCTGATCTTGCAAAGATTTCCATGCAGGCTTGTCACTGTGATATTTTATGGAAAATCCCTTTGCCAGGATTTCTTCTCCTGGGAAGATGAGAAGCCTCAGTTTCTCCCTGTTTTGCTGCCTTGGAATGTGATTTGGAGAATTGTTTACCCAGCATGTGAATTGTTTTAACTTAATGACCAATCTCAGTCCAGTTGCATTGGGACTCTGGTCAGTCACGGGTTTTTATTATTCATTCTTGTCTAGCCTTCTGATGTCTCCTTTCTCTTTCTTTAGTACAGTTTTAGCATATCATTTTAATAACAAAAAAAAACCACAAAAAAACCCCACCAAAAAACAAAAAAGAACAAAAAAACCAAAACCCCCCCCAAAAAAACCCAAAAAAATAACAAAAAAACCCAAAAAATTTTTAAAAGCTAAAAAAAGTAAAATAAAATAAAATGAAAGTAAAATACATAAAAATTAAAAATTTAAAAATAATAAAATAAAAATTTAAAAATAATAAAAATAATAACATAAAAATAATATAATATATTTTAATAATCAGCCTTCTAAGAACTTGGAGTCAATTCTCATCTCTCACTTCATCCTGGGGACCCTCACAACACTGCAACAATTGGTGACCACACAGACTGAACAACATTTCTTACAGAAGTTGACCAAATTATCACTTTATTAGGATCTGCCATTTCAAAGGATAAGTGTTTTCAACTTCAGGTGAAATTCTGCTATCACTGAACTCAGTGGGGAGTTGTGCAGGTGATTTGCTGGTGTGGGATAGATGTTTGAAGAAATGATAAAATGCACAAACATTCATGTTTTCCTGCAAGAATTGGGTAGCAGATGGGAATTCTGGAGTGTGTTCTAGCTTCTTGCTTTCCCTCCCCTCCAGCTGTTAATTATTCTTTCTGGTTTGGATCTTAAGGGAGGAATTATTTATCTTTTGCTATTTGTGTTTCAGTGAAACATTAACAATCTCTTATTAACTGCCTGTGCTAATTATCTCAACAGTAGCAGTGTTCCTGCTCATCAGTGAATCCTTGAAGGAAGAATGTGGAGCAGGAATAATGAAATCACTTTGTTGTCCCCTTTCTCTGCAAGCTGCACACAAAGGAGTGAAAGGATGGTAGATCCTAACCCTGCTATGCACAAAATGCAGTGCTCATGATCTTCTTGGTAGGAGGAGAGAAGTTTTGAAATGCTTCTGTGGAGAAGTTTGGGGAGTTTTGCACTGTGCCATAATTCAGTGTTTGCACAGCTGGCTGTACCTCCTGTGTGTGTTGACACAAAACAGCCACATGCTCCTTTGAATGAAATATTTCAGCCCAAAGATTTCAATGTTTTAAAAACATTTGTGTGTAGGAAACTGAAGTGGTCTGATGTGAGTGTCAGTGCTCCTCATCTGTGATGGGTGCTCACAGGAGTCTGCTGTGACACCAGTTATTTACAGGAGGAAAATTGGAAATGTTACCCAGCATGTCACTGGTGTAATTAAACTGAACAAAACATAAAGTAGGAGTGTTTATTGTGCAATAAATAATAAAATTGTTTGTTGAAAAAGCTGAGGGCTCCTAACACTTAGGAAAGATTTTGCAATGGCAGACTCAATAAATATGCCTTTTCCACAGTGCTGTTTGCCACAAAACATAAATCCTTTTAGTTAAATGAGATGACTGAAAGAAAGCAGTTATGGAAATCCATGACTGATGAAGAGAAGGTGATATGAGTTATTCTAATGTGAAAGGTTGTCTCCTATCTCTAATGCTGACCTTTTCCCAGTGAAATACATTTACAGTGTTACATGTTACTTGTTAATAGTTTCAACTATTCTGGTGTTTGAGTTCATAACTCACAGCTTGAATATGTTTTTTAAACTAACCATGACCATTTTCTGAGAAACAAGGAAGTTCTGATCATTTTTCATAGACAGACATAACTAGGACAAATGTCTGTCCCTGGGATCCAGGTGCTTTCCTGCCATTAATCTTCACAGCCCCCTCTGGGGTAGGTGAAGGTTGTTCTGCACACATTTTATTCCTGGGAAAGTGAAACAATCAGAGAGGCTTGCCCAAAATTTAATCCTGCTCTGAGTGAAGTGGATAGGAGAGAAATGCTTTGGTAAAAGTTGTTGGAGGCACAATTTGCTATGCAGTAAAGATGCATTTCAATAATCACAAGTTTGTGTCTGTGCATCCAACAGCCAAATCACTCTGGCCTGTCTGCTGACACTTCCTGCAGGAGAAGGCCAAGCTGGAGCTCTCACCTGTGTGAGATGGAATTGCATTTTAAATGAGGCCAAGATGGTTTTCTGCCTTCCTTTCTTATTTTTGCCTTTCAAAAAAAATCCTCACAGCAGTCCTTTAACTTGTAAAAATTGTACATATCTTTTATTTTTTTCATTGGGAATATTTATCTGGTAGTTGTGACCTTGGCATAGGGAAGCAGGTAGGTCTTGGGCTAATGTTAATCATGTGTAAAGGCATTTATAAAGGTATTTAAAAGGATGCCATTCTCAATGGAATAATCAGGGCACTTTGTGCAGAGTAATGAAAATTTAAAAATAACTGGTTGAACAATGCAATGTAGAAATGAATAGGCTGTAGGAAAACCCACATAGTGTCAAGACTGTCTGCCTATTTCTGACACACTTTTTATAAAGAGAGTGAATATTGGCATGCTGGCTCTAACTTCAGATGCTTTATTAAAACAATGTCTTGCTACATAGCCTCAAAGATTACTCCTGTCTCTGTAAAGTGCCTACAGTAGATTATTCTCTCTTTTTCTGTTGCTGAGTATTGCAATCTAGGGGCCAAATGGCTCTAGGCTATTAGAGTGCTAAGGCCAGGGAAGAAGCACAGTTTGCAGAATGAATTTCTGGCCCTTCACACCTATCCACAGTCACCCTCATCTCATTGCTTTCCCTCTGTCATCTTTAGCTGGGAAGGAGAGGCTCAAGCATTCACTGGGCAGTGCACACACGCTGCAGAAAGATGTTCATCATGTTGAAATCAATCTTCTTCAAAAATTGGACCAGTTCCTTATTTCTGAGAGCAGAGCCCTGGGCGATGCAAGCTGTGGATCAGGGGTGGCAAACACCTCAGCAGCAGCTGCTGTGGAGCAGTGCTCTGAGGGAAAGGATGTGGAAACAGGGGGAGATTCTTTCCCTGTCACTGCAAAGAACTATTCCTGGTGTTTCCTCAGGTTCTGAGTTGCTGAAATGGCTCCCAAGGTATTAAAAGTCTTTTTCCCAGCCCTGCACTCTCAGAGAAGAAGTAGAGATTCCTCAGTTCTGCTTTTGAAGGCTGTTTATTTTCTCTTATCTGTTCCATTCTTTCTCTGACCTGCTGAGGTCTGTCCAGCAGGTTGGGTTGAGGCACAGTGACCACCCTCAGGGTGGTGTTAGCTTTTAATACTAAGAACTACATGTACTTTATTTACAATAATTTTCCAATGCCCATCACCTATGTTAGACAGTCTGTCTCTACCCTAAACCAATCCAGAAGTGTCACCATCACAGCAGAAGATGGAGAACAAGAAGAAGAAGAACAGGATATGCCCAGATTCTTCCATCTTGCCTCTTGAACCTCCATTCTAAATCCCCAAAATTCTACTCTTTCACCCTGTGATAAATTCACTATCATTCTATTCAAACCCTTGTGGCTTGTAACTCTTCACACAAAGTTGGTAATTGTTTCCAAGGGCTAAAATCAAAGGCACAGGTGTTTGTGACTCTGTGCCAGGGTCTCTGAGCCCCTGCCAGGGTCTGGAGTCCTCCAGGGCAGCCAGAGGAATGTCCTGGATTCTGACAGTGCTTACCAGTTTGCAGGTTGTGCTCAGCCCAGGGCACTTTTATTCTTCCAGCTGATTTTTGCAGCACTTTGACATCAAGGTCAAGGTCCAGGTAATCATCATCATTTCCAATAGTTTCAGAAAGAAAATTTCAGAGCATCTAGTGGGTGAGGAGGTCAGAGCTGAGAGAAACTAAGGCTTCAAGACTTCAAAAACTTTTCTGCTGAGCTGGGATGGGTGATAAGCCTTGCAATTGTCTGCTCTGTGCCAAGCCAAGGAGTCAAATTAGTTTGGTTCAACTTAAATGATTTCATTTTTTTTTCCCATTCTTCATTCAAATTTGAAAATCACTTTACTTTGGGATATAAATTGCTGTTATATTCAGGCTGAAAGTGGCTGATTTATATCTTCTTACCTTAAGTAATAAATCCCCCTCCACCAATGTCTTTGATCAGGGAATTTTCTTCTAAACTAGCTGTTTTACCACCATCAGTTTAACTTGGATGGGTCAGCATTTCCCAAGAGTATCACAAAATAGCTCCTGACCAGCTCTCTTGAGTACCTGAGAAGAGTCAGATTAAAAAACTGCAATTGGACAAACTTTACAAATGAGATCTCATTTCAGTCACTCTGCTTTTACATACAAAATGATTTCATACATTTCAAAAGATATATCATTATCATTTTTTTTCATGTTTTTATATCCTCACAAGCAAATAATGTTGGGTTTTTTTATTATTATTATAGAAAGATGTTTCTACATAATAGGAGAATCCTAGATTATGTTTGACACAGGCTCTTCATTTAGGTTGCTGTGGCTTTTTTGGAACATTTTCTACTGTATTTTGATATTGCTTTGTGTTTTACTGACTATTCAATATATTTCCCACAGAGACCAGTTCTGTGTGTTTCCTGTAGTGGAGACTATTCAAAGAGGCTATAATCCTGCAATAGTTTATAGCAAAATCAATTTGATATGCCTTGAAAAATACTCACTTGTATTACAGTCAAAGGAAATGTGTGTGCAGAGCTGAGAATTTATACTTGTAATGAATTTCTTGAAGCTGGAAATGCATGTGCTTCTGTAATTGAGGGTCCTCTTATGTTGGACATAATTTTTCCTTTTCCCAGCTCTTTTGAAGGAGAATCCTATTTTATCACTGCAGTTGGTTAGGAAGGTTTTTAGGATTTTAAACCTCTATTTCAGAAGAGGCTCTCCTGTTCAGCAGTATTTTGTGCTAATTTAGCTCCAAATGCTCTGAGTGCCTCCAAGGAGGTAATTAGGTGAATTATTGTGGCGTAGCTCTGTGTACAGTACCTGCTTGGCAGCACATCTTTGAGTTGAAACTTAAGAACTACTGCAGCACCCTCAAGTGGTGATGCTGATCTGTGTTTACAGTTGGTTTTTTTTTTCCCAAATATTTATTTCTAGGCTTATGGATAATTTCAACGCTCAGGTATTGTCAGACCCTGCAGTCCTTACTCAGGTGAAGTACCCCCTAAATACAATTAATCACACTGGGATCTGCACAACAGTCTCAGGGAAGTTTTCCTTGGATTGTCAAATGATTTTATGGAGGATATAAAGTGTTCTCTGTGCCTGCAGTAACTTTGGCTTTTGGCTAGAATAAATAACCTGAGAACCCTATAGAAAGAGAAACCAGCACTTAGGGTTTTCCTCAGACTGTGGTACAAACATGGAACAACTGTGGCATAAGAAACACAATTTCTTGAGCACACACACCAACCCCAGTAACATCTATAGCAATGACTTAAGAAGAATGAATGCCATTTCTTAAGGAATTTTTTTGCTATCCATGTGGTTTAGTTCTTTTTCCATTAGCTGCCTATTTTAAACAAGCAGCTGGGCACCAGATCAGATGAATAGCCCTGGTTTGGGGCCTTGTTGCTTCCAAAATTAGCAAATAGCACCTCTCCTGATGTTTAATCTCCTTCTAATTCTGCTGAGCCTTCCCAGTAACAAGAGTCACTACCCTGTAAAACAAAAGGCCAAAGGACAAAAAGCCTGTGCACCCTCCTGCCCCCAGGACAGACCTACATGAACAAATCCCTCAGCTCCACTGGCCTCTAAAACACTGACGAGAAATTTCATCTCAAAAATTTACTGTAAGTCTTAATGGGTGTTGTCTCTGCTTTAAGGGCTTTAAGTGAAAACAGGTATCACAGATACTCTCTTGCCACTTAATTTGTACTGGACACAGTGCACAGGGTGGGGAAGTGGAAGTGCTCCCTCACCCCCAGAGCTGCTTTGTGCCCTGTGTGCTAATGCTGTGGGTTAGCAGAATGGCACAGCTGCTAGATTTTCATCCCTTTGTTCCATGTCTGGTGTCTTTTCTGGATCAAACTCAGAGAACAGGCTTGAAAAACATGATAAAAAATTCAGTTTTATTTCTGGAGGGTAGAAGGCAGTCCAGACTCTTATTTATAAAATTGTATTGATCCAAATGAATTTTCTTCAGATTATTATTAATATTTAATTTTAATTTATTTTTTCTTTTTTGCCCTCTCTCAGCTATTTGACATAGAAAATAGACATCACTAGAATTGCAAACTTTGTCCTCCTGTCTTTTTTTTAACCTCTCTTTTGAAAAAAAGACTCATTTTAAATGTGCCATCTAGGTTGCCATCTCTATAAGAGACTGCATTGTGTTCAGAAGAGAAGCATGTCAGTAGAGGGCAGGGTCCAACAGCAGTGTGATTCCAAAGGGATCTGATAAAGAAATGACAACTATTTTCTAATATGAGCTATATAATAGACAAAAACTTTGTGTGATGGAATATATTTAATTTAACGTCTGTGCTCTGATCTTAAAGGCCTGCTGTCAGCTTAGAAATCACAGTGTGATCTTTTTTATTGTATTTTTTTTCCTATAGAAAAGCACTCCTGGTAGCAAAAGAGAGAGATTGCTTTGTAAACTTGCCTTAGGCTGCTCCTAAAATAAGCAGAAAGGTGCAGTCAGGCCTCTCCCACCATGGCTGCAGTACTAAGCTGGGATGTGCAGGCAGCCCACACTGCAGCTGACCCACAAACCTATTTTGTGACATTTTGGGGCACGTGTGGGGCTTGCAAGGTGGCAGGACAGGCAGCTTCTGCTGCCTCTTAAACTAGGTGGCCTGGCTAGAGAATTGCCTGTGGTGGAGGGGAGAGCTAAGCTCAGCATGAGAATCCCTGTCAAGGTTCAGTCATGGTCACAGGGAGTCCCTCATGCCTGGATCAGGAGCTCAGGAGCATCCCAGATAAAGCAGGGCTCCTCTGCAGCTCCCTGGCAAAAGCAGACCAAAGATTAAATGATTACCACTGTACTTATTTAGAAATAGGCCTCCACGAGTGTGAAAAAGCCACACTATTTCAGGTTTAAGAGGCTGGGAAATTCCAAAGATTTGAGCCCCTTTCAGGTGTTTTCTTCCCTTTTCCATAGGATCATGTAATCATAGAATTGTTTAGTTTGGAAAAGATCATTGATCCCGACTGCTGGCCCACCTTTAAACCATGTCCCAAGTGCCACATCTACACCTATTAAATTCCTTCAGAGAATGACTCCACCACTGCTCTGGACAGCCTGGTCCAGTGCTAGATAGACATCCCTTTTCGTGAGGAAATCTTTTGTAATATCCAGTCTAAATCTCCCCTGCTCAGCTTAAGACTGTTCCCTGTCATCCTGTTTCTTGGAAAAGAGACCAATCTCCACCTGGCTACAACCTGCTCCAAGGGAGCTGTAGAAAGCAATAAGATCTCCCCTGGGCCTCCTTTCCTCCAGAAAAACACCTTCAGCTCCCTCAAATATTCCTTATTGGACTTGAGCCCTGATACAGGCCAGTTTCCAAAACTTTCTTGCAAATTCTTTAACACAAAGAAAGCGCTGTGCGTTTCAAGATACGACAGATGCTTTTTGTAGGAAAATCCCAGGTCATTTAAATTCCTGCATGTCCTATTCTAGCCAAAACACAGTTTTTCCCCATTTTGGGGTGGCTGTCCTACTTTCTGCTTGTGTCATCTCTGTTTTCCAGCAAACATTTCCACCTCTGACAAGTTGTTGCCTGCATTTGTCATAATGCGCCGCAAGTGTCGGTACCACGTGTGCTCCATCTTCAAGGACCCGTATGTTTCTGGGTGACACAACTGGGCCGTGCTCGTTGCTTTTGAAGCATCATCCACTTCCAAAAATACCAAGCAGTACCAATAGAAGGACAGACACCTTTGAATGGGGGTGCTCTTTTCTCAGTAAAGGAAATTTTCACTATAATTATCACCCCCAGAATCAGCAGCGCATTCTGTTTTGCCAAGTTACTGGATAGGCAAAGATGTATTTAAATTGGTGAATAATGGCTAGAATAAACAATTTCCACAGAAAAATGTGGAAATTTTTTAAAATTCTCTCAGCCTCATGAAGTTGAAGAAGGTTACATTGTGGTTGTTTATATAAAATCATTGAAGACGTAGCATTGAGAAACAATTCAGTGATTTAAGAACCATAAATTCCTGATAAATGGTGATGCTGGTTCCCTCTGCCCATTGCTGATAAGGTTCCTGGAGGTCTGGCATCAACCAGTGTATCGAGTGATGTTTCATTAGAAGTTACTTAAAGTCATGGTGGCCTCATTTTTTCAACAATTGGATTAAGGTGTTGGTGTTTTTACAAAATGCTGCTCTGGTTGTGCTGCTGAAGTTGTGTTGCAGAAACTATGATGGACTCAACAGCTGCATTTTGGACCCTCTTGTGACATTTTTCAGCTGCCTGGTTGCTGTTTGTCTGCTTTTGTGGAGAGGAATAGGAGAATCTGAATGCTCTTGTATAATTTGGAGGGAATTAAATTATTTTTCTCTGGAAGAGCAAACCTTTTCTAGAGGTTTGAAATGATCAGTTGCATTCAGAATTTTCCAGGATTGCCTTTGTCACACTCTTATTCAGATCATGATGAAGCAGTTTGTATTTTCTCACTTAGTGGAGTCCTGAATTGCTTTTATCTGTGTGGTGAAATTATTGAACATCTCTAAATACTTTCCTCAGTTCACTTGACATGCTTTTATGATTCCTTGTCATACGAAAATAATATAGATCTATCTATCTATAGATCTATCTCTAAATCAGGAGTGACTAGGTGTGTGCCTGCCTTGTTTCACAAAGCACTGGGTTTATTTGTTTTTTAAAGATATTACTTAACAAGCCAATAAGATCTCTGTCAGTTTAACTAGAAACTAGAAATATAATGCACCTAAATTTAGGTTCATGCAGTGAATACATCAAGGTTCATGTGAATATCCCTGGAATTTTCCAAAGCAGCAGCAGCTCATATTGATTATATCATCACTGATCTTATTTTGATAATTCCAGTGTGTATTCCAGTACCTCACGTTGCTGACTACCCTTGCAAAGTTTGGTGCCTCTGGCATATGTTGAAAGAGTGCAGTAAAATTAAAAAAAAAGCACATACGTTGGTGAGTTTAATCCAGGTACATCCTAAGAGATGTTTAAGATGAAAACCTCTCATTGGTTGGCTTGTTTATTGACCCTAAACATCTTTGGTCATAAACTTTTTTTAAACTGGTAAAGATGTAATCTATTAGTCTCCAATTCAGTATTCTTGTCCTTGTGTCTCCCACCTTTTAAAAAAATGAATGCACTGTTTGACAGCCACATATAATTCTGTATATTTGTTGTTACATAATGGCACTTGACCAGAAACATTTACAAACCTTTAAAATAACTTCCTCAGCCATTTTTGATTTTATGTTACTGAGACAGGTGAATTGGACAAACTGTGTAATTTGTACTTTAAAAACAATGAGCAGGCCTGTAAGCTTTTTTCCTCAATCAATTTATGAAGGCGAAGAGGCAGGCAGGAAAGAACATGCACCAGCACTGAGAGTGAAGAAGCACCAATATCAACCAATTTAAATTAGTCCCAAATCCAAAATGACATTATTTACTTTAAGGTGATTTCAGGGGACTTCAGACAGTTAATCTAGAGCTGTGATCTATAAAACTGCTGTTCACAGCCTACTTAGCTCCAGATGACTGGAACTCATCAGATGCTTTCTGTTCAGCCTGGAAACCTCCTCAAGCAGCCCCAGTGTCAATTCTGCATATTCAGAACTGCCCATAAAGACATCCCACAACAGCTCCTCACCTGCCTGTAATCCTGCTGGGAGGCAGAAACTGGGATGAATTGTACCTACAGCCTTTAAATTTGCCTGATCTGGTATTTATTCCTAGAAAATATCCAACATGCTCCTCACAGGGAGGGGTTTTACAAACCTCCATTATTGCTCCTTTCTCTCTAAATGCCACAAGAGAAGAACATTTGAATATGCTGAATCTGTGCCAAACTGGAGGAAGAAACATATGTCTGGCAGGGCCAGAAGGAGAACAAAGGAGTGGGAGGATATTTGGTTAGCCTAAGGTAGCCTTTTTGAGATGTCCACTTCTCCAAATATACTTTTTTCCTTGCATATACATATTTCTCTCTAGGGTTTCCTTTTATCTGGGGGGTTCCAAAACCTAAAATTGTGTCATTACATCCCCTGAGTCTTTTAGTAAATCTAGGTTTTAGTTCTCTTCCAAGCAACAAAAAAAAAAACCCTGTGAATTTAGTGACAACTCATCTAAGGAGTCAGGTCTGTTTAAAGAAATCTTTGTATTAGAAAAAATAAAAAGTCTTCAAGTTAAATTATTTTGTCTTGTCTGCTCTCTTTGAATCTTGTGGCATGCATTTGAAATGCTAACTCATTAAATTCCTTCTGCTTCTCCAAGATTCTTCATGCACAAGTGCTTTTTGGGAAGTGGAAATTCAGAATTTCTCCAAGGTATTTTGCTTCTGCGTGCTGCCAGAATTTTACAGTGGTGAATTAGGCAGGAATTGCATCAGCTTCTCCCACCTTGGGCAATTAAGGATGTGCAGATGTGGCTCATGCACACAAATGGAGCAGGAACCTTTCACATCTAGGGCTGAGTGTATCTCTTGCCTTGGGTCAGTCTGTCTGAGGTGACAGAGGGATGCTTTTGCAAGATGGTTGCATTTCTGATGGACCTCCAACAGCCTGCTTTGACTTTCTGAAGACAAATATGTTCCCTTTTCTTTCTGAAAACCCCCTTGAGAGGTCAGATTAATCAGGCAACCTGGTTGCTGTCATGGCATATCTGACTTGAGTACCAAACCCTGGCAGTTACACAGCAGAGAGGAATGTGCCTGTTGGAGATCAGCTCAGGAATGTTGGCCAAGTCTCACATGGATGCCAGCAGCTCATGGCATCCAAAGAAAGATGTATTTATCTGTAATGCTCCACTTCCTAGCTTCTCTTGGAGACACAGAATTGGGATCTCATCCTAACTTCTCTCAGATAAAGCTCCCAAAGACAGAATGTTAATGTTAGACAAGAAAGACAGTCTGCAGTACAAATTCTATTGGTATGGATGTCAGTACCAGCTATGGGGCCAAGCCAGGACCCTGATGTGGTGTGCAGCTGTACAAACACGTGTACATCAGTATTTTCTTTTCCTTAGGCTTGGCATAACCTTTTCTAGCACCTTTTTTAGCACTTGCACAACCATTGTTTCCAACTCCTCTCTTCTGTCTTGGTTTCTTTTTTTCCTGCCTTTCATCACCTCTGCACCAACTGCAAAATCATAAAAAAAAACATATGGGAAAGACCTTCTTGGTCATGTGATCTATACTTTTGCCAGTTGGCAGGATTATGCCTTACAGCACATTTTCTAATGCCTCATACAGGCTATTTATAAGTGCCCTCAGCATTAGGACTTTCACCCATTTCCTTTGGACACAGTCCTGCTCACACTACAGGGAAGAACCTGCTGATATTCAGCTACCTGCTCTTGATTTCATTTAATTAGGCCTTGGTGGGTACCAGGACTCTTACTTGTTCAAATCACCTGTCTTGCTGACCCCTGAGAGAACATTCATCCCCCAGGTGTTGGAATTGCCCTCTGCAGCAGCTGATCTCCCTGGTTTGGACAAGGCTCCATTGTGTGGCTCCAATTAACCCTGTACCAGCCCAGCCTGGCTCCCTGCTCCCCAGGCACACTGGTGCTTTCCATCTCTGACAGTTTTGGTCCATTTCTTCTCTGCCTCTTTGACCTCACTCATCTTCATCTCCTTTTTCTCTCAGCCCTCCTGGTACTTCACTGTGTCCCTGCCTCTTCTATATGCTTCTGATTTTTTTTTCTTTTTGGCTCCCTCTGGCCCATTTATTCTCCTGAAGAGCCTTTTCTTCCAGCCTACTTTCTTTTTTCCCCAAAATCTTGTATCCTGTGAAGCCACCATTGTCTATTATTCCCAGTACTTGAGTATCAGTGTTTTCTATTCCCCACAAGAGCCTTCATTCCACCACTTGTGGAAGACTGCATTATTCTTGTGGTGCCCAGCTAACTAATTTTACCAATGTTTCTCTTAGTCCAGCCTGCAGAGCTTCCTTGTTCATTTAGGAGCTTTAATTTGTTTTAATTATTTTTAATCATTATAAGGCCTGCATAGTTATTTTTCTGAATAGTGTGTGATTCCAGAGAGAAATATGCATCTCTATGTCCTCACTCACTGGCCAATGCTGCATTTCTCTATCACTTGCTCTGAGATGCTGCTGGCACAAATGATGAGCTAAGAAAGTGAGCACTCAGCCTACCAACTCTACAATGTCCAGTGCCCCTCTGCAGCTCTACTGTCACATCTTGCCACAGTGCAGTGCTCCCCCCAGCACACTCATTAAATCTAAATGAATGACCAAGTGTGTCCTCAGGGACTGACACAGGAAAGGGAATTCTTGTTCTGGTTTGGTTGGGTTTCCAGTTGACACCAGGCAGCAGATGTATAGGAGGCATAAGCCTGGGGCCATTAGAGATTCATGAGCTGGATGATTTTATCTTGGCTGACCAAGGTAATAGGAGTTAAAATATTGTATCTTTGTCTCTCTAGTGCCTAGACAGTTGCTATTATAAAAACCCCAGGTGTTTTATATTAATAAATACAGTCATTTAAAGAGAAAATATTAACTTGGCCTTTTTGGGAGTGATATTAAAAAAATAATCAGGAAATTGTAAAATTCCTTTACAAGCTTGTTGGAAAATGAAACTATAATAGTTCAAATAATAAAAAGTGTACTTGAACTGTTGAAAAAATCTTCTGTTGAAAAAATACACTAATCAGCTGCTTAATAGCTATCACCACTTGAAAACGAGAAACATGTTTAGCTCTGTCTGCAACAAACTCTATATTATTTAGATGGCAAGCTCATAAATTGCTTTGTCAGAAAGAGGAATGGAACATGAATAACAATGCATGAATTCTCTGACAGATAGAAGTTATATCTAAATAAAAAATGTCCAGGAGTAATATTGCAGGATTGTTTCTTTGCCAATGTTATTCTGAGCTGATTTGTCTGAAAACAAATATTTAATGTAAAGTTTTAAAGGCAGAAGGGCTTGGGTTTGACCTGCTTTTGATTGTGTTACATTAATAGTGCTGAAATATGGGCACGCTGTTTATTTATACAACATGGGGAGAAAAAAAGTATAATTTTTTTCTGAATGCTTTAAAAATGTCAGTAAAACATACTTTGGTGCTGCAGGGAAAATGTCTTAACTAACACACTTTATTTTGATGGAAATGTCACTAGTTAGGAATCAAACCTCCCTTCAAAACTTTGGATACTGAATTAAATATACAACTAAAAGATGCTTGAGGACACTGTTTGTTTTGAAATGCCTTGATTTTTATCTTGGGACCTCATTGCAGGGTTTGGGGGAAGGATTTTCCTTACATGCAGGATGTGTGTTTAAAGACAAGAACCTTATGTTCGTACTTTTGAACTATTTTGCCTCTTTACTCATGCTTCATAACACAAATTGCTCACTTCTCAAGTCCTGCCATGGGCGGGGAAGGTGTTTAGCTGCAATACAACCCCAGTTCCTGAAGTGGTGCTTGTTTAGTGCCATTTTGCTGCCATGTCTCCATGTTTCCTGTGTTTCTTGGTTTTGGCTCCATGTTTTCCATGCCCTGTCTTTGTGCAGCTTGTGTGCCACTGTCTGGTCACATAACCAGGACATTGTAGAGGACTTTGTGCTCCCAGTCATGCACAGATGAGCAGCACATTACCCAGGGCTTGCAGGTGCAGGGGAGAGGTGCCCTGAGCAGAGCCTCAGGAGCCCTGGGCTCCCTCCCTAGCAGGCAGCCAGGGCTACCATAACACATTTGCAGGGACATCCTGAGCTAACTTGTGCCCTGGCAGGCTGGAGTGCTCTCCAGAGTCTCTAATGCAATCATCTGGGTCCCTATGACTCAGAAAAATCCTCCTGCTTTCAGCAATGGCATTGACAGACTGATCCTGGTGCATCTTGTTGCAGGGGCTTATTTAAGATATTTCTGCCTCCAGCTGCCTGCAAAGCCCTTCCACACAAGGTCACTCTGGCTGGAACAGGGTGACAGAAATGTGTCTTGCAGTTCCCAACTGGTGCAAACATCCTTCACTCACCATGATACCAGAAAGCAGCATTAAATTGTTTCTTCTGTCCCTGGTTTGTCATGGAGGGGAGAGCTGGAATCAGAAGTGCCTTTAAATAGCTGTAATTATGTATTTTTGGGTGAATGAATCACAGCCCAAAGCTACATGATCAGGATCTCTTGGTGGATGAGAACCATTTGGCTGTTTGTTTTTTACTGAGCTTTTCAAGTATTTGACATTGCAATTCTGTGTTCCCCTAATATAATTTTTCCAGGAATTGTGTACGCACATACATGTCCAATATATGTGTGCATGACTAAGCAAACTCAATTATGTGAAATCTTGGTTCTTAACAATTAAGGCCACAATGTATTTAGATCTGAATTGGTCCTTAGAGGTTCTTTTGGTTTTGAACTGGGCTGTGATGCTGAATGTTTTCTTTTTTCTGTACTTTCTTTGAAACTTTTTAATTCAGACATTTAATCTTTGTTGTTCTTTCCTGCCTAGTGGTTTTGTCTTGCCTTTTTGTGGCTTTCTTTGATTATTCCTTTGTGTCCTAGTTTTTCCTTAGAAGTTAAAAATGTATTATTTCTTTTAATTTTATTCTCTTGTTCCTTTTTTTTTTCCAGTGCTATTTGTCACCAATTACAAATATCATATGGCCATGACTATTCCAAATATCATTAATGCAGTTTGAGGTGGAATTTAGCTGAGCTATGTGTCCAGATTTTTGGTAATCTATTTGTGCCTGAAACAGAAGTTACAAGGTGCCCAAGTGGCTTTTGGAAAGTTACCTCTGTTATGATGGATGTCACTATGACTTAGAAGCCAGACCTTTGCTTCAGAGCATTGTGTGCTCATCTTGTTTTCTAATTAAATGTCAGCATCTCAGTTGGGAAGATCAAAATGATTCCTTCTTTGAAGTTCCATCAGGAAGGAGATAGAGCGCTTGTTTTTGTTTTCTCTCCTGATGAGATAAGGTTCCCTTTTCATCTAAATGTTAAGACATTTCATGCCTGACTTTGAAGGCTCAAATAAAAAGGAGTGGATGAAACTATTCAGACACAAAGTGATTTTTGATCAGGCAGTTACTGAAATCATGGAGGGGGGAATCGTTGCACTCTAGAATATTGTATACATGATCTACTGAAGTGGGTTTTTTAAGACTGATGAAATGACATATATTAGAGATGGTATTATCTTAACAACTAAAACTTTAAGCAAGAACAGTGTTTAGAAACAGAATTTTAGCCCATAAAATCCACTAGTTAAATTATAATGAAGTTTGTGTGCTCTAAAGCAGCAAGTTTCTCAATGGGAATGAGCAAACACCGGTTTGTGCTTTGTGTGTTGTGATCCCAATAACTCTGGCAAATTTAGAGGTCAAAGGGGAGGATTTTGCAGAGCAGAAGAGGGGACACCACCTCTGCCACTTTCCTTTTAACCTAAGCATCTGTTGCTATGGAAACCCCTGTGCCTGGTGCTGGAGCAACAGGAACTGTCACCCTCTGTCCGGAGCAGCCGCAGCCGCGCGGGGCTGGCGGGGCAGGAACCCGCTGGCAGCTCCGGTGTCCCCGCCAGGGCCGTGCACGGTGTCCCCGCTGGCGGCTCCGGTGTCCCCGCCCGGGCCGTGCCCGGTGTCCCCGCCCGGGCCGTGCCCGGTGTCCCCGCTGGCAGCTCCGGTGTCCCCGCTGGCGGCTCCGGTGTCCCCGCCCGGGCCGTGCCCCGCTTGGCACCTCCGGTGTCCCCGCCAGGGCCGTGCGCGGTGTCCCCGCTGGCAGCTCCGGTGTCCCCGCCCGGGCCGGGCCCCAAGCGCTTGGCAGCTCCGGTGTCCCCGCTGGCAGCTCCGGCGTCCCCGCCCGGAGCTCGGAGCGGCGCCCGCGGCTCCCGGGCTGGGCGAGCGGGGCCCGCCGGCCCCGAGCAAAGGCCGTGCCGGAGGCTCCCGGCGTGTCCCGACCCCGACCCCAACCCCGATCCCAGCCCCGGCCCCAGCCCAGCCCCGCTCCATCCCCGCCGCCGCGATCGCGGTTGTTTATCCCCGGCCGGAGCCGCCGGGAGCAGCTTTGGGCGGATTTCCACTGAGGGGCGCTGAAGCACGTTTTAATGCAGCAAAAATGAATTAATACAAAAATAGTAAGAGACGCGATTTACCGGATTATTTTAAAAAGCGACGACAACGACCACCTCCAAAAAAGCCGCAACCATCGCCTGCTCTCCCTCCTCTCCCCGGCCGTGGGGGGAAGGAGGACGGGCGGAGGGACGGGCCCCGGGCAGTGCCCGCTTGCCGGGCTGAGCCCGCTGGGGCAGGGCAGGGCAGGGGGGAGGCTTCGCCCTCCCTCTCCTCGCCCCTTCCTCGGGGCCGAGCCACTCCGCGCCCAGCGGCCTCCCAGAGCCCCTCCAGCCGCCGGTCCCGCCTCCCAGCCTCGCCTTCCCCCTCCCCACCTCTTTTTTCTCTCTCTCGGCTGGCGATCAGGTGTCTGTTGCCTTTTTTTTTTTTTTTTTTCCTCTTTTTTCTTTTTTGAGTTGTTTCCCCGGGAAAAAAAAAAAAAAATAGGCAGGAAAAAATCCCAGCCCCAGAAGGTACCGAAAAGGAGATGATCGTAGAAGAGCCCTCCTTCCCAAGAAGAGCAACGTGCTTTGAATGAGGCTTCCCAGCCTCTTCCACTCCGTCTCACACACTCTGTCACTCTGCCTCTCGCTTGTGCACACTGTTGGTATGCGACCTCGGAGGCGACTGCTCCGCCACCTCTGCCTGGGGAGCCGCTGACAGCCAGCGATTGAGCCAGCCCCCCTTCCTTTTTTTTTTTTTTTTCCTCCCTGCTTTTGCAAACACACACGCACACCCCCAAAGCACATTTAATGCTGATCCACTCAGGCGCCATTATCGGGGGTACGTCTTCGTGGAGTGTTTTGGTTATTTTTTTTCTCTTCTGTTTTTTTTTCCCTTCCCAACACTGGATGGTGCAGCATTCCCGGGGCCTGTGGTGTTACGGCTCGATTGCGTTTTATTATTTATTTATCTATCTTCTCTCTTCCTCCTCTCATCACTCCCCCGTCTCTGCTCTCTTGAACCCCCCGGCTTCTCTCCGGGCGCCGGTGCAGAAGACCGGGGAGCAGCATCCCTCTCTCTCCCTCCCACTGATGTGGGACTGATCCTCACCCGCGTGTAGCATGCTGTAGCCAAAAAAGAAGAGAGGAGGGGAAGAAAAAAAAGAAGCGGCTCTCTTGCCCTCCCTCTCCCTCGCTTCCCGCGGATTGACTTCATGGCTTCACTGTACCAGCGGTTCAGCGGGAAGATCAACACCTCCCGCTCGTTCCCCGTTCCCCCCGAAGCGAGTCACCTCCTGGGCGCCCAGAGCAGCGAGGAGGACGGCGCTGCCGGCAAGACCCCGCGTCCATTGCAACAGGAAGGCAGCCGGCCCCGCTTCCAGTACCAGTCGCGAAGTGACTGCGAGGAGGAGGATGTAAGCGCCGCTGTGGTTCGCGTGGGGCTGGGTTGGGTTTTGGGTTGGGTTTTGGGTGCCCCCCCCTCCCCGCCCCCTGTCCTGCGGGATGGCTGTGTGCCCCTCTAAGCTGGCAGCGATTTCTTGCGGTTTGTCCGCTCGTCTTTCCAGGCGGGTGTTTGCGCTGCTCCTCTTGCCCTGGAGTGCCGGGGATGGTCCGGGACGGAGCCCGCTGGGAGCCGAGCGGAGCCGGGACCCGCCCGCCCCCGCGCTGGCCCCGCAGCTCTCGCCGGTACCGAGCTCCTTGCGCGGCTCTGCGCTCCCGTGGAGCGGGGCTGGGGGGCGCGGGGTCAGCACCTTAGGAAACGCCAGGTGCCAGCTCCGTCCTGCTGCCCCCAAGCTACGCGACAAGGCTCCCCATCCCCTTTTTTATTTTTTAATTTTTTTTTTTAATTTTTATTCCGTCTTTTACCCTTTAGCAGTCTCCCGGGGCAGAAGTCTTCACCTTGTCCCTCCCTCCTCGCCTTCCTGTCAGCCTCCTCCTAACCTGGCAGCAGGAAAACTTTTTAACCCCTGAGCAGCCGTTTCGGGGTCTCTCTGTCCCCCCTCCCCGCTTCCGCCGGGCGGGCCCCCGTGGGGAAGCCGAAAACTTCGGCCGCGCACCTTCCGCTCCTTCAAAGGGTGCATCTGCATATCGCCTTAGTAACGAGTGACTAATCCAGGCCGCTGGCTGCCTGCTGTGTCCGATGGAGTTAAACTAGTCTGGGTCGATTGCCCCTAGTTCCTCCGGGGTGTCGAGGAGGGGGACAGACTCAGAACAAGGGCCAGTGATAGATCAAAACGTGTGGCTCCACATGGCTGGCTGGTGTTAGGTTTGCAGAGGGATTTGAGTGTGTTTTGCCTCTGTGGAAGCACACACAAGGGGAAGCAAATGGCTGCAGCTGGGAATAATGTTTGTGTCTGTTAAAAATACTTC
The DNA here is from genome assembly GCF_023055355.1 of Agelaius tricolor. Classification (NCBI taxonomy): domain Eukaryota; kingdom Metazoa; phylum Chordata; class Aves; order Passeriformes; family Icteridae; genus Agelaius; species Agelaius tricolor. The sequence continues at coordinate 5,084,031 of NW_027269266.1, forward strand.
TTGCCCGAGTGGGACGCGTTAGCTTTGCAGCAGGGTTTAGCTTTGGCTCTGGGAGCCTTCCCAAGCAAGGCAGAGCTTCAAGCCACAACAGCAGGGCTGCTTCACTCCGAGGAGAGAGTTGTGTATGCAGGGAAATGCCCTCCGTTTATCTTTTAAATCCCTGTCCATTCTCCCGTCCCTTTGTAAAGACTTTTATGGTCCACAGAACAAGTGCACTTCTGTCAGTGATGGGGCCAATCGACTTAAACCTCTCCCCGAGGTGACTGAATGCTGACAGCCCCGGGGGACAGCAGTGACAGGGACCTGAGCTGACTCTTCCTGTGACTCGCTCACCGGCAGCGATCCTGGCACTGCTGTCCCTTGGCCCTGGCCAGGTGCAGGAGGACACGGCCCTTCCCCGGGTGCCCGCACCCCCTGGTGACTCTCTCCCGGTGTGGCTGGGGACACGGGGCCCTTCCCGGCCGTGTGCTGGGCTCTAGGTGTCGCTGCGAGCCAGCGGAGTGCCACCTCCAGGGCTGGGCTCAGGCACATTCTCCTCATTGTGTTAATTTCGCTTTCCTGCACTTGCAGACAGCAGATGTCTGGAGCCGCTTCTCTGGTCACCAGAAGCTCTGAGTCCGGAGGCAGAGGAAAGCCTGCAGTTTAGCATGTGCGAGGGATTTCTGCTGATAGGCTCCAGAATAGTAATAATAAGAATATCCTTAAACTTCTATTAGGAAAGTTTTTCTCTCTTTCTTTCTTTTATTTTTTTTTCCTTTCTTTTCTTCCTCACCTCCGATTCTCCCCCATCCCGTCAGAGTTGTGTGGGTGCCCAGTGACTGCTGGGCACTGTTGAGGGACGCTGCTGTCTGTGCCTGCCTGGTGTCTTCCGCAACGAAGTGCAAAAAAATTGTGGCCAGAAGCAGGGATTTGGGGTGACTCTTTAACGCACGTGGACAATTAGTGTGAATTGTTTCTAAAGGGGGCAACCTGTCCGAGAAAGCGGCTCGGCAGTTCACAGGGGTGTCCTTCAGCAGAGACTGGTAAACCCGAGCTGGTGGTCTCTGGCATAGGGTCCTTCAGGTCGGGAGGATGAAGTCGTGCCAAACCAGTGGAAATGGTCTTTAAATCGCGTGTTTCAGGGAGCGGGGTCCAGGCGCCGGCAGGAGGGGGCGGGAGGCTGGAGGTGTCCGCGGTGCTGAACCGGAGCGGGGCTGGGGCGGCCGTCCGGGGTGCCTGACCCGGGTCAGAAGGAGCTGTCCGAGGTGCCGAACCCCTCTGTCCCGGGTCAGAAGGAGCTGTCTGGGGTGCCAAACCCCTCTGTCCCTGGGTCAGAAGGAACTGTCCGAGGTTCCAAACCCCTCCTGACCGGATCAGGACGAGCTGTCCAAGGTCCTGAACCCCTCCTGTCCCGGGTCAGAAGCAGTTGTCCGAGATGCCGAACCCCTCTTGTCCCGGGTCAAAAGGATCTGTCCGAGGTTCCAAACCCCTCCTGTCCCCGGTCAGGATGAGCAGTCCGGGGTGCCGAACCCTCCTGTCCCGGGTCAGAAGGAGCTGTCTGGGGTACTGAACCCCTCCTGTCCCGGGTCAGAAGGAGCTGTCTGGGGTGCCGAGACCCTCCTGTCTCGGATCAGAAGGAACTGTCCGTGATACCAAACCCCTCCTGTCTGTGTCAGAAGGAGTACCTGGTGCCGAATCCCTCCTGTCCCGGGCCAGAAGGAGCTGTCCAGGGTACCGAACCCCTCCTGTCCCGGGTCAGGAGGAGCTGTCCGGGGTCAGGAGGAGCTGTTTGCTCTCCAAACACTCCCAGGACCGTGCTGGGGTGAGCTGACAGTGACCTCCCGCCCTTGTCTGTGGCGACAGCAGCAGAGACAGAGTGGCAGCCGGCAGGCTCACTCAGGATGAGCAAATGCATCCCTGGGCCTGAGAGCCTTGAGGGAAGGGGGAAAGTAAGGCAGAGAGCTGGCAAAGACCACGGGACAGGTCCAAGGAGAGTGGTCTGATTGTGCAGGGTGCCAGGAGTACGTGCTATTGCTCATCATGGGGAAAGGCTTAAGGAGACAGCACTGGAAACTCTTTCCTAAGATTAGACTTCTGTTTTCTGTTTTGCACAACTGGGACATTCACCTTGTCTTTCATCTTTTCTTTCATCTTTTGACACCAATGTATTAGGAGAATCTAGAACTTAAACAAATAGAAACAAAGGGTTTTCTCCCTTCCCACACTTGGAAATATCAAAAGCAACCTGAGAATGAGACTGTTCTGTTCCTAACTTTGTCATGTGATTAATAAAGGGGAGAGAACTGAGTGTATTTTATGGGTTACTGATGATGACTTTTCCTGCTGAAATATGTGTGCTGTATTTTTAAGCACCAGCACAGACCTCAATGCAGAACAAAACAGAGGGAAAGACAGGATGTTGCCTTTGAAGGTCACAGTATTGAAAGTAAGCATTCTGTCCACTGGAAGAACTACTGATGGAAAAATACTGCTTGAAATCTATGAAGAGTTAAAAGGAGGTAGTAACTCTCTAAGAAAATTCAAATCAAAACCAGTAATGATTTTATATGACAACTGCTGACCTACAGGCACCATTGAGACACACTTGAGAACATTATTTTAGTAACAGAAAAATACAGCAAAGTAGAGGTCACAGCATTCTTTTGAATGTTAATTTTTTTACTATGATTTTTAGAATTTTAAAGTTTTTACTATGATTCAACTCGTGGCAGGTATATGAGAAAATATATATAGTAGACCAAACTACTGAACAAAACCTGGATTAAGTCTTGCAAAATGTTCATGTTAATTGTTCATCTAATTAGGTTCTATATAAATGACCCCTGAAAAACACTTCCTAGTTTGCTCAGTGGCATCATTGATATTAAAGTTATTGCAACAGCTTTAAACAAAATTCAGAATACATATTTACCTTGTTATAAAATTAGTTTTTTACTGCATTTATTTAGATGAGGAAACGTCTCTGAGAACTCTTCATTCAGTTCAGTGTGGTGGTATAGCAGGTTATACAATTTTGTTAGCATAATTCTCTCTTTTAGATTGATGAGGTTACCTTTTAAATGGTAATTTTGATTGGTTTACCTTTTAGACTGATGAGAGAAATGCTTTGCATATTGTACAGTGAAAAGGATTTTCTCCTACATGTTGACTTGAGAACTGTTTTCCCATAAAATAGAGCTTCTTCATCTTTTCCAGGCTTCTTTCTTGGCATCACAGTGATTAATGAGTTTAATTTTTGCAGGCAACTGCCAGGAGGTGCTGAGTAAGATGTATCATGCTGATTGTGTGTAATGCCGCTCCTTTTAATTACTGGGATGATAACAATGCATTAATCAGGTGCATAAAAAATTCAACACTTTCCTGTAATGTGGAATATTGATCCATTTTATAAGTCACTAACAGAAGTACTTTTTAAAGTGAATTGTTAAGTTATCTGTTAAAAATATTGAATCCTCCAGTGAAATATCATAACATTTTTTTATATGAAAAGCCACGTGCTGCATTCTTACAGGTTCATTACTCAGCCAAAACTCTTATTTGCTTTAATAGGAGACCTAAGCATATAAAAAAAGCCAGTCCCAAAGTACAAAACCTTTAATTCCTCTGATATTCTTTCAATAACTGAATTCTGAATTTTTTTTTCTTTTCTACATTTGCCTAAAACTACATTTGGCCATATATTATACTTTATTAGTTCTGCAATTGATTATTCAGACTTATTTACCTTTTGAGAAGGTTTTCATTCAGATATAAATACAGATCATTTTGAGATGCCTCAGTAAAACTGTGTTTTGTGCTTAGATAAATTAAGGACTTAGTAAATTAAATATCCTTTGTTAATAGAGTGAGTGTGAAAAAGTGAGAATCAAAGCCATCAGTATAAAAAAGAAAAAAAGTAATTTGGTACAGCAGACTTGCTGTTGCATGTAATTGAAAGTGTTACTTTTCAGTTCATTATTGGTCTAACAGGAGGAGATATTGCCTCCTAGAAATGTGTGTCAGGGACAGAACCCTCAGAAATGTTGAGGCCTGAGCTTCAGGCAACAGGCATTTCAAAAGTGGGCTGTTTTTCTCCTAAAGAGATGAATGGATTGATTATATAGAGGAGTTTGTGGGACTGCAGAAACCCTGAATTTGTTGTAAGCTATAACAACTTGAATTGTACCAGAAGTCTATCTATAGATCTGTACTGCTGTGTGTATGGACAAAACCAACTGTTTAACTCCGTAAGAATCTCCTATTCTCAAGTCGGTAAGATTCTCCTAGAATCTTCTTGGTGAGTTCTTGGAGCTGAACTCAGTTATCCTCCAGCCATTAAGATGCAGAGAGTGGGAATGGATATTTCCATGGAAATATTTAGGCCCTGCTGACATTCTGTAAGCTCACCTTTTGAAAGGAGCAAAATTTGCAGCTTACTTCCTTCAAAAGGAATAGCTACAAACCTTATAAAATCATGGGTTATATTTGCACAGAATCTCATCGTATATTTTGTGATTACTGAATACTGGACACTGGTCTGCAAGTGATACACTTTTTACACTTTGCTTTATGGCTATATCTATAATTAAACAAAGTTATGATATTTGCTGCCAGTTTAAAACCAGCCTCTGTTTCTGCAGTCTTCCCTAGCCTTGGTGATGATGCACACACTAGAAAATCTACCAGAGCAAATGTATTTTTAAGTATTCAGAAATAACTGTGTGAAGAGGCTGAATCATCTCTCTAATAGTAGTGAACTGTGCCATAGGTTGGGGTGCTTCATGTGGAGTACTCGGCTCATGTTATTTCTCTTTCTGAGCTGGGAGCTCCAGTGCAGAAAGCAGAGACTGAGCCCAGGGCTGGAGCAGCTCAAGTTGGTTTCCAAGGGGTTTTAAAGACATAGGAGGGGGGGGGGGGGGGGAATATAAATCTGTGAGTATGTGCTGTTCTCTGGCCATTTGTGTGTATTTTTGTTTTAGGAAAGGCCAGACTGAAGGCAGTCCTTAGGGTGGTATCCCAGCTTGGAAAATTCTCTTTGAGAGTCAGCAGATTTTGTCCTGTGAAATAAAAACCTATACGTTATTTTGGGCTAATATATTTATCCTTGTGCTGGTGCAGCAAACCCTCCCATTACAGTTCATGAACTGCAGGTTGATTTTTGGGGGATTTCTGCCTGGAGAGCAGGATGATTCCCAGCACGGGGCCGTGAGCTGTGGACATTTTCATCCCGTGACCAAGGGGTGGCAGCGTGTGGTGATCACATCGTTCCTATGGAGCACTTGGCTTTTCCTGGATTTTGCAGGGGAACATCAACCACCCCCTTGTTTACACACTCACACCTACACGTGGGGGTTCTTCAGCTCCTTCCTGCCTTCTCTAGGTCTGCTGGAACTGGTGGCAGTTTTGTAACTCTCTTTTTCACCTTCTGGTGGAAATATTTTCATAAGAAAGGGTTCAGCAATAGTTTAAGTACATGGAGGAAGAAATAAACCTTCCTTCTAAGGGAATGTTTTTTCTTTTCTTCCAAAGGAAAGCAAAAAAAAAGCCAATTTTTTTTTTTCCAAAAGCCTCTTTCACTCACTGATTTTTATTTATTGCTTGTGATACAGTGTGTCTTTTCAAAAGTACACTCAGAAAATTTAGGTTTGTCATTTCAAAGTGTTTCAAAAGATTTGTGGTCAAAGCAAAAACAGATACTGAAATATATTTCCTCGTTAGATGCACAAATACTCATTTTTGGATTCGTTTTTTCTACTGATATATGCACTTTTGAAAATATTGTATGTATCCATTAAGTTGTGGGTGTTTGGTACTGGTAAGATTCAGTGTGGGTGAGTTAACTGAGTTAAAGCATATTTTGAGTGTGTGCATTCATCTATAGAAATAGATCACTGCATTCATCTATAGGAATAGATCACTGTGCCATAATCTTTACTGCCAGTATAGAACTATAAAAGAGAGTGGGAATGAGCAGTGGGCTCATGGATGTTTTGCAGCACAGAGCTGTGCAGGAGGGAACAGAGGGAGAGCGTGGTGGGACAATCCAGGAAAGTGTTCTGAAGGGGGAATGGGCAGTGGTTTCTCTGTGCTGGAAAGAGAAGTCCTTCACAGCATTTCCACCTGTAGAGTGTTTGGGAACATAAATTTTCCACATGCAACCAGAGATTTAATTGCATCTTATTTTTTAAGCACTTTAATTTAGAGATATTTCATCATTTATTTTGTCAAAATAGCACTTGAAAGTCTTCCCAAAGATTACAGCAAAGATTAATACAGCTTTTAAGCCTCAGAGAACTTGCAATATGGAGGCAGGGAGTGAGATAGAGAGGGGTCTGGTCCTCATTCACTCTGAAAACATTTAAGTTTACACAGAGGTACTGAAGTGTATGAAATAATTAGAAAAAGATCAATTTTGTGACTCTCTGCTGAGGAAAACTGAATATGTTTTTAAATTGTTTATCACTTAGGAGGTGTAAATTATTTTACTTTAAACAAGGTGCTTGTTAGTAGTAGAGCTCAGCTATTACAGAGATTCTTCCAGGAGTTGCAGTCTCTGGGCCTTTTAAAACTACTACTACTATTATTATTATTATTATTATTATTATTATTATTATTATTATTATTACGTTCACTTTGTAGATGGAAAACTGGGGGCTGAGGTGGCACATGGACAATTCATCTCAGCTCTATGGCAGCAATGCTCTGCTGTGGCACAGCCTTGTGAGTTATTGCAGTTTCTGGTTTTGGGCCCCAGGGGCTTTAAAACTAAAAATTGTTCGAGTTATCACCATGGATATTCTTACAGGTGTAAAGCTAATTGTGAAGTCTGGCACATTTAAGTCTTTGTTGTAGCTAGCACTCATTTCTGACAGTTTTCCAGCTCTTCTAGGCTTTGGAGTTTGCTTTGAGCAAAAGGAGATTTAAAGCATCCAAAAGGAAGGACAGGAGTATCTTAATGCTTTCATTATAGTATTTCAGGGAGGGGGTGGTTTGGGGCTTTTTATATTTCTTTTCTGTATTTGTCAATAGCATCTGTGCTCCAGCATTTCAAGCAGATTTCAGTCTAGGCAGAACTCAAAAGCAAATGCAAATTTCTCCCCAGGCTTTCTCTTTTGGATATACAGAGCTACATGAAATGGAAATGCAGCAGTGGGAAATGCTTGGTAACCTCAGCTCCAATTATACCACAGTCATTGATTTTAAAGTGTTTATGACAAAAGCATGTTTGTGTTCCTCATTTTCCATTAAAATAAGCTCAAACTCTCTATAAAAAAAATGCAGCTGTGGCATTTTGGTCAGAGGAGAAATGAAACCCATGCAGACTGAGCAATTACAGATGTTGCTGCAGTCTCCCAGCCCTAGATCTGAAGGCACTTGGTGAGCAGACCCTGCAGGAGGTTTGCACAGGGTTCCTGTGCCTGCTGCTTTCCTCCTGTTCTGGCAGGGCCAGAGGGAGAAGTCCAGCAGTAGGAGGCTTGGTTCTGGCTGCTGTCCCTTCTCAAGGGTATGAGCAGAGGTTTGCAGAGCCCTGTCTGTACAGTTTGTGTCTGCAAAGAAGAATTCAAGTGTCCTGCAGTGCCTCTGGCTAAGGGGGATTTAAAAAGACTTTTATTTATAAGGCCATCTTTTGGCAAAAGGAAAAGTATGACCCGCTAACAGTAGCAAAAGAGACACTTATGCTTGTAGCAGTGTCACAGAAAAGGAATCTTGTGGCAGCTGCTGCTGCTGGCTGGTAGGGTGCTGTTGGAGGTGGCTCTGGGGTGGAGGGCTCTTCCAATTTGCTCCCAAAACTTCTGAATCCCTTATAAACCATAGGGGCAGCAAGCACAGCTCATCCCTTCCTCTCTCCCATCCCTCAGCTCTGCCTCATGGAGAAGAATTCTGGGTTTTTTTGCACTGCTGGGAAGCCATGGGTCAATTCTTCCTCCCTGTGTAACAGGGGGCTGCTGGCAGCCTTATCTCCCTGCCCTGGCTCCTAGGGATGGTGCCCAGCAACACCCAGATGGCTCCACTGCAGCCACTTCCCAGGATGCTCCCTCTGGCACTGTTCAGCTCCTGCCTGTGTCCCTGCCCTCCTCTCAGGATGGGCAGGTTGGGCTGTCTTGTGCTTCAGGGAAAGCAGGAGCAGACTGGAGCAGAGAGCAAGGGGATGTTGGGATCTGCTTTAAATAGAGTTTGACCTCTTGCATAAGAGACTGATTGTCCCAAGATAAGTTTATTGCATACACAGCTCTGAGATTTGCACAGATTGCTTGTGGGATTATGTTTCATGTGACTGTAGAATCCTATCTTTGTTTGTAATTTATTGCTTAATCTTTCCTCATGTTTCTGTAAAACCTGTATTAAATATGATTTGGTTTTGGTTTTGTTTTTCTATTTCTATTTCATCTGGGTGCTAGAAAAGAAAAGCAATATTTAAAAGACTGAACTTCTATTACTTTGTTCTCAGGGAAGCTGTAGAAATCAACAACCTTGTTGCCATAGACACATAAATACTTTATAGTGAACCAAAGATTTTCACTTCTACTACTCTTACTGCTAGGCATATTGAATCTCTGCACTTTATTGATACTGTTCCTCTGCCTGCTCTATATTAACTTCTTTTTCATTTTTTTTTCTTTTCTTTTTCTTTTTAAATATTTTTTGGTGTAATGCCAGATACAAGAGGAGACACATGGAGAAAACACTGAAGGTATTATAGTGCTTCACAATGGTGTCTCTGATAAAGTGGGTGCTGTTGAAGCAGCTTCTTTGTTCTGTTATGAACTGCAGCACAAACATTTGTCAGAACACATACAGTGAGTCATTGCAAACAAGAGTAATTAATTAAAACTGACAAACTGACAGAGCCAAGGTTTAGGATCACAGTAACCCCTTCTATTGTGCTTGCCTTGTTTATACTCTCTGTGTTTGAGGATGGTGACATTGAAACAGGCTTCTTCAAGGAGTGGGCAATTCTCAGTGATTTCTGGGCACATTTGGATGCCTTCTGTTTGAGGGGACATGGATCAGTGGTGGAGCCTGGAATAAGTCCCAGGGAAGTCTTGCAGTTCCTGGGTGTGCCATGGACATGCTGCATGACCTTCAGCCAGTTATTTGCCTTTGTGAGGCAGGACCTGCATCTCTTGGGCACCAAAAAGGAACCAGGGCCTTCACTTCATTTGTGGCTTCCTTGTGAAGGGTGCAGAATTAAATAATTTTTGCTTTGGGCCTAAAGCTTTGGGCTAGAAAGAACCCATGGACAGAAACATGAGATTATTAATAATTAGTAGTGCTGTCATTAATTCTGACAGTGGCAACATTTGTAGGAGCATTGCTAATAACCAAAACAGGCCCTGATTGTGCTTGTTTATGGTGGGCTAAAGGTCTCTCTCATTACAATGTTTCACAGGCACTGCCAGGAACTGATAATCACTATAATGCACATTTTTTCTTTTAGCTAAGGAAAGCTAATAAGCATCTGTAGTTTTGAAAATGTCAGATTGAGCCAAAGTGCATGCAATTAGATAAGGATAATATAGCAGATAATAAGGAGATACATGATACTGGGTGAGCAGTTATCAGACTGTTGTGCTTTGGCTGCTAAAGTGGAAAAGGGAGCAGTGGTTGGTAGGGGGGAAACATGCCAAGAGTTGTCACAAAGGGAAACCTGGCTAATGTGGTAAAGTGACAAGGTTGGTCCTGGGGAAGCAGGAATGTGGGTGTCAAGCTGTTGATAGATGGAAGGGGTGTCTGGGTTAAAAGTCAGGTACTTGGGAGGTGGGAAAGGCCACTGAGGAGAAAAATGGGAAGCAAATATGGAAAGGGAGATGGGCAGAATGGAGTAATTTGTGGTTGCTGTCCCTAAGGTTTCTTTTTTTCTTTTTTCAAAGACTCTCTGCCTTCTGTGTGTGTGTGTGGTGTCTGGGCTGTTCTGGCAGCTTTAGTGGACTAAAACCTTTCTGAGATTTCCTTTGCCCAAAAGGAGACACAGACATGATGCACTCATTAAGAGCCTGGGTGGGAATTTTCAATCAATGTCTTCAGTTTAATTTGCCTCTGGGGGAAAGAATGAGGCAGACTCTGGGAGCAAGATTAAAAACAGGAGGATGAGAAACAGACAAAGGACAAGAAAAAAGAAAGAAGAAAGAGGAAAGCCATGAGGCACAGCACTGGAAGCCAGCTCTGATATTGGAAGATAAGGAATTTTGCTTCTAAATTATTTTTTTCCCCTATGGGGCAAAATATCTTTTGTGGCTGAGACAGAACATTCCATATTTTCTTTTTCCTTCTACTTAGCCTAATCTAGCAGCTCATTCTTGACAGGAAGGCAGGCTATTTGTAATCTGGAAGACTGGACATTTTTGTCTGATGTTTTTTCCTGAAATGTCTCTTCTACTCTTATTCCACCTCTCATGAAATGTTCTGGTGCCTCCAGAGGGAAGAGATTGGAAACCATTTCTGCTGTATTTTAGTTCTATGATAACTTTTTCCATTTTTTTTTCTCTTTAGAATTCAGCAAATAGTTGATATCTTTATAAAATACATGACAGAAAAGCTGTATAGTTCTCATTCTCTCCTCTTCTCTAAGAAGGTATTTTATAAATACTTAACTTGTGACTAGCTATGTAGTGTCACACCTGCAGTCCTTAAGAAAAAGAAAATATCCTTATGATATGTTGGAAATGTGAATAACAAATTCAAGGTATATTTTTGTCACTTAGAAAACACTTTACATTTCACTTTACACGAGAATATACTCTTTTTTTTTTGGTGTACTTCCAGCCTAGATTAACTGTTTGTATTACAGGGTTGTAAAGAAGTGTGTGTTTGATGTTTGGAAAAGTCTCTAGGAGAATCATGGAAATCACAGAATTGTTTGGATTGGAAGGTATCTTAAAAATCTTCTTTCCCTTGGGCAGGAGCACCTTCACTGTCTGTGACCATTTAAACTCAGGGGGGCTTGAAATTTTCTTCCCACAAATGTTCAGAGAAGATAACAGTGCATTCACAGGATGTAAATTCAGAGCACATATAAACATGGCCAAAATGGATGTTTTTGTTATTGTTTTGTTCTATTTTACGTTTCAGTCATTAGCAAGTTATTGGTTCCTCAGTAAGTTGCTCTCCAGGCAATGGGCAAACTTGATTTTAGAGGAGAGGCAGAAGAGAGGAAATACTTTCTCTTCTCTTCTCTCATGTTGGGTCAGAGGGAGTATTTCCTTTCTCCCAGGGGTGCTCATAACAACTGCACAGCTCTGTAGTGGCTCTCATTTTTGGGTGAGCTGCAGAAAGTGCCTCATGGCACTGGGCAGAGAAGGTGAAGAGCAAGGTTAAAACCAGTTTAATCCCACTCAGTAAATCTGCATGTGAAATCCCTCAAATTATAACCATGCTCCTTCCCTGTCCCTCCCTATGTGTGCTAAGCTGGAGCTCTCCTGGAAATAGGAGATTTCCTATTTGGAAATAGCACACATTTGGATATTTCCAAATATGAAATGGCAGATGGCACCTGGTCCTTGGGCTGGAAGGATGCCTGAGAGTGCCACAGTCACCTTTGTAACTGTGCAGCTCAGTGCAAAATGCAGGGAGCAGCAGTGTGAATCAGAGGGTTGAATTTGCTCTCAAGGTTCCACACAAGGCCCCTCTTTTGCTGAAGACAGATTGTGCCAGTCCAAGCTGAAAAACTGTAATTTAATTTGAAAGCACCGTTCTGCTTTCCTTTCAGCTGATCTCGATTGGTGACAAGCCATAAAATTTCTCTGTGGTCCGCTGCAGTTTAATAGATGAGGATTTCCTAACTTCATAAAATGATTAAAAGCACTCCAAAGGTACACCAGTAGCAAGGCTTCTGTGAGACAGCTCAATCAGCAGGCTCCAGGGCCCTTTGAGAAAGGTTTGGTGAGCCTTACTTCAAAGGCAGATTGCTGAGATAGGCCATAATTGAAGGAAAGACTCATAAACTGCAAGACTTAAAGTAACTTAAAGAAAAAATTATAAAGGATCTGTGTACCAGAGGTTTTTCCTATTTGCCACAATGCTGTGAAGATGAATTGCACAAGGATCAGTGTCTCTAGCAGGGATAAGTGATAACTGTGGGGCTCATCTTGGCAGCAGCCCACTCCTGGGTTTTCTTTAACCCAGCACCTTGGACAGCACTGAAAAGCAGAAAGGAGCAGTTTGCTTTGTGTGCTCAGCCTGAGTCTCATCTAGAAAACTCATCTTCCTCCAGCATGTTGGATCATAAACCAAAAGCTGAATCCACTTTCATCAAATGTTTGTAAGTAATGAACCATTTCAGGACTGCTCTGTTCTGCTCGGGGCATTTCTACAAAGAGAAGAAGGATGATTTATGGACTGATTGTAAAATGCATGTTGGGCATTAGGGATTGCCTTTCCTATCTCCTTTTCCCTCCTTTTGTAGGGGCTGTCTGTGACTTTCCAAACAATCAAGAAAAATGTGGCTGTTTTACTTTCCTATCCCATTTCTTTTCATGAATGTGAAGCAGAGGCTGGTTAAGGGGTAAATGGGCAACCAGGTATTTGGAAACTGAGCCTCTTAAACTCAGTTTAGATACCTCAAATTTCTAAGATTGGGTGAAGAAATCTGGTGGTGGCTTTTAATCAAATGAGTTATTTGAGAGTTTGCCTGCTGACATTGCTGAACTTTCTGTCAAAAACTTAGAAAATATCTCATAGTTAGTGCTTACTTCTCTTTTCTACCTCTGGAGCTCAGGGAATTCCAGCCAGGTACAGCACCGAAATATTTTCTTTACATCACAGTGACATAATCTTCAGAGTTTCCAAATGTAAATTTGTGTGCTGACTAAAAGGCAAAGAGCTTTTTATACTTAATAAGTCTTATCTCTTATCAAAGCAGGAGATAAGAATTTTCCATAACTTAGGCTCTCCCTTCTGTTGATAATGGTGGAAATGGAGAATCTGTCCATCCTCAGGATATCTATCTAGGAGAAAGTTTCATTGTCAGACTGAGGCATTTGCAGCATTTTTCTTGGTCAGCTTCAACAATCACTGATTCTCATTTATTCAGGTCAATGGGCCCTTCTCTGGAGACAGTAAAAAGTTTTTTTTAAATGAAGGATATTGTTGGAATAAGAATTGATGGCTCTGATCTGGTCATAAATTGTTTCAGGCAGGAAATAACAAGATTTTCATGATCTTGAGCATTGAAGTATTGGAAGAGTCTTCTAGAAAGGCTGGGCAAAGATAAAAGATATATCTAGCTTTAGGCTAGATCTCAGAAATCCTACTTTTTGATATTGTAGACCTGCCCTTGGTAGCAGAGAAAACATAAGGGCCACTTTTTAAACTAAACATATTGAAATTTTGCATGAGCCAGTGAAGAGGTCTCTGCCTCCAGCTAGGTAACAGGAACTCAGTTTTGATTATGCAGGCTAAACATCTTTTCAAAGTATCTTCAGATGAGGTAAAGGTTATTAGACTCTATTTTTTTTAGAAAATAATCACAGTCAAATGGGTTATACAAGGCTGAATCTGTCCTTTAAAGGTATTTTAAGATAGTTCAGTCAGGTTTATTTGAGAGTCCCTTGATTGCTGCATTTCAAACAACTTGTGTCAGATGTCTATGATATTTCTCTAAACATTTCCAGCTCCCTCCCCTGTAGGCCAAACACTTTTTCATTTCCAGAGGGAAAATGTCAAGAGGTCTGTAACTAGGAGGGCAGCAGCATCTACAGACATTTATGCAGCAAATATTCTGTGGGGGAAAATCTAATTCAGTGCAGTCCTTTTTCCCTTATTGTTGTAGAATTGTACATTCTTTTTTTTTTTTTTTTTTTGCTTCTACCCAAAATCCCAGAGTCCTTCATAAGCAGTAGCTTTGCCTATCTCCATAACAAAGGCAGTTTGCAAAGAAAAGCCTATGGATGAGAAATTCAGAATATCAGACAGCTTGTTTTCTGCTATAGGACCACTATAGTGTATGAACATTGTCTCCAGACTACCTGAGTTGTAGATTTTAGTATCTGAAGAGAATTCAGTAGCTCAATACATTCAAATGATTGAGAAAACTGAGCTGAGTTTGAATGGCCTCACTGAGCATTTTCCTTTTTTAATAAAAATCTCCTCCAGGCTATAGGAGCAGTGCTGCTCATTGCTCATGTGACAGAATTTCCCAGCTCTAAGCACATAAATCCATAAAGTTTCTCTGTGTTTCCTCTCACAAACAGGCAGAGCAAGAGTTCACCTCGTGTAGGAACACACCTGGTGCCTTTCAAGGGCTCATTGCACTCATTGTATGGGTTCAGAGTGGGTTTAATGTGTGTTGGAATGTTTGAGTAATGAAACACAAATTGTTTTAGAGGCCTCACCTGGAGGAGCAAAACTGCCCATTGCTGTGTGGTGAGAAGTCTGGAATTCATTCTCAGCCTTGTTCCAAACCCCATCTCCCAGGCTGAGCTCTTGGCTGCTGCTGCAGAACCAGGAGGGGTTTCTTCTCTCCTGTCCTTTCTGAACACAGGAAACACAGGAGAATTGGAAAGAAAACTGAGGAAAAGTGAACATGGCTGGGTGTGGGGGTGGTGGTCAGAGTGCCAGGAGGAAGGGCCGTGCTCCTCAGCAGATGGTGAGTGCAAAAAGGACCCAAGAAGGGCTACCACAGGCAATGCCAGGCAATTCCTGTTAGCTTCCTCCCCTCAGTATCCCTAGTGCTGATTTTTCAAGCTCACAGTGGGCTCTAAATGTTGCCAGTGAGGGAATGGCTTGTGAGCAGCTGTGTCCTTTGCTGTGTGTGGCCCTGAGCACTTGTGAGAACTTTACCCCACAGCCCAGGCTGGTTTCATGCAGCCACTTCTCCAAATCAAATGATGACACATGGGAAGAGGTTTAATGTAGCAGGATTGCTCAGAGGCAGAAAATTTCTTACCAATTATTCCAGCGCTGAGAGAGGAGAAGGGAATTCTCTCTCCTTTTCTGAGCAGTGCAGGAGGGGAACAGCAGAAGTGGAGCTTTCAGGAATGGGTGCTGAGGGGAAGCAGTGACACTGGTGCTCTGGCAGTGTGGTTAGGGGCAGAGGAGGCAGGTGACAGCTTTGCACAAGTGCACAGGAGTGGATTGGGTGCTCAGGACAGCAGTGATGATGATGATGGGAAATTGCAAAAGTAACCTCCAGGTATCTCATCCCAGCAGCAGAGGGAAGGCAAGCTGCACGTGAGCAGTAAATCAGCCAGACCCATGGCTGTGGCACATGACTGGGAGTTAGAAAGCTGGCTTCTCTTCCTGTGTGGCATTTAATTTTTCAGGAACATTTAAATCCCTAGGTTGTATTGGGTAGATTTTTCAGAAGATTTTGGTTATGCAATAAAAGCCATCTGATATTGTTTCCACACTGCTGTTAAGATGAAGTGTTCTGTTATATCCTATAATCTTACTTGAGCTTTCTGTTCCTGATGGTTTTTCTAAGCCCTGGGCTAAAAGGCATTGTGCTAGAAATTATTCAGCCAACAAAATGTCCAAACTGTGTGGCACTAAAACTCTTTTTTTTTCTACTTCTCAAGACAGCAAAGATCAAGCAGCAGAGCTCATACTGCTTCAAAGTGCTAATATGTGTTGAAGACTCAGGATTTTTATGGTTATTTGAGCTGGAATTTCACATGTCACCAAACACACAGCCAATCTAAATCAGTGCCTCCCCAGGGCTGTGTGTGCCCCAGGGATGAGGGTCCCTGGTGCCAGAGCTGGGCAGGGCTCAGTGCAAGGCTCTTGTGGGAGAGCTGAGGGTACCACAGGCTCTTTGTTGCACGGATGCAGTGCAAGCTTTCAGCTGCTGATCGTTCACATTAGTCAGAACTAATTTATCCACTGATTACTCACCCTGCTGTAAACTTTCAGATTGCTGATAGAGGTTTTTCAGGGCTCCTGTAGATGCATCAGAGGAATCACCACTCAAAAAATATCAACAGTGCTGGACTTTTTGTTGCTCTAGTGAATCTCTTCATTATTTTTTTCTTGTATTCGTTACTCTAATTTCCTTGAGCGTTTTGTGCATCTTTATGAAATGATTTTATGTCATTGTGGTCGTGTTTGGGGTTTTTTGCACAGGACTCCTCTTCCTGTGCTCACAGTCCTTTAATGAAAACCTCTTCAATGTTTGATTTCCTGCCCATTGTTTAATGTATGGCCTTGGGCCTTAGTCTGTACTCTTTTCAGACACTGTTTAATTTTCTCTTGCACTCTTTTCTAGCATTTTCTGCCACAATTTTTGAATGCTTCTCAAAACCTAGTGAATTTGTTTTCATGGGACAGCTGCTGAACATGAGGAGGGGTTTATTTCCCCGAGCTAAGGAACAATTCCTAATGTATCCTGAATACTGAGAGGTAAAGGCTATTTTTGTGAGAGTCTAAAACACAGATCTGTGACCTCAGTGGCAGTGCTGACCCTCAGCATTTCTCAAATAGTACCAGAAGTCCCGGAGGTGAACATCTGTGAAGCAAGTAACACTGTAGTGCTCACTTAGCAAAATTCAACTTCAATGTTTTGCCCAGCATCACAGAAAGTGGCTGCATGAGCAACAGGGAAATCATCTGTGTCTTCAGCACGTCCTGCTGAGTCATGGAATTGTTCCTCCTCCACCTTTCCAGCTCAGCACTTCATTTACTGCACACTGCTGCTTTCCAGTCATGCATGCCACCATGGCCCCAGTGACTCCCTCAGGAGGGCTTTCATCAGAAATCCCTGAGTGCTTGAGGATGAGGCTCAATTTTAAGGTTTGCATTGCACTGTATCAGTTCCAGAGAGACCCCCAAAAATGTGCTGTGCTTAGAGTTAAAGCAAGACTTGCAGGGAGAAGTAATTTCTTTTATTAGGGTAACTGGTCTTGTGGGTAGAAAAACTTTCAAGTGCATGAGCCCTTCAGTTTCCTCTCTCATGAGCTGACTCTTCCTAAAACAGAGCCTTTTTTAGACCCCATCTGAGTCTACAGAAACAATCTCCTCTTACAAAAGCCAGCAGGAAAACAAGAGGTGGCATTACATGTCAGCAAATGGAGTCCCCAGAGGTTCATTAGTGGATTAAAGCAGGAGAGTGACCACAGACCTTTGAGTTAATGGAGTAACTGAAAATTATTTTGTTCTCATCCTCTTTAAGGATCAGCTGTTGTGGGGAAAGAAGTTCCTTTTCTCTCCAGTGTCATAGCTGTCAGAATGCAGGAAATATGTAAGGAATTTGGGATGCTGCACTCTTTTCTGAAAGCAAAGGGTGTGTTTTTAGTAAATTCTACCTGACTCATTAGGAAATTAGATCAACAGCTCTGACCCCTTTCCACCATCTATCTGTTCCTCTTTTGTGTGCATCTGAATATCTTCTGTAATAAGCATTAACAATAAATTATTTTGGTAGAACTTACCTTTCTGTTGGTATTGATATAGTTTCTGGCACAGAGGGGATGTGGTTTGTGCTGGGGTAATTAGGTAAACTTAGCTGAGCAGTTCTCCAAATAAACTGATTTCTTTCTAAACTCTCTAATTTCAGTTTACATTAAACTGACAAGGTTGTCCTGGCTTTAGGGACAGTTTTGGCAATGACAATTTAATTTAGACTAAATTAAAATAGAATAAGGAAGTTGTAGCAATCTGTCCAGATGGGTGAAATCATCTTTCAGAAACTTTCCTAGTCACAAATATATAGGATTTTATGAGTCTGCCTTGTAGAAGTCCTACCACCTTGTATAGGTAATTAAACCATCCTAGGAGCAGTTTTAAACCCAGGTATGTGAGTTTATTTCCAAGAGTGTGTTAGAACCCCATGGTTGGGAATTCTGTGACCTACATAATCATTTAAGCTGATCCATGGAAAGTAGATCAGTTCACATGGAAAAGAATTACAGTATCCCCTCCAAGCATATTTCCAAAATCTTTAGCCTGGGACACACAAGAATAAAATTCCAGGAGGTCAACAGTGGAACAAAAAGAATTAAGTGAAAAGAAAAACTTTCCACAAAAACATAATTATTCTAGTTGTATAATTCTAGTTGTTACCTCACCCAGTTTTCTTCTACCGATGTTATTCAAAAGATGTTTATCTTTTTTGTAGTTTCAGTGTTTTTATTCCTGAGAAAGAATAATTGAAATATTGTCTCCCATTCAGCTTTCTGCTCTGTGTGTATCTGCACTGAGTTTAGGCAGAACTTCACAGCTGATGTAACATACCTCAGGGTTTTAGAAGGGTTCCTGGAGGAGTCAACAGGAAGAAATGTTCATCATTGCTTAATGGAAAGCAGGAGTTCTCCTGCTAGGAGAGAAATAGAGCACCACAGGATGCTTTATTTTATTGCTTTATATTACAGAAGATCTGCTTCCAAATTCTGAGCCTGGAGAAACTTCAGGTACCTGGAAGATAGAAATTTTCCTTGTCTTGAGTGGCTCAAAGGACTAAATTTGAGGAAGAAAATTAAAAGAAACAAATTTATGAATGAATGCAGAATGAATTATTCATGTGTGTGCTCTGAGGACACAAATGTATTTTGGCAACAAAATTTGCATAGAATTGGCCACAAAGAGGAAAACAAACTTAAAGTGTGGTCTGTTTGGAAGTAAGGTTAGTAAGGGTGAGATTCCTCAGAGTGTTGAAAATTCTTTCTCTAAAGAAAGGTAAGTTTCAGGTTTTTGGTCTGCAAATATTTTAGTAGTTCGCATTCAGGAATAATAAATTATTATTTAATGTAAAATATATCAGTCTTTGGTGCTAAAAGGAGTAGTTCTAAACTACTTGGAGACATAGGGTAAATGTGTTCACTGTTTTCCATGATTATGTTCAGTTCATCTGATCCCCTGGGCACAGGAATCTGCTGGATTAGAGCTGTGATTTCAGGTTTGGATAATAAACCAGTAAAGAGCTTGTAACTCTGAAAGCACCAGGAAATATTAAATATTCCCCAGTCACCCTGAGCTCCTGTGTTAGAAAGGAGTTTGCTGCATTGCTGGAAAAGTGCTGGCATATTTATTGCAACAAGGGCAGCTCGCACACCTGGTGTTTGCAATGAGCTTGCATCTACCTGGTAAAGCAGAAATCACAAACTTTAGGCACAAGTGGCAGCTCTGAGGCAGTAAACCCTGTAAAGGCTAAGCTAATCCAAATTACCTAACATTTCCATGGGCTAAGAGTGTGCACAAAGTTGGTTGTTGCACATCAGCAGTCAAGTGATGATTTTATTGCTTGCTGCAGCTTGTCTGTTTGCACCTGAGCCCCAAGGAGCAATCCATTCTTTAGAGATCCTGAGCACCAAGGAACAATCCATCCTTTAGAGATCCTGAGCCCCAAGGAACAATCCATCCTTTAGCCTGTTTGTGCCTCTCCCAGTGCAGTCTTGATCTGTGAGTGGCACCATGAGGACACAGTGACAGACTGGTCACTGTGGGTGAGAGCAATCTGCTCTGCTGCCTCAAATCTCAGACTAAACTTGTGATTTTCACTTGCATTTTTAGTGCACAAAGCTTCAGCATCCCTGTTCCTGTCCTAGTCACCTTGTTCTATATTTCCTGACTAATGATGACCTGTTTCTTTAACATTCCACTAATAATAATGTAAATTTCTCTTCTTCCCTGAGACTGGTGGGAGGCTCTCATCTCCACTGCAGATGGACAGCTCATATGTCTAACCCATTCCCAGAACAAATGTCTGGGTATCCATGTGTTGATTGCATCTGCAGGACCCCCTCTTCATTCAGAATTTATAAGGACACATTCCTGGCATGGCATTTTCATCATGTCAGCCTAAACTGGACTGTAATAAACTAAGAAATGGTGATTTACTAGAGATGGTAAATTTAATTGCAATCATTCCATTGCTTCTGGTTGTTCTGGTATCTCACAGGTCAGATGTGATCCATGGAACACTTCCTTCCATCCATCCATCCATCCATCCATCCATCCATCCATCCATCCATCCATCCATCCATCCTTTTAGCTTTGGTGGATAGGAACAGGAAGGTTCTTGCTCAGGAAACGTTGCATTTCCTTTGCCTGTGGGATAAGGGGATCTGTTGCTGCTGCTGCCAGGGGGGTGTGCAGATGCTGGGAGCCAGAGCTTTGCCTCATCCAACCCAGGCATGGCCCAGCAGTGCAGGGAGTGTGACTGGAAGCATCTCCAAACCTGCAAAGTGCTCCTGAGGTGGAATGGTTCTGAAGGTGTGGGACTGACACCTTCCTTCCACAGGTCACGAGCTTCCAGGAGTTGTGCTAGCTTTGAGCTGAGGAACTTTTTTGAGTCTGATTGTGACCTGACCATGCCCCACTGACACAGAGTACATCAAAGTGTTTAAGTCATGCAGCCATTAATGACTTTGCTCTCAACTCTGTGCCTCGTTTTCACCTGGATTTTTCTGAATTTGTCTGGCTTCAGATTTCAAGCATTGAACTCTTCTGGGAGGCTGAAAACATTGCTATCACTCAATACATTTGTTAGGGGAAGAAACTAATGCTCTCTAAATGTGGGCCTGTGATAATGTCACTTTTTCTAACTTCTTTTTCTGCATACAACATTTAATGCCATTAATAATACCTCTTCTATTGCTGCTGCAAATATTTGGAAAGGAACTGAGGAGGTAGAGCTGCAACTCCTGTAGGTGTAGCCATGTCTGATAAAAGATTATTTTGACTGGGTGCCATTAGGAAATTATTTCTGGCACCACAAATCTCACTGTGGGCTCCTCATGGCTGCCAGAGACAGGAAGTTTGTGCTTGCATGGCCAACCTTGCTGAACTTGCTGCTGGGGCTTCACTGCTCCAGGGACCTGAACCTGCTAAAACAAAGAGTGTGGGCTGCAGTCTCCTGCCACTGGGTATGGAGATATACAGTGTTTCTTAATTTATTTCTCCCCGATCCCTATCTCTTGTCATGAAATTCAAATTAGTTCTTGGCACTTAGGAGTCAGAAAACTTTCTGTTTATTGTCTATATGGGACTGATCAGAATGGAAATTCTGTGGAATGATATTGCTGAATTTTGAGTGAACAAGTTCACTTCTAGTAGTGTTTGCCTGTTATACTTTTAACAGAAAATGAATATTTAGGATGTACCACTTTTTAATTAAAAAAACCATAATACAAATGATAATAATTAACTTGAACATTAGAGTCTGGTCTGGGAAAGAACTGAATTTTGTTGGGCTTTGGCATTTAAGTATCTCTGTGGAGGTGGCCTAGAGTCTTCCACCAGTATGTCCCCATAGACACATAAATGATGGATTTGTGGCTTCTGTATGCAACCCCAAATGAAATTCAAGGATAAAAAAAAGAAAATGGAGAAGAAAAGCAAGTAAGGAGGGGAACAGTCAGTTGTCTTACAGAATATGTACTGTAGGTGTGTGATCAGACATAACAGCCAATTGAGAGAAAAAGCAGAAATAAAAAATAGTAGAATGGTCACAAAAGGACCAAGAGAATAGTCTGGAAATATGTGCAGAAAAACATTTTGACAGAAGCCACTACTGATGCAGAGAGAAAGATCAATTTCTCTTTCCTGTTAAGAGGGCAAGGGGGTAGATGGTAAACTGACCCTGATAACTTTGGGTATTTTGAAATTGAAATTGAGGCTGCTGGAGAAGCTGATTTTCAGAGATCTGATGATTCACCAGGTACATTTCCAAGTCCTCAGCACTGCAGCTAAGGATGGTTTTCCTGATGTGCTTAGGTCTGATTTTTAAACAGGCGCTTCACAGGATGGCCCTAATGTTACTCTACTGGGAAAAACAGTTTCCAGCTAAAGTTCTTAACACAGTTAAGAAGTGATGAGGAGAGAGATGAGACTAAGAAGGTTATCTCCTATCCTTCCAAAATGGGCTTTTCTGCATAATGCATTCTTGTGTTTGTCCAGTTTGACGTTAAATTATTCAAACTGTGGGCATCCCTGAAGTAACCTGTTTTGTAACTAGAATCTCAATGAGCCCCTCAGTTCACAGAGCAAACCCCTCTGCGTGCCTCTGGAGAGCTGCATGTGCTGATTTGGGATGGGATATGGGCCATGGAATATAAATTGTTCATGGCCAGCCCCAGGGCTTGAGAATGACCCTGTGATCTGAGCTGGGGATCTCAGCTTAGAGCAAACCAGCTGACCATGTGTGCATTAACCTCTCTGTAGGAATTTTGAAGTGCTGTGAGAGCCATGAGGGCTGTGGGCTCCAGTGGAGCCTGGGTTATAGCTGCTCTGTTGGGACAGCATTAATGGTTTGAATTTGGGTTTATTCTGCCATTCTTCTTGACTGCCAGTCTCCAGATCAATGCACAGAGCAGTGAACTCCTTATTTTTCAGAAGCAAAGTCGATGGAAATCCCCAGGGAAGCATTGGACTCCACATTGATCAGTTGGGCTAGCTTTTCATCTTCAGCTGAGCATGTCTGTTTTGCCACCTGGAACAGTCCTGGGTAGCTTTCTTTCCCTCCTGGGAGGGAATGTTGTACTTTTCACAGAATTCACAGAATTCACAGAATTCACAGAATCACTGGGTTGGAAGAGACCTTCAAGATCATCAAGCCCAGCCCAGGCTCAACACCTCAACTAAACCCTGGCACCCAGTGCCACATCCAGGCTTTGTTAAACACACCCAGGGATGGTGACTCCACCTCCTCCCCAGGCAGCCATTCCAGATCTTTGTGACTCTTTCTGTGAAAAACTTTTTTCTAATACCCAACCTGTATTTCCCTTGGTGCAGCTTGAGGCTGTGTGCTCTGGTTGTGTCAGTGCTGCTGGAGAAAGAGCCCAGGGCCACCTGAGCACACTCACCTTTCAGGGAGCTGTAGAGAGTGATGAGGGCACCCCTGAGTCTCCTTTGCTCCAGGCTGAGCACCCCCAGCTCCCTCAGTGGTTCCTCACAGGGTTTGTGTTCCCAGCCCCTCTCCAGCCTCGTTGCCTTCTCTGGATGTGCTCCAGGCCCTCCATTCCTTCCCAAATTGAGGGGCCAGAACTGGACACAGCACTTGAGGTGTGGCCTCACCAGTGCCAAGTACAGGGGCAGAATGACCTCCCTGCTCCTGCTGGCCACACCATTCCTGATAGAGGAATTTTCTGCTCCCTTGTTGCTTCTGGGATGGTGCAGAGGATGTGGAGGCTCTCCAAGGGTTCCCATCATGGTCCCTTTTCCATCACAGGACCAGGAGTGCTGCCTGTGGGTCTTATGTGCCCCTGGCAGGGAATGCATGTGCTGTTCTCTTACACATATCAGACAGGGACAGGAGCACCCAGAGCAATGCACAGCCTAACTCCTGCTGCCTCCCAGCTCCTTCCTGCCACAGGACAGCAGGAGAAAATGATCTTTATTTGTTGATCAGTGCACTGTCTAGGAGAAATAGAGGAGGCAAACATTGAAATGAAAGGTGTGTAGCATTAATATTGAAAATTCCCAGCAACTGTAAACTCAAGTGTACACAATCTAAAAATTGATTAATTTAATCAGGAGATTAAACAATTCTAAGTCCCTTAAGGCCTTTTATGATTTGCTTCAATAATTTCAGGTGTCGAGCTTCTAAAAGAGAGCTGAAGTCACCAAGTAAATTCCAGTACTACAGCATAGCAGAGTGTAGACTGGATCACTACAAAGGTCAAAATAGTTTCTCTTTTCATCTCCTTGACAGTTGTCAGTAGCCTGAAGAAAGAATATTAGACAAGTGTAAACAGACTCTGTAGCTCCCCCAGCACGTCCTCCCTGCAGCCTGTGGCTGAGGATGCTTCTGTGCCCAAGGCCATGTCACTGGATTTTTCATACAAACACATATAAACTTGTGGCATACACAGAATCCTGGGGCACTGAGCTTCAAAGATTAACTCTCTGCTCTTGGAAAGGGAAAGGAAGGAAGGAAAGAAAGGTCTTCTGTAAGAAGAGGATAAATTGAAAGAAACATTGCTGTTCCTGTGCACCTGAGCCCTGCTGTACCCTTCACTTCTTGCTCTGTCCCTGCAGTGAAGCCATCAGTTCTGTGTCTCCACACAGGACCTGGCCAGCCCCTATCCCCTTTTATTTCTAAGAATCAGTATTTTTTTGGGACACAGTGGAATTGTTCCCCTTATGTCCTAGCTCAGTATATCAAGGAACAGGGCTCCCCTCTGCAGTCTAAATTACTGCTTAGAAAACAGTGAAACTGGTACAGAGGCTGACCTTGTGTCTAGTCAGAGCAATCCCTGGATGCAATGCAATAAATTTGCTAAACCACTTTAGGCAAGAAATGTACTATTATTTACCAGTGAGGTGAAAAACCCCTTTGGTTTCCCTAAGTGAGGGTGACCAGTGAAGGTCTGGATGTTCTGGAGGTCTCTGCATTACATCAGCAGGATGTTTGGAATACATGGTGTGGGGAGCAGAGATGGGGAGGGCACAAGAGATTCCTGTGAAGTTAACATGCTGAAGAAAACGTGTGGGAGCCCAGCCTTGCTGTACTTTTGCCCTCGTGCTGTGAGTCTGAGCTGGAGTGGGGACAGAAGGCCCCAGTCTCTCCTAAGCAGTGTGACTCAGACTTCACTTTGATTTTCAGCGTCCAGGTGAGACTTGCGTAAAACTCACGAGCTTCAAACCGCTCTACAAGTTCTCCACATTTCCAGGGAAAGAGATGAAGATAAAAGGAAGGGAAGACAAACTGAGAAAGAGAGTAAGGGACAATGAACACAAAAAGGAGGAAAGAAGAGATTGCTTTTCATCTTAGGGGCTTTGCCGCCAGGCTGGCACACTCGTGCATTGTAATGCACTTTTCAAGTTACAGGGTGGTTTGAAGCTGTGGCTGGTATCAGAGATGGGAGTGAAAGTATAAAGCTGTCTGCCTTCTGCCCTGAAATTCACTCCTTGCCTTGGCTGGAAGCCACTAAACCACAATTAAAATAGCATGAACAGGACGTGTCACTGAAATGAAGATCACAGTGTTCCCTCAAACCCTCTGGTGGTGCCCTCCCAAGGCCCTGTGACAGAAGGTGAGCTCAGTGTATGGCTTGCATCCCTTGGGCACTGAGGTACAGGAAAAAGGCTTTACAAGCACAGCCAGGAATTTATGGCAGGAGCAGATGAGACAAAAACAAGAATATAAAGCAAGCGACAGAACTGGAGACAAGACAATTGCAAGTAAATTGCCTCTTCTCTCTCTCCTTTTCCAGCTATTTAGTACTAAGAACAGGCTCAACATTGTCATCAATAAAGAAATGTTCTCTGTCTCCAAGCCATTCAGCATGTCTTCAGTAAATCAGCAATTTGACAACCATTGCAACAGCAGAAACCCTCCTTTGCATTGGCACTGCTGTGTGGGCTACATGAGCTGATGGAGCCACACAGTGCTGCAAATCCAGGGCCTGAGCCACTGGCCCTTGCCCTGTGCAATTTCAGTCCTAGCTGGAACTGGTGCCACACATAAAAGATTTTGGAAGATGCTTGGCTTTTTTGAAACCATCCTTGAAACCTCATGATGTTTCATCAGCCTCAAGCCACCTGGGATTGGCACAGCCCATCTTCCTGGCCATCCTGTTATGCAGTCTTTCTGTAGAAAACTGCGTTGAACTCAATTGCCCAAGCTTGCAGTTAGATGGCAGGGTGCTCTGGCTTCTCCCACTGCTCCAAGTTCTAGTTGTGCCCCAGATTTTCTGGTTCTTTAGCACCTGTTGGCTCTTGACACCTCTTGAGCTCCACAGCAGTTCTGAGCTGCTTTAGTGTCCCATTGGCTTGAGGTTGTGCCCATGTGTCCCTCAACCATGAGTCAGTGCCCTGAGCCCAGAGCCATACCTGAGCCTCCTGCTCTGTTTCAGCTGCTGAGGACAGCTTGCACAGCTGCCTCCCTGCCTTGATATCAGGAAATCAGGAACTCCTGTGGGGCTCCTGGCTCAGCACAAAACCCATACTGGGTTTTCTCACTCCATACATGGTGTTTTCACTCCATACTGGTTTAAGCATGAACTTAAACCCACACACATGTAAAACCTTTGCTGAGTCAGGGTAAGTGACAGCAAACTCCTGTGCCATGAATAGCAATGAAAGCCAGGAAAAAAAAAATTAAGGGCACCATTAACTTGAAAATCCCACTCTGCCTGAAAATTGTATCTGTTCTAATTAGCGGTGGGGCTGTGACTGAGAGAAAGTAGCAAAGCATAAAATGTCTCTCCTCTTAGCCTGATAATTGTTCTCTTGATTGTGCTTTGAGCTCTGTTGTTCTTACTGCTTTATTTGTTTTCTTCATGCCTGCTTTGCCTTTGCCTCGTGCATTAGCAAGAATCGTAGGACCCAAGAATCATTAAAGTCGGAAAAGACCTCCAAGATCATTGAATCCAGCTATTAATCCTGTTCACCACAAAACCAAGTCCTCAGGTGCCATTTCCTCCTTTCAGACATGGAGATTCTACAGCTTCCCTGAGCAGCCTGTTGCAATGCTTAAAAACCCTTTCAGAGGAGAAACCTTTTCCTAGTATCCAATCTAAACCTCCCCTGGTGCAGCTTCAGGGCATTGGGTGGCTTTGCTCTTGCCTGGGGCATTCTCCTTGCCCTAGGCTGTGCAGAAGGACACTTTCCTGGAGCAGCAGCAGGAGCACCCACACTGCTTTTTGCTGGGTTTGTTCTCTGCAGCTCTCCTGTTTTCCCAGTGGATCCTCTGGGCCAGGGGAGCAGCTTTGCTGACTTGCATGATAGGCTGGGGGAGCCAGCAGGCATCATCCACTGCTGCTCAGCAGCACCTTTCTCTCCCTTGCCTCTCCACTGCATGAGGGTTAGAAGAATTTCTCAATTTTTGGAACAAAATGACGGGAAATGGGAATTATTTAACTGCCTGCTCCAGTGCTGGGAGCCAAGGGTGAGGTCTGGGTAAAACTTGTCTTTCTTCCCTTTGCTGGGATGATTTCTGGCTTCCCCACGTGTGTCAGCATGTGGTCCCACAGACATTTGTGTTCCTGGCAGAGGATGGAGAGGGCAGGAAGTTTCTGGCTGTGGTGTCTGTTTAATACCTTCTCAAGCCCTCTTTGCAGGAGCTGTGGTGTTTAACAGAGGTGTTTAACCCAGTGAGTGGGTCCTGCTGTAATGAGAGCAATAGAAATGCTCTTGTTAACCAGTTTTCCCAGCTGTTTCCAGTCTTTCAGCTGTCCTCCAGTCCCAGCTAAGTGCTCTGGGGTCACTTGGAGCCTGTTTTCAAGGCTTCTCTGAAACTTGGCACCCAACTCTACCTCCACTGTGCAGTTCTCAGCCTGGGACCGGCAAAAAATGTAATATTTTGTGGTGTGCAGCCATTGGACAGGGAAGAAATTGTGATTTATGGGCCTCTCCCCTCCCTTTCTACCTGCCTGTCCAGGTGTGTCACAGCATGACAAGCTTTGTGCCAGACCTTGATGCTGCCTAACAATTAGCAGGAGAGAAAAAAAAATCCACTGAAAATTCTGGTAACTCCTCAGTTTTGGAAGAGAAACACAATGTGTGCACCTGGCAGCTCTCAGCAGAGTTGCCAGTGAATATATAAACTCTGGCAACTGCTCTAAAAATCCAGTGACCTGCTGATCTCTGCCCCTCAACTGCTATTTTGGTTTTGATGCCTGCCTGGATTTTGGTTTAGAGCAATTGAAAAGGTGTCTATGCTACAACCACACCAGTTTTTGCATGATGGGAGGGGGGCAGATGCTGTTTATAATGCTCAGAAAGAAGCACAGTTGTGTGCTGAGCTGATAACTGTTTAGGAAAATAGTTTAGCAATAACTTTAAATAAAACAGTTGAATAGGAATTCTGAAAAAAAAAAGGTTTTTGTCAAAGATATGTACATACCTGCATTTCACAATTTTCTTATTGTCTGTGGAAGGCTTTGATTTCTGATTGCACAAATATGATGTTTTTCCATCCAAAGATGTCTATTATTTATGGAAGATAAATCTGTAGCACTGTGTGATCAGACTGCTTGTTTCCAGAGAAGAGGGGTGAATTTAATATGAAATATTTATATATATAATGTACAGGATAAGTAGCATGAAGTTTTCTCTGAAACAGAAGAAAAAGCACAGAATTTTTCATTAATATCTGAAGAAGGAACAAGTAAAATCCAAATAATGCAACTGAATGGATGTTTGCTTGCATTTTTTGTGGCAATGTATGTGCAAAGAGGCAACCCCCCCAAATATTTATATATGCATGGCACTAATGGCATTTAGTCACCAGAGGGCAGGGTTTGCTGAGCAGAAATTCTTTCTGCTGAGAGAAATAAGGCTCAGGAAAGAGCTGCTGAGTCCCACTCTCAGTGCTTTAATGCCCTTCCAGCACTCTGCTGCCTACCTCCAGTTAAATTCATCTCAGTTTCAGCTTTATTATTGAAATCTCTTTGAATAAAATTTATAAATCTCTGTGTGTCCACCCACAATGTACCCTTAACTCTCTGGTTCAGTTAAGCTGTTTAGGATATATTTATGAGCTTTGTAGGTTCAGGGACTATATAACTTTGAAAATCATTGTGGGTCATATTCTGTCTTTTGGGAAATGTTAAAAGATTGACAGAGTTCAATGAAGTAAAATTGCAATGCAAAAAGAGTCACGGGGAAATTTTTTCTGAGCTGAGGTCAGGAAAAAGCCAAAATCTCCTGCAGGAAGGAGTTTCAATTACAGTGAACAAGAATAAATTCTGGAGTTTCTTGTTCTAGGATGGTAATAACCAGACAAAAAGGCTGGGGAGAATATTAAGTATGTTGGAAGTATTTTACCTGAATTGGTGGCAAAGGCATTTGAGGCTTTAAACCTTTCAGGCTGTGAGTGGCAAATTATTGATCTATTTATTTTATCTGATATTGATATGGAGTACCTGTAAGCAGCCTGCTAGAAGGGAAGTTTCTTGAACTACATAAAAGCCCCAATGTGTTCATTCCTTTGTTAAAAATGAGATTAAATGGCACAGTGCAAGGACTGATAGGCAGTGAATGATGAGAAAGTTGATTCCTCTTAGACATCCCATGAGGAAAAGCTGATTATGTGTAGGAAGACTTAAATCTAGACCTGTTAGCTTGAAAAGTTTCCTTTAGCTGCTCTCATCTGTGGCTGAATTTTAATCAGGTTTACTTGTTATTGCCCTTATGAAATGTGTGCAAGGTTGTCTGGAGGAAAACGTAGAGGAAAAAAGAAGAGTCACAGCAACAAGCATGAAACTGTTGTTTGTAATCTCTGAAATGCTTGAGACAGTTTAATTTTCTGTTAGCTTAATTCTGCTTTCAATAAATTTTGGAGTTCCTGTTGCTTGTTTAGTGTGTATTATTGGAGAAGTTTTGTCATTTGGTGGAGCAGTTAAATTCTGCAGTAATGTGAGGAACCTGCCTGATACAAGGGGGGGTGAGAGAAATAGCTGCTGCAGCTTCTTTGGTTTTCTGTCTTGTTCTGATAAGAACTGTTCCACTGAACCACCACTGATCTACTTCAAATAAATCATAAGAAATGTGGGAATAGTCAGATCCTTGGAGAGGAATAAATGTTTCAGAATAGTTACATCCTCAAGGGGGAATAAATATTTGGTCTAAGAGAGGAGTCTCTTTTAAACACTAGCAGAGGTTCTGAAATTAAGACCATTAACCAGCAACATTCTCTTAACCCAATGTAGAATATTAAAACCAATATAAAAGGATTTAGGTAGGAAAGAGTTAATTGATTAATCATTAATAGTTACTTGATTTGCTTCTTTGGAAAAAAGGTAAATGAATTGGAGGGACAGTCTGATGTCTAAGCAGAGAAGTGGAAAGTTTGACACAAGGTGACAGCGTGGAGTCCCCAGAGCTCCCACCCTCTGGCTGTCCTGGTGTGGCCCCAGTGCCTGGTACAATCCCTGGTGAATTTGGCCTGTCAAACAGGGAGGGCTCTGATTTCCAAGCAGGAAATTTCCTTTTGGAAATTGGCTCCCACTTACCAGATAGACACCACCTATTTTACAGGTGGTGAATTGAGGAAAGGAGAGACCAAGAATGCTGCCTGTGCTGGCCAGGGAAGGCTGTGGCACCGAAAGGAATTAACTCCAATTCCAGACTATGGATCATGGTCCATCCCCCTTCCTGCACCTTTTACCATTTATTATAGAGAAAGGAATTTTATTTTGTTTTCTTCCATGTCTGACTCTTACACAGGGCCACTCTTGGCTTTGCTGTTCATACCTACAATCTTTCACAGAAATATAAGCAGGTAAAAGACAAGCTAAAAAAAAATTTTTAAAAAACCCAAACTTTTCTGGAAAGTTGGTTTCAGAAGTAAGTTGTGGATTTGTTGGACATGTTCAGATTAATGTGCACTGCAGTGCAGTGAATATTAAAGGAACTGTCAAGAAGGAAAGTCTGTGTATGGGATAAATTAGGACTCTCTAGGGATTAAAAAGATGTAGGATTTTTATTAAGTAGCTAGCCTACTATTGAAAAATAATGAGTAGTTTCCATAGCAACCTCACTTTCACATGGAGCAGACATACTGTAGCAACATAAAAAAGAACAGTATCAAAGAAGGAATAAAACTGAGCTACACTATTTGGATTTTTAAAAATATCCCTCTGTCCTGAACTCTCTGTTTACAATGCAAAGATCAGTATATCAGAGGATTTTTTTTTTTTCAGAGATTGTAATTGTTATAACTTTCATCCAAACACTCGGTAAAAGGAAGTGAAGTGATAAATATTCCTGAAAGGACGACAGGAAAGGATTATGGTTCTTTCCAGCCTGTACTGTTGATTGAACAAAGGCAAGAGCAGTTCAGGTTATCAGCATCTTGTCTCAGCCCCACATCTCTGGGTGGGCTGGGTTTGGTTGGGAGGCTGCTGCTGGTATTTCCCTCGTGCAGGAAAGGTCTGGGACAGTTTGTGCTACACTCATGCTACTCAACATCTGACCTGTGCAGAATATTTGTGAGAAAAGGCCAGAGAAATTCAAACTCTCCCGGCTTTAAATTCAGGTTCCAGTTCCTCTGAAGGTTGACTAAGGGTTCAGAATTCTTCAAGCAAGGCTGGGTTCCTTAATAGTTTAATGGAGAAATCAAGTAGAAATGACACAATCTCAAAAGAGAAAGGCCAATTGACAGCTGACAACTTTGACAGAGGTTTGCTGTGGTTTTTTCATGTCAGTGTGAGTCCAGAATTCACAACAAGTGCTGAAGGCCATGAACTTCCAGGAACTAAATATCAGGAAAGTTTCCGATACACTAATTTTGGCAAGAGGGCCTCTCCCTGTGTTCTGCTCAGAAGTAGTCCTCTAAGTGACCTGATCACTCAGAAAGAAAAATAACTACTTTTGTTTTCCTGCCTATCTTTTTGAGAAAAGCTGCAAAGGGATTTTTAAATACAGCTAGAGAAGGGATTATAAATATAAAAATACTAAATCAGGATGCAAGTAAAGAAAAAGTCATTAGTAGTAAGAGTAAGAAGAGACAAAGATGCTGCAATCCCAAAGATGTCAACATCCTCAACATGTGTAGACAGGTTGGGCTGTTATCTGGCCAATAACTTCAGAACAGTGCAGTTGTACATCAAGAACCATCACAGAGTAAATGTGCTCAGTCTTTCATGAGCTGGTTCTTGGTCCACCCTCCCAAAACTTGTGTAATTCACCCATAAGAATGCAAGAGGCAATGGAAGACCAACTTTTCTGATTATGTTACTTTGACATTTATGTCAATACTAAGGATAATGTGACAAATGCACAATGGGTTGGATCTGTTGGAGGAACACAAACCCCATCTGTTTCAAGTCAGTCACATATGACACCAAAAAATATGGGTCATATTTGAAGGGTGAGGGAATATCTGTGAAAAAAAAAAAAGATTTGGTGTCATTGAGGGATATCAAGTGAAGAACAAGCTCCCTGTACATTGGTGTGTTCAAAAATGCTCACATGTATTTGACCCTTCAATAAGAAGGAAATTGGAAAGAAGTAGATGTTGGCTGATCCTGATAGGATTGTTAAATAAAAATACACATGTGACAAGTGCCCATGTTTCAGAAAGTGTTGAGCACAATGAAGAGGATAAAGAGTTTTCTGCTGTTGCATAAGAGAAGGAGAAACATGTCTCACCAAGTTGAGTGAGTTTGAAATATTTGTTTGTTGAAGTGTAAGTTCAGGTCTCTATTGCATTATATCTCTCTCTGATCTGCTTGAAAGAGAGGTAAATAGAGCAGAGTAAAGAAAACTGAAGGTAGGGAAAAATTTCCAGAGGAGGCAGGAAGGTGCAGTCTGCTAGCTGAAAAAATTGCCAAGAATTTTGTAATGAACTCCAGTTTGGGATTTTCTTTAATCAGGACTAATGGATTGTCTAATTCAAACAGATCTCAAATTCAGAGAAGACCTGCAACCATCAGCATTTCTGGATAAATGACTTTAAACATCCTTTACAGTTGATGAATGTATGAACTTTCCTGTTTTGTGAGGCTTTGCCATGTGAACCGTTGCTGCACTACAGGATTTGCCTCGGGGCAGCTGACTCAGAGTTGTTGATATGAGCCTGTCTTGCTCCACCATCAGCTCTGGGAGGCAGCTTGTTTCTTCCCTTTTGCTCCAGGTATCATTCAATCAGCCCAGGCTTGATTAACTCAGCTTACCTCACATTTACCTCTGAGTGCCAGGTCGTAAAAGTGAAATTGTGCATATTTACTGCAGGGAAATTGATATCTAACAATTTCCTGTGCTTAGTCCTTTAGAAATGCCAGCAGGTTTATGCTATAAACGGTATTCTTTTTTCTGGCCCCAGCTCACAGGAATAAAAAGAAACTGTTAAGTGCAAACAGGTGAAAAATGCCATAAAGATCATGAAATTTTGCTTTTGCAGCAAAAGTTTTTACATAGAGTAAAATGTTGTGAAGTCTGTCCTTTAAAATGTAGAGAGCAGATTAAATTTTGAAGCATCAAGTGTGGTTCCAAAAAGCTTGTATCCTTAAAATTAAGAATGTGCTTTATTAACTGGGCTATTTGTTAACACAGGAAAGGGCCATTTTCAACTCAGAATGTTGCAAAAAGTTGTTTTTTCTTGATGGTATTTTCCATCTTTCTTCTTCCTTGTACATAACTTTTCATATGGCTTTAGTTTCATTAATATTAAAACAAAATTTTACTATAATGAAAAGGTTTTGATTTTAACTCTACAAAGGCAAATTAATAGATACAACCAACAGTCAACTTTTCATTAATACTCTCCAACATTTCTGCTTGGGTTACTTAGAACCACGGCAGCTTTCTTGATAAAATACTTCTTAATGCCAAATGCTAATTATTCATGGGAATATGGTTTTCTGTAGCCCCAGGCCGTTGCAGAAAATGACAGCTTTTGATATTACTAAATAAAATAATGTCTCCCCTGTGGCATTTATTGCATACCACGTTTAATGAAATGTAGATTTTTAAGGTCATTTCATTAGCAATGAACCCAATAGTGTTTGCTTTTGGTGTCTGATTGCACTGCAGTAGTTTTTTTAAAAAAAAATCTGAGTAATTTTATTTTTCTACACAGTTCCTTGGGGTTTCTTGAACTTTCAAAGTCTATTTTCTCAACTTGCATAAGAAAAAAAAATATGATTGCTAGGAAGAAAGCTGTAATGTGAAAATCTGAGAGATTCCAACTCATTTTGTTTTTGTGAGGATCTGAAGTGCATTTACCCTTCATCAGTTAGATGACTCTCCATCCTATATCACTTACTTTTCAATTAATAACTTTCTTTCCAAATCCATGCCCTTTGGGGAACAGATTTTTATTATGTCAGGAATCCTCTGCTGCTTTTTACAACTGTTCAGACTATTTTAAATACTTTCCTTGTGAATTATGGAAACCTCTAGCTACTATGACAAGACTGGATGCTCACCTGAGAGTTGTTCTCTTCTCTGCCTGCAGGCCTGATCCTGACCCTTAGGAATCAGTAGGGAATTTTGCCAGTAATGCCATGGAGATGTTTCCCAGGCCCAGGGGTACAGCCTGCAGTGTTTCTGCAGGGGAAAAGGCAGTGCCTGAGCTGTTGTCCTTGCAGGAATTTCTTCCCTTTGGAGTCTCCCTAATCACTTGACCCATGTGAAGCCATAACTGGTGGCCCTTCATCAGCCTTTGCAAAGCCTGTCCACCTTCAGGGTGCCCTTGCAGGATGCCTCTGTCTCACTTTCCCCACCGGTCTCGGTCTCTCTGCGAGCCTCTCAGGAACCCTGGGCCAGTCCCGAGTCGGCAGAGACCAGGGAGCAGCCCCGACACGGCCGACAGCAGGGAGACACTGTCTGTGTGTGCCCCGAGGGTACTGAGGGCACCTGGGCTGGGGGAGACACTGTCTGTGTGTGCCCCGAGGGTACTGAGGGCACCTGGGCTGGGGGGAGACACTGTCTGTGTGTGCCCCGAGGGTGCTGAGGGCACCTGGGCTGGGGGCAGACACTCTCTGTGTGTGCCCCGAGGGTGCTGAGGGCACCTGGGCTGGCAGGGAGACACTGTCTGTGTGTGCCCCGAGGGTACTGAGGGCACCTGGGCTGGGGGGAGACACTCTCTGTGTGTGCCCCGAGGGTGCTGAGGGCACCTGGGCTGGCAGGGAGACACTCTCTGTGCCCCGAGGGTACTGAGGGCACCTGGGCTGGTAGGGAGACACTCTCTGTGTGTGCCCCGAGGGTGCTGAGGGCACCTGGGCTGACAATGGGGAGACACTCTCTGTGCCCCGAGGGTGCTGAGGGCACCTGGGCTGGCAGGGAGACACTCTCTGTGCCCCGAGGGTACTGAGGGCACCTGGGCTGGCAGGGAGACACTCTCTGTGCCCCGAGGGTACTGAGGGCACCTGGGCTGGTAGGGAGACACTCTCTGTGCCCCGAGGGTGCTGAGGGCACCTGGGCTGGGGGCAGACACTGTCTGTGTGTGCCCCGAGGGTGCTGAGGGCACCTGGGCTGGGCGCCTTTGCAGCACAAGAGACACCAGAGACATCGGTAGAAGAGAAAGGGCCGACTCTTAGCAGGGGTTACTCCAAGGTTTTATTAGGATCCCAAAGGAGCTCCTGCACCTCAGGGGCCTCCTGCCAAGAGCCCCGGGAGATGTGCCAAAGTTACATTTGAAGGGAGGTGGAAACCGAAAGCAGATAACATTTTACCAACCAATGAGTGACTCTAAGGGATGGGTACTGGGGGATGGACATATAGGACAGCATATGGGGCAAGGCTCGGGGGGCTGACCCCTGGCCTCTGGCTCATCACTCGACGACTTGGACTGAAACTTCTGCATGGAGGGATGGGATGCTGAGTGATTGACAGAGAGCCAGGGTGGGGGTTTGGGGATGATCTCATCCCGGGAAAGGGATAACACAGGTAAAGGGAGGGGGGTACAGTCTGAGATAAACCATTTGGGAAAAATATGGGAATACAAAACAAAACTACTTTAGAGTATTACAAAATATAAAAACGCACTACAACACCCACCTGCCATTTGGTCCAGAGGGACATTTGCACTCCCAATATCCCTTCTAAACCCCACTGTAGCACTGGCATGGTTAAATCACTGCCCCTTTTTAGATAGCACTAGTGATAAAAAGCTCCTTCTGGTCTTGTTTCAGCTTCATGCCAAGGCATGCTGCTGACTGCTGGTGGTGTGTCTTCTACAAAGGATGGCTGCCATCCTTGCTTATCTCTCTGCAGAGAGCAAAGAGACTTTGAAAGTACCTTCTGCCTCGCTGGAAATTTAAAAAACCTCACCAACCCCAGAGCCAGCTCAGTTGTTCAAAGTTTCACTGGGTTCTGTGTAATTAATTAAGATTTTTTTTAAGCCTTGGTGGCTCTGCCAGCCTGTGTATCTAGGTTGTGCCAGTTTCCAGGGTTCCCCTCCACCCCTGTCCCCGCCCCTCGCCCCGGTTCCTGCACAGCCCTGAGCAGCTGCAGCCATGGAAGAATTCTTTGTGGAGGAGGCAGCTCCAGTGAAACAGGTAGGAGGGCTGGGGTGGGCCCCCAGTGCCCTGAGTGTGCTGTGCAGGCTGGAAATATTTAAACCCAACAGGCTCCAGCCAGCTCACAAGCCCCTGCCACCTGCAAGGATGATAGGATGTCTCAGAGACACATCAGGTGTGGCCAAGAGCAGCCTTTAATTCTGGATGAAGGAGTCCTGGTGTGCATTGGGAGAAAGCTAAAAAGTTTCTTGTGCAACTGGAAATCTCTGTGTTTTGCTCATGGGGGTGGGTGTTGCTGTAATCAAACCTCTGTGTCCCAGGGAAGGGGGAATTCAGCAGGAATGATGTTGAGCAGAGAAGTTCTGAAGTTTTGGAGGAGCAAGGAAGGGGAGGAGAGGTCTGGAGGTTTCCTGTGCAGGCCTGGGTGTGATGAGGGTGTCACTGATCTGTCCTCAGATGGAACTGTTGGCACTGCTATTGCTTCTCTGGCTTTTCCATTGCAGGATGTGTTGGATGCAGATAACTGAGGACACTCTTGCAGCACAGGTTACATCAGGGCTGGATTTGTCCTGTCTGCCTTGCATTCACATAGAATGTTTTCTTCCCGTGTGATTCCTTTTATTTTGTTGTTATTTTTATTCATTTGGTTGGTTGGTTCTGTTTTTGTGAGCTGGCTACTCTTTAACTTATTTTTTCCACCTCTGCCAACCCTCTTGTTGCTTCAGCCCTGCCCTAGACAGACAAATCTGTGCAAGCAGCACTCTTGGACAAAATTATTTACAGCAATAATGTGTGGGGCAGAAATGTGAAGCTGGTTAATGCTGTGGAGTTTGATCAAAAAGGATTCAGGACAGCAGGTGACTTGTTATTGTTGCAGGTTCTTTAGGCCAAACCTGATGTGGGGAGTGCTTTCCTCATTAGGAAAAATGACAGCTGCAGAATTGCCTGTACACTTCTCTCATTCCACCAGACTGATGCTGCAGTGTTTGAAGAGTTGTGCATTAGCATTGAGCTGGGATTTCTATGATGTAACTGTACAAACTGAGCTATTCATTGTGGAAAATAATGTTAAATAAAAGCTAATGATTTGAACTGGCTTTTTAAGCCATGGGCATCTTTTGAAATGAGCTACTCTCTTTGGTCACACCGGGGAGGTTTTTGCTGCTGAGTTTTGCTGCCCTTAGAGTAACTCCTGAAGACATCTGCAGCATGAGCAGCATCAGATCCTGCCACACTTTTCCAGTGACCCTAACCCAGATAACAGCTGAGAACACACAGTGCACTCACTGTGCTCACAGGTAAAGCTGTGAATATGGGAGAAATCCACAACCTGTGGGAGCCGTGGATCCAATGTTGCTGGTGGCCACCACAGTGGTACAAAATCTGCTTGCTGAAGCAGAACTTTATGTTTGCACGATGGTTCACCCAAAAATACATTTCTCAGGGGATTCATAAGCAGACAGCTTGTACCAACTTGGGGAATCATTATGCTGAGCTCTACTATATGGATGGACAGCTATTCATCTATTGGGCTTGCAGTCCTTCACTGTTACAGTGGCATAATAGCATTCCTCACCTCCTGGGAATGTGGTGAAGATAAATACTGCATCAGCCTGCCAGATGCTGTGGGATTGTAGCTTCATAAGAGGGCCCTAAGTGGGTAGGCTATGTTCACTTCATGCCTGATAT
Organism: Agelaius tricolor; assembly: GCF_023055355.1. NCBI lineage: Eukaryota > Metazoa > Chordata > Aves > Passeriformes > Icteridae > Agelaius > Agelaius tricolor. Next base: position 5,121,479 of record NW_027269266.1, read on the forward strand.
GTGTTTTGGACCTGTTAGGGAAGTTGAAGAAGATTTCTAGCTCAGTGAATCTAAAGTGCTCAGGACATTCATCTTACAATAATTCTTGGAAATGAAGATTAATATGTGCAAATTCATGTAATGTTTCACAACTTTTTATAAATTGAAACCCCATTGTTTCCAAACCAATTTGGCAAATAGGTGTACATTGAACTTCAGGATTTTTTCTTAGTGGATAGCTGACAGTACTTGTGAGAAGAGTGAGGAGTTATATTCCTGTGTTAAATAATGAAGTAGGCACATCAGTAACAGGCTACCACTTCTTTAAGCAGATTTGAGTAATTTGGACATAAGCTTATAGTTCAGTCTGTATGGGCAATTTGCTTGTGCTGGATAACTTGTTTTTTTTGTGCAGTGATGCAGGTAGAACAGGACTCCAACTTAATATTAGTGTCTATTTGGAATATATGACTTTGCTCTGTTTAAATCCCAGTTTCCCTTGGGAGTGGTGTGTCAGCCTGTAAAAATCACTGTAGGATCCCTACAAAGGGTTGTGTTCAGCTGTTTCCTTTACAAGTACCCCTGGAAGCAGGAACTGGGGAAAAGTGGCCTTGAATTTCTGAAATTCTGAACTGAGGATTTTTTTTTTGGGTGTGTGTTTTTCTTTTAATACAATAATTATATCTTTCTATGGATTTCCACATGCTTGCAGTCATTTTTCAAAGGCTGATGCTTTAATATGAGTAGGAGAGTTTGTGCACTATATCTGCATATTTGTTCTGTAAGCATTTTGGATAATGGAAGAAGGAGTACAATTAAAGTTTTCAAAATTGTAATTGCAAGCACTCTCAAAGAGTACAGGCACAGAATTTCAGATGATCATGATAAATGTGAGTGACAGTGTGAAATCAATAAGATAAAAGACAAGAAAAACAAATGCTGAGTATTGTAGTTAGGAAGGAAACTCATTTGACACCAGGACAAAATGGGGAATAACTGCCTGAGCAGCTCCCTGCAGGAAATGGGGTTTGTGGCTTTCATAGGTGCTGACAAGTCAAATATAAATCCAAAATGTGTGCAACTGCAGAAATGGTGGTGCTCATTCCAGGGTATATTGATGGTTGTATTTAAGTTTTGGGAAGTAATTATTCAGTTCTATTTGGTACCAGAGAAGTCTGAAATTGAATGCTGGGCATAACGCTTGGAGGGAAATTAGGGAAGCTGGAAGGACTCCAGATGAACTCAGAAGGGTTGAGGGACATGAAAGAAATATGAAAAACTGTATTCATTTAATTGAATAAAAGAGAAAACTGAAGAGAAAAAAAAAATAAGTGTCTTAGGTATGAAAAGGCTTTTTTTGTAATAAAGTTTTCTACTAGGAAATTTTAATTTGCAACAATAATATATTGGTCAGATTTTAGAAGAAACTTTATAATTATACATGGCTTTAAGAAAGAATACGGAGTACTTTTTGTGAAGAGAACAATTCAGAACAGAGAACACAAACATCTATCAGTGGTACTTGGGAAACTTTGCTGTAAGGGACTGGAAATTCCCCTGGGCTGTCTTCAGCAGAGTCTTTCTGTACATTTCATTGCTATGGAAAGTGCAAGCTATGTGCTATGCTCAAAAATGATTTTTTTTCCCATCAGAGAAATGTTGTGGTGGCTTAGAAGAGAGATGCAGAAACAAGAGCTATGTAGGTGCAATCAATAATGTCCAAGCAGTCAGGGAAAGGGTGTGGATGTCAGGGCTACTTCTCACAAAGAAAGGAGGGCTGCTCTTGCTGTCCTTTGGGTTAAGTGCCAGGGAGGCATTCCTAAACACCTGGAGATGAATGGCTGTCAACAAAACATCAAAATATCCATTTTTGGAAGAATTTTGCTTCTTTAAATGAAATGAGTGACCCTACATTGTTCAACACCATGCTCTAACATCAGGTAACCACCTGTCCCTACCACAGAATTAGCTACCAACATATTTGGGATCTTTATTTAAGAGCTATTCTACCTTTTAACTAAAAAGATGATATTTCACTATATTATGTGTTGAGTTGGTGCACATGTAAATAAGAGGGTGAGTCAGAGAGAACTTCAAGGGTTACTCCTATGATTACTTTCCTAAAAAAGGTCCCATTTTACTGCTTGGCTCACAGGGAAAGAGCTAAACTAAAAAATGTTTTCCCCGTGGGTTTCATTAAACAAAATCAGAGATCAAGTCTTGTCATGTGCCCAGTTTTATAAGAAGAACTATAGCTCTTATGAAGCAGGCAAAGAGTTTTTGTTGTGAGTCACTATGTAGCAAAATCCTTAAGTGAAAACAAGCACAAACACAGGCTGGGTGGGGAATGTGTTAAAAGCAGCCCTGAGTGGAGGGACTTGGGGGTGTGGGTTGATGAGAGGCTCAATGTGACCAGGCAATGGGTGCCTGCAGCCCAGAAACCCAATTGTGCCCTGGGCCACGTCAAAAGCAGAATGGTCAAGAGAGGAGATTGCAGGGGGATAGAATATAAGAAAATAAAGATAGTGTAGAAAGTAATCTTACCCCTAAGGAGCTGCAGCTGGGCCAATTATCAAAGATTAGGAACTTAACAGGCCACAGCTGTGACCAATGAGAAGAAGAGTGCAATAACAGAGTGGGTTGACTGGGTGAGAAGGGAACTGGAGTCAGCTGGCTGCTTTATGAAGAAGAAAGAGTCAGTGATTAGAGGAGATGCCCACGAGAAACACCAAGAAGGTGTGGAACTTTTGTGGTAAGGGGACAACAATATGGAACCCTTGTAATAAGATGGCAACAGGGGATTCTGCCCCTCTCTGCCCCTTCTACTCTGCTCTCAAGAGATCCCACCTGGGGCCCCCAACATGGGAAGGACAAGGACTTGTTGCACCAAGCCCAGAGGAGGCCATAAAAATGCTCAGAGGGCTGGAGCACATCTGCTGTGAAAATAGGCTGAGAGAGTTGGGTTGTTCATCTTGGAGAGGAGAAGGCTCTGGGGAGACCCTCCAGTGCCTAAAGGAGCTAAAAGAGCTGGAAAAGGACTTTTTGTAAGAGCATGGAGTGATTATGCAAGGAGAAAAGGATTTTAAGTGAAAGATGTTATATTTAGATTAGATATTAGGAAGAAATTCTTTACTGAGAAGGTGGTGAGGCACAGGTTTCCCAGAGAAACTGTGGCTGCCTCATCCCTGGAAGTGTCCAAGGCTGTGTTGGATGGGGTTTGGAGCAAGCTGGGATGGTGGAAAGTGACCCTGCACATGGCAGGAGGGGTGATGCTGAATGGTCTTTAAGGTCCCTTCCAACCAAGCCATTCTGTTTCTATCACATATAAATGAGGGTGCTGCTGGTAGCTTGATATTCTTGGATTTCTAAGCCTGGTGATATTTAGCAAGGTTATAATGCAAAACATGAACGACTTTTAGAGTTTTCTGCTGAGAAGAGAAGTTGTCAGAGCTTAAAGATGATTTAGCAGAGCAAACTGACATTTTAAGAAGCACACTGCTATGTCATACATTTTGATCACTTTGACGGAGTTCTGGATCATCTGTTGGTGTGAAAATCCAGAACTCCAGTATAAAGCATGATAGGGGCTAAAGCCATTAGAATACAGCTAGCCAACTTCTTTTTCCTGAAGGAATAAAACAGCCCAACCAACAACTTATTCCCTTGATGATCATGACTCTACAGCAGACTGCTAGAGTTTTCACAATACAGTAAGAGGAAATAAGAGAATGCTGTACTATGTTATCGCTAGAGTTGGATCAATGAGCAATTAAAATAAATTTATCCAATTAACTTGGCCTTTTCTTCTATTCTCAAGTTGTTTTCAGATCAGCCTTGTCTCCTGTGTATTTATCTTTGCCATTTAGTACAAAACACATTTCTGTATCTAGATCCTCTGTAAATTATAATTGCAGTGTTTTTCCTGTTTGGTGGCTGATTAATAAATTCTTAAAAGAATACTCTAAAAACAACAGTCTTTTCTGGTTTGGTTATTTAGATATTAACCAAGTATCTTGAAATCCACAGATTTTCAGATTTCCTGAACGTGCTCTTAGTTATTTTCAAGTACATCTTTGTAGCCTCCAGCAATTTCATAAGCCAGACCTCTCCATCTTTTTAGCAGTCCTAAACTAGTTTTTCTTTTATGAATTTGTCCATTAGCTTTTGAATCCATATCCCTTTTTAGTGCAATAGATACAATGTTGCATAATTATCATATTGGATAGAATAAATAAGCATTCCCTGCTCACCTTTTGCATTCCACACTTGCTTGTTTAAACCCTTGTCCTGTATATTTTTTCTGGTCTGTTCCCTGTTTCTTGTCTAATGACTTGCAGCATTTGACTTGCATCCTTGACAGGTCCTGATCACCAGCTGACATTTTCATAGATCTGTTTGTTTTAACTCTCCCCTCTGAGTGCTAATTACTCAAAACCCATCACTCTCTATGTAAACTTTAGGGTCATTTCTTCTTTGTGTACCACTTTGCCTGTGTTTAAACTGGGCTCTTGTGGGACATTTCATCATTCCCTCATGCTTGAGGGTTTAGTCTCAAGACACTTGAGAGCCACTTGAGCAAATCCCAGTTTCATTCTTTTCCTGTCCCCCAAAATCTCTGTGACATCTTGGCTCTTCTCTCTCCACTTGTTGTTAGAGCTGGTTTCTGCCTTTAATTTTAGCTCCACTGAAGCTGGTGATACATTCCCTGGGATGGATGGATGTCCCTCACATGCCATATTAAATTCCCTTTCCGGGTGGTCTCTAACCTGTTGGTTTGATTTAGTAATTGATGATGTTCATTTTCTACCTGCTGGCATGACCAGAGATGCAGTCCTTTAGTTCAGTAAGATAATAATTTTGCTACAAGTTAAATAATAAATCATAAAATAAACTGTCATTTTGGGGTCCTTTTTATGATTCCTGCAGTTTTGCTGCTAGACCTTGGGAAATTATTCCATCTGAAAAATTTAGTCCATCCATGGAGATACTTTGTCAGTGGTTTAAAAGTTGGAAATGTGAGATTTATGGCGCTGAAAAACTAATGATCTCTTTTTCTCAATGCTTTGTCAAACCCTGCTTGGCTTATGCTGCCCTTGGTGTCTATGAGGGACACCAAGGCTTAGACTGGTTTATGGGCAGCATAAGCCCATTTTGGTGATTAACAAGGTGTTGTTTTCATCATATATTTATTACACTGAACCTTGTCAGAACAATTCTGATCCAGGACACTTATTAGATTGTATCTCTTCATGCCACTGTGATAGTTTCCTCTGCCTGGTTGCAACCAAATTAAAAAAAAAAAAGTCAAGGAGCAATGTATATATTTGCATAGATTGCTGGAAAAGATGCTCAATAAAATACTGCTGTGTTTTTATGTGCTGAGAATGTCTTGAATTGCAGCCCTAAGCCAGATGATAAATTCCCTCAGTCAGGTATGGCTGAATAAGTTCTTCCCTTGATAAGTCAAAATAAAGATGTGTGAGTGAGAGAATTTGTAAGGTGAAAGAAATGCCAAAGTTAGTGGCTTTAGGAAATGCAGTGAAGGTGGGAGAGTGGATATGCTTTCAAACCCTGGGACTGCCCTCACTCATTTAGTTTGCATCTGTGACGTGATTAGAATGTAGATTCATTCTGTGGTAAGAAGAAATCAAAAAACTCCCTTTCTTCCAACAATAAGCCAGTAACTTTGGGGAAAATCTGTGTCCCTTTTTCTATGTGTTTGATGGAAATTTCACCAACACTATCACTCACTTCACCTTGCAATTAATGAATAAAGTATCCCTGCAGAGCCATAGAATCAGTGAAGTTGGAAAAGATCTCTACAATCACCAAGTCCAACCCAGCACTGCCAAGTCCACCCTAAACCATGTGGAGAGCCTGCACATCTGCACACCTCCAGGACATGTGCCCAGCACTTTCCTTGAGCCTGTTCCAATGCTTGACAACCCTTTTGGTGAAGAAATGTTTCCTAATATCCAACCTAAACCTCCCCTGGCACAACTTGAGGCCATTTCCCCATGCCCACTTGATTTTTATGTGGGAGAAGAGGTTCAACCTGACTTCCCCACTTCTTCCTTTCAGAGAGTTGTAGAGAGTGATAAGGCCCCCCTGAGTCTCCCTTTCTCCACGTTAGACACCCCAGATCCCTCAGCTGCTTCTCATAGGAATGCCTTGCTATTCCTTAGAAATCCTTGGAGGAAGGGTTTTTCAGAAGCACAGCAGGCAGGTGTGCTGATGCTCTTTGAAACTCAGCAGAAACTCTCATCTTTTTTGTCCCATGGAATTAAAAACTGACGGTGCAGTGCCTATTTCTGGGTTTGCACCCCTGAGCTTTGGGAGTAGCACAGCATCACTCTACAATGAAACATGGAAAAAAAAATTCATTTTAGCTCCAAATGAAAGGCTCATTTCCTCCTTTGAGCTTTAGTGCCCCATAATGCGTTTTATCTGCCAGGATGTTGATGTGTAAGCATGTGAGCCTGCATCTTTCTACATTAGTAGCATAGAATTGCAGTTGGTATAAACCACAATTAAATAAAGCTATGGAAAGGGAAGAGAGAAAGCTAGTCATGGCCAGGATATGTTTGTTTTCTTTTATTTTGTTTTATTTTAGTTATTTTTGCTGTAGACAGGAGTTGGAGCTGCTAAAATTGCTGGTAATTTTCTCCCCAAATAAAGTGCTTTGCAATTTATGTTTTAAATACTTTCCAAAGAATCTTTCCTCACATACATTCCACTGCATCTATAAATGTCAGTGAAACCAGTTTAAAAATCTAGCTAATGTCTGCATTTTGTATCATATCCTGATCAGGCTTTTTGCTAGCCATATTTTCTTGCCATTTTTCAGTGCATCTGATAAAAATGTTGCGCATTTTTTTTGTCCTTCCCTGTCTCCAGCTACTTTCAGAGTGCAGGTTTATTTAATAATTAAACAGTGTCGCAGCATCCACTTGTTAATAAGGGTATGAGAAACCTGGCAGTGATTTCCTGAGTCCTTATTAACAAAGAAGAACAGAGAAACATGGAGTGCATGAAAAGCATCTCTGAGAACACAAGGGCTGGAAGGACTCTGTAACAAAGGTCTCCTGGAAGAGCCCTCCAGAATAAGATGAAGCTTAAAATTCACCCAGAGCTTTTTGCCAGTGCAGTTATCTGACCCTCCTTTATCAGAGGACACAGAGAGCCCTTGCAGAAGGCACATCTGTTGTATTTGCAGGGAATGTCCCAACAAAGGCAGGAATGATGCATCTGACTCCATGTTCTCAGAAGGCTAATTTATTACTTTATAAGTAATTTATCATAAGGTATTTATATAATAATTTATTACTTTCTAATTTATTACTGTATTATATTAAAGAATACTATACTAACTAAGCTAAAGAATACAGAAAAGATATTTACTCAATGCTAAAAAGATAATAACAAAAACTTATGAGTCTTCCCAGAGTCCCAACACAGCTTGGCCTTGATTGGCCAATGAGTGAAAATAACCCACACCAGAATCCAATGAAACAATCACCTGTAGGTAAACAATCTCCAAATACTTTCCCCATGAGCAAAATAGAGGAGAAGCAAATGAGATAAGAATTGTTTTCCTTTTCTCTGAGGCTTCTCAGCTTCCCAGGAGGAAAATCCTGGATGAAGGGATTTTTTCAGAGAATGTGAATGCCACAGCCCATGGACCTGTTGGTGCAGGAATGGCAGCAGGAGGGGTGAGGGACTCAGTGTGGGGACAAAGATGCTGCTTCCCTCACCTCAGCTGGTTGTGCAAACAACCCTTTTCAGGGTGTGTCTTTGCCTTAGCGAGGGGTTGTGGTGTCCCCTCTGATGCACAGGGCACAAATGTGACTGTGCAGTCTGTTTCAAGCTTTCTTCCATGCTCATGGATGCTGGTGGGAATGTTGGAAGCTCAGGGCAGACTCCTGCACTGTGGGAAGCTGCTGGAGGATGTCTCAATGAGGGCAGATGCACCTGCTGCAATCAAACTCAGGCACCAAATGCCAGCTGCTTTGTGCTGTCCCTGCTGTGACACCTCTTCCCTGTCAAGTGTCTGTGTAATCCTGAGAATGGGTCCTTATTACTATTTCTCAAGCCAAAAGCTTCTTTTAGAAAGACTTTTTCTTAAAGAATTGTGACAGCTAATGCAATCTTCAAGTCATTTTCCTGCAATCAGCTCCTCACCCATGACCTCTCCTGCCTGTTCTGTGGAGAGGTTTGTGTCCAGACTCTGTGACATGTGGCCCAGCTGTGTCCCACATCCACTGAGTGCTGGGCTCCAGCTGGCTGTTGGGTGCCTGGAACTGAAACCAGGGAAAAGAACAGCAATGGTTTGGGAGGCATTTCAGGAGACAGCTCAGGGCAGCTTGAGGAGATGTGATCCAAGAGATCCAGCCCAGTATGTTTCTGCCATACTGGCTGCAGCAGCAGCATCCTCTCCAACCTCAGGTACAGAGTCACTCCTCAGCAGCCCTTCAGATTAATAAGAAGCATTAAAAGTCAGATTATCACAAGTCTGCCAAACAGCAGCTAATATTAGCACGCTGCTCTTCTGTCCCAGTGAACAAGAGCAACTGATGAGAGGACACCAAAGTCATGCTCACCAACTACAGGAAGGAAACCAAAGGCATTTTATATTTCATCCTATCAAGCTGTATTAAAGCTCAATATAATGGCATTTGGAAATGAAGTAAACAGAGGCTTTAGGCACACAGCAAATTTAGTCCTGGTGTTTGTACTCATGGTGTAGCATTCCAGGTAATGACTGCTCCTGATTAAACACCAGAGACCAAGCAAGACCTTGAGCTGAGTAGGTGTCAGTGTTTCTGCAGGATTCACTCCTGCTGCACGTTGAAGATGCTCTGTGTTAGAGTAAGGACACATCTTGTGTCTGGGTTTGAAAGTGCAGCTACATCCACTCACTCAGACTTGCAAAACTGTAATGGAAATTTATCAGCCACAAAGACTAATCTTCCAGCTTTAGCAGAATGGAAATACTAATGGCAATTTACTTGCCCATCAAAAATAATTACTCATCCCAGCTGAGCAGGCAAGTAAAATTTGCAAGACTCAATTAATTACCTGCACTGAGGAGAGTTTATATGATATTCTTGTTGCCAAGCGCTTTGATTCTTACTGGAGCTGTATAAATTAACCACTTCAGTGCTTTCCAGGAAACCCCATGGGTCAGAACTCAGATTCCTTGACACCTTTTACACTGTTAAGAGTGGCTTACACTGAGGAGAAGTTAATAGAAAATGTCTACATTAGGTAATAGGAAATGTCTACAGTAGTAAAGTAATTGCTACCAGATGCACTGGTGGCAAATATATAATGCTAAATGATACATAGTAATAAATGAACTGACACAGTATAAAAATTAGCAGCATTTTTTTTGCAAATCTTTTAATGTTTTAGTCCTCACTTAGCCAGTTGGGAGCCACATGTGGAGCTGAGACCTGCTGAAGCAAAGCCCAGCTGTGAGGACTGGTGTGGAGCCAGTACAGAGGTGTTTGTGATGAGGTTAATTCCGTGGAGAAATTATTCTCACGTTTGCTACTGTGCCTCCAGAGTGCATGTCCTGCTTAATTCCATGGAGAATTCATTCTCACATTTGCTACTGTGCCTCCAGAGTGCATGTCCTGGTCCTCCCTGCTGCCCACCACAGGCCAGCCTTGGGGGACATGGTGACATTCCCTGTGATTTTGTTCTCCCTGGGAGAGCTGATGAGGAGACACAATGCTGTCCTGAGTGCTGTGGGGAGGAGATGATGCAGATGGATTTCAGAATTTTAACAGTGTGGCCTTCTCATCATCAGGGTTGTGATGAGGAAAGTCACTGGATGACAAAAGGGAAAAGTTTCTGATAAATGAAGCACAAATATATCCACATGCCAAGGGCCTTCCTGATGGTTTCTGAGAGCCAGCTAGAGATGTTCCTGGGAAATGTGGGACCAGTGCTCATCACCTGTGGGAACACTGCATCAGATGCATTTGTGCCTGCCTTTGAGAGGGAGAAAGATTCCTTGAGCTGTTTTCTAGACCCTTCCAAATACCTCAGTAGCTTAAAATTTTGTTCCAAGTTGTTGCTTCCCACTGCTGTGAAGGTAAATATTCTCCAGATAGGCAGCTCAGGGCCTAATTTCTGACAAAGAGGAGTTTAGTTCAGGATTTATGTAATGAAGCCTTGGATGCAGGGTAAATTGAACAGCTCCATTTGTTCAGACATAAATCACAAATCACCTGCAGCCTGAGTGGCTGTCCCCTAAATATCATGGGGACATGGGTCATTGTGGAAATATTGCAGGTCTGAGTCACACACTTAAATAGAAACATGAAAATCAGGAGACAAAGCAGGCTGTCAACTCATCAAGCTCATCACCTGGCTTGTACTGAACATGCCCTGAGACCCAGAGCAGTGTCTGCTCCACCATCAAATCAGCTCAGTGCAAATCTTGGAAGGTACCAACTAAATATAAATGTGAAAGGCTCTGATGACATAAATACATTCAAAAACCTTTTTTTTTTTTTTTTTTAACCATGCCTGGAGAGGGATTTAGAGAGGATATTTCTGAGTAGTCTAAGAACAAAAAATGGCTATTACTGAAAAAGGTCAGGACAGGAAGACTTTGGTATATTCTGACATTTTTTATAGTTAATACTGAGACAGTATGCAAAAAAAAAAAAAAGGACAAATTAATAAAGCATTTCCTTCTTAAAACAAGAAAACTCCTTCAATCTATATTAAAACCAAAACCCATAGTCCACCCACCAGTTAATTAAGCCTACAGCAACATAATGACCATTCAGCATTAAGCACTCTGAATTAGGTAACAAATTTGCTCAGCCAGCCACAGGCATTGAATAACCATACATACATAACTTCCACTAGTCAATAAATCAAAGCTACACAAAATCATGACTCACTTTTCTGCACATCTTTTCTTCTCTGAGATTTCCGCTTCCTTTCCAATAATTGTGCACATTAAAGGCTTTTCCAGAGTGTGTGTTGAAAGGGCATCTTTGAGATGAGCAAGGAGAGGGAGCAAGTGCCAAGACTCAAAGGAATGGTCTGCTCAGGTCCTGCAAGAAGGGGTTTAAAACCCCCATGCCTCTCTTTCTTGCAAATGGACAGAGGTGCTCCTGCAGGCCAGGCTAGTTGTGAGTAAACTAGTCCTTGTGCTCCATTTCAGTGTTTTTACATTGTAGATCAGTGTACTTATTTCTCAGTTCCTTATTTTTCCTCCTTCAAAGAGTACATACCAGCTCCTGTAATTTTGGAGACAATAAATATGTTACAAATGGTGGGGCAGTCAAATACCAGAGAACTGAAGCCAAAAAAAAACCCTAAATTGTAGGACATATGACCTGTGTGTTACAATCAACCCCAAGGGCTGTTCTCAGGGACCCTCAGCTCATCAGTCACCTTCTCCATGGAACATTTGATGCTCATTGCATCACCCATGAGCAGGTACAAGGTGAGGCCTCCTGGAGAATGTTGAGTTTGCTGGGGTCTCCAGGACGAGGTGAGAGATGAGTGAATCTGACCCAATGTTCTCTAAAGGCTGATTTATTATTTTATATTATATTATATTAAAGACTGCTGTACTAAAACTATACTAAAGAAAGAGAAAGGATACATCAGAAGGCTAAACAAGAATGATAATAAAAACTCGTGACTGACTCCTCAGAGTCCAACACAGCTGATGGTGATTGGTCATTAATTAAAAACAATTCATATGTTTGGATAAACAATCTCCAGAGCAGAAAACACGGGAGAAGCTGAGGCTTCTCAGCTTCCCAGGAGAAGAAATCCTGGTGAAGGGATTTTTCAGAAAATGTGACAGTGACAGGAGAGTGCCTCACACTGAGCTCACCTTACAGGTGCTTGGTCTTCTGTCTCATGTCATACAATGTCAGGCTCTCCTGTTTGATCATGGCTGGGTCCTCCCTTCAGACTGGCCAATGGAGTTTTACCACAGAAAAGTAGCTACTGGGAGGCAAGTTGTGAGCTGGAGAATTGTCCTTGCCCCCAGGTTTTTCATTTTTCTTAAACCAGTCATGTATTCCTAAGGCTTCCCTTGAGCAGATGTTGCTGGATGTTGATTGTCAATATGTGAAGTGCAGGCAAAAATGTGTTAGAATTTTCTTGTAAAAAAAAAAAGTTTGAAAATTTCCAGATAGTTCTGTTGAAACTCCAAAATAAACCTTTACTGCTTCTGCTGCTTTCTATGTCACTCTAAGACGTTAAGAAATACAAAAACCTCAGTTTTAAAGATTAAATTTAAAGAGTTAAAGCAACAAAGAAATATAGACAGGGTAGAGATGCAGGTAGCAACCAACTCAGTGGGCAAGAGGAAAGATGAAAGAGCTGTACAAAACAGGTAACAAAATATCCATCTGTAGTAGGCAGAGAAATAAAATGAAATGTAGAAATATTTAGTGATAAACTCTTTATGAATATTTCTTGATATTATTCATGCTTTCTAAAAATGTGCTGGGAAAAAGAAGAGTCCTGTCTTTGTGAAACCCAGTGTTCACAAGGGGAAATGCAGGATGGAAGAAAAATGTTTGTTGTATACGTGGTTCTGTTTCCTGTATTCTGTTATGGAATCTAGTATCAAATGATTTCTAGCCCTTAGTTTGTAATCACAGTGTCTTTTGGATTAGGGAAACAAGAGATTTCACCAAGAAGAATCCAAATGCAAAATCAGGTACCTGTAGAAACAGACTCCAGAAAGGCAGAATTTATGTTTCCAATAAGCTCTGTGTAGCAGCTCTTGCAAATTAGACAGAATGCAGCCATCCAAGACTGCCAGTTTATCAGGTCAATTGGAAAGTGCATCATTGCCCAAGCCCCATCCAGCACCAGCTGGATCTAAGGCTCTGCCAAATCTCTTCAGACAGTCGTGGTATGTGAGCAAAACCTCGGCTGATGGGGTTTGCAGCACAAACCCAAAATGAGTTTGTCACTCTTTTAAATTCCCACATACACTGGTGGAAAATTGCTGGAAAATGAAATAAAGAAATGACAGAAGTAGTTTAGTTTCCTGTCAGCTACGAGGTACAGACAGCCTTACACAAATATGATTCACAGGCAAGCTCTTGTCAGTGTCCTGGTTTCAGCTGTGATGGAGTTCATTTTTTCTCAGTAGCTGGTGCAGAGCTTGTGCTTTGGATTCAGAATAATGTTGATAACACACTGATGTTTTGGGTTGCCAAGTAGTGCTTACCCTAAGCCAAGGAATTTTCAGTGTCTCATGCTTTGCTGTGGAGGAAGTGCAAAAAAAGCTGGGAGGGAGCACAGCCAGAGGGATATTCCACACCAGAGAACCCCATGCCCAGTGTATAAACTGAGTGAGTTACCCAGGAGAGGGGCTGATCATGGTTCAGGATGGGTTTAACATTGGCCAGCAGGTGGTGAGCAATTATATAATGCAACATTTGTTTCTTGCAGGTTTTACTTCTCTCTCTTCTTCTTCATACTATTACTATGACTACTACTATTATTATTATATATTAATATTATATTTTACTGAATTTCAGTTATTAAACTGATATAGTGTTATCTGAACCCATGGGTTTTACATTTTTCTGATTTGCCTTCCTCATCCCTCCACGTTGGGGCTAAATCACAGCATGGCACAATCAGGGATCAAAGAGAAGGTGCTCAGATAGGAAAGGCCCAAGGCTGGTTCTGCTCCTGGGTCTCAGTAGTCTCCTCACTGCAGAGGTTTTCTCTACTGATTCACCTCCCTCTTGGCTTCTCAGGTAGGCTGATCTCAAGCTGCTCATCCTACAGCTGCTTATCCCCATATGGGAAGAGAGGGAATCTGCAGGCTCCTGGCAAGCCTTACAGTGCTGCAGCTCCAGGCTTCTTCTGCTATGTCTAATACTGTTTAAATGTGGGCCCAGCACATTGTGGCACTGGCTTCTTCTGGACTTCAGGGCATGGTCCAAGTTCTGTTTATGCACTAAAAATTAAGAAAAAATAAGGCATCAGCAAGGTCTTTTTTCTGCTGGTTGTAGGGTTAGGTCTTGCTCACTTTTAATGTGGGTGGAAGAACACACAAGTGTGTCCTTGGTACAGGATACACAAATGCATTCTGTGTTGTCACACAAGTGTGACCCACACAGGTGGGTCCTTGGAACACACTTTGTATATTTATATGTATAAGACTGTGCACATAGTGAGTTATTTGGAATTTCTTCTCTTGAACAACCCTTTCTGGAGTAATTTCTGTTTTGAACAAGCCCTTGTTTCTGGATAATTTTCATTCTGCCATGTTCATACCTGACTTTCTTTTAGCTTCTTTCCAGAAGACACTCACAATTGGAGAGGGTGCAAAAAATGCAGAATCCAATGGATTAGCATTGCAAATACTCAGTTTTAGTACTAAGCTGGGCTCCAGCAGCTCTCTCAGATCTCTGTCCAGGTTTTAGGCACAGAAGAGAAACAGGGGAGCAGAAGGTGGACAGTACATGTTTTCACATCAGAGCATTACTACTGAGAAGTGCTGAGCATTTCACTATTCATTTCCAGGGGATATATTGAGAGGCAAAGATGCAAAGATTCTCAGATGATGGGGGCCCAGTTTGTGGCACAAATGGAGCAGGGTGTGGGGTCACACCTCTCATACAGCAGCCAGTGACTTACTTAAGGAAACCAGGCTGATTACAAACAGGTGTCACATCACTTTTCCTATTAAAGTGATCAAATGGGTTGAAATCCCCAAAGATGAAGTTATTGAGGTTTGTGCTTGAGGCTACATAGCCCAATTGCCTACAATCTCAGGGGAGGGGGAGCTTTGCACAGGAAATGAACTCTGGCCATCTGAATTTTCTTTAATAACTGCCATAAAGTCTATTATGTGTGCACCACATCAAATAATTAAAGGTCTCCTTATTTTAGTTTAAACTTGTTACCTAGGACTATTTGCTTGGAAAATCAAGTTTAATTTCTTAGTCCTTGAACTGCTTCTTCCTCTACATCTACTGCATTTAGGGATTTATCACTGGTCAGAGTAAAACCCCATGAAGCAGTAGTAGTCTTAAAAGTACAGTGATATGTGAATTGGATGAACAAAAGCATGAAGTCAGGCTGTTTCCTGTAGTGTGGATTAGTGGAATAAGCCAATTTTTGGTGTTCACAGGTTTTGAAAAATGTTCCTTTCAGCTGTTTTCAGGATCACCTTTCATTTTGTATAGAGTAAATGAACATAGGATGTTTATTGGAAGCAAAGCATTTTATTTCCCAGTGATGAATTATCAGTCAGTGAGTTATTCCTGTGAACCCAGTGGGTTTTTTTGTAATCTCTTGGAACTCTTTTTCACTTCTTCTTGCTGCTCTCACTACTTCTCAATGAGCAGGCTTCCATCTCTCTGCATGTCAATGAAGGTTCAGGTTATGTGGTTAATTTCCCTTATTATTTTTCAAAACTGATGGAACCCAGGGGAAATTTTAAAGGCAGGAGATACCCTTCCCCCTGCCAGTGCCCTTGTCTGACCACCCTGGGCTGTTTGAGAGCCCAGTTTAAAAGCAAATACCTACCCTTGAAAGCAATCCCAGGCAAGAGCTCACATTAAGCAGCGGGTGGTAAATGAGGCTCTGATTCAGAGCCCTGCTGGGTGCTGCTGCTCTGATACCAAAGTGGGGGAAATAACACACAAGCACAGGATTTTCCCTTGCAATCAAACCCTTTCTGACTGCTCTAATGGATCTGTGCAGGTGCACTGGAGCACGTGGATGCTTGGAGAGAGCTTTGGATTTCAGTTCCTGTTTCAGGCTGGGGTTTTTGGGTGCAGTGTTACAGTAAAATCCACCATCACATTAAGCATTCAGAGTGATTGCTTTGCATGCCAAGTAGCAGCACTCACCTTTTTGCACCAGGTAACATCCCAGCTATCCAGGAATGCCCAATCCCAGTTCCCTTGAAATGAAGCTGTCCCTTTCAGCCATAAATCTGCTCTAATTGTGGTGTTTTGTAGCACTGCAGCCGTCGGACTGCGGTCCTTCTGCAGGTGTGCTGCAGGAAGCCATGGAAATGCAGCTGCCACCAGAGTGTCTGGGAGAGCAGGGCCCAAATTACTCAGGCTGCATAGCAATCAGCTGAAATTGCTGCTGCTTTGATGGGAAGGACAAATAGGTTGACAATAACACACGGCTGTATTGACAGACAGCCCTTCCCCACAGCTGGAAAAGCTGAATAGGAAAAGGTACCACAGGACTCCAGTGCAGAGCCCAGCAGTCAGATTGCCAGCTTCTGTTTTATTTCACCACCAAATGCTATTACACTTGACATTTCTGCATGTTCACCACTATAATTTTACATTGAATTATCGAGATAAAGAATGGTATGTGAAAGCCACAAATGATAGCTCATTTAGTTCTTTCCTTGTGGCTTTGGCTCATCATGTTTTTTTGACTTATGAAAGACTTGGCAATTACACAACTGGGCACAGTGAGGGAAAAAAAACCCAAAAAACAAAACCACAATACATTTCTGGATCAGATTTTTAAATTAGTTGAATTTTCTTTGCAGAGGAATTGTTTGGTTTGGTAGGGTAGGTTCCCAGGTGGGATATTTCTGTGATCATAAAAATTTGTGCATCTGAGCAGATTGCTTAGAACATGCTATGGGGGAAACTCTGTGGCATGATGATTCTCTGGTATTTTCTACTGTGGGCAAAAATCTACATAAAGTTCAGCTCTCAGAGATCAGATTATTTCAAAAGGTAATGTGAAGGAACACAAAATAATTTGGAAAGTGAGGAGGTTGAGCTGAGGCACAGAATAACTTGCAGCAAGCAAGTCACCTAAAGCCACAACAAAAAATTCCAGTATAAATACATTAGGAACATATGAAAGGACCAAAAAAAAAGAAACTAATTACATAATGTGGATAGAAAAAACAAGATGGCTGAGAAAAGGCTAAAATTTTTATTCTTAATTTCAGTTTTCTATGAGAAATTTGTGACCCTTTAATTAAAGTGATTAAATTTAACAAGGGGACAGATGACCTGGAGAAAATAATAAAATATAAAATATGTAGATAAAAAAATGTATATATAAAAAATATGTAGATAAGTCAAACATATTTAGTTTAGGAGTGTCTGAGTAAAATTACCTGTGAGAATGAACCACCCTTGGGGAATGAACCATGAGGAAGGAAGAAGAAACCTGAGAGAATGGTGCACCAGTCAAGCTGACTCCAATAGCCCAAAGGAGAATGGATCTATTAATTAATAACCCTGTGGAGCATAATAAGGAGATAAAAATAGATCCTGTGGGTTTGTCAGGTATAAATGGTGTCATCCCTGTGAAAGAATAGGATCTGCCAAGTGGATAAAAAGTGATAGGTGTGACATATCTTGAATTTTAGCAAGGCTTTCCACACCATTCCAAATATTTTTTCCCAAAAGATGTAGAGGTTCAATGGTCTCAAAATGGGTGTAGAGATGCCTGAAAAGCTGTAGTGTAACCTATTCATGGTTTTGTGTAAAGGTAGGAGAGCATTTCACTGGAATGTACCCAGGCATCAAACCCTGGGCCTTGGTGTGCATATTTTCACTGGTTTTTATGATGGAGCAAAATCTTCCCTGCTGACATTTCCTATTGATGCCAGCCTGGGATGGGTTACAGACACTGCAGAGTACAGGATAAGGATGCAGTTTGACATGGAGCTCCTCATCAAATAGCCCTAAATCACTAAAATTAAGGTAAATAAACAAAATACTGTCCACAGGGCTGAAGGGAATCAAATGCAGAGATATAAAATGGGGAATAATTCACTGGGCAGCACGGAAAGAACTGATGTTAGATCATAAATTAAGTAGACATTATTAGTGCTGTTGTAAAGATGCAAGGAATTTCTTAAGGGAAGTTTTAATAAGAGTAGCATTAATAGAATGTGGGAAATAGTTATTTTGCTATAAATAACTTTTTTTTGAGTCCCCATTTCAGAATTAGAAGTACAAATCAAAAGGAATCCAGAGAAAAGCAAGTGGCAAGATTTTAAAACTAAACTAAGCTTATTTAAAGGCTGAGTTTGTTTGATTTAAAGTGAGAAGATTTCAAAGCATCTCCAGTGCACAAGAGCTTCTTAGAAAATGGAGAGTAGTGAGTCAGGAGCAGAACAAGAGTGAATGGACTTGATTTTGAGTAAGAAACAGATAAGTTTATTAGCAGGAAAAAAACTCCATAATTCTAAGAATAATTAAGCTTTTTGACAATCTTGAAAAAGATTGAAGTTGTTGATGCATGATGCTCAATGATTGCTTAGTGAGAGATAACTAACAAAATCAAAACACAATGCAAATACATATGTAATTTTGTAGTACTATTGCACAATAAAAATATTACACCTAACATGAAACTTGAATAGAAATCATTTAACAAGGGCAATTTGCACCAAAATTGGTTTGAATCTAAAATATTTCAGTTGATCAGAAAATGCAAAAAACGCCAATAATTTCTGTCATTCTTTAAGTCCTAACTTCAGGCTGCAATATTGGCTAGACTTTGAGAAAGTGGTAGGGTTTATGACATTTTAAAGAAAGAAAACTAATTCCATTTGTAGACTGTCCCATTCTTAACAAACCTGTTTATGAGTAAACATATGCATAACACAGCATAGATCTTTATATGGTGGAAATTCAGTTTGAAATTTAAATGTGTTCCATTTCAGAAATGGTATGATATCCTAAAGTTTAAATGTGAGCTTGGAAACGTGGAAATAAATAAGGCCTTTCATTCTCTTACTAGTAAACTTTAAAAAAATAAAATTTAATAGCCTTGAAGGACAAATGATTCAGAGCACTGGAAGCAGAAAGTCTCTAAGGGTTTGGGTCATGCCCTCAATCATTTCTTCTAAACTTAAGCATAGATTTGAGAAACACTCCTGGTTCTTTATACATTAAATCCTGGATCTAAACTCCATACTTTTGTCACAACTTGATATTGAGATATAAATCACCAAACTGAAATCTCTGTAAAGCCTCATTATAAGAAGGGACTTGTGTTGGCAGCATAGAGTGAGTTGCTGATTTACTGCATCCTCATCATTGAAGTTCTCAGTCTCCTAAATGTATTCCACATGCATCAAGAGAAGCTGGTATTTATGAAATCAAATACACTGAAAGGCACACAGTTGCCTTTCCCAAAGGTCGTTTGAGCTTGATAAATCATGGAATTGTAACATGCATTTGTCATGAGTGAAGGGACTCGTGGCTGAAGATGGGCTCTTGTCCCTTTGAAATCCACAGTATTTAAGCTCATGCCTAATTCTGTTAATTTGTGCTTTAATTTACCTGCGTGGGAGCCATGGTTGAATAGTTGTGTTTTAGTACACAAAAAAAAGATGCTTGGTCTTGGTTTTTTGTTTATTATTATTATTATTATTATTATTATTATTATTATTGTTGTTGTTGTTGTTGTTGTTGTTGTTGTTGTTGTTGTTGTATTATTATTATGGTATTATTATTATTGTGGTATTATTATTATTGTGGGTTTTGTTGTTATTATGATTATTCTTTGGAGCCTGACAGACCTTTAAACACGCATGTGGTCTGAAATATCCAAAACAGGCTCTAAAATACAGAGGTTGCAATCTCCTTTGGTAGAATAAGCAATAAAGTGTGTTATTTCATAGCTTTGTCATAGAAGGAACTTGATTCCTCTTTTATTATATTTCCTTCATTCAAGGGCATGTTCAGATGAAAGAGGGGTTTTATATGGTTTTTCAATGCTGTTGATCAAAATAAATGCAGGCGTGGGCATTTTTTCCCTAGTTGCAAATAGTCAGAAAAACAAACACACATAAAATTGGAAGCACTTTGGCCATAGTGATGTTGGTGATAAATATATTTATTTCTATTCAGGTCTGGCTGTTGTACCTCATACTTTCCATAGAAACAAAGTGGAGAAAGCTTAAGAAAAGGAAAATGAGTAAGAGTATTTTCTTGGTTCAGACTTGCAAGTCCTTACTTCCAACATGAAATTTTAATTGTGGTCTGAACAACATGAGTACTTTGTGCCTTCTGTAAAATAGGAAGGAATTTCTATATTTCTATTTGCAATCTCTTTTATCACTTGAGGTCTGTCACTCCTACTGTGGAGAGCATTCTTAGACCACTCTTGTATGACAATGGTCAGGGTACAGAAATTCTTGCAGCGCCATTAGAAACTCATGGATCTCACTTTTGATGTTTGCATTCAGAACATAAGCACAGTAAAAAATCAAAAGTAACTAAAGCACAGATTATGGCAGATACTTAATTTGGAGAGCCATACTTCATGCCTCATAGTTTGATGGTTAGGAAATATTTTTTTCTAAAAATTTCAGTGCAGTCTTATTCAATCAAGAATAAAGAATTCCTTCTGAAAGCAGGAAAACCACAACAAACCACAGCAGCTTCCACTTCAGTGAAGCAGACATCTGAAAAGCTTCTGAAATTCATATAGCAGGCACTTAGAGGGTAAAATGTGAGCAAGACACTGTGTCAGGCTCATATTCATGCACTGCACACCTGTCAGTTCAGTTAACCTCTCTCTGATGAAATAATTACATCGAGAGCCTGATGATGTGCTGTTTTAAGTCTGCCATTGCTGATGGCTTATTATTTTGTCTACTTCAACTTAAAAAGGTGCAAAGAATGTACAACCAAGTATGCACAAAGCTCTGGTCCCTCTGGAAGGAAGTCTGATGTACCAGATTTTCTCCAACAGCCTGACTGGAATATCTGAGGAGGAAGAACAAATGTATCTTGGAAGTAAAAACGCAGCCCAGATTTTGCCCTGTGCAGACTCCTCATTTGAGCTGTGAAATGCTTTTTTCTGTGTTTGCCAAAGGACAGCTGCTCAGAGGAGGATCTCACCCCTCTTGCTTCCCACCTGTTCTTGTGACAGATTTGCTGAATTTGGGACTTTTAAACATTTGTATCTGCTTCACCCAGGCAGCTCCACTGCCTATTGACCTAAGCTGGCTTTTTTACCCAACAGATTTACTCCATTTGGATTAGCTGGCCCTATCTGTTCTACTTGTTTGCCCTAAAAAGCTATAAAGCATTTTAAAAAGTAACTTTCATGAGAGCACTTTGTACCTTTCAGCATAATTACTATGCCTAAGACAAGAATTGTGGTGAATCAAATTCACCCTTTTGTGTTCTATTAAAGATGTTTGTGACCCATGGTTTGTATTGGTAGTCAACACATTTTCCACTTTGTGACTTCCAAAGCCTTGAAGTTACTTGATCATCTTTAAAACAATATCAAAGATGCCAATTTACAACAGAAGGTGGAACTCTCCCTTGTTTGGGGATTTAAATTATTTTCCAACTCTACTTTAGTGCCCATTGTTTTTAATATCTTTGAATGGGTTAAGTGATGGTCAGCATCTGTCTTGATGGGAGGAGATTGATATAAACCTTACAGCATTTCTGACGGCTGCCTGCTTCAGAAGAGCAAAATGGCTCATAAATCCAGACTGGGACAGTGGGAGGACTTTTCATTCCTTCCATCTCCCTCTGGTAATGAGCAGGGCCCTAGTGGGGACTGCACTCAGACAGTCTGCCTTGAGTGGAGGGGATGTCTGAGAAACAAAACCTTCAGCCCCAGTTCAGTGTAAATGCTCTGAGTAAACTCATCAAAGAAGCTGGCAGCTGGATAAAGGCATCTCACACTCTACAACACTTCAGTTTTTCTTCTCTGGTTTATAGATGTCAGATCTTGCTTCTTTGATATTTTTTCTTCTAGTTCTCTCCCTCTCTGGTAGTAACAGCTGAGAAGGATGAAATCTGCAACTTTTTCATGGTCAAGCAAGACAGTGGTATTTAATTAGCATTAGAAAAGACAATTACACCATTTGGCTTGTGTTCTTACAGACCATTTTAATGCTAGTAAATGGCATGGCCTTGGTTAAATGCAAATGTTTCCAGAACAGGAAAATCTTGGCTGCCAGAACCTTGAGTTCATGGCCATGGTATCTTAATAAAGCAGTCAAGGTCGTAGTTTACCCATCAGTGTTCCCAAAATGCAGCCTCTAAATTACCTTCGGCTAAAAGCCAATAGAATTTTTAAACTTTTTACAAAGACCCCACTGGGCTTGGTTCTGTATGAACACAGAGTAGACAGATGGTCCCTGCCCTGCAGAGCTGGACTCTGAGAGCTTGCATTTCTCCTGGTGACTTTCTGTGTTTTCTCTGATTAGGACATAAGCACTGGCAGGCCAGGGGACCTTGTCAGACCCTCCTTCCCCCAGCTTCCTCCATATGTAGGGAACATTCAGCAGAGGTTTGGACTTTTAAATTTTTTTGTCATGTTCTTTCACAGCCCAGGACTACTTGTATAAACTCAGACTCTGAATGAGGCCAAGTCAATGCAATCCTTCCTTCTTATTACATTCCATAAAAACTCTATCCATTTTCTGGTGTGTTATTCTTCATCCTTGAACAAATGAACATTTTGGATGGAGGTAGAAGCATTCAATACATAATTCACTATACAAAATTACTCTTTGATGTTCAGTAAATTGGAAGATCTGCAACTGTACTGCTTCATGTTGATAAAACACGTATTATATTAGCAGACTTGCTATCATTTATTAATAAATTAGGCCTTATTTTTGTCTCTAAATGAACTAATTGTTTGTGTGGACTGGAAACATGTAAAAGAAATTACTTGCACTTTGTTGTGGAGAAGAAATTCCCTGTCATTCCCTCCCTTTCCCACCCTTTTTACTTGAGTTTGCCATAAAGTTTTATACTTTTTCCAAATTGAACGCAGTATTTTTGTTCCATTGTTCTGGTCTTCTTTCCTTTCTCTCTGCTCTCACCTCTCTGGAGCTGAGAAAAGGTTGGTTTGTGCCTTTTCCCCTTTTCTTGGAAAAGAGGGAAAGAGAGGAAGAAAGGAAGACAGAATAAAGGGGAAGATTAGGAAGAGGATAGATAAAAGAGAAACTTTCTGATTCACTATGATTTTTTCTAAAATTTTAACATATAAAGTATATTTTTAAAAAATCCCCACTACTTATATCGGAAATGTTTTATTGAATTATTTTTAAGCTCTCTTGTGGATTTTCTTTCTGTGATTTTACTTTTTATTTTCTACCTTTTGAGGTGTTTCAAGTTCAGTATGTTATGCATCTTTCCAGCAGACACCACTCTGAATCCTAGTTCCTACTCACTCTTGGGTGGTAGAGCACCAAAGTCCAGAAGGTGCTTCCCATTTTATTGGGGCAGAGTCTGCATAATTTGCCTTCTGTTTCTACCATGCATAGTAGGATTTATTAAGGCCAGGATTGTGCCTGTCAGGCTTTTTAAAAATCTGTTTATTATTCATAATTTCTACATCGTCTCTATCTTACCCTGTTTTCTGCCTGTTTCTCCAAAACTGCCCAGTTTTCTGAGTGCTTATTCTTCCTTGGTGGCTGCCATGATTTTTTGCTCTCCTGATATCCACTGCCTCCTCCCCAAAAGTGAGGTTCCTTCCCTTCTTCACCTTCCCATCTTCCCCTTCAGCCTCTCCAAGCCAGGACCCCCCTGCACTGTGGAGGTTTCCCCAGGGAGCTGTTGATGCCTGGCCATGGTGTGCAAGCCATCAGCAGTGGTGCACACTGATAATTAAAGGGTTGGTAAAATAATGCACTGCTGAGTGTAAAGGATGTCAGATTAAAGGTTATGCAATGAACTCAATTAAACTGACAGTGGAGAGCTGTGGAGGCAGGAGTTCAACTTCTTATCCCAACAGGCAGTTCTTTTACCTCCCTAGCTATTATTAAAGAGGAAAAAAAAAAGCTAAACCCTGGAGATATCCCTAACTGCCAGTGCACATATTCTCATGAAAGTACAATAAATTCCTTAGCACGTAGATAGGACTAAGCAGTGCACTTGACAGTCCTTAATCCTGTTGACTTAAGGCATTCTCTGAATATTCCTTTCACATTTCTGTAAGAAAGTCTGAGAAGTGGGACAGGAGATTTTCTGTCAAAAATGGTACATCAGCATCAAATCCATTTTGCAGCTTGCAGATGTAGATTGTACTGAAAGTAAACAGAGGAATTTGAAAAGATAAGAGGAAACACCTTAGATCCAATTACATATAAAAGAAGCAACCTCAAAGTCAAGAGATTTTGTAAGTCACAAACAGTATGCCAACTTTTGGCCTCTCCATGCTGTGGCTGACCATATGATTCACCATGAATATAATCACATTTACAGATGTTAGAGGTAGAAAGGATTTTACTATCTGAATTCCTGCATGCAAAGGTCCTTAAACTTTCACTTGACATCCTTGTATTCAACCAATGGCTTCCAATACAGATTTTGAAACATATTGGGGAAAGCAAAACTAAAGGATGAAAATACAGATGCAGCATAGCTTCTTTGCAGCAGCCTAAGTGCTAGATTTTTGAAAAAGAAATGCTAATAGTAGATAATTCTGATTTGTAGTTGTAAATATAATAATGTATCCTTCCAATGTGGTGTCATGGATGGACAAAAAAATCTACTGTCCTTTTAAACACAAATGATTTTTTTCTATTTTCTGACAGAATTTTAAGAGGAGTTGGGAAATAGGGTCATTCTCTGGTCATTGCAGTCTTCCTGCATGGCTGCTCTGAAAGCCACTCCATGCCATATGTATCAGCTCATTTGGTAATAGCATTAGGTACTAGAGAGGGGATTAAATTCACAGATCAAGACACCTGAATATCAGTGTCCTCAGGAGTGTCTAAACTCCCATTACATCCTGTGCATATCTAGACAATACAGCCAATTGTTCCTAGAGAAATAAAGATGATTTTCAGGTTAATATAGGTCCTTAATTTTAAGTATTTGAATTTGCAAGTTGAATTCCGCCCTCGGTGTCCCACGACCTTCTGATGACAATCCCTAAAAACCAGGCACAGAATTCCTGGAGATGCTGTGGGATTTGTAGCCTTGTGGAAACCTGGTGGAAACCCCACATGTGGGTCTGGGCATTTGCCCTGTCTTTATCAGGTGCCACATTTAGGGAGGTGCAGGGAAGCTGTGACTCTGGGAACAGCAAACCAATCTCACCAGGGATGAGGAGGTGCAGAGCTCAAGTTTTCCCCTTTTGAAGCTCTGCCTTCATCAGCCATAGAGCTGTTTCTACCTCTGATATTCCAGATTATTAATTACCTCTGCCCTCACCAGTGAGTCTGGCCACCTCCTCCAGCCTGTTCCCTTTATGAGTGAACTGTGATCAGCTCTGCTCCCCACCCCAGGAGAGGTGCAGCAGCACAGGTGACATTGCCAGGACACCAAAGACAGCACCATGTTAGTAACACAACAACCTCCTCTTCACAGAGCAGATGAAAGAAAATGAAGAATCAAGCTGTCCTTGCAGCAAATTCCATGTTATTTCCTGGTTTCCCAGATCGTGCCAGGAATTTCCTAGCTGTGGAATACTCAGTCTTCAGTTCCAGTGTCTTCCCATGCAGACCCAACTGAACACTGCCCACACAGTTTGTCAGATCAGAGAACATTTCCCTGGGGTTGGGGGAGTAGCTGTTACTTCAGTTGCTTTCTCTAAAGAGTTACCACCTCAACTGAGAAAAAATAAGAAAAAATAATCCCTGATTAAGCTTTTTTTATTTGTATTTACTATATAGGATTGAGTTGGGTTTTTTTAGGCTGACAGACCTTTTCTTTTATTCTTTTCTCATGTGAATTGGATTTTCTTTAAAGAAAAGTGCCAACATTGTTAGCAATACTATTTTAAAAGTGTCTTACATATCTGTAGGGTTCATTAAAATCAGTATTTTTAGCAATCACTCTTTCCAATATAAAAGACAGCAGATCTCACAAACCATCTGGAACTAAGCAGTGAATTCTTTCAATTTTTTAGGCATTTAATTAGACTGAATGGATATAATGGTTTTCCAAAATATTTTTCTGACAGTTATACTTTACTAAGCATAAAAATTTTATGAGAAAGTCAAAGTTATTTATCATACTTTCATCTGCTTTCAAGTGATGCCTCTTTTCTTGATGGGCTCTTGATGGGATTGTTTGTTAGGATATAGAAAATGCTGCTCTCAAAGAGATTTGCTCCTGTAGCACTTTGTTCTTGTTCCTTTTTCAAAATTATAACTCCAACAAACCTAAAAGTGGGTTATACTCTTTGCACTGCTAGAATTAGAGTATATTTTGGAGGCATTTCTTTACAGTTTTTCTTTGGTGGCATTTCTTTACACAGATACTGATTTATGAGTTTCCAGTACTTTCCATATTCCTAATGCAGTAGAATAATGTAGAACACACTGAAGCTATCCTGGCCCCTACCACCTACAAACAGTGTGAATTTGCAGCCTGCTTCCACTTAGATGCTAACTTCTGATCCTGGAAATCCCACAGAAGGAATTAGACACTGCTCAGGACAAAAAATAATGTACAGGCAGCAGCCCTTAACAGTAGGTCTGTAAATAAAAGTCAACACAATAGTTGGGAAATTTGAATTTTATTCTTTTTTTTTCCCCAGAAGTTTAATTTTTCTCCATGTGTTTTGTTAGGAAAAAAATGTCTTTCCATTCCTTGTGTATTTGACCTCCACACATCAATTAAGCAAACAAATGAAAGCACAGGATTACTTGTTCTATGGTGAGACAACAACAAGTGGCTTTTAAAATAACCACTAATTGTGAGGCCCAAGTAAAAATTCAAATAAAGCCACGGGATACCAAGTAGAAAGTCCTTATTTTTCAGAATCATAGGCACTGACTCTGCTGTTTCTTTCAGGAGTCCTTAAAGTCTGCCTGTGCAGTTGTAAAGGATGAGCTTCAGGACACTGGGGTTTATGTGACCATGCATCACTGCAAATGATGCAGTGGCATTCCTCTGGCACACCTCCAGACAAAGCAGAGAGATAAAGAGCAACCATGTCATTGCAGGCAGATAAATGTGTGCTATCTGCAGATGCTTCAAGGAAGAGCAGACCAGAGCACTACCTAGATAATGCAGTTAAAACAGCAAAACTCAGAAAAACTCACCATTCTGTGGGTGTGTACAATTCCTGACAGTCATTCAACAGGTCTTTTGATGAACCTGTCTTTTATGGCATTCATAAACAGTCAGCTTTTATCCATGCATTTTCCTTGAACATTTGGGTTTACCATATCACCTAGGTCTTTCTTGATGTAAGCAGTATTTGTAGAAATACAGATCTTTTAAAAAGCCCAATCATATTCTTCAGTTGCTGGACAAATATAGCAAGAAGATTTTTTTTCAATGTTCTTTATTTTTGATTAGAATTAAGAAAGAGCAGCAGTTTCCAAACTTAGTGATCCCTGGCAAACCATACTTCTGTGATAGAAACCAATCAACAACCTTAAACCTGTCAGATTCAGAAATGTTATGGTGAAGCATGTAACAATACCTGTTGGAACATTTGCATGGTTCAGATGATAGTTTAAGAGTCACTTACATAGATCTTCACACAATAAATTGCATTTCTGCTCATTGACCTGCCCTGGCATTGGCTTGTGCTTCAGAGATAAAAAAGACTGAATATTTGAGGGCAGAAATGTTGGGTTTATTCCACCAAATGGAGAACATTTGACTAGAGCTCCAAGAGTGATGAAAAAGGTTTTGTTTTTTTGGTTTTTTTAATTAAATAGCAGAGAGATGAGTTTGATATTAATGCACTAGGAAGGTCATAAGATATTTAAACAGTGCAATTGAATAGCAAAGGCCATCCTCCATAAAACAAGCCCTTCAGGAGCCAGCTGGAGCTCTGCCCTCCTTACAGTTTTTTGGATGGTGCCTTTACTTGCACTTAGGCAACTGAAGCAAACCCTGAGGATGAAATCAGAGCTGTAGGCATCTCAATGTGGTCCAGCCCACTAAGTTCCCATGACAGTGGAGGTTGTTGATTAAATTAGTGGAATCAGAAGAATTCAGATCACCCTAACACAGAAATCTGTGCCTCATCAATTGAACTGTGCCTGGAATTTCATTACCTGCATTGTCTGGATCTGCACGGTCTGCAGTGGGAACTTGGAGATGGTTTGTGTGCTCACACTCAGGTATCCCTCAGCAAGGCCCATCCCACCCCAAAATCTGCTTAATCTTCTCTCCTTTTTTTGGTTTTAGCATTGCAGGAGACTCTGCAGATGCAGTTCATTACAGTCTTCTGGAGGTTTTCACAGTGGAAGTGGCAATAAATAGGGTATTTGGCCTGAAAAATGCCTGTAAGGGATCTGGGTACTGTATGATAATTATACTTGCCATGATTGTCAGGGTTTAAATTTCACAGCTGAGAATCTTTTGAGGAGACCAGAACAGATATTGATCTTCCTTTGACTCTGTTGTCTCACAGACATCTACACAGTGAGGATGAATTCAGTGGTTTTGCTCAGATGACATATTCTGGGGTTTTTTACAGCCCTTGCAGCTGCAAACAGCACCTCCAAACTAGAGCTGCAATTCTATTTCATGCTAATGAAATAAATGTGACAGCAACCTGAAAATGTCACTAATCACAGCTCTGCCTAGGGACATGAACCAGGAAAGCATTATTTCTGCCCTGTTTGGTGGAGTATTAAATACTGCTTAGACTCCAGTGAAAGTAACAGGTACAACAGGGAAAAGGAGCCATCCCTGCTTCGAGCAGCGCCTGCTTTTGTTGCAGTGGGTGGTTTAACCTGTTTAGGGTGTATTTTTCTAACTTGTGAAGATGATTGAGAGTTGCTGACTCCCCAGCATGACTCCACACTTTTGGATCTCTTAGCCTCCATCAGTCACAGTTCTGCTTCTCCTCAGAAATTCTCTTTCTTTGCCCTTTTTTGCCCACTGCTGCAAGTGCCATCCTGCTGCTCCCTGCCTGCATCACTGGGACTGCCTCTCAGGCTTGGTATTGTGAGTTTTGGAAGGCTTTTGGAGAGAGTGGAAACTCCTGCTCATCCTTAAATTGCCCTGCTAAGTGGCCACTGGCTTTCTCTTGTGTTCTCTGCCTCTCTTGCAAGCTCAGTTCAGCCTGAAGAGCGAGTGAATGAGGAACTAAGAGGTGGTGCAAGATGCTTTTCAAGTCATTTTTAATGAAAAAGTGTAAAACCAGGAAAGAATGAACCTTTCTGTCTTTCTCAGATCCTTTATAAAGGCCCTGATTTTAATTTAAGTTTAACCTCATTGAACCACGGTCCTTTCTCTCATTTTTACTGACACTTCCAGGCAATCCATTAAGACTACATCTAGTGATAATTAAGGAAAGTTCAGCAGGAACAGATTCTGCTCTGGGCTTCTCAACTGTTACCAATAATGATGTTAGAACGAAACAACTGCTCAAAATGCAGAGTCTGTATTTACATATGGTGAGAGGGATGGAGTAGGGAAGATGAAGGTTTATGGTGCAGGCAGTGTGTGTTCTACAGCTATCCTTGGGAAGCCACTTTTTCCACGACCCTTTGCTCTTCTTTAGTCTTCTGTCTGATTTTTTAATTTTATTTTAATGGTAGGACTTAATAGCAAGTAGTGCCTCCTGGTAGATATTTACATGACAACTAGTCCACAGGCTCCAATTTCAGAAAGGGCTGTGGGCAAGATTATAACCATCATTAATTATCCCTTCTGTAAGTAATTGCATTTTTTTGGATGAGTAGCTTGTTTGCAGAATTATCAGTCTACTATATAATAGCACATTTACATATTAAAAAATGTAAAGAACAAGAAAATGATCTGCCCTAGAGCATCAGAAGGATACAGTAGTTAATGCAGGACCCTACCAGCTCTGTATTGCTTTCTTTACTTTTCTTAGGCACTGTTGATTCAAGGGAAACTATTTCCTGATGTCAGTTCAGTATAAAACCAGCTATTTTTCTGATGCTGGATTTCTGGTGGACTGGGGCCCCTCATCCCATACTCATTGCAGCTCTGCAATGAAGTGGACAATGAGTCTTGTGAGGTGTAAGGATTCAGGGACACTGAGGTGATGTTGAACACTTTTTTAGTATTTCTCTCTTATGGAACCTGAAGTTTGATCTCTACAATGCTTAAATGAATTTAAACACCACCATGAGTATCAAAGGCTTTTGATTTGCATGTGGCCATTATGAAAAAGAGTTTGATTTTATACTTTCGAGGTTCTTTGTTGTTCAGCTGTTTGGTCTGCTTTGAGGGCTGTGGTTGTTCTTTTCAGACTGTGAGTATTGAGGTCATTGAAGGGACCAAGCTGTTTCTGGTTGTCCTTGAAATGCAGGCAGGAGGAGGGTTTGTGATGTGACACTCACATGCTCCTTCCTCTGGCATCTGTAGTTTCCATTCAAAGCGGAAATAAAACTGAATTCTCAGTTTAAATACAATGTTTAAACCTGTGAGATTATTTTCTTTGAATGTGAGGTAGGCAGGTGAATTTCTAAAACCTCTGAGGTAGTTTTCAATGCAGGAAAAAAATTGTGAGTGGTTTTATGTCTCACTACCCCATGGTACTTACATAAATGGCCATTTGAATTGGTAGGTGATTGGGAATTCTAGAAATGCACTTTGGAGATACAGAAGCTATTTTTATGCATTATTAGATAATTTCTGAATCCATCCTGAAGTGACTCATCCCTCATTTTAACCAGGAGGTGGCTGTAGGTCCTGTTAGAGGGGGTATGCTGGGGAGAAGCCAAAGTGGGTTTGCTCAGCAAGGGAAAGTCATCCAGGACTGGGGAGGCAGGGCAGGGCAGAGCAAGGCAGGCAGAGCTGGCCCAGCCATGGCAGCCAGGCTCTGCCAACAGGGGAGGTCTCCAGACATATCTGTAGGATAAACAAGTCCACAGTCAAGCCAGAATTCAGATCAGCACGTTGGGACCAACAGGACCCCCGGCCAGGCTCAGGCATGGGGTCAGCATCACTCAAGGCAAGGGCAAGGAATGGCACAGGCATCTCCCAAGTGAGGGGGTCAGTCCTTGATGGAGCCTCTCCCAGATGCTCTCACAGAGCCCCTTTCCCACAGCCTGGTCCCAGATTGAGCCAGGCCACATCTGAGCTGACCTGGCCCAGCCAAACCTCTGGACAACCAAACCTCCAGAGTGGGGATGAGGTTTTGCAGGGTCTGTTGGTGCACCCAGGCCTGGGACCACTGACATCTGAGGAGGGAAACCTGCATTTTCTTGCTGCATTCCCTCTGCATGAGCCAGTTATCTACAGGACTGCCTGTGCCTGGCAGCCCCACAGCACAGTTCTGGATTTTCTCCTGGGGCACTTGCAGTGAATGCCCCTTGCAGTCCTTTCTCAGCTGTGGTTTTTGGGTGCAGCTTAAAACTGATGTCTTGGTTACTGACATCATCTCCAGCCTGTTAAATAAAAGTGGAGATGATCCCTACTCCCTCCTCAGTGTGCTTCAGTGTAAAGGACTTGGTTAGAGATACACGAGTCACCCCTGTACTTCCTGTGCAGAAGGAAAACTTATTGGTGTCTGTTTCTGTAATGCATGAATCAGAGATGATAAGATGTCACATTGTATTTTCTGAAAAATCCTCTTTGCCCAGGATTTCTCTCCAGAGAAGCTGAGAAGCCTCAGAGAAAAAGGAAAACAGTATTATCTCTTTTGCTTCTCCTGTCTTTTGTTGCTTTGGAATGTGGTTGGAGATTGTTTATCCAACATGTGAATTGTTTTGACTCAATGATCAATCATGGTCACGCTGTGTCAGACTCTGAGGAGAGAGTCATGAGTTTTCATTAGTATCTTGTTAAACTTTCTGGCTATATCCTTTCTCTATTCTTTAGCATTCTATAATATAATAATATAATCTAATAACTATAATATAATAACTAATATAATATAATAATATAGTATCACATAATATCATATCATCATATCATATCATATCATAATAAATTAGCCTCCTAAGAACATGGAGTCAGGTTCATCATTTCCTTCCTGCCATGGGGGACCTTGAAAATACCACAGATAAGGTGTCCTTCTCTGTGGTCCAGGAACACACATGAGTGTGTTGAAGGAAGCTTTCTTATGTGGAGGTCATGCATCAACTCCAGGGAAGGTTGAAATCTTAGCCTGGTGTTTGTGCTGTGCTTCTCTGGATACAGAACCTTCTGCTTCAAATGCAAACACTTGCTAAGAGAAGAAAGAAACCAACTATAAAATACAACTATAAGATATAAAATGTCCAATTTATTTGTATGAGACACTATACAATGCTGTTTTTCTATGAGTCAAAAATATCCAGGAGAAGTCATTTTTACTCCCAGCTTCTGCAAAATCACTGTGCTCTTTTGGAGGAAAGGTGACTGCTTTGCTGTGTCTTCATGAGACATGCAGAGAACAGCCTAGGAGAGCAGATGGCTCAGAATGCCACATAGCATCCTCCTTCTGCAGAGTTACAGATCCTGGGTCTCCCTCCAGGCCACTCTGGTATCTCCTGAGAATGGATGGGCTCAGACTGAGACATGATGTGCTGTGATTTAGAGATATTCTGCAGTCTCTGTCAACCCAGTCTGAGATTACTTCATGTTTCCTGATCTTTGGCACATCTGAAGAATCAGTTTGCTGCTTAGAATACAGAAAGCTCAAAAACTCCATCTCTCTTTGTTTTATCTGTTGAGAGCAATGTGTTGAAAGTATTTCTGTGGTATAGAGGACTCCAGAGTGTAAAGCTACTGGGGGCTCAGGCATTTGGGGGTGAAAAGGAGGGTGAAGATTTGTGTTGGTATGTTAAAGAGTGATGTCCCAGTGCATTTGCACCTCTGAGTGCAGAATGAATGCTCACAGCCATGGTGTGCATGGTGCAGACAATCAGTGCAATATCATGGCTGCAGCCAGCTCAGAAGGTTTGGCACATCAGATTTTCTCTATTTTCCAAGTAAAAACAACTTTAAGAAATAAAGGATATGCAGAACAAACTTATTCTAGAAGAGCAGACTCATTTTCTAATGAGCTTATCATAAAAACATAATCTGTTCACTGAAAAATGAAAATGTTTTCTTCTTTGCTTTGATAGGGAGAAATGGGAGGCAACATTAGATGAAAGTTATTCTTAAGAACTTAAATAGGTACTCCTTCCTTGAAGTTCCCAGTGTTGCCTTTGGCTAAAGTGACTGAAGTTAAAATATAAGGCTCTTTTTTGAAAGACTTTTGAATTAATGAAGACTCTCTGCTGGGCTTTCTTGTTCAAAACAAAACACTGTGTTTGTGCAGGGAAGAAAGGGAAATGGAAGTGGTTAAACACTCAAGGAAAGCAATGACAATGAATAGCAGCAGAAAGTATCTTCCTTGTAACACTGATAAGAAAGAGGAGAAACCTGGTGTGGCATTGTGTGTGGGGCTGGTAAAACTCCCTTCTTCAGTCTGGAAAGAGCTTTAAAGAAGTTAAAAATTAACTTAAAGAAGTTAAAAATGAACTTGAGTGAGATATTAAACTTCTAGGAAG
The DNA here is from genome assembly GCF_023055355.1 of Agelaius tricolor. Lineage (NCBI taxonomy): Eukaryota > Metazoa > Chordata > Aves > Passeriformes > Icteridae > Agelaius > Agelaius tricolor. The sequence continues at coordinate 5,154,837 of NW_027269266.1, forward strand.
ATGATACCTGCAAGAAGAAGCAGAGATTGTACAGGGAAAGGCCAAGAAAGCAGTGCACAAACTCTGCAGCAAATTCTAAATGGCAGGAAAGTCAAAATCATTGAGCTGTTTTTAATACATGAAGAGATCGTGCTGTGCTGAAGTTACAAAACAATCCAAATCCATAACTTTGCCCAATAATGTTAAGAATTTAAATTTGGGTTCAGACAGTGTGGTAGTGAGTAGCTTAATGAGCCAGCTACCAGACAAGATAAGCTGTCTGGCCAGGAGGTGCCACATTTGTGATCAAAGCCTGGGAGCCTTGTCACTGCATTTTCCACATCTCACCCTGGAATAAGCTTAGTAAACCTCATTAAAAAACACTGTCTTCCCTTGCAGGTTATTTGTGGTTCCTGTTTTTCACATGGTTTGAAGTGTAGTGCTTTACAAGTTCCTATTTTTTATAAGATTAACATTGACAAAAGACCACAGGATCATGCAAGTTTTTTCATCTTTTATTTCACCTGTCTCTGGGTCAAACCCTTCAATTCTTTCAATTTGTCATCCAAGAAGACATCCTGTCTGATCTGGAGGTATAAACACCAGAGAATCTTCCCCTTCCCTCAGCAGTGCTGTACACCTGGCTGGAAAATCAGAATCTCTGATATTTCTGATTTGACCTACCAGACATTGTTTGGCTAATGCGAAATATCTCAGTGCCCTTAAACAAGAATTTTTTATATGCTGGAGTGAAAGATGATGGGTGCATTCAAACATGTAATTGTACAGGCTCTGTGTGCTCCATCCCACACCCAGACACATCCCTGGGGCATCCAGGACACACATGGAGATGCCAGCTGGGTGTTCTGTCACATCCACCTCAGACAAGGCTGTGACACCTGGGAACCAGGTCTGAAATGAACATGGGGACACCAGGCATCTGACCTGTGACAGCTACACCCTGCTCTGTCCTCATCCTGATGGTTTAACTCATATGAAGATGTTTGGCTTCATTTTGACAAACCAAAACATTCTCTTTCAATAGTGTTGTTATGAAAAACTGAAATATGTGAGTTGAAAGACACAAGGAAAATGTTGATTTTCCTTGAAATTGTGTTTCCTACTGCAAAGAAAAAGTTATCTGAGTGGTGGTTTATTCCCAATTGACTCTAGCACAGATTCTGTCTGAATCTTAGTATTGCCATCTGGCACCCAGTTGGAGAACCACAACAGCATATGCTTCTTTTATGTTACTATTTGATATTTATGAGTAAGACAACTTAGTAATATATTTGGATAATTACTTTTTAAAATTCCATGTCCAGAAAATTCATTGGAAATGTGGTGCAAAACTTTGTTGAACACAAGTGAGCAGGAAATTGTTTTCAACCTGCAATAAAGAGGAAACATAAAGCAAAGACACAGCACACAATCACACTGTAATCTGCAGTGGTGATCATGCCAGGCTTCATTGCCCACGTGGGAAGTGATGAGCAGTCAAATAAAATCTTGAGCTTCCAAATCTGAAACATTGACAATAATGATCTAGTTAAAAATCATTGCTTTTAAATGTAATGGTGCTGTGTGTTGGCCCCCTTTCCTCTGTGTCCCTGAAAAATAAGTCTGTTTTCTAGAGAAAATACAAAATATGGATTGAGGGGAAGACATACGAGGAGTGGCTGAGATCCCTTGGTCTGTTCAGCCTGGAGGAGACTGAGGGGAGACCCCACTGCAGTTACAACTTCCTTGTGAGGGGGAGAGGAGGGGCAGGCACTGATCTCTGCTCTGTGTGACAGTGGCAGAACCTGAGGGAATGGCCTGCAGTTGTGGTTTAGGTTGGATTTTAGAAAGGGGTTTTGCACCCACAAGGTGGTTGGGCACTGAACAGGCTCCCCAGGGCAGTGGTCACAGCACCAAACCTGACAGAGCTCAAGAAGTGTTTGGACAATGCTCTCAGACACTTTTGTGATTCTTGGAGTGTCCTCTGCAGGGCCGGAGTTGGACTGGATGATCCTTGTGGGTTTCTTGTCTTAGTGTTGGAGAACAGCAATTTGGAACAGGGATGGACACTTTTGGCCTTTATGTTGTGCAAGGAGCTCTTCTGGGTGTTGAATGAGCTCCTCCTGGTTTGAGAGCCAATGGTGTGGTTTGGGAAGTGAGTGCTCAGTGCATTTTGGAGGACTACACAGTCCACAGGTTTGAACCTGAGACCAGAATCCTGTTATCACAGCAGAACTAACAGCTGTGGAGTGTGTCACAGCACCACATGGAAACCCCCTGCTACTTTTACACAGAGGCACCAGTTGTGGGGGTACTAGTTGTCAGTTTTTCTGGGTCTGGATTGAAGGCACTTGAGATGGTAGTTCGTGTTTGGACTCAGGTGTTTATTATTTCTTATCAGTAAAACAGTCTCACAACCATGAGTTTGGCAGCTCTTCATTAGAAGGCACAAAATGGCCAACAATCTCTTGTCACAAGGCCTTTTAAGACTAAATTGTCCAATTAAGAACTGACACCTGGATTAGTTTCCCTTTTAACCCAATAATTGATCCCAAAGATCCTGAAATGTGGACTTTTCTGCCCTATTACAAAATGCCACCCAAACGCAAGAAGAAAAAGGAAGAAGCATGAAGAAGAAACTCAGGACAACACCCTGTGCCCTCCATCTTGCTTCCATCCACAACATAGTAAAAATCTCAAAACCTAAATTTCTCACCAAGTGATGCACCTACACTACTCTCTGTAATCTATTTCACACTTTTGTGGATTCTGGTCTATCTTGAAGTCTAAAAAACTTTCTCCATGAATTGGGCTGTTACAGGAATACTGCTCTAAGTTATTAATTAATAAATGGAATAATTTTAAAACAATTATTATTAGTAGCAGTCTTGGATGCAAAGATATAAAACTCTGACTCTTTAGACCTTAAGCTGATTTAATGGGTATTAACAAAAGGACAGCCACCAAATTTGCTGGAAGGTTGCTCAGATACTGAGAGACTGCATGAATCCATATATTACTTTAATAGAGCCACATTTCACAATGCAACACCATTTAACAGATTTAAATTGCAAAACAATGAGTGCACTATTTTCTAAGAGCAGTATAAAAACTAAAGCTACCTTTGCTAGAGTCTGTGCAGAGGAAATGAGAAAGGAACAGATGGGAAAGCATTTACATAGGAGATGGCAGGCAATTTCATTTTTTTCTATTGGCATGCTAATTAATGATCTTTCCAAAGCAGGAATGCTGTATAAATCTCCTAAAGGAAGGATAATAGCAAGGTCAGATGTATCTGCTAAACTATGCAGGAATTTGAATGCACAAGTATTGCAAAATCATGTGTCAGATTAATAACCTGTTATAAAGAAAAATTTGAAGCACTTGGTAAATACAATTTGAAATGCAGATAGGAGGTAGAAGGACAATGCACTAGAATTTCAAGCTGCAAAACTTGAACTCTTGAGCTGTCCTGGATCGTCCAACTTGTTTAAATCTATTGCACAGGGTGAATGCTGAAAAGCAGAGATGGGGCTCAGATCTGTCATTTTCTTCTCTTTCCTGAGTGCACAGGTGCCTTTGAAAGCCTGCATGGTTTAGCTGAGAAATAGGGATTCAAAGACTTCAAAGCATTCTGTTTAGCTGAGATAAACATTTGAAATAGGGGAGGCTTTTCTATAGCTTAGAATAATAGTCATCATCTTTGCAGTTCTTGATGTAACTAAAAGCTGTGTAATGCTGCTATTTCTGCTGTGCTGGGAATTGAACAATTCTCCTGGCTGGCCCAGAAGGAGCCCAGCTCACAGCTACCAGGAATTCCCAATTCCATGTCTGGAGTGCTGTTCAGCTGATGGCACAGTGCCTCACACACACCAAACCTGTGACAGAGTAGGACTTTTTCCTTTTTCATAAAATAAGTAGAAAAATTGTCCAAGGTCACCCTGATAGTAGAACTGTAACCTGGGGCTCCATCCCAGCTTTGTCTGCCTGAGGCTGCACTGCCTGAGTGTGTTTGTGCCACCTCTCCAGCCTCATCTCTCTCCTCATCACCTTTGACACTTTTGGATCTCTTCCTCTATGATGACTTTCTGCCCCTGCAACCAAGCCCCTGAGGACCCAGTGTTTCAGTGTGCTCAATTGTGTTTTTTTAGATTATAAACCTAAAATCCACTGTGGCTGGAGACCACTTGGAAAACATTTTGAATAGGATGACTATGAGGAGAGTTAAAATATGTATTTTGTGGAAAAGACCACAGGGCCATGCTGTGCTGTAGAGAAGCCTGAAGACACTTTGGTTTTGGTTACAATGCATTATATACTTTTCTTTGCTGAGCATCTTAATACAGTAGAACCAATCTATACCTTAACTTTTACCTACAGCCTATCATAACTACTATAATTACCATATTCCTGTTACTATTCTCCAATCACTAAAAGTTAGTACATTACAGTTTAAGCTAGAAGTTGTTTTTCAGTTTTCTTGCAGTGGAAAATTCTGAGACCTTTTTTCTACTTGCAACATTGGCAGGCTTGTTTGCCTGTGCTATCTTTGTGCTTGGTAAAAACATCTTGTTTGAGGTGGGTTTATCCTTTGCTCTAAGCCATAAAAACCCCTTCTAACTAACACACTCTTTGCCTCCTTGGTTAGCCAGTAAAACTGGCTCAGGAATTCTTTTCTTCTATATCAAAACTTGCTTTCATTTCTATTCCTTCTTCATATTCTACATTTAAAAATCTTTCTGCTAAGTATACATATCTGTGAGACTTTCTTGTCAAACTTTCATCCTTCCCAACACTGTGCCTCACAGGTTGGCTCAGGACTGCAGTTCTGGGAAGAATTTGATCTGTAATGCCTGTGGGAAATCTCTGTGCTCACTCAGCATCCAAACTGCTGGATATTGAACTGGGTGAGGAGCTGCTTGGTGATCCTCACTTTGGATCAGCTCTGCTTGCAGGTAAGTCTGGGCTAAACTCACAAGGAAGGCTGAGCAAGCTCCCAGGTCCAATTGCAGGGCAGGAATAGCCCCATGAAAGCCTCCTTGGAGCCCTGCCTGAGCAGAGCCATGGGTGCCTTGGCAATGTGGAGCTCTGTGGTTTGTGTGTTCTCACACTGTAGGACTTGTGGCCTCCAGCCATTCCACTCCTTTCCTTCTTATTTTCCATGCCAGCTCAGCCTTTTCTACATAGGAAGCTTTTAATGTCTTTTCTCTCCATCAGCCTTTAATGGGAAGCTGAGGATGTGAATTTCATACCCAGAAATTACCTTTGGAGCAGTAGGGCACAACTCCAGGTACACCTGCAAGTAAACCTGATGGAAACAAAGGATAAAGAAACCAGCGTGGAGGTGGAAATCAAAATGCTGAAGAATAGTAGCACAAATGTGATTCTCAGAAGTAGTATTTGACAAAATAGTAAAGTCTGCTAGTGAGTATTCACACATCATCAGGTGGAAAATTGTCCCCATCCCAGTATTTTAAATGAAGGAATTTAAACAGGAGGAAATAGCATCATGATATTGTTCTGTACTTTCAGTAGTAGATGAGATGCATTAACAAAATGTGACTTAGAGAACTTGGCAAGCAAGTAGGATTCAGATGAGTGAGCCTACACTGAAAAAATGAATGAATACAGCTAAAAATACAACAAGGCAAGCATTAAAAATTAATTTTAACCTTGACATTGAAGAAAATGTTAGGTATTGCTATACTTGTATGAAAAGATGCCAATTCTAACCATTGCATGAACAAAAGAGACTCAACTCTCCAGCAATAAATTTTCTCAAAGATTTTAAAAAAATATTTAGAAGTAAGTGTGGCTGTTAGCTTAACTGGGTTAGCATCTAACTTAATAGAAAATGAGGAACTGGCAATAAAATAAATAATGCTGTTTAATTACAGTCATGACCTTTAGTAATTGCTGTTTTATTGCTTGATATTGTAAGAGATTTATTGTATTTGCTGTAACAATTGTTGTTTTTTTTTCTTTTCCAAAACCATCAGGCATTGGAATTGGAAAATATCTATGAAATTACCCAGTTTGTGTATCCCCTGCTGTGCAATGTCTTGTCCAGTTCTCTTGCAAATATCTTGAAATATTGTATTGTGTGAAATGCACTGGAAGGTTATTTTACAGACTGAAATACAGATTATTCTTACCATGGAAATGTTTTCCCCTCTGGTGAGTTGAGGTCCAGGGTTACTTCCATCCCATTCTGATGGTTGCTCCTTTTCTTGTGCTTCTCTTAATTTAAAATGGTTTTATTAATCCATTCTTCCTCAATTCACTTTTTTCCAAGACTGAAACCCATATTAAGAGGGATTAGTTTTTAACAATTCACATGATTGGTTCTCTGATATTGATAAAAAACAGGAGAATTTGCATTTTTTCATTGAATCTGTAGAACTCTTGTGCACATATTAGTGAAAAAAAGGCAAAAAATAAGCATAGTAGAGCCTTTGGAAAGTCAAACTCAAAGAGATTCCCTAGTCCCCCTAATTTAAGAGCATCCTGATGACAAGGGAATTCCTAGGGCAAAATTTAGTAAAAATTTAAAAGCAAAAAATCAAATGAAAAAACAGAATCCCCCTAGCCTCTTTTTTTTTTTTTTTGTCCAGGCCTAGTGAATAATTTTGGAAAGACTTTTAAAACACTTCTCTACAAGAGATAAATATTATCACAAGGAGCTTCAGCTAATATAAAAGAAGTGTCACCAACAGATTATAGCCTGGCACATGTAATGAGCTCTCATATTCTTCCCTCACATCAAACTTGAAAGAATCTTTCAAAATCTACAATGATCTGCATTGTGCCAACCAATTTATGGCATTTGGCTTTTGGGTGGCCAGGTGAACTATATAAGTAATTGGCAAAAAGGGACTCCTGGGCATAAATTAAAGGTTGACATGTGTGTATGTACCTCCAAAAGCAGATGACAAAAAAATTGCTTGCTAAATGTATTTAACTCATACATCAAGTATACACAGGAAATTAATACCTGGACATCAGGGGGGAAAAAAAGGAAAATGTAAATCTAGAATTTGCCAAAAAAACCCAAACCTATTTTTAGAATAAATAAGAGTTCTTAAAGAGTCAGCATTGAAAGTACATCAAATGGTTACTCTGCACTCTCTGCTGTCACCCTGTCTGCAGGCCCCTCTGCCTCAGTTTCCCTTCAGAGCTGCTTCTCACTGGTTTCCTCCCGAGGCTCACGTGGCTGAGTGAAGACAGGGCTCACCTGTATGGCAGAAAGGCAATCCCTGCCTTGCTGGGAGCTGCACACCATGAAGGGACTTGAAATTAAGTAATTTACCCCTATGAATAAAACACTGAGCACTATTTTTAGAAGCTTGACTGACTTCTGACAGACTCAGTGCTTTATTTCAGCTCATCTCACCACTCCTGAGCCCAGGGCTATCCTCTGCACTCCAGAATCCAGAAAGTAACATCATTAATGGTTTTGATGGAATTTGCCACCTTTTAGCCAAGCACATTCCACTGGGGCCTGCAGGCTCATTTCAGAGGCAGTCTCCCATAGATAAGCTGCCTTGGCCAAACCTCCAAAAACTCAGATTATTTAATTGAACCTCTCACTCTCAAAAGGAGGCATTGCTTACTCTCAAAGACTTAATAGATCTCCTGGTCTAGACAGTTCCCTCTGATCATTACAAGAAGTAAAGTCATTAATATCAGCTCTTCAAGTTTTGCTGCTCTCTCATATTTCCCCTTTTAATTTTACTGAAAGTGTTACATTAACACGGTTCTTCCGAAGAAACATGAATATTTTTGCTCTGATTTTCCTCTTGACTGACCATATTTACAAAATAGGTAATTTTCTTCATCAGCCTGTTTTAGTTTTAAAGACTTTAATTTCCTTCTCAAAGGATGGGAAGAACACTTCAGATGTGATGGCTGCACCAGGATCCAAATTGGATTCTGAGGGATGCAGACAGATTGAAAAAGCACATGTTTGCCAATAGTTTGCACACATTATAAATTAGGGCCTTAAACACAGCACAGATATCCCACTTTTTTGAGCTATTCCAAAACTCATCACCTGTGGGGAGAGAGCAGTGTGGGAGAGAGTTTCCAATGACAAAACTCATCTCTCTTAGGATCTTTTTTCTCACTGGATTGGTGAGACCACTTCAATGTTCTCTCTGATAGACACACAAGAGGCTCCCAAAATCTTGTACTAGTTCACCTAATTCCAGTATAACAAAAGAGAGGCATCTTCAAAGGAACAGGCTTAGAAATCCAGCAGGGAATCTCTTTTTAATAATCCTACTTATTTATTGAATAAATTGCAAATTTAGACACCTGTAAAAATCAACAGAAGGGGAAAAATTGTGCAGCAATGCTTCTGATAGTAATTTTAAAGAAAAATGAAATGTATATCTTCTCAGAGAACTCAGCAGGATGCTGCCATTTCTTTCTTCCTCTTATTGTTTATTGTATTCAGGATGGAACGAATGATTTTCTCAAAGGCTTATTCCTTTCAGAAATCTGTTCAGAAAAATCTATCTTGACAAAAGAGCCAGAACTCTTCCAAAGCAGGCCTTGCTAACTGATATATTGCTCCTTGAACTCTGATGACCTTCACAAGCACTTCAGCTCAGAGGATAAATCTCATCTCACCCCAGCCTCTCACAGCATTGTGCAGGTGAAGGTAATGTTACAAATGTGCTTTACCCCCCACACAAATGGTGAATCTTCCATGTGAATATTAGAACTTGCTTAATGTGACTTCAGACACTTGAAGGTTTTGATGGAGGCAATGGGGGAAATAAAGGAAAAAAATGTGGAAGCTTTTCAAACATCTCTATAGATAGGAATTGTCATTTCCTACTCCAAAGAGGGGAGAAGATCATATTCTATTCTGGGAGCTCCTCTGCCCCAGATAACATTTCTTCTGTCTGTTCCCACTTTGTCAGGACCAGGTATCTTTCCTCTTGGCATCTTTCTTTTCCTTTCAGCAACCTCCTGCTCCTGTAACCTTCTCTTATTCACATCCTTTTCACCAGGCTGCTTTATCACTGTTTCCTTGAGATTCTCTCTTTCTTTCTTCCCTGGCCTTCAATCTTTTCAGATGTGCTCTAAGAGGATCTTTCTTATCCCATAGCTCTTAGCTCCAGGCTTGCCTTCCTATCCCTACTTATAAATTCCTTCTCTCTCAGCCTCCTCATCCTCCCACCTATGTGGGGTGGCTCAGGTGGAGGCAGAAGTCCAGATCCCAGCCTGGACTTTGATGTCCCCAAGAGCAGCACTCCTGGCAGGTTGGCTGCTGCCATCAGGCACTGCAGCCTTGTGCTGCTGCTCTGATTCTACTCCCCTGTGCTACAGTGGCAGTGCTGGTGCTTCAGGGGTGGTTTTGGGGAGATACTGGGTGACATGCTGAGGCAACAAGCAAATTTGGGCCATATTTTAAAGGAAGTCCTCTTGTATTTGTGGGGTGCCCCGTGGCAGGAAGGAATGATGAATCTGACTCCATGTTCTCAGAAGGCTAATTTATTATTTTATGATACTATATTACATTAAAGAATACTGAACTATACTAAAGAATTCAGAAAGGACACTTACAGAAGGTTAAAAGATAATAATGAAAACTCCTGACTCCTTCCAGAGTCCTGACACAGCTTGGCCCTGATTGATCATTGAGTCAAAACAATTCACATGAAACCAATGAAACAATCACCTGTTGGTAAACAATCTCCAAACACATTCCAAAGCAGCAAAACACAGGAGAAGCAAATGAGATAATTGTTGTTCTCCTTTTTCTCTGAGGCTTCTCAGCTTCCCAGGAGAAAAATCCTGGGCAAGGGGATTTTTCCAGAAAATATGACGGTGACAAAGTCCTAGAACTGCATTTCCCATGCCCCTTGATATGCAAAGAGCCCATTGGGACAGGCTGCCCAGGGAAGCGGTGGAGTCACCATTCCTGGAAGTGTTCAGAACACAAAAAGATGTGGCACTTTGGCTCTGGTTTGGTGCTCATGGTGGTATTTGGTTGAAGGTTGGACTTAATGGTACTGCAGATTTTTTCCCAGCCTCAACAATTCTATGATCCTGTGATTGTATGAAATACACGCTCTGAGTGCATTTGCATCCTCTGACCCTTCTGCATCCCCAGGTGCTTCCACTGCTGATGTGGGGGCTTGCTGTGGACTCTGTGATCGTACTGTAGGAGACTGTATTCATTCATTCATGTATTCACCCCTTTATCTCAAGCTGCTTTAATTCGTTATGTGAAAAAATGCAGTCAAATTATTCAATTTAGTGCAAATCAGACACTTGGCTGCTCAGGTAACAGGAAAAAATTCTCCAAGTGACATTTTTGAGATGCACAGTCTCTCCCTGGCCATTCTCCCTCTCAAGACTGCCTGTGCAGATGCACTCTCACGGGACTGGGTTTAGCTCAACTGGTTTCTATTGTGAACAATCCTGGCAATGGCTTGTTACGGAAAGGAGGTCACACAGATGTGAGGGGTGAGCTGAAAAAGGGGCATTTCAGCAGGAAATTTTGTTCTGTCTGAGCTCTCTGAGCTACAAGTCCCTCTTTCATAGGGTGACAGGAAATGGCAGGACCCTATTGTCCCTAAATCTTGGTTTTCTGAGCTCTGGTGTAATGAACAAAGGGAGCATTTGCCTCAGTATCAGTTTCTCTGGTTCTGGACATAAGGCACTTGAGATGGTAGTTTCAGATTCGTTCTCAAGTGTTTATTATTTCTTATCAGTAAAACAGTCTCACAACCATGAGTTTGGCAGCTTTTCATTAGAAGGCACAAAATGGCCAACAATCTCTTGTTACAAGGGCTTTTAAGACTAAACTATCCAATTAAGAACTGACACCTGGATTATTTTCCCTTTTATCCCAAAAACTGATCCCAAAGAGCTGCAATGTGGACTTTTCTGCCCAATTACAAAATGCCACCCAAACCCAAGAAGAAGAAGGAAGAAGCAGCATGGAGAAGAAGCCCAGGACAACACCCTGTGCCCTCCATCTTGCTTCCATCCACAACATACTAAAAATCCCAAAACCTCAATTTCTCACCAAGTGATGCACCAACACTACTCTCTATAATCTATTTCCCACCTTGGTGGATTCTGGTCTATTCTGGAGTGTAGGAAACTTTCTCCATGAGTGAGGGTCAAAGTCAGTGCTCCCTGGGGGTCAGGGCACCCCAGAGCAGACAGAGAAATATTCCCAGTGCCCTGGGTTTCCACACCTCAGGTTGCCCAGGGTGCTCTGCTGTACCTCAGGCTGATGGCACCAGTGATGGTGCAGCTTTGTGTCCTCTCTACTCCATGGAATGTCTTACTGGTACAAACCCACCCCAGAATAAGTTTATGCAGAAAACTCCATTTAAGCAGTGATGAGTGTGTGATTGCTGAGGGTGCAGCCCTGAGAAACTCATTGGATAAGTCACCACTTTGCCATTTTATCACTGTAACTTAAGGGAACAAAACCCTGACAAAAATGACATGAAAATTCCCATTAACTTTTGAGTGCAATCACAGTGTATATTTTAAATGGCCATACAGAGACAAGGAATCCTTCATGAACACAACTCCAAAACAACAGATCTGTTTTTACTGGATGTTTTCAGGCTTTATTCAGTACATGAAAATTAATGGGCAAAATTTTTCTGCATTCCTGTGCTATTAAAAAAGAAAAAATATCCAAACCACCTCATTCAATTTCTCATCTTGTACCAGCCTGTTCTAACAGGAACTGAGGCAGTTTGCCAAAGGCTAATGATTCCATTTTATATGATTAGTTTCTTTAGCCAGAACCAGATATTTAGAGGAACTAATAATTTGTTGCACTGCTAATCTCTAAAATGCCTGCAAGGACTCCCATCTACCCACACTGAAGTGTAGTCATGAATCTTTTTGTTCATATTTTTGGTCTATTTTTTTGGAATTAATACATTAATGTAAGAAAAGAACAGTGAAAAGATTATATGACCCATATAATTTTTCACAGCTTGGCATCACAAGGATGTATAAGCACAAACAACATAAGGGAGAAGTATCTAGATAGAAGCTGGAGGTTTAATTAGAGAAAATTATGTGGCTATAAAATTGTCAGTATTATTCATAGCTGACATTGATCAATCAAACTGTCTTCAAGTGGAGGCACAGCATAACCTGACTGTGTTTGTGCAGTTTAGGACAAATTTCTGTATCTCAGAGTGGCATTTTGATGGTGCCTGATAGCTTGGAATGCTTTATTCTTGAGTGTAGCATGGAAAGAACTCTGATATTCAGAAATGTGATGAAAATCAGTTCTCTTTAAGATCACTTGTGCTGGGTCTTTTGGACTCTGATATGCTCAGGATTATTGATCATTTCTGAAAATGTAGCATGTTGTAATCATAGACTTTTTTCTGTATCCTTCTGAGCCAACATAACTGGGGTTCATAAGGGAACCTTCAGGCCTCTTTATGATGCTGACTGTAATGCCACTAAATGCTGCATTTACTGGTGCATATCTCACCATACTTAAGCTCCTAAATAGTTGAAAAGACATCTGCCAAATCTGCAGATAACAACTGTAAAAAATGTTCCCCTTTTCATTCTGTATCTGAGGCAGCAGTGGGAGCCCACCTCTTAAATCCTGAAATCTGCAATGCCTCTTTTTTTCTCCACAGGTGCTGTGCTGTGAAAATTAACATTAAATAAAAAAAAAGGCTTTTCAATAGAAAAAGAAAAGGGGAAAAAAGAATTTTCCTATAATAAATTGACTCAGATTGGTCCCTGTGGCCAATGCCCATCAAAATTGTCATAAAAATTAGCATAGGAATTACCAGATCAGAATGTCACAGAATAATGCTCCATCTGGTCCAACGTTCTGTTTCCAGAAGTGACTTACACCAGATGCTTCAAGGGAGGAATAAAATATTAAACATTTAGAGAATGCTATAAGTGCCCTAACCAGCCACTAACGTGGTCATTGGGCAGCTGCTTGCAAATCCAGTGGCAGAAGGAGCCTGCCAGCATTTCTGCTTTCCCAGTAAATAGAGCAAAGAAATGCACTTCCCTGTGGGACATTGGTATCTGCTGGTACCCAGCCCTGGGCACATTTATCATCCCTCCTGTCCTGGTGTGCTCACCTGCATCCAGATGCACACACCAATCCTGCTTGCTTAAGTGCAAAAAATGGGCAAGGGTTGAAGCATGAAGGATTTTATCAGAGGTAGGGGAAAGTTGCTCAGGAGGCTCATAGGGCAGGATTTGTTTTAATGAAGCAAAGTCATTTCCATCTGATCCAGTCACCTTAAAATCCCTTTATAATCCAAAGAGCAATAATGGCACTTCCAGGTGCTGCCTCTTCTCTCTGGATTTAGGTGCTTCCTTCAGGAACCCCTCACTTCACAGACTTGAGCTCCATTCACTTCCAGAGGTGCCCAGGATGGCCTTGCTCAGACCTCACATGTCTGTGTTTCACCAAATGAGTCCCTCCTTTGGAGGCAAAGCTAATATTTTTAGAATGATTAGGGGCTTTAAGGAATTAAGATCCAAAGCATTTAAGGCTCTTGAGGACATATTTCACTCTGTCCCTTTCCTTAGCCTCCCTTATTGCCCATCAGTAATTACATCTAACAGAGTCTGAATTATTATGGGAGGGGGATAAGAAGCTTTCTCCCTCTAACTAGCAGCTCAAAATGATCCATCTTCATAATGAGCCAAATGTGTTGGCAGTGGATGGCCATGAATGGGTTGATTGCATCGCTAATGGTTGATCACACAAAATGCCCTCTGGATTAGCATTAATTGGTCACCTTGGTGGAGACCTCAGTTGAAAAATCTGTCTGAGCAGGGGCAGTGATTGGGTTTTACTTGCCCTGTAGAATTTGTCCTTTAAAGGAGGAAAAACCCTGAGGGAATGGTGGCACAATTACTGCATGTAGAGTGACTTGTCCTCCCCATGCCTGGCACCTTTGAAAGTCACTACACCTGTGTCCTATTTGTTTTATGTTTCATGTTTTTTATAATTCAATATTTGTTTATCTAAAATACAGGTAATGTTCTTAGGGGTAGAAAATTGCTTTCTGTGTATTTTCTTTAAGCCTAATTTATTGACCTTTCATGTAATGTTTTTTTTTGCCTGCAGTGACTGGGGACAAGATGACTTTGGGTGGCTGAGCAACTCCAGTGAAAATAATACCAGGGCTGGTGAACCATTACTATTCCTAACAAGCCAGGAATACACAGGATAGATAAACAAAAGCAGAAATCTTCAAGGCACAGTGTTGTATCACCAATCAATGTCAGAGAGCAACACAATTTAGAAAGACAAAACACAGAGTGCAATGCACCATTAAATACAATGTAGACAATTTTATCTGTACCTAATAAGGGACAGAAGTAGAAACTGTCTCTATAAAATAACATCTATAAAGCCTGACAATGAATCTATTCCATATATGGAAAATTAATTTTTAAAGTATAAACCCAGGTACTGTTTAATGCCTGATGTCACAGGAACACACAGTGACATTTTTTATTTCTCTCTAGAGTAATGACAAAGAAGAAAACTATCCTTAGGTCTTGATGTAGACGTGGCATAGAATAATGAGCTTGGAAATATAACTTTCCAGCTGTAGCAGCTGGGCTACATTGCCTACAAAGGATGTCACATCTCCATCAGTGGAAGTTTCTAAACTAGGGATGGAAAAATATCTGACAGGAACAGCTTAGCTATTTACTCCTACTTTGCAAATTGGTTTGTTTGAATTTAATTCCAGAGAATTGGGACTTTCTTACAACAAGGTGTAATTAATTTTCTGTAATTTGTTATATGTAGAAGAGGTTTGCAGTGAGCTGTCAGACTCCCAAAACTCAGTGGAGGACAGCCCTGGAGCTGCTTGTCCTGAAAGTTTCTGCTTGGCTGGGCTGCCCCAGCTGCAGGGTGCCTGGAAAGAGGAGATGCTCAGAGAGATCTGGTAACTCTGACCAGTGCATCTTCCCATGGATCCCACATCTCTTGTCTACTCATATTTGACAATTTTAACAAATTTGACCTTTCAGAAGGGTTGATTTGGCTGGTTTTTGTGTTTATATCTGTCCACTTCTCTCTCTTACTCCTTTTCTTAGCCCTCTTGCTCCCAAGAGAGAACAGGGGTTTGTCCAAATGTCCCTAAAGACGACAGGAGACCCCAAAGTCCTGAGTCTCTTTTGCTGCAGACCAAAGTCCAAGACTTTGGGCTCCTGAGTGCACAGCATGTCCTGGATCATCAGTGCTGCTGGAATCAGGACTTCACAGCCAACCCAGTGGTGCAAATCAGGAGTGGGTGTTGCTGTCAATCTGCCATGTGGGTGAGAATGGAAGTTTTCAGGGAGCTGATTTAGAAATCACAATTTAAATAAAAAAACCTCTTTAATCCCTGTCTGGTTTTACCTTTAATATGAGTAAGAAGATTTTGACTTTTGGCAGTGAATTTCCATGAAGATGTTTGATATCTTGTATGCTGTGGTCTAAACATGCTGGCAGAAATGGGACAATGTTGCTTTTTCTTCTGTACAGCTTTTGTACAAGCTGAGACAGAACACATGCAGTGGAGGGAAGGAGAACTTGTTAAACACCTCATACTGGGATCCTAAAATCTGTGTAACTGAGTTTGATGAAGACACTGCTTGCAAAAAGTATAAAATCTATAACAAATGGGGTCTTTTAGTGACAGCCAGTGGAGATGGCAGGTTGTCTCAGATTATCTTGTTCCACCAGGAGCCCACGCTGCTTTCAAGCTTTCTCTCTTCCATCTCCTGCAGGCTGGAAATCAGCCACTGAGTGTGACTTGGAATAACTAAGCAGAAATAGGTGCTGCATTTTGCAAAGGCTCCATGCCTGCCAATGTGCACTTACACATGAGAAAAGATATTTTTTTCCTCCTTCATATTTCTCTATCACTGTGCATGGATGTGGCCAAAGTATTCATTTGAGTTAATATATATGCAAATAGTAGAGACCATTAAATAGACATTATTTCCTGCTGCTAATGATCTTCAGTACTCTCACACTGCTGCACTGTGGCTTCTTCCCAGTGCTTTTTGCTTGCAAACAGCTGACTCCTTGCCCTGTGAGGGCTGGTGTTTCCATGAAGCACTGGGCAGGCTCAGGAGTTCAGTGAAATCCCAGCATGAGGGGCTGGAAGGCAGTGCCAGAGAAGGGAGCTGCTTGTCCTCAGCCTGGACAAACCATACAAACCATACAATGGTTTGTACACAATGGCCTGCTGTGAGCCTGATCACTGTGGGATAGGTGAACTGACCTGCCCTGAAGATAACCTGGTAAAAAAAGATGGATTTTCTGAGCCACCTCACAATGTTTTATTGCCACAATCGAGGTGGCCTCACACTGCAGTGTGCTACATACTCAAGGGAGGAACTTCATTAAAAGTGTCTCCTGGGTCTGGTATTGAAATAAAGTCAGCAGGAATTTGTGTTCAGACATCTGTGTGGCTCTCATGGGCAGTGTGGGATAGCAATGGGCATGCTGTCCTTAGTCTCCTGATGGTGGCAGGAGGAGCAGGAAAATACTGTTTGGGGGTGACTTATGCCCCTGCTGAAAACAGAGAAAGATTGCCATCCAACTCCCTGCTCCTGAGCATGCAGCAGGATCAGTGCAGACTTAGGAGTACAGCCAGTCCTGGAGGCAAGGGAAGGACAGAACACGTCAGTTTTTCTGTATTTTGGCCAAAAGCTGCCATCATCTTCAGAGGCTACAATGGGCAGCTCAGGCTGGAGAGACAGGGGAAATCTGGAGGTGGGAAAATTCTTCTCTCCAGGCTTCTATCCATGAGCCACAGCTATCTGTGGGCAGAGCAGGGCACAGCATCTTCCTGTCACTGTGGCCTCATGTGTTTGCACCTGTTTTCATCACAGCTCAGCTGTACTAACACATGTCCAAGCCATTATAAGATCTTAATGAAATGAGATGGAGAGCTGGGTGTTCCAGTTCTGCTCCTTTTACTTCCAGCAGTTACTTCTCCTGCAATAATACAGGGGGTATTTTTGCTCTGCTTTTTTCTCCATGAAATCTCACATTGGAATCTCACATTCCCTGTTCATTGTTTTGGGCTGTGGCTCTGGGGTACCATATCCATTTCCAGAATCAGTTAATGAACTGTGGTGGGAATCAGAGTGTGATTCTGCTTCTTTCACTTCTGAGGAAATCATGATCAGTCAGGACTGCAGATTGACATATTTTTCCTCTTTTGTAGCTTTTGTTTGTTAGCTTTTTGTTAGCTTTTTGTTGTTTGTTTGTTTGTTTGTTCAGATTTTTGTATTTTCTTTACTTGTCAGAACATTCTGCACATGGCTGTTGTGACTGATCCCCAGTGCAGGGGTGTGATCAGATCATGTCCTGGTGAGCAGGTGCCAAATGGACCCAGGGGCTTACATAGGTAAATGGAGAAAGTTAGACCAGTCCTAAGACCACTTTGTGGGGCTGTGGGTTCTCCCTGGGAGCAGAAAATGATCACAGCTGGAGCACACAGTGCAGCTGAGCATCAGGTCCAATTTGCAAAGATGTTTGCCTAATTCTGTCAGGAAAGCACTGTGAGGAGTAGGAAATTGGTAGCAGCTTTTCAGGATGTCATAATGCAGACACCCTGTCATTCTGTCCCCCTCAGAAACCACTCAACAATGATCTTAGATTCATGCAACATTTATTCCTTTCTGCTTGTATTAGGAAGATACTCCATATTTGGATGGTCACAAACCATTTTTTGATTTTTAGCTTGCATTTGTTCTTTCTGGTTCATACATATCTGCCCTGTGTCAGTGTTAAAGTTGGGGTTAAATAGTTTTCCCCCACTGCTGCTTCCTTTCCCAGTATATTTATAGATGGCAGCCTTACTTTAATTAGGCTCCAGTATTTTCTATCATGAGACAGTTTCTCCACTGCCCCAATAATTTACCAGCCATTATTTGCATCTGTTCTGGTTTTGTTTTCATTTCTTATAAATATGAGTGACCAAAATTGTACCCACTATCCAAATGAGGTGTCAGCAGTACTCTGTGATTTCCTACTAATATTTCTCAACCTTTACTGGAAAGCAAAGACTTCCCCAGTAACTCCTTGCAGTGCAGATTTTGTTTTCACTGCCTTCCACACCGGTGGTTTATAATCCTGTGATCGATTACTGCAATCAAATCTTCTTCCTCTTCTGTTAATTTGAGAGCTGCTATAGGAACCAAATTACACTTACAGGAACACACACAGTGTTATTGCACTCAGTAAATGCAGCTGAGGTGGGATTTTGAGCTTGCAGTAAATATTCTGGGATGATTTCACTCCCTTAACTAAATTACTGAGTAAAAACTGAGCATCTCACCTTACTGGAAGCAAAGCAGTGAACCCCAGAGCAGCAGCAGCCACTGCTAAATGGCACAAATGTGGAACTCACCAAGGCAGCCAAATGGAGAAAGTTAATACTGAAGTATCATCTCTAGGAACTTGTGAGAAATTTGACAGCTGCTGTTGCTTTTTTTTTGAAAACATCAATACGACTCTTTTTGTACCTGTGTTTGTCCTCATTTCTTCACCTGTTTCTTCCAAAGTGCAGGTCATGTAGGAGAAGTTTTATGGTTCAGTGAAGAGAGAACAGGAATTACACTTGCATCTTATATTTGCTGTAAGGAGGTTTATTTTAGAGGTCAGAGTTTGTGGAAAGAAGTTGAAGGACATGAGAGAGTGATTTGGTCATTAATAGCTGGGCTCTACTCCAACCTCCTCAAACCCCCTCACCTTGTCAGCAAGACCTGGGAAATTCCAGTGCTTTGACATTTGTGGGCTTCAGACTTCCTGAGTCCAGAGAGAAGTTGCTCTCCTAAAGTGTTCTGTCAGAGTAATGAGTATAGTGAATGAACCACAGCAGTTTATTTCTGAATGAGGACTTTATCATGAAACCATGTTAAAAATGTGCTGAATATCACTTTTCAGCACATTAAAATGTCAAAAGCCCTTAACTTGGTGAAAGCATTTTGAATGATTTTGAATGATTCTGCAGTGGCTTTAATTCAGAAGAAATATTTCCCCTCTCTCCTGACCATAACATTCAAATCACAAAGGAGAAATCCCCAAGGTAAAGTCATATTTGGCTCAACCTTGGCCTGGATGTGCTGTGTTATCAGCCCTGGTCACAGAAAACAAAAGGATTCTCCTGGACTATTTTGCTTCTTACAGCATGGAAAGCCAGAAGTCCATCCCCATCTTTTGAGGACAAAGGAATACAAAGCACATTCTTCTACTGGTTAGAGGAACCATTTCAGGGAGAGATTCCATTCCATTTTGGGTATCACTGGAGTCCAGGAAAGTGCACTTTCAGCTGTGGGTATCTAGTGGTGCATAAACAAAGACAGTGAAGAGTAGAATAGCTCCCAGAGAGTGACCCAGCTCTTAGTGGGCAGGCACATATCTGCATAAAGCTGTCACTCTGGGTTTGCTCCATGCAGAAGTCACACAGCTGTGCCTGCAGGCAGAGCACGTGCTCCCAGAACAGCACTTGTCTGCACTGAGCTTGACTGAAGTGCTTGGGGCCTCAATACTAATTGCATCACATCAAGAAGGGTTTCTACATGTTCTCTTACATCTAACTAATCATTAACTAATCTGACTAACAATAAATGCAAAGAAAATTGAAATATTATTACCCATCTCTTCAATGGCAGTCAGATTAAGGGTGTGTTGCCAGAATGACAGAAAATTAAGTCTGAAAAAGTTTGGAATGCTGTTAGATAATTGAGAGGCTGATTACTAAGGGAGTATGAAGAAATTTAATGAGGTATAGCTAGTCCTTTCAGATAAACATGAGATGAGTCACTTTTATTCTTAATTGAACAAAGGTCAGATTCCACTGCCATTAAAATAAATGGGAATGCTCCTCATGGAACAACATTAGGACTCTAATACTAAATGTGAGACTAAAATAATCAATTAGATGCACAGGACCAGTCTGTCATTTCTATAATTAACACATAACAGATCTTGATGTAAACTAAATTTGGTATCCACATTTGAAATGGATCCTTACATTTAGTGAAACATCTCACAGCCATTAGGAAGAGTGGGTCAGGTCCCAAATTCTTTTCAATGCACATTCCCATGTGGGTTTGCTTGGCACCTTACACAATCAGAACATCACGAGCTCAGACCCACAACTCTTCTGCCTTTCTATGCAGAGAAGGAGAGAAAAGGTCTCATAAGGGCGGTGTGAGTATTGACCAGAATATCAAATGTGGTCTTGTAGGGGAATAAAATATAGGTAAATAAAGGTAGTATAGAAAGTAATCTTATCCCCTAAAGAGTTGCAGCTGAGCCAATACTAAAGATTAGGAGCAGGCCTGATGTTAACAGGCTGCAGCTGTAGCCAATAAGAAGAGTGTTATAAAAGAGTGGATTGGGGGAACTGGAGTCAGTTGGCTGCTGCTAGGACAAGGAAGAGTCAGTGCCTGGAGGAGCTGCCTACAAGGAACAGCAAGGAGGTATGAAACTGTAGCAATAATGAAACTCTAGTAATATGTAATGACAATAGAATTCTTCCAATATACTGACAACATGGTCTTACATTCAGTGTAATCTCATCAAGTACACTTATGCTGTGTTGTAAGAAGGGAAGAGGAGTTGTGATGCTCCTTCTGTGCTATTGTAGCACAAAGATGAAGATGTATGCTGTGGGGACCCATGTTGGGTGCCAAACAGAGATGTGGGTGTTAGAATGGTAGGTGCTGCTGCCCAATTCTTGTCCCCAACAAACCTCTCCTGTTGAAAGGCAAGATGTGTTAACATTCAGGCAACTCAGTCAAACCTCTACTCAACACTCAGTGCAACTGGCTCAACAATAGAGGCAAGAAAGGCTCTTTTGCAGGGTTTTATTCCAGCAGAGTAACACAGTTTCTGAAAGGAAACCCAGCTAGAGAGAGTGTGAACCGTGTGGAGCAGGCAGCTTATAAAGGGGAAGGGCTAGGGGGCAGAGCTACAGAGTTAAGGGCTGGGCAGAGGGGACTGGGGGTGGCCACCAGGGATGCTAAGCCAGTGACAGGGGAAGGAGAAAACAGAGGAAGTTGTGACACCAAGTCCATGGGGGAGGCTGTTTCTACCCCCATGGGGGAGGGCTAACTCTATGGTGAATAGTTCCAGGGCTGGGGACTTGGGGATTGACCAAGGGAAGAGACTTCATGGGATGCTACGGAGTGGTAGCACAATGTGACAAAGAAAGTAGCATCAGTCACATAAGAATATGGTGGCCACCCTTTTTCTTATTGAGAGAGCCAGTCACAACACCAGATATTCAAAGCAAATCTCTTATATAACTCTGCTGATCCAGTACCTGGGTTACACCCCCAGGCTTTCAATCAGAGCTGACACTTCAAAAGGGTGTCCTCTGTGTAGAGGTGGCCTGCTATGCTCCCCCACACTGCAGAAGATCAGCTTTGAAGTTGTAACTGCCAGTAATAAATCAGTTTTTGTCAAACAAATTTATTTTCTCATTCCAGAAATGGATTCCAGATATGGTAGGGGGTTTTATGTTTTACCAGAGAGGGATATTTCACACTCTTTCTGCTTTCTTTTCCATTTCCTGAAATTATAAAAAGGAACATAAGAAACCCAGATGTATGAACAATAAAACCAAATGGTCCTTCTCTATTATAGTGTCCTATGAGCTGGGTAGCATGAACTGTGATCAAAATTTTTATGGTTATGACTTTCTATGGGATCTCCCTCCTGGACAGATTCTCTCACCGATGTCTTTCCTTCCTAAAAGAATTGGTACAATTTCATGAGTAACTGATTGATTTTCAGGGAATTTAAAAATTAATATCTCTGCATTTTCTGTTTTATGTGATACTTTATTTTTATTTACAGAGAGGCAAAGAGTTAAAAACAATTTAGGAGGAAGGACAGGTCTGTAGATGGCCACCATCATACAGATCTCTCACCCTTAAGAAACCACAGAAATAAAGTAGAAAACACTACATAAGGTATTTCTTAGCTTCCTTCCTTTGCAGCATATTTAAGACATTTTTGTAGCATCATGTGATTTCCAAACTGCTTAACTAGCTTGGATTTTTTTTCTTTTTCATTTTTATTTTTTTTTCCATAGGATTAAAACAATCCCTTTGTAAAGACTCATCATGACGGTGCTTTAAAGTGCCACGACTGTCAGCTCACAAGTCATCTTAAAGTTGGATGGCTGACATAATAGCATTTTTTTTTTTTTTTCACTGACCTAAATCAAGCATTGGATGGATCAAGACTTCTTCCTATATCATCTCAAAGAAGGGATTTTGGCTTTTTTTTTTTTTTTTTTGTGCCTATGTTCAGCTATTGGTTACTTTATGCTGAGCTGGGAACTGTGTGGTTGTTGGAAGCAGCATTAAAAGCCAGGGAGTGCCTCTGTTTTCAGGAATATCCATCACTCTGCTGTTTTAGGCTCCTGACTGGTTGTAAAATATGTTTACAGCCACATAGGATATGTATTTGATCTGCAGACCTCAGAGATGAACAAAACCAATTTGTCCAGAATGAAGAGATTTAAAAAAATATGGAGGGTGAGTGAAAAATATGCATCAATCTATTAGAAATATTGCAATGGTAGCAAATAAATTGCAAGCAGATGATTCTGGTGTTTGTGGACAAGTTGTCTGGCTGCATGCACGTTGCTTGATCAGACTTTTCTAGCAGGGTTTGATTGTAATTGTATGCTTTTTCTTTTTTATTTTTGCATATTAGCTGCATCTTCGCAAATTTCTCAATACATTAAGCACTCAAGTTTATTTGACTTTTGAGAAAAGTTTCAGAGAATTTGCAACAACAACATTTATACAGTAAGAGCTCTTGAAGAAACTAAGCTAAACTGATTTCCTCTGTGGCCTTTAAAAATGCCATTTAAGGTTGGATGAATATAAAAAAGGCATTAAAAAAAACAAGCTTCTTTTCCCCTCAGGCTGTATTTTAGAGCTGGTAGATGCTGTAGAGCTGAACTAAGTGGGACATGGTTAAAGCCCTTGTAGCATTGGAATCTAGCATGGTGGTCAAATTAAATAATAATAGATTGTCATATTTACTTCATAATCAACTGAATGTCTCATAGGTTGGCAATAACAGAAGTTAAACAGATGATTTTTTTTTTTAAAAATGTGAAGTTACTGTGGTGCAACAAGTGGAATTGGCATCTCTGTCTCATGAACTGGGTTTCCTTGAAAAGTTTGGCATTTCTTTTTCTCATTGTAAAATTTGCTGCAAAGAGTAGCTATCTCAAAAGGAATTTTAAAGTCTTTAAATGCAATTGTTTGGATGCTTTCAGCAGATGGGGCTCTGATATCAGTTAATTATGTAAATTATATTGCATTATTAGTTAAATAATGTGTATTTTCCCTGATCTGAAGCTCAGTTGACTTGCTTAGTGATAACATTGATTTGACTACTTTAACTTAGCTTTGGTTCTGTATTCATTCATTTTGTTTGATATTCAATGATGAGAAATGGTTAATTTCCATAATATACAGCAATTTATAGTCAGGGCATTGAGTACTAGAGGACATTCACATTTATAAGTCTGTCTTCAAATAGATGTAACATCTCTATTTATGGTTTTGTTTGTTGAAAAGTGTTATTGCCTGAGTGAAAATTATATTTTAATCATCATACAAGTTTCATTTGTGCAAACAGGCAGTTTCCTTAGAAATTAAAACAGATCCATTAAGCATAAGTAGATATTATATCATATTAAGTGACATGAGATAATTACTGTAGTCAAAGCATGGTGCTTAAATGGGCTCTGGGAGTGGTTTAGTTGTAAGAGACAAAATGTCCTTCTTGGATAGAAGTATTTTATTTGCATATAGCTGTGTCTGCTGTTGTGCAGCTGAACACTTTGTCCTTTACCTCCTATTTGTGAAAGCTATTTAACTGCAGGCTATTAGGCATCCTTTAATTGATGCATTTTCTGCTCTTCTCCCTGAAGCATTTGTCCCTGTTCCATCATTGTGGTACCTGGCATTTCAGGGTAATATAGCTCAAAATTAAATTTCTGCAGAATCAGATGTCAGTTTTAGATATTACTGTTTTCTTTTTTCCTATTCCAAACTATTCTGGGTAGTTTGGAATAGGAAGAAAGATCAGGACATCAAAATCTCCAAGAGGGCTTTTATGGTTGGGATGAAACCAAAAGGTTTAGTCCTCATATTGTGCAGAGTGTGCTTTTATAATAAGCCATAATATATTTATGCAGGAGATTATATGTCTATGATATGGCACACAGTCCCTTCCTCCACTTAGCTCCCACCATTAACTTGCTCAGTATTTATGGATATATCAAAATTATGATTTACACTGTACTTATCATTAACATCCCTTGCAAAAGCTCTCCGTAGTTCTTGCCATCCTTCAGAAGCCAGTCATAAAATGAAGAGATTAACAGATAATTAAATTAAATCCTTAATTATTTGGGGATGATGAATTCACTCTGTGATTCCAGAAAGGTATAGAGAGTCTTTTTCAGAAGCAGTATAAATTGAAACCAGTGGAGCTGTGATGATTTATGCCTTCTTGATGATCTGACTCACACTGTTAATTCTCTGCTCCTCTTTTAAAAACATATTAATAAAAAATGGATGTAGGAACTGTTTATTAAAATATGAAGCTTTCAAGATATTTTTGAAATATTATATACACTCCAAGATAGCACTGCTTGAAAAGTATCTGTCATTTTTCACACCAAATAGAATGTCCTTCAGAAAAAGGCAAGGAAACTTCACTTTTTTTTTTTCTCCGGAGGTTTCTGCCATCCATGGGAAGCCTCTCATTGTTTTCAGCTAATTCTTGATCTGGCCTGTGTTTCATGCTGATCTCCAAAGGGTTGAAATATATCATTGACAGTTAAATCTTCCAAAGTGTTCAGCAGGTACCCACTCCTGCTGGAGTAGTGGCTGGCTAACAAACACTCCTGGAGATACAGTCAACTCAGCCCAATAAGGACATAAAGCCAAATTCACTGGAAAAACAACCCAGGGAAATGAATTATAGGGTCAAAAAGAGCAGAAACAAGAAGTAATCAATCCTTCTGTACTCAATTCTGAGTACATTTGCTCAAAAAATCTGCCTACAGTCATTATAAAGCGAATTACAGATTATGGTATTTGATGGGACTGCCGGGCTATGGTGAGGATTGAGGGTTATAATATTTATCTCAGGTACTGGGCTGTTTTGAGACCTTGTTAGTAATGGTTCTTCCTGATGCAGAGATGTCTGGTTAACACTTGCTCCAAGCTCAGATGAAAACACTGTGCTGAGTTTTCTTAGCAATAAAAAGTAAAGCAATCGTCATGGAAACATGGAAATTGTTATGGAAGTACATAATGGCTACTTGAAAGCCACTGATTCTCTTGTGTAAGCCTTTATTTAGAAAAGAGTTTAGAGCAGACATTATTTACTCAATAGGACACTCCATTGTGATCCATCATACCTGTTAAGTGTTTAAGCTCTGGGTTTTTTTAATGTGTTTTTGACCCAATAGACTATGACAGCTATAAAACCTTATTATGGCCTTTCATGCTAAGTGTTTGAAGGGGTGTTTGGAGCAAATATACCTTTTTGAAGAATCCCTATAATTTGTTCTGGGAAATGCTTAGTGTAGTGGGCTGGAGCAATTTGTTCTCTTCAGGAAGAGCTCCTGGAACTGTCACTGATTCCATCAGGCAGCTGTGCTTTCCTACTTCATAATTTTTGTATTTTAGTCTGTAAATTGGTATAAAAACAGTGATTCTGGAGCAGTTTTTAAGTCTCTTTGATTCTTAAATACACATCTTGATAAAGATTACTTTAAGAAGCTTGTGTTAGCATATTTAGGATCTGAGATGCAAAAAGAATGCCTTATTTAAGTGCTGTTAAAATACCTTATATTTTTAAAAAATTGTAGCCTGAGCCCCAGCCTTAAAGGCAACAAGGCTGAAGGGTTTTAGCCTGTTAGCAGAATGTGTATCCTGACTTTTAGGACTTTCCTTCTCCCTGGAGTGGCAGTGATCTGCCCTGTCATTGCTGAGCATGAGTGCAGGTTCCAGACTGTCCCTCAGTATGGCACAGCTTTAAATCTGGAAAATTCCATTTCCTCCTTGCAGTGTGCAGGACAGCTGCTCCTGGGCTGTGCTGTGTCAGAGCATCCTGCAGCATCTCTGCCCAAGCCAGACCTGATGTAAGAGTTGATGTCCCCAGATTTGAATGAGCAAAGATGGATTTAAGAAGGGAACACAATCTCCGGAAATTTCTTGATGGTTTCTTTTTTCCTCTCCCTCTAGTAGCTTTTGACAGGAGGCTAATGGTTGCAGCAGCCCATCAATTAGCACTCTGCCCACTTTCCATTTTCAAGGATGCTGCTCCCAGCCTCTGCAGCAGGCACTAATGGGGGAAGGATGACTGGGAAAGGAGAGGGAGGAGGGATCTGAAAGTCTGGGAACAACCCTCAGCACAGGCAGGTGGGGAAAGGCTTGAGCTGAGCACATCCTGGAGGAAAGGTCCTGCAGCAGAGGATGAGCCTGCAGCACCCATGGGTGCAAGCCCAGGTGGAGGGGGAGCAGCCCTCAGGCAACTTGAGCAGCGGGGACCTGCCTGAGGATGATCTGGTTAGTGCTGGCAGGTAGGAATGGGGTCTGAGAGGTGACAGAGACCCCCCAAATCTGAGGCACAGGTGTGGGAGATATCTTGACAGAGACCCCCCCAAATCTGAGGCACAGGTGTGGGAGATATCTTGACAGAGACTCCCCAAATCTGAGGCACAGGTGTGGGAGATGTCATGGGGGAGCTACTTATTGTGTTGGCAGAGGGCAATGGAGGGGTCAGGATTTCTGCTTTTGTGGTTCTCCCTTTGCTCTCTCCTCCCTTTTCTGGCTTTGTGATCAGAAAAGGAGGAGGAAAGAGGGATTTGGATGGAACAGCTCATACCAACACTGCTCCTGCTGGGACCAACTCCAGTCCCTCAGACTCCTTTGTCCCCATAAAGGAGCAACAGTGAAAGAAGGTTGACCAGTGTGGGTCAGCTCTTTTCTCACAGGTAACAAGCAATAGGACAAGAGAAAATGGACTAAAGTTATGCTAGGGGAGGTTAACATTAGATATTAGGAGAAATTTCTCCACCAAAGGAGTTGTCAGACTGTTCAGGGAAGAGGTGAAGTTACCATCCCTGAAAGTGTTCCACAAATATGCAGCTGTGGTTTTTAGACACACAGTTTAGTGGTGGACCTGGCAGTGTCAGGTTAATGGCTGGACTCAATGATCTTCTCCAGTCCAAAGAGAACTTCTCCTGGCTTAAAGATTCAATGATTCTGTGTGGGTTTTAGTTCCTGTGATTGTGGAAAGGTCTGGCTGTGTCCACATCAAGTCCTCTGCTTTCAAGGATTTCTCATGGCTGAATCAGGAGGCTCCACCATTCTCCCCTCGGGAGATTCTTGTCCTGGCCCAGGACTCAGCCATGGACTCATGTGGAAAATGCTCAGACAAGTGAACCAAGAAAACTGTTCAAAACCAACCATTTCCATATAAATATGAATCAATCACTTATAACTTTGTTTATGAAACTGAAAAGGTCA
The DNA here is from genome assembly GCF_023055355.1 of Agelaius tricolor. Lineage (NCBI taxonomy): Eukaryota > Metazoa > Chordata > Aves > Passeriformes > Icteridae > Agelaius > Agelaius tricolor. The sequence goes on from NW_027269266.1 coordinate 5,182,401, forward strand.
GAGGCTCACCTTGAGGAGGCATTTGGCTATTTGTTGCTCTCTGTGAAATGCATTTTGCTAGTGAGGATGGCAGAAAACAAACTGCTTTGATTTAAAATAATAAGGGAAAACATTTTTATATATTCCTGAACATAAAATTTTAATGTGTTCTTGGGCATAACAATTGGTGCTAGAGGCCTTCCTTGCAAAGATGAGTTTGCACCAACTGGTCTTAGTTATTCAGGGCCTGTCCTTTGTGTCATGAAACTAGTGAGAAAAACCTTATAGATCAATAGAAATGTACGTTACAGATTTTGCTGTATGTTGCTCCTTTTGTAACTCTTATAAGTTTTCTAATTATACTTAAATATTAGTATTTGGTATATTGGTTCAAAAGGGGAACTTCTTAATTCAGTTGATGTTTAAGGGGTAGATCTTTTACTGCTCAGTCCCCGAGGTCAGTAGGTGACTCTCAGCTGTGGTAAAGCTGTTAAGTGCAAACTGGATTAGAGAATAATTTACACATGCTTGCAAATTGCAGTGAGCAGGCTTTAAATGGCTTGATTTAAGGTTTTAAGTGGACTTGGTAAAGCAATCTACAAATACATCCCACTGCAGCATTAGATACAAATGTAGCACATGCTGTTTTAAAAAGCTGCTTTCTGCTCCCTATTTGAGTTTTTCAAACTCATATGAATAAAAAATAAAAATAATATTGAAATTTAACAGGCTGATCCTGCAAACCCTTATTTTGATGAGTAATTCCATTAGTGACAGCAGCTCTTTTGGTTTCTGTGGGAACTGCCTATAAAATTCAACATATCTATAAATGTTTACTGCCCTGTCAGAAAAAAAAAATCAGTGAATTGTTGAAAAATGAATGGCATTAGATTTTCACTGCCCTGGCAGTGCTGTGAGATTTTTGGATAGAGCTAATTGAGATGTAGCTGAGCTGTAGCTACACAGATTTAAGGGTGGTTCTCTGATGAACTTGGATTCACCTCCCTCTCCTGTGGGATGTAAAACTGTGGCAATAAACTGCAAGGAGACCCTCCCAGGGTGAAAAACCCTTTGCCCCCAACATTTTGGCTGCCTTAGCAAGTTCCTTTCAGGTTATTTCATCTGAAGATATCAGAGAGGCTGCTTGTTTAACATCAGGGATGACATCAGGGTGTCTGTAGCGCAGGGGCAGCATTTCTACATAGAAATTACAAACTCAGAATATCCCACTATTGTATTTGCTGGGTCCCCCATGGCAGGAAGGCAATGATGAATCTGACTCCATGTTCTCAGAAGGCTAATTTATTATTTTAAGATACTATAGTATATTAAAGAATACTAAACTAAACTGTACTGAAGAATACAGAAAGGATACTTACAGAAGGCTAAAAATAATGAAAACTTGTGACTCTTTCCAAAGTCCTGACACAGCTTGGCCCTGATTGGCCAAAGAGTGAAAACAACTCACAGCAGAATCCAATGAAACAATCACCTGTGGGTAAACACTCTCCAAACACATTCCACATGAGCAAAACAGAGGAAGCAAATGAAATAATTATTGTTTCCCTTTTCTCTGAGGTGTCTCAGCTTCCCAGGAGAAAAATCCTGGGCAAACGGATTTTTCAGAAAATGTGAGTGTGACACCACTGCAATTCAAACACTTCAGCAGCATGAAGTTAAAATGGAAAACTGAGTAAGCAAATGAAAATGAAAATCAGTATTTCCATCTTAACTCTTTTTTTCTAAATCACTTTTCACCTGATCCACTTTTCACAACAGACCATGCTAAGAAGCTGACTGCACATCTGTTTGTGGGACACTGGTGCTGTGCTGATGGCTGGCCATAATCACTGCTAGCAGTGACAGCAGGCTGCAAAAAAGTCACTTCAGCCTTTCTAGTCAGCATTTTTCACTGTGAATGATGGGATGTGAGGTTTCTGGAGTAAAATCCTTGTAGTCATGAGCAGACCTCCAGTAAGTTACTGTAGCTCAAGTGCTGGGTGCTGAGGTTCTTCTGGATGAATGCATCTGATTTAACAAGCCATGTGGCATGGGGGCTTAGCTGCACTGCTTGCACAGAGAGGCAGCTTCAAATTTTCTGTTCTTTTTTAAATTAGATTCAACATATTCATAATTGCTTTAATTTATTTTTAAATTATGAAGGGAAGGGAAAGGAGGAGGACAGCACAAGAATTCAGCCCTTCAGTTTGGGGATGACAGGAGCAGCTTCTCTGATTTTGTATTCATAGAATCATAAAATGATTTGGGATGGAAGGGACCTTAAAGATGATCATTATTTGTCTCCAGGGTGGAAGGGTCTCTTCACACCACAGCTCAGGCTCATATTGCTCTCTTCTCTACATCAGCATATCCTGAAAGGGATGGGGAGCTGGGCCTTGGCCTTTGATTCATTTTCTATAGCCACAGTGGTCTTCTTGGCAGAGTCTTGGGGTTTTTGGAATAAAGGGTCGGTGTGCCATGATTGGATGTAGGAGTTTGACTCTAGTCTTGCTAATTAAGCTCCTTAATAGGACCTAGCCTCTTCCAAGCAGGAAAAAAAAACCAACCCTAAACAAACTGGTAAACAGATTTGTCTTCCAAAAAGTTAGGGTTAGACTTAGGTTCAATGGGGCAGAAGCTGAATGTAATGTATTTAAATTTAGCAAAAATATTTATTTATGCAAAAAAATGAGCTTTTTACTACCTGTATTTAAAGGACTCACCAAAATACTGGTGTCAAAAGAAGTTCCCACCTCACACATGTTTAATACAACCAATGGACTCCTTGCTAGAGGGAGGTGGGGATGTCTCTGTGTGAGAACAGTGACCCTTGATGGGCAGTTTCTGATCTCCTGAGGGCCTGCAGGGAGAGATGGGTTGTGCTGTTCATGCCTGGCCCATGGCCCCAGCACAAGGCAGATCTTCCTTGGGGACACCTGCTGCCACCCCAGCCCCAGAGCAGCGAGGGGTCCCTGTGCCCTGTGGGATCTGGGCTTGTTGTGACAGAGCTCATGGGCACAGCTGGACCCTCTCCAACACAAAAATCTGAGCAGGGAGCAGCCCTGCCCCTTTTCCTGACATCTCCATTGAGAAAGGCCTTTCCTACAGAGGCTTTCTTACCCATCTCAGTTCGAGTTTTCCTTTACATGAGCAAGAAAACTCATGAGCCTGGTCCAGGCTGGCACCTGAGGAACCCTGCTGCCGGTTAATTTGCAGTACCCTGCTAAATTGAATATTTAATCTAAAAATTTTATAGGTTATACTCATGGGAACTAATGTGCAGAATTTAATGTCAAATAACAGAGTCAGTAAAGGTCTACACACAATAATTTATTATAGGGTTCTCTGTATGTTGGTTTTTTTTCTGTTTTAAAGAAAGTTCAAATTGTCCTGGGGCTTCTCTTGACCCTCTCTCCCTAGAGGATAATTGTGACTTGTCCTCCTTTGCCCAGCAACAGCACTGGAGGGTGGGAAGGTGAAAGTATCCTTGAAGCATGGCACAGAATAACTGTTTGGTAGATAATTGCTGCATTTAGAGAGGGTACAGAATTAATGGTATGGTGTCCTTCTGGCGAAAAAATTACATGTATTAGAGAAGCAATGCTAATAATTCAGGATGCCTCTGGAAATGGCAAATGCAGAAATCTCATAATTGCACCAATTTGGTAAGTGTAAAAGCCATGTAAAAGTAATGGTTTCTGATGGCAATAAATAAAATGGCACATCTTTCAGTTCCTAAAGAATTTGTTTATGCAAACTCTGGAGCCTACCAAAACCTAAGGGCTCACTCCCTTTGCCTTTTACTGGGTGCTGTGTGGCAAGGTGTTACCAGCTCCTGTCCTCAGGGGGGGTGACTGCCTGCTGCCCACACCTCTTATCATATGGTGAAAATCCATAATCCTCCTTGATCTGGAGGGCTGGTCAGGAAGGTTGTTTCCTTCTCCTCCAGTGATTTTTTGGGCAGTTTTTCCACAAGTTAATAATCAGAAGATTTTTCCTTTGCATTTCCCTGCCAGATCACATTTATCCTCACTTCAGACATACCATTGTTGAATTTATGGCCATTTTTGTCCAGTGATGATTTCCTTTTGTTACCAGTGGCTTCCAAACAGCTCACGTGTGAGGCAAACAGGAAGAATATTTCTGTGTGTTTACTCTGTTCTCTTCTAAAGGAAGAAGGGAGGTTTCTTGCATCCTTCTGAGGTCAGTCTTAATTTCATCATTCTTGCTCATTGACAAAAAGGAAATGCTCTTTCCTTTTGCTGCACAAAGAAAAGGACAACATCTGGAGCTGAGTGGTGCCAGAAGAAAGTTCCTGCTGGTAAAAAGGCCAAGAGGGCACAAATATTTAACCATGAGTTTGGATGGAGACCTTATGGGGTACATTTGAGAGCTTAATTCTGTCAGCCTCAGAGACTGAGGAGGTCTGTTGTAATATATCTCAGTCCCCACCTTTTGGGAAAGCCATTTTTTGTTATGGAAGTGTCTATATAATTAAAAGTCCCCATTTGTTTTGAACATGTCTGTTGTGTTGGTGCATCCCACAGATGCTCTTGGAGGGTAAAGATGTGCAGTGACAAAGAGGGGGGCTGTTCTGGTGTACCCCACAATCATGTTCCCATCTGGATTTTGGACTTGTACAGAGCTGAATCCTTGGAAGGAGGGAGGCCTTAATGTTGCCTTGGGAATATGGCCAGACCCCTGGCTGAAGAGCCAATATTATGATAGAATTTAGGATCCTTTACTTTGCAACAAGGATCTGACCTGTGCAGAGTTTGGAAAGGGTTCTAGTGAGCATTTCTGCCTTTCCCTCTCTTGTCCTGTTGCTGCTCCCCATAAAGCTTGGAGCAAGCACTTGCTGGACCACAGGAAACAAACAGGTTTAGGGCTGCTTTCTGAATTTCACTGACTCTTGCCTTTGTTGGGCTGTTCCTGAGAACCAACCATCTCTCAAATGCAAACTTGATTGTCAGTAAGGAGATGGGATATTGGTCTCCACAACATCTGCTACAGTTTCAGCAACTGTAGAGCAAAAAGTCCTCTTGCAGAAGGAGACATCACTGCATTGTCTTTCTTTTGGTGAAGAGCAATCCCTTCTGGAGCACATGAACACTGATAGATGGCTGCAACTAAAAGACACACTAGGGTGGACTGAAGTTTTTTGACATCAGTTCTTCACAGAGGTGCTTTAAATAGATATTACACACAGATTTCCAGCTCTCAGTTGTAGTGGTGTTCCCTGTCAAAACTGCCAGAATCATTTGTTTGCTCAGAAAATGAAGCAATAAGGGCAGATATTACTTAGGACAAATCCAGCTTATTTTAAAAGCAATAAAATAATAAAATGAATAAAATGAATGATTTTAGTTTATTAAACACACATGGATATTTTCCCACAGATCATAGGGTTGGGGGTGACACATAAATTCTCTATGGCTTCTTCAATAAATTTTTCTCTTTTGAATGGTTACTAGCATTTTTGTGGTTTCTCTTGGTTCAACCCAGCTATTTGTTTCTGTGGAAAGTCCTCCTCCTGTTTCATAGCTCCCTGCTATTTCTAATGCTAAAGTCAGAGAAAATTTTCCATATTTCTGCTCCTAAGCACTCAAAAACCACTGGGATGCTCCAGGGCCTGTGCCTGAGCAGCCAGACACACCTCATGAAGGTTTTGTAGAGAGTGTCAAATTCATTATTAAAAGTTCTCAGGCTCTTTCTTTGGCCTCTGGGAGTGCCCTGACTGTGACTCTGCTCCTGCTTCCCTCTCACTGGGGTCTCAGGGCCTGTGGGACTCCCACCAGGAGCTTCCAAGGTGTGGGCTCAGCCTTGTGCCCAGGATTTCTGCTTTGCAGGGGATGCTGGGTGGGTGTGTTGCTGCTGGTACCCTTCAGGTATCTAAACTGCTCCTATTTTCCTGCCTCACTCTCTCCTCACATCATTTCTTGGTGCTGTGCACCAGCACAAAGTAAAGAGGACTCTGCCTTTTGATTTGTGATAAAAGTGATTCTAAAAATGTCTTGAAGAGATCCCCTTGGCCTCCCTTCCTACCAAATCAAATCCAGAAATCATGCTTGCCTCTTTGTTTTGCTTTCTGCTGTGAATTATTTTTGTCTCCTTCAGCACTCTTTTATAGGATTACACTCTGAGTGAAAGAAATGATCAAAGGATTGGAACAATTAGTGCAAAAAAGAACATTAAAATATGTATAAAGTTCTTTGATTTAATGACAACTAATGTGGATGAGAGTTTATAACAGTTTACATATTTATGAAAGATGTAAACATGGGGAAAACAAGAAAATATTTGTCATAACAAGTTGGAGTTTAATTTACACTCATGGAATGAAATTTTAAATGGATTAATGTATGCTGAATATAAAGAAAATTGTACTGCTTATAACATCTCTTCAGCTATAAAACAGTTCACAGGAGATGCAACTAAATCCCTTTGCTATTATATTAAAATTTTCAACTGACCTAGAGGAAGCACTAAAATATTGATTTAGGAAACCAATCTTGCATCACTAAAAAGGTGGTCTGAATGAGGTTGGTGCTGTTTTCCATCCCCAATTCCCAATACCCAAGTCTTTGAATTTGGTGAGATGTGCAGAGGGCAAACAACCTCAGAGATAGAGTTTGTTTTTTGTGCTATGCACTGAGCTAAACAGCAACTGCTGCAATGAATTCCAGCTTCCATGAGCCTGGGATGGAATTGCATCTAATTGTTTTGCAGACTGTGTTATATTTTAGCTTGATACCTTGTAGGAAAAAAAAAAATTCTTAATTCCTTTTTGCACCAGAAGTGCTTTGACAAAGAGGTGCAAATGTTGTTCTGGCAGAAACAGTGTCTGTGCAGAGTGGTTGGTATGGCCCAGAGACACCAACCTGCTAGACCACCTATGGCAAAATTTATTCCTCAACCCCTCATTTAGGAATTTCTCAGGACAAAATAACCCATAATTAATTCTGAAGGAGTTCACTGAAGCAAACAAACCTCATTTTCCAGGCTAGGCTCCTTGGAAAAGATGGCACTGGTGAGGCCACACCTGGAGTGCTGTGTCCAGTCCTGGCCCCTCAGTTTGGGAAGGGCATTGAGACACTGGAGCACATCCAGAGGGGACAACAAGGCTGGAGAGGGGCTGGGAACACAAACCCAGTGAGGAACCACTGAGGGAGCTGGGGGTGCTCAGCCTGGAGCAAAGGAGACTCAGGGGTGTCCTCATCACTCCCTGCAGCTCCTGAAAGGTGCCTGTGCTCAGGTGGCCCTGGGCTCTTTCTCCAGCAGCACTGACACACCCAGAGCACACAGCCTCAAGCTGCACCAAGGGAAATATCTGTTGGATATTAGGAAGAATTTTTTTACAGGAAGGGTGATAAACTTCTCGAATGGCTGCCCAGGGAGGTGGTGGAGTCCCCATCCCTGGGTGTGTTTGACAAAGCCTGGATGTGGCACTGGGGGCCAGGGTTTAGTTGAGGAGCTGGGGCTGGGTTGGGCTCTATGATCTTGAGATCTCTTCCAACCCAGTGATTCTGTGAATTCTGTAAAGCTCTCCCAGAGTTGTGAATATTCACTGCTGTATGCACTGGAGTTACTCAGCACCTTTCAAAACCAGCTTGTTTGTGAGTACCTACAAAAGGGCTTACACACCTTGCATGAGCCTTCTAGATTAGACAACTGCACCTTTACACTCCAGCCTGAAAGAACTGCAGGCAAATTCAGCATTTAGACATAAATTCCAACCATATCACACCACTGGGGGCTGGCACAGCAGCTCCTGAGAGCCTCAGTGTGTCCCTGCCCAGAGGGCTGGCACTGAGAATAATCTGGGCTAGCATTTCACCGGTGGGGAGATGGAGGGATGGACCTGTGCAAGGCTCTCAGAACCTGCCCATGCTTTGCATTCTGGAAGTGCCTTTATCAGGCAAGAGAGCACACCAGGATGCAATTTGCTGTGTAGACTCCAGATATGAGTTGGGAACCATGAGATACTGAGCATGTGGAGCTCTTGATCTAGTGAATACAAATAATTTTACTTTGAATTTTACATACTTACTAGAAGGGCATACAGAGATGATGTGGCAGATACTTGCATTACAGTCACACGGAATATATGAATGTGAGATTATGTGGATAGGAAGTGATAAAGAAAATAAATGTAAAAATGAGGAGAATTTGTTAAAATCAGAACAGAAAAATAACAGTAACAAGCAGGTAACTTAATAGTGGAGAAACTCTTTCCTGACTTACCTCAGTCTGTGTTAAGATTCATGAGAGGTTTCAGGCCATCTGCTGATGTAAAGCAAGCTCAATGCTGAGGAACTCCATCTTGGTACAAACCAATCTGCTTTTATTGTCTGAAACTTGTATGGCATTAGCTTAATTTCTCTAAGGCAACTAAATATAGCATTATTAAATTATCTTAATGCAACCATGGTAAACAAATAGCTGTACTGCTAGTATGATTTTTCTCTCTGTAAGGTAATGAATATATTTATTCACTGATTTGTAACTCAGCTGGATTTCTGACTTCTGCCTATAGAAAGCTCCAGGCCACTTCTTTTGAATCTCTTTGCTTCTAATCTTTTCTGGAAATCTTTATTTTCTATTAGCATAACTAAACAGAGCAAATGAAGCTATAGCTATTACTTGCTTATGCTAAGCTCCTTCATGTATTGTTACATTATTCTGGATATCTGATTGTTGTTCCTTGTATTATCTTTTGCTCTACAATACTACAGAAAGACTTAAGATTGAATGATAGAACTGCACTTAGCTCAGTCTTCTTGCTGTTGTATGGAATTATTTGGGATTTAGGTCAGTCATCTAAGGATTCATCTCCTAACTAGAAGATAGATTTTCTTTGAGTCATTAAGTCTCACAGGTCTGTTCTTCCCACATCTCTGAAGTGGTTCTTTCATTTATAAGCTCCTGGCATGCTCAGATAACTTTCTTACATGGCTTGACACAGTATCAAAGTCCATTACTCACTCACCAACCCTAATCCATCCTCTGGCCTCCCTGCAGTGGAAGGAGCTGAATCTCCATCCTCCCTGGGACTCAGCCAAGCCCTGGCTGAGGGATGGCTTGTGCAAAAATCCTCCTCACAAACAGCAAAATCCCCTCACTTAAAAAACCCAGACCTGGGAGCAAGGATTCTCTTATGCTCACAAACTCAATGCAGGGAGCAGGAGGAAGAATAGAAAAAAGGCAAAAAATTGACACACTTCAATACAATATGTCAAAATTGACACACTTCAATACAATATGTCAAATAGCAGTTTGACATAGATCTGGAGTCCTTGGTGCCATATTTAATTCAGAGGAATATAACTAAATGTGTTTCCTTACACACACAGGTATGGAAAGCCCCCAGGCACACTGCCCATGGCTGTGGATGTGCAAGGGCAGCAGTGCTCCTCAGGGAGGAGAGGTGTGTTGCTTCATCAAAAGGTGTTTGGAGAGAACTTTGAACACTGTAGCAGCAAAGCCATTCCAGCAGTACAAACTTGGGGAGGATGAACCTCTCTTAACTGAAATGAACTCTGAGTAGGTTGAAAAACCCCTTTTCAACACTGCCAAATCTTTGAAGTGAAAATCTGCACGTTGTGAGGGAATGATTGAAGTGTGAAAACCACCTGTCCACCAGAAGCCCATAAAGGATCCCCAGCTACTCTGAGCAGTGTGGATGTGGAACATGAGCCATTGTTGTGTGCTGCTCTCTCTCTTTGTGCCGTGCATTTCTCCAGCCCCAGTGTCAGTGTTCAGCTCGTGCCACAGCACTGAGGAGCTGCCTGTCAAATGCAATGTCACAAAAAGGGCCACAGGACACAGAATTGGGGTGGGCCAGCTTGGCTGGTGGGCTGGCACAGGGTGGCAGAATAAAAATATTCATCACCCAGGGATGCAAAGAGAAGTTTTGCGGTGAGCGGAGATCAGATATGTGAGTGGTGCTGCTTGGGTTGCGTGAGCATGGCAAAGTTCATGGGGAACTTGGAAAGAGAAGCTGACCCAGGTGAAGGTTTCCTCTGTTTCTCAGTCAAGGGAGAGAAACCCTCTCGTTCTGGGTCTGCAAAATTTCTCACAGCAGACTTGGGCTTCTGCAACCCCTTTGGTCAAGGGACCAGCACCTTCCTACTCCCATCTCCAGAGGCACAAGGCACTTGCACTGGTCCCATCCAAAGCCCCAAAACTATGCTTGAGACTTAGAGCTACATTTCCCAAGGTTGTGGAAGCCCAGTCTTGTTGCTGGGGTTTTTCTCAGACTGTATCAAGGGTGTTCTCCATCACAGTCACAAGCCAGATTTCAGAAAATGTGATCAAAATGAAAAGTAGTGGCAGGCAGCTAAAGTGAAGTGATGCCTGAGAAGGGAGTAAAATAACACTTGGGCAGAGCTACTCTTAAAGGTACTAGTGAGCACTTGTGGCAACTTTTTTTTTTTCTACAGGGACAAAATAACCCCTTATGGTTTGGGGCTTTTTTTTTTTTTGTTGCTGTCTTTTAGTGTGGTTTTTTTGTTGGGTTTTTTGTTTTGCTTATTTGCTTGTTTTTGTGGTTGTTAAGGGTTTTTTTCCAAGTATCCTTATTATCAATTGTTACCATAGAGCAACTGCTCTGTATTTCTAGAATAGAAGGCACCCTCCAATATCTGTTCAGAGATTTTGACAACATGATTGGCTGAATGTCCTATAACTCGTGAATTGTGAATGTCTTATAAATATTTTAAAACGACTGTTCCAGCTACAGACTCGCTGAAATCCATACTGAGACTTCATTTTCCTGACAGATGCCTTTGTGTTTGCAATTCTGTCTGGTCCTGCTGCTGCAAAATCTAATCAAGAAAAACAGGTCACTGCTGGTTTGAGCTTACTCCCAGGTGTTTGGTTTGGGGTTGCAGTTGTCACCAGCTTCTTGCACAGTCCTGCAATCTCAGACCATTTCCCCAGACCATGGGCTGCAGGTCCCTTTGCTGAAATAATACTTCCACACTGCACAAGCAAGCTGGGAAAATAATTTCCACTGAGGGGGGAGGAAGGTTTAGACACAGCAGTGATCAGGATTAGATTTGTGCATAGAGCAGTGACAGTGAAACACCCTTGAAAAATCTGTGCCTCAAAGCAAAATGTGACTTGCCTAATGCTCTCGTTTTGTCTTGGGTGAGGTTGTGATAAAAGGTTATCATAATCTCAAGGGAACTTGTAGTTCCTCTGCTGAATCACTGTTTGCAATAGGGATACTTTACTACATAAACATGAAAGAAATCAGAATTTCAGGACTCAGTGGCTGGAGGAATTTCCATAAAAATCTGGGGTATGAAATGAATACAGTGCCTGCCCCACTGTTATTTCCATTAGGATCACCAAGAGAGGGGTAAATTGGCCCCAGCCTATGTGTATCAAGTCAATAATAGCAGGACTAACAGAAAGAAGTGTAGATTAAAAAAAAATGTTTCCTCTAAGATTCTAGATTAATTATTTAGCATAATTTTATTATTAGCAAAATTAATTATTCTAGCATAATTTTATGTTTGGCTTAGCCATGCTATTCATACCTACCAACATCTTCCAATTATTTACAAATACTCACTAGAAGTCTCCTACTATGACCAGATGTTTAACAATAGATTTTACTATTAATCTGTGATATATATGTGCTTTTTACTTTGAGAGAGACCTAAAGCCTTCTACAGTCTTTCAAAATCTGCACTTTCTAAAAAGCCAAAAGCCCTCAGCTGATTATCTCACATATTTCAGAGTAACTCCAGTTATGCTTTGTTTTCTGCACTCCATAATAAGCACCTAGCATTTACTCTCTGGTTATGTAATTTATAAAATTCATCTGCTAACTAAAAGTCAGATTCACTGACAAAGAAAAAAGTAAAGGCAAGTGAGATGTCTTCTGTAAAGGTTAAGTGCATACTTTATTTGCAGCAGAGGATTAAGGATCTTCCCCACAAAGTTTTGTATATCTGAGTAACCTTGTAAAAAAAAATTTTCTTTCTTTATAAGCTGTAGTTCTGTAGTTAGAGAATTCTCTGAATTCTCTCTGCCATGGATGGTCTTTGGGGTGAATTCTCCAGTGACTCCTAACAGGATTGCTTTCGTCACCTCATTTCATTTTGTACTGATGTTTGCTCTCATCTGTCTTCCCTACCAGGCTGCCCACTTGTGCAAAACTTGTGACAATTTTAATATATTTGTTGAACTTATTTTGTCAATTTTTGAGTAGCCACAAGTCCAAAACTGAGCAGGGCTGACACACATGCAACACAGTCATATCAGAAAATCATTAGAAACCTGTGTTAAATAGGATTAAAATAAGAAGCCAGTGAGGAGTTCTGTGAATCCTTTTTGCAGTGTGTTTGAGGACATGGTGATGTTCTGCAGGGTCACAGCTGGGTTTGCAACCACAGTCAGAAGCAAGAGCAGTGAGAGGGGATGTCGCAGACATCTTTTCACTAAAAATCCTTTCTTTAGGATTTTTCCTTCTGAAAAGCTAAGAGGCCTCAGAGACAGAATGTAAACAATGGTTATCTGTTGCTGTGGAGTGCAACAGGTCCAGCTGTGATTGGCCCATCTTGGATGTTTATAATTAATGGCCAATCAAGGACCAAGCTCTCTCGGAGAGAGTCCAATAGAGCTGCCTTTGCTATCATTTTTTTATTTTCTATTCTTAACTTAGTTAGCTTCTGAGAAAACCTGTCCTTCTTTTTCTTTTTAGTATAGTGATAATGTAATACATATATCATAAAATAATAAATCAAGCCTTCTAATCATAGAGTCAACATTCTCATCTCTTCCCTCATCCAAGAACCCCTGTGAACACGGTCACAAGGGGATATAGGTAACAATTCATAAACTGTTCAGGATTGTCTGTGACAGATTCTCTGTATAGAAAGCTGGAGAGTGGCAGAGAAAAAGGTAGAGCAAAACTTTTCTGAGCAGAGAGCAACTGAAACATGAGGTCAAGCTGGAGATGCACAAAATGTTCACTATTTCCCTCTGTGCCTTCTGCATTCTGGGGTCACATGAAGAGAGCAAACTTCTTCCCTATACTTGGCTTTACAGGCTCTGGTAACAGATCTGCTTCTCTAAATTACAAATGTGTTGTCTCCCAGGGCAGATAGGGCAGAATTAGTCCCTGTTGTGCTCCCCTCGATACAGCACAGCAAAATTACATCCAGGAAAGAACCAGACTTGATTCCTTTGCACAGCAAATCTTTCTTGAATGTTGAGTGTGAAAATCATTTGTGTAACTTCTGTATGTGGCATTTTAGTTTTGCAGCTTGTTATACTTATTCTACAGGACAAATATCCATCCCAAGAGATCACAAGATGAAAGAAAGGCATAAATCTCTAATATTCCCAGTCAAAAGGCAATGAGGCTATATCATGTGACATTCTAACTAAACAGAGATTTGGATCCCATTTTCAGCAGCCTTCAACCCTTGAGTCTACCAAAGGCACTAAATGAAGCAGCACAAAACCCTTTCTAGAGCAAGATGAAATGATGCTTAAGCACCCTGCCAGTTAATGGGTGATTAGTGTATGCCTTTGCTCATTACTCCATCAAGGAACTTGCTCTCAAACAACAAGCATTGAGAAATGCTTTGATTGTTCCTAAATTATTTTGTGGTAATTAGTCAGCTGCAATCCCAAAGAAAAAAGTGAGTTGAGGATGATGGCAATATTTCCTGATTACCTAAGAGCAAGTTAATGCCTGCAGTGCTGGATGTGTCTGAGGTGATGTGTGCCTATGCCAGAGCCCTCAGCCTTTGCTGTGTGCTCTCTCAGTGTACAGCTGAGCATAAATACCACATTTCTGACCCTTTTTACATCTTGACCCATGGTTCACACTCCTTCCAAGAGCTGAATCCTACAAATTAGGGGAACCTTAGTATTCTGTAGGCTGTGTGACTTCTGCTGTAAGGTTGAATCATGTAACCACAATTGTCCATTTCATTTCCCTCCATTTGCATTGATGACTTGATATTTCTGTCATCCTTTACTGTTGCAGCTTGGTGCTTGCTTGAAAGTTTCTTGGCAAAATTTGAAACCCACAGAAACAATGCCATGAATTGTGGCTGTTGCATCTTAATTTATCCAATGGTAATGCAGGGGTGGGTTTCAGTGTGGAAGCAAAAAACACCTTGAAAATTGAATGTGCACAGCTGATTCTGCAAACACACAAAACTCTGTGTTTGTGTGTTTGCAGACTTGTAGATGTAGTTTGATGTTATTTTATTATTGATAACGAACCAAAAATTATTTAGGATCAGAGCATTCCATAATTTCCTTTGTAACTTTTATATTCCTGGGCACAAAACATGTAATTTCCTCTGTCATCATAGTTTTGAAATACTCCCCAAATCTTCCATGTTAATTTAATAAATGTGTGTTTTCTTTACCTACTGCTAAGTACTGTGTGAGTCAAAAGTAGGGGGTTTTTTTTCTGCCTTAGCTACCAATAAAGCCCTGTGTATTCTGGAGTATTCTGGACAGATAATTGAACAGCTGGCAATAGTCCTGTCAATGAGTACAAATGATACCACAAAAGGTAGCCCAGCAGCTTTTCTTGTGTTGTTGTAACTTGTACAGTGCATCCATTTTCCCCCTCTGTCTAAATCAGGCAACTGTACAGCAATTACTGTCAGCATAAATTGAGCAAGCTTGCAAATTGTCTTCAAAGTCATCCAAGAAAGCAACTTTATCCTTTAAGGTAACTGAAATATTATGTTGATATTATATGCATTATATATATACACAGTTATTCATATAATTTATAGGTATTCACTGGGACAAGTTAAGTGCACTTTATCTGGATGACTCCTAATGCATGGAAATGGGAATTATTCATAAGCTGCCTTTTGGTTATAGAGTCTTTATATAGCTTTTGTTTGCTAATGCATTTGATAGGCTATTTTGTGCACTAACACATTATATGGGGAATGCTGGCAGTAAAATAAATGCTAAATTATACATTGTGTAGTTCTGCATTAAGAGCTGGTAGAGTCTGCTTCATCATCTTTGCTTTGTTTCACAAATCTAAAGATAATTGATACTGTGGAACCATCACTAAGCTCATCAAGAGCACGCTGCCACTGAACTGTGGCTGTGTATGTTGGTGCACAACTGGCAGGGCTGGCCAATCCCTTAGAGCAGTGAAAACCTAAATATGTGACATGGAAGCTGCAATATAGTACCTGGAGTCCAGCTGGGGCTTCTTAAATGAGAACAAATAGAATTTATAATTATCATACAAACAAGATAATTAGCAGAGGTTTTGAGTCTTTGTGTGTCCAGGCAAACTGATGACCTAATTCCATGGGAAGGGAAGATGGAGTGACTTCCATATTTTTTTCACCCACAAGACTTGTTGTTCACAGTATGAACCAAGGTGATTTGAGGAGGAGTCTGTCTGCAAGCACAGAGGGTTCTATATGATGTGGAGGTGGGAGAATAGCTGGTTCCAGTTACCTCTTGCCAGATCCTTTGAGTTAGCAGCTCCCTCACACCTTTCCCCACCCAGCCATTGCTATGATAATTAATGAGCAGCTTTAACACAGTCTGGAATTTTAAGTGTCTGTCATCAATTACTAATTGAGTTAATGGCATTCACTCAGGCTTTGGGACCATTTGCACTGTTGGAACTCCTCAGAGGTGCCAACACCATGGCTGTGAGGCAGGGCTAATCCCTTTGGATTGTTTACTTATATCCTTGGAAACAATGGGCACTGTGCTGGCATTAATCATGGTCATTTTTCATGAGCAGGGTCTTAATACACTTTGTCAGTCTCTCAAAACCTTTAATAAGATTTATATCTCCTCTCTCCTGGACATCTCGATGTAGGATGGCTGTGGAACTCCTGGCTTGCTCAGCCTGATTGGGTATATCTTTCCCCTCAAAGGTCAGCATTCAAAGGAGCTGTTGAATGACTTAAAACCTTCTGCAGTTTCCTCTAGACTCGTCTGTGCTGACTCTGCCCTGGGTATATCAAGTGGTCTTTTGTGGATTTGAACGCTTTGGGACCACAGCATCATTTGTCTTACTGAGAGTTCCTATTATCAAAATGTGCCTGCTGTAGCAGATCCTTGTCCCTCAGGTACACTGAGGAGATTTTTCACTGGAAATGGGCATTTCAGCCAAGAAAGCAATAAAAGAGTAACCCTAGAAGGCAAGTACCAGGCACAAAGTACCTGAATTAACAACACGGGCAAGAGCCATCTTCTAAATCAGCGAGATTACCTTTTATGTGGAAATTATAATTATTACTCTAGTCTGGTGTCTTGGACATTTTGACAGCCATTTGAATCCTCAGGTCACACACTTCCCCTACCATGTGTAACATTTCCCCACTGATTTTGCTGCAAGCACTCCAGGCTACCTTTACAATATTGTTGAGGAGGACTGGTGTCACACTCACATTTTCTGGAAAAATCCCTTTGCCCAGGGTTCTTCTCCTGGAAAGCTGAGAAGCCTCAGAGAAAAATGAAAACAATAATTATCTCATTTGCTTTTCCTCTGTTTTGCTCATGTGGAATGTGTTTGGAGATTGTTTACCCACAGGTGATTGTTCCATTGGATTCTGCTGTGAGTTGTTTTGACTCATTGGCCAATCAGGGCCAAGCTGTGTCAGGACTCTGAAAAGAGTCACAAGTTTTCATTATTATCTTTTTAGCATTCTGTGAGTATCCCTTCTGTATTCCTTAGTATAGTTTAGTATAGTATGCTTTAATATAATATAGTATCATAAAATAATAAATTAGCCTCCTGAGAACATGGAGTCAGATTCATCATTCCTTCCTTTGTCTGGGAGGAACTCAAATACAATAGACTGGAGTAGATGGGTGACCATTTCATACCTAGCAATTCAATCACAGGGGAAAATATTCACCATCTGCAGTTTTGTGTTCAGCTTGAGCCAAATCCATGTTTCAAGTCCAGCCTGAGTCCCACTTAGTGCCTGGTTTGATGGTTCTTGTCATAAAGGTGTTCATCTATTGGGTTTGGATCTTGCATTTGGCAATGATCAGCGTATAATGTTTCAGAAAAGAGACTAAAGGAAAAAAAATCCCAAAACATAATTCACTAAGCCAGTTTCACACCACCATTAATTTACTCTCAGTGCCCCATGAGCAGTCTTGTGAGTTCTTCAGCCTCAGCTGAGTCTGGTCTTAAATTTTGTAGATAAAAAGTAATTACTGTTAATGAACAGTTTTCACACCTGTATTCAAATTAGCTAATCCTTAGTTTTTGGAAAATGTAGCAGTCTGAAATATATCTCAAAGCCAAAGATGATTCAGACCACCAGAATTCTTATTCTTTTGGAACCATTCAGCTTCATTTGTTAATCTTTTACTTAAGTTTTCCCATTCCATTTGTGTATTCAAATACCTCCTATTCTGATGTAAACCAAAAGGCTCTCAATAATAGCATTACACCATTCTTAAGATCCTGGTTACACTCACATCTGAATTAAGCTTTCAAAAACAGGGAGTGTGCTAACATTTAGTGAGTTAAGATTAATGGTTATTACTTGAAAATAATCTTCCATTAATTATTTTTAATTTACTAATGTTTTCTCAGTGATGGGCTGAAAATGTTCTCCTTTACCACTGCATTATCTTTTCTTTTGTTAAGGATTTTTAATGCATCTGATAGTTCAATTGATTTAAGCAGATTCATTCAGAAGAGCTGTATTTACCAGAAAAAATTGCAAGAGATATTTCTATTTCTGATAACGTTATAAAATGTTGTTTGCTTTTTTCTTTTTTTTTAAGGCAGTTTTATTTTTGTATTACCATTTCAGCACTTTTCTGAGGTTCCAGGGGAACTATTGGTTGAAAGTCATCAGAGTATAATTATTAAACTCTCTGGAATTAAGTGTGTGAAGGAATGAGCAACTCTGGAGGGAATCCAAATCTTTGTAAACTTTGTGAATTAGGATATAAGCACCTATTAAAATACATCATTATTCAATTAATTTGTAAGGTAATGGGAGCCTTATTTCCAAATTACTTAATTTTTGTGCTTGTGAGTCTAAAAAATATTTCCAAATGCAGTAGAATATATTAAGGATTACTGCTTAAAGTCTACCTTAGAAAGCTTTTTCTCCCTTACCTTGTGACTCAAGTAGTCTTTTCACACTAGAGAAGATTTAGAGTTGAATACTCCTAAATGAGAACGTTTGTTTCACATCACTTGCAATCTGGTGTTATCCCATAGATTTTTTCTTGGGGAAGGAGTTAAATGGCAAGAGCTGCAGGTTCAAATGTTGCATAACTTCCCCTTCCTGGGTTTGAAAGTAATTTCCTGGAAATTCCTGCCATTCCAAGACTTAAGGATACTGTGTACTTGACACCTGGAATCCATCAGCAGAGCCTACTCATTGTCTTTTTTTTGTGCTACAGACCTATTCACATTGATACCAACATGGATTTTTTGTTGGTTTTTTGGTGTTTGGTTTGTTGGGTTCCCCTCCTCTCCCCCCATTTGTTGCTCTTTTCTGCTGTCCTTGTTGGGAAATTATTATTTTACAGAAAGCAAGAGTTTCAACTCCCCAGGTTATTTTAAAACAGCAGCCAGACTTTTCAAAAAACACCAAATCTAACGTCTTTGGAAGTTCTTCCCTGTCAAGTTGCAAATTGCAGAATTTCCCAAATATAGTGTATAGGATCATTGCTAAGGGGATTAGGCCTTAATTTGTGCAGTTGTTTCTAGAACCCCCTAATTTAATAAAAACATGAAGTAAGTGTGGTCATCCTGAGGAAAAGAGAGAATATTAATGAGGCAATCATTACATTTGATCTCCAAAAATAATTTGATTAGTTTTTATTTTAACAGGGTAATTAGAAAAGATGACTCACATTTTACTGATTTCATTTCCTTTGCCCGTATAAGGACATAAAAATTAGAAATAAAACCTCTATGTGGAACACTGATTTAGGTATATCTTCTTATGCTCCCTACTTAAATTTTGTGTTTGCCATTATTCTTCATGTATTGCAGTGCTTTACAGCTGAGATTTCTGAGATATACTCTTTCCACTGACATTAATGGGAGCGGTACATCAAAATCCGCTAGGTGGCTTTGAAATTTTCAGATATATTTTCAGTCTGCTGTGGGAATACTGCTGAATTTATCCTTACACCACCCCTCAGAGACAGGTAAATACCCTTTAAATATATTTTATTGAAGTTGAACTGTGCAGAACGGAGATGTGAGAGACATAATGGGCCTAATCCTATTGACTTATCCTGGCATTGGAGGCGTAATCATGAGCCAAAACCATTAAGCATTCATCAGCAAAACTAGACTGATATTGTAGTGGCCTAATACTATTTAAAGACATGATTTAGAAAAAATCTGTGGCACTCTGAGTTCTTTTTCTGGTGCACAGAGGGCAGAGAGTGCATTTATATATTTTGAAGTGGAAATCAAAATATGTCTTTATAATTGGAATTATAATGCTTCATGGGAGGAATAGCTCTTGAGCTTGATATTCTCCTCTTGGCAGAATCACATATGGTTTCTTTTTTGGATTCAAGAGCAAGTCAGGTCATGTCTACCACAAAATAAATTCCTGGCTGCTGTGGGTCATAAATAGATAAAATAGGCAACATTGCCTTTACTTTCTGAACAATTTATCTCTGCTCTTTATGCCTGCTCTTTCCCCATTGTCCACCACCTCTGAGACTTCATCTGAGCTGCTGTGTCTAGTTTGGGGATCCCTAGAAAAAGAAAGACATCAACAAACTGGACAGAGGTGGTCACCAGGATGGTCAAGGGCTGGGTCAGGGGCTGTGTGAGAAGAGACTGAGGGGCTTTATCCAGCCTGGAGGACAGCCAGACTCAACACCTCTTGCAGGTGCACAGCTGAAAGGATGACAGAACAGGCACACAGGTTACAGCAGCAGAAAATTAATGAGTTGCTGTAGAAGTTACCTTAAATCATTGTGCAGTATGTGAGAAAAAATGACATTGTAAGGAGGCCTCAATTAAAAGTGTTGGAAAGAAAGGTTACAAATCATATTTGTTGTGATTATGGCAAGAAATCACAGGCTTCAGGAATGGGTGATTCTCATCAGACATCAAGAAATAATGGCAATGTTAAGCAAAGTGGGAATAGAATCAATTTTCAATAGTGTGGGATCCCCACTAATTAAGGTGTAATAGGACATCCTGGAGAAGTATCTTTCAGGAATGTCCTAGGGGAACTTTATTCAGTTATTTGGAGGAGAGTCAGAAAAACAACCTCTCCCAGGCTCTTCCACACCTGTTTTATCTGGTTTTGTTGATAAAAGTGTGGAGCAAAGACTTGGGGCCAAAGCCTTGGCTCAGCTGCAGTCTTCTTGTGTGACCTTGGGTACATCTGTCAGCTTGGGCTGTGTTTCTACACTTCATCTCCCAAAAGAGATTATTATTATTAGTGTTTAGCATGAGAGGTGCAGTGAAGGTACAATCCATTAATGCTTTTAAAGCACTGGCATACTACATAAATGATAAAGAAATGTTACGTCCTTGCAGGATTTGTAATCTAAAAAGATGAAAAATTGTGAGAGGAAACATCTATATCCTTGCCTTAGGGACGAATGACACAGCCATGGGAGAAGTGATTTGTCAAATGTGGCAAAGCAGGACTGAGAGAAAACACCCAGATTTGTCATGTATTCCTGAAAGACAAGGCCATGTTTCCTCTCTTAGCATAAGTGATCATGAATATTGTGATTTTGTTTCTTTAAGCTCCCCCATTGGTGTTTCTTCACAGGAGTAATTTCTCCTGACAGCATCAGTGGGAGAAATACAACCTGCAGCCATTCAGTTTGACTTTATTTTCAGATGGCAGTGAGAATTACAAAATTAACAGGACTAACCCAGTGGTGAAGCACATCCTCCCACCTTCTGCCCAGCCACAACCTTGTTCACTGTCAGCTCTCTCAAAGGCTGGCTTGCTTTGCACAGTGCAGGCACTGCTATTAATAATCCATATGTTACTCATTTTTCATGGCTTCTATTGCCTGAAATCCCTTTGTTCTTTTTGGCTCCAGGATCTTCAGACCAGAAATTCTGCCAGTGGGTTTGACCCAAACCTCACTCTTGCTCAGAGCAGTGTCCTTCACACTGCCATGAGTGTTGCACCAGTCCTGCTCTTGTTGCATAAGTAAAGATGACCTCTAACACTTGGCTGGGTTTTGTAGAATTTACTGAGGTCTGTGCGAAACCACAGTAACTTACTTATTTTAAAAACAAGAATTAATCCAAGAAAAGGCATAAAAGGCCTGGGGAATGCTTCACCCTTGGGTGAGAACTGTTTTCTCCACACTAAGTGGAGGCACAAAGACCTGTGACTCATAGGATTATTGTGCTGTTGGAACAGTTTGTCACAGGCTGATGAATGATGTCAAGGCAGGACACCATCTCCTAGCAACTCCTCTAACCCAGAGTTGTTGCCTTTACATTTAGCCCTTCTACATTCCCATGCATGCCTGTCACCCTGATATTTTCTGAAAAATTCTCTTTGCCCAGGATTTTCCCCTGGGAAGCTGAGAAGCCTCAGAGAGGAATGAAAACAATATTTATCTGATTGCTGCTCCTGTGTATAGTTTTAGTATAGCATGATATGATATGATATAATATGATATGATATATAGTATAATATAGTATAGTAAAATATAGTATAGTATAATATAATAATAAATCAGCCTTCTGAGAACATGGAGTCAGATTCTCATCTCTCACCTTGTCCTGGGAACCCTCACAAACACCACACATGCCAACATGCCACCAGGATGTGTTTGAACTCCAGTTCTGCCACAATTTTATCAATATTCTCTTCCCCTGCTCTTTGAACAGTGGGCAGGGTAGAGGGCTCCAGCACATTGACTCAGCTAAATGAAGTGGATCAATCTGTGATCCCAATGTGATTTTCCCCTTCTTTTTCCTCTCTGTTTCTTTTCCTCCTGCCTTTTAGACATGGGATTGTTTCTGCTTTATCATGTGTTCAGTAATCCCTATGGTTTCATTGAAGTCTGCTTTAAAACATTCTTCTCTGCACGGCTCTGAGCTCGTGGTATCCGAAATAGTATTTTTAAATGATCAAATTATTTAAATAATGCAGGGAAAAATCCAGCAGCAATCTGAACTTTGAGACTTTCCTTTTGTTTTAGACTGGTAGATAGATGAAGCCTCTCCAGGATGCAGCAGCTCTTCTTCAATTCCGAGGTCCTACCACGTGTGACACATGTGCCTGGTGGCAGCTGGAAAGATCTTTCCTTGCTGAGAGGAAAATTGGGAACAAAACTCTCTGCAAATCCTTTCACTACACTTTTCTAAAACAAAAAATAGGATATAGGTGGTTTTGTGGAACTAATTCAATCTCAGCAAGCTGAGTAAAGGAAGTCATAGTGTCATTGATTCAGAGATATGTAAGAATTCCAAGGCAAAGGAAAGCATTTATCAGTTGTGTAAGGGATGCCTTGTGCCCAAGCCTCTGTGTTTGGTAAACTGACTTTTGTCTCAGATCACAGCAGAAAAGACCTTCAGTCTTTGCTTAACTCTTCCTGATGCCTGTGCATTGTGCTCAGAGCACTTACCTGAATGGAAAGAAAGCTCTTCGTATTTTGCTTCAGTTCTAACTTTTGAATCAATGAGGCATTTGTGTAAATGGGATTAGGGTAGTTGGCTCAGGCCAGTTGCTGCTGGAATTGTGCTGCTCACACCAGTTTGGTGCATGAACTGACATCATCCCCATGCTTTGCCCATAAGAGCTCACGTTCTTGTTGGTGCCTCATCTCAAACCATACACAGCATTTCGAATTTTCATACCCAAAGCCAGTGGGAGCTGAGCAGCTGGCACTTGCTGAGCATGTGCAACTTGAAGAATTAGTTTTGAAATTTGAAAATTATGACCAAATGGAGTCCTCACCCCTCATGGCATTTCTCTGTTCCCAGAATGAGTTGAGAATAACCATATATAATGAGAATAACCAAGAGGAGTGCCAAGTTTGTGGAGAAAGGCTGCCCACACTGCCTGTCTTCCCAACATAACCTCACAAAGGTCCCTCAAGTGAAAGGTCCTTTATTTATCTGCGCTTACCTGCACTAAAATCTCTGCTACAAATCACTTCAGCAGTGGCTGCCAATTTGTGAATCACCTCATAGCAGCAGCCCAGCCTCTGAGCAGCAGTGCTTTGCTGTAGTGCAATCTGTGTTCATTACAGAAAAAAAAATGTGAGCCTCTTCACAAGTTTGGGTAATATTGCAAATCTTTCAGCATCTATTAGAGCTGGAGCTCGAGGCTGGAATGCTAATGACACTGAAACAGAACACGAGGTGATCTGACAAAGTCGCCTAAGGAGGTTTTCATAAACCTTTTGTACAATTTCTCTGCTTCTTTGCCAGTGAAAATTAACCTCTACTTGCAAAAAAATGAGACTTCACCTAACTCATTTAGAAATAGCAGAGGGAAAGAGAAAATCAATCCATAATGAACAGTATCACATTAAGAAAATCTAATTAGAAATGGCTTCTCTTTTATTGCACTGATAATGGTAAGCTCTAAGAATGACATCACTACAAAATTCAGTAGCTTATAAGGGAGTGAATTTTTTAAAAAGTGTTTAAACTACCAGATCAATACCTTCACACACCACCTAATTAAATTGTACAGAAATTCTCAATAAGCACTAACGTTAGAAATGTGGTGCTTTATTTTAAAATAAAGTATATATTATCTTGTGCTGCATGTACCTCTAAAAGTTGCCTTGATATTACTGAAGAGTGAAATTCTCTCTATGTGGCATTGAGGACAAAGTCTTCCCTACTTAGTCTTACTTATTTGTCTTCAGTTGGAGTTGGGTGGAATTTTTTTTGAGTCTATGTGTCAGCTTCTCCTAGAAATGTTATTAGAATATGGATGCAGGTTTTTAGGGCAGGGACTTGAACAAGTACAAAAATTTAAACCCTTCCAATGTAACATCCAATATTTTCTTTTCAAATTATTTTTCATTTCTTCAGAAAGAAACAAAACTAAGAATGCTCCTACTACCTGGAAACAGGCCTGAATTGTAAAATTTTATCCAGGGTTCCCTCTGTTGCACAGCCTTTAACTTCAGTTAAATCTTTAAAACTTCAATTTTACAAAAGTAAAACACCATTAATGAGTTTTTAATCAGTTACTGCATGATTTGATATTTGATATAATTCTTCAGGTTCTGGATACAGCTAAAATACAGTGATGTGCAGCACACACGTTGTATCCTATGGCCTAAGGAGTAATTTACTGGTGGTAAAATTATTGTTTTCTAAATGCAGTCAGATAATCTGCTCTCACACTGAGGGAGCAGCATATCTAATGTGTAATCTTTTTGTAATGAGCCTATTACTCTGCTTTCTAGGTAGAGTTCCACCAGGCATGTCTGTGGGCAGTTTTGTTCATACTCTCATTAAAAATGTCTCAGTAAGATGAGCTGCTGTTTGGCAATTTACATGCCTGGATGTATTTGTTTTTAACAAGAGCAAGAGATAATTAATACACTTAATGCAGAAAGCTTCAGCCATTTAAATAAAGAGGAACAAGATAAAATCAGTTCTGCTTTCTTTTCAACCAGTCAAGGGTTGCAGGAGTTTCAAAAAGTTTAAGCAAAGGATTCAAGGTTACACAACAAAAGAATTTCTCTAGTGTGGACCTTGCAGATAAGAAACAATGTGCTGCACATAATACTTCTGAGATGTGATTAAAAGTGCCAGGGATATTGGCAGTGGAGAGGAGCACTGTAATGCACTGTTCTGCAGAAGGAGTTCATCACTGCTAACAGAATTTGAATTATGCTTTACTAGATTTCCTGCATATGTCAAAAATAAGTAATTGCCAATTATCCTGCTCAAAAGAGCTGGTGGGATACAATCATTTAACTTAAGCATCAGTGCAGAGCTGCAGAGCTCTGAGGAAAAGCTCTGCAGAGGGAAAGCTTCAAGAAGCAGTCGCTCATAAATCGAGATAACTTCAACTGAAGCAAAGGCCAATTTTAACTTCATCCTAGCATGCAGATTTTCTGCACTGCTTAATACTCTGCAGCAATGCACCAACTGAAGCAATGGGTTAATTCCAGCTGGCTCAATAAGGCAGGACTTTTATTCCTCAGGAAAGAAACAGCCACAGAGACTGTGGCCTGCTTGGAATAAATGTGCAAGATCAGGAATGAGCTTGGGTCTCCTAAGCTCACCACCCTCAGCACTGGAGGCTGCTTTCTCTGGATGACCAGCAGAGAACTAATGAGAAAATATGATTCCTTATATTGTAGGCTCTTTTTTGATTTTTCTTTTTTCTGCAAAGGTTATTGAATCCATGTAGGAGCCAGAATTTTTAATGATTAGATCACAGATCAGAGCTAGAGCTCCAAATTTCTATTCCAGGTTCTGCTGCTACTTCAAGAGACCTAGGCAGGTCTTTTTCTAGGTTCCCCTGTGGATGAAATGGAAATAATTACATGGAGCTTATGGTGGTGCTTTGAGACATCCCTGTTGGTTTAGATTGCTTTGGGATCTTTGCAAGAGAGGTGATAGAGAAATATGAAGTGTCAGAGCACTGAAATCTTTCCAGTATCAGAAAAGGTACACTGAGAAACTGCACACAGTATTCAAAAAACTAATAATAATTCCAGAACAAAAAATATAACCATTATCATAACTGTAGAGGTTTGTCTACAAATATACTCACCTGATAAAATTCCTGGTATGACTAAACTCTGTGTGGCACAGGCAACACTGAGTTAGACTCCAAGCATCAAACAATTCTAGGTTTTTGCATATTCTTAGGTTTCTGCATAAATTTGTATGTTAGTGCATTAGATTAAGGAGAGCTTTTGTAAATAGATTTCTGTGAGTCAGGCTTCATGGCAGTTTAAAATTGTAAGGAAGTTTCTAAAATTTTTTGGTGCCTACACATAAATTCTTGAGAACTGAGGATAGCAAATGGCACTGATAATATTTGTGTGGGAGACAGGCAGAGAATTCCCCAGGAGCAAAGCAAACAGCCCAATAGTTCCCTGCATTAGCAAAGCAAGCTTTTAGCTGCCTTGAATAGGAGAAATTACCACTAAACCTCCCAAGCCTAGCCTGCTGGGGTGATATAATCAAATTATGTGCAATTAAATACTGTGAGTAGCACACCTGCAGAGAGAATGGGCAGGTCTATCCCAGGTGATCCTCTTGGGCATTGCAGGGTCCTGGAGTTGCTCTTTCTCCCCATCAAGCTGGCAGCTCATGCTGGGCCCTGCAGGCTCACAAGGTGTCTTAGGGGGATCTTGTGGGAATCTGTCAGGTTCTGGAGCTTCCAGGACCTGTCCAGCACAGGGTGTGACTGGAGCTGCAGGACCAAAAGAGCTGAGAGGTTTTTATGTAGGCTGCACATCCTGGAATCACAGCTGAGGGTTTGAGCTCTGTGGTTCCCTGGTTCTGGGGTTGGGACCCTGAAATATTTGGGATCCTGACCAAATTTGCCAATGGCAGCACAGCAAGTGGTGAACTTCACCCCTAAAGTTACATGGGTCTTGGATTGCCATTTAAATTAATCTGTGATTTTTGGCCTGACCCCTTCAAGCTGTTTATTTGACCTGACAGATCTGGCAGCCAGAAATCAAGGGAGTGCAAAGATTTTTTTGCCTAGAAATTTAGGAGAGAAACTATATAAGGTAGTTGCCTCTGAGAAATAAAAGTCTTATTATCTTCTTCGTTAGAATCCTAAACAGAGAGAATGAGAATTGAGGGGGAAGAGGCTGATAAATTGACACACCTGAAACTTCAGGAAGATCTGAAATTAATTCTGTGATTGTACCATCCTCTCTGGGCTTTTACAAGGTAGAATGTGTCCTGTGAGCTGCAGGGTGAGCTGGTGGCTAAACCTGTCACTGGGGCACTGTGGTTTCTTCTGCCTGCCCCAAATCCATGTAAAATAGCATCTTCAGATACAGTGAGGTCATTGAAATGATTCTTTTGATCAGATTTGTGCTCACCTTAAGGTCAGAAAAAGGTGATCTTTCTGATGAAAGCAGGATTAAATCGGTAAAATCTTTTTGACAGGTTTTTAAAGTTTATGTTTTCCTCTTCGAATAAAGAACATGCACAGAAATTGTTACACATCTTGCCTGTAAACTTGGTAACTCCTGAGACACACTGACCTATCTGAGTGAATTCATACTCTTCCCCTTCTGTGGGAGATTGTGGCCTCAGCAAGATTCAATGTGGAATGAAAATCCAGCCATGTTCACAGCATTACCTTCCATGGGGAAACAGCTGCTGCATTTTAACGTTTGACTGGAGAAAAAAGTAGGTTAGAAGGTTTTGGTGTCCTCCCTGGAGCTTCATCCTTGGCTGAACAGATAATAACTCTCTAGGAAAACACTCCAGCAGTCTGGTGTTTTCATCCTCCTTCCCTGCAAAACCCACTTTTCTCTAAGGAGGTGAGGAGGGTAAATGTCTGCAATTAGCAAAAGATGCTGCATTGAGGAGCTTGAAAGATTCAATTCACATTTTGGTACTTTTGAAAGGACTGGCCCCCAGTCCTCACCTGACATCCCTCACACTGCTGAGAACTGATGTGCTGCAGGCAGGACCCTGCCTGGCTCTGGAGCTGGTCTGTAGTTTTGGCACGTTCCCTGCAGGTTTGATACACATTTTCAAGGGGAAAACCAAAAATGGTGCCTTAAAGACATGGAGTAAGGCTGTACAGGATATGTCTCTCTGAAGTACAAATGCCAGAAAAATTCATATCTGGGTATGTATTTGACCTGGTCACCCCAGGCTCTCTTTACAGCCATGGAAGAAGAAAATGGCACATTAAGAGTATAATTTCTGACCTAGGTTTTCAGGCTTTCTGTGGGATATGTTGATGGATAGCTCTTGACTAGGAAGCCACAGATCTTGTGGGGAGCTCAGGTGTGAACATATTCCTTTGGCCACTCTCTGTTGCAGTGTTGAGTGGGTCCCCAGGATGAGGTGAGAGATGAGAATTTGACTCCAAGTTCTCAGAAGGCTGATTTATTATTTTATGATATTATATTATATTAAAAGAAAATGATATACTAAAACTATACTAAAGAAAGAGAAAAGGAGACATCAGAAGGCTAGATGAGAATGAATAATAAAAACCTATGACTGACCAGAGAGTCTGACACAGCTGGACTGGGATTGGCCATTAAGTAAAAACAATTCTCATGGAACCAATCAAAGATGCACCTGTTGGTAAGCAACCTCCAGACCACATTCCAAGCAATCAGATAATTACTGTTTACATTTCTATTCTGAGGCTTCTCACTTCTCAGGAGAAAAATCCTGGCCAAGGGATTTTTCAGAAAATATCATGGTGACAACTCTCCAGTTTTAGGACTCTTTGCCATCACCCTGCAGGGTGCCAAAGTAACTGCATGTGTAATATTATGCTGTCTTTCCTAAATTGTGGCAGAAATCCATTCCCCTCCATCCCTGGGTTATTACTCAAATACCACCCTGAGGACTCTGGAATGACTTTTTGGGAATCCACTGTTATTCTTCAGCTTTTTTTGTTCAGTCTCTCTGGAGAAGGAATAACACAATTAGTGCCTGACCTCAGCTTCCCCTTCTCATCTCATTTGGCTCAATTGCTCTGGCAAATGCTGCAGTGGTTTGTGGGTTTGCCCAAATCTGCCCATTCTTTATGGTAAGCACTGAAGCTCTTTTACCCATTCTTTCTGTCCCCACTCAGTGTCCCCTCTGCCCTCCCCTGTCACTGAGGTAAGACAAGGTAGTGCAAAGCTCCATCCCTATCTCACTCTCTGGCATCCTTTTTAATAAACAGACATTGCAGCTGTGATTCAAATGGTTCAATACTAAAATATATATTTATGTTGTCACTCACCTTCATTTCTTCTCCACTCTTGGAGTGATACCAACCAGCCTGAGTGATATATTGCATTTTAATTTATTGAACTGTTCTTTCACCTCTTTTCTTGATACATCTGCCTTTGTGAGTACCTTGGCTTCATTACTTGTAAAGCATCACCTTGAGATGGATATTTCCCATTCACCTTCTGAAGTGGCAGAGAAATGAAAAGAAATTCATTTATTTCCTTGCACCTGGACTGAATCATTTACCTTCTCATTCTCTTTGACTGCCACTTTTACACCACAGGATTGCTACTAACAAACTTAGCAGCAGGGTCCTGAGGCACCCTGCTGCTGAGGAACTGGGTTTATTTCTCACCTTCATAGTTGTGGTTAATTCATCTTCACCCCTGAACCAGCCCATTTCCAGCAGGAGGTTTGCAGGAGACCCAGAAAGTAGAACTGCACATGAGGAAGTGACTTTATTACTTGTCTCTCTTTGCCTGAAGGTTTTTCTGGCCTGACCTCATGCATCCTGCTGGTTAATAATATTTGGGGAAAGCTCTCTGGTAGTTTTGTGGACTGTCCTGGGTTCTTACAAACTATGCCTTGTAGGTTGATTTTGTAACATTTTTTTCCCCCAACGATGCCCTGAGGGGAAAAAAAAAAAAGGATTGCTCATAATTTACTGTGACTTTCTAGGCTATTTAGAAACTCCCTGAAAGGAAAATTTAAGAGAATATCAAAAAGTATCTCAAATCAGCAGGGGAGTAGGTAAGGATCACCTTGCTGTAGCTCCTGGAGGATTGTCAAGTCTGTGAACAGGAGCAGATGTTGTGCACATGAAGAAAAAACCCATCCCCTGGAGTCTGAAAGCACTCAAAGAGCAAGGGAATTGCTGCTGGTACTGCAGGGCTTTCCATCTCCTGGGCAATGAGTGAAGGGCTCTCAAATTCCACCTATCTGCCCTGGGGCTGGCTGGGTGTCCTCTGTTTACCTAGACAGAAGAGAGGGTTATATCAGGACAAATATTTCTGCTGCTCCTAGTAGAATTTAACTTCAAGATCAAGCTGTTCAAAGTGCGTCTGCTTAAACTTGTTGACTCAGTCAGCACTAATTACAGAGGCAGTGATTGTGTGATGCTGGAATTATGTAATTCTCTCATTCTTCCTTCCCTGATTTTATTTATTCTCATTCTACATTCTATTCTTGGCATCAAAAGTCTTGTCTCTTTCTATATTTTTTTCTTTTCAATTCAATAGAAATGGAAATTTATAGACATGAACAAGTTTCTGATTGAAAACTGACATTTTTTCCCAAAATTTAGTATGGACTACATTGTATTTAGCATTTAGGATGGGCTACAGTGAATTTAGCAGCACTTGGGTTAATTTTTCTCTCAGGCTTTTTTGTATTTGTTCTTGTTAGACTATTCGTTATTAGCCCTGCCTGCCAACAACTAAAACACAGTTATCTGATCCTTATAAACACATAATTCTGTTCTTTGCAGGATTAATCACCTGACATGAGTCTTCCAAAGCACCTTTTGACTTCCTTTCCTCATTTACCAAATCTCTTCTACCAGTTGATCAGATATTATTTATTTTCATTAACAATGGTGTTCATAATTATTTTTTTTTGTCTGGTGAGTAAAGCAAGCCTTCTTAATTGGCTCAAAAAGATTTCCTGATGTGTTTAAGGTAATAGTTGACCACCATTCTTCCACTTCATCAGGGCCTTAACACACGGAGACAATGAAATTATGAGTGGATTTTTGTTGGTTGGTTGGTTTTTGTTGTGGGGTTTTTTTTTTCTGGATTTTTTTCTTGGTTTTTTTGTTTGTTTCTTTGGGATTTTGTTTGTTTGTTTTTTAATTTAATGGATTTGGATTTGCACCTCTGTAAAACACAACAGTTGTTGGTTTATCCTTTCATTGGAGCAGCTGGAAGCTGCTGGAAGCTCTGTATCTTCAATTCCAGAACATGTTTGCAGCCTTGATTAAGCATCACTTAAAAGACAAATTAAAACAGCCTGACTGGCTTTGCATTAAATGGAATTAGTTCTTTTTGACCAGTGCCTCTTCATATCCCTAGGGAAGGGTTACCTGGGGAAGTTCACCATTCTTTCCTTTTCTAGCCCAATTTTGGAACAGAGATTCTGATATGATACATTTAGCAGCTCCAATGTGGAACTTTCCTCTTTTGTGACTATATGCTTTATACTGAACTTTATATTTCATTCTTGGGAGATTTTATATTTTATTAGATTCTCCTTCATTAGAAGCATCATTTAGATTACATTTTCATTAAAAAGTCTGGATTCATTAGGACTAGACCCTTCTCCTTTATTAGCCCAGAGATTTCAATTCCTGACCCATATGAAAAGCAGCTATTGTCCAGTTTTCAAGCCTCAAAAAACATCTTCTCTATTCAGTTCATCCTAGGAAAACAACCATCAGCAGCCATCCCCAAACTTTTGTGTCACCACCCAAACATGTCCAGCACTACTGAAGAAGCATGGAAACCCACAGAAGCACTTCTATGAAGAATCCAGCATTTGACTGAGTGGACTCACTGTGGAAAGAAATTTAGAGAAGTTTCCTGTAGATAGTAAATGAAATTGTCCAGTTGGTCAAGATGCTCACCTACTAACCCACACAGGCACCTGGCAAAAGATAAACAGTTTCCAATAGGCAGGTTTGGGTTTTTTCTCACTCTGGAAATTCTTTATCCAGCCACTTCTCATTAATAATAAAGGTATTTCTGAATCACCTAGATGGCCAGAGTTCCTTGAGGATGAAAAGAATGTAATGAAAAGAAGATAATGAACAGAACTTGCTGGAGCAAAATTAGCAGCTTAAAAGAGCACAGGAAAAGAAAGGTCAGGGCCAGGTCTACACTGAAAATCTTCTGCAGAGCTGTAGTTAATAAAAAAAAATTCATGATTCAGCATCCAATGCCTCCTCTTTGTCTAAGCATGAGTATCTAAATCAGCAGATAAATAAATAACTAAAACAAAGCCAATTGTTGCAGCTCTGAGAAATTCACAACAGAGGATTAAACACTAGAGATGGGGATGAGGGGAGGTAATTAAAACAAATTGGAAATCTTAATAGGTAGAAATAAAAAGGGAGAACTTTCTCTCAATGAGTAATCTTGATTGCAAAAGTTGTTGCAGATGGCTTTGAGCCTTAGAGGGTTTCAGCTGGGAGGTTCTTCAGCAGCACAATGAGCTCTGCGAGTGCTGACCCTTTGTAAGTACCTAAACTAATCTTCATTTGAAATTCCTGGGGAATTGGGAAACAACTGACACTCACCCGAGCTTTTCTCAGGTGTGTTTCACAAAAGGCTCCCAGCAGAGCCGACGGAGCTGCTCACAAAGACATCAGTAATCTTCCCAACCTTATCTGTTCTTGTACTTGTGTTAAAAATGAAAATGCCCTGGTGAAATTAATGCAAAATACAGTCGGGAACATAATGAAAACCCTTTTCTGATAGTCTTTACACCGCTGCAAGCATCCCTCACTTCTCTTTTTCAAAAAGGATATAATAGTCCTTTTCACTGTTTTGTTATATTTGAAAGAAGAACATGTGTTTTCTACTTTTTTTTTTTTTTTACCAATTTTTAGTAACCTAAAATGCAAATTGGATGAGGACAACATATAATCTCCTGGCTTATTATTTTTCTTTTTCCTGCAGAAAAGATATGCTCAGTATTTTAATAGCACCATCTGTCACGGCAGCAAGTGCCAAGCCGCAATATTGATCTTGTCACTTTGGGGAATGGTATGGTATTTAGGATTATAAATAACATTTTTCTTTGCTCTGTTCATGTGTTAGTTTTTATATAGAGTCCAAACTCAAGAAAACACTCTTGCCATCTAATAAGACAAGCACTTCCTTAGGATCCTCAGCAGAGTGTCATTAGGACGTGGAGCAGTGTTTGTGCTATTACCTGTCACAGCTCAGCCGAGTGAATAACCCAACTGGTCTATGAGATTTACCTAGTGGCAAGCACAGCCACAACTAAGCAGAGATAATATCTTCTAGTGACCATAAGTCATCACTGGGCATTAGTTTCCTCCCTTTAAAAGAGAAGATTATGCTGATGAGATTTTAAATTAAGAGCACTCAAGCTGAGGTTACCAAAAAAGCAAGTGCTGCATTGTTTGCAACTTTATGTGTTGAACAACAAACTTGGATTTTTGTGGTTTTGTTTTTTTTTTTAAGGCTCTGTCCCCTTCAGATCACTTGGATTTTGGTTAAAATTTACACTTAGTTTGCCTTGGGAAAGTGAACATGCAGTATTGTTGCCAGTTTTTATCTCCAAACAGACTCTCTGGAGAGGCCAGAATGGTGGGGTCAGGTTTGAGGTTACCATGAGCCTGGAAAGGTCTCAGTGTGTTGAGCTGCCTGATTCAGAAAGAGACTTTTCCTGGCAAGGAGGAGACAATTATCCTTTTAATGTAAAATCTTTGGGTGTTTCCTCCCCTGTTTACATTTCTGGATGTAGATGTATTTTTCAGTTTTCACCAGGCAAAACCCTGGTGCTCGTGAATGGTTGAAGAAAAAGATGCTGGACAGATGTAAGGGCTAAATTAAATTTTCTGAGAGGTAATGATGTTTTCCAGGATTCACAGGGCTGAGTACTTCTCTCTGTAATACTCTGTTAGACAATCAACATTTTGATAATATGCCAGCATTTTTTTCTGCTCCACAAGTTACTTTCCTTTGGGTTGGGAATTACTGAATTTTGTGCCTGATAAAGTAAGATTTCACTTGGAGCTTGAAGTGTTAAAGTGTTAGAATAGAAATATTTTAATGCTGTTTTTTTTCTTTTGCTAGTTCTCCTGCTGCTGAACATATATTTATCCTCTGCATGCAATTTCACTCACAACTTCAAGGCAGCTCCATGGTGTTCCTAAGTACTGCATTTTATAGATTTTCGGCAGTTGTCATTAAACATCTCTCTTGAGGAACAAAAATACCAAAAACATTTACACAAAACATCAAAAGCTTGTACTAAAATAATCCATTATAATCCCATTCTTCATTTTTTCACAGTCTCTGCAAATTGATTTCATCTAAGATATTACCCAGCTATATTCAAGTTTGGGCCTGGTTTTTTCATCTGTTTCATTTCCTGTAACTCAAGTAATTTTATGAAATGCAGTATTTTTTCTGCAGAAAAATAAAATCTAGTAAATAGTCTGCTGTGTGTTGGGATCTGGATAATCTGTTCTGTACCTCATTACTTGCTTTTGCTGCCTGGTTGTTCAGACACTTGCTCAGCCTTTTCTGAGTACCAGCATTTAATTAAATACCTGGTGTAGAGGACAGCCAGGCTGTAGCCATGGATGCAGCAGACATTTATACAGATGGCACATTGAGCTGTTGTACAAAGATGTACAAACATTCTGTAGCATAAGTCTACAGAACTACAGAAAATTTCGTGTATTGTGTGTATGTATGTATATATATGTATATTTATAAATGTATATACATATATTTATATGTATATGCATATGTAAATTTATAGCATTTATATTTATATTTATATTTATATTTATATTATTTATATTTGGGATAAGGGCAATTGCCAAAATCTCCACAGTGGTCTTAGCCTTACCTTTGAATACCAAATATGATTTCTTTCCTGGTGTTTCCTGTGGTGCAAAATGTGAGCCTTGGGTAGCTCCTCAGCACGGTGTGAGGCTCTGGCAGGGGTTGATTATCAGCTTTTGTGGCCATGGGAAGTCTGTTTGGCCAGTGTCCAGCCCATGATTTGTGGGAGCTCAGCCTGCTCCCCATGGACCTTAACATGATGGCAGCACTGTGGTGTGGCAGGTCCAGGATCCTGCTTCTCCAGCAGGGAACAATGTTTTAGAATAGGAATAGACATTATTTTGCATGTTATTGGATAGGAAAAAAACCAAAAAATACTTTTTTCCCTCTATTTTTAATCTTATTTTTTTTCAAGCAAAAGGGAGTATCTGGCTCACCTTCTCCTTGCAAAATTGGCACAGGGTACTCCTCCATCCATTGCCTTATGTCTGTAATTATTCAATGCTAGTGTGTTTTCCTATATGTGGGTCGCTTCTCACATGGTAATTGCAAATGTAACCTCCTTTACTGATGCTCCACCAGCTCAGAGCCAGCAATGCCTGGCTGCAGGTGGGAAAGCAGACAACAAGAAGCATTGCTCTGTTTGAGGCTTGACACACTCAGCTTTTCATGTGTGCTCCTCTCTGGTGTCTCTTGGTGGTGGAGGGAGCAGTGCTGTCATTAGCAGCCAGCAGGCTGTTGTAAGGGATGTGTTTTTGCAGAGAATTCAGCTCCCCTGGTGCCTCATGAGCCTGTCTGCCTTCCCAGCTGCACAGAGTGGGGGAGGCTCAGGGCTGTCTGGGTCAGCAGGAGCCAAACTGCTGGGGAGAATGGAAAACTGGCAATAATCTCAGCTTTTCCTTTGAATTGTGGGGTGACTTGACTTGCCTGGCCTGGGGACACGGGGGGGATGAGGCTCTGCACAGAGCCAGGGCGGCAGGACAGCTGCAGGGTGTGGGGTGAGAGCGTGTGCTGTAGGCAAATGTGCAGAGGGAATGGAGGGAAAATGTTTACACGAAGCTCTGTGATCAAAGAACAGATTCTGTGTGTTTCACCAAGAATTTCATCTGCCCTCTGGGCTGTGTTACACAACCAGCTGTCAAACAGAGCTTTTTAAAAGAAAACACAGGTAGCTTTTCCCTTTTGATGATCAAACCAGAGATGCACAAAGTTACCCAAAGTACCTGATTAAAACCAAATATCCCTCCTTCCAAATGCCTAAGCTGACAATTGTTTCTAAAAGGGAGAAGTTTTGTCCAGCTGCATGTAGGCTTTGCCTGAGAAAAAGGACCAATTAATAACCCCAGGGAAGCAGAGGAGGATGTGGTGAGTGCAGCACAAAGCAGAGCAGAAGCATTGGTCAGAGGGAAGGAGAGATGGGCACTCTGAGTGCAAATTAATTAAACTGCAGATTTAATCTGCAGACTATGGGCATGAAAGGAAACGTCAGCCTTAATACAGTTAAAGTTATTATATTTGTAAATAGATGGTGCAAATTCACAAATGAAGGAGAGCTTAAAAAGCAGCTGTTTTGGAGATGGGGATGGATGTAGGAAGCTACATGTTCACTCACCAACATTTTGGGTGTGGCTAGGAAGGGTTTGTGGAGACCAAGTGTGATGGTTAAGAAGTGATAAATGGGAAATGATTCATGTCCTTGTTTGTTAAGAAAGAGAAAAATAGAGGGAAGATGTTTTTCTCTAAGTGTTATCAGAAATAAAAGCTAGAGACAAGTGCTTTGATGCAAGTGACCTCCTGTGATAAATTGTGCTGAGGATCTCTTCATTAGAAAGGCCAAGAGGGTGGCTAGAAGTGTGAAAAATGCCAGTAAGATGACTGCAGCAGGCCTTGAGGGACACTCTGCTTCAGGGAAGGGCAGCCTGAATGCTGGACAGACAGCAGCACTGCCAGCAGCTGCCCAGACACATCTTCCCAAAGTGAGTTTCTGGCTGGTGGGTGACCCAGGGGAGGATCCAGAGCTCAGATCTTCTCTGATGCACCATGAGAGGCTTTCCCCATGACCTTGGTGTCCTGGTGTGCAGCAATTCCAGTGTTTACCTCTCTTCCAGCCCTTGCTGAATTTCCAACCCTTGAAATGAAGATTTGGCAGGACACTGAGCACCCAAAGCCTCAGCCAAGGGGTCTGAGGGGAGATGCAATCCTGGAGCAGCTGTGGGTGCATTTGGGGTGCAGAATGCAGGGCTCAGGGCTGCAGGGCTTCTGCCTGTGATGGCTGATGCCTGTGAGAGAAATTTGGGCAGACAACCTCCCCAATCAAGGCATCAGAGAAAATAGGAATGGAAAGGATCTCTAAAGGTCATCTAGTTCACCCTTGTGTCCAAAGGCGAGTTTAATTATACCCACACCATTCCTGAGAGATGTTACATCTCCTCAGCATCTGCCTCTCTAAATTAAACCATCTGAATGCTTTCAAGTTTTCCCTCAGATATGATGCATTTTTGGAAAATTGTGAGCCTCTGCTGGGCTCCTTCCAATTGATGTGAGTCCTTCAGCAGCCCAGGGCTGTGGCTGCTGCCCTGCACACAGTGTCTCCAGCTGAAGAGAGCCACACATTTCCAGTTTTGTTTCATGATTCCATAAATGTATTCAGCCTTCCATAGAGGTTTGGAGAAAGATTCCTCAGACATCAGTTTAAGGTCTTGAAGAGCTCTTGTTTGAGTTAAGGGCCTTTTTTTACTAACTTCTGTCAGGGTAAAGTAATGGTTCAAGTCTGAATTTGAAAACTTTTAGAAATTGCCTCAATATAAACAACTTTGTGTGGACTGAAAATTACTACAGAGTTTTTGATAAATGGGAAAGTCCCTGTTTACAAGGAAATGCTTAGTGCAGGTGTGTTAGGTCAGGTCTCATTTAGCATCTCCATTTAATGATCCTGAAGAGGGAGTAAACAGTCTGCTAATGAATTTGTGTGTGGTTTTGTATAGGGAGGAACTGTGAGTAATAGGCAGGAAAGAAAAAGACTACAAAGGGACATGGAGATTAGAAACACTCACAGATAATGAAGTTAACTTCATCTCTGCTAACACAAATGAATGTGTTTGGGTGGAGGGGAGGAAGGGAATATGCTTAAATAAACTTGGCCTACTTGAGGGCATTTTATGAGAAAAGCAGATTTGTATGCCAAGTACCCAAAGAGGGCCTGCAAGAGAGCTCTAGAGGGGCCTTTTAAAAGGGCAGAGGACAAGGGGGGATGGCTCTGTGCTGAAGGAGGGTAGATTTAGATTAGATATGAAGAAGAAATCACATCTCTGAAAGTGTTCAAGGCCAGATTGGGTGGGGCTTTGAGCAACCTGGTCTAGTGGAAGGTGTCCCTGCCCATGGCAGGGGATGGAACCTGATGATCTTTTTGGTCCTTTCCAACACAAGCCCTTGATAGTTGGAATCAGATTCTATGATTCTGTGTGATATTACTCCCAAAAAGCTGAATGCCTGTTTGGACTGTTCAAGGAACTGCTCAGACACATGTGGGACACAGGAATCTTGCTGCTGGTCTGTGTGTTTCACTACCAAGGAGATGTCGATGATTTGCTACCAAGAATTTACACAAAACCTGTGGTGAAGATGAAGGAGGAGTGGTTAATGAGCTTGAATTGAAACGTCCACAGTGGCTGATTACCCTAAGGGGCAGAGCAGCCTATGGGTGTAGGTTTCATCAGAGAAAACAAAGGTACCAGCACGGTAAAAGTGAAGATGTTTGAGAAAACGCATTTGAGAATGGGGAGATTGTCACCAGCCATAAGGTGCTGGAGCTGATCCCACGTGGTGAATAGCCTGGTATTTAGAAAAATGTGTAGTATGTGGAGGAAAAATCCCAGGGAAAAGCTGAATTTCTGGGAAAGACAGAAGATAAGGGGTGTCATCCTCATTCTCATTTTAATTTATTTTACCTCCCCTTACGTTTTTCTGAGAAGAGTAGCATGGCAGGAAGCTCAGTGGGAATGAGAGTGTGGCCCTAAGGGTCTCTACTGAGAGCAGGTTCCTTCCAGTGTTTCAGCCTCTGAGTTCCTTCTGCAAACAGAGATGAATTCAAGGATCAGGTGTATCAAACCTACAAAGATTTGGATGTAAAAACTTGAAGGGTTTTTTTTTGAAATTATTTCCTCTCTTCCTTTTGTGAGTGTCCCAATGTGCTGGAGGTTTAAATAAAGAAAGTTACTTATCTAAACTAGAATGCATCTAAAACCCATTCCCAAATGCATATTTGTGTGCATGTGTATAAAGAGATTGAGGGAATGTTTAATTATGACTTTCCTTAAAAAAAACTGCATAGAAAATAGAAAAAGGCATTGAAAAATTAAACTGGGCCTGCTAGACAGTAACTGGCTTATGGGTAAACAGCAGCAACATCCTTAAATATTACAGAAAAAATGTAGGAATGCTGAGGTCAAAGAGGGCATTCAGAGATGTGAGTAGGGAATGACAGATGAGATTGTCATTGCAAAAAGCCTCCATGGGTTCTGTGCCATTAGTATTTAGAGAAAAAGCTGAAGGTCATATCAGAGACTAGAATACAATTTCCTGGGGGCAAGCTGAAATGCTAAAAGGTTTTATGATTATGCCAGAGCAGATAGTTAGGCAATTAGAGCTCTTAAAAATTGTCAAGGCATGGGATCCAGATGAGTTACATCTGAGAACTGAGATGGGAGTAGCAAGTGGAATTGAAAGCTTTGGCAGATATTTTTTTGGTCCCTCTCCAAGGATGGGGTGGCTGGAGAGGATTGGGCAGCATGGCTGATG
Source organism: Agelaius tricolor (assembly GCF_023055355.1). NCBI lineage: Eukaryota > Metazoa > Chordata > Aves > Passeriformes > Icteridae > Agelaius > Agelaius tricolor. The sequence goes on from NW_027269266.1 coordinate 5,221,593, forward strand.
TAGTTGCTAAATATAAGCAATGATCCTGAAAAATCCAGTGCCAAAGCAACACTTTGGTAGGAATATGACTGACAGAGGATATTTTGCTTGGACTTAGGAAGTTCTTGGCTTATCAATTCACTTGACTTTCTGAAACACGTTTCTGTGCCAGAAGACAAATGTCAAACAAAGTCCATAATTTATCTGACTTTTCTGAAAGCATAGCATGCAAAATATTGATCTGCTTAAGGAATGCACATTATCTCCTGAAAATGACTAAAACTTAGCTCAGGGAGGAAAAATAGTGTCAGTAACACTGCAGAGGGATAACAGAGCAAACATACATTGTGCATGATCTACTTGCATCAGGTTAGACATCCTTGTGCAACATTATCCTTGTTTTGATCTTTAGACTTAAAATGTAGAAGAAAAAGGGGAAAACCTTGTGCTTCCTTGTGCCAAAGTACAGGTACAGTGAGGAGCAGGACCACAACAAGCCATTCAAGGCTGTGCAAGTCTTTAGGCTGTATAAAACTTCCTGTCCATTGCTGACAGGGGCTGCCCCGCAGGCACCATTCTGATTGAAAGGAGCTCAGCTCTGTCAGGGGTGAGGATTGGCCTCATAAAGTATTAATGATGGCAAACTAGATTGTTTCCAGCCCAGCTGAATGCCATGTCAGCAAATACTTATTAGAAAAGAATGAAGAATGCAGTGTGATATTTTTAACATTTCCCTCTGTGCTGGGTTCCTTCCCCACAGAGAATTCCTGCTCCTGGCTGGAGATGGGAGCTTGTTACATTGACATTTTCTGAAAAATCCCTTCACCCAGGATTCTTCTCCTGGGAAGCTGAGAAGCCTCAGAGAAAAATTAAACCAATAATTATCTCATTTGCTTTTCCTTTGTTTTGCTCATGTGGAATGTATTTGGAGATTGTTTACCCACAGGTGATTGTTTCATTGGATTCTGCTGTGAGTTGTTTTCACTCTTTGGCCAATCAGGGCCAAGTTGTGTCAGGACTCTGGAAAGAGTCACAAGTTTTCATTATTATCTTTTTAGCCTTCTGTAAGTATCCTTTCTGTATTCTTTGGTATAGTTTAGTATTCTTTAATATGATATAGTATTATAAAATAATAAATTAGCCTTCTGAGAACATGGAGTCAGATTCATCATTCCTTCCTTCCATTGTCTGGGAGCAGTGCAAATACAATGGGAGCTCCCAAAGCAACAGCAGTGGGCAGCTGTCCATCCTTTCCTGTGTGTGATGTTTTCCTTGTCTCTTCACCTTCCAAAGTGATATAGGTCAGCATTAAATTGACACTGCATGTCCCTGAAAGGCAGTAGATATGCAAAGGGGCAACTTTTTTTTTCCCCTCCTCACTTTTCTCTTCATTCTAGGGGTGCATTTATTTCTAGGGGTCTCCTATCTTCTTTTGCAGACTGAAAAAGCAGTAGCAGGTGTCTTGCAGGTGAGATTTTTATTCCAAGTGGGATCTGTCCTGTGGTGCAAAGGGAGCACACCACCCATACCTACCTGTGCTGCATCCTAACCTGCCAGACCCTTGCACTGATCCAACAGGAATTAAAATAGGAATTGTAAGTACTCAGCACCCTCAGGGATCCAGCATCGTGGTAATCTCCTCCTCCAGCACAATCTTCATAGCTGAGCCACTGTTAATGTGCTTGCAATTCATCTGTTGTGGTATTTAAAATAGTAATTATTAGTGGCATACTCTTTTGGGTGATCAGCCCAAAACTGCAGTGCAAGAGTGTGACCTTGAGTTTTCCTACAGACAGTGGAAATTAGTTGATAATGGACAACAGTAATTGCTTGGATGACAGTGCACCTCTGGAGTTATATCACCACAATACATCACAGAGGCCAGGAGCTTAGCAGGACTCAGAAAAAAAAAAAAAAAAGAATTAACAAAATGCATACAAGATGTTGAAATGCATTAAAAATGGGACAGGGGATAATACAGAGGGTAATTATAATGTAATTATATAATTGTATAAGTAAGCACTGTGGTTTCACTGGGAATCTTGCATGCAGGGCTGGGCTCAGAGGTGTCTGATGAGTATTTAGAGGCTCAAGTAAATCTTACTGACTGGAGAATTCTTAAACAGTGATGTTATTTAGTTTTGGAAAGGAGACCATAAGGAAGGCATCAAAGGTGTCCTGCCAGGAATCCTCAATCTTGGAGCCCTTTTCTCTCACAGTAGAAGAGGGTGAAGGAAGGGAATGGGACTAATCAGATTATCAGTACATCTTTTCCCCTTCTTTGCATGCAAATGGTCATGGTCATTGATGAACAGATGCACAAGAAGTTACAGAGAGGAAGAAGCCAGGGTAGCAGAAACCAGAGCAATGAGATTCCCCACCCAGACTCCTGTTAAATAGTTGTCCTTACCTACCCACCCCCCCCCCCCAAATATTTCTCTTTCTGTGTCTCTTGTAGTCCTGCTGCAAGGCATGGTCCAGGGAAGAGAAAATAAAAACTTCTGAACAAACAATAAGTCTCACATTTTTAATATTTGAGTTCAAATTGAACACACAGACATTATTTTCTCACATGAAACTTGTTGTCACAAAAAGAGATGAGAGATTAATTCTCACATGTTTGGGAAGGATATGGAAACATCAAAATTAAGAGTACTGCTGTTTTGATTAGCAGCAGCACCTTTTAGGATAGTCAAGCTCCACAATTTAAATTAAAATTTAAGTATAGGGGATGAAGATAAAAGCTAAACTGGAAGCACAGAATCCTTCCTGGTTTTTACACTTCCTAGAATTAATTATGTTTTCTGCACATTGAATTCACCCATTTGTATTTCTAGTCAGGTCTTCTCTGTGCTCCTGTATTTACATGAACAAAAAGCATTCACAATCATCAGCATAAAGATTAGAAATATATAAAAAGAGCTTTTGGGAGGAATACTAATAACAGAAAATTTGTGCCTTTGAGCAGGTTTGTGAAAGTATTTTTGTAGTTTAATCTGGCTGATTCTGGCTGTCATAATACAAGCTGTATTAAACTGATCATTAACTTGATCCAATGTAATGTGTTTTGTGCTTTTGATCTTGCTTGCTGCTGCAAATATGTCCTTCATTCAGAAATGGCCTCACATGTAAGGTGGCTGCACTTGCAGGCTCCAGTTTTATTAGATTTGCCAGACTGATGCACTCAGGCCATTTAGTATCACTTTATCACAGATAACAACAGCACAACTAACTACAAAACCACAAAAAGCCTTTAAATTTTACATATTGAAAACTACTTAAAATTCACTTTTAACCAGGGGGTCTTCTTCAAGCTGAGAAGAAAATGTAAAATGTACAATTTCATTACCCTGCATTAAACTTCTATTTTTCCTTTAGAGTTTTACTAGCTAAATCAGCATGACCAAAATCCTCTTCACTTGCTCTTCTTGATTTTCTTTTTTTTTTCATGGAACTTGAAAATGGGTAATATTTCCATGATTTTTCCATTCTGTGGTTTTACTGCTGGGACAATATTGTTTCTGTTATGCCTTGTGAGCTGTACTTTGTATCTGTTCTTAAACAGATCTGATGCATGAAATGATGATGTTCCTGTGCTTTCTCAGGCTCTCAAGTTATTAGAGCTAAATACTGTCAAGTTTGCTAAATGTTTAGGTGAATGAGCTGCTGTACTGTCAGACCTGAATGTGAAAGAAGTAATAATCCATACTAAGAAGAAAAATATATCAGCATTTAAAATAAAGAAAAAGAGTACTGGCATTTTAGAAGGAAATGTATTTTCAGGCCTCTTTTTCTCTCTACTGGGTTTTGCACTTTGTGTTAATGAAGTCAGTCTTTCCCCTTTCTTCAGGAAGGCCAGAAATTGATTTTTTTTCTTCTTTTTTAATGGAATTTGGGCTTCTCACATTCCTCACTGTGTGAGGACTCTAAAGAAATCTCCACACACGCGTCTTTCCTGAAAATTCAGTTGTACCTTCTGGCAGCCTCTCCAAACATGTTTGTCTGCACTTTCCTTTATCATAAATACTTCCCCTCTTTGCAGATGGATTTTAGTCCTGAGCAAGGGATCAATAGCTGAAGGGAATCCTGGAAAAATCAGGCTGGTGCTATTCCTTAGTGCCTAAGGTATCATTAGGGTTTGCTGTGCCTCACATCACCCCAGCACTGATGGAGTTTCCATAGTGGGGAAAGCAATTATTGCCAGTTTGCCTTGTAAATGTTGAAAGGCATCTGCTGTTCCTCTGGGGTGCCTGGAGAAATGGAAATTGATGCTGATAATAAACATAATTATAAAGAAGGTTGCTGCAAAGACTCCTGATCTGTAAGGGAAAAGTGACATTTTAAGGGCTGTGCTATGGATATAATGAGAATAGATATTGGCTTTTAAACCATTATACTGAGGCAGGGATGGATGTTTGATAAAGTCTCACTCATTATGAGACACTATATTGAAAAAAGTTTGTGTTGCATCAAAGTCCATGATGGCACAAGGGTTTAGATTGGAATTTCTTTATTCCTGTATCTCATTTGCAAACCTCTGGATCTGGGTTTTCATTGGGGTTTGTTTTTTTTTAAAGGCAGAAAGGAAAGGTGTCAAAGACCTTCCCTTTACAGATTCTCCTAACTCCTGTAAGGTTCAAGCCTGGCCTGTCCAGACCATCATCAGGGATCTCCTGGGTTGCAAAAGACAAAGAAAAATGAATGTCTGGGTTTGGTGTGAAGGCTCTGGCTTGATGTGCCTGCACAATCTAATCTTGAAAACAGCAATGTCAAAGAGGAACAGAATAAGAACACATTCCATAACATTTGTGCTATCTGGTAGTTTATGTACCAGGTATTTAGACTGAGGTCACAAAATACCTGCTTTTAAATTAGAGACAGCTTGGTGCAAATGCCAGTGATAAAAGAGTCAAGCTGAAAATAATATTAAATAATTACTGTAAAATAAAAGTACTATTTTGAAGTTGTAATTGAGTTTGATGTGTCAGGATTATGTTATTGGTAGCAGTTCATGGCTCATCCAATGTAATTATTGCAGAATCAATGTTTTCATTTAATGTTTTCTGGATCATTGTTGTCATCTGTGGTGCTTAATTGAATAAAAAACAAGATTCACTTGGAATAGATGCAGATACAAAGTACTAAATTTCTCAGAGGAAGAATGTTTTCACTTTGCTTAACCCAAAGCATTAGTTTATTTGCAAATATAATTGATACTGGCTTGAAGAGCATTCCTGGAGTACATTAAGCAGGACAGCCATAACAAGAGTATTAGATTTATGGCAGATGAGTGTAAATAGTGCAGTATTAACTGTAATGGATTCTGGGCTATAAATACACCACCACATCCCACTGGGTAGGATCAGGAGTCCTACTCATGAATGACTCTTTAGATGTGCATTGTGTGAAAGGAAATAAACCCTGGACTTTGAATTTTAGCACAAAGTTGCACATTTTGGTAATTCTGAGCTGCAGGGTAAATACCAGGTCTCAGCCCCCAGCAAGGTTGTGGTCTTGGTGTCCAAGCCCAGCACTGAAAGTGGAAACAGAATGCCGAGTTTGGTGGAGGTTCCATCAAATCTCACCTGCCAATGAGCTTCACCTGTGCAGGGAGCTGCACATTTTAAATCCTTGCTCAACCCAAACTGAGGTGTAGCATCACCAAAAGCTGCTGAATGTGAACCATTCAGTCTTTGTGTGTGCAGGAAGGGCACAGAGATGCAATGCTGCAAACACAGAAAGAGTCTTCTGCAGGGTGCCTCAGAAGTGAGGGCTGGAAAAGGAAATATCTGTCCTGTGTGGGGAGAGAAAGTCCCTGGCAGTAAAGTAGTCTCTTCAGGGGCAGGCAGCAGTGTGCTGTGCAGGTGGCAGGCAGAATGTTCTTGCTGGGACTGAAAGGTATTTTCTGCAGGGTCTGTCCTGTTGAAAACTCCTCTAGCCAAAAGCACAGGGAACCCCCAGCTGTGCAGCTCCTTGGTGATTAAAAGGAAAAAAAAATTCTTTTTCATTTAGAAAATTTTCATTTTCATTACAATGATCTTATATGGTGGCTGTATCGATTGCACGCAACTTTACTACAGGACTATTCTATGAAGAGATGCTTTCTTTGGTTTTGACTTCAGCACACAAAAAATGGGTGTTCATTTTTACTGTTGGAATTGCACTTTCTCTGACTGTGCAAGGAGGCTTCAAAATTGATGTGCCTTGCACTTACAGCCACTCTGAGCCACTTCACAGAGGCAGAGTAACATCAAGGAGCTTCAGTGCCTGGGAGAAGAAGATGTACAGGATTTTACCAGGGTGGAAGCTCTATCAGACTTCTTTGCAATCAATTATCTCTGATTAGAGAAATTTAAACCTCATTTACAGCACAAAATCTGATGAATATGCTTAAGTTTCTGTATCCCCAAAAAAGGATTCATCCCAAACAAATTAACTACCCCTTTTCCTCATGGGAGGAGAGTCAAAGTGATGTTCTGGTATCATGTTCCACAATTCAGTGAGAGCTCTACTCTTTCAGCAAAGGCCTACCTGCATCACAAGGGCTCATTCTACCATCTGTGTTTGCATAAACTTCTGTTAACAAACCATATTGTTATTGGGGAGAAAATTAAATCTTTAGAACAGGTTTCTCTGAGGCAGCTGTCTGAACCCTCTGTGTTGCTGAAGAATGTCTCTGTATCAAGGAATGTGAGACTGCAGAGTTTATTTAACAGTGAGATAGAAAAAGGGTTCATTTTATTACAATTCATGCCATCCTAATGGACCACTTGATAAGAAAATATTAAAATGTAGTGCTGGGTGGACTGTAAGTGAATATTTATTTGCCTTCTACCACTACCACATAGCTGAACCAACAATCTCAGGCTGACACTCAATGGTTAAGATGAACTGTTTAATCAGGTCTGTGGCATCCTGCTGTCAATATTATCTGAAGTGAAATCAGTTGAAAGAAAATGCCAATTGAAAGCATCCTTGCAAGACTGTAACTGCTATTTCTGTAGCTTTTAATCACATGCAGCCTGTCTCTGGCATCTATGAAGAGGGGAAAAGGTTGGAAATAGATTTATCTATTTTGGAAAGCTTGTCTCTTCATTTCTAGACATAATTAAAAGCCTGATATGTTGCTTAGAGTTTTCCCATGTACTTTGACTTTTCTTTGACTGCTGGAAGGGGTGAAGTGATCAGTGCAGGTACTTCTGAAGAATGATGTCTGTTAAAGCTTTGCACAACGGTTTCCCTTTCATGCTGAGCTCAGATGCATTGCCCATCAATCTCTTCATTTTCTGCTCATATTAATCCTCTCAGAGTAGCTACTGCTTGTTCTGGTGTCACCAAACTGCAACTCAAGGTGAGAATTACTTAACTTGGTGCTCTGGATTGCTCCATAAGGCAGATAGGATTTTATTTTATTTATTTATTTATTTATTTATTTATTTATTTATTTATTTATTTTAATGCTGGCCAACTTCTATTTCTATTATTTCAGGCTCTTGCAGCTTAAGCTTCTAAACATCCCATCCTGCAGTCACTTCCCACACCAGTCCAAGTCTTGATCTACAGAGATGAACAATAGAAATGAAAAGACTGCTGATTCCATGAATAAATATAAGCCCTTAGCTGCCTTATTATCCCTGGAAAATATGTCCAAAAAGATGTCTTTGGTAATATTTGCAATAAAAGGCTGATGGTGTTCTCAGGACTGATGAAATCTGCCCCTTCTTGTTTCTAAAATTCTGATTTGCTCAAGAGAGAATGCAGTGATGGGTGATGCAACTTTTTTCTAGCATAAGTTCATGCATGAATGTGAAACTCTGTGAGTTTTCCAAAGGTAACAAGTTGCAGCTACTCCACAGGTAGAGCTGGGCACTGACCCAGGGTTTTTCAGGATGCACTGTTTACAGCAAATCTGAGCACATGGCATTGATCTCCTGCTGCCCACCCTGGTGGGTGGGTTCTAAGTGCTCCTGCATCTCCTCTGGTAAACAGGGCAGGGTCACAGCAAGCTGGAAGAGGAGTGGGCTCAGTTTTTGTCACTTTGTGGGCTTTGGTGTTGGATTACAGCATATACAAGCAGTCACATGCACCACCTGTAGCTGATTTTTAAGTGTGCACACATGATGGGGATATTTCATATGTGCAGTTACATGAAATTTGAGAGGTATGTAAATGAGACATGCATTAATTATCTGTGACAAGGAAATGGCTCACTGTGGTTTGCTCTCACACTCTAGCTCACATTTCATACTTGTGTGATTTCCTAAGGGTTTTATATTCAGGGTGAAAAGTCTACATTCCTGCATAGCTTTGTGTAACCATGCTATGGAACTTTCTGTAAGTCTCAAATATCTCAACTTCCCTTCTTTGTGCTATTTTCTAAACTAAATGAAATCACAGTTTGGTTTTGTGGTTTTTTGGTTTTGGTTTTTTTGGGTTGTTTTTGTTTGTTTGGTTTGGTTTTTTTGTGTGTGCAAGAATTCAGAGGCTCACAGCTGTAGGCTACTTTGAAATGTTTGTATCATTATTTCTACTTTGCTGTCTTCAAAATATGGTAAAATCAAAAGGTCAGAGATACCAAATCAAACAATAATATAGGGAAAACTGTGTTGGAGACAAGCTTACAAGTGAGTGTTATAGAAAGGACACACTTCTTGTTTGGGGTTGAGTGTGGGAAATTATGATTAAGTACATAGAGTGTCACGGACATATTTCATGAAAAATCCTTTCCTTAGGATTTTTTCTCCTGAGAAGCTGAGAGGCCTCAGAAATGAAATGTAAACAATGGTTATCTGCTGCTGTGGAATGCAACAGGTGCATCTGTGACTGGTCTCATGTGGTTGTTTCTTTCTAATTAATGGCCAATCACAGTCAGCTGGCTCAGACTCTGGTCAGTCACAAGATTTTATTATCATTCCATTCCTTTCTTTGCTAACCTTCTGAGGAAATCCTTTCTTCTATTCTTTTAGTATAGTTTTAATATATAATTTTCTTTTAATATTATACATATCATAAAATAATAAATCAGCCTTCTGAAACATGGAGTCAAGATTCTCAATCTCCATGTCGGGATTTCCCGCAAATTCAAAATTTGATGGCCCCGAGTGAGGAACAATTCAACATCAGAGTACCTGTGCAATGTTTTGGGGAGGCTGTACCGTATTTTTTATTCATACTCATTAAAAAGTGTGAAGCTCTGTAAAGCTGGATTGGAGCAATCTCAAATCCTGAGTCCCAGTGAGTTAAGCAGAGGTCCTCAGTCCCCCAGTGAGTGGTGCTCAGCACTCCTAGCACCCTTCAGCAACACTCAGACATCCAGAGCCATTCCCTGTGCCTCAGCCTGGCTGTCAGACCCCAAAGGAACAAACACCTTGGATGGGAAGGCACAGGGAGTAAGAGAGAGAGACTTTTGGCAAGAGACATTTTATGCTCTCTGATTTTGGACATCCCATCTCTGCTGCTGCTGCTCTTGTGCCACTGACAGTCACAGCCTTTTAAAGACCCACTCCTGTTTCCAGTAGGGTCAAGGCTCAGGCACCCTTTGTCATTTCAAGTGGCAATGTGAGGGTTTGCCCCCCTCCTCCTGCAGGACATCAGGGGCTGTGAATCTGCCCCTGCTCCAGCCCCACCTGAGTACCCAAGGTGGCAGTGCTGAATACCTGCTAAATCTCTATAATTCATGAACATTATCAAGGCTAAATAAATGATGTCTTTTCCCCTTTTGCTGTGCCCAGAGCCCTGCTGTTCTCCTGTAAGATGTATAGGATATATAGATGTTATGCATCTCTTCTGCATTAATCTTCTTGTGCTACAGGTAGATCAAATAAATACATGAGAACTGGGTTTCACCACCACACTACTTGAATTATTTATTCTATTTAGGTTTCTATTTGGGCAGTTATGTGCTGCATGTGTTTGTACATCATGCTGTAAGGTTTCCACTTTCTTTACTGTGTCATCTGGCTACAAGTGAGCTGGGAATCTGGTTTGGTGCAGTATCCTCAGAGCTGAAGAGTTCCTCTCTGTGGAAGTTAAAACAGTGACACAGTACTAGCATGCTTGTGAAAATGAAAGCTCTTTAAGGTGGTAGAAATGGCACATCAAAACTGCTGGTCAGTTTTACAAAAAAACATGGAGCAAGGCATTGTTCTGGTTTCTGTTTGCTTCATCACAACAGAACCAGCTCCAGAGGTTACAGCAGTAACAAGACAATTCTGTTCACCTCCTTTATTTATTTTAGTAAGCACACACTTTTACCTCTGCATTGGGGTTCTGAGTAGACCTTTCCAGTTGGCCCATTTTCCATAATTTGCATTTCCCCTAGAGGGCTTTCAACATACCAGTAACATTTTTTGTGTGTCCTCTGGGATAATTACATGTAGTGTGCAAGACCTGCAGTCCAGAAAGGTGAATGCAGGGAGGGTACTGAGGCACACAGGGGGAAATTGGGTGAGGTGACAGGAATCTGTGCATTACTTGTTTTATCTGCTCCGTGGAGTTTTGCCCAAGTGTTGTTTTCTGCCTCTTCCTTCCACTTGAGAACAGAAATCTGAAAACATTGTGGGTTTGCCTTCTCCAAAAATAAAGACATGAAGCAGACAGGAAGGGCTTTGGGTCCCTTTGTGCCTCTTTTAGAGAAGACAAGTGTTGGCAGTGTTTTCATTGTTCAGACTCTTGAGGAGGTTATTTTAGGTTGGAGGAAAAGCTTATCTACCACAGAGCTAGCAGGAATGCAGCAACATATGCTTACCACAACAGATTGAATCCCAAGAAGTCTAGAAACACTTGATAAAAACCACACCAGCTTACAAATCCCCACAGCCATCACAGTCCCCAGCAGAAACTGAGGGCAGTGGTCACCACAGCCCATCCAGCTCCTGTGAGCCTGCTGGGGAGGCACTGAACACCAGAGAAAACACCAGGGCAGGTGGCAGAGGTGACATCTTTGCACCTCTTGGTGTTGTTTGGGAATGGTTGAGAGAAGTTATGAGGTTAACATGGTGTTCAGTGGGTTACCAGTCCTCAGGGCAAGTGGTCACACCCTGTGCTACAGGTGATGCCAGGCCTGAGGAGATCCTCTCCACGTGGCCAAAGGTGGGCTCAGCCTGCCCAGCCTGCAGGATCCACATCTTCATGTTCAGAAACTGAGGTTGTTTGGTCTTCATGCCTCCATCACCTGTGAGACTTCAGAGGCTGTCTTGGTACAACTTTCAAGTATGAGACATCTTTAGGATGAATATGTGTTTTACTCAGCCATTTCACAGTGTCATTATTTTGCACAGCCTCACTATTAAAAGTGTGTGGTTCATATTGTGAGTTCAAGTATTTCTTTTTTTTTTTTTTTTTGGTTAAAGCTGATATAAAAGTAAATGAAAAATAACAACCATTGTGATGAAAAGTGTACTTCATAAAACAAATGCTTAAAAAGCCACTTGCTCCAGCTGCAGATTTTATGTACAAGGATCTCTCAGGCAATGTATGTGCTTACATAAGAAGTCTTTCACAACATTTACATTTAAACCAGTCATCATCTTATATGCAGATCATTTATTCATCCTATAAATCACTTTGGAGCTAAAAATGAAGATGAGGCTCTCTCTTTTCCAAGCAGTAGGCTGCTAAACAGCCTAATGTGTTTGCAGCTGTTGTGAACATGGGGATTCTCTGCTTGATTCTCAGTGATTTGGGAGGTATTTTCTCATCCCTGGTGATGTCTTTTACATTTTCTCACCTAGATATTTCAGTTCCAAAATATAAATTATGGCTATTCAGTAAAATGGGGAGGGGAGGGGAGGGGAGGGGAGGGGAGGGGAGGGGAAGGAAGTGGCGGAAGGAAGTGGCGGAAGTGGCAGAAGGAAGGAAGTGGCGGAAGGAAGTGACGGAAGGAAGGAAGTGGCGGAAGGAAGGAAGGAAGTGGCGGAAGGAAGGAAGGAAGTGGCGGAAGGAAGGAAGGAAGGAAGTGGCGGAAGGAAGGAAGTGGCAGAAGGAAGGAAGGAAGTGGCGGAAGGAAGGAAGTGGCGGAAGGAAGTGGCGGAAGGAAGTGGCGGAAGGAAGTGGCGGAAGGAAGGAAGGAAGGAAGTGGCGGAAGGAAGTGGCGGAAGGAAGGAAGGAAGGAAGGAAGGAAGGAAGGAAGGAAGGAAGGAAGGAAGGAAGGAAGGAAGGAAGGAAGGAAGGAAGGAAGGAAGGAAGGAGCTAAGAATTAAATTCTTCCATTCCTAAAACAACAGTTAAAAAGATCACATACAGAGTCAATAAGGAAGGAATTCAGATACCTAGAAATAACCAGGAGCTATGGGGGGAAAGTGTCAGTGAATATTGATCCCTAAGAGCACAGGGAGCAGGAACACTGAGCCAGACTGTGAGGAAGCAAACTGCAAAAGCAATTTGGAGACCATTCACAGCTGGCACTGAAGTTGGGGCCTCAGAAGTCTCTCTCACACGGATAAACAAGTGAGAAAGAGGCATCTGTTGCATTGCAGCTGCCAAGGTTACACCAGCAGGAGCAGGCAGAGGGGCAGAGAAAAGCCAGCAGCAGGGTCTGTATTCCTTGCAGGGATAACAGAGTCAAACAATTGTGGCACTGCTCATCCCCTGCCTTTGAGACTGGGATGATGTATTAAAATATATACACTGACTCAAAAAATAACCCCACAGTGGATTCAAAGTAATGTTTTTGAACAGTAACTACTTCAATAGAAAAGCCTGACTGTCACACTTGATCTTTAGGGTAGGCAAACCAAAGTGGGTGCGGAATCCTGAAGTGAGAGGAGCACAAGTACCTGCCTGCTGTGTTCCCCAGAGACACACTCCAATTCAGGCAGGAAAGTGCTATGCAAAACAGCTCTAGCTGTGCATGAAAGAGCAGACTTCTTCACAGCTTACATGCCCGTGTTGTCTTATTTGTTTACCATGAACTGTGGGGCCCTGGGACTCAGAGAGGCAGCAAGAAATGGGAAGCAGCAGAATAGAGTGCTTCAAATCAACCCAGTATAATAATTTTAAACTACCTTCTCCTCGTCAAGATTTACAAAAAATATTTAAAAAAGCAACTTAGTGAGGCTTTGGTAATGGACAAATAGTAACAACACCACAGGACTATTATGCAGACACGCAGGTTGTTCTTGCAATTCCCATTGTCCCTGTGTCCCCTGCTGCCACACACCTGCTGTCTCAGATAGCAGGAGTTCTCATACTTGTAGGAACATTTTGAAGTGTATCCCCTGTAGGAACAGATATTCATGCAACTGACTAATTAATGGCATTGACTGAATAAACTGGATTTGATCTGCTAAATGAAAATAGCACACCAGATTGCTTTCTTAATGATTTTGGTCATGCTTTCTTAATGGCTTTGGTCATGTGTAATGGAAATGTGATGTATTTTTAACTGTAACTATATTCATAATCTGTTACTGCCTCTAGTCCTTTCACAGAACCTCTGAAATCTGGAAAATCCTGCGAGTGGATCCCCAAGACAGAGAGGTCCTCAGTGGAGCCTCTGAAAGTTCCTCTGGCCAGAGACTCTCCCATGACTGACCCTTGGTAGAGCCAACACATTGGAGACAACCAGAGAGGGGCAACAGTAGCAGGGCTGATGCAAGATAGAGCTAATTAGTGTATCTCCTTAAAGGCCAAAGATTTTCCTTTCTTTTATAATAAAATTAGTTTTGGGATGTCCATTGACAAGCTGGGCAATCTTGCCAAAGTTAGGGATTAACTTGGAACAAGACTAAAGTGGTTTTTTGGTCTTCTAATAGGAACTATTGTGAGGAGCAGTGCTGGGGATGGTGTGTAGGCAATAGAGATGCTCTGCAGCCTTTGTAGGAGTAGGGCTGATGTCAGCTGATCTCCCACTAAGTGTTTCCAATTCCAAATTCCAACTGGGGATGTTGCTGTGCAATAATGTGATATTAGTGTTGTCACATTCTTGGAGAGGGGCAGGGCACAAAGCACAAACTGTGCTTTCTGAACAAAACAAAATTAAATTCTCCCTCTCCAAAGCTCATTCAGATGAGCACAGAACAGAAATCTCCAGAATGAACAGCCAGAATGTCTGCCTGCTTCTGAAGCATCCAAAGCACAAACTCCTGTAAAAAAAGCTTCTAACCATGCAGCCCTCATGGGTTTAAAGCTTTCTGTTCTTTGGTATCTTTTGTATGAGGAGCCCTTGACATCCAGAGGGATCTGCAGAGGAGGCACAGCCCCCTCTGACTCACTGCATCTGAGCCATGCAGGTACAGAAGGAGAGGGGCTGTGCCATTGCTCTTTGTGTGGATGAGATGTTGGCACTGGGACTGAGGAGGGGGAACTGGTCACCAGCAAGCCCTGGCACATCTTGGGACAATGGGCATCTTGATTTTTATGGACCCTTCCCTCTTGTTCCTCTTGGAATTTCTCTATGAAATTGGAATGGTGGTGCAATAGGGCACTAAAGGTATTTTATCATGCTTGGAGATTGAGTAGATTTACCTTTTCTGGAGTATGCTGCTGCTCTTAGAAGAGCACTGGTTAGGGAGACCTTCTGCCACCACTGCTGCAGGAGCTGCCAGCCTTGTGTCCCCACCCTGCTGCCTCCACACCTTGGACAGCAGCACCAACACACACTGAGCACTGCTCCCCTTGCATCCTGTGGGCCAGTACTGACTACCAATGACTGAATGCTAAAATCCATGGCTGTAACATTTCTAAAGGCTTTTCTCACCTTTCTCATAGTGGATGCCTGTGCTGGCAGAGTCTGTCCCTCTTCCTGAGTTGTCTTTAAAACATCTGCTACCTATAAAACTGTCCCAAAAACCTGTAGCCCTTACACCTTTTCCTTTGTAACATACCTCTGAGTGGGTTTTTCTCTTGCCATGAGCTTTCCTGGGCACTGTGTCCTTCCTCAACTGAGAGCAAATCAGCCAAACCAGTGGGAGCTGTCAGCAAGTGTGAAGCTCAGAGGGGCTGGATGTACAAAACCATATTGAGTGTGTGTTCTGCTGGAGGCAACACATTACTGCACCCCAAATACTAATGGTACTAATGGCTTACACCCCCCAAAATTTCAGATATGTAACTCTCCATGGGATCTGGTCATTATCTGGAGAAAGGAGTACATTAGCAGACTGATCAAATGCATGGTTAATCAAGTAGAATTAATTTCTACCCACTTTGCTCACTGGCTCCAACTTCCTTGCTGTGGCAATGAAAGGGGAATAAATAACCCAGTGTGGTACAGCTAAACCCCCAGGCTTCAATGGAGCAGAAGGGTTCTGCATCCAATAACTGTACCTGCTGCAGGCTTATCACTGCTCTTAGCCTGTGCTCCCTGGAACAGATGTGTGCAGCTGCAGGGCTCTCTGTGAGCTCAGGTGGCTGGTGAGTCTGGCTTTGTAACTCACAGGGAGCAGGAATGCTCTGCACTGACTCCTGAGAGCCCATTGCTGCTTCCCATAAAGGAGCTGCTCTGTATCCAGACACCTCTTCTGCCTGGGAAGGGCAGAATCAAGGATGGCCTTGCACCCTGATCTGCTAAAAAATGTTTGGCAGCAGTAACAAACTGCTTTTTTTTGCTATCACATGTTGCTGTGATGCTTCATCATTTGCTGTGCTTTAGCTCCTAGGAGTTCACAAGTCTTTGTGGTGGTGACAGTTTGAGCTTTTGTTCCACCTTATCCTCCAGAGCCACTGGAACATTAATTCCTCTTTGCAGTGTTCTAAGTTTTCAACAATCTTTGAGCAGGAAGAAGCTTTGTGGTGACTTTGTGAACTCCAAGGAGAATTTTAAGAATGATCCCAGACCACAATCTTGTTCCTGCCAGTCTCAGGAGAGTGAAGCACTTTCCTTCTAACAGAAAATGCTCCAGGACATGTGTGACTAATTTGTTACAAGGTAATTAAAAATTATCTGTATTACTGCAGTGCTGCATGATTTTGTTGAAACAAGCACTCTGAGTGAAGATGAGTGGAGAAGCTGGAACAGCTCCTTCCACCTGTTGCTGGTTCCTCTCCTGATGGGAGGGAGTTGGCTCTGTCCTGCTGTGGGGCCTGAGGAGGTAATTGCTGTCAAGCCCGGGGATGCATTCATGCCATTGTAGCTGGCATTTTGAACGAGCATCTTGGTTAATGAGGAGAGCTCTCTGTGCTCAGAGTGGGCTCCTGAGCTGTCCCAGTGGTGGCACAGCACAGACCACATGGATTGATGGAGGATGCTGATGATAGACATGCACTTTGTGTGGGCAGGGAGTGAGTCTGGAGACTGACACCCTCCCATGGCATGGGCAGGAACTGGAGACAAGCATGTTTCAGGTGTGGGTAGTAGAGGTTGGACAGCCTGTTGTATCCCTGACCCTGGCAGGGAGGAACAACCTGCTCCCTGTATCCTTGTGGTCAGCTGGGATGCTGTGGGGAGGGATGGATGGAAGGTTGTACTCCCAGGGTCCTTGTCTGCCAGTGCCTCCTGCCATGCCCCACACGGGGCTGTCTGGCACCCACTCCTGCTGGCCTTGGCAGTGCAGATTCTTGTCCTTGGACAGGGATGTGCTAATCCTTCATCAGTGATGACTCAGCCAAGCAATGGCATGGGTACCCTAACCCTGCTCAGAGGTCAGGAGGGACAGCCTCACCCTGCTGGTGTGTGAGGAGATCATTCTCTGCCTGTCACTAATAAGCCCTTCTGAATGGCAGTGGCCACTGCTGCTCATCCAGGAGGTGTTTGGCAACCTCAGAACCCCTTTGATGGAGGCAGGAGGGGGACAGAGAGCTCGAGGATGCCACTGCCCCTGCTGCCACATCCTCAGGCAGTGAGCAGCTGGAGGCCACCCGAGGGGATGGGACAGCCTGCCCTGGTCAGGGCTGACAAGGAGGTACAGCCAGGCAGGGAGATCAAGGCATTTCAGAAACACTGGGCTGGCTGTGCCAAGCACTGGGAGATGCAGTCAGAACAGCAGCCTCCTAATGCACCCCTGTAATGAGGCTCAGCCACATGCATTTGCATAGCTAACTACTGGACTAATTAGCACAATTAACTTCTTCTGTGTCCAACAACAAGCTTAGTGGGGAAAAAAAATCTACATTGTAAGGGAGAGTGGCCATTTCCAGAACAGTTAAAACTGTGTCTTAAGTTGTTAACTGTGAAAGAATTGAATCTGCAGAGGGAGAGCATGCAGTGCAATTAAGTTTAGGGATTGCCAGTGTAGGTACTGAGGGGTCAGGGACACAGTGAATGGATCCCATGTTTTAAAAAGGGATCTGTTTTGCAGAAATTTCCAGCATGTACAGTGGAGGAGTAAAATAAAACAACCAACTAAATAACAAAAATCCCACAACCAAAAAAAAAAAAAAAAAAAAAAAAAAACCCAAAACCAACACACCAATTCCAAATACAGTTTTGTTTTCTTTGAATTCCTCTTGGAAAGAAAAATAGCAGAAGTGTGGAGTTAAGCAAGCCCTCATTACCACTCACAACAGGTAGAAAAGTAGACCAAGCCAATTGGAAAATTCAAACTGATCCACTTATATAAAACCTTGAAAACAATTTTGTTCTGATGGCTGGGGAAAAATGTATGAGCAACAACCTCACAGTAAACATTTAGAAAATAGCGTGACTTAAACTATGGGGACTAAAGAGATGGAATTGCAATGTAAGCCAGGACTGTGTCAGAGTATAATTCAGCAAGAAATCAACACAGGCTGTTAGATTTGAATGCAAATTACTGTTTCTTGTTAGAGAGGTGCTATTCACTTATTTTTTAAATGAGCTGTTGCCTGGGTTGTGGCACCTGGGAAAAGGCAAGGTTGTCCAGTTTACTACCAGCACAATTCTGTGTTGCAGATCTTTTATGTTGTGGTTCCTATAAACTCCTGTGAATGTAATGGTGAAAATGTAGAAACAGTTAGGGAGTCTGAGTGGTGCCTTGCAGATATCTTTAGGGAACTTGGCCTGATGTTGGCCTGTTCCTGAAACAAGGATCAAAATTATCCCAGGTGTAAGGAGACATTGACTGCAGTGGTGTTGGTGAATGTGACCTTGTGTAATAAATCTGTGCTGTAAAATTGGGGACCAAATGAGGCATAATCACTTCTCTGTCAGACAAACACTGTGATGTTGCCTTTCCTTAGCAGGCTCAGCCGAGGTCCCGGTACCACGTGAGTGAGAGAGCATTTATCTTTACACAGCACCACAGGCTCCATCCCGACTGTGCTGGGTAGGAGGTGAAGATGGGAGAGGCAGCAAACGTGGCATTTTCGTGTCACCAGGTGTTGGGTTGAGTGAGGGCTCCATCAGTCCCGAGCAAACACCGAACTACGCTGCTCTGAGTTTTGTCCACCCTTGCGAGGGCTCCTTCCCGGAGCGTGGCTCTGCCTCGGCACAGCCCGTGTTACCCCGTGCCGACAGCCAGGTGGGCGAGCGGGCTCGGGAGCCTCCTTCGACAGCTCCGATGCGCCGGAGAGATCCCTGCTAAGGCAGAGAAGCTGCAGGGAGCGAGCTGCAGCAGGCAACGCGTGCCCGTGTGTCACCCTGCAACGTGACCTCCATGGCAGCCACCACAGCAGACACGCACGGTGGCCCCCGGCACACCGGGGACATGGAGGGGGCTGGGGGTGCCTGGGGGCCACCTTTACCCTTCGGCAGTGAAGGGGCAGCTCCCCGGAGCATCGGTCCCATTGCTGGGTGCCCTGGCAGAGCGCTGCATCCCCGGGAGCCGCGCTGGCAGCTGGGCAGGAGCTGCCCTTGGCACGGCTCTGCTGGGCAGGAGCTGCCCTTGGCACGGCTCTGCTGGGCAGGGGCTGCCCTTGGCACGGCTCTGCTTCAGAGCTGAGCACTGACGGAGCCCCCGCAAGTTGCGAGAAGACGGGAGCGCGCCTGCCAGAAACTCCGCGGGTGCGCGGCCCCGCGGGGATGCGGGATGGGGGATGCGGGACGGGGCAGCGGCCCCGCAGGGATGCAGGATGGGGCAGCGGCCCCGCAGGGATGCGGGATGGGGCAGCGGCCCCTCAGGGATGCAGGATGGGGCAGCGGCCCCGCAGGGATGCAGGATGGGGCAGCGGCCCCTCAGGGATGCAGGATGGGGCAGCGGCCCCCGGGGGATGCGGGACGGGGGATGCAGGACGGGGGATGAAGGACGGGCCAGCGGCCCCGCGGGGATGAAGGACGGGCCAGCGGCCCCGCTCTCCGCCGCTCCGGGAGGGGGATGGAGCAGGGCCGGCCGCGCACATCCCGGCGATTGCACCGCCAGCCCCGGCAGCCCGGTGCATGCGCAAGGCGCGGGCGGCCGCCGTGGAGGTGGGGAGGGAGCGAGGACCACATCGCTGCCTCCGGCTCCGAGCTGCCAGTTGCTGGTTGCCAAGCAGTTATCATTGTTTCTGTGACGATTGCAGAGGCTGTTGCTAATTGAAGAAGCCCCCACAGCATCCTTCTCTCTGCTCCTGCTTCTGCTTTTATTTTAGAGGCTCAAGGGGGAAGACAGCCAGACTAGTGCTTTTTTACATTGCATTTTTATTTATTTCTTTTTGTGGGGGTGGGAAATTTCTCAGCTGGTGATTAAGTGATGGACTAGTTACTCATCCGTATCCCTTTAGTCTTTGTGTGTGTGTGTGTGTGTGCGTGTATGTCTGAACACACAGACAAGCTTACACACACACACACACACAGAGTAAAATCCTGTTTGCCACTGCAGTGGGCACAAATAGGTGAGCATGACTACAGCCAAGGAGCAAAATGCATCAGGGAAACAAGCCCAACAGCAAGACCAGGTAAATGCTTATTTTCCTCAATTTCAAACAGATACAGATTTGCAATGTGTAGCTTTGTGTTTCTCGTATGATTGTTATGATTTTTAAAAAAATCTTTTTGGTGTGTGTTCTTAAAATTGTCAACTGAGTCACCAGCCAGTGGCAGGAGGGAAGTGCTGTGTAGCTGGGTTCAAGGTCTGCTTTCTCAGTGTGTGTGGAGACTTGGGGGGAAGCTGAAATTGTGATCATTTTAACAGCCTGCACCTCTTGCTGAAGGCAATAGAGGTTTGTTCTGTAACTTGTTCCTTACATGTGTTCTGGGAGGGGGAGTATGTTGGGATGGAGGCCCTTTCTCACTGGAAGAAGGGGGCAAGGGTATTTAAAAGCCCTTCTGCAGATAGATATAAAATTGTAAAAGTCGTGTGCAGCTTCTGACTTTGCCATGCACTTTCAGTGAATTTTTCTTGCCTGGCATTGTCTTGGAGGGGCATTTCAGGGTACAGCATGTGCCCAGGCTATGCACAAGCAAGAGGGATGGCAGGGGGGGCAAAAAGCAGCTGCAAGTAGGTAAAACTCCTATGGGCTTTGGGGCAAATTTCTGTGCTCTCAGCATGTCTGAACTCAGTTAATCTATTTCTCTTGGTAGGTGCTTTGTGTGTTTCTGGAGAGGTAGAAAGTTAAAGATTTCATTTTCTCTGTCAAGCCTGTATTTTGGAGGGCATTCCTCTCTGCCTACACTTACCAGGATGGAATGAAGTCAAAACTTTCCCTGTCTAAAAAGCAGCGGGTGGCAGAAAAAAAAAAGAGGTATAGAAGTATATCCTCAGCTGTAAAGGACGGGCAGAGTTACGAAGTGGTGGCATAAGGGAAAGTCTGGCTGCGATCTCGGAGCTCCAGCTGAGGCTGGTGAAGGTTCCTGAGCTCTGGGGGCACTTTGGCAGATCAACATCTCCCTTCTCCTCATGCCCACCTTCCCCTCCCTGTGCTGGGGCACCGCGGTGCAGCCCAGACCCTCCAGTTCTGCAATTGTTCCTCATCTCCTTAAGACACTGGAAGTTCTCCACTTTAATCTTTGGTTAGGACAGCACAGGAGGATAATTTAAACAGATCTCTCAGGGCACAAATTAATTCTTAAAATAGCTCTTCCTGGAGTGATAGGCTGAGAGCCTCGCATACTGTTTTTTTTTCTTTTTGGTACAGTATTTTAGGGAAGGAACGAGCATGGGAAGACACTAAGCACCACAAATAGCATGATATAATCTGCATTTTCAGGGTGACATTATACCAATGACCAAAACAGACAGGCTCAATGGTTCAGAGGAAACAAGAAGAAAATAACTTTGATATTTGGGGTTAAGAAACTATGCCTTCATCTAATCCTGCAGGTGTTGGACTTTTCTTCTCTTTTCAATGCTTTTGGAATATATATTTTTGTCACTGTTTGCTGCAGGTTAAAACGAGTCTACCTGTGTTTCTGGGAGGCAGGGGTTTAGAAGTGCCTTTTCTGAACAAAGAGGGCTATGGGGCTGTCCCTTCCTCCTCCTTAAAGCTGTGTAAAAGTGTTGAGTTTTGTAAGTCAAGAGGTATATGTTGCATTTTTATGAAGCAGAGGTGGTTTTGTTTCAAGCAGTGTTACCTGCCTAATGCCATTTTGCTGTTGGCATGCCACATCTTTGCTCCTTTGGTCTTCCTACATGAAGTACAAAATGCTCAGAATAGGTCCTTAGTATATGCAGAATCTTGATTGAGTATATTCCATAACTGGCTGAATTGCAATTATACCCATATGGTACATTTAAATATTCTGGGAGTACGTGCTCTCTTAGCTCTGCCCTAGTGTGAGCATGAAATAGAAATATCAAGAATATATAAATATCAATCATATTGATGAATATTAATGTCTGAGTCTGTGAGCAACTTTGCTCACTGCCATCATTTCTTTTATTGTTTTCACAATACATTATTAGTAAAATGGCTTGACAGCAGGGGGCTGAATCCAATCTCTGTCTATTGATTTGAGTGCACTTTTATCTTCCAACACCAAAAGCAGATCTAAACCCTTATTTTATCTAAAACTGTTCATAACTGAAAAAAGGCTCTATTCAAATTCTATTTCTAGCTGAAATTCTATTTCCAGGCTTATGCATATCAAGAATTACTGAGCTTTTTTTTTCCTTGCTTAAAAGTGATCAAGAAACTGAAAAAATGTAGCTTGGAGAAAAATTGAAGGCAAAGTGCTGGTCTGGCTGTAGAGGACTGAGTCTCTTTCGGTAGCAGCTGCTGCTGTCGTAAGAGATCCTGTCCATCCCTTTTCTGTGCTCCCTGCTGTGACATTCCCTGGATCCAGAGGCAAGCAAGTGTCACAGTTGGCTTAAATCTCTGCTGTGTCCTACCATACTAACCCAAACAGAAGCTGGCCATTAAAAGACACTGCAGGAGCAGGGTGGGGAAAGTTTGAAAATGTCTGCAGAAGCTTTGCAGGCATAAATTTAAAAACCTACTTTAGACTCGTGTGTCTATATGCAAATGAAGTCGTGTTCTGTCTTGAGATTTACAAAAATGATAATAATTAGAAAATGATTGGGATGTGGAGATAAGCAAAGCACTGCTTTAACTGCTGAAGGCAGGCAATCCCTTTCTTCCTCAGGTAATTAAAAATGTTTCTATACAATTCCTTTCTGATAAGCAGTGCTGCTCACCTCCATGCCAGTTAAACTGCTCAGAATTCCAGTCATTTATCTCCTTGCTTATCTGTCTCATGGGTCTGAACTCCTAAGTCTTTTGGACATCATGTACAGAGAACATTCTGTAAGTGATAAGTAATGCTGTCTGTTACTGTCAAGTTGTGATTGCTTGATCAAGAAGTGAGCTGGACGTGGTTGTCTCCGTGCTTTTGGCTGCTCCTGGTGCAGCTGTGGTTTCTTGTTCCGAGGGCTGGAGCTGGACACAGAGCAGTGCACCATCAGCACAGCTGCTTCCTGCTCAACCCAGAGCTCAGGAGTGCGTGGCAAAGACACTGATAGACCCAGGATCTGGCTCAAGAGGACTAGAGAATCCTGTTCTCCCCCTTGGGGTTTGTTAGCTGGATGTGTGGATAGGCCATTAAAACACTTTTCCATTAAAAAAGGGGAAGAAAATAGCAACAGCAGGTCAAGTACTCTGACAACGCTTTAGCTATTTATACAGGCTGAAGATCTCTGTGTTTTAACATAAGCCTGTAAATTTGTTATCTTAGTTTAGCCCAATTCTTGCTACTTTTAATGGCCTTTGGGAATGCAAATAGCTCTGCAGTCATATATAAAGATAAGGAGGCTGATTTTTTAATGAAAATGTGGTAACAGGCGTAATGCTAAAATGAGTCTTTTAAATATTTTAAAAAGTGAGTCAGCATATCAAGTATAACAGGATCACAGATTCTCAAAGAACAATTTTTATAAAACATATTTAAAGGGTTGATTGGTTAATTGGGTATTTGAACACTGAGGATAAGGATTGTTCTCATTTCTTTTGCTGTGTAGAAAAGAACTGTCCAGGGCTTATGGGGAGCAAGATCCTGTTCTGAAATGTGCTCGTGTCCTAGACAAGGTTGTTAATGACTGCATGGAATCCATGTAAAAGACCAAAAAATAAGTGAGGAGACAAAATAGCTTGAGGGCTGCCTTATTGAAGTGGGCTCCGTGGAGGAGTGGAATCAGATCAATGGAACAGCTCTGCCTATTAGCTGTCATTAAGGTAATCAATTCTGAATTTTACAGAACAGCTGGAATTCCAAATCAGAGGTGGGGTGTCTTCAAGTGGAAAGAGAACACATTTACTTGGAAAACCTAGGCCAGACTCAGGAATAAAATGATGAAAAGATTAATATTTCATGCTGCTAATGGTCCCCTGCCTCTCTACTTCACAGAAATAGCCTGTAGTATCTTGAAGAGTGAGTACAGTTGCAGTATCTAATATACTGTGCTGAAGTGTGCCTCTACTTGTGTAACTTTATCCAAATAAGAAGCTAAGTGTGCACTTCAGCTGCATTATGCAGACAGTCCCCCTGTGTTGTTTTAATTCAGGTAATTCTGGGATTCCTGTACCAGGGGATGCCAATCCCTGTGTGCCCTGCTGTCTTCCTGCAAGGTGGTAAATGTTCTCTGTCATTGTGAGCTGAGTCCTGTGCTGTTATTTCACTCCCAGAGTAGATTAAACTAAGAAATATGGGTGTGCTCACATTGGGAAGTGGTGTGTACCCACCCTGTGAGAGTCAAAGAGATGATACTGAGGTCCCAAACACATATTTTTGACTGGGGGATTATTTCAAACAAATTCCAGACTGGCATGCATGTTCTTAAGTAGCTGTTCAGCATCTTCTCTCTAAGCATCATCTGAAATGAAGCCAGTTTGTGTACTTTGAGTCTACTTTAAAATGTGAGTGAGAGCATGGTAGCTGTGTACAACTCAGAGATTTGGTCAGTAGTGCAGTTCTGAAAGGAGCAAAAGGACTAAAAGTCAAACAAATGTAACTTCATGTGAGCTACATACCTGTATCCAAAGATATCCCTATATATGTATATATATATTTTTTAACTCTGAGGTGTGACTTAAAATCATTCCAGATCTTCTCTGCTCACTTGGCTGCTGTCCAGAAAATCACTGCCCCTGGGTACCAAATGTCTTGGTTGGTTCTACATGCTTTGCATGAAAGAATGCAACAATCCTGATTCTCTGTGACAGCAAAGCCTCCCTACAGCACATGAGCAATACAAATGATGTCCAAAGAGTGCAAGATCCCTTCCCATTGTAAACAGGCAGTGCTGTACAGTGGTGAATTATAAGTTGTGAATTTTATCTCTTTGAAGCAGGGAAGGGACTTTGCCCTTTTATTTGTCAATATATTTCTGTTGTATGCTAGATCACAAAGAGCCACTGCTGAACCCTCTCTCTTTTTTAGCAAGGTTTGAAGTTCCACATTTTAACTGAATGTTTGTAAGCAGATTGAGCTGTGAATTCACAAGAAAGCTCTGATTCACAGAGCCATTATCTGGCACAGTCAGACTCCCCAGTGCAGCATCCCAGTGGCACAGAATCCATGCAGAGGAATGGAACAGCAGCATGGAATAGCTCTGAGGTGCCCAGATCCAGCACTGGGCTGAAAGGAGCCTGGCCTGGAGCTGTTGAACAGGTGGGAGGGAGTCTCCTGGGAGATGAGCTAATTTAGTGTGTTATCTCAGTGACTTGTGACAGCAGAGCTCCTACATTCCTGGCTGGAGCTGAGAACTGTCACATCCCAAAGGTGAGGCCCTGCTTGTGAGAATCCCTCATTCTCCTTGCAATATTCTGGCTCAGGTTGTTACAGCTGCGCAGAAATCAGGGGCAATGCCCACTTTGGGGAGGTGTCTGCCAAAGAAAAGGGAAAAAGGAGAAAGCTCTGATTTACATAGAAAACTATAAGTTTCTTTCGTTTTAATGGAACTGTTTAATATTTTCTGTTTGAGGGCATAATTTTTTTAAAATATTTTTTTCATATAGAATACTTTTTATTATTAATATTTAAATATTATTTATTGTTAAAAATATTTTTTTTTCTTGATAACAACTCTTTAAATTACATGTCTTATTTTAGACCAACACAGGCTTTCTCCAGGAATCATAGAGAACATTTTTTCATTCTCTTAATGGTATCTGATCTATTCCTCAAGAGATTAAATTTCTGTAATAGCACTCCCTAGAACACTGTATTCAAGACCATGGAATTGCATCAAACTGGCAGTCTTTTCTACCTATTAGTTTGCCACAAGGAATGCAGTCAGCTAAGTCATGGGGAGGGGGAGACAGAGGTGGAAAGGAATTCGTTTGGTGTAAAATTGGAGTCTCAAAGCAAGAGACTGCACAGAAGCCTTTTCAGTACTCAGTGCTGAAGTGGAAGTGTTTCTGGAAGGTCTCTGAAAGTCCACAGCCTCTAAAGTTTGTACTTTTCTATCAGATGCTGCTTAAGATTGTGTAAATTTTACATGCTCTTCATACCTTGACCAAGTGGGATGTGCTGTGCCGCTGTCCTTGGTACAGCTGCTCCCTCCATTCCTAGTACATGTGACTTGTGTTGCATTCTTTCCCTTTTTTTTTTTTTTTTTTTTTTTTTGCTGTTGGATAAGGGCAGAATAATCTGTCTCTGAAGTTCACTGTTAATCTGGGGTCGTGGGAGTGTGTTTGAATGCCACAAGACTCTCACAGAATTTGATGTGTCATTGCAGTTGTGGTCCATTAGCAGTGCTGTGCATTGCTACAGGCATTTCATGAACAGTGGTTGTACCTGCTTTCAGTTCTTTAATGATGCTTCATTGTGATCTTTATCAGGCATTAAATTCTGGTGAATCATGGTCACTTTGGGTGATGTGAGAGAAGGCAGCACTTTTAAAATGATGTAGAGTACAGTAATGTCTATTTTTTAACACAGTATATTCTCTATGTTTTACATTCACATTTTTTGATCCTTTGTCCATTTTTTTCCCCTCTCATCTTTTCTTTCACCTTTCTGTTCTGCCCACTCTGATTCTTAAGTGGGATTTAAGTAAATGAAAAAGAATCAGAGAAAGGAGAGTGCCAGCAGCAATGGACAGGAAAGGTGTGCACACTCCTGCGAAGTGCAGATGTGAAGAACTAACTGTGAGAGGAGTGCATTCAGCAAGTTTGAAACCTTTGTTAAACATAAATTTGGAGAGGGACCTGTATTTGAAATCAATGAAGGGGGTCAAGAATGGAAAGACAAGTTAATATGAATTTCTGATTTAATGACAAATTTTGTGTGGGATTATTCATTGGCTTTGAATGACAATTCAGTGGTGGAGTATGGAACTTAGTCCTTCCTGTGTGCAGACATCCACTGTGGCTTTGAGCAAGAGTGTTGGGTCCTTAGTGGCAGTCAGCAGTTTCTCTTCTGCTGAGATGGTCCATGTTGCCTAAAATTGGAGGGGGAGGAAATATCTGGGAGTCTCCTAAGGACAGGTATGTGAAATATGGAGTTCTGAGATACCACAGTAACTCAGGCTGCACGAGTACCTGAGATATCAGAGAGATGCACTTCTTGATGTTTGGAGAATGTAGGGAAAGGGTCACAGGAGAAAACCTAAAAGTTAAAACTCATTCTGAAGGTTTAGCTATGAATAAGAATTTCACCAGAAAAATATCAAGATAAAGGTAAATGCTGTCAGGACTTGAGACAGTTGTGAGCAAACTTGCAAATGAGAGAGAGATAATGCACAGAATCACAGAATTGCATGATTCTAAGATTTTGGGAACTTGAAGCAATTTTATACTTTAAGGAAAGATGCATCTTTCAGCTCTCCATTGCATCATACAGAGACCTTTTCCGAGAAGAAGTAATTAATATTTTTTTCAGAAGAAGTATTGCAGTATAATTGGGAGCCAGAGAGGTTAAATGGAAATGTAAATGGGGGGATGATGAGCCAAGGGTATGTGTGGTCATAGGTTAAACCAAAACCTTTCAGAAATGGAAGCCAGAAAGCTGCAGTTTGGTGCTGGGCAGGCTGATGGAGAGCATCTTCCTGAAAGTCAGGATGAGGGGATGAGCCAAGGCTGGAGCTCAGGGTCTGGTGGGTGTAAAAGAAAGCTCTGGAAAAAGTTGTGGAAGTTGCTGGAAGCTCTGAAGTGTGATGGTAGCAGAGAGGACACAGCTACTTCCCAGCTCCATTAGTGAAAGTCCTTCCCTATATAAAATCCTTTACTATATAAAATTTAGGAAACTGCTGATCTTCAGAGGTCCCTTCCAACCTTAACTTTTCTGTGATCCATGAGAGATGAGATGGTGAGGGGGCTGGAGAGTGACTATTAAATCTCTGAACTAGTTATGGGAATTACAGAAACAGAAGTAGGATTGGATTTTGTGAAAAATGCATATTTTATGTTTGGCTTTTCACAAATATTAAAATAAATATTATATGTGTTGTGTTGGAAAGTAATGCTGTGTTAATTCTCTTAAGTAGTGTGTTAAATGTAGTTTTGGGTTATAAAAAAATGTTAAAATAGAAACTATGCTATGTTGGGTACTTTTTTTAAAGAAAGGACTCCCACTGAGATAGCAGCCACAGGACACCTAAATCTACCAGAGAAAAAGAATTTATTGCCCTCTTTTCAGAAGAAAGGAACTTCTTCCCACCTCGAAGGTGCTGTTAGGATTCAGAGGAAGAAGCTGACACTGGCCAGACAGAATCCTGTGTTTGAATGGAATTTATGCATCATGTATGAGGTGTATGAATATGCAACAGGCTGTTGCTCTTAAGGGTTAATCCTCTGTTAACGTGGGTCCTTTTTTGGGCTTGTGCTGCCCAGAAAAGGTACCCGGACATCCGTAACTCTTTGTTTCTATTGTCTCATATTGTCCTAATCCAAACTGTCCAAATTATTATTACTCTAATTGTATTACTATTTTTATAACCATTTTATTACTATTACAATTTTAAAATTTTAAAAACAAGTGATTGGTGTTTTTCACAGATTTGGTGGTGAAAGATGCTTGTGGAGGAAGGAGCTTCAGGCCCCTGTTCACCTGCCTGCCTTGAGCAAAGCAGAAAAGAGAGGTTTATTTTGGGCAGCTCTCAGATAGCCTGAGAGAGACACCCTGCCTTCAAAACAAGTACTTAACACAGTAACCAGAGACATGGCCTGCTTTTCTGGATGAGGGGAATGGTGGGGAAAGGCAGTAGCTGTCTTTGCCAGCTGGGAAAAAGATTCCCAAAAAACAAGAGGGAGAAAATGACCAAGATCAACCCCCTTTTGCTCAGGGAAGGGGCCCTGCTTCTCTCATTTTCCCTTGTACTCCCCATCCCTGAGTGCCCTGCTTGCTTCTGCCCTTACTGCTGATGGATTGAAGCTTTTTGTTGAGAGACAACCTGTGCGCTGTCTGCATGATAAATGCTCAGTGGCAAGAAATGTAGGGCTATTACTATTATGAGATACAATTTTGTGAAAGAAATTGCAGGTGAAAAGTGCAGATAGACCATAATTTCTCAGAGAGGGTTTTGCCCTAGACTGCTGAACAACATCTGCTCACAGAGGCATAACAGAGGCTCTGCTTTGGGATCTTGTCTTGTTAAATGGCCCTGTGGTGCCAGCACCTGGGAATGTGCCTCTGGGCTAAAGGCCTTGGCAGGAGAGGCTGGTGAGAGGATGGGACAACCTCCTTGCTCTGCTGGTGAGGGAGGAGCATTTCCCTGTCTCAAGCAACACCTTAAAAAAGCTGAAATACAGATAATCATGGGCAGAGGATGGACCAGTTTTGTTAGAGCTGGTGAGTGCTGGGATGGAGAAGAGGCAGTGGTGGGATCCTGGTGAGTCACAAGGGAGCAGGAGCATCCAGAATCATTTTTCTGCTGCTCCCTCAAGCTTTGTGTGTCCCTTTCAGCCCTTTGGTGGGCACCCACCACCTACCCAGGGTGCCAAAGCCCCGTGCCCTCATCGCGCCTCCATAAATACACAGGTCTAAGCTGAGCAGGGAGCCAAGCCCTGAGCGTGTCTCATGGTGAAGGAGGGTGAGATACCCTGAAGCAAACACTTTTGAAGAGTTAAACTGAGCTTACAAGTTAAAAGATGTAGGGGGATACAGTATGGATAAATGAAGGTGGTACAGAATGTAATCTTAGCCCCTAAAGAGTTGCAGCTGAACCAATTACTAAAGATTAGGAGCAGGCCTGATGCTAACAGGCCACAGCTGTGGCCAATAAGAAGAGTGTTATAAAAGAGTGGATTGTGGGGAACTGGAGTCAGTTGGCTGCTGCTAGGACAAGGAAGAGTCAGTGCCTGGAGGAGCTGCCTACAAGAAACATCAAGGAGGTACAAAACTCTGGCAATATGGAACCCTTGCAATGTAATGATAATAGAACTCTTGCACTATAATGACAACAAAAATAGCATTCAGAGAGCCATTAGAAAGAGGATGAGTTTGAATGAAACAGCAAATCGAAGCAGATCTGGAGGCTGAATGGTTGTCTTTTTATTTTTTTTAGCCCCTTACCTTAACATCCTTTTTTGATCTGAAAACAAATGGCTGTTCCTTTTATTGTTTATAACATCATAAGACATATAAAATAAAAGTAAATTTTATATAAGTTTTGCAATGCTTTGGCTAAAGTAGTTTCTATTGCTGCTTAATTGCTGCTGAGCTTGAAATTGGAGAGATAATAAGGCTTCATCTGCAGCAATTAGCCTGCAGTTTTTGACTCCATTACCTTCAGTTATGTCTGTGGCCAAATAGTTACATGCAGATATTTAAGACTTAGTTGTAGTAAGATATTGTCAAAAGTGAAATCACAACTTAGACTTTAATTTATTGTTAATTTGGACTGTCAGAGGTACTGTAATAAACATATAATAGCATATTATGTGGAATGCATTTTGGGTCATTAATTTAGCTTAATCACACACTGTGACCAACCTCTCAACTCTTCTTGTGTTGGGTTTAAAGGGGTCTGATACTTCATCTTAATGTGGTTGTTGGAATTAACAAATGGTATATTAAGATGTAACTGTGCTTAAGTGTGTTGAGAGCCTCACACTTTGATTTTTCTGTTTTCATGGCCAGGAGCAAACAGGTTATTTTCAAATGCACTTGCAGCATTTTGTGCTTACTGATAGAAAGAAACTTAAGGATGCACAAGAAAAACATATTGCAACTTAGCCCATGTTAAAAGAGAGAGAGGAGGTTTGGGATACATGGAAAATCAGATATTATTGCTTGAAGGATGTAGTAAGGAAAAACTTCATGGTTGTTATTATCCTGAGCTATGGTGGTGTTAGAAAAAAGGAGCAATTGCTCAAGGTGGGGAAACATCATGAAACTTCTTTTTTCTATTTATTACCTAAATTTGAGATTCTGCAGATGGCATTGCAGTGAGTGTAATCAGCATTGACTAGTCCTCAAAGCAGGAAAATTGTTTTTCAGCTTTGTTTCTTCATAAGAATCCCTGGCACATCACAGTTTAGTTGAATCTAATACACAAACAACCTTCCTCTTTCTAATTTTTATGTCCTAATATCTGTGATTTAAAAGTTAATTTACAAACATTGCTGAGAATGTTGATCCATTGACTCTAACAAGGATTTGAGATTAATCTTTGTAAGCTTAATCATTGGAGGGTGCAGTTGAATTAAATTGATTTATTTTCCATGGTGTTTACCTCATAAGGTACAACACATGGTTTTACATGGATTATATT
Source organism: Agelaius tricolor (assembly GCF_023055355.1). NCBI lineage: Eukaryota > Metazoa > Chordata > Aves > Passeriformes > Icteridae > Agelaius > Agelaius tricolor. The sequence continues at coordinate 5,252,495 of NW_027269266.1, forward strand.
GGTGGTTGACTTTGCCATTGCAAGTCCTGGTATAATTTGAAGATTTTTTTATTCCAACAAGCTAAACAAGCCAGTTGTAAAAATATGGGACAGAAAAATCCAAGGAGAAATTGATTGAAACAGCCCTGGAAAGTACTTAACACATAAAGTTTGTGCATTAGGGTGATTATATTGATTGGGAAATGCTTTGACTTTGGTTGCTGAGGGCTGTTCAGTGCTTGCTTGTCCAAATCAGTATCTCTTGGCAGGACCAGCTAACCTCAGTTACTGCTCCTCTGCTTGAGAAATGTTGCCTTCCCACCTCTGAGAGTGATAATAAGTAAATAGATGATGTCTTCTTTTGGTTTTGTGCCTTGTTTACAAACTGGGCTTTCCAAAGCCCATCTGGGAGACTACAAGACTGAGTTGTTGGGTATGAGGCATCTTTCCCTCAAATGTGTTAAGGAATTCAGTGTTGATACTGGGCTGTAGGATGACAGAGCATCCATGTGTAAAACAGAACTACAAGAAATTTTGGATAGTGTATGTATCTGAAATTTGAGATGTTTAGTGTCTACACTGAGAATAAATCTGCTGACTTCATCAGGCCATGAGCTGGTCCCTATATTACCTTTTACTATCTTGAAAACCCTTATGAAGAAACTTGAGGCTTTTAATCTACAAGAGCAACAAACCTGTAACTAACAGACTTATTTCAGCTGGCTCAATTTGTTTTCATGTGGCTTTTATTATAGAAATGGCTGATATTATAAACCGTTCTCTGTACTATTCTATCATGGTAGAGAGAAGTGCTTCTTCCAGAAAGCAGATTTCTCTTGGAAATTCTGATGGAAATCTGATGGATTCTGTGTGGAAATCTGATGGATTCTGTCTCATTCTCTCTGTGTGAGAATGGACTTCAGGATTAGGACCACAATATAAATTATACCTTGTATACACATTGGAATAAGGTTGTGGGTCTGGTTTCCTCATCATTTGTTTCAGAAGATTTATTTTAGCACCTGTTGGCTCCCATCCTCTTGCTTGTGAGGAGACACTCTCTGCACTGGTGTTCTCCTGACCTTGGGGTGGGAGGTAAATAGAATGAACTTGGGGACCATGTAGGTTCCCTGCCAAACCTCCATCCTAGGTAGTGTGCTTCCTATAAATTCCTGTATGTTCCTAAAATTCCTGCAATCTCCAATAAATTTTAGACCTTCTCCAGTCAGTTATAATGCTCTTAGCATCTGGGTAGTAAATCATGTTATCAGTAAATAAATTGTCATCTTGTTTGTCATGCCAAAAGGGAGCAATTTCTTTTTTTTTTTTTTTTTTTGTTCTTCAGCATCCTCCTGTGAATTCTGGAGAGACTCTGGTGATCAATAGCACACAGCCCCTGTCACAGGCTAAGCCCAGGTTTTAAGTCTTCAGTGATCTCTCTGCTGTAAATTACAGCTGTTTGAAACTGTGATGCATAGCTGTTTTTCTGTAGAATGCAGTTCATTTGTGCAAGGATATTCCCATTAAATCATCCAACTCACAATATATTGGGGAAACCTTTCAAATCTCCATGGAGCTCTGCCTGGGGATGGGTGGGGAGCTGGCTAAAAACTTAGATTGAAAGTAGGGAAGGGACAGGTGACTTTGAGAGCAGCCCTTAGGAAAAGAACCTGAGGGTGTTGGTGGATGAGAAGCTCAACATGAGCTGGTGTCACATTCACATTTTCTGAAAAATCCCTTTGCCCAGGATTTTTCTCATGGGAAGCTGAGAAGCCTCAGAGAAAAATGAAAACTATAATTATCTCATTTGCTTCTCCTGTGTTTTGCTCATGTGGAATGTGTTTGGAGATTGTTTACCCACAGGTGATTGTTTCATTGGATTCTGGTGTGAATTGTTTTCACTCATTTGCCAATCAGGGCCAAGCTGTGTTGGGGCTCTGAAAAGAGTCACAAGTTTTCATTATTATCCTTGTAGCATTCTGTAAGTATCCTTTCTGTATTCTTTAGTATAGTTTAATATAGCATTCTTTAATATATTAAAATATTATAAAATAATAGCTTAGCCTTCTGAGAACATGGGGTCAGATTCATCATTCCTGCCTTTGTCTGGGAGAAACACAGATACAATAAGCTGGCAGCCCAGAAACCCAACCACATCCTGGGCTCCATCACCAGAAATGTGGCCAACAAGTAGAGGGAGGTGGTTGTCCCCTTCCACTCTGCTCTGGTGATGCCCATCTGGAGCACCATGTTCAGCTCTGGGGTCCCTGATAGGAGAAGGACAGAGGAGGCCACAAAGGTGGTTGGAGGCCTGGAGCACCTCTCCTCTGGCTGGGAGAGTTTGGGTTGTTAACCCTGGAGAAGAGAAGGCTCTGGAGAGACCTTACAAAACCTTCCAGTGCCTAAATGGGGCTATGAGAGAGCTAGAAAGGGGCTTTCTGCAGGTGCATGTAGTGATGGGACCAGAGATAATGGCTTTAAACTTGAAGAATATTGTTAGATTAGATATTAGAAATTAAATCTTTACTGTGAGCATGGTGAGGCCTTGAAAGAGGCTGCTCAGAGAAGCTGTGGCTCTCCCATCCCTGGAAGTGTTCAAGGCCAGGTTGGATGGGGCTTGGAGCAATTTGGTTGAGGGGAAGGTGCCTCTGGCCATGGCAGGGGGTCAGAATGAGATGGTCTAGTCCTAAGTCCCTTCCAACCCAAACCATTCTATGGCTCTATGGTTCCATATCAAGTATGTTTGGACCATAAACCTAGTTTTACCTAAGAAAAAGGTAAATTCATTTGTGTATGCCTACATTAAAATGTAAAACCAAAAAAGACTGAAATCAGATTTAATGGGACGAGGAATTACCAAATCAAAAAAATTCTCATTGTTCTAAAAATGTTTCTGCTGCCCAAGTGTGCAATAAACTTCTGGGTTTATTCTCTAAGGTTTGAGATATCTGAAAACTGAAACTTTTTTCCCACTTTGATAAAACTGGAGTTAATTACACCCCCCCACACACAATTAACATCATAAATCTCTTTCCCATCTTTCTCTAGGAAAGTAAAGAGGGCTTGGCTGGTTGCTATTTCTGCAATAAAGCATTCTGGAAATACTGTTCTATGTACACAAAGATATGAAGTAATTGAGCTCAACAGGCCATGTAAAATACGCATGAGAAATAAAGTATGTACTTGAGGCTAAAAATATAATCCTAAATGAATCCTATTGGGATGGTTTGTGCTCATGCTACTTCTAGTCCTCTTTCTGCAAGTAGAGCTTATTTGTCTTTGCTTTTGTTTCCCAAATAGCTTTTTTGTCATTTTTCTTTGACCTCTATGAAAAAATTGGAGAAAGAATTGATTCTTTCTTCTTGTAAGTTGCTACAGCAAGGTCTACCATAATACACAAATTGTGCATAGTCCCACAGAGCAGAAAAATAGATTTAGCAGAGGTTTGGGGAAGAAATTAATGAGAGATTCTAATGAATCTATATGAGTGTGCTCCTTCTCTTTGGAGTCACTGTGATCCACATTTTACAAACCATCTCCCAGATTATTTTGCCTTCAGTGCTAACCAGGCACTTCCATTTTTGCTCACAAATGCCTATGGGTTTCAAGAAACACAGCCTCCAACATCCACCAAGCCTTTGTTTTATTTTTCCTTGGCCCATTTCTTGAGTAATGGTTTATGTTTTTCAAAGAGAAAAAATCAGGAATTCACTTGTTGCAAGCTACTCACCAAATACTGTTTGTACTTTTATGTGTGGTTTGCTGCTTGTCAGGTGTAATGCATAACTTTTATCTATTTTTATTGCTGAAACTGCTGTTAAAACAAGAGATGACAGTTTCTCCAAGGAGACTGAATTGAGGTGACACTCAGATGTTTATACTTCATTACTTTTCATTGCCTTGACAGTTTCTGTGGAGTTTCTTTCAATCATAGAAACCTTCAATTATGATTAGTGCTTGGCTCCCATGCCAAAAATCAATTGAACTGCATTTTGTGTAGTATTCATCAACACGGATAATACAACTAAATCAAGAATAGATCAACTTCAGTTAAGGGATTCTTCAAGACTTGTTGAGTTGGCAGTGTGCAAAAGTGAAGATCTGTCTGCAAAAGATGTGGCATTCACTTGTCCATTTGTGCTGATTGTCTTTGCAAATATGACCTATCATTACATTACCCTTTTGCTTTCATATTCTGTAAGGGAGGAGAGAATACTTAAAAAAATTGCAGTATGCCAGACTATTAGCTCAAGACTGATAAATATCACTCCTGTCCATTTTGTGGAATTTCAGTGAATGAGAGAAGACTGGGAGCTTTCTTTAATATAAATAAATAGACAAATAAATAAAATCCACCTGTGACCCTTGCCTGCAGGAATTACAGATTTAAAGGAAGAGAGATTTTTGCAGAATCAGCTGCTGCTGTTACTGGTCTCTCAGATCCCCTCTCAGTGCCTGGGAGGTGTTTGCAGAGGTCTCTGGAGGTTCTGTTGTTTCCCATTCCCTGGCTGCAGCATCCTGCACAGGCAGATGGCTCAGGGTGCCACAGAAGGCTCCTGTCCATTTTTAGCAGCAGATTTCGCTGCCTGCTAGCCACTTACTCTATTTGTAATTTGGGCAATGCTTCAAACTCTGGCCACATTATTTAGCTTTTAATAAGCTGGAGTAGCTTTTTTTTTTTTTTTTTTTGAGCATTTGGGACAAACGTCCTCCTGAGTTTTGTCTTGGTCATGCTGCTGAATGATGTGATTCTTTTTGTTGTGAAATGCACTCTGCATGCACAAAACACAGCTAGAGCTACTCAACAAGCTTCAGGGACTTATTTAGCTAGCTGGGCTTTGGCAGGAGATGACCAGTGAACATGAAAACCCAGGAAGAACATCAAATAGTTGTGAGAGATGTTGAAAGTAACAGATGAGAAGAGATTGCTTGCAGAATTTTAATTCTACACAATAAATTATTGCCGGCAAATTGAACTGCTGCTTGCTTTTCAGGGATATTAGAGAGCTGGAAATAATGCCTATTTTAGCCAGGCAATCATCTACTGCCTTTTGTTGACCAACAACTAAAACCTGAGCAGGGAAAAAGACTAATTAATCATTACTTTATGTAACCTTTACCAGCATGATACAGCATTTGCATTTGAGTCCTAGTGTGCAGTGCTCATTTAAATTAAGTCTGGTTTTCTTTCTGTTGGTTTTTTTTTTTTTAATTTTATTATTGCCGTAAGATCCAGGGAGAAAATAAGTGGAATTGTTGTTTTCAGAGAGCCTAAGACAGTTAATTTTCCAAGTCCAACCAAAAATGTCAGTCTCAACTGTCTCCACTTTCTGTAGACCACATTGTTGGTAAATGATGCCCAGGGGAGAAATTGTTGAGTCGTGATAAATTGTTGAGCATCCAAAAGCTATTGTTGGTCTCACTGGGGACCACTGAAAGCTCAGTGCTCTTGAAAACCCAGCCAATTATGCAGGTGCTTATGCATGGGCTTTGAAGGCTCAGTTTTCTTGCTTATTAAAATGGATGTTTTTTTAAAAGCTTTCTGTCATTACTGGTCATTTATTTTCCCCTCTGTTTTCTTTTGAAAACATCTGAAAAATAGCACACTTGAAACAAACACATTTGAACTCCTGTGTAGTCAAATGATGGCATTTAATTCAGGAATCTGAGGGTGGTCCTTTGGACAGCATTAAGAAGGAAAAGGCAGCATTTTCCCAGATTTTAGAGCATTAGATAGCCCTGTTGAGTTTTTGCCTTTTCCTTTGCATCCAAGAATAAATAATAGAGCTGAAGTGTCATTTTAGTTATAGAATATGTGGGTTTTTTTCTTTCTTTAGTTGGAATATAACAGATTCTGAAAGACCTCAGGAGATGCTCTACAATAACTGTTTATATTATTAATGAAAATCAATTTTAATGATAGGGTTATGTTATTTAAACATATCTTCCTTGCAGAAAGATGTGTGTTGCTAAAATGGCTCTTTCCACATATAACACTAATAATACCTAACACATCCTTCATGCTTTATGTCTTTGAATTGCTTTCAAAAATATTCCTTCTGACATCTCAGTGATGTAGGTAAACTGCATTCCCCACACTTGGCAGAAGGGGAAGATTAAAACAAGAATGAAGTGCCTTGCCCAGGGCTGTGTTACTCCTGCATTTCAGGCTCCAAGCCCATGAATTGCAGTGATGATCAGTGCTGTGGGGACAAACACTTTGGGTCAGCACTGGCTTCAGGCAGTTTGTAGACATGTCCTACATTGCTTAAGCATTTGAGAATGTTAACAATGATTTATTCATCCATTCATTCCACTACTCATGTTTGGATTCCTTTAAATGAGATCAGGCACACTCGGGTCTTTGGAACTTTATGGGCACTTCTAGAGATTTTACAGTCTTTGAAAGAATCTCCTCCTAAGCCAGACTGTAGTAAGCATCCATGGATATTAATAGTCCATCAGGAGAATATGTGCACACTGATTATATATGCTCATGTGTGCAAATACAGACATACAACCCGTGATGAAAATCATCAAATGAATCCTCGTGCCTGGCAGCATTCAATGACCTCTGAACCTGAAAGCAAGAAATCACTGTTAGAAATCTAAAATGCTTCCAGAAAAGTGTTAGGCACTATCTCTTCCCTTGGAGATGCAGCATTTTCCAGCTTTCACTGGATTTCTAGTGGCCTAAGTAATAACTGACCAGGGAAATTAAAGCAGACTGGTGCACCACTCTCAAAAAAGTGTAGAAAATAGTGCCTTTCCCCTGCAGATGGTTCTAAATTTGAAGTGGTTGGTTATTTCTTCCTGAAGGAAGAAGAATTTCATGGTACCTGCTTCTTTGTGTCAAAAAAATATCCAAGTGCTGTGGGTCAGTGCTTTGCAGTGACAGGATAAAATGAGCCCCACAAGTGCCTTTTGGGTGCACTGATATTGCCTCTTCCTGTGCTGAGTGCCTCACAGCTGTTAATGAATTTAATCTCAGTGGCTGGGATGCAGGCATAGCTCATGAAGCCTGAACAGACTCCTTTGGCTGCCTGCTCAGTCCTCCTAACTGTGAAAGGCTTCACTCTTACCTTTAATTCCTGCTTCTCCTTCCACAGGGAGAGGACAGAGGCACAAATTGATGATCCAGCTCTGTCTCAGACCCTTGCCTCCCATGCCTTCAGTGCTTTCCTCAGTGAATCAGCCTTTCTCCCAGGAAATTCAGTGTCTCCTGTCACTGCCAGTGAAAGGAGTTATTTTATAATCTGTAAGGGTGTTTGCTTCCCTTGAGCAGCAGAGTATATGTCATTCCTTAGTGGGCAAATAGGAATGGCATGAGGGACAGGAGAACAGAGCTGGTTTTGGCTGTCCCCCTAGACTGATGGTGCTGTGGCCATGAAAAAAGAAATATCATGAGGTTTTCAGGAAAATCCCTGGAATTTCTCTGTTTCTGCTTTTCATAGCATGGCAAAGTGACAGCGTTTTCTGTAAGCTACAACTAATGAGAGCAAGAGGACCTAAAGAAAGTGTGGAGGCTGGAGGAGGGGGAGCTTTCCCTTGAAAATAGATGTAGTGTGTTAAAAATATATATGTGGGGATGAGGAGAAGTGACTAGTAAAATAAAACACCATCAGCCTCTGCTTCTTGTTCTTTCTGGAAATTCTGCATCTGAAGCTATAGACAGTTTCTGTCCTGAAATACTCCAAGTGGTCTTTCCCTCTCCCTTTGGCTCTAGCAATGTTAGTGGCATAGGGCTGGCTGTATTTGGCAACAGAAAAGGATTCTGGACCTTGATTAACTCCAATAAGTGCTGGTTTTAAGAAGTATTTTTCAAAGAAGTATGATAACCCTTTAATGACCTACTCAAGATACTACTTTTATTTTCATTATGTCCACATATTATCAAGCAATAAATGCAGACCTGTGCATCTGAGTGGAAATGTGGAAATACCCACTCAAAACCAACCTCTCCTATCCAAAGAAAAAAGCAAATAAGTTTTGAACCAAATGTTGGGAATCTTGAAAGAAGCCAAAATGCCTTATTTAAGGACTTTCAAAAGAGCCATCTTTGATAGTGATTTTTTTGGAGCCTAACACTGATGTGTTACTATCTAGGACTTCAGGCTCAGTCATTGAAGCTGTCAGATGGAGTACAGGACCAAGAAAGATGTTCTGATAGCTGAGGAGGTTAAATGCTGTCATGGGGACCCTCACACCTTTGTGCTGCAGTTTCTACATCATTCTGAGTGATACCCTTGACCAAATTTTTCACAGGTTTAGCTCTTCCCCATTTGTCCCTTTTTTTTTTTTTTTGCCAATGCTCAGCTGGATATAGTTGTTAAGTAAGAGTCTGGATTCTGAACTTTATTTCTGACTTTCAGAAGTGCCAGACATTTCTAACTACAATTGAACTAGATAGGAGCTACACTCAACTATATAAAGTTATGATAATTGCTCTGAATAAAATCAGATCTCAAGCAACTGAAATTAAACACCCTAAATTAGCAAAATGTTTGACCTTAATCATTCTCTGACTCAGCTCCCCATCTGTGTGATGGGACAACATCTTCCCTTCCCCACGTAGAGGTGCTCTGGAAAGAAAGTGATGAATATTTGAAGCACTCATGTATTGTAGTGATGAGCTCCATAGAAACCACTGTGAGAAAATTGATAACTCTGCCTGTAGAGCAGGCTGAGATTGTGGGCTGCAAATGCAGTGGGGATCAAATGAAATATGGAAGAGACCTCATTACATGTGAGCACCAACCACTTGGTGCAGTGTTGGAGGTAGTTGAAAGGGTGTGGGATGTATAATTAGACTTCTGCACAATACATATGTACAGGGGGCTGAATTACAGCTCGTGAACCTTGAGGTTTGAGTTTGATATTGAACAATACATATGTACAGGGGGCTGAATTACAGCTCGTGAACCTTGAGGTTTGAGTTTGATATTGAACAATACATATGTACAGGGGGCTGAATTACAGCTCATGAGCCTTGAGGTTTGAGTTTGATATTGCCCAACTTACTGCCTAGGTTTGAACCTTAACCTTAAGGTAGATTTAGTCTCTTACTGTTGATTACAGGTGAGGTTTTCAAAAGCTCTTTCTCTGCTGCCAGTAGAGACAACAGGACTTTATGGATGGCTTTAGTGGGAGCACAGCTAGGACCAGTGTTGAGTATTTTCAAGTCACAAGCAAGGATTTATGTTGCACACTGCCTGAAAAATAGACTGAGAAAAAAAAAAATGCTGTGTTTGATGCTTGAACTCAGTGAAGTTCTTGTCATTCCTAAGGGCTGTTAGCTTTTCCTATTAAGAACAACCTTGTAGGTGAGATGCTAAAATTAGGTATTGGCAGCGTTTGTTGTTGTTTGCCAGTGCATAACATGAGTAGGCACAATTTCTCTTATTAACCTTGAATGCAGAATTCCATTGACCTGGTTCTGAGCATCACAAACCTTGTGGTAACCTCCAAAGGTTTTTATCTGACATGCACTGAGTGGTATTTAAATGACCCAGAGTCGAGCTTTAGTGCTATTTATATTGCAGAAAGCATCAGAGATCAAAACCTCATTGTGTCAGGTTCTTATCAGACACTGCCATGAAGATCTGGCAGTATAAATTGACAAATTGAGTTTTCTTATTCCTGTTTTACACACAGAGGAGGCAGAATCTGGCCTGCAGAGAGCAGAATTTGTTTTATGCTCACTGAAGAAGAGGAGAGGCTTTCTCAAAGTCAGGAACAGAATCTTCAGTGAAGTCAGTAGCAGGATCCAGAACCGTTGGGTCAGAACTGTAATTTTAGCAGCATTAATTCCTTTCTCATCTCCTTTGCAGACACAGTCTTCCAGCCTGCATGCTGAGATTTTGCTTTTTTCCCCTACCCATTTAAGACTTTTTCTGTCCCTTTTACATAAGCAATGTCTTATATTATTAGCAAGTAATTGTCTTCTTCTGCAAAAAGATTTTTTTTTTTATCCTAGCTGCTCCAATGGCACTTACCATGTCTCTTTTGAACTTTGGAAGGCAGACTGTACTGAACTGATGGTACAGTGCATTCCTCCCACCTCCAGTATAATTTTCTACCATACCCTTGGCATAGACTCCCTGATCCTGCACATTTTCTTAGCAGTAAAAAAGAGCCATTTGAACTGCTACAATTTATGTGATCTCACAGGGAAGAAAACATTATTTCCTTAGATGCAGCAAAAGCAAATCGAAGTGTTCTTCACTGCAGGAATAGGAATTGGATTGAAACACCTGTCTTAACCACAGGAAGCCTTCCACACTCACAAACCAATGGAATGTTTTGGAAAACATCTGTCAGCTCCCAAGGAACCCCACTGGTCCAGCACCATGTCTTTTTTCCATTGTTTCATGGCTTCCACCTACTGGGGTGAGCTGTGGTACCAAAGAGCAAAAATAATCTTTCAGTGACACAGATACATCCATGTACAAACTGAGATGCTCATCACAGGAGAATGTTTCTTTGCCATGCTGGAAAGGGCCTGTCATGCTGAATTCTGGAACAGAGATGACCACATCTAGAGGTGGCAAGAATAGATGAAGATACTGTCCTTTCTGTGAAATCATTGCTCAAATTTTCATTTTATTTTTCTAATTCAATTGACTTTCCAACACCCTTCATCTTCTCTTAGTCACAAATCTAACTCCTATTTTTTGTTTACCTTGTATTTATTCCTATTGTAATAATATCTGGTAGCTCTGGTCATTTTTATGGTTTGTTTCCAAGGAAATGAAGAACTGAGTGTAGAGCAAGAGATTAGGTTGCTGATGAGCACCAACAGTGAAGCAGAAAGAAATAAGATAATAAAAAGGCCACTTTCTTCCTAGGGCTTGCTAAGGATCCTAAAGCACAGAGTTATACATTATATTCCAATAATTAGGAATGAATAATGTGCTCATCCCAAAGGAATGTGACTTTTTTTAAAATCAGTGCTTTCTGCAGTGGGACTCTGAAAAGGAGGAAAAGTGCACTTGCAAGTGGGTTCTCTTCTCTCATTGCTGTGTTCAGGAGGGAAGTTCAACATGCAGCTCAGCAAGCCTGACTGGATGGTGGCACAAAAGAGAGGCTCTGCATTGCTTTTTGTCTGCAGTGATTCTGGCAACACAGCTCTGAGGGGAATTGGAACCAAGTGATTTCATTGTTCCCTCTCTCCTAATATCTCATCTCTCTCTTAATGACTACCAAACTCAGTTTTAAATCCCATTTCTGTGTTGTTTCATTTTTTATTGTCTTTATTATTAAAGAAAAATCTAACAATCCTAATAAAATAGCAGCAGTCTATGTGATTATGAGATTTTGAGTGTTAGATATAAAATAGTCTTAGGAATAACAAGGCTTTGTTCTCTTACCCAACAGGAATGTACCACAAAATCTCTGATATTTTGTGTTAAATGCATTCTTAAGAGCAGTGGTGTGCCCTCAGGGATAAGAGATGGAAGCCTATGCTATTTCATAGCTTGAAATCTCACTCTATCCACCCCATTTCAGGATTTAATTTTACAAGGAGCGAGATCATTGCTGAGTGACCAAGACCAAACTCCATGTGCTAGGGCATGTCCCCAGTGGTTTGGTGGGCATCTCTGAGGTTTCTGTCTCTACCTCTGAAGGAAAAAAAAAACCATCAGTCTCCTGTTCCAGCTTAGCTGATTTAGCAAGAGAGAGACTAAGAACTTGGATCCCAGAAAATTTCTGTAAGATAAAGAAAACATTATGAACAGGAGATTTCACCTACAATGGAATCATGGTGAACACTACAAAGCTGCATTTAATTTATTTTCATATAGAATTGCCTCCAAGTCTTCACCATCCAGTTCTACAAAAACAGCTGAAGTTACTCTTCAGCTGGATGGGAGCAGTATTCATCACTTCTGTGACAGGAAAATGCTTGGGAGGAGTTTATAGGAAATAATTTTGTGAGATGTAGGAAGGTTTCTGCAGCTCTTGAGCTGCTCCATTTCTGCAGGTTCTCCACTGCAGGACCTGGGCCACCCCAATCTTTGCAGAGCACCTGTTCACCTGCACAAGCCTTTGCAAATGGCTCCACTGTTGGGATAATTTTGTTGAAGTGAACAAGGTGTGGTCTGCCATATTTATAGAAAGCTGATTAAATATTCCAGTTTCAATCTTCTGCAAATCGTGTCAGAAAACACTAATGAAAAACAAAAGCATTTAAACCACAAACCCAAACCAAACTATTAATTCGGGGAACTGGTATTTATAAATAAGAAGAGAATGCAGTGTAACCAGGAATTTCTCTCAAAAGGCTTCCTGAAATGTCAGTATTATTTTAAAAGTACCTACAAAGCAAGTGTTATTTGGAGGCACAAAGCCCTACTACTAGAAACACTGTTTTCCTTTTAGTTCTATTGATTTCTTTTGTGACTCTTGGTTTCGTTCCCAGGAACTCACAATGCTTGCTAAAAGCTCATGTTATTTATCTTCCATGAACTCTTGCATATCTATGATTGCTCAGCAAAATTCTGTTTCTTAGCAATTTGCTCTAAATGACTTATATTTTCCAGAATTTAACCACAGGCTTGATTTCTTTTTTCACCTGATATCCAAATCATTCAGAATATGATGCTTAAGAAATATGATGGACAATTAAAAGGAAGGATAAAAGGGATTTTGGGTGCAAAGATGGTCAAAATCAGGACTTTTTTACTATTTCTCTGAGCCTTCTTTCAGCACAGCTCTGATTTAATATTATTCCCTGCTTTCATCCTCCTTGCTCCTCTCTTGAGTTCAGGATGTCAGTCATATCAATGCTGGAAAATGTCTTCAATCTGCTTATAGATGTGTATTAAGGAAGAATTATGGGCTCAGTTTTGCTGGAAGCATGCTTGGATTGTAGGAGTTATTCAATAAATCTTAAATTGCACCTTTGCTACTGCTGCATCCCTGCTGTCTGATCTGTCAGTAGCAGCACTGCCTTTGGGTGGTTTCCTGCTCAAACACCTTCTGATGTTGAATTTGGGTGGGACATCCTCTCTGTGTCCCCTAGGACAATGTCTGCTCCTGGGAAAAAGCAAATGCAGTTATTGTACATATTTATCTATTTGCACATGGGCAGAAAAAAATCCCTTTGAAAGCTTTTTCTCTGGTGTAACTCACCAGAATTTCCCTATGTAGTTGTAAGGAAACACTTCTTGGTGTCCCTCTTTCAGCTTACACACATTGAAGATATAATAGGTATGTCTTGATAAGCAAGCTTCTAGTTATGCTTAGTGGCTGCCTGTTTTTCATAATATTTTTCAACTTTTTGTATGGTATTATTAAAAGCAGTTCCATTGCACCCCATTGCAATATTTCACTTTTATGACTGATATTAGGAAAATGTGTGGTATTTAAAGCTTTCATTGGATCCATGTAAACAGGCAAATGGAAATGGCTGCTCAGCACTGCCTGAGCCTTGAGAGGAGTTTTCAGAGGAACATTATTGCATAGGAGAAGCCACTGTTACACAGAGCATGAATTTGCTTGAGTTAACAAGAGGATGTTGGAAGTTCCTTTAGGAATAGTCTGGCAGTGACTTGAGCACGTTCTTTGAAGTGCTGTGCTGGAAGTAATGCTCTATTTCTGATAAAGGTATTCTATTTGAAATGGTATGACACAATCATTACTCACTTCAGTCCCTTGGACCAATGAACTTGTAAACAACCTCAGGCAGTGAACTTGCATTTTTCTTAACAACCCTACTGTACCAGGGCAAGGATAATATTGAGAAATTTCATTGCTGCTTATAAGTGGAGATATCATTTGTCATCAGAGTCATTACTAAATTATATGATTTGTTTAATGGATCTGCAGTATACTTGAATTGCTGAAAAATCAATTATTTTTTTTTTTCTAGGAATTATAGTAGAGGGCCTACAAGCACACACAAATAGGAATTTATGTGACTGTTCTAGTGGGAACCAGACTGAAGCCTGAATTGCTGTGATAACTGCTTAAGAAAAAGCCTTTCTTATTTCTGAGAGCTGGAAGTTGGTGCCATTGAAAGGTTGAAGTTAGGCCGAAGGGACTTTACCCACAAGCAGTCATTACCTCAGAGCCATTCATTGTCTGCAAATGACTTCAGACAGGATTATGGGGGGGTTTTCCCTGGCATTAAGAATGGCATTAAAATATTTGAATGTAAATGTTTAGTTCCATTTCATGTCACAGACAGAGACCTAATGAGCTGCATCTTTCTGGAGTGGCTGGGGAAGCTAGGCAGGGTAGACCAGGACATTTAAAATAGCACATGACATCTGTGATTAGGGATCAGAATCCTGCTGGTTTAGAAATATTAATTTTTTTACTGACTTTTAATTTCTTTCTGGTTTCCTGCAATACTCTCTAACAGCTGATGTTATTTGCCTTCCAAGCAATCCTGCAGAGCTACAATGTTTAATTTTTTGAGAAAGTGTTCCAGCTAAAGCTCTGCTTAAAGATTATACATGAGTTGTCTCTCCCACTGGCTTTTGTATCCCATAACATTTTCATAGTAAGTTCTTTATACCTCATCTCAGATAACAATTATAGACATTTATGAATGACTAAAAGATAAATGTTTTTCACAAAATATATACAGACATTATTTCAACTTTCATTGACCCAAAAATAAGTTGCTTGGATTTCATAGAATATTTCTCTTCTACTTGAAAGAGTCACAGCTAGGATTACCTCCTCTAGATGAGTTTCTAGCATGCAAAAGTGATTCCCTCTTCTGTATTTATCATGGGATAAACTTCACATATATAAACCACAGAATCTGAAATCTATTTGTTCAAGAGAGTTATGGAAGAACAAATTGAATGATTATGAACTGATCTACTTGCTGTAATTCATACAGTAGAAATATTTCAGTTGCTTACTCTGAAACCAGATCTGAGGCAGCATGCCACTAGAGTGGATCATGAAGGTACTTCCAGTGTAATTTTAAACCCAAAAGATCTGAAATTACTCTTTATTTGGTAATCACCAGGAAATACAGGAAGTGATAGTGGCTGCTGAGGAATGAGAAAAAGGATGTCTGCATCACTCATATAGACAGCTTGCAATATGAAAAAAAGAAAGTGGAATAAAGTCATTTGCAAGATGAGTTTATACCTAAAACTATACATTCTGGTAGGATACAGTCCTTGCATATTGATGCAAACAACTTTTCCTTGAAGAAACACCTCTAGGCTTGATTTGGGAGGATATGTTCAACATACTCTGTCTGTGCCTTCACCCTTCTGTCCACCTCTGCCAATTACTCTGGAACCCAGCACTGATCTCAGTCAAATGTGGTGAAACAGGCAATGATTTCAAACTTATTAAATCCAAATGTGCAAATTAGTGGGTGAACAGGAATAAAGAAACTCAGATAAATGCCTCTGAAGGGGGAATGGGTGGAACACAAACCCAGCAGTGGTATGGTCTGGGTGATCTGCCAGCTGGCTGAGCAGCTCATGGGGTAGCTTCCCTTTCCATGGCCAATTTTCTGACTTGGGCTGTAACTCTGTCCAGATCACAGCTCTAAATCTTCCTGACCTCTTTTGTGTGTATTGGAAGAGATCTGAGACTCCCTTTTCATCAACACAAACTTCCAGGGGAAGAAGAGAACCAGAATTAATGAATTCGACACAGAGAAACATTGAGTTACTGTAGAAGAAGAGTCTGTGTAGAAAGTGAAGCTTGAGCTTCTGGGCAAAAAAGCATTGGAAATTGTTCCTTTTGGCTCCCACTTCTCAGGATTCCTTTAGTTTTTAGCACTTGTCCCACAAGTTTTCCTCAAGCAAAGAAATTCAAACTTCATAGTGGTTAGTGACAGGAATATTGCAGCTTGGGAGTGGGCTGTAAATCCTGGGTGGCTGTAGAATTCCCAAGGGAATTGCATGTGTCACCACAAATGAAGTGTGAAGCTGATGGATTTTCTGTCTCAGATACAGCAGAGGGAAAACTCATGTAGTAAAAACTCAACAGCTTTCTAAACCTCTACCTGAAAAAATGTAGTTTGCTTGGAGGAGTCCAGGCAGACTAATGGCTTCCAGCTGGAATTGCATGGATGTGTGGGGCTTGTGTGTTGGACAGTTATATTAGCATAAGTAATGGGTTTGTTTTCTGTGAAGGTCTGAATAGGGAGACAATTTTAGAGCTTTGAAATTTATTAATCCCCACACAGAGTGTAACCACTGGAGATTTATAGCTGTAATGTTTGGCTTTCCTTAATTTCCATAATTTTCTGTTTCTTCTCCATCCATCTGCTCATCTCCCTGTATTCTTGTAATAGACATTCATTAGCTCTCAAGTTTTTGGGTTTTTTCCTATCATAAACTCTTTGATGTTCTTTGATTCTGCTATTTTTATTTTTTAATAAATTACAGTCTTTTTTTGTTGTTATATTTTTCTATTTATACTAAAGTTTTGGTGAGATGTCAGCCTTGCTTGTACCATCCACTCCATCAAGTTTCAACCTGTGTTGAAGATTTCCAGCCAAAAGGAAGTAGATTAACATGAGCCTTTAAATGAGTGTGAAGAAATCAGAGTGCCATTCCCTTTTCTCTTGAAAATTCAGCATTTCCCTGATGCCCAGGGCCAGCAACTTGCTAACCACTCATCAGCAGAGTTCATGGCCCCAGAGCTTTCTCTCTGTAGCAGAACATTTGTGCCCACACAGCTCTGCAGGGAGGGACATGAGCCCCTGAGCAAAGGCTGCTGCAAATGGCAAATAATGGCAAATAATCCTCCTTCATGATTCAGGTGTACCCACAGGATGTAATAGTGGAGGAGAGGCTGCCAAACTGGAATTTGGACTCAGTTCAGGGGAGGCTCTGACATTGTGCTGATTTTTGCAAAGCACCCAGAATTCTCCCATGTCACAGACACGTTTTATGAAAAATCATTTTCACAGGATTTTTTCTCCTGAGAAGCCTCAGAGGAAAAGAAAAACAATTATCTGCTGCTGTGGAATGCAACAGGTGCATCTTTGATTGGTCTGTGTGAGTTGTTTCAACTTGATGACCAATCACAGGTCCAGCTCTGTTGGGACTCTGGTCAGTCACAAGATTTTATTATCCTTCCATTCTTTTCCTTTCTAGCCTTCTGATGAAATCCTTTTCTTCTATTATTTTAGTATAGTTTTAATATATAATTTTCTTTTAATAGAATATATATCATAAAATAATAAATCAGCCTTCTGAAACATGGAGTCAAGATTCTCATCTCTTCCCTCATCCTGGTACCCCTGTGAACACCATCTCACTCTCAGCCCACGCAGATATTTCATTATTGTATATTAATATGCATTATTGAAATACCACTGGAAGGCCAGGAAAAATTTAGGCTGTATTGTGCTGACATGAATAAAAATTACAGTAAGCAACAGATATGGCCCCCAAGGGACCTTTGTCAAAAAAAATAACATGGACCATTCAGGAAAGATGGGCAGAAATAAGAGGTGCTGAGGGGAAAGGGAAATAAGTGACTACCAATGAGATAAATGCAAGCTAGTATCAGGTGTGAAATAATTCCAAATAAATGCAGAATTTATTCAATAACAGTTGTTCTCTTGGTGAGCTGCTCTCTCCAAGAAGACAAGCATGGGAGTGAGGGGATCAGCATTCACAGGCATTATTGAGATTCTGCATGTGTGGCAATGCTTTTGATTTCCTCCAAATGCAATTGAGACAAAAAACTTCAGCTACTTGGGAACCAGATGAAAATGTCCCCAGGAAGCTTAATTTTTCAAGATGTGTTGCAAACATACATGATATAAGTTGTAGCCCAATGTGTTTATTAAATACCAGGCTCTTCTATGCCCCCCTTTTCACCCATATTTTTGCACTCATTTCTTTTTCTAGTTACATGAGCATATTAGTTCTGTATCTGCAATGAATAAAGTATAAGTTGTTATTGCAGTTCCTCCCTTCTCAAGCTTTTATATTACTGGTTGTGCCATATTTATGGGCAAATCCTGCACACATGACTCAGGCAAGCAGATCTATTAAGTGTAGAGGAGATATCTTTTTTAAAAATTTTTTACTCATACAATAAAGACAGATCCAACAATGGCATTCAGCTGGGAATTTTTCTGTCAATGTTAATTTTAGAAGTACCCATGAAAATACATTTTGTTTTCTTTGATTTTCTTCTCTTTATGAAGAGCTGAAGAGAGAATCATAAAATTCACAGTGGTGGGGCTTTGAATCCTGCATCTCTGTTGGGCTATCACAGTTTGCATGCTTTTGTACAAGGTTCTCCTGCTGTCTCCCACCCAAGGGAAGCAATCCACTGCAGGAAGCACTTTAAATGGTCATATAAACACAGAATAAAATTAAATTTATTTTATATAGAGGTGTGTTTATACTTACATTTTAAAAACGAAAAAATTGAAAATCAAGGATTCCAGCTTTTGATTTATTATTTGGAAGGACTACAAAAAGTCAGTTGTGCTGTCTCTTATTTTATTAAAAGGCATTCCAGGCTGCTTGATCTATTCCAAAGATCTTCCTTTACTGGAAATTTTAGGTGATCATTGAAAGATGTTATAATACAATTAATTAAATAAAGCTTAATATTTTCATGGGTTATTTATTGTAACCAGCATGCAGCAGAAGGACCTGTATCAAGTAGGAGAGAGAGGATACTGGAATAGGAAGCAACCATTTTAAATCTTTGCTTTTCAGAAAGGGGCATAACTAAAATGTGGAGATAAAATTAAAGTGCTTTGGTGTGTGAAAGAGTTAAGGATAATGCATATGTCTGTGTGTGGGCCTGTACATACATTTATGTATGTGTTTTTAATGCAAATTATAGAAATAATAACTGTAATTTCCTGTTCCCTATATATTATATACAAGATTTCTGCATAGAGAATCCTAATTCTCATTAGTGTAGATCATTATTTAAATTTGCTTTCAGTTTTTTGCCATGTACTTGGGACATCTATTTTAAATACTCTGCTGGCTACTTACTGTTTGTTAATAGTTTTTTTTTTAGGTGTAAGGTGACTTTACAAGATGTATTTTGATTCAAGAGGGAGGCTCTTTTGGTGGTGTGGATTTCAGAGGCAGCAGTTGTTGGCCTCAGGGCACTCATTGAGCTGGCAGCTCTGAGCCAGTTGTGATTAGGTGCATGTGAGAATGATATTTTGCATCTCTGTGTACAGAATTTTCTTGAAGATTATTTCTTCCCCCCAGCATATTTAGATAAGAGAGTTCTTTTTTTTTTTTTCCTCATTCCATAGTGATGCTCTCAGTTTTAAGTGCTGGCACTTTATAGTTCCCTTCTGAAGAATCTTATGACTTTTCTGTGCCATCTCTCAGTAAAAAAGAATTTGATGTTACTATCATATGTATTATTTCTTGATCAAGCAAGTCAGCATTATGAAGGTCGAAATATTATCCTAGTTTACTAAGAGCAAACAAGGGGACACCTCTTAACCTTAAATAAAAGTACTCTTAACCTTAAATAAAGGTACTCTTAACCTTAATACACAAAGATAAATACACATTGCCCCCCTTTCCTGGGAGGCAGATGAATAAATACACCTCTCTGAACCTAGTCCTTAAATTTCATCATAAAATCAGAACTGAAATTACGGACATTTCCCAAGAACATAAATATACTGAAATACTCCTTTGGTGAGCCTACAGTATCTAGTTTTTGTTGAAGTAAATAATGTTACTAAATCATTTGAAGTATCCATTCAATTTGGGAGTTTTAAGCTATCCCATACAGGGCCAGGTTTGCTGCTTATCTAAGCCTGCCTGCTCTCTAAGGCACAGCTCTTTATTCTGAAATATGCTGCTATCAAAGAGTCCTGCCTGGTCTGGGTTCCTCCTACCTGTCTGTGGAGCACAAATGCATCTCTCTGAGGTTAAAAGTGTTAGTGTGAGTTGGAAATAGGGTACCCACTCAGCCAGAGCATTGTTCTGATCCTCAATATAGAAACTAAGGCTCACTTTGTTGTTTTGTTCGGTTTGATTTCACTTCACTGGAGTTTGAAAGTACTAGGGGAATTTTGCCAGTGCCCTATTTCAAGGAAATGTTATTAATCACTTTCAGTCATGCTGCATGGTCTCCTGCTGTGTACTGTTGCTGAAGAAGGAAATTCCAGACTGATCTGATCATTAATGATTGCAGAAAGCTGGACTGGTACTACTTGCAAATATTGAATCAAGAAGGGTTGTATGAATCATTTTCATAATGTGCACCACATTGTAAGAGAAAAGTTATTCCATGTCCATGTTCTGTCTGCACTAAGGCTTATGCCACATGAAAGCAGCAGCAGCTCAGGAAGTTGCCTGCAGAGAATATTAGCCTTAAGAAAGCACTGTAGGTTTTTTTGTTTTTTTGTTTTTTTTTTTTTTTTTGCTGTTTCATAATATCTTGTAAACTTGCAAAATATAGGGAGTCAAGTTCTCAGCTGTTTCTTGTAAAATTTGACATTTTTGATGTGGGTAATGATGAAAACCAAGGTGCACCAGCACCATGAGAGCATCCCCTCTGAGAATAACCTCTGCATTTCCATCATTGCCTTCACCCTTTGACACCCACATCTGTCTTCACCTGTTCTTATTCACAGGCTATATATTCTTAAAAAAGAATTCTAAATCTTCTTGTGCAGAATAGCATAAGAAAATAGCTCAGTTAAAACTTTGACTTTTCATTCCAGGTGGGAATTGTGTTACCTTTTGAGGGGCTTTTTTGTGAACCAGTAGTGGCCCAAAGATTACAGCCTGAGGATCCACTTCCAGGCACCACAGCTGGGGAACCCATGAGCCAAGCTGTAATTTAATGAGTCAGACCTCATTAAAAGCTTCTTCCTCTAATATAACAGGATGAGACATCTCAAAATCTTCTGGAAAATATAGTTCAGGCTTAGATGCCTGCCATCACTTAGGATAGCTAGCTTGCTCTCCTATTCATCTAAATGACATGAAGGATAGGGATTTTCTTTTAACTTACAGGTGGTTCTGTATTTGTAGCCTCCTGATTCACTGCTTATATTGATACATGACCCAAGTTGATAGTTGAAATGTATTTTAAATCCCATTTTATTTGCCATATATTCTAAGTATAGCACTTAATGCAGTGTTTCACAGCGATTCAGAACAGAGGCAAGTGACTCAGAATCAGGAAGAAATAACTAAATTTTTTTGACTGCTCTTGAAGGCATTTCTGTCATGAAGAGATACTAGGAAAGAATGCAAATATTGCTTCATAAGAGCACAAATTAAGTCAGAGAAATAAAATGGAGTGCTGCAATAGAAAGTAATGATACTCTGGATTGGATAAAAGATAAGAAGCCTGTAGAAGAGGTAAAAGCTGGTGTTGGCATGCTCCAACATGATGCTTGGATGCATAGAAGCTACAGCCTCAGGGATTTTAAACTATAAAGAATTTAGAGAGCAGTAGTTACAGAACAGTATTGAAAATGAAAATAATTAGAAGTTTCTTAGTGAAGACAGATATAACCAATTTGTTCTAAATTCTTGCTAATTTAAAGTTTATGTAGTACTTATTGAGAACTTTTTTGATGTAAATTGGGTGTTGTGTCCTTGCTTAGCATTTGAAATATTGGATAAACTACAGTACTTTTGAATATCTTATACAAGCACTGAAAGTTGTCTCAGTTTTTCAGTTCTTCTTGGAAGATGGTTTGCTTAGCTTGTTGAAGCAGGACTTTTTTATTGAAATCTCATGGAAGCTTCTAGAATTCTTACACATGAATGAAGTGTAAATTCTCACTTAATTTGTCTTGTGGTTTTTTTTTTCTCTGTCTACTGAGTTCACTTTGCTTTCTGACTGAGTTTAATGAACTTGCTGTCCTTAGGGAACATTGATATTAATGCTGTGTACTGCTCAGGAGCCCCAGGCAGGACTGGTGCACAGTGCTGTGCAAACTCTCAGATATCATTGTGACCCCCAGTGTCATCTTGCCAGATTTATTACTTTGGTTTCACACATGCATGCAGCAACTTCAGCTAAAAAGTGTTTTCTTTGAAGCCTTGTTGTGGTAGCCTAATTACAGCTCAGCAGCAAGAAGGGCAGTCCTTTGAACCCCACAGAGCTGGGTTCAAGGAACTGAATAGCTGGGGCCATTAGAAATATTTTATCATGTCTGTCCCTGTCCTTGAGTTATGCAGAATTGTGCAGGAATAAGAGCAACAGGTCCTCCTCTATCAGTCTTGACAGCTCAGATTTCTGGAGTGCAGGGGGTGGATTTAGTTTTTCTGGATCACCTGATTCACTGCTGTGTTACTGCAGGGATCACCACGCCGTGTGATGAAGGGGACAGAAAAAATATCCTCCTAATATCAAACAGATACCAAGGTCTTGCCAGAGCTGTCACTCTCCACTTTAATAAAATAGTGTGGAGCACAGAAGTGCTGGAAAGGAAAAGCCATGTCCCTACACACATCTGCTTCAGTGGGAGAAGAGGAATTTTACAGAGGGATGGATGTGACCGTGTTCACAGGGGTCTTAGGATGAGGGAAGAGATGAGGATCTGGCTCCATGTTTCAGAAGGCTTGATTTATTATTTTATGACATATTGTCATGGTTTAACACTGGCACAATGCCAGTGCCCCCATGAAAATACCTTCTCCCTGGTTTCTGCTGTGAGATGTGACCAGGAATAAGCAAAGCAGGCTCTTACTTAGGGAAAAAAAAAAAAGAACAAAAACTTTATTAACTACTCTACAACTACAGATAAAATGAAACACACACACTGGGAAAATGAAAACTTCACAAATGCATTTCCTCCTCCCCCCACCAAATTTCAACACAATACATTTGATCCTCAAATCACCAACTCTCGGTCCAGCTGCACCTTTTAGACAATCAATCTTCAGTTCATCAAGAGGAGAGGAGTCCTTCTTGTGCCATGGGCTTCCCCTGGAAACACAGTCGAAGCCTCGTGCGTTTCCGTGTCACTCGTGGCACCGCCCGGAGTACATCTGCTGTTGTGACTTCTTCCTTTTCATGTCCAGTGCTCTCACCACTGAACACGGACCAGAACTGCTTCTAGGGTTGTCTTTTAAGGATGCTCTGTCCCGATCCAAAAAAGGCACAGTCTCTCCTTTGGGACACCTGTCCCCACAATCTCTCCTTTGGGACACCTGTCCCCCCCATATTTTTTCACCCCCTGGGGCCGAGGGGCATCAACACTGAACCCTCTTGGTTCTGTGGCCATTGCCTCCCCTAGAATGCAGTCTCTGTATCACAAGGAACATGGTTCTGTCCATGGCTATACAAAAAGAGTCCAGCAAAAGCCACTCCATCATCTCTTCCCACTAGGATTCTTCTCTATTCTTCCACTATCTCTCACTCGCCCAGACCTCTCTCACACTTGCCCATTTCCTTCCTCATCTTCCACTCTATCTTCTAGGAAAGGTCAATGTTCTGTAAAGTTCTCATTCTCCAAAAAGGGGTTAAAAAGCTCCTACAAGTGGCCGGCTGAACCCCCCCCTCTTCTCCGTCCCAGCCGTGCTGCCGGCACAGGCCCATGTTTATCCAGTCTCAAGGTTACAGTCTCAGGCAGCGGCTCGCTCTCTCTCTCTCTCTCTCTGTGTCTCTCAGAGGGGGCTGCCTGATGCTCCCGGTGTCTCTCTCTCTCTCTCTCTTCCACCCTTCCACCCCGGGGCTCAGGCCTACCTCTCCCGGCCTCATGGCTTTTCCCCTCCCCCTGCCCAGCCAGCAGCTGGGCCGGGGCAGAGACCCGAACTCTTTCCCGCCAGAAACCCAAGAGGGCCCTCCCAGGGGAGAGCTCTGCTTTTAACCCCGTGTTCTCAGAGGCGGATCCATGTCCTAAATGGCCAGGTTAAATGCCAATATTAAAGTCTGAATATCCATTGGCCAAAAACACAGCATCCCAAAAAAAGACATTTCCTGTCAAACCACCACACATATATAACATTAAAGCTATACTAAAAGAATAGAAGAAAGGATTTCATCAGAAGTCTAGCTAAGAATAGAAAAAGAAAGAAATTATAATAAAGGCTTGTGGCTTGGACTCTCTGTCTGAGCCAACTCACTGTGATTGGCCATTAATTAGAAACAACCAACATGGGCCAATCACAGATCCACCTGTTGCATTCCACAGCAGCAGATAACCATTGTTTACATTTTGTTCCTGAAAGCTTCTCAGGAGGAAATATCCTAAGGAAAAGGTTTTTCATAAAAGATGCCTGTGACAGATGGATGCAGAGCTGTGTAACCCCTGCCCTACACTCACAGCAGCCTGGCCCAGCCAAGTGGGACCCCACAGCCTGGCAAGGCACCACAGTGCTGGGACAGACTCACAGCTCTTGCAAAGGTCAGCCTGCAGCTGGACCACTGCTCTGGTGCTAGAGTGACAGTGACATTCTGTCTGTCATTCTCTAGATGGAGGATCGATAAACAAAAGAGCTTGAGGGCCCTAATTAGGAGAATACAAAGATGAATCTGATGTGCAGGCAGAATTAATTTTCATTAATTTAAATTCATTCTTTAAATTTTAAATTAATTAATTTTGATGCTGTTGTTTCTATTAGGAGATATGGCTGCTGCAGGCAATCATTGTGATCACCTCTGCAACACAGTTACAGAGGGAAAAGTAGTGTTCCAGGATTAATGCATGAAAATTGGACTGTCACTTTCTAGTACTGTTTCCAATTATATGGCTGATTATTAGAGTAGCCTTGGTAAGATCACTTGTTCACCCTGGACATTTCACTTTTTCCTTTACAAAGATTCTATAAAGTAGCTTTTAGTTCCCAGAGGTGACGTAGGTTCAGCTTTACCAAGTAAATATGTTTTGAAATCACTGGATTAAAACAGGTTGCCAGTGCAGGGTGTTGTTAAACTATTTCACTGCTAAATGGCTCATCTGAGAAGTTAAAAAAAGAGTGCCAAGGGGTTTTTGTTGTACCGTTGTACTGCGAGTCTGGAATTATCTTACCACTGTTGCATGGCCAACTCAAAGGCCATGTCTCCCTACTGGAAGAAAGACTTGACAAGCCTCCCCTGCTCTGAGGGTCTCCAGGCATTTGAGTTGTTCTTTTCTGGGGCAGATGCTCACAAGAGACTTTTCACTTGAGCAGGAGGGAATTGATGTAATGGAATAGTTTTTCACATTGTTTTGAGGGAAAAATTTCCTCAAACTCTAGTCTTATACTCAGAAGTGTATTTTGTGGTTTTGGTGACTGCAGCTGGAAGGTTTGCAGTGAGCACACATTGAGTGTGTGTTTCTGCTTTCCTGCCTCAAGTGAGCTTGATTAAATACTCCCCATTATTCAGCTCTCAATCAGATTTATTTCCTCATTCAGGCTAAGCAGTGTTCAGTGTGCTCCACAGTCAGGTGTGGTGAACAGTCATGGTTCAGTATACATCCACTTCTTCAGTTTTGCCTCATATACTTCTGTATTTTTCTTGGTTTTGTTTCACTAAGGTCAACAAGCAGGCAATGGGAAAACAGAAGAGCAAAATGCCTGTGTGATTTTGCACAATGATTTCTGGCCATTTGTTTTTGTTTGTCTGAGCTCAGACTATGGCATTTAAGCCTTTTTTGGTTTAGAGAGGAGTATTAAAACCCATCAATGAGTGTTTTCTCACTTGACACCAGCACAAAGTCAGCACAAGCTGCATGTGAGAGGAGGAAAGATCAATTCAGCATTTCCCTGTCCTTACCTCCTCCATCTGAATATGGCCCTGAGTCCCCAGATTCACAGAGTTTTGGTGTCACCCACATCCCAGAGTTTTCCATGCCTGTGGAGGTTTGGGGACAGCAGAAAAGAAGGCCCAGGTGTGAGACCTGAGTGAGATCAAGCCTGTGTGAAACCAGGCCTGTGATGCTCCACAGAGGGATCTGCTCTTTCACAGAGATCACTCACCAGTGAGCTTTGCTCCAGCTTTTCCACCCTTGGAAACCAGTTACTGATGCTTTCTGTCTTTCAACTACTGTCTTTCATTTTATAGACCTATTCTCTTTTCTAAACAGATGAGCTATACCCAAAATACCATTTTCAAATGTCCTGCCCCAGGAAGTAGATCTTTAAAGTGTAATACCTTCTGAGATGCTGGAGCCCAGAAGCTTCCCTAGAGTTTTGTGTGTGACCTTTACAGCTCACTTTCTGAGCAGGTATTCAGAAGGTGTGGGGTTTTTGTAGTCTCCAGTGTCAGTAACAGCTCTGATTGCTGATTATTGTGATGAGGCCTAAAAATCATTTCTTTTGCTCTTCATTTTCACATTTCTGAACAGTGACAGGTCAGGGGGTGCTTTGGTTCTCTAGAGAGTAACTTCTGTAATGTGAGCTCAATTATTTGACAGGGTACTTCACTCATCCCTAGAAAGTGGCCTGGGAGGGGATAGAAAGGTGACTGCAATAATTTAGGAGTCAGTTTGGAGAATCAGGTTCATTCATCCAGGGAGGACCTGCCCTTCAGGCAGTGAATCTGCTGTATGATACTCCTGAGTAGCTACAGCACGTGGATTGCAATAGGAGAGAGGAAAGCAAACCAGATTTATGGACTTAGTGAAGTTGGGAGCATGGCAAGAGCATCTTGGCATGGTTCAACCTGGTTCCAAGTCAAGAATATCAACCTTCTCAGGCTCTTGAATTTTTGCAAAGCAAAATTTTTATTACTACAAGCTTTCTATGAACTTTCCCAGAGCCAGATTTGGCCATAAATCTACAGGCTGGATTTGGATTCTGGTGTCTCTAAGGTGTTTCAATGCCTCTTTCCTGGGACACATCCTTTCTCTGCATGGTGTGAAGGGCTTTGGGTGCAGCTTTACTGGAAGGACTGGAGTGCTTGGATACAGCTGCAGAGCCCACCAAGCAGCTGAGCCTCTCTGAACGTGTGGGACATGTTATCCTCACAGTGCAGCACAGCTCATCAGCAGCTGCAGGGCTGATCACAGCCTGCATCTGGAACTGGGACAGGGAGTGGGAGAGAGGCTCAGAACTGCAGGGATGTGACTGCAAGGTGGGAGACAGGAGGGTGGTTCCATACTGAATGTCTTGAGCTCAACAGTTCTGGTGACCCTTTTGGTTACATCTCAATGATGTGGCAGTCTGGGTGAGGGGAACACCTTGCAGCTTTACAGGATTTCTGGTGTGCCTGGGGTTCTTGTGTGCCTCTCTGGAGACCCAAAGGGTATCTCTTGCAAAAGCATATTTTTAACACAACTACAGGTGTGCAGTGAGCTAAAAAAATGTTTGCATAACCTTGATATGTCTATGTAAGAATTAGCTTTTACATCTGGTAAATAAAATACTGTGTAAACTTTCTGTGACCAAAGGATGACATTAACACAAAATGAATTGTAATTAATCTTAGTTAACTGCTAATTACCTGTAAAATCTGATTAAAGGGAAAACTAAATTTGCCTGCAGCAATTAGTGTTTCAATATGAAGTCTATGTCCATGTAAATATGTCTAGTTCTCTGTGTTAATTTATCACCACTGTTATTTATGAGCTTCTTTTTTTCTTTCTGCAAAGGTTACAGAGAATGAAGGACAAAATTAGAATAATGAATCTTTGTTTATTAGCACAGCAACAGAACAATTATTGTATAGACATTTTATAAACTCCAGCATTATGGTATTGTCAGAGAAACGTAGTGTTTCAAACATATTAGCATAGAAATAGGCTTGTTTCTTATTATTTCAAATAGTTCTGCTTGCACTGGTTTGTCATTCAGCTGTCAGTAGAAAGGCAACAAACATTCAGTGAGAACTGACCCCAAGAAAGGACTGGCCATTCTGCTATTCATTGACAAATGGATTTTGAAATAGTCACATAATGAAATCCCCAGAACAAATGGCCTTGAAGAGCTGATGGGGTTTTGTAAAGCAACATCAAATCACAGATAGATGTCCAGAGTGAATTTTCATGGGGACAGCAGGGAAGTAAATACCCAGTTAGAATGTGATTGAAAGGAGTAGGACATGTAATTCTTCAGCCTGACAAGTAGCAAGTCTTTTCTCTGTTTTTTTTTAGCAGAAATACATTAACTACCTTGTCCTCCATCAAATTGTCTTAAGAATATTCCTGTGCCTGGAAAAGTTGGTAGGTATCATGTTCAACAGCAAAAAGAGCAATCTATAGAGTATTCCTTATAGAGAACTCACAAGCCTACACATTTCCACACAACAAGCTTTTACTGAAAACTGCCCCCATGCCTGTGATGGAGTCAGATATTGCTGCATTTGCATCCACACTGAGGGGAAAATGCACACAGCCTGTCCCAGCCATCTCAGGGCAACTTCCATGCAGCAGGACGCTTTTCCATGGAAATAATTCCATCTTTGAATGAAGGACACTTAACACTCTTAAGCACTCTTAAGAAAATGTCCAGGGGTTTTATGCTGCTATCCCATAGGGGATAAAGAAAATCACTCTATGAGTCCTGAATTGGAAAAATAACACATGCTGACCCTCTCCTTTAAACAGCTCTCCTAAACCTTACCAAACTGATTATTAGAAGCTTGCTAGAATAAGGTGGTGTGAGAACAACAAACAGAAAAGCTGCCAAAATATCTCCAAAGCCACGACATAAAAAAAAAAAAAAAGTTCTTGTCAACCAAATAACCAGTGAGCTCCACACATAGAAATGTTACAGTGTGATGTATTTTCTCTAGTGCTCCAAATACCCTCCTGGAATTATGTGAGTGAAACAGTGACTTTGCACGAAAATACTTCTCTGCTGATAATTGGAAAAAGACAGAAAACTGGTACTCAGAGAAGCAGCAAACAGCTACTTTATCTCTGTTTGGCTGGGTTCTCAGGGGAGATGTATAAAATACCTTTGAGAAAGGCAATTTGGGATAAAGTGCATAACTTTGCTGGGTATTAGAAATACAGACACAACAGCTTCATTTTTATTTTGAATTACAATTTTTTTTTCTAAGCCTTTTTTCTTGATAAACCCTTTCTGCTCCACTTTCTGTCCAGCCGATAAGGAAATGAGCCTTATCACCTCTTCCCTTGATTACCCTTCATGAGCTTTTCTCTCAAGTTGTTCAGCTGATTAACACAACTAAATGAAATTCAGAACAGTGTGTCCTGCTTTGTACTGAGATTGAAGTTTGCTGCCTCTGTTTCAGCCAGAATGCTATCAATTTCTCCATGAAAGACATTAAAATCTTCAAATCTTGCCAGTCTTATACAGATAAAACATGGGATTTAGGTGCTTACTGCAAGGCTACTGGTAGCTCCCACTTGAAATTGCTCTCCCATGAGAACAAGGGAGCACAAGTTGAGATAGGTTTTGTCATTCAAGTAGGAACTGGAAGGATATCAAAGCAACTCGCTGGATGTTTCTCTGTTTCTCCTTGGATTAAGGGCATATGGATGTTCTCCCAGAAGATATGTACCATAATGCTCTACTTACACAAAATTTAGCAAGAAAACTGTAAAAACTTTCAGCAAGATCTCCAAAGAAAAGCAGTTCTGAGTTAGGCCTTTAACACTGTCCTAACCTGCCCAAAGTTTATTGTGTCAATGGTTAATT
Source organism: Agelaius tricolor (assembly GCF_023055355.1). Lineage (NCBI taxonomy): Eukaryota > Metazoa > Chordata > Aves > Passeriformes > Icteridae > Agelaius > Agelaius tricolor. The sequence continues at coordinate 5,281,966 of NW_027269266.1, forward strand.
CCTAAATGATCTCACGACACAAACTATTATATCACCTGTGTGAACCTCCTTGGAAATTTGTAGTGAGGCATAAATCAAGGTAGAACAGAATCTTTTCCCTTATGTAGAAATTTGCAAACCATTCATGTAACTTATTCATGACGATATCCTTGATTATTTTTATGCAGTTTCATAATTTTCAAGATCTAACCATTTGTTACAGAGAACCAATTTCCTTAGAAAGACAAATAGACAATATGCACACAAAACCTCCAAAGAAACAAAGGAAAAAAAAAAAAAAACAGGAAAAAATACTCTGGTAAATCCTGGGGCCTGTAACTTCTAGCAATCATATTACTGGTGTAAGATTAAGTGGACAATGCACAGAAATCTCACACACTGACCTCTCAGTGCTTTGTGTAATTCTTGACGTGCCAATGTCCTCAAGGAAGCTCCACCTCTCTCTGAAACAATTATAGAATCATGGAACCAATGAACCCTTAAAGTTGAGAAGATCTTTAAGATCATCAAGTCCAACTGTTAAGCCAGCACTGCCAAGTCCACCACTAAACCTTGTTCCCTTGTGCCACATCCAGACTTTTTTAACAATTCCAAGTATAGTGACTCTACAACTTCCCTGGGCAGCCTATTCCAATGTCTGACCACTCTTCCAGTGAAAAAGTTTTTCCCAATATCTAATCTAGACCTCCCTGGTGCAACTTGCAGCCATTTCTGTTTTTCTGAACACTTTTTCCTTGGGAGAAAAAGTGTTTCACATGGCTACATCCTCCTTTCAGCGATTATAGGGAGTGATAAGGTCCCCCTGAGCCTCCTTTTGTCCAGGCTGAGCTCCTCAGCTCCCTCAGCTGCTGCTCCTCTGTGCTCCAGACCCTTCCCCAGCTCTGTTTCCCTTCTCTGGACACAGACCAGCATCTCAAAGCCTTTCCTGCAGTGAGGGGTCCTGTACTGAACAAATATAGCTAAATCCTTATCTTTTTCTTTCCATTAAGTTTAATTTAGCCAAAAAAGAAGAGACCTAATCTTACAAACCAATGACTTTATTCATTTCTGTAATAGTATTGACACTGAGTTTGAAGATGGTGAGGTTAGGCATTAAATGGGACTGTGTTATTCTATTGCCTTTGTTCTTCATTTCTTTTCCATATTCAGTCATTCCATGAAATTCAAATAAAACTCTGCATCACCCCAGCTTAAAGACAAGCATCAATTGCATTGCCTGAAACTGTGAAAGCAATTTCAGCCAGAACCTTTTGCTATAGACACAATATTGCAGTGGAAACTGTTCTTACATGTACAAAACATTGCAAGGGCATTGTAACAGATCCTTTGTGGCAGATTTTCAGACTACTGTGCTTGTTCTCATTATGGGATGAGAAGGCATCTCATTCATTTTATTGAAGGGAGCAGGAGGTGAGCTCAATATCCTTTACAGAAATATTGTTTGTTTAGAGTTTTGGGGTTTTTTTCCCAGCTGTATTTTTCTGCAGTGATTTCCTCTGATATTTGATCATATTTAAAATTCACTCATTTGATTGTATTTTTCAGAAACTGCTGTATCAGTGGCTCATCTTCAGCAGATAGAAGCCCAAATTATTTTGATCATTAGGTACCAAAGAAACTTCTTCTACTCTTCCCTTGTGTCTTATACAGAAACAGTTGTAAAATTGCATTTCTGCTTTTTCTGCTCTATAGATAATAATTGGTAATTCTGAGAGGCTGAAACACTGATGCTTCCTTTGGCAGTGCAGCTCAAGAGAAAGGCCTACAGAGGTTTTTGGCTATTTAGAGGGCAGGGAGTGTGCCTGTATTTCATTCCTGTAGTGCAGCTCAGTTTTTCTCTAGAAATCCCTGAAGAATATGTGAATTGATGCTTTCATGCCTGCTTGGTTTTGTTCCAGTACTGCTAATACAACCTCGATTCCCTGAGAATAGGAGTTATACAATAGTAGTTTACCACTTTCACAACTTTCAGCTACCAGAAATTGTTTATCACTGATTATTCTTGTTGTGTAATCTGCGCACCAGATCAAAACTTCCAGCCAAAATTGTCTAAAAACAGAGATTAAGAGGAAGGGTAAAAAATCAAATTTTTCCATGACACTTTGTTCTTGCTCTGTCTTGCAGAGCTTTTAATAATTTTTTCTAAAACCCTCCAGTCTCCCAGGTGAGTTCATTTGGTAGGAAGCAGTTATACCCTGGAGTAATAAATACTTATTTTCTCAGAAGATCTAATTCCAGCATCCTTGACTAGATGGGAGATGTAGGAAACTGTTGAGCCAGAGTCCTGAACTAGACCCTGGCTTGCTGCAATCTTTCATGCCTGTCCTTGTATCCTTGTAGCTTGAATTCCAATCTGATTCTCCTGTTATGACAATTTTATGTATTAAAAGCCCTTGAAATCCCCCCAGGACATGAGGAAAACTTAGATCATCTCCATGAATAGCAACAACTTGCCTGGCCAGGATCAACTGGGCATTTCACTTGTGGTAGGAAGTCCTGATCTCATTGTACTTTTGGCTAACACTGAGAGCTCCATCCATTAACTTTGAAGCAGTCTGCTTTAATTTCCCTTCTTTTCCTGAATACTCTGTGTAGCAATGATTTCAGAAATGATTGTCCCAAGTTTTAGAGAATAGGAGCCTTGACTAAAAAAACAACATGGCGTTTTTGTTCTCAATGGTGTTTTCTCTCCAGCACTTGGCCAGATCTGTATCCTTTCCTATGCCCTGTTGCTGAACTTTAGGCATCGACACAGCAGGATAATACTTTGAAATGTATTTGAGAGATAAGATTTGTCAACCTGGCTTTCCTACAGAGTATTTTGCACCAGGGTGATACACAGAAGTGGACAAATGTACCTGTCATGGGGAAATATGTCTTGCAATGCCAGTGTAATTGAAACACAGCAAAACTGTCATTTATGGGTAAAACTTTTAATCTGAAAATGGAAAAGTCTAGATTTGAGAAAAGGGCAAACCTGCAGGGTTTTTTTTTTTTTAGCATCTTGCAATAATCAGAAAAGGTAATTTATAGGATCAAATGAAAAAATGTCTTTTTTCTCATGGGACAACATGTACTTGATCAATTTTGGATGGTAAAACACAAAAGATGAGAAATGACTGAAACTGTCAGGTGAATTTTCCAATGGAAAATTTGGGGGCAGTTCAATGGTAATTGAATAGGGTGAAGTGTGTTGGTTTTCTGATGAGTATTATCAAAGAGCTGGTCAAATCTCTAACCAGATTAAAAGATCTTTGGTTAGTCAGCATTGGCTAAGGGGCTTTAACAGTGCTCTCTTTATGCAGTAAGCATGTGGGGCTTTTGGCACCGGGAAGTAGAGTCGGGTTTTTTTTCCCTCCTAGTGTTTGGATTTAGCTCTGATTACTGAGGCTGATTCTTCTTTTATGTAAGAGACAAAAGCAGCCAACGACTCCATCCCTTAAAGCCAAACTGTATAGGAATGACTGGTGATTCTGTGTTGGAAATCAGCAATGGGCTACTGCTTGCTTTAGAACAACAAAAAAAATATCCTGATAACATCATTGATGGAAAGCTATCCCGTCTGCATCTTTAAAATTCCCAAGAAAAACAAAGGCAGACTTAACTGCTGAATTAATCAACACAGGCTGAACTTTTCTCCAGCAAACAGCTTATCTTGAAAAGAAAAACAGGAAAGAAAAAATTTAAAAAAGAGTAAGGAAAAAAAGAAAAAAAAACCAAGAAAGGTAAGGATGATGTATGACAGGAGTGTAAAATGGAAGTTACAGAAAGCAACAGACCCTTAGCAAGCTTAATAAAATTCTGGCAAGAAAACAGAAGATTAAACCCCTCAGCTTCATAAAAAGGAGTAGAACTCTTAGGAGAGTAGAAAAGCGTGGAACTCACTGCTGTGGGCTATTGCAACACCAGAAGGATGTGTGAGGGTCTGAGACAAGGCTGAATATCTTTCAATGCTCATTTCCAAGTGCCTTTTTGGCTCCTAATTCCTCTAGGCTTCTAATTTGCCTGTTGCTTTGACTCAGCCTGGGGGCTAATTATGTGCTTGAAGAATCCATTAGGAGACAAAGGGCACAGAAAGGCAGCCCAGCAAGACGTGTTGAACGAATGCTGAAGGCAGAAATAACAAGTGTCCTCACAAAATCTGAGCAGGAGAAGGTGATAGCGAGTAGCCCCTGCAGCAACAGCCTGCTTCAGTCTGTGCCAGCTGCTGCCCTTCCTCCTCCCACTCCCCTCGGGAGCCTGAGCCCTGCATGCACTGGGGCTGGTTTTCCTGGAAGTTTATTCAGCATGAACTGTTCCTCTCAGCTGTTCCAAGTCTCTAAAGGAAGTGTGATCAAGGACAAGTCAGGGCGAGTGATAGAGCTCCTAATTCAGATCATGTTCTGCAGTGGGTGCTGTATTAACAGGTTAGTGCATGTAAACTGTGTGATCTGAGCTAGGTTTCCCTGTCCTTTAAAGCACATAGATAATGTAAAAAATGGGGCATATTTAAGTGAAGTTAATAATTTTGGGCCAGATTCTCGATGAGAGCCAAACAGCTCTGACTCTCTGTGGAGATGCTGAGCTATCAGAGCTGACAGACACCCCCAGGAGGGACAGCAGTTTCTGTGTACTGTCTCACACTTCTGGTGGAGCTGGCATTATCATATTGCCTAGGGGAATTAGGCAACTTTGTTAGCTCCCTAATTTCTTTTTCGGTGTTTTGAAAATACCAGATTAATTAATTAGTAATTAGTGTGTTTTCTCCTAATATGTACTGCACGCAGTTTTCTTTTCCCATGCTGCCCAGGTGAATCTCCAGGCTATGGGAATGCTGGAGGATCATGGATCTGCTCCTGCTCCTTCCCATTCGAAAGCCTGTCACACCCATGGTGCTGTGCAAACGATGACTTTTTCTCTCTACAGCAGTTCCAAAGCAAAAATGAAAAATGGATCTTTCCCAAGGGCTGGGAAGAAGTTAATAGCTTTGAACCAAATGGAAAAGGTTGTTGTCTGTCTTAGTTTGTGCTGAGTATACCTTTGAAAAGAGACAGAAGCAGACTCATTTTGAAAACATCACAAGGCAAAAAAATCAACTTTCTATTAATCAAATGCTTTGGCAGAAGCCTTTTGTCAGAATGGTTTTCATTGCTGCTCTTATTAATGTGGTGTTCTGTCTCTGATCTTTGGTTGGCTCAAGCTCTGCTGTGCCCCTGCCCTTTGGGACTGGAGTTCTGGCCCACCTAAGGCAATGTCAAAGTTGCTTTGCAGTCTCAGTCCTTCACTGGGAGCCCACAAGGGTTTGTCTGTGCCCTCACCAGTGCAGGAGGCTAGGAAAAGCTGCCTTATTTACTTTCCCACCACAGACTGCAATTAAAAGATATTTAGGCTCTTTGTCACTGGCAAAGGTGTCCTGCTGTTCTTCATGTCATTATTCCAGCTGCAGTCCAAAAACTGATGTTCATAAACTGATGTTCTGGCTTAGGAAAAGAATTTATGTGGAGTCAGATATCTGAGATTAAAGCTAAAATGCTGTTTGACTGCTTTTGTGTGGTGTCATGAATATAGATCAGCTGAAACACTCCATGTATCTGTCTGTCTAATCATATACCTACTTCTTGAATCAATAAAGTTAAGCACATGGACATCTATTTGAAGTACAAATCCAGACAAAAGACGCTTTCTTTAATCTTGGACCAATACTTGGCTATTTCATTAATATATTATCTCTGAAAGGTAGCTGGGTTTGTCAGAGTTGAAATAAGATTAAATGAATCAGCTATTGTAGTTCATCTGTTAAATCACAGCACTTTGCTCTCAGTTTGTAAAATACTCTCCAGACTAATGAAGTAGGGTCAATCACATGCATTTTTGCTGGAACCAAATTGCCATTAATTGTGCCATCAATTGTATGGATAGGTCAATAAATGTTGCCACTGCACACTGACTGCTGCAGTGCCAGAAGATGAGCCATTCTCTCATGGTGTGGGGCAGATTTAGTCTCTGCACAGATCAGTGTCTGATTTCTGCAGTGTTAGGAGCTCCCAATCTACTTGTGGATTCCTGCAGGAACATCCCTGGCTGTGTCACCTGTAAGTGCCCCATGGCTGGAATGGCTGATTTAGCCATGGGCATCTGGAATTTGGCACTGCCTTGGTTTGGAAAGACAGGAGTCTGCTAAGGAAGGCTGGAGACTCCCCTGAATTGGAAAATGTAAACCCTCTCCCTCCAAATTTCTATAAATTTTAAATTTAAGGGGTTCTCAGGCAGAAATATGGGAACAGGAATAACAGTTCTTTAATTGAGAAGACAATAAAAGGATAAAATAAACAATGCAGTAAACTAAAACAACACTGACAGAGTCAGAACCCAACCTGACACCCTGTGGGTCAGGCTGTTGGCAGCAGTCCCATTGGAATTGTGGCTCAGCCCTCCTGCAGTGTCAGGGGTGGCTCTGCTGGAGCAGGGATCCTGTAGAAAGGTCCAATCTCTTCCTCTGAAGATCCAGTGGAAGAAGAGGCAGCTGCTGTTCCTCTGGGGAATCCAGTGGAGAAGCTGTGCTGGTGTTCCAGAATCTCCAGATTATATCCAGGCATGAATGCTTGGCTCCTCCCTCTGGGCTCACATTTCCCAGTGGGATGCTGTAGTTCTTATCAGCCATGCAGAGACATTCAATGGCTGTTATCAGCAGATGTCTCCCTGGAGGGAGGAGTGATTGTGGAAGAGATAAGGAAAACTGCCCACTGAACAGAAGACAACTGCCATGCAGATGGCAAATAGAATACAATTTGCTTGGCAATCCAGGACAGGCACTCTGGGAGGTGTGGGAATCATTCAATTCCCAGGGATCCCTTTGTAATTTTGGTGTATTGAGCAACTTGTGAAGAAACATTGATTGCTCACAGTTGTTCTGCTTCAGTTTGCAGTTTACTGGCAGAGGAGAAGGGCAGGAGAAACCTTTGTGATAAGTAATGCAAGCAATGTGTTGAGAGGCTGCTGCAGTGATTGCATCAGGGGACACATTGGGTGTTTAATTTGTGAATAAAAATCACCCAGGGGCAGGAGGGAGGGAGGGGCTGCACTAGCTGGTGGTGTCACACATCCTGGTTGAAGTTTCCAGGGATGCAGAGCATCTGCTCTGACACACAACTCTGACACTGCAGAGGGGCTTTAACCAGGCTGAGAAGACAGACAGTGACCTTGGGAGCCTTTCCAAAAGGGCAGGTGAGAGAGGGGGAAAAGGAGAGAAGGAAAGACCTGCTCCCTCTCATAGGGGGTGGGGTAGAAGTGACCTGCATAAAAGGCTTGGGTAAACAAGAAATCACAGATTTTTTTTTTTTCTGTATTAAAGCTTTTTTATTTTTTTAATCATTTTTTTTTATATTTGTTTCTTTTGTTGGGATTTGATGATCTTTGGCCAATCTGATCACTTCTACTAACCTTGGCGTGCAGTTTTCAGAGAGAAAAGTGTCACTGCCAAAACCAGCAGGGCTCTGGGTATAAGTGCAGAACCTGCTGTGAAATGTCTTCAAAAGAGGGGGAATAAGTGGATCTTTTGCTGAAAAGCAGAAGTGGGGAGAGTCTCAACAACTCTTAGAGTCCATAAGGGACCAAAGTTACACTGCACTGTGGATGTCTGTGGAAGAAATATTTCTGTCTAGCAAAGAGGCTCAAATTTGTGATTTGTTATAGTATTTTGGTTTGCTCTTGTGGGTGTTATTGGCTTTTTTTTTGGTTTTTTTTTCTTTTTTCAAATATGCTCTTTTTTCCTGTTTTGTGTGGGTGAAAACCCAAGAACTGAGCAAGTTCTTGGTAAAAATAAAAAAAAAAAATACAGCTTCTAAGCAAACAGCAAAGAGATGAGAGCATTTTCCATTCTCCCACTTCCCCAAGGAATGTGCTAACCATTCAGCAGTTAGCTGCTCTGGGCTGGATTCCTCTCAGCCTTTCTTGTTGCAGCTGCATAAACAATTAAATATTAATTGGACCAGGAAAACAGATTGGCCATGTGCAGAATAAAGACATTCACCTGGGACATGAGTGGCCAAGTTCAGCTCTCAACTCTGAAACTGGTAAAGTAAATTTTTCTGACCTACTTCTGAGTTAACTGGTCACAGCCACCTCAATAGATTTACCTCTCTTTGTTGCTCTTGCCCATGGTGTCTCTCATGTTCAGACCATTCTAAGCACAAAACGCCTTTTCTAAAGATTTAATCAAAATTAGCACATTCCCAGCAGAAGTGTTACTTTCTGGGACTGGATTGTGGCAGGTTCAACACTTCTGTTCCAAAAAATTTGACTAACTCCAAAGTGTTAGAAATATTTATTTAAAAATACCTTCTGCCATAGTTTGGTTTTTTTTTTCCCCCAGATGAATCTTGGAAGATGAAGGATGAAAAATATGTGCCTGTTAACTTTTTCTGTCCCTTCTTCTGGGAGGATAAATATTGTGTTGCCTTTTGCAAGTTGTGAGAGGTTTTCTTAGCACAAAGCATAGCATGTGCTATTTCTCTGCCCATATGTGGTAGTTTCTGGATATTCAAATACTGCATTTGTTCCCCCAAAAGTGCTCAAAATCCCCTGTATTTTATCAGCACGTGTAGTGCAAAAAAAGGGCCAAAGTGAGGAATTTAGTGTGATGAAAGTGTCATACTTAATTCAAAAAGCAAACAAAGACCAGGTGTTAAAAAAAAGACCCCAGAGGTGGTTATACATTATGGATACATACAGGATGGAAAAAAGTTCTGGTTTTTGCACTTTGAGTATTTTTCATGTACAAAAACACTTTTATGACATAACTTTTGATGTATATACAGGCTGTCCTGTTCTTTGCATTCCCAATGGAGTGGAAACTACATTATGAATATTGCTCAAAGAGGGTTCTTAGATAATATAATTATTTTTAGGTTACTTTTTTCAGCTTTGAATTTGATCTCATTTGGTCCCAGAAAGGTTGATTACCAAATGTCCCCTATTTGCTTCTCATAAGTCCCTCAAAATTTCTGTAACTGAGATTTTACCCTGGCTACTGGATGAAATTAAGTGGTGATGCTCTGTATTGAGTCAGAATGTTCTGAAACCAATCTTAATTGTTCTCTGTACCCTGTGAATCTCCTTTGAAGCTGGCAGGGCTGGTGTGGGAAGAAGATCATTTGACTACTGCTTTTGCTGCCTGCTGCAGCTCATCTTAACATTACAAACTGGGTAAGGCATAAGGGATTTCTCTGGAGATCTCAGTTGTCAAAAGGGTAGAATCTTCCCAGTAATTCCCACAGAAGAGCTTGGTTTCCTGGTGCCATAATTGTTGCTCTCTATTTGTCAATAGTGCAACAGCTTAGTGTGCTGCTAAATTCAGATGGGTAACAACACTTCTCAAAAATTGCTATCCAGTGAGACAAATAGATAAAATAAGGGAATTTTTTGGTTTTGCTGTTTTTTTCTTTCTTCTTAAATTAAATTATTAAAAGCCAAGTCATGCAGACCTTTCTCTGAGTTGATTTAATAAACCTGCTGTCGTTTTGTAAACCTGCAGTAGCACATGTATTACAGGGGAATGTTATGGGAGGATGAAAATTATAAAAGGATTTGAGGCATGCAAGCAGGAATTTCAAGGAAATTTCAGGGGAAGGGAAAATGTATTTCTTAATGCAGTCTGGATTCAAAGATGCTCCCCAAAGCCAGCTTCAGCTTTTGTCACTGCAGATACAGTAAAGGGCAAGGAGACAAACTGTATTAATCAGGGCCCTGTCCTGATTTTGTCATTTCTGATGGTCTTCTGCTGTAGCAGTGTGACTTTCCCACCAGCACAATTTTAAGGACAAAGCCTCCAAGATCTCATTCAACTGCACAATTGATTTTTCCCTTGTCCAACATGAGCTATGGGCAGTGCATTACAGCTCCTGGAGGGCTCCTGAGAAATGCAGCCTCTGGGGCAGTGACCAGAGCAGGATCAGGGAAATGCCTCATACTCAGAGCTGAGTGGAGCAATGTCCCTCGGGCCACACTCAGCACACTGGCAGACTGTGGCAGCACTGCAGGGAACTGAGATCTCTGCATGCAATGTTTCTTTTTTACGTATTTCTGCCCCTCCAAAGAAAGCCCAGCTGCCAGGACAGTGTTCACTGGTATTTATTTGAGATACCAACACGTGGTTAGTGTGCTGCTCAGGTGAGGCATCAGGGAGGGTTTAACCATTGCAGAGATGTTGGCCTCTGGCATTTATAAACCACAGGCAGGGACACCTTCCAATAAACCAGGCTGCTCAGAGCTCCATCCAGCCTGGCCTTGGACACTTCCAGGGATTGGACATCCACAATTTCTCTGGGCAAGCTGTGCCAGGGCCTCCTGATTTGAGCTCTCAAGAAATCACTATTTGCCCTAGAAATCTGGAAGTTTGAACAGTTTTGCTGTCTTGAATTACTGCTTGGCTTTCTGAATCTCTAAGGGATTACTCAAATCATGTTAATAAACTCCCTGGACCATAAAAGCCCTTTTTTTTTTCTTCCCAAAAAAGAACCTTTTTATATTCATCACAAGGCTGAAGGAAGCAGAGTTTCCCAATACTGGTGAGTAAATCTGCATGCTCACAGCTCTTATTAAGCTAAACAAGAGTTGTGGGAATTGGAAGACTATGGAAAGGAAGTTTTAAGTCATTAAATCATTCTGATATCTCTATGAGGGCCTCCATTTTCTATTTTATTTACAGCTTTGATATCACACCAGACCAAGAGACCTGTGCCCCTGGCTAGGCACTGGACCCCTAAAACTGCTATTAAAAGTGAAAAGCAGACTTTTCCAGGATTTCCCAATTTCACTGCACAGCTCATGTGGGAAGGGAAAATAATTTTACTAAGGGAGAGACAGATAAAATAAACACTTTTTCAGAAAGTGATTTATAAAATACACCTGTAGCATGTTTGGATTGGACATCACAGAGAGCTGAAGGTCTGCAGAGCAGCCCTTCACTGCAGGGGAAAGGTTTAACCTCTGCAGCAGCTGGTCTCTGTGCAGTGTGGGCTGTGTTTGTGAGCTGGCTGACTGGTAATTGGGAAAACCTTTGAAGTGTGAGCAGGATTTCTGATGATCCTTCAGCTCTGGGGTCATTAACAGAGCAGAGGGTGGCAGGATTGGTGACAATCTGCTTTTCTGGGAGACTTGCTGCCCTGGCTGGCATGCAAAATGTGCACTGTGTAGTAAATCCAAGGGGTTTTCTTTCTCCACAAAGGGGAGGGAGGCTCTATCTGGTGGCTCTGACACTGACTGGGGACCTGGGTGCTGTGCTGGGAGGCACTGGAGGAGTTTGACAGGGCAGACTCCCCCTTCACTGGCCCCAGTGGGACTAGAAGTTTTTTCTTGTTAGTCTCTGTATCTTGAGAATTCTTCAAGCAAAGTAAGGCCAGGAGTACCTCAGCATTCCACAGGAACAAAGGGCAGGCTGTTCCTTATGGTTTGCCTGAAGTGAAGCTAGTACAGTTTAGTCTGACTAGTGATTTAAAAATCAAATCAGACGCTAAATCAAAAAAATGAAGTTATGAAACTTTGTTTTCTTTTGTCATGAATTATCACTGAAGGGGTACTGGGGACAGGCAAAGGTGACACAGAGACTCCATCAGAAGGCATGAAAAGACACTTCATTATTAGAAATCTAAAGTTCTTATGGAAACAGTGGTGGACCTAAGCCCTGATTGGCCTTTAGGAATCTTCTCTCACACTACTGGTGAACTATGAACAGCACACTCTGGAGAATCATATCTATAAACAATGGTTACAGAAATAGATATAATAATTTTTTAAATTCTTTCTTCTAAGTTTCCCAGGCTTGGCCTGGAAGAAATTATCTCTGTTCTTTCTTTGACTGAACTGAGAATATCCACCATGAATTCTGCTTCTATAAAGCATTCCTAGAAGCAAGGAATCCTTCCACTGGTCAGTCTTAGTTAGCAGGAGTAAGTAAGGATCCAACCCCAGCATTTCACACAATCCTACAGGGCTGAACTGACACAAACTGGTTTGTTCTACCACTTCAAAAGACAGATGAAGTAGAAAATTAATTATAATATTGATTCCAGATTAGCCAAGTTAAATTAAATGGTTTGTTCAATACCAGGTGATTTTTAAAATGTATTATACAGTGCATTATTTACGATCTCCACTTAAAAAAAAAGACCCAAATGTTTTATGCCATTAAAGAAATGGGTTCTGAGGTGTAGCTCTACAGGCTAAATGAGTAGGCTAAATGCACTGTGGAGATATTTGCTCCAAATATCCAAATATCCAAACAAAGAACAGAGGAATGACCTTAGGAGAGCAGACAGAGGACCCCCGTGTATTTTAGTGCCTGGTCTCAGGCAGTGGTTACTCACAGATAGTTGTAGAAGAGTATAAAAAGGGCAAATGTGCAACTGTGTTTTTTCAAAACAAATTTTCCTGGTTTCCAGCTACAGGAAGGAGAAGGATGGAGAAGGGCTTGCACCATCACATACAACTTTCTCTATATGTAACTGTGGTATTTGTTGGGTCCCCAGGATGAAGGAGGAATTGAGAATCTGACTCCATGTTCTTAGAAGGCTAATTTATTATTTTATGTACTTATATTGTATTAAAGAATGCTATACTAAAACTATACTAAAGAATAGAGAAAGGACACAGACAGAAGGCTTCCAAGAATGAGAACGAAAACTCATTATTCCTTCCAGAGTCCTGACACAGCTGGATGGTGATTGGTCATTAAATCAAAACAATTCACATGAAACTAATCAAACAACCACCTGCTGGTTAAAAACCTCCAACCACATTCCAAAGCAGCAAAACACAGGAGAAGCAATCAGACAATTATTATTTCTTTTTTCTCTGAGTCTTCTCAGCATCCCAGGAGAAGAAATCCTGGCGAAGGGATTTTTCAGAAAATATGACAGTGACATGTAACCACGTGTTATGTCACTGAAATCAGTGGTATTGAAATCAATAGATTTACACTGGTGAAACAAATAGCTTCTAGCTTCCCACTTGGAGAATGTCATTGAGTCCCTCACTGACTCCAAAAAAAAAAAAATAAACAGGAAAAGGTGATTTTATTGCATTATCTCCCAGTAACACCAAATGCACACCTTTAACAGGAGTCAGACTCCAATAAGAGCCAGGAGAGTAGTAGTATGTCAGTGATAAGAATCACACACCGAGATTATGAAGATGAATTATAGAGTGGTTTGCTGTTTCTTTGACTCTGAGGATTTCTCTAGAGAATTTGATATTTAGATATAAAATGTTTCTGGCTGATAGAGTTGCTCATATGATTGCTGTATCTTGCTGATGTTTTCCCCTAAACTGATACATTTAAATGACATCTAAGGTTTGTGTCCTGCAGTCCTACCATCACTGACACTCCTTAAGCAGCAGAAAATGAAAGGAGATTTGTATCTCTGAGCTGAAGAGACTTGGTTTGACATTACAATTTCCAGGGGTAGCCAGCATCTCACGATTGTCACTATAACCATGTGGATCTCATGACCCAAAATTTTGTCTTTGGCACCTATGAGTCAATAGCACAGTGCTGAGATTGTGTTCACAAGGCTGGAAAAGCAATAAAAAGTTGTGTTCTCAGCAGTTCCTGTGGGGCCTGTTTCTCAAAAATTCCCCAGTGCTCATGTTCCTGACTCATGGCACTAAAATCCTGATCACACACTGCTACTACAAAGGCTGCACCCTTCTCTCCCACTTTCAAGCATGTTCTGTAGCCGCCTAAATAAATTCCACAAGTTTCCCATGAGAACCAGAGTGAGGCAATTCTGGGGCTCATCTGTCTCCTTCTGGCAAGACATGAGTGGAGGAGGAGCCTTAGCTGGGTTGTGAGCCGCAGTTTTTATCACAGTTCTTCACAGTATTGGGCATTTCTCCTCATGTCTCCACTCCAGGAGGTAAGTGGCTTCATGCAGACCTCAACTTAGAGCAATCAAACAGGTGAAGAAAAATAATCCCTTGAAGTGAATGTGCTGGAAATATCAAATCCAGAAAGCTAATGATAAATTTTAGGTTTCCTGTTTGAAAATATCTGTCTCTTTGCTAGTAATATCATAATTTGGTTTGTGTTTGAGTCTGATTGAAGGTCTTTCATTATTGAAAAGTTGGCAGAGCTCAGTTAGCAAAAAAAGTTGAGAATGGTTTTTGTCTGTCTATCTCTGACATGATATTGACTTTTTAATTTCCTGTGCAGAGCAGAGGGGCTCCGTGTATGAGATGTGCAAGTCAGAGCCCTGGTTTGCAGCACATTTTCCTTTGATATGGTAGAACTTCCTAAGAGAAACATGGCAAAAGTCTGCTTAGAGAGGGTTATGTGCAGCAAGGCGGGAAAAATATCTGCAGTCATACAAGGTACCCGTGCCATGGAAAGAAGGCAGAATCCTTCAGCATAGCAGAGCTTTCCCCTACCTGTATTTTTCTATTTTCTTAGCTGTTTTCTGGATGAAATCCCAGCCAAATCTCTGCTCTGTGGTGGTGAATCAGTGGGAATGCTCTGTGCATACTCATTAGACTTCAAAATCCTCATGCATAAAGAAGGGCTCACAGTCAGGGCAAGTGGCAGTGTTCAACCAAATGCATTCCTACTGAACCTCTTTTATGTCCAGTGCTAAGAATTGCCACACTTTAAGTTGTAGTTTGGTTGTGGGGTTGGGGATTTTTTTTCCCCCTCTTAGCATGTGTTTTGCCACTTGGGATATACTGTGCTGTTTGGTGGTTGTTAAGCAATTAAATAAACTGGCATATTTTGCATCCCATTATGTGGAAAGAGTGACAGAGCTCTTCTTGTGTGTGCAGATAAAGGCAGGACCATTTAATTCTCTCTGCCCTGCTGAAACATGCCTGGTCTGTGCTAGACTTGCACTGTACTGCTGCAGCAGGATTGGGGGTTTGTAATGCCACGTATATTAGAGTCCCTTACATGCTGTGCTATTTTAAAGGATTTTTTTGTTTCATTATTCAAGGCTGTCAGGAAATGATTTTTACATAATTTATCTTACTCTTTTTTCTAATATTAGTAATTCTTTATGGTGAGTCAGGTTTGTCATTGGCTTGGGACACAAAAGATTTGATTTCATCCTTTGCTGCCAAATATTTCATATGACTTTGGGTGATGAGTGTTCGTAAGAGCTTTTTGCTGTAAGCAGGTCACAGGCAGGTAAGGATTGCTCTAGCACCTTGATTACCATGCAAAATATGTGTTTGAAGTTTATGTGACATTTATTTAGAGAATTTTGGGGAAAAAAACCCAACCAAATAACCATAATCCTGTGGTTATTAATTTAGGGCCATGTATCCTTCACAGAACTCTCTACAAAACAATTTTCAAGTCTGGATTGAGAGCTCTTCTATGGGTCTCAGTGCAAGTATGGCCAGATCCTCCTCTGGAATCATCTGTCCAGGACTTCTGCTGCACAGTTTACCAATAATCAGGGAACCATATGCTGTATTTCATAGTTAAGTTGAAACAGCCTTCATTGCCACCAATAAGAGTAGTAGGAATAATTTTATATTCTGCATTTAATTAGGAAAAATGAGTAGAGAGTGTGTCATTTTCTTTTATATGACAATTAGAACTATGCCAAAAAATTCAGTCTGGAATTTATGTGCAGCTATCCTTTGCAATTAGTCATCGTATTTACTGCCAAATAAATGTGTTTTTAGCAGAATTTCTGTGAAACTGCAATTACAACGAGGGAATGAGTAGATTAATCCCATCTGCATGTTTTGTATGGATCTTCCCACAGACACTCTGCATTGCCTCCCCACATGGTCTATTCATGGCTGACTTACTGAATCCACTAAAACTGGGAGAAGGAAATTCTCTGCTCTCTTCAGATGAAAAACTGAATTAATATAACTTAACCTTATTTACAAAAAAAAAATTACATTTTCCTATGCCACCTACTATCATGGCAATTTGAGCAGGCAGAATGCATCATTTTCCTCTGAGGAGAATATTGGTTGGAGTTCAGGACCTAATCCTTCAGACCTTTCTCCCTTTGCTAAAAACAGGGTGATTTAGAAGAGAAAGGACTAAAGGATCAGACCATGACACAGAGAACAATTGCAGTATTGCATGAGGTGAAAGGGGTAATAAATCATGTCAGGATTAACTTCTTGCTTTTCCTTCTTTTTTTTTTTGAGACAGTATTTGCTTCCTGAAACTCCTCTCCTTTAAAACAACTATGGTCCAGAGGTTTCTTTCTTGAGAACTAATTGGGATTATTTGCTGTAGGAGTTGTTGGGTGATAAATTCAGATGATGCTCTGTGGATGTCAAGAATCATGTTTTGCACTTGTATACAATACACAAAACCTTGCCAGAAATAAACAACACTGTGCACTGCTGAGGTCTTTGTGCAGCAGGAAAAATGTCTCCCAGGCATATTCATAGTCCTGCACTGCAGCACTGCATCAATAAATGGGTTGAAATCAGGGCTGGACAGAGAACTGAACACTGCTCTTACTGTTCCCCTTGGCTCTCCTCAGCACTTTTTTGGCTCGTGTTAGGCAGTGCTTGCCCAGGAACACAAGAGGAACAGTTTGGGGCACACAGGGGCTATGACCCTTCCAAAAATGACCATCATCTTTTGGCCTCTGAAATAGTGACTAAGTTCTGGCCTCTTTTATTGAACCAAATGTAGTTTTTCAACACCATTTACTGAGGCAACTGTTGGTCCTATGTTCTTCATAAGTAAAGACTTCTGAACTGTCTCAGAGAAGAATTGTTCCAAACTAAGGATCATGAAGTCAGATTGACATATTCATTATTACTAAAGGTAAATCTGTTAATTGTGGTCATCTTTAAGTTCTTTGTTAAATTACCTTTTGAAAGCAAAAAATATTCAAAGGAAATATCTTCTGAAATTTTACTAAAATGTTTCACTGAGCCTACCCAGTCAGAAGGCTCTGTTCACATTTGCAGGTTGATATTTCTGCAAATATTGCTCTTTTAACATGTCTTAGGGAGTTAAACTGTACCCATATGATGATTACAGCCATTTGCTGGACCATCTGTCTTTCAGAACCATCAGAAAGTCTAGATGGATGATACTATAATTTGGAATAAGGTATTTCATTCCCTTGAATTTACTAATGTCAGACAATATATAGCTCAGTTCTATTTCTGGTAATGATGATCTAATTGCCTCAGCCAGACTGTGTCACCTCACTGGGAGAATAGATTTGTGTGATGGCTGCTCAGTCATGGGGTGACCTACAAGGGGTCATGCCTAAATAACCAATCATATGATTGTACAAATGGTATCTTCAAAATGAAGTGGGTCACGAGTGTGATCCATTTATTTCCCTTTCATCTGGGCAATGAGCAGGTCCACAGTACAGGAGGGACAATGTCCCCCACTATTCAGCACAAGCTGTTGGACAGGAAACAGGACAGTCACAGAAAACCTTAGGCTGCAGGTTCTGCTGCAGAAAGGTGGCCCAAACCTCCTCCAAGCAGGGCAGAATTGCAGCTCCATCGTGTTTCTCAGGGCCTCATGCAGCTAGGAAACTCTTCAAGGGTGGGGATGAGAGCCTCTCCAGCCCTTGTTGCAAAGATTTACCATTCCTGTTATGATGATTTTTTTGTGTCTTATCAAAATTTCCCACGTTACAGCTCATGGCCTTTGCTTTTGCACTTTGTTGTCCGTGAGAGGCCTACCAAGAAATCTTTCTCTGTTCAACAAAGGTTCATAAAAGCAAAGAAAAGAAGTCTCAGAAGGGTGAGAGATGCTCACATTCACTGGTAGTGTTCACTCAAAAGTTGCCTGTGCATTGATCAGCAGAATCAGGCTGCATGCAAGTGTGGGAACTCAGCACATCACTCTGGATGTCCAGGGTTACCGAGAGAACCCTTGGGGGGCTTGGAAATCCTGGAATGTTGCCAGGAGCGTCTGGCGGCTTGATTTTGATCCCTCTAGGAGTGTGACACCTGTTTGAGGATGTGAGAGTCACTTGGGAGTGAATGGTGCAAGAAAGATATATTTACAGGGTAAAATAGAGATTTTAGGGTTTTTGGTACAGGGGGGTTATGGAGACAAGATGGAGGGATCAGGGCATGTCTTGTCCTTCTGCTTTCTTCTTCTTGTCATCCATTTTCTGTGGTGATGTTGGCACTTGGGGATTGGGCCATGGTGAAGGTGCACTTGCCAACATGGGTGAAAGGTATTGGAAAATAAAGGTAAATATCATGTACGTAGATTTTAGTATAAAAAGACACAACCACCCCGTGGGTGGTCAGAGTGCCCTTGGCTGCCTTGCAGGTCAGACCTCTGCTGGGCAGAAAGAAAATTCTGTAGATAAGAAATAATAAACAATCTGAAGACGGAAAAACTGAAGAGTCCAGACTCGTCCTTTGAAGCACGGGCCGCCCCAGAACCACCCTACCCGTGTCTGGGCAGAGACAGACAGACAGACGGCTGGACATGCAAGGATAAAGTGTCCCCTACATATGTCCCATAAAGTGTCCCTTATCCTTGCACAGTCTTTAATGCTCACCTCAGTTTTTTTTCACTCTATCCTCTATGCTATTCATTCCCCAAGCTTGATGACTTCAGAGATTAAGCAGAGCTTGCATTGTGAAGCTTTCTTCAAGATTGATTGCAGAAGGTGAGACTGACATAGTGAATTTTGGATCAGTCATCTAAATTAGAAGTAGATTTGGACATCCATCTGTCTAGCCTTAATTATACATTTGTAAAACAAGGAAAATAATTCTTACTTCCTTAAAAACAGTTGTTAGGAAGAAAGATTCCATAAGAGTCTTCAAGTCTCAGGAGAGGTGGTGTCCAGGCAGGCTGGTGACAGAGCCATGCCAGTCCTTTCAGGCAGGAATGGGAGCTTGAAGCAGTGCTGAAGGGCTGAGCTTTGTCCTGGAGCATGCTACAGAGGATGTGCAAATCCACCATGTGAACAGTGGGAGAGCCCAGACTTCACAGAGGGTTTAGAAATGCCAATGGGAAACTTTCAAGGGAGTTAATAACCTTTAAATGTAATGAGATTTGAATGGTGAGTTATGAAAAGATGAGATATACAAATAGAATAAAAATAATGAATTAAATAGTAGCATTGAGCATGCCCATAGTGTGAAACAAATTTTGTGAAAGATAAGAGATACAGTTTTAGGCAAGGATATGCTAAACCCAGGACATGGTAGGGTATCCAAATGCTTACAGCCTGATGAGACAGTGTAAGTCTTGGGTTTTGCTAATTCCTGAGACCTGACTTTGCAACCTGGGTCATTTAGTATGTTTTCTTTTAAGCATTTAACAGTATTACAGCATCCAAACCTGGACAAGCATTTTTGCAGGCCAAATATATAAGCACTCATCTGTAACAAACCTGCTGCAAATTCAGATTATTCATGTGGTGCTTTGGAGAATCAGCTGGTAATGGGTATTTTACTGGACATGTGGAGATGTGTGGTTTGTGGTGAAGGACAGACCAGCCATGGATCTGAGCAGATGGTGGTCATTACTTGTGCCAACATGCCACTGCATTTAATTACAGCAGGAGTGCTGAGGCAGATTGTTTTGCTGGGCTCTTCACATATATCTGCCTAGCAAAGTGAGTTAAGTGCTCAAGGAATCATTGCATTTAAGGATCAGAGCTGAAACAGACTCACTGTAATCTCTGCTATATGACACAGTGTCTAATATTCAGAATTTCCTATTCTCGTACACATTTGCAGATTGTTCTGCCACTTGAGAGCAACAGAATATCTTCTTCTCAATGTGCAGCAGCCACTTAATGCAATTCAATTTGATGGAAGCTACATTTCTCCTTGAGTTCACAAAACAATAGAGTAAACTGGCTTCTCATAATAAATATGTCTGCACACCTTAAAACACAAATGCAGTTTGCCATTTTTGAACCACATTATATGGAATTATCTGTAATGCAATATGATTTCATCTTGGGAACCTCACTGTTTTATGTTTATATGCTCTCACTAAGACATATTTTCAATTTTTATGGGTTATTTTATTATTGTTTTGCTAATGACACTTAAACCTCTCTGTTTCTCCCTCATAATGCATCTTCAGTGACAGATAGTGTGGTCTCTTGGCTGTGAGTTTGCAGTTGTGGAATAATTTTTAGCAATTAAGCATGTTATTGATTAAACTGTGCCTTCTGTTCCATGATTCATGTCACCAGACAGTGCACAGGGAGCAAAAAAACAGCTGCAAAGAGAACAAAGTGTAGAAAATGAGAGTTGTGTTGGATTCTTCCTCAGCAAGCCCAGCTTTCACTGCCTCAACAGCCTCTTGTAGCCAGCAGCCCGTGGTGAAATGCTCCAGTAGAAAACCACATTGTGGTGGTGTTTGAGGGTCCCCAGGACGAGGGAAGAGATGAGAATCTTAACTCCACGTTTCAGAAGGCTGATTTATTATTTTATTATATATATTATATTAAAAGAAAATTATATACTAAAACTATACCTAAAGAAATAGAGAGAAAGGATTTCATCAGAAAGCTAGAAAGAAATGATAATAAAATCTTGTGACTGAGAGTCTGACACAGCTGGACCATGATTGGACATCAAGTAAAAACAATCCACATGGAACCAATCAAAGATGCACCTGGTGGCAAACCATCTCCAGACCACATTCCACAGCAGCAGATAATCATTGTTTACATTTATTTTCTGAGGCTTCTCGGGAGAAAAATCCTAGTGAAAGGTATTTTTCAGAAAATATGTCAGTGACACCACGTAGCACCTGCAGAATTAACACATAAAGTGAGTGCTGCTGGAAGTGCCAGCACTTCCTATGTGCTTTGAGATGGGGACTGGAAAAGGGGCAAAAAGTTACAGCTCGGCAGTCTGTGACACTGCATGGCCCTGCCAGCCTCGTAGGGATGGGGAACAGGCTTGCAGAAGCAGCCCTGCCTGGGATTTAGGGACTCTTTGTACTTAGAGAAGGTGCAGTCAGCGTCCCTGCAGGTGCACAAAAAATGAATGTGTGTGGTACTTCACCACAGGGCTTAGTGGGTTTGGTTTGGTCAAATGTTGAACTTGATGGTCTTAAAGATATTTTCCAACCTTGATGATTCTATGATTCTAAAGGCCTTTCTAGCTATTTCAGAGATTCACCTGTCTGCCTTTATTCTAGGTCCCATGCTGTCTGCATTGTGTCCTGTAGCTTGGACTTCCATGGGCCAGCACACAATTTTAATGTTAAGGGAATCATGATGAAACCATCTGAAAGCATTTGCTCCTTTATGAATGTAAAAAAGCAGTGAAAATAAAGTCCTTTCTTTAGTAATAAAATCTTATGCTTGCAGCCATATGGCTGATTTTGCTGCCCACAGTTGCTGGATCATTTCCTAAACCTGGCTCCCTACCCTAGCCCAGGCTGGAGGCAGGCATGTTCTCCTGCTAAGGAGGAGCTAGAGGCAACACAAAGTCTTGCAGTTTATTCTTTGAAGCTTTGCATGGAAATGACCTCCACTTAAGCATTTTGTACTATATAAATATTTCAAGCGAGCCATGAATCAAGATTAATGTGTTAGGTGACTACCAAATCATTAGCAGTGCAGGATGTAATGAAGTTGTTGCTGGGTTTCATTAAGCAGGGTGTGTTGGTCATTAAGGCAAAATAATGGTGTTGTGGAAATGTGAGACAAAAACCAAATTTCTTCTGAGTGTCTCATCTTAAACAGGCAGCAATGGTAGGAATGGCAAAGTAGCAAGGCAGGAAGTTAGGCATGGTTAAAATTGCTAAAGTGAGTGAATTCTGATTAACAGATTTCTGCATCTCTTCTCACAAGGAAGATGATGCCAAACCTTATTTTCTATTAGGTCCCAAACCCATAATTTGGTTAGTGATGGGAGAGCTGATTTGTCAGAATCAAAACTGAACATTGAAAAGAGCACAGAGCTGGGGAGCAAGGCAAAACTCTGGGTTTGCAGCAAGTACACAAATTTCTAGTCTTCTCCTTTTTTTTTTGCTAGTTTCAGAATAAGAGCAGGCAAAACATTTATGATTCATTGTCAAAATAGCCTTTCAGAGAACAAATAGGAAAAAAACCCAGAATCTACTAATTCTTTTTGTGCTTGGAATTTCCCTAGTTTATAATCATCACACACTTAATTTATTCCTTCTGTTTGTGCCTCCACATAGTCTGAGCCTATGCTATGAACTAGATTAAAAAAAAAAAAACAACACAACAAAACACTCTTGCAAAGAATTTCTTGGCTAAGAGCTGAAAAGTTCCCTGTGCTGGCATTTTCCTTTTTGTACATTCCTGTGAATTCCAAGAATGAGAAAGAACATTAGCTGTTAAACCAATGCAGCCAGGATTTGTATTCAGGCAGGAATTCCTGCCCTTTCCCCTGGGTCCTTACAGGGAGGGCTGGCACTGTGGTCCCAACTCAAACTTTCTGTGACTTTTAGGCCATTACTATTGATTTCATAACTATTTTGAGTTCCTGATTATATTTTTTTTTACTTTTTGCAAATTAATGGCTTGAGATATTTGTGTTGATTGACTTGCTTATTTCCATTGTAGTCTTGTTCAATCTTGTTTTCATGCCTTGTGAAGGCTGACCCAGAACAGAGGCTGGACAGAGCTAAAGAATAAAGTAGGGATTTATTAGAAGGCCTCAATGGATCCACCTTGAACAGCACAAGAGCCCAGCCAGGGCTACACCCAAGATGAACCAAAATGGTCCCAAAATTGTCACCCCAGTCATGAGGTCTCTCCCTTTTATAAATTCTGGTCCATTTGCATATTGGAGTTAATTGTCCAATTACTTAATAGCTTTAGCTTATGAAATCCCATCCTTCTTGTTTCTCTGTCTTCATTCTGCCATTATTTATGCTCTTGGGCCCAAGATTTGGGTCATTTGTCCTTGGTCCCCAGCTGGAAAAGGAATTGTTTTGTCTCCCTACTCTGTGAAGGGAGCTCACCACCCCCTGATATGAAGCTCAGACCCACACACTAAAGCAGCACAGAATCTGAAAATATAAAAGCTAGAACCTGATGCATCAGTTTGTTTGTATCTCAAATAGCAGCTTTACCACCCCTACCACTCCTGTTTTCCCATGAAAGTACTGCTTTTATCATCTTTACATCCCCTTTAGCATTTAATTCATCACTGGCTTTTCTTACCCCTTCATAAAAATGTATTTCAGGGATCCATTCAAATGATGGATCCAACACACCCCTGGCTGCAGTGATTCTCTAGCCAGGAAAGGAGATTTCTTTCTTTCATAATTTTTTCCCTTTTTCATTTAAAAACAAATTCTGAAGGTTTAAGATTTTTATCTGCTAGTTGCTAGGGGAAGCATTTTTTTTTTCATCAGTTTCTCACCCTCAGCATTCTTCTTGAAATATCATCCACCCTCTTCTTCAGATTGTTTCCTTCTTTGCAGTCTGCAGCCTTTATAAATAAAGTAATTACAGGTGAAATGCCAACATAACATTTTCCAATAGCTAAATTTTGCAAACCAGAATTATATAGGTTTTTCTTGGGAATTAAAAAAAAAAAAAAAGTTCATGGTGACTTTAGAAACTGATAGTAAGGATTAAAGTGGTTTAGGATTTAACTTTATGCAAATGTGTGTTTTAGCTGGTGGATTTGCCCTGTATTTTGTAATACATTGTCCTTAGCTGAAGATAACCTATTTTTTGCATTTCTTATTTTTGTGAGCAGTAACAAACTTATGATTTAAATGATCAATTTATAGCTCTCCGAGGCTTCTACCTTATTTTATGGTGATTTATTTTTGTGTAGAATGTACTTTTACTGCAAGTGACATTTCAAGAGCGTATTGCAATCTCTGGAGTCCTTGAACTATTTCCAAGCAGTGAGCCTGCTGAAGTTTAAGCCAGTTTGGAAATCTGTCTGTTGGGTTGATGGATTATAGTCCATGCAGTGAGCACTCAGCCTCCACAAGGTTCATGGCATCTTCACCTTTAAGTATCTAATTTATGTAGAAATGCCAATAAATTATTTAGAAGGGCATGCTTGCTGATATCAGCAGTTCTGGAGCAACTAAAAATGGTATGACTTTGAAAATCATTGGAATGTTGGCAGATCTTCAACAATTCTTTATAGGTTCCAGGTATTAAATATTTTAGATGAAAAAAAAAAAAGAAAAAAAGCTGGTTTTTATTCTTTTCCCCAAGATTTGTCAGTTCTTTAGGAACTTATCAGATTGCTCTTGGAGTAAAGTTCACAAGGAGAAGCATCCCAGAAACGTGTGAGAGGAGAGCAAATGTTCAAAAAAATAGAAATATAAAAGAGATATAAAAGAGCTTCTTCCTTACTCCCTGGCTCATTAAGGATCTGTTCCTGAGTTTGCAGGAACCTCACATCTCCACCAACAAATGTCATATAGGTACATTTACAGGGGCCAGGCAAGGACCCAGGTTAGCACATCCTGCAGAGCAGTTGAGGATGTACAATTTTGCCTGGGAGTCCAGGTAATCCTGCTGGAGAACTGCGAATATTGACTCTCCAGGTTAAATACCTAAATCTGCCTGTCTATTGAAACAGCAGTGTTTTTGCAAGTGCTGAACACCTAAGTTCTTTACTATATCAACAGGAATTTGAAAATGACCTTGCAGACAGACCTTGTAGACTGATAAAATTAACATTTATTAATGTACAGGCTTTAGAAGAGAGAGAAAAACCCAGCTGTGCCTCCTCTGCACTTGGGGTTTGTAAGATGCCACCAGTCAGAGAACCATTTGCAACTCTCTTCTTCCCCCAAAACTTCTTCTTTGCCCTCCACAATGAGGTATCCCTGAAAGCAGAAAAAACAAGCAAAGGAAATATAGAAAGTGAAGATGTAGCTTGGATCATTTTTATTTGATTGCAAATTGAAATTATCATTGGGCTCCTGTGTTAGACTAATAAAAGGCAGGTGCTACTGGGCTGCCTCCCCTTTGGGTGGCTGTTCAGAACCAGGGCTCTGCCTCCTGTGTCACTCTAAAGGTCAGGGCATTACTTGGCCACCTGTTCTAAAAAGAAACATGAAGGTGTAGAAAGTGATTGTCCTTTTACTATTTTATTTAATATTTATAGCAAATAAGCAGTCACTGAAAACTGGACTTAAAATTTAACTTCCTGCACAAATGAGAAAACAAGTGGTACTGCAGATAATATTTTACAGGAATATGACACAGTATATTGATTTTCTTTAATGCTGAAATTCACAGGAGTAGTGGTGCAGATTTGACCTTAGCTGAGATCTGTTTATCTAAAACTTTAATGACTAATCTTATTTTTTTTTTTCTTGCAAAGTCTAATTGAATTTTGCAGACAGGATTAGATCTTTAAACTCTGAGGCATTGATGGGAATGATTATGGAAGACCAAACTAAAGCAATTGTCTGTTATTTGCAGTGACAGCACAGCAAGCTCCTTTCTAAGGGTGTCATGTGCAAAGAGCTGTTAACTTAGCATGGATCTGGCTTTGGACTTCCCAGCAGTTTAGGAAGCTCGTGAGTTTTCACCTGTCAGAGCAGCTGTGGGACACAGAGCCCAGATTTTGTGTGTGAGCACTCCCTGCTAGGGAGGGGAGCAAAGGGAGGCTGTGCCACCTGCTTGGACTTGGGTGCTCACTACCAACTTCTGCCTCCCTGGGTTAACTCCTTGCCTGCTTCAAAGGAGATCACATCATATCACATGTGTGCCAGGATCTTATTTTAACCAGTTAACATATGGTGAGCATAGCTGCTTTTTGCTGTGGCCAGAAAACTGAATTTTCAGGTGTGAATCTGCTGCAGGGCATTGCCTTGAGGCAGGATGTGGTAGCAAAAGGCAAAGCTTCCTGAAATAGATCCTAATTCACATGAATTTGGCTCCTATTAACAAATTAACTCTTTGACATCATGGAAATGTGTAGCGGTAGAGGAAGACTCCAAAAGCCCTTTCTTATGCACAGGGTTGGTAGAATCATCTTAAAATTTTCAGAGAATATCGTGGGTTTTGTCTGCTAGCTGTGTCAGAGGTGCACTAATGATGCTGAAACATTTCAGGTTGTCAGCAGGTACTTGCTTAACAGGGGCTTTAGGGTCAACATTGCCTCTTCTAATTAAGCCCTTACAAGGAATGTCAGGACAATTTCTAACACAGGGAGGTCATGGTTATGATGAAAACATTTACTGTCCACTGCCAAGACTGAAGAGAATTTGAAAATCTGGTTATTAAGCACAGTGATAGCCACAAGTGGTATTTTTTATTTGTGGTGGGTATATGAATATATCTAATATCTGCATCCCACTCTCCCAAGGCAATGCCAACCCATGCATCCCCACCTTCTTTGGAAGCTGCAGCACATCCTGGTAATGGCTAATTTATCCAATCATCTCATTACCTCACTGGGAGGCTGGCTGAATTTAGAGGAATCTGTAAAGGAATGAATAGTCTGAGGAGGAATAATATCTGAGAAAGGAGCAAAAAAGTAATGTTAGTATAGGAAATATCCTTTTTGAATAGTTATGTTTCTGTTGTGGTCAATTGTGGTCAGTTTTGGTCATTACATTTGTTCCCACATATGCTTCATGGCTGTCGCAGGAATATTTTTACTTTTGCACTTATTTTCAAGCATTTTTTAAAGCATTTGATGTGTGCTGGGCATTCCTTTTTAGCTCTCTCTGAAAGCATTCCTCAAAGACAAGTAAACACCTCTCTATCTCAGGCACTATCTCTGATGGCTGCTTTGATGAAGGTGATGAGGAAGGAACAATCTGTCTGAGGGCAGCTGGCATTCAAGTAGGAGGAAAGACAATTTAGAGCTGCAAACCAAAATAAAACTAATGGTTGTATCCTACAGTGCTTTGCAGCATCATCCAGAAGAGCCTTGTTAGTCAAACTGAATGAGCTGCCTCTTGAAATGCTTGATCCTCTCTGAGCACTCCCAATCTAAACAAGGCAATAGAGAAGGCAGCAATAGAGAATGTCACATGTTATTCTCCCTGGATACCTTTAAGGGTGTAGATATGTGAAACTACAGTTATATAAACGGCTCTGGAACAAGAAAAATTCAGTATGAAAAATGGTGAAAAGGGCAGTAAGGATGAAGATGGAAGTACAAGATCTGTATTTCTATATTTTAGATTAGTTTTTAATCACTATCAAGTCCATTGGAGAAGTGAAAACACAGGATGAGCAATTGATATAGAGGGGTTTTTTTCAAATATATTAATGTCTTTATTATAAAGTAGCACCTGCTACTGCATTGGAAGTTATTAGATTGTGTGTGCATGAAGCAATACCCTTAGAAGAATTTAGATGAAAAACTCATAATAAATTATATATCACAAGTGCATGCAGTTAATATCAAGATTAATTATGCAGTGACTTGTAAGTCATTATATCATAGATATCAATGTAGAGGTTTAATTTTTCTCTAAAAACTGATGAATTCTGATATAACTGTTTAACTATTTATAAGCTCCCTTGAGATGCAGGCTAAAGCAAGGCAAGGAAACTGACATTGGTTTGCTTCTGTAATGGAGTGGTTAAATCTACACCATCAATCATATAGAAATTTAATTGAAGTTTTTGTTTTCTCTCTCTTGTTTTCTATCCCAAAATTTCTGTCCCAACCAACCTTGTGGGAGCACCCTGTTTTTCTCACTTTTATGCTGCTGATAATCTTCTCTTGTAATGGTATTTTGTGGTATCGTTTTTATCTGATTTATTGGAATTATTAAAAAGCAGGAAAACACAGGATATATTCTGCCATGGTGATGAAGTTTTATGAGCTCTTTAATATATTATGTCAAATATAATTTATATTCTCGAGCCATTAGTGTGTTGTGTTAGGTTTGAGAGGTTGGGTTTTGTTAGGGGGGGCTGCAGGCATGGTTTCTGTGGGAAGCTGCTGGAAGCTTCCCCCATGTCCAGCCAATGCCAGGCAGCTCCAGGATGGATCCACCACTGGCCAAGCACCTCCCTGTGCTGCCTGCAGGGAGGAGGCAGAGCTCAAGAAGGAGAGAGGGGTGAGGGGAAGGTGATTTTAAGATTTAAAGATTTATTTTACTTGTTATTATCCTGCTCTGGTTTTATTGGTAATAAATTCAATTTATATCCCCCAGCTGAGTCTGTTTGCCCACAATGGTTTTTAGCGAGTGACCTCTCCCTATCTGTAGCTAAACTCATTAACCCTTTGTTATAATTTCTCTCCCCTGTCCAGCTGTGGAGGGGAATGATTAGAGTGGCTTTGATGGGTGCCTGGCATCCAGCCACGGTCAACCCACCACACATGTGAAACACCACAATATTTAATTTCCTCTCCTAATTAAGGGCCAGATCCACTTTGAGACAGACACCCAAGAGCTGGGCTCAGCTCCCCACACTGTGCAGAGAGGGCTGGGTGCTGCAGGGAGCTGCTGCAGGAGTTTGTGCACAGGGCAGGCATCCCCTGCCAGGGAAAGGATATCCCTGCTTAGACACCTATGTTGGATCTGGGGTCTTTCTCTGCAGAGCGAATGTTTGTGTTGGGAAATCATACACCAAAAAGTCTAGGAAGTGCTGAAATACTCATATCTGCACCCCACTGAAGTAGGTGGGACTTGAACACAACTCTAAATGGTTACAGAAAAGCATAAGCATCCTGTTAAATGCTTTCCATGAATTCATCTACAGCTGAGCCTATGGGCACATGGGACCAAAGGAAACCATTTGCATTTCTGGCAATATTTTCCCTGTAGATGTAGGAGAGAGTCCTATGAGAAAGGAGAGAGAAAAGCCATTGTGCAGGATCATGCATTAACTGACAACAGCATTTCTTTATTTGTACCAAAATGATTTAGTAAAGTAATAAATACAGTTAGTGATTTTAGAAGCAGCCCATAATGTACAGTGTTAAATTTTTATTTGGATGAAGAAATCAACAATACTCTGAGGCACATTTTACAGTTACTTAATGAATTTTTGACTGACAAGCAAAGCCCAATTATGATAGAGTCACATTTTATTTTTTCTGCAAGTTGCCTATTTTCTATTCCTTTGCTTAATTGCCCATGTTTCCCTTAAAAAAAGTATATTTAATATATATAGATATAATTATTTAATTTATATATGAAATATATCTATTTAATTTATATATATATAATATACATTTATTTTATATATTTTATATATATATATTAAAAATTGTGTACATTCACACATGGCTGACACTTGCAGCTTGGAACTGCACACACCATCCTCATACACCACACACCATCCCTCAGAGCTCAACTGCTGTGTGGAATTCACATTCTCTGAACAGAGAGAAACATAATTCTCTCTCCCAGGATTTCTCCTGGGGAAAGCAGTGTGAAGCATAGAGGGAGAAGAGAAAACAATTCTTATCTCTACTTGCTGCTCCTGTTGTTTGGCACATGTGGAATGTGTTATGGAGGTTGCTGCTCCTGTTTGGCACATGTGGAATGTGTTATGGAGATTGTTCACCCAGAGTGATTTGTTAATTGGGTTCTGGTGATGTTGTTTGGATTGATTGGCCAATTAGGTCAAAGCTGTGTCCTGACTGTCTGGAGACAATCATGGGTTTTTCTTTAGTATCTTTTTAATAATATATAGTATTAGTGTAATATAACCTAGTTTAATAAAGCGTTTGTTCAGCCTTCTGAAATCATGGAGTCAGAGCACATTATTCCCTACATTGGGGTCTCCCTGCATCAATACTGGTGCACAAAGGGTGATGAGAGCCATGTGGACTAAGGTAAATGTCATCCCTAATGGACATGGGAAGCATTTTCCAGAGGCTGGTTCCAAGTGTGCTCCCCATCAACAGACAGACCAAGCATCCCCACCTCTTGCTGCTCCCATGTCTGCCCATGGCAGCATCCTCTGCCAAATCAGGCTCTGTGAAAGATGCTCAGGCAGTTTGTGAGGGAAAAGGGATTCTGCTTCCCTCTGCATCAAATGTTTTAATAATTTTAAGTGAAAGCAGCAAGCTGGAACTCTGTGTGGTGTCCATTCATGCAGCATAAGAGGAGTTAACAAAAAGCACAGGGATTACATCTCCCTGTGCAGAGCAGCAGGTAACAGGCAGCACAGCTGATGGTGCTCTCTAAGCCAGGTTCAAATGCTCCTGCCCTGACAAGGGTGGAAACAGATGTTACCTCCTGCTCCTCTTACTGAGAGTTCTGCCCTTACATCCTCCCTTGCTGGTCACAGCACAGCTGTGCTGCCCCTGGGCACGGATGTGAGACCAGCTGCAGCTCAGGATGTGTTTGGTGACCTGGCACAGCTTCAGAGAGGGTGCTGCTGCCAAGGGAGAGTTCTGGCCCATCCTGCTGAGCAGAAATCAGGGGAGCTGCACCCTTCTCTGTGCCCCACATAGCAAACCCCTTGTGTGTTAGCCTCAACTTCAAGGCTGCTCCCCCACCTCAAAACTATTGTGGGGGATTGGGGCTTTTCTTGTGGTATGTGAGGATAGGAAGATGGTTTTTAAATGATACTCAAATGGAGAGGTGCTTAGGCACTGGGCATCAATCTTCACAGATGTCTGGGAGCCTTGCCTGCAGGGAAACTGAGAGCAGTCAAGAACCTAAATGACTTTTAACAAGGCAACCCTGCTTTCAATGCAATTGCCCAAATATCTTGCATAGATGACCTAGTAAACCCTCCATATTACCCAAAAACTCTATTCTGAGTGGGGGTGTTTCATCTTCTCATACTGTGGAAGGCAAAATTGCTGGGGAAAGAGTGGCAGCAAAAGCCACAAACCAGTGAGGAAGAAGGAAGATGCAGATTTGGGGATCAGCATTGAAACTGAGGGTGTTTAATGAGTAGTCCATTACTGGATCAAAAACTGGATCCACACCATGGGCTCCCCAACGTGTGGTTCACTTCTACCATGGAGTGACCAGCTGACAGGGAGAGGGATTATTTCAAAATCAAAAAAATGAACTAGTACAAGCATGAAGTAGTCTGTAAAAATGATATTTTTTCCAACCATTTCTCTCATTTGGTCTTTCCACTTTTATTCTTTTTTTTAGGAGGTGCATTTTCTGATTTAAGAATTTTAATTCTCATTATAAGGCTTAATGCAAGTGAAAATGCAGTTGTCTTAAAATTAAAAGATATATAAGTGTGGATGCTATAGAATATGAGAGGTACTTGTGAAGTCCATGCTGAGCATAAATCCAAACACAGAAGTTTCATAGGCCCATCTTTTGAGATTTTCTGAGTTCAGAATTCTTGTTAAAGGATCAGGATTATCTCAAGATGTCTTTCATTCCCATGGGAGAGAATGACTTCCTGTCTGGATGACAAATGTTCTCATTTCCATTGAAAAGTTACAGGACAAATTTTAATTACCTCCTGTAATTTCACAAAGAAATTTGATAGAAACCTCCAGCCATTTTTTTGTCTGTCTGTGCTGGGCATTTTTTGTTGTTCTAGAAGCTGATGGCAAGGTACAGGCTGTAGCACAGGGGCTTGTTAGGGCCTTGGAAGATTGATTATTTTGCACTCCACGTCTTCAGCCTGCAAAGGGGATGGGCTGTGCAGTGGTGGAACTCAGAGCACCTCCTCACGTGGCACTTGCAGCTGGACTTGGCATTGCTGGAATTGTGTCACCAGACCCCAGGGAAAAAAGAAATAGAACTGGGCTTATTCCCTGTAAAGGAATTTTTTTTAATGTATTTTTTTATAGAAGCACAACAGAAGCAAACAGCTTCCAACTCTTTGTCCTATTACCCAGGAGAGGTTATTCTCTCTCACAAGAGGGAAAAAAAATGCACAAAATCACAAATAAATGGTGATGAAGCCATTAAACAAAATGGAAATTAAGGGAAAAGTGGGAATGAGATGCTGTTGATGTGAATTTTAAGAGTCCTTCACAAAGGGTTATGTAAGAGAATGAGCTAGATTCTGATTGTATTTTTGAATAAATTCCAGTAAAATGAGAAAAAAAGAGCAATCCTAGGTTTGTAGTGCCCCATTAGTTTGCTGTGAGATTTTCTGCGCATAAGATGATTTTTTCATTTTACTTTATAAGACAATATTTTAAAAATACTGTAGACAAAAAAAAAAAAAAAAACCCAAGAAATCAGTGCTGCTTCTTTACTATTCCAATAACCCAGCTGGACACTAAGGCACAGTCTTAAGATATTTCTTTTTAAAAAGGACAGGTCATAAAACATTTTTTTTCTCCTCCATCCTACTACTAAAAAGTAAATGACAGTCACAAGTCATAGCTCTAAATTATCTTTTTGGGGTCCCAGGACCCTGTGGCTGCTCTGGCTGTCCCAGCCCCTCTCCCAGCTCTCAGACAGGTCCATGTTCCAAACACAGCTCAGCTCAAGGTGCCCTCCTGAGCTTTGGGAGGCTCAGGGCAGGTACCTGACCCCAACAGACACCATTCTGTCAGGAGCACAGATGGGCATGGGGGGAGCTTTCAGATTTAGGATATGGTTTGGGTTGGGAGGGACCTTAAAGCCATCTTGTTCCAGCCCCATTTCCATGGGCAGGGACACCTTCCACTAGAGCAAGTTACTCAGAGCCCCATCCAGCCTGGTCTTGAACACCTCCAGGAACTTGGGGAACACAATCACCAAGGGCCTTTTTATTCCCTGTGAACCCAAAGAAGGTCAGGACAAAAATAGAAAGAAAATGGGAAAGAAAAAAATAAAAAGAAGCCACTGGCT
The DNA here is from genome assembly GCF_023055355.1 of Agelaius tricolor. Taxonomy (NCBI): domain Eukaryota; kingdom Metazoa; phylum Chordata; class Aves; order Passeriformes; family Icteridae; genus Agelaius; species Agelaius tricolor. The sequence continues at coordinate 5,314,583 of NW_027269266.1, forward strand.
TTTACTTCAATTCCTCTGATTCTTTTGAACTTCTGATCAGACATATTTTAATTAATTATTCACTAGTCATAGTCTCTGACCATATGGGGAAAGGATTAGGTGAGGAGATGAAAATGCTGCTGTTCTCCACTGCTGCCTGATGGGGAGGAGGCTGCAACTATTGACTTGTGAGCTGCTCCCTCAGAGAAGCCAAAGCCCAGCTCCATTCAGCATAGGGAAGGACAGTGTATTTCACATTTCAAAGGAGATAAAAAATAGTGGGTGAAAAAGAAATGACTTCTCGCACAAAGCTAAAGGTGTGTAAAGGGTGAGTCTCTGCTTTCCCATGACAAGACATGGAGAGAAAAAGTTGTGTCTTTCCATCTATATCTTTCTATCTATCTATCTATCTATCTATCTATCTATCTATCTATCTATCTCTACATATAGATATATATATCTACATATATATATATAGAAATATAAATCTACATATATATCTATATATACACACATACATATATGCATATATACTTCATTGCTGTAGCAACACAAAGCAGTGAATGAATCTATGCAAACTAAGTTGCTTTTGGTTGGGTTTCTTTGATCCTCACTCCCTCACAACCCTTGTCCAAATTAATGTAATAAAAATTATTACAATTTTTCTAGTACCATGGCTCACTTCCTTTCCTGTGTTCAATTTTCAGGTGAAATGGTTGCTTTAACTTTGTGTTTTTTCTTGGCAACCAAGACCACCACTTGATAGTCCCTTTATTGATAGGTCAAACCAGCTGTAAGAGTAGGGAATAAATGGTCCATAGCACCCTGACCAGACATAATACAGTTATGTTTAGTCACATAGTCTTGCCATTATTTACCAACAGATGAAGAATTTCTGGAAGTAGAGGTGCAAAATCCCATGGTACTGGCAGGGAAATGGGCAGGGAAATGAGGAGTCTGATACTCAACGTGGGGGACACTCCAGGGGTGAAAAATGCCAAGAGCAAAACAGTCATGGCCTTTGTTCCTCATTTGGCAATGAATGAAGATAAATAACTGAGATTCTTTACATTGACCACTATCTGCTCTCTACAGAGGGAAGTTCCAGTGGTGGAAAGCTGTTGAGTACACAGGGGGAGTGAAGTAGGTATTTATGCCAGTGCCATGGAAGGAAAATAAATAATAATAATTTATCCTGAGCAGCTCACAGGTTCTGTCTGTTCCTTCATGTGCTGTGGTATCTTTTGGCAACCAGCACAGAAGCTGAGAGAAGAGCACAGATCAGTTGTGTCATGTCCTCTCTTCATTCTATTGATGCAGGACGTGCCATAAAATGTTGCAGTCCTTTCGATTCCTGAGCTTGGTGACAGCAAATGTCACTTGAGAAAAGCACAAGGGCTGTGATGGGTGATAATTTTGAGAAACACGGTGTGGGGCTGTGTCACTTCAAAGCCATGTTCTGATTGTGGCTTCGAGAGTGAATGTCACTGTCCTGCTCTGTGTCCTCTCCATGGAGGGAAGACACCCAGTGTATTGTTGTGAAGGGGAGAGGAATCCAGAGTTTGCAAGCCAGATGATGGGGAGAGGAGAGCTGATACTCAGTGTGGGGGACACTCCAGAGGTGAAAAGTGCCAAGAGCAAAACAACCATGGCCTTTGTTCCTCATTTGGCAATGAATGAAGATAAATAACTGAGATTCTGTACATCAACCATTATCTGCTCTCTACAGAGGGAAATTCCAGTGGTGGAAAGCTGTTAAGTACACAGGGGGAGTGAAGTAGGTATTTATGCCAGTGCTGTGGAAGGAAAATAATTCAGCTGTTTTATCCTGAGCAGCTCACAGGTTCTGTCTGTTCTGTGGTATCTTTTGGAAACCAGCACAGCAGCTGAGAGAAGAGCACAGATCAGTTGTGTCATGTCCTCTCTTCATTCCATGCCATAAAATGTTGCAGTCCTCAGTGCCACCTTTCAATTCCTGAGCTTGGTGACAGCAAATGTCACTTGAGAAAAGCACAAGGGCTGTGATGGGTGATAATTTTGAGAAGCACAGTGTGGGGCTGTGTCACTTCAAAGCCATGTTCTGATTGTGGCTTTGAGAGTGAATGTCACTGTCCTGCTCTGTGTCCTCTCCATGGAGAGATGACACCCAGTGTAGGGAGAGGAATCCAGAGTTTGCAAGCCAGATGATGGGGAGAGGAGAGTCTGGGGCAGTGCCATGAAGTTACAGGAACTGTTTTGGATCTCTTGAAAAAACAGGATTTCAGCTGATGTTTGCTCTTCTGCCAGTTGAAATTAGTGGAAACCTGAAAATTGTTTCAGGTCTTCTAGAGAGATGCCATGAGCCCAGTGAAGCTTCACACCTTCAGCTGTACCAAGGCCAAGGTCAGGTCCTGCTGAATGGGAAGCCTGGAGCTCAGAAGCCAAACCCTGCTTTTTCTGAGATTACAGAAATGTGTGCAGGAGGAGGTACAGGGGTCACAGTCTGGTGATGTGAGGAGAGCTGACAAATGGATTTCCTAACCAAAATGACTTTATATTGCATTACAGAAAATGTTGTGCTTTGCAGGCTGGTAGGAGGGAGAGTCCTGCTTTTAATTATGGTTCAACATTATTTTTCACTTTTAATAGCCTTTTTGTAATCAAAGGAGGTAAAAATGAAATGTATGTTGCTGCTTTTTTTGTGTGCACCAATGAGCAATACAATCATAATGTAGTTTTAGATTAAATTCTTTTGTTCCTTTTGTTAATTTGAGTTTGATGGCTTTCCCTGGTGCCAGAGCATAATTTACAGCAGACAAAATTCCCTTAAATTGATTTTTAAAAATGCTCTCACATACACTACATTAACCTTTTCATTCCCTTATGGTGTGTGTCAAAGAGAAATGATCCCTGTAACTCTGCTTATTGAAGAGATACATCTGTGAAGTATGTATTAATTGGTAGAGTTCCCATTCTGCTATGAATAGATTTTTCACATGGTAAATGAATTCCTGGCTGTGCTAATGCCCATCTATCTTTAAAAGTACCAGTATTCCATTTCCCTGTCATTTACTGTCTCTGCCCCATGTCTGACCACTTCTGAACTCTTTTATCAGTTGTGGAGGAGTTTTATCTTTTAACTTGGATCAGGTGAAGAGAGGCACCAAGGCAAAGGTCCTCAGGAGCATCCTTGTGCCTGAATCTTGGTGAAGCCACAGGGATTTCAGGGCCTGAGCAGCTCTGAGGAGGTGCAGGGTGCAATGTGCTGCTTGCAGCACCCCATCAGAGGGCTCAGACTGGGTGCTGGGTAGGGAGGTCTGTGCTGGAAGGCTCATTCAGCATCACGAGTTCAGGATGTCTTTGAGTCTTGAAGAATGAGTGAGATGGACAGGGAGATGAAGACAGAGGGCCTTTATAATGTGTGTTTAGATCACAAATTGATCCAAAGCTCTGCTGATCTCCGTAGGGAAATGTGGCCATGGCTCTGCCTGCTGGGTTTGATAAACCCTTCAATTTCAGAACCCAAACCCTGCTTCCCATGAGACTAACAGGCTGGTGAGGTGTGGAGAAGAAACTTCTTTCTAGGACATTGTTTTCCTTACCATCTCTGGGGCGTTTTTCCATGGGATGCAATGAAGCTGTCACACATAAGTCATCAAGTCTGTATGAGTGATTTTTCTCTTTTCAAATCCTCCACCCTGTTTATTACCATAATATTCCTGCATTTTTGAATAAACCACCTGCATGACTCAGGAGAAGAGGTGTTTTTGTCAGTGCTCCTGAGATGGTAACATGAATTTTTGAGGGAGATTAGAAATTATCATGAAAATGCAGTGGTTTTACTGCTGTTGGCCCTGGTGGCAGTGACCCTCATAAAATGATAGAAGACCATCAAGAGGGAAAAAAAATGCAATTTGTGTCTTAATCAGTTTTTCTTGTTTTTATTTAATTTCTGTTTTGAGTGGGAATGTGGGTGTTTCCATTTCATTCTGTAATTTACTTATTGAATCTCAGAATTGTATTGAATTAAGGATAACTCCTTCAAATGAAAAATGAGCAATGAAAATGTTCTTTCTATACAAGGAGTCACATTACTGTGGTGTTGTGCCACACTTAACACAACTCAGTGTGGCAAATTTGGCATCTTGCTTTCCTGAGGAAAAATGACTTCATGTTTGTTGGTTGTGTTTCCTGTCAACCAGAAAGTTTTGAAAATTAAAATAAACGACTTTGCAAAGCCTTGTAGTGTGCTGTGAGAGCCCTAGCAAAAACACAAATCAATTAAAACAGACCAAGCATAAGACTCACAAACCTTTGGAGACCTTGGAGTCGCTTTTCCTGACAGCAGCACCGGGGCTAGGCCAGCTGCTGCCTTTTCATGCCAAGAGCCCAAGCACCCTTCAAAGAGCAGCAATTCTTCAAACCACAGTTGTCCTAAGATAGTGCTGGACAAGGGCCTGGAGAAATTTAAACTTTTTTAAAAAAAACAACTTAATGAACATCAAATCAGGACATTCATGAAGTGGTTTCTGGTTCAAGAATATCTGAGAAATGCCCAAGCAAATCTCATTGGGAGAAGTGAGGTGTCTCCCAGCTGCTTTGAGGGCATTTCACAGCCTGTGGACTCTGCCTCATTATCCAAGTGATGCCCATGGATGTCAGCACAGGTCACTGCTGGCCAGAAAGAAGTAGTCAGCATTATAAAATATATGAAACAATCTGTTCTTTTGCTGTTGTGTCCCTCTCTCTTTACTTCTGTGCGAGTAACAGTGTGGGCTCAAGCAAAAGATTTCCCTTAATTGTAAGAATTACACAACTGGGGGGACTTGGGGACTAATGCAAAGGTTTTGGGATACTGATGGAGTTCAGGCCTGCATTTCTGTGATGAGGTAACCCAGAAGGGTGGGGAGCACTGACCACAGGGGATCACTGGTGTGGTTGGTCAGTGTGCTCCCAGGTGTCACAATATGACACAAAATGAACGACACTCACGTGCTGAGATGTCCAAGGCAAAAAAGGCACGTTTATTTATGGAACTCGATATTTATAGAATTCTAAAAGTGACCATGGATTGGAGGATGAAATTGCCACCTCTCTAACCACACTGGTCAAACCAACAGTCCATCAATTCTCTCCTCCTCCAGAAAGGAAAGCAAAACAATCATTATTTACATGAAAAGTGCGTGAGAAACTCCATTTCAAAAATGTAAACATCAGAAGGCTTGGAAGAAATTTAGAAGAACAGGGCGACACCCAGGTGTGGTTTTGGCCCATTATAGCAGGACTGTCCCAGGAATGCTGCAGAAGAAGCTGATGTACAGAGTGGGCCTGTTTTGCTAAAGTTGTGGTGGGGTTGTGCTGCACTCCAGTATTGAAGGGTTTGGCTTTTGGGTGAGAGGAGGGCACAGCCAATCACCCTTGGGACAAGAGAACAGATTTTGGGTGACTTTATTTACTGGTTTGAATTTACTTGTGAAACCAGGGATGAAATTTTAAAGAGATGAGATGAAGGGGACAGAGACTAAGCAAACACTCTGGTCTGTGCAGGCTGGGGAGAAAAGCCTCCATTCTGGATCCTGCTCTCATATCTTCTAATGTCTTTTCATCTAAAAGAATTGTGTAAAATGCAGGCACTCACACATTCTTTTTCCATTGTTTGACTCAGTTAAAATTATATCAAAGAATATTCTTTCCATAACTTTATTTAAAATCTTGGCTAAATGCAACATTTGAGACCTACATAGAAAAATGACTTTATCCTAGAAACAACAGAAACACAGTAATATTATCCCTTAAAGGTAAAATTATAAGTACCATTTTCATATAAATATTAGTACAATGATGAATTATGCAACTACATTGAAACATCCATGCATGAAACAATTTGTCTTTTTCAAAACTGTAAATGACTGGTACTTGAAAATAAGTTGTGTAAAATCCATTTTGTCCCCCACCCCCTGCTCTACATATGGATTTCATATTCCTCTTCCCACTGTCTCTGCAGCACACTGACCTCAAATCTTGGCTGTCTTCTTAGCTCTTCCTCACATTGCTCCCAAGCAAATTATTGAGGAATTAAACATTTTTTGCCTAATGTTTTCCTTCCTGTACCATTTAGAAACAAAATTATTTGTAAACTAAGTAATAAAAAAGCCTAGGAATTTATAAAATGTAACATTGAACGAAATTTTTAATGCTGTCTTCTGTCCAGGGGGATTAAACACCTCACTATTTCCCTTATCACAAATTCTTTCTTGGTGTTCAGAGTGATAAATTGATGTTGAGACCAAATATCTTCAAACCCCCACTGCCACAATAAATTGAATAATTTTTTTTTTTTTTAACCGAAATACAGTTTCACTAAAAATTGCAATTGCCTCTTTACAAATGTAAGCAGAATGCCATTTTGTTAGGATTAGTGGGGACAAAAAAGCTGAGAGGTTGTTTTGCCAAGCTCTCAAATCTTTCAGGAAAGCTTCTTTTCCTGTTTCTTGAGATCATAATTCTTCAAGGAAAGAAGAATTATGGAAAGGAGAAAAGGAGTAGGGAGATGCCCTCCTGGCCTGCCTTGGCAGCAGCGCTCTTTGCAGATGCTTTCTGCACGGGTGGGAGCTGTCTCAGGGCTCCTGTGTGCTGTGGCTGGCTTTGCAGGGAGTCAGGCTGTGAGAGCATGGTGCTGGAAAACCTGGAGCTAGGCAAGTGCTGTGGCATAGGGATCAGTGATACAATCTATGGCATTTGGTCTTTTCATGGATTTGGGGAACACACATTTCTTCCTCTGGAATAAAATCCTAAGCATCAAAGCGAGTTTTGCTGGTGGCGTGGCAGATATTTCACTGCAGGAGATGATTTGCAGGTTAATGTGTGTGCTTATATCAAACACTGAAATAAAATCAAAGAAATGCTGTTGATTTTATGGGCTCTGTCAGTACTGGGAATAGGTCTTTAATTATGATTTGAATTACAGTAGTGGCTAAGGGCCCCTGAGAGGATTTACAGTCCCACTGTGCCAGGTGCTATAAAAACATCTGGGTTACAGCACCAGAATGAACCAAGCTAATGGGGGGAAATGAAGGACATTAATAAATGACATTAAATCAACGACAACACATTTCTTGGCTAAAAATATCTGTAGTCACATATGTCCTCTGCCATACACAGGTGCAGTATTTCCATTTCCTTCCTCCTGGCCATGGTCAGAGTGTGACTGTGCCTCTGGCTGGAACCACTCGTAGTGCAACAGGTTCAGATGATGTTTGCAGCTTGAATTTTGTCACCTTGAGACCAGGCTTCTGGCAGGATTTCAGAGTCCACGTTCCAAGCTTCTCATTTATTTTGAAAGTTCCATGGAGTCGCTCTGTCCTGAAGCACTAGGAATAATTTGGGATTGTTTCAAATGGCAGTGGTGCTTGTTTACATATGCTGGAAGGGCATAGGAAGGTGTTGTAGTGTGGTAATTCTACTTGGGTACAAAAGTCATGTGAAATGCCAGTTCAAAACACAGAGAATCTAAATTAACCTTTTAGTACTGCAGGGTCTGGAGGTGATCCAAAACCATTTCATCATGATGCCTATAAAAAAATGATGGGAAGTTATTAAATATCCATTTCTGCAATCTAAAACAGCTAGGAATTCCAGATATTACTGGATTTAAATCATTTTACAGATTTATTTTTCTTTTAACTTAGCAACAGCACTGGGTTTCATTTGTAGCTGAGAGACTGGCAGGGCTCCAGTGGAGCCAATGATCTGTGTCAGTCAATGCTAACTGAGGATCTGGTGCCTTCTGCTCCAAACTGTGGAAGACTTGTCATCTGTTAAAGCTACACTGAGGTGTGTGGGATGCAGATGGCATTCATTTTCTTCTACTGGCTTTGTAATAGAAACAGGCAGGACTGAAAGCTCTACCAAAGCAGAAAACATGCAAGGTTTAAATTCATGGGGAGCTGAGTGGTTTGGGTACAGCCTTTTCCCCACTCGTTTTCAAACTCACCATTGGTGCCCAGCCTCTGAACACTTGCCTGCGTGCACTTTGCAGATAATGGTGGGAGGAGATGGAAGCAAACAGAATGGCTTTAGGGCATTCATAAAAGAGCCTCCCAGAAAGGCTGGGCAGGGGAATGTGCTGCACTGTGTGCAGGGTAAAAGGTTTGTCTCACAGTGCTGGCGAGTAGGCAGCAAAGATGTTGCCTACTGTTGCTTAAATCATTGCTCCCTATTAGCAAAAGCATCAACAGAAGATGAAGAAAAACATAACATAGTTGTCTTTCATCACCACAACAGGCAGATGGTTTTATCCCTCTTATTTCTGTTGGGGTTTTGCAGGAAAGCCCACGTACATGCCATGCCTCATTTGTAAAAACAGAGCAAGTTTTTATTCCTCTCACTCTGAAGTGTCCCCTTTAGCACCTGAACAACAGAGTTTCTGTAGCCTGGGGCTCAGGCTCTGTGTCTGTCTGGAACCTGGTTGTTATTCTGCATCACACTCCAGCCCATGGTGGTCTGCAGCAGCAGAGAGGAGGGAGGCAAGGAGGGAGGAGAAGGAAAGGAAAGAAAATAAATAAAATATCCCCAAGCAAGAGTAACTCAGCTTGACTTCAGAGGTGAGAGGGATGCAGTTACATGCTTATTATTTTTTATCTGTGTTATGATACTTCCTAAATTCTGTAGTGACTGAGGTTCCCTCTGTGCCAAGCAGGGTATCAAAAATGATTCCTGCCCATGAAGAACCTCCATCCTAGGTTCAAGGTAGGGGAGCAGAGGAGGATCCAGGCAGGAGGATTGTGATGAGACAGTAATGCAGTATCAATCAGCAGAATAACCAGGAGTCTCAGTGAACCTCCTGCTGTAACCACTGCAATTCATTCAGTTTACTGCCATTATCATTGCAATTAGTGTTTCATTTTTGCAACATAAGGTTAATAATCTAATAACTGTATGGGTTACCCACTCCTCAGCTCATTTGTTGTCCTATTCAGCAGGTATAATTTGCTACAATTTTGTATTATAAAGAACTAATTAACAACAAGATTATTTTTCCACTGAACTTCACAGGAGTTTTTTGTCTTGGACAACATTTTATTTTTATTCTGTGCCATGTTCTGGGCTTGATAAGCTGAGTTGCTGACAACAACAGTCACTCACATTTCATCAGGCAGAAGTCCTAATTCAGAGCCAGGTGGCATGAGTGAAAGGTATAATACACATTTTTCAATTAACAGTGTTAACAAGCTTGTTAGAAGAATATTTCTTTCCTGTATTTATAAGTGTAATATTTAAGGTCAAAAATTAGAAATAAATCAAAAAGAAGAAAGAAACAAAGCTTGCAAGAGTAGGGAGTATGGAAACTACAAAATTACTATTAATTATTATAATTAAAAAATTATAAATCCCCATTGTGCCACCTCTGAAGCCAACAAAACATCTTGCACCTGCTTTTATTCCATACCATTAATTCATTGGATTTTCTTTTGTCTTTTGCTTCAGATTTACACCAGTATAACTGAGTCCAGAGCTCAGTCTCCATGGCCCAGTGTCACCTGCTTCTGCATGGAACCTCTAAATCCAGCACCTGTGTCTGGAATGTATCAATTTCATATAACATTTCATATAACACACAACTGGGATTTATTGTTATTGCACAAAAGTGGCAGCTCTGTGTTGAAAAAGCCTAAGAGGACAACCATGACTATTTCACTGCTGACACTTCAAAGATTTTGGTCCAGGATGTATTATTTTTATTAAATAATACCTATACTTCACAAGTGATGTCTATATTGTCCTTCAGCCATACAGACACGGTTATTAAAAAAAGAAAAAAGAAGTTGTGCTTTATGAGTTGTTTTAAGAAGCCATTATATTATTGTAATATGACCACTGTGCTGGCAGGCTTTTGGCAGGTTTCAAATAAACATGCCAGGAATAATTTTGTTGACAGCATCTTGGGTTGGAGCACATCCAGCCTTCATCCATAAGATGTCAACACAGTGATTCTTTCACAGGCAGGAAAATATGTCACCTTGGATCTGTATTTTAGAGTCTTAAAATACCGAAGATGTCTAGATTAATGGCTCCAAAATCAGCTTCACAGGTGGCTAGTGAGGTTTTTCAATCACAAATGAATATGTAGGTGTGTAGCATTTGCAGGTTTTAATATGCAGCATCAATGAAGTGTGCTTATGTAAAAACCTGTGGAAACACCTGGTTCACTTTCCAAACCCAAAATCAATTTAGTTTTCATGTAATAGGAAGAAGGAGGTGAAAAACAAGCAGCAAAGGAGAAAGAGGAGAAAACCAGGCTGAAGGGCTTTAGCTTGCTTGCAGAGGTCAGGAGGATGTGTTAGTGCTTCATGTGAGGCAGAGAGGAGGTGGTTCCTGCTGATGAGTGACTTCAATGTTTTCTTTCATGTTCTTTTCATCAGAGCAGAAACCATATGTGCTTGGTTTATTTCCCTTTGTGTCATATGCTCAGATTTCAGTATGAACCCCAAATTTGGTATCTTTAGGATTAACACAAAGGCATCTGCTTGCTGGTCAGTTTAGATCTCATGTTTATCTGCAAGCTGAGTCTTTCAGGACCAGGCAAATTTCAGTTCTGAGCTCTGTGCTGGAAATGCACCCTTTGAGCTGCCTCTTCAAGGACATCATTTATGTGCTTGAATCAGTACCTGCCCAGGGCAGAATTGAACACCTTCCTGGCTTCAGTCCCAAGTGCAGAGGCTCCCCTGAGCAGTGATGCCCGCTGCTGAGAAATCCCAGGGAAGGGTGGGGGTTTGCTGCCAAGGGCAGGGGGTATCACAGGCTGGTGGAGCTGTAAGCCCCTGGAGGTAAAAGATGGTCACAGTGACACAGCAACACCCTCTGGAATTAACAGAAATCCAGACAGGAATAATCTGAGGTGCCCATCATGAATATGGTGTGACGTGTCTGCAGTTTTGCTGTAAGTGATTCTATCTAAAGAGACTTCAAATGACTGAGAACAAAAGAGCAGCTTTCCAAACCTGTGCTGAATGAAGATGTTTGTCTTTCTTTGAAAACTCATTTATCTCTCCTTGCTTTTTACCGAGGGAAATTTCCTGAGAGAATTTTTAAAACAAAGTGAAAATGTTCTTTTCTATTTCTTTACAGTGTATTAAACCCCAATATTTTGCTTATGAATAGCTTTCCTCCTCTTGACACACTAGAAATTCACTGTATTTTTTTGGTTGAGATTTTGCTCAAATATTGATTGAATGCCTGGAGAATTAATGGGATTGACTTGATAATGGATTCAGTGCAAGTACAGCTGTCCTGAACACTCAAGTATGTGTGTGGATTTCTATCACACTGGGACTCATAGATGGGAAAATCACACTTCATGCAAGGTGTTATTAAGCTCTTGAACTACATCTGGGTTTGTAGATGTTACTCAAGTCCATGAGCTAATTTTTTATTCATTTTTAAAATTTCTGACCATTTGTGGTGACAGTGTTAGATTATTTTCAGGACTGTTGCCATCAGTTCTTTTACACTGTCAGTGGTTTACCTCTGTCCCAGGACACTCTGAGGGCTTGGCTGGGTTTCTCACCTGCTTCTCCACAGTTCTCCCATTTCTCTTTAGACCCTCCTGTACCCTGATGTGAAAGAACGAATATTTCTGCCACTATGTGAGAAACCCTGCATTATTTCCCTTGCTTATTTATAAATTTCCTTCCCTTGGTAAGCCACAGACTTTAGTGCCTCTTGTGCCTCTTGTGCCTTTTTGCATCACCTGAAAATTGGAGATCATAACAGTTTCCTAAAAATGGCATTGGAAGACTAAATTGATTAACATTTGTATTCATATTTAGGGTAAAAAATCTGTAGGAATGAAAGTATTTATTCTGCTTGCTTGATGCCAAAATTATGTTTCTCAAAGCTCCTGACCTACTTTTCAAATTTTTCCCCAGTAACAATAGTAGATACAAATTTTTTCCTTCTAATTATTTTTCAATTCAAATAGAAAGCCAAGTACAAACAAAGGGAGACAAGGAAGGGAGGCTGTTCTCACCTCTACCCCTCTTTGCCAGAAGGAAGAGAAGCCTCATGTCTTTTCCTGAATTAGAATAGATGATGGAGTTCATTAGGTGTTTAATGCCTCAAACTTGGCTTTCCATTGCAGATTTATAGCTTCTGTAGTGGCTAGATCCTCAAACATATAGAAACAGATTCTAGACATTTTTTTTTTTCTGTAAAATGAATTCTAGGGAAAGGTAAAAAAAAAATATTTCCCAGCATTTTCTGAAAACAAAACTGTGAGGTTTGCCTGACTTCTCTTTTCCAGTCTTGTTGCTGTGTATAGGAAACAGAAATATTCACATTCAGTTAAAGCAAACTCTGAATAACAGAAGAACTGAATCTACTAGAAAGCTTTTTGTTTTCATAAAAAATTTTAAATGGAAAGAAAATAGTCTTTTAAAGAAGTACCAGCAGCTCTGTTTTAGACACACCATCCCTCATAATAAAGGAAATGAGGCAAAAAAACTGAAATAGATGAGTTTCACAAGGAGGAGGGGCATCCAGAGTTGTTCTGGCTGTGACCAGATCCCCTGAGTGAATTCAGCCTCCCAGAAAAGCTGAGTGCACTAATATTTCATACAGTTCCTGTGGGTGCTTCAATGCATGCATGAAACCACATATAGTGCCAAATGCTAAGAGGAATCCAGCAAAACACAGGAAAGTGGAATAAATTTTTAAGATCTTGTGAATGCGAACACAGCGCTTCATAAAAACCTCAGTCCTGAGAGCAGGGCTGCTGTGTACATCAGAGGCAGAACATATGGTGCAGTCAGAGCTAATCAGTGAGTGGTGATGGAGGTTTTATCCTGAAGTTTTAAGGATGTGATTAAATTTAATGTATATGCTAGACAAGAAGCCTGTCTTCAATTCCTCAGACCTACCAACCTAGGAGTGCACGCAGAATGCCCTGAGGAGATGTCATGTTTTCTGGGAAGGCAGGAAAGTTCACCAGGGGGATATCCTTATTGATTTTTATCTCTATGCATGCCCCTGTGAATTATTTATCTTCCTGTATGCTTCTCTGACATCTTATTATGAAAGTCTCTTGAAGGTTACTGTAAAGCTCCTCATTCCCAGCCTTAATGAGGGTTGGTAGGAAATCGGCGTTGATGAGTGAGTTTGGATGAGTGCTGGGATGGGGGCTGGTGCCTGTGTGCCAGGAGGTAATGGGGAGTGTGGGTTCCACTGCTGAGCCACCTGTGGGTACATTGCATTTATTTGCTGTATAATTATTCGGGATGAATTCAGTTAATGGCACCACGAATTATAAGAGCCTGAACTGTATGTGGCTCAAGGGCGTCACCCGCTGTGGTCACAGGGTGTAGATCTGCAGACGTTGCTGTCTGGATCCTGTGCTTGTTTCCTTGTCTAAGTGCCCTTTTCTAAATGTTCATCTTCTTTTGATGTTTCTAGGAGCTGGTGGGGAGTAATCCTCCTCAAAGGAACTGGAAAGGAATTGCAATTGCCTTACTTGTTATTCTCGTTATCTGCTCGCTGATTGTCACCTCTGTCATACTCCTGACACCAGGTATTTATAACCTTTAACTCACTTCCAGTCTGGTTTTCTTCTGTAATTTTATACTTCCAAGAGTAAAGGGATTGCAAACTAACTGCAAAGTCGACATCAAAGGAATTCTCCTTCATCACTTTATCTCAGTGTGATGCTGAATTCAAGGCTATTCTTAGGGAGAATGTTTTAGAGTTTTACATTTCAGTTCAGAAATCAGGGCTGATGACCTGAGGGCACAAGCCTGGAACTTGATTGCCTTAACATGGATGGGGAATGTCATTTTAGATGTGCAGGGTAGGAGAGGAACCCACATGGGGCAGTCAGTGAGGGCACAGGAACTCCTGAAATTCATGTCCACGTGGAGCAGTAGTTGCCTGTTGAGTGTCATACCCTGGACCATTGGAAATGGCATTGGGTGCCATTCAGTTGGATTGATTTTTAGTTCAGACCACGGTGTTTACAAGGCAATTTCAGATAATGATATACCAGATTGTACTTATCCACACCAAATAATTAGTAACTTCCCAATAAGGAATTCTTTTAGTTAATCCCCTTACCAAGTTTCAGCAAAGTTCTGTGCGTGTAACCTCTGTAAATTACTTCTCTTACAGTAGTTGCTGACACTGTAGGCTTGAATTTTAATGTGGTGTCATTATGATTATTGATTATTATGCATTTATACAGCCCTGAAAATTTCCATGTCTACTTAGGGAGTAGAAATAAAGTGCTTTTGCAGCACTGACAAGATTGTGAACTGAATATGAAAAGACAAACAAAATGAGAGACAAGACATAGAAAAAAGAATTCAGTGTCAGAAAGAGTGAGGAGCTACAAAACCCAGGGGGAGGCAAAGGTCCCTTGCTTAGGGATGTAGAGGAGAAGAACAGGGACTCCTCCTTGGATGAGTGCATGTGAGTGGTAGAATCTAGGGAACAGCAGGAGAGAGAACACAGAGCTGAGGAGCAGAGTGGAGGCAAGAGAGAAATGAAAGTGGAAGGAAGTGGAAGAGCACAGGGTAGTGAAGTGGAAAAAAGAGACAGAAGTTGTGGGGCAAAAAATTTCCAGCTCATTACATGCAAAATACGTGCAGTCCAGCAGGCCTAGACCATCTTCCCTGACAAAATTCTTATCCCACAGTCCTGCTGTGTGAGGAACTGGAGACAGGGACAAAACAAGAAATATAGGAGTGCATTGAGTTAATTTGAAAATGAGTGAAGCAATCAGTACATTATTTTTTCAGTTATTTATTGTCATGCCATATTCAGTTTATTTCATGTTATCCTGAAATTTTCAATGAAAATTTAAGTTTCATGTGGTCATGTGAAAATAATTACATAATTAAATTAATTAAGGTTAAACTTAATAAAGATCATTTGCTAAATTAATTTTGCTGGTGCTCAGATTCAACATCTTTGGACAGTGCTGTTCATCTCTGAGATGTTTTGGGGTATGGTGTGGGGACTACACTCACATCAGGCACAACTTGTTATGTATGCAAATGTTGCCTGCAGTTTTACAGAAGCACAGACTTTTCAAAGATGTACAGGAAAGCCTTGATTACACAGTCCATACCCATGAGCCTCAACAAGTTCTCTTGAAGCCAAAGCACTGCCTGGGTGGGACCAGGGGTGTCACTTCCATCAAAATCCAAAATCCTTAAATCCACTGGCTTCCCTTGATCAACAATGTGGGAATCCCTTGATCAATCCCTGTCATGATATGAAATCAGGTTTGATAAGCAGGACTCTGCCCTCATGAGGCTTTGCTGGCTGTGACCAAAGACTGAATTCTCTTTAAGGTGTTTTTCAATACCTCCCAGAATAATCTCCTCCATAACTTTTCCAGGCACTGAAATGTCCCTAACAGGCCTGTAATTTCCAGGGGCCTCCTTCTTCTTCTCCTTCTTGAAATATTCACATTCAGTTATAAATAAAATTCAGAAGTGTATTTATTTATGTATGTATTTTATATACATACACAAAGACATTCTCCCTTTGGGGTGTGTGTGTACACACATGCACACATATTTTTGTTATGTACCCAGCAACACCTCCAGATAACAGTGTTGAGAGGGTCTCTGTGCTTAAAACTGAGGAATATGCAAAGTCATTTCTTTTGCTGAAATTTCCATTCATGTTTTTTGAGATTTCTAATTACCTGATGTGCTGGTAAGCTGGGCTTGGGTTGGTTTTTTTCCCCTGTTAATGTTTCAGAATTGTGTCTTACATGCACATACAAAAACTCTGAGTCAGTATTGCTTCTGTTTTTATTATGGATCCAAAGTGGTGGAAGTTTACATTTAATTACACTATAATTATATCTATATAAAAGGTGGAAGTTTACATTTAATTACACTATAGAACACCACACAGACACCATTGCCTATGCTGAGCTTCTCCAGTTTCATGATGTGTGAGTCCTGCCATTTCACCCACCTTTGAAAAACGTAAAACCATTTATACAAATGATGCCAGTGCTGTCCTGAGGCTTTCCTAACTGGCAGCTCCTCACTTGTCACAGCACGTGGCACCCGTGCAGGTCCCATTCCATTGTTTGTGTATTTATATAAAGGCATGCAGAACTTTCCAGAAGTCTGCCCATGCACACACACACACAGAGCAAAGCTGAAAAAAGGACCCAGCCCTACAGAAATTTTGAGTAAAATAAGGTCTTCCCAAATTTCATTAGATACTGTGCTTAAGAAGAGGCTGATTTCTCATACATCTGTTCCTGATATTTAAAGCTTTCTGGAGATATACATCACATTTGCTCCTTTCAAATCTGACCTTTTAGTTGAAAAAAAAAAAAGTACACCCTAATCCATATTAAAATTTTTGAAAAATCCATAAGAACTATTTCTCAGAAGTGTTACTGAGCTAATCATTGCTCAGAATTAATTCACAACATTCTGTCTGATGGTCAAAGGCATTGCCTAAAAAGCTTTTTAGCTCTTGTGATACTCAGGGCAAGGCACTATCCTTTGACCAGCTGTGCAGGGGAGGAATTTGTAAACTGCAGTCATATAAAAATGTGTATTTTACACCACTCCAAACAGGTGGGATTTTTCAGAAGGGAGAAAGACTGCCCGTTTGCCTTGTCTGGCTGTGGCAGCAGCTCTCTCATCACAAAGAGCAATGCACAACTTTGCCAAGCATCATCCTGGGAAAGGCTGTGAGAAGATCAGAGAAAAGAATGATAAACAATTCTTATCTTCACTTGCTGCACCTGTTGTTGTGAACATGTGGAATGTGTTATGGAGATTTGTTTACCAAAGGGTGATTTCTTAATTAGCCAATGGTGGTGATGTTTGGATCCAAGGACCAATTGGGTCCAGCTGTATTATGACTGTCTGTAAGGGTGAGGGGTTTCTTAATAAGTATAGTATAATAAAGGGATGGATTGGCCTTCTGGAATGATGGAGTCAGTGCTAATTATTACCCAGCTGGGGGCCTGCAACAACATCTGGCCACTGCCTTTTTGGTACAGAGAGGTCATCTGGGGATAAAGAGGGGTTGGGTCTGCCCAGGGATCAAGCAGGTATGCTGAGGTGGAGATGGAGTTCCTGGTGTGCTGGCCACAGAGGGATGGAGGCACTGTCCCTCTCATGCAATGCACAACAGCCCAGGAGTGTGTGAGGAGAGCATCCAACACCAGCCTGTGGCTGAGCGCTGGGGTGATGGAAAGAAAGGTGGGCACCCAAAGGTGGCTGCAGCCTTCTCACCTGTCAAGGAGCCTCTGAGCATGGCTGGAGCTGAGAAAAAGCTTGGAAGAGAAGAAGCAAAACAGGCAGTGAGGTCAGCTCCTTGCTGACCTTTTTGTTGGGAGTTTTCTGGATTTGTGGAGGATCTTTGTTCTGGAGAGCCAGGGGACATCAGATCAGCCCAGGCTGGTTTGGGTGCAAGGATGAAAACTTTCATCCTTGTTTGTTTGGGTGCAAACATCCTTTGCATGTTTGGATGCAGGCAGATGAACACAAACACAGGGTTCCTGTCATGCCTCTAACATTGAATCCAAACCAATATGGAAACCAACATGGAAACCAACAGCAGGCAGATGAACCCAAACACAGGGCTCCTGTCAGCCTCTAACATTGAATCCAAACCAGTATGGACACGGTTCCTGCTTGGTTCTCTCAGCACAAAGCTGTGGAGTTTGGATGCTGGCACAGAGGCACTGTCCCTCTCATGCAATGCACAACAGCCCAGGAGGTTTGTGAGGTTTTCCAACACCAGCCTGTGGCTGAGCACCAGGGTGATGGAAAGAAAGGTGGGCACCCAAAGGTGGCTGCAGCCTTCTCATCTATAAAGCAGCCTCTGAGCGTGGCTGGAGCTGAGAAAAAGCTTGAAAGAGAAGAAGCAAAACAGGCAGTGAGGTCAGCTCCTTGCTCCTTTTGGTTGGAGTTTTCTGGATTTGTGGAGGATCTTTGTTCTGGAGAGCTGCAGGATGTCAGATCTGCCCAGGCTCGTTTGGGTGCAAGGATGAAGAGCAGGCAGATGAACCCAAACACAGGGCTCCTGTCAGCCTCTAACATTGAATCCAAACCAATATGGAAACCAACAGCAGGCAGATGAACCCAAACACAGGGCTCCTGTCAGCCTCTAACATTGAATCCAAACCAGTATGGACACGGTTCCTGCTTGGTTCTCTCAGCACAAAGCTGTGGAGTTTGGATGCTGGGTTTGTGACTTGGCACTCAGATCCCAAGTCCCTGTGCCACTTGCAGGGCTGCCATCTGGATCTGCTGGGCTGGGGGATGTGAATGTAAAACAAAAACAGGGTCTCATGCTTAGTCCTGTCCTTCCATAAGCCCAAAGAGGCCTCCAGGTCCCTGCAGCTGGGTGTGGACAGCACAGCCTGTCCACCAGCCTGTTGAGACACCCCGAGGCACACTTAGAATCTGCTGCTCAGGGCAGAGTGGGGTGCCTGAGATCCCACAATTGCATTTCTTCCTCCATAAATATCTCCATTAGGGCCAGAGGAATGGAGCAGATGTTCTTAATAAGCCCTCTGACCTACCTGTGTGTAAGAGGAGAGGCCAGTGAATCTCTTTTATTTTTCTATTACTGAAATTCATTGATGGATTTATTATTTAGTTTCTTTGTTTTCTCCCCAGCTCTGTGGCTGAGATGAATGTAGCCCATGGTCCAGCAGAGGACCTCTTGCAGCTCTTACAGCCCAAGCAGGGGACAGGAAGGGAATCTCACCTCATCCCTTTGAGAGGCTCCTCAAGTGCAAAGTCCAGGTGCTGCCTCTCTCTTCCTGCTGTCCCTCACCAGGAGCTGAGTGCTGTGGAGGAACAGAGATGGTGCAGCTCACAAACTGGCTGTCCCCATCCTGCACAAAAAGGAGGAATAGGAAGGGCTTCCCACCCTGCTTCTTCCCAAATCTCCAGCACAGAGGTTTGATTGTGCCTGTCCTTCTGCCTTCATGTGTTCTTCCAGAGGGCATTTGGGAAACATCTCCTGGACAGGCACAAACATAAAGCTGTGTTTGGGCTCTGCCCCACCTGACCTCCCTGGGTATCCAGCTCTGGGGGCTCTCACCACAGTGAAATTAATTGGAACGATTTCCTGGGTTCCTTGTCACCTATATTTTCCATTTTAATAAATAAAATTATGCAGAATAACTTGGCATGATGCTGTCGCACAGAGGGATTTGGCTGAGGAATTGTGTGAATGGGTTCTGGAATCTGGAAGCCACAGTGAACAGTGTGGTTGAAGTCTCAGCCAGACTAGGGAAAAATATGAACACTGAAGGATATAATTTAATTTGGTAAAAGTGAAAGTTTGTTCTGAAACACCTTTTAGTGGAACAAAACACTGTTCACAGGTATTTTTCTGTAATCTCAGGTAGCTCAGGGGCTTCAATTTAGTACAGCAAAGAAGATTTTTTTTTCCACAAATAAGTGCCTTCAGGGTCTGCTTCCATTTCTCTAATCATAAGTGTTCAGTGTAAGTTTAGTACTAAACAATATTAGAGATATCTAAGGCTGCCAATAAACCTCAGGCATGAGGATAGAGGATACTGTCTTGAGGAAAGATGCTGGAACACACATTCCTGCTGTGGAAATATTCAGAATGCGGCCTCCTCTTTTCTTTAAAATAGCAAATGTATTTACAGCTGACTGAAAGGTTTCCATGAAAATATTATTTCAGCAAAAAATTGAATGTTGACAACAAATTATTCATAGAGGGTGACTGCTTGTCAAAACAAAAGATATTACAGTTGATGGGAGAAAAGGAAAGAGGAAACATTAATCAAAATTGTTGGGTTTTCAAATTTGTTAGTTTTTCTCTAAAACTTTCAGCTTTGATATTTCCCTGTTTACAAATGAAACTGTATATCCTTTCACTAAAAATTAAAATTAGTATGGGCAAGCTATGCAACACATAAGGATTAAGAGTTATGTCTCATAGACTTTTCAAAAATATTTCTGAAACCAAATGTCTGATTCCCATGGAATATCTTTTGGGAATTCCTGAAGTAACCTGCATGAGCCCTTAGTTAGAAGGTTAAAAACCTTTCCAGCTATGGTTTTATGTTAAAAATTTAAGGAAATAAAAATATAAGCCCTAAAAAATGGGGCATTTTAAATACTTTTTTAATTGTTTGTAGCTCATAATTTCAGAAATATTTTAGGGTTTAGCTGTCGAATAATAAACATTATATATCATTATGACAGCCATAGGTGTGTTTGCATGACTTAGATTCTTTTTTGATCATGTTATGTCTGAAAATGTCTGTTTTGGACAATTTCTTGGTCTTTTGGTAGCTGTTAAGACCAGGCATACATAGCAAGGAGGGCTCTGTTAGTGAGCCATTGGGTGCTCCTTTAATACCACTGACAGTGGGAAGGGATTTGTGTGTGACACAAAGCTTAATGTGGACTGTATCCAAATGAGATATGTCACTATTCACAGTTCCTGTGCTTTCAGATACATTTCAAACCTGAACTAATGGTAGTTTGTTTTTGAATGTTTAACAGTGGAAGATAACAGCTTGTCTCAGAAGAAGAAGATAACAGTGGAAGATCTCTTCAGTGATGATTTTAAGATTCATGACCCAGAGGCTAAATGGATAACTGGTGAGTTTTGAGCACTTTGTAGTATCTTTGCTTTGCTTCCTTGCTCCCTGGCCATTGTTTTTTTTTGTGGTTTTTTTTTTTTTTTATGTCCTTCTTAGTTCCTCCAATTCTTTGTGCTGCTCCTGAAATTACAGGATCAAGAACTGGTTGGGGTTGGAAGGCACCTCTGGAGATCATTTTGTCAAACTCCCAGCTCCAGCAGTGAGAGCTCTTTGCTCAGAATCATGTCCTCAATTTCCTCTTTTCAACCTTCAAATTCCTATTCCAGTTTTCCTCCTGTTAAGCATGCAAACACCACAGTTCTAACTTTTTATCTATGGATATCTACTGGATATCCCAGTGAGCTCATAGATAGGCATGGAAAACAGCAGCCTTTTTCTCCAAGATCATCCAGAACTTAATAATTGATGTGACACATGGTTGGAAGAAGTGGTTGGAGCACCATCAGTGATTATTTTACCATAAACAAAACTGGAGGTTTATATTCCCTCATCAAATCTGGTTTTTTTCCTGGCAGGGAGGAGAAGCAATGCTAAACAAGAGGCAAACAGTGCTCCAGCAGCAGCTGGGCTGGGGCTTGCACACAAGCCATGTGCTCTTTTTATCCTCTGCTGCCTTGCATTTTCCAGTCAGGGGGAAACCAAATAATACTTGAATTAATGCATGTTGGATTTGCTGGAGTGGAGCTACTTTGGGGGATGTAGATTCCAGCTCTCCCTGGAAATTGCTGCAGTCAGAGCAAGCTTTGTCGAGAATAAAATGATTTTTGTTGTGCTGCTCATGTGATTTCTAGTCCAGGTCTTATTATCATGGAAGTTATTAGCTTTTCTTTTGAATTTAATGGGGAACTGGATCAAATCCTTCCTCTGTTTAGCTTTCCTTATCTGCTGTGCCCATTGGGAACAATTTTAATACCTGTAATGAAAAGAGAGAGTGTTAAAGGGTAGTGCTGAATGAACACATTCCCCAGCTGCAAGTTCTGCCACCCACTCAAGCAGAGGGGAAGCTGTTGCAGACAATGAACACCTTCACAAACACACCTGCAGAGTGCAGGAGCTCTTTTCCAGGCTGTGCTCTCCCTGGGAATGGTGCTCCCCACAACCATTTTCTAGGAATGGTGATAATGGAAATATCACCATTGGATAATGAAAATGGTGATAATGGAAATATCACCAATGGAAAGCTTCATTGCAGTTCAGGGGTTTTTGTCTAGAATCCTTTTCCTTTTAGCACAGATATCCTGATGGCCCTAGTGAAGGAAAAGGTTTTACTGAGACCTTGCCTGCTATTTTCTTTATTTGCTAGAGTATAGCAAAAAAAGCATAGTGAAGGGAATGATAATGAATGACTAAACTTTTTCAGGAACAGAGAATGAAGTATTGCCATAGAGCTGGTATAATATCCCCCCACTGATGAGTGATCACTTTGTGTGGACATCAGGCTTGTTTTCCACAATGGCAGTCTGCTGTTAAAAATCAGCATTTCCCTTGCTTTTTCACTTATGGTCAAATACTAAAGTCATATAAACTTTTATTAAGATAAAGATTCTTATTTTGAGTGTTTAAAATCCACCTCTCCCTTTTCATGTACCCTTAATTACTCCAGTGCTGTTTTGCTTCTGAAATTACTAAAATATTGTTACTGTAAGAGACAAAATAAAAAGAAATATTATTAAAACGTACACAGAAATTTTATAATTACTTACTCTATTGTTTTGACATGAACAAACACTGACACTGATTTTAATACATCTAAAGGACTTTTATGAAGCCAATAGATACCTTTCAGATTTACCCAAGGGTGACTTTGCATTTAAGAGCAAGATGCTGATCTACAATGTCATTCATCCAAGGACCCAGAGCCATTTTACAACATTAGTTGCTTTTCTGTATTAAAGTTGGATTTTTCATAGCTTTCTCTAGCTGGCTAAGTGGTGAAATTGTGATTAAGATGAAAGACCAGTACCCAGATTCCTAAGCACATGTTGTTATTGGCCTCTTATTTTTCAGTATGCAAATGAAAGACTCCAAAAATGCCAAAGCCAAACTAATTAACTTAGTGTAACAAGATTGCTGGAATGCCCCAGCAAAGGAAAAAAAAAAGCATATTTGAAAATAGCATATTAAAATTGGATGACTGCTTATAAACCTAGCTGATGCCTTGTGGGGATCCACAGAGTTAAAATAGAAGTATATAAATATAAAATAAATGGGTAGCTGTTGTGTGTCCTTCTTCCCCTTTCTCTCCTGTTAATCATACAGCAAAATATCACAGTCATTCAGAGCTCTGCACAACTCAGTCCTCCTGGCTCACCTAAGCTCTGTTTCCTTCCTTTCCCTCTGCATCATTGCAGAAGAGAGGAGTTTGGTGGCTAGAGATGAAGCACACTGCATGTTTAAGAGTATTTAAGGGATTTGCTCCCAAAATAATTCAGTCAGTAAAATATCTGTGTTCTTCCCAGTAAGCAAGGGACTGGTTCAAACACTGAATGAGGAAGATCTTTCCTCCAGCTAGAATGAGTCTTAGATCATGTGTTTCAATAAATAAATAACATATTTCTATTCAGGGTCACACTTAAAAATATGCTGAAAGTTCCATGAAATTGATGCTTTGAGCTCATGTTTTAGTGTTTCCTTGATTCTCAGTGGGCATGTGGAAAAATAACATATTTCTAATCAATAGCTTTGTGTCATTCTATTCCATTGATTTTAAAGGATCTAGGAAAAAAGAAAAGAACCAGTGTCAAAGCTGACATAAATACACTTTCAGTGTAAAGATTACAGCTTCCAATCACAATTTGTGGCTCATTTGTGGATATATCTGCATTTTTTTTAATGGAGTTGCAATTAAATTTACTTGCGCAAAGTGAGGAGTGGCAAAGTTGTAAAATTTTGTAAATTTGAACATTTTACAATTTTTGTGATGCCACTGTAATTTCAAATTTCAGTTTGCATTTTTATCCTCTGTTTTAGGGAGAGGAAAGAACGATTTGCTTAATTAGCATCTGTCTTCTGCTGTCCTGACCACTGCTGTCTTTGGCTCTGCTCAGAGCGATCCAGAGAGGAGCGGTGCATTCACAGAGCACATAGTGACAGGCCAAGGGGAAATGGCTCCAAACTGACTGAGAGCAGGCTTAGACTAGATATGGGGAATAAATTCTTTACTGTGGGGATGGTGAGGCACTGCAACAGGTTGCCCAGAGGAGCTGTGGATATCCCATCCCTGGAAGTGTCCAAGGCCAGGCTGGACGGGGGCTTGGAGCAACCTGGGATAGTGGAAGGTGTCCCTGACCATGGGAGGGGATTGGAACTGGATGATCATTAGATCTCTTCTAACCTGGTCCATTCTGTGACTCTATGATTCTGTGACTAGAATGGCTCCAGAGTTTATTTCTAGATCCACTTCCAGGGGCTGCTATTGGTTAGGTTTTCCCTGTAGTGTGAGTAAATGCTGACTTTACTGTGAAGGTTTTGTTTTTTCAGGACAGCATAGCATTTGTGTTATACTACAGTAGGTGTAAAGCAGTGAAGTACAGGAAGTTTGGGGTTCTGCTGGTGATTAATTGGCACACCCCCTATCCATCTGAGCTGTGTTCCTGTTCCAGCCCCTTCTTCTCACCCCTCCTGCACTGTTCTCATCCCTCCGTGCCTCACACTCTGCTGAACTTCTCTTTGCTGTACAACTACAATTATATTGTCCATATACTTAACAAGCATATGATCTCCAATCAGTGGCTTTTTTCACACTGTATATCTTAAATTCAGTATTTGAACATCTTGTTTTCATATCCCCTCCACAGCCCATCAGGAGTGTCCTGTGCCAGCCTTCCTTCAGCCCTCTCCCAGCTGACAGGTGGCCTGCTCGTTAGTCTGGTCCCTAATTGTTTAGCAGTTCTGCTCATGAGCACCACATTACCTTGTAATTAGGCTTTGCAATTACTGGGCTTTTCCTGTAATTTCTCTCACACAGCAGTTTAGCTCAGGTTTCTGCAAAGCTCAATGGGGTGGTGCAATGTTCCTGTAATATTTGACAAAAAACAGGATAAAGAAATTTGTTGTAATTTTGCACTGAAGAGCAGCTTGGTCGTCTGATTTCCTCTATAAACAATAATTCACAGTCATTACTTAGACCTGGCTTGAGAAGGCAGTTGAAATTGAGTCCTGCTTTCTGGTTTTGTGGCCCTTTTGAGCTGCAGTGATGCCTGACAGCTGTGAGTCTGCCCCACACATCCTGGGAGCACTCCTGCCTCATGGGGAGGGAACATCATGTAAAAGAAAGCACTGGAGACTGAACTGTACGTGCCATTTGTGGAGACTTATGCTAATCCTCTGTCTTTGTACTTAAATGGCAAATAGATTTTTTTCCTACTTTGAAAGTACTTGGATGCTGTTTTAATTAGAAAAACATCAAAGCAGCGTTTGATATCCTGACAGAGTTCATTGCAATGGATTGGGTGCAACAAGTCAGTCCTTACTCTTTAGAGAGTGTTTTTCCAGCCTTGCTGTAGGCATCTTGCAAGACATTGTATCTAGCAGTGGCTCTTGTCAGGATTTTGGGCTGTAGGTAAGTGACTGGAGGTTTTAATTAGGAGAGCATTTTCCTTGGCCAGACCTGGGGAGGCAATCCTTGCAGAGTGGTTGTAGCCAAATGGGAAGGATAAAGGTTAAAATTAGGAGAGCACAATATATTCAAGAAGGGAGGAGCAGTGAGGTACAAGACAGAAAAGAACATGTTAGGGTCACAGGACCTTAAAAAATGTGAAAATCAAGCCCTTCTCTCTAAGGTCCCTGCCCACTCATTTCACCTGTAATACTGGAAAAATAATATTTATTCTTGTGAGAAGAGGAATAATGAGTAAATTAGCAAGAGGCTTCAAATGACATTTTCAGAAATGTCTCAGTTATTTGGAAACCTGCCACTGAGTGAGAGCCAGGACCATGGTGTGCCCAGCTTGCCTCTGAGAATGGCAGCTGGGCTTTTATCTCAAAAGTCCCTTTGAAAAATACATTAATAACTAATATCTAAATATAATAAAGTAATTATTTTATCTGTAATGCTGAAGCACATATGTTTTGTTGCATGTGTCTCTAATAACATCATAGAATTTCTAGCCTCTTTTAAAGCCTAATATTGAATTTAATGACCTAGAACTAATAGGTTTTATTTACCATGCTGAAAAAACCACAGTGTAGTGACTGAGGCAATTTATTTCAGTTTACCTTTAGTAATAATGCTCAGATCAACAATACTTAGATAGCCCAAATGCCCTCAAGCCTCTTTTCTGCAGTGTAAATCCATTGCACTGTATTGATAAAAGCACTGATGCATTTCAAATGATCCAGATGCTGTGGAGCAAATGAATTATTTATAGGTTGCTTTGCATAGATATTAAGAACTTTGTAAGCGCTAATATTTTTCATTATGAAAAAGGTTTTGTGGTAAGGTGCAGCTTTGGCAGCTCTTTAGACTTAAACTGCCCTCTTAGAAGGTACTGTATGGTTGATTGGAGTGCAGGTTTCTCTGGGCTGCTTCTCCATGGGCCAAAATGATTCATGGAAGCATTAGGGTTGGAAAAGACCTCTGAGTCCAACCATCAACCCAGCACTGCCAAGTCCACCACTAAACCATGTCCCTAAGCCCCACCTTGACACATGTGTTGAGAACTTCCAAGGATGGTGATTCCACCACTTCCCTGAGCAGCCAGTTCCAGTGTTTGGCCAGTGAAGAAATTTTTCTTAATGTGCAGTCTAAATCTGGTATGACTCAAAGTCATTTCCTCTTGTATTATCACTGGTTACTGGGGAGAAGAAGCCAACTCCCACTTTAATACAACCTTTTGTCAGGTAGTTGCAGAGAGCAATTCTCAGCTTGCAAGTGACCATCCAAACTGTAAAGGCAGAAGGAGCCTTTCTCTTGGCAAGGCTGGGCTGTCAGCAGGAAAGGAAAACTCATTTTTTCTGTTTGGCATCCAAGGGACAAAGCTGCCTTCTTTGGGCACCTCACGTTGCAGTCTTGTGTCTGTGTTAGGAAGGTGAATTTCCTGTGCAGCCATCCTTGAGCCCCAATGCCACCCCCGTTCCTGTCTTATGTTAAATGAATTTAAGGCAGAAAATGCTCACAGGTGGTTTTGTTAGTGTAAATCTGGTGAAGGCATGAAGAAAACTGGGTTACTCTACCGGAATATTTGCCCATCTTTTTAATTAGAAATAGTAGCTCGTTCATTTCAATGTGTTTTAAATGTATGTCAAAAAGACAGAAATGAATGGGTTTACTGGTCTAAATGGTTCAAAGAAAACTTTCTCCACTCAGTTCAAACCTCATATCCAAGCTCATGGCAGCTTCTTTCTGCAGTATTTTTATGTGTGTTTTGACTTTTATAATGTTTTTAAATATTTTCTGAAACACAAAGCAAGATACCTGGTGCACAGCACATTGGATTGTGGTGTCTAAGGTTTAGTGAACTTCCAGGCCCCATTACAAAGAACCCCACAGCCTACAAGGATGAGAGTAAAGACAGCCTCACTAAAGGAAAATGTGTATGGGCCAGAAGAAAATACAGGGGAAGGAGTAAGAAAGCTCTTTTCGTCTAACATAGCATGGTTTTGCTGGGGATGGCCTTCAGAAACACTCTGTTAGGATTCATAAAGATGTGGTTGTTTGTGAAATGAACTTTTGGGGAGTGTTGGTGCCAGTGGAAGTGTCCATGCACTTCAGAGCTGGTAGATCACTATTTTATTCTATTTTTATTCTAAATTCATGAAGTGACATGAAGTGAGTAGGTAAGAGATCTTGCTCTGTCATGACTTCCACACTGAGGAAGAAGTGAGGAATATGTTAAACCATTTGAACCATAATTTTGATTTTAGATCTCATCCTGGATCATCATCTTCAGAGATTTCTGTGGCTCTGTGATCTGAGAGCATTGGAGAGAATTTGTCCCTCTCCTGCCTTTCAGCCTCTGGGCAGCTGCCCGAGTTCAGCAGTGACAATAACCTGTTCACTAAAGACAGGAAACTTGGGAATTAATGGATTTTTAAGAGACTATAATAGGCCATGGGGGAGAGCATTCCTGCCATGTAGCTGTTTTGTTCATTACTGCTAGAGAGAATGAAATGGGAAATCAATTTGGCTCTTTCAAAAATTAATCCAGTCTGCAGGAGCAAGCTGGGGAGGAGTGTGCTGCCAACAATTGGGCAGTGCCTCAGTGCACTCTTCTCTGCAGTGCTGGAGTGCTCGTGGGACACATGGGCTGCTTTTGGACTGAGAAAATAATTCTTTGGTGTTTACAGCAGCTTCTGACTTTAGAAGGAGAAATGTGTTGCATAAAGTCATGTTTGGGAAAAATATTGCACCCTGGAAAAGCAGAAATAACAGAGTAATGGTCAAATAGGGGTTTTGTGTGTGGTGCTTTTGAGTAGTTTTATGTCTTGAGGACACCAAGATTTCCATAAGAGCCTAACCTTTTATTTAGAAGCTTCCATAGATAACCTAATTTCTCCAAAGCCTGCTGAACTGTAACCATTCTCCTGCTCATCATGATTGCTATTGAGTCTCTGAGTCAAATGTCCTCCTGAGGTATCAACACATGGCTTTAGTTAGAGAACATCTAAAACCCCACATGCATTAAAAAGTGGCCTCAGGCACTCAGTGGCATGGCTTTCTGTATGCTATATCTCTGCATCTTGCCAGGACGAGTGAAGAGCCTGGCCCAGGGACAGGGCTGGTGGCATGAAGGTCACCTGGGAGAACAGAGGCAAGGAATGAGTGATGAGGAGGGTATGGACAATGTGGTGCTGCACAGTGACTCAGGGGAGAAGCCCAGGCAAGCAGGAAGGATCTTGGGGGTGTCCCAGGTGGAGCAGGGGCTGGAGTGCTCTGAAGAGTGAAAATGAGTCTGGAAGTCAGCACGGCTGAGAAGTGGCTTAGTGGCCTATGATGAAGAGCTGGAAAATACATTCAGCTGCTGTGGCAGTATCAAAGAGAACATTTAATGAATCAAAGATGACTGGAAGAGGCAGGAGAATTCCTTGGACTTTGTTTCTTCTTGCCTAGGTTCTATTAACACCTACTGCCCATAACTGCCTAATTCTGTTCCCACCATTTTTTTTTAACAAAAGGGGAAAAATAGACTTCCCCCTAACAGCCAACATCCCACTCTCACATGTTGGACCAGCAGGCTTTTGTAGACTTTCTATAGCCATTAACAAAAACAGATTCCCCATTTCCATTTCAAGCCCTACTCCACTAAAATTAGTGCTTTTCCTCAAAGTAGCTCAAAAGCAAGGCAATGCCTCCTGTTGTGGCTGTGTCTGCCAGCAAGAAGCAGCTTCAGGGAATAATTTAAAGTTGTAAAAGGTGTGTGAAAACTAGAACAGTTTGGGCTCCTTTGTGTGTTAAATTTGTCTGTATATTTGAGGAAGAAATCCCTGGGAGTTATGTAGAAGCTGCCCTCTTTGCTCCTCCCCATCAGCTGCGTGTTGCTCTAAGGTGCACTGCAGCATTTCTAGGCTCATTTCCTGGTGGTGAATGCAAAGCTGATAAATTCAGTGCTGGGTCCTTTTACCTGCCAGCCAGGCAGGTACTGCAATGACACTGGATTCATAGTGGGGAGCCTTTTGATTAATAAACAAATAAATAAACAAAGGAGAACAGCAGGGATGGAAGTGGGAAGGAAACACTGCCACAGGGAGCAGTAGCATCTGGAGGGGACTTTGAAGAACGTGGCTCACAACAGAGGTGATTCTGAACCACAGACACAGAACCACATGCACAGCCCTGCCTGTGTGCTGAACAGCTCAAATCCAGTCAGGAAAAGGATCAGGGTTTTTTTCATCCTGTTCAAAGTGGTTTGAAATCAAAACTCTGCTGCTCTCAGAGTCGAAGGAAAGGCACTGGTTTTTCAGGAGTTTAACTGGGAGAGCAATTTGGTGTTCTCTCAGTGGGTGTTAGTTATAAAATCCATGTGAATAGATACAAAAAGAGTGTGACACCAAGAGATGCTCTTCCCCATCTGACACCTGTGAACCACGTAAGGGTGAGCTCCAGCTGTCCCCAGCCCTTGGGGAAGGGGACACTGCAGGGACAAAAATTGTCTGTGATAAGCCTTAAAAAAGATGGGCATAATTACATTCCTGCTGGTTGAATTTTTACTAAAATAAAGTTGCTGGGTTTTTCTCTTTGACTCTTCAGAGGAATGTAACACAGGCAAGAGGAGGGACAGGAACAAGAGCTGTGCTCTTCTCCTGGGTGTTGGGGCAAGCTGGGCACAGCAGAGGGTGATGGTCTCCCTTCCCCAGGAGCTTGGAGGATTGCTTCTGGAGAGAGGAAGAAATGTTATTTTGCTTGGATCCAGCACTGCTTAGAAGATGTGTGTAGATAGAAAGGAGACTCAGTTTTGAACTGTAGGAAAGGAAGGTCAAGAAAGAGGGTTTGCATGAATTTGCTGAAGGTTTTCCTAACAGTCAGGCTGATTTAAGGATGGAAACATTTTAGGAAAGAGGCACTTAAGAGATAAGCACCCAGGAAAGCACAGATGGAACAAATGAGGTGCATAATTGCAGGATATGCTGAGCAAAAAGCACATTCAAGTGAGGACTGTAAAGGGGTGATGGAGAAAGGAGAATTCTTTGGGGTGTCCAGGCCTCTTGTTAAGCCATTGATCCAAAGTCCTACACACTGCTGATACCTCCAGTAGTGATCTCCAGAAATGTTTCTCTTTTGACACAGTCCATCCCTGGGAACCTTTTGTTCTCTAGGATGAAATTTGCTTACTTTTTAAAACTTTTTTTTTTTTTAATATTTTAATCAAGCCAGTTTTCTGTTTTTCACGCTGCCCTGCCCAACTTTGATTGCTTCTTGGGGATTTTTACTTGGTGCAAAGAACGTTTTCCTGACTCAGTAGCTTTCCCAGAGCTTGCTCCACTGCTCTTGGACACTTGTTATACATGGAATGCTTACCAAGTATTAATTAGAGCAGTATGTATTCTACTTGTTCCTATTAATGAACATTAAATAAATATATGCTGAGACACCATAATTAAATAATTTGAAGACAGGAAATACTGTATTTCTGGTGATTAAGCTTCATATCTAGTCTTTGTAACAGAAAATTTAGCAGGCAAAGATTTACTTATCTAAAAAAAAAGTCCCCAGTGAGCTTGGATCTCCTGACTGGATTAAGATGTTGGATGTACGAAAAGCACTTTTTTTAAACAAGAAATAGTCCCAGACTTATATAATTCATTAAAAGAAATTTGTAATGAGATAATTATCATTGATCAAGGGAATGTAATTATACTTTAAAACCTCACATCAGTGGAAATTCAATTAAGAGCACAGGAGACCAAAGATTTGCCCAGCCCAAAATCCTTTTTCCATGGGAGGCAAGATGTGTGTGCACAAGGATGAGTAAGAGGGCAATGAACCTCACTCACTTTTTAGCTCAGAATCCTCAGTTCCTCTTGTATATTTTCTGTTTAGTTGCCCAAAAATAGTTTTCTCTTCTAAGACACTTTCCAAGGACCCTCCAGAGCCTCTTGCATCCAGCATTTCTCTCATCAATGAGTTTCACTGACCCGAGACCTGTTGCAAGAGGAAGGGTTCTTGGGAGCTTGTTTCTATTTGCTTTGCTTGGTCAGCCTTAGATCAGGACTTTGGACAGATGTTTTCCACCTCTAGGGTGTAATTTTAGAGAGCATGGGGTGGGAACTACACACAAGGACTGCACAGAAGAATCTGGGGTTAACTTCTCAAAAATGTTCAAATTATTTGAGTTTCATGACACTTGAAGACAAATGTATGGATGCAGTATAATTTGTTTGACCTTAAAGAAAAGCCAGATGATTTTGCTGTGTGTTACAGTTAAAATCTTTAGGTCCCTGTACCAAATCATACCACACCAAGTAATCATGAAGTCATGAAATAGTGTGATCCAGGTCCCCAGCAGAGCTTCATAGTTTCATGTGAAATTTGCACTGGGTCTGCTGGGTATGTTTTCCTTTTGCTACTTGACAAAGTCCCAGCCTCTGGGGACAGGTAGCATGCAAATATAATCTGCTTTGATTCAAAAAATAAATGTAATAAATAAAAACATTTTTAGTACTCAGAGATATTATCATAATTATTTCTAAATGGTCCTTCAAATGTTAAACTTATCTGGAGGTAAATGGAGACAAAACCATTTAATTGCATTTGAAAAGATGTTTTTAAAATATCAGGTTCTTTTGAAGGCTTATACCTGTCTTCCAATGCTTAGGTTTCATAATAATTGACAAAATTTGGGTAATCATCCTCAAAGCATTTTAGCTTTCCAGGGAATGCAGAATGGCAGGAGTGAAAAAAACTTTGTGTAAACAAAGTCTAGTAAGAAGGCAGGGTTGAAACCAAGAAAAGTTAAAAAATTATCAGTTCAGAAGCATTTCCTCCATAGTGGGCAAAAATCTGGATCTATTAGATAAATTATTATTCTATTGGCATGTACTTGACTCCATAAAATTGACTCCACAGTGAATGGTGGTGAATCCAGCAGTTCAGAGAGGCTGTGGTATCATTGCAGTTGTGTTCCATGTGGTCATGCATGCAGAGCAAACCATTCCAGGCTCTGCCTGGAAGTCTTGGCTTTGCCAAGTAACGTGGTGCCTTCAGGCAGACTGAGAGGAACCATCAAGACTTAGATAAACATCTAAAATCCACCAATTCTCCCCAGACAGGGTCCAGAAATTTTTTCCGATACTCTAATTTGTTACCAACCTAATAAACATTTATTCTGTGCTCAGCAGTCAATTTTCCCATTTCCTGGTGGACAGGAGCCCATGCCCAAGCCTGCTCCTGCAGCTGGCTCTGGATGCTCAGCCTCTGGCAGCACCAGCAGGGAGTGGAGCCAGGGGGCTGGGCTGGCCCATTGCCCCTCAGAGGGGTTAATGCACATATGCTGGGCCATGTGCAGCAGTTTCCACTGTCTGCTGCTGCTTCAGCTGATGGACTGACTCATTTTTACAAGACAAATTGCTTGGAACACCCATGCATAAGCCAAGAAGCTTATTAATAATTTGGAGGTATCTTTTCCTTCCTTGTTCTCCTTCCCAGGAGGAGCAGACTGTGAACGGTGATGTAAAAAATATCTTAAAACACTTGCTTAAAACATGCCCAAGAGAATATATGTGTGTGTGTATATATATATATATATATATATATATGTATATATGTATATATGTCTATATATATGCCCAAGAATACATATATATATGTATATATGTGTGTGTATATATATACATATATATTATATACATATATATGTGTGTGTATATATATATATATATGTATATATTCTCCATGTATTCCATATTTTCCTTCTTCAGCTGTCAGTTTCAGGGGCAGCATTTGTAAGAGTTTGCCATTACCTTTTGCCTTGAAGCTGATACCAAACCCAGCAGCAGGCATAAGATATGGCCTTAATGGCCTTAAACCAAATACCTTTAACATAAAAGCATGTTTGTTATGTATTTTCTAATTTTAATGTCTCACAAAGGAAGATATTTTTAAAAACATACACCAATAATTATAATATTTCTGATTTTCTCCCTTATTGGCACAGAATGGCTAATATAGCTATCAAGCCAGAAGACTATGAATAAGAAAATAAGGGAGAGAATATTAGAATTCCATAGTTTATATTTGCTTTCCTTCTTCTAGGGCAAGAAACAGAGAGCATAATCAATTTTCTGTTGCAATCAACATTTTTAGGAGAAACAATATTGAACTATACTCTGCAGAGAAAAATACTGAAAACAGCCTGGTTTTATCCAGTTTGAGGGACATTATCACCTTGATCACTGCAGTGAGCATGGGTTGCTCCCTCCAAAAAAGATAGATTGTAATGGGAATAGAAATGGTCCAGAGAAAGATTAAGAGCATGACAGAAGCATGGAAATGCACAATAAAAAGAATTGCCCTGAGTTATTAAGAAGTTATGTAAGGATAGAAAATAAGGAAAAAAATACGAAGAACTCAAGCTCTTTTCATTGAATAAGGGCATTCTTTGGATTTAATCTCATCTGCTCAAAGTTCTTAACCCATTGAGAAGGTAATTTTGGACAGAAGCTTGATGAGAATTGGAAGGAAGGAGCAGTCATTCTTTTGGTGTAACTATTTTTCACCCATTGCACTCGAACCAGGTGTTGATATCAGCCCTTTTGCTTTGCACATCAGCACAGCTGTCTTCTTAGCAACAGCTGGTGCTTCAAGACCAACAGGACAAAGGCAGTAACAGGTGAATGATGTTGGTTCTGTGGCAGAGAGAGGGAAAGGAGCAAGAAGAATGGAAATAAGGAATTCAGGAATCTTTCCTGGGGTTTGGTGAGGACTCTGTGTAGCAGCTGACCCAGCAACTGCAGGCAAACCAAACCAATGGGCCATGCTAAGGAAAAGCTCCTCACTCATCATGGAATCATAGAATGGTTTGGGTTGGAAGGGAAATGAAAGATCATCCATTTCCAACCCCCTGCCATGGGCAGGGACCTATTCACTAAACCAAATTCCAGAGCTCCATCCAACCCAGCCTTTAACACTTCCAGGGATGGGGCAACCACAACTTCTCTGGGCAGCTTTTCTATTGCCTCACCATTCTGCTTACCTGACATGAATTTTTTTCATTCCATCATCAGTTGGTTTAAAAATGATGGGATTTTACCTATAATTGTAAAGTGTTTCTCCATTAGTGTGTTTCTCCAAAAATGATGGGATTTTACCTATAATTGCAAAGTGTTTCTCCATTAGTGTCCCCCTTTGCAACTGGGTGCAGCAAGACTGCTCTCATCCAGGTGCCATTTCCTTCCCTCAGTGCCATCTCACTCAGCACACCAGTCTCCTGCACTGAATCTAATTATTATTAATGGTTCTTTGCAAGTGTTGAAAGTGTTTCCATTGGCTCTGTAGCAGGGTGCCCTCTTGTGACCGCTCCAAAACCAGAAATCGTGCACTGGTAACCTGTTGTGTTGTGAGGGTCCCCAGGCCGAGGTGAGAGGTGAGAATTTGACTCCAAGTCCTCAGAAGGCTGATATATTATTTTATGATATGATATTATATACTAAAACTGTACTAAAGAAAGAGAAAGGATACAGACAGAAGGCTAGAAAAGAAAAGAATAATAAAAACCCATGACTGACTCAGAGTCCGACACAGCTGGCTGTGATTGGCCATTAATTAAAAAGAATTCACATGTTTGGATAAACAATCTCCAGACCACATTCCAGAGGAGCAAAACATGGAGAAGCTGAGGCTTCTCATCTTCCCAGGAGAAGAAATCCTGGCAAAGGGATTTTCATAAACTATCACAGTGATAGTAACCAAAACGTGTAATGGGGTCTTGAATTTTGTCTCTTGTCTGCCTTGATTTTCAAAAGCCTGAGGTCAGGGTGATGGCCACGACTCTGACAGACTCCTCACACATGAAGTTAGACTTCATCACAATCATTCCTCACCAGACACATCTGAAATAACAGGCTGACATAAGAGGGACTGTGAAATATTGCACACAAAGATAATTAAAACTTCTCCCACAGCTGCACACAAAGCATATCTGCTTGTTAACATACAGCAGTCTCCTTCAGTCTGCACTGAAATTTAAGTAATCTTCCCATGGTAATAATAATGAAAAGTAAGAAAAAACACTTTATGTTCTTCCTGCCCATCATGGCCATTAACAAGTGCAATTTGTTTAGGGGCAAAGAGAAAGAGGCAAGGGAATGCACAGAGAAATTAGGTAAGCGAGCTGTGGGGTCACATTTTAATGAAAATTTATTCATGGATTCCTTTTTTTCCTCAGTGTCAAGTGGATTATTACATTTAGGTGCAACACTTTGGATCATGCACTCTCCTATGTGAAGCCAAACCAAAAGGCAGGAAAGATCTGGCATATCTGGCAGAGAACTGGGAAGTCACTGGGTGACGCTGCACTGGCCTGGGGCACAGCCAGAGAGGGCTTGGAGCAAGGTCCCTGCATGGAACAG
Organism: Agelaius tricolor; assembly: GCF_023055355.1. NCBI lineage: Eukaryota > Metazoa > Chordata > Aves > Passeriformes > Icteridae > Agelaius > Agelaius tricolor. The sequence goes on from NW_027269266.1 coordinate 5,350,176, forward strand.
CCAAGCTGGGTGCCACCAGCAGGAGTGGTGACTTGGGCTCCCATCTGAGCTAGAATCTACAGTGGGAAAAGCCCTGGAATTTTTATATCCCAGTGAAATCTGTGCCATTGTGTATCTGGGGCTGTGCACCCACCCCAGTCACTCCATGGAGCTGGGATAAGCTGATTCCTGCTACCTGTTGGCTGCACTTTTTTTTTCTCTCTTCAGTTGCATGATGAAACTGTGAAAAATATGTAGGGTGTGGATAAAAGCATTAAGGACCATTTTCTGGGAAAATAGTTGTCTGGGGTTAAATTGCTTCTGGCCTGTGTTGAATGTGAAATGTTTCCAGCAGGGAATCAAAGGGATGAGTGTAATCTGCTGTCTGCAGCTGTCCAGTAACCCAGGGGTCATCACTTCTCCTCCTAGAACATCTAGCATTTGAAGAGCACATGGCACAAGTACAGCTGAACAGGAAGAGTGAGATGGCAGAGAATTTTTAAGGGAGATTTCTCAGCTCTGGAATACAACAAAGTCATCTCAGTGTGGTGCATTCCACTCCTCCCCCCAGGCATTACAAAGATAAATTGAGGTCACCGAGCAACAAGGTGTGAGGTTGCACTGCTGTTGTTAAGGTTTTGCAGCAGTTTTGTAATCAAGATGGTTTGCTCTGGATGGAATAAAAATGGATTTAGACCAGAGAATGTCTCATTCAGTTTTTGCCTAATTGTAGTGTCTCTCTTTTTGCCCCTCTATGAGTTATAAAAGCAGATAGAAGTTGGGAAGGAGTAATTTGAAGTTGAAACAAGGTCTCAGTTTCTCACATGCATTTCAGCTCTTCATGCCTGTGCCACTGAGTCATGATCTGAGCCCACAGTATTGTATTTGTGTTTCTCCCAGAGGAAGGAAGGAATGATGAACCTGACCCCATGTTCTCAGAAGGTTAATTTATTATTTTATTATACTATATTCTATTAAAGAATACTATACTAAACTATACTAAAGAATACAGAAAGGATACTTACAGAAGGCTAAAAAGATAATAATGAAAACTTGTGACTCTTTCCAGAGTCTCGACACAGCTTGGCCCTGCTTGGCCAAAGAGTCAAAACAACTCACACCAGAATCCAATGCAACAATCACCTGTGGGTAAACAATCTCCAAACACATTCCACATGAACAAAACAGAAGAGAAGCAAATGAGATAAGAATTGTTTCCATTTTTCTCTGAGGCTTCTCAGCTTCCCAGGAGAAAAATTCTGGGCAAAGGGATTTTTCAAAAAATGTAAATATAACACCACAAGGTTCCCAGACTGGGGCTCTTTGAGGAGGAGTTCATCCTCACAAATGGGGCAGGAGCAGAATTTTACCTGGTTTCAAATTTAGGATCCGAATTTCAAAGGTGTGCTTTGCCTGTATTTCAGGCTTGCTGCTGAACTAGTTTTGTTTTTTTTTTCTTTTTTGGCTTGAATCTTGAAGGACTTGGGATTAGATAAAAAAGAGAAACACACCAGCATTGCTGATTTTTATAGTTTTAAGTTTTCCCAAGACTCAATCTCTTGGAGCTTTTGACAAGTTAATTTACAAGCCTGCTAGAGATGCACGTTGATGTGGGAATTTTCCTGAGCTATAATTGTGTTTTATTTTACTGGTAGTGCTGTAAAAGCACTATATTGGTGCACCAAGTGCAACTGCATTGAGATGATGAGCAATTAAAACCACTTCTTACATAATAAAGTACATTCTATCTTGTTGCACTTACTTAATATACCAATTCAATGTGTTATACAGTATTTAGCTAGATTACAGTAAATCACCTATTTAAAGAAGTTTTTCTTTCAGCCTTGCATGTGGGGAAAAAAGTGCTGGGAACAGTAAAAGGATAATGACCCATAATGGCAGAGAGCTAAAAATGGGATTCCAGTTGTCTCCTGGAATTAAAGGCTGTAGCAATGTTGTTAAAGGCAAGCTGTTCTCTGTCCCCTGTTGCTCCTTGTATCAGCATCACAGAGTGTAAGAAATTCTTGTTTATTTCTTCCAGGCAAAGTAGCAAAGAGGAAGAAAAAGGAGTTCCTGGTGGGGGCAGGTGGATTGGAAGAGGCAGGGGCTGTGGAAAATTATGAATGCCAAACTCTACAGGGTCCATCCCTAAGGAAAGCTCACTGAGGGCACAATGAAGCTGTGAGCATGGAAATGGGGTTTTGCTGCTCTTCCCTATTTGTGATCCTTGCCTCCCACTTTCTGTTATCCCAGCCTAGTGCAGGCACCAGGGGACAGGGGCTGGGAAACCTTCCCTGTGTTTTCTCCCTGGGAAGCAGCACATATCAAAACAGTCCTTGCTTCTGCTGTGGGGAGGGAATTTCAGAGGCAGTTGTTTGTTGGGTACATGCTGTAAATATCAAATAGATGCACTGCAGCATGTCTTGAAAGAGCAACACATCACAGCATTAAATGCATCATCCCAACAGCCTTCTTTCCACCTGAGCTTGTGATTGCATCTCTCTGGACACCTGAATTGGGGCTGATTGTGCTTTTCTTTTGCATTCTGATCTGTGTGGTGAAGTTTTGCAGCAGTCAGTGAGCAGGCACAGTCCTGGCATTTGTTCAGCCTCTGTTCTCAGTGCTTTTCTGAGGAGTAAATTCTGCCTGCCCCAAGGGGTGTAGGTCTTGGGGGAGCCATTCTCCCACCTGACTCCTGATAGGCAGATACTGTCCTAAGTGAGTCAATAATTCTGCAGGCCTGGTAAATAAGATGTGATTTTCCCTTTCATGAATGCAAAGAAAAATAAGTATTTCCATAAATCTGCCTGTGTCCATCCTTCTCCCTGCTCATGCCATCCTGCACCTTATTCCTCGTTTGGTGCTTTTTAATATTTGCTGGTTTGGGGTCTTTTCCTGACAGTTTCTATTTCCTCTGTGAATTTACCCTGTTCTGTTGTTTTCCACTCTGCTTCCAAAAGCCACTATATCCAAAAACCTCAGGTCCCCTCTCTCAAAACCATTCCCTGAAGACAGCAGGCTCCCTGAAGATAGATGCTTCTGCTGCATCTGGCAGGATTAAAGGGGTTTTTTAGGGTTTTGGCCCCTCACACAACAACCTGTTAACCACAGCTTGTGCTATTTCCTCACCTGTGACACTCAGAAATACCATTTTTATAGGAATCTCAGAGTCCCCCCAGGTCTACTTTCCCTGTGAGCTGCTCACCTGCTCTGTGGGGATGGTGCTACTGAACCTCCATGCCTGGTGCAGCTGCTGAGCTGCTCCCTGCCCTCGGGCTCTGCTGTGTGCCTGGGTTGTGGCTGTGGATGTTGATGGTCACAGCTGAGCCCAGCCTGTCTGGGAAGCAGTTCAGGCATGAGCTGGGTTCATTCAGGGTGCTGCTCCCTCAGACACCGCTGCAGTGTGAGCTGCCAGCCGCCCCCAGTCCTGGAAACAAGGCAACCACTGCAAGCCAGTGGGCTTTTCCTGTGTGCTGCAGGCCACCTATGGCTGGTCTGGGTTTGCTTTCTGCAGCTGGACCCTCCTCTTTGGCCCTGGTGAGTGTGTGCTGGCATGAGAGCTCATGCCCAAGCCCCAGGGCACAGCCACTTCTTTCCCCACTCTGGTCTCCATCCACAGTCCCCAGTGGAAGCCCCTTCAACCCTGAGAACAGAGGCTGAACAAATGCCAGGACTGTGCCTGCTCACTGACTGCTGCAAAACTTCACCACACAGATCAGAATGCAAATAAAAGCACAATCAGCCCCAATTCAGGTGTCCAGAGAGATGCAATCCCAAGCTCAGGTGGAAAGAAGGCTGTTGGGATGATGCATTTAATGCTGTGATGTGTTGTTCTTTCAAGACATGCTGCAGTGCATCTATTTGATATTTACAGCATGTACCCAACAAACAACTGACTCTGAAATTCAGTTCTGGGGCTCACCTGACCCTTCAGAAAATTTGCTGATCTGCTAAACAAGCAGCAGATTTTTTTTTTAACTCCACTGTCTGATCCTCACTGTCTGATCTCTTTCCAAAAGAATACAACTGTACCACATCCTGTTGAAAATACCAATTGTCTGAAGAAACATCTGTCCTACCACTGCAATCTTCCTGCCTCTTATCTTGTTAGATGGTGAATGTTGTCCAGGTGTTTCTGATCAATACCTGCCTGGGGGGACTCCAAGAAGTCCTTGGCTGGTTCAGGAGCTGCTGTCACCTCAGAGAGGGTGGGCTCAGCCTGGTAGTGGGGCCCTTGAAAATGTTAAAGATAGACTCTGAAAATGTTAGGCTTTGTGTTTTGCCAGATCATTGCACCTGGGTAAGCAGTATGATAAATGATATAATTGTTAGATGTGGTGATTGTTTAGTAATTAAATATAATTATTATATAATCATAAGAAGAATCATGAGAAACTATGTTAGAAATTTATAGGGGGGCCATGAGGAGTCATGCTTAGTTGAAATCTATGTATACAATAGAACAATATAAGTTTAATCATTAACATGAAAGTTATATAACAATAGAAAATAAAAACATGTTCATCCCGAATGCATATCGGAGTCAGATTTGGGTTGGTACCCCTGACACTCAGAGCTCTTCAATAAAGCACCTACATATAATAATTTCCATGATTATGTGTTTCTGGATGCTAACAAGCCTGGCCAAGGGCTGAGTGATGCTGGGCACCACGCTGGGCAGGGCTGCAGGGCTCCTGCAAGACTCCTTCAGATGTAAAACATCAAGGATCTGACTGCTTTGGGTCATTAAAAACCCAAAAACGTTCTTTGTTACCCCATGAGGAATGGCAGAAGGTGCCAGGGGTCTCCTGGTGGCCCTGTGACATCTGCTGTGCCAGTGCAGAGCTCCATCCCAGCATCCCTGCACGTGGCCTGGGGCAAAGGGACCTCAGTCCCTCGGGAGGGGACACAAAGGTCCCACAGGACCCACAAAGGTCCCACAGGAGCTGCTGCTCTCTGCTCTCTGACACTGGGTAACGTTTGCCAGCCCTGCTGCTATCTGGAGCCTCGTTTATCTGAAGTGCCTTAGAACAACTTCAGGACTCGAATTTCCTTTATTCACCAATCTTCCTTAATCTTGGGGATTGAAAATGATAATTCCCTCGATGCTGGCTTTCATCATACTGAGCCTCATTCAATTTTCTTTCGTGTCTGTTGATCAGGACTTAAGAAGATGCCTTTTCCTCAAATCTGTTGATCTAAAAGACTGGATTGGCCTTAACAATTCTGACTGTACCTTCTCTCTTTCACTATCTCTTTCTGCTGACTTGCTGCATCTGAATTTCATAACCTTTTTTGTCTACTTTTCATTCATCAGTTATAAAAATTATAGAAAATTACAATTTCATTAAAATATTTTTAGAGCTGGATTTTTTTTTTTTTTGTTCTCATATTTTATTGCTCAGTTTTGCTTTCTGCTTCCCATAATCTCTGACAAATAATGAAAGTTTCCCTCACATGCATGGTCCTGCTAGTATCTTATAAACCAGTCTCTCCTCTCTGGTAATGTGGACTTCAGAGGAGCTTTACTGCACTAAAATTTTGGGCACTGATGCTGTGTTTTTGTCAATGGATGTAGTTCCTTCAAACTCTTTGCACTCAAACTTGCTCCTTCTAGAAGTGAAGTTGTCCCAGAGCTTCTTGTCCTCTGTGGTGAGCTGTTTTGCCTGGTGTTCTGTCTGTGCTGCTCCTGGTGAGGGCTCAGTGACTTCAAGGGACATGAGCTCCCTCTCCCTGGCTCTGTTTTCTCTGCCTGTGCATTTCCTGGCTGAATTCAAGACACAGAAGCAGATGGGGTTTATGATTTCACCTGTTCTGCCTAGCAGGTTTTTAGAAGTTTCTCCCCAGGCCTCCCCATTCCTCTGCACAGGCTCTGTAGAGCCCCAAGGCTGATCCATTATTTCTGGTAATCGTTGGTTTTTGCAATCAGTCACTTTTTTCCAAGTGTGACTACACCCCTGTGCCTACATTCACAGTCAGAAAATGTGATATACCACCCAGACAATTTCCTGGAAGATGAAAGAGGGATGAGGTGTTGGAAAAGTGAACTTTGTTATTGAACCATAGGATCAGAGAGAGGTTTGGGTTGAAGAAGCTTTAAAGACCACCCAGTTCCAACCCCATTAGACACCTTTCACTAGACCAGATTGCTCAAAGCTCCAACCATCCTGGCCTTGAACACTTCCAGGGATGGAATATCCATGACTTTGGTGAAGAACAGATGGAAAAAAATCCAAAAAAGATTGAAGAAATTGAACAAATGGCTGCATGCCTGAAAATTATAATTTTCGGCATCATTTATACTGAACACCAGCCCCAAAGAAAGGCAGATATAAAAAATGAGATACAGTGATGACCTTTATCAGCTCTGGTGACAGCTATAAATCAGGCTGCAAATTCTCATCAGCTTGCTGGACAGAATCCATTACAGACAGAGGCCACTGCATTGCTTTCTGGCTTAGATTGAGGTATGTCCCATTTAAAAAAATGCTCTTGCACTGCAACAAATCATACATTTCAAAACAGAAGTCCAGGGATATTATTCATCTTTTGAGGACTAAGACCCAGCTAAACTTCGCAGTGTTTTGTTTGGAGTATAATGCAGATCAATTTGTTCTTCTCTTAAGCAGACCAATTTTCTGTTCATTAACTCAGACAGTGTGTTGATGGCTGGTATTGAATATAATGGCAAGATTTAGAGCCCTAACAAATCAGCACTGCTTCATTTATTCTTTTTTTATGCATTCTAAAAGTACATGTGGCAGATTAGCACCTGATTTTAAACTTGTTACGGTTTAACAAATAATGGGAAAGTCTGTTATCTCCTACTTCCAACCATGGCACAACTTTTATGTAATCTTGAAGTTTCATACTTTATTAAAATGTTATGGGGTTTTTTTGGAGCATAAGGAGCAATAAAAATTGGTAGCAATGTCATTATGGGCAGTAATGTGAATTCCATCAGTTCCTGCAATGTTCAAGAAACAGCTTCACAGACTCATTAGATTAATAGGCTACTTTACCTATGTTCTGAACTTGGAACTGAATTTCATTGCTCTTTTCTTTTCTGTAATTAGGAAACATACTGAGAGCCTTACAATTATCCAAATGTTTTGCTGGCCATGCTTAAAACATGATTTTTTTTTCTGTCTGGAACTTAGTGTGGATTGGAAAACATTCTGTGTTGTTGTCAGAGGGTGATTATTAAAGCAGTAATATTTTTCAGTATGTCTGATAATTAGGTAATAGTCTGTCTCTCAGTTTAATTTTTCCTGTTTTTTTTTTTTTTTCTGGAATGCCTGAAATATTTCTGGAAAATAAAAATTTAGGCTGCATATTTTCCTTTTATAACAATGCTTCAGACTTTGTGGCCTGAGTATATAAAGACCAGGTTTGTAAAAAGCATTAAATCTTTTTTGCCTTACTTCCTAAATTGTTGGCATAAACATTTTCTTAAGGACCTGGACACAGAAGCTGGAAGTTAGAGCTGTAAATAAGTTAGTGCTGGATCAGAACCCAGGGATTGTTTCTTCTGGCATATGGCCCAGGACAAGGGCAAATACTTAGGGAAGATTCTGAAAAGCAGGCAAATCTCTCAAATTGAGGATTCAGGAAATTCCTTTAGCCCCTCCCAATGGCTGGTTCATGAGCTTCCTGAAAAGGATTCCCCTTCAAGACATCTAATCTTTGAGGGATTTTTCTTCCATTTTTCTGATTCTAGTTTGAATCCACCTGCAGCCCTGGCACCTGCTCTCTTCTGGGACTGTGACTTCCACAGTTTGTTTGCCCTCAGCATGAAGAAATAATCCCTTTTATTTGTGTTGAACCTGACACTGACTGGTGACATCTGCTGCCTTCCAGTATTTATTTTGGAAAAGGCAGGGAATAAGCATCCCTTATTTATCTTCTCCATACTACTTATGAATTTTTTGACTTCTGTCCTGGCTCTGTTCAATCAGTTCTTTCTCAATTTTAAGTTCCTTAGTTTGTTCAGTCATAAATTGTATGAAGGAATACTTTAAAGATAAATGTAAGTCAATCTAATTCAAATCCTTCTTTTTTTTTTTATTCAAGACAGAAGTTTCTGATAAAATTTATTCCATAATTTAAAATAAAGTTATGCTTTGAGAACTATGCCTATGAGTCTAAAGGGCTATTGCTCTGATTTGGACTCTGAGAATCTTAAAGTCTCTAAAACCTTGTGGTTTTGAGAGGATCAACTGTGTTGCAGCAACCATTTGCCCTTCCAGAATCTGACTCATCCCAATCTCAGAGCAGATTTCTTCCTCTTCCACTTATGTGTAAATCTGTGATATGGAGGAAGAAACTTCTTATATTGACAGCAATAAGTAGTGTGTAGAAGATTTCCATCTGCATCTTCAGAGCATTTTATAAAGCTGGTTGGTGACTGTGATGAGGATTACCATCACCAGGTTGGAAATAAAAGACTGGAACATGGACAAGGGCTATGCTAAGTCTGTACACCCAGGTTTTGAAAGAACCAAGACTCCAAACCCAGTGCTGCCTTTAGCAGGTGACCCCAACTGGGCAGTGCACACCTCTGCAGTTACAGTGAGCTGGGTTTGTGCTTGGACCTGTCCTGGAGGGTTTAAACTCAGCTTTGACTCATCCCAGGACACCCCATGGGTAATGTTAAACCATCCACGTGTCCCTAGCCCTTGCTGCATCATGGTGACATTCCTGGGGCAGCCACCATAATGGTAGGTGGTGAGGAATTGTTTCCCTAACTGGAACTGCAAGCAGAGGTTTGGTAGGATCCATCAGTTCTCAGTTTAGCCAAGCTGCAAATAAACCATAACCCTAGTCCTGTGCCAAGAAAAACTACTGATTCCTTTAATGGCAGAGTGCTTGGGACTTAGGTTTTATGTTTTATCTGCAGGGCAGTGCATGTAAGCACTGATCAGACTTGAACTTCAGTTTATGACATCCCTTTATTGTTGTAATGTTTTTCATCCTGAACTTTTGCCCTGCTACCTAACCCTCATTTGGAGTCCCTTTCATATGTCTGGCCCAGCCTTTCTGCCAGGCAGGCTGTGTGCTTTGAGAGCTGGACACTGTCTCCAGTATTTTTGTTCTTGACCACCTGTCTGGAGAGCTGGAGTAGTCCCAAAGTGCACAGAGACAAGCTGATTTGCCTTGTTTCATGTGCAAATGGTGACTTCTCTGCATGTTTCTCCTGCTGGTATAAGTCTGCAGCACAAATGTCAGAGTTGGAGCACAATATTAGGTTCCAGAATCTGCTTTGTTAGGGGATCATCTGCTTTTCACTTCCAGAGATTTTCCAGGCTTATTAAACTCCTACAGAGACTGTGGAACTGAGAAACCTTTAATCATAAAGAATGGGTTTTTTTGACCTTGTTTTCTACACTAACTATACAACATGCTGTGTATGTACATTCAAACCAGGTCAGTCTTGCATTCATCAAGGGAAAGTGTGGCACCACAAACATATGTCAAACACCAACCACATTGTTTCATGGCTGTCCTCAAAGCCACTTTTAGCAATAGCTGTGTTAAAAAAATAATTTGAGTTCTTCAGAAAAAAAAGTTCCCAGCAGTACTTTTGGTTTTAAGTCCATAATTAGGTTCCACACAAACACAATTTCAGATTTCCTTAATGACCTTTTGTTTTCCTCCTTGCAGATAATGAATTCATTTATAGAAACCAGAATGGCACAGTGATTCTGAGGAATGTCGAAACCAACAGTTCAACAATATTAATAGAAAACAAAAAAATTGTGAGTATTTTCTATGACAAGTAGCTGAATTTCACAGCTCTCTTGCAGTTGGATCAGTAAAGCAGAAAATGACTTGGGTTTCAACTCCATGTATTGTCAAGGAGAAGCAATTCCCTGGTGCTACAATGGGCTATGCAGTGATGGATAATGTGAGATTGAACTCCAGCTTTTGTTATTATTCTGCAAGCTCAGTTTCTCTCATACTTCTGGAAAGTATCATATAGAGATTTGTAGCTTGTCTTGCATATCATATATAATTGAAAGAGGAATAATTCTTATCTCTGAATGCTTAATAAAAAGGACAATTGATATAACTTACTGTCTATTGCCATTCTCTACATCCCTCCATGCAAATACTTATTTTCTATTTGTGCATTTGCTGATTTTTCTTGCCTAATAGTTGAAATGTGATTTCAGTGGTTTTTATGAGCAGTGTTAAGGAAAAGAAGTGGAGTTTTATTTGAGAGAAACCCTAATTGTGGGAAGAAGTTAGTAGGTGGTTATTAAAATGAATGTAAAGAAAACAAAGTCACATCTGATACAGAGGATTGCTTACAGTGATAGAAGTGTTTTGTAGCATTGTTTTGTGTAGTAGATGAAACCAGCATTGTGGCAGAGGTTAGTACATCAGTTGTATTAATTATTTTTTAATGAGACAAAGAATTTATTACTGAATTATTATGTCGGGGCCCAAATTTAAACTTCACATGCTGCATTTAACCTTCAAACTTTACAGCATCACATAAGCAATCTTCTTTTACCAGAGTGTAACCCCTTTCTTTACAATTCTAAGGGAAGGGGCTGGCTTCCTTTAATGTCAAGGTCTGCTGAAGTCAAATTACTTCCATTTGGCCTCTTGTTTATTCCACTGGTTTTTAATTATTGCCATTTGTAAGAAAAGCAGAGTGCTACAAGAAAATCCTACATTTTCATGCCATTTTCCACCCTACTTCCTGCTCTACCTCTGTTCCTCTGCCCTCTCAGTAAATACATCTGCAGGTCACCTCCACATTAATGCACAAAGCCCCAGTGCAAGAGCCACCATTATATTTACTCAGACACATCTTTTTCCTCTTTCTTCCCAGCCCTGGGGCAGAAAACTTCTCTAATTGGTCATGTTTTCCTTCCCCATGTTATTAACATAAAATTAAATAAATCTGTCTTCTGTAAATGAAATCTGTCTTACTGCTGACCCTGCTGGTGCCCAGGGCCCCCCATCCCTCCCCATCCCGAGCTGCTCTGGGTCAGCAGCCTGTGAGATGTCCCAGAGAGGTGCTGGGTGCCTCTTCCCTGGAAATGCTCAGATCAGCTTGGATGGGACTCTGAGCAGCCTGGTCTGGCTGAAGTTGTGCCTTGTCAGGACTCAAGACATCTTCTTGGCAGTCTTGAGCAGCTAAGACTTTGTTAGGGGTCTCAGAGACTTTGACACAGAGCTTAAAATGCTTGTAGTTTTGATTATGACTTGTGGAGCAAGTTACTAACTTTAGATGAAAATCTGCAAGCTAAGATAAATTAAGTAGAATGATCGTGAATTTATCACAAGGTGAAAAAATAGATTTTGGGGTTTTTTAGAATGAAGATTCAGAGAGCAAGATGGAGGGATCTGGACATGTCCAGCTTTTCTTCTTCTTCTTGGCCTACATCTTCTGCTGTGATGTTGGCACTTTTAGATTGGTTTAGAGTAGCAGCTCACTGTCTAACATGGGTGATAGGTATTGGAAAGTGATTGTAAACATTGTACAGGTAGTTTTAATATAAAGACATAACACCACCCCGGGGGCAGAGAGAATGCCTCAGACTGTCTTGCTGAGCAGATCTCAGCTAGACAAGAGAAAAAATTTTATAGATAAGATACAATAAACAACCTTGAGACCGAGAAATGAAGAGCCCTGACTCCTCCTTCAAGTGCCAGGCTGAGAAAAGAGACTTTCTAACATTTCTCAAAGTCATTCTGACCAGCAAGAGACCCCAACAGTCCCTGCTCATTGCAGGGGGTTGGGCTGGACAGCCTTTAAAGGTCCCTTCCCACCCAAACCATTCTGTGATGGTGCCACCTGTCCTCTCTGCTTCTGGCCATCCCCACAGCACATCCATCCTTGCTGGCCTTGGGGAGGACTTTCCCCAATTCCCCTTCCAGTTTTGCCCTGTGGGACTCTCTCAAGGACTTGGATCTAATTTGTTGGGTGAGAGGGTGAGATTTAAAAGGCAGTGCATGAGTGATGTGTTAGTGGCGCCTCTCTTTGACCTTGGTGCCATCTGTGCCAGCAATGCATTATATTGAAACATGCTGGGGAGGAGAAATGGCTTCACTACACAAATGAAAAGTGGAGCTGGAAAAAGGAGGTAATTCCTGGCAGGTCTGAGATAGCCTGGCACCTCTTCTTGTTAGCAGGATTTACAGTGCTGATTTTTGCAGAGCCCAGGTCAGGGTGCACTGGATCACTGCAGCATCCCAAAAACTTTTGACTGGGGAAAACAGAATAGTTTTCCTCTGGGTTATCTTAATTGAGGGAGGTAGTGGTGTCTTTATTACTAATTTGCTCCAGAAGCTATTTACATTTATCTTCTGCACTGGCCAGTGAATACAGATAATGAGAGGAAATTAATAAATTGCCATTTATCAGAGCTTTCTACTAACTACTCCCTACACCTGCCACCTCACCAGCCACTGTGCAGTAAGGAAAATTCTGGGTTTTTTAATATATAGCTGCCTGCTCTGAGTCACAATGCATTCATTCTTTCTCTTACGAGTGCCCACATAACATTTCTGGGGTTTGAAAAAAAAGATTCTATATTTTTGAAGACACTTAATTCTGGCAGTATTCTTCATCCTTAGACAGATGATCATAACCATTAGTTCTAGGTGTCATTAGCTTGAAAACTGATGAAGATTTGTTTCAAAACTGTGTTTATTTTCCAGGTCTCCTTAAAGGCTATCCGGTACGAGGTGTCACCTGACAGGGAATATGCACTGTTTGCCTTTGATGTTGAACCTGTAAGTAAACAGATTTGATTTCAAAATACACAGCCAGTGGCAAACTTTTCTTTTTTTTTTTTAATTTTTTTTTTACTTTTACGCCAGCAAGATGATATTTGAAATTAATTGCTTCCTATGAAAGAAAGCAAGAAACCCCCTCACTTAGCAATTCTGAGAGCATGTCACACTGCCATCTAGTAGAGGAGAAAGGTATAAATTAGACTGTGAGGAAACACTGTCACTGCCAGGGTTTTATAGCCTCTGGGAGGGGGATTGTAAGGACATGTCTTTGCTACAAGGATTTCTATTCCTCTTCTGTGATTTTTTTTTCCATAGTGCCTTTTTCCATCACCCTATAAATTTCTTTCCCAGAACAAAAAGCTACTGTCAGTGTCTCCCACAACTGAAATAATACATTAATTATGGTGTCACCATTCCCAGTGCTGCAGTTAGGCTTGAGCTATCACTTTCATTATAAATCCTTTTCTTCTGAGGGCTAGGTATAAATCATTTGTAAAAAATCACCATTAGGTTGATACTAAGTTCTGGATTACAGCAAATTTTTTACCAGACTTCAAAAGGGAAAAATGTAATGAGTCATTTTTAAATGATAGCCAAAGAATCAAACATGGGGGAAGCAATTCTTCTGCATGAATAATATTTTTGTCTTTCTCAATTCTGCTGGTATAAGGCCTGAAATGTTTGAGTGATAGCTATGCTGTACTACTTGGATGAATTATAAGCCCTATATATTTTGTTTCCATAGTCTAGAATATCACAAATTCTTCAAAATTAAAATAATTAATTTACTGACAGCTGTAATTGTTTTTTTTCCATAATGTAAATAACATTTCAGCTGCTAACCAAAGGAAATTTGTGGGTCCTTTAGGCATTCAAAGTTGTAACTCTGTTGCTTATCTGATTTCTCTGCTATCATCTTTGTGGTTATTCCTGGCTTGGTGCTTTGAAAGTCAGAAAAAACATGTCTGGTTTTAGAAGAAGGGAAAACAAAACTATATCAGAAGCTTAAGGAGTAATTCATAATGATTTTTCCTGGGAAATTACTGGTGGTGGTAGGACTTCACTTACCTGAAGCTTAGCTGAGTTCTAGGCAGAGATGGATGGGGAAGTGTTAAATTAATTCTAAACATGGAAAAGACAGCCTAAGGGTCACTGAGCAAGCAAAGCCTTCTTTCAAATTTCCCTGCCTTGTAAGCCAGAGATGTTTTGCAAAATGCAGTTCTTTTAGTGGAAATCAGCCTTGGTCTGTGGAAGCCCTGTGCCAACTCTGCTCAGATGGACTGTGAGAGCTGAAAGAGCCCTGAGGAGGGAGGGCTTCCTCAGTTCCTCTCAGAATGACAGAAAAATGCCTTTAATGACAAAATAAAACAAAAAAAAACTCAAAAAAAACCCAACCAAAAAAAAAAAAAGAGAGAAAAAGTTAAATTTCTGAAAAACAGTAATGAGAAAATAACTTGATTTTCAACTTTTATCCACTGAAAGGACTGCACACTCTGGAGCTCTGAAAGAAGCAGAGTTAGGGGGGCTTTTACAGCCCAGACCTTGTGTTCAGTCTGTGGAGGAGTGCTTGATGTGGGCAATGTGGCAGGAGAGCCACGGGAATAGAAAGGGATGGGCTGGATGTGCTTCCTCTGCATCCTCCTCTCTGCATGCCAGTGATTGCAGACCTGTGAGTTTGGGGTACAGGAAAATACTGAGTCTGTGGTTCTTAAGATACCTGTCTGGAGAAGAGAGAGCAGCAGACAGCCAGGTGCTCCCTGCATCACAGCACATCTTTTTCTAGAAAGGAAAATCCAGGGTGGAGAGGTGAAAACATTTTTGGGAATGTTTCAGGATGTGGCATATGCTCACTGTAAGAGAACATTGCAAATTGTTCAGATATTCATATATAGCAAGAATTTCTGAAGCAAAATAAAAGAAAACAAACCCTCTTTTATTCCTTTAAGATCCACATTTATGGAGAAAAGAAAATTTGTTGGGTTTGTTTTGTTTTGTTCTGTTTTGAAGCATGCTAATAGAGGGGTAGCTGGGTTCAGTCTTGGTTATTGCAGCCTTCAGCCATGATGGGTGGCTCTCTGTATTAAAATGGCAATAACTGCTAAATTATTTCTTCAGCTTTCTTCTCCCTTGGTATGCAGACTGTGGCTGCAAATAATTGCATGTTAGTTAGCTCTTCACATTTTCTGCATTTCAAACTGTATTCTTGGACAAAATTCAAATTACGCTGTTTTCTGCAACACAAGGAATTGATCAGCAAGGCCTTGGGCAGTTGTCCTTGTTGCAAAGTCAAAAGGAAATTTCAGGAGATGTATTGGCAGAGGACATGTCTTTAAAGTTTAATTCTACAATTTAATTGTAGAATTAATCCTTTTAATTTCAAAAAAGGAGCTTCTTGGAATTACTGCATACTTATTTTTTAGCCATCAGAAATTGTTTCTTATTTTTTGGCATTTGGAAGTGTGGTGTGCTGCCTTTTAATTGTTTGTGAGTATAGATATTTTCATCATTTTTTTACACAGTACAGTTGTGCTGCTTTAATATGCATAGTATGAATTAATAATTTGTCTGAATGCTGAAATGAATGGATTCAGCCTCTATGTTTAATACCAGCCAGGAATAAACATCAAAGTAGAGGAGCACAATGTGTCACTCCAATGAAGCGGAATATTTTTAAGAAAAGTGCCACAAAGTCATTTCCTTCCAGTAATAGCTGCTTCTATATTTTTCTATTTATTTGCACAGAAGCATGTCTGCTCAGTGTTGGTCTGGGTGACAGCACTGACACCCACACTGGAATAACACAGCACTGAACTGCCAGACACCTATTTTGCAAAGACACTGAGGCAGCTAATGTGTGTTTTCCTGTTCTATCACTTCATCATTTTAAAGGATAATGAATTAAAGCACATTCCTGAAAACATATTTCTCCCAGGAAGCTTGGCAGACAGCTGTGAAGCTGGTGTGGGTACATTGTGGCTAGTCTGGCTGTCAGATTTCATTGTAATGCTTTTTTTTTTGCAGTGCTTATATTTACAGAAGTTTAATCTTTCAGGCAGCAATATTCTGGGTAAGCCTTGTGCTAATAGGGAGCTTTTCTAACCTTGAACACAGAAGATTTGTTCTTTTTCTGGAAAGGTCACAGGAAAGGCACCGAGCTCCTTTGTCTTGAAATACTCCCACAGTTTTTCTGCTGTTTATTTTTAGTTTCTTTACACCACAACAAGGTGCAACCTGAGGCTGAAACAACAGAGTGAGATTTTGGGAAAGCATTGGGGAATAAACACCTCCATGGAGAAACTTTGATTTGAAATCATCCTTCACCAAAACAAGTGTGTGGGGCTCTGATAGGAGGTTGAATAACCCCAAAACACGTGGGCAAATGGGGTTTGAACACAGCAGCTCAGCAGAAGGGGGGCAGAGGCTCAGGGCTGTCTCTGGTGGTGCCTGGCCAAGGACACTCTTGCCCAGCCCATGGCTCCAGCAGCACTGACTGCTGTGGCATTCACATCCTCTGAACAGGATCCCTTCACCCAGGGTTTTTCTCCTGCCTGAAAGGCAGTGAGAGGCCTCAGAGAAAAGGAAAACTGTAAGAGCCAAAATGAGAGACACAGGACTCCAGGCAGCTCTTCAAAATGCATTTATTCCATCAAAGATGTTCCAGCAGTCCAGGGTGATGGGTGACAGAGCCTGTCAGCTCCGGCTGCAGGCAGGCCTGCAGACCCTTTGGTTTTGGTTACATTGCATTCTATACTTTCCTTTGCTGAGCATCTTAATACAGTAGAACCAATCTATACCTTAACTTTTACCTACAGCCTATCATAACTACTATAATTACCATATTCATGTTACTGTTCTCCAACCACTAAAAGTTAGTACATTACAGTTTAAGCTAGAAGTTGTTTTTCAGTTTTCTTGCAGTGGAAAATTCTGAGACCTTTTTTCTACTTGCAACATTTGCTGACTTGTTTGCCTCTGCTGTCTTCCTGCTTGGTAAAAACATCTTCTTGTTTGAGGTGGGCTGATCCTTTGCTCTAAGTGATAAAAACCCCTTCTAACTAACACACCCTTTGCCTCCTTGGTTAGCCAGTAAAACTGGCTCAGGAATTCTTTTCTTCTATATCAAAACTTGCTTCCGTCTCTATTCCTTCATCAGACTCTACATTCAAAAACCTTTCTGCTAAGCACACATATCTGTGAGACTTTCTTGTCAAACTTTCATCCTTCCCAACAGAAACCAATTCTCATCTCATTTGCTTCTCCTGTGTTTTGCTCGTGTGGAATGTGTTTGGAGATTGTTTACCCACAGGTGATTGTTTCATTGGTTTCTGGTGTTGTTTTGACTCATTGGCCAATCAGGGCCAAGCTGTGTCGAGACTCTGGAAAGAGTCACAAGTTTTCATTATTATCTTTTTAGCATTCAGTAAGTATCCTCTCTGTATTCTTTAGTACAGTATAGTATAGCATTCTTTAATATGATATAGTATAATAAAGTAATAAATTAGCCTTCTGATAAGATGCAGTCAGATGCATCATTCTCTGCCCTTGTCAGGTTGCCTGCTTTTACAGCAGATGGGCAAGCTCTGTGCCCCCCATGTGCCTTCTGGGGACACACACAGGTCTTTGGGCTGGCACCACTTCTGTGGGTACCCCTGGTCTCCAAAAGGGGTCTCCCAAATAGCCAAGTGACAAAGCAACTCTTAAATCTCGAGGCATTTCTGTGACTGAGCTAAGAGTAAAGACGAGTAACTAAAGCTTGTGCAGCTTTGTGTGGCAGTCAGTTACCAGTGGAGTTTGTGTAATGGAGCAAAAGAAACAGAGGAAATATGTGAGAAGAAAACCTTTTTACTGGAGTGATGTAGTGAGATGTTAAATAGTGAATATTTAGTTGCCTGTATTAGCAATCAGTGTTGTCATCATGCAAGAAAGGAATTAAAGCTGCCAAGATTCCTTGTAAAACTTTTTGCTCTTTTTCTGCAATTTTACCAGCCCATTACTGTGTTTGTGCCAGTTAAGGGCAATTTCACTTAGAAATGCTAGCTGATTAGCATGGGCCAAACTGCAAAGGCTTCTCAACAAAGTTAGGGTTCAGAGGCTTTGGCAGCTGATACAACAGATGCTGTTACCTATTTCGCATTAAAATAAATGGGTTTTTTTTAATCCAAATGGCTGGAAAGAATTAATCATTGTTGTAATTAGAACACACTCAATAATTATTTTTTAGCCTAGTTCATGTGGTGAGTTCAGTATTTCTGTTCTCCCTGCCTGTATCTCTAAGACAAGTGGTGGGACCAAAGAGAGCTCAGAGAGACCCAGAGCAAACCTTAGACTTGGTATGGTATTTACAGTGTGAATAAAGTAAAAAAGCATCATTTATAGAAAGCAACATATTACTATTGTTGTTGTTAATATTTTTTACTATTTCTCCAAATCTGTTATGTGAAATGAAGGGGGTTTGTGCTTATGGTCCAATTAGAACCTCATACTAATTTAATTAGTTGTGTGAAAACTAAAATAATGTAATGCTTGTTATTTCCAAAACACTAATGGATATAAATATTAATGAATCCTCATAACATCCTTTTGAGCTAGGTGATAAACATTATTATGATAAATATACCTCTAAAAATTGAACACTGTCATAACTATCACCAGTAATACTGCTCAGACTCTAGTCATGATATTTATTGCTTAATTGAAATGGATTTACCAGGCCTAGAAATAGGCTTGCATAAATCTATTTTCTTTATATGGCAATAAATATATTTCAAATTTATTTTTTTCATTCTCATCTAATGTTTTTTTCAGGAACGCTGAAAGTGTTCGGTGATTTCATGATAAAGTGAGCACAGATAGAATATTTCTGTCATAAAATAATGTTACCTGTTTTATTGATTTTTATTTAAGTGTTGGTGTTTGTTGTAAATTATTAGTTTTTGAAGGGGCCATTTTGAAGTGAAAAGCTTATGTTTATGGTTTTTCATATCCTCTTTTTAATGTGAATACAGTTTTGAATCGTTGCTCGTAAATCAGAAGGACTCCTCTATTGGAAATTGTACAATATAAGGACATTGTTCACTTATATCAAAGGCTGCTGGCTAAAATTATTTTTTCCAACATTTTCAAGCCTAAAGCACTGTAATTTCATATACTTGTGAGAAATAGTTACTGTTATTAGGATAAATAATGGATTAGGATAAAGCACTTACTAAACAAAAAGAAGAAAAGGACTCAATCCAAATGCTGTTTATATTAGTTAAAATATTTCTGTTACTACATCTGTGCATGTGTGTATCTTCAGGCAGAGTATCTTCTCCTTTCTCAATTCACCAACTGTATGAATGTAGTTGTGAATGAAGAATGAGTTGTATCACTGTAGTCATCCAGTGCTCTTTTAATGAGCAGAAATAAAGTTATTAATGAATTAGTGGAAACACATAGGCCAGATACTCAACAAATCTGATCATTTGCTAAATTTTCAGGAAAGCAACAGCTTCAGTTACTTCCCATAGGATAAATATTATTAATACCATTCAACTATTCTTTAATATTCCCATAAAATGCTCACAGCTTCTGAAAATGGCAGCATTTTCATGTGTGTGCCTGTGTGGGCTGTCAGTGAGGTTGTTCTGGGGTGTCAGGGCTGAAGGTAGGGACCACCTTTCTTTCTCCTTCTTCTTACAGATCCTGTTTTGAGTGATACAATTTTAAAAGCCAAGATTAGCAGTGTGATAATCTTGTTTGATAAGTGCTGTTTAACCTCCTTGTGGTAGAACAGCAGTGCTCCAGCTGCATTTACATAACTAAAGCTAAGGCCTGTGTGTCCAAAAGTGTTGCACAAGAATGTACTAATAGCATAGAAGAGGTTAATTTTGTGGGCGATAGTTTATTTTGGATTTTAAGCTGAAGCAGCAGCTATTGTTTGACAACACTTAAAGGCAATATTTTACTTTAATAGAGCTTGTTGTGGTAATTTTTAATTATGAATCTGGTCTCTGTGAAAGACAGCTTATCTTTTCCAATCTCAAACTCACCATGAGCAAATTCCCTCATCTACTGTTTTCAACAAGACAGACAAAACAGAATTTTCAAAGGTATCGGACAAGATTGATTCAAAAACATTTCCACACTCCCATTTGCTTTTCTGTCTGACCTGGGGGAGCCTATCTAGGGCAGGAGATGAGCTCTTCATGGTCACCTTTCATTGAATAAACTAAAGCTGCTAACCCTCAGCAGCTGGGGGGTTTTCCCTACCAGTGGATCTCAGCACAGGCAGGAGCAGCAATATCTCTGTCAGGGGTACCAACGTGTGTCATGAGTTGGTATCAGTAATTGTTTCAGGCTAATTAATATTTGATATCTGCAGTGGCACAGAGAGAGAGGGAAGTTTGCCACACAGCTCTCAGGGGATTCCTGGGTTTTCAAAACTCTATTACAGACTTGTGCAAACACTGCCTTCTCAGGTGTCCTCAGCTGTGCCTACAGCAGCAGGGCCCTTTGGATGCCAAATCTTCTCTGCTCCCTGTGCTTACAGAATAAAAACTTCTTATTATAGGAGGGAGGATACCCACTCTAATTGAGCAAACATGTCATTAAATGGAGAGAATATTTGTTCTTCCAGCAATTTCTGTCCCGTTGTTTGTTTAGAATAGAAAATTTTGGACACAGTTACAGGCCAGTGGAGCAATAATCAGTGACAAGTTTAATCCTAGAGTTTTCTTTTGAGGGAGAAACTAAAG
Organism: Agelaius tricolor; assembly: GCF_023055355.1. Classification (NCBI taxonomy): domain Eukaryota; kingdom Metazoa; phylum Chordata; class Aves; order Passeriformes; family Icteridae; genus Agelaius; species Agelaius tricolor. The sequence continues at coordinate 5,370,647 of NW_027269266.1, forward strand.
AAATTATTTTAATATTGCTAAATTTCAGGGCAAATTTTTGGATTAACATAGGGGAGGTAAACAGGTCAAATCTGTTCTTTATTTGGTTTGGGGGGACCCTCATGGTTCATTTGAAATCCTGACAAAGTTCCAGCAGAAACTGTACTCCTTTAGGTAGCATGAATGGTTCTTTGCTTTTGAGAGCAATTCTTCTCCTTTAGAACAGCTTGATTTAATGAGGAAAAAAAATAAACAAGAAGTTAGAGGGGGTTAGGAGTTTATACAAACATACTGTAGGGACATTTTGGTACTTAGGATCCTTGAGCCACGGGGCCTTGGGTTCTTATTTAAAATAGAAGGGTCTGCCATTGTAACTCAGTAGAAACTGGGGGGGAAAATGGAATGAAAAGACACATCCCAAATATGCATACTTCATTTTCCATTCTTAGTAAAATGGAAAGGATAGGCACTGAGTGTCAGCAAGGAGGTGGCTGGTTGTGTCTGTTATCCGTGGAAAATATGTTTGCACCCCTAAAATACAGAGAGTGGGTCCTCTCCTCATGCTCAGCAGGTATTCTTGGAGTGGGATCATCTCAACATTGAAGGAACCTGGTCTATAGAAGGTGTTGCTGCCCATAGCAGAGAGGTTGGAACTGGATGATCTTCCAACCCAACCCATTCCATGATTTGTCATTGGTAGCCACTGTGGTGACTTAGGGTCTGCAGCTTTTCCATGGCCAACAATAAAACCACACTGGATACCAGATTTTTGGCTCGATTGCTCCCTGGTTTTGGGGATGTTTCCAGGGGGAAGTCTGTGCTTCTGAAATGATGGTCTGGCTGCATTCCTAAGCAACAACAGGATGTGTTTGCCTGAGCTGGGAAGCAAAGCTCAGCACCGCCTGCAGTCCTCCATCCCCACATTCCAGCTCTGCTGCTGCCTGCTCCCTACATAGCAATGGTTTTGGGAAAACTGCACCAAACCCCAACTTCAGTCTCCATTCTCTCCCCTCCAGGGACTGTTTAGTCTGATTGTTGCAACAAAACTTGAAATGCAGAGCATTGAAAATAGAGTCTGCTGGTTTCAGCTGCTGAGGTTTAACTGCTTTCCTATTAAAAACAATGGATTAAACCCTTTCTGTTCTCCTAATAATGCAGATAAATTGAATTAGAACTAAACCCAAAGCCTCCTGAATTGAGCTGGGAGACATCAACAAAAATTGCACAAACATGACTGAGTGCAAAATTGTTTTTAAGACTAAGTTGGACAGCCTTGCTTGTGTAGCAAAGGCCAATAAACTGTATCCTGCATTTATTCACAGGCACAGATACACATCAGTAAACACACAGTTCCAGGGGAGACTAGAGGAGCATCCAAACTCAGGAATAATTAGCCTGTCATACAAAAGTACATAGGTGTACTATGTATCAGTATCAGCGATCAGCAGTCTTCCTCTGTAAATATTTTCTTTAGTAAATGAGATTTTCATCAAGCAGGGAAGGGGAAAAAAAAGCCTCAAGGCAAAACACTATGATACAGAAATAAACAATTTTTCTTAGCTTGCATAAGGCTGTATTTCTCATTCTGCTTCCTTTTCTAAGTGTATAGATGAGCTAACTTGAACAAAGTGGTAGAGGTTAATGTACTAATAAAATTCATAAAATGTCTTAAAAACATATTTCAATTTGTTTTTGATTAAAATCTTCATAAGATAATGTACAAGGTCTCCTAGACAGTCAAAATCAGATGGACAGCATTAGAATAATCACAGTTTTCTTTCTTGCACGTGTATGGGAATTTATCTCAGTGAAACATGGGGTAACTTTGCTTTAAGAGGAATGAAATTAATACCAGTATGAAAATTACTGGAAAAAAAACCTAACAAATAATTAGATTCCTTGCAACATAGAGAGAATTCAGAATTACATTAGAGATGAGTTCCTGCTTTTTAGCATAAATTTGCTTCCTAAGTTTTTAGGGACAATGAACATCCTGGTTTGTGCTGGATTGTAATGAGTATAGGTGGTTATTTTAAAATAGTATGGAAAGAAATATGCTAGGAGCAGCATACTAAATGAGAAAACAAGAGAGATTTAAAAAGCTTCAGAAGGCAAAACTAGAAAGAATTTTATTCTGGTGTCTCTGCAGAAACATATGAAGCAGTCTATAATCTAATTCCTCTGGATTCCAGTCCTTTTTGGTTTTTTTTTAATTTTTACTCACTGAAATAGTAAATATATATATATTTAGTGCCCTCTTCTGGAAAAACAGCTCTTGCTATGCAGGGCACTCCAATGAAGTTCCTGTACTCAGAAATGCAAATCTTCTGACGTAAATGTTCTCCTCTTTAGCTGAGTTACGTCCCAAATCCAAGGAGTGAGTGGCTCTCTGTGTTTACCCTGAACAAGTGCCTTTTATCTCTTTAACTGCCTGCAGAACTCTGCTTTTACCAGCTTGATGTTAAAACCAATAATTAATGTTCCTCCTTGGGCAGCTAATGACCCAGATTTGAAAATGGAATCTTCTATTCTTCTTTCTTCTATTCTCTGCTCAAAAGAAGCTCTTTCTTGAAAAGGGAGAGGAATCACAGGGCTCTAGTCATGTCTTTAAATGCTTGAGTCCTCATATTCCTGTGTGCAGGAGAGATGCTGTTGGTGGCAGGGCTGTGGAGGGTTCTGCAGCAGGCAAGGAGCAGGGCAGGTTCTGTGCCCCCTCCTCTCCCTTTTGCTCTCCCCCTGCTTTCCAAAGATGCTTTTCATCACCACAGACCATTTACCCCATGGAAGTTGCCCACAGCATCACAAAGAGAACACAGAAAATGTCTTTCCTGCCTTCTGTGTGATTTGAGTTTGTTTTCTTCCTGTCAGAATATAGAATTGTCTCTTCCAGTGAATTAGATCTGTGTGTACATTGAGGTACAGCTCTGAGTCTTCTGATCTCGTATGGAACTGGAAAATGAATCTCTCACTGAAGGGGGAGAGGATTTTTGACCAAGGCTCCCAGCATACATCTGAGTATTTTCATTTCTTTCACATCCACTTCACTGCTTTTAAACTGTTGCTCTCCAATGCTTTTTGACAGACTCATATTTCTTGTCTCAGATTCTTTTCTGAGTCTTCTAAAAGTGCCCTGAGCCTAGGACCAACTATAAAAATTCCAATGCCAATGCTAACTTCTTTGTAGTATTCACATTCTCAGCTGCTACAGTTGAAAAAGCAATTTTTACATGTTAAGAGTAAATTTCAATAGAAGGAACATATGCTGTGGTTCTGTAGTTGTAAATTTCTGCCTCTAAAGCGAATTATTTAAAAATGAAGAAATTAATTAGATATACTAAGCATTCAGCACTTTTGATTCTTCCATAATTGCTCTAAAGCTTCACCATTTGCATTGTAAACTTCACAAAAAAGAGGCTTTTAGAATATTTCCAGAGCCAGTGTCCACACAGCTCAAGAAATGTTTGTTTGAAAGCAGGCATTATCTAATGTTTCATTAAAAGCTGCATTAAGCATTCATTTCTCATGCTGTCCTTCAGCCCCAGACTCACAGCTCCAAAGACAATGAAGGTGAGAGTGAATGTGGATGTGAACCCTGGAAACTCCCACCTCCACCAGCTAACCCAGGCTGCCTCTATAAAATGCACAATTCAGGGTGTAATTCTAAGGCTAAAATAAACATCAAAGGCTGCTGAGAGGAATCATAACCCACACAAGCTTTTGGCACCATTGTCTGGGAAAAGGGAGCTGCTGCATGAGTTTGTAGGGGCAAAAAGGGGAAATGCTTGTAAAGAATGTCTGGAGAGGTCAGCAGCAGGGACATCCCTCAAGGCAGACAGCTGCAAAGAGAGACACTCCAGGTTGCAAAGTGCAAGAGCCTGGGAAGGTACTTTGGGAAAGGAAGTCTGTAAATCAGATAACTCTTGTTTTCTGTCTGAGCTGGCTTTGGGCCACTGAGCCAGGGAAGGGAGCTGGATGGACTTTGGGTCTGGCCCAATACAGGGATTACTGTGATCCCAAATATTCCTAAAGAATCATGGTTGTGTGTTTCTGTGGGTGTGATTGTATGGATCTGAAAGTGCTTTTTGTTTCCTGCATTTGGGGTAATTGCAATGTCCTTCTAAATATTTTATTTGGCCTCAGGGTACTTTTGTACTCATAATACATTATAATGTTACTTTATCTTTTATTTCTGTTCCTTAGATATATTGTTTGGTGTGTTAGAATCACCACTATGTACTAGATAATTTCATTCTCATTTCCGAGTTCTGAATAGAGGGTGAGAGAGGAAACCTGGGAGTTCTTATCTGTGATGTGAATGTCGATAAAAGTTTAAAAAGATAACGAAAGAATGAGCTCATTTTTGATAACGTTGATTCATAATTCCTTGTAACCTCACTGCAGCTACCTCCCAATAACCTGAGCATCAACAAGTGCACAAAGGCTGGTGCAGAAACCCCACAGAGTGCTTTGCAGCCCCCACTTCATTTACCAGTTAAAACCATCGCTGTTGTCCTTTAATCCAGTGACTGCAGGGCTTTGTGGTGCCAGTGAAGTGCTGTGAGGGACAGGTGGCTCTGGAGCAAAAGGAGCCTTTTGTAATTGCTTGGCAGGGCAGAGCTGCATTAGAGAGCAGCAGCAGTTGGCAGATTGGATTAACACTCTCTGAGGGGTGAGAGCTGGCACACGAGCTGCCTGTTAATACCTGTGCCCTAACTTGCTTCTGGAGCTGCATTTGCAACCAAAAGAGCATCCACTCCACCCTGCTGCTGTCACAAAGTCATAAATCCTCAAGCTGGCCTCAAAATTCCCTTTTGGCGCTGGCAGCAGTGTAAGGCTCTCAAAAGTGTAATTTGAAAACTAATCTTTTAACAAAGAATTATTACCATGAAACAACTGAGATAGATAATCAGTCTGTGGGAGGTGAATGAGCAGCATTCTCTTACAGCATGGCAGTCCATCCATTGCTGTGGTGGATGCTGCCATCACTCTTTATTTATGGTTGATTTGCAAACTTGAGATGAGATTATTTGCCAAGGAATAATTCCTTGGCTTTGATGTTTCAGAGACCTTTGGTTTGCTGCTTGGAAAGTCAGTTTCTAATCCCAGCCCAGGCTGTGGATGTTTGTGGCAGAGATTTGCATATTAACCACGTGTGCTGCCTGTGGTGCATGACCCTGCCACACAATCAGCTTCAGCTTGGTTATAAATGCTTCCAAAATGCAAGTCCCCATGGCAGGAATGTGCTGTCCCTCCCTGGTGTCACCTTGATGTGAGATTGTTCTCCAAGGAAGCCTCTCTGGTGTGGGGGGGCAGGGCATTCACAACTCTGCAGGCCTGGAGAGATGCCCTGGTTGCCCTTCAAACAACAAGGACAATGATTTAATTTTCAGTTTTAAGAGATTAAACAGTGAAAAGATTTGCAAAATAGAGACATGTCCTGGTGATCCACTGCCTCTTGTATTACTGCCTTCTTCCTAATCCAATGCTAAAGTTTCTTCCTGACTCTGGAGACACCCAGTTGCTGATTTCCTGTATGGAAATGAGTGGAATGATGCTCTCTGATGCTCACTGGTGTGCCTGAGGTGAGCACAGACCTGCTGGCTCTCTCTGAGGCACTGGCAGGTTAGTGCTGGCTGTGCCACCCCACCCAGGCACAGCTGCCCTGCTGGGTCAGGATTCTTCCCCCCTCTTTGCAAGAAGAAGCTTTACTTCCCTTAACAACTCTAATACATGCATTCCCCAAGTCCATATCTCCCCCCTCCTTTTGCACAAATGTTAAATTAATTCCTCTGGAATACAGAGACTATTATAGCACAGGCAACCAGTTGCCAAATTCTCTGTATGTTGATTGATTCCGAGACCCCTTCTCATCACCTTTCTTGCTCAAACCCATTTTCCCCCATCTCTGCCCTCCCCTGAGCTCCCCAGACTGTCCTGGAGTGTCCCAGCAGTGCCAGAGAGCCATTTCTGTGGCTGTGAGCACATCACACGTGAGGCTGATCAGCTGCATACAGCACAGCAGGCAAGAGCATCCCAAATCAGGTGTTTGATGACAGCTGTGGGGTATTGGCTGCCAGCTGAAGCAATGCTCAGGAAATGCTCCTAGATAGCATTTCATTATGGGGTTTCTAATTTATTGGAAGCACAAAGAGAAATGGGCAGAGTTCCTTCGAGGGCTGTGCAAGCAGGTTGACACACAGCATGAGACTCTACTGGCGAAGTGATGAAGTATAAAGGGATAATTCAATGCAGGGACAAAAGAGAATATGCTGTCTCAGAAGAAAGCAAAATAGGTCAGTATCACAATGAATCTGAAAGGTGAGAATGTTGAAGACACCTCAAATTATACAGCTTTATTGATTTGTTTTGTTCTTGCAAGCAATCAAGATTCAGTGAGTGCAGAGTACAAAATACCAGTATGGATTTTGGTCGTTTTTTTTCTTTTTTTTTATTGCAGTGACACAAAAAGAAAAGATAGCATGATGTTTCTGAGAGAATCTCATTCCAAGCTGGTTACTATGGAGTGCCTATTAGCAATAAAATAAAATCCTTTGCAAAAATAGTTGGGGTGAGGAGAGCACTGCTGACCATTCTGTCTCCACAGAGGGGAAAAATGAAAAAAACATTAACCAACCATGCCTCAGCCAGAGGTAACCCCTTGTGCTCTAAATCACAAACAGAGGGGAGAATAAAAGCACAAAAATTGAACAAAACATTATACAGAAGTTGGTGGTCAAGTGCAGGAATGGATTTTTCATCCTTTTGGAGGGCCAGTTCAACATGTCATGACTAAAGAATTTCTTCTCAACAGAACCGAAGGGTTCAGTGAAACCAATGGTATCATAAAGAATTTTGATCAAGGCAAATGATGTTGACACATTAAGTGAAAATTCAGTTTTTAATATTGACTTTCATAAAAGATAAAGAATATTCTGCAAACAAGTACAACGACCTGCTTTAATCCTCCACAGACTACAGATTATGGCAGCGAGATATTTTTAGTCAAGAAAATTACCCTTTCCTCTCCTGGAAGATCAGATCTGATGAACAACACAGTTACCCTGTGAAGTGAACATCAGATTTGCTTATTGGTGGCTGACAGTAGAAGAATCCATGTGACAGTGTGGTATCCTTCACACACATGCTGTGTCCATGCAGGAGAAGGAAACTCAACCTCTGGCTAATGCTTGCTTGGTATTTTCCTCCTGAACTTGTTTTCCCCTCCCTTTCAGAGCATTGTGAGAAAACAAGGTACAAAATACACGAGCTATTTGCCAATGCATAGCAGCAGACTTCCTGCATTCTGCTTTATTCCTTTTCCTTGTTAATCTGTCAGCTTCAGAGCCTGGTTAAATATCACAGATTCTAAAGGCCAAATGGCAAATCATCTTTTACCTGCATATTTTGCATCACACTGTTAGTTACTGTTTAAGGGCGCCAGGACCATTTTGAAAGGTGGAATATGTAATTATGTCAAATGCTTGGGATTATTCAATTGGCTTGACATTCATATGTGCATTTGGGGATTTGTCTGCTCATATAAGTAGGAAAATGGGCTGTGTAATCTATTTCCAGCAAAAGTCTTTTTAGAGACTCTTTGTGGGAAACCCTTTAAATGGATCTGGCAGTTCCTGTTTCACCAGCCACTTGTGATATATTTTTACTGTCTTACTGCACAGTGTAAAAGCAGATAGATTCTCGAGACAACCAGGGTCTGTTAAGAATCCTGAGGGGATCTATTATTTGTTGATATACTTTATTGCTACAGAATAAAAAATGAGTGATTTTACCCAGATAAATCCTGGGTGCTTTATGATTAATCACATTAAAATATATTCTTGCTATTTTCAGGCTCTAGCAAACTGTTGTACATTTTTCTTTCTGATGACTGTTTGGTATGTTCAGTTTTATTTGGGAGGGCTGAGATGGATTTTTGGATTAAATGTGTGGTTCCTGAAAAAGAAAGACACTAAACATTGAAAATTTTGTACTTAGCCTTGCAAGCTGCAAACAGCTTGCATTTCTGTTCTGCCCTGTACTGGTCCCTTGTGAGCTCTAAGTTTTATGGGATTTTTTTGTGAGTTTTCTGGGCAATTCTTTAATGTAAATAACACTACTGTACAAAGGGCCAGGGGCTCAATGGAGCCATTTAGAAAATGGATGCAAAGCATGTTTTATTTCTGTGTTTATCAAGTGAGTAACAATAATGAGCTCATGGCAGCCAGTCCCTGGGCTTAATCCCAGATCCATGAGCTGTTTTATACACTGGGTGGTAAGATCCTAAATCAGCTCTTTGGGTAGCAAAGCCTGCTGGAAGATGAGTGGATTGGGCTGATTTGGGGAGCCTTCTTCCAAGAGCTTTGCCCCCCTTTCTTTGTTTGTAAACCTCCTTGAAATGAGCTGCCTCTTCTTTGTATTGATTCAGCACCTTGCCATGCAAACATTTCAGAAAGCCTTCTATAAATGCTGATTATTGCTGGTGCTGGCCTGGCATCAGCCCACAAAGTGAGACAGAAACCCACAGACAGGAGATGGAAGTGTAAACTAAACCCTTTCTTTCTTACTGATGCTTGGGATAAACCCTCAGCAGGTAGTGCAATCTTTCATACCAGCCATAAGGTGCTGAAAACCCATCTCACAAATTTCTTGGATGTATGTCACATATTTCTGCAGTTACTCTGGGGCAAATACAAGAGCCATGGATTCTGATTTAAAGTATATGAAGAGTCACAATGAATAAATGAATCCAAATCTACTCTATGCTTAAATAACAGATAGTTTCTATTTCAGTGAGCCCTGCTGGACAAGGACCTGTGTCCTTACAGCACTTAAATTCATCTTGACCCCAGCATTTAAACCAGTGTTTCCAAGGAGACACTGCCATTCACCACACTTTGCTCTGTAGTGACAGAGCACAGAAATTGCTTCTTCCATTTTGTTTCTGTACCTTGTTGGAACCACAATTACCCCATTTCTTTGGAATTTGGTGGCCTGAGAGAGGCACATGTCCTTCTCTGCTGCTCCATGTGCTGCAGTGTTTCCATTCCTGCTCTCATCTGACCAGGTCCAGGTTTCTTCTGTTGGTTGCATAAAATGAGGTCAGTGGCTACACAACAAGGTGTTGTCACATATAATTAGCCCTGAATTCTTCTGAATTTTAGAGAGATAATTGCCTTTCCAAGACTTCAGTGGAACAGATAGATCTGTCCCTCAGTCCCTGTATGATTTCAGTGTAAACATGCACATGTTGCAGAGCATAATTTAGATTGAAAGTAAACAAGATCTGTGCTGTGACCTGGGATGAGAAGCCCAGCAGGAGAGTGTTTCTGGCCCAATGGTTTTGTCATAATGACTTTTACAGCACTTGTTGGTGACAGCTGGCATGGGAGCTTCTGTGACCTGATTGTGGTGATACCCAGAGCCCTTCAGAGCACTCCCAAACCTGCTCTGACTCATGTTGGTGGGATGGTTTTACACACAGAGTCTACAGAGCACAACAATTGCCAAAACCTCTGCTAGCCCCAGATATGCTTCTCTGCTGAGAGGAGCTGCAAGGCTCCTGGAATCCAGCTAAAAATCAGGGCTGAGAGCATCAAATCTGTCAATGGCTTTTACCACACCCTTTGATAGAAAAGGGGAACATGGAGTTTATACAGCTATTTTTGTTGGCCAAGCCTCAGCAGCAGACAGGATTAATGAAGTGAATATTGACTTTTAAGTACTCTCCATTCTCTGAGGCTTAGTTTGGATTTGGGAAGGATGCTCATCTCTTCCCTACACTTTTCCTTGCTGTGGGATTTCCCTACTGCTAAGTGAATAGCCAAATTCATCTTGACCCCAGCTTAGTAAAGACATTAAGCAAGCAGTCATTCTCTCAAAAAGTTCAGTTAACTTCATTTAGTTTGCATATCTAAGAGGAAAGCTGCCATTTAATTTCTCAGAGAGACATAAAGTGATTTTTCTCTTGGATTCTTCTCTGCTTAGTGCCATTGCTGGCAGAGTATTTTCCAAATAAGTTTGAAACAGTTGGGCTGAGAGGGATTTTTGAGCTGCATGTGTTTGTGACCTTAACAATTGTAATGTTAATAATAAATGTCTGATCCTGAAATCTTTGCTCATACAAGTAGATCTTTTCTACATAAGCAAACCTACACATTGTAAGGATTTATCTGAGAAATTTTTTTCTCCTGTTAGTGAACTCTGCCAGCTGCAAGCCTTTGAAGTCTGTATACTATAGCACAGCTGATGTGAGATATTTTAGAGTCTGGCCAAAGACCCAAGATGATGACAAACGACATTCAGAAAATAAAAGAGCTCTCTGAGTGTCCTGCAACTTTTGTTTTCCTCAGTCCTAAGCTCTCCCAGCAAAGAGAATGTTTTCCCTCAGTGTCTAAGACAGCTCTGAGCTTTCCAGCAGGGCTGCAGGACTCTGTTCCACAAGCAAGGACATCAGCAGGTGTCCTGTTCAAAACTCCCCTGGCTGTTTCCTTTCCCTCCAGCCTGCCACATTTTTTGATTTTCTGCTGAAGGCATCTGTTCATACTCATTTTGGGGGGCTTGTTTCTCTGCTATCTGACAACACAGCATGGTTTATAACCATGAACAAGCATCCCAGCATCAGATCAGAATTTATATATCTACATCATTTTCTCCAACCTACTGCCAGGATATTGGAAGACAAAGTGTCTCAGTATTCAATGACAATGTATTACCAGGTTTTTCAGATCTGTAGGCAGACTCAGTCTTCCAGTGCTTTCTCTTTAAGGAATTGTATCAGTTTTAGGACTTCATCAAAGCTGGAATACACTCTAAGGCTGCATGCATCAGCCAGGTCTCAGGCATCAACATCAGAAGATTCAAGAGCTCTTTGGTATGATTGGGTGAGGATGAGAAAATGGTAATTTATTTAACATCATCTGACACAGGTGGATCTAAAAAGGACACTTATCCTAAAATAAATGCTGGCTTGTGGGGAATTCACTTGTATCCCAAGACCTTCCCTGATACCAACCCGCCAGAGAATCACCTTGTGTGAAGAGTCCTTATGGATCTGAATGCTGAAAGTAGATAGGATTTAGGGATGTGCCCTCTTGCAATGCAGGGAGTGAATTGCACAGGCAAGAAGGAAATCACATCAATCAGCATCAATTTCTGCATTTCATAGGTAGAAATCCAGTGCTGTCACCTCTGTGCCTGTTTTTCAGGGAGCTCATGCAGTAGTGTGAGGATTCAGTGCTCGGTTTCAAAGGGAGAAGTTTGATTTGATATTTGCAGGATGCTGTGCCTTGTGTTTATTGATGTGCCTCATGTTTATCTGCCTCTTCACTGAGAGCCCGGAGGCTGCAGGGCTGTTCTGGACACCACTCTGCAGGTTTGCCCTCCAGAGGGGCAGGGAGTGGCGCTTGCTTGTGGTACTGATGATGTGCTTGGCATGGCCCCTGCTGGGGCTCCCAGCACCATCCAGGACATTTCATGGTTTTTTGGCATAAGAATAAAAAAAATTTAAAAAAAAAAAAAAAAAAAAAAAAACCAAAAAAACAAACTCGTGCAAAACCAGAGTAGCCTAGGAAAAAATAACTTTGATCAAACTTGCTTAGTGAAGCAAGTATTCAAGAAATTTCTCATTTGTTTCTGGGACCGGATACTTTCTGAGAGCTGCTGGACAGCAAAAATGGTTCAAAGATTTAAGTAGAAGCCAAATGAAATTTGGATTTCTAGGAGATTTATTTATTTAGTTGCATATAGTAACAGGACAGAATTTCAAAAAGTGATGCCCTGTATGAATCTGTATAAAATTATTCATATTTAAACCCTGATGTCCTGACTCCTGATCACTGTAAAGGACTGCTGTCACCATTGCAAAATCACCACCACTTAAATCACTGGCATTGACTCTGCTGTTATTATTTACTACTTAGAAAATAAGTAATAAACTGTCTCCTGTGAGATGAGCTGCTGTGCAAGCTGCCCAGCTCCTCCTCAAGGTCCACTGAGCACAGATTGTTATGAAGATGCAACTTAGCAGGTCATACAAACATGAGGTCAACTTTATGCCTTGACTGAATACAGTTTTATTTCCTGACTGGCAGGGCCCTGACAACCCTCTCTGATATCACCCAGCACCACTCCCTGCTTTATTTATGTAGAAATAAAGCCACAAAACACCCCATGCCTTGTGTCTGGCTATAATGGTGGAGAATGCCTCCAGCTGACCAAGGTGTCCTCATTAATGGCTGTTCTAAATTTAGCCCTGGCAGATCCTGTGTGCCCCCAGTCTAATCAAAGACCTGGTGGCCATGGCAACGACACCGAGCATCTGGGTGTGTGAGCTCTGCCAAGCACCATCACAAAGTGCAGGAGGGAAACACAACAGCTCCAAGTGCATTCGTGCTTTGTTCTTTCCTACTGCACATTTTGAAGTGTTTAGGAGAGCTTCTCAGCCACAAATGTTAGACTGGTTTTTTTTTGCAAAAAAAAAGAGCTCTATTAACACAGGTGGCAGTTACTAATCTCTTTTTTTTGTTTTGTTTTGTCTTTTTCTTAATTTTGTTTTGCAGGTGTATCAGCATTCATATACAGCATATTATGTCCTCAGCAAAATACCTCATGGGTAAGCAATTTTTCAATGTCTTCATTTAAAAACTCAGCCATTAAGAATCCAGCAAAACAATGTGTGTGGTGACAAATGGCTGCCTGTGACAGCCCTCTGCAATTGCCTGGCTTTCAGCTGCAGCATCCACTGAGCTGTGTGCTGTGCAAAAGGTGAGGAAGTCTGGAAACAGAAGCACTCAGCTTCCCCAGAGAGCCAGACTAGATGAATTTCATATTCCAGATTTCAGGGTTTTTGTCTGGAATATGGATGTGGTGGTGTCTGGCTGAGAGCCATGGTTGGCCACTCACCAGAGCCCTGGAGAGGAGAAGGCTCTGAGGAGATCTCACTGCAGCCTCTCAGTGCCTGAAGGGGGCCTGGAGTGAGCTGGAGAGGGACTAAAATAAGGGCATGGAGTGTTAGGACAAGGCTCAAACTGAAAAAGGGCAGGTTTAGACTGAATATTGGGAATAATTTCTTTCCTCTGAATGTTGTGCAGCCTGGCCCAAAGGAATCGTGGCTGCCCCATCCCTGGGAGTGTTCAAAGTAAGGTTGGGTGGGGCTTTGAGCAGCCTGGTCTGGTGGAAAGTGTCCCTGCCCAGGGCAGGGGGCTTGAAACTGGATGATTTTAAGATCCCTTCCAACCCAAACCATTCAATCATTGTAGGATTCTTTAGCTTTTATTAGTTGCAGTTTGTTCCCAAGTATGGTTGGAACATGGAAATTAGGAGATTTCTCACCACCAACCCTGTTAAAGCTGTAGTGTCCATGTAACACACTCCAGACTCCTTCAGCCTCTTCCCTGCCACAATCTGCTCTTTGTTTTTTGCTTTCTTTTTTCTTTTTTTGGGAGGGGGTAGGTTTGTATGTGCATGTGTGTGATTTTTTTGTTTTTGTTTTGGTTTGTTTCAGTTTGTTTTGTTTTGTTTTGTTTTGTGCCAGTTGCTTGGTAGGTTGGTTGGTTGGTTGAGCTGGCTTTTTGCTTGGAATTTACTCAATATGTTTAGTTTTTTGAAAACTCCATCTTTCTGCCAATATATCTGAGTAGTAGCTTGTGGGCTGAAAGTGTTCAGCAACAGGATGAAGCCACAGCAGGAGCACATAAGCTTTGTGTCTGCAGCAAACCTGGCTAAGAGCAAAAAAGGCCTGACTGACAGCACAGCTCTATTCCAGACAAAACAAAGGTGGAAAAAATAGAAGTATCATGCATAACATGCATTAGAAATGCTAAAAAATAGCAATACAGTGGTCCAAGAAGTTTTCTGCTGCTGCATGATCTTTCTTTGTCCTTGACAAGCAGATCCTTGTTCCCCCCAGCTCCAACTCTGCTGTGCACCCACCTGTGGCTCCCCTTGCTCTCTGTGTTTGGTTGGGCAGTGGTGCAGGGAACTGAAGGGTTGGATATGTCAGAGGAGAAGTTTCCAGCATGAAGGGCAAATCTGGAAAGTGAGAGCACACCAGAGGGCACACAGGTGTATCAGGCATTGGTGTCCCCACAGCATGATGTGGTGGTGGTGGATCAGGAGGCCATGAGCTGAAGAAGGGCTGGAAGGATCAGAGTCTCCTGTTGGTAAAGGTGTGGTTTTCAGAGTTTAGGCTTTTAGGCATTGTAAACTACATTGTGCAGTGGATATTTCATTGACCTTCCAGGTGATGATGGTGCATGTGAGTGGTGGAAAGAGCAGCACTCTGCCTTTTCCATGGGACATGGGCATTCATCCTTCCTGTGGAGCTCTGGGTACATTTTAGGGTGGTGCATGAACAAAGAGAGTCCAATATGAATTTTCTTAGTCATTCACATCCTTCACTGAAATAAGGGAAAGAAAACTTAGTTACTTCAGGTCTAGGAGGTGACCAGTGAACGTGATTCAACAGGTGGTGAAATACATCAGCTGACAGTGGAGCCTCTGTTGGATGAAGGGATAAAAACCTCTTCATCACCTATTTAACATTTCACACAGGAATATTGCCCTGATGGATATCTGTGGATGAAGGTTGTTGAGGGCAGGGCACAGCACAAGGTTCAGTTCAGTTTGACATTCCAGCTTCTTTGGTGATGATGAATTTGCCATCCACAAGCAGCCATCCTTGTCCTCCACCTGTCAATAACAGGAGTGACAAAATTCAGCACTGAGCAGCGACCCCTTTGCCATTTTCACAAAGTGTTTTCAGTTTTTCCTCCTCTGCAAGCAGGCCCAGCTTTCACCCTGTTGGTGTGTGCCCGTGGCCCTTGGCATCTCTCCAGCTCAGCGGCCGAGGCAGTGACTGCTGGGGAGCAACCTCAGTCCCCTGCACAGTGTCCTGGAAACAGGCTGTGACAGTGCCCCTTTCCCTCTCTCTGTCCTGTTCCCCATCCTCAGCTATGATGTGGAAGGCCTGGCAATTTAGAATTTGCACCCCCTCATGCCCTTGCTACTCCCCTGCTGAGGCTAACTAATAAGGAAGCCAATTAACCTAATCTCTGGCATCACTTTTTAAATAACATGCCATTAATCTGCCAGCATAAATTGGTTTTTAAAGGGAATTTTCTAATTATTTTTGCCACGTTCTGCATGCTCTCCAGATTCAGGCTGTGCCTGAAGTCAAAAAGAGCTCATACCAATGTTTTCCAGATTTCATTCTGAGCTCTCAATAAGTTTGACAAACCAATTTGGGAATGTCCTCAGTACCTATGTTCCCAAATGGTATTTTACACAGCACTGCAGCATTTTTCCACAAGAGCTGTTGCCAAAGTAAACTCCTCACACTGGCTCTGTATAGGACAACTAACAGATGCCACTGACACAGACTCAAAGGATCTGATTTAAAAATTAAAACAAGCCCGAGGTAGCAGAGAGAGATCACACGGATTTAGTACCTCCCTTCTGTTCTTTCAGCTTTCTCACAGCCTCTTGGTAAATTGGGGGTAAAACCCACCACTGCTTTTGATCTAAAATTTTCAACAGTCGATCTGAATTTTATTTCCCTATCTTTTCTTGTAAAGAAAGCAAGCAAGTGGTGCTGGGTGGCCTGGGAGTCACTGCCCCACTCAGGGCACACACCACTTACAAGTTAGGCAAAGTATATATACTGGTTTTATCCTACAAAGCATTTCCCAATGTGCTTGGTCAGTCCAAATCAGCAAATATCAATAAGCTGGCATCAGCAAATTTCATAATCTTTCCAGGTGGCTGTTGGCTTCCTGTCCTGCTTGTGGTCATCTGGAGGGAGGCCTTACACTGGTGTTTGCAGCATGATTTGGTCAAGTGCATCAAGCTTTTTATTATACATAAGCATTTAGTTGCTTTGTTGTGATATCTCTTAGCTTTACCAAAACCTCCTCTATTTTATTCCAAGCACCAGTCACCTTGCTACCTCATCTCTTTCACTCCACTGCACTTCTTTTATTTTAATGCTTTATTTGGTGTGGTGGTGTTCGCAGGAAGAGGGAAGAGATGAGAATCTTGACTCCATGTTTCAGAAGGCTGATTTATTATTTTATGATATATATTATATTAAAAGACAATATAGTAGAACTACACTAAAAGAATGGAAGAAAGGATTTCATCAGAAGGCTAGAAAAGGAAAGGAAAGGAATGATAAAAAAATCTTGTGACTGCTCACAGCCTTGACACAGGTGCCTGTCATTGGTCTCATCAAGTAAAAACCATTTCACACGCTGGGTAAACAATTCTCCAAATCACATTCCAAAGCAGCAAAACCTGGGGAAGCTGAAGTTTCTCAGCTTCTCAGGAGAAAAGATCCTGGCAAAATGATCTTTCAGAAAATATGTCTGTGACAATTTGGCTATTTGGTCAGAAAGTTTCAAAACCTTTCTTTGTCTCTATTTTTGACACAGCAGACACAAGCATTCGCTCATTCCATTGCCAGTTGACACGAATCACAAACACATTTTTCACACTTTGGCTCATTTGCCTTCTGCTTTCAGTGGCTTGTGGCAGTTCCCGTTTTCCTGGGTGATGTGAGCAGGGTTCGTGTTCCATTCCTCTTTGGGTGATGTGAGCAGGGTTTGTGTTCCATTCCTCTTTCCTCACGTCCCCGGCTCTGCTCCTGCTGCTCTCCCAAAATCGCGCTGCTGGCTCCGGGTGCCACCTAGTGGAACCATCCCTGTGTTCCTGGGCTGAGCATCTCCGTCCTGCCCCTCCTGCTCCCCTCCGCTGCTTTTCGGACACAGCTCCTGAGAGCGGCTTCCAGCTGCCTCCGTTAGAAATGTTTTTGCAAGGCTCTTCTCGTAACCCCACAGCTGCACTTGCAGCATTGCAGTTGCCAAGCACTTGTAATTTATAGTTACTGAGATGCAGATGCAGGGCTAGATATGGAACAAGGAGCTCTCCTGCAAGGTGCTGGGGAAATGTGGAACTCCAGCTCCACATATAGTTATTTACTAATATTATTTTTAATTAGTTAATAATATTAATTTCATTAATTAGAGTTATTTATATTATATTAATTAGAATTATTTATATTATATTAATTAAAGTTATTTATATTTTATTAATAAAAGTTATTTTATTTATTAAAGTTATTATTATTAATTTTAAAATATTAGTTATTTGCCAATATTATTTTTATTTATTACTAATATTCTCTTTCCTAATTTTGGAAAATAAAAAAAATCTAGCCATACAGGCAACAACCTACTTAGGAAAGCTAGGCACTGAAAACTATTCTATTCTTTTGTACCTCCAATATGAATTATCTTAGTCATTCACATCCTTCACTCAAATAAAAGAAAAAAAACAACTTTATTACTTCAGAGTTTTTATGGTCAGGCTGGGCCTGAGCAGGGTGTTTCCCTAATCCACTTGCAGGATTTCCCTCACCAGTGTTAAGGTGTTTTCCCACCAGTGCATGCTGCTGGACCACTGGTGTGATCTGGCATTGCAGGTCCTAAGCAAGAGCTAATTTTGGATAGGATATCCAAGGGGGTACTTCTGTATTTAATCTCTTGCTGTGGCCAGCAGAAACGTTACACTTTTTTACAGTTGTATTTGCATTCCACCAAATAAAGGCCAGCATAAAACATGTTTTTTTCAGACCTCCCAGCACCCACCCAGTTCTGCATGAACCATTTCCCTGTGGACACAGGCCTGTGTCAGGGATTGGGGCTGACCCCCTTGTAGGAGCTCTTAGCACATCCAGCTGGCACTTGTCAGTGGGAGCTTCCAAATGTTTTTACCAGGATCAGGGAGAAAATCAGCAGTTTTTCCCACTCCTCACTGATTATGCATTTGAGAAAGAGGGAGTTGAGTTACTCCTAAGCAGAATCCATGTTTCTCACTGGATTTATGTGTTGGACTCAGAGGAACATGGCAAGAACAAACAGGAGTGCTCTTGGAGCTGAGCTCAGCTCCTCCTGCCTGCACTGCCAGGGCTTTTACAGGTCTGGAAAATCCTGCACAAGTGCCCCATGCTGAGCCCCAGTAACTTCAAGAGAAGTCCCAGGAGTGGAGTGAGTGCACAAAACGTGCTGGAGATCCACAGAAGTGATAACAGGGAGAGGAACTGAGCCAGTGCTTCACTGTGAGTAAATTTTCAAAGTGCTGTCTATAGATCTCTGCGCAGAGCTCCCACTGTTCTTCCTGCCTTCTTTTTTTTATTATTTTTTTCACCAGCCACTGGCAGGAAAGAAATGGGCTTTAAAGTTAATTAGAGAACACTTAATCAGTTTTGTATGTATCCTATTGTATATTTCAAAAGACAAGAAGTTTACCCTTACACATGTTCCCATTTCCACATTCACAGTAAAAAGAAATTGTGATTCATTATTTAAAATCATAGATAAAAGAACTTCAGGGAACTGAATTTACTTCAGAAACCTGCCCATTGATCAAGTCTGCTCTATTTTATTTCCATCTGGCCTGTTATTCTGTAGCACTAAAAAACCCTGTGCCTCAGTGTCCCCATCTGCAAAGCAAGAAGAGAAATTGTAGCTGACCAATGGGTGCAAAATGTGGTAATTGTTGTACAGACTGCTGCACAATTTCACTCTAACATTTATAAACTTGCACTAGTGCCCACATTTTATTTTAAGAGGAAAAAGTACAGAATTTAATAAAACCCGTTTTCAGCTAATTAAATTTTACTTAGAGCAGATGAATGTTTTCCCCCAAGAATGATCTGTAGAGGTTGAAATAAAATCTTTATGAAAAGGTATGTAAAACCAAATGAACATGTGAAATTTGTGGAATAAGTAAAAAAATATATTCTGTAGTTCATGAAGAACCTGCTATTTCTACTCCTCTCTCCTCCTTCTCTAACAATTCTCATCCTATAGATTTTATCACATTTTGAGGTAGTTTATACAGTTAATTAGGGCACTTCTGCACAGTGTGGTGGCTTTTATGCCAGACTATAAATAAGAACATCCTCATGATGTCAGATGCTTTTTCAGTTGCATTTTGACTACAGAAAACTTGGAATGGTTGCATTTGGTAGCTTGATGGTGGAGCTTGACCTTTCATCCTCTGATGTGGACAGGAATTTTTCATCTGAGTTTGCTGGCATTTGGCTCAAGCCCTGGTGGAGCTGTTTGGCTTCTTGCTTTTTCTAATCTTCTGAATTAAACACTCTGTAAATCACTGGAATAGTGGTTAAATCACACAGCAGCTTTCTGCCTATGAACACATTTTGGGCCTCTTTGAAAAGAAAGAGCCAGCATTTCATTAAGCAAAGCTGCTATTTGAGCATCACTCAGCTCCAAGCTGTGGCAGGTTGAAAGCAGCTCAGCCTGGAAGGCAGCTCAGGAAGGACTCTTGGCTGTGCTGGTGGGAGGAAATCCACTTCAGCAGCTCAACACCACATCATTTCCCCAGGGGATTTGCTACTTGCTCACCCATGCAGGTCACTGCACAGCATTTTTTTTTTTTTTTTTAATTAATGGGAAATGTTCCTTTCTTGTGTAGGCAAAGCAATTCCTACCACACATTTCTTTCTTCCAGAATCAGTTGTGATGTGGGTGGACACCTTGGAAACCATGTATAGTGATAATAATAAGGAATGGTCCCCTGAGGGGAGGATTTGATATTAAGAATTAGAGTAATGACCTAAAAAAAAAAAGCAAAAAACTTGGGTAATTAATAGTTAGACACAAATGTTAGCACTTTAGCAGAGAAAAGCCCAGAAACCAACCTCCTTATGTTACAGAAAAGGTCAATAGCTTATGGCTCATCAAAAAAGGAAAAAAAGGGCAAAAAAGGTTTGAAGCAAACTCTCCCATTGTGATTTTCTGAGACAGCACCCTCTGAAAGGGAGGCAGGGTTCCTATTAGAGTCTAAATAGTGAATAAAATGTTCTTTACTGGTGAGAAACATGTCTGCAGATGGAAATGTTTTCATGCCTCAGGATGACTGAACCCCCTCTGGATCCCAGGCTGTGGTCAGCCCAAAGCACAGTCACTGCTGGGTGGCTCCAGCACCAAAAATCAGCACCAAAAATCAGCTCCTTGCCATGGGTAGTCCTCCTCTTTCATGCTCAGTAAGGTTGAGTTAGTACAGAATTTTGACAGAAAAAGGAAACAAAGGTGGATGAAAGGGAATTTATAAAATGATGGTGCATAGCACTGACTAACCACAGCCTGTACAGTTGCTGCTTCCATGAATCACCTTCCCAGGAATAAAATTGTAGGTGGATTTTCATAGTGGGAATCAGGAATTTTTGCTGGCATTTTTGCCCTGATGTTCAAGGTCCTGGATGGAGTTTCCACTGGGATACAGACAAGAAACACAGGTTTCCCCAGGGAGCTGTTTGTGCTCCAGTGCTGTGGGACTGCAGAGCCACCCTGCAGGGTGAGCCTGGATTATTCCTTGCTGTGGTTGGGTGATAAACTTCCAGCCCATTAAACACTGGGCTGTTTGATTACACAGCACAAAGAGTATGAGCCTACAAAAAGCAGACTTGATTTGTCTGTGGACATGCGAAAAAAAGTCAGTTTTGAGGACCCAAACCTGCAAGATTTTGGCCATTTCCTCCAGTTGTGGGGTTTAATTGGTCCTGGGCTCAGGTCACATGGTGAGGGCTATACAGGGACTGTGCCAGCCACTGAGCACTGTACAGTGCCCCACCTCTGAGAATTGTGTAGCAATCCATGCCACACCTCTTGTGCACCCCACCACGTCCTGGGGCTCCCTGCTGTCCTTGCTGCTTGGTGCTGTGACCCCTCCTCAGGTAATCACTAGCCAAATTTAGCAAAAATGCCCTCTTATCCCAAAATGGGCGTCCTGAACCCCTATGGAGCTCAAAACATATGGAGAACAAGGGTAAGGGGATATTTTGGAAAGCAAGAGAGGACCTCTGGGTGGAAAATGGATGCTACAGCCAGAATTTTCCTTGGCACAGTGACCACTGAGAAAATCTCTTGGTGGCAAAGGTGTAAAATACTTGGCTGATAGCCCAGGCTGTGTCACTCCAGCCCTGATGCCTCTTCACCCCTTACCCTGACATTTACTGAATGCTCCACTAGAAATTTGAGGAGATAAGACTGGAATAGAAAAAGTTGCTTTCCTGTGTCACACATGAGAAGGAGATAAAAGGAATGAAGGGACCTTTATGCAGACACCTGAGGGCAGATGTTATATGTTATATCTGTTATATATGTTATATTTTATACCCCTTCTCAAATGCAAGTATTTCCTCTTCTGTGGGTACTTCAGGTTTCTACATCTCTATTTTGGGGCAGAAATGCAGAGCTAGAGTGGTGCTTTTGTCCTCTGAAAAAGAGAGTATTTTACCACCACTTTCAAACCATACCCAAAAACCAGGCTAATTGTGATGGGGTGGTGTGTAAAAGTGATCACATCACTGATGAAAAGAAATGGAAATAATGGCACAAATAAATGTAGGCCTTGTTAATTTTAACTGATGATGACACAGTCTGTGTGGGGAGAGGCTGTTTAGAAAGTTGTCTTGTCACTCTAGGACACGAAACAGAAAGACACAGACACTGGATTTTCTAAGTCATAAAAAGAGAGCTTTTAATTTCTGACTCCAACATTTATGGATTTCCAAAAGTGACAGTGGATTGGAGGGTGAAAGTGCCACCTCTCCAATGACACTGGACAAACCAACAGTCCATCAAATTTCTCATCTTCCATAAAAGAATGCAAAACAATAAGGTATTCAGGCAAAGTGTGTGAGAAAGTTCGTTACGAGAATTTAAACATCAGAAGGCTTTGAAAAACTTAAAAAAAACCAGGGTGACAGTGTCTCAATACCCCTGAGAACCTACACACAAGCCTCCAGGACCTCCTGACATGAGTAGAAGCAAGATTTGCTCAAGGACTTAGTTTTCAAAAAGAAAACAGAGAATAGTGAGTCACTCTGGTTTGGTTTGAAACCAAGTAGCACAGGCTGTTGTATTATTATTATTTTAGAGCACAAGCCCAAGAATCAATCTCTTGCCCAATTAGAAGTGTGACCCAGCAGCCAGTGAAGTCTCATGGTAACGAGGCCCTTCTGCTGTCTCTGGTGGTAGGAGATCATTTCTGTATCTCATTTTATGTACTAATAATCCCAGATTGCTCTCTGCAGGCATCTCATCACGGTGCCATATTTTTATTAGTGTTTGAAAGTCAGACAAGGTCAGCTGGATGGAAAATGCTCAGGTTTCATCACAAACATCCTTTCCTGTAGATTGGCAGAGCTGCTCAGAAGAACCACACTCAACCCAGGCTCATCCTTCCCACTTCATTCTTAAACATCTCAGTGCTTATCAAGCTATTTCTCTTCAACCTGCATTTTCCCCCCATATTTTGAATTGCTGATCTTTGGCTAGCTGCAATTCTGACTAGCTTTCTTTACAGCATTCATATATTTTGATTTTTATTTTTTATGTCTCTGCTGTAGAAAAATACTAATGAAACCCTGGTAAATCCAGTGCCTTACCTCATGCCTTATACAGGGCTGAGGTCAGAGCTGACTGAGAAAGATCTACGGAGTGAAAGAAAATTACATGAGTAAGAGAAAATTGCTTTTAAGTGGTTGCATTTATCACCTGAGTGCTATCGCCTCTCATTGTCTCTTTAGGAGACAAAATATTACTCCAGTAACAAAAGTTCCATTTAAAAATACTGTAAAAATTCACTCTGTCTTCTGTGATGTAGAGGGGTCACATGATAAACATGATAATGTCATCATTTTAAAAGTAATGTTACCGGTACCCAAGGTCCATTTCCACTGTTTGCTTACTTGGGGAAATGCAGAGTTTTTGATCAATGTTTTGCAGCCTGCATCGCTGCAGCTCAGGGCTCTGTACCAGTCTCTGATGCACTTTTAAATCTCTTTTTTTTCAGACTAGAAGGACAGGTCCATGCCATCATTTTATACCATTACCAGTGGAAATTGGTGGCTCCTTTTCTGACAAGCGATTGGTTTTTGTGTCGTTGTCCATGGCAGGGGGGCTGGAAATAAATTATTTTTAAAGTCCCCCCAATCCAAACCATTCATGATTCTATGATTTTAAGGTGGTATTAGTGAAGCACAAGGTTTTGCAGGCTCAGTACCAAATATTGCATTGATGGGGGGTTACAGACACAGGCAGACTACATTAAAAAAAGACCTCTGAGCTCATAATTGTTGGCCTGAATCCAAAAGAATTGCCAAGTTAGAGACAAATGTTTTAGATTCCCTTCTTTATAGCCTTTATACGTTAAATCCATGGAATTAGTTCATCCTGGAAAAAATGGTTGGTGAGCACTGATGTTTTTAAGAGCTGAATGAATTGATGTGAATCTGCAGTTTAAATTAATAACTTCAAATTACTTTCATCTCCTCCTTCTACATTTGTTCATTGAAAAGATTTTTTTCTTTTACATTGCTGTAAAGAAAATATGTGTGTGTGTGAGTGAGAATTAAATATTTAATAGTGGTTGAGCCTAGATGAATGGAAGAGCCTTTCCCATCTAATTAAGCACTTTTATTAGAATTCCAGGAGTGTTCTTTTAGTTGCATCTTCTAACAGTATGATTTCTTGATTATCTGTTCTGGCAAGTCTTTATTCCCATTTGTATGATATTTTATTTTATCTCACTGTGAGTCTCAGCAGGGCTCTGTATCTCCTGGGGAGAAATTTTCTTAATGGCACCTGTCTTCTCTTCTCCTTGGTGAATTTTGAAGTAAACAAGTCATTTAATAGTGTCAAGTCATTAAAAACAACTCATTAAAATGGTGTGTGTGCTACTCATGGAATTGCATTCCTGCCTCTTAGAAATCTTTCTCTCTTCCTCCATATCCTTATCTATGGTTCTTTGTAGATTTATTAATTAGCCTGTATGCTTTACATCCTTTTATTTGGTTTTGCAAATTTCCTCCAGTTTGCTTTTCTTTCCTCATCATGCATCAAAAACTCTCAATATTAAGACGTTTCCAGTGGTTTATTGCTCTTCTGAATTTATTCTTTACTTCCTTCTCTATTTTCTTTCCCTTTTTCTAAGGAAGAAGAAATCTGTCTTAGCTGCTGTCGGATTTTATGTTATTAAAGGTAGATGTGAAGACATTGAGTTCTGGTTCTGAGACAAATAGTTTAGATAGAGAGTTTTTTATACTTAACCATAAAAAATGCTTAAAAGACTGTGAGCTGATCTCCTTAGGACTGTTGTCTTTCAAAATATTCAGTGCTGGCTTGATGCAGATTACAAGAGGAGATATTTCTGCCATCCCCACATGTTTTTGTAGCTGTCTTTATTTCTTCAACTTTTATTAACTACTGACATTTAACATACTAATTACACAGTAAATGTTTTCCAAAATTATGACCTAGTGAAGGAAGGAGGTTTCAAATTTTTCCCCAGTAAAACATATATACATAGTTTACATTATTTCTTTAAAGGATGGACATATCAGAGCAGCCTGTGGTGAAAATTGTTGCATTTTTTTTCACAGTGGCAGGATATTCAAAGAATTTCCATACCAATCCTGTTGCTCTGTATTTGAAATTAAAATGAAGTTATGAAAACAGACCTTAGAGCAGCAGCTTATACCATACCCCAGAATCTGACTGCTTTTATCAGTTTCAGACATTTTCAGTCTCACATTGTAAAATATTCTTCTTGAAGTAAAGGGAGCCACTCCCTCAATTACAGGGGAAAATTTATGGGTATTTTTAAGTTGCTTTTGAAGAACTTTATATAGAAGAGTTAATCATGTTTCTGCTCAGAAGGAGAACCAGTGCCACAATTTCTCTGAGGGAAATTTAGGAGAAAATCATCTTTAGGAGAAAATGTCAGAAGAGGGAACACATAGATATAAAAATTTCAGAAAAAAACAGGACAAATTCTTTCAAACAAGTTCCTCATTAATCACTGTAATTTTTAAAGTCAAATGCAGGTAACACATGATTGATTAGTTTGTTTTATTCCACATCTTGTTCTGAGCTCAACTGCAAGCAAAGATGACTTGGCAGTCAGCACTCTGCCTGCACTCAGGAACTTTCCTTGTTTGGAAATTTTGAGGGGAGACTTTTTGGCAATAAAACTTCACTTAAATGAGCGAATTTCCCAATTTATTACCTTAGAAATGGTTTTTGAACATGGTGCTGAGGTCATGCCCGTGTCTGGAGCAATTTAACAGTCTCTGGTCCAGACAATGTCATTTTAATGTGGAAGAGTTTATGTAGCACCTGCTCCATCTTCTGTCTGGTCTAAAATGTATTATTCCCTTCTTTCTCAGCTCAATCATTTTAAAAGTGGAAGGAATAATGGCAACAGTTTAATAAGGTCTTGCCAGTTCTTTGGCCAGAAATTAAGATTAAGGTTGTTTTTTGGGAGGAAATAGTGAAAATATTGTGAGGATGCAGCGAACTTGTTCCTTCATCCAAACCAGGAGCCAGAGATGTACAGACTGCCTTCAGAATTGCCCATTTCCAAGCCAGCATCCTGCACAAATGAGCTCACAAGGGACAGGCTCAAATCCAAACAAGCCCTAATTATGAGGGTCTGTGAGGAGCACTGGCTCTTTGGAGAGGCTGAGATGACCCATAATATTGATTGATTCGGGGGAAAAAGTACAGGGGAATTTTAAGCAGGCTGTTTTGGAGGAGAAGGAAGGGTTTAGCTGTGGAGGGCTATAGCTTAATAGGAATAACATACTTCCCAGAAGAAGCTGAGTGGCATGAGATGCCATTTATCTGTAAAATGGAAGAGTGCTCCTGGCACACAGGTGTGCATTTGGCCTGACTCCCCTACAGGAATTAAACAGAGAGTTAAATTCCCAAGTAGCACGAGATAATTGGAAATGTGGTTGATAAATGCTCTCCAAAAGAGTTTTTCAGTTTGAGGATCCCTAAGAGCTTTCTCAAAGAGAGCATCACAGAGTTATGCCAGTCCTGCCCAGAGCATCTGTGTAGACTATTCTCCCTCCCCCTTCTCTCTCTGGCTGATAAAATATCCCAGAGAAGTTAACTTATGGTTAGTTAGGACACAATTTGCCCAGAGAATGCCCTATCCCTGGAAGTGTTCAAGGCCAGGCTGGAGGGGGCTTGAAGAAGCCTACTAGAGTGGGAAGCATCCCTACCCATGGCAGGGGGCTTGGAATGAGATGACCTTTAAGGTCCTTTCCAACCCAAAGCTACCTGTGAGTGAGTCTTTGATAATGGGTTTTCATCTGTGAGTCCTTGACAATGGGTTTGGAATGGGTTGTCTGGGGCTTCCAGAGCAGGAGTCCATGCATATTCCACCATGGAGCAGGCATCAAATGGAGCCCAAACACATCTGTGGGAATTTGAGCTTTCACAGAGTGAGTGAGCTCCATTTCTATGCCACCTTTGGGCCTGCTGACAGCACAGGTTCCCCTGGCCACTGCTGGTGCAGCCCAGCTCCAGATAACTCCTGAGGTTTGTCTGGAGCCTGAGAGATCAGGCTTGGCCAGGAAAATCCTCTCAACCCCTTGCCCATGGTGCTGAGCTTTGCTGCAGGTGGATGAGTGAGTGTGGCTGCTTCAGAGAAGATTCTCCTCAAAAAGATGAGAAACAAGCCAAGATGAATATGTGCATCAGTCAGGAGCATTTGTGGGGGAAAAACTGGGATTTTGGTCTGCTTTCATAGCCTGTGGTAGAAGGAAATATCTCACAGGATGGAGGATGGATGTACACAAGATTTTGCTACAAAAGAAGCTTCCCAGCCATATGAAACAACTTAGAAAGAACTCAGGAGATGCAATTCTGGCTTTCCTTGGCTATACCAAAGAATGAGATGACTTTGCTTTTTGTTTTGTTTTGGATTTTGGGGGTTTTTTTTGGTTTCTTTTTGTCTGCAGCACAGCTCTTTGCTTTTCCTTCTGCCATATCAGCTACCAAAGCTGGTTTATGCAGCATTTTTTACTGAGTTAGAGTTTTCCTCTTCCAAAAGATGATGCAATGAACAGAACTGACAGGACTTGTGTGTGCTCTGGTATGAATTATTTGCTGTATTTGGCACGTCTGTCCCTTAGCTCCACCTGTGTTATGTGAAGCATTTCAGCTTTAAATTCTTACAATTTGTATAATCTGTTTATTTAGGGATGGTATTTCCCCCTCTATTTGTAATTTCTTGCTCTTCTTCTCACCATGGGTAAAATAACCCAAGAACTAGATAGTTCATTTGACAAATAGTGAAGTGCTATTTTTTCTCCCAAAAGAGGTTTTGATTTGATTCACTGTTTTTCTCTTTTCCTTCTACCCTCAGAGGTTACTCTCTGTTAAAATAATCAAGACAGCTAACCAGAGAGATTGATTCCTAACAGGCATAGCTGACTGGAAATTTAAGCAGCTAACACACACAATCCAGAACAAGTGGTGTGCCTCATCTCTCTACAGCAAAGGCAATTTTGTGGCTGCTCTCAGTATGAGCATTATGAGTTCTCTTATCCATACCTTACAGAAAATGACTTTAGGCTGCTCACAAAGACACCTTCTAGGTAAAAAGACATAATAAAAGACACAATTTTGCTCTACAGGCAGCAGCTGTGGATGACATTTTGCATGTAGAAATGAAAGTTGTCTGGGTCCCTTATGGTACACTCAGACTTTGAAGTGTCAGTGCCTCAACAAACCCCTCTTGCCCCTCCACATCCTCTGTTCATCCCATCTCCATCCAACCTCCAGCTTTACTGTGAGGGTTCCACCTGCAGGAGTGATGGAAGGGGGAACCTGTGGCCATCAGGGTCCCCACCTTGGGTCTGCCCTGATTCTGGCTGGCCTTTGAACAGCTCAGAGGAAACGAGAGTGGAAAGATTGCACAAAGCCAGTTCTGAGCATCCCTCTTGCTCCTGTGCTGTCCTTCCTCCAAGAGCCCCAGTGCAGAGGAAGGAGCAGCCCAGGGACTGTAACTGGGAGGCTGCACCAGGCCCCCAAAAGGCAATAAAGATGTGAAAAATGCGTATTTTATGATTGGCTTTTTGCAAATATTAAAATGAATATTGTATGTGCTGTGTTGGAAAGTTATACTGTATTAATTTTCTTAAGTAGTGTATTAAATATAGTTTTAGGTTATAACAAAATGTTAAAATAGAAACTATGCTATGTAGGATACTTTTTTAAAGAAAGGACTCACAGTGAGATAGCAGCCACAGGACACCTAAATCTTTCAGAGAAAGAGAATTCATTGCTCCATTATCAGGAGAAATGAACTTCTTCCTGCCTCACTCAGTTCTGAAGACACCATCAGGATTCAGAGGAAGAAGCTGACACTGGCCAGACAGAATCCTGTGTTTGAATGGAATTTATGCATCATGTATGAGGTGTATGAATATGCAACAGGCTGTTGTTTTTAAGGGTTAATCCTCTGTTAACATGGGTCCTTTTTCGGGCTTGTGCTGCCCAGAGAAAGGTACCCAGATGTCCATAACTCTTTGTTCTTATTGTCTCATATTGTCCTAATCCAAATTGTCCAAAATTTTTATTACTCTAATTGTATTGATATTTTTATAACCATTTTATTACTATTAAACTTTAAAACTATTAAAATTTGAAAAACAAGTGATTGGTGTTTTTCACAAAGAGAATTCACTTTGTGCTGAATTACTGCATGCAGCTCTGTTCTGTTTTGAAAGCATGCTCTGCAAAACACTGTGCAAGGCCTTTTGCTTAAAGGCCAGGCAGGGTTTGGCTCTTTTCTCTGGTTTTTGGTGATGTTGGCCTCAAATTGCCTTGTTATTCCTGTCTGTAGACCAGTGATGATAATAGCCTCACTTTTTCAAGCAGTTTGAGATTTTCTAATGAGGCACATTTTATACAGGCTTTATTAGAGTTCTTGTTTGTAGGATATTACGATACACAGGGTTGTTGCAATGTGACTTCAGAATATATAATGTAATTATTTGTGCTGAGTATAAATACATTTAAGGCAATGCTATCTGTGCTGGGAGAAAATGACATTATGCTGCTTTGACATTTACCAAAAAAGCCTCCTTTTTCTATATTGCATTTGCTGTGTGTCACTTGTGTTCTGCTACCAAATGAGGGTAATGGATGAAAGAACAAGAAAAGCATTTTTATTTTCTAAAAAATTAGAAATTTTGTGTTAATAGGAGCTTTTCCCTTTGAAGCCAGGCTATGTATCAGTTGTCATACAGTTGCTAATCTTTTCCATCATATTCAAAGGAAATTTATGAGGCAGAGGAGTCATTGGGTGCAGAAGACGAAACTTTATTTTTCTTGTGGCTGTAGGATTAAAATATAGAATTATTGTTTATCCTTTGTGGACATGATCAGAGTTGATAATTACAATTACATTGTTTGCCATCCCTGAACTAATTCTTAAGGCTTAGGCAAGTCAGCAGTGGAACTGATATGTTTAGCTTCTTATTAATAAGAAACAGAAATTCTCATTTAAATGCTTGATCTTACCAACACTTGCTAGTGTTTACCTTACTGTTAAAAAAGTCTGCTGAAACCTGGCTGAAAGGCATCTTACAAGTTTGTGGTGTATTTCCAAAGCACAGCTGTGCAGCAGCTGAAACAAGGACATTTCTGAAGCTGAAATCTTATTTTTCTCTTTTTGCAGGGATCCCCAGAATTTGTATCCCCCTGAGGTCAGCAATGCAAAGCTTCAGTATGCTGGTTGGGGTCCAAAAGGGCAACAGCTGGTAAGAGAAAAAAACAAGTGTGCAAATGCATCTAGAGACCATGCTGCTATTGCTTGGAAGTAAAGAAAAATAATTCCTTTTCTGAACAGTTTCTTGAGGCCTGTGTGGTAGCTTCTAGCATTTTTAATGATTGTTCTATCATGTAATTTATTTACAAAATTCCCAAATATATCCATTCACTGCAAAGTAATCGTGTCCAAAAATGCAGAGAAAGAACTCTTCATGAAAGCTTTTTGAGAGTATGCACCTGCTTCTCCCAGTGTTGGACACAGGACAGATTATAGGGATAATAGTTTGATTTATTTAGCATCTCATTGCTTCACAAGGGCATCTTCAGACTTGCAAACTTGGCTCTGGGGATATGTTAATATTAGCAGCCCTGTTTGGAGAATGCATCTCTCTAGAACAGAGCTGCCCTGAGTTTGCCCTGTGGTTGTTTGCAAAATAGACAGAATTAGAAGAGGATCCTGGACAGTTTTCAGAGCTGCTTAAAAAAACAACCACACCACTTGTCAGGGATTCATTGTATTTCACAGAGTTGTTCATACTGCAAAAAATCTTAAAATCCCCAGCATTTCACCCCTCAGCCACTGCCATCCTGGATGTGCCCATTTTTCAGAGCATTTATTTCCTGGCCAGATCCCCTGGCTTCATTCCCTGGTGCAAATCCAATATTAAGTTTCTCTATATTCCAAACATTCTCTTTCTACCATAACAAGAAATGAAAAAGTGGCAACTTATTTTTTGATATGGAAGATTTATACCAAGAAATGAGCTTTGAAAACTCATTATAAAAGAAAATCTGGCACGTATCTCCTGTTCCCAGTCCTCTCTTGGGGACTGTTTGTCTGTGTCCTTAACTAGATTGTTTTAAATTCTGTGATTAAAAAAAAATAAAAAATAAAAATATAGGAGTCATCATCATTGCAAGCCTGAAAATCAGATTGGAGAAAACATAAGAGATACAGGAACAGGAAAGTCTTTCCTCCATCAGGAGGCTTTCCTCCTCCTGCTCCATCAGGAAAATTGTGTTTGAGAGTCATTGACCCCAAATCTGATCAGAGAGGGGAGTCAGCAGCCTTTATCTGTGTGCAAAATGTCTCCTGAGGAGCTCTTTGCCCTCACTGCACACAGCTGGGGGACCTCTCACTCCATTTTGCTCCAATCCCCACACCACGTGCAGGGAATACCTGTAGGACCTAGCAAAGAAAGCCAAAACATTTTTCCCATCACTGCTCACTAGCTCTATTTTAAGTCTAACAGACTTCACAATATGTAACAAAAACTACATTTTCTAATTAAAATCTAATATTGAGTGGCATTAGTCACATTCTCCACCCCACAAGTGAATTTTCCTTCCTTAAATAGAGTTTTGTGTGAACCTGTGTGCCCTCAGCACCTGTGGTCCCAGCTCACTGCTCACTCACATCATGCTCATTTTACCAAGCTGAAGGGCTGCACCTGATTCCCTCCTTGGAAAGAAAATCTAAGGAGATTTTCTACCAAAACAAAGAAAAATGTTCATACCAAAACAGACAAATTAAATATATTTCCAACAGGAGAGTATGCACAATCCAGGAGAAGAAAAGTCTTCTTTACAATCAACTTTATTATTTAATGTTGCAGAGGGTGATACCAATTTCCACCGTATTTTTTAAGCAATTTACAGTGAAAACTGTAATTTACAGTGAAATTTACAGTGAAAGCCCTAGGAATTCCTAAAGATATCAAGTTTCATGCATGTTCCTTCTGTGGGGTACATGCTATATATACGTATATTTTTGGTACCTTTAAAAATCCCTATGTTTGTTGAATTCCATATGAATCTTGGAAAAATCTTGCTACAGTAAAATTGTTCTGCATACTTATTTTTTCCTTTAGATTTTTTGTCTTTTCTTGTCTTTTTTTTTTTGGCTTTTTTTTGGCTTTTTTTTTGGCTTTTTTTACTTCAAGATTTGAAAAATTATTGGCCTGTAATTGAGCTCTATTCCCTGTTCTTGCATTTGGAATCAGGGCAGGTGAGTAGCAACTCACTGGTAGTCTAAGCATTATTTTTTCATACTTCTAACATATGTGCCTTTTTGCCCTTTTCTTTGCCAGGCATTGACCCTGAAATAAAATTACAGCTGTAGTTTATAAAATAAACATGCTTTTACAGACATCAATATAATCTTTTTATATCTAATAATCAGCAGAGAATAGCCAGAGGGAAAAAAGAAGCTTTTAAAATTAAAAAAAAAAATGTACAAGAAAAATAAATGAGATCTAGAAACACACCATGTTCATGTTCTGTATTTCAGGACTAATTGGGTTACTCAGAATATAATTGCCAGTGAAATTCATGTCACCTTCTTTGGAGATGCAAAGACAGAGGGAAAATTAAAGCCTATTAAAATTTGATAGTGGGAATGTGTTTGCTAAATGTGCACTGAGTGCTGTCGCAGGAGAAGGAGGGAAAATGCAGGAGTGGGAGGGAAAGGAGTAGCTGGGAACCCCAGATCAGCTCCCCTGGTCCCAGGAGGCTCCTGGGGGTGTTTGAGGGGGGTCCTGCAGCAGCAGGAGGAGCCCAATTTTGTGTCAGCCCTGGTGCTGCACCCTGGGCACAGGCTCCATCCTGCACCTCCCAGGAAAGGTGGGAGCCAAGGGCAAGCGTGGCTTACATCACCTTGAAGATACCCCAATTTTCAGGAAATAAAAAAGCTTTCCCCTTGAAATCTCCTGGTTTGTTCTTTTTTGGCAGCATGAAGGAAAGGCAGGGCAGGAGAGTAAGAGGGCTTGGTTCCAGAATTTTTATTCTCTTTGTAGCTTCTGTTTCATCCTTCCTAGGGGAACTTTGGGTTGCTGAGCCTGACCTCTTTCTCTCTTGCATGTCTATTCATTCAAAAAAGAAATAAATCTGAAAGAGAAGGAGCCTGAATGATCTGCATTCTCTGCAATTAAAAATATAGTGGAATATTCCCAGGAGCGATTTTCTATTTATCTTGCTTTATTTTGTCCTTTCTCATTAAATTATATGCCAATTTTTGGATGATTAAGTCCTCAGAGCATGTTTCTTGACTTTTTACTAGCCTGCAGAATGCCACACATGCCAACTGAGCTGTTTAAATAACAGCAGATACTGGATCAGAGAAAATCTGTCAGAGGATCAGAATGCAAAAAAGCTCTCATTTCTGGCATCTCAGAAAAAATGCTTCAGCTTTTCTCTGATCTCAGCCAAAGTCTTGACAAATTAAGTCTCACAAAGCTGTTGGAAGAATGGGGTCCCTCACCCTGGAGTGTGAGCTCCAGAGTCATTAGAAAGAGAGCCACTAATTTCAATGCAAGAGGGAACACATTCCCTAATTTTGGCTGTTAATAAAGGGCTCATTCCTCTCATTTGTCCTACAGCATGAGTCATCATTTATGCCTTTCCAGAATAAGTGAAAAACACTGTTCACTTGGAATAGCTGTGTGATATATTCACTATTTGTGGGTGTAAGTGACTATGCAAAATGCCTATGGGAAAAATCCATCCTTTCCATGGTGCACCTGACAGCCCAAAGCCACACTTAGTATTCCATTTCATCAGCTACTGGCCTTCAGCATGGTGCTTGGTGGCTTTTTAGTGAACAGACTGTACTATCATCAGTTTGTGTGATATTTTCCAGCAATATGAGACTGTGGGTGGCATGACAGGACTGCAAAAAAGTGTTATTCTGTACCTTTGTCCTGTTCTGGGCATGCTTCTCTGCACTCCTTGGATTTCTTCTCTTTCTCTGATCATGCCATCTATGACTCAACAGCTACCCACTTCTGATTTTGCCACCAAAAAATAAAAACCTTCTGTTAATTGATCTTATTGGAATATTTTACCACTTTCATCATGTTCCATCTCATGTTCCAAGGCTCTGCCCACATGCTGAGAGCTCAGCAATGTTCCTGTGGTACATTTGCCCCAACAGTATCTAAGAAAAGGTTAATGGTGTCTGAGATCCTGAGCTCAGCTTCATGAAACTTCTGTGGCTGATAGGCCTGGACCTGTCTATTTTTCAAGAAAAGTGAGTGTAGTGTGAAGAGGTTTTCTTTGCTGTTTTTCTTGGCAGCAGAGACAAAATCAGAGAGTGTTTCAGGAGTGCTTCAGTGCTTCAGGGACTGTCCAGTTCCTCTCTTGAACCGAGGTGCTCAAG
Organism: Agelaius tricolor; assembly: GCF_023055355.1. Taxonomy (NCBI): domain Eukaryota; kingdom Metazoa; phylum Chordata; class Aves; order Passeriformes; family Icteridae; genus Agelaius; species Agelaius tricolor. Next base: position 5,404,436 of record NW_027269266.1, read on the forward strand.
GAATCCAATAAACCCAAAGCTTTCAGGAGGCTTTTATCTAAGTCATCCCAAAATGAGCACATCCAGGTTCAAAGTATTTGCATTAAGGACAAGCTAGGAATATCCAAGGGCCCTGCTGCCACAAGGGAGGAGGAGGAAGCAGGAGGCCTGCTCCAATAAAATGCAGTGAATATTTGTCTGCATTGACAGCACTAAATACAGTTCACAGGAGCTGTTAAACTCCAATACCAAAAGCAGAAGCACTTCTGTTGTGCTGCTATTTTCTTTTTTTTTTTTTTTTTTCAAAATCAGAATCTGTAACCATCCTGACAGATATTAATGGTAATGGTGACACATCAGATGCTGGGGGAAGCAGTCGTGCACAACTTCAGAGGCAGCAGTTATAACTCTAAAAAATCTCTCTCATAGATCATAGTATTTATTCTTCTACAAAGAGAAATATTTCTTTTAAAGTTCTCCTGACCAGTCAGTCTATTATTGTTTACACAGTTTCTTTAAGTACAAAAAAACATCCAGAAAGCAGATGGGGGTTGCTGGAATTTTTGCATGTCCTTGCATTTACTGCAGCCCCACAGAAGGGTAAAAACAGGTTTTTCCTGCATTCATAGACAATAAGCCTTTTTCAGTGTCAACTCTTTTTGGAGCAGGAGCCATCTCTTTTTCTTGTAGATTGTGCTGCAATCAAGTTTATAATTGGTTCTAAGGTAACAGAAGTTAAGTTTCACAGCAGGTGCAGAAGATGCAATAAGAAATCTCTGTTTCAGGGAAATGCAAATGCCAGGGGGAAAATGGAGGGATTCTTTCAGCCTCTTCCATGTTAGGGGCTTGCAGGTGCCTTCAAACAGTGAATGCTGATGCTGGTAAACAGCTTAGTGTCATAAATATTAAAAAGTACAATACAATTAAATGAACCATTGGATTTTTTAAATATATAAAATATTTGAATGATAGATCCTGCTGCATGACCACAACCGACCCATTTCCTTTATCATTTTTTGTAATGCTGTAGTACAATGTTTTTCCAGCTTGGATATCTAGATGCAAAAAAAAGCTGGTTAAGTGATGACACCTGGAACTAAACTGGAGTGACTCCTCTAATTAGGAGTTTTTTTCCCTGCCTGAATTTGTGCCTGTCATGCCAGCTTAGTTCCAGGCAGAAGGGCTGCACAGATATCAAGGGAAGAGGACCATTTCCACAGGAGGCACTGAATCATCTGCTGTTGTTCCTATTCCAGCAGGGCTTTTAAACTGCTCTGTGTATAATTGCTGTAGGTCTACTTGTCTCTACCATTCTTTCATAGATTTTTGCATCATTATTTTCAAGCTGTTGTTCCCTCACCTTTTCTTTTTTTGCAATGACATATGAATCAATATTTAGCTCTGTTGTACTGTATGTAATTATTCTGGCTTGCTTATCTTGCTAGTTGCAAAAAACACAAAGAACTTCTGCCCTGTCTCCCTCTCCCCCCAACCCCAAAGTCCATTTAAGCCCTATTTAAGCATAGTGAGGGATATTCAGGCAGATTTTAACATGCTCCCTACATTCTGGAAAAGCAAGAATTTCAGAATAATAATGTGTCATCCATCTCCTCATCCCCTTCTCGAGCATCAGAATACGATTTTTTTTTGGAAAATTTAATTTAATTTATATATATTACATATACACTGAGCACCTGGACAGGTTGCTCCTTTCCCCTCTCCCCTCACTTTATTCAAATAATTCCACTGGAAAGTGTTGTATTTAGGTTTGGTTTTGTTTTGTTTGTTGGGGCTTTATTCCTTTGATGCTCTCTCTTTGTTTACAGGGGCAGCACTGTCCTATTTTTAACTTTTCACATCCTTGTCATTCCTTTGTCACCCCTGGGCTTGGTGTTGGGTCCTTGTGCCCTAAAGGGAGGCTTTGGCACAGTCAGTGTTATGTTCTCTGCTGAGAAATGGTCACATCTCTTCTCCTCCCAGCATCCTTGCTACTGCATCTTCATCAGGTGGCAAAAGAGCAGGATATTTAGAATAACTGCAGGTGCTGCAATAAAATGTTACTGAAGGAATATGTAGGTAATTTTATTTAAAATAGGATGTTGCTCTTTTTGTGGCCATGAAATATTTCAGAGGACAAAATGAAATTTGCTATTTGCCATAGAATTTTGCCACTAAATCAGAAAGTAATTGCCCTTCCACCCAAATGTGACACATAGGATGATGCAGGCATTTCCCCTGGGGCTGAGACACTGCCACAGGCTTCCTCTGTGATTTCTTATATGTCACTTTGTTTTCTGGTGAAGTTACAGCAATAGATTCCTACTTTTAAATGGATTTACAGAATTGATGCATTAAATGTCACTGACATTCACAGTCTGCATTAAGGAAACTGAGTGTGTTCTCACAAGAAATGCAAATATTCATGGATTTGCTAGCTTAGAGGAACTCACCATCCTGTTCCTCTACAAGGAAAGTGCTGAGTTCTCTTCCTTTATATGTTCCCACATTTCCTCACCTGCTACCGTACAATATTCCTAGCAGGAAAACACTCCAGCACTGGGTCAGTACCACTGGAAGTTATTCCCTCCCTTTACAGAAATTTCTTGAATTTCAATGGAGATTTATGGATATTGAACCACTCTTTTTTATTAGGGGCAGTTTTCATTTCAGAGATCTGACTGCCAAAAGTATATTCTTGTCTGTGCACAAGTGTTCCTGACACCTTACAAATCAGTGGTAGGTGGAGGATGTCCTTTGGAATACGTGCTTATGAAAAGTGCTGTTCTTGAAAACTGCAGTGAAAATATTGACCTTTTCTTTTAGATAGCTGCCATGAAAATGTTGACCTTGTCCTTTAGGCAGCAGCAGTCACAGCTGAGAGTGTGGGGAAGTCACAGACATTGGGATGCCACAGGCAGGACTGGACCCAAGGAGGGTCCCAGCTTGGCTTGTGGTGCTGGTCTCTCCTTCCCCAGGAGCTGCCATTTCCCAGAGAGATGAGGAAACTTCATGGAAAATTCTGTTAGTTGTCCTCCTCACCTGCTGGAATAGGTGTTGAGTGTTTCTACAAGCAAGCTTCTAATTAAAGAGCAATATTGCAGTGGCCAGCTCACTGTCCAAGGTCAGATGTGCACCTGGAGGAATCCTAAATCCCAATTGCCAGTTTCTTTATGCTGACACAAATAATCTTTGTGCTCTTCTTAGTCAGGTGTTCTCTCTATAACACAATAAAGTATTTTAAATGGAACACTGTATCATCTCACATTAAATAATCTAATTTATAGTCATGCCCTACATAACCATCAGAGATATTAGGTTATAGAATACACGATAATCCATCAAGCAGAACTTAAAAGCAGAAGCAGAGTTCCATACTAAATGGTACATTTACTATTACATTCTTTTATATAACAAGGCAGTTATAAATTAAAATAACTCCATTAGAATACAGAGCAATGAAATACAAACAGACATGGCTCTTTCTCTTTGTTGAGGTGAAACAAACCCTCCTTTCTTCCCTGAAGAACAGAAAATAGGACAGCACATTTTTCTTGAAACAGCCATTTTCAAATCTCCAGAACTGTGATAGCTGTTTATTTGGCTGTACTTTGGCAGATTCTAGGTGTGATTAGAATCCATGCATGTTGTGGTCTAACCTGATCACAGAATACAAATGGAAATGCACAGCATCTGTAACAATGCAATGTCAAAAATAAAAAAAAATCTTGTAGAAAATGGAGAAGAATATTAATGCACTGAAGGACTTAAACTGAGAGAATCAAGAAGAAAAAAAAAATCGCTTCTGTACCCAGTTCAAAAGGAAAAATTTTGGGAAAGTGTCTCCATATCATAGAAATCTGCCATTACTTCTATAGTCCATTAAGTGGGACTTTATCCTGAGTATTAATTTTGACAATTTGGGATTGTCTAAAGTCATTTAAACCCACAAGATCTTAAAAACTCTTCTGATTTCCTAAGAGAGAATGCAAGGGGGCTACTTCCAAGCAAGTTTCTGAGTAGGCCAAACTCTGCTCTCCTAAATTCCAGGGCTTTATTCTTTTTTTTGCCATATTTCCTCTTGTGATCCTGAACTTCACCACCTCATGGTGTGTGCAGCATTAGCTACTCCCAGCTTTCACCTTGCCCTGAAATTTCTCAGGTTTGAAAGTGTGAGGTCCAGCAGAAGATCTCCACCATCTCCTTCATCACCTGTGTCAGGACAAATGCCCTCCATGGACCTCCTAGGTTATTGTGCTTGGTTTTTTTGACCCTTAACCAAAGGTTAAGGTTCCCCATGAGGATCAGGGTGTTTGAATGTGAGCCTTCTACCATTTATATGAAGAAAGGCACATCTCCTTCCTCCTGACCAGAAAGCTGGGATCAGGTGCTCCCACCTCTCCTTTCCTTCCTCCACCCGTACCCACGTCCCACAAGGAGATCAGATCACGTCCCCCAGCCCCAGTCACCTCCAGACCTGGAGAGCCACATCCTCCCTGGGGAACCCTTAAGACTCTGCTCTAGAGCTCTGGACACCCTTCACAGAGACAGGAAATGTTTCTTTATTTGAGGACATGAAGGAATGTTTTTTTCCATTCTCTCAGACATTTCTGTCACTTTGTTAATCGCATGTGAAGAAAGCAAAATTAAGTTCTTAATGTTTATTTTTCAAGTTATATTGGCAGTTTCCAAGCTATGTGCCTAAAATCAGGAGATTTTCATGATTTACTAGAGGTGACTCTTCTACACTTCCTTTTCCAAATATGCAGTCAAGGCCACTGAAGGCAGGAGATTTTTTATTTGACTTTTGCAGTGGCCCTGTTCATTTCCCTTGCACAAACAGCTGCATTTTCTTTTCACTGCACTGATTTCTGTGCAGCCAAGCTCTTACACCACTGGAATCAGATGTTTTCAGGTCTTCCATCCCCAGTGATGAGTCATGAATATTGATTTTGATGTGTTCATGCATCAGCATGATTCTTACATGCATCAATCTTCACTTCTGTATTCTCTGCCTGTAGTGATCCCCTGTTTTTTGAGCTTCTCTGTCCTGAAAGTTTCCCTGCAGAATTATTTTAAACAGGTGTAGTCCTCCCCTTGATGTAAACATTACCTTTGCCTATGTCTGGGCAAGGTAAATTTGAATTGAACTAAGCTTTATCTCTTTGTGGCATACCTTCAGAAACTCCTATGTCTTCTAAATCCCTGGTGTCTTAAGGAGTCAGCTTCTTACTTTGAATTAAAACAGATAAATGGTCTGGTATAAAAAACTGCAACTGTAGCCTTTTCTGTCAATTATTTATTAAGATGTGATTCTCTGCAATGTTCTGATTGAGTGGAAGAGTTTAATTGTGTAATCATTGGTCTTAATAATGGCATTTTCATTTTGTGAAGAAAAAAAAGTTGATTTAAAATTCTTTATCTCACTCCTCTGTCACAATTGTATTCTGTCTCTTTCCTAAGTTATGAACATGAACCAATTGAAGGAGAGAATGAAAATATTTTGAAGTTTTTTGTCTTGTATCTTTTTTATCACCTGCTATCAAACTGTTTTTAAATGGCAAGAAGAAAAACCTAATTAAAATACTAGATCTTATTATGCAAGCTCACTGGTGAGGAGCAGTTTATGGTTTTATTACCCTTTTTAAAGAACTGATAAGAGCTGGAGTAATCACATCATATGCATTAGGAAAAACACTAATGACAGAATACATTAATGACAGCTATTTGAACATCAAAGTTTGCATTTTATGAGGCTCAAAAGAAGAAATTGGCAGAGTATTCATTAAATAATGCATAATCAATCAGCAACAAGCTTTAGAACTGATTTTTAATTGATCACAGATTTTTCTGCTGAAGTTGATGTAAGAGCAGTAACTGCAAAATGCCCAGACCTTTCTGGTACAATGCTTGTCACACTTCCTTGGGATCACAAAATGAAAAAACAATTATTGTTTCTGCTTCAAGATGCTACATGGATGAGCACAGGCCCAGGCTGATTCTGGGTGGTACAGACAGGGTTTAACTCAAACAAACAGCAGGGAATCTCTCTCTTTGCAGGTTTTCATCCCCACTGTCCTCAGCTTCCATGTTTCCTATGGCAGCATAGAAACAAAACCAGCTAAGAAGGGATATCTCCAAAATATTTGGATGGAATTAGAGAGCACTAGAAATGGTGTAGAAAAGGGAAGGTCTTTCTGTTTGTGCATTTCCAGGAAGGGTTTGATCACAATCAAAACTCCTTGTGTCCATGGTCTGACATTTCCAAACCACATTTACAAGCTGTGGCTCTGTTACAGACCTCAGCCAGCTACTTAGCATATAAATAAAGACATAATACTTTTCCAGTTCCTGAACATATTGGTAAGATAAATCTGTGTATTTTCCAGAGGCATTCTGATCAATGTGATGAATAACACCATATAAATACATAGACAGTTAATATACAGTTCAGTACAAAACATTCCTATCACTGAAACCCAAAAGAAAATGGACAGTAGTCAAACTGTTCTAGGGCAGTGTCTTATGATGAAAAGTTTTTTAAAAAGTCCTTGATTAAAGGGACTTTAAATCCCCTCGTGAGATTATTGTGGTGGGCTGCCCACCAAGCTGCTCTATCACTCCTCCTCCTCCCCAGTGTCCCTGGGGGAGAAAATTCTGTGAAAATCTCACGGGTGGAGCTAAGGATGGGGGATCACTTGCCAGTTGCAAAAACAGACTCCAGGGCCAAAACAGACTCCATTTGGGGAAATCAATTTGATAATTTGCTATTAATTGTAAAAGAATTGTGAGTGAGAAATAAAACAAAAATAAACACACCATCCCTTCCTACCCCTCTTCATCCACTGACCACGGTGTCTGCAAGGCTGTTTCTCTCACATTTTGTCACTCCTCTCACATACATACAAACCCAGCATTTTCACCCTTTTATAAATACATTTTCACAGATGCACTAGCAGTGCCCCTGATGGGCTCACGTTTAACCAGTGGCAGGTCTGTATTTTTTCATACATTTTTTTGTTTACTGATTCTGCAAAATAAATACAAGTGTTTCTGAGAGGTGCAAAAAGTCTTTAAATTATTCTGTTTCTTTTTTTTATTATTCAGAATATGTTCTCAGGTAAACTGGTTTTCCAACAAAAGAGCAGAAAGAGAAGAAATAAAGGTTTGACATTAAAAACAAGAAACAATGAAATACATCATGTTGGATGAGGAGAGAATAGTGTAGTTCTATTTGTAGTTCTATTTCCCCATTCACTGTGTCTTCTTTTTTGTGCCTGGTCTTTTTAAGCCTCAAAGGAAGATTGAACTGATTTTGAATTTAAAGCAGGGTTTTGTGGTTTAACCCCAGCCAGCAGCCAAGCCCCACACATCTGATTGCTCCAGTGGGATCAGGGAGAGGACCAGAAGAGTAAAACCCAGAGCACTTGTGGGTGGAGATAAATGCAGTTTAATAGGGGAAGCAAAAGCTGTGCACACAAGCAAAGCAAAACATGGAATTAATTCCTTGCTTCCCATGGCTGGGCAGGTGTTCAGCCACCTCCAGAGGAGCAAGGCACCATCACAGGTATCAGTGACTTGGGATGACAAACACCATCCCTCCAGAAGTTCCCCTCTTCCTTCTCCTTCCCCCACTTTATATATTCATGATGCTGTGTGGTCTGGGACAACCCTTGGGTCATTTTGGGTCCCCTGTCCTGGCTGTGTCCCCTCCCATCATCCCAGGCACCCCCAGCCTCCTTGACAAAATGGCAGCACAAAAAGCACAAAATTCTGTGTAAGCCCTGCTCAGCAATAACAAAAATATCTCTGCATTATCAACACTGTGCTCAGCACAAATCCAGAACACAGCCACTGGGAAGAAAATTAACTCTACCCCAGCCAAGCCCAGCACAGTGCCAAGGAAATGTTTGTGCCTGTCTGTACATGAAAGCCAGTTCTTGTTGACCAAACTCTCCATGTCAGAGTGCCAACCTTTCCATGCCATCCTTCTCTCACAGATAAATCCTGTGGGCTCACCTTGCAGTGTGGAAAGGTGCCTTTAAGGTGTAGGAAACATTTGCACTTCTCAATGTGCTAATAACTTAAAGTAATAAGCACCCAGGCATTAACTTTATGAGAAATTTGAGTGATGCAGTTCATGCAGTTGACAAGTTATATATTGGAAATTTTGGGGTAAAGAGAACATAAACTTAGAATGCCACTCTACAGCTGGTAAATAAATAGGAGCAGTAAAAAATGCAGATTAGTGCACATGAATTTATTTTCTTTTGATCTATGGAGAAGTAGGAATTTCACACAACTCTTTGGCTGGAAGGAAGGTAGGTTGACCAGCTGTAAAAGGAGATGTTCACCTACTCAAAATAGTTGGTCACTGTGACTTTTTAAGTCTTAAGGAGATGATTTTCATTATATTCCTAAAAAAATCCACAAATTAATCCATTTAAAAGTACCAATATTTTAATCAATGCAGCATAATTGCTGAACACCACTCTGGGTCAGTTTGGTAGAGAGTATTATTTTAGAAGCCCTTAAGCAGTTGCAAAAGCATTTTAAATAAATCCTTGAATCAATCAGTGTCATTAAGGCTCTTGCATGTTTGAAGTGAATTAAGTTTAATTTGTTGTTAAATCAAATATTTACCCTACTGTATAAATTTATCTTACTGGATACTTAAGCTTTGACTTTTCTTTCTGTCTCAGGCTTGTGGTCCAGTCACCCTCATATTTTTTTTTCCCTCCAATTTTAATTGTGTGGTGCAAGGATGTAAATGGTTTGGGGTTATCAATTCTAGCACCAGTTGCATACAGGCAGAGATTTCTTCCCAGATCACAGGAGTTAGTGATGTGCTGATACCTCAGGATAAAGGGGTTACAGCTGAAAGTCACATACTGAGCCACAAAAAGCCAAGAGCAAAATCCATTGATTTTTATTATCCTGGGATTAAGTGAATGCATTTGAAAAACCCCAAACTTTATCTTAATCCCCTCAGATGTTGCAGTTATTTTTGTTAAGTGTTTAATCTTGGGGGCATCTGTTAAAACATCCAGCAGAAAGAGAGGTCTTCTGCTAGATCCAGTGGCAAGAAGTTCCATATGTTAATTCTGATTTCATTAGGAAAAATATTCTAGGTTTCATTGGTTTGCCTGTTGTTTTTGAGAAATAAAATGGTAAAAATACATTTTTCCTTTTATTGGAAGTCTGTCCATCATCTTGTAGAACTTACATCTTCCTTGGTTTTTTCTGTAGATTTAGCAATTTCTGTTTCTTCAATCCATGTATGGATGTTTCCATTCTTCTTGCTTCTTTCAGAATATCTTCTCTGGAATGTGTTGAATGTGTCATGATGCAAAAGGACATGGCATTCAGCACAGGGTTCTCCTGGCTTATCACAGCTTGGTTTTCCATGCCAGTAGTTGTGTTCAGTGTTGGATTTTAAGGCACATGTGCTGCAAGAATGTCTGGGTTAAAGTCTTGCTCAAATATGCCCAGCAAAAGAGAAAACACCAGAAATCTGGGCTCTGCTCTTTATCTCCTGTACAGAGAGGCATAAACCTGGACTTCATCCCTTCTGTCATCATTTTAAATTTGTCTAGGAGTGCTGTGCAAAGCTGGCATGAAGTAATGTAAAAGTGATGTCTGAACATATTTTTACTATTTTCCTTTACTGAAATTTCTTATCCCCTAATTAGCTGACAGGATTGATCATTTGATAGAAAGCACTGCTTTGATTCCATGAAGCCAAAACAGTAAAAATTATTACACAGGTATTTCACTATAACTTCAAATCTGTTTCTAACATGGGATGTGAGGTAATCCAAAGACATTTCTTTTTTGATGAATAACAGAAGTCCAAAAGCTTTTTCTTAATTTATAAGATACATTACACAGAAATCTTCCTTGTGCTGCTTCAGTTATCTTTTATCTTGATTATGGTTGACGTTTTTAGGGTACAAGGCACTGTAGTTAGGAGGATAATTTTCAAATCTCCATGAGGTGCTGCAGTTTGGCTCTGAGTTATATGGGAGGCAGTTTGAAGTCAGAGCACTTTATTATTTTTCTACTGCAGCAACCAGATACCTCACACAGCCTGATGAGTGCAATGAAGCTTTGAAAGATCAAACAGTGAAGATGGAAACATTGCAATACTTTAAAAAGGGAAGGGTGGGAACAGGTTGTCAATCCACCTTCTTTATTTTTCCTGTAAACTCATAAAACATTGAGTATAGTACAAAATATCGCAAACCTTATTCTGCTGGAAGAATGTGGGCAAGGGAAAGGTTGCATCACTTGAATAAATCCACTTGATTGTGTGCCTGTCATAGAAGAGCTCTTACCCAAGCATCCCTTAGCACATTCAGTACTCAGACACAGAGATTTGGATTTATTTGAACCCTGAGTATCTTATTCTGCTTAGTCTTCACAATTTTTATGCACATTTAAACTTCAACAACCTCCCCATATGCAGATTAGCTAATACATAAAATTCTTTACTTGGAATACCTTATCTGGCTGCTCTGTTTACTAAAATTCAAGGTAGGAAAGAGAATGTAATATCTTCCACAATGTTTTTTTTTTTACTTTTCAAAACTATTCATTGAATACAGCTCTTCCTAGTTCAAAAGGAAGAAGAGCAAACTACAGTTTCAGTAATAATTTTTACCTTTAGGCAAACCTGCTTTAACTCCTGCCAAAATTAAATTAGGATCTATGCTTTCTTCTGGAATCTTTCCAGCTCATCTTTGGGTGAAACATATACCATAATAGGATGTGAAACAGGAGATGAAAGAAAATATTTTTCCCAATTCTGCCTTTTCATAACGTGTGAAATTGCTTTCTAGTATCATGGTAAAAATACATAACATTTATCCCAATATCTTCAAGTGTAGAAAAACCCATCTATAAATGTATACTAAATTATATTAACAGTTTGCATTTCAGTCTAAATAGCTTACTGATAACATTTTTTCAGTTTTAATAGAGTTTAGAAATGTTGAAATGTTTAGAAATGTGTTAAAGACAGGGATGGGGAGCAGAGTACAGGTCCCATGAGGTGAAAGGGTCAGTGACCTGCCACACCTCTCAGACACACACAGTCCATGGGCCTGCATGGGATCCATCCAAGGGAGCTGTGGGAGCTGGCAGAAGTGCTCACTGAGCCCCATCATTTACCAGCAGTCCTAAATGCTAACTGGGGAGGGCCCAGGTCACTGGAGGTCAGCAGGTGTGATACAAAAAGAGCCTACAGAAAAATGTCTACAAAAAGAGCCAATGGTGAGAGGTTCAACGGGGCCAAGTTCTGGGTCCTGCATTTGGGTCACAACAACCCCAGGCAGTGCTACAGGCTGGGGACAGAGTGGCTGCAAAGTGGCCCTGGGGAAAGGACCTGGGGGTGCTGGTTGACAGCAGCTGAACATGAGCCAGGTGTGCCCAGGTGGCCAAGAAAGGCAAAGGCATCCTGGCCTGTATCAGAAATGGTGTGGCCAGCAGGACCAGGCACTGATTGTCCCCCTGTCCTGGGCACTGGTGAGGCTGCACCCCAAACCCTGTGCTCAGTTCCCACACAACAAGAAAGACTTTGAGGTGCTGGATCATGTCCAGACAAGGGAAATGGGGCTGGGGAAGGGTCTGGAGCTCCAAACTTATGAGGAGCGGCTGAGGGAGCTGGGATTGCTTAGCCTGGAGAAAAAGAGGCTTGTGGGGGTGATGCCTTGTGAGGGCTGACCTAGAACAGAGACTAGATGGAGTTAAAGAGTAAAGTAGGGATTTATTAGGAGGCCTCAATGGATCCACCTTGGGCAGCACAAGAGCCCAGCAGGGTGCACCCAAGATGAACAAAAATTGTCACAAAATGCATGGCCGGTCACGGGGTCTCTCACTTTTATAAGTTCTGGTCCATTTGCATCTTGGAGTTAATTGTCCAATTACAGCTTTATCTTATGAAATCCCATCCTTCTTGTTTTTCTCTCTTCATTCCACCATTGTTTGTGCTCTTGGGCCTGAAATTTGGGTCATTTGTCTTTGGTCCCCAGCTACGGAAGGAATTGTTTTGTCTACCTACTCTGTGAAGAGAGCTTACCATTCCTTAATGTGAAGATCAGAACTACAAACTAAAGCAGTACAGAATCTAAAAATGCAAAAGCTAAAACCTGAGCCATCAGGGGACCTCATCACTCCCCATAATTACATGAAAGGAGGGTGTAGCAAGGGGGGATCAGTCTCTTTTCCCAAGGAGCAAACGGTAAGATAGAGAGGAAATGGTCTCAAGCTGTGCCAGGGAGGTTTAGGTTGGATTCCAAGAGTAATTCCTTCACAGAAAGGGTTGTCAAGCATGGGAACAGGCTGTCCATGGCAGTGCTGGAGTCACCATCTCCTGGGGTGTTTAAAAGATGTGTAGATGTGGCACTGGGGGACTTGCTCTAGTGATGGGCTTGGCAGTGCTGGGTTAATGCTTGGACTCAGTGATCTTAGAATCAGAGAATGGTTTGGGTTAGAAAAGACCTTAAAGACTTTAAGAGTATTTTATAACCAAGTGATTCTGTGATTCTGTGACTCAGACCAAGGTGTGTTTCACTTTGGGATGAGGGGACAGGAATTGTGCTATCAGTGACAGAGGAACACAGAACAATTGAACCACATGACAAAGACAGATGCCATGGAAAAATATTTTTATTATTGGCTGGCTAAATCTTTACTTCCTGATCAGCATTTAAACACATGAATAAAGAGCCTGATTCACAGGAGCATTTCACAGCAATAGCTCTAACAACTCTCAAAACCTAAGCAATGGAACTCTTCATCTCATGCCCTCTAACTGAACTGTTCAGTTTCTGAAATGAAGACAGGAGTGAGAGAAATAAAGCTTATATCAAAGCACCAAGGCTTCAGCTTGTTGTAAATTAGCATCTTTCTATTAGCTGATGGCATTGGAAGCAAGCTGTGGAAATCCTTTTTTTGGACAAAAGATGCCATAAAACTGTGATATGTGATTTTGTACTGCCAATTATTGTAAAAGCAAAATGCAACATTTTATGCTGGAGCCACTGCTTAATGCTGTTCTCTTTTTCTTCTTTTTTTTTTCCTTCAAATCAGATATTTATCTTTGAGAATAACATCTATTACTGTGCCCATGTGGGGAAACAAGCCATCCGAGTGGTCTCCACAGGAAAGGAAGGTGTTATTTTCAATGGGCTCAGCGACTGGCTCTATGAAGGTAGGACACAACATTTAGGCCAGCAGTTAGTTATGAGTTTAAGTCACACTCCAAAATTACAGACCTTGCTGGAATCAGACATCCAGCATTGCGTTTCTGGGCACTGGTGGACCACAGAGCTTGAAAACCTGCTATTCTAAGAGCTGCCTGTTGTGCTGGAGTGGATATAATGTGAAATGGTGTAAGAATTCTGTTTTCAGGCTGTTTTCTTTCCCTTAGTCCAAAGGTAATAAATCACTGGGCTTTAATGAACAGAACTGCTTCATTATTTAATGGCACCTGCAATCACTCATGGACGTGCCAGTTTTCAAATCACAGAAAAGGACAGAAATGGGGAGGGAAAGGGGTTTTATCTTAAAGGAGAAAGCGAGGAAACAATTTTACTTGATTAGCTGTTTTCCACAGAACTAGGTGGGCCTTAGAAGCTGCCCACATCTTGCCACCTAAAAAAATTTCTAAAAACAGACCCCAGTAATTGGCTTCTTTCCTGTGAAAATGGGCCTGACAGGGTGGAGGGTCATCTCTGGAGCACTGTTGTCTTTGATCCTTTCAGCTGGCAAATGGCCATTTTGGTGTGTGTGAGCAGCTGCTTGAAAAGTGATCTCAGCTGCTCGTTAGCTTGGGAGAGGATCCTCACCACCCCCAGTTCTTTAGGGCATTGTTGTATTGTAGGTTTTTAAATTAATATAGCAGAATAAAAATTTTAAAACACTCACACACACACACACACACACATATATGTATATCTATATGTATATCTATATGTATATCTATATGTATATCTATACCTATATCTATATCTATATATATGTATATATCTATATCTATATCTTTTTATCTCTTTATATATCTATATCTGTATCTATATATCTATATCTGTATCTATATCTATATCTATATCTATATCTGTATCTGTATCTATATCTATCTGTCTACCTGTATCTATATCTGTATCTATATCTATAATTATAACAGGTACATATCATGCATCTCTCTCTCTGCTGCTGACTAATGCTGCTCCTTCTCACAGGGATCCTGGTTTTTGGACCTGGCAGTGTCTCTTTCCTGTGGCACAGCTTCCCTCTAAAGTCACACTTTCTCCTACAGGTCCCAGCACAGTCTCAAGGTTTTCTTACTTCTACAAAGAGAAATTCCAGATACAGCTATGAACTGTGTCCTGTTGGTTGCTCCCACTTCTCTTGAGGCTTAATGGAACAGAATAGGTTACAAAATGCCATTAACAGTTAATTGGTGAAAAAATTGGAATCACTACTTAAATTGGTCTGTATCACAGTCAGAACCAAGGCCCTGTGACTCAGAAATGAGGGAATTAAAATGAACGAGTTTGTTTGCCCCTCCTAGAGATGCTGATCCCATAAATCAGTGTACAAACTCATCAAATACATCAGTGGAAAAATCTGATAGGTCTTTATTATTTTTTATATTTAAATATGTGTTTCTACTGCAATACAGCATAATTGCAAGTGTCCTCCTTGTGCTGTGAAAGCACTTTGTAACCAGTGAAATGGCCAAGAAGTTACAAAATGCTAATTTTCCTTCACTTTATTAATTTGCTGGTGAAGTTGTGGGCAGGCTATCTGACTCTGGAGGTCAAATGTGCCTACTCCTACTACCCATATTTGTCTGATAAACATCACTTAGTACATCAGGTCTCCTTGCAGAGTCTCACACACAGCACCACACTGAGAGGAGTTTGTCAAGCCCATGAACCCAGAGCACATCAGCAAGCCCAGGATGACACTTGTTTTGCTGACACCTATTTTTATTCAATTACAGGATTGCTCAGGCAATTTCTTGGCTGACATTGACTTTCAGGTTTGCCCTCTATAATGAATTTGCTTGTTAACTTTATGTTAATGTGCTCGGGTAAGAAATGAATGTGTGATCGAGTACAGTCTGCTTATGCCGAGCCAGGTTCTGTAACTTGTGAGACACAAGGCAGATTAGGACCATTGGACCTGTTGCTCACTGGGGTTATGTTTGAAAGAAATTAGGATTTGGAAATGTCACTTTTTGTCCTAATACAGTTTATATTGAACTAAATAATTCTCTTTTTTCACAAGCAAGTTATAGAAGGTCCCACAGGAAAACCCAATTTAAACGTTCCCAGCTAACGGGAATCCAAAATCAAATCCAGAGCTGAGCTGTGTGAGCTGAGCTCCTTCTCTTGTCATCACTTGTGCAATCCTCATGGAGGTAAACCTGGGACTGGTGTCAGGACTGAGAACTTGTGCTGGAACAAGCTGTGGGTTCGTGGTGTTGTTGGGTCTGCAGTGCTCAGACACCAGCTGTCTACCTGCATGGATGGATGGAGCAGGATCCAGAAGAAGCTGGATGTTCCATGGGGATAAATGGATAAGGACAACTGAGAAATGAGAGACACCTCCCCAGTGGGGTCCAAGAGAATCCAGTTGTGCTTGCCAGTGAGCTTTAACCTTGGATCCTCTGCCAACACATCATCACCTTTGTTTTTCCAAAGCCTTTCCTTTTCTTGGATGCCACCTCTTCAGTGGGAGGAACCTGGACCACATTTTAAATCCAGACTTACCTGACTGGAAATGCTTGAAAACTTGGCAAAGACTGAGCTGTGCCACCTCAAGACTACTTTTGCTCTTCACCCATTCCTGCTGTGGTTTATAGCCCTGCCTTCCCCACCTCCCAGCCGAGCTGGGTGGGATGCTCAGGCCCATGTTTGTTTGCACTGCTGCCATCTCAGCGAGCTACCAGGATGAGTGCTGAGCATATGCAGAGCCCTCCCTCCATCTGTGCAGGCATGCTGCAGAGGAGCTGTGAGAACCAGGATCACAGAGAGTTCAGCACACTCCTCTTCCCTTCCATGCTCTTTTTGTTGCTGAAGTTCTGTGACCCCTGGCAGCGACAGCAGAGCCTCCTTGCAGCACCCACTGGGTTTCTGTGACAGCTCACAACCTGCTTCTCACTTTCCCTGAGTGCAGCATGGAAAAAAACCTCAGTGTTCTCTATTTGAGGAAGATGATTTTAAATGACTTTTAACGACTTTTATCTATGTAGCAAGAGCACCCCGACAGCAACCCCCCCTCATTTTGTGAGAGCTGTTTGCACAGTGAGCTCTGCAGATGGCAACCCAGCAGTGCCACCCTTTGGGGTGGCTCCTGGCACTTCACATGCATGGCAGACCCGGGGGGACCCTTTTCTTCACGATGTCATCGCTCTTGTCACGACAGAAGAGATGCACTGCACTATTAGTCATAGGTTTTTCCTGAGTCCACAAGTACAGCAGATCTAGAGTAAATTTGACAGGCTTTTTGCCCTGGAAAAATGCAGAAGTTCATTGCAATTCAAGTTAAGCTCTGCTTTTGTAAATCTGCCAAAGGAGAAAAAATTTCTTCGAGGTATTTATGCTGATCTGTAGACTTTTGATAATATAGTGAAAAACATTTCAAATCAATCAGAGCTTAATCTACTTAGTGCATTTAGCTGGGAGGTTATAGATTGATACATAGATTACTGTAACATGAAAGCATAGATTAAGCATGGGGTTTATTACTAAAATAAGCACTGACAATGTTTTCATAGTCTGACTTAACATTTTCAGAGCTGTGCCTGATAAATGCTTGTACTAAAATCGAGTGATATCCTATAAAACAGAGTTTAAAGTTCTGCCACTGAAATCAGCTACACATTTAAATGCATAGCAGCAGCAAGGAGTGGTTTTTATTTCAGTTTGCTGTATGATCGTTGTTAGTTTGAGAATATGTTTTAGCAATGATAAGTCTTACAGATAATTTTAAAGCAAGTGCTGGTGTAGCAAAAAGGACTTCCAAAGCAATAAGATAAGAGTATTTATATGTTCTGTATATAAGGAGTAATATCTTTAAAATAACATGCATTTAAAAAGTGAACTGCAGGTAAAATTAATTTCATTTATATGCTTTTTTTAGAGCACTCTTCCAGAGAAGTTAATTCTGTCATGGTGTAATTAAAGTGTCTTAATTTGCTACCAAGCACTTGGAAAGGCTGTTGAGCTGTTATGAGGAGGGGTGGCAGCAGGGCACTCTGATGGAGGTCACCTCCATGATTCTGTTAAGTGACAAAAGAAGGCTGAGGTGTCCCTGTGCTGCAGTTAGGAAATGTGTTGATTTTGGGATTATGTGATGCTGAATTCTGGGGAATGGGGCAGGAGAACTTCCCTCCATACTGGCAATGTTGCTGCTAGACCAGGAGCAGCCCAGAAGGGTTAATCAGGGTCCCTTTAGCAGGACAGGGACCTCCTCTGGGCTGCAGTGCTAGAAAGTCCTGGTGTGGTCTCCTTGAGCAAGTCACAGAGAAAGCTGGATAACTTCTGGTGTTATGCTCTGAGTGCATGCTTGGAAATCGAGGATGTGACACAGTGGTGTGTGCTTCTGTCACTGCTGGGAGGGGAAGGAAGGATTTTCACCTGGAGATGGTCCTCTGGCATGCATAAAGTGTGACATGAGCAGTTTGCTGCATGTGTCCTCAGATATTAGAGTAGAAACCAGGAAAACAAAGGAACAGTTCTGCAGCTTGTTCTGTGGGACACACCTGTGGCTATTAGGGACTTTGGTAGGAATAGCATGTGAGTTAAAAAGTGAGAAGTGAGTTATAAAAGTAAGATTTGCATGTGAGTTACTCCCTTATCTTGTGTCACTGTCAGAGGATCAGAGGTAGTCTCTAAATTTGGAAGTCTCTAAATCTCAAGATCATCTCAAATTGAGAATCCCCATTCCAGACTGTCCTGACACCATGGTTGGGATGTCTCATCTGGACATCTCCTCATCCTCAGATATCAAGAGGGAGCCACTCCTGGCAGCCCAGCCCCAGCCCCAGCTCCCACAACACACATTTAAATCTCTTGAGTAGTAGGAGCTTTACACAGTCATCCTTTAAAGCTGATACTCTGCTTTGTTGAGCTTACCACACAGTGGTGTTGCTGTGTTTCCTTTTTTGGCTAGGAACCAGGAGGAGGAGGGGGAAAAAGCCGCTTTTTCAGAGATGACTCCTATGCCTTATTAATCTTCATTTTGTCTGCGTGATCACCAGCAGATCCTCTTGTGTGACTTCGCAGTGACACCTGGTGGGAGAGGCCAGGATGTCATCGTCATTAAGGCAATGAAACTGCAGATTTTTTTTGCTGCAAGATCTAGGAAAGGCTCCCAATTTCCACTCACATACATTTCCCTGAAACTCTCTCTCAGCTTATGGGAACTACACATCCGAAGCCGCTGGCTGATTCATGCTAATAGTGCTTCTGTTCTTTTGTACACTTTATAAAGAGAGGAAAGAGAACACAGTAATAAAGAAAAATCTTTTCCATAATTTAATCAGCAGCTCACAAAAAATATCAGAGGGTAAATTTAGAACATGTATGACTGGTCTCGGAAGTGCAGCACCTGGCAGGAGCTGCCAAATCAAATATCAGTTATTTTGAGCAGTATCTTCTATGCCTATAGCATTTCTAGCAAGTGAAGTAGACATATTTCTTACATTTAGAAATATTAATTCTGAGACTGGAAGTGTTCTTAGTCCTGGGAAAGCAGTCAGCAAGTCTTCTGAAGCAGTGCCTTACCTAATTCGTCTGTGTGCTCAATTTTTCATTGCATAACATGAGAATGCTGAACTTCTGCTAGGAAGCAAGGAACTTTGATGATCAAATTATGCCTGAATGTGAAAAGGAACATTCATAATTAGCCTGAAAGCAAGTATGTCCTAAAGTTCCTGTTTAGTGCCACCAGAGAAGGAGATGACAGATCCTCATATTTCACAGGCAGGGCTAACCTTTCCCAGTAATTAGAAGCTCCAAAACCTGGTTGGGGAGAATGAGATGAAGAATTAGACTGACTCATCACTGCATTTTTTAAGATAGTCTGGATAAATAAATCTCCTGCCATACTAAAGTAATTTCTGCAGACAGTGAAAGAAACCAGCCTTAATGGGACTACAAATTGTTCTATTTTGACAAGATATGTGAAGAATCACTGGGACAGAGAATCTAAATTATACTTTAGGAACTTTCCTCTTTTCATCCACAAAGAAAATATTCCATGGGCATGGGTAAATTTGCGGTTCTCCACAGCTGCTGTGGGGTAAAGGGAATTTGGAAAATATATGGAGCTGGGAAATGACACCAGATAGTGCCAGAAATGCAAATCAAAAATCCATTCGTTTGCTATCAAGTACATTCTGGTATTTTTGAGGGGTTTTGGGGGAAGCTGCATGGAATTCATTCCCTCATTTCTGTGCTTGCTCACTGAGGTAGCAGAAGCAGAGTGGTGCTTTGGTGGCATTGTCCCCATAGTAAAATAGGAAGTTTTCCTCTGTTTTGCATTTGGACATCATTGAGTGCTGCCCATTGAGTTCATGCAGCTGTTGTGCAGCACTTGCAGCCATTCAAGTCTCAGTTAGCCATTATTTAGCTCATTGAAGGTGACCAGATTTCTGTGAAGTGTTATGTGCACACTGATTTATACCAAATGTGCAGAAAACCTGCCCAGTTTAGTTGCATTCAAAGGATGAAGAGCAGCTCTTGACCTCAGCCATTTGTTTGAAGTGGATATTTCTACAATTCCATTGTAAGGAAAAATGAACTAGATGCAACATTATTTTGCCTTGTGCATGTTCAAGCAGAGGAAAAGAGTCTTAAATTTCACCAGATGATGTCATGAAAGGTTCTATAGAAGTTCCATCACCCCCTGGCTTTGGTGGAGGTTCCCCTGTCCCAAGGAATCTCCCATTACAGATTGCATCACCAGGAGGAGCCTTCTGGCCCTTCTCAGCCAGCAAAGGTCAGGGAAAAATCAAACCAATTACAGTGAATATTGTGAATGCCTGCCTGGAAACCAGCAAGCTCCTGAAAACTTTAAAATGTGCTGTTACCTGGACTTTAAAATGTGCTTTAAAATGTGCTGTTACCTGGACTGGCTTCAAAATCCGGCACCGCACCATGAGAAACCCTGCCAGCTCCAGCCCAGTCCTTAACCTTCCCTCTCTGCAGAAGGTTCTTTGGAAGGAGGATGCCAGCCAAAACCAACACCTGTCACCCTCTAATTTCTGGATCAGCATCCTTCAGGCTTCAGGATGGCTTTTGGAAGGAAAGGAGAACATTATTTACTGTGGTCAGTGATCTCCTTGGGGCAGTGGAAGGAAGCCAGCTGTTCATCCTGATGTCACAGCACAGCCAGCAGCTGCCAGTGCTTTAAAGGTGTTCAGTGAGTGAAGTTGTTTTTGTTTGCCCTGAAGCCCTGGTAGGTATCACAAAATAGGTGTTGTATCACTGGAGTCAAATATTTCCAAAAAAAATAAGGTGTATTGTGAGTTGTATAACAGAGCTACTGTGGTTTTCTGCTTGCACACAAGTTCTGTTTCTCTGCACCAATTTTATTACAGTGGCCTTGGGTTAAATTGCCTGTTGGAGAGCTGTGTCCTCATTTTCTGATTATGCTGGTATTTTTAATAACTAATTAGTAGACCAGCACTTTGGATATTGCAGAACAGATTTTGACCTATGCCACGCTAAGTTGAAGTTTGGAATAACTCCCTGGAGATAATTGTGATGCCCTGGATCTGCACCAGGATGCTGAATGAGAGGGTCTTGCTGTAATATTCATGCTTTATGTCCACTTTCAGGGTTTCAGAGGAAATATCTTAAAATACTATTATTCCCAGAAAATAAAGAGTGGCATGTTAGAGACTATATTCAAATCCAGTCAAATTTAAAAGCCATGCTTTTCCTCCATAGAATAATTTCTGTGGTTTGACAGTATAAAACATAAAAAATGTGTTTAGGTGGTCAGGTTCACTGCATGTAAAACAAAAATGCATCATTTCTATGTTGGTAGAATTGAGCTGGAGGGCTGTGACACATGTAGGAGTCTTCCAGGCTGTAGAATGTTGTAAGAGATTAAAAGAATTTAATTAAATTGAACAAAAATGATGTACAGTATTATAGGGTAGAAATACAGCTGTTAGGGCATGTTTCCTAGGGATACTGCAGGGATGTCTCTCCTGAGGGATTTTTAAGAGTGAATTAAACAGATTTTTGTCATGGGTTGTTGAGATAAACATCAATCCTATTTCAGTGCAAGGAGGGGATTAAGACTTCTTTGAGCTTCTTCTGGAACTACAGTTTTATGATCTTGTGTATAGTTTTGATTTCTTTTTCTCATATCTTTGCAGTTTGACATTTTGGCTCTGGGATTACAAATAATGCCTGTTTTTATATACAACGGGGTAAATACACATAAACTGCTTGTACATGATGGTTGTAGGGGATTGAGCTCTTTATCATGATAAATTTATATGTGCCTCATTATCTCCCTGAGGAAAATTGGTCATTTTCTTCTTCTGAGGGTATCCATTAACTTTTATTTGAAAAACATGTTAGAAAGAAAGAAAGAAATCTTAATGTTTTTTAAGTGCTGCAATCAAGAAATTATTACAGAAAGAACAAAGAAATTGAAAGATAGCCATAGAAATTTTATGTTAGTGTGTAATTCCATCAGTTTGAGTTAAAAAGTAATTTCCTGTAGGTTTTTTTCTTGGTACAGCCTTGCTTGTGGAAATTAAGGGGCCAGTGCAAAAGTTACAGGGTGTTTAAATAGCTTTCCTATTTGTCTCACTGCTCCCTAGCCTGAACAAAGAGTATCTGCCTTAAGAAAAAAAGCAAAAATGAATGTACTCTGTCCAAATTAGAATGAGAGAAAGCCAAATGAAAAGGATGAAAATTCTGCTGTCATTTGTGATTCTCACTAGAGAGCTGGCCTGTCCGTTGTTGCATAATAGCAGGGAAATCTAAAGAACATCCAAAATTATGACACAAATCATATTATAATTTGTTTACATCAGCTTCCCTAATTTGAAGAAAAAAAAAAAAGACAAAGAACCAAATTGAAAAACAGTTTCAAATACACAACTCCAAACCCTAATGCCATCTGGAAGCAATCAGAGGTCAGAGTGGGTCTGGGACTGGAAGAGCAGAGGAGAAATGATGGGAGATGCAAGGGGTGCATCACTGCTAAGGGCTGGCTGGGCACCTGGGAGGGCCCCACCAAGCTCAGGTCCATGGTTTCCTCCAGCAGAGATTAAATCTTTGTATGTGAAATAAGCAGGAGGTCAAATCTTTGCATGTGACAAACACCCTCCATAGGTCTGTGCTGCCTGTGCTTGGCCCTGGGGGAGGCAATGATGACAAATATGCACAGATCCTGGTGCTGGGAATACAAGACTGTTTTTCCAGCAGTGTTCCCAGCACCAGCTCTCCACAGGACCTCAGCCCCTGAAGACAAGAGGGGTGTGGGTGATACAGAGCAGGGAATTCTTCAGATTGTGCCAAAGAAGCCCAGTGGTGACTGCAGTGCTGGCACCAGCCAGGACATGGAGCTGACCCTGGCTGGGTTCTGCTCTGTGTCAGGAAGCTGAAGGGCTAGAGCAGATCTTTAAGGCTATCAATTGACACTGCAGCAGCTCCTGAAAGATAAAACATCCAGGGATTGTTTCACCCTCAGCACTCAATTAGTTTACATTGCTATAAGTAACAACCATATGGTGCAGCTTCTGCACCAGCTGCTTTCCAGTCTTCAAGTACAGGTCTAAGGGGAACCTGTGCCACAGAGTTAACAGCAATTATAAAAGTAGGGGGAAATGGCAGGTTTTAAAGGTGATCCTGAAGCTTTTGGATGGGTTAAGCAGTAAAATATAAGTGGGCAGGGATGCATTGGCTGCTGTGTGCCAGGCTGGGGACTCCAGGTGCCTGCAAACACCACACTCAGGTGCACAGCATCCAGTGTGGGACAGGAGGGACAGCTCCAGAGGGGTGGCAGAAACCTTCAGTCCTCTCCTGGGACGAGGACTGCAGAGACCAAGCAAAGCAGTGACATGCAGGAGATTTTTTTTTGAGGTTTTCCTTCAAATCCATGGCAAACAGCAGCAGGCCCTGCTCAGACCTGCTCTGGCTCCCTGCAGCCCTTGCCCACATCCCCAGGATTTCTCTGAGGCTGGAGTTGGGGATACATATTGAGCCAGGTTTCATGGCCACCAAGGCAGAGTCAGAGCCTGCAGGGGGGGAAAGACCAAATGAAACCCATTTCATTTTCTGAGATGTCTGCTCAGCTCGGCAGCCTCCAGCAAGAACAGCCCCAACCAATTCTGCATTGCCCAGCCTCTGTGCCTGCTTTCCTCTCTCTCCACTGGAAACAGAGTTTCTTGCTTTGAGAGCCATCTCCACAGCACAGATGAGCCTTGTAGAGCTGCATTTGCTGCCATTCTTCCCAGTTCTTTTCTTCTAAAGGGATTGTGGTCATTCCTGTGTTTGCCTGTGTCATTCTGGTGCTGAATGAACTCTCTCTCAGCCAGTTTGCATACCAGAAAATCATGATTAGAATACCTTGTTTATTTTATTTTTTTTATTATTTTATTTTATTTTTAATGACTAAAAAACTGCTATGCTGTATTCTCCAACCCTAAGAAGTTTTAAGACCATGAAAGTCTTTGCATGTCACTCTGCACTGGAAAAATTTATTCTATTGCTTTGAGTCACATCAGACAGCACAGGAACACAAAATGCTGCTAAGAGCTAAATACTGTGTTTTATTTCTAGTTATTTAAAAAACTTCTTCTTAACAAGTTCCTTAAGTGTGGATTTTGAAGAGATGTCTTTTCACTTTTAAAGTTTTTTTCAGATTTTAATGAGAGTGGAAGTATCACATAGTACCAAAGCAAACTATTAAGTGCTCTGTGGTTTTATTCATTAAATTTCCTGTGATGTAGTGAGGTGTCCTGGATGGTTTTGCAGCTGTACTGGCCATATTGATATAAGCTACAGCAAGAAGTCATTTACTCTCCATCTCACCTGGAGCTGATTATACAGCAGAGGATGACCACTGCAAATACTCTGTTGGGCACATTATTCCAATTTCAAACTCTTAGCTGAGAAATATTTCCCATCGTTCAGACAAATTTGCCAGAAATTTAGATGTAAAATTCCTAATTACAATCTCATTCAGTGTGCATAATGCCCTGATTCATTTACTAGATCCAGACCAGAATTGTACAGTTAAGCAGAAGCTGATACCTCTAACAAATGTATATATTCCCTTAAGTTCTCTGAGTTTTGCTTCAAGATTTTTTCAGTGTTTTCACTGACTTATATAATGTTGTATTCTTGGATATCATTGATTAAACCATAAATCTGTGTTGCCTGGCCTGTGAACCAGACAATAAAACCTTTATTCTGAGACCTGGTATAGTCATATATTATATTTATATATGAAAAGTATCCACACTTTTCAAAAGTGCAGACAGAAATATTTACATTGCAGTTTAGATGTAGACTTTTGATGCATACTGATTTTAAAATTAGTAACGAATAGATCTTGTTTTTTCATTTTCTCAGTATCACAGTCATTTAAAATGAAGACTACAAGTTCACTCCTTCACGTGATTTTAAAAGCATGTTTTCTCATGGATCACCCTTTCTTCTGCACCTGTAATTCCTTTCCAGGCTGAATATTTTACTGGTTTTTTGTTGTTGTTATTATTTTGTACCTGTTCCTAATTTTTCTTTTTTGTGCTTCATGCATTCTTTTTAAGCTCTTTTTAAATAATTTGAGACTGTTCTCAATTCCAATGAGGCAACAAAAGCAAGACAGTCTAAAGAGAGCTATTATCTTGAAAGAAAAGGGTTAATACTGAAGGGCACATGAATGCCTGTTGGCAGAAGGGAACAGTTCCAGAGTGGTCCTCAAAACTTCATTAGAGATCAGAAAAACATGCAATATTGCATTAACTGGAAGAAAAACTCTTCTATTACAGGGTTAATGTCCTTAGAAATGTTGCAGAGTTTATTTGAAAAATAAACCCAACAAGCCTCTATTAAATTTATTGAGGAAATGGAAAGCAGAAACTCAGAAGTCTGTAATTGCCACCTACAAATATGATAATTAGAGTGAATAAGAAGTAATGAAGGAGGAAATCAGAGACAACTCTCCTCCTGAGCAGGAAGGTGGAGGTTACATTGCCACCGTGTGGTAAAACTGTGGAGAGCTGGAGCAGCTCCTCTCTCCATCAGGATTCCAGAGGAGAGCTGCAAACAGCCAGAAATCTGCATGATTTGCTGGAAAAAAAAATATAGTATGCAAATGGCATCCTGATTGGAAAGAAGCAATGTGAGATTAAATCCTCTTTTGCTTTTGATTAGCCTGTGCAGTTGGGTTTTTGGTGGTGTGTTTGTGGGGGTTTTGACTTGAATTTTAATACAAAATGTTGTTACATAAAATATTCAGTGGAAAAGTGAGCAGAGTGCAGAAAAGGATAGAAAAAGAAAGTTCTCTTTTTAAAATGATGTCATTTATAAGCTTTTTTGAGTACAAAAATCCATCATTCTGTTGCATGTCTTCTTGAAATCATCCCCAACGTTTCTGCATGAATTTTTATTTTTTCAGATTCTTCTGATAACTCTGGGATATTTCCCAGCTCTATAATATTTAGAAACATGAGCCTTTGTGTTTCACAAAGTACTTTTTAAAGCAGACTATATGAAATTATAATTTTTTATGGAAGTTCTGCCTACAGCAGGATTTGGGATTCACAAAAATGCGTCACCTTGCTCTACCCCCACCCCTCAACTCCAGCTCCTAATTCCTCATGGCATGACAACTGGTTGCTGCAGAAATTATTAGGATTCAAGAGCATGATTTCACAGCCTGACTCGGATGAGCTTTTCACAATCCCCTTTTTGATCAGATTAGTGCTGACCCCTGAGCTGACCCTCAGCCAAGGGGAGCTGGCTCCTGCCAAGGCAGGGATGGCTGCTGATCCCTCCAGACATCCCTGTCCTGCTGCTGGCCCTGCTTCTTGCCTTCCCTGCAGCCTGAGCCTTTCCCTGGCCTGTGCACAACATCCCTGGGGTTCATAGAGGGCTTCAATTGATGCTAAATACAGTGGCTGCTTCTGTGCTTAAGAGCAGCCCCCACCCCACCCCAGCACCCCCACACTGGTGGCCAAAGTGCAAGAAAAAGATGAAATGACCATCACAGCTGATGCTCAGATGTAGCTCTTGGTACAAGTCTAATTATGACCTCCACTGAGGCAATTATTCTGTCTTGATCTTAATGCCTTTTGCATCAATTAATAAAACTTCACATAATGTCCTGGTAGAACAGGAGTTATTACCATCTTTTTAGAAACAGGGAAACTGAGGCACAATTATTGACCTGGTTTTAGATGAGATGAGAGAAATTAGGACACAAAACTGGAGTCAGAGTTTCACCTTAGTCCCTAGAACCCAAGTGCAGAGTGTTGTGTGAAAACCCAGGTTTTGTGGCTGTTTTCAGCACATCCCTGGGCTCACCTGCAGCACAGACCCCCCTCAGCTGTGGTCACAGGACAGGAGGGAGGCACAGCTGGAGAGATGTGTCTGTGCCAGTCACTCTGCAGGAAGGTTGGGCTAGTTCCTATTGATTTCCACAGGAATAAGAACCTTTCCAACCCACAGGGCACCCTGTGAGCAGAAGGCAAATGCCTGTTTTTAAAGCTGCCCCAGCTCTGTCAGACTGTTCTGCGTCCTTAAGAGACTAATGGAC
Organism: Agelaius tricolor; assembly: GCF_023055355.1. Lineage (NCBI taxonomy): Eukaryota > Metazoa > Chordata > Aves > Passeriformes > Icteridae > Agelaius > Agelaius tricolor. Next base: position 5,431,220 of record NW_027269266.1, read on the forward strand.
TCTTACCTGCCTTTCAAATCCCAGAAAAAAGGAGCAAATCACTTCCCTTTTTACACAAATGACTCACAAGAATTTGCCTCCTACATTAGTTTTGCTTTTGCTCAAAGTTGAGTCATTGTCTTGTATTTGATTTAACAACAATAGCAGGAGAAAAAAAAATGGCCATCAGTAGCTACTGCATGAGAGTAGATCAAAAGCAATTCCTTAAAGGAGGCTTTCATGATTGCTAGATTAAACATTTGAGAAACTGGTAAGAAACAGAGCTAAAGAAAAACAGCTCCAAAAACCAAAGCATTATGTTTTCATGCTATTGTGCTTTTAAAATTGAAGGCAACAGTCTGAAAACAGGCATCAAAATAAATCTTACTTGAAGGGAATTATCTGGAGATCATTGTATTTATTGCATTTGTTTTGATTTTCCAGCCTTTGCCTCAGACTGTAGTCATGGACATGACTTAAAAGATTCAATACCTCATTTAAAAAATTAAGCTTCACTTGGTTATTGAACTGACCCATCCTAACCCTGAAATTGTCATGCAGTTTGGAGTATCACCAGCAGGCTGGAAATGGTGAGAATAGGACAGGAGGCAAGAATTGTGTCCCCAGCAGCTGATGGATTTGAGATGCAATAGCTGAGGCTGTGCTGCCCCTTGGAGGCACAGCACAAAGTTGCATAAATCCATGAGGAGGGAAAGGATTAATTATGGTGCTTTGGTATGATCTTGTTTTTTAACTCTGCCTCCTCTCTACCTTCTCCCCCCATGCCCAAAGGGCTGCATGTCTGAAGGCACTCCTTGCCCACTCTGTATTGTGTGTGATGATACACTGGATAAATCATTTTCCAGCTAAATGTTGGTCTTTTAGATCCCTTTTGTGCTCCTCATTCCTTTTCCCATGTCTGCTACAGCTGTGGCTATCTCAGCAATTACAGAGGGGGAGCAGTGGTGGGAAGGGAGGGTCAGGAGGGGTAGGAATGTGATTCTTGTCTGGCTCTGTGCAGCAGGGAGTGGATTTGGGCATTTCCTTCCTCGTGAGTTTCCCCATTTCAGCAGAGCCAGTGGAGCTGTGGATCTGGCTTGTGAGCACTGCTGATAAAACCAGACCCTGAGCCATGGTGGGAGAAATTGTCACCCTGCTTGGATGGCCCCAGTGCCAACACACTGAGACAAAGGAGCAGCTCCCTTCTGCCCACCCAGGATCCTTTTAAAAACTCTCTCTGGGGAATGGCCCAGCTAAAATATTATGGTCTTTGAGAAACAGCAACACAAGGCTGCTCATGGGACACCTTCTTTAAGAGCTTGCCTGGGATTTTTGGGCATCTGATGTTGACCTTGTGACAGAGTAATTTGAACTGGAGGCTGAGCTGGCAGGTAGTGAGCCAGGAAAGCTGGGCATGTATCAGGAATATTTCAGTGAGATTTTGTGAGATTTAAAATTACTCAAAACAGAATAATAAACCCCAAAAGGAGAATTGGTAGCTTTAGAAATAGTAACTTTTAGTGGAGTTTTTCTGGCTGTGTTAGCAGAGAGCCTGCAGCTGCAGGTGAGAGGTGGGAGCAGCAGGAGAGAAGTGCAGTCCTCAGAACAACTGAGCTGCCATTTGGAAGGGTTGTAGTGCAGCATCTCCCAGTTACTGAGGCCAAAGTTTATCCTTGATGAGGAGATCTCCCAGCACAGCCCTGCAGAATGGCTCTGCAGCTGAAGGGAGTGGAGAAGCCAAGAGGTGTGCTTTCCTTCATGCCACTGAACCTTCAGAGTCCAGCCCTGGCTGAGCTCCTTCCCCTGGAAGAGGAAAAAGGCAGCAACATGATGGATCTAGCCACGTTGCTTGGAGCCCAGGCTTGTCCCTGACTCAGCAAATTAGGTTTAAAACAACTTCCAGAACCTTCCAGAACCTTCTGTTCCCTCCCAGAACTGATGTTGACCTGCATGAATTACTTGCTTGGACTTCATAGAAATTGCAAATGCAAGTCCACTGAGTGCAGTAAACACCAGATCACAAACAATTTGGCTTTGGTTCCAGCAAAATAAGTTTCCTAGGACATCCAGAGATGCTTCCTGACCTGGCCTTTCCTGTAGGAGAAAACACACATTTGACAGCACAGCTGAGAGAGGGTTTAGAGGGGAAACAGCTCTTTGCCTTCTACAGCTGAATTGTGCCTAGAGGTGGAGTGACTTCTCCAGTATGACTTAACTTCTTTCCAAAATTTTAGTTTAACTTACTGGAAAGACTGTGTGCTTTGCTGACCAGTTGAAAAAGCATAAAATCATTGCTTGCTGCACAGTTTTCCTAAGTTTATTTTTAATTTCAAGAAAAAAACCAATAAACCATGAGTGTATTCACAGAAATTAAAGGAGTGGACTTGGCTTCTTCGAACACATGAATGGACAAACCTGACAGTTACATTCCTTTATACTTTTGATAAAGAAATTACAAAATAAGAACTGGATCCTTAGTAAGTATGTATTACTATTTATATCAGTTATGAATTTGGACTTAAAACCACATTAAACCATCTGTCAGAGTACAAGAGGCACAGAAAGGTAATTTACAGGCAATTAGTCAGCCAGGTGCTTGTGTTTGTATCAGTGTATCATGGTCACATTTTCAGTCTGGAAACATAAATCAGCAAAAGAGAAACCAGATATCCTGTTAGCATTCCTTTAAGTTCTTCACACTAAAAAAAAACAAATGATAATGATAAAAATCTGTATAATCATGGTGTAACCATGCTTTGAGTATTTTTATAACCTGGTGGAATCCTGCTAAGCCTGATGAAGATGAAACCTTCCACCCAACATGCCAACAACATAATTGGGATTTATAGCTGCAGGCTGGAGCACACAGTCTTTAGGGACTGGAGGGCACGACAGAGAAATATCATTGGAAACAGCCTGAGGAGCAAGTCCCAGCCTCCCTCCCTGGCAAACACCCCCAGACAGGAGGGTTTGTGCCTGCAGGAGCAGGGCTGAGCACCCACCTCAGGCACTGCCCGTGGCATCAGCAGGAGGGCGTTCGGCCAGCCCAGAGCTGCTGGGCTCTCCAGGGGGAAAGTTACCAAGAAAAGGTGAAAGACAGCCAAGGAGGTCTTAGAAAGAAAGGAAAATGTATGTATTAAAATTGGCATCTCTGAGTGTAACCCACATCCAAATGTTCCAGGAATAACCTGACTTTGAAAACTGGGTTTTAGTGATAAGTAATAAATGGCAAAGAGTACAAATCACCATTTCTGGTCTGCTCAGCAAGGACAACAGCATTTTTTTTTTTTTTTTTTTTTGCAATTTCATTATGTTTGCCATCAGAACATCTTAAGGCATTTCAAAACCTACATTTCATAGTCTGGCAGTGGGAAAGTTCTCACCAGCTTGTCCTGTGCCCTGACTGTGCCCAGTGCTCAACAAAGACCCCACAAAACCAGAGCTGGTCCCCAGACCACTGCAGGGAATTAAAAATATACTGGTGGAAAAGGAGCTGCTATAATCAGTCTTTTTTAAATGGTTGTGGTTTGGGTTTTTTTGTTTTGCTTGTTTTTGTTTTTTATGTGGGAATTGTCCTCAATACTAAATAGGAAGTTTTTTAAGGGTAGAGCAGGATACAGTGACCTTGAAAATTAAGATTATCCTATGTTAGGTATTGTGATCTGTTGGGTAGATAAAAATGGAGCCATCTCCATCCTGCCAATAAGTGCAACAGATAAAGAGGGGAAAGGAGGCTGTTTCTTTCCAAAGCCACCCTTAATCAGCAAAAAACAGCAGACAAAATTATCTTTGGTAGATGGGGATTTGTGCAGTGTGGGTTACATTTATTATCTGGCAGGTTATAAGCTGTATTTTAATTTCCGGTATTTTCCTGCTACATCTGAAGGAACAATACAAGCTGGATCCACTGCATGGCATTTATAAGCCTGTGCATGTCATTTATATGGTAATGGAGGAGTTCACCCTCATCCCCAGTGATTTCTGCAAAATTCTGCATGCTGGTTCTCAGCATATTTAGCTTTCTCCAGTGCAAATTAAAATGCACATTCATGATCTTTGAACAAAGCGGGCAGGGATAATTGGTAATTTGAGCCTGTTCTGTACAATGCAATTCAAAGTAATACTTATAATTTGCAGTTAATTAATCAGGGCTTTATTTTTTCCCTTAAAACTCTTAATTGCCTTTCTATGATATTGATTTTTAATAAGTTTTACTCCTACCAGTTTTAGTTCCAATTATACAGGCAATTTCTTGTCACTGTTTCTGCATGGCCCTGTGTGTGTTTATATGTACATTTCCGCATATTTTGGGATATTTTTTCAGGATTTTTTATGCTGGTTTATGGATAGAGTTTTTGTTGGCTGAAATTAAAAAGTTGAAAATAATGGAATCAATGTACAGCCAAGAGAATCTAGGTACAACAGGGAATAGAAAACTCAAACCAATAAAATGAAAATTTTAAAGAATTTTAGATACTTGTAATTCCACTGCCACATTTAAATACCTAGAATTCCATGTCAAACTCATTTGGCATTTAATTCACTATCCAATTAAAACTCTTTGTAGAAGACTCTAATTGTTGTAGCTTTAAAGTAAAAACAGCCATCATTAGAGGTACAAACTTTGGGCTCTCTGAGGAAATCCAGATGGTCATAAATTCAAAAATAACAATATTAGTGAATATAGATGTACATGAGGGTGGTGCCTGTGATGGGAGATATGCCCTGAGCACCCCATGGCTGACCAAGCCCAGCCCTGTCCAGCCTGACCTTGAATGACCAGAGTGATTCCACCACCTCTCTGGGCAACAACCTGTGCCAGAGCTTCACCACACTCATTGTAAAATCTTCTTTCATGTGTCTAATCTACCCTTCTTCGATTTAAAATCATCACCCCTTTTCCTATCACAACTGGTTATCTAAAAGATTTGTCCCCATCTTTCTTACAGGCTTCTTCCAAGTACTGAAAGGCTGCAATAAATTCTGCCTGGAGCCTTTTTTCTTGAGGCTGAACAACCCCAGCTCTCAGCCTCCATAGCAGAGGTGCTCCAGCCCTCTGATCCTCTTCCTGGACTCCTCTGGACCCCCTGGAAATTCCCCACTGGGCATTCTGCACACCAACCCCACTGGGATTTATTTCCTGCCTCACTCATGGGAGTTTCTAGGCTGTCACTGACAAGCAGAGCTGCACAGACCTGGTTGGTGCCCCTGCCCCAGGGGCACAGCTTTCCTCTTATTTAATCAGGAGATTTAGGATTACTGCACTGGAATCTACAGATCAAAAATATTGATAAAAGAAAGCATTTCCTGGTAGCAGGGATAAAAGAGATTTTCATGCATGGACATTATCCTGCAGGGATGTTTGTCTTTTCTTTATTCTTACCTGGGTCCAGAGTGGATGACCTTCAAAACACACACCTAGGAAAGAGCAGAATTGTGCTCAACATGCAAGTGCAACAACTCTGATAAACACAGTCATCAAACCCCACTGATCCATCAGTGGCATAACCTGATTACATACCATTACCTTCATCAATAATAAATGTTCCTCTTATTTGATAAGAACATTTTTTTTTTCTGAAATATTGCTGTAAGCTAATTTGAATTCTGGTTTTATCCAGCTCTCTTTTTTTTATTATTCCTTGGTGATTCTATTGATCTCAGTAGTTCCTCTGATTATTCAGTCCTGTAAAATCAGATTCACCCTCTGAGTCATTATTGAGCTAAATCTCTCAGTTAGCCAGGTCCTGAGTCACTGTTCAAGTTGAAACCTCTGGGAATATTGCCATAACAGGGCAATATATACCCTGAGTGGTTTTAATGGCTGTTCAATGACTTCAGCTGCTTAAACTGGGTAAGGAATTAGGAGCTAGACTAAATTCAGTCAGTGTGCTCCAGTTCCCATTTCATAAAGCAGGGCTGTATTTTGCAATATTAACTGACATTTATTAGCACTCAGACTAGGTGACTAGCAGGTGCTGCTCAGGGTGAATAAATCATGCAAGCAATTCACATGAAAGACAGCTTGTGCAAGTGCTGATAAAAATCCATGGGGTTGATGAATCAAGTTCTTCAACAGCAATGTCAGGCTGTTCAGTCTTCTTATCTCTCATATTTCTTTATGAAACATTAAAAGAGATTGCTTTTGGGCACTTGTGTTCTTGAACTATTGCAATCGTCTAATGAATTTTTGATTCCGAGGGTTTTGTGATTACCAACTTTCTTGATACACGTGCAGCTATTGAAATGGATCCCCTGTGCCAAGGCTGGCTGTCCATCTTCCTCCTATCATAAACCCCACAGATTCGTTAGACAGAACCTGTAACTTTTAATTTAAAGGAAAGGTGAAGTTGAAGCTGCTTGAGCATGTCTGAATAGAGAAATATTCAGCATATAATGAAAGGCCTGATTTGTCTCACTGCATTGCACAGATAAGCAAATTGTATTTCCAGCCATAGCAACCTGTTCAGTGGCACCAGAGGGGTAAAGAAGAAAAGGATCTGTCTGTGAGGAACCCTGCTTCATTTGGGCCATGTGAATTCTCTCTGCTCTGGGTCTTTAGCAACTGAGAAGGTACAACAGGACCTTGCAGTGAGCGTTCACTCTCACATCAGTGACCTGCATTGCAAATTGCTCAAAGACTTCTGCCAGGAAATGTTTCTACAGATTTAGTGCCTTTACTAACAGGCTTTCATGAGGAGCTGACAACAGGCTGTGGGTTTAAGCTTTGTGCCAGGTGATGGAAAAACTCATTCTTATTGTACATTAGTGGCAGACAGCAGTTTCCCACTGCAGATGGGCTTCCTAGATGCATTTGCTCTTTGGAGTGAGTGCAGGAAACAGGAATAGCTGAGGGTAGGATGGCTAATATTTCTCATTTCATAATTCAAACCCCATTTTCATTATTACATCTGAGCATCCTGACAGATCACAGCCCCGTTGGAATCTGCACGTCAGTCTTGTCACCATGGTCCAAAGGTTGTCACTGACACTGAGAATGACTCACACAACCAAAGGACACTTACTAATTGTTAGGAGCAGTTGTGAGCATTAATCATCAATGCTTTTGAAAATTAAGGATTCCTAAAGACGGGGTATAGGTGACAAAAACCCAGAAACACAGAGAAAGAAACTTCTAGAAAGAGGAGAGGGAGGATGTGGAGGCAACTCAACATTTTTCTGGTGTGTTTATTTGAAAGAGGACAGCTTTTACTAAAAATCAGGCCCCAAAATACTGATGTGCCAACAGGACAGTATGGCTTTGTGTATGATACCTGGTAACCCTACCTGCCTGCTGTGATGCTCTGGAGAGGTGCCAAACCTCCTGAGGAGTTGCTCATTGATCCTGCTGGGCACCCAGGATCCATGTGAAACCTGGAGGACAGCTCCTCTCCATGGCTTTTTGCCCCTCAAGGGGGATTTGCAGAGCTGGGTGCACTCAGTGTGTCACAGTGTGAAGGTGGCCTGGAGGAGACACTCTGACTATTTTCAAATAGCTGAATTCTTCTCTTATTTGTAAGAATCCACCTGTATGTCTCAGCTGACATCTCATACTTGTGTGTATCTGTTTTGTTAGTTGGTTGATTGGGCCTTTTTCCAACAAATGCATTTGCATGATTGAGGGAGATTTTAAACATTCATGATTTCTTAGTTATTGCAGTCTGAGCTTGGCCTCCTGTGTGTATTCTGTAGGGGCTGTAGAGGTGTACCTGAAAATGGGATCAGGCAGGTGTTCAATAATCCAGTTTTTGAAGCCCCCAAGCAAATCAAACACTCAAGAAACTCTGGCAGCTACTTGCCAATAACCTTATAAACAACATTCCTAATGCCCTGACTCATATGGCAAGCACAGAATCCTTCAGTGTTGGAAACACAACAAATTAGGAGAATCAATGGGTCAGGGGGGAGACAAACAAACAAACAAAACCAAAACCAAAACAAGGAAACCACATTAAAATAACAGTTTTGAAACAGGGTGAATTTAATAGCCTCAGAAAACCTCTTCTGTTTGTCAGGAGCTTGGTCCCATGCTCTTGTCCTGCTTCTTGGGGATGGGTGTCCTAAATATTGTCCTAGAGAAACATCGGTGGTGACTGCTGGTAGTTGGGAGTGTGGATGAGGAGGCCAGGTTGGAGTGGTCAGGATTTGGCCAGGCTGCCTGGCAGATTTGCCTCTGGTTTTGCTGGACACTGCCCTTCATTCCTGTGTGTTCCCTCAGGGATCCTGGCCAGGTACCAGCGAGCATCCCACAGTGACTTGTCTGCCTCCAGAGCTTTGCAGCTTGTTGTGTTGTCACCCAGAGCCACCTCTGTAGCCATGATATTTTCTGAAAAATCCTTTCCTTAGGATTGTTTCTCCTGAGAAGCTGAGAGGCCTCAGGAACAAAATGTAAACAATGATTATCTGCTGCTGTGGAATGCAACAGGTGCATCTGGGATTGGTCTCATGTGGTTGTTTCTGATTAATGGCCAATCACAGTCAGCTGGCTCAGACAGAGAGTCCAAGCCACAAGCCTTTGTTATCATTCTTTCCTTTTCTATTCTTAGCCAGCCTTCTGATGAAATCCTTTCTTCTATTCTTTTAGTACAGTTTTAGTATAATATATATCATAAAATAATAAATCAGCCTTCTGAAGCATGGAGTCAGATCCTCATCTCTTCCCTCATCCTCTGACCCCTGTGAACACGGTCACACACCTCCCTCTCACAGCAGTGCAGGTGGACCACAGCCCACTTGTGTCCACATTGAGTGGGGTTTGCCTGTTTGCCTCTCGGAGTCTCTGTGGTCAGGATGACCCCAAGAGGTGTTAGAGAGTCTTTTTCCCCAGCCTGGAAGCTGAAGAAGGAGTCAGGGCTCTTCTGTTCTGGTTTTCAAAGTTGTTTATTTGCTGTTATTATAGTATTCTTTCTCCAACCCGCTGAGGTCTGTCCAGCAGGTTGGGTTGAGGCACACTTTAATTTTATACTAAAAACTACATGTAAATTATTTACAATAACTTTCCAATACATATTACCTATGTTAGACAGTGTGTTTCTACTCTAAACCAATCTAAAAGTGCCAACATCACCCAGAAGATGGAGGCTAAGAAGAAGAAAGAAGAAGGACAAGGCACACCCAAATCCCTCCATCTTGGCTTCTGAACCCCCATTCTAAAAACTCAAAATGCTACTTTTCTATCTTGTAACAAACTAGCTATCATTCTACTTACACTTTTGTGGCTTGTGAGTCCTCATATAAAGTTGGAAATTGTTTTTTCCAAGGTCTAAAATCGAAGGCACAGGTGTTTTTAACCCTGTGCCAAGGTCTCCAAGCCACTTGTCAGCATCTCGAGTCCTCCAGGGCAGCCAGAGGAATTCCCTGGGTTCTGACATTTGCCAAGCCTGGGCTTGGCTCAGGCTGCACAGCAGCTCTGGGGTCCATCAGAGATGTGGAGACAAGATATGATCCTGCTGACCACACAGAAGAGTGGTTTTCCTCAGTGCCCAGCATAAACCACCCTGCTGAAATGAGCTTCTCTGCTGGCCCTCAGCATCTGGCAACCAGGGAGGCAAAAGCAGTGGCCAAACCCTCTCCTGCTGTCTCAGCACGACATTCTGAGCAGAAAACAACCTGTGTCCAAGCAATTAAACCAGGTGACTAAGAGGAGCTAATGACACTTGCAGCTCTCACCTCCCCTGTGCTTGAGGAGATGCAGAACTCCTGGCTGGGCTCCTTTCCCTGAGATGAGGGACTGCCACCCTCTCATGGCTGCCAAACACACAGGAGCTGCTCACCTTCCACCATGAGATTTTGGATCAAGGATTTGGTATTTCTAAAGTGCTCTCTAAAACACATCCTCAAGAAATAGTTTATTCTTCCTAAGCTTGTTGCCTGTCAGTGGCAGAGGAGACTCTGCGCTCTGGGTAGGAATAAAGGGTCACGGGGGTGAGCATTGCAGCTTGTTTTTCCTAAGGATCTCTGGCAGCATTGCAGCTCATTTTTCTTAAGGATCTCTTGGACAAGAGCATGAGCAGCTTGAGAGGGGTTGCTGTTTGCATACAGATTCACAGAATATTCTGAGTTGGAAGGGACCCACAGAGATCATTGAGTTCAAAGTGGCCTGCACAGGGATCAAACCCAGCCCTTGGTGTTATCAGCACCAGCGAAGCTAATCTTGGTGTCAGGAACTGTGGAATTGGGCTGAGCCCATAGTTTGACCTCAGCCACATCAATTTTTATATTTTCTACAAAAGGTTGTTGAATTGTTCAGCAACCCTGCAAAATTGCAATTTTTTTTCCACCTGGCTCAATTAGACAACTGTGAAAGAGGATTAATTGCTCTGAAATCAATAGTGCAGCAGTGCAGCCGTGCTGACATCAGCACAAAATAATGTCAACACAGGAAAATGTAGATTGGGTATGGTAATCTAAAACAGTTTTATACTATTTGCATACACATAACTACTTTTTTGCACTCATTTTATATCTATTACAATGATTTAATGGAAGTCAGTGTAGACCTACTCTACAGCAACTGAGAGAAACATTTGGTTGCATAGAATAAAAGGTCATTTTCCACAGCCATCCCTGAAACACATGTCAGTAAAGGAGAATATGAACAATAAATTCTCCCTAACTGGCTAAAAATACTTGCTTTCACACTCTACAATAGTAATCGATTTGGACGTGTGGTTGGTGCTTTGAGATCATCTAGTAATTGATTTTAAAACAGATGGCAGCTGTCAAATAAGCATTTGTATTTATTTGATGTTTCTATGAGAACCCTTGGGGTTTCACTATCTCAGAAATCTTTGTTTTCTCCTTTCCTAGACCCTTTTGCTGTTCTCTGATCTGTCTTCCTCTCATGTTCTTTTGATGCATCCTACTGACAATTTCTTTGGAGCTTTCTTTCCCAACGTAAACCACAGCCTTTATGTCAGGCTTTAATTTCATTTTGCTTGAAATTCCTTTTTATTAACAGTTTTAATAAAACAGCAAAATGTCTTCAACACACCAAATACTTCATAATCTGAGCATCAGCTACAATACATCACACAAACAGAACCATTGGTTGTGCTCCCCAGAATTGCTGTAGTTTACCAAATCAGCAACAAATAACACTGGTTTTGAGAGGCTTTTGAACCTTAAATTGCTGATATCTTGGATTTTTTAATTTATTTTATTTTTAGTGATAGAAAAGAGTGGCAAAGGTAAAAGTTAGACTGTCAGAGTATTGGCCTGGCCAAGCATCTTTGTCTTCTTGTGCAAGTCTCTCTTTTTGTTAACTGACACTTAAAAATTACAAGTTATTTGTGTCTTCTAACAAGAAGGCCCAGGAAAAGGTGTTTTGTTTTGTTTTTTTTTACTTGTAAATTATCTTTTTTATCAGTTTTTTCTCCTGATATCATTGGAAGCAATCCCTAAGCTACCAATGGATTTTTCAGCCAGTCACTGGTGAAGGCTTCATCTTTTCCAAACAGCAAGCCAGAAATTTGCCACCTTCAGCAGAAAGGCAAAATTCACAAGTATGGCTCAGGATGGACAAAGGCTGCAGAACTATCTGGATTTTAGAAAAGCATGAAGAAACCTCCATGGCCATTTACATGTATGTGTTTATCAACAAAGAGGAACTCTGCCAGTCTAAGGCTCTGTGCAAGCCTGGGAAGTGGATTTGTCATGGAAATGTCTTTAGAAATGCCCCAGTGGCAGATTATGGTTCAGAACATTAAAACCATCTCAGTGGATTTACAAATGTGGTGCATACAACAGGGTTTTTTGTCCAGAACCTGCTGGTTGCCACAGAGGTGGCATAAGATAAAGGCCTGGTGCTTTTCCCTGCATTGAGTCTATCAAGGAATTCAGAGGTCTGAATGCCCTTCACTGGACTGTTCAATGCTTGGACAGAGGTGGACATGATAATTATAAATGTTTGAGTTCTATGGCTAAAGTTGCTATACAAGTATCAAAAGGAATAGCAAAATCCACTTGTGATGATGTTTACAGGATTGGGGTGGATATTATCCATGGAGGAATGAGCCAGAGGATTTGTGGGGTCTCTTCCAGATTCATCTGCTGTGATTCCTTGAGAAGTTTGTTACCTGAAGTGAGATAAAAGTCTCTCATTTCACTGCTCTTACAAGTGCTGCTGGAATTAAATTGCAGTTTGAAACAATCTGGGTGCCTGCTTAATTTTACACATGCTGGGCTAATTTTTGATGACAGACCTACTAGAAATGTCCACCCAACTTCTGATCCACTGTTCATATTCTTTCCAGGGATTACCCACATGGTATCATAGCCAAATGCTACATCCAATCCCAAATTAACCACAGCCTGTTACTTGGCATCTGAGAACCACCACGAGGGACTTGTCCTTCTGCTCCCTGATGGTGCAGGAAACACATCCTTCAGAAGATACAGCACTCCCTCTTTGGGCAGCCTGCTTCACTCCGGGTATTGCCCAGGTCTTGATCCCAAAGACAGCCACCCACATAATGCACAAGTGCAGCAGCCTTGAATTCAGCTCAGGGAGTGTGGAAACCCAGGGCATTGGGAATATTTCTCTGTCTGCTCTGGGGTGCTCTGACCCTGAGGGTAGCACTGACTTTGACCCTCATTCATGGAGAAAGTTTCCTAAACTCCAGAATAGAGTAGAATCCACTAGGGTGTGATGTAGATTGGACAGAATAGTGTAGGTGTATCGGTAGTGTATCTATCAGTTAGGTGGGAAATTTGGGGTTTAGGATTTTTAGGATGTTGTGGATGGAAGCAAGATGGAGGGCACAGGGTGTCATCCTGGGTTTCTTCCTCATGCTTCTTCCTCCTTCTTCAGGGGTTTGGGTGGCATTTTGTAATTGGGTGGAAAAGTCCACATTGCAGGCTTTTAGGGATCAGTTATTGGGTTAAAAAGGGAAATAATCCAGGTGTCAGTTCTTAATTGGATAATTTAGCTTCAAAAGACCTTGGAACAAGAGATTGTTGGCCATTTTGCAGTGATTCTCCAGTGTGCTGAGCCTGGTGTGGACAGCGCGCAAAACTCTAGATAAGATCACAATAAACAAGAACCTGAAGACCAAAAAAATCCAGTGTGTCTCTCTTTCCTGACACAAAACCACTCCAGAAGGGTCTCCCCCAACAGGGGAGCCCCCTGGGAGGGCCCAGCCAGAGTCCCAGAAGCCAGGGAATCAGCAACAGGTACCCTGACAAGGGAGCATTCTCTCTCATCACACCTCTGGTATTTCCTCCAGCTGCTGTTCTCCTCCAATGACATTGAAGTCTCTAAGAGGGATATATGCCCAGTTGTCACTGAACATACTCTGACCTAGGACTTCAAATTCTCTTCCTGAGGGTCTGGTAACTTAGAAGACTCTTGGTTTCACACATTTGAAATGATCATTCAATTGAGCCATACTCAACTAGAAAAAGAAGGATTAAAACACACATCCTGTAACATCCCCTGAGCACAAACACATCACTGGCCAATACATGTCCCCACTGAAGAGTCACCACTCAAGAGCAGGGTCATCCAGCTGTTTCAGAGTGATTCATTCTAAATGTGCTGAGATGGAATAACTTGTCTCAAACCCTGTGCTTGAAGCCAGCCAGCAGTTCTGAGCAGCCCTTGTTCAGCTATGGCAGCCACACACTTTATTCTCATTATTTTTCAAGTTTGCATGCCTTGTTGTGGCTGGCAGGCAAAACTGTGGAGAAAGAAAGAGACCAAGCCAGCAGGATCTGACTGTGAGGAATACCAGCAGCTCACTCACAGCATCCTGGCATCATGAGGCACTCAGTGACTGCAAACTCTGGGGAAGAGGGCAAAAGTTTTGATCAATTGTCGCCTCATGCTCTTAGTCAGGTCATGATCCAAATATGTTAAGGGGCTTTAGTGTATAAGGAGAATCTGTTTTTTCACACATGAGGCAGGATCTGAACTAACTTTAGAAAAACTCAGCAGTTTTGAATGAAACTGATTTTCAAAGCATTTGCTAGATGCAAACACAATGAATAAACTGTCTACAAGAGCAAATTTCGAATCATTTTTTCTTTCAGCTGAAAGAACTTTCTGGTACTAATCCATTCTGTAGTCCATGAGAATGTTCTCTGGTTTGCTAAAACTAACTGATCTCTCTAATAACAGCAAGGTCCTGGCTTTGTTTCAAGGCAAAGGTTCACTCAATTAAATCTCATTAACAGAGGACCACAAAACCTGCACTAAAACCTTTCTGGGTATGTGACCTTCAGCAGAACTGCTTCATTAAGTCTGAGATCCTGGAGAAAATGTTTGCTGAATAAAGTCATTCCTAATTAATGTTAAAATGTCAATGATTCATGTGCCATCCATCTTTACTCCTTTTCCTTTATGCTCTTCATTATCTCTTTAATGGGCAACCAATATAAAAGTCAAAAGCAGAATCTTTTAAATGTACATATAACAGGTGGGACAATGCAGCAAAGCAAATTTGCCAGATGTGCTTTCCCATGAAACATTTGTAACTTCCTAAATATCTTTCGAAAACCCCACTTCTCTGCTGCCATTAAGAATTGATTAATTAATTTGTTATTTCTGAAAACCATATGTATCGAGGATGAGCTTTCCCTTGCACCCTTTCTGATGTTACCTTGAGTTTTATTCCAAGCCATATGCAAGTCTTGATTAACAAAGTGTTTATTTACCCTGTGATGGATATAATTGTCTGTTCTCCAAGGGTTGCTCATCCAATTTTTTTTTTTTTTTTTAATTAAACAGTGTCTGGTGAGTTTTTACTCTTCAGACCTGAGGGACGTCCTGGTTGGACTGGGGGCTCATCAGAGGGTGCTGTACAAACCTGGTGGGTCTGAACTCAGAAAATCCTCACCCCTTTTTCCAATAAGCAGTGATGGCAGCAGATATTGGGGCTGCTTGGACCTGTGCAGCAGGACTTCATGGTGAAGCCTTAGAAACACTCGGTAGCCTCTCTAATTTTTATTCTCACATTAAAGTAATGGGACCCATCTTCCTGCCCATCAATCTGTACAGCATATGCAAGCCCTTCTGGTGGTTTAAATAGGAATGACTCACATGATATTAAGCCTCTTAATGAAAATGTATTACATTATTGTCTTTCACAAAATGGGAGGTTTAAAAAGCCAAGTTAATGTCTTCCAAATGTCATTTACTGGAGACACTTTGGATCAAGAGTGAATTTTATAGCTTTTCTGCAGATCTGTAAGATGAACTCATCTTTACAATGAAGGACATTCAATTACATGAAAATTATTAGAAATAAGCAGCTATTTAAATTTGAATTTGAATTTAGTAAGAACTAGGTTCTGACAGTCTTAAAAATAATTTCACATGATGGCAATATTGTTTTCTCCTTACATGATTGAACTCTGACATGTTTGCATTTGCATTTTTCTGAGCACCTTTTCATTGGTAATTATATTACTGAAATCTCAAAAATCCCAAATTTCACTGGTATAAAGGATCAGTCTCTAATCCTGGCTACTTATGGCAAATTGCCTTGCAAAAGTGATTTAAGAAATGAAATAGGGATAAAAGTCAAGATGGTATCCAAGGCCCAGACTCTGTGGTCTGGCATCTTGAAGTTCCAGCCTTTCATAAGTTACAGAAAATTTCTATATTTATTTATTCCCAACTGGCAACAGAACTTAGGAATATTTAAATTGTTGCTGAAGCACTTGTATAAACACTGTTTAAATTGATTGACATGTGTCTAGTCTGATGTTGTGAACCCTAATGATGTGCAGGACACATGGCAGGAGCAGCAGTGCCTTTTATGCTGCCATGAGTGTGTGTACTAATATGAATAATTGGGTGTTTCTTCAGCAAAGGTAATTAAGCCTAATAACCTATAAATACAGAGTAATTGTTATCAATTGTGCTCATTTGTGTATGTGGCATAATTTGATGAGTATTTTTGATTGATATTCCTGTGGCATCCTCCCTGTGCTGTGATTAGGCTGGGATTTTCATATCTGCACTCTTTCATTTATTGCTAACTAGTAATTTACCTCTAATAGCCTTTTCTTTTCTGTTCTCTCTCTCTTTTTTTTTAATTAGAGGAGATCTTGAAGACTCACATTGCTCACTGGTGGTCTCCTGATGGCACCAGGTTGGCATATGCAACAATTAATGCCTCCAGAGTCCCCACCATGGAGATCCCAATATATACAGGCATCCTTTACCCTACTGTTAAAACATATCATTATCCAAAGGTAAGGAAAAATAAAAATATAATTCCTGCTGCTCTATCAGAAAGAAATAATTGTTTATTTCCAGTAGGCTCAGACAGGAGACTAATAATGCACACTCATAAGCAATGAAAATAAACAGATCAGCTGTTCCTCAGCAAATGTGCATTTAGCACATTCTTTAGCTGCATTTGTAAAATTGCACTTTTCTGGTTCTGTAAGAATTAGTAACTCTCTATACAATGAAAATCAAATTTAAAAATCCTTGCTTTTTCCACACAAAAAAAGCAATTGTGCTTCCATGTTGGAACAGGTGGAAGCTGGATGTTAGCTGTGGGTTTGTCTCTAGGATGGCTTTGTTGGTGTCTGAGGGCTTGGAATTTCTTTATTTCTGTGTTTGGATATGTTTCTATACTTAGACATGTTTCTATATTTAGATACATTTCTATATTTAGATTTTTTTTTATTGATAGATTAGATAGATAGATAGATAGATAGATAGATAGATAGATGATAGATAATAGATAGATAATGATAGATAGATAGAGATGATTAATAGATAGATAACAGATAGATAGAGATAGACAGATAGATATAAATGATAGATCATAGACAGATAGATAGATATAGATGATTAATAGATAGATAACAGATAGAGATAGACAGATAGATATAAATGATAGATCATAGACAGATAGATAGATATAGATGATTAATAGATAGATAACAGATAGATAGAGATAGATAGAGATAAATGATAGACAGATAGAGATAGATGATAGATAGATATTGATGATAGATAGATAATGATAGATATAGATGATTGATAGATAACAGATAGATAGAGATAGATAGATAGATAGATAGATAGATATAGATAATAGATGATAGACAGATATATAGATAGATAGACAGACACATACATACATATATTCTATATTTACATAGATTCACTTTTGTATAGAAGGAAAATGTAGTATTTGGACTTAGAATATCCAGGACAGCCTAATGTCAGAGGACACAGTGGTTTTAGAGGTTTGCTGTGCCTGAAAGACAGAAAAAGACTTAAGAGCCAATCTGCCCTTGACTGCAGACCTGCAGGGAGTGCACAGCACTGGCACAGCTCTCCAGCAGCACAGACTCACTGCTGCTGGTATTGCTGCCATTTCCTGCTCTAAAAGCACCACAGGGGGGTCTGCTGCACTCATTCCTTCTGGGTTTCTTGCTTTAAGCACTGGTTGCCTAAGACCTGACATGCTGGTTCAAATTGGAGCGTACTTTAGCAGGAGAGATAGCCACAAATATGCAGGTTTTGTGGTAATCAATGGTTCAGCAGGAGATGCCCTTTCCTACAGTACAAAATGGATCAGTATTTCACTATATCAACCATCATGCTATTAGACAATCTTTTGTCAAAAGGTGCAGGAAATAGCAAAATTTCTAGCTGCCATGAAAAGTAGGGTTTTTTACTAAGGTTAGAAGCGTCCTGAGTAAAATTGCCCTTTTTTTGTGCCTGCCAGCCTCTCCACTGCTCTGTGCCACATCCCTAGATTTGCAAACTCCCTGTGAAAGACCACAGCACTCCCATCCATATCCTGGTCAATGGGAATGCTTTTCATAACCCATGCAGATGCAATAAATCAAAACCTTTCTGTGGTTGATCATATGGTATGATGGTATGATATGGTAATTTATTCTTTTCTAAAATCCAGGCTGGAATGGAAAATCCAACTATTTCTTTGCACGTGATTGGTCTGAATGGGCCCACTCATGACCTGGAAATGACTCCCCCAGATGATCAGAGAATGAGGTAGGTGCTTTCTCCCCCTTCAGTGCTGGCCCCAGTTCCCTTGGGGTTTTTCAAGATAATTTTGCAGTTTTTAACATGACCTTTGTGTGCTGCTATCAAAAAGTTTCATTTTGTGTAAATCTGTTATTTTTTTTTCCATTTACTTGTCTTTTTACATGTATTTTATAGAATGCTATATTATAACAGACTTACACTGAGTAACTTTGAAATAATCCAAACACATGTATGCAAAAGAAGATGTATGACCTGTGGCCAAATCAAATGGGTATTTGCCTTTCAAAAATACAACTTCAGACCTGTGTACAGCAGGTGGGAATTCAGGATCACAGTATCCCCATCACAGTAACAGAATGGTGGCTCCTGAACAATGTAATTTCTCTTTTGGTAGCATTCTCTGTAAACAGAGAGACTCAGAAAGGTTTTAATTACAGCAATAATTTCTGACTGCAGGATCCAAGTGTTGTTCATAAATTTGTTCTATATGGTTATGGGTGGCCATAATTTATTTAGTTGCAATCAATAGTGCAAAATGATGCAAAATACATCATAATTAATTAGTGCCTGTATATTTCATCAAAACCATGGCAATTGCCATCTCTCATCTCTAGGGATGATAGAAGTAGTGCTGCCAGAGCAATAGGGGTGTATTTTCATTATGCATATGTTTTCTGAAATGAGAAGATTAGTGTGATAAAATGTTATTAAAATAGGCAAGAGGGATGTACTGTACATTCAGTTACAGAAGGGAGTCTCAAGAAAGCAGGGGAAGCTGGTGATAAGGATCTTCCAGCAGGCACATCCTATCTGAAGCATTTCAGTGTGCTCAGTGCAGATGATATAAGGACAGAGTGGTATTTCATGTTCTTTTTATCTGGAGCAAAGTGATTTAGTACAATTAATAAAGCTGAGAATAAGGTGGAGATATGCCACGGCCTTTTTTCTTTCAAAATTGAAAGAAGCCAGGAATTTTCCACAGAAATTGGATATTTTTCAGTTAAAACAAAAAATAAAATAAAATAAAATAAAATAAAATAAAATAAAATAAAATAAAATAACAAAGAAAAAAAAACAAGCAAAGCTGATGATGGGAAAACATATTTGGCGGGGAAATGTACAATATTGATCACTTGTCCTTTTTAAATATCTTTCATTCTGAACATTTTTATCAAGTTTTCTCCAATGCTCTGCTCTTCTGTGAAAAAAAGAAAGTGAAGGGAAGGGGTTGAAATTGAAGGGTGAAAAGTAGTCAGTGCCTGACAGGCATTTTTTATTTTGGTGAAAACTACTGGACCTCAGGAGTTTCATCTGCAGATGGTCAAAATTTGATCATCGCCCAGCTTATTTCTCATATTTGCATCTCAGGTGGCAAATTGAGGGATTATGTTATCTCCCTCAAGTGCAGAAATCCTCACTGGCCCTTGCATGGGCCAGAAACAAATAAATAATGGAAAAACTCAGACAATTCCAGTCTGGATGTGAGGCAGTGTCTGTGCCCAGGGACCATGGGCTGGGCTGCTGCCTGTCCCTTGGCCTGTAATAAATCCCTGTCTGTTCCTTGTGCCGTTTGTGACTTTGGCCATACTGCAGATATTCATATTGTAGAGTCACACCTCATGTGTGGGATTCCTGCCTCCAGGAAGCAGCCATGGAAAGCTGGGGCATGAACGAGTCTGCTGCACAATTATCTCAGTCTCAGGTGGTTCAAATCAAACCAAAAATGTCTTTACTGGGATGTGGAAATCCATTGCAAAACTCAGGATGGCTTCACCCTTCCTGGCAGGGTTCAAGCAAGGTGTCCCTTCCCTTTTGCTGTGCTGTGGATGTCTGTAAATGCAGTGCTCAAGGATAGATTTTGTTATATGGAAGAAACAGGATGTCCCCTAAATCAGCTCCACAAAAAATGTGGGACAGGTCAGGCAGAGAGGGCTTGGGAATTGCACTGATTTCCCATTTCTCTCCACTGGTGCTCAACCAGTGCAGCTGCAGGAGCAGCAGATGTTGAACATTAGCTGAGATGAATCACACATTCTTGTCTCATTTTCCTCTCCAAAATGAGAACCATAAAACTTGGGTGTCCGATAGAAGAGATGTGAAGGGAAGTAAATGAAATTAAAGACTCCCCACTACTCAAAAACTAGAATAATGACTATCCAGGTATCTGCAGTTACCTGTGGGCTGGGTTATCCATGGTCTTGATGACTGCAAGAGGGTTCAGAGGGGAATTGAGACTCCATACCTTTCTCTGGGGTGGTAGGGAAGACCATGATTCACCTAAAATAATAATCAAAAGTTCCTGAGAAAGAACTGTGGCTCCTGTGTTCAAACAGTGAGAGGGATGTAAAAATTGAATATATGTCCTTGAAACCTTAAATTGGATTTATAGAAGAAATGCTCCAAGCCACAATAAGTACTACAATCACATTCCTTTTCTGGGGAGACTGAATCTGCTCAGTTCATTTTGGAGAGAAAGAAGAGACAGTTATACAATTTAATTTTGCTGTGTTGTTTTTTTTCCTCTTAGGGCCTACACTGTTGCTGATGAAGAGTAAAATTACAATTTTATTTCAGGCTCTAAATTTTCAGACTGCTGTTGTCTCACCTGGGCATATCCTTCCCCCCAGTGCAGTGGATGCAAGCATTGAGGCCTTTTGTTCCTTTTCCCTGCAGCCAATTTCAGGCACTAAATATTACTGAAAAGTACAAAATCAATTTCCAGCTTGTTATTTTTCTAGACAAACAGACCTTTGTGCTTTTGCCCTTTCTCTTCAGTATATGCAGGAGCTCTTGCCAGAACACAAAGGGCTCTCCAGTGACACAGAGCATTATTTCCAACGAGAGCAACAGTTCCTTATACATATTTTATAGCAAACAAATGAACTAATAAATTTTTTATAGACTGTATGCTGTAAAAAGTCTTATTATACTTTAAGGATGTCTTGGCCTACATGGCCCAGCAGTATTTATTATAACATCACAGCTTTGGCAGTTCAGCCAGAGTTGTGCCCAACAAATGAAGTGGTGGAGCCCTGAATGGCTGCAGAGGTGGACATCTGGTAGCACCATGCCCTGGCTCTGAGAAGGCAACCATCAGTGAATTTATTCCTGCATTTTCCTGCCCAGCCCAGGTGGTTGCAGTCCTCACTATTGCATGGGACTTTTCCTGGAGATATCAACTACAGGACTGTGCAGCCCACACCCATGGTTTGCTCCAAGTATCATCACAACCTGAAAATGTCCAGCAATAAGATGGTGCAGGTAGTGTAGGAGGGTGGTTTTGCTCATGCAAACTATCTCTGCTGATGTCTTTATGGCAACCAGCTGCATCTGCTTTACAGAAACCCTGTGTCACTCCAAACTCTATTCTTCTTACTATTTGTCTTTTAATACAACACTCCTGGACACTTTGGTGTGTAGCCAGCATGCTCAGAGGCCATCAGCTTTTCATAAGCATCAAGAACCCAACCATTGATAGTGATGGGTCTGAGTCAGCTCAGTTTAGTGTGCTCAGAATGGAAATGGTTTGCAATTTCTTTTCCACCTGTGCATAAATTTGTAGCTCCAGGCAGTTCAATCCTTCTTGGAAGACAGAATAGCTTGAAAGATTCTTTATCTCTGCATTCGTCTCTTCTTTGAAAATAACTTCCAGAAGTGGCAGATAAAACACCTGCTCAGTCCTAAAAATGTCATTTTTAGGGGCTGAAATCCATACACAAAGCAGCCTGGATACACCAGGACATGATGTTCTTTAAAACCACAGCTCTCTCCTGGCCTGTTTGCCTGCAGCAGCTGCCATGTGGCAATTCAGGATGGCAGCGTTGTGATCTGCTTTCTGTGTGTGTGTGTTTGCAGGGACTACTACATCACCATGGTGAAATGGGCCACCAGCACCAAGGTGGCAGTGAACTGGCTGAACAGAGCCCAGAATGTGTCCATCCTGACCCTCTGTGATGCCACCACGGGGGTCTGCACCAAGGTAGGAGAGGTTTGCAGAGCACTCAATTGCCATCAGTGTCCAAAACCCATGCAGGGAGAAACTATTTCACTTATTTTTATGGTGAAAAGCCAGCTGGAACACATTAATTTAGGCGAACAGAACATAAACATTGTTTAATTTTTAATTTTTTTTTTAACACCCAGTAATCCAAGAACACTCTATGTGTGTTTGAGAGAGGGTGATTGTTTGTCTTGGTTACCTTTACCCACATACAAGCAACAATTTGCAACCTAAATACCTTTGCAACATTCCAGCTGCATTATATGTAGTTAATAGCATTAAAACCAGCTCATGCTTATCTTAACTGTAGTTAATTAATCCCTTCTATAAATGCACTAATACAAATGATGAATTGATATAAGATCAGCAGATTCCATTAGCAGATTCCATCATTTAAACTGGCATGGGTTTCCACTGTATAGACTTGTTCTAATACACCCATCCCTTGAAAAAGATCATGCAATTCTGTGCATAGAGCATGGTGAGAAGTATTTTTTTCTTAATAACTTTCATTTCAGCCTTTATTTATTTATTAAGATTTATTTCTTTGGGGAATAATACATCTTGTGGATTTGTGTGTTTTCTCTGTATGTATAAAATGCTTTTTTGATCTAGTGAATGTTTATCCATTAGGGAGGAAAGTCAAGAAAAGCAGCCACTGGATTCCACTCCAGAATCACATATTTAAACAGTTTCTCTGTATTTCTGACCAACTTTTCAGCTCCAATCCAACAATTTCATGCATTGTTAGGCAAAATATAATATATGACAAGTATGGTTTTAATGATCTTTTTGTCTTTTAGAAACATGAAGATGAGAGTGATGCCTGGCTGCACAGACAGGTAAGAGTGATCTTCCCCATGTAGTCAAGTTTTTGGTAAGATAATTGCTTCACTGAGTTTTTCCCCAAAGAGAAAAAAAAAATATTTCCAGATTTGAGAGAGCTACTTGGAAGGTGGCATGATGTGTATAACAGAAAAGAGCTTCTCAGTAACAAACAAGTTCTCAGTAAAGGTGCCATCCACTCTGGTAGGTCCCATAGTCCTTAGCCTGCAATTTAATTGTATTTAAAAGAGATGAAGAGCTGATGTGGGTGGGAGTATCTGTATAGGTGTGTATATATGTGTGTATATGTATACATATATATAAAATCACTGGCAGTATCTGTATAAGACTCATCAGCCTCAGAGGCAACCCTTCATTCCCTGCCCTGACACTGTTGATGACAGTTCAAACACTATTGTGGTTGTTTTCTGGTCATTTTGTTGAGAGGATCTCTGTCCATTCAGAGACAAAACCATGCAGACAGACTGTTGAGTCACTTAAATATCATATATAACACATGCCCAGGAGTCAGTTTGTGAAGGGAGCTCAGATTAAATGAAGCTTTTTTTCAGAGAGAAGCTGTGATCTTGATTCAGCCACAACACCAAACTGTTTTTTCAAGCCTTGTGTGAACACCAGACAGGGAGCAGCATGTCACAAAATACCTTGTTCAATATATTTTGCCAAGTCCAGATTTAAAGCATTTCAAATTTTTGTCACAGACTGTTCAGAGGAGCCAAGACCCTGTAGAAATGGCACTTCATCAGTTCACAGCAAGAACAATGCTCTCCTCTGTTCCAGTGGCTGTCCTGCAGCAATGGGCTGTGTGTGATGCACATGAAAATTGATTTTATGGGGAAATAGATTTTGTGCTCCAAGCATTTCAAATAATCTTTTGCTGATATAGAGTAAAAATGGTGCTGAAATATTCTTTACATTCATAAGGACTGTATTGGCTTAAGTAGGAAACAAAGCCTTAAAAGACAAGGCAAATCAAGAGGAAATTCAATTGTCCAGATATTGTAGATTAAAAATAAAAATTAAAAAACAAACAAACAAACAAACAAAACCCAACAAAAATATCATCCTTAACTGGCATTATTTATTTTATAAGTTTGAAGGCAATAGCAGTAAAATAATCCTTCCATTGCTATTTACTGAAGTATAGTAGAATCTGTGTTTTATATTATTAATACAGCATAGTAGAACTTGTGTTTTTACACTGCTGTGGTTATTTAGTCACCTACCACGTGGACAGGCATTAAAAGATAGTGCTTTATCCTCATATCTGAAGTAAATGATCTGTCAGTCTCTAATGGGCCTGCTCCAGGGAAATACATTTTGTTTTACTACATCTCCAAAAAGCATATACTTATCTTGAGAGCACACTCTTAGTTTAATGTTAGAGAAGGATGTTCATTACAGCCAAATGAGTCAGACATCTCAGTGCTAAACCAAAATAACATTTTCTATGGACTTTGGAGACATTTGATAGCATCCTTCAAAAGCTTTTGTAGCAGTCTGAAGAATCATATAGCTCTTTTGCCAGTATTTCTGACAACAAAATTACTTAAAATTCTAGTTTTGACTGAAAATGATTACTGGGGTAATTGTATTTTCTATATTTGCCTTTTATTCTATGACACATTAATCTAGATAGCTGGAAAGGTATTTTCATGGCATGTGTGCCTGACTATGAGGATGATGTGAAAATGTTAAATGCTAGTCTGGGTCCACTGACCTCTTCAAGAAGGAGATGAATTGCACATCAACCTCTTCAAGAAGGAGATGAATTGCACAGAAGGAGTTCAGGAGTGTGGCTTGGCTCAGGATGAGACTCCTTGGTTGAGACATTTCAATATAAGTGTCTGCAAATGAGCCCTGTCCCCTCTGGTGACACCACCAGGGTGGTGGCAGTGGGGTCACACAGCCAAGGGACCCTGGGCAGGGTTCAGCCTCGTGAGCAGTGCCCCAATTTTAAATCAGCAGGACCAAGGAATCCAACCTTGTTCTTTAAAACACTCCCTCAAAATGTTCCATATGCCAGGTTTGAAAGGTTTTTTGCCCAGGTTTTACCTTTTTCCTGGGAATTTAATAGGGACAAACAGTCAGCTGGGAGCAGGAGACAAGACACTCACCAGGGACGTGAGGTGATCTCCAAGGATGACAGGGTTGACTTTTTTCAGCTGTCTGAAATCCTGGGACTTCTGAGATAAAGCATACAAGCCATGAATTTGAATTTTGTTGTTTAGTAGTTTTTAGTAGACTCAGTGGCATTTGAAAGTCCCTGTATGGAAGGTCATAGTAAACAATCTCATGCTTCCTTCTGGGCTCAAGTTCATGAATGTATTTTATGCAAGTCCAAAATCTTTGGAGAGCCTCTCTCCAACACAGGCAAGGAGAAATAATGCAGCCACTCCCTGTGCAGCTAAAAAATGGAATAAACTACTCAAAGTATCATGAAGAATATTTTCACAGGATTTGTTAGAAAGTATCTGTCACTCTTTGTCAGATGAGGTGGCACAAGTTCACTAAAACTGTCCAGGGACTCTGCAAGTTTATACTTCTTTTATTTAAGTTTATACTTCTTTTATTTATATACTTGCTTGTGCACTTCTGAGCACAAGAGCCACACTGAACTTCACTCATACTTTTTCTTAAATGCACAAACTGTTTGAAACACTAATTATGGCTGTAAGCAATTTTGTTTCAATTTCTGTGAAGAAGCTTTTTTCCAATAGTTCTGGGGATGGTCATGTACAGGCAATGATTCAGCAAGAGAGAAATCAGGCAATTTCTGAGCACCTGCTGATGATAAACTTTAGTGGCATTTTAATTGTTTTATTTATTTAATTGTGAATGTGGCCTGAAAAAAAGATTTAATTAGAAACCAGGGTGCAATTGCAACTCCACCAAAGGCTGCAGTTTTTGGCAGGACTAGGAGACCATAAAATTGTTTAGAGACCTATAACCTTCAAACCTGCCTGCATGGGCTGGCTGCCCTCCCCTGATAACAGCTTCTTTGGGTTGCATTTTTCTTTCCAGTCCTATTTGCCCATTGTTTTAGATGACCTCAGTCTGAAGCTAAAGACTCACTCTCTTAAAAGGTGGGGATGATGAAAACCTGGCACCATTTTTCTTTTACTACTCCCTTGCTTTAATCCTGCATGATAACCCAGTAATGATTCTTACATGTAGTTAATAGGAGGTTTGAAAAGAGATTTTTATTTTAAAAACAGAGTTCAGAAGAACTTATAAACAGGACCCACTGCTTCACCCTGTAAAGCACTTTTTCCATGCAATTATCCCATAATTAAACTAATTTTAGCCTAAAGACAGAGGATGCATCAGAAATAGGACCCAGAGTTCCATAACTCAAATACTCAAATTCATCTGCCAGAGATAAAAAAGCAGCTCCTGGCTACAAAGAATCTTTTTGGTGTTTAAATGAAGAGTTCCCATTTCACCCAGTGGAGGGGATCTGTACCCAGAGACATGGGATCCTCTCCAGTGGTTGACCCTGATTTTTGGTGCTTCAGAGACAGCCAAAGGTGTGGTGCACCCAGCCACAGAAGAGGATGAGGACAGGGATGAGGATGAAGATCAGCATTGCCCCAGGGGCTGAGTGTGTCAGAGATGGAAGGAGATCTTCCCCCTGTGTCCTAAAGAGGAGGTGTCTGCATTGTCCCATCAGAGTCAATGGACATTGGGCGTTTTCTTTGTTGGATTTAAACAAAGTGTTTAGCAAGGGATTAAAAGAATTCATGTCACACCTATCTGTTTATCAGAGCTATGGGCCTGTGATACAGAAAGTATTGGGGCATTTCACTGAAAGAATAATTTGACAACACAGCAAAATCATTAATTCTGGGGTCTGGGCAAAGGTGGGTCAGACACAGAGGGCAGGAGACTGCTGAGGAAGGGAAAATGCATCAGAGAATCCATTGGAAAGGATCCAGTTATTCAGATGAATTTGTTTCCTTTTTAAAACCTGAGGATGAACCAGAAAATCATAATTCTTATGGAAGTATAACTCTCAGTCAGAAATAACACCAACATGCAAAGAATGTGCTTTGCCACTAATTTCTATGAGGAAATGTATCCAAGAGCATGTGAGGCACTGCAGAAGAGCAGGAGGCTGGGAGTGTGTTGAGCACAGACAAAGCAGTGTGGAGCTGCAATGTGTGGTGCTGAAATGTGGTGATTGTTTGCCCCATGTTAAGGTGTGGGTGGGTTTGGGGCAGCTGCACTTCTGTGCCCACTAATCTTTCATAAATTCCAGCTCACCCTAAATCGGATGATTTCTCTTTCAAACATCTGTCCTGGTGTGTGTTTGATCATGCAAATCCTCAAGGTCAGAGACACCTGTGCATTCCCCACCATCCTGCACACACCTTGTCTTCCCTTGTTTTGCCAGAGCAGCCTTAGGTGGCTGCAGATTCAGTGATTCTCAGGGATCTCTCTCCAAACACAACTGAATACACTCTACCTTTTTCTCTTTAATTGTTATTCTTTACACCAGGACTTTGTGCTCCTCTCTAGGATCTACAGAAGCTCAGACTGCATTTAGCATTGTGCCCTCACCCATCCTGATTCTGCCAAACTCAGGATAAGCCCCTGAGGCACCCCTTGTTTATTTTCCCCTGACCATTTGCAGATGAGTTGAGTTGTGCAGCTCTGAGCTCCAGCACTGAACCCTCCAGGAGGTCCTGAGCCCTCCAGCAGCCTCCCATTACCTTCCCTTTTCCAATAAAGCTAAAGTATTTGGTGGCATAACTTCCTCACATTTCACTATCATCCACAACAAAAAGATTACCAACATTTGTGATGATACCCATATCCTTTAAAAGGTATTAATGAAACATGAATTTGTTCAAAACCTTTTTTCACCTACTGATTGCAGCTGTGTCTAGAATCCTCCTGTGGCAAAAACTTCCAAACATTCCATACCTGCTGCATAGTAAAAGTATTGTCTTTTACTAGCACTAAACTGATCTGTTATTTTCCAGGAGGGCTGTCCTGTTCTATTATTGTGGGATTCAATCAACAACAGTTGACAAAAGGTTTTGACAGTTCATATCACATGCAGAATACTTTAATTATGTGCCCAGTGTAGCTCCCTAAATTATAAAATCCTGTTCCAAGAGAATTTCAGTCTGTCTCTCCATTTACCCCGTGGGTAAGTCACCACCTCTGTCACAAAGTTCTGCCTCATTCATTCATTCA
Source organism: Agelaius tricolor (assembly GCF_023055355.1). Taxonomy (NCBI): domain Eukaryota; kingdom Metazoa; phylum Chordata; class Aves; order Passeriformes; family Icteridae; genus Agelaius; species Agelaius tricolor. Next base: position 5,459,230 of record NW_027269266.1, read on the forward strand.
TGTGTTGCCTTTCCAGCAATGGAACAGGCAAGCAGACTGTCTTGTATCATCAGCCCAGTGCTCAGTCCTCACATCTGTCACCTGTGCCATGAACCTCTGTCCCCTGCAGCTCTGAATGAACCTCAAACTCTGCAGCACAATGCCTGCTCTCACTGGCAGAGACATATTGCTGGAATACATAATGCAGGAGGCACAGATATAGAAATGGAGGGTGAGCTCATGGCTACCTACCTCAGGAAAGGAAAACCTGTCCAGCAGAAGGTTTGCCTGAGCTATCACAGTCATTATTCAGTGAGGTTTCTGCTGTCATGAAAGACATTTGGAAATAATATAGAGTTTCGTGTTTCAGGCTCCAGAGCAATGTCAGAAATAAATGAAACCATTATTTCATTGAGCTGCAACAAGCTGCAAATGGCCACATTTTAAAATACACTGAAAACATAAGCAGGGGAAAATAAAAGGCAAAAAGAACAGTTTGAACACCTAATAGAGCACTGACAAATCTGATAAATAGCAGAAAAGAATTAATCAGTAAAGAACAAAGGAGCAAAGGAACACAGAATAAGAATAATGTGCTAGCTTATGGGAAATAAAAATGTTTATTCCTTTGCTGTGCCATAAGTCTCCATGTACAATCAGATTCAGTGTGGTTCAGTGCTTGGCATGTGCCAAGCAGAAAGTCAAGGGCTTTCATTAACACTGAACTGCAGAGGACCCAGAAAAGGCTGGCAACAATCTCCTTGTGGATTGCCCTGGATAAAGAAGGGTTAACAAAGCCCAGCCAAGGAAGGGCCCATCCAGGCACAGAAAATCCTGATATCACAGGACAGCTTCAGCAGAGGTTCAGTTTATTATTCAGTGCCAGCTAGCTGAGACTTGGAGTTAGCTTCATGTAGCCAGTCCTGTTGGTACAGTGCTCCTGTGTCCCACCACATGGGCCACCTGAATCCCACCACATGGACCATCTTTCTGCCTTCCCTGGTAATCTGCTGTTCAACCTCTTCATGTAGTGGAGACTTCTCATGTGCCTCAGGGCTCTTGTTCACAAAATGAATGCTCCCTTCCAGGAGATGCTTGCTTGCCACATGTGGTGTTTGATTTTCCTTCTGCTGAGTCTCTTCTATCTCTGGAGGGAAGTTCCAGTCACCCAATAAAAATCAATCACCATGTTCACCTGGGAGCTCTGTGTCAAAGAGTTCTGCAGGAGATCCTCTCCTTCATAAATAATTCAGTGAGATAAGCATTTGTAAGGCAGCAGAAAAAGACAGCAGTTCGATGCTGTTCAGCATTGTTTCCCCTGGAAGAACACAGAGGTTCTTCCAGCAGGGCAAACAGGGTTTGTCACAGCAGTTCCAAAGGCTCCAAGTGCCTCAAGCAGCCAGCTGTACACGTGCATTTTGGCTTTGAAAATGGCAATTGACTTTATAGCCAAGGAACTCTTCTTGCTGCCTGTCCTCCCCCAGCTGAAAGATGTCTGCTTTCCCAAGAGCAAGAAGCAAAGCTCAAAACTTCCTCCAGTTTTCAGTGGGCTCTTTGTTTGCCTCAGCTTGCTGTCAAAGAGCACTTTCTATTTGCTGTGAATTCACTTTACAGGGTGTTGGAGGGCTGAGCAATTCTAAATACAACCAATTAACACTAATGCACCCCTAATTTTGCTGCTTTTGCAGAATGAAGAGCCCGTTTTTTCCAGGGACGGTCGGAAGTTTTTCTTCGTCCGGGCCATTCCCCAGGGAGGACGTGGCCATTTCTACCACATTGCCATGTCATCCTCACAGGTAACTCCCTGCTGCTGCTCTGGGTCTCACCTGAGGCAGACAGCAATAAAAAATAGTGGCTGTGCTTGTAGCAATGAGATGGGGAGGTGCAGATGTCAAAAAGTCTTGGGCATAGAAGAAAACCTCCGATCATGCTTCATTTGGGCATAAGATAATGTGAATTTCCAAAGAAAAAGGTCAGTGGAATTTCTCTTTCCAAACATTATTATTGTTTTGGTTTGGTTTTTGTAATGCCACCTCTGTTGTAGATAAGTGAATCTCCATCCTGCCATAAAGGATTAAACAGAAGTATGTGGGCACCTGTATTAGAGGAAGGGGTTTGAAGTTGCTCTGGGTTGAATTCACTTCATTATCTTCAGTGGAGTCATGGTTAAGATGATTCAGACTCTCTGTTCTTTCTATGCCTGCAGGTTCACAGAAATGGCAGGTGTAGTGGTGGAAATTGCAGATGTTTGGTTTATTTTTCATGGACAATGGAGCCAGAAGAGCTCCCTTTTTCACAAGTTTTAACAATAAAGAAATCTACTTCTCTTTTCTTTCTGGCAGCCCAACAGTAGCAATGATGATTTACAGGCTATTACATCTGGAGACTGGGATGTGACAAAGATACTGGCATATGATGAAAAGAGGCAGAAAATGTGAGTAGACTTTGGCCTGACAAATCAGACTTCCTTTGTTTAGCCCTGGGCTCTGGGTTGGTTACAAAGGTGCTGTGTATGCACTGAAACCTGTGAGCATGAGGAGCTGGGAATAAGAAAGCAGAAGCTGTCTCCATTTTGGCTTAACCTCTCACACCATTACACTTATCTTGTGTGATTTTGAATAATCTGCACAGTTCAAACCTCTCTTTCTATGACTGTTAAATATATTGTGCAGATGAGTAATTTCTCCTGCTGTAACTTCTGATATTACCCACTGTAGGAAAGCAGCCTGTTTTCATCAACCACTTAGTCAGTTTTGGAAAGAATCTTTTGTTGACCTGCAAAAATACCAATGCAGTGGAAAAAAAAATTAGTTAGAATTAGGAAAAAAAAAGAAAAAAAAAAACCAAGAAAAACAAGAAAAACAACCCCACCCTTCTTCACACTTGCTCTTTATGCTTTTAAAATAAGTTCTGCAAACATTCACTTTTTCAAATACACTTCAAAAAATTACATAAGAAAATATTTAGACAGCTTCTGGAATCAAATAACAGATTCCTTTCCTGAAAAACTTTTGGGTGGATACAAGGTTCTCAGCTCTCAGTTACTTAAGGGCACTGAACAGTGGAGTAAACAGTCTCTGGAATATGATAAACTTTGAGTGATCATTAAGAGCACAGTGCTTCAGAACAATATAAAATCATAGAAATATAGAATCACAGAATAGCTTGGGCTGGAAGAGAATGAGCATCCAGTTCCAGCTCCCTGCCATGAGCAGGGACACTTTCCACTGGACCAGGTTCCCCCTCAAACCTGGTCTTCAACACTTCCAGGGGTGGCCTAAGTAGCAAATTAGCACCAAAGTCTTATTAGCATTTTAACAGGCCAGTCAAGCAGAAAATGCCAGACACAATTTGTAGACTCAAGATGTGTGCCCAGGCAAGTGCAGATCAGCAGGGATGAAAACTCTTCCTGGCATTGTTCACCCCATGGATGCTACATTAGCTCCTGTGCTCTAGCATTATCCACACAAAATGCATCTGGGGGTTTAAATCAGATTTCACAGGTGGGACTGAGGTTGGCCTCCTCCTGCAGCATCACTCTTTTACCTCCAGAAACTGCTACTGCACAGCTGAGCTTGTGTTGATTATCCAGAGAGGAGCTCAGCACAGCACAAGGAGAACAAAGTGTTCTTCAGCTTCAGGCTCTGCTTCCCATCAAATGCTGAGTAGATGTCTAACTTCCTTTTCCAAAGGAAATAATGTGGGCAGAAAAGTAAAAACTTCCCCTAGAGAGAGAAGGAAGATCTTTAAAAGAAATTCTGAGCCATGAATCTTGAGCTAAAAAGGTGGATGTCTTCCATTTAATCACTTGATCCTTTTTTGATCCACTGACATGACGAGGGTGGGACCCAAAGTTTTCCATGTTTGTTTTAATTACAGTGCAGTATGCAATTACTTCCTTGAGCCTCTCAGTGATGTGTCCCTCTGTATCCTTTCCTAATTCAGTTTAAACTTCCCTTGCTTTTACAAGATCATGAAAATGGCAGTATGAGTGAAGATGTTGCATGAGACACTTCTAAACACCCTTCTAAAGGTGCAATTCACTTTTATTTTCCCCCTCCAGCTATTTCCACAGCACAGAAGATTCACCAAGAAGAAGACATTTATACAGGTTTGTGCTTTACTAACTTCATATTCAGAATTTCCCATTTCTTCAGTTTTACACGAATCATAAGCAATTGCAGTAGGAGCAGTTTCTTAAGTTTTTTTTCTTTAATAGCATTGCAAGATCTGTCAGTGTGTCACTGGAAGAAACAGTGTAACCATAGCAATCAAAATGCTTGACACTTGGAAATGTTTTACATTTAGCAATTTTCTCATATCAATTCAAATTTTAAATTGTGTCAAGACTGACTATCACAAAAAGATAGTCAGTTCACAATAGAACTGCCTAGCACTTGAAGGAATTCAGAAATACATAAAATAATGGTATAGACTTTATACTTTATAGTCTTTATACTTTTCAAAAGAGGTTTTAAGAAATTTCGTAGTAGCTCACCTCTTCATGAAACTGAAAAGAATTAACAACATTTTATGTTTACAAACCCTTTTCTGCAGTTCCAGAAGATTTTAGCATTGTCCCTAAGCATATGATAAGTAAATAGCTGGTTTTACAGCAAGCTATTGGTAGTGTTGCCATTGTGAAATATTGTGGAAGCAGATTACAGAGTGAAGGAAACACAAACTTTAAAACAAACATTTTGGAATCATTATTCCACTTGTCCTGTTTCTCTTCTCAGTCACGATGCTGCCATCACAATACCTGCAATGAAGGGCAGAGTTGGTGAAGGCATCAGTGGACAAGGGACAGTCAGGACATTTTCCTTCTCTCACATATAGAGAGGACATCATATCTTTTTGTTCTTCAGTGGGAAGGAAAGTAGAGCAAAGTAAATTACCTGTGATTGAATATTTTTTCCTTTAAAGACCTATATGTCTGTTCACTGCACTCCACAGTTTTTTTGAGTGTTTATTTTCTTGAAGAAAATTCTAAAAATTATATTAACCTTTCATTTCTTTTGAAATGAGAAGAAAGCCTCACTTGAGAAACAGAGTCCAGGCAGAGTTCAAGAGCTGCTGGCATGAGTGAAAGCACTCCCACTCCTCCTTGTCAGCATCCATCTCACCCTGGGGCCTCATCAGCCTCATCTCCCCACACAAACAGAGAAAGAGCAGATGAAGACCTGTTCAGGGGTTTTCCTCCTCCTTTTTTTGTGTTTGATTTAGTAGATTTCATTAGGATTGTAGTCAGAGATAAAATCTGAGCCTAAACAAGAGCCCATGATCACTCATTTCAGTCTCTGTGATCCTAAAAAGGTTGCTCAGCCTCATCTCTTGAAATGGTAGCAAGAAATACTCCTCTCCTTTCCAGTAATACTAGAAAGATCTCTTGGTTAATATTCTAGATGTTTAAAAATGCTATTGATTAATATTTGCTAGTAATCTGTAATTCTTCAACATTCAGTGAACTCTTAGCAGCAAACTTGTGAGCAAATGGACAGGCCACATTACCTTCCTCAACAACAGATCCCTAAACACAATCCTTTCTTTCTGCTTGGGGGTTTTAAGAGCAGAGGTTTTGCTTATTTAAACCTGTAAAAAGGGCTTTGGCCTCTGAGGAAGCAGCTAGCAAATCAGACCAGTGGTGAAACCAATAAGAAACTTAGAGAAAGCAATTCCAGCTCTTAATTGTCTGTTATAAATAAGTGTTGAAATGTTGCTCCTTTGTTTCATGCCTTCATCCACCAAATTATTACTTCCTCTTGTGAAATTGCAACCATCATTTTCTTTTAAAAACTGTGCCTTCCTTCATAACCACCTGACCTTGCAAAATGACATCAGTATCCATTTATATATTCTCTATTCAAGCAGGAGGGGAAAAATCCATCATTGCTATTTAAACTCAACCAAATGGAAATACTTTGTCTCTTACTAATGTTGGACACATTAGATTTATATTCTTGTTCTAAAGAAAGGTTCAAGTAATGTTGCTTTCAAATAACATTTGCTCAGTGACCTTCATGGAATTGTATTAACTTTTTCAGTGCAAGCACAAACGGGAACTTCAACAGGAGGTGCCTGTCCTGTGATCTGATTGAAAACTGCACTTATTTCAGTGCATCCTTCAGCCACAATCTGGAATACTTCCTGCTGACATGTGAAGGTATGTGCTGGGTTCTGTCACTGCAGTTGTTGTGCCTCGGGGGCAGGATTTAGAGCCAGCACTGTCATCTTCAGATATTCTGTGTACCTGAGGTCAGCTTTGAAAGACTTGCCATGAATATGTTGCTTTTAAAGCTTTACTCTTTGCATTTTTCTTTTCTTTTATATTTTTACTTGTAAAAATATATTTATTTGCTAGAAAGCAAATATTTACAACCTTTTTCTGTGTATACATGCACAGAAGGTAGAAGTAGATTTCCCCAGCCACCACCAGCATCCTTAAAGGACTGTAACAGCAAAACCTGGAGGATCTAAAACATCAGAAAATTTATGAGAGAGAGGCCAACAAGGTGGGGTTGACTGTAGGTGACTGGGTCTAAGTTCCAGATACATCAACCAATACTGTGAACAGAGGGATTTAAAGTAGGTTACAATGAGAAGACAATTTGCCAAAAGGCATCTTACAGAAATTTTCCTGATGGACAATGTGAGTACAATGTGGTGTATCTTCCCTGCTCATCCATCCTAGATCTACTTTAACTTGGCATAATCTGCAGGTCCAACAGGGATTTCCTATTCTGAAAATGCCTGAGAGTATCCAAGATGCATTTCAGGAGAAGAGTCATTGAAGTTTTCTCCAACTCCAGTCAAGACTAAATGCAGAACTCCACTAAACTTAATCTATATAATTTAATTCTGCTTAATTATCCAAAATTGCACACAAAATGCATGCACACCAGTCATCTGCTCCTGGGATTGAAGCTGCTCAAATGGCTGCATGTCCTCTGCAGAGAGACCTGGAATGGTTGGATGGATGGGCAGAGTCTAACAAGATGAAGTTTAATAAATCCAAGTGCCCAGTCCTGCATTTTGGCCACAATAACCCCTGCAGTGTTATAGGCTGGGGATGGTGTGGCTGGACAGTGCCCAGGCACAAAGGGACTGGGGGTACTGGTGACAGTGACTGAACACGAGCCAGCAGAGTGCCCTGGTGGCCAAGAAGGCCATCCTGGCCTGGATCAGGAATGGTGTGGCCAGCAGGAGCAGGGAGGTCATTCTGCCCCTGTACTTGGCACTGGTGAGGTCCCACCTCGAGTGCTGTGTCCAGTCTGACCCCTCAGTTTGGGAAGGATGTTGGGATGTTTGAGTGCATCCAGAGGAGGCAACAAGGCTGGAGAGGGGCTGGGAACACAAACCCTGTGAGGAACTACTGAGGTTGTTCAGCCTGAAGAAAAGGAGACTCAGGGGTGCCCTCATCACTCTCTGCAGCTCCTGAAAGGTGCCTGTGCTCAGCTGGGGCTGGGCTCTTTCTCCAGGCAGCACTGACACAACCAGAGCACACAGCCTCAAGCTGCACCAAGGGAAATACAGGTTGGATATTAGAAAAAAGTTTTTTATGGAAAGAGCGATAAAGTTCTGGAATGGCTGCCTGGGGAGGGGGTGGAGTCCCCATCCCTGGGTGTGTTTAACAAACCCTGGATGTGGCACTGGGTGCCGGGGTTTGGTTGAGGTGTTGAGGCTGGGTTGGACTCGATGACCTTGAAGGTCTCTTCCGATCTTGTGATTCTGTGAATTCTGTGAAAAGGCTTGAAAAGCAAACAAGAAATTTCTTATTTTCAACAGCTCAGGAGAGAAGTGAGTAGGTTTTGAAGGGATATTAGGAAGGAATTCTTTACTGTGAGCAAGATGATGGCCTGGCACAGGCTGCCCAGAAGAGTCATGGATGCCCCATCCCTGGAAGTGTTCAAGGCCAGGTTGGATGGGACTCTGATCAATTTGGGATGGTGGTGTCCATCATGGGGGACAGCAGTGGCTCTGTGGTGATGCAGGGGCTGCCCCTTCTCTGACTGCCAGGTATCCACTGCTGCCAAGTATCCACTGTTTGTGGTGAGCACCAAGGGTAAGGAATATTTGAGATGGTAAAATGATAAAGTAGAGAAGTAGAACCATTTGTATAATGTAAAATACCTGGACTAGGACAATTATAAAAACATGTTTTTTCACCTGGAAGGGAATGATAGGTTTCATGTCAGAGGCATAACATAACACAGCACAGAAAAATAGCATTAACAGGGCAATACACTAATTGATTTAATGGACTAATTAATTTAATGCACTTACCTGTAAATCTGAATTTATAGTTATGGCAGACATATGCACAGAAGTGTCATTTGTCAATAAACATTCAGTTCTCTAGTAAATATTATGTTTACTAAGTTCTTCCCTTTAAAAGAAAAACCTTGTTTATTTTTCTTCTTGTTTTCATTTCAAGAACAGCTGTCAGGAGCTACCAGAGACAATGTCCATTTCCTTTGCACCAAGATAATTGTTTTACTGTAATTAGAAGCATTTGTGAATAACAAGATTAAGGTTTCTGAAGGGCCTTATCAACAATTATGAGGTGATTTGGTTTTGATTACATTATATCTCATCCACAAAAACCTGCAGTGATACCTGAAGAGATTAATTAGTTTTATTAGTGTGTACATTAATCCAGTACACAAGATAATGATTTTGCATAATAAACTATGGGTCTGATTCTCAGCTGCTGTAAACAATAACTCAATTATAAGGTCATTAGGATTAGATATATTTACATCTGCTGAATATATCTTTGTCTGAATTTTAGTTATTTGGGACTAAATTCTCAAATCTCACTGTAGCGCAAATACAGCACAGATTCATCTGTGGAGCTCATCTCAGTGTCTCCATTCAGAAAACTTAAAAAAAAATATGCATACATGAGAAAGTACAGAAATCTTGGTAGAATTTCCATTTTCAGTGATTTTATAAAAATATCAGTCTATTGCATTTGGTGGAGTTATTCCTTATTTACATGACTGAAAGTGAGAGGTCTTTCAACCTCTTTGCTTTCAAGCAGTTTGTGGGAACCACACTTCTTTTTGGCATTTTTCATGTAGGATCCATCTAATTCAGATGGGTGCTGTGGGTGCACTTGCAGCAGGGACAGCTCCCTCTGGTTCCTGTTGCAGCTGATGAGAGCCAGGTCAGTAGAAACCTCTGTTCTGGATGAAGCACAAATTTCTGGATAAAAACATCATCCTGTCAGACTTTGGTGATATAAATAGGTGCTGTGGTTTCATGGAGAATCACCTGGATCCACTCAGAGGAGAATTCCTCTTGCACAGCTCCTCAGACTGCTTAGCCACAGCTTGGCCATGCCTCAGCTCCTTTGGATGTTGGGTCATTGCTCACAAGCATTCATGCTCTGGTATGGTTTAGATTAACAGGAAATCTAATTTATTCATATGCACATATAACACAAAAAAGGAAAAGCTCCTTTGTCACAGACATCTTTTATGAAAAATCCTTTCTTTAGGAGTTTTCCTCCTGAGAAGCTGAGAGGCCTCAGGAACAAAATGTAAACAATGATTACCTGCTGCTGTGGAATGCAACAGGTGCATCTGTGATTGGTCCATGTGGTTGTTTCTAATTAATGGCCAATCACAGCCCAGCTGGCTTGGACTCTCTCTCCGAGACACAAGCTTTTGTTATTATTCTGTCTTTTTCTATTCTTAGTTAGGCTTCTGATTAAATCTTTTCTTCTATTCTTTTAGTATAGTTTTAATATAATATATATCATAAAATAATAAATCAAGCCTTCTGAAACATGGAGTCAGATCCTCATCTCTTCCCTCATCCTTGGACCCCTGTGAACACGGTCACATTCCTTGAACAAGGATCTGTCAAGGGACCCTGCAGATCCTGTAGCTGATCCAGCAGACAGAACAAACCCACCAGGGTGAACAAGAGTTTGTCTTGTTCCCCAAGGGCTTCTGCCAGGAGTTCCCATCTCTGCTTCCCCCAAAAAATCCCCCCAGCTGGAGCCAATTTTCAAGACCAGGCAGTGGCAGACAGTACCTGTGGCTGTTTAGTGCTTTCTACTCCACAACATGTCTGACATGCATAAATTTGTATCTAAATAGGTATCAAATACATAAATCTCCATAATATGTATAAAATGCATCAATATGTATAAAAGCACCCAGAGCTCAGGTCTTGCTGTCTGCTCTGTGGCTGTGACATAAAAATGAGTGTCCATAGCAATCACTGGTGTACCCAATGTCAGCCTCATATGTATCTTTGGAGGTAGCTAAATTAAATTATTTTCCTGTAATCAAGCCTGTAATAGCTTAAAAATCTGTATTTTCTCAGTCACATGGGCAAACTTTTATGGCTTGAAAGCAATTTCTGTACTGACAGAGAATAACCACCACCATACCTCAGTTTCATTCTATCTCTTCTTTTGTGACCTTTTGCTGCAAATTTATTTGTGTCTAGAGCCACAGACATGACTGTGGCTCAGCTGAACTTCTTTACATTGGATGGCAAGGTTTGTAAGATTTAAGCAATCAATCAATGCTTATAAAATACTTTGTGATACTTAAATGAAAGGCAAGGTTAAGGGAAAATATCTTCCTCAAAAGGACCCCAAAAAAACCAAGAAAGGTCTGGCATTGCTCATTTGATCCCAAAGGTCAAAGCTGGAAGTTTTCTACTCACTCTTTTGATGCTTGAAAGGCAACATATAATTTCCTTAAAAGATTTTTTGCTGTCCTGCAGAATACATTTAACAGCCTTGCAAGCTGGCACAGGCTGAAATGAGAGCAGCTGCTGCAGTAGGAGGTAACCTCTCTTGAAAGAGGACAGTGCAATGCTTGCTGTCAGGAGGCAACATTTATTGCAATCAGTCAGTCCCAGAAGGCTAGTTACCTTATTTTTCATCTAATTTTATATGCTCATGATTGAATTACTGTAGTAGGATTTAAGGAAACATGATGCTTTGCAGACTGCTGTTAGATTATCTCCTCTAGACATGGTTGAAAAAGCAGTATCTGCTTGACCAAGGTCACTCCTACTGTCATTTTCACCATAAAATATGGGTTTACACTTCTGCCTCTTCTCATAAACCAGCACAGGCACATCCACTGATTCCCTCTAAGATAAACAGAAATAAAATCTGAATGGAAGTGGTTTGCTATTTTACACATAAATTTAATTGAGGTTGGATTTTTCTCATCTGAAATGGGATGTAAATTTTAATTTCATTGAGAAAAGGATAAGAAGCTGCAAATTTTGGCTATGGGAAGCAATTTATTCCTGTTTCTTGAGTGGCACTCAGACATGTAGGGTGCAAGCCTGAATGACACCAGCCAATAAAGCCCTAAAGCCCATTTTTAGGTGATAGCTCTTTCTCTGAAGGATGAAGCCCTATCAACTACTGCCCCTGTAGTGAACTGTGCAGTGTTTTAGTATTTCCACTGTACATGGGGTCACTTTGTCTTCAGTGGCTCCTTCTGTCTCTCCCCAGAGTAACCAGCCAGCACTAATGAAACTCAACTCCCAGTGAGGCTGTTCATGGGGAAAGCAAGGGAAGCAGCCCCTCCTGGCACAGCACAATTGGTGCTCTGGCACTCTGCTGTTTTGGCTGCAGTGTCTTCACTGACATAAAAAAAACCCTGTGAAATCACAGAGATTTTCAGCTGGACTCACAGAGCTGGCAAATGTCTCCTTGGAGCCTGGAGTTCATGTCCCTGACATTACAGACTGTGGCATCAAAGCATCCTTTACATCACTTGGTCCTTTTCCATCAGCTGACCTCATCCATAAGCTCATCCTGGCCCTAGGTTTTGTGTGGTTTTCCCCACAAAGGGTTAATGCCTTCTGAGGCAAGAGGACTAGAGGGGAAGACCCTGGCCTGTGCATGTATCTCTGCAATTAATGACATTTAATACAAAATAAAAATGTGTGGGCTGGAGGGCAGAGGCTTTCTTCGTCCTGCTAATCAAAGTTCTCCATAATCATGTGTCATCAAGGAGGGATTAATCATTTTTAGGGACGTCACAAAGAAAATTGGAGGGGAGAGGACTGTAACAAGGGCTAAGGGGAGGTTTGTCTCATGCTTGGCATGGTTGCTGAGGACAGAGAAGTGCCTTGGCCACTACACTGTGTGTTATTCTTCAACCAGTGACCAGTTAGGGAAGAAACAGCTTTCACTTTGAGGAGGGACAGCAGTGTGACTGAACAGGGAACTGTCTTCTTCTATGATAGTTCCTCTTCCAGATCCAGTAAGATTGTTTTGTTCCAAAATGCCATAAACCCACTATTATTTATCCTGTCTCTTTGAATATTATCTCTGCTGTAAGTTGTGTCTGTGGCTCACTGGCAGCCTTTATTGTGCAGGCCAAATGACTTTAAAGCTGTCTCTCTCTTTGGAGAGAAGAAAACAGATTCTTGTAAGAAAAAATGTTAAAATATTGTCACCTGATTTGGCTCCTCTCTGGCACACTGGTTCACAGCAGCTTAGCCTAGATGCTGTAGATCAGTAATGACAGGTAACAGAAATGAAGTCATTTCTGCCTTTCCTAGCAGGCAACTCTGCAGCTGTGGAGCAAAATGTTATGTTGTAACTGAGCTGTGCTTGATAAAATACCTAAAGAACAAGTACAAAAGGAATTTGTCTGGGTATATCTGCTTTTCCCCATTGTGACAACAACTCTGTCACTGCAGTGCTGGCCCTGAGGCACTGAGGGGTTCCTATAGGCCTGGGAAATCTTTAAAATCCTAAGAAGAGGATTTATTGTTCTTACATCTTGCCAGAAAAAGTCGTGTTTCAATCCCATTCACAGATAAGAAGTGGCACAAAAGCACTGATTAGAAAAAACTCTGCAGTTTAAGGATCTCCTCTGAGAGTGATTCATACTAATGAAGGAGCAGCACAACCAAATTAGCAATGATCTGAGTCAAGTTTCTCATGCCATTGGACATTCATTCATTCTGTCTGTGCTTTTATGAGTTTTAAAGACAAGTGCTGCAAGATTTTTTTCTTTATAAGCAGCAGGTAGCTATAAACTTCTCAGCTCCTTAAACTGTTTCTTGAGAATTTAATTTAATCTTCTTTCCTCCCTCTTAGTGAAACTTGGAAACACCATCTGGAGATGGGAACACTTAGGAGCATCACTTGCTGCTTTCACTTAATAGGTTTATGCTGAGCCTTGAAAAGTCCTTTTGTTGTTCCACATTTGTTTTATTTTCCAGAATTTTGCTGGGGTCAGGAAAGATTTTCACTACCAAGTTTCATCAAATGATCTGGCTCTGCTTTGTGGCAGGTTGTCCTGATTTTGCTTTTAAACACATTTTAGCACCACAGAGCCCAGAGCATGATTTAACAAGGTTCAGCCTTCCACTGTGGGGAGGTCTGAACCCCTGGTTTGGAATCCTCTTAGAATTTGGAATCTCAGGTTGTTCTACCCACTGATGTGGACACAACACAAGATGACAGAAGTCTGAAATGTTTGGTGCTTCTGGAGTTTACCATAGACAGAAATTTTTAGTGTGGGTGTGTCTAAGTCATGAAATCCTTTGAGTGAAATCAGTGTTTTCTGATGAGAAAAATGTGTTTTCTGATGTGAAATCAGTGTTTTCTGATGAGAAATATGTATTTTCTGATGTGAAATCAGTGTTTTCTGATGAGGGCTGCTTTAGGAGAAGCATTTTTGGTGTTGGGGTGAGGATCCAAACCCAGGTTTGTGTCCTTGAGCGGTGCCATCTCTCTAAACCCAGTCAGGGATTGCTCACCAGCATTTCTCCTGCTTTCTTTTAATAACATTGGAAGGTTTCTTACTAAAAATCACAGACCAGCACTCCTGGGCAAGGGAACTTTTAATGGAGGCTGGAGGTGGTCAGAAAAGTGGGAAAACTGGGCCATTAATGCTGCCTTGTGTACAGCATAACCCATGAACAGTGTGAGAGAAGCTCAGCCAGCAGCTGGGTGGGTGGGAAAACCTTTGAGGCACCAGCTTCAGTATCAGCATCACTGCATAACTCAGCTCAAGACTGAAACCCCAGGATTTTTATTTTTTTTTTCTTAATGTCAGCAAACATAAAATTCTGAGCAACGTTTCTAGTATTGTGGCTATATTTCATGTCATTACTGCATAAAGATGTTGACCTTTTCTGAGGAGATTCATATTTTGGAAAACTTCCTGGTATTTTATTCTCTCATGGGATTACCAGCTGATTTAGACAGAAATGAATGTGTGCCATAGAAAAGATAAATTAAAATCAATAAATCACATGGATTTGTTGATGAATTTCACTAACAAAGTAACATTTTGTTTTGGTTTGCCCATTGACTTAGGGATTCAGTCTGTTTCATCTGCACTTCTTGTAAGTGGCTTTGGGGAATTTCTTTACATGAAAATTGCTTAAAATATCACTCTTGTGGAAATTTTGAATGTAACATTCATCAAAAAAACAGGGTTTTCTACTCATAAAGACTTACTTTGTGAATAAAAGTGTCTAAATCCTTTGTGCCTCAGGACAGAAGATCATGACATTTGTCTTTCACTGTGAATTAAACAAATCACATTTTTCTTCAGTTACTCCATCAAAATCAGGGGATCATGTCACAGAGACATTTTTGGCAGCAATTTTTACATTTATGGCTCCTTCAACAGAAAGAGCTTAATATTATTTAATATCTCAGGAAAATACTATACTGATATTTGTCAGGATACAGAAAGGGGGAGTAGAAGTTTTATTGTTGGCAAAATAAATACTGCACTAAGTTTTTAATTTGAATTATGGAAAGGTGTGAGAATCCTTTCACAACCTTTCTCCAGATGATCATTTTCATGCTCTTACCAAGTGGGGAGCACAGGCACAGCGAGAACTGGGGGCTTGCCTATGGACACATCTGGAGTCAAGTATCATGACCCCCATTTCCATCTTCATATTGCAAGCCAGTACTCCAAGGAAAAGCAGCACAGACTCCTGGAACAGACCAGAAATGTGACTCCTTCTGCAGCCTGTCTCCATTGTGGATGGTGGATAATTAACCCTCTTCAGGATTTTTGCAATAATGTACCCATCAGGGATGTGTCTGCCCAGCTCCTGCAATAAGAGGTTGGTTCATGCCTTCAGGCAGGAGAATAATGAACCTCTCTCTACATCTTCCTCAGTTCCTTCATTTAATCAGACCTTTTAACCTGTGCCATTTGGGCCAGACCTACCATCCCAGGAAAGCAATGGAAAATCTGGAGACAGCGATATTTTAACTAACCATGGACAAGCAAAATGTAAATCAACGATTCACAAAGCACTTGTGCATAAAGCAGTGTTTTAAACCTCTCTGCATTGCCCATGTGTTGCCTTAAATACCACATAGAAATGTTGCATGTCACAGTCTCATCAATAACATCCCTGGAAGCAGATTGTAATTAGCAGTTGTTATGCTCAGGTAAACATCAGTGCAAGCCATAATGGAAGCACACATTGGCTCTTCCCTGAATGCACTGGGCTATTTATGAACTGTAAAATAGCTCCATGTTTAGGCAAATTTATCTGCAAAAAGCAGGTGGATTGCTTCTTTGTTCCCCTTTCTGTTACAAAATGATCATGTTTTTTGGACAGTACTGTTGGATTCTCTAAATTTTGAATTGGATGTGGATCCCTATGATACATACACTTACAAACAGGTGGTTTTTACAACAGTTGCTTTAATTTGTTGACCCACATCCAAACATGGAGAATTCCAAGACACATTTGCTAACAGTGCTTTGAGAAGTCCTAACCAGCTGCCAAATGCTGGTTAGGACACATGGATTTGGTTTTTTTCTGCTGTCACAAGCTCCTTTAGAGAACTCAAGCAGGTTTTGTAATTCCAGCTTCCTGTGGGTGCTGTGAAAATGAAGTCCATTACTGCCTGCCATGCTCAGGTGTGCAGTGACAATAAGGGGCACAGAGGCTCCTAGACAGATAAATTTCCAGAATGGTTTTGAAAGCTTCAGTGAATCTTTAGTCTATTCACTGCAGAGAAACCTTCCCAGCACAGCAGCCCAGCCATCAGCATGCAGGAGTGCACTCCAGTGACAGGACCAGCATGCAAAAGTGATTAATTGGCCCTGGGGTGAGGAGCCAACAAGGCACGGCCGCAGACGTTCGCGCGGTGCCTCGTCTCAACAGCACCCCAAAAACGAGTCTGCAATTACACCACAGGCCTCAAAAAGTGCAGGGCCAGTCCTCCCAGTGCTGCAGCATCAGAGGAGCCCTCTGTGTGCTGCAGGACAGGGCTGCAGCAAGCCCAGCCTCCCTTGCCCCCATTGCAGCACTCGGTGCCTTTAGAGACAGGCAGGGATCTCAAACCAGATTGGGGTTTGAGTTGCAGCAGCACTAAAAGCAGATATGGAAAATGTACCAACCCATTTTGGCTTAAAGCACGTCATTCTGTGTTTTCACAGCACTGGGAGTGCATCAGGATCTGGGAAATCCAGTGTAGCTGCAAGGGGGAACATTTTCCTGTGGCTTTTTTTCACTTGGAGGGTGCTCAGGAATGCATGTGTGTGCTACCTGCTTCTTGTGGGTGATATGGAGCTACTGAACTTAGAAGAAGAATTCTTAGAAGAATTTGCTTCTCAAATGCTGCTGGGGTAATATTTCATTAGGAGAGTTTTCTACCCATGATGCCCAAATTAAAATAACAGAAACTCTTTTTCTTGCTTTTGAGAGATGAAGAAGCTGCAGTCCTATTTAACCTCCCCAGGTAACAAGTCCATGATGACTTGGAGCATCTCTGGCAGATAACCAGGGAAAGCTTGTGGTTGTGTGTACAAATATCTCACTCCAGGGCCTGAAATCAATATTAAATGCACAGGGAGGAAATACCTTCATTTAATCCCTACTTAAATTTAGTTAGGTAGAAAGCCTGCTGCCTGGCAAGATTTATGGATTTGTGTCAACTAAAAATGTCATAAAACAGCCCATGGTCAAGGCAAAGCATCTTTGCAAGGCTCACTTCCTGCTGGAATTCAAGCAAATGCTTTCCAAGTGCAGCTGGTCCTGCTAAGAGGGCCAGAGCTTGGCAGGTGACCTTTGGCAAATATCATGATAAATTAAGTTGTTGAGATCTAAAGTGACTTAATTGGATGCTGAAATAACTCTTAGCGCTGAAAATGGGTTTTATTAACCAAGTCAAGAGCCTATGGATATAAAAGTGCAGAAGGAACACCTAGGTTTAAACAAATGTGAAAAGCTGATACCTGGATTTTATTGCTGGAATATGCACCAGCTGGAGGCTACAGCTCCACGTAGCCATGCCAGCAGCTCTGAAGACATCAGGCAAGGCTTTAAATATTTTCTTTACTTCTGACACCATAAGCAATAACTGGCAGGTGGTGACTGGGAGGAGGAAACCCAGGGGAAGGTTGTTTCTGCTGCTGTCCCAACAGGTTGTGCCTCCCAGGGCCCCACCTCACCTTCCTGAGAAATGCAATAAGCCCCTGGTGAGCTCCTTATTGTAGCTTTCCTCAGTACATCTCAGAGGAACACAGCACTGCCTGTCCACAAGGACTGGAAGGCAAAGTCAGTGCAGATCCATTCTCTGCCCACCTCAGGGGCTTTTTCACCAACCTGCTGCCTGTGCCATAAACAGGCTCAGTCTGAGCTGGGCCCAGGAACTGAATTAAATGAAAATTAAATGGATTTTTATTTTTTTTTTTTTCTGCTGGGATCAGAAGTTCCAGAAGCTGTTCTGCTGTTTTACTGGATGATTTTACAAACATTTCTGATCTTGCAGGGAGTGGGACATGCTGGCATGAGACCAAAGTGCTGAGGTGGGGATGAGAATGGACAATTCTAAATTCAGTATCTTAGGGAACCTCAGTGAGGATTTCATCATCATAGAAACATGGAATACCCTGAGTTGGAAGGGACCCACAAGGATCACCAAAGTCAACCCCTGTCCCTGCACAGAACCACCCCAAGCATCATTTGGAAATTTTTTTATGGGCCACCTAAAAATATCTACAGCCTATTACTGCTGCACTCCAGAGTAGAGTGGTATCTATATTCTATATCATTCAAAAATAAAACATGGTTTTCATCAGTCCACCCAGATGTAATTTTTTTTATAAATCCCACAAAGTGCTATAGTATTCTTCAATATAAATTTTTGCTACTTGGTTCTTGATGTGCAGGTCTTGAGGGTTTGTGTTTCCTGAGCAGCCTGAGCTGTCCTTGGCTGGGTTCTGAGTCTCCAGCAAGGGACAGAAAGCCAATATTTGCCAGTGTATGCTCTGGGGGTCTGAACACTGTAGGGTCGGTCTGGGAGAGCCGGGCACCCAAGATACCCAAGACCTATCTTGGGTTAGAACCCAGGTGGTTCTATCCTTGTGTGACCACACAAACCAGGTATCCTAGCTTCAGTTCTATCCCAAAACACCCAAAATACCCATCTAAAAACGCCAGAAACACAGAGGCAATGCTCAAGCACAGCTGGATGTCTGCAATGTGCTCAGGGCCTGCAGGTGCCGGGTGCGCCCCGGCCATGTGCCTGCAGGTTGCCACCCAGCAGGATGCTAAAGGGGCTCAGCAGCGTGCTGGGGCCTGGGGGCATTCCCAGGGCTTGCTCACAGCCCAGGTCGCTGGGGGAGCGTTATCTGTCGTGACCAGAGTGGTTTCCCACACAAGGATGATCGCCACCACCCCGGGTTGCTGCATGCGCGGTGGCGGCGGCTGTAATTAGCGCTTCCAGGCACACTGTGACCTTCTGGAACTTTTCCTGAGGCTTATGAAGCCTAAATTAGTTTCTGCTGTTTGAAAGCATGCACAGGCTTAATCTCTGGGCCCTATTTATATTATAATTACTATATAATTCACATTTGCATTCACTTGACTCCTTTTCTTACTTAACAGCCGAGGTTGGCTCTGGCTCCTCAAGCCCTTTGTGTGCAGTTCATGGGTCACAGATCCCATGGGTGAAGGCAGGGTGGGGGATGCTCATTCTCACTCCCTCACATGCTGGGAGTGAGCAGCAGGCTGGCATGAACACCCCCTTTGGCACTAACAGAAGGTACCACCAGAGGTTTTCCTGCAGGAAAAGAGAGGATGGTGTTCTTGGTTTGGGAGTTGGGTGAGAACTTCTTTTCTATCTCCTGTTAACAGCACAGTTATGGCTATGGTTTGAGGCTAATTAAAGTGATGGCTTCAGTTATTTTTATAGTCTGAGATTAATTAAAATGGTGACTTTTGTGGATATCCCAGAACATTTTTTCTTCCTTTAAGCAGATCTCTCATTTATGTTATAAACTTTTACACTCTAGTCTTATACATCTTTAATGTGTTGTAAACTCCCCATAAACACTCAGTGACGTAAAAACAGGTGAAAAAGAACCCAAACTAATATGCATGAATATTTAACAAGAAAATGAATAGAAAATGTCTGTGATTTTCAATGCCTGAAAAAATAATGTGGAATTAAAGAGAAATTCCTCTCCTCTTTGAAATGGCCCCTTCTGCAAAGCACCATGTGTTCTTTGCTTTAACATGTTTTCACCCTGTTTGCATTTTGACTCTTGCTTGTAAATATGAGCTGCCTGGCATTGCCCAGAGGAAGGTGATCTATCATCTGCTTCCAGCCAGGGTTCCTGTCACTTGGTCATTCTGTACATATAAAATTTTATCTGAGCTCCACTGGCAGGAGATAAATGACCATGACAACAGGCTTCCTCTGATGCTTCAAATAATGAAGCCTCACAAATCAGGCAGAAGCCTCCTGCATGTCAAGACCAGGGTGCATGTGCGTTATTTCCAGCTATATGAGCAACCTTGGATGAACTCATTATTCTGCAGTGGGTAGTACAGATGTTACCATCCCACAAGATTTAATGCTTCCTCTGAGGAAAACTGCTTCTTTCACCTTGGTTGCCAGCTGGACCAGCTGTAAGGTTTATTGCTGGCTTTTGTTTTCTGTTTGCATGGTAGTTGCTAAGCCCTTTATTAATGCAGTCAGTACATTAAGGGTGTATTAAAACCTGAGAACTCATGAGAGGAAAACAGCTTAATAACCAGACAATGTGAAGAAATGGCATTGATGGGTTGGTGGTGGTGTTTTTTAAGTTAATATCCAGCACCAGTTATTACTTAATTAGCTAGGAAGCCATTATTTTGTTGCAAGAGAGTTTTACTTATGGAAAAGAATAAATTAAGATTATCTAAATCAATTTATACTAGGATTTTAATAAAATAAACAGAAAATATTAAATGGGGTTTTATTCAGTCTATTAATGAGGTATAAATGGCACTGAGACAGAGTCTTTTCTTTCATACTTCAATTATAAAGAATTATCTTTTTTTCCCTGAATGTCATCAAATCATGGGATGGTTTGGATTGGAAGGGACCAGCATGTACTAATCCAATAAGAAACCTTGACTTTAAAAATAGGGACAAGTGTAAACTTTTGGTTTCATCTCTTTCCAGAGTTTGCAGAAAGGCTGGATTAAAACTGAATTGAAAGAGGCTAAATTGAGGTATTCAAATAGAACACAAACTGGAAAGAAGAGGGAGTTGGGGATTTTTCTGTTCAGATTCCATGGCTTGGACCAGCACACTAGAACAAAATAACCTGGGATTTTGGGAAGTCAGGTACCCCCATGTGGACTGGAATTTTTCCCTCCTCCCTCCGGTACTTGCATCTCCAAGGGGGGCACTGTCAGGTTCATGAACTCTGCAAACCAATTCTCCAAACCTACCTCCTTTCCACAGCTGGTTTTGTCACTAGGGTGGTTATGTACCTGCTCCATGCCCTGGAGTTTGTATGTTTGCCACGTTCCTCTCTGGATCCATCCAAATGCATTATTGCATTATGCTTCTTAAAACCTCAGCCAAAGCCTCAGGAAAGGGAGGAAGTGCTCAGCCCACTCAGTGTGACACCTCATTGGCTGATATTAATTAAGAAGGAGAAGAGGGAGATTAGTGAAAGAGTTGTGAGTGAGGGTTAAGTGCCAGCAAAAGGAGCAGGAAGTAGATTAGGATGAAAAAGAGTAAGAGGCTAATTAGAGATCAGCAGCAGGGCTCATTAGGAGCTGGTGTGGGAAATGACCTTACCCAGATTGTTCCCTGGCAGCCTGGGAACCCAAAGCTGGTTGAAGCTGGTGGAATTTAAGACAAAAAGCTGATAAGCATCATCAGAAGGCAGAGACAAATACTAGAGAAAAGCTGGATGTCTTGCAGGGATGGATTGGGAAAAATTAATAGAAAAAAGAGAAAAATTAGGCACATGGTGACTCAGGGCAAGAATTTTTCATGTCTGTTTGAAGCTCAAAAGTTACAAATGTGTCAGCAAAGAAGATGGTGCCTGGGCATGCAACACTGATGTCTGCAAGCCGCCTACCTGCTGTGGAGTCATGGAAAAGGTGAATGCTCTTTTAGGATGCATCAGGCAAGGAATTTTCCATGGAATGGGAACGTGGCAGTTTCACTATAAAAACCAATTAGGACATCCTCAACAGCAGGGATGACCTGTAGTTCTGGTCATTTCTGTTCAGGAAGGAGTAACTGAATGTAAAACACCATTGCATCAAAGACTAAGTTGAAAAGCAACTTTGTCCTACAAAAGGGAGTTAAAATAATCTAGTTTATCTGACACGATGAGAGCTCTTGGGGACACATGATACTCTGACTAAAATGGAAATACTCATGATGAGTAGAAAACAGATTATTGGAACAACCCCAAAAAGGTGTAAATGGTAGTGACAGCCAGTACAGCTTCAAGTTGGAAGCAGCTTCTACCAGAAGAGCAAGACACCAGCAAGAATTACATCAGCAAACCCAATTATATTTAGAGGGTGTTTGTCAATATTTTGTAACACAAAATTTCCCGAAGCAGCAAGGGAGGATCTTCTCAGACCCAAAGGCTCTGTGTCCTTGCGTGTCCATAGGGCAGAGAGTGGGATGGACTGCTCAGTGCCAACCCAGCTTCCCAGTGCTGTTTGCAGGCACCTCTCAAAATCCCATGGAATGGACCTGATCATGTTTATTCATTCCAGCAACCTTTTGGAGAACCCATCAGGCCTGTTCTGTGTAGTGGAATTAAGACCAAATCTCTTGTTCATTTTCCCTCTAGTCACTGCTAAGTGATGCTGCCTCAGAGCACCCAGATTTATTTCTGCTCCACATAAAGTAAGCATGAAATTTATTACCAGTATCACACAGGGCAGAGACAAGCAGCACCATCAGAGTGGTTGCCTGAGAACAAGCCAGGATTGATTATTTTACAAGACAAGTTACATTTGAGGAAGTGAAGATTTGATTAAAAAATTAAATGCCTTGGGGAGGGTGAATAGCAGCATAAATCTGTTTGATGTTTATGTCAACAGGGTTGCCAAAGCAAACAGCACAAACATCTGTCCATAGCATCAGCTGGAAAATGCTGCAAATTGGGGAAACCTTTTAATTGTGAGCAGTGGTTCACGGATCTCCCCATGTCTTTATTTATTAGGCTGATAACATCACCCCAACATATGAACTTTATGCAGCACATATAAATAATTCATGGATTAGCAAATAAAGAGATCTGGAATCTGTACACAGAGATGGCTGTTGCCAATTATCTCACTTGTGCAGAGCCAGACCCTTTCAGCTCCCATCCCTTGCAGCTGCTCTTTTAAATCATTCATCAGTGCTTAAGAGATATGCTGGTGGCACTGGCAGAGAGTATTTGAATTTTCATTGTTTACACACTGTGAATTTAGCTTCTGGTCTGAAATTATCTGCAACATTGAAGCCTTTGAGAATATAGATGAGAAGAATAAGACAATTCCTCTTTTTATCCTTTTTAAACACTTCTATAATTTTGATTAACTTCTCTTCAATTTTACTTCATATTCTTTTTATAATCACTACTTTCATTTTAAAGTTATATTAACTGATATAATTCCCTATGCTGTTTAGATCATGAAAATGTCAGGAATACTCTGGAATATAAAAAGTATTACAAAACAAGTGTCTGGTACATATTTTCTTCAAGGTTGTAAAATGATTTTCCATTTTTAATTTAGAAATCTATACCTTACCTTACATCTAGAGTTGCTTCTTTCCGTTCACGTTTAAGCAAAACCCTCTTAGAAATAATAATAAAAGATGCTTAAAAATTGATCAAAAACCATGGCCAGTGCTTTTTGTTATCAAATTACTGAGGCACTGAGTTTCTGTGCCCATTCAGATCATGATGGGCAGCACTTCCTGGATGATAAATTTGCCTGTTGTCATTACAGCAATATAGCTCAATTTACTTCTTGCATGGATAATTACAGTAATGGTTTTAAAGTCAAAGGCCTTATGATAAACCCAGACTTTCATCTGTATTAATTGAAAATCTAATTGATGTAACTAGAGACTTGTGCAGCATTATTAACCATGCAGTTATCTCTGATGTACAGAGTGTGATATACACAGAAGTTCTGTCAATAGTTTTGCTCCTTTCTCTTAAGCTATCAATAAAGAAACATCATTCCAACTTCTGTCAGGATGCTGGAGCTGGCTGGTACAATGCTGGAGGCAGGAGAGGGGAGTGGAGCCTGCAATGGCATTCGAGCACAGCCCATCCCACTCACACAGGGATGCAGAGAGGGATAACAGGAGCCTGTGTGGTGCCACCTCTAAAAATTCTGGTGGAGGTGGCAGAGAACATCAGTGCCAGGTCCCACACCTTGGGGAGTGTCACAGCCCTGCTTGTAGCCACCCCTCTGGGGCAAGAAATCCAGCAGCATCATCTTCACCATGTCATGCAGAAAGTGGCCTGCCCCTGATTTTGGGAACAGTCATGAGGTTATAAAGTATGAGCTGGGTCTCTCTTACCTTTGCAAATCAGGGCAAAGCAGTTCAGTGTTGGGATCTGTAGCTTGTCAGACTGACCCCAAGAAATGTTAGAAAGTCTCTTTTCTCAGCCTGGTACTTGAAGAAGGAGTCAGAGCTCTTCATTTCTCAGTCTCAAGGTTGTTTATTGTATCTTATCTATAAAAAATTTTCTCCTGTCCTGCCGAGGTCCACTGAGCAGGACAGTTCCAGGCACTCTGCCTGCCCCTGGGGTGGTGTTATGTCTTTATACTAAAAACTACCTGTACAATGGTTACAGTTACTGTCCAATACCTATCACCTGTGTTAGACACTGAGCTGCTACTCTAAACCAATCTAAAAGTGCCAACATCACCCAGAAGATGAAGGCCAAGAAGAAGAAGGAGAAAGGCTGGACACACCCAGATCCCTCCATCTTGCCCCCTGAACCCCCATACCAGAAACCCCAAAATCTATTTTTCCACCCCCTGATAACTTCACTATTATTCTACCTAAACTGTTGTGGCTTGCTGATCTTCATCTAAGGTTGGTCATTTGCTCCACAGGTCATAATCAAAACCACAGGGGCATCCTGGGCTCTGTGCCAGGGTCTCTGAGACCCCTGGCAGGGGTCCTGGCTGTCCTGGGTCCTGACAGCTCAGTATCTGCTTTACTTTTTTTAAGTGGAGGGACAACTTTGTGTTTTATCCTTCAAGGAGCACAAGCGAGTTTTACCCTTCAAGGACCCCAGCACTGCCATGCTCTCAGGATCTCTGTGAGCAAGAGGCAGAGCAGTCACAAGGTTCCTGAGGAGGGCAGGTGCACACAGGGGGATGGATCATCAGTGCAGGTTAAAGAGCAGAATGTGCTGGGGCTCAGGAGTCCCCATCAAAGCCCCTTTGGATGGGCACTGGAGGAAGGAGGCAGAGCAGGGGATGTCCCCACCCTGCTTCTGTCAGCTCCCAGCAGCTCAGTGAACAAATCAGGTTTCCCTCTCAGATCCACACATGACAGTGGATGGCATTTAGCAGATGGCATGTGTAATGGGACTGTCACACCAACACGGGTTTAAAAATAAAGCTGGGGAGGCAGTTAATGAATGTACAATTCTCCTTTCAAGGAATTCTTTCTGTCCCTGTCAGGCATTAGGCACTCAACTTGTGAGTCTTGAAAGACTTCTGATGTGTGTGCATTAAAAGACACAGTCTAGCATGTAACTGGGTTGTTTTACTTTAAAAACTGGCACTGAAATAAGCAATTTATGTCATTCCTAAAAAATTGACTTTTTCTTCTTGATGACTTTCAGCCTGCTCACAAGTGAAGTGCATTCTCTAGCTGGAGTGTTATCACTGAGAATATTTAATATTAAGAGTAATCCTTTTCACAGAGATGATTCTACTCTGTAGTTGTCTGTCTTTATTATTTTTCCTTGTTTGTTAAAAAATAAAAATTAAGCAAGTAAAAAATCTACTTTTTCAAGGAGACTTGTTAATTTTTAATTACTTTTTTAAATTTCATATTACCTTAAACTGAATATCTTTATACAGGACTTTGCTTAAGAACATTGATTTGGGGAGATGGCACAGTAACAGGAGCAGTAGTTAGTAGAGAGACTAACACAATATATAATACATGTAACTTCCTAAACTACACACTAGAATTTCTCTTTATTTAATAGTTTCTCACAGCTTTTTCAATGCCAACACCAAAAAAGAATGGAAAAATATATAAGAAAATAAAAGGAGTATATGCATGGTATTTCTCTCTTTATCCCTTTCTTTTTGTTGGCATTTTGGTGTTAATTAAAGGACTGCTCTAGCTCCAACTGAAGCCATTTGGGAGGATTCCTTTTCTTTTCAGTGATGATTTTATCACACCCATGTTTATTAGGTTTCACTGCTTTTCCAGCAGTCTGGCTTCTGGGACTGCAGGGAAAAAGCAGGGCAGATTGATAAATAAATATGGTCAGCATATCAATGTATATCAGTAGGAGAAAGGTAAATTCAGCTAAATCCTGGTGAGCAAAGCTGTTTTCCTTAGTGCATTATAATTCACCTTCCTGCATTCTAAAAATTGGTGCTAACAAAAGAATTGGATTGTCACAGGAGGAGATTCTTGATTCCAAGGAAATAAAATCAGGTTGCCATAGTAGTCAGCTTAATTATAAATAAAATAATTTTCTGCCTTTTCTCTGTATAGGTAAGGTCTGGTTGTAACACTCTGCCTGCAATGGGATGTGGGTTCTTGGCAGCACAGGGAAAACCACTGACACAATTACAGCACCTTAAAGTGCTTTTCTTGCTCTCAAGAACTTATTTCATGCACCAAACCAGTGTGAATGGCTCACAGGAACCTGCTTTTGTTGCCATTTCTGTGCACACACCCAGTTAAAGCATTTCAGGGGATTGCTCTCAGCCAGCCCTACACACATTGCCATTGCACAAGTGATGATCCCACAGGATTTAGGATTTGTAGGTTGAATGGCTTCAGAAGGCAACTTAAAAGGGTTAAAATCTCAGGGAATGTCAGTCTCTTAAAGCTGTCTTACTTTTGAAGCTTAAAGAACATTGGGTTTGTTGATATTCAGTGTTCAGCTTTGGGTCCCTCACAAGAAAGACATTGAGGTGCTGGAACCTGTCCAGGGAAGGGCAGCAGAGGTGGGGAAGGGTCTGGAGCACAGGTCCTCTGTGAGGAGCAGCTGAGGGAGCTGGGGGTGTTTAGGAGAAGAAGAAGCTCAGGGAGATCTTATCACTCTCTACAACCTCCCTAAAGGAGGGTGCAGCCAGGTGGGGTTGATCTCTCCTCCCAAGAAACAAGTGATAGGGCAGAGGAATTGGCCTCAAGTTTCACCAGGGGAGGTTTAGATTGAATATTAGGAAAATTCTTTTCTCCAAAAGGTTTCCCAAGCATCAGAACAGGCTGGCCAGGGAAGTGATGGAGCCACCACTCCTGGAGGTATTTAAAAGATGAGTAAACGTGGCACTGAGGGACATGGTTTAGTGGGCTTGGCAGTGCTGGGTTCATGGTTGGACTCAGTCATCTTAGAGGTGTTTTCCAACCTAGATGATTCCAGGGGTCTCTGGTTCTGGGATCTTCCCACACACACGACCTGGGAGCCTCCTGGCCCCGCTGCTGGGATCTCTGCTGGGCACACACTTCCCCCCAGCTGCTCACACCTGCTGCTGTTGTACCACGTTACATTGTGGGGAAAGGGAAGGAAAGTGAGATATCCACTGTCTCTGAGGTGAAGAATTCACCATTTCATCACTGCAAGGCCACTTTCACCATCCTGAGCAGTATTGTCAGGCTGAAGGAAAAACATGCAAACAGATATGGGAGCAACATGTGAGTGGCTGTCCTGGGTCTGCCCACCTTGCCCCAGTGTCCTGTCTCCAAGAGCAGTCACCAGATGGCAACTGAAAAAAAAAAAAGAGAAGCTGACAACCATAATATGAGTTTGATCTCATGTACCATCCCATTTTTCTATCAATCAGCCACTTGATGGCTTTCTGAACAAGAAGATGAGCCTAGATCACTGTGCTAAGGACTAAAGCACCCTGCAGCACCCCCTGGTTAAAATTGTGGCATCCTGAGTGCTGCAGCATCCTGTGGCAGTGAATTGTGTGTTTCACTCATGTACACTGCATAGTAATGATAATCCTCTTTGTACAACACTGACTGGTTTCAATACCCAAATGCTGCATTTTAAGACAGAATATGTGGCCCTTTTTAGTGTGAGAGCCAAGCTGGTGTTTAATTCATTAAGAGAAAATAATATGCAAAACAGCAATATTTATCCATAGCATACAAAATGTAAATGCTTTGTGCTGTGATGTTTGGGTGTCATTAGAATAATTTTAAAGGCAAGTGATTTAATTGTGTTTGTGCTAATTATAATGTTTACAAATTAGGGAAAGATGCATTTAGTGGTCTGTTGGGAAAGAGCTTTGAAACCTCACATGTCTTTGAGTCTACAGGACTGTCATCTAGTCATAAACTCTTTCTAACACCAGTGTGATTTGCTTTTTAGATTACTCTTGCATGAAAAGCGAGTCTCAAGAGCCTTGAGCTCCATGGAATTCAAACCCAGGTTCACATGTGTGTGTGTGTGTGTGTGTGTTTTGACAGAAATTTAACCAAGTTCTTTTCTTCTCCTTTCCAAGGTCCCCGTGTCCCGATGGTGACTGTTCACAACACAACAGATGCACAGAGTAAGAATGGGCTTGAGCTTTGCAACTCTTCAGAGAAAAGCAGCCAGGCAGGACATTGAGATGTAGCTGCTCTTTGCTAAACTTGCACTCCTGGGGACCCCACACTCTGCCTAAATGCAAGTTTTCTGCAAGGCAGAGGGACTTGCAGAGCTGTTGTACTGCCATCACAACAGCTGCTGTTTGGGGTGAAAAGAATGGTTGGAGCATGTTTGTTATCCCCTGTCTCAAAAAAATGCATAATTCAAATCTCTCTTTTTTGTTAGTCTTGATTTTGTTTTGCATCTCATATATAAGAAATAAGATGAGATAAATGTAAGAAATATTTAGCCTAATCTGTGGTTTTAATAAAATCACTCTGATATGAATTACCAGAGATAATGCAGAGGAGGGAGCCCCACAAGTGGTGCCTCTGCCTGGTTCCCAGATCTGTCCATGGAGATTGTAGCACTCATTGTTTGGTAAAGCTTTGTCATGCTAATGATTTGCATCTACATCAGTGCAAAGCTGGAATCATTCCACAAACAGGTTTCTTCCCTCAAAACATTTGGCATTCTCTGTAGTCATTATCAGACTGGCAATGTAGAGTCTAAAAAGCCATGGAGCTTCTGGGGTTCCACTCTGGCAGAGTGTGGCACTGAGTCTCACATGAAACCAAGATTTATCTGTTCCCATCATTTGGATGGGAAAACATCATCTTCATTTTAACAAAGAATTTAACCCAGCCTTAACTGCAGTCAGGGACTTCAGGCCCTGATATGATCCAAGTATAAAGCAATACCTTTATTCTATTTCTATCTGTTTTACACACAGTCAATACCAGTTTATCAAGTAAAAGTTTTACTTATCTGGATTTACAGCAACTCACTGCTCTTGTCTCAAAAGAAAAAAAAAAAGAGAGTGAGCAAACCAAGAAATTTGGTTTCATATACTAAAGATTTACTGTGAAATGCTGACCTGCTTCATTTCCCACTGAAGGCAGGGAGTGTCACAGGAAAGGCTTTTGGCACAAGGTCAGGTCCTTCTTCGTCCCAGCAGAGCCTGAGTTTGGCAGTGCCCTCCCCAAGGGTAACCCCAGAGCAGCCCAGCTGATTTCCACAAGGCCCTTCAGCCAGGAGAGCTTCTTCACCCTGCAGCTCCAAAGTCAGTTTCTTTCTCCTCCACTTTAAATAAAACACCTGAATTTTACCATAGACATGGAGGTGTCTGAGTGGCTATACCAGCATGGGATAGTGCTCTCATGAGTGGTGTTACACCCTCCTCTACAGTTTTATAAAATACTTTTAGGTGAATAAAATGACAGACAATATAAAACAGAAACAGTAAATGGAGGGCTTTAAAAACTAAAACAAAACACACCAGGACTAGTTTAACTTTGACAGATGCATATGGGTAGCATCTATTACACAGAGAACTCAGTCTACTCATGTGCAGAACACATCCTCTACTGAAATTCATGATTTTCTGCATACAATTACCATTCCCCCTGGTTCTTTTCTTTTTTCCCCCTTCCTTCTTTTGCTTTTGAATAAAGGGCAACTGACAGTTGCATGTTACTGAATTTACTTATTTAATATGAGCCCATTACTCTATAAAAGGGAGTCTGCCTCTGTATTCTGCAATAATCTGATAATAGTGAGTTGCACTGAATATTAGAGAATGCTTACATTTAATTAAGCAATGACCATTTGTACTCCACAGACTCGAGCTCCCTGTGGTCCTAAAGCAAAAAGGAAAGTCCTTTAGGAGATATGCCAATCTTTTTATTTCCTCCACAGTCTTCCTGGCTTTCTGTGAAGGCAATTATATGAACAAATAAAAGGGCTTGACTAAATTCCCCTACGTGGCAAGCCCCTTTCTGCTGATAAAGCTACTTGTGTGTGCCATAATTAAATGAGAATCTTAATATTTAACTAAACGTAATAGGCTGTTGCTCTGCCACTTTTGTGGGAGCTGTGTCTTTGATAAAGGGCCAGGCTTTGCAGAAGCAGGGTGAATAGTCACTGAACCAATAACTACTGCTGAAAGATCTCTGAAATATATTAACTGGGAAGGGCAAGGTTTTGTCTGGCTGCCCAGCAGAGATGGGCAGTGAGAGCAGGATGGTCAGGTACCAGAATTGTTATTTGAGGAGCTGGGGTTACATATAAATTCATCAGTGTGTCTCAAAAGGGAAGTTACAGTCAGTGACACACACAATGGGATGTGAAATCCCACACCCTCCTGTGGTTCATGTGGCAGAGACAATGCCCTGGATCCCCCTGGTTCACACCCAGACTGATGCCAGGGCATGAGCACTCCCTAGACCAGGATTCCCTGAGCCCAGCCCTTGAATCCCCCCTCCATGGGCTCAGGAGCTTTGCCCACACATGGAGACATTTCCCACCACGTAAGACACCCAGCCTGAGGTGTCCCCTACAGAGGAGCCCTTTCCCTGCCAGCTGGGAAGGATTTATTCTTTCTGCTGCTGGAGGGGGCTGCTTTTTCTAGAAGAGGTTCAGCAGGTAGAGCACATGGCCAGGATGAGGGGATAGAAGTTAAATCTCAGGAAGGAAGAAGGAATCCTCTATTTGTGATCCAGACAGTCCTTGGGTCAGACACACAAGCAAAATGAATAATTTTGAAACACTCCAAAAGTCAAGACTGCTGCAAAACCTGATATTACAGGTTTGTATGGGCTTTCTCCACTCTCCTGTCTCCATGGCTTTCCCTCCCATGGATTTTTTCTTGCACAGCAGCACAGCTTTGGCTGAAGCCCTCCATAGTCTCCTCCCCTTCCTAGTTATTATCTATAATTGGGACACAGCCTTGAGGACCTCTTCACTTGAGATCTATCTTGGCATGCTGGGTGGATGTCTGACTGGGACCCATGGTGGTGTCCCAGGTCACCTTCCCACCTCCTGCAAATCAGCTGAATGTCTCTGATTTCAGGACTATAGCTCTTTGCCAATGCAGAACTTGGAAGGGGTTTCAAAGATTTAAGTGAATTAGACTTCTGTGAGGACTAGAAGGAAATCCATTTGTAAGGAAACTTGTTTTGTATATATCAAGGTGACTATAAAATGTTAAAATGCATTTTCACAAACTGTGCCAAAAGTTTCTGTGATCTTGTCCTGTTCTTCTTTCAGAAATTTTTGAGCTGGAGGTAAATGAAAATGTGCAGCTGGCTGTAAATGACAGGCAAATGCCTAAGGTAGAATACATGGAAATCAAGATAGATGATTACAGTAAGTAGCACCTTTCTTCTCACTTATTTTTCTCTTTCACTGCTGTAGCTGTGAAATGATACAGCCATCCTGACTAGACTGGCAGAAGGAAAAATGACTTTGACTCTCAATAAACTCACACAGTTTGCAAAGCACTCTCCTGGAATGTGCTACATAAGGAGGTTATTACAGAGGCAGAATTTGATGAGATCTCAGCTGAAGAAAGGCAAAATGATAGGGTTGGATTTTGTTTTTTCCTCTTAAAACTTCCTCTGTGAAGAAAAGGCCACTCTAGGAAATGACATGGTGGGGTGCCCCATTGTTGGAAGCTTTTGCCCTGGGTGTGTGTGTGTCATTTGAAATGGGTTTGGAGTGGGATAATGTGTGTGATTGCTGCCTACAGCCATGGCTGCCTCTCAGTGCACAATCTGAGCTCCAGTGAATGAGGATGACTCTTGCATCCTTTGGAGTCACTCAGGATTCTTCAAAAAAGCCATGACTTGGGAGGGTTTAAAAAAATTAAAAAAAAAAAAAGGAAAAACAAACAAACAAAAAAACTCTTTATGAGGAAAGACAAAGGAAATTTCACCTGGAGTAAAGAAAGCAAACACTTACAGCAGTTTGCACCTGCAGCTGGTGTGCTATTTCTACCACTTGTATAATCATTCCCCATACACATATATATATATATATATATATATATACATATCCCAAAGAGATATATACATATCCCAAAGAGGGAGAGAAAAGCCTGGTGGCAAACGGCCAAAGGGTCAGCCTGTCTCTGTAGTTGTACCTGAAACAACCTAACAAAACCATCTCCCCTGGCTGTAAGCAGATACCTTATCCCCATATGGGGAAAATCCACATACTCAGAGATGCACAAAGACTCCCCCAAATCCCAGCCTGCATGTATGGTGGCAACTCTAGAACAAAACCCCAAAGACTCTGGGTTCAAAGTGTGGCCCATAATGTTTCCCATGCCAGGAAGGAGTGCATTTCTCAGGCCAGAGGAGTGAAGTGAAAGCAGCAAGATGTGCTGGGGGCAGGTTACTGATTGCAGCCATTTCCAGAAGTTATAAAATGAGAAACAAAGGCTGAGAGATGGCTGCCATTTGAAAAGGGTAACAATGGCCCTAAAATGTTCTGTTTGCCACATGGGCATAAGGAACATAAACCAGTGCATAAAATAACAGGAACAGACGTGCACTTCCAAGTTTTATGGACAGGAAAGGATGGATAAAGAACCCATATTTCCCCCATGAGCCAGCTCATGTGAGACTGGAAGTTTATTCAGGATAACTCAGCTTGATACTAAATTTTTTAAATACCGGCCTCATTGCAATTCTTCTCATTTAACCAAAAATATACTTGTGTGTATATATATAATAAATACAAACTGGCCATTCTGCTGTGCCATCCCTGTGTTTCCAAAGCTTTGGGCTGAGCAGCCTGGGGAACACTGCACGTAGCACTTTGTAATATTTAAAGTCAATCCATGGCCTTTTTGGCTGTCCCTGGGCCATTGATCCAATTTGCAGCTATTAGCATTCAGATGGAATAACTAATTAGGCAGAGTGTCAGGCAACGATTGCAAAGCAAGCCACTTAAACCGTGCTGCTAATCTGTGTATTAATCTACTGAAAATGCTCCTAACACCGATTTAATTGCTGGGTTTTTGCTAATCTAGATTGTAGTTAACGTTTCAAAAATAAATGTGCCGCTGTTGATGCAGAGATGGTTTTTATGGAGGCAATTTTGGCTATTGATACAAAGCCACAGAAATGACATTCAGTTAAAAGAAGCTTTAGTGATCACAGCCCTCCTTTACATTGGTTCTGCACCAGTGTAACTTGGGCTTCAGCACCTTTGCCTCCCATTTTAAACAAAATTTAACCCTTTGGAAGTTAGGATTCAAATACTTGTTTCTCCCTCTGTCCTCACACCATTATAGCAAAATAATTCTATTTCTCCCCCAGCCACCATACTTAATTGGGTTTTAAATTACCATTTTCATTGCCAATTTTCCTCCCTCTCTGCTGCCCTGAAATATTGATTTCTGTCTGCATCACTCATCCAGCTGCCAAAAAAGGAAAATTGTAGCTATTGACAGATGTTAATTGAACGCTGTAAAAGTGATGCATGACTGAGCAGCTTGCACTGTACTCCCCATTTACATTTCTTGTCACCTCAGCTATCACAATATGGGTCTTTTCTTTGGCAACATCTGTGTTTCTAAGGTGATATTCTCCACAGCCTCTGAAGAAATGCCATTTTGCTCCTACTTATCTGTGGCCAAAACACCAGAAAAATCTTTTGGAATCATGTCAGCATTGCCATATCGAAGATATCTTGTTAATTGTTCTTTTTTTTTGCTTAGGATTGCCAATGCAGATCTTAAAGCCAGCAACCTTTGCCGACACCGCTCACTACCCCTTGCTTTTGGTTGTGTAAGTTCTCTCTTGTCCTTTCTTTCTGCTCACATTATCAGGGCAGCTTGCAAACCTTGGCCATGATCAGAAACCTTTAAGATATGTTTTGTACAAGGAACGCCAGAGTCCAGCACAGTGGTTCCTACCCCATCTCACTTCACAGCTGGGAGAGGCCAGATGTACATTCCTTCTTTCCCATGTTTGAGCCAAGGTTTTCAGCTCTCAGGAGGGCACCCTGTTGAAATCCTGCAGAGCAAATTTGGGATTTTGTGAGGGCGTTTCATGCACACTTCAATCACTTGTGGGGCATCAATGGGAGGAGGAGGAATGCAAGATGAATTTTGGCTTGCTGTCCCAGTGCTTAGGGCACCCACCTTGTGATTAACAGGAAATTTTAGAGTGGAATTCAGTCAGCCTTACTAAAGCTTAAATTTTAGGTGCCTTCATGCAGAAATCATCCCCTTTTAAGTGCTGGTGTTCGCTGAAGTGACAGTAAAGAGAGAGCTGGAAACCTTTGAATATCTCCACAAAGTTAGCATTTCTATTAAATAGGTAGGTTTTCCTCCTGGCAGGCAGAGCAGATGGGTATTTCTTTATGCAACATTTAGAAACAATAATACACATTACTGAGTGGGGTTTTTTTGGCAATTTGGAAAGAAACTGTGGGAGGGAATTCACTGACCTTGGAAGAACCCGTTTGGCCCTGGCTGCATCCCAGTGCATCATTTGCTGCCTGCCAGGGAACACCCCATGAGAGAAAAGCCTCATGCAGGAGGGATGAATGCCTGCTGAATGCCTGTGCCACCCTGCACAACTCTCCATGGAGGACAAAGCCGCTGCAGGGAGCGTGTCACTACATCATGGAATTACTGCAGAGAAAACCT
The DNA here is from genome assembly GCF_023055355.1 of Agelaius tricolor. NCBI lineage: Eukaryota > Metazoa > Chordata > Aves > Passeriformes > Icteridae > Agelaius > Agelaius tricolor. The sequence continues at coordinate 5,493,733 of NW_027269266.1, forward strand.
GCTTCATTTCCAAAGTGCTGGAGGAAGATTGGCTCTCATCAAGCACCCAGCACTTGATTGGGTTGCCCCTGGAGCTGGGTGGGCCAGGGTCTCACTTGGATAAATACAAATTACTGGAGACACATGTGCATTGAAGTCCTGCAGGGAAGTGCCTAATGTCTCTGAGAACTCCAAAAATGACCAAAAAAATGGATAAAAATGCCAGTGGCTCTACACCTAAAATTATTGCTCAAAGTCATCATCATCATTATCATCATCCCTTGTTTTTCTGAGCTGCCTGGCTGAAGTAGGGTCTGTATTTCTCAAGACAGTTCCCCTGTACAGGATCAGATCCTAAGCAGAAAGATGAAGAGAAGGCCTTGCCCACTCCTTTCCCCTTCTCAATTTTGAGCCAAATTGGGCATTATTAAGTTATTTTTTATAACTCCAGAAGAGTCCCTTCCCTCTGTAGTTGTGTGAGGCAGTGATGACAGAACCACTTCAGCCGAAATTAAAAAAGAGCTTTGGGGAATGTAGAAAACAAATATACATTAGAGCAGGCATAAAAAAGGGAAAACTCAACTGATACCTGGTTACTCACAGGGGGAATCCTGACCAGCTAGAGATGTGCTTGCAGGTGTGGTTCAAACCTCAGCTTAGGGGCTGCTGTGCACAGAGGGAGGAAGAAACCAACCCGCAGCTTCCACCCAGCCTCAAAACCCACCCCACACAATCATCCTCCTGCACACCATTGTGAGAGACAACTGCTCACTTTGAAAATTTAAAAAGGTTTATTAAACCTTAACAAAAATACAACAAAGGACTACATAAGGAAAAATCTGCAGTGTTGGGAACTGCCCTCTTGGATACCACATGGCCAGTTCATCTTCAAGATGAATGCTCAGGCTTTTATACCCCTGGGGGTTGCATCAGCCAGCCCTGGCCCCTCCCAAGGTCTGTCAGACAGCTCTTCTTTGCCATTTATCAGTGGAAACTGCTTTCTTGTCACTGGATTGGAGGTCAGGTGTTGCCATGCCTCACCTCCTAAGCTCCAAGCTTTTCCATTCCCCACTGCCCCAGGTAAGGGACACACGTGCAGCCTTCTTTGTACCTGTCCTGGACAGCCCAGGCTGTCTGATGGCAACAATACAGGGGGGAAAGGGAACTACAGGGAGAACAGAGGACATCTAAACTACAATAACATAACTATGTTATAAATGGTGTTCAATTTGTGTTAAATTAGGGCTGAGGTGAGAATTGTTGTTTTGGGGTGGGTTGATGAATATTTGTTGTGGGTCCTGGGGAGGGGAGATCCAGGGTTTGGTGGGGGTGATGGTCAAAGGGGGCGGGAGGTGATTGAACAGGGGACTTGACCAATTATTTGATGCCCCAAGAAAATGATTGGTCCAGAAGGAATATCGATATCGAAGGAATATCCAATGAGAGCGCCAGAAAACAACCAATCAATGCATAGATCCAAAACCCACCAATCCTGGACCTGAGAGGGGTTACAAAAATGAGGGTTTTGGTTGAGTTTGGGGTTTTTCTCCTTCTGAGGAATTTACATTTTGGGGGAGAGCCCAGCATGTTTGGGACGCGTTGTTATTTTTGGCTTGTTGCATGGGAGTTTGAGCTTATCTCAAACTCTCCGTGCCCTGTAGTTGGTTCTAATAAACAAGAGCCTTTTTCTTCTTGAAGTCTGGCCTCGTTTGATTTTATAACAACTACACATCACTGAAGCTTTTCTTAATATTCACAAAATAGTTATCTTCTAACTGCAAGAGCAAATCATCTCATTATCCATCTACAACACCATCCTTGAGGAGACTGGTGTCCCTTTCCAGAAACCTGTGTCACCTCACCCTGCCCCATGGGGCTCTGGGTGCCCACCCACGGCAATCCCCCAGCCCTGGGGAGGGTGTTGGGTGCTGTTCCCTTTCCTTGATGCCCGTTTCTGTTCCAGGGATGGCACACCTGGCAGCCAGATTGTCACGGAGAGGTTTGAGGTGACGTGGGAGAGCGTCATGGTCAGCTCCCACAGCGCCATCGTGCTCAAGTTCGACGGGCGCGGCAGCGGCTTCCAGGGCGCCAAGCTGCTGCACGAGGTCAGGAGGAGGCTGGGCCTTCTGGAAGAGAAGGATCAGCTGGAAGCTGTCAGGTGAATGGCACTGTTATTGAAGGAATTCATTGGGATAATTGTTACCGTTATATTTTCTGGAAAAATCTCCTTGCCCAGGATTCTTCTCCTGGGAAGCCTCAGAGAAAAAGGAAAACAATATTATCTCTGAGAAGCCTCAGAGAAAAAGGAAAACAATATTATCTCATTTGTTCCTCCTGTGTTTTGCTGCTTTGGAATGTGGGTTAGACATTGTTTACCAACAATGTTTCTTTGGTTTCATGTGAATTGTTTTTACTTAATAACCAATCACCACCCAGCTGCGTTGGGGCTCTGGAGAGAGACACAAGTTTTTCATTATTATCTTTTAGCCTTCTCTCTTTATCCTTTCTCTATTCTTTAGCATAGTTTTAGTATAGCATTCTTTAATATAATATAGTAACATAAAATAATAAATTGGCCTTCTAAGAACATGGAGTCAGAGTCTCAATTCCTCCTCCATCCGGGGAACCCCAAAAATACCACAGATGATTAATCCAAGACTCATTAGTCCTGGCTGCTTTAATGGTTTGTAGGGTAGAGCAGGGAGATGATGTTGTACAATCACAAGTGCATGTGAGAGGGAGCTCATGTCAACCAGAGCAGAGGGAGAAAAACAAGCCTTAAAGAGAGCTAAATTAGAGCACACTTATCTGTATCACATGTTCAAAGCCTATTTATTTTTATCTCTGTAGAGTCATACAGCTACAAACAAGGAAGCTTGCATATCTGTTCCTACATTAATCTTTTGCTTGCCTGGTATTTGGAAAAAATCCGTCTTTAAATCCTTAAACTTTTTAAGCAGAATAACCAGGGCAAAACCCTAAATGTCAAGTCCTGTCATATTGTTAGATTTATTCTGCACATAATCACGTTAAAACCACTATCAGAGTATTGCAATAGCTGTGCAATAGCTTATTATGGCTTCCAGAGGTAGTGCAGGTTATTTGTTGCCATTGCTTGGTCAAATCCAACACAAGAGGTTGCAAGATTAAATCAGAGAGATCCATGTGAAAGCAGCTTGGTGTGATTTAGATTGTCTGTGTCAAGGGGAAAGGGCTTTAAACTGAAAAGGGGCAGGTTTAGATTAGATTTTGGGAAGAAATTCTTAAGTGAGAGGGTGTGAGAACTGGCACAGCCTGCCCAGAAAATCTGTGGGTGCCCCATCCCTGGAAGTGTCCAAGGCCAGGTTGGATGGGGCTTGGAGTAACCTGGGATAGTGGAAGGTGTCCTTGCCCATGGCAGAGAAGTTAGAACTGGATGAGCTTTAAGGTCCCTGTCAACTCAAACCATTCTATGATTTTTTTTTTTTCTGGGGCCTGTTTAATTTAAAGCTGATTAAAATCACACTGGTTTTGCTCTTAAAGAGAAAAATATTTTTAACCCATTGCTTTTCCTCTCTCATGTTCTAGGACAATGCTGCAGGAGCATTTCATTGATAAAACGAGAGTCGGTGTGTTTGGGAAGGTAATGCTGTGACATTGCTCCTCTGTGCTGTCCCAGCTGCCTGATATGGCTAAACAGCTGAGTTAAACCCTGACTTACTGAATATATCAGTGGTGACTTTTTATTATTATTTATTTGTGGGATAGACTGCACCTTGCCCAGTGCTGTTAAAGGTGGAGGCCTTCATTTCACCAATGTACTCATCAATGACTTCTTTTAAATTAACTTCCAAGTGCAAAACATGACTATTGTTCAGAAAACATCATCAGGCTGATTTGCCATGTGTGCCTGGCTGGGAAACAGCCACTGTAAAGTACAAACAGTTTGAGATGAGAGTGGGACTGCGAGTGGAAATTGTTTACTTGAGAGACAAGGGCTTGGAGTGGGTGAGGAGAGCTGCACGTAGAGCAGCATCTCTGCAGGGAATTGTCAACAGGCTGGCAGCAGACACTGAAATTGTGATGCTCATTTTAAGTAGAGAAAGTCTGTAAGAGAAAGTAAACATTTTGGAGAGGTAACAGATCTGGTTAGAGCTACAGCTGTAAAGTGAGATGAAAAAGGCCAGCTCTTGGGCACACAACCCTCCTGCCTCCAGGAGAGTGCCAGCCACGTGAGCAGGGAGATGTCCCTTGGTTTGTGTTTCTCCAGGGCAAGATGTTAAAGGCTCTGTAATGGCCAAGCATTTGGTGCAAGGTCTCAGCTGCCCTGTTTCTGTACCCAAAAGCAGCTGTGCCTCCCAGCAGGATCAGTGACACCCTTGTCCTGTTTCTGTTCCAGGATTATGGTGGTTACCTCAGCACTTACATGCTTCCAGCTGGTGAAGACAACCAGGTGTTCACCTGTGGAGCTGCTCTTTCCCCAGTGACAGACTTCAGACTCTATGGTAAATCCCATTCCTCAGCCCACAGATCCCCCTTCTGACCACAAGGGATGTTTCTTCCCTATCCTTTCCCAATTGCCATTTTTCTTTCCCAAGATCATGCTTATTTTTTATTCTGTGTCTTTTTAGGAGTAGCCATACACCTTTTTTTCCCCACTAAAGCAATTTAACTGCTCCAGTGGGACCAGCCATGTAGTTAGAGCAATCAAATCACTTTATCAGTCCTTTTAAATAAAGGAGAATTGTCTTTAAGCCCCTCCAGCCTTTGCCACCAACCACCCCCAGTGCCTTGAACATGCTTCCTTCCTGCCTGGAGCACCCATCCGTGCAAGCTGAGGTCCAGTCTGCCGGGCCCATCCTGCCTCTGACCACAGCACTACCCTGCACATGGGGGTCCTTTTGCTCAGGGATAGCAGTTCCCTTTGCACTTAGTGCCAGTGACAAACAGGGGGCTGCCAGGGAACTCAGTGGTGCTCAGCCAGACTGCAGGAGCTGTGCAGTTATCCCTGAGACCAAAGGGAGCTTGCTCCATGTGAAAGGAGAAAGGGACACAACCTGATAAAGCTCTTCTATCTCAGTTGCATTAACAAAGGAAAAAAGAAAAAAAGGTTTTTCTGTTTTATTTAGAGACCAGAAGTCTGTGGTGATGATAACAGACTGTGGTATCACACATATCCTTAGTGCATTTTCAAAAACTTTCAGAAATGCATTCTCTGTAATTAAGGCCATGTTAGAAAATAAGGGTTTTTTTAGCATTTGCCATATTTGACTCAAAAGCACCGGTGTATTCCTGACTGAAAGTGATATTTTCATTTTTTCTCTTCAAGCTTCAGCCTTTTCTGAAAGATACCTGGGCTTGCACGGGGTTGATAACAGAGCATATGAGGTAACTGCATGCACACTGCATTTCCCTGATAAAATGTGAACTGGGTCTGAACTCTTCCTCCATGTGTTCTCCTTTGGGGAGGCAGCAAGGTTATGCAAGAGGGACTCACTAGTGAAGCTCTGAAGGTGTCCTTCAGCCTGCTTACTGCTTTTCTTGTCTTAATAGTAATCATGGATGAAGTTTTTATTGATTAGCCCTTGTGTCTGCCTCTCTAAATTGGGTAAATACAGTTTTAGAGATTGAAGGAGCTGAGTGACTCAAATGTGCCCAAGAGGACACAGTGTCACAACCTGCTGGAAAGCTCTTGCCAATGATCTTGCCACTTTGATTCTCTCTGAAATAAACAAATTACAGTGAAACTCATCTTGACTTTCTCAAACTTTGTGATATTTCGAGATAGGCAGAACCCTGTGCCAGAACTGAGCAGGACATGGGAAAGGAAGCACAGCACCAGTTAATAAAGATATTGTTTAATACACATGATGGATACAGTTGGATCCTGTGCTGAAATTACTTGGAGGCAAAACCTGATAAAGAATAATCACACAAACAAAATTAATTTTAGAGAAAATCTATTCAGCTTCCAAGCCTTGTCTCCAGCCAGAAGACATGAAGGTAGCAAAGGTCTGGCACTGTTCTCACAGAGAAAGCAGATTCCATCCTGTGCCCTCACAAGGGAAGATTTATCCTGGCTACCTAAACTCTGAATTCATTGTCTCTCAAATTTTGCACTCATGTTCTCTACATTAGTGCAAATGCTTTTTGTTCTTTTAGAAATTGTTTGTATTTATATTCCCTTTTGCATCTGAAAGACAAAGCTGAGAGCAAAGGTGTTCTCAACAGTGGACACTTGAATTTCATATCAGATCATCTCCCAGGCTGCCAGAACTCATTGAGGTTGGCTTCCAAAAGACACCAAAGTCCCTCCAGACCCATGAAGTGTTCTTAGGCATAGGCACCCGGGCACACTTTTCATCAGAGTTTTTTATTCACTTTGATATTTTCCATGTATTCTACAGTTCAGGCTTTTATTGGACATTATCAGAACAGAGGAGGGTCTCTGACATGTTCCTGCTGCTGACACTGCCCTGCCAGCACAGGGTGGGGGGGGTTTATTTTACCTCTAGATTTTTATAAGTAGCCAGGAGAATATGCTGTGCTGGTGTCTGCTTGTTATCCTGGTGATAAAGTATTAAATGGAAATAAGCACTCCTATTGCTTCCATATAAATTGCTAATTCCTTACAAGTTTTTTAATCTTATTGCAACCTTTACCTTCACAGATCAGCAAATTATCACACAGAGTCTCATTACTAAAGGACCAGACATTTTTGATCATTCATCCTACTGCTGATGGTAAGTTAGCCCATCATTTGAGTTCATTATATGTTTGTGATAGCTTTGATTTTTGTTAATTAAATTTGTCTCTTTAATGCTTGCAATCTGTTTTTACAGAAAAAATCCATTTTCAGCATACTACAGACCTTATCACACACCTAATTAGGGCAAAGGCTAATTACAGCTTGCAGGTACAGTATATGTTTCTTTTTTTTCTCTTTGAACAGTTATTTACCTATTTGAACTCAAGCTGCTGTAATGAAGCAAGGTTTGAAAAACCACTTGCAAACTCAGCCTGGCAGTAGAAGTAGCACCAGCATATCACATGTTTCTATTAGTCCCATGCTTATGTGACATCAGTGTTTTGATCTGGACAGTTGTGGAACAATTATTGAATTACAGTGAATTAGCTTGTGAGAGACATATCCCTAAGGAATTTCTGCATGTTGATTTTCTTTGGGAACAACAGAACAAGTCCAGGATGAATTTTGGGGAAACAGGGTTTTAAATTAATCCAACCAGAAAAGTCACAAAGATATATGTCATGTAAATCTGACATCCCACTGGGAATGGCACAGCTCCACTTTCCACCAAATTATATTTCTATTTTGCTGAATAGTCCTTGTCTAAGCCATTAAATCTTTCAAAATGAACCCACCCTAGCATCCCTGCCTAGACAACCCATCATGATCCTCTTGCATTTCTTCAAGTTACCTGCTCCATTTTATTGAAAAGTTGAGTTTAAACAATTTAATTTCTGGCTTCACGATTTTTTTTTAAATTATTTACTTCACCACCAATATTTATTGATTTTTAAACTTAATGACATTTTTGCTTTAAAGCCCTCATTTTAGTCAGTATTACCTAATGCCATTTCTCTCCAAAACTGCACATTTTTTGGTTTTCACCAGGAAAGTGTGGGCTGGTTCTTCTTCTTAGACTGAACCTGTTCAGAACAGAATTAAATGGAAAGCCCTCCACCCCAGAAAGGTTCCTTGTGAAGGAAGATGCAGGTCTGCACTCAGAGCACTGTGGTGCCCAAATTAGTTGAGTTTAAACAATTTAATTTCTGGCTTCACAATTTTTTTTCTATTTAATTACTTCTCCAGCAATATTTATTGATTTTTATACTTAATGACATTTTTGCTTTAGAGCCCTCATTTTAGTCAGTATTACCTAATGCCATTTCTCTCCAAAACTGCAAGTTTTTTGCTTTTCACCAGGAAAGTGTGGGCTGGTTCTTCTTAGACTGAACCTGTTCAGAACAGAATTAAATGGAAAGCCCTCCACCCCAGAAAGGTTCCTTGTGAAGGAAGATGCAGCTCTGCACTCAGAGCACTGTGGTGCCCAAATTAGTTGAGTTTAAGCAATTTAATTTCTGGCTTCACAATTTTTTCTTCTATTTAATTACTTCTCCAGCAATATTTATTAATTTTTAAACTTAATGACATTTTTGCTTTAGAGCCCTCATTTTAGTCAGTATAACCTAATGCCATTTCTCTCCAAAACTGCAAGTTTTTTGGTTTTCACCAGGAAAGTGTGGGCTGGTACTTCTTAGACGGAACCTGTTCAGAACAGAATTAAACAGAAAATCCTCCATCCCAAAAAGGTTCCTTGTGAAGGAAGATGCAAGTCTGCACTCAGAGCACTGTGGTGCCCAAATTAGTTGAGTTTAAACAATTTAATTTCTGGCTTCACAATTTTTTTTTAATTTATTTACTTCTCCACCAATATTTATTAATTTTTAAACTTGATGACATATTTGCTTTAAAGCCCTCATTTTAGTCAGTATAACCTAATGCCATTTCTCTCCAAAACTGCACATTTTTGGGTTTTCACAAGGGAAGTGTGGGCTGGTTCTTCTTAGACTGAACCTGTTCAGAACAGAATTAAACAGAAAATCCTCCACCCCAGAAAGGTTCCTTGTGAAGGAAGATGCAGGTCTGCACTCAGAACCCTGTGGTACCCAAATTACCCTGGGCTCAGGAGCATCCATGGGAGGCCCTGGGATGCTGAGGAGATGCAGGGGGTTTGCAGCTCAAGCTGCAGGTGTGGGTGGTCACTCCTGAGCCTTTCAGCTCTAAAAGGTGTGTATTTACCTGTTTCTTTGCAGATTTACCCTGATCAAAGCCATTACTTCAGCAATGCAGCATTTGAGCAGCACTTGTACCAGTCCATTGTCAACTTCTTTGTGGAGTGTTTCCAGGTTCCAGACAAACTCCCACTGGCCCCACTGAAAGAGGAGGAGGAGGATGATTAACCCTACTTGTCCGTGCTAAGCACAAGGCAGATCTCTCTGACAATATGCAACTGGATCATTTTCCTGAAGAAAGAGATGTTGTTAGCATGTATTTAAAAAAAACAAAACAAAAAAAAAAACCAAACTGAAAGCAGCTCCTCTGCTTTACTTGACAGCAACTCCTTCCTAAATGGAAGAACATTAAGCATGGTGAACTCAGCAGAAACTGCTGTCTGAAATAAATCCATCACAACCAACATCTTCTTTTTCTTTGGTTGGGTTTTTTTTTTTTTCTCTTTTTTCTTCCTTTTTTTTTTTTTGTTTGCCACAAAATGACTTCTAGAATGAAAATGGTAAGACATTGAACTTGAAGGAACACCCCAAGAAACCACTTTGAGGACTGGAAGATTTGATGTCTCTTTGCAGTCAAGCAGTAGCAGTGAAATCCATCATCCACATCAAGGTTGCTATAGTTAGCATCACACTGTGTCAGAACAAAAAATCTAATCTAATACATGGAGAAGATTATAGCACAATTATTTTGAAGGATACAGATTCATGCCTGCTCTTTTCCATCTCCAGGAGGTTTGTCATTGCTACAGGATACACAAACCCAGTTGTGCAAAATATTACTACAGCTACACTGATCTTTACCTCCCTGTAATTATTTGTTAATTTTGTATGGCGTTTACTTCTGTTGTTCATTGGGTCTCATGCTTACCTTATTAGCTTCTCAGCTTGTTCTGGATGGGGAAAAAACATAAAATTAATTAACCAACTCACTTTAGACCTCAGGGGTCTAATGAGGCAATGGGACTTGAGCTACCCAGATATTACAAGATCTATTGGAATAAAGCAAAGAAAAACTCACTCTTGAATTCCCAAAATAGCTCTTGCCAGCAAGATTGAGTATTTTCTTTGGCAGCCTTGAAAAATATGCACATAAATAAGCTAAATCAGCTTACATTGAGATATTTTTTATTGCAATGTAGAAAAATATGCGACAGTCATGATTATTCTTTCTCTTTCTTTAGAGTTGGAACAAATGGTTGGTAACCTGCTAGGGAACAGCTAGGTGAGGCTGTGGTACAGGAATTTGTACCAGAGACCTCACACATCATCTTATAAAGCCATTTAAACAGAGACAAAGTGCAGAGATTTACTGCACACGCTGTCTGTGGCTTAGTTTTATTCCGGGTCAATGATTAGCATATTCCAAACACATTTAATTGTCTCTTCTGTTCACACTAGTCTTGACAACCATAAAAGAAAAAAAAAAAGGATTTTTTTTTGCTTTAAAAGGTCTTAACTGTTCATTTGAGCAGTGGAAAGCAAGTTTTAAAACTCCTTGTGAAAACATTCAGCTTTCAGAAAGGAATCCAACCTCCATCCACTTCCACGTGCTGCATCATAAGAATTTTGACAGTGTCGCTCCTTGTAAAATATTCTGACCAAATGTACAGCCAGTATTAATACTGTATATTTCATTTTGTTGTATATAAAGGAATGTAAGTCAGCTCTTTGTCAGATCCCCAATCCAATATTAGTCTTGTGTTCGACATGCATGCGGGAACACTTCTTTGCTGGTCAGGACTCCTTAGAAGCACTAGCTTGGAAATATAACAATTAATGTCATTTCTTTTCTTGTTTTAACAGCTTGAATGTCAATGCCAGTTCCTACTTTTTACATAGTACTGTGGGTAAACTCACATCCTGACAGCAATGATGATGTTTCCATTGTGTTCTTTAGTGTGTCTTTTTTCTTACCTTTATTTTAAGCTTTGAATGTTGGTTGTACTTTGACCATCATGAAAAAATATATTGATAAACCACAGGAATTACCTAGTTTGGTTGGGATTATCTCCTTTAATTTACAGTGCATCGACATTGTGTGAACAAGAACTACAGTGTAAATCTGCTTTATCTGGCAAAAAGCCAAATAGACCATGAGAATGCTGCGTGTCCAGATTTTGCTACGCTGAACAGGCTCGAGAGCCTGAAATGAACTTGAACTGAGAAACATAAAAATCTGCTCTGTCCACAATCTTTTTGTAGAAAGAACTTTAGGATGTGGCATGGTAGTGTTTGTTCATTCATGGAATAAAACATTATTTTACCACCCTGGTTGCTACTGCTGTTATTTTGTGTTAAATTACTAAATAAGCATTAAGTTTCTGAAAGTGCTGTTTCTGGTTGAATTGAGCCCAAACTGACACGTGCTGATTTGCTGCACATCATCAGTGCCAGGGTGTTGTCCCATCAACTGACACCCACTAGACCAAACCAGATTTAGAAGAAGAGAAATTTAATATTTCAAAGCAAAACCAAGAAATGATTGAGGACACTTACTCCAGTCTTTTTTTCCAGCAGATCAGGAAACAAGCAAATGGAGCACTGGGACAGGGAAGGACAGATTGCAACAATACAAAATAGTTTTGCCATTATTTTGTTTAATTATCTAAATGTAACTATTATATTTTATTGTCCAAACAAATCAAGCTTGTACTCTCAGCTCCCTGGCATATCTGGATGCCATAATGTTCAACTGTGGCATCCCAAAGAGGAAGAGAACTAATGAGCAGTGCCCTAATTCAGGAGGGAACCACAGAGGGAAAAATGAAGCATTGCTGGTAGCTAATTAACAAAGCCAGGCAGCCAGCCATGTTTGTAATTGTCTGTGGGTTCAGGCATAGAGCTCATAAACCCATCCAAGCTCTGCTCACAAGCTCAAGCCAAATAAACACTGCTTCTTTGAAGGGTGGGGAGGAAAAAAAAATGAGTGAATGAGAAAGGGAATGTGGGATGTTCCCATGGGAAGAACAGTGGAGTCTGCTGTTTGCAATGGGGACAAATGACAATTTGTGGGGGAGACCAAAGGTGCAAGGCCAGTTCTGGTACCTGGGACATGCTCCTGCATTTGCTGTCGTGCCCATGTTGTCCCAAGCCTCACCTGGGTTGGCAGTGACCAGGCTCTGGATGTTTTAACTTTGCTTGTTGGGTCTCAGGGCTCATCTGCCCTGCAGCCCTTGCTGGGGCTGGCACAGGACTGCCAGACCTGCCTGGCTGAGGGCTGGGCTGAGGACAACTTCTCTAACCTGAGCAAATGCTGGCTCCCAGCAGTGCTCATTCCCCCCTGGACTTCCTGCCTGCTTTCCACTGGCAAATGAAGAGTAAATGGCAAGAATGGAAAAGATACCATAAAAAGCTCAAGATCTCAGTTGCCAATTCCTTAATTGTGTTGTTTTACTGAGCCCAATGTTTGCTTATTTTTATTCTGCCCTCTAAATTAAAGCTCCCAGCTGGAGGCTCAGAGTGGAGCTTAGGGCACTTGCTGAGATCTGCCTCCTCTTCCCACTTCAACTTTGCATCCTTTCCCCACTCACAAGGTTACAGTCTGAAAGCAAACCCAGCTTTGGAACCCCTTTGGAAACTAGGAAGAGACAAATATAAAACCAGCATGGTGAACCCCCTCAATAAGCAATAACTAAAATAAATTCTTTATTCTAATAGCTAATGCATGATGATTTTTTTTTTTTTTTTGCTTTTTGCTTTGAGACATTCATTAGAAGTCTCAGATTAAATGATGCTACATTCTGCCTTCTCACTGGAAAAACAGCTTTAATCAAGATGTCCATTTCCGTGACTGAGCAAAGAAGAGTAAAAAGCAAATACAGATGGAGCAAGGCCCCAGGAAAGCACAAAAGTAAACCATGCTCCAATATTCCTGTGGAATAGCAAAGTTCCCTCCAGGCTGTTTGGTTGGTTTTTTTTCCTTCCTTCACTTTAAATCTATCTTTTGGGTCATTTTAAAGCAAGAAACAACTCTGTGAGCTGATGTAAATGCTCTCATCCTTGCTGGGAAAGGAATCCCTACAGTGGTAACAGCTGTTGTCAATGTCCTGAGCTGCAGTTTGTGCTGAGCAGTTCCAGTAACTTGAACTGACAGGTAATATCCAGTGAGTATTTGGAACCTGCCTGCAGAAGATCCTGAGCACCTGCTCCCCACCACCTCGTTTGGGAGCACTCAATGTGAGGTTAGTCCTTCATCCAAAAAACAAAACCCAGAGCAAAGCATGAACAAGGCAAATCCTCTGCTCCACGTTCTGTTCTGAAACACCACAGGAAAAAGGGGCAGAGAGTCAGGAGCCCAGATTCTGGCTGTGCCAGCTCCTGGTTGACTTTTGTTCCCTGTAAATTCCCATTTGAATGTGCAGAAAGCAGGGAATTGAGGAGGTTCTCTTGCCTGTACTTGGCTCCTTTGTCATCAGAGCAATGCTGCCGTCACGGGAGCCATGGCACAGACGGGGAAACACGGCCACCACAGGAGGCTGGCACGGGATGCCAAAAGTTTGTCATCTGTTAAAAAGTGTTGCAGAGCAAAGGGGAAATAAGCCCAGAGGTGGGATAGCCCATCCTGAGACACAGTCCCTCCTCTGACAAGATTAGAGAAACAGAGAGACTCTCCAAACACTTTCAGTCTGTGCACTGAGGCAGGTGCCAAAAGGCAGATGAGAAAAGCAAGACTAACACATTAAACATAAATTTCCTAGCTATCAAGCCTCTGTGGGATGTCTGTAGGAATCTAGAAATCAATGTGAGCTGAAGACAGCTGAGATCTGGCTCCCAGCTCTTCCTTGGAGCTGCTCATCACAGCCAGCACCCTCGGAGCTGCCAGGAGCAAGAAGCACATGCACCCATGATGATGCTGAGAGCTGCTGGGGGGTAACAGATATGGGCACATTCTCACCCAGAAACCACCAGCCATGCCTTCAATTTTATCCTGAATGTTGTGCTCTGGAAGTTAATGGTCACTGAGGAAATTAGCACTGGAATGTGAGCAGTAAGCAAACTCAGAGAGGGGCTGGAGCCATGGCAGGAGCAGAAATCACTGCTGCAGGACTATCAGCACAAGAGCTGGTGATAAGGTTTTTGTCACATGATGGAGATGAAGGTGTTGTAAGGAACAGGAGCAAACAATGTCCCAGCTCTGAGCAAAAACAAAAGCCAGAGCTGTGGAATCATTTTTAATCCTTATCGTCTCTGTACAGTGGGCTGCAGTTCTTCTTGAAGAGGCATTTTTTGAAAGTAGAAGCCCCAGAAACATTAAATTCAAACCTCATGTCTCTGTGATCCAGTAGACTTTTGTTTTCACTGTGATGATTCTGATAATTATATCATTTACAAGGAAATTTGGATAGGAGAAACTTCTTCACTTGTCTCTAGAGACAGGCTGTAAACAATTTATCTGCAACACAGCAACAGCAGCCACAAACTCAGCCTAAGCTTCCTTAAAGTATCTGCAACTCTGCCTCAGCCAATAACAGTTGGAAAAGTACAGTCTGTACCTACATCAGGATTTTAAAGAGAAAATATCCTTCATCCCTTCACTCAGCATCATCAGAAAAGAAAGTGAAAAAGAAGGAATTAATGCCCACTTCATTGGATGCAAAGACTTTCTCTATCTGCAGTAGTTCTGGATTACCTCTTATGGGAACTCCTGTAGAAAGATGTTTTTAGGAAATACTTACAGTGCCACAGTTTCTTCAGTACAGGTATCAGCGAGTCTCATGGAGGGGTGTAGTAAAATGCAGATGTCATGGAACATCAACATGGAACATCTCTGCAGCTTGATGCCTCAGGTTTCAGCTTTTATATTTTTCAGATTTTGTGTACTTTAAATGTGTAGTTTTGAGCTTCATATTCGGGGATGGTAAGCTCTCTCACAGAGCAGGGAGACAAAACAATTCCTTCTCTAGCTGGGGACCATGGACAACTGACCCAAATCTCAGGCCCAAGAGCACAAACAGCGGCAGAATGAAGAGAGAAAAATATAAAGCTGTAATTGGACAATTAACTCCAATATGCAAATGGACCAGAATTTATAAAAGTGAGAGACCCCGTGAGCAGTCGTCCATTTTGTGACCATTTTGGTTCATCTTAGGTGTAGCCCTGGCTGGGCTCTTGTGCTGCCCAAGGTGGGTCCATTGAGGCCTTCTAATAAATCCTTACTTTATTCTTTAATTCTGTCTAATCTCTGTTCTAGGTCAGCCTTCACAAGGCATCAGCTGAGACAGCCAATCTAGACTTTATAACTTTTCATTCAGACTAATAAGCACTTTATGGCACAATTCCATAGAATCATGGTTTGGATTGTGTCCTAGGGTGACTTTATGATGCTTGTAGCCCCAGTGGTCTGTCCTGTTTATGCTGGATATTGAGCTTTGCACCTTTAAGCCTGGTTCCAAGAGCAAAGGGGGAGAAGAAAAGCCCAGTTTATAATCAGAAGCTGCACTTGCTCCCCCACATCCTGCTCATGGACTGTGCTGTCTGCAGCACAGACATGCAGGGGAGAGCTCTCCTTTCCTATTTGGATAGTTTATTTTTAGCTAGCTGAGGCAGAGAAGTTCCCTCGACTGTGGTTTTTCTTTTTCTTGCAACTATCCAGCCTTTCCCTGGACTGAAAACCCAATAAAACACCGGGAGCTCACACCTGTGGCCCACTGGGCCCAGGGACGCAGCATTTCCAGCACGGGAGGGACTGACAAGAGACTGAGTGAGCCAAGCTACCCCCCACAACAGGGACTTTCTGAATTTGCCATCTCTTCAGAACAGCAAGAGGTTTTATTGCTTAATATTATTCAAATTTTATGCTTGTGAACACTTTGCTTGTTAAACAAACAGGTTGTTTCCACTTTTCTCCAAGGAAATCTTTTCCCGAACCAGTTGGAGGAAGGGCCATTTGAATTTGCTTTCTAGAGGGACACATTTGGAGGTTTCCTCCCAAATTTGCCCTAAACCAGGACAGGTTGTAAGGGACCTTAAAGATCACCTAGCTCCAACACTCATTCCAACCCAAGTTTATCCAGCCAGCTCCCTGTGCCCACTTCCTGAGGGCTGCATGGGCCAGGCAGATCTGGGTGAGCAGACCAGCTGCAGATACTTCCTTTCATCCCAGAAAACAGGGACAACAAACAGAGAAAGTATTTGATTTGTAAAGGAATGCTTCCTAACCCCTCCGTTTTCTAGCAAGTTGCTGAGCAGAGCACAGGCACTTGCAATTCTGTGTTTATTACACTTTCCAGTGCTGGGAAGCTTTGGAGGGGTAGGATGCCATCTGCTGCTCCAATGGGTTACTTGCTCCCTCCTCATCCCTTCACAGTGGGCAGCTCCCACTAATACGGGAAATTTGAAATATATTCAGAACATTTGTGAAGTGAAAATTTCTTCATCCATAAAAAAAAATACATTCTCAGATAACAGAAAATGGAATGAAGAGTTTAATCTCACAAGCGCTGGCTCAGTTATGGAGAAAAGTTTGTGCAATGAACAAGGCGTCCTAGAGAAGACACACAATATTTACCCACAGACCAGCTTGCCAAGAAGATTGGATTTTGTATAATTTCCAGTTTAGTGCCAAGAATTGCTGCTAATTCTGCCAGCACCCATCCCCATTACCACAGAAACAATCACCTCCACATCTGTGATGGCCTGTGACCCTGAGATATGGCCCCAGCATGGCTTCCTAAAGCCTGCAGAGTGAAGAACAAATTAAAACACCCCATCAGCTCTCAGGGACCGGAACTTAAACCTGCAAGCAAGCTCTATTAAGTCCAGTAATAGACACCAGCCATACTCAGCCACACAATGGAAGTAAAAGGGGATGAATAGCACTCCATCAGCTCCAGCACTCCAGAAGTAATAAGCATCATGCTGGGCTCACTGCACTGACTAATCCATAATTTATTGGCTTCATAAATATCAAAACATACCACAGCTGTTAGTACTTCAGTGCAAACCCTGCAAATATTGCTTCAATTATTCAAGAGCTCATTGCAGGAGCCAGTCGAGTGCTCCGAAGGTGCAATTACAGAAGGTATCTATTGCTTGGGAGCCTCAGCAGAGCTGTTGCCACCCAGGCCCCTGAGGCAGTTGGTACAGAGAGTGCTGGGAGCACCAACAATAAGAGGACAAAATTGCCTTTCTCTCAAAAACAGCCTAAAGCCTTGAGCCCCCCACAGGAAGGGATGCAGGAGCTTGGTGGCAGCGCTCAGAGGGGTTGTGTGTGGTCCCTCAGAGCCTTCAGAGACATGTCTGCTTCAGCATCTCCCTCTGAGGGCTGCCCAAATGGTCATTAAACCAACAATCCCAAAGCTTGCACTCCCAAATCTACCCTTCATGCAGGACAGGCCCCTCCATGCAGACAGAGCCAGAATTGAATGAATAATCAAGTCCAGCAGACCAAGTCACGTCTCCACCAAGGAACCCCCACCTGAAGCCACCCCAGGCTTTTCCTCCTGAAGATATCTCCCTCTCCCAACGGTGTTTGAGTGCCAGAGACAGGACCAGAGGCTGTGTCCAGCTGCTGGTGGGTTTGAGGTCAGGGTTACAGTGACCAGATCCGCTCCCACACACATCACTCCTGTCCATGCCCCCCCTCCACTTGGGTTCATACATCAAGCCCCCTCTGTTTAAAGCCAGGTTTCCAGGCTGGACCATGTGGAAGTTGCTGGTTGTGTTTTGTGGGACAATACATTTCTCCTCTGAAAAGAAAAAATAAAATGTTGGTTTAATTGTTTATTTCTTTTCTGTTCCTTCCTCCTGCAAAGAAATGGGGAAAGGGAAGTCCCAGGAGGGGCCAGCAGCCATCAGGGGCTCAGCCCAGCACACAGCCTGGATGCACCCATGGGTTTGGGATCCACACATCCTTCATGAAACAACACAAAGAATTTTATCTGGATTTGATATTAGATAGCTTGGCCAATACCTGCAATGCCTTCAGTTAAGCAAGCAGGACAAAGTCAAAATGCAAGTGTGACCAGACTTACAGAAAGTCACATTTAAGGATATGAAGCCTGGCTTCTAAAATAAACTCAAATTTAATTTCAAGTCCAGATACTGGAGACCTGCTGACCCAGTTTGGTCCACCCCTTTGCTCCAGAAGTGGGAAGCTGCTTTCCTGCATGCCCAAAGATTTTTAAAGGGGTTGTTTCTCTGATCTTTAGTTGGACCAGAGCAAACTTCAGATGTTTCAACACAGCCAGAGCTGTCAAAAAGCCACCCAGGACTCCAAAGCCCAACTTTGCTTTATTTTTTTTAACAGACAACTTCCTGGTCCCATGACTTTTTCAAAACAACAACAACTACAGAAAAACCCCCTTTGAATTCAGTATTTCTATTAAAGGGTTTGCTGGAGCACAGCAGGACCTTTTCCTGCAGTGAGGGGAAGGGCAGCACAGCAGGGAAGGGCTCCTGCAAGTGAACAGCATGAAATTTTCATGCAAATTTCCCACCAGGGCCTCTGGAATAAAGCTCCAGATTTCCCTGCCCTTAATGAATAAATCACTCAGCTCATTAGTGGAGTCTCTGGCAAGAGGGCAGCAAGCATCACCTTTGTTGCTGAGCTGACCAAAGGATTGACATGACCAGGGATAAATATTGCTCTTAAATGGTGCTGATGAAGCCATGAAAACCGTGTTAGCTCATAATCTCACACACAGAGAAGCAATGTGCAGATAATTGAGATATAAGTGCTGCTCAGGCACCAACCTCAGAGATGGTTTTTCCTCCCTTAGTAGGCAAACAAGCCATTTCAAAAGCAGTGAAGCTCTTTAATGTATGTCTGGAGGGGCTTTTGTATAGCAGCAGAAACAAAGGGGCTCTGAAAAGGGTCCCTTTATAGAAATATGTATCTGTCAATATGCATGAGCTGCTGGGGCAGATGTGCTGCAAGAGAGGTGCTTTGGTCAGTGTCCTGTGCACAGATGTGTCCTGGGGAGTTGTGCAAGGCCAGTAGCTCAAGCATTTCCCAAAAAACACATCCCAAGGATACCACACAGCCCAGTCTGAGCTGGGGCCATGCTCCAGGAGGCTCCACAGACAGGGCCAGTGATGCTGCACAGAGCAGGAGCGCATCACAGAAAGGGGAATTCTGTCACCCCTCCGATGCCCATTAGGGTACCCAATTACATCTGGCTCTGCCTTCTCCCTCCTTCATCTTTAATAAAATAAAAAGTAAACTTTCTGGAGCTCTGTTGTCATCTTATTGCAAGGGTTCCATACAATTGTTGCCTTATCGCAAAAAGTTCCATACCTTCGTGGTGTTTCTCGTGGGCAGCTCCTCAGAGCACTGCCTCTTTCTCCCTCACAAAGCAGCCAGCTGACTCCAGTTCCCTTCTCAAGCAGCCACACACTCTGTTATAGCATCTTCTTCTCATTGGTTACAGCTGTGGCCTGTTAAAGTCAGGCCTGTTCCTAATCTTTGATAATTGGCCCAGCTGCAGCTCCTTAGGGCTAAGATTACTTTCTACACTATCTTTATTTTCTTATATTCTATCCCCCTACAGAGCTCACCCACATTACAGAGCATCTGGGTGTCTTGTTCTCCTAATCAGGCAATTTGGATGTGGCAGCAAGGGTTCCAGCTCCAAATCCAGCCTTGGCTCCACACAGGTCAAGTGAGCTCAGTCCTTGCATGGGTCTGTAAGGAGAGGGAGGGGCAGCATCAGTGGTGCTGGTTCAACGTCACCATCATATTCTCTGAAAAATCCCTTTGCCAGGATTTCTTCTCCTGGGAAGCTGAGAAACCTCAGAGAAAAATGAAAACAATAATTATCTGATTGCTTCTCCTCTGTTTTGCTGCTTTGGAATATGGTTTGGACATTGTTTACCAACTGGTCATTGTTTCATTGGTTTCATGGGAATTGTTTTGACTCAATGACCAATCACAGCCAGCTGTGACAAGGCTCTGGAAGCAGTCGTGAGTTTTTGTTATCTTTTAGTCTTCTGTCTGTATCCTTTCTCTCTCCTTAAGTATAGTTTTAGTATAATATAATATGATATGATATACCATAAAATAATAAATTAGCCTTCTAAGAACATGGAGTCAGATTCTCAATTCCTCCTTCTTCCTGGGGACCCAGCAAATACCACAGTTCAACAGCAGAGCTCTGGTGCTCCTGGATATGAATGTACCTGGCTCTCCCAAAGAGTGGGCAGACATATGAAGTGTCCAAGAAACCATCCAGCGTATTCCCAGGCAGCAAGGAAGTGCCAGTGTTGAAGCAAAAATCTTCTTGTGCAGCCTTCCCCTCCCCACACACCCCAGGGAAAGGCAGGTCAGTGCTCCAGAATTGCATTTGCACAGGAAACCAGCCTGCTTTAAGGCATGGGTATTGCCAGGGAAATCCTTGCTGGAATTTCAAATCCTCCAAATGAACTCGCTGTCACTCAAAGGACAGCTTTAAATTTTCTCATATTTTGTACACTGGGCTTGGTGTCCACAGAAGCCACGAGGCAGAGCCTTGTTGTGTTTGTGCTGTGGGTTATTTCACTTACCAGTAATAATGTTCTTGGAAAACACAGGAAAACAAGCCCACCTGCCTTGTCCCCACCCTTGCTCACACTTGCAGAGGGACATTCTCTGGCACCTGCCACGCTGTCCCTGCCACACACTTTAAACCCCACAAATCTGAGCCAGAGGTTCTCAGCACCTTCTTTGCTGCACAAGCCTGGTAAATCCAATGCACATCCACGGTGTCCAGCTGCTGTTGAGGAAAACAGAACTGTGGAAAGCAAATACAGACTGGCAGTTTGAGGCTTTCAGTCAGTATAGGAACATATGGCAGTTGTCTGCTGTTTAAACTTCATCACTTTCTTACTCTGCAGAGTGGCATAAACAGACACATGTCTGGGCACACCTCTGACAGCTCCAACTTCAACAGAGGGAAAGAGGCTGATCCCTGACTTGTTTCAGAGCATCCCATGGATATCTGGGGATGTGTCCCTGTGCTGGGACAAGCCTTGCTCAGCATTCCACAGTGCTGCTGTAGTTTGTGCTGCCAACACCCAGCTTTCCAACGCCTCCCAACAATGCTTTCTTCAGGATAGGAACATTTGGAGTTTGTTACAGTGTACACAGGGGTCTGAGGATGAGGAAAGAGACAAGAATGTTGACTCTATATCTCAGAAGGCTTGATTTATTATTTTATGATATTTATTATATTAAAACTATACTAGAAGAAAGGATTTCATCAGAGGGCTGGTTAAGAATAGAAAAAGAAAGAATGAATAACAAAGGTTTGTGTCTTGGACAGAGAGTCCAAGCCAGCTGACTGTGATTGGCCATTAATCAGAAACAACCACATGAGACCAATCACAGATGCACCTGTTGCATTCCACAGCAGCAGATAACCATTGTTCACATTTTGTTCCTGAGGCCTCTCAGCTTCTCAGGAGAAAAAATCCTAAGGAAAGGATTTTTCATAAAATTTGTCTGCGACAGGAGTTAGCAAAAAGTCCCCAAAATATAACAGATTCTGGCACTGTTACTGCTTTTGCAGAAGCACCACACTGATTTATCTCACTGTGCTGTGGTGCAGAACTCACCACTCAAACACTGGAAAAAGTTGAGTTGTGTGAGTACAGTCTCTCAAACAGCTAATGGAGCCCTCAGGAGCTGCTGAAGAGGAACACTGGGTATTTAGATGGACACTGAGTTCATTCAAAAGGCAGGGGAAGGACAGATATCAGACATGCCTGCTTTCATGTCGTTCACCTCTGGAATGACTCCCTCCAGGACCTCAAGGCCTGAGAAGCCACAAGGAGTAGAACCCCAAAACATTGCACAGGGAGATCTGGCCCTTCCAGGGGAAAAAGGAACGCTGAAGTTGGCTCCTACATGTTGCACTTTCCCTGCTGCTCACTTCCACCAGCCTGCAGAGGTGGCACACAGAGATGTGGCCTGCGAGGTCCTGGGGACATCTGCATGGGGACAGAAACCAAATCCAGCTGGATTTGCAGTGGGAAATGGTGTTCTGGCTTCTGGGCATCCTTTCCTCCAAGCAAAACAACTTCACCTTGCTTTCCAAGAGAGGAACTGAATGAGATGTTCATCCAGAAGATAAAGAGCATTTTACAGCTGTGAATCACAATTGTGTGAGATAGATAATTAGGTAATTAGAACAATTAGGTGTGAAAAAGATGCTATGTCTAGAAATGAGGGTGAAGAACAAGGAAAGACAGGAAAATTCTTGCTGGAAGTTTTTCAAATGATGCAGAGATGCTGGAGAGAAGAGAACGGAAGAAGGCAGATGGCAAGGTAAGTTATCTTATCTTGGGCAAGGCATATAAAAATTAGTATTTTCCCCTGTGAATTTGTGGGATTTCTGAGGTGGTTATGTTTGCTTATCAGAATTAACAATCAAAAATCTACTGAGGACACCAATTATCCACTATTTGGGCTGTGGAACCATTAAAACTTTTGGCAATCTTTACATTTTGATGCTGTGGTAAGCCAGACCCACCACTTGGAGAACAGTCCTGCCCCCAGGCATCTCCCTGGAGAGCCACATTTCCTATCAGGCTGAAACAGGCTGTTCTTCTTCTGGGGATTACAATTTGCTTTGTCTGCCTGGGACTTTTGAGTCTCTCGTGTCTCATACAGGGCTGACCAGAATGTGCCAGAATTGGGTAAAACTGATTGCAGAGTCATTTCAGGTCTTTGCTTCTTTCCAGGCTGTCAGCTTGGTCATTTGTTCAGGATATTCAAGGTGAAGCCTTGGCCTGGAGCAAAGCTCAGAGCCCAGACTGTCCCCACCTCTGCCACTGTTTGTGTGGCTGTGGCTGAAGCCCCTTTGGAAACAGGAAAAATTCCCTTTTTCCTTAGGGAGAAGTCAATATCTTGGGTGCACCAGGCAAGAGAAAGGGCGTTTGCAGGGCTAAAGAATTCATGAAGATTAACACAGCAAACCCCACAGCTGTTCTCCTGTGCTTCTCACTGCCAGGAGCAGATCTGGAACCAGGGTGGAGAAGGGACCATGGCTCTCCAGACTGGGACAGGTGCTCAAAGATTGCCCCATTTCTCTGCTTGGGAGCAGGGTTTGTTTGCTGTCTGAAAAGCTCCAAAAACATGAAGCAAAATGTTGGGTTTGGTTTTTTTTGGACTGTAATTCAGGTAACCAGGTGAAGCATACAGCTTTGCTCCTGAATTTTTGGGGTTCCACTGTAGCTGCATTTCTCTTCACAGAGAAAAGCAAAGCACAACTTCCCAAGGATTTTCTGGGATTCACATTCCCTGAACCTCAGAGAAAGAAAAAGCAATTCTTATCTCATTTATTGCTCCTGTGTTTTAGAACAAGTGGAATGCATTTTGGAAGATTGTTTAATTTGAAGGGAATTGATAATTGGATTCTGGTGTGAGTATTTTGATTCATTGACCAATTGAATCCATGTGTGTTTGTTGGGACTGTTGGCTGACAGTCACAAGATTCTGAGCAGTTGAGTGCTTGTGCAAATTCAGTGTAATATAGTACAGAATAATATCATATAATATTTAATTATCCTTCTGATATCAATGGAGTCAGATGCATCATTCCTCCCTTTGTCAGGGTTACCCTGCTTTTCCCATATCCCCTGGCCACTCTCTGCTGCCCACAAATATGGAGAGCTGTTTCTCCTTGTCAAAGCCCACCTCATGAAACCACTTTGGCACAGGTAGACTTTCCTCTTCTCTTGTAGCAACAGCACAGGAAAGCTCAAATTGCTGAGTGTGACAGCCCAGGGTTTTTCAGCATTTATTCCTGCCTCACCCAGGGCTCTCCAGCCTCCCATCACCCAGCACAGGATCTGGGCACCCCCACATCCCCACTGTGCCTGCTGAGGCTGCCATCCCTTCCTCCCCAGCCTCAGCTCACCTCTGCCCTGTCCCCTTTGCTTGTTGAATGTGGGAACTCAGCACATCGTTCCCGATGTCCAGAGATGCCAGGAGAACCCTTGGGGGTCTCGGAAATCCTGGAATGTTGCCAAGAGTGTTTGGTGGCTTGATTTTGATCCATCCACAGAAGTGACAGCAGTTTGAGGACATGAGAATCACTTTAGAGTGAAGGGTGTAAGAGGGACACATTTATAGGGTGAGATATAGACTTTAAGGTTTTTGGTACAGGGGGGTTATGGAGACAAGATGGAGGGATCAGGGCGTGTCTCGTCCTTCTTCTTTCTTCTTCTTGTCTTCCATCTCCTGTGGTGATGTTGGCACTTGGGGATTGGTTTATGGTGAAGGTGCACTTGCCAACATGGGTGAAAAGTATTGGAAAATAAAGGTAAATATCATGTACGTAGATTTTAGTATAAAAAGACATGACCTCCCCGTGGGTGGTCAGAGTGCCCTTGGCTGCCTTGCAGATCAGACCTCTGTTGGGCAGACAGAAAATTTTGTAGATAAGGAACAATAAACAATCTGAAGATCGAAAAGCTGAAGAGTCCAGACTCGTCCTTTGAAACGCGGGTCACCCAAAAACCACTGTACCCGTGTCTGGGCAGAGACAGACAGCCGGACCCGACAGCTGAACCCCACAGCTTTGTGTTGCTCTCCATGGAAGGCAAAAAAACCCACCACAATTTAAAGTGCAAAAGGCATTTTCTGCATTTCACAGGCTGTGTTTTCCCCTGGTGTTTGGGAAGGGGCTGGGTACAGCACATCCCTGCTGAGGTGCAAGGAGCCATGGCGTTTTTCTGTCCTGCCATCACACCAGCCTATGTGCTCAGCTGAAACAATCCCTTCTTAACCCAACAAGCAGCTGGAAAACTAATATAAATATTTTCTTCTTACTTTCTACACATGCCAGCAGGGCAAAGGGTGCACACAGGGTGACTCCTGCTCCTCTCTCCCCCTGTGCCTGCCTCACAGCCCCTCCTGTGACTGGCACTGTTTTGTATTTTACCCACCCTCTCTTGCATTTGTTTTATATTTCACCTTCACTCTCTTGCATTTATCCCAGCCAAAAATCACTTTTTGCTCTGATTTCCAAAAAATTCCTCAATGCCTTTTTGGGAGTGTTGCTTGCCAGCATTTCTGGGCTACAGCATCTTCCCAGGCACATCTGTTCATCCCTTTCTCTGCCTCACAGGATCCTGTCCAAATCTCACACACAGGATTAGGCACACACGCCTATTCAACACATGCCCTTCTGCTGTTGTTGCTGTGCATGTGTCCAAGCTATGGCCAAGTTTTTTTTGGGGGGATTTGTTGCCACAATCAGGTTTCACAATAAAGTTTCACACTTCTCACAAGCCCACTGATGCTTTTCTCTAAGAGGCTGAGGTACCCGTGCTTTAAACACTTTAAAACACAGATTTATCTATTTAAAGGAAGCATGTCATGGCATTTAAAAAAACTTATTGAAGCAAATGAGAGTTTTGTCCCTGATGTCAGCCAAGCTGGGGTTTCACCCAGAATCTGAGAGCACAGATGAGCAGACAATAGAAATGAGCCAGCTGTGAAAGCTGGATCTGCAATCTCAGCCTGAACTCCCCTGCCCCATGTGAGGGTTACAGCAGGGCTCAGCCTCTAATTGCTGCAGGAACTGCCATGCTGTTGGATTTTCTGCTATTCCATCACTGAAACAAGGACACCTCTGATACAAATGACAGAGGGAAAAAATAGGGAAGGGAAAGGGGAAAGGAAAAGGGGAAAAAGGACCAAACCCCATAGGTATTAGGCTGCCTTATACACTTATAAAATGAGAAGGGTATTGCCACAGAGAGGAATTAAGCTACAATGCTGGTGCTGTGTCTCACTGAGGGCTTACAGAGTGGTAATTAGGAGAGGCCCTTTCTCCATAAGAGAGCTCTTCTGCTGCAGAGAAAGAAGAAACATTTCTGCTCGTTTCAGTCAGGCACTGCTGGATGGTGTTAATCAGGATAAGGTGTCAATGTCCCCCTTGTCCTCTGCAGAGCTCCTGGAGCTGCTGGATAAGCCCAGCATGGCCCTTCCTGACTGTAGCACAGCCCACAGGGCTGGGGAAGCACACAGAGGCTGGTTTTATTAGAGCAAGGCAAACACCAACCCTGCTGTTTATTGTTTCAACATTTCCAGCATTGTTTTGGAGCACCTGCAGCTTCACAGACACCAAACCCCAAAATCCCCGTGCCTAGATGAATGAAAAACCCCTTTCTCCAGGTCAGGCTGCTCCTGCCCATGGGCAAAAATCACTGGCAATGAGTTCCAGAGCCAGTGACACAGGATGGACACATCTCTGGGGCAGAGGGACCCAAAGGACTTTCTGTGAGTTCCCCTTTCCTAGATGGTCCCCATGAACCTGCCTGAGCAGCCTGGTTTGGGAGGCTGCAGGAGGACACCGTGGGTCCTGGGGTGCTTTGAAGGTCTCTTTGCACACACATCCCACAGCATTGGGAGCCCCCATCCCTGGGAGGCTGGGGAATCCCCCTGTTAGGGGCAGGGAAGGAGCATGGCAAGGTTAAAGCATTCCTGTACTATGCTCAAAGGCAGGAATACCTAAGCTGTGGAGTTTGGGGTGAGCTGGTCACAGCAGGAGCACGTTCAAACAGTCTTCAGTGCTACAGCCCATGATGGACACAACCCAAAACCTGTTCGAGGTCATTGAATCCTTCAGAGCTTTCCATCTGCTTGGCAGCTTTTGAGACTGGGTGAAAAAAGAAGTGCAGAAGGCAGATAAATGTGGCTGATAGGAATGATCTCCAATGTCCTGGAGAGCAAGAGGTGAGAGAGGGGAAAGAAAAATACAGGAGCCTGAAATTCAGACATCCAATGTTGCTCCTCTGTTCATCCACTGTCCTTGCAAGGTTTGAGGGGTTTTGGTTCAAGGGAAGCTGTGAAGATGAGAGGAAGCTGAGCCTCCCTCCTCAGAAAATGCTTCTTTTGGATCTTTTTCTTCTGGAAAACTTGGAAACAATTTTTCATGTCCTCCTGCTTGCCCAAAATCAGCAGGGGAATTTCTCCAGCATCTGTCTCTCTGGAACATCACAGGCAGTGTTTCTTTTATTTTCAAGCACATCTTTAAAGTGCAGGGGGAGAGAGCAGCCCCTGGATGTGCCTCAGCAGAGGGTCCAGCTGTGTGCCAGGGGCAGAGCATCAGGCTTGGTGCCAGTGGGTGCAAGCACTCCTGCCCTGTGGTCCTGCTCTATCACCATGGTATTTTATGAAAAATCCCTTCACCAAGACTTTTCTCCTGAGCAGACTCAGAAAAGAAATGTAAACAATAATTATCTGATTGCTTGGAATGTAGTTTGGAGGTTGCTTACCAACAGGTGCATCTTTGATTGGTCTCATGTGAATTGTTTTTACTTAATAGCCAATCCCAACCCAGCTATGTCAGGAATCTGGTCTGTCATGGGTTTTTTATGATTCATTCTTTGCTAGCCTTCTGATGTCTCCTTTCTCTTTCTTTAGAATCGTTTTAGTATATCAATATAATATAATATAATATAATATAATATAATATAATATAATATAATATAATAATAATAATATAATAATCAGCCTTTCTGAGAAGTTGGAGTCAATTCTCATCTCTCACCTCATCCTGGGGACCCTCACAACAACACAGCACTGCTCAGTCCTGCAGCTGCCAGAGCTCAGAGCCACAGCTTTGGGGGAGCAAAGGAGGATAAAATGGTGTTTCTTTGAGTGAAAAGAGTCTTCCAAGGACCCAGCTGTTATTTTGAAGAGTGGAGCAGGAAAAGCCATGGGGATCCTGCTTTAGGGTGCTGCTCATTGCCAAAGGCACTGTCTGAAGGAAGAGCAAAGACCATTGGAAGCACAGGTAGGGCAGCCCTGGCTCCAGGTGAGCACCATGAGCATCTCTGTGGTGTCTCCCTGTGCAAGACAAGGTTTTATCATGAGTTAAGGGAGTGCACAAATGCCTGGGCAGTTTGTAGAGCAGTCCATGAGCCTGATCCTGCAGAGGCAGTGTCCAGCTGGCTGTCCATGGAGGAACTGGGGCAGTTTCAGGAGCAAGGATTGGAAGCAAAACCCCGGTACTGAGCCCACCACAGGATCCCTGTCCCACTGGAGGAAGGGGAAGGTGATGGACAGAGACATCCCCCACATCTCTCTGGACAGAAAGAGGTCTCTCCAGCACATGGTTACAGCCATGGCCTTGTCAGCACTGTGACTGTTGCTGGGACTGGAAAAATGCAGATAAACAGCAGAGTTGCTGTCTCAAAGGGGTGGATTTTTGACTTCTTGGTTAAACTTTCTAAGCTGAAGTCAAGCAGACAGACACAAGGTTATGGAAAAATGCCAGTGTTCATGCAGGTTGGGTTTTGGTTGGTCCAGACCTGCCTTTGGTGGGATGGATTCTAGTTACCATGGAGGAAAGGTGTTGGGGAAGATGAAACAGGAAAGCCTTATAAATATGATTGCCTGGCAAAAGATTTTGAGAATGTAGAAACTGTAAGTGAGATTGAAATGAAAGCAAGCTTTGAGATACCTCAGTTACTGAACAACTGGAAAACAATGGTGTGGCTGGCTGAAGGTGATCCCCTTTTGATGGAACAACACCCTCTGCTTGCAGGCAGGTCCAAGGGTCAGAGCAGACCCTGCCAGCTTGGCAGAAGGGGCCCAAAGAGGAGTTTTTAGAGTTTAAAATGTAACACAGTATGGTAATGTAATGATTCTTATAGGCTGTATGTAAATGCTATAGGATTTGTATCTTGTAATAGATTGGTCAGTGAGAATTAGAATATTTGACACAGAAAAAGATTTATTGTCTTGTAACAGGAACCTCGCTCTCTTACCCCTTTTTACTCTCTTACACTCTTACCCTTTTACTCTCTTACCCTCTCATCCTCTCTACCCCTCTCTTCTCTCAGTCCTGCTCTGAGGTGTGGCTGGCAGCTCCCAGCAGGGCCCTGCCCCCAGGCCCTCTGCAATAAACCCCAAATTCCACAGCTTCAGAGATCTCTCATCTCCTTCCATCCTGACCATCCTACCCCACAGCGCTCCTACAGAAAGGGGGGGAAAAATTCACAAACACCATTGTGGTTTTGGCTTTTAACCAGGCCTTAGTGCAGCCATGGGCCACACCTTCATGGTGTTGGCTTTTACAAGCCCACAAGGACTTGCAGATGGCTTCTCCCACTGGGCCTCAGGCAGCAAAGGCTGCAGCTCCTGTCTTTTTCCCCAGCCTGGGACAGGAGATCATCCAAAGCCCTGGGACAGAGAAGGCTGATGCTAAAATCATCCCCAAGGACTCTGTCCAGCCTCTGTTGTGTGACAAAGGAGCCAGCACTGTGCCCAGCCTGCAGCTGCAGAGCAGAATGCAGCTTGGTGGAGGAGAACTGAGCTGCCAGTTCTTCTTCCCAGGGATAGGGATGAGAGGAAGAGGGACTCACCTTTCCCAGATTTTTAATCATCTGCTGTAAATTGCACCAATGCAAGAACTACAAAGACTATAGCCTTGGAGCATGGGAATTACTGAGAACAGCCTTTGCTGTAAAGTGTAAACAAACAAACAAATGAAAACTTCAAAAAAGCAACAGCAAAGAAGTCCAAGGTCACCGGCCTATACATGTGATTTCAAAGGCTGAATTTCTTTTCTTAAAAGCAAGGTTGACTCTCTTAGAGTTATTGTTTGGATTACAGTCTTGCTCTGAAAGAGGATGAATCTGCCTCTCTGAGCCAGCAAGGAAAAATGTTGCTATTCACATCTCACTGGAGGTGCTAGACAAAAGTCAGCACTGCCTGTAAATAAGCTGCCTTAATAATTGATTGCCAGCACAGCACAATAGAAAAGCTCCAGAAATAAGTTATTGCAAGTACAATTTCAAGCTAACAGTGCATGAACAGTTTCTGAAAAGAAAACCCAAAAAGCAAACCCTGAGTGTCAGAGAGGGGTAAAACACCACCTATCAACCTGTCTTTGCTCTCTGAGTAAGAGGCTTCTTATTCCACTGAGGTGAGGCAGCACACAGCCCACAGGTGAGCCCCCATCAGCATCCCATGGCTGCCAAACAGGAACATAAAAAATATTTCAGAGCAGCAGGGGTGAGGAAGCAGTGGCGTGGTGGCAGGGAGCAGGGGAGAGGAGGGAGGAGGAAATGGAGAGGAAAATAGAGGGATGGATGGATGGATGGATGGATGGATGGATGGATGGATGATGGATGGATGTGGTCTGTGAATGTGTTCAATAAGAAATATCATCACATGGAGAGAGCAGCCATGTGACAACCACAGGCATCCTCAGGGATTGCATCCCCAGCAGCAATGGGAAGAAGAGGAGGGTGAGGAAGGCAGGACCTCTTTAGGCCCAGGGAGCACAGCCTTTACCTGTACCCTTCCCTGAAAAATGCAAGGTATGAGACACATGGAGAGGACAAGTTTTATCAGAACAAGGTACAAAAGGGAAGAATGTGAAGTGGTCCATGCCTGAAGACAGTCAGTGCTTTAGAGGGATAATGCCCTTAGTATCATGTTTTAAGCTCTTAATAAGTCTTCTCTTTCTCTTTCTCTTCTCTTTCTCTCCTCTCTTCTCTTATTCTACCCTACCCTACCTTACCTTATTCTATCATATGATTTAGTACAATTCAAATCTTCCTTTAAGCTATCATTAGCAAGCAGGGGGGAGATGGCAGTCACAGGAAGAAGGAAGAAATTGTAAATAGAAAAAAACACCAACAAAAAAACCCCACATGCAAGCAGAATTTTTAATTCCCATACAAAGCAAAGAAGTGTTAATGATGCACATCAAACCAAGCAAATTATCCTGCAGAGTGACTACTGGCTAATTAAATTTCTTACTTAGCATACATTAACTGAGCTGCAAGTGGCACCTCCCTGCACTGGCATTGGCCAAAGCTCTGTCCCTCAGCAGAGCGAGAAATGCCACAGGAGCAGAGCAAGGCAGCTTTATTTTACACTGCACCCACCCAGAAGTGCAGCCAGAGCATGGCTGAGACATGGGGGCAGCTCTGAGTGACCCCTGGGCAGGAGCACAGCCCTGGCACAGAGCTGCAGCACGTGCAGCCCTCAGCAAAGGCCACAGCCTGCCCATGACAGGGCAGGGGGGTCACTCTGGTGGCTTCTCAGTGGCTGTGGTCCAGGTGTGCTCTGACTGTGAACCAGCAGAGTGCTCTGAGCCAACAACCCTGCTCGTGAGAGCTGCACCACAGGGGCCAAATCAAATTTCTTCTGGTACAGGGTCTGGTTTGTGGCTGGAGATTCATTATTTAGTGTGACCGTGTTCACAGGGGTCCAAGGATGAGGGAAGAGATGAGGATCTGACTCCTCATTTCAGAAGGCTTGATTTATTATTTCATTATATATATTACATTAAAACTATACTAAAAAGAATAGAAGAAAGGATTTCCTCAGAAGGCTAGCTAAGAATAGAAAAAGAAGGAATGAATAACAAAGGCTTGTGGCTTGGACAGAGAGTCCGAGCCAGCTGACTGTGATTGGCCATTAATTAGAAACAACCACATGAGACCAATCCCAGATGCACCTGTTGCATTCCACAGCAGCAGATAACCATTGGTTACATTTTGTTCCTGAGGCCTCTCAGCTTCTCAGGAGAAAGAATCCTAAGGAAAGGATTTTCCAGTAAACATGTCTGTGACAATTTAGCAGTTTTGCTGAGGACAGGAGGGCTGTACCAGGACACAGTGACTGTGTGCTGAGGACACAGCTCTGGGACAACAGATCCATACACCCACACACTCCCACACCCTGAAAGTCTGGTGGGCTTTGGGTGAAAAGTTCAGCTATTTCAGGTTGGGGTTTTTTTTTCTGGAAACACAGTGGCATCACCATCAGAGCCCACCAAAAACCCCCAAACAGTCTGAGCCAGGAACAGGGGAGCAGCCAACCACGCTGGGTAACCCAAAGATGAGATGGGAAAGCTGTCCTGGCACCCTTCCACATTTCCAACCTGCCAGCCCTGATCCCCCATGCCACTGAGATGGGTCTAAAAACAAAAGTGCTGAGTGGAGACACATCTGTGTTTTCACCTTTCTAGGGCATTTCACAGCCTCTGTCACTCAGTACCTCCCTGGGCATACCTGAATAGCACCAGGCACAGCCTGCCAGCAGCAGATGGGCAGGAGGGCATTCCTGAGGCCCCAGAGAGCCACCCCCAGCTGGCAGCCACTGCTCTGGAAGGGATGAGTGGGAGATGGTGGGAAAATGCCCACAGGGGAGCTGACAGCTGTTCTTATGGAAAAATCTCCCCCTAGGTTTGCTTCAGTTTGGTTTCAGGGAGCCTTTGGGAGCAGGATACTGTCGTGATGCTGGAGTTCAGGCTCAGATAAGTGCTGAATCACAGCAAACATTTCACTTAAAAGTGAGCTTCATTCTAAATGTAACAGAGAGATAGGAATTTTTTTCTGAATTTTAGTCAGATAATATGCACATTTCCATATTAAACCATATAATTCTTGATAAATATTAAATCTTTAAAGCATGTAAATTTATTATAATTTTTTTTTTTGCTTTTTTTTTCATCCTTTGCAGCCAAATGACCAGAAAACTTGGCTGCAAAACTCTCTATCTTGCATTTTCACCCCCTGCTTTAGGATTAAATGTGAAACACTCAGCAAAGTTCAGCTGGGTCTGCAGCCCAATGACAGAGAGGGATCAGTCCACGAGGGTTCAGAGGATGTTCCTCTCCTCCAGAAGAGATGGCAGGAAAGATCCCACCATGAACGACAGGAAGGGTCAGCCCAGTATGCCAGGCATGTTCTTCCACGTGTCTGTCTGCACTGCCTGAAAGAGTCTTTCTTGCCAGAATGATCTCTTGTGGGCTACACAATCCTTGCTGAATAATTAACCCAAATCTACTGTGGTTTCTTGGTGAGTAAAAACAATTCCCATCCCTAACATCCATGAAAGTTTCTGGGACAAGAAGGGCCATCAAACTGAAATTCAGGTCCTTGAGTGGAAGCTCTGTGATCATCAGCTGAAGCCTTTCAGGGGGAGAATCAGTTGCCATTTCCCACAGATCACTGTTCCTCCAGCCCCAAACTTCAAGGTCAGTTAAAGTTTTCAGAATGTGCTTGACAGAAGTTGTGCAGGGCTCCCGTGGAGAGCAGCCACATCCCCAGAGCCAGCTCAAATGGAGAGCATGTGGTGACCTTCAGCCTGCCTGGATGTCTGATTCCCTGCTTGGATCCTCTCCTCATCACTCACTGGGGACACCAGGTATGCTTGAAGGAAGCCAAGGCTTCCAGCTTGTCACTTCTGACATGTGTTGCCTGAGGCTGCCCAGGCTGTGGTTATTCCTTATTCTGTCTGTGGGCAGAGGGTTCCTGCAGCTCTCACCCTGCTGCTGTGCAGATGGGTTTATCCTTGGGCTGCTGCAAAGAGGGGAGACTTGTCTGCAGCATCAGCCAGGAACAGCCTCTGCCCTTATGAAACACAACATTACCTGGAACTGCAAAAGGACAGAGGTTCCACTGCCCAGTGAAACCCATCAGTGAGGCCAGCCCAGGCTGGCTGCTGGTCTGCAGCTGGAAATGCCCCTCTAAATCCCCTGTGTGCTTCTCACCTTTTATAACTTGTGTACTTCTCCCCTTTTATCATCCATGTGCCACTCTCTGCCTGTTTCCTCCCACAGAGCATCATCTCCAAGGAAGGAGGGGTTGCTGTCAGATGGAAACACCCCCACCCACATCCTCCCCCTGGGACAGCACCCACCCTCCTGGCAGCAGTCTGGGATTCAGCACCTCTACTCCAGCCCAGTTCCTGCAGGAACAGCCAGAACTGCAGCTCCTGGAGCACATGCCTGCACCACAGGATGCCTGGGAATGTGGGCATGGCAGGACTTCAGAGCACCACTCCAGGTCAGGAGATGCAGCCAGGTGTTCCCAGAGTGCAGCCAGCACAGAGCATCCTCCTCCAGAGCCACTGGAATTGGGCATCCTGTGGGAATCCTTAAGATCAGAAGGTTTTGGGAAGCTGCAAAAGGCAAGCCTCAGAGACAGCAGAACTGTGATTGGAGCTAAGCAGCAGCCATGAGATTGGTCAGCAGAAAAATTATGTAAGAAGTAGAAAAGTAAGGACAAATAGAACAATGTGTATTAACACTTGTCTAGAATAACTCCCTAAGCTACAGAAAAGTTTATCTAATGAGATATTAGGAAGTTCTAAGCTTAATAATGGAGCTCTGTGCATTGTGGTTGAAGGCTCACAAGCAGGTATTGTATTTGAAATAAGCAAGCATTGTTTAACCAAAGGTACGTGTGCTTATAGTGGTTGGATGGAACTACTGTCAATGTGCTTTTGCTTTGTGTGATTGGTCAAAAAACTTTTAAAGTGAGTTGTAACATTAAGTTCTTGGTCTGCTGCCTGGGATGTGAGCGGGTGGCATCTTCCCATTGTCATAACCATGTAATGAGGCTGATGCTGGAAAATAAAACATCTCAAGGCATGTTCCACAGCAGTCCTGTCCCATTTGTGATTTGTACACAGCCCCTGGCTGGTGATACACCCCAAAAGGGATAACAGGGGAGATGACAGACCCCAGCAGGGCCACATCCTGGCACCCTGCCCTGCACGTGGGGCCATGCAGGACAGAGCCAGAGGGGTCACTGCTCTCTCAGAGGCTGGGAAAGGAGGATGTGCCTGACCCAGGGGAGCACCAACCCTGGGAGCATTTCTGCTTTCCTGTGTCCAGGTGCCCACCCTGGCTGTGGCCAGGGGCTTTGGGTGCTGCCACACTCTGCACACCAGTGTGGACTCCAGGAGGAGCAGCATTTGAACACCTGAGGTCCAGGTTTCCTCACTTGGGCCCTGTGTGCCCCATGGCCCAGGCTGCCTTGGGGTGCCAGAGGGTGAAATCCATTCCTGCTGCAATTTGGGGAACCCACTCAAGCTGAAGCGAGCTCCCAGTTGGGTGTGGGAGGCTCTGGTGAACATCCAGGTGCCAAAAGTGCAGCCAGGTCCAGGAAGATGCTGCATTGCTGTGAGGATGCTCACAGGAGAGATGCACCAGGATGGGGGTCCTGCCATGGCAGGGGCAGGGAGAGGGACCCTGGACAGGGGTCTCTGGACAGTGAGCAGGGCCAGGGACATGGCACAAGGGTGTCACAGTGTGTGACAGAGAAGCAGCAGTGCCAATGCTGCTCCTCCCTCAGCAGGAGCTGCCAGGAGGACACTTCAGCCCAGGATGCAGGAAGAAAACTGAATTTCCACATGGTGAAGCAGAGCTCTTCCTCACATAGCTCTGTCACTCTTTTGCTGAGAATGACACAGGAACAGGAGGGAGGCAGTATTGCAGAAAGAGCACAGAAGGCTTTATTCAAGAGTGTAAGAAATGTAATGAGGGATGCAGGACTCCAGGCAGCTCTCCCAAATGCAGTTTACTGGATCCAAGATGTCACAGCAGTCCAGGGTCATGGGTGACAGAGCCTGTGCCCACAGCTGTCAGCTCCAGCTGCAGGCAGGCCTGGAGACCCTTTGGTTTTGGTTACATTGCATTCTATACTTTCCTTTGCTGAGCATCTTAATACAGCAGAACCAATCTATACCTTAACTTTTACCTACAGCCTATCATAACTACTATAATTACCATATTCATGTTACTATTCTCCAACCACTAAAAGTTAGTACATTACAGTTTAAGCTAGAAGTTGTTTTTCAGTTTTCTTTGGAAAATTCTGAAACTTTTTTTCTACTTGCAACATTTGCTGACTTGTTTGCCTGTGCTGTCTTTCTGCTTGGTAAAAACATCTTGTTTGAGGTGGGTTTATCCTTTGCTCTAAGCCATAAAAACCCCTTCTAACTAACACACCCTTTGCCTCCTTGGTTAGCCAGTAAAACTGGCTCAGCAATTCTTTTCTTCTATATCAAAACTTGCTTCCATCTCTATTCCTTCTTCAGACTCTACATTCAAAAATCTTTCTGCTAAGCATCCATATCTGTGAGACTTTCTTGTCAAACTTTCATCCTTCCCAACAAAGCGAACAGTGTGGTTTTTATAGAGTGGTACGATAGATTCTATTTGAGTGGCTAACTAACACAAACACCTTCCTCATACACTGTCCTTGAGAAGAACAGAAGGATGAAGCAGAAAAACACCACCTGCAGATTGTTTATACTTAACAAGTTATCACATCCTTACAACTCCCTAAAAATTCTCACAAGCCACTGTGAGGAACATTTGCCGTTTCTCTCTCTCTGCCCCATGGCATCCACACACCTCAATTGGGAAACTTTACTACAGAAGTCTTAGGAAAATAAAACCTTCTATGTTCAGCGGTTGTTTCCCCTGTGAAACCACTTCCAAGCCTTTCCACGGGTTTGCTGTGGCTCAGCCATCGCTCCATCTAGTGGGAATCTGCTGCACAGAGCTGTGAGACACCCGGGTGGGACACAGGGAGGGCTCCAGGACTGTCACCACTGCTGCTGGCACCACAGCTGTGAAAAATGTGTATTTTATGATTGGTTTTCACAAATATTAAAATGAATATTATATGTTTTATGTTAGAAAGTTATGCTGTATTAATTTTCTTAAGTAGTATGTTAAATATAGTTTTAGGTTATGACAAAATGTTGAAATAGAAACTATGCTATGTAAGATATTCTTTTTAAAGAAAGGACTTCCACCGAGATAGCAACCACAGGACACCTAAATCTTTCAGAGAAAGAGAATTTATTGCTCCATTATCAGGAGAAATGAACTTCTTCCCCCCTCACTCAGTTCTGAAGACGCCATCAGGATTCAGAGGAGAAGCTGACACTGCCCAGACAGAATCCTGTGTTTGAATGGAATTTATGCATCATGTATGAGGTGTATGAATATGCAACAGGCTGTTGTTTTTAAGGGTTAATCCTTTGTTAACGTGGGTCCTTTTTTGGGCTTATGCTGCCCAGAAAAAGGTACCCAAACATCCGTAACTCTTTGTTTCCATTGTCTCATATTTGTCCTAATCCAAATTGTCCAAATTATTATTACTCTAATTATATTACTCTTTTTATATCCATTTAATTACTATTAAACTTTTAAAATTTGAAAAACAAGTGATTGGCATTTTTCACAGCAGCCAATCTCCAAGCCCTGCCCTGCTTCAGTACCCACAGGGATCTGGGCAGGAGGGAGGATCAGCACCAGAGCTGGTAAGAGCAAAGGGAGGATTCAGATCTCAGGGTGTGATAGATGAGTAACCTGGTGATTGACACTCACAATTAACAGACAAATATCATGGATACAGGTGAAGAAAAGTTTTATAGATTTATAGTTATGTTTTGCCCCCTCGTGTGTTTATCAAGGACAGCTGGAGTTGGGACATCTGGGAGGGCTGGCTTGTCCCTGTGGTGACATCTGACCTCCAATCAGGATCTGAGGAAGAGATTTCCACCCCTGGACAGCAAAGAAGGAGTCGATGGACAGAACTTTGGGAGGGTTTAAAGGGTTAAAAAGGGAAAACCTCCATTGTGAGGGGGCTGAGCACATGGCACAGAAAATCTTTTGCTCCCAGTGCCGTAACCTTTCTTCTTTATTCAGTCTTCTGTTGTATTTTTGATAAGGTTTAATAAACCTTCCTAAACTATGAAAAGTGAGTAGCTATTTCTCACAGAAGACTGAATAAAGAGAAAGGTTACAGCACCAGGAGCAAAGGATTTTCCCACCATGTGCTCACCCATACAATGGAGATTTCGCCTTTTAACCCTTTAACCCCTCCCAAAGTTCTGCCCATCCGCCCCTTCTTTGCTGTCCAGAGGTGGAGAATCTCTTCCTCAGATCCTGATTGGAGGTCAGATGTCACCACAGTGACAAGCCAGCCCTCCCAGATGTCCCAACCCCAGCTGTCCCTTGATAACCACATGAGGGGGTAAAACATAACTATAAATCTATAAAACTTTTCTTCACCTGTATCCATGATATTTGTCTGTTAATTGTGAGAGTCAATCATCGTGTTAATCATCTATCACACTTCTGTTGTATTTTTGTTAAGGTTTAATAAACCTTTCTAAACTGTGAAAAGTGAGTGACCATTTCTCGCAAGGGGCACTGACTGCACAAACCCTGAACTTGAGGAGGGAGTGCTCCTGCTCCCCTCCAATGCACACAAACTGATAATCTCCATGGAGTCCAAGAGAGGATTTGAGGAGAAAGTTCTCCACCTTCCACTGCTCCATTCCACTCCTTCCCTCTTCTCCATTCTGGGGATGCACCTCCCTACTTAACTCCATCCCTTAATTTTCAAACTTCCTTGGATTCTTGTTTAAAAACATACTAGATTAGGTCAGAAAGTCAAT
This sequence comes from Agelaius tricolor, assembly GCF_023055355.1. Lineage (NCBI taxonomy): Eukaryota > Metazoa > Chordata > Aves > Passeriformes > Icteridae > Agelaius > Agelaius tricolor. Next base: position 5,531,666 of record NW_027269266.1, read on the forward strand.
CTTTAAGCCCAGAATTACTGGCTGCTCTGTAAATCCCACCACGACACTAGTGGACAGTCAAACAAACAAGTTAAAGGTCAGTTCAGCCACAGAACCAGAAGAAAATGCCTAAAGATAAAAGAGAAAAAATGCCCCTAAAAAAAATGCCCCTGAAGATAAGAGAGAAAACTGAAAGGTGTCACACGAGAAGGAGAGGGACACTGGGATGGGATGTTACAATTTTAGCTAACTTTAGCTAGGCTAAGTCTTATGCAATGTTCTCTGCAGGTGCAGGTGCTAATTTTCCTGCCTGTCCTCCCTCTTCAAGCCTTGAAAGCCCCTATCCACTGCTCAGTGTTAGCAGAGATAACAGGCCCAAAAATACTGAGCTCTGAGTGAGAACAGGTGCCTGCATTGAATGATAACCTTAAATATCCTCATGGAAAGTCAGTGACATTCCTGCAGATCTGTGAAGTTGCACAGGAGAAAGTCCCCTGAAAGCAAATGGTGTTTGTTCTGCTGTTCTGGAAAACATTTCTTTCTCCTGGAGTGTGGAGAGAGATGAGATAAGATGAGATGAGATGAAGCAAGATGAGATGAGATCAGCTTTTTTTTTTACCTGGCTCAGTACCTCCACTGCAGTTTTAAATAGGAAGGGAAAAGTCAGAGGAGTAAATCAAATTCATGGACACGAATTCCCGTTGGTGTGGGACTGACATTGCTGTTTGGTTCATAAACTCCTCACATGCCAGGGCCTGACACAGAATCTGCACAGTCAGGGTAAGCCCAGAATGAGCATTAAAGGCCCAGACTCTGTGATCACCATCAGGACACCTCCCAGAGAGGCAGGGACTGAGCTCTGAGCAGGGATGTGCAGAGGGATGGGGATGAGGTTGGATGCCCAGCCCCACACTCACAACCTCAGCAGCAGCTCAGCCACCTGAGCTCAAGGCTCAGGAGTTCAGTGGGGACCCTCTGCCCAAACCATCTGCTTCTCCAAGTGCTCCCCAGCCAAATTGTAACTGGGAACAACATCTGGAGGTGGAGGCATCAGCAGGAGGGGTTTTTTTGCAGCCTTAAAAGTGGTCTGGGATGTTGTGGTTGATGACACAAAAACACCTCACGCTGCCTGTGAAAAGTGCCAATCACTTGTTTGTAAAAGTTTAAAAGTTTAATGGTAATAAAATGGTTATAAAAATAGTAATACAATTAGAGTAATAAAAATTTGAACAACTGGGATTAGGACAATACGAGACAATAGAAACAAAGAGTTACTGACAGTCTGGGTATCTTTTTCTGGGCAAAATAAGCCCAAGAAAGGACTCACGTTAACAGAGGATTAATCCTTAAGAGCAACAGCCTGTTGCATATTCATACACCTCATATATGATGCATAAATTCCATTCAAACACAGGATTCTGTCTGGGCAGTGTCAGCTTCTTCCTCTGAATCCTGATGGTGTCTTCAGAGCTGAGAGAGGCAGGAAGAACTCGATAAGAGAGCAATAAATTCTCTTTCTCTGAAAGGTTTAGGTGTCCCGTGGCTGCTATCTTGATGCAAGTCCTCTCTTTAAAAAAGAAAGGGGCATTTTTTTCTTAAAAAAAAGTATCCTACATAGCACAGTTTCTATTTTAACATTATGTTATAACCTAAAGCTATATTTAACATACTACTTTAGAAAATTAATACAGCATAACTTTCTAACATAACATATATCATATTCATTTTAATATTTGTGAAAAGCCAATAATAGAATATGCATTTTTCACACTGCCCAAGTTCCCTTGGAGTGAGCAAAGTGAGGATGAGATGCCCAAGGGTGGGTGGGCAGAGGTGTCACTCCTGCATGCCAGGGGCACCTCCACATCTCAGTTCTCTCTTGGAAAGTAAATCCCTGGAAATAAACCCCTGAAAGCTGTGGCAGCACTGGGGCAGGGAAATAATAATTTTCCCCATATTTAAAAGAGGAAAAATCAAACATCCTCATTTGTATCAATAACAGTGTGACCATAGGACCAGGGCAGTGATTATACCCCTTGTGTTCACCACTGGTGACACCACATGTCAAAGCCTGTGTTCAGTTTTGGGCTGTCACTACAAGAAAATCATTGGTGAAGGTGCTGAAGCACGAGTCATGGGGAGAGGCTGAGGGACCAGGCAGTGTCAGCCTGGAGGAAAGGAGCTCAGGGGGATGTTCTCTCTTTCTACAACACCTGAAAGGAGGTTGTAGCCAGGAAGGGATCAGTCTGTTCCCCCAAGCAGCAAGACATGGACACCACAAAATGGCCTCAAGCTGTGCCAAGGGAAGTTCAGATTGCGTATGAGGAAATATCCTTCGCCAAAAGGGCTGCCGAGCACTGGAGCACGGGACAGGGGTGGAGCCACCATCCCTGGAGGTGTTTTAAAGGGAAGATGTGGCCCTGAGGGACGTGGCTGAGCGGGGGGCAGAGGGGAAAGCGGCCCCGGGGGTGCCGGGGGTCCCAGGGCTTCTCCAGCGGAGCGCTCCGGACTCAGAGCGGTGAGGGCCGGGGGTGCCGGGGCTTCTCCAGCGGAGCCTCCGGACACAGAGCGGTGAGGGCCGGGGGTGCCTGGGATCCCGGGGCTTTTCCAGCGGAGCGCTCCGGACACAGAGCGGTGAGGGCTGGGGGGTCCCGGGGGTCCCGGGGCTTCTCCAGCGGAGCCTCCGGACACAGAGCGGTGAGGGCCGGGGGTCCCGGGGCTTCTCCAGCGGAGCGCTCCGGACACAGAGCGGTGAGGGCTGGGGGGTGCCGGGGGTTCCGGGGCTTCTCCAGCGGAGCGCTCCGGACACAGAGCGGTGAAGGCCGGGGGTGCCGGGGGTCCCGGGGCTTCTCCAGCGCGGAGTGCTCCGGACACAGAGCGGGGCCTGCAGGGGCGCCGGACGGGCGGCAGAGGGAGCCAGAGGCCGCGCTGAGAGCGGGAGCGCGGCACGGACAGAGAGGCGGACAGGGACACGGACAGAGAGACGGACACAGGGACACGGACAGAGAGACGGACACGGACACGGACAGAGAGACGGACACAGGGACACGGACAGAGAGACGGACACGGACACGGACAGAGAGACGGACACAGGGACACGGACAGAGAGACGGACACGGACAGAGAGACGGGCACGAACAGGGACACGGACAGAGAGACGGACACGGACAGAGAGACAGGCACGAACAGAGAGACGGACACGGACAGGGACACGGACAGAGAGACGGACACAGGGACACGGACAGAGAGACGGACACGGACAGAGAGACGGGCACGAACAGGGACAAAAGCACGGACAGAGAGATGGACATGGACAGAAACACGGACAGAGACACCGACACAGACAGGGAGAGAGACAGATACATGGACAGGGACATGGACAGAGAAACGGATACAGACACAGACAAAGACACGGGAACGGACATGGGCAGAGACACGGACAGGGACAGAGACACGGACAAGGATAGGGACAGAGAGACGGGCACGGACAGAGAGACAGACATGCACAGGGACAGGAACACAGGCAGAGACACGGACACAGTCAGAAACACAGACAGGGACAGAGACACGGACAGGAACACAGACACGGGCACTGCCACTGCCACGGACAGGACACAGAGAGGGACAGGGACAGGGACACGAGCACGGCCAGGGACGCAGACACCGTGGGAGCTCCGGGATCCGCCGTGTCCCTCCCGGCACGAGGCATCCCTGGGACACACCAGCCAGCCTGCCAGGGCCTTGTCACCGCCTGCCCTTTCCCTGTCCCCCGGACACACCAGCCAGCCTGCCAGGGCCTTGTCACCGCCTGCCCTTTCCCTGTCCCCCGGACACACCAGCCAGCCTGCCAGGGCCTTGTCACCGCCTGCCCTTTCCCTGTCCCCCGGACACACCAGCCAGCCTGCCAGGGCCTTGTCACCGCCTGCCCTTTCCCTGTCCCCCGGACACACCAGCCAGCCTGCCAGGGCCTTGTCACCGCCTGCCCTTTCCCTGTCCCCCGGACACACCAGCCAGCCTGCCAGGGCCTTGTCACCGCCTGCCCTTTCCCTGTCCCCCGGCGCTGTTTCTGGAGCCGCTGTTGGGGATGGGCTCCCAGGAGGGTCCCGGGCTGCGGCCTCGGAGGGCAAGGGCTGGAGCACAGGGGGCCAGAGGGTGCAGGAGGCTTTGCTGGGACACATCCCGGCTCAGAGCTCCCTGCAGTGACATAAATCCTGCACTTTCACCCTTTCCTTTCCCGTCAGACGCTGTGAGGTGTTACAGGATGTCCTAGGGTGACATTATGATGCTTGTACCCCCAGTCGTGTGTTCTGTTTATGCTGGATATTATGTCCTGTGCCTTCCAGACTGGCTAGGAAGAGCAAAGCTTTGTTTTGTTATCAGTTATCAGCCTGCTCACTCCCCCAGCTGTGACCAAGGATGAGGGTCCAAGGATGAGGGAAGAGACAAGGATCTGACTCCATGTCTCAGAAGGCTGATTTATTATTTTATGATATATATTATACTAAAACTACACTAAAAAAAATAGAAGGATTTCATCAGAAGGCTGGCTAAGAATAGAAAAAGAAGAAATTATAACAAAGGCTTGTGTGACTTTGTTATGGCCAGCTGACTGTGATTGGCCATTAATTAGAAACAACCACATGAGACCAATCACAGATCCACCTGTTGCATTCCACAGTAGCAGATAATCATTGTTTACTTTTTGTTCCTGAGGTCTCTCAGCTTCTCAGGAGAAAAAATCCTAAGGAAAGGATTTTTCATAAAAGATGTCTGTGACACCCAACAGCTGGCGGGACACAGACGGGGGCAGTACATAGTGCAGCTTTTGCTTTTGGCTCTTGCTCCTGCTTTGCTCCTCTGCTTTACTCCTGCTTGTAAGTTAGTTTAGCTAAGCAGTCCAAATTTTCCCTGGGCTGTTTTGTCTTTCCCTTTCTTGGAACCACTGGAGCCTGCTCTGGACTGGGACCTGGGAACACCAAGAGTTTGCACCTTGTGGCTGCAGCAGCTGCCCCAGTGCTGGAGGGACTGAGAACGGAGCAACCACTCCCAGGAGAGACTTTCTGAATTTGTCATCCTTTTCAGAGCTGGGAAAGAGTGGTGTCATCTGCTATTGTTCATTTTGTGTGCTGGCGGGTGCTGTGCCTGTTAAATAAACAGGTTCTTTCCATTTCTCTCCAAGGAATCCTTCCCAAACCGGTTGAGGGGAGGAGCTGTGTGGGTTTGCTTTCTGGATGGGCCCCCTTTTGGAGGTTTTCTCCCAAATTTGCCCTAAACCAGGACACAGGAGCACTGCAGGGAATTCCAGGGTTCAGGCTCTGGCTGCTGTGTCCCCCCTGCCTCTGCAGAGATGTTTGCCTTTGGTTCTTCCAGCCCAGGTCTGTGTTTGCTGAGGATCACCCTTGGGAAGGGGGCTCAGGATCTGGATCCAGGGATCAGCTCAGTGCTGTGATTTGCTGCCCCTACTGCACAACATTGTCTTTTTGAGACCTGATATCCAAACCAATTTCCTTTTTCTGTCACCTTTCCAATCTCCTCTCATAAAACAAAAAGTAGAAAACCCATCTCAGTCAAGGGAGGGGCACAAAAAGAGAGACTTTCACAGGTGTCTGTGATTGAAACTCCAAAGCAGGGAGTGCTAAGCACAAATCCAGGTGTCTCCTCCAATGGCATTTTCATGGAGGTGATCGCATACATCAGTGACCATTGCAATGAAAAACAATTGGTTTAATAATTCCTTTTACTGTTACCTTTCTTCCCAAGAAGCAGGTTTGAGTTGGAGCCACTGTTAAACCCAGCTCCCTTTGCCTGATCAGTGCTGATTTTGGAGTGCCCCTCCAGCAGCTCTGTGCACTTCTGGTTCATCAGACTGATCCCTCCTGTACCACACCCAGTATTACAGCCTATACTTTGAGTACTAAACTACTTTAGTTAATAATGAGCAATTCTGGATGACTCTGAAAACTGAAGGCTTCCTCTTCTCTACCAACAGGAGGACTAATAAGGGACAAGATACTTGCAGACAGTATTTTTCATTTTCTTTTTTAGGTTGAATGTGTGCAATCAGCTTTTTAATTTCTTTTCATATGAGGAAGTCAGATGAGCCTGGATTCAGATAGCCAGAAGTTCCATGGAGCTCAGATTGTCTCTAAATCCCAAATAAATGAAAACCATTGCAGTGACCCCAGAGGCTGCTGCCCCTCAGAAGTGCAGGAATCACTTAGAGACCCCAGATGTGAAGTGATGCTCTGCAAAGATGCTTTTCATCCCAAGCAGGATGGATCCACAACTTTCTGAAGCCACAAGTGCCAGCTATTTCCACCAGTCCTGGAATGACTGTGAGGCTCATTCTTGGGAAAGTTGATCCTGTTGTTTGAGTTGCCCCAATTCATGGCATTAGCTATAAATTGCAACTCCTTTTTCATTTTCTTCCCTCCCATTTTCCCTTCATGGAAATATTTTGTTAGGAGACACTGTTCCTGTGGCTCTCAGCATCCTCACAGCTACAAATCTGCTTCTTGAATCAGAGCTCCCTAAAGTTATGAAAACACAGTTTAAGGAAACCATGATGTGACCTGCAGCATCTTCATAAAAGACTGAGAGCACTCTGAGAAGCCCATGAGCAGTACATTTGTATGGGTAAAATTACATATGAATATGTTTTTAATGTTTTATTCATAGTTGCATCACACTGATAAATTACAGGGTACAAACTGTGTGACAAGACATAATTAGGAGCACTATTTATTTTAATTAAGGTGTATTATTAGATATAGTAGTCCAGTTCCCCAGAGGTGCAGCAATAGCTCTCTGAAGGGATGTATGCAAAACATCCTCTCATCATACAAGAAATCTGCTTCATGTGCTGTGATCCCTGTGCAAAACACAGAGGAAAACAACTCCTGTAAGGGCTTAGGAAATCCTGCTTTGCTGGTGAACATGAGAAATGGAGTGTCAAGGGGAAAACACTGCTGGTGCACATGAGAAATGGATTTTCAAGGGGAAAGTTCTGCTGCAAGTCAGGGACTGAGCAAGTGGCAGAAGAGATTCTCAGGTTCTGGCATGGTCCCTGTGGATGGTGAAAAGGTTTTGCTGCTTGGAGTTGTGGGGACATCCCTCACTGGCTGCAGATGCTTTGTCTGGGCTGGCATCAGGCATCCCTTGGAATGCACATTCCCTGCAGGTGAACAGGGAGTTTTCCAGTTTCTTTTCCAGGTTTAGAGGGCACAGTTTTATCTGCTCATCTTTTACAGGTGTCAGACACAGGCTGAGCTCAGAGCTGTCCCCTGGGGAGGGCAGACACTCTAAGTGGTGCTTTTGTTTCCTGCTGTTGAAGAAGCAGATAAAAGAAAATCTTCACCCTCCAAAGGGTACCCGGGCACACACGTGTGGCTGTCTGCCCGCACTGGGTGCTGCTCCCTGCATCCTTGTCTGGATTGCACAGCATCCCTGGGGCTGGCAGCTGCAGCCCTGCCCTCACACCGTGCCCAGGCTGCTCCTGGGACAAGGAACCACCCAGCACAAGGAATTCCCTCAATCAACATCACTTTCATGTGAAATGATACCAGGCCAGCTTAGGTAAAATGTCATTTACAGGGAGAGGAAATAGCTAAAAATGGGGCAGTGACACCAAATGCTGAACTGGGATGATCTTTCTCCCCTCAACACAGATTGCTAAATCCAAATTTAGAAATCCTAAGGCCACAGAATGGATCTTGGAAGCAGGGACTGAGAGGAGCCTGGCACTGGGCAAACAGGCTGAATCAGGACCCTGGCAGGCAGCACCCTCCTGCTGTTTCTGCACAAGAGCTGATCCCATCCTGGGCTCTGCCCATCACCAGTTGACTTTGAGATGTCACACTGGGATGATGAGACTTCTCCTGGAGTGGCCAAGGACTTCAGGGTTTTTAACAACATTTCAAACAGCCTGTCATCTGAAGCCACTTTGGGAAAGTTGAAAGAGTTAATCACCATTTCCATGAGTGGAAAAAAAGATGACAAGGACTATCTCCAGAGAAAGCTTCCATCCCTGAAGGCCAGAAGCACTGATTCCTCTCTCTTTGCAAGGAACATCAGAAGGAAGGAGATCTCTGAATTTTAATGCCTGTTTCTGTATGTGATTAAGCCCATGTGAGAAGATGGCAGCAGTGCCTGTATGGACCATTGAAAATTCGAGTTGGCAGGGGAAGGGGAGGGCAGACAAAGGTCACAGCAACATCCAGGATGTCCTTTAACATCTCTGCTTTGTTCTTAGCACACACAGCAGCAGAATTGCCTGAGCTCCACTCTGGGTTATTCCACCATCACAGCCAGTGCAATCCCACCCCAGCAGTGCTGCTCCAGCCCCTTTGCCATGATTTTTGGGGCTGATTTATGAGTGGGGGAGAAGGAGCTGCCAAGAACAGCCATCAAGTTGTCACCTTTGTCCCACTTTGGTGTCTGTAATTGGTGTTTTCTGACAAATGTGGGTACTGAGGGGCCAGGCTGACCAGCCTAGCATGGAGGCTCCCCACACCAGACACATGATCTCACATTATCTTTGCTCCCTCATCTTTAACACTGCTCTGAATAACTAGACTCAAACCCCACAGGTATCTGCCAGGCAGGTGCTGGTACCTGGGAGGAAGCCTCGGCTGGAAGGAGGTGGAGGCAATGTGATCTGTGGAGTCATTCTTGAGTGAAATAAACAGCAAAAAAGGGGTGGCTGAGCTGCACTCCAGGTGTGCAGCCACAGCCCAGCCTGGGCAGTGTCTGACTGTGTGACAGGCTGCAAAGGGTAGTGTTGGGGAAGATGAAACAGGAAAACCTTATAAATATGGTTGCCTGGCAAAAGGTTTTGAGAATATAGAAACTATAAGCAAGATTGTCATGAAAGCAAGCTTTGAGATACCTCAGTTACTGAACAACTGGAAAACAATGGTGTGGCCAGCTGAAGGTGATCCCCTTTTGATGAAACAACACCCTCTGCTTGCAGGCAGGTCCAAGGGTCAGAGCAGACCCTACTAGCTTGGCAGAAGGAGTCCAAAGAGGAGTTTTTAGGGTTTAAAATGTAACACAGTATGGTAATGTAATGATTCTTATAGGCTGTATGTAAATGCTGTAGGATTTGTGTATTTGTCCCGGTTCAGGGAAAATTTTGGAGAGAACCCTCAAAGGGGCTCTCTCCCCACTTCACTCTCTGGAACAAGTCTTAAAGGTGCAAAACTTATTATTCAGAATAAACAAAACAAGATGATTGGGGACAAAAGCATCATACAGTCAACCTAGGACATTCTTGTACTAGATTGGGTTCGTGAAAATTGGAATATTCAGCACAGAAGAAGATTTATTGTATTGTAACGGGAACTTCACGTTCTTTTGTCCTCTCTTTCATCCTCTCTTTCATCCTCTCTTTTCCTCTTGCTGTCTTTCTCTTGGGTTCCTCTTTTGGGCTCCTCTTTGGGGTCTGCTCTGAGCTGTGGCTGGCAGCTCCCAGCAGGGTCCCTGCACCCACACACTTTGCAATAAACCCCAAATTCCACAACCTGGCTTCAGAAATCTCTCATCTCCATCCGTCCCAGCCGTCCTATCCCCATGGCTCCTACAGGGTGGGCAACAAACAGCACCAGGGCACAGGCAGCTGGGAGCAGGGATTGATCCCTTGGACCATCTGAAGGTAGGAATTGGGCCTAAAGTGTTCTGGTAGACAGGAGTAATTTTCTGTGCTATGCTGACACCACATCTACTCCAACTTTCAGCTCATTTCACTTTTAATAACACTAAACCAGGGGTAAATATGTGCAAGTGGCTTCCACAAAGTGCCACCAAGCAGATTAAGATCAGAGCTGTGAAGTGTGAGCATCTGTCCCTCCTTTTCCCCTGAGGGTTCCTCTAGGGCAAGGGGAATCCCAGAGAGCCTGAGAGGAGGCTGCTCCTCACTCCCCATCTCCCACACCTCCGGTGGGAGCACGTGGCCTTCCCTGGCTCCATCCCCTCTAACAAAGGGACTAAAATCAATCCTACTGGAAAAGGGAAGTCAAATGAAGGCAGTCCATATTAATGTGCTGCTCATTAAACAGAGGGGAAAGGCTTTTCACAACCCCCTACACAGATGCACACATCTACAATTATCTTTATAAATTCTAAATCAAAGCAAATTAGCAGCTTAGCGCCGAGCAATAAACATGATTTGATTAGGTATTCCATACCCAGGGCACAATAGGATTTTTTGGTGTTTTAAGTACTCAATTACCATCATGATCCTGTGTTCTGTGTGTTATAAAGAGCTCAGTGCCCTGTGTGACAGCTCAGCACACAGGGGCAGCACTCACAGCTCTCCTTTGGCCCTGGAACTCTGAGCAGATCACAAGAGCTGGCAGCTCTGCAGCTCACTGGGCTTTGGGTGACACTGCCAGCTCCAGCAGTCACCAAGGGCAAATCCTGCTCCTGAGCCAGGAAAAACCCCAGAACCAATACAGAACCAATGAAGGGACTGAGAGCAGCTCTGCCAAAAAGGACCTGGGGGATGCAAACTTGGACATGACAATGGCAATGTGCACTGGCAGCCCAAAAAATCAACACATCCTGGGCTGCACCACAAGCAGCATGGGCAGCATGTGGAGGGAGGGCATTGTCCCTCTGTTGTGGTGGTGTGAGGGTCCCCAGGATGAGGTGAGAGATGAGAATTGACTCCAAGTTCTCAGAAGGCTGATATATTATATTATATTATATTATATTATATTATATTATATTATATTATATTATATTATATTACTATACTAAAGAGAGAAAGGAGACATCAGAAGGCTGGAAAGGAATGAATAATAAAAACCTGTGACAGACTCAGAGAGTCTGACACAGCTGGCTGTGATTGGCCATTAATCAAAAACAATTCACATGTTGGGTAAACATTTCTCCAAATCACATTCCAGAGGAGCAAAACAGGGAGAAGCTGAGGCTTCTCATCTTTTGCCAGGAGAAGAAATCCTGGCAAAGGGATTTTTCATAAAATATCTCAGTGACATCCCTCTCTGCTCTGTCCTCCTGAGGTCCCACCTGCAGTGCTGCATCCAGCTCTGGGGCTCCCAGCACAAAACCTGGACCTGGTGGGGCTCTCCTGTGACCCATCCTGGGGAGTGTTCAGGATCAGGTTGGATGAGGTTTGGAGCAACCTGGTCCCTTCCAACTCAAACCATTCTATGAGTCACAAAATCCTCTGCTCTCCTGGGAGCAGGTGGCTGTGGCTCTGCCTGGGTTGCTCATTTTCAGGCTGGGTCTGGTCTGGGTAACCCTAGCTCTGGTGCTTTAGGGGTGGGTGTAAATTTGGTGAATTCGGTGAAATTTGGTGAATTTGGTATAAATCATGAGAGGTCAGTACAGCTACTCCCTTGCTTCATGTTAAACATGTGTTTTCATTCAGGGAAAATCCGTTACCTGGATTTTATTCACTGGATTCAGCAGCTAAAGGGCAAAACCCAGAGAGAGCAACTCAGTTTTTGCTGATATATTAAATTCTCTCCATAGGGCATGAAGGTGTAATATTGTTTTCCTAAAATCCAGGGAGCCATACTCACCACAGCAAAGCAAACCAGACTTGCCGCAGAAAAAGGTAAAGCAAAGAGGCACTGGCTGCAACAGCTCCTTCAACCTCCTTTGTCATTGCCAAATTTGAAAAGCAGAGAAGCCCAGAAATCATGTTTTTTCCACTATGAAATATAACCCAGTGCCAGCTGATGTTTGGTATGGCAGTTTCTCAAAGGAGAAGAAATTGATTTAAATCTTCATAGGTAAAAAAGAGCTGTTTCTGCCTCTATATTTCCCATGCTGAGCTTAAAAATTTTATGAGATATTGCTATCAAACCTGTAATTTTCCTGACAGTCCTTTGAAGGATGTACTTCTCCTTCCACTTCTACTCCTCTTTTTTTTCTTGCCCCTCAGAGGATGCTCAGGACAGAAACTTCACCTGGGCTCAGTAAGGGCTCCATGGCTGTTTGCAGCTCGTGTGTGGAGGGAGGGTGATGGAACCTGGAGGTCTGTGTAACTGAAGGTTAAACAATTAATAACATCAGCTAGGTGAGCTAAATAAATGACTGAACCACCCTGAAGTGCTGCATGATGTGCTCCTGCTGCTGAGAGGTGCCACAAGGAGGAGGTGGTAAGTTAGCATTTATGCCTAGTGTGCTGCCTGAGGAAAAGTTCAAGAGTTTCTCTCCTTGTTTGTTCAGTTTGGATAAACTGCACTGCTTTTTCAGCAGTTATGAAGTGTTTCTGCTGCAAAACTGGAAATGAGAATTCCTATTCCTCAGCATGTTTGATTATAGTGGTTTTGTTTCTGTTTCATTTTCTCAATTAGTTTAATATCAGTTACTTTATTATTTGATACTTTAATAATTCATTTTGCCTTCCCAGTCAAGAAGCCCCAAACTAGTTTCATTAAAATCAAGGTTCTTTCAATAACCATCAATTTAAATGGAATAATTTACTAATTTCTTAGCTCCCAGAGGCTCCTATCCTTAAAACATTCCACACACACACACCCACCCCATTTTTTGGGCAGGATACATTTTCTTTCATTGGTCAGAGGCACTAACATGAAGTTTTCACTCTTGCTTGCTGTTATCCCTGCATCTTTCAAAGCAAGCAAGACCACACCTGCATGGGATGCTCAGCATCTCCTGCATTCCCTTGCCATTGAGTTCAGGATTTCATTTAACTCTTACAACTTTCCTGGTTCTCAGAAAGCCCCTGTGTCTGACATCCATGTGAGAACAGGGTTTAAAATGGCTCTGTAAATAGTTCATCATCCAAAATGATCTGCAGAGAGAGGCACAGCAGCTCCAGCCCCCAGGCAGGGTTTGTTCTCTCTCTGTATTGCTGGTGAGTGACTGATGCTCCCCGGGCTTCCCACAGCCCCCTGTGCTGAGGGATGATGTCACTTAACCAGATGATGTCACCAAATAAAACAGATGAGTTTCCAATCACAAAACCTTTCCTCCAGGTGCACACATTACTCAGAGCTTGGCCATCTCTTCTAGGAATACATTCTCTCTGCTTGTAAAGCATTTTATAAACATTCTTTTCTTCTACCAAGATGAAGGGAGATACTTCTTTAATAACTGGACTTCATTATATTGTCTGTTCCATGGGAGTAGAAATGCAATTCACAGTACAAAACTGTACAAGTCAGTGGACCAAGAGGAAAATGCTCTATAAACCCAACATGTTGAGATACTCATTGCAAAGAAACTGGAGAATCTGCTAGTGAGCAAACTGCTCAGTTTCCACTCCAAAGCCCTGCTGTGAGCCCATGTTCACTTGAGGAACAGCCAAGTTGAAGAGCACAGATGGAGTTGCTGCTCATGCTGCAGACAGCAGCCTGGAGGGGTTAGAGACTGTTCAGAGGCCAAGGACATAAAATAGATTGCTTTTAATGCCCTAAATAGCAGTTTTAATATGCTGGATAGTTTTCATACTGTGCTGGGCACTCTGTCAGAAAGATGGTGGAACTGGGGAGGGCTGGTAAAGAAGTCTAGAGCCCAGCAGCAGCTAGAGAGTCTGGAAAGTTTAATTCATGGCTACTGCAGCCTTCTCTAGGCAAAGAGGGAAAAGGAGCAAGGGCCAAAAGCAGTGTGAAATGTGAGAGTAGGAAGCACTGGACTGACCCACACTCACTGCATGAGAAGCAAGGTGCTGGTTTTGGCAGGGAGGTGGGAGTCTCTCTGTCCAGGTGGAATTGCACAGGTTTGTTGTGTTTGAAACATTGCTGGAGAGGTGACTTCAATATGCCTTGGAGCACAGCTGAGTGACAATCAGGAGAGGTCAGTACAGTCTGAGCTCTCCCCTGAGGTGGTGTGAGCTGTAACTGGGCAGCCCCTCAGCTAAAGGATGCTGGAAAAAGAAGGACATGCCTGTTTTTGATCCCTCCTTTTTTCTTCCAGTGCATTCCAGTCACATCTGCAGAGTCTCTGCACAAACCTGCACCAGCCTGCAGGATCTGTGTAGCCACAGCCAGGTTTGAAGGCTGCTGAGTCACCACCCAAGGGCTCAGTGGCTGCACTGGCCCAGCTGAGCAGCATAAACAAAGTTGGTTTGTGCCCCATCTGTCACAGCCTTGCAGCCCCGACAGAGCTCAGTAACTTTTTAACCCCTCCTGACTTATCTGCAATTCAGATTTCTCCAGACTGGCCTGGTGGCTCCAGCCTGCCTCTCTCCATACTGGGCTGGAAGCCACAATTGTCACATGAAAAATCACACTCTCCCTTCCTCCTTTGAAAATATTTTACTGCTTTAACAGAACATGGAAAATTCTGAGCTGCTTTGAAGTACATATTTTTCTTTTTTTCAGAGGGTTCCTCTGGCTGACTGACTTTGCCTGCTCTTATCAGTGAGCTCCTCTTCCTTCCCTCTGCTCCAGCCTGGCCTCTGCAAGGCTGCTGGGCTCCATTCTTGTGGGCCCCAGGGGTTAATGCAGCCTTCACAAACAGAGTTCAAATAGTTATTTTTTTCTGACAAAGACATTTCTCTATCTTCCCTCACAAAGTCAGGAAGGGACTGTATGACATAGTTTTTGTCAATAAAAAGCTGTGAGTTTATCAAATTAAAGTATCAAATCCCAAAAGCCATGAAAATGCTGAGGTTTTTTATTTGTTTATTGAGATGTTTCCAGTATCTGTAAGGAGAAAATTCCTGTCACCAGAAAGGGCTGTGTAATTACCCACAACACTCCAAGTTAAGTAGAATTAAGTGAGGATCTGTCCTATGAAGGCACAAAAAGCAGGGAGGGAAACTTGTATTCCATCTCTTTCATAGAGCTGCCTCATTAAAAGTCTTTTGGGTGACAAACTAATAAAATTTGGCTTCTTGAGCTTAAAATACTCCTTTTCTTTTTGGTGTAGCTTGCTACAAGGACAAACTCACTCAAAGCTGTCTGATCTGGAGTGCTCCCTGCTACTGATGCTTCCTTCCTGGCAGACCCAGCCTGGTCTCTTTCTGACAAAATGCTGCTCAAGGATCAGAAAAATTTATCCTTTTGGTGAAGGTGGGAGCATTTTCCCAAGCATCCCTCACTCTTCACACTTGCCTGCATACATAGTCTGCAGGTTAAAATTCCCTTTGAAGAGCTCATCTCCTGAGGGCTCAGTTCTCCAGGGAAAGCTCCTCTATCCCACTGAGGAAGCCTCTCAACCATGCCTGTCCCTTGGGAGGAGCCTCTTGTGCTTCACAAAAGGAAGGTGAGAGCCAGACTCTGATGGAAGGGGTGTGGGGATGAAATGAGCATCACCAGCCTCTTGTGGAACAATGGATTTTCTGACTAAATACAGAGATTATTTATTTATTTATTTTCCCGACAGTAGCAAAATGCAGAAACAAAATTATTGGAATTAAACACAAAATGCCCACAGAGGTTGTGGTACCTCCATCCTTTGAGATACTGGGTGGAGCAGTGGCCGGTGAAAAGTGAAACGCCCAGGCTAGATAAGTGTCCAGCCAACCTCCAGCCAGTAAGGCACTTCCCCAACCCGGAGTCAGGGCTTTGTGCCCAAGGCGATGTCAAGCCTTGCGGACGTGTGGCCGCAGTAGAGAGCTCCGAAGTCGCAGGATGAAATGAAGAGGCGACCCTCAGTTTCTTCGGGGGGGTGGTTTTATTGGTAGGGAAACGTGCAGGTTCGGTGGAAGAAGCTGAGAGCCCCGAGGCAGGGAAAAAGCCTCGGTTTTACAGAGGGTGGGAGGGGTGAAAGATAGCAAATCAGAGAGGGATACATTAAGGATTGGCATGATCGGAGAACCCATCAAACACAGTTGCGGGAGGGACCCTGGCCCCTAACCCAATCACTCGACACCCTGGCCCGAACTCTCTAGAAAAAGAGGCAGGGGTGTCGAGTGACAGGCAGGCTGCCAGGGGTGGGGAACAAGAAAGATACATTTGGTAACCAAGACAACTGGGGAGGGGTTTGGGGATTGACACAAACTGGTAACAGGACAGGACTTTCTGAGAGAACAATGGAGGGAAAACTGAACAAGCATAAAACACACCACAACATCTCCCCCTTTTTCGTTTAAAAATAAAAGAACTGTAAGGGCAAACACCGTCCATTGGGGGAAAACTAAAAACAAACAAGAGACAGACATAAGGAATGACTCTGTATCAGGTCCTGCCCGGGGCAGGGAGAGGGTTAAACTGGGAGTGGCTCCATCCCTGGGAGCTTCCGCCGCCGCCGCCAACATGCCTCCGTGACCTGTTCTACGTTTTCTGCTCTCAGAGTCTTCCCAGGGCGGAAGGGCTTGACCCACTTAGCGGGGATCCATCTCGGACCTGAGGGGGTGGACACGCAAGCGTATCCCCTCCCCCAAGTCACTAGATCGAAAGGCCCCTCCGTTTTCCAGGTCTCCGGATCCTTAATCAGGACAGGAGGCCTGACCCTGGCCTGCAGCTGCTCATGTCTCCCGAAATGTCGCACAATAGGCGGATTGAGATTTTCAAAAGAACAGTTTAGGAAGTTAATGGTAAAAAGCGCCTTCGCGAGACGGATATGGGGGGACTCCACTTTCACAGCCACTCGCTGTTGTTCTAAAACTCTCTTTAGGCTCTGGTGGGTCCTTTCCACCACGGCTTGGCCTGTCGGGGAATAGGGGATGCCGGTCTTATGCTCTATTCCCCATTGTTGCAGGAAGCTTCGCAGCTCCCTGGATTTATACGCCGGGCCATTGTCTGTTTTCAGGACCTTGGGGATGCCCAGGACAGCAAACGCTTGAACTAGGTGTTTTTCACAATCTGCTGCCTTTTCCCCTGTGTGGGCAGAGGCATAGACTGCGCCGGAGAAGGTATCCACTGAGACATGTACGAATTGCAGACGGCCAAAGGCAGGAATGTGGGTAACATCCATCTGCCACACCTCGCAACTAGATAGACCTCTGGGGTTAGCTCCCAAGGGTATTGTTGGGAGCTGGTGGGACTGGCATTGAGGACATGTAGCCACGATCGCCTTGGCCTGTTCGCGTGTAAGATGGAATTGTCGAACAAGGCCAGGGGCGTTCTGATGAAATTGCTGGTGGCTGATCTTGGCCTGACTGAACAGATCAGGGAGTGGGGCAGCTTGAACAGGAGCGGCAAGGGCGTCAGCACGCCTATTGCCTTCCGCAATAAATCCAGGCAAATCGGTATGTGACCTGACATGCATCACATAAAAGGGTTGCTCTCGGTGGGAGACTAAGTTCACAAGTTTAGAGAGCAAGTTAAACAAAGGGATGTTTGATACCTCCTGTAAAATTGCATTTTCGGCTCTGGAAACTACACCCGCGACATAGGCTGAATCAGTGACCAAATTGAATGGTTCAGAGAACCTCTCAAAGGCTCTGACGACTGCGTCCAACTCAGCAACTTGAGGTGAACCTTCCACCTCTGTGACATCTGCCTCCCACCGCTGAGTCTGAGGATCCTTCCAAGTCATCACTGACTTGTGGGATGCTCCAGACGCGTCTGTAAAAACTGTCAAAGCCTTCAGAGGAGTTCTACTCTGAACTGATTTTAGAGACAATGTGAATTCCTGATTGAATAATTTGTGGGCCGGCCGATCTACTGCGATTTGGCCGGTGTAGCTGTCCAAAGCCAGTTGAAGCATCTCATTTGTTTCCAGAAGGTTATCAATCATCTTTCTTTTTAGATGGCCTGAATCGAATTTTAAAGGAATGTGGATGCAGTCAAAGTCACAACCTGCCAACTCTCTGATCCGCGATCTAGCCTTTCTGATCAATTCTGCCACCAGCTCGGCTGGCTGCGTCATCCTTTTGGACCTGTGATGGCTGAGGAACACCCACTCTATGATTAAGAGGGGATCCCCCGAGCCCCGGTCCTTGCCCTTGATGGAATCATCCCACTGGAAAATCACCCCATGGAGGTGTGGCAGCTTACCTAGAACAATGAATTTAAATGGCAGGCCCGGGTGATATCTGTGGGCCTGCCTGGCCGAGATGGAGTTTTGGATCTTCTCCAGCGCTGTCTGGGCCTCTGGGGTAAGGGACCTTGGAGAACTAAGCTCTTCTCCCCCTTTCAATAAATTGAAAAGGGGGGCTAGGTCTTCTGTTGGAATGCCTAGCCAAGGCCTTACCCAATTCAAGGACCCACACAGCTGGTGGACATCTGCCAGGTTTTTGATGTTAGTTTTAATAGCCAATTTTTGCGGAACAATGGTCCGCTTCGTTATTTCCAGGCCCAGGTACTTCCAGGGTGGCATCTGTTGAATCTTATCTTGCTGGAGCTCGAACCCTGCAACAACCAATGCATCGACTGTTAGGTCAAGCGCGTGGGTAAGTAGGTCGTTGGTCGGAGCGCACACTAGGATGTCATCCATATAATGGTAAATAATGGTGTCTTTGGTGGCTGCACGTACTGGGGACAGCAAGGAGGCGACGTACCATTGACAGATCATCGGGCTGGCCTTTAGGCCTTGTGGAAGAACTCGCCAATGATAGCGCTTGCTTGGGGCTTCACGGTTGATGGCAGGAACCGTGAAGGCGAAACGCGGAGCATCGTCCGGGTGTAAGGGAATTTGGAAAAAGCAATCTTTTATGTCAATTACGACCAAATTCCAATTTTGGGGGAGCATCGTTGGGGACGGCATCCCTGGTTGGAGAGGCCCCATATCTTCAATGATGTTGTTAATTTGGCGGAGGTCGTGAAGGAGCCGCCACTTATCTTTGTTGGGCTTTTTGATAACGAACACTGGGGAGTTCCACTCTGACATGGTCTCCACCAGGTTGCCCTTGAGTAGCTGCTCCTTAACAAGCTCATTGAGCGCCGCTAATTTTTGCTTGTTGAGCGGCCACTGCACTACCTGTACTGGTTTATCAGATTTCCAATTCAGTTTCCAGGTAGGGCGCTCATCAGTGACCGCTGCCCGAAAAACCTGGGGAGCTGCTGGGAGGTCAATTCGGGCTCCCCACTGGGCCAAGAGGTCTCTCCCCCACAGGGGTTCCGTGTAATCTAATACGAATGGGCGCACTGAAGCCAATTGCCCATCCGGCCCCGTAATTTGTACAACGCTCTTTGATTGACGTGCCAATTGTAAACCCCCGACACCTCGGACGTGGCCAGGCGCGTTTTGCAATTCCCAATGTGACGGCCATTCCCGGGAAGGAATGATCGTTACATCTGCTCCTGTGTCCAACAAGCCTTTAAGAGGCTTGCCCTCTCCCCCTTTTGAGATATGACAGGTGACATGAGGCCTTTCTCGCCCCAGGACCTGGGCCCAAGCTACTGTTGGATTTTGGAGTTCAGCCGGAGGAAACCCCAGGGCCCAAGTTATTTCGGGAACAGGGATCGCTTGCGCGATCACCTGTCCCTTGGGCAGGAAAGTGGGGGGTTGGACACAGTGCAGCCCCACGGCGAACAGTCCCGGGTCAGATGGCAGAAGACCTGGAATTATGTTCACCTCTAAAGGTGTGTGCTTAGTGTCTCCGACAACGACGTACTTACACCTTATCCGCCCCCAGTTTCCTGGGCATTCCGGGCTGACTGACACGAGTTGAAAATCGGAGTTCTTAAGATGTAGCGGCTCCGTCAGCTGCAGCCGGAAGGGTCTGAAAGCAGAAAAGGCAGTTAGCACGGGTCTAGGTTGGAGACATGCAACATATGACAAGTCCGGTGAGAATATGTCTTGTTTGGCAGGCGGCGGTCCCTGAGATCTCTCCTCCCTGCGTGGTGTTTGTTGTCCCGCCCTATTTTTATCATGGCGCAGGGGGGAACTGCGCTCAGATGTTAGTTTTTTGTCTGGGTTTTCCCCAGGAGTCCCTGCCCCCTTTTGAATTCATAAAATTCCCGCCGCAGCGGGCAGTCGGGCATCCAATGCCCGAGCTTTCCGCACAGATGGCAGGGTGATTTGGCGGCGGAAGGACCGGGAGCAGGCGAGCGGCAGGTGGCTTCAGAGAAGGTGTTTTCAGGCGCCTCTTCTGCGGCGCTGACTCGGGGTGGCAGCTGTTTTCTCTTCTCTCCCTCCCTAGATGGCATGATTAGGACTTTCCGGGTGCAGACTTCGAGCATATCGTGCAGCGAGGGGGGTGGGTGCATCGGGAGGCTGAGGATGGCATCCCTACACGCAGAGTTTGCATTCGTGGATGCTACTTCCTTCAGGATATGTTCCCGGGCAACTTTGTCCGCCACTTGCTGCTCGACAGCTTTTCGAAGACGCTCGACAAAATCGAGGAAAGATTCCTCGGCGCCCTGAAAGATTCTGGAAAAAGAAAGGAGAGGAGCCGCCCCCGGCAGCGCCAGGAACGCCTTCTCGGCTGCCCGCGCTGACTCCCGGAGTGCTTCCTGGGGGATGGCACTCGCCTGCGAGTGCCCATCTGCCCAGTTGCCGGTCCCAAGGAGTTGATCGATGGCCAGGACATTGCCCGTTAGGTCCAGCCCCGTGTGGGGCCGTTCCCACAGGCTCGGGAGGGCCTCCGTCACTCCCCTCTTCCAGGCTGCCTCCCACATAGCCCGCTCGGTGGGATTGAGCAGACACGTGAAGAGGCGCCGGATGTCATAGGGGGTGACATCGGCTTCGGTAAGTGTTGCCTGCAACACTCCCCGAAAGTATTCGCTGTCCCGGCCGTAATCTTTCTGTGCCTTGCACAGCTCCTTAATTTGTGAATGGTGTAAGGGGACCCACTGGCGACGCACCCCACCATCTCCCTCTGGATGGTAAACAACCGGGGCTGCGGATGGTATCGCAGCAGACCCCGGTTCCCGGTTCCCAACTGCTGCCCCCCCCCCCGGAACCCAAAGCGCGGGAGCCGGCAGGGAGAGCGTGGGAACCGGGAGAGGAGGAGGTAGGGGCGTGGCTGGGAACTTGAGCAGGGCAATCCGATATCGAGGGACCCTCCCAGGAGGCGGAGACAAGGGGTGGAACCTTTTGACTGGCAGGGGGTGGAGAGATGGGAGGTGGTATGGGAGGGACCGAGGGAGGAGCTATGGGCGGGGATGTGGGAGGAGAAAGGGGAGGGACTGCTGAAGAGGAGGTTTCTGGAAAGGAGGAGGGACCAGGAGGGGGGAAGGACGAGGGGGTAGAACATTGGGAGTGGCCGAATGGCAGGAAGGGGTTGGAGCTTGGGAAAAAGGGATTCTGGGGAGAAGAAGAGGGCTTTCCCGCCATTTCAGCCATGTGGTTGCCTCCATCTTGGGCCCCATAGGAGCCATTTTGGGGAATTGGAGGCGACTGGGAGCAAACTGGGGACTTAGAAATTAGGGTTTTGGATTTTGGGGTTTTAGAAACTGAGGACCTGGGGGCGGGAACAGGAGAGGTAGGGGAAGACGAGGAGCCCCTAAGAGACTGGCCAGGACTCTTAGGGCGGGGGGGCCGAGGATTTTGAAGGGGGCCAGGGGACGAATGGTCACCCTGCGTGGGGCTGGAGCGCGCTGCACCCTTCAGAATCCCGGTTTTACGTTTATGGGGACGGGAAGAAGGGTTAGGGGTAGAGGGAGAAGTAGAAGAACTGGGGCACGAACTAAAACTGACCGAAGGTTTTTCTGAGTTTCCTCCTGCTTTCAGGATAGATCGAATTTGTGAAATCCAAAAAGCTAACGGAGAAAGCGAGGTGTCTCGTGATCTAATCAAGTTTGATAACTTGGCATTTGCCCTCTGCCAAAAGGCAGGATCTTTAATTTGATCGGGGGAGACTTCGGGAAACTCAGAAAAAAGCCATCGGATTAATTTTTTAACTTCCTTTTTATCAACGGAACAACCCCCCCCAACTAGGATACCCACAACTTGGTAAAACAGCCCCTTCTGAGCTGCCGAGAGCGAAAACTTTGCACCCATCGCTCGATGTTATAAGTGGCAGCTGCGGAAAAGCCCCCCCCGTTCCAGTAAACGCGAAAGAAAAAAAATAAGGGTGCCCACCCCCGGCCCCTGTCTAGAGAAAAAGAAGGGTGGTGACGAAACACCAATAGAGGGGAAGGCGACAGGGAGAGTAGCAGAATACTCACGAAGTCCGGAGGCGACAAACGAAAAGCTGGAACGAGGGGTTTCCTGCGACAGGACGACTCCCAGGTGCAAGGAGCTGCCGTCCAGGGTCCCCGGGGAGCGCTACCTCGCGCACAAGGTCTGCTCGACCACAGGGTAGTTCCGCGACCGCTGGGATTCTCGAAATCCCGTCCGTGGGGTCCACGAATCCGAGAAAAGGGGGGGCCCCGCGCCGGGCGCCAAAACTGGAGCAGTGGCCGGTGAAAAGTGAAACGCCCAGGCTAGATAAGTGTCCAGCCAACCTCCAGCCAGTAAGGCACTTCCCCAACCCGGAGTCAGGGCTTTGTGCCCAAGGCGATGTCAAGCCTTGCGGACGTGTGGCCGCAGTAAAGAGCTCCGAAGTCGCAGGATGAAATGAAGAGGCGACCCTCAGTTTCTTCGGGGGGGTGGTTTTATTGGTAGGGAAACGTGCA
The DNA here is from genome assembly GCF_023055355.1 of Agelaius tricolor. Classification (NCBI taxonomy): domain Eukaryota; kingdom Metazoa; phylum Chordata; class Aves; order Passeriformes; family Icteridae; genus Agelaius; species Agelaius tricolor. The sequence continues at coordinate 5,554,036 of NW_027269266.1, forward strand.
GGTTCGGTGGAAGAAGCTGAGAGCCCCGAGGCAGGGAAAAAGCCTCGGTTTTACAGAGGGTGGGAGGGGTGAAAGATAGCAAATCAGAGAGGGATACATTAAGGATTGGCATGATCGGAGAACCCATCAAACACAGTTGCGGGAGGGACCCTGGCCCCTAACCCAATCACTCGACACCCTGGCCCGAACTCTCTAGAAAAAGAGGCAGGGGTGTCGAGTGACAGGCAGGCTGCCAGGGGTGGGGAACAAGAAAGATACATTTGGTAACCAAGACAACTGGGGAGGGGTTTGGGGATTGACACAAACTGGTAACAGGACAGGACTTTCTGAGAGAACAATGGAGGGAAAACTGAACAAGCATAAAACACACCACAACAACTGGGTACTTAACCTCCAGAGCTCTACTCCAGATGTATTTCTGGAAATCAGTTCCACAATTCTACCTGATGACTCACAGCAAAGAAAGCTGCACAGTGACAAGTGGAGACCATATGTGCTTGACTTCCAACCTATCCCTAACTGATGGAATGTCTTTGCTATTAGCCTTGCTCTAATTTAAATAACTACTTTATCAGAACAGGTTTTCTACACAAGTCAAGTTTTGCAGTTTTTATTATGGATCTTTTGCAACAACATGAAAAAGTACTTTTTTTCCCCTCTGATACAGAGGACGGGATCAAATGGACACTTGAGTATGTTCCCAACAGCAGTGCTGTACCAGAGTACTCCATCAAAACCCTTTCTCTATCACTAATCACACACACAGTAACATCTGTGCAAGCCAGTTGGCTCTGGACAGCTCCTGTGGTTCTTGAAAGACTATTTCTTGGCAGGTTGTGTTTTTCACTCTAATTGAAAGGTTAATCAAATCAGTCATACTTGTATGTTGGCTAAATAAACACACTGTCTTCACTGATCACGAAACAGATGCACTACCACTCACGTTTCCCATGGGGTTCATTTGTTCCATGATCACATTTGGTTTTCTTCAAGCTTCTCTATGCAGGATCTGACAGCATTTTGGATAGTTTTCATAAGGAAATTTACCTTTCAGATGCTACTGCATTCACATGTCTTAACTCTTAACAGCTTTTGGCAAAGGTATTACATATCCTCAACATTGCTTCATTGTAGAAAACGTGGAGGAAGCCAATCCTGCAAGAGGCTGAGAACTCCTCAGAGCATAAATACATCATGGAGTGGAGCAGTCTATGGTGCTGAGGCTGAAACTGCCCACAAACCAAACCTGTTTTCCCTCTGCCTCTCCCTCAGTGAGGCTCTCACCTGCACCCAGCTGTTGTAGCAGCTCTCTTTAGCTCCCAGGACCCAGGGAGGCAATGTCCTGTGCCTGGGGCCTGACTTTGTGCACAACTGAGCTGACTCTGACACTCTGAAAACACTGAAAACACTCCTGTCTCTCTGAAAGCAGCATTTACTGTTTGCTGGATATATATAATAGGACAACACATCTCTGGGAAGGCAGACTTGCTCAATGCATGACAGGTACAAAATACGCATTCGAGTTAAGATCTGTGTACCACAAAACTGCCAAGCACTCAAAAGCTGCAACAGCTGATAATTGTTCTAAAGGAAAAGGCACTCAAAAATCTTCCTGTCCCTTGGTAACAAGTACAATGAAGAAAATCCATTCATTCAAAGAGATGAACACAGATTTAGATAATTTCAGTATTACATTCTTAAATAGGAAAAAAGGTGCATTTATTTCTCTAGTAAAAACAGTATTCATGCAATGTATTATGACGTTCTTTAGGGTGGGATTAACTTTATTTATTTTCTGTGTTCTGAAAGATTCAGATAACAAAACTTTGTTGAACTGTTGAGAGATATGTCTCTACAGGGCTCTTTAAGTCAGATTTCAGAGATGCTCCCTCCCTCCACTGACAGGGAGACCAGACTTGCCAGGTCCACATCTGAACAATTTAAGTAATTTGTACCACAACTCATCAACCAACAGTTACCTCCCACTGCAGTCCCTCCTTCTTTTTTTACTATTTTTATGACATCATATCATCAATTTCCAACCTCAGGTCTCCACACTACAGACTTTTCTTTCATCTGTCTCATAATGAAAAGGAAGCTGCACTTCAGAGAGCTGAACATCACACTAAGAATAAACTCAGAACTCTCACATAAAAAAATAGCATTTGTGAAAAATTACCATTTCCTCCCATCCTTACCACACCTTTTTAACCTTTCATAAACTTAAAACCATTGTGACCCAAGTGCAACATTCTCATTTATCCCATTTTGCCACATTACAATAGTCACACTGGTAGAAATGTTACCATTCCAGTGATCCTCACACAGCCCCTACTGCTCCCAAAAGAAAAGCCAAGCACAGGAGCAGGTCAGGACAAGGATACAGGAGAGGAACCAGAGCCAGCAATAAAAGGCAAGAGGCACACAGTGACCTCTGTGGGACCTGACTCACCTTGACATTTACTACCACTGTGTTCTTACAGCAGCAATTTGTCATTCACTTAAGCACTTTGTTCAACTAAGGCACTGGGAGAAAGGCAACAGAATCAGTAAATCCAAGCACCAGCTGGATTTAAGCCACAACACAAAAGAGATTTGAAATCAGTAATTTCCTTATGGGGGAGTGCAGATACTCACTTGTCTATACAGCATCAGAGCTGAATTGCCTGGATGATCAGAAAGCAAAAAAATGCTTTTAGGATCACTTTTTCATCTACTGGAATCTAAACTGATAAAAAAGGTCAAATCAGATTATTAGAACTGTGTGTGTTTTAGGAAATACCACTGAATATAGATTCAGGAGACTGGTTTTTTAATATTTATTTAGTAAAACTTACTATACAAACAAAAGGTTATCACAACAGTGGAATATGCAGGGTTATAGTTTCTCCTTCAAGCTGCTTCTCTGCTTCAGTAAAAACACATATATAGATTTACAATTATTTCCCTTTAAACACTGGGATTCATATATTAAAACATACCTGGTAAAATAAGCTTAAAATAATTTCACATTGCTTGGAAAAAGATTTGAGTAATTTACTCTTACCAGAGTGCCATTGTTGCACAGTATTCAAAAAAATGAACGACCACTAAAATATAGAGTAAAACATTTAAAAGTACATTTATTTCAAATGTGGGCAAAATATCAATATAAAAGAAAATAGAGTATAAGAAATAAAAATAAAGTACAAAACATTTTCATCTTCGACATCCATAATTTAATAGATAACAAGCCCTTTTATTTTTACATCCAAATTACACTTTTGGCTGAAGTACCATAATTTATTTTAAAATGCTAAAAAATGGGCTCATCATGATACCTAAAGTGGGCTCTTTTAAAATGGTAGTATAATACAAAACATAGTAAATTATGTTTCAGCATAATAAAATTACACATCCTAAAAAAGATGCAGTTTATTTTTGCTTTCCTGCTTTAAACTGCTCATCATCCCTAGGAAAACAGCTGGAAAACAGCATCCACAGGAAGTTCTAGTTGCTTTGTACAATGGCTGAACAGCTAGATATAATGCTCCAAGGATTCTGGAGCAGTAAGGCATTTTACTATCCATCAAGTAAATTTATATGTAAGCATGTTAAGGAAGAACAATTGTAAGAAATGACAGCAAAATACAAATTCTATTTAAAAAATGCATAAAGACACAGAGGCCTTACTGGTCCCTCCACTGCATTTATCAAACAGGGTCTATAATCTTCAGAAAAAGCTGTTTTCCTCATCTGAAAGTACCTTGTGCCAAATATTTCCCTTAGTGGCAAGTTCTTTTCCCATTGCCTAATATTCTACTATTTACTAATTTATTTTACTATTTACTAATACTTACTACTCCTTTGTGACTACCCTGCCTTCCTTCTCCTTTGAAGTATTCCCCATCAAAAGTCAATTCCATGTTGAATTTAAGCTACTTTCCTGGGTGTTAAACTACCCTCCTACCAAGTAAGCATAACATATCCTAAAAAAATACAATTAATTATTCCTAATTAAGAAAAAACTTTTAGTAAACCATTCTCCCCTAAGCAGCAGAATGTCTTTACACAAAAAGGATATGATTCATAATCCAGTGTTTGAGTAAGCACTCCAGTCAGGACAAACTCAGCATTGTGGACATCTGGAAATATCAAAATTCATACAGTTCACACAGAAATTCTGCCTCATTCTGCAGGTGTCTCACACCTGACACTGCACCTGGCACTGTTACTAAATACAGCATTTCTTGGGGCTCTACACTAAAGTGAAAATAACTGAAGTGAAAACCCCTAACTCACAAGATGAATACTGAGATGGTGCCCTGGTTTCAGTTAATTTTCTTCTTAGTAGCTGGTACAGTCCTGTGCTTTGAATTAGGATGAGAATAATGCTGGTAACACACTGATGTTTCAGTTGTTGCTAAATTCAAAAATTTATGGTGATCTGCCTATAAAATAACTATTAGATATATCCAGCTAACAGCTGGCTTGGACTTCTCCATGGTTTGCAGGACAGTCCATGTATTCCTCTATTACTACCTGAAAGCTTCAAAAGATCTCTATATCTGTATAACAATAGTAGCAATAATAACAACTGGGAAATAGAAAAAAAAATCCAAGTAACAGTTATACTGTTCAATCACAAAAAACACTTATACCTACCTATGCCTCGTGCGAAATATTCTCGACATAAATGAAGGTCATTTTCACAGGAAATCAAGATTATCTCTGGCAAACTCTAAAGGAAAGAAAGTAATGGTTAGCTCAGAAGAACATGGTAAGGCATTATAAATAAATTTTGGAAAGCAACACTCAACACACTTTGTTCTGCTTATGCTCCATGAGTTTTCGAAAGGAAGGTTGTTTGGATAATACTTTTCCTCCTGCACACTCCACAATGGCTTTCATGGTGGAAAGACTGGGACAAATTCCAGGTGTAATGTAAAAATATTTTCCCTAAAGAGAGAAAAGGAAGAACAAGAAAAAGCATTATTATGCTATTTGATTTCTGTAACACATGAAGTTTTAATGTCATGTCAGACTTTTATACAACAGGGCAGGCTTTGTAAGCTGGGGTTGGGCTTATGGACACAGATTCATCAGTTGATGAGTTGTCCTTAATTACTGCTGATGTTTCCCCTGGAGGGGTAAATGTACAATTTTGATGAATTTGAATAGTTCAGGTGTGTCTATTTCCACACCTGCAAAGTAACAACTGCAGCTTGGTAAGACACATAAGAACAATGCTCCTCACTTCTTTGAGCACAGGGACATCTCAAGTGTTATAAAAGAACATTTACCTTTTAATTAACACCCAATTTATTACTTCCTGACAAAAATTATTCTACTACTTGACTGAGATAGGTGACCAAATCACAAAGTAGATTATCTCTGTTTATCAGCCAGGAATAAAAACCAGAAAACACCTTGCTATTTAATCTGCAAAACTGAGAGCAAAATGTAGCATTTAGACATAATAGAAGACATAAATTCCTCTTCATTACAGGTAGAAAAAATACCTGTTTTAGGTGGTTCACCTCCATAAACAGGTGTAATTCAGTTAGGCTGAAGAATCTTTAGCAACTCAGATCTCCAGATACCTCTCTGCATTGTAATGTAATTTTAACCAGAGGCACAAAAACATCTCCCACCATCCTAGCAAACAGCCTGGTGGAAATGCAGCCTCCAAGGAGATTCACACTAGAACTCCCTGAGGCTGAAGGGCAAACTCACTCTCACACTCCCATTTTTATGGGCAAGTGCTCTGGCTACAAGGCTGGTGTAAAAAAGAAAAGAGAAAACAAAGAAAAGAAAGTCCCTCCCATAAATGGCTTTTTGCAAGTAATAGAGCAATGTTCTAAATTTTGGAAGGGAGCAAATATACTGAGAATGGTTAACATCTACAGGATCCAGGCATTCAGAGGGTTTACATCCACCCCAATGCTTAGGCAGAAAACAGGCATAAGGTCAAAACCAAAAATTAAAACAAATGTTTCCTGTTATATGCCAGCCTGCCCTACTGCTTTCAGCTATAAAACCTGTGGTCCCAATGCTGAAAAAATCAGGTTGAAAAACTCCCAAGTATTTAAATGCTGTGGTAAACTGCATACCTTGAACAGTGGAGCTACCTGTGCTCTCTTTAGAGACTCCTCTAAACTAAAGCAGAAAAGCACCTCAGCTTCAGCATCTCTGAGCACAAAGTTCTGCTCATCTGAAAAAGAAAGACTGATGATGTGGGACACAAAACACAGACATCCCATGGCCCAGGATGGAATCTGAGCAGAACATCCTGGTGGCAAAGTGGCTCTGAATGGCAGACACCTACTAGAATTTAACATGATTAAAACATCCCTCTTCATCAGGCTTTTCACAAAGATGACACCCAAATACTTGGAGAATTAAACTGTGTTTTACACTTGCATACCTAACAACAATCACTGTCCTATCAAGTCCCTTTTTCTAACTTATTGGAGGTACTTGCAAATTTTTATTTTTTGATTTTCTGCAAAGGAGAATGATCAAGCAAGGATCAAGTTTAAACTCAAATTACTGTGACCACTTATGGGAGGCCAGAAACTCTCTTCCAGTCCTCAAACAGCCTTAACAGAAAGAACTTTCCATCTGTTTTATTTGTCCTGCAATTTACCCAATTTTTCTTCTTTTATTAGGGATGGAACTTCAGTCTTTTATCTTTCCACTAAAGCTATGTCAAACACATTTCTAAATCAAATTTAATCCAAAATCCCTAAGTCTAAAAACTAAAACAAAAAAATTATACAGAGAACAAATTGGTCTGTCCAAGGACAATTCTGACAACTTGCTAGAGACAGTGTTAATACTCTTTCTTCCAAGGGACAAACAGGACAATTTTTGTAAACAATTGCCATATTTTCCATCATTACAGCAGGTACAAAACTGAAACCAGCCCATTAGCTATAAATCAACCTAATTTCAGTAAATAAGTAAAGTACTTCAAGTACTAGATCATAACAGTCATCCTAAATCCCCTGATTTTCTTCATCTTTAAGAGTTTTCAAATTAATCAGTTTCTCAGTTCACTGATGCTGAAATAAGCAAATTGCCTTCCTGAGATTTCTAAAAATGTTTGCTGGTTTATTAGTTAATGATCCATAGATTCAAGTCTTTACAGTGATTAGCCAGCCATTTTCTTCTTACAATTATATATGCACAAAACAATCATAAACCAAATAATCACCCTTTCAGGAAGGGTGAATTAAAAAATAATGCAGCCATGAGTAAAAATCTACAAAACGGCTACCCAAGAAAGAAATGCAATACTTAACAATATCCAGCCATTTAATCACCCCAACACTAACTTTTTAAGTGTGTTTTTCTTTCATTTAAGGGGAAAAAACTGTATTAAAACAAATGAAAACTAAATGAAACAAAATATTCTGCTGAAAGAGAACCTGATTAAAAAAAAAAATCACATAACTCTTGTGACAGCTTTGCTTAACCATACTAAGACAACCTTCTAACTGAAGTGGAATACAAACTAGCTGCTAATATCATTATTTAAAAAACTTTGCAAATTATTCTTCAAGAGGTGTGAATGATGACAATCGGACTTGCTGTAGAATTAAAATTTCTCCTTTCAAAAGCTGAACTCCTTAGAAAAATGTAAAAAACACTGAAGTCAGAAGACAAAACAACAAAATGTATTTAAATATGTCAATCAACATTTATTTTACTGTAGGAATTGACACTAATTTAACTTACCAACAAATTTCTGGCATTTGAAACACTCTTCTAACCACTCTGGAGTTACTATGTGCTTGACTACAGAAATTGCTGTCAGGAACTTGACAGTTCGAGTCACTTTACTGGCAATGAGATGGGTGCACTTCTGGGCAGAGTCTGCTACTTCACCTCCAAGGATATACAGTTTCTGAAAATTGTACAAAACACAAACCAGAATGGAATAGTTGTTAAAAAATAGAGGGGAAAAAGGAAACTAAATATTAGATCATCACATCAAATAAAACTAAGCTCCTAATGAAATTGTAAATGTAGATTATTTAGTGTTAGTGATTCCTTTACTCAAGCTGATTAATTTAGACAGAATTTACAGCCACTGAATATCCAGGTATTTCCAGACATAAATATCACCTGTCAAGATTGAAAACAATTTCCCACTTCTGCAGTTTTTTGATTTTGGGTTGTGTTTTTTTAAAGCAAAGAACTAACTGTAAGACACAAATTAATTTTTTTTTTCAGTGAAACAGGATATTAAATTTAAAGTAAGCAACAGTAAGAATATATAATAATTCTGCTCTCTTCTAGGGAAGGTGTAGTACACACTGTAGCTACAGCAAACTTAAATTTTGCTAGGCTTTTCTTTAAAGAGAAAAGCATCTCATGAAAAACACATATTCCACATGCATTTCTGATAATACTGAGCAACTATTCCCTTTTCCATGGTAAAGGCACCAAACTCAAACTAGCTCCTCACAGTTGCTACCTTATCAATTAAGCCAGTCATTATCTGAAGGAATGAGTGACACAATGAATGAGCTGGTGAGGCACATCAGATTACCACAGGTGTTAGAGATAAAGAGTGCTCCCCTCATAAAAATTTCAAGGATGAAAAAATATTTGGACAGCTTTAGTAACCATGCACCCTGGATTTCTGATTAAGACAATCAGTTTGCACAAATAAATAAAACCCACACCAATATCTCTAAGTATAAATATTTAACAGACTAGGGTTTTTATTGCATGAATGATTAGGAGTCCCAAAGCAAGAAGGCTTGAGGGTTAGTTAGGTTAGAAGGCCTAAGAGGTCTCTGTGCACTCCACTGCTCTGATAATGATGAGCACACAGGACAGACAGGGACAGTGCTTTTAGCTCTATTTTACCATGCTCTGATGGGTTGCATAAAGATGACCCATGAAAGTATTATTTAATGACACTGAACCTCTCCAGTATTTACTTCCTTCCTGGTAATAAACACCCTGTGAACAGGACATTGCACTCTGAAAGGCAAAGGCTGCTTTTCTATGTTCACCTCAAGCACTCACATCCATGAATGCAGACCTGGCAAGATTTCCACTGTCATGTGGAAGGGACCCTTTGGCCATACACGTACAAAGATTACTCCTCCATCTCAGTAAGATGAGGAGTACCCAGCCCCATTTAAGTATACAGACTCTGCAGAGTTTTGATAGCATCAGTGCTGACAGGTTTACATTCAACTTCACAAGCTTTGAGGCTGAAGTTGATTTTTTTTAATTTGTGAGCCATGTGAGCCATAGCTGTTACCAAAACAGATTGTCTAATATAATTAACCTGGAACCAACAGGACAGAAACAAGAAGTTGATACTGGAACTTTATGGGATACATTGAAAAACATTTTATGTCCTAAAATATTCAGTATCAAGCTTCAAATGCACACACTGCAAGGGAAAAAAGACCTCTGAAGCTGAACCACTTTAAAAACAAGTATAGGTGTAATAAAGAAAATATTTTATATTTTTGAGGACATCAAAGTGTGTATTTCTAAGAAACATAGTAACTCAAACTAGGCCTTAGTTACTTCTTATTATCTGAATGTTATAAATAATATACATTTAAGTTTTAGCAGAGCTTTATTAAGGAACAGAACAAAACCTCCACAGGAACATACCCCACACCTGCCATCAGCTTTGCCATCAGCTGTCTTTGAAGCATTTGGTACTACAGACAGCAACCCCACTAGAAGAATCCTGGGTCTTATCCAGTACAACTATCACTCTTTTTCTCACCTAAATTTGGTCATGAAATTTTCTATTTAAAAACAAATGTGGAAAGGGCTTTCTTGCCTTTTAAAGCAGTCCTACAGAAAGAAAAAGCAAGTAGCACAGTAGTGTAAAGTAGTTAACTAAAGGAGAACAGCTACCAAATAAAAATCATTTCACATAAACCTACCCTAACGTCGGCTGGTAAGTACTGGTTTTTATCCACTAGGTACATGCTTATCAAGTCTTAGCAAAAATTCAACATCCATTGTTTCAATGTAGTTCACAAGAGATAAGCCTGAAAGTCACCTTAATGTACTGTTGCACTTGCATAGGTTCAAATCCTGTGAAGAGCACCATTGGTGTCAGCTCAGGGGTGAGTTTCTTAGTAGGTGGCGGCAGGTCTTCAATCCTACAGAATATGGGAAATACAGCAGAATGTGGCATTTGGGCCCAAGGCTCTGCAGAACTGTCATTTTGAAATTAGACATGCACACTTTTGCAAGTTTCACCAATGGACTCACCCAGATGACTGAGAATTAGGCACAACTTTTTCTGAAAAAAACCCCACCATACAGAAAACACTACATATTCTCCTCTTTCTGCACTCCCACAACTTCACTCTCTTAAATTATTGTTTTATTCCTGCCAGCTGAGGAACTGGCAAATCCAAAGGCCACTGAGAGTTATTTCACTGAGCAGGGCACAGGATGGTGCAGGCTGATGTGCAGCTGACCCTTCTGAGGAACAATCAATAAACAGGCATTGACTGCTCACTGTTCTTACCTTGCTCTTTTGGAAGACGGCTGAAGACTGGCTTCATTCTGCTTTGGTTTCAAAGGCAACCTCACACCCTGAAATCACACCAGTTCCATGTTTAGATCTGCATTTAACAGGGAAAATGACTTCTATCCTGAATTACTCACAAATGAAAATTACACCATGCTGAATACGTGGGGCACCTACTACTGACACAATGAGCCCAACGGCAAAGCTGAGATTCAGCCAAAGCTTCTCCACAAATGTGGGCAACCCTGAAAGCGCACACTAAATAAAATATTGTGGGACTTTTTTCCTTTAAATAACACTGCTAATTATCAATGGAAAAGCCAATGATTTAAATGAGAAAGAGACTGAAAAGCCTGTCCATTTGTTAAGCACATGAAGACTACAATATTCTTCCTGGTGCTAAATTTAATGGAACGGTAATATCCCAGAAAATAATTCTGTTTTAAACTCAAGTTTCCTAACTACATAAACAGAACTGGATAGGAAGTGCCACCTCCCCACCACCAGATCAGCCTCCAGAGCATGTGCCTAGGGGTGATCAAATGTAGCTTTTTAGGCTCTCCTTGGTCTGAGTAACTTGAAACCAGAGCTCCCAGGTGGAGGAGTGTGTGACATCTATTTCTTTTAACCTTCAATACCTGAAATTTCATGAAGAATGCTAAGAGGCACATGACCAGAAAGACAGGCAGCAATGTACCAGCCTTGCTGTGAGAATGTTCCTTTGGGAGGAACAAGCCACAGGGGTTTGTTCCCTGCTCTCAGGCCAGGCATTTTTATGCTAGTCAGCCCACAGCATGAGCAGCTGGAAAGAAAAGTGCACATATTCACATTTTGATAGACATTTCAACTATGAAAATGCAAGAGGTAGATGGCAGCAACAGCATCTGACAAGACAGCTGTCCTCAGAAGAGGACCCCAAACCCCAAGACAAATAGAAATGCCTCCTGTGAAGGAGTGAACTCCCTGACAATTCCACATACCCAGCATTTTCTATTACCAAACCATACTCCTCTGTGGGCACCCAGAGGGCAGCTGGATGATATTGTCTCCAGAAGCTCTTTTCAATATAAATCACAAAACTCCCACCTCACATGGGCCAGAAGGGTCCCCATATAAATACAGAAGGGAAGGTATTAAATTACCCACCCAACCCCTGAGGTCTCCATTTGCTACATAAGACAAAACTTGGACAAAAACCTGGTGTGACTAATGCACACAAAAAATGTATCCAGTTTTAAGATGAGCTCAACTGCTAAGTGGATGCAAAGGGTGGTGGTGAGAAAACCAAAACTGAGTTAGTTAAAAGCTATTTTAAATCTTAATAATGCTCACTGAATCTTCTCAAGGACTTTTTTCTTTTATAACAGAATGTTTTCCATCTTCAGGAAAATATGAAGACCATGAATTTTTAAAAGCATTTAGTTTTCTAAATGAGAGTTTCCTACAGGCCCATGAAACAAATCCACAAGGGTCTCTAAGAAGAATGTTTCAAACTTAGGGTCAGGAAAACAGCAGTGCCTATTGCTAGAGCTGAAAGGTATTCAAGCCACAGTGCCCAGAATCCCCATTTAAAACATTGCTGCAAATTACATTTTGAGAGTTTTAGACTCTTCTTTTCTGAAGAGTCTAAAAGTGACTGAGATACAAGTGATCCAAACACAAGAGGTGAGGCAAAACGTTTTTGTGCAATATAAAATGTTAACTGAGAATCACATGTAGTACAAATTTACCTACATCAAGACATACTGTGAAAAATTATCAAGTATAAATCTGAAATGGGAAGAAAATTTACAATACAAAAACATGAGATAAGTGTAAGAGCTAACAGGGAAACTGCAGCTTAATATGCAGAAAACTTACATTTTGCACAGTTCACAGCAAATACCATTCATGACAAAAATTTAGTTCTCTTGTATGTTTTTCAATGTACAATTTTTCATTGTTCATTCCCATTGATGTTTCAGGGTTATCAACTACACTTTTTAGCATGTATGGCATATTTTTAAATATTAAAATACATGGTATATATGCCCATGGTTTTAGTTCTTAGTATATATCAGGGAGATGATATGAAGTAGCAGCACCCTTAACTTACATTATGTATCATACTAAAAATTCAGTCAATATTCTAACAAACTTCTTACTGATTTTGGGTGTTCTGTCTTAAAAACCCTTATGTGGTCTCATCTACATAGTGTTAGGCACTGATTTAAGAAGTACTAAGGTCTGATGTAGAAACTGAAGAGTGAAATATCTAGCCTAAGGTGTGTCAACAGTAACTAAATTTTGTATATCCTACTAAAATTCCTTAATTCTGCAAAAAGATTATTTCTCAGATTCCCCAAAATAAAATAGAACATTAGCAAGAAGCACAGGCAAGGAGTGATCTTATCAAAACAGCTGTATTTATACAATAATTCAACGTACCATTAGAAGTTCTGGTGACACCTTTAATGGGACTCTCCAAGCATCTAGGGAATGGAGAAGAGAACAAAAATGACACCAAGTCACCAAAGTGCCAAGTTATTTATACCAGAGGAAACATGTTCCTGCTGATGAACAGGCACATAAAAATGCTGCAGAACAGAGGGTTTTGTGACTCTCACCCAGCAGGTTGAGCACCAGGTGCTGGCTGGGGGAGAGCGGGTCCTGGAGGTTGAAGACGGTGTAGCGGCTGTGCTGGATCTGCCGCAGCGCCTCGAAGTTGCCCAGCAGGATGTCACAGAGCCACTGCGCGTTCACGCACGGGATCCGCCACTCCTTGGCCTTCTCGTACTTCAGCCCGCTGGCCCTTGGTGGGCAGACAAGGAGAAAGAGAATTTGTATTGCAAATACAAAATATAGCAATTTTTAATAATAAACCTAAAATATCAGTGGTTTTTATTGGTCTATTCTTTGTTTTAACTGTGATAGGAGATACTCCAAAAAATGCTTTTGTTTTACTTGTCAGAACAAGCCAGTCAGAAGAGAACTTTTGCTGCAAATGGAAACTTTAGACCTGGATTTAAATTTTCCCTCCTCCAATTATTAAAAAGAGGTATTTTATTTATGGATGATCTAAGAGCATCACTTAGCAATATTATAAAACAGGAAAGTTAGAAATTACTTCTGGTTTGCCTGTGTTCAGAGGCCAAATTTATCACTTAATATGTGCTGTAATTTAGTTCAAGAAACAACACCACTAAGTTTATTGTTATCAAACTGCAGAACTGATTACAATTAACAATCTTATAACAAGCCACATGTAGCACCTCACTGTGGTGGTGTTTGAGGGTACCCAGGAGGAGAGAAGAGATGAGATTCTTGACTCCATGTTTCAGAAGGCTGATTTATTATTTTATGATATATATTATATTAAAAGAAAATGATATATTAAAACTGTACTAAAGAAAGGAGACATCAGAAAGCTAGAAAGGAATGAATAATAAAATCTCGTGACAGACTCAGAGAGTCCAACACAAATGGCTGTCATTGGCCATTAATTAAAAACAATTCACATGCAACCAATCAAAGGTACATCTGTTGGTAAACCATCTCCAGACCACATTCCACAGCCATCAGACAGTTATTGTTTACATTTCTTTTCTGAGGCTTCTCAGGAGAAAAATCCTAGTGAAAGGATTTTCATAAAATATGTCAGTGACACCTCACATGTTCAGAGAGGCACTGCCTGGGAAGAGGCTGCTGAGAAGCAAGGACTGTAAAGCAGGGACTGTGGAGTGCAGCACTTACTCTTTACAGATGAGAACTGTATTGCTGCGACACAGGTAGCCCGTGTATTTGGCACCTGCTAGGTAGGCCATGAGCTTGAGGTCATCTCTGTCACTGTCAACAAATCCTGTCACAGAGATTATCTGCAGGCAGAAAGACAGTTTGAAGGAACTGAACATTGATGGCACTTACAAAACACTGCCATGAAAAATATGTTTCCATGACTAACTTTTTACATTACAATGAAATGCACAGCATGGTGTATAAAGCACTCAAAGCATGGTTTGTAGGATACAAACAGTACAATTAAAAAGTGATTTGTTTATACATAAACACTTCAGGCTTCTGATTCAGGGAGAATAATTTTCATTCTTCTGGTCAGCTTTTTCTTATTTACAGAGACCACAGCATTATTATGGAAGAGCTCAGAGCTAATTTTTTTTTACATGTCTGCCATCTTCCTTCTACTACTATTTACAGAGGCACACACAAAAAAATGCTTACACTTACTTGCTCTACTCTAAAAATCTGAAAATTGTGCTTTACTCTGCAATGAAGCCAAATAAACTGTGCCAGCTGATCATAGGTGGTGAACTGTAATTCAACATCTTCCATTATTATCTTTAATCCTGACAGGTTTTTGTTTTTGCCATTCTCACCTTTTCATTAGGGAAAGGCAACAGTACTTCTGTTTCAAACTGCGTTTATTACATTGCATATTACATTTACTACTCACCACTGAGTAGACACACATGTTGTTATACTCTGATTTTCCCAAATGTGTGGGGTTTTTTTATGTCAGTCAGGACAGGCTATTAGCAAGGCCATCATCCCATATGTCTGCATCCAGCACAAAGAAATCCAGTGCCAAGACATACTTTGGCACCTTGGTTTATACTGCATAGTACATTCCAAGATGCCTCTCAATGAACTGGAGTTTTCCAATTCCACAAAATTCCACTTTCACAGCTCCTCATTGCACAGGCAATGAAACTGTGACCTCCTATCCTCTGATCAGCAGCACAGGCTTCCTTTTTAGGTATTTGCTAAGCACAGACTAAGAAAAACTCTCAAAAATCCTCTCCAAATCCTGGGTTATGGTAAGGAAGCACATGCTGTTCGATGTGCTGCTGCTCTGCTGCTATAAACCGTGCAGCCTGGATTACTGCAACCTTGCTGTAAGTCAATCTTTGCCCCTCAGTGTCTGAGAGTAACTCACAAAGGCAGGTGTTACTCCTCACCACTCTGAACTCAGGGAGACTTGCAAAGCACTGACAAACACCTGGCAGCAGCACCACATCAACACAGCACCTTAGGATTAACAGAAGCTTTTATTCCAAGGCAAAAAAAAATGTGTAAAGCACTTTCTAGCTCTGTTTTAATACTGCTCATGGAATGAAGCAAGCAATGAAGCAAGCATTCTTTCAAAGTAAGCTTTTCCTTCTTACATGTTGAGAGCATGGCTTTCCTCCTGGTGGAAATGCCACTGGAAAATGAAGGGCTCGATGAGGTGGGACCATCTTCTTCTTCTTCAAGATTGCATTCAGCCAGTGTGCTGTAATACATCTCTTCCTTTCTCTTAAAGCCTAGGAATACAGGCACAAACAGCTTTTAAAACCCAAAATACATGTTTATTTCTTTATACTTTTTCAACAAATCAAAACTTAGATTTTAATTGTTTTCTCTACATTTTAGACTCCTCTCTTTCTCACAGCATCTTCCTTAGTGCTCTCTGGAACAAGTCTACTACATGCACTATGAAAGTTTGTACCCCAAAAAAACCACAAATCATAACAAAAAACAATGAGAAACTTGAAATTTGCTGTCTGAGCCTGAAGCACACAGTGCAAAGGCCTTCCTTTCCAGTGCTAAAATGAAAGCATGCACCCAGCAGGTTCCCAGCTGGCTCACCTGAGCATACATGTTACTGACTTGGCTTTCACAGAGAAGGTGAGTGCATCTGCTCGTGAGGGTTGGGTCCACTGTCCCACCGTGTGCTTGGATGATCTGGTAAGAGAGCAAGTGCACAACTTCTAGGATATAACTATTTTTACATTACATTAAGAAACAAAAAGTCTGAAATGAAAGTCCACCCTTTAGGACACTGCCACCATTAGCACCACTTCACTGAAGAGTTACCCCCCAAAACTAGGTTTGTTATCTAGCTTTAGAACAATTTTGAAAACAAAAAAGAAAATTAAATATGCGGCTTTTCACTGAACAAAAAGTCTATTTTTTAGAAGAAATGGAAAAAAATAAACAAAATAAAGATATATAAACAAAAATAAACCTTCTCATGTTTTTTATTTTTTGTAGTATAACTATTAAACAATTTTTCATGAACTATTCAATTCTATCTCAGCAATAAACACAAGTGCTGTTAAAAATGTCAACAGCTTACTTGATTATGCAAAATTGTAGGGAAAATTCAACTATAAAATCCATCAGAGGTTTCTGAAGAACATCAAAGTCCTCTTATTTAGGAAAGGATACAATCAGATTTTTCTGAAAAATAGAAGTTGGCAAAAAAATAGAAACACTCTATTCTTCCATCTTATTCACTCAGGTGGATACCTCACAGGCTACTAAATGCCAAAATTATATGCAAAAAAGAATGGTTTTATACAATCAAGTTAAAGCTAGACAGCGATGCTATATTACATTTGCTGTACTACAGCTGCCTGATTAAAGCATAAATAAGTGGGAAATAGTTAAGGCTGCAACTTATTTAGACCATGTTCTGATTGAAGACTTAATTCAACCAGGCTGCACACCTAAAGTATCTTTATTACTTTTTCTGGTCAGCAGCAGTTGAATAATTCTTTTTTAGTTTGTAACAGAAGAATTACACAAAAGGATGCCTAAAGAAGAGTGAACAGTGCTGAAGTACTTCCAATGTTTTCTTTTAGAATTTAGGGACTATGACATTATGTTATATTATATTATGCACAATCTTACCCGTTTCCAGGTCGCTAGCAGCTGTTTGTCAGACATCTGCTCTGGGTAATCAGCAATTGCAAAGACACAGCCCAGTAGGAAATACTCTTCTGGAACTGAAACAGTTTGGCACATAAAGAACAAACAATTAAATACTTAAAAGTCTGAAGAGTTTATCTCAAAATACATTCACTACACCAACCTCCTCCTATTACCAGGTTATAAACCTCTTTAGTGTACTTCCTTGGAAAAAGTAGGATCCAAAATGCCAAAGCTGAAAGCCTTTAAGGCTCAGCTCAACCCAGAGTTTGATTTTGTTAAGAGTAGATTTTTTTTCCTGGATGAAGAGGGGCTAAAGGGTCACCAGAAAGAAAACATAAGAATACTTCCTCTTTTACAGAGATCAGCCATGAACAGCCAAAACAATCAAAAAGCTTTCAGTTCTACTCTAATTCAAAGCAAGGTGTGACAACTTTCTGAAACTGAATCTTCAATAATTTACTGGTATTTCTGAAATTGTAGCTGTTTGGAAGTTTCCCCCTCCCCCTCTTCCAAAGGAAAAAAAAGTTTTTAAACAACTGTGCTATGCATTTACTAACACTGGTCTGAAAGTACAGGTTGTGTGCCTGTGGTATCAACTGTATATTTGGAAAGAGAACGTTCTCAGCACTCTCATGCTTTTCAGATTGCTGGATCATCATTAGCTATTATTTGAATAAAAGAATATTGTAAGTATTAGTATAATATTATAATAATATTATAATTATAATATTATAAGTAATATAAATATTTGCCTAAAAATCAGAAAAAACAGTTCTGAGCCAGGAGTGGCATTTCTTACAATCCCATCCTGTAAACACGGCATTACTTTTTGATTTTCTACCCCACTTCATGTCATTAGCTACTTTTTCCCAGGATCAGAAGGCAATAATTACTAACTCTCCACTGCTGGATCGTGCCCAAAAAGCGGCTGCTGCTGCAGTTGCTGCTGTTGCTGCTGGTGGTGTTGTGGCTGCTGGGCTGCAACTGGAAGCTGTAGTGCTTGAGGTGTCTGAGCTAAGTGCTGCGCTGCCTGATTCTGCATTTGCTGCTGCTGGTGCTGCTGGTGCAGTCGCTGTAAGTGCTGCTGCTGCAGTTGCTGCTGCTGATGTTGCAGCTGTTGCTGTTGCAGCTGTTGCTGTTGCAGGTTCTGCTGCTGCAGCTGTTGCAGCTGTTGCTGCTGCTGCTGCAGCTGTTGCAGCTGCTGTTGCAGCACATGCTGCTGCTGGAACTGGAGCGGCTGCGGAGGGCGGTGCAGCTGCTGCTGCGCGTGGAGCGGCTGCTGCGGGAACTGGAGCTGCTGCTGGGAGAACTGGTGCTGCTGATGGACTTGCTGCTGCTGCTGCTGCTGGGGAAACTGGTGAGGCTGCTGCTGTTGGAAAGACTGCTGGGAGATCTGGGGTGGCTGCTGCTGCTGCTGCTGGAGCTGCATAAGTTGCTGAGGTTGAAGGTGTAAAAGAGGATGGTGCTGTTGCTGCTGTGCTTGATGTGACTGCTGCAATAAATGTGTCTCTGGTGTTAGTTTCACTTGACTAAACAGCACCACATTTGGATGTCCCTGTTGGCTATGATTTACTTGTTGTTCTAAACTTTTTGTAGGTGCTGAAAGTGATTGTAATATCTAGAAAACAAAGATTATTTTTGTGACCTTTTGGTTGTCATTCGGTTTTAAAAATATTTAAAGAACTACTGGGAAAATACAATTCCTAAAAGAAAAGAACCCTACACCTAAATACCTTGTGAGCTAAACAAAATCTTTAACTGCCTAATAGCAAAATGAAACTACAGGACTTACACAAAGAGAAACGTGGAGCTGCATGGGACTCCTAATAAACAGCAATGCACATTTTAGTTAAATTTAAGATTAAAGCCCATCCCTGTATTATTAATAATTTTTCCAACAGCATTATGACTATTAACACTATATTAATAATTACATTGATCAACTGCAATATTAATTTTAAAATCCCGCTGGCCCATTAAATTCAGAGCTTAGTTCCATAGTCCTACTTTCACTTAAAAATTGCTAATGATACCTCCATTAATTAGTGCTGTTTGAAACCTTCATTAATTAGTGCTGTTTTGAACCAATTCAGGAATAATAGCTTGGTTTTTAATCTCAATACCAAAAAACAAAGAAACATTGATCTGCTGAGCACTAAGGGTTACTTGGGGAAAAAACCCAAAACAACCTAACCTCCCTACTTAAGAATGCTAGATTTTAGGTTTATAGAGTGCTGAAGCAATCTAGAATTTAATTTTATTTTTAAATGCATAACCCACTGTTAAGAGAAAAATCATTTCACACTAAGCAGAAACAAGTTAGGCAGTGAATTTTTATGCATCAGAAAAGGGAAAATTAAGCAAAGTTCTAATAGATTAGGATACGTTTTACATATTTATCAAAATATTTTAATATAAACTACCTATTTCAAATGAGAAGGAGCAATAGGAAATTCTAGACTTGCCATTCATGAAGTCTTTTAAACATGAAATCAGCTTTGATGAATCCTGCAAAGCTTGTTTCCTTCACCCTCACTACTTCAGCACACACAGCGTCACCTTCAGCGACGTGTGTGTGCAAGAGAGGAATCAAAGCCCATCACCAGAGCACAAAGCCAATTACTGCATCCTCTCAGCCATCCATCAACTCTCCATCAGAGGTGGCTCAAGTGTTTTCACAATGCACATCAAAACATCTCAGGTGTCATCTCAACAATGCTGATGTGGTTGGTATTGCACACATGTGCAGCCATGATTATCAATGCATCACCCATCGCTCATGTCTCGGCAGCACCACAGAAGAAACATTCAATAACTAAAAGTAACACACACAAAAAATGTTTCCATGGCCCGGTGTGAGGAGCTTCTCTCCACAAGTAGCAAAAGCCAAGATTACAAAAGCTTCAAGACATGCATTTCAAAATAAATGGCTAAAACCTTCAAAAGCATTCTATGGCTATATTCAGAAATTAACTATGTATCTGTAAACACCTGATTTATGACAGATTTTGCTACTTGGCAGAAATCTGAGATTCAAACCAAACACTAACTTTCCAATAATGTTCCCTAAGACTTGCACTCATCATTCAGGGCAGAAATAAAAGAGAAGTTATAAGATGGAAAGGCAGAACAGGTATTCCTCCCTCCAGGAAGCAGATTCACAATTCTAAGATGCAGAGCCTTTCTGCACATGCTGGAGCTGGCCCAGCAGCCTCAGAGGGTGCTTGGTACAGCCCTCACACATCTCCAGCAGACTTTGGGTGAACAGAGACAAGCCAAAGCACACAAGCACCAGTGCCCTGTAGCTCTGCAAATGTTGCTGACAGAGAAATACTTCCACAGGGACACCCCTGATGTGTATTTGATGACACAGTGTCTGGGCTGAGAGGACATGGTGGCTAAATTACCCATGCTGGCCAACTGAGCAAATGGTTGGCAGCTCTGCTCAGGCTTTGCCCAGAAGTCTCAGCTCTTAAACAATTCAAGGCACTGAGAAGAGGAATCTAATCAGATTTAAAATAAAGCCTGTATTTCCATTTTGTATTCAGATGTCATATAATCAGCACAGAATCAACACTTCTGAGTGACTCCACACTGTGTGTTTAAGCACTGGCTGGAAGCCTCCGTACTACTCTGGCACCTTTCAAAGTTTACCATCAGATGAACATGAAGAAAGGCACCAATGCAATTACTCAAGTAAAAGAAATGTCTAACATTTACCAGTACCTACTTTACTCATGCTCCCTTCCCACAAACATCTAAGCATTTCAATGCTGCAGGTGCAGCATGCTCACTTGCTTTTTATTATCTTGTAGAAATACATTCAACACAAGAGCTGCAATTATTTCCACTACACAAGTGGCATAAGAAAGTGCAAGTTAGGACCTCTCCATCATATTATGCACACTATATAACAACCTAACGATGCCCAGCAGAACAATGCAGTATAGAACTGAACCTGGGAACAATCAATTCCACAATTTCATGTGTTTATGGCATAAATAATTCCTTGCACTGACTGAGAATCTAGAAGGATAGGAAACCAGGTTTCCTGAACCAGCAAAATAACTCTAAATTAAAGTTTTTCCCTCTCTTACCAAGAAGTCCTTACTGAAAATCTAAACCATGCTGTAGTTATACATAGCTTTACTCTTCCATATGTTTTTTCCAATGCATTCTGTGAACCTGCTAGAAATTAAGTTACTTATTACGGGGAAATTACGAATTTGGCTACAATTTTAAGTAATAAGGAGAAGTATTACCTTCGGGTATTTCAAGAACAGCAAAAGAAAACTGAAGTTCTTGGACACTATAGCTCCTAAGAAAAAGTCCAATAGCTTATAAATTAAAAATCCAACACTTACATGTGCTACATTTGATGGTCTATTAATCTGCTGAATATCAGCACTATTAGTAATATTCCTTAACGTCCGCACGGCTGGACTCCACGTGGCCATCATTTCCTGGCGGTCAGAACTTTGGGCACCTTGCACTGAAGCCATGAGGTTGCCTCTCATATCAGGAGGCAAAATGTTACCTGGCACTGGTGGGACATTGGCACACAAATTAATCAACCCGGAGTCCTTGCCTTGAGGCAACCTACGCTTTGCTGCAGATGCCTGTGGGACTTCAGCTGGTGTCCAATTCAAATTCCTTTCTTGCTTTTCTGGAGAGGAATCGGAAGAATCATCGAACATCAGTTCCCCTTTTGCCTTATCAGCAGTAGTAGATTTTGGTGAAAAAGCTTGATCACCCAAAGGTGATCCTTCTCGAGAAGATGCTGGGCTTGATAACTTTTCATCAGTACTAGCCTCATTCTGTGAATCTTGTTCTTCATTTTCTGCTTCTTCCTCCTCTTCCTCTTCCTCCTCCTCCTCCTCCTCATATATAATTAAACGAGGATGATAAGGAGTCTCTTCTTTTTTACTCTTATCAGCTATAGAATCCAGTACCCAGTCTGGGGTCACAATTTTAATGCTGTCCCGTTTATAAGCACATTCATATTTTTCCTGGGGGGGGAAAAAAAGTTATTTAAAGACAAAAACAATCACAAGTAAGTTCTTTGAGATCAGGGCTAGAGGATGGAGAGGGAGATTACAAGGATGCTGTCCAATACCAGACAGTAATCTCACCCAGATCCAACAGGACTTCCACTGTGCAGAACCACAAGTTCCAAGAGATTAAAATGAAAAAAAACCAAATTCTCCACATTTACACTATAAAGGACTCAGAAGGCACAACTACAGAAGATCAATGTCTTCACTTGCAAAATTCTTCTCTAACCCAATCACCAAAATATTCCAACCAAGCAGCGAGGAACATCATGGCCAATACTAAAATGTATGTGATTTTAGGAGGACATTAAGGCAAGTCTGAATACAGTTTGTTTTATCCACTATAAAAAAAAAGTAAAAAACCCAGTCCCACTATGAAAGAGCATTTGGGGAAAAAGTCAGAATCTCATAATAAAGTAGAGACAAATATTTAAAAGTTGGCCACTGAAAAAAAAGCACTTCAGCAGGAATGTATCTTAAATCTTAAAGCTTCACTGTTTCCTTTCCTAATAAATAGAATAGACACAGAATCAGTGTCCTATTTATTCAAATATCCTCTTTAATGGAAACCCCTCACATACATCAAAACAGTACAGAAAAAAAAAAAAACTTTCTTTCAGAAATTTAAAACTTATTTCAGGATCTAGTATTTAGAAATGATTGAGCTTTTATGCCAAACAACATAAATTAACAACAAGCACATTCAGAGGAAATTAATATAGTGATTCTCTGAAGTTATTTCCTACAATGAAACTGTCATTCATGCACAATAAAGAGACTGGAGTTGTAATCAAGTTTATTTGCCAACACAAGATTTTATTCTTTCATTCTGCTGAGAATTATTAACAATCTTGTTTTATCATCCTGTATCTAGTCAGTGCAATCATGTAAGCTTTCCTAGTGACAGAACTGTTCTTGTTACAAACTGCTGCAGTTTCCCTTGTAGTGTATCAGAGCATCAGGACTGGAAGCCTAAGTAATAATCCCATAAAATTGTTCCAATTCCATGATTGTGTGCATTAAAATATTTGTATCCTACAGACAGAAAATGCTAAAACCTCTTTAAGTTTCTTGTCTGGCAAGCTAAAGACAACATCCTTTGTTCTAAAAAGCTTATTATTTAAGCTTTTAAGTAAGCTATTATGGTACAATTCTTAATGTATTTCATTGGTTCTTACAAACAAAATTTTAGGTAATAAAAGTTTTGCCTAAGTATTTTATTTTATTGTGATGAAATAGAATGGTGTTCAATACACCCTTCTAAACAGTCCACAGAAGAAATATCAAGCACTTAATTAAAAAAAATAACCAAAGCCAAAAACCAACACACACACATATTCAGCAAAAAGAACTCAGCCCTACAAAGCTTCCTATATTTTAAAGAAGGAAAAGCATTCATTTCCCATAGCCACACTTTCTCTTCTCCCAGTGCCAGCCCGTGTTTTCTTCTACAATATTTCAATTTTGTCCTTTGTTTTTCTTCACTGATTGTGTATCTGTGGATTTATAGTGTAATCACAATCACTAATGACTGTGACATATCAAAATTAGGCTAAGACAAACAAGATAAAGAATAAAATTCTTTATTCAAACTGGAATTCAAATACCAGTGTGAAATTGGACATCTTTTAAATTAATCAGGCTTAAAGCCATGCAGAAAATAAGTGCAAACTGAATACTGCAATGCCTAATTTTGCTGAATTTAGTTGTTAATCAACAGTGTTAAGAATTCTGGCTTCAGGCAGATGGAAAATTTTTGACTACTTGAAAGCAAATGAGAGCTACAACAAGAAGAACTGTACATGTAATAAACTCTTACCCCCTTTGGCTCAGGCACAATCAAGTGAGTACATTTCTTATTGAGGCTCAGCTGGCAATTCCCTCCATAAAAAGTAATCAAAGCCCACAGCGTACTTCGGTCTTCAGATGAAACCTAAAAGGAAGGTGGAAAAGCCTTTTTAGCTCTGTGCACCCAGCTGGCTTCAGCTGCAAGAATTTTAGTAATCCACAGCACACCCTTTACAAGGCTGGCTAATGTATTACCTATCACTTTTAAATACCAAATTAGCAGGACAGTAATAAAGGGTGACAAAGACACACAACAAGAAAAACCACTAAAGAGTCATTTTTAACCTGCAGAGACAGAGGAAACAAAGAGGGGGGAAAAAAAGTCATAGTACAACAGAAAGGCTGGTATCTGCCCTCAAAAAAAGCAAACATCCCACATATAATGCACATTGGAGTAGACTGAAATATGGTTCACTTCTTACCTGAGAGAGACAAGCAGTGACTCCAAAAAAGATCTGACATGATTCTGGAGAAAAGCCATTTACACTGGAAAGCAGGTGTCAAGGATACAAAATAATTAAATAAGTTTCCTGAGGGACATTAGAAGGAAATGAAACAGTCTATGCAGTACTTCTCACATCATACCAAGTACCTGACCATTCAAAAACTTTCACCTTTGAAAGCACATTGTCTGTTTGCAATAGAAGCTTATGCATCAAGAAAAAAACCTGATGTACAAACTGAATCAGAACACTTGCAATATTATGATCAATTTGGGTAACACTCTAAACCAGAACTATCCTGGGAAAGACAGATAGACCATCAGACTTCTGCAACTTGCCCCTATTTTCCACACTTTCATAAGATCTTGTGTTTAAGATCCATGCACATTTGTCACAAAAAAATGACTACAGAAACGGGTGAACATTGTGTCACATGCAGACACTGAAATTTTTTAAATGAAACAAAATTATTTTCCCTGTGATGCTGACAGGTGCACCAGCAACACTCTCGTTTTGAGGCCCAGAAGAGACAGCACACAGTAAGCTGATGACAAAGCCAAGAGCACTTTAAAACTTCAGAATAAATTACTGCCATAACCCAGGATACCTGAAGAATTTCAAGCCTGATGAAGATCCTAAATTGTTCTCCATTTCATCCAAGGCAGAAATTCAGTACTGGATCTTTCAAAAGTGTACATGTGTCTACTCCCTGCCTGAGTACCTTCTGCTAGCACATAAAGCAGAGACAGTCAGTATTTAACTTTTAAGAGGTCCATCAGTTTGCCTGGAGCTTGCACTCTCTAAAGAACAGGAGTGAAAGAGACTCTTTTTTAAAAGTTACAAGCAGCATAACAATAAAATAAAACAGAGGGAATACAGAAAAACTCACTTTTCTTCCTGCCATCAACAAAAGCTTGAAAGTGCTCTGATTCTCTTTTATCTATACAAGACCATTGAAAAATACACCCTCCCCACTCTTGCTTTTGCTGCAAAAGAAATTGCCAGCCCTCTTTACAGCATTATAGCCATGGTTTTCAGACATGAAACTCTCTCTGCTTCTTCAGAGTCTCCTTCCAGCTTCATTTTTCTGCTACTTCCCTTCCACTGCAGATTACTCAGACTTTGCACACATCAGTGAGCAGAGCACAGGAGAACATTCTGCCATCTTAAGTTCCCTCTGGTGAAAACAACTTCTACTAAGAAACAGAAAAAAAATTACTGTGCTTTTACATTGTATTAAATCTTTCTATATTAAACTTTACCTTTAGCAACTGACAGGGAAATGCCCATCAAATAAGCAACGGAACTGGTAAGGCAACATAAAGTCCTTAAGGCTCTTATTAGATCCATATGTCTAACTGATACAAGATGTTTGTAGGACTTGGTTCTTCAGAAATTCAATGACCACTTTGAGTATTACCAAATTAAAACATAAACTAAAGACAAAAATGCAGAATCTCAAACTTCTGCCTAAACAGGGTCTAAAACCAATCAGCTGTTATTCCTATTAATGACTGTATTTTTTTCATTATGGCAGTAGCTAAATCCCTAATGAAAGGCCAGATGTCACTGCACTAGAAGTCATAAAGAGACTGAAACAGGCTAAAACGAAGTAAAGACTTAACAACCCATTTTAGTGAGCACAATAAGGCTCAGAGTAAAACCTAAACCCACCATGTTCTAAGGACACGAAGTGCTAGAAAGTCAAAGGTCCAAGGACACATTTATTGCTCACAGGTGTAAAAAACTTCCTTCTTCCATGCAACTGAAGAACAAGTCACTACTGAGACCTGGTCTTTTCATTTGGCCATTCCAATGTTCCCACAATAAAGACTTCCTGAGCAATAGCCATTGAGAGCTACATTCCCACATTTATAGCTACAATTTAGTTATGGAGTGCATCATTCCATTGTTTCATCTGTTTATTTCTCTTCTGGGTATCCAATAACATCAACTCTTGGAGTACTCTTTTAAAAAACCCTGGTTGCAGATTGAAGACAAATTTTTTTAATAGTGCAACTTCTTCATGTGAAAGAACATCAATAAAGAAATATTAGGTTACTTAAGCCTGAAAATGTAGCTAATTGTAAATGTAAGCTTTTTTTTTTTGTGAACACTCCTCATGGACAGGGAAAAGGTTTAGAGACGTGTAACATAAGCAACTAAACACTCATCCTGATGATAAGAGCACAATAAACACATTTATTATGTCCAGACACAAATGACCAAAATCACTAGCCTAGACCACATCACAGAAACACAGCAAGTTGCAAAGGCACACACCTTAAATTATTGGGTATAAAACAGGAATTCTGAATCTCTGAAGCACATTAAGGCCTGAATTCCTAGTATGAACATCTGGATACTTGCACCTACCAGCTCTTGTTTTCCATTTGATAACAGTTGTCCTATAAGTGCCTATGAAGCACAAAATAGGCAGAGGGACAGGGAAACTGAGGCCAAAGAAGCTCCAAGCACACTTCAACCTTGGCAGGCAATGCACAAGAGACCATTTTAGAAGTTTAAGCAGTAGCTATCTGAAATAGTCTTGAATCCTTCAATGGTGTCCATTTTAACACGCTTTCTACAGAATTTTGAACTTAAAAGGATACGGCAGAAGAGCTCCACAGCGAACAGACAAGATCACCCAGGAAGGCTGGAAAAAACAAAAACCTGGTGTTAGACATTAAAATCCTTGCTCTACATGCACAAAACATGAATTACTCTTCAAGTTCATCCTATAGCTAGTTTTAATATATGTTTCCCAGCTTTGGAAGTCTAAGTGTTTCACAGACATTGCACTTAAGTCTGCAAAAAAAGACTTTTCATTTATTTGAAAGAGTTCACAATAAGACAGCTCAAAGGTTGTGCAGCAACCCCCTGTCTCTCATGTCCTTTACAGTATTTATTCATCCTCCCCCTTTTTGCAGTTCTTGCTTTCAAGAAAAAAAAAATTCAGATAATCCCATCTTATACTTATCACAAGGAGTGAAGAAGCATAGCCCTACACAGAATGAGTTTTCTGAAGACAGAACAATGCTGGCTGCTGAGCAGTGATGGCCCCTCTCTGACAGTATTCTGGGACAGAAGGGCTCAAAGGGACACAGGGAGGTGGCACTGAGTGGAGGAGATGTAGGACACCGGTCCCAGTGCAACAGGTAAGGAAGAATGACAAGAATGGCAAAGAATGACATCACATTCAGAATGGAATTACTTTTCCCCAAAAGACAAACAAAAGAATATATTGTGGCAACTGTGTTTATGGTGTCCCAGTTGTGGTTATTCTCCTTCCCCTATAAGGCATAATACAAAAAAGAGCTAAAAACACTTAAATTCTAACTCCTCAGTCCTCAGGAAAAAAAAAAAAGGATCTTTTCCTCCCTTCAGTTTTTAATCTTCCTTTTTGCCTATAACCAGCTACTTTTGCCTCTGACTTCCAGTCCCTTTAATACTTAGTCTGATCTTCTTGATTACAGATCATGCTGTGATGTTTTCAGGTCAAGCCAAGTGACATTAGTGAAAGATTTGCTCTCCTCCAGCAAATGAGTCGGCGGTTATGAAGCAAATTAAATTATTTAAGTGGCATTAGAAAGCAGGAAGTGCTCTCTACAATGTTGATGTCCTTCCTTCTCATGAAAATGGAAGCAGTTTCCTTGCTTATGAAGTTAAAATTACACCAAAAACCACTTCAGAAAAAGGAACTACAAATTAACCAGCACACCCAGTATAACCATAAAGGTCCCTAGCCAAGCACCTTTCATTTTTTGGAGTTAATTCACAGTTCTACCCTGTCAGGTGAGCTCTCATGACAAAACCTTCCTTCTACTGCCACCTGTACCCATATGGAAAAAATAATCCAAAATCATGTGCTCAAAGGTATCAGCAGTGAAATTCCAGTGTTATTTCTTCCAATCTCTCTCATGACTTCCAGAGTGACAAGTTCACATATTCAAAGATGAAGCCCATAATTTTTCACTGAAAAATATCCTGCTATTGGAAAACAGTAACAAAATACTGGTAATTCCAGTGTAAGAAAGAAAAAAAGACTAAAAAACCCATAAAAAACTAAATAAGGAGGAAAAAAACCCCTAATTTTCTACAAGTCCCTGTAGTCCATAATTAGCATAGTACATATATGCAGAATGAACAAAATCATTTTGCACTTTGCCAGTTTTATGTGTTTTAAAAAAACCCTCATCAATCTACTACTTATTCTAAATTGAAGCTTTCCACTGCCAGAAGCTTGTAAGAACCTTTTCTTCAGAAATACTTCTAAAGTAGAACTAACAGGACATCATCTCACAGATGACTGAAAGAAAAATCTGAAAAAAATCCAAAGCAGAACACTAAAAATTACCCACACCACTGATAGATACAGAGCAACAAGCAGAAGGAGAGAACAGAACTGTAACAGAATCTGCAAGTCAAGATAAAAGTTTTTTTACAAGAATGTAAGATTTTTAAAGAAATGTTTTATTCAGTCATCATCCAAAGATGAATATTTTGTTGTAACTATGCTTCATAATACTAAATACTTTCACAATATCATGGATGAGTCACTCACCTTTACCACAGGGAGATCAAAAACTTCTCGAGATTCTCCAACTTCTGGATTGTCCCCATCTTCTGAGATAATATGTGAGGCCAGTGCATTGTAAGAAACTTCCTTTGCTTTCCCAGCTTTCAGAAGTTGGATAACCTAAACCCAAAAGAGGACAGGGAGAAGTCAGCAATTTTTAGCAACTTTTATTTGAGAAAAACATTACTGCAAGAAGACACTGGATGGATGAATGAATATGACCTTCTCTCTTGGCTGCCCTCCTGTAGGTGCCAGAACTTTTCCTGAAGTTGCCAAACACATTTAAAATCTGTCAAAAGCTTACACCTCTTCTATATTTTCATCATTGCATCTGAAGAGCTACTTTTCAAAATAATTGGTGATAGGGTAGGAATTGGGAAAATGCTAAGGTTTTTCCAAAACATGTATTCCTCAAAAAAGATATTAAAACAATTTTCCTTCATGCAGGGAAGGAAAGGTCTTCTCAGTGTTTGTTTTTGCACAGGGTAGCTCTGGAAGTGTTTGAATATACTTTAAAATAAGAAGTTGAATTCTAAGGACTAAGTGATTTTGATGAAATACAGAAGAAAAAAACAACAAGTAGGACTCATGCTCCCTAAATTAGTACCTTCAGGAGCTGGAACTGAAGTGCCTCACTCCACTGCTCTGCCCTGAGAATGGAAAACACCTCCCAGCTACCAAAGCACAGCTCACTCCCAGTGTGCAAGAACCAAATAGCAGGTGCTGCTTCAAGAGTTCAGCATTCTCTCAGCTCTGCTCTAGAGATCTGTGTGATGAACCCAGCCCTGTGCCCCAAAAACCAGAACTTTCATTTAAACTAAGAAGGTAACAGAGAGGTAGTGAGGTGTAGAGGGGAGGAAGAGAAAAATTATTTAAAATATTACAGTCTAAAACAGTTCAAAAGTTAAAAATGCCATTTAAGATCATTGTTTCATTGCCCTTTGATTTAGAATAAAACTGGTGTGATGCTCATCTTCCAAAACCTGCCATGGACAGATGCCTGTCCCTGCAAACCTGCTGGGGACATTCCCTTCAAATCAGAATGCTCTGCCCACAACAGTGAACAGCAGAGAGCAAGGCCATGCATTCATCAAACAAAGTATTAATTCATTAATCGGTCCTTAAGCAAGTATTCCCCACCCTGTACACTCACCAGGACAAAGAAGCACTGAAAAAGAAACTCTCAAAACAGCATCAAGCTATTTTATAAAGCATTTCTGCCAAGCAGAAAAACAGAGATAGAAAAATCAACACTTAATGAGGAAGCAATTTTGGCACTTCCTGACTGAAGTATCCGACTTTAAAACTCCATTAAAGAAAATAAAAGTCAACTTTTTTTTTCTGCAATGGATGAATACTACCAAAAGAAATACTCTAAAATAATCAAGAAAATGGATCATGAGCTTGCTGTTCTTCTCACCAGCACCAGAAACAGGAGTGAATGTTTCCATTTTGCACACCAATCCCCTAAACCATGATACACCTTCCTTCATGAAATCCAGTTAACCATAAAGAAACACAGGATGCTATCACTCCAAAGGGAAAACCTAAATCCAAATGAAGCACTTTTGAAAACAGAAGGTATTTAAGAACAGTCTCAGCACATGAGCTCCTTGTCTCACACAGCTCCCCCTGAGTTACAATCCCATTCAACTGCTCATTTAGGGGAAGGCTAAAAAATGGAGCGAACGTCATGAAAACTGAGAACCCAAATCTGACAGCATCACAAAGCAGCTATGAACAATGTGCTAAAAGCATGATTTTTTTGATATCAAAACAATACTGCATTACAATATTACAAAGCATCTGCTTATACAAAAAATTACACTAATTTCATGTAGTCTAAACACTATAAATATGATAGATAATGCATTTGATTATTTTATGTGTCATGAAAAAAGACTCTTCCTAATTTAGCTCACATCAACTTCAAAATTCCTCTCAGAATACACAACTTCAGATTAAGTAGTGCCTGGACTGAAAAGTTGCATTAGCACAATTAAAGAACTCATTTACATTGATATCAACCATACACCTGTAACTAGAAAACATAATGCTGAAAAAACTTAATATGAACACTGTAGAAATCCTGCATTTTAAGTATTGGTTTATACCCATTAAATTAATTTATTTTGGGGGGAGGGGAGGGGAGAATTAAAATTTCATCTTGCTCTCTCCCACTAAAATCTGTGTTGGAAGAAACAAGAGGAATAGTTCAAAATTAAGAAGACGATGGGTATATAAAAATAAATTAAACAAGATAACCAAACCCCAAATATCCTGTTCAAAGACCTTGTGCTGCATTGCATTACTTTTTATCTCTTTCTGAAGGAAATATTGATTTTAACTGGTGTTTCCAAAACATGATGGTTTGGGATTTTATGTTTGAGGAAAGGAGGAAGAGCATTTATTAAAACAAAAAGAGGAGCTGACATCTACTGATCACCCTCAGTAAGGTGTGAGGAGCAAAATGCACCCAATGGAATGGAATGGATGTGAAGTTGAGAGCCAGCCTCACTCTCCTTCATTTGCCAGAGAACACCTCAGCACAATTCCAGAATTTTGCTTCCCTTCCAATTTATGCTGCACATGCTTTAATAGGCAGCAGGTATGCAGTTATTCACCTGAAAAAAAAAAATTTTTTTCCCTCTTACTCTTGGATTTGTTTTGATTAGCATACTCACTTGTGCTAGGTCTGTTTAATATTTATTACAGTAACTGGTTTTCTGTGAAACCGTTTAGAAATTTAAGCTGATCAAAGTGTGCTCCTCCCCAGAAGATGAAGGAGGAAAAAATCCAGTTGGCATCCACTGGTATATGAAGCAGTAAGAAGTGCCAAAGATATTTGTATTCTTATATCTGTCATGGGACAAATTTCACTCTAAGAACTGTTTGGGTTTGATTTACAATTCCTGCACTGTGTCTTGGCTCAAAACACACCTGATAAATGCTCCTCACTCTCAGGTGCCCCAGGAGGACACCCACAGGAGGGTGTCCTGGTCTCAGCAAGGGTAAGAGTTAATTTGTTCTCAGAAGCTGCTACAGTTCTGTGTTTTGGATTCAGAGTGGGAATAATGTTGATAACACACTGATATTTTGGTTTTTGCTAAGCAGTGTTTATCCTAAGTCAAGGACTATTTTTTTGTGTTATGCTCTGCCCATGAGGAGGTACAAAAAAGGCTGGGAGGGAACACAGCCCAGACAGGCGACCCAAACTGGCCAAAGGGATACTCCACACCAAAGCATGTCATGCCCAGTATATAAACTGGGGGAGTTACCCCTAAAAAGGACTGATCTGGAGTCAAGAATGAAGTCTGGCATCTGTCAGTGCACGGTGAGCAATTGCATTGCACATCACTTGCTTGGGGTTTTCTTTCTTTCCCTTTTTCTCACCATTATTATTTACCACTACCATTGTACCTTACCTGGTTTTCAACTACTAAACTGTTTTTATATCTCAACCTGTAAGTTTAATTCTTGAATCTCCTCCCCATTACACTGCACAGGGGTGGGGGTGAGAGAACAGCTCAGTGTTGTCCCTGGTTGCCAGCTGGGCTTAAGCCTGTACAGAGGATTCTCCCAGGAGCTGACCCTGAGCTGAGCTCAGCCCAGCCCAGCCCAGCTCACCTCTTCACACTGACACCTCTGTCTCCCAAGCCAGGCAGAAGAAAATTCAATGCCACTGAATCAAAGCCCTATAACAATGACTGTGACTGCAAAGAAGAATAAAATTTAACATGAGAAAGAAAACCAGCTTAAGAGAATGCTTGTCTACTTGCTCTATGGGAAATCTGCTCATTGTCCTCCCATGTCAACACACAACTAAGAACAGGCTTTTCAGGACACTACTCCTATGACAAACGATAGCAAGAGTGCTACAGGATTTTTGCACTCCTCCTCATACACAGACTAACGTTGCTGCTGTAGGGTTTTTCGGTAAGTACAGGAATCTGTTATTTGAGTGCCAAGCCACTATTAAAAATTTTATGTGTAAAAACTTAACGCCTAAAGAACTAATTTTTATATCTAGAGACCTGTCTAAAGAAGTTTGCACCCTGATCTTTAACTGTATTCTTCCTAGACTGTATTTCTTTTAGCACAATAGGAATGAAAACCATCTGAACAGGCCAGTGCCTATGTCTCCAGGTCACTTACAGGCATCCGAGGCTCAGTGAGTGCCAGGACAGGATGCTAAAGGAACCCAACGCTGAACTAAGACTTTATTGCAGCAAATACCAGAGAGGCAAAGGCTTTAACTTCAGCGTGAAGCATGCAGTAACCTGCTTGCAGGAAGTCGCTGTCCTAAAGCTCCGTAGGGCGCACTTCAAACACCTGTCTAATTGGACACGACACAAAAACTTTGTTTCAACCACCTCCGCCCACCACGAGTGTTACAGCCAGGCCACCTGCGTTACCCAGGGCGCTGCCAGAGGGGCGGGCGGCCCCCGGCCTGAACTACAGCAGCACCGCGCCGGGCGGCCCGGGGCGGTACCAGGGCCGTGCTCGGGGCCGCGCCAAGGCGGGAAGGTCTGGCTGGGAGGGAAGAGCCAGTCCGGCCCCCGGTGACGAGCCTTCCCCATGGCCTGTCCCCGTGTACCCGTACGGAACCGGGCACAGGGAGGGGCCGGGCCTGCGGAGCGCTCGAGTCGGGAGGAGCGGCGGCCACTGCCCCCGCTGCCCGCCCGGCCCGGCCCGGCACAGGAAGTCCCTCCGCCCGCTCCTCCTCCGCTCAGGCGGCTCCGGCGGGGCCTGCGCGGCGGGGCCGCGGCTCCCATGGCGGCGGCGGCGGGGCTTCCCGCGGGCTCAGCCGGGATCGGGGCCGGGATCGGGACCGGGATCTGAACCGGCCGCCTCCCCTCCCCCCGCGGCCATCCCTCACGGTCCCTCCGTGCACGTTCCCCCCACTCCCGCCCTTTCCCCGTGAGGCGGCGCGAGCCTCGAGCCCGCGCGCGGCAGCCGGACGATTCCACAGTGCCCCCCCCGTAGGGATAGTGGGGGGAGACGGAGGGGAAGGCGGGAATGATCTGAAGGGATGACCCGGTACCTTGGGGTCGATGTCTCCCACCACGAAGAACTTGACGTCTTTGAACATCTCCTCCGGGACTTTCAGCTCCTCCTCGTCGTCCGCCAGCATGGTCCCGGACGGCAGCAGCGGGCGCTCCCCCCCTGCCCGCTATTCCCCCGCGCTCGCGGCAAAACCCGCCGGGGC
Source organism: Agelaius tricolor (assembly GCF_023055355.1). Lineage (NCBI taxonomy): Eukaryota > Metazoa > Chordata > Aves > Passeriformes > Icteridae > Agelaius > Agelaius tricolor. Next base: position 5,588,369 of record NW_027269266.1, read on the forward strand.
CCGGGTCTCTCCCGTCCCCCTCCCCCCGCAGAGCCGCCGAACCGCGCGAGCAAGGCGCGCGCTGCGGGACACACCATCCCCCGCCGGGACGTAGGGGGGGTGGAAGGGGGAGGGGAGAGCCGCCCCCGCAAAGCGGCTCCCCCCGCCCGATCAGCCACCACGGCCGCTGCAAGACCGCGCCCGCTTCTGATCCACAGGCGCTATCCCTGCTCCTCCCTCTTTCCCCGAACCGGACCGGCAGACAGCATCCGGGTCCGGAGCTCCCCCCACGCGGGATGCAATGGACTCGCCCCGAACGACAGAGGCGGGCAGCGGGGATACCCGGCCCCGCCCATTGCCGGGGGAGGGAAGGAAACTGCCCCTGACCACGCCCATTGGGTCGCCCAAGCCACGCCCCCTGAGGCCCCGCCCCTCGGCCCCGCCGTGCGGGGATGCGGGCGATGGCGGCGGGGCCGCTGAGCCGGCAGCGGCAGCCGATGGCTGTGGTGTGTATTCCAACAGCCGGCTCTTCAGGGAGCGTGCCGACTGCTCCCGAAATCATTCCATACAACCGCCAAAGTGGGGAAAGACCTACAAGGTCATCGAGCCCCACCGAAATAAATTCTTTTCCCTCAGAAACTGCAAAGCATCCATCTACATTGATAGTGAAGTGTTCCCACCTAAAGGGGGATGTATCTTACCTAGCTATTTTAAATAACAGAAAACAATAATTATCACTCTCTATAAGTTTGAGTCAACAGAAAGAAACAAGCACTTTCAGAGCCTGCTTCATGTTGTATATTTTAAACATGGCTGCATTGACAAGGATGTTTAAAATAAAAATATTAGATAATATAATCGTATCTAACAGGCATTCTGCTTTCCAAAGTTTTGAACCTCCTCATAATACTTTGATGTGGACAATGATTCCCTCCCATACTTAGAGCAATGCTAAGAGATGGCATTGCAAGACTTAGTGAAATAAAATACAGGGCACCTACTATTTCCCTCCTGCCTGCAAGGCCTGTCTCATTTTCTTTTCTTACCTATGTTATTCTTGAAACTATGGTAGAAACTATAAATTGGTTTACAAGTAATTTATTTACTTTTACTGGATAAAATTTTACTGGATAAAGGCTTCACCCAGGTCCCCTGGATCTCCACATGACGTTGTCTCCTTTCTGCTCCCAACTATGGAAGAAATACCCAACCTATCACCTGTTCTTTTTCCACCCCAGAAAGGATATTTAGTTGAAAGTTTTACTGTTTTGTCCACCCTCCCAATGAAATTTACTTTTTAAAGTGAAAATCAAACTAAAAAGTCCTTAACTTTCATATGGTGCACTTTTTTGTAGTGGGGCAGAAAAAAAGTAGAAATAACCATCTGCTTTTAAATCCACTTAGCCCTTTCTTTCAACAATTCATATTCTCATCTCACTTTCCATCTTTTCTAATAACCCTTGTTTAGGATAATTTTATTCTGTGCAATGTATATCCTAGACTGTCTTTGAAAAGAAGGTTTTTTTGAATAGAAAGCTCTGCTTTCCTTTATAGCCACTCTCCAGGCTGCCATGCCCAGCCTTTGCTTTCTTAGTTCCATAATTTTCACTCTTTCCAACTCCATCTTTGATCCATTTTGACTTCTTCACACTAAACTGAACTACTTTGACCAAAATCTTCCTTCGCCTGCAGCAAAATACGTTATGTATTCTTCTTGATCTATCAGATTTCATTAACACCACTGCTTCCTGAGCTCCCTTTCCTCCGTTGGATTTCATTGCCTCTGTAATCATCTGCATCTTCCAGGACTGGTAATTTTCACTTCTTTTCTTTGATAAATATAGCTATCTCTCAGGTTTCTATTCCACATTCTTCTCTGAGTTCTTTCCTCTTCCTGATGCCATTCATTACTTAAATTCATCTTTCTCAGTGTGATCCCTGAGAAATTGCCCTTTCCCATAGGAATACTTTCCTTATATTTAAGTCCCTACACTATCACATATTCCAGCTCCACACAAAGAAAACCAAAGTTTTGTCCTCCAAGGGTTTCTCCTCTTGATTTCCCTTCTCTGCCTATTTTTTTTTTAATTCTTTGGATTTTTTTCCAGAGTCGCATAATTTTTGATTCTTTGTACAACTCCAAGATTACAAGTATTTCAAAACAGGAGTTATGCTAATACTGGCAAAAATCATAATGCAAACAACATGCACACATTTTTCATTTCATTGCCCTTTCCCAGACTTTCAGCTGGAGTTGCAGCTATTGCATCTTGGATCTCCCATTTGTTCAGCTAATCATGTCAGAAAAATATAAGATGAATTTGCTGTTTAAAATCACAACAATTAGAAAATTCTATAGAAATATAAGGTCAGAATACTGTCTCAAATCGTTGAAATTCACTATAAAATTAATTTTTTACAAATAAAAAGTACCCATTCATAAGAGTAATTGTAATTATCCTTAAGGGTAAATTGTTTTAACTAATTATGATAAAAATCCAAGAATAAAGTGTGGTTCCATCCACAGTATAGAACTGTAATGAAATATGAAAAAAGAGGAAAAAATAACTATAATAGGTTTACCAGAAGAAAACTGTTTTATAAATTTGGTCCTGTGTAGCAAAGAGAAAATTGTTGTTGCCCTGACCTGAGATGTGGGACATGGACTTTTGGGTCTGTCCTCCTCTTCCTGAATGGAGTAAAAGTAATTTGCTGAGGCACAAGTTAGGGATGGCCACGGGATGCCTAAATCCTCTGGGTGTTCTTTAACCACAGAGCTTTCTATAGAAAAGGGAGGAATTAAACCATCCCACCCTCCCTCCCCCAAAGGAAGCAGCTCCTGGCCAAAGCCCCAGGAAAAAGCAGGTGAGGGCAGGAGGACTTGGAAAATCCTGCCCAGCTGGAGCAGATGCCAGGCAGGTGACCAGCTGTGCAGCACAGTCAAAACACACATAACAGAGTTACCATTATGTGCCATGAAACAATGCACAGCAACAACTCTACACAAAACCCACCTTAAAGCAGTTTAAATAGTTCTAATGGCCCCAGAAAGAAATTTTGGAGATCGCACTGCTGGATTGCACAGAGATGTTGTTGTATTATCAGCAGTGCTGCTAATCTTCTCACACAGAAATAGCTTTCTTTATTCAAAATCTTCTGTCTTCAAAATGACCACTCCCATAAGTCACAAGTTTTTTCCCTTTAAGTACCTTCTAAATAAGCAGTGGAATTAGATTAATGAAAGTATTTTTTACTTCTTTATGGATTTCATGAGTTACCTGTCAAGAAATTATTTAAATCCTAGTAATTAGACTATTTCTAACAAAAATGAATAGTTCCAGTTTTGCATCATGTGTGTGATCTTGTTTCCAGACCATACGAGCAAAAAACGAGATGGAAAAAGTGTGATTTTGAACATGAAAAATATGTTATTGAAGAAGAAAAATATCCCCTGGATTTGCCAGAAATAAATTCTGGCTTCTGCTCACATGTCAGCAGACAGAAATAAGTCAGATCAGTGGGCTGGTCTCAGGTGTAGAGCAAAGTGCTCGCCTGTATTTAGCCTCAATGCATTTGTCAGGCTGTGAGGTAAAGCTCATCTGCCAAGCTGAGTGACAAAGTGACAGTGGAAGGAGGGGGAGCCCAGCTTGTCTGAAGCTGCTTCCAGCCCATCCCAGGGACCATCAGCCCACCTTAGGGTCCATCTCTGCGAGCCAGAGGAGCACAGGGCAGACGGGGCTGGGAACCCAAACCAAGGTACCACACAGAGCCTCCAGGTGTCCCCAGGGAGAGCAGGGTGAGGCCATTGGAGCTGTCCCTGCTGCTGGCAGTGCTCTGAGCTGATGTGACCCTGGCCATGTACAGTGTATGTCACCACCAGAGTCCACAATGATGTGAACAGCACATTATCTGTGCCAGAAACACTCCTCTGACCTCTTAACTGCAAGAGCTCTGTACAGAGAATTTCATGAGCATGTTTCCAGAGGAACTGTGATCTAAATTTTGTATTGGGTGCTGCTTGCATGATTTGAAAGCCCACCAAGCTGACAAGATTTGTGCATGCTTACATAAATGCCTTATTTGTGTGCACAAATGATTACATGAAAAATTCATTTGCACCTACAGTATCATATTTAGGTGTAATTTCTTGTGAAAAAACAACAGCTTGGGTTTTTATTTGTAGTTAATTAAATTTGAAGCTTAGATTAAATTGTATATTTGTTTTACTCCTGTGAGCAGAAGGCTTTCTGAGTCCTTTGTTAATAATACATACTTCTTTGGTAGCAGCTGGCTCTCTAGATGTTACTTTTCCAACAAAATATATCTTCACAAAGTACCCAGCATTTTACAGAAGCTGATGTTAGTTTCAGGGTGCGTGGAAAGCTGTTGAAAACCCCCAAAGAGATGCTGCCTGCATTATCTCCATTCCCATTTCCTATGAATAAGATCTGCTTTTTAATCAGAATCAAAATGTGCAAAACAGGTACACAGAGGGCTCTGTTTTGGCTTGAGCTGTCTATGCATTTTTCCTCCATCCTTCAGTGGGACTGCTTGCAATGGCAAATATGATTTATAATTAAAAACTTTCTTATTATCTGTACAGCAACACTGAATCCTAAAAGGCTCCCTTGGAACTGGTAGTTTCATTTTCCATTCTCTTCTAATTCCAGAACTGCATTGAGAATCCCTTGTCATTTGCTTGACAGTTTTCTTTTTTAATATAATAGTCACTTTTTAAATTTTTTTTTGCAAGTGCCAAGTAGCAAGTTCTACCTTTACTATAACTGAGCATAAAGGAGCTGGGGGGGGAAATGTTTTGATTAGCACATCTTAATGTAAGGATGTTTTTTGTCTGAAGTGAGACATAGTGGTAAAAGAGGGGATATACTTCTTTGTGTTACCTGCTAAGGAATGTGAAAGGTTCATTCACCTTTACAAATAAATTCTTTCTATCTTTCCCTCAGACTGCCAATAACCACCTCTATATATGTAATTACATACATACTATATATATATATACATATATATATACACACATATATGTATGTACGTGTATATATATATATATACATATATATATACACATATATGTATGTATATATATATGTGTGTATATATATATATATGCATATATATACAGGTATATAAATACATATGTAAAATATTATAACACTTTCTTAATGAGTTTTGGACCTGATTGTTTTGCACCAGGAAAGAAGAATGCAAGTCTTCCCAGTGATCTTGGAAAAAACAAATAATTTGCCACAAATAAAATGTGATACTATAATTTCTAGACTCCATTCTTTGCACCTCAAGAGAAGTACTTGTTTCTGCTCCAGCTAAGGTACCTACCAATTTCTGTGTATTTTCTGAGTTTGAGAAATATGGTGGGTAATTATCCCTGTAGCCCTTCTTTGTAGCTTGTCAAGATTAACATCATTTACAGGCCTTCCATTGGGATAAATTAGTATCAGCAAAACAATAGAGAATGCAAATTTTCCTTTGAGCCTGGGCTTTCATTCATGCAGATTTGAAAAAAGCTAATGAAACACAAAGTAACCAAAATGAATTTTTCTAGAAATGAGCAAATTTGGCATTATTTGTGCCAAATCTTTTTTTGTTGTTGTTGTTGTTGTTATTCAAATAACACTAACACTTGTATTTATTTGTACATTATTGATGCATAAATGCAGAAAAAGGCAACTAAAGTTGGTGGCATTGCAGAGCATATTACAGAACAGTGTGAAGAGTGAGCCTGGGTACTGCTCTGAGATGATCTCCAATATTCATTTATGGCTTTGTGCTTCTGAGTAGAGTGAAAACCCTAAATTTGTGCTGATAAAACATTGACATCCCATCTCTCTCTTTCTGTATGTTGTCCAGATAGTTAAATATTCCCTTTACTCATGCAGAAAGAGGAATGGCCAGAAGACCCTTGCCTGAGGATGCATCACTGTGCTCACACAGAAGCTCCAGTGTCTTGGGGGTGACCTGTGCTGATTTTTCTGGGAACAGCCCATTAAAAGAGGCTGTTTTCACACAAGTTCTCCTGACTCAGTTAACCCAGTGCTGGCTGGGGGCAGGCAGTGACTCAGGGTTCCCCTCTGGAGCAGAGACAGGACAGCAGCTCCACCAGCCCACCTGTGCCACCAGGGAAATCCATGTGCAGCCATGGGGTCGTAGTGCTAAAACCTATTGAAAAATATTTCATTGCTGATGCATTTTCACAGCAACTGCATCATCTTCAGAGCAGTTCCTCCAATTACTGAGTGTAAGGCCAGAAGGCCACTTAGATTAACCTTCCACATGGAGCACTGGGAGCAGAATTGATCATCCCATTTTTTGTCCCTAAAAGCAGCCCCATCCTGGGAGTACATTTCTGCTTTATGGCCTTCCCAAATGCTGGAGCTTAGAGAAGCATTTTCAGCGTGGCTGAAAGACAGGTGCCTGCACATCTTTAAATGCAGACACAGGTAGGCAAATGATACAGTACAAACAGAGAAGCTGAATGTATTTGTCACATGTTTGTGGCTGCAGCTTTGGGAAGCTCTCAGTGCTTAGACATGGATATGACTGCACTATGCAGACAAGAAGTTATTGCTGCTGGATTGAAATCCCCCTTTCCTTTTCTGTAGAAGGAACCTGATTTCTATTTCTCATGTATTTTCAAATGAAATGAAGAACCTACACTGGCATTCTTGAAAAATGTGTTCTGACAGCCTTATATTCTTATAACAGCCTCGAGGCCAGAAGAAAGCAGTAGATCTTCCAGTCAGTTTTCCTTATAATTTGCCCTTAAATTTCACCCCAAATACTCCTGCTATGAGCTAAGGTAATATTGAGTTCTAATCTGAAGACATCAAGAGATGAATCCACTGCTGCTCTTAGCTGATCAATCTTAACAGGACCTTGGTTCCACCTTAATTAATTACAGATTGAGTATGACACACAGGAAACAGTATAAAATGAGACATTTTTTACTTAATTGTCTACCACTCTTGAGTGCAAAATTAAAATTATTATTTATTTGATATCTAGAATATGTCTACTATATTGATTTCAATTATTGAGTACAAAGCAGGAGTTGGGATTCAGACAAACAGGTGTCACTGTCAGGACTTTCTCATTAGAGCCTAAGCTGAGGACAAATGCAGGTAAATTGCTTGTACTCTTAGACCAGTTCTGGCTCTAATCCTCTTTTTGGCTTACAGGAAGCTTTCAGGGAATAAAGGCTCTGCAAGCCTCCAAATGTTTTGGTTAGTTGAAAGATATCTCTGCAATATGCTAGAGCTCCCTCAGTAGGAGCAGACAGATCTCTGACCCAGGAAAGGCTGCAGTCCATTTATGCCTCCAGGTGTAACTCCTCCAGTAACTCCTCTGGGCACTGCCTGAGGCCAAGGAAGGTGTAAGTTCACTGTGTGGCTCCTTCAGTGTCTGGCAAGGTCTTTCACCTCTGCCATATCCTTGATACCCCTCGGCCCAGTCAGATATGGTTATGGTTAAAATGATATGGTTAAATGCCCAGGAGTTGGGAAAGCAGGACAAGTGCCATGCCACACACAAGAGACTGTGATCATGCTGAACCCCTTCAAGACACCATTCTACAAAGAAGTGCTTTCTTTTTATTTTGGCCTATTCCAGCCAAACTTCTTATTTTCCTTGTTTGCCTAAAGGACCATCTTCCTCCTCAAAGGACAATCCTCTTTCATCACTGAGGCTTCTGCCACATTCATATCAATGTTGGTCATTTTTAATCTTTGACATTGTGGCAGATACAGCTATCTGCTTAAACTTTGAAAAAGCCACCAAAAGGTCTCCGGGTTTATTTAGAGCTGGCTCTATTCCCTACATAACCCCTCATGATCCCAGGACTTCCCAATTCTGAATTCTCAGTGCTGCAAATGGAGAAAGAAATCGTGGCATGAGGCAGCAAGCACCAAAGCTGTAATGATCTTCCTTCAGGGAGTCAATTACATTTGCTGCTTGCCTTATGGCACACATAGGTGATTACTGTGTGAGGGCCAGGGTGCATTTGTTTAATGTATCCTTGAACTCTCATTACATTTTCCACTCATCTTGCTAGAGCCTTATCTTCAATTACACTCCCTTCCATATGCCCCAAGCTGTTATTTCTTATAAGACCAACCTGACCCTCTTGTATCCAAAATGTCACTGAATTAAATCAAATTTTTATACTTTTCAACTTGAACAGTTATCTCTCGATGCACATAACAAACAGATAATGAGATCTGCATTTTATTAGACACAGTGGAGCTCACTGATGTTTAACTATTAGGCAGAACCATTTTGCTGCTCACAATTACGTTATTTTTCTCAAAGTTACAATTGCGTTATTTTTCTCTGTGGCTGGATAGGTGTCAGTTGATTTAATTCATTCTAAATGTGTAGTATAGTTGTTTCCTTAATGTTGTCTGCATTCAGAGAACTGAATACATTTCTACACTTTTTTCCTAAAAGGAAATGTATCCCCCTCCTAAAAGGGAGGGGACTTCCCTGTAGTTACATTTCTCTACAGTCTAATCTTTTTGCCTCCAAATTTTGTGAAATTTTTCCCATGCTTTGCCTTTGAGTCAGGGATACTTCAAAATCCCATTCTTAGCTTTAAGCATATCCTCAAACTCTGCCCGTTGGGATAGGAATAAAGCACATATTTGAAATGAAACACTCATGAATCAGGATGGGCTCCTGAAATAAGTCCAGCTTAAAAAGGATCCACTGGCCACGTTCCAAAGGCTGACATGCCCACCTCAAGCTGTAGTGCCCTGCACATCCTGTGCTGTATAGTACATGCTCAGAATTTATGAGTCACACAGGACTCATAATGATGAAATAACAGCATCAAAGTGGGATCTAATCGATGCAAATATTTAGGTCCATCACAGGCCACAAGAAGATCTGCTCTCCCAGAAGGGCCCAGCTTCCACGTGACTCCCCTGCATGCTGGGAGCCAACTCACAGAGTCATAAATAATCCAGTTGGTAAATATCAGAAGGTTACATTGCCTCTCTGGTTCTGTGTGCTGACCCCTGCTCTGGCTCAGTGCAAAGAAAGGGAGAGAGACGTGCAGAGAGCTGGGTCTAACCCTCTTTGCATTTTAAGCTGACAAGAACAGAAGGATGTATGTCATCTTTTACTGTATCTAAATTTGTGGAGGGTAGTTTTTCATAATAGGCTGCCTTGATTGCTTACTGAACATACCTTGGAGAGTGGTCTTGGTTTTGTAAAGCAAAAGCATGTCTCTCTTCACTTGAAATGATAAAGGATATAAGAGATAGTAGAGGAGTATTATTGTTCAGCTAAAGAAAAGAAAGCTTGTTTCAGAGAGGGATGTCTTTCTGAGATTTACTAAGCAGTCCACAGGATTTAGATATCTACATTTTAGATATCTCAGTTTAATATAGAAAAAAAAATCTTATTACATTTCAGAATAATAATTCTCCTTGAAATGAATGGGAGAGATTCATCTAGAGCCATAGATTGCTTCAAAAAATCTATTTCCTCACCTATTTCACTGACATTCACAGAAAGCAGCTGCCATAATTTTTTATTATATATGCTAGGCATATGGATGGCTAACTGTGTTTGCACAGCCTCAGCCTGTACAGTAAACCTCACTCTGCAGAACAGTCCAGCTGGTTGTTTGTTGGTAATTGTTTGCAAGATGCCCCCTTAGGAAGCTGCTGTGGCTCTCCATGGCCTGTGGTGCTCTTTTGTAACACTTGTCATTAATCTGAGGCTGTAATGTGGTGTTTAATGGGGCAGGTGTCTCACTGGGCAGGAGGGATTACCTGGGACAAGGACACCAGGATTTATGGTTCCTTACAGTCACAGCTGTCATAAAAACAGAAAACCTCCTTGGAATGAAGAACAGGCACTGTGGAGAGACCATTTGTCTTTGTGCAACTCAAGCCCAGGACTCCACTCGTAGTCTCCCATCAAGCTGCAGAAGGGAAGATGGCAGGGGAAGGACTGAGCACCCACAGCCAGACTGGCTGGAGTGACACCAGAACTGGAGGGATTGGAAGCACATGTCTGAGTGGGCAGCTCTGCAAGACTGGGAGTACAGCTAGGAGTCAAAGCAAGGGACAGGAGATGTCATATGTGTGAATGTTGGATGGAAGGCTTTAAAACATGCAAATGTTGGTGGGGTTTGGGGTTTTATTCCATTGAATTCTTGGTTGTGGTTACATAGTTGCATTTATAACCCTAGCCAAGTCAGCTGCTAGTGGTGATGTAGTAAAAGCTGCCTATATTAACTACTCTAGTGCTCAGGAAAACAGAGAAGAATGGAGACACAGGAGCATACAATGAAGATGCTGAAATGTGGAGAGGAGGAAGGACACTGAGAGTCTGCCCAGAAAGTTCTGAAGTTGTATCAGGTCAGATGAGGAGTCCTTTTAAAAATCAGTGGCTTCTTTATTTCCAAAATCAATTCAGATTTCTCCTGGATTGCCAAGCAAATTGTATTCTATTTGCCATCTGCATGGCAGTTGTCTTCTGTTCAGTGGGCAGTTTTCCTTATCTCTTCCACACCCAATCCTCCCTCTGGGGAGACATCTGCTGATAAGAGGATATTGAATGTCACTGCATGGCTGATAAGAACTACAGCATCCCATTGGGAGATGTGAGCCCAGAGGGAGGAGCCAAGCATTCCTCCCTGGATATAATCTGGAGATTCTGGAACACCAGCACAGCTTCTCCACTGGATTCCCCAGAGGAACAGCAGCTGCCTCTTCCACTGGATCTTCAGAGGAAGAGACTGCACCTTTCTACAGGATCCCTGCTCCAGCAGAGCCACCCCTGACACTGCAGGAGGGCTGAGCCACAATTCCAATGGGACTGCTGCCAGCACCCTGACCCACAGGGTGTCAGGTTGGGTTCTGACTCTGTCAGGGTTGTTAGTTAACTGCATTCTTTATTTTATCTTTTTATTTTATTCCCTATTAAAAAACTTTTATTCCTGCTCCCATATTTTTGCCTGAGACCGCCCCTTAATTTCAAATGTATAACATTTTGGAGGGAGGGGGTTTACACTTTTTTCCATTTCAAAGGAGGCTCCTGCCTTCCTTAGCAGACACCTGCCTTTCCAAACTAAGAATGAGCACACACCATTAAGTATGCTCCTATCAGACCCTGAATAATTCAGTAGTGTCAACATGGAAGATTTTTTACTAAATTGACACCAAAATCCTGACAAAATCAGAAAAAAAAAAAGCTTCAGTCAAAATCTGAAAGCAGAAAATAATCAGAGAAGACGTGTAAAAATTAACTACAAAAGATGAGCTTACAGGAGCCAGCACCTGACCAAGTCCAAGCAGGTCCCTTGCCTCAGGTCAGTCTCTGCAGGGACAAGAATTACATCATCCATTGCATCTGCCTGGAGGCACCCAAAGAAAGGGAGGGGATGGCTCTGAAAGGAAAGGAGAAACTCACTGGTGGCAGATGCCAGCAGCCTGGTGGCTTCAGCGTGTGACAAGGCACAGGAGGGCACACAGCTGTACCCCAGGGTGGCTCAGAGATGCTGGCCTCAGCCCCTCTTGCTGGATAATTTTTCCCACCAGCAGCTCTTGTGTGAGCATGTTCCCAGTGTCACACATGATGTCCCCAAAGTGGGAGCTGAGTGGAAGCACAGGGAGATGCTGCAGCTCACACACCACTGGGCCACCACCTCTGAGCCACAATCTACCAACCTTGACTCACAGATCAGCAGCCAGAAGAAAAATCTGCTGTTTTTAATAAAATGCAGTGCTAGACAATTAAGAAAGGTCTGGCAACATTTTGCTGTTATAGCAGTGAATACTGGTTGTTAAAAATAATGATGCAACTAATAAAAAACCTTGTGAAAAACAGAGAGACATTTAGACACATTTATACATCCCCTTCCATCCCAAGGGTTCAGAAAATTTTATAGCAGTATGTGGTGGTTTGACAGGAAATGTTAAACCATGACACAGTACCAAGTAGATTGCTTGATCAGGTGCTTGCTGTGGTAGAAGGGACCAAAACAAGACATTTCTAACATGATACTGTCAAATTCTACAAGAGAAATTATGTTTGGGGACCATTAAAATGATTGTGTTTGTTCAAATAGCTGGGAAAGTTTGCTGTCATGCCCATGATCCAGGGGCAAGCTCTTTATCAGCCTGCAGAAGACATCTGCAAGTACTTTGCTTGCAAAGACATGGGAGCACACTCATTTTAGCTGCAGACAGAAAGTGTGTGGCCACAACCTGCCATTTGACTTTTTCAAACTTGTAAATAGTTCCTCTCATTTGTATGACCCTCTCACTCATCCAGCAACACAGATATGAAATACAAATAAGCAAAATTCCACAGCTTTGGTATTTTCTCTAATGACCTGCCATGTTGTATGGCTTTAAAATACTGGGAATTTACCTTCCTTAAATTAAGACCCATTCTGCTGACCTGAATGACCTGGGCAGGCTGGGGCAGGGAAACATCCAGCTACACTGAATAATCAGGGGGGAAAAAAAATATTCCAGAGCTGGAAGCATAATGTGACTATGAATCTGAGAGACTGAGATGGTACCCTAGCTGAGAAAGCTGTACAACTGTGCCAGTGCTGCCTTTGGCAGGTAGGGATGTGGCTGTGGCTGTTCAGAGATCTCCAGGGAAGAAGGCAGCAAGCAAAGGCCTATAAGGAAATCAGGTTGTTGGAGTGGGAGAAAAGATATCCCTTGAGGATGGCATCAGTGGTTTAATTTTTGCACCTATTACCAACTAATTACAATAACAAAACTAGTCCTGCATGTTAAAGTGAGAGGAGGTTTGGGAATAAGGCACTCCAGCCAATGGAAGTGGGTTGCCCATTGGGCATGGAAACACACTGACAGAGAGTCAAAGGGAATGTAATGGGGATGAAAGTAGGTATATGAAAAAAAGTTGAAGAACTTCTGGCTCAGAAACTGTTGAGAGTGATTTATATTCTTAATATGATAAACAGACCCTAAAACGTTTTGTCTCTTTCTAGACTATGGATGGATTTATGTAAATAAAGGTTCAGAAACCTGTCACCTGCAAGGCAGCAGAAAGGTAACCTGGAAAACACCAAACAGAAAAGCTCATGTTCAGCCTCACACTATAACAGCCTTCCCTATAGCTTCACACCTATGCAAATTATCTGTCACAATGCATAAAGCTCAAGATAAACAAAGCTCTTCCACAACTTGGCATATGGAAAAAGGGTCTGAACTGAAATGGTAATTGAGTTTTAGAGACCCATCCATTTGCTGTCATCGTGCCATCTGTCTCCCTGGCAGAGTCCTGACAGCTTGCATTGGCAGCTTTGATTGCCAAAGCTCATGTATTAAGTTAGATTTACCTAGTCTTCCCACGCACAGTTTCTTATTTTTCTATGGCCCTGCTATTCTAGATGATTCACAGAACTGCAGGATACCCTGTACTCCCAGAAGCATAATATATTTTAGTATTTTTAAACCTTTTTTTTTTTTAATCAGAAATATGGATCATTTTCTGTTGTGGTTTGTAAGCCACCTGTAGACACCAAGTCCACCAGAGTCAAGAGAGACTTACTTCTCAGGGACTGACCATGGTAACAGAGATCACAGGTGCTGGTGTATGTATGTGGGAAGTATTTCTACCACCAGAGTAATAAATGAAAACTGCAGATGCCATATGAGGGCAAGACCCCCCAAGGCAGGCTCCGAGTTATTGCATTACTGTCATAACTGCTCACTGCAAAGCACCTTTGACTAAAAGCCAATATGATGCCTAGCATAACTCTGCTGACTCCCCTGAAATTACACAGATGATTAATGTTGCCCCTTAAGGTATGAAAGAAGAGATAAGATTATTTACATTTAACTTCTTTACCCAGGATGGAACTTTCAACTGTGGCAGTGAATGATGTGGGAGTTGCCCTCAGACTTTATTGAGTCACATTCCAGCTGGCCCTGTGACCACGAACATGTTTCCTCACTATGCAAGAACAAAGGGTTTAATTCCAGCAGGAGTTAATTCATGCTGGGCAGAAGACAGATGAGCACTCCTGGCAGTCCATTTACTGAGACATACACAGCAGTGCAAGGTACCAGGGTCCATCCTGCCTGTAGGCCAAAGGAATTGTGGCCACAAGTAAAGAAACAAGCACTGAGACACCACTGACTTTACATAGAGAAGACCATGCTCCAGGCAAGGCAAGAGGCTGCTCTGTTGAACAGCTTTGGTTTTTGTTCTGCTTTGTTCCTGTTGCAGAATTAAACAACACCTTAGTTATGTCACTGAAATCATTGTCCTGGTTTTGACTTGACACAGTAATTTTCTTTTTAGTAGCTGGTTTCAAACACAGGGCTGTGTTTTGAATTTAGGATGGGAATGTTGGTAGCACACTGATGTTTTAGTTGTAGCTAAGCAGTGCTTACCCTAAGTCAGGGAGTTTTCAGCTTCCTGTGCTCTGCCATCAAACAAGTGCACAAGGAGCTGGGAGGGAGCACGGCCAGGACAGGTGACCCCAGCTGGCCAGAGGGACATTCCCCACCACAGAACATTGTGCCCAGTGTATAAATTGGGGGAGTTGGCTGAGGGCACTGATTGCTGCTCAGGAATGTGCTGGGCATCCATCAGCAGGTGTTGAGCAATTGTGTTGTGCATCCAGTATGTCTCTTGGATTTCGTTCCCCTCTTCCTCTCTTTTTTCATTAGTACTAGCAGTAGTATCATTATTGTTGTTTCAATTATTAAACTGTTCTTATTTCAATCTATGAGGTCCACCTTTTTCCCCCAGTTCTCCTCCTCACTTGGGAGGGGAGCAAGTGGCTTCAAGGGAGGACAGTCATTCAGTTGGTGACTTCCTAAAAGAAAGCTTACATGCCCTAAACTGGATTAGACCTGCCTGAGGAATAATTTTCCAGTCATACAAATAAAAAGCCAACAGGATTCCAACTCATTGTTTTAATTTCTTTCCCAAGACAGAAAGACTTCTCAAAGTTCTTCACAAGCATCCAAACCAAGAGAACCCAAACAGGTTACAGGTAACAGGTTGGTAAACAGGTCACTCAGTGGGACACTGTGGGGCACTCAGGTCCCCCTTGTTCTTACTCCAAAGTCCTCCCACAATTCCACTGAATCTCCTAGTAACACACAACAGGATTAATCTCTGCTTCTCAGTCAGAGAATTGTTCCACTTTGAAGTAAGTAAGTAGAGAGAAAGGGAGATTCCAACTGTGGCCCTTGGTTGGCATGTGAGAAAACCTCAAGTAAGTCCAAGCTCCAGTAAATATATGATTATTAACCAGCTACAGCACCAGAAACCTGAGGGAGAAGCCTACCCAGAAACCTACCCAGAGCAGCCAGCCACTTGGCTGTGGAAATGCTTACATGAGTTATAAAGCATCATGATGATCAATAGCCTGAGCTTTGATGCTTTGAACCTTGGTTGGAACTAGATGATCTTTAATGTCACTTCTGACCCAAAGCATTCTATGATTCTGTGCTCTTGGTTTCAGAAGACTAGAGTGACATCAGAGCTGAGGATGGGCTCTGAGGGTGTGAGAGCAACCTCACAGTCTGTGCATTCTCACCGTGGTCATGTTTGACCATTTTGCAACAGGAGAGGAGTGGGTGGCCTGCAAGTGTGTTCAAAAAAGCATGGCTGGATGTGGTGTGAGGAAGGACTGAGGCTGGTTGAAAGTGAAATGAAATTCAAGTGATGAATACCTGAGGTTTAGAAATTGCTGTGACAGGATGCACACTTACTGAGCAGTCTGGCTGGCAACTGAGCACAGCTTTCAGTAGTGCTGTATACACACAGTGAGAATATGTGTTCCTTTAATCCTTGTATAACCTCGCAGCTCCACCTACCCTGGAGACTGAAATTCTCTTTGATTCATTGAGCATGCCCAGCAAAAGCTCCTGAGCCTTCTCCTCTCCCTTTTCTGTCAGTTATAAGGGCAGAGGTTCAAAAGATCTCCATAGAGATTAACAACATAAATCCATTCACCCTTTGCTCAGGAGCAGCTAATACTTGGATGTGCATTTAGGCAGTGGCACAGATTACATTGTGAATTCCCTCCTAACCTCCAACCATCTGATACATATTTTGAATTGGAAGGTACCTCCAGTAAATGGCATTTAGCAGCAAGCATAATTTAATGTCTTTACTGGAGTGGATGCTGCTAAACCCAGGGAAATCCTGTCACTTTTAGTTCCTCTGGCTCCATCAGTGAAGATGTGAGATAATCCTGACTTTGCAACATAGATCTTTTTCTCAGAGACTTTCACAGATGTGATCATTCCTCATTCCACAATCATTATCCACTCACTAAAGATCTTGGCCTTCTGCTCGCTTAATATCAACAGTTCTGAGAAAATGAATGGTCTTACTAATCTGTGTAAAGTAAACAGCATTTTGTCCTTAAAAACAGCAATATTTAGTCACCCCCTGAATCTGGTGCATTCAGCCAAAGCACCTAAAGAATGCAGGATCAGAATTGTGGAATGATGCAGGTTGGAAAGCATCTCTGGAGACCCAACCTGGTCCAAGCCCCACTGAAGAGGGGAAACTCCAAAGTCAGATCAGGTCGTTCACAGTGATGTCCACTGGAATATTGGACATTGCTACAGTTGGAGATTTCACAGCCACTTTAACTGATTTCAGACCATTCTGCAAGTGAATATTTATTTCTTAATTTCTAACTGGAATGTAGAATCATAGAATGGTTTAGGCAGAAAGGAACCTGGGACTTCCATCTAGTTCCAACCACTCTGCCATGAGCAGGGACACTTTCCACCAGACCAGAGCCCCATCCAACCTGACCCTGAACACTTTCCACAACTTCTCTGAGCAACCTGTTCCAGTGACTCACCACCCTCACAGGAATGAATTCCTTCCAATTTAATGCTAGCCTAATCCAATTTAAACCTACCCTCCATCATCCTAATGCTCTTACCTCTTGTTCTATCATTCCATGCCCTTTCTAAAAGTCCCTCTGCAGCTCTCTTGAAGCCCCATTAGGTACTGCAAGGTGCCATAGGGCCTCCCCAGAGCCTTCTCTTCTCTAGGCTGAACAACCCTAACTCTCCCAGCCTGCCTTCCCAGCAGAGGTGCTCCAGTGCCTGGATCACCTTCATGACCCTCCTCTGGACTCCTCCAACAGCTCCATGTCCTTCCCACACTGGGGGCCCCAGAGCTGGATGCAGCACTGCAGGTGGAGCAGAGAGGCAGAATTCCCTCCCTCCACTGCTGGTCATGCTGCCTGTGGTGCAGCCCAGGGCAAGGTGGCTTTCTGGGCTGCCTGTGCCCATTCCCAGCTCATGCTGAGCTCCTCATCAACCAACAGCCCCAAGTCAGCAGCGGCTCTTGTGACTCTCACTCGCTGCATCCCCTCCAAATGCTGTGTACCTCTAAGGAGAGTTTGCTTTTATGCCTTTTTATGCCCACCCCTGAGGTAACTGGAGGCAGCAGTAAGATTTTTCCCCTTAAACTTCTCTTTTTAGGAGTGATAAACTCAGTTCTTTTTGTCTTTACACATCATACATGAGTCTGCTCATCACCTTGATTACCTACGATTGGACTTCTCCCAATAAGGAACCCCAAATAGGACATAAAATTCCAAGGTTTGTTGAATAGAAGGAAATGGTTATAACCCCAAACCTTGATGGACACAAATATAGGCCAGGATGCTCCTGCTCCAGGATGTGTCCAAGACACTTAGCAGGTCCTCCTGTCAATAAAGTTGTCTGCCCAGTCAGTCCCCACCCTGGACTCTCGTATAGGTCTGTTCCATCCCAGGTGCAGACCTTTGCTTTTCCATATACATACTTATACATATATATATATATATGTACACATAAATATATATTTACTTGTCTATGTTCTGTATTTCCCTTCACCTCTCAACTGACCCATTCAGCTCCAGCTGAATTTTGGAATATATATAAAAAATATATATATTATATATACATATATATTTAAAGTTTAGTAAGTAAAATAATGAAAGCATTAATGACTTTTCATGAGAACATAATCTACTTTTACTTCTTTAGATTTAATACATTTTATTTTCATTTCCCTTTAAATGTAATTTTTGTCTATTTGTTCCTGAAACAAAAAATAATCTATTTTCAGGAGCACATATTTCATCATTTGTGGTTGATTCTATTAATTCTGGGTCATAGGTTTTTTTCTGGGAAGAGCCCACACAACAAAAAGCTCTCAGCCTTGGAGCTGCTTAGTGTTTTGATCAATATAATGACAATCAATGATGCTTTGCACCTTACAAACCAGGAATTTTAAATCAAGAGGCTTTATGAAAAGCTGCAAATCCTATTTGTCCTTTGAGTTGTATTTTAAGAAAACCAACTCATTCCAAAATTGTCAGCATTCTTGTGTATAAAAGATAAAATAATAATTTCTCCCCCCAAAAGATGGCAGTTTATTTCCAAAAGGATGATATAGTCTCTAAGGCTGAATTTGTTCCAGTACTACAATAGGATCCCTGGTTCTGAGAATGGGTAGCACAGCACTGAATGAATTCATATGGGGAAGATTCTGTCCCACCACCAAAACAAGGTCCTGGACCTGTTCTGGATATGCTGCTTTGCATTTCCCTTGGTAGCACAGAGGAACAAGCAGCAGCAATGGAAAACATCTTGTTCATTACCCTTTGTTATTGTTCCTTGCTGTTTTCATTAAAAATTCCAGAGAGATTCAGGAGAGGCAGAAGGAAGCACCAGTTTGGCTTTACCCTCCGTACACCACGAGTATGGAATGCATGGGGTACTCCCTGAACATCTCTGTTTGTGTCTTCTCCCCAACTCTCTCTCTCAAACTGCAGTTCACCAGCAAATGTCATTGTCACCTGATCTTAACACAGGTGCCCTTCCTTCCTTCCTTCCTTCCCTCTCCCCCAAGAGATGCAAGCCGTGAGCCCCACGTTAGTGCCCGCCAGCTTCTCACCTCACGTGTCCGACCCAAAAGCTCTTTGGACCTGTTATCCCAGGACTGTCTGGAGAAGCAGAGTGCCAACACCAGCACTGCCCTGCCTGGATGCCATCCAAGGCTTGTGGGCTGGAGCTGGCATCCCTGCATGGAGCTGGAGCACAGGGAATCCTGCTCGGTGGGGTTAGATTCTGACTTCTGCTAGGAAGCCCAGAATCCCACTACTCATCACAATTAGTACTAAAAACCAGGGGAAATGCTCATGCACTTCATTAATAACTAATGTTATTAAATAGACAATTAATAAGAGCAGTCAAGTGAATTGTTATCTCCAATAAAAGCCCCGACAATTGCTAACAAGTTAGGAAATGCCAGCACAGAAGTTCTCAAAGAAATTGAGACATTGCTACATTGCCTGCTACATTGCCCCTACGCAGAATAACCAGGGTTACTAACAGCTTTCCTGGGCGCAGACTGTAGCCTGTCTGGGAGCAAGGAAATTCCCGCGGCGCCTCACTAACACAATTTTAGAGGAGCCCAGGGACAATCTCAAAGGGATGCTAACTTTCTGCGGCTGGCACGGAATACGCCCGGAAGGGGCGAAGCCGCCCCGAGACAAAGCCGCGGCTGATTCCCGCACGGTGCAGGGCAAGGACAGCGGGCAGCAGTACCGGCAGGGGCGGCACGTACCGGGCACGGACAGCCGGCCGGGGCAGGGACTGGCGGCTCTGCCCTCCCGCTCGGCCCGGAGCCGGTTCCGAGCCGCGCACGGACATGACTAAGCAGCAGCACCTCTCCCTCTCCCTCCGCGGCCGCTCCCGCACCCGCGCACGGCGCGGACTCACCTGCCCGCCCGGCCCCGGCCCCGGCCCCGCCGGCCCGCGGCGCGGCTCCTCCGCAGGGGCCGCCCGCGGCTCCTCCGCCCCGCTCCAGCCGCTCCGCCGCCAGCGCCGCCCCGCTCCAGCCGCTCCGCGCCGCCCCGCTCCGCTCCAGCCGCGCACCCCCCGCGCCCGCGGAGCCGCCGCCTCTCGCCGCGGGGCGGGCCGGGCCGGGGGCTGCCGTCAGCCGCGGCTGGCGCAGGGCTCTTCCTGCCGGGGATGAAGCCCCCGGCGGCCGCCAGCCGGGACCCCCCGCGCCCGCGGTAGGGCGGCGCTTCCCCTCTCCCAGCGCAGCGCCTCCCGCCGCCGCCGCAGCCCGGAGCAGCCCCGCAGCCCCGGCATGGAGCGCCCGCTCAACCTCAGCTGCCTCGCCGATACGACGCCGGACAGCGGCAACAGGAGCGGGTCCTCCGGCGGCCCCGAGGGCGGCCAGGCCCATCTGTCCGTCTTCAGCGTGTTGGTTCTCACCCTGTTGGCCATGCTGGTGGTGGCCACGTTCCTCTGGAACGGGCTGGTCCTGGCCACCATCCTCCGCGTGCGCAGCTTCCACCGGGTGCCCCACAACCTGGTGGCCTCCATGGCCGTCTCTGACGTGATGGTGGCAGCCCTCGTCATGCCCCTCAGCTTGGTGCACGAGTTGTCCGGGCGGCGGTGGCGGCTGGGCCGGTCGCTGTGCCAGGTGTGGATCTCCTTCGATGTGCTGTGCTGCACTGCCAGCATCTGGAATGTCACGGCCATCGCCCTCGACCGCTACTGGTCCATCACCCGCCACCTGGAGTACACGCTGCGCACCCGGCGCCGCATCTCCAACATCATGATTGCTCTCACCTGGGTGCTCTCCGCCTTCATCTCTCTGGCCCCGCTGCTCTTTGGCTGGGGAGAGACTTACTCAGAGGACAGTGAAGAGTGCCAAGTCAGCCGGGAGCCTTCCTACACCATCTTCTCCACCTTTGGGGCTTTCTACCTGCCCCTCTGCGTGGTGCTCTTTGTGTACTGGAAGATCTACAGGGCTGCCAAGTTTCGAATCGGATCTCGCAAGAGCAACTCCATCACCCCCATGACACGAGAAGCACTGGAGGTAGGTCAGCTTTGCTCGGGTCAAGCACTGGCAGCAGGCAAGCCTTTGTAGAAGTGGGGGAAACTTAAACCAAAAGTGTGCAAGTGAACAGTGATCCACCAAAGCCCTGTGGATCCTGGAGGCTTCCAAGGGAAGGCAGACTGCAAAGCTTGCAAACCCAGTCTGTTGGCTCCATCTGAGCCCCCAGCTGTGAGCACTCAAGGTGTAGCTGAAGCAACTTTGGGACGTACTGTGAGCCTGAGCTCCACGTGGGCGAGCGGTGACTCACGGATGTCCCCCCATGGAATGCTGAATCAGTGCTTGCCAGCATGAGTAAGGGGTCACCGTCCCTCCCCTGGGGAGGCAAGGGGACAGTGGATGGATGGGCAGCTGTGTCTGCTGGGGACGATACCCTGGCAACCAGCTGGGGCTTTGGGGACACTGTGAATTTACCCAGACAGAAAGCACTCGTGCAGAATGTCCTTGGAAATCTTTCCTAATCATGACTGCATCGTGTCAGTTCATCCCAGGCACGGTGACTCTGCACTGTAAAGATTTCTTGCAGGGAGGAAGCAAATGTGTGCTAATTTTCTCTCCTCTCCTACCAAGAACTCTTAAACTCAATGGGTTTAGAGGAAGTAAGCAGACTTCTGTGCACGGCATGTGGGTGTGTGCCTGTTCTGCCGATCAGATTGTAAGTGGGGAAGTAATCTTATTGTGCTGCACTATGAGTAACCCCATGTACCCTCAGGACTCTCTCTAGTTTCTAATCTCACTTAAATAGTCTCCATCACCCAGAAGAGGTTATACAGCCACCTTGCCCTCAGTTAGAGTGTGACCTGCATGGCTTGTGTTTCCCCTGGAGCCCTGGCCCTCGCTTGCACTGCTGGGCTCTGTACCTGCTGTGTGGGATCACCCGACTGGGGTACATGTGGTGCAACTTGTGTTTGTGTTTGACAGGTGAAAGAAGCTGCCCAGCAGCCACAGATGGTCTTCACTGTCCGTCACGCCACTGTGACGTTCCAGACGGACGGAGACACGTGGAGAGAGCAGAAGGAAAAGAAAGCTGCCCTCATGGTGGGCATCCTTATTGGGGTCTTCGTGCTCTGCTGGATCCCCTTCTTCATCACAGAGCTCATCAACCCACTCTGCTCATGTGACATCCCACCCGTTTGGAAGAGCATTTTTCTATGGCTGGGCTATTCAAATTCCTTTTTTAATCCACTCATCTACACTGCTTTCAACAAAAACTACAACAATGCCTTCAGGAACCTATTCTTTAGGCAGTAGTGAGCAGCAAAAGCTTTCCTGCTGCCCCAGGAAGCTGATTTTAAGTGTCAATGGTTCTGACCAAATTCCTGAGGAAGTTCAAAGCCACAGATACTGAGGTGATGCTAAAAATGCAAAAATGCATCACCACGGGTCGTGTGTCCCAGACCCAGTCCCAGTCCCCAGGCAGGCTCTCCATCCCAGCCTCTTAGCTGCTGTTTTTCCTGCAAGTAGCATGTAAGGGCTTCTCCTGCCAGCAGCCTGGCATCCTCGCTCCAGTGCACTGCTGTGTTCCTCCTGCCTCCCCAGTGATGCTCTGTTTGGTGGCACCAGAGGTACAGAGGCATCCACGAGCAAAGAAACCTTGGTTTGGCCACTGCTGGAATCTCCCAGCACTGATCACCTTTGTCCCGTGTGCAGAGCTGGGACCCTATAGCATCAGGAGGTTTTGTGATTACATGTGAGAGTACATATTTTATGGCTTGGCTGACAACATGGTTTGTCTTGTCTTTCACTGGTAAAGACTGCAAAGTGTTTGGTTTTTTGGGAAATAAAACCCTTGGTAAGGGTTAAGCGCAGACTACAAGTACCAAGCTTTTTCTCACATACTTTGGGAAGAACAAATTGTGTCTCTTTGCTTTTGGATTCTATGTAGCAGGGTTTTTTTAAAAAAAAAAAAAAAAAAAAAAAAAAAAACTAATTGTGAAAGCTTAATGCATGGTGTACCCTGGAATGAGAGAGAATGCATGGGAAACTCACCTCTCATTCCCCAGCTGCTACATGTGAGCATCTGCCTCAGACCTTTATGTTCAGAAATACCAGCTGTAAATGCTAACCTTCCTGCCTGTTGTTTCCCATTTTAAAACATTAATGTATTTTGAGCAGCTGTGGGCAGATTTCCTGTAGTTTCAGGGGATGCAAGGGGTGTATTTCGAGTTGCCTTTCAATGAGGAAAGTGTTTTAGTATTTCTGAATGCAATCCAGAACTTGAAACCAAAGCAAAAACCCCACTTTGTTTCCATGAGCACTGGGTTGCAAGCAAAGGGCAGTTTATGGCAGGTGATATTTCTTTCTGGAAGCATGATCAAACCATGGAGCTTCTCTTCTGCAAGGACCAGGTTTGAATATTTATTTTTTTGCTCACCTGTCCTTCTCTGCCCGCCCCTCTAAGGCTTCATCCCATGTGGTTGTTACTGCTCTGTTGCCTCCCTGCCTTTCCATGTTGCCAAATTAATTATAATAGTTTGAATTTCACTCCTAGAATTAGGGTTATACACTTTATACTGCCCTGCTGAAGGACTGACAGGTCTGCAGATAAAGGAAAGCTTTAGTTTTAACTTGGTTCTGGGACAGCCACTGAAATCAGACCACAACTAAAACAGTGGAAAAAAATAAAAGATGGAAGTCAGAACTCCCTGGTTCCATGTCAGATATCTGAAGAAGAGATAAAAGGAAATAATGTCAATAAATGATGGTAAAGCTCCCTGGGGTTGGGTAGTATGCATTTCTATCTGCAGTAGATCGTGAGACATCAGATGTTAAAATTGTCACTGGTCCTTTAAACCAGACAAAGATCCTGGCAGAGTTGGCAATAAAAGCCCTTTTTCTTTTGCTGTGTCTGGACAGGTGAAAATGGAAGCAGAGGTCAAGGTGCTATTTAAGTGTTGCAGCCCTTTCAGGACCAGTTAGACAAACATCCATCAGCACTGACATGGACATTGTTGATCCTGCCTTTTGGCAAGAAGAGAAATAGGATAGCCCTTGACATCTTCCTTAACACCATCTTATAAAAATCTGTTAGAAATATTGGGTAAAACCCTGCCCTCATTGAAAGCAAAGGAGAATTTTTTTTCAGTCAATCAGATTTTTATGTGGCATGTCTTGTCTCGTAAAAACATATTTTTAATGTCAATTAATTCAAGGAGAAGATGGGTGGGATGGGAGTAATCTTCTAACTCCCATGGAAGAGGCTCTGACCTGCCCCTCACTGTGGGCCAATCTTTCCAACTAGTAAAGAGCATTTTCTTTCTTTATTAATATATTAAAATATTATTAGTGACATCTCTGATGTATCAAAAATTGTAATAAACTCTTAAACTGTTTTTTTTTACTGAATATATAAAGGCTGTGCTGCTTTCTCTGGACAGTCCATCACTGATGCTGAGTTGTTCTGTTGGGAATTGCTGTTTTTGTTGTGACAAGGGTTGTCTAGCCAAAAATGACTTTGAAAAAATGCTTCCTTGTTCAAGCCTTCAAGAACTTCAGCTAAGCTTGGTGGTGCCTGACAGTAGACTACTTCTTAGGCTCCCAGAGTGATACTTTAAAGCATGGATTACCTGACAAGTTGGACCTTAGATCCCCATTTTCACACCTAACATAATGTCTGCACAGCCTCATGTCAGTCCCAGCTGTGTCCCTGCCATTTTAATTTGGTCCTTGATGAGTGTTCCAGATTCTCTTGTCTCTGTTGTGTGGGGTCCTAGTGCAGGGTGTGGATTCAGCTGTAAACTCAATGTCCACTGTGAGCAGACAGGAGTTAGACTGAAATCAGTGGGAAATTCCCTACTTCAGTTGCAGTTTGGTGCTGGGATGAAGCTCCCTTTCATTACACCCTTTGTTTATTCATGCTGTGCCTTAAACAGTGACAGGGAGACAGGAGATCATTTTGAAGTGACACTAGATAATTCCAATTTGCCTGTAGTCATGAGTATTCCACTATCCTGGTGTAAATTACTCTTACATTTATTTGGCAGGCCACATCTGATACAATCATTTTCTGGAAAGAAACAGCTTCCAGTTGGTGGTAAGATTTGTTCTTTTAAATCTTGACAAGATTAGCAGCTTTTGTATTGGCCAATTCCTGCAGCTCATATTTGAGACCTAACACCATGGGCTTTCCTTCTGAAGATCATCCCTGCAATGCAATATGACCAGGCAGGGAAAATATCATTATTCTAGAGGTTGCACTGCAGAATCATACTGAAACATGCCACAATGATCTCAGCACAGGGAAGTGGCACAAAGAGACCTGGGCACCTGATCCAGGCTCCGAGGCTTTTTACAAAGCTCTCATTATTCAAACACAGATGCTGAGTGGGCTCCCAGAGATGCAAATCATGTTTGAAGACATAGGCAACCACAGCTTCAAAGGAGGCATCTTGTACCTCCTTGTTCCCATTTATACACAGAATCAGTGGTGTGAAGAGATCTGCCTCACCGAGGCTTTGTGAGGATTAATTACAAAATGTTGATCATGTACCAGGAAGGTGGAACACTCTGGTTTGAATGCCGAGCAGCATTATAAATTGAGCTTCTATTTAATTCCTAGGAAGAACGTTATTACCCATTATTATTGAGTTTTGTACGCGGTTTAATGGCTATATAATACTTCCAGAACAGATTTAACTAACCTGCTCCCACTTACAATTAATTTAGTTCCCTCTCAATGCCCTGACAACCCAATGAACATCTGTTTGGGAGCTCAGTAGTGAGGGCAGCATGTGCTGAATTCCAGCTGCTGCTGAGCATCTGCTCGTGGTGCTGTCAGGGTTCAAGAAGCAGCAGCTCTCTGGGCAGTCTGCTCTGGGTTCCTTTTACTTTTTAGGGAAGAAAGAAAAGGTCATTGAAGAATGCCCATGGATTACAGGACAGGTTGGCTAACCACCTTCCTCCCTCACCCTCAGCCTGTTGGGCTCTCTTCTCATCACAGGCAGGTGATGCCAGGACGTGCACCAGCCCTGCACAGCCAGAGGTGAGCCACACATGACTTCACCCCCTGGTATTTTTTCATGGCTTTTCAAAAAAAATACTGCTAGGAGATGTGTCCTTTGGACTGTCAGCAGCAGCTGAAAGTGGGAGTTTCCTGGAAGTAGGTAATTAAAGAAATTTCACCTGACAAAGGTAATTAATGGCTATTCCTTCCAGTGATTGCAGTGGTGAGGTGCAACTGACAAAGTGTCAAAGGGATTTCTGCAAGGCAGTGGTTTGAGCTGCTTTGTTCATTGTGTTTTACTCTTGTACCCCTTGTTTTACCATCACTGGTAGAGCATCCCCCTGGGGCTCCAGCAAAGTCATGGTGAACATGATACAGGCACCATGAATGCTCCATGTAAGAACAGTGGGGTGAAACAGCCATGACAAAATTATCATCCCCACTGGGATACACCCTGGCATGAAAATAATGACATTGCCAGCATTTCATTGAATTTAGGACATGGCCAAAGAGCTCTTTAAGTCCTCATTATTTTCAGTTACACCGAGGTATTGAGGAAGTTGCAGAATACTGGAAAAGAGCTGGAGTTGTGCCAGTATTTTAAAAAGGCAAATTTGGAGAGCCAAGTATTT
This sequence comes from Agelaius tricolor, assembly GCF_023055355.1. Lineage (NCBI taxonomy): Eukaryota > Metazoa > Chordata > Aves > Passeriformes > Icteridae > Agelaius > Agelaius tricolor. The sequence goes on from NW_027269266.1 coordinate 5,614,835, forward strand.
CTAAGACAAATGCTGTTACTGATTTACAGCTTGAAATTGATCCTTGGCAAAAGAAGTGGAGGAGATGATAAATAACTTGGTGAATAAAAAATTACAGGAAATAAATATAATTAAAATAAATCACATTGATGTTTTTGATTGCAGCACATGGTTCATTGCTGATGGTGATATAAAGTATTCACTCAATAATGAATCCGACTTGACAACATTCAATGCCTCCATTAAAAATTGAAGAAGAAACCAATATGAGGTTCAAACTGTCCAATAATTGCTTGTGACTTATGGACTGGGAAAGGTGTAAATACAGAAAATAAGGTCACTTCTACAGAGAAGTGAGGATAAAAACTGGTTGGGAGCATTTTGACCTGGCATGAGGGAAAGCCACGTGTCCAGGAGCAGCAGGATGGGGCCCTGGTTGCAGGAGGAGAGACAAGGCTGTGATGGGGTGCATCAGGAGCTGAACATATGGGACTTTTCAGCATTTCAGGAACAAGCAGGCTTATTTCTTGCCTGTGCATGGGCTGTATCCAGCTGTGGGTTTTATTCTGGTCACTGGAGGAGAAGCTGCAATTTCAGTTCATCGTCTTTTTGCTCCTCCCTCCTCCTCACCACTGCCAGGCTGTCAGCCTCAGCATTGCCATTCTGTGTTATTTTCCATGCTGGCCAAGTCAAATACTGTCCCTAATCATCCTCAAAAGCAGGACAGATGGGCCCTTTCCCTGGGTCCCCCAGTGCATTGTTGTTGTTCTCTGTCTGTCCGTTTCAGCAGTGGGAACAGCAGCTCCTGCAATGCTGAAGCTCCACTGCTGCCCATGGATGGGACCAGACAGGGCTGGGTGCAGCTCCAGGGGTAATCCTTGGACCAGGCACTTCCCACCAATGCTCTCTGATAGGAACTGGGATGGGGAAAGATAAAACTGGAGCTATACCCTCCCCTTGGTTTTCTGCCAGAGCCATTCCCAACCAAACTGTTCCTAATCCAGCCTCTAGTCCCCTCCCTGCTTCTGGTGAGACAGGCAGCCACTATCACAGATCTGGTCATCTCTGCAGGAAGGAGAAAGAGAGGGGTAAAAAACCTTCCACTGCAGCTCTAATTGCAGGAAAAAAGTTCCCCAGGCCTGACTGCCCTCCTGGGAGAGGACACAAAGTCCATGTGGCTGAGATGTCCACTCTGCCCAGTTCAATCCCTTCCCCACTGGTGGCTGCAGAGAGTGGACACCTCTGTACCATTCCAAAGTGCCTGCTGCTCACCAGGTCCTGAGTCTGTGCAAGTGTTGGAAACACTGCATTTTTCATCAATTCAGGGCTGCAGCCTGAGGTCAGTGCTTCTTCCTTGTGCCTTTCCATCCCCAAACCCTGGTTAAGAACAGGTCCCAGCAGCCTCAGTTGCTGGCACAGAGGAGGGCAGCCTTTCAAAATTAGCATCTCTGTTGGTGAAGAAGACCTCCTTGCCTCTGGGCTCAAGATGCCAAACCCATAGCTGAGGTGCCACAGAGCCCCAAGATCTGCTTCTTCTTGCCCAATTCAATGTTTGGATCACCTGGTTCTTCACAGGACACTGGGCTGGGCAGTCCCATGCCCAGTCAGGCTCACCTTGCTAAAGTCCATTACATGTCCCACCTTTTCACTGCTCCCCTGTGGTGCTGTTCTGGAGCTCTGGCTATCAGGAAACCGTTCACACGTTGCTCAGGGTGCTGCCTCTGCAGTATCTCACAGCTGGACCAAATAGGGCTGTTCCAACCCAAAAGAGTCTGTGTCACATAGACCATGGTGAAAATGAATGCGATCACCTTCTAGATCTGCTAACAGCCTGATATCCTGCCCCACAGCTACCTGTGCTGCTGTCAGACAGACCTTAGAGGGGAAAAGCAGAGCCATGGTCACGTATTTTCACAGTTTGAGTGGAGACATGCCTTTGAGGAGGGGGAGGAATCATTTTGGTGAGTTGCCAAATGGCTCTTTCGATGGGCACCGGAGCATATGGAGCCTCTCTCACAATTGCCTGGGAGCTGCAGTTCTGTGATGTTTTTTCTCTCCTCAGCTGCTCGCCTGATGCCAAAGTTTCCAGGTGCACTAAGGCAGGATGCTCCTGCTGCGTGCCTTGGACCTTCCACCTTCCCATCACAGTGCTGGGGTGAATATTAAACAGACAGCAGATGCAAAGTGCAAGCACACTTGCTGGCCCAAGGGGTTACTCAATATCTGGAATTTGAATGCAAAAAGAAACTGAGAACCCATGGTATTAAATAATTAAGCTTTTCTGAGAGTTTTAAAAAGGAGGCAGGTAGATGCTGAGGAGAGGTGATGCAGCTCCTCTGCTTCCTGCAGCTTTGCAGCACAAACCTTGGCCTTACAGGGGGTTTCAGAGCACGTTACTCTGACTAAAGCCCCCGGGCTACTTTATAAGCTGTTAATAACTGCCAACCAAAATGAGTGTCAGGGCTGTTTCTTATTGAAGTGAGCATTTAAGGCACCTGGAGAACACTGGAAGTAGCATAAACCCTATAAATTCTTTCTGAAAGCATCAAATTGGCCAGTGCTTGCATGCAGAGCATAGCAAATAACTTTCAAATGAAATTTATTTGACAGCAAATCTGCTGCTGCTCATCAGATCATCTTGCCCACCACTGTTACCCACGCAACTCCAAGACACCACATACCCACCACATCACCTTCCCACAGGTGACTCTTCTGCAGGGACTGTGTCCTGGATTCCCCAGCATGAGGTGCAAGGCAGCACCCCCTGCCCCTCCTTGGTCATCTGGCCTTCAGGGTACACTGATGTGTACATGGTGTGTCTGGGTGTGGAGCAGCTGGGCTGTTTTTCAGACCCCTGCTCCTCATCCTTCTGTCTGGCAGCCCCAGCTGAGCAGCAGCTCCCACTCCACACCGCTTCTCCTGGCTCCCTTCTTGCTCTTGGAGATGCCCCGAGGAGTTCTTCCATAGCTGGGTGGAGCTTTGTAGAGCTGTGGTGGTGTTCCCAGAGTCAGGGCTGCTCCTCAAGGGCCCATGGAGAAGGTAAACGGAATAAATGTGATGAACTGAATGGGTCATGAAGCCCCAGATTAAATGGGGTGGTAAAACACTGCTGGGCTGCGCTGAAATTGCAGCAGGCTTGGGCACTTCAAAACCATAAAGTAGGTGTGATCCTCCTTTATGAAGAGGGAAGAGGGAATTATCTCAGGAATTACCTCAGGAATTATCTCAGGAATTAACAGCGATGGAGAGACCAGCCTTGGTCTCTCCATTGCTGTTAAGGAGAGGCGTTGTTTTTTTTCCAGACCCCTGTTCTTCGGGATGGGCTCGTGTCACAGACATCTTTTCTGAAAAATCCTTTCCTTAGGATTTTTTTCTCCTGAGAAGCTGAGAGGCCTCAGGAACAAAATGTAAACAATGATTATCTGCTGCTGTGGAATGCAACAGGTGGAGCTGGGATTGGTCTCATGTGGTTGTTTCTAATTAATGGCCAATCACAGTCAGCTGGCTCGGACTCTCTGTCCAAGACAGAAGTTTTTGTTATCATTCCTTCTTTTTCTATTCTTAGCTAGCCTTCTGATGAAATCCTTTCTTCTATTCTTTTAGTATAGTTTTAATAGAATATATATCATAAAATAATAAATCAAGCCTTCTGAAACATGGAGTCAGATCCTCGTCTCTTCCCTCATCCTAAGACCCCTGTAAACACGGTCACAGGCTCGCTCACCCCATGCACCGGGAGATGGAGAGCGCTGTGCTTCCATCCCTGCTCGTACCGACCGTGTGCTCCACCACAAGCCCAGAGCCTGCTGAGAAGAGAGGAGAGGTGGCTCTGGAGGCCCAGAGAAGGACAAGCAGAGAGGGAGCCGCTGGCTCTGTCCCCCTGGAGCTGCGGGCGGCACACGGAGCACTCTGCCCGCCCCACAGCACCCGGGGCAGTGGTGATGCTCTGGCACAGTGAGGTGATGCTCATGGTGAGCACAGTGAGGTGATGCTCGTGGTGATCACAGTGAGGTGATGCTCGTGGTGATCACAGCGAGGTGATGCTCTGGCACAGTGAGGTGATGCTCTGGCACAGTGAGGTGATGCTCGTGGTGATCACGGCAAGGTGATGCTCGTGGTGATCACGGCGAGGTGATGCTCGTGATCACGGCGAGGTGATGCTCTGGCACAGTGAGGTGATGCTCGTGGTGATCACGGCAAGGTGATGCTCGTGGTGATCATGGCGAGGTGATGCTCGTGGTGATCATGGCGAGGTGATGCTCGTGGTGAGCACAGTGAGGTGATGCTCGTGGTGATCACAGGAGGTAATGCTCGTGGTGAGCACAGTGAGGTGATGCTCGTGGTGAGCACAGTGAGGTGATGCTCGTGGTGATCACGGTGAGGCGATGCTCGTGGTGATCACAGTGAGGTGATGCTCGTGGTGATCACAGGAGGTGATGCTCGTGGTGAGCACAGTGAGGTGATGCTTGTGGTGATCACAGGAGGTGATGCTCGTGGTGAGCACAGTGAGGTGATGCTCGTGGTGATCACAGTGAGGTGATGCTCGTGGTGATCACAGGAGGTGATGCTCGTGGTGAGCACAGTGAGGTGATGCTCGTGGTGAGCACAGCGAGGTGATGCTCGTGGTGATCACGGTGAGGTGATGCGTGTTGTGATCACAGTGAGGTGATGCTCGTGGTGATCATGGCGAGGTGATGCTCGTGGTGATCACAGTGAGGTGATGCTCGTGGTGATCACAGTGAGGTGATGCTCGTGGTGAGCACAGTGAGGTGATGCTCATGGTGATCACGGCAAGGTGATGCTCGTGGTGAGCACAGTGAGGTGATGCTCGTGGTGATCACGGTGAGGCGATGCTCGTGGTGATCACAGTGAGGTGATGCTCGTGGTGATCACAGGAGGTGATGCTCGTGGTGAGCACAGTGAGGTGATGCTCGTGGTGATCACGGTGAGGTGATGCTCGTGGTGATCACGGCAAGGTGATGCTCTGGCACAGCAAGGTGATGCTCGTGGTGATCACGGCGAGGTGATGCTCGTGGTGAGCACAGTGAGGTGATGCTCGTGGTGAGCACAGCGAGGTGATGCTCGTGGTGATCACGGTGAGGTGATGCTCGTGGTGATCATGGCGAGGTGATGCTCGTGGTGAGCACAGCGAGGTGATGCTCGTGGTGATCACGGTGAGGTGATGCTCGTGGTGAGCACAGTGAGGTGATGCTGGTGGTGATCACGGTGAGGTGATGCTCGTGGTGATCATGGTGAGGTGATGCTGGTGGTGATCACGGTGAGGTGATGCTCGTGGTGATCATGGTGAGGTGATGCTCGTGGTGATCACGGTGAGGTGATGCTCGTGGTGATCACAGCGAGGTGATGCTCGTGGTGAGCACAGTGAGGCGATGCTCGTGGTGAGCACAGTGAGGCGATGCTCGTGGTGAGCACAGTGAGGTGATGCTCCTCACAGCATGGAGAGCACTCAGAAACACCATCTGGCCCTCTCGCCTTCCCGCTCCTCCGCGGCAAGATCAGTGTGTTCGGCATGAGGTGAGCTGAGTGTGCTCGGATCTGCTCCAGGGTGGCAGCACAGGGCAGAGGGAGATGGATTGTGGCTCACTTCCTTCTGCCAGCTGCCACCAGCCCTTTTACTGTCCCCAGATGTAGTCCTGAGAGATGATAGGATGCTTAGAGATTTCTTTTTTTAGTTGTTATTGAATGGGAATGAAGCACCTAAATAACCTGGATAATGCAAACCTTAGTGCTGACAGTAGAAGGAAAGGAAAAATGCACTCTGTCACTGAGCAGGTCCCCTCCAGCTTTGTGAGATGTCTCAATACTATGTTAAATGAGCACTGTGTTCATGTTGTTCAGCATTTGGATACTCACCTTCACACAGCCTCTTGTAAGTGGAAAACTTCTTTCTTGCTTACCATGTAGAGCTGCTGTAACAGCCCTCTGAACCACACCAAGCCTGACAGAGTTCAAGAAATGTTTGGACAATACTCCCAGGCATGTGTGTGACCCTTGGGGTTGGTTCTTTGCGAGGCCAGGAGCTGGACTTGATGATCCTTGTGGGACCCTTCCAACTCAGCATATTCTGTGATTCTGTAAAATCCACTCTTCTCCTTTCTCTGCCTCTTCTGATTGCCCTGAATTCTGAGATACCTCATAGCAGAATTAGCACTGCACATTTCCAGATTCCTTTCTTTATCCAACTTTGCATCCTCTAACACTCCTACTCCTGGCAAAGGCACAGCTACCCAGCCTGGCTCTGGCTGCTGGAGCCCCAAGTGGGGTGTGTCTTCAGCAAAAAGACATGAAAACCAGAATTAACCACATTGTAGGGTGATGCTGTTTCTGAAGAATGACTGGTTTATTTTATGGGGCCAGGATGCAACTTTTTTTATGCACAGATGTCCCTAGGAGACTTTATAGATACAGGTGAGTATGGGATCCTTTGGTCTCCAAGCAGAGCAGCACAGAAAACACGTGGGAACATACACACAGCAATTTCCCCGATTAATTGCTCTGAGTTTTTCCCACCAAGCATACAGCACTGCTTATCAAAACATACCAGGAAATCATGTTCTCTTTGGGCACAACGATCAGCCCCCACACACTGGGAAATATCAACACAAACAAACACTTTTCCTACTAAACATAAACATACTAAACAAAATTTTCATACTAAACACAAAAAAGCACTTGTGCATTTCTTTTTAGAATCACAGAATCGTAGGATGGTTTGTGTTGGAAGAGACCTTAAGGATCATCTAATTCCAAGCCCCTGCCACTGGCAGGGACAATTTCCACTATGCCCCATCCAGCCTGGCTTTGAAAACCTCCAGGGATGGGGAAATGGTCACACTGCATTCACCATTTTAGTTCATTTTTGGTTATTTTGCTCTTGACTAGAAATACTGAATGAAGATGTGAAGGACAAAAGCCTGTCTCAGCAAAATGTTAATTACTAAATCCTCTCTCTGATCAAGGATAAAAGGAAAGGTGAATGAAAGGTAAACTGATTTTCACCAAGGAAAATTCTGAGAGGTTGTTGAATTTTTCTATTGCATCAATTATATGTGATTTGAGGAGATAAAACAATTCCTGAGCTCTTCCTGGAGGAGATTAGCAGAATGTTTTGGTAATCCTTCTGATCCCTCAGGAATGAGTGCTATTTTATTAATCATTATGCAGGAATGGTTGATGTTATAGACAGAGACCGCTACAGACACAGTTGAGAAATGGGACCAAGAGTTCACAGAGTGGCTGGGGTTGGGTAGAAGTCACTTGGTTCACTCCCTGCTCAAGCAGGACCACCTGGAGCTGGTTGCCCAGCACCATGTCCAGGTGGCTTTTGGGTGTCCCCAAGGATGGAGACTCCACACCTGCCCTGGGCAACTTGTGCAAGTGCTCAGGCACCCTCAGCAAAAACATTTCCTGATGTTCAGAGGGAGCTACCTGTGCTTTCATTTGCCCCCATTGCCTCTGGCCCTGTCACTGGGCACCACTGGACCTTTTTGAGTGGTCTTTAGCTTTGGACTAACAGGAAGAGCTTGCAGGGGTTTCATTCATTTGGACTGCAATATGACAGATAGCTTTATCTTTTCACATTCACATCCTTGCCTGCAATTAAATGAAGTGTATTGTTCCTGTGTCTGATTGCATGTGGGAGGCAGGGATGTAGTCTCTACTCTGACTTACAGTGTTCTAGGAATTAATGAAAAAATTTTCTATATTTCTTTTTAAATAGAGAAAAAAATGTTATTGTCTTCTTTTTCTTACTGCCTTGAGGGATCATCAGGAGAATTCTTGTACCTACGTGTCTCACAAGTATTTAAAGCAGTAAAACATGTAATAGCCTCTTTTTTCCTTCTTCTTTTTCTTCCTTTAGGAAAAAAACCCTGTGTGAGTTGCGTGGAAGTTGTTTGGTGGTGTGTGGGTGTGTTATGTCTGTGTCTAACTCGCCAGGGGGAAGCTGAGGAAGAATGAGGAGTTGTGCCTACAACTTAAACACCTCTCCTCCAGTCACTCATTTGACTGGCATTTCTGGGGAAAAGACAGTGGTTTGAGGATTAAAGAGAAGTCAGGAGTGAGGAGGTGACAGACAGTGACGTTCAGCTGTGGCTGATGTGGCAGCACATCCCTGCAGTTTCTGCTCATCTGGCTGGGGAGGTGACAAGCTGCCAGTTTGCTGCTCTGTACTCAGACTCCTCTTCCTCCTCATGCCCTGTGGGGATCAAAAATGCCCACCCACCCCCATGCAGTGCCAAGGAGGCAGCCCCATGTGCCTGGCAGCTGTGGGGCACCTGCACTCACAGTTCTGTGGGTCTCATACTGGCTCCTGGAAGTGAAGGAAGAGCTCGTCACACAGGAAGAGTTTTTGGGAAGATCTGATCTGATCTGGTCAGACAGGGAGAGTTTTTGACAGCCCTGTGCTGTTCTTGTTGCTTGGTGCTTCTGCTTGAGACAGTTGAAATGGGCTTTGCAAAGAGGCAGAGCCCAGGTGTGGGAACAGGAGTTACCACCTGAGGATAATCCAGGTGTGAAAATCCCTCCACAGCCTGTTAGTGAGAGGGTCTGGGAAATAGAAGCATCTCTTCATTTAAGATGAGACTTAGATGCTAGAAACCATAGTTCTGAGACAAGCTCAGGAATTAATTATGTGGGTTTCTTTTTATTTGGTGAAATGAGAGAGAGCACAGTAGGACTTTCTTCTTTAGCTCAATAACTTGTTACCCAAGTACCTCCTTGGAGCTGGTTCATGAAATCTGTGCACAATAGCAGATCTACTACAGCCACATTGCCAGAAAATGGGGAAATGTATGGTTTTTAAACAGGTTTACAAAGAAGCACTGGTTTTTAACAGATTTAAAAAGAAACACTGTTTCTTTGACTACTGGCCATAATACTGGCCAAATTTATTCTTTGTAAATAAGAACACAAATGTCCAAAGGCAAAAATATTGATGCTGTTTCAAGTGCTGGCTAATGTGATCTCCAAAGGAAATCACTCTCTTGCAGTTGGGTGTTACACACCAAAAGCTTTTCCTCTGACAACCGCAAGTGTTGCACTTATTTTCAATCCTGGAGACAAAGCATCAGGCTGAACTTCTAACCCACAGTTTCACCCCAAAAGCACCCACACTAAAAATGCCAGAGCCACTGCTTTTTAGCCCTTCAATATTCAGTGGAAATGGATGTTGGATTCACCAGCTGGATTTTTGAGAATGTGCTCAAGAAGTGAAACATGGGTGCACATGGCTCACGAACAGCACTTGAAAGCATAGCTCTTATTGATGAGTTTTAAACAGGTCCCATCTGGTTCTTATTTGGTTTTTCAAAATCCTTCATGCAAACAGCAGGAAGTCACCACCCAGATAAGTGTTGTTCTCTTGGCAGCACTTTGCATTTCCTAATTATTGTCAGGTTATTCCCAAGCAATTCTGCACTGCAAGAAGGTAGAAGACGCCTGGCTTGACCATCTTATTGCCCATGCTGTGCTCTGAAAGCATGTCACTGTCCTTTGGGTTGGGGCTGTTCTCATGGTGCCACCCTCTCTCTGCCTGTCCACAGGCTCTGGATGGACCCCCTGCCCTGCCTGGCCTTGGCTCATCCCTGTTCCCATTCCCACGGAGGTGCCCAACATCACTGAGCTGCTGCTGATGGCACTTGCTTGGGAATGCTGTTGAAAGAGGGCAGAGGTTGTTTCTCACTTTCCATGAGGGTAATACATAAAATATTTATATGTAGCTCCAAATCCCAGGTTTCTGGCCAGGACTTGCTCTTCAGAAGGTTCCTGGAGGCTCTGCTGTTCCCCTCTGGCCATTGACATGGGCTGCTCCCCTGAGCTCCCTTCCACTGCTGCTGAACCAGACATGGATACCCCAGAAAACCCCAGGCACCAGCCCATGTTTAAACATTGCAGATAGATGCCCAAGGCACGCAGACAGGCAGTGTGGATGCTGCCTTTGATCTGTGCACACACACCCCATCCCCTTTATCTTTTACTACCTGTTGTAAAATCCTTCCCTCCAAAGGGCTGTGATACCAGCTCGGGCTTTTTGCTGCTCCCCAGCTGCAGATTCCAAAAGGATTTATGGGAGGTGCAAGATGAAAGAAAGGCTGAGAGGAAGAGCTCTCAGTGCAGACAATTTCTGGTGAGCAGGGTGGGACTGGCGGTGCTGGAGAACAAAACACTCCTGGCATTTGCAGCTCAGGTTTCCACAAAGTGAGAGCTGGGAGCTCCCCTGCCAACACTCACCAGGCTGGAACCTCCCCTGGGTGCTGCCTCTCACCTGTCCCTGAGTCAGACCAGCAGGAAAGGGGCACAGCAACACCACAGAGCAATGCAAGGAGTGAGTTCCTGCTGCCCAAAGCTCACAGTGGCACTCTGTGCCTCTCTGACAGCCTGACATTAAGCAGGGACATCTCGGTGCAGAGCAGGGTCACTCTTGCAGGATGTTTTCTGTCCTGTGCTTTGGAAGTTGGAAGTGATGCTCCAGCAAGCTTTGCAGTCTTACAGAATATGAATTGTCCTCTTTTGACTCACTTATCATGAGTCAAAAGAGGACAATTCATATCATCGTGAGATGACTTTTTGTATTTCTGAAGACAATTTTTGCACGTTAGCTGTCACGGACATATTTTATAAAAAATCTTTTCATTAGGATTTTTTCTCCTGAGAAGCTGAGAGGCCTCAGAAACGAAATGTAAACAATGATTATCTGCTGCTGTGGAATGCAACAGGTGCATCTTGGACTGGTCTCATGTGGTTGTTTTTAATTAATGGCCAATCACAGTCAGCTGTCTCAGAGTCTCTGATCAGTCACAAGATTTTATTATCATTCCATTCTTTCCTTTCAAGCCTTCTGATGAAATCCTTTCTTCTATTCTTTTAGTATAGTTTTATATATTTATATTTTATATAATAGTTATATCATAAAATAATAAATCAGCCTTCTGAAAGAAGTCAAGATTCTCATCTCTTCCTTCATCCTGGGACCCCTGTGAACACCACCACAGTTTGCTATGTTGCTCATCTGCATGGGAAACACTGCTTGGCTGAACCAAACACCAAAACAAGAAGAGCTCTGAGCATGGCTGGTCCCACACTCCTACTCCATGGGCTGCTCTGGGGTCATCATTCCACATTTTATTGTACATATTCTTTTGGAACCCACTCATCCCCAAAGCCTTTTAAAGTGAGGGAAAATGGCAAAAGTTGGCAGTGAGCAGAAGAAAGAGGGAAGCAGTAAGGGTGGACAAGATTTGCTGGGTTTCAGTGGGACACAAGCTGAAGGCTTGGTGTGAAGATAAATCACAGCATGTGTGCTATTGTGGTAGTGTTGAACTGTCTACATCTCCTCGAATTATACGAAGTGGAACCCCTAAACTCACAATTTCATCCCAGCAAGCAATGCTCAGGTGTAGCACCATGGAGCAGCACATTCCCTGCCTCCTGAGCACCTGCATTGCCCTCCCTGGTGTGTCTCCCATGACTGTTTGCATGCCACAGGGTCTGGTTTGAATGGGTGATTCACTGCTGTGCTGTGGTTTGGAAGCTGTGTTCACATGTCTGGAGATGAAGTGGGTAGAGCAAAAAAAAATCACCTCCCTGAGGAACTCACTGGAGCTTCATGAGGCTCTTGGCATCACTTTCCTGTAGGAAACCATGGATCAGAGCTTCTCCCACTGCCTGCTTTCCATCCTCCTGTCCTCTCTCACTTTGACAATAGGGACCCTCCTCAGCAGGGACCAAAGTGAAATTCAGCCACATACAAAGAAGCTAAATTTTTCCAAAGCTGTTAACTGTGGGAAAAGCTAACCAAACAGCTTACCATTACTTGGAAGCAAGAATCTGGGTTTTTTTTCTGAAAGATTCTGTCCAGAGGTAGCAGAAGACCTAAAGCTGCTGAAAAAAGAAGGGTGGAAACCTATAGAAATGATAATTAGAGGGCACCTTGTGGTATGGTGCCAACAGTCACTCAGAGATCTGGGATTATTTCTCCAGCTTCTGCCTGAGTTCTGAATTCAGCTGCCTCAAATACTTCGATCCTCCTTCTTCCTCATGTTTAAAAATTCCTGCCCTGAAGCCAAAATCTGAGATGCTGACATTAACATTAATGCAGCATTAATGCAGCCTCGGACTCCCAGCCTGCTAATCCAAAAACCCACAGTAAACCACTCTCTTGATCCAAATGGTCAATGATAGGCACTGAGAAAACTGCAGTGAGTACAAGAAGTGCCTGGAGGCATGTTAATGGCAGGAGGAAAAAAAACCACATTACACCAGTATTTGGATTTGAGCACTGCTTGAGCCTGGTATTAAAGACCTGAAGACTTCCAGGATCTCACCCATCCTTGGAACATCACTTCAAGGCCTAGAACAAACCCTCCTTGGTCCTTAAACTGTTCCTCATGCTGGTAGGAAAGTTACAGAAGTGATACTAATCTAAATCCAGATGTCAGAATGCAGATTGCTGCCAAAATTTAGCTGTGCTTAAGAAAATTAACAGAAAAAAAATATCCAACTCAAAGATTTGGGGATGCTCATTGCAGAGCAGGAGCCAAGGAAACTTGTTTACAGCTTGTTCTCCATTTAGAACAATTAATCACTGAGCCTTGGCTGCACTTCCCAAAAATTACCCAAAGGATGCCTCTCAGGTTGGATTAATCCAAACTGCCCTGATAGAGTCAGTAACTACCTGGGATATGGATGAAAACTGGCAGGTCAACTTGCTGATTTACCAAAAAAAAATATTAATTAAAAAAAATAAAGGTAGAAACTATCTATTGAGATAACAGGGACCATCTCTTCCCCCCCTTAACTGCTTCCTGGTACCAGGCTGAATTCATGACCAAGGGGGTGTAGCTGAGATGCTCCTGGACCTCCCCAGCTGAGGGGTCTTTCTGGCCATGAAGTCATAAAATTCACTAAGAAACGTGCTAAAGGTGAAACAAATGAGAGAGAAAAATGAAGGTTTGGAAAAAAATTACAATTCCTTTGGAAGAGCTACTGTCCTGAGGAAGCAGCAGCAGGTGTGGCCTCAACAATACCTGGACACCACCAGGAAATATGAGTTTTTGTGGGAGATATATCCCCCAGGTGAGTCTGCATTTGGAAACCCTCAGCTTTTCCCTAGTCAGGGGCTCAGTGAGGGACCCAGGATCTGCAGTTTGCTCTCCAGCCATGGCTATTATCCCAGGCTGACCCTCACCTTGCCATGCCTTGGTCATGGGCCTGCCTGGACACTGGGAATGTGCCTGGAGATCTGGCTGGTGGCCACAATTGTAACTGCATGCAGGATCTGCATGGCTGGTACAGACTGCCAGAAGCTGTCACCAGTTAGAAAAGACACAAAAATTATAAATATCTCATTCATCAGATATTAGGTAAGTTATGCACACAGTAAAGGAACCAGAAGCTGAATTTTATGTGAAAGCTAGAAAGTATCTTGATCTGAAATGGTTTTTTTTTGGTTTAAATTAGGGGAAAAGTCAAGATGGATGTGTGCTGTGTTCCCAGACTGTCCCTGAAGATGCATGAACTTCACAGAGTCATAGGCCTATCTGGAAATATTCAGCAGCATTCACTTAGGTCATTATCAGACCTAAATCTGACCAAGCGTAGAATTCTAATTACTTTTACAAATAATAAAGTATCTAGAACATAATTTCTTGGTATTTTCCATTGCATTTTTCCTCTATACTGCAGATACAAAGTGATCACTGATGACTAAAAAGCACCAATGAAAAGAGACATCAGATATTTGGAAGTCTCTTATTTATACACTATATCTACAAAAAGAATGTTTTTCTTTAACATTTCTTTAACAGCAACAGTGAGTTGCTGTTTTAGTCTGAGTCTCCAGGTCTCCTTTCCTGTTCCAATATAAAATCTTCATCAAAAAGAGTTTTCCATTTAGGAGGTCCTGTCTATACCATCTTTCTCAATACATTGGCAATTATTTTGTCTCCAAGTGAACTCATTTGCATTTTGTAATCAGAGTTTTTCACAGTCCCTCCCTGGGCTGCAGCTCAGCTCACTCAGTCTCTGATCAGTCCCTCTGGTGCTGGAAATGCCACAGCCCAGGCCTGGCCCAGTGGGCCACAGGTGGAGCTGCCAGTGCTCTGCTGGGTGTTCAGTCCAGAGCAGGTTCAAACAGGTCTGTGAAAAATGCCAGTCACTTGTTTTTCAAATTTTAAAAGTTTAATAATAATAAAAATGGTTATAAAAATAGTAATACAATTAGAGTAATAATAATTTGGACAATTTGAATTAGGACAATATGAGACAATAGAAACAAAGAGGTACAGATGTCTGGGTACCTTTCTCTGGGCAGCACAAGCCCGTAAAAGGACCCACGTTAACAGAGGATTAACCCTTAAAAACAACAGCCTGTTGCATATTCATACACCTCATACATGATGCATAAATTCCATTCAAACACAGGATTCTGTCTGGCCAGTGTCAACTTCTTCCTCTGAATCCTGATGATGTCTTCAGGGCTGAGTGAGGTGGAAAGAACTCAATAAGAGAGCAATAAATTCTTTTTCTCTGAAAGATTCAGGTGTCCTGTGGCTGCTATCTCACTGTGAGTCCTTTCTTTAAAAAAAGTATCCTACATAGCATAGTTTCTATTTTAACATTTTGTTATAACCTAAAACTATATTTAGCACACTACTTATGAGAATTAATACAGCTTTACTTTCTGACACAAGTCATACAATATTAATTTTAATATTTGCAAAAAGCCAATCATAAAGTTTGTATTTTCCACAAGGTCCAAAGAAAAGGAAAAAAAAAACCACAGTCCAGGGAACTTTGCCTCAGCTAGCTAAACTAACCAAAAAAAAGGAGAGCTCTGTCCTGCTGTCTGTCCATCTGCAGACAGCACAGCCCAGGAGCAGGAATGTGGAGGAGTGAGTGCAGTGTCTGAAAACAAACTGCAGCTTCTCCCCCTTCACTCTCTGGGACAAGTCTTAAAGGTGCAAAACTTATTATTCAGCATAAACAGAACAGACAATTGGGGATAAAAGCATCATATAGTCAACCCAGGACACTTGCTTGTGTATTTTCAGTCCACATACACAAGCTCAAGGCTAATGGAGCATTTTTTTTTCCTCTTTCTCCTTTGAATCTCAGTGTTATTCCTGTTTGCAAATGGCACATTGCACAGCAATATTGCTCCCACTCCTCTATCCCACATGGAGAATGAAAGGTTTCACTGCAGGAGGGGATGCTGAGACCACCTTGAAAGGGTGGGGGGCACATGAAACAGCCCCTCCACACCACAGCAGCCCTTTGGCAGGTCCAGTCAGTCCCCACAAAGCGTTTTGGAGAGGCTGGAGCAGTGTCACAAAGTGAGATCACTCCACACATCACACTCAGCTTGTCCTGGTATCCCACTGCTTGCTTCAGGGCTGTGATTTCTTGTCCTGAACTGCTCATAGTAGTAGTTATCTTCTGACAGAAAAGGCATGAAATCCTCTGTAGTAAGGAATGTGTGGGTTTTCACATGCTGTCTCCACTTTGTTCACAGTTTGCAGGCAATTTAAAAGCAGCTACTGAAGATACCAAGGCAGGCTCTGCCTGTAATGTGAAAAGCTTTTATGAAAAAACCTTGGATAAGATTGGCTGGGGGGTATTTCATAGTGCTGAACATCCATAATTTTAACCAACTATACTTTAAATAATGCCTTTTTTAACCTGTCATATGAAGCAGAGAATATTCCCAGCACTTCAGAAACCCAGTGCAGCATTTAACTCCTCTCTTCTGAATGGCCCTTTCAGAACATTTTTGTTCAAAGAACAACTTTGATTCCCCAAATCTGTTTTTTTTTGTTTTTTTTTTTTACAGGAGGGCTGCCTTGAAAGCAGTGCAAAGCACATAAACCTCAGAACAAGATATATGGTAATGCCCATTACTGCTCCCATGCAGCACTGCCCAGCTGCCCTGGCAGCTCTTCACTTTGTGGTTTAGAAGTATTGACACTTGTAAATAATAGAAACCAGCTGTGTGCTTGCAGCCTGGCGATGTGCAGATGGGTTTTTGTCTGGGCCTTGGGGTTCCAAATTCAACTGTTTTCAAAGTGAAGGAGCCACTGAAAAGCAGCAAAGTTTAATTTGGGAAAACAGGACAAATTTCAACCTTGCAGCCAGTGAAGGGCTGGAGGATGCTTCTGGCTGTGAATGTTTGCATCTGTCCTGGTGCAAGAATCAAACTCACCCAGGAGAGCGTGGACACGTGGCCTTTCAAGAACTGGGAGCACTATATATAGCTTGAGAAGGATTTTAAAAATGCTGATTACAGATGAAAATGTGGAATCACAGAATGGCTTGGATTGGAAGGAACTTCATTTCCAACACCTCTGCTGTGGGCAGGGTCACCTTCCACTATGCCAGGGTGCTCAGAGCCCTGTCCAGCCTGGCCTTGGACACTGCCAGGGATGGGGCATCCACAGCTTTTCTGGGAAACCTGTCCCAGGGCCTGCCCACCCTCTGATTGAAGAATTTCTTCTGAACAGCTCACCTAAATCTCTTCTCTTTTGTTTTAAAACCATCCCCCCCTTGTCCTATCACTCTCTGCCCATGTAAAATCAATGAAGGGAATAAAAGTCTCGTTTGTTAAACCAAGCAGGCAGTGATCACTTAGAAAATACCCACCACTAGAGCTGAAATCTCCACTTTGGGGAATACTTTTGGATTATACCCATTGGATCTGTGACTGCCTTAGTGTCACTGTTATCTCTCTATCGAAATTTCTATTTGCATTGCCTCTCAGATGATCCTGTCAGGTAAATCTGTGCTGGTTTTGCATGCTGAGACACTTATTCAATCCCCTCCAAAGCACTCAAATCCTGCACATCAAAGCATCCAACAGGCAAATCCAGTTACTCCCAGCTAGTGTTTCTATAACCAGGTTTTGTAGAGGGTTCAATATGCAGAAAAGGTAGAAGATATTTTCAATGAATACATTGAGAAGGATTTAAGTGATTTATATTTATTTGAAATTCAATAGGCATGCTTTGTTATGCTTTCTCCATGAGCTTCCCAAATGTGCCAGGAACAATGCACAGGCTCAGAGCCATCATTTCAAGATGCTGCAGGCTCTGTTCTGCTCCAAAGGCAGTTTCCCCTCATCCTCTGCATTTACTTCTACTTGCAACGTTAAAAATTTAATACAGAAAAACCAAAACCCAGCCTGGTACAGTCTCCAAGGAGTTATGTGTCTATGCTAATGGATGAGAATCTTAGAAGTGACTTCATTTTGTTTGCTGTCATCTGCTTCCTCCCAGTATAATTTTTTTGGCTGAACCAACACAGAACAACTTGTATTGAACAAAATTGTATCCGCATCCAAGAGCATCTCCCAAATTCTGATCAAAATGAGTCTTGGACCTGAGGATCCTTGGCAAGTGCTGGACAACATTTCAAGTGTTTGATGGTAACAGTGGGAGCTCAGCCTCATCCTCACCCCATTTCTTCTCCCACCAACCTGATTTCACCCACAACCAACACTGAGCTCATGATCCCTGCCCTGCCTCACATACACACAGATCCAAGCACATCCTCTCTTCCCAAAATGCAGCTCCAGGCTCTTGCATCTTCTTCTGCAAAAATCTTCCCTGCAGAGCAGCCAGGCCCCATCTCAAAATGCAAATGCCACAGACAAACCTTCGGGGCACTCTCAAACCTCCCATATTGGCCTGAAGGAAATCCCCAGAGAGGACTTTCCCAACCACTTTGCAGGGCCAGGGTTCTTGTTGAATCCCCAAATCTTTTGGAGTGGCAGACCTGTCCCTCATGTCACCTGTGACACCACAGAGGTGGCTGTCCATGGGATCTGATCACTGACCTCACAGCCCATCTCATCTCAGAGATGGCTCAGCTGGGATCCACCACACATCTGATTATGACAGGAACCAATTCCCTGTTGTTGTTAACCCACACAGATGGAAATGAGATGTGGAGAGATTATTTCTCCCACCACCACCATCAGCTCCTTGAGTTCAGTGTCCATCTTTCAGAGAATTGAGGAGTAATTTCTGTTTTTAATTAATTTTTAAATTTTTCCTGGGTGGTATTTCATTTGTGGTAGCCCTTTTTCCTGCCAGTTTTTCCACTGTGCCTGCAGTAAACAGAATTGCCTCCCTCTTTTTTTTTTTTTTTTTTTCATATTCACTTATTTCCCTGGTATTGCAGGTTGGATTTATGACTTTTACTCAGAATCCCATAATGTCACGAGGCAGCTGAGGATCAATTTTTTCCTCATGCATATTAAACCCAGCTGCACAGAGAGCTCATGCTCCACCAACCTCTTGCTTTCTAGCAAAGGTCAGAGTAAGAAAATGGAAAGAAACACCTCCTGCTGTGCTTCCTCCAAACTCTGGGAGATCCTGCTTTGTCCAAATGGGAGTGGGGAGAAGTTGAAGGAAACCTGACCTGACTTCCAATTGCTGGAGGTCCTTTCTGTCACCACGGTATTTTCTGAAAAATCCCTTTGCCAGGATTTCTTCTCCTGGGAAGATGAGAAGCCTCAGCTTCTCCATGTTTTGCTGCTCTGGAAATTTGTTTATCCAAACATGTGAATTGTTTTTACTTAATGACCAATCACAGCCAGCTCTGTCAGACTCTGAGGAGTCAGTCATGAGCTTTCATGATCATTCTTGTTAAGCCTTCTGTCTGTATCCTTCTTTTTCTTTAGTATAGATTGTAATGTAATGTAAATGTAATATAATAAATCAGCCTTCTGAGGACATGGAGTCAGATTCTCATCTCTCACCTCATCCTGGGGACCTTCACAAACACCACACCTTTCCAACCCAAAGTTTTCTCCAGCCCCACAGAGCTGCTGTGAATGTCACACCTCTGCCAGTGACACCAACTGGCCCAACTGCATTGCCCAGCCCCTGGGTCACACTGAGTCTTTTTCTGATGATGGATTTTTGCCTCCTGTGCTGCCCTGCATATCTGTAAGTCCCAGGCTAGTCAATATTTCCATGTGTAGCCCCATTTCTCTTCACAGAGAAAAGCAAGGCACAATTCTTCCCAAGAATATTTCTGAGATTCACATTCTCTGAACCTCAGAGAAAGGAAAAACAATTCTCATCATTTGCTGTGCCCGTGTTTGTGCTAAAGTAGAATGCAATAAGGAGATTGTTTACCCAGAGTGATGGTGTTTTGTTTCCTTGGCCTACCAGGGCCAAGTGTGTGTGTGTGAGGACTGTTGGGTGACAGTCACGAGATTCTGGGCAGTTTTTTGCAGTTGAGTGCTTGGCAGATTCAGTTTAGATGTAATGAAACATAGTAAAATATAATATAGAACAATATAGTATAATAAAGTAATTAATTAGCCTTCTGATAAGATGGAGTCAAATGCATCATTTCTCTCCCCTCATCAGGGCTGCCCTGCAAATTTCAATATCCATGCTTTCCTCTGTTCCATGGGAAAAGCTCTATAGCAGGTTGTGTGTCATTTTTTTGAGCTTTTCAAAAGGTGAGATTTGCTGGTGGGCTCCCAATGTGTGCAGATGTTCAGGATTTGCTGGTCATGGAAAGATGCTGCCCAGATGTTTTGTGTTTCAAGGAAAACTGACTCCTCTTGACAGAGACCTGATTTTATCTCTTTTGGCAAGGTCTCTGGGCTTTAAATCCTTTTTAACCACGCCCAAGTTTGTGACCTTTTCTATTTCATGCTCTGCCTTGCCTGGCTCACAATTCTCCTTAAAAAGCTGAGTACTTCTGCTGTCTTACCCATGAGCTCTCTTTATTTGAGAGCTCTATATCTGAGGGGTCCTGCATGGGGAGCAAGGCAGAAGCAGAGGCTCAGCCCCTGATGTCACCACCTCGATGCACAGGGACATCCAGAGCCCAGCCTTGCTGAGTGCAGGATGAACAGCAAGCACAAAGAACCTCACTGCTTCCTGTTCAGCCAGCACTGGGTCCCAAAGCCCAGCCTCAGAGGCACACAGGATGGCAGGAGCCATAAAAGCTTTCTTTACTACCTGAATTGCTGCTTCTCATCACCCACTCATGCTCCCTCCTGTACCATGCTCTACAAATCTCCTCCCAGGCTGCTGGCACTCCTGAGTAATTTCACATTTGCTTTTATGAATACAAGCTCCTGCTTAAGCATCTGTGACATTGCCTCACGTTAAAGGTGCTGATTACACATCTCACTTCCAAAGAGGTTTCACCCACCTCAGAGAAAATCCTGTGCTGTACCACTGGGACTGTCAGGGCACAGTGCTGGCAGCCTTGGCTTTCCTCCCCAGAGGAGTCCATCATATCTGTAACATCCTGCCTGGGTTTGTTCCTTTATTGAGCAGCTTTCTTCCACTGAATCCCTTCAGCCACTCTGACACCAGGAGAAAAATGCCAGTGACGTGAGCAGAAATCAGCAAGGGACAGAACTGGGGTGAAGTTGCAGTGTTTTATGGTGTAACTTAGGTAACAGCTGCAGCAGCTCAAACTCCTCATGGTGATTCTTTTGATATTAGGAGTCCTACAAGGGAATATGTAGGAAAAAAAAAAAAAAAAAAAAAAAACCCACCCCAAAACAAACAAACAAAACCCCACCAAAACCTTGGACAAAATCTGATTGGTTTTTTCCTTTCACAAAAATCATGGACACAGCAGTGAAGTTCCCAACCCCCTCTGCAGTGATTTTTCCCAGCACATCTCCAAGCAAAGGAGATCTGTTTGCCACCTTGTGCTGCTCATGGATGCCCAAAGTAACAAGTGACAGGGTGAGAGAAAATGGTAATGAGTTGCACCAGGGGAGGTTTAGGTTGGATGTTAGGAAAAATTTCTTCTCCAAGGAGGCTGTGAAGCATTGGAACAGGCTGCTCAGGGCAGTGGTGGAGTCACCAGCCCTGCAAGTGTTCCAAAAACATGAACATGTGTCCCTTAGGGACATGGTTTGGTGGTGGACTTGGCAGTGCTGAGTCAGAGCTTGGACTCGATGATCTTAAAGGTCTTTTCCAACCTGAACAATTCTGTGATTCAAAGTTTGACTTCACTTTCACCTGCAATCCAATTCACAATACAGAGATCACTTCTGCAAGGAGTTTTCTGTCCTGCCCTGGCTGAGGCTGAAAGCACTAAACTAAACACTAAATACAGAGTTTGGGAGTCTCAAATAATATCATTCCACTTTTCTGTAATGGTTACTCCCTCGCATCTCACTTCACTGCCAGAAATCTACAAGACAGAGGGTCAAAGGATAAAAAATTTAATTTCCTGCCCTGCACAAAACAACCTTCCTGCTTACTGTTGTGAAAAAATGACCAGATAGAACTGGTAAATCTTATTTCTCCCTCTGTCTGATCTTCCTGGTACCATCAACTCTTGTTGAAGTATTTGACCAGCTGACCTACCACAGTGCCATGATGACAAAGAGATCCCTTCCCTTCCCTTCCTGGCTGCCAGCCCAAGATGTGTTTTTTATGCCTGGGTTGCTTTTAAATAGTTTCCTTCTCTCTCTTTGATGCTGGAAGAGCAGCCCCACCACTTCCTGTGCTGATAAGGGAAACAGGGTCTGAACAGTCAACAGGGAAAATAAATTTCTAGAGGGAAGAGCTGGATTATTTGAGTGGCATTCTACCAGGCAGCCCCAGATGAGCCCTGAACTCCTAAATATTCCTCGTGAAGTGCCATGTGCTTCAGGGATGGCTGAGGGTGGCTCAGCAGAATGGGCAGTGCCTCTGCTGTTGTCACCTGAACCTGTCACCTCCTGCCCCTGTCAGGGGAGGCCAGACAGTCGTGAGGTTTTGTGGCATTCACATTCTCTGAAAAAATCCCTTTGCCCAGGATTTTCCTCCTAGGAAGCTGAGAAGCCTCAGAGAAAAGGAAAACAATTCTGATCTCATTTGCTTCTCCTGTGTTTTGCTCCTTTGGAATGTGTTTGGAGATTGTTTACCCACAAGTGATTGCTTTATTGGATTCTGGTGTGAGTTGTTTTGACTCTTTGGCCAATTGGGGCCAAGCTGTGTCAGGACTCTGGAAAGAGTCACAAGTTTTCATTATTGTCTTTTTAAGTATTTAGTAAGTATCCCTTCTGTAGTCTTTAGTATAGTATAGTATTCTTCAATATAATATAGTATCATAAAATAATAAATTAGCCTTCTGAGAACATGGAGTCAAATGCATCACCCCCGTCCTGTTTGGGGGTGCCCAGCAAACAGGACGAGGTTTCTGTTCCATGTGGCCCCAGTGAGGATCCTCACCTCTGTGTGCAGGACTGTAAATCACCAGCACACCTCACAGCACCAGGGCTGGAGGGGGTGGCAATGCTTTCTGAACAGCTGATGAGGCTGGAGAGTGAATTGGAAGGCAAAAATCTCCACTTCATTTTCTAAAATAGAGAGAAAAATTTCTTTGCTTTGCAGCGTTCAAAATGTCACCTTTGTATTTTGCAGTTCTAAATGGCATTTCTAAATTTTACTTCAGCTTCATTACAAAAACCCCAAGAAATTAATGGAGCTGGTATTTCTCTTCTCTCTGTAGACATTTCTCAGTGTTTCCATTCAACTTTAAATGATTTTTCCTTCAAACCCTTGGTTCATCTAATGAACTAGCACACTAAATAGAGGTTTGAAGCTGTTCACCACCTGGTCTCTGGGCTTTTGTCACGGCAGATCTCAGCATGAGACCACAGGGTATCAAACTCAGGACTTTCAGGGGTCAGCAGCAGCCCAGTTCCACTCTGAGTACAAGTAGTGCCCTTCATAACTATCTCAAGAAGCCAGAAATCATAGCACCAAGTTCAAATGAGTTTTAAAATAAAAACCAGTATATAAATACTTTGAGTCAAGGACCATCTTTATATTCTGCACATGGGTCATGATGGGAGACTTGAGCCCAGTGTAATGCAACACTCAGGCATTGCACTTCACTGAGCTGCCACAGGTGTTCACTAACTTTTATCAATTTTGGCTGTAGCTAGTTTCTCCTTTTTGAATTTCAGGCTGTATTTTGGCCTATGAATCTTTCCTGGATGTCTATTAAGGGGAGATTTTTCCAGCTGGGAGAGAGTATACTGCCACTACTCCAAAATCTGGCACTTAAGACACACTAAATGTTATGGGAATTGCAGAAAAGATGCCAGCTCTGGACACTGGCTAGGATCTCCTGCCACAGATTGCTAACACTGCATCTTCTCCAACCTGAATGATTCTGTGAGGTACTGACTGAGAGCCAAGCACTGCACAGCTCTGTCAGAAAGCACACAGTGTGTTCAGCTGTGCAGGAAACTCATTCAGCTGAAATATATCTGTGGCATTCACATTCACTGGAAAATTCCCTTCACCCAGGATTTTTCCCCTGGGAAGCTGAGAAGCCTCAGAGAAAAGGAAAACAATTCTGATCTCATTTGCTTCTCCTGTGTTGTGCTCACATGTGGAATGTGTTTGGAGATTGTTTACCCACAGGTGATTGTTTCATTGATTTCATGTGAGTTGTTTTCACTCTTTGGCCAATTGGGGCCAAGCTGTGTCAGGACTCTGGAGAGAGAGTCATGAGTTTTCATTATTATCTTTTTAGCCTTCTGTAAGTATTCTTTAGTATAGTATAATATTCTTTAATATAATATAGTATTATAAAGTAATAAATTAGCCTTCTGATAAGATGGAGTCAGATTCATCATTCCTGCCTTTGTCAGGGCATTCCCTGCAAACACAATATATATCCAGCCACCAGTACAAATTTCATCAAGATGGGTTTTCTTAACCTCTTAAATCCCTTCTGATAAGTTTTAGGGAACTAAAAAGATACTGTGATAATGAGCTGTCTATATGGAGATGATGTCTGTATGCCTATATGGAGAACACATAGGCATATAGAAAAAAAGGAACACAGAAAAAAGGGACACATCTCTACTATCCAGACAATCTGTGGAAGAACAAACACAAATATCCACTGAAACTCATCAGGAACTGTCATTCTTGCACTTACAGGTAGAGATCCAGCTCTCTACAATCTCAATGGGGAAATTCAGAAGAATAACCCAGGCCAGCCTCCCCCTCTATAAACCATGGAAACCAAACCATGTTTGTGACCACAATGTCCTAGGGATGCTCCATAACTACACACATCCCATAGGCTTGGTAATGTGAGCTGCAGCCCTGCAAAGCCCTGATGAAGCACAGACAATGCTGCAGAGTCAGCCTCTCCAAAAGCTTTCAGAGCTGAAGCAATTGCCTGGGTTACAGCTCAAAATCACACAAGTACAAAAAGAATGTAGGAAAGAACTCATCGGGTCCAAAAGTTTACAGAATTGGGAAGAAATGGGGATAAAATGCTAAAAGGATGAGGTAAAAAAGCAGCGTTTCAGTTTCCTGCTGCAGAAACCAAGGAATGAGTGATGACTGAGGCAAAGCAGGCAGAGCACAGCCTTGCTCTGGCCAGGCAGCCCATGGCAAAGGAATGGAGACACCCAAATTCTGGTGCTCACAGATTCGTGCCATGGCTGGGGAGGACAGTCCACACACACTCCTTCATTTTTCCAGCAACAGGGGCAGTAAGTGCAAGGCTCAGCATCCTGCATCCCCAGCTGTGGGACTCACTCAGCTGAGCATGCTGCATTCAGCACTGACCCCTTCAGCTGCTGCTCCCTCCACCCAGCAAGGAAAGCCTCTCCCTGGGGGAGCTCCTGGCAGCTCAGGCTGCTCCATCCCAGCTCCTGAGGTTTTTGTGCAGCCACCGAGAGGAATGAGGGTCACAGTGGTCTGGGGGTTTCCTGCAGAGAGAGCTGCAGGATGGAAGGTGGAAAGGCTGCACAAGCCTGGAAGAAATCAAAATTGAATTACCCTGTTAATCAACACCTGCTCTGCTACCAACACAAAAAATGCAACTGAAAATAGCATGAGAGATGCTCCTCACAAAAACACCCCAAGCTGCCCACTGAGCCATGGCTCTGTGCCATGTTCTAAATGCCTGGGGGTGGGAAAAAAAAGACAATAAGCAAAACATAAAAAAAAGCAGCCATCTCTAAAGTAAATCCCCAAGGCAAAGCCTTGTCAAAGACTATCATGGGTATGTGCATCTGTTTCCTACATCTCTGAGTTTCCAAACTCAGAGTTCCCTTTTTCTTAACTCAGACAAAAACAAACAAGAGACCTGAAAGGTTTTTATGAGTGGACTTCAGGCCATAACATGTGATACCATGAACAAGACTCCCCTTGTTTTTTTTTTGGAGTTTAACTCTACACAATCCCCAAATACCCAGTAGCACTCCTTGCAGCTCCCATCCCAGCCTTGAGTTCAGGAATTCAGCTATAGACAGTGACAATCTTGTTGGAAAGAGCTCCTCTTCTGAGAGCTGCTTCTCAGTCTGGAGAAAACCTTTCTTGTTCTTCCTACCTGCCCTGTCTGGATGGCACTACAGGTCTGGAGGGTGAAGCTACAGCTGCAACCTCCAAAATATCAGATAAAATTGCATGCCATTGGGGGCCATACAGACCCAAGCATGTCATTATTAACTCTGCACAAGGAAAGGGCTGTGAAAAGCCTTGATGAAAAGCACTAAAATGGGGAAAATGAGGAATCTCACCACTGAGGACATGCTTTGCTGTTGTCTCATATACACAGAGTTCTATTATCATTATAGGGCAAGAAATCCATATCACCAGAGTTCTGTACCTCTTCAATGTTTCTCATGGTCACCTTTTCTAAACACTGACTCTTCCTAGTTCTTGCAGTTGCAATCTGACTCCAGTTCCCACCAATCCAGTCTTTTATATCACTGTTATTATTGGCTACAGGTGTTGCCTGTTAGCATCAGGCCTGCTCCTAATCTTTAGTAATTGGTTCAGCTGCAACTCTTTAGGGGTTAAGATTACATTCTATACCATCTTCATTTGCCCATACTGTATCCCCCTACACTTTGGTCCTCTTCAGCATTCAGCAGGTGGTACTAGAACACTTCAAATGACAGCAGTGCTAAAGAAAAGGGAAAAGTCTCAGTCATCTGTCATCACATTATTCTGCTAATCCTCATCCACATTCTCTGCAAACATGAAGGGGTACAAGGCCTGTGCTCAGAAACCCAGCTCCTGTTGCTGAATTTGTGCTGGTGCCCGGGGGGTGCCATAAATAATCGTGTCTGATAGCACCCAGCTGAGTTCAGGCTCAGGGCTGGGATTTGCATTACAGTTCTTACCAGTTGTTCCAAAGGCTGGTTCACTCATTAGCTGATGTTTTTTGCCTGATAATCACTGCACAGCTCTACCTGTTTAACAGGGATGCTTTTTAGTGGATGACAATGCAGAAACCTCCCTACTCAAAGAGCACAGCAGAGGTGCCCTGTTTATTAATGCCTGGTGGCTGCCTCAGTAAATGCCTCTGCAGACAATACCCACATTTGCTCTGCAAGAATGTATAACTAATGCATTTCTGGAAGGGATCTCATGAAGCAGAAACCATGAAGCCAAGAACAGATGGGAACCAAACTTTCACTCACAGCTGCATTTTGAAATGAAGAAGAATTTTTTAAAAAGAGCTCAAATGAACAAAGAGATTGCAGAAGTGGAAACGCACAGTTTGTGGTTCTCCTGGTCATTAGTTTGGAACATTCAAGACTTCCCAGCATTGCATTTAATTTTAGTGATTACCTGCCTTTTTTTTTCCTTAATGAAAAGTGTGTAATTGTGAGAAAATAATTACAGCAGAGTTAATGAGAAGTACTTGGTCAATCTTCTGTGTATCATTAAATAGTCTGAAGCAAAGTCTGGATCTTTATCAATCACAAATGGGAGGGATTTAGCCACAGTGCACCAGTACAGACAGCTCAAGGAGCAAGAGGAAGAAGAGTTTTCTCCTGGAAAGCAGGGAACATCTTTTCCACATCCTGTTCAGTTCAACTAAAGAAAATGCTGAAAGGAAATTCATCACACACAGGAGGGAAGGTAAAGGTGGATGGAAATGTTGACAAGAAAACAGGGAAATTGTTCTGGTGAAAATAATTAACAAAAAAATAAACACAGTGGGAGGACCAAGGGAAGTAGTTGTGAGTCTGATGGATCTGTAGAAAGCAGGCATTGTTTCATTTGCATTTTTTTAACATCTGAGAAATAACTTTTGTGGTCAGATTAGTTCCTCTCCCTCCTTGTGAACTTTTCCTGCTTGTAGAACAAGAAGTAAAATTTTAAAAATAAGGTTCAAGCCTTGAATTTCACTCTACAGATGTGCCATGAGCACAATCAATGAGCAGTGGCTCACACAGCTGACATCCAAGCACAGATTTCAGGGAAGAGAGAGCAGCAGTCTCTCCCCAGTGTGCTGCTTGAGGAGCATGGAAACACCCTGGAAGAGAAATAAACAGCATGCCCAGGGCTGGAACAAGCTGGAAGGCTCATCCTGCTGACAAGAATTACATTTAAATTGCCATTTTGGATGGCTTAAGGAAAGAAAAGTGCTGGTTCTGCCCTGCATGAACAGAACCCTTGGGGCAGTTCTGTGTCACCTGCTCTGGGGGTAACCCTGACCTCAGGGGGGACCCTGTGGTCACTCTGCCTTCTGCAGGGCTGAGCTGCTGCCAAAACCACGAGCAGGGGACAGATAATGGGGAGTGGGAATGCTGGAGAATGCCACAGTGATGGAAAAATCACTGCCTGAGAGAGCAGGAGTCTGATCCTCATGCAAACCTGGAGAGGAAAAGGCCATTTCAGTACATCTCATATGCACTACAGAGCAATAGAGCTGCCTGGGCTCTAAGAGGAGATAAGAGCTCATCTTCTGGCTTGTTATGGAATGATTGTGGGCTAATAGAGGGAAAATAATGGTAAAGGAACCCAAGAGAATGTGTGTTAAGTAACCAGGTAACACTTCTAATGGAGGTAAAAGTGATACTGACTAAAAGGGTTCATTACCCAGTTTTTTTTTAGTTTGTTTTTTTTTTTAATATGCTCTTTATTAAAAATACAGTGATAAAAGACATGCATTACCTTTAAAAATATGTGGCTGAAGTGCAAGAAACATGCAAGAAACGCAAGAAACACAAGTTACACAATACTTTCTCTAGAGAGAAGGGACTTCTGTGCAGAGGAGCAGCCAGGCTTCATCTTCCTGGCTCCTCAGACATCTCTCTTAGAGGGAACAGAAGCAGGCTCCTGCCTGCTATAAACCCTTTTGAACAGATTAAGGCCAGGTGCTTGGCCTTGGGTCTGTCTCTACCTGTGGCTCTTCAGAAAGAGTAGGCAGGAACCTGAATTATCCTTTTCTTTATCTCTGGTCTTTAATTCTTCTTCTAGCTTTATCTCTAGGACCTTCTGAAGTTCCTGGCAGGAGGTCTCTGGAGCAACTCTGCCCTTTCACAGACTGTGACAAAAACACCTCTGACATGCTTTCGTGGTGAGTTGGCAGTGCTGGGCTAATGGTTGGACCCACAGATCTTGGAGGACTTTTCCAACCTAAGCAATTCTATGATTCTATGGAAAGCAAGGAGATCCTGATGGCCAAAAGCTCAGCTCCAGCCTACACAATTGTTGTGCAAATATTTATCTGACGAGCTCACACAGGTACAAACTTCCCTCAACATCCAAATCTTTCATCCTGCACCATCAGGGATAGGTTAAAGAGAGCACAGAGCCACAAGATATTACAGGATGAACTGTTTTGTGTCACTTCTCTTTCTTGTCAGAAAGGGAAGTTGCAAATTCTCATTTAAAAAAATACAACAGACAAAACGCACTGAGAGGGATGCCATGATCCCACCCAAGCTGCTCCACCAGCCCCCTCCTCAAATGGACAGGGAGGGAGAAAAATATAGCAAAGAATGGAAGTACAGGGAGCCATGGCTGTCATGGACAAAACAGACTCTGCTTGGGGAAATCCGTTTAATTTGTGACAATTAATCAGAGTATGATAACAGGAAATAAGGGAAAATCCAAAAGGACCTTCTCTCCACCAGTCTTTTCTCCCTGGACTCAGCTTCAGTCTCCAGTGTTCAAACTCCTCCCTCCAAGCAGCACAGGGGAGCAGGGGCTGGGGGCTGTGTTCTGCTCACATCACTTTGTCAGGAAAATTAATCCACACACATCAGAGGTTTATGTCCAAAAAGCAGACAGAGGAGTCTTTTTACTTTAATAAAGGGAGAGGCCATGGGCATTCCCCTGGGATCTCTCTAATTTTTGGGGGGTGCATCCTCCCTTTTTATCCCAATTTCCCTGCCACATTTCCCTTCTCTCTTTCCCCATTTCTGAGGTACTTGAGAGGTACAGACTCCTCAAAACACCTGATATAAAAGATTTCCCTCTAATGTATAACTCTCCCTTTTAATTTTTAATTCCTATGGAATTTAGGGGGTTTCCCCATTGTTTCTTTCATCTTTCAATGTCCAAGTTCATTTAACAGCAAACCTAAAGTTTATTTATAAAAGCAAATATCTTTTCCCATTCATCAATCAGTGGAACCCTTCCCATTGTTTCTTTTATCTCCCAGTGCTGGTTTTACCTACCAGCAGACCCACAGCTTGTTCGGAATGGCAAATCCATCATTCAACTTCATCTCCACTTCTCCCTCCTCCTCACTCCATCCCCTGCTGCAACACAGGGTCCCCCCATGGCAGTCACTCCTCTGTGAGCTCCAGTGTGAGTCCTTCCCATGGGCTGCAGCTCTCCATGTCCTCCCTTGGGTCAGTCCCTCAGGTGCAGCCTGCCCCAGCCAGCCTGGGTCACCCTCAGGGTCACAAATTCCTGCCAGCCAGCCTGGGTCACCCTCAGCTCCTCTCTGCACAGGTCCTGCCAGGAGCCTGCCCCAGCCTGAGCTTCCCACAGAGTCCCAGCCTCCTTGCAGCATCCCCCTGCTCTGCTTTGGGGTTCTCCAGGGGTTCCAGGTGGATCTCTGTTCCCCCACACAGTCCCAGCATCCCCCTGCTCTGCTTTGGGGTTCTCCAGGGACTTTTGGAGGATCTCTGCTCCCCCCAGACCTCCCTGGGCTGCAGGGGCACAGCTGCCTCCCCACAGGCTGCTGAGGAATCTCCTGTCTGTCCTTCTGCACTGACCCTGGGGTTTGCAGAGCTGCTCCTCTCACTTATTCTCACTCCTCTCTCCCAGCTGTTGTTGCACAGCAGGTTTTTTGCCCTTTTTAAATATGTTGTCACAGAGGCACAACCACCTCTGCTGATTGCCTCAGCCTGGCCAGTGGGGGTGGGAAGGGGCAGGTGTGAGAGAGGAGGGATGGAAAAGCAAAGGAAGATGAGAGGCACTGGCTCAATGCAAATGAGGAGGGGAAAACACCCTTGGTATAAAATAGCAATCACAATATGAGGGTAGACAAAACATTACCTGTTCCTGTAATACAATGTATTGTGACTGATGATGATTATCACAGTGTATTGTGATAACAATTGTAATTGTTACTGTAATACAGTTCCTGTAATAAAAATGTGGATTTGTTTGCTTTCTGCTTTGCATTGATTTTGGATTGTGTGAGTGCAGTGACTTTAATACAGTAACTATTGATTTGTTGTGGTGAAACAGAGCAGAGAATCTGACCACATCTGTCAGAAACAAACAAGGATCCTTTGGGGTTTACAGAAAAGATTTTGCTTCAGCCTAATTACAAACAAAGCTACAAGTTCCAATCCAGGTTTGGGAATGCAGAATTTCCTTTCAGGGGGTGACAAAGGCTGTTCAGCTACTGTACAGTAGCATCAAGGAGACTGGAAAGTCACTTGCAAGATGCAGAGGAGTTGTTTCATGGAATCATTGAATAGTTTGGGTTGGAAGGGACTTTAGAGCACCCCTGGTCCAGCCCCCTGCAATAAGCAGGGACATCTCCAATGGGATCAGGCTGCCCAGGATGTTTGACTGCAGCTCTGTTCCTTGTGGTGGTGGCAGTGATCAGAAGGTGACCTCCAAACAAAGCCCTTGAGCTCTGTTTTTCCCCTCAAACCCACAAACTCAGCCTGCAGCTCTCACACCCTGGTAGCTGCAATGGCTCAGCCTCCACTGCCCTGTCCCTACTGATCCTGGACCCTTTTCTGCCTCCTCAGTTCCCTCCACAGCTCCAGTGCCCACCTGGAAGCACCATGGCCATTCCTGAGGTGAGGAAAGGCAGGTGGGCACCCCAGCCAGGAGCCAGCTGCACTCTGCTCTGCCCAGACACCCCCAGCATCCAACATTTCCCTCTAGACACCTCATTAACCTTCTCCATCTAATCCCAGCTAAGAGGATTCACCCTGACTCGCTGCCAGTCAACCAGCACTGGGTTTGTGGCCAGCCATAAAGGCAGAAACGCCCAACTCTGGGCTTCAGGCACCATGTCTGATCATTCCTTCCTCCTGGGTGTTTCTGGTTTTGGCTTTTCCTGATGCAATTTGGAGCTAGTGAAATATTCCCTAGGTAATAAGACCCAGGACTGTCACCATCAAACCCAAGCTGATGAATGCCCTCAGTCGGCAGGGGAATGTGATTTATTTGGAGATTTGGGGTTGTGAATCTGTCCTCAGCTGACATGACTCACTAAGCTTCTCACTGAAGCCCACAGCAGCTCTTAGGAAGCCCTTTAGCTTTCCATGATCCTTGATTCACTCAAAAACAAGTGAGATGATTCTGGTGGAGCCTGGGAGCGTTTTGAGCACCTGTGAGGATCCCCAGCTGGAGCTGAGTTATCCTGAATAGCTGAAATACCCAAACTAATCCCCAGGAAAAGAGCAGGATGACAGCATGATTCTCGATTTTGGAGAGAAGTCCAAGCAACCAGCAGCTGCCTGGGGGCTGCAGGCATCCCTCATTTAGGGATTGCTTCCATGGTATCCCTCATTTAGGAATTGCTCCCATGGCAAGATGATTCTCCTGGAACTGAGCAGCGTGTGCCTGCCAGCCTGAGCTATGGAGCTGCACTGAGCTTTCAGGTGTGACACCAAAAATAAAAGCTGGCTGTGTCCCCATGCCAGTCCCTGCTGGCAGCTCTGGCAGCCCATGATTGAAGCTCTGTGGCCCTGTTGGCAGTGCTGGGCCAAGGAAGAGAGGGGGTGGTGGTGGATGCATCATCCTGGCAAAACTGTGCTCCTGGGATGAGACTTTGTGACCATGCTCACAGGGGTCAGAGGATGAGGGAAGAGATGAGGATCTGATTCCGTGTTTCAGAAGGCTTGATTGATTATTTTATTATATATATTACATTAAAACTATACTAAAAGAATAGAAGAAAGGATTTCCTCAGAAGGCTAAGTAAGAATAGAATAAGAAGGAATGATAACAAAGGCTTGTGGCTTGGACTCTCTGTCCAAGTCACCTCACTGTGATTGGCCATTAATTAGAAACAACCAACATGGGCCAATCACAGATGCACCTGTTGCATTCCACAGCAGCAGATAATCAATGTTTACATTTTGTTCCTGAGGCCTCTCAACTTCTCAGGAGGAAAAATCCTAAGGAAAGGGTTTTTCATAAAAGATGTCTGCAACAAGACTTCTCTGCCTGGTGAATGGAACTTTTCCTGTGCCTGCATAAAGCACAGCCCTGTGAATTGTTGTGTGCCCTTTGCAGGCACAAAGCTGCCCAAACCAGGTGAGGGAGGGTGTTTGGGCAGTGTAGCCCCAGTGCCAAGCAGCAGAGGGAGAGTTTTGTGTGGTGTGTGTAGCTGAGGTCATTTATCACATTGGAAGTGCCACACAAACAGGAGCAAATGAGGTGGCTTGTTCAGTCCCTCGTGAAAAGGAGAAGCCACTTCCAAACTATAGTAGAGGAAATGTATTGTATTAGAATATCTGTATAGAGGCTTTGTCCCTGATGGGCTGCAGCTGTGATGTCCTTAACTGGGCTGCAGCTGTGACCAATGGAGATAACTGGGATAAAAGGGGGTGGGTCAGCCAGTCAGGGAGAGCCTTGGAGGGGCTCTGAACTGAGAGAGACCAGCATGCAGCAGAAGGAGTCTGTGCAGTGAAGATCTGCAGCCATAAGACTACACAAAGGAGGTATGGGCATTAGAAATCTGATAACAATAGTATGGGACTCTAGAGAAATAATAGAACAACACCAAGCAAAGCAGCTGTGAAGCTTTTTGGCCTCCAGAAAGCTCATGGTGGGATGTAAATATCACTGTCAGTGTTTCTATGGTGTAGAGGAGCTGCAGTGGGGAGAACACAGAGTTCCTATAAAATAAGGTCTCAGAACACAGAAGCTGAAGATGAGGAATGGTTTGGCCCTTCACAGCAAAGAGGAAATGATGGAATTTGTCTCTCACCTGCCTTTTCAGGTGGATGGTGCACAACAATGCCATTGCCTGCACATCCTCAAAGCTCAGGCTGATGTTGCAGAACAGACCTTTGCATGGCTGCCCACGTGGGCTGCTGTGTTAAAGGGATGTTCCAGGGGAGAGAAGTGATTAAGGAAGAAGAAAATGGGTTTAATCTCAGTGCAGGATAGCTGAAATGTGCTTTAGGAAGACATTGACTCAGCTACATCTAGGAACACATCTGTCAGCCCAAAACACTGAGCACTTGTGCTGCTGACCTTCTGTACTGATGCCTGGAAAAACATTAGTCCACTTATGTCCCATGGTGCTGGAGGACTTCTGATTGATTGAGTAAATTAAAGCTGTCTGAATAATTCATTAAACAAATCATTTATTTGAAGAATTTCTCTCCTGTTTCATTTGCAGATTGGAGTGTGGCACAAACAGCATCACACTGATTTGACATTATTCCTCAGCTACTTCCTACCCATAATTGTAGCTCAGTCAGCAGTGCTGACAGCTCATTTCCCAAGCTCAATAGCTGCAGTGCTGTCAGCAGGGAGCTTTTCTGGCTGGTTCCTGACAGTCTCAGCCCCAGTGGAAGAGGAATTGAGGTTTCACCCAAGCCAAGGTCAATATGATAACATAAGGGGAGGGATGAATGTAGGAGTGTCGGGGGGTGGGGCAGTCGGAGATGAGAGATCTCTGAAGCCAGGTTGTGGAATTTGGGGTTTATTGCAAAGGGTGTGGATGCAGGACCCTGCTGGGAGCTGCCAGCCACAGCTCAGAGCAGGCCCCAGAGAAGAGAGGGGGAGAGAGGATGAGAGGGTAAGAGAGGCAAGAGAGCAAAAGGGGTAAGAGAGTAAAAAGGGGTAAGTGAGCAAATTCCCCTTACAATACAATAAATCTTCTGTGTTGAATATTCTGATTCTCACTAACCAATCTAGTACAATATACAAATCCTTTAGCATTTACATACAGCCTGTAAGAATCATTACATTTCCATACTGTGTTACATTTTAAACTCTAAAAACTCTTCTTTGGGCCCCTTCTGCCAAGCTGGTAGGGTCTGCTCTGACCCTTGGAGCTGTCTGCAAGCAGAGGGTGTTGTTTCATCAAAAGGGGATTACCTTCAGCCAGCCACACCATTGTTTTCCAGTTGTTCAGTAACTGAGGTATCTCAAAGCTTGCTTTCATGTCAATCTCACTTATAGTTTCTACATTCTCAAAATCTTTTGCCAGGCAACCATATTTATAAGGCTTTCCTG
Source organism: Agelaius tricolor (assembly GCF_023055355.1). Taxonomy (NCBI): domain Eukaryota; kingdom Metazoa; phylum Chordata; class Aves; order Passeriformes; family Icteridae; genus Agelaius; species Agelaius tricolor. The sequence goes on from NW_027269266.1 coordinate 5,649,253, forward strand.
TTTCATCTTCCCCAACAGATGAGGACAACAGCACCAGTTCCCCACTGCCTGTAGGGTAAAGAAACCCTGTGACAGCTCTGTCCTTTGAAGCAAGGTTTTCCAGGGTCCTGATTGCACTATGGAAATCCAGCATGGGTATTTGAAGCCAAATAAGCTGTTCACAGGGAGAACAGCCTGCAAAGCCCTCATGAGCCCTCCTCCTGTGTCTGCACAGACCAGGTTTATGGGTCACTGCCTGGAGAGCTGGGGGCTAAAGCCAGTCCTTGTCCCCTTCCCCTCCATCCTCCTTGGCATAATAAGCCTTGAGGAGCAGTGAGCCACTCTTGTCATGGCCAAGGAGAAATTGGGTTTCCCATGGAAATCGTTGCACATATTCACTTAAATTAACTATTTCCAAATATTTTCTTGTTCTTAAATATTCCTGGCTCCTGAGCATTCCTGTGAGCTGTCACTGCCTGAAATAGCCATGCAAAAGGTAACAACACAACCTGCTTTATAACAATGCACATTTGTTCAAGTCTTTGACTCTGAAGCATTTTCCTAGGGTTTTTTTCTATCTAGACTTAAGAAGGGAGGGGAACAAAGCAGGTGGAAATGGAAAAAGAAAACCCATCCCCAAATGCAGGATGTCTCCTGACTGTTGGTCCCTCCTGTTGCTTTGCTCCTTTGTAAAAAGACTAAAAAAGGAAATTAGGTGTCCACTAATTAACATTTCTTTAGCATTTCTACCTGAAAAGGACCATGAATTTTACAATATGGGATACATGTTGAGTACATTTGCCATCATTTGTGTACCATCTCTTGGAGGTTTTATATCTTGGAGTATCCAAATTGCACTGAAATAAATGTCAGGATCCTTTCGGTTCAGTTCCCAATGGCGCACGGCAAAGTCTTCAGCTGATCAGTGGTTTTATCTTGCTTTGTGTGCTTATTGTTATATCTTGTTATTTTAAAAGAAGAAAAAAATCCACTTTTAAAAGAATGTTTCAATGTTGATAGAACCTTAGGCACAGCTTTGTTGAGGTGGCTTCTGCATAAGAATACTCAGTGCATTTTTTTAAGAATTAGCTTGATGGATTTTTTCCCCCCCTCCCTTGGCTTAGCAGTCCTGAAATCAATGGAATCACAGAAGTGGAAGGCAGAACTTCAAGGTGATGCAGAATATTTGGCACCTTTGTGATGAACACAGACTTGCCAGCCACAAAAGACTCATTCTGAAATTCAAAGCATGTGGGTTTGCTGGCTAGGGGTGGAAGGAATATTGGAATATTGACTCTGTTTACTAATACATGAAGATCATCTACACTGCAGGATAAAAACACAGAAGGTAGGATGGGAACTAGTCTCCAGAATTACCCAGATTATGTTTAAAGTCCACTTAGACTCTCCAAATATGCAGTTTATATGGCTGGGACTGAATTTTAACTTGTGAAAGCACAAGAAAGGTAGAATAGAATCTTGTGTTTTGGGGGAAAAAAATCTTAGGTTGAGTGTAGATCTGAAGGAGTTGAAAGCCCATCCTAACAAAAGCCTCTTGGAATCCAGATATTTTCTATCATCTCAACATAAAGTCATGTACTCTTTTTTAGGAGCTGGGACATGCTACTGATACATGGCTTTCCTCTCAACACACAAAGTGAACATTCCCAGAAATCTAGCTAAGCATTAATCAACCATTCAGTGGGACAAATGTGTTTTCTAGTAATAATAGTAATTACCCCTAAAAGTCCTTGAAAGTTTGTGGCATTCACATTCTCTAAAAAACCCCTTCACCCAGGATTTTTCCCCTGGAAAGCTGAGAAGCCCCAGAGAAAAGGAAAACAATTCTTATCTCATTTGCTTCTCCTGTGTTTTGCTCCTTTGGAATATGTTTGGAGATTGTTTACCCACAGGTGATTGTTTCATTGGTTTCTGGTGTTGTTTTGACTCTTTGGCCAATCAGGGCCAAGCTGTGTTGAGACTCTGGAAAGAGTCACAAGTTTTCATTATTATCTTTTGAGCATTCAGTAAGTATCCTTTCTGTATTCTTCAGTATAGTTTAGTATAGTATTCTTTAATATAGTACAGTAATAAATTAGCCTTCTGAGAACATGGAGTCAGATGCATCATTCCTGCAAAGGTTCTTTTATTGGTCAGAGCTCCTAAAAATATTACTTAACTGAGGATATCTCTGCAAGACACAGGGAAGAAGAAGGATGGCAGGTGTAGAAATATAAGCCTTTGAAAAGTGAATAAACTGATAATGAACCACTACTAAATAGCTCATGGCTATTTAGATTTTGTTACTTGGGTGGAGAAATAACTTAGACTCTGTCATCCCTGATATCCTTGGGAAATAAACTACCAAAGTATCCACAGATTAACCCCAGAATGAGTTATGCAGCAGCAGCAGAACCATATTTTACTCCTTGTCTGGCACAAACACGCAAATGTGGCCTGACACCTCCATTCTCTCCCCCACTAACCTGGTACATATAAATACAGAAAATGGGTGCTCCAAAGCGGGGTGCAAAGGCAATCTAAACCTTAATCATTACTAGAAATATGTACTAAGCTTTCTTTAATTGAAATGAAGTAAAGGAATGCTTCCAGGGGAGCTGCAGATACACTTGACAGGGCTTTCCAATGCAAATCCCCAGTGTGGCTGAAACCTCAGCACAGCTCAGATTTATAGCCAAAAAGGGCTGCTTACACTCCAGGCTCAGGAAAAGTCTGTTGAAGAAAGCCAATCTCTGTTACATCTGAGCCATTTGGTTCCTCACTCTTTAGGATTCCAAGGGCAAAATAGAAATAAACTTCCTCAATCATCCTCAAACCCAGACCTGCTTCTATACAGGGTACACAGTGAAGATCCCTAAACCTTAAATCCCAAACTCCCCCTTCCTTTTCGTCCTCATATTACCTGGTTTTAGTCAATCTGGTCCCTCCCAGAAGTACCATCCCCCATCCCAGACTCCATCCTACCAAGTGCTTTATACACACTAACAGGAATGGAGGAAAGAAATGTCATCTTGGGTAAAAAAAATCAAACCCAGTAACAAAAGCAATTATTAAGAGCTACACAAATAAATTAACATATGAATAGACAGTGTTCACTGTCTTAACAGTGTTAAGACCCACTATATAAAAATGTACAGTCCAATCCAGGTCACTTGAAACCAGTAGAATTTTTTTTTCATTGGATACAAAGGTTCTGTTTCTGACGTGGTTCTGCTGCCCTAGAGACAGTGGTAAAATTTTCATTAACCTTTTGGTGAGCTCGGTTGGGCTGCAGTCATTGCTGTGAATAATCTGTCATATAGATGTTAAAAAAAAAAAAAAAGAAAAAAAGAGTCTTTTTTGTGGAAGTCTTTTGGACATCTGAAAGCTATAATCAATGTTTCTAATCTCTGGCAATGGGTGGCAGAGGTAAAATGTAAAATAAACACAAGTCTGAGTTACAGTGGAGCATCTGCCTTGGCTGCTCCGCCACTGGCCTAAGCCCATTCCCAGAGAGAAGGGCAGGGGAGAGAAGTGAAAATGAGGGCTCCAGACTGGGGCTGTGCAGTCCCTGGAGCTCAGCTCTTCTGGAAAACTTGCCCCAGTTTGTTGTGCAAAACCTCCTCCTGATCCCCAATTATTTCCCATTCCATTCCCTGCAACGCTCAAGTGTGACAATCGGTTCTGTGAGGAGAAAAAGGAAAACACAAGAATTTTAAAAATACAGCCCCTGTGCCTTTTCTTTGTCTGAAAACTCCTCTAACTGAGTGGCCCTTTGGCTTGGCAGTGCCACAGCTTTGTGCATTTCCTGCCAAGACAGCTCTGCTTGGGAAGCATGGTGATGTCAGGTCAGAGGATATTAAGCAGAGATTTGCACGTCACTGTGAATTTGCAGTTTTTGGGCCTTGCAGACACATTCAAGGGGCTGTGGGAGGAATTTTTTTCCAGTGAGAAGTAAACACAGAGGTGTTGGCCTCTTGGGAGGTGGAAAGCAGTTAACTTCAGAGCTAATTACGGGGAGGCAGAGGGATGCTGACAGATGCATTGTCCTGGAGAAGGGCCTGCTGCTGGCTCTGCATGAGACAGGGAGCAAAGCCTCTCTCCTCCTCTCAGCAGGCCCATGGCACCAGGGAGGAAGGAGACAAGGATGTCAGGACTTCTAATTATACACCAGGAACATGTGAAATTGGAGCATTAGAAGTGTTAGTTAAGAATGATGCCCCGAGGTGCTGAAGTGGAGCAGCAGGAGGAGGAAGAGCAGGGTGGTGGGGATGAGGGGCTGGAGAGGAGATCTCCTGCTCATCCTTGTGTGATGGGGTCTGGAGAGGCATCCATTTTCCAGGGATGCACAAAACACATGTGCAGTTATATATCCACCAAAACCCTTCCTGTACTGTAATTTGAGGTGTGTTTCCAAAAGCAGTTTTAAACTCAGTTGAAAGCCACTTCTGTTGAAAGCTTTGCCAGTGTGGTCTGTCAGTCAGTCATCCTCTAGCCTGGAGAAAGCTGCTTTCCTGTTAAAAAATGGAATGGACATTTTCCCACTTCCCAGCTGTGCCACAGCTGAACAAGGCAAGAAGACGCCTCTTGAGTTAAATGTTGTTGCAGATTCATTTGAAATCTTCTGCATGAAAATGGAACTTCTTTATATTGAGCTTTAGCCTGAAAATGAGCTGGAATGCTAATAAAAGTCATTCACACCAGCTTGGAGGAGTGAACTGAACTGAACACCACTGAAAATCTCATGTGGTGTTTGTGAGGGTCCCCAGGACGAGGTGAGAGATGAGAATTTGACTCCATGTTCTCAGAAGGCTGATTTATTATTATATTATATTAATTATACTAAAACTATACTAAAGAAAGAGAAAGGATAGATGAGAATGTTTAATAAGAATGAATAATAAAAACTTGTGACTGACTCAGAGTCCAACACAGATGGCTGTGATTGGCCATTAAGAAAAAATAATTCACATGGAACCAATCAAACATTCACCTGTTGGTAAACAATGTCCAAGCCACATTCCAAAGCAGCAAACACAGGAGCAGCAATCAGATAATTATTGTTTTCATTCCTCTCTGAGGCTTCTTGGCTTTCCAGGAGAAAATCCTGGGCAAAGAGGACTTTTCAGAAAATATCAGGGTGACACTCTTACTGAGGGAGGTGCAGCTATGACAGGCAATGGGATGCCCCTTGTCCCTGGAGCAGGACTGGGTAGTTCCATACCCGAGGGAAAGTCCTGTGAGAGTCTGTCCGAATTTTCCCTCATCTGCTTCACGATTGTTATTGGGGGATCACTGAAGAGAAGACCCCCCCTGTCTGAAATCTCTGGCTCTGAAGGAAAAAGTCACACGCCAAAGGCCCTGAGACCCGAGAGGACAGTGTTAAGTTATTGTTTTCACAGGTGTTGTTTGCTGTATGCTACACTGAGAAGAAGAAGGGGGCACTGTGCCCTTTTTGCAACAATGGCTTTGGAAGCTGTCCCACCTCTTGGCCTGGCTGACTTCTCCTGAGTTTCGGGTGGTCTCCCACAGAAGCCCCTCACCTGTTTTACAACCACCGTGACAGACAGACTGAGATGGAAGAAGCCTCTCCATCAAGGACTGAGACATGGAACCCCCATGTGAAAAGGCCCCTCTGCTCCTCCCAAGGACTGGGACTGAAATCCCAACCCGGGGCAGGTGTGTGGGGGAGGCAAGCTGGCCAAAGTGAGATGTTTGCATGCAGGTTGTGACCACTGGACCATGAAAACAATGGCTCTTGTTTACTGCTGAGAACATGGACTACCTGTTACATCTATTCCTTATTGTATCTGTTTCCCCCCCTCACAGTTTTCAATAACAAAAACCTCTGAGTTAGCTAGAGATTTTGAGATCTCTCCAGCATAACAGGTGGATCCTCAACTGGACTGGACCAAAGGACTTCATCTCTACATTGGTAGCTATATCCCCCTCTCTCTCTTTTCTCTCTCTTTCTCTATCTTTTTCTCTCCCTTAATCCCTCTATCGCATTTTGCTGTGGTCATTCAATAAAGGTGCATTTGTTTTGATTATTTCTGCAAAACCCCTCGTACCGTGTCGGTTCTTTTGCACCCTGAGATCACTCCTACGAACCATCACAACATCCCTTCACTAGGACAGATCATGACAGGATGCAGCTGTGGCTCAGAGCTGGGATGTTCTGAGGAGCTGGGGACAGCAGATGTGGCTGCACTTTGTGGGTTCTCTCATTCATCTGCAGAGTCACTTTTTCATTGTTCTGGTGGCCTGTAAGGCACACTCCCTGTAAATTATTGTATATTAATTGGACAAGCAGAGTTGTTGTGCAGGGGGGTGATTGTGGTGGTGTTCACAGGGGTCCCAGGACAAGGGAAATTATGAGAATCTTGACTCCATGTTTCAGAAGGCTGATTTATTATTTTATGATATATATTATATTAAAAGAAAATGATATATTAAAACTATACTAAAAGAAAAGAAAGGATTTCATCAGAAGCCTATAAAGGAATAGAAAGGAATGATAATAAAATCTTGTGACTGCTCACAGCCTCAACACAGGTGGCTGTCATTGGTCATCAAGTAAAAACAATTTCACATGCTGGGTAAACAATTCTCCAAATCACATTCCAAAGCAGCAAAACATGGGGAGGCTGAAACTTCTCAGCTTCTCAGGAGAAAAGATCCTAACGAAAGGATTTTTCATAAAATATGTCTGTGACAGGCGATCTCACCATCAGACTCATTCCCCTGTGTGAAGGTACTGAAAGCATCTGGGGAGGACAGAGAAACTCTAAACCTACCAAAATGGGAGCCTGAGGCCACTGTCCATGTCTCAAGCAGCTCTGGGTCACACTGAGCACCTCTGTGCACACTGGACACCTTCCCTCATCACCAGCACCCCAGAGAGCTGATGTGAGGAAAAGTAACCAGTGGAGTTTCTGAACCCACTCAGACCAGCCCAAACTGGACAATTTTACAGACTTGTGGGGCCATTGCTTTCTGATCACCTTGCAAACTGGTGGCATCACAAAGGCTAAAATTTGCTGATCTGCCCATAGGAAAAGCACTTTTCTTAGAGCAGTAGATCCCAAAATGAAGAAGGGATGCTATCATATATCTAGCTCCTGGGTTTTTTATGTGTCCACAGCTCCCACCAAAAATAAAGTACTAGGAGGTAAAACACCTTCATTTATTTCTCATGGGCACTTAAGAAAAGAAAACAAATTTAGGGAGGATCACAGGGAATTCCTCTCATGCTCTAGCATTGCTTGACAATGTTAAACCAAATAAATAAGAGAGATGGGGATAAAAAGCCATTCAGAAGCAATCATTGGCCTCAGCACAGCTCTGCCTTGACCCTGCAGCTCATGGCTCCTTTCACCTTTGAAGCAGGGTGCCTGGTGGAGACACCAGCACAACTCACCTTGTCTGATGGATGCTGGGCATTTTGAAGAGAAAATAATAGAGAATTTCAATTTTTTTTTTTCCTGAGGGATTTCACAGATTTTATCATCTTCCAAGGATGCAGCCCAAGGTGTGCAGACAAAATAATCTGACACCCCCTGAAGAAATGATGCATCATCAGTTACTGAAGTCTCATCATCTTTGGTTTCACTACATCAGCCTATTCATAGTCATCACTTGAAGGATCACAGAATTTGCCCCATGCATTTCCAGAGGCAGCTCTGAAAAGGCCAGCTGGCAGGGAAGGAGAAGAGACAATGATTTTGTTTGAATGTGAGCCCTTGGAGAGTGGGATCTCCTGGAAAAAGAAAATACCAGCCTGGAACAGTAAATGCTGCCTTCTGTGCTGTGAAGTGACTCCAGATCCCTTGATCATGGTGTGCTTTGTGCCCATCCTTTTACAGGGAGCCATTGAAAAGCATTAGCTGGACAATAGTACAGAACTGAAAACCTGTGAAAAACCAGAAAAAAATTTCCAAATAAAACCTGAAATGCCAAGTGAGGACAATAATGGGCTCTGTGTGTCCCTGGAAGAGCTAGCAAATGGCAAGGGCAGCCCTGAAGGGCAATCTGTGCCTGGAGGCAGTGGAGCCTTCCCATGGACAGATTTAGGGACAGCTTCCAGGATTTTCTATATATATATTTATGATCCATTTCTATATATATTGATCCATATTCTAGATACATGATCCATTTTCTATATATATATTTTTATGATCCATTTTCAGGGCATGGGATTAATTCTGTGCTCTCTTGAAGAGCTTCCAAGCCCTGTGACCCACAGCTCAGCATCACACACAGCCCCTGCATGGGTTATTACTCCTCCAGTGGCTCTGTTTCTGTGCTTTCCAGGGAGAGACAACCTTCCCCACAGCAGAAGGGCTTTGAGGATTCAAAATCAAGACCATTTTCAATGGACTCAGATGCCACTGTCAAATTTTCTGGAAAAATCCCTTCGCTGGGATTTCTTTTCCTGGGAAGCTGAGAGGCCTCAGAGAAGAATGAAAACAATAATTATCTGATTGCTTCTCCTGTGTTTTGCTGCTTTGGAATGTGGTTGGAGATTGTTTATCCAACACGTGAATTGTTTTTACTTAGTGACCAATCACAGTCTGGCTGTGTCAGACTCTGAGGAGTCAGTCACGAGTTTTTCATTAGTATCTTGTTAAGCCTTCTGTCTGTATCCTTTCTCTATTCTTTAGTTTAGTTTTAGTATAGCATTCTTTAATATAATATAAGTACACAAAATAATAAATTAGCCTTCTAAGAACATGAAGTCAGATTCATTTCCTTCCTGCCATGGGAGACCCTGAAAAATGCCACACTCAGTCACTACTTTGTTAGGTGTTATTGATACCATTGCTGGGGTGGTGTGCATCTCCCACAGGACTTCTGGCACTTACAGTCATTTGTTTCCCAGCTCTGCACACACACAGGCAAGGGCAATCTCCAGGGTGTGCTCAGCTTCAGGAAAATGAGGTTCAGCACATGCTCATGCTCTGACCATGGAGCAGAAGGACTTGTTCCTGCAATCTCAGAGCTGCAGGGTGAAATAGGGCCTGGTAATGAAATTGCCATTATGCATGAAAGGACAGAGGATGAGAAATCACAATAGAAATTGTCTGTTCTAATGAGAAAAGGGTTGTATGGTGATGGTCAAGGAAAGGCTTTTCAAAGGAAGGAAAACAATACCTTGTGCAAATTGCATGAGGCTGCTGTTTGCTTAGAGGGAGCAGAGGCCAAGGCCTGACAGTTTCATCAGAAAAATTGGTTAGGAAATAACCAGAGGAACATAATTCATTGCTCAAATGTCAAGCTGCTCATATCTAGAGAGAGAAAAGTGTGCATTTATCAGCAGCAGTAGTACACACCTCAAAATAATATAAGATAAACCAAAAAATTCATCCCAGACCTGCCATGACTCAGATACCCCCCAGTGCTAGGGCTGAGGATGCACAGGAGAGGAAGATTCAAATTCCATTTCCCAGGAAAGTGGTGAGATGGGAAAACACTGAGTGTGATATAAGCCTGGCAGAGGAGAAAACAAAGCTTTTCCCAGCCATGGGTTGTGCATGATCTCAGCACAGCAGAGATGCATCTGTAGTAACTGGAGATATTGAATTGGGGCACCACGAGCAGACAGGAGGATTCAGTGTAAGGGGTCAGGGAAACACTGCTAAAGTAGTTTATTTTGCAGGCAACAACAGATTAAGGCAGGTTTGCAGGGGGAAAAAATTCATCTTTTCTTTAGAAGAACAAGTGCCAGCTTTTAGGTAGAAAACAAACACAGCTAAGGGAATAAAGGGAAAATTGGTGCTGTGTCAAAAATAAATGTGTTTGCTGTGATGTGTCTGCAGGAAAGCAGAAGAGGAGGGGAATGGCTGCAGGAGAATTGCACACAAGGTTTGTTGGAACAATTCTGAGTAAGAAAAAGACTTCTTGCATAGCATGCCTTTTGGTTCAAGCCTCTTGTTGTTTTATATTATTGTCTAAAAGCCACATGTAGAGCACAGGAATCGTGTTCACATGACAGGATGCTGATGTTGAAGCACAAAACTACAGTGTCAGAGGTGAGGTACCACTCTTAGATTTGGAGGCTTTTATTTTTTCCTTTGAATCAGTGTAAGTGGTGAGCAGACCCACCTTTGTTCTGCTTTATCAGAACTGCCACACCCAGACTAAACTGCTTTGAGTAGTTATCAATGGAACCTTAGAAAGTCAATCCAGGTCAATAACTAGGATGACAAATTCAGGCTAGTAGACATGAGTTAACAGAAAAATTGCAAAAGCACTGTGTGCCACTAGGTGTCCAAGCAATGAAATGGCAGATGAAAGTCTGTGGAGATTAAAATTGTGTACGTGGAAAATATTCATAGTTTTGCTTGTGTAATAATGGGCTACTATAAGCCAGGAGGAAAATCTTGGGGTTATAATATGAGGTTACATGAGAATATCAGCTTGGTACAAAGAGTACATTGATAAGAAAGGATTAGAAAAGGAGCAAAGAACACAAACAAGCTGTGCTAGTACATCAAAAGCAGATCTGATCTGGCAATTAGTATCACATAAATTTTATATTGTAGAAATTGAAGAATCAAAGAAAAGAGTAATGGGATGATCAAATATGTAGTGAGATTCCTGTAGAAATTTTGTTTTAATAGAAAAATCGGGGAGAGAAATGACTGAGAGGACCTATGACCATCATCTCAAAAACAATTAGCAATATTCATTAAGGTAATTGTCTCTGGCCCAGCAGTTCCATGAGGCACAAGTAACTGGAGCCAAGGACAGCATCCTGGAGGAGCCTTAGTGCAGTTCCTGAGGTGCTCACAATTGGCCTCTGTTGGAGGTAAATTTCTGGGCTGGGTGGTCTAACCTGACTTAGCTTCCCTCACATTTTTAGGATCCTTAGGCCATGAATGGATTATTTTGTCTCACACATCATCAAACAGCATTAGCACTTATCTCCCCTAATGCCTTCTGCAGAAGCCACACAGCTCCTCTCCTTCCTCTTTGTTAGGATCAACAGCCTGAAGGGCTCCAAAATACCCTGATTTTTTGGTTATTTCCAGGTGGAAGTGCCCTGGGTGTGTCAATGTGAACAAACTCCAGCAAATGCCTGTGGCACAGCAGATCCCATGCCACCTGTCACCTGTCCCCTTGCTCCTTCTCATACACCACCCCCAGCTTTCTCTGGAAGGTTTGTCCACACTGGGAAAGAGTGACTGTGGTAGTTTCTGGGACCCCCATCGATGGGAGGAATGATGAATCTGACTCCATGTTCTCAGAAGGCTAATTTATTATTTTATGATCTGTATTATATTAAAGAATATTATATTAAGCTATACTAAAGAATACAGAAAGGATACAGACAGAAGGCTAAAAAGATACTAAAGAAAATTCATGACTCCTTCCAGAGTCACGACACAGCCTGACCATGATTGGTCATGAAGTCAAAACAATTCACATGTTGGATAAACAATCTCCAAGCACATTCCAAAGCAGCAAAACACAGGAGAAGCAAATGAGATAATATTGCTTTTTTTTTTTTTTTTTTTTTTTTTTTTTCTGAGGCCTCTCAGCTTCCCAGGAGAAGAATCCTGGGCAAAGAGATTTTTCCGGAAAATATGATGGTGACAACTGACATTCCAAACCCACCTGGGTGTGTCCCTGTGTCACCTGCTCCAGGTGACCCTGCCTTGGCCTCTCCAGAGATCCCTTCCAGCCTCAAAAATTCTGTGATTCTGTGGCATAGCCCACCCAATTCTGCAATTCAGATATACACAGGGTACAGAAGAACTGGCTGGACCCAAACACCTCAGCACTGTGGTTTGGTTTGACCCAGAAGCTACAAAAATGAGAATTTCTCTAATTGCTGATGATAATTTTGTTTGGATCCTGTGAACCACTGCACATGGAGCTCACAGCTCAGCCTGCAGTGAAAAGGCAGCAACTCTCCTCCTGCTACTCTCAGAATGTTCTTGCCTATTCTACACACTGCTCTGATCAGCCTTTAATTCATGCATGCAAATCTTCAATCATCTTTTGGCCCTTCAAGCTTTCAGGTCAATGGGGGGAAAAAGTCAAGAAGTCAACATGAATTAATTTAATTTATGCACCCTGCAGATGAAGAATAGAGGAGTGCAGCAGGTTCAGAGCAGGAATGAAGGTTCAGAGAGGAAAATGACAGCAAAGCATTTGAGATGTGCACAGTTTTGTATTTATGGCCACCCAAGGTAGGAAAGTGCTGAATAGGAGCTGGGGAAAGCTGCTCCATGCAGCTGCTGGGGCTGATGATATGGTGACATGAGAAATATGTTTTCACATCAGAAAATATTTTATACATAAAACCCATGGGACTTTCACCTCCTTTGCCTCACAGGCACTGTTTCAATGCCCTCAGTGCCCTGCCTGAGCTCCCATGGAAGGGCACAGGACTGCTGTGCTCCAGCTGCCATTCCTGCCTTGCACCCTTCCAGGGATGGGGATGCTCAGTCAGGCTGCAAGGACTCTGCACACCTCTGCCTTTGGGTTCAAAGCAAACTGAATTTGTGTCCTGTTTGCTTGTAAGAGGATGATGTGCCCAAGAGTTCCTGTCTCCAACTGTAAACAAAGAATTATTGACATATTTCTCAAAGATTTGAGATAGTCATCAAAAGATGAGTGATTGTCACAAGCTGCAGCCTGGCTGCTTCCCAAATGTGTGTGGGGAAGCTCCTTGGCTGGGATGTGGCTGTGATTGCAAATTATCATCTCTAAGGCTACAGATCCAAGAGGATTCCCAGGCATCCCTCTCTGAGGCAGCTGCACATTTCCATGCCCAGGGTTTGGAGCTGCTCTGTGACAGACACTGCACCTGGAGCTGTGCACAGGGGACACAGCAATGGTAAGCAGTGTCTGGGTCCAGAGTGAAAGCAGGGTGTAGATAGACCTGTAAAACCAAACATGGCAGGAATGGGGAGCCTTTCCCACACACTTTCTGCAGATCCCACTGGGTAAATGCAGGATTCCCCGCTGAGAGAATAGATATAAAGTTTTCCTTGGGAGGAAGGAGTTGTGGGGAGCAGCCAGCTCCAGAACTTGTTCATTGGCAACAGCCAAGTTAACAAGAAAGTCCATTTTAAAACCCTGGAAAAGTCCCCTGCTCTTTCTTAGATGAAATTTGTTTCTTAAACAGAGTCTGCTTAGTGCAAGCTAATCCCTCAGCTCATTTGTGGGGAAAATCATGGTATAAATGGATAAAGCTCTCAAGATAGCTGCTAACAATCATGTTCCAAGCCAGTTTTCTGCTTCACTAATACTCTGAAGCTAATCAGCATTTTTCTAAATGATCTCTGCATACTTCTTGATTTCTCTGCCCCCAAAATATTTACTCAGAAACATTTACGCCGGTCACACATCTTGTCACTCACTTGTACTTACCAGTTAAAATGACATTTTCTAGAAGCAATTTCACCAGCTGCAGCCCCCAAAGATGAGTGACCCTCTCCCAGAGCAGGGTTTCCCCGAGATCCAAAGCACAGAGCCAAAGAAGGGATATGTGTGTGAGGTGGAGGATGGCAGCAGGGTGGAAGAGGGCAGCAGGTGGCCAAGAGCCGAGCAGGGGGAGCATCACCAAACCCTCATATTGCAGACAAACTGGGGGGCTTGAGCTTGTTTTTCCTGGAATCCAGAAGAGGATCTGCAGGTGGCTCTGAAAAGATACACAGGGGATGCTCCTGCCCTCTGGGGCACATCAAGCTTTGTGAGCTTGTATTAAATTTCACCAGGATTTAAACTTCCTATTGCAGCACCCTCCCCAGCCATTTTTATAGAAGTTGGTAGTAAATTCAGCACCTCTCTGTTTTCTGATAATGAGCCATATTTAAGGAGCAAAGTATACCACTGGTAATGGCTCAGCTGATTTTTCCTTGGCTTCACAATGATAAAGCTCCCAGTCCTGAGTGTAACTCTTCATTTTCTAGACTTTTTTTCCATAAGCTGTTCTACCAGCACCTCATTTTGGCATGAAGCTTCTTTTGAGTCCCAAGCAAAGATGCTCCCCAGGATACATTAAGATGAACATTGACAAAAAAAATTCAATTTTTTCTCCTATGACCTCATCCCAGCTCTTCTATATCTCAGTCTTCTATGGGCTTTACCACTTTTGGGCAAGCCTTCTGTCCTGAAGTATTTTTTAAAATGTTATAATATATTACTATTTTGGTGCATTTTGCAAGCTGTTCACCAAACTCTTTTTTAAGCAAGCAGAGTTTCAACTGAGCACCACATGGAGAGGGCTGAGGCTTCCAGGTCCTTGTAAGATGCCCAGCAAAAGTCATCTCTAAACATGCATCTACTTGTCACTGTCACATTTTCTGAAAAATCCTTTCACCAGGATTTCTTCTCCTGGGAAGCTGAGAAGCCTCAGAGAAAAAATAAAATAATATTATCTCATTGCTTCTCCTGTGTTTTGCTGCTTTGGAATTTGGTCTGGAGATTGTTTATCCAACAGTTGGTTGTTTGATTGGTTCCATGTGAATTGTTTTTACTTAATGACAAATCACAGCCAGCTGTGTCAGGAGTCTGGCGTCAGTAATGAGTTTTTAGTGTCATTCTTTGTAACCTTCTGTCTGTGTCCTTTCTCTATTCTTTGGTATAGTTTTAGTATAGCATTCTTTAATATAATGTCATTAAATAATAAATTAGCCTTCTAAGAACATGGAGTCAGATTCTCAATTCCTCCTTCGTCCTGGGTACCCAGAAAATGCCACACCTACTGTTGCTCCAAAAATGGTCTGTGATCTCAGGAGAGCAAGATTGAGCCATGAAGGCTACAGAAAGAGTAGGTGGTTTCTGAAAAAAAAAAAAAACAAAACAAAAAACAGTGGGCCATCTGTTTTTTCTGAGATGTTGATCATTTTTAGTTGATTTATCGTTTGAACAATATAATTTTTTTCATACCTCCATGAGAAAAAAAAAATTAATCAATTTCTGTCTTCAGCACTGGTCTATTGCTTATCTGGAGTCTGTCTGAAGGCAATGACTCCATTAAACAGCACCTGTGCTACTAAATGTTATTGAAATACTGAAAAGGGTCAGGGAAATTACTGCTGACTATTTTATAAGAAATTTGCAAGGAGGAAAACCATGTGGGCTGTGATGATTCCACAGGAATCAAACAGGAATGGGTTCAAAAAGCTCTATAATAGGCAAGATATGGAAATAATATTGAAATTTGCAGCTAGCTCAATTTAAGAGAAGTATTTGTGAATATAACTGAAGCATTTGCTATTTAAATCTTCCCATTGACAGCAGAATTCATAATTTTCACAATCTGTTCAACCCCATTATTTCCTTTTTCTGTTCAGCTTCAATTCTATTCTCATCTGAATGAGATGCACTCCCACAAACTGAAATCAATGAAAGCCTGTACAACTCCCTGCAAATGACATCCATCAAAAGGTGCTTCCCACTGTGTTCACTCCAAGAAAATCCTTCCCAAGTATTTCTGTGACACCACAAAAGACTCACGAGTTCTATGAGCCACAAAAATAATTGATTTAATTTATGCATTCAACTTGTTTTCATTAAACTTCTGTTTTACTCACTGGAGCAGAGAAGTAGATGTATAAGAACAAGTGAAACAATTGGTCACTTGTTTTTGTTTACAGCCTGAGAGATTGGATTTCCTCCTGTATAAAAAAAAGTTGCAACTTTTGATTTTTTTTGATTCATAAAGCAGATGAATTTTCAAGTTTTCTATCTAGATAGGAAATACTAAAAAATTAAGTTAAAACAAACAATAACAACAAAAAAAACCCTCAGGAAATGTCAGATCATTTTCACCATTATGAAGCAGGGAAACAACTTTGACCTGTGGACTCTGTCTCCACAGGCTGCCCTGTGGAACACAGATCTTACAAGTCCTGTGTGTCCCACTTTGCAGAGGCAATTAAGAGCCTTCCTACACCATGAAGCTTTTTCACCCAGAGCCATGGCAACCTTGTCTCCAGATCAGTTTAGCAAACTCATCTACCTCAGAAGCATTGGGTACTGTTCCACTGGGAATGCTGGGGGAGCATTACAGTCCTGATAATTAGAGACTTCCAATTAATCTGCAGGTTCAAATGTACTCGTGGTCATTTGATACCCATTTCTTCTGCTGCCAGCACTGCCTGCAGCTGAGAGCTGGGCACCCTGTGAGCCCCAGCATGCCAGGAGCAGCTCTGGGATGGTTTTTTTTCTCATCTGCATTTCAAAGTGCACCAAAATCAACATGTGCCACAGAAAATGCCATGCTAGCTCCAGCTGCAAACATCTGCTGACCCACCGTTGATGCAAACCAAGGGGCTTCACCTCTGGGAGATTTTGGGGGAGACTCAGCTGGACAAACACACAGAGGAAATTCAGTTGTGAATTTGTGAGCATCTGCTGCCACTTCAGGCTCCTGGGAGGTCTGGGTGGGGCAGGCAGAGTGGAACAGGATCTGAAGGGTTCTTGCTGCTCTCTGGAGGCCACGCAGGGCAGGTTAGGGCACCCCAAAACTGTGGTATTTTTGGAGTCCCCCATGGCAGGAAGGAAATGATGAATCTGACTCCATGTTCTTAGAAGGCATATTATATTATATTATATTATATTATATTATATTATATTATATTATATTATATTATATTATATTATATTATATTATATCATATATCATATCATACCATACTATATTATATTATATCATATTATACTATACTATATTATATTATATTATATTACTATACTAAAAACTAAACTAAAGAATAGAGAAAGGATACAGACAGAAAGCTTAACAAGATAACGAAAAACCTGTGACTGACTCCTCAGAGACTGACACAGCCAGACAGTGATTGGTCATTAAGTAAAAGCAATTCTCATGCTGGATAAACAATCTCCAAACACATTCCAAAGCAGCAAAACAGGGAGAAGCAGATCAGGTAATTTTCTCTGAGGCTTCTCAGCTTCCCAGGAGAAGAAATCCTGGCAGAGGGATTTTTCCAGAAAATTTGACAGTGACACCAAAACCTTTAGACAATTCTGTGAGAAACCTGAATCCCAGCTGAGTGCTCTGCACAGTGTGAGATGCTGGAGAGCTCTCTAGGGTCTGTTAATTCCATTTCCTGCCATGGGATCTCAGCTATGGTGCTCACAAAGGAATACAGGTGTGGAGACACCTGAGTATAGGTGCCTTGGCTTTTGACCTGAATCCCACTTGATCTTAAAATATTATCTGGAGAAATTCTATTTTTCTGTACATAAATGTTATTGATGATTTTCTGGACTCCACATATGAAGGGCAGCATTAGAGAATACATAACAATAACAATAATGTTATTATAATAATAACTTCTACATTAATATAACTTATTATTAATAGGCAAAGGGGAATAAAAAAACTAAGCATAGATACATGTTTTCCTCTTGCTTTCTTCAAAAGAGTCACAGTGGTACAAGAGAACCCCTAAATGTAGTGTGACTGTAGGGGAGCCTAGATTTTCAAAGTCAGACTCAGAGAATTCAACTTTTTATAGTTGGATTTCATGCTCTCCTAAGGTGAAAGAATAAAAATCACAAGGAGTCTAATAGAAAACCTGGCCTGACCTAATTTGATATATCCTTAGAAGGAGTTTGTTAGAAAAGATGACTCTGTAAGGAACACTTTGTACTCCAGAACTGAGATTTCTTAATACTGTTACCTGGTGTTCCTGGGCTGGAGTCAGAAGAGGGGAAGGAGAGGAGAGCACTGCAAGAGTTTGTGCTGGTTTTGGCTGAGGTGGAATTACTGCTCTTCCCAGTGGTTGGTGTAGGGCTGGGTTTGGGGTCATGCTGAGCACAGGGTTGATAATATCAAGATATTTTATTATTACACAGAGGGATAAAGCAGAAGAAGACTGAAGGTGAATTTCATTATTTTCAGAGGACATCTCTAAAAAGTTGGGTGTGGAAACCCAGGGCACTGGGAATATTTCTCTGTCTGCTCTGGGGTGCCCTGACCCCCAGGGCAGCACTGACTTTGACCCTCACTCATAGAGAAAGTTTCCCAGACTTCAAGATAGACTGGAATCCACAAAAGTGGGAAATAGATTATAGAGAGTAGTGTAGGTGCATCACTTGGTGAGAAATTGAGGTTTTGGGATTTTTAGTATGTTGAGGATGGAAGCAAGATGGAGGCACAGGGTGTTGTCCTGGGTTTCTTCTCCATGCTGCTGCTTCTTCCTTCTTCTTCTTGGGTTTGGGTGGCATTTTGTAATAGGGCAGAAAAGTCCCCATTGCAGCTCTGTGGGATCAGTTATTGGGTTAAAAGGGAAATAATCCAGGTGTCAGTTCTGAATTGGATAGTTTAGTCTTAAAAGACCTTGGAACAAGAGATTGTTGGCCATTTTGTGCCTTCTAATGAAAAGCTGCTGAACTCATGGTTGTTTTACTGATAAGAAATAATAAACACCTGAGTCCAAACGTCAGCTACTGTCTCAAGTGCCTTCAGTCCAGACCCAGAGAAACCAAAGACTGGTACCCCCACAAGGATGGGTTGCTCAGAGAAGTGAAAGGAGCATCTGAGACAACTTTAGTATGGTGAAGAGGATGAACATGGAAACAAGGAGTCAGACTGATCCCAAGCTCCAGGATTTTTACATCCACCAGACTGAAGGATCAGATTCCCCTCCTGAATCCCGTGTGACACCTCTGGGCAGCAGCAAGACTTTTAAGCTCATCTGTCTAGCCAAAAATGGCATCACATGGCTGAAGACAGCAAGTTTAAAGGAAAGAGAAGAAAGGAAAATAGTAAAATCAGTTTCAAGTCTGACCTCAAAAACATGCAAGATTTAAGATGAAATTGTTAAGAAAAGCATAATGGAGATAAATGATATAACTGATATATATGATATAATGATATAACAGTATGGACTTAGCAAAGTCAGCTCAGTAGGTAATGAAATAATCCCACAAAAGCTGTATGTCAGAGGAGGGAGCTTCTAGCTTCACATGTGGCTTTACAAGACATTTCTATCAGTCACAGGGAATGACTGGAGTTGCAATAGTACAATTTTAGAATGTTAATTGGCAATATGAAAGAATATTGATTTTTTTAAGGTGAACTTAGTGGCTCAGGAACATAATTTTTCATAAGGCTTTCCAGATGCAGAGAGTGCAGCAGAGCTCATCCAGAGTGTCTGGGAGAAAGCACTCAATTAAACAGCATCTGAGGCATTAGCTCAGATGGGAAGGTGGAAACCAAATGAACTGCAAATGTGCTGCAGTGTGAAGGGGAGATAGAAACATGCACTGCTGTAAAGGTAGGGATCAAGAGGGAGGGAAATTCTTCTGCTAAAATTTTTTAAGAGACAGTTATGACATCAATATTTTTGTTAATTACTTGGGCACAGAAAATGCCTGACAAAATCTACTAATGGCAAAATTTAGAGCAATGTCAGTATGTAAACAGAGAGAGAATAAAACAGAAGCCCATGATCCTGAGGTAAGCAGGGAGAGATAAAACTCACTGGTGTGAAATGCAAGGTAATGAATGTGAGAACCCAATAAAAATGGAGCTTTCTGATACCTGTGCACCTCCCCTCCTGGAAATGACTGAGGAGTACCAGCTGAGCACCAGGAGAGGGATCAGCATGATCAAGTGATGAAAATGAGAAATGTGGTCACAGTCTCAGGAGGGACTGGGTTGAACACCCCTGTGTAGCCATGATATTTTCTGAAAAACCCTTTCCTTAGGATTTTTTCTCCTGAGAAGCTGAGAGGCCTCAGGAACAAAATGTAAACAATGATTATCTGCTGCTGTGGAATGCAACAGGTGCATCTGGGATTGGTCTCATGTGGTTGTTTCTAATTAATGGCCAATCACAGTCTGGCTGTCTGGACTGTCTCAGTCAGTCACAAGATTTTGTTATCATTCTTTCTTCCTTTGCTATTCTTAGCCAGCCTTCTGATGAAATCTTTTCTTCTATTCTTTTAGTATAGTTTTAATCTAATATATATCATAAAATAATAAATCAAGCCTTCTGAAACATGGAGTCAGATCCTCATCTCTTCCCTCATCCTCAGACCCCTGTGAACACGGTCACACCCCTGGGCTGGCTGGGGATGGTGTCTGCAGCAGAGATGGGAAACAAAGCCTTGGCACGGCCTCACCTGAGTGCTGCTCACATCTGTCACCACCCAGTTCAGGTGACAGGCAGGTACAGCCCTGAGTGGGGGTGGGCAAGGGTCATTAGGAGCAACTGGGGGGCAATCGTTGGGGGTCCCAGAGAGAGGAATGTCCCCCAGTGTCCAAATAGACACGGTGGGCCCAGTGTCCCCAGCCTCGGCCCTTCTGTCAGCCCCTGCCCTGGTGAGCCTGGCCAGCCCTGCTCTGCCTCACCTCCTCCTGGTCCTTGGCAAGCAGCTCCATCTGCTGCTGGTGAGCCAAGAGATGCTCAGCAGAGTCCAAGTCAGAACAACATCATTCCCAGTTTTCCCTCTGGACTGGGAAGGACAAGTGTAGGAATGTTCCCGCTGTTGACAGAGTGACAAAACTCTCCTTTTTCCCCTTTGCTTTTTCCTTAAAAAGGAAAAAAGCCCAGAAGTTGCTCTCTCAATTAGGTAAAAAAGACACCTCAGAGGACTGAGGGACTACACCTCAAACTTAAGGATAGCTAATTGGACAGGAGCCAAAAAGCCCTGCCTAAGCAATTCACTAGAAAAAGAAGAGAACAAAGGAACTAATGGCTTTTGTGGGGTGTTTTACCAAGAGCAAGAACCTCTTGCACCTGGCTCGGGTTTTCTCTGTAAAGAGTTTTGTTATTTTGCCTTTTATTAAAACTTTTTTGTTTCCAACACTACCACAGCAGTCATCCTGCTGATTTTATGCGTTCTAAGGTGGCTGAGCTGTCTGGGGTGTGAAATAGATCTCTAAGAGCTTAGGAGGCTTGAGGAGGCTCATATTTCAAACAAGTTTCCCTCTTCTGGACAATGAGATCTGATTAGGACAGTGTCTTCCATGGGCACAGTTTCTCTTTGGGGGATTTACCCTCCAGCACCAGCTGTGGGTCTCTTTTTTCACCTCAGAGGGTAGAAGGAACCAAAATTATAAGAAAAATGTGGACGAGCCAACCCAAGCTCTCAAGAGAAATAAATACCTCCTCTTCAAGGCTGTCCTTCCTTGGGGGGAAAAAAACTCCAAAAAAAACCACAGCCATTGTTCTATTGGTTTAAATATGTTCTTGTGACAGTTCACTTACTCCACTTCCTTCTACAAACAAGCTCATAGTAGCAAACAATACAACAATCAGCTCTAGCTCAAGCATCTAATAATCATTAACCTTTTATCCACCTATCTCCTGATCACTATGAATTGCTTCTAACCCTCAGCTGAAATCTTAACTTTTTGAAATCATGCCTCATCACAAGCATTTGTAGGAGTCATCATCCAGATTTTCTGAGAGCCACTGAAACTTATCAAAATTCTGGATCTCATGCCAAAAGCTGGGCAGGGATGTACTAAGAAATGTACTAAACCCAAGCACTCTCTGCTTGGATGTACAGCCACATGCCTCTGTCACATTACACATTACCTCTGTCAGGTGGAATTTAGGCTCCCATTCTTCTTCTCTCCTACCACCATTTCTGTATATTAAGTTCCATTCTAATTTAATTATCCTTATCACAGCATTTCTTAATTGAAAACAAACAGCTCCTAGGAATGGTGCTTTCAGGGGAACACAGTGGGCTGGGGATTTTTTTTGGCACTGGCAATTGGCATTTGCATCAAGCATGGAGAAATCCCAATTCCCAATGTCTTGGGGAAGATAACGAAGTTCTGAGACATTAGAAGGGAACTGGAGGTGTAAAACAGCTTTTACAAAAGAAACACAGAAAACATGTTAGGTTATGTTACAGGCAGCAAACAGGAGGCTCACAGACAAGTTAAACCCTGATAAAGTAATTAATTGCCCATGTTAATTTTATTTATGGGCCACACAGCAGCAGCAGAAGATCCATCCAAGCCTGGGACCCCTTGCTCTAGTACTGTACAGTAGGTTACATTAAATCATCCACACCACCCATAACCCACACAAGAGCTCCATTAAAATTGCCCCTAGGACCATATTTTTCTCATAGAAATTGAAATATCCATAGATCTGGTCTAACCCAGCTCTGATTATTTCAGATGAGGGATGAGCCCACACAGTTTGTGCCCTGTGCACACCTGCCCTGCAGCTGCTGGGCAGTGCCCTCTGGTTTGGATTTAAGGGCTCTGTGGATCTCCCTGGAGATTCTGAATGTGTTTGCTGGGCAAGGAAAGAGTTTGATGCCTCTGAAACCTGTTGGACCTGCTGCAGCCTTCAAAGAATCTGTCCTCATACATCCAAAAACTCCTGGGTAGCACATGGAGAAAGACAATTTCTGCTAGGAAAAGCCAGTGTGGCACATCTTGGGGTACAACCCCTTCTCAAGCATTTTGCCAATGCTGAAATACAAAGCAAGTGAAGCAGGAGTTTCCAAAAGGGGCCTGAAGCACACCAGAAGTGATTAAATCAAGATTACAGAGATGACAGCAAAACCAAGAAACATCTAACTGAAAGCTCAGCTTTGTGTTTGATCTTCTATAAGAATAAAAATTGCTGCAGATTCTGTATATAACATGAATTTTTGATCTAAAGAAGTACTGGAAAATGTGAGCCAACTTGGAGAAAAAGGCTAAAGGACAGTGTTATTGGGAAGCTCAAGCCAAGTACATTTTGTTCTCAATCCTAAAATTTAAAGCTACTCATTACTTTGGTGTTTCCCTTTTAGACATCCATGCGGATTATTAGTTGAAAATTTATGTTCACCATCTCTTGTCAAAACACTTCTTTTAACAGATTTTAGTTCAGCAGCCAAAGGTACACAGATCTCCAGTTGCTTTTGGAAACTGAGTATTTTGCATAAAGACCAAAAACTTCCCACCATTCTCTCCTGTCTTGAAAAGCCAGGTGTCTGCTAAGGAAGGCAGGAGCCTCTCCTGAAATGGAAAATGTAAATCCCCCCCCCCTTCCAAATTGTTATAAATTTGAAATTAAGGGGCTCTCAGGCAAAAAAAGATGGGAAAAGGAAATAACAGTTCTTTAATAGGGAAGAAAATAAAAGGATAAAATAAACAATGCAGTAAACTAAAACAACCCTGACAGAGTCAGAACCCAACCTGACACCCTGTGGGTCAGGGTGTTGGCAGCAGTTCCATTGGAATTGTGGCTCAGCCCTCCTGCAGTGTCAGGGGTGGCTCTGCTGGAGCAGGGATCCTGTAGAAAAGGGTGCAGTCTCTTCCTCTGAAGATCCAGTGGAAGAAGAGGCAGCTGCTGTTCCTCTGGGGAATCCAGTGGAGAAGCTGTGCTGGTGTTCCAGAATCTCCAGATTATATCCAGGGAGGAATGCTTGGCTCCTCCCTCTGGGCTCACATCTCCCAATGGGATGCTGTAGCTCTTATCAGCCATGCAGAGACATTCAATGGCTGTTATCAGCAGATGACCCCCAGAGGGAGGATTGGGTGTGGAAGAGATAAGGAAAACTGCCCACTGAACAGAAGACAACTGCCATGCAGATGGTAATAGAATACAATTTGCTTGGCAATCCAGGACATCTCCACATCTTTTTTTTTCCAAAGCAGGTGTGATAAATTCTCTCTTAACACAACTTTTTTCAGTGTCTTTAATTCTTTATATTACCCCAGGGACATGGATAAGCAGCTCATGCCACAGTGCTTTGTGCATGCACCTTCTGGGCTACTCGGATTTGAGGCTGTGTCACACCAACACCTTCCAGAGAGAGGGCTGGAATTCAGACCCCCAGTTCAGATGGTTTTACTGCTGAAATAACTGCAAAGAGTAGCAGCTATACTTTGTTATCCACACAAAGAACAGCAAAAAGTGGTTCCTGAATGTTGCTGGCATCACCCAGCTATGAACTCCATCAGCACCTTGGTAAGAAACATTCCTGGCACGTGGAATACAGGAACACATCAGTTACTGCTATGTCCCCCATTATCCACCCTCTTGACAAGGTAATCCATCAGGAAAGTGGAAGCAGATCACTTTTTGGGAGCACACTGCATTCCTGTCTTTGGTTTCCTTTGTGGTTAAGCCCACTTGCTGCTCCCATTTGTGTTGCTGCCTGTAATTTGATTTTTCCATCTTTAATCACATTGTGCACAACTAACACTTGCACAAAAGGCTTCAACAATAGCAATATACAGTCAAATGCACATAATTGCTTCTACAAAAGGAAATCACACCAAGGAACATAAACCTCAGCTGCTGTGTACTGCAGTTTGAAATAGATTGTGCCCTATGGCTGATAATGTATTTCAGCTATAATCATTATGAGTCTACTAAATAAGAGAGCAATTATTGTTCTAATAAGGCCTTCATTAGCAATCTGGACGTGATATAGATGGTATGTAATGGCTGGAGGTGGCAAAGGAAAGCAGGAGAGGGAAGGGATGGAGGCACAGGTATAATAAATACAGCTGCAGCCTTGTCCAGGACCTGCCTTTAATTAGGAAGAACAGCAGCCTGCCATCAGCAATGCATGCTCCATCCTGCTGGCTTTCTGATGAGGGCTGTGCTTTCCCAAGCCTTTAATGTGGGAAGAAAACAAATATCAGAGCTCCAGAACACCATTGCTGTGGCCAGCATGACCTGGGCTCTGCCCTGCTCTGCCTCAGCTGATTGCTCTTGGCCAGGCATGGGCTGTGCAAGGAAATGAGCTCTGTGTGAATGGGACAGGCCAAAATGAGCTCTGGGTGTATGGGACAGACACCTGAGAGTCATTTCAGTGTGGATGCACCAGGGAGCTTGATGGAGGAAATTCCCTCATTAGGGAATTTTATTTTATTGCTTCTACTCAGGCCAGGAGCACAAAGTTTGGTATAAGGTAGGAAAAAAATCCTCTCTCTGTGTCAGGGCAGTGACAAAGCTCTCCAGCAAGCAGGAGCTGCTCTTGAGATGCCTTCAAGTTGAGAGGAATAGTGGATTTGTCTTTCCAAACAAAGCTGTGGGTGTGCTGGTAGGTAAAACTAGCACTGGAAGATAAAAGAAACAATGCGAAGGGTTCCACTGATTGATGAATGGAAAAAGATATTTGCTTTTATAAATAAACTTCATTTCTCAGGTTTGCTAATAAATGAAATTGGATATTGAAAGATGAAAGAAACAATGGGGAAGAAAACCCCCTAAATTCCATAAGAATGAAAAATTAAAAGGGAGGGTTATACATTAGAGGGAAATCTTTGGTATCAGGTGTTTTGGGAAGTCTGTACCTCTCAAGTACCTCAGCCAATGGGGAAAGAGAGAAGGGAAATGTGGCAGGGAAATTGGGATAAAAAGGGAGGCTGAGTCCTCCAAAAATTAGAGAGATCCCAGGGGAATGCCCCATGGCATGTCCCTTTATTGGAATAAAGTAAAAGGACTCCTCTGTCTCCTTTTTGGACATAAACCTCTGATGTTTGTGGATTAATTTTCCTGACAAAGTCAAGAGAAATCTCTGTGCCACTGGCACGTGGGCGACAGTGGTAATGACACCTGAGATTGCATGGGGGTCCTCATCAGGCACGTGGGTAAGGCTGCAAATGGACAGGAGAGCAGGTCCAGTGGGGATTTTGGGGATGGATGGATGGATGGATGGATGGAGGGATGGAGGGATGGATGGAGGGATGGATGGAGGGATGGAGGGATGGATGGAGGGATGGATGGATGGATGGATGGAGGATGGATGGATGGATGGATGGATGGATGGATGGATGGATGGGAAGCCCTCAGCCAGGCAGGAGGGATGGTCTTTGCCTCAGCTGCAGGTCCCAGCAGTGCCCTGCGGGCAGCACCTGGCACAGCTGGCCACAGTGTATGGGCTGTGTATGGGCTCTGTATGGGCTCACAGTGACCATTCCAGGGCCAGAGGTGTGACATACAAAGCTGTGTTTCGTGTCAGGTACATACAGGCAACGTGTGCATCTGTAATTGTGAGATGTGTAGAAACGGACCATAAGACAATTATAAAGAGGAATTCTAATAATAACTGAGGAAAGTAAAGCATGAAAGAAGGCCTTTGAACCTATCCTTTGTTCACAATTAACCTTAGTTGATTTAAGAACATTTGAATTAAAGCGTTAAGGATGTTGCTCTTTGCTTGTAGTTAAGCTTAAAAGAGCTTTGCAATAATAACCTTTTGAAGTATAATTTTAGAATATTGCTTGTATCCTTGAAACTATAGCTTTAGAAAATATATAAAGGAAACTTGCTTATCTCAGACCTTAACAAAACAGAGAAAAGCAGCTTGAGAAAGGAAGATGAACATCAACTCAAAGATTTATGGTTTCGACCAAGGGAGGCTGGACATCACTGTTATGAGATTTATAGTCCTTGTAATTAAAAGGTGGACCCACATCTGGGGAGCTGGAGCTCACCAAATAAGATTCATCTTTCTTCTTTCAGAAACCAGACCACCACCATCTGGGGATACTCCTTTCTGGGATACATCCTGAGAAAAACTAAATCACAA
This sequence comes from Agelaius tricolor, assembly GCF_023055355.1. Lineage (NCBI taxonomy): Eukaryota > Metazoa > Chordata > Aves > Passeriformes > Icteridae > Agelaius > Agelaius tricolor. The sequence goes on from NW_027269266.1 coordinate 5,675,728, forward strand.
GAGTGTATAGAATTGTGGCGTAAAAATTAACAATAGAAACTGCTGATGAGTAAAAATTAAGAATACAAACTGCTGAGAAAGCTTATGAGCCTATAACCCCTATAAATATAAAAGCCCCTATAAAAGCCTCAACTATGGGTGTGCAGTTGGAGGGAAAACTTCCCCCACTGTATCCAGCACTGTATTGCTCATACTTTACCATATTAATTAATAAATTGCTGCTTGAATATTGGCCTAGTCAAGCTTCTTATTTATAACAGAGGGAGGATGGCAGTGACACAGCCAGAGCTTGGCTGCCTCCACCAGGTGCAGGATGCCCATGTCAGGCCATACCAAAGCTGTCCCAAGGCTTGGTCCTGCTTGTGCCACAGGCTCAGGTGAGACCCAGCTCCCCAGGCCTGGTGATTGTGGCTGAGATGAATGAAGGCTCCTTGGTGGAAACTGAGGACAGCAGAGGATGGAGCACATGTGTTTCCTGAGCTCAGTGATGCCTCTCTGCTTGATGGTCCTGCCTCTCCCCATTCCCAGGGCAGTGGCTCCTGTGCCAGTAGTGAAACCCAAGTGCTGAAGGCAGCTGCACCAAAGGGGAGAGATCTCCTGCTCCCTGGGTAACAGCTGGCACACCAACACACCCATGCCAGTGTCAAACACTCCCCCTTTGGCCTTTCTTTCCAACATCACCACAGCAGCCATCCTGCTGATTTTATGCCTTCTAAGGTAGCTCAACTACCTGGGGTGTGAAATAGATCTCCAAGAGCTTATGAGACCTGGCTCAAGGAGACTCATATTTCAAATAAGTTTCCCTCTTCTGGACGATGAGATCTGATTAGGAAAGTGTCTTCCATGGGCACAGTTTCTCTTTGGGGGATTTACCCTCCAGAACCAGCTGTGGGTCTCTTTTTTCACCTCAGAGGGTAGAAGGAACCAAAGTCAGAAGTTCTAACTTGCCTTCACACTGCTTGGGAAAGGGAAAGTGCAGAGGATAGAAGCCCAGAGATGCAGTGCAGAGGACACTGCAGAGCTTTGCTATGCCCTTAAGCCCTCCTGGGTCTCACTTTCCCCACAGGGGGACCCAGAGCTCAGCATCCCCCTTGCCAGTGACCTCAGTCCAGGTTTGCTCTTTGTGGAGCTGCTGGAGAGGAGATGAAGGGTTCCACATCAGGGCAGAGTAAACTGTTATTAAATGAGAGCTAATGAATGATCACATAAATCCCAAACTGGAGCAATTAGCCACTCTGCTGCTGCCAGAGGGTGTTATCCCTGCTGCCACAGCTGCCTCTAGGTGGCTGATGTTTAAATTACTCTTTCCTCATCGCTTCAAGACGTTGTCTTGGGAGTCAGTCAAGTTTCTTTCTTTCCAAGTATGCCTAAGTGCTCATTTACACCCAAGAGCTGCTCTCCTGCTGCAGCTCAGGTGGGGCTGACCTCTCACTCTGGAGGCAGTTTATTCCTGCTGAAAAAATCTCATTTTCTTGCAGGGAGAATAAATCCTGAGTGGTAACAAAGCACCTTTGCACACACACAGCTGCATGAGGAACCACCAGAGCAGGGGCTACAGCACACACCAAGTCCAAGGTGCAACCACAGCTTTGTCTGTGCAGGAAAATCTGCTGTATTTCCTGCAGCAGAGCCCACACCAAACCAAAACAGTGACTGCCATGATTTCCACAGGTACCCTGGCCACATGCTGTGACAGGACTCAGTATCTCTGACCTGGTTGCTGTTGTTATCCCTTGGTGTGAGGAAGGAGGAAACTGAGGCAGGACAGGCAGAGAAGTCTCCAAAGTCCCTCAGGAGGCAGCATCAGGGTCCCTGGAGTTGTGCAATGAGTTGGAGTCACACAGCTGCCAGCAGTGGCTGCTTCAAAATGCCAACAGCCACCAGGCAAGGGACCCAGCTTTGGCAGGAGATAGGCTTGGAGAAGTCCAAGCTTAAAAAAACCATTCTTCTGAGTCCTGAATTCTCCCATTTTCATTGGCTTTTTATCAGGTGTGGGTGTGGGGATTTCTACACCCAGACAAGCTTAGCCCCAAGGTCTGAGGTGGGGCAGAGACCCAGAGGCACAAATCACAGCCTCTGATGCTGGTAGCTCTGGACCTTTTGCCTGAATATTTGTATTTCACCCACTTTGGGTGTACAAGATCTCATGGGCCAGCTGGCAAGTGAGTGTGACAAAAGAGGTGCAGAAAACTGGGTTTTTCATCACAAACTTGGTAAATGGCAGCTGCAGGACATAAAAATCTTCACTTCTGCATCCCTCCCAAAGGCTCATCCTATAAACATCTTTATGGCTCCTGTAATTATTTTACTTGCCTGTAATTAAAGCCCTTTTGCTCCCTGCAAGCTGGGTAGGATGGCTCTCACCACCAACAGCAATGTGGCTGTGGCTCCTATCTAAGGCTCTCCCCTGGCTGGGATTTGGTCTTTGAGCAAACCCAGGAGGGCTGGTGGGATCTCAGCCATGAGCAAGTGGTAACAAGATCCCTTCAGCCAGTTATTTCTTGATTGACTGCACCTTTTTAAGCACCTACCTCAGTCTGTCATCACTGGTGTGAGTGCTGGGACCTGGCCATGCTCAGAGACCTCTTTTTGGTTGGCTGGAGGGGGAGATGAGGCAGAATCTGGCAGAGAACTGCTGGAGCTGTAGCCAGCCCTGACATGTTTTCCCTTCCCTTACAGAGAGTTCAGCTGGGCACATCCAGCTTTTGTATTTCATCAACACCAAAAAGTGACTTTGTCACCATGGAGACAGCGATGATTTGCATCTTAATTAAGCAATGACAGATGCCCTACTGATAGAGGTAATCTTTAGCTTTGGATATCCATCAACTTCCAGTTCCAGCATTCCCATTTATTAACAGCTGCTTCTGAAATCAAAATTTTATCAGGTGATAAATACTTTTGCTGTGTTGGTGTTCTGATGGGAACAAACATCTCCTGCTGGCGAAATGGTCAAATACTTTGGGATAAAGAAGAGTGAGATTGGCAGGACAGGGGCCTGTTCTGAACATCATAAACCCTGTTCTGTACATCATAAACCTCCCTGCCCAAAGAAGGGATTCAGGGATGCCCAAAGTGATCAGCAAGAGAATAACCATGGAAATATGTATGACAGTATCAAGCTCCTCCAAAGGGCTTCAAAAGCTGCAGAGTTGGGCACTCACAGGGCAGGCAATGCTCATAATGGATTTCCAGCTTTGGCAGCTTTCTTTCCTATTGCTGGATGCTGAAATTTCATTTCCACCTCCTCTGTGCTGAAGGGATGTTGCTGCTGGCCTGTGCCCATGGAATAAAACAGTGCCAGGAGCTGATCAGGCCGCTGGGCAGGGAGGAGCAGAGCAACCCCAGTGAGGGGGAGCTAAGCCAGGAACAGAGGTGTCCCAGGGATCTGGCACAGCCCATGGCTCTGCACAAACCCTGCTCTGACTGAAAACTGCTCCTGGGCTCAGGGCTGTGCCCACAACCCTCTCAGAACTTCACTGCCATTATTGTAGTCAACAACACAGCTCTTATCACCTTCAGCAGCTTTATCATCCTCCTCTTGTGCAGGGGGCACTGGGGCAGAGGGAGATTCTATAACTGCCAGCAGTACCCACGGATTTGGAGTGCCTGAGGAGTGAGGCTGGAAAATCCATTTCAGCTGGAAAAAACATGATCCCAAGCTGTTCTTGTTCAATGAGAAACCACAGAGTGGTTTCAGAGAGGACATGGTTCAGGGCCAAGCCAGGCAGATCAGATCCTTAGAAATGAGGCTGGTGGAACATCTCCTGGTGTGGAGCATCAGCCAAACACTTAGGGACACACAAACCCTCACAACAGGAGGTAATTGAATCACAGGGAGGGCAGAAGTGGGTTCCTGTCCTTTAGGTGAGAATTAACTTTTCCTTGAGAGGTATAAATGTGAGCACCAGAGCTTCCAGAGCCTCAAGCCCTTTGGATTTTATCCCATTGCTTGTTTGCTGGCTCTAGAGAAGAAGTGAGCTTAAATCCAAGCCCATCACACTTCAGTGGGGTTCATTCACATTTCATTCACAGATACAAGGGCTTTTTGCCATGTGAATTTGCTGGCTCTTGGTATGGTCTCAGCACACATTGCCACTCACTCTTGGGTAAAGGTCTGCAGTGCATCTTTCTCCTCTCTCTTGCCACCCATTTTAATTTAGCCCAATTCAGACAAAATTACTTCTCTTTACAACTTCTTCTCACCTGCAGAAGCCTGACCAAAAGGCTTCAGGAGGAATGGTGAAAGTGAGGATAGGCAGGTGGAGACTGACAGCTCTGCAGGTTATAGGAAACCCATACAGGTCAAAAATTGCTTCTGGAATTTCAATCCAAATGGTGATTCCTTTGCAGGCATATTTTGGGAATACTGAGTGCAGTGTTCTGTCCTACAAAAGATGGCACTCCTACACCAGAGGCACAGATTGGGCCAAGCAGGTAACAGAGCTGGGAAGGGATGGAAGTGCAGCTGATGACAGAAAATGGAGCTGTTTCACTGTGGTGATATCCCTGCAGAAAACAGTGAGGGCATTTCTCCCTCTGCCACGTGAAACCAGAGTTAGCAGTCAGGTCAGGTTCCTCCCAGGAGGATTGTTTAGCCTCCTGCTCTCCTTTGAGCTCTGTGGCATGCTGAGCATCTCCCACGCTTGAAGGGCAGGAGACCCCCGCCTGAGAACACCAAAAAGTTAATTGGAAAGAGCAGCCATGAAAAAGGCCTGACCTTTTCCTGAATCACAGCCCAGTGCTGGCTAGCAGAGGTCATCCAATTAATGGGGAAAAGGATGTTGGAAGAAAACTTTCAGCCTTGAAGGAGTGATGTTGTTAGCAGGGTCATGGCGTGCTCGCTGTCCAGGTGAGATCCTTCACAATAGGAAATCAGAGGTTCCAGCCCTGAGATGTGGAGGGCTTTCACTAACAAGGACATGGTTCTGTTCTCCAGAAGCATTGCCAGAGGTTGGCCATGGTCCCAAAAGCCTAAAATCATGCTTCTGGCTCCAGAGGTTTTTGCTGTTGGTAAAGCTGAACTCGGTTCCAAGGTAAGAGGAAGATTTCAGATTTGGCTATTCTCCATGCTGACAGGAAAGAGAGAAGGCTGCTTCTGTACCTCATGCTCTTAAACATCATAAACCCCCCTGCCCAAAGAAGGGGTTCAGGGAGGCCCAAAGTGATCAGCAAGAGAATGGCCATGGAAATTTGTATGACAGTGCACCACCAGGCTCCTCCAAAGGGCTTCAAAGGCTGCAGAGCTGGGCACTCACAGGCCAGGCAATGCCCATAATGGATTTCCAGCCCTGGCAGCTTTCTTTCCTAGCATGTCTAAACCTGTCACAGAAAATTTTATGAAAAATCCTTTCCTTAGGATTTTTCCTCCTGAGAAGCTGAGAGGCCTCAGGAACAAAATGTAAACAATGATTATCTGCTGCTGTGGAATGCAACAGGTGCATCTGGGATTGGTCTCATGTGGTTGTTTCTAATTAATGGCCAATCACAGTCAGCTGGCTCGGACAGAAACGAGCCACAAACCTTTGTTATCATTCTTTCTTTTTCTATTCTTATCAGCCTTCTGATGAAACCTTTTCTTCTATTCTTTTAGTATAGTTTTAATGTAATATATATCATAAAATAATAAATCAGCCTTCTGAAACAATCAGTCAAATCCTCATCTCTTCCCTCATCCTAAGACCCCTGTGAACACTGTCACATAAACCCTAGCAGGTTTCCTGCTCTCCAGGAACTCCATTAAATTTAAAAAGAAACCCTTCCCTTGACACTTTTTACGACATTCCCAAGGTTATTCTCCAAGGTTCCAGCAGACTGAGTGCACAGGACTCCTTCAGGCTGGCCCAGTGTGTCACCAACTCACATCCACTGGGGTGTCTCTCATTTCACTGGCTAACAAGGGTGCTCCTCCTCTGTCTTCTGATGAAGGAAAGCACTCACTGCTCAGTGCCACAGGTTATTAGACAAAAGTGTCACTGCCTTATGCAGATAAACTCCACTCCTTTGGGCTTCAAAACACTGAGAAATCATGTCATTTGGAACAAGGTAGATTATTGCAGCGCATATTAAAAGCAGGTGAATTGGGACTCTGATCTTTCCTCCACAGTGATTTTCTGTATAGAACATGAACACTTAGAACCAAGCAGATTCCCAGGCCTGGGCTTGTCTGTCTGTGGCTGTGATGAGATTTCTGGTACCCAGGTCATTCTCCACACTGTACTCATCAGACAGACTGAAAAAGTCATGAGAAGCGCAAGGGAGAGAAACAGTTCAACTTTTTCACCTTCTACAACCCCATTAAAGTGTCATAGACAAGGCTAATACAAGGAAATCAGTCAGGATGGATCTAATTACATGTTCTCTGGATCAGAACAGACTTTGGCTTAGTCAGAGGTTCAAAAGAAAGCCACCAGAGAAAGCATAAACTCACAATAATGAAAAGATCTGTTAACTTTATAGTGATTTCCCCACCAGCCATTACCAGCCACTTCAGAAAATATGAAACCTGGTGTAAAAACCCTCCAAAACTCATTGGTGCTGACTGACAGACTTAAGAGGAACACCAGGAAAAGTTTGTAAAAAGAAGTATTAGATGAACTAAGAGATGGAAGCAAATGAGGACAGGTAAATGGACAGGGGACAGCTGCTCAGGGGACTGTGGAAAAACCAAACAGCTGGAATTTCAGATCACAGTAAAATCATTGAAATAATATTTCTTGAAGTGCTTTCTCCAAAGAGGTCTGCTATTCTCTTACCTATTTTATTTAATTTGGTCATAAAGAGTAAAACTAATACATGTAAAAGTAAAAAATCAAGCAGGGATTACCAGAGCAGTACATCAGAGATGTGTCAGATTTACTACAGCACCTGCTTAGCAAGTTTAAAATAAATTTCTAAAAAAATTATCATATATTTTAAATAAGCCATTGATTACAGCTATTTGCTTTGTGAAGAAATACAAGCAGGTGTTACCACCTAAAATTAGAGATTTACTCCCTTTGGCAAGGGTTTCACTTGTTTCTCTAACAGCAGCACATGAGCCCTGTGTGAGGAAGGCACAGTGGCTTCTCTCTTCCAGCTTAAAGCAGGAGAGATATAATAAATAAATATATAATAAATAAATAAATAATAAATGTAAACAAAGGAATTAATAATAAATATAAATAAATGCTGTAATTAAAACTGACATCTTTTTGCTTGACTGCTAACAGTGACCACAAGGACAGAAATGACATTGGTGCCACCAGGGGCAGGGACAGCTCTCGTTGCAGGGAGAGCATTAAGGAGAGAGGAAGTGGCTTGTGAGGTCTTTCCCAGGGATGCTGGAGGGTCCCTGTGACCCACAGTGCCATTCCCAGCACAATGGCTGCCACTGGTGGAGAGCAGAGGTGCCAGCTTGCAGGAGAGCTGTTCCTTGCAAATATTCTCCATGCCTGAGGTGCAGAGGGAAAAACTCTCAGCAAAGGCAGAGAGGGGTGATGTGACAGTGAGAGGTGGTGAGGACAGCTGGGTGGTTTAAAGGGACAAGCAAACCAGCAGTTCAAACACTGATGGCATAGAAACTCCACTGCCAAACACTCTGCACCCTCTGTGCTCATTGCACACCTAGGGACAGGGCAAGCACAGAAAAGTCAGAGGCTGCAGTGGGGTGACACCACCCAGATTTTTCAGGAACACCTCACCTTCCACCCCAACTTCCCAAGGGCTGCATAAACTTCAGCCAGGCCAGATTCCTGGGGCCAGGGGGTGACAGGGCACAGGAGAGGAGTCCTGTGGACTCCTGGGGGGCTCTGGAGATGTGAGAACCCCAAAGAAGGTGACACCAAGATGTGATGGCTGCTCAGGGTGCCTGGGACATTCAGTTTTCTATCCACTCCTCCCTTTGGGAGGAATTCTGCCAGGAGAGGCAAGGGGGGTCCTCAGCTGACCTTGTGTGTGACCCTGGTGTGCAGGGGCATCCCCAGCATCCTGCTCAGAGCTCCTCTCCTTCTCCAAACAGGGAGCCCCAGCCTCTGCCCTTGGCAGACACATTGCCACTCATTTCTGGAGGAATTGAAAGAAAAAAGATGTGGGGCAATTTCACAACTCTGTGACACAATCAGGACCCAAAAGCAGCTTCCTGAAACATCACACTTGGTAGCTATGCTGTGCCTTGCTGGTAATTAGATGCCAGTGATTAATAAAGTGTGGCTGATTCTGCTTTGTGGATTTTTATTTTTCTTCTGCTCTTGCTGCCTCTTGAAGTGGAAATTTAGCTAATTTATTCTGGCCAGCACAGCAGCATAAGAGCTTGGGTGTAACTGTTGCATTTTTTTCTGAAAGGAAACTCAGGTGGCTCGAATCCAACACCACCTATTAAACAAACAGGCACCTTTTCTTCAACTTCTGCTTGAAGTTTGGGAGTGCTACCTCTCACTCAGTATACAATTGTGTGCTCTTCCTTTTGTCTAAAATGAAACACAGAGTTTCATTTACAGCCCACAGCTTGTAAAAATCACATTTTATTATCTCTAAAAAATCAGCTAAAAGTGCCTTAAAATGCACATTTAGCAGAGGGCTGATCAAAACAACTTAATTAGAGACATGAGGCTATTTACACTGGCTTTTGCTTTTTTAATTTAGCCTTAATTTTCATGCTTGAGAGTAACCAAACTAAACAAAACTCACGTGACTTCACGGAAACTCATGTCATGAACAAAAGCAGCTCTCACCCTGTGCAGGAAAACAGCAAAGGAGATGAGTAGGAAATGGCAATCCAGGCTGACCCAGCAATGCCTCAGGTGTGTGGGCACCACCAGGTGCCTGATTCTTGTCCAGCACAGGGATCTCCTGCCCATGCCCCTCCTGGACCTGCTCAGGGCACGTCCCAGACCCCAGGCACATCCCATGGTGTCCCTGCTCCCTGTGCCCTCCCTGTGCCTGCAGCACCAAGGTGCCACCAAGCACCCCCAAAGGGGTCCAGCACCCCTGCCCAGCCCTCAGGTGAGATTCAAGCTTGGACTTGACCAATTCCTTATGGAAGCACATTCTGCAACCTCCCAAAATGCCTGTGCTTTATTCTGATGGTGCTGGCTGAGAAAGGCTTTACACTGTTGTCACTGTGACATTTTCTGACAAATCCCTTCACCAGGATTTTTCTCCTGAGAAGCTGGGAAGCCTCAGCTTCTCCATGTTTTGGAATGTGCTTTGGAATGTGATTTGGAGAATAGTTTACCCAGCATGTGAATTGTTTTTAATTAATGACCAATCACAGCCAGCTGTGTCGGACTCTGAGTCTGTCACGAGTTTTTATTATTCATTCTTGTCTAGCCTTCTGATGTCTCCCTTCTCTTTCTTTAGTATAGAAATATAGATATAATATTATATAGATATATAATATTATATATCTATATATTATATATATAGATATATAATATTATATATCTATATATACTATATATAATATATATAGTATATTATATATAATATATATTATGTAGTATATTATATCATATATATAATATTATATATAAAATTATATATAATATCTATAATTATATATATTATATATAATTATATTATTTTATATATAATTATATATAATTTATATATTATATAATTATAATATATATTATATAATATCATATAATTATTAATAATTATATAATATTATATATAATATTATGATATTATATATAATATTATAATATATTATATATTATATATAATATGATATAGATATGATATGATATGATATGATATAATATAATATAATATAATATAATATAATATAATAATATAATCAGCCTTCTGAGAACCTGGAGTCAATTCTCATCTCCCACCTCGTCCTGGGGACCCTCACAACAACACCACAACACACTGTAGAAAAACGTTTCCATCCCTCTAAACCAAACTTCTCCTCCTCTACCAGCAGGTTCCTCTGTTGTTTGGAAAGGCTGCAAAATACAGAAATACACATAGGAATATGTCATCTGGAAAAGGGGAAAACACAGAATGAAGGGCCCAGAATGGTTTAAAAGTTCCAGACAGGTGCAAAATTTGCAGAATGGTTTTTAAATTTCACTGGTCAGTTTGGCATAGCCAGAGGCTCAGTCCAGAGTGGAAGCTCCACTCAGCAGCAGCCCACACCTGTGGGGTATCCCTCTGCTTTCATTGCCTGTATTACACCAGGCTGGCACCTCTGGGGATTACAGCCATAGAAATTTTTATTTAAAAAAAAAATAATGTTTTTTCTCTTCTGGCAGAGATATTAGACATTACAGCACTGGAGTGAGTGTCTGGGTAACAAGGCAGGCATCAGAGTCCAATGGGAGATGAAAGGAGCAGAGTCTCCTGAGAACCTGGTTGAACCTACAGGCTGCATCCCAGCTGTCCTCACCATCCAGCTCTGAGAGAACTTGAGATGCCAGAAGAAACTTGAAAACCCCAGAGGTTTTCTTCTCCCTGCAGAAAAAAAAAAGCAGAGGAAAAGATGGGTCAAGGACCATTCCCCTCAGTGACCAATTCTCTCCAGATAAATTAAATATGAACAAAATTATGGTGCTGGTTTGGAAAGAAGAGAAGGAAATGAGCTGGCCAGGATCCAGCTATCAGAGCACAGACAGCAGGGTGTTCAGAAGTTCTAGACACTCAAACAAGATGGACAGTCTGGTCCTGTTTGAATGCCACAGTTTTAAACTACTTGACTTATTTTAAAGAATGGCCAAAATACAAAAACTGAAACTGGATAAGGGCCAAACTCTCCCATTTCCTGGGGCAGTTAGTGTTTTTTCCTAGCAAGACCAGCAACCTTGACTCCTTCCTTCCTTCCTTCCTTCCTTCCTTCCTTCCTTCCTTCCTGGATTGAGCCTGGAGGGCAAACAGGAAAACCTGAATTTACAGTACACAATAAATATGACTGAGAGAATTTCAGGCTGATCTAAAGAAGGAAAGGAAGGCAGGAATGCAAAGCTACATCAGCACGAACGTGGCACAAGTGATCAGAGAGGGACTAATAAAGTGGAGACTGGAAAGAAAATCTTATTAGATGGGCAACTTGGAGCTAGAAAAAGTGTTTGTCAATGAAATAAACAGCCCTTGCTTCTTGTTTCAAGTGTTACCTATAAAAGGTTGCACCTAAACTGCCTCTGATTCTGTTAGCAAGTTTATGTGCTCTTTCATTTTTTATTCCTGCCTCCCCCATTCCATAATTTTCTTGCTTCTAAGGATGAAAAATATATGTAACCAATTTCTGAATTTCTCTTGCCTTTTACTCTCAACAGAATTTGTCAGAAATATGAAAGAAAGTAGCAAAAAGGAGGGCTTGAAGCAATTATTTTAAGAATTCCTTCTATTCAGGGTCTGATTAACACCTGGCAATCAAACCAGCAGGGATCGCAAAGACCTGACTGCATGACCTGCCACTAGAAGGAAAATGCAAGCACCATAAAGGTTCATTGGAAACACTTCCAGCTTTCCCAGGGTGGGCAGCTACCTCTCCCTGCCCCTTCCACCCCACATCCCATTCCCAGGAGGATGAGAAGGAGCTGGCCAGGATGGGGAGGTGATCAGAGCCTGCTCCTGTGGGGCTCTCCAAAGTGACCCCATCTGGCCCATGAGGACACCTCCCCACCAGGGCTCCTTGGGCAGCCTGGCAAGAGGTGCCTGAGTCAAAATGCTCTTCCTGTTTCCTGCTCCTCCTTTATCCTTTCCTCTGGATTCCCCCTCCTGTGGAACAACTGCTGCTGCTGCTGAGTGAATCTGGATTGGCCCTTCACACCTGCCTGAGGTTGAAAATAGGGAAATTCTATTCCCATCTGTCGGAGCTGGGGCAGTTCTCTGCTGTCCATGGGGCAGTTGTTTCTTTATCTCTCCCCCAGCCACTCCTCCCTGCAGGAGATCTCTGCTGTCCATGGCCACTGAGTGTCCCTGCAGGGCTGAGCCAATCCCATCATCCCATGGGGAGATGCTCTGCCCAGGGGAGGAGCCAAGCATTCCTCCCTGGATCCAATCTGAGGTGCTGGCACAGCCCAGCAGCCTTTGCCCAGTGCATTGCCAGAGGAGCAGCTTCTGCTGCCCTGCATGGCCAGAGGGAGCCCAGGCCCATCTCCAGCAGCCCTGGAGCTGCAGAGGAAAACTCCCCCCTTGTGCAGGATCCCTGCTCCAGCAGAGCCACAGCTGGCACTGCAGGAGGGCTGAGCCCCCATGGGATGGGGCTGTGCCACACAGGGGGACAGGGACTGCTCTGACTCTGGCAGTGCTGTTTTGTATTACTGCATTGGGTTTTTTTTTTTGTTTGTTTTGGTTTCATTTGGTTTTGGATTTTTGGGGGGTTTTTTGGTTGGTTTGTTTTGGTTTTTTATTTTGGTTTTTTTTGGGGATTTTTGAGTTTTTTAAAATTTTCTTCCCTAGTACAGAACTGTTATTCCTGCTCCCATATCTTTGCCTGAGAGCCCCTTAATTTCAAAGTTATAACAATTCAGAGGGAGGGGGTTTACATTTTCCATTTCAGGGGAGGTTCCTGCCTTCCTTAGCAGACACCTGGCTTTCCAAACCAACACCAAGGGCAGGCTTGAGCTTCAGGCACACCATGAGCTGCTGTGCTCCCCTGTGCCTTTGGGGCTGTGCTGTAACACCTCATTAACCATCCAGGCCCAGAGATCTCCCAACTTCTTTTGCAAATGCCTCCTCCACACTTCCTTATCACTTTAATGGTGTCACAGTTATTTAATTTAGCTCCTTGGAGTTTCATTTTCATTTTAATTTCCCCACGGTTCTCTTACTTATTTCTTCTTTTTCACTGTCTATATTTCAATGTTTGCTCTCAGCTCTAACTGAGGTTCTTCCTGGGCCAAGCCAAGATGTTTAGCTGGTCTAAAACTGCTTTTTTCATTCTGCAATTAAAGATACTGCATTATTTGAAGCAATTTCATGGAGAATTCTTGATGGCAGAGGTTAAGGCATGAGCAGATACACACGTGTTGCGTAGCCACTGACTCCAAGTTCATGAGTGGTCACAGGCATGTCTGTGCAGCCATTTGTTTTAAGTTTTAAAAGACCCCAGCTGCTCACCCTTGGCTGATTTTGCTGTGACAAAGCCTGGAGGAAAATGACCAAGGGGTTATGACCCAAAATATCTAGTCAATGACTCAGACAAGAAGTTTCTCCTCGGTACCACAGGGCAAACTCCAGAAAGCCTGGTGGATCTGAGACATTTTCTCTCTGGAAATTATTAAGCCCCAGAGAACCAAGATAATGCTAAAGCAAAATATGATCTGTTATCTTTGAAGCGTTGTTTCTAATTTAATTTTAATGATGCTTATGAGAAATATGACGCCTCTGTCTCTGCTTTATAATTGCTGCATATTCTATCTCCAAGGCTCCAATGTCATTTTACAGGGGTCTTGTTGATTTCCTGTTGTGTATATCACAATGCAGCTTCAGACTGTTTGGTAGATTTTCTGGAAATTGCAAATTATAACTTCCCTCCTCCGACATGGGTTATGTGGCAAACATGAGTTTATTAGCTCTGTCATAAAAGGCAACAGCTTTTTCTGCTGTAGCTGAGGCTGAATTATGGATCTGAAAGTATTAGGTCTCTTATGAAAGTGTATAAAGAAATGTTATACCAATAAGATATCCAAAATTAATGGAAAAAATGGTGCTCTTGAGAGGTTCTGACTTTTTCGCATTCATTGTCCCAGCAGTCGCGTTATCTGTGCTTAATTTGAGATTGCTGGATTAATTCACCTTTTTTTTTTTTTCCTGTGGGTTGCCAGGCAGTCAGATCTCTCTTTAGCCATTTCAGCCTGTCTTGCTGTCTGAATGAACCAGGATCTAGCAGCACATTGTAAGAGATTATTCATTACACCCTTCAGTGCCAGCAGTGCCTCTTCCTGGACAAGAGGACATGCTGATTTTAGCCTTCATCTCTCCACCTCCTTGGGACACACCAAGTATTTCATTACAACAGATTTTTCAAGCACCACAAGTGTTCATTGAAAACATTTGTCAATGTTTTTGGAGGCACTTCCAACAACTATTGCATTTCCTAATTTCAGGTGCTCTTCTCAGCCCTGACTGCTGATCTCTCTCCTTACCTGTGCAGGAAGTAAGGCTACAGAAGAAACCAAAGCAACATCTTAGAACTTGGCATTCAAGTTCTGATCTGAGTTTTTTGCAGCCAGGTGTTCATCTTGAAATGAAATGGGAGCAGGATCACAGAACCCCAGAATTGCTGGGGTCAGGAGGGACCTCTGGAGATCATCCAGTCCAAGCCCCTGCCAGGGCAGGGTCACCTGGAGCAGCTGACACAGAGACACGTCCAGGGGGAATGTGTCCAGAGAGGAACACTCCATGACCTCCCTGGGCATCCTGCTCCAGGTTTCCTGCATCATCTGAAATGGAATGTGGGAAAATTTGAGCAGATGTGAGGAAAAAGGGTTCTCAGTGGAGGTGTCAAGGGGAATCTTGATGGCACAAAGCAAGCCACCTGATCCAGGTGTGTCCTGGAACTAGGGGACCTCCAGAGGTCCCTTCCAACTGTGATCCTACACCTTCCCTGTCTTCCCTGCCCAAACAAACCAGAAAAAACCTGTATGACTGACAAAACAGCAAACACAAGGCAGCTGTTTGTCATTCCACAGGTACACCAGTATAATAGACACCTAACACCTCTTTGTCTGACAAGCAGTTCTATGTCCATCAAACACCAGAAAAAAACCCTCATCAGCCCCATTTCTCACTGCTCTGTTCACACCAACATTTTCAGCTCTTAGGGCTGTAATACATAACTAAAGCTTTCTTATTTGGCAGCTTTATTAAACTCTGGAGACTGACTTAAGCTCCCAGTTTGTTACATTATTAAGCTTGTCATTCATTATTAGATCAGTCTGGCTTTATTGCAGCTCTGAGCTACAGACTATGAAATGCCAAAATCAGCATTTATGCAACATTAAGAGAGCAGAGGCCCACAGAAACTTGGGGAGGGCAAAATTTTAAGCTGGCACCTCATCATTCATGTTGATCAGAGAGGAAGAAGCATTCCAGCAAGAATTCCAATGACAGAGCCTGGTTCTTCACAGCCTTCCTCCCATGAGGGAGGGCTGTACCACAGCCTTTGGGGTGATGGATGAGGTTGTGTTTGATGGCTGGGGTACTCCCCCACTGAGGGAGGTCATGGTCACAGAGCAGCTGGGGAGCTGGAGCAGTTTCTGTCATCTTGGCAGGAGCAGCTTCATTCTGTTTCTCTTAGGGAGTTTCCTGTCTGCCTCCTGTCTGATGCTGTTTCAGGTCTTAACCTTGCAGTAGGAAGAAAGTTATGGCAACCAATCCAAATTACATTATTTAGGGTGAAGTTTAACCAGTCCTTCAGTCTCATCATGGTGTTGGTATCTCCTGAAGGACAGACAGAAGGTGTCCATACCAACACACAGCATTTGTTCTGTGCTTGGCAGGGTCTGCTGTGCAGATAATGTGGGCACAGAGCATTCATGTCTCCCTGCTGGTGGACTTTACCTCATTTTAAGAGGTTACTTGGTTTGTGGGCAAATAATTGTTCAGGTTTTGAATTTTTCTTATGTAACTTCAAGTTTATAACAGGAAAAGCAGTTTTTGTCTCTCAGAATACTGATCTTGCATTTTTCATTTTGGATCTTACAAGTTTCTTTTCTCATCTCCTATAATTCTAAATTCTCTGATGCATTTCTCAAAAGGGCCCTACAAAGACTGAAATCCCCATGTTTAAGTGAACAGATATTTATGTAATACAGGTGGTTTTTTTTCTGCAGAACACACATTTGATCTGTCATCCATATTTAATTTCCTTGCCACGACAAGGACTTCCTATTTGATGTTAATAAGGGGTATTTTTCCATTCTTTTCATAAACTGTTTTTCTTTTCAGCTTATCAGGATCAAAGAGCAAACATTATAGCTTGTGATTAAACATGCCCTTGGTTTATGGCTCTCATCTTCTCCTTTAATTATCTGGCCATTCAGAGAACATGTCTGATGTGCTTATGGTGGGGTTTTCAGTTGCTTCATCCCCCTGTTCAGTCCTTCTGGTCATCATCTTATTCTTTAATTCCTCTAATGATCTGAGAAAGAGGAAAGGTATCTGAATAAATGCATGTGAGGGAGACTTCCACATACCCTTTAGGAAGTCAAGGAGGCTCAGAAGTCTGGCAAGCCCATAGAGCAGTGATTCAGCCTCTAAATGAGCACATGAACATCAAAACCACCTTTTGTTCAGCCTCTCAGGACTCATTCACAGTCCTATCAGCTTTTCCTGGCAGAGATCCCAACAGGACCATGCTGGCTGCTGATGGAAAGGTCAAGTCCCTGTTTGTGAGTACTGCTTCACCTTTTTCCCAGGGGATGGGCCATGGGACTTTAGCCCCCCACTTTCCCCTACTGTGGAACAGACAGTTATGAAGAGTTGGGTGACCACATTGGGGTTTTTTCCTGTTATTTTATCAACAGGTGACATTGAAGCTTCCAGCATTTGCATTCAGAAATTCTCCCTTCAGCCCTTGTGCTCAGGTTGGAACTGAATCAACCCCCCAGGGTTTTGTTGGGTCTCTTCCCAATCTTTATTTCCAGATTGCTCTGAAGTTGACAAGGCTGTACCAGATGAAGGAATGAGCCAGGCTCACATTTGCCTTTCACTAGGTACCAGGAGATTTGAACAGAGAACAAATCAATGACACAAAGCTGAGATACTTTTGAGACTCTAAATAAAAAATCAAAGCTGGGCCCGTGTGGAGCTTCTCAAAACCAAAGCTGTGTGAGGAAAAACACCCTGTGCTTCAACAAGACAGTTGCTAGAGGGGTTTCTCAGGTTTAACACCACATCCCAAGGACACTGGACATTTTGCTAACACCCAGATGACCTATGTTCAAATCCATCATGCATCTCAAGGTATACAACAGTAGTTTATTGCCATAGTTGTCAACTGTGGAGGTTGCTGCTTTATTTCTTATTTGATGTACAGTCTGCACCTGAGAGCTTTTTGGTTTTCAACACCTTTTTCATTTGGTCTGAACTTAATGTGGCCTGTCATGAAGGGTTTTGAAAGGCCTTGGGTTCACCCTGACAGGGAACAGCTCGACCCTGTAGTGAAACATCACACTCTCCTTTCAGCTCTGTCAAAAACAAGAGTCCTCAAAAACACCCCAGAGCAGTTTATTGGCATAACTGCAGCTGAAGCAGCTTGTTTGGTGTTGGAGACACCATCCTCTGTGTGATTCTCTGAAACACTTTCCCTGTTAATATTTCAGCCTATGGGGGAACCATCTCAACAAACAATTCTGGGTACTGAACATCCCTTTGCACACCTTCTCTTCAGCAGAAAGGAACCTTTCTTGAAAACATGCACTACATCACGAGGCAAAGAGAAGTGTTTCATAAACATGAGCTCCTTAAATATATCTTAAGTGTTATCCTGACCTGAAGTAACAAATTTTTTAATGAGGAGTTTAAATCTGACTGTTTATGCATTGTTTCTCTCAGTGCCTTTAGCAATTCCTTGATTAAAAAATTTAGCACTTGAAGTCTATTTAGAACTATGCTTAGAGTTAGAATATTCAAAATCTCAATACATAAAAATGAGGAGAATTACAGAATTGTTAACTTTCATGTACTCTCTCATTTGGCAGTCTGACTGCAAGAAAGACAGCAATAAAAAAACAGTGTTATTTTATGGTAAGTCAGCTCTGTGGCAGGAGAGCAGCAGGTCCAACCCACAAAAATGTCAGTGTTTATTTTCTGCATTTTCCAAATAAACACTGTCTTGTAATTTTATGTCATTCTTCATATTCCTGGCTTGAAAATGTTTACATGCAGTATCATATCCACTTCATTTGAAGGTGGGAATCCAATTATATTTACCAACCTTAGTGATACTTTCTTACTAGGAAAATCTTTAGGCAAAAGCATTAAAAATTAAAAAGGGAAGGGAAAGGGAAAGGGAAAGGGAAAGGAAGAGAAAGGGAAAGGGAAAGGGAAAGGGAAAGGCTGAAAATATGTCTCATAAACAATGTTATTCATTTATTTTCCCAGCTGCCTCTCCCAATCATGTTGACACATTCCTCAGGGCATTTTTCCCTTGCTTGTTCCTCTCAAGTGCATGACTTTCAGAAACTTTCTCATTTTAATCACATCCTGCAATGAAGTTCTGAATGGAAAATGAGAAGCTCTGCAAGAGACAATGTCACTGAGCAGTGACAGAACTGAAAGACCTTGCTGTGAAATCCAGGAGACAGAATTGTTGATGCTACCAAACCCACGGAGTCCTTGCTCATCCAGCTCATGGTTACCAACAAATTTGGCCCACAATACATGACTCAAATGTTCATGTGCATCCTGCAGGGCTTCACAGAAGTAAATGTGCTCTGAGTTGCTTCATGACCAGAGATTTTGGGTACTCTGGGCTTCCCAGGCTGCACCATCTCACTTCCCCAGGACACAGGGACACTGTGTAAGTGGCTCCTACCTCAAGTCACTCCAGAACAGCTGCTTTGAGACTTCTCCAGCATTCCTCATCAGAGATGGATGCTCCTGCAGGGTACAAACACTGGTGGTTGGACATGTCCCCAAGGGCCACACAACTCATGGGTGTCAAGCTTGTCTCTGCCTTTCCTGACGGGCACAGGGAGGCTGAGTGATGGGTGTCCTTCAGGAAATCCCTGCAGCAGAGAAAGACAGAAGCTCATGTCTCCTGCTCCTGCACCATGCAGTAATCTGGATGTGAAATATCAGCACAGCTGCTGAGTGTCACCTTCCTATTTTCTGAAAAATCCCTTCCCCAGGATTTCTTCTCCTGGGAAGCTGAGAAACCTCAGAGAAAAATGAAAACAATAATTATCTGATTTGCTTCTCCTGTGTTTTGCTGCTTTGGAATGTGGTTTGGACATTGTTTACCAACAGGTGGTTGTTTTATTGGTTTCATGGGAATTGTTTTGACTTAATGACCAATCAGTGCCAAGCTGTGTCAAGGCTCTGGAGAGAGTCATGAGTTTTTCATTATTATCTTTTAGCCTTCTGTCTGTATCCTTTCTCTTTAGTATATTTATTATATTGTATTTAATCATATATAATTATATATTTATTATATTATATTAAATATAATTATGATATTATATTCTTTAATTATATATTTTTCTATTGTATTATATATAATTCAATCAATTATATTATATTATATTATATTATATTATATTATATTATATTATATTATATTATTATATTTAATTCTTTGGTATAGATTAGTATAGCATTCTATAATATAATATAATGTAATATAATATCATAAAATAATAAATCAGCCTTCTAAGAATATGGAGTCAGAGTCATCATTTCCTTCCAACTATGGGGACCCCAGAAAATACCACAGTTGAGCAGAACACGTTCAGAGGTTCAGTGGTGAAGGTTATCCCATGAGCCAGGCACTGGGAATTCTGCACACCAGTGAGGAGTGGGAAGATGTCAGGAAGTATTTTTGTGAGGAGACCTTGGCTGGGTGAAGGGTTTGAGCATGAGGCCGGGGGTGGAGGTGAAGGATGGCAGGAGGAAGCTGGAGCTTGGTTTTCCATTGCTGTTGGTAGGTCCATCACTAGAGGGAGGCCAAGATCTACCCTATGGCTGGTGGGCCTCCACCTCACCTCAGACTGCAATATAGCAAGGAAACTTTGACTTTCCATTCTCTTCTTTGCTCAGAAATGTTTGGGGTCCAGCTCAGGGAAATAGTTTGGTGTGATTGTTGCCATCAAACAGCACAGTCTGCATGGATGGTGCAGTGTATCCTCAGGATTTCCTCCCATTTTAATGCCATGAGCCTGGTTTAAGCTTACCAAGCATTACCATTTGCCTGGTTTAATTATATTTAGAGAGGAGGATTTGGTCTGATGTCAGGTGATAAATATCTACATCAGAAGTACATATGAAGTTAGGCTTCAAACACTGTCTGGAGCTTTGCCACTGGGAAAACTCTTTTGTTGCTCTGCTTTAAACACAGCTTTAAACAAAGCTTTAAACAAAGCACAATTCAAAATTTTACACGATAGGCTTGGAGTTTCTCATGGTGGTCAAGAGGATATTTACTCTTGAAAGTTTATCTTTTGCTTTTGTGCCAGCAGTGAGCTGGAGAAGAGGCTCTGCTGAAACTTGCTGGAGGTGTGTGCAGGGTAGGGGGCACAGCCAGGGCTCTGGCCCTCTGCACCCCCAGCCCTGGGGACACTGGAGAGGATTTGGGTTAGGGTTAGGGTTAGGGTTAGGGTTAGGATTAGGGTAAGGTTAGGGTTAGGGTTAGGGTTAGGGTTAGGATTAGGGTAAGGTTAGGTTTAGGTGTGCCAGGGTGGTGCCCCCTCTCATCCCTCAGCCACAGGTCTCACCCAAAGAAGGCATCCATGCCACTGCAGCCCAGTTCAACCAGAGCAGGATGACCAACCTGTGCAGCAGGTAACACAAGCTCTTTGCTTCCTGAGTAACAAGCCAGTGGGGAAGGACCTCAGACAGAATCTCTTGCCAGCTGGTTGTTTCACTTTCCTAAGTGAGGAGAAACACTGCCTAGTTTGAAGCCTATATTATTCTAATTGCCAAGATATTCTGCCTGTAGAGACAAAGCCTTCAAGCTTCTTCATCTATTTCCTGGCAAAATTCTGTTTTCTGGCTCCTTTCTGGAGCACGTGTGGGAACTGAAATTTGTTTGCAGCTTGTGTTTGCTGGGTGCTTATGGCCTCTCCTCCTTCTAGGAGCAGCTGATACAGAAACATTTGCATTGCAACCTGATGAGGCTCATCAAACCCTGTTAGTGTAAACACCATCAGATTTACAAAACAGCTCGTGTCCAACAGCAACTGGGGGCTGCTGCTGATGGGGACAGGGACAGTCCCCATCCATCATCTGGGGAAGGGCACAGCTCGTGTCTCAGCCCAGCCCTCATTCTCATGCAGCTGGTGGGGTGTCTGTCCTGCTGGGATGCAGCCAAGGCTGGGCCTGCTGGAGGGATGCCAACCAGCTCTGCTGCTCTGCTGTGGGCAGGGGAGCAGCAGAGGATGGTGTGGGGCTGGGGGCAGGAAAGCTCTGCCTTGGCCCTGGCTTCACTCCAGTCTGCCAGACACTGGGGGAGAAAAGGTATCCACTGAGAGGCTTTTGCATCAGGTTTCAGTGCAGCAGCTGGTCTCTGCTCCTGGGCTCCCTGAGGTCTGTCCTCCCGTGCACTCAGGGCTGCTGAAGGTTTGTGTCCCTCACTTTTTCACACTCTGGCTGTTTTGTCATTTTTTCCCTGGTGCTGCAATGTGTTCCCTGTCAGATGGGATTCAGGGGCACACAGCTCTGCCTGACAGGTGGGGTGTGCCCAAAGACCTTTGCAAACACTGATGCTGCTTGCTCCTGCATAAAGTAACTGGGAACCTGTCACAGACATCTTTTATGAAAAATCCTTTCCTTAGGATTTTTCCTCCTAAGAAGCTGAGAGGCCTCAGGAACAAAATGTAAACAATGATTATCTGCTGCTGTGGAATGCAACAGGTGCATCTTTGATTGGCCCATGTTGGTTGTTTCTAATTAATGGCCAATCACAGTCAGCTGGCTGGGACAGAGAGTCCAAGCCACAAGCCTTTGTTATCATTCTTTCTTTTTCTATTCTTAGCTAGACTTCTGATGAAATCCTTTCTTCTATTCTTTTAGTATAGTTTTAATGTAATATATATCATAAAATAATAAATCAAGCCTTCTGAAACATGGAGTCAGATCCTCGTCTCTTCCCTCATCCTAAGACCCCTGTGAACAGGAACCCAACCCTGTGTCACCTTTTTTTGTCACCACCACATAAAGGTGAAGTGTTGGCCTATTAATCAATCCACTGTGCAGCTCTCAGGACACGTTTTTAAGGGAAAGAGTAGAGAATTAAGGGTTGAAAACAGTATCAGGATTCCTTGCACAGTGGTTTTTAAATGCACCCTACAAATCACAGTCTGGCTCCCAGCAAAATCTAATCAGTTTGTTGTGTCACAAGGTAACTTCCTCAGCCAAGGAAACTTGTGATGGATTCATTTAGTCACAGCATTAATTAATCAAAACACAGCCTCACTGCACACCAGCCTGCTCCTGAGCCCCAAAAGGAGTCACAGAGGGAACACCCATCTCCTTCCAGCCTCAGTGGGGTTGTGGAAATACCTGCTTGTCCATGAAGGACTCAACATGACAGCAGCCAGTGCAGCCATCTACCCACCCCAGCTGTGTGCCCTGGGCTGAACAGCCCCCTGGAGAAGAGCAGCTAATGCTGGGAAGGTTTATTTCAAATAGCTCCCTCATTTCATTTGCTTCTTTGGTGTGCAGAGCAAACTCTTCTGCAGTAGGTCATGGTTGGGTTCTGCCAAATGTGTTGGTCATCACTGCTGGCCTGGACTTCTTAACCTGGAGGAGCTCCTGGGGCATCACTTTGCCATCAGGCATGTGTCCCAGCAGTGCTGCTGCCTCTTTGGATGGTCCCTGAGGGATTTTATCTCCATGGTCCTCCTCATGAGCCATGTGGAAAGCCAAGGTCCCCCCATGATGCCCTGTCATGGTAAAAGCAGCCTGGCTGCTTTTAGGGCTGTGGGCACCTCTCAGGTCTCTCACTTCAGGCCAGTAACACCAGAGCCACATTTATGGATCTGGATGAAGCCCAGGGTCTTCCTTTGAGCCAGCCTGGGACTCCTCTGCTGAACCAGGGAGGGATTTCCTTGCTCTGAAAAGCAAACACCCCCTAAACCAAAGCATTGTACATTGAATCAGGGAGGTATGGGAGAGCAGATCTGAAAAATATTTTTCAACAAATAGAAAGCCTTATGAAGGATGTGAGTGAAGAAAAACCACCCTGAGGAACCAGTCAGAGAGAGACAGGAGCCAGCCCAGGGCCAGCTCAGCTGCTGCACCCCACAGTGTGATAGCTCACCATGCAAAGTTTGTTTCTTGTCTACATCTGCTGTCAGGCCAGGTAACCCACATCACATCACATCACATCACATCACATCACATCACATCACATCTGCCTTCTCTGGATGTTTAAAGATGCCCAAGGAGGTTCATGCCACTCCTCTCAGAGGGATACCTGCTACATCCATCTAGTTCAAGTAGCTGGTATGTATGGACAAAACTCTCTTGAAAATTAATTTATTACTTAAAATAAACAACAGTTTGTTTTATTGATGCTTTAAATAAATAAGAGGCAGAGGGTTGTCCACAGATTTAGCTCAGCAGTAATTTCCATGGAAGTCCAACTCCAAGCTTCAGTTGCTTTGGATTTTATCTGCATGTTGCTGCTGCAGCAAAATTGCAGGAGCTGGTGATGGAGCAGTGCTGTACTGCTGTCAACCAAAACAAGAGCTCTGAGCATGCCTCTTGCTGCCCTGTTTGTAACAATCAAGTTTATACCCCAAAGCTACCTAAATACTGCTGTGGTCTGCCTCAAAGAAGCGACCAAAAGGATAAACCTTCCTGCCTGCCTTGAAATAGAAATATAGCCCAGCAGCACTATTTGCTGTCAGTTTAAATCTACACAGACACTGCTGCTTTATCTAGTGGGCAGGTGAGGATGAAGAACAGCAGCCAGAACTAATATATCAGCTGTTTGCTTGTTCCCTGTGATGCTGGAGAAGAAGCTGTTGACATCAGCCAGTTGTGCTTGAAGGACTCCCAGAGAAATAAAATCCTTTAATGAAGCCTTGTTACCATAAAGCCATTCTGCAAGGCCTCCTTTGGAACATTTGCTCCTGCTCAGGGTCCATTTAAAGCTTATCTTTGGCCTGGTTAACCACAGATGCCATCTCTGCCCTTCTCTCCCAGCCTGGTGCTCACAGCAGGGATGGGTATCCCAGGGCATGCCAAGAACAAACCCTCAAGGAATCACTTCTCTGTGGGCATTGGGGGGCAGGTGGTAAATGCAGTTTATGTGCAGAATTTCCTTCACTCTTCACTGGCTCTCCTCAGCTCTGGAAGTGTTCAAGGCCAGGCTGTGTCACAGACACATTTTATGAAAAATCCTTTCCTTAGGTTTTTTCCTTCTGAGAAGCTGAGAGGCCTCAGGAACAAAATGTAAACAATGATTATCTGCTGCTGTGGAATGCAACAGGTGCATCTGTGATTGGTCTCATGTGGTTGTTTCTAATTAATGGCCAATCACAGTCAGCTGGCTCAGACTCTCTGAGACAGAAGCTTTTGTTATCATTCCTTCTTTTTCTATTCTTAGCTAGCCTTCTGATGAAATCCTTTCTTCTATTCTTTTAGTATAGTTTTAATATAATATATATCATAAAATAATAAATCAATCTTTCTGAAATATGGAGTCAGATCCTCGTCTCTTCCCTCATCCTCAGACCCCTGTGAGCACCATCACAAGGTTGGATGGGGCTTTAAGCAGCCTGGTCTAGTGGAAGGTGTCCCTGCCCATGGGATGAGCATTAAGTCATGTCTGAGGTTCCTTCTAACGCAAACAATTCTATGAAGTGATGAATCCCAACACCAGGAGTGCAGAAGGCACCGGGCAAGAGAGCAGGGACAGGTCTGTGAGCACACACAGAGCCAGGACAACTCCTCCCATGTGGGAGCTGGGACTGGCTGAACTCAGCAGCAGACAGCAGGCTGTTGTGTGGGGAGGTTGTTGTTTATGCAGAAATCATGAAGCTGTGCATGGCCACAGGATGTGGTAGTCACCAGAAGTTTCCAAGGGCAAGCAGACACGAGCATGGCAGAAAACCCTGTGCAGATTTTTTGACACAAGGACACTCTTGGCTTTGGGAAGGTCCCAAATCACAGATCACTGCAAGGCTGACAGGACTCTGGGGAAGTGTCACTGGAAGTGTCTCCTCTGGAGATGAGGTACAGGCCTGGGGGATGCTTTGCCTGACACTTTTGATCTTCTATTGTCACATTAGAACAGTTCTTGTCTTTAAGACAGAAAGTAGAGAACTGCAGAAGCTCCTGAACTGTTGCTCAGATAAAGTGTGTGCTCCCTGCTGAGGAGGGCAGTCAGAGCTGCAGTTTCCTACTCAGAGACCCGAATTCTTTCTGTGTCAAACCTTACACTGCCTATTGATTCCCTGGAGACTTCACCTGCCTCTTATGTTCATGGGATCCTGTCTTCTCCAGGATTGCCCCTCATTTTGATACCATGATATGCATTCCTCAATCCTAAATTTATGAGCTTACTTTTATTGCCTTAAAATATCTTCTTAATTATGGTCAAGCTATTGAGTGATTAAGGTCATGCTGTGTAAATGATATGTCTGCTCCATCCTCATGCCAACAATCACTGCATCATCTGGATGTTTTTCACCACTCACTCATATTTTCCCCTCAATTTATGACAGACTTGTGATCCTATAGTAAATACATAGATATCTCTTGGGCAAATAAATAATTCCTGAAAGGAAAAACTGTCTAATAATTCCTAACTTAAAATATTCATTTAAAAAATTAATAATATTAATTTACTTCTTTTTGAGATTAGCCAGTTTTTAATCCATTTAATGTGTTGTACCATTTTTTATGCAAAGTTTTAACAAAGTTAGATCACACCATAGGTTGTAAACCCTTCAAAAAGCATAACTTCAGTGCATTCAATTGACCTGTAGCAGCTAAATTTGTTAGCTCACTGAGGAAGTCTATCAAAATAATTTAAGAAAGAACTGTTCTCTATGTAAGCCTCTTGACTGTTGACAGCATCTTTCAGCTCTTAAATTCAAATGATCAGCTCATATTCAGGAGGGACATGAAGAGTGGCTGCTGCTGGGAAATCAGGGAGGAATGCAACAGCAGCTGCAACTCCAATAGCATGTGGAGGTGTCAGGATTTCTTGGCAAGGTGTATCTATTTATAAATAAACCACCTGCTTTATAGAAATACAAATAAATAAAATAAAAATAAGTAAAGTACATAAAGATTGGAGCACAGCTATCAGCAAATTTAAAGACTAGGGGATTGTATCCTGTAAAACTGCAACTTGCCAGGAATAAATAGCTCAACATTATATTTTCTTAAGCAATGTGGAAAAATACTCACAAAAGGATGGAGAAACATTGTAATAAAACACCAGAGAGGTAATTCTTACCTGTATGAGTACACCACTGGTGAGATTAGGTAGGGAAACTAAAATAGTGAAATACTAAAATACTGAATGTAGTTCTAACTGGCAACATTTTAGAACAGATTTTTAATGATGGACTAGTGATAATAATGTAATAATCGTAATAATAGTAATAAATGTAATAATAGTAATAATGGTGCCTAACAAACACAAAAACTGAGAAGTTCCATCTGCTTGCTTCATGAAAAAGTTTAAAAACTGGTTTGATCACAGAACATAAATACATTTAAAGGAAGGAATTCCTTAGAAGGCAGGAAACCAGAACCAGTGGCTGACAGGGTAGAGACAAACCTTTAACAATGAACCATAGAACACTTTTTTCTTTTTCATGTGAAAGGTGATGAGTCACCAAGGCACATGAAGTAAAGAAACCACCATGCCTTGGTGGTTTCCTGAGGAGTGAGAACCATCACCACCACTTCCTGCAGCCAGTGTGGTGTCACAGACATATTTTATGAAAAATCATTTTGCCAGGATCTTTTCTTCTGAGAAGCTGAGAAGCTTCAGCTTCCCCACGTTTTGCTGCTTTGGAATGTGATTTGGAGAGTTGTTTACCCAGCATGTGAAATTGTTTTTACTTGATGACCAATGACAGCCACCTGTGTTGATGCTATGAGCAGTCACAAGATTTTATTATCATTCCTTTCCTTTCCTTTCCTTTCCTTTCCTTTCCTTTCCTTTCCTTTCCTTTCCTTTCCTTTCCTTTCCTTTCCTTTCCTTTCCTTTCCTTTCCTTTCCTTTCCTTCCCTTCCCTTGCCTTCCCTTGCCTTGCCTTGCCTTGCCTTCTGATGAAGTCCTTCTATTCTTTTAGTATAGTTTTAGTATATCATTTCTTTAAAATATATCATAAAATAGTACATCAGCCTTCTGAAACATGGAGGCAAGATTCTTGTCTCTTCCCATGCCTGGGTTGCCTGCAAATTCAACACTTGGTGAACCCCGAGTGAGGAACATTCCCACAGTGTGATGATTGTGTGGATTCCAGTCCAGAATCTCATTTCTTCTACCCTTTAAGCATTCTGGATCAAAGGCCCATCTGTGCCTCCTCTCTAAGAGCAATGGAAGAATGGTATCTCCACTTCCCAGGCACCACTGGCCCTGCTAAAGCAGTGCTGCCTCTCCTGGCAGCCTCCCACAGAGGAGCTGGAGTTTGCAGCCACCAACATCACCAACATCAGCATCAATGGGTGCTGCAGGAGCTGAGCAAGGGGCTCAGCAGCAGGAGAGGCTCGGGGAGATCTCACCAGGAACCCAGGCAGGACTCTGCAGCCTGTGTTGGGATTCAGCATCTCCACAGAGGAAAATGAAACTCCTCATGCTCAAAGAACCAGGGCTGCAGCTTGCAGTATTATTGGAGGCTTTGCCAAGCAGCCCTGGTGAGCAGCAGAGGGGATGGGTTACTGGAGCCATGCTCCACGTTGGAAAGGAGTGATGCACCTTCATGTGAGAGGCATGGCTGGTGGTTTTTTCTTAGTTCCACTGAGAAAGATTCCCCCAGCACACTCCTCCCCTGGTACCTAGGAATTCACGTCTCATCCTGCCTTTTTTCCATAACAAATCCTATTGTTTTTTGGTGTACAAAGCAAAATGTGTAGAGCTTTTGGAGATGCCTGCACTTTATCTGCACAGCTGCCAAGAAGCAGGTGTTATTTTAACCACATGCTTTCAAGGAAACAGCTTCCCCAAGCAATGGTTTTCAAGAAAGCAGCCATAATATTTCAAATATGTGTACTATCATCATGACAAGTCTGTCAGTCAGTCTGTCTTGGGAGCAGCTTTATTTTTCCTGCAGTAGCTGTGCTGTAATCAGACCTGAGACCCTCAATGTGGCAGACACTGAGTAAAAAAAAAATAAATAAAAAAAGCAGTGAAAACTCAATTCTTGCCAAGTTTCCTTGCATTCATCACAGCTCCTTTGGGAAGAGGGGCTCTCACAAAAAAATAATCTGTTCTTGTGTTTAGAGAGGCTTCATTACCACAGCAGCCCTGCATAAGATCTTTTTCAGTGGATAGGTAAGGGAAGAAGAGGATTTTTGCATGGATAGGATGGGATGTGCATGCAGGGGCAGGACACTTGTAAGGATAAAACATCAGCCTCCCTGGTGAAGTCATGTGTGGCCATGGAAAGAAAACACAAGCTGCTCCTGAATGAAAGAATTTGTAATTTTCACCCATTTGTTCATTTTGCAATTCAAAGCCTGACACAGGGGACAGCAAGTCCCGTTGCACATTGGAGTGGAACCTGAGATCCTGCAGCAGCCAGGACTCTCCTCCCCTCCATAATGCCACAAGCAGAAACATCCAGCCTGCAAATTGATGGAAAACTGGCAAGAAAATCTGCAGCCACCTTCCAGCCTGCCCCCCCATTAGTCAGGACCCCACATCACAGAGGAGGAGGGAAACCCTAGCAGAGATTAACAGATTCCTTTTCCATGCAGACACTTTTAAAGAAAGATCCCTCCTGAAAACCCCTAGAAACCAGGCTGTGAATTGTTTCAGTTTTTGGGAGATGGATACAGCCTCTGTTCAGGATTGAAAGGCACAACAAGCCTGCTGTTGTTCCCACTCTCCCCTGACATGTGCAAGGATGCAGTAATCATTAATTCTGCTCATCTCCAGCATTTGTATCCCAAATCTGCACTCCACACTGTTCTCTGCTGGTATCACCTTGGAATAACCCCAGGAGTGTCATTCATCATGGAACCAGCCAGGCAAGGATGCAGCACTGGTTCATAATATCACCAGCCAGGGGCTGTGTACAAATCACAGATGGGATGGGACTGCTGTGGAACATGCCTTGAGCTGTTTTATTTTCCAGCATCAGCCTCATTCCATGGTTATGACAATGGGAAGATGCCACCAGCTCACATCCCAGGCAGCAGACCCAGAACTTCATGTTACAGCTTACTTTAAAAGTTTTTTGACCAATCACAGAAAGCAAAAGCACATTGACAGTAGTTCTGTCCAACCACTATAAGCACATGTACCTTTGGTTAAACAATGCTTGCTTATTTCAAATACAATACCTGCATGTAAGCCTTCAAACACAATGCACAGAGCTCCATTATTAAGCTTAGAACTCCCTAATATCTCGCTAGATAAACTTTTCTGTAGCTTAGGGAGTTATTCTAGACTGTGACAGTGTTCACAGGGGTTCTTGGATGAGGCAAGAGATGAGAATGTTGACTCCATGTTCAGAAGGCTTGATTTATTATTTTATGATATATATATATATATATTAAATTATAACTATACTAAAAGAAATAGAAGGAAAGGCTAGCTAAGAATAGCAAAGAAAAGAATGATAACAAAGGCAGCTGGCTCAGACAGAGAGTCCAAGCTATGTGGTCTGTGGTTGGCCATTAATTGTAAACATTCAAAATGGCCCAATCACAGACACACCTGATGCATTCCACAGCAGCAGATAACTGTGGGAACTCAGCACATTGCTCCGGATGTCCAGAGTTGCCAGGAGAACCCTTGGGGGTCTTGGAAATCCTGGAATGTTGCCAAGAGTGCTTGGTGGCTTGATTTTGATCCATCCACAGAAGTGACAGCAGTTTGAGGATGTGAGAATCACTTTAGAGTGAAGGGTGTAAAAGGGACACATTTATAGGGTGAAATATAAACTTCAAGGTTTTTGGTACAGGGGGGTTATGGAGACAAGATGGAGGGATCAGGGCGTGTCTTGTCCTTCTTCTTTCTTCTTCTTGTCCTCCATCTCCTGTGGTGATGTTGGCACTTGGGGATTGGTTTATGGTGAGGGTGCACTTGCCAACATGGGTGAAAAGTATTGGAAAATAAAGGTAAATATCATGTACGTAGATTTCAGTATAAAAAGACACAACCGCCCCGTGGGTGGTCAGAGTGCCTGTGGCTGCCTTGCAGGTCAGACCTCTGTTGGGCAGACAGAAAATTTTGTAGATAAGGAACAATAAACAATCTGAAGACCGAAAAGCTGAAGAGTCCAGACTCGTCCTTTGAAATGCGGGCTGCCCCAGAACCACCCTGCCCGTGTCTGGGCAGAGACAGACAGCCGGACCCGACAGATAACCATTGCTTACATTTTGTTTCTGAGGCCTCAGCTTCTCAGAAGAGAGAAAATCCTAAGAAAAGATTTTCACAAAAAGATGTCTGCGACACTAGACAAGCATTAATACACAGACCATTGTTCTATTTGTCCTTACTTTTCTACATTTTACATAATTTTTCTGCTCACCAATCTCATGGCTACTGCTTAGCTCTAATCACAGTTCTGCTGCCTCTGAGGCTGCCTTTTGCAGCTTTCCCAAAAACCTCTGATTTTATGGATTCCCACACTAACACAAACACATTCCTGCTGACAGGAGGAAAAGCTCCACTCACACTGTCCAGTCTGCACGTGGGACTGGGGATGCTGAGAGTGCTCAGCTCTGCCTGAATGGGGAAGGACACTGCCCATGGCTGATCCCACAGCTCTGACAGCACAGGGTTAGGGCAAAGCAGAACTCAGTTAGAGGCTGCAGTAACCCTTGTCATTCTCAGGAGAGCAAACCATAACTCTGATCCAGTGTACACAGGGACCTGGTGATGTGGACAGCTCACTGTGCTTGGCAATCACCCCAGTTGTGATGGAGGCTGTCAGGTGTGTCAGACACCTCCCTCTGCCTGCCTGGAGGCACAGAGGAGCTGGGTTGCCCCTACAGCAAACCACTTTTTATCATTAAACTCTCCCACAGGGGGCATGGGCTCACCAGACACAGCAGCTGTGCCAGAGAGCTCTCAGGAATGCAGAGTAACAAACACTGCACCCCCAAGCTCAGCTCAGATGTTGTCCTGGTCTTTTGGCTGGGATGAGTTAATTTTCTTCCTACTACCTCATACAAATTTATGTTTTGAATGTAATGTGGAAATGAAGTTGGTAACACACTGATGTTTTAGCTGATGCTAAGTAGTGCTTACCCCAAGTCAGGGAATTTTCAGTTTCCCATGGTCTGACAGGAGCTGGGAAGGAACAAAGCCAGGACAGCTGACCTCAACTGCTCAGGGGGATGTTCCATAACTCAGATCCTCGTGCCCAGTTAAATAAACTGGGAGTGTTGGCTGGGAGCCACCAATTGCTGCTCAGGGGCAGGTGGACATCAGTCAGCAGGTGAGGAACTGTGCTGTGCATCTCTTGTTTGTCTTAGGGCTTACTCCTCTCTCTCTTTCACCTTTCCATTACAATTACTATTATTATTGTTGTTATTATTATAATATAATAATTTATTTGGGTTCAATTATTAACCTGTTTTTATCTCAACCCAAGATTTTTACTTTGTTTTTCTTCCAAAAAAGGTGCAAGAGGAGGGGAAGAGTGTGAGCAAACAGAGTTGGGTTAAATCACAACAGATGTCTTAATGGAAAAAAAACATCTTTGGTCCTTGTATGTGGAGCACATGTTACGCTACACCATGAGCAGCTTTTTTATTGTGAATAATCCCAATGAAGATGTTCATTGGTATCCACTGGCTGATAAAAAATATCCACATTGGCTGATAAAAATGGCCTCATCAAAGCCTGGTGCATCAAAAGGCAGAATGATGACCCAGCTCACCTTTTTATTTTCAGGACACAAAACTAAGCCAAAGACAGGGGGGCAAATGCCAAGGCACTCAATTTGGCTTCCACTGAATTCATTTCTCTTGGCTCCAAGTAGCTGAGCACAAAATCCAGATGTGAATGTTGCCACCATCACCTCAAACTAACATTTTTACCTGTGCAGAAGCAAAATTCAGTTTTGTGGTATGGTTTTGTGAAAGGGACTGAGTGATGAGCGGCAGAGGCAGGGAGCCCCTTCCAGTGCTTTTATGGGAGCTGAGCAGTGAGGAAAGGCTTCACCCACCTGCCCACAGGTGGACAGGGCTGTCACTTCCCCAACACTTCTTGGCTAACATCTCCACTCAACCCTGTCCCTTTTTTTAACCATGTTACACCCCCTTCCAGGATGAAAACACAGCCAGTCCCTGCAGCAGGACTGTACTGCCATCCCATTATTCCACCAAGCCCACAGATTGCCTTCCCTGCTTGCCCAGCTCTCCCCAGATGGTGCCAGTGCTGCATCAGAAGGTGTTTTGGCACCAGGCAGGGCCGGCCACAGGGACCAAAAGGACACTGAACACAAAGCATGACCCCAGGCTGTAAAGGCACATCCAATCCCAGGCAAAGACCACTGAGCAGAGCATGACATGGAGATGGCAGAACTTCTCAGGTTTTGTGTTGCTGAAAAGGCTCCCAAGCTATTAAATGTCTCTTTTTTCCCAGCCCCACCACCAGAGAAGAAGTCAAGATTCCTCAGTTCTGCTTTTCAAGGCTGTTTATTTTCTCTTATCTGTTCCATTCTTTCTCTGACCTGCTGAGGTCTGTCCAGCAGGTTGGGTTGAGGCACAGTGACCACCCTTGGGGCAGTGTTAGCTTTTTATACTAAGAACTATGTGTACTTTATTTACAAAAATTTTCCAATGCCCATCACCTATGTTAGACAGTCTGTCTCTACCCTAAACCAATCCAGAAGTGTCACCATCACAGCAGAAGATGGAGGATAAGAAGAAGGAGAAGAAAGACAGAACATGCCCAGATCCCTCCATCTTGCCTCTTGAACCCCCATTCTAAATCCCCAAAATTCTACTTTTTTACCCTGTGATAAATTCACTATCATTCTACTCAAACCCTTGTGGCTTGTAACTCTTCACACAAAGTTGGTAATTGTTTCCATATGGGCTGAAATCAAAGGCACAGGTGTTTGTGACTCTGTGCCAGGGTCTCTGAGCCCCCCTGCCAGGGTCTGGAGTCCCCCAGGGCAGCCAGAGCAATGTCCTGGACATTCCTGGACAAGAACTGGAGACTGAGGTGCCCCTGCAGAGGGCAGGGGGGGAGCTCTCTGTGAACAATCCCAAGTTTTTGTTCTCTCCCAGCAGATCCAGAGTGTCACATTAACCCAAGCAGGGGATGGATGGCTTTATCTGCCTCGTGCAGCCGGCAGGCAGAGTGTGTGTGGCAACATTACCCCCTACAGTTCAACACGGGGCTCCCACCTTCTCCTGCCTCTGCACAGCACCGGCCTTGCCTTATTTTAAACCACCCAGGAAAAGTCTTGCTTCAGTTTGCATCTATTAAACCTGTGCAGGTGTGGGAAACTCCTGGAGGAGGCAAAAGGAGCAGGCAAGGCAGCAGTCTGCAAAGATTAATTTCTGCAAATAAATCCTGAAAAACATTGATAGCTGAAGTGACTTCCCGTTTGTGCTTTCTCCCAACTTGCAGATTTTTGTTCACACATTTTCTAGAAAAATTTTTGATTTGAATGAATTTTTTTTCCACCTTGCCTAATGTTTTCATCTGCTATTTGAGAAAGACATAATATGTTTTATAAAATGGAAAAATTACTTGAAATTTCAGATTTGGGAACTTTATTGGGAAAAAGATACATTCTTATACAGAAAGTTGTTTCAAACTTTTTTTTTAAATTAAGCACAAATTTTAAAAGAGAAACAACAGTGTTGCTGGCTGATGGGGATGATGTCCCACACTTTCTACAGGTCTCAGGGGCTCCATTCCTGTGTCACTTGCAGGGCTTGAAGGATTCCTGAGTGGCTATTCCTATTCTGTTTTCCTTTTTTTACATTTTTTAAAACATGAGGAAACACATTCTTTTTTTTAATACCATAAACCTTGTGAAAACCAGAGCTTCTTTAAAATGGGATGGAAATACCTTTAAATGTACATGGGCATTAAATTTAAGGCAACACTTCAGGCAGTGGTGCCTTTTAACGTGGATGATGCAGACTCCTGACTCTGTAAAAGCTGAATTTGAGTATTTTGGGGGTCATTTGCACCCCTGGGTAGAATTACAGCCAAGCGATGACAGCCAGGGCACACACAGTTACCTTCCCACTCCTCACAGTTTATAATGTACTGCTGTAAAATGCTTGAGCTTATTTATTATCTATAAAAGTGCAAGAGATTTTGAAAGGTTCAGCACCCAGGCACCAGTCCTGGAGTGACACAAAGATGCAGAGGAGGAGGAGGAAGATGCTGAGTCTTCAACCCCTGTTCCCAAAAGCCTGCCCTGATGCCCCAGTGATGTGCAGGGGGTGCATCCCTGCCCCTCCCACATGGAAACTGCACTGGTGAAGTCGCTTTCCTTCCCAACCTGAGCAGGTAAGTGACTCCATCCTCTCCCCTGTGCTGATGGAGAAGGGAAGCAGCTCTGTATGAACACCCCTTGAGGGTTGTGGCAGCATCAGAGAGGAGCCAGTGTTGCATTTTGCAGTGCTGCACACACAAATCGCAGCTCACATGAACAGCAGGCAAGAGTTTTCCTCAGCCAAGAGGGACAACTTCACAATTACCTCCTGCAAAAACAGAGGTCTGGAAGGTTATTAAACAGAAACCATGAAATTTCAATCAGAAATCTGAATGCATGCTAGGTCAAGAGTAGCACATTTAGCTCTGATCACTCTGTTTTCCCTTTGCTGCTATTAAAAGTGTATTTAAGAATCCCAAAGAATCCAGTTTCTGGAATAATTTCTTGTGTCCTGCCCCCATAGCCATACTTAGGTTCAATCAGCATGAACCAGATGACACCTGTGAGCATTTTCTTGCTGGGAGTGGAAAGCTACAGGCAAAGCCAGTGCAGGCACAGCTTTTAATGGATCTTCTTAGATCACTGCAGCCCTCTGCTCGGGGCCATCTGATTCTTGGTTTAAAAGCACCTTATCTTGACTCAGCAGGGAGGAATCAATTTTGGCTGCAGGTTGCTTTCAGCCATGGCATCAGACTCTGCAGTATTTTGTCAGGAAGGAAGGAAGAACAAATTCTTTGTCCAAAATAGGAAGATAGTTTGTGCAAGGTGCTGCATTTGGAGGTTCAGGGGGCAGATAACAGCATTTGCTGTGCAAACAGCACTGCTTGAAGCAAGTACTCTGCTTCCAAAAAAATTTAAGGTAATAGATCAGAATTCAGAAAGTTTAAACTCATCTGGTTTTCTCTTCCATTGTGAATCCCTGGTAGCAATGCCCAGGTGCAATTAATCTGAACATATGCTTGCAAGGAACCCCACATTTCTCCAGCATGCTTTTGACTTGCAGGGCAGAGCTTGAAGGAGGAGCACAGAGTTAAGGCCTGTATGGGCACATCTGTGCCCTCACAGATTAATCCTTTCAGAAAGGCTCAGGGCCAAGAGAGCCAAGCACTGTGTGCAAACAAACCAGGATTCCTGTCCCAGCAGAAGTTCTGCAGCTCAGGCTGCCACTGTCTCACTTCTTGGACTGGGGTAAGCATCAAGATATTCAGATCCCAGGAAGAGCAAAAAGAAACATTTGAAGATTTTTGATTTGAGCTTGAGGGACTTTTTCTTGGGTTTGTTGTTGTTACTGCTATTTATATTTCCTTCTCCACCTTAACTGCCCTAATTCTGATTATTACTGTGAGGAGTGGAGTTATTAATTTTATATATATATATATATATATATATATATATATTTATTTATTTATTTATTTATTTATTTATATATATTTATATATATTTATATATATTATATATATTAAATTATATTATATATATATATATATATATATATATATATATATATAAAAAATTAATTCTAATTATTACTGTGAAGGTGGAAATGCCAGCATCCCCCAGGGCTGACACAGAGGCTTTCACACAGCTCTTGCAAGGTTGGATACATGGACTGGGCACAGCACTGAAGACCAGCACTCAAAAAAATTTGGATTGAACTCTGGGTGGGCTCATAATGTCTCAACAAGGAGAAAGTTGTTCCTCAGTGTTCAGCTGATCCTCAAAATGCTCCACTTGCTTCCCTGTGCAGAGGGTGTGAGCACCAGCAATGGATTCTGAGCAGTGCTGGAGCATCCCAGACACCTCAGATTCATGTTAAATATCAGCACTAGCTATTAATGCTAAAAATGAGGTCTTGGGGCAGCAATGGTGGTAAGGAATGACTCTTGCTACAAACCCTTACCAAAGAAACCTTAAACTCTGTATTTAAAGAAACCAAAGCTTCAAAGCTCTGAAATCCTGCTCAGCTTCACTAGACCTGCATAAAAAGAGCACAGAATCACAGATTCTGCCAAGATAGAAAGGACCCACAAGGATCATTGAAGTCCAACTCCTGGCCCTGCACAGGACACCCCAAGAATCACAAAAGTGCCTGTCAAACACTTCTTGAGCTCTGTCAGCCTTGGTGCTGTGACCACTGCCCTGGGGAGCCTGTGCAGTGCCCAGCCACCCTCTGGGTGAAGAATTTTTTCTGATATCTGACCTAAATCTGCCCTGACACAGCCCCATGCCATTCCCTTCCAAAGCAATTTCACATGCTAAAGCCGTGCCCAGTCATTGTCACACAGTGGCACAGCTGCCTCCAGTTCCTGTGGGATCAGCACATCCCAAGGGGAGTTCTGCAGAGCTGTTCCTGGAAGGTGCAGCCACAGGAGAGCCCTGGGGATGCACAGCACAGCTCCTGCCACAGCTGGGCTCCACCATCTCCTCCTCAGAGTGGGAGCCCCTTGCTTGCAGCAGCCTCTGGGATGGTTCAGGACCTGTTCCCTGCCTGTTCTCACTCCACCTTCCACCAAGAACCCCCCCAGTGGCAGTTCTTCTGTAGAATATGGAAAATGGGGTCATGTTCTGCTTGTGTTTGTGCTGGGGAGGGCAGTTCCACCACAGAGCACCCAAACCAGTGCTGCAGCCACGTGGATCAAGCCCCTGGCTGTGACCAGTTCTGGGGGAGCCTGAAGGGTCTGCTCAGATGTGCACAACAGGAGGCAGCTGCCAAAGCACAGGGCAGCAGAGCCCTTTGAGAGACCTTAGGGTATCCAAGGCACTTTCTTACAGCTTTTTAATGAAAATCTGTAGGAGACCTGTAATGCTTTGGTCATCTGGAAGCTGGGCAAGGTACCTTAGGGCACCTAAAATACAGGTTTAGGCCCAGGTTTAGGTGACCTAATCCTTCGTGAAGAATGAGATTCATCTTGAAGATCAAGAGCTGAGTCAAGGAATCTTCATGCAGGAGCTGAGGTTCCTGTGCTCCCTCATTCCCACCAATGTCAGTGGACATCAGGGTGACTCCACTGCCCAAATTCAGGAGCCTGGTGTACTCTGAAATGCTGCAGGGTGTCCCTTCTGGGGCTCATGGCTCTCACATGGGTTAGGTGTGGATGTCTCAGATGTCCTGGGATGCACTGGATGTTAATAGGTGCCTAAAAATGACACTGGATTGAGTGCCAGCAACTCAACATTTTCCTCATCACCGCCCCCACACAGACCCCAGGGTGAGTGAGCCCCGATGCATGAGCCAGGTCCCACCCTGAGGTTTTTAGCTGTTCTGCAGATCACAGGTAATGCTCCTTTGCTGCTCAGGTACCTGCTTGTGCCATGATTTCCCTGCCCTGCACTCACAAGTGCACAGTGGGCTGCACCTTAGCCTGGTGGAGGTTTCACACTCATGATAACAGGAGCAGGAACATGGCCCATGCAAATGGCAAATATAAGCCTCTGACCTCTGCAGCCAGAGGCAAAACAGCATTAATTCCTTTAGAAATGCACATAAATTCTATACTGATGCAATGATGTCAAGTAGATCACACAGAAAAAAAAAATAGTTTTGTTGCCTATTGTTTTGAATTTATAGAAGACATTACACAGATCACCATAAAACACTGACAATTAATTATGTCTAAAATATGTGCTTGGAGTTTTTCAGAACCGACCTAAACACGAGAACAAAAGGCTTTTCTTCCTCAAAACAAACATAAAATGCTATCTAGTGTTGACTCTTTGCTACTGCAGTCTCACATAACTATTTCTGAATTAAACAAAACGAGCTGTGAAGCATTAAGGGGCTCAGCAACACCTCATGCTCAGGATACAGGAGCTTTGTCCTGTTTCAACATCCACTCTGAATTTCAAAGGTCAAATAAAGATGGCAAATTGCTGGATTTCCTCCTCACAGAGAAAAACTGCAGAAAGGAAGACTGGGAAAAACAGATGCAGAAGGAAAGGTCCAACCAGCTGCTGAGCCAGGCACCAGTGCTGGCTCAGCTGCACTCTCTCTTTTGACTTAGCACAGGATCACCTCTAGCTAGAAAATAGCTATCATTTTTAATATATTCTAGCTGTGTGCATTGTAACATTGAATTTCATGAACTGTTTGTATTATAGCACTGAAATACATATTTAACAATAAAGTTCTGCATTTAAATCAGAAGAGATTGTCTCGTAGTGGACTGAAGAACTATGGGATTCAGATCAATACTTAATATTTATCTTATGTGTTAGTTGTTTTTTGTTTTTGTTTTTTTTTTTTTAATCATGTTGCAAGTATTTGTAGTTTCCATTCTGATATCTGAGTTAATTAAAGATCAGATCCTGCCTCCACAGCCTCTCTCTTTCAGGAGAACTCCTATATGAGGCTGCTTTTCCACCAGCAGCTTTCCTGCCCATCAGCCCAGCATTCTGACATCTCAGCACGTACAAAACCACTTCCTTTAAATTGCCATCAGCCTTGCCTGGCATGGATCAAAACACCTCAGCTTCCCCTGGGTGCTGTGTCTCAGAAATGTCCCTTTTATCTTCAGCAGGTGACTCCCACACTAAGGATTTCCATGTCCTTCAGAGGGAGGGAAGGGGGAGAGGAGATTCCAGCAGCCATGAACATGACTGCTCATGTGCTGAATTTGCTTTCTGAAGCCAAATTTTCCTTTGCTGACTGTGTGAGACATACCCTGTTTGTGTCACAAGTAGCTGCCTGTGAGCTCAGAAGGGCTCACAGGATTTGGGGTTCTTGGACTAGAGAGCATCAGCTCAAGCTTTGGCCATAACACTTTTCTTAATGAATTTTTATTGTGCTTCGTGGAAATGTATCTGTTTTCAGTCACACAACTGCAAGTAAAGGCTCAGAAACACTTTTCTTCCAAAGTCCAGTTTTCTTCCTGATGTAAAGGCAGAATGGACTGTGCACAACAGACCTGGCTCAGGTTTTTATTGTTATCCTGAAGACACAAATGTGTGGTGAGAAGTGTAAACACCTGTGGGTCCCAGACCCCTCTCCTATCCCAGAAATGGATCAGTGAAAGAGCCAGTGGATCCTAGCAGACAAAATGTCCCATTCTACAGCTGCAGGGGGGAATATTCAAAGTTCTTGGAGAAGACCAAAGGGTTTGGGAAAAGCTGCTGGCCAAGAGGAGGGAATGCAGACAGGCAGCAGGAGCCTGCCAGGGCACACTCTGGCCAGCCCTGGCACGCCAGCAGCACACAGTGTCCAGCATCTCTCACTTCAGGGAATTAATTCTTCTGCAGAACTTGGTGTTCTGTAAGCTTTGGGCATGGATGGCACCCCACAGACAGAGGGCAAGGATAACCCACAGCCTGGGCTGGGGCTGTGCCACCAGCACAGGAGCATAAGGGGAGATGTGGTTTCACTTCTGGATTAACTGGGACAACCAGGACATATTTTGTGTCAGAAAAGTGGCAGCAGCCAGTCCTCATAATGTGATTTCACTGCTACTTGTTCCAGATCCTGGGGTCATGCAGCTCTGGACAAATGTCAGCTGCTGCTGAAAAATGAGCTCCAAGATCCAGCCCCTGCAGAAAACAGTCTTTAAAGGGTAACCCTGAAAGGAAAACCAAAAGGAAATAAAAACTGTTGTGCAAGCCATAGCACTCATCCTCTCTTTTTTGTCTTGGAGAGACCAAAGGTGATATTAATGATATTTTAACTCTGTGCGTTGGCACTATGAGACAAAAAACCATTGGGGCTGTGAAGGCTGCCTGGGGAAGAATGCTGCTAACCCTGGCTCTGGTTGTTGCAGCTCTTGTTGGAGACATGCTCCAGGATTAGATAAAATACACATTATAGTGAATGGTTAATAAAAATACTTGTGATAGTCATGAAAAGCCAGAGAGGTGCAGTAACATTTCAAGGGATCCTTCACTGCAATGGCACGTTCCAGGCTCTTGGAAGCTGATGCAAGGACAACAAACTGTGCTGTCACAGGATGTGATCTCCCACTGAGAATCCCTGGGGTGAATATGGGAGAGGAAATGTCCTAAGCAGCAATAATAATAATAATAATAATAATAATAATAATAATAATAATAATAATAATAATAATACAGGCTTCCCAGCCCAGACACAGACAGTGCCTCAATATGTGTGAGCTGATCCCCTGACCTGTGATTGTGAGCCTTTGCAGGACAGAAAGGCACCATGGAAAACGTCTCTTTGAGCTGCAGACTTGCACATTTTCTGAGGGGAGGGAGGAGTGAAAAATGAAGGTCTGTGCCAAGGTCTCAGTGTTCCCCTCATCAGTGTGGTCCCAGTTTCTGGCAGGTCTGTGCAGCACACAGACACTCATTCTGGTTCCCAGGGACAGAATCAAAGGATCAGAGCAGTGCTAAGGTTGGAAAAGAGCTTTAGGATCAGTAAGTCCAACCATTAACCCAGCACTGTCACATTACCACTGACTCATGAACCTGAGGGCCACTATCACATAATTCTGAATTATGCTTCAGGGCATGGTGCATCCACCACGTCCCTGAGGAGCTTATTCTAATTCCTGACCACCTTTTCAGTGAAGAAATATTGCCTAATATCTAATCTAAACCTCACCTGGTGCAACTTGAGGCCATTTGAGATGCTTTGCAAAGAACCAGCTCCAGGAGCATGCCCACCATGGGCAAACACTGACTTTTTTAATTCCTGAGCTTTTACTGAGTCCATACCACACACAGTGACTGCTGCTGGTGCAGATACAGGTCTCACCTGGTTGATGCAGTCTGATTTTCCACCTACACCAGGAGTTTTCCAGCTTGGATAGGTTAATTAAATATAACATGTCCTTAATCAGTGAAGGTATGGTGGCAAACAAAGTGACCTTGGAAGGGGTTCTGAATTGCCCACTGACAAGATTAATCTCCCCAGCCAGCATCCTCCAGCTCTTTCCCTACTTTTGTGCTTTTTCTCCATTCATTTACTGTTTTCCTCCTCCTCTTTCATTTCTGAGAAACCCCAAAGGTCTGGCAGCAAACCTGCTGCTCCCGAGAGCTTTGCTTTTCCTGCATTTCTGCCACGAGGGAAGCTCATCCCATTTGGGTAAAAACTGAAATATTGACACGTGAAATGCTCTAAAGGAACTGCCTCGAATGCCTGTGGGAAGTACCCTGAGCTCAAGAGCTTTATTCTGAGAGATATTTTCCAGCACTTTTAAACCCTCCCTTGCTAACAAAAAGGTCAAAAGCCAACCTGAAAATACCTTTATGCAGGGATAACACAACCTGAGGGTGATTTATATCACCTTGGGACCAGAGCAGAGCTCCCAACCCCCTTCAGTAGGAATTAAGGTCTTTACCTGGGCCTTGGGTATCTCACTGACAGCATGTCAAAGACAAAGAGGAGACACTGGCTCTGAAACAGCTCTAACTCATCCCAGGCTGGCACTTATTGTAATTGCAGGGTGCCCCATGGCAGGAAGGAATGATGAGTCTGACTCCATGTTCTCAGAAGGCTAATTTATTATTTTATAATACTGTATTATATTAAAGAATACTAAACTATACTATACTAAAGAACACAGAGAGGATATTTACAGAAGGCTAAAAAGATAATAATGAAAACTCCTGACTCTCTCCAGAGTCCCAACACAGCTTGGCCCTGATTGGCCAAAGAGGGAAAACAACTCACATCAGAATCCAATGAAACAATCACCTGTGGGTAAACAATCTCCAAACACATTCCACATGAGCAAAACACAGGAGAAGCAAATGAGATAAAATTGTTTTCGTTTTTTTCTCAGAGGCTTCTCAACTTCCAAGGACAAAGAGATTTTTCCAGAAAATGCGAATGCCACAGACACTGCACAACAGTGCTGAACATCCTGACTCCTCAGCTCCCCAAGCCATTGGTTTTGTGCTAATTTTAGAGCATTTTAGCACCTTTCCCCCTTAGGAAGCCCTTTCTTCTGACTGCTTTTTTTGCCATATAATTGTTTTTTTAAGCTTGTCGCTGATACAGTGCATTGGAGGAGAACCAAAAAATGAAGCTCATTGTGGAAGGTTTAGGAGGAGGGAAGGATGACAAAGGTATGATTCTGCCCAGGAATTTTCATTCCTAATTGCCTACCTAATGTGCAGCGGCCTGGAGGCAGAAACCGGCTGCTCACAGCTCCCATCCCGCTGCTCTTTGGGTGCTGATTTTATAACGGAAAAAATCCTGCAAAAAAAAAAAAAAAAAAACCAAAACCTTGGGAAGGCAGCTACTTACTGAAAGAGAATGAGTCACTGTGTTTACCCTGCAGACTGTGATGTGAAAGACAAGAAGCCACAAAAGGTCACAGAGGAGTTGTCTCCTTGCCACTTATTTTGTCTGTTCCCCCAACAAAGGCAAAGCCATCTGCGGTACAAGCAATGGAGCAGTGGTGACCAAAGGATTTCAAAAGGACACACGAAGAGTGCCAAACACTGGATAAAAAAATCCAGTGAACAAGGGGAGGCTCACAGCTCTTTGTGTAACCTTTACTCTGCTGTTAAGTGCACCAGTTTATAGCAATTATGGAAAAGCCACTGATTGTATTAGAAATGTAATGACATTAGCAGGACTGTCACTGCGTTCGCAGCAACAGTTGCGAAATTAATTTTTTTCTTCATTAAGGAGATCCTTATTTGCATGATTAAAATGTCAGCCCAGATAAATGCATGTGCTGGAGAATGAATCACTGAGCAAAAATGCCACCTGCCAAGCCCAGAGAATAGGACAAATAAACAAGCAGCGAGGAGCAGCTCAAAACTTGATCCAGCTCCCAGTGGGAGCCGTTCCATCATCCTCGGGAGCGGCACCAGGCTCGGAGCGAGCGCCAGGGCCAGGGCTCAGCCAAGAAACAGCTCAAATGCTTGGGATTTTTGCTCTGGCCACACTCAGCTATTACAGAAGGCAAAACTAAAGCCTAATAAAACCAGACAGTCTCTGCTGTGGTTTAGATGGCGCAAAAATCTGCTCCCATGAAGAGGGTAAAATATATCCTGTCCAAACTCACTCCTTTCCTGCTGTTTGCTAAATCAAAAAACCAGCCATGACCCCTCTAAAGTGGCTGAAACCCATCAACTCTACCTGCTACTGGAAATCAGCAATATTTCCTATTTACCTTCAAGCTCCACTCAAATACTTCCTAAATGAGATGAATCCACACCAAAATATGTGCCCCTGTAAGAAGTTCCAGGCTCAGAAACTGACTTACAGCTGTCCCCAAAAGTGCTGGATCCCAAAAGACAAAATTGAGAATAACTGTGTGAAGATCACTGTTGTTTGCCTTTTTTGCCTGAAGCTGGAAAGGGAAGCTGAAAAGATAACAAAGTGTCAAGGAGATAGAAGATTTTATCTGGTTTAAATAGCTCCTGATCCTGCAAGAGTATTTTCACTGATAATTAATGCAATGAGGAAAAAAAGGGATAAGAAAAAGGTACTGCTTTAAACTGAGTTACTCCTTTTAAAGTTCATAGACAGTCTTGAAATCTGTTTTTTTCTGTTTCTCATGGCAAATTGCATGATTTGGACTTTTGTCATTTTAGGAAATACAACAAAGAAAGTAAATTTGGTATTTCCTTAAAATTCCAAGGAAATGTGTGTGTTATTCAAAATTCTGGACTTTGAAAAAAATCCAAATTGGCTTTATATTTTGTTTTATATCACTTGAAAACATCAAAAGCTGAACTGTAAAGTCACCTAGAAAAACAGAACACTTCACTCTGGAAA
This sequence comes from Agelaius tricolor, assembly GCF_023055355.1. Taxonomy (NCBI): domain Eukaryota; kingdom Metazoa; phylum Chordata; class Aves; order Passeriformes; family Icteridae; genus Agelaius; species Agelaius tricolor. Next base: position 5,719,615 of record NW_027269266.1, read on the forward strand.
GGTAAGAACAAAAACCTTTGAAGGCAATGCAAGGCTGTGTCCTTGAGGCACCATGGGCACCGCAGAAAGAAAATTTCTTCAACCAGTGCATTTCAGTGAAATTCTATTTGAAAGCTAGTACCTCCTTCAAAATAATCTGTCATACATCACCTGACCAGGGCATCACACCCATCCTGGGGAGCAGAACTGCCCTGCACAGTGACTCTGGTGGCAGGACAGGCAGGACAGGCAGCTGCAGATGAGCTGGCAGCTGATCACAGCTGAGCTGAGGAGCCACCAGTCCCCTGGAAATCTGTACTGTCCCCTCAGCCTCCTCGTTTTCCTGAGCAGATCAATACTGTTGGCATAAAATCCTTCTTCTGGTCTTCTTCAGAGCAGAATATTCTCATCAATACCAGTCTATATTGTGTTTGACTTAAAAAGAAGATGTTCCAAATGTACTTCAGCACAGAAGCTTTTTTGGTTTTAATTACTCCACAAATGAAGTCTTTGTATGCTAGAAAAATGCTGAGGATATTTCCAATATACCTCAGTCTAGTATGAACTCATGCAAATCATCTGAACCAAATATCTCTTAAGATTCCAGAAGAAAATTGGCTTATTTTTGTAAAAGTCAGGAAAGAGCTGGCAATTTCGAGTTCTGAATACTGATTTGCATGTACCAATTTATTTATAAAATAGACAAACTTCAGTCCACCACCATGCAACACCACTGATGGGATGGAATAAAAATTAGGCAGAAGGGGACACAAACCACAGAATATAGCTCAGATCTCAGGTTTTCATGAGGATGAAATGCAATATATGGACTGTGAGAAGACAAGGGTTTTGCCAGTAGCTCAGTCTTGCAGAGAATAGATGATTCAGGGTCAGAGGCAAGATAATGGTTCCTCATTTCCAAGATAATGGAGAGATTCCTGTCAGCCTCATCAGGCTTTTGTGAACCTTGGTTGCAGAAAGAGTGGACAGGAAACTGGAAAAAAGTGGAAAAAAAGTGGAAAAAAAGTGGAAAAAACAGGAAACAAAGTGGCTGTAAAATCAAGACATGGCTTTATCCAAGACCTTTATCCTGTTTAACTTCTGCTGCCACCCTTGCTTTCCATGAGGAATGGGTGGGGAAGGGTCAGCTTTCACAAACACAGCTCCCATTGACTTGCTGCCCAGGAGCTGTACAGGTCAAACATGGCCCATTTCAGCACATTTGTGGATCATGGACTCTTTCCTGTAATTTCATCAGAAATTTCATTAGAAGCCTTTAGATGAGACCCTGTGCATGGGCAGGTGTAGCAGAGCCAAAGCAAGGTGAGAATGTCATGGAAAAAGGAAAAAAGGTAATTTTTTTTTGCCAGACTTTTGGTGTTTGATATTGAATTTCACATGCTGCCATCACTGCAGCAGAGCTCCAGCTGCTGCACCAGAGCCTCTCCCATGGGACCCAGGGCATGGGGCTGGCACAGGGAGGGAGAGGAGGAGGGATGGAAGGTGAATGTGTAGGAATGTTCCCCCTGTTGATGGAGTGACAAAACTCTCCTTTGTCTCCTTAAAAAGGAAAAAAGCCCAGAAGTTTCTCTCCTCAATTCGGTAAAAAAGACACCTCAGAGGACCTGGGGGACTTCACCTCAAACTCAAGGATAGCCAATTGGACAGGAGCCAAAAAGCCCTGCCTAAGCAATTCACTAGAAAAAGAAGAGAACAAAGGAACTAATGGCTTTTGTGGGGTGTTTTACCAAGAGCAAGAACCTCTTGCTCCTCACTTGGGTTTTCTCTGTAAAAAGTTTTGTTATTTTGCCTTTTATTAAAACTTTTCTGTTTCCAACACTTCCACAGCAGCCATCCTGCTGATTTTATGCCTTCTAAGGTAGCTGAGCTATCTTGGGTGTGATATAAATCTCCAAGAGCTTATGAGACCTGGCTAGAGGAGACCTATACATCATGCATGGTCACATTTCATCCCCTGATGGGGTCATCACATCACCAAGGAGCTGGGGAAAGGTCTTGCTGTGGAGCCAAACAGCCTTTCCACAAAAATTCAGGGATTCTGGGGAGCTGCTGCCTTTCCAGGTGCATTAACTCTGTGTTTCCTCTCTCTGAGGCTCTCACTGAGTTCCTGTGGGGTTTTGACTGAAGCTCTGCAATGGTGCTGCCAGGGCTGAATGGAAAATGCAAGAACCTGCCCAGCTTGCCACCAGGCCTGAAGTGCTAAACAGGAGGGCTTTGCCAGCTTTTCCATCATCTCTGCAACATCATGGCTTTGCACTCTGACCTCCTGCTGGGTCCAGTTTTCAACCTCTGCTTCTTCCTCTGCTTCAAGCCCTGATGCTGCTGCTGAACGCGCTGATGCTGCAGCCAGGATCTCTCTGTGTGATAAAGAGAAGCTTTTTGCCTCTGCAGGAAATGAGAGAGTTCCAGATGAGGGCTTCAGCAGTGTTAGATTTGGTGCTACCCAACATCAGCAGAAAGCCTCTCAAGAGTCTACCCTTGACCTACCAAAGTGAACTTCCCTCAGCAAAATCTGATTGCAAAACTCACCACAGAGCACATGGGGAGAAATTCCTGAGTCCGAGGAAACGCTACTGACAACAGGAGCTCCACAAAAAGTTTGCTCTCTCATTCCTCTGCCCTTCCCAGCAGAATTTGATTCCTGGCTTTGGATCTTGACTTTGGTGCTTCCTGCCAAAGACAACGTCTGAATCCTGGTGTGCCCTGTGGCTCCTCTTGGCATCCTGGAGCACGGGCTTGCCTGCTGGAGAGACATGAGCTCACCCTGCCCTCTGCCTTCACCATGGGATCCTGAGAGCTGCAGACCAGTTTGCATCATCTTACACTGAGATGACTCTGACACACATCCAAGAACTGCTCTGCACTGTCAGGGGCTCCAAGTGCATTTCCCAGCTCTGCAGGATCCTGGATGGACCTTTAACCACTACCAGCCACTTTTGCCCTGAATGTTATTTTTAACAGAGTGTTTCAGGATGTGAGATTTGATGCTATCTTCTTCTGCTGTCATACAAAGTGGTAGGAAAGCCCACAAATCCTTATTACTTATTGGTTTTCAGCTAAGTTCAAATCAATTTGTATTACAGAATGCTGGACATGTGTTTAATTATTGCATCCTTCCTGACACCAGAGAGATGGAGGGATTTTTATTAGTGTTGTGGCATTTATGCTGAAAAGTTTTGCAGCAACTTTGCAAAGGAAGGAAAAATTATGGAGTGAGATATTGCAGGACTTCAGATGACGCAAAAGAAAGCAACAGTGCAGAATAAAATACAACTGGTTGAACTGCATAATATAAGAAGGGAAAAAGGCATAAACACTCAATGTGCAAGTTATTACCACTGGGTCTCTGTGAGGATAGGCCCAAGCTCTGAAGCTATTTGCAAAACCCAGTGAAGTTAGTAAGAATTCATGAGGCAAAAGCAGCATCTCTCCCAGGTGTAGCTCTGCTGCCTGGGCTCCTTGGGAAGCCCCTGTTTCATCCACACCTCCTATTTCTCCTGGTTCCCAGGAAGTGCCTTTTCTGCATTTTAAATTGTGCACTTTGCAGCCACAGAGTTCTTCCTCCACTGTTGCCACAATGTGAGGCCCATGAGCACATTCTCTAAAACTAGTTATGTTAGGGGAAAAAAACTGTAATAACATAAAAGCTTTCCTTGACCTTGCTGAATACTTGGATCGACATCTAATTGCTAAATGTTGCATGTTTCCCTCGAGACAAAACAAACAGGAAGAAAAGCCACTGGGTTGTGAAGGCTGGCAAAGCTATCTGCCATCTGCAGAAATTCAGCTGGGCCTCCAGCAGATAACAGCACAAGACAATACCTTGATTTTCCTTGGTTTTCCCTCCTCTAACACAATGGAATATCTTCTCCACTTTGAACTTGGGTCCCTGTTAGTCTGACTGAGCACATATTTTCCTGGGACCCTGCTATTGTGAAATGCTGAAACTGATCTCTTCTGTGTATTTGTGGTAAAAGTCAACACCATCTTGAAATTCCAGACCAGAATAATTGCCTCTGGCGCTAAAAATGATCCTCCTGCTGCTTCAAGTAGAAAAAGTGTTTGCAAAGCTTGTGCTGCAAGCACACACAGCAGAGGTCAGGTTAAGTGTCTATTTTTTTGTAAAATCTCTTGATTTGGGACTCTTTAAATGCACGGATCCCAGAGTGCAATGCCAGGCCATCGCTCACCTGGTCCATGTGTGAGGGTTGCAAGGCATGGGATGAAGGAGATCTCCACAGGAATGACTTTGATTTGCATTTTAAGAACAAGCTCAGAGCACTTTCTGTGCCTCATGGTGGGATAGATTCAGTTCTGCTCTGGAAATAAATGTCACAGCTAGAAGCATGTGCACGTGCCCCAGGGACCTCAGTGGGATTGTGTGACCGTGCTCACAGGGGTCTCAGGTTGAGGGAAGAGATGAGGATCTGACTCCATGTTTCAGAAGGCTTGATTTATTATTTTATTAGATATATTATATTAAAACTATACTAAAATAATAGAAAAAAGGATTTCATCAGAAGGCTGGCTAAGAATAGAATAGGAAAGAATGATAACAAAGGCTTGTGGCTCGGACTCTCTGTCCGAGCCAGCTGGGCTGTGACTGGCCATTAATTAGAAACAACCAACATGGGCCAATCACAGATCCACCTGTTGCATTCCAAAATGTTTACATTTTGTTCTTGAGGCCTCTCAGCTTCTCAGGAGGAAAAATCCTAAGAAAAGGATTTTTCATAAAAGATGTCTGCAACAGGATTCAGCACTGTGTGCCTCCCACAGGCTCCTTCCCCCCATCAGGGGGTTTAGACCATTGCCTTGGGTCGGAAGATGTGGCAGGGGGTGTGTGTTCTATTCCCATCTGTCAGAGCTGGGGCAGTTCTCTGCTGTCCATGGGGCAGTTTTTTCTTTCTCTCTCCCCCAGCCAATCCTCCCTGCAGGAGATCTCTGCTGTCCATGGCCACTGAGTGTCCCTGCAGGGCTGAGCCAATCCCAGCATCCCATGGGGAGATGCTCCGCCCAGGGGAGGAGCCAAGCATTCCTCCCTGGATCCAATCTGAGCCTGGCCCAGCCCAGCAGCCTTTGCCCAGTGCATTGCCAGAGGAGCAGCTTCTGCTGCCCTGCATTGCCAGAGGGAGCCCAGGCCCATCTCCAGCAGCCCTGGAGCTGCAGAGGAAAACTCCCCCCTTGTGCAGGATCCCTGCTCCAGCAGAGCCACAGCTGGCACTGCAGGAGGGCTGAGCCCCCATGGGATGGGGCTGTGCCACCCCCTGACACACAGGGGACAGGGACTGCTCTGGCTCTGGCAGTGCTGTTTTGTATTGCTGCATTTTTATTTTCTTTTTATTTTCTTCCCTAATAAAGAACTGTTATTCCTGCTCCCATATCTTTCCCTGAGAGTCCCTTAATCTCAAAATTATAATAATTCAGAGAGAGAGGGTTTACATTTTCAACTTCAGAGGAAGCTCCTGCCCTCCTTAGCAGACACCTGCCTTTCCAAACCAAGACAACCACTTAGACCCTTCTGCTTTGCTACAAAGAAAACCCACTGCCAAAAGATTCCCCTGGCCCTTGGGTTCCCAGGTTGCTGCCTTCTCCATAATGAATGAATGGCCTCAGCCCACCCACACAGGAGGTGCTGCTGTGGCAGGATGCTCATTCAGCTGCTGGCAGTACCCAGCACCCCTGGCCTTGGAGCAGAGCTCCCTGATGTTCCCCACATGACACCATGACTAGCTCCTTTCAAAGTGACTTGCTTTTCTTTTTTAATTTACACCTCTAATTTGCTATCTAAATTTAAGCTTGTCCCCTGTGTATTTCTTCTCTATAGTCAAAGGTCAATATTTAGGGGGGGCAATTGTTTCTAAAACAAGTGGCTGAAGTTAGGTTGATAATGGTATAATTGCATGGGTTTGTATTATGCAGACTTAATTCCCTTTGTGTCATCCTCTAGACTGTGGCAGATGATGGCAATGGAGAATATGCTGCTGTATTAAATCCTAAAATTTCAGCTTCCTGTTTTGGAATCTCACATGTCTCGTGCCTTCCCTCCTGGTAAATCTCTGTGCTCTGGGGAGCTGCCCCCTGGCCCACGTGCTAATGAGTACTTGCTAACATCGGACCCTGTAATCATCACTGACTAATCAAAATGGGTTACAGAGCAATTAAGAGGGAAAAAAAGCTCTTAAGAAGAATGCTGATGGTGTTCAGAAGCAGGTCCCACTTTCCAGCTGCCACCTGACATGGGGCTTAGAGGGGAAAACATGCAAAGCCTGTCCTGTCCTGCCTGTTTCCCAGCCTGGACTGACCCACCCCACAGACACAGGATGGACAATGCACAGCCCAGGGCAGCCACCAGCCCCACAGCCCCTTACACCACAGGAGCTCAGCAGTGCAGGGAGGGATGCAATGGCTCAGCTTCCTCCAAAGCAGAACCCAAATCTGGACAGCTGAGCCCAAAAGGGAGCCTGAGGTGCGTGGCTCAGCTCTAGGTCTCTGTTGAAGTCAGCAAACTTTAGCTGAGATTTTATCCTCACTTTAAAGTTTTAAAGCTGTTTGGAGGATAATGACAGAACTGAGGATTTTATTAATTTTTTGCCTCCTTGCTTTCCTAACTGAGGCAGTGTTTTAGTGGTAAAGCTGCCACTGCACCCAGGGAAAAATATCAATAAATAAATTAGCTAAAACCCTCTATCCCAGAGCTAAAAGGAATGAAACACAATGTCTTACTGTACTATTGAGTACTTTATATCAGCCATGCATTTATTCTTACAGAAATACCCTCTGAGTAGGGTGTTTTTCTGATTTATAGAGCACAAAGACAACCATAATGGGTAAGATATTTGGGTAAGAGTCCCAGTTCACTGCTAATCTACACCAGCATCCCTGAGAGCAGGCTATGGTTCTGTTCAGACCAGGAACAGTGCTTGGGTCTTCTCTGATCAGAAATGAACATATGTGGTTTAAGTACAGCCAGGAAAACAGGATTTCAAGTGACTTGCTCTAGGCCAGAAAAAAAAGAAAGAAATTATGAGAAAATTGGGACTGAAATCTTTGCATATACACCACCACCACCAAGCAATTGTCTTTCCTCTCCCTCAGCCAGGGTGAATGCATAAACCAGGACTGGATTCAAGCTGCCCTGTGGTTCAAGCAAGTTCTGTGCCTGTGGTGGAAACCAGCCCTGCCTGGGCCCCCACCCTGGCAGCCCTCACCAGGAACCTGCATGTGCCCTGAGACAAAGAACATGGGTTTAATAAGCACAGGACACATGACATGATTCATCCTTCCACACTGACCCACATAGTCACTTGTGCCAGAGCAGGATGGAAACAAAGCCCTTTTGGTCCTAATTTGGGAGTAAGGGCCAGCTTCTTCCTTAGCTCTGATTGTGTGCAGGGGCAGGCTGGAGGCACATGGCATCCACACACAGCATCCTTCCCCTTGTCTGCTGGCCTAAACTGCAGAGAATTTCCCTGGTTTGGAAGTCAAAACAGCAGAGATTTAAAGAGAAGAGCAGAGGAGCAGCTTAAAGCCATAAGAGCCCAGAAGAAGGCTGAGAGCAGAGGGCCCTGTGCTGGAAGAGCAGCAGGGCTGGGGCAGCACTGAAAACCACTGGCAGAGCTTTGTGGGACTCTGGCAGAAGCACTCACATCACACAGGACACTGTCAAGGCTTTCAGCCTCCTGTTTAATGAGGATTATGTTTCTCCCATGGGCTACATGGACATGGAGGTATTGCACACATCTTTTATGGAAAAGCCTTTCCTTAGGATTTTTCCTCCTGAGAAGCTGAGAGGCCCCAAGAACAAAATGTAAACAATGATTATCTGCTGCTGTGGAATGCAACAGGTGCATCTGTGATTGGCCCATGTTGGTTGTTTCTAATTAATGGCCAATCACAGCCCAGCTGGCTCAGACAGAGAGTCCAAGCCACAAGCCTTTGTTATCATTCCTTCCTATTCTATTCTTAGCCAGCCTTCTGAGGAAATCCTATCTTCTATTCTTTTAGTATAGTTTTAATGTAATATATATCATAAAATAATAAATCAGCCTTCTGAAACGTGGAGTCAGATCCTCATCTCTTCCCTCAGCCTGAGACCCCTGTGAGCACGGTCACATGGAGGATTTTCTGAAATCTCACTGAAGTGAAGCTCCACCAGCACCAGCAGCACTGGTGCTTTGTTACTAATCCTGCTTGAGCAAGGTTCTACAAATATTAATATGGAGAGGAACCAAAGCATACTCTGTTTTATTAAACCAATGTTTTTTATTAGATATTCCTGGTAGGAAAAAGGATAAAAGCTGTAGGGGACAAAAAGTTGTCAATGAAATCTGTTAGACTAATGAATCCAATTTTAACCTCTGTATAAACTGAAGAATGTCACTCCTGTCTACTCTAGGCAGCCAAGTAGTAGGAAAAACCTTGGAAAGAGGTAAAAGCACACTTGTTGAAGGACTTTGTTGAAGAAAGCTGACTCTATGCCAACAGAGGCAGTGTGGAGAGGCATTTTGAATGGAGAAGCTGCTCCCACAAGGTGCCAAACATCCCTCAAGTCCTGCTCTAAAGCATTAAGCCTGGTGTGTCAGAGCCACAACCTGGGGAAACAGTGGAAAGCTTCCTGATTTATTGGTGTGCTGGAAGACAGGGCAGAGGGCCAGCTGATGGAAAGCAGACAGTCCTGCAGCAAGATTCCAAATCCCAGGCAGAATCCAAATAGGGCTCACACATGCAGGAGAGATTCATCATTGCCAGTAGCTGGCAGGATGGATTATTGATCCTGTCCTCTGAGAGTGCCTGACACTGCCACATTGCACAGGGACAGCACAGATGGAGCAACGTGTCACCCCACTGTGCAGGGATGCTGCTGCTGCTGGAGGGGCAAGGCAGCTCTGCCCAGCTCTGTCACACCCTGCATGTGTCACAGGAAAGCCTCACATCTGGCACCTTGCTCTGCTTGAAAGATGAAAGGGTGAGAGGCTTGATTCTGTGATTAATAGCTCATCTGTAAGGTGATAGTTTGACTCCCTGCCTTTTTAGCTGATTGCTGCTGGTGTGTTTTAAATGTGTGTGTGTGTGTGTGTTAAGAAAGCACTCCCTGTTCAGGCTGCAGCTCTTTCCCAAGCTGAAAAAGCGCTCTCTAAATTCCTCTCGTGGAATCCTTGCTCTGAGTATGACTCAAACTGTTGTAGTTTTACCAGAGAAGGAGCAAAATTCCTGCAAGTAACAGCTTCTTGGCAGTGTTAAATGTGCCTCAGCACTGGCAGCACAGCTCTGCTAACAGCACCAGGCTCTGCAAATGACTGCACTGGAGCACAAGTTATCACCACCCTGAAATGAGAATTAAATGGGGTTGCTTTAGCAGATGTCAAGTTAATGTGATGTTGGGAAATATGCTCCAGCTGATATGCCAAGCCTTCCCCTCCCCATGTGAAATCCTCTTCCTAATAAGTGTTTCACCTGGGCTGAGCAGAGCTCACACCTCCCTGTGGGTGAGCAGCAGCTGCCTCTCCCTGTGAGCCCTGTGCCACACTGCCAGACATGGGATTGCTTTCACCCCTGTGTGATGCCAGGAGAAAGAGGTTTAGTGGAATTCTGCTGAGCAGGTCATATTTTCCTCTCAAAAATCCACTTCCTCAGTGATTTTCACTTCCCCTCAACTTTCGCATAACTTGCTTTTTTCTAAAGTTAGCAAGGGAGCTTGGCCTGTGGCTTAACCCTTTCTAGCCCCTTTCCACCCCCCACCAACCAAATGTGTGAGATAAAGGTTTATGGAGCTAAAGGAGTGGATCCCTGCTTCCCTGGAAGGGTCCAAAGCCAGGCTGGATGGGGCTCAGAACAAGCTGGGCTGGGGGAAGGGGTCCCTGCCCATGGCAGGGGGGTGGAACTGGATGATCTTTAAGGTCCCTTCCAGCCCCCAGCCATCCTGTGGTTCTGTGATTCTATGTTTTAACATCAGTACAAGCACACATATTGCTTTGACAGCTGAGTTGCAATGAGTTTTAACAAACCTAGGATACTTCTTCTAAGGGTTTCTTATATGCTTAAAAGCAGACTGCAAGAAGTAAAATAATCTTAGAGCTAACAAATCAGTAAGAAGTAATTGAAACCACGTCAGCTCTCACCTTGCAGACACCAGAAGCTTTTGCCTGCATCCATGAAACTAAAAGATGTTTTGTCACTTATTTTAGGGTTTTCACTTCTAAATGCCCATGATAAATGGTGCCAGTGAAAAACAGGGCAAAGAACTGTGGTGAACTTTGGGATGTATCAGGAATACAGCTTGAGTCTTCTGACTGATTTAAAATATCTTAAGCAACACAGACAGCAATTACAGCTGTGCTAGAAACTTCATTCCAGTACCAGAAGAAATTTACAGTACCAATAACATTTTTGAAAGCTTGTCAAATAATTTTCTTCGTTTTTAATTAGCTCCTGCAAGAGGTTGTGGCTTAGAGCTTGGAACAGAGAGCTGGGAGTAACAACATCCAGAGTCTATTCCCAGCTGTGGAAGTGACAGGAGAGGTGGCTCTGGGCCACTGGCTGCAGCCCCCTGGCCCAACTTCCACAACTGTAAAATGGGTAAAATCATCCTTACTGCTCAGGGACAGTGTGAGACCTAATTATAAGTTTGCAAGGAGCCCACTGCTCCTCCAATGAATTGTGTGGGGGAAATGAACAGTATTATCATATGGGTAATGAGCTCTCACAAGACAGGGACTCCTTTGTTCAAAGAAAGCAGCTTTTGCAGCAGCAGCCAAGATCCAGCAGAAGTTTATTAGAGAAAAATAAGTGTTGCTCATCTCTGTGTAACTGAGGATTTATTGCTTTATATTAGGAGGATTTATCTGCAACATATTGCATTCCTCAGAGTTTTTACCTTTAGGGAATGACTTAGGAATAACTCCTTAATGCCTAGTTTTGTAATGAAAATTAACTTTAGCTATCTTATGAATTGTTTATCTTAAGTCTGCACAATCAGTCTGATTATAAAAGTCTAGTGTTTTTCAAAAGACTGCAGAATCTCAGGTGAGTAGATGAATATTGAAAAGATACCAGGGACATTCTGCTTTTCTGATTCTGTTCCACTCATGTGCCCATTTCTCATATGAAGAAGAACAAGAGTGTAATTGTATTGCAACTTATTATTGTCTCACAGAAGAAGCAATTACTATATGTATACTAAAAGATCATTAAATATTTCCACTGGTAGCCATGAATCATGCCAGAAATATATTACTATCATACTGCATTTTCATCACATTCCCCACAAGAAGCTTGGTCAACAATTAATTCCAGCAACAGCATAAGAATAGCAAATAGCAAATTATATAGTAAATAGCAAATAGAATCTAATTTTTTCAGTCATCCTAAATTGCAGACTGAAATGAAAAATGATGTGACAAGAAGCAGCTGAAAGATTTGAATTTCTTAGCAGAATAATCTATGCAGAGCTGAGTGACTACAGGGGTGCAGCCACCGGAGTGAAATGTGGGGCTGTGTTGGTGCAGCAATGAGTCCCTGCAGGCTGAGAAGGTGAAGCAATCAGTCCAACCCTCTGGTTTTCACTGCTGGGAAAAAAAAATAAACACTGACATCCCTCCTCCCACCCACACAATGCCACCTGTACCAGCTGCTCAAGGCAAAAGCCCCAACAGCTCCAACACATTGGGATAGATCCCTGTGTGCTCACAGTCCTGTCCAGGACACAAATAACCCTGAAATATTTGGGGGTGGTGGTAAATGGTTCAGTCCCTCACTGCTTTCTCTCAGCTTAGAATGTATTTTCCCTATTTTTTGTGCCTTCACCAGTGATGACAGGAAATACCAACAGGTTTTCTGTGTAACAAGAGGCTACACGCAGCATTCCTACACCATCCCAGCCTCAAGAGCAAATTGCACAAACAGTGCCAGTGTATGACATTTATGAATTATGTATGAACTTTATGTTGCCACAGGGCCAGGGCAGCCACCAGCCCAGCAACATCAGCCTTGTGCCCTTCCTGCAGCACCTTGCATCACCTTGCTGGACTGGACCGCCCTGTCTGCCCACTCCCCTGCCCACACAGCCCCACCACTGGGACCACAGAGAGGAGGCAGCCTGGAAAGAAACCACTGTGGCCATGGAGAGGCTGGAGAGCAGCTGCCACACTCTGCCCCCATTCCTTTCCCAGGCAGGCAGAGCATCCTGCCTCCCCAGAAAAGTGCTAGTTCAGAATGAAACGTCTGCGGGGTCAGTGGCTGCACCAGGTGAGTGGGGGGCAAAGGGAGTCCTGAATTCCAAGGTGGGTGGTAGAGTAAAAGAAGAGAGAATGGCACCAAAGAAACCCCTGAGCCTCAGAAGGAGAGGAGGATCATGAACAGACCCAAAACAATGTTTTGTAGGTGTAACACAGACCCATAGCAATGTCCCCAAGGCTCCAGCCTGCCAGAGAGGGCTGCTGTGGCTTGGGGGAGAGGCAAAGAGCAGGAGAGGCACTCAGGACATTCAGGAGAGAAGCTGCTGTAGTTTGTGAAAAATGCCAATCACTTGTTTTAGAATTTTAAAAGTTTAATAGTAATAAAATGGTTATTAAAATAGCAATATAATTAGAGTAATAATAATTTGGACAATTAGAATTTAGGACAATACGAGACAATAGAAACAAAGAGTTACTGGCAGTCTGGGTACATTTTTCTGGGCAGCATAAGCCGGAAAAAAGACACCCATTAACAGAGGATTAACCCTTAAGAGCAACGGCCTGTTACATATTCATACACCTCATACATGATGCATAAATTCCATTCAAACACAGGATTCTGTCTGGGCAGTGTCAGCTTCTTCCTCTGAATCCTGATGGTGTCTTCAGGGCTGAGTGAGGTGGGAAGAACTCGATAAGAGAGCAATAAATTCTCATTCTCTGAAAGGTTTAGATGTCCTGTGGCTGCTCTCTTGGTGGAGTTCTCTCTTAAGAAAAGTATCTTACACAGCATAGTTTCTATTTTAACATTATGTTATAACCTAGAACTATATTTAACACACTACTGAAGAAAATGAATACAATATAACTTCCTAACACAACACATATAGTATTCATTTCAATGTTTGCAAAAATCCAATCATAAAACACGCATTTTTCACATAGTTAATCAGTGCAGACTTTTAATTATCACACCCAGTGACAATGCCCACTTGTTTGCAAGATGTAAATCTCCACCACTTTTGTGGTAGAGAATGGGAAAACACTACATTTTTTTCCTCCTCTGAAATGTTAAGAGAAGCAGGACAGCTTGGTAACTCTCACAGCCAGATTACTTAACAAGAAACTGCAGGCAGTTATGAAATAGGTGTAACACAGTGTGCCAGGGCTCCCAGGGTTCCCCGTGCATTAATCAAAGACAAGTCAGAACTATGATAGCACCAGAGCCACCGAGGGAGCTTTGCCTGCAGTTGAAGACACACATGGCAACAAAGTCTTCCCACTGCTGATTTCCAGCTGTTTTGCAGTTTGCCACAACTATAAAGCTTGTGGCCTTTCTCTGCTCTCCCAGGCTATGTAACCACTCCAACAAAGCGATTAACACGAGGCCAGTTTTGCATTAGCATTTCAGCAGAGTTCAGCTGTGATCTTCCTTATTTTTGTGTGTGTATTTACGACTGAATTCAGCACCTGCAGTGCCTGCAGCTCTCTAGCAGTGTGTTTACCTTGTGTATGTCCATCTGTGCACATATGCACACCTGATAGAGGGAAACCTTGCCTGGATTGCTCCTTTAGTCTCCTTCTGGAAGGAATCACAAGACAATCAGAGGGAAGTCAGCTTGATGCCACTGTGATGGCAAAATCTGCCACTTCAATGTGGATAGCAAATGGAATACCTTTCTAAGTGAGTTGGGAAAACTGGAGGTGAAAAGTTCTGAATCTACCTCCTATTTTTATCACTCATTCATGGAAAGTGTCCTGTTTGTCCCAAAATTAAGACAGCAATATCCACTCAGTGGAGCAGAGAATGCAGCACAACTCTCCTGTATGACCAATACTTAAATTTCATGTAATCCTGTTTAGATTCAGGTCAATGTAATGGGATCTATTCCAGATTAACACAGACATAAACACAGAACTGGAGCTTAAGCTGAAGGCCTCAGGGTCCTTCTTTCTGGATCTTTACAGCTGTTCTACACCTCAGTCTGGAGGATGTGATGAAAGTCAGCTACAAAGCCAAAAAAAGTTTCCTCTTTGCGAGCAGTTAATGCAAACACTTCAGCAGGCAAGTATTGGGCAATCCCTATGACTCTGCTGCTGTTCTGGCACATCTCTTCTTGGAAAACAGACAAGTCAGCATCAGAATAATTTCTACTCTAACCAAAAAACCAAATCAAAACAAAACAAAATGCCCAAAAAACCCCAAAAACCCACCTGATTATTTGCAGAACACTTCTAGTAACAAATGCTTTAAAGAAAAAATAAAAAATTAGCAGGTCAACAGATGAAAATGTGAGAACATTTCTTTTACAGCATTTACTAGCCTTCCAGTTAGTCTGCTTTTGAAACTAAATGATATTCATCCCTGGAGATCTTTCTTACTACATTCTAGATCTTGAGAAATACATATTTTCTGTTACTAATAATTTTTGCCGTTCCTTGAACTTCCACCCTCTGTTCTTCTGACATTCATCACGTCCTCATGCAATGTTTACCTGGTGCTTTTTTTAATTACATATTTTTGGGACAGTCTGGGACACCCACTGCCTGTTCTTCTAATCTGATGCAACTGCTTGTGGTGTTCAAAGAACATGGAGAGTGCTGACGACAGCCACCCTAGATCAAATCAAAGCTCCTGCTACTCCAGGGTCTGACAACAGCCAATGGGTCAAGAACAGCACAAGCTTGCATGGTGTTCCCTCTAGAATATTTTTCCAGCTTCTAACAACATCTGGCTTAGGAATTTCATAAGCAGAAATGTTGTTTTCATATTTAGGGTGTACGTTTCTTCTAGCTATTTGTTTTACCCTTTTCTCAGTCCTTATAAACAACACACTGAAATATGTTCCAGATTCTGGGGTAGAAAACTAAAACAAGTAATAGTTTTACTGTTATGTAAGTGGAGTCTCATAATCTGTGGTCATTTCAAGCCTAATGAAAAGAACAAAACTATGCTTAATTATATTCAGATTTAGAGAAAGCAGTTGGGCTCTTCAGGTTTGGATGCTGGTGATTCAGTAGACAGCTTCTTCCCCTGAGTCATTAAAAACATTGCCTCAGCAAGTGAACATTGCTGGCAGTATCAGCCTTAACACTGAATAAAAACAAAAAGTTCTCAGCACTTTGAGACTTCAAAAATAACCAATCCAGCTGGAGTGTTGCTGACTTTAATCTCCTTTGCCTGCACTGCTGAACTGATCTTACTGATGGTCACTTAAATGCTTGGGTTTTGTCCCCAGCTGCCACCTGGACTTGCCCTGTTTGGGGACTGCACTGCTCCATCCAAGGGGAAGCCATCCATGAGGAAGCTCCACAGAGCTGTTCTTGCAGTACAGAGCTGTACTTGCAGACAAATTACTGTGTTCATTAAGACCGCACTCCATACTCAGTTTTATGACTTCAGCACCAGCTCTAATTACTGAATGGATTGAACAAGCTAAGCACTCTAGCAGCCTGTTATTAAGATTACCTGAAAACACAGCTGAGTCTGGCTATTAGAGGTGTGACCAACTTTGTTACAGAAAAAAAAAATGTAAATGAGAGCAGCGCCTCCCCTTCCATCCAGTCTCACCTGACCTCTGCTGATCTGTCACACCCTTACAATTTTAGCTGAGGAAGATGAAACTACAGAGGAAACCATGAGTTATATGTGATTCAGTACCCGCTCAGTAGGACAAGAGGAGGGTGTCCAGGTTCCTTTACTGGTGTGCTCTGCACAGAAACTCCTCATTTCTGTCACCACACTGGCCATGCTCACTGGCTAGCCTTGGAGTTGGTTCTGTCAAAGGAAAACACGTCTTTATGAGCCCATCCTCTCCTGCTAGAAAGTGACTGACATAAAAGCTGCTGCAAAGCTGGCAGGAGATGAGTTTGCTCAGCCAGGACTTGCAGTGTCACTGACCACGAGCACTCTCACTGCAGTGGTGCCAGCCCAGCAAGGGCCAATAAAATGCTGCTGCCACGGGCATTTCACTCTTGCAAAAACAGGTCATCCAGGAATGCAGGCTGCCAGCAGCACACACAGGCAAGTAAACAACTTGTGGATGTGCATGGCAGAGTGAGGAAATATCCTGAGAACCAGGGCCAGAAATTCAGTGGGACAAAGAACCCTGCTACCCCAGGATTGCAATTGCTGGACTGAGTTCAATGTGGATGTGACCAATGACATCAATACTGGACTTGACTCCTGGGACTTAATTCTGCAAGGCATCAAGCCCTCACGTACACAGCTGAGAGTGCTGGCCTTCCTGAGGAAGCTCAGGAGTTCTGAAGAGTCTGAAATGAAAAAAAAAACAAACACCTGCTAGTGTAGAGGCTTACTGAAAATGAAAGGCCCACAAAGACAAGGATGCAATGCATGAGTTAATTACTTCTCATCTCCTTTCAAAAGAAACTTACTGGCTTGACGAATTGCAAGATTGCAAGAGCACAGCTAAAGAGGAGATAACATCTCTATTCAGAATCTCTTTGCAATAATAAAAGATAGAGATAACAAGGCAAACACAAATCTGCAATTTTTTTTCCAATTAAACAAAATAAATTAGATCCTTTTTGTTGATATCACTTTAATGAGGAGTCTATTATTTAAGCACCTAAACATTTAAAATTTAACTGATGACCTGCATTAAGACCAAAACTCAGCACATTCTAATTATTTAAAGTAAATACAAGTTCAAGCAGTCCGTGTTTGCTGCTGAGGGTGAAAAGGAAAACCATTTTGCTGGGAAACACATGGAACAGGATCTTGCTGTAGCCATGACCAGGTTTCAGAAAGAGCAGCCTTGCCTACAAGCACAGTGTATCAATCTCCTCCAGTTCTGTACAAACTAAATTAAACAAACTGGTTTATTTAAAGTTGGAAATCTCCCCTCTGTTGGCGGTCCAAGGAGCAAAGAAGATTGTTTCCTCAGCTTCTGACAGCTGAGGAGCTGCCACCATGGCTCCAGGAGCATAAATAAGCCCAGTTGATGCCAAGTCAATGTGGAAGGAAGTGTTGTATCTCCCTGCTGCTGCAGGACTGGCCATGGCAGCAGCCTGCAGAGGCTGTGGAGGGGCCTCCACACAGCTGTGAGTGACAGAGATGATCTGCTGATGAGCTGGAGGGAGCCCTGGAACTGACAGATGTGCAGGCAGCATGGCTGGGATCAATAGAGTCTCCTGCTCCAAAGTCAACTGTGCCCATGGTGAATGAACTGAGGTCAGTGCATCCCCAGCCTGGTTAATCCTCAAGCCAGACAAGCCAAGCGTAGATAACTGAGAATTGATTTCCCCATTGAAGGGACAGACAAATGGCTACAGGCTCTCCATTCAGTTTATGATCTACAAGGGAAAATTCAGCTTTTAATTATTATCAGTGATAAAGAAATATTTATGTTTTTGTTAGGAAAAAAAAAAACACCCCACAAAAATAATCTACACAAAAGATAATGAAGTGGCCTGGTTAGGACATGGCTTCTTGTTTGCTGATTTGAAAAGCAAAGCAGTGCTTCTGTGGCAGATAAAGAAGCCTGAGCTGTCTCTCAGAATAGCATATCCAGCATAACTTGACACAGATTAATGGGTAAGCAGAGAGAAGTGAATTTACACTAGCTTTGAATCCTCCCCTTCTCAGTCTTCTCAGGAGATGAAATAATGTCTGCTGGCATTATCAGATGGACTCAATGAGGAAAGGAAATAGGAAATAAGTTTGGAAAAATTATGGTTCAGGCAGTTTGGGGGGAAAAAAATTGTGCTTACCAGCAGACTAGGTCACTAGTGACACTGATACTGATATTGGGGTTTGTTGTATTTGCCCTTGGTCTTTAGTTATATGTTGAAAACCTACCCCATGAAACTGTGCACCTAAGAAGAAGAGAAGTTTTATGTGTGCTAGTTTGGAATAAAATACCCAATTTTGGGTGTTGTCTTGAGCAGTTGAGTCAGTGGATCTGTCCCTAACAGCTGTCCAGAGAAGGAAAAAGCTTTGTTTGCCTTTCTTGAGGTGCTACACAACAAACTCTAAAGCAACTGCAGGAGACAAATCAAACAGGATTTTGGCTACTGGGACCAAATCTTTGTAAAAGACCTAATCTACAAATTTTATACTTCAGTAAAAATTCAGGTTTTACCTAAAGAGAGGATTGATCAAATCTACAGCTGTGGGTTTGCACACAACAGAACCTAGGCACATCTCTGCAGGTCAGTATCAGTCTGGGCAGTGAAAAAGCTTTGCAGCTGCTTTGCCAAACATCATCACCTCAAGCCTAGGTCCAAATTATTTTATTAATGCTTGGTTTATGCAGAAGATCTCATCCAGCCATTTCTCTAGGGCAAAAGGCCAACCATGCTTCCACTGGTCATAAATACTCCCTGTTCTTGCACTGCTGCCAGTCTTTTTTCCATGCTGCAGAGCAGGCTTTCAAAAAGATTGAGTAAAGTTGTTTGATGGACAGTATTACAGAAAATTAAGTTTTTAATTATTTTTCAGCCAGTCTATATCTGTTCCTGAGGAATGGTTTATTGCAAAAGCAATGACACGCTCCACTGCTTGGGAAGAGTTAAAGACAAGCTGCTGTGCAAGTTTGCTCCTCACGAGGAGTGTGTGTGCCAAACCTTCTCCCAAGCCTTGTTCCCTCTGTTCCCCTGGGAAAGACATTGATGGACACACTTCACCTTCAACATGAAATAACAGCAGGTTTTATTTCTGCAGAGAATCCTGATACGTTATGCAGGCAAGAACATTAAAGACATGCCACTAATTCTTACATTATTTATTATAGTGTCACATCAGTTGAATTAAAATTGAGCTGAATTATCTGTAAAATGTACACCCAGCCTAGACTAAAACATTTATTCCAGATAGAGGAAGTCTTTAAAAAAAATTGTAGATTTCCTTTTTCATTCAGCAGAATTTTTCATGAATGAATATTTTGGAACAAACCCAAGTCTTTGCTTTTCCCATTGAAATTTATTGGTAAAGGGTATTTCCTAATTTCCTAATTTCCTATTTCCTAACAAAGCTAAACGTTAATGACCTCCCTGAGCAAATCAAGATTCGGACTTTACACGTGATTGAAAATTTCAAGTGCAAATTTACCTTCTTCTTGTGGGGAAAGTCATTGGGCAGTTGGACATTTCTGACTGGCTGCCAGTCCTAACACCAGACATTCATGACACAATTTCTCTTGTGAATGGCCAACACTTTGCTTTAGCAGATCCAGGCAGGTGAGCAGAAGCACAAAATGACAACATTCCTTCCCCAGCCTCATGAAAGCTTCTCTGCTACTTTAATGAGTGTGCAGTGACATCCCAAGACCAAACAACAGAACAAGTTCTTCCTGTCCAGCTCAGATAAGCATTTGCAGGACAGTCAAGGAAATACATATATAATCCAGGTTAGAAAGCTATGTCCAAACTCCAAGCAAAACCAGATGGAAACATTCAGAAAACATGGTGTTGGTGTGAAAAAGGTCTGATGGAGAGTCAGAAATGTCCTGGGATAGTCCCACAGAGATCGCCGGTTTCACTAAATGCAGGAGCCAGAGAAAAGACAAGACTTGAAGGAGGAAGTAATTTCCAGGGGCGGCTGCCAGAAGATGAGGACTGGGTGTCAGGGTGCTATGATTACAGTTTGTTTACACACAAGGAACAGGAAAAACACTGCAGAGCAATAGGATTGGTGAGCACAACATCACAAGGAAGACTGTCCCTATGCCGGAGCCTCAGTCGACCTCGCACTCTTCTCCCTTCACCTAGCCAGTATCTCTTCAATCCTAGGAGCAATCAACTTCATTTCAACAGCAATCAATATAAAACCCCCTGCCCTCTCACCAGTATCAAACTGGGGAAGGGAAGTGGTACTGGTTTTAGTCTGTTTTCTTAATGAAAGGAGCTTTATTTCAGCCTTGCTATCTTGATTAATATTCACTTTCCTACTTGTCCCATACCTTTCAAACCACTGGACAATTTAAAAAATTTGTACAGCTGGATAAAGGTCACTATGAAATAAAGTTCAAGATGTTTTCAGAATGAAGACAGAAAGGACAAACACGGGATCATTTGTATTTTTATGAACTCCAGTTATGCGTGACTGAGGGGAATACTCAACATGAGCTTATAAGAATCCACAACAGCAAGTGAAAAGATGCCAACAACATGAAAATTTATAGTCAGTTTGCCATCAGTTGACATGAAAACAGGGTGAGTGAGCTCATAGGAAACTACTGAGCACATCCCTGGTGGAAGAGCTGGGTGTTGAGCTGCACTGAGACACACAGGGAGGGCAAAACAGGCAGGGGCACCACTGACCTCAGCAGGCTCCACACCTCTACAGCTGCCCTGCCTCACTCTCCACACTGTTCAGGAGGGGATTAGACAAGGGAATGGATAGAGCCAAAACCTGCAGGGCAACCTGTGCTGCCTGGGTCACAGGATGGTGACATGAGGAGATCCATGCCGCAGGGACGGGCAGTGGGATTAACGCTGCAGGAGCAGAGATATGGCTGAGCACCTGGTCAATCAATGCTTGCTCAGAGACAACCTGAGCCTCAATACCACGTCATAAAGGCAGACAAAAAGCTGTGACTTGCAGAGAAGGAGGGGGAGGAGTGGAGGAGGGGATGGCTGCACTGTGGTAATCACAGGCTTTGGCACCACAGCTGGTATCAGTGAACCCAGTGGAACTGATGACTAAACAAGATACCAGGTGGTGTAAGAGCATCAGAGCTTGGCCTTATGGAGGTGAAACTCTCAATTATCCTGATTTGTTTTTTGAAGACAGGAATAAATAGTTGAACCTCGAAAAAATATAGTGAGAAGTCCAAACAAGACAAGTAATTGTTAATAAAATAAACCCCTCATGTACTAAAGCTTTTTCTTAGTCCTACAGACAGACTCTTGTTCTGTTCAGGTATGTGTGAAGCAATGGCTCTAGGAGACTGTGCAAGTCTTTCAAGACTAGCCAGAGTAAATCCATTCCCAATAAGGTCCAGGCTGTGACAGCAACAGATAAAAAGAAGCTGAACTAAGTCTACACAAAACCTTAACTGTGGAGTTCAAGTTCCCTTTCCTCACGCCACAACAATTTTTAGTAACCTTTGTTCAAAGAAAGGCTCAATTACCTATTAACAGCCTCTTCAATGATAAATCTTTAGAATCTGTTTCTATGTGTGTGGATATTTATAGTGTACTTTGGAGCTAATGATAACAAATGCAATAGTCACCCCATAAGGTTTATGCAAGGTATTTATTTTATATATACAAACACACCTTCCATGAGCACCACAAGCTTGCAATTTTCAAAACACCTGTAGGTATTTGGACCTACTAATGTTCACTTAGGCAATTTCTACATCTGTGGAAAACTCACCCTTGATATCCAAAGGTACTCTGGTAAAAAATACCATTTTATTAATAGGGCTAACTTCCACACAGTGGAAATCCAACAGTTTTGAACTTGCAATCAGTGAATAAGGCAGAGTGAATAACCCCTTCATGGCTGTAATCATGTTGGAAAATATAGTCCATCTGTAATTAGAAATAAATATGGCCATGACAGTTAAATTAAATCCACTTTATATGGGCTAAACACAAGAAGTGGCTTTGTACTTATCAATGTTATTTAAGCCTTTACATTGCTGGGCTGGTGTAAAAGGCCCTTTATGTCAACAGGAGTCCAGCCCTCTTTGTCTTCTATGCATGCAAGTATGGCATTGCAAATATTTACCCAATTAGACAGTTAGCTCCACCCGAGCAGGAACAAACAAAAACAACTGCTCACAGCATTCCAGAGAAACAACACAGCACAAGAACAGATTTCTGCATGCAAACACAGGCAACCAGCTAACCATGGAACAGCAAAACCAGCAGATTCTTAAATGTTAAAAATTAGGGGCAAGTTCTTTTTGATAACCACAAGACTTCGTGCTGCTGATTCAGACATAGGGGAAGTTGTCTGGCTGATTTTTCAGTCATAGGGGAAGTTGTCTGGCTGATTTCTCCAGCTGAGATTCCTCCATTGCATGTGAGAAAATTAAATACATATTCAGTTGAATAGAGGCCCAGGCTGGCTGATGAGAAGACCAACAGCTTCTCAGATGGGATGCACAGATGGGACTTTCTGGCTTCTCAGACAGGACACAAAGCCATTCATCTTGAGATGTTTTGTATTGGTGTGGGGGTACTGGTCATGGGTTTCTCTGGGTCTGGATTGAAGGCACTTGAGACAGTAGTTCATGTTCAGACTCAAGTGTTTATTATTTCTTACCAGTAAAACAGTTTCACTACTGGGAGTTCAGCAGCTTTTCATTAGAAAGCACAAAATGGCCAACAACCTCTTGTTCCAAGGTCTTTTAAGACTAAACTATCCAATTCAGAACTGACACCTGGATTATTTCCCCTTTTAACCCAATAACTGATCCCACAGAGCTGCAATGGGGACTTTTCTACCCAATTACAAAATGCCACCCAAGCCCATGGAGAAGAAGGAAGAAGCAGCATGGAGAAGAAGCCCAGGACAACACCCTGTGCCCTCCATCTTGCTTCCATCCTCAACATACTAAAAATCCCAAAACCTCAATTTCTCATCAAGTGATGCACCTACACTGCTCTCTATAATCTATTTTGTGGATCCTGGTCTACCTTGAAGTGTAGGAAACTTTCTCCATGAGTGAGGGTCAAAGTCAGTGCTCCCTGGGGGTCAGGGCACTCCAGAGGAGACAGAGAAATATTCCCAGTGCCCTGGGTTTCCACATACTGGTTTCTTGTGTTTTCTCTGACAGGGTTATTGGATTTTATTCCTGGTGTTTTTTCTCTCTTGCCGGATGTGGGACATTATTAACCAGTAACACCCAAGAGGTTAATGCCTGTCTGCCCTGGGATCTTTCAGCAATCACAGTGTGCAGCCTCTGCAACATTCGTGAAGGCACCAACCTCATCTTTACAAATGTCATGAGCACCTGACTTTGTGAGGCAATTCCCAAACAAACCTGGACAAACAGTGAAACCTGGTGAGTGCTACACCCACAGACCATCCTGTATGATAACAGGGTAGAAACATACAGCTGCCCTCTGACCTCACAGCTTGAATCTATCTTTCCTTCCCTCTAAATAAAGAAAGCACAAGCTTTTGCTACAGTCAGAGGACAGAAATGGGCACTCCCAAGGCCAGCCCAGACAAACTGGGATCTCAGCAGCCTCTATTTCCCCCTGCTCTGGCCAAGGGCAACAGCTACTAACTTCAGCCCCATTACAGGCATTAATCAGAGCAGTGTGGGCACAGTACATCATCCTGGACCAAGGATATTGCTACCCAATGTGTTCTGAACTTCTTCTTCAGCACTCTGCATAAGCAACATCCAAAAATATGCCTGAATAAGCATGAAGCTGGCAGCACCCAGCTCAGATCATTAATGAGGTTAAGTCTGCCTAGCATTTGATCTGATCTGTTATAGTACCTATAAAAACAGTAAAATTTACAGTGGCATATTTGAAGCTGCTGTGTAAGGTCCAATCCTGCAATGCCATGATAGCAGGAGTTATATTAGTGTATAGCTAGAACAAACTTAGCACTTAATTAGTCCTTTGAGTTTGCATGCAAGTGGCCTGATCTCATTATTACGAGTGTGTACTTTTATGAGTAAAAGCTGAAGGGTTTGGCTTTACATAAACACATTTTTCACCATAACCTAGCTTCAGCAGTTTCTAAAGTATCTCTCTAGGCAAAGTTGTAGGCTTCCCATATGCTGCACATTTTTAACTTAAAGTTCAGCTTGGCAATCTGAAACCATGTCTGACAGCAATTTTTCCCACCAAGGTACAGTGAGCTGCATTTAAGAGCACTGGTGTAATCACTGACATGGGAAACTTAAGATTTTGCCTGAAAAGCTGCAATATTTACAGTACTAATCATGGAGTAACATGTAAGCCACAATTCCACACCACATTATGCACTAGCACATGTGCACGTTCTCTCTGTGATGTTTTTCCTCTGCACTGCTCTTCCTGCTTGTATGGGCAGCTTTACACTGGAAAGATTTTCCCATTATCCTGCTCAAACCCAAGCCAGCTCCCTGGATATAAATCTCAACAGAATTATGGGGAGGAAAGAAATCATAGGTAGGTTAGTTTCAATTTTCACATTTTCAGGATGGTAGCCTGGAGAGGCACTGACAGTACTTGGGCACTGACCTCTTTCATGTAGTCATAATGTTGTCCTTTAAGATGAACTACAGATGTCTTAAAGGC
This sequence comes from Agelaius tricolor, assembly GCF_023055355.1. NCBI lineage: Eukaryota > Metazoa > Chordata > Aves > Passeriformes > Icteridae > Agelaius > Agelaius tricolor. The sequence goes on from NW_027269266.1 coordinate 5,744,013, forward strand.
CTTTTTTTTTCTTTCCTTTTTTTTTTTTTTTTTTTTTTAACAGTGTGAATTGGGCAGAATCATCCAATGTAAAAAGCTGTGGAAAAAAGCATTTTCCATATGAGAGGAACAGCTCTAAAGCTCTTGGCCATTGTGCTCCTGAGTTGAAGGGACATGAGGATGTACAGACACAACCAGAGTGTGTGACATGAGTCTATTCCTGCTCTGCTATTTGTAGATAGTGCCATGGGAAGGATGGGAAAGGAAGGGGCAGAGCCAAGGAGTTCTGATCTGATTTAGAGCTTGACCATCCCATCAGACATTGAGGCTGCAGCCTCTGAGGTGGGAACAGTCCTTCTGCTCCACAAAGTGAGGAGAGTTTGGAAAATGAGGATGCTGCTGAGCTCCTTCCTGTCCTCTGTGACCACTCATTCCAAGCTCAGTATCCACAGTGCCATTGCATGCCTCCCCCAGTGTGAAACACCATGAAATCTAAAACCTGAGGTAAGCTGGAGCACCACTTTAGGGGGATTTCATGTTGAATCTGACAAACTAGAAAATATGAAGTCCAGAAGCATCTTCCTCAGGGATATATGACAAGAGTAACTGGGAGTGCTGCCTACCTTAGAGGAAAAGTGCTGGAATTAAGTGTCATAGGAAGAGGGATGTAAGAGGAAGACAGTTCACAATGCAATCCTTGAGGTGTGGGAACCCAGGAAATTCCTCTGGCTGCCCTGGAGGACTCGAGACCCTGCCCAGGGGGCTCAGAGACCTTGGCACAGAGCCCAAGACCCCTGTGCCTTTGATTTAGCCCTTGGAAAAAACAATTACCAACCTTGTATGAAGAATGACAAGCCACTAAAGTTTAAGTAGAATGACAGTGAATTTATCACAGGGTGAAAAATAGATTTTTTGGGGTTTTTAGAATGGGGGTTCAGGGGGCAAGATGGAGGGATATGGGTGTGACCAGCCTTTCTCCTCCTTCTTCTTGGCCTCCATCTTCTGGGTGATGTTGGCACTTTTAGATTGGTTTAGAGTAGAAGCTCACTGTCTAACATAGGTGACAGGTATTGGACAGTAATTGTAAATATTGTACAGGTAGTTTTTAGTATAAAAAGGTAACACCACCCCAGGGGAGGCAGCATGCCTCTGACTGTCCTGCTCAGTGGACCTCGGCAGGACAGGAGAAAGAATTTTATAGATAAGATACAATAAACAACCTTGAGACTGAGAAATGAAGAGCTCTGACTCCTTCTTTGAGCACTAGGCTGAAAAAAGAGACTTTCTAATGTATCTTGGGGTCACTCTGACCAGTGAGAGACCACAAGATTGAGGGAAGTTCCTTTTTATCCTATGTGGGAATGACTGAGTCCAAACAAATGAAAATCATTTAATCTTAAATCAACCATGGACATGCTTGCCTGAACACACACCTTAGAGGTGCCTTTTTGCAAAGAATTAATGTTATGTGAGGATTAGTGATAGAAATGTACCTAGTCTTCTTCTTTATGCAAGCAATTTTTCCATCAAGAAATAAATGTATTTAAAATACAATGTTCTGATTGTTTGGTGGTTTATCATGGTATTTCTGTTTATTTCATCCAATTATACTCTAATCTTTAGTCTGTCATGACTTGGATTACTATAAGACACAGGCCACCCTCTCAGATGACACTTGACTAGCTACTCCTTTAAAAAGTTATCACAGTCAATAATTTTACCCTCAAGGAAACCTGGTCCATAGTACCCTGCTTTTTATGTCACAGCTAATGTTTAAAAACAACATGGAAGCATCACTTCTAATCAATATCTTTAAAGGTCTGTACATATTATAAATAAATGTATAAATGGAAATACAGAAAGATTAGAATATCAACAATTTTAACCACACCTGGATAGAAGAGCTTGCCTCAGTAATGATGCTCATGCCAGCCTCAAAACCTACTGTCATCACCAAAGAAGTAACTTTTTCAGCAATATAACCAACAAAGAGCATTTTTTCATCATGAAATCTCGATTAAATCACCACTTTGAATAGCAAGTATGAACTCACTGAACTCTCTGCTACATCAATATGCAGAACTGTGATGATGAATGAAGTCAAAAGCAAGGCAGAGGCACTGCCTTTGTGTCAGGACAGAGGTTCATTGACAGGGAGTCAGTGCCCACAGCTGCATGTGGGATGTTGGCTGGCTCATTATATGATAGTTGTTACATGGATTTATAGACATTTGAAGACAGCAGCCTGCATGGAATTGTTCTTTCTGTTTTGTTCTGGTAAAAGAAAAAGCAGCTAGACAAACATCGGCAACTAAACAAAAAACATTCAATTAACATTTGTCACATGCCCACTACAATGTTATTAACTACACAAAGACAGGGCTTTGTTTGGATATCTTAGGGTTTAATTTCCATGTTCAAACTCCAACTATTGTTCCTCACCTTCAGATTATGTAAAAGCAGCCAAGTTTTTAAGCTCTGCTCTCTGTGGATGACTCACGTTATTATACACTAACCACCAACACACTTTGTTTTTCCCCTTTGTTTTACAAGCCTGAAGTGTTCTGGCTGGAGTTTGCCTTGTTCAGAGCTTGTACGTTCTGCATCCTGCCTGCTGTACCCTGTAATCACTCCCTGTCCTTCTCCTTTCAGCTTTTAATGAGCTCCTGCCCTGGGGCTTGGGCAATCTCACAGAAACACCCTGCAGAACTCAGCACACACCTTCTACCTCTCAGGTGTTCTGACCTCTGAGAAGGAACCAGTGACACGTGGTGTCCTCCAGGGTCCTCACTGGGACCAGCTTTATTTAATGTCTTCATTAATGTTATTCAATGAATTTAATGTCTTCATTAATGACCCAGACAAAGAGACTGGGGCAGCCTCACCAAGTTTACAGATGACACCAAGCTGAGTGGTGCAGTGGCCACACCTGAAGGACCTGGATGAACTTGAGAAGTGGCCCACAGGAATCTCCTGTGGTCTAACAAAGCCAAGTGCAAGGTGCTGATCTGGGTTGGGGCTGTGCTGGTGATAATCCAGGCTGGAGGATGAACAGATCAAGAGGGATTTGGGGGTGCTGGTGGATGGGAAGCTGTTCATGACCTGGCCATGTGCACTCACACCAACCTCCTGGGCTGCATCCAAAGCACCAAGGGCAGCAGGGAGAGGGAGGGGATTCTGTCCCTCTGTTCTGGTGGGACCCCACCTGGAGTGCTGCATCCAGATCTGGAGTCCCCAAATGAAGAAGGACATGGAGCAACTCTGGAGGAGGCCACCAAGATGATCAGAGGGATGGAGCACCTCTCTTACAAGGAAAGGCTGAGAGAATTGGGATTGCTCAGCCTGCAAAAGATGTGGCCTAACTGTGACCTTCCAGTACCTGAAGGGAGCCTACAAGAAAAATGGAGAGGGACTTTTCACAAGAGCCTGGAGTGACAGGACAAGGGGGAATGGCTTCACCTTGGGAGCAGGTTTAGATTAGATAGCAGGAAGAAATTCTTTGTTGTGAGTGTGGTCAGACCCTGGCACAGGTTGTCAAGGGAATTTGTGGATGTCCCATGACTGGAAGTGTTCAAGGACAGGGTGGATGGAGCTCTGAGCAACCTGGGATAGTGGAAGGTGTCCCTGCCCGTAGCAGGGGGGTTGGAGCAGGATGATTTTCAAGGTCCCTTCCAGCCCACACAATTCTATGATTGTATGATCTGCAGGCTCTGCTGCAGGTTCCTGAGAACTCACACAACTACACTGGAGACCTCTGATAAAGCAAAGAACTCAGGATGACAGACTGCTGCTGATGTCAAAAGATTTTTTGAACTCTTGTACGTAGGGTTGGCATGGGGAATCAAACAATGAATGTCACTAAATCCTTTTGTGGAGACACAGGAGATTAAGGCTCAGCATATGACTGGGAAGGTTTCTATTCTCTGTATCAATAGGAGAAAGTCTTGAAGGTGAAAAAAGTCAAAAAATCTCCAGTGAAGCAGAGGGAGAGCAGTTTTACACATAAAACAGGCCTTGCTCTGTGATTCTACACCACTGCCTTTTGAGCTTTTATCAGCAGACAGCTCATGTTTTGATCTAGTTTAAGTAGGGAGAAAAATAAATTGTCCAAGTATCCTAAGCTTCCCACACAAGAGGCCCATGAGACAGTGCTCATGAGGCAAGCACATTGTCAGATTCCAGAACATCACAGAGTTTAACACAGAAAGTGTGAAAGAACAGGTGAAATTATTTATTTATGTAATGAGCAGCAATGCTGAGAACTTAGAGATTCTGCTGCCTTTGCTAAGGGATGAGATAAAAATAACGATGTCATTAATCTTACAAAGACATGTGAGCGCTTCTTTCCAGAAATAACTGTTAAGCATAAAATTTCAGGCATTAATCAGAGCATGCTGAGGCCTAACCTTCCTTAGGATTCCAAAAAAGAAATGTAAAGCAACAGGACAGTAAAGCAACATGAACAAAAGGGGCATTTAACCTTTATTCTAGGTGGGTAACTTTGGGGAAAATATGTTCAGGGACAGGTTATTGAATAGTTTAGATCTGCACTGATTCAGCTGGTTTTAGAAAAGCTGCAGCAAGTTTTACCCTCTCAGAAGTTGGTCTCCGTTGTCTGAAAGAAACCAGGAAGAAAGAAGGGCACCACCACATGATATCATGAATATGAAAAAAATACATATAAAATATTCAAATAAAATATTCCACAGGAAGTAGCAAAAGAGGCATACCCATGAGGAAAGGAAAAACACAGGATAAAAAAAAATGCTTAAGAGGTTCTTTCAGGAAGGAAAACTAGCAGATGCAGCACAAGGGAATGTAAACTCTGCCCAAACACTGAAAATATGGGCAAGATTCGGGGGGAGAATTTAAATACAGAAAGATATTTTTTTTCAAATAAAGTAGAGATGCAGCACAAGCAAGGATGAATTATATTTGTTTCCCATAAGCCAAGTCCAGGAAGAGATTTCCTATAAAGATGAATCATTTTATCTCAAATCCACAGTCCTGTTGATAAATCTCAAAGTGAGCGATTCACCAAGAAAGAATATTTCCCAGGGAATGAGTTCTGGCCCTTATGTAGAGCAGCCAAAGGTGTTCCTTAGTGGTCTGGGGATGCAGATAAATTGTCTGTGTCAATTCAAAGCTCATACACAGCTGCCATGAGGGGAAGTGTTAGGTCTGCATGTGATTTCCTGAAACAAATCAAACATTTCTCCAGAGGAACCCATCAAAAGCTGACAATATATCAAGGCTGTTTTCTCTCAAAATAGTTGACTGAAACTTTTTGAGCAGATCCAACTGGGTCAGGGAAAATCAAAAAACAAATGAAGAAAGAGAAATATACTGCATCTTTTAAAAGTCTGACAGAAGAATCTAAACAATTTTAGCATTTTAAAGTAAAACCAAAAGCTGTTTCAGTACAGTAAATAGCAATAGAAGCTGAGTATTTACAATTCCAAGTACAGAGTACAGTACAGATATATCTTGGTTCAGCAGTAAAGTCTGCAATACATTACTGGGGTGATCCCAGTTGGCATTAAGAGAAAAATTCTGGGCTCATCTGTCACTTTCAGCAGTGGCACTAACAATCTGTCCAGTACATTTTCCAAAGGCACTTTGCTCAGCAGGATCAGCTATGCTAACTCTTTCCATCCCAGCTAGAAGCAAGCAGAGATCAGAAGGAACAGCCATATCCCAGGTTAATTTTACTCTTGGTTATATGCACAGAAGACCTGCCTCTTTCCCTATCTTCAACTGATTTCATGTATTTGATTTGCTACATTTAACACATCAGTGAAAGACAACTGGAACCACCACTGACCACTGATCCTGGACCATCATTGTGCCCATCACAGGCATGGCTGACAGCTGTCCTTAAATCCTCAGGGCCATCACCTGGGAAGCCCTTGGGTCCTATACTCCTCCCAAGTGTAATGATGGCACACCCCATGTGAAAAGAATATCTGCTGGTCCATTGAGGCCAGCTAATAAACACAAAGCCCAGCATACACAGCCTCTCATGTGTCCTGGAGAACCAGCATCTCAAAAAGGAACCCTGGGAGCTGAGTCCTGCTCTGTGTACTCATTTTTTGGTGCTGAACTCTACCATAATGTACAGCTCACACTTAACCATCCCCGACAGGCCTCTTCCCAAACCCTTGCAGAGTCCAGAGGGTGAACTTGTATGTAACTGGCTTTTTGTTATTTTAGTCTGGGAGGAGTGACCCGAGCTTTGCCAGTGTTGGCAGAGCAGCTGCTCAGGGTGTCAGGGACCAGTCAGGAGCCTCAGATCCTCCGCTCACCCCATGGCTGCTTGCTGACGCAGCGCCTGGCTTTGGCACCATCGTCTCACGGAGTCACAGGCTTGGCAGGATCCCCTTACACCATTTTAGAATTATGACAGAGATCACTGAACCCTTCGTCTTCAGGAGATGCCACAGCAGACGCCTTCAGCCTCCCCTGTTACCAAGTGCCATCTCCCAAAGGGACACGCAGCAGGCTGGGCTTTGGCTGCAAAGGCCACCGACACGTGGCCTTAAAATGACACTGTGGAGATTCAAATTAGATAGTTGGAAACCAAAAGAAAATCACTTTTAGGGCGGTCAGGCATTGGGATAGATTGCCCAGGGAGGTGGTGGAGTCACCCTGGAGTGTCAGGACACAGGACATGAGAAATGAAGAGCCCTAACTCTTTCTTCAAGTGCCTTGAAGGCTGGGAAAAGACTTTGGAACTTTTCTCGGGGTCACTCTGACCAGCTAGAGATCCCGACACTGGAGGTGTGTAAGAGGCGCCGGGAGCTGGCGCTGGGTGCTGTGGCTTAGCGGTGTAAGGGCTACAGCGGGGTCACTGGGTTCGCAGTTGGACACGATGACCTTAAAGGTCTCCTGGAACCTTGACCATTCTCTGATTCCCTGACAGCGTCACCACCGCCAGCATCTCCATCCCTCCACCGCCCTCCCCTTCCCGCCCGGGGGCGGCGCGCATCCCCGGCGCGCTCCCGCCGCGTCCGCACGGCTCCGCACGGTCCCGCCCGGTCCTTCCGCCGCCGCCGCCGCGCTGCGGGCGGAGCGGCGGGCCCGGGAGGCGGGTGGTGTGTCCGGCACGTCATATCAGCCGCCCGCCCGCCATTGGCTGCGCCGCCTCACCCGAGCGGGGCCGCGGCCGCCCGGGGCTGGCGCGGCGGCTCCCGCGCCCGGCGCTCGCCCCGCCCGGCGGGGAGGGACGGCAGGGGACGGGCGGGGCGGCGGCGCGGAGCGGAGCGGCAGGCCCGGCACTGCCTGCGGCCGCGGGTAGGTCGGCGGCGGGTAACGTGACATCCGCGGCTCGGGGTTTATAAACCTTCCCCGGGGCGCGGGCCGGCGGCGCTCAGCCGGCAGGGAGGCGCAGGAGCGGCGCAGCTCTCCCAGCCCATCCCGAGGTGAGCGGGCGGCGGGACTCGGGGGCAGACGGACGGGCCCGGGTAGGGGGCGAACCCCGTCCCCGCGGGGGTCCGTGTCCTCCCGTGGGGATGAGGCGGCGCAGCCAGCCCCGGCGCTGCTCGGCTGGGTCGGGTCACCCCGCATCCCCCGGCCCCCCGGAGCCCGGGCGGTGCTGGAGGATGCGGCGGTGTGTGTCAGCGCCGAGGGAGGCGCCGGCCTGACCCGTTGCTCGGGGCTTTACTAGCGTGTGCCTGTGTTTCAGGACTCCGGAGAAGCCAATGCCCAGGTTGGAGAGCTGCGCCTGGAGCTGTTCCTGCACTGCCAGAGGAAGGCACAGGAGCCAGCTGGGGGACACGGCGGCGGGGCTGGCCGCCAAGGTGGGCGAGATGCTGAGCTCCTCCGTGCCGAGCCCCTCGCTGGCGCTGGTGGGTCGCGGAGCTCGCAGCCCCAGCACCTCCAGCGCCAGCAGCACCGCCAGCAGCACCAGCAGCACCTTGAACTGGAGTCAGCACCTGGTGCAGAGGAGCGTGGTGCTCTTCGTCGTGGGTGCTTTCATGGCCCTGGTGCTGAACTTGCTGCAGATCCAGCGGAATGTGACTTTGTTCCCTGACGAAGTGATTTCTACTCTCTTCTCCTCCGCCTGGTGGGTGCCCCCGTGCTGCGGCACAGCAGCAGGTGAGTCGCTGACCCCCACGGGTGATTTTGGGTTTTTCCTCATCCTCTCGTGGAGGAGGAGAGGCGGTGGGGCTGAATGCGTGACCCGTGCGCGCGGGAGCCCCGCATTCCCATCCGCCAGCGAGCGATGCGAGCTCAGGCTTTTGGGAGAGTGCGCGCCCGGCTTTATCCCCGCGTGTGCCAGGGCCGGTTTTGAGCCGGTGCGCTCTGAACGCGGGTGAAGCGGGGGGTGTCCCTGGCTGGAAGCGGGGTTCGGGCTCGGGGTGACCGCAGCGTTCCCGCCGCTCCCGGGCTGCCCCCGCCCCGCGCGGCCGCGTGTCGGCCCCGCCCCCCCGGCGCCCATTGGCTGCCGCCGAACTGGTGAGTGGCGGGCGGCGCTCGCCATTGGCTGCGTCCGCGACTGGCCACGGGCTGGGCCACAACAAGGAAGTCACGTGCAGCGGCGTGCGCGGCCCTGTCACCGGCCCGGGCCCCACAGAGCCCCAGCCGAGCCCTGTCACCGGCCCGAGCCCCAACCGAGCCCTGTCACCGGCCCGGGCCCCACCGAGCCCCAGCCGAGCCCTGTCACCGGCCCGAGCCCCAACCGAGCCCTGTCACCGGCCCGGGCCCCACAGAGCCCCAGCCGAGCCCTGTCACCGGCCCGAGCCCCAACCGAGCCCTGTCACCGGCCCGGGCCCCACAGAGCCCCAGCCGAGCCCTGTCACCGGCCCGGGCCCCACCGAGCCCTGTCACCGGCCCGAGCCCCAGCCGAGCCCTGTCACCGGCCCGGGCCCCACAGAGCCCCAGCCGAGCCCTGTCACCGGCCCGGGCCCCACCGAGCCCTGTCACCGGCCCGAGCCCCAACCGGGCCCTGTCACCGGCCCGGGCCCCACCGAGCCCCAGCCGAGCCCTGTCACCGGTTCAGGCCCCACAGAGCCCAACTGAGCCCTGTCACCAGCCTGACCCCCACCCCTGTCACCAGCCCGAGTCCTGTCACTGGCCCTTCTACTGTAAATTCATTGCTAAGGCTCCGAATTTGTTCTCAAAGACAGGTGTACAAATGTGCTTGTGCTACTCCTACCAAAAAGTCTAGAAGTGAGATGCTTTATTACGTATCATTCAGTGACTTCAAATAACATGATGGTGTTCTACCAGACAATATGTGGGGCATGATAATCAGTTTAAAAAGTCACCGGCCTGGCCCGCACCATCCCCTGTCACCATCCCAGCTCCTGCCTGCTGCCCCGTGCCTTCTTGCTGTCCCTTGCCCCGGTCACCTGTCTGTCCCCTGTCACCTGCCTGCCCCTTGCCCGCTGTCCCCATCACCTGCCTGCTCTCAGCGCCTTGCTTGCTGCTCCTGTCACCTAACCGTGCCCTGTCTCCTGTCCCTGTCACCTGCCTGGCCCCTGCCTGCTGTCCCTGCCTGTCCCTTGCCTGCTGCTGGGCTCATACTACAGAAGGCTCAGGCCACGATGTGATTGTCACACCAGCTGACACATACTTTGTGGTTTATCATTCATAACCCCCCCCAGTTCCATGTCTAGACAAAGTTTCGGTGAAGGATTGGAGGATTAAAAAGGAGTTAAATTTTGGGGAATAAACTCACTTTAATATTTTTAAATTTTGCATTGAAAGTACTTCAAACAACTCCTGCATATTTTGGTTTGATGTCTGTTTGTATCACACCGTGAAGGGGGTATGAATGATGAACTGTAAACTCAAATGAATAATGAACTGTGTTCATTAATGGATGAACATTAAAGGATGGTTAAAGGATGAACATTAAAGGTTCATTAAAGGCTGGCCTGGGATATTCTCCAGTGAGAGTTCTCATAGTCCTGTCTCAGTTGGATTAAACTTTGGAATTTAGCTGTTATCATAAGGCAAGAGTCCTGGTAGCTGGCATCAGAGTAATGAAGCTGTTTCAGAACACGTCTGTCTTGGAATAGTATGTTCTCTAGCTGTCTTAACATAGCATTTCTTACTCCTAGGAGTTTAAGGGATTAAAAAAAGAGCAGGAAAGGAAATTAATAAACATAGAAGTTGCACTCAGTAAAAGCAGCATGTCTAACCCTGGAGTTGGTGACAACTCAGGGAGTTGCAATCCCTAGAAGAATGAAACTGGTGTTCTTGCCAGCAACTGAGCTAACACTAGCCTATGTTTTTCTTCTGCAACCAACTTTCAGACTGATAAAGGCTGAAAAATGCCTTATGGAGATAAAAACTTTGTCTGGTTAATTGTGTGAGTATCTATTTTTCCCTGATATAAATAGACTGATGGCAGCTGCTTAAGTTCAGCTCTGCTTCTGTTTGGTATCGAAATTCATCTGACATGGACAGGAGCCCTGGGCTGACTTACAGCCTGGCAGAAGGAGAGAAAGCAGCTCTGCTAATAAACTTTTAAGTCCATGCAAATATTTAATTCAGGGCCTGATTCACAGCTGATGAATCATGTTCATAAAGCTGTCAGCCCTGCACGTGAGCAATGAACACAGATTCCACTCCTGGCAAAGCTTTTATTGTGCTTTGCTTTTATTGGTACAAGCCTTTGCTCAGGATGTCAAATGGCAAATCTCTTTAAACAAAAGGAGCATCAAGTCAGATACCTTGACAATGCAATATATATTTAGAGGTTCAAAGAGCTGGGCTTTTACTTCTTTAAAGTAGAAGAGGCAGGTAATAATTGTGTTTTCTTCATCAGGCTTACAGCAGTGTCATGAGCACCTTGCTGATTTCTCAAGCACTTTTATTCCAAGCTAATATTTAGTAATATTGGAGTAATCCTTGCCTGGCAGCTGGTGCAAGTGTTGTTCCTTGTCTTGCAGCTGTGGTTGGCCTGCTGTACCCCTGCATCGACAGCCACCTCGGGGAGCCCCACAAGTTCAAGCGGGAATGGGCCAGCGTCATGCGCTGCATCGCCGTCTTCGTGGGCATCAACCACGCCAGTGCTGTATCCTTCAGCTAGTGTTTGCTCCCTGGGCTTGCTCTGGGCTCAGCAGACTGGCCCTGCCACTGTCTGGGGTCTGGGGGAGGATTGCCAAGGTAAGGGTGGTGCTCCTGGCAGAGAAAGTCTGAGATGTAGGAATGGGCCCCCTGTTGATGGAGTGACAAAACTCTCCTTTGTCTGCTTAAAAAGGAAAAAAAGCACAGAAGTTGCTCTCCTCAATTCGGTAAAAAAGACACCTCAGAGGACCTGGGGGACTTCACCTCAAACTTAAGAATAGCTAATTGGACAGGAGCCAAAAAGCCCTGCCTAAGAAATTCATGAGAAAAAGAAGAGAACAAAGGAACTAATGGCTTTTGTGGGGTGTTTTACCAAGAACAGCTCTTGCACCTGGCTCGGGTTTTCTCTGTAAAAAGTTTTGTTATTTTGCCTTTTATTAAAACTTCTCTGTTTCCAACACTTCCACAGAAGCCATCCTGCTGATTTTATGCCTTCTAAGGTAACTGAGCTCTCTTGGGTGTGATATAAATCTCCAAGAGCTTATAAGACCTAGATTGAAGAGACCATATATCACTGTGACACCTGCTGTAGGCTGCAGTGGCTACTGTAAGATGTGTAACACACCTCACTTAAAGTGGTATGGGAGGGAAGAGGGATTGACATCGTGATATGTACAACTGCAAGCATGACAGTGTAAACTGTGTTGTTTTAATCTACATCTAAAAGTTAACACAACTAACTAGTCATTTGATAGTGAGAAGCACAAAATAAGTGTTCTTTATGTTAAAAATATGGTGGCTTGAGCAGAAAACCTGGGTAATCCTGCTCACTTAGGTTACTTGAGACAAAAATCCATCAAAGTTAAATGTTTCAAAATGTAGCCTATTCTCTAGATGCTCAGTGTGACAAAAATTGATGTTGACTTTGCAGTCATGCTCCAGTCCAAGTTAACAAAAGCTATGATTGTTTGGCAGGTATGAAAACTAAATCCTAAATGTATTGTGTTTAAAGACAGAGAATTGGGCTTACTTTCAGTTTGAATTCTCCCTTGTTCAGTTTCAGCAACAGGATGTCTACAGACTTAAAAAGCACTGTCCTTAACATCATTTTCCAGAAACTAGATTTTGCAAACAACGTCCAGCTGTCCCTGACTCTGGCAGCCTTATCACTGGGGCTTTGGTGGACATTTGATCGTTCAAGAAGTGGTCTTGGTCTTGGAATAACAATAGCCTTTGTAGCAACACTGATAACCCAGTTTCTTGTATATAATGGCGTTTATCAGTAAGTTAGCTTCTAAAATACTATTTCAATTCTCTTGTCTTAACTAAAAGCATGGGTGCACATGAACTGGAATTTAGTTGTTAATGTATTTGGCACATTCTTGCAAGAAGATGTTTTGTTTGTCTAAGGTAGTGGTCCAGTTGTTCCAAATGCCCAGACTGAGAACTGTGGGTGGAAGGTGGGGAGCACTGGGGTTGGGATGTGTGTTGAAATGGTAACACCTCAGAAAACTGGAATTCTGCTGGCTCTCAGCAGAGTGAATATCTAAACTTTACTGGCTAGGACATGGGGCTTTAGAAGCTTGTGAATTTTACAGACTTCATTTTGGTCTCCCAGTTTTTGTTGGTTTTTTTTTTGTTTAAGTCCAGGGAGAGAATTCTGTAACATCTGGTTAAGAGCATGTAAGATGATGAAAGTTACTTGTCTCTAACTTTCTAACTTATTCCCTTTTCTTCACTAGGTATACATCCCCAGATTTCCTTTACATTCGTTCTTGGCTTCCGTGTATATTTTTCTCAGGAGGTGTGACTGTAGGAAACATAGGACGCCAGCTGGCTATGGTAATTACTGCATAATTACTAGTTTCCTTAACAATCCAAATGCCTTCCATTGTTGTCAGTCCAAGAATAAACTATGCCTTGAAGGGTATGACTCACAAACTGTCAGAGTTAAATAGATGTATTCCTAAGAACTGAACTGTAAGCAGACAACCTGTGTTGCCAGTAGAGTGGGTATTGTCTTAGTAAGTGTTTGAATATCTTTTGTATTTAACTTTTTCCAGTGACAGCCTAAATAAGACTGGAATCAGTACATTGCTCCTGCTCAATCAGTATTTATAATTAACATTTAGGGTAGCTGGAGAACTGAGACACTGCTGGGCTTTCTCTAATTATTCATGCACAAAAGTATATATAGGGAAATGTCCCTATATAGCATCAAATTCCACTGCTCCAAAATCAAATATTCTCTCGCTGGTTACTTCAGACATGATTCAAGTATCACTGCATATATAAAGGGATAATACAAATTGCTGTCTTGTTTGCCAGGTTCTTAAGGAATTATTTCCTTGTGGCACACTGAAGAGTAAACCTGGCTGTGTGTTTGCACATCAGGCTAAGGCTTGGTTGTGAAAGGTGTTCTGACACTGATGGATAATAATAATTAATGTTGTGTTGATTTAACTTCTGTCTTCCTTGTAAGTCCTGTGTCCTGGAAAACACCCTTCAAGTTAACTTTCCTAAGGCTGCTGTGGTTTAGGTGGCTTCAATTTTTACTGAAGGAAGGGCGTTTGAGGTTTTTTAAAACACAAGTTCACCACTCCTCTTTCAAATCTCACTGATGCATACAATCAGCATTTGGGTTTATTTAGGACTACATGTATGGGGGGAAGAGGAAGGCTAATTTCTCTTTTTAAATTTGCCACTCACATCAAGTGGAAACTATTAACTGAATTGTGTTGAAGCTTTGGTATTGCAGCAGAGTCTCAAAATGAAATTATAGTTAGTTTTATGCTACAGTTCTGTATTTCACACAGTCCTTTGCAGTTGCTCTGCTGTTCCTGTTAGAAAGCAAAGGAAGGCAGCCTTAAACTAGAAAGAGCTGAAATGAATTTAGACACATAGAACTTTTTCCTTTGCTATTGTTTCACCTGGCATCTCACCTGAGTGTAGTTAAAATCAGCCTGGATCCTGCAGCCTGCAGCTTGTCATCTTCCTTTAAAGAAAGGGGAAAATTGGCAATGCAGAGCTTTTTATTCTAGTTATTTAGAAGTGTCTTCTCATGTGTTTTACATTGTCATTACTTAGTCAGGAAAAGCTTGGAGAAGTGCAGCATTTTCATAGGAACACTTCTGCAAGTCATTGTGAAGCATTGTGTGCTGGAATTCCCAAGAAGTAGGGTCTGTAATTCAGTCAACCACAAGTTTCTTCTATAGAGGTAATTCAAAAGTCCCAGTCTGTTTTGTCAGCCATTGTGGTTGTGGCAGGAAGATGGAATGTAGCATTTTTTTAACCCATACTTGAATTAAACAGTTATTTCTCTGGCTATATGTGCTGGTGCTCCTGTTAGAAAGCAAAGGAAGGCAGCCTTAAACTAGAAAGAGCTAAAATGAATTTAGACACTTAGGACTTTTTCCTTTGCTATTGTCTCACCTGGCATCTCACCCTGAGCTCTTGGCTGCATGTGACAGATATTTCCAGAGTAGAAGGTGACACCCGTGGAAATGAGTGGAGTAAAGTTGCTTTGCTTCTTCCTCAGCCCCTGTCTAGATTTTCCAGTTAGAAATGAAAAGTGAAATGAAAAGTGTCCCTAAGATATCTCCTCCCATGCTGATAAATGTTAGCTGGGAGATCCTTGCTGCTCTCCAGTCACTTGATTTCAAAGGAGCTCCCAAAGTGCAGTGTGACCTTTCAGCAAGCCTGCTGTCAGCAGAGACTTTGGGGTTTTGTTTGGCTTGTTGGCATTTTTTTGCTTGAGGATGAAGTCCAGTGTTTTCTTTTAGTAGGTTTTATAGCAAAGGAAGAGGTGAAGGTGCTGCTGCTGCCATCAGTTCTTTCTGCTCATTCTGACACCTAGAGTTGCTCAGTCAGTGCTCATCAGCTGGGTTAAGTGGGTGGCAACACTTCATTTTTGAGTTGTAACCATCTTTCTCAGCATCTGACAAATTAGTGTGGTATTCAGAACTTGGGCCTCACAAATATCCATTGTGTACTAGTGCTAGAGGCTGGAGAACTGAGAATGCATTCAGTACTTGAAAATATATTTGCATTTTGACCTTAGAAAGAGAACAAGTTACAAGCTTTGTTTCAAAGAAAAATGGGTTAAATATTTTATAGTGACATATTACTGCATTCCATACTAGAAAACAGAGTTAGGAAGAAATGAGTAAGTCTCTGATACCAGGCTTTGACTGGAAAATAAAGTAGCTTGTGGTTAAAGGCAGTTTGAAAAAGGGCTGTTAAACTGAATTAATGGCCATTGAGTGAAGCATTGAGTACCTTCTGCTAAGAAATAAACTGAGATAGAGAGGAAAGATAACAAAGTCTTATAAAAAGCCATGCAATTGGCAGATGGATTTTTCAGATGCACTGATTGAGGCAACAAACACCCATAGTGATTTTTTTTTTTTTTTTTTTTTTTTGTCCACAGTTAGGGAGCACGTCCTCGTTAAGCTTTTAAAAGAAGCCATGCTCTCCAGGTCATTGTCAGCCTAACTGGAGTTACTTTACTATTTAATAATTGAAAATACTGCATAATGTAGTCACTTATCAGATGGCATTAAAACCTAACATGTGTTTGATGTTTTTTATCCATAGGGTATTCCAGAGAAACCACACAATGACTAAGCCTTTGAAGAAGAATACCCGGTGCCAGTGTGAAAGCAACTTTATGAAGATGTGTTCCTTTCTAAAACTGAAGATTATTTAGAAGAAATAATCTCTTTATGGGCTCACTGCACAAATGACTTGTGGGGAAAAAAAAAATTATCCACTCTTAGAATAGCCAAGTGAAATTAACTGCTTATCTTGAAATCTTACCCCGATTTACCACATAAGCATTTGCATATGGCTGTTCTCTGGAAGAGTTTAACACCAAGTGCATACAACTGTTCAGGCTAAGTGGCAGTTTTCCAAGTATTAGATTCCACTGTAAGTTATTGAATCAGCTGCCATGTTTTAAAGCCTTGAAACTGAAATTTAATTACAAGCTCTTGTATCAGTGCCCAAAGGAAGTAGATTGATGGTGCTTAACAATGATGAAGTATGGTTTAATAGGAATAGTATTTATCCAAATCTTTAAAAAATAGGGTTATTTAAAAATAAGAGTGATCAAAACAGATTAAAGGCATTGCACTAATGCTTTTAGGAGTCTTATGAAGGAATCATGCCCTTACTTGTAATGCTGCATTAAGTTTCTGTCTTTGACGGTGGAGAGGGTTTGAGGGATGAGAGGTTGGAAGCCTTAGTTTGGAATTTCTAAATTACTTCAGTATGAGAAGTGAGCACAGGAGACAATCTTGTTCAAACGTGAACCTTTATCAAGAGATTCCAACTGGAAATTTCATTACTCCTGAGGCTTGCAGTTAGATTTGCAAGAATCAAGCTCTGGCCACAATTCAGTAAGAAATCTCAGTGTGTGTGACTATGCCTGCTTAATATTAGACCCCTGCTTCAGTGTCTCACCAAAGGACCTCTTAAATATCTCAAAGTCTGATGTCACTGAAAAACCATGCATTCCATGTCAGTGCTTGGCCATGGAGCACGTGCCCCCAAGTTCTTTGATTTGTCATTTCCTCCTAGAGCTGTCCTTTGAATCCGGGTTTGGACTGAAATGATTAGAAAAAGAATTGGGCCTCAAATGTGATTTAAACTGTATGTGAAGAACAGCAAACTGATTGTTTTCTCAGTTCAGTTTCTGAAAGAGATCACTACTTGTTTTTACACAACCCTATAGAACTTGCAATCTGTGATTGCCTTCTTAAAAACAAAAAGTGCTTATGTCACTACATTAAACATTTGGTGTTTCTTAATACATAGTTCTGGTGAGCACAACGTATTCATTTGATAGCTTAGACCACAGGAGACCTAAATAGCAAGTATTAGGTCTTAAAAGTTGAAGTGCAATGTACAGTAAGTCTGAGCCTCAAGTTCTCTTCAATATCGATCATTTCTTATGAGAGATTAAAGAGAAAAGGGTTCTGAGTTCATTTCAATGCTGCATGGAGTCAAATGGAGCAATAATTTATTTAACTAGTACAGCTAGTTTTGTTGTATCTTACATTGAACCCAAATTTTTAGAAATACTCCAATTTTGTGGTTATGGTGTACTTGTAAACTTTTATGGATTTGCCTTTTTGTATTATGCAATTTATTTTTTTTTTGTTGTGTTCTTTTCCAATCTTACATGGCTTCAGTTATAGTTAGAGGCTTCAGTTAAAGGTTGAACCATCAAAACAGAAGTTGAGGCCAGGTCTCTGTTCTGGCTGTTTTCACTCTTCTAAGGGAATGCTAGCAACAAAAGTTTAGCACAAAGTCTATGCTACAGAGCAGACCCCAATTCTAACCTTACTTTGGTGTAAATCAAGAGTAATTTCATTGATATAGGATCCATCCTCAAATGTTCAAAACCTAAATAATCAAATTTTCTAGAACTACTTGAAGAGACTGGAACAGGTTCAGCTCAGCTGTTTAAGGAGCTGCTGCCTTGCTGGAGGTACAGCTTTGTAATCATCTTGAAACCCATTTCAAAGTGTTTTGAAACCAGATGTAAGTAAAGCTGGCAGTGATCTCTATGGATATTTGATAGAGAAGTATCTCAGATTTATTTGTAAAGACTGAAACTAAATCTGTACCTGTTAGAAATAATACAGCCAAAAACATAAGTCAAAAGTTCATTTTTTGCCAATACTTCTGAGTATCTTAACCAAAGTGATTTAAGTTTGGAAGAGGTGGGGAGGGGAGTGAAGAAAATTTGCACTATTCTGAATTTGAACACTTAAATTCTCATTCTTACTGGTAAGTTTTCAGCGGTGTGTTTGGTTTTACACTTTTTTTACTATTAAAGTTTTAAGATCAAACCATGTTTGCCTTGGACTCTCTGTGCTGGCATTATGCAGGAATCTTTCTTGAAAAGGACAGTTGTTATGGTTGCATAACAAATATTCAGTCATGCATATGCAGTGGTTTAAAAAAAAAAAATCCTAAACTGAACTTGGCAAGATCAGCTTCAGCAGGGGTTGTACAGTTGAAGAAAAACAGCCTTGCTATTGTAGCAGGGAAGCAGAGTAAGTGTGTCGTGGTTTTGTGCTTTAAAGTACAGAATTTTCCTGCCATTGTCTTCCAAAATGCTGAAATTCATAATCTGAAACAAAATATGGAGGGGGCAGGGTAAGCATGCAAATTCCTGCTGTGGTTTGGTTGTGTGCAGCAGTGGTTACTGAAGTCTGAAGCATCTTGAAGAGTGCAAGCTAAGAATGAGCTGCTGAGGCTAAGCAACTCTAATAGCAGCTCACAATTGAGACCAAAAGTCTTCAATTTTACTGCACTTAAGTGTCTGTTTTAGACTTCTAGAAGTTGCTGCACTTTCAGTGGAAACAGTAGAATGACATTTTGGTCAATTTTCAGTTGGCATAGTTGAGGAAAGCTTCATTAGGAATTTCTTAAATATTTTAGCTTGAATAGCCTGGGTTTAACTTCAGTGTAGCAGCTGAGGGAGGAAGTGTTAACAGCTCCAATCTGATGGCCCAGGTTCTCCAGCTATATTGATTTCCCTGAAACTGCACTCAAATTTTGTGAAAAGGAATTAAATATATATTTTTATGTACGTGAATACATGTAACATATATATATATAATATATATACATACATATATCTTATATAGATGTGTGTATATATATACACATGTATATTATATATGTATGTGTGTATATATATATATATATATATATATAAGGTGGTGAGATACAGCCTGGTCTTGGAGAACTAAAGCATGATGGTCTTTTGAGTCAGGAACAGGTGTACAAAGTTTATAAAGGAAAAAAAAACCTGCTCTTCCCAGCAAGTGGGATGATTTGACGTGTGCACATTCCTGCAGATCCATCCTGTGGCTTGTGCAGCCTTTGGCTTTAATCATGGGGATTTGCAGGTGCTAAATTAGCCACAGGAGGGCCCATGGTCTGTTCTCTGAATGCAGCAGGAACATATTGAGATGAATAATGAAATTAGGTCTCAATTGCCTTTACTGCACATCAGAGTAGCTCCTAAATTCATGAGAACAAAGCATTACATGCTGGATTAATTGAACAAAGCATACAGGTGAGAGCTTTTTGAGGGTTCTGTCTTGGAAACAGGTGAGAGCTGTGGGTGACAGTGGGTTCTTTCAGCTCAAAGGCCAAGAAGAGCTCCTATAGATGGATAATGATGATTTCTCTGGGCAGTGAAATACCACAGGAGCTGCCCCATGCTCAGTTTGGAGGCCTCATGTGTTTAAATTCTTACATTGTGCAGTGATAATGTTGTGCCTTCATGGGCTGTGAATGGGGACAGATGAATTTCATGTTCCCTAAAGCCTCATGTGAGGCTGGCTGTGTCACAGGAGAGTCTGTGGATTGTGATGATGCTTCTGGCCTGCTGCAGGTAACTTTCAAACACAGGATTCAAAGTACATATGATAGTTCCTATAAATAATGCATTACTACCCAAAAACACATAAAAGGTCAGAGCTTTACTGAGTTTTAGTCAGTGAATTCTTTTCTTCAGCTGCAAATTATGCCTACTCTGTTTCATTGTCTTCTTTGTGTGTTCAGCAGCTTGACTGCTATTAGATTTTCATTAAATATCAGAGAAGTGCTACAGAGGTTACATGGACTTGCTGTGTTTCCTAAGAATTAAAGCATCAGCTACAAATCAGCAGAATTTAAATACAGCTGCAGCATTTTCTCTCAGCTTAGTAGCTGGCATGGGGCTCCCTCTGGCAGCCAGGTGAGTGTTCCTTGGGTTGGGGCTGGGCAGGGGAGGCTGTGTGTCTCTCACTCCTATAAATGCACAAGGAGTTCATCCTTTTCAAGGTGTCTTAGATTAGAGGCCAAAAAATTAAAATAAGTTAACCTGGACTCAGAAGTGAGTCAAGATCACATCCAGTAAGGGCCTGTGAAAGAAAGGCTCACTGAGATGCTCCTGGGGAAATGTAAATTGTTCACATGTGACCATGGAGTTCAAGACAGGTCTTCTGGCTGTCCTGGCTGCATTTTGAGTTTCATGATGCTGGAGAGACCATAGAATCATAGAAATGTTTGGAGTGGGGCCTTAAGGACCATCTGGTTCTAACCCCCCCCTGCCATGGCAGAGATGTCCCAGGCTGCTCCAAGCCCCATCCAGCCTGGCCTTGAGCACTGCCAGGGATGGGGCATCCACAGCTTCTCTGAGCAACCTGTGCTAGATAAAATCACCAAGCACACAGTTTGGGTCAGCTGGAGCACTTGTTACCACCTTGACATGCACTGCTTTGATTCTGACCTTTGAAAAGTGCTCCAAGTTGTCTGACAGTGCAATGCTTCACCTCTTCAAAAACCTAAACCACTCTTTTTTATAAAAATGAAATGAGAAATTTCAATTTCCAAACGTTCTTCCTGGTAGTCTTAATGTTGCAGAAATGTATAAGAATGTGTTGGTTTAGGAATTATCTTTTGTTTTGATAAATCTGCATTTTTTGGCCCAATAAAAAGGTTTTTTAAAAAATTTCTGATCACTTTAGGTATCACCTTGCTTATGCACCACCCTCATCAATCTTTTATTTTCTGGCCCAGGGTAATCACTTTCTTCTTCCTTCCTGCCCTTTTTTGTTTAAACAGCTTCTCTAGGCTTTATACTTCATCACCTTTCAGACCTCATCTTCCTCCCTGCCACCCCAATAGGGGCTTGAAAGGCAGCAGGTACCTGTGCTGGATCTGCAGTCTGCACTCTCTGCACCTTTTCATTCTCAGACATTACTCAGAACTTATTCAAGGATTTTTATTTTTTTTTTCCCAGTTTTCTTGCCTGTTTCTGTCAGAAACTCCTTCTACAATAGAAAGTCAGGCTGCTGGAAGGACCAGCATCCCCCATCTCAGCACCTGGGGGAGCAAGCAAGGAGCTGTGCTGTCCTGCAGAACCTCTGCCTTCTTCTGACAATTGCATTTGGGGAGACAAAGTTTTATGTTTAAAACCATCAAAACAACCCAAACAAACCCCGAGTTTTTCTCACCTGGCTCAGAAGAGCAGCCTTGCAGTGCCAGCTGTGTCACTGCCATGTGGTACTGGAGGCTGCTGGGGTTTTGAGCAGCAGCCCCTGGAGATGGGATAACTCTGGATCCATCACTCAGGTTTTAATACCTGTGTTACAAAAAAAACAGCTGCTGGTGAGTTTAACGCTGGGCATCACTTGAACAGATGTCATCCAAAATCAAGAGAAGCTGTCTGTGATCCCTGATCACCCCTGGTGTGCAGCTGATGGCCCAGGCTGGAGGGGTCTGTGCTGCTGAGCTCTTGCACCAGGACCCTGTAGCACAGAGCCTGGGCACTGTGTGGGGCTGTGCTGCACAGGGATGAGCAGCTGGATCTGGTTTCTCCAGGAAATCTGCTGCTCCTGGGCTGCTGGAAGAGGTGACACAAGCTGATGTAGGAGGAAGGTGCAACACATCCCTGCCAGCATCTATCAGGCCACTCCAAATTTTGCCCTGCAAGGATCAGACAGCATAGTCCAGAAATCTCAGGAGGTGCAGAGGAAATGATCTCCAGGAATACATACCCTTCTGACATACCCAGCTCTAGCAAAATAAACAGGGCAAAAATCAAAACTCCAGGGGCTCTTTTGGGCAGCAGAGACCTTGTCCAGACAAGCAGAGCTGATTTATTTCCGTGCAGAGCTCTGCAGCAGGGAAATTCTTTGCAACATTTCTCCTTGCTTGGCTGAAGCACACAGACAGTGCAGTCAGTGACATCCTCACCCCAGAAAGGAACCAAACACAGCTGAGCTGAGGTGCAGCACAGGTGAAGTCAGTGGGGCTGGAGATGTGCTGAGCATCATGAGCAGCTCCAGGGCTGGAGCTCTGCTCCCAGCCGTAGCAGGGCAGCAGAGACTGTCACTGCTGAGGGCTGGAGGTCAGACATGAATAATCCTGCCACCAAACCTCCCACAGGTCACCTTCCAAGCACCTTGCTGGAATAGTTGAGTAAGAGTGAATAAAAACATCAGCAAAAGAGCCACACTCAGTCGTAAGCACCTGAGTTATCAGCTCAGTGGAAGAAGATAGCAATGGTGTCTAACAGTATAACCAATCCTGATCAGTTTACTCAGAATTTTTGCAAATTTTTGGTCTTTTCATGCAGAGAAAACACCTGGTATCACCAGGGCAGATCCTGCTGCCACTTGTTTAGGTTTAACTTCACCTTTACTCCCACAGGTTGTGGTGCTGGTGGGATGGGAGTCCTACCACAGCACAAATGAGTCTGTACTGAGCACAGATTGAAGGTACAACCTGTGCATTCATTATTCTCTTGGTGGAACTCAGCTGCAAAGGATAAACATTCCCATAATTGGAGACACCCCAGGGTATTCAAAGTAACCCCTATAGGCTGGTGGGTTTGGCACAGGAGACACACAGCCTCCAAAACTGGCAGCTGAAGACCACAGAGAGGATGTGAGACATCTCAGAATCAGGGAATCACTTTCACTGGAATTACATTTAAGGTCATTGAGTCCTGCTGGTAACCCAGCACTGCCAAGCCCATCACTTGAATCCTGTCCCTAAGTGCCTCATCTACACAGACACCTCCAGGGATGGTGACTCCACCACTGCCCTGGGCAGCCTGTTCCACTGCTTGACAACCTTTAAGGAGAAGAAATTTTTCCTAATATCCAATCTAAACTTCCCCTGGCTCAACGTGAGGCAGTTTCCTCTCATCCCAAACCAAAACAGCAGGATGCTCAAGGTTTGAACCCCACCTTCAACCTTCACTAATATGGGGACCAAAAACATCCATCAGTGCTTATGATGAGAAAAAAATGGGGTTTGGGGGTTTTTCCCAACAATCAAACATTGGAAGTAGAACATGAAGCCAGCAATGGTCTGGCCTCAGCATCATCACAGCCACAACTCATTGTCATGGGAAGGATCACTCTCCTGGAAGGTGCAGCCAGGTGATGGAAGTTTGAATGCAAAGTTCTGAGGTCAATAGAACAAGCAGCCTCACACAGGAGCTGGTGAATAATTCCCATCAGATCTGCAGTGGGATTTGGGGAAAGAACAGCTGCATTTGTCTGCCTACTCCTTGGGCATGTTCCACCTGCTTAATTGAAGGCAGGTCCAAGTGAGCCATCTGTTGACCTGGTTGAGGAATCAGAGCTTCCCACTAATTTAAAGATAATTCTTACAGGTTATTAAAGGCCTAGAAGGAAAGGAGAGATGGATAAAAAACAACAGTAAGAAGCTTTGCCTTAGAGGCACAGGTAATATCTGTAACAGCTGCTCCACCCTATGCCTTAGCTAATTGTTAAATGAATCACCCTGGCAAAAGAAGCATTAATAAAGGGAAGCGAAGACTGAACATCTGGAAAATAATATGAAAGGGAAGAATTTTCATATTTTGGAACTCCTTGCTGGGTGGGAACTGCTTGGGGAGACAGCTCTAATTGCTTGTCTGAGAGAATGAAAAGTGAATCTATTCCCAGTCTGAAATCAGCAGTCATTGTGAATTCCTCTCTGCTCTCCTGTCCCAGTGCCACAGCTCTAACAGGGGGCCCTGACCTGCAAATATCAAGACAAGCTCTTCATCTTCTGCTCCTTGGCCAGACAGCAATGTGCACCACAAAGGCAGGGGTGTGCCTCCTCAGGAGCTGGGTCCAAGCTCAGAAGCTGTTCCCAGCAGCCAAGTGCAGGATGCACTATCAAAATAAGTTTATTCTGGGGGCACCAGTCAGTCTGGTGCTGCTGGGTGGTTACCATTTGATAAACCAGCTTTCTGCCTGAGGCTGTCAGGTTTTCCTGGCAATGGCTGTGGGGCAGGAGGGGAGAACACCAGGCCTGCTGCTGTTTGTTCCTGCCGTGCTTTGCAACTCTTTGATGGATACAGGGAGCTGGAGACATGGCAAATTTCTCTCCCTACAGAAGAAGGACATGGCCAACACACAGCAGAGTCCTCTGTGCAAGCTCCCTTGCCCAGCACAGCAAGGAGCTCTGCAAAATGAGCCCTCACCACAGTCTGAGTCAGACCCTTCATGATTTGACACTGGAAACTGGGCTGGATGAAACTCTGGAACGTTCTTGGGTCTCATTCAGCTTTGGTAAGGAAACCAAACCAGGATACCACAAATCTCTCTGACAGTAGGATGCTGGGATTTTAGCACACATCTGGAAAACAGATTGTGCTGCAATACCTGTGCACTAATAGAGTCTGACTGGGTCTGGCTTTTCTGCTCACCATCTCCTGCTTACCACTTCCTCACAGAAGCAGCTCATAGTGATCATGATTCTTCTACATTCCCTCCATTTGCTCTTCTTGCTCTTCTGCCATTCTGCAAGTTCTCAGTCTCTTGTCTTGGAGAAGAATTTCCTTCATGCAACACCTCAGAGAGCACTGTGCAGCCAGGTCTGCAGCCAGCAGAGGCAGAGCTGGGGTCTGCACAAACCCATTCTGGGCAGCCACTCCCCAGGGCACGTGTCCAGCAGGGCACAGTGGGTCTGCAGCAGGGCCATGGTGAGGGCAGGGGAGAGAAGCAGCCCTGAGCCAGGGCTCTGCAGCAGGACAGGCTCACAGCTCTCTCATTTCAGCAGGAGTGTAAAAATCTGAGCCACTTTTCTAAATAGACTCAACTACCCTCCAAATGTAATGCTGCTCCCAGGCCAAGCTGCATGGCATTCCCAGTGGTGTGTCACTCCCTTCCAAGCCTTTCATTTCCACCTGCAAAAGGAATGGGAAAGGTTTTCAGTATTTTACCTTTTCACTGGTGTAGGTGAAATGCCAACCTGAGCACAGGCAGAGCTCTTAGGTGTCACTCCACTCCTAAGGTCCCCCGCACCACGTGGCACATCCCAAATGTCACCAGCCCTCTGAGGACCCTGGACACCTGTGTCTTCACTAGCTGAACACAAAACTTTCTGCAACTGGTTTCTCTTCTCTACTTCTCCCTGATGCTATTCTGGAATATCTCAGCATGGGAATCAAATTTGCAGGCAGGAGACCTGACACAGAGATGTGCCACCATCTCCATGGCACGGGGATGTGCCACCAGCTCCCTGACACAGGGATGTGCCACCAGCTCCCTGACACAGAATGTGCCACCAGCTCCATGGCACAGGGATGTGCCACCAGCTCCATGGCACAGGGATGTGCCACCAGCTCCCTGACACAGAATGTGCCACCAGCTCCATGACACAGGGATGTGCCACCAGCTCCCTGACACAGGGATGTGCCACCAGCTCCATGGCACAGGGACGTGCCACCAGCTCCCTGACACAGAGATGTGCCACCAGCTCCATGGCACAGGGATGTGCCACCAGCTCCATGGCACAGAATGTGCCACCAGCTCCCTGGCACAGGGATGTGTCACCAGCTCCCTGACACAGAATGTGCCACCAGCTCCATGGCACAGGGATGTGCCACCAGCTCCCTGACACAGGGATGTGCCACCAGCTCCCTGACACAGGGATGTGCCACCAGCTCCATGACACAGGGATGTGCCACCAGCTCCCTGACACAGAATGTGCCACCAGCTCCATGGCACAGGGATGTGCCACCAGCTCCCCGACACAGGGATATGCCACCAGCTCCCTGGTACAGGGATGTGCCACCAGCTCCGTGACACCATGTGGCACTCGGGAGGGCTGTCCAGTGACATGGAGCAGGGAAGGGCCCTGCTCAGGGCTGGAGAGGGACACAGCACCCCGGGCACCCTGGGGTGCAGGGAGAGAGCAATGCCACTGCACCACAGACAGTGCTGAAGCAAAAGGGGGGGTTGGGGCTGGGCAGGAGCGTTCCCAAACATCCACACAAGGATCCTAAAGCATAATTATGAAATTTTAAAAAACAACTTGACGTTATAATTATCAGGGTTCCTGGAGGAGCGGCGTAATTGAATTCGAGGGTGTCTCGCTCTCATTGCAGGCACTAACGAGAGAGCGGCTCCGCTTCCCCCGCAGCCTTCCCGGAGCCCTGCAAAGCTCGGGAGACACCCAACAATTCAATTATTGTTTCCCTCTGGAAAGCAGATCATTTTAGACACGCGGCCAGCTCTAATTACAAAAGGAGAGGGGGAGAAAATTTCTTGTGTCCAAAATTATTTGACTCATTAAAAGGATTTCTTTTCTGCCAGGCCTGAGTTAGAACTCCGGTGGAAGGATGGGAAGCAGAGAGGAGCAGCGGCTCTGGCAGGAGGGAGCGGCGCCCCTGCCCTGCAGCAGTGTCCCCTGTGCTCGGGGGGAGCCCCTCCAGGTCCCCCTTGGCCAGGAAAAGCTCTTTTCCATGCAGAAGGAAGCCGGGGCTCCAGGCAGGGCTGCTCGGAGCTCACACAGACCATGGGTGTGTGAGGAGAGCAGGGGCTCGGCCGCAGCTGCGGGAGTTTCCCTCCTCCCTGCCCTCCTCGGCAACGATGGCATGAGGTCTTTCACTCAAAAGCTTCATTATGGTGCTGTGGTTTTGCGGGTTTTTTCCCCCCTCAGATTATTTTTAAATGCTCTTTTGTAGTGAAAGACGATTTTGTGTAGGGGAGGTCCCTTTTCCAATTAGCAGTAATTAACTCATCTGTAATGGGTTTTTTCATAGCCCTCCATTTCCTGTGGCGGGGAGAAGGCAACGGGCAGGAGGCAGAGCAGGATGGATCAGGGCACTCCAACCCTCCCAAGACAACACTTTAGAAGGGATTTTCTTCCATTTGGACTTTTTTTTATATTTTTTTATAATTAAAATAATGCCTTCATAGGCTTTACAGGGGCAATGCTGCTGCCCAGCGTGGACAGCTTGGGCAAGAGATTCTGGGCAAAAGGCTCCCGAATCACTGCGTGGCCTCATCCCCAAATCCACATCTTCCCTCCTCTCCAGTGCAATGAAATGAATTCCAGCGCAATGTTTATGGTTAATTTGAAATCTAGCACTTGTTAGCTAATCCTGTTAGTAGCTTGCAAAAACAAGGGATCCCTTGTATAATCAGTAATTATAACAGGCGTTTTATGTTAAATTATATCTAATAAGCAAGACAAAAAGAGAGATGTGTTCTCAGACGGA
This sequence comes from Agelaius tricolor, assembly GCF_023055355.1. Taxonomy (NCBI): domain Eukaryota; kingdom Metazoa; phylum Chordata; class Aves; order Passeriformes; family Icteridae; genus Agelaius; species Agelaius tricolor. Next base: position 5,771,047 of record NW_027269266.1, read on the forward strand.
GCTTTCCTCATTAAAAAAAAAATAAATAAAAAGAGGTAAAAAGTCTTCTCCATGATGAAATTATACACCTGGAGGGGAAATTACAAAAAAAAAAAATAAATAATTAACTGGTGGATGTCACAGCAGTGTCACGTCAATAAGTTTGGGATGGCACAGCAGAGTGACAGGGGGTGGGAATTCGGAGTGGTTTCTGTGCCCCCGGCCGCCTCCGAGGGCTGAGGAGCTGCGGATCCCGACGGGAGGAAGAGGATGAGGAGGAGGAGGAGGATGAGGAGGAGGAGGAGGAGGAGGAGGAGGAAGAGCGTGTGTAGCCCAGGGCAGAGTGGTGCTACCAGGGCCCCGTGCCCGGCTCTGCACGGACGGTGAGCCCCGCTCCGTGCCCCGCATCCTGCGCACCTTTTTGGGGCAGGGGTGCGAGAATCAGTGAGAAATGGTGCTCCCCCCCCAAAAAAAAAATTAAAAATAAAATTTAAAAAAATTAACATTTAAAATATACAGCCCCTCCTGCTGCTCAGAAAAGGGGTTTGTGCCCTGAGGAGCAGCACCCACCCCAGCCCGGGGGGCTCCCCCCGGCTCTCCCGCGCAAGCAGCCGCGGGTGCGCACCCTCAGTTCCGCGCTGGGGGCTCCTCTCCGCGGGGATCCCTTCACAAAGACCTTTTTGTCTGGCTGCAGGGCCACCGGGTTCCGCGGTTTATTGGTTGTAATGACTGATGGAAATAAAAAAAGGTAGGAAAAAAAAAAAGTAAAGTAAAATTTTTAAAGAATTAAAAATAAATGTAAAAATAAAAAATAAAATAATAAAATAAAATAAAATAAAATAAAAATAAAGTAAAATAAAATAAAGTAAAATAAAATAAAATAAAATAAAATAAAATAAAATAAAATAAAATAAAGTAAAATAAAATAAAATAAAATGTGAAATCCGAACTCTGGGGCAGGCTGGAGCACGCCCTTCTCTGCAACTTTTTCTCCGTCTGAAAATCACACTTCCATTAAACCGTCCCCTAAAATGTGACATTGTTTAACTACCGGAGTTATTGTAAATACGTTTAATCAAATAGACTCTTGAGGAAATCTCCCTCCATAAACACGCAATCTTGTCCTTTAAACACGTGTATAATCAGGAAATCTAATTAAAAGCTGATCGGAGGGCCGCGGCGGGTTAATTCTGCGCGGGCGCGGGCGGGATGCGCGGGTGCCTCCGCTCGGCTCCTCCATCCTGGGTGGCAGATCCTGCCCGGATCCCAAACACCGCGTGTCAGGGCGAGAAGCAAATGTTGTTTTAGCAGGAAAGTAGTAATAACAAAGCCATTTATGCAAGCACATTAGAGCGGCCGGAATCCTGCCTCTTAGTTAAAATTTTTGAGCCAGAAAATTAAAAACAAATATTTAACTTCGCAATTTTCACACACACACACGCACACACACACACACGCACGCACACACGGGAAACTTTCTGCATGCATATGGATGAAGCCGGGCCCGCGCTCGGGAGATGGTTTAATGCGCTTTGGGATAAATTCATGGGGTTTTGGGGCGATCCCATGCGAGGACACCGCGGGAATGAGCGGGGGGAGAGTGGAATTCCAGGGGGATGCGGGAATGAGGAAAGGGAAAGGGAAAGGGAAAGGGAAAGGGAAAGGGAAAGGGAAAGGGAAAGGGAAAGGGAAATGGAGGGAGGGAGGGAGGGAGGGAGGGAGGGAGGGAGGAAGGAAGGAAGGAAGGAAGGAAGGAAGGAAGGAAGGAAGGAAGGAAGGAAGGAAGGAAGGAAGGAAGGAAGGAAGGAAGGAAGGAAGGAAGGAAGGAAGGAAGGAAGGAAGGAAGGAAGGAAGGAAGGAAGGAAGGAAGGAAGGAAGGAAGGAAGGAAGGAAGGAAGGAAGGAAGGAAGGAAGGAAGGAAGGAAGGAAGGAAGGAAGGAAGGAAGGAAGGAAGGAGAAAAATCAAAAAGAAAAAGCAAGAAAGGCAAAAGAGGCTTGGGAAGACAAACATCAGGCAGGTTGGCAGACTGGGTTTGGCCGAGCACGGCGGGTTTGGGTCAGAGGGGCCGGGATTGGGGCACCCCCAGCTGAGCGCCCTCCCGAGCCTCCCATTGCAGTGCCCGCATCTCTGTCACCACAGCTCTCCTGCCCTGACGCTTCTCCCCCCGCACACAAAAACTCTCGCATTTATCCTTCTTTATTCCCCTCTTTTATTTCCCTACCGTCAATTTGCCAACCGAGCATCATTTCTCGGTAAAATTCAATTTAACGAGTGCAGGCTGCATCGAGCGGGTCCTGCCGCAGCGGGACGGGGCATTTGCCGGGGCCGCCGGTAATTGCAGCTTTTTGGGGGATTTGGGAGATCCTCAGCATCGACAGCCACTGAGTGTCATTTCCTTGGCTCGCTGGGGAAGTATGTGGAAGTTATTTTTATTGATGTGCTCCTGGTAGATTGTTTTGGCAGTTGCAATTTCCGTGTGACATATCCAGACTCTCCTCCGAAAATCGCAAAAAGAAAAAAAAAAAAAAAAAAAAAAAGAAAGAAAAAGAAAAAGCGCCTTGACATTTATCCCCAGCTACTGCTGCTGCTCAGTAACGTTTAATTACAAAACTCGGCTGCGATGCCAACCTGTATTGGTCATTAGGAACCTTTCTTAAAACCTTGTCAGCCCGCAATGAGAAACAGATTTAATGGAGGCAACCACACAGATCCTGGTCTGCCAGCTGAAACTGAGACTGAGCAAAAGAGGATAGAAATGCCAAAAAAGCCACCACGTTCTCTTCCTAGCAACCAACTCTTTAAATTTTTTACACTTTTTTTTTTCTTTTACCCGTTCCTGCTCTTGAAGCTGCCTTTGAGGAACTGGGCAGGATCTTTATTTTCAGGAGGTATTTTGGGGAGAGAGAAATAAGTTTTGCCCGGGGGTGTCGCTCGCGTTGGTTTGGCTGGATTTGTTGGTCGGGGACATTGAGGACATTCTTTTGGGGGAAGAGGCGATGAGAGATAGAGACGGCCCGTGGCGACCTCCCCCGTGTCCCCGGCCCCCTCCCCGGTGTCCCCGGGATCCCCGGCTGTCCTTGCAGCGAGGGGACGCCAGGGGGCAAGAGGCGTTCACAAAGGCTGCCTCCCTTCATCCCTCCATCCTCCCATCCCTCCTTCTCCCCATCCCTCCATCCTTCCGCGTCTCCATCCTTTCAACCCTCCACCCTTCCGTCCTCCTCTCCCCTCTCTCCCACCAGGAGCTATCATCATCTCATAACGGCAAAAGCCAGGTTTCTTATTAAAAACAAAAGGGAAAATATCCCACAAAGTGGTCTAAATTCCCAATATGCCCCCCCAGCCTTATCTCCACGTGCACCTCGTGGGCACAGCAGCGCTGCCCGGCGCGCAGCACAGCCAGGCGGAAACAATATCCAGCAGCCTTGTAAGGAGCGGCGGAGTTTATTTAAGCCAGCTATTAATCCTACTTACCTTGCCGCTATTTGGACCTAATCCTATTTCCTCTGTGCATTATAAGGACAGTGAAACGGCACATTTTTGTTGTGCTGGCGGAGGGATGGAGCCCGGCTGGGAGGAGCACGCCGCCGGTGCCGGGGCTGCCGCCGGAGCCGGAGGAGCGGGATGCGCTCCGCGGGCAGCAGCAGCCTCCAAAGGAAATCACTCAAGGGAAACTTCGCCAGAGACAAAAAAAAAAAAAACCCTACATTCAATTTCCTGACTACTGCTTTCCTGCCCGAGTTATTTATTTTGGCAACCACACGTTCAATAAATGAAATATTCAATCAACTGACCTCCGTGCCAGCTCATATGATTCTTTCAGGAGTCCACTTTTTTTTAAATTTTATTTTATTTCAGTCCTTAGATAAACTGCAGGGAGAGTTCTCATATCTCAGCTTTGCTTGGCAACTGATGCATTACATGGCTTATGAATTTAGCAGACAATGAACCCCAGTGTGGCTGAAGCGGACCGTACACACATCTACGTGCCATTTCCCAGGCACGACAGACATTAGGGCAAAGTATCACTCACTCTTTCATCTTTTTTTCACACCTTTTCCTTTCCCAGACTTTGCCCCAAACGCTGAGTTGGGATGTGAAGCTAATGCCAGAGATTTTGCTGCAGAGAAGGAAACCACTTAAAATAATCAGATGGCAAAATACCAGGCTCACCCCCGAGAGCAGCATTTGTAATGCTCCTGCCTGGCATTTTATTCCTAGCTTTATCTCCCCGTATCACACAAATCCATACACTGTGTATCATTTCTCTTTGAAATGCCATGAACTTGGTGTTTTAAATCAAACCAGCCTTTCTTTTTTTTTTTTCTTCCTTTTTTTTCTTTTTCTTTTTTTTTTTTAGGCACAAAACAATGGGGATTGTCAAAGGGCCCCGGGTTGAGCTTTTCTGCGTGTTCACAAAGCGTTAAAGCTTTATCGAACAAACCGGCTCCGTCTGACCCCTGCCAGACAAAAGGCAAGTTCCATTTTCCTCTGCAGAGAGCAGGGGCAGAGAGGACACACAGGGGATGTACAGTAGGGCTGGGTGGGCCACGGGGTGCCCCGAGGCACTGGTGGGATGTTTGCTCACCCAGCCAGGACCCTGGTGCTGCCAGCCCTGCTCCTTCTGGAGGTGCCGATGTGCTTGGCCTCATGCATGGTGCCAGTGCAGCCAGGGAGCAGCCATCCAGAGAGCTGGCATGGGTTTTGCCACCTCAGCCACAGGTATTTTGTGGTGCTGTGATGCTTTTAGTGCTGCTTTTAGTGCTGCAGCCACCTCAGCAAGCCTCAACTGGATGGATGTCCACCCACCATGGTCCTGGAGGGTTTGAATTTTCCTTTGGGGCTTTGCACAGAGCAGAACCACTCCATTGCTCCTAAGGTTTACGTGGATGATTTAACATTTACATAGGGGTGTTTCACAAATTTTGAATAAGATGGGAATTTGTTGTTGCTCTGGAGCTGGGCACCACCAGGGAGGCTGGGAACAGTGGCCAGGCATTGAAGGGAGAAATGGTCAGAGAGGTCCGTCACAAATTTCTGGTTTTTCTATAATCATCTTGAACTCCATCTTTCCTCAAGCATTTTCTCCTTTTTTAACCTGATGTCTTCCACCAGGAGACATTTCCTGATCTCTGCATTGTATGTTCTTGCTGATATCTGGAGCCCAAATGGCCAGAACAGTCTTCTGAGGAACACAGACAGGGGACAACTGGCAAATACTGGATCTGCAAATGCTGGTGTCTGGATGTGGCATCTGCATGAGCCTGGGCTCTATGCTGCCCATATGAAGCCCTCCTCAACCTCCAGCTGCTGGTGCAGAAGAGCACTGGTCTGTTGTAGGCTCCTGGTGACATCTACCATCACCACAGAGTATCCCAGACACCATTCCAGTGGCACCAGTCTCTGCTAACCTCACCTCTGCTTCACTCACACGTAGAGCCCAGCATGGACACACTGGGCTAAATCCTGCCTAGCGTGTCTGCAGCTTTGACAAAAGTTTGAGCACTGTTTCTTCCAGCTTCAGCAGCAGCCAGGCAGCAGATGAATCAGTTTATTGACAGTCACCACGATTCCCATCAGCAGAGATGTGTCTGGAGCACCGTGATGTTGAGCAGTGTCAGGCATTTATTTCTGCATCTGCTTCTCCTGTGGGAGGATGAGCACAGAGCCATCCTTTGTTGGCACCTGGAGCTGAAATGGGCTGCTCAGGGCTGGGTGGGAGAAACCCTCAGCTCCTCTGAGCTGTGCTTTGGGTGTTGCTGGTGAAGGCCCCACTATTTCTCCCTTGGGTTTGGTGATTTGCAGAGACCCTCCTGCCCTATGCCCACCTCTATCCCACAGGCAGCAGAGCAATGCCACAAGAACAGAGACCACCTTTCTGCAGGTGCATCACGTTCTCACAGCACCAAAGCACCCACAGCTTTCCAATCCAGCTCATGAAATGTTAATTTCCAAGGAGAAGGCCATAACTGTGCTCGTTCTGGGGTTTTTTGAGCTTTGGGTAGCAGGCTTGGGCTGCTCTCCCCCCCAGCAGTGTTTTGCATTACTTGTTAAGGGAAGCTGGCACTCAGCTCGGCCGTCAGTGGAGATTTGTAAGCCTGATTATATTCCTAAGCATATGTTTGGAAATGAGCAGCAGCTCTCTGAAGTCAGAGGAATTGCTCTGATTGCAAATCTCAAGTCAAGAGGAGGGAAGCCTGGCTGAGGGTCTGAGCTCCCTCTTGGAAGAGCCACAGGCAGTGAGTAACAGCTCTGGGCTCTTCCCCACGCCAGGGGCAAAGTTGAACAGAAACCAGAACAAACATTCCTGTCATGAAAATCCCATAATATCACAGAAATGTTTGTGTTGGTGCTTTTTAACTCCATAAATGATGAACCGTACTGCCTGGCTGGGCAAGTAAAGCCTGGCACCATTTCCAGGGTATTTTAAGTGTTTTGGGGGACAGTCCTAAGGAGAAAGGGAAGTTCATTGAATACAGGATGCACCAGATATTCCCCCCAGCAGATGGCTGACTCTGAGTGCTGGAACAAGTGGCCAGGGCTCTGCAGCAGCAGCAGCAGCAAAGGATTCACATCACTTTGCAGGGTTCAGCTCTTCGTGTCACGGGGCTCAGCTGCTGCAAAAGATGTCTCTCAATGGGAGCCACAGTTTCATCCCAGAACCAAACCATTCCTGAAAGAACACCATTTGTTTTGGGACAGCACCACTGCCCTGGAATCAGCCAGGTTGGCCTGTCACAAAACTGCCACTACAGAGCAATGATTCCAGTCTGTGAACCCCAGAGTAGTGAGAGATTTGACAGACTGGAAAGGCAAGTGGGTCCTTTGATTGCTCCATGTGAGAAGTGGTGGGAGGTGAGCACCATAAAACATGACCCATGCAGGGTCATGATTCTGCAACACTCATTCAAACACTTTCTGCATTCCCTGCCTCCAAACATGCTGGTACACAAAGCTAGGCCACAAAAATGCTTGAAAACATTAAATTTGAATTGCATCCATGTCGGTTTTCACATCAGAAGGAAAGTGCTGCTCACACAATGAGGACCTTTTTGCAAGGGCAGGTAGTGACAGGACAAGGGGGAATGGTTTAAACTGAAAGAGGACAGGTTTAGATTGGATATTATTAAGAAATTCTTCACTATCAGAGTGCAGGGACATTGAAGCAGGTTGCCCAGAGAAGCTGTGCATGCCCCATCCCTGGAAGTGTTCCAGGACAGGTTGGATGGGGCTTTGAGCAGCCTGGTCTAGTGGAAGGTGTCTCTGCCCATGGCAGGGTCTTGGAACCAGGTGATCTTTAAGGTCCCAGCCTGAACCATCCTATGAGTCTATGACCCAGCTCATCAGGACTGAGAGCTGCTGCAGCTTTCATGTGATGCCTCCTGTGGTGTCTGTCCCTCCAGTGAGCTGTAAATCCCAGCCTCAGGACTGGAATTACTTCCACTTTACGCCAGCATAGGGAGTGGGACAATCAGGCTGACTTTGTGTAACTGGGACAAGAGAAAATTCTATTTAAATTCTGCACCCCGCCAGTGAATCTTGCAGCAGCCTAATTTTTCTATGAATAATGCCTTGGGCAAGGCTTGTGTGGCCCAGAAAAGGGAAAAAAAAAGGGTTGAATTTCCTCCATCCTGCTTGTTTGTAACCTCCTTCCTAATGGATGGTGAATCTGGGGAGGTTTGGCCCACTGGTTGCCAAGTCAGGGCTGTGCTGCTGGAGAGGGCACCCAGGTGGGCATCTCTGGCACCTGTTGAAGCAAGGAGGGGCAGATTCAGGGACTCAAACAGTTGTGTGACTAAGAAAGAGCAAAAATTAAAAAAAATATATAAAAAAAGAAAGAAAAATTAATTGAGTAACCTCAAATTACAAATCAATTTGAGGAAATCCCAATCTAGCTGCCGACACTCTGCGAGCAGCTGAAGCTAAACTCATTGAGCAGACAGCTCTAATTAGCACACCCTTGCTCCAGCAAGCTCCATGTGGCACTCTCCATGTCAGGTGTGCCTGGTCCTGAGCCATGCCACTCAGCAATTTGACCCAAAATCCATTGAAGGCAGGGTGTCACAGCACTGAGATCGTTCAGGGGCTGCACAAAGTCAAACTCCAAATTTCTCTGCTCCAACACCTCTGTGCCACCTTCTCCCAGCCACCCCGGGCTGGTTCCTGACCTCATTCATGCCAGTGCAAATCTGCAATAACTTCATGTTAGCCACAGGGTTTATTGCAAATTGTCCTTGTGTAAAGAGACCAAAATCTGGTTTATGAAGTTGGTTTCTTTTCCCTCATTCCCAGGCAAGGAACCCTTCTGCAGTTGGAGTCAGTGGGACAGCTTTCACCTTTTAACTCAGGGAGAGCTGCTCTCAGCTCACACTGATGGAAGCAAGGGCCAAACCCATTCCCTCCATGACAGATGTAAGGTTTAGCCCTTTAGATTGAGTGAGAACTGGATTTTTTTTTTGTAAGAAGCTCAAAATAAGATAAATACCAGGATACCACTGCAGTGAGGCATGTCAAGTTACTAGAAGGGGATGAAACACTACACACACACACAAAAAAAAATCCCTCTCTTTCAGCATTAGTGAAAGATGTGACCTCATTCTTTTCCTGGGGCTGTAGAGAGATATGTGGCATTTTCCTTGTAGAGAAGTGTATTTTTCCTTTGGGAAAGGCTGAAAGACTACTTGGGTAGTGTATTATTTTAGACATATTTTGCATTCCAGCTCTCCCTCAGAGGAGGAAGTGGCTCTCTCCTGCTTCTTCCCCTGGACTGAGCCACGTTTGATCCAACACATGGGAACAGACCCCTGGCTGATGCAAACACCAGCATCCACCAGCTTCTGTTGATTTACACCTGGAGATTCACACCTCCACCACAAATTTCCGTTTTTTCTATAATCATCTTAAACTCCATCCTTCCTCAAGCATTTTCTCTTTTTTTAACCTGTTGTCTTCCACCAGGAGACATTTTCTGATCTCTCCATTGTATGTTCTTGCTGATATCTGGAGCCCAAACCACATTTAGCTCTGTTTGCAAAGTGTGTGGCAATGTATTGGGAAAAGGCAGGTAATAATAATAATAATAATAATAATAATTTTTGGGTTTCACTGCCCTCAGGAGAGTTTGAAATCTTCCCACTATGTTGAAAGCACTGCTGTAGGGGCAGTTATTGCTCATCCTGAGTGAAGCATTTGAGTGAGGCCAGGTTTGTGGGGAGAAATAGCATTTTTCATTGGCTTGCTTGGGGCAATTGCACTCAGCAGTGAGCCTGTGGGCTCTGCACCTTTCAGATCTGAAGGAAAGCAAGGGTGCAATGCACCTCCTCTGCCTTTCCAGCTCTAACACCACCTCATCTGCCCCTCCAGCTGGGATAAAGGCATTCCCTGACCTACAGCCACCATCCCTGGAAAGCCTTTTCCCACCTAGTTGAGCTGGGGCTGCAGACAGCTGGAAACCTTGCCCAGGTGTGGCCAGGGACACTGCAAATGTCACAGCCAAGTGTGTCCTTCAGGCTGTCCTAGCAGCCATGGAGAGGGCTGGATGCTCCTAGGGGGTGAAGCCCCTGCCCAAAAGCTCCCCAGGCAGGGACTCCTCAGTTTTGGGCAGCCACAGGGCAGAGTCTGCCCTGCAAAGTCCCCCTGGAGGGGGGGTGAGCTCCATTCCCAGTCTCCCCTCAGCCTGGTGAAAATGTTGGAAAAGCACCCAGGGTCCAGGGTGTCCATGCCACTCCTGCAGCCCCCAGGGGGGTCACTGCACCCAGAGCTGCCCTTTACAAGACAGGTACAACTCCAGCACCTTCAGGATGCACTGATGGCTTGTGGAGCCATCATTCACTCTCTTCTTACCCAGGCTTTCACTTCTTTCACTTCTTTCCTACCTTTCTTTCACTTCTTACCCAGCCTTCTCCAGAGAACTGCATTTTTTCTCTCGGCCCTGTATCTGCCAGGGTATACTCTGTTTTTCCATTCCCCAAACGCTGTTGCAATCATTTCTGCCCAGATTTATCTCATTTTCAGCGATGTCTCTTGGGTTTCATCTCTATTAAATCGTTTGGACACTGGGAAGTGGGATTACCCCACTTAGCTGTGGCTGCCTCCAGTGTGTGTGACTCCATGTGTGCTCCTGTTCAGGGACAGGGGGATGGAACAGGTCCTTTTGGGGTCAGCTTGGGTTCCTCCAGGGAAATGGGCAGCTCTGCCAGCTCTGTACCCCCAAGCAGACAGCCTGGGGTGGCTGGTCCCCGTCTATGATTCCAAATGGTTGCACTCTGAGCACCCTGGTGCAGTGCAAGGCAGCCCTGACCATGGCAGGGGGTTGGAAGTGAACAATCTTTGAGGTCTCTTCCAGCCCAGGGGTGGAGGGTGAGACAGCAGAGTGGAGGGTGGCAGAGGATGCTGAAGCAGGTTTGCTGTCCCAGCTGCTCCTGAGTGCATTATTCTAGCAGCAGCAGGAAAACAGTCTTCACACCATGCTGTACAACACGATTTTTTTAATGGATGTTAAGCCCAAAGCCACCAGAAGTTTCTCTCAAAAGGGCAGATTCTTACAGGGCTCAGTAATGAAGCTTCACTGATGAAAGTGTCTGGTGCTCTTCTAAGAAATCAGTGTAATGTAAAGAGCAACCAAGGGTGTATTGACTTTAAATACACTGACTTGGTTTGGTTTGAACTGGTATTTTGGATCAAGAATCTTGAAAGAAGGTTTGACACCAGCTTTTATGGTAATACTTCTCCCTGATGATACCACACCTTTCCCCCAGTCACCACTACAAGTAAAACTAAGAATAAAAGCATTTTTTTAATCTTTACACTTTATATTAAAAAATAACTCTCAATAAACACCTTCCAGGATCACTTTTGACATTAAACATTGATTTCTATGTCTGTTATAAACCTTGAAGAATTGCCTCAGGCACTTGTAATAATCTAAGCATTAGATAGAAGCATTTTCACTATCTAATTATTACCCAGTTTAATACAAGCTGCACTTCAAGAATATTTGAAAAAAGAAATTATCTTTAAAAAAAGAACCCATCCCCCAGCAACTTCACTGTTGCTGTTGGAGCCAAATGCAATACACATCAATGCAGGGAATACAAATCAGACCACCCAATAACACAACTTTTTTGAAAAGCCATCAGAACCTGTACAGAAATGTCATGTTCTTCTATCTAAACAGGTAAAAACCTCTCCCAATTTCTCTCATTTCCAGAGAGAATAGCATCCAGTTCCATTCTTTCCCATTTCCAAACATGGCTCCTTGCTGAGCACATTTCAGACACAAGGTTAATGCAGCAAAGGGATTTGTGCACTCCCATGTCCAGGGCTGATCCCTGCTTGTTTCTATTTGTGACACATCATTTGGTTTTTGCATTTTTTCCCCAAAACAGGGCTTTTAGGAAATTGAAGTTGTGAGAATTTGCCTGTAATTCAACTCATACGAGGTTGGTGAGTTACACCCAGGCACAGAACAGAAAATTTCTGTAATAGCCTGAATTTAGTGTCTCCTACAGCTGTTTCCATAATTTATGTGCGCTTATTTAACTTGGCTTTGTAATTCTCACTCCAAAAAATTATAGAGGAATAAAATACCCAACAGAGAAAATGAAATACTTGAGCTGGGATTAATCTCATAGAAACACAGAAGGGTTTGTTTTGGAAAGGACCTTAAAGATCATCTGGCTCCAGCCCCCTGCCATGGGCAGGGACACCTCCCACTATTCCAGGTTGCTCAGAGCCCTGTCCAACCTGTCCTTTATCCCTTGCAGGGATGGAGCATCCACAGCTTCTCTTGGCAACCTGTGCTAGGGCCTCACTGCCCTGATGCTGAAGGATTTCCTCCCAAAATCTAATCTAAAACTGCCCTTTTCCAGTTCAAAGCCATTCCCCTTTGTCCTATCCATGCCCTGCAATATTAGTGGGGAAAGTGTGAGCACCAAATCTAATGCAATAATGACTTATTACAGAAGGAAAGCTATATTTTTTCCCTAAATTATGCCAGTGGAATACTGAAACCCGTTTGTCTCTCGTGGTACTTTTGTCATAAATCCAAAAGGCAATTAGAGCATTTTAAATCTTGCCTGAAGTAACTCCTGATTTACAGATTTTCCTGCACAGCTGTGAACAGCCAAATTGGGCTTAAAATTCTCCAGTGAGACAGGGAGAGAGCTCATTTTTTGTTAGATATGTCGATCTCTTTCTGTAACCCTGTGAGGAGTTTGGATGCTCCACATCTCAGACAATCAGGCTACTCACTGTACCCTTAAGTGGGGAGCTGGGTGTCCAGCTGTGGACAGAGCTGCTGCTCTCATTTGCTTCTCAGCCAGACACATCTGCAATATTAATGGGGAAAGCTGTAGGGACAAAGACTGAGAAACAACTTCAGAATTGGGCCCTCTCAAAGGCCTCCACTGAGAATGATGAGCAAGGGTCACTACAAGGTGCCAGCCCAAGTTCTGTCCTTTTAGGGACCAGGGATGACATTTACCCTGTGGCAGGCAGAGTTTCCTTCCTTGTCTTTGTCCTCTGTGTTTCATTCCAGGAAAACTTTCTGTTGTTGCTGTGGTGCTCCCAAACAGGACTGGTACCACTGGAAATCCCCTGCACAGACTTCCATCTACATCCCACTCCCAAGATTTGTCTGTGATGGACATGGTTTAGTCCAGAATAGAACCTACCCATGTTCTGTATCTGCCTGGTACAGCATGCAGCCTCTCAGTGTCAGCTGGGTGATGGATGTGCTTGTTTTTACCCCTGTGTATGCACAGTGCCCATGGTTTCATCTGTTGAGTTTGTGAGGTCCCCAGGACAAGGTGAGAGATGAGAATCTGACTCCATGTTCTCAGAAAGCTGATATATTATATTATATTATATTATATTATATTATATTATATTATATTATATTATATTATATTATATTATATTATATTATATTATATTATATTATATTATATTATATTATATCATATTATATTATATCATATTATATTATGCTACACTAAAACTATACTAAAGAAAGAGAAGAATACAGACAGAAGACTTAACAAGAATGAAAAATAAAAAAAATCTGAGTCCAGACACAGCTGGACCATGATCGGTAATTAAGTTAAAACAATTCACATGAAACCAATGAACCAATGACCAGTTGGTAAACAATGTCCAAGCCACATTCCAAGGCAGCAAAACAGGGAGAAGCAATCAGATAATTATTGTTTTCATTTCTTTCTGAGGCTTCTCAGCTTCCCAGGAGAAGGATCCTGGGCCAAGAGAATTTTTCAGAAAATATGACAGTGACATTCATCTGTGCTGGTTCCTCCCATTTATTTAGGGAACAAAGTTTCACAGCATGATGATCTGTGTGTATCCTAGAGAAGCTGGGGTGGGAAATTTCAGCTACCCAGTGTAGACTGGGAGCCTTCTTACCTTACAGCTTCCACACTCCATCTCCTTCCTTCTGTGCTTGGATCCATCCCTGCAGTTTTATCCCTGTCACATATTTTTAAGGTGTTTTTCCCAGAAGTGTAAATGTTGAAACAGTATTGGCATCAGTGTGATCATTTTGAATTTCTGTGAGTGCCTGGAAAAGCCCCAGGATATGAGATGATGATAGGCACTGAAAAACACCTTCCACTGAAGAGAAGAGTCAGCCACGAGCATTGCCCGCAAGCTCTAGAAAAACTGGACAGAAGGAGGTGACAGGCTCCTACTTTTCCCCTGCCTGAGGGGCAGGAGAAGGAGGTGATCTCCTGAAGCACAACACTGAGAGAGTCACTGAAGGAAGAAAAAGTCCCTGCAGCTCTGGTTTGTGACAGTGTTCACAGGGGTCAGAGGATGAGGGAAGAGATGAGGATCTGACTCCATGTTTCAGAAGGCTGATTTATTATTTTATGATATATGTTATATTAAAACTGTACTAAAAGAATAGAAGAAAGGATTTCATCAGAAGACTAGCTAAGAATAGAAAAAGAAAGAATGAATAACAAAAGCTTCTGTCTTGGACAGAGAGTCCAAGCCAGCTGACTGTGATTGGCCATTAATCAGAAACAACCAACATGAGACCAATCACAGCTCCACCTGTTGCATCCCACAGCAGCAGATAACCATTGTTTACATTTTGTTCCTGAGGCCTCTCAGCTTCTCAGGAGAAAAAATCCTAAGGAAAGGATTTTCATAAAAGATGTGTGTGACACTGGTGTGCGTTGACAGCAGAACCTCTGTGTCCCTTTCCTGCTGCATCCCCCCGTGCCAGGAAGGAGACACCCACACCCGGACACTGGGGGTGCCAAGCAAGAGGATGGAGCTCCAGACCCACCTCTGCTGGCTCCCCTTGCCCATGGCAAGGCTGCTGGTCCCATCCAGCCCAGGATGGCTGCTGCCTGCAGCCAGAGGTGCTTTTTGAAGGTGGCAGAAAACTGACGCATCAAAAGTTTAGCCCAGGGGCTGCTGTCAGTTTGCTCAAGCAAATAACTTCATACAGCTTTCAGAGCTTTTGGTGGGATCTCCCTGTGCAGGAGGGAAACATAAATAAATGGGAACATTTTCTGGAGAGAGAGAGACTAACTCCTGCTCCTGGGTGGAGATGGGGAAAAGAAAGGGTTGTGGCACTGAAATGGGGGAAGCAGTAGGGCCAGTGCTGGGGCAGACAGGCAGGAGGGGACCCCAAAGGGCACAGGGAAGGGCAGGTCCTGTCACTGAGCATTGCAGAGCAAAGCCAGCCCCACGTAATTAAATCTAATATACATAAATTTACACAGCACATGTCTATCCCTCCAGACAGATACACTCACAGAGGAACACAGGGGCATCTTATCTTGCTGTGCTGCACCACCCAGAAAAAGCCAGCCCAGAGCCCTAAGTGCCTGCTGAAGTGGCCAGAGGCATTTGCAAGGCACCTGGTACCAAGACACCAGAATCTGTGTTTGAACACTTTATCCTGGTGCTCAGTAATTCACTAAACCAGGACAAAGAGTTTTAAACCAACAGTTTGAAAATCAACTGTATTACAATTCAGACAGACACTTTTCCTCTGCCAGGCCAGGGGTTTAATAAACACACCAGGCTCATGCCTGAGCTCACAGAGGATAACCTGTAAGCACTGAGTGACAGATTTGACACTTTTTTTGAGACATACTAGAAATCCCAGTTCCTGGAATCGATGTCAAAATTTCTCTCCTTTAGGGTTTTATTTGTAACCTCTCAGCTCCTTGCCTTGGGAGTCAGGGGCAGGGGAGAGGGTGGGTGAGGGTAACTTCCCCAGGAATGTTGTTTTAATGATGCTCTGTTTGTGTGATGATTTGGAGCAATATGAAACCTTGACATGCTCGGGTTTTTTCCTTTCAATCTTGTATTACAGGGGTTTGGTTTATTTCCTTTTTATCTCCATGTGCTTAACAAAATACAGGTGTTGGCTGGGACTTAAGAACAGGGTCCTGACATTGAAAGGACATCACCTGAGAGCAGGTGGCTTACACTTTGAAAGGTCAGACATGGCTATTTTAGTTATGCTGTGCTTTGGATGGGCTGGACTGCAGTGGTTTATCCTGGATTTTAGCAAGTGGGAGGATACAAATGGGATCAGACCCCAGTCCAGCCTCCCTCCCACACCCTCCTGAGCAAACAGACTCAGGTCCCTGGGCAAGCAGCAAGGGGGACTCAGTAGAAAGCACTGGCAACATGAAGCTCCTGTTTCCACCTCTCCTGGGCTGGCTCTGAAGTTGAGGTCTTGCAATGTGATGCCTTTCACAAGTGTGGGTGAAAATGCAGCAGGGCCACCAGACATCTTTGATGAAAAATCCTTTCCTTAGGATTTTTCCTCCTGAGAAGCTGAGAGGCCTCAGGTACAAAATGTAAATAATGATTATCAGCTGCTGTAGAATGCAACAGGTGGAGCTGGGATTGGTCTCATGTGGTTGTTTCTAATTAATGGCCAATCACAGTCAGCTGTCTCAGACTCGCTGTCCGAGACACAAACCTTTGTTATCATTCCTTCTTTTTCTATTCTTAGCCAGCATTCTGATGAAATCCTTTCTTCTATTCTTTTAGCATAGTTTTAATGTAATATATATCATAAAATAATCAATCAAGCCTTCTGAAACATGGAGTCAGATCCTCGTCTCTTCCCTCATCCTCCGACCCCTGTGAACACGGTCACAACCAGGTGAAGAACACACTCCAGGTTTGCTTCCCTTGGTGATGGTGGGGAAGAGGAGAGGGCACGAGGTGATGCCCTCAGACCTTGTTTTGACCTCAGTGCTGGGCTTGGCACCATCCCAGGGCTGAGCCCCCTGGGCAGGGCTCCAGGGACAGCTCCTGGTCAGGGCTGCCAGGCAGGAGGGAGCTGGGGCTGATCTGGAGGTTGGCATCTTTCACTCAGCTCCAGGTTTGACCTGTGAGGACAAAGAGAGCACATGCTTGGCAGCGACTGTGCCCTGCCTCCGTGCCAGCCTGCCTGCAGGGGGCTTGTTCTTTTCTGCTTAGGGGTTTATTTTTAGGTAGAGCCCAGAGACAGGGAGGCACAGGCAGGGCTTCACCCTCTAGAGCACAGGCAGCATCTGAATGTGTGATTTCACAAGAATTTTGCTTGCCTGGAATTGCACACATTAAAGCTTTTGGGGCAAATGCTTCCTAATTACTCAGCTGTGTTATAAACAAGATTTTTCCTGGTCAGGATTGTTGTTGGGATTGTCATCATCATCATTATTCCTCTGCCTCATGCAGCCCTGGTGGATGCAGGGACCAACTCCCCTGGTGTTTTCTGTGCCAAAACCATAACATTCCTCATCCCAACAAGCTCTCAGTCCAGATCCAGATCCATGGGAGAAGGGAGCTGTTAGCTGCCTTTTGCAATTCAGCTACAAACAACAAACAGGGCCCCTGCTCTTTTCCAAGGTCACCTGCAAGGTCACTACAATATCAGTGCTCAACAAATCAGTGCAATACGTGGAAACTTTACTCTGGGTCCTGGAATGAGCTACATCCTCCCAAGGAGCATAAGTGCTTCATTTTGTGCTGGAGTTCAGGGGACATCCATCATTCAGAAATTGGATTAGTGTTGGTCTGGTCTCAGCCTGGGCAGGTGTCCCCTCGTGGTGTGGCCACTCACCAGCTGCTGTGAGCCAGCCCTTCCTGGACCACTCAAACCTGTTGATTTGCACTTCCCAAGCCCAGAGCAGTTCCATTTAGGAGGTGATTGACATCTTGAGGAAGATTTAATTGAACAGGCCCTCTCAGAGACAGCATTAGTGGGACTTAGATCCTTTTCACTCAGCTTCTGGAGGCACATGTCAAAAAGGTTATGAGCAAATTTCCCGCTTGGAAAAGCTGATGGGCGACCAACAGCAAGCAGTTCATCCTCATTACTGACAGGAAAACACCATGGGTGTCACCTGAATATTTCTGCTCTCTGCCTGCATAAGCAGTGCCCAGTCTGATACTGAGCCCCTCTTTTCCAGGACGAGCAATTTGATTTATTACCTGATAATTCATACAGTTCCTGCAGATCAGCATTCACTAACCCAAGGAGGAGCTGGATAAATGTTACAGCCATAAATGCAGGACAGAGGAGGCTCCTCATGCAGGAGGTCTGGCTGGTCTGGTTTTTAAAATTCTTTTGCTGAATAGTAACAGCTGCTCTTGTAAACCTGCTGCCCAGTGACTCCCCTGCTGACCATGGAGAAGAGATGTCAATCTCTTGATGTTTTGACAAAATTTTGCATTTTGGATGTTGAAACATTTCAAAATTGTTGTGCTGTTTTGGTGTAATTACATCAGAAATAAACCCACAAAAACCCCATGAGGTCCAACAAGGCCAGGTGCAGGTGCTGCAGCTGGGTGAGGGCAATCCCCTCTGCCAATACTCACTGAGAACAGCCCTGCAAAAAGGACCTGGGGACACTGATGGATGGAAAACTGAATGACCCAGCCATGTGCTGCAGCCCAGAAAGCCAACCACATCCTGGGCTGCATCACAAGCAGCATGGTCAATGGGTCAGGGGAGGAGATTGTCCCCTCTATCTGCTCCTGTGAGCCCCCTCTTGGGGTGCTGCATCCAGGCCTGGGGTCACCAGCACAACAGGACATTGTCACTTGTTGGAGTGAGTCCAGAGGAGGCCACAAAGATGCTCAGAGAGCTGGAGCAGCTCTCTTCTGAAAACAAACTGGGAGAGTTGAGGCTGCTCAGCCTGGAGAAAAGAAAGCTCCAGTATTGAGACCTTACTGAGGTCTTAAAATACTAGAAGAAAGAGGATTTCTAAGATGAGGAGAGTGACAAGGACAAGAGGTAATGGCTTCAAACTGAAAAAGGGCAGGTACAGATGAGATATTTGGAAGAAATCTTTTACTGTGAGGGTGGTGAGGTCCTGGCACAGGTTACCCAGAGAAGCTGTGGATGTCCCATCCCTGGAAGTGTCAAAGGCAAGGCTGGACTGGGCTTGGAGCCACCTGGGATAGTGGAAGGAGTCCCTGCCCATGGCAGGGAGCTTGGACTAGATGGTCTTAAAAGATCCCTTCCAGCCCAAACCATTCTACGATTCTATGAATTGAATAAGTTAACCAAATATATTTATTAGTCAGCTCCAAATTGCCTGATGCCCAGGGGTGTGGCTGGGACTGAGGGCTCCCCTGGAGGAGCAGAGGGACCCTCAGTGCTGGTGGGCTCTTGAAACACTCCCTGACCCCCATTGCTTCATCTTTCCTTGAGAGTTAATCTCTTTTATGAAATTTGACATTGAAATGCCTCCCTTATACAGCAGCTTATGATTGTAATTAGCTACAGGATAAATAACAGTGTATTGAGTATTACACTAGATTTCTCCTTTATTCTGTCACTGAAGCATGTTTTTCCCCTATTGCTTCTCCCAAATCATCATGAGACTTTTGTGAAGAGAATATTTGCACAAAAAGCTGTGGGCAATTGCTCTTGAAAAGATTCTTGCAGTTACTTAATACTGTGAAAGGGCAAAATGAAATGCTATTTAAATGTATTTTCATGCTAAATTAGAATAATGAAACTTCCTCTCAATGCTCTGGCAATGAAATTGGAGACAACTCACTTTACCCAGGTAAACTGGGAGCAGCTCCTCATACAGGAGGAATGGAGATTCTCAGTAGATACTTTTAATATTTTAGATGGCTGTTTGCCATCCTTTAATGGCAAATCTTTTAATTTCTTTTAATATTTTAGAGGCTGTTTGCTTTTTAAAAAAATTAAATTACTGTAGTCTGCTCCATTTGAAAACTAACTTTTAGTGTGGCACAAGATGGGGGAAAGAGGATTCTTGGTGGGAATCAGGGAATCTCCCAGCTCCCAGTGAAAAACCAGGCTGGGTAGAGTTTTAGGGGTCCCAGCATGAGGAGCTGAGAGGGACTGTGCTCAGCAAAAGGAAGTGACAGTCTCTGAACATCATCAAGGAGACAGAAGACACCACAATTTCAGGATACAGCATCCTCAGGTTCCTCTGGTGGCCCCTGCTGCATCTCCCATCCTCCCAGCCCCTCAAATCCCCCCAAACCCAAATCCTTTTGCCATGAGCAGCTGCTGCGGGCACCACGCTCCTCTAAACCTGACATCATCCTCTTCCCTCTGGAGCGGGGTTTGTAAACAAACCCTCTCCTCTGCGACAAGCCATTCGCTCAGGCAGGGCTGTGCCTCTGAATAGCAACTCCCAGAGCCAGCCAAAGCCCAGGGCTGATATTTTCTCCGTGGCAGTGCCCTTGTGCTTCCGTATCTCGCGGCTCCGCAGCAGCGTGGCGCCAGGCTCGCCATATGTGCCGGGTTCCTGCCTGCCCCTCCTCACTGGAGCAGCATTCCAGCCTGGAGCTGGGCTGGCCACTGAGAAAATGGGGGAAAGGAGACCTCCTTTCCTCCCCTTCACCTTAGCAGTGCCCACAGTTCCTCAAGGTTAGGTTTGTAGGCGTGAGGTGCTCGGGTTGGTGATGTTTCTCCTTCTATGAGTCGCTCCCAAAACCTCCTGATCCTATTCCTGAAGCAAATAGGCTGGAGCTGCAGGAAGAGAAACAGGGATAGAAAGCCCAGCTGTGCAAAGAAGAAGGCAGGAGAGAAGTGGCAGCATTTCCCAGCTCTGGGAAGTACAAATAACCATAGTGAGGGGCAGGGATGGTCTCAGCAGCCCCAGGACAGAGGTGCCCCCCAAGTATGCACCCCCTGGTAGAAATGCTAACACTCACCTTCTGTGTGTGTCTATTATATGTGTGTGTGTGTTTGTATATATATATATATATATATATATATAATTAATTTTATATATATAATATTAATATTTATATATAATATTTATATTTTATATACTATATATACTTATATTTGTATAGAAATATATTCATATTTATAGGTATATTTATATTTATATTGGATGGGGGTTGTATAAACATTTATATAAAAATTTATATTAAAACATTTATAAAAAAGCATTTATATAAAATACTGATGTTTTTAGTATATATGTATGTGTATATGTACATATGTGTATATATGTGTACATTTATACAAATAAATGCATATATATATGTGTGTGTGTGTGTGTGTAAATGTTCCTGTATCTCTCCTCTCTTGTTGATGATGTCTAAATAACATCATTTCTCCATGCTGGACACAGTCCATCCCCAGTGTTCCTCTTGCTGGGGCCTCTGAACACAAAACCAGCCTTATTTTTCTACAGGGAGCCAAGAGCTGCCCTAATTCCCATCAAGAAATCCTTTTTCCTCCATCTTGTGACACTTAAAAAGTTAGTTTTTAATTGAAGCAGCCTATTTATAAAAAGAACCCTAAAGGAAAAAAAAAATATTATAAGAAATACATTTACTGATTTATTGCATCAGCACACCCCCACCCACATCCAGAAAAGCCCAGCCCAAACCACAGCCCTGCACCTCAGGACAGAACCTGCCTGACTCAGCAAGAAGCAGCTCTCCTGATTATCATTTCACAATCCAGAGCACCTCACCTCCCATCAGATGTGTGTTTTCCTGTCGTACAGCTCACCTGAGGCTACGTCAACCCCTGTGAGCCGCTGCTGCCTGTCTCAGCGCTGGGAATACAACTTAATGATTCACTCCTCGCCTGGACCAGCATGTCAGCCCCTCCTGATCATACAACTTGTTTAACCTCTTAGGAATAGGAGCTACCCTGACACCTGATGTGTCACATCAGCTCTCAGGATGCAAGAGAGAGATCTGGCTGCCCCATCTCCATAAATCCTTGATCTCTGTAGCAGGGCTGTCACTTCTCCCTGCAGAGGCTGTAATTTCGGGTTTGCTTTGAGCTGGCTGCGCTACACCTTGGGTTTGATATCTTCATCACAACTCAGAGCCTCTGTGCCAGCCCAGGATGGTGTTGCTATGACTGCTCTCAATGATGGTGCAAGATGTCCAGCAAGGACTTCAGAGCCTTTGCAGATGCTTTTTAATGAAGCCTCGTAGTGAGCTGTAAAGTGAAGAGGCATCATTAAATGTCTGCACAGACAGAGAGAGGAATTATTGCTGCTGAGACAGTCCCTTAAAGTCACACCACTGAGTGGGCTCAGCCAGGATGGGGCCGCCCCCCTGTCCTGCCCCACTCATTAGAAACACTTTTTTTAACCAAATTGACACCTCCATAGCAGCAAAGTGGCCATAAATCACAACATTAAAGCCTGGAGACCAGTGCTGCTGCTCTGAATGCAGCTTGGGCAACCCACTGCTGCCCATCCATCTCCACATCAGGGCGTGCCCTTCCTTCTTCTCTCTTGGAAAAAACAAATCCTGGAAAAGAAGTGGTCCAGCCTGGGAAAAACCCTCTTTCCAAACTGGGAAATGCCACCTATTACAAGAACTTTTTTCCCCCTTTTTTTCACCCATCCAGTTTTTGTTTCCATGGAAACATGGCCAGTAAATCGACTGGCCAGAGGCAGCCTGGGAGTGGGGAAACCCCTGGGGAGGTTTCCATACCTGAAAACTACAAGGGGTAATTTGCAAAACACGGGGTTTTTGTTCCTCGGGGGCTCCCAAGTCTCTCCAAATGTTTAAATGCAAATAAAAGATTAGTAAGTTTCCTGTACCTAAATATAAGCACAGAGTTTAACAGCAAAACATTCCCACCTGAACCTGGGTGGTGCTTTGGAGAGTCTCAGCTTCAGGTGGAGATTCTGGTGCATGACCTTGTCCCTTGCACTGGGGACAGATTTTGGGACTTGGGGGTAAAGGTAAGACCAGAGTGATCCCTGAGGTCCATATAAGGGAAGATGTAGGAATGTGTCTAAGTATTTACACAAAAACAAAAAGAAGAAGTTATAAAAGGCTACAAATTTTAAATATTTTAAATGTTTTTAGTGAATACAGAAAGCTCTGGTAAGTGCAGCTATGGGTCAGCCCTGGAAACCAGAAATCACTTCCCATAAAGAAAGAGTGTCCAGCCTCACCCAGATGCACCATTCCATGCCATCCCACTGCAGGGAAACAGCCTGACACAATGCACATGGAAACAATACCACCTTTTTGACATATCAGCAAAGAAATTCCCAAAAACATTTGCTCAACACACCCTTTCCCCAGGATACATCATCTGGAGTAGTCTCACGTTGGAAACCCAGGCTGAGGCTGAGCAAACCTGAGCCCGTGGCTGCATCTTGTTGCTGACCTTCCCACTCACTGTGTTTAATTCAGAAATCCAATTATATCACTTTTAAATCCCCAAATCTTGTGCTCTTTCTCCTGTGCACATCTCTTCTCCAGCCCTGATCAATATTTCCAAGCCTCTTACCAGGGAGCAAACCTCAACTGCGCTGCAGGATTTGCTCTCACGCCGCCAAAGCAAAGCCCTTCCCTGCTGCTACCCACGAGCCTGCCGTGCTGGTCAGGGAAAAATCACCGAGGGGGGGGTGATGGACGGGTCTAGCCCACCTCTCTGTTGCTAGAAAATTAAAATTAAAAGCCAGCTGTGTGTTCTGAAGCCGGCAGGGCCCGGCAGGCAGCGGCGGGTGCTCCCTCTGCCGTGCGGCTGCGGCCGTGATGGGCTCCGGGCAGGGATGCACAAAGCAGGGAGGGCAGGTCCAGCCAAAGATCTTGTTTTCCCATTAAAGTAGGAGTTTTAATAGCTGGTGAGGATGTTCTCTGCCTGGTCACATGTGTCAGGCTGCTCCTGGCAGGTAGAAAGGCAAGCTGGAGAAAAGAGTTGTGGGGACAAAGGTGTGATATGGTGATTGCTCCGGAGCCCCTTGGTCAGGTTAAATCTGTGCTTCAGAGCAGTGTTCAGGGCCTCAAATAACAGATATTTGGAAGACTGCAGGATCAGTGAGTGCCTGCAAAGGGGCAAGTTTTATTCCTGGAGGCTTTGTGCATGCTGACTTGTATCAGCATTGCTGCTTGTCTTAGAGAGGCTGTAGCATCACTAAGAAGTCAGCTGAAGGAAGGAGGTGATTTTTATCCCCCTTAACTCCCTTGCAGCATCAGCCCAGCTAGCCCTGAGGAGCCCTTCTCTTCCTTGCAGAAGGTTTAACCCATAACCAAATATTGTGTGACTGGAGCAAACGTGTCACGAGCTCCAGGACATGTCTGGGATGGAGGCAGAAGCTCAGCCCTGCCCCTGTCAGTGTCTGCCAGGGCTCAGCTCAGAGATGTTCCTGTCCTGAAAGAAGACAGAGACTGAGCACTGCTTGTGCTCTTTCATGATGCAAGTAGGTGGCCAAACCTACTGTCTGAAACACAGGGCACTGGAAGGTGCTCTGAATTCTCTCCAGAAACCTTTTTTCTCAGTGTAAGCAACCCCAGCTCTCTCAGACTGTCTCCAGGAGCAGGTGCTCCAGCCCTCAGAGCATCTTCATGGAGTCCTCTGAACCTGCTCAAGCAGCTCCATGTCTTGGTTATACTTAGAACCCCCCAATAGTTTGTATCACTGTTTATCTCACCTTAAAAATATGTTCCAAATCCTTCCTGGGGGTTCCCCTGGGTCAGGATACCCAAAGTTACTGTGTGCAGCTCTAACTGTGACAGCACAGGAGAAATACCTCCAGTTACTACTCAGTTGAATGCACATAATCAACCATTTGCTGTATCTTTATTTCAAAATATCTTCAACCAGGGATGTGCCTTGCACCCTATAGTGCTGGTGGCTGCCTCCACTTCCCCATCCAGGCTGTGGAAGTGACATTTCTCCTTGTGGATGGGGTAATGAGGAGGACATAAGTCCCTGCAAAGCCCCCCCCATGCCTTCAGCACCAATCCCATCAGAAAGGACCCCGAGGACAGCGGCTGGGGACACTCATGCATGTTTTCTCTAAGTGGGGAGGATGGCAAAACTGGCAAGGGGCCAGCGGGAAGTATTTGTAAACACTTTGTAAATGATCCAATTTTCCTGAGCATCTGTTCACAACTCACTTGCCAGCTCGTGGACCCAGTGCTGGTTGCTGAAGTGGCAAAGGCTGGAAAAACCCCAGCCTCAAAGCCCAGACTCTGCTGTGACTTCCATCCCATCACCGAAGAAATTAATTGGCAGCAGCCTCGCTCCGACAACGCAGGCTCCTTGAAATAATCAAACTCATGGTCAGGAAGGTGCCTCATCATTATTGCTTCTCAGAGCAATGTGCTCCAGCCCACAGACACCTGCAGCTGGCCTCCCATCAGCATCCTTTGCCATGGTGAGGACATTGCCTGTGCTCCTCCTGGAAAGATGCTCACAGCCTTTGCCATGCTGGAGCTAGGGCTAACTATGACTAAAACCTAGTTTGGTCCTAGTTAAACCAGCAGCAGTGAGAGCAAGTATTTTCCATAGGGGGTTAAATATTACAGCAAGCTTGACACAGTTTTCTAGGTTTTTGGATAAAGACTGAGCTCAGGAATTGGCAGCAGCCTGTCAAGATGAAATGACCTCGTGTAATCTCTGATTTCTGTGTCCTGCTATGCCCTTTCCCACTGAAAGTGATCAACTCTTCCAAAAAATGCCATATTATGCAAAAGGGTCTCTTCTTAATAAAATACCTGGAAAGAATGCTTTCTGATTTGTTGTACAAGCACACCCACACACACATCCAGAAAAGCCCAGCCCAAGGACACCAGGCTCCACAGACCTGAACAAGTAGTGATGACCCAGTAGATATTTGGTGCTGTGGTCCCAGCTACATCTTCATCTGCTTTATTTTTTTCCCTTTAAATTGGGTTGGAATCACAAGACCAAATTTCTATTGCCAGCATAGACTGGGACCCTCTCTGGGCAGCCTGGATCTGCAGGTAGGACAGTTTATCAAGGACTTGGAGCAGACTGAAGAGGCAGAAGGGATTCACTGGTTCTTCATCCCATATTAATTCACTCTCCCAACTCACCACAAGGTGTTTTCTGCTTCTTACCATTACCTGGGAATTTCACTTGGAAAATTCCTCAATACTGAAGGATGCAACGATTCTAGGGATGCTTTTCATCCCCACTCTTTTCTCTCTCCAGTAAATTAGTGCTTATGTGGGAAATGAGCTCAGACATTGCCCCGGGGTCAGTGCATCTGCCAGCATTTGGCCAGTCAAGCTCTGCCATCAGTGCCCATCAAATCCTGCTTTCACACCCTGGCCTGGGGTTTTCAGAGGTGATATATTAATTTTATTTTTTTCCCCAGGTGAAGATGACCCCATTCATGGCTCCTAATCCCTTTGTCCTCTTGCTAATAATTAGAGCAGTGAGAGGCCGGGAGCACGCCTGGCATGCCTGGGAAAGAAAAACTCTCCTGCCTCAGGGAGGGTTTCTTCAGCCAAAGGAGAAATTGCTAAAATAAGAAAAGGAGAAGGGAAAAAAAGCCAGCAGCCCTTAGATGGGCTGTGTCTGTTCAAGGACAAAATATCCCTAGTACAGAAAGGGAAGGCAACATCTCCATCAGGAAGGAATCACAGAAAAGGCATGGAAGGGAGGAATCACAGCGTGTTGGGTGAACAATACAGGATCTTTGTGGAAACCCAGGGCACTGGGAATATTTCCCTGTCTGCTCTGGGGTGCCCTGACCCCCAGGGAGCACTGACTTTGACCCTCACTCATGGAGAAAGTTTCCCAGACTTCAAGATAGACCAGGATCCACAAAAGTGTGAAATAGATTATAGAGAGTAGTGTAGGTGCATCACTTGGTGAGAAATTGAGGTTTTGGGATTTTTAGTATGTTGAGGATGGAAGCAAGATGGAAGGCACAGGGTGTCGTCCTGGGTTTCTTCTCCATGCTGCTTCTTCCTTCTTCTTCTTGGGTTTGGGTGGCATTTTGTAATTGGGCAGAAAAGTCCCCATTGCAGCTCTGTGGGATCAGTTATTGGGTTAAAAGGGAAATAATCCAGGTGTCAGTTCTTAATTGGATAGTTTAGCTTTAAAAGACCTAGGAACAAGAGATTGTTGGCCATTTTGTGCTGCTTTTCCAGTGCTCTGAGCCTGGTGTGCACAGCATGCAAAACTCTAGATGAGATCACAATAAACAAGAACCTGAAGACCAAAAAGATCCAGTGTGTCTCTCTTTCCTGACACAAAACTGCTCCAGGAGGGTGTCCCCCAACAGGGGAGCCCCCCACCCTGAGGCCCAGAGGTCAAGAAACCAACAGATCTTGTGCTAAAAACTAAAGGTGGTGGAGGTTCAGACTCCACTCTCACACATCACATCACCATCATCTTTACCTGGATTTAACAGGATGATCTATTTGAACCAAGAGGGGAAATTCTGTTCCTTACTGTATTACTCAGAAATCCCTGTGGGTTTCTTGCCATGCAGGCTCATCTGTAAATGAATTCTGGAGTTGAAAACCCAACCAACCTTCAGACTGGCCTTGTTTCAGTGACTTTTTATGGTTTTGGGGGTTACTTTTGGGAGGTGTGGGCTCACCTAGGTGGGCTCCTTGCTGTGAGGATGCTCCATGGGAATTAGTCACAGCAATGCCATGGAGCACATTGCCACAGAAGAGCAGTAGTGTGTCACCTCACCTGCCAAAATCCCCAGATCAAACTTCCTCATGCCCAAAAAAAGCCCATTTCAAGCATCTAACTCATTGCTGGCATCTCATGGGGTGGATGTAATGGGATAAAGTGGCTCAGAACAGGGATGGGCTTGCAGGACAGAGGATGATCATATCCTCAGACCTCTGCAGCTGGTGCCATGGCTCACACACTCCCACTGCAAAGCTTTTCCCTGAGGCTTTTCTTCACTGAAAAAAGAAAAAAAAAGTAAAAAAAAAAAAAAGAAAGAAAAAAAACACACACACACAAAAAAAAAAACCAAACTAAAAACCCCAAACAAATAAATAAACAAACAAAAAAAAAAAACAACAAAAAAAAACAACAAAAAAAACAACAGTCTAGTGGTTAATGTATCTTGGAGCCTTTCAGGCTCATCAGTGCCATTTTTTTCTTCTAGTTGTCATTAACCTGCCTATAGTTGGTTGTGTGTTCTTGACTTAAAACCAACGAAGCTTGGAGTGGAAAGCCTGGGTTATTTTTCTTGGGATTCCATAGACTCTACTCAAGTTCCCAGCAGAATATTCTAACACTGGGAATTAACTGGAGTGCTTTTTCTTGTGCCCAAGCAAGTCAAAGTCTGGTTTCAATGTGTAATAAAAGCAGAATGATACCTACGGGATAAAGGGCAAGACACACCTTGAACTGGCACGGTGAAATTATCCGTAGGCATGTAGAGTGAAAGGAAATGGCTCATACACATCCAATAAATAAAAATAATGATGTTCTGGTGTTGGGTTATGAAAACAGAGGCAGGAGAAGCCCTTGGCTGGGCAGGTTTGCATAGCAAAGAAATAAAAATATCCATTCTTTGCAGAATAAAGCTACTCAGATTATTCTGCTGGTTGCACACAGTATCACCTGCCTCTGCAATGAGGTCTGGTTTTGCTCTGGTGTCTGAGGACTCCAAATCACCTGTAAAGGTCCAACCCCCTCACAGTGAGCAGGTGCAATTTCTGCTAGATCCCACTGCCCAGAGCCCTGCCCAAGCTGACCTTGAATGTTTCCCTGGGTGGGCATGGTCAAGAAAGGCTCAGTTTGGCCTGGCCTCCTCTGGGCAGGAGGATCCAGGAGACAGGAGAGGTGATCCAGGGCTTTTTAACCCCTTGATAAAATCTCTAAAAGGGATTCAGCAGCAGCACCAGGACACCAGAGAGGGGTCATGCTTGCTTCAGCAAGAGACCCTCCCTCTGTCCTTCCCTCAATCTCTGTGTCCTTCCTTCCTTCCTTCCTTCCTTCCTTCCTTCCTTCCTTCCTTCCTTCCTTCCTTCCTTCCTTCCTTCCTTCCTTCCTTCCTTCCTTCCTTCCTTCCTTCCTTCCTTCCTTCCTTCCTTCCTTCCTTCCTTCCTTCCTTCCTTCCCTCCCTCCCTCCCTCCCTCCCTCATGCCTCCATTCCTCCCTTTTTCCCCTCCTTTCATCCTTCCTCCCTCCTCCCATCCCTCCCTCCATCCTCCCTCCAGCCCTCCCAGCCTCCCTGGCTCTTTTCAAACAGGATCCCCCATTCAGAGGGGATTTCTCCACGCCAGGCCGATCAGGGGGATTAAAGAGCAATTAAACCTGATAAATTATCTGCCTGAAACATTTTTTCAAAGTGGCCACTGTGCTGGAGCAAAGTCCCTGTCGCTTCATTTCCCCTGTGAAGGGGGATCAGGGCAGATCAAGCCCCTCCGACCCGGTGACCTCCGCCTGTGCCGGGCGGGACCCGCGCGAGTGAGACCGGGCCTGCGGCCCCTCGGGCAGGGCTGGAGCCTCGGGAAGCGCCGGGGATGCCTCCCAGGCTGAGGCAAGCAAGGCAGGAGCAGCCTGCTTCCTTTAGGGCTAAACAAACAGAGCTCGCAGAGATCCTCGTCCGAATTTCCCTCCAATCTGATTGTTCTGCATCCGCTTTCGTGAAGGCTTCAGCTGCCTCTCTCACTTCGGACCTTTTCCAGCTTCTGCTCGGCTGCAGGAGCCAGAGTAGGGGGCTTTAGTGGCAATTTGGAGCATCCTCAGTCTGAAAAATCCCAGACCTACCTCCTTGGTCAGCTTACTACCCTCATGTAGACAGTGGGCCTTCTACAGGCCTACACCAGTCCTCAAGAGCTTTTCTTCACTGAAAAAGAAAAAAAAAAAAAGAGTCTTTGGCAAAAAAAAAACCAAAACCAAAACCAAAACCAAGCAAACAAACAAACAAAAAACCAAAAAACCAAAAACAAACAAACAAAAAACCCAAAAAAAAACCAAAACAAAACCAAAAAAAACCCCAAAATAAAACAAAAAAAACCGAAACAAAACAAAACAAAACAAAAAAAAACCCACCCCAGTCTTGTGGTTAATGTATCTTGGAGCCTTTCAGGCTCATCAGTGCCATTTTTTCTTCTAGTTGTCATTAACCTGCCTATAGTTGGTTGTGTGTTCTTGACTTAAAACCAACGAAGCTTGGAGTGGAAAGCCTGGGTTATTTTTCTTGGGATTCCATAGACTCTACTCAAGTTCCCAGCAGAATATTCTTCGACAGACCTACACCAGTCCTCAGGAGCACTCCAAAATGCACTGTGGTTTCTAACTGGGTTTTTTGAGCTACTGTACAATCTCAGGCTCTTTTACCCGTCCTTTCCCTCTGTCCCCTCAGCCAAGGGTCCATGAAATTCCTGCTTTTATTTTCAGCCCTGTGCTGCCATCTGGATCCGTCTCTTCCCAGCTGATTGCCTGTTCTCAGCCACAGCAGAGCTGTGCCTGCTCCCATCATGGGTTTATCAGAGAAAGGGGTTCAGTCCCATGGGGTACTCCAGATTTTGGGTGCTGTAATAAGAAGCAGGATTCAGCCCCTTGATTTCTACAGGAAGGTTGAAGAACAGCATTTCTGGCCATTGCATTTTTCTGGTTTTCTTTCACACATCTTCATTCACTAGAATAGGAAAAGATGCCACAGAAAATCTAATGATGCCTAAGTGTCTTTTATTAATGAATGTTAATGCAATATATTACCCACCCAAAAACTCATGAAAACAACACAGCTCTGTGTGGGAACACAGTTCTGAGTACAGCCTTGCAAACTGGGGGAAGGAGGGAAAGCAAGGACAAAAATAGTTTCTGATAGACTAGTTAATTGAAAATAACAGTGGGATCAAGGACTGGAGTGCTAGGAATATGCCTGTAAAGATGCTAATGCAGTGCTATGCAGCTGTGTCCAGATTTCATGTCCTTGCTCAGCCCCCCATGTGGAAGTCCACCCCTTGCCTCTCAAGTGCAGTTATTCAGAAAGCACTTTGGTCAAAACTGGGATGCTCAATTCTTCAAGCAACAAATCACCGGTTTTCTCTGGCCTGTCTGCTCTACCAACAGCTTGAAAATCTTGGGTCAAATTACCCCTGAGCTTGTACACCCAGAATCAGCACATGGAGAAGTTCTGCAAAGGCCACATCTGGATAAAGAAGATGTTCCTTGATGTTTGAGCTGATGGACACCTTAAAATATAGGCTGAAATTTTTAAAATGCACTTTTATTTGTCCATATGCTAGCTCCTTCTGCTTTTACTTTCCCTACATGGCCTAACAGATTCATTACCTGGCTGAAACATGCTGGCAAAGGGAGAACTATAAGCTAGGAAAGATCTCCAGAAATGTGACCTGGTTCTGAGGGCACCATCCACCCCTTGAGGGCAGATCAGCACTAACAGTGACCTGTGTGTCCAGCAGTGTGTGTCAGCCCTGTGGACCATCCCACTGCTTGGAATAACTTGTGGGGGGCTGGTCTGGCACTGGCACAGGCTGCCCAGGGGAGTGCTGGGGACACCATTCCTGCAGGGATTTCAGAGACAGGAAGATGTGGCACTCAGGGTCAAGGTTTGGGCTTGGCTTGGCAGGGCTGGGTTAACGGTGGTTCTGATTTCAGAGGTCATTTCCAACATGAAGGATTCTATGGTCCTATGATTCTGTGAACTGAGAATGACTTCAGAAATATGTCCAAAGTCAGTGAAAGAGGAAGATGAAGTCACTCACCCAAAGACGTGAGAAATTCTGATCTGAAATGGAGATTTCATCCTGGAACTGTTCATCTCTTCCCTTTTCTGGCAGAGATGAAAAATGCAAGACATCCATGTCCTGGGAAGCTTTGGCAGTGTTGCCTGAGAGTGCAGATATTTAGGGGACAAAATCACCTAAAAATAAACATTTCTGCTTAGGGGCATTTGATACCAGAGGGGCCCAGGGCACACAACATCCATTCCCACACAAGCCCATCCATTTTAGATCATCCACCCCCTGCTCACCCCCCTCCCTACAAAGTCCTTCTGCCTAGAGAGCCTCCCCCTGCCCCAACACCCACTACCCCAGGTAACATCACAGCATCCTGATGTGCAGCAGCCAGGGACATTCAGCACTTTATTTCTCATTTCTATCACCTGCACCCACATCTCATCTTCATCTTCCTCTGCTGGGAAACGTCTCCCCTCCCCATGCCCATGCTCCCAGGCAGGGGCTTGCTGGATAACACAGCCATCATCACAATGCTCCTACCATTAGGCATAATAATGCTGCTGGGATTATTTCCCTCCTACTATAAGTGATTCATTAAATTGATTTCACAAGGAACGGCTATTCCTGCTCACAGCACCATCCGGAGCACACGAGGAGTGCATGGCGTTATTTACATTTGTTTGCCCGTACCAAGGCTGACTGTAACTCCATAAATATTTATGGAAGCAGTGTGTATCTACAATACCCAGTCAATTCTCAGTGAGTGGTGTGTGCTAGGCTTTCTGCTCTATCCTGTGGTTTTATATAAAACCGATGATGCAGAAAGGTAAGGGAAAAGGAAAAAGACAAATTCCTGGTCCACATGAGCCGCTGGTGTTTGCCTGAGTGAGGGGAATCCACACCTCTGGGAGAGCTCCCCAGACAGTGCAGTTTGCAGATGCTTCATGGCGCATAAGTCCGTAAGTCAGGGGAGCTGTGACCCGGCTCAGACGGGCTCAGGAGCCGGCTCTGCACAAGCCAAGGCAGCGCCAATGCCTGCGAGCCAAGGAGGGATGGATTTACTGTCCTCCAGCACTTGTGGCAGGCACGGTGCCAAGCGGCATCTCCAGCGAGCACGGCTGGGCATTCGCTAGCCAGGCTGCAGGGGGATATTTACTGAATGACACTAATAAAACCCAAAAAACAAAGCAGGCTAATTCCCTCGGACAATTTAAATGCACATATTTAGGAGAGGAGCAGCCTCCCGCACATCCATTCTCACACATTCTCTCTAAATACCGAGAACAATGCGGCCGCTGCACTTTGGAGAAGAAAGTGAGAATAGATTTGGGGACTGGAAGTGCCAGGCAGAAGCCGCCGAGCCAAATGTCACAGAGCCCTGGGACTGCAGGGGAGAGCAGCAAAGACGGAGTGTGAGCATCCTCTCCGCAGGGGCACGGAGGGACAAAGCTGTCTGCTCAGGGTCACGGCAGCAAGTGGCCACCTCACCAGCCCTTCCCTCAAATGCTGCGAACACAGCGAACATCCTGCGCACATCTTCCCGTGCAGCCCGAGCAGAATCGCCCCTGCATCCGCATCCTGGTTTCAGCAATGAGCACACGGTGCTGCTCTTGCAGTGCTGAATCAGGCAGACCTGGTCCCCTCTCCACCCTCATGGCCACAGCTCTCCTTCCGAGTGTCCTTCCTGCAGGACATCTCTCCAGGGCTGCACAGAAATGTCACGGCGGCTCCCCTGCGCTGGCAGCAGCCCGGGAGCAAGGGAGGTGTCACCACCGGCACCTTCCTGTGCCATCGTGGGCGTCACAAATTACTGGGGACGTCCTGAGCACGGGAGACCGACAGTCAGGACCCAAATTCCAAATAGTGCCAAGATCAACACTTGCATCACTCCTGGGGTCGTTTGCATCCCTCTCAGCGGTGGAAATGACATTTTCCATCCCTAATGAACCCAGGACTGTCTGTCCCTTTCCCCTTTCCCTGCTGCCCTGCAGAAACGGCCCCAGGCTCCGCCGCAGGCCAGGGCTGGGTTTGAGAGGTGAGGGGAGCGTTCCGTGCCCACCCAGAGGGGTCGGGAAGGCAGAGGGCACGCAGGGAGGATGCAGCCACCTTTGTCGGTGCTGACCCCGGAGCCCCGGCCCCTGTCCGTGCCTGAGGCCAGGCAGGGTGCCGCCTTTGTGGGGAGGCGAAGGGAAGTGCCCTCGCATCCCTCACGCTGACTCGCCTTCACCAGGGACCTTAATTCAGCAAAAACCGCAGCCGTCACGGATGGATGCGGAGGAGGGGAAGGGGAAGGGAGGGTTGGGGGCGATTGCTCCGGCAGTCCTTTTCCTTTCCATCGCTGTGCCCAGCTTCCTACAAACAGACGGCGGCGGCAGCCCCGGGGAAGGGGCACAATCTCCTTCCCCAAGCCCCAGCACCCTGCATCCCACCGCCCTCTGTGTCCCACCGCCCTCCTGAGCCCTGCAGGGGCCGCTTCCCTCGCTGCGATGTTTCCTGTTGTATGACACAGGGAATGCGAGGGTTTAGGCATTGAAGGGAGGGATTTTACCTCTTTGCATCCACTCCTTTTGACAGCTGAAAGGTGCCTGTGTGGCACCAGGGACTGCCTGGAGCCCCGGCCCCCAGCATCGACCCCTTCACTCGCCCCCTCCACCTCCCTTGGGCAGCTCTTCTCTCTCCCAGGTTTGGGGAGGTTCCAGCGCCGCTTTCGCTGCGAGGTGGAAAGATAGCTCCTTTAATCTCACCCCTAACCCCATGACCTTCCTCCCTTAAGGAGCTTTTCCCCTTCATGTCACTGCTTTTTAAAGCCTTCTTTACAAATAAAAGCAATTTCCTTTTGGAACTGTAGCTATGACAAGGGGAGATGCGCTTTTTTTTTTTTGGACAATAAAGGGGTAAGAATGGGGGGCCAGCTTCTTTTTGGTGTTTGTATTCGGCAGGGTCTGTTTGTTTTGATACTTTACATAAGACTGTAAACACCAGGCGAGTTAAAAGCTTTAATTAAAAAAAGGTGGTGAGCTGGGGAGGAGAAGAAAAAGGGGGGAAAAAGCCTTTCAATTGACGCAGTGACTTAGAGAAGCAGCCCCAGACAGACAAGATAAATATAGCCCGGGAATCCAAGAAAACTAGAGGACAAAAAAATAAAGAATATGAACGGCATCAACCCACAGAACGCAGCAGCTCAGGGATGTGGCACCGCGCACTCCCGCAGAGCGCACCGATGGGCTGAAAGCGGCCCTCGCCCCTTTTTAGCGCCCTGCGGCAAGGCAAGGGAGGTGACAGCCTTGTCACCGCCGCCCCACACCCTGGCTTTGAAGTTCCTGGGTGGGGTATTTGACTGTTCTCACGGGCAGGTCCTCGGTGGCCCCCGCGATGCACCCGAGCAGAGCCGGGCGCTGGGGTTCGGGAGCCGCTGCTCCCGTCGGGAAAACCTCTAAAACCTCTAAAACCTCTCGGGATGCCCGAGGCGGGCACGGCCACCACCCCCAGCAGCTGCCGGGCCCTTGGAGGGGCTCTCGGAGTGAGGGGAGATGGGGGGACAGGAGGCAGGTGAGGGACAGAACGTGCGGCGGGTCCGGGCACAGCGCCGGACACCGCCCGGTGTGACGGAACCGGGATCTGCAACAACCACGGGGAAAGGGGAACGGCAGGAGGGAAAAATGGGGAAAGGAGAAAGGGAGGGAAGGAAAAAATAGGAAGAGGGAGGGAAGGAAGGAAGGAAGGAAGGAAGGAAGGAAGGAAGGAAGGAAGGAAGGAAGGAAGGAAGGAAGGAAGGAAGGAAGGAAGGAAGGAAGGAAGGAAGGAAGGAAGGAAGGAAGGAAGGAAGGAAGGAAGGAAGGAAGGAAGGAAGGAAGGAAGGAAGGAAGGAAGGAAGGAAGGAAGGAAGGAAGGAAGGAAGGAAGGAAGGAAGGAAGGAAGGAAGGAAGGAAGGAAGGAAGGAAGGAAGGTTGCCCACGGCAGACCATGCCAGCCCTCCCCACCCCGTTCCTGGCACAGAATGGGTTCTGTGGTACTGCGGGTGTGGGGCAGAGGCCTCTCACCCCCCGGACCCCTGGCCCAGCCTCCCCCTGTCCAACTCCCGGTTTTCCAGGCCGGGCGGCCGCGGGGGGACACACGGGGGGTGTCGGGGGGTCCCACAGCGGGGCGGGGAAGCTGCGAAGGACGAGGACGGACGGGCTCGGAACTTTCTCAGAGCAGGGAGAGACGAGAACGAGCATCTCCCGTCCGTCCTGCGGCCAGCCCCGGCCCCGGTCCCGGCGGGCAGCGCTCCTGCCATGCTGACAGGGACACCCCACCGAGAGCTGTACTTTTGTTTGTTGCTTGTTAACAGAAAAGGCAGGTTTTTGTTTGTGTTCCGTGTCCTGGGGTTGGGGTGGTTTTTGGTTTTTGTGTCCGCTTGGGTTTGGGGGTTTTGTTTTGTTTTCCTGGAAGCCCTGAGGAAATGCAGGGTGTGTGCAGCGTGTCCGGGCCATGCCCCCGTCACTGCGTGCAGCCCCTCGCCCTTCCCGGTCCCTCGAGAGGAGGTAGGGGGCACCCAGGGCGGGGGCACAGCCCAGGGTAAGGGGCACCTTCACCGGGAGGAGCCGAACGCCCCTAGAGCCCGGCCCCAGCACAGCCCTGCCCGTCTCTGTCGGGGACCCCCACCGTCCTTGCCCCCGCGATGGGGCCGACAGGAGCCCCCCAGCCCCGGATTGCCGGGAAGCCTCGGGCAGTGAAGCACGGGGAAGGTGCAGAGCCCGGTGCTGCTGAGGAGGGCAGGGATTCCCCCAAAGCTCTCCCGGAGCTTGCCCGACCCCGGAGCCTCGGCGGTGCGGTGTGAGCGCGGCTGGGCTCCCGCTCCGCAACAGCTGGAAAATAGCCTTCGAGAGACCATAAAAGTTGATTATCCGGTGAGGAGCTGGAGTGGAAATTACCTAGTTAATTAGAGCGGTGGCTTTATTCTGCCTGTGAGTAAATGCCGAGGTGTAAATCCAAGGGAATTTAGGGGAATTAGCTGCCTGTGTGGAAAGTGCAGGAGCAGCTCCAGCATCTCGCCCCAGCCCCTGCTAATGCTGGGGTCGGTGTAGAGTTGCTGAACTTTACCGTCACAACAGCTCCTGTTGTGTCTGCACGGATTAACTCCTCTGAGTCACGGGAGAAGCGGGGAAACGTTCCTCAGTCGCGACATCCGCGATTGTGCACGCTTGTGTCGGCGCCGGTACAGAGCGGGTGCGTGTCAAACGGGCGGACGCATCCTCTTGCTAAGATTAAATAAAAATGGTTTCAGGGAAATAATCTTGTACTTCTTTGAAGCTTTTCTGCCTCCACAGCTACAGATGAGCGAGCGAACGGCGATCCCGGCCGTCGCCCCGCGGATCCGCTCCGGGAGAGGCGCCGGGTGCCCCTCGCAGCCGGGGACCGAGAGCCCTGCCCGGGACAGAACCACAGCCAGAGCCCGAGCATCCCCCGGCGGTTCCGAGCGACCGGGTCGGGCTGTACCGGCCGTGTCCCACCCAGCTGCGGGGGCACAAACCGGGGCCGGATTTCTGGTTCTTTACAAAGGTGCTGTGGGTGTAAGTCAAAGACACAGGAGGAAGGTTTAGCTCACAGCTTTATTCTTTAATCTATTTTAATTTTATTTGTTTATTTTTTTTTAACAAGGAGTCACGAACTATTTCTTTGCACAGGCCAAAAACTTTCCCGCAGCGACAGATAGTTTCATCCCTGGTTATGCTTCGGGCTGGTGGGTTTTTAAAGAACGGCTCGGCAAAACAAAGTCCAGGCACTCCGGGGAGGGAACGCAAAGCCAGTGTCACTCAGCGTCCTGGCGGGGGCCTCGCTGGCCCGGGGAGCCGGACCAGAGCTCCGCAGCAGAGGGCTGAGGGGTCCAGCCAGGCAACAGAGAACATTGCCTCCACCCTGGGAAACCGACAGGGCTTTTCCCTTTTCCTTTTTCCTTTTCCTTTTATTTTCCCTCTCCCATTTTCCTTTTATTTCCCTTTCCCTTTTTCCTTTTTCCTTTTCCTTTTATTACCCTTTCCCTTTTTCCTTTTCCTTTTTTTTTCCCTTTCCCTTTTTCATTTTCCTCTTCCCTTTTTCTTTTCCTCCTTTCCTTTCCTTTCCTTTCCTTTCCTTTCCTTTCCTTTCCTTTCCTTTCCTTTCCTTTCCTTTCCTTTCCTTTCCTTTCCTTTCCTTTCCTTTCCTTTCCTTTCCTTTCCTTTCCTTTCCTTTCCTTTCCCTCCCATTCTCTTCTCTTCTCTTCTCTTCTCTTCTCTTCTCTTCTCTTCTCTTCTCTTCTCTTCTCTTCTCTTCTCTTCTCTTCTCTTCTCTTCTCTTCTCTTCTCTTCTCTTCTCTTCTCTTCTCCTCTTCCTTTCGACGACCACCATATTATTATGCTCTGGGCAGTTGTTTACCCTTACTTTCTCCCTAACTTTAACAAAATTGGAGGCTTTTATCACTGTTGTCTGGCAGTTTTCGATGGGGCCCGGGAAGGCTGTCCCCAGTCCCAGCCGGCGGGCGGAGGGGAGGGGGCTGCTCCTCGTGGGCAGGGGCAGCGCAGGAAGAGGGGCCGGGGGAGGGCAGGGGAAGGACGGGGCAGCGAGAGGACAGGGCCAGGGGCAGGGCGAGCCAGGGGCAGGGCCGGGCCAGGGGCAGGGCGAGCCAGGGGCCGGCACTCCCACCCCACCCGCGCATCCTCCCTCCCGTGGGAAGGGGCGGCGGTGGGGGGCGGCTGCTCCCCGTCCCTCCTTGCTGCGAACGGCAGCCGTGACCGAGCGCTCCTTTCCCGAGCCAAGGCTCGGACATTCACCCTCACCCGTTCCCTCTCGAGCATCCTCCGTGCCCCTCGGTCGTTCCCCGCCTCGGGCCGGGCCGGGCGCGGCAGCCGCGGGCTCTGCCCTCGCCACGAGCAGCTCATGAAATTTTCATGATCTCGCAAGAAAGTGGAAGCCAGGGTTTCCAACCCGTCTCTTTGCCCCCGTTGATGGGAAAGTATTCCCGCTTGAAGGGGATGGATGGGCGATGCTGGTCCCACCGCGGGCTGCGGGGTGGGACCCGGGCGGCCGCAGAGCGCCCTTTATCCTGCCTGGCTTGGGGAGAATTGGGAAAATCCGGAGGTTCCACGGGTATCATTCTTGTGGTTGTCGGCGGAGCAGTGAGACCCCGGCGGCACTGGGGGAAATGCGGCCGTGCTGGCTGAGCTGTTCCGGCCCGCCGGCTCCAGGAAAGCCTGCACAGGGCTAGGCGGGGGTTGCTGTTGGTTTTCCCCTTCCAAAATTGATGCCAGAACCCAGGGAAGGCCGGGCAGCGCCGGGCACACCGCCTGCGGCACGGCCAGCCTGGCAAAGGAGCAGCGACCTCTCCCCTCTCCTCCATCCTCCGCCAGCAGCTCCAGCGCGCTGGCAAAGCTGCCTCAAAGGCTTCGCTTGGAAAAGAAAGTGCTGGGGGTGTGAGCGGGAGGCACATGGGGGCCGCCGGGGTGGGGGCGATGTGCCCAGGCTGTGCCCTCGGGGTAGCGGCGCTCCCCCGGCGGCACGGCCAGGGACAGGCTGGAAATGGGGGAATCGCTGCAAACCCGGAGAAATTTGGTGCGAGCCTGCGTTTTGCAGGCAGTCATTCCACGCTGGGAGAGCGGGAGATGCAGCACCTCCCTTGGCTTCCGCTATTGCTCTGGGTATTTTGGCTTCCCGGCACCTCGGGGTTTGTTGTTTTGTTTTGGTTTGCTTCTTCCCGAGTGTGGGGAAAAGCTGGAAGGAGGGTTTGCTCGGAGGAGCGGCACAAACAGCCCCGCAGCCCGGCCCCGGCCGCAACCTCCCTCCCTCCTTCCCCGCACCGAGCTCCCCGCTCGTCATCCCGTTCCTAAAGTTCTCAGTGCCGAGCAAAGGGCAGGGTGTGGGGGTTCCGCTGCACCTCCACACTCACCTATTTGAAAGAGGGAAAACATAAATTTTTTAAAAAGGTGGCAGCAGGGAATGAGCCTTGTTGAAACTACGCGGAGAGCGTAAGGAAAAGAAATATTGCTGGTGTGCGGAGAGGTGACATTTGCAGGCTTTAAGTCTGCGAGGGGAGGCTGAAGCGAAGAAGGAAACGAAGCCAAACTCCCATTTTCGAGCCACCTCTCCCGGTGACCCGCAGTGGTTCCCGAGGAAAAGCCCCCGCACGCCGCGATGCCGCTTGCGAGGCGACTGCAGACCGGCGAGCAATAGTGCTGCTGGGGAATGTTTCTACAGAGATTGAGCTCCCAGATAAAAATAACCTTGGAAGAAAAAAAAAAAAAAAAAAGAAAAAAAAATAGACCGTTCAGATTTCTTCGGTTCGGTATCAGATCACTGCTTCACCCCTCGCCGCCCCCCCGCTGCCTCTGCATACCTGAGGTGCTGGATTATTGTCAGAGGACAGGCAGATGCAGTAATTGTTTTGTACAGCTTTGTTTATCTCCTGCTTCGGAGTTTACCTCAGGAATTCTCCCCCCTGTCCTATATAGGTTAGAAATATCCCCGCGAAGGAGCGGGATAACGAATGGGAAGGTTAACGCTGTACCGGCAGCGAGCGGGCAGGTAACAAGGGGTTCAAGGAGATTTAAAGTTTTTATCGGTAACTTGGGTCCGCCCGGGAGCGAAATATTTGAAGTGCAGCACCTTGAACACGTTTAATTATGGGGTAGTAGTAAAGCGAGAGCTTCCAAGTAATTAGAAAATACTTCTTGGGAGACAGGCTAATCGCTTTTCATGGGGCTCTTGAAGAAATTAACCTCTGGGTGCTTGTTTGAGCAAAACAACTTTGGATCAGCCACTGCTGGTCTTCTCTGGTGAAACCGACCCGCTGCGAAATACAAAGAAAATAGGGAGATGAATTTAAAATTAAATACGAATGAAAGAATAAAGGAAAAGAAAACGGGAAAGAAAAAGGGATAAGAAAAAGGAAAGCAAAAAGGGAAAGAAAGAGGAAAGAAAAAGGAAAAGAAGAAGAGGAGAGAGGAAAGGCTCACTGTCCCTTTCCTTCAAGGTGGCGAGTGATGCGTGTCACCGCAGGGAAGCCACCTCCAAATAGAAACGTCACTTAGGGGGAGAGCCTTAGGGCGGTCGGGGTGCGGCGGACACCGGGGCCGAGCCATCCCCTCCCGACCCTGCTCGGCCCTCGGCGCAGCTGCTCGGGGTGCGCCCCGTCGGGCGGTGGCACCGAGCGGGCCCGGACAGGATCTCGGGTGGGCAGAGGGGGAGGACCCGTCCCCGCCTTCTCGCTCCCCTCTCGTGCTCCCCGAGCCCCGCAACCTGTTCAGCCCCCCCAGCTCTTCGTCCATCCAGTAGCACCTTGCTCCCTAATTTTGTTCCGGGGTTATTTCTCCCTAAAGACGAGCAAAGCGGCTGCGGCAGCTTTGCCGTCCTAGAGAGGCAAGGGCTTTTGCGGGGTCCAGAGGGTGCCGGGCCGGCGTTTTGGGGGGCAGCACGGCGCCGCGGTGCCGTTTGGGGAGCGGTCAGGGCAGATCAAAAGCTCCTGTCCGGCTGCGGGAAGGACGAGTCAATTACGGCCGAACCGCGCTGCGGGGAGGGGACGCAACCCCCGAGCAGCCCGCGGGCACCGGGCCGGGCCTGTTCCGCCCCCCCCGGACCCCTTTGTATCGCCGCCGCTCGCTTAATATTATTTATGCGTTTCTGCAAGGAATTGTGGGATGCCGGCCCCCTCCCCGGTAAACACCGGGACAATCAAGCCCCCGGTAACTCCGGGCCGGTCGGGGCCGGGGGGGCAGCGGCGGGCGGGGGGCAGCCCCGCGGCGGGGCACCCCCAGCTCCCCCCCGCGCATCCCCGCGGCGGCGGCCGCGCCGGGCCCGTCCGGGGGAGGGGCATGGGCGCTGTCACTTACCGGGGCGCCCCGCACCACGTGTGCGCTCGCCCGGCCTTCCATTGGCCCGAGGCACGTGTCGGAGCGCCCGGGCCGGCGACGTCAGCGGCGGGGGCCCCGTTAAAACCTAAAGGACAACAACCCGAGTGGAAGTGCCCGGGCGCGGCGGTGGCGGCGGCCGCCGGGGCGTAGCGCGGCGCAGGGCGGGCGGCAGGGCAGGGCGGGACGCCCCCCCAGCCGCGGCGGCCCCCGCATGTGCGGGCGCGGGGCGGCGCGGGGCGGCGCGGGGCGAGGCGCTGCCGGCCGGAGCCCCGCGGGGCGCCCCTCACCGCCCTGCCCTCCGCGGGACACCGGCTGCTGAGAGCCCGCCTACACCCCGCCCCGACACCGGCGCTTCGTTTTTTCTCTTGCACCCCCCCACCTCCGCTCCACAATTATTATTATTTTTATTATCGCTAATTTTTTCCTCCGCGGATGAGGCGCGGCGGCGGCGGTGGCGGCGGCCGGGGCAGCAGCAGGCGGCAGCGCGCCGCGGGACCGAGCGGCTGAGCGGCGGCGGGAGGCGGCGAGCGGCGGCGGGAGGACCGGAGCCCCTGTGTTTTCATTTTTTGTCAAAGTTGGAAGTGGTGCAGGCTCGGCTGCTGGCTTGCGGGTCTCCCTGCGTTTGTCTCTTAATTTTTTTTTTTTTTAATTACTCTTAATTTTAATTTTTTTTTTTCCTTTTTTTCTTTTTTTTTTTCAAACTCTGGATTTTGAATGCCGGGCGAAGCCAGGAGAAACGAAAGCAAATAGACACCTGTGTGTGCGTGTATATATATATATACATATATATATATATAAATATATATATTTAAAAATTAAAATAAAGAACAACCGACTGCAGCAGCAACAACAGACAGCGCTCGGCAGCGCCCGGTCGGCGGCGGGCGGGCGGGCAGCGGAGCCGTCGGCGGGGCGAGCATGGAGGAGGGCGGCCGGAGCCCCCGGGAGGAGGCGGCCGAGCCGCAGGAGTCCGGCGGCGACGCGGAGCCCGGCGGCGGCGGCGGGCGGCGGGGGCTGCTGCTCCCCCCCGGTGACCCCCCGCACCCCCACCCGCACCCGCACCGCATCACCAACTTCTTCATCGACAACATCCTGCGGCCCGAGTTCGGGCGGAGGAAGGAGGCGGGCGGCCCCGACGGAGAGCCCCGGCGGCCCGGCGCGGAGAGCCGCCGCAGCCCCGCCGCGGCGCCGGCCCCCGGCGCTCCGCTGCCCGGCGGCGGGGCGGGCTCGCCGGGCCGGGGGGAGGGCGGCCCCGCCGGGCTGGCCCTGCACGGCGCCGCCAAGAAGGGAGGGGACCCCGCGGCGCTGGAGGCGGCCCTGAAGGCGCGGGGGCTGAGCGGCGGCGACCTGTCGGTGAGCTCGGACTCGGATAGCTCCCAGGCCAGCTCCAACGCCGGGAACCAGCCCATGCTGTGGCCCGCCTGGGTGTACTGCACGCGGTACTCGGACCGGCCCTCCTCAGGTAAGCGCTGCCCCGCCGCAGCCCCGCTCCCCGCGGCCGCAGCCCCTGCCCCGGGCTCCCCGGGCCGCCGCCGCCAGCCCGCAAGGCCGGGAAGCGGCGGGGAAAAGACCCGGCTCCCCTTTCCCTCTCCGTCTTCTTCTGGTTATTATTTTTTCTGTTTGTGTTTTGCTTTTTGGGGTTTTTTTGGAGGGTGGGCGAGTTACTTAAAATGGCCTGGAAATGCTTGAAGAGGCAGGGTGGGCTGGGGGTGCGCGGAGCCGCAGGGACGAGGAGGGAGCGGGGGTCCCTCCCTCTGTCCCCGCCGCCGCGGCGGAGCCGAGGCCGCTTGGGCTCGGGGCATTTCCCACCGACTGACGAGTTTTATCAAAGAGGGAGGAAAAAACAAACTGTCTTCGGGCTCCCCGCTCATCCTCCCGGCGAGCTCTCCTTTTCCCTGCCGGGAAACCCCCCCTGCGTTGGGTTTTGGGAAGGGGAGGTGGCATTTCCATAGGCCTCGCCTTGTTTTGATGAGTCTTTTTTTGGCCAAAAACAATCCGCGCTCGTTTATTTCTCTAAAAGGGGCCTCCGAGCCGCCGCCGTTTCTTTTCTTTCTTTAATTTTCCCCCCATATGCTGTAGGTCAGCTCTGTGGGGGCCGGAGAACATTTCCAAGAGCCGGGAAACTTCTTTGGCAGAGTCCGTCCCTTGGCAAGGGCTTAGGGCACAACGTCCTGAAATTATCTTAAAAAAATAATAAAAAATTAAAAATTAAAATAAAAAAATTAAAAATAACAAGCAGGGAGTAAAATGTCCTTTCGCTACCGCGGGGACAGGAGGGCTGGCTCCGGCAGATCGGTAAAACCCCGGTTAAAAACAAGTAGAAAACACTGGAGGAAAGCATGGGAAACATCAGGCAGGAGATCTGCTCCCGAGGAAAAGAAAAA
This sequence comes from Agelaius tricolor, assembly GCF_023055355.1. NCBI lineage: Eukaryota > Metazoa > Chordata > Aves > Passeriformes > Icteridae > Agelaius > Agelaius tricolor. Next base: position 5,814,177 of record NW_027269266.1, read on the forward strand.
AAAAAAATATGGGTCTTTCTCTTACAAAAGCGGCGAGATAGGATTTTCACCCGGGAGTCGGCTAGCTGAGGAAGGGATCGTAAAACGAGATGAAAATTAGTTCGTAATATCTGAAAACAAACTCTTACTCAGAGGTAATATTCAGAGCTGAATTGGAATTTACTCCATTGTTCTCCAGTGCTCTCCTTTGTTAATATTTAATTAACATACATCCTCACAATGGCTCGGCCCGGGCAGAAAAGGCTCCTTGTGCTGCCGAGAATAATATTCCCGAGAATAATCCCGGCGATTCGGATCGGGCCGTGCAGCGCCATATGGGCACTGCAGCGGAGAGGCGGAATGCTTCTGGCCAAGTAAACTGCAAGAGGATTTCCATTATCACTTAAAAAAGAAAAGAAAAAAAAAAAAAAAAAGAAAAAAAAAGAAAAAAAGTATAGAGGTTTTCTTAAAAAAAAAAAAAAAATCTGTTCAGGGTATAAAATTTAGCTCCGTGCCCCTGGTGCAAGCTTTCCCTGCCGGGCATTCCCGGGACACAGAGGCTCGGGAGCTGCGTTTCTGAATGGGAGAAAGGGGCCGGGGGAGCGCAGGGGGGGCAGCGAGCGGGGCGCGGGGGCTGCGGGGGCTGCGGCTCCCGTTCCGCCGCCTCCCGAGCATCCCCGGCAGCGGAGGCACAAAGCGGGCTCCGTTCCCTCCGGGGGGGTGGTGCTGCTGCCGGGCCCGGTGCCCCCCGCGCGGGAGCCGTGCCCGCAGCAGAGCGCGGCGGTGTCGGTGCCTCTCCCCTCTCCCGGCCGTAGGTCCCCGCTCCCGCAAACCAAAGAAGAAGAACCCCAACAAGGAGGACAAGCGGCCTCGCACCGCCTTCACCGCCGAGCAGCTGCAGAGACTCAAGGCCGAGTTCCAGACGAACCGGTACCTGACGGAGCAGCGGCGGCAGAGCCTGGCCCAGGAGCTCGGGCTCAACGAGTCCCAGATCAAAATCTGGTTCCAGAACAAACGAGCCAAGATCAAGAAGGCGACGGGCAGTAAGAACTCCCTGGCAGTGCACCTCATGGCCCAGGGGCTCTACAACCACTCCACCACGGCGAAAGACGGCAAGTCGGACAGTGAATAGCCAAGGGAAAGGGGGGGGGGTGGGAGGGAAGCGAGGGAGGGAGGGGGGAGGCAGGGGTGGGGGGGCCGTTTGCAGTCAAAGTTTATACAATGCAATAATTTAATTAAAAAAAAAATAAAAAGAAACATAAGGGCCAGTGTATAAAGATTATACCAGCATTAATAGTGAAAATATTGTGTATTAGATATAATTCTGCAATATTCTATGTATATATAATTTACAGGTAAGGTGGTGTAAAAATCCAAGATATCTGATTATAAAATATTTTTTTTTTGGTTGGTTGGTTTTGGTTTCGGGGGTTTGGGCTTGTGGTTTGGTTTCGTTGGCTTTTTTTTTTGGTTTGTTTTGGTTTTTTTTTTTTGGTTGTATGAAGTTTTAGATGCTATCTTTAAGAATTTTTTTTAAAGCTTAAGTTACTTTTTGATAGACTTAAGCGCAGTTTTAATGGACATTGGACGCTGTTTTTTGAAATTCAAAAAAAAAAAATTAAAAACAACTTTTGCTGAAGTCCAAAGATTTTTATTGCTGCATTTCACACGACTGTGAACCGAATAAATAGTTCTCCTATTTGTTCTATGAGTTTTAACTTTTTTTTTCACCCCACCCCTAACCTTTTCTTTGGTTTTTTTTTTTTTTTTTTCCCTTTTTAATTTTCTTTTTACTTTTTCTTTTTTGGGTGTTTTTTTTGGGGGGGTGTAGTCTTTTTGTAATTTTCTTTTTTTGGAGTTGGGGTGTCTGGGGCTGATTTTTGGGGATAGACGTGGACAATTTAATTTTAAAAGAAAGAAAAGATAGAAAAGATATAAAAGTAACGATAGGGAAACAAAATCTCAAAGCACCGTCTTGAAACATGCCCGGGGTCCTTCCCTGAGCCTCTGCTCCTTCATCACCGCCAACGAGAGCCACGGGCGCCCGTGAATGCGGGATGCAGGCGTGGATGCTGGCTAGAGATGGGGTCAGCACCCCCCTCCCCTTCCAGCTCGTTGGGATAACTTCGGGAACCCCATCCCCGAAAAGCGGGAGCTGCTCCCTCGCGGCCCCGCTGTCCCTCCGCCGAGGGCAGCCGAAGGATGGGACCCGGCTCCGCTCCGGCATCACCTCCCCGAAACATTTGGGAGCGTTTTAGCCCCCCCCTTTCCCCCCAAAAAAGTCCCGTTTTTAGTTGTCCCTTCCCCTCCGCAGCGCGGTCCCCGCTAGCGCGACGCTGCCGTGCGGGTGGGTGTTTGTCCCCACACCCCCCTTCCTCACGCACACCCCTCCCTGAAATCGGCGTTTTTAGGGGGCTCGAGGCGCTGTGCTGCGTTGAACCCGTTTGTCCCCGAGCGTGGGGTCCCTGTCCCCGCTCCGGAGGGGGATTTGTCCCGCGTGGGCCTGGGTGTGCGTGGGCGGCTGCTCAGGAACGGATTCTCCTGCGACGCTGTTTGTGTGGGGGGGGTGGGGGGAAAACTTCTCGCTTTGCCTTAAAACCTCTTTATTTTGCAGCTCTAATAGATACACACTGTACATAGTAGTATAAAATTTAAAAAAGGAAAAAAAAAAAGGGAAAAAAAAAAGGAAGGGAAGAATCCAGCTATAAAATAAAAACTGTAATTTTAAATTCTGTGAATAACCATCAGCTGCTTAGGGGCCAGGATTAAATGACTTTGCCTTTTAGCAAGAAAGCAAAGGATTTTTTTTTCTTCTCTCCAGTTTATAAAACATGTGCATTTTACAATTGCAGTATCAAATATTTATAATCGGATGAAATATGAATGTTTCTATTTACAACTGTGTTCTCAACATTGTGAACATTCTCGCTGCATTTTGTGTGTTTCGATTCTCGAGGACTGCATTAAATAATAATAATTAAAAAAAAACCCCAACCAAAGAACCCATTTTATTATGAAATCCAACCCGTGTCACCCAGACGTTACAATGGAGCTATTCGGGAATATATATCCCTAAATGTTCATACAGCCTTCAGACCGCACTCCTGAGCCTTGGAGCTGGAATTAGAACTATGTCGCAGTTTTAATTCTTTATAGGGGTGTGGGAGGGGGTAAATCGGTGGCGATTTATGAGAGAGGTGGTTTTGCAGCCAGGCGTTTCATCAGCCCTTTGACTTAATGAGGAAACTTTGGGGGATTCATTCCTAGGCTGAAGGAGAGGACGAACGCCAGCCGGCCCGAGCCCCTCTCGGGCACTCCTCCTCCCGCTCAAAAGGAGCTGAAAACGGACAGGAAAATCTCTTTAATCTCACGTACTGTCAACAGGTTTCACCTTTTCAAGACTTTAAATACCCGGTGGTGCGATGCTCTGACAAGCTGCGTTTGGAAAAGCTCTGCTAGGAAAACACGTAACCCTGGAGCTCGGGAAGAGGGGATATGGAATATTGCCGATGCCACGCCACGAAACCAGGCACCCTGTAAAATACTTGGCAGCCCCGGGAAATGACAGTACCGCGATTTTAGGACAGGCTGGACAAAAATAAAACGATCATCCGCCTTGCTGCGACAAAGGGCACAAGAGCTCCGAAATAGCTTTCCGCAGGCAGGAGAGGGAGGAAGGGCAGAGCCTCACTCACCCTCAGGGTCGCTCCTGCTGCAGGGGACACGCTCCCAGATAAAACCAAGGAGAAGGGGGGAGGGGGGGGGCGAGGGGGAAGTGTATTCAAAATTTTATTTTGTACTTTATTTTTCTCAAGCTGCTACTTTGGGATATATTCTGCAAGGGGGAAAAAATTCTCCAGGAGCGGAGCTGCCGCTGGGACAGTGCACCAAGGGCTTCACCTGCCCGGAGGACCTGGGGCCAGGGCTGAGTGCAGGGATGCTCCCAGGATACTGTGGGCTCCTGCTTCCCATCTCGATTTATTTCCCCAGCCTCTCTGGTTTGCGTGCTTTTGAGATCTATATATATTTATATAGATATATATCTTTTTTTGTCACCTCCGTTAATGGAGGCAGGTGATTTATAATCCCTTGGGAGAAAATCGATGGCAGTGGGCGCTTAAGAAGAGTTTTAAATCTGGTTTGAAAAATAGCTTCTGTTGTCCGACTGTACAAAATGGCACCGTGGGTGTGTTACACGAGGGTGGCTAAGTCCCGTGGAGATGATATTTGTATTTTTTAGAAGGTCACTAAACCTGCAGTGGGGGAAAAATTGGCCCTGCTCCTGAGAGTGCAGGCAGAATTGGAGTTTCCACCTGTCCTCACTCAGCCTGGTAAGAAAAACTGGGAACAGAAAACAGATGTGTGACACCAGCAGGAATATGTAGTTTTGGGTTAAAAAAAAAATTAGCAGTGAAACTTCTCCAATCTAGTCCAGTCTGTGGAGCAAGGACCGACCCTATCTCGCTGCTGCTTGGATTTTATCCAGACCAGAACACAAAATATTTGCCATTGGTAAGCCGTGCCTTCGGTGGGAGCAGAGTTCCTCACACGAGCCGTACTCCTCACCTCTCTCCGATATTTTGGGGAGCGTTTGCAGTGGAGAGGCGCAGGTTCGGAGGGACTCCGCCACCCTCGGAGCGGCTGCTGCTCCCCGAGCGCCTCCCGAACGCGCTCCCACGCCCGGGCAGCGGCTCCCCGCTGGCTCGGGAAGCACCGCACAGCTGAATTAGCCCTCGATAATTTAAAATGTCAAATTATTTGAACGGGAGGAGCTGCCGCAAAAGCTCTTTTTGCAATTTTAGCAAAGCAACAAGCCCTTTCTGAAGCAGCCTTGTTGTTTTGGAAAAGGCAGAACCCCAACCCACAACAGCCCCGAAGCCGAGCCAGAGCCTCCCCCAAAATGCGGCTGCACCGGGGCAAGGGCAGGGGCAGGGCTGGCCCTGGAGTCACACGGCTGGCAGCGGGTTTATCCTGGCAGGCAGCTCTCCCCGAGATCTCCCTCCCCCATCCTGCGGGGCAGGCTCCTTCCCCTCCAGCCAGGGTGGCAAAATTCAGTTATAAAAAAAAAAATTAAAAGGGGAAAAAACTAACTAATCAAACGAAACAACCAACCCAGAAAAGTATTTCAGGGCCGAACAAAAATACATCTGCACTTGCCCGCGCCAACCAGCCCCTCCGTGTAATTAATTAAGTGTATTTTTCCTGTAACTCTGTTCAATGAGCATCTGAGCACTGAGGTTTAGTGAAGGTGTTTCTCCCCTCCTCTCCCTGCTAACGCAGGATGTGGCACATGCATTGTACAAACCCACACCCAGGCACGATATATGCAAATGTCCGCGCCATTGATTGTGAAATGCATATCAGAGTTAGAGGGGGAAACTATTTAGCCAGCTCGGGTTTGTGGAGGGAAAAAAAAAAAAAAAAAAAAAAAAAAAGTAATTCTGTATCCCGCTGATTTAATATCCGACCGCCACATTCAATCCCCGCCCATGCAGCTATCAAAAGTACCCCTGGGATGTTTGGATATCATCTCCAAACTAACATCTGTGATTATGAAACGCTCAGAAGGGGAAGGTTAATAACAATTTGTTTCAAAGGGCCATGAGTCAATTTTATAAACAAATTCGCGTCGCCTTAAAAACCAACAAACCAACAAACAAACAAGCAGCGTGGAAGCTGGCACCCACGGGCAGGGGCCGGACCTGGGGGCAGGATTTGTGCCCGCTTCCCGCAGGGATGGAGCCGAGGCAGCCTGGGATGGCCCGGGAGCAGCAGCCGGGGATGCTGGGGTGTGCTGGGGGAGAAGTTTGTGCAGTGACAGCCCGGGGGATGCTCCGTGGCTGCG